>NW_026555321.1:45887500-55527500 GCF_021234165.1 Pteronotus mesoamericanus | reverse complement strand
TTTAAGGAACAGGGGTGGGGGGCATTGTTAATGTGTGTTCTGCTTCCGATATAACTTGTTTATGAACTACCATATTTTAACAATAATGCCATTCTTGGTATAATTAATAGAAAATTAGTTGCTAAAAGTAAAAATTGGGTCAGAAATGGAGATTATTAAAATGTACAATTGCAAAAGCCTGACCTTGCAAACCCCATTTATGCAACTGAGTTCCAAACGCATTTGAGTGCTTGATGACTCACTGTGGCTTCTTCTCTGGCTGCTTAGTGCAGGCAAGAGGTTAGCCGACTGGGGGAAATTAAAACAATGTTGTACATTATATTGTTACCAGCCATCGGAAAGGCTGTTTTATATGCAAGACAGCAATGCTGAGATATATGGAGAGCCCTGGGCTAAGTACAGAAGATAATTACATTTGGAATTTTACTGAGTTAAGTCATTTACGGCTTCAAACAGTTGCAGAGAAAAATCAGCCAAAACACACTTAAACTTTTTGTTGTGACTTTTCATGATACAAAGGACTTCTAAAAAATTAGTTATCATCTTATATGGCATTATAATTTTTAAAGTAAGATTGTCTCAAAAGTTATTTTCTTCAGCTAGTTAATATTTGTCTATTCTGACAATAGATATGAACCTAGTAAAAGAGTAAAATATTTACACAGGCAAAGGGCACATCATAAAATCCCAAGATTTTTATGTAAGTCTTTGGAAACATCTTTAAATTTAGCATGTTTATTGGAAAGGAGAAAAGTAATATATTTATCTCACCCCCAAAGTTCACTTATATTGAAGTATAATAGTGAGCCCTTGAAAAACTGAATTCAGCCTGAATTCACACATATTTGTGGTGGGGTTTATAAAGTGATACAGGTTTCTGCATTTGTTTATTTAATTGATAAAATTAAATTCTTAAAGATTAGCTAGTATAAATTATCTACTAGAGTTGTTGGCACAGGTTTGTTCAGGTAGACATTACAGACTACAAATCTGAATGTGGGGCTCCTGTTACTTACTTAGGACCTGATTATTTATTTCTTTATTCCTCGTTCTCCACAAAGAGCCAACAGGAGGAAAAAAAAGGAGAGGTAAACCGTTAATAAGTGAAATGATTATCTCCTGGCAGCTTTAATGTTGCTTTTTTTGGTGGGTGTGGCCTGAATAGTGGTACAGACTGATGAGAGGATCCTTTGATTATTTGTGGATTTCATTTATTTATAGAGTTCCCTTCATCCTTCAGCTGTAAATCAAACTGAAGGTAGACTTTTCAGCTTGTGGTAAGAACCCAAGATCATCCTGCCAGAAGTTACTGTGTGATAGATACCTGTGATATTCCAGATAATATTTTTGCTTGAGGGTCTGCTTTGATGAAAGAAGGGACAGCCTAATTCTGAAGTGTTTGGTTTTTTCAAAGCTTGAGGGAGTTGTTGGAGTGTCGAAGTAGTGCTTATCAAAAGCAGGGGTTGACAATTACAGACCATGGACCAAATCCCATGAGCTAGGAAAGTTTTTTGCATTTTGAATAGTTGGGGGTGGGAATCAAAAGAAGATTAAATTACATGAAATTCAAATTTCAGTGTCCATATATAAGGTTGTATTGGAACAGGGCCACACCCATTCATTTACAAATTATCTGTGACTACGTTGGGGCTACTACAGAAAAGCTGAGTAACTGTGAGAGTCCCTATTCCCTGCAGGGCTGACAGCACTTCCTATCTGGCTGGCCCTTGCGGAAGAAGTGTGCCAAGCAAAAGCAATTTCATCACATTATTAGGAATTTGCTCCCATATTTTATTGACTACCTACCTAAAAGTCTACTCACCTCTTCTTACCTCTCCCTTTCCCTCGGTATATAAAATTAGTGTAGTTACCGCATTGGTCAGGTTTCCTCCACTGCAATTTCGCATGGCAAGTACCTGCTGATCTCAGGGGTCATGGAAAGCTGGCTGACGGATATATTGATTCATTCATCCATTTATCATCTCATGCATTTAGCAGACATTACCTGGAGCCTATAACAGCAGGAACCTTGCTGGAGCCTCTAAGGAGTACAAGGGTAAAACAGATAGGGCTGCCCTCCTAGTTCTTATATTCTAGAGGGAAAATAGGCTATGAATAACTAATTTTCCAGTGGCACTGTCCATCAATTGAGCAGTGTTAGCTAACACTAACGGATGCTTGAAAAAACCAGAAACATGTTCAGAAGAGAGTTTCAGTGCTAGGAAGGGACCAAACCAAAACAGATTCTATCTATTAGTTAGTAATCAGTCTGATGAAATGTACAAGAATATGTCAGCAGTTTTTAGAATTTAAAGACCCCTTGTCCTGTGATAGAATTCAGACAACACCTTATCAGGAATCAGATTGAGAGTCTGGGCTGCAGACCGGGCACGTTAGGTAAGGTACTGTTACACTCACAGCTCGTCTCATCTCAGGCCTCCCCTTCCCTGAAGCTCAGCGTTTCCGTGCTTATGCTGTCACAGTTGCCATTTCATGCACCCATGTCTGTAAATATACCTTTTAATTAACTAACAGTCATTGTGCCCATAGAACCGGAGATATTAGGGAAATCAAGTCTATGCAGAGGTGTTCTTGTGCTTAAACAGCGTTCCTCTCATTTTACTGCCATTGCTTGACGTTCTCTCAGCGCCAGACCAGTGTATCACCTCATTTAGAGGGGTGCCCTGGACAGGACTTACCAAAGAGCTACTTCTCTTTCCTTCAAAGAAGACGTTGCCCAGTCCAGGAAATAGCAGAACCTCCCTAGTATCTCAAAGTATATGTATTAACTTGAATTCGGAAAACATTTGCACCAGTGAGCACTACGAGAAGAAGTGATCAAGGTTTGTACAACTCCCAAAGGATGAGTACAGTGTTAGAGCGGGAAGAGAAATCTCTCCATGCCACCGGACTCAGCCTGCAGAGCCTCTCTCAGGTGTTTACATCTGGGAGAAGTCACACATGCCTTCATAAAACAAACGCAATAAGCCCAAATTGGACCCTACAGTAGAGATCAACAGAGATTCTCTGTCTGTCCTACACTATGAAAAGATTTCACAGGAGAATTCGGGAGGGCAGTCAGTTGGCATCAGGGATGACCAAAGCTCATGAAAGGTCCTTGCGTCCTGTTCTGTGTACGTTTTCAGTGACTGGATTCGAAGCCCTGGAAACCTCAACTCTGACCCAAAACAGAAGGCCCTGATATTTCTTACCTATAGTCAAACCTCCCTGAAGAATTGGGTACAATATTTTTTTAATCACCATGGTCAGCCTTAGGAGATGGTGGCTGGAGATGTTTCCATTGTGGTGCCATCTGTACAACCTGCCCTGGAATCACCTGGAAAAGCTGGGAGATTCTAATGGTGAGAGTTCAGGCAACGAGGCAGAAGTAAAGGTGATGGGTATGGCTCTGACTTAGATCTGTCTAATCAGTGTGCTGTGCAAGATGCATCTTTATTGTTAGCATTTTTGTTGGAAGATATAAAAATATAGAATGCATGTTCCTTAGCAGTGGACACCTTATGTAGAGCTTAACAGAGAAATGTTGGTTGATTCAGTTCTCATGTTACACCTTGTGACTCCTCACCGAGCAGGAACTGAGTTCAGAAAGACATCTTAGTGAGTATTCAGAGACTTTTTGAATATTTCTTACTGCATTTAATTATTATTGTACAAAGGCAGTTGTAATTTTTGTTAATGTTTTATCAATGGACTAAATGGAGAATTAACCCTAGCTATTACCTAGAAGCCCAGCATTATAATCCCAAGAAGTTGTTTAAGGTCCTTACATTGTATACTTAGGCACATTACATAAAGACACATGGATACCATAGCAATCATTTGGGTCAAGGAAATGGCTTTTTGAGGTCGCAGAATATATTTAAGATTTCTTCTTAGATGTTCTCTTTTTACAGATTCTTCCATATGTTATGCAGTCATAAGGAGTTAGAACTGGAGAGGAAAACAATTGCCACAATCAGTAGGCATGGTTTATATAGGTCCCTCCCACCCAGACAGGGGCAGAGACATAGGAACTGGAAGTAAGTTGAGAATAAAGATCGCCCACCGCAAATGCCGTGGCCAGGGTTGCCCACCGCAATGCCATGGTAAGAAGCACTTGACCCTTCCTTGATGGTTAACCACCTACTGTCTACCAGACTTGGGCACAGGAATTTCAATTCATGTTAATTCTGTTACCTGGGTTCACTCAGGTAGGATACACTTACTAGGATATCTCTCAACCATCAAACTGTGGATGAGATAGCATAAGACATCTCTCACAGGCCAGAACAGAATTCCATTTTAGGAAAAGAGGAAAACAGCCAGTTTAACAGACAGTAAGAAAAAAAAATCTGACGAACTTACCTCCCTAGAAAGCAGAGACGCTCATGATGTACATTTTTCTGGCCACAAATACTGTGTTGGTTTGAATCTGTTTTATGACAATGTGACCTTGCTCAGTTGGCAGCACAGCCTCTCATGTATGAAGATGGGTTTTGAATGAAAGAAAAGAGGAGCCCTTGGAGATTAGGTATTTCCATCATGTCCATGACTCAGTGTGTGTCGGGACAGAGCCCAGGACAGGCTTCCTGCGACCCCTCAACCTACAGAACCTTTAAAGTGAATATTGAAAGCAGCTAAGGGAAAGGGAGCCACCCGAACTGATGGGGATGATCTGCCTGACCCAGGCAGGGGGTGTGGGTGGAAGAATGTGTACTTTTATGCTTTGGAAGTTTAATTCCATTTAGTCACTCTTGGTCAAGTACCTATTGTATTCAAAGTACTGGACGGGTAAGTAAGGTGGCCTTTTCCTTCCTGGAATGTGCAGCCTTAGCAAGGAGGGTAAGACTAGCACTTCTCCGAGTGCAGGCAGAGTTTGGGGTCGCAGGGGCAGTGTGAGGTGACAGGGGAAGGGGGGATTGGTAAGGACATTCCAGGCTAAGGAAGCTGCTTAAAGTTTAGCCTGATTGTAGGGTCCGGGAGGAGAATAATGGAAATATTTGCTGTTCTTTTAAAAATCTACCTATCAGTTCAACGGGAAGTAGGTGACCAGACATCAGTTTGCTTGCCTGGGACTGAAGGATGCCTGGGACTTGGGTTTCTCAGTTTCGGAGCAGGTAAGTTCTGGGCAGACTGCAGTGAGGTGATCTTCCTAGCAATCCGTTTCAGTTCAGTAGAGGGCTATTGAATGCTTCATAGTCCGCTTGTAATTATTTCTCAAAAGGCCTTGAAAACCACTTGAGGGGATATTTATTGAGCTCCTACTATATATCAAGACACTATTTTAGATGCTGCATACCCACGATTTCATTGAGTCCTACCTATTTCCTCGATCCTAAGAATCTTTTTTTTTTTTTTTTTTAAGGAAAAAGCTCACATTTGGAAATCAGATTGTGTCTCCCACTTAGTGAGCATGTTTAATGTAATATTTCTTTTTGCTCTCTGAAAAGATATTACTGAATGGATGGTGATCTTAACAATAATTGGCCTCTTAGAGTCAGAGAAATTATTTCCAGTCACCCGTTTCTTTCCAGGTGAGGAAACAAAGGTTTAGAAGGTCTCATTAACTTATTCAAAGCCATTGGCAAAGAATGGACAGCACTCAGATTCTAGCCCAGCCTTTGTAACCCACACCCTTTTATGCCAGTGGTGGTTTTCACCAGGGTGGTCCTGGCTCTGTGGGGTTCTGTGCCTACACCTGAGAGTTGCACGGCACTACTTTTAAAATATGGCTGTTGGGCTGTTCTTTTTTTCTGCCTTGTGAAGCTCTCTCCTGCAGTCCACGAAGCAGGGTGAGGCTGGAGCTCAGTAACACTGGGATCATTCCACAGTTTCCTAAATCATCTACATCAGCATCTCTAAATTCTAAGAAAGTGTCAGCAGGGAGAAAAATGCACAGATTTCAGTAGCAGAGGGAGACATTAAGCCTAACACAAATCCATTAATGTAGGGACTTTACATGTGATTATTTTACCATTAGCAGTGCTGTTTGTAATCACACCAGCTTCCTGGACTTTCGCAAATATATTATTTTAATGTGACCCCCTTTGTACCTTTCTAACCCCCTCCGAGGCAGTACTCAGGACAAGTGGCAGTGGGATGACAGCCTCGTGGCTGTCTTGGAGAACGCTGGCAAAGGAGGGCCTGATAGCATCCTAGCATCATGTTGCCACTGCTTTGTGAGGAGAGCCAAGAAAAAGAAGAGAGCGTCTCTGGGTTTCTTACTTCCACGTCTCTCTTTGAAAACAGACACTTAGTTTTCATAATTTAAAATCCTGCCTAACTCCGGGAGCATTAGAATTCCTAGACTATGACTGAGTATTAGCATGCGTCTGCTTAAATGTCAAGAGAGTCTTTAATAACAACATGCAAGGAATGTGAAGATGGTGATAGAATACAGTCAAAGTAGGGAAATTCTTCAGTCAGGGTGAAGTCAGCTGTAGGATGCCTCCACTTGAGAGTTGGTGGTGGTGGTAAAGAAATTGTGTACAAGTTTTCACTGATGCTGACTTGGGAAGACATGTGAGTGACCATAATTTGATAGAGTGGGTTGAAAATCAGTATTTAATAAATAATCAGTTTGGTAGAAGAATTTCATTGCCCCTTCCAGCCAGTGCTTTTTTTTTTAAATCCCTCTTGCTTGTCTTCTGATCATATGTTATTCTGCCTCAATAATTTCTGTTTGGATCATCACTGTATACAGAACTACTGAGGAAATCCAGACAGCCCTCCCTGTTTAAGGCATAGTCAGCCCATGGAAAAAGGCGAGCATCTCCCACATGCACCGCATTAAACTTGGACACTTGGGGTCTACTCAAACTACTTACTCCCACATTTCCTCCTTAGAGTATTAGGGCTGGGCTTAGTAAGATTAGATACTACCCCAGTCAGTTAAATTGAGGCCCATCATTGCACGGGAATAATCCAGACTTGCCGACCATAAATGGGGTGCCTGCTACAAAGACATGGGTATCCCATCCTCTTGTGCAGTTTGTGTCAGAGCTCAGGGTAGGAGCAGGAGGGAGGCACATATGTTCCCAGTTAGTGTCCCGGGTGTGTCCATAATCACATCAATGTAAAGAAGTCAGACGAAGCTTCATAGAACCAGGATTCCATTGTATTTTTGCCCATTCTCAGCTCCATGATCTCAGGTAAGTTCAACTGTGGTTCTCAGTTTTCCCCACTATAAAAAGTGGGAATAGGGCTAGAGGACTTAAAATAGTCACTTCAGTCTTGGCTTCTGTGAAATTAAATGAGTTACCTAGCTCCTTCTTACCTGTCCTCAGTAATTCTAGTATTTTTACACACCCAAAGCCCTTCATTTATTTTAGAATTTTTTCCCACAAGTGAGAACCAGTCCTCTTGACAGCATATGAAATGATCATGTTAAATGAACCCCAAACCATATTCCCTTCTCTCTGCTAAAAGAATGTATTTAGCCTCCTTAGTTTTTATCTTTTAAGATGTTGAATGGAGCTCCTAGCCTTAGGCGTTTATCAGTAGGGCTGGAGCAATACACATGTTCTGGTCATTCACAGCCTGGGCTGTCTGAAACCTAATTTGAGGCCATGGTTAACAGAAGAGGGAATGACCTATATCAGCTAAGGGGGGAAAGCATTTGCTAGGATGAGAGAAAGATACAGGGAGAACTGAGAACATAAATCCATAAGAAATGGGCTTCATCTTTCCCATGCTTTGTTCCATCCTTTAAAGCATTAAAATTCTGTCCCTAGTGAGCCCAGCCACAAACTCCATTGAACCCGTTATGTTGATGCAGATTCCAAACATGTACTTAGCCAGAAGTCTATATAGACTTCACTGATTTAATTTTGCCAAGGGGAAAAAAAAAAAGGGTTTTGTTTTTTTTTTTTTAACATCATGAAGCACTAGGCTCTATACTGAGCTTCTGTGCATAGATTTCCCTACTCCTCAAAACAGCCCGTCAAAGTTCAGAGATTATTGATCCAGATTTACAGGGAGAACTAAATACATACAAAGGTTATATGCTATGCCCAGAGTCAGGAGCCTTTACCCATTTCCGCACTGCTATCATACTACAGAATTGGTGAACAAACTGGCTGATTTAAACCAACACTCCCGGACACGTGCCAGTCCTTTTATGTCAACACCCATCCTGACCCACCAGGAAAGCTTTTAGAAAGTCATTCTCTTTGGCTCTCACAACATAAAAAAAATGTTTTAAAAGTTGCCAACCAAATTTTCAGTTGACCTTTGCCCTGAATTTTTCATCCTCCTTCTCTTTGCTTTTCATGGGATTCAGTTTATAAGGGAATGCTTGCTAATATTAAATGTTTGTATTCTCATAATAATGAAAGGATGCTGTGAAAATTAATGGGGTGGTGAGCTCATGGAATGATGGTATAAAAGGTAATAAAGAATCTGAAAGCTTTTTGAAGGACCAGTGAGTATTATAAATGCAAGACTAGAAAGAGGATGTGGTTTCAATAGGTGTGAATGTTTAGCCTTTGCCTAAAAAAACAAAAAGCAAACTCTGCCAGTTTTTTTCCTTTAACTGTTAAAACACTTTGTGTTAGAGCTAGAATTGATGATAAAAATTCAAAGCTCATTTAAGAATATATTACATGCTAGTTTGCACTAATTAAACAAAAACACAAACTTGGATCATTGCCTTTTTCTGTTACCTTGCCCATCGTTTATAGGTGGAGTTTAGGTTGAGGCAAAGTCGGGAAGCTGGATAATTCTCAAAATGGACAATGAAGTCTAAATAATATTCTTATGGAAAAATAACATGTTCCCTATGGCATATAAACATCCAGGGTTTATGGGTGTGGCTATGTGTACAAGTCTAGGTATGTGTTTGCAGTCTTTAAGCAGTAAAAGGTCCTCCTGTACACATTTCAGTGCAGTGTAGAGGTAATGATACTTTTTGATGCTGAGAATTTGGATTTTTTTCTACTTTGGTCTTTGTAATCACTGTATCAAGAATGTTCCCCCTCAATTAAGTCACAGTTAATATTCATCAGACTCTTCATTAATTATCACCTCTCACCCTTTAATTTGTAATGTTCACCAAGACAGACTACTTGTTTTCTACTTCTGCCCCATTATAATTTTAAAACAGAACAGTTTTTAAATTAAGAAATGTTTTATTTTTAACATAAAAAAATTTAGAACACTCACAAAAAATAACTAAAAAATCCCATTGCTAAAATTTTAATTTTTCTAACTGAGTCACTTTGGAAAACTAAACTCCTTTAGCCTTGTGTTTTGTGTTCAAAGCATCTTTTAGTTTGGCTGTTCAATAACTTACTGAAGGACAGAAGATGAACACCATAAAGTGACTCCTAATATGGTATCATTTTCATATCCTGTTTGTTGAAAGATAAATGCTAACACTGTAGAACTGTCACCCACCCTCCCACCCCCACCTCCCTGGCATAATCTGTTTCTCTCCCTGAACCACAAGGGAATAAAGAGGAAAAAAAGCCAAATGTGATATGGCTCAAGACAGTCGTTCAGTTAGGATATGGAGAGCCTCCCTTCCTCTGTCCCTACAATTCCTGAAACACGTCTGCCCCTAGAAATACGTTTATCTAAAAATGTCTTACTTGATTGTTATTTTGAAGTAACTTCAGGCTTACAAAAAATAATTGATGTTTAAAAGATTTAAGCTTAGTTATGTGACATAGAAGGAATGAGTCTCTCCTTAATTCCGTCTCTCCCTCTTTCCCACCCTCTCTCTGCACTTCGTCTCTCTCTCTCTCTCTCTCTCTCTCTCTCTCTCTCTCTCTCTCTCTCATTACTCTTGTGTACATTTTCCCAAAATTCCAAGCTATTCTCTTAACTATACCATTATCCTTTGGGGATACACTTCCCACTTCTTTCACAGAGGTAATTATTATATGTCCCCTTTTGCTCAACTGTCTTCAGCCATTGAAAATATTGTGTTAAAACAGTCCAGGGCAAGCATAAAGCAAGTAACATCCAATAAATACTATTTGGGTCCCTGCCATGTACATCCAATTAGAAACTCCTGTTCCTTCAGAAGAGTGTGCTGTAGTGTAAGGAGATCTTCATTTTAAGATGAACAACTAGCACATGGTATGTACTTACCTACTGAGTAAATGAGTAAGTTTACTCCACATATATTTGAACACAGGAACCTGTAGCCCTGCGTCTGCCCTGCTAATAACATTGCTTGCCAACACTGTCTTGATCTGCACCTACCTGTTAGAAGAGATGAAGTTAATTTTGCATAAGTGTACCCATCTGTCTAGGAGTATTCCCACAACCACAGCAGATGAATTTATGAGTTTTAACTACCTCTCTCGTTTTCTTTTGGCGTCCTCGTGAACAAGATTGGTTAATAGGCATGATTCACGTTTTTGTCTTTTAGCTGTCTGTGTTCCATGGGACTCCTTGGTGCCAGCAGGTCTAGATCTGCATAGTTAAAGGCTAATGTCTCTTCTATTGAGAAATCTCACACAGACACCTCCAGCTATTTACTTGGAGTTTGGCAGTGGTCATTTAGATTTCAAAATGATGAAGCAATGAACGATACTGTGTCATGTGTGATGGTGCCATAGTTTAATTTGGAATATGTATCATTCTGGATGTAATGGTATGTAATAGTAACAGCCTATCTAAATCTGTATTTGAAGAAATAACAGATTTTTTTCTCCATCCTAGCTTGCAAAAGACAAAGAACGCCTGCAAGCCATGATGACCCACCTGCATGTGAAGTCTACAGAACCCAAAGCTGCCCCTCAGCCCGTAAGTACGGAGCTGCACTAAATGGAGGAACCTGACAGCGTTTCCTGTCTGCTTCCCCACCCCAATCACAGGAAGGACGCAGGCTACTCTGGTAGTGTTGAATAGTGAAGGCTAAGCTGAGCTGACTGTTTCTGGTAACATTGTATGAAGAGGGCACTGTGCTGGGCATTTAGGGAAACACGGGGTGATGTGGGCCCAGTCCTGGTTCACAAGGCCCAGACAATCAGCTCTTCTTTGGGACCGATGATGGACGCTACACTGAGGTACTAAAATCTGCTATGAGAAATCACTGGGAAAGGAGAGAAAAAACTTTCTGAATGGTAATGATGCAGAGAAAAGACAGTCAGACCATGGAAGCAAAGACAATGGCCTTGGGGTCCAGGGAAGCTGAGACAGTGAGCAGGGGAACAGGAGCGAAGGGTAGTCCAGTCTGAGTGTGACAGGAAGGAAACACACGTCACAGTAGCTTGAGGCTTAGATTGTGGAGTGCACCTCAAGCGTTTGAAGTGAACATGACTCCACAATTCAGAAACCAAATGTGGTACCCCATAATTGTTTAATTTTAGGAATCCCCTGTTTCTTGCCTTGTTCCCTTTTACTTGACCTCAAGGAGGGCCATCTACACAGAGACAGTATCAAAGTGGAAGGATGGTGTTCCCAGCTGCTGCCTTGGGCCTCATTCCTTCTTCTAAATTGATCTCTTTAACAGTTGTATTTCTCATATACTTGTATTTCTAAAAATCCAGTACCTTCAACTGATTATTCAAAATAGAGTCGCCTTGCTACTTGATTTTTAAGATTTGTAAAATTTAAAGGTACACTGCCTTTATTTGATTTTGTACAGAGTCACTGTGTGAAAATTAATTGAGCGTTGACAATCTATAGTTAGTACCGGTAATTTCAATCAACATGCAATGATGCAGCGTCATGGCAAAGGATCGGTTTATCTGTTTGGACTGACTTTTTCTATAAATAAAGCAAACATACACCCATATATGTATGATTTATGGTGATAGAAATAAAACAGAGTCAGACTATTAACCAGCAAATATGGTAGCCTGCCAGGATGCTGTTGGCAGACAAAATTAATGTCTGAAACGGAACACATTACTGAGATACGGGACATAAAATCATTAACACTTTGCACATCCATTTTTACTCAGAAAAAGCCCTTATTTTCCCTGTATTGTGCAGTAAATAGCTCTAGGACTGAGTGTGTAGGAGCCAAAAGAGGGCGGGGCGGCGGGGGGAACACGGGCCATTCAGTATGTTGTGGGGTCAGTAGTCAACTGTGCTAGTCTTGGTACTTCTAACAATTCCTTCTTTTTACAAGAATTCTAGAAATACTGTGAGCTCAGTATGGGGAGACCCTGAAATGACTAAGTTCAGTAGTGGGCATAGCCAACTCTTTAGGGAACTAATCACCTTAAAACTCTGAAAGTATTCATATGGCTTCTATTTGGAGGGACACGGTTCCTCCGAGGACGAAGGGTGTGAGTCTTTAAACCTGGCAACAAGGGAGAGAATGAGATTGTCTTCTGCTTCCTCCATGGATTAAAGACAATGACAGAATAATGTTTGGAGTCTAGGGACGGACTTATTTTGGATCATGAGTCTTCTTTGAGGGGAGGAAAAAGGATAAAACTGGAGAAGGACTTGCCAAACCCCAGGGGCACTCAATTGTAAGCCCGCATGGGCCTCAGAAGGACCGTGGGGAATCTCCACGAGGACCAGCGGTGAGTAGCCAGTGAACAGGAAAACGCAGTCCTGGGGGAAATGCACAAGGAAGGGAGACTTATCTTGATTAGTATTTAAAAAAAATGTTTTACATTGTTGAAAATTATAACTTTGAAGGGGACCTCCTACTAAATTTATTTTTAACTGCTCTATTGAAAATTCTCTACCACTAGTCAACATTATCTCTTAGTAGCTCAGCACAGTATTTCTTTATTAAAAGAAATAGGCACGAATATTTTTGACTGAAAAATTAATAGCTTTTGAATTCATACACAGCAGGTTTTCTTTTGCAAAGAAGTTCAATATCGCCGCACAGCACTTCTATAACCATTTATTTAGAGTCCAAGTCAAACCTTTGACAGCTAGGGCAGCACTACCAGCCAATATAAAGAACTCCAAGATGTAAACCAACAATGGGCCGTCTGTGTGAGGTTTGCCATTGTCAAATACATAGATTGTTTGGATTAGTTTATGTAAATGTACTGTTGTATTACCCTTTGAAAAATAAAAAGATCACATTTGTGTATGAAAAGTGGTTCCCCTCACAGGCAGCATTATAAATTCCTTATCCCTTAACGTACACGTAAGAAGTAAAAATTGGTGCCTGACAAGCAGATATTGTGTGACACACTGTTGCTGGAGTGAACCTGCCTTTTCATTTATTGGGAAATAGAAAATTTTATTATAGATACCATCTTGTAAATCAAGAATTATTAAAATATGTATAAGTGAGGCATGGGGAAATTAATTATAAAAGGTAGACATATGTAGTGTTTTGCATAAGTCTATACCTCCTTGCCCCCCAAAAATGGTAAGAAAAAAAAAAGGGCACACACGCATAGCAAACCCTTGATTCTTTCAACTTTAGTGATAACAGAGCTTATCTGGCGATTGCGTCTAATGTGTGCAGTATTCTCTTTTACCTATAATTAATTTATTTCACCTTAAATAATAGAATGCATGGTGTGCGTTCAAATGCATATTCTTCTAGAATCTTTGATTGGAAGTAAGCAGTCACCAGGATTCAAATCTAACCATAGATGGGGACTTTAATGTTACAGCCTTGACAGTGACTTTGAGAGGTTTTTTCTATTTCTGTTTAAAAGGAACTTCATGTTTATTTTTAAATTCGTAGTTACTAAGTGATAGAATGCTTTGCTATAAATGTTGCTTTTCACTAAATGCCGTTTGGGTGGTAAGTGTCATTTGTTGTATCTAGTCATCCAACCAGCCTCCATTTCATTCCATCAAAGGAACTGCCAAAACCTTCTTGGATTGCTCTTACATCAAGTCATAGATGGCATCTTCTGGATGGTACTGTGGAACTTGACTTCACATTTGGCTAGTTAGAGGATATGCTCATCTTGGGACAGACCTCAGGTGTTTAGAAGTGGGTCTGAGCTCACCCACACTGGGTGCGTATTGGTGAACTGGAATGAGAGTTCACAGTCTTCTTAATCATCGGACCCCTTCAATAGCATGCTTGCCTGGTCTCCGTAAAATCTTTCAAGTCCAAAATAATTATACCCACGACTGAGACTGCAAGTTGCAGTTAAAATCAAGCTATTGCATCAACAAATATATATTGGCCTGCTGCATAAAAACAGTGGTAAAGTAGCTACAAGCATCCCTGCCACTGAGGTGTTTGGAGACTTGTGGGACAAACTAACATATAAATACACACATACACAATCTCTTACTCACACTCGCACTGCATGTGTTGTGCTATGTGGGAGTAGAACACTGAAGTATTTTGGTGGGGGTCCAGGAAGACTTCTGGACAAAGTAACATCTAAGATGATACCTAGATAAATAGGAAGGAATGGAAAGAAGTCAGCTTCATGAATCATTCCTTGGGCTAAGAAAAGGTGTATGTGTCTGTGTGTCTCTGAGGAAGGTATGTAGTGGGAAGCAGCTTGGAGGAAGTTAAGTAATAGTAATGTTGGCATCAGACGAAATAAGCATTTCTTACTTTTCACGGTGTTAAAGTTGAGCCCTGACGGAAGGGGGTGTGAGTTTCCTGGGGCCGCTGACTGTCCTAGCAGTTGAGCATGTGTGATGGAAAAAGCCTTTCTAGACTTATGTTTAGAATAGTCAAATTGTTGTATTTTGAGTTTTAAAAGATTCATGTCTGTTCCATTATAAGAGAAGTAAAAGTGAAAAAATTGGACAATAGGAAACTATCATGATGAGTGTGATTGACATTCTTTGGTTCCAAACTCAATAATGTTGTCAAAGTAAACACCAAATGTAGCGCCTTCATACGTACTCCATGGAGAATTAGCTGAGCTGTTTCCTGGGAGGGAGGAGTAACTCAGAGGACAAAACAGAGCACCCAAAAGAAGTGTGCCTGTGTTACGACTTTATTAAGTTGTTAAGGATATTTTTAAAAGACTTCACTGTCATTATGTCAGAAAAATACTGTAAATCACACTTTATAATACTCACTACATAAAAAGTACACCTTGCTTTAGGGTTTTTCTCCACACCAGAGCACAACCCCTGATCCTGGAGAAACCACATTCCTTCAGATTTGGTGGACAGGTAATTATAGTGCAGGTCACATATCCCTCCTGATGAAATGTTATAAAACACTTAGAGGAACTGGGATATTTGAAGTGAAATGCAGTATTGGATTTTCCTTTTTACACATCCTCTTTTCCTCTAACCATAGCAATTAGGACTGTTTTGAAATAGTTTTAGCTGCTACAGAAACAAAGTGCTCCCTGTCTGCAAAGGGGGTCTTTTAACTCTTAGAGAAACAGCCAACCCTTTGGGCCAATGCCATCGGGCTGTGGCCGAGAGACAGTGTTAGGCAGTCAGAGAAGGAAGTTCTCAAGCAGACACGCTTAGCTATTTTTATACACGCTTTCTCATTAAGTCCTCTCTTCAACTCAGTGCCGGTGTTTTTGTTTTGAGTGTCCCTGTCAGTGACACCAGCCCCACCAGACCCTTGAACACAGTTGCCAGGCCAGGCTGAGATGGCAAAGGAAGGCAAAGGCTGGTAACAAAAGCCTCCCGCTGTCATCACGTCCGAGCCTCCCACAGTCTAGGGATGTCCCTTCAGCCTCAGAAAGGCCATCTCTGGACGAACATGAGTGATTCATTTTGAGAAACTCCATCACAGTTATAGCAGGACTTGACGTTGCTCAGGCCAGTAAAACCAACAGCAGAAACATGAGTTCTGTGAGCCTGAAAACCCCTTCTAAGCAGTGAGGTCCCTTGGAGCTTTGGTTTCAGGATTGTCTTTTGTTCTCAGAATCTGTTCTCATGTGAGACAAGAGCACAAACAAAAATAAAAATGAGTTCTTATGGGAATACTTGATGACAAGTCTGTTTCTGTCCGGGTTTGCATCAGCGGTTTGTTTATTTTTTTTTAAATGCGAATGACTCATCATCTTTAAAAGAAAGAGGAGGTTACTGTTTAAAAAGTAAAGATTGATTTTTGCACAAAGGCTAAGCAGAATATTAGGTAATGAGACAGTTACAATAGCTGGGCTGGTAAGATTTCCGGGACAGTCCTTCCGTAACGATGGTCAAGAGCACACATAAATTTTAAAAAATAAAATCCTACAGCAATTTTAGGTGACATAAGAATTTCACTTTTGGCCACAGTTTCAAAGAGATTATCTTTGCCCAAATCATCACATGGTGGAAACTTGCCATGTAGAAAATATCAGAGTTACTGACTTTTCTAAACTTAGCAACTTCTTTTTAAATAGAAAATGAACACAATAAGAAAAATAGGAAGAGAAACCCTCCCAGTCCATTCCCTTCCTGCGCCATTCCCCAGAAGAAATTATCTTTTGAAACCGTAACTATAGTCAGAACCACGAAGTACATATGCTTTCATTTCAAATTGATGATTATATTAAGCTTTAATAGTTTACAGTGAAGATGAATATTTCAAGATTATAGCAAAACCCACACAGTTCCTGATTTGCTCTTCTGTTCTGCGTCTGTAATTAATTCTTTTTGTCCAATGTGTTCAGACAGACCTTAATTAAAAGAGCAAATTTGAACACAGCCTGTTTTGAACCCTTCCCCTTCCTCGTCACATCTGTCCCTCGTGACCTTCCTCTGCAAGATGGCTTCTCCTCAAGACAAGCATGTGATCGTCGAACAAAAGTTTAGAAGTTAAGAAACTTCTATTGCAGTTGACAAGGTTGACATTTCATTAACTTGTTGGTTCAGCCTTCAAATGATCTTGAGCAGCAGAGCACCCTCTGTTTGGAGTTTACAGCCTTTTGTTCTCTCTTCTCTCACAGGCTGCAGTCATGTTTAATTTGGAATATGGGCTCCTTTGGCAAATTAGCAATTAGAACAATTTTGTGGGAATATGTATATGTGTCATTAGTCTTCCTGCAAATTAATAGCAAGGGCAGAGGTCAGGCAGAAATTTTCCACTTGACTGCAGTCCCTCTATTGAGACTTGGCATTTGGTGTTGGAATGGCCACAGCTGCTCTCAGCCACCCTCTTCCTCTAGGAACTGTCTTTTAATTAGTTTACCTCATAGCCATCATTACAAATATTACTGCCACCCCTCCTTGAAATAAAATTACTGTTTCTACAAAATATTCCAGTGACATCTTGCACCACTGCACATCGATGGTGGGGTCAGTCAAATGCAGCATTTAATCATTAGATCAACTCCATCCGCATCTCCTAATTAGAGTCCTTACAATACATTTTTATCTGGTAATTAGCTCAGATTGGCTGCTTCCTCTGTGGCTTATTAGAGACAGCCCAGCAGTGGGTGTGGATCACGGTGTCATTTGTCAAGCCTGGGAAGCCTCCTCTCTGCTCTCTTCTGCCTAAATGTTTATTGCTACTGATGTTCAAAAGCCTCCATAAAATTCTACTGTATTTCTTCGTGGATCATGGTAACCTGGAGGGGTTTTATTTTTCACTGCTGTTTTGGTAGCAACAGTCCAAGTGTTGAGATCTTTGTAAAAGCTGTGAGAGTCAGATTCTTTTTGCATTTTTGTCATCGTCCTATGTGACTTGTCTGTTACTGTTGCCTTTGAGCACCAGACATGGTTTTCATTTCCTGAGTGTTTACATGAGTTTTGGTTTTTGGCAACTAGAGTAGAACCCAGTAGACTTGGTGATCTTTACCACAAAACTGGAAAAGAGCACACATTTTTTATGGATGTTGTATTTATATTAAAATTTCATAACATTTTTAAGAAAGTCATGGTGTTTAGGGTAATGTCTGTAACCTGAAAAGAGAAGCCAGAAAGTCAAGTTAGTCTTCAGAATTGTTTGATGGTGGTTGGCATGTTTTCCTTGGAGCAGTGCCTTCATTTGATGGTAAGCTCTCCAAGGGCAGCAGTGCATGCTCTGTTTAGTATCAGAGGCCTCATATTTGCTCAGGAATGTTTACTGAATGTCATTTAGAAGCAGGAATCCTTCCCAAAAAATGAGCCTACAGAAAAATGAAATTGTTGGATTTTTTTAAAGTTTTTTGTTTGTTTGTTAGTTTGTTTCTCATTAACTGGGCATAAGAAGATGATTATGCAAAAGGCCCAGGCTCACAAGCACATGTTTGACTTTGGGTCCAGGTTGTGAATATGGGCAAGTTATTTAATCTCTCATGAGCCCCAGTTTGCGTATCTATAAAATATGAGTAATAACGTCTCAAGTGTTAGTTATGGTATGAGAACTAAGTGAAAACCACACAGAGACAAGTAGTTTACAGCTTGGTTTTTATATGTGGTATCCATGACTTTCCAGAATATTCTGATATTCTTAGGTGCAGCCACCTCTGAATTTTAAGAGCTATATATTTATGAGTGTTAGCCTTTCATGCACTTATTTCCTTGACTCATTGAATAAGCTGATGCTTATACATGATTTCTGCGTGTGGTCAGTGATAAAGGTTCGAGGCAAAGAAGAGCCCTAACCTTACCGCTTGCCTTCTCTGCAGCCTCCTCTGTTGCTCTATTCCATGGCTGCTACTCTCAACTGCAAGCACTGAGTTTGCAGATGTATGTCATGAAGTCAGGTTCCCAGCACTGATAAAGCAGTTCCTCCCAGCACCTCCCCACCTTGCCTGGGGATTTTTCAGAGCAGTACAGTGTCCTTAGCTTGTTCTTCTCAGGCATAGGAGTATGGGTCAGGGGTCCTCTGTTGTCAGAGTCACCGTTTCAGGGGAAGGGGAGCATAAAAGAGAAAGCACAACTAAAAGCTGGCAACCCAGCATTCAGTTTCCAACACCATGTTTACATTTTCCCATTAATATTTTCCTAACGATATTTGATCTTTCTTTTTCTTCAGATTTATTGCCCTTTTATGGAATTACTCTAAACATGTCAGGCAGAGAAGTTTCTCATGGCCTTTTTCATTACTAGAGTATGAGCAAGGTTGAGTCGTCTCAATAAATTGGAACTCTCTTTTAATAAGTCTGTTGATTATGATCTCAGAGGAATCTCATTTTGAATACCTTCCACAAATAAAGCCTTGTACTAGGACTATTGTGATGGTGAAACAGTCTTATTTTGTTAAGTGATTTGAAATATGGCCTGAAAAAATGTTATCACATAAGCCTGTTCTGCTGAAGTTTCTTGGATTTGGGCCAACTGTATGTATCTGAGTTAGCAATTCTGTGTAAAGTGTAATAAGTATGTTGAAAATGATCAAGTTCTTCAGCACAGCCAGACTTAACATTTCTGTAACAACAGATTTGGGAAAGGGGGGTGAGAGGACAAACCTCTTTTTCCAGTGTTAATTAGGGTAGTGCTTCAGGGTGAAAGTTAAATTGACAGGCACAAAGAAAGAATCAAAACAGTACTATTGATTTTTCTCTGTATTACTTCAAATAAACAGTATTCCTTCTCTTACTTGATACAATAGATTATTCCAATAGAGTGCAACAAAAGTAGGTTTACAGTTGTTTGTGAAACACAGAGTTTCTTCTTGTATTATTATTTATGAATTACTGTATTATTTTCCATACAAATAACTCTAAAACCTACTTTTGCCCTACCCTGCACATTGGTGGTGAACATTTATAACTTGAAGGGGGAAAAAAATCAACAAAAATGTTATAGTTCCATATCTCTCATATGCTATATCCTTATTAAATTAATAGATTCCAGTCCTATATTTGGTAGAGTAATGAAGATTACACATAAAGCTCGAAGATTAGTCTTTCCTGGCCAAGAGGACAAAATGACAGCTTACTGGATCAATACAACTTGTTTCAATTCAGTCACAGGCCAGACATACTTGTAGTAGTTCCCATCCAAGACATTTCATTGTGAATTTTAGTAGCTGTTCTCGGCGCTGTGCACTGTGGTAGGCACTTGCTGACACGTGGCTAAATTTAAATTCATTAAAATGAAAGGTTTTTTTTTTCCTATTAAAAATTAAATGGAAAACAGCTCCTCACTTGTGCTAGCACATTGCAAAAAGTCTCGTTGCAGAGTTCAGGTCTATACCAACAAATCCCAGCTCACTGCTGAGTGAGTTATGTTTACATAGGAACTCACCTCATATTTCAGTGGATTAGAAACATCTACTTAAAGAAATAAAACTAGCCAGGCATGCCCTCTGTATTATCCCTGCTAGATTTTAGATGCTTTCCTGGTTGTTCTGGGGGTTTTCTTGTTTGTTTGTTTGTTTGTTTGTTTGTTTGTTTGTTTTTGAAGATCTTCTAAGAATTGTTCTTTTCCTCACAGCTGAATCTGGTATCAAGTGTCACACTCTCTAAATCTGCATCAGAGGCTTCTCCACAGAGCCTACCTCATACTCCAACTACCCCAACTGCCCCCATCACTCCCGTCACCCAAGGACCCTCCGTCATCACCACCACCAGCATGCACACGGTGGGACCCATCCGCAGGCGGTACTCAGACAAATACAACGTGCCCATTTCTTCAGGTAGATACTCTTACTTTTGCCTCATGTAAAAAAGCAATATGCAATTTTTGTAGACCAACCTCAAATGTGATCATTAACAAGACAATGATTCTTACTTAGCAGATATTGCGCAGAACCAAGAATTTTATAAGAATGCAGAAGTTAGACCACCATTTACATATGCATCCTTAATTAGGCAGGTAAGTAAATAACACATTATGTGAAATTATATCAAAAGAAGTACATGTACATGGATATGTTGATGGAGTAGATTTAAAACCATTTAGAATGCAGGCATGCTAAAACCTTGTCTATAAGGTTTTTTAAAACTGAAATATATAACATAATTGCTTTTGATTAAGTATTACAATATGATGTGATTATTAGGAAATTCATTTCACACAACAGTGAAAATGAGCCTGTTTAAAGATGGCAAGTCAATTATCACAAGCTACAGTAATCTCTGATCCCTAGAATTAATCTGAGCTCTAAATAATTACTGAGCTTTAATCAGCTAGTGAAATGTTTTGCATTTCTCTTTGATTCTGCTTTATGAATGACTAATAAATTAATATTTCTGTATGGAAACAGAAATAAGAACTCCAAACAATTAGATAATTTCATTTTGAATTTTGCTATTGAACTGTTAAATACAACCATTAATCTGAGATCATTTTGTAAAACCTTTCTTAGGACTTAGCTCTGAATCATGGTTATTTTATATTTGCAAGAAACTGTATAATGACAGTACTGCTGATTTGGTCATAAATTACCTTCTTCTGTTACTTTGGCTTCACAGGCCATTCTTGAATCTCCAGAAAAGCAGCTAACACTAAATGAAATCTATAACTGGTTCACACGAATGTTTGCTTACTTTCGACGCAATGCAGCCACATGGAAGGTAAGCTTTCTTGCAGGCCTGTTTAAAAGGTATCTTACCATTTATAGAAGAGAGTGTGTTGGGGAAAAAATGTACTTGTTGTAAGTTACATTTACATTTTTTGATCCACTCAAAGAGTCTAATTTATAGTAATATTTGCTTGAGAAAATAGTTCCATTGTGGTTAAAACACTGGGTTGGAAGACTCCCATTACAGTAGCATCAGAAATTTGGATGGACCATCCAATCAAATCATCTCCCGCTGGTTGGAACATGTAGGACAAAGGAGCAGGTGGCACTGTTGCCCTCCTTTTGAGGTGGTCCGGCTACTTAACACAAACCTCGTGCTTTTATGTCTTTAGCCACCACCAGTATTTGCAGTGATGTGTAGGTAACTTTTGTTATGCCATTAAGGACCAGGAGAAATGATCAAACTTGACATAACTTTCATTGGTTGTATAAAATCTCCTTAACCCAATTAGTGAAGGAAGCTTTGCAATCCAAGTTCCAGCACTGTACATGGGAGTTATTACAGGAAAATACAATACTTTATTGAATTTTTAGGTTTTTTAAGTCAAGAGACTGTTCGTTAGAGATTCATAGATATTCTGGGAAAGAAAAGTAGTTTCGGAATTATGTAACTTCACTTCAACTCCATTTGCCTTAAAACAGGTCAAATTCCACAGGTCCATGTTGGGTACCCCCAACAAAGCATGCAGTCACATGACATGCCTCATTCTCAGTTCAGCAATTGGTTCATAGATTCTGTTAGTATTTATTCCATTGTGTTAGATGAAGCTCTCGCAATTTTTTGTAATTTCCCCACTTTCAATTTCTTAGTTTCTAATATTGGTGTACAAGAAGGCAGGAACAATAGAATATTTGTGACTTTTGGTTTGGTTTTGTTTTTGTTTTGTTTTTCATTTTTACTACCTAAAATTCTTATACTCCCTAAATCCTAAAACATTTAGGTACATTTAAAATGAAAATATTTTAGGATATTTTTACATGTCATTGTTTTAAATAAGATAGGGATTAATCAGAGGGTGCAAGGAAATTTTGTTTTGCATAAAATAAATGTCTTTCTTGTTATTTCCTTAATTTTATATGGGAGAAAAACACAAGCAAAAACAAATCATATTTCCTCCCTCACATTCTTGGTAAATTAGCATTTTAAAAGAAAATGAATATAACCATAGAATTAATTCATCAAATTTACAGAGCTATTGGTATCTATATGGCCTCAAATGTCTTTATTCGTTCCATTAAGACACATGGGCACTGAAGGGAACCTGTGTTTAAAATTCCACCCTCTTCCTCCACCTGCCTTGGGAGGTAAAATACAAAGGTGTTTAGCTATGAATACTTTTCAAAATGTAGACAGTATAGCATAAAGCAAACATTTTCTTCAAATTACCTTTTATAAGTAGCAAATAATCACATTTACAAATAATTATCAGTTTTGAATATGATATTTAAGCTCAGATCTTTAGTTTTAACTTTTTCAGTTGTGCAAACTGGAGAAAAAAGTATTGTTAATATAAATAATCCAAAATGAAGTACTTAATGACTCATCAATGTGTATAATCTCCTCTACATGTCCTTATTTGTATTATGATCTTAGACAAAAGATGAAGTTCCCAGTTGAAGTGATGACCAAAAAGAGCGTATTCATCTTTTGGGGAAACCCTTGATTTCTAGTTGCTTGTGCTTAGGTGTATTCACAACATCTTTGAATACAAAACTTAAGTTTTGACCTTACATCTTTATTTACATGGCCATGTAGTTTGGACACATCTAAAGCATCCTTTCTTCCAAACATGGCTTCTTTAAATCTTTTCAGTTTTGTACATTTTGCTGCTTATTCTAAAACATCAAACTGATTAAGATGAGAGGACATGTGAATTTCTTTCCCAGTTATGTCTCTTGTATGTATCCATGTTCAGTCTGGTTTTTGAAAATGAAATTTGGATGTATTTCTTTATTTCAACCTCCTCAGTATTGTTCTAAGAGATAAGAGTGGATGCTTAGCATCCTTGTACTGTACTTGTGAACAGTATAAAAAATAGTTTTACTTAATTTAGAGACCAGACTACAGTTTATATACAAAGAAATTGGTCTTACCAAGTACAATTATAACATGCCAAATGTTTTTCAGAGAGTTTTGTTTTCATGCAAAGCTAGCAAACCTGTCTGTGAATCAGGGTGTCCTTTCACCATCACCTGGGGTGTCTTGAACCTACCCCAGTTATGCTGAGAAAGATCCTCTAGAATTCATCGTGTGTATTCTCCTTGGGAGCAGGTTCATCAGGCAGGCCATGTAATAAAACTGGTCTCTTTATCGTCTACATATTCCATATCGGAAAAGAAAAAATTCATTATTATTTAGTTTGACTCCTCAGAGTCACCAATGGTGATCATTCAAAAATTGAAACCCCTCTCAAAATACTAAGATTTGTCATTTGAAGGCTAATTTAGAGAGGAAATATTGCAGGTGGTAGAAGGGGAGGGCTGCAAAATGTCTGAGCAATAGCAATTTTAGTGGAATTGAATAAGGAGCTTGAAGCAGGGTATATGAAGTGCGATGTATGCATCAACTTCTCATGCCCACTGTCACCTGCATGTTCCCTATAAGAAGAACGTTTGAGTAAATTACATGTGCCTCTTTGTAATGTCCTTATGTCTAATTTTGAGTCCAGATCAATAAGTTTAATCAGGAGGACTAAAGAAATGCTTGTTATTTCATCCAGTAAGGGTCGTGGGTTTTCCTGAAATTCAAAGGAGACATGAGACGTTAGAAGCTTTTCACCCCTCAGTTGAGATCCTTCTTTCTGATAGATTATAGATGTCAAGGGTCTCTGCTTAGGAATGAACAGAGATGACTTTTTTTTTTAACCATAAGAAAGAAACATGTGTCTGTAGAAACCATTAATGCAGGAATATCATCATCTTCCCATTGAGAATTCTACTCATATGTTCCTTTGGCACTTTCTTAGTTAATTAAGGTACTTGCCCATAAATAAGGGCCAATTTCTATATAGATTCTGGAAGGTAAGACATAGCTTGATGATGGATACTGATCCATTGGGGGGCATTTCACCCCTGCTTCTGTCAGCTGCAGGAAGTGGTACTCTCAATGCTAAAATCCAATTTAGATTTCTTCTTAATAAATCTGAGAAAACCCATAGAAGATTTTAAAGCCAAAACTTTAATAAACAAAAAGAACAAGAACAAAATATATAGAACAGTAATAACTGAGTCTTCATCTTTAATGGCTTACAAAATAGAAACAAACTGCCCTCTTTATGGGAGGTAAGTGAATTTAAAGGCACAGTTTTATGCTTACGTTTGCTTATTTTCAAAATCATATTAACAGTATTTTCAGACTTCTACTGTGGTATCTGTTTTAAGCTTATGTGCATATTAAAAATTTTTTTTCTTCTGGATCACTATGAGCAGAGATTACACTAGACTAAAATGCCAAAGTACAATTAATTTATGGTTTTGGGTTTTTTACCTTTGCTTTTGGAAAAGGCGCTCTTGACCACAAGAAAGAAGCAACGGGGGTGGTTGCTATAGCTCTTGGGGGTGGTTTTACAAATGTGGACTGTTAGGCTGAATTTACTGCTGTTTTTGGAGTCTTTTCTTATAGAAAATGTAAATGTTCTCTCTTTTATACTTGCTGCAGAATGCAGTGCGTCATAATCTTAGTCTTCACAAGTGTTTTGTGCGAGTAGAAAACGTTAAAGGGGCAGTATGGACAGTGGATGAAGTAGAGTTCCAAAAACGAAGGCCACAAAAGATCAGTGGGTACGTCCACCGTGTTTGAACTTCTCAGCCCAGCTCGGATTGTGCTAACAAGTGTAACGTAGAAGCTTTGGCTGCTAGATGGTGTTAGACCAAAGGACTGGTCTCACGTTGTCTCAGTTAAGGGAAGCAAAAAAGCATTTCATCCCTCCTGTTTTGTATGCCCACCAGTCCCCGCCCTGCTTGCCAGTCTTTGTTGCATCACATGCTAGTAGCTTTTAGGTGGCAATGCATATTAACCCTCACAAACCATTTGCTTATGCTTATTGCATTTTATTTTCTTTTTCCTGTTCCCTGTATTGGATGTCTGTTCTACCCCCAACCCCGTCTCCTTTTGTTGCCACCTCATCTCCTTTGCTGCTGCTCCTATCCCAGGGTGCCATTCGCACCAACCTCTCACTGCATAAGTGCTTTGTCAGAGTAGAGGATGAGTTTGGGTCCTTTTGGACAGTTGATGACGAAGAGTTTAAACGTGGCCGCCATATTCAACGAGGCCGTCCTCGCAAATACTGCCCCGATGAAAACTTTGACGAGCTTGTCGCACAGTAAGAGCCTTTACTTGCTTTTGTTTTTTTTTTCTGCTGTTGCTTTGGCTTTGCATGGTTGACTCATCCCATGTAGTTTTGCATTTCACCAAGAAGCAGTGCCACAGCTTTCTGCAACGGAACTGAATTGTATGATTTGTACATGTATCTCTCTCGTTTCTCTGTGGAACACCAGTGCCTTGAATAATGCTTTTTTGACGTCTTTAATGCACATACTGGTTATCTTTTGATTCAGCAGCTTATGGGGAGCCTGTAACTAAATATTTCTGTGTGACTCATAATTTCTCCAAGTAAAAAGGAAGTTTTTATTTTGAGTTAATATGTATATTTAATTGGGTAAATTTCTTCTTATTTTTGCTTAGTATAATAATGTAAAATTAGTGAAATGTTTGATTAAAATGCTTCAAGCTTAGGAAAGAAATGGATAACAGCACATATAGTTCCTTTAAACACCTCCAGTAAATGTAGGTCCTTTACTACTGGAAGCCACTCCCTTCCCACAGTATTCCTCTGATTATTTGGCATTTTCCCTCTTAGGTTAGAGATTTTCTTAAAACAGTGTCTTGTCTTCAGTTAGTGGACATGGTATCAAATATTCTCATACAAAAAACTGTATGTATATCCTCATACCCTCCCAGATTTGGCTGTGCCAGAAAAGCTTCAGCCCGACCTCCTGCCTTCCTTAGCATTGACCCTCTTCCTGCACACCCTTCTCTCTCTTTTCCTTTGGCAAAAACATGCCTTTGAGATCCTCATTAGGAGCCGCCATGCCATATCCCTAGCAATAACTCTACAGTTCAAATCATGGAGAGATGTAAGAGCCAAGATTGTGCCAGTTCATCCCCAGAAATGCTGCGGTCACCTCCCTGACTCCCTAGCCCCCTAGCCAGGATGCTGCTTCTGCTTTCCTGTGAGAGTAAGGAAGCTGTTACAGATTGGCAGAGAGGTCACTATTTTGATACAAAAATTCTTCAGTGGAGGGAGTGACCATTAATTAAGCCAGAATTTTACATGCAGTTTCCTTGAAGAGCGTAATCTGTATTTCCGGAGAAGTTCACACAGACCAGCGCAATAAAGCCAGGCGATACTGAGAAAACCTAACTTCTCTTCGGTTTTGATAGTGGGGGAAATTTCTGATTTGGAAGGTTACCAGTAAGTTTAAAGAAAACCTAGCGGGGAGCTCAGGAGTTGCTTGCATTTAACTTGGAGTTTTTTTTCTTTTTCTTGTGCAGTAATCCTTCTCTCATTAAAAACATGCAGAGCAGCCACGCCTACTGCACACCTCTCAATGCGGCTTTACAGGTAAGATTAACGGCTGTCCCGAATATGCAGCAGAGGCACATGTCTCCCCCACTCATTTCAAAATATATTAGCCTCACTCTAATTAGATATTAAATTTTAATTCCGTTAAACTTTTTTCTTAAGTGCACAAAGCATCGTCCTCCCTGGAGGCAAACACATCGGCTGCTTCAGCATTAGCAGGATGCTTAGCATTTTGAATATTGTGGCAAAAAAATTAAAAGTTCACTTATTAATATTTATCAGCAGTATCATAATTTCCATCCTCTTATTTCAGAATTTCACTTGAGGCAAAAATACCACAAGTGTAATTACTCTAGCACAGCTATTAATGTGCTGGATGATAGGCCACTGGATCACGTGACCTTCTATTGTTCACAGGCTTAAAGGGAAAGCTGAGCTTTTTATTTCTTCTTTTAAAATCTATTTTAGCATCTTCTGTCTGGGGTGGGAGATGGTGGATGTCTGGGTTTGGTTGGCTCTGTAATAGTAAACTGTTTTTATTTAAACACTAGAGGTGTTGAAGAAAACTCTGTAGGATTCCCGCAGATAGCTCAGATCGCGTAGTGAGCACACAGAACTTCACCTACTGACAAAGCAAGCCCAGGGCAGGAAACAGTGGTACCTGGCGGGGACAACCTCAGTGCTGGGCAGGAGGGAGATTACCGCACTAGTATGAGTTACCAGGGCAGTGTCTGCATCTTGCAAGCCTTTTACTTACTGTGCTCCTTAGTCACCAAGTAGTAAAGCCATTTTGTAAGTCCACAAGAAGATTGAAGCAGCACCTAGGTAGTATTCAAGCCTAATTCACGAGTTCACGGGTTGGCTGCCCCTGTGGCCAGTGGTCCTGATTGATTTTGACCCTGCCTACATTGTTCTAGAACACAGGCCTAGGGACTCTTGGTAACTTTTAGATGACATATCCTATAGATAGATCTGACATACATAACCTAATACTATTGCAGACCTTCTCAGCATGCATTCTTAATGGGGGCCGCGTTGCCCTAAAATTGGTACTTAGCTATTACAGTGTCTTGTGCCCCCTCCAGCAGGCCATAGTACATAAACAGATATTCAGACTTCATGAGGGGACAGCACGGATAGAGGAGCAAGAGTCTAAAAAAGGCTCTTTACAGGATGATAGTGAAAGAATGGTTGAGATACTTGGCATTATGGGAACAGGGTGGATTAAAGAGGAGATAATGATGGCTTTGCTACTCATTAAACAAATATTTATTGAGCACCTACTCTGCATCACACAAAATTGTTTCCCCAGATCACTCAGCTGAGGCTTCAGGCTCCCAAGAATGGATGACATGCTTTTTACATAGTTTCAGTGCAGAGGCAAATTCACTGAACTTAGCTTTTCAGTAATTATACTTATTTAGTCTTAGCCTGACCCAAATTTACTAGGAGGAACCACTCTCTGCATTTTTTTTAATTACTTGTAGTTTACACCGTTACTTTAGAAAAGCAAATGAAAGCACGCTTAGATGCCACCTCTGTAAATACCGTTCATTAGTAATTTATTTTCCCTGAAGTCTTGTGAAGTGTGAATTTAAAGGCTGCTCTGCTCAATCTAGAATAGTGTTAAGATTACAAGCACATTTTTACATTCATGAGGCGGAAAGGGTTAAAAAAAAAAAAGGGCAGTGATCCTTTATCCTCTGGATTCCCTTAACTGTGTAACTAATTTCAAGTAGAATGTTCTATCATTGCATAGCTGTTCAAGTTTCATCTTTAAAACATTTGTTTTCTGCACCCTCTGCACCTTTTCCTTGTTTTCAGTGAGAGCCCAAAATGCAGCTGCAGCTTTCCAAGAACACTTTATGTCCATAATGAAGTAAGGTAAATCAGTTGATATACTGATTTCATGTTGAGGAGTGGTCTTTTCCCCGTCCTCTGTCCCTTTGGATCCATGGTCCGTAGACAGTCTCATAAGGAAACTTTCTGCTGTGCAAATTAAATAAAGATTCTACCAGCAGATCTTCCTTTCCATTATTGCCCATTTCCATTTTTCAAGACAAGTAAAAATAATAGTGGAATAACATCTTTAAAGTATTACTAGAGTAACATAATGCATGATGAACAATATATAAAATAGGACAGCAGAATCCACTACAGAAATAAAACATTGGACTTGGGACAGATTGCATTATGCTTTGAAAAAGTGTAGTAACTAAGGGTAACTGTAAAGCTTCATATTTATAGATTGCCTTTCTCCTAGGGATCTCAGAGTGGTTCACATTCCAGGAGCAATGGGACTTAATGGACTTTAGCACCATGACTTAAGCACCTTCGTTTTTTTGGCAGAGGTGCCACTTTGGTATGAAACCACGTACTGTGCACAGGACCATGTATACAGTTAAGTCCATCATAAAAATTGTTGCCCAGCTGTTCCTTAAGTGGACATCAACTACAAAAGGAACCCCTTGTTTAGGCATAAGCAGTTGGTGAAAATTTTTCTAACCTTGGATGGGTTGCTTAGATCACTCATTCAACAAAGAATGTCCAAGCGGTCTATTGTGTATCAGGCACCAGTTCCTATTTGCAGCCCATGGATCATTGTTTAAAGGGGCAATGCTGGGTTTCTTCACACATGTTTTTCTTTTTTGAGAACCAAGGTGTCAGTGTAAGTGCTTGCCTTTTAGATGCCTTTCACCACTATGGCTTTTGGGTCTCTGCCCATGTTTTATGATGCAATCCCAATCAGAAATGGCCTCGACCTAGAACACGTGGAGAGCCAAGGGGAACAAATCACCACAAGAAGGTTGCCTTGTCCATATGCTCATCCCATTGAGTTGGGATTTGGGTTGCCTCATCCCAAAAAGCACATTCTCAAAAACATCTCAATTTTATTTTTATTTCTCGATTTTTGTCTTCAGTAGCTGCTAAAATACCAAGGTAGAGATTGGCCCGACTTTTACCACATTCTGACTATGTAATAGTGAAATGAGTTAGTGAGAGCTGATCTTGTGGTATTTTTAGGGAAAGCGGTTCAGATGATAGTCCTAGCAGAGCTTTTGTGACCTGGAGAGGCATGACCATTGTGTGGCCTCAAACAAAGGCAGTTAAGATGCTTATCCAGCTGCAGTTTGTGCACTCATGCAAGTACACACCACACACGCCTTGCAAACACTCCTGCTTTTCACTCTGCCAAAAAACAAAAAAATGTATTACTGCAAATACAAGAGATTTGCTGAAAAAGTACTAGATGCAAATTATTTGACGAACTGCAGGAAAATCACAAATGTTCAAATTTGCTGTTCACCAAAATGAGTTCACTCATTTTGGAAATAAAAATCCCACTTTTTAAAAGAAAGGTAGTTATATAAATTTTGAAGTGGAGAGAAGGAAAAGCTGTGGGCTTGCAGGGGGTCTGGCTTTGAAATAGTCCATTAGCCAATGCTAGGTTAGGTATGTACAATTCTTCTAACATGGGGCTTGAATCCAGAAGGCATTTCAGGCTTTGGCATTTGTACAGTGAGTGAGACTGTGATTATCATAATAGGCAGGTTCCCTGTAGCCTGGTTTTGCACCCGTCCTTTCTTCATTTTTGGTTTTTTCTTTCTGTCTAGAACCAGGATTTCTAGAATAGCTTGGACTCTGCATGACGGGCCAATTGAAGTCACATGCCAGATTGTCTTGCAGACAATAATTTTTCCTCATTAGGATGGACAACCAGGCATAGTGTGGCCTACAAGAGGACAGTTTTGATAAATCTTGGTCTAATTGCAACTGCCAGTTTTCGGAAGTATGTCCTCTTTAATAAAATGAAAAGTTGCTGGGTCATAATCACTACCCAAATGAAACAATATAGAGACTTTAGTCCAGTAACATATTTGACTGTTTTCTGCATTTCAGACTGGGTGGTCATTTTATTCTAATGCAGTATGATACAAAGTGAACAGTATTCCACTATAGAGTTCAGGACTTGTTTATTTTCATTTCCACACTTTTTTTTGCAAACACTCATTTGGACTGATTTTGTCACCCTCAGTATATATCGACTTAAGTTACCCAAAAGAAAGACGATTTAGAGCTTCCTTGTGGCAGGGATTTATGTATGTATGTATGTATGTATGTATGTATGTATGTATGTATTGTCCTAAAATTCTAGGTGATTGGTCTGATCTGAGTCTGAAAGATTGCATGGTATTACCTTCAACCAGTTGTCTCAAACTGCACTAAACGAATTCAGTATCATTAAAACAGAAATGATTGGGGGAGATAAAAACTGATTCCAATTCTATAGACTCTTCCTCTTCTATAGGTTCTATGAAGTAAATGTTTATGGAAATTCTCATAAGTTTGAGCTCTGCAGCCAGAATAATCTGATCAAATCTCTAATATCCAATACTGGAGTCATCAAAGTGGATAAAGAAATGAAAATTCCATTATATTTCCCTGTGATCTGGAAATATTCAGTTGCTCTTGAAAAAAGGCATCAGACATAAACCTCATTATTAGATCACCTTGTCTGAGCCATGCGACTCTAACCAGCAGGGCTGAATAGAGGCCCCCTCCCCACGTGCTTTGCCTTTCCCACTGGCCCCCCAGCTAGCTCTTTGAAACCAGGCTTGGGACTTGCACCACAAGTCTTACTTTTAAAGCAAAATCTGTCTCACTCTATTAGAAACTTGAATTTGCCAACCACAGTACAATGAACTGAAACTGGAGACTGTCGAATACACCTGTAATTAATAGCTTCCCTCTCTATGCGCACACTACATCTTCATAAATTTTCTCTTGGTTGATGGCAGGCTTCGATGGCTGAGAATAGTATACCTCTATACACTACCGCTTCCATGGGAAATCCCACTCTGGGCAACTTAGCCAGCGCCATGCGGGAAGAGCTGAACGGGGCAATGGAGCATACCAACAGCAACGAGAGCGACAGCAGTCCAGGCAGATCCCCTGTGCAAGCTGTGTGAGTACTGTCCACGCAGAAGAACTCCACTTTCAGATTCTAGTCTTCCTGTTTTATGTGCACACAAGCCAGTCTGTGGCCACCTTTACACTTTTTCTGTAATATTTGACTTTCTACAACCCAGTATTTCTGGAAACATTTAGCTCTGCATCATTTTGTAATGTTCCCATAAAAGCGACGGCTTCATGCAGCCTTTAAGTGCACACTGCAGTAAAATGGATGTTACCCTCTGCTTCGCATCTCAGGCCATTATTTAAGCCACCTTACCTTGTCCTCTTAAAATTAGTATGCATCACTCTGAAAAAGTTTGTGGTTTGTTCTTCTCGCAGGCATGCTGATCCTAGCAGGGAGAAAAAGGATGCTTGTTTACCTGCTTGTGTGATAAGCTTAACCGTGAGCATAGTGCCAGATCATTATTACCAACCATTAATGATGGCACAAATGAAAGGCAGCATGATTTATAGATTGCTCTTAAAATATCAAAAGGAAAATTAATAGAAGCATTCTAGCAGCAGACGGCAGTGTAATGAGCATACACATAACAGAATGAAGTGAGGGGTGATGGTTGTCTGTGCTGAATGCGAATGTCCCCAGGACCAGGCAAACCACTGGAAAGGCTGTGGTCCCCTGTGGGTGTGTCATGGAGGGAACAGGTGGGCCTGTAACAGCTCCCTGCCTCCCAGGAAAATGTCAAAAGAGAAGAGAAACCACGCTCTCCCAAATAATTGCATTTGCAGGGGGTAGGAGGCCGCTGTAGAATGAGTCTTCCTTTTAGCAAGTGTCCGCACAGCTATGCCCACTTTAAAGGAATAAACTAGCTCAGTGTTTGCATACTGTCAGCTCTTAGAATAAGCTGCTCGTCCATACAGTCTTCTGAATTACGAATCAACATCTTATATTAAGATTATTTGAGCAATAGGAACGGAAAATATGACCTGTAACGATTAGGAACAGAATGTATTGGCATCTAATGACAAAGAAAAAATGCCCCTTGCCAGGGTAATTGGTGGGTTTGAAGGAATCTGAAATTTGACTATTTAGCATTTGAATTTATGATTTTTAAAGATGGAAATGGTTTTTAGTTTATATGAATGGCCTCTGAGCATTTACTCCACGTTATTCTAAAAGATATTCCCATATATCATGCTTTCTAAAGCAACATAGTGTTTCTGACTTGATCATTACCACACTCATGTTCATCTTTAAATCATTGTCATGACAGGAGTTTTTACTCAGACATCAAGGAAGTTCAGAGCAAATGTAAATTGCTATATAAGCTACTTCAAGAAATCCTCATTAGAGCAAAAATATCTGATGTTACTGAGTGGAAAATATACTGTTTCTCATAATCCGTATGAAGTCCAAGACTTAGTTGATGTATATTCCTATTATTTAGTATAAAGGATCACTTAAAAAAGGAAAAAAAAATATATCTGGATAAAAACCTCAGGCAGCATTTTAGAGTGATGTTAATTTTGCTGTACAAGATAAAGTCACTATAAAGTTAATTTGTTTAACAACTTTGAATTAACCCCAGTATTACCAGAAACCATGTTTTACAGCAGTCAGCATAATTTTTAACAAAATGAAGGTTTCAACTACTTAAAAGAAAAGACACCTAAATAAAAGACACCTCACATAAAGTCATCAAAATGCATATGATTTTTTTTACTCAAATCGTGCAGGTTCACACTGTTTGCTAAATATAACCCTGTGTCAACAGCATGGCCCCTGTGCCTGCTGTCAGTGTCATAGATTGTTACTCTTTTTGACCCCGTATTTCCATTAAGTAAATTCTCTAATGACATAGTTTCCATTCTTGTCCAATATGCATTACCCTGCTATGATGCAAATTGTTTCTTAACTGTTCCAGTCTATTGGAATAAATCAATCTGTAAATCTTATAGCAAGGCTTAAAGGACCTTGTTAGTACCGTAGCCTAGCTAATGGCTGGTGTAGAAACAGAACTCTTCGTTCTTACCGTTTCTGTGACACTCATATACTGTTACATTTTGTTTCTCTTTTGAAACCCTAGAAAGTCGTCATATAATTATAGCTTCGGGGCATTACACTTTTATCCTGATAGGAGCTAAAGGAGCTACAAAGCAAAATACTCCAAGGTGTGCAGGTACCCTGGGAACACAATGCCTTTAAACACCAGTCAGCTTTAGTTACAAACTCTTGTGTTCCCAGAGTGGCTAAACAAAGGAATTACTGGGATGTAAGACGGGAAATGTGTGGTTTTACAGCTATTCACTAGTAGCCCTTTAGGAAGTAGGAGTTGGAGAAAGAGAGGGGGTGGGTGTGGGTGTGGGGAGTTTGACCTGCAAGAGAAGACGGCGCGTCCTGCAGCTCCAGTTTCTAGGAGACACATGGGCATGTGTGAAGCATAATATCTTACCAGGCGTGTATCTTGCACAGAGATCCATTCTCTTTTATTGTCTGAGCACTGTGTGTCTGTCTGTATGACTGCATTTGCCACACTTGGGGATCTGGATTTCATCTCTGGCTGTGTTGTCAGGTTGTCACACAGCAGATCTCTTCAGTTAATATTTGTTGGGGACCCACTCTGCATTTGGCACTGGGCTTGAGCCCAGTGCGATAGGGTCATTACTTGTGTCTTTGTGATAGTAATAATCTTAATGAAGTTTGGCTACAACTGTTGAAGGGAGGGATGACAAAATACTCCCTAATGTGCACTCTGTTGGGGGGTGCTTATCGGTATCGGATTTGTATTTCTTTAATTGTTTTGCCCAGCAAATTATTTGTCAAAGCCTAAAAACGATGAAGTAAGAATTTCATTATGACTATTTGATTTCTTCTAGGAATTCCCATGCCCTCTTTCCCATATCCTCTTTTCATTTCACATCATCAAATTCAGATTTATAAACCAGAAAAGAAGAATAAATCTAATTGTTTAAAAAACAAAACTAGGAAAATGTTGAAAAACTACATTTGAACCTCAGTATATAGCAAAGTAAAACACAAGACACATTTTTATCCAATTAGTCACAACCGTGTGATTAGTGAAGAAGGCAGTAGTTTATGAGTTTACAATTCTCAATAGTGAAAATACGAAACAAAAAAAAAAAGAAATGTACACTGTTGTCAGTAATCCCAAAAACCCAATTTAAGGTAACCTGAGTTTCCCTTATACCTGCTAAGCGACATTTTTAAAAAGTAATCCTTGGTGCCAGTGAGGTTGAGTTTAAATTGATAGAACCCCTTTGGAAATTAATATCACAGTGACTCCTAACCATAAGGATGTTTTGGTCTTTGCTCTTAACTTAAATTACATTCTTAGAAATTTATCCTAAAGAGGTAAATCAACAGAAGTAGAAAGATTAATGGATAAAAGTCATCGTTGTATGTACAAATAGCAGAAGAGATGGGAAAGAAAAAAAGACAGTCACAAACTCTTGAGTATTAGGGTGCTAATGTGTCAACACATTAATGGTATCTCACATAGCCATAAAAATTATAACTGTAAAGGTAGCAAAATAAACTATTGTGTTCCTGCTGTGTTTACAGGATATAAAAATATGACCTCTAATGGAGAAGATAGGCAAAAACAAAACACCTCCACTAATTTGGGATTATGGGTGACTTTTTTTTTTTTAAGAAATAATAATAATCAATGCAGCTAATTCTTCCCAAAAGAATATAGGGGATCCTGCCAGGGTTGACTTTCCAGGCATTCTTGTAGGCAGTTGCACAGGTTCCCATGCGTAAGACTGTCTCCATCTTGAATTTCTTACTAAATTTTGAAGCACAGTTTCACTTTACACAGGGCTCTGCAAAATACATAGCCAGTCCTGGGTCTCACTGTAGAAACACAGATAAATAGCACCATTAAAAAAGGAAAAGTACGTAAAGCACAACTAGTAAGGTGTGCTGTTACACAATTTGGGTGTACTTTGTTTTGCAAATAGTTTTTAAGAATATGGGCATGGTTTTTAAAAAGCTATTTATCCTAACATCTACTCCCAAAAAGTCTCTAGGCTGTGCTAATTTTAGAGTCAATTTGTTTTGTGAAGGTTTACATTGTCAAGGGCAGTCCAAAGCACGCCTGTTTGTTTTTAAATGGTTCAAGTGGCCTTCAGGGTTTGCATACAGCATCAATTATTTAGGAAGCAAGCCATCCCCAGTAACACTTCTTATTACTAATACTTGATAATGTCAATTAAAAATCCTTCCTTCTGCAGCGTGTCCCAGCAATGGGGCCCGGTTTAACTTGAATGATTCTTTTACATATCAAAAGCCCTGTAACAGAAAGTAATTTGTATTTGCAAAGAGTTGGTTGTAAATATGATTTACGAACAACATTTCTCAATTGTTATCAGAGTGGTGTCCTGTGATCCCTGAGGGGCCCCTTAGGCTGAACCCTGCTCAGTCCATAATGAGGCAGTTGGCAGATCTCCTTGCAGGGCCCACGTCCCGGTGGCCACTAGCAGCCAGCCTCATGTTCTGCCTTGTTTACAGCTGACAGCGTTATTATTCTGATTGGGGCTCTGCTTTCTTATCATATTGTTGTGTTGAGGGAGCCTCTTCCTTTTCGTTTGTGTTTCCTGGCAGGGCTTTTCTTGCCTTATTGACAGTTTGTAAAAATATGCATTAATTTGGAGTTTCAAGCATGTATCATGGTGTCTCTTTGCTGTGTTTGCTTGAAGTTGATTAATGATAGAACCTCGCTTGGGGTCGGTCTCGGGAGAGTTCTTTCACAGGTTCTGCATGTTAACGAGCAAAGCAGAACACTCAGCGAGCTGTGATTACCCAGCCTCCTGCATTCCGTGGTCCCCACAAACCGCCGTTGTCTTACAGATTCTTAGTTCACATAATTATTTAAAGGTTTGCATTCATCCACCCAGGATGCCATGGCAGAGCCTGTTTTCCGGCACTCTAAAGTGTGGTCCTTGGACCAGCAGCGTCGCCTGGGAGCTTACTAGAGGTTCGGAGTCTCGGGTCCCACCCCAGATCTTCTGAGTCACTTTCTGCATTTTAACAAGATCCTCCTGTGATTGGAGTGCGCAGTGAAGTCTGAGAGCACCATTGAGGAAGGGGCCTGTTTCTGTCCAGAGACAAGTCATTCTAGAGCAGCACCATGAAAAGAACTTTCTGTGATGGTAGAAATGTCTGCCTCCGTGCTGTTCAGCATGGTAGCCTTAGCCACCTGTGGCCATTGAACATCTGAAATGTGGTCAGTGCAGCTGAGAGACTGAATTTTAAATTGTATTAAGTTTTAATTAATTATAATTTAAATAGCCACATGTGGCTAGTGGCTACTGTGTTGGACAGTGCTGTCCTAGAGTGTGCTTTTGTATTGCCCAAAAGAGCTAAATTGCATTGGACTGGGAATTTCTCTCAATGAACCTCTTCTTGTATTTCCAGGCATCCTGTGCACGTCAAAGAAGAGCCCCTCGATCCAGAGGAAGCTGAAGGGCCTTTATCCTTAGTGACAACAGCCAACCATAGTCCAGATTTTGACCACGACAGAGATTACGAAGACGAACCAGTAAATGAGGACATGGAGTGAACATCTGGGCAGGCCAATCCCAAGAATAAAGATTGGGAAAAAGCAAAACAAAACGTCAAAAGTGAGCAGTGAAATTGTTCTCCATTTGTTGTACAGTCTGGAGGAGTTTCGCTACATTTTGACAACTCTGAAATGTGTTAACTCTTAGTGCCATCAAGAATCCCATTTGGGAGTATTTTTGATTTTTCTACTTTTTGTTGAAAAAAGGAATTTGTACTCTGTGCATTGGACGGACTTGTTTGGTACTTGGGATTTTCCTCTCTTAAACAGTCAACATCTGTTGTAAATTTGCTAAACTGATTCACTTTTAGCAGCAGACTTTGAACTGCAGTCCTGCCGACGTTGGAGCCTGAGGACACCCAACTGAGCATGTGCACCTACGCTGCAGAACAAGCCTCTGCCCAGAATTTAAGGATTCCAGTGGACAACCTATTTGCACAGTACTGCATGTTGATTATCACTGCCTTTTACTCTCTCTCTCTCTCTTTTTTTTTTTTTTTTTTTTGCTTCCAGTTGGGATGGGGAAGGCCTTTGTGTGTGTGTGTGTGTGTGTATTGGGGGGAGGGGTTAAAATAATTATCCCAAACTTTTTAATGTATTGCTTTTTTTTTCTTGCTTCTACTATACCATTTTAAGTTCTGACCTCAGGCCTCCTCTTGGGCCCACGGCCTCTTGGAGGCTTAAAGTTTTCTGTATCTTGTGATGAATGTTAATAGGTGTTTTTATTATACAAAGCTGAATGTCATTTCTTGTTTGTAGTTTTCTGTCACTCATTCCATTTCCCTTCAGACATCACCACATTTTCTCTAAAGTCGGAAAACATTCCGTTTTGGTCTTTTTCAAAAAGGTCCCAAATGCTGCACTCTACACATGAAGGTCCTCTCACACAGATGTGAAGTCCTGCTAGAAAGAGAATGAATGACAGAAAAAAAAAATAGACACACTCTAGGAGCAATGCAGATTCATTCTACAAAGTAGAAGGGATTGTTTCAGATTTTCCTCTTTTTTTACAGCTACCACCATTCTTAAATGCCACAGCGTCTTACCAGCAGTAGGGACCACAGGCAGCAGCCTCCAAAAAAAAAAAAATCTCATAATCATTAGACTGACAGTCTGGCTGTGGAAGGCTCACCTTCATGGAACCAAGTCGTGATGAGCCATGTTAAACCAGTGTGGGTTGCTTTGTTTGCAAAATGGCCAAAAAGCTGGCTTCCCTGAGAAACTTTGCTGAAAGAGGAGGTGGTTGTAGTGGTACTGAATTGAAACATCAGTTCAGACTTGCTTGGTGGCATTAATCTGTTTGAATGCAAATAGAGTTCAGATTGAACTTGTTACGACAGTTAATGAAGACTGAGTTGAGCAAATGCTAAAGTGTTCATTTCAAATGTGCAAATTTGCTACTGCAGTTCAGTTTGTTATGCAATATGATCACACCAACCCAGTATCAAAAGCTAACAGTAGAAGATATCAAGCGGATGGGGCGCATCTCAGCCCTGGGCTCTTTGGGAAACGAACATGCAGGACGTGACGGTCATTGTCAGCACACCCTCCGTCCTGAGAACCCTGGACACTTCCATGCTGCAGCCACTCTCCTGTCATTCATTTATTTATCTAGGACCGTGGCTCTTGTTTTTAATTTTAGAGCCCTTTGGAGCTTTATTTATATTTTTTGTACCTTTTTTTTCTAAAATTACCAAAGATACTACACAAAGGTAAATTATGTTTTGTTTTATGCTTTATCTGATGAAGCCAAATATCCTCTTATTGTTGATCAAAGGAGGCAAAAGAATTTAGAGGCAATTGATGAGATACAGGCTATTGCTAACCTGAGAAAGAGAGTACTGCTCCTTCATCATAAATTTAGAAGACCAAGTAGGAAATGGAACCAAAGTTGTAACTTTTTTTAGTTGTTGGTTTTTTCTCTTCTGTATCCCTGGAGAGCGGAAAACACATTCTTGTGAAGAGATATATAGGGGGCTACTGAAGATAAAAATAGGACACAGTATTAAAGGAGCAAATGAAAGAAGGGAGTCCCATCTCAAAGAAAAACATGAATGTATATCACTGAAAATTGGGGGGTGTCCAGTAAAATTCAGAGAGAAGAGAAAAAGCTTCCACAATGGAAATAGACCACATTAAATTACTTTTAGAATACTTTTTTTTTTCCAAAAGAAAGATTGTATGCCACTTTTGTTTAAGACCTGCGCTAAAATCACTGCATTAATTTTGGTTTATCTTATCATATGGCCTCTGGTTTTTTTTAAAAAAATTTTTCCTTTTTTTCTGATTAAACTTTGGTCAGCATTTTTTTATTAAAAAAAAAAAAAAGAAGAAGAAGTAACACTCCTGTCCACTCATAAGCTTGGTACAAAAACATTTTTGGCAGTTAACTTTTGAAGCTTCACTCTGCTTTCTGTATAAAGGGCAGTCTGTGGTCACTCGAGACTTGTTTTTATCTTTTCCAGGCAGCTTCATGATGTGCAGGCAGTAGCCAGACAGGGTCATGGGAAGGGGGCCCTGTGCTTCTAAATTGAGTGGTTGCGGGTTAGTTTGATATTCAAAAGAGGATAAAAATCTGGTAGATTAGTTCATTCTCAGCATGTGTAGCTAGACATGAGTAAAGATAACAGCATGAGAAACTGTTAGTACGCATACCTCAGTTCAAACCTTTAGGGAATGATTAAAATAAAAAAAAATACATTTCACTCAGTTGCACTAGTTGTATGTCTTGCATGCTTAGTCTAAAGACTGTAGCAAAAAGGAAAAAAAAAGAAAAGATTAGATTTTACTTATCTTTGCAGGTATCACAGCCTTGCAGAAGAACCAACTGAAAAAAAAATTCTCAGGCTTTAAAGCTAGTAAACTTCATATGATTTTTACAATTCTGATTCTGTATCCCTTGGGGCTATCCCGGTTGCTTCTTTAGGATGGGGTTTATTATGTTGTACATATATCCCAATGTGTCTGTGTGAATCTTGTCTTTTTGGGGGGGAGGGAGGAGGGCGATTCTTTTTTTAGATATTGTTCCTAAGAAGGAATAAATGCATACACCTGTTTGTCAAAATACTTTGCTTTTTGTGCAACTGCTTTATATTAATGATACTTAAAAAATAGCTTTGGGAAAAAAAACTACTGTATGTAATGGAATTGCAGAATATGCTGCACATGTATTTTATTTAGTTATCCTTGCTTTAAGAATATTGGATGACATTTCCTGACATGTGGGAGGGAAAAAGTCCCTTTTTTTTTTTTTTTTTTTTTTTTTTTTTTGCTTTTAAACTGTAACATAGTTGACAGACTTTTTTTTTCCCCCCTATTCTCATTGATTAGAGCATTTTGTACAGGTTTGTGTGTGTGTGTGTGCGCGTGCGCATGTGTGTTAATGTTTTTTGATACATTCCTTATCCATTGTGTTTATCCTACCACTGCCTTTCTGGCTATCTTAAAGAAGTTCATACATCTAAAAAGAGAAAAAGAAATGTTTTCTCCTGCTGCAGTAAATATTTTGCATGATGAAATTGCAGGGTCACACTTTAAAAGTTTATCAGTGAAGTAGTGATTAATGATGGGGCGTGTCAAAGCTATGGAACTTTTTGTATTAAAAAGAAAGAAAAAACTTTAAAAGGTGCCAAGATGTAAACACAGTTTGTTACCTTTTGTTTTCCCAAAGAAAAGCGTACATTAGAGAGATAGTCCCTCGTTTCAGGCAAACGCGCTGTCAGGAATGAGGATCCACCCTATTTGTCCCTAGAGTCTGTCCTGGTAAGACGAGTTACGCTGCCTGGTTTGGACCAGCAGCGCAATGAAATATCAAGGCTTATGTCCAGAATGAGTGACTGCCAGCCTGCACCTTCAGACAGCTCTAACACTGTTCCCAGCGTTCCATCAGACCTGGTAAAGAACAACTTGGATTCTTAACCCAAAATTATGGTGTAAATCACTAACTATTTTATCATGGAAAAAAAAAAAACACGTTAAATATTTCCTTTCCACATTCCAGCTGAGCTCCATTTCCAAGGGTACAAAGAACATGCTTATAAGGAGTTTGAATATTTTTGGTACCTTTGGTTAATGGTGTGCCCTTTTGATATTTTGGATGTCTTTGAGAGTTGGTTTCACTTTTTTGTCCTGAGAACGAGACTTGTAATTCTAAAGGCATTCCGTGGGCCCAGTGTAGTTCACACAGTCTCTGCCAACCAGGAGCCTTGGTGAAGACGGTACAGTGCGGACCGCGCTCACTCACGGTGCTTCACAGATGTGTGCTGCCAGTAACAAGAACCTTTTGTTTTGTTTTGTTTTGTTTTGTTTTGTTTTGTTTTGATAAGGCATAAAAGAAACTCATTCCTTGAGATCAAGTGTAATTCCATCATTCCATGTCTGTGGATACAGACAATAAAAAAAAAAAAAATGTTGTGTAGTCAGTACTAATTACTGACATTATAGCATTCTCAAATGCAATAAAATGCTGGTTGTTCACACTGGTAGTAAACGTTGCCACAGCCTAAGTTTCTTTCCCTTTCTGACCTGCTGATACTGTATGAGAGGCACATGCCTTGGGTTTATCACCAGCTGCTTCCAACACTGAATTAAAATCAGCCTTCACTAAAAGCCCTCAACATCACAGAGGGCTGAAGCTCTTGTCCTCGGGATTTCAAAGTGAAAGTCTCCATTTAGAGAATTGTACAAATAAAAAGGAGAAGCTACCTTTTCTCTAGAGGAAGTACGACCTTACTTTTCTTCATCAAATTTTATAGAGAAAAACAAAATGTTTAATAACTAGCATTAAGAGCAAACTAAGATTTCAGAGGAAAGCAATATCATGAATAATTCATTAAATTTCACATCTGCAAGATTAGTCATCCAAATAAAATGCTAATGTCAAAAATATGCACCGTCTATAATATTCTCATCAAGAAATCTTTTTGCATATAATGATAAATGCTTGGATTAGAACAAATGATTTTATAAAAATATTTCTTCAAAAATATGCTAGGTAACTGCATTCAGCGAAGAAAACAGTAGAGTGCCAGTAACTAAATATTCCAGAAAAACCATCTTGATCTTTGCATTTTTTAAAGTTGCCTATCTCTAATAAAATTTCTCTTTAATATAACTTATATACACCCTAAGGACTAATGAGTTAGGGCATCTTTCAGTAAAAGTTAAACTGGTCTATTGCAGCCATTTTCAACCCTTTTCATCTCATGACACAAACTAATATTTTGCAGCACACTAAAATATATTTTTTGCCAGTCTGAACAAAAAGATAGATATAGTTTTGCTCCATTCATAACAGACGGCTATTATTGTGTTGGTTGTCAAGTTTTCTTTTTCACAATCTGAAGAAAGGGTCAGTGCCCCTGATTAAACAGCCAGGTATTGCATGTTTTAAAAATCCTTGTCGCACACCATTTGAAGATCACAGGTCTATTGAAAGCAGCACTTTTAAGTGGGCAAAGCGTGGTAACAAAAACCATTACCTGCGTAGTTCAGAGCACATTACACAAACCAAGAGACGACTTCAAATTAACCTTGCAGTTTTTATCAAGTAAAACCCAGACTGGTGCTGAGGAGCATATATACTTTTTCTAGCATTGTTTTGAAAATCCCATATTAGGAAAAACAAGTTTGTTTTAAATACCAGGATTTGCTGTTAAGCTGTGAAGTGGCGTCCTCCTTTCATGAGCAGTTAGGCCATAGTCTGGAAGTCCCCGAAGTCTGATAATCGGTGAAACAGTCCAACCCTTCTAGCTCTCATCTACCTGCTAAGAATATAGCATTAGGGTTAACTGAGATTCCTTAAAATGCCTGGCTTAAACATAAGGACTGCCTACCACATATGTAGTTGGTAAAACTAAACGTACACATATTTGAATAAGCTGAAGGACCCAAACCAAGTATGACAATACATTAGTGACTATTTTGCAAGTTGATGCATAGTATACTTTTAATCAAATTTCTGGAACATTTCTAAAGCAGGATCATTTTTTACATACTTATTTCAGCCTTGTCACTCAGGTAAACAAGGCAGCAAACCCAAGATACTGATTTTTCTTGTAAATCATGCCCTTCTATAGAGAGCCTAAATTTTTAGATATTCCAGTTTCCCACCAACACAGATACATGATAATAACACCCCCTTCTCCCAAAGAAAGATCCAAACAAAGTGCAATTAGTCTTACTTGACACACTAGATGTCATCCTCTTTGATGTTACACATTTATGTTCAGGTTAGTAGAGACAATTTATCTCTTAATCATCATCATAGTTGAGTCAACCAAAAGTATTCAAATAAAGTGAAGTTGGGTCTCAAACCTTCCTTTAAGGAATTGACTGATTGATGAAAGGTTTAAGACAGAATTCACATTGGAGGGAAATTAAATTACATACAAAAACACTGGTTTAACTGTGGGACAATATTTGGATTAGAAATCCATCACTCCAGACATAACCTACTTTTATTTATTTTTAAAGTTTTATTTTATAAAAAAACAAAACCTATGTCATATCCACACTGATTGTAAAATAATATTTGATGCTTAATACATTCATTTGAAATTATCAATAGTCTCTCTTTTTTGGCTTATGCTGAGAATATAAGGAGGGTAAAAGACAAGCTTCAAGTTATAATGTTAATTTGAAGGTAACTGGTCTTTCAAGAATTAATTTCAGCCTAAGCAATAATCATTATTTACCAGCGTGTGACATTTTTATCACTCATCATATTAGCGAAGTTCCATTGAAAATGCTAAAATGGTTCGTCATAAGGCAGATAACTTCTCTAGCTATAAAAATGACCAACACAAGTGCCGGTACTCAAACATTAAATTACACTGTAATTAATAAAGACAGTTAAACTGTCTACTAGCAACAGCAATTTAGGTAACCACATTTGATCGGCTATAAATTGTAACTACATTAAAATTCCAGAAATATTAACAATATGGATTACTTGATGGAAGTCGGTGCTGATCACCAACTCTCTAAAAAAAAAAAAAAAAAAAAAACCAGCGGAAGCTCAGGTCAGGTTGACCACAAATCCATGGATGAAGATCAGGCCTTAGCACTTTTAATCTTGTGAAACAAGCAATTACAAATAGCTGCATCGATTTGTTAAAAAGCTTTAGGTGACATAAATTGTTTCCTGTTTAGCTTATTGCTCTGATACATAAATGTCACCAAATCCGGTATTAATTAGGGCCATAGAAGAACACAGGGTGGCTTTCAAAGATTTGTCAGTCCTTTTGTGAATGTTTCAAGGGCTGCTCTCACTGGCTTACTTTTCATTAGCGAGAGAGAGGAAAGGAAAACTGCTGTGTTAAATGAAGTCTTGAATATCAGCTTCATTTTAGGCTCTAAACTAAATCGTAGGATTTCAGACTTGCTTTCTTGCCACTTGACAAAGCACCGCATTTAAAAAATATCTTCTAAACAGAATAACATTTACAAGGCATTTCAGCCCCTGAAAAGCTAACACTCTCCCTTCTCAATATATAGTACTATACACGTTTCTTTGAGTTGATATTTCTACACTTAAAATACAATTTTAAATGGCTTGTGCATGTTATTGACTTAACATAAATCAAATGTATCATATATACTTTCTTTAGGTTGGCTGGCCACTTAGAAAAATACATTAGATTCTGGGGGGGAAAAAGTCTGGAGAAAATTTATTAAATAGAAGTTTTTACTGTAATAGAATATTAACGTAGGCCAATGCTCACTTGCCATTCAGCTGATCTTTTTTTAACATACACATGCTTTTTATTATTTTGCACTCAAGCAAAAATTCCATATTCAAAGACTTTCCATCTAGTCAGGAATGTCTCTGGCAAGAAACACGTAAGAAACCCTGACCTTCAGAAAGACAGCAGACATCGTCCACACTGAGCACTGGCCCCACTAGGCAACAAATGCAAAGCCACTCCTACAGATGGAGGCGCACGCTAGCCAAGAGTATGGAGTTGGGAGAAACGACAATTCTTTAAATCGTTCCTCACCTCTACTTTACCAACACACAGATGAAAATGTTTGACTTGCAACATAAAAGATTCATTAATTACCACTTGAATATTTAAGGCTATTTTGCAGTCTAACAGAGAAAGCAGTGAATTCAAACCTCTAATAAAATTGTAAAAATATTTCTGTAAGTTTACCCATGTTGTGATTTAAGGAGAGATTCAAACACTCTCACAGAATACAGTCTTAGAAATTTTCAAGTGTGTATTTGAAGAAAGGAGCTAAGTGTTCTGGGAATAATTTGTTTCTCACTTTCAAATGTTTACTAATAATTTTTTTTCAAATCAGGCTTGCTACTTTAGGACTCAGTGGATGGGCGGGGGGCGGGGGGCGGGGGGAAGCTACCAAACGTGTCAGAGCATTGTGTCTCTGATCCAGAAATTAAAGTACTTTCAAAAGTATTTCACTAGACTGAAGGCTTTAGAAGCTATCACATAAAAGTGATTTCCTGCCCACAAAATGTATCAAATCTAAAAATACCCAACCCCCCGGAATAGAGGCGCTTTCCAACCTTCTTCCTAGCATCGCATTTATCTACTGACAATCCATTATAGCATTTCAGTGTTTGGATCCTGGGATCCTAGAAGTAGAGAGTATCCAGCACATTCTTTGAATCAAATGCTAGAAAAATCTAAATGCCAGGCTACCGGTCCCAGCTCTGGCTACAATGAACTGGGTGACGTTGGCAAGTTACTTCATCTCTTTGTTCCTCAGCTTTCTCTTTCTCTTAATTGAGGCCATTTAACTCAATGATTAAAAGGGTTCCTTCCAATTTTAAAGTTGTAAAAATTTAATAACATATTCCTCCTTGGGGACTTTTCTTAATGAAATCCATGGTTTCAGCATGGAGTTTGTGTGGCACTCTATATCTCATCAATATTATAATATTGTCTAATTAAACTCTGCCTTGTAATGTGCCATTAGGGGCAAATTTCACTCGCATGCATGTTTCACCTATCCATCCCCGTGCATGCTACCATCTATATCCATCCATCTTCATGCATGCTTCCATCCATCCATCCCCAAATAATCATTAGATGACCTGCTCAAATTCAATGCTAGAGATAACAACCGGAGATAAGATAGACACAACCTTGGTTTCACGGTACCCAATGGTTAGAAACATTTGGTTGTATTGTAATGCAATATGGGTTAGGGAGAGGGGGAATACAGGAATATAGAGGAAGACCACCTAATCCCACTGGAGACAATCAGGGAGGCCTCCCGGAGCACACAGTGTTTAATTGAAACCCCAAAGAGATCTAAGAATAAGCTAGAAGGAAGTTCCAAGCAGAGGCAGCAGAGCTGGAGTGAGAGGGGTGTGGGACTTCAGAGCAGGGACTTCAGAGCAAGATTCTGAATCTCTTGTGTGCCATGGGTCTTTATGACTTGTCTCACCTCAGTTTCACAGAACAACACTAAAGTCATCGTTGCAGTTACCATAAATCAAGCATATGGCAAAATCATAATTCTAATCACTGTTAACAAATCTGAGTGCTTTACACATTCCATATCTGTAATTCCTGAGATATGGTTAACCCAGATGCATGTTCAGGTGAGGAAACTGTCCCTTTCTGCCCCTCTCTTCCGGCCACACTGCCCACCTTGCTCTTGCTGGACACCGGGCACTCTCAGGGTTTCTATTTTCTTTTGCGGTGGAAGTTCTTTTTCTGGTTCTCTGCATGGCCCACACCCTCCCTCTCTTCCAATGTTCTAAGAGAGAGGTGTTTCCTTCCCACGTAATGTACATGGCACCCTCACCACTCTGCCTTCTGCACTCATTGCCTACTTTATTGTTTCCATTGTGCCTAGCACCTCAACATCATATATCCCTCTGTGTCTTTGCTTACAGCACATCTTCCTCCAAATATCAAGGCAGAGACACTGCCTGTGTGGTTCGCTGCTGCACCCCCTGCATGAAGAACTGGAATTCACATGCATGTTTGTTGAGTGAATGAACAAATGTTACACTGCTAGCAAGGTTGGAGGGGGCATGAACCCCGGCAGACAGATTCTCATACCAAACCTGCAAGGTAGGGATGGTCACCAGCCTTTTACCGATGACATTGGGGCTTTCTAAGTAACATGCTCAAGGTCACATGGAGAAGCATATGGAGAGCTTGTATTTGCCTCCATGTCTGATTTTACGGCCCAACTGTTGACCGGGGTCATGCCACCTATCTTTAAAGAGCCTCTCAACAAAATGAGGAGTTTCAGATAAAGGTTCCAAACATGGTTATATGATAACATAGCTTTAAAATAGAATCATTGCCATTCGTTCTTAAGATATTACAAAGTTATTAGATAATATGGAGACAAAACATTTAAATATGTGCCCACTATTAAATACAACAATGCTGGGGTGTGGAACAAGACTCTGGATGTGTTGTATATCGTGGACCTTTATGACTTGCCTCACCTCAGAGAGGACTGTTTCTGCTCCTGAATGGATGATGAGCAGCCCTACACCCTCCTTGAATCTTCCCAGTGGGTACATTAAAAGCCTTTCTAATAGGTAAATAACCACCCCTATACCCGGAATCCCACACTTTAGCTTTGACCTGGTGTCCCTGGAGAAGACACCTAGAGTAACCTGAGCTTCCTGAGGACAAGGAACACTTTGTCTTGTTCCTTGTAAGGGCACCCTGGATGGGCTTGGCAGGGAATGAGACACACTGGAGGCTGAAACAGGCCTGGAAGTGGAGCCAGATAAATAGAATTTCAGTCTCCCTGGCCTCTTAATGACCATACAACTTTGGTCAAGTTACTTAAACTTCTGAGTTTCAGTAAAAATTCTCACATTACAAGATAGTTATAAATAACTGGGGAAGATAATGTATATAAAGAGCAAGCCATGGAGTGCATAATTAATAAATGGAATAGAGTTTTGAGAACAAACAGACCTACCACCTGTCCTCATGTTTTTTATACCCTAGCTGGGTGCCCAGCCTCAGTCACACAGCCTCATGTAGCAGTGCAAAATTCCAAGTGTTACAAGAATGTGTAATCCGCAGAGAGATGTGTGCTTGAGAGGGAGGGTCAGGGAATATGTTTTCAAAACAAGAGACTGAGTGAAGAACCAAAAGGTGAGTAAATCAGGCAGGTGGACTTTTAGTGACTTAGTTTACCAGGATGTATTTACATTCTTCAAATAGAGCACCCTTACTTTTCTTTGGGGGAGCCATCCCTCTCCCCATCCCCTCTGTCAACGTTACTTCAGCCACATCAGCACTTTCAATTGCCTGCTTCACGCTTACATCAAGACTTTTATTAAAACCATTGAGAGAAGTATTCTTTCTGAAGGAATTACTGATTGGCTAGGACATATTTTGACTGTTTTTAATGTAATATGGAAAGAACCAACTTAAATTACCAGAAAGAAGAAAACAGAGCCCCAGCTGGTGTGGCTCAGTGGATTGAGTACCGACTTGTGAACCAACCGACTTGGGAACCTGGTTCGATTCCCAGTCAGGACACATGCCTTGGTTGCGGACCAAGACCCCAGTAGGGGGTGCTCGAGAGGCAACCACGCATTGATTTTTCGTTCCTTTTTAAAAATTTTAAACCATGTCTATTCCATTACATTTGTCTCAATTTTTCCCTTTGTCCCCTTCCACCCACCCCACCCCCACCCCCTGCTCCCACACTCAATTCCCACTCTGTTGTCCATGTACATGGGCCATTCATATGTGCTCTTTATCTAGTCCGTCCCCCTTCTTTCCACCACAGTCCTCCATCCCCATCCCCTCAGGTCACCTACAGTCTGCTCCATGTTTCCATGCCTGTGGTTTATTTTGTTTGTTAGTCTATTCTGTCGAACAGATTCTACTTCCGGGTGAGATCATATGATCTTTGTCTTTCACCGACTGGCTTATTTCACTTATCATAATATTCTCCAGTTCCATCCATGTTGTCGCGAAAGGTAGGAGTTCCTTCTTTCTCTCTCTCTCTCTCTCTCTCTCTCTCTCTTTTTACATGCAGATTGATTTTATTTATTTTCTTAAATGTCAAGATCCATTATAAAATACTTAAAAATTGCATCCATTATAAAGTCTCAGCAATTAAAACAACATGACACCAACACAGAAATAATCAAGTAGATCAATGAGATAAAATGAGTATTCTAGAAACAAACGTATGTATCTGTCTAACAATGTAATACGTGATTAACTTGATATTTCAAATCAATGGGGAAAATAAGGCTTGTTCAACAAAACTTGAAATAAAAAAGAAATAAAGAGCCCTATTTCACACATTGTACAGCAAATATTCAGGTGAGTTGAAAATAAGTATGTAGAATCTAAGGAGTTTCAGGAGAAAATACAAAATAACATTTTTCTTACCCTGAAGTAAAATATTCAAACCCAGAATCTATAAAGTAAAATATTGGCAATATGACTATATTAAGCATTTAAGACTACATAGTAACATACATATACAAACAGTTAAAGGACAAGTAATAGAATAGGAGAGTATTTGCCACACATTGAGAAACGGTTAATAGTTTTGGGTTTTCTTTTTTTAGGGAAAAAATTGCACAAACCTTTAATCAAAAAATGGATAAAGAATACCAGAAGTCACTTAAAGCGTTTTAAAAGTAATAGAAATAGGCAAGAAATCTCCAAAAACAGGTTTAGTTTCAACAAATAATAAAGTAACAATTAAAATAACACATCATTGTCACAATCAGATGAATACGTATTTAAAATATTGGTAATATCAAGTATTGGTGACTGTGAAAGGAACTGGGTGTTCATAGACTCTTTTTCTTCATCTTCTTAAAGCAGTCCCTTGAGCATATCTTGCAGTGCTGGTTTGGTAGAGGTGTAGTCTTTTAGCCGTCTTTTGTCTGGGAAACTCCTTATTTCGCCATCCATTTTAATCGAGAGCCTTGCTGGGTAGAGCAGTCTTGGTTGCAGGCCTTTGCTTTTCACGACTTGGAATATTTCTTGCCATTCCCTTCTGGCTTGTAGTGTTCCTGCTGAGAAGGCAGCTGCTAGCTGTACGGGGCTCCCTTGTATGTTACTACCTCTTTCTTCCTTGCTGCCTTTGAGAGTCTCTCTCTTTGATATTTGCCGTTTTAATGATGATGTGTCTTGGAGTGGGCCTCATTGGGTTCCTCTTGAATGGGACCCTCTGTGCTTGCTGGACTTGTGTGACTTTTTCTCTCGTCCATCAGGGAAGTTTTCCATCATTATTTTTTCAAAGAGGTTCTCTATCCCTTCCTCCTCCTCTTCTCCTTCTGGTAACCCTATTATACGGATATTATTACATTTCAGGTTGTCCTGCATTTCCCTCAATGCCTCTTCATTCTTTTTGAGTCTTTTTTCATTTTCCTGCTCTGTCTGGGAGCTTTTTTCTACCTTACCCTCCAGCTCGCTGATTCGTTCCTCAGCTTCATCTAGCCTGCTTTGGAGTCCTTCTACTGTGTTCTTCAATTCAGAAATTGTATTCTTCATATCCTCTTGCCGCTTATTGATAGTTTCTGTGCCTTTTTTTCATGCTGATATAGTTTGCAGTAAGTTCCTCATAGTTTCCATGTAGTTTTTTGTACTTCTCCCCGAGCTCACTGAGCTTCCTGAGAACCGTTGTTTTGAACGCAGTGTCTGATAGTTTACGTGCTTCTATTTCATTTATGTCTCTTTCTGGGGATTCCTCCTTTCCCTTCGACTGGGGGGTGTCTCTTTGTCCTCCCATTATTTGTGAGACTCTTCTTTTTTGCTTCTGCTTCTGAAATTGATCTGTCTTGATTTCCTGACTTTGTGGTGTGAACTTCTATGGAAGGAGACTGCTGTTTTTGCTTTCTGGATCTGCTTCTGATGATGTCAGATGTTGACCCTATCTGACCTTAGGCAGTCTGTTCGAGACTTCAGGAATCTCCTCTGTGTGGCTGTCTCCTTCAGCTGTTAATCTAGTGACTCTGCACTCAGCAGGCCGGCTTAGACAGCACAGGGCGGGGCAGAGTCCCTCCTAGGGGCGGGGTTATTGGGTCCTCTCACACTGTTGCCACTAAGGGGAGTGGTCTGCCTGAGCAAGATGGCTGCTCCCATATGGGTGATGAATCAGCACTGGGATCCCGCTGACTACTCTCTCAGTTCTCTCCCCAGAGACTCCTTTCCCCGTACTTCCTCAGGCGGCTCTAGACCACTCTGCCCCTGCCTTTGCTACTGACCTAGGTAAGTGGCTGCAAACAAAAACTTATAAAAGTTGGTCCTTTAAAAGGCTCTTTGCATCTCCAGTTGCCTGTCACTGGAAGAGAGACATCCTGCCACTTTTCACAGCTGACTATTATCTGTATACTTTTTTGGCTCTGGTGCTGTAGCTGGAGATCCCTGCTTATGGTTTAGACCCCACTCATCTCAGGGAGATCCTACTGGTTGTTCAATATCCTTCTGGTGCTGCCGCCAATGGACGCCCTGTCCTCCTTCTCACATCTCTACTGCACTCCTTTCCAATCTGGCTGTGCTAGAGCTCAGAGTTATAGGGCTCCTCTCTTGCTATTGTTCAGTTGTTTGTTCCAGGTGATTTCTCCACTATTTAGTTGTAATTCCAATTTGGTCCTGGGAGGAGGTCAGTGTGACTTCTACTCACTCCTCTGCCATCTTGATTCTCTCCCATTGATGTTTTCTTCCTCTCTATCTCCCTCCATCCCCTTCTCCAAATATAAATAAAGAAAATCTTTAAAAATAAAGAAAGAAAGAAAGAAAAAAGAAAACAGAGACAAAAAAGAAAGAGATGTACGTGTAATCCTAGAACAAGACAGAAAGTTGAAACTGAGACGAAAATGGGAATCCAGGAGGAGAGACTGAAAACAAAACTGAGAATAAAATATACATATGCTGATCACATATTTTGGACTTGTGGATTTAGCCATGTCTGAAGCTAGAATATACTTCTGGACTGTCAATTACATAAGACAATAAATTCTCTTGTATATGACATTTCGAGTTGGCCTTGTTTTTTTGTAATCAAATAGTCCCAATGAATGTATTGTGGAGCGGAGGTCATTTCACAGAGGAAACAACATTCATCAATGCCCCATAGCAGAAAAGAACACTCCAAGTTCAAGGATATGAAAGGAGGCCTCTATGTGTGGAGCTTTGAATGTGAAAGAGAGCATGGGTTAGTTGCTGTTCAAGATTGAGGCAAGGACTTATTATCATGGCTTCATGAGAATCGTGTGACAGTCTAAATATGTGTTCTAAGTTATCCTTCTCCTGTTATTTTGCAGTAAAATTAGAACTCCAGTACACATTGGTATTAGGGAGAGGAGTGGCACCTCTTTGGGACAGAAGAGAGGCAAGATGAGTGCTTTGTGTTCTCACAGAGTTCAATATAATCCAAGATGCCAAAAAGGGATAGTTAATCCAAGTCACTGAAAAATGACTAAGGATGAATTTTATATCATTTCTCTCATTTCTTGATCAGAGAGAATTTGGCTTCGAGCTTGACTAAATGCCAGGTTCAAATGCAGAATCACAGCTAAACAGAAAGAAGAATAACTAATGCTGGAGCACAGCTCTCCAAATGTGGTAATTTTTCTAAAAATGTCCTCATAGTTTCAAGTAAGCATGCCAATTAAGAATATAAAGGACACTAAACAACAGAACAAGATGAGACACACAGAGAATGTACTCAGAGGGTGGCATATATTTATGTGCTTCCTTCTTCATTAAATATTATCTCTCTTTTCCTCTTGTCTGTCCCCTACAAAACTTCACCTCCCTGGGTATAAACCCCATACTTTCCTACCATAGGTAGGTTTCTTCAGCTGAAACTCAAGTGGCACAGAGTTGTATGATAATGTTACTGTTTTGCCCAGTGTTCAATTCTGCTGCTTGTAGTCCATGCCATAACAGCTGTTACATATTATGAATATTGTCCATTGTTTTCTGTGTGTAAGTGGACTGACCACAGACTGTGCCACATCTGTGGGCCCAGAGTAAATGTCCTTTTCTCTCGCCATCAGATCATTCTAGGGGAAGACTCTGATTGGCTCAGTCTGGATCTTCCCCACCTTTCCCAGTCAATTATTATGGCTGACAGTGGGAGGGATGTCCTCTAGCTGGCCATATCTGTGGAAAATATTTGCCAGAATCACATTGAGTAGGGTAAAACTGTTCCTTTATTTTTTAAAAAAATATGGTTCTGGGGAGGTCAAAACAATTGTTCACCACCACTACTAGTGATAAGCATTGTGTTGAGCTCACATTGTTGAAAGTGAGGTCCCCAGCCCTCAAGTTGCTTCTAATCTGGTTACACCTTAGAGACAGAACATTCATTCATCCAACAAGCAGATCTACTATGTGCCTACTGCATATTAGATACCTTGTTAGACTCTGGGGATTCAGTACTGAACAAAGCAGAAAATAATCCCTGCCTCCCAAAGCTTTCTTTCTAGAAAGGGGAAACAGACAATATAGTAAGGGAAATGGGATTAAGTGGTGGGCAGAAAAGAATAAAGCAGGGAGGAGGGATAGAAAGCACCAGGGAGAGAGCTGGTGGGGTGGTTGCCATAGTAAAAACATCAATGGTAAAGTAACATTTGAATAAAGATTTGAAGAAAGCAAGCCATATGGGTATCTGGGATAGAACATTCTGGGCAGAGGGAACAGAAAAAGCAAAGACTCTGAGGGTCCAACATAGAGTAGAGAAGAAGGTTATAAGAAATTAGGACAAATAGGTATTAATGGGCAGCAGATGATGCTATGCATCAATGGCGTAATTGTGAGGACATTTGCTTTTCTTCTTGGTGAGATGGATGCCACTGGAGGATATGAGCAAAAGAATGACACCCATTCACTTGGGTTTTAAAAGGATTCCTCTCGCTGCTGCATTGCATATGTAAGGAAGCAAGTGGGAAAGCAGAAGGATCAGTTACAAGAAAGACTGTGGTGGCTGGCACTAAGGGAGCTGTAGTAGCGATGGTGAGAAGGGTTATATTTTGAAAATTGAGCCCTGGAATTTGCTGCTGAACATAGTGTCGATCATGAGAAATGAAAGGGGTCAACAGAGACCCAAGACTTTTGTTGAGATAAACTGAAAGGATAGAGTTGCCATTTGCCAATTGAGAAAACTTCAAGGGGAACAAGTTTATGGTAATAGCAAGAGATTGTACTAGACTTTCTAACTCAGGAGGCTTTTTGACCATCCAACTTGAGATGTTGAGTAAGCAGCTGAGTAAAAATATCTGAAGTTAGAGAAGGGGCTGGAGTTGGATATGTGCTGAGGTGCATCTTAGGGACAAGAAAGAATTAATAATATTAGGTTTCAATAACGCAGAGAAGGTGAAAAATATTTGCCACATAAAAAATAAAATTTAATTTGGAGAAAGTGTATAGTTTGGATTAAATGAAATAAAGAATTTGGAGATTCAGTTTAATTATTTTTGGCCCAACATCAGGTAACTTACTGAACTTAAAATTGATGTCTTTGGGGGAAAAGTCTCTCATGTTGGCCTTAATGGGAAGGACATGTGATAACTTCTTAGTGCTAAATTAAGTTCATAAAATAAAACATGTTAATTTGCAGAATGAGAACTATAAAATTGCGTATGTGTGTGCGTATGAGAGAAAGACAGTGAGAGACAGAGCTCATGTTGTTTATGTATAAACAACTTCTAATCTCAAGTATCATTTCCTGGTTTGGGCATTTTCAAAGGGTTACTGATTTAAAAATAAAGACCAGTACACTTTAGGTTCATTTTCTCTCAGAAGTTTCTTTAATTACAAAACCGGCATAACCCATTTCCTTTGGTGTGCAAAAAGGTGTGTAATTAAACCATCAGCATAATACCCATCTTCGTGTAAAACCTGCACTTATGAACTTTAACTGCTGAATAAAAACTCCTATTACATGACCATTAAGTGTTATGAATAAGGCAAGTCATGGTTGGACTTGATTAATTTTTATGCACTATGGATTGTATCTAAAAGAAATTTGATTTCGGTGGGTCTCCTCCTAAGCAACCCAAGGGCCTTTGATGGTTTTTACCTCGGGAAAGTTGTGTGCTGAGTTGATGCAGGAAAAGCCTGAGAACTCACTGTGGACCTCAGCTACTCTTGATATGTCTCTGTTCAGAGAGAAATCTCAGACCCCACTAATAAATAATCAGCACTGGAGAGAAAGGCAGTGGGGGGAGGGTGTGCCAAAAGACAGTTGGTTTCCCTACATATAATTTCCAAAGGGGACACATTTTTTGGCTGATATATATTTTAAATTTTGGGGTTATCACATAAAAGTTACAGCTTGAAACTGTATCTTTCATCTGAATTCTAAAAATCATCAATTTGTGTCTCGGGAGCTGAGACTTAGAGATTCTTGGTTTAGACTTTGTTAGGGAAAAGGAAGAGTTGTGAATGACATCTCAAAACCCCCAACAGGGGTTCTTCAGTCTGTGGACCTCGGAGTAAGGAAGCAGAATGTAAGAGCAGTGACTCCAGCCAAAACGAATTGAGTTTGATCAGCAGGTAGAAAGGAAAGTTTTGAGCAGCAATCACTACACTTTAGATGCTTGGATCTGAGAAGAACCCAACACAGTGCACCTGCTGGGGTAGATGGCAGAGACCCTGAAAACATATTGAATATACAGATTTCCAAATTAAAAGGATTTAAGCTAGGTTTCCCAGGGTTAACCCAGAGACAAAGGGTCCATATCCAGAAAGGACTGAGCAGGAGATAACATGAGGAAGTGAGGTGCTACACAGATGGCCTGAGAAAAGCCTCTGAGAGTCCTGGTACTTGGAGTGGTAGGAGAAACATGCAAAGCCTTTCCTGAACCTACCTTCCAGAGGAGTCAGGAGTGATTATAAGCCTACAAACTGTGAGGTGATAGGGTAATAGTGCTGGAACCAGGCAAGGTGGAGAACAGTTAATAAAGATGTAGGCGAGGCAGGCCCCCCTGAACATTGCCTTCTCCTCCTCTCTTCCTCAGTACCCAGAAGGATAAAATCCCAACTAGAGTCTCTTCTTCGAAAACAGCAGTGACCAAAGTGGAAGCACTAGCACATTATGTGAAAGTCAGTTCAGCTGGTGGAGAGGTGGAAAAAACGGGTACAGTCAAGGCCAGGTTGTAATGCTAAATGGTCAAACACACTTTCCCTTCCCAGACTTGGGCTTAGCTTCTCCCCAGAGTCCATTTTACTAAACAAGTTAGCTGATATCCACAAGCGTGCATGAGCTTAGAGAGAAAAATAAGACACCTCAAAAATAGAATTACTATTCAAGACAGATAGCTATCATTTAAATAAGAAGTAAAAAAAAAAAAAAGATTTTCAGCATAGACCGCTTTTTAAAAATTAAATGTATTAGGGTAACGTTGGTTAATAAGATTATATAGGTTTTGAATATACAATTCTATGATACATGACTTGTATATTGCATTGTGTGAACATCACCCAAAGTCAAATCTTTTTCTGTTACCATGTATTTGACCCTCTTTCCCCTTTACTACCTTCCCCCCACCCCCTTCACTCGGGTAACTGTTGTCTGTGTCTGTATGTTTTTGTTTGTTCATTTGTTGCTTTCAGTTTTATGCCCCACATATGAGCGAAATCATATGGTTCATAACTTTTTCTGTCTGAGTTATTTTGCTTAGCGTGATTATCTTCAAGGTCCATCCATGTTGTTGCAAGTGGCAGTATTTCATCTTTTCTTATGGCTAAATAGTGTTCCATTGTATATATGGAATCTATATTCAATCTTCTATCAAAGGACACTTTGGTTGTTTGCATGTCTTGGCCACCATGAATAATGCTACAATGAACATAGGGGTACATTTATCATGGTGAAAAAATGTTTTCAAAATTTTCAGATAGCTACCCAGACAAACTGTTGCTGGGTCATATGGTAACTGTATTTTTACTTTTTGGAGAAATCTCCACACTGTTTTCCATAGTGACTGTGCCAGTTTTCATTCCCACCAACAGCAAATGAGGGTTCCTTTTTCTCCACAATCTCTCTAACACTTGTTATTACTTGTCTTGTTGATAATAGCCATTCTAACAGGTGTGAGGTAGTATCTCATTATAGTTTTAATTTCCATTGTCCTAATAGCTAGTGAAGTTGAGCATCTTTTCAAATATGAGGGGGGATTCCTCCCAAAAAGGGAATTACCTTCTGGAGGAAAGGCTCCTTTTAGTATGGGCTTCCCCTGCTAGGTGATTTTTCTAGGAACCCATCTGTATCAGTGAGGCAGTTGGCATTATTTTGAGAGGATGTGTTGGGCTTCAGTGAATTTTTGTTGAAAACTCTTTCAACATGTTTGTCCATTTCATGATGGGTGATTTACAAGCACACCTGCCCACACTGCACTGAGTGTTCAGCAGTTCTTGACCAAAAAAATGGCATGACGCTGGTGCCCCACCCTCCCTATTTACCCCAGTTCGCCTAAGTGACTTTCTTTTGTTGTGTTCCTGGATGAAAAACGTTCTTAAAGGGAATCGTTTTGCTGACGTGGAAGAGGTGAAACAAAAAAAATGGCAGAAGCACTAAGAGGCATCCAAATCGGCAAGTTCCAAAACTGTTTTGAGCAGTAGAAAAAAATGTCTCGATACATATGTCGCACCAAATGGAGAGTACTTTGAAGGTGACTGAAGTTTAAACATGTAAGAATAAATACTAAATATTTTTATAAATAAATCCTGGGGTTTTTGGGTCCCCCCTTGTATGTATTGACCATTTGTATGTCTTCTTGGGAGAAGTGTCTGTTCAGGTCCTCAGCCCATTTTTTAAATTGGAATGTTTGGTTTTGAGTTGTATGATTTCTTTATGTACAGGGCCTGGCACAAATAATGCACCCCCCCTTTTTTTTACTACCAACTGTTTTTTACAAAATCAAAGGTGTGTAATATAACAATATCACACTCAGGCGCGTCACGTGACATTGTAGGCGAAATGTTCAAATCAACACTATAAATTTTTACACCCATATTGTTACCCTACCAACCACACTCAAGCAGGCCTTACTTCTGCCAGACCCTGTATTTTGGATATTATCCCCTTCCCTTGTCAAACCTGATATTTGCACATACTGGGTTGGCCAAAAAGTCCATATTTTTTTTCCATAAAATATAAGACACAAATTTCATTTGTATCAATAAATTCATTGACTTGGATATTTTGAGTATGTCAGCTACCTCCCACATAGTATAATGTTTCCTTAATGTTTTATTTTTAAATCATGTTTATTCTATTACATTTGTCTCAATTTTTCCCTTTGTCCCCTTCCACCCACCCCACCCCCACCCCCTGCTCCCACACTCAGTTCCCACTCTGTTGTCCATGTACATGGGCCATTCATATGTGCTCTTTATCTAGTCCGTCCCCCTTCTTTCCACCACAGTCCTCCATCCCCATCCCCTCAGGTCACCTACAGTCTGCTCCATGTTTCCATGCCTGTGGTTTATTTTGTTTGTTAGTCTATTCTGTCGAACAGATTCTACTTCCGGGTGAGATCATATGATCTTTGTCTTTCACCGACTGGCTTATTTCACTTATCATAATATTCTCCAGTTCCATCCATGTTGTCGCGAAAGGTAGGAGTTCCTTCTTTCTCTCTCTCTCTCTCTCTCTCTCTCTCTCTCTTTTTACATGCAGATTGATTTTATTTATTTTCTTAAATGTCAAGATCCATTATAAAATACTTAAAAATTGCATCCATTATAAAGTCTCAGCAATTAAAACAACATGACACCAACACAGAAATAATCAAGTAGATCAATGAGATAAAATGAGTATTCTAGAAACAAACGTATGTATCTGTCTAACAATGTAATACGTGATTAACTTGATATTTCAAATCAATGGGGAAAATAAGGCTTGTTCAACAAAACTTGAAATAAAAAAGAAATAAAGAGCCCTATTTCACACATTGTACAGCAAATATTCAGGTGAGTTGAAAATAAGTATGTAGAATCTAAGGAGTTTCAGGAGAAAATACAAAATAACATTTTTCTTACCCTGAAGTAAAATATTCAAACCCAGAATCTATAAAGTAAAATATTGGCAATATGACTATATTAAGCATTTAAGACTACATAGTAACATACATATACAAACAGTTAAAGGACAAGTAATAGAATAGGAGAGTATTTGCCACACATTGAGAAACGGTTAATAGTTTTGGGTTTTCTTTTTTTAGGGAAAAAATTGCACAAACCTTTAATCAAAAAATGGATAAAGAATACCAGAAGTCACTTAAAGCGTTTTAAAAGTAATAGAAATAGGCAAGAAATCTCCAAAAACAGGTTTAGTTTCAACAAATAATAAAGTAACAATTAAAATAACACATCATTGTCACAATCAGATGAATACGTATTTAAAATATTGGTAATATCAAGTATTGGTGACTGTGAAAGGAACTGGGTGTTCATAGACTCTTTTTCTTCATCTTCTTAAAGCAGTCCCTTGAGCATATCTTGCAGTGCTGGTTTGGTAGAGGTGTAGTCTTTTAGCCGTCTTTTGTCTGGGAAACTCCTTATTTCGCCATCCATTTTAATCGAGAGCCTTGCTGGGTAGAGCAGTCTTGGTTGCAGGCCTTTGCTTTTCACGACTTGGAATATTTCTTGCCATTCCCTTCTGGCTTGTAGTGTTCCTGCTGAGAAGGCAGCTGCTAGCTGTACGGGGCTCCCTTGTATGTTACTACCTCTTTCTTCCTTGCTGCCTTTGAGAGTCTCTCTCTTTGATATTTGCCGTTTTAATGATGATGTGTCTTGGAGTGGGCCTCATTGGGTTCCTCTTGAATGGGACCCTCTGTGCTTGCTGGACTTGTGTGACTTTTTCTCTCGTCCATCAGGGAAGTTTTCCATCATTATTTTTTCAAAGAGGTTCTCTATCCCTTCCTCCTCCTCTTCTCCTTCTGGTAACCCTATTATACGGATATTATTACATTTCAGGTTGTCCTGCATTTCCCTCAATGCCTCTTCATTCTTTTTGAGTCTTTTTTCATTTTCCTGCTCTGTCTGGGAGCTTTTTTCTACCTTACCCTCCAGCTCGCTGATTCGTTCCTCAGCTTCATCTAGCCTGCTTTGGAGTCCTTCTACTGTGTTCTTCAATTCAGAAATTGTATTCTTCATATCCTCTTGCCGCTTATTGATAGTTTCTGTGCCTTTTTTTCATGCTGATATAGTTTGCAGTAAGTTCCTCATAGTTTCCATGTAGTTTTTTGTACTTCTCCCCGAGCTCACTGAGCTTCCTGAGAACCGTTGTTTTGAACGCAGTGTCTGATAGTTTACGTGCTTCTATTTCATTTATGTCTCTTTCTGGGGATTCCTCCTTTCCCTTCGACTGGGGGGTGTCTCTTTGTCCTCCCATTATTTGTGAGACTCTTCTTTTTTGCTTCTGCTTCTGAAATTGATCTGTCTTGATTTCCTGACTTTGTGGTGTGAACTTCTATGGAAGGAGACTGCTGTTTTTGCTTTCTGGATCTGCTTCTGATGATGTCAGATGTTGACCCTATCTGACCTTAGGCAGTCTGTTCGAGACTTCAGGAATCTCCTCTGTGTGGCTGTCTCCTTCAGCTGTTAATCTAGTGACTCTGCACTCAGCAGGCCGGCTTAGACAGCACAGGGCGGGGCAGAGTCCCTCCTAGGGGCGGGGTTATTGGGTCCTCTCACACTGTTGCCACTAAGGGGAGTGGTCTGCCTGAGCATGATGGCTGCTACCATATGAGGTATGGGGGATGAGTTAGAATCATGACCCTGTAGGCTACTCTCTCCGTTCTCTCCCCAAAGCCTTCTTCCCCAGTCTCTCCTCAACTGGCTCCTGCCCCTCTGCCTCCACCTTTGCCGAAGCCTAGGTTAAATGGCTGGAAATGAAAATTTATGCACTGGCCCTTTAAACAGCTCTTTGCCTTTCTAGTTGTCCATCTCTGGCAGAGAACAACCTTGCCACTTTTTTCAGCTGGCTGTTGTCTGTGTACTGTTTGAGCTCTGGTGCTTTAGTCTGGAGATCCCTGCTTACTGATTAGACCCCACTCTTCTCAGGGGTCCTGGCCTGCCGTTTCAATATCCTTCTGGTGCTGCCACCTGTGGGTGTCCTGCCTGCCTTCTCAAGTCTCTACCCCACTCCTTACCAGTTAGGTTGTGCTAGAGCTGATTTTTCTGTCTGTCTGAGGTTATAAGGCTCCTCTCTTGCTATTGTTCAGTTGTTTGTTCCAGGTGATTTCTCCCCAATTTAGTTGTAATTCCAATTTGGTCCTGGGAGGAGGTCAGTGTGACTTCTACTCACTCCTCTGCCATCTTGATTCTCCCATGTAATATAATGTTAATTTTTCTGGAAGACGGCGGAGGAGTGAATGGGAGTCATGCTGACCTCCTCCCAAGACCAAACTGGAATTGCAACTAAATAGTGGAGTAATCACCTGGAAAGCAGTGGAGCAATAGTGGGAGAGGAGCCTTGGTGCCACGGACAGTGGATTCGACTCTCACACATCCCAACGAGTGAGAAGTGCGGTGGAGGCTCGAGAGGGTGGGCTGGGTGCCCATGGGCACTGGCACCAGAGGGACATTGAAACGGCCAGTTAGCTTCCCCCAAGAAGAACGGGGTCTGAATCATAAACAGGGACCCCTAAACTACAGCAGCTAAAACCAGGAAAATACAGAGAAAATGCAACCCCCAAAAGTTTAGGGGCACTCTCTGCCAGAGACGGGTGGCTGGGGAGGCAAAGAGACATTTAAAGGGCCAACGTAAAAGTTGCAGCGGCAGCCACCCTCCTTGATCTCTGGGTAGAGGCGGCAGCGGGGTGGGCTGGTGCCTGGGGAAAGACTGGTGAGGAAAACTTTGTGAAGAGAACTGAGACGGCGGCCGGTGGAGGCCGGTGATAATGCACCTCCCGCTCTGCAGCTACCATCTCACTCAGGCATAAGGGAATCAATTAACCTGCCTTTTGTGGGGTCCGCACACAGCTTGTACGCGTGTGAGCTGCGGGGCTGAGTGCAGGCTGGCTGGGAGAGCCTTGAGGAGAGACTGGAGACGGAGGCATTGGGGAAAGAATGGGAGGAGGAACCGGGGAGTCCTGACTCCCTCTCCGTTCTGTAGTCTCCATTGTGGGCTGGAAAGGCGCAACCCCAAAGAGGCAGAAGCGGGGCGCGCATGAACAAGACTGCCTGCGATTGAAACGCAGTCCGCACAGGTGGTGGATCCTTGGCCAAAGGGGTCATAGAACTGCCCAGAGACCCCTGAGGAGAGACAAGACACAGAGGCATTGGGAAAAGAACGAGAGGAGGAACTGGGGAGTCCTGACTCCTTCTCCTTGCCGAAGTCTCCATTGCGTGGGAAGAGGCCACAACGCCAAAGAGCCAAAAGCTGAAAAGCACACATAGACACCCCAAAAACACCCAGTGCAGGCGCGCACACTTGTGCCGAGTGACCGGAGATGGTTAGCACGCGTGTGTGTGACCTGCGCGGGCTGGCTAACGCTTGCACTGGCCGGCAAGGCCTCCCACAGATTGGCACCGATATGGCCTGTGAGGGAGTGCACAGAGCGGCAAGGGCAGAAATAAATTGACTCTCCCACCCGCGATTGTGGAGAAGCCCACAAAATTAGGAGAGCTGCCCAGAGTCCCTGGAGGAGAAACCAGAGAGAGGATTAACTGGAGAGTCCTGGAGCTGACTTCCTCCCATTTCCGTAGTCCCCATTTGGTGAGGGCATGCAACACACCCAAAGATCCAAAAGCGGGGAAAATACACAATAGAAGACCCTAAACAAACCAGTGCCGCGGAGCTTGCCGGCCAGGGGGGCCACATGAGTACGTGAGGTCATGAATAAGCCCCCTGGTCTGGGGCAAGCACATGCGAGCCCAGGCAGGTGGGGGATCCTGCCGCGCTGGGAGCGCACTCAAAGAGCCACCATGAGAATGCAGAGAGATCCCAAGAAATAGCCCAGCCCTAACCGAAGGGGTCACAGAGCTGCTCCAAGCAGGAGTCAGACACAGACATTAGACCCTTGGAAGGCTCAAACAAACAACCCAAGGTCATATAAGGTCAACAACTGACATCATCAGAGGCAGGCCCAGAAAGAAAAGTAAAGGACAAAAATACTTAACAGACTCTCACAAAAATGGGAAGAAAAAGAAGTTCCCCCCAAATGAGTGGAAAAGGGGACTCCCCACAGAGAGAGCTCAATGAAATAGAGGCAAGGGAACTATCAGATACTGAATTCAAAACAATGGTTCTAAGGAAACTCAATGAGCTCAGCCAGCTCAAAGAGAACTATGAGAAACTGCAGAGAAACTATCAGGATCTTACAGCAAACTATATCAGCCTGGAAAAGGACATAGAAACTATCAAGAAGACACAAGAGGATATGAAGAATACCATTTCTGAATTGAAGAACCCAGTAGAAGGAATCAAAAGCAGGCTGGATGAAGCCGAGGATTGAATCTGTGAGATGGAGGATAAGGTAGAAAAAGGCTCCCAGAAAGAACAAGAAATGGAAACACGACTCAAAAAGAATGAAGAGGCACTTAGGGAAATGCAGGACACCCAGATATGCAATAATATCCGTATAACAGGGATACCAGAAGGAGAAGAAGAGGAGCAAAGGATAGAGAACCTCCTCGAAAAAGTAATGACGGAAAATTTCCCTGATTTGAGGAGAGAAAGGCTCTCATGAATCCAGGAGGCACAGAGGACCTCACTCAAGAGGGACTCAAGGAGGTCCACTCCAAGACACATCATCATTAAAATGGCAAATGTCAAAGACAAAGAGAGAATCCTCAAGGCAGCAAGGGAGAAGGAGAAAGTAACATACAAGGGGGCCCCGGTATGCCTAGGAGCTGACTTCTCAACAGAAACACTACAAGCCGGAAGGGAATGGCAACAAATATTCCAAGTTATGAAAAGCAAGGGCCTACAACCAGGACTGCTCTACCCAGCAAGGCTCTCAATTAAAATAGAAGGAGAAATACGGTGTTTCCCAGGCAAGAGAAGGTTAAAAGAATACATCTCTACCAAACCAGCACTCCAAGATATGCTAAGGGGACTGGTGTAAGAAGATGAAGGAAAAGAATGAGAGAGAGAGAGGAACCCAGGTTCAAAGAGAGAAGATGAGTAAGTTTCTGTCAGTAATATCTCTCAATGTGAATGAACTAAATACCCCAATCAACAGACCCAGGGTAGCTGAATGGATAAGAAAACATGACCCACACATATGCTGCCTACAAGAGACCCACCTCAGAGCAAGAGACCTACACAGTTTGAAAGTAAAGGGATAGAAGGAAATATTTCAAGCAAATGGGCATGAGAAAAAGACCAGGGTTGCCATACTTGTATCAGACAAAGTAGATTTCAAAACAAAGGCCATAAAGAGAAGACCCAGAGGGGCACTTTATCATACTTAAAGGAAGAATCTATCAAGAAGACATCAACATTGTAAACTTACATGCTCCCAATATAGGAGCCCCCAAGTTTATAAGGAAATTGTCGGATGACTTCAAAAAAGATATAGACAGCAACACACTGATAGTAGGGGATTTCAACACCCCACTGTCAAAAATGGACAGATCTTCCAAACAAAACAATAAACATATTGTGGCGCTGAATAACCCACTGAATCAAAGAGACTTAACGGGCACATATAGAACCTTACATCGCAAAGAAGCAATATGCACATTCTTTTCAAATGCTCATGGCAGTTTTTCAAAGATAGACCACATGATAGGACATGAAGCAAACCTCAGCAAATTCAGGAAAATTGAAATAATACCAAACTTTTTCTCAGACCACAAGGCCTTGAACCTCGAAATCAACCTCAAAGAGAAACTTCAAAAACTTACAAACTCACGGAGACTCAACAGTAGACCATTAAACAATGAATGGGTAAATAATGAGATAAGAGCAGAAATCAAAAAATTTCTGGAAACAAATGAAAATGAACAGACAGCAGTCCAAAACCTATGGCACACAGCAAAGGCAGTCCTGAGAGGGAAGTTCATAGCAATACAGGCTTACCTAAAAAAGATAGAAACATTTCAAATAAAAGACCTAACACGACAACTTCAAGAACTGGGTAAACAACAACAAATAAATCCCAGAGCAAGTAGAAGGAAGGAAATAGTCAAGATTAGAGCAGAACTGAATGACATGGAGACGAAAAGAACAATTCAAAGGATCAACCAATCCAGAAGCTGGTTCTTTGAAATGATAAATAAAATTGACAAGCCTTTAAGGAGATCATCAAGAAAAAAAGGGAGAGGACCCAAATTAATAATATCAGAAACAAAAGAGAAATAACAACTGATACCACAGAAATACAAATGATCATCAGAAACTACTATGAACAATTATATGCCACGAAATTTGAAAATCTTGCTGAAATGGACACATTTTTTGAAAGGTATAATCTTCCAACACTGAAGGAGGAAGAAACAGAAAGCTTGAACAGACCAATAACAGCTGGGGAAATTGAAGCTGTAATCAAGAAACTCCCAGCACACAAAAGCCCAGGGCCAGACGGTTTCCCAGGAGAATTTTATAAAACATTTAAGGAAGAGCTAACCCCTGTCCTTCTCAGACTATTCCAAGAAATCCAAGAATAGGGAAGACTCCCAGACTCTTTCTATGAGGCCAGTATCACCCTGATCCCAAAACCAGATAAAGACCCTACAAAGAAAGAAAACTACAGGCCAACTTCGCTGATTAATATAGATGCTAATATCCTCAACAAAATATTGGCAAACCGCATCCAGCAATACCTTAAAAAGATTATCCACCACGATCAAGTGGGATTCATCCCAGGCATGCAGGAATGGTTCACTATATGCAAATCAGTAAACGTGATACATCACATAAATAAAAGAAAAGACAGAAACCACATGATCATCTCGATAGGTGCACAAAAAGCATTCGATAAGGTACAGCACCCATTTATGATCAAAACACTCAGCAAAATGGGAATAAATGGGGCATTTCTTAAAGTAATAAAGGCCATATATGAAAAACCTACAGCCAATATCATACTCAACGGGCAAGAACTGAAAGCTTTCCCACTAAGATCGGGAACATGACAAGGATGTCCACTCTCACCGCTTCTTTTCAACATCGTATTGGATGTCCAAGGCACAGCGGTCAGACAAGAGAAAGAGATAAAAGGCATCCAAATAGGAAAGGAGGAAGTAAAGCTATCATTGTTTGCAGATGACATGATAGTGTACATAGAGAACCCTGTAGACTCCACCAAAGAACTCCTCAACCTAGTAAGTGAATTTGGGAAAAGAGCAGGATACAAAGTCAACATTCAGAAATCAAAGGCATTTTTGTACACCAGCAATGAAAGAGAAGAAGAAGAAATCAGAAAAAAAATACCATTCGATATAGCAAGAAGAAAAATAAAGTACCTCAGCATAAATTTAACCAAAGACGTAAAAGAACTCTACACTGAAAACTATACAACATTGAAGAAAGAAATTAAGGAAGACACAAATAAATGGAAGCATAGACCGTGCTCATGGATTGGAAGAATTAATATCATCAAAATGTCCATACTACCCAAAGCAATGTATAGATTCAACGCAATCCCTATTAAGATACCAATGACGTATTTCACAGAAATAGAACAGACATTTCAAAAATTTATATGGAACCATAAACAACCCTGAATAGCTGAAGCAATTTTTAGAAAGAAACACAAAGTAGGAGGGATCACAATACCGGGCATCAAACTCTACTACAAAGCCACCATACTCAAAACAATCTGGTACTGGCACAAGAACAGACCCATAGACCAGTGGAACAGAACAAAAAGCCCAGAAATAAGCCCAGGTATATACGGACATCTAATATTTGACAAAGGGGGCAGAAACATAAAATGGAGCAATAATAGCCTCTTCAACAAATGGTGTTGGGAGAGCTGGACAGCTACATGCAAAAAATTGAAATCGGATCATCAGCTGACACCATACACAAAAATAAACTCAAGATGGATAAAAGACCTAAATATAAATCGCAACACCATCAAAGTCCTAGAGGAGAACACTGGCAGGAAACTCTCAGATATCCCACGCAGCAATTTTTTCACCGATACGTCTCCTAAAGCAAGGGACATAAAGGAAAGAATAAACAAGTTGGACCTCATCAGAGTAAGAAGCTTCTGCACGGCTAAAGAAAAATCAGCAAAATGAAAAGGGAGCCAACCATTTTGGAAAATATATTCGCTAATGATACATCAGATAGAGGTTTGATCTCCAAGATATATAAAGAACTCACTCGACTCCACTCCAAGAAGACAAACAATGCAATCAAAAATTGGGCAAAGGACCTGGGCAGATGCTTTTCTAAGGAAGAGATACAGAGGGGCCAGAGGCATTTGAAAGGTTTCTCAGCATCACTAGCCATCAGAGAAATGCAGATCAAAACCACCATGAGGTACCACTCACACCGGTCAGAATGGCCGTCATAAACAGATCAACAAACAACAGGTGCTGACGAGGCTGTGGAGAAGAGGGAACCCTAGTCCACTGTTGGTGGGAATGCAGACTGGTGTAGCCACTGTGGAAAGCAGTGTGGAATTTCCTCAAAAAGCTGAAAATGGAACTGCCTTTTGATCCAGGGATTCCCCTGCTGGGACTATACCCTAAGAACACCAAAACGCCAATACAAAGGAACCTATGCACCCCAATGTTCATAGCAGCACAATTTACAATAGCCAAGTGTTGGAAGCAACCGAAAGGCCCATCAGTAGATGATTGGATCAAAAAGTAATGGTACATATACACAATGGAATACTACGCAGCAGAAAGAAAAAAGAACTACTGCATTTCGGGACAGCATGGATGGAACTGAGAGCACTATGCTAAGCGAAATAAGCCTGGGGGCGAAAGACAAGTACCATATGATCTCACCTATAATTGGAACCTAACCATCAATACAAAGATGCAAGGAAAATAAGACCAGGAACAGTGAAAGGAAAAGAAATCAACAGAGACAGGAGGGAAGGAGGGAGGAGGGGGCGGGGAAAAGGAAGGGAAGAGGAAAGTCAAGGAACATATAGCAAGGACTCATGGACAAAACCAAAGGGGAAGAGCTGAGGGAGGGAAGGAGAGAGGGGCAAGGTAAAGTGGTGGGGGAGAGGCAGAGACAAATGTATTTGAAAAAATAAATTAAAATAAAATTTAAAAATAATAAAAACAATTTGAGGGAAAAACTAAAAAAAAATAATGTTAATTTTTCCCAGTTAATGTCTCGATTTGATCACTGCCAACTTTATCTGTTCTCCCTGATCGTAGAGTATTGTCCAACTAAAATCTGTAGCACAAAACTTCTGAAACCATTTTTGACATGTTTAGACAGTCACCACCCCTTCTCCATACACTGAAAAAATCTTTTTTTGAGTTCCAGTTGCGTTTCTACCTTTCTTGACATAATAAAGCATAATATGCTGAAAATGTTGTGTATCTTCTTCCACCTTCAATATTAAAATGGCTACAAAAAATTTATCAATTTTGATTTTTTTTAAATGCATGCTGATATGACAGCTGTCACAATACAGTCTAACAAAGTTGTATTAAATGTAGTCACAGACAACTAAGTGCTACTTGCGCCATTTTACAGGATAAACCAAATGAAATTTTTGGCCAATCCAGTGTCTTCTCTCATAGGTTGGGTGCCTTTTTGTTGTGCTGGCAGTTTCTTCTCTTGTGCAGAGAAGCTTTTTAGTTTGCTATAGTTCCATTCATTTATTTTTGCCTTTCCTTCCATTACCTTTATATAATTTATTGTTTCAGGTCTTATGTTGAACTTCTGTTTTGATCAATTTTAACTTTTTTTATATGGGGACAAACTGTAGTTTAATTTATTCTTTTGTATGTGCATTTCCAATTGTCCCAGAACCATTTATTTAAGAGGATTTCTTCTCTCCATTGTGTGTTTTTGGCTCCTTTGTTGAAAATTATTTCACCATTTCCATTTGGGTTTATTTCTGGACTCTCAGTTCTGTTTCATTGGTCTGAGTGTGTGTGTTTTTATGCATAGACCTTCTTGAAAACACTTCTGGAGGAAATACTACAGCTAAAGGAAAAACACATTTAGAGAATATGATATTTGATAAATGAATGTAGTGAATAAAATAGCAAAGCTTATTTTTGTGCTACCAAATCAAGAACAAAAACAAAATACATTCTTAGTAATCCAGGACTAAATTCTGCTTGACACCAACATGTAGGTGTTGAAGTGTGGGCTCCAACTGAGAATAATATTACAAGAAGAAGAGCAAACTAGTGTAGTGTTTTTTTTTTAATTTAGGGTAATATATACTTTTTTGTAAGTTCAATAATTTTATAAAGAAACATGTTAGTATATTGAGTTTTAATAAAGTAGGGCAACCATAGGGACAAATAAAGTGGTGTGTGGAAGATTCAAACTAGCAATGTGTGGAGGGGGATGAGGAAAGTAGACTATATAGGAAACAGAAAACATGGTAGAAAATAAGTTTATATTAAATAGTTTTACAGTAAGTGTAAACATAGCAAACTGAAAAATCTAAGGACAGAGACTGATGTTGGGTTAAAAACAAGCTCTAACAGTATTTTTTTTTTTTACATGAAGCAAACAAACAAAGGGATACAGAGTTTGGAAATAAAGCAATGAATAAAAAAGACTAAGAAAATATGAAACAAAGGTAAACAGTGGTGGTCATTTCAATAGAAGGGGAAACAAAGGACTTTTGGGGAAATAAGTCAGAACAGATAAAGAGGTAAGTTATAAGTCTGACAAAGGAATAAGAAATAAGAGACAAAATTATAATAAACACTTAACATGCACCTGATAATATAGCTAAAAAATGCACTGAGCATAACTAGTTACAGGGGAAAAAATATTGTAGATGAAAGATTTAACATAGTCCTCACATAATGTCAATCAGGAAAAAATCATCACAAATATGAAACATCTGAATAAATTGATGTGTAGGCTCAAGTTAATAGAATAAAGGTATATGAAGAGCACTGTTTATGAAACAAACCTATGTGTTATTTTAGTCATTTAGTTTAAGAACATTTTTAAATTAAGCTTGCACTAATTCACAAAGGAAGTCCTATGCATGCAAAAGAATCAATATTAGAAAAATTATATTCTCTTATATAACTTAAACATTCCAAAAGCCTAAACATAAAGTGACCCTGACTTAAGTAAAAATCACAATAAAAATTAAATTGTAATAAAAACAAATTAGTGTAAAAATGTTAAAATAATTCTTACATAAAAATGTATATCTTTAAAACATATGAGAGTAAATAAAGGAGCCTATAAAAATTTACTCAAGAAGTTAAAGACTTCTGCTGCTTCCAGTCAGGAGGAAATAACAGAATTGATATACCCTCTTACTTAAACAAACAAACAAACAAAGCTGAAAAACAGAAAAAACATACACCAGAAAAACAAATGAACAAATAAAAAACAGTTTTTGAGGCACTGCATAGCAGATGACAAAAGACGTTGATTCTTAAGAAATGGGGAACCAGTAGGATGAGCCCCATGATTGCTCCAGATTGCTGCATTGGAAGAGATTGCAGCCTGCAGCAGAGGTTGATGAGTTAAAGAGACCAGTGCTGACAACAGTGTCCATTATAATCAGCCCGACTGGAAAACCTCAACATTCACAGAACATTGGTTATATATTTAGAAGGGTCTTGTCTTAATAGTGAGGATTAATTAGGCTTAGAGTAAATATTGCTCTGGCACTGCCTAATGAATTTTAAAAGCTAGACACTATGGGACCAAGATATTTCCAAGAACTGCATCCCAGAACAAATCTCAAGAGTACTGGTAGGAAAAAAATTCCAGCACTCAACTAGGTAAAACTCACAACTGGTAAGCAGAAAAATATTACCCATATGAAAAGGAAAAAAAAATTCAATAAATTGAAACTGTCTTAGAACTAGCAAAGGTATTTGAATTAATAGAGAAGGGTGTTAAAACAGCTATAACAGTATCCTGTATCTTTAAAAAGTTAAATTGAGACATAAAAATATTTTAAAAGACCCAAACTGAACTTTTAGAAAACTACATTATCTGAGATGAAAAATAGAGTGGATGGAATTAATGACAGTTGAGACACTATAGAAGAAAAGACTAGTGAACTTGAGATTATAGCAATAGAAAATATCCAAAATGAAAGATAGGAGAGAGAATAAATATGAAAAATAAAGTATTGATATGAAATAAATAAAAGAGAATGAATAATGGTAAAAAAGAACTCAGGCAAAATAAAAAAATAGAAGAAAAGAGAAATTAAATAAAGAGAATGAATTCAAAAAGAAGCAAGGAAGTAAAAGAGGAGAAAAATGAAATATAGGAAGAGAAACAGGGAGAGAGGGAAGAATGAATTTTACAAAAAGCTCATTAGTGAGCTGGAGGACAACTTCAAGCACGCATAATATACATGTAAGTAGCATGAGGAGTATAGAATAAAAATATTTGAAGAAACAATGATTTTTTCCCAAATTTATTGAAAGCTATAAACCCATTACTCAAGAAGCTCAATAAGCCCCAAGTATTTGAACCATGAAGAAAATGACACAAAACACATTATAATCAAATGCTCAAAACCATCAGTAAAGGAAATCTTAAAAGGAGCCACAGCAAAACAAACACATTCTGTAGTAGAACAAAAAATGACTGCAGATTTATCATGAGAATCAACACAAGTGAGAAGAAAATGGAACAACATCTTAAATATACTGTAACAAACTTTCAAGCCAGCATTCTAAATCCAGAAAAAAAATTTTTAAAAAGTGAGTATGCATTCAAGACCTTTCCAAAAGACAAAAGCTTAAAGAATTCATCACCAGCAAACCTGCACTACAAGAAATGAAACGGAAGTCTTTCAAATAGAAAGCAAATGACAACAGAGAGAAATATGGATCTTTACAAAGGAATGAAAGGCACCAAAATGGTAATTACATAAATAAATATTTAAGATTTTAAAATTTAAATTAAAAAAAATAAAACTGTTGTATTAAACAAAACAATAACAACTTATTATGAGGTTTAAAACATATGTAAAAGTAAATGTGTGACAGTAGTACAAAGGTTGAAAGAAGAAATGAAAGTATTATATGGTCATTATATAAGGAGTGATGAAATATCACCTGAGGATGGGTTGATGAGTTAGATATGTATAAATCTTAAGATAATGACTAAAGTTAAAAATTAAAGAGATAATAAGCCAACAGGGAAGATAAAACAGAGTAATAAAAATTTCAATCCAAAAGAAGGGAGAATAAATAAGAAGAATAAAAAAGAATAGGTGGGACAGATAGACCTCAGGTAGCAAGATGATAAACTTAAATATAACCATATCAATAATCACTTTAAAAGGGAGAGATTGTCAAGTTGGAAAATAAAAGCAATGCCAACCAAGTGTTGCCTGTAAGAAACACAGTTTAAATATAAAAACACAAATAAGCTAAAAAGGGTGGGAAAAGATATTCCATATGGAAAAGAAACCTTAAAAATATTACCCATATGAAAAGGAAAAAAAATTCAATAAATTGAAACTGTCTTAGAACTAGCAAAGATAGTTGAATTAATATAAAAGGGTATTTTCTGTAATGTCTACTTAACATAGGTAGATATTACATAAAAAAGTAATTACCAGGGATAAAGAACCAATAACACTCATCAGGAGGACAAAAATTGTAAATATTTAATACATGAAGCAAAACCTGATAGAGCTACAAGGTAGAAAAAAAAATCCAAAATTATAGTGTGAGATTTCAATACCTTTCTCAATAATTGGTTGAACAAGTATATGGAATATTACCAAAAATATTAAAAGTTTGTACAACACAATTAACTATCTTGATATAATTGATGTTTTTGGAACACTCTACCCATAATGAACAGAACATATTCTTTTCAAGTGCACATATGACATTCCAAAATTGATCATATTTTGGATCCTGTACAAGTGTTAATAAGTTCTAAGGATTCAAGTTATATAAAGTACTTTGTCTGACCACTATAATTAAAATTGAAATAAATAAGACAAATATTTCTGGAAAATATTAATGTGTTTTGAAACTAAATAACATCATTATAAATACCCTAAGGGTCAAAGAAGAAAGGAAAAATTAGAAAATATTTAAACTGAATTAAAGTGAGAACAAAATATGCCAAAATTTGTGGCATGCTGCTAATAGTGTAAATATGTATACAGAAAAGAAGTAAGGTCTCAGAACAATAATGTCACTTCTATCTTAAAAAAAAAAAAAAAGACTAAGAACAGAACATGTAATCTGAAGTAAGCAGAAGAAAATATACAAATCAGAATGGATATCAAGTAAATTGAAAACAGAAAACCATTAGAGAAAAATTAATGAAACACAAAGTTTTTTCTTTGAGGAGATCAATGAAATTGGTAAATACTGATCTGGACTTATCAGTAAATAAAGAGTGATGAAACAGATGATGAATATGAGGATGAAAAAGGTGACATCTTTATCGAATCTATAGATACCATAAGGATAATGAGGTAATATTATGAACAAAAGTATGCCAACAAATAAAATATCTTAGATGAAATATACAAATTCATTGAGAGATGCAAAACACTGAAGAAGAAATAAATAACTTGAATATCTTATATCTATGAAAGAAATGGATTTTGTAATTAACAGCCTTCAGAAATAAGACTCCAGGACTAAATAGTTACAACTGTCAATTCTATCAAACATAGATAGAAATACGATGGAAACTTGGCTCTCTAATATAATTGGTTCTGGAAAGCTGTTCAAGAAGTGATTTCTTTGAAAACCAAATCACACCTGAGAGACTTATGAGTTATCATACAGGTATCAGAATGAAAGGGTGTGGAGAACCTCTTAGAGTACCTGTTTGTTTGACAATAGAGACATTTTTTTCTCTGAACAACTTGGTTGAGAACCAAATTTTTCCATTTGGGAGATATTAGAGAACTGAAGTTTCACTGTAATAATTCTTCAAAAATGCTTCCATAGAAGTGAAGAGGGAATGCTGTACAACTCCTTCTCTAAGGTGAGCATTGCCCTGATACTGCAGCCAGACAAGGAGAAACTTCTCATGAACATAAGTGAAAAAAATCTAAATAAAACTTTAGCAAAATAAATTCAGAAATACACACACAAAAGTATATATTTTGTCAAAGTGAGGCTTATCCAAGCAATATAAGATAGGTTTAACATTCAAAAGTCAGTGTAGAAATTCTGATATGTCACAACAAACATGAACCTTGAAAATATTACTAAGTAAAATAAGCCAGACACAAAAGGAAAAATATATGATTCCATTTTTATGAAGTACCTAGATTGTGCAAATTCATAAAGACAGAAAGTAGAAGAGAGGTTACCAGGCGTTAAGGGACGAATGATTGCTTAATGGGTTTAACTTCTGTTAAGATGATGAAAGAATTCTGGCACTAGATCTTGGTGATAGTTATACAACATTGTAAAAGTACTTAATGACACTGAATTGCATATTTAAAAATGGTTACAGTGATATAGTTATGGTATGTATAGCTTATCACATAAAAATTAAAAAATAAAAATTTAAAAAATTAATGTAATTCATCACATTAACAATAAAGGGAAAATATAATTATCTCAATAGACACAGAAAAAAAACATTTGAAGAAAATTGAATATTTATTCCAAATAGAAATTGAGCAAGCTCAGGATAGAATAGAACTTTCTTAACCTGATAAAGGGGATCTGCAAAAGACCTATAGCTAACATCATTCTTAATGGTAAAAGATGTTTTTCCATAAGAACCGGAGATGTCTGTTCTCACCACTCCTATTGAACATTAGACTGGAGGTTCTATCCAGTGCAATAAGGCATTAGAAAGGAAGAAGTATTATGTAGAAGACTGATGGAATCTACAAAAAGAAACTAAAACTAATAAGTAACTTAGCAATGTTGCATAACAGAAGATCAACATACAGAAACCTATTTCCTGTCTACATCTGAGCAATGTACAACGTGAAATTGAAATGAAGGCAACACCATAGACAGTAACATTAAAACTATGATCTACTTAGAAAATATTTCAAAAATTTATATGGAACCAAGAAAGATCCCAAGTAGCCTCAGCAACCTTGAGAAAGAATAACGAAGTTGGAGATGTCATAATACTTGATATCAAACTGCCCTACAAGGCTACTATAATCAAAACAACCTGGTATTGGCATAAGGACAGGCATGTAGATCAATGGAACAGAACAGAGAGCCCAGAAATCAACCTATGTCTTTATGGTCAATCAATATTTGACAAAGGGGGCAAGATTACACAATGGAGTAAAGACAGTCTCTTCAATCAATGGTGTTGGGAAAGTTGGACAGGTACATGCAAAAAAAAAAAAAAAGAAAGAAAGAAAGAAAGAAAGAAAGAAAGAAAGAAAGAAAAAAGAAACTCGACCACTAATTTACCAAACATAAGGATAAACTAAAAATGGATTAAAGAATTAAGTGAAAGTCATGAAACTAGAAAAATCAAAGGATTATGAATAGAAGAAAACATAGGCAGTAAAATTGTGATCTAATTTAGCAATAAATCTAACAAAAATGTCAGCTCCCTATACTCTGAACACTACAAAATATTCTAGTAGAAACTAAATATTAAACCTAAGTAAATGTTTATTGGTTGGAAGACTCAATATTGTTAAGATGAAAATGCTCCTAAATTTAACCTATACATTCACTGTAACCTATACATTGAAAATCCTAGCAGACATTTCATAGAAATTTCCAAGATGGTTCCAAAATCACTACATAAGACCTAATAGGATATTCATATTACTACATAGGAAATGTATAGGAAAAAGGAGACTAAAAATTGGAGATGTAATACTATTTATTTTCAAGATTTATTATAAAGTTACTGTAATCAAAACAATGTAGTATTGGCTTAAATATAGGGAAGTAGATTCATGAAAAGAATATAGTCCTAATACCCAAACATATATGAACAACTGATTTTTTTGACAAAAAAGGAAAAGCAGTTTAGGGAAGAAAGGATAGTTTTTCACTAAATCATGATGAAATAATCAGCTATATATGCACAAAATAATAATTTTCTGTCTATACCTCATACTTTATATAAAAATTAACACAACTAAGACCATAGACTTAAATGTAATGGAAACAATACAACTTTTAGGAAAAAAATAGGAAAAAAGATTTGTGAGGATGGGGTAGGCAAAGATTTGTTAATACTACATTAAAAAACTGATCATAAAAATATTTGATACATTAGATTTCGTAAAAATTAAAAATCTTTTGCTAATTAAATACACTTTTAGGTTAATGAAAAAGTAAGCCACAGAATGTGAGAAAATATTTGCAGATCACATATCTGATAAAGGATTTGCATCCAAAATATATAAGGAACTCTCAAAACTTGCAACCCCATAGAAAAGAGCAAAAGATTTGGATGTTTCATCAAAAGATGTACAAATGAACAATAAACACATGGAAAGATGGTCACATATCTTCCTAATGGGATGCTACTACATATCATTAGAATGACTAAAATTAAAAAGACTGATCACAAATATTTCCAAAGGTGTAGAAGATCTATAACACCCATACTATGCTGTTGAGAATGTAAAATTAAACAGTTACTTTGGAAAAACATTTTGGAAGTTTTCTAAAAATAAATCATAAAGCTAACACATGGGTTAGTCATTCCACTTGTGGGTGCTTACCCCCTCCCAAAAAAAGGGCATATGTCAATGCAAAAACTTGTGCATGAAACATCATAGCACTTTTACTTATGATAATAAAACCCAGAGACAATGTTTAATTAACATACATCAATGAATCAACAGTCAGTTTGTTGAGACATGCATATCTGCAGAATGGAATACTACCCAGCAATGTAAAGGAGTTGAGTATAGATACAACATCTATCTCAATACAACAATATATATGAAAATTAAAATACTTATGCTGAGTAAAGCAAGCCAGAAAAAAAAAGAGTACATATAGTGTTATTCCACTTATATAAAAAATACAGAATACAAAGAATTCGCAATTACAGAAAGCAGATCAGTGGTTACCTGTACACCAGGTGTTGAAATAGATGTGAGGGCAAGTTTCGTTACAAGGGGGCATGAAGTAACTCTTTGGAGTACTGGATGTGTTCACTCTTTTCACTCATATGATCATGTCATGGTTTTACATACACGTCAAGTCTTATCAAATTGTACCCTGTAAATATGCACAGTTTATTCTATGTCAATTATAATTTAATGGAACTTTTTAAAAATGAAGTTGAGAAAGGGAATAAAACAAATGGATAGGTATATAGAAGTAAAGATACACTAAAGATAAGAATAAACATCTATGGAACAGAGGGGAAAAATAATGATTAATGAAAACAAAAGTTAGTACTGTGAAAAGTAAAAGATAAACAAACCTTTGGCAAGACTGATTATGTAGCCAAAAGGGAAAATATTTAAGAAAGAATGAGAATGAGAATAGAATGAGAAGAGGGAAATAAATAACCATAGAAATTAAAGCAACAAATGTGAACCCAATGTCAATAAAATTGAAAGAAGGAAAAAATAAACCATTTAGCATAATATAAAAATAGAAAATTAGAATAGAAATCACAATGAAAATTAAAGACCTGCCCATTTCTATAATATGCCCAAGCCCAAATGATTTTACAGGTGAGTTCATCCAAAATTTTAAACAACAGATAACTCTTACTTAACTTTGTCTAGAAAGAAAAAGAGGAAAGAGAAAGAAAACTGTATAACTACTTTTTAAGTCAAGCATATCCTTGATTCCAAATGTGATGATGAAGATAAAACAAGAAAGAAATTTACAAGCCAATTTCTCTTAAGAATACTTTGCAAGATTTGTAAATAAAATAGAGTTGAATGAATAAAAATGCACTATAAACTTTTCATAATAAAAAGGATCTTTTTTCTAGAATACCGGCATAGTCTGACTTCAGAATATTAACTAAAGGGATAATTACCGGGTTAAGAATAAAACAGAAATCGTATAAATTTCAACTACCATTTGTGAATATATAGATTGACCAAAATCTCTATGTCTAACATCAGTCTTTATCATCTATCTATCTATCTATTTATCTATCATCTACCTACCTATCTATCTATCTCTGGACCAACAACTATCTTCAACTTGTAACTAGCTTAGAAACAAAAACTGTAAGATTATATGCAATGGAAAAATTTTAGATGTGTTTATGATTTTAAAAAACAAGACACTGATGCTTCTTACTGTCACCACTGTTCAAAACAATGCTGCAGATCCTATTCACTTCAAGAAGAAAGAATATAATAACTATGAGAGTTGAAAGCGAAATATAAGTTTGTAAGGAAAAATATATTTTAAAGTGCATAATATTTAGAAATTTATAAAACTCTATTGAGGGGGACTTCAAGATGGTGGAGGAAGGACTGGAAATCACACTGACCTCCTCCCAGGACCAATCTGGAATTACAACTAAACTGTGGAGAAATCATCTGGAAAACAGCTGAACAATGGCGAGAGAGGAGCCTTAAATCCTTGGTCAGGTAGAGGAAATGGCTTTGACACAACTTAACTGGTAAGGAGTGTGGTAGAGACTCGAGAAGGTGGACTAGGTGCCCATGGGCAGCAGTGCCAGAGGGATATTGAAACAGCCAGTTGGATCCCCCTGAGAAGAGCAGGGTCTAAACCATAAATAGGGATCTCCAGCCTACAGCACCAGAGCCCAAAAGGCACAGAGACAACAGCCAGCTGTGAAAAGCAGCAGTGTGCTCTCTGCCAGAGAGAGGTGGATGGAGATGCAAAGAGTCTCTTTAGGGGTCAACGCAAAAATTTATACTGGCAGCCACTTACCCTGGTCAGCAGCAAAAGCGGGGACAGAGTGGGCTGGAGCCACCTGAGGAGAGACTGGGGAAGGAGGCTTTGGGGAGAAAATTGAGAGAGTGGCTGGCAGGATCCCGAAACTGACTCACCCCCATTCTGCAGATGCAATCTTGCTCAGGCAGTCCCCTCCCCTGAGTGACAGCAGCAGGTAAGGGGACAATAGCAACGCTCCCAGTAGGCTCGGCTCTGGTCTGGTGTTGCACAAGCCTGAGTGCTGAGTACAGAGCGGCAGTCACAGATAGTAGATCTTTGGCTAAAGGGGATATGGAGTGGTCTAGAGATGCTTGAGGAAAGTCTGGCAATGGAGGAATTAGAGAAAGAACTGAGGGAGTAGCCGGGGAGATCCCAGTGCTGAATCCACCCCCATAGGGCAGCAGCCACCTTGCTCCGGCAGACCACTCTCCTGAGTGCCAGCAAAGTGAGGGGACACAATAGCCACACCCACATGAGGGACTCTGCCCCACTCTGACTGCTGAGGGCAAAGTGACTAGATTAACTACTGGAGGAGACAGACACAGACAGTAGATTCCGGGAAGTCACTTAAAGATGGGCTAAGGTCAGATGGGGTCAACAGCTGACATCATCAGAGGCAGATTCAGAAAGAAAGAAAATAAAAAAGGTCTCCTACATAAAAGTTCACACCACAAGGTCCGGAAGTCAAGACAGATCAGTTCTAAAGTAGAAACAAAAAGAAAGAGTCTCATAAATAATGGGAAGACAAAGAAGCCCCCACCCCCGTCGAAGGGAAAGGAGTAATTGCCACAAAGAGAACTAAATGAAATAGAGGCAAGTAAACTATCAGATATTGAGTTCAAAACAGTGGTTCTGAGGAAGCTCAGGGAGCTCAGTGAGCTTAGTCAGCTCAAAGAGAATTACCAAAAACCACAGGGAAACAGAGTGACTTATTGCAAACTATATCAGAATGAAAAAAGACATGGAAACTATCAATGAGAGGTGAAAGGAAATGAAGAATACAATTTCTAAATTGAAGAGCACAGTAGAAGGAATCCAAAGCAGGCTAGATGAAGCAGAGGATCAAATAATTGAGCTGGAGGACAAGGTAGAAAAAAGCTCCAAGAAAGAGCAAGAAAATGAAAAAAAAAAAAAAAGACTCAAAAAGAATGAAGAGGCATTGAGGGATGTGCAGGACAACCTGAAATGTATAATATCTGTATAGTAGGGGTACCAAAAGGAGAAGAGGAGGAGCAAGGGATAGAGAACCTCTTTGAAAAAGTAATGATGGAAAACTTCCCTAATTGGGGGAGAGAAAAAGTGACGCAAGTCCAGGAAGCACAGAAGGTCCCATGTAAGAGTATTCCAATGAGGCCCACTCCAAGTCACATCATCAATAAAATGGCAAATATCAAAGACAACAGAGAATCCTAAAGACAACAAAGGAGAAACAGGCAGTAACATACAAGTGCCCTGGGATACAGCTAGGAGCTGACTTCTCAACAGAAACACTGCAAGCCAGAAGGGAATCGCAACAAATATTCCATGTAATGAAAAATAAGGGCCTGCAGCCAAGACTACTCTACCCAGTAAGGCTCTAAATTAAAATTGAAGGCAAAATAAGGAGTTTCTCAGACAAAAGAAAGCTAAACCAATACACCTCCACCAAACCAACACTGCAAGATATGCTAAAGGGAGTGCTTTAAGAAGATGAAGAAAAGAGAAGATCACAGGAACAAAGGGTAAAAATGAATGAGTACCTATCAATAACTTTAAATGTAAATGGGTTAAATGACCCAACCAAAAGACATTGAGTAGCTGAATTGATAATAAAACATGACCCACACATATGCTGCCTGCAAGAAAGAGATCCACCTCAGAACAAAGGACATACTCAAATTGAAAATGAAGGGTTGGAAAATAATACTCAAAGCAAATGAACAGGGGGAAAAAAGCAGGAATACCAATACTTATATCAGACAAAATCGATTTCAAAACAAAGGCCATAAAAAGAGACCCAGAGGGACACTTTATAATACTCAAAGGAAGAATCCATCAAGACAACATAAACATTGTAAACATGTAGGCATCCTACATAGGAGCACCCAAATATATAAGGAAAATCTTGGACCACTTCAAGAAAGATATAGACAGCAACACACTTATAGTATGGGATTTTAACACCCCACTATCAAAAACAGATAGATATTGCAAATATAACATCAACAAAGATATTGTGGACCTGAACAACGCATTAGATGAAATGGACGTAACTGACCTTTATAGAAACTTTCATCCCAAAGAAGCAAAATGCACATTCTTTTCAGAAGCACATGGCACATTTTCAGAGGTAGACCACATGATAGAACAGAAAAAAGCCTCAACAAATTCAGGAAAATCAAAATTATAACAAGCATTTTCTTGGACACAAGGGTTTCAAAGGAGAAACCAACCTCAGGGAAAAAACTCAAAAACATTCAAAGTCATGGAGTCTGAATAGCACACTATTATACAATGAATGGGTTAATACTGAGATCAAAGAAGAAGTCAGAAAGTTTCTGGAAACAAATGAAAATGAACACACAACAGCCCCAAACCTATGGGACACAGCGAAGGCAGGCCTGAGAGGGAAGTTCATAGCAATACAGGCCTACCTAAAAAAGATAGAAACATTTCAAATAAATGACCTAACCCTGAAGCTTCAAGAAGTGGAGAAACAACAACAAATATATCCCAGAGTGAGTAGAAGAAAGGAAATAATCAAGATCAGAGCTGAATTAAATGACATAGATACTAGAAGAACAATTCAAAGGATCAACCAATTCAGGAGCTGGTTCTTGTAAAGATAAACAAAATCGATAAGCCTTTAAGTAGACTCATCAGGAGAAAATGGGAGAGGACCCAAATAAATAATATCACAAATGAAAGAGGAGAGATAACAACTGTACCACAGAAATACAAAGGATCATAAGAAATTACTATGAACAATTATATGCCCAGAAATTTGAAAACCTTGATGAAATGGACAAATTTCTAGAAAATTATAACCTATAAACACTGAATGAAGAAGAAGCAGAAAGCATGAAAAGATGGATAACAGCTGGGGAAATTGAAGCAGTAATAAAAAACAAACAAACAAACAAAACCTGCACACAAAAGCCCTGGATGGGATGGTTTCATAGGAGAATTTTACAAAACATTTAAGAAAGAGCTAACTCCTGTCCTTCTCAGACTATTCCAAAAAATCCAAGAGGAGGGAAGACTCCCAGACACTTTTTATGATGCTAGCATCATCCCCTTCCCAAAACCAGAGAAAGACCCTACAAAGAAAGAAAACTACAGGCCAATTTCGCTGATGAACATAGATGCTAAAATCCTCAACAAAGTATTTGCAAACCTCATCCAGCAATACATTAAAAGGATCATCCAACATGATCAAGTGGGATTCATCCCAGGGATGCGAGGATGGTTCAGTATTTTCAAATCAATAAACATAATACATCACATAAACAAAAGGAAAGATAAACACCATATGATCATATCAATAGGTATGGAAAAAGCATTTGCTAAGGTGAAGCACCCATTTATGATAATAAAAGTAAGCAAAGTGGGAATAAAGGGGGCATACCTCAACGTAGTAAAGGTCATATATGAAACCCTACAGCCAACCTCATTCTCAATAGGCAGAAACTAAAACTTTCCCAACTAAGATTGGGAACAAGACAAGGAAGTCCACTTTCACTACTTCTATTCAACATAGTATTGGAAGTCCTAGCCACAGCAATCAGACAAGAAAAAGAAATAAAAGGCATCCAAATTGGAAAGGAGGGAGTTAAACTATCATTGTTTGCAGATTACATTAGTGTATATTGAAAACCCTTTAGAATACACCAAAAAGCTACTCAACCTAATAACTGAATTTGGCAAAACAGCAGGATACAAAGTCAATATTTAGAAGTCAAAAGCATTTTTGTATACCAAAAATGAACTATCAGAAGCAGAAATCAGGCAAAAAAACAAACAAACAAACAAAAAAAAACCCTTTGCTATAGCAACAAGAAAAATAAAGTACCTAGGAATAAACTTAACCAAGGAGGTAAAAGACCTGTACGCAGAAAACTATACAACATTGAAGAAAGAAATTGGGAAAGACACAAAAAAATGAAGGCATATATCGTGTTCATGGATTGGAAGAATTAACATAATCAAAATGTCCATGCTACCCAAAGCAATTAATAGATTAAAAGCAATCCCTATTAAAATACCAATGGCATATTTCACAGACACAGAACAAACTATTAAAAAACTTATATGGAACTATAAATGATCCTGAATAGCTGCTGCAATTTTGAGAAAGAAAAACTGAGTAGGACGGATCACAATAACTGACATCAAACTATATTACCAGGCTACTGTATTCAAAAGAGTCTGGTATTGGCATAAGAACAGACATATGGATCAATGGGACAGAATAGAGAGTGCAGAAATAACCCCATGTCTCTATGGTCAATTTATATTTGCCAAAGGGTGCAGAAGAATAAAATGGAGTAAGAGGAGCCTTTTCAACACATGTTGTTGGGAGAGGTAGACAGCTACATGCAAAAAATTGAAATTCGACCACCAACTTACACTATACACAAAAATAAACTCAAGATGGATAAAAGGCTTAAATTATGTCACAACTCCATAAAATCTGTAGAGGAGAACATAGGCAGGAAATTCTCAGATATCCCATGCAGTAATATTTTCACTGATATATCCCCTAGATCAGGGGATATAAAGGAAAGAATAAACAAATAGAACTTCATCAAAATAAGAAGCTTCTGCATGGCTAAAGAAAACATCAGCAAAATGAAAAGGGAACGAACCATATGGGAAAATATATTTGCCTATGATACCTCACATGGGGTTTGATCTCCAAAATATATAAAGAACTCACATGACCTCAGTCCAGGAAGGCAAACAATCCAATTAAAAAAAATGGGCAAAGGACCTGAACAGGCACTTCTCCAAGGAGGACATACACAGGGCCCAGACACATATGAAAGGATGTTCATCATCACTAGCCATCAGAGAAATACAAATTAAAACCACAACGAGATACCACTTCACACTGGTCACAATGGCCATCATAAACAAATCAACAAACAACAGGTGCTGGCGAGGTTGTGGAGAAAAGGGAACCCTAGTACACTGTTGGTGGGAATGCATACTGCTGCAGCCACTGTGGAAAACCATGTGGAATTTCCTCAAAAATCTAAAAATGGAACTGCCTTTTGACCCAGCGATTCCACTGCTTCGATTATACCCTGAGAATCCCAAAACATCAATTCAAAAGAACCCCCATGTTCATAGCAGCACATTTTACGATAGACAAGTGCTGGAAACAACCTAAGTGTCCATCAGTAAATGAGTGGAGCAAAAATCTATGGTACATTTACACAATGGAATACTATGCAGCAGAAAGAAAGAAAGAGCTACTACCCTTTGTGAGAGCATGGATGGAACTGGAGAGCATTATGCTAAGTGAAATAAGCCGGGGGTGAAACACAAGTATCATATGATCTCATATATAAGTGGAATCTAATCGACACACAAGCAAGGAAAATAGAACCAGCAACACTGAAAGAAAAAAGAAACCAACAGTGTCATGAGGGAAGGAGGAATTGGAATAACGGTGAAAGGAAGGGGAAGGGTCAAATCAAGGAACATGTATAAAGGACCCATGGACAAGGCCAAAGTGGGGGAGGATTGAGGGAGGGACATGGGACGAGTGAAGCAGGTGAAAGTGGTGGTGGGAAAATGGAGACAAATGTATTTGAACAATAAAAAAAACTGTTTTCTTAATTTTTTTAATTTTTATTTTTCATACTAATAAATGCTTATTTCAAATGTGATGTATAAATTTTTACAATGCAGTGGGTTATTGCAAAAAAGATTAGATAATAGGATAAAACTTAATTTTTCAAAGGAGGAAAGGGAGTATATTGCTTTTAATAGCTTGGTAATGGCAAACAATATATCTGACTGATATATGTTTTGTTTTGTTTTTTTAATTAATTAATTAATTAATTTCAAATACACTTGTCTCTGCCTTCCCCCCACCACTGTCCCTTGCCCCCTCCCCCCTCTCCCTCCCTCAATCCTTCCCCTTTGGCTTTGGCCATGAGTCCTTGCTATATGTTCCTTGACTTTTCCCTTTCCTTCCTTTTCCCCGGCCCACCCTTCCCTCCTGCCTTCTTGTCTCTCTCGGTTTCTTTTTCTTTCAGTGTTGCTGGTTTTATTTTCCTTGCATCTTTGTATTGTTGGTTAGTTTCCACTTATAGGTGAAATCATATGGTATTTGTCTTTCTCTTCCTGGCTCATTTCACTTAGCATAATACTCTCCAGTTCCATCCATGCTGTCCCGAAGTGCAGTAGTTCTTTTCTTTCTGCTGCGTAGTATCCCATTGTGTAAATGTACCATAATTTTTTTGATTCAGTAATCTACTGATGGGCATTTAGTTTGCTTCCAACACTTGGCTATTGTATATTGTGCTGCTATGAACATCGGGGTGCATATGTTCTTTTGAACTGGCACTTTGGGATTCTTAGGGTATAGTCCCAGCAGGGGAATCACTGGATCAAAAGGCAGTTCCATTTTCAGCTTTTTGAGGAAATTCCACACTGCTTTCTACAATGGCGGCACCAGTCTGCATTCCCACCAACAGTGGACTAGGGTTCCCTTTTCTCCACAGCCTCGCCAGCACCTGTTGTTTGTGGATCTGTTTATGATGGCCATTCTGACCGGTGTGAGGTGGTACCTCATGGTGGTTTTGATCTGCATTTCTCTGATGGCTAGTGATGCCGAGCATCCTTTCAAATGTCTCTGGGCCCTTTGTTTCTCCTCCTTGGAAAAGTGTCTGCCCAGGTCCATTGCCCATTTTTTGATTGGATCATTTGTCTTCCTGGGGTGGAATCGAGTGAGTTCTTTATACATTTTGGAAATCAAGCCTCTATCTGATATATCATTAGCGAATATATTTTCCAAAATGGTTGGCTCCCTTTTCATTTTGCTGATTTTTCTTTAGCCGTGCAGAAGCTTCTTATTCTGATGAGGTCCCACCTGTTTATTCTTTCCTTTATGTCCCTTGCTTTAGGAGACATATTGGTGAAAAAATTGCTGTGTGGGATATCTGAGAGTTTCCTGCCAGTGTTCTCCTCTAGGACTTTGATGGTGTTGCGACTTATATTTAGGTCTTTTATCCATCTTGAGTTTATTTTTGTGTATGGTGTCAGCTGATGATCCGATTTCAATTTTTTGCATGTAGCTGTCCAGCTCTCCCAACACCATTTGTTGAAGAGGCTATTATTGCTCCATTTTATGCTTCTGCCCCCTTTGTCAAATATTAGATGCCTGTATATACCTGGGCTTATTTCTGGGCTTTCTATTCTGTTCCACTGGTCTATGGGTCTGTTCTTGTGCCAGTACCAGATTGTTTTGAGTATAGTGCTTTGTAGTAGAGTTTGATGCCTGGTATTGTGATCCCTCCTACTTTGTGTTTCTTTCTAAAAATTGCTTCAGCTATTCAGGGTCGTTTATGGTTCCATATACATTTTTGAAATGTCTGTTCTATTTCTGTGAAATACGTCATTGGTATCTTAATAGGGATTGCGTTGAATCTATACATTGCTTTGGGTAGTATGGACATTTTGAGGATATTAATTCTTCCAATCCATGAGCACGGTATATGCTTCCATTTCTTTGTGTCTTCCTTAATTTCTTTCTTCAATGTTGTATAGTTTTCTGCATACAGGTCTTTTGTGTCTTTGGTTAAATTTATTCCTAGGTACTTTGTTTTTCTTCCTGCTATATCGAATGATATTTTTGTTTTCTGCTTTCTCCTTCTTCTCTTTCATTGCTGGTGTACAAAAATGCCTTTGATTTCTGAATGTTGACTTTGTATCCTGCTCTTTTCCCAAATTCACTTACTAGGTTGAGGAGTTCTTTGGTGGAGTCTACAGGGTTCTCTATGTACATTATCATGTCATCTGCAAACAATGATAGCTTTACTTCCTCCTTTCCTATTTGGATGCCTTTTATGTCTTTTTCTTGTCTGACCACTGTGCCTAGTACTTCCAATACGATGTTGAGAAGAAGTGGTGAAAGTGGACATCCTTGTCGTGTTCCTGATCTTAGTGGGAAAGCTTTCAGTTTTTGCCCGTTGAGTATGATGTTGGCAGTAGGTTTTTCATATATGGCCTTTATTATGTTAAGGAATGCCCCATTTATTCCCATTTTGCTGAGTGTTTTGATCATAAATGGGTGCGTACCTTATTGAATGCTTTTTCTGCACCTATCGAGATGATCATGCGGTTTTTGTCTTTTCTTTTATTTATGTGATGTATTACACTTATTGACTTGCATATATTGAACCATCCCTGCATCCCTGGGACGAATTCCACTTGATCATGGTGGATAATCTTTTTATTGTATTGCTGGATATGGTTTGCCAATATTTTGTTGAGGATTTTAACATCTATGTTCATCAGCGAAATTGGCCTGTAGTTTTCTTTCTTTGTAGGGTCTTTCTCTGAATTTGGGATGAGGATTATGCTAGCCTCATAAAAAGCATCTGGGAGTCTTCCCTCCTCTTGGATTTCTTGGAATAGTCTGAGAAGGACAGGGGTTAGCTCTTCCTTAAATGTTTTGTAAAATTCTCCTGGGAAACCGTCTGGCCCTGGGCTTTTGTGTGCCGGGAGTTTCTTGATTACTGCTTCAATTTCTCCAGCTGTTATCAGTCTGTTCAAGCTTTCTGTTTCTTCCTTCTTCAGTGTTGGAAGATTATACTTTCCTAGAAATTTGTCCATTTCATCAATGTTTTCCAATTTCTTGGCATATGATATTTCATAGTAGTTTTTTACAATCCTTTGTATTTCTGTGGTATCAGTTGTTATTTCTCCTCTTTCATTCTGATATTATTAATTTGGGTCCTCTCCATTTTTTTCTTGATGCGTGTGCTTAAAGACTTGTCGATTTTGTTTTTCTTTTCAAAGAACCGGCTCCTCGATTGGTTGATTCTTTGAATTGTTCTTTTCATCTCTATGTCAGTCAGTTCTGCTCTAATCTTTACTATTACCTTCCTTATACTTGCTCTGGGATTTATTTGTTGTTGTTTCTTCAGTTCTTGAAGTTGTAGTGTTAGGTCTTCTTTTTGAAATGTTTCTATCCTTTTTAGGTAGGCCTGTATCGCTATGAACTTCCCTCTCAGGACTGCCTTTGCTGTGTCCCATAGGTTTTGGACTGTTTTCTGGTCATTTTCATTTGTTTCCAGAAACTCTTCGATTTCTTCTCTTATCTCATTACTGACACATTCATTGCTTAATAGTCTACTGTATAGTCCCCATGAGTTTGCTAGTTTTTGAAGTTTCTCTTTGAGGTTGATTTCCAGTTTCAAGCCCTTGTGCTATGAGAAGAAGTTTGGTATTATTTCATCTTTCCTGAATTTTCTGAGGCTTGCTTTGTCTTCTATCATGTGGTCTATCTTTGAAAGACTTCCATGTGCATTTGAAAAGAATGTGTATATTGCTTCTTTGGGATGTAAGGTTCCATATATGTCAGTGAAGTCTATTTGATTCAGTGCATCTTTCAGCTCCACAATATCCCTATTGATGTTTTGTTTGGAAGATCTGTCCATTTCTGACAGTGGGGTGTTGAAATCCCCTACTATCAGTGTGTTGCTTTCTCTATCTTTTTTGAAGTCGTCCAATATTTTCCTTATATATTTGGGTGCTCCTATGTTGGGTGCCTATAAGAGTACAATGTTTATGTCTTCTTGATAGATTCTTCCTTTAAGTATTATAAAGTGTCCCCCCTGGGTCTCTTTTTTTGGCCTTTGTTTTGAAATCTACTTTGCCTGATATAAGTATGGAACTCCTGCTTTCTTCTCTTGCCCATATGCCTGGAATATTTTTTTCCATCCTTTTACTTTCAATCTGTATAGGCCTTTTGCTCTGAGGTGGGTCTCTTGTAGGCAGCATATGTGTGGGTCATGTTTTCTTGTCTATTCAGCTATCCTGTGTCTTTATGAGGGCCTTTAGTCCATTCACATTGAGAGTTATTGCTAATAGAAACCTATTCATTTTTTTCTCTTTGTACCTGTGGTTTTCTTCTTCTCACTTTTTTCCTTCTTCTTAAAGCAGTCCCTTTAGCATATCTTGTAGTGCTGATTTGGTAGAGATGTATTCTTTTAATCTTCTTTTGTCTGGGAAACTTCTTATTTCCCCTTCTATTTTAATTGAGAGCCTTGCTGGGTAGAGCAGCCTTGGTTGTAGGCCCTTGCTTTTCATGACTTGGAATATTTGTTGCCATGCCTTCTTGCTTGTAGTGTTTCTGTTGAGATGTCATCTCCTAGCTGTATGGGGGCCTCCCTGTATGTTACTTTCTCCTTCTCCCTTGCTGCCTTGAGGATTCTCTCTTTGTCTTTGATAGTTGCCATTTTAATGATGATGTGTCTTGAAGTGGGCCTCCTTTGGTCCCTCTTGAGTGGGGCCCTCTGTGCCTCCTGCATCCATGAGACCTTCCCTCTCCTCAAATTGGGGAAGTTTTCTACCATTATTTTTTCAAAGAGGTTCTCTATCCCTTGCTCCTCTTCTTCTGGTATCCCTATTATGTGGATATATTGCATTTCAGGTTGTCCTGCTTTTCCCTAAATGCCTCTTCATTCTGTTTGAGTCTTTTTTTCCATTTCTTGTTCTTTCTGGGAGCTTCTTTCTACCTTATCCTCCATCTCACTGATTCGATCCTCGGCTTCATCCAGCCTGCTTTGGATTCCTTCTAATTGGTTCTTCAATTCAGAAATGGTATTCTTCATATCCTCTTGTGTCTTCTTGACAGTTTCTATGTCCTTTTCCAGGCTGATATAGTTTGCTGTAAGATCCTGATAGTTTCTCTGCAGTTTCTCATAGTTATCTTTGAGCTGGCTGAGCTCATTGAGTTTCCTTAGAACCATTGTTTTGAATTCAGTATCTGATAGTTCCCTTGCCTCTATTTCGTTTAGCTCTCTTTGTGGGGATTCCTCTTTTACCCTGATTTGGGGGGGAACTTCTTTTTCTTCCGATTTTTGTGAGAGTCTATTATTTTTTATTTATGTATTTATTTATTTATTTTTGCTTCTGCTTCAGTTGATCCATCTAGATTTCCTGACATTGTGGATTAAACCGCTATGGTAGTAGGCGGTTCTTTTATTTATTTATTTATTTATTTATTTACTTATTTATTTATTTATTTTTCTTTACTTTTCTTTCTGGGTCTGCCTCTGATGATGACAGTTGTTGACCCTATCTAACCTGGGTCATTTTTTTTAGCCTTCCAGGAATCTACTCTTTGTGTCTGACTCCTGCTTTGGGCAACTCTGTGATCCCTTCGGTCAGGGATCCTCTATTTCTGTGGATTGCTCTGCACTGTGACGCTGGTTCTTTGAGCGAGCTTCTCTCGCCCCGCTACCAGCAGACTCGCTCGACCTCATGCTCGCCTGGCTCTGGTCAGTTTAGGGTTTTCTAATGTGTACTTTCCCCGCTTTTGGCTCTTTGGGGGCATGGCCTGCCCGCGCAAACTGGAGACTAAGGAAATGGGAAGAAGTCAGCTCCAGGACTCTCCGGTCAATCCTTTCTCCAGTCTCTCCCCCAGGGTCTCTGGGCAGCTCTGTGACCTCTTCAGCTAGGGATCCACTATTTTTCTGCGGACTGTAATTGCGAGCCTTCTGGATCCAGGCCACTTCTGCCTCTTTGGGGGTGTGGCCTCCCTGCGCAAATGAGGACTACAGAATGAGAAGGGATTTTGCTCTGGGGATCTCAAATAATCCTCAAGTTTTTTCCCCAATACCTCCGTCTCTCATCTCTCCTCAAGGGTCTCTATGCAGCTCTATGTCCCCTTTGGCCAGGGATCCTCTATTTCTTCCAGCCAGTCTGCACTCAGTCCACACGCCCACAAGCTGTGTGCCGAGTGTGCAAAAGGCAGGTTAATTGATTCTCTTATGCCTGGGCCAGGTGGTAGCTGCAGAGTGGGAGGTGAGTAATGACCAGGGCTCCGCTGGCTACCACCTCTGTTCTCTTCACAAAGTTTTCCTCACCAATATTTCCTCAGGCACCTGCCTATTCTCCTGCCGCCTCTACCCAGAGATCAAGGAAGGTGGCTGCCACTGCAAATTTTTGCATTGGCCCTTTAAATGTCTCTTTGCATCTCCAGCCACCTGTCTCTGGCAGAGAGCCCCCCCTAAGCTTTTTGGGGTTGCTTTTTGTCTGTGAGTTTTCCTAATTTCAGCTGCTGTAGTCTAGGGGTCCCTGTTTATGGTTCAGACCCTGTTCTTCTCAGGGGGATCCAGCTGGCCATTTCAATGTCCCTCTGGTGCTGGTGCCTGTGGAAGCCCAGCCCACCCTCTCGAGCCTCCACTGCACTTTTCACCCATTGGGATGTGTGAGAGATGAATCCACTGTCTGTCTGCAGCTCCAAGGCTCCTCTCCTTCTATTGTTCCATTGTTTTCCAGGTGATTTCTCCACTGTTTAGTCACAATTCCAGTTTGGTCTTGGGAAGAGGTCAACGTGACTCCCATTCACTCCTCCGCCATCTTTTCTCCCTCAAAAATTTTAAAAAAAATAAAAAAATCATATATGAAAATTTTCCTAACTTGGTGAAGGAAAACATCCCATGGGTCCAGGAAGCACAGAGAGTCCCAAATAAGATGAACCAAAAGCGCCCCATGCTAAGACATATTGTAAATAAAATGGCAAATGTTAAATCAAACAGAGAATCTCAAAGACAGCAAAAGAAAATCAATTAGGCCCAGTTTGGTAAGGTTCAGTTGATTCGAGTGCCATCCTGTCGGCTGAGAGGTTGTGGGTTCAATTCCTGGTCAGTGTGTCTGACTGGGTTGTGGATTGAGCCCCATATCTGGGTACATACTAGGGACACCCAATCATTGTTTTTCTTTCACATCTATATTTGTTTCTCTCTTACTTCTCCTCTCTCTAAAATCAATAAAAAAAATATTTTTTTAAAAAAGAAAAGGCAGTCTTCTGGCCAAGATGGAGGCACAGGTAGATATGCTTCACTTCCTTGCACAACCAAAAGAAAGAGAACAAGAAATTAAAAAACAAAAAACAAGCAGAACTGCTAGAAAATCAAACTGCATGTAAGCCCAGCAGCCAAGGAGTTAAAGAGGAAGCATTCATCCAGGGTGGTGGAGGGGCAGAGATGGGAATCCAGGGTGGAGAGGACATGCACAAGGAGGTCGCTGAAGAACCAGGTGGGTGATGGGGCACACATTCACATGCAGATAAACTGGAAGGAACAACTGGGGAGCAAGACAGACCCCATAACCCAGGGTTCCAGCTCCAGAAAGTAAAGTCTCAAAACCTCTGGCTGTAAGCACCTGTGGGGGTTGTGGTGGTGGGAGAAACTCCCAGTCTCACAGAAGAGCCCATTGGAAGGACCCACAGGATCCTAGAATATACACAAACCCTCCCATCCTGGAATTAGCACCAGAAGGGCATAATTCGCTTATGGGTAGTGGGAGAAATGACAGAAAGCAGGGTGAGAGCCAAACAAGTGCCACTGTTCCCTCTTTAACCCTCCTCCACAAAGAGCATCACAATGCAGCAAAACAGGTTGCTTCACCTTGGCAAATACCTAAGGCTCCCCATCCCTTACAATGTAACAGTTGCATAGAGACAAAAATATATGGCCCAATGAAAGAACAGATTAAAACACCAGCAAAAGAATTAATCAATGAGGAGATAGACAACTTAGCAGATGCAGAGTTCAAAACATTGGTAATCAGGATGCTCACAGAAATGATTGAGTATATCTGCAACATAAGGAAAGGCTGAAGACTATACAAAATGAAATAAAACTATACAAGGAACCAACAGTGAAGGGAAGGAAACTGAGACTTAAATCAACGATTTGAAACAAAAGGAAGAAATAAACATACACCTGGAACAGATTGAAGAAACAAGAAATCAAAAAAAAAAAAAAAATGAAGAGAGGCTTAGGAACCTCTGGAACAACTTGAAGCATTCCAGCATCTGAATCATAGGGGTGCCCAGAGGAGAAGAGGAAGAGCAAGAAACTAAGAACTTATTTGGGAAAATAATGACGGAAAACTTCCCCATCCTGGCAAAGGAACTAGACACGAAAGTCCAGGAAGCTCAGAGAGTCCCAAAGGAGTTGGGTCTAAGGAGGAACACACCAAAATGCACTATAATTAAATTAGTCATGATTAGAGATAAGGAGAGAATATTAAACGCAACAAGAGAAAAAGGAAAGAGTTACCTACAAATGAGTTCCCATAAAACTATCAACTGATTTCTCAGAAGAAACCTTAAAGGCAAGAAGGGGCTGGAAAAAAGTATTCAAAGTCATGAAAAGCAATGACATATGTCCAAGATTACTCTATCCAGCAAAGCTATCATTTGAAATGGAAAGGCAGATAATGTACTCCCCAGGTAAGGTCAAGTTAAAGGAGCTCATCATGACCAAGCCCTTATTATATGAAATGATAAAGGGGCTTATCTAAGAAAAAGAAGATCAAATTATGAACAATAAAATGACAACAAACTCATAACTATTAAAAACTGAACACAGAACAAAAACAAAAATGAAAACAAACTAAGCAAACAACTAGAACAAGCTCAGAATCACAGAAATGTAGGTCACATGGAGGGTTATCAGCAAGGAGAGGATACGGGGAGAATGGAGGAAAAATGTACAGGAGATAAGAAGCATAATTTGTAGGCACAAAGTAGACAGGGGGAGGTTAAGGATAGTATAGGGAATGGAGAAGCCAACGAGTTTATATGTACAGCCCATGGACATGAACTAAGGGTGGAAGGCAAGTCCTGGAGAAAGGGGAGGGGGATGTCCAATGGAAGTGGAGGAAAAAAATGGACAACTGTAATAGCAAGATCAATAAAAAAAAAAAAGACTTAAAAATAAAAATAAAATTAAAAAAAGAAAAGGAGTTACAAGGGCGCTCCCATAAGACTGTCAGCTGATTTCTCAGTAGAAACTATGTGGGTAAGAAGAAATTGGCATAAAATGTTAAAAGTGATAAAAAACAAAGACCTACACCCAGGATTGCTCTACCCAGCAAGGATATCATTTAGAATTAAAGGAGAGATAAACAGCTTCCCAGATAAGAAAAAGCTAAAGGTGTTCACCATCACTAAACCACTATCACAAGAAATAGTAAAGGGATTTTAAGAAGGAAAAAAAATAAAACATATATATGAATAATAAAATGACAGTAACTATAAACATATCAATAATCACTTTAGCACTGGCCCGTGTGGCTCCATTGGTTGGAGCATTGTCCCATATACCGAATGTTCATGAGTTTGGTTCCTGGTCAGGGCAGGTACCCAGGTTGTAGGTTTGATCCCCTATTTGGGTGCATATGAGAAGGCAACCAATTGATGTTTCTCTCTCACATTGATGTTTCTCTCTCTCTCTCTCTCTTTCTCTCTCTCTCTCTCTCTCAGCAATGCAAAAAAAAATGTCCTTGGGTGAGGATAAAAAAAAAATCACTTTAAATGTAAATGGATTTAATGCTGAATGGAGAAGAAAACAAGACCCATACATAATTTGTCTACAAGAGACCCACTTCAGATAGGAGACACAGATACTGAAAATGAAGGGATGGAAAAATAATATTTCATGCAATGGAAATTAAAAAAAATAAAACTAGGGAAGCAATACTTAGACAAAATAGACATTTAAAAAAGCTTATACCAAGAGACAAAGAGGGACATTTCATCATGATAATGAAATCAATCCAAGAGAAGGATGTAACCCTTATAAACATTTATGTACACAATGTAGGAACACTTTAATATGTAAGGCAAATGGACAGACATAAAGGGAGAGATCAACAGTAATACAGTTATAGTAGAGGATTTTAACACCTCATTGTCATCAATAGATAGATCATCCAGGCAGAAAATTAACAAGGAAACAGTGGCATTAAGTGGTACATTAGACCAGATGGATGTAATTGATATTTTTAGAGCATTTTCCCCTAAAGCAGCATTGTTATCAAGCATACATGGAATATTTTTCTGGAAAGACTACATGTGAGGCCACAAACTAAGTCTCAATAAATTTAAGAAGGTTTAAATTATATCAAGCAGCTTCTTTGACCACAATGTCAGAAACTAGAAATCAATGATTGGTTTGGCCCAAATTTTGTTTTTTTCCATAAGACGACTCTAGTAGTGCTTAGTTGTCTTAAACTTCATTTGAAACAATTTTGTTAGATTGTACTGTTACAGCTGTCATATCAGTGTATACTTAAAACTCTTATCAAAATTGGTGAATTTTTCTGTAGTGTTATTATGCTTTATTATTTTAAGAAAGGTAAAAACATAACGGAAATACACATGAAAAGATTTGTGCAGTGTATGGAGAAGGTCCTGTGACTGATCAAACATGGTCAAAAATGGTTTGCGAAGTTTTGTGCTGGAGATTTCTCGCTGGATGATGCTCCATGGTTGGATAGACCAGTTGAAGTTGATAGTGATCAACTCAATACACGTTACACCATGTGGGAGATAGCCAACATACTCAAAATATCCAAATAAATAAAGCTATTGGTGAAAACGAAAAATGTACCTTTCATTTTATGGAAAAAAAGTATGGTTTATTTTACAGTAAAAAACCTACAGATGTTTTGGCCACCCCAATACAAGAATGAAAGTAAAGAAACACACAAATATATGGAAACTAAACATGCTACTAAACAATGAATGGGTAAATAATGAGATCAAGGAAGAAATCAAAAGACACCTTGAGACAAATGAAAATGAAAACAAAACAACCCCAAAATCTATGGAACACAGCGAAAGCAATTAAAAGAGGGAAAATTCATAGGAACACAAACATGTGAAAAAACAAGAAAAATCTCAAATAAACAATCTAAAATTACATGTAAAAAAACTATAAAAAGAACAACAAACACAGCCCAAAGTAAGTAGAAGGAGGGAAATATTAAAGATCAGAGTGGAAATAAATGAAATTGATGAAAATAAAACAGTAAAAAGATCAATAAAGCCAAGAGTGGGTTTTTTAAAAAAGATAAACAAAATGAATAAGCTTTTAACCAGACTCATTTTAAAAAAAGGCAAGAGGACCAAAATAAATAAACTCAAAAATGAAAAAGAAGTGACAATCACAGAAATACAAAGGGTTATAAGAAAATACCACAATTATATGCTAACAAATTGGAAAATCTAGAGAAAATGGACACATTCTTAGAAGCATACAATCTTCCAAGTGTGAATCAAGAAGAGATAGAAAAATTTGATCAGACCCATAACTACTAATGAAATCAAATTAGTAATTAGAAAACTCTCAACAAACAAAAATCTGGACTGGATGGTTTCACAGGTGAATTTGACCAAATATTCAATGATGAACTAACACCTGTCCTCCTCAAACTATTCCAAAAATTTTAAGAACAAGGAAGTTTCCCAAGCTCATTTTAGAAGGCCGTTATTACTCTGACTCCAAAACTAGACCAAAACATTACAAAAGATGAGAATTATAGATCAGTATCTCTGATGAACATAGATGCAAAAATCCTCAACAAAGTATTAGCAAACCAAATTTAGTAATCCATTAAGATCATACACAATGATTTACTGGGATTTATTCCTGGGATGCAAGTTTGGTTTAATATTCAAAATCAATTAATGTGATATACCACATTGACAAATGAAGGATAAAAATCATATGATCATACCAGTAGATGCAAAAAAAGAATTTGATAAAATCTAACACCCACTTATGATAAAAACTCTCAGCAATGTGGGAATAGGGAGAACATACCTCAACATCATAAAGGCCATATATGACAAACCCACAGCTAGATCATACTCAGAGAGGAAACCTAAAAGTATTTACCTTAAGGTTTGAAACAAGATAAGGATGTCCACTTTTACCACTTAACTCAGCATTGTAATGGAAGTCCAAGCTGCAGCATTCAGACAAGAAAAGGAAATAAAGGGCATTTAAATTGGAAATGAAGAAGTAAAACTGTCATTAGTTGCAGATGATGTGATATTGTATCTAGAGCATCCTAAAGACTCCATGAGAAAACTATTAAAGCTGATGAATGAATTCCCTAAAGTAGTAAGATACAAAATTAATACTCAGAAATTTATTGCATTTTATACACCAAAATGAACTACCAGAAAGAGAAATTGAGAAAACAATCTCGTTTATAATTACATCAAAAAATACCTAAGAATGAATTTAACCAAAAAATGTACAAAACCCGTACTTAAAAACATTATAAGACATTGAAGAAAGAAATTGAAGAAGATAAAAATAAATGAAAGCATATATACTGTGCTCATGGATAGGAAGAATTAACATCATTAAAATGTTTATACTAAACAATGCAACCTATAGATTCCATGCAATTCTTATCAAAATATCAATGACATTTTTCTCAGAACTTGAACAAATTATCATATTCATACAGAACCACAAAAGACCCTGGATAGTTTGAGCAATGATGAGAGAGAACAAAGTTGGAGTTATCATGCTACCTGCTATCAAACTGTTTTATAAGGCTATAGTAATCAAAACAGCATTGTATTGGTATAAAAACAGACACATAGATCAATGGAACAGAATAGATAGCCTAGAAATACACCTACATGTATTTGGTCAATTAGTCTATGAGAAAGGAGGCAAGAATATACTAAGTAAAGACAGTCTATTCCACAATGCTGGAAAAACAGGAAAGATAAATGCAAAAAAAAAAACAAAAGAAAAGAAAAAAAGAAAAAGAAAGAAAAAGAAACTGATAACCTTTTTACACCAAATGCAAGAATAAAAGAATAAACTCAAAATGGATTAAAGACTTAATTGTAAGATGTGAAACAATAAAACTGCTAGGGAAAACAAAAACAAACAAACAAAAAAACAAAAACAAAAATGTAGGCCATAAATTTTTTGATATTGCTCTTTGTGATATGTTTTTGGTCATATCTCCTCTGATAATGGAAACAAAAGAAAATATAAACCAGTGAGGCAATATCAAACACTAAAGTGTTTTGTACAGCAAAGAATATCATTAATAAAATATAAAGCCCTCTTCCTAAATGGGAGAAGATATTTGCCAATGATACATTTGCTAAGGGGTGAATAATAACCAAAATTTGTAAAGAATTCACACAACTTAACAGCACAAAATGAACAAACAAACAATCCAATCAAAAAATGATCAGAGGACCTGAGTAGACATTCTTCTAGGAGGACCTACAGATGGCCAATAAACATATAGAAATATGCTCAAAGTCACTAATCAGATAAATGTAAATTAAAAGCAAAATAAGACATCACCTCACACCTTTCAGAGTGGCCATTACTAATAAATCTACAAACAAATGTTGATGAGGATGTAGAGAAAAAGGAATCCTGCACAGATGGTGAGATCTCAAATTGGTACAGACACTTGAAAAACGGAATGGAGCGTCCTCTAAAAATTAAAAATAAAACTACCTTAAGAGCCGGTAATTCTCCTTAGGAGAATTTATTGGAAATACTTAATTTGAAAAGATACATGCATCCCTGTGTACATTGCAGCATGATTTACAATACTCAAGATATGGAAACAACCTGAGTGTTCATTGATAGACATCTAAATAAAGAAGATGTGGTACATAAATACAGTGGGATATTACTTGGCCATAAAAATGAATGAAATCTTAACATTTGTGACAACATGGATTGACCTTGAGGGTTATACTAAGTGAAATAAATTAGATAGAGAAAGACAAATACCTTATGATTTCACTTGCATGTGGAATCTAGAAAACAAAATGAATGAACAAACAATATAGAAACAGACTCATAGACATGGAGAAAAAACTGATCTTTGCCAGATGGGAAGGGAGTTTGGAGGCTGGGTGAAAAAGAGTTAAGTGGTACAAATTGGTAGTTGCAAAATTGTCATGGGGATGTAAAGTATAGCATAAGGAATAGAGTCAATAATATTGTATTAACTATATATGGTGCCAAGGAGGCACTAGATTTATTGGGAAGATCACTTCATAAGTTATAAATGTCTAACAACTATGATGTACACCAGAAACTAATATAACATTAAATGCCAACTGTAATTTAAAAAACAAAAGAAAAAATACAAAGACATCATTAGTTATTGCACAGGAAAAGAAAATAAAAATGTTTATAAATATATAAAAAGATGCTCAACCTCATTTGCTGTCATTAAAAATGCAAATTCAAATTTTGATGAGATGCTTTTCCTCATTGGTTTGATATTTTTTTTTCAAACACTCACTGGTTGAGCAAAAATCGACATGCCAAAAATACCAGGTGCTGCTAAAGGTCTGGAATAAGGGAGCTCTCCTATATGGCAAGTGGACATTTAAACAACACACTTATTTTACAAAACACTGTGGTACTAGCTAGGAAAGTTGAACAAGCACATTCATCGCAATCTAGAAATTTGTTTCTCAGAATGTACTCTAGAGAAAGTCTTGCAAATCTGCATCCAGAGTCATGCATATGTTTATTTATTTGTAATGGTAAAATTCTGGAAACAGCCCACACATCCATCAATAATAGAATAGAAAGATTAATTGTTGTGTATAATTTGGAAACTTATAAAGGAAAAGAGAGTGAATAAACTGTATAAACTGAAAATCTTAGGGATGTTCAAACAAAGAAACCAAGTAACTGAAGAATGAGTGCAATATGATTCTATTTTTTTAAGTCCCCAATCAGCCAAACTAACAATATTTATTTAGAAAATGTTGCAAACCAAAAAAGAAAAGCAATAAATTTTTGGTTTTCTTTAGGGGGAAAGAATATTATTAAGAATACTCTTTCCTGTCTGTTGGGGATGGACAAATAAAGACCTTCAAAGGTTCTGGTAATATGTTGTTTGTTTTACTTGGTGGCAAATTTGTAAGTGTTCATTTTATTGTTATTATACCAAATTTATATTTCTGGACTAGTTATGTTGCCTTCCTGGTAGTTACTTGAGCTTTTGATTCTTATCATAAGTCCTGTCCTATAGCTCACCTTCCCAAGAATAAGTCCATCAAAGAAAGAGGTAACAGATATTGGAACATTTTGAGAATTCAAAGTGGGCAAAGTAGCATGAAAGCCAACATGTGACACTCACTAGAATATACAAGAATTACAAAAATGACCATCTTGCCACTGCTCTGCCTTGTCAAAGGAGTGGCAGGCTTCATACGTGTCTTTTCTTTCTTACTGAGCCCAAAGTAGCCTCAAAATTTTCAGGATCAGACTCCAAACACGCACTTATATTCAGCACTGATTGGTGAAATATGACCTATTTGCAGTCCCAGTTCTTTAGTTTAATGTCTTTAGCCATATTCATGCCAATCAGTCCATTCATAAAAGTCTAGAAAAAGCACTATTCTGGTCAGGTGGTCGACACTGAGAGGGAGGCCTATGTTTTTTACCTAAGTCTCCTGACCTATCTTAACTTGAATTTATGTAATGGAAATAAAACTGCTCTTATGCTAAGCAACTGACTTCTATACATAATATTTGTTTTAGGCCCAAGGATGCAGTTAGAGTTTAAAAAGAGAAAAATCAAATAAATCAGATTCTTGCATTTTTTTCTGGTTCAGGTGACTCAGAGAGACTTTTTCAGTGGCTGAAATTGTGTACACATCACATAATCCTGTTCTCTGGTAGAAAGGATTTTCTATGATCCCAAATTATGGAAAGGAAGTAGGAGCTATGAAGGACCACTTTTTTTCTCTCTTGTCACCAGTGCAGGTCTATGTAATGAGGACATCAACCCACACCGAAGTATTGCGTAGAAACTGCTGTCTTTACTTTCTTCCTCACTTGTTTCTCCACATAAGAGGAAGGGCAGTTTCTCTGAATAATGACTCAGCCTGAGTCTGACATTCACGGGTCTGCAATTCTTTCCTCTGCAGGGTTAGTTTCATAAAATGTGCTGCACACCTGTGACCTGTCTTTTGGGCATGCTAGTTTGAACTGAAAGTAAGAAAGCATCATTTTCTTTGACACTCTGTGGAGCCTACTATCCCCATGCATGTCCTACATCTAGGCCTAGGGGAAGGATTAGATAGGTCTTTTAGGCTTCAGGTCCCTGCTAAATAATAAAAGCTAGTGTTACCAGTAAGTAGTAACACTTACGTTATTACTTGTTGTCTAACTCCTTTTTTTCCTCTCAGTTGGGTTTGAAGGTGTGATTACTTTCATTCCTTCAACTATAGTACAAGGTGAGATGAAGGCTAGCCTTGACTCTGATTAGCAGATAGAAATGGAGAATTAGTGTAAATCAACGGGTACTGTCATAGATAATAGATGGAAGTGTCCAAAAACCAACCTGCAGATCATATTTTTGTACAACACATTAGTAATAATAATATCTAATATTTATTGAGCATTTACCCTGTGCCGAACACTGTTCTAATTGACTTACATGGATTGGGTCATTTAATTATTATCTCATTACAGCTCTACTAGTTAGGTGTTTTTATTATATCCTTTTTACAGGTAAAGAAATAAGGTACAAAGGAGTTAAGTAGACAAACAACTAGAGCGCAAGCCCATCATTTCCTTTTCTTACAGATTATTAGCTAAGAAATGATATGTCTAGAGGTTACTGGGACATTGAATAAAGTTATAATACCCCTTCAGTCATTCAAGTATTCATTCTGCAAGAACTAACCCAGTGCTTACCAGGTGCTGAACACACTTATTGAAATGTGGTAAAAAACAAGATTCTTGTCTCTAAGAAGCTTATATTTTGTCAATTCAGTAATTGAAATGAAGGCTTTTGGGAGAAATAACTGATTCTAGGGCTGAAGCAGGAAAAATACATGAGCCTGTAGCATTTTGTATTACCAGGAATTAAGTAAGTGCTCAGAAAACAAGAGTAGGTGTATGTCAAAAGGACATAGGATCCTGCCTAAAAATGTTCCTGATGCCCAAAGATAGAATAATTCAAACAGGACCTGAAACTGTAAAATTCCTAGAAGGAAACAGGGTGTAAGCTCCTTGATATTCATCATGGTGGTGATGTTTTAGATTTGACACTGAAAGTGAAGGCAACAAAACCAAAGAAAAACAAGTGCCACAACATCAGACTAAAAAGCTGCTGCACAGCAAACAAAACCATCAGCAAGATGAAAGGACAACCTACAAAATGTCAGAAAATATTTGCAAACCACACATCCAATAAAGCATGATATCGAAAATGTACAAGGAACACTTATAACTCACTAGTAACCCTCCTCTACACACACACACACACACACACACACACACACACACACAACAACAACAACAACAACAACAACAACAACAACAAATGGGCAAGAGGCCTAAATAGACATTTTCCCAAAGAGGACATACAAAGGGCCAAGAATGTCATGAAAAAGTGCTCATGTAACTAACCATTTAGAAAATGCAAATCAAAACCACAATGAGATATCATCTCACACCTGTTATAATGGCTGTTATAAAAAAGACAAGAAGCCTTGGCTGATGTGGCTCAGCTGGTTGGAGTGTCATCTTGTAATGGAAAAGTTGCAGGTTTGATTTCCAATGTGCGCACATACCTAGGTTGTGGGTTTGATCTCCTGTCTGGATGTGGACGATCCCTGTCTGGGCAGGTATGAGAGGCAACCAACTGATGTTTCTCTCTCACATGGATGTTGTTCTTTCTCCCTATTTCTCTAAAGGCAATTAAAAAAATGTTCTCAGGAGAGGATGAAAAAAAAAGTGTTGGTAAACATGTGCACTCTTGGTAAGAATGTTAACTGGTGCAGCCACTATGGAGAATAATACAGTGGTTCCTCAAAAAAATTAACTATAGAATTATTATGTGATCTAGCAGTTCTACCTCTGGGTACATATCTTGAGGAAATTCAATCATTATATTGAAGAGATAGCTATGCTCCCATGTTCACAGCAGTATTGACAATACCCAAGGTATGTAAACAATCTAAGTGTCTGTTGATTGGAGAATGGATAAAGAAACTTTCATTTGGGTTGCCCTTGCTTTCAGTGTCAAATCTGGAATCCTCACTCTTAAATAGAAGTAGAACTCTGGTTCATATGGCAATGTAGGCAGGTCCTAAACTACCTAATTATGACCACACCAAATATAAGGCTACATATGGAATAATTTCCTTTGAAAAACATAATTATCTCAGTGACAAATAAAACCCTACATTAAAGCCAGTAGGAGAGATGGAGACATAACCTTGCCATTAATTCCATCTCTTGGTCAGCAACACACAATCAAGAGGGAACTCATACCCAGAACTCCTTCCTGAGCTGAACCCCACATCATATACCCCAAATTTTAAGATCTGTACCAAAGACATGAGCCCCCAAAACAGCTCCCAAAACACGTGTCATTACAGACCAAGGCTAAGACATCCACACCCTCATATGCTCAATTATGTGCATGGATGTGAGAGGTGGACAGTGAAGAAAGCTAATAGGAAAAATATTGATTCACTTAAAATATGGTGTTGGAGGAGAGCTCTGTAGATACCCTTGACCACCAGAAAGATGAACAAGCAGGTCCTGAACCGTTGCTGGAGGCAAACATGACAAAACTGAAGCTATCCTACTCTGGGCACATTGTGAGGAAACAGGGTTCTTTGGGAAAAACAACAATGCTGGGAAAAACAGAAGGCAATAGGAAAAGAGGAAAACCAAATGTGAGACAGATTGACTACATAAAAGTAGCCACAGGCATGAGTCTCTAGGAGTTGATCAGGGCTGTTGAGGACATTGTGGATGGTACTCATTAATAGTGTTGCCAGGTGTCAGAGCAGATTCAACTGTATGTAACAAGGTTATATTAATAATTAATTATGTTAAAGATAAAGTCCCAATTAATCCTGCACTCTCCCTACTACTATGGCATTCAACCTATTTACACTATATCTTATATTAAAATTATCAGAAACTCTTTATATAATGATGCTGTTATGGATGCTTCACCTTGAAAACAAGGGTTTCCTTAGGAGAGAAATTCTGACTTAACTGACAAGAAAGGATAATTTTCAGATTTTGGGAAAGTACTGAACATTTTCAAAGCAAGAAATAAAAGTTGGGGTATGAAGGAAAGGTGTCAGGCACAGTGCAGAAAGAAGCACTCCCATTTCTAGGAGGTGAGGACTCTTGATTTGGAATGACTGCTTGTCTCCTCTGCTTGGCCAAAGAAGGAAAATCTTATCTCAAAAACATATGTGAAAAACTGAGAGAGGAGGAAGGTGGTAGAGACTGAATTTGAGAGCTTTGAGAATGTCTTCCCTCCAGTTACCTATTCTTTCAATATCCTCCATCATCACCTCAGCTGAAGTGATTAGCTGTGGTTTTCCTGGAAGTTCCTTAACAACAGCATAGAAGATGTGGTAGGGGTTGTGACTCTCAGTCAACCAGCTGGAGGAGAGAACCCACCAATGAACAAGTCAACAACAACCAAAACCCAAGTACAACAAGAAAGCCCACATAAACTACATAAAGGACATCCTTAGAGCATCCAGCTCAGGAGTTCAACAAGCCTGCACCATTGAGTTCCACAGGTCTCCTACAACAGAATGCAACACAATGAGACAGGGAGTCAAAGCAGATCAACCTAATACACAGAAAAAAACAAAAAGAGTCACCTAAAATTAGGAGACAAAGAAACAACCTCCAATAGAAAGGACAGGAGAAATCCCCAGAAAGAGTGATAAATGAAAATGAGGCAAGCAATTTATCAGAAATAGAGTTCAAAATAATGGTTATAAGGATGCTAAAGGACCTCAGTGAGAACTACAAGGAACTTAGAGGGAAATACATCAGCATGAAAAAGGACATAGAAATGATGAATAAGAACCAGGAGGAAATGAAGAATACAATATCCGACATGAAGAATACACTAGAAGGAGTTAAAAGTAGGCTAGATGAAGCAGAGGATTGAGTCAGTGAGTTGGAAGACAAGGTAGAATTAAAAACACCCAGTCAGAGCAACAACATGAAAAAAATAATCCAAAAGAATGAAGATAGTTTAAGAGAGCTGCAGGACAACATGGAACATAACAATATTCACATCATAACAATACCAGGAGGAGAAGAAAAGGAGAAAGGGATAGAAAAACTGTTTTTAAAAAAGTAGTGGCAGAAAACTTCCCTAACTTGGTGGGGGAAAAAGTAACACAAGTTCAGGAAACACAGAGGGCCCCAAACAAGATGAATCCAAAAAGGCCCACTACGAGAGACATCATCATTAAAACGGTAAAATTTAAAGACAAAGAGAGAGTCTTAAAGGCAGCGAGGGAGAAACAGCTAGTGATATACAAAGGAGCTCTGAAAAGGCTATCAGCAGGTTTCTCAACAGAAACATTCCAAGCCAGAAAGGAATGGAGCAGAATATACCAAATAATGAAAAATAAAGGCCTGCAACCAAGGCTACTCTACCCAGCAGGGATCTAAGTTAAGATGGGAGGCAAAATTAGGAACTTTGCAAACCAAAAAAAAAAAAAAAAAAAAAAAAAAAAAGCTAAAAGAGTACATCTCCACCAAACCAGCATTGCAAGAGATATTAAGGGGGCTGCTTTAAGATATAAAGAAAGGGAGAGGAAGAGGAACACAGGTACAAAGGCAAAATGGCAATGAATAAGTACCTCTCATTAATAACCTTAAATATGAATGGATTATATGCTCCAATCAAGAGACACTGGGTAGCTCAATGGATAAGAAAATATGACCCACATATATGCTGTTGACAAGAGACCAATCTCAGAATAGAAGTTCTACAGAGGCTGAAAGTGAAGAGATGGAAAAAATATACCCCAAGCAAACAGACATAAAAAACAGTTAGGGTAGTAATACTTATATCACATAAAATAGACTTTTTAAAAAAGGCCATTGCAAGAGACAAGGAAGGTCACTACATAATATTTAAGGGAGTAGTCCAACAAGAGGTTATAATCCTTATACACATATATGGACCCAACATAGGAGCACCTAAATAAATAAGGAAAACCTTCGAGGACTTCAGGAAAGACATCAACAACAACATAGTAATCATAAGAGATTTTAACACGTCATGGTCAACAATCGATAAATCTTTCAAACAAAAAATCAGCAAGGATATTGTGGCATTGAATGACACTCTATATCAAATGGACTTAGTGAATATATACAGAACCTTTCACCCCAAAGAAGCAAAACACACATTCTTTTCTTTTTTTTTCTTTTTTCTTTTTCTTTTTTAATTTATTTTTTCAAATACATTTGACTGTGCCTACCCCCTACCACTTTCCCTTGCCCCCTCCTCCTTCCCTCCCTCAGCTCTTCCCCTTTGGTTTTGTTCATGAGTCCTTGTTATATGTTCCTTGACTTTCCCCTTCCCTTCCTTTTCCGCGCCCCCACCCTTCCCTCTTGTCTCTGTTGATTTCTTTTCCTTTCAGTGTTGCTGGTCTTATTTTTCTAGCATCTTTGTATTGTTGGTTAGGTTCCACTTATAGGTGAGATCATATAGTATTTGTCTTTCTCTTCCTGGCTTATTTCGCTTAGCATAATCCTCTCCAGTTGCATCCATGCTGTCGCGAAGTTCAGTAGTTCTTTTTTTCTTTCTGCTGCGTAGTATTCCATTGTGTATATGAATCATTACTTTTTGATCCAATCATCTACTAATGGGCATTTAGATTGCTTCCAACACTTGGCTATTGCAAATTGTGCTGCTATGAACATTGGGGTGCATAGGTTCTTTCGTATTGGTGTTTTGGTATTCTTAGGGTATAGTCCCAGCAGGGGAATCACTGGATCAAAAGGCAGTTCCATTTTCAGCTTTTTGAGGAAATTCCACACTGCTTTCCACAGTGGCTACACCAGTCTGCATTCCCACCAACAGTGGACTAGGGTTCCCTTTTCTCCACAGCCTCGCCAGCACCTGTTGTTTGATGATCTGTTTATGATAGCCATTCTGACCGATGTGAGGTGGTACCTCATGGTGGTTTTGATCTGCATTTCTCTGATGGCTAGTGATGCTGAGAAACCTTTCAAATGCCTCTGGGCCCTCTGTATCTCCTCCTTAGAAAAGCATCTGCCCAGGTCCTTTACCCATTCTTTGATTGGGTCGTTTGTCTTCTTGGAGTGGAGTTGAGTGAGTTCTTTATATATCTTGGAGATCAAACCTCTATCTGATGTATCGTTAGCGAATATATTTTCCCATATGGTTGGCTCCCTTTTCATTTTGCTGATGTTTTCTTTTGCCATGCAGAAGCTTCTTATTTTGATGACGTCCCACCTGTTTATTCTTTCCTTTATGTCCCTTGCTTTAGGAGACATATCAGTGAAAAAATTGCTGTGTGGGATCTGAGAGTTTCGTGCCGATGTTCTCCTCTAGGACTTTGATGGTGTTGTGACTTGTATTTAAGTCTTTTACCCATCTTGAGTTTATTTTTGTGTATGGTGTCAGCTGATGATCCAATTTCAATTTTTTGCATGTAGCCGTCCAGCTCTCCCAACACCATTTGTTGAAGAGGCTATTAGTGCTCCATTTTATGCTTCTGCCCCCTTTGTCAAATATTAGATGCCCATAGAGACCTGGGCTTATTTCTGGGCTTTCTATTCTGTTCCACTGGTCTATGGATCTGTTCTTGTGCCAGTACCAGATTGTTTTGAGTATAGTGGCTTTGTAGTAGAATTTTATGTCTGGTAGTGTGATCCCTCCTACTTTGTGTTTCCTTTTCAAAATTGCTGAGGCTTTTGGGGTCGTTTATGGTTCCATATACATTTTTGAAATGTCTGTTCTATTTCTGTGAAATGCGTCATTGGTGTCTTAGTAGGGATTGCATTGAATGTATACATTGCTTTGGGTAGTATGGACATTTTGATGATATTAATTCTTCCAATCCATGAGCACGGTATATGCTTCCATTTCTTTGTGTCTTCCTTAATTTCTTTCTTCAATGTTGTATAGTTTTCTGCGTACAGGTCTTTTATGTCTTTGGTTAAATTTATTCCTAGGTAGTTTGTTTTTCTTCCTGCTATATCGAATGATATTTTTGTTCTGATTTCTTCTTCTTCTATTGCATTGCTGGTGTACAAAAATGCCTTTGATTTCTGAATGTTGACTTTGTATCCTGCTCTTTTCCCAAATTCACTTATTAGGTTGAGGAGTTCTTTGGTGGAGTCTACAGGGTTCTCTATGTACACTATCATGTCATCTGCAAACAATGAGAGCTTTACTTCCTCCTTTCCTATTTGGATGCCTTTTATCTCTTTCTCTTGTCTGACCGCTATGGCTAAGACTTCCCATACAATGTTGAAAAGAAGCGGTGAAAGCGGACATCCTTGTCGTGTTCCCGATCTTAGTGGGAAAGCTTTCAGTTTTTGCCCGTTGAGTATGATATTGGCTGTAGGTTTTTCATATATGGCCTGTATTACGTTAAGGAATGGCCCATTTATTCCCGTTTTGCTGAGTGTATTGATCACAAATGGGTGCTGTATTATCAAATGCTTTTTCTGCATCTATTGAGATGATCATGTGGTTTTTGTCTCTTCTTTTATTTATGTGATGTATCACATTTACTGATTTGCGTATATTGAACCATCCCTGCATCCCTGGGATGAGTCCCACTTGATCGTGGTGGATAATCTTTTGACTGTATTGCTGGATGCGGTTTGCCAATATTTTGTGGAGGATTTTAGTATCTATGTTCATCAGCGAAATTGGCCTGTAGTTTTCTTTCTTTGTAGGGTCTTTATCTGGTTTTGGGATCAGGGGGATGCTGGCCTCATAGAAGGAGTCTGGGAGTCTTCCCTCTTCTTGGATTTCTTGAAGTAGTCTGAGAAGGACAGGGGTTAGCTCTTCCTTAAATGTTTTGTAAAATTCTCCTGTGAAGCCGTCCGGCCCCAGGCTTTTGTGTGCCTGGATTTTCTTGATTACTGCTTCCATTTCCCCAGCTGTTATCAGTCTGTTCAAGCATTCTGTTTCTTCCTCTTCAGTGTTGGAAGATTATACCTTTCAAAAAATGTGTCCATTTCAGCAAGATTTTCAAATTTCTTGGTATATAATTGTTCATAGTAGTTTCTGATGATCATTTGTATTTCTGTGGTATCAGTTGTTATTTCTCCTCCTTCATTTCTGATATTATTTATTTGGGTCCTCTCCCTTTTTTTCTTGATGATCTGCTTAAAGGCTTGTCAATTTTATTTATCTTTCCAAAGAACCAGCTTCTGGATTGGTTGATCCTCTGAATTGTTCTTTTCTTCCCTATGTCATTCAGTTCTGCTCTAATCTTGACTATTTCCTTCCTTCTACTTGCTCTGGGATTTATTTGTTGTTGTTTCTCAATTCTTGAAGTTGTAGGTCTTTTATTTGAAAAGTTTCTATCTTTTTTAGGTAAGCCTGTATTGCCATGAACTTCCTTCTCAGGACTGCCTTTGCTGTGTCCCATAGGTTTTGGACAGTTGTCTGTTCATTTTCATTTCCAGAAATTTTTTGATTTCTTCTCTTATCTCATTATTGACCCATTCATTGTTTATTAGTCTACTGTTGAGTCTCCATGAGTTTGTAAGTTTTTGAAGTTTCTCTTTGAGGTTGATTTCCAGTTTCAAGGCCTTGTGGTCTGAGAAAAAGTTTGGTATTATTTCAGTTTTCCTGAATTTGATGAGGTTTGCTTTGTGTCCTATCATGTGGTCTATCTTTGAAAAACTGCCATGAGCATTTGAAAAGAATGTGTATATTGCTTCTTTGGGATGTAAGGTTCTATATATGTCAGTTAAGTCTCTTTGATTCAGTGGGTCACTCAGTGCCACAATATGTTTATTAATGTTTTGGTTGGAAGATCTGTCCATTTTTGACAGTGGGGTGTTGAAATCCCCTACTATCAGTGTGTGGCTGTCTATATCTTTTTTGAAGTCATCCAACAATTTCCTTATAAACTTGGGGGCTCCTCTATTGGGAGCATATAAGTTTACAATGTTGATTTCTTCTTGGTAGATTCTTCCTTTAAGTATTATAAAATGCCCCTCCAGGTCTCTCTTTATGTCCTTTGTTTTGAAATCTACTTTGTCTGATACAATGGCAACCCTGGTCTTTTTCTCATGCCCATTTTCTTGGAATATTTTTTTCCATCCCTTAACTTTCAATCTGTGTAGGTCTCTTGCTCTCAGGTAGGTCTCTTGTAGGCATCGTATGTGTTGCTCATGTTTTCTTATCCATTCAGCTACCCTGTGTCTTTTCATTGGGGCATTTAGTCCTTTCACATTGAGAGATATTACTGATAGAAACTTACTCATCTGTTCTCTTTGTACTTGTGTTCCTCTCTCTTATTCTTTTTCTTCATCTTCTTAAACCAGTCCCCTTAGCATATCTTGGAGTGCTGGTTTGGTAGAGATGTATTCTTTTAACCTTCTCTTGTCTGGGAAACTGCTTATTTCCCCTTCTATTTTAGTTGATTTGTTTGCTGGGTAGAGCTGCCTTGGCTGTAGGCCCATGTTTTTCATGACTTGGAATATTTGTTGCCATTCCCTTCTGGCTTGTAGTGTTTCTGGTGAGAAGTCAGCTCCTTGGCATATCGGGGCCCCCTTGTTTGTTACTTTCTCCTTCTCCCTTGCTGCCTTGAGGATTCTCTCTTTATCTTTGACATTTGCCATTTTAATGATGATGTGTCTGGGAGTGGACCTCTTTGAGTCCCTCTTGAGTGGGGTCCTCTGTACCTCCTGGATCCATGAGAGCCTTTCTCTCCTCAAATTAGGGAAATTTTCCATCATTACTTTTTCGAGGAGGTTCTCTATCCCTTGCTCTTCTTCTTCTCCTTCGGGTATCCCTATTCTGTGGATATTATTGCGTTTCTGGGTGTCCTGCATTTCCCTCAACGCTTCTTCATTCTTTTTGTGTCTTTTTTCCATATTTTCTTCTTTCTGGGAGCTTTTTTCTACCTTATCCTTCATCTCACTGATTCGATCCTCGGCTTCATCCAGCCTGCTTTGGATTCCTTCTACTTGTTTCTTCAATTCAGAAATGGTATTCTTCATATCCTCTTGTGTCTTCTTGATAGTTTCTATGTCCTTTTCCAGGCTGATATAGTTTGCTGTAAGATCCTGATAGTTTCTCTGCAGTTTCTCATAGTTATCTTTGAGCTGGCTGAGCTCATTGAGTTTCCTTAGAACCATTGTTTTGAATTCAGTATCTGATAGTTCCCTTGCCTCTATTTCATTGAGCTCTCTCTCTGGGGAGTCCCCTTTTCCACTCATTTGGGGGGAACTTCTTTTTCTTCCCATTTTTGTGAGAGTTTGTTAAGTAATTTACTTATTTTTTTATTTATTTTTGCTTCTGCTTCAATTGGGCTGTCTAGATTTCCTGACTTTGTGGATTAAACTTCTATGGTTGTAGGTGAGTCTTTTTATTTATTTATTTATTTATTTATTTTTCCCTTTACTCTTCTTTCCGGGCCTGCCTGTGATGATGTCAGTTGTTGACCCTAAATGATCTTGAGTTGTTTGTTTGAGCCTTCCAGGAGTCTACTGTCTGTGTCTGACTCCTGCTTGGGGCAGCTCTGTGACCCCTTTGGTTAGGGCTTGACTATTTTTTGGGATTGCTCTGCACTCTCAGGCCAGCTCCTTGATCGTGCTCTCTGGCCTGGCCGGATACCCCACCCACCTGGGCTCTCACGTGCTTGCTCCAGTCCATGGGGCTTATTCGTGACCTCACATACTTGTTTGGCCCTCCTGGCCAGCGAGCTCCCTGGTACTGGTCTGTTTCTGGTCTTCTATTGTGTGTTTTCTCTGCTTTTGGCTCTTTGGGTGTTTTGCTTGCCCTTGCCAAATGGGGACTATGGAAATGGGAGGAAGTCAGCTCCAGGACTCTCCAGTTAATTCTGTCTCTGATCTCTCCTCCAGGGACTCTGGGCAGCTCTGTGGCCCCTTCCGCCCAGGATCTACTAATTTTGTGAGCAGCTCCGCAATTGCGGGCCCGGAGGGTCAATTTAGGCCTGCCCTTGCCGCTCTGTTCACTCCCTCACAGGCCATATCGGTGCCCATCTGTGGGAGGCCTTGCGGCCAGTGCAAGCGTTCACCAGCCCGCGCGGGTCACACACATGCTCGCCAACCGTCGCCGGTGACCCAGCTCAAGTGTGCGCGCCTGCACTGGGTGGTTTTGGTGTGTCTATATGTGCTTTTTGGCTTTTGGCTCTTTGGGGGTGCGGCCTCTTTTGCACAATGGAGACTACGGCAAGGAGAAGGAGTCAGGACTCCCCAGTTCCTCCTCCCGTTCTTTCCCCAACGTCTCCGTTTCTAGTCTCTCCTTCGGGACCTCCGGGCAGTTCTGTGACCCCTTCGGCCAAGGATCCATCCCCTGTGCCAACTGCGTTTCAATCGCGGGCAGTCTGGTTCATGCGTGCCCCCCTTCTGCCTCTTTGGGGTCATGCCTTTCCAGCCCACAATGGAGACTACAGAACGGAGAGGGAGTCAGGACTCCCCGGTTCCTCCTCCCATTCTTTCCCCAATGCCTCCGTCTCCAGTCTCTCCTCAAGGCTCTCCCAGCCAGTCTGCACTCAGCCCTGCAGCTCACACGCGTACAAGCTGTGTGCGGACCCCACAAAAGGCAGGTTAATTGATTCCCTTATGCCTGAGCGAGATGGTAGCTGCAGAGCGGGAGGTGCGTTATCACCGGCCTCCACCGGCCGCCGTCTCAGTTCTCTTCACAAAGTTTTTCTCACCAGTCTTTCCCCAGGCACCAGCCCACCCCGCTGCCGCCTCTACCCAGAGATCAAGGAGGGTGGCTGCCGCTGCAACTTTTGCGTTGGCCCTTTAAATGTCTCTTTGCCTCCCCAGCCACCTGTCTCTGGCAGAGAGTGCCCCTAAACTTTTGGGGGTTGCGTTTTCTCTGTATTTTCCTGGTTTTAGCTGCTGTAGTTTAGGGGGTCCCTGTTTATGATTCAGACCCCGTTCTTCTTGGGGGAAGCTAACTGGCCGTTTCAATGTCCCTCTGGTGCCAGTGCCCGTGGGCACCCAGCCCACCCTCTTGAGCCTCCACCGCACTTCTCACCCGTTGGGATGTGTGAGAGTCGAATCCACTGTCCGCCTCTCCAAGGCTCCTCTCCCACTATCGTTCCATTGTTTTCCAGGTGATTACTCCACTATTTAGTCGCAATTCCAGTTTGGTCTTGGGAGGAGGTCAGCGTGACTCCCATTCACTCCTCCACCATCTTCCCATCCACATTATTTTCAAATATACATGAAACACTTTCAAAGACAGACCACATGGTAGGAAACAAAATAAGCCACAACAAATTCAAGAAGATTGAAATCCTTTCAAGCATCTTCTTGGTCACAATGGGTTGAAACTAGAAATCAACCCAATGGAAAAAACTCAAAACATTCTAACAAATGGAAACTAAATAACAGGTTATTAAATAATGAATGGGTTAGCAATGAGATCGAGAATAAAAAAGTAACTGGAAAAAAATGAAAACAAACACAAAACAACCCAAAACCTATAGGTGACAGGGATGGCAGGCCTGAGAAGGAAGTTCATAGGAATACAGGTTTATCTAAAGAAGATATAAAAATCTCAAATAAACAAAATAACCCTACATTTACAAACACTAGAGGAACAAAACAAACAAAAAGAAGAGCAAGTAGAAGGAAGAAAATGATCAAGATGAGAGAAGAATTAAATGACATGGAGAATAAAAAAAAAAATTCAAAGTATCAATGAATCCAGGAGCTGGTTCTTTAAAAAGATAAACAAAATTGACTAGCCTTTAATGAGACTTATCTAGAGAAAAAGAGAGAGAACCAAATAAATAAAATCAGAAACAAAAGAGGAAAAGCAACAACAAATACCACAGAAATGCAAAGGATTATTAGAAAGTACTATGAACAACTATATACCAAGAAATTGTACAACCTGGCTGAAATGTATACATTTCTAGAAACCTACAATCCTCTGAAATTGAATCAGGAAGAAACAGAAAACCTGGCTACAGATAACAGCTAGTGAAGTTGACACAGTAATCAAAAAACTCCTGGCACACACAAGCCCTGGACTGGATGGCTTCACAGGTGAATTTTACCAAACATTCAAAGAACTAACACCTATCTTTCTCCAACTATTCCAAAAAATTCAGGAAGAGGGAAGACTCCTAAAGTCCTTTTACGAGGCCAGTATTGTCCTAATTACAAAATCAGGTAAAAATACAACAAAGAAAGAAAATTAAAGCCAGTATCTCAATGAACATAGATGCCCAAATCCTTAACAAAGTATTGGCAATCCAGATCCAGCAAAAATATCATACAAAATGATCAAGTAGGATTTATCCCAGGGATGCAAGGATGGTACAATATTCAAATATCAATAAATGTAATATATCACATAAACAAGATGAAGGACAAAAATCACACAATCATATCAATAGATGCTGAAAAAGCATTTGATAAAATCCAGGACCCATTTATGATAAAAACACACAGAAGCACCCATTTATGATAAAAACACACAGAAAAGTGGGAATAGAAGAATCATACTCAATATAATAAAGGCCATATATGAGAAATCTACTTCCAACATCATACTCAATGGATGAAAACTAAAAGCTTTTCCCTTAAGATCAGGAACAAGACAAGTTTTCCACTTTCACCATTCTTATTCAATGTAGTACTGGAAGTTCTAGCCACAGCAATCAGATAAGAAAAAGAAATAAAAGGCATTCACATTGGAAAGAAGGAAGTAAAACTATCATTATTTGCAGACACCATGATAGTATACACAGAAAACCCTATAGTCTCCACCAAAAATCTACTTGACTTAATAAGTGAATTTGGCAAAGTAGCAGAGTATAAACTCAATATTCAGAAATTAACAGTGTTTTTGTAAACCAGCAATCAACTATCCAAAAGAGAAACTAAGGGGAAAAAATTCCCATTTATTATGGCAACAAGAAAAATAAAGAACCCAGGGATAAATATAACCAAGGAGGTAGAACACTGAAGAAAGAAATTGAGGAAGATACAAATAAATGGAAGCACATATGATGTCCATAGGTTGGAAGAATTAACACCATTAAAATATCCATACTACGCAATGCAATCTATAGATTCAACACAATTCCCATTATTTCCACAGCATATTTCACAGATCTAGAACAAATACTCCAAAAATTTATGTGAAACTGAAAAAGACTCAAATAGCTTTAGCAACCTTGAGAAAGAGAATAAAGTTGGAGGGATCACAATACATGATGTAAAACTATACCACAAGGCCACGGTAATCAAAACAGTCTGGTACTGTCAAAACAAAGATAAATAGAACAGAATAGAGTTAAGAAGTAAACCCATGTCTCTATGGTCAATTAACATTTGACAAAGGACAGTGAACATATACTGGACTAAAAATAGTTTCTTCAATAAATGGTGTTGGGAGAACAGGACAGGTACATACAAAAGAAAATGAAACTAGACCATCAATTTATGCCAGAATAAATGGAAAATGGGTAAAAGACTTAAATGTAAGTCATGATACCATAAAGGTCAAAGTGGAAAACAGCCAGTGAAATATCAGAAAACCCACACAGCAATATTTTCACCATTATACCTCCTAGGGCAAGGGAAAAAAGGGAAAAAAATAAACAAATGGGAATACATCAAATTAAAAGGCTTCTGCATGGCTAAAGATACCATCATCAAGATGAAAAGGGAACCAATCACGTGGGAGAACATATTTGGCAATGTTACATTGGACCAGGGTTTAATCTCCAAAATATATAAAGAATTTGTATGACTCAACACCATGAAGACAAACAACCTGATTGAAAATGGGCAGAGGACCTGAACAGACACATGTCCAAGTACATACAGATGGCCCGTAGATATATGAAAAAATGCTCAACATCACCAGTCATCAGAGAGATGCAAAGTAAAACCGCAGTGAGATATCACCTCATACCAATCAGCAGACAAATGCTGGTGAGGATGTGGAGAAAACATCCTCCACAACTAGTGCACTGTTGGTGGAAGTGCAGATTGGTGTAGCCACTGTGGAAAACAGTGTGGAATTTCCTCAAAAAACTAAAAGTAGAACTGCCTTTGACCCAGCAATTTCCCTGCTGGTAATATACCCTAAGCATCCCAAAACACCTCTTCAAAAGAATTTATGCACCCCTATGTTCATAACAACACTGTCTACAATAGCCAAGTGCTGGGAACAGCCTAAGTGCCCATCATCAGATGAGTGGATCAAATACTGTGGTACTTTTACACAATGGAATACTATGCAGCAGAAAGAAGGAATCTGTACATTTTGCAACAACATGGATGGAATGCAGAATATTATGCTAAGTTAAAAGCCAGTCCGTGAAAGACAGATGCCATATGACCTCACTTATGAGTAATCTAATGAACAAAAATAAACTAATGAGCAAAATAGAACCAGAGACATGGAAACATGGAGCAGATTGACAGTGTCCAGAGGGGAGTGAGGAGGGAGATAATTATGGAAGGAAGGGAAAAGGACTAGTCAAAGATCGTGTATGAATGACCCATGGACATGGACAACAGGGTGAGGATAGACTGTGGGAGTAGGGGTGGGCTGGGAGGAGGGGGCAAAGGGGAAAAATTGGGACAACTGTAATAGAATAACAATAAAAAATAAAAAGTAAGAAAGAATTACTGATTTGGATTTTAATTAATCATGAAATAAAATCTTATTATATTAAGCAAATAAAAGAAGAAGAAGAAAAGAAATCATATTTGAAAACATACTGGGAGAGGTGGGACTAGGGGTTCACTTTACAAGATTCACTGTTCTAGTTAGCCTTGTTGCACACAATCAATTAGGAGCAAAATTAGCAATAAATTTCTAAGAGTTCTAGGCATTTTCTTTCTCTTTTGGCAATCCACTTGTCAAAGTCATATCAATGCTGCAGAAGAATCAGACACACAGGGCCCCTAAATATATTTCAAAATATTTCTGGGCTGAGCCCCTGACTCCTGTCATGAATATCCATGGTAGCATTTCTAAAAATCTGTTTTTGGAAATTTTGTACCCGGGCATCCAGGCACTCTATGCCAAAAAGATTCTCTGGTCAAATAAGGTTGGGAAACACTGTAAGCCCCATATCCCTGTTTGAGACTCACAGTGTGTAATATGAAGGCTATGCATAGAGGTCCATGAGAAATGAAAAAAAATGCTGTTGTTGAACTAGCACATCTGAAACTTGTCTACTACACATACAGGATGACCACTAACATCCTATGTCATGGGTTCTGAGACCAAACTTTGGGAAACAGACTTGAAATTCAAGATGGGTTCCCCAATTCTGAGCATTTCATTCACAAGGCTCATGGCAGGCAGCTCCAAGAACTCTCAATCAGACACCCTGGACTTGTTCTGCTGCCCTAAAGGAATAATTGATGGCATTCTTGATGACATTGTGTCCCACAATAGCCATCTGTTGTGCTGGTCATAGCAGTGAAAACGAATAGAATCACAAGACATCTGCTTTGTAGATAGCTAATATCTCTTTAGAATAAAGAGTGACTTTGGTTGAGTGGAATATCAGTGAACCTTTAATTTGTCCTAGCTGGTTGGCACTGGGTATTCTTCTATTCCACAAACTACTACGTTCAAGTTTTCCACTTTGTTACCTGTCATATCAGGCCTTAAAGAGCACAGTCCTGTGGCTCCAGGGATGATGGGCTGTTGAGGATTCATTGCATATATATTCATGAAGTGGATGTTTGCCCAACTCCAACCAGGTAAGCAGCACTCTCACCTTCTTAAGAGGAGTGGCAACAAGATTGGAGATGAGTAAACCAGGGCAGTGAGGGCTCTTTGTGTCTGTGTGGGGAACAAAATCCTCTCAGATGGGGTCATCCTGGGTGAAGAGGAGGAGAAAGAGGAAGAGATGAAGCAGGAACATATCAGATGAAGTGAGAGGTAGCTAACACTTCCAAAATGAAAATGGCTTACTTTTCCTTGGTCAAAAAGCTCGCACTCAACAGAAAATATGTAGTGAAAAATATTCAAATAAGTTGTGCATTATACCATGCTCTTAGTACATAATATACCTATGTTACTGGTTTATATCTGATTGGGGAATGAACTGACACAAGATAGGGCACCTGTCACTAACATTTCTCTTCCAGGTTGTCTTTTCTCCCTCATCCTGAAGAGAGGCTTAGGATCTTTACAGACATTACCAATGGATTGAACTTGTGATCCCAAATATATGTGTTATTTATAATTGACATTTTTACTTGTATTTTTAATGTAGATTTATCTCTTTTTTCCTTCATGTATGTGTACACCAAATTTGAGCAAATTTGAAGGAGTACACATTCTGTACCAGGCTAGATGATGGGAATACAGTGATTAGCACAAGTATCTGTGTTTTTTAATCCTTATGGTACTTATGGTCTAATGGGGAGAGACAGGCATTATGGAAACAATCATAGTATAAATGATTTAAAAAAAAAATTTAAGTCATGTTTGTTCTATTACAGTTGTCTCCATTTTTCCCCTTTTCCCCGCTTCCACCCATCCCACCCCCATTCTTCGCTCCCACAGTCAATTCCCACTCTGTGGTCCATGTCCATGGGTCATTCATACATGTTTTTTGTCTAGTCCCTTCCCTGTCTTTCCACCATTGTCCTCTTTTCCCATCCCCTCTGGTCACTTTCAATCTGCTCCATGTTTCCATGCCTGCGGTTTAGTTTGTTCATTAGTTTATTTTGTTGAATAGATGCCACTTAAAGGTGAAATCATATGGTGTTTGTCTCTCACTAACTGGCTTATTTCACTTAGCATAATATTCTCTACTTCCATCCATATTATCACAAAAGGTAGGAGTTCCTTATTTCTTTTTTTTTAAATGCAGATTGATTTGATTAATTTATTTTTTAAGTGTCAAGCTTCATTATAAAATATTAAAAAATGTAAATCCATTATAAAATCCCAACAATTAAAACAGCATGACACCAGTACGGAAATAAATAAGTAGATAAATGAAATAAAATGAGCATTCTAGAAACTAATGTATATATCTGTCTGACAATGTAATATATGATTAACTTGATATTTCAAATCAGTGGGGAAAATAAGACATTCAACAAACAAGGTGCATGGACCACTATTGCTTGAAAAAAAAAATATAGAGCCCTTTTTCACACATTACACAAAAAATATTCAGGTGAGTTGAAAATCAATATGTAAAATCTAAGGAGTTTTAGGAGAGAATAAAAAATAATATTTTTGTTACCCTGAAGTAAAGTATTCAAACCTAGAGGCTATAAAGTAAAATATTTACAATATGACTATATTAAACATTTAAGACTACATAGAAATATACATATAAAAAAGTTAAAGGACAAGGAATAGAATAGGAATATATTTGCAACACATATAAAAAAGGGTTAATAATATGTTTTTAGGGAAATATTCTACAAACATTTAATAAAATAATGGATAAAGCATACCAAAAAGTCATTTAAAGCTTTTTTAAAATAATAGAAAAAGGCAAGAAATACACAGAAACAGGTTTAGTTTCAACAAATAATAAAGTAACAACTAAAATAACACATCATTGTAACAATCAGATAATAAGTATTAAAAATATTGGTAATATCAAGTACAGGTGACTGTGAGAGGAACCAAGTAATCATAGACTCTTTTTCTTGATCTTACAGCAGTCTTTTTAGCATATTTTGCAATGCTGTTTTGGTCGAGGTGTATTCTTAAAAGGTGTCTTCTTTTGTCTGGGAAACTACTTATTTCACCTTCCATTTTAATGGAGAGTCTTGCTGGGTAGAGCAGTCTTGGTTGCAATACTTTGCTCTTCATGACTTAGAATGTTTCTTGCCATACCCTTCTGGCTTGTAGTGTTTCTGTTGAAGGGTCAGCTGCTAATCATATCGGCGGCCGGGGGCGGGGGGTCCCTTGTATGTTACTACCAGTTTCTCCTTTGTTGCCTTTAGGATTCTCTGTTTTTCTCCAATACTTGCCATTTTAATTATGATGTGTCGTGGAGTGGGCCTTATTGGGTTCCTCTTGAATGGGACCCTCTATGCTTGCTGGACTTGTGTGACTTTTTCTCTCCTCCAATTGGGGAAGTTTTCCATCATTACTTCTTCTTCTTCTTCTTTTTTTTTTAATATTCTTAGTATGTTGAGCATGTCCTTTTGTTTTTTTTAAATTTATTTACTTTTTAAATACATTTGTCTCTGCCTCCCCCCCACCTCTATCCCTTGCCCCCTCCCACCTTCCCTCCCTCAGCTCTTCCCCTTTGGTTTTGTCCATGAGTCCTTGCTATATGTTCCTTGACTTTCCCCTTCTCTTCCCTTTCCCTGCCCCCCCCTTCCCTCTTGTCTCTGTTGATTTCTTTTCCTTTCAGTGTTGCTGGTCATATTTTCCTTGCATCTTTGCATTGTTTGTTAGGTTCCGCTTATAGGTGAGATCATATGGTATTTGTCTTTCGCCCCCTGGCTTATTTCGCTTAGCATGATGCTCTCCAGCTCCATCCATGCTGTCGCAAAGTTTAGTACTTCTTTTTTTCTTTCTGCTGCGTAGTATTCCATTGTGTATATGTACCATAATTTTTTGATCCAGTCATCTACTGATGGGCATTTAGGTTGCTTCCAAGACTTGGCTATTGTAAATTGTGCTGCTATGAACATTGGGGTGAATAGGTTCTTTTGTATTGGCGTTTTGGTGTTCTCAGGGTATAGTCCCAGCAGGGGAATCGCTGGATCAAAAGGCAGTTCCATTTTCAGCTTTCTGAGGAAATTCCACACTGCTTTCCATAGTGGCTGCACCAGTCTGCATTGCCACCAACAGTGTACTAGGGTTCCCTTTTCTCCACAGCCTCGCCAGCACCTGTTGTTTGATGATCTGTTTATGATAGCCATTCTGACCGATGTGAGGTGGTACCTCATGGTGGTTTTGATCTGCATTTCTCTGAGGGCGAGTGATGCTGAGCATCTTTTCAAATGCCTCTGGGCCCTCTGTATCTCCTCCTTAGAAAAGCATCTGCCCAGGTCCTTTGCCCATTTTTTGATTGGATCGTTTGTCTTCTTGGAGTGGAGTTGAGTGAGTTCTTTATATATCTTGGAGATCAAACCTCTATCTGATGTATCATTAGCAAATATATTTTCCCATACGGTTGGCTCCCTTTTCATTTTGTTGATGTTTTCTTTCGCCATGCAGAAGCTTCTTATTTTGATGACGTCCCACCTGTTTATTCTTTCCTTTATGTCCCTTGCTTTAGGAGACATATCAGTGAAAAAATTGCTGCGTGGGATATCTGAGAGTTTCCTGCCAATGTTCTCCTCGAGGACTTTGATGGTGTTGCGACTTATATTTAAGTCTTTTATCCATCTTGAGTTTATTTTTGTGTATGGTGTCAGCTGATGATCCAATTTCAATTTTTTGCATGTAGCCGTCCCGCTCTCCCAACACCATTTGTTGAAGAGGCTGTTATTGCCCCATTTTATGCTTCTGCCCTCTTTGTCGAACATTAGATGTCCATATAGACCTGGGCTTATTTCTGGGCTTTCTATTCTGTTCCACTGGTCTATGGGTCTGTTCTTGTGCCAGTACCAGATTGTTTTGAGTATAGTGGCTTTGTAGTAGAGTTTGATGTCCGGTATTGTGATCCCTCCTACTTTGTGTTTCTTTCTCAAAATTGCTGCGGCTATTCGGGGTTGTTTATAGTTCCATATACATTTTTGAAATGTCTGTTCTATTTCTGTGAAATACGTCATTGGTATCTTAATAGGGATTGCGTTGAATCTATAAATTGCTTTGGGTAGTATGGACATTTTGAGGATATTAATAATTCCAATCGATGAGTACGGTATATGCTTCCATTTATTTGTGTCTTCCTTAATTTCTTTTTTCAATGTTGTATAGTTTTCTGCATACAGGTCTTTTGTGTCTTTGGTTAAATTTATGCCTAGGTACTTAATCTTTTTTCTTGCTATCTCGAATGGTATATTTTTTCTGATTTCTTCTTCTTCTATTGCATTGCTGGTGTACAAAAACGCCTTTGATTTCTGAATGTTGACTTTGTATCCTCCTGTTTGCCAATTCACTTATTAGGTTGAGGAGTTCTTTGGTGGAGTCTACAGGGTTCTCTATGTACACTATCATGTCATCTGCAAACAATGATAGTTTTGCTTCCTCCTTTACTATTTGGATGCCTTTTGTCTCTTTCTCTTGTCTGACCGCTGTGGCTAGGACTTCCCATACAATGTTGAAAAGAAGCGGTGAAAGCGGACATCCTTGTCGTGTTCCCGATCTTAGTGGGAAAGCTTTCAGTTTTTGCCCGTTGAGTATGATATTGGCTGTAGGTTTTTCATATATGGCCTGTATTACGTTAAGGAATGGCCCATTTATTCCCGTTTTGCTGAGTGTATTGATCACAAATGGGTGCTGTATTATCGAATGCTTTTTCTGCATCTATTGAGATGATCATGTGGTTTTTGTCTCTTCTTTTATTTATGTGATGTATCACATTTACTGATTTGTGTATATTGAACCATCCCTGCATCCCTGGGATGAGTCCCACTTGATCGTGGTGGATAATCTTTTGACTGTATTGCTGGATGCGGTTTGCCAATATTTTGTGGAGGATTTTAGTATCTATGTTCATCAGCGAAATTGGCCTGTAGTTTTCTTTCTTTGTAGGGTCTTTATCTGGTTTTGGGATCAGGGGGATGCTGGCCTCATAGAAGGAGTCTGGGAGTCTTCCCTCTTCTTGGATTTCTTGAAGTAGTCTGAGAAGGACAGGGGTTAGCTCTTCCTTAAATGTTTTGTAAAATTCTCCTGTGAAGCCGTCCGGCCCCAGGCTTTTGTGTGCCTGGATTTTCTTGATTACTGCTTCCATTTCCCCAGCTGTTATCAGTCTGTTCAAGCTTTCTGTTTCTTCCTCTTCAGTGTTGGAAGATTATACTTTTCAAAAAATGTGTCCATTTCAGCAAGATTTTCAAATTTCTTGGTATATAATTGTTCATAGTAGTTTCTGATGATCCTTTGTATTTCTGTGGTATCAGTTGTTATTTCTCCTCCTTCATTTCTGATATTATTTATTTGGGTCCTCTCCCTTTTTTTCTTGATGATCTGCTTAAAGGCTTGTCAATTTTATTTATCTTTTCAGAGAACCAGCTTCTCGATTGGTTGATCCTCTGAATTGTTCTTTTCATCCCTATGTCATTCAGTTCTGCTCTAATCTTGACTATTTCCTTCCTTCTACTTGCTCTGGGATTTATTTGTTGTTGTTTCTCAATTCTTGAAGTTGTAGGTCTTTTATTTGAAAAGTTTCTATCTTTTTTAGGTAAGCCTGTATTGCCATGAACTTCCTTCTCAGGACTGCCTTTGCTGTGTCCCATAGGTTTTGGACAGTTGTCTGTTCATTTTCATTTCCAGAAATTTTTTGATTTCTTCTCTTATCTCATTATTGACCATTCATTGTTTAATAGTGTACTTTTCAGTCTCCATGAGTTTGCAAGTTTTTGAAGTTTCTCTTTGAGGTTGATTTCCAGTTTCAAGGCCTTGTGGTCTGAGAAAAAGTTTGGTATTATATCAGTTTTCCTGAATTTGCTGAGGCTTGCTTTGTGTCCTATCATGTGGTCTGTCTTTGAAAAACTGCCATGAGCATTTGAAAAGAATGTGTATATTGCTTCTTTGGGATGTAAGGTTCTATATATGTCAGTTAAGTCTCTTTGATTCAGTGGGTCACTCAGTGCCACAATATGTTTATTAATGTTTTGGTTGGAAGATCTGTCCATTTTTGACAGTGGGGTGTTGAAATCCCCTACTATCAGTGTGTGGCTGTCTATATCTTTTTTGAAGTCATCCAACAATTTCCTTATAAACTTGGGGGCTCCTCTATTGGGAGCATATAAGTTTACAATGTTGATGTCTTCTTGATAGATTCTTCCTTTAAGTATGATATAGTGCCCCTCTGGGTCTCTCTTTATGGCCTTTGCTTTGAAATCTACCTTGTCTGATACAAGTATGGCAACGCCAGCCTTTTTCTCATGTCCATTTTCTTGGAATATTTTTTTCCATCCCTTCACTTTCAATCTGTGTAGGTCTTTTGCTCTGAGGTGGGTCTCTTGCAGGCAGCATATGTGTGGGTCAGGTTTTCTTATCCATTCAGCTACCCTGTTTCTTTTGATTGGGGCATTTAGTCCTTTCACATTGAGAGATATTACTGATAGAAACTTACTCATCTGTTCTCTTTGTACTTGTGTTCCTCTCTGTCTCATTCTTTTCCTTCATCTGCTTAAACCAATCCCCTTAATATATCTTGGAGTGCTGGTTTGGTAGAGATGTATTCTTTTAGTTTCTTTTGTCTGGGAAACTCCGTATTTCTCCTTCTATTTTAATGGAGAGCCTAGCTGGGTAGAGCCGCCTTGGCTGTAGGCCCTTGCTTTTCATGGCTTGGAATATTTGTTGCCATTCGCTTCTGGCTTGTAGTGTTTCTGTTGAGAAGTCAGCTCCTAGGCGTATCGGGGCCCCCTTGTATGTTACTTTCTCCTTCTCCCTTGCTGCCTTGAGGATTCTCTCTTTGTCTTTGACATTTGCCATTTTAATGATGATGTGTCTTGGAGTGGACCTCCTTGGGTCCCTGTTGAGTGGGGTCCTCTGTGCCTCTTGGGTCCATGGGAGCCTTTCTCTCCTCAAATTAGGGAAATTTTCCATCATTACTTTTTCGAGGAGGTTCTCTATCCCTTGCTGCTCTTCTTCTCCTTCTGGTATCCCTATTATACGGATATTATTGCGTTTCAGGTTGTCCTGCATTTCCCTAAATGCTTCTTCATTCTTTTTGAGCCGTTTTTCCATTTCTTGTTCGTTCTGGGAGCTTTTTTCTACCTTGTCCTCCATCTCACTGATTCGATCCTCAGCTTCATCCAGCCTGCTTTGGATTCCTTCTACTGTGTTCTTCAATTCAGAAATGGTATTCTTCATATCCTCTTGTGTCTTCTTGATAGTTTCTATGTCCTTTTCCAGGCTGATATAGTTTGCTGTAAGATCCTGATAGTTTCTCTGCAGTTTCTCATAGTTATCTTTGAGCTGGCTGAGCTCATTGAGCTTCCTTAGAACCATTGTTTTAAATTCAATATCTGATAGTTCCCTTGCCTCTATTTCATTGAGCTCTCTCTGTGGGGAGTCCCCTTTTCCACTCATTGGAGGGGAACTTCTTTTTCTTCCCATTTTTGTGAGAGTCTGTTAAGTATTTTTGTCCTTTACTTTTCTTTCTGGGCTTGCCTCTGATGATGTCAGTTGTTTACCCTATAGGGCCTTGGGTTGTTTGTTTGAGTCTTTCAGGAGTCTAATGCCTGTGTCTGACTCCTGCTTGGAGCAGCTCTGTGACCCCTTTGGTCAGGGCTGAGCTATTTTTTGGGATCTCTCTGTGCTCTCCCGCGGGCTCCTTGAGCGAGTTCCCAGCGCGGCAGGGTCCCCCACCTACCTGGGATCGCATGTGCTTGCCCCAGACCAGGGGGCTTATTCGCGACCTCCAGTACTCAGCTGGCCTCCCTGGCACGCGAGCTTCGCAGCACTGGTCAGTTTAGGGTCTTCTATTGTGTGTTTTCCCCGCTTTTGGCTCTTTGGGTGCATTGCTTGCCCTCGCCAATGGGGACTACGGAAATGGGAGGAAATCAGCTCTAGGACTCTCCGGGTAACCCTGTTTCTGGTCTCTCCTCCAGGGACTCTGGGCAGCTCTACTTATTTTGTGGGCCGCTCCGCAATCGCGGTGGGTAGGTCAATTTACGCCTGCCCTTGCCCCTCTGTGCACTCCCTCGCAGGCCGTATGGGTGCCAGTCTGTGTGAGGCCTTGCCGGCAGGTGCAAGCGTTCGCCAGCCTGCGTGGGTCACACACACGCTCACCAACCCTCGCCGGTCACTCGGCGCAAGTGTGCGCGCCTGCTCTGGGTGTTTGGGGGTGTCTATGTGTGCTTTTCAGCTTTTGGCTCTTTGGGGGTGTGGCCTCCTCCCGCGCAATGGAGACTTCTGCAAGGAGAAGGAGTCGGGACTCCCCGGTTCCTCCTCCCGTTCTTTCCCCAACGCCTCTGTCTCCAGTCTCTCCTCAAGGCTCTCCCAGCCAGTCTGCACTCAGCCCCGCAGCTCACACGCGTACAAGCTGTGTGTGGAGCGCACAAAAGGCAGGTTAATTGATTCCCTTATGCCTGAGCGAGATGGTAGCTGCAGGGGGGAAGTGCGTTATCACCCGGCCTCCACCGGCCGCCGTCTCAGTTCTCTTCACAAAGTTTTCCTCACCAGTGTTTTCCCAGGCACCAGCCCACCCCGCTGCCGCCTCTACCCAGTGATCAAAGAGGGTGGCTGCCGCTGCAACTTTTGCGGTTGCCCTTTAAATGTCTTTTTGCTTCCCCAGCCACCTGTCTCTGGCAGAGAGCACTCCTAAGCTTTTTGGGGTTGCGTTTTGTCTGTATTTTCTCGGCTTTAGCTGCTGTAGTTTAGGGGTTCCTGTTTATGATTCAGACCCTGTTCTTCTCGGAGGGACGCTAACTGTTCGTTTCAATGTCCCTCTTGTGCCAGTGCCCGTGCGCACCCAGCCCACCCTCTCGAGCCTCCACCGCAGTTCTCACCCGTTGGGATGTGTGATAGTAGAATCCACTGTCCGCGGCACCAAGGCTCCTCTCCTACTATCGCTCCACTGCTTTCCAGGTGATTACTCCACTATTTAGTCGCAATTCCAGTTTGGTCTTGGGAGGAGGTCAGCGTGACTCCCTTTCACTCCTCCGCCATCTTTCTCTCCCTACTTTTTCAAACAGGTTCTCTACTCCTTCCTCCTCTTCCTCTTCCTCTGGTATCTCTTTTATCCAGATATTATTATGGTCCACATTATCCTGCATTTCCCTCAACGCCTCTTTATTCTTTTTGAGTCTTTTTTCATTTTCTTGCTCTTTCTGGGGGCTTTCTTCTACCTTATCCGCCAGTTCGCTGATCGATTATCTAGTCTGCTTTTGACTCCTTCCACTGTGTTCTTCAATTCAGAAATTGCATTCTTCATTTCCTCTTGCCTCTTATTGATAATTTCCATGTCCTTTTTCGTGCTGATATAGTATGCAGTAAGTTCTTCGTAGTTTCCATGTAGTTTTTCATAATTCTCTCTGAGCTCACTGAGCTTCTTTAGGACCACTGTTTTGAACTCCATATCTGATAGTTTGCTTGTCTGTATTTCATTTACTTCTCTTTCTAGGGATTCCTCCTTTCCCTTTGACTGGGGGGTTTTTCTTTGTCTCCCCATTATTTGTTAGACTTCTTTTTTTGCTTCTGCTTCTTAAATTGATCTGTCTTGACTTCCTGACTTTGTGGTGTGAACTTCTATGGTAGAAGACTGCTGTTTTTTACTTTCTGGATCTGCCTCTGATTATGTCAGATTTTGACCCCATCTGACCTTAGGCAGTCTGTTCAAGACTTCCAGGAATCTACTGTTGTAGCTGTCTCCTTCAGCTGTTAACCTAGCCACTCTGCCCTCAGCAGACCAGCTTAGACACCACAGGGCGTGGCAGAGTCCCTCCTGGGGGTGGAGTTGTTGGGTCCTCTCATGCTGCTGCTGCTCAGGAGGATGGTCTGCCTGAGCCAGATGACTGCTGCCATATGGGGGAGGTGTCAGCACAGGCATCCTGCTGGCTACTCTCTCCATTCTCTCCCCAAAGACTCCATCTCCAGTCTCTCCTCAAGTGTTTTCAGACTGCTCTGTGCCCCTTTTAGCCAGAGATCTACTATCTGTCGCTGCCATTCTGCACTCAGCAGGTGGATTAGACAGCACGGGGTGGGGGACAGAATCACACCCGGGGATGGGGCTATTGGGTCCTGTGACACTGCTGCCACTCAAGGGGAGTGGTATCTGCCTGCGCAAGATGGCTGCTACTGCATGGGTGATGAATCAGCACTGAGATTCTGCTGGCTACTCTCTCAGTTCTCTCCCTAAAGCCTCCTTCCCAGTGTCTCCTCAGGTGTCTCTAGCCCACTCTTCCCTCACCTTTGCTGGAGACCAGGGTATATGGCTGCAAGTAAAAATTTATGCATTGGCCCTTTAAACAGTTCTTTGTGTCTCTGCTGCCTGTCTCTTGCAGAGAACAACCCTGCCACTTTTCTCAGCTGGCTGTTTTCTGTGTACTTTTTGGACTCTGTACTGTAGGCTGGAGGTCCCCATTTTTAGTTTGGACCCCACTCTTCTCAGGGGAATCCAACTGGCCATTTCAATATCCTTCTGGTACTGCTGTCCGTGGGTGCCCTGCCTGCCTTATTGAGTCTATACCGCACTCCTTATCAGTTAGTTTGCACTAAATCTGATTCTTCTGTCTCCGAGGTTATAAGGCTCCTCTCTCGCTATTGTTCAGTTGTTTGTTCCAGGTGATTTCTCCACAATTCTGTTGTAAATCTAGGTTGGTCCTGGGAGGAGGTCAATGTGACTTCTACTCACTCCTCCACCATTTTGATTCTCCTAAATGATATTTTAAAATTTGATGAGCATTATAGAGAGAAACAGGGAACTGTGAGTGTTTGTGGACAATGGTTTAACCCAGTCCTGGAGAGCAACCTTTGTTTTTATAACATATATAAGACCTACTTTATCTTTTTAAAAAATTTTACTTTAAATAATTTTTAGTTTTAAATGCAGTTGAAATTCAATATTATATTAGTTTCAGGTGGTCAAGCCCATGATTAGACATTATATGACTTACTGAGTGATAACCTGGAAAAATCTAGTATCCATTGGACACCATACATAGTTATTACAATATTATTGGGTATATTCCCTCTGCTGTACTTTACATCCCCATGACTTTTTTGTAATTATCAATTTGTACTTATAAATATTTTCACCTTTTTTTTACCAACCCTCCCAAACATTCTCTCATAGGGCAACCATCAAAATATTCTCTATATCTATGAATCTGTTTCTGTTCTGCTTGTTCATTTATTTATTTAAAATTTAAATTTTTTTTTAGATTCCACATAAAAGTGAAATCATATGACATTTGTCTGACTTATTTGACTTAGCAGAATACCCTCTAGGTTCATCCATGTTGTTGCAGATGTCAAGATTTCATCCTTTTTTATGGCTGAGTCATATTCCCTTGTATATATGTACCACTTCTTCTTTATCCATTCTTCTATTGATGGGCACTTAGGTTCCTTCTATATCTTGGCTATTATAAATAATGTTGCAATCAACATACAGATGTATATGCCTTTTCAATTTAATGTTTTGAGTTTCTTCTAATAAATACCCAGAAGTGTATTTTTTTTTTCAGATGAATAGATCATTTAGCTGAGTGATGCCCTTCATTGACAGCCTGGGCTTGTTTTCTAGCCATGGCAGGAAGCTAATGAAGTCTTGAGCAGTAGAGAACAAGAGCTACAGAGCATGGGCTACAGAGCACGAGGTGAAAGTCTAGCTCTGCCCCTAACTAGCTGGGTAACCTTGACTGCATTACAGACACTCTTTATACCATGCTTTCCTTAACTGAAGAAAATAAAGATAAAACCTACCCCTCAGATCTGCTGGGAGGACACACAAGACACTTTATATCCCCATGTGGTCTAATTCCAAGTAAGCTCTAAAAAAATATTAGCTATTATTATCTCCAAACCTAGAAACCCTAGACTCTTTTTGTGAAGAGTCAGCTAGCAAATATTTTAGTCTTTACATACTAATAGTTTGTTGCAACTAATCACATCTGCTCTTGTAGCCTGAAAGCAGCAATAGACAATATATAAACAAATGGCCCTGGCCATGTTCCAATAAAGTTTTGTTTACCTAAGTAGGCTGCCAGCCAGATTTGACCTGAGGGTCACAGTTTGTTGATTCCTGTTCTAATCTAAACTATGCAAGAATACACATTCCAATTCTGAGGATGGAAAATAATTCCAGTGAGGGATGACACTTCTGAGGCAGGACTGACTTCTATGTTCTCAGCTGAGAGGAAAAGGACCGCTTTGTAAAGCTGATTCTTGATGGGAGGTTTTAAAAACAAAAATTCGAAGATGTCAACCCAGGAAGGTGATATGACCCAGGAATCTGTATTTGCACAGGCAATTCTGATAAGCAGAAAGTTGCCTTGAACCTTTAGGCATCAAGTATTGTAGCCACCCAGGAAAGAGCAATGGATATTTTTTATTAACCTTCTCTTGGGGGTAAATTGGCCTTGAGGACTACCTAGAACTCTGAGGTGATGAGTGAAAGTGTTGTCCGATCTTTCCTTTTAATGGATCCAAAATCATCTGAGAAGTAAATTGAGCTATAATGTATCTTAAATCATGAGATTGCAGAATAATTCTCGATGTGGGCAAGATGCACATCAGTTGAGAATGGGGAACACCAACATGGCAAACTCATTAAAAATTAACAAAATGAAATTTTAACCATGTTTTCATGGTCTCCTGGAAAGAGGTTGATAAGGTTTTTGTCATTGTGCTTTGCTTGGGAATTTTTTTCTCCATCCATAATTTTTTTTAACCACCAGCCCTTTATGGAGTTCTTGTCTGACTATCGGTGTAAGTCATGCTTTAAATTACCTTTCAGACTTCAATGTTTTGCTTGTGCTCTTTCCTTTATTTGGGGTGCTAAAGTAAATATGCCCCTGTCACCCAGTTTACTGCTTTTTATATCTTAGATTTTAAATAAATGTTTAAAAATATTTACTTGATTACCCAATGTACTACTTTGCTACTAGGGATCATAGGAGTAGAAGTTAAATTTCTACCTCAAACAAAATGAGGAGGGCGTGACTCACTTCTTACTGTTGATGTTTAAGCTGGGGAAGGCATTACCATCATCTAGGATTAGTTTGGGTGAGACAAAGAAAGAGGATTTTCCCATCTCTCTACCTATAAAGATTAGAAGACTATTTGTGTCCTTGTTTCCATTGCTATAGAAGCATAGAATAATTTGTGACTGAGCGAATACAAGATATATTTATGGGAATTAAATTTTTCAATGTATTTTTAAATCTCTTAGATCAAAACAATCCTTTGTTGCTCAAGTGAGTTCTTCAAGTGAGGACAAAAGCAACATTAACCTAACCACAAATTGCTTAGCTTTATGATTTTAATGGAGAAAAGAAAACTGATTTATTAATAAAGTGTATTACTGAAAGAGAATCTTTGTGGAATTTCAGACTATGCAACGCGTCCATTTGTATTGGCTTCATTTTGTTATGCTTTCAGAGCTATTTATAATGTTATTTCACTGAAAATTCCTTTCCATATTGTCATTTGTCTTCCATCTCCAGAAAGCTTCCCATCCAAATTAAAAAAAAAAAAAAATTAAGCTTTCTCCTTTCTTCTACACCTCCTTAAAATCAATTGACAGTGGCATCTCCTGGGAATGGGTCCATCTCTTATCCATGTCTAAAGTTTCTCCTGCTCCCAGCAGGGGAAGAAAATGGAACTTCCTTTCAAAGAGTTTGCTTCTCATAAGAAATGGTTCTCAGGCAAATGCTTCCTTTCCATTCTTAGTCAGAAGGGATCTAATATAATATTGTTTTAACAAAAGTAATGTGAAAATCACAGCCTTCTACATTGGTTGTGATCTGTGCAGTGGCACAAGGAGGCCCCATGTTCAAGAGAACCCTAGACACTCAGTTAAATGCTCTGCTGCAGCCATGTTGGAATTCTTGTTAGTCTGTGAACAAGGGGACTCATGTTTTCATTTTGCACAGGGCCCTACAAATTATTTAGTGGTCTTGGTAAGAATCAACATGTTAAACACCAAATAGTTTTCCCCAATAACTTCTTTCCTTAGGGAAAAAAGGAGAGAAACAGTAAAATGTCAAAATTTTTCCAGGTTCTGTCTGTGAGCCGGATTCTGTGCTAAGCCTCATACATGATCATGTTTCATCACTAAACAACCCTATAGATACAACTATGACTTCCATTTTTTCTCTTGATGGGGAATCTGAGATTTAAAGAGAGTTAACATGTTATAGGTCACGAAGTTCCTGAGGGGTAAAGGTACTTTTTAAACTTAGATCTTCTTCCAGAGATCAGTATACTATCTAATAATTCATAATTATCACTTTGAAATCAATAGCTTAAACATTTAACTAAACAAATTCAACCACTTTCTTCAGGCAGCTGGTCTAAAAGGTGTGTGGGCACTGGATCTAGGAGGCAAAATTGATAGCTAGTCTCGCTCTCAACCCTGCTCCCCCATTTTCACCTCATTTCTGGGTGCGAAGATACCTCCAGCATAGAAGACCATTACTCCTTCTAGTTTCACAAAAATCTTTTTACTCTTTTTTAAAGTTCTATATTTTTCATGGAAAGGCTGTTAAAAACCATGTATTTGATATGTTTTATTTCTTTCTGCCCAATATGCATTTCCTTTTTGCCTCATGATCAGCTCTTTGATTTTCTTTGGCTAATCCCCTCTTCCCTTGTTATTCTAGTGGAATTACCCTACCTCAACCCCAGGCAATTGAAATCATTCATGCTTTGGACACCTTCATTCTCAATGATTTTACGATTGATTCAGAGATGGAAAAATTTGTGGGAATCATTGTTAAAGAGAAGCATTTTTTCCCAATGCTGAATTGGAAAATAAAAAGAAGGAGTTCCTTGGCTTCAAATTCAATCAGAACCAAGAGACAGGAGAAGGATAATTCATGATGCATTTGAAGTACTTGATTCATTCACATTCACTCTCTGTACAATTTGTTTTCATGACCCAAGAAAATCCTTTTTGCTTCAGTCACTTTGAGTTGAGTTTCTGTGACTTGCAACTAAATGAATTTTGGTTAGCATAAATACCAATTGTGCTTGTCAAAGAAAAACAATCTCCCCAACATTAACATGGTAGACTAGCTAAATCATTCACATTATTTCAACTTGTGTTTCCTTTTTTACTAGATGGGAGTAAGTTCAAGTTCTGATGTTAAAAGGCAGACACACTGAGAACTGAAAAAAATATCAGACCCAAAGATCATAATCATTGTGCTAAACAATCTCCATATTTTTTTCCTTGTTGTTTTCTGTTATTCTTTTCTTCTCTAACTGCAGTACATAATTTTCTAGTTCTCAAGAAAAAGTACCCACTTGGTAATGTCTAAGCTGTCATGAGTCACTTTGTTTCCCTAGTACCTGGTGGGGTCACCACTATTTTGTAGATGATCCAACAAAATTGCTTAATGAATGAAAGGACTGTCAGAATTCTCCTTTGATGGCTCGAAGTGTAATCGTTGTAATTTATGGGCTGAGCTAGTTGCCCAGTACAATCCTAATATGCTTTGGACTAAGGAAATGATTGTCTCTCATAAACTACCTCAGCTGAGTGAGTGGATACTCAGAAATTAAAATTGCTAATGGCATTTGGGGGAATTTAAAACAAAATTACAAGTGTTTTTCTTCAATTTTTACCTTTCAGGAGAGACTTTGCCTTGGGTACTTAATTTTCTGACTCTGTCAAATACAAAGATTCTTTTCTCAAAATAAATATGAAAAAAATCTATAAAGTACATTTGGTTCTGACAGAGGTATGGTGAACAAACTTTTGTGTGTGTGTGATTTTGGTGACTTTGCACATATTTTTGTATAGGTCACTTTATCAGTCCCAGGAATAAAAGAGGGGAACTTTCCTCCCTTCACTCACTAAGTGCAATGTTGGCAGCCATCCAGTGAAGGCAGGGCATGTAGACCATCAAACCCGGATTATATTTTGCTTTGAAATATGTAAACATTAGTTGTCTATATGTTTAAAACTGCAGGAAGACAGTCATCTTTCACTTTATTGTATGGACCTGAGTCATTTAAAGGGAAATGACACTCTCCTAGATACTCCCAGGAAATAGCAGGCCATCTTTTCATACTTCACAAATTCGTCCCAGCAGAATTGTCTTAATAAGATGATCTAAAGTGATAGGTGATGATCTGGACTACAGATCTGAGTTTGAAACTCCAACTCTATTGCTTTCCTATCTGTTGTGTCCTTGGTTAGGTACTCAGAATCTTGGACTTCCATTTTTTCCCTTCTATACAATAGGGATAATAATGTTGATCTAGTTGAGCCATTACCTAGATTAGAGATAATGTAACACACCATTTAGAATGGCCTCGACACATAGGAGGTGCTCAATATACTCTTCATGTGGCATGTCCCTTGGATGTCCATGAGCTACTTTGCACTCTTCCTCATTCCCAGGCACTGTGTACTCTGAGAAAGTGGCAGAACATGGAATTGGCAGTCAGAAAATGTGGGTTTGGATCACAGAAACACTCCTCATAGACAGAGTTGCTAGATTTATCAACAGGACACTCCACTGAATTGGAATTTCAGGTAAAAAATAAATAATTGTTTAGTATAAATATATCCCATGCACTATTTGGTACACACATTAAAAAAACTTACTTTTATTTATTTTAAATCCAATTTTAATAGGACATCCCATATTTTATCTGGCAACACTATGCAGGGGCTGTGACATTCAGTAAGTCATGTAGTACTTTCAATTTTATCATGTGTAAAGACAATGTTAACAACAACTACTGAATAATTATCATGTGACAAGTCTTTTAATCTCTTTTCTCTCAGAAAACATATGAGCTAATTTTATTTTTTAAGTATATTTTATAGGTTATGCTGTTACAGTTTTCTCATTTTTTATCCCCTTTATGCTCTTCCACCTGGTACTCCCATTCCCTCTGGCATTCCTCCCCATAGTTCATGTTGATGAGTCATGCATATAAGTTCTTTGGCTTCTCCATTTAATATACTATTCCTAACCTCCCCTTGTCTATTTTCTACCCCCTAATTATGCTTCTTATTCCCTGTATCTTTTCTCCTATTCTCCCCCATCTCTTTCCTGCTGATAACCCTCCATGTGATCTCCATTTCTGTGATTCCATCCCTGTTCTAGTTGTTTGCTTAGTTTGTTTTCATTTTTATTTTGTGTTCATTTGTTGATAGTTGTGAGTCTTGTATAATTTTACTGTTCCTAGTTTTTACCTTCTTCAACTTTTCTATAAGTCCCTTTAACATTTCATATAATAAGGGCTTGGTGATGATGAACTCCTTTAACTTTACCTTATCTGGGAAGCACTTTATCTACCTTTCCATTCTAAATGATAACTTTGCTGGACAGAGTAATCTTGATAGCAGGCCCTTGCTTTTCATCACTTTAAGTACTTCTTGCCAGCCTTTTTTTTTTTTTTTTTTTTGCCTGTAAGATTTCTTTTGAGAAATCACCTGATAGTTTTATGGGAACTCCTTTGTAGATACCTCTCTCCTTTTCTCTTGTTGCTTTTAAGATTTTCTCCTTATCTCTAATCATGGATAATTTAATTATGATGTGTCTTGGTGTATTCTTCTTTGGGTTCAACTTGTTTGGAACTCTCTGAGCTTCCTGGACTTGTATGTCTATTTCTTTTGCCAGATTGGGGAAATTTTCCTTCATTTTTTTTCAAATAAGTTCTCAATTTCTTGCTCTTCCTCTTCTCCTCCTGGCACCCCTATGATTCAGATGTTGGAACATTTAAAGTTGTTCCAGAGGTTCCTAAACCTCTCCTCATTTTTCTGAATTCTTGTTTCTTCATTCTGTTCCAGTTGAATATTTATTTCTTCCTTTTGTTCCAAACATTGATTTGAGCCGTGGTTTCCTTTCCTTCACTGTTGTTCCCTGTATATTTTTATTTAGTTCACTTTGAATAGCCTTTACTTATTCCTCTATTTTGCAGCTATACTCAATCATTTCTGTGAGCACCCTGATTACCAGTATTTTGAATTCTCCATCTGATAGGTTGTCTATCTCCTTATCATTTAGTTCTTTTTCAGGAGTTTTGATCTGTCTTTCATTTAGGCCATATTCTTTGTCTCAGCACACCTGTTACATTGTAAGGGAAGGGACTCTTACGTATTTTCCAGGGTGAGGTAACCCACTGGGCTGTGTTGTGATGCTCTATGTGGGGGAGGGGTCAGAGAGGGAACGATGCCACTTGCTCAGCTCTCACTCCACTTTCAGTCACTTCCACCACTACCCACAAGCAAGTTGCATCCTTCCAGTGCTGATTCCTATGTGGGTGGGCTTGTGTATGTTTTAAGAACCCATGGGCCCCTTTATCAGACTCTCCTATGAGACTGTCTGTGTCTCCCAATCCCCACAGGTTTTTATAGCCAGAGGTTTTGAGGCTGTATTTTCCTGCTCTGGAACCCAGGGTCTGTCTCACTCCCCAATTGTTCTTCCTGGTTTATCTGCCTATGAATGTGGGACTGCCCAGTCCACCAGCTGCCACCTTGCCACGTGTCCTCTCTGCTCTGGCTTCCTGTCTCTGCCCCTCCTACTGGTCCGGATGAATGTTTCTTCTTTAACTCCTTGGTTGTTGGACTTCCATACAGTTTTATTTTCTGGAAGTTCTGGTTGTTTTTTGTTATTAAATTGGTTGTCCTTCTTTTGGTTGTGTGAGCAAATGAAGCGTATCTACGTATGCCTCCATCTTGGTCAGAAGCTCAAATACTCTCCCAATTTTATTATTCCTATTTTGTAGATGATAAAAATGCAGATAGGGTAAGCAACTGGCCTGAATCTAAATAGCTAATATGTAGTTAAACCAGATTTTGTACCCAGCTGACTCAAGAGGTTCCACTATGTCCTACTACCTCTATAAAATGCAATTATAGGTCCACCAAATGCTGGCTCAGGGTGATAAAAACAGATAATGTATATTGGCATAATCCTAAAAGAATCTGAGGTTACTGCATAGCTCAGTTTCATGGAATCAAATTTGAATAAACTGGCTTTACTGCCAAAAAGAATTTTTAAGAATTTCATTAAAGAGACCCCAAATATTTTATCAACACTTACCAAAATTCTCTTCCCTTTCCTGTCACTTCACTCATGCCCTGGAACTCCGAAGGGATTTCTCAACATTTCCCAGAGAAAATTCTCCACCCTTCACTTGTGACTTATTTTTCCTCTTTTTCCTTTATCTTCTTCTCAGTCCTTTATTATGTAGGGTCACTAGTCCTCTCTCCTAGAAGAAGTAGTCCATATGATTTAGAATAAAGAAGAAGGTAAATTGTACCAGAAATTTTGAAATCTTCATTGGTAGGATGAGGGAGTTTCTCAAGTTCTTGTACATTCCCATGTTAATAATCTTTGGGTTTTTTTTTTAACACTAGGTGCTCATTAAATGTGAATTTCTTTCTGCCTTCATTTGCATTTGCCCATATTTTGCCACTGTCATAGGAGGTTCTATTTCTGGTTTCATTTCCATATTATACACATGACTTGACAGATAGCTGAGCTTCTTGGAAAACTGGGGACTGAAGCCCAAGGGTATTGCCTGAGATTACAGGGTTAGATTTAGGAAAAAGGCAGCTCAGAGAATAAAAACATGTTTTAAGAGAAGGTGTTTTTAGGGAACTATGGTACAGCACAGAGACAAAGTAAAAATATACTCCAAGAAATGTCTTGCCAGAATAAGAAACATTTATAAGCTTGAGCTTGTTTCTCTGCTTACAGATTGTTCTGTATGCTACAAGGATAACAATTCAGGAAATATATTTGTAGCTAACTGGTCAAAACAGCCCTATCAACTACAGCTCAATAACAAGGCCAACACTTGAAGTGTGTACCTGGAATTTTTATATATATATTTACATATTTTTATCTATATCTATATATCTATCTGTCCGTATATCTATCTATCTATCTATCTATCTATCTATCTATCTATCTATCTACCTATCATCTAATCTAGCTATCTATTTATCTATATCTATCATCTATCTATCATCATCATCATCATTATCTATCTATCTATCTATCTATCTATCTATCTATCTATCTATCTATGTGACTTTTCTTTCTGGCGCACCTGATGGAATTCACTTTTAAGTCACCTTGGCCTTTAAGTCAACCAAAAAGAGGTTTCAAATTCAGGCCTTGATAATTAAAAGCATTTAAAAAAAATATGGTCTAGTACAAAAAATTGTTTTTGAAGGGGAACATCGAAATATTTCTTATATCACATCTTTATTAACTTTTACAAGCTTGTCGCCTTCTAATGATACCTACATATCAGTTATCTACATAGATATCTACACAGAAAAATATCTCCTTATTATATGGGAAATAAAAAGAAAAGAACACAGGTAATTTATTTAAGATATCACTTATTTTACTTTCAAAACCCATTTCAGAGTTTTTCTAATTTTGTCACTTTGCAGTTGTCGAAATGGTGACTCACAGTGGTAAAAATCTTGTCTGAGATCACACAGCTAAAAAGCTATAGAATTGAGAGTAGAGCTTAAGCCTTTTTGGCTCCAAAGCCTGTGTTCTTACCGTGATCCAGAGCATGACTCAAAATGCATGACAAAGGACTTGAATAGACATTTCTCCAAAGAAGATATACAAATGGCTGACTAAACACATGAAAAGATGCTCAGAGTGACTAAATCATTGGAGATTCAAACCAAAGACACAATGAGATACCACGTCCCACCCAATTGGATATATCTATCATAACAAGTCTTGACAAGGATGTGGAGAAGTGGAACTATATAATGAGGCAGCTTCTGTGAAAAAGGTGTGAGAGTTCCTTAAAAAATTAGACATAGTTATTATTTGGTTCAGCAGTTCCACTTCTGGGTCTGTATCCCAAAGAAGTGAAGGCAGAGACTCAAACAAATATTTTTACACTCATGTTTATAGTATCATTATTCACAATAGCCAAAAGTTAGAAGCGACACAAATGTCCTTGATGGATGAATGTATAAACAAAATTGGCATATACATACAATGGAATATTATTCATCCCTAAAATAGAAGAAAATTCTGACACATATTATATGAATGAAACTTTGAAAGATATTATACTAAGTGAAATAAACACATCATCAAAAGACATACATAGTGTGAGTCTATTTATTTGAGATACATAGAGTAGTCAAATTCATACAGACAAATAGTAGAATGATGTTTTCCAGGGGTTGAGGGAAGGAGAATGAGAAGTTAGTGTTTAATGTGTGCAGTTTCAGTGTGGAAAGATGGAACAGTTCTAGAGGTGGTGGTGGTGAAGGCTGCACACCAATGTGAATGTACTAAGGCCATAGAGATGAAAAAGAAAGAAAAAGGAAAAGCACAGGCACACACGTGTTAGCTGAGCAGTTCCAGAACATACTGCTCAGATATTAGAATTCCTGATGGTGGATTTTAGGCTCAGATGTCTAACTCCCCAGGTTGACCTAATAGGACTGAAATAGGGCCCAGAACTGTGTATTGTAAACCTGCCGCACAGGTAGCTCTGAAGAAGGTGTTCAGCACATGTTTGAGGGAGGCCCATTTTACAGTAGAGAAAACTTAGACTTCACAACATTTTAGAACGAGGAATTGATAGATGTGGAATTTGTTTTCGGACAATCCGACTTCAAACTCTGCTCTCTTAGGCACTGCCATGTAAAGTCTAATATACACTTTACAGTTTTCCTTTGGGTATCTTCTGGTGGCCAATGTAAAACATACAAGCTTCTGACAAGTTGGGAAAGAGAATTTTGATGTGTTGCTGTAGATCAATGGTTCTCAACTAGGGGTGATGCTTTTCCTTGCAGACATTTGGTGAAGTTGGAAGAAATTTTTTAAATCCTCACCTTAGTACATACTTATTGATTTTAGAGAGATGGGAAGAGAGGGAGAGAAACATCAATGTGAGAAAGAAACATCAATCAGTTGCCTCTCAAATGCACCCCTAAGGGGAATGGAACCTGCAACCCATGAAGACATTTTTGATTGTGAAAAGTGGAGATGTTACTTGCATCTCATGCATTGATACTAGGGATGCTACTAATCATGACAGACACTCCCAAAACAAAACAAAACAAAAGAAAACAAAAGAATTATCTGGTTCAAAGCATCAATAGTGCTGATGTTGAGAAAATTTAATGTGGATTGTATATTTAGAACTTTATTGGAATTCATTTACAATTTCTTTTGCTAGTTAAACTGTGCTTCTTCAAATTTTAGCCCATGAAACTGAGGGTGGGGCCTAGATGATTTAAATTTAATATTCAGGTAATTTTGGTATTATGCAAGGCCATTTGATTTTGCTGGCAAAGAAATGTCTATTCAAAGCATGCTACTGTGTTATTTATTTATTTTTTCTTAATCCAATTGATTTTAGGATCTTTAGCCAGAGATCACATGTAAATTGAGTATCACGCATCAATTTCTCCTTATAAATATGTAAAATTTTACTGTTCAGCAACCTTGCATATATCATGAGGTCTTCTCAATATACTATTTTGTTTCATGTTTCTTCCCTAGATTTCAATTTGCTTTTAGAAGTTAATTCCAGTCTAATGATGACTTTGTAACAGGCAATACATGACAGCTTGTATATTAATATTCTTTCTTTCCACTACCAGGCCCTTTGGGTCTACTTTGGAATACAAATTTTCATCACTAAAGCAGAGCTCATTCATTCAAATGATTTTGATAAAAGCAGAGATTTCTATGATTCTTACATAATTCAGGAGTTTCTCTGTCTTTTTATGAGCAACTGTAATCTAAGTTACCTCGGAGAGACAATCAAAACTCTTCCTGTGAATTTGATGCCCTGGTCAGTGTGACTCAGTTGGTTGGAGTGGCATCCTGTAACTGAAGAGTTGTGGGTTCATTTTCTGGTCAGAGCACGTACATAGGTTGTGATCTGATCCCTGGTCCAGGTGCTTACAATCCCCAGTCCAGCATGCATGGAGGGCAACCAATTGATGTTCCCTACATCGATGTTACTCTCTCTCAAAAAATAATGAAAAATGAAGGTCCTTGGGTGAGGATTCAAAATAACAATAACAAAACAACAACAACACAAGCAAACAAAACAAAAACCTCTTCCCATGAAGTTGAACCATAGATTTGGGATGATGAATTTGGCATTCCATTCCTCCATCTAGGTCATCTCTACTCACCTCTTCAAGCTCCGTCATGCCTGTGGCCAACCTAGTCCACTTCCTGGATGTCTTGCAGAGCAGGAATTTGTATCCAGTTACTTGCCTTGAAACACAAAATGAAGAATGTGGTGTGGATTGGTGATGTGTCTGTCCTCAAAGGCAGATTTTAGTCAGCCCTCTGAGGTTGACTTCCTACATCCAATAAAGGTATGATCTATATTGCAGATACCAACATCACCAGGCACTGTGGGGATTTCTTCATCTGGTGGATTCACAAATTTGAGGAGCTTGATCAAACCCTGAAAAAGATGAACTAGAGATCCTGCATATATTCACATTTGTATTAGTCAAGAACCTATTTTGATGTCATTGTTGGTGGGGAGTGTTTTTTCCACTGTGAAGGCTTTACAGAGCTTAGCCTTCAACTAAGCCTGTCTCAACTAAGTTGAAGTTTATTTCAATCAAAAACTGAGATGTTTTACCCATCTTTGTCAGCTCTACCCCCAAACAATTTTAACATCACTTATAGCAGAAAAATCAGAAATCATGTGCATCCTGATATAATGAAACAGGAAATACACAGACCATCCCTGAAGAATTTCAAAAATAAAATTTAACCAGAATTTAGTCAAGTCTCTAGATCTAATGACCTGCATACAGGAAATCAGAGAGATAAAGAAACAAATAAAATGAAACCATAACAATTCAATCAGCCAGAATCAGAATGTGGGAAATCCACCACATGTAATGGACCTTGTTGGGATTCTGCTTTACACAAAGCAAGTACAAAGAGGCACCTGAAACAAGAAGGACATTTTGAACATGGAATGGGTATTAGATGGTGCCAAAAATCTGTTAATTTTGTCAGTGGTGATAATAGTATTATGGTAATGTTAAAAAAAAAAAAAAAGGTTAGCATGCCGGTTGTTAGCAACAATGTTTTTCCAGATATGAGATTCCCTGTACTACATCAGATGTTTGAGTAACTATGTTTTAAAACTGGGACAACATGAGTCCTATCACACACCCTTGGCAGTGACTTTGAACAATGGGTTATTTTTCAGTCACGAACTGCAAGGTAGATGATGATTGTCCAACACAGAAATGACAGGAAGATTTAAATGTTCATAGCATAAAGCACCTTGATAGAGGTAAAAGCAGTATTTCAACAAATGAATTAGCAGTAGCCAGAAGGAATATTCAGACAGGGTGTGACAGGGAGAGGCAGAGCTAAAATGATGAAAGTGTTTTTTTGAATGTGTTCCGGGCACTGAGAATCCCTGAGATGTGCTAAAAAGTGTCTTGCTGACTGGTGGTTCCATCAAGATATTTTAGCTGGGAAATGCCACATTTTGCTTATAGATCGTTTAGATAGTAAAACATAACAAAAGAAATGGAACTAACTGGTGAATAGTCAATATTTAATGATTTTCAGTTTAATGGCTCTCCATTTAGTTATATAAAGGCACTGGTAGTGTTATTTTTAAAGATTTTTTTTTGGTTGAATTTATGCTCATATAGCTTTAAGAGGTTGAATAACATCATTTTTATTCTCAGTAGGGTTAAAACTACAGGCAGAAACCCCTTCAGACTACATTGTGACTTGGCCTCAAACATTTGACCTCAATTTAAGCCTTTGGTATGAAGGCATCGAGAGTGGAATAGAAATTCAGGCAGAGAGAAACTGGATAACCTGGGAGTTTTGAGGCTCTAACTCAACATATAAACACACCTGTTCAAAAGCAAGAGAAATTGAGGGCCCGCATGGATTATTTCTTCTTAAGCATTCAGTACTACATCATGCATATTTTTCCTACCAGACTGAAAGATTTTTGGAATGAATTTCCTGTGGTTTCATGTCAAATAGAACAAACAATAGCATGTCTTTTCTGTAGTATGTCTTATATCCTTCTTGAGCTTCCTAACTTAGTGAATTATATCTACCACCCTTCTAAAATGTGGCATAACAAAGAAGAGTAGCTGTGGCTGAGGAGGAGACCCCAGTCCTAATATTGGCTCAGCAAACACTTCAGTTATCCTGACTGTATTTTTCTGATGTGGTCAAGAATTACAGCAAGAGGGAGGGCATAGATTCAAATGAAGTGGACTTCAAATGCATTTTCTGTTCTGGCACAGCCAATGGATATAACAGCCCCTCTTCAGTGATGCTAGTGCTCACTTCTGCTGTCAGTGTGGGGAGGCTCATCGAGTAGGGGAAGCTTTATTAATCACAAATACTTTCTGTCCTCACTGGGGAAGATTACCCTTCCCTCTCTCCACTGTTATCAGGCTTGGCTTTGTGACCTTCTCTGGCCTATGACATGTGACTGGAGGTGACATAGCACTCCTGGTAAAGCTTAAGAGCCTGCGTGGCATTTGTCATGTAGTTCTTTCCTCTTTTCATGGGATAGGTCATGTTATGGGTAGAGACCCATTCCGGAATTTGGTTCCAGTAATGAAAACTGCATAGCTGTGGCCCACCCATGATGGGCAGGTCTTATGAGTGAACAACACATCTTTGTTTTTGTAACCCACTAAGATGAGAGGGCTATTGATTTTATCTAACTTATCCAATTTTGATATCAACTCCCAGGGTGGCAAATTATATGTGAGGTAGAATGGTGAGAAGAAGCAGGCATCATTTGAAAAAGCCTCTCAGAAGAGTCTCATGTGCCCTTAGCTTCCTTTGGGGTAAAGTTTGTTCTATGGGGCTATGCAGTTTCCCACCCACTATTACTATGGCTATCCTGTTCTTAAACTTGGATCCAGCTTTGCCAATATTGTTTAGATACATATTAACCTCTTAAGCTATCTTCCAATATTCTAAGGATATAATTGTTTATGATAAACCTGGCATTTGGGTTTATCTCTTCTTTCACATTTTCTTATCTTACAATACAATTTAACTGCCCTTTCAAACTTAAGATCATTATTAAGCTTTATGATCTTATAACCAGGTTAAACTTAATGATGAAAATAAAGAAAACACAAGGAAAGCAAAGAGTATATTATGAATTTCTGTTACGTTCTGTGCCCTTGTATTTGATGCTGTAACATGTCACAGTTGCTCTCATTAAACAGTAGAAGACACTGAAACTCAGAAGTGCTCAATACCTTGCCTGAAATCTATTGCCTGAAAAGTTGAAGAGCAGGGACAAATGCAGAGCATTTTCATTATCACTACTCCCAAATTCTCCACACAGTAATTTAGCTCTATTTACATAGTCTTCAAATTTTCCAAGATGAAAAGGTTCTTCTATAGTCGTAGTTTCCTCATGCATTTCATTTATATTCCTTATTTTCAGAACATTTCAAATTTGGCTTAATATTAAGCAGAATATGCTGGTTTATGTTGTAATAACAAAAATTCCTCCAGATATTAGTGACTTAACAGAACACAACTTTAAATGCTATTGAAGGGGAGCAGTTTGCCACCCCAAATACACCTCTTGGGGATATTGATTATTTTTAAGAAAGAAAGGCTTAAGAAAAAGCTTTGAACTTCCTCCTAACTACTTGAAAGAATTTCAACAGAAGGCATGCTTCAGGAAAGATGATGTCATCATCAATAGCTATAGTTTGTGAATGTGTGTGATAGACAGGGAGAAACTTAACAAGGCCTGTTTGATCAAAGTATTGTCTGTGGTCCATTGTTACAGATGGCCTAGCAAACATTTATTTACCAAACATTTGCTCTTCCATCTCCATGTGAATTGCCTTCCTACTCTTTGAAGTCTGAAACCGCTCCCACCTCTCTTTCTCCTTAGCTCAAGATGACAAATAAACCTTGACTTTCTGCACATATTCTCATGGAACTCCTGCATGCACACGTGTAATTAAATTTGGTTATGTTCCCTGGTTATTCTGTGCCATGTCAATTTGATTATTAGCCCAGCCAGAAGAATTAAGAGGGAAAAGAAGGGACATTTTCCCTTCCCCCTACACCTCTTTTTACATGACCAAACATCTCAGCCCTTTCTAATCATTCTGGGAATCAGTCTGGTGCATTTTGCTCCATCATTCCATGATGGTCAAGCTAGGGAAAAAAGTAAATACAGTTTATAATGTGTAGCCTTTTAAAACATCTCACAGGAAATACACATATCATTTCATTGGCCAGAGCAAGACCTATGCCCATGCCTACCCTCAAATGTGTTAGGAAAACACAATCTTCTCATTTGTCTAGAAGGATTAGAGAATTGGAATATTCACAAGTGTTTAAAAACTTTTTCTGGCATAATCCATATCAAATGGTGTTTCATCATGATGTAAATAAATCATCTTTTATTAGAAAAATATACAGCAGCTACTGTGGTTATCAAGGTACTCCTGATGCTCATTCGTTGGAGTCTGTCAGACAACAGTGACTCACAGTCCAACTCACTGTGGAGTATATTTTCCACCATACGTTAGATTTTTTCAGATATTTTCAGTATACCATCTCAAATTGGGAGCTCATTCTCTCCCAAGCTAAAAGGTAGCATCAGTAGGCAGGAGTGAAGTTCCTGCTTCATGCTGATCTGTTGGTTCTTACATCAAGACATTGTTCCACACCATTGTCATAAAACACTGGTCTGTTTGTAAACAGAGGCACAGTTTGGCCAATGCAGGTAAATGAAGGAAATAAGCTTGCATTATAAACTTTCTCATTAAAAATTAAAGCCAGATAAAACTGTATATACATTTCACTAAATTACCTTTCTAGGCTTTGCAAATATTCTGAGGGCAGCTAATCTCTCCATTTTAATTAGATTGCACATCTTTTTCAAAGGCTAGTGTCCTGATGTTTTAACATAAAAAGATCGTTCCTATTTAAGGAAGAAATTTGGAGAGCTGAGAATTAACATTCACGGTTAACCTTTTCTTAAGGGGAATGATTTAATTTCAAGTGAGGAAGACCGTCCGTAATTGAACCACATTTATGATTTTTAAAATAGATCTCCACATGCCTGAGCTGCAACCTATCTCAAATTACAACTCTCTCCCTCTTCCTGTGTACCCCTTCCTTAGTTTATTTTTACCCCTAGCCTTTATCATTGCTCAATATGTTCTATATTTTGTTTATTTTTCATTGCCATTCATTGTTTTTCTCACCATTGACTCAGGGATTCTTGTCAGGTTTATGGCTTTATCTTCAATGCCAGGCAATATGCCTGGTGCATAGTAGATGCTCAATAAATATTTGCTCAATGGAGGAACCAACCCATGATTGAATTTCACAATTAAAGAGCATTTGTCACTTGAACAGAAACTCTTTGAGGATAGAATCTTGATCTGTCTTTTCAGGCTACTCTCTTTCTGGCATCTGGAGTCCTGCTTGGTACAAGTACGTTCTCCATAAATACAAGTCAGCCAAGGCAGTATTGGAATCTGAAGAGAGAAATGTTGTACCATTTAATTTAGGGAGTGGACAGAAAGAGAATAGACCTGACACTAACAGATGTCTGAATGTAGTAGTGGCTGTTGGTGACACATGAGAAACTTTGCAGACTATCTCCCAGCCATTCTAAGTGGCTTTCTCTGCTCTGTCAGCTATGCTTTTCTGTACGTCTCAGCACTCACGCACCTGCTCAGGCAAGGCTGGACACTCTACAGCCTCATTTGGTTGGCTAACTTCTATTCTTCTTCAGACCTCAGCTTAGACATCACTTTCTATAACTCAGGTAGTAAATAAAAAATATTGGCCGAGTGTATAAATTAAATCTTTGAGTTGTTCAGGCCCCAAATTTTTGAATTATCCTTAATATCTTTTTGTTTTTCACACCCTACATTATATGTACTTGAAAATGTAAAGTCACTTCAAAATATTTTGGGAACTTGATCCATTTAGACTTCATGGTCACCTCACAGCTTGTTAGGACATTGCAATCACTCCCTAGCTGGACTTTCACAATTTTAATTTTTATTATTTTTAGATATATATTTTTTAAAATTTAATCTTTATTGTATTTTTTCCATTATGAATTAGTAACCTTATAAATATCCTCCCCCCAGCAATCATCACACTGTTGTCCATGTCTATGGGTCCTTTTTCCTTTTTGCTCAATCCCTCCACCCCCTAACATCCTGCCTCACTAGCTGTCATCTTTTATCCATCTATGACTCTGACTTTGTTTTCCTTGATAGATCAGTTTGTTCATAGAATCCACATATGAGTGAGATCATATGGTATTTTTCTTCCTCTGATTGGCTTATTTCATTTAGCATAATGTTCTCTGGGTCCATCCATACTCTTGCAAAGGATAAAATTTTCTTCATTTTTACATCTGAGTAGAATCCCATTGTGCAAATGTTCCATAGTTGCTTTATCCCCTCATCTACTGATGGACACTTGGGCTGCTTCCATATCTTGGAGACTGTAAATCATGCTGCAATGGACATAGGGGTGCTAATGTTCTTTCAAATTAGTGTTTTGGTTTCCTTCAGTTAAATTCCCAGAAGTGGGATTGCTGGGTCAAAAGGTGGATCCCTTTTGAACTTTATGAGGTATCTCCATACTGCTTTCCACAGTGGTTACACCAATCTACATTCCCACCAACAGTGCAAAAGTGTTCCCCTTTCTCCACATCCTCACCAGCACCTGTTGTTTGTAGATATAGACTTTTTTAATATGCAGATTTTTCAATTACAGTTCACATTCAATATTATTTTGTATTGGTTTGAGGCATACAGCAAAGTGGTGAGACAATCATATACTTTACAAAGTGCTCCTCCTGATATTTCAAGTACCCATCTGACACCATACATAGTTATTACAATATTATTAACTATATATTCCCTATGCTCTACTTTACATCTCCACAACTATTTTATAATTAACAATTTGTACTTCTCAATCCCTTCACCTCTTTCACTCAGCCCCTAAACATCCTTTTCTCTGGCAGCCACCACCTAGTAGATTTTTGATTCAACCATTGTCTCCTACAGTGCTTGTGTAATTCAACAACCAGAGTGAGTCTTTCAAAAGGTAAACTGGATCCATGCCCTTCTACTAAATCCCCACCAGTGACTTCCCAATGTGGGGTAAATGCTGATGTTCTTGCAGTGACCCACAGGCCTTAATCTATACTCTGATTCTCACTTCTATTAGCTTACCTACTTTCCTTCTTGCTCTCTCAGCCCAAGCCACAAGAGCCTCCCTGGAGCTCCTCAAACTCCCTAAGCACAATTCCCCCTGAATGGATTTTGCACTGGGTCTTTACAGTCCATGGACCATTTGCCTCCCAGATACTTTCAGAACTCACATTCTCACTTCCTTTGGGTTGGGCTCACTGATGACTTTACCACAGTATATAAAATAGCATCTGAATGCCCATCCCTCAGCCCCAACTCCCCAACTCACCTGCTGACATATACCTCCTTGTTCATTATTTGTTATCTTTTCTTTCCTCTAGGCTGTAACTCCAATTGACCCTGATGTTCCTAGTACTTTGAGCTTTATAGACCATATAAATTCAGTAAGTATTTGATAAACTAAGTTATTTAATTAGAATCAGTGAACACAGAATATTTTTTTCCTGAAGCTTCATCCAGCCTGTAGGATGAATACTGTCTAGTAGGTAGATTCTCTAAGGAAGTATCCAACTCACATCAAGAACAGTAAAGTCTATGACAATGTAACATAGTAGGGAGATTTTAAACCAATTTTTAATGGGGTATTAAGAGAAGAGGTGGACCTGAGGCTGTGTTCAATATGTAAGGCTCCTCCATATCACTCAGAGTTTGTTAAAATAATGCCAACACTGCGAGGGATTGTACAGAGGGGCAAGGGCAGGCGTAAATTGACCTACCCACTGCGATTGCGGAGCAGCCCACAAAATAAGTAGAGCTGCCCAGAGTCCCTTAGGAGAGACCAGAAACAGGATTAACTGGAGAGTCCTAGAGCTGATTTACTCCCATTTCCGTAGTCCCCATTTGGCGAGGGCAAGCAACGCACCCAAAGAGCCAAAAGCGGGGAAAACACACAATAGAAGACCCTAAACTGACCAGTGCCGCGAAGCTCGCGTGCCAGGGAGGCCAGATGAGTACTGGAGGTCGCGAATAAGCCCTCTGGTCTGGGGCAAACACATGCGAGCCCAGGCAGGTGGGGGACCCTGCCGCGCTGGGAACGCGCTCAAGGAACCCGCGTGAGAGCACAGAGAGATCCCAAAAAATAGCCCAGACCTGACCGAAGGGGTCACAGAGATGCTGCAAGCAGGAGTCAGACACAGGCATTAGACTCCTGAAAGGCTCAAACAAACAACCCAAGGCCCTATAGGGTCAACAACTGACATCATCAGAGGCAGGCCCAGAAAGAAAAGTAAAGGACAAAAATACTTAACAGACTCTCACAAAAATGGGAAGAAAAAGAAGTTCCCCCCAAATGAGTGGAAAAGGGGACTCCCCACAGAGAGAGCTCAATGAAATAGAGGCAAGGGAACTATCAGATACTGAATTCAAAACAATGGTTCTAAGGAAACTCAATGAGCTCAGCCAGCTCAAAGATAACTATGAGAAACTGCAGAGAAACTATCAGGATCTTACAGCAAACTATATCAGCCTGGAAAAGGACATAGAAACTATCAAGAAGACACAAGAGGATATGAAGAATACCATTTCTGAATTGAAGAACACAGTAGAAGGAATCCAAAGCAGGCTGGATGAAGCTGAGGATCGAATCAGTGAGATGGAGGACAAGGTAGAAAAAAGCTCCCAGAACGAACAAGAAATGGAAAAACGGCTCAAAAAGAATGAAGAAGCATTTAGGGAAATGCAGGACAACCTGAAACGCAATAATATCCGTATAATAGGGATACCAGAAGGAGAAGAAGAGCAGCAAGGAATAGAGAACTTCCTCGAAAAAGTAATGATGGAAAATTTCCCTAATTTGAGGAGAGAAAGGCTCCCATGGATCCAGGAGGCACAGAGGACCCCACTCAAGAGGGACCCAAGGAGGTCCACTCCAAGACACATCATCATTAAAATGGCAAATGTCAAAGACAAAGAGAGAATCCTCAAGGCAGCAAGGGAGAAGGAGAAAGTAACATACAAGGGGGCCCCCATACACCTAGGAGCTGACTTCTCAACAGAAACACTACAAGCCAGAAGCGAATGGCAACAAATATTCCAAGCCATGAAAAGCAAGGGCCTACAGCCAAGGCTGCTCTACCCAGATAGGCTCTCCATTAAAATAGAAGGAGAAATACGGAGTTTCCCAGACAAAAGAAACTAAAAGAATACATCTCTACCAAACCAGCACTCCAAGATATGCTAAGGGGACTGGTTTAAGCAGATGAAGGAAAAGAATGAGACAGAGAGGAACACAAGTACAAAGAGAACAGATGAGTAAGTTTCTATCAGTAATATCTCTCAATGTGAAAGGACTAAATGCCCCAATCAAGAGACACAGGGTAGCTGAATGGATAAGAAAACATGACCCACACATATGCTGCCTACAAGAGACCCACCTCAGAGCAAAAGACCTACACAGATTGAAAGTAAAGGGTTGGAAAATAATATTCCAAGCAAATGGACATGAGAAAAAGGCTGGCGTTGCCATACTTGTATCAGACAAAGTAGATTTCAAAGCAAAGGCCATAAAGAGAGACCCAGAGGGGCACTTTATCATACTTAAAGGAAGAATCTATCAAGAAGACATCAACATTGTAAACTTATATGCTCCCAATAGAGGAGCCCCCAAGTTTATAAGGAAATTGTTGGATGACTTCAAAAAAGATATAGATAGCAACACACTGATAGTAGGGGATTTCAACACCCCACTGTCAAAAATGGACAGATCTTCCAAACAAAACATTAATAAACATATCGTGGCGCTGAATGAAACACTGAATCAAAGAGACTTAACTGACATATATAGAATCTTACATCCCAAAGAAGAAAAATACACATTCTTTTCAAATGCATATGGCAGTTTTTCAAAGATAGACCACATGATAGGACACAAAGCAAGCCTCAGTAAATTCAGGAAAACTGAAATAATATCAAACTTTTTCTCAGACCACAAGGCCTTGAAACTCGAAATCAACCTCAAAGAGAAATTTCAAAAACTTGGAAACTCATGGAGACTGAACAGTACACTATTAAACAATGAATGGGTCAATAATGAGATAAGAGAAGAAATCAAACAATTTCTGGAAACAAATGAAAATGAACAGACAACTGTCCAAAACCTATGGGACACAGCAAAGGCGGTCCTGAGAGGGAAGTTCATAGCAATACAGGCTTACCTTAAAAAGATAGAAACATTTCAAATAAAAGACCTAACACTACAAATTGAAGAACTGGAGAAACAACAACAAATAAATCCCAGAGCAAGTAGAAGGAAGGAAATAGTCAAGATTAGAGCAGAACTGAATGACATAGAGACAAAAAGAACAATTCAGAGGATCAACCAATCCAGAAGCTTGTTCTTTGAAAAGATTCATAAAGTTGACAAACCTTTAAGCAGACTCATCAAGAAAAAAAGGGAGAGGACCCAAATTAATAATATCAGAAATGAAAGAGGAGAAATAACAACTGATACCACAGAAATACAAATGATCATCAGAAACTATTATGAACAATTATATGCCAAGAAATTGGAAAATCTTGATGAAATGGACAAATTTCTATGAAAGTATAATCTTCCAACACTGAAGGAGGAAGAAACAGAATGCTTGAACAGACCGATAACAGCTGGGGAAATTGAAGCGATAATCAAGAAACTCCCAGCACACAAAAGCCCAGGGCCAGACGGTTTCCCAGGAGAATTTTATAAAACATTTAAGGAAGAGCTAACCCCTGTCCTTCTCAGACTATTCCAAAAAATCCAAGAGGAGGGAAGACTGCCAGACTCTTTCTAAGAGGCCAGCATCACCCTGATCCCAAAACCAGATAAAGACCCTACAAAGAAAGAAAACTACAGGCCAATTTCGCTGATGAACATAGATGCTAAAATCCTCCACAAAATATTGGCAAATCGCATGTAGCAATACATTCAAAAGATTATCCACCACGATCAAGTGGGATTCATCCCAGGGATGCAGGGATGGTTCAATATACGCAAATCAGTAAACGTGATACATCACATAAATCAAAGAAAGGCAAAAACCACATGATCATCTCGATAGATGCAGAAAAAGCATTTGACAAGGTACAGCACCCATTTATGATCAAAACACTCAGCAACATGGGAATAAATGGGGCATTCCTCAACGTAATAAAGGCCATATATGAAAAACCTACAGCCAATATCATACTCAACGGGCAAAAACTGAAAGCTTTCCCACTAAGATCGGGAACACGACAAGGATGTCCGCTTTCACCGCTTCTTTTCAACATCGTATTCGAAGTCCTAGCCACAGCGGTGAGACAAGAGAAAGAGATAAAAGGCATCCAAATAGGAAAGGAGGAAGTAAAGCTATCATTGTTTGCAGATGACATGGTAGTGTACATAGAGAACCCTATAGACTCTACCAAAGAACTCCTCAACCTAATAAGTGAATTTGGCAAAACAGCAGGATACAAAGTCAACATTCAGAAATCAAAGGCGTTTTTGTACACCAGCAATGCAATAGAAGAAGAAGAAATCAGGAAAAATATACCATTCGATATAGCACGAGAAAAGATAAAGTACCTAGGGATAAATTTAACCAAAGACACAAAAGACCTGTATGCAGAAAACTATACAACACTGAAAAAAGAAATTAAGGAAGACACAAATAAATGGAAGCATATACCGTGCTCATGGATTGGAAGAATTAATATCCTTAAAATGTCCATGCTACCAAAAGCAATTTATAGATTCAACGCAATCCCTATTAAGATACCAATGACGTATTTCACAGAAATAAAACAGACATTTCAAAAATTTATATCGCACCATAAACGACCTCGAATAGCCGCAGCAATTTTGAGAAAGAAACACAAAGTAGGAGGGATCACAATACCGGACATCATACTCTACTACAAAGCCACTATACTCAAAACAATCTGGTACTGGCACAAGAACAGACCCATAGACCAGTGGAACAGAATAGAAAGCCCAGAAATAAGCCCAGGTCTATATGGACATCTAATATTCGACAAAGGGGGCAGACGCATAAAATGGGGCAATAACAGCCTCTTCAACAAATGGTGTTGGGAGAGCTGGACGGCTACATGCAAAAAATTGAAATTGGATCATCAGCTGACACCATACATAAAAATAAACTCAAGATGGATAAAATACTTAAATATAAGTCACAACACCATCAAAGTCCTAGAGGAGAACTTTGGCAGGAAACTCTCAGATATCCCACGCAGCAATTTTTTCACTGATATGTCTCCTAAAGCAAGGGACATAAAGGAAAGAATAAACAAGTGGGACCTCATCAAAATAAGAAGCTTCTGCACGGCTAAAGAAAACATCAGCAAAATGAAAAGGGAGCCAACCGTTTGGGAAAATATATTTGCTAATGATACATCAGATAGAGGTTTGATCTCCCAGATATACAAAGAACTCACTCAACTTTACTCCAAGAAGACAAACGATCCAATCAAAAAATGGGCAAAGGACCTGGGCAGATGCTTTTCTAAGGAGGAGATACAGAGGGCTCAGAGGCATTTGAAAGGATGCTCAGCATCACTCGCCATCAGAGAAATGCAGATCAAAACCACCATGAGGTACCACCTCACACCGGTCAGAATGGCCATCATAAACAGATCCACAAACAACAGGTGCTGGCGAGGCTGTGGAGAAAAGGGAACCCTAGTCCACTGTTGGTGGCAATGCAGACTGGTGCAGCCACTATGGAAAGCAGTGTGGAATTTCCTCAGAAAGCTGAAAATGGAACTGCCTTTTGATCCAGCGATTCCCCTGCTGGGACTATACCCTGAGAACACCAAAACGCCAATACAAAAGAACCTATGCACCCCAATGTTCATAGCAGCACAATTTACATTAGCCAAGTGTTGGAAGCAACCTAAATGCCCATCAGTAGATGAGTGGATCAGAAAGTAATGGTACATATACACAATGGAATACTACGCAGTAGAAAGAAAAAAAGGAGTACTAAACTTTGCGACAGCATGGATGGAGCTGGAGAGCATCATGCTAAGCGAAATAAGCCAGGGGGCGAAAGACAAATACCATATGATCTCACCTATAAGCGGAACCTAACCAACAATGCAAAGAAGCAAGGAAAATATGACCAGCAACACTGAAAGGAAAAGAAATCAACAGAGACAAGAGGGAAGGGGGGGGGCAGAGAAAGGGAAGGGAAGGGGAAAGTCAAGGAACATATAGCAAGGACGCATGGACAAAACCAAAGGAGAAGAGCTGAGGGAGGGAAGGTGGGAGGGGGCAAGGGAAAGAGGTGGGGGGAAGGCAGAGACAAATGTATTTAAAAAGTAAATAAATTAATTAAAAAAAAGAAAAAAAAATAATGCCAACATTTAGATCCTATCTTAAATAAAGCACTTGCTAGGAAAACATAGGGTTGAGAAGCTTTCTTAGAAAACCTGTAAACAGCCTATCAGGGTGATCAAACCCATGGCTCTGGGGTCAGATAGCCAGTTTTCAATTCAACCATGCAATTTCCTAACGGTGTGGCTGTGTGTTAAACATTTTAGTCTTACAAGTCCAAGTTTCCTCAACCTATAAAATGAGAATTAGAATGGCTCTTGATGGACAGGAATACATGAGGTGGCTTACATGCTAGCACAATGGCTGGCACAAAGCAAGAAGTAAATGGGAGTGGCTGTTATTATTGCTATCATATCCAGCCAGTTACACTTCAGCTTTATGCTCATTATGGAGGAGAACAAGGCTTTCTTTGGGACTTAAAAATGTTTTTATTTAGGCATTTACCTTAAAGCAAACTCAGAAAACTGAACTCTCGTTATGTCTGGGCAAATGGCCATTTGTGGGGATGGGAGGGGGGAATCAAGGTCAACCCTGTTCAGTGCTGGCATGTGATTGTAGGTGCTCTATAAATGCCTACTAAAAGAAAGAATTTCAAGCTTAATTTCTCCAGAGAATAATAGAACTTTCTCTCAAAATGGTCAGATTCAGAGAGATTACAACACAAAGTTATAGTCAGAAATCCCAACATCAAATCTTTATTGGAAAAATTACACAGAAGAGCATCATTTTTTATCAATTTGTACCTATATGAACAAATGTAAGTAGGTGGTTATGTTTCTGCAGGATTTCCTGATTGTTCATGTATGCATTTTTGGTTTGACAGGGCAGAGATTTGAATCACATCATCATGAACAAACTGAGAGGGATGGAGGGCTGAGAAGTTTAAAAAATTTCTAGAACACATCGCTCTTAGGCCACAGTTTTAAACTGGATGCCAATCAAATCTGCTGTCAGGTATAAAATTGCCATAATGACCTCTAATATCTCACATTCATCCTATCTCATATTCATTCTATCTTTAATCTACTAAATTACCTTTTGCAGTTCCTAAATTCCCACTTATGTGGGGCCTTGTTAACTCTTAATTTAAAATTGTCTGTTTTTCATTGAAAATTTATGAGAAAATTATAGATTCACTTGTGGTTATAAGAAATATCAGGCATTTTAATTTTCATTTCTCTGATGGTTAGTGATGTTGAGAATCTTTTTATATGTCTATTGGCCATCTGTATGTCCTTTTTGGAGAAGAGTCTATTCAGGTCCTTTGCCCAGATTTTAAAGGGATTGTTTGTTTTTTTAGTGTTGACTTTTGTAAGTTCTTTATACATTCTGGATATTAACCCCTTAGCAGATGTATTGGTAAATATGTTCTCCCATTCTGAAAGTCGTCTTATTATTTTGTTGGTGGTTTCCTTTGCAAAAGCTTTTTAGTTTGATGTAGCCCTGTTTGTTTATTTTTTCCTTTTGTTTCCCATGTCTTAGGATATGCATCAGTAAAAATATTGCTATGAGCAATGTCTGAGATTTTATCATCTATGTTTTCTTCTAGGAATTTATGGTTTCTGGTCTAATATTTAAGTCTTTAATCCATTTTGAATTTATTCTTATGTGTGGTATAAGAAGATGGTCTAGTTTCCTTTTTCTGCAACTATCTGTCCAATTTTCCCAATGCCATTTATTGAATAAATTGTCTTTAGCCTATTGTATGTGCTTGTTTCCTCTGTCAAATATTAATTAATTATAAAGGTGTTGGTTTATTTCTGGGCTCTCTGTTCTGTTCCATTGATCTATGTGTATGTTTTTATGTCAATACCATGTTGATTTGGTTACTATGGCCTTATAAAACCACAATGAGATATCACCTCACACCTGTCAGAATGGCTATCATTGATAAATCAACAAACAACAAGTGCTGACAAGAACGTGGAGAAAAGGGAACCTTTTTGCACTGTTGGTGGGAATGTAGATTGGCGCAACCAGTGTGGAAAACAGTATGGAGATACCTCAAACAATTAAAAATGGATCTGCCTTTTGACTCAGTGATCCCACTACTGGGAATTTATCTGAAGAAACTCAAAAATGAATTTGAAAGAACATAAGCACTCTTATATTCATAACAGTGTTACTTACACTTGCCAAGATATGGAAGCAGCCCAAGGGTCCATCAGCAGATGAGTGGATAAAACAATTTTGGAACATTTATACAATGGAATGCTACTTGGATATAAAAAAGAAAATTTTACCCTTTGCAACAATATGGATGGACCTGGAGAACATTATGCTAAGTGAAATAAGCCAGTCAGAGAGAGACAAATACCACATGATTTCACTCATATGTAGAATCTAATGAACAGACTGAACGAACAAGCAAAATAGAGACAGACTCATAGATAGGGAGCAGGGGTACAGTTATAGGGGGGTTTTTAGGGGGTAAAGGGATCAAGTGTAAAGGTAAAAGGACTCATGGATATGAATAACAATATGGTGATTGTTGGAGGGCAGGTAAAGGGAGCTAAATGACAATGGAAAAAATATAATAAAAAAGGAAACAACTTCACAATATAATAAATGAAAAAAAGAAATATAAGGGGAGATATTTTGTAAGCTTTGCTTACCTTTCCCAATGATAACATTGTGCAAAACTACAGTAGAATACCATGTTGCCTTTGACCTGGTCCACTGATTTTATTTAGATTTTCTAGTTCTACTGGTATGCATGTGTGTGTTGTGTATTAAGTTCTATGTAAGGTTTCTGTATCTTGCATCCCCAAAGTTAAGATACTGAATACTGTTCAAAGCCTTTGCAGGGTTCAGTGCCTACTGTGATTTCCATTTGGATATGCTCTTTGTGAAATTTATTTAATCCTGTTCTGATGTTTGCCACTTGGTGTGTTAGTTGTTGGCCTTTTTGGGGGGAGTCTGGTGTAGGCCAATGTCAGATGATGTCTGTGCCTGGCCCTTGGCAACCTGTTTGAAGCTACAAGCCAACCACAATATGTGGCTGCTTTTCTTGGGCCTGGGTGAACACAGGAAGGACCAAACTGTACAGCATGTCCAGCCTTTACCAGCACTTGGCCTGGAGGCAAGTCAGCAAAAGTCCTAAGACACCTTGAGATACTTGTCCACCTGCTTCCACCTGCCTCCACCTGTCTCTGTCTGCCTCCACCTGCCCGCTGCCTGTTAGGCACAGTTGCTGATGGAGCCTTTGGCAGAGTTGGAAGTATGGGGCTATTGGATCTTCCATAAGGGAAAGGTGATGTTGCGGCTTCAGAGAAAGTGGTGGATGTGGTCTCAGTCCCAGAGCCACATGATTGAGTCTATCCCAGATTTTTCCCTGACCTTGGCAGGGTGGAGCCCCTAGTAGTCAGGTGGATGGGGCCTCTGGACCCCAAAGGTTGCATCTAACAGAATCTGGGAGGGTGCTTCTATCTGGTCTCCCATGAGGGTGAAGCACTAGTCAGGTTCATGGGAAAGTGGGGAGATGACCCCATCCCAAAGCAGTCACTGACACCCCCTGAGTCTTCCCAGACTTTTACAGCCAGGCCAAAGCAGCTGACTCCACAGTAGGAACTAAGCTCTGTAGGGCAGGGTGACAGGGAGTTCAGAAGGTGGGGTAATTTCTTTTCCCCTGGCTGATGCTGCTGGGAGTGCTCTGCCCTAAGAAAATGCTATCTATAGTGTGAAAGAATGACTCAGTACAGGGATCCTGGACGCTGACCAGCAAGCCTCCTCCCCAAAGCCATAAACCTCAGACACTCCTGAAGCTACTCTATCCCACTGTGCCCTCCCTTCACCAGAGCACAAGTAGAGTGGCGGCAAACAAAATTTAGTGCTTTGGCCCTTTAAGAGAGTGTTTATGTCTCCAGAGGATTCTATCTTTCCTTGGTGGACAGAAACCTCACTGCTTCACAGCCAGATGTTATGGGGATGCCTCTTCCTGGCTCTGGAGCTTTGGGCCGAGGAGCCCTGCCTGTGGTGTAGGACACTTCTCAGGGGGGACTCTCTGCAGTTGAGATATCCCTTCAGAACCTCAGCCACTGCTCATGGGAGCAGAGCCAGCCCTTTTCATGTCTCCACCCTTCCTACCAGTCTTGGTGTGGCTTCCTCTGTAACACTTGGTTATGACTCCTCTTTGGCTATTCCTTAGTTGGTCATTTAGGATATTGTTTTCTAACACTGCCATCTTGAGAGTCACAAAAATTCTTAATTTGGATTAAGTATTTTTGTTAATTTTTCAATCTATCGGTCATGCTTTTGATGTTAAACTTAGAACTCTGTGCCTACTTTCGAGATCCTAAAGATTTTCTCCAACACAATTTTCTCAAAGTTTTAGAGTTTTATATTTTTCAATTAATTATATGATGCATTTTTAAAAGTTAAAAATTTTATTGATTACGCTATTACAGTTGTCCTGATATTTCCCCCTTTGCCTGTCTCCACCCAGCACACCCCACTCCCTCAGGCAACTCCCCCCACCTATTTTCATGTCCATGGTTCATGTATAACTTCTTTGGCTACTCCATGTCCTATACTGTATTTTATATCCCCATGGCTATCCTGTAACTACCTATTTGTACTTCTTAATCTCCTCAACTCTTTACCCATTCCCCACGCCCCCACCCCCCTTCTGGCAACCATCAAAATGCTCTCTGTATCCATGATTCTGCCTCTGTTCTTGTTTGCTTAATTTGTTTTTTATATTCAATCGTTGACAGATTTGTATTTTTAGCCATTTTATTGTCCATGGTTTTGATCTTTTGTATCCCTTAAATAAGTCCCTTTAATATTTCATATAATAATGGTGTGGTGATGAAGAACTCCTTTAGTTTTTTCCTCTCTGGGAAATTCTTTATCTGTCTTTCAATTCTAAATGATATCTTTGCTGGGTAAAGCAATCTTGGCTTTGGGTCCCCATTTTTTATCACTTTGCGTATTCCTTGCCAATCTTCTAGCCTGCAAAGTTTCTCTTGAATATGAGATCTCTCTTGTAGGTAACTAACTTCTCTTCTCTTGCTGCTTTTAAGATTCTCTCTTTTTCTTTAACCTTTGGTATTTTAATTATGATGAGTCTTGGTGTGGGCCTCTAAGCATCCATCTTGTTTGGGACTCTCTGTGCTTCCTGGACTTGCATGTCTATCTCCTTTACCAAATTAGGGAAGTATTTTTTCATTATTTTTTCAAATAAACTTCCAATTTTCTTGCTGTTTTATTCTCTTTCTGGCATCCCTATGATGCAAACATTCGAGATCTTGAAGTTCTCCCAGAGGCTGCTTATACTATCCTTATTTTTTTTAATATTCTCTTCTTGTTGTTCCAGTTGGTTGTTTTTTGTTTCCTTATGTTCCATGTCACTGCTTTGAATCTCAGCTTCATCCACTCCACTGTTGTTTCCCTGGAAATTGTTCTTTATTTCAATTAGTTTTCCTTGGTTTTGACTGGATCTTTTTTATGCTGCTGAGGTCCTCACTTAGTTCCTTGCACATCCTTCTAATCAGTGTTTTAAACTCTGTATTTGATAGATTGCTTATCTCCATTTTGTTTAGGTCTCTTCTGGGGTTTTGATCTGTTCTTTCATTTGGGCCATGTTTCTTTGTCTCCTTCTTTTGGCAGCCTCCTTGTGTTTGTTTCTATGCATTAGGTAGAGCTCCTATGATTCCCTGTCTTGGTATTGTGGCCTAATGTAGTAGGTGTCTTGTAGGATACAGTTGCACAGCCTCCCCTATCACCCAAGCTGCATTCTTGAGGTAAACTCTTCATTTGGGCTGGGTACACACCCTCCTCTTGTAGTTGAGCCTTCATTGCTGTTGATAGATCAATGGGAGGGATTTACCCAGGCCAATCAGCTGCAAGGATTGGCTGTGACCACTGAACACCAACCTCTGTCCTCCATGGAGGATCAGCTATGCAGGGGCAGAGTCATGTTCCAGTGTGGTCTGTAGCTGTCCACTTGTTGTGCTGGCCGTGGCATTTTCTGGGTGGTGCAGGCCAAGGTCAGCCCCTACCTGTATTTTGCCAGGGGCCACCCTACCTGAGCTATAAAGCAATCTGAGGTGGCTGCTACTTGTACTTGGCTTGGAGACTCCCAGGTGAAGCCAAGTTGTGAATCTAGGCTGGCTGCTGGTAGTGCTGGGCCTTGGGCTCAATGAGGCCACCTGTTGCTTGTTTGAGTGGATTTAAGAAGTTGTGAAGCATGAGCCAAGACCAGCCTTTCATATGGAATAAACAGCTTGGATGGCCCATAAATTGGGTGGGGCGGAGTCTTTGGGGATCTTCAAGGCCGGTCAAACAGTGATAGCCAAGTTGATGGAGTTTCAGTTATGGCACCAGCTTGCCTGTTTTGTGGGGGTGGGTGGTTTTAAAAGGGGACAATGACCTCTGCTCTCCTTGATGCCAGACACTTCAGTTTCTCCCTGTTTACCCCTGGTTTCCCCTCAAGCTGCTACCCTGGTGCTGGAGCTCAGAGGGAGTGAGTCTGAGTAGGTAAGTCCCTGTGTGGGTTCTTTAAGAGAGGGTTCTTGGGGCTTCAGAAGTTTCTTCCACCAGCTCAATCCCTGCTGGTGTTGGCAGCCAGAAGTTGTGGGGTCTTATCTTCATGGCATTGGAACCCTGGGCTGGAGAGCCTGGTGTAGAGCTGGGACTCCTCGCTCCCAAGATACCCTCCTGAATTTTTATCCACCACACACAGGGGTGGGACCAGCCTTTTCCATATCTGCACCTCTCTCACCAGTCTGGATGCATGTGATTTCTTTAATTCTGTAATTTTCAGACTTCCATTCAACTTGATTTCTGATAGTGCTGAGTGGTGGTTGTTCTATATTATAGTCGTAATTTTCACGTGGTTGTGCAAAGAGTCGAGCCATGTTTGCCAATGCCACCATCTTGACCGAATGTCAGGAAGGGGGCAGTATATGATGGATTTTGAGTTAATTTTTATGTAAGGTGTTAGGTTCAGGTTCACTTTTTAATATTTTTGCCGGAAAATGTCCAACTGCTCTAGCAACATTTCTTGAAAAAGTCATCCTTCCTCTATTGAATTGATTTTGCACCTTTGCCAACAATCAGTTGGGCATATCTGTTTGGATCTATTTGTCCTACATTCTACTCCACTGCTCTTGTGCCTGCCCTTCACCAACTATGATTCCTTCATAACTGTAGCTATGCAGTAAGCCTTGATCTCAGCTAAAAGCTGCTTTCACTTCATACTTGTTTGTCAAAATCTTTTTAGCTATTTTAAGGCTTGTGTCTCTCTAAACAAGTTTTAGAATAACCTTATCTATGTTTATGTGTTGGGATTTTGATAGGAATTATGTTAAACATATAGATCAATTTGGGGAGAATTGCATCATTACTACATTAGGTCTCCTAGTCTATGAACACAGCATGTCTCTCGGTTTATGTAAGTCTTTTTTCATTTCCTTCATCAGCATTTTCTACTTTGAAGCATACAAATCCTGGAAATGCTTTGTTTGAGCGATGCTGCCACAGAAGAAATTCTTATCTGTTTTAATTAATCTGTGATCTGTTTTAACTAACCTACTTTTCATGCAGAACATATCAAGCCTAATGATGGAGAAATGCTCTGAGGTCAGCGTTTTATAGACAACTTAATTCTAATTCTGGAATGACTTGTTAGGAAACCCTTGGTTCACTAGCTCACAGAAAATTAAGTGGTTTAGGGTCTTGGATCCCAACTTTAAGTTTTAATGATCTCAGAAGTTATAGAACGTGCAGAAGTCATCTTCTCAAGAAAAATGCATGGCCAAACTGATGCTTGCCAGCAATCCGCTCAAGAAGACAGATGATCCTATGTATCTTTCTTTCTTATGCTTTAGTCCCTTTGAAGAGTCTCCTTTAAAAAATTAATTGAGACCAAATTGTCAACTTTATATTTTTCCAGGTACCTAATTTTGATTAAGAACTACATCTTTGTTTAAAGGTGTATGTAGATAAACCTCAATTTTGTCAATCTCAGTTTTGTCTAAGAAGTAGAATCAACTTCTAATTTTAAACCTTAAGTCCCACCTCTACTTTCTGCTGCAATATTTTTAAGAGGAGTATATCAGGTTATATACCATGCTAGGCTAGACCTACTCAGTAAACTGAGTAACTGCACCTGCATTATTTGTTCAGTAGCAGTATTAGCATGGTCTAAAAGAGTATATACTCAGCAAGCTCAGTTGCTTGATGTTATGGCATCAAATGTTGGAGAGGACAAAGTGGAATCCCAGAAAGACCTGTAGTCTGAGATTTTTCCTGCTCAATCCTGTGAGGCATCTGGGAGTCTCCTAGTGCAGCTTGGCTTCTCTGGTGAGCTTTTGACTAAAGCAAAATTAATGCACATGGCTACATTTTCACATGCATCTGAAGAAGATCTGAATGTATCTCCAAGGAGCAAGATCTAATACCACAATCAGATGAAACTGGCATCTTTGTCACTAATGGTTAGAGATTTTGTTGTAGCCAGAATAAAAAAACTTAGATGCCTTGAGAGGCAGAGACAGACAGGAATGTAAATGAACAAAACATGCTTGCATAAGACAGTAGAGAGCAATGAGAACTGAGGAGAACTTACAATGTAACCTTGCCTAAAGACACTCAAATTTAGAAACAGTGTCAAACATGACTGAAACAAACAAACAAACAAACAAGTGAACAAAAAAACAAAGAAACAAACAAACACTTGTCATCTAAATTTCTTTGTAAGACCACTAGTACAAAATCTCTAGGTGGCGGTTGAAACTCTAGAGGAAAAAAATACTTATGATTTCAGATACTGTTTGTCTGAAGGTCTACAAAGAAAGCCAAATCTCAGACCAATGAACTGGTGACTAGCTACTAGTTATCCTCAGAAAAGATGATTTAATGGCATGGGTTACCTTGTATGGTACCAAACCTCCCAGACTGTATTAGAAGCTGAATTCAAAGAATTGCCTTTTAATTCAAGCAAACAGACATTTATGAAAACTCCTCTCCTGAGGAACATATTTATGTGCGTTATAAACAAGAACACTTTTTAACATTAAAAAATTTGAACTTTAAAAAATATGTGAGGTATTCAAGAAATGTAAACAGGAATTTTTATCTCGTTTTCCATATGGTTATATAGGCACCTTAAATATCAACACAGATTACAGATAAGCCCATTTACATTTAAAAGAATTTTTAAAAAAGGAAGAAATTAATTTTGAAAATTGTTTCCAAATTTAAACGTTATTTTTTGGTAGCTAAAGTTATAATTGTAGTCAGAAATCTGAAGGATAATGTGTGCCCCATATAAGAAAAATGTCCACAAAACTGAAGTTATTTTGTTAAGAAGCAACTTTAACATGCCTATATTTAACATTTCCAACAGACACTTTCCTACAGGTTTTCTGACTTTTTATATCTGAAGATAGGGAACATAAAATTGGATTTTCTTGATGACTCTGGTTAGCACTATAAATATCAATAACTGTGCAACATTTCTTTCAAATTTTTCCTTTCTTCCTTCTCAGTGACTGTTTTTTAAATAGAAACGTATGCTCTTAATATATCTTATATGAATATTTTCACTAACTGTAATGTTTACACTTGCAATATGCAAATGACCTAGATTGTTAAAAATATTTATTAAATAAGAGTAAATAATTATTGAATGAGATTTTAAGAGATGACTAAGTTAAGAGGAGGGAGCTATAATAGTTATGTGACAATTATTTTTTAAGCAATCATATTTGCTTTAGTTTTTTGTTTTGTTTATTTGTTTTGTTTGTTTTGCTTTGTTAGGTTTTTTGACTAGGGCTAATGTTCTAGGTTGCTTACAGACTGACTTTTAGAACATCAACTTTTAAAAGGAAAATTATATTATTTGGTTTATGATTAAATAAATCAACTTTTGGGTGTTAAAATTAAATATCTATTTTTGTTTTTAGTCTAAAATACATTTTAAAACATTTAAATTTGGTATAGCGTTTAGTTTTTTCAACCAAACACAAATTTTAAGTGTTACATTGAATAAAAAACACACTTATTCTTAATATAAAACTGAAAAAGATATATAGGTAGTATTAGTTTCAGGGCTGCTGTGACAAATTACCATGAATGGATGGCTTAAAAATAAAATTTGTTCTCCCATAGTTCAGAAGGCTGGAAGTTGGAGATTAAGATATTATATGATTATTTACTTTTGGAAGCTCAGAGAATCTGTTCCACGTCTCCCTTCCAGTTTTTGGTGGTGGCTGGCAATCCATGGCCTTCCTTGACTGTATACTTGCATCTCTCCAGTTTTTTCCCCTCCATCTTCACTTAGCTTTTGTGTGTCTGTTATCTGTGTGTGTGAGCCTCTTCACTTCTTCTTGGATGTCCACCAGTCATTGGATTTAGGACTTCAATGCAGTATGACTTTGTCTTTAACATGATTAAATTTGTGAAAATCCCATTTCCAAATAAGGATGTTAGAACTTGAAATACATATTTTGGGGAGGACAGTATTTCACCAACTCTATTTATGTACATATTAGCTACTTAATATGCACTGTAAAATACAATGTATAATTACATAAAGTACAAACTTTCTCCTTTTTTTAAAGTTTTTTTCTTTTTTTCCCAAATACATTTGTCTCTGCCTTCCCCCCAAACCTTCCCCTGTCCCCTCACCTCCTCCCTCCCTCAATCCTTCCCCTTTGGTTTTGACCATGAGACCTTGCTACACATTCCTGGACCCTCCTATTCCCTTCCTTTTTGCCCATCCCCCCTCACTCCATCCCTCTTGTCTCTGTTCGTTTCTTTTCCTTTCAGTGTTGCTGGTCTTACTTTCCTTGCATCTGTGTATTGTTGATTGGTTCTGCTTAAAGGTGAGGTCATACAGTATTTGTCTTTTGCCCATAGCTTATTTCGCTTAGCATAATGCTCTCTACTTCCATTCATGCTGTCGCGAAGTGCAGTAGTTCTTTTTTTCTTTCTGCTGCGTAGTATTCCATTCTGTAAATGTACCATGGTTTTTTTGATCCCATCATCTACTAATGGGCACTTAGATTGCTTCCAATACTTCACTATTGTATATTGTGCTGCTATGAACATTGGGGTGCATAGGTTCTTTTGAATTGGCGTTTTGGTGTTCTCAGGGTATAGTCCCAGCAGGGGAATCGCTGGATCAAAAGGCAGTTCCATTTTGAGCTTTCTGAGGAAATTCCACACTGCTTTCCATAGTGGCTGCACCAGTCTGCATTCCCACCAACAGTGGACTAGGGTTCCCTTTTCTCCACAGCCTCGCCAGCACCTGTTGTTTGTGGATCTGTTTATGATGGCCATTCTGACCGGTGTGAGGTGGTACCTCATGGTGGTTTTGATCTGCATTTCTCTGATGGCGAGTGATGCTGAGCATCCTTTCAAATGCCTCTGGGCCCTCTGTATCTCCTCCTTAGAAAAGCATCTGCCCAGGTCCTTTGCCCATTTTTTGATTGGATCGTTTGTCTTCTTGGAGTAGAGTTGAGTGAGTTCTTTATATATCTTGGAGATCAAACTTCTATCTGATGTATCATTAGCAAATATATTTTCCCATACGGTTGGCTCCCTTTTCATTTTGTTGATGTTTTCTTTCGCCGTGCAGAAGCTTCTTATTTTGATGAGGTCCCACTTGTTTATTCTTTCCTTTATGTCCCTTGCTTTAGGAGACATATCAGTGAAAAAATTGAGCGTGGGTTATCTCAGAGTTTCTTGCCAATGTTCTCCTCTAGGACTTTGATGGTGTTGTGACTTATATTTAAGTCTTTTATCCATCTTGAGTGTATTTTTGTGTATGGTGTCAGCTGATGATCCAATTTCAATTTTTTGCATGTAGCCGTCCAGCTCTCCCAACACCATTTGTTGAAGAGGCTGTTATTGCTCCATTTTATGCTTCTGCCCCCTTTGTCGAATATTAGATGCCCATAGAGACCTGGGCTTATTTCTGGGCTTTCTATTCTGTTCCTCTGGTCTATGGGTCTGTTCTTGTGCCAGTACCAGATTGTTTTGAGTATAGTGGCTTTGTAGTAGAGTTTGATGTCCGGTATTGTCATCCCTCCTACTTTGTGTTTCTTTCTCAAAATTGCTGCGGCTATTCGGGGTCGTTTATGGTTCCATATACATTTTTGAAATGTCTGTTCTATTTCTGTGAAATACGTCATTGGTATCTTAATAGGGATTGCGTTGAATCTATAAATTGCTTTGGGTAGTATGGACATTTTGAGGATATTAATTCTTCCAATCCATGAGCACGGTATATGCTTCCATTTATTTGTGTCTTCCTTAATTTCTTTCTTCAATGTTGTATAGTTTTCTGCATACAGGTCTTTTGTGTCTTTGGTTAAATTTATGCCTAGGTACTTAATCTTTTTTCTTGCTATCTCGAATGGTATATATTTTTCTGATTTCTTCTTCTTCTATTGCATTGCTGGTGTACAAAAACGCCTTTGATTTCTGAATGTTGACTTTGTATCCTACTCTTTTGCCAAATTCACTTATTAGGTTGAGGAGTTCTTTGGTGGAGTCTACGGGGTTCTCTATGTACACTATCATGTCATCTGCAAACAATGATAGCTTTACTTCCTCCTTTCCTATTTGGATGCATTTTATCTCTTTCTCTTGTCTGACCGCTGTGGCTAGGACTTCGAATACGATGTTGAAAAGAAGCGGTGAGAGCGGACATCCTTGTCGTGTTCCCGATTTTAGTGGGAAAGCTTTCAGTTTTTGCCCGTTGAGTATGATATTAGCTGTAGGTTTTTCATACATGGCCTTTATTACGTTGAGGAATGCCCCATTTATTCCCATTTTGCTGAGTGTTTTGATCATAAATGGGTGCTGTACCTTGTCAAATGCTTTTTCTGCATCTATCGAGATGATCATGTGGTTTTTGCCTTTCTTTGATTTATGTGATGTATCACGTTTACTGATTTGCGTATATTGTACCATCCCTGCATCCCTGGGATGAATCCCACTTGATCGTGGTGGATAATCTTTTGAATGTATTGCTGGATGCGGTTTGCCAATATTTTGTGGAGGATTTTAGCATCTATGTTCATCAGCGAAATTGGCCTGTAGTTTTCTTTCTTTGTAGGGTCTTTATCTGGTTTTGGGATCAGGGTGATGCTGTCCTCGTAGAAGGAGTCTGGCAGTCTTCCCTCCTCTTGGATTTCTTGGAGTAGTCTGAGAAGTACAGAGGTTAGCTCTTCCTTAAATGTTTCGTAAAATTCTCCTGGGAAACCGTCTGGCCCTGGGCTTTTGTGTGCTGGGAGTTTCTTGATTACAGCTTTAATTTCCCCAGCTGTTATCGGTCTGTTCAAGCTTTCTGTTTCTTCCTCCTTCAGTGTTGGAAGATTATACTTTTCTAAAAATTTGTCCATTTCATCAAGATTTTCCAATTTCTTGGCATATAATTTTTCATAATAGTTTCTGATGATCATTTGTATTTCTGTGGTATCAGTTGTTATTTCTCCTCTTTCATTTCTGATATTATTAATTTGGGTCCTCTCCCTTTTTTTCTTGGAGAGTGCTTAAAGGCGTGTCAACTTTATTTATCTTTCAAAGAACCACCTTCTGGATTGGTTGATCCTTTGAATTGTTCTTTTCTTCCCTATGTCATTCAGTTCTGCTCTAATCTTGACTATTTCCTTCCTTCTACTTGCTCTGGGATTTATTTGTTGTTGTTTCTCCAGTTCTTGAAGTTGTAGTGTTAGGTCTTTTATTTGAAATGTTTCTATATCTCTAGGTAAGCCTGTATTGCTATGAACTTCCCTCTCAGGACTGCCTTTACTGAGTCCCATAGGTTTTGGACAGTTGTCTGTTCATTTTCATTTGTTTCCAGAAATGTTTTGATTTCTTCTCTTATCTCATTATTGATCCATTCATTGTACAATAGTCTCCTGTTGAGTCTCCATGAGTTTGCAAGTTTTTGAAGTTTCTCTTTGAGGTTGATTTCCAGTTTCAAGGCCTTGTGGTCTGAGAAAAAGTTTGGTATTATTTCAATTTTCCTGAATTTGCTGAGGCTTGCTTTGTGTCCTATCATGTGGTCTGTCTTTGACAAACTGCCATGAGCATTTGAAAAGAATGTGTATTTTTCTTCTTTGGGATGTAAGGTTCTATATAAGTCAGTTAAGTCTATTTGATTCAGTGGGTCATTCAGCGCCACAATATGTTTATTAATGTTTTGTTTGGAAGATCTGTCCATTTTTGACAGTGGGGTGTTGAAATCCCCTACTATCAGTGTGTGGCTGTCTATATCTTTTTTGAAGTCATCCAAGATTTTCCTTATATGTTTGGGAGCCCCTATGTTGGGAGCATATAAGTTTACAATGTTGATGTCTTCTTGATAGATTCTTCCTTTAAGTATTACAAAGTCTACCTCTGGGTCTCTTTTTATGGCCTTTGTTTTGAACTCTACTTTGATACAGGTATGGCAGCCTCAGCCTTTTTCTCTTGCCCATTTGCTTGGAATATTTTTTTCCATCTGTTTACTTTCAATCCGTGTAGGTCTTTTGCTTTGAGGTGTGTCTCTTGTAGGCAGCGTATGTGTGGGTCATGTTTTCCTATCCATTCAGCTACCCTGTGTCTTTTGATTGGGGCATTTAGTCCATTTACATTGAGAATTCTTACTGAATGAAATCTGTTCATTTTTTTCTCTTTGTACCTGTGTTTTTCCCTTACTCACTCTTTTCCTTCATCTTCTTAAACCAGTCCCTTTAGCATATCTTGTAGTGCTGGTTTGGTAGAGATGTATTCTTTTAGCTTTCTTTTGTCTGGGAAACTCCTTATTTCCCCTTCTATTTTAATTGAGAGCCTTGCTGGGTAGAGTAGCCTTGATTACAGGCCCTTGCTTTTCATGACTTGGAATATTTGTTGCCATTCCCTTCTGGCTTGTAGTGTTTCTGTTGGGAAGTCAGCTCCTAGGCGCATTAGGGCTCCCTTGTATGTCACTTTCTCCTTCTCCCTTGTTGCCTGGAGGATTCCATCTTTGTCTTTGATAGTTGCCATTTTAATGGTGATGTGTCTGGGAGTGGGCCTCCTTGGGTACCTCTTGAGTGGGGCCCTCTGTGTCTCCTGGATCCATGAGACCTTCCCTCTCCTCCAATTGGGGAAGTTTTCCATCATTACTTTTTCAAACGTGTTTTCTATCCCTTCCTCCTCTTCTCCTTCTGGGATCCCTATTATGTGGATATTATTGTGTTTCAGGTTGTCCTGCATTTCCCTCAATGCCTCTCCATTCTTTTTGAGTGTTTTTTCCATTTCTTGCTCTTTCTGGGATCTCTTTTCTACCTTATCCTCCAGTTCGCTGATTCTATCATCTAGCCTGCTTTTGACTCTTTCCACTGTGTTCTTCAATTCAGAAATTGTATTCTTCATTTCCTCTTGCCTCTTATTTATAGTTTCTATGTCCTTTTTCATGCTAATATAGTTTGCAGTAAGTTTCTCTGCAGTTTTTTGTAATTCTCTGTGAGCTCACTGAGCTCATTGAATTTCCTTAGAACAGCTGGTTTAAACTCAGTATCTGATAGTTTACTTGCCTCTATTTCATTTTTTCCTCTTTTGGGGGATTCCTCCTTTCCCGTCAACTGAGGGTTGTTTCTTTGTCTCCCCATTATTTGTGAGACTCTTCTCTTTTGCTTCTGCTTCTTAAATTTGTCTTGACTTCCTGACTTTGTTGTGTGAACTTCAGTGGTAGGAGACTGCTATTTTTTTTGTTTCTTGATCTGCTTCTGATGATGTCAGCTGTTGAACTCGTCTCACCTTAGGCCTTCTGTTTTGAGACTTTCAGGAATCTACTGTCTGTGGCTGTCTCCTTTGGTGTTAATCTAGTCACTCTGCCCTCAGCGGCCAGCCTAGAGACACTCAAAAGTGGGGCAGAGTCCCTCCTGGCGGCGGTGTTATTGGTCCTGTCATGCTGCTGCTGCTCAGGGGAGTGTTCTGCCTGAGCTAGATGGCTGCTACCATATAGTGAAGTCAGCACTGGGTACCTGCTTACTATTCTCTCTCCATTCTCTCCCCAAAGCCTTCGTCTCCAGTCTCTCCCTCAGGTGTCTCTAAACCACTCTGCACTCCCTTTAGCCATGGATCTACTATCTCTGGCTACCACTCTGTACTCAGCCATCAGGTTTTAGCGCTATTGGGCCTAGGCAGAGCCTCCTGGGTGCGGGCTAATGTGTCCTCTCACACTGTTGCCACTCAGGGTAGTGGTCTGCCTGAACAAGATGGCAGCTGCCACTTAGGGGAATGAATCAGCACCAGGACCCCACCGGCTACTCTCCTAGCTCTCCCCAGACAGTCTCCCTTCCCAATCTCTCCACAGGTGCCTCCAGCCCACTCTACCCCCACCTCTGCTGGAGCCCAGGGTAAGTCTCTGCAAAAAAATATTTATGTGTTGGCTCTTTAAATGGCTCTTTGAGTCTCCAGTTGCTCACCTGTTAGAGAGCAACCCTGGCGCTTTTCACAGCTGGCTGTTATCTGTGTACTTTTTGGGCTCTGGTGCTGTAGGCTGGCGATTCCTGCTTATTGTTTAGACCCCACTCTCCTCAGGGAGATCCAGCTGGTCTTTTCAATATCCTTCTGGTGCTGCCGTCTGTGGGCACCTTTCCTGCCTTCTTGAGTCTCTACCGTACTCCTTACAGTTAGGTTGTGCTAAAGCTGATTCTTCTGTCTGTCTGGGGTTATAAGGCTCTTCTCACTATTTAGTTGTATGTTCCAGGTGATTTCTCCACAATTTAGTTGTAATTCCAGGTTGGTCCTAGAAGGAGGTCAGTGTGATTTCCACTCACTCCTCTGCTATCTTGATTCTAGAGACAGTTTTTAGATAGAATAGGAGCCATGAGTAGTGGTAGAAACTTCTGATAGGTAAATTGAATTTCTCCCTTTTTGAGGCTGATCTTGATAATTTGGCTGTCAAAATATGGATGTAAGACGAGTCGTAACTCTCAAAAAAATGAATATAAAAGGAATATATATCATAATAAAAGCTGTTTATAATGAACCCACAACCAATATTATATTCAGTGGTAAAAAGCTGAAAGACTTTCCTCTAAGATCAAAAAGAAGGAAAGGATGCAAACTATCAGTACTTTTACTCAACATAGTAGTAGAAATTCTAGACAGAGTAATCAGAAAATAAACAGAAATAGAAGTCTCAAAATTGGAAAGAAAAAGTAAAACTATTATTCTTTGCAAATGACATACTGTATAGAGAAAATGCTACTAGAATTAATAACAAAAATGTTGCAAGATACGGAATCAATATATAGAAATATTTTTCATATCTATGTACCCATAATGAATGATGAAGAGAATAAAGAAAGTGATCCCATTTACAATTGCATCAAAATGCATAAAATGCCGTGGTATAAATTTAACAAAGGAAGGAAAAGATCTGTACATTGAAAACTGTATGACATTGAAGAAGATATAAATAGATGGAAATATAGGCTGTGCTTATGATTGGAAAAATTAATATTGTTAGAATATCCTTACAACCTAAAATAATATACAGATTCCATGCAATCCCTATTAAAATACTAATGGCATTCTTATCAGAATCAGAATAAATGATCCTAAAGTTTTATGGAATCACAGAAGACACCAAATAGCCAAACAGATTTTGAGAAAGAACAAATTGGGAGGATTCATGCTACTTGATATCAAACTATACTATAAGACTACAATAATCAAAACAGTATGGTACTGGCATAAACACATATATAGATCCATGGACTAGAATAGAGATCTTGGAAATAAATTCTCACTTAAATGGTTAACTAATCTATGACAAAAGAGGCAGGAAAATACAATGAGGTAAAGATAGTTTATTCAATAAATGATTTTGGAAAGGCTAGAAAGATATGTGCATAAAAATAATTTTCTTATGCTTATTAAAAAAAAACACCCTCATAGTGGATTAAATACTTAAATATAAGACCTAAAACCATAAATCTCCTAGAAGAAAACTTAGGCAGTAAACTCTTTGACCTTATTCTTAGCAATTTCTTTTGGGATATGTCTCCTCAGGCATAGGCAACAAAAAGAAAAATATAAATTAATGGGACTCCATCAAATTAAAAATCTTTGGGACAACAAAGGAAACCATTAGCAAATGAAAAGACAACCTACTAAATAGAAAAAGATATTAAAAAATGATATATCTGATAAAGAGTTAATATTTAAAATATATAAGAAAATCTTACAACTTAACACTAAAAATAATAACAGCCCAGCTTAAAAATGGCCAAAGGCCTGAATAGACATTTCTCCAAAGAAGATATACGGATGGTTAATATACATATAAAAAGTTGTTCAACAACACTAATCATCAGGGAAATTAAAATTAAAAATACAATGAGTATCACCTCACACCTATCAGAATGTCTATTATCAATAAATCAACAAACAGCAAGAGCTGGTAAGGATTTGGAGAAAAGGGGACTCTTGTGCACTGTTGGTGAGATTGCAAATCAGTCAGCCATTGTGGAAAAAAGTATGGAAGTTCCTCAAAAAAATAAAAAACAGGACTACCTTATGATCCAAAAATTCCACTTCTGGGTATTTATCTGAATACAAAACACTAATTTGAAAAGATATATGCACCCCTATCTATGTTCATTGTATCATTGTTCAAGGTGACGAAGACATGGAAACAATCAAATTGTCCTCTTATAGATGGATGGATGGAGAGGATGTGATTATACACACACACACACACACACACTGGAATATTATTCAGAAATAAAAGAGAATGAAATCTTGCCATTTGCAATAACATGGATGAACCTTGAGAGTATTTTGCTAAGTGAAATAAGTCACACAGGGAAAGGCAAATACCACATGATTTCACTTATATGTGGAATCTTAGAAAAACCAAACAAATGAATAAACAAAGCAAAATAGTAACAGACCCAAAGATATAGAGAACAGGCTGACGGTTGCCAAAAGGTAGGGGGTGGGAAGATGGAGATAAAATAAAAAAATAAAATAAAATAAAGGCAGAGGCACCAGCATACATCTGCCTAAAAACAAAAAGACCACTGTTAATGTATTCTGGTATTTTTTGAATGCCAGTATAAAAAGCTATTAAATAATAAGGGGATTCCTAACAAATGAGCCTCGAGCTTATTTTTAGAATTTTTTTTCTGATGTCTTGCAAAGAAGAAAGCATCTATGCTTAATAACAAGAGGAACTTCTATCTCTAGGTGATACTCCCTATAGCCCAATGATAGCTACTGTCCAACTAGAACAAAGAGAAAGTTTACATTTTTAGAAAGCAGGCTTCTCTTTTTCTACTTTTGAGTTCAACATAAATTGGTACGCTTGAGGAAGAAGACATCTTAGACCCTCAAGTCCTCAGATTAATCCAGAAATCCAGCTTGATGCATTTGAATTATTCATAGTTGTTTGATTTATATCTGATTGTTATTTGTATGGGTTTCAGTTTGCCTTTCTCACAAGCCCTTTTAATTTGTACCATTACCTAGTGATAATGGTATAATGGGCCCGAATCACTTGAAAAATACAAAACTGTGCTTTACCACAAAATGCTCATAAGGCTTCTTAGGGAAAGGTTTGTTGGATGCTATTAAATGGGATGGTAGCTGACAAAAATGTCAAAGATGTAAGTTATTGTTCCATTCCACCTGAAACCTTAGACTATGTTCCCCCAGTTACCCTATTAATGAAGATATATCATCTCTCTGAGATTTCCTGTCAAACTCTGTTAAGTAAATAAAGGATAGGTGAAATATCAGAAACAGAGCTAACAAATGGAGCTAAGGCCTCCACTTGAAAGAAGAGAGCCAGCTGTTTACAGTACGAATTCAAAACAAAATGAAAATCTATGTTTTTCATCTATATGAAATACAGTTTTCAAAGATAGGTTGAAAATTGACTTTAGGAAAGGCTTTTTTTTCTAAAGGGATATTTAGTGGTCTGGTTTTTGTGTGACAAATGTGATTCTGCCCTGGCATAAGACAAATGCCTAGGTGAGCCTTACATATTACCTCTAAATTGAACTCAAACCACAAAGTAATGTTTGAATCATTTAGCTGGGTTAGTCTCAATGTGTCAAGATCAGAGTGGACTAGGATTTTTTTTATTGCCTGGGACCCATAGTCACAGCTACTGTCAATCAGGCAGGACCAGGACGTTGGGCAAGGATAAATAAAGCCATCATTCAGCCCTCTTGTTCTGGTGGTCCTATGCAGATCTCAGCCAAATTCTGTGTCACTCCAGGAATCCAACATACAATTGTCATTTCTTCCTGTAGGGCAGTAGTTCTCAAGTGGGAGTGACTTTTTTCTTCCCAGGGAATACTGGCAATGTCTGGAGACATTTTGGTTGCCACAACTAGAGAAGCTGCTATTGGCATGTAGTGGATTGAGGCCAAGGATGCTGCTAAAACACCCTACAGTGCATAGAACAGTCCCCAGAAGTATCTGACCTGTCTCCAGAGCAATGGTTCTCAAACATGGATGTGCATTGGAACGACCTGGAAGGCAAATGAGGAATATGGGGGCCCAGGCTCATTGATGTAGATGAGGGCCTGAACCTCTATATTTTTAACAGGTGTCCAGGTGATTCCCACTAAAGCTTAAGAATCACTGCTATAGGGTATTAATTAGGTTTGGAAAGTTGAACATGGTCCATTATTCAAAACTTTTTGGGGGTATGTCATTGTGCTAGATCTCTTGCACCAGAAAGAAAGAAATCCTATGACAATAATTGATTGATATTTTTTTTCTCTAGACCAGTATTTCCTACTCTGTGTGTGTCGTGAAGTTAAAAGGGCTGACATAATCCCTATAGTAGTAGTGCAAGCATCACTACTAGACCTGAAAAAATAGTGTCTGATACATATAAACATGTGAATATTTTCCAAATTGCATAGATGATCTGATTAATAATGTACATTCATTTAAAAGTGTTACTCATCAATGTTTTTAAAAATAGATGAATATTAATATATAGCTACATCATGTGTGGATTCATGAAATATTTTGATATTATTTTGCAAGGGATCCTCCAACTTGAAAATTATATGTAGGCCACATTTTCAGAATGTTTCCATTGTTTTCTTTTCTTTTCTTTGCTTTTCTTCTTCTTTTTTTTTTTAAACGAGAATTTTAATGATCTCAGTTTCTTCTGAGATGCCAAGTTTTCTGTATCTAATACCTTGTTTAAAGCAGTGTTTCCCTAAGCTTGATTTCACAAATAAATCTCAGGAATCTTGTTATTCTACAGATTCCAGTTTGGTTGCCTTGGGCTTGTGATTCTGCATTCATGACAGACTCCCAAGAAAATGCAGATGCTCCTGGTCCTCAGACCACCATCTGAACTGTGAGGATTCCGATGTGGCCATCCCTTGGTATTCACTCATTCTACACCCCACCTTTCCTAAAATACTTATACTCTTGAAATGACTAGATCTCAGTAAAACAGGAAGAAGTACCTATGTGCTGAAGGAAACAATGTGACTCACATTTAGCTTATGTAAACCTTATACAAAGTCCTTCTACAGGAACTAATTTTCTACAACAGCGTTACTAACCAAGAAGAACCCTAGAAGATAAATCTGAAAACAAAATCCCACATAGAAGACTTGGACCTTGCACAGGCTCTGTCACAATGGTGCTGCAGGTCTCCTGTATATGAAGCCCATTTTATTTCCAGTCAACCTCAATGTCATAATTTCCATATCAGGGCCACGTAGAAAAATCAACGTTTGTGCTGAGCAGGGGATCAGAGTCTATCTATCAGCCTCTTGCTAAATGCTCCTAAATATTTCTCCCTCACTTTCTGCAGCTACTATTTTGATTTTATACATTAATTTCAATACACTAGCATTTTTGTGACATCACTTGTATGATTCAGGCTAACTAATTTTAAGAGGTTTTAAAAAACATAATCAACTGGATTTCCTGGCCAATTAATTGGTTTGTCTTCCTGTGATAGAAATGGGACATTTGTGGAAGAACACGGGCATATAATAGGTTCTCCACATGGGTCTACAGATTAGTACCAATTTAAATAAAACCTTCTGGCCCAACTGGCATTTCCTCCTCTGGCCTAGGTTCCAGTACTAAAATCTGGCTAATAAAATAATTTAAAGCCTATATGAAAGTAAAGAGCAGTGAATTAAAATACAGATGTTAACTCTGCATCGACAACTGGACTTGCAAATGCTAGGCTTGGGGATACAAGTGACACGTCCTCTCCAAGAGCCTGACAGAACACACCCCATCTAACAGCGGCAACAGCAATCTGCTCCAGCCAATGAGTGCAACACAGAAATGCAGGTTTCTAGATTTTCTCAGTTTCTAAAGGTGGAAATCTGAATTTTTATGTGAAATCTCCTGATTTTTAAGTACAGAAAAATAATTAAAAAAATTTAAACCAATGTAAAAAAAGTAAAACAAGGCTGGAAGTTGAATTTGTTTTTTGGAGTCCTGGTTTGCAATCTTTGGTCTACCATGTGGCTGAAATTGTGCTTCCCAGTCGAGCAGCATCATTATCACCTGGGAGTGTGTTAGAGATGCACATTCTCAGGCCCCACTCCATTCTTACTGAATCAGAGACTCTGGGGGTGGGCCCAGCTGTGTTTTGTAAGACTTTTATGTAGCTCAGATACCAGCTCAAGTTTAACAATCACTGATCAAGTGCTTTTCCGATAGGCCTGGTTAGTTCCTTTTTGCAGTGAACCAGAGCTTCTGCCTCAGTGTACTGTTCAGTGCTACAGTTTCAGGAGCTTTGAGGTATAGGCTTGTCCTCTGTCTTTCTAGCTGTCACCCTGAGTGGCTGTCCAGTTATGGTTTGGATCCTACTTTAACCTGCTTCCTATGTGCCTAAATCTCTAATTTGGCCCCTTTAATATCAGGCTGAATCATGTGAAATGGCTGTGTTTTTGCAGGTCAAAAATTGTTATTTATGATGCAACAGATTTGATAATATTTTCATAGTATATCTGCTTTCTACCATGAACATTCTTTACCTTGAAGTGTTATAAGCAGTAAGTAAAATTATGCATATAAAATACATAGCCTGGTGCCTGGCACAGAGTAAGCTCTCAGTAAATTTTAGCTATAACTACTTTCTTATATAAAATAAAAACCACCACCAAGTCAGTCATTTCCCTTTTTAGTTGAATATGTTGAGGCTCAAGGAGTTAAGCTGTTGTAAACTTAGTCTTACATCTGGTAAGAGACAAGGGCAGGACTTAAAATGACGTGTTTCTTCTTCCAAATCCTGTGTGCTTTATTTACCATGTAATGTGGTTCTTCAATTTGTCTTGGTGAGTAGTAGATAGGGCTTACCACTCTTTTTTGGACACAGCAGTTTGAGCCATCAGATCCTCTTGCCCAGTCTTTGCCTTTCTCTGTCATGTTAGTAACAGAGGTTCTGCCTCAAGGTAGTGGGAGTGGTATAGCTCTGAGGGGTACTTGATCTATTCAAGAGTGCTTCTAGTGACAGGTCAATGAGAAGCTTAGCTTGGGAGCACCTGATACCTTCTAGTTAGATCAATGGAACCACTAAAAGTAATTTCATTCCGGGCCACCAGCAGAATATTTCCCTTCCCCTAGTCAATAACCATAATATAGGAAGGGCGAGATGTTCCCAAGATGTTCAGATGTTCCCTGAATGTGCCCAAGGTGTTGGGAGGAAAAGCTCTGCTGGACAGTAGAGCTGAATCCCTTCCTCCCCTAACCTACCCCCTCCTCCATAGCTGTTATCCTGTTCTCCATCTATGAGTCTGTTCCCATTTTCCTTGTTAGTTTAGTTTGTTCATTAGATTCCACATATAAGTGAAATCATATGGTATTTGTCTTTCTCTAACTGGCTTATTTCACTTAGTAGAATGTACTCTTGGTCCATCCATGCTGTTGCAAAGAGTAAAATTTTCTTCTTTTTAATGGCCGAGTAGCACTTTGTTGTGAAAATGTCCCATAGTTGTTTTCTCCCCTCATCTACTGATGGGCACTTGGGCTGCTCATCTGAAGGAACCCAAAACACTAATTTGAAAGAACATAAGTATCCCTATTTTCATTGCAGCATTATTTACAATCACCAAGTTTATTTGTTTTTAATACTATGTAAGATTCTACTGTGTGGGTATCACTTGAAAGTTTTTATTTGCAGAATACTAGGCTAAATGTCTAGGAATACACAATAAACAATACCTAAAATGTTAACTACCAATCTTATGCCCAGATTCTGCATTGTCATTTTAATGCATTATTTCATCTAGTTATGATGAAGTCCATGTTAGGTATATTAGTCTCCCTATTTTACATGGGAAATAAGCTCAGCTAAATTAGTTAACTTACTCAAAGACAGCCTGCGCTGCAGCCTACATTTGAAACCACCATATCTCACTCATTTCAATATAGATGTGCATATGCTTTGACCCTGGGGAGATAGCAGTTTAGTGGGAAAAAAAGCAGAAGAATTTATATTGAGCTCCTCAGATTCCCCACTGGATATCAGTTTACTTAAGCAACATGCTCTACTCCTATCTACTGTCTCTTGCTTTCTCTTAAACATCCCCTAACATTTGTGTCAAATATGCCAAGCAATTCAGATCTTGTCCCCAAGTTGCATTCCCTGCACGAAAGACAAAATCCTGGTAGTTAAGTAAATGGGGACCTCTCATCACATGATACTCTCTCTGGCTCTAAAGCTTGTTCTGTACTCACTACATCAGAGTTCACATTTTCTAGACAAGACCCAGGGATAGCTGGTAAACCAGACCCATGTTCTGAAATTTTCCATGCTTTGTATTTTTGCTGACATCTTGACCAGTTGGTTTGCTGTTCGGTAACAGGAGGTCCAGTAAGAAGCATTGGCAAGATGTGTGGACTGGAGTTCAAGGTCAGACAAATAGAACTATGCATTCTCTCCTGACCAAAAGGCTACGTGAGCTCACATGCTACAAGGGTCATATGTTGGGTACCCAGCCCAGCCCAGGGCAAATGTCTTCTCTAATTCATTTGCTTGAGGTAACAATGTGTCCAATTTTCCCTAATGACTACTTTGAATTCTTTATTCCTCTACTCAAAGACTCCCCATGAAGGGAAATATGGTACCTTTACAGTGGAGAAACCTGGCAGATTCTTTCTCTCAGTCAAGTGATCAGAGTGATTAACATCACTAAGAATGGAGCAAGTGACATTCCAAGCCTCTGGATAGGATGCCATAAGAAGAACACAGCATTATTGTGCGATATTTTTGTTCTGGTTGAATTACCTGAATCTAATCATGAGGAGTGTTAGACACACTGTAACTGAGGGACATTCTACAGAAGTCCTGGCCTGCAATCTTCAAGAGAATCCAATCATGAAAATGAAGGAAACAGGTACAGACTGAGGGCAGCAAATGAGATAACACATATAATGTATGATTCTGAACTGGATCATTTTGCTATAAAAGATATTGGGTCAACTAGCAAATCTTGAAAGGAGTCTGAAGATTAAGTAGATGGTGGCAATGCAACAATGTCATTTCCTCACTTTCATATTTGTATGGTTGTTATGAAGAAGAATGCTTTTGTTTGTAAGAAACAGTTTCTAAAGTGATAGGACCAGTCATGCCAGCAACTTAATCTTTGTAGTGTCTTTGCAACTTTTTCTAAGTTTTAGACTGTTTTAAAACTAAAAAATTACAAGACAGTTCCCAGTGGCTTCATTCTTATCCATAGTATCCATTCTTATCCAGTGGCTGTGATACACAGGCCAGTCTGTAATCCCATTACAGACCTCTCTCCCTTTATTCCCTGTGGCTTTCCTGGCTGCTGATCCTTTCTACTTTTCTAGGTAAAGGTCCCCCTACTTCTGCCTTGGGCTCCCCTCTGCAGTCAAAAAATGCACCACCTCATCCCACCCATTACCATCCTATCTGCTAGTCAAGGTCTAATATCAAGCTCATCTTTTTGTTCAGGCAGTCCTGTCACAGTGGTTTTCTCCACTCTCCTTTTTCTGATCGGGTGGATTGTTAGCTTCTATTACTCAATTTAGTACTTGCTATATAGAGATGTCTATTGTCTGCCAACCCAAACGGACCCACTTGAGTAGCAGTTCATTTCACTTGTTCATTTCCGATACTTCCATTAGTACATTCTTCATAGTATGTGCTCAATAAACACCTGATTACTACCTGAACACTGCCTGGTCAGGTATCCATTGTTAAGAAATAAATGCTTATTTATGATTCCTTTCTCTGGGAAAACTCAGCACTTTACCATTATACCAAGGACTTCTACTCTTCCTAGGTTTGACTGAAAATTTGAAATGTCACAATGGAGGCTAAAGAGCCAACTTTCTCAACTGAAGAAAACTTCAGCTGTAGCTTCTATGAAAATTTTCCAACCAGAAACTAGCTCTGTGACTGTTTGAGACTTCTTGCATCTTTCAACTCACCTTTCTCATTGATTGTATCTTCTTATAAACATTTTCATCATCAAGGGTTCAGCAAATACAGAACCTGAGAAGCTGGGGAACTTAAAAACTTAGTCCACATGCTAGTTTCTTTCAGGAATATTAGACCAAACTGTTCACAACTTAACAGATCACACACTCATGCCTGCTGACTTGTAAAGATTCTAGCCTTTTAAAGATAATTTGTCTTTATGCTAAAATAAAATCATGATTTGGAAAAAAGAATCAAGAAAATGGAGGTGGGGTGGTACACAAGAGGTAGGGGAGTCTCCATAGTTTAAAACACCTGTACATACTTCCTTTGGGGACATGCATTGCATAATTATGTGTCCAACTGTATTTCTACACATGCAGTTTCCTGATTTGTATGTTCAAACTATGCTTAGATTTGAATACAAGAAAAGTCTCTGGTGCTTAGTTTGTGTCTCTCTCTGTTTTTGTGGATAAACTTTCTCAACCCAATTTTGGAAATATGGCCTTTGGTGGCTCATTTTTGTATGATTGGTACATAATGATACTCATCAGTAGCTTATTGCTATGCAATCAAAACTACTCAAGATTTCAATGCTGCACTAATATTAAATTCAACCATTTACTATTTTAATGAAGTGAGTGTTGATATAAACATTTGCATACTTATTTGTCAATACAAACAGATTTGATGTCAAGTAATAAGGTCATTAAAAAGTAATCACATATTTACATTTTTAATCCCTATTTCCCTCCACCCCTTGCTCCAATTCCTTTCCTCTTTACCACTGTACTAAGTACATTGATGACTTTATTTAAAACATCAGAACCACAGGATGAGGCCACTGAGGGCTTTTCCATTATGAAGTCTGTCACCAGCTTTCAAGAATTTACTGGCAGATGCCAATTGTACAGAGGAAGGTCACTTTCTCTAGTCAGATCCTTGCAAGAGGTTCAGAGGCTACTGAGCTGAGCTTTGATTTGTTTTGGGAGTTTGATACATTCCATAAGTCCCAAATGAAACCAAAAATTAAAAACCTCAAGCTACATATATGTATTCTGTGCCAAGCTCCTGTTCAAGCCTATGACCCTCCTTCTACCTCTTACTGTCAAGACAGCCCAAATCCCCACAATGAAGGTCTGGCTTTGGGAGACAAAACAACCTGGTGCATGTAGATGAGAGAAAGGAGGAAGCTGGAGCCAGCCACATTCTGGAAGCCAAATTCCTGAATGTTAGAGCTGGAAGGGATCTTTGAGATCTTCTGCCTCAAACCTTTACTTTTTATATAAATACAGAGATGCTGAAAGAGGAAATGGGATTTGCTTAGGTTCATACAGCCACTCTGGACTGGAACAAAAGCTCTTCAGAATGGTCTTTTCTCAAACAAAGACAAGGGACTCAGCTACCGTGCAGAAATAGGATCAGTTATGGAAAGCCATTTCTCCATATTGTATGTATACATATTCTGACAAGCATTCATTTCCACTGCACCCCTCTGTGCCCAGCTGCCTTTAGTAAGAGCTATTGGGAGCTATTCTTTCTTCATTGGCTACAGGCTTGGTGGGAGAGTCAGTCAAGGTACCCTCTCCTTCCCTCACCAATGACAGGCTTCTAGTCCTGGTCCAATGTTTTCTTTTATCTTAAGATTTATGTCTTGAGCCATAGCAGATTAAAAATAGTTAGAGCTGATTCATTCTAAGGTAACTGCCTGGTAGAGACTGTCTTTAAGTCCTGATATCTAGAACATGAGAACTGCTTGGGCTCTTTCACTTTGTCTTTGATTCTGGAAGTTGCCCTATCATCTGTGGCAGATGCTGTGGATGGACTAATCTTAGTGGTTCCAACTCTCTAGGAGAGTTTTGGAAAAATCTGAAGACTTTTTTTTTTTTTTTGTGGTTTTTAACTAGGGGAGAGATGCTACTAAATGATCTACAATGTACAGGACAGCCACTACCACAAAGAATTACGTGGCCCCAAATGTCGACATCTGTAACTTTGAGAAATACTGGGCTAACCCTCTACCTATTTCCAGTCCACTATCTCTTGCCTGCTTCCCTTTTCTGGTCTCTCTTACAGATAAGGATTAGGGATTCAGTGATAGAGTTTTGGCCAGTGAGACTTAAGCTGAATCTATTTTCCTAATAAAAGGGACTCGCCCCTCCTTTCCCCCTTCCTCCTACCTTTAAAGTAGATGCAGCTCGGTGTGCTGGCAGCCATTTAGAGACCATGAGGGGAAAGTGAAGAAAACCACAGGTACTCAATCTTTGAATCAGCTTCAAAGGCTATCGCACTTCTTGGTGATGAAGAAAATCAAATTCTCATTTGTTTAAGTCACTAATAGTCAAGCATTGCTTTACTTTTAGTTGAGGGTATTTGCATGATTTTCTTTCCCAAATATTGTTTTCCTGATAATGTTAGGTACAGTCCATTTTTGTATTTTTGAAGGAAAAAACACCACCTGACAGAGCATAGTAAAAGTGAGCCTTTGTGGATCATAAATTACAGCCGGAATTGGGGTTTCTGTTTCTGATTATTCTTGGGCTACATATAAAAGCCAATGTGGTTAATGCTTTGCTAGGGTTCTGTAATATTCTTGATTCTGTGATCTGTTATAATATTTGTGATAAAAATTACATTCTGCCTTTTAACTATCAGTCAGAAAAATCCTTCAAATGAGAGTCAACTAGACATGTGTTCATAGCAGGCCTTTCATACTTGAGACTAGGAAATAAAGAGTAAGTAGTGCTTTTTACACTCTACTCTAAAGGGACCATGAGGACTCAACAGCAGGCATTTCAGTAGGAAAAGAGGCCTGCATGTGTTTGGATGCAGAGATAAACCTCCAACCTCCCATCCTCCTTCTGTCCCAGCACTGCTCCTGACTTTCTTCCAGTAGCTAGGGCAATGACTGCCAGGGAACTTTCTCTGAACACAGCCCAACCCCTGGTGGATCTGAATGTGGGTGCCAATCTGAGCACAGAAATCGGTGTTGGAAGCAGGTCGTAAGACACTTTCTCTGATTGATACACGAATGGCAGCTGCCCTCTTCCAGCAACAGGAGTAGGTTCTCCCATAGTGCAGGGACCCCTTCCCTGTCCCCCCACCTCCCCCCATCAGAGCTGAACCAATCTGCCCTCTGCCTCACTCTAAGCCAGGCAGCTGTAGACACAGAAACTTACATTAATTGCCTTCTTATATCTGGTGAGTCAGAGGAGGTACCCGGGTCTTAACTGTTTAACTCCTCAACTATCTCTTGATCAGGGTGACAAAGTTTAGCAATTTATTGGAACTGAAACATTTTTTTTGGAGGTGGTTATATATTTAGAGATTGGGAGCACACGTTTTGGAGCTGGTCTCATGCAAATGGGGCTTTACCCCTAATAGTAATAGAATAATGATAACAGCAGCAGTAGCAGGTAATAGTAATGAGGAGTGACTGTATGCAAAATTGTTCTAAGTGCTTATCAAATATTATCACCCTTAGTAGCTGTTTGACTTTCAAGGTACTTCAAGTCTTTGAGCTTCAGGCTACTCAGACAAAATGAGGGTAATAGGAGGACCCATTTTAGACTGTTAAAAGGACTAAAAGAAATGACACAGCAGAACACCTGACTATTTGGTGAGTATTCTTGGAATGCTGGCTTCGAAGATTCCAGGTGACAGGTCTTGACCAGTGGAAAGTTACCTGAAATTCATATATAAATGATATATTTTAAAGCAAATTCATTTTTAAGTTTCAAATCCCATGACCTCATACTGTTCAGTTTCACTTATTTTAACTTTTCAAGAAGAGGCTATCATGAGCTGGACTGGGCCACATCTCTTCCACACATGACCCATCTCCAATACAGCATGGATATGAAACCAAGACATGGGCCCCAGAGTCTAGCAGGGGTTCTTGGCTTCCTTCTTGCCTCTGGAAACCTGTAAGGCTTGTTTCTGAGCCCAGATTTTATGGAACTGATGCGAGTTTTGGAAGGTTCATGTTTTAGTATTGTCTTCCTTTGCTTGCTAGAGCAAGCTTATAATTAGTAATTTAAAACTATTTGTCAAAGCACCCATTCCAGTAATTTGCTGTAGTAAAGTTGGAGGAAAAGTGGGCTGTTGAACTGTGATGAGGTAACCTTAATAATGATGATTGATTATAATAGAAGATATGGGTACTGAGTGCCAAGTACCACACCTTGCATCTCATGAAGTCACACATCCATGTGAGATATTACCCTATCATACTAAGAAAGAATAAGTGACTTACCCAAGAAACCAGCTAGGAATTGGCAGAGCTGGCATTTGAACCTGAATCATCTCCAAGTCCAGTTCAGAACCACTGTTCTACAGAGGATGTATAAAGAACACTGAGTATCCTGCAGCTCTTCTGGGCAGCCCCACTACACTGGTAGAAATGGCCCCGCGGGTCCAAAATGGATGAAGCTCTGTGGCTTTCTGGAATGTCAGTGCTGGCTGGGTGAGATGGAAAACCCAAGGCTGACTTCCTTTGGGCAGGAGCTGAGCCCAGAGAAAACTTACCGAAGAATTCTTCAAAGCAAAAAGGAAAATTCACCTCACAGATCCGGGGTATTTCTCTTTGGATACTAGAGTATTAACAAGGGGAAACTCTGTGCTAATTTTCCTGCAACTTTGCCTGATACACTATATAGAAAGCACCCAGGGTCCTTCCTCTACCACCGATCCCCATGAGATAGAGACCTGGTATGAAATGCATCTCAGTGACCTCATACATTGGTGATATTTATCTGAATCCAGGAAAACAGGGGTTAATATTGGACAGGCCACAGCTGTTCAGCCTCCTTGGTGTGTGCTCTGCAGAATTTGCGTGCATTCATAAACAAGTTGTCACTGAGGTTCCGGCTGACCTTACTGAATGTGGATGCACTCAGAGCTGAACCTGTAAACTCTCATTTCATTAGCCGTACCTTTCTAGCTGCTGTTTATTATTCCTTGAGATAAATGAAAGTCTTCCCTTTTCTGCCAAAGCTCTTACAGAGAATCCTGGATTTTTTTTTTTTTTGGTTTGTTTTGAATTGTCCTTCTTTAGGTTCAAATATAAAATTAGATATACTGATAAAGAAATTTAAGGTCAAACCCAAATTACTAAATTCACCTTAGACTGTTAATGAAGTGAACAGCTTTTAACGAAGGACTCACTAAAGGATATTCAAATAGGAAAGGTATACTTTTAGCCAGCAGTGTCAAGGAGAGGCCTGCTTGTCATCAGACAAGACAGTAGAGTCCTGGAAAATCCTAGAGAATTCATTCATCAAGGTCTAAGGCTACTGCACAGATCTCCCTCTCTTTTTCACTCTCCCTGCTCTTGGGAAGCAGCCATGTTTGTCCAGCAGGGGAACCATATGTGGCCGTGCAGGCTGTGCACTGCACAGTCTCACTGTGTCAACAAAGCTGATGAACAAAGCTTCCAAAGCAATTCTCAGTTTATCATGAGATATAATTTACATGGGACCTATATTGTAAGGGGTCAGTGGGTGCTTAATCATTTTGGAGTCATGACAACTTTTGAGATCCAGAGCACAGCTATAGATCCTCTCTCCAGAAAAAATGCAGAAACTCTGAGTGGTTTGAATATGATTTAAATGCGTTCATGGGTCCTCAAACCCATGGCATCTAGTACTTGGGGTAAAAATATTATAAACAATACCAGTTTCTAGTATAACCAGTTGAGAAACCAAATCAGAATTAGAAGCTTGCTTGGTGAGAAAATATTAAACTTTTTAATGGTGTTAGACTGAGAAAACATGGTGCATCAAACTCCATGCTGGGAATAGCTTTACTCTGGCACAAGAAAAATCTCAGTCCTCAGGAGGCTCTCTCTCCTCCAGGGGCAAGGCAAAGATAGGCAGTGTTAATTCTGGATGTCCAAATGCTCATTTTTTTCTTAAGTTGGATTTTAGATCAACACCCAACTAAACCTTGACTCCCTGGTTGACACCTTCTTCCTTTAAATATGTTTATCCATGTAAGCCTCACTGGCTGCATGTCATTTTGAGTGTTCAAGATCTGCTCTGTCTTTGCCCTGATCTACTCTGCATTTATTTTACCTTTAATTGTTTGCTGTGCCATCTAATTTCTAAATTCTCCAAGAGACCACCAGTACACACACTAGTTTTATATTGGGCGCTATGATAGATCCCCGACATAACAACAAGAATAGCAGCAACTAATACTTATTCTATTCATTCTATGCGTTATGTGCTCTGCCTATGATGGACATAGACTCATTTTAATCTCATAACCACAATTTTCCATAGGTACTAACTGCTGCCATCAGCCTCATTTCACAGGTGAGAAAACTGAAATCTAGGGCAGTTGTACAAAGTTATAAAGTAAATGGCAGCTTTGGATGACAAGCCAGATCACCTGCCAGGGGTTGGCAAACTTTTTCCGAAAAGGGCCAGATAGATAAGAAATATTTTAGGCTTTGTGGTCCACAAGGCCTCTGTAGCAACTACTTTGCTCTGCCATTGTATTGAGAAAGGGGCATAGGTAATGTTAGAAGTGGGCACGTCTTTGTCCTTAAGCCTTAGTTTATCATCCTCAGTTCTATAACGGGCTCCATGCTTGAGAGCACAAAATAGTCACAACTTGTACTTATACATAGAGTTTGGTAACATTTTAAAACAAATTTGAGTTCTTATAATAAAAAATGCTATTAAAATACTGATAAAGTCATACATGGAAAATAGAGGGAATCTCACCTGTTATAATGGAAAAATTTGCCTTAATTTTGTGTTCTAAATTATGCAGTGCTTCAGGAATATTCTTTATTTTCTCCAACTTCCTGGCATGCTTCAGTAGGAGAGGAAAGAAATTTCCTTATTTACTATCCCTATTGCATGCTAGGCCTGGGGCAACAGTATTTTCATTTTTAATAAATACCATTCATGCAACAAGTAGCTGACAAGAAAAGTTCATGCCTATGTTTCCAAACCACAGTTTCTCTAGTTTTAGGAGTTTCACTGTTCACTCTCCAGAGGCTCTGTATTATTTTACCTTTACCTGGAGAACCTTGTCTTAATATCAGTTAATGGTAACACTAGGGTTTGTAGTCCTTCTCTCAATGCTTTAATGTCTGTGTTAGCAGGAAGTGGCAATGGCAGGAGAAGGGCAAAGCAACCCGAGATGCTTGGAACAGGGCATGGAGATAGGAGATTCTCCTTGCCTGTCCTCAAGGGAAGCCAGCTGAGGAGGGGGAGCACCAGAGCTATCAGAATAGCAGGTGTACCAGAAGCTCAGTTGAGTGAGGAAATGTATCAGAAGCTCAGTTGAGTGAAGAAAAGAACATGCCCAGGAATTCACCAGGAAACATGTTCCCCAATATTTAGGTGGTTTTCTAAGTTTTGAAAACTTCTTTTAGGCATTATATTAATGAATTCCTTTCTTTTTCCAGTGTTTAAATATAGCAACAATAAAACTATAATACCAAGGCTGATAGTCACAGCCAACCTTTCTGCAGTGTGTCGTATGTCCGAGCACCACTCTTAAAACTATGTCTAGGTCCAAATATTATGTCCATTTTATAGAGGAAGGAACTGAGATTGGAATTTATATTTCCAAAAGTTTCACAAGTGGGAAGCCTATATAGAATGAGATTACTTAGAATAGTCAGTGTTTCCTGACTCTTTTCACTGAGGTACCCATATATGCACAGGACAGACTGGAGGTTTTGTGCTAAAAGCCAGAGGTAAAAAACTAAATTAGGCAATGGATTGGTAGTTACCTAGAATATTTTTAGTTTTTGTATTTCAGGTTGTATTTACTATTGTAGCTATTTTTGCTTAAGTATAAAAACAAATTCCAAACAGAGAACACAAGACGAGGTGCCAGGTCTCCACCATCCTTTAAGCACTCCGCAGTGATTGTCCATGTGTTTGAGAAGCTCAAGTCAAGCCATCACTTCCTAAAGGCCAAGGGGGTCTGAAACAATATTCAAATTGTCTAGTCACACAAACTCAAGTACTTATATTACTTATTCCTCAGTGATTTCATAACTGAAGGAAAAAATATTTCTCAGGAATGGAAGGTTTTCAAATCTAGCCCTCTCAAATGGGCACATCTCCTGAATGTCCAGATGGCGCAGACCCTTTCTTTTACTCATTCAACAAAATTTATGGTACTCCAAAACTGTGAACAGGCAGTGGAGCTAAGATGGTGAAAAAGTCAGTCAGTCTGACCTCTGAAGAAGGTACGGACTGATGAGGTTTAGAATGTCAACAGATATTAGAATGAGTAAGACCAGGTGGTTCAGGAAAAATAGCCAGTCTTGACTCTGATATGCCCTCTTCTCTTCAATACTAACTTTCCCCAGCTTTGGCAAATCAATCTTCAAAGGATGTTGGTGTCTCCCCATCTTTGCAAGGTGTCTCATTAAAATGGAAAAAAGAATCTGGTTCCTAAGAAATCACTTTTTGAATGCAGCCTATGTTCTTCATTATGTTTTGCAAAACAAATGCTTCCTAATGGCCAAATTATTTAAGTTTGAAAGCCAGATAATGAGGATATACAATAATCACTTTCCTCAACTTTTAAAAAAATTCTACCAATAATTTCCTTGTCACTTGAATGTGACTTCCAATTGTCACAATGACTCTGAGACAATGATTCGGTGCCACCTGATAGCACAAAGTGAGGTTGTGAAACTGATGTGAGCTCTGAGTAAGCTCACACATCTGGAAAGCAGGTCTGGCCACTAAATGGGCACACAGGTTAGTTCCAGCGAAATGTCCTATCTTCATTGGGTACCCCTCCTATTTCTTTACCTGGAAGGTCTATTTCATAAAAATGCGCTCTGAGACTCCCAAATCTAGGACTAGGGAGGGCAAGTGGGCCTGAAGTAGTCCTGAAGGGAATCTCCCGCCCCCTAGGAAAAGTCTTACCCAAGTGTTTTTAACAAGAAAATAACAAAATTTAGATTGTGTAACATATTTAAGGATAAGTCAAAAGGCAAAAGGCTACTCAGCTCTTTATTTTTCACTAATACTAAATCCGTGGCCCAGAGGCTGCCAGTGTCCACCACTAAGGCCCTAGTGTTCTCTCCCAAGGAGCCTGGATGTGACCTCAGAGTCCTCAACATAATACCAGCTCCAAAGAGTTCAAGGCAGCAAGAGATGCAAGCTCCTCTGCTTACATCTGCAGTCCAGACTCCAGCCCCCTCAAGTCTTTTGCAAATAGCATTTATATTTAATTCAGAAAATCTTTGTTAAGCTTCTCTTCTGGGCCTTATAAAAAAGAGCAAGAGCAGACTGAGTTACTCCCTATGGAACTGAAAGTCTAATGAGGGAGATGAACACTGAACAGATACTCCCACGATGGGGTGCTAGCTTTTACAATGTATAAGGAAATTATGTTTGAAATAAGGCCTGAAAGTGGAAGAAGTGTCAGTGAGACCAAGGACTGGATGGAAGGGCTAAGGGGTGGGGGTCTGAGGAAATGATTACAGTTTGTACAAATGTGGAGTGAGTGTGGCTATAAAGCTTGCAAGGTCAGGAGAAAGGGATGAAACAGATTTTTTCCATTCTCTCTCTCCCAATCTTCCACTGAGATCCTAGTCATCCTTCAAGACCCGGTTATAATGCCCCATACTCCCTTTCCTCTTCTGGTCCGTTGCATCAGAGCAGACCTGCTATAACACCATAGACTAAATAGTAGACTTCATTTGTAAAGTCATTAACTAGGGAGAAAATTATATATACTTAAAAAATTTGCCTATGAATATGAAGTTAAATCATTAGGATCTAGTCTCCTGCAAGTCCCCAAACTAAATATTAACTTCTTTTATTTCTCTTGCTTTTGGCCTTTATTTTCCATAGGGCATTGGAGAGCAAGGCCTACTTGAAACAGGAAAGGCTCAAAGGTGGTATTTTTCTCCTTTTCTTTTTTCCTTTTCTTTCTTTCTTTTTTTTTTTTTTTGCCAAGCTTCTGAATCCCGCTGCTCTTGGCTGGCTGAGCAGGGTAGGCTATCTGAGGGCATAGAGCTCCTATGAAGAGAATAAAGATTATTAGATGCTATCTAGAGGAAGGATGTTGGAATGCAGAGTCAGGTTTGAATGGGTAAATAGGGTTATGTTTATTTTAAATGGTTCAACAGATAATCCTCTCGTGCTTCATTAATGAAGTTTATATAAAAATTTCATTCATAAACAATGTTTTAGGAATTGGATTGGGTATTGTGTGCCCTTTTGATGCCTTAAGGACAGTGTATCACCTTAGGGTGAACATAGGTATGGTGGTGCCCCCCATCTTGTTTACATTCATTCATAAAGAGCATTGTGTCTGCATAGGGATGTGTGGGGAAGGGTGTCCCATCCATGCACACAGCCATACATGGTTCACTAGCAAAACTAAACTAACCAACTTGGGTCATGAACACAAATCAAGTAAAAGAAATGCTTTCTTCAGAACTTTGGCAAAAGTTGCAGCCCCATGATGAGCTAAGATGATAGGCTGAGCTTGAGTCATGTATCCCTTCTTCTTGCTGGAGACCTACAGCCCTGGAAGCCCTTTCAAGTTCCTGATTGCAATTCTGGTGAGTACTGTCCCAAAGGAAGAGTAGGGGAAATTTAGCTCAGACAAAAACTAGCATACTTGCATGATGCATTTGCTCCCACTCACATGAATTTCTGCCAACCAGCCTCTTAGTCTATTTTATTACTTCCTCATAGGTAGGTCATTCTTTACCTAACAGCCAGTGTGATTTTTCCAAAACATACATGAGACCATGGCACTTCCCTTGTGCTTAAACTCTCTGTGACAGGCTGAATAATGCCATGGTGTGTTTGTTCCCTTAGTAATCCTCAGACTTGTGGATGTGTTACCCTCCTGACAAAAGAGTTTGCAAATATAATTAAGTGAAGGATCTTGAGATGGGAGATTATTCTGGAATATCTGAGTGGCCCCAGTGCAATCACTGGGTCCTTATAAGAGGTAGGCAGAGGGTCAGATAGAAACGGAAAGGCAATGAAGTAACAGGAACACTGTTACAGTGAGGTGGTCATGAGCATAGGCATGGAAGCAGCCTCCAGAAACTGGAAGAAGCAAGGAACAGATAATCAATCTCCTTGGAGTGTCCAGAAGGAACCAATTCTACTGATACCTTGATTTTAGCCCTGTAAGGCTCATTTCAGATTTTGAGTTTCTTACTTGTGAGATAATAAATTTGTGTTGTTTTACCCACTAAGTTTCTGGTAATTTGTTATATTAGATATAAGAAGCTAATAAATTATTTTAATAGTTGCTTATTACACTTAGCCCATGTTCTCCCACTCTCCCCAATTTCAGTCCTCTCCTTGGTTCTGATCAAAATGGTAGGCATGAGCCAAATGTGGCTACTGAGCATTTGAAATACAGCTAGTGCAGCTGAGGAGCTAAACTTGTAAATAAAATTAACTTACAATTAATTCACATTTTAATTTAAAAACTAAAGTAGTATACAATTATTTCCTTGAAACACAACTTTATTATTTTGGTAGGATTAGATTTTACTTTATGTGTTGAAAATTTAGCATCCAAACTGAGATGTATTTTAAGTATAAACTTCATAATGGATTTTGAAGACTATGAAAAATGTGAACTATCTCATTAATAATTTTAGTATTGATTATAAGTTGAAGTGAAATGATAACATATTGGACATGTTAGGCTTAATGATGTTGATTTTAACTTCATCTTTCTTTTGCTTTGGATGTGTCAATACAAAAGTGTTAATTCAAAAATATTTATTTTTTTAATATGCACTTTATTTTTCAATTACAGTCGACATTCAGAGGGAATTCTGAGACTAGCTGTCATCTTCCTGGGGCCTACAGACCTTGGAGAGTTTTAAAGAAAGTTTCGAGCATGAGCCAAGGCTGTCCATGAGGCACAGGTGCTGAAAGAGCCAAGGGCAGTGTGTGAGTTGGGTGGAGTGGCATCTCAAAGACTCAACAGTGTGGGGTGATTGGTTGTCACCAGGTTAGTGTAGATTCAGAATGGGGCCACCTGTACCTGTGTTGGGGGAGAGCTCTACACAGAGACAATGGCAGCTGTCCAGCCAGCCCTCTCCCTGAAGCCACAGTTTTGTTTTCCCAGTATGTTTATGGTGTCTTTCTAGTTGTTGTCTCTTTGCTAGAACTTAGGGTGAGCATTTGTAAGCCAGTAAGTCTGTGTGTGGGCCCTTTAAGAGGATTCCTGGGTTTCCCAGCAGTCCTCTGTCTTACCTAGACATAATCCCTGCTTAGCTGGGTTGAGTGGTTTTCAGTGATTCATCAGGTTGGGGCCAACCATGTTTCCTAGATTCAGGTTTGTTTCTTGCCTATGCCTGGATGGTGAAGAAGGTTCAACACAGGGATAATGGTGGCTGTTGCTTTGAAGCCACACAATTCAGTTTTTTTCCAGTGTGTGTCTGGTATTTATTGAGTTGCTGTTCCTTCCCTGGAACTTTGGGTAAGTATTTGTGAGTGTGGGCACGGGCCCTTTAAGCAGATGTCTGGCTTTCCAATAGCCCTCTGTCTCACCAGGTTGTAATCCCTGCTGATTTTCACAGACAGAATTAATGGGGGCTCCTCTTTCTGACACAGATGTTCTGGGCCAGGGAGCCTGGTGTGGGGTTGGGACCCCTTTCTCCTCAAGGGGGAAGCTCTGAAAATGAAATATCACCTCCCAATTCTCAACTGCCACAGGTGGGCGTGGGGTCAGCTTTTTTTTTTTTTTTAAATCTTCACCTAAGGCCTTTCTTATTGATTTTAGAGGGACAGAAAGAGAGAGAGAAAGGGAAAGAAAAAACAACGTAAGAAACATCAATTAGTTGCTTCTCACAAGTGCCTGAATGGGGACTGAACCTGCAGCCTAGGCATGTTGCTGATCAGGAATTTAGCCTGTGACCTTTTGGTTTAAGGTGTGATGCCCCAACCAACTGAGTCACATTGGCCAGGGTGGAGCCAGCTGTTTTTGAGTCTCCTTCCCTTCTACTGGTCTTGATATGGCCTTTCCTTTATATTTTTTGTTGCAGGACTTCTATTCAGCTAGTCTTCAAATGGTTCTACAGGTTGATTTTTCTATAATTTAGTTGTAATTTTAACATAGTCATATCTGTAGATGAGTACAATGTTTACTTTAAGCACCGCGTTGACTGGAACTTTCTCTGGAAAACATAAAAATTGCATATGTGACTAAATTATATGTCTATTGGACAGAGGACTCTAGTCTTCTGGCTTCTGACTTATTCCTTCTGCTGACAAAGCTGTTCCCTTAAATTTTGCAGGACTTACAGCTCTACTCTTTTTCAGTTCTTCTATGTAGCAATGCAAGTTTCACCTGTTCAAGAAAGCTCTCACCCCTTGCAATTAACCCCTTACTTTCTTCCTTTCTCAATTCCAGGACCATTGTATCTTACTTTGGAAAATGCAAACTTATTCTATCTTCTTCATACCATGTATTGATATTTGACATTATCATTTACTTGATTGTGGTTTTATTTTCTGTTTTTCCCTACTGGTATGCAACCCATGGGAGTAGAGTCTCTGTTGGTCTCTTTCACCTTCTTATCCAGGATGTAGAATGATGCCTGGTAAATGTCAAGTACATAATCATTATTGCTTGACAAGATCCAAATGTACTTCCCACAACTGAGTGAGAGATCACTTCCCAGTGATTCCTCTGGAAGCTTTTACATAAAAGTCCTTTTTTTGTTTGAGCAAATTTGAAAGGATTTCTATTACCAGCAACCAAAGGGACTTGATGACATGTAGTGGCTGCAATGGAGTGAAGAAGTGCCTTCCCTCCATTTTTGTACTTGGTTGGAGGAGTGTAAATCAGCAAATGATTAGGGAAAGGAGAGTAATAACTGACCTTTCCTTCCTTTGTCTCCAAAATGGTAGGTAACAAATGATTTCACTTTGTTCTTATTTTTCCTTACTAATATAGGAGTTCACTCTGAAAGGTTTTCCTCTAAGTTCCTGGATGCAAGAACTTTGAAAGAAAACTGAATTTGGCAAGGAGACAAGTATAGAAGACCTTTCTGATTCTATGTGTGGCAAGCTTGAATTTCTTCTTTGGTTCTCCCTGAGGTTGCTACTTTCCTTGTATCAGTTAATGTTACTACTGTTATTTACATAGGTGTTACTATCACATTTTTCCTAATGTTATTTTTGTTTTTCTCAATTCTGTTTGTCTGGGCAAATTTGGATGCTGAATACAGCCTGAGATTTAAATGTGGATTTGTCAGTTATTCAAAGCTACAGAAATAACAGTTCATCTTAAGATACAGTGTTCTGGATGCAATTTTTAAAACAAGACTTGAATGACACAAGTGACATAAGCAGCTTAGATGTTTTATTATTAGTCAAAAGGTAAATCTATTCTCTCTGTACTTTTAATTTGAAGATAAAGTATATTGCAAAGATAAAGTCTCCTTTATGATGATATCTTCAATTATGGAGGGAAATTCTTTGGTTTTTCAATTTACATATTTTACTCTAATTTTATATTTTCTCCACTATTCTTTTATCTTCCTATCTTTCATTGTCTTTATTCCAGTGCTCATAAAATACAGAAAGTAGAAGGGGGAGAAAATATATTTGACATGAGAACACCTAGAACTGGCTTATACAGATTTATATAGACATCTTTTTAGTGATAGGCAGCAGAAAGTGGACAACTATTTTTTTAAAGTTTACAAGTGATTCATTTTCACCCACAGAAAATAAATAGCCATGAAGTCAGGAAATTTTCATATCCTATTTTTCTCTGGGCATGAATGATTGGGTTATGTGGGAAGAGATATAACTAATGAGGACCAGAGTTTTTGAGAAGGTGTCTTTCCTACTCTTGGTGACATATCTAACAAATATTTTATTAGCTTGAACTATATGGAAGACTATTCAATGCCTGAACAACCACTAATGAAGTTTGTAGAACTCTGAATATCTACTTTACTTTGAACTTTTTCCCTCATCCTCCACTGTATAGGTTGCATCTTATATTCTATGGGATATATGTGGTCATACGTATTTTGACAAAAATTTCCACTTTAAAAGACAAAATGCACAGGGCAACAACAGAAACAGTTTTATTAAGCCTACTGCAATCAGAATGTCATCGATGAGGAATATTAAAAGATTAAAGGAAGGAAGTCTTAGGTTTTATAGAGGCAAATAATCAAAGGAGTCATCCCAAGTCTTATGGGAGTCATGAGGAAGGATGGAGATGAGTCTTATCACAGTCACTGAGGAAGGGTAGGCCAGTCTTGGATAGGTGCAGGGTGGTCCTTGGATGTTAGCTCTTTCTCAGAACATGAAAAGGCAGGGAGGACTTTTCTACTGTTGCTGGTTTCTGGAAGCACAGGGCTCAGGCAAAGTTCAACATTGTCAGTTCTCCCTTCTGTTGAAGACGAATATATATAATTTGTTGCTGAACATCTCCGAGATAATCAAAATCAGCATCTAAGAAATCATGTTTTGAGGATTTTTGTTTGCCTTTGTCCAAACCCAGCTGAACCATCTATTGAGAGGTGGTGGCAAAGGTCAGTTTTCTTAGAGTCTTGGATATCAGAAATCTTAAAAGAAGAATGCTTAAAATGCAAAAGAAAAAAAATAATATAAAAGGATACATTCCAGTAAAGAGTCAGGAATTAAACACTGGAAGTAACCAGTCCAGTGGATTCCAAGAACTCTGTGGAGGATAATCTTCCAGTTATGCAGTTCCAAGTTTCTTGATGCTCTCAAGCAAGTATGCCGATGCTCTGGGTGACAATATCCACAGTACTGGTTACCTCTTCTACACGTTCCCATGACTGACTGACTTAATTGTCTGGACAGTGGCTAGTCCGGGGAGAACTCTGATCCATGCATGGTTGGCTGCAATGATGTCTTTTGAGGTTTACATCAAGTTCTAGGCCTTTAGTCTGTAGGACTTCTTCAGGATTTGGAGTCAGGTTTCAGTTCTTGGTGATGCTGAGTTGGAGGAACGAAAATTAGAAACACTAGTTTGGAGAATTGTAGTCAAATATTGAATGGAACTGTAAGAATTGAAAATTTGGTGAACAGCTGACCATTAAGCAACACAAAATGTTCTAGCCCAATTTTCAGTTAGGTAGCAACAGAGACAAGATTTCTATAAACCATTAATCTGTTTACAAGTATCACCAAATGGCCAGGCCACGAAAACAAGGAAGTCAGCACCCGAAATCAAGAGAGTACTCAAAAGGAATAAAAGTTTCTTTTTTATCTTGTTGCCAAGGCACAACAGTCTAGAGTATAAGATCAGGTATTAGATTCACTTCAGGTCCCCAAAGGGCCAGTCAGGAAAGAGTTGCCCCTGTTACAAAACTGAAGATGATGAGGTTCAATCCTACCCAAGCCAAAGACCAAAACTGTGAAAGGCAAAATACACTGAACAAATAATGAGATGATTCTATTCAGGCAATTCTTCTTCTTTTATTTTTAATCATGTTTATTCTATTACATTGTCTCAATTTTTCTCCCTTTGCCCACCTCCACCCATCCCACCCCTCCCCTGGCTCCCCCAGTCAATTCCCACTCTGTTGTCCATGTCCATGGGTCAGTCATGCATTTTTTTTGTTTACTCCCTTCTCCTTCTTTCTACCATTGTCCTCCTTCCCCATTCCTTCTGGTCACTTTCAGTCTGCTCCATGTTTCCATGCCTGTCGTTTATTTTGTTGAATAGATTCCACTTATAGGTGAGATCATATGGTATTTGTCTTTCACCAGCTGGCTCATTTCACTGAGCATAGTAGTCTCCAGTTCCATCCATGTTGTCGCAAAAGGTAGGAGTTCCTTCATTCTTTCTTTTTTTTAAAATGCAGATTGATTTTATTTATTTTTTAAATGTCAAAAAACATTATAAAATATTAAAAAATGTATATCCATTATAAAGTCCCAGCAATTAAAACAACATGACACCAGCACAGAAGTAATCAAGTAGATCAATGAAATAAAATGAGCATTCCAGAAACAAATGTATATATCTAACAATGTAATATATGATTAACTTGATATTTCAAATCAATGGAGAAAATAAGGCTCATTCAACAAATGAGGTGCATGGACCACTATTACTTGAAATAAAATAAATATAGAATCCTATTTCACCCATTATACAAAAAATATTCAGGTGAGTTGAAAATCAATATGTAAAATCTAAGGAGTTTTAGGAGAAAAGACAAAATAATATTTTTCTTACCCTGAGGTAAAATATTCAAACCCAGAAGCTATAAAGTAAAATATTGATAATATGACTATATTAAACATTTAAGAATATATAGTATAATATACATGTAAAAAAGTTAAAGGACAAGTAATAGAATAGGAGAGTATTTACAACATATCTACAAAAGGGATAATAGTTTTTTTTTTAAGGGCAAAAATTGTACAAACCTTTAATCAAAAAATGGATAAAGAATACCAAAAAGTCATTTAAAGCTTTCTAAAAATAATAGAAATAAGGAAGAAATATACAAAACGGGTTTAGTTTCAACAAATAATAAAGTAACAATTAAAATAACACATCATTGTCACAATCAGATTAATACGTATTAAAAATATTGGTAATACCAAGTATTGGTAACTGTGAAACGAACTGGATATTCATAGACTCTTTTTCTTCATCTTAAAGCAGTCCCTTTATCATATCTTGCATTGCTGGTTTGGTGGAGGTGTACTCTCTTGGCCTTCTTTTCTTTGGGAAACTCCTTATTTCGCCTTCCATTTTAATCAAGAGCCTTGCTGGGTAGAGCAGTCTTGGTTGCAGGCCTTTGCTTTTCACGACTTGGAATATTTCCTGCCATTCCCTTCTGGTCTGTAGTGTTTCTGTTGAGACATCAGCTGCTAGCCATATCAGGGCTCCCTTGTATGTTACTACCTGTTTCTCCCTTGCTTCCTTTAGGATTCTATGTTTGTCTTTGATATTTGCCATTTTAATGATGATGTGTCTTGGAGTGGGCCTCATTGGGTTCCTCTTGAATGGGACCCTCTGTGCTTGCTGGACTTGTGTGACTTTTTCTCTCGTCAAATTACGGAAGTTTTCCATCATTGCTTTTTCAAACAGGTTCTCTATCCCTTGTTCCTCTTTTCTTTCTGGTATCCCTCTTATTCAGATATTATTATGTTTCAGGTTGTCCTGCATTTCCCTCAATGCCTCTTCATTCTTTTTGAGTCTTTTTTCATTTTCTTGCTCTTTCTGGGAGCTTTTTTCTACCTCATCCTCCAGCACTCTGATTTGTTCCTCTGCTTCATCTAGCCTGCTATTGATTCTTTCTACTGTGTTCTACAATTCAGAAATGAATTGTATTCTTCTTTTTCTCCTGCCTGTTATCGATAGTTTCTATGTCCTTTTTCATGCCAATATAGTTTGCAGTAAGTTCCTCATAGTTTCCCTGTAGTTTTTGGTAATTCTCTCTGAGTTCACTGAGCTCACTGAGCTTCCTTAGAACCGTTGTTTTGAACTCAGTATCTGATAGTTTACTTGCCTCTATTTCATATTGTTTTCTTCCTGGGGATTCCTCCTTTCCTTTCGACTGGGAGTTGTTTCTTTACCTTCCCATTTTTTGGTGAGATTATTAGCTTTTTTGCTTCTGCTTCTTTAATTGATCTGTCTTGATTTCCTTACTTTGTGGAGTGAACTTCTATCGTAGGAGACAACTGTTTTTTCTTTCTTGATCTGCCTCTGATGATGTCAGATGTTGACCATGTCTTACCTTATGTGATCTGTCTGATACTACCAGGAATCTACTGTCTGTGACTGTCTCCTTCAATTGTTTATCTAGTGATTCTGCACTCAGCAGTCAAGCTTAGACACCACAGGGTGGGGCAGAGTCCCTCCTGGGAGTGGGGTTATTAAGTCCTCTCATGGTGTTGCTGCTCACAGGAGTGGTCTGCTTGAGCAAGATGGCTACTGCCTATGGGGGTAGAGTCAGCACTGGGATCCTGCTGACTACTCTCTCAGTTCTCTCCCCAAAGCCTCCATCACCAGTCTCTCCCTGGGTGTCTGTAGCCCATTCTGCCCAGCCTTTGTCAGAGACCAGAGTAAGTGGCTGGAAATAAAAATTTATGCATTGGCTCTTTAAAAGGCTCTTTGCCTCTCCAACCACCTCTCTCTGGCAAAGAGTAACCCTGCTGCTTTTTACAGCAGGTTGTTATCTGTGTACTTTTTGGACTCTGGTGCTGTAGGCTGAAGATCCCCACTTATGGTTTAGACCCTGCTCTTCTCTGGGGGATCCAACCGGCCATTTCAATATCCTTTTGGTGTTGCTGCCCTTGGGCGCCATGCCTGTTTTCTCAAGTCTCTACTGCACACCTTACCAGTTAGGTTGGGCTGAAGCTGATTCTTCTCTCTCCGAGGTTATAAGGCTCCTCTCTCGCCATTGTTCAGTTGTCTGTTCCAGGGGATTCCTCCACAATTTAGTTGTAATTCCAGACTGGTCCTGGGTGGAAGTCAGTGTGACCTCCATTCACTCCTCTGTCATCTTGATTTTCCTCTATTCTGGCAATTCTAAGAAGAAGAACACTTTTTAATGAGGAGACCCTCAAATAAAAGGAAGTGAGTTTGAAGTTTTAGAGATGCAGATAAACAAGAGAGTCATCAAGGAGTTTTCTGAGCATCAGGAGTAAGGATGGAGATGAGTCTTATCTGAGAGGAAAAGTAGAGGTCAGTCCTATTTCAAAATATGTGAGAACAGAATGGTCTTTGTGGTCAGCCATATCTCAAAATGCAAAAAGTAGGGGGGATTTCCCTGTCATCATCTCTACTTTGCAGACTCAGATCAAATTCAATATTGTCTCCACTTTTCAAAGAGTTGCTGTAACATTGTATTAACAGGGACATAAACATGGATGCCTAAGGAAAAATCAACTAGTGTGTGGTTGACTAGGAATATTACTTGGTAGGTCTTTTACTATAGAGCCATGTGGGGTTCTGCTGCTTGCTGCCAAAAAAATTCCCAAGACAGAGGTTTGATTTAAAAGAAAAAAAGTTTGTTTATTCAAAAACTATGCAATTTTTGGAAGAATAATGGGTTTCTGCCTCAAAGCCCATTCCCTTTAAAACACCCAAAGGCAAATGACTCATCCACCCCTAGCCAGCTCACTTCAAAGATAAATCTGAAATCCCTTCTCCCATATAAAAATGTACCATCTTTTGCAATACGCAGGTGGCTGCAGCATGATTATCCAGGCAGTTTTGAAGGTGCCTGGTCACAATAGGGTTCCAGGTGTCTTTTGGAGTCTGTGCACGCTGGGGTCCTTCTCGTGGTGTGCCCCTCTTTTTTGCAGCTGCCGCCCACCAGCCCAGCACTTGTGTTCCATCTCTCAGGCTGTCCGTTCACGGGTGCGCCTGTATACCTGGTTGAGTAGGGACAAACAGCACAGGGGCTTTCCGTGTGGGAGGGGCATGAGGCTTGGTTCCTGGCCGCGTAGACCCAGGACTTGCCACCTGGGAACCCTTGGGTCCCCAAACCCTGACTTGCTGTAGCAGGGGAGGAGGAAAGAACATGAGCTTCCACGTGTGCTCCATTTTTGAAGTCCAGGTTCCAAAATCCTCTGCGCAGCTGAAGCCAATAGGAGGGTGTTTCTGTCTGCACAAACATTTTACTAGACTGGCCATTCACCATTCACCCAGGCCGGCTACCATCACACTTTTCGCAGCATCCCTGCCCCTCCAGGTGTATTCATCTGGGAGCAAGGGAGTTTCTAGCCTTGCGCAGCAGCCCAAGTTTCTTGGTCCAAGGCAGAGCATTAGCTTGTTACCCATGTGTTGCGACCTTTTCAGACCCCACAGCTCACGCAGGCTCTGTACAAGTGGTGTGCTGAGCTGAGTTGGGCCGCAGGTTGCCAGGGCAATGCACACCAGTGCTGCGCTAACTTATTTAGTGTGGCCTTGGGGAACCTCCTCCTCTGGCCCCTCCCGTCTCTGGGGAAGGGGTTTCCCCAGAGAAGGCTTGGAGTTTCTCCCAGCCCCTCCCCGCCAGATGATCTAGCCAGACCCCTCTGTTATATAACCACTAGTCTAGTACTTTTCTTTGTTATCCAGGTTTTTTTTTTTTTGAGGACTCTCATTGACAAGGAAACTCAGGTACCTGGGGAGTCAGCCAATTCTAATTTGAGCCACCTCTGTTACAAACTTTCCCCGCTCTAAATTTCTAAAATAACTTTTATCTACTTGTCACTTCTAACCACTGGGAAATATACAGTATTTGACCATAAGATATCACCAATCTGATACTGGAAAATACAAAATTTAGTCACAAAACTATGATTTAAAACTATTTTTAAAAAATCTACTTGAACTTTATAGAAAAGAATTAGGAATTGCACTGAAACTGCTAGCAACATGTTAGCAACTTGGATTAATTAGCAAAAAAAAAGGGTAATTTACAATTAATGAAAATTTTGAATTAGAGGATATAGTTTTTAAAAGAAACTCTGCTTTATTACTTTCTACCACACACTGTAACTCAAATTCACTAAGGGAACTTGCTTAGAAGATCATTTTAAGAGACTTACTTTAATAAGAATTACTTATAATTAGCATAACAATTTTATATGCAAATGTACTTGTAAAGTACTTTAAATTTACACTTAAGTACTTTATACATTCCCATTTGCAGTCTTATTTACAACTTTAATTTGAGCTTTCTATGAAGAACGACTTCCTTAATGAAGAGTCAACTTTAAGGCAGCTCCACAAACTCTGAATTAGCAAACCCAAATCAATGAGATTTTACTTCATGTATGTTAAATGGTACTATATATAACAAAAATACTGATTTCTAGTGATATACTATTATACTAAAACTCTACTCATATTTAAATTCTGCGTTTATACATATGTGATTTATTATAGCTTGGGAAAGAAACTAAATTATTGCAAGTAATTGGATGAGAGAGGCTTTAAAATTCATAGCGTAGCTCCCTGTACTATATACCGTATGTATTCATCTGGTACTTTTAAAGGAATAGCACTTTTGAATACTATTTTCAGAAAATAGTTCTGTATTGTCCAAAATCTTAGTTCTATGTAGAATCAGTAGGAGAAAACTGTAACCAACAGAATATTAATAGGTCTTTGAAATAAATATAAATTAAAATAAAAAAGTACATTTCCCCAAATTTATATCTAAAGAGTGAAAGAATATGCAAAATAGCTTCTAATTTTAGCTACCAGGTCACTGTATCTTTAATTTAACTCTGAGAGGAAATGCTTTGGGCTGCTTTGAATTTTTTCCCATTTGGCAAGCATCCTGGGCCAGTTTTAAAATCTGCTTCTTTCTCAACCTACCTTTTGCAGTTTCCAACTCTCCCATTTATCTTTAGGGACTTGCAGGCTGTGTTTATGTTATGCCAAAGAGCTGAAGCAAAAGTGAAATTCCAATTCATCACCCAGATGTTTCCAAACTCCATGTAGCCATATTTGGAATTGTATACATAAAATATCTCTAAAATTTATTAATTTTTCTTCTCCACCTGGATGTTTTGGCATCAAGTCACTATATGATTGGTAACTCTGGGAATTTCATATTAAGGCCTGGAATAGGGCTTCCTTGCTAATCAGTCTGCTTTAATCTTGAAGTCCGGCCAGGTTGGTGGGGGTGGGAGGTGGCTAGACATTCCACAAACACCCAGTGGTTATAACCCAGGTATGTTTTTCAGAAGAGTCATGATCTGTACATCAGGATGAGTGAAAGTGTGCTTATTGATGCTGAATAGTTAGAGACAGCTGTGGATGAAAAAGGGGTCACATCCCAAACCTGACAAACTCAGGAAAGTCTGTGTGGCAGCCTGACAAACTCAGAGACCTAAAGTAACCACATAGGATAGTCTGAAATTAAAAATTTCTAACTAAAAGTGAGTTGTGGCAAGTAGTCCCATCCTGGGCTGGTATCTTCTGTGATGATGACAAAGGTCAATTTTTATCTTAACTGAGCCTGTCTATTTGCTACATCTACAATGACATACCTTTGGAATGTCAGAGTAATTTCCTTTTTGCAGACTCTTCAGGGCACAATCTCCTGCCAGAGCAGGAGACCACAGAACCTGCATTGTTATTGTTGTTGTAATTGTTAACTGTTAACTATCCTGTACCTACCCTTGTAAAAGAAGTATATGTCTCTCCATTTTATTTTTTATACAGTCCTAGAGGTTTCCCTACTTTGCTTTCTCCCACCCCTTAATCTATTACCAATGAGTTTCATAAAACCCCTGTACATCTTCTCCTTTGATTCTAATGTATAAAATAAGCTGCGGAACTGACCTTCTCTGGAGCATTTTCTCAATCTACTGAGATTTTGCTCCCTAGCAATTGTCGTCAGTTTGGCTTAAATGAACTCATAAAAATTCTTACAGGTTTGGACATTTCTTACATTGACACAATGAATTTGCCCTTCATTACCTAAAGATAAAATGTATATGTGTGTATATATGTATATGTGTGCATATGTGTATGTATACACACATACACGTGGTGTTACTTCTGTCATCAAAACAAAACATGTTTATCCTTCTAAAAAGAAGATAATGAAGGGTTTATAGAGTCTTGAAGCTAGAAGCTCTCCTTAGAGGAAATTTCAGTCTGTTCCCTTCTTTTCACAGTTGAGTTAAGTATGGCTAAGACAGGTGCAGTGACTTGTCCCTTTGGCTGGCTGAACCAAAAAGGTGCTGAGACTGAACCAAGGCCCAAACCAGCTACATGGAACATCTATGCCAGTTTTAAATTTATTTTGCTATTGGGAAAATATATTAGGATGAATAAGGCTTTTATTACTTTACATGCCAAATTATATTAGGATAATTCTTATGTTGAAATAGGCTTAGAAAATTTTCATTTTGTTTAAATTATATAAATACTGGCATTTTGGTGCCGAAATCAAATAATCCCTTCAGGTTGTCACATGTAATCTTCCATGGGGTCACATGGAAGCTAATAGGGACATATCCTCTAAGCCTTAGTTTCTCCTTCTGGTAAAGAAGACAAACACCAGCCTCACAGAATGGATGTGTGTAAAGAACCCTCACTGTACTTGGCACATAATAAGTGCTTGGTAAATGTTTTCAGCGATGACAATGACCTGAAAATTATACACTGGAAGAGAAGGTGATGTTTCCATGAACATGTGCATGGAAGACAAAAACATAGGCTCCTATCTCCCACAGGAGCACACTGTGCAGGGTCCTACGGATGTGCTGAGTGAGGTGCCCCATCTGCAGGGAACCAGCTCACAAATCACAGGAGAATCTGCTGTGGTTAAAACAACATAGACATGTAAGACAGGATTTTGTAATGCTGGGGGTGGCAGTGGAGACAAAGGTGAGGTTTTTTTTTTTTTTAAATATACAAAGTTAGTATTCAAAAATGCTTTGATAGACCTTGAGAGACCAAAAAAACAAAAACAAAAAACAACAAAAAACCCAAACAAAAACAAAAACAAAAAAAACAAAGTAATGACAAATTGTGCTCAATACTCTCATCTAACCAACCCACCAAAACTCTTGATTAGGAGTGGAAATGTATTAAATATCACTGGCATTTGCATTGCTTTGGAAATTGAGAACCTATGTTAGGTTATACTGCACCAATATATCTAATTATTGAACCTAAACTTCTTTTGCAGTCTCTTTTAGTTGTGTCTTCCTGGACAGCAGACTTACAGATTGTCTTTTATGACAAAGTGCAAAACAAAGAAACAAAAAAACAAACAAAAAAAAAACAACTGTACTCTAGGTAGTGATTAAATGTCTACTAAGGGCTGAGGAGACTTTTTGTTAAAAGGTCTCACTTATTTCTTCTATGACCTTATGTACCAGACACTTGACATTTAGGAGGCGTAAGTCTTGAGACTACCGAAAATATAATTTTGGCCAAAAATTGCAGTCAACTACCACTGGAAAACTTTAAGGAACTAGTATGTATCCTTAGTAAGAATTTTTGCATTTGTGTAAAACAAAGTGCAAAGACAGTAAAGTGATATTAAGGTTCTCTTTTATGAAGCAAGTGATAAGCTCTTGAATTCTAAGTTTGCTATACATGAAGTTCAAATTAGTACCTATATTAGTTATCTATTGCTGCATAACATATCTCCACAAACTTAGAAGTTTAAAGCATCACATCTTTATTAGCTCATGGTTTCAGACTGCAATCATGGTGTCTTCCAGGGTTGGGTTCTCAGCTGGAGACTTGAATAGGGATGATCTGCTTTCCTGCACATGGGATTGTGGGAAGATTCAATTCCTTGAGGATGTTGGACTGAGACTCCACCCCTCGCACTCGCCACCCCACTCTTGCTGGCTGTCAGTAGGATGCCACTTTCTGCTATTGGAGGCTGCCTGAAGATCCTTGTCACATGGGCTTCCCCAACATGCCACTTACTTCATGGCAGTGTGATTCTTTAACAAAGCAAGAGAGAGATACAGAGAGAGAGAGAGAGAGAAGATGGGCCTTACAATCTTATGTAATTAAATACATGTAATTACATGCAGCCTGTAATCTTTGCTGTATCACATTGGTTAAAAGCAAGTCACATTCTGTGACACATAAAAGCATGAATGACCAGGGTGTGGAGATGATCGGGGCCACCGAGGAGTCTCCCTGCCACAGTATGTCTGCACAATTATAAATACTAAGGATTATGGTATTTGAGTTGTCTCTCAAATAGTCAGAATTGGCAATATTAATTCTGTAAATACCAAAAAGCTTCTGTATTTGCCTAATTCTAAGAGTTGCTCTATAGAGTCAGTTGACAGATTTTCCTTGAGTCCCTACTGAAAGACAGCTGTACCTTCATGGAACTGTAAACATATGGTGTATTTGTTGACTTGTCCTAGGCACTCAGGGATACTTGTTCACTCTTTTCTTCAACATATTTTAGCAATAAAGAACTACTCTTGTTATGCTCTCCCTCTTCTCCGGGGGGAAAAAAGGTCCAAAACCTGGGATTTTCTTAGCTTAATAGCACATTGAAATAATGCCATGAAAGAAGGTCAACATTAGTGCAAAAAAGGGTAAGCTTTGATACTCAGTTTCCTAGCAGTCTATTACAGTTCCTGGGAAGGTGGAGAGATGCACAATGCCAGTGGGATTGTGGTTGTACAAGCCAGTGGGAGATCAAAGGGAGCAGAGTAACATGGGTACCTGTGTGGGAGGGAAGCGGCCTGAGCTGATTTGTGACTTGAGGAGAGAAGTAATGACCTGTCTCGTACCTTCAGTGGGGCCTCCCAGTCTCCTAGCTCTTTGGGCTTGTGTAACATTTACAACACTAACCTCCCCAGGTGAATGTGGATAAGGACTCTTTCACCCTTAAAGGAAAAAGATTTGAAGATGGCATAGATAGTTCTGTCACAGGTGGCGCAGGTAACCAGGTTCTTGGTGATTGCGGACAAAAAATTGAACTGAATACCCAGAGTTTATAGCAGAGAGCAAGAGAAAGCAGATTTATTAAGCCACAGAGAACATGGGAGCAGGCCAATTCTGATCAGAGCCGAGCAGAGCAGAGCAGATTCGAACTGAGCAGAGGTGAGCAGAGCCTAACAGCTCTGACCTCAGGGGCTAGAGGGCTTTTATTCTTTTAGGGTGGGTCTCTCCTGGCTAGTTTTGGTGGGCTTTTATTGTGCATGTACAAGTAGTTATGTTATTTTAAAGTTACTGCACATGTGGTCTCCCATGATTTCCTTGATTGGCTACCAGGAAGGGGGTCCCACAATGCTAATTTATTATAATGCTATTATAATGAAGCAGGGGTCAGGTAGCATCTTTTGCACAGGTGTATTCCTGATTCACTAGGATTCAATGCTTTTCCAGATGCAGAAACTACCAGTCTTAGAACAGTGTCTGTGCCCTTTATCCATATTCTTTATCTTAGCCCTCGGGCACCTCTGGAGTTTTCCCCTTCCTATCTCCTGCCTCAGTTCCACCCTAGATGATTCTGGAACATTCCTCAGGATGGGAGAAAACTCAGCCTTGTTATGAAATATTTTAATGTCCTCTCAGGATAGAAAAGACTTCCTGAGAGAAAGTTGCAGCAGCAGACAGGTGAACTGTTTACATGGGCTCCTTTCTTTTTACTCGCTGAGCACAAACGGTGCTCATTAGCCAAACAGAATGAAAAGGTGCCTCTTACTCAGCACTCAGGGATCCATGCGGGCAACCTATATTTGTGTTAATGGGGGTTAGATGTGTAAAACCCAAGCTTCAACTTGATAATACATAATATACCCCTTAATTTTTAATTCACTTGGGTCTCAATTTTAAAGCGTTTTCTTGTAGTTTGTCCTAATTATAATCATTTTTAATGACAGCTTAAAAATTTCATCCAACTGTCTTATCACATAGGGTTCTTAATTTCTCAAGTGAACAGTTTTACTGTACATTATTCTGGGAATTATAAGAACTAAAACATAAAAGCAGGGAAAGTCCTTTGTATGGTGGAGCTGGATGTTAATTGTTCTAATATACATAACGAGACCAAAGCAGTTTCTTGAAGCAGGAGCTGGCTTTCCTGCAGAGGCTTCTCCATCCTCTTTCAAGGGAGATTCGCAAACCCCAGGGAAAAGGAGAAGAAAAGGATTTTTTTTTTTCATTTTGCTGGGTTGTGCCAAAATCACAACTAGGACTGAATATTCATTGTTGTATTCTCTGGATTGAATAAGCACTCCTTGTTTGCTTAGACCAAAGTGGAAACTACCCAGCTAGAAAGAATAACGAGCTGAGGACCTGGGCCACACGAGCCTCACCAGGTTATTTGTTAGGTTGTTTGAGGCACAATGGATTTTCTAACATTTGTTTGCAAGTCTTTGGGATAGTTCACTTCCTGGTATGTTATTTAGCTTATTGGCACCCAGAAAAACACAACAGATCACAGAGCTGTTATACTATTTAGTTGTAATCAATCATAAGCCGCATGAAAGATAGAGCGCGTGCGCACACACACATGCATTTTTCAGACTGGCAGGAGACACTTTGAGCTGTGGTTTCTTCCCCATCATCAGTGCAGTTAACTCCCTGGAACATGGCTGTTTCATTGCTTCCTGAAGCATTTTTTTCCCACTACCCTTAGCTGTCTGACATTCAATGTTACCCCAAGATTCTGCCACAGGGTCTTTGTGCAGATTCTTCCACTGGTTAATCTCTTTTCCCACAAGCTGAGGTCTCTAGAGGCTCAAAGTGCCACCTTCCAAGGGGCCTTCTTAGACTATGCTTTGCACCCCGGTACCCAGTCACTCTTAATAGCCTTACCCTGCTTTATGTTTTCCTTCAAACCCCTTATTACCACCCAAAACCATCATCTGTATTGTAAAAGGAAGAAGTGCTACTTTCAGCAGATACTTCCTAGAGGACACCAAAACTGAGTGCTGTGTTTCATCACAACTGAAGCACTATGACTATACTTTGAGTGATCCTGTTTCATCAGACCCTAGTGCGACTTAGCCCAAGACTTTTTTGCTGATCACCAACAACAGGGCTTGTTTTAACCATTTCCCCATGGATCTATGAACTTATAGGGGCCTAACCAGAGTGCTAGTTTTCAGTCCTGAATTTTCATAACCACCACGAACTGCCTTTTCTAGTACCTAAAAACCCCAGAATTTTCCCCCTCAGTGAGCTAACTACTGAATGAATTTCTTCTCTGGTATATATGCCCTTGTCCAGCTAATTACTTAATTACATTAAAATTATTTCATCTTACTTGTTTGTCAACTCTGGTGGTCTTTGTATTATTTGGTAATAGCTTTCCATTTACATATACTATGTTCTTTCCACAGAATATATAAGCTCCATGAAAGCAAGCATTTTACCATTCTACTTACTGTGGTGTTTACAATAATGCCTGGCATATGATAGATGCTTAACAGTCTGTTGAATTATTTTGCTAAATGAATAGCAGACTGTCCTTATCTTTGGTCTCAGCTGATACACATTGACTGGCCAGGGCAATTGAACAGTACTTATGGCTATTTTTAGAGTATAAAGGCAACTGGGAGCTAAGGAGAGGGCTTGGGAAAGATTATGTTAGATTTTGATATAATATAAATGACACTTTTCAATTTTCCATGACTTTTGGGGGTAAGTATAAGATATATACAGAAAATTGTCCATTTATTGCTTAATGAATTTTCACAATGTGAACAATCTTTGAGATCAGACCTCAGTTCAAGAAACAGAACATTACCCACGCTTTGTCTGGACCATTCTGCCATGAGTGACCATGGTTCCTAAAATGCTCTCGTCAGTACAGATGAGTCACCTGGAGCATGGTTGTACTGTCATTAGAACACATGGCCATTTCATGTGCTAAATTAACTGTTGAGTTAACTGGAAGAAGTCTTTGCATCTTTGGCTTTTTTTTAATGTTCTAGGAACTCCTGAGTTTTCTCAGGTTCCAGTGACTTCTTATTTTTGGAGAAACTGGGAATCTCTGATGAATTTCTACTGAGCTGGCAGAAGTTTATGTACTTTGCTTTGTCTAATAGTGGCTGCTTGTAAGTTTCTCCCCTTTCAATATACTGGAGTCACCCACAGATGAGCATGAACATAACTGGGAAAACTCACCTTTACTTGTGATTAACACTGAGGACCTATTTAAAAGAACCAAGGCAAAATTTAAAAATTGTTACACTTGTATCTAAACTGTACTGCACATAATCTCCATATGAACTGAAAGGCAGGAGACCAGCTCTCTTGTGTGTATTGGATTCTTCTGGACGTGTAGAGGTGGGGTGGGATATTAACTAAAAATGCACATTCCTGTGAATTGTTTCTAAAGATCTGCATTCAGTTCTTGTCAGGAGGGTTACTTTTAATAAGAAGCTATATGATTCCAAAGTCAGATGTAAAGAGTGACTTGGGGACTAGTAACCTGGTTTCTTTGGTAGAATTTGGGTTGTGGATAATATAAAAATAAAAAACAAAACAAATCAAAACAAGTCCAATAAAAGCAATAAAAATTTTCCCCAGTAAATCTTTAAACTCTTCATGAGCAAGCAATTTACTTTTCCTGTAAGAAAAACAATCCTTATAATAAAGTCCCTACATACTCACACATGATTTCTCTGCGCGCGCGCGCACACACACACACACACACACACACACACACACACACACACACTTTAAAGCTTTCACGTAAACCATGCACCAGGGGGTATTAACACAAAGTTTCATGAGGAGCTTGCTATTGAAAGTGGCATTTGAAGGAAAATTCGGCTTTGGTTTGAACCTGGGTGGTTTGGGGACATCCAGATCTAACGTTAACTATTGGGTAAAACCAGCATTTTCCCATCCGTTTTCTCCCGCGGGCTCCTGTTCCAGATGGCAGGAAGGCACAAATGCTATTTATGTGCATGTGCGGTCTGTCTTCACTTCCTTTTGGGAAAGGCCCAGGTTTTTCTGGCTGGTGTGTGCAGAGTTCACATTGGCTGTGTGACCTGTGCATTCACCAGTGGCTGCATTGACTCTCTCTGAAGGACCCCAGGTTTTGCAGTGTATGATTGGAGCCCAACCTTTACCCAAATAAGTTTAATCATGTGCCAGATGGAATGAAAAATGCAGGCACAAACATCTCTCTCTGCGCATCTCTCTCATCTATGTGATTGTGCACGTGCATTCCATTTGCTCTTCTTTTCGAGAAAGGCACAGGCTTCCTCATGCGTTCTATATAGATTCAATATTAAGACCAATGGTGGTACTCTTCTGATGGCACAGACTGGTCTTCGCTAGTACCAGCCGTCCCCTAAGTGGCCCATAGTGTGGTTCTAGGGGTGAAAGTGTGTGGCAGAGTGGGTGTTGTTTCCTCTTTGACTGAGCATGACTAGGGAATAGTATCAAAAGCTATTGGTCACCCCAGGAGGTGAACTCATGATTACCAGGGCTAATCTCCCTTCACTGAATGGCTGGGCCAAGGATTCCATGGCCTTCCAACTGGAAGAGAAGTTGCATCTACTGTAAATGCTAGTGACTGAAAACCACTGCCAAATTAGAATCTTCCAAATATTATGTTCCATGAACATGTCATGATAAAAAGCATGTTAATGCCTAGTGGTTAGTGGTTTCCATTTATATTGTGCCTGCATGGCCCATAGCATCTTCCCCAAGAGAGGAACTGGCTGCTTTTGCTGGGTTTGTATGCTTTCACTGTTGCTTTTAAATCAGCTCCTAGGAGAATTTTAAGTCTTCTTGAATTGCTTTATAGCACAGATGAAGGAAGTAAAAGTTCTATAACTGCCTAGTTACAGACAAATCACTTAACAAGTCAGCTTTGTATTGGCAAAGTCCTGCTACAAGAAATGTTTCAAAAGGCAAAATATAACAATATGAAAGCTACATTTTGTCATTTATTTAACAAATGAAGCAGGCTCTCATTGAAATCTAAGAGCCTCCAGAAACTCTTTAAGGTCATGTGAAATGCCATACCCTTGTTGTAACAGACATCCTACTATAATGTGTGATGATGTTTACACACTACGTCTTGGCTGGTGGACTTGTTTATAAACAGTCTATATAGGCACATACTCTCTATTCAATAGAAGTTCATTAATTCATTGCAGGTTGATTCAAAATAGTCCCTTATGTGAAGCCATCCTCCAGATGGCAAAAATTATTTGCATCTTCCAATGAAAAATATAGAATAATCTAGATTTAGTTTAATTCAAGTGTTAAGCTCACAATTAAGTTACTCTATTTAGTTGTGTGTTAACTATACCTTGTGTACATAGTGCTTTTACAAAACAGAGTGAGGCCAGACCCACAGAGTCACCATGAAGAGGTCAGTGGCATTCTAGAGGGGGCATTATCTGACCGGATAGGGAGGTCCTTCAGTACAGACACTGTGTGAATTCATCTTTCTAGTCCTTGTTTCCTGGCTCCTATGCTGTTATTCAGCACCTGAACATGTTTAATAAGCATTTAATATAAAAAATTGATGTGGTTGCAAATTTTCAACTTCAATGGAAAAATACTATTTCATTTCATTCATTGGCCAGGAACACAAAGATCGTAATTAAAAAATAATAATTATACTAACCAAAATGAAACATTTGGGCTGGTTTTAATTGATCAATAGTTGAGACCCTCAGTCCTGGGACCCATTTCAAAGTTGTCAATTGTGAGCCATGGGGCACTTGGCCACATGCTGTGATGCTCCCTGGCTTACACACAATGACCTTTGGATTGAACATCTGTGCATATTTCAAACAACCTATCTTCCTCAAATGTAACAAAGAGTGAGGATTGTAAAATCCAAGGAAGACATTTAAGAAATGATAAACAATACTGAGGATTTAAGTATTTATTTTAGGCTGCTTATGATGACTTTTTTTATTACATTTGTCTCGGTTCCAGGTAACTGTAGAATGGAAAATCACATCACCCAAATAAGTGAGGGGCGTGTCACCCTGAACTATTTCCATATCCCCCAAACTCTATTGATAGCTGAGGAGTGTTTTTTTTAAGAAATTTATGTTCAGAGGAGGCTTTTCCTTCCTCCTTTTCTTTCTTTTTTTTTCATCTTTTCCCTCCCTCCCTTTCTCCCTTCCTTTTCTTTTCTTTTTCTTTTTTGTTGAAAACCTGCTCTCAATGATTGCTAATTTGTGATCTTCAGAAATGTCTAATGTGTTTTGGGGGTTTCTGTGTACCTTTAGTGAGAAAGGTTTCTCTGATTAATTAATTTGTGTTATTTAATTTTGTTTGTTTGCCAGACAGGGTCTTCTGTTAAAAATGTTTTTTTGTTCCAGGAAGCAAGAAGGGATTGAAATCATTTTGTATATCAGTTTTGTAACATTTTGTTTGGGTAATTTGGGGACCAAACAAATGGAAAGATATGTATAAATCAGATTCCTCTCATTTTCTTTCTAGTGCTGTGTTTCATAGAGTATTCACTGGAAGGTTAACTTAGTCCTTTTTTCCCCCACCCAAAGTGTGATTTGAATTTGGATTCCCATAAGAACCCTGTATACCTTTTGAGCATATTGCCAGTTCTCATTGTAAAATAACCCAATATAAAGATTCAAACACTACACAAATTAAGGTTAGTCATTGAACTAGTCACCCAAGACACCTGTATGTTTTTCCTCAAGTAATTAAATTTACATAGGCAAGTTAAATGCTGCCACAGAAAGAGAAACACAATTTGTATAAAAACCAGGGCCAGGTCCCACCCACCTTAATGAAAATTAGAATGCATGTGTAACTTTAATAATGATTTCATGTTGGTCAAGTAAGGGACTGTCATTAGTGACAAGTAAAACCAGGAGATTTGCAATTATGACTTAGTTTAGGTAGGGGCTCAAAAGTGCACATGACTTATGATGAAAACAACTGAAGTCCTGCATTTTGCTGAAATTTGCATGAGGTATGCCCTAGCTTTAGGGAGGAGACTAAGAACTGCATTTCAATGACCAAATCTAAGCTTCACACCTCCAAAGACCATGGAAAACTGGTTCCTTTTTGAGTGTTTCTTTGAGATGTTGAGATGTAACATGCAGGAGGCCATTTGAGATGTAACATGCAGGAGGCCATTTGCATTCTTCTTGAATGTCCAATATTGAGCATATGGAGAAGACAAGAAAGTGTTCTAGACACACACAGATATACACAGGTGGTCTGTATCAAACAGTTTCATGGGAATGTGACCTATGCAATCACACAAGGACCTGCGTTTATATGGGCCTGCACTTGCTCTCATGCTCTGTTGTCTCCATTTTGGAGTTCTAAATGGATTACCTGTTTATTACAGTATTATAAAGGATATTATTCAGGAACAGCCAGAAAAAAGAGTTGAATAGGGCAAAACATGGGGTCAGACTTTCTATGTTCTCTCTGGGCAGGCCATTCTCCCTGAAGCATATCTCCATATGTTCACCAAATCTCTGAACCTGTGTTTTGGAAATAAGGTCTGATGGGATGACAGACCAGGCATATGAACAAAGAAATGTGTGTTTATCATTCCTTACCACTCTATTTGCATGTAACCTTCTTTGCAAGAAGCTGATTGAATGCAGAATTTTGGAGGATTCGTGTGTTGGAGTTCAGTGAAACTCAAAGTGAGTAGAAAGGGAGCTTGCATGGAAGCCCTGAGTTCCACAGAGTACTGGTAGAATGTGGGCAAATCAAGAAGTCAGATAAAAATAGTAGAGTTAATTTTGGACAGTGTTTCTACGGTTCTGTAACAATGAAATACACATACACATAAGAGCTATGAAATGCACACTGTAAATTTGATAATTCCCTATTAGAGTTAAATGTTCTTGTATAAAGATGAACAGTAAATATCATGTTAATAATTTAAAGTTTTAATTTTTCTTTATTTAAAATAACATTCAATGGGAAAACAAGAGCAACAACAACAAAAATACATGACAAGTTGAGGGAGATGCCATGGAGGAAAGGGAAAAAACCTTATGTTTTAGTATATATAATTGCACTTTCCTCTATTTTTTGAGCAAAGGTCCTCCGCTTTTGTTTTGCACTAAGCCCTGCAAATTATGTAGCTGGAGTTGATTAGGAAGACATAAACCACACTAGCTATTTCAATAGAGATAATTTAATACAAGGAATGGAATAAATAAGCATTGATGGGCTGAAAAGGCACAGAGAGAGCATGGAGCTAACTCAGACAGTAAATACAGGTAACAGCCACCATGCCTATGGCAGGGAGAACAGAGGGTGGGGCTCAGAATAGGAGACTTGGTGAGCTGGGCCCCAGATGAACAAGGAAGGGGTTTTGACTAGCTGGTGCTGGCACCTCAAGAACTCACAGGATCAACCCACAGAGCCAGGACTGAATCCTCTGAGGAGGTCTCACAATGCTGATGGAACATTGCTTCATGTGCTGGTACCTCTGAAGGAGTCCTGTGGGGCTGGTTCTAGAATCTGGCTCAATACTATTGCAGGAACAGCTTATAGGAAAGAAGCAAAACCCTTATGCTTCCTTCTGTCTTCCAGTTCACTTTTAGTGCTTCCTGTTGACCAATCTAATTAGGATGTCAGTTGGTAAAGGAGAAACATAATTTGTAGAGTCTCAGTGCCAGCATCACAAAGTAGAGGACAGAGGGATGAAATTGGAGCTGAGAAACTTGCTTAACAGCCAGCACATAAATTAACCTTGCTGAGTGTGGGGGTGTTAATAATTTGTTTCAGAAATCAAGTTTTCACTTTGGCTATATACAAAGCTGTAATCAGCTTGAGAAGTTAAAGAGAAGCATCTCTATGTTCAGGGCTGAACATGTGGCTCAACTAGGCTTACCAAGTCTAGCCACAGTGACTTCAATTCTTTCCCATGACTTGAGAAGCCCATTCCCATCTGCAGGTTCTGCTAGGTCCAGAGTGCTCTTCTCCCAAATATCCCCATGGCTCCCTTTTACCTATTCAGGTTTCAACTCAAATATTTCTCCCTTGGAGAGAATTTTCCTGACCTCCAATCCAAAATGGTAACCTTCCCTCCCACTCTGAGGTATCTCTAAGCTCATTATACTTTTTTTTATCTTGAAATTATCAGTATCTGAAGGTTTCTGCTTGTTTGCTTAATGTCTTCCCTATATTAGAATCTCAGCTTCATGGGAAGGGAGAGGTTGTCTATCCTGTTCAGTGGCCACAAGATACTTGAAATTTCAAATGGAAAAGAGTCCTACAGGAATTTTTTCCTACCATTAATATTATTATGAGAAAGTACGGGGTATGGTAATTTGCTGAAGTGGTACTCATCAATTTTCTAACTATAGAAAACTCTACAACTTTATTGGATCATCAGCTGACACCATACACAAAAATACACTCAAGATGGGTAAAAGACTTAAATATAAGTTGCAACACCATCAAAGTCCTAGAGGAGAACATTGGCAGGAAACTCTCAGATATCCCACGCAGCAATTTTTTCACCGATATGTCTCCTAAAGCAAGGGACATAAAGGAAAGAATAAACAAGTGGGATCTCATCAAAATAAGAAGCTTCTGCATGGCCAAAGAAAACATCATCAAAATTAAAAGGGAGCCAACCATATGGGAAAATATATTTGCTAATGACACTTCAGATAGAGGTGTGCTTTCCAAAATGTATAAAGAACTCACTCAATTCCACCTCAAGAAGACAAATGATCCAGTCAAAAAAATGGGCAACGGACCTGGGCAGACACTTTTCCAAGGAAGAGATACAGAGGGCCCAGATACATTTGAAAGGGTGCTTGGCATCACTAGCCATCAGAGAAATGCAGATCAAAACCACAATGAGATACCACCTCACCATGGTCACAATGGCCATCATAAACAGATCCACAAACAACAGGTGCTGGCGAGGCTGTGGAGAAAAGGGAACCCTAGTCCACTGTTGGTGGGAATGCAGACTGGTGCAGCCATTGTGGAAAGCAGCGTGGAATTTCCTCAGAAAGCTGAAAATGGAACTGCCCTTTGATCCAGTGATTCCCCTGCTGGGACTATACCCTAAAAATCCCAAAACGCCACTTCAAAAGAACCTATGCACCCCAATGTTCATAGCAGCACAATATACAATAGCGAAGTGTTGGAAGCAACCTAAATGCCCATCAGTAGATTACTGGATCAAAAAATCATGGTACATTTACACAATGGAATACTACGCAGCAGAAAGAAAAGAACTACTGCATTTCGGGACAGCATGGATGGAACTGGAGAGTATTATGCTAAGTGAAATGAGCCAGGGGGCGAAAGACAAATACCATATGATCTCACCTATAAGCAGAACCTAACCAACAGTACAAAGATGCAAGGAAAATAAGACCAGCAACACTGAAAGAAAAAGAAACCAAGAGAGACAAGAGGGAAGGCGGGAGGGGTGGGCTGGGAAAAAGGAAGGGAAGGGGAAAGTCAAGGAACATATAGCAGGGACTCATGGCCAAAACCAAAGGGGAAGGATTGAGGGAGGGAGAGGTGGGAGGGGGCAAGGGAAAATGGTGGGGGGAAGGCAGAGACAAATGCATTTGAAAAAAATAAATAAATTAAAAAAATAAAAAAATAAAAATTCTGCAAAAAATTAATAAATAAATAAAGTATCATAGGTTCCTTTCAAAAAAAAAGAGAAAACTCTACAATTTTAAAAAATTTTATTGAGGATTAATCACACTTAAATCATTAAAACTTTTGACTTCTCGTCAGGATGGAGGCACAGGTAAACACCCTTTACCTCCTTGCACAACTACAGAAAACATTACAACTAGACTACAAAACAAATAGCACCCAGAATTGTCAGAAAATCAAGTTGTATGGAAATCCAACAACCAAGGATTTAAAGAAGCCACATTCATGCAGATGGTAGGAGGCGTGGAGATATGGAGAGTAGTGAAGAGACACAGAGTGGGGTAGAAAGGTGGCAAAATGGGTGGTCCTGCATTCATGTGTGGAGGATAAAAACTGAGAGAGATACCTTGAGACCAAGGGCTTCCAGCCCCATACCAGACCACCCAGCAGCCCAGGGTTCCAGCGCCAAGAAGATAAATACCCTAACTTCTGACTATAAAAGTCACGGAGGGTTGGGGCAGCAGAAGAAACTGCCAGATTCTTAGGACACTACTCCTAAAGGGCCTGCACAGACTTAGGACTTAAGAGGAGCTACCTACTCTGGGGTTTATCACCAGTGCAATAGCTGGTAAGGCACAAAAGGCATACAGGGAGAAAATGGAGTGACTGGCAACAGGGCAAGTGCCAGGAGACAGCTTCCTTCCCAGCAATCCTCCAGGAGGAAGGCAGCAGCATTGTTCCCTCTCTGAGCCCCTCCCTCCAAAGGTCCACAAAACAGTGAAATGGTTTGCTGTGCACTGGCAATCACCTAAGGCCCCACCCCACACAATTTACAGGTATGCTGTTTTACAATAGGCCACACTACTAAGGCAGGGAGTCAATGCAGCTCTACCTAATATGCAGAAATAAACACAAGGAGGCTGCCAAGTTGAAGAGACAAAGAAATATGGCCCAAGTGAAAGAACAAAACAAAACTCCAGAAAAAGAACTAAATGAAACAGATAACCAACCCATCAGATGTAGAGTTCAAAACACTTGTTATCAGGATGTTCTAAGAATTAATTGAATACACAACAGCATGAAAAAGACCCAGGCAGAAATAAGTTTACATTAAGTGGAATAAAAAAATCTACGAGGAACCAACAGCGGAGGGGATGAAGCCAAGAATCAAATCAATGATTTGGAACATAGGAAAAAAAAGAGTTCAATCAGAACAGGAAGAAGAAAATAGAATTAAAAAAAACATGAGGATAGGCTAAGGAGCCTCTGGGATATCTCTAAACATACCAACATCGAAGTCATAGGGGTGCCAGAAGGAGAAGAGGAAGAGAAAGAAACTGAAAACTTATTTGAAAAAAATAATGAAAGAAAACTGCCCTAATTTGGTGAAGGAAATAGACATACAAGTCCAGGTTGGACCCAAAGAACACCACACCAAGATTCATTATAATTAAAATGCCGAAGTTTAAAGATGAAGAGAGAATCTTAAAAGCAGCAAGAGAAAAGCAGAGAGTTACCTACAAAGGAGTTCCCATAAGATTGTCAGCTGATTTCTCAGAAGAAACTTTGCAGTTTAGAAGGGACTGGCAAGAAGTATTCAAAGTGATGAAAAGCAAGGACCAAGATTCAAAATTTCTCTATCAAGCAAAGCTATCATTTAGAATGGAAGGGCAGATAAAGTGCTTCTCGGACTAGGTAAAGCTAAAGGAGTTCATCATCACCCAACCATCATTACATGGAATGTTAAAGGGACTTACTTAAAAAGAAGACAAAAACTATGAACACTAAAATGGCAACAAATTCACAGCTATCAACAACTGTATCTAAAAGAAACAATCTAAGCAGAAAAGCAGAACATGAATAGAATCATAGATATGGAGATCACTTGAAGGGTTATCAGCTGGGAGAGTGAAGGGGGAGAATGGGGGAAAAGGTGCAGGGATTAAGAAGCATAATTGGTAGGTACATAATGGACTAGGGGATGTTAAGAATAGTATATGAAATGGAGAGGTCCAAGAACTAATATGCATGACCCATGGATATGAACCAAAGAGGGTATTGCTGGAGGGAATGGAGTTACCAGGCAGAGTGAGGGCAAAGGGGGAAAAATTGGGACAACTGTAATAGTATAATCAATAAAATATATGTTAAAATAATTAAAACTTTTAAATCATTACATCACTTGGTGTGGAATTTCTACTGGAGGGATTCCCGGGATATGTGTATGTGGGTGTGTTTGTGTTCAGGCACACTCTTAAATTTTAGAGTTTTAGTGACGGCTAGAAGTTAACCTTGAAGAGGTTAAAAAACTTAAAAAAATTTTTTTTGAACAAGCCAAATATCCATCAATTGAATAGATTAACAAAATGTGAACATATTATATAATGGAATATTATTTGGTCATAAAAAGAAAGATGTAATCATACATACTGCAGCATGGTTGTACCTTGAAAACATTATGCTTAGTAAAAGAAGCCTGTCACAGAAAGCCCCATATTATATGATTCCACTTATATGAAATGCTCAGAATAGTCAAATCTCTAGAGACTGAAAATAGATTCATGGTTGCTAAGAACCAGGTTGGTGGTGGTGGCGGTAATGATGACAGGTATGTATAGGATTTTTTTTTGACTGTAGCATTGGGCACATATATCTGTGACTATACTAGAAACCACTGAATTGCACACTTTACATAAGTATGATATGATATGTAAATTATAGCTGATAAAGCTATTATTAAAAAATACATGTTTTCTGGTTCCAAATGGTAGATGAAGCATACATATTTATATTATCCCCCATTCTAGATACCAGGGATGGACATCTTATGGTTCATGGACCAAACCTGGCCCAGTGCCTCTTAAAACTGTTTTAAAAAAATTATATTGGAATACAGCCATGCTAATTTGTTTATCTGTTGCCTATGGTGTCTTCCTTACTACAACATCAGAGTTAAATGGTTGTGATAGAGACTTCATTGGGCCACAACACCAAAAATGTGTACTCTCTAGCTCTTTAGCAGAAAATGCCAAACCCTCTCTTAGAAGGAAAAGACAGGCAGACAAATGATAGCAATATTATTCAAAGAGCAAATATTGTCATGCTAAGTGCTATGCAGCATATTAAAAAGAATATGTTGGAAATGGCCACCTGGAAGATTTCCAAAGAAAAGCCAACCTTGTTAGGTGTGTTTCTTTCTTTTGTCATCATACTATTCCCTAAATCGTTCAATTTCACTGACTTAAGTTTCCACCAGTTATAAGAAGCACTATAACTGTATGTACTCCTAAGGAAGAAAGGCTTTCTCACCATACACAACCTCTATTTTACACTTGTTAAAAGCATAGTTTCAGATTTATTTAGATGAATTTTATCACACATCATTCTTGCACACACAGAGAAAGGTGGTTACAAGCTGTGGCAACATGCAGAGGGATACCTGGCTGTAAGTACATCTGGAGAGATGTCCCTATGTTTGCCACTCCATTTCTTGCTCCTTTTTCATTTATCTTGTTCTCTCCTTGGTTTCCCCCTTCTTCCCAATTGTTGCATCTGGTAGTCTTCTCTGCCCAGATGCTCCATTTCTTCTCTTCCTCTGATAATCAACACATCTTCCTCTCTCTTTGTCCATGTCTCTATTTTTCATACATCACCCTCCCCCAATCACCCCTTTCATACTATAGTGGCAAGTACAAAGGACTTATGGATAGTCATAATAAGATGCACTTTGATTCCAGGGAGGGTAAAATATGAAAAAAAAAATCTGGGACTTGAAATCCATGAAGGATGGTATTGGAGGTTTGTGGGTTCTGATGATGTAGAGTGGTTACAGTGTAGCAGTGTAGCTGATGCTGTTTGGATTATATGTTTGGTAGATTTTTGTACATGTGTGACCAGCTCATACTGCCTGGAGACATTCTTGTGTTCAACCCTGTGAAAAAAAGTATCCCTCCAGTTCTCTGCAGGAACAATCTGTTGTAATCAGGACACGCACAAACTAGTTCATGCTAGAGTTTTAGTGGCTGGAGCCTTGTTTCTGATTTGCAGTCCCTGCTCTGGTTAATAAGGGGTTCTGCGGCAACTTTCAGCCAAACCTGACAGCACCCTCTTTCCTACACATTCAGTTTGCTCCTTATTACTGATTCTCAAAGTGTAGGTCCCAGGCTAGTAGTATCAGCATCACCTGAGAGCTTGTTAGAAATGCAAGTTACTGGGCCACATCCCAGACCTGTTGAATCAGAAACTCTGGCAGTGTTATCCAGTGACCTGTGTTTTAACAAATTCTCCAGGGGCAACCTAAAGTTTGAGACACGTTTCTTCATAACCTACATGGAGTGAAGGTCTCTATCACCTTTATAGGTTCTTGGCCTGAAGGCCTTCATCTTCTGCTTCATTGGGATTAAAGGTGTCAGGAGGTGACAAGAAACCTAAGTTTTAAAAACTCATATCAGGTAAGACTTCACTATCGGTGTAAGGGTCTGCTTAGTTAGAGAAAAGGGACTTTTTTTTTTGCATTGTTTGGAGTAGAACACATGTCTGCCTTGATGATGTAATAGAACATAGCTGATTAGTGACTATAAAGTTGGCAGTTAGAGAAGCCTCACTGACAAGGTGAGAGTTAAATGGATTGCAAAGGTGAAAAAGGAATCTACATTTCAGTGATTGGAAGCAGCATCTCTCTGTCTTCCTTCCCCTCATCCACAGCAAATTATCCTTCACAGGGTGAAAAGTTAATATACTTAAAGCACCCAATTATTCACACCACACTACTGTTCCAGAAATGAATATGGCTCCTGCCATAGAATCTATGTCACTTCCAGATTTAGTCTACATTTCGGCACGGGCCAGACGCTACCCATCCTTTCTATCCAAGGATTATTTTTATTTCCATCTCAGGCTTTGCTCATGCATTCAACCTGCCTCAATGTGTCTCTCTTCCTTACTACCAATTTAAATGCCACAAACCTACTACTGTGTTACTATATTAAATAATCACATTAAACATATTTTACAAAACCCTTCTATATTAACATGATTTTTAATTAATCTAAAATCTATTAGAATCTCTACACATTATCCACACTATTTATACATTGCTTTAAAACTATTATCTTAAGTTGTGAGAAATGCTTACCCATAAGTATATAAGCATGTATACACCCATTCTTCCTCCCCACCAACCAGGTATTTTTAAGATTCAGAGCAGATGAAAGTTTTCATGTTTGTTTTCCCAGAGCCTACATAGTAGATATTTAATGAATATATATCAAACTCAAATAGGAAAATATGCCTTGAAATAAGTTCTAAAGAAATTGTTTATTGGGAAGTTAGAACCTAATTCATTTTTCCTAAGGACAGTTTTTGTTTGCTGTATATTAACAAAAAACAGAGGTAGGGTTCATATGAATTGGTTGGAAGAACAGAAAGATATCTACCTGCCTGAGATTAAAGGGCTTCCAAAAAGGATCAGTAGAGTAGATTTTTCAGTGTTAGTAACCTCATAAATGGGAGTAAAGAAGGAAGGGAAGGAAGAAAAGTAAGAAAAATGAAAGAATGGATTGCAAATGAAGTGGAATTTTAAAAAACAGAACTCTGAATTAGGGCATTCATTTTAAAAAATGAGCACACTAGCCATGTTTTCAATTACATAGTTCTAATCTATTTTTGAAAGTTTACTACAACATAATTCCTCTAAAAGAAGGAAAATTTTCAAATCCCAATATAAATGGCAAAAATTAGGGTTTGAATTCATGTCCAACACCTAATAGCACACACACAGGTGTGATCTTAACAAACTTTCCCACATCCCTGTGCCCATTTTAGAGGAGTGTCCACTGAAGTATTCAGTAGCCCTTTGAAAGTAATACATGGCAAGAAGGCCATAGCATAAGACAGTGGCTAAGAGTTTAGGGTCAGAAATCAGGTTGCTGACCTAGACGGCTGGCATCAAATAATCTGCTTTACCCCTTCTCAGTTGTTGGCCTTAGGCAATGTGTGAAAATTGCTGGGTGTGAGTAAAACTGTATAGCTTAGGTTGTCGAGAAGATTAAAACAGATACTCCTGGGAAGCTTTTAGCTAAGGTTTTTGGCAAGTAATAAACACTCAATAAATGTTATTATACAAAGAAGAGGTCTTTTTGTCTAACCACCAGATGACACTGCCTTCTGGGTTTTTAGATTCCACCACTGAGTGATTATAAAGCTATCTGCTCTGTGATATCAGAGGCCTGTTTTCTACAGTTTAATTTTATGACTGTCCTGGCTATCTGACTACTAGGAAATCCTTCACCTGACCAGTGTGGCAAACCCATTTTCCTGCTAATAAACAAAATGACAAGAGTTCCTTACTCAAAAACAATGCAAAACAAAAGCCTAAGAGCTAAGTCATTTCCTCAGTAAAGAATAATGAGCCCATCAAGAATGTAATTTGTGCCACAATACAAGTGGCCTTTGAGGCAGGTGACAGCAGGGGCCATGATGGTATTAACTTCATAATAGTAGATAAGTCAGCAGGAGCTACTCAATCACTTGACAGAAGTCAATTCAGAAGGCCTCTGAAATGCCTGCCTTTAAAGATAATCATGTTAGGAATCAAAAAGGGGTCTAATGTTTGAGTCATGCCTTTCAAATGCAACAAATCATTATACCTGTCAAGATTTATGAACAGATGTATTTATGTTGACACTGGACCACTAATACTTTGACAAATGAGGGGCCTTGACATGTACAACAGATATGCCCAAGTCTAATACTGATTCAAAAAAAGGGATGCAGTAGTGAATCATGATGAGCTGGTGATGTGGGCTGGCACGGCTCTGGGGCTTCTGTTGCCCTGCCCCATTATTGCCCCCAGCCCCTGCAGCAGGGCCAAACAGTGTTAAGTCACAGAGGGCCCTCTCACCAATGATTAGGAATGGACATGGCTGATAGGAAACTCTGAAAAAGAATGGGCTCCTATGGAGGTTACCCACTTAGAGCAACAAATATGATTACCTAGGTCTGAAAGGATTTGTGGCCCTCTATGAAGGCAGTGAGGAGAATTTGATTATCAGCTGAGAATCTCAATGTGGTAATGTTGTAGTGGCCTTGGCTTCTAAGTTTATTAAGGAGTCTAATTCTTACTAGTGAATTAAAGTCATGATTTCATTCATACCCAAACACCTGGGAGAAATTTTCTTTGGAAAACAAAGAAGTCTGGACCTCTGGTCAAGATGGTGGTGTAGGTAAAAATGGTACTCAAATCCTCCCACAATGACATCAAAATTACAACTAAACTACAGAACAACCATCATCAGAACTGCCTGAAATCTAGCTATAACTCAGAAGATAAAGAAGCCACATTGAGACTGATAGGAGGGACAGAGATGCAGAACAGGCTGGTTCCAGACCAATGCATGGAGGATAAAAATCAAAATGAGTATCTCAGCTGCAGAGGTCCTCCCTGAGGAGCAAGGGAGTTCTAGCCCCACACCAGGAGCTCATCCCAGGGTTCCAGAACCAGGAAGAGAAGTCTCCATACTTTCTTGCTGTACATACCAGTGGGGGTTGAAGCTGAGGGAAACAAAGGGCTCTTGGAGTCCCAGTCAGTTCCTTTTAAAGGGTCTACACACAGACTTACTTGGACTTATTTGCTCTGAGTTTCAGTGCTTGGGTATCAGGCATATTCAGGGAGAAACTGAATAGTCTGGCATTGGGGGAGAGCTGGAGGGTCAATTTTTCTCCCAATAGAAGTGCTGGTAGAGACCATTGTTCCTTTTCTGTGTCCTCCCCTCACAGAGCTGGCAGGTGGGCACCATATCTGAGTCTCCATCAACCTCCAACCTAGCTCACACTCTTCACCCCACCCTGGTGAGTTCCTGAGACCCTGCCCTACCCAACTATCAGGCTCACCCATACTCTTTCCAGTGTCTCTTTTTATACAAAGGGCTTGTCTTGGCTCATGCCTCAGACTTTACTAAAAATCTCTGAAACCATCAGCGTGTGGCCTCCGCATGCCACGTACCTCTCACTAAGTGACCCCAGACCTGTCCTTAGCAGCAGCTGGCCTTGGTTCACAGCTTGACCTCTCCTGAATGAGTGAGCTTCTTCTTAGGGACAGAGATTGGATATGGGTATTATTGCAGACAGAGAAAACTTGACCTTATTGAGTAAGAGGTCCCTTAAGGTATAGCAGACAGTTGGGGAGAAAAAGCTTCAGGCAGTATATCTTCATGCTTGTGCACAAATACTTGCATGCCTTCTGAATTTAGTTGTGACTATGGAAAATGAAAGAAGACAAGTTCTGGATGGTGTAGAAAACAACTATCTCAATATTAATTCATTAAAAAATATTTATGAACAATTACTGTGTCCCAGACATCATGATAAGCCCTGGAGATATACTAGTAGATTATCACAGATAACATGCCCACTCTCAGAAGCGTACACTCAAATTGTAGGTGGTGTTGGGGGAGAAGCATCAAACAATGAATACATAGGCAAATAAAAAGATAAATTCAGTGTGAGATGGATGCAGTAAAGAAAATATATTCTGTGGGATCGAGAGTAATGTGGAAGAGAAAGTTACTCTAGGCAGGAAGCTTAAGGAAGAATTTATGGGAAGATGACTAACAGAGAATCTGAAAGAGAAAGGAACAGCCCTTCCAAAACCTGGTGTGCCAAAGAGTTCAAGGCCTTGAATAGGCAAACACTTGTCTTGCTGGGGGGAAGCAAAGGAAGCTGAGGATGAGAGTAGGTAGAGTGAATAAGGACAAAGTACGGAGAAGATCCAACAGAGTGGTTTAAATATAGGAGTGATATCTCTGATTTTAATGAAAAAATACACTTTAATTGCTTTGTCAGCAATTGATTGTAGAGAGTTAAGTATGAGCATACAGAGATTTGTTAAAGCTATCTAGTAATTCAGGCAGGATGATGGCAACTTGAACCATATGGAAACCATGCAGATGGAGAGAATGGATGGATTTGGGATTTATTTGGGAGTCAAAACATACTGTAATTCCATAGTTAGTTCCTTTCAAGGCTAAAAAAATTATTTTTATACCAAGCACCTAAGATTTATATGGAGATTAATGAAACGGCACACACACAGTGCTTTGAATTCCTTGGAGGGAAGCAAAGCATTATTATTATTTTCCTTACTCATATTATGAATCAATTAACTTTTAACTCCTATACAAAGATAGGTATTTCACTGACAGCTGGGGTCTCATTTAGCTAACCAGGTGCCCATGTTAAACAAAGATTATATTATTATTGAAGTTATTTTTAGAAAAACATATAACAAATATGTTGAACACCAATAACAAAACCTAATTTCATATAACTTAAGCAGGCAGCTTTAGTTATAGGGCATGGGTAGGTATATTTAAGGATTGAGTTTCCGATACTCAATTTCTCTCTCTCTCTCTCTCTCTCTCTCTCTCTCTCTTTCTCACTTTATTAACCAGCTTTAAGGAGTTTTGGGATATTAAGTGATTCTAGTCCAACTTATTCTGAACAATAGGTTTGTACAGTGCTCAAAACCAAAATTTGCTCCAGAATTGTAAATCAATCACTTGTAGAAGTAAGGGACCAGTATGTTGACAGGACGAATGAAAAAAATCTAAATTAAATGGTCCTGAAGAAATAATTAAACACAGGAAATTTGGTTATAGGAGGAAGGCAATTTTAGAATAGGCTCATGATTAAATTTAATAAAACATAATAAATGTAGTAAGAATACACAGTAATGTATTTTTCATAATTTGGATATAGACAAAATCAGAGCTAATATATTACCTGAAAGCATTCAGTCTCTCTTCTCAAGGTGCTCCTTCTTGAAAATTAGGTTGTACCAGACATTTATGGGCACCATCACTTAATAGTTTCTTAAAAAAAAAATTAGAGCCCACAAACTGAATAACATAGCTTAAATGAGGCAACTTTATACAGAAATACTGGTTAATATCCATGTAGGTCAAAGTAATAAAATATCCCTTAATATGGACTGTGCACCTCTTGATATGGCCATTGTTAGTGTTTGTGTGTATCATTGAAGTGAACGATAAGAATCTGAAAATGAGTGCCCTCTGAGAGTCAGGAAGATGGCTGTTACCAACAACATTAACCCAAATAATAAGTCAGATGGACAGAGGAAGAGCTGCCTCCAAATGAGTGATAAGTTATCTTTCTCTAGGTCTAGGTCCTTGCTCTCATACTTCATGTTCCCTTCCATCATAAAGGACATTAGTATTTCCTTAGTTACCTACCCAATTTTTGTTCTTTTTTTCTTAGTTGACAGAACCCTGATTTTGTTTGGGGTGAACATGTGTCTAGAAAAAAATGTCCAGCTCTCCAGATTCCTTTGCAGCTATGTTTGGCTGTGTGACACAGTTCTGGCTAACGAGAGGTAAGTGGAAACCTACTGGGTAGGGCTTTCTTGAGAACTACTGTATTCTTAATTTTAAAAGGCCAGACTCAACTGGCATGTATTTGAAAAAATTTTGCTAACCAAACTTTGTCTTTTTTGTGTGTGTGTGCCAGAATCATGAATATGATATCTGGAGATGTAAGATCATGGGAATGGAGCTGACGTAGTGAGAACACAAAGTATCAAGAATTAGGACAAAAGCTAATTCTCTAAGCATGGTGTTGAGGCAAGAAAGCCTGGGTCTTGCCACCATCTTTGGGCAGAGACAGCAATCCTCGATTGCCCACTTCCAGATTTGTTAAGACATTTTTAAGCTACAGTTGACTGTGGTCTCTGTTATTTGTATACTATTCTGAAACATGCAGTGAACCTCAGCTTTCACCTCATTTGCAGAGTAATGATCTCCCAATTCACTGTAAATTTCCTGAGAGCAGGGACAAATCTTTCTTCATCTAAGTGTTCTCCATGTTGCCTAGCTAAAGGCTGAAGGTCTAGGGAATACTGAAATAAGTTTAGATTGTAAAAGAAATACAACAAATTTAAGGCTTCTTTTAGATTACTGATTCTTAACTAGGATCGAACATCAGAGTCATTGCATGTGTATATATGAGGAGTATGTGTAGAAATAAACACACAAACATATACAGCATACCTACCTGGGATCCATTTCTAAACATTCAGATTCAGAAGGTCTGCAGTTGAATCCTAGCATCTGTATTTAAAAACAAACAAACAAACTCTATAGTGGACATTGAATATCTATCTTCATACAATTGCCAAGAAACCTGGCTTTAATTTCATTTGCTATACATATCCAGCCACCTCTGTCTCTCAGATAGTACCATCTAAAATAGTCTGCCATTCATGTGCTTCCTAAGCTTTTCAGTTATACTTGGAAACTTAGTGGCCAGAACTGCCCCTCTACTGACTCCCCCATTAATGAATCATGATTTATTGTGATACTCAGAGCCTTTTATATTTTAGCCATTTGAAAGTAACACAAATTAGAACAAGAAAGAATTAAATTATGGCTAGCCAGTCTGGAACACTTTCAATGAGAAAGTCTCGAGGTGTGCCTAGTAAGGAGTTATAATTACAGCATCCTTAAGGAATTAAAAAATTCCAATGTGGCTAAATAGTGGTTGCCTCTGGAAGAGTTAGGGTAGGGACATGGGTGCATCTAGTCTGGTAGGGGCACTCTGGGGCTTCAGAGTGTGACTGTTTCTAAAAGTGGGTCATAGGTCCATGGATACTTGCTTTCTGTATGCCTTGTATATGTGTTAGGAAAATACTTGTAAGTATGAAATAGGTCATTAAAATATTGAGTAATTCAGGCAACGGATAGTGTAATTTTTCTTTGATCAAAGAATATAGAAACAAACAAAACAAAACAAAAAAAAGTCAAGTGAACAACAACACAAAAACTGTTTCATACAAATTTTCCCTGATAGAAAATGATTCCAGTTTCCAGCCTCAGCATTTTTCTTTTAACACTACCTTAGTATACAATGTTATCCTAATTAAGGAACTCTTGTTTAATAAAACATAAACCCTGACTACATTGGAGAACTCATCTGTAAAGTAAGTTTTGTTTTATTTACAGCAATAAGGGTATAATTACTTTCCATTGACCCTCAACTTAGGAAAAAGAAGCAGATCAGGGAAGGTTGTAGATCTATCTTGTTTTATTTCAAAACAAATATTTTCCCCTCTTGGAACAGGCTTTCCAATCATCTACATTGCAGGAGAGAGATGCAAAATTGTAGACACCCACAAAACAGGCAGACTCAAAATGGTATAATTTCAAAGGCTGCTTACTTCCTATTCAACCATATAACTTCTTCAGAGCTGGATGTTTGCATGCATGCTTTTTCTTCCTTCCTCAAAGTGATAGTGGCTAAAGTGAGGCAGGGACAAGCAGCAAGGGTACAAAGGGTATGGTACTCTGCCATGGAGATTCCATGGCTGACATCACTAATTGTTTATGAAACTCCTATTGAACTAAACAATGGATTCAGAATCTACAACACAGTGCCTTAAAGAGTTGCTACCAGTCTGTTGGAGGGGACCGTCTGCATGGACCTATTTACCATCACTGGTGAAATTTGAAGGCCAATTTCCCAAATGAATGGGGACGTAATGAACTTCCTAACCACATACATACTTCATGACTTTCTACTTGGTGATGACAGCCATATGGCTAGTAGGTTTTTGAGATCTTAGAGACCAAATTTACCACGCTGAAGAAGATGAATTCTCCACAACTTCCTTAAATTATCAAGAACAATAGAAAAAAAAACAATAGTTTTCAAAACTAGTATGCATTAGGAACACCTGAGGCACCACCACCACAGACTCAGGGAGGTTTAAGGTAGGGCCCAACTGATTCTTGCACAGATACCCCACAGTTCACACTTTTAAGAAAACTACCTCTCAATTGCTCTAGTTCCTCTTTGGAGTGAGACTCCCATTTTGGGGCTCTGGAAACTCACAGGGAATATCCCTGCCAGTTCCCACTGCCTCTACCATTTGGTTCACACCTGAAAAGTGATACCAAATGGAACATTCATCCTAATTCCTCCTGGCACTGATTTCCTCACCTACCCTCAAGCAATAATTTACTAACATGTAATAGGTTTTCAAAACCATGTTGAATGGATGAGTATATGAATCCAGTTTTACTTCAGGAAAGAGCTCTTAAGGAGTCTCCTGAGATGTTTTTCAGGGTCTTTTGAAAGTCTTTACTTGGCATAACCTATTTAAAAATTTTTTTTTTCAGGAAAAAAATTATACAGATCTTCTCAGGAGCCCACTCCAAAGACAATGGTGTCAGTTGGGATATGCTTGGAGTGACTTGATCAGGATGCATTTCTGTTGCAGATAATTGAGAAGAGTCTGGCTGTCACTGACCCCAGGGCACAACCACTGTCTAACAGCTTTCTCTGTTGCACAAGTGGCCCACTGTGAATAAAAGAATAAAGTTTAGAGCAGATGTTTGCATGAGAGCTGTCCAGTTGAAAAATTGGCTCCAGGTCAACTTAAAAATAGGATTTTATAAAAGAGATCACACTTCTTCAGTGACAGTTATTCACTTGTCTTTGCATCACTCAAGGTCAATTTTGCCAGCTGTTTTTGCAGGGAAAGAATTGGCTACTGTTTCCCATTATGTCTTTTTAAATGTTAATGCCATGTTCTCAGCAGGGCCTCATCCTACATAACTCTATGACACCAGCCTGACATACCTCATATTGGGAAATGAGGCATCTACCACCACAGGGCCACCTTCTCCTCCAGGGACAAGTGAGCTGTCCAGACTCATGAGGGGCACACATTTAAATAATGACAGATGAAAATTTGTTCAGCTTCATCTCACTTCAGTTCAGGCCATATTCACTAGCATCTGAAGTTTTCCAGGCTTTGTTAGAGGTCCTGAGGATATGGTGGTGAACCAGTCAAATGGGGTCTGGCCTCATGGACCTTTTAACCTAGTGCAGGAATTCCTACCTCTTCTGTGTCATAATGCCCTTTCAAAGTTGGGTGAAGCCTATGAACCACTTCTCACAATAATATTTTAAAGTATATTAAATATATAGGGTTTTGAACATAACCAATGACAATGAAGTTTTCTAAATTATAAAAATTGAACTAATGTGTTTCTTTATTAATATAATAAATAAGTTATAGGAGCACATCTAACAACTACTCTAAGAGTTATGAGCATAAGTATTTCCAGAGAACAGTTATAACTGTAACATTCTATGAAATATCTGTGCTCTATTGTTGACAAAGTTATAGCTATTGCTAATATTACTGTGTTATGTTGCCTCCATTCATTCATACTGGAAGGAAATATTAAATTTACATCTGAGGTTAATGAAAAAAAGATAATTTTTCCTCCAACTAAATCTATGAATTGTGACCCCCATCCCCTCCAAATATCTATATATGGATAACTTAGAGGTTTGTCAAGTCAGGTTAAGAATTCCTGGTAGTGGAATAGACAATGGATTTGGTAATTCTTCTACACATATCTATGTCTATATATCCATCTAGAAATAAAATATAATGTGTGGCAGATGTTGTAATAAGAGTATAGGTGACATTGGAATGCCTAATCAAGTCATAGGTCGAGAAAGGCTGGGACATTTAGAAGTAGTAACAGGTAGGTTGGGACCTAAAAGACAAGTAAAACTAAACCAACTGAAGGGGTATAAAGAGGGGGAAGTAGTATGGTTTCAGGCAAAAGAAACCATATTTACCAACTCCATAAAGCAAAACAGAGCATTCATGGGAGGGATGGGAGAAGTTTCCAGGGCTGGTTGGGAAGGGTTAAGAGCTGAGACTGGAGTGGTGAAGATACCAGATCTTAAGGGAAGATAATCCATACTAAGGAGTTTGGCCTTTATCCTAAGACCAATAAGAAACCCTTGTTGGTGTTCAGGAAATGTGTTAATTTAGAAGCTCACTTTGACTGCTGTGTGGAAGACAGATCATGGGGTAAAAGGAATGTGGCAGACAGGCAGTTGGAAGGCCAGCTTGGTCACTGATTTGATGTGGGGATGAGCAAGGCTCTGGATATATATGTCTTGACAGAAATTGAGGTTGCAGAAAAAGGTGTGGGTTTAAGGTGATAAAGAACTTTGGTTTTGAGCCTGGTTAATTTCAGGTGCCTGTGAGAAATTTAAGTGGCCTTAACCAGTATGCAGTTGTACATCTGCATGTACTCTGATGCACAGAAAATATGGGCTGGAGATGCAAATTAAAAAAATCTTCTTGTTGCATATCAAACCAAACATTCTAAAATTGGTAAAAAATTATTGAATTGCATATGTAATTATTTTTAAAAACTACTATTTACTGCTATAATATAAATAATAATGATATATTCTTTACTTATATTTTATAATTATTATATATTATATTTATATCACATGTTATATTGTATATTATATAATGTATTTATACTATTATATATAAATAATGTGGTTATATAATGTATATGTTACATTATATAAATAATGTATTATTGTCATATAAATAATAATTATTTATTATACATACTTATATATTATTATATATGAATAATATGTAATTTATGTTTTCTCAGTCTTTGAAAAATTATATGATTTAGGTATGTTTGTGTTAACTTCACAGACAGGAAAAACAATAGTAAGAGAGGCTGTAAGTAATTTTTTGGTCATATAATGAGCAAGAGACAGAACTAGACTTTAAACCAGGTACTTTGACACTCAAACACATGCTCCTAAATTCTTTGCTCTAAGGCCTTCTTAACTAATTGCTCTCCAGGAGGAAAGGCTATAACATTCCATTTATAGAAAAGACAATAGAAATTTCAGACATTTTCTTTTTCTCTTCCTAAAAAAGTCAACAAATTTCGACACAATTTTCTGCACAGTTTTGTTTAAGGGCATAAATTATACCTAATAAAATATTTTTATCCATTTAATTGGTTGTGTTGTAGGTACTCAGCACATATTTAATAAATGAGTCAAAATATAAGTTTTACCTGAATTAGATTCATTAAGGAAGAAGAATATGGCATGAAAATTTTATGAATTAGGTAGAATTATTTTAGTTGCAAGAGACATAAACCCATAAACCTGATTCAAATAGTTTAAGGAGGGAAAAAAGGATTCATTCCTAAATAATGAAAAATTCTTCTCTTCAAGGTGGCAGGATCCAGGTGTTATTCAAATGATGCCACTGGATTTGGTCTCTGTTGTTCCCTCACAGTGCTGGGCTTGTCACAGACTAAGCCCAGTAGCTCCAGGTTGACACCCTCTTTGATGCAGTGCATGAAAAACAGCTTCTTTATTCCATTTCAATACGAGTCTTTTAATTGCATTGCAAGCTGGGTTCACATGCCCAGTTTGAGCTAATCTCCATCACCCAGAGGAAAGTTTCTGATGTCCGGCTGGGTTTGAGTCACAGGTCCATCCTTTAAGGTGGTGGTGAGGGTCCTTCCAAAGCCATATATGCACTAAGGGGATGAGAGAGGTAGCACCTCCCTCTAAATGCAGCCACTGCTAATAGTAAAGGGAGGAATATGTCCTGGGGAGGCAAAGACAACAGATGTCCATTGCATTTGGTCACAGCAAAATAAGATCCTGGTTTGTCACAAAGAATGCAGTTTTCATATAAATATCTGTGGCTAGAAATAAGAATGTTTTGGCAATAGTCCCATACTATTCATACCTAGTAAACTAAATTCCATAGTTAACTATTCAATTACCAGGTGTTATTTTTACAAAGTTGCCTTGTGTTTTTAACTAAAATTGAATAACATAACCAAGACATAAAATTTTAAAGGCACCTAATTGCAAAAAGTCCCCCTCAAAGCATAAAAACAGCATAAGCAAAAATCATGTGGCTACTGTCAGAAATTTCAAAAACTATATATTCTGTGATTTAAAGGAAAATAGTCATCCCTGACACTGGTGTAACTTCCGTGCAAAGAATATGTGACTAATAGAGCAGAAGGAGAAAACTAGCCACCATTATAAAAAATCTACGTGGTTCTTGAGTTTGGATAGTGTGAGTTACCACTCTCTAGGATACCTGTAGGCTAATAATTCCCTACATTTTACACAGCGTAACTTTCACTTTCAGGTGTATTCTGGCAAACATCATTGACATACGCAATTATGTAAATTAACATTTAGCAACATAAGAACAAAATTCCATCAATTAAAGATGAACTGTAACTTCTCAAGATGTGTGACAGTGTTAGTTTTGGCTAGAAGTAAAAGCATAAGAAAGAATAACTAGCTACCTAATAAAAACCTTAGGCAAATGCACTGTCATCATTAGTACTCTATCTCTGTTATGCCATTATTGGGATGCCTCAGGATGATAGATGTTTAGACATTTGTTAAAGAATAAGTTAATCTCACAGCACAGTAGAGCAAAATTCAGTTGAGGATTTTCTTCAGTTTTTCTTTTCTCTCTCTCTTTTTTCCCTTGGAGCCTAGAAAGAATAGGAAATGGTCCCAGGAAACTGATCAACATAAACAGTACAAGATCAAGAGCTGGTAAGTAATACGAAGCAATTAAAACTCATGGAATACCTACTATGTGCATGTAATTTTGCAATTAGGAAAAAACCTTTATTTTGAAATAATTTTAGACTTACAGAAGAGTTGCAAAGACAGTAGAGAGAGTTCCTGTTAGTCCTTTAGTTGCCTTCCCCTTATGTTAATATTTTATATAACCATAAAATGTTTATCAAAATTAGCAAATTTACTTTGGAGTAATACTATTAATGCAAGTACAAACTTTATTTGGATTGATTTCACCTGTTTGTTTTTCACTGGTATCTTTTTCTTCTGTTCCTGGATCCAATCAAGAATTCCACAGTACAATTCTTTTGTACTTATATATGTATGTTCTTTAGTCAGCATGACTTTCATACAACAACAGTTACTAAGAACTTAGTAAGATTCTTGGTGGCAGGATCTCTGACATCAAGAACTATAACTTTTGTACCTCTATCCTTCACCTTACTTATGAATTAGTAAATTTAGAAATTATATTTGGGATAGAAATTTTACCTAAATATTTTTATCAATTAAAAAATTTTACTCTCAAGCTTTCAGAAATTTCCATTTAAAGATATGGAAATATCACCAGTTTTCCAACCTGTATTGATCCAAAAGTAGTCAATCAAAATAAATGTAGTAAGCACAAAAGATAAATGCTTGTTTTCCAGGATTCTGAATAAATGGGCAAACAAGAAATGGTCAAGCAGTTCTTGTGGTCATTTGTAGCCTTTTATCCATTAATGCTTTCTGATGTACCTCAGTTTTTGAGGGGAGAATGACCTCTTTCCCTTTGCAAATATTCGTGGTGGAAGGGAAATTCCTTGTGATAGTTTCATCCTGAATAAGGTGAGGGACCATGCCGACCTCTCCTGGAGAGAGCCCGGGGGTAGGAATGAAGCTTAAGCTCAGCATGTTGGAAACTGTTTCCCAGAACTTTGGATCCTGAACAGATGACATGAGGGTGAGAAGACCAGCCACAAATCTTCAGCCAATTTGCTAGACCATTTCTACTGTTATATTCTGGTCCCTGCTGCCCAATTCTCTCTTCCTGACCATTTCCAAGCCAAGTTCTTCAGCTACCCATCAATTTTCTGAATCCGCACCTCAAATTTCCTTCCAATAAATTCCCATTTACTTACAGAATTGATTTATTTTGCTTACAACCATGTGCTCTAAGTAAAACATACAAGGTATCCTGTCTTAACATTACTAATTCCTTACATGTTTTGGAGGGCTTCAAAAACACTTTCTTATCCAATTCTTCCGGTATTTATAACTCGGAGCATCAGCGTCTAGCTTCATGGGCCTAGAACCTAGTACTGCCCACTCAGTCATATACATTACATTTTAGTGTTTGCTGTCGAACTTCTCCCACAGATGACATTCTCCACCCAGGCAGGGCCGTCGTCACCAGCATCCAACACCATGTTGGCCACATAGCAGGCACTCATTAATTCAAAGCGAGGGAAATGCATGACTATGAAAAACATTTCTCCTGTAAATAAATATACACCTCTCACCACTACTCACAAGAATCACATTTTTAACATTTTGAGTTATTTTAACTTTTGGTGAAGAGCCAACATTTGTGTCCAACTCCAAATTAGCAAAAGCAGGTAAAATTTCAGCAAATATTGCAGAACTCTTTAAAGTTTCCAGAAACATTGTCGTCATGAGATTGAAAAGTGTTTACCAATTTTGACTTCACCAATAGGTCCACAATATTACTTGGCCTAGGATGGTTTAGAAAGAAACCACTTCCATATGCCATGCTGAATCCCATTGATAAATGGTTAAAGCTCTTAAGGGAGATGATTTTTTTTTTCTCTAGAATTAAGACACATTGAGAATCATGGGCTTGTAAGAGGGTGAAAAATTACAGCCAACCAAAGATACAATAACACTAGCAAACACGGGTGATGTTTACGACAGGACTGAATGTGACAGCTTTTAAAGCATTATGTATATTTCTAGGCATACACATGTATGGCTCTGACAGCATGTCAGTTATAATTTTTGTAATAATGTGGATATAATTTATTAGAATTCAAATATAGAGTAAACTGAGTACATGTTTTGGTCCAAAGTACTAATTTGTCTATTGATGACAGTTTTGTATGTATTTTAAGTAGAAATAAAGACATTATAATTGAATAAATGTTTTCCCTCTGCTATCCATGCCCTCTCAGGGTTAACAGCAAGCAAATGGAATAATGTGGAATCTTTACAAAAGTAACCACAAATAAGACAACCATGGGGAGAGGTGGGTTTCAGCTTTCCTGGTTGCCTGCCATAGAGGTTTACTCATGTGTGATTGATTGCCCTGGTGAGTAATACCAGTTGGCAGACATTAGTAACACTTTGTCTTACTTTTGGTACAGTTGTTAGCTTTTCTATGTTTAGCATGTTTTCATATTTTAATAAGAATTCTGAAGCTGTGTATATATATTCAGCATTAGCCTGAAACTTGACACTTTTGATTCTGGGGTAATTTATAGCTTCATCTGTATTTGTCATAACTACAAGATGCTTTCAACATATGGAATTATGCTTGTAAAATTTAACCTTATTGCATTCCTTTTCAACCCCTGTGTGTTTCTTAATACACACTTTACTTTGCATTTTAAACATTTTGATTATATATTGTTAGTGGGGTTGGCTTGATTTTGCAGGAGACACAGAGGACAAGAGAAAACCAGGAGATATGTGGAGCTGTTTTTTGTTTTTTTGACAACTGACCAGAAGGCTCCCTTTCATTTATGAACTGAGATGGATGAGGTACCAGCCTGAAATCCTTTGTGATTTTGCCAACAACATGAGTACCAAGAATGTTTTTACCCTGCACTAAAGTATCCGATGAGGTGTTGGAAACGTGTGGGCTCTTCCAGAATTTTGCATGGTGCACTTACTCCCTTCTGGGAGTTGGAACACGTCCACCAGGCGAGCCATGTGAAAGGCATGAGCCTTCAACAATGGTGTGATGGAAATTTAAATAGGCAAGGACCTGGGCCAAGTTTGCACAGTATTGTTTTAGGCTGACTTTAGCTCAAGCCAATGAATGGCTTGGCTTGCTTACTTTAAGGCATAAGCTGAAAATGGCTTAGGGTTTCTTGAAAGTCCTTGAGGTTTCTAGGTGCTTAATAAAGCATCCCCGACATTCTTCAGAAGATAGTTTTAAGAACTGGCTTGATCTAGGAAATGATGTGAAATACCGCCCCCCTCCTCCCAAAAGAAGGTTCTGGATGGTTTCCGTTCACAATGACAAACTATAACTAAAATTAAGCGTATGGTAACTCATTCTGTATTTGCTTAGTTCAGTTTATTGCAGTGGAGAAGTACATTTTAAATGCTGTATTATGCCCTTTCCGAGGAGTTCAGTTAGCATTGCCTCATGTCCATGAGTACGGGAAACTAAGAGGTTTTTCTTAAACAAAAGAGAGGAGAGCTTTCTTCTGAAGCAGGTTTCCCAAGGTTACTGGCCACTTGTAATTACAATTCTAATGAAACATAAGGCGATCTTCTTCCCAGGAGATCATTACTTGATAATTTTTCAACAATAGCTATACCATCTTCTTCCCTATTTGGAAAATACAGAAAAATGGCCCATCAGTGTCCCTACCAGAGATTTCATTTTCATACTTGGTATTTCTGAATCCCTGATTAGTTCTCTGACAAGCAGCACATTTATATACACTATGAAATATGAGCTTTATCTGTGCCTTGGTCTTAATTTAAAATTCACATTATACACTATGTAGACCTTCTCTGCAACCTTTCAAGTACTCGAACAAATGATTCTCCATTAAAAGAGCTTATCTTGAAATATCTGTCTGAGCATTGTAAATAGCATGTTATGGATCATGCGTTTATTTAGGCAAGTGAAATACAACATCAAAAGCTATCACTGAAAAACTAAGCCAATATGGACATTAAAAATATAGCACCATATATCTTGTGCAAGAAAGTTCTCCGGGTCCCACGTGCAATGATGGGGAATATTTAGACTCTAGCGAAGATTACATGGTTCTTGATTCATCTCACAGTGCAAGTTGCCTCATTTGCAAAGTGATAACCTATTACTATAACTAAACCATCTATTGCACGAAGGCTCAGAAATAAAATAAAAAGATTAGCCAGTTATCTTATTTACATATATTGAATTGCAGTAATACAGCCCGATCTCTGCCTCTCATTTGATTCTAATTAAAGCGTAGCAGAGAAACTGCAATCCACACAAGAGCTTATTTTAATAGTCAGAGCTGGCAAAGTCCCAATATCACAATGTAGCAATTAACTGCACGGCTGTATTTGCTATTCATGGTTTGATGTAAAAACTTGTTTATTAAGATGGGCTGGAGGCGCTGGTGTGCAATAGACCTGCATGTAATTAGATTCCAATTATTTGTCTGTTTCTGATATTGTAAACTGGCACTTAGCACATCAGTTAAATTGACACACTGCGCTGCATGGTTTACTCGGTAATTAAAACATGTTCTGTTAATTAGATGATGACCACTTTATTTCAGGGCTCTTGTGTTTGGGTTTTCTAGTGTGCTCTGTTTGTATCATGAGCCACCAGACGCTCCTCTAATGAGTCCTTGTTTTGTTTCAATTACCACCTGCTGTTCAAAAGCAAAGCTTGTTTTAACTAAACAAAATTAATGCTTGTCTCTTCCTTTGTAAGAACTTAAATGTTAGACAAATTAATACGCTTATTATCGAAGTGCTAAGCTCTGGTTTTAAAGACTGCTAAGGCAATTAGAAGAAAGTTATAAGATGTAGAGTGTGGCATAAATATTGGTTAGCGTATTAAGAGGCATCACAAACAATGAAATATTTGCTGGAGTTGAAAAGAAGCATAGGGACTTAGCCTCCCCATCCCTAAATTAAATTAGCTTTTGTAATTTGCAAAGGGATTCAGAAACTAACGATACCAGGAATTTCTAAGAGGAGGAAATGAATGAAGTTCAACATGAAGGACTGTGTCATGGCTATAAATAAATTCATGAATGATATTCAACCATCCTGGATGTTTTCCAAAACTACATGTTTGCTGTATGTTCTCTTACATGGTGTATGCTGTCTTCATGCTAAATATTTGATGAAGCTGTTTCTAAAAATTTTTTACTGCAAACACTATCAGAAAAGCCAGTTTGCATTTTCTGGGGGGTTAGGGCTTGTCCTATTAAGTCAGCTTCTTATTCCACAACCACCTCCACATCAGACAGAGGTTCTTCCACGGCATCGCCAGAGCACAGTTCATCCTCATACTTAGACAGCCCTTCCCATCCCCACAGCTTCTTATCGTACACCTCGACAACATGACTGCCCTGTCCAGTGCTGAGAATCGTAATGGTGCTAGGGCAGGGAGCAAAGGCTGACTACTTATTTCCCAGAATACCTTCTTTGTCACATTTAGGGAACTTATTAATGAGGCTAATAAAATAAGCCACTTGTAGGTGTTTAAGAAGCTACTCTACACAGAGTCAGGCATTTTAGAATGGCATGTAAAACCACCAGTTAATTCCTTCCATTGACACCAAACCAGCCAAGTCCATAGCCAGGGGCCTGACCTGTGTAAGACAGCCAAATGCAAGATAACTTCAGGGGTATACCAATGTACTCTTTTGCAAGTTGCATTTCAGAGTTATTTGGGGTTCATGTCAATGTGCTTTAGAGTTAACATGTACCATCTTTACGAAAACACACAGTCAAATCTGGAATGGCATATTCATGATGTTTTTTCTTGGAAAGGTATTTTAATTACAAGGCAAATCATGCGCTCCTGTTGCCTAGAGTTGCTTTAACTCTTACAGGTGAATTCTAGAATTTGAAATACCGTATGCATCAGGAATTTATCACCACCAATGTTACAATGTGGAATGCGAACTTGAGTTTGTGGACCTCAGCCACTGAGACCATGGCCCCATCAATGAAGATGATAGGCTGTGTATAAATAGAAAATGCCACACTTCCTCCTGGAGCTTTAATGGGAAAAAATGATCATAGCTGATTTCTATACCTTAGGGGTACATTTCCAAAGCAATGGGCGGCAAGTGAGCCGCAAGACTTCTATTGATATTAATTGTAGTCATGGAACCAAATCACTGAGCACCACTTGGCAAACTTACCCCTTAATGCTGCAGTTGCCTTAAATTAATATTTTACCAGGACCCAAAGTAATTAGATGTGTCTTACTGAATGCCCCATTTACTCATTAGATACTTCAAAATGCATCTTTTGCTCCAGGCCCATGGGGGCACATTAACTGCTCTAAAACGTGTAAATAACTTCAGTGAGACCTTTTTGAAAATGTTGGTGCAGGGGAGGCACAGGTGCTCACCAGTAACCAATGAATATTGGCCCATTAAGGTACATAGTGTTGGGACTCAGGGGACATGACTAGATCATGAATATTCAGATCTAGGAAGCAATTAATTATTTTTCAACCATGTCTCATGTATATATTTAAAATTTAACACTTAATTTATATACTTGTGATAGACATTTGGTATTTTGGCCTCCCAGGTCCGTTCCCCTTGGTTGAATTTCTTATTTGGGTTCTCATCGTTGCCCATTTTCACTGGGGGAAGCTAACTCCACTTCCAGTTCTGGAGTGAGAAGGCCAAGTTGGGCCCACTCTTCTTGGCTGCAGTTGGTTCCATATGGGTATCTTAAACAGCATGGTCCAATCTCTGAAGCCAAGGATGTTTATTCAATAGCTGAAGGAAGTGATATTTTCTTTTCTTCTGGATGGGGGCCTGGATGGAAATAGCCCCAATAGTTGCTGGCAGGCATCTTTGACCATATCTTTTGAGAAGTGTGCCAATTAACAGGAAGCAGAGGCAACAGATGGAATTAATCAAATCATGTCTGATCTCTGTTTAGCCACACCTGAAGTCAATGCCACCCCTGGATCTACGTGAACCATTATATCCTCTACTACTTACACCATCCCATTAAAAAAAATAGTACCTGAGCAAGTTAAGGGTGGGTATTTTCTTGAGAATGGAAAACTTACTGACTACCCAACTTTTCACATCACATCATCATGCTATTTTATCCATTCAGGTCCTGAAGCTCAAGAGAAGAATCCCTCAAGACAGATTTTTCACCTGAGGTTCAGGATGTATCTCAGAAGATTACTCAGTTACCTGAAATTATAAGCAATATTTTATGCTATATGAATTTTTCTGGGGAGTCAAAATGATTGTCAAAATGTTCCCCAAGAAAGTTCAAGAACCCCTGTTAATGGAACAAGAGTCCTGGAAGGTCAAGAAGGAGAGGTGCAGCTACCTGTAAGTGTCAACATGTCTGACCCCCAAAACTCAAGAGCATAGGAGTACATTGAAGAAGTGTGCATGGCTAAAAGCTAGAGCTTTTAGCAAATGGAATTTATTGTCCTGAGAGATACAGGAGGTGAGTTGGGGCTGCACATGAATGAATGAAGTGGTTCTTTTTGAAAAAGCCTTAGTGATCGGCATGTTTCAGAGTTTATTGTTTCTATGGATGTACAATGTTTATAAAATAGACTACATAAATTTTTCCCCAAACAAGGCCAAACCAAAGGGTCTGTAGCAAGAAACAGGTATGTATAGTCCATGTTGTACCTGAAGGAAGGCTAGTTTCAATTTCAAATGCACTTAGAAAAAGGGCTGCCCCAAGATTCTGTACTCAGAGGATAAAACCAGAACTGGACTCAGAATGATTATGCCATAGAGAAGAAGTGTGAGTGTCTTTATCTTCTTCCCGTATTCTTTGTTATCAACATCTGCTTCATCTGGTCTTGTAAACAGGTCTCTGCTACTCAGGGGCGATAGTACAAGCTAAAATAAAAAAATACAAAATGGAACTAAACTAAAAATTAAAACAAAATTCTCTTAGACTTATCACTCATTCACACTTTGGCATTCTGCCTAATTATTGGGTCAAAGTGATCAAAAGCAAGGGCTCTGAAGCCAAACTGAATTCATATCTGGGCTCTATTACTTTCTAGTTGCATGGCAATTGACAAGTACATTTACATATCTGTAACTTAGTTTATTATTTAAAAAGCAATAATAGGCTAAATTATATAAAATGGCTTGACACTAAGCTATATTTATTAGAAGAGTGATTTGGTATGGTTCAGACCCATATCTCTCCTTTATTAAGTTCCTAGGACTGCTGTAACAAAATATCACAAATTGTGTGGCTTAAAACAACAGGAAATCTATTCTTTTACAGTTCTAAAGACTGAAAGTCAAAGATCAAGGTGTCTGCAGAGCCATGCAGGGTCTGAAGGTGCTGGCAAAGAACCTGTCCTTGACTTTGCTGTGCTTCTGGGCTTCTGGTGGTTGCTAATAACCCTTGGCATTCCTTGGCTTGTAGCTGCAGCACTCCAATCTCTGCCTCCATCTGCACATGACGCACTCCTGTGTGTGCGTCTGAGTCTGGGTCTCCTTGTAACATCACCATCCTAATCCAGTATGACTTCATCTTCACTTGATTATATCTATAAAGACCCTATTTCCAAATAAGACCACATTCACAGGTACTGGGGTTTAGAACTTGAACTGTGTTTTTGGTGGATAACAAAAAAAAACTATACTGTCCCATAGGAATGTTATAAGAATTAAAGAACTAATGTATGCAAAGTGTTTAGAGTAGTGCCTGAAACAAAATAATGACTCAGTAAAGGACCACTATTGTTGTTATGATTATTTTATCCTATCCCAACTTCTCTGCATTTGACAAAGCTCTGCCTCGCTTACACCCTGCATACCTCCATGTCTGCCTTGGAGTCAAACAAGCTCTTTCTTTTCTTTTTTCCCAAGGTAATTTCCTATGTGCTATTATTACTAATGTAACTGTAATCTCTCTCATCATATTTTAATAAAAAGATTTAGGTGCAGAATTTCTTCTTCAAAAGAAATATTATTGGGACACCAATTCCCCAACTGGATTTGCTCTTTGAGAAGGTGGGAACTCACAAGAACTATCAGCTCCCTGTTCGCTGTGCTCCCTCTTGCTCTACACTCCAGCCCCCAATGGCACCTAAGACCTTTCTTTGAAATAGAGAAAGGTCCAGAAAAAAATGATTTAAAAAATTCTCCTCAGTCATCAATAAGCTCATTTCAAGTATGTGAGAAGAGGTGGTCTTTGGACCCTTCACCAATACTCTTTCATTAACCTTCCCTTCCACCTCTCTCCCCAGCTCCTGTGTCCCAACCAAGCCAAGGAAGGAGAGATTGCCACTCTGGGAAGAACCTAACGTATTGATTGTGATTCATTGGCATTAACCATACTTCTGGTTTTGTAACAAGGCCATGTTTAACACATACAATCCTGTGCTTTTTATGTGCCAGATTTTGTTTGGGATTTTCCTAGCAGTAGTCATCCACAAGAGACCTATTGGTATTTCCAAGATCTAGATTCACTTGTGCAAAAAGGGGAATTCTTGCTCTTAACTTGGGCTAAGGCTATATGCTCTTTTCCCCTTTATCAAAACTCTGCATGAAAGGCACTGTTTTAGTCCATTTATGCTGTTAAAATAAAATATCACAGAATGGGAGCTTATAAACAACAGATATTTATTTTCAACAGTTCTGGAGGCTGAAAGTCTAAGATCAAGATGCAGCATCATCATGTCCTGGTAAGAGCCCTCTTCCTGGTTCATAACCGATACCTTCTTGCTATATCTCCCCATGGTGGAAGAGAGAAGGAGCTCTGTATGGTCTCTAAGAACAATAATCTCATTTATGAGGGCTCCACCTGCATGATCTAGCACTTCCCAAAGACCCCATCTCCCAGTACCATCACAGTGGTCATTAGGGCTCCAACATATGGATTTTACGGGGACATAAACATCCAAACCATAGCAAGCACTCAGAAAGAAGCTCAGTTAACATAACAATGGCAAAGTCCTTCTCATTTGGTTATTGCTCCCTCTATATACACCTGTGGGAACCTCTGGGGAGGATGACTGATTACCAGGGCTGAGTTGGGACATTTCTATGAGGCCTAGCCAAATGTCATCAATTCTCTTTAAAGAATCTTTCTTCCTCTCTCCTTAAAATGAAATGTGGGTTTTCCCAAGTCTTACTACTTTGACTATAGGTTTCTCTTGTGCAGGAGCTGCTTTTCTGGTATCCTGTGGACCTTGTATCCACAACAGGTCTCATCAACTCATTCAAGAAGACCCATCATGTTATACGGTCTTTCCCCCTTTCTGCTTTGTTTTCTTCTTTCCTCTTATACTCACCCTTGTTCTCATTCCTACTTCACCCTATGTCACCAATCCTTTACCAAAACAAACAAACAAACAAACAAACAAACAAATAAAATTCAAAATCCTTATTTTGGAATACAAAGCCATCCACATATTAACCTACTATACTTTTTAAATGTATTCTGCCCTTTAGCCACATGGAATTTTTCAGTTTTCTTCATTTTTTTCTTCTGATATTTTACTCTCACAGAAGCCTTTCCATTAACCTCGAATACTCTTGCTCACCTGCACATTTTTTCTAAATCCAAGTAAAACTACTTGTTCTATTTTTTGTGTTTATAGAACATGTTCTCCACATAATTATAATAAAACTTCCAATTTTTAAATTCTATTTATGTTTCTCCATAGCACTAGCCAAAAATTCCCAAATTATTTACCTGACAATGACAGCCCCACAGAAAAAAGGCCCTCTTAAAAAAGGGTTTCTATTTTAAAAGTTGCAAAATATGTATATTATAGTCCCCTGCAAATGTGGTTTAAGAAAGCCCTTGGAAATCCCTTGGAAAAGAGACCTACTTAACCTGGTCTAATCTAATATTTGACTATTTTATTGTAAGTGTGATTTATTTTGCATTCATATTGGCTGGAGCTTTGTTGATCTTCTTGGGTCTATGGGTTCAGTTTATCTGGAAAATATTCAAGATCATTTCTTCAAAAAAATTTTTTTTGCTCTATTCTCTATTTTTCTTTCTGGACTCCAGTAATGTAATTAGACCATTTGGTATTTCCCTATTGTTCAAATATGTTCTCTACATGTATTTAATTTTTTCAAACTTTCCTTGCCCCTGCTTCAGATTGAATATTTTTAATTGACATGTTTTAGTCTTTTTGTCCTTGGTGTCCAATTTCCTATTAAGCCTCTCTCATGAAATCCAAAAAATAGTAGATACTGTATTTTTGTTGTTGTTGTTATTAGTTTGTTCTTTGGAAATTTTCCATTTCTTGTCAGAAATACCCCATTATATACAATTTTTTCTAGAGATAATTTTATGTATTTATAAAAGTTATTTAAAGCCTTTACTAATTTCAATAACTATGTCATCCATTGATCTACTTCTGTTGACTGTTTTCTTTTATTTGTCACATTTTCTTCTTATATTTTATAACTTAAAATTTCCTATTTGCCTATATAAAATTTAAAGGGTCTGAAAGATAAAAGGTATTGAAAGCAAAGTTGTGGCTTTTTTCTTTCCTCCTTGTGGAGAATGAAAGTGGAGTGGTCCCTTCTCCGAACCAAATGTGAAAGTTTTAAGAGACTCTATTGTAGAGATAGTGGGCATTTGCAAGAAGGAAAATTGGGAGTCTATTTGCTTTTGTCCCAAGTTGATCTATCTTTATGCCCTTTTGAGCTTGAGCAAATGAACAGGGGAACTAACAAGGTGAGAGAGCATAATAGTGAACCAGCTTATATTGCTACACTCAAAGCAATAAGAACAGTTGAGATTTGTGTGGGTCAAGTGAACCAACCAGGCTTGTGCTGTTCTGCTCTTCACCTTAGATGGCTGCTGTGAAGAGGCTGGGGGTAGAGAATGAGGGTGGAAATGGGGAAATAGAGGCCCAGTGTCAATTAAACTATTTCTCCTTCTCACTGAGTACTATTGTATCCTTAAGGGATAGGAATGAAAACATGGATAGAACACACCTGAAAGTAACAATTGTACTCTTTCATGACTGTACTATCCCATCATACAGAATGCTTAATAATTGGTTACATTTAAGTTTCTCTTATGATGAGCTATAAGCCAGGGCTGTATCTGTCTTTCCTTACCCTTTATTCCTGTTGCCTACCATGGTGCTTGGCACACAGTGGGTCTCAGTGTTTCATATTTATAATAAATGAACAAATAAAACAGAGTGTCTGTTCCCACTTCTTCCCCCAACCTCTCTTCATTTTATTTTTCTCAGTAGAACTCTTCACATCTGACATATTATGTATTTACTTATGCATTTGGTTACTGCTTATCTTCCCCATAGAACGTAAGCCTTATATAGGGGCAGAAGGCTTTGATTTTCCACTTTGTGTCCTTAGGGACTGATACAGTGACTGGCATCTAGAATGTACACAACAAACATTTTTTTTTGAATGAATGTCTGTGCTGCATGCCACACAGGACACAGAATATGAAAATGGGAGAAGGGGCAAACAAAAAATATATAGTCATTGCAAACATGTGATGTGTATTTTGGTAGTGCAGATAAAGTTGATGCAGAAGCTAATTTATGCTAAAACATTTTTTAAAAACGAATTGTGAAGTTACTTCAGATAACCTTTTTTTATATTTTCTATAAGTTTTAATATAGATCTTTAAACAGAGAACTTTGCTCAAATCTTTAAAAAATTCTACCATTTTAATAGTATATTATATGCCAAGGATAAAGAAATAAACAATTCCTGATAGGATTACAATCTAAGGAGTTAGCTGAAGACCAAATATTTTAAAAACCAGTTAAGAACATATTTAAATACTAGCTAAGATGAGGCTTTATACAGTAATTTCTGAATCTGCTTAAGCAGATATAGTGAATATTAGCTTTGGAGAGAAGACTTTACAAAAAATTTTAATGTGCAAAATGAAAGGGTTTTATACTGAAACTAAAGAATAATTTAACCTAATGATAATACTTGTGATATATATTTGCTTAGACTATTTCTTGACTTATAACCTTTTCCCTGTCTTGCTTGTGGGAAGTGCATCAAACCATAAGCTAGGTGAGGAATAGTGCATTGGGTAGTTTGTGGCTGTCCAGTTTTAGAATGTTTGTAAACAGGGCTTTGGCTGATACGTATTAGGGTCAGTTTGTATCACATATGGCCAGTGAAGCTATAGTTATAGTCTATAATTTTCTCTCTGTTATAGAGAAAAAAGAGGGCAATGGGTTTTTGCCTTATGACCCCGAGCTTTCTCTAGCAAATATTTCCCCTCAGCAAACAATTGACTGTAGCTACAAACAATTGATGTAGCTCTTTACTTCCTTTTGTCACCTGATTAAGTTGCAGCCAACTTGCACATGAGATCCTCATCCCTACAAGTGAAAAGGTAGGGTCCAGGTAAGAGCATGAGTCACAATACTTTTAGTCAAAGATAGTGGGTAAGTGGAAGGTGTATCTTTGAGATTTTCCTTGACATTACTTAGATATTTAGTGATAAAACTTAAGGCCACACTGAGACTTTAGGAACAACTACTTTAATAACCACACTTACTAAAAACATACTACGCTTTGACATCAACAAGGTGTTGTTTCACCATGCATGCAATTAACTAGGAAAAGAATCTGCAAGTGACAATTTCTACAGTAATAGATTTTGATGAATGTTTTTTTTAAATGTTCTGCTGATGCTTGACATCATAATGAATCATGCCAGATAATATCAATCATGTTGTGTCACTTAAAGAAAACCCCCAGCAACCCCAAAGCACAATGTGGCATTTAAATATGGAGTTGCAAAGGGCCATGGTTAGGAGGTACCCATTTTTAGAAAGAAAAAAATATTGTAAATACTTAATACTTAGTGCCTAATTACCAAATTAAGAAATGTTTTAAAATTCTCTCTGAAAAACAGAGAAGAGTTTTATGTTTAATTTTTAAAAGTGAAATATACACCAAGGAAAAAAGCATATAGAAACAAATATTTTAAATCATATATTTTAAAAATCCACAAATTCATATTGATTAGGGCCACTCTCAAAAAGATGGAGAGCCAACTTGAATGCAATTCTTAGCCTATCGACCAGGTGAGGCAGGTAGAAACATTCTCATGTAGAAAAGAGCTTTCACCAAAGAATAAGCCACTGGAGCAGTACTCAGGTGAGAAAGGGGAAGATAAATTATCCTGAAGAGCCTACATCACCCATAAATTTTCTAGGGAAGGTTTTGTTTGACCATCTTAACTAATATTTCTGTAGGATGTCAATGTCTTCAGTATCAAGCATCATTTCCTTTTAAGTCTCTCCTTCAATCATTTTTTAACTCCATTGCCTCTTTCTTGTCCCTAGAAAAGACAAGAAAAAAAAATGCACATTATTCCTCTTCCCTACATTATTTTCAAACTGTTTTAACCCATGAAATATTTTTTAAAATAAAATTTTAATTTATAAGAAGACCAAAACTGCTCAGGGTGAAGGGGTTGCAGGCCCTGAGTGCTCAAATCCTTCTTACAAGGACTATTTCACTGACCCAGTGAGGTCTACAAAGAACACCTAGAGTGTAGTGTGGTAACTACTGTTGCATCTACCTTTGTATATTCAGACCCAATTTCTAATAGTAGTATTTTTTTTCACTGTTTTCTGCTACCTCCATCTCACATTTTAGTATGTGAAACCTGAAACTGAAAAGCCTTTTAAAAAACCATGTTGAAATTCTGATGCAAAAAAATGAATGCTATGAACAAACAATCTGGTAAAGTTCAATATGAATGGTTTGTTCTTTATGTTGGAGATATATTTAATACTTTTGAGGACATGGATATTCCCATGGGTATTTCCTTGTTTCCAAAATTTGTGATTAGGTGAAAACTTTAGAAGTTTATTAAAAATTATTTTTACTATGCTTTTAAACCTCTAAACTGATGTATCAAATATTTAGATTTTATATATGGTTGTAACCATTCTAATATATAAATTAGGGGGAATAGGAAAAAAAATAAAAGCAATCAATGTGTGTTAATTTGACACACAAATAAAAAAGTCTATACTTATGTGAGGTTGTACAGGGTAGTGGGTGTCAGTGTGAGATTGGTAGTCAGCCTGCCCAGAGTCCAAAACCTCATATTAATTCATAGGGGTAGAGTTTTGGTAAACTTTTTGATCCCTCAAAGCCTATCCTTCATATGTAAAGTGGGACAATTAGTAATGCCTGCCAGCCAGAATTATTGTGAGGAAAGAATGATATAGCACACATAACACATTTACTACAGAGGCCTCACTTTCAGAAAATACTGTTGGCCCTTGAATAACACAGGACTTAGGGACCCCAACAGCCCTGTGCAATGGAAAATCTACGTATAACATTTGATCCCCACAAAACTTAAGTTGTCCCTCACTATCCATGTAGGGTTGATCCCAGGGCCCCTGTGGATACCAAAATCCATGGGTGCTCAAATCCCCTATATAAAATAGTATAGATCAATGCATATAGTTGGCCCTCTGCATCCATGTATTCTTAATTGCAGACAGAAAAGAGTACAGGTATTTATTGAAAGAAATCCATGCATAAGTGGACTTGCACTGTTCAAACTCATATTGTACAAGAGTCAACTGTACTCACGTGCCACCTATACTGTATACCTTATTTGGGAAGTAATAGTTTATTGCAATTTTTATGTGCTACTTTAAATTTTTCAATGTTCAAGAATATAACTATTTTTTCTAACTTTTTTTGAGATTGAAAAATCAACCAACTTTAATCATATACTGTTATTAAAGGATTAAAGGCTCTAATGACAAGTAATATTTTCATTCATTACTTGTAGAAATATAAACAAAGAAGCAGTGCAGTTTGACTGCAAGTCGTGGTTAAGAAAATGCCTGATTCTTCATAGCTCTCCCTTTAACCAATAGAAAATATTTATCTGCAAAACAGTTCTCTATTTTTTTATTGGATCTTTAGCAGCTTTGACTTTGGGTATTGGCTGATATTTTTTGGGTCCTTGTCAAATGGCTGGAATTGAAAGTTGGAGAAACCAGAAATCCTTGATGGTGAACTATGGCCTGGGGCCTTACAAAGCTCCTCAAAGAACATCACAGTTTATCACCTGCTCTTACTTGCCTGCTTCATGAAAATTGGATGTGTGGTGGGTGGGGCTGCTTCCACTACCCAAGTTTTGCAGCATGTGAGAACAAGTCACATGAAAAGGAAAGAGAACTGTGGACTGCTTTGATGACAGTTGGCCATCACTAAGGAAACTGCTCCCTTGGTAACTGCGGTAAGTATATCTGCCTAGTTGCACTGCTAACACTCACGTAGTCACTACCATGGAAAATGTGTTTTAAAACACAAACACATAGGAAAAAACAAATACAAATATAATGGAGTTCATAAGGAATATTCTGCTTTTATGGCAAAGTTGTTAGTTCAGTTACAGCATTCATCAGAACACTTTGAGGGGTGCTAACTCATAAAAGGAAATGAAAATGTCCCCAATTTAAACCAACCTGTAAAGCAAAACAGCTCTAAACCAGATAATCATTAGGTTTATTATTCACAATAGACATGGGTTTAAGACTTCACAAAAGTGTTTGTAAGGATCCTATTTCAAACACTGAGTACACCGAAGTGCAGTTAAGCTAAAGTTTGCATAACTTTATCTTAAAAAGAGATGTGGACAAGAGTGCAGAAGATAAAGACCCCTTTTGGAAAGAGGATAGAATATTAAGACCTATCAGAAATTAAGAAACGCGACTCTGAAGCAGAAATCTAAGATGGTAGAAAATATTCTATTTAATAACACAATTTATCCACATCACTTCAGGAATACAATAATGCAATAAGCAAGGAATGCCTACATTGAATTGCCATGGACTTTGAGAGGCTAGAGATTTAAATTTTCAACATAAAATGTTTGAGTACAGAGAAACAAAGATTTTAATATATAACACCTACATGAATTTTATTGGAAGTTTACTTTTTCCATGAAAATAATTTATGAATGAAAATTGACACAGTGAATAAGACCTTCATTGAAATTATAATTTGAAGTTTATATCAAGAAGGAAAGATATAAATTCTAAGGGAGTATTCTTTACAATTAAATACCTATATTAATATAAAGGGCTAAATAAATAAGAAAAGATATGTTAAGAGTTATATTTTATATTCTTAAAACACTAAACAATGGGAGGGAATCGATATAAGCATGGGTTATGTTTTCACATGCAGCTTAAAAAATAAATAGCCTTTAACAAATTTTTGATGTACATTTACACATCTTAATGAAAATCATTTTCACATCATTGCTGTCCAGGCAGTGGTTGTGACAGGCTTATCACCACCTGCACTTGCTCATGAGAACTTCCTGTATGAGAGAATGTCAGAAGCTTAGAAGGACATTTTAGGAATAACAATGGAGCATTCTTTGAAGGCTGCTAATGTTCACAATGGCACAAAGTATGAGAGTATAGAGAAAAACACAAACATCAACAACTGTGTGAAAAATGAACTCAGAAGAGTTGGACTGAAAATTAGCAGAAATGTTAGGATGATTTTAACAAATCTATTTTATCTTCTATGTTTGCACAAGTATGAAATATAATAAAAATGTGTCTAAATCTAAAAAACTTATTTTGATAAGTATAGAATAAAAATTATAGTTGATAAGAAAAGCATTATAGTTTAAGCAGCATTGTTGTTTTCTTAGAGAAGAATAAAAATTGGCATATCTTATAATTGACAGCATCTTGCATTCATTGAAATATGGGACTAAGATTAGGTATCACCTTTCAGTGTCTAAGAAGTGAGACTAAAAGGGGCGAGAGAGGCTGCAATGGAAACACTGACCAAGGGAAATACTACATACCTCTCTCCTACTCCTCAGCAAATGGAAAAAAAGCAAAGATAGTAAAAGGTATTCAATGAATTGCTGATTAGTAAAGATAAAAGCACAAAGTTGGTAAGCACTTCTTTATGGCAAAGTGTACCATGACTAAACAATGACTGAACTGATTTCATACGTGACCTTGGTGCTTAACCTTACTTTGCTTCTGTTACTTAATCTGAAATCCAACTTAATGTTTGCTTTGTACATCAAAGAGTAACAAAGGTCAATGCTACATGTTTTCTCAAAGAAAAACTTAAACCAAAAGAGAAAAACATCCCCTATAGTAAGACTGATGTAGATGCATTACATAGAGTAACAGTAAGTTTTGCAGTTCTATAGAGCAAGTTAATTTTCTCCCAGGTAAATTATTCTTCAAGAATATCTTCAATATTAAGCCTAAAAAGTTGTCTTTGCAATACTGCTAATTATTATTGTACATGTTCTTTTTCAACTGATTTATCTACCAAGGTCTTTTCATGCCTATTGATTAAAAAATCAATGCTGCATACATCCCAATTTCCTGATCTTAGGGAAACATCCAAGGACAGCATCCTGCATCCATAGTTACATCACTATGATTGAGATCCCATTGAAATTCAGCAACAGATAACACCAATTACATACAACTTGCTAGTATAACTTCCATTTTGTGGAAGGCTGTTTTCATTTTGGCATATTAACTAGTTCAATATGAAAGTAAAACATCCAAAAGTAAATTATGAAAATCTACATAACCTCCAGTTGATAATTCAAAATTCATTTTAAAAATGTACTTATTTTTAGATTCTCTGTGGCAGGAAAACTGTGTCTACCAGATCCTGTAACACAACCCTAGACATACATAATACCACTAAATTCAGTCCATTTAATGTTGGCAATTGCCTTACTTGAGAGTTTTTTTTTTTTTTTTTAATGCTCACCCAAGCTTATTGATTTTAGAGAAGGTGGAAGGGAGGGAGAGAGAGAGAGAGAGGGAGAGAAACATTGATGGGAGAAAGAAACATCCATCAGTTGCCTCTCTTATGTGCCCAACTGGGGACTGAACCTGGACCCTGGGTATGTGCCCTGACTGGGAGTTGAATCTGTGACCTTCTGGTTTACAGGACGATGCTTCAGCCAACTGAACTATCCTGGCCAGGGTGAGATTTTGGTTTTTAGCACTGCTCTTTCCTCTATCAGTATAATTTTTGGAGTGCCCAGTAACTGCTGGCAAGTTTTAGTTATCATAAAACCACATGTAGCACCAGGAAGGCCACATTTCCTAGCCTGCCTTGCAATCAGGTGTGGTCATGTGATTGTATTCTGGCCAATACAATGTGGGCAGCAGTAATATGCTTCATCCTTCTGCTTCTTTACTTGTTGGATGACAGATACGAAGTTCTCTGGAGGACTTGGAGGAAGTGGCCTGAGTTCTTGTATAACACTTCCAATTCACATTTGATTGTGCCAAGAGTGAGATATCAGCCTCTGTTGTGTCAAACTGGTAAGTGCTAGGACTGTTTGCTACAGCAGCTAGGGTTACTGAACCTGACCAGTATTGATAGCATACAGAGTGGTCCACATCTATGCTCCTTAGGAGCTCCACCTGATACTATATAATATAAATATGTAGCCATTGTAACACAGAAAAACATAATTAAATGTATTTGGACATTTATTCATTCACCTCACAAATATGTTGGAGTGATTATGTTCCAAGGATTGGGATAAATTCAGGGATAAAATAATGAATCAAATAGACATGGATCTTTTCCTAATGGAGTTTATAGTCCATGAAGCAGACATTGGGCAAAGAATCATACACATAAATGTAAAATTGTAATCATGATAATTTCCATAACACAGAGAATTTTGAACCTATCAGACACAAAAATAGAAGTATTTGCCTTAATAAGGGAGACCCCATGAGGAAGGATGGAATGCTAAAGGAACAAATATGCAGTTACCTTTTGGAAGACAAATGGTATGAGGCAAAATGAGAGAGGGCCACAATAGGTGAGGTAGAAAAAATGAAAGGAAATGGTGTAAGATGAGCCTATATGAGAATGCAGGGTCCAAATCAGGCTACAGTAAATAATTTGCCTTTTACTCAGATACTAAATGATCAGATTTGCCTTTTGTAAAAGGTCTCTCTGCTACATTGTAGGTGATGGATTGAATATGAACAGGTCCTTATGTTTACATGAATAGAGCATGTGGTAACATGAGTGTCACCCATCAAGATATGTACACTCCATAAATAAAAGGAAATATACAAACAGTTCAGACTGGAAAAGTTTTGGGGGTTGGTTGTTGTTTCGTTAAACTTCAGTTACTTTTAATTTTGTATCACTTTTCCTTTTACTGTTATAGATTACCTGGTAGTTCAGTCTGGTAAATTTATTTGAGACTAGAGACATTTGCCACAGGCTACTGAGAACTTCCAAGGGAAATGAAATTGCGGCAAAATATGAGGCTTGTCTAAGTGAGATTTTTGTCATCAGTGGCTCTGCATGTGGTCCTATGGGAAACTACAAGTCACTCATTCATACCAGCCATGGAGGTAGACTCCCCATAAGAAGCACTTAAATTCCCTGACTCTCATTCCTGAGAAGGCATCATGACATAGTTTCTCCACAGAATTAATGAAGCTTTATGGCCAACACATTAAGGAGAAAGACTTAGTTTACCTGATTTACTCAGATGTTGGCAATCTGAATTGTCAATCTGTCTCAGACAGTCTCCAAATCCCTGAGAATTGTATGTTGATATTTTGAATATTTTATACTGATTTTTCTCTTTGTATATATGAAATCACTGCTATAGAGGCTTGTGATGAAATAATCATTTTGAAATGTTCTCTGTCTGACTCTGGGCTCCAGTCTGTTCTCTTGCCCTTGTGATTCAGGCTATGGACCCTGTCAATCATACCCTCCCAACCACACAAATTTCAGAGCAGGTTCATGCTGGTCCTCTTTCCTCAATGAATGGGAGAAGAGCTGGGCACTCAGCTTTTTGTTGCTTTTTATTTTTAGATACACTTCACCTTTCTGGAAGCAACATATATAGAGAATGCTAAATAGGCTGCCCTGCATTGAGATGATTCTAAAATAAGTCTTTTCCCTGAAAGAAAGAACGATTGGTTCCAAACAGATTTTTCTAAGGTACAATTGTAGATCTTCAAAAGTCAGACTGTTAATTTGGAGATATTAACTTTTAAGTTACTTGACTAGTCAGTTTAGGAAGCAAAATTCTCTTAAAACTCTTATAATTACATTTGGACAAGTTTGCACGTAGGAGCACAAGTCCATCCGCTTATTATAACCATGGCGCATTTCACACACCATCTTCATTATCTTGTGCTAAAGAAGAGAACACATACTTTTCTGTGGGTAATTTTAGATTGGCCACTGACATACTCCACAGCGTTTATAAAGAAAACAAAACTTGGATGTTGGCTCTTTTAATTATAACTGGCAGAATTACTACACCCCAAATCACATAATCTCGTCACCATATTATATCTTTGAAGACATCTGCTTGCAAAGCAGTAACAAGGAACTTGAAATCTAAAAACAAACCACTAGATTGAGTGGTTTGGTGAGCCATGCTTCTGAAGCACTGAAGGATTCTGAAAGACATATTCCTGAACTTCAAGAGGAGTTTAAAATATGCTATAGTGGAGCTACATCAAATTGTCCTTGGTCTGGACAAGTGGGTTAGAGCCTGTTATTAGAGTGCCTGTTATTGCTATGGAAAGACCACTGATCCAGTGGAAGATGCCATAAATTTCACATCAGTTTTCAAATAAATGTCTCACTAATGAAACATTTTGATAAGTTCAGTTTCACCTGAGAAATGATCACTGTTAAGGTGCTATTTTCTAGGTGTTTTATATAATATTTTGAGGACAACTGAGACATTCCACCAAAGGATGAAAGCTGATTTATGACACCATCTTGACTATTCATCAAATATGTACTTCTCTTCATGTGTATTTGGACATGATCTGAGCTCATTTTTGAGTAGTTATGCTTTCTTTTGGGCACATCATTTTACAGCTTACAGAGTTCCTAAACTCACAGTATAGTAACCTGAAAGACAAAACAGAGCAATTAATTAAGCAACTAATTAATCTGTGCTCTGAAGGTGAGAAAGAGTCTGTCCTTCATAGGTGATTTAAACACGTGTTTGAATTAAATATGAAAGAAAAACAATGCAACAGCCTGAATTTGTTGCCAAAATAAAATTGCCTACATCTATACAGTCATATACTTCATAAGATTTCCACCCTACTTCCATAACTCTAGCCAAAGAGTCTGTTTTTCCTTCCCTAACAAAGTGTTTTCTGGAACCTGGAACTAGTTGTTGAACACTAACATGACTTAAGACAGCTGCGGGAAAAGTGAAAGCAACCTCACTGTGCTGCAGGAGTTCAACCAGAGTGACTAACAAACTTCAACATTTAGAATATCCAATGGAACACATATTTACTGTTTAGTTAGTAAGTTTATTTTAATATTATTAATCCAAAATTACTTTGCTGGTGGTAATGCTTAGAACATTGCTTATATTTCAGATAAAGTATTTTTCCCCGATTTAAAAATTACATGTATAAATAGGTACATTGTCTAAAAATTATAAAATTGTGTATAATTTTTACATTGTCAAAAGTATTCAAAAAGCTTTAAAGATGTTACATTTTGTTTTTGTCATTGTAACACTAATTTTATTGGTTGAAAGTATTTTCTCCCAAATGTTTTCCTGAGAAGAGCAGAGTAATGACTGCTACCCCAGAGAGCTGAGCTACCATTAACTGTTAGTGGCAAGAGAATTTTTAGTTCTAATATTTAAGTGCATGTTGGATATAGGTTTTTTCCCCCCATCCATCTCCTTCTTGCAAGTACACATTGAGAAAGTTAATAATTTTGATGTGAACTAAAAGCTTCTAAATGTCTTTATATGTGTAACACAGGCTCAGGAATTGTTGTTAGAACCAACATAGCACTGGGATGATCAAAACTGTGAAAGTAAAATAAATTATTACAGCACTAAGAATGATTTACTTTAATGAAGCTACTTCAGCATTTCCGTTTTGTCTGTTTCTGGTGTAGTTACTCAACATGTTTCTTTTTCCTTTTTTCCATTAGGTCATGTCAGGGATACTTTGAAGAAAATCAGAACAGACAAGAGATAATGCAAGAAAGAAATAAAACAATCCCACGAGGATGTCATTCTAGAACTTCTTGTTAGCCAGGCAATAAGACTGAGATGTGTGGTCCTAAGTATATTCAGGTAAAACCTTGAGTTCTCAGGGCTTCTACAGAACACTGAGGGGACAAAAGACTAGATGGGGCTTCTAATTAGAAGAGTTAGGTGGCATGTGCTGAATGTTACTTTCTTTAGAGTATGTAGCTTTGTGCCCACAGATGTCTGAGTTATAAGAACTGGGTGATATTTTATGAAAGTCTGTTTTGCAAGATTAGTCTTCTAAGGTGTTTCCCTGGGCCAGGTAACTCTTGATAGTCAAGAAAGAATATATACACATGTACCCACTGCAAGTTAATTTATCTCAAATGCTGCTAATGCACAAAATTCCTCCCGGGCTCGGAGAATCTAGAAAAGCCTGTGACTTCTGCTCAGCTCTCTCAAATGTGAAGGAAGTAAGCACGACTGCTTTTTGATTCTGATGAAATTTCTGCAGTGGGTAATGGCAAAAATACAATTATGTTTATTATTATTGTGTTCATGCATTTAATTATAGAGGGAGATGAGTAGTCAGATAACAAAAGAGCCTTAAATAAGGGAAAAGTCCCTCCACTCTTTTGAAATGGGCACTCTAAACAACTGGAAAAATTGTTACTGAATGTGCAGCAAAAGGCAGACTCCACAAGCCAAAGTGTTCACTTGGGGGTCATCAAATAATGGATTGTTGGCCTATTTTTTCAAGCCATTTCTGGGCAGTAACTAGACACTTGATAGGATTATGTTTGGACTTTGGTCTGAGTCTCTGCTATGCTTGAGAAGATTGTCATCTCTTGATTTAAAGATAATAGAGCCAAACATGTGAAACTGTTCTGTAAAGAGTCAACTTGTGACTCATAACCAAATATGAAAAAAAGATTTTGTCTACAGTTTGCTTTCTTTTGTTGTAACTGAAATGATCAAATGACTAGTTTCCATTATAAACACCATATATTTATTTTATAAGAAAGCTTGACATTCTTCAGAGATGAAATACAATAGTATCATAAAACTCGGAGGTGATTCTTTTCCCCTGAAGACTCAGAGCATTTGCTCATTGTAATTTTAATTCACAAGTAATTTTAACACCAAAGAGATGAATCGATTTTGCTTAAGCATAACATCAGACAACTGAAAAACACCTGAACAGGTCACACATAGATAAAATCAAAGTATGAGGCAATGAAATTGTATACCGGAAGACAAGTAAAATACACCTAAACAATTCACAATGCAATTGACCATTCAAAATATAGTTAATAAGTCCTCAAACATACAAGTTCAAATTTTAAAATTAAGCCTCAGAATTGCCAATTTCAAAAAATGTAATGAGGTTAGAGTGGCCTTTTTATTATGCATGATTTTATGTCTTTGGATTTCAAAATTACCTTGCATGCATTTTCAACTTTGCTACCATTTCTGGACCGTTTTCATTTCTATTTTAAAAAGGCTAAACAGTGAGATGTGCTTCTGCTTTGCATTCTAATTGCACGTAACTGATTTGCACACAGAACAAAAAACTCATTTTCAGATTAAGAATCATGCACTGAGAAATAATTATTGTTCTACTAGAAAAAACTATTTTCCCACTTTCTCCCTTCATTTATGTGAAGTGTTTGCTATGTTTCTCCCAGGTTTATCTCTTTTAGAGACCACCATGCATTGCTCTTTGGGGACTAAAACAATGCAAATAGAAACAGGTAATACACAACTGTTTTGACTGCATTCTTCTGTGTGCAATGTAACACTTGCATTATATTATTTTATCTTCAACAATCAAAGAGTGGCTAAATGGTTGCAGGTGGTGATGAAAATAAAAGCCATCCATCATTATTTATTAGGCATGAAAAAGATACACAATAATGTAATTTAATCTCAGAGCAGACAATTATTTCCACATATTGATAATACAATGTGAAAACTGTCATGAATTCTAATATAATATTTTGGTTTTATTGGTGCACCACAGTCAGCATGACAAATAATGAAATTGCATCAGATAGAAAAAAATGGTAACTACGTCCACATGTCAATATCATGGGTGAAAAACATTTCACCAGGTTTTTAAAGCTTCTTCATTACAACTTGACCAATTCAAAAGTTTAAAGTGGAAAAAATGTACCTTTTCAGTTTTCACTGTTTAAAACACAATCTATTAATTCACACCACAATCTATAGTCTGAAGAAGCATTGTAAGCACTGAATAGGTGTTTCATAAATTATGAAGACCAGGTCACCTGCTAAAATATTTGCAAGAAAATGTGTGTGTGTGTGTGTGTATGTGTGTGCGCGCGCGCGCATATTTGTAACATGCTCTTTGGTTCACATTAGTTTGATAAAAATCTGCAGATGAAAACTCTGATCTCTACTTTGGAGAGCATACGCATGACTATTAAATGTGGCAAAGAATGCACATTTTAGCCAAATGAAGCAAGAAGAGGGTTGAAAATAAACATTTTGGCAGGAAAAATCCTGACCGATGGAATGCTTGGTTTAAAAAAAAAGCAAAGCTACTTTTTCATTATGTTAAATGATTCCTATAACCACTTAACTGTCTATGTCTACCTCCGAACAGGCCATGGTAGGTGAAAATATGATGAAAAAGAAACAAGGCAGCATTTGATCTCTGTAGATGGGAACCAAAAGCATTTTATGATATATTTGAATAAATTTTGGCTTCTGCCACAAGAGCAATAATGACTAGAGATGTTCCTAGTTAGAAACAAATGAAATAATTTTCAAGGTACCAGTTTATTATACAGTGTTCACACACACAAATGTATACACATTCATTCTACAGTATATATGCACAGCATGGTCTACAATGTCTTGGAGAATAATTTATTCACAGTTCACATGTAGATTAGAAACATAAATACAAGCTTATTTGATGAGATAAGTGATCTCCTCTTAGAAAAAAAAGCTTTTTTAGAATTATTAAGGAAGGAAAATATTTTAGACTTGGCCTTGAGTGGTGGATAGAACTTGGGAAAAAAGGTATCTTTGAGTGATCACAACACTGTGACCATTCTGAGCTAGGAGAGAAAATTTATATATCATGTGGTTACTCAGTTTTATAAAGGGAACCAAAGAACAAGTGTAGGCACTAGTCAGGAAAAACAAATGAAAGAAATCATTTAAAAAGTCAATAAGCCACAGGAAATCTGGAGACTGTTTAAAAACACCTTATTGGAAGCCTAGCAAAAGCATGTGCCAGACATCAAAGGGACACTTGGAAATGTGGCCCAAGTAAGGAAACCAGGGAGATCCGCAAACTATGGCAGGTCAGGTGTGAACAAGGATGCAGGCAAGCCAAAAGAGAATTCAAGAGTGCCTTGCAAGTGACTCCAAAGCTAATAAAAATGTTCGTCAAAATATATTCATGGCAAGAAACCAAGTAAAGAACTAATGGGCCGACCAAGTGACCCACTCTGGGCAAAAGATATATTCTTGAAGAATAGAAACTCTCCTGAATTTATTAAAATGATTAATTAATTAATTAATACATTTACTTTTAGTCACTCATTTAATTATCCATGCCTCTATTGGGTCATCTATTCATTAAAAAGAAAAAGTATAGAATATTTACCACAAGCCAGACTTTGGATTCAGTACTGGGAATATAAAAATATGTAAGCAGTTCCTTTTTTCCTTCCTTCCTTTTTTCCTTCCTGCCCTCCTTCCTTTCTTCCTTCCCTCCCTCCCTCCCTCCTTCTTTCCTTCTTCTTTTCACACATTTATTAATCAATTCATTCTTCCATGCATTTGATTACTGATTCATCTACAAAAAGTTTACAAAATATATGTCATGAGGCAGTCCCTAGATTAAACAGTTGAAATGTATTAATACATAAGACACTCATATATATTATATATAATTGTTATAAATTATTATAATATTATAAAGTCGAGAAAGTTTAGCTGTATTTAAGTGAGGAAAGGAGATAAAGCCGTATCTCCCAGAAGTGGAAGTCCATAATTCTTTTTTAAAAGGTAATATAAAGCCCTCAAACAAAGTTCTTCTGTTTGAAGATCTGACCCCCACATTTCTTACCAGCAATCATAAATGTCAGAAAGAAGTGTAACCATATTTTACAGGTGCTGAAAGAAGAAAACAGAGACGTAGAATTCTGAATCCAGTGAAAATAATCTTTAGGAAAAATGGGGACATCAAGACAATTTGAAATTAAGGAAAACTAAGAGAATGTGTTGCCAGCAAATGTCCTCTAAAAGAATGGCTAAAGGTCTCCAAACAGAAAGGAAATGATTAAAGTAGGAACTTGGGAACATTAGAAAGGAAGAACACAAGAAGCGAAAATACTTGTGAATATAATAGACTTTTCTTCTCCTTTTGAATTTTCTAAGTTATGATTTATGGTTGAAGCAAAAATAATAATACAGCCTGATTTTATTCTAAATGCATGTAGAGAATATATTTAATAAAGCTATATTATAGAAAGAAAATAAAGAAAAAAATTGCAAAGACATATAAAGTTTATAAATGTTACTCAAAATGGTGAAATTACAATGCCAGTTGACTATGGTAATTTTTGTATACGTATTTAGAGCAACCACTTAAAAACTAAATAAAGAAATACGTTTAAAAGTGCTGAGTTAAATAAAAATAGAATCTGAAAATGGTCACTTGACTCAAAAGAAGGCAGGTAAAAGAAAACAAAGAAAAAGAAAGAGAGCACAAAGAGAGAAAAGAGAGAAACACAAAACAAAACAAAAACAGACTCAAGTCCTAACATGCTAATATTCTTTAAATATACATGGTTTAAATATATGAATTAAAAGGTAGAGACAATCATGAAATATTAAAAACAGAAACTTCAAATAGAATAGATATATAATGCTAGCATTCATCAAAAGAAAGCAGAAATGGCTGTCTGTATTATAATCAGAATAAAACAGACTTCAGATAGAAGAATATTCTAGAGATAGAAAGGAGACATTGTAGTGAGAGAAAGACCAATCTACCAAGTCTGTAAACTAAACAACAGAGCTACCGTATATGTAAAGCAAAAACCAAAAGAATCAAAGAGAGAAATCAAATATATATATATAAAAACATATGTATACAAATATATAAGTAAACATGTACAAATATATACATAATATATAATATATATTATACATTATATAATATATAATATATATTATATAATATATATTATATAATATATATTATATATAGATATATTTATATATCCTTTTCTTCACAATTGCTAGAAAAACCAGAGGGAAAAAACAGCAAAGACATAGAAGAACTCAACACCATCTACCAAATTGTTGGGAACCATCCCATCTGGTCTCAGGGACTGTAACCTTGCTGACAGGCAAGAGGGCCCTAAGGCTGGAGCTGATCAAGGAGGCCTTGGGAAAACAGGCCACTGAAGAGACAAAACCTGTCCCCCTGTCAGGGATGCAGCCCCTGCCTCCCTCACATCACCCTGCTTGGCCCTGTGATGGTTGGTTAGTCAAAGATGGGTAAGATCTCTCATGAGGAGCAATGACCTAATAGGAGGAAATAAAAAACACATTGAATTGAATGAAAATGAATCTATAACATATCAAATTTTGTAGGAATCAGCTAAAGCAGTACTAAGAGGAAAATTATTAGTGCTAAATGAACTAGTGCTAGAAAATAAGTAGAAAAGAAAAGAGAAGAAGTCTCAAATCAATAATATGAGCTTCCACCTCAAGAACCTAGGAAAAGAAGAGCACTATATAGCCAAAGCAAGAAGGAGAAATAAAATAATAAAAATAATGGCAAAAACCAATAAATTTGAAATAGAAAAATAATATAGAAAATTAATAAAATACAGATCTGGTTCATGGAAATGATCATTGGCAAACTCATACCAAGGCAGAGGGGAGAAGAAAGATAGAAGACACAAATTACCAATAACCGGAATGAAACAGGCTATCATTATAGACCTTGCAGGCATCAAAAGTATACTAAGAGAATACCAAAAACAACTTTATACCCATAAATTTGACAACTTGGGAGAAATTGAGTAATTACTTGAAAAACACAAAGTTCCACAATTCACCTAATATGAAACAGTCATTTGAAGACCCCTATAACCACTAAAGAAGTGGAATTCATAGTTGAAAAACTTCCCCCAAAGAAATTCCTTGTCCTAGTGAGTCTCACTGGAGATTTTTACCATATGTTTAAAGAAGGATTAATATCAATTGTATGCAATCTCTTCCAGAAACTAGTAAGAAGAAAACTTCCCAATTCATTTTATGAAGCTACATAATTTTACTCTGATAATGAAAGCAAAGATAGCATAAAAGAAAACAAAACAAAAACTAGAGAATAATCTCATATATAGACATGCAAAAATCTTTATCAAAATATTAATAAATATAATTCAAAAATGTATAAAAATTTTAGACTGTATTCAAAAAGGGTTTGTTCCAAGGATGCAAAAATGATATATTCGATACAATGTAATTCACCATACTAAAAGGCAAAGAAGAAAAACTATATGATTATATCAGTTGATACAGAAAAAGCTTTTGAGAAATTTCAACACATTCATGATAAAACTGTCAGAAAAAAAGAATTAGAAGGAATCTTCTTCAATGTGATAAAGGGCACCTACAAAAATCCTTAAGCTATCATTGTACTTAATAGTGAAAGCTGACCTCTTTGCCTCAGGACTAAAGTGAAAAATGACTTCTCTGGATACTTCTATTCAACATTGTACTGGAGTTTCTAGTTAAGGTAATAATAGAACTGACTTTTGACAAAGATACAGGAACAATCCAATGGAAAATAAACTTTCAATAGATGGTGCTAGAGCCAATGACATCCATAAGTGAAAAAAATTAGCCTCAATCTAAGATGATTTATTCAAAAAGTAACTTAAAATGCAGCACAGACTTAAGTGCAAAACTATAAAAATTTTAGAAAAAAATGGGAGAAAAACTTCATGACCTAGGACAAAAAAGTTTATTATAATACTTGTCATCAAAAGGATAATTCATAAAAAGAAAAACAGAAAATTGGACTGCATCAAAACAAAATGTGTTTGATCTGGGAAAGACCCTGTTAGTATGATGAAAAGATAGGCTGCAGATTGAGAAAAATATTTGAAAACCACATATTCAACAAATGATCTAATACATGCACATACACACACATACACATGTATATATGAAAAAACTCAACAGTAAAAAAGCAAACGACTCAATGAGAAGGTAGTCAAAATTCAAGAAGAGATGTTTTCTCAGAGAGGGTACACAGATGACACATATGCACATGAAAAACATTCAACATCATTAGCCATTAGAAAAATGCAAATGAAAACTGTAATGAGATATTGCTATACACCTATCAGAATGGCTAAAATAAAAGGTAAGTACAAACTAAAATAAAAGCAACACAAAATGCTGATGTAGATGTGAAAAATTTGGATCACTTATACATTCCTGGTATAATTACTTGGGGAAAGTCTGGCAACAGATAAAATGAACTTTAACAACATATTTTGTACTAAATAGTGGAGAAATCACCTGGAAAACAATGGAACGATAGCGGAAGAGGAGCCTTGGAGCTGCAGACAGACAGTGGATTCAACTCTCACACATCCCAACAGGTGAGAAGTGCAGTGAAGGCTCAAGAGGGTGGGCTGGGTGCCACGGTCACCAGCACCAGAGGGACATTGAAACGGCCGGTTAGCTCCCCCTGAGAAGAACGGGGTCTGAATCATAAACCGGGACCTCTAGACTACAGCTGCTAAAACCAGGAAAACACACAGATAAAACGCAACTGCGAAAAGCTTAGGGGCGCTCTCTGCCAGAGACAGGCGGCTGGGGATGCAAAGAGACATTTAAAGGGCCAAAGCAAAAATTTCAGTGACAGCCACCCTCCTTGATCTCTGGGCAGAGGCAGCAGCAGAGTGGGCTGGTGCCTGGGAAAAGACTGGTGAGGAAAACTTCGTGAAAAGAACTGAGACAGTGGCCAGAAGAGCCCCGGTGATAACTCACCTCCCACTCTGCAGCTACCATCCCACTCAGACATAAGGGAATCAATTAACCTGGCTTTTGTGCGCTCTGCACACAGCTTGTATGCATGTGAACTGGGGGGCTAAGTGCAGACAAGCTGGAAGAAATAGAGGATCCCTGGCCAAAGGGGTCACACAGCTGCATTGAGAGCCTTGAGGAGAGACTGGAGACAGAAGCGTTGGGGAAAGAACGGGAGGAGGAACCGGGAAGTCCCGACTCCCTCCCCATTCCATAGTCTCCATTTTGGGCAGGCAGGGCGCGCCCCCAAGCAGAAGCAGGGGCACATGAACAAGACTGCTCGCGATTGCAATGCGGTCCGCACAAATAGTGGATCCTTGGCCAAAGGGGTCACAGAACTGCCCAGAGACCCCTGAGGAGAAACTGGAGACAGGATTAACCGGAGAGTACTGGAGCTGACTTCCTTCCATTTCTGTAGTCTCCATTTGGTGAGGGCAGGCGACTCCCCAAAAGAGCCAAAAGCAGGGAAAGCACACAATAGAAGACCCTAAACTGACCAATGCCGGGGCATCCACCGGATGCAGGCGCTAGATGAGTGCATGAGGTTGTGTGAAAAAGTGCCCAGGCGGGCTGGAGATCCTGTCTGGCCGGGGATCCTGTCCGGCCCGGGAGCGTGCTCAAGAAGCCGGCAGGAGAATGCAAAGTGATCCACAGAAATAGTGGATCCCTGGCTGACGGGGTCACCCAGCTGCCCAAAGCAGGAGTCAGACACAGACAACAGACTCTGGGAAAGCTGAAAGAAATGACCCAAGGTCATATAGGGTCAACAACTGACATCTTCAGAGGCAGGCCCAGAAATAAAACTGAAAAATAAATAAAAAATAAATAAATAATTAATAAATAAATAAATAAATAAATAAATAAATAAATAAATAAAAGACCTGCCTACTACCATAGAAGATTAATTTACAAAGTTAAGAAATCTAGACAGCCCAATTGAAGGAGAAGCAAAAATAAATAAATAAATAAATAAATAAATAAATAACTTACTTAACAGACTCTCACAAAAATGGGAAGAAAAAGATATTCCCCCCAAATGAGTGGAAAAGTGGACTCCTCACAGAGAGAGCTCAATGAAATAGAGGCAAGGGAACTCTCAGATATTGAATTCAAAACAATGGCTCTAAGGAACCTCAATGAGCTCAGCCAGCTCAAAGATAGCTATGAGAAACTGCAGAGAAACTATCAGGATCTCACAGCAAACTATATCCACCTGGAAAAGGACATAAAAACTATCAAGAAGACACAAGAGGATATGAAGAATACCATTTCTGAATTGAAGAACACACTAGAAGGAATCCAAAGCAGGCTTGTTCAAGCTGAGATTTGAATCAGTGAGATGGAGGATAAGATAGAAAAAAGTTCCCAGAAAGGACAAGAAATGGAAAAAAGACTAAAAAAATGAAGACGTATTTAGGGAAATGCAGGACAACATGAAATGCAATAATATCCACATAATAGGAATACCAGAAGGAGAAGAAGAGGAGCATGGGATAGAGAACCTCTTTGAAAAAATAATGATGAAAAATTTCCCCAAGTTGAGGAGAGAAAGGGTCTCATGGATCCAAGAGGCATGAATCCAGGGATCCATGGATTCAAGAGGAACCCGAGAAGGTCCAATCCAAGACACATCATCATTAAAATGGCAACTATCAAAGACAAAGAGAGAATCCTCAAGATAGCAAGGGAGAAGGAGAAAGTAACATGCAAGGGGGCCCTGATACAGCTAAAAGCTGACTTCTCACCAGAAACACTACAAGCCAGAAGAGAATGGCAACAAATATTCCAAGTAATGAAAAGTAAGGGCCTACAACCAAGGTTGCTCTACCCAGCAAGGCTCTCAATTAAAACAGAAGGGGAAATAAGGAGTTTCCCAGACAAAAGAACGCTAAAAGAATATATCTCTACCAAACCAGCACTCCAAGATATGCTAAAGGGTGTGGTTTAAGAAGATGAAGGAAAAGAGTGAGTAAGAGAAAAACACAGGTACAAAGAGAAAAAATGAACAGATTTCTAACAGTAATACTCTCAATGTGAATGGACTAAATGCCCCAATCAAAAGACACAGGGTAGCTGAATGGATAAGAAAACATGACCCACACATATGCTGCCTACAAGAGACCCACCTAAGAGCAAAAGACCTACACAGTTTGAAAGTAAATGGATGGAAAAAAATATTCCAAGCAAATGGGCAAGAGAAAAAGGCCGGGGTTGCCATACTTGTATCAGACAAAGTAGATTTCAAAACAAAGGCTATAAAAAGAGACCCAGAGAGGCACTTTATAATACTTAAGAGAAGATTCAATCAAGAAGACATAAACATTGTAAACATCTATGCTCCCAATATAGGAGCCCCCAAGTATATAAGGAAATCGTTGGATGACTTCAAAAAAGATATAGACAGCAACACACTGATAGTAGGGGATTTTAAGTCCCCACTGTCAAAAATGGACAGATCTTCCAAACAAAACATCAATAAGGATATTGTGGAGCTGAATGATGCACTGAATCAAATAGACTTAAGTACTTATATAGAACCTTACATCGCAAAGAAGAAAAACACACATTCTTTTCAAATGCTCATGGAAGTTTTTCAAAGACAGACCACATGATAGGACACAAAGCAAATCTCAGCAAATTCAGGAAAATTGAAATAATACCAAACTTTTTCTCAGAACACAAGGGATTGAAACTGGAAATCAACCTCAAAGAGAAACTTCAAAAACTTGCAAATTCATGGAGACTGAACAGTAGGCTATTAAACAATGAATGGGTCAATAATGAGATAAGAGCAGAAATCAAAAAATTTCTGGAAACAAATGAAAATGAACAGACAACAGTCCAAAACCTATGGGACACAGCAAAGGCAGTCCTGAGAGGGAAGTTCATAGCAATACAGGCTTCCCTAAAAAAGATAGAAACTTTTCCAATAAAATACCTAACACTACAATTTCAAGAATTGGAGAAAAAACAAGTAAATCGCAGAGTAAGTAGAAGGAAGGAAATGGTCAAGAATAGAGAAGAACTGAATGACACAGAGATGAAAAGAACAATTCAAAGAATCAAACAATCCAGGAGCTGGTGGTTTGAAAAGATAAAAAAGTTGACACGCTTTTAAGCAGACTCATCAAGAATAAAAGGGAGAGGACCCAAATTAATAATATCAGAAATGAAAGAGGAGAAATAACAATTGATACCACAGAAATACAAAGGATTGTAAGAAACTACTATGAACAATTATATGCCAAGATATTTGAAAACCTCAATGAAATGACAAATTTCTAGAAAAGTATAATCTTCCAACACTGAATGAGAAAGAAGCAGAAAGCTTGAACAGACCGATAACAGCTGGGGAAATGGAAGCAGTAATCAAGAAACTCCCAGCACAAAAAAGCCCTGGGCCGGACGGTTTCACAGGAGAATTTTACAAAACATTTAAGGAAGAGCTAACCCCTGTCCTTCTCAGACTATCCCAAGAAATCCAAGAAGAGGGAAAACTCCCAAACTCTTTTCATGAGGCCAGCATCACCCTAATCCCAAAACCAGATAAGACGCTACAAAGAAGGAAAACTATAGGACAATTTTGCTGATGAACATAGATGCTAAAATCATCAACAAAATATTGGCAAACCATATCCAGCAATACATTCAAAAGATTATCCACCATGATCAAGTGAGATTCATCCCAGGAATGCAGGGATGGTTCAATATATGCAAGTCAATAAACCTAATATATCACATCAATAAAAGAAAAGACAAAAACCACATGATCATCTCGATAGATGCAGAAAAAGCATTCAGTAAGGTACAGCACCCATTTATGATCAAACACTCAGCAATGGGAATAAATGGGACATTCCTCAACGTAATAAAGGCCATATATGAAAAACCTACAGCCAACATCATACTCAACGGGCAAAAACTGAAAGCTTTCCCACTAATATTGGGAACATGACAAGGATGTCTGCTTTCACCACTTCTTTTCAACGTCGTTTTGGAAGTCCTAGCCACAGCGGTCAAACAAGAAAAAGAAATAAAAGGCATCCAAATAGGAAAGGAGGAAGTAAAGCTATCATTGTTTGCTTGTGACATGATAGTGTACATAGAAAACCCTGTAGACTCTACCAAAAAACTCCTCAATTAATAAGTGAATTTGGCAAAATGGCAGGATACAAAGTCAATATTCAGAAATCGAAGGCATTTTTGTACACCAGCAATGCACTAGAAGAAGAAATTGGAAAAAATACCATTCGATATAGCAAGAAGAAAAATAAAGTACCTCAGAATAAATCTAATCAAAGAGGTAAAAGACCTGTATGCAGAAAACTATACAATATTGAAGAAAGAAATTAAGGAAGACACAAAAAATGGAACGATAGACTGTGCTCATGGATTGGAAGAATTAATGTCATCAAAATGCCCATACTACCCAAAGCAATTTATAGATTCAATCCAATCCTTATTAAGATACCAATGATGTATTTCACAGAAATAGGACAGACATTTCAAAAATTTATATGGAACCATAAACGACCCCTAATAGCCTCAGCAATTTTGAGAAAGAAAAACAAAGTAGGAGGGATCACAATATTGGACATCAAACTCTACTACAAAGCCACTATACTCAAACCAATCTGGTACTGGCACAAGAACAGACCCAGAGACTAGTGGAACAGAATAGAAAGCCCAGAAATAAGCCCAGATCTGTATGGGCAACTAATATTTGACAAAGGGGGCAGAAGCTTAAAATGGAGCAATAATAGCCTCTTCAACAAATGGTGTTGGGAGAGCGGGACGGCTACATGCAAAAAATTGAAATCGGATCATCAGCTGACACCATACACAAAAATAGACTCAAGATGGGTAAAAGACTTAAATACAAGTCACAACACCATCAAAGTCCTAGAGGAGAACATCAGCACGAAACTCTCAGATATCCCACGCAGCAATTTTTTCACTGATATGTCTCCTAAAGCAAGGGACATGAAGGAAAGAATAAACAAGTGGGACCTCGTCAAAATAAGAAGCTTCTGCACAGCTAAAGAAAACATCAGCAAAAGGAAAAGGGAACCAAACATATGGGAAAATATATTTGCTAATGATACATCAGATAGAGGTTACATCTCCAAGATATATAAAGAACTCACTCGACTCCACTCCAAGAAGACAAATGATTCAATCAAAAAATGGGCAAAGGACCTGGGCAGATGCTTTTCCAAGGAAGAGATACAGAGGGCCCAGAGACATTTGAAAGGATGCTCGGCATCACTAGCCATCAGAGAAATGCAGATCAAATCCAACATGAGGTACCACCTCACACAGGTCAGAATGGCCATTATAAACAGATCAACAAACAACAGGTGCTGACGAGGCTGTGGAGAAAAGGGAACACTAGTACGCTGTTGGTGGGAATTCAGACTGAATAAGGCATTGTGTAAAGCAGTGTGCAATTTACTCAAAAAGCTGAAAATGGAACTGCCTTTCGGTCCAGTGGTTCTCCTGCTGAGACTATACCCTAAGAATCCCAAAACACCAATTCAAAAGAACCTATGCACCCCAATGTTCATAGCAGCACAATTTACAATAGCCAAGTGTTGGAAGCAACCTAAATGCCCATTGGTAGATGATTGGATCAAAAAAAATTATGGTACATTTACAGAATGGAATACTATGCAGCAGAAAGAAAAAGAGAACTGCTGCACTTTGGGACAGCATGGTTGGAACTGGAGCTCTTCATGCTAAGCGAAATAAGCCATTGGGCGAAAGACAAATACCATATGATCTCACGTATAAGAAGAACCTAACCAACAATTCATATATGCAAGGAAAATAAGACCAGCAACACTGAAAGGAAAAGAAACCAACAGAGACAAGAGGGAAAGAGGGCGGGGGGTGGGGGACAAAGAAGGGAAGGGGAAAGTCAAGGAACATATAGCAAGGACCCATGGACAAACCAAAGGGGAAGAGTTGAGGGAGAGTGAGAGGGAGGGAGGGTGGGAGGGAGGGAGGGGGCAAGGGAAGTGGTGGGGGGAAGGCAGAGACAAATGTATTTGAAAACATAAATAAATATATTGATAAGAAACAGAAAACCAACATAATTCATTTAATTCAATATGAAACATTTTAGCATGTAATTAATATGTTAGTAATGACATATTTTACATTCCTCTTCTGTACTAATTTTTCAGATTCTGGTGTGTGTTTCATACTTAGCACATATCTTTTTGGATGAGTCACATTTCAAGTGTTTATAGCCACTTGGGGCTACTGGCTAGTGTATTGGATGGGTTGAATTTTCATTCAAGATTTGAAAGGCAGAGGAAAAGCCATCATTTCTATTAGAAGTTGTAGTCATGCTGGCCTTGGCAGACAAGAGTTATGAGGTTTTGCCAGCAGCTTCTCTGAATTCTACAGGTAGATCAAATCATCAGTGACAGTTTCCTAAGATCCTTGCATTTGCCTGTTTTTTGAATTCTAGTGGTATCTTGCCTAACCTTCACTTTCTCTGTCCTTCAAATGGCTATATATTCTTTTAATGTCCTCTTTTAAATCCCTTTTTACTTGACATACCTAGAAAGTATATATCTGTATGTTTTCCCACATTTCTTAGCACCCTTGAGGTATGGGATCACATAAGTAGTCCTCATCAATATGCTGTGAGAATTTGAGATGCATGTCATTTGCAATCTGAAGCTTTGAAAAGTTATGTGCGTATTTCTAGCCTCTCTCTCTGAGATGACCTTGGATTCGTATATTGATATGGTTGTGTCATGGGTCACTGCATGGAGATAGATGAACTGGAAAGCTGCTCTCCTGCCCACAACAGTGGGCTTTTCTTAAGCAAGAGATAAACTTTTGTTGTGATAAGCTGCTGAGATTTCAATGTTTGTTGCCATACCACAATCTAGACTATTATAACCAGTACAGAAATTAGTCTTGTAAAACAGTACTATAGTATCAAAACCTTAAAATATATGGCGTTGATGGTTTCTCTGTGAAAGAAGAAAGTGAAAGGGCACTTCATTGCTCAGGCAAAGAAGATGCAATGGAAGAAACAAGTCTGATCTCATGGAAGAATAGGAGGCTGTACAGGGAATCTAGAAGGAGAAACCCAACATATTTTTGCAATTATATTTTATTGATTATGCTGTTACAGTTGTCCGAATTTTACCCCTTTGCCCCTCTGCCAACAGTTCCCATTCCCTCAGGCAATTCAAACATCATTATTCACTTCTATGGGTCACGTGAACCAGTTCTTTGGCAAGTCCACTTCCTATACTGTACTTTACATGCCTATGGTGATTCTAGTACAAAAGTACAAAAAGGTAACTACCTATTTGTATTTCTTAATCTCCTAATCTCTCCTCCCATTCTCCCACTACCCGCTCCCATCTGGCAATCACCAAAATGCTCTCTGTATCCACAATTCTGCCTATGTTCTTCTTGCTTGCTTAGTTTGTTTTTTAGATTCAATTGTTGATAGATATGTATTTTTATGCTGTTTTATTGTTCATAGTTTTGATCTTCTTTTTCTTAAGTAAGTCCCTTTAACATTTCACAATCATGGTTTGGTGATGGTGAAATCTTCTCATTTTCCCTTGCTTGGGAAGCTTTTTATATGCCCTTTGATTATAAATGATACCTTTGGTGGGAAGAGAAATCTGGGCTGTAGGTCCCTGCTTTTATGACTTTGAATATTTCTTGCCAATCCCTTCTAGCCTGCAAAGTCTCTTTTGAGAAACCAGCTGACAGTCTTAAGGGAACTCCCCTGTAGGTAACTCACTGCTTTCAAGATCCTCTATCTTTAACCTTTGACATTTTAATTATGATGTCTCCTGGATTGAGCCTCTTTGTATCTATCTTGTTTGGGACTCTCTGTACTTCCTGGACTTGCATGTATATTTCTTTCACCAAATTAGGTAGGTTTTCTTTCATTATTTTTTCAAATAGATTTCCAATTTCTTGCTCTTTCTCTTCTCCTTCTGGCACCCCTATGATGCTGATGTTGGACTTCTTGACGTCTTCCCAGAGGCTGCTTACGTTATCCTCATTTTTTAAAATTCTTTTTCCTTCTTGTTCTGATTGCTTGCTTTTTGAATCCTTGTGTTCCAAATCATTGACTTAATTCTCAGCTTTATTCATGATAGTGTTTTTTTCCCCCTGTAAATTGTTCTTTCTTTCAATTAGTGTATCCTTGATTTATGACTGGATCTTTTTTATGCTGTTGGGGTCCTCACTAATTTCCTTGAATATCCTTATAACCAGTGTTTTGAACTCTGTATCTGACAGATTGCTTATCTCCATTTCATTTAGCTCTCTTTCTGGAGTTTTGATCTGTTCTTTCATTTGGGCCATGTTTCTTTGTCTCCTCATTTTGGCACCCTCCCTGTGTTTGTTTCTGTGTATTAGGTACAACTGCTATGATTGCCTGTCTTGGTAGCATGTAGTAGGTGTCTTGTAGGATCTAGTAGCACAGCCTCCCTTATCAGTACTCAAGGTTTGCCCTTTGTATGGGCTGAGTACATGATCCTATTTTAGTTGAGCCTTGATTGTTGTTAGCAACTCAATAGGAGGGATTTATCCAGGCCAGTCAGCTGCAAGGACTGGATGTGACCACTGAATACCAACTCTACCCACCATGGAAGATCAGCAGTGCAGAGACAGGGTGTTGGTGTTCCAATGTGGTCTGTAGCTTTCCACCAGGTGGACAGGTTCTGGGGTTTCCAAGGTAGTGCTGGCCAAGGTCAGCCCCAACCTGTGTTCTCTCCAGGGCCATCTTGCATGAGCTATACAACAGCCTGCAATGGCTGCTACTTGTGCTGGGTTTGTAGATTCCAAGTTGAAGCCAAGCTGTGAATTTAGGCTACGTTCTGCTAGTGCCAGGCCTGGGACCACTTAGGAAGAGTACAGGGGTGAGGGCTTATTGAGGTTGTTGGTTGTTTGATAGAATTTAGGAAGTTGTGAAGCATGAGCCAAGACCAGCCTCACATATGGAAAAGTCATGATGAACAGTTTTGGTGGGCTCATAACTTGGGTGGGTCAGAATCTCAGAGGATTTCTGGGGCAGGGTAAATAGTGTTAGCCAGGTTGATGGAGTCTCAGATATGGCATCTCGCTGTCAGGTTGTAGCTCTGTGAGGGGAGGTATCATAAAAGAGATAATGGCCTCTGCCTGCCTTTCTCTCTAGGAGAAAGCTGTTCCCCCGCTCCCGCCTTGATGCCAGACACTTTAATTCCTCCCTGAATGTCACTGGTGACTGTCATGCTGCTACTCTGGTGATGGAGCTCAGAAGGTGTGGGTCTGAGTAAGTCTGTGTGTGGGTGCTTTAAGAGGAACTGCTTGAGACTCTAGAAGTTTCTTCTACCAATTCAATCCCCACTGGTTTTTGCAACCAGAAGTTATAGGGACTTATATTACTGGCACTGGAGCCCTGGTCTGGGGTCTTGGTGTGGGACTGGAACTCCTCGTTCTCAAGATATCCCTTCAAAATTTTTATCCACCACATGTGGATGTAGGACAAGCCCTCCAAAATTTTTATCTTCCACCTCTCTGCCTCTCATACTAGTCTGGATGGATGTGGTTTCTTTAATTTCATAGTTGTCAGACTTCCATTCAACTCGATTTCTGACAGTTCTGAGGGATGCTTGTTATATATTTTAGTTGCAATTTTGATATGGTTGTGAGAGGAGGCAAGCTGTGTTTATCTATCCCAACATATTTTGAAATTAGTAATTTGGATATTCAGACAGTTACTTCAGACTTGATTTCATATACTCAAAAAAAATGCATAAGAATTATAAATATGATCTTTTAGACTGAGTCCAAGACTATGCTTGAAGAATGATGAGTTTCTCCTCAGAAGTAAATTTATTTCATAAATATTAAGAAATAGGAAGAAGAGGAGGAGATAAAGAAATATTGCTATAGAGGTAACTTGATTTTGAATCAGGTTTATAAAAAGTTTTGTATGTTCTATAAATAAACAAAAATAAGACATTTTAGAAACATGGAAGAGCAGAGTCATGTACAGAGTCAGAAGAGAGGCAGGCTTGTCATGACATTCAGAAAGAAGGTAACAAATAGGCCTGAAAAAGTCCAGAATAAAGTCGATGTTAATCATTAGTAAAATTCCAACTTGATTTTTGATCAAAAGATAAATGTATTAAGAAAAAATATAGGTCAAACATTTTTTCTTTTTAGACTTAACAGATTGGGATTACTGATTGAGAAAACATGGGGCATCTCATCCAATTTGCATGTGACACAAAACTGAAAGGGTAGTCAGTATTTTTGATGAAAGAGGAAAAATTCTATATGACTTATAGAGAGAACCATGAAGATAAAATAGATTTAAAGTTAAAGGCTAAAAGTTAATAGATATAAAATTCTACAGCTAATCCCTTCCCCCAATAATTTAAGCACAAAATAAATACTATTTAAATTAATATTTACAAATATGAAAAGAGTTGGAATTTTTTCTGGCCCATATTAAGCTTCAAATAATTTGTTGAAAATTTACATGTACTTAAAGCACTTTTGGGTAAAATTAATAGGATTACTGCTCACGTTGAAGGATATAATAATCTCTTGTTAACCATACCACACTTGAAGGTATGTGTGTCTAAATTTGGGATATTGGCAAGTTGAAAATGTATTTTGATTCCAAGGAAGGGAAAACATTCTAATTCTGTTATTATGTAACAACATGGTTTTCAAGTATTCACTCTCCGCTTGGGGGTCCCATTTTTCTCTCCTAAATCATAAAACTATATAAAACCAATAAAACCATAACTGTCCTACTTAAATCAAGATGACTTACATCTTACTCTTTGGCTTCCTTCTCTTCTCAGCTTTATGGAGGTATAACTTAAAAGTTAGTTAGAGAGGAATCAGGATGGCAAGGAGTGAGTGAAAGTCACACTGACGTCCTCCTAGGACCAACCTGGAATTACAACTAAATTGTGGAGAAATCACCTGGAACAAACAACTGAACAAGAGTGAGAGATGAGCCTTGTAACCTTGGAGACAGAAGAATCGGCTTTAGCGCAGTCTAACTGGTAAGGAGTGCAGTACAGACCTGAGAAGGTAGGTGGGGCGCCCATGGGGGCAGCGCCAGATGGACAGTGAAAAGGCCAGCTGGATCCCCCTGAGAAGAGCGGGGTCTAAACCAAAAGCAGGGATCTCCAGCCTACAACACCAGAGCCCAAAAAGTACAGAGATAACGGCCAGCTGTGAAAAGCAGCAGAGTTGCTCCCTGTCAGAGACAGGCAGCTGGAGAAGCAAAGAACTGTTTATAGGGCCAACACATAAATTTTTATCTGCAGCCACTTACCTTGGTCTCTGGCAAAGTTGGGGGCAGAGTGAGCTAGAGACACCTGAGGAGAGACAGGGGAAGGAGGCTTTGGGGAGAGAACTGAGGAGTAGCTAGTTGGATCTTGGTGCTGACTCATTTCCCATGCAGCAGCAGCCATCTTGGTCAGGCAGAGAGCACGCTCCTGAGTGGAACAAGTAAGTGTCAAAGGACACAATAGCCACACACCCAGGTGGGATTCCACCCCACCCAGTGCTGTCTAAGCTGCTTGCTGAGTGCCAAGTGGCAGCCACAGACAGTAGATCCCTGGCTAAAGGGGGTGCAGAGATGTTTGACAAACTTGAGGAGAGACTGGGGATGGAGGCTTTGGGGAAAGAACAGAGATTAGCTGGTGGGATCCCAGTGTGGATTCCTCCCCCATATGCACCAGTGAGAGAGGATGCATTAACTCCACCCCAGGAGGGACTCTGCCCCACCCTGGGCTGTCTAAGGCGGCCTGCTGAATGCAGAGTGACTAGATTAACAGCTGAAGGAGATAGTCACAGATAGTGGATTACCGAAGTCTCAAAGAGACTGCCTAAGGTCAGACAGGGTCAACATCTGACATCATCAGAGGACAGATCCAGAAAGTAAAAACAGTGGTCTCCAACCATAGAAGTTCACACCACAAAGTCAGGAAAGCAAAATAGATCAACTTAAGAATCAGAAGCAAAAAAGAAGTCTCACAAATAATGGTAAGACAAAGAAATATGACCCACTTGAAGGGAAAGGAGAACTCCCCACAAAAAGAACTAAAAGAAATAGAGGCAAATAAATGATCAGATATTGAGTTCCAAACAACGGTTCTAAGAAAGTTCAATGAGCTCAGTGAGCTCAGAGAAAATTACAAAAAACTACAGGGCGACTATGAGGAACTTACTGCAAACTATATCAGCATGAAAAAAGGCATAGATACTATCCATAAGAGACAAGAGGGAATGAAGAATACAATTTCTGAACTGAAGAACACAGTAGAAGGAATCAAGAGCAGGCGAGATGAAGCTGAGAACTGAGTCAGCAAGCTGGAGGACAAAGTAGAAAAAAGCTCCCAGAAAGAGCAAGAAAATGAAAAAAGACTAAAACAGAATGAAGAGGCATTGAGGGTATTGCAGGACAACCTGAAATGTAATAATATACATATAGTAGGGGCACCAGAAGAAGAAGAGGAGGAGGAAGGAATAAAGAATGTGTTTCAAAAAGTCATGATGGAAAATTTCCCTAGTTAGAGGAGAGAAAAAGGCACACAAGTCCAGGAAGCACAGAGGGTCCCATTCAAGAGGAACCCAATGAGGCCCACTCCAAGACACATCATTGTTAAAATGGCAAATATCAAAGACACACAGAATCCTAAAGGCAGCAAGGGAGAAAGAGGTAGTAATATATAAGGGAGCCCCAATATGGCTAGTATCTGACTTCTCAACAGAAATACTGCAAGCCAGAAGGGAATGGCAAGAAATATTCCAAGTCATGAAAAGCAAAGGCCTGCAACCAAGACTTCTCTACCCAGCTAGGCTCTCCATTAAAATAGAAGGAGAAATACAGAGTTTCCCAGACAAAAGAAGGCTAAAAGAATACACCTCCACCAAACCGGCACTGCAAAATATGCTAAAGGGACGGCTTTAAGATGAAGACAAAGTTTCTATGAATACCCAGTTCCTTTCAGAGCTGCCAATACTTGATATTACCAGTATTTTTAATACTCATTAATCTGATTGTGACAATGATGTTATTTTAATTGTTCCTTTATTATTTATTGAAACTAAACCTGTTTTAGTATATTTCTTGCCTATTTCTATTATTTTTTTTAAAAAAGCTTTAAATGACTTTTTGGTATTATTTATCCATTTATTGATTAAAGGTTTGTAGAACTTTTTTCCCTAAAAAAACCCCTATTAATCATGTTTTAGATGTGTTGCAAATACTTTTCTATCCCATTCCTTGTCCTTTAACTTTTTTTATATGTATATTACTATATAGTTAAATGTTTAATATAGTCATATTGTCAATATTTACTTTATATCTTCTGGGTTTGAATATTTTACTTCAGGTCATGAAAAATATTAGTTCTATTTTCTTCTAAATCTCCTTAGATTCTACATATTGATTTTTAACTCACCTGAATATTTCTTGTGTAATGTGTGAAATAGGGCTCTATATTTGTTTTATTTTAAGTAGTTGTCCATGCACCTTATTTGTTGAATAAGTCTTATTTTACCCATTGATTTGAAATATCAACTTAATCATATATTATATTGGTGGACAGATATATACATTTGTCTCTAGAATGCTCATTATATTTCATTGATCTACTTGATTATTTCTGCGCTGATGTCATGTTGGTTTAATTGCTGAAACTTTATAATGGTTTTAAATTTTTTAATATTTCATAATTAACTTTGGCATTTAAAAAAATAAACAAAATCAATCTGCATTTAAGAAATAAAGAAAGAGAGAGAGATGGAACTCCTACTTTTTATAACAACATTGATGGAACTGGAGAATATTAAGCTAAGTGAAATAAACCAGTTGGTGAAAGAAAAATACGTATGGTCTCACCTATAAGTGGACTCCATTCAACAAAATAAACTAACAAACAAAATAAACCACAGGCACAGAAACATGGAGCAGACTGAAAGTGACCAGAGTGGATGGGGAAAGAGGACAATGGTGGAAAGAAGGAAACGAGACTGAACAAAGAACATGTATGAATGACCCATGGACATGTTCAACAGAGTGGGAATTGACTGTGGGGGAAGGGGGTGGGAGTGGGATGGGTGGAGGGGGTAAAGGGGTAAAAATTGAGACAACTGTAATAGAATAAACAGGATTTATGAATTTAAAAAATAAATTAAAAAATAAAAGATAAAGCTAAGGAAGGAAAAAATGTTAAAATGTACATGTATATACAGGGTGGGGCAAAAGTAGATTTACAGACATTTGTATGAGAAATAATACAATAATTAATAAATAATAACAAAAGAATATACTCTATTTCATATAATCACAATTGTAAACCTACTGTTGTGCCACTCTGTATTATAAAAGGATACCCTGCTTTAAGACCTTATTAGTTGAATTTTTTGAGTTACATTGATTAATAAAATTACATAGGCTTAACAGGTACAATTCTATAAAACATTATTTGTATATGGTATTGTGTGTTCACCACCTCGTCATGTCTCTTTCTGTCACCATTTATCTCCCCTTTACTGTCTCCTACCTCCCCAACCACCATTTCCCTCTGGTAATGATAATACTGTTTTTTTATGAGTTTTTTTTTTCTCATAATCCCTTCACCTTTTTAACCCATCCCCCTCCTCCCTTCCTTCTGACAGCTGTCAGTCTTTTCTCTATATCTATGATATCTATGGGTCTTTTTCTATTTAGTTTATTTTGTTCACTAGATTCCACATACAAGTGAAATCATATGAAATTTTTATTTTTCAGACTGGTATATTTCACTTAGCCTAATACTCTCCAGTGTCATCCATGTTGTCACAAAAGGTTAGAGTTCCTTCTTTTTTTATGCTGATTAATATTCTATCATATACATGTACCATAGCTTTTCTTTTACCCACTCATGGGCACTTGAGCTACTTTTAAATCTTAGCCATTTTAAATAACGCTGAACTAAAAATAGGGACACATACATTCTTTCAAATTAGTGTTTTTAGGACATATTTCCAAAAGTGGAATCACTGTGTCATAAGACAATTCCATTCTTAAATTTTTGAGGTAATGCGTACTGCTTTCCAGAGTAGCTGCACCAATCAGCATTCCCACCAATGGTGCATGAGTGTTCCTTTACTTCACACCCTTGCCAATACTTATTGTTTGTTGATTTATTGATAATAAACATTCTGAGAGGTGTAAGGGGATATCTCATTGTGGTTTTAATTTGTATTTCTCTGATGATTAGTGACATTGAGCATCTTTTCATATGTCTGTTGGCCATCTGTATATCCTCTTTGGAGAAGTATCTATTCAGGTCCTGTGCCCATTTTTTAATTGGATTATTTGTTGCTTTGGTGTTGAGTTTATTAATTCTTTATAGATTTGGATATTAATCCCTTATCAGTTATATCGTTGGTGAATATGTTCTCCCATTTGATGGGTTGTTTTTTCCTTTTGTTGATGGTTTCCTTTGTTGTTTAAAAACTTTTTAGTTTTAATGTAGTTCCATTTGTTCACTTCTCTTTTATTTCCCTTGCCCAAGGAGGAAATACTGCCATGAGAAATGTCTGAGATTTTACTCCCTTTTTTCCTTCTAGAATTCTTATGGTTTCAAGTCTTTAACCTCTTTTGAGTTTATTTTCTTGTATAGTGTAAAAAGGTGGTCTAGTTTTATTTTTGCATGTATCTGTTCAATTTTCCCAACATCATTTATTACATAGACTCTCTTTACCCTGTCTTATGTTCTTGCTTCCTTTATCAAATATTAATTGATCATTAAGACTTGGATGTATTTCTGGGCTCTCTGTTCTGGTCCATTTACCTATATGTCTATTTTTATTCCAGTACCATGCTATTTTGATTGCTATGGCCTTATAGTATATTTTGATATCTGGTAGCATGATTCCTTCAACTTTATTCTTTCTCAACATTGCTGTGGCTATTCAGGGTCTCTTGTTGTTGCATATAAATTTTTGGAATATTTATTTTATTCTGTGAAATTATGTATTGGTATCTTGATAGGAATTACACTGCTCTGTATAATATGGACATTTTAATGTTATTTCTTCAAATCCGTGAATACTCTACATGCTTCCACTTATTTGTATCATCTTCAGTTTCTTTTTTCAGTATCTTATAATTTTTGGAGTACAGATCTTTTACGTAAATTGTAAATTTATTCTAAGATTTATTATTATTGTAGTTTTCTTACTTTCTCTTTCTGATAGTTTATTATTGGTGTATAGAAATGCAACTGACTTTTGCATATTAATTTTGTATCCTATTACTTTAATGAATTCATTTAAAAGTTCTAGTAGTTTATGGTAGAATCTTTAGGGTTCTCTCCATATAGTATCATATCATCTGCAAATAATGATGATTTTCTTTCTTCCTTTCCAATTTGGATGACTTTTACTTCTTTTTCTTGTCTAATTGCTATGGCAATGACTGCCAGTACTATGTTGAATAAGAGTCGTGAAAGTGGGCATCTCTGTCTTGTTCCCAATATTAAAGAGTACACTTGTAATTTTTACCCTTTGAGTATGATGCTGATTCAGTTTGTCATACATGGCCTTTATTGTGTTGCAGTATGATCTCTCTATTCTCACTCAGCTGAGTGGTGTTTTACTATAAATGGGTTATGGATTTTATCAAATGCCTTCTGCATCTATTGACATAATCATGGGATTTTTATCCTTCATTTTGTTTATGATGTTTATAACATTTATTGATTTGTGGATATCAACCAACCTTGCACCCAAGGAATAAATCCCACTTGATCATGATGTATGATCTTTTTTATACATTACTGTATCTGGTTTGCTAATATTTTGTTGAGGATTTTAGCATGTATGTTCATCAGAGATGTTGGCCTATAATTTTCTTTCTTTGTAGTCTTATTCTGGTTTTGGAATTAGGATAATGCTGGCCTTGTAAAACGAGCTTGGGAGTTTTCCCTCCTCTTGAATGATTTGGAATAATTTGAAAATTATAGGTCTTAGTTCTTCTTTAAATATTTGATAAAATTCCCCTGTGAAGCCATTCAATCTAGGAATTTACTTCTTTCAAATATTTTTTTTTGATTACTGCCTCAATTACAGTAGTTGTAATCTATATGTCTAGATTCTCTGATTCTTCCTGATTCCATTTTGGAAGATTGTATGTTTCTAGAAATTTATCCATTTTGTCCAATTTGTTGGCATATATTTTACCATAATAGTTTTTATAATCTTTTGTATTTCCTTGGTGTTCTTTTACTTCATTTCTGCTTTATTTGTCTCCTTTCTCTTTTTCCCTTGATGAGTTTGGTTAAAGATATTTCAATCTTGTTTATCTTCTCAAAGATTGCATTCTTGTTTTCACTAATCTTTTGTATAGTTTTTTAAAAAAAAATTCTGCTCTGATTTTTATTTCCTTCCTTCTACTTACTTGGGGTTTTGTTTGTTGTTCTTTTTCTTGTTCCTTTTCATGTAAAGTTAGATTGTTTATTTGAGATTTTTCTTGTTTCTTAAGGTAGCCTGTAATGCTATGAATTTCCCTCATAAGAATGCTTTAACTCTGTTCCATAGACTTGGGGTTGTTGAGTTTCAAGGTATCTTTTGGTTTCTTCCTATATCTCATTGTTGACCCATTCATTGTTGAGTAAAATGTTATTTAGCCTCCATGTCATTGTGTGTTTTTTTCCATTTTTTATTCTTGTTATTGATTTCTAGTTTCTTACAATTATGATCAGAATTTATGTTTGATATGATTTCAATCTTCTAAATTCATTGAGGCTTATTTTGTGTCCTAACATGTGGTCTATCCTTGAAAATGTTCTACATACACTGGAAAAGAATGTATATTCTGCTTCTTTGGGATAAAATGCTCTAAATATATCAGTTAAATCCATCTGATCTAGTCTGCCATTTAAGGCTACTGGATCATTTTTAAAAATTCTTTTTTCTTTTTCCTGCTCTGATTGTTTTTTCTACCTTGTCTTCCAAATTGCTGATTTAATGCTCTGCTCCATCCAGTTTACTGTTGATTCCTTCTATTGTATTCTTCATTTCAGATATTGTATTTTCCACTTCTAACTGGTTCTTTTTTATGGTTTCTATGTCATTTTTTATTTTTAATATCTCTAAGGTTAAGTTCTCATTAACCTCTATAAATATAAATATTGTCGTGCATCATTATAAATATTGTCTTTATAATATAATTATTATTATCATTATAAATATTGTCTTGAACTTTATATCTGGTAAATTGTTTGCCTTCATTTTACTTAGCTCTTTTGTTCTGGAAATTTCTCCTCTTCTTTCATTCGTAGTGTTTTTCTTTGTCTTCCCATTTTGGCTGCCTCTCTGGGTTTCTTTCTATGTGTTAGGTAGATCTGCTATGATTCCCAGTCTTGATAAAAATGGCTTACGTAGTAGGTGTCCTGTGAGACCCTGTGACACAGTCTTCTTGATCACCTGCACTGGGTGCTTCACAAATGTCCCTTGTGTGTGTTATGTGAGCCATCCTGTTGTCACTGAGTTTTGATTGCTATTGGCTCATTCCTGTGTAGGATAAATCCTCATGCTGGCTGAGTATGAGGATCAACCCTGACAGAAGTGTATGAGCTGCTGTACAGGTACTGACCTCACAGAGCAGAATGTGCCTCAGCAGGATTTGGTGGCTGCCAAGATCTCTCTTTGGAAATGCCACTTATGGAGGTAAGCAGATCCTGTTCTCAGTTTGTCTGGAGCTCTCCACTGGGTGTGCTAATTCTTGGGCCTCTTGGGGAGTGACTGTGCTGCAGGTCAATGTCAAATGTTGCCTGTCCCTAGCCCTTGGCCACCAGTTTGGTGTTCCAAAGTGATCTGCAGTTTGTGGCTGCTTCTGCTTGTCTGGGTGTGCACAAGAGAGGTTATGCTGAGCACCAAGGCTTGCTTTTACCAGCACAAAACCTGGTGGCATATCAACAATAGTCCCCAGGTGCCTGTTAGGCTCATTCACTGCAATAACCTCTGACCAAACTTAAGTTGCATACAATAGGTTCTTAATGAATCACCAGATAGGGGCAAGAGGTGTTCCCCAGTTTAATATGAATTCAGTTTTTGTGCCAGTGCTGGGTCTGAGGTCATTGAGCAAATGCCCCAGGGTACACCAAATCTAGTTGCCAGCCACTGGGTGCTTGCAGACCTTTCTGGAGAGACAGGATCTCAGGGACAGCACGGTGAGACCAGCAGAGTTAATTAGGCTCAAACAGACCAAGATTTGGCTGTGTGAAGGGAAGGCTCTTCAGTGGTTGAGCGTGTGAAGAAAATTTCCCTTAGACCCATGCAATTTAGTCTTCCAGATTTTTCCAGGAGCCTGATCTCAGCAGGGAGGGGCCGCTGGAAGTCTAAAGAGGGTGAGGTCCTGGTCAGTTTTGGGGAAATTTTGAGACTGGACCCCACCCCTGAGCCACACAACTCAGACTGTCTGGATTCTGTCTAGAACTCAGCAGGGTGGAGCCACCAAGAGTGAAGTGCGCGGGGGCACAGGGACCTTGGATAGTGGGGTTTGAGGACCTACTATGAAGGGGAAGTACCAGTCAGGATTACAGGAAAGTGGGGTTAATGGCCTCCACCTCTAAGCCACACAACTCTGTCACTGATACCCCTGTGTCTTCCCAGACCTCCATACCTTGACTCTGACCACTGAGTTCTTAGTTGGGTAGACACTCCATAGGGTGGAGCCACAGGGAGTCCAGAGGGTCAGGCTATTGCTTTCCCCCAGGCTGGTGCCATATGGAGGGGTGTACTCGACCCAAGAAATGGTGTCTCTGGTGTGGTAGAGTGACTCAAGACAGAAGGACCTAGTGGTTGTCCCCTCAGCTCTCTACCTAGAGCCACAAACCCCAGATTCTCCTCACATGACTCTAGTCTGCTCCACCCTCCCTTTGCTGAAGCCCAGGGTGAGCAGCTGTGAAAGAGATTTTGTATGCTGGCCCTTTATGAGGGCACTTGAGTTTGTAACAAACTTCCATTTCTTCCTGGCATACAGAAACCCTGCTGCTTGTCATGGCCAGGTATTATGTGGGTGCCTATTCCAGGCTCTGGTGCTCTGGGCTTGGGGTTTAGACCCAAGTTTCTCAGGGGAAACCACCTGTAATGAGATACCCCTCCAGAGCCTCAACTACAGCCTGCGGGGATAGGGTCTAGCCCCATTTGTGTCTCTGCATTTCCTACCAGTCTGGAAATGGCTTCTTCTGTAAATTCTTGTTTGTAAGACTTCTCTTCAGTGAGCCTTCAGTTGGTTATTCAGGTTGGTTGCTCTATATTTTTGTTGTAATTCTAGTTTGGTTTTGGGAGGAGGTGAGTATAGTTTTCACCTAGTCTGCCACCATCCTGGATTTGTCTGCATCAAGCTAATTAACACATCTATCACCTCACATATTTACCTTCTTTTTTGGTGACAACATTTAAGTTCTACTCCCTTAGCGAATTTCAACTATACAATAGAGTTACCATGATATATATCCTCAGATCTCATTAATCTTATAACTGAATGTTTGTACCCCTTTATCATTTTTTTAAATAAAATTGCTGGAATGCATAGAGTCAAAGCTAAGGCCAAATCTTCCATCTGTTCTCTGGATCCCATATCCCCCTGTTCTTTCAGTGATGCTGGTATTACAGTTATGCTCTTTCTTACACTTGTACTTTCTTCCTTTCCTTTGGTTGTAGTTTGTTTCTGTCAACAAACAAACATATTTCAATGTCAACTTTCTCAATCCCTGTTCCTGTCACCACATCCTCCTCCATTTACAACCCTTCTTGTGGGTTATTTATAGTGACCCTTTCTCTTGTCTCATTTTTTATGTCTATCAACATTGGGCCACTGACAAGGTGACTATAACTCAGCATGGAGAAATCCAATAGTCAGTTTTCTCTCCTCATTTACTTGATTTCTCAATGAGTATTTGAAAGGGTGGTTCCTTCCTTCTTTCTTGAAGCATTCTCCAACCTTGTTTTTCTTTTTCTCTTAAAGCAACATTCACTTGATTTTCTATATACTGTACTGACTTCTTTTCAGGCTCTTTTATTTGTTTCTCCCCTCAGTTAATCTCTAATTGTGGAAATACTCCATAGTTCACTCCTAGGCTTCAACTTTGCTCTATTTATACTCCCTCCTAAGATGATTTCATAAAGTTCCAAGGTACTAATGATAACTGATATGTTTAATGACTCTCAAATTTATATCTCTCACTCTGGCTTCTCCTCTAAACTCTGTTATTCAGCTGTTAACTCAACATCTCCTTTTGGACAGTTAATAGGAATCTTGAGCTTAGGGTCGGTCTTTTTCCCATTGTGAATCCTCCTCCCCTAGTTGTTCCCATTTCAGCAAGTGCCACCTTTGCTTGATTAGTAAGTGACCATCTAAGAGTAATGCATGATCCTTCCCTCTATCTCAGTTCTCAAGTCTAACCACTAACAAGTATTCTCAGCTTTTCCTGCAAATACATCCCAGTGAACCCTAGTTCTGTCCAACTCCTTTGTAAATATTCTCATCTCTAGAAATTATTATTTAAGAGTTTTTCCAACAACTACTCAACTAATGGTCCAGGATATTTACAATATCCTTTCCACACAGTTGCTCAGTGATAATAACAAAAAAAATCCTTAAGAGTTTTCACAGTGCACTTAGAAAACAACAACAACAACAACAACTATATTTCTTCCCACTATGTAAAAGACTATGCTAATAAGTCAAACTGAACTTTCTGACCACATGTTTTACATTCCCACCTTTTATCATGTGACCTAGCTTCACTGGTCATCTTTCTACGCTCAAATACGCCCAACTCCATCCTGGCTTAGGTTCTTTGTCCTGTCCCTCTTTCTGGCTTTATTGGATCAGCTTCTTACCTTTCATGTTTCAACTCAACCACAACTCCTCATGGGATTCTTTTCTGGCCATCATATAAATAAAAATAATGTAAAAATAAAAATAAAATACATCTCCACCCCTATATTTTAATAATATACAATGTAGCATTATAGAAACATATACAATTATTGTATTGTATTTTCTTTTCTTCTTTTTAATTCTCACCCAAGGATATGTTTTATTGATTTATAAAGAAGGAAGAGAGAGAGAAACATTGATGTGAGAGAGAAATATGGACCAGGTGTCTCCTGTATGTGTCCTGACTGGGGATAGAACCCACAAGTTTTTGGTGTATGGTGTGATGCTCTAACCAACTGAGAAACCAGAGTGTGTATAGCACTTTTAGCATCTGAAATTTTCTTGTTATTTTTTGTTTTATACATTTTAAACATTTTGTTTTTATTGTATTTTTTCCATTATAATTTATCCCCTTTATACCATTTTCCACTTCCACCCACCACCCTCCCCCCGAAATAACCCTACTGTTGTCAGTGTTCATGAGTTCTTTTTCTTTTTATCTTGATCTCTCTACCCCTACCCTGCCCCAGAGCTTTCAGTCTGCTTTCATCTATGAGTCTTTCTTCATTTTGCTTGTTAGTTCACTTTGTTCATTAGATCCCACGTATGAGTGAAATCATATGGTATTTGTCTTTCTCTGACTGGCTGGCTTATTTCACTTAGCATGATGTTCTCCAGGTCTATCCATGCTGTCACAAAGGGTAAAAATTTCTTCTTTTTTATGGCTGAGTATTATGCCATTGTGTAAATGTACCACAATTGCTTTATCTACTCATCTACTGATGGACACTTGGGCTGCTTCCAAACCTTGGCTATTGTAAATAATGCTGCAATGAACATAGAGGTGCATATATTCTTTCAAATTAATGTTTTGGGTTTCTTTGGATAAATTCCCAGAGGTGGAATCGCTGGGTCATAAGGCAGTTCCATTTTTAATTTTCTAAGGTAACTCCATGCTGCTTTCCACAGTTGTTGCACCAGTCTGCTTTCCCACCAACAGTGCAAAATGTCCAGGTTATTTTCTTCTTTTCAAAATCATTAATGGTTTCACACTATTAATTGGAAAGTCCAAATATTCTGGAATGTCAACCAAAACTCCATAATCTGGCATATCTGCGTTTTACTTATCTTCTGTCTGTATCTATTTATTGCTTTTAAGCCCCATCCTTTTGCATCCCCCACCTTATACCCTTCCCTTTTGTTATTAAGTAACACTTGCCTTTCTTTTATAATTTAGCTCAGATGTTACCCTTCAGAATCCTTAGGAAGAATAATTTACTCTTCACTCTGTACTTTAGAGGTCTTTGATATAGATGAGCCCCTTGTCTGTTTATTTTATATTTCCCACTAGGTATGAGAGGGAAAATGGCTTATTCACTCAAATTGTTTCCTGCACAGAATAACTTTTTAGTGTCACATACTTTTAATATCCTTCCCTAGCCTCAATACTCTGTTTTCCTTCTCTGGGCAGTTCTGATTTGTCCACCTTAATTTTGAAGTGTGAGCCTCAGAAAACTGTGATAAAAATTAGTCATAAATGGTTCATATCTGTATCCCTAGCTTCAGTTTCTGGCACAGAGTAGGAGTTCAACAAATGTTTGCCATTGCTCCTAAACAAACACAATACTGAAGTAAATAGGGATCCACTAATCACAGAGCAGGATTTCTGTCTTATCTACCTTCTGAATTTATATATATGATTAGTAAAGCCTGGTCACATATCACAGACATATTTTGTCTTAAGTATTATTTTAATAATATATAATATGACATTGTAAAATTACCGCTATTAAGATGGCTTTTTATTTGCAATCAAAAAATGATTATTTAGAACCTACTATGTGTTATAAGCACTCTACTAAGCTTTCAGGTTGACAAAAGAGATTGTGTTAGTCAGGCTAGGCTAGGCTCTGCTGGAGTAACAAATCTCTACGTTTCAGTGCTTTAACAACATAAAGTTTTACCTCTTGCTCATGTCACAGCCCATTGGGTGTTGAGTGTGCAATCCTTCCAGAGACAGTTCAGTGATCCCTGCTTATTCCATCTGTTGCCTTTGCCACCGTTCAAGCACTTTGACTCTGCCACTGAAACTCTTGCATCCAATCAGCTGACCAGTGAAGAAAGAAAATGCCGCGATTCTCACATAGGAACTAGAAGCATTATACATGACTCCTGACCACATTCTGCAGGCCAAAACTAGTCAAGCAGCTTTAAACTAACTGCCAAGGAGGTTTGTAAGTGTGTTTCCAGAAAAGGATCAGTGAGGAGACTTTCCGCAATGTGGGCGGTGCCCATATTCCACTGGATATTACCAAGCTGTATTATGATGCTTCAATCTGATTCTTCTACTCAACTTGAAACAATTTGGACATTTAAGTAGAAGGTTTTTCTTACTTAAAAATATTTGTTAGAGTAATTAATGATATGGTAAAAGAAATTTAAAAGAAAATCCTTAAACCGCTCAGGAAAACTTTTAAAGCAGGGTAGGCAAACCATAGCCTGTGTTGCTGGATAGTATGCATGCTAAGAATGGTTTTTACATTGAAAAGTTGTTGCATATCATCAAAAGAAAAATAATATTTCATGACATGTGAAAATTGTATTAAATTCAAGTTCATGTCTGTACATAAAATTTTATTCAAAATGACCATGTTCATTTGTTTATATATATTCATGGCTGTTTTTGTGTCACAACGGCATTGCTGAATGGCTGTGACAGAGAACATATGTCCTGCCAAGCCTAAAATATTAATTATCTGGTCTTTGGCAGGAAAAATTTGCTGATCCTGTTTAAGAGTATTTGAATAGCATATACAGGGTCTGGCAGAAGTAATGCCTGCTTAAGTGTGGTTGGTAGGGTAATGATATGGATGTAATTATTTATAGTTTTAATTTGACCGTTTCACCTAAAATGTCATAAGGTGTGTTTGAGTGTGATATTGTTATGTTATAGACTTACATGCTTATGATTTTGTAATACGAAGGGAGTGTTATTTGTGCTGGAACATGTATTTTAGTGTTGATGATTTTGTAACCCAATTATAAACCACCCTAGTGTTTGTGTTCATCTTACAGAAAGGGGTCACAGAAAACATCTGTACCTAAAGATGGAAAAACAAAAATTCACCTAATAAAAAGTTGAGAGTAAGAAAGGACAAGTTTGCAAACCAAACAGATCTGGCTCAGCTAAACAGGATTACTTACCTGTGGATTATTTGAAGAAATAAAGGTAAGATCCCTTTCCTTATGATAAAGAGTTTGCTCTATGCACAGGTCATTTATGGAGGAACTCACATTTGTTACTTTAGCTCTTGGCTCTCAAAATTTCTGGACATGAACATCCGTCACTGGACTTTATAAGTTAGCACTCTACCATTTGCTAAGACAGAGAACTCATTGTCAGAGACAATGGGAATAAGCTCTACTGAACTACAACCATTTCAACAAACAGAATAGGTTTTAAAAGAACATCTAGTGGATATTTTTGTTTAACTCTATTTATAGTATAAAACTTCAGAGTAAGCATTTAGAATAAACAATATTTCTTCTAAAGACATTTTGCAATTCAGAATTCATTAGTTCACAGTGACAATATTTAATGGATTGTTTAATATATTCAAAAGAGAATGTGGATCAACAAAGCCAAAATGATGTATTTTCTTTTCTAGAAAGCTCCATTGTCTTATAGAAATAAGGCAACACTGCAAACCAGGGAAAATTCCCTGCCTAAGCTGTACTGAATTGTTCCCTTTGAACTCTGCTTTGGAATTTCAACAAATGCTTATCATGACTTTGAACATTTTTCATTCATAACTATGAATATGTAAATATTATATATAATTATGAATATATATTTATGTATTTTTATAGTTCAAATTGCCTTTTTGGTGTAAACCAAACCCATCACTCTATTTTTAATTGAATTGAAGTAGTAGAAATGACTGAGCCATTTGTTCACTTCTGTAGCATTGCTTGCATCTGGTTACTAATGTGAGGTCCTCACTTTCAAATAAAATCCTGATTGAATTCTTCCTATGATAAGTTAATCTCATTTAGTGACTGAGGCAAGAAACTAGGATCTGAGATCCTAGTTAAACTTGAGTTAAATTTCCATTTATGCTCCTAACATTGTACACATCTTTAAGTTTACCTTTAAATCTAACCCCTCCCACTACTGATTTAGTATGATCCAGAGCAATGAATGATAGGCTTGCTCATTTTGTTTTCACTTTTTGATTGGGTACTTTTGATAAAAGAAAGATAGAACTGATTTTGTAAATTAGAGTAGGCATACAATATTTCATTGGTTTTTGGTGTACAACATAGTAACTTGACATTTATATATCTAGAACTAATTTTCAATTAAATAAAATGCCTTAATGTTAGATCTCTTAGGACAAAATCATGTATGCTAAAGTTTCTACTGAGCAACCATAGTTATAGGTGTTCAGAAATTTTGTTTTTATGTCTGTGAAATATGCTTAAATGATAAGATATTGGATATTTTTTGGAAAACAGCCACATTAATTATTTCTTTTTACTATAATGACCAAATCTGTCAAAATGAAAATTCATACCACTAAAATTTGGGAAACTTAATGTGTTGTAGGATTTTCATTTTGATTTCCTCTGCTGATACATTTAAAAATTTATTTTGCTTCCCAATCATCTACTTTTTTTCCAGTAACATATCTATTACCGCAGCTGCTGTTAAATGTGAACATAAGTAGGCCATTCTTATTTTTATTGATATGTAATTACGTTTGATTAAATATCTGATTGGAATTTTAAGAGATTTGACATCTCAGTTTTGAGAAATTGATGGAAGACTACAAGTTCATGAGAACTTATTTTTTTTTTCAAAGAAGAAAATCCTAAAGTTTATTTTGGAGTTAACCACAAAATAACTTGAAGTTGTATAAAAAGGTAAAATATGGGGAATATTGGCAAATTGTTCAGAGTAGCTGAAATTATGCATTATCAATGTGTGTGTGTGTGTGTGTGTGTGTGTGTGTATGAAAAAACTGACATTTTATGAGGATCACAATTGCCACAGAAATTTGGCCAAGTCAGCATCAAGTGATTTCACACAATGATTGAACTTTTCTCTGTTGGAGATGTTCCCGGCCAAATCCTCCCTTTTTTTGGAATTTCCTGGAGCTCCCTCATCTGTTGCAGAAAAGTACTGAACATTTCTCATCTAATGACTGAGAAAGACATTAGTGGCTCCCTTTAGTTTTCAGCCAAGCCTTAATCTTTTACCTCAGGACAAGTTCCTTGTTTTTTCTTATGCTCTTGATTTTTTCATGTTTGGGTAGCTTTCTGGAGAGGCCCCCAGGTGTGACCATGCTCACCCATCTGCTGGGCTAACTCTGCAATGCAGGCTCTAGTACAGTGCTTTCTAATAGAGCCTTCATGATGATGGAAATGTTCTGCACTTACACTGGCCAATGTAGTATCCACTAGACACATGAGGCTCCTGAGCACTCAAAATGCTAGTGCACTGGAGAACTGAAAATTTAAATATATTTAATTTTAATTTAAGCAGTCACATGTTTCTGCATTAGACAGCACAGCTCTAGATTGTCTCTTTCCATATAGATTGCAAGCCTTTTAGAAACTGGATCATAAATTCCATGACTAGAGACCTGTGCTATGTCCATTTTGTGCACTGTTGCATCAACACCACAAGTACTGTGTTTGGTATATAGTAGACTTTAAAATGTTTTTGTGAAATGTATGATTGAATGCATGAATAAATATATGAACTTTATGGATAAAGATAAGATTCAAATGGGGAAGATAAAAGGTCTTAGAATACATTAAATCATTAATCTATTTAATGCATCTTAGAATATATTAAATAATTTTCTTAAAAAAAAAGATAATCTCTTTAAGGTAATATTACTGGTTAACCAAACTGTGGGACACAAAGAAGTGATGACTTCCCACTCATTGTGAATCATATTCTGAGTTCTAGTTCTTTAATCTAAAGGGACTGAGTCAAATATGTATGAAATGAAAGATCAATGTGTTCTCATGAACCAGTCTTGTTTACAGGCTTGTATCAAACATTTGTATCATCAGCATATATTCCTACTCAATAAATGTACATTTCTGAGAAATCAGCAGTATTGCATCCATTGGTTGCAACTTTCTTGACCTTGCAATTATGAAAGAGATAGCAGGGAAGTGCTACAGAGGCACAAATTGTGGTTTTCATATATATTAGTTCATTTAACACATGATTGCTGCTTTATACTCTGGCTTCACCATGGCGTACCATGACTAAATGTAAAATAATGTGAACACTTTGGCTGCATATTTCTACTTCATTGTAGAATAGCTACCCAATGAGAAATAAATCACATCCCAGATGAGAATAAAGAGATTAGTCCTATGCAATAAATAATAAAATAAAATAAAATTTAAAAAATAAAATAAATAAAATAAAATAAAGTAAAATAAAATGCCTATGGACCATGCCAACCTATGTGGCAAGGAGTTGTGTAAAATAGAAGAGCACTTAACATTAAAGCCAACTTGCAGATAGAATCAGAAGTGTACTTGGAAAAAAACAAATTCATCTGTTTCAAGTTTCTTAATACACAGTCACACAATAGAATATATTGTATGGTGGTGAAAACGAATGATACATATTTTTTTCTTTTTGCTGTTCTATTGGGTATTTTCTGCTACCCTGTCTTCCAAATCACTGATTTAATTTTCTGCTTCATCTAATCTGCTCTTGATATCTTCTAGTGTATTCTTCATTTCAGATATTGTCTTCTTTATTTCTGACTGGTTCTTTTTTGGTTTCTATGTCCTTTTTTTTATAATGTTGCTGAAGTTCTCACTAAGTTCCTTGAGCATCCTTACTACCAGCATTTTGAACTCTACATCTGGTAGATTGCTTCCATTTCAATTTAGTTATTTTTCTGGAAGTTTCTCTTGTGCTTTCATTTGGAGCATGATTCTTTGTTTTTCCATTTTGGCTGCCTCTCCATGTTTTTTTCTGTGTATTATATAGATCTGCTATGCCTCCCAGTCTTGGTAGGGTAGCCTTCTGTAGTAGGCGTCCTGTGGGACCCAGTGGCTAAGTCTTCTCATCACCTGAACTAGGTGCTCTAGGAATGTCCCTTGTGTTGTTTATGTGAGCCCTCCTGTTGTAGCTGAGCAGTGATTGCTGTTGGCACATCCATGAGTAGGGTTAACCCTCAGATTGGCTGACTCTGAGAATGAATCACAACCACAGTATATGAAGCTTCTGTGCAGATGCTAAACGCAAGAAGTGGAATTTGTATCAGCAGCATCTAGTGCCTGCTGAAATCTTTCTTTAGATGTGCCATTTGTGGAGCTAATTAGGTCCTGCTCTCATGCTGTCTGAAGCCTGCCACTGGGCGTGCCAGTTCTGTGACATCTTGGGAGGGACTCTGGTGCAGGTCAATGTCAGATGCTGCATATGACTGGCCCTGGAAAACCTGTTTGGAACTACAGAGGAATCCACAATTTGTAGCTCCTCCACTGGGCCTGGGTGTGCCTGGAAAGGACTGAATTGTTCACCAAAGCTGGCTCCCAGCACTGAACCTGTGCACAGGTCAGCAAAAGGCCAAAGGTACCCTGAGATTTGCCCCTGCCTGCTAGTTGCCTGTTAGGCTCAGTCACTGAAAGAGCCTCTGACAGTACACAATTTATATAAGGTAAGTTCTCAGTGAGTCACCAGGTAGGGATGAGTGATGTTCGCCAGACTGATAAAGATTCACACTTGATGTCTGTTGGGAACCATCCCACTTGATTTCAGGGACTGTAGCCGCATCAACAGGTGAGAGGGCCCCAAGGCTGGAGCTGAGCAAAGAGGCCTTGGCAAAATAGGTCACTGAGGAAACAAAATTTGTCCCCATCACCTCACCCTGTTTGGCCCCGGAGGATGGCTGGTTAGTCAATGATGGATAAGACTCCTCGATGGCAGGGGCAACCTAAGACAGGAACAGTCGCATGGGGGCCGTCAGGGAAGGACTTGGGGGACATGGAGAAGGGTCAAAAGACCCTCACCCCTTGGATTTGTCATGGCCAGAGTCCTCATTCAATCTGAAGGAATACTCCTTATATCTTGGCTGCTCTGCTCCACCCACCTGGCTTTGTTCTTGAAACAATACTAAAGGCAGGTAAGCCCTAAACTGGATTGGGTGTTCCCAGGGACAATTAGGCCTGGAAAAGGAATGCCTTAAATTCTATGAAACTTACTTTGCTAAATTAATGAGTACTGATGTTTGGGGTTGAGCATAGAATGTGATCAGTTTCCCAGGTTTCAGGACTGAATGGGTGCCATCCTGTCTACCAGACCCTGACCTGAGGCAAATCTCTTGTATTCCTTCAATTGTTATCTATGATCTCTATCTGTTTTCTGTAAACATAGCTTTTTACATTGATTGATGAGCTTTGCATACATGATGTATACCCCTGCACATATCATTCTCAATAAAAGCCACTTCAAGAGAAGGGTTCAGGGCATTCTCCACTAGAAGGAATCGACATCCACTTTTCCTGGCAAACCGAGAAGTGTCTGGAATAACTTATTTTATTTTCCTCCATCTGCAGTGACCCAGGGGGACTCTGCAAACACACAGTACCCTCCTCATCTGGCGCCCCAACAGGGACCCCCCCCAACATCTGGTGACCAACATGGGGCTTTCCTCAGGTGTCAGTGCTTGGTCTGAGGCCACTCAGCAAAAGTCCCAGAGTATGCTAGGTGCTTGCAGACCTTTGTGGTGGTGTGGGGTCTCTGGGAGTTGTCAGATTTAGGCCAGCTGAGTATGAGGCCCAAACAGACCAAGATTTGGCTGTGTGAAGGGAGAGCTCTGCATAGGAATGGTAGTACTAGTTGGGTGTGTGAGGGAAAAATGGCCCCTGCCTTGAAGCCACACAATTCAGTCTGTCCCTGATTCTGCCCAGGCCTCCTGGACAGCTGGAGCTTGGTAGGGTGGGGCCACCAGGAGACAAGATGGAAGGGCTAGTAGATCTTCTGGGAAGGGATGGCACAGGTAGGCTCATGGGAATGTATGGAGAATGGCTCTTATGCCTTCTCAGTCTGTGGCAGCCCTTACCCCCCAGCTTAGTCCACCTGGACCTCTACACCAGGAACTCAAGCAGCTGACTCCTCTGTAGGTCATGAACTTGGTAGGGAAGAAAAAGGGAGTCAAGAGGGTGGGGTTATTCCATTCCCCCAAGCTGATGCAGTAAGGAGGGAAGTACTTGATCCAAGAAAAATGGTTTCTGTGGTGTGGAGAATGATACCACACAGGGATCCTGGTGGCTGTTCCTTCTGCTCTCTCCCAAGAGCCACAAACACCAGTCTCTTTTCAGGTCTGCCCACCCTCTGCTGGAGCCCTGCGTGAGTGGCTGTGAATGAGATGTTGTACATTGGCCCTTTAAGAGGTCATCTATGTCAATAGCAGACACCTGTTTCTCCCTGGTGGACAGTAATCTTAGCTGATTTTCATGGCCAAATGTTATGTGGATGCCTCTTCCCAGGTCTGGTGCCCTGTTCTGGGGAACTTGGTGTGGAGTTAAGACCTGACATTCCTCAGGGGGGACCTTGGCAGCTGAGGTGTCCCTCTGGGATCTCAGCTGCTTCCTGTGGGAAGTTGGCCAGCCCTTTTCATGTCTCTGACCTTTCTACCAGTCCCTGTGTGACTGCTTCTGCAAATCCTTCGTTTTAAGACTTCTGCTCAGCCAGTCTTAAGCTGGTTATTCAGAGTGATTGTTCTGTATTTTAGTCATAATTGCAATTTGGTCCAGGGAGGAGGTTAGTGTAACTTCTACCTATTCCACCGCCATCTTGGATCTCTGAAAATGAATGCTATTACAAGTATCAATATAGACACAGCTCAAAAATAATAATTTGTATAATATTATGTAAAGTACTAATTATATAACACATGAAACATAAGAACTATATGTTAATTTTATGTATACTTATATACATGGTAATGGTATAAATATCTGCTGGGTAATAATAAATGCAAAATCCAGAATAGTAGTTACTCTGGAGGATGCTGGTATTACACTGTAAATCATCTGTAAAGTTCTATTTCTTCAAAATATTGAAATAAATATAACAGAACATTATGACTATAAAGCAGTACTATTTTTATAAGCATGCTTTTTGAAGATTTATAATATTTTTCAAATAAATTATTACTATTTTAGAAGTTTTAAAAATCACTCAAACTAGAAATTTTAACATTAAAAGTGAAAGGTTTTTTTGCCTATCCTTATCTCACAAGCGTATCAGAACAGTTAATTTATGGAAATTGTTCTTGTGCTGGGAGACTGAGTTTGGCCAAAATTGGCAAATATTCCCGAACTGATCAAGTAAATAATTTGACCAAGAGTTTTGGACACAGAGCCTAAACAGTGAGGGGAGGAGGATGTGACAGGTAAACTGAGGCGAGGAGAAGACAAAAGATTATCTGGCTTACTGAAATTGTCTGAAATGTAAAATTCAAGTCTACATGTTCCACAAGAGTGAAGCCATGATATTTGAGAATGATACAATGATAACAGCTGCAGTTTTGGAGTAGATGAAGAGGCCCCTGTGATATAGAGTTTAGAAATAATGCCAACTTCCTTTCAGAGAGAATTTATGTACCAGGCAGGGTACTAGAGTAGTTACATTTTAATTCACAAAAAATATTTTAATATCCATTATGCAGATGAGAAAACTGAGAGCCATCTGTCCACAATCACCCAGCTGCTGAGTGGTAGAGGCACAATCCAAACCCAGTGATGTCTGAGTTCAGTGGATGTTCTTTAATTATTCCACAAGACCAGTAAAGCATTATGAATAAATAAGTACATTTTCATGTCTTGAGTGCCTAGTCCTGTCTTCTTAGAATGAGTATTTATGGGCATCATATTATCTGAATGCCTTTAATCAAATAAACCTATTTTCAAGACACTTTGGATTTTCCTTTATTCTTGAGAGTTCTCTTGTATAAGAGAACTTCTCTTATTAAGCACATAGAGTAGCTTCTGTATTGGTTATTACATGTCTGTTTTTATGTTTTCCATTTAAACAATGAATAGTTTCCTAATTCCATTTGCTAGAACTCTCAAACTCTAGAATAATAGAAAGGAAAGAAATAAAGAAAAAAATGATAACTTCCAATGAGTTTTTTCCCTCCACTTATTGTTCTTTGGCCTGCCAACAATTTTAACTAATCACATGCCTTGGTGCAAAATGGCTTTTACAGGGATGTTCTCCAAATTTATAACCAGTTACTGAATGTATAAAACTATGGAGGGGTGGCAACAAAGATGACAGAGGAGAAACATAAGCAAACACACATGCAAGGTCATATAGATTTTAATAACTTATCTAGGACTACATCCATTTTGTCTCTTAGCTATTTTACAAAAGAGCTCAATTCATTTCTGCAAAAGTTAGCTTGAAAAAAAAATCCATCAACAGTCTTATTTCTTTACTGCTAATCACTTGAAAAGTTCTGTTGACATTATATGGTTATTTTGTCAGAGAAATTCTCCTTCTCTCCAAGATTAATTTTCATTTTCCTTAGATATCTTTTCTGCATAAAGCCAAGCAAAACAACATTCTAGATGTTCATGGAAAATTCTCTTTTTCCCTCTGCAAATATTATGCTGAAATCTGTCATTCACTCTATGTCCCAAATCAACAAATGGTAAATATTTTAATATAGTTGTCTGGTATATTTTGGTATCTTCCTCTCTAAATTACTTATAAAGAAAATATATGCCCTTCACTTAACTAAAGGCATCTGCAAAGAAACTTAAAAATTGGGAGGAAAAGTGTCTTCGTTCTCCTTTATTGTCTCACACAAGCACCTTTGTACTTACAATAATATTGTGGAAAATGTTTTTGTGTTCTATCAATAATACATTGCAGTTCAGTTTATTTCATTTTATATTGTTTTTACTTTGCTTGGGCAAATAAAACACTCTCTCAACTTTCTCATTCTAATCAAACTGTAGAATGCTGAAAAGACAAATCCAAACTAATAAAAACCCATTTCCTCTATCTTAATCCTCTTAAAGTTACCAGGGACTCACATCCTTAGATATAAGTAGTACAATCAGAAATAAAGTAGGAAGATAGAATATGGATAAGAAGACTATTAGTATAAATAGTATTAAGACAAAAACATCATGACAAAAGCTGTACTGAACTTTATTATTTAAGATATGTTGGGTGGAGATTTCAGCTTATAGGAACATCTAATATTGTTGAAACCTCATGACATCTGCATTCAACCTTTTCAACATTCATAACAAGGATTTTTAAGGTTTATTTTTAAATTGATTTGTTTTGAAAAATACTTTTTCCTGCAAACCACAAATTTGATAATTGTTTTGTAAGTGTATTCCTGAACTGCTCCAGATTCTTTGCTTTTCACAAAGATTTTCCTCTAAAATCTAGTTTAGCTTAATTATAGCAGTCTGGGTGTGATTTCTGTTTATATCCCTCTGGCTGAATCTGCTCTGGCTGGGTTTGGGTCAGAGCTATTTCTAGGAAATTCCTGCTACTTTTTCTCAAACTAAAACTTCTTTGTGTTTTTTTCCAGGTCAATGTCTTTGTTACTCTAATATGAGAACAGGTGACCCATGATCCATGCACACATCTGTAAGTAGATATGGGGCACAAAACCTAATCAGCTAATTCTAAAGGAGATTGATGAGTATGTATGTATTGTAAGAATTTTCCTTGAACTATTAATGTCAGTATATTAAAGACTCTTCAGATCTATGTAACAGCAATAAAATGGCTTAAGCAAAATCAACCAATGAATCAAATGAAAAGCAAAGAAAGAACATGTGTTAAAAAAAATACAGATAGCTTATGAATTCCTGGGCAAGGAATTTGTTGGGATTCAGGAAGCACTAGACCCTGGATCCCAAAGATAGCCTAGAACCCATGGAGCACTCTCTCTCACTCCCATGCCTGATTGGCTCTTTTAGCCTCTTTTAATTTCTGCCTCTTAGAAGAAGAGCTTTATGTGCTAGACAAGGATAACTCCCAACACCACAGGTAACACTTATTTTGTCATGGAGGAATGAACTTTATCTTCTTCTATATTCAACAATCTTAGCAAAGCAATCTGATGGGAGGTAAGTTTACTATACATTTCCACTCCTTATAGTCCACTATCATGTCAATAGTGACTGAGGTTTCAGGGAGTCATTGTAATTGATTCACAGGGTAGATTAGGATGGCAGTGAAGAGCATTTGTTGCCAGTCTGGTAGTGGCACTATAAAGTGTCCCTGCTACTGCAATGAGGACAGAACAAATTTAACACATGACAGAGTAACAAAGTTGAGATGAGGGATCTCCCACTGGTATTTGAGCACACAGTCTGTGAGCTTCAATAACAACTCAGCTGCCATCTTGAGATGTTCAGCTAAACAAGTGTTAGAGCCATAACTACTATAGTTCATAGCTCTTCACAAAAGGTGGGACCTTGTCAGCATGATTATCTCTGATTTTGATTCTCTGTCATATCAGGAATGAATTCTGCCCTCATCTGAGATGTAAACTCAATACCCCTCCATCTGAGAAGACAAGGTACTCTAGACATGTGATTTCTCTAAAGCTTTGTGAACTTTATTCTAGAAACTGAAGTTGAATATGACGTCAAAAAAAATGAAAAAATGAAAAATTTCATGTATTATATTACTGTATCCAGACCAGAAACTTATATAGAAACTAAAAAAAGTTTGGATCATACAGTTCACATTGTTCTACCTACTCAAATTCTAGCTTCAAAGTAAAGACATCTTTCCTTTCTTTGCTAAAAGCTAACGAGCAAATAAGAAAAAAATTCCTCTGGAGTATACCATCAGCATCGATAAGGTTACACCAATGAAAACAAATAAAAAAATTCAAATGACAGTTATTCCCTATGCTCAGATTTCATCTTTTCCTCAGCCAAAAAGAGCAACAGGAATTCATGAGGGAATATACTGGTGGGAGATATTGGCAGCTTACGGAAGGGTATCCAAGAGTGATACACTTCAGCTCAAATAAAAGTTGTCTTCCTTCAAAAAGTTGATCCCCTTTGAAGGTAGCCTATGCCTATGACTGGCTGATCCACAAACCCCTCTACTGGAAGCAGGGAGCATATCATTGGCTTTAAACTGTAATCAGTCTTGAGGGTGGTGATATTTTCTTTTTGGCTTTTCTCTTGTAGAGTACACAATGAGCTGCACTGCAATTTTATGTAGTGGTCATGATGAAGAGGAGAATTGAGTCTGGAGAGGCATCCTATAATTTACCAACATGCTAAGGCTTCATTTTTGTACATACATATGTGCATTTTCTACATAGGTTTATCATATTTTTTGTCATTATGCATTTTTGTAATTGTTGGATTGACTTCTGTCTTCCCACAAGACTGTATTTTCTCTGAAAAAAAGGGACTTAATATATTTTACTGTTTGGTAGCAAGTAAAACCAAGAGCCCAGTGCAGAGATTAGCACCTTAGTGTTGGGGCAGGAATTTGGCCTCTAGAGGTCAACTGTGGGGTTTGAGTCCCAGGCTTGCCATTTGTTGGCTATGGGACCTTAGGCCAACTATGTATGTAATCTCCCTGTGTCCAAAATTCTTATTTATAAAACAGAGATATGTCACAAAGCTGCCATGAGAATTATAATGAATTCCATATAAAGCACTTAGAAACAGGGAGAATCAAGATGGCGGAGGAGTGAGTGGAAGTCACACTGACCTCATCCCAGGACCAAACTGGAATTACAACTAAATTGTGGAGAAATCATCTGGAACAAACAACTGAACAATAGCAAGAGAGGAACCTTATAACTTCAGACAGAAAGAAGAATCAGCTCTAGCACAACCTAACTGGTAAGGAGTGGGGTAGAGACTTGAGAAGGCGGGCAGGGCATCCACAAGAGGCACCACCAGAAGGATATTGAAACGGCCAGTTGCATCCCCCTGAGAAGAACAGGGTCTAAACCATAAGCAGGGATCTCCAGACTACAGCACCAGAGCCTAAAACATACACAGATAACGACCAGCTGCGAAAAACGACAGGATTGCTCTCTGCCGGAGAGAGGCAGCTGGAGACTCAAAGAGCCACTTAAAGGGCCAGCACATAAATTTGTATCTGCAGCTACTTACCCTGGTCTCCGGCAAAGGTGGGGCAGAGTGGGCTAGAGACACCTGAGGAGAGACTGGGGAAGGAGGCTTTGGGGAGAGGACTGAGAGTAGCCAGCGGGATCCTGGTGCTGACTCATTCCCCGTGCGGCAGCAGCCATCTTGTTCAGGCAGACCACTCCCCTGAGCGGCAGCAGTGAGAGAGGACAGAGTAACCCCCCCCCCCAGGAGGGAATCGGCCCTGGCCTGGAAGTGCTAAAGCCAGGCAGCTGAGTACAGAGTGGCATCCACAGATAGTAGATCCCTGGCTAAAGCAGGTGCAGAGTTGTCTAGAGACACTTTAGGAGAGACTGGAGACAGAGGCTTTGGGGAGAGAATGGAGAGAGTAGCTGGTGGGATCCCAGTGCTGACTCCTCCCCGACAGAGCAGCAGTCATAGGGCTCAGGCAGACCATCCCCCTGAGCAGCAGCAGCATGAGAGGACCCAACAACTCCACCTCCAGGAGGGACTCTGCCCCGCCCTGTGGTGTCTAAGCTGGCCTGCTGAGTGCAGAGCAGCTAAATTAACAGCTGAAGGAGACAGCTCCTGGAAGTCTCGAACAGACTGCCTAAGGTCAGACAGGGTCAACGTCTGACATCATCAGAGGCAGATCCAGAAAGTAAAAACAGATGTCTCCTACCATAGGAGTTCACACCACAAAGCCAGGAAGTCAAGACAGATCAATTTAAGAAGGAAAAGCAAAAAAGAAGAGTCTCACAAATAATGGGAAGACAAAGAAACACCCCCGCGCCCCCAGTCAAAGGGAAAGGAGGAATCCCTAGAAAGAGAACTAAATGAAATAGAGGCAAGCAAACCGTCAGATATTGAGGTCAAAACAGCAGTTCTAAGGAAGCTCAGTGAGCTCAGTGAGCTCAGAGAGAATTACCAAAAACTGCATGGAAACCACAAGGAACTTACTGCAAACTATATCGGCATGAAAAAGGACATAGAAACTATCAATAAGAGGCAAGAGGAAATGGAGAACACAATTTATGAATTGAAGAACACAGTGGAAGGAGTCAAAAGCAGGCTAGATGATCGACTCAGCGAGCTGGAGGATAAGGTAGAACAAATCTCCCAGAAAGAGCAAGAAAATGAAAAAGGACTCAAAAAGAATAAAGAGGCATTGAGGGGAATGCGGGATAATTTGAAATGTAACAATATCTGGGTAATAGGGATACCAGAAGGAGAAGAAGAGGAGGAAGGGGTAGAGAACCTGTTTGAAAAAGTAATGATGGAAAACTTCCCTAATTGGAGGAGAGAGAAAGTCACACAAGTTGGGAATGCCCATTCAAGAAGAACCCAGTAAGGGCCACTTCAAGACACATCATAATTAAAATGGCAAATATCAAAGAAAAACAGAGAGTCCTAAAGGAAGCAAGGGAGAAACAGGTAGTAACATACAAGGGAGCCCTGATACTCCTAGCAGCTGACTTCTCAACAGAAACACTACAAGCCAGAAGGGAATGGCAAGAAATATTCCAAGGAATGAAAAGCAAAGACCTGCAACCAAGACTGCTCTACCCAGCAAGGCTCATTGTTTCTAGAATGCTCGTTTTATTTCATTGATCTACTTATTTATTTCTGTGCTGGTGTCATGCTGTTTTAATTGCTGAGGTTTTATAATGGCTTTACATTTTTTAATATTTTATAATGAAGCTTGACACTTAAAAATTAAATAAATCAATCTGCATTAAAAAAATGAAATAAGGAACTCCTACCTTTTGTGATAATATAGATGAAACTGGAGAATATTATGCTAAGTGAAATAAGCCAGTTGGTTAAAGACAAACACCATATGATTTCACCTTTAAGTGGAATCTATTCAACAAAATAAACTAATGAACAAAATAAATCATAGGCATGGAAACATGGAGCAGATTGTAAGTGACCAGAGGGGATGGCGAAGAAAGACAATGGTGGAAAGAAGGGGAAGGGACTGGAAAAAGAATAGGTGTGAATGACCCATGGACATGGACAACAGAGTGGGAATTGACTGTGTGGTGGTGCGGGGGTTGGGGTGGGATGGGTGGAGAAGAACAATGGGGGAAAAACTGAGACCATTGTAATAGAATAAACATGATTTAAAAAATAAAAATGTTCAAAAAAAGATAAATAAAAAAATTTCCAGAAGGCATTTAAAAAAAATAATTTTAAGTTAAAAAAATAAAGCACTTATAAACAGTGCTGACACATGGTAAGTGTGATATAAATGTTTATTAGTTATTATAAATAACACACCCTCAAATATTTGTTAAATGATTGTTTAACAAATTATATAAAGAAAGAAATGAGATAGGCATTTACAATTTTACCATATCTGAGGACTGTTACACAATTTTGTATTTTGCCCTCAAGCCCAAAAGCATGTTTCTTTTCTCTATATTAATTTTACATATACTTAAATCTAGGGCATTATTTTTCACCCCCAAAGAGCATCAAGGGGTTTAGTGCTCTAATGTGGGCTGTCTTCAGTTTCTCTGCTCCATGCTACCTATGGGTAGGGGATAGGAGCTTCTCCATTAGGAAAGAAAAACAATGATATTTCTTTTTCAATGACCAATTCTCTCCAGACACACAAAAATTATTCTGTCTTAGTAAATTTAATTTTAATCATAAAAATACATGTTCAATACAGAAAAATAAATAATAAAAATGTTCTTAGAGAAATAAACAAAATACCTTTAATCATACAAATTGAAAGATTCACTGTTTTGTAAAAATGTTATGATATGTTATATACCAAGTTGTAAATTAAAAATACATTCCTTTCAAATTGAGGCTATAGTAAAAATTTTATTCTAGTATATTTTTCATGTATATCATATGCATGCCCTTTGTTATTAAATAGTGTTCAAAATGAGAAGTGTTAAATGGCTGTATATTTTCCCTCAGATGGATAACTTATTTTATGATTCTAAGATTTTTGGATAGACAGGATGCTTGTGACTTTTCTAATATTGAATACAAATAACCCCACAGGAAGACAAAAGGGGCTTTACTTTAAAATATAAGAAACAGGAAGGGAAAAACAATGCCTGCAAAAGAGAAATTCCAGCCTTGATATCAATCTAGAAATCCAAGGAATATTTATTTCTGGTTCAGACTTGCCTATCAAATTTCAGTAAGCTCACATTTAATCTTTTACCCTTCATATTCTTGCAAAGTATTAAAAAAATACTGAAAGGAAGTTCATAGTGTCAGGATCACCATCTCTACTCAAGAATTACAAGATGAATTATTGACTCCTGTTTGCTTTCTTCATGAAAAATTTTAGAGTTGGAGCCATGTAACAAAGCTGAAATCTATTCAAAGAATAAAAAGGGAAAATGTGTGGATGGGAAATTTTGCTTTTCAACATATAATAATCAGAATATTTGAGCTGTTACTTTAATGAACACAAGAATTAAATCTCACTTTCACACAGGGTCAAGAATTTTAGAAGTGAAAGTTATGTATTTTTACCTTATTTTCAGAAGTAGAATATAGAGTTGCAATGTTTAAATCATTTTTGTAAGAGTTCATTTGGAGTAAAATCTAAACTCTTTACCCAGGTTTACAAACCCTTCCTGACCTAAAGCTCTACTATTCCCGGATATCTTGTTGTTGTTGTTGTTGTTTTAACATGAGGCCTATGTACCAGGCACACTATCCTCTAGGAAAGTAGGAGGCTCAGGTGGTCCATTCTTGTTGGAAGGCAATCTCAGGGAAACTCACTCTCTACACACTCTGCCACTGTCACATCTAAATCCACACACTCTTCTAAATCACAATATCCCATGCCCACTTGCTCTCTTCCTACTAAGAAGCAACAAGAAGAGAAATTAACAGACATATTAACTCATACACTCACCTACCAGCTTCTGCACCCACATACTTTGTTTGCCTGCTTGCCTGTTACCAGTTAATGTACTCATCAAAAGCTGCCCTTTCACTAATATACTAGCTCCAACTCCTCTTGCCTGCTCAAGGACATTGTTCCAGCAACACCCCCTCTCTCTTCTACATCATCACCTTTCCCTCTTTGCTGGATAAGACTCATCCATGTGCAAACACATGTGGTTATTTCTCTCATGTTAAACAAAGAAAAACAAAACAAAATAAGTCTTTCTCTTGACCATACTTGCTCTGCCTGCTACTATGCTCTTCTTTCCATCTAAGCTCCCTAAAGACTGGTCTATATTTTCTGTCTTCGATGTTCTCATTATTCTTTTTAAAACTACTTTCAATCTGGTACCCTCTTTTACCACCTCACCAAAATTGCTCAAAAGCATCTTGTTAAACTCCAAGGTCAATCTGCAGTCCTCCTCCTTATTCTACCAGCAGCATCTGATACAGCTGGTCACTATCTTCCCTGCTACATTTCTCCATTTGGTCTCTGGGACACTGAACTTTCTTGATTTTCCTTTTATTGTATTCTTTTCTCTTTCTCAACTCCTTTATGGTTTCTTTCCTTCTTCCCCATAATTTAACCATTGTCCTGATGATATTTCCATATTGCCTGCTCCCATGGCATGAAATGCCAGATTCTTCTCCTGACCAACACCTCCACCAAGAAAGTTGTTCTACCCTCAGGCTTCTTTTTTTTTTTCAGTTTTTTTTATTAAATTATTTACTTTTTAAATACATTTGTCTCTGCCTTTCCCCCACCTCTTTCCCTTGCCCCCTCCCACCTTCCCTCCCTCAGCTCTTCCCCTTTGGTTTTGTCCATGAGTCCTTGCTATAAGTTCCTTGACTTTCCCCTTCCCTTCCCTTTCCCTGCCCCCCGCCCCTTCCATCTTGTCTCTGTTGATTTCTTTTCCTTTCAGTGTTGCTGGTCATATTTTCCTTGCTTCTTTGCATTGTTGGTTAGGTTCCGCTTATAGGTGAGATCATATGGTATTTGTCTTTCGCCCCCCTGGCTTATTTCGCTTAGCATGATGCTCTCCAGTTCCATCCATGCTGTCGCAAAGTTTAGTACTTCTTTTTTTCTTTCTGCTGCGTAGTATTCCATTGTGTATATGTACCATTACTTTTTGATCCACTCATCTACTGATGGGCATTTAGGTTGCTTCCAACACTTGGCTATTGTAAATTGTGCTGCTATGAACATTGGGGTGCATAGGTTCTTTTGTATTGGCGTTTTGGTGTTCTCAGGGTATAATCCCAGCAGGGGAATCGCTGGATCAAAAGGCAGTTCCATTTTCAGCTTTCTGAGGAAATTGCACACTGCTTTCCATAGTGGCTGCACCAGTCTGCATTCCCACCAACAGTGGACTAGGGTTCCCTTTTCTCCACAGCCTCGCCAGCACCTGTTGTTTGTGGATCTGTTTATGATGGCCATTCTGACCGGTGTGAGGTGGTACCTCATGGTGGTTTTGATCTGCATTTCTCTGATGGCGAGTGATGCTGAGCATCCTTTCAAATGACTCTGGGCCCTCTGTATCTCTTCCTTAGAAAAGCATCTGCCCAGGTCCTTTGCCCATTTTTTGATTGGATCGTTTGTCTTCTTGGAGTAAAGTCGAGTGAGTTCTTTGTATATCTGGGAGATCAAACCTCTATCTGATGTATCATTAGCAAATATATTTTCCCAAACGGTTGGCTCCCTTTTCATTTTGCTGATGTTTTCTTTAGCCGTGCAGAAGCTTCTTATTTTGATGAGGTCCCACTTGTTTATTCTTTCCTTTATGTCCCTTGCTTTAGGAGACATATCAGTGAAAAAATTGCTGCGTGGGATATCTGAGAGTTTCCTGCCAATGTTCTCCTCTAGGACTTTGATGGTGTTGCGACTTATATTTAAGTCTTTTATCCATCTTGAGTGTAGTTTTGTATATGGTGTCAGCTGATGACCAATTTCAATTTTTGGCATGTAGCCGTCCAGCTCTCCCAACACCATTTGTTGAAGAGGCTGTTATTGCTCCATTTTATGCTTCTGCCCCCTTTGTCGAATATTAGATGTCCATAGAGACCTGGGCTTATTTCTGGGCTTTCTATTCTGTTCCACTGGTCTATGGGTCTGTTCTTGTGCCAGTACCAGATTGTTTTGAATATGGTGGCTTTGTAGTAGAGTTTGATGTCCGGTATTGTGATCCCTCCTACTTTGTGTTTCTTTCTCAAAATTGCTGCGATATTTGAGGTCGTTTATGGTTCCATATAAATTTTTGAAATGTCTGTTCTATTTCTGTGAAATACGTCATTGGTATCTTAATAGGGATTGCGTTGAATCTATAAATTGCTTTTGGTAGTATGGACATTTTGAGGATATTAATTCTTCCAATCCATGAGCAGAGTATATGCTTCCATTTATTTGTGTCTTCCTTAATTTCTTTTTTCAATGTTGTATAGTTTTCTGCATACAGGTCTTTTGTGTCTTTGGTTAAATTTATCCCTAGGTACTTTATCTTTTTTCGTGCTATATCGAATGGTATATTTTTCCTGATTTCTTCTTCTTCTATTGCATTGCTGATGTACAAAAACGCCTTTGATTTCTGAATGTTGACTTTGTATCCTGCTGTTTTGCCAAATTCACTTATTAGGTTGAGGAGTTTTTTGGTAGAGTCTACAGGGTTCTCTATGTACACTATCATGTCATCTGCAAACCATGATAGTTTTACTTCCTCCTTTCCTATTTGGATGCCTTTTATCTCTTTCTCTTGTCTGACTGCTGTGGCTAGGACTTCGAATACGATGTTGAAAAGAAGCGGTGAGAGCGGACATCCTTGTCGTGTTCCCGATCTTAGTGGGAAAGCTTTCAGTTTTTGCCCGTTGAGTATGATGTTGGCTGTAGGTTTTTCATATATGGCCTTTCTTACATTGAGGAATGCCCCATTTATTCCCATTTTGCTGAGTGTTTTGATCATAAATGGGTGCTGTACCTTGTCAAATGCTTTTTCTGCGTCTATCGAGATGATCATGTGGTTTTTGTCTTTTCTTTGATTTATGTGGTGTATCACGTTTACTGATTTGCGTATATTGAACCATCCCTGCATCCCTGGGATGAATCCCATTTGATCGTGATGGATAATCTTTTGAATGTATTGCTGGATGCGGTTTGCCAATATTTTGTTGAGGATTTTAGCATCTATGTTCATCAGGGAAATTGGCCTGTAGTTTTCTTTCTTTGTAGGGTCTTTATCTGTTTTTGGGATCAGGGTGATGCTGGCCTCATAGAAGGAGTCTGGGAGTCTTCCCTCCTCTTGGATATTTTGGAATAGTCTGAGAAGGACAGGGGTTAGCTCTTCCTTAAATGTTTTGGAAAATTCTCCTGGGAAAACGTCTGGCCCTGGGCTTTTGTGTGCTGGGAGTTTCTTGATTACTGCTTCCATTTCCCCAGCTGTTATCGGTCTGTTCAAGCTTTCTGTTTCTTCCTCCTTCAGTGTTGGAAGATTATACTTTTCTAGAAATTTGTCCATTTCATTGAGGTTTTCAAATTTCGTGGCATATAATTGTTCATAGTAGTTTCTGATGATCATTTGTATTTATGTCGTATCAGTTGTTATCTTCCTCTTTCATTTCTGATACTATTAATTTGGGTCCTCTCCCTTTTATTCCTGATGAGTCTGCTTAAAGGCTTGTCAACTTTATTAATCTTTTCAAAGAACCAGCTTCTGGATTGGTTGATCCTCTGAATTGTTCTTTTCGTCTGTTTGTCATTCAGTTCTGCTCTAATCTTGACTATTTCCTTCCTTCTACTTGCTCTGGGATTTATTTGTTGTTGTTTCTCCAGTTCTTGAAGTTGTAGTGTTAGGTCTTTTATTTGAAATGTTTCTATCTTTTTAAGGTAAGCCTGTATTGCTATGAACTTCCCTCTCAGGACCGCCTTTGCTGTGTCCCATAGGTTTTGGACAGTTGTCTGTTCATTTTCATTTGTTTCCAGAAATTGTTTGATTTCTTCTCTTATCTCATTATTGACCCCTTCATTGTTTAATAGTGTACTGTTCAGTCTCCATGAGTTTCCAAGTTTTTGAAGTTTCTCTTTGAGGTTGATTTCCAGTTTCAAGGCCTTGTGGTCTGAGAAAAAGTTTGATATTATTTCAATTTTCCTGAATTTACTGAGGCTTGCTTTGTGTCCTATCATGTGGTCTATCTTTGAAAAACTGCCATGAGCATTTGAAAAGAACGTGTATTTTTCTTCTTTGGGATGTAAGGTTCTATATATGTCAGTTAAGTCTCTTTGATTCAGTGTGTCATTCGGTGCCACGATATGTTTATTAATGTTTTGTTTGGAAGATCTGTCCATTTTTGACAGTGGGGTGTTGAAATCCCCTACTATCAGTGTGTTGCTGTCTATATCTTTTTTGAAGTCATCCAACAATTTCCTTATAAACTTGGGGGCTCCTATATTGGGAGCATATAACTTTACAATGTTGATGTCTTCTTGATAGAGTCTTCCTTTAAGTATGATAAAGTGCCCCTCTGGGTCTCTCTTTATGGCCTTTGCTTTGAAATCTACTTTGTCTGATACAAGTATGGCAACGCCAGCCTTTTTCTCATGTCCATTTGCTTGGAATATTATTTTCCATCCCTTCACTTTCAATCTGTGTAGGTCTTTTGCTCTGAGGTGGGTCTCTTGTAGGCAGCATATGTGTGAGTCATGTTTTCTTATCCATTCAGCTACCCTGTGTCTCTTGATTGGGGCATTTAGTCCATTCACATTGAGAGATATTACTGATAGAAACTGACTCATCTTTTCTCTTTGTACTTGTGTTCCTCTCTGTCTCATTCTTTTCCTTCATCTGCTTAAACCAGTCCCCCTAGCATATCTTGGAGTGTTGGTTTGGTAGAGATGTATTCTTTTAGCTTTCTTTTGTCTGGGAAACTCTGTATTTCTCCTTCTATTTTAATGGAGAGCCTAGCTGGGTAGAGCAGCCTTGGCTGTAGGCCCTTGCTTTTCATGGCTTGGAATATTTGTTGCCATTCGCTTCTGGCTTGTAGTGTTTCTGTTGAGAAGTCAGCTCCTAGGCGTATCGGGGCCCCCTTGTATGTTACTTTCTCCTTCTCCCTTGCTGCCTTGAGGATTCTCTCTTTGTCTTTGACATTTGCCATTTTAATGATGATGTGTCTTGGAATGGACCTCCTTGGGTCCCTCTTGAGTGGGGTCCTCTGTGCCTCTTGGATCCATGAGAGCCTTTCTCTCCTCAAATTAGGGAAATTTTCCATCATTACTTTTTTGAGGAGGTTCTCTATCCCTTGCTCCTCTTCTTCTCCTTCTCGTATCCCTATAATATGGATATTATTGCGTTTCAGGTTGTCCTGCATTTTCCTAAATGCTTCTTCATTCTTTTTGAGCCGTTTTTCCATTTCTTGTTCTTTCTGGGAGCTTTTTTCTACCTTGTCCTCCATCTCACTGATTCGATCCTCAGCTTCATCCAGCCTGCTTTGGATTCCTTCTACTGTGTTCTTCAATTCAGAAATGGTATTCTTCATATCCTCTTGTGTCTTCTTGATAGTTTCTATGTCCTTTTCCAGGCTGATATAGTTTGCTGTAAGATCCTGATAGTTTCTCTGCAGTTTCTCATAGTTATCTTTGAGCTTGCTGAGCTCATTGAGCTTCCTTAGAACCATTGTTTTGAATTCCATATCTGATAGTTCCCTTGCCTCTATTTCATTGAGCTCTCTGTGTGGGCAGTCCCCTTTTCCACTCATTGGAGGGGAACTTCTTTTTCTTCCCATTTTTGTGAGAGTCTGTTAAGTATTTTTGTCCTTTACTTTTCTTTCTGGGCTTGCCTCTGATGATGTCAGTTGTTGACCCTATAGGGCCTTTGGTTGTTTGTTTGAGCCTTTCAGGAGTCTAATGCCTGTGTCTGACTCCTGCTTGGAGCAGCTCTGTGACCCCTTCGGTCAGGGCTGAGCTATTTTTTTGGATCTCTCTGTGCTCTCCCGCGGGCTCCTTGAGCGCGTTCCCAGCGCGGCAGGGTCCCCCACCTGCCTGGGCTCGCATGTGTTTGCCCCAGACCAGGGGGCTTATTCGCGACCTCCAGTACTCATCTGGCCTCCCTGGCATGCGAGCTTCGCGGCACTGGTCAGTTTAGGGTCTTCTATTGTGTGTTTTCCCCGCTTTTGGCTCTTTGGGTGTGTTGCTTGCCCTCGCCAAATGGGGACTACGGAAATGGGAGGAAATCAGCTCTAGGACTCTCCGGGTAACCCTGTTTCTGGTCTCTCCTCCAGGGACTCTGGGCAGCTCTACTTATTTTGTGGGCCGCTCCGCAATCCCGGCGGGTAGGTCAATTTACACCTGCCCTTGCCCCTCTGTGCAATCCCTCGCAGGCCATATGGGTGCCAGTCTGTGTGAGGCCTTGCCGGCAGGTGCAAGCGTTCGCCAGCCCGCGTGGGTCACACACACGCTCGCCAACCCTCGCCGGTCACTCGGTGCAAGTGTGCGCGCCTGCTCTGGGTGTTTTGGGGGTGTCTATGTTTGCTTTTCGGCTTTTGGCTCTTTGGGGGTGTGGCCTCTTCCCGCGCAATGGAGACTTCGGCAAGGAGAAGGAGTCGGGACTCTCTGATTCCTCCTCCCGTTCTTTCCCCAATGCCTCCGTTTCTAGTCTCCCCTCAGGGGCCTCTGGGCAGTTCTGTGACCCCTTCCTACCCTCAGGCTTCTGAGTTGATGGCAACTCCATTCTTCTACTCAGTCAGCCAGTAATCCTTGATCCTTCTTTCTCATGCATTTCATAATCCACCTAAAAGGAACTTCTGTTGGTTCTACCTACAAAATGTGACCAGAATTGAGCTATGTCCCACCACCTCTAGAGTTTTGGTCCAAGCCACCATTGCCTCCTGATTGGATTAACACAGCAGCCTCCTAACTGTTGACTCTTGGTGTCAGAGAGGTCCTTTAAAAACAGGTGACTCTTGTTCTCAAAATTCACTCCAATTTCACTCCAAGTAACATTAAAATTCTCCCTTTGTTTACAAGGACCTATATGATTTGATTCCCCATTAACCATCTGGTCTTCTCCTGTTCACTCTGTTCCAGCTCACTGGCCTTCCAACATGCTAGGCTGGCCCCCAGTGAAGGGCTGTTGCAATGGCTGTTCCTCTCCTGCTTCTCGGTTCCCTATAGGACTCTTTGGTTCATCATTTATTTGAAACTTCTCAGTGAGGTCACCTTCATTACCCTACTTAATATCATAATCTGCCCCGTCCTCTCACCATTCCCTGCCACTTGCTCTATTTATCTCTACACCATGTGCTATTTTTATAACAGTTACCAATCTCTAACAGGAAATATGGGTTATTTATTATGCTCATTGTTTAGTGTCCAACTCCACCTCTACAATATAGCAGCTACAAGTAGATGCTATAAAGTCCATATCTTTATTTGGTTTACTGTTAAATTTTAATGCCTGAGACAGGTCTTGGAACATAAGTATTTCTGGAAGGGACCTATGAATGAATGAATACTCACTTTTCTTTAACTGTTTCCTTTGTCTGAAATAGTCTTTGTTCATTGTCACATTGTGGCTCATTAGGACTTCAGATAATTCTAAGGGGTCTTCCCTAACAATACAATATGAGACAAATATCAGCTGCTTGCCCTTACTCACCCTATTTTCAAAATTCTTATCATTTAATATTTTATTTGTCTATTTGTATTGTATATGCTCTTTGTCCCCACACCCACTCATTCCTATTCACCTCTGAATCCCTGGAAACTAGAACATTGTTTGGTATATATCAGGCACACATTTATTATATAAAGAAATATCACACAGAGTACCATCTGGAAGGCATTACATAAGTTACATGTTAATGGCAGAATCCAATGCAGAACTCTTCCTACTGCAGGTCAAAGTCCTTCCTCCCATAGGTGTGCTGCCAGTTTAGCAGAAGAATGCTAAACAAGAGGATAAAACATATTACTATTTCTAGTAGACTGTGGCCATCATGATTTATCTAACTTAGTCTCACCCCAGCTTTCAGGCGCGTGGCTCAAACCCATGGAGTGTTGCAAATCCTGAACTGAGCTACTCTCCCATTTCATAGGGTTTCTATTATGCTGACAGGTAAATCTTCTATTTGATTGACATTTCCCTTGTTGCTTATAAATGTACTTGCCTTTGCTTCCTTTTCTCTCAACAAACAACTAGAGGATCTTAACACATTGACATGAAGTTCATGTTTCAATTGTTATGTCTTTAGTGAGGGAGTACCTGTTTTTCCACAGCGTGAAAACTGTGATGAATGCACAGTGACAGCACTCTGTTCTTGCCTACCCTTCCTGGAGTTATACTGGGGGCACAAATATTCATACAGGAGCTATGTTTGACATATAACAAACACAGAAAGTTTGATGGCTATCAATAAATGTTCAGGGATTGTGAACTCAGAGAAGAGGACCCAAATCAACAGACTGAAGCATTAAAAGTAGTAACATACCTTAAATTTGGTGAGAGTTCTCATGTTAGAAGTGAGGGTTTCTCAATTACCAGTTATTCATGTTATAAGTGGTGGTTTCTCAATTACCAGTTCCCCTAACTCTCCCTTTTACTAGTTGTACAAAGTTATGAGCATCCTGGATCATTGAAAATGTGGTGGTCTGTTATGTGATTATTTGGGGGACTTTCACCCAAAGGGAAGCATGCAGGTTGATGTTATGGTGAAACATCCCCACTCCTCCCATTAGGAGACTGGCTAAACAGAGCTGTCAGAGGTGCTCACCTGTTGGCCTTCAATGGCTTAGCCTACACATGACCCTCAGGCATGTTCCCTATGCTGTTCCACTTTCTCTTCATGAAGTTGTCCCAGCTTTGGTACTCTCCTCTCTAACACTATGCCTGCACTTCAATGTCATGCTCTCATCACTTCTGTGACCCTCCTTTAATTGCTAGGATTCTAGCAAGCAACACAGTGCATATGTGGATAAAATTGGAGGATCTCCTTGGGAGGCAATTGCAATTGTTAAAATTACACGTGTTAAATCACTTTTCTGAAGTCATGGGGTAAGTGGCTGTAGCAATGTTTTTGAGCAGGTGAAGAGGATAACAATGAGAATCCTCACAGACAGGTAGGAGTTGGAGGACAGTGAGCAGTGAGAGGGGTCCCTTAAGGAGTGGCAGGAGAGAAGGGGTAGCTATATTCCTAAAGGAGCAGCCAGCACTGATCATTGCATTGACCTTTAGGCTAAACTGCTCTAAGAGAAGAGGAAAGGACAGGGACAGATATTGTGTGAGCAGTTTGGTTTTAGAGAAGTACGTGTATAGTTTCAATAAAGCCATTTAAAGAAGTCAGTCACATATTCCATAATTAAAAGCACTTGGTAAAACAAGAGCTTGCCCCTGTGGTGAATTATACCTTGTTATTGTTTATCACTCCAGAAACCGAGGGAGTGGGACACTAGGTACGTGCAGGGAAGCAATTTCAGCATGTGTGGTAGATATTTATGATTTGCTAGCCCAGTGTCCACTCTGCATTTGGTAACAAACCCATATTTAGGGAGTCACCGGCCTCTACTTTCAGCCCAGGGAGCTGAAACTATAAGCCTTCACCTCCTTGCTTATGTGGATGACAGTGACATGCAGTGCAAGTAGAATTTGAGGACAACAATCCTTATAGTGAAGACTCCAAGGATGGCCATGTAATGCAAGCCCAATCACTGAAACCCAGGCCGGGGGTTCTGTCCAGGCAATAGGAAGGAGAACCTTTCTTTTTCATTGAAGTTAATGCTGTAGGCCTGTGAGCATTTTGGGGGTTGGCGGTGCAGAGAGAGAGCTTGCCTAAGGAAAAGTCAACAAAAAGAAAGGCGGCAGCGGGGAGGGAAAAAAGCAGGGACAGGGACAGAGACAGAGACAGAGAGAGATAAATGTCAAAATCTGAAGAAATAATTCACATGCTTGGATCCAGTTGTGTTGCTGTGATTTTAAGTTCATTGAGCCAATGAACCCCTATTGTTTAAGACAGTTTAAACTGAGTTTCTGTCACTTGCAGCCAGAAGAGTCTCACAAATAATAAATATTAACTAACACAGTGCTCACCATGTGACAGTCACACTAAACCTTTTATTCACAACCTCACTTAGTCTTCTAAGAACCCTATGAAATGGATGCTATTACATCCCTATTTTATAAGTGGAACAACTTTGTGATCCCAAGATCACAGGACTAGTCAATAATTAATTCAGGATTCAAACTCAAGCAGTCTCACTCTAGAATTGGCATTCCTGACCACTACATCCCATGCATGCAATTGAACATAGAATCAATTTGAAGAAGAACCTTTTTGTTTCCAGAGTGGCTAGTCTGGGACCAGCTTAACCTGGGCTAGAGGATTTGGGGAGGGGCATACAGGTTGACTTCAATACAGTTTAACTTCTTGTGGAATGACAACTACATTTAAGATCCCAGTTTCCAGCATGTGACTTTACAGTCAAGGTGGATGTTCCCCTGAAATGGAAGGCAGGGTTCTTTTAACAACAGGTCTATAGTTGGCCTACAGGATAGAGATTGAAGATCTAGATGCAAAAACACAGGTAAAAATGTGTGCACATGCTCACATGGGCAGTCTTGCTGAGGGACAGAGCTGTAGGGTGAATTGTACATAGGACAGCATAATAAATTAAAAATCACTTTCAAAAACTCTGAATAATTCCCCCCTCTCTCTATCTCTTTCTCTCTCTCTCACACATACACACACAATTAGCTAGGGCTGCTGCTTAAACCATAAAGAAAATCAAATTTCTGAACTTGCTCTTGGAGTCCTCTGCATGTTTCAGCTGCACCCTCTGTGTACTTGGCAAGTTCCCTTCACTTTGCTGCCTCTGCCCTGTGGATCCAAGCATGGGCTTTCTTCTCTTCTACTGTCTGTCCTCTCCCAGCCCCACCTTCTTCTAAATGTCCGTTCTGATCGGATAGACAAGCCAGGCTTTGCCCAATTAGTCTACTTTAAGTAGCTTACCCTGTACTTTATTAAAAGCAAAATCCACATTGGGTTGACAAGATTAGAGGAAAATATAAAAATAAATTAATGTATTAAAATTAATTAAATGAAAAGCTGTATCTAATACCAGGAAATGATGGACTTCACAGGAATAGTGAAGCCCTTAGTTCAACAAATGATTTTTTAAAATCCTAAAAACTCCCAACCCAGGCCTAAATTAAATATTCTACATTGAATGAAAAAGCAAAAAGATGTTAATTTGGGTTTTTGAACAAAATGAATAAAAGTTCATTCTGCTTTATGCTGTACAGAAAAATTCTTTTGATTGCAACACCATTCCACAGTTCGGGTGTTATAAAAAAAATACTACCTCATACTGAGAGAATGGCTTTGGTCTGAGGAGCTCTAAGAATTTTGAAAACATTCACCTAAGAGCACCAACAAACAAACAATAGAACTATGAGTTAACTGCTCAATTTAGTATTTATTGAGCACCTATGAGGAGCTTGGTTACATGCTGACTGATGGGCACACGAAAAGGCATGCAAACTAGAAAATATAAGTGAGGTAACCAGGATGAGAATCCAACACAAAATGCTATATGCTTGGAATTTTTATACACTGTCTTCAATTATTTTTTAAAATATATTTTATTGGTTATGCTATTACAGTTGTCCCAATTTTTCCCCCCTTTCCCCTTCTGCCCAGTAGCCCCCTTCCCTCCCACAATCCCCTGCCCTGCATTCTTTCATGTCCATGGGTCATCTAGTTCTTGAGAAGTTCCAATTTCTTCACTCTTTCATTAACAACAGAAGGAGTCAGAGTAGAGTTTTAATGGGTATAGAATAAATTGGGGGAAAATAAAATTCAGAATGGAAAATAACAGAACTAGCTTGATGCTTCTTTGCTTTGCATTTTGGATTACTGAAACTACGTTCTCTTTAGAAATCCCACTTTCCTGTTGACTGGGGCAGGGCTGGGTGAGAGCTGAGAAACGGAGCTGAAGTTGTCAAATAATGGGTTGGTTTCCTTAGGGGAGTCTTCCTCTTCTAAAGTAAGTCTTCATCCCCTCCTCGGCCCTGAACAAACAAACACAAAACTGATTGGAGCTCCCAACAAAAGACTGGGCCCACGTTCGTTCGGGTGAAGCCCCTTTCCCTAGCTGCATCCCTTATCTGCCCTGTGACAGGGGCCAGGGTCTCAGCCTCTCTGTACCCCTATTGCCTTGTCTGCTAAAAGGCCTCACAGGGTAGCTGTATGGATGAAATGGGTTCATATTTGTGAAGCCGGTAGCACAATGCTTGGCAAATATTAAAGAGTTGGTAAACTTTAGGTCACTGGCTGAGATTGTGCTGCCCATATTTTCTGGGCTTAACGATGTGTAAGTGTGTGTGCTTTTCTCCTTCCGAGGACAGAGTGTCACCCTCTGCTCTGCTATCTCTTAGCCACCACCATTCTCTGACTCTGCTTTCCACCTCTTCTCCATAGTACATATACCATGAACATATATTTATTAATATATTTACTGTTTTCCCATCCACCTTTCTGCAGGATTTGCTATGACTTACAAATGAACACGTAGAGTTAATTTTCATCTCCTGCCACTAGATCCTAAGTTCTGTGAGACAAGGGACTGGCTTGTTCTGTTCCCTGATCCAAGCCCAAAAGCTAGAACAGTGCCTGATATGCGGTAGACAGTCACTAAACATCATTGGGATAACAGAATAAGCTAATTGTTCCTGACACAAATCAGAGCAGCAATCCCTTCCTCCTTGAATCTGAAGCCATGAAGGAAAGTCTCCACATGCTCTGCTCTGGATTAGAAGAGACCCGAGCGTTCTGGATGGGTATTGTTTCTCCAGTGTACCTGCTGCCATGTAATTCCTCCAGAATGTTCTCCTGTAATCCCATGCCCTGGAAAGTCATAAACTAGGCACCTAGGCACAAATGTGCTTTTTAAAATTTCAACAAATATGTAAAAATGGGGAGATTTCAGATTAAAATGACCACTTCAAGTTCTCTTTATAAACTCAAAGGTGTGGCAACACTGGGCCCATAGTACCAGGCATCAAAACACTAATAGGCTCATTGTGAAAGGCTGCACCTCATTTGGATGGAATATATGTCTCCAGTTTGCTGCAGTCCTTACCCCTCCTTATTGTCTTTCAACCATTGTGGCCAAGTGTCAGTCACAATTTATTATTGCAGTTGTGCAATATCTCCTAAGATGGAGAAATATTTTGATTTAAAAATGGGAAAACAGAAGGTTTGCTGCTTTAAGAAAATGGGCAAATTTTTTTTTATGCTGGGGGATTATAGGAGACTAAATGGTAATGAAAAAAATACAATAAAGATTAAATTTGAAAAATTTAAATAAGAAAATAGATCGTTCTGTTGTGTTTTCTATGGAATGCTCGGCAGGTCTGATTCTTTATGTTACCTGACCCATCCATATATTTGAGTTTGCCACCCTGCCCTAGGGAGAGTGCCATGTGGAGGGGATCACTCGGCCATTTTGGGGTTTTGCTAAATTGATAAATATTTAGGTTTTTTTCCTTGTTGATATAAGTAAGACATGTTTGGGTGTCATCTAAGTTTCTGCCATTTAACTTGACGGAAGCAATGCTTTAATCCTTCTGCAGGATATTGATTAACAAAAAATTGTGAGAGATCATTGTTCTTCAAGAATCAGAAACGATGGTCTGATTCAAATGTATCAGAGCATTTTATCTCTGATTATACACATACACTTGGATATGTTTCAATAAGTCTCCATTAGTAATAAATGTTGTGGGGGAAAATGGGTTTATGGTTAAATAAGACTGAAAACAGAAGACAAAATAAGATTTTACATGTTTCTTTACTGTGACTTAAACTGTGAATCTTAAAAGGACTGAGAACTCCATGAGATGGGAAGAGATTGGTATGTATTATTTTTCAAACTTGTTTTATTTGGTAATATAGAGTCCCCATTTTTTTAAATCACAAAAGATCAGTTGGAAGGCACTTTAGTTTTTGATATTTTACTCTGCAGAGTATGTTCTCTACATTTTGCAGATCAACTTTAATTTGACCCATGAAAATAGAAGTACAGAGAAATCACTCACATCCTGGTTTCCCAAGGACAGCACTTATCTAAACAGCCTTTTACCTAATAATTACTAATATTTCACATTCATTAGAATCTCATCATTGCCAGGCATTGTGGTAGGCTCATACTCTCTCTCTGTTCTCTTTGTTAATCTTAACACCACCACCCCAAGGCAGGTAAATATTATCCCCATTTTACAGGTGTGGAAACCAAGGTGTTTGGACATTAAACAGTCTTCCCAAGATCCCACCTTGCAGAAGTAAAGTAAAATCATCAGAAAATATTTCATGTTTATATGTTTTTTTTTGGATATCTATTTAATGATTTAAAGAGATAGCTAGCATTTATTTAAATGCTTATTAAAAGTCTGGCACATGTGAATTTTATACCTATTATCTAGTTTAATTCTCCAAGTATGAAGTAACTGTGTTATAATTCTCATTTTTACAGATTATAAATTAAGATTGAGTGAAGGCCTCTCACTGTTGCATCATCACAAAGTCCATAAGCTATGCCAGCTCTGTGCACATTAGTGGGGGATCCTGTCCATGCAGTTAGTTCACTGCTATTCTGGATGCTTCAGAGATTGCCTTGAGCATCTGTTCCTTACAAAGTTCCATGATAAATACAGACATTTAGCTAGGGCTTAAAAGCACAAAAGAAAATAGAAGGATGCTTACTTAAAACACCATAATTGTATCACTAAGATTGACAAAATTGCAGCTGTTCTTTTAACAAATTCAGTGAAGGATTTCTAGTCTTTCAGTGTGTTTATAATCTGTTTTATTGTTTGTGTGTAAATCTTTGCCTAGTATATTTTCCTTATTAGAAAACAACAACAATAAAATTGTGTCTTAATTAATTATATGTGAGAGATTGCACAATATACTGCCCTCACCTGCCCTCTAATATGTGGTTGCAGCCACCAGAGAAGGTGGGTCTCTCTGTTCCTGTTGATGTTTACCCACAACTGGAAGGGGGTGTCTCCACTCTAAGGTGTGCCCACCATTGCAATAGAAATGGCAACAGACTCTTCAAGAGTGTAACAAAGGCCTAGAGGAAAGCCCACTTGGAGAGAAAATTGGGAGTGAATGCCAGAAGCTTTACAAAGAACTCCCAAAGTAGGCCCCTGTAAAAGTGAATAATGAGCTGCATAGACTAGTTCCTTCATGCTGAGCTCAACACACATCTTTAAACATAAGACTGTCGAGGAAGCAGATACTCGGAAACCCTTTCATCTTAATTAAAGTTATGTGGGCTATGAAATACTTTTCCTTTATATTAAGCTCTTATTCCTGTGGAGAAATTTTTATTTGTTTTTATCTAATTTGAGTTTCAAGGTTAATCTCGGTTTAAGACTTTAACTCACTGGGAGAGATGTCCATCCGGTCCCCTGATCCCATGTATATGCATGCATTCACCAGGACCCTGCTGGGCTCCAAAACCTCGTGCTGGCTGCATTCTTTACACTGTTCCCTTCGATAGAAAGAATATGCTGTGTATCTGGGAAGGATATGTGAAATGGTGAAGATTTTGAAAAGGTCACTAAGCTTTCTATTTTAGGGAACCACATGCTACAATCCTTAAATGTGGAGTTTCTGATAAAACTTGCCCTGGGATGTAGAGCCTGAGCTTTTCACGGTTGGGGAAACAGGAGGAACAGGGGACACATTAAAGACAAAGAAGGAGAGTGTATTTTATTTCAGAAAGAAATTTTCATAGACTTTGAGACAACTGGTCAGATTGCTTGGCACACCATGATCCCTAATGTTCTTCAATAAATGAGTCTGAATTTAACTGATGATGGACGTGACTTGTCCTTTTTGATTTCAAAGATAAAGTAAGAAACCGTAAAGAAGTTACAGAGGAACTAATTGGAATTTCCTAGAATCTTTTTGTTTGAGGGTCTGCCTTCCATATATGATGGTAATGTATCTTAAATGTCTTTATATCATCAGTGCCTGAGAAATAATACATGCTGAAAATTTGGTGAAATGAATAAAGATAGATTCTGATGTATATGGAACGTGTTCAGCCACACTTTGAGACTATGTCATCATTAATCTACCCCGGCACTTCCTTCCACCTGCAGCTGCTTGCAGCCTCAAAATCCTTAGCAATGATCTTCCATTACCAGAACAAGCAATCAACACTGGCATAAGACATGAAGCTATTTGTCACCATGGGCCCCGAATTTTACTTTTCTAAGATATTTAAAAAATTTTGACCTTTATGTAATATGCACAAGTCACTTTCCTACTGAACTTGACCCCATTCTCTTTCTCTCTTCCCATTTTTTTCTTTCAGTTTTATGTAAAGCCTCTGCCAGCTGGCTAGGAATCCTATGCTCAGTTCTTTACCTTGCCTCCAAGAATGCCTTCTAAGGCATAGATTCATGAAACTCCTGGTAAAGCATTGACCCAGAAGGACAGTTTTTATTAAAATCATCATGTATGCTATTAAGGATCAGAATGCCATTGAAAAAGGGGTAGGTAGTCAGTGCATAACATTGTACCTTTGGCAACTGTGCCTTTATCTATGAGAACAGTTGTAACTTGAATCAGGAAACTTGGATTCATGTTCTGGATGAGACAACTTGTGTGTGACCTTGGGTAAATTACTAGACAAATCAGGACTTGGTTTCCCCAATTATGAAGAGAATGGGCTTTACACTTGCCATGGGTCTTTCTTGGGTCTCCTTAAAGAAGACGTGAGAAATCAGCTTCTCAAGCACATTACATAAGTCGTTTTGTAATAAGAGAGCATCTGTTTTCTGACCACATTTCTGAAACAGAATCTAGATACTATGAAAAGAGACTGGAGGAATTCCAGAGAATTTTGACCCATGGCTCACCTTCATAAAGGTTAACCTGTAATTGATAACTGTTTTTTAGTTCTTTTGCTGGAAGGAAACATGAAGTTTTATAACTGGTATTGTCCATGAGAAAAAAAAAAAAAACCAAATCAGCACTTTAGAAAAGGCACTGTTTTTGACACTAAGAAACAAAAGTGTCCTAGCATTCTCATAAAGAAGATGCTTATTAATGTGAATAACAGAGTCTACATAGGAAGTATAACAAAGCACTCTAGAGCTTATCACTCTATTTAGTACTTAGATGGTATTACACTAAAGAAGAGTATAGCTTCAGATCATTGGTAAATACGAGGTATTCCAGGAAAGAAATGGGTGGACCACATATGTACCCCTTTAAAAATGGTTCAAGATTATTATTGGCCTTCTTGGTAGTTTGTTTGGGCTCCAGCTACAGCTGGAAACAAAGTTTTAATAGTCTGTTGAGATGAGGAAAAAGGATTGATGTTTTCTTATTAAAGAAGAGATATGAAGACGTTCTCCAAATTTCCCAAAACACAACTCAGCTCCCTCTTATGACAGTCAAAAGCCTGGATTTACCTGGGACCATGACTGAGATTTTCATTAGAGTATAATTTTAGATTTGCTCTAATATACTGAAAAAATGGGCCATGGAAGGCCCAAACACAAGTTTGAGAGCGATTTGAATTCACCCAGAGGGTGTCTGTTGTCAGCTATGAGATTTCCTGGAATGTTCCCTTAGATAAACTGGTTGCATAGCTGTATATTACTTTGAGGACATAAATAAAATTATATGATAGTTAATCTGTACAATCATACATTATCTTAATAGCTAAGTTCTAAATTTGACACAATAAAAATCATTTTCTACTAATTGCAACACCTTTTCTGAGAAGGGAATGCAATGTAGGAAGTGCAACTGTAACTGTAGAAGAACATTCCTCAGCAGGATAGGATAAAAATATAGATCTGTTCTCTCTGTGCTTGAACTCTTGTATTTGATCATAAATGCATATCATGAAGAGATGCCTTATACCTCCAAGCTAAACACTGTTTGCTACTCATTAGTGATTTATAAATGATATTTTCTCCCTGGTGACATATCTTTTGATATGATTCTCTAATAATAACATCCACCAATATTAAAATAAGAGCATCCCCATGTATTGTGATCATCTTCAACCACATTTCCTCACGAAAATTAAATTTTAGCACACCAACTGATATTGTATGCATATATTTGTCTACCATCATTATAAATCTCCTAAGGGTCTCCATAAAATGATAGTTTTGCCTCTTTGCAGTAATTCTACCTAATGCTCCAAAGCAAGAAACTAATTACATGCTGACTTTTCACTAACTTTGATCTTTCAAATACCATACTATGGAGGTTCTATAGGTAATCATATAATTACAATTCACTAAATGAGTTGAAATTAGCCATAAACCTTTTTATTTAAATTGTATTAACTGTTTCTTCAGTAACACTGTATGCAGTTATAGTCTTTCCTACATAAGTTTGCTGATATAAGGTTTCAAACTAAAATCTGATTACGGTCACTAATGTTTATAACAAATGCCTCATTATAGCACCAGAAGCACCAATGAAGATGAATATGTGAGGAATTTCTTAAAATATGCTTAAGGAAAGGCCAAGGATAAACTGTAGTGGTATAAGGAAATGACTGAAATTTCTCAGGGGAACGATTTAGTCAACAAGAAAAAAAAATGACCTCACTTGTGCTTTCCCATTGAGTTGGTACAGTATTTCCTGAGAGAAAAATTGAAGACAATTGTTTCTTTCAGAAAACCATAAGACTATGCAGGGAAAGAGAAAAATATCCTGGATTTCACCTTTGGAAAACACAATCCTCTCACTCTGGACTAATGGGGTACTAGCTAAAGATTGCCATTTTCTTTTTTAATGATCACAAATAAATTAAATTTGTTCAAAATAGACACTGTTGGTACCATGTGAATTTCTGTTATAATTTTTTAACATTACATATGATACTATTTTTGTGGGCTATTTTTACTCAGTACTAAAATTTTCTTTTCTTGTTAGTATATTCAAAACATTATACCAGCGATTTTCAACTGGTATGCCACATGAATTTTTAAAACATGCAATATCTGACTATTTAGTTAGGGGTACTGACATCTTTTCCCTTAGATTGTCAAATTAAAAAAAAATGACAACAGACAATACAACAATAGCCATCCATATGAATGAATCAATATTACACCTATTTTTTTTGTCAGATGGGCAAAAAGTATACTTTTTGCTGAGCTGTAGAATTATACTAATTCATTTACATGTGTCATGAGATTAAAAGGTTGAAAACTGCTGAATTAGGCCAATGGCTCATAACCAGGGTTTTTCTGTCCCTTAAGGACATTGGGTAATGCCTGGAGACAATTTGAGTTGTCATAACTTAGGGGGTTCCACTGACATCTAGAGTATAGAGTCCATGGATGCTGGCAAACATTCTACAATGCTCCCAACAGTTCCCACAGCAAAGAATGACTAGCCCCAATTGTTGGTTGTGCTGAGGCTGAGAAACCCTGCCTGAGGTCACATAAAATGAAGCCAGTACAGATTAGTAACTACTTTGAAATGCCTTCAAGTGAAGAAACTCAAGCCTTTTGAGTGGGCAAACTGGTACTGAATTTCCTCTTTAAAGTTGACCCCAGAAGGTATGGAAAGGAAACATTCCATTGTTTGGAAAACAGACTTCTACCTTTACGTGTCTATGGACCTTATTTATCTAATAACATTCAGAACCCACTCAAAACCCTGACCACCACATTCACATTAAAGCTGAGTAAACAAAGAGTGTTTTGACTTGTCATTAATCATGACATGTGATCACAGGGAATATTGTGTGCAGGAGGCAGTTGTTTTATCTGGAGCCTCAGTCTTTAAAAAATTCAAAACAGTAAGGTTGTGTATTTGACACTACTCTTGACCTGATAGCAGTGTTTCATGGTAAGAGAAAGAAAAACACACACACCACCACTTTATGATTATTTGTAATTAAATAGGAAGCCTATTTCTCTGGTGAACTTTGCTATGATCTTAAGGCCAGAAAGAAGCAAGAAAAGCTTCAAAACTAAAAATTAAAAAAAAAAAAGAAAGACATGTAATGAAAATGGAGTAAACATGATTAAGCATTATTTCTAAGCCACGTGTAGAAGCAATGATAAATCTCATTTTATACATCTTCAGTATGTTAGGGGCTTTGAGCTCTAAGAATTGCATCTCTTTGGAGTAATTTGTTTCAAAGAATGAAATTATACACAAAGGAGTAATAACCTGAAAACTGAGCTGCTGGAATGTCTATAAACTCAACACACAGACTTTGGGATTCATGAAGGTGGATCCCTTGCACTGTTTCATACATATACTTTACACATTTTCCAAACCTTCTTGCTTTCTTTGATTCGACTCACCCTCAATCCCAATCTCTTTCATTGTGTTTGAAAATTGTGTTTTACTGACTTTGGTGACCTAGGAAAGAAGTGTTGTGTCCTGGGATATTAACTAACATTCCAGTACAGTGCTGAGAGATACAACCCTGTCCTCCCTCACATACTTACTAAACAAGTAATTTTAGCCACTTGGATCTTCTAGGCAAGGATTTTCAGGATAGAATATAAAGTATCCTTAGGCTGGTATTATTCTTATTTTTTATTTTTTTGGACAAATGACATACAAATTCAACAGTGATTTCTTTCTTATGCAGTTGTTATTATGAGTATAACTAAACTTTAGTTTTCATGAGATAAAATTGCCATGGAATTAAGCTATCACTGGAGTTCAAGGAGTAAGTTAATATTTTGAGATATTAGGCTACAAAGCCTCTACTCACCCACATATGCACACAGAGGAAATTGTAGAGGGTCCCTGTGGGTGTGTGTCAGGGCTATATCTTTTGTTTGCTCATTTGTTTTGTTTTGTTCTCCTAAATTGCTTAAGTGGGATGCCGTCAAAACCTTACAGGGTTACTGTTCTAGTCTTTGTTTCCTCATCTTCGATATAGGACAATTAGACAAGCAGATTTCAAAGCTACATTCCAATGATTTGGGGGTTACGTATACAAATTTAGATCTACCTTACTTCCTCTTGGGTCAAGCATACATTATAATAGGATGGAGAAGGAGAAACATAATGTAGCAAAATGAACACTGTGTCTTACATAACAAGAAGGCAATATTTTTGATGTAAAGGGAGTCAATATATTTATTTTGATACAGCAAGGTACTTTGATCCTACTTTTCCAGGGGACTTGACACTTGCTTTCTCTGCTTTGAATGTTCTACCATGTACTGTCAAATACTATTTTCTGGGACTCAGCTCAACATTCCTTCTTCATAAAACTTCTCCCTGAAGCATGAGGTCACTCCTTCCTCTGTAGCAACTACAGCCCTTAGCATATATCTACATTCACAACTGTCACAGTAGTTTATATTTTCAACAGCATTATTGTGGTATTTTCATTTCATTTATTATTTATTTTTTTTAAGAGATGGGAAGAAGAAAGAGAGGGAGAAACATCAACCAGTTGCCTTTCTCACACCCTCAACTGGGGACCTGGCCTGCAACCCAGGCATGTGCCCTGACCAGAAATCGAACCAGCGACATTTTGGTTCACAGGCTGGTGCTAAATCCACTGAGATACACCTGCTGGGGCAGTACTTTCATATCATATATAATTTACCATTTAAATGTATAATTCAATGATTTTTAGCAAATTTTAAAAGTTGTGCATTTGTCAACACAATCCAAATCTAGAACACTTGCATCAAAACCAAAAGGACCACATGCCCATTTATAGTCAGTCCTCATTCTGCTTACTGCAGCTCCAGATGCTATTAATCTATACCCTATTTCTGTAGTTTTCACGCTGTCCTGTGGTGCTCCCTTTGTGTTTTCCCTAGAGAAGAACAGAAGAATCCATGCTCCTTGAAGGCATGGATTATGGTTGGTTTGTTTTTTTCACTTTTTCTTCCCAAGTCTTAGCCAACTACATAGCCAAGAACATAGGTAATAAATGCTAGTTTGTAATATTTATCAAAACTGCTGTTTATTTTAAGTATGCAATTAAGAAGGAGTGTTACAAATTCCCTCTAATTTAATCCCAACAACATCTATTGAATAGGCAGTACCCTTTAGAGATATGTATATAGACTTAGAAGATCATGTTAGTATTTGAAGACTTGGCTGTCTGACTCCAAAGCTGAATGAAAGAATGGATGGATGAATGAATAATGAATATAAGAATTCCTAATCTGGAACAATTCTTAATTCTAGAGAGGATTCTAATAACAGACTTCATGACTTTGTTTGCAATAGTTTAGGTGCATATGATATACATTCCTGTTTCAATGTCTATAAGATGTCATTAGAATTTCAAAGATCTCTGATCCAAAAATGGTCGTGCCCTGCCTCATCCCCTTGTGCAGGTACTGAGAGAGACTGCAATAGTGCTGAGTATGGTCTCTCCATGTGCATCCATCTCACTTGAATAGGAAAGTTAGACAATCTTACCCTCTGTGTTATGTGGATCACTATTTGAGCAAGGTTTTCTAAGAACCCACTTTGCCCTGGCTGGTGTGGCTCAGTGGATTGAGCACTGGCCTGTGAACCAAAGGGTCACTGGTTTGATTTCTAGTCAGGGCATATGCCTGGGTTGCAGGCCAGGTCCCCAGTAAGGGCTATGTGAGAGGCAACCACACATTGATGTTTCTTTCCCTCTCTCCCTCCCTTTCACCTTCCCTAAAAATAAATAAAGTTCATTTTGTTTTTAAAAAAAGAACCCACTTGTTTCAAACCTCTTTCTGTGCTCAAATGAAGAAAGTTAACCCTACCTTGTGTATACCAAACAAAAAACCTTTCTATTCTATGGCCTTCCTTTGTTTCAAGCTGTCATGTCAATAAAGTTGTTGGAGGAAAAAATTCAAATAGAAGAAAGGCTATAAATGGAGAACCCCTTAGATTCTTCCTTCTCCCTGGCGGAAACTCTTCCTTATCCCCAGAGCAGGGTGAGTTAATTGTATTTGAATGAATAATTCTAATAAAGCACTGACCTTTAATGCCAACTGATGTTTTTAATTTTGATTCACTGTCAGTCACTCCAACATGAGCCACTCCAGGATGTGAGCAGTGGAAAGGCCAGTAAGTACAGAGAGGAGAAAAACAAACATGCAGAGCGGGTGCCACCGCAGGTAAACGTGTGCATGGCAGATCTTACAATGAGATGTGAGCTGAGACTGCTTACAGAGGAGTTAGTGAAATGGTCAGAATCAGTAAGAGCCACAGGTATGCTGAAATTGAAAATTTTCTTCCTATCAAAAAGATAACAATTATTGTTCTTTGTATAAAACCAAGAAAAGACAGAAAAGTAAAAAAGAAAATGGAAAAACAAAACAGAACAAAATAAAAGCCATCTGAAATCTCATCACTTAAAGACAACATTGTGACTACTGTTATTATTCTGGAATATATACTTCCAATCTTTTTTCTATATTTACATAGATATATTGCATATATAAGAAATACATGTATTTATATACATATAAAATATGTGTATACATGCTTATATCTATTTATTTGAAAATTGAATATGCTGTGTATAATACGATATGTTCCTTCTGAAGGTATCTTCCAAAAGGTGTTAATGGATTTTTCACAGATATTTATGTAGATATTAGTGGCATCATTGCAATCATTTTATTTAAACTCAATAACAATTTATTGTTCATGCACTATATTTAGAAATAAATAGAACCACTAAAGACTTTACACACAAAAGTGTGTATATTTATTTGTTAATTCAGCATACAACTGAGTTTCTACTGTGGAAACATAGAGCAGTGAACAGACAAAAATGTATAAGTGTGTGTGTGTTGTATGTGCCCTCTGACACACAAGATGGGGTGGAGGCAGGCGATGGGAATGAACTGCAAATCAGCAGCCCTCATTATCATCCACCACAGAGCCCCCGTATTACAGGGGGCAGTGCCTAAGGGCCAGGGTCTCACCTTGAAGATACATGAAGTTTTCAGCAAACTGATGTTTCTTACCCTAAAATTCCTCAGATATTCTGGACTCTATTGTATATCTTTGTTTGCTTTTAATGTAATAATAATAATTAAAAATACTGCTCAATCAAATGATTTATCTGTATGGGAAACCCTGCCTGAGAACTAGATATTCCAAGATTTGGAAATATGCACAGAGAAGGTGATAGTTTTTGAGGGCCCTCATGCCAAACCTGCTGCTCTGACATGCCAGTTCTCAACTTCAGGCACACAAATTCTCAACCACTTTTCTCAGAGGGCACAAAAATAATCCAATAGGCCAGTAAGTAGTACACAGACATTATATAAATATTTTAGATTACAAAGTGGCCTTTCCATGGAAATTTTGGTGTCATCTAAGATGAGTTCATGACAATCAGTGAGTGTTGCCTTATCTGAGGAGCCATTCTAGGTCCTGTCACTTAAGTACATTGTGTGTATTAAAGTGTTTCTCATCAGATATTACCTTCCTTCATGTATACATCTCCAGTGCCTACTGCCATACTTAGGCATTCAGATATTAAACGAACAACCAAAACCTATAGAAATGAACTATTGTAGAATCTATGGGCATCTTGATCCTGTGGTATAATCCCCTTATTTTAAGCACAAGCACATTGTAGCCCAGAGAGTCAAAATCATTTGGTCAAATCACATAGTCAATTCAATATAATTGTATTTCAAAGATGTTTTAGAGGGGAAAAAGAAATTAATGAACATTATACCAGTTATGGAAGTTGGATGTCTTCAGTAGCAGTAGAAAAGTCTGTTTTGAATTAAGCACAAACTTGTAAGACCTCAGATGGATTAACAAGAATATCTGATATTTCAAAAATTGGGTGTGGCAAGTATTTCTGATTTATTAGGTGATAATATACAAGTGCAGCATACCTCTATGCTTGAGATTTATTAAAACAAAATGAAAATAATGGTATAACATTAAATTTGAGAAGATGTTTAATATAATCTCTGTTGGCAACAAAGATTAAAATATGGTACTAATGTCTAATTTGATTCAAAATGTACTTCTTGGTGAGAATCTAAAATGATTCACTATATATGGCTTTGACTAAAATAATATTTTGTTACACTCTAATAGGATATTAATACCCCCATGAGCCAAGCTGGCTCAATTCAATGTTCATCTTAATTAGCTAACATTAACCATCATTAGGGTTTTATATGGTACAATGCACATTACTTTGTAACTTCCACCTAGATCACAAGGAGCTATATCATAATACATGTTATCCATCATCAATTTCCCTGGGCTTTCTTAACACATAGCTTTTATTTTAAAAGTTAAGGTCAATGCTAAGTGTTACACTTTAGCTGAAAAAGTAAAAAAACAAAATTGTTAATTAACAATGTTAATTAAATGTTAATCATGTAAATGAAAGCATTTTTCATTCACTTGTCTAATAAATTATAGCCAGGTAGTCTTTGGATGACATATGAAAATGGCATTGATGGCTAGAAAATGGGGAGAAAAAAAGAATAAAATAAAACAAAACAATAATTTAAAAATGAGAATCAAGATGGCAGAGGAGTGAGTGGAAGTCACACTGACCTCATCCCAGGACCAAACTGGAATTACAACTAAATTGTGGAGAAATCATCTGGAACAAACAACTGAACAATAGCAAGAGAGGAACCTTATAACTTCAGACAGAAAGAAGAATCAGCTCTAGCACAACCTAACTGGTAAGGAGTGGGGTAGAGACTTGAGAAGGCGGGCAGGGCATCCACAAGAGGCACCACCAGAAGGATATTGAAACGGCCAGTTGCATCCCCCTGAGAAGAACAGGGTCTAAACCATAAGCAGGGATCTCCAGACTACAGCACCAGAGCCTAAAACATACACAGATAACGACCAGCTGCGAAAAACGACAGGATTGCTCTCTGCCGGAGAGAGGCAGCTGGAGACTCAAAGAGCCACTTAAAGGGCCAGCACATAAATTTGTATCTGCAGCTACTTACCCTGGTCTCCGGCAAAGGCGGGGCAGAGTGGGCTAGAGACACCTGAGGAGAGACTGGGGAAGGAGGCTTTGGGGAGAGGACTGAGAGTAGCCAGCGGGATCCTGGTGCTGACTCATTCCCCCGTGCGGCAGCAGCCATCTTGTTCAGGCAGACCACTCCCCTGAGCGGCAGCAGTGAGAGAGGACAGAGTAACCCCCCCCCCAGGAGGGAATCGGCCCTGGCCTGGAAGTGCTAAAGCCAGGCAGCTGAGTACAGAGTGGCATCCACAGATAGTAGATCCCTGGCTAAAGCAGGTGCAGAGTTGTCTAGAGACACTTTAGGAGAGACTGGAGACAGAGGCTTTGGGGAGAGAATGGAGAGAGTAGCTGGTGGGATCCCAGTGCTGACTCCTCCCCGACAGAGCAGCAGTCATAGGGCTCAGGCAGACCATCCCCCTGAGCAGCAGCAGCATGAGAGGACCCAACAACTCCACCTCCAGGAGGGACTCTGCCCCGCCCTGTGGTGTCTAAGCTGGCCTGCTGAGTGCAGAGCAGCTAAATTAACAGCTGAAGGAGACAGCTCCTGGAAGTCTCGAACAGACTGCCTAAGGTCAGACAGGGTCAACGTCTGACATCATCAGAGGCAGATCCAGAAAGTAAAAACAGATGTCTCCTACCATAGGAGTTCACACCACAAAGCCAGGAAGTCAAGACAGATCAATTTAAGAAGGAAAAGCAAAAAAGAAGAGTCTCACAAATAATGGGAAGACAAAGAAACACCCCCCGCGCCCCCAGTCAAAGGGAAAGGAGGAATCCCTAGAAAGAGAACTAAATGAAATAGAGGCAAGCAAACCGTCAGATATTGAGGTCAAAACAGCAGTTCTAAGGAAGCTCAGTGAGCTCAGTGAGCTCAGAGAGAATTACCAAAAACTGCATGGAAACCACAAGGAACTTACTGCAAACTATATCGGCATGAAAAAGGACATAGAAACTATCAATAAGAGGCAAGAGGAAATGGAGAACACAATTTATGAATTGAAGAACACAGTGGAAGGAGTCAAAAGCAGGCTAGATGATCGACTCAGCGAGCTGGAGGATAAGGTAGAACAAATCTCCCAGAAAGAGCAAGAAAATGAAAAAGGACTCAAAAAGAATAAAGAGGCATTGAGGGGAATGCGGGATAATTTGAAATGTAACAATATCTGGGTAATAGGGATACCAGAAGGAGAAGAAGAGGAGGAAGGGGTAGAGAACCTGTTTGAAAAAGTAATGATGGAAAACTTCCCTAATTGGAGGAGAGAGAAAGTCACACAAGTTGGGAATGCCCATTCAAGAAGAACCCAGTAAGGGCCACTTCAAGACACATCATAATTAAAATGGCAAATATCAAAGAAAAACAGAGAGTCCTAAAGGAAGCAAGGGAGAAACAGGTAGTAACATACAAGGGAGCCCTGATACTCCTAGCAGCTGACTTCTCAACAGAAACACTACAAGCCAGAAGGGAATGGCAAGAAATATTCCAAGGAATGAAAAGCAAAGACCTGCAACCAAGACTGCTCTACCCAGCAAGGCTCTCAATTAAAATGGACGGTGAAAGGAGTTTCCCAGGCAAAAGAAGGGTAAAAGAATATACCTCCACCAAACCAGCATTGCAAAATATGCTAAAGGGACTGATTTAAGAAGATCAAGAAAAAGATTCTATGATTACCTGGTCCTTTCACAGTCACTAGTACTTGATATTACCAATATTTTTAATACTCATTAATCTGATTGTGACAATGATGTTATTTTAATTGTTCCTTTATTATTTATTGAAACTAAACCTGTTTTAGTATATTTCTTGCCTATTTCTATTATTTTTTTAAAAAAAGCCTTAAATGACTGTTTGGTATTCTTTATCCATTTTTTGACTAAAGGTTTGTACAATCTTTTTCCCTAAAAAGAAAAAAAAATCAAAAAAACTATTAATGCTTTTTTAGATGTGTTAGAAATACGTTCTTTTTTTGTTGTTGCTTTTGTTTTGTTTTGTTTTATATTAAGCAAGAGATAATATAATGTTGTAACTTCTATGCCCAAAGTTAGTTATATGATCTATACATTTTTGTTTTTTTCTTTTTTTAATTTATTTTTTCAAATACATTTCTCTCTGCCTACCCCCCACCACTTTCCCTTGCCCCATCCCTCCGTACCTCAACTCTTCCTCTTTGCTTTTGTCCATGAGTCCTTGGTATATGTTCCTTGATTTTCGCCTTCCCTCTCTTTTCCCCCGCCCCCCTCACTCCTTCCCTCTTACCTCTGTTGGTTTCTTTTCCTTTCAGTGTTGCTGGTCTTATTTTCCTTGAATCTTTGTATTGTTGGTGAGGTTCCACTTATAGGTGAGATCATATGGTATTTGTCTTTCACCCCCTGGCTTATTTCGCTTAGCATAATGCTCTCAAGTTCCATTCATGCTGTCACGAAGTGCAGGAGTTCTTTTTCTCTTTCTGCTGCGTAGTATTCCATTGTGAAAATGTACCATAGTTTCTTGATCCAATCATCTACTGATGGGCATTTAGGTTGGTTCCAACACTTGACTATTGCAAATTGTGCTGCTATGAACATTGGGGTGCATAGGTTCTTTTGAATTGGTGTTTTGGGATTCTTAGGGTATAGTCCCAGCAAAGGAATCACTGTATCAAAAGGCAGTTCCATTTTCAGCTTTTTGAGGAAATTCCATACTGCTTTCCATAATGGCTGCACCAGACTGCATTCCCACCAGAAGTGTACTAGTGTTCCCTTTCCTCCACAGCCTCGCCGCACCTGTTGTTTGTTGATCTGTTTATGATGGCCATTCTGACTGGTAGCCATCATTGATGGTACTGAGATGGTACCTCATTGTGGTTTTGATCTGCATTTCTCTGGTGGCTGGTGATGCTGAGCATCCTTTCAAATGTCTCTCGGCCCTCTGTATCTCCTCCTTGGAAAAGTGTCTGCCCAGGTCCTTTGACCATTTTTTGATTGGATCATTTGTCTTCTTGGAGTGGAGTCGGGTGAGTTCTTTATATATCTTGGAGAGCAAACCTCTATCTGAGGTATCATTAGCGAATATATTTTCCCAAACGGTTGGCTCCCTTTTCATTTTGCTGATGTTTTCTTTGGCTGAGCAGAAGCTTCTTAATTTGATGAAATCCCCCTTGTTTATTCTTTCTTTTATGTCCCTTGCTTTTGGGGACATATCGGTGAAAAAATTGCTGCGTGGGATATCTGAGAGTTTCCTACCAACGTTCTCCTCTAGGACTTTGATGGTGTTGAGACTTATATTTAAGTCTTTTATCCATCTGGAGTTTATTTTTGTGTATGGTGTCAGCTGATGATCTAATTTCAATTTTTTGCATGTAGCCGTCCAGCTCTCCCAACACCATTTGTTGAAGAGGCTATTATTGCTCCATTTTAAGCTTCTGCCCCCTTTGTCAAATATTAGTTGCTCATATAGATATGGGCTTATTTCTGGGCTTTCTATTCTGTTCCACAGGTCTATGGGTCTGTTCTTGTGCCAGTACCAGATTGTTTTGAGTATAGTGGCTTTGTAGTAGAGTTTGATGCCCGGTATTGTGATCCCTCCTACTTTGTTTTTCTTTCTCAAAATTGCTGTGGCTATTCAGGGTCGTTTATGGTTCCATATAAAATTTTTAAGTGTCTCTTTTACTTCTGTGAAATATGTCACTGGTATCTTAATAGGGATTGAGTTGAATCTATAAATTGCTTTTGGTAGTATGGATATTTTGATGATATTAATTCTTCCAATCCATGAGCACGGTCTATGCTTCAATTTCTTTGTGTCTTCCTCAATTACTTTCTTCAATGTTGTATAGTTTTCTGCGTAGAGGTCTTTTTACTACAAGGTACTTTACTTTTCTTGTTGCTATATTGAATGGTATTTTTTTTTCTGAATTCTTCTTCCCTTTCCTTTCTGGTGTAAAAAAATGGCTTTGATTTCTGAATATTGACTTTGTATCCTGCTGTTTTGCCAAATTCACTTATTAGGTTGAGTCGTTTTATGGTGGAGTCTACAGGGTTTTCTATGTACACTATCATGTCATCTGCAAACAATGATAGTTTTACTTCCTCCTTTCCTATTTTGATACCTTTTATTTCTTTTTCTTGTCTGACTGCTGTGGCTAGGACTTCCAATACGATGTCGAAAAGAAGCGGTGAAAGTGGACATCCTTGTCATGTTCCCAATCTTAGTGGGAAAGCTTTCAGTTTTTGCCCGTTGAGTATGATGTTGGCTGTAGGTTTCTCATATATGGCCTTTATTACGTTGAGGAATGTCCCACTTATTCCCATTTTGCTGAGTGTTTTGATCATAAATGGATGCTGTACATTATCGAATGTGTTTTCTGCTTCTATAGAGATGATCATGTGGTTTTTGTCTTTTATTTTACTTATGTGATGTATTACGTTTATTGACTTGCGTATATTGAACCATCCCTGCATTCCGGGGATGAATCCCACTTGGTCCTGGTGGATAGTTTTGTAATGTATTCCTATAAGGTTTGCCAATATTTTGTTGAGGATTTTAGCATCTATGTTCATCAGGGAAATTGGCCTGTAGTTTTCTTTCTTTGTAGAGTCTTTATCTGGTTTTGGGATTAGGGTGATGCTGGCCTCATAGAAAGAGTCTGGGAGTCTTCCCTCCTCTTGGATATTTTGGAATAGTCTGAGAAGGACAGGGGTTAGCTCTTCTTAAATGTTTTGGAAAATTCTCCTGGGAAAACGTCCAGCCCGGGGCTTCTGTGTGCTGGGAGTTTCTTGATTACTGCTTCCATTTCTCCAGCTGTTATCGGTCTGTTCAAGCTTTCTGTTTCTTCCTCCTTCAGGTTTGGAAGATTATACTTTTCTAGAAATTTGTCCATTTCATTGAGGTTTTCAAATCTCTTGGCATATAATTGTTCATAGTAGTTTCTGACAATCATTTGTACTTATGTCGTATCAGTTGTTATCTTCCTCTTTCATTTCTGATACTATTAATTTGAGCCCTCTCCCTTTTATTCTTGATGAGTCTGCTTAAAGGCTTGTCAATTTTATTTATCTTTCAAAGAACCAGCCTCTGGATTGGTTGATCCTCTGAATTGTTCTTTTCATCTCCATGTCATTCCGTTCTACTCTAATCTTGACTATTTCCTTCTTTCTACTTGCTCTGGGATTTACTTGTTGTTGTTTCTCCAGTTCTTGAAGTTGTAGTGTTAGGTCTTTTATTTGAAATGTTTCTATCTTTTTTAGGGAAGCCTGTATTGCTATGAACTTACTGACCTCTCAGGACTGCCTTTGATGAGTCCCATCAGTTTTGGACTGTTGTCTGTTTATTTTCATTTGTTTCCAGAAATATTTTGATTTATTCTCTTTTCTCATTACTGACCCATTCATTTTTTAAGAGTCTACTGTTGAATCTCCATGAGATTGCATGTTTTTGAAGCTTCTCTTTGAGGTTGATTTCCCATTTCAAGCCCTTGTGTCCTGAGAAAAAGTTTGGTATTATTTCAACCTTCCTGAAATTGCTGAGGTTTGCTTTGTGTCCTATCATGTGGTTTATCTTTGAAAAAGTGCCATGAGCATTTGAAAAGAATGTGTATTTTGCTTCTTTGGTATGTAAGTTTCTATATATGTCAGTTAAGTCTCTTTGATTCAGTGCGTCATTCAGCTGCACAATATCTTTATTAATGTTTGTTCGGAAGATCGATCCATTTTTGACAGTAGGGTGTTGAAATCTCCTACTATCAATGTGTTGCTGTCTATATCTTTTTTGAAGTCATCCAACAATTTCCTTATATACTTGGGGGCTCCTATATTGGGAGCATATAAGTTTATGATGTTTATGTCTTCTTGATACAGTCTTCCTTTAAGTATCATAAAGTGCCCCTGTGGGTCTCTTTTTATGGCCTTTGTTTTGAAATCCAGTTTGTCTGATACAAATATGGCAACCCTGACCTTTTTCTCATGCCTATTTGCTTGGAATATTTTTTTCCTTCCATTTACTTTCAATCCGTGTAGGTCTTTGCTCTGAGGTGTGTCTCTTGTAGGCAGCGTATGTGTGGGTCATGTTCTCTTATCCATTCAGCTAGCCTGTGTCTTTTGATTGGGGCATTTAGTCCATTTACATTGAGAGTTATCACTGATAGAAATCTGTTCAGTTTTTCTCTTTGTACCTGTGTTTTTCTCTTTCTCACTCTTTTCCTTCATCTTCTTAAACCAGTCCCTTTAGTATATCTTGGAGTGTTGGTTTGGTAGAGATGTATTCTTTTAGCATTCTTTTGTCTGGGAAACTCCTTATTTCCTCTTCTATTTTAATTGAGACCTTGCTGGGTAGAGCAGCCTTTATTTCAGGCCCTTGCTTTTCTTGACTTGGAATATTTGTTGCCATTCCCTTCTGGCTTGTAGTGTTTCTGGTGAGAAGTCAGCTCCTAGCCGTATCATGCCCCCTTTGTTTGTTACTTTCCTTCTCCCTTGCTGTCTTGAGGATTCTCTCTTTCTCTTTGATAGTTGCCATTTTAATGATGATGTGTCTGGGAGTGGACCTTTTTGAGTCCCTCTTGAGTGGGGTCCTCTGTGCTTCCTGGATTCATGAGACCCTTTCTCTCCTCAAATTGAGAAATTTTCCATCATTACTTTTTCCAGGAGGTTCTCTATCCCTTGCTCCTCTTCTTCTCCTTCTGGTATCCCTATTATGTGCATATTATTGCATTTCAGGGTGTCCTGCATTTCCCTCAATGCCTCTTCATTCTTTTTGAGTCCTTTTCCCATTTCTTGTTCTTTCTGGGAGCTTCCTTCTACCTCATCCTCCATCTCACTGATTCTGTCCTCGGCTTCATTCAGCCTGCTTTGGATTCCTTCTACTGCGTCCTTCAATTCAGAAATGGTATTCTTCATATCCTCTTGTGTCTTCTTGATAGTTTCTCTGTCCTTTTCCAGGCTGATATAGTTTGCTGTATGATCCTGATAGTTTCTCTGCAGTTTCTCGTTATCTTTGAGCTAGCTGAGCTCATTGAGCTTTCTTAGAACCATTGTTTTGAATTCAGTATCTGATAGTTCCCTTGCCTCTATTTCATGGAGCTCTCTCTGTGGGGAGTGCCCTTTTATACTCTTTGGGGTGGACTTCTTTTTCTTCCCATTTTTGTGAGAGTCTGTTAAGTAATTTATTTATTTATTTATTTTCCCTTTTCCTTCAATTGGACTGTCTAGCTTTCCTGAGTGTGGATTAAACTTCTATGGTATTAGGTGGGTCTTCTTATTTATTTATTTATTTATTTATTTATTTATTTTCCTTTACTTTTCTTTCTGGGCCTGCCCCAGTTGTTGTCAGTTGTTGACCGTATACGACCTTGGGTCATTTGTTTGAGCCTTCCAGGATTCTAACTAGATAGTATGTGTCTGACTCCTGCTTTGGGCAGCTCTGTGACCCCTTCCGCCAGGGTGCCACTATTTCTGTGTATCGCTCTGCACTCTCAGGCAGGCTCCTTGATCGCCCTCCCAGCCCGGCTGGATCCCCTGCCCGCCTGGGCTCGTGCGTGCTTTCCCCAGTGCAGGGGGCTTCTTCGGACCTCGCGTACTCGTCTGGCCCCCCAGGCCGGTAGGCACCCCAGCACTGGTCCTTTCATGGTCTTCTATTGTGTGATTTCCCGGCTTTTGGCTCTTTGGATGCGTTGCCTGCCCTCGCCAAATGGGGACTAAGGAAATGGGAGGAAGTCAGCTCCAGGACTCTCGGTTAATCCTGTCTCCAGTCTCTCCTCCAGGGACTCTGGGCAGCTCTGTGACCTCTTCGACCGGGATCCACTCTTTCTGTGGACTGCTCTGCACTCGCGGGCCCACGCGAGTCGATTTACACCTGCCCTCACCGATCTGCACACTCCCTTGCAGGCTCATCTGTGCCAACCTGTGGGAGGCCTTGGCAACCCGCGCTAGCCCTCGCCAGCCTGCATGGGTCCATTCACATGCTCGCCAACCCTCGCGGGCTACTCGGCGCAAGTGTGCGTGCCTGCACTGGCTGGTTTTTCACACATACTTTCTTATTCTATTACTGGCCTTTTAACTTTGTCTGTATATACATTGTTATATATTCTTAAATGTTTAATATAGTCATATTGTTAATATTTTACTTTATAGCCTCTGGGTTTGAATATTTTACTTCAGGTTAAGAAAAATATTATTTTGTATTTTCTCCTAAAACTCCTTAGATTTTACATATTGATTTTTAAATCACCTGAATGTTTGTTGTATAATATGTGAAATAGGGCTCTTTATTTGTTTTATTTCAAGTAATCATGGTTCATGTACCTTATTTGTTGAATGAGCCTTATTTCCTCCATTGATTTGAAATATCAAGTTAATCATATATTACATTGTTACACAGATATATACATTTGTTTCTAGAATGCTCAGTTTATTTCATTGATCTACTTATTTATTTCTGTGCTGGTGTCATACTGTTTTAATTGCTGAGACTTTAAAATGGCTTTACATTTTTTAATATTTTATAATGGATTTTGATATTTAAAAAATACATAAATAAAATCAATATGCATTTAAAAAAAAGAACAAATGAAGGAACTCCCACCTTCTGTGACAACATGGGTGGAACTGGAGAAGATTATGCTAAATGAAATAAGCCAGTCAGTGAAAGATAAATCCCATATGATCACCTTTAAGTGGAATCTATTCAAAAAAATAAACTAACAAACAAAATAAACCACAGGCATGGAAGCATGGCACAGACTGAAAGTGACCCTAGGGGATGGGGAAAGAGGACAATGGTGGAGAGAAGGAGAAGGGACTAAACGAGGAATATATATGAATGTCCCATGGACACGGACAACAGAGTGGGAGTTGACTGTGGGAGAGGGAGGCAGGATGGGGTCATTGGAGGAGGGCAAAGGGGCAAAAACTGAGACAACTGTAATAGAATAAACATGATTTAAAAATAAAAAATTAAAAAGAAAATTTAAATATGAACATAGGTTTTTCTTGTTTGTTTTTTGTGACATGGAAAATCTACCTTTATTTCCAGAGATCTATCTAAGTGATATAAAGGAAGTGTACAGATAAAAAGGTAGGTATAGTTTTTGAGGTAGGGTGATATTTGAAGGTCTTTTTCCTAATGAAACATCCTGGCCTGACAAAAGATGCAGACCATGTACTCTTGACTCCAGTATGCTGTGTTCATGGAAAAAATTTTAAATGGCATTTTAATAATTATGATTACAAAGCATCTAGAGACCCTTAAGCCAATAAAACCATTTGGAAAGGTTAAACATCCTTAATGTGCAAGCCTGTTTTATTCTTGTCCTATTGGCAATAATCATGACTACACCAGACTTACATTTTTATCATCATTAGCAAAAGCAAACAAACAAATGCTTGTATTGCACATGATTTCAGACGCAAGTGTGCTATAAATTTATATTGTTTCACATCTTAACTCATTGTGTGATTTGATGCTCTAGGCTTAAATTTCTGTAGTCCGAAAGTGGGAATGATGACTCTTCTTGAGAAATAATGAAGATAAGTAATTTCCAAAAGAAATGACTTTGAAGAGCACATGATAGGTTTTGCCCAGAAAGTATCCAGCCAGGAAATATGAAATATAGATACATTTATTTAAGAAGAAAGATACACAAAACATTGTACATAGAAAAATGACGCCTCAGTTCCCTTCAAAGTAGGTAACCTGGGACCTCACACAGTTCTCCCAGTGTCATCAGCACGATATTCCTACTCTGGTAGCAGAAGCCATGGAATGAATTTTGCCACAACATGTTTCATGGCAAGATCCTGCATCAAAATCTCGGTCATAGTAGGTTTGAGGGTCCCCAGGTCAGCTTCTAGTTTTCATGCTGTCAGTCGCTGATCTTTATTGGCTGCAGGTTTCTCACATTCAACATTCTCAGGTGTTCTGCTTCTTGCAGGCCTTCCAGTATATGGGTCGCTTTCAATAGATTTTCAACCGTACTTGGAGCACTTGTGCCACACTTTTATTTGTACTGCGCTCATTGCATCCTCCCTGAAAGCCTTCTTTTTCATACAAATAGTTTCTTCAGAGGAATGTTCAAGCTTAACACAAAATTTGGTGCAGATTTGTTGTTCTACTTGCTATGTCATTTTGAATGTGACAGCCACACAGTACAGATGCTCATTCAGTGGTATCTATCACCCCCACTGACTAGTACAGTGAAGTCATCCTGGTTCACACATGTGCATTCCAGTCCATTCTCCTTGGTTGCCAGGTTATGTCGATGTTGCACAAACCATTCTCATTATATTAACAAAGGCTAGACTTTTCCCAGACAAATCTCACGTATAGTTTCCTTTGATTAAAATAGGTTGTGAAGTCATTTAAAAAAATTGAAATCTCCAAGTCACATTAGAGGCCTTCTTCACTTAGAGGTTTTGGCCCTAGAACCAGGAGCCAAGGAGGAGGTGGGAGAAACTACCTCTGTTTGAAAACTTTTGCTTTCTTTCTCTTCCCTCTCCCTACATAGAAAACACAGGCATGTGCGTGTGTGCACACACAATCTAGAGGAAACTACTTTACTTGGAGATCTAAATCCAATAACTTTTTTGCTCACTAATTTTCTTTTGACTATCTGGGCATATCTATATCCATTATAGAAAAAAGTTACTTAAGAGAATTTTCCTGTCTTAAGGTGACTTTCAGTGCTTTCTCATTTAATTGTTAGAAGCCAACACCATTAAATTTGTCAGACTTTTCTTAAAATGAGTCATGATTGGTAATCAGGAATGCCTACTCAGTTTAGGAATATTTTTCCCGCCTTTCCTAGGTAGGTATATCAATTCTAGAACATTGTAAATTGAGATTTGTGCATTTGTTGTTTAAAAGCCAACTCTGAAAGTTAATGTGTTAGGAAAATTTTTATTTCCAGAGTTCTGCAACTAGACTGGCAATAGGATTCTCATGTCGGTCCACTAAAGTGCCCAGCTGGTGGCATTCAGGTGGAGGGCCTGTCCACAGAGCATGTGAAGGAGCAGCTGATAAGGGAGCAAGCAGGAGCACACTGGCTGGCAAAGGTGAGGGCCCTCAGCACATGGAGTTAGCTCTGTAATTAGTAATGGAAGGCACATACCCCAGGCAGCACAGAAACTGGAATACTCTGTTATGCTGGGGGCCAGCAAAGCCAGCAAGTACAATTCTTTGTTTTGTTTTGTGATTACTAACACTGTTTAATAGGTCCTGGTATTCTCAGAGGCATAGGGAACAGAAAAGTCAAACACTTTAAATTAACTTAACCAGGAAATTTTAACCTGACAGCATTTTGAAAAAAAAAATTAATTTGCAAATTTAGAAAACAGTAAATATCTTGTGTGTTACATAGATGTGGGATGAATGTATTATAATTTTCTTCTTGGGAAGTAATGAAATTCTTTGGCTTTCAAAACATTTTATTTGTTGATTGAAAATGTACTATATTTAGAATTAGACTACTCTCATATGAAAATCAAAATGTCTTTTCACACTCATCCTTTCTCATTCATTCATGTAAACCCCTCATTTTTGAAGGAAACTCTGGAAGTGTCTATTTTATAATAATAGGAATAAATAGAAAAGCATATGCAAATATCTCAGTCATCTTCTATGATAAGAATAAATCACATGGGATTTTCTCCTCCACCATGCATACGTTTAAAGAAGCCCTGAATGGCACGCTTCCTTTTAACCTCAAGGTCTGACATTTTAAACATAAGATTTCTCAACCTTAGCTCTGAGGTCACAAAGCAATAAGGCACAAAGCAAAGTTTCTAATTACTTCTCCCCTTTCTTGATTTATTTTGTATTACTCTTTAATTTGTTATTTGATGCAACTGGAAGTATATATTTATAACATAATTATGTTTACAATGTATAAAAAGTTGGCTAAAGAATAATGATTTTCACTTATGTACTCATTTTTCTTAAGAAAATAAACCTAATCACATGTCAAGTCAGTGTTGCAGACTGTGCAATCCCAGGGGACAAAATATGGTCTTTGAGGAAATATGGTCTTCTCCTCTCTCAAAGGCTGAGGCGAGTCTTAACTTAAGAATAGATTTAACTTAGTAACACTTTAATTTGTTGTGTTTTTCTGATTTGCTTTACTAAGTTACCAGGCCCTTAATATTAAAGCATTAAGTGAAAGGTTTGGGCATTTGAATTCTGAAAAGCAATGAAATGTTGCATCTGAGGAAATTCTTCCCATTTCCCTACCTATATTTTGTTCTTATACTGGGTTGGCCAAAAAGTCTGTTATTTTTTTTTCTGTAAAATAAAAAATACATTTTTCATTTTCACCAATAACTTTCTTGATTTGCATACTTTGAGTACGGTGGCTGTCTCCTGCTATTGGCTTTTTTTTTAGTGGGTAGAGGCCAGGGGTGCTGCTGAACACCTTCCAATGCATGACAGCCCCACAGCTAAGAATTATTTGGCCAAAATATCAATAGTACCAAGAAACTTCGCAAACCACTTTTGCCAAGTTCGATCATAGTGCCTTCTCCATATACTGCATAATTTTTTTTTATGTTTCAGTTGTGTTTTTACCTTTCTTGAAATGATAGAGCATAATATGTCAAAAAGTTTCATATTTTCTTCCATCTTCAATATTAAAATCGCTGCAAAAACATTCACCAATTTTTATAACATTTTTTAGATGCACACACAGCTATCACAATACAATCTAACAAAATTGTTTCAAGTGAAATTAAAGACAACTAAGCACCACTAGAGCCATGTCAAAGAAAAAATGTAACAAACTTTTCAGTCAACTCAATCTTTTCTGTGTTGGCTTTAATGTCTAAATGCCTAGTAACAGTATACATTGGAAGTGCTATGACTGGTTGGTTTTGTGATTGGTCATTGCCAGGAGCTGTGTAGAAAATCAGTATGCAGATGCAGGGAAAAAAGTTTCTCTAAAATTGCAGGAGAGTGTCCTGGAAATGTTGGCTTTAAAATAGAAAAAAAAAAAATGCCTCATTTTGGAAAAATGAGGCAATTAGTAAACAGTAATTCTTAGAAGAGTTATCTCTTTGGTATAGCGATCTGGGAGGTGGTGCCTGGATTCCAGAACAGAACAGAACCAAACAGGATGATATAAAAAGTGTCAGTTCCCAGATAGCTTCATGTGAAACTCTTCTAGCATTTATTTTTTCTTTGCAGCATATTAATAGCATTTATTTCTGCATCCGAGGCATAGACAACTTTATTCCTTAAGTGGCAGCAACTTAAACACATGACTCCAAGCTGCCACAGGCAACTCCCACTGCAGAGTATGCCATACTTTACTCAAAAGATAAAAACTGAGTGTTTGTTTTGATAAGTCTTGATATATTTTTTCTTTATTTTCTCTCTAAGTCTAAGAACTTTGGCATTTGACTAATTTACCATGCATTTCAGGCTGGTAGCAATATCAGGAAAGAAATATGATAATCACTTGCTGCCACAAAGTATTCTACACACTGTTCTCTTTTTCAGCTCTGGTTTCACATGTGTTGGTTCAATGGAATATTCAATAGACATTTATAGGAAATAAATTGAGAGATGAATGTAAAACATATGGCATCTGGAGGTTTATTTGCAAAGTCCCTGCATCAAAGCTTTCTCCAGATCCCACCATATTAGCTCTGTTTTTCCAGGCCAGCAGAATCAGGAAGGTAACCACAGACTTCCCTGATGGAAAACACATGAAAAACAGAGCAAATCTTAATACATAGCTGGAGTCCTGGTCAAGGAGCATCCCTCAAAATAACTTTATTACTAGTGTTTTTAAAATATTGTTTAGAACTGCATTAATAACATGAAACAGGTTGATTTTGCTTAGCATTTATCTTCAAAATTATAGGACACATTTTTATTTATTTGTACCAATAAAAATTATATCACTTTAGTGGCATTTTATTAAAATCTCAAGACTATTTTTCAGGTTGGGTATGTAACAATAAATTCCAACAAAAGAGAAATGCAACACATAATATGGCATACTCACAGATGTACATCTGAACATTCACAAATAGGAACAGAACACTTATGTATACTGGTACACCCACATATACAACAGGCCCCCACACTAAATTTAGGAGAATCACATTGTTATAAATCATAGTTAAAAATTATTGATTGGGCAAGAATGAAAAATGGTTCTCAAACTTAATTGGTATACCAAATAGTTTTTTCAACCTTGCATGCTTTCTGCTTTGTGCAGTTAGTTATAGCTACATTACATCTGATAGCAAATTAATTTTTATTCAGCCTCTTATATAAATCATTATGAAATGTCAAAAGCTTATACATATATATATATATATATACATATTTAAGTTTTCGCTTATTTTCCAAATAGTTTCCATTTTTCAATGTCACAGACTTTACAGCCACTTGGTCCATTTTAATGATTTTTTTCCTCACGCTAAAATTTCCCCTTACTACTGTACCTTTATGGATTCCTGGGTGCATAGATGCATGCTATGCAAGGGATATAGGTAATCTGTACATGATAATCTGAAAAATTCTTTCTTTCCTTGGGTTCAAATTGAATGGTCAATGATTGGCATAGAGAAGCAATAAAATGTAGCTATTTTAAATATGCAATATGTAAAGATTGCCCCTTGTATATAAATGTTACAGATTCAAACACTAGCAAGTTAACTCCCTGACCCTGCTGTCCATAGATTCCATTTCAGAACTGTTGCTAAGGAAGAAGGTGCCTTCAATTTTTTTTGGCAATTATACAATTACCCATCACAATGAAGTTCTCCCTTTATAGGTTAAGCTTCGAAATTTATGGCAGTAAGTTAATGCCACTCACAACTTTAAAAAAACGTATGTGAGCAACATCACTTAAAAAATATGTGGCTAACTGCTGGAAGCTATTAAAAACCAAATAAACAAAAGAGATTACACTTCAAAGAAATGTCAACAGTTTTTCCTCTCTCAGAAGAGACGAGTTTTCTTTACTTATATCCACATCCACATCTGGAAAATGCTTATGGCTTTATACATCTTTTATGGTAAAATGAATTTATTGAGTTTTAAAATTTTTGTGATGGATTAATGCAATCTTCATAAAAGGTAAACCCATGACCTAGTAAAAATCTGTTTTAACACTGAAAAATGATTTCAATAATAAGTATTAATCCAATATTAATTTCAAGAGCAAAATAATTTTGAGAAAGCATCTGGCTAAGTAGATTTTATGTTTTTACACTATACATGAAAATTAAAATGCAGTATCTTTTCTATGACCTGTCTTTACATTGGCACAATTACTTCTTAAGTTGAGAAAAAAAAAATAAAAGCAGCAGTGTGCAAAGCCAACTCAAATTTCAACTGAGTATACCTACTTCAATTAACTAACAAGACTTAAAGAACAGAGTAAATTGACTGATAGCAAGATCTCCCAGGAAAGATTTCAAAAACACTTAATAAATTTTACAATTCTTCACAAAATCATACAGCATGCTTTTGTATATAAAAGGTAAGATTTAATTTCTCATACCAAAATATGTGTCTGTTCAGGATGTCCAAACAATTTACTTAATATGCTATGCAATGTTCTCTCATCACCCCAAATTGATGATTATTTGATGTTGTTTATAATCAGCTGGGTAGTAGCAGCTTGCTCTCTATCCAAGCCTGCAAAAAAACAAAACAAAAAAAACCCCACTTTTGGTATCCAGCCAAAAGTCCACATGTGAACAACTGACTTATGTGTAGTAATTTATAGTTTTGATGGGGGTAGCAGATGACTTGAAATATGGGAGAAGGTGCCATCTTTACAAGTCAGGCCAAGAATTAAGGGGAAAACAACCCTCAAATCAGAACAATGTTTAAAATAGAACAATATAATTTGGACATCAAGTAAGTGGTCTGTGGTCAATAGGAAAAGAAACTCCAACAGGCCAGCTGCAGAATAGAAAAACAGATCTATTTTGTTTATTTACAAGTGAGTAGCAAGTAGATTCTTTTGCACTAACTAAACCAGACAATAATTATAAGCACAGGTTGGTTAAATTCTGTGCACCCTATCAAAGAGAACAAGCTTCTTTCTTTTCCAAACACTGTCATTTGTTTATTGAGCCTTTTTGAGGCTTGGTTTCACTTAAAACTATGTAAGCACACATCTGTTACCCCAAACAATGTCAACCTTTTAAAGCCTAACCTGAATACTCATTACACAAAAATTTGCAAGTAACCTAACAGCAATTTTTAAAGTAGCCAGATAGAGTACTGAGTGAAGAATTTGGATTATTTTTGTTTCATTACAGAGAAATCTTACATTACAGTATAATCATACAGGAAGCAAACAGTCACTGCCTGAGTAGTTTCAGATAATTAGTTACCTAAATTTTCTGAGGTGAATTCAATGTATTTAGACTGAGGAATATTATTGCTTATACTTTGAAATACCACAATGCAGTCTTGGTTAACAATGAAATTATAAATATTGCAGTGAAACGTCATTTTAGAAATCATTAGGTTTTATCAGTACAGTATAACTGAGTTCCTCATTTAAGAAACTGTTTTATTAAAAAATGGGGGCTTGTGATATTGCTTATATTAGCTCATGTCAGATATCAGATTTCAAAAACTTTAACACAGTAGACACTATTAAAACATCATTATTAGAGTTGTCATGCTTGGGTGGTTTCAACTAAAGTGAATTTCGTGTATTTGCTGGGAGACAGCAATAATAAATCCTGGAGTCCGCATTTCTAAGCAGTGACCTAGAGTCCTGGGGAACTGACTTAATGAATCAGCAGGACAATTGGATGAGTAAAGTGGGCGGGGGCACTGTGGGGAGGGGAAGAATCTGATAAAAGTTCACGTGGAAATATCCCTCGGGCAGCCAATCCAACAGGACAAGCTCTGCTGACTTTGATTGCTGTGCCCCTCATGGAATGCACCTTAACCATTGCCATTACGAAGTGAGCAATCTTGGGTTGCCCATACCCTGTCACTCAGCGATGACACGCATACATCACTGACCATGGGAAACTCCCTCATGTCAATGGGACACAGCATCTCCCTATCCAGTCAATCCATCTGCAGGCCTTGCATTAGACTAGGATTGAGCTCTTACAGAGCAAGTTCTGTGTCCCTAGCTCCTTGCACACTGCCTGGTACATGAGGGGAGCTAAATAAATGTCTGTCCAGGAAATGATTACTTAACTCCCTTTGGATGGAAGAATATAATACTTAGGAATACAGACTGGTGCCAAACTGTCAGGGTTCAGATTCTAGCTCTGCACTTAACTAATTCTGTGACTTTGGCGAAGTTATTCAATCTTTCTGTTTCTCAGTTTTCTCATCTGTAAAATGTGTACATATGTAATTAATGTGAGGAATTAATGAGTTAATATAGGTAGAGTGCTTAAAAGAGTGTCTAATACATAATTATAACTGTTGGCTTCTATCATGTCTTCAGTGTTTTTACTGAAGTGCCCTATGTACATGAAAAAGTTACATACAGCTTGTCTGTTTTTCTACCCATTTCAGTATTCAAAAAATCATCACATACATGCCAGAAACAGCTTTCTGAAACACAGGTCTCAGGATATTCGTTTCTTTTAAAACCCTGAGCTGCCTCCTGTCGCTGATGTTACAAAGTTCAAAGCGCCAATGTCACCTTGTGAAAGGCGGGACAACTTATAATAAATTTCACACATATCTTTGGCTACTGGACCTACCACCACTCATCTTCCTACATGTTTTGCAACTTTATCCTTGGGCCATACCCAAATTTTTCTTGCTCTGTGAATGAGTTATCAGTTCTCTTTCATGACTTCTGTTGAACGGTTCATTTCTGCAGGAGCAATTCCTGCAGAATTCTGGACCTGACCAACATAAACTTACTTTGAGACATAATTTCAAAATTACATTCTTTGTGAAGCATTCCCCTAATTCCTCAAAGAATTAGTTGCTTAAATTGTTAATATTAAGTGCTCTGTACTGGCTTTCAGCTTATGAAAATAATATGCATGTAGTAAGAAGTGTTACAAAAGCTAGTGATTATTCCCTCATGCACATTCAGTCCTTCTCCTGATACAACCAATAGCAACAGGGTGATGTACACTCTTACCTCTCTTGTTGCTTATGTGAATATATATAATCCTGTGTATGATGGGCCAACACACTTTTTCTATAAATGCCTAGATAGCAAATATTTTAGACTTTGCTTGTAATATGGTCTCTGCTACAATTTCTTAACTGTACCCTTGTATCAAGAAACTGATAATCAAGCTGTAGACAACACAGAAATAGATGTGGCTGTCCCCAAAAAAGGTTACTGACAAAAATAGGCAACCAAATCCATTTAGCCTAAAGTTTGCTGTACTGTGATTGAACATATAAAACACACCCATGTGCACACACACACGGGTTTTATCTATTCATTTGCTTTAAAAAAAAACAGCATCATGCCATACAAATTACACTAAAATTTCTTTATTGTATACTTTATTAACTTCCAACAAGTTAATAAATTCATATAGAATTTCCCCGTCTAGTTTATTCATAAATATATAAAACATATAGACAGCATACATATGCCACAGTTTTAAATAAATGGGATATTTACTTGTGTGTGTATATATTCTTTCTGGTGTACTTAATTTATTTTTGCTGCCTCTTGCATGCCATAGTCTTCTTAACACTCTCATTTGCATTTTTCTTTACTTTCTTCAATGCTCAGCTATCCAAATATGAAATACACACACACACACACACACACACTCCCATGTATATTGTTAGCTTTACTAAAATGTGACCATATGGTACACCTGTCTTTGCATCTTACTCTTTTGGCTCATAATGCTCTTGGAAACCCTCCCAAGTCAACTGCAAGAGGAGCACAAATCCATTCTTTTTAATGGACATATTACATGGTATGGATGTGCTATGAATATTAGCTATTCATTGGTTCCAGCTTCTTGCTGCTATAAACAACACTGCAATGTATGTCTTTTCACTTACAGAGCTGCATACTGGTGCTTTTATATCTATGAGATAGATTCCCAAAATGTGTTTGTTTGTTTGAACCATTTACACAATTTATTTTTCATGAGTATTATTAGAATTACATTTCCATTTAAAATATACAATATTTTTTCTGTGCATCCTACAAGCAATTGGTAATATCACTTTAAAAACTTTTCTTCTCAGTCTTTTAGATAAAATAGTACCTCATTGTTACTTTAACTTACACTGTGAATACTCATGACCACAAGCATCTTTTCATGGTTGCTGATTATTCAAATTTGTTCCTTTTAAATTTTCCACTTTTTTTTTGAAACCATAGCTTTTTAGTACCTGTAAGCTTAAATCACATTATCTGTAGTTATCATGATGTTTTATCCCCATTGCTCCTAACTCCAGGTAAGATGAATAGCATGACTCCAGTCTCTATTAATTTATTTATTTATTGTTTTTGGATTCTGGTATCTGGTGTCCTAGTGGATATACCCAGTTTATAATGACCAAGGCATGCCTGTTTTAACCATTTCTCATATGGACTGGAGTATTTTCCTTTTTAGGTAGAGTTTTTAATTTTACAGCCATTGCAAATTTTACAGGTGCACTGGCTGAGGTTTAATTTAATGGAAATATATTAGGTTCACCATTAATAACTGTGTATTTAAGTAATAATACTTATTGAGCTTTTACTCCATAACAGGCACTGAGTTGAACACTTTATTTACAATATCCCATTGAATACTTACAATAGGCCCAGGAAGTGAAGGGTTCTATCACCTACATTATGGTGATGAGCTGTTGAGGTCATAAGAAGATAGATAACTTACCCAGGGTTACCCTGATAATCTAATTTATTCCAAAAACTCACCTCTTAACACTATGTTAACCTTCCAAATGTAAGACATTTACTAGATAGAAAAATAAACATGTTAACTTTTTTGTTGGGTAATTTGGAAATATCCTAAGTTTTACCTTGGGTAATTGATCTGATTAGTCCAGGCAGTCTATTTGAATTTAAAATTTTATCAATCCAGATATCAGAAGGTTAGTCCATAGCTCAAATAGTCAGTTGGGAATCTAACAGCAATTGTCAGGCAGTAACCTGCTATGGTTAAGAAAGAAAAAAAAAACCCACCATTTTTGGAATTAGAAAACCTGAATTCTGGTCTGAACTGAATCAGCTATTAAGCATGTGGCCTTGAGCTGTTCACATTTCTTCATCACAGTAGCCTCATCAGTAAAATAGGGATCACTTTTCATTGTAACAATTTCATTGGATTTTTATGAAGTCCCAACAAGATGAACTATAAGGAGGTACTTTTGTTGTTTTTCTTTTTGAGATTTCACAATTGTTTATACTTTGTATATTTGCATTATATTATTTTGGATGAATTCTTCTAAATTAATTGCATACTTTACTTTCATCCTAAGTACTTCATACTATAGTTCTAAAAAATAAGGAGGGTAGAAAGCACTTTTTAAATTCAAAGGTGTGGTTTAAAACATAAGGTGTGATTATTACTATACATATAATCCATTTTGAGGAATTTGCTTAACTTGCTTGTACTGCTAATTCTACCTTTATCATAAAGGCACTGTAAAGAGTAATGTTGCATTCTTAGTTTACTGAAGACCTTCAGAAGAAACTCCCAGAGTATTTATAGAATCACCATCTCTCTTTTCCATCTAAGGCCTGTATAAAGAGAATCTCTGTAAGTGAACTTGTGAGGCAGAACACCACCTTCAAAACAGGACACCATTCTATAACTCAAGTTAATACACTTTGGTTTGTCTGTCTTCACAAATGTAGCAAAGAGAATTTCAAGTAAGTAGAAGTAAGGGTTCTGTCACTTAAAACATCTGAATATATGAAATAAAAATTATATGCCTGGATCTTAGGCGGGCAAAATATTTCCACATCTCTGAATCTGCCCTTTGTAAGCCGGTGGCACCTAGGTCTAGCTCCACACTCCCTGGAGGGGCTCAATAAACATTTCCTGATGGAGATAAACACCTTCTGTATTTAAATGCAAGATGAAGAAGTCAGAGAGTAAATGAAACTAAGAATAACCTGTGTGTGTGTGAGTGTGCATGTGCGCGCGCGCTCACAGCTACTATTAGCATTATGGGAAATTACATTCCTGCTATTAGTATGATTATCATTTTAATGACAAAGGGCTACACACTGAGAAAGGAAAAATTATAAAGAAGAAAGGAATAACTCAGTTAAAGAGTAGAGTGAGTTTAAAACAGACATATACTCATATGCCCAAAGACCACCAAATAAAGCAAAATGACTTGGTTCTTGTAATAGAAGTGGTGGCAGACATGGAAACAGTGACAAACACCATTAGAGCTGGATGAAATAACTCAAAACTATAGCATCTCTTCCTCTGGTTCTAATTCCTTCTCCATCCCACCCCAATATCTTTGTCCAACATTTCCTACTAACAGATGCCTCAATGCCTTATGTTGTCTTTGGTTTTCTCATGTCAGTGATGACTAGGATCCGATTGAAGAAACATTTACAGAGGTAGAGGAGCAAAGCTCTGCAGAACAGACAAGCAAGAAGAGGAAGTATGGAGTGAAAAGTTGTTGCTAACAAAAAATGGGGCTTAAATATTGTACTGGCTTTTCTAGAATTAGGGTAGACTACTTATGAAAGACATCCACTGCGAGCTGAAATGTGAATTAATTAGACTGTTTTCTCATGCTAAGCAGTCGTTGTTTTAACAAATTGTCTCTTTCCCAATAATACATTCTACATGAATGCAGTGATTTGAGAATGTGACTTTATTGATGATATTATGAAATTTCCAGTACCTGATGCTTGCCTGTTTACATGTAGGGCTAAAGCCTGAAGTTCAACCCAGTAATCAATCTTTCTAGCATATTGTCCTACAATTTGGCCCTTCCTGGAGACAGATGATATTTCTAGGCATGGCAATCATTTATAAACAGTACTTGAGGAAGAAACAAAATTACCTGATTTCTTGCAAATGACATGGCTCCCCAGTCAATGAGGACGATGCTTCCAGAAAAACTGTATCAGGGCAGACGTCTAGCAGGAGTTAGCAGGCAACTGCTTCTCCAGAACTGTTTTAACCGCTGTGTATCAGGATGGGCTGACAAACCAAAAAGAGCACAGCTCAGTGCAGAGAACTTAGTAGGCCTAATGCTGTGGGCAAAGGAAACAGACAGGGCATTGGGGAAACTAGGGCCTCTTATTTTTAAATGCCCAAATGTTTACCAGCTGACCTTCCTCTTTACTGCAGTCTGGGAAGCAAGGTGCATACAATAAAGTTCAAACCAATCAACTGCTTTCAGCTGTTCTCATGCAATGAATTTTTAAACATTTGGTCATTAAGCCCAATATATATGCAGGTCAGTTTTTGAACAGGATGGGAACAGTTTGGGAGCAGATGCCACAGTACTGCCTTGCGGAAAGGGGATAGTTAAGAAGCACAGAGGATATTTATATAGCTCCACCCATCAGGTTCAATTTCTCCCAGTTCTTTTGCATCCAAGCCACCTTTGCACATTGCTTCAATGATCAGGAATAGTTATTAACTTTTGTTGTCACTTTTTTCATTAATTGAATGGCAGCCTGAAGACTGTAAAGAGAAGACCTTGGGACCATTTTCTCTTAAAACTGGACCCTCCATGAATATCTGAAGAGGTGTAGCTGAAAATCAGCCTGTGAGTTTCCTTGGTGAATGGCAAATAAATTTGCTAGTTTCTGAGCAGTCTGTGCTAGAGTATTCAACTTATTTTTGAACATCAATGAGTTGAAAGCTTTCAGTGGTAAAGAATTTAATCACCCATTTCCCTTTGCTACATTCTGGTGGCCATATGTATGGGGGTAGCTGTAATGCCGGTATCATGGGGGTCAAAAACAAGATTGTATTGAAGATGGGGAAATAATAAGACACAGCATCCTACAAATCAGTTTAAAAGGTTATCTTTGTTAGCTCAGAACAGGAACCTAGTTCAAATGATTGCATTCCTCATAAGGAACTTCTTACAGCACCATTCACCAAGTTTATAATCTGCACTGCCCTCCATACCCCTAAATGAGACAGGAGGCTGGAGTTCATGTTTGAGATCAGGACATACAGAAAATCTCATCCAGAAGTTACTCCAACAAATAAAACTCCAAAGTGGCCAGGTATGGATTTGATGGTGGAAAACAACCAACTAGAGCTTGCAGATAAAATAAAGACAAGAAGTGGTAGAGGAAAGGCAACAACTAGCTTTATAAGGCACAGCTGCTCATGTACAAGGCCTGTAGTATGACAAAAGCTCCCATACAGCAGCCGGCAGTGTGGTTTATGAAATATTTGAATAACCAGTAATCTTGAGACTATCAAAATTGTAACAAAGTAATAAAACCAGGCTGTTAACCCCTTTTCCTCTTCTCTGTGGTAGCAAAAAACTCTGTACTCTTCACAAGCTATCAAAGACATAGGAAATTATTCATAAATATTTAATGAACACAAATATCACTTTTAGTATTTGATGAATACTTAAATACTTTAAAGTATTGAACCCTGATAATTTTCATCAAAAAAGGCAATTGTTTTGCCAGGGGGAAATCATTATTGATTGATAACTGTAGAAAAATTGTGGGAAGAGAGGTATGGGGTGAATTGTTTCTATTTTAAATAACCAATATCTAAAAATTGTTAAAGTGTTGATAGTATGTTTAAACATTTGTATGGACTTGAATATCAAAGTTTTCCCTGGAAAATTAAGAAGAACTGGTAAACCAGAAGCTTTATAACAATCTACTTTAAATACAAGAAGATTCATTTTGAAATTCTCATTTGAGAAGAAGACAAAATTAAAAAGTCCCTAGGCAGAAACACTGAGGGGGTCTCAGACCTTGCTTTCCCCTCACATGTGAAGAGTAGGTTGCATTCAGTTGCTGTAATAGAAAAGGGAGACTGATCAAGAAAAGGCAATGGGATGAGCAAGGGTAATTTTAAAAGCATTTGATAGAACTTCATAAATACATGGAGATAAGCTGAGAAATATCATCAGGTCAACTCACTTCACCCATAATAAAAACATTTCTCCTCAATTATTACTCTGTTTCTGACAGAATTTTAAATGAGGAAATATTACTCATTTTAATAGTTATTACCTGATTAATGCCTTTCAAAATCTATATACATGGTTATTTAAAAAAATCTTGTGCCACTCCACCAGGAAAGATTTTTTTAATAGCCATTTTTTAATGTGTCACAAAAAAAAAACAAAAACAAAAGAATAAAAAAACAATGGCTTGTGTTCCCTCTGTTGGCTTTTCAGCAGCAGTTAATTCATAAATCCCATTGCTGGAGGGACCTGCCATTGCTGGGGGCTCCTGCTGCCACAAGGGCAGGATGTGTCATTAATCGGACTTCATGTTCCTGTTAAACACAAAGTCAATCTAATCTCATTTCTTGCAAATAATGAAGAAAGCGGAAGATATTGGTAATAGAGTAGGGCCATTTCACAACTAAAGAACATGGGTGCCCCTGATTTGATATCAGGTCAGATTTTTTTAAATGTATAAAAACCAGTTATTCTAACTCTTCACATTGGTAAGGAAACATATTAATGCAATAATTGGTTTTCTGTATATTCTTTTAACTGTTTTTGTACCTGTAATAGCTGCAAGCCTAACATAAAAGGACCGAGAGTACTCAAATGAGAAAAAATTAATTTTCACACCATGGTAAGTGTAACTTAAAGGGAAAAACCTAGAACTTCACTTTATTTTCCTATTAAAAAAGTAAGTTGAGACAAAAATTAATCTATGTATTTGATCACCACCCATCTTCCTTCTACCTGACCGAGGCTTCAAAGGCACTTGACCGACGGGGGAAAGCTGTTCATGAGAGTGCTGTGCTCCAAGACTTTTTTTTTTTTTTGCAGCCATTGTCTTAATTGTGTTTTAGACTTCTCAGAATATTTATTTCGAGAACTTCAAATATCAAGTACATTAATATTTCAGCCTCATGTATTTGTGGTGTAAATTATGTAGTTATATCTTGAAAACCTTATTTTCCTTTGTAGCTATCTTCTCAATGTTCAATAAATGAATACTTTTTAAAAGATGATTGGGAGATAACCATAGCTGCTACTGATTGAGTGTCTGTTATGTGCTAAGCACTGCATGTGCATTGTCTCATTGCTTCAGAACAAGCCTTCGAGGATTACCAGAGGCATTACCATCATGGTCATGTGGCAGGAAGGAGACATCAAACACCTTGCCTAAAGTCACATGTCTGATAAGTACAGCTGTGCTTCAGACCCAGGCAAGTCAATGCCATCTCCTTGCTCATAGAAGAGTGGTTCTCCGATTTCAGTGATCAAACAAACCACCTGAGGATGCTGTTAAAGTGCTAACTCTATTTCAGTAGGTATAGGGTGAGACCTAAGTTTTTGTATTTCTAATGAGTTGCCAAGTGATGCTGATGCTGGGGCCCTTCTAGCATACATTGAATAACCAGGTTCAAGGCCAGTGGTTCTCAAACTTTAGTGAATTCAGAAAAGCCTGGAGAGCTTGTTACAACACAGATTGCTGAGCCCCATGCCCCTGTTTCTGATTCAACAAATCTGGAGTGGAATGTGCAAATTTGCATTTTGAACAGTTCCCAGGTGATGCTGATCCTGTTGGCCTGGGTACCACACTTAGGGACTGGCTGTCATAAAAGTTGAAGCCCTGCCCATGAAATTCTAACTCTGCAGGCACTGGGAAGAGAGAAGGTTTCACAATAGCCCCAGGTGATTTTTATAATTAGGTAAATATGTAAAACAATTCTGTTGTAGAATATACATGTGGCCTGTTATATTAGAGTGTAGTATTCTGTGGTAAGGATATGGTATAATAGATTGTACTTTGTTATTCACAAAAGACAATGATACTTTACATTATACAAAAATATACTACCATAGAGAAAATCCCTATACATTTTTTTAAAACAATAATTTCCTTTTAGCTGGCTTTTGCTAGGAGTTTCTTTGAAGCTGTACAAGTTTACGAGAGCAGTGCCTGATTTGCAAGTTTCATATAGTTTTATTTCACTTTGGTACATGTTTCTCAAAATGCTGACACCTAACTTTGCTCTTTGGTGACTTTCACTCTGGTAGCTATGACATTGCACTCACATTGATGAGGCATGTGAGCTTTGTGTATGTGTTTTTCACTTTGTCCAAACTAGAAATCCTAACAGAATCCAAGTCCAAAAACCATTTGCTAAGATTTGGCTGAGGAAAGAAGTCATTAGATGCTCACCAGAGTTCATTATGAACCCTGTGTGCATGTGCACCCAAGCAAAGCAGGTGCTGACCTCTTTACTCAGGGAACCTTCCAGTTTGGATGCTTTGTCCTCTTCCTCACCTCTAGCCTTGGGCTAGGTGTTGCTGCTACCATCAATTACACCTCTCCTAAGATGTAAAGGGACCAAACTTGACTACAAAAGGGGCAGTGCAGGAAATGTGGACACAGATTGAACTTTCCTTCCAGAAACAATTTAGATGTCCATTCACTATGAAAAGAAAACAGGAGGAAAAAAACACTCCACATCCGTATGTCTTATTTTTGCTGTCTAGAAAATTGGACACTTTGGAGTGTACAATCCACTATTGACTTTCAGCAAACATTCTTAGTTACAGTTTTGACCTTGAACAACATAGGTTTGAACTGCGTGGGACTACTTATACATGATTTTTAATAAACAAATAAATTGATTTACAATTGATTGAGTTCAATAAATTAACACATACTGTGAAAGAATTTTCCTTATAATTTTCTTTACCTTACTTTATTGTAAGAGGATAGCATATAATCCATATAACATACAAAGTATATGTTAATTGACTGTTTATATCATCAGTAAAACTTCTGGTCAGAGTAGCCTATGTGTAGTTAAGTTTTCAAAGAGTCAAAAGTTAATGAGGATTTTCAACTGTGCATTGGGGTTGCCACTTCTAACACCTGTGTTGTTCTATGTTTAAATATGCAATAAATATAAAGAGTAATATGACAAGTACAAGTAGATATACTATCTGGGTTAGGTAAAGTCATCAATATAGTTGAAATCCTGTGTCTATTTCCTAGATCATCTTTTCTTCCCTTCTTGATAAACACTATCACTAAAAATTGGTGTTTATCATTTTTGTATGCCTTTAAGCTGATATGTGTTTCAATGTAGAAGGAATAAACAGTGTTGTTTTGGAGGTTTTTGAACTTTACCTCAGTGGTTATCATAATTTATACATTCTTCAGTAATGGGTTTTTACCAAACAATACACTTTAATGTTAAGTATGGTCCTGGTTCATTTATTTTCATGCTCTACTATGTTGTATGATATGAACATACCAAAATTCATAAACCCATTTTATTTATGGACATTCATATTGTTTTCATTAAATTTTTTTGTGACAAGGTTACATTGAATATCTTGGAACCCCTAATGCAATCTTTTTAAATTAATTAATTTATTTTTTCAAATACATTTGTCTCTGCCTACCCCCCACCACTTTCCCTTGCCCCCTCCTCCCTCCTTCCCTCCCTAAACTCTTCTCCTTTGGTTTTGTCCATGAGTCCTTGCTATATGTTCCTTGACTTTCCCCCTTGCCTTTCTTTTCCCCGCCCCCGCTCCTTCCTTCACTCTTGTCTCTGTTGGTTTCTTCTCCTTTCAGTGTTGCTGGACTTAGTTTCCTTGCATCTTTGTATTGTTGGTTAGGTTCCACTTATAGGTGAGATCATATGGTATTTGTCTTTCGCCCCCTGGTTTATTTCACTTAGCATAATGTTCTCCAGTTCCATCCATGCTGTCGCGAATGCAGGAGTTCTTTTTCTCTTTCTGCTGCGTAGTATTCCATTGTGGAAATGTACCATAGTTTTCTGATCCACTCATCTACTGATGGGCATTTAGGTTGCTTCCAATACTTGGCTATTGTAAATTGTGCTGCTATGAACATTGGGGTGCATTGGTTCTTTAGAAATGGCATTTTGGGATTCTTAGGGTATAGCCCCAGCAGGGGGATCACTGGATCAAAAGGCAGTTCCATTTTCAGCTTTTTGAGGAAATTCCACACTGCTTTCCACAGTGGCTGCACCAGTCTGCATTCCCACCAACACTGTACTAGTGTTCCTGTTTCTCCACATCCTCGCCAGCACCTGTTGTTTGTTGATCTGTTTATAATGGCAATTCTGACCGGTGTGAGGTGGCACCACATTGTGGTTTTGATCTGCATTTCTCTGATGGCTAGTGATGCTGAGCATCCTTTCAAATGTCTCTGGGCCCTCTGTATCTCCTCCTTGGGAAAGCGTCTGCCCAGGTCCTTTGACCATTTTTTGATTGGATTGTTTGTCCTCTTTGAGTGGAGTCAAGTGAGGTCTTTATATATCTTGGAGATCAAACCTCTATCTGACATATCATTAATGAATATATTTTCCCAAACGGTTGGCTCCCTTTTCATTTTGCTGATGTTTTCTTTGGCTGAGCAGAAGCTTCTTAATTTGATGAGATCCCCCTTGTTTATTCTTTCCTTCATGTCCCTTGCTTTAGGAGACATATCGGTGAAAAAATTGCTGCGTGGGATATCTGAGAGTTTCCTGCCAACGTTCTCCTCTAGGACTTTGATGGTGTTGAGACTTATATTTAAGTCTTTTATCCATCTGGAGTTTATTTTTGTGTATGGTGTCAGCTGATGATCCAATTTCAATTTTGGCATGTAGCTGTCCAGCTCTCCCAACACCATTTGTTGAAGAGGCTATTATTGTTCCATTGCATGCTTCTGCCCCCTTTGCCAAATATTAGATGCTCATATAGATCTGGACTTATTTCTGGGCCCTCTATTCTGTTCCACAGGTCTATGGATCGGTTCCTGTGCCAGTACTAGATTGTTTTGAATATAGTGGCTTTGTAGTATAGATTGATGTCCGCTATTGTGATCCCTCCTACTTTGTTTTTCTTTCTCAAAATTGCTGTGGCTATTCAGGGTCGTTTATGGTTCCATATAAATATTTGAAATGTCTGTTCTATTTCTGTGAAATATGTCATTGGTATCTTAATAGGGATTGCATTGAATCTATAAATTGTTTTTGGTAGTATGGACATTTTGATGATATTAATTCTTCCAATCCATGAGCACAGTCTATCCTTCCATTTCTTTGTGTCTTCCTTAATTTCTTTCTTCAATGTTGTATAGTTGTCTGTGTACAGGTCTTTTACCTCTTTGGTTAAATTTATTCCTAGGTACTTTACTTTTCTTGTTGCTATATTGAATGGTATTTTTTCTCTGAATTCTTCTTCTTCTCTTTCATTGCTGGTGTACAAAAATGCCTTTGATTTCTGAATATTGACTTTGTATCCTGCTGTTTTGCCAAATTCACTTATTAGGTTGAGTAGTTTTTTGGTGGAGTCTACAGGGTTTTCTATGTACACTATCATGTCATCTGCAAACAATGATAGCTTTACTTCCTCCTTTCCTATTTGGATGTCTTTTATTCTTTTTCTTGTTTGACCACTGTGGCTAGGACTCCCAATACATTGTTGAATAGAAGTGGTGAAAGCAGACATACTTGTCATGTTCCCAATCTTATTGGGAAAGCTTTTAGGTTTTGCCCGTTGAGTATGATGTTGGCTGTAGGTTTTCCATATATGGCCTTTATTAGATGGAGGAATTTCCCTGTTATTCCCACTTTGCTGAGTGTTTTGATCATAAATGGGTGCTGTACCTTATCGAATGCTTTTTCTCCTTCTATAGAGATGATCATGTGGTTTTTGTCTTTTCTTTATGTGATGTATTATGTCTATTGACTTGTGTATATTGAACCATCCCTGCATACCTGGGATGAATTCCACTTGATCCTGGTGGATAGTTTTTATAATGTATTGCTGGATATGGTTTGCCAATATTTTGTGGAGGATTTTAGCATCTATGTTCATCAGCGAAATTGGCCTGTAGTTTTCCTTCTTTGAGGGTCTTTACCTGGTTTTGGGATCAGGGTGATGCTGGCCTCATAGAAAGAGTCTGGGAGTCTTCCCTCCTCTTGGGTTTTTTGGAATAGTCTGAGAATGACAGGGGTTAGCTCTTCCTTAAATGTTTTGTAAAATTCTCCTGGGAAACCGTCCGGCCCTGGGCTTTTGTGTGCCGGGAGTTTCTTGATTATAGCTTCCATTTCCCCAGCAGTTATCAGTCGGTTCAAGCTTTCTCTTTCTTCCTCCTTCAGTGTTGGAAGATTATACTTTTCTAGAAATCTGTCCATTTCATTTGAAAAAATAAATTAAAAAGAATCTTATAAAAAATGAATAAATAAAAATTATTATTGAAAAAAAGAATATTATATCCTATTGTGTTTACTGTCATTACATCAAGGTTTTCAAATATCTTGGCATATAATTGTTCATAGTAGTTTCTGACAATCCTTTGTATTTCTGTGGTATCAGTTGTTATTTATCCTCTTTCATTTCTGATATTATTAATTTGGGTCCTCTCTCTTTTTGTCTTGATGAGTCTGCTTAAAGGCTTGTCAATTTTATTTATCTTTTCAAAGAATCAGCTTCTGGATTGTTTGATCCTTTGAATTGTTCTTTTCATCTCTATGCCATTCAGTTCTGCTGTAATCTTGACTATTTCCTTCCTTCTACTTGCTCTGGGATTTATTTGTTGTTGTTTCTCTAGTTCTTGAGGTTGTAGTGTTAGGTCTTATATTTGAAATGTTTCTATCTTTTTTAGGGAAGCCTGTATTGCTATGAACTTACTGACCTCTCAGGACTGCCTTTGATGAGTCCCGTAGGTTTTAGACTGTTGTCTGTTCATTTTCATTTGTTTCCAGAAACATTTCTATTTCTTCTCTTATCTCATTACTGACCCATTCATTTTTTAATAGTCTACTGTTGAGTCTCCATGAGTTTGCAAGTTTTTGAAGTTTCTCTTTGAGGTTGATTTCCAGTTTCAAGCCCTTGTGTTCTGAGAAAAAGTTTGGTATTATTTAAACTTTCCTGAATTTGCTGAGATTTGCTTTGTGTCTTATCATGTGGTTTATCTTTGAAAAACTTCCATGAGCATTTGAAAAGAATGTGTATTTTGCTTCTTTGGGATGTAAGGTTCTATATATGTCAGTTAAGTCTATTTGATTCAGTGCATCATTCAGCTGCACAATATCTTTATTAATGTTTTGTTTGGAAGATATGTCCATTTTTGACAGTGGGGTGTTGAAATCCCCTACTATCAATGTGTTGCTGTCTATATCTTTTTTGAAGTCATCCAACAATTTCCTTATATACTTGGGGGCTCCTATAATGGGAACATATAAGTTTACGATGTTTATGTCTTCTTGATATAGTCTTCCTTTAAGTATTATAAATGCCCCTCTGGGTCTCTCTTTATGGCCTTTGTTTTGACATCTACTTTGTCTGATACAAATATGGCAACCCTGGCCTTTTTCTCTTGCTCATTTGCTTGGAATATTTTTTCCATCCATTTACTTTCAATCCGTGTAGGTCTTTTGCTCTGAGGTGGGTCTCTTGTAGGCAGCATATGTGTGGGTCATGTTTTCTTATCCATTCAGCTACCCTGTGTCTTTTGATTGGGGCATTTAGTCCATTTACATTCAGAGTTATTACTGATAGAAATCTGTTCATTTTTTCCTCTTTGTACCTGGGTTTTTCTCTTTCTCATTCTTTTCCTTCATCTGCTTAAACCAGTCCCCTTAGCATATCTTGGAGTGCTGGTTTGGTAGAGATGTATTCTTTTAGCTTTCTTTTGTCTGGGAAACTCCTTATTTCCCCTTCTATTTTAATTGAGAGCTTTGCTGGGTAGAGCAGCCTTAGTTGTAGGCTCTTGCTTTTCATTACTTGGAATATTTATTGCCAATCTCTTCTGGCTTGTAGTGTTTATGTTGAGAAGTCAGCTCCTAGCTATATCGTGGCCCCCTTGCATTAGTTTCTCCTTCTCCCTTGCTGCCTTTAGGATTCTCTCTTTCTCTTTGATAGATGCCATTTTAATGATGCTGTGTCTTGGAGTGGACCTCCTGCAGTCCCTCTTTAGTGGGGTCCTCTGTGCCTCCTGGATCCATGAAACCCTTTCTCTTCCCAAATTGAGAAATTTTCCATCATTACTTTTTTGAGGAGGTTCTCTATCCCTTGCTCCTCTTCTTCTCCTTCTGGTATCCCTATTATGTGCATATTATTGCATTTCATGTTGTCCTGCATTTCCCTAAATGCCTCTTCATTCTTTTTGAGTTGGTTTTCAATTTCTTATTCTTTCTGGGAGCTTCCTTCTATCTTATCTTCCATCTCACTGATTCGGTCCTTGGCTTCATCCAGCCTGCTTTGGATTCCTTCTACTGTGTTCTTCAATTTAGAAATGGTATTCTTCATATCCTTTTGTGTCTTCTTGATAGTTTCTATGTTCTTTCCCAGGTTGATATAGTTTGCTGTAAGATCCTGATAGTTTCTCTGCAGTTTCTCATAGTTATCTTTGAGCTGGTTGTGCTCATTGAGCTTCCTTAGAACCACTGTTTTGAATTCAATATCTGATAGTTCCCTTGCCTCTATTTCATTGAGCTCTCTCTGTGGGGAATGTCCTTTACCACTCATTGGGGTGGAGTTCTTTTTCTTCCCATTTTTGTGAGAGTCGTTAAGTTATTTATTTATTTATTTATTTTTGCTTCTCCTTCAATTGGGTCGTCTAGATTTACTGTGGATTAAACTTCTATGGTAGTAGGCGGTCTTCTTTCTTTCTTTCTTTCTTTCTTTCTTTCTTTCTTTCTTTCTTCTTTCTTTCTTTCTTTTTCCCTTTACTTTTCTTTCTGGGCCTGCCCCAGATGTTGTCAGTTGTTGACCCTATATGACCTTGGGTTGTTTGTTTGAGCCTTCCAGGTTTCTACTAGATAGTATGTGTCTGACTCCTGCTTTGGGCAGCTCTGTGACCCCTTCCGCCAGGGTGCCACTATTTCTGTGTATCGCTCTGCACTCTCAGGCAGGCTCCTTGATCGCCCTCCCCGCCCGGCTGGATCCCCTGCCCGCCTGGGCTCGTGCGTGCTTTCCCCAGCGCAGGGGGCTTCTTCGGACCTCGCGTACTCGTCTGGCCCCCCAGGCCGATAGGCACCCCAGCACTGGTCCTTTCATGGTCTTCTATTGTGTGATTTCCCGGCTTTTGGCTCTTTGGATGCGTTGCCTGCCCTCGCCAAATGGGGACTAAGGAAATGGGAGGAAGTCAGCTCCAGGACTCTCGGTTAATCCTGTCTCCAGTCTCTCCTCCAGGGACTCTGGGCAGCTCTGTGACTCCTTCGGCCAGAGAGCCACTCTTTCTGTGGACTGCTCTGTACTCGCTGGCCCACGTGTGTCCATTTACACCTGCCCTCACCGATCTGCACACTCCCTTGCAGGCTCCATCGGTGCCAATCTGTGGGAGGCCTTGCCAGCTCGCACGGGTCCACACACACATTCACCAAATATCGCCGGCCACTCGGTGCAAGTTTGCGTGCTTGCACTGGGCGGTTTTTGGCTCTCTATTGTGTACTTTTTGGCTTTTGGCTCTTTGTGGGATGTGTCCTTTTCCCACACAATGGAGACTAGGGTAAGAAGAAGGAGTCAGGACTCCCCAGTTCCTCCTCCTGTTCTTTCCCCAAAGCCTCCATTTCCAGTCTCTCCTCAGGGATCTCTGGGCAGTTCTGTGACCCCTTAGGTCAGGAATCCACCACCTGTGCGGAGTGCATTTCAATCGCGGGCAGTCTGACTCATGTGCACCCTATTTCTCCCTCTTTGTGGGCGCGCTTTGCCTGGCCAGAATGGAGACTACAGAACGGGGAGGGATTCGGGACTCCCCAGTTCCTCCTCCCGTTCTTTCCCCAATGCCTCTGTCTCCAGTCTCTCCTCAAGGCTCTCCCAGCCAGTCTGCACTTAGCCCGCCAGCTCACACGGACACAAGCTGTGTGCGGAGTGCACAAAAGGCAGGTTAATTGATTGCCTTATGCCTGAGCAGGATGGTAGCTGCAGAGTGGGAGATGCGTTATCACCGGGGCTCCACTGGCTGCCGTCTCAGTTCTCTTCACAAAGTTTTCCTCACCAGTCTTTTCCCAGGCACCAGCCCATCCTGCTACCACCTCTACCCAGAGATCAAGGAGGGTGGCTGCCACTGCAATTTTTGTGTTGGCCCTTTAAATGTCTCTTTGCATATCCAGCCACCTGTCTTCTGGCAGAGAGCACCCCTAAGCTTTTCGGGGTTGCATTTTGTCTGTATTTTCCTGGTTTTAGCTGCTGTAGTTTAGAGGTCCCTTTTTATGATTCAGACCCCATTCTTCTCGGGGGGAGCTAACTGGCCGTTTCAATGTCCCTCTCGTGCTAGTGCCCTTCGGCACCCAGCCCACCCACTCGAGCCTCCACCACACTTTTCACTCATTGGGATGTGTGAGAGTCGAATCCACTGTCCGAGGGTCCAAGGCTCCTCTCCCACTATCGTTTCATTGTTTTTCAGGTGATTACTCCACTATTTAGTCGCAATTCCAGATTGGTCTTGGGAGGAGGAGGTCAGCGTGACTCCCATTCACTCCTCCGCCATCTTTTCTGTCCCGTTGTTACGGAATGCCAGACTCAAGACACAATTCAGGGAACGGAGTAAGCCTTTATTCACACGCGCGGGCTCAGAGGAGGCAGTCTCCAAATTCTGAGCCCCGAATCAGGGTTAGATAGGGGTTTATAAGCCCTAGCATTCCGGCGGGAAACGGATGGGCTTCCCAGGTGGGGGAAGGGATTAGCATTCAGGTGGGAGATTGATGAGATTGATGTGCTACCCAGGCGGGGGAAGGGATGTGAAAACGGGCTACAGGAACAGATAAGCAATGATTAACAGTTAACCTGGGAGGGGTCTCTGGCTAGGCTGTTCCTCTTAAGTTATCTTGCCCTTATCATTCCCCCCTTTGATGCTAGACGAGATTGGCCTGAGTCTTAGCATCATCACACAAGCCATGGTGGTCACTCTGTTGGGGTTGGGTCGGGAGTCTTTGGTATCGGTGATACTGGAGGAGCAGCACTCGAGCAGCGGCTCGTCTGGTGACCGCGGTCTCTAGGTTATTAATGAGGGTGCGCAGCAGCCAGGGTCCTAGACTTATTCTTAAGAGGAGTAATATCAGGGGGCCTAGGAATGGAGCCAGCCAGCGGAGCCAGATTTGGGTATCTAAGCTCCATGTCCCTTGCCCTGACTCTCGGTAGCACTTCGCACCATCTTTCAGCTCCTTAACCTTCTGGGTTAAGATTCCAGCCTAGGAATAGGCAAGTCCCCCCTTTTTCTGCTCTGAGGAGATCTAGGGCTCGCCTATTCTGCAGGGATCATGCCTTGGTTGCCGACTAAGATGGTTGGTCACTACTCTGGGGTGGGATCAGGTCTCTGGTTCCTCGGGTAGACGGCCCACTGTCCTTCAGTTCTCTTCAGCCGGACTGTGGGGGCTCCCTTCGAGGTGGAGGTTCGGTGGCTCCGAAGTCCTGGCTCGTCTGGATCTGCTGCTGCCTTGGCCCGAGTGTAGTGGATCCAGGGGGTTATTCCTGTAACTTTAAGGGCAGTAGGGGTGGTTAATAGTACTAGATATGGGCCCGTCCAAATGGGTTGGAGTGGTTCCTTTTTCCAATCCTTTACCCATACATACTGGCCTGGACGGAAGGGGTGCGCTGGCCTCCCTCGGGGTTTGGGTTCCTGGCCCAATTGGGCCCCGTAGATCCTGTCTAGGGTCTTACCCAACTGTTGTAAGTACTGGGTCTGCTGTAACTCCCCCTTCTGTCGAAGGTCATTGGGACTTCCTATTCTAGTTATAGGTGGGGGTCTTCCAAAAACTAACTCATAGGGAGTATACCCCGAGGGGTTCGGGGCATTCCTAACCCATAGCAGGGCTAGTGGTAACAGGTCTGTCCATGGCAGGCCGGTTTCTTGATGGAACTTAGCTAGGGTTTCCTTGAGAGTTCGGTTCATTCGTTCCACTTTTCCGGAGCTTTGGGGCCGATAGGCCGTGTGTAGCTTCCAGTCGATGCGCAGGAGCCGGGCAACCTCCTGAACCACCTGGGCGATGAACGCCGAGCCATTGTCACTACCAATGGTGAGTGGGAGCCCATATCTGGGTATAATTTCCCTGAGTAGGATTCGGGTTACTTCCCGAGCTTTCTCAGTTTTGGTGGGGAAGGCTTCTACCCAACCCGAAAAGGTGCAGATCAGGACCAGGAGATACTTAAATCCTCGGCTGGTCTTGACTTCTGTAAAGTCAATCTGGAGGTCCTTGAAGGGCTGGGACCCCTTGTGTTGGACTCCCGGTGGGGCCCCTTGATGCGGGGCTGCATTGTTCCTTGCGCAGGTAACGCATTGAGCCAAGGCTGTTGAGCACAGGGTTGACAGGTTGGGGAAGTAGAAATACCTTTTGAGCAAGTTTTCCAGGGAGATCTTACCCAGGTGGGTCAGATGGTGGCAGTTTCTGACTAAATTGCTGGCCTGGCTCTGGGGCACATATACGCGCCCATCAGGTAACGTCCAAGTTCCCTCGGGGGTTTCTTGTCCTCCGGCCTGTTGGGCCCATTTCATTTCTGCTGGCTCATAGTCCCGACGGTTAATGGGGTTCCCCAGCAGGGGTCCGAGAAGGGAGGGCTGTACTTCTGCCATCTCATCACATACTGCGGCAGCCTTTGCTGTCGAGTCCGCCTTCTGGTTCCCACGGGCCGGTACGGTGTCTTGTTTGGAATGGCCTTTGCAGTGGATGACGGACACCGCAGTTGGGGCCCAAACTGCTTTGAGGAGACGCAGGATTTCTGCCTTGTTTTTAATTTCCTTTCCTTCTGCTGTCAGCAGCCCGCGTTCTCGGTAGATGGCCCCGTGGATGTGCAGGGTGGCGTAGGCGTACTTGGAGTCAGTGTAGATATTGACTTTCCGGTCCCGGGCCAACTCCAGTGCTATTAAAAAGGGTTAGGAGCAATTGGCGGCAATCATACTACATTGGCCGGTGAGTTTGCATAATGGACTCCATTAGGTCTACGAGTGCCTGGGGCTTCTCTGAATATGAGGGTGTGTGGTGTTTCCAGTTCAAGAGGTCAGTCGTGATAAAGGGCTGATAGTAAAACACGACTGGTCCCGGGTATAAGGTCCCATCAGGCCCCGTTCATGGCGGGCCTTGGGTCTCCCGCAGTGGCATCTGGAGGGACTGGTGGTGTCTTAAGCGGGAGGCGATAGGAGATTCTGGGGGCGCTGTTGCCTCGGGCTGCGGGGGCGAGACTGAAGGGGGCGATGTTTCAGGCGCCTCTGCCTGACCTCCCAAGTTCCTAGCTGGGTAAGGGGGAGGCTGCACCGGGGGGTCTTCCTCTGGTTTGGCAACTAGGATGCGGGTTACATCCCTTTCCTTTGATCGGGAGCAACAGTTCCGGGCTCCCCTGGCTCGCCCTCCCGTAGCGCCTAGGTGACGAGGTTTGACCCCCGCACACTTCCGGAGCCAGTCGGGCATCTCTTGCGCTAGCTCCTGCCACTTTTCTATGTAGAGGAATTGGTTTGGGTGTCCTGGACTTCCTGTGACTATGAGATGGACAGCCCTAATTATGTCTAGGTCAAGGGTTCCTTCAGGAGGCCAGCCTACTCCGAACCTGGGCCACTCAGCGGAACAGAAAATTTCTAATTGCCCCGGATCCATATCGGGCTGCTGGCCCCCGGAACCGGTCGAAATTCCTTAACATGCAATCTAAGACGGTAGACTGTCTGCCCCCCATGATCCCTCCCGAAATGGCGCAGACAAACGGGGGCAGCAGGGATACTTTCACTTTCGCCCGCCTGGCCTCTCCTCTCGCGAGGGACTTGGGTCTGTCTTAGCTAAGGCTGCCCGAGTAGAGTCCGGGTTAGCTTCCCAGCCGTTATGCCGTATGACAGACCGAGGACCCGCAGGTTAGGGCTCACTCAGACTCCGTAGACTTGGGGAAACACCGCTGGCCTGTGGAGCCACACAGTCAGTCACTCACTCAATCACACAGAGGTTAACACTTTCCCTCCCGACAGGGAAACCATGCCAGAGGCCGGTTGGCCTGAGAGGTGATCAGCCTCTCCTTCCACCACTTATAGGTGGGTCTGATTTGGGTCTGGTCCCTGGGGCACTTACCAATCTGGCGCCTTCAGGTAGGCTTGGGTCCGCTCCCCAAGTGCCCGGGTTATGGAACGGCCCGAGGTTGGGGCCAAGGGGAGCCCAGCCCCTCGAGACCCGAAATCACGGGGCACGTGCTTCCCGCCGGAGTCCGGGCTCGCCCGGCCGACCCCAGCCGTCTTCCCCGGAGGCAAACGGCCTGCTCGTGTGAGTCGTTTCCCGGTCAGGGAACCAAATGTTACGGAAAGCCAGACTCAAGACACGATTCAGGGAACGGAGTAAGCCTTTATTCACACGCGCGGGCTCAGAGGAGGCAGTCTCCAAATTCTGAGCCCCGAATCAGGGTTAGATAGGGGTTTATAAGCCCTAGCATTCCGGCGGGAAACGGATGGGCTTCCCAGGTGGGGGAAGGGATTAGCATTCAGGTGGGAGATTGATGAGATTGATGTGCTACCCAGGCCGGGGAAGGGATGTGAAAACGGGCTACAGGAACAGATGAGCAATGATTAACAGTTAACCTGGGAAGGGTCTCTGGCTAGGCTGTTCCTCTTAAGTTATCTTGCCCTTATCACCGTAATGCAATTTTGTAGAGCTCTTCTTGGGTACAGTATCAACTTTTTTAGATGTTAACCTGTGGTGCACTGTCCACATGTGAATACTGAGCCCTTGAAGGGTGGCTATTTTGAATTGAGGTGTCCCATAAGTATAAAATACACATAAGATTTCAGGGACAAAATGAAATAAAGAATGTAAAATAGCTCAATAATTTTTATATTGATTACATGTTGAAATAATATTTTGAATATATATATTGGGTTAAATAAAATATTAAAATTAACCTTATGTTTCCTTTTCCTTCTTAAAATGTGACTACTGGAAAGTGTGACTCACAATTGTGGCTCACATTTTATTTTTATTGGGAAGGCTGGCCCAAATGTTCACCAGAGTGATTATACCAATTTCAACCCCCAACAGTAATATTTATGAACTAACTCCCTCATATTCTTGCTAATACATGGTATTGTTAAATTCTCATTTTTGCCATTTACCTTTAAAATAAGACCTATTTGTGGCATAATTTTGTGATGGGGTACCCTGTTTTCGCAGAGTCCTCCTGGGTCGCTGCGGATGGTAAAAATAAAATAAGTTGTTCCAGACACTTCTCAGTCTGCCAGGAAAAGGGGGTGGTAAATGCCCTGAGCCCTTCTATTGAAGTAGCTTTTATTGAGAAAGATATGTGCAGGGGTATACAGCTTGAATGCAAAGCTCATCAATCAGTGTCACAAGGCTATGTTTACAGAAAACAGATCATAGATAACAATTGAAGGAGCACAAGAGATTGCCCTCAGGTCAGGGCCTGGTAGACAAGGTGGCACCCATTTGGCCCTGAAACCTGGGAAACTGATCACATTCTAGCTCCACCCCAAACATCAGTACTCATTAACTCAAGGGCGTTCTTAGCAAAGTAAATTTCATAGGATTTAATGTGTTCCTTTTCTAGGCCTAATTGTCCCCGGGAACTGCCCAATCCAGTTTAGGGTTGTACCTGCTTCTAGTATTGTTTCAAGGACTGAGCCAGGCAGGTAGAGCAAAGCAGCCAAGAGATAAGGAGACTTCTTTGATAGAATGAGGACTCCGGTCATCACAAAGCTGAGGGATGAGGGTCTTTTTCCCTTCTCCGTGTCCCCCAAGTCCTTCCCTGATGGCCCTCATGCGACTGTCCTTGTCTTAGGTTGCCCCTGCCATCGAGAGGTCTTACCCATTATTGACTAACCTGCCATCCTCTGGGGCCAAGCAGGGTGATGTGAGGGAGCCAGGGCCTGTGCTCCCATCAGGGGAACAGGTTTTGTCTCCTCAGTGGCGTATTTTCCCAAGGCCTCCTTGCTCAGCTCCAGCCTTGACGCCCTATGGCCTGTTAATGAGGCTACAGTCCCTGAAACCAGGAGGGATGGTTCCCAACAATTTTGCACTTATTATTTATGAGGTTGAGAATCATACATATTTATTGTCTATTTTGGTTTTTTTTCTTCATGAATTCATGTTGACCATTTTTCTATTGGGTTATTTGTTACTTTCTTATTGATATATAAGAGTTGTTTCTATTCTCCCAGTGCATGTCTTAAAGACTTTTTTTCATGATCTCTTTTGATATTTAGAAATGTTTAATTTAATGTGTTTATTGACTTTGAGAACTTGGTCTCAGTTAAATAACATTTTGAAATATTTTAACAGGCTTAGGGATTTTTTTTGTTTTAATAACTGCTTTTTCTAATATTACTTTTTATTGTATTTTTCCATTACTATATATCCCCCCATACCCTCTTCCACCTTCTTCTCTCCCCAGCCCACAATCACCACACTGTTATTTCTTTCTCCCTGCCCCCCGCTGCCTTTTTTTAAATCCCCAGCACCTAGAACAGGGCCTAGTATAAATAGGCACTCAATAAATATTTGTTGAATGGAGTCATGTCATGTCTCTGTGGCTTTCTGGAGTCTATATTTGCTTTTGTCATCAGCCTCCTTTCTCTAGATCTAGAATCTCTTTCCATTTAATATAGCTTGCTTTCTTTTCCTTTGAGACTCATTAGTTTATCTTTCACTCTTCTGGCAATTTGTACTTACACAGGGTTTCTCAAAGTATACTGTTTGCAATAGCAATTTCAGGAGCTAAAATGTTATGTCAAAAATAGATTATCATAGACAAATGGGGTTTGAGAACAAAGTTAGACAGGTTTTGTGATTATAGGACTTCTGCAGACTTTGAAATTCTACTATGCTAGTGGATATCTAAGATTGGGGTGGCTGTTGGGTATAGCATTTCTCAAACTTGTTGTACCATGAGCATGCTTTATAAAAGTTAAAAGTTGTACTACTGCCTAAAGAATATATTTTAAAAAACCATAAATGGACCAATTGAAGGAATGGATTAAAACCCCAAGACTGATTATGCACAATGCAAGATGTTGAATATAGTCAATAATTTGGGAAAAGCAAGTTTTGAAATTTATACACACTTAACTCAGCTTAATTTTTCAGCATGCTGTTTTCTTAAAATTTAAAAATCAGTCTCATTTCACAATGTCTGGGTGTGCATGTCACTCACATTAGGGGCTATACTTTAAGTTAATGTGATTAACAGAATATACTAAAGTTAGCTTTTACTTTCAAGTTAGAGAGCATAGTTTTGAAATAAAATATTTCTGTGTTCTTTGAAATTTCTCTTGCATCAACAACTTAGGATAGGAAAATATTGTTGGTTATTTTTTGATATATTTCTCTTTTATTCTAAATTTCACATTCATATTTAAAAAAACATGTTTCATTAGTTCTGTGAGCTTTGGGACATGGTGTAGGATAGGCAGAAAAGCTTACATTATGTCCTTGCATACAGTGGGGGAAAAGGTGTTAAATTTAAAAAATTCTCTTTCATTTGTTTCTGGTTTAAGACTGCTAGTTCTTTTGCTTTAAAGGGGTTAGAGGTGACATGATCAAAAAACTGATCCACAAGGTAAGGTACCAAGTTAGTAAAGCTGATTTGAGAGCTGGTTGGCAATATTTATGAAAATTAAAAGTAGATATTCCCTTTGGTGAAGTAATTCCATTTTTTGGTATCTACCCTAGAGAAAAAACATAACTGATGTGCATCATGGTACATATTCAAATATTCATTGAGATAATATTTTTATAGTGAAAACAGAAAAATTATATACTAGTTAAATGTTCTTTACTAGTGAAACACTTAAAACTTGAAAATACAGAGTAGTTAAAAAAAAAAAAGACATATCTCTATCTAGTGATATGGAAAGATATCCAAGATATAATTTGAGCAGAAAAAAGTAAGTTTTAAAACAGAGTATTCAAAATAATCCTATTTGGTTTAAAAACACAAAACATATCTTTCTACAGACATGTTTGATCTAAATGCAGTAACTAAATACAGTATGAAAAAATAGCAGTTATGTATGGTGAGGGTACCTGAATTTAAAAAAAAATAATCAGGAAGATGCAAAAATCATTTCTTGTATTGTTTGGGTAATTATTTATTAATGAAAAAATATTTTAAAGTTATTTGTTTAAATTTTTCTTTAACCTTTTACACATTTAACTGTACCACATCTCAAATTTTTCAATAAAAACCTTAGGTTACTGGTCTTTGCTACCTATAAAAGGCATAACTGATATCTTTCTGCTTACCTTTTGAATATGCATACTCATATTATTTTGAGGACTGCTTCCTAAAGACCAGAGACAGAAATGAGGGAGAAATCTAGAAGAAAAGCCTTTCTCTCAGTGAGAGAGCAGGAGCACATTTGGAAGATTCTCCGCTTGACAGTTTTTCCCCAGGACAGGAAATGTAGAAACATATTTGCCAACAACAAAGCCAGTTTTGGCTTTTAGAAACAGAGAAAAAGTACGAGCAACCCTGGGTGAAATTCCTTTGAAAACAACTTGTGTTGTCCATTGTTGACATTCTTCCTCTGGAAAGGAATGGGCAAATATGTATGCAGTGGCTGCATCCTCAAACTGGGCACTAGATTAAAAACTTGCCAAAGCAAAGACACTAGATGCATGTTAAAATCTGAATGTCTTGGGCTGTAAAAATAGGTAGAGAGGCCCTCTCAGTTGAAACCTGGAATTGGATATTAGGGAGAGCAGAGAGGCGTTATGGGGGAATTTATGAACCTATTTGAACACCATAAGTTTGAAATTTCCAGATGAAATTGAGCCTTGTACGGTTCCATTTATCACACTTTCCATTTCAGGCTGGCTGAGTTTGAGTGACAGCTTGCTCACCCTCACCCCCAGGCCACCTGAGGAAATTGTGGAGCAGAGCCTGCCCTGCATGTAGGAAGCAGATGAGGAGAAAGGAACTAGCAGCAGGGGAATGTGGAATGAGGGAGCTCATGGTGGTGGCTCTGAGCAGGTAGAGTGCTGACAAGATGGGGGCGGGGGCTGGGGTGAGGGCGGGGTGGGTAGGGGTGGGGCCGATCTAATAGGAAAGCCTGTGAATGAGAATGTGAAGAAGACTTTCGATGAAGGCCTGCCGAAAGGAGGATAAAAGGTAATAGAGCAGGACAGTGTGGAAAATATAGCCCACCTGTTCAAGTAAAGCAGTTGAAACAGGGGATATTGATTTAGAATAGTATTGGTCAGAAAATCCAGAACAACAAAAGAAACACAGAAAGGTACTGCCTAAGGAAGAAAGTCTTCGTTGCATTTTTATGACTGCTTTTAAAATGGGAGAGGACTAATAATGGATAGAATTATTTTAGCATCTCTAAACGTGTGCCTACCTGCCTTGCCATGGCCAGGATATTTGCTCAGCTGCCTATCAACTCCTACTTCCTCAAAAAGTTGGAGTTGTTGCTGTCCATTCCCATCAGAGGTGTGGAAACCAGCCCTTGACACAGATGTAGCCCTCTGTGCTTCACTGTGCAAGAAAAAGGGACAAAGAGTGGAAAAGGTCCAGTTTAGCAACTACAGTGTTTTCCTCTTCTGTTTTTACCTTAGGCTACTATTTCTATCTCCCTTTGAGTTTCTGTTGAACACACTAAAAGTATTAGGTGTGTTTTTGTTGAATTTTTCAATCCCCTCCCAAAATTACCTTTGGAAAGAACAGATCATAGATTCCTAGAAATCTGAAACTGGCTTGGGTTAATCCAAGGCACATTTTTTTTTTTCCCAGGGTGGGGAAGAGGGGTCACTTGATATACATTTAGTAGTACTAGTTTGTTTTGAAATCACATTTAGCAGATTTTTTTTTTCTTAAAAAGACCATCAATAAGTCTTTGTTTCTCATGAAAACAAGAGCAGATTTTGCAAATGAAGGTCATTTATTGCCAAAATGAAAATGTTTTGCATATAAACAATATGACACTTTACCTGAGAAAAATAGCGCTTAAATAATGACAGTGGATTCTATTTATATCCACCCTGCCTATTTATTGGTGGTAAAAAATTTGCCCTTGAAGTGTAATGCTTTTTCCTCTCAGATTTACAGAGGTATCAGTCATGTTGTGAAATGAAAATTGATAGTTTGATAAGCAATCAACATGTGCTTCTTTTAGATAGAGCCAAACGATTCATTAGATTTTAAGATAACAGTGTTTCAAGCCTTTCATTTAAATGCACATGTAGCACATTAGAAGAGATCTCATTTGTAGGTATTTCTGAGACTACAAAGGAAGAATATCTCTCTTTCCAATAAAGCCCAAGAATGGGCCCTTTTCAGGAGTGCTTAGGTACCAAAACTCCAGGCCATAGTCAACAACAATGTCTCATGAGACTGTCCAAATCTGAGTGATTATCTGTGGTTTCAGGTGGTCATTCAGAACTGTAAGTTGTTTTCAAATTCATCAGAGAGAGTGCATGCTATTAAGAAAGTAAGATGAGAAACTGATTCAAGAGTACAATTGATTTGAAACTAACCTAACAATCTAAACCACACTATAAACTGATGGCAACCCATTGTTCTCTGAAATTCAGAGGGCAAGATAATATGATATATGTTCCTCTGGAATGGAGTGTGCTGATCAAGTGCTTCCCTTGGCTCTCTACAAAGAGCATACAATCTGTGCTTTAAAAATGTATGAGGCAATACCCTGATTGGATGAGATGCCTTAAGATACCCTGATGCCTTACACTTCACTTGGGATCGACTGGAATATGTGTGTTGGAAATCTCTTTCACAATTACAAAATTTTACTTCCAACACAAAAATATCTTGCAGGCTAAATGAGAAGTAACACCACTCCAGAGGAAAGCACTGGCTGTCTTCCAGATTAATATGGGGTTATGGTCCATGATTGGGTTCGATGAGGTAACAATTTCCCACCACTCTTCCAGATACACAGGAAATTGTTGTGCTTGAAATAGATTTGGGCTAAGTAACTAATTAAAATAATTTGGATCCAGAAATGTGACATGGAATGTGATGTAGATATTTCCAGTTCTTATTCAGGAAACCTTATTGCTAAAAGGTTGAAAGATAATTAAGAAAATAATTTATATGGTGGTGAGAGTTATTTGTGTGAAGTTAAAATACAGAGTACTTTTTACTGAGATGGAGAAGCTGCCAAATAGCTCTTGGTGATAATTCTATGCACAAAATTTTCATAGTGGGCTTCAATACCTTGCCAGATGAAAGCTTTTGCTCAGTTTAAAGTTGGAAAAGAGATTTGAGTCTTCACCAAGGATAATGTGCTAAGCTTGGTAATTAAACACTGTTTTTCATAAATAATGCCAAAAGCACATTGGGAACATTGGGCTCATATATTACTATACTTTAAAGAAATCAATGACCCAGCAACAATTTGATAGGATCACACACACACACACACACACACACACACACACGCACACAGTAACATCAGGACATGAAATGAGATTATGTAATTTTTCTAATCAAGTATTATTAAGTGATATAAAAGAAAAGTATGCCTATAACTATAAATAATGACATTTAAATTATAAATAAAATACAATAAAAAATTTCAGTTTCATAGTCCAGTCTTACTCAAAGTGTGGTCCATGACAAGGACACAAAATATAAATACAGAAATTTGAGACTATGCATTTAGAAACCATTGTAGCAATAAGACAATGACTGTTGAATGTCATAATTTTTTTAAAAAGTATTTCCAATTATTTTTTAAAATTTTCTATTTCATATTTATTGTATTTTACAAATGCATTGTTCCTCAAAGTTAAACAACAGTCTCCTCCCCAGACAATTTGAGAAATACTTACATTAACTATACTTTTAAGAATCTCAGTGCTATTATTTGAATTCACATTATATTTTTTTTAGCTGAATCCAGGTTTTTAAAAACTCAGCTTGGTTTTATAGAAGCAAACAAAAGCAAACAAACAAAAAACAAAGGCATAAAAATCACGGTTATTAAAAAGCTGTTTTTTATTTAAAACACTAAGCATGGAAGGGACATGTGAATGTTCTGAACCTGAAAAATTATTCCTCCACATTTAATCAGTGAAACTCATTGGCGGGCCACTGGGAGGGTTGTGTTTACCTTTGAGAGGCTCGTCATCAGTCCTTATCATATCCATGAAGGAGTTCTCCAATGACTGAAGGTTAAAAGTGTCACAGGGCCTGCCCCCACCTTGAAATAACAACAAGGGGAACTTGGGTGGTGCCAATCACATTGCTGGAGAATGAATTAACATTATCTTTGTGTTTTAAGAAGGGGCACAATTTAACCTCTGTTTAATGAGGAAAACGAGAAACATATACTGTTACATGAGGCAACTCATAAAAGTCCCCGAAAACATGAGAAAGGGCCAGCTGCCACTGATGAGGCAGATAGGGTTTGAGGAAAGAGAAAAAAGGAGAGCGTCTGGACAATGGATTTGTCCTAAACAATAAAACACTAAATAACTCTCATTGCGAGGAGATGATTATCCTATGAAAAGCACATAAGAACTGAAACCTGCAAATGGAACAACAGATTCATATTTCTCATCTAATATTCATGCTAGGGCAGAAGCATATTGAGTGGATGGTAAGAAAATTAGTGACATTTAAAAATTGTTAGTTTTCTCTTTTATATTTTCTTTCACTTTTGGGGCCCTTTCTCTCTTTAGGAAACAAAACCATATAAATTTAAGTAGGTTAAATGCCTATATGATATAATACTATATTAATATATTAAGATTATTCCATTGTAAAACAATCAAATGGGTTAAATATATGGATGAGGAAACTAAAGGATTGGGCATATGAGTTAATGGATGCAATAAGGAGAGAAAGGTCTTCCTGAGTCCAGCAGAGCTACATTCTTAGAAGGATAATTAAGACAACCATGAAGGAAGTAAAATTTTTCATTGTGCACGAGTGCAAGGTCTATAGTCGCTTCTTAATTAGAAGAACCTATTTAATTAAATTTTTAATTAAAAATTTTAGCAATGGAAGAAACTTGCTCTCATACAGGAAATGGATAATTATTTTAACATTTGGTGGCCTTTCATTAAATATTCTGAAAAATATAAACTCTGTAAATGCCAAATTTTGCAACATGATCTTCTTCAGTCTGTTACTCTACAGAAGTAAGCAGCTGAGTGGAAAGAAAAGCAAGTTTCTCCGCCTAGAAGAAAGATGGCTTTTATTTATCTGGTCTAGCATGCTTTTCCACTCACTGCTATTTTAGGAAGATTATACTTGTAAAATATTTACTTGGTGTAATCTTAGACCAGACTTATGAATAGATACCCATTTTTAAAGAAAAGGGTATAAATAAATAAGCTATATAAAAATGCAATATAATTAGTTTTAATACATGCTTATATTTATCAAAAAGTAATACCTTCCATACCATATATTAAAATGTTATCAGCTATGTTTCTGCATAGGACTCAGTGGGTTTCTTTTATTCTTTTCCTCTCTAACTGAGGATAAAAGCACAAAAATTATTACTGAACAGGAAAACCAATGAAAGTCCTATTATTGGAAAGAAAAGCAGGATTCTGCATTTACTTATAGTCAAACCTAGGAACATGAATAATGAAGGCCATAGGTATCAAGTAGAAAGAGACTGGCTGCCTATGTTGGAAGCTCAGATTCCTTACAAGGTGTGTGAGCTTAGGCCAAAAGTTTAATGTCTCTGAGCCACTGCTGAATGGTGGTGCTCTGCTGCAGGGCCATGATGAGTGTTGAAAGAGTGGTATATGGGAGGTACTCAGTGTCTGGCACTGTATACACTTAATACAAATTAGATATTGTGAGCAGTACAACTAGAAAAAGCACTTTCCTTGTCACATGTTTGTTACCCCACCATTAAAATAGGCGGGCTAAACAGAATTAATGCTTACCAAAGAACAGGGTTCAAACCACTGACATTGAAATCAAAGCAATGTTACAGAACACAAGGATGAATAAACTTGAATCTCAGTATGAAAATGATGTTCCCATAATATATCTCATCCAAATCTTAGTATTAAATAAAAAAGAACATCTTTCTTTAGTGCTAAATTGACTTAACTCCCTGTTATTTGAGAGGAAAAATAAGACTTCATCATCCGACAGGCAATGATAACAATGTAGTACCATATTTATTTTTTATCATATTTAATTTTAAGATTACCCCCATTTATGGTAACTGATGCTAGTTTTATATTATATGAAAGCTATAAGGTTTTCTTTTTAAAGCTGTATTTCAATAACAATTGTTAAGAAAGGCAGTTTGTGTATGCAGTCTTCGATTCCCACTTACCTACATTAGTAAGGACCTTGGGCCTGGAATACTCCCTAACCAAAAAATCTGAAAAGTCCTCACAACCTGTGCTGGATTTACCACATTGTGTGGGAATATGTTTAACTGTTCTAGATTCAGTGTGGACTCCTTTGTTCTGCCTATGTATGTACATCTTATAGTCCCTTGCCAATCCCTCTACCCTATCTGTCCCTTGCAAGGAGGGTCGCTAAGGCCCTTTTGTAACAGGGGAGGTGGGTCTGGCCAGATCACTGTACAAAGGGGAGTGGGGACCACAGGAGGAGCATGAGAAGTTGCACCCCATCCCCCGGAGATGGGGGAGAGTTTGGGAAGTACCAAGGACTGTGCATGAGCCAGTTGCCCTGCAAACTGGGTAGCACAGAGTGATAGAGGGAAATACACTACTATGTGCTTCTGCTGTGTAGAAGATTTGGGGCCAGACTACCTAAAGCAGGGAGTAGAGAAATGCAGCTCTCTTTGTTTTCGCCTCATTCCTGGCCTCATAGTTTGAGTTCATGGGCCAGCAGGCCCTACAGAACAAATGGTCTGGGAACATTCCCAGTGCCCTTCTCTGAGCACTGCGTGGACCTGTCTAGTTAGTAGCACAGCAGACACTGGGCCGGTAGGACAGAAGAAGAGGAAGCTTGGGCTGGTGGGCCTTGGAAGCCACATGGCCAAGCAACAAGTCTGTGCCCTTCCCTCACAGGGTGGAGTGACTGAAAGAAGAGGGCAGTGTGCTATGAGAAGGACACCCAGATGCACAGACTCTGAAAGATGCCTGAAGCCAGAGAACAACCGGAAGACAACTAAGCCACCTGTTTTTCTTAAAGGATAGTACTTTTGGGTGGGAGAAGAGGTTCCTAGCTCAGCTTTAAACTGAGCTGGCAGAAGGTGGCAGGGTGATTTTCCTTGAAAATGGACATTGAGGCATAAATTTGCAATTATTTCAAACTGTATAGCCTTTGAATAAAAGATATCTTTCCTTTTCCACTGAACTCTGCCTCTAGAGTTTTGTCTATTGGAGGCGAGTGGTAGGCCTCCACTGGTAGTTTGGTTACAATAATGGTGTTTAATGTGAGGCCCTAGCTGCTCATGGCAAGTTGACCCCGCAAAGAGCGGGACCCTGGGGCTTCCCAGTTAATGGGAATCCCTCTGCACACCCACTAGATGTGTCAGCTGCTTAAACACACTTCATAGATGGAAAGGAAGCAGGTCTGGGAAGAGAACAGATTCTTAAGAAGGCAGGAGGATCCCCCAAGTTTTGGGGCCATGAACTGGGGCAAAGGGGAGGACTGGCTGAGTTTTGGAGAGGCCACTGACGGGGGCCACTGTTTGTGAGATTGGTTGGCAGAAAAGTTGCTGTGAGCATTGGTTGGAATAATTGAGTCATGGAAACCAGTTTGGTTTGTATGTTCCCAGGTTGCCTGCATTCTTCTGGCCATAGGGTTGGGCCTGCTGTGCATTCAGGCCAACAGGAGCTGTTCTGCATTTGGTTCCTGGAGGGAGCCCACTGGATAGAATTTTAGAGGACTGAAGTGTGGACAATTATTATTCAATTTCTAAGGAGGTATTGGTTTATTATTGTAACACTGTGTGGTCTATGTACATTTTAGATTGTGGGAAAAGATGGCCCATGTGTGGTTTCCTAGATTACTGTGCCATTATGCAATGTGAACAGTATTGCCAACAGTTACACTAATGGGGTGAAATCCATTTTGAAATTATGTTTATGTTGTTGCATAATAAGGTTTCATCAGAGACAGAGGTCTGCTTGATGGTGCAGAGAAGGGACGGGGCCTCAAAACCTCTTTCTGACAGTAAGACACAGAAAGAAAAAGAGAATGAGGAAATAATGCCCTGAATCCAGAGTACACAGGATTAGTAACAGGAGGGCTTCTGTCACAACCACACTGCTAGCTACACCTGAAGTAGGGCCCAGAGAACCTATGGCCCCATCCCTGTATGACAGAAAACAGATTGACCCCCCAAAGACTTGTCAGGACACCCAATTTGGCCAGAGAGCCTCCCAATCTGGAACAATACAGTTTCCTTTGAGGCAGTATCCCATAGGAAGTCCAGCCTGCTGTCTACTATTGGGCCCATACTCCATTTTCCACTTCAGAATTACTGACTTGGAAGAATTCCAACCCCTCATATAGGGGGAAAACTCAGAAAATGGCAGATATCCCTCCATTTTTGCCACTTATCATTCAAGCTGGGCAGATATACAGGCTCTACTTAACATCTTGTTAATTGCAGATGAGAGATAGCTCATTATAAATAAGGCCAATAAAGAGGCTCAGTGCCTCCACCAAGAAAATCCCAATGGGACTCCAACCCAGGTACGGCAATTCCCTTGACAGAGCCTGACTGGGACCCAAATAGTGGGGACCTAGTCTTCCTGGAAAATTACACATGGCGTGTATTGGAAGGGCTTAAGAAAGGAGTGTCTAAGCAAAAGAGCCTGAATATTATGCAGGCCATTTAGCAAAAGCCAGATGAGGGCCCTTCTGAATTTTAGGAAAGGATTTATGAGGCTTACAGAAAGTACACTGATGCTGACTCGCAGGCACCAGAAGATGGTGAACATGAAATTTATTCGGCAAAGTGCCCTGGATATCAAAAAGAAACACCAAAGTTTAGATAGGGCATTGACAATGAATCCCTCCCACCTGGTGGACATAGTTTTTAAAGTATACACTGCCTGGGAAGTGAGGAAGATAAAACAGGCCATGGTGTTCTTAGAAACAGAGTGGCAAGACAAGAGGAAGAAGTAGGGACCTAAAGGGAAAAGAAGAACTCCACTAGGTGCCAATCAATGTGTCTATTGTGAAAAGAGGGGCCACTGGAGAAAGGAGTGCCCTAAACTCAAAAGGGAAAATAGAGATGAGAACACTCACTGAGAAATCCTAAAAAGGAGAAGGGAATCTGATAATGAATGAGGAGGCCCAGGGGCTCCTTTGGACATCTCCCAACCTATTATTATTTCCCCAAGGGAGCCCTTGGTGCAGTTATCTATGGGGAACTGGCTAGTTGGTTTCCTTGTAGATATGGAAGCTACATACTCAGTGCTGAATACAAAATTAACCAAGAAAACTTCAGATGCAGTAATTATTACTGGAGTGACAAGACAATTACAAAAACAGGCATTCCTTCAAACTCTAGAATGCCAGCTTGGGGATCAAAAGCTTAAGCGTTGTTTTCTCTACATGCTAGACTGCCCTATTTCATGGCTGGGCTGAGATTTACTTTGCAAATTGCATGCACAAATGACTTTTTCTCCTGAATAGCAGCAATTATGTGTACAGGTCCTGCTGGAACATGCTCTCCAGCTCCAGGCACTTTTGACTTTCCCAGAAGGTCCTAGAGGTGAACTCTTCCTACCCGAGATTTATGAACAGGCTGATCAAACTGTCTGGGTGGATGGAACCCCCAGTAAAGTGGTTAATGTCCAATCTATAAAAATTAAAGTAAAAGAAGAGGCATGCACCTCATGGAAGCAAGACTACCCCATTAAAAAGCCCCCATTAAAAAGGAGGCTTTACAGGAGATTCAGCCAATATTACAAAAATTCTTAAAATCAGGGCTAATTTGGAACTAGATAGCATTATGCTAAGTGAAATAAACCAGGGGGCGAAAGACAAATATCATATGATCTCACCTATAAGTGGAACGTAACCAACAAATCCAAGCAAGGAAAATATAACCAGCAACATTGAAAGAAAAAAGAAAACAACAGAGTCAAGAGGGAATGAGGGAAGCGGGGTGGAAAAGTAAGGGAAGGGTTAAGTCAAGGAACATGTAGAAAGGACCCATGGACAAAGCCAAAGTGGGGAAGGATTGAGGGAGGGAGGTGGGGGAGGGGAGCTGGGGAAAGTGGTGGTGGGAAGGTGGAGACAAATGTATTTGAACAAAAAATAAAAATTAAAAAAAAATCAGGGCTAATTTGGTCATGCCAGTCTTCTTATAACACTCCCATTTTGCCAGTCAAAAAGCCTCACTCTGACGAATATCGATTTTTACAGGATCTCAGAGCCAGAAATGACATTTCTCAGACCATTTGTTTTATGGTGCCCAGCTCTGTTGACCATAGTGCCTGGAGATAGCAAGTGGTTTTTGGTCCTAGACTTGAAGGATGCCTTTTGCTGCATAGATGAACCGGCTCAACTACTGTTCGCCTTTGAGTTACAGGACCCAGAAACGAAAGCCATACTCCAATACTGCTGGACTGTGCTACCACAAAGATTTAAGAACTCCCCACCTATATTCAGGGAAGTATTATCAAGGAACTTAAGGGATAGTCAGTTGAGATCGCAAGTTCTTTTACAATACATGGATGACATATTGATAGCTAGCAACGCCTATGAGAACTGTTTGCTAAACTCTATCACAGTTCTAAATAATTTGGCAAAAGGGGGCTATAAGGTATTGCCTCACAAGGCCCAGATATGCAAACAGGAGATGGCATGCTTGGGATTCCAACTGAAAAAGGGCACTAAGCGCTTGATGTTGGATAGAAAGCGGAGAACTGAAGGCAGCTTCTTGGGGTTTTAGGAATTACTGGGTTCTACTGAATTTGGATTTCAAACTTTGGACTTAGTGCAAAACCACTGTACAATCCTTAAAAAGCCTAGATTCTGAACCTATCAAATGGACAAGAGATTTTCAGGTACCATTTGACACCTTGAAGGAAAAGCTAGTTTTGGCTCCTGCACTAAATTTGCTCTATTTACAGAAACCTTTCAAATTGTATGGTCATGAAAGGCAGGGGATTGGACTGGGTTTACTTCCTCAGACTCTGGGAAATATCCTCAGACCCATAGCCTATCTCTCAAGGAAGTTGGATGACATGGCAAAGGGATGACCATCATGTCTTGGAATAGTGGAAGCTACCTGTGACATCTTACAAGAAGCTGAGAAGTTAAATTTGGGGCAGGCTGCTATGGAATTGGTATCACACGAGTCCTAATTCTAATGCAACAGGAAGGAGAGTATTGGCTGAAAACAGGGAGCATGGGAAAATACCAGGTTATTCTGTTGGACAACCAAAGTGTTATTTTACAGACCACTACAACCTTGAACCCAGCCACCCTGCTTCCAGACACAGGGGGAAACTGTTCTCCAGCATGACTGCGTGGAAATCATTGACCAAGTTTATTTTAGCAGGCTGGACCTACTGGCAGTGCCAGATTGGGAGCTGTACACAGACAGAAGCAGCTTCATGGATAATGGCAAATAGTAAGCCAGGTACATGGTAGTCACCACAGACAAGATGGGGTTCCCATCCTCTGGGCCATGGATGTGTACTGGTCCATGACTGTTAGCAACCAGGCCACACAGCAGAAGGTGAGCTTGAATGTAATGCTTTTGAATCATCTGGAAACCATCACCCCCACCCAGGTCCATGGAAAAATTGTCTTCCATGAACTTGGTCCCTGGTGACAAAAAGGTTGGGGACTGTTTAATTATAAGCCCATTGTGCCAGAAACCTCAGCAAAAAAGGCAGAGTTGATAACCCTCATGAGAGCCTTAGTACTGTCCCCGGGAAAGAAGGTTAACTTCTACATGATCTCCAAATATACCTTCATGATAGTCTATGCCAATGGAGCAATAAGGAAGGAGGGAGGGCATCTTACCATTGGGGCAACAAGGATGTCAGACATGTAGAAGAGATTATACAATTGCTAGAAGCAATGAATCTGATGGACCAGATCGACATAATGCACTGCTCAGGACACCAAAGGGATGGTCCCCAAATGAGTCAGGGAGACCAAATTGCTGATAAAGTTGTTAGACAAGCAGCTGGAGGGCCGCCACTCTTAGGGTGGTATTTTTTTATTGCTAGCATTGTTTTAATTTTATTTTACTTTTAAATTGTTCAGTTATAGTTGTCCCCATTTTCCCCACGTTGCTCTCACCTGTCCTTTTCAACCCCTGCTCCCAAAGACAGTCCCTCCCCATTGTCCTTGTCCATGGGTCCTTTGTACATGTTCCCCTTCTTTCTTCCATTACCCACATCACACCTACCCTCTGGTCTCTGCCAGTCCATTCTTTATTTTCATATCTCTGGTTCTGTTTTGCTTGCTTGTTTGTTTTGTTGATTAGGTTCCACTTAAAGGTGAGATCATATGGTATTTGTCTGTCACTTGCCTGGCTTATTTCACTTAGCATAATATTCTCTAGTTCTATGCATGCCATTGCGAAGGGTAGGAGTTTCATCTTTCTTTCTGCTGTGTAGTATTCTATAGTGTAATATACCACACTTTGTTGATCCACTCATTTACTTATGAACACCAGGATGTTTCTAGCACTTGGCTTTTATAAATTGTGCTGCTATGAACATTGGGGTGCATAAGTTCTTTTGAATTGGTATTTCAGACTGCTTAGTGTATAATACCAGCAGTGGGATCACTGGATCAAATTCCATTTGGAGATTTTTGAGGAAATTCCACTACCTTCCACAGTGGCTGTACCAGTCTGCATTCCCACCAACAGTGTACTAGGGTTCCCTTTTCTCCACAACCTTGCCAGCACTTGTTTGTTGATTTGTTTATGATGGTGATTCTGACTGGTGTGAAGTGATATCTCATTGTGGTTTTAATTTGCATCTCTCAGATGGCTAGTGATGTTGAGCATCCTTTCATATGTCTATGGGCCCTTTGTATGTCCTCCTTGGAGAAGTGTCTATTCATGTCCTTTCCCCATTTTTTAATTGTATTGTTTGTCTTCCTGGTGTGGAGTCCTGTGAGTTATTTAAATATTTTGGAGATCAACACAAGTGGGCAGCAATGGTGCTGGCTGCAGACCATAAAGCTGCCATTCCCACCTGGGAAACAATGGAACAATAGAGGGAGAGGAGCCTTGGAGCTGCGGACAGACAGTGGATTCAACTCTCACACATCCAAGTGGGTGAGAAGTGCGGTGGAGGCTTGAGAAGGTGGGCTGGGTGCCCACGGGCACCAGCACCAGAGGGGCATTGAAATAGCCAGTTGGATCCCCCTGAGAAGGACAGGGTCTGAACCATAAACAGGGACCCCTAGACTACAGCAGCTAAAACCAGGAAAACACACAGACAAAACGCAACCCCGAAAAGCTTAGGGGCGCTCTCTGCCAGAGACAGGTGGCTGGAGAGGCAAAGAGACATTTAAAGGGCCAATGCAAAAATTTGCAGTCGTAGCCCCCTTCTTTGATCTCTGGGTAGAGGTGCAACAGAGTGGGCTGGTGACTGAGAAAGGACTGATGAGGAAAACTTTGTGAAGAGAACAGAGATGGTGGCCAGCAGAGCTCGGGTCATAACTCGCCTCCCACTCTGCAGCTACCACCTAGCCCAGGCATAAGAGACTCAATTAACCTGACTTTTGTGCACTCTGCACACAGCTTGTGAGTGTGTGGCCTAGGGGCTGAGTGCAGACTGTCTGGAAGAAATAGAGGATCCCTGACCAAAGGGGATGCACAGCTGCATAGAGACCCTTGAGGAGAGTCTGGAGATGGGAGGGGTTGGGGAAAGAACTGGAAAATTATCTGAGATTCCTGGAGCAGAGTCCCTCCCCATTTTGTAGTTCTCATTTGCACAGGCAGATCACGCCCCCAGAGAGGCAGAAGTGGGCACTGGAACCAGAAGGTGCACAATTACTGTCCACAGAAATAGTGGATCCCTAGCCGAAGGGGTCACAGAGCTGCCCAGAAACCCTGGGGGAGAGACTGGAGACAGGATTAACCAGAGAGTCCTGGAGCTGATGTCTTCTGATTTCCATAGTCTCCATTGTGCGTGGAAAGGCCACACCCCCAAAGAGCCAAAAGCGGGAAAAGCAAACAATAGAAGACCCTAACTGACCAGTGCCAGGTGCCCACCCGACAAGGGTGGCAGGTGAGTGCGTAAGGTTGGGCAAGTTAGCCACCCTGGGTTGGGGCAAGTGAGTGAGCACCCAGGCCGGACTGCGGGTGTGCCCAGGCAGGCGGGGGATCCTGCTGGGGCCAGGGAGCATGCTCAAGGAGCAGGCGTGAGAATGTGAAGCGATCCAAAGAAATAGTGGATCCCTGGCTGAAGGGGTCACAGAGCTGCGCAAAGCAAGAGTCAGACACAAGCAGTAGATTCCTGGAAGACTCAAACAAAAGACCCAATGTCAGATAGGGTAAACAATTGACATCATCAGAGGCAGACCCAGAAGGAAAGGTAAAGAAAAAATAAATAAATAACTAAAAGACCCACCTACTACCATAAAAGTGGTAGTAAGTAATAGGTAATCCACAAAGTCAGGAAATCTAGATGTATCAATTGAAGCAGAAGCAAAATAAATAAATAAATAAATAAATAAATAAATAAATAAAGCAAGCAATAGACTATCACAAAAATGGGAAGAAAAAGAAGTTCCCCCCAAATGAGTGGAAAAGGGGACTCCCCACAGAGAGAGCTCAATGAAATAGAGGCAAGGGAACTATCAGATACTGAATTCCAAACAATGGCTCTAAGGAAACTCAATGAGCTCAGCCAGCTCAAAGATAAGTATGAGAAACTGCAGAGAAACTATCAGGATCTTACAGCAAATTATATCAGCCTGGAAAAGGACAGAGAAACTATCAAGAAGACACAAGAGGATATGAAGAATACCATTTCTGAATGGAAGAACACAGTAGAAGGAATCCAAAGCAGGCTGGATGAAGCCGAGGATCGAATCAGTGAGATGGAGGACAAGGTAGAAGGAAGCTCCCAGAAAGAATAAGAAATTGAAAAACAACTCAAAAAGAATGAAGAGGCATTTAGGGAAATGCAAGACAACCTGAAACACAGTAATACCGCATAATAGGGATACCAGAAGGAGAAGAAGAGGATCAAGGGATAGAGAACCTCTTTGAAAAAGTAATGAGGAAAAATTTCCCCAATTTAAGGAGAGAAAAGGACTCATGGATCCAGGAGGCACAGAGGGCCCGTTCAAGAGGGACCCAAGGAGGCCCACTCCCAGACACATCCTCATTAAAATGACAAATATCAAAGACAAAGAAAGAAACCTACAAGCAGCAAGGGAGAAGGAGAAAGTAACATAAAAGGGGGCCCCCGATATGGCTAGGAGCTCACTTCTCAAGAGAAACACTACAAGTCAGAAGGGAATGGCAACAAATATTCCAAGTCATGAAAAGCAAGGGCCTACAACCAAGGCTGCTCTACCCAGCAAAGTTCTCAATAAAACAGAAGGCGGAATAAGGAGTTTCCTGACAAAAGAACGCTAAAAGAATACATCTCTACCAAACCAGCACTCCAAGATATGCTAAAGGGACTGGTTTAAGAAGATGAAGGAAAAGAGTGAGTAAGAGAAAAACACAGGTACAAAGAGAAAAAATGAATTAAGTTTCTATCAGTAATAACTCTCAATGTAAATGGACTAAATACCCCATCAAAAGACATAGGATAGCTCAATGGATAAGAAAACATGACCCACACATATGCTGTCTACAAGAGACCCACCTCAGACCAAAAGACCTATACAGGCTGAAAGTAAATGGATGGAAAAAATATTCCAAGCAAATGGGCAATAGAAGAAAGCAGGGGTTGCAAAACTTATATCGGACAAAATAGCTTTCAAAACAAAGGCCATTAAAAGAGACCCAGAGGGACACTTTATAATACTTAAAGGGAGAATCCATCAAGAAGACATAAACATTGTAAATTTATATGCATCCAGCATAGGAGCACCCAAATATATATAAGGAAAATCTTGGACGACTTCAAAAAAGATATAGACAGCAACACACTGACACTAGCGGATTTTAACATCCCACAGTCAAAAATGGACAGATCTCCCAAACAAAACATCAACAAGGATATTGTGGAGCTGAATGACACACTGAATCAAAGAGACTTAACTGACATATATAGAACCTTACATCCCAAAGAAGAAAAATACACATTCCTTTCAAATGCTAATGGAAGATTTTCAAAATAGACCACATGATAGGACACAAAGCAAACCTCAGCAAATTCAGAAAAATTGAAATAATAACAAACTTTTTCTCGGACCAGAGGGCTTGAAAAGGGAAATCATCCTCAAAGAGAAACTTCAAAAACCTGCAAACTCATGGACACTGTACAGTAAACTATTAAACAATGAATGAGTCAATAATGGGATAAGAAGAAACCAAAAAGTTTCTGGAAACAAATAAAAATGAACAGACAAGAGTACAAAACCTATGGGACACAGCAAAGGCAGTCCTGAGAGGGAAGTTCATAGCAATACAGGCTTACCTAAAAAAGATAGAAACATTTCAAATAAAGTACCTAAAACTACAGCTTCAAGAGCTGGAGAAACACCAACAAAAAACAATTAGAAGGAAGGAAACAACCAAGATTGGAGCAGAACTGAATGACATAGAGATGAAAAGAACAATTCAAAGGATCAACCAATCCAGGAGGTTGATCTTGGAAAAGATAAATAAAATTGACAAGCTTTTATGCAGACTCATCAAGACAAAAAGGGAGAGGACCCAAATAAATAATATCAGAACGAAAGAGGAAAAATAACAACTGATACCACAGAAATACAAAGGATTGTCAGAAACTACTATGAACAATTATATGCCAAGAAATTTGAAAATCTTGGTGAAATGGACAAATTTTTAGAAAAGTATAATCTTCCAACACAGAAGGAGGAAGAAGCAGAAAGCTTGAACAGACCAAAAACAACTGGGGATATTGAAGCAGTAATCAAAAAACTCCCGGCACACAAAAGCCCTGGGATGGATAGTTTCATAGAAGATTTTACGAAACATTTAAGGAAGAGCTAACCCCTGTCCTTCTCAGACTATTCCAAAAAATCCAAGAAGATGAAAGACTCCCAACTCTTTTTATGAAGCCAGCGTCACCCTAATCCCAAAACCAGATAAAGACCCTACAAAGAAAGAAAACTACAGGCCAATTTCACTAATGAACATAGATGCTAAAATCCTCGACAAAATATTGGCCAACTGCAATACATTAAAAAGATTATCCACCATGATCAAGTGAGATTCATCCCAGGGTTGCAGGGATGGTTCAATATACTCAAGTCAATAAATGTAATACCTCACATAAAGAAAAGAAAAGACAAAAACCACATGATCATCTCAATAGAAGCAGAAAAAGCATTTGATAAGGTACAGCACCCATTTATGATCAAAACACTCAGCAAAATGGGAATAAATGGAGCATTTCTCAAAGTAATAAAGGCCATATATGAAAAACCTATAGCCAACATCATACTCAACAGGCAAAAACTGAAAGCTTTCCCACTAAGATCAGGAACACGACAAAGATGTCCACTTTCACCGCTTCTTTTCAACATCGTATTGGAAGTCCTAGCTACAGCAGTCAGACAAGAAAAAAAAAAAAATAAAAGGCATCCAAATAGGAAAGGAGGAAGTAAAGTTATCATTGTTCGCAGATGACATGATAGTGTACATGGAAAACCCTGTAGACTCCACCAAAGAACTCCTCAACCTAATAAGTGAATTTGGCAAAAGAGTAGGATACAAAGTCAACATTCAGAAATCAAAGGCGTTTTTATACACCAAAATGAAACAGAAGAAGAAGAAATCAGAAAAAAAAAATTCGATATAGCAGCAAGAAAAATAAAGTACTAGGACTAAATTTAATCAAGGAGGGGAAAAAACCTGTATGCAGAAAACTATACAACATTGAAGAAAGAAATTGAGGTAGACACAAAGAAATGGAAGCATATACTCTGCTCATGGATTGGAAGAATTAATATCATCGATATATCCATACTACCCAAAGCAATTTATACATTCAACGCAATCTCTATTAAGATATCAATGACATATTTCATAGAAATAGAACAGACATTTCAAAAATTTATATGGAATCATAAACAACCCCTGAATAGCTGCAGCAATTTTGAAAAAGAAAAACAAAGTAGGAGGGATCATAATACTGGACATCAAGCTATACTACAAAGCCACTATACTCAAAACAATCTGGCACTGGCACAAGAACAGATCCATAGTCCAGTGGAACAGAATAGAAAGCCCAGAAATAAGCCCAGGTCTCTATGAGCAACTAATATTTGACAAAGGGGGCAGAAGCATAAAATGGAGCAATAACAGCCTCTTCAACAAATGGTGTTGGGAGAGCTGGATGGCTACATGCAAAAAATTGAAATTGGATCATCAGCTGACACCATACACAAAAATAAACTCAAGATGGATAAAAGGCATAAATATAAGTTACAACACCATAAAAGTCCTAGAGGAGAACATTGGCAGGAAACTCTCAGATATCCCACGCAGCAATTTTTTCACCGATATGTCCCCAAAAGCAAGGGACATAAAGGAAAGAATATACAAGTGAGACTTCATCAAAATAAGAAGCTTCTGCATGACTAACGAAAACATCAACTAAATGAAAAGGGAACCAACCATATGGGAAAATATATTTGCTAATGATACATCAGATAGAGGTTTGATCTCTGAGATATATAAAGAACGCACTTCACTCCACTCCAGGAAGACATATGATCCAATCAAAAAATGGGCAAGGGATCTGGGCAGTCGCTTTTCCAAGGAAGAGATACAGAGGGCCCAGAGAGATTTAAAAGGATGCTGGCGTCACTAGCCATCAGAGAAATGCTCATCAAAACGACAATGAGATACCACCTCACCATGGTCAGAATGGCCATTATAAACATATCAACAAACAACAGGTGCTGGCGAGGCTGTGGAGAAATGAGAACACTAGTACACTTCTGGTGGGAATGCGGACTGGTGCCGCCATTGTGGAAAGTGTGTGGAATTTCCTTAAAAAGCTGAAAATGGAACTGCCTTTTGATCCAGTGATTCCCCTGCTGGGACTATACACTAAGAATCCCAAAATGCCAGTTCAGAAGAACCTATGCACCCCAATGTTCATAGCAGTACAATTTACAATAACCAAGTTTTGGAAGCAACCTAAATGCCCATCAGTAGATTAGTGGATCAGAAAACCATGGAACATTTACACAATGGAATACTACACAGCAGAAAGAAAAAAGAACTCCTGCACTTCGTGACAGCATGGATGGAACTGGAGAGCATTATGCTAAGTGAAATAAGCCAGGGGGCGAAAGACAAATACCATATGATCTCACCGATTAGCGGAACCTAACCGATAATACAAAGATGCAAGAAAGATAAGACCAGCAACAGTGAAAGGAAAAGAAACCAACAGAGACAAAACAAACAGAGGGAGGGGCACGCGGGGGAAAAGGAAGGGAAGGGGAAAGTCAAGGAACATATAGCAAGGACTCATGGACAAAACCAAAGTGGGGAAGGTTTGAGGGAGGGAGAGGGGAGAGGGGGCAAGGGAAAGTGGTGGTGGGGGGGAGGCAGAGACAAATGTATTTGGAAAAATAAATAAATTAATTTTCAAAAAGTAAATAAATATTTTGGTGATCAAGCCCTGTCTAAGGTATCAGTGGCAAATTATTTTTCCATACAGTTGGTTGCCTTTTAATTTTTCTATTGTTTCCTCTAACCATGCAGAAGCTTTTTAATTTGATGTAGTCCCATTGGTTTATTCTTTCCTTTCTTACCTTTGCCCCAGCAGACATATGAGTGAAAATATTGCTGCATGGGATATCTGAAATTTTTCTGCCTATATTTTCATCTAGGATGTTTACGGTGTCACAATTTATATTTAAGTCTTTTATCCACCTTGAGTTACTTTTTCTGTAGAGTGTAATTTGGTGGTCTAATTTCATTTTTTTTTTGCACGTAACTGCCCAGATCTCCAAACACATTTTATTATTAAAGAGGTTATTTTACTCTGTTTTGTTCTTCTGCCACCTTTGTTAAAGAATAATCAGGCATAGACTTCAGTTTATTTCTGGGCTCTCTACTTTGTTCCATTAATCTATGTGTCTGTTCTTCTGCCAGTACCAGACTATTTTGTTTACAGTGGCCTTGTAGTATAATTTTGATATCAGGTATTGTGATCCCTCTTACTTTGTTCTTCTTTCTCAAAAAATTGCTGAGACTATTCAGGATAGTTTATGGTTCTATATAATTTTTTGAATTATTTGTTCTATATCTGTGAAATATATCATTAGTATTTTAATAAGGATTGCATTGAATCTATAAATTGCTTTGATAGTATGGCTATTTAAATGATGTTAATTTTTCCAGTTCATGAACACCTCATATGCTCTCATTTATTTGTGTCTTTCTTAATTTCTTTCTTCAGTGTTATGTACTTTTCTGAGTACAGATCTTTTACCTCCTTGGTTAAGCTGATTCCTAGGTACTTTGTTTTTCTTGTTGCTATAGCAAATGGGATTTTTTTTTCTAGTTGCTATTTATGATATTTTATTGCTGGTGTACAAAACTGCCTCTGAATATTGACTTTGTATCCTACTTCTTTGTCAAATTTACTTATTAGGTTGAGAATTTTTTGGTGGAGCCTATAGACTTTTCTACATACACTATCATGTCATATGCAAACAATGGCAGTTTTATTTCCTACTTTCCAGTTTGGATGCCTTTTATTTCTTTTTCTTATCTGACCGCTGCGGCTAGAACTTCCAGTACTATGTTGAAGAAGTGGTGAAAGAGGATACTATTGTCTTATTCCTCATCTTAGTAGGAAAGCTTTTAGTTTTTGTCCATGGAGTATGATGTTGACTGTAGGTTTCTTGCATATTGCTTTTGTTTTGTGTGTGCATGCTCCCTCTACTCCCATTCTACTGTTGTTATCATAAATGGATGCTGTACTTTATCAAATGCTTTTTCAGCATCTATTGATATGATCATGTAATTTTTGTTTTTCATTTTTTATGTGAGGTTTCACATTGATTGATGGGTGAATATTGTACCATCCTTGCATCCTGGGGATGAATCTCAATTGATCATGGTGTATGATTTTTTTAATGCATTGCTGGAGGAGTTTGCCAATATTTTGTTGAGGATTTTAGCATCTATGTTCAAAGAGATATTGGCCTGCAGTTTTCTTTCTTTTTTTGTGTCTTTATCTGGTTTTGTGATTCAGATGATGCTGGCCTCATATAAAGAGTTGTGTTTTATTACCTCTCAATAGATTTTTTTGCAATTGTTTGAGCTGGATAGGAGTTAGCTCTTCCCTCAATGTTTTGTAAAATCCTCTTGTGAAGCCATCCAGTCCAGACTTTTGTGTGCCAGGAGTTTTTTGATTACCGCTTCAATTTTGCTAGCTGTTATTCGTCTATTCAGGCTTTCTGCTTCTTCCTGAATCAGTTTTGCTAGATTATGTTTCTAGAAATTTGTCTATTTCACCGAGGTTTTCAAATTTCTTGGCACATAATTGCTCATAGTAATTTCTTATAATTCTTCATATTTCTGTGGCATCAGTTGTAACTTCTCTTCTTTCCTGTCTGATTTTATTTATTTGGCTCCTCTCTCTTGTTTTCTTGATGAGCCTGGTTAAAGATTTGTCAACTTCATTTATTTTTTTAAAGAATGAACTCCAGGATTTATTGATCCTTTGAATTGTTCTTTTAGTTTTATGTCACTTAATTCTTCTCTGATCTTGATTATTTCCTTCCTTCTACTTGCTCTAGGCTTTATTTGTTGTTGTTCCTCCAGTATTTGTAGTTGTAATGTTAGGTTTATTTTAATATTCTCTATCATTTTTAGGTAGGCCTGTATGGCTATAAACTTTCCTCTCAAGGTGGCCTTCACTGTGTCCCATAGGTTTTGTACTCTTGTGCGTTCATTTTCATTTGTTTCCAGAAACGTTTTGATTTCTTCCTTGCTCTCATTGTTAACCCATTCATTGTTTAATAGCATGTTATTCAGTCTCCATAAATTTGAATATTTTTGAGTTTTTTCCTTGAGGTTGGTTTCTAGTTTCAAGTCTTGTGATAGGAGAAAACATTTGATATGATTTCAATTTTCTTGAATTGTTGAGGCTCATTTTGTGTCCTGTCATGTGATCTATGTTTGAGAATGTTCCATGTGTATTTGAAAAGACTGTATATTTTGCTTCTTTGGATTGAAAAGTTCTGTATATATCAATTAAGGCCATATGATCTAGAGTATCATTCACTGTCACGATATCCTTGTTGATTCTTTGTTTGGAAGATCTATCCATTGTTGACAGTTGGTTGTTAAAATCCCCTATATAAATGTGTTGCTTTCTTGAAGTCCTTCAAGATTTTCCTTTATGCACTTGTTGCTCATATATTGGGTACATATATGTTTACAATGGTTATGTCTTTTTGATGAATTCTTCCTTTCAGTTTATAAAGTGTCCTACTGGGTCTCTTTTTATGGCCTTTGTTTTGAAATCGATTTTGTCTGATATAAGTATTGCTACCCCTGCTTTTTTTACCCCCTGATTATTAGCTTGGAACATTTTTTTCCCACCCTTCACTTTCAGTCTGTGTAGGTCTTTTGTTCTGAGGTGGGTCTCTTGTAGGCAGCATATGTATGGGTCATGTTTTCTTATCTATTCAGCTACTCTATGTCTTTTGATTGGAGCATTTAATCCACTTACTTTTAAAGTTATTATTGATAGGTACTTATTCATTACCATTTCCCACATTTGTACCTCTGTTCCTTTCTCTCTCACTCTTTTTCTTCATCTTCTTAAATCCATCCCTTTAGCATGTCTTGTAATGCTGGTTTGATGAAGATGTATACTTTTAGCTTTCTTTTGTCTGGGAAGCTTCTTCCATTTTAAATGAGAGCCTTGATGGATAGAGTAGTCCTTGTTACAGGTGTTTGTTTACTTTTCATTACTTGGAATATTTCTTGCCATTCCCTTCTAGGTTGTAGTGTTTTGTTGAGAAATCAGCTGATAGCCTTATCAGGGCTCCCCTGTATATTACTATCTGTTTCTTCTTTGTTGCCTTTAAGATTCTTGGTTTGTCTTTGATATTTGCCATTTTAATTTTGATGTGTCTTGGAGTGGGCCTAATTGGGTTCATCTTGATTGGGACCCTCTGTGCTTCCTGGACTTGTGTGACTTTTTCTCGTAGCAAGTTAGGAAGGTTTTCCATAATTTCTTTTTCAAACAAGTTCTCTATCTCTTGCTTCTCTTCTTCTCCTCTGGTAACCCTATTATACAGATATTATTACATTTCAAGTTGTCCTGCATTTCCCTGAATGCCTCTTCATTCTTTTTGAGTCTTTTTTTATTTTTGTGCTCTGTCTGGGAATTTTTTCCTACCTTCTTCTCCAGCTTGCTGATTCAATCCTCTGCTTCATCTAACCTGCTTTTAATTCCTTCTAGTGTGTTCTTCATTTTGGATATTGTATTTTTCTTTTCCTTCTGTCTCTTTTTAATAGTTTCTATGTCCTTTTTCATAGTGGTGTAGTTCACAGTACATTGCTTAAGATTTCCCTGGGGTTATTTGAAGTTCTCACTGAGCTCCTTAAGTGTCCTTATAACCATTATTTTGAACTTGGTGTCTGATAGTTTGGTTGCTTCAATTTCATTTAGCACCCTTTCTGGGGGTTCCTCCTTTCTTTTTGATCGGAGGGTTGTTTCTTTGTCTCCCCATTTTAAGTGGCTCTTCTTGTTTTTTTCATTAGATTTATCTGTGTTAACTTCTTGTCTTCATGTTGTGGTCTTCTGTAGTAGGAGACTTGTGGGACTTAATGGGGGCAATGTCCTTGATCACCTGTGCTTGATGCTTTTGTGCTGCTCTTTATGTGTTTGTTATTGGGTTTTGGTTGTTGTTAGGTCATAGTTTGGTGGGTTCTTCCCTTTGGCTGATTGAATGAGTCACTTTGCCCTCCACATCTTGTATATTGTTGTACAGGTGCACTGGTACTGGCCATTCTCAGCCACTTCACCCCTTCTTGCTTTACTGGGATCTTAGTATCTCCATGTGTTCATCAACCAAGAAGTTCTAAGGGTTTTTATCCCCTGCTTGGATTTGTCAAAATTTAATCCCAATTATACAGAATGACAGGAGGAATGGGCCTGTGAATGGGAATTCCCTAATATTTATCCCAATTCTATATAGAAGAACAAAACCCAGGATATAATCTTTCACCCTGAGGCTTTCTCCCTGAGTATTTCATTCTACAAAAACCTATAGGAATAGACACATTATGGAAGGGATGCTTTGATGGACCTTGTTAGCTTACATTTGAAGGGCCATCATTTGCAAAGGACTCTTCAGAGGATCACCCAAATATGCCAGATATGTGCCAAATATGCCATTTATGTGCCAAAAACAATCTAAGACAAAACACACGCCAGCAGGAAATGGACCACCATATAGAGGGTTATGCCCATTTGAGGAATGGCAGGTAGACTACACAAATGCTTAAAACCAGATGGAATTTCAAATTTTTATTAGTTTTTGTTCAAAATTTTTATGGATGTGTAGAGGCATACTCCACTGGAACTGATAGGGTAACTGAGGTAACAAAACTTTTACTTAAAGAAAAAATTCTTAGATTTGGGCTTCTTTACAGCATTAAGTGTGGTGATGAACCATTGTTCACTTCAGAGATCTCCCAGGAGCTTGGACAGGCACTACAAAAACAATGGAAATTATATGCATCTTTCAGACTTCAGTCAACAAGAAAAACTGAGAAAATGAATCACGCAGTAAAGAAGACCCTGGGAAAAAATGCCAGAAAACATTTGAAAGGGGACCATGTACTCCCCATTGTCTTTCTCTGGATTAGGGTAGAACCCAGAAGTGGGCTTAAGTCTTTTTGAAATAGTTCATGGTAGACTCTTCAAAATCTCAGTTTTGGGAGCTCAACCCCCCTCCCCGTATATTTGGAGCAAAAGTCAAATATTAAGCAACATGCGCAACATTTAGGGCAAACACTATTTTGCACAAGTTTGTTCATTGCAAGTCTGCCTATCCATCTGACAAGCCCTTACACCCATTCCAGCTAGGGGATGGAGTCTTACTGAAAACCTGGAAGACTCAAGGTCTTCATCAGCAGCTACCTGAGTAATTGACTGGTCCCTATGATGTCCTACTGACAATGCACTCTTTCCTGAATCTCACATGAATCAAGCTTTGGATCCAAAACATACAGATAAAATGGGCACCAACTGAGGAGGAATTGAACCCTGCTTCTGTGGTTGATGCTGAAAGGGAAAGATGGACCTGCACTCTGGAATGAGATTTGAAATTTCTCTTTCAGGAGAAGACAGTGGGCCCCAATGAAAAATGACAATGTTCTTTTTACTTTACTTGTGTGTTTGCAAATCTAGGGGCTTTTAGTTGCTTGATACTGATAGGTCCTTCCCAGTGTTGGAAAAAACAAGGATCAAAAGTGAGTTATGGCTAAATCTGAATGAATATAGAAGGTTGAGAAAGTTTTAACTTAAAAGGAGATAATTCTCAGCTCTCAGTCCTAAGCTTGCTTTCTGATTTTGTAGGAACTAAGGGGAATTTACTGTTTGACTTATACCAGGAATCCTCCTATCTCTGCTGTAAGATTAGCTGGCATACTGAGGGGAGAGAGAATGTCTCTACCATTGGGGCTTTGGGTCACTGAGACCTAGGAAAGGTCATTTGATGCCAGCTAGGGTAAGAGGTCATGTCTCTGCTGTGAGATCAGTTGGCATACTGTGGGGGCAAGACAATGTCACTACCATTGGGGCTTTGGGTCATTTGGACCTAGGAGAGGTTATCAGTGGTTGGTGGGATCAGTTGGTGTGGGACAAAATTCTAAGGCAAATTCTAGCCTCTGCTTTCTTTCTTTTTTTTTTCCCCCCCGAAACTTTGTCTTTGTTTCTGTTCTGAAAGGAAATTGGGGTTTCTGAGAGTTAAAGCTTCACATTAAGTTGGAAATAAAACAATGAAAAGCATAAGGCAGGGAAATGCTATTTTTGTGGATTTTGGAAGGACAAGGATTTTCCTTTTTGTTTTGTATTTTTCTCCCTACCTGATCCCTCTAGAATTTGGCATTCTTAATGAGTGAGTAATGACATATAGCTTCTTTGCATGAAACCAAGAAGACTGGTTTCAAATGATGGTTTTAATAACAAAGACTTTGAAGGGAATGTCACACCTGAAGGAGGGATGCCTGGGTTCTGATTGTTACCAGAAAGCCTCGAGGAACTGAGATTAACTTTATAAGCTAAGGAAATCCCATTGGAAATATGGCCAGGTATATTGTTTGGCATGTATTTAATGGCAGCATATCCATGGGAAGAACAAAGGTTTCCTGAAAGATGGCAAGGAGGAATCTTAAGACATCATGGGAACCTGAAGGACTTTAGGAGTACAGGTACTGCAGGCGAAGCCATATGGCCAGTGTGTGGGTTGGTTCTGTACCCTGAAAGGCTGACTAAGACTCATTATAAAGGTTCTTTGTGGAAGTTTCAGTGGAGCAGATTTAAATACCCTAAGTGATCAATTTCTGCTCTGTGGCACTCATGCAAATGATGCAAAATTAGAAACTGGCAGTCTCTTTGATGACAATGAGGGTAATCTTAAAGAGAGGAATTGTGATTCAAGGAAAAATCACAATGCTCATTTGTGGATATAAAGCTCTAGTGTAGCTGTCTTCAAAATTTTGTTTTCACTTGGAAACTGAACTGGTTTACCTCAGAGCCTGAAGACATCACCAGAGATGTTTAATTTATAGAAATGAAGGATTTGTCAGATTGTCACTGCGCTCGATATAATTCTAGTAAAGGCTTTACAACTGGACATCTTCTCAAAAGACATCTTCTCAGACATAGGTTTGTAATTTATTGTGTGAATTAACCTGTGTGCTCTTCCTTCTGTTTTCATAGACTGTGTGCTATGACCTCATTTACTGTTGTGTGTGATAACACTGTATAGGCCTCACTTAAGAAGTCTATCTGCATTGCCGCTTCTTGAGACTCAACAGTTGGCAGGACTAGATGGTTGAGTTGGTGAAGCATGGGATGGCCTATTGGCTTCTCTTTAAAACTACTTTCTCTTTCTGTGCTAATGGTTTCCACAAGAAGGATCCAAGAGTGTTAAAGGGTAGAATTTCAAAATATTTCCCTCAGCCTAATTTGAGTTACATGTAGGGCAATAGGGCTTTGGACAGGTGTGACATGTCTTGTACATCTTCCTCCAAGGAAGAAGCTCTTTCTTAATAAAGAATACTGTAGAATTAGTCCCTACCTTTGTCATTTAGTTTTTATGGTTCTGATTGTGCCTTTTAACCTTCTTGCCAAATTTTTTAGCTCTAGAATACAACAAGGCTGCCAACTTGTACAGCAATGCCATCCTTTGGACATCATGCATGCTGCTTTTCAGGGACAATCAATTGACCTGGACTAGGCAAGGTCCTTTTCCCTTGCATAAAGTCTCCCTTTCACTACAGATTCCCTTTTGTTAGAGACCTCTCTGCTGGGGGTAAATAGGACTATGTCCTTAGCCAGCAGAAAGTAGCTATGGAAGAATGAAACCTTCCAGATGTCTTTGTAAGATTACAAAGTTCAGAGGTGTTAAAAAAGGAGAATTGTAACATGGAGGTTCTGCCCAGGTTGCTGGACATACAGGAGCAGGGATCCCAGGATCAGGGCAAGAGGCTGTGCCCCACCCCCTGGAGATAGGGGAGAGGTTGGGAAGAACAAGGACTGTGTATGAGCATTTGTCCCAGCAACCAGACAGTGCAGAGTGACAGAGGGAAATACCCTCCTATGTGCTTCTGTTGCACAGAAGATTTGGGGCCAGACTATAGAAAATGAAGAGTGTGGAAACACCACTGTCTTTGTTCTCTCATCTTTACTGGCTGCTGAGGGCTCAAGTTCTTGGGCCAGCAGGCCCTAGAGATTGTGTGGTCTGAGAATGTTCCTGGCATCCCTCCCCAAGCACTTCAGGGGCCTGCCTAGCCAGGAGCACAGCAGCCACTGGGATGATAGGGCAGAGGGGGAGGAAGCCTTGGCTAGTGGGCCCTGGAAGCCAAGTGGCCAGCCAACAAGCCCTGACCTCCTCCCCAGCTTGGGAAGCCATAGCAGTGACTGGTCACTGGAGCTTCATTGCATGGGTCCTTCCCAGCCAGGCACATAGACACATCAGAGGGCAGTGGTCAGAGGAAGAGGGCAGTGTGCTGTGAATAGGACATTGAGGTGCACAAACTGAAAGATGCTTGAAGCCAGACAGTAACTGGAAACCAGCCAAGTCACCTGCATTCCTTAAAGGATGGTACTTTTGGGTGGGATAACAGGTTCCTGGCACAAACTTAAACTGAGCTGGGAGAGGGTGGCAGGGTGATTTTCCTTGGTGTCTTAGAGAAAACAGGATTTGAGGCAGAAACTTGCCATTATTTCAAGCTGTATAACCTTTGAATGAAAGATTCCTTTTCTTTTCTACTGAGCTCTGCTTCAAAGTTTTGCCTATTGGTGGCGAATGGTAAGACCCCACTGCTTTTTTTGGTTACACTTTGTCCTGTGACAGAAGAGGGGTAATATGCAGGTCAGTTGCCCCATGTTGATTACCTGGAGGGTCTTGCTGGCCATGGAGGACCAACACCCATGACTGAAACTGTTCTTGCTCTGCTTTTTCTCATTGTTCCATCAAGTGCTAAACTGTTTTGTGTTTCCCTTAGAGACTCTGATACCAAGATGCAGTGGGCAAAAATGCACAGACTTCTTATGGGAGATAGTTATCATTTGGCCACAAAAATAGTACAGGCAATTGTGCAAGTATAGTAAAAATTTTTACCTTGTCTTGCTAAAGACTAAAAGTTGGCAAATGCTGGATTGATTTAATATTCTATATTTCCATGGGGAAGAACTAATTTTCTCTGCTGACTGTCTTACCAATACTGCATTTATAGTCAAGTGTACTCTGATGGCTTTACTTTACCACCTTGTTGGGTTGGGGTGGGGTTTTTCCTCTGCAAGGACCAGTTAGAAAGCAACTAAGAGATGTTACAGAGAAAGGCGACAACTCTATTTACTTGTGCTTAAAAGAAAAAAGCAAAGTACCATGCATGCGTATAAATATATGCACAGATTAATGCCATCAGCTTATTCCATTGCACCATTCCATGTGCAACCAAAGAAAAGTGGATAAGACACCTCACTCCTTTCTTTATTTTTTATTTTTATTGTGGTGAAATATACAAAACTCAAAATTTACTATTTTAACCATTCTAAGTGTACAATTCAGTAGGATTAAGTAATTTACAATGTTATGTCTCCATTTCCAGACTTTTAACCATCCCAAACTGTAGCTGTTTCCATTAAGCAATGATTTCCCTTTTCCACATCCCTCCAGTCCTGGTACCCTTTATTCTACTTTATATTTGAAAATTTGCCTATTCTATGTACCTCATAAGAGTAGAATCAATATTATATGTATTTTTATGTCTGGTTGACTTCACTTAGTGTGTTTCCAAGGTTCATCTATGTTGCAGCATATATCAGAATTTCATTCCTCTTTATGGCTAAATAACATTCTTCTGTGTGGATATACCACATTTTATTTATCTATTTCCTTTCTGATGAACATTTGCTATTATAAATAATGCTGCTTTGAACATTACCCCTTCTATTTAACACTCCACTCAAACAACATGTCCTTTCCTTTTTCTTTCAAAGACTGCTATTGAGGATAGTATTATTTACCTTTTGCTGTAAAAAAACTACCACAAACTTAGTGGCTTATAACAATAGAGATTTATTAGATTATGTGTGGATTCCAAAATCAATCTCTCTAGGCTTAAAGTAAAGGTGTTGGCAGGACTGGTTCTTTTTGGAAAGTCTAGAAGAGAATCTGTTTCCTTGCATTTTTCCTCTTCTAGAGGCTGCCTACATTCCTTGGTCAGTTGTCTTTTCCTTGAACTTCTAAGTGAACCACTCCTACTTCTGACCCCCTGGCTGCCTCTTATAAGGACCTTATAATAGTATTGTGCCCATAGGATAATACAGAATAATCTCAGTATCTCAAGATCCTTGTCTTAATCTAATCTCTAATCACATCTGCATAATCTCTTTTACAATGTAAGGGAACATATTCATCAGTTCCAGGGATTAGGACACAGATATCTTTGGGGAGTCATTATGATTCAGCCTATCACAATTATTTTGACCACTGGCCAATGACAGAGGAATCCAGAAGAAGTAGGCTCAGAGATATTTTCTTATTACTTCCTTGGGGTGAACCTGGTGTAGCATTTCAATCTAGAATAACCTCTTGCATGAGCCAAATGATTTTGGAGGATTCCCAGAGTCCTGTGGTATGGATTAATAAAATTGCATATACCAAAGCACCTAATATGCACTTAAGAAATATTTGATCTGTTCTCCTCATTTCCTATCCCTTCAGTGACCTGGACAATTACCCTTCAGTTAGTTTTCCAGTTTGTTTATACTTAGGTGTGACTGTTCTCTGTTTCACACTCCCACAGGTCACAGAGCAAGTATATAGCAGAGCGAGAGATTCCAATAGAAGATATCTGACTCTGCTGAGCTTTTCTGTGGCTCCATTATGACTGAGTTCATATGACTTTAACTGATATCAGCCAGAGGTTAGTAGGTTCCACTCAGTAGAGCTCCCGAATGTGGCTCAGTGGAAGCACAGCCAGGGATCAGCAGTGATTATATCTGGTTGAAAGTGTAAAGTGACCAACATATCCATAATCTCTTATCCACAATTCCAAAATGCAGCACTCTGAAAATAAAATTATTTTTTTAACCTCCATTGGAAGCAAATATATAACTGAACCTGAGCTAACATAAGGTGATTAGTAGGTTTCATTTATCTTGCATATTGAGACTAGTCTTACATTTTGCTGAGAAAATATTAACATGTTGTGTTATGGTGTGTTGCCCAGAACCTCAGATTCAGAACCTCATGATATGTGGTTTATGTATCTTTCTACCTTTCTGAATTCTAAAAGATAATTGTCCCAAAGGGTATGGATAAAGGATTGTGGACTTGTACTTCTTGTTGATATTTTATAGTTAATTCTGAGACATAATATAACCATTTTCATTATACTCTCAGCTGCAAACACTGGAGACCCAACCCAAATTACTTTAAATATAACAACAACAATTACAAACTAACTTTATTGGCTTTTATAACTTGAATGTATTCTTCAAGTATGCTGGGCCCCAGGGGACCAAATGACATTTTTTTGGTGCTCCTTCTTTAGGGCCGTTTGCTTTATTTTCAACAATATTCTTGAGCCTTGGCCAGGAATGATGACAACCTCAAGGTCACATTCTTATGGCTTATGTTCCAAAAAGAAAACATCCCTCCCCTTTATGTCACATATCACATTTCAGGAAGAATCCAATTGAGTTGATGACATGTTTATCCCTGAATCAATCACACTTGGGTGACATGTTTCTCTGGCCAGCATAGGTTACATGTGCCTCAAGTATACTGTGGCACAGGGAAGAGGCATGATATTTACAGTATTACCAGGACTAGAAGAAATTTAGAAAGGTTGTAACCTAATAGAAAAGTGAGATTGTGCTAAAGAGAATGGGAGCAGTGATGTGGGGCAGCAAAAGACACAAATGTGACCACTTCCTCTACTTTTAATGTCATATACTGTCTATAAAGGTATACTTGACACCAAACACAAGATTATTAAAACTATTCTGTTTGTCAAAAATTGTTCAAAATGTAGGTTATTTGTATCTTTCTTTCAACTCACAATGACCAAATTTATCAGAAAACTTTCTTACATCCTTAAAGTATATCCCTGGCAACTATATTTCTGTTATGTATTCTTAGATATTTGGGATAAGATAAACCCATTAGATTCTTTATGCTAGAATTTGGAATGGGACTGAGAAGCAGTTGAGCATCTAGGCTAGCCAGCTGAATGAAGAATGTATTCTCATGAACTGTGGAGGGGTCATCCTTCTCCCATATGCAAGAGAACTTGAGAAATTTATGTGCAGAAAGAAGAGATTCAAGCAGAACCGAAAAGTCAAAATAAGAAAAAAAAAGAGAATGCTCCCTGGGTTCTTGATGGGTATTTACTTCCTTATTCTAGTTCCTTCAAGAAACTCAGTTTCTTCTGTCCTGGGAATTCCTGAAGATCTCTCACATTCTTAAAACAATCCTGCTTATTGCTTAAGCTAGTGAAACTTTAGTGGGTTCCTGTTCCTATAATCAGAGGATCTTAATTACTAATTTATTTCAGTTTCTTAGGTCTGAAGTATTCTGGAAATAAAAATGATAGAAGCCCCATATCTATCCAAACATAAGTCAACTCCTAATCACAAGTATCTATTTGCATAACATGAAGACATTTGCTTTAACTACTATCTAATTCAATATAAAGTAAGTGGAAGTTTACTATAACACCAGATGTATAAGGAGATTGTCTCTTATTCTGAAGAATAATTTTAGGAAGAAGAATCTTACTTTCTTGTCAGACACATACTACCTGGAGGGTGATGTGAGGCTAAATAACCAGCATGTGATTTGAACACTGCTGAGATGATCACATTAGTCCTTTTAAGCTGATTACATCATAATTTATCTGAGAAATGAAACACAGAGAAAGTAATAACACATTTTGCTATTCAGTACAACGCATACAGAATCTCTGGCCCAGGCTGCATTTGATCTTCTTGACCAAGCCTTGAGGCTAGTAGAAAAACTCAACACACTAATCAAAGAAGAAAGCTGTCCTTAAGGTAATAAAACCCCCAAAGGCAAATTTATTTCCAACCCAGCCATACAGCTACAGAAAAAGGAGAAAAATCAAGTGTAAAATGAAACTAAGAGTTTACAGAGAGCTTTTTATTCATGTGACATGATTTTTGAGATAAATTATTTTAATGTTTTCAAAACCCTGTAAATGGATTGGTATGATAACAAATTTTGTTTTGTGGCTTATTTACTCCCTAGAATTAAATTATGAAGTGGGAAGGACATTGAACTCTTTTAGACCACTAGAAAACCATTTAGGGCACTGGACTGGAGAAAGTGCTGGGAATAATGACTCCGGGAGAATTTTTCAATCTTTTTTATAAACCTGGATACTGTGCTAGAATACAAAAATCACAAAGACAAGGGATTAGTTAACAAACACCATAATGAGGAACAGTTAATGCACATTTGAGAAAGTATGCTAAAATTGTTGTATTGTTGAGTGTGCACAATCACTGAAAATGTAGTGTAGCAGAGTGGACCTCATTATGGGTCCTCAGATGAGCAGCATGAGCATTACCAGAGAACTTGTTAGAACTACATATTCTCAAGTCACATCCAGACCTACTGAATTCATAATTACGGAGGTTGAGCCCCCCGAAGCTGTGTTTTAATAAGTGCTCCCGATGATTCTGATCCATACTGGAGTTTCAGATCCACATGAGTAGAGATGAAGAGAAAGGGCTTTCTGGTTGTGTGGATGTGACTTCCTCTTACTGGGCATGTTGATTTGGCAATTTACATAATACATGAGAGCCTAAGTTCCCTAATTTGTGAAAACTGGAAAAGAATTCCCATCTTCCACTAATATAAGGTTTAAATTTATATTATTTATGAATAGAATTGTATCATGCCTGATACATTCAATTAGTAGTACCATGTTATTCATTCCATTTTAGACAGGTAGTATGTGGTGAAGCCATGCCATGCATCTAGGTTAGCTGAGTTTGCAATGCATTCTCTTAACTACAACACTGACTACTTCTCTTAGTGATGAACTGTTTCTTCTTGCAACTCCGCAAGCATCATCTTAGTGGATTGATTTATTCTCTATAACTACTTAAGAAATATATACTTAATGCAAGATACTAAAAAATCACACAAAATTAACCCCTAGAAAAAGCCATCAAATTTTTTTGATTCAGCTGTAACCACTAACACATTTCAGTTATTTGTTATAAAATATCATAAATGTTTTTTAATAAATATATATTGAGCCTCTTTATCATCTTGATAAATGCATCTAAGAATTAGAAAGCAATTTGTACTATACCAAACATTTTGGCATCTATGTTATCAATAGAAACTTGTATATTTCCAAAATTTTTAATGTAACTAAAATGGGCATTACAGCTATCAACCCAATATCCACTGTACCTTTCCTCCATCAAGTTGCAGCTAAATAGTTTTAATGCTTCCAATTCCAGGCCTATATCCAAGGATAAACTCTAATTTGTTGAAACCAATAAACATTATTTTATTCACCTAGTCACATGATTAGTTAAGAGAAATGCATTAACCAAAGCTTTTCCATTTCCTTTGCTAATTATTTGGCTCATGAGTGAGTATATTATCCAGTTAGAGGACAGATATGTATGTCTGAAAAAGAAATGCTTCCCCTCTGTACTTAAATGAACAAACATGTAGCCTGGAGGCACTAATAGTCATCATATGACAAGGACGAGAATCAGACTTAGATTAAACTTATACCGTCAAATTCTGTATTGACTCAAAAGATGGAAAGATGAATCTTGTGGAGTCTCTTGTTCATATCAGTTCTGAGGCTTACAAAACCACAAGTTAATTTACTTAGAGTTTGATTCAGTTTAACTTGTGTTTTCTATTATTTGCAACACAAAGAATCCAAACATATCATAAGTGGAGAAATATGAAATCTAGAATTTGAGAAGACCCTAAGAGTTTATCTAATACAAGTTTATTCCTTTCTATGGACAGTCTAATTTTATAACTGCACAATACTCTTCTCCCCTGAACTGAACTAATTTAAGTATACTAATAGCTTTAGTCCCACAATAGGCTCTGAGATTAGCTGTTTTCTTCCTATAGATGACATATTAGAAAACTTTAGGATATCTGTGTTTCTGTTTATGGCAGAATAATTATACTGGACTAGCCCTCCCTCTGTATGAAACTGCATACATAAAATATATGTAATACTATTTACAGGTGTTGGGGGGAAAAGGCAGCACCGAACTGAACTGTAATGATGAAGAAAAAGTAAGCAAAGTGACACCCACTCTTTCTGCATTAGAGGCACTTTGCAGAATGCAGTGCAGGGTGGGGAAACCCAAACAGAATATGACAATTTTGCTGAACTGAGAAGATAAAGGTTAGAGTTTGAGACTCCTGAGGTGACTGAAATATATGGGGACAGTATTCCTGACAAAAAGGAATGGGGAAAAAAGAAAAAAAAAAGAGTCCCTTAAGAACTGCATAGGAATCCTCCCTGGGAGCCATTGGCCAAACACAAAGTATCTACAAATTCAAAAAAACAGCTTCCATAATGTCCAGCATAAATAATTACTAGACATAGAAATGGATAGAATGTTATCCATAATGAAGAGAAAATCAGTCCATTGAAACTGCCCTAGAAATAGTAGAAATGATGAAATTTTCAGACAAGGATTTAAAACATCTAATATAAATATTTCAAGAATTTAAAAGAAGAAGAAGCATAAAGGAGAAACAAGAAGAATCTCAGTAGAGAAATAGAAATTATGGGAAAAAACCCAAATAGTTTGTAGAAATGTAATTACAATACTTGAAATAAAAAATTCACTGATGAACATAACAGATTAGATGCTACAGAGAGAAAAAGATCAATGAATGTGAAGACATAATAATAGAATCCCTGCGATATAAAGTACACAGGGGTATAAAAGGTAAAACAAAACAAAAGAAAAAAAACCTTACACCAAAACATAAGGAAACTGTGGAACAATATACAGCTGACTAATCTACATGTAATTGGAGTCCCAGAAATAGGTTGGGGAAGAAAAATATTTTAAAGTAATAATGGCCCAACTTCCTCAATTTGATGAATAATGTTAACTTACATATCCAAAATGTTCAATAATTCCAAGGAGGAGAACAGAAGAAAACAATGCCGCAGTACATCATAATCAAGTTGCTGAAATCAAATGATAAAGAGAAATATCTTGAGATGTTAGAGAAAAAAATACATATACAGGCGAACAATGATAAAAACTTCTGCATTGTCGTTAGAAATGTTGCAAACCAGATGGCTAAAAAAAAACATTTTTAAAAAGTTGAAGGGAAAAATGAACTTGCTAACTAGAACTCTAGATCCAGCAAAGATACACTTAAAATTAAGTCAAAATAATATTTGAGACACACAAAATCTTAATTGAAGAGCTTTCAAAGTTTTAAAAATAAAACTGAAAATCAGCTTCTGGTTAATGGTGGAAAAGTGAAATGTTTATGCTCATTTCCTGAGGCTATGACTATAATATAAAATAATTTTAAAACTATTTAAATGCACTAAAAATGTCAAAGTAGACAGAAACCAGAGGAGAGTTTAATTTCAAATATTGCAACTGCAAGAGATAAGAATCTGAATTTTTAGTTTTCTGGCTTAACAATTTTGCTTAACTCTCATGGTTAAGGCTGAGGATATTGGTGGGAGAAAACTCTAGCTGACTGGCTAAAGAAATCAGCAACCACATGACAGGCCTAAGAAAGGGGCTGGAAATTTAGGAGGAAAATGTAAGAATTGTGAGAACCTAATATATCCCAAAGAAAAGCATAAACAATCCAAAAGCACTGGGACAGAGACCAGAAAGAAATATAGACTTAAAAAATAGGACCATATGGATTAAGATGTGGGAGCTGGACACTTTTCTTAACTGAGTGTGTCCTATAACCATGTGAAGCCCAAATGGTAGAAAATCGAAATAGATGGACTTGAGATGTCAGAGTACAGAGTCTGGAGCAACTGAACAACTGGGAATTAGAAACAATCCTTAGGAACAGGCAACTACAGAGAAAGCAATCTTTATCTTTACTCAACTCCTTGGTTATAATCATATTTTGCAGATACAGGGAACAGACTAAAAAATTACAAAATAAAAAGCCATAAAATGGATATTAACAACTGTATATCTATCATGTGTCAAGGCTTCAGTATGAATCCAGGCACAATTTAATGCCTTCTACAGTAATGAAAGAAGATTTAATAATTCTCAAAAGAACAGCTGTTACCATATATTGTAAACAATGTCCAGTTTTCAACCAAAATTTACAAGACATTAAAAACATGGGAAATTGTGACTCACACTCAGGAAAATAATCAGGGCCCAGATGTTGTATTAACTAGATGAAAACTTTAAATTAGCTATAAACTTCAAAAGCTAAATCAACTCTATAATTACCCAGTATAATGAAAATACTTCAAAAGATTTAAGGAAAATGATATTTGTGAATACACAGATAGGGAATCTAAACATATTTGTAGAAATAATAGAATAAATAAAAATTCTAGAGCTGAACAATACAATAGGCATAATAAAAATGTGCTGGATGATTTAGATAGCAACAAAAGAAATATTTCATAAACTTGAGATAAAGCAAAAGAAATGACCAAATTTGAAGAAAAGAAAAAAAGTTGCAAAAAAAAATCAGAACCTTAAAAATATACAGGAATATACAATGCGATCTTACATATATAGGTTATATGTAGTCCTATGCATAAATATATATTATATTCATTTTATTACTTTCTTGTTGCTTTTTTAGTCTCTTCCCCTGTCTGTAAAATGTGACTACAATGAGTAATAAAAAAAAGGATCATCCTAACTGTAGTTTCCTACCTCTAAAGTTTGCTCCTTAATTCCTAATATATAATTAGAATATACATAATACATTAGGTGTACAATACATGACTATATACATATTTCCATATATATATATTTTTTCCATATATGCTTTTAAAATCTCAGGAGAAAAGGAAAGAAAAAAGAAGAAAAATGTTTGAAGAAATAATGGTTTAAAACAGCACAAATTTTTTGAGAAAGATTAATACAGATTCAAGAGGTACAATCAGGTTAAATAAAATAAAATAATTCCTATATACATTAGAGCTAAGTTTCAGAAAGCCTAAATTAAAGAGAAAATATTGAAAGCACTTGGAAAAATGATAGCTTACATACAGAGAACAACAGTAATAAAAATGGATAGCTTCTCATCAGAAACTATAGAAGCCAGAAGGGATTGGAATGACATATTCATAGTGCTGAATAAAAAAATAAAACTGTCAACCAGAATTATGTGTCCTGCAATGGTATCCTTCAAAAATGAAAGCAAAGACATTTGAGAAAATAAAAATCTGGAGTATTCATCACCATTAGACTGGCAACATAAGCAATGATAATGGAAATTCTTAAATCTGAAGGGAAATTTTATATGTATATTCAACATATCTATCTATATCTATATGTCTATATCTATATCTGTATCATCTATATATATATCTTTATCTACCTGAATAAAGAACTCCGGAGATGATAAATATTTGAGTATACATAGGATTGCAAAAGTGGGTTGATAGTCTTTCTGCATGGAAAATAATACAAAAACTAATAAATAATAATGCAAGAATAAACTCTGTCTCATGTACTCACAGTTGTAAAACAACTTTTGACAACCCCTGTATATGAAAGATTGTTTTTCTTTTATTTTGTCAATCTATTTAAAATGTGTATGTCTCTTTAAATGAAAAATGATAGCATTGTATTGATGGGATAACAATTATAGTATAATATGTGATAACAATGCTGCAGAATTAATGGCTGCATAACAAATCCTCACAAGTTAGTTACTTAAAACCACATGCATTTATTAACTCACACTTCCACAGGTTCTAACTCTGAACTGGGGTTTCTGTTTGCACTTTCAAAGTTGAAAACAAAGCATCAGATGTATTGTTCCTTTCTAGAGCTCAGGATCTTTTTTAAATCTCCCTTGACTGTTGGCATTCCTTGCAGCTATAGGACTCAGACACCTGTTCTCACACGGGAGTTGGCCACAGGCCATCCCAGAGCCTAGCTGCCTCTCATATGCAAGGGAGAATCCCCAAAAGAGAATTTATTTATAAGAAATTGTGTACTTATCCTTACATGTTTAAACTTCATTCACCTTCAAAGTACTTTCCATTTGATGCAATATGCCTATGAAGACATTTTTTTTTTTTACTGCACAAAACAGTTTTTGAACTCATTGATTTTGATGCCTTTTATTGCTTCTGCCATTTTTTTGTTTCACCTCTTCCACATTGACAAAATGTTTCCTTCTGAGGACTTTTTTTTATTGAGGGAAACAACAACCAAAAAAAAAAGCCTAATGCAGACTCTCACAACAATGCCATCTGGTCCACCAATACAGATGGGTTCCAAAAACACTCACTTAGCAAGGGAAGCCTATACTATGAGGGACCCGCCTGCCAGAAGATAATTCCAGGATTTATTTGAGTCCTCCTTCATATCTTTTCCATGTGTCCCCTGTAGGCCTTGTCATGTTTGAATTTCTCTGACTTCATGAAGGTCCCACTCCTTTTTAAGATTACACCTGTTTATGTTAACCTTACCAAAATCATTTCCTTTTTTGATGACCTAAAATTCAGTTGATTAATAACCTAATTCTGTCAATTTCAGTGGTTCTGCTTTTATTCAAGGAGAGGAGATTATATAGAGCATTCAGACTAGTGGACAGTAATATTGGAGGCTGTCTTGGACTTATGTCAACCGGAGGATATAATGGAAATTAAAACCATGGTAAGTCGTTTATATTCAACTTTAAATAACTATATGTTAGATCTAAGTTAATTGGGCTAAACAGGCAGGTTGTAATCTCCATAGCAATTGCTAAAATTTTTTCAAAATAATATAACTAGGAAGCCAATGGGACAAAATAAAATGAAGTCCTAAAAAAATCTTATCAACTCAAATGAAGTCAAGTAACTAGTAAAAAAGACAAATACAAAACAAAAGTACAAAACGTTAGATGTGCTACAACCATATCAATAATTATCTTAATATAAATAGACTAAACATTCTTGTAAAGAGGCAGAGATTATCAGACAAGATTAAAAAAAAGAACCAATTTTCTGCTGTCTACAAGAGATACGCTTTAAATAAAAAGACACCAATAGAATGATGTAACTGGAGAAAAAGACATACATTGTAAACAGTAAGCATAAAAACCCTGAAAAATCAATATTAATATACGAGAAAATATACATTGAAATAAGATGTATTAAACCTATGGGACACAGCAAAGGCAGACCTGAGAGGGAAGTTCATAGCAATACAGGCTTCCCTAAAAAAAGATAGAAACATTTCAAGTAAAAGACCTAACACTACAACTTCAAGAACTGGAGAAACAACAACAAATAAATTCCAGAGTAAGTAGAAGGAAGGAAATAGTCAAGACTAGAGCAGAACTGAATGACATAGAGACGAAAAGAACAATTCAAAGGATCAACCAATCCTGAAGCTGGCTCTTTGAAAGGATAAATAAAATTGACAAGCCTTTAAGCAGACTCAACAAGGAAAAAAGGGAGAGGACCCAAATTAATAGTATCAGAAATGAAAGAGGAAGATAACAACTGATACGACAGAAATACAAAGGATTGTAAGAAACTACTATGAACAATTATATGCCAAGAAATTTGAAAACCTCAATGAAATGACAAATTTCAGGAAACTATAATCTTCCAACACTGAAGGAGGAAGAAACAGAAAGCTTGAACAGACCAATAACAGCTTGGGAAATGGAAGCAGTAATCAAGAAACTCCTGGCACACAAAAGCCCAGGGCCGGACGGTTTCCCAGGAGAATTTTACAAAACATTTAAGGAAGAGCAAACCCCTGTCCTTCTCAGACTATTCCAAAAAATCCAAGAGGGAAGACTCCCAGACTCTTTCTATGAGGCCAGCATCACCCTGATCCCAAAACCAGATAAAGACCCTACAAAGAAAGAAAACTACAGGCCCATTTCGCTGATAAACATGGATGCTAAAATCCTTAACAAAATATTGGCAAACGGTATCCAGCAATACATTAAAAAGACTATCCACCAGGATCAAGTGGGATTCATCCCAGGCATAAAGGGATGCTTCAATATACTCAAGTCAATAAACGTAATACCTCACATGAATAAAAGAAAAGACAAAAACCACATGATCATCTCGATAGATGCAGAAAAAAGCATTTGATAAGGTACAGCACCCATTTATGATCAAAACACTCACAAAATGGGAATAAATGGGGCATTCCTCAACGTAATAAAGGCCATATATGAAAAAACTACAGCCAATGTCATACTCAACGGGCAAAAACTGAAAGCTTCCCCACTAAGATCGGGAACACGACAAGGATGTCTGCTTTCAACGCTTGTTTTCAACATGGTATTGGAAGTCCTAGCCACAGCGGTCAGACAAGAAAAAGAAATAAGAGATATCCAAATAGGAAAGGAGGAAGTAAAGCTATCATTGTTTGCAGATAACATGATAGTATTCAAAGAAAACCCTGTATACTCCACCAAAAAACTCCTCAACCTAATAAGTGAATTTGGCAAAACAGCAGGATACAAAGTCAACTTTAAGAAATGAAAGGCATTTTTTAATACACCAGCAATGAAAGAGAAGAAGAAATTGGAAAAAAAATACGATTTGATATACCAGGAAGAAAAATAAAGTACCTAGGAATAAATTTAACCAAAGATGTAAAAGAACTCTATGCAGAAAACTATACAATATTGAAAAAAGAAATTAAGGAAGACACAAAGAAATGGAAGCATAGACGGTGCGCATGGATTGGAAGAATTAATATCATCAATATATCCATACTACCCAAAGCAATTTATAGATTCAATGCAATCCCAATTAAGATACCAATGACATCTTTCACAGAAATAGAACAGACATTTCAAAAATTTCTATGGAATCATAAATGACCCCAAATAGCCTCAGCAATTTTGAGAAAGAAACAAAGTAGGAGGGATTACAATACTGGACATCAAACTCTACTACAAAGCAACTATACTCAAAACAATCTGGCACTGGCACAAGAACAGACCCATCGACCAGTGAAACAGAATAGAAAGCCCAGAAATAAGCCCAGAACTCTATGGGCATCTAGTATTTGACAAAGGGGGCAGAAGCATAAAATGGAGCAATAATAGCCTCTTCAACAAATGATGGTGGGAGAGCTGGATGACTAGATGCAAAAAATTGAAATTGGATCATCAGCTGACACCATACACAAAAATAAAGATGGATAAAAGAGATACAAAGAGGAAGATAGCGGAGGAGTGAATGGGAGTCACGGTGACCTCCTCCCAAGACCAAACTGGAATTGCAACTAAATAGTGGAGTAATCACCTGGAAAACAATGGAACAATAGTGGGAGAGGAGCCTTGGTGCCGCGGACAGTGGATTTGACTCTCACACATCCCAATGGGTGAGAAGTGCGGTGGAGGCTAGAGAGGGTGGGCTGGGTGCCCATAGGCACTAGCACCAGAGGGACATTGAAACGGCCAGTTAGCTTCCCCCAAGAAGAACGGGGTCTGAATCATAAACAGGGACCCCTAAACTACAGCAGTTAAAACCAAGAAAATACTGACAAAATGCAACCCAAAAGAACTTAGGGGCACTCTCTGCCACAGACAGGTGGCTGGGGATGCAAAGAGACATTTAAAGGGCTAACATAAAAAATGCAGTGGCACCCACCCTCCTTGATCTCTGGGTAGAGGTGGCAGCAGGGTGGGCTGGTGCCTGGGAAAAGACTGATGAGGAAAACTTTGTGAAGAGAACTGACATGGCGGCCGGTGTAGCCCGGGTGATGATGCACCTCCCACTCTGCAGCTACCATCTCGCTCAGGCATAAAGGAATCAATTAACCTGCCTTTTGTGCACTCCACACACAGCTTGTGCATGTGAGCTGTGGGGCTGAGTGCAGACTGGCTGGGAGAGGCTTGAAGAGAGACTGGAGATGGAGGCAATGGGGAAAGAACAGGAGGAGGAACCGGGGAGTCCTGAGTCCTCCTTGCCCTAGACTCCATTGCACGGGAAGAGGCCACACCCCCAAAGAGTCAAAAGTTGAAGAGCACACATAGACACCCCAAAAACACCCAGTGCAGGTGCGCACACTTGCACCGAGTGACCGGCGAGGGTGGCGAGCATGTGTGTGACCCGCGCGGGCTGGCGAACACTTGCACTGGCCAGCAAGGATTCCCACAGATTGGCACCCATACGACCTGAGAGGGAGTGCACAGAGTGGCAAGGGCAGGTGTAAATTGACCCGCGGGCCCGCGATTGCGGAGCGGCCCACAAAATTAGGAGAGCTCCCCAGAGTCCTTGGAGGAGAGACTGGAGACAGGATTAACCGGAGAGTCCTAGAGCTGACTTCCTCCCATTTCCGTAGTCCCCATTTGGCAAGGGCAAGCAACACACCCAAAGAGCCAAAAGTGGGGGAAAACACACAATAGAAGACCCTAAACTGACCAGTGCCGGGGAGCTTGCTGGCCAGGGGGGCCAGATGAGCACGCAAGGTTGCCTATAAGCCCCCTGGTCTGGGGCAAGCACATGCAAGCCCACTCAGGCAAGGGATCCTGCTGTGCCAGGAGCGCTCAAGGAGCCCACCTGAGAGTGCAGAGAGATCCCAAAAAATAACCCAGCCCTGACGGAAGGTGTCACAGAGCTGCCCCAAGCAGGAGTCAGACACAGACAGTAGACTCCAGGAAGGCTCAAACAACCCAAGGTCATATAAGGTCAACTACTAACATCATCAGACGCAGGCCCAGAAAGAAAAGTAAAGGACAAAAATACTTAACAGACTCTCACAAAAATGGGAAGAAAAAGAAGTTCCCCCCAAATGAGTGGAAAAGGGGACTCCCCACAGAGAGAGCTCAATGAAATAGAGGCAAGGGAACTATCAGATACTGAATTCCAAACAATGGCTCTAAGGAAACTCAATGAGCTCAGCCAGCTCAAAGATAAGTATGAGAAACTGCAGAGAAACTATCAGGATCTTACAGCAAATTATATCAGCCTGGAAAAGGACAGAGAAACTATCAAGAAGACACAAGAGGATATGAAGAATACCATTTCTGAATGGAAGAACACAGTAGAAGGAATCCAAAGCAGGCTGGATGAAGCCGAGGATCGAATCAGTGAGATGGAGGACAAGGTAGAAGGAAGCTCCCAGAAAGAATAAGAAATTGAAAAACAACTCAAAAAGAATGAAGAGGCATTTTGGGAAATGCGGGACAACGTGAAACGCAATAATATGCACATAATAGGGATGCCAGAAGGAGAAGAAGAGGATCAAGGGATAGAGAACCTCCTCCAAAAAGTAAAAATGGAAAATTTCCCTAATTTGAGGAGAGAAAGGGTCTCATGAATCCAGGAGGCACAGAGGACCCCACTCAAGAGGGTCTCAAAGAAGTCCACTCCAAGACACATCATCATTAAAATTGCAAATGTCAAAGACAAATAGAGAATCCTCAAGAAAGCAAGGGAGAAGAGAAAGTAACATGCAAGGGGGACCTGATACACCTAGGAGCTGACTTCTCAAAAGAAACACTACAAGCCAGAAGGGAATGGCAACAAATATTCCAAGACATGAAAAGCAAGGGGCTACAGCCAAGGCTGCTCTACCCAGAAAGGCTCTCAATTAAGATAGAAGGGGAAATACGGAGTTTCCCAGACAAGAGAAGACTAAAAGAATACATCTCTACCAAACCAGCACTCCAAGATACACTAAGGGGACTGGTTTAAGCAGATGAAGGAAAAGAATGAGAGACAGAGGAACACAGGTACAAAGAGAAAAAGATAAGTGTCTATCAGTAATATCTCTCAATGTGAATGGACTAAATGCCCCAATCAAAAGACACAGGGTAGCTGAATGGATAAGAAAACATGACCCACACATATACTGCATACAAGAGACCCACGCCAGAGCAAGAGACCTACACAGATTGTAAGTAAAGGGATGGAAAAAAATATTCCAAGCAAAAGAGCTCGAGAAAAAGGCCGGGGTTGCCATACTTGTATCAGACAAAGTAGATTTCAAAACAAAGGCCATAAAGAGAGACCCAGAGGGGCAATTTAAAATACCTAATGGAAGAATCTATCAAGAAGATATCAACATTGTAAACTTATATGCTCCCAATATAGGAGCCCCCAAGTGTATAAGGAAATTGTTGGATGACTTCAAAAAAGGTATAACAGCAACACACTGATATTAGGGGATTTCAACACCCCACTGTCAAAGATGGACAGATCTTCCAAACAAAACATTAATAAACATATTGTGGCAATGAATGACACACTGAATCAAACAGACTTAATGGACATATATAGAACCTTACATCCCAAAGAAGAAAAATACACATTCTTTTTAAATGCTCATGGCAGTTTTTCAAAGATAAACCATGTGATAGGACACAAAGCAAACCACAGCAATTTCAGGAATATTGAAATAATACCAAACTTTTTCTCGGACCACAAGGGCTTGAAACTGGAAATCAACCTTAAAGAGAAACTTCAAAAACTTGCAAACTCATGGAGACTCAACAGTAGACTATTAAACAACGAATGGATCAATAAGATAAGTGAAGAAATCAAACAATTTCTGGAAACAAATGAAAATGAACAGACACCAGTCCAATACGTATGGGACAGAGCAAAGGCGGTCCTGAGAGGGAAGTTCATAGCAATACAGGCTTCCCTAAAAAAGATAGAAACATTTCAAATAAAAGACCTAACACTACAACTTCAAGAACTGGAGAAACAACAACAAATAAATCCTAGAGCAAGGAGAAGGAAGGAAATAGTCAAGACTAGAGCAGAATTGAATGACATAGAGATGAAAAAACAATTCAGAGGATCAACCAATCCAGAAGGTGGTTCTTTGAAAAGATAAATAAAATTGACAAGCCTTTAAGCAGACTCATTGAGACAAAAAGGGAGAGGACTCAAATTAATTATATCAGAAATGAAAGAGGAGAAATAACAACTGATACCACAGAAATACAAAGGATTGTAAGAAATTACTACGACCAATTATATGCCAAGAAATTTGAAAATCTTGATGAAATGGACAAATTTTTAGAAAAGTGTACTCTTCCAACACTGAAGGAGGAAGAAATAGAAAGCTTGAACAGACCAATAACAGCTGGGGAAATGGAAGCAGTAATCAAGAAACTCCCAGCACACAAACGCCCAGGGCTGGATGGTTTCCCAGGAGAATTTTACGAAACATTTAAGGAAGAGCTAACCCCTGTCCTTCTCAGACTATTCCAAAAAATCCAAGAGGAGGGAATATTTCCAGACTGTTTCTATGAGGCCAGCATCACCCTGATCCCAAAACCAGATAAGGTCCCTACAAAGAAAGAAAACTACAGGCCCATTTCGCTGATGAACATAGATGCTAAAATCCTCAACAAAATATTTGCAAATGGTATCCAGCAATACATTAAAAAGATTATCCACCACGATCAAGTGGGATTCATCCCAGGCATGCAGGTATGGTTCAATATATGCAAATCAGTAAATGCGATACATCACATCAATAAAAGAAAAGACAAAAACCACATGCTCATCTCGATAGATGCAGAAAAAGCATTTGATAAGGTACAGCACCCATTTATGATCAAAACACTCACAAAATGGGAATGAATGGGGCATTCCTCAATGTAAGAAAGGCCATATATGAAAAACCTACCGCCAATATCATACTCAACGGGCAAAAACTGAAAGCTTTCCCACTAAGATCGGGAACATGACAAGGATGTCTGCTCTCACCGCTTCTTTTCAACATCGTATTGGAAGTCCTAGCCACAGTGGTCAGACAAGAGAAAGAGATAAAAGGCATCCAAATAGGAAAGGAGGGAGTAAAGCTATCATTGTTTGCAGATGACATGATAGTGTACATAGAGAACCCTGTAGACTCTACCAAAAAACTCCTCAACCTAATAAGTGAATTTGGCAAAACAGCAGGATACAAAGTCAACATTCAGAAATAAAAGGCATTTTTGTACACCAGCAATGCAATAGAAGAAGAAGAAATCAGAACAAAAATACCATTTGATATAGTAAGAATAAAAATAAAGTACCTAGGCATAAATTTAACCAAAGACTTAAAGGACCTATAAACAGAAAACTATACAACATTGAAGAAAGAAATTAAGGAAGACAGAAAGAAATGGAAGCATAAACTGTGCTCATGGATTGGAAGAATTAATATCATCAAAATGTCCATACTACCCAAAGCAATTTATAGATTCAATCCAGTCCTTATTAAGATACCAAAGATGCATTTCACAGAAATAGAACACACATTTCAAAAATTTCTATGGAACCATAAACGACCCCAAATAGCCACAGCAATTTTGAGAAAGAAAAACAAAGTAGGTGGGATCACAATACCGGACATTAAACACTACTACAAAGCCACTATACTCAAAACAATCTGGTACTGGAACAAGAACCGATCCATAGACCTGTGGAACAGAATAGAAGCCCAGAAATAAGCCCAGGTCTCTATGGGCATCTAGTATTTGACAAAGGGGGCAGAAGCATAAAATGGAGCAATAATAGCCTCTTCAACAAATGGTGTTGGGAGAGCTGGACAGCTACATGCCAAAATTGAAATTGGATCATCAGCTGACACCATACACAAAAATAAACTCAAGATGGATAAAAGACTTAAATATAAGTCGCAACACCATCAAAGTCCTAGAGGAGAACATTGGCAGGAAACTCAGATATCCTATGCAGCAATTTTTTCACTGATATGTCTCCTAAAGGAAGGGACGTAAAGGAAAGAATAAACAAGTGGGACCTATACAAAATAAGGAGCTTTTGCACGGCTAAAGAAAACATCAGCAAAATGAAAAGGGAGCCAACCGTATGGCTAAATATATTCTCTAATGATACATCTGATAGAGGTTTGATCTCCAAGGTATATAAAGAACTCACTCAACTCTACTCCAAAAAGACAAATGATCCAATCAAAAAATGGGCAAAGGACCTGGGCAGACGCTTTTCTGAGGAGGAGATACAGAGGGTCCAGAGGCATTTGAAAGGATGCTCAACATCACTAGCCATCAGAGAAATGCAGATCAGAATCACCATGAGGTACCACCTCATACCATTCGGAATGGCCATCATAAACAGATCAACAAACAACAGGTGCGGCGAGGCTGTAGAGAAAAGGGAACCCTAGTCCACTGTTGGTGGGAATGCAGACTGGTGCAGCCACTGTGAAAAGCAGTGTGGAATTTCCTGAAAAAGCTGAAAATGGAACTGCCTTTTTATCCAGGGATTCCGCTGCTGGGACTATACCCTAAGGACACCAAAATGCCAATACAGAAGAACCTATGCACCCCAATGTTCATAGCAGCACAATTTATAATAGCCAAGTGTTGGAAGCAACCTAAATGCCCATCAGTAGATGATTGGATTGAAAAATAATGGTACATATACACAATGTATTCCTACGCAGCAGAAAGAAAAAAAGAACTACTAAGCTTCGCAACAGCATGGATGGAACTGGAGAGCATTATGCTAAGCGAAATAAGCCATGGGGCGAAAGACAAATACCATATGATCTCACCTATAAGTGGAACCTAACCAACAATACAAAGATGCAAGGAAAATAAGACCAGCAACACTGAAAGGAAAAGAAATCAACAGAGACAAGAGGGAAGGGGCGGGGCGCGGAAAAGGAAGGGAATGGGAAAGTCAAGGAACATATAGCAAGGACTCATGGACAAAACCAAAGGGGAAGAGCTGAGGGAGGGAAGGAGGGAGGCAGCAAGGGAAAGTGGTGGGGCAGAGGCAGAGACAAATGTATTTGAAAAAATAAATTAAAATAAAGTTTAAAAAAAAGGAAATTGAAAAAAACAATTCACTTTGCTGTGTTTATAAAAATTTTGGTACCATTAAATTATTATATGTTAATTGTAAAAAAAAAAAAGTTGGATAAAAGACCTAAATATAAGTCACAACACCATAAAAGTCCTAGAGGAGAACATTGGCAGAAAACTCTCAGATATCCCACACAGCAAATTTTTCACTGATATGTCTCCTAAAGCAAGGGACATAAAGGAAAGTATAAACAAGTGGGACCTATTCAAAATAAGTTTCTGCAGGCTATAGAAAACATCAGCACAATGAAAAGGGGACCAACCATATGGGAAAATATATTCGCTAATGATACATCAGATAGAGGTTTGATCTCCAAGATATATAAAGAACTCACTCAACTCCATTCTATGAAGACAGACGATCCAATTAAAAAATGGGCAAAGGACTTGGGCAGATGCTTTTCTGAGGAGGAGATACAGAGGGCCCAGAGACATTTGACAGGATGCTCAGCATCACTAGCCATCAGAAATATGCAGATGAAAACCACCATGAGGTACCACCCAACACTTGTCAGATGGCCATCATAAACAGATCAACAAACAACAGGTGCTGGCGAGGCTGTGGAGGAAAGGGAACACTAGTATACTTTTGGTGGGAATGCAGTCTGGTGCAACCATTTTGGGAAGCATTGTGGAATTTCCTGAAAAAGCTGAAAATGGAACTGCCTTTTTATCCAGGGATTCCCCTGCTGGGACTGTACCCTAAGAATCTCAAAATTCCAATTCAAAAGAACCTATGCACCCCAATGTTCATAGCAGCACAATTTACAATAGCCAAGTGTTGGAAGCAACCTAAATTCCCATCAGTAGATGAGTGGATCAGAAAACTATGGTACATTTACACAATGGAATACTTCACAGCAGAAAGAAAAAAAAACTACTGCATTTCACGACAGCATGGATGGAACTAGAGAGCATTGTGCTTAGCGAAATAAGCCAGGGGGCAAAAGACAAATATCACATGATCTCACCTATAAGTGGAACCTAAGCAACAGTTCAAAGATGGAAGGAAAATAAGACCAGCAACACTGAAAGGAAAAGAAACCAACAGAAACAAGAAGGAAGGAGGGATAGGGGGCGAGGGAATAGGAAGGGAAGCGGGAAAGTCAAGGAACATATAGCAGGGACTCATGGAGATAACCAAAGGGGTAGAGTTGAGGGAGTGTGGGAGGGAGGGATGGGACAAGGTAAAGTCGTGGGGGAAAGGCAGAGACAAATGTATTTGAAAAAATAAATAAATTAATTAAAAAAAGAAATATTGTTTTTTTCATTTTTAAAAAATTGTTATTGTATTTTTTTCCATTGCCATTCAGCACCCTTTTATCCCCCTTACACGCCACAATCACCACACTGTTGTTCAAGTCCGTGAGTCCTTTCACCTTTTTGCTTCATCGCTCTACCCCCTAACTCTGCCCTCCCTCCTCTGTCCTGCTCTGTATGAATCTGTCCCCATTTTCTTGTTAGTTCAGTTTGTTCATTAGATTCCACATAAGAGTGATATCATGTGGTATTCGTCTTTCTCTGACTGGCTTATTTCACTTAGCATAATGTTCTCCAGGTCCATTCATGCTGTCACAAAGAGTAAAATTTGTTCTTTTTTACAGCCATGTAGTATTCTGTTGTGTAAAATCCCCATAGTTATTTTATCCACTCATCTATTGATGGACACCTGGGCTGCTTCCATAACTTGGTTATTGTAAATACTGTTTCAGTGAACTCAGGGATGCTTATGTCCCTTCAAATTAGTGTTTTGGATTTCTTCACAAAAATTCCCAGAAGTGGGATTGCTGGGTCAAAGACAGATCTATTTTTAATTTTTTGGGTTATCTTCATACTGCTTTCCACAGTGGTTGCACCAATTTGCATTCCCAACAACAGTGCACCAGGGTTCTCCTTTCTCCACATCTTCGCCTCATTTGTTGATTGTTGATTTATTGATGATAGTCATTCTGACAGGCATGATGTGACATCTCATGGTTGTTTTAATTTGCATTTCTCTGATGATTACAGACATTGAGCATTGTTTCTTTTTTAATTTATTTATATTTTTTAATTTTTCAAAAATATTTGTCTCCATTTACCCTCCACCACTTTCCCCTGACCCACCCTCCCCCACCTCCCCCATCCATCCTTCCACACCTTTGATTCATCCATGTGTCCTTCACACCTGTTCCTTGATTTGACCCTTCCCCTTCCTCTCCCAGCTAACCCACTACCTGTCTATCTCGTCCAACTCTATTTGTGAAAGAGGTTATTTTTACTCTAATTCATGCTTCTGCCCCCTTAGTCGAATATTAATAGACCATAAAGACATGGTTTATTTCTGGGCTCTCTATTCTGTTCCATTGATCTACGTGTCTGTTCTTATTCCAGTACCAGACTGTTTTCATTTCAGTGGCTTTGTTTATATAGTTTAAGGTCAGGTATTCTGATCCCTCTTGCTTTGTTTTTCTTTCTCAAAATTGCTGCAGCTATTCAGGGTTGTTTATGGTTCCATACAAATTTTTGAAATGTTTGTTCTATGTCTGTGAAATACATCACTGGTATTTTAATAGGGATTCTGTTGAATCTATAAATTGCATTGGGTACTATGGACATTTTGATGATGTAAATTCTTCCAATCTATGAGCATGGTATATGCTTCCATTTATTTGTGTCTTCCTTAATTTCTTTCTTCAGTGCTGTGTAGTTTTCTGCATACAGGTCTTTTACCTTCATAGTTAAGTTTATTCCTAGGTACTTTATTTTTCTTGTTGCTATTGCAAAGGGGATTTCTTTCCTGATTTCTGCTTCTGATATTCATTGTTGATGTACAGAAATGCCTTTGATTTCTGAATATTGACTTTGTATCCTGTTGTTTTTCCAAATTTACTTATCAGGTCGAGTAGTTTTTTAGAGGAGTCTTTGGGGTTTCCTATGTGCACTATCATGTCATCTGCAAACAATGATAGTTTTACTTCCTCCTTTCCTATTTGGATGCCATTTATTTCTTTTTCTTGTCTGATTACTGTGGCTAGGCCTTCCAATACTATGTTAAATAGAAGTGGTCAAAGCGGACATCCTTGTTGTGTTCCTGATCTTAGTGGGAAAGCTTTTAGTTTTTGCCCATTGAGTATGAGGTTGGCTGTAGGATTTTCATATATGGCCTTTAGTGTGGTGGTGTATGCCCACCTTTCTTATTCCCACTTTGCTGAGTGTTTTTTATCATAAATGGGTGCTGTATCTTTCAAATGCTTTTTCAGCATCTATTGTTATGATCATGTGGTTTTTGTCTTTCTTTTTGTTTCTGTGATGCATTATGTTTATTTATTATGTGAATATTGGACTATCCTTGCATCACTGGAATGAATCCCACTTGATCATGGTCAATGACCTTTTTAATGTATTGCTGGATGTGCTTTGCCAATATTTTGTGGAGGATTTTAGTGTCTATGTTCATCAGCGATATTGGCCTGAAGTTTTCTTTGCTGGTTGTGTCTTTATCTGGTTTTGGGATTAGGATGGTGCTGGCTTCATAAAAAGAGTTTGGGAGTCTACTCTCTTCTGGGATGTTTTGGCATAGTCTGAGAAAGACAGGGGTTAGCTCTTCCTTAAATGTTTTGTAAAATTCTCCTGTGAAACTGTCTGGTCCAGGGCTTTTGTGTGCTGGGAGTTTTTTGATAACTGCTTCAATTTCACCCATTGCCTTTGGTCTGTTCAGGCTTTCTGCTTCTCCCTCATTCAGTGCTGGGAGGTTATCTTTTTCTAAAAATGTGTCCATTTCATCGAGGTTTTCAAATTTCTTGGCATATAATTGTTCATAGTAATTTCTTACAGTCCTTTGTATTTCTGTAGTATCAGTTGTTATTTCTCCTCTTTCATTTCTGATATTGTTTATTTGGGTCCTCTCCCTTTTCTTCTTGATGATTCTGCTTACAGGTTTGTCGATTTTGTTCATCTTTTCAAGGAACCAGCTCTTGGATTGGTTGATCCTTTGAATTGTTCTTTTAGTCTCTCTGTCATTCAGCTCTGCTCTGATCTTGATTATTTCCTTTCTTCTATGTGCTCTGGGTTTTTTTTTTTTGTTGTTGTTGTTGTTGTTGTTTCTCCAGTTCTTGAAGATTCAGGGTTAGGTTGTTTATTTGAAATGTTTCCATCTTTCTTAGGTAGGTCTGTATTGCTATGCACTTCCCTCTCAGGACTGCTTTCGCTGTGTCCTGTAGGTTTTGGACTGTTGTACGTTCATTTTCATTTGTTTCCAGGAACTTTCTGGTTTCTTCTTAGATCTCTTTATTAACCCATTCATTATTTAATAGAGTGCTATTCAGTTTTCCTGAGTTTTAATGATTTTGAGTTTTTTCCTTGAGATTGATTTCTAGTTTCAAGCCCTTGTGGTCTGAGAAAATGCTTGTTCTGATTTTGATTTTCTTGAATTTGTTGAGGCTTGTTTTGTGTCCTATCATGTGGCCTATCTTTGAGAATATTCCATGTGCATTTGAAAAGAATGTGTAGTTTGCTTCTTTGTGATGAGAGGTTTTATAAATGTCAGTTAAGTCCACTTGATCTAATGCATCTTTCAGTTTCACAATATCCTTTTTGATTTTTTTTTTTGGGAGATCTATGCATTGTTGATGGTGGGTTGTTAAAATCTCCTACTATAAGTGTGTTGCTGTCTGTATCTTTCTTGAAGTTTCCAAGATTTTCTTTATATATTTGGGTGCTCCCATGTTGCATGCCTATAGGTATACAATGTTTATTTCTTCTTCATGGATTCCTCCTTTGCGTATTATAATGTGTCCTTCTGGGTCTCTTTTTAAGGTCTTTGTTTTGAAAACTATTTTGTCTGACAGAAGTATTGCTACCCCTGCTTTTTTTCCTGACAACTTGTTTGGAATATTTCTTTCCATCCCTTTACTTTCAGTCTGTTTAGGTCCTTTTTTCCGAGGTGGGTGTCTTATAGGCAACATATGTGTAGGTCACATTTTCTTATCCATTCAGTTATCCTATATCTTTTGGTAAGGGCATATAATCCTTTACATTTAAAGTTATTATTGATAGGTACTTATTCTGTTTTACCCTTAGTACCTGTGAACCTCTCTCACTCTTTTTCTTCATCTTCTTAAAGCAGTCCATTTAGCATATCTTGTAATGCTGGTTTGGTGGAGGTGTATTCTTTTAGCCTTCTTTTGTCCTTCTTTTGCCTTCTTTAATTGAGAGCCTTGCTGGGTAGAGTAGTCTTGGCTGCAGGCCTTGCTTTTCATCACTTGGAATGTTTCTTGCCATATCCTTCTGGCATGTAGTGTTTCTGTTGAGAAGTCAGCTGCTGGCCATATCAGAGCTCTCTTGTATGTTACTACCTGTTTCTCCTGTGCTGCCTTTAAGATTCTCTGTCTGTCTTTGATATTTGCCATTTTAATTATAGTGTGTCTTGGAGTGGGCCTCACTGGGTTCCTCTTGAATGAGACCCTCTGTGCTTCCTGGACTTGCATGACTTTTTCTCTCCTCCAATTAGGAAAGTTTTCCATCTTTACTTTTTCAAACAGGTTCTCTAACCCCTTCCTCTTCTTCTGGTATCCCTATTATATGGATATTATTAAGTGTTAGGTTGTCTTGCATTTCCCTGAATGCCTCTTCATTCTTTTTTCGTCTTTTTTCGTTTTCTTGTTCCTTCCTGGAGCTTTTAGCTACCTTATCCTCCAGCTCGCTTATTTGATCCTCTGCTTCATCTAGCCTTCTTTTGATTCCTTCTACTGTATTCTTCAATTCAGAAATTGTACTATTCATTTCCTCTTGCCTTTTATCAATAGTTTCTATTTCTTTTTTCATGCTGTTATAGTTTGCAATAAGTTTCTCATAGCTTTCCTGTAGTTTTTGTTAATATTCTTTGAGCTTACTGAGCTTCCTTAGAACAGTTGTTTTGAACTCAATATTTGATAGTTTACTTGCCCCTATTTTAGTCAGTTCTCTTTGTGGGGATTCCTCCTTTCCCTTTGGTTGGGTGGTGTTTCTTTGTCTTTTCATTATTTGTGAGACTCTTCTTATTTGCTTTTCCTTCTTAAATTGATCTGTCTTGACTTCCTGACTTTGTGTTGTGAACTTTCATGGTAGGGGACCACTGTTTTTTTCTTTCTTTCTGGATCTGCCTCTGATGATGTCAGCTCTTGACCCTGTCTGACCTTTGGCAGTCTTTAAGAGACTTCCTGGAATCTACTGTGCCTGCCTCCTCCAGTTGTTAATCTAGTCAGTCTGCCCTCAGCAGCCAGGGCTGTGCAGAGTCCCTCCTGTGGATGGGGCTATTGTGTCCTTTTGTGTTGCTGCCACTCTGGAGAGTAGTCTGCCACTCTGGAGAGTAGTCTGCCTGAGCAGAAACTCTGGAGAGTTTCTGCTGCTGTATGCGGGAGGAGTCAGCACCAGGATCCCCTGGCTACTCCCTCCATTCTATCCCCAAAGCCTCCATCTCCAGACTTTCCTCAAGCATCTTTAGACCACTCTGTGTCCCCTTTAGCCGGGGATCTACTATCTATGACTGTTGCTCTGTACTCAGGAATTTCACTTACCCACCACCCTGGCCTGGGCTGAGCCTCCTGAGGATGTGGCTATTATGTCCTTTCACACTTCTGCCACTCAGCTGTGAGGTCTGCCTGAGCAAGATAGCTGCTGCCATATGGGGGAGGAGACAGCACCAGGATCTCTTCGGCTTCTCTCTCAGCTCTCTCTCCAGGTGTACACCTCTGTATTCAGGTTCTCTTCAAGTGACTCTAGACAACTCTCTGTCCTCTTTAGCTATGGATCTACTATCTATGACTGTTGCTCTGTACTCAGCACTCAGGCCTGTGCAATGCCTGGCTGGGACAGAGCCTCCTGGGAGCAGGGCTATTGTGTCTTTTCATGCTGCTGCTGCTCAAGGGAGTGGTCTACCTGAGCAAGATGGCAACTGCAGAATGGGCAGTGAGTCAACACTGGGACCCCACTGTCCACTTTCACAATTCTTTCTCCCAAGCATCCTTCCCCATTCTTTCCTCAGGTGGCTCCAGCCCATTCTGCCCCTGACTCCATCAGACCCCAGGGTAGGTGGCTGCCACTACAAATTTTTCATTGGCCCTTTAAATGGCTCTTTGTGTTCCCAGCCACCTGTCTCTGGCAGAGAGCACCCTGCTGCTTTTCACAGCTGGCTGTTATATGTGTGCTTTTTGGGTTCTGGTGCTATAGGCTGGAGATTGCTGCTTATGATTCAGACTCTACTCTTCTCAAGGGGATTCAACTCGCTGTTTCAATATCCCTCTGGCGCTGCTGCCCATGGATGCCTAGTCCACCTTCTCGAGCTTCTGACCCACGCCTTACCAGTTAGGTTGTTCTAAAGGCGATTCCTTTCTCTGTCCTAGGTTTTAAGGCTCCTCTCTCACTATTGTTCAGTTGTTTTCCAGGTGATTTCTCCACAATTTAGTTGTAATTCCAGTTTGGTCCTACAAGAAGGTCAGTGTGACTTCCATTCAGTCCTCCACCATCTTCATGTCAGTAAGAAGTGTTATTGAAGATACGGTGGGACAGTTTATAATGATCAATACAACAGAGAGACTATACAGTAAAAATATAATATAAAGTCACACAACCATACCAGATTTCACAACCCTCCTCTATTGCAACCTCCACTGAGCAGTCAAAGTCATCTCTTTAAAATAAAAATAAGATTAAGGTAGCCAAGTGGAATGAAATTCTGACAAAACAAAATAGAATTTATCCCTCCAGTACAAGGATGGTTCATCATCAAAGAATCCATCTTTGCAATTAACAGCTTTAACAGCTTGAAGGAGAGAAATTATATGATTATTTTGACACATGCAGAAAAACATTAGCTACCACTTATAAATTCTTAGTAAACTAGGAATTAAAGAGAATTTTCTTTATACCAAAAATCTTTGTGAAACTATACATAATGGTAAAACTTTAGCCACACCTCCTTCAGAATTGGGACTAAAGGAAGGATATTTATCATTATATGTACTATATATGGCAGTCAGCATTTTATATAAGGAAACAAAAAATAAATATATATGATGATTGAAAGAAAGATAATTTGTGGGAATCCAAGATGGCAGTGGAGTATGTAGAAGTTACACTACCCTCGTCCCAGGGCCAAACTGAACTTACAACTAAAATATAGAATAATCAACCTGAATAACCAGTTGAAGACTATCTGAGTAGACATCTTATAATAAAAGATTTACAGAAGAAGCCACATCAAGGCTAATAGGAAAGGTGGAGGGCCAAATAGAGCTGGCCCTGCACCCACATGCAGCAGCTGAAAATCCGGAGGGATATCTCCACTGCAAAGTTTCTCCCTAAGGAATGAGGGGTCTCAATCTCATGCACAGCTCCCTAGTTCAGGGCACCAAGGTCAAGAAGAGAGTCCCCAGGCCAACATAACATTTGGCCATGAAAATTGGCAGGGATTTTGTCTACCAGGGAGAGACAGGTGTCTCCCAAGAGCTCAGGTCCCTCTAAAAGGCCAAATGAGCAAAATCTCCTTCACAGCCACTCACCCTGGGCTCTGGTGGAGGGACGGTGGATTGAACTACAGTTATATAAGGAGACACTTGGTTGTGTGGCTACCAGGAGAAAGCTGAAGACTGTGCTGAGTCCCTCTTCCACACCAGAGATGTCATCTTTCTTGAGTGGATCGCACCCCACCATTCACATCAACCTGAGAGAATGCAGTTGCCCCACCTTGCAGACTCCTTGTCACTGTGCCTTGCAGAACGCATGCCCTGTGATGGAGTTAACTGCCTAGGCATATGGTGCAGAGGTCTGGGAAACTTAGGGGATGTCAGAGACTGAATTGTGTGGCTCTGAGGTAAGGGCCATTATCCCCCCTTTCTGAAAGCCTGATCAGCAGCTCCCCCAAAGGAGATCCGTCATCCCCACACTTAAGACTCCCAACATCCCTGCCCTGATGAGCTAGGGCTCTCGAGGAGGTCCTGGCAGAAGCTGGGACAGACTGAATTATTTGGCTCTAGAGTAGGGGCCATGGGGTGATTTTTCCCTCCCATGCCCAACCTATGTCACCATTCCTTTGCAGAGTCATTCTTTCACAGAGCCAAATATTTTTCTCTTTGGGCATGGTGAACTTTGCTGGCCTAACCCTGACAACTCCCTGAAACCCTGCTCCATCAAAGATTTTTGGGTACATGACAGGTGGCTGCAAGTCTTGGTGTATCTTGAAACTTGCTCAGTGGCATCAGAATCAGCAATGGCACTGAGTTTGAATCTGAATCAGTCTGATGAATAACACTCACCTCTACCTGGTGATTCACTGAGAACATACCTCATACAACTCACATACTGCCAGTGGCTCTTTCAGTGACTGGGCCTAACAGGTAGTTGGCAGGTGGATGCAGGTGGGGGTGGATCTCAGGGTGCCTTGAGCCTTTTGCTAACCTGTCCCTGGGCTTAGTGCTGGGGAAAGGCACACTTGGTGCACACCTAGGCCCCTCCCATGCACAACCAGGCCCAGCAGAGGAAGCCACAAACTGTGGATCACTTTGAAGCTTCAAATAGGTAGACCAAGCCTAGTCACAGGCAATATCTGACATTGACATGCCCTGGAGTCTTTCCCAAGAGGCCCCAGACCATTGAAACTGGTGGCAGGCTTCAGATAACATCAGAGGAGAACCAACTTAACTGGACAAGCAGTACATCCAAAAATCAGAAATCTGAACTTACTAGGGTGAATTTTGCCTTGTGTGGTCAGCACCAGCACAGCATCTCTTATACTGTGGTCAAAATCAGTCCTCACAGCCAGTCAGCCTGAGGTTTGACCCCACACATGGAGTGACCAACAGCAAGCAAGACTCAACTACAACAGAAGGGCTGGCTCACATAACCCATACAAGGGACATTCCTGGAGCATCTTGCTTGGGTGATAAGGGAGATTCTGCTACTGAGCCCCACAGGACAACTACTACATAAGACAACCCTACTGACACTGGAAGCATATCAGATCTACCTAATATACAGAAACAAATGCAGACAGGCAAGCAGAATGGGTAGGAAAAGAAACCTGCCACAAATGAAAGAACAAGAGAAATTCCCAGAAAAAGAACTAAATGAAATGGGGGCAATCTACCAAATACAGAGTTCAGAACAGTGGTTATAAGAATGCTCAGGGAACTAAAGGGATGAATGGATGAACTCAGTGAGAACTTAAAAAAGAAATATTAAGCATAAAAGAGGACATTAAAACCATTAAAAAAAAAGGACCAGTCAGAAATGAATACAATATCTGAAATGGATACAGAAAAAGGAATCAAGATTAGATTAGATAAAGCAGAGGATCAAATCAGTAGTTTGGTAGATGAGGTAGCAGAAAATAGCCAATTAGAGCAGTAAAGAGGAAAGAATCCAAAAAATGAACACAGTCTAAAGAACCTCTGGGACAACATAAAATATAACAAGATCTGCATCATAGTGTATCAGAAGGAAAAGAGAGAGCTCAAGGTATCGAGAATCAATTTGAAGAAATAATGACTGAAAACTTCTTTGACTTGGAAAAGGAAAAAGACATACATGTCTGAGAAGCACAGAGAGTCCCAAACAAGTTGAACCCAAAGAGGTCCACACCAAGACACAACATAATTAAAATACCAAAGGTTAAAGACAAAGAGAGAATCTTAAAAGTAGCAAGAGAAAGACAGTTATTTACCTATAAAGGGAGTTCCCATGAGACTATCAGATGATTTCTCAACAGAAACACTTCAGGTCAGAAAGGGCTGGCAAAAAATATTCAAAGTGATGAAAAGCAAGTACCTACAACCAAGACTACTCTATCCAGCAAGGCTATCATTTAAAATTGAAGGTGAAATGAAGAGCTCCCAAGATAAGAAAAAGTTAAAGGAGCTTGTTACTACCAAGCCAGTACTACAGGAATTGTTAAAGGGACTTTTTTAAGAGAAGAAAGAATTAAAAAAAAAAAAGAAAAAGTTATAAAGAACAAAAGGATAATAAGTACATACCTGTCAATAATCACATTAAATGTAAAAGGCTTAAATGCTCTAATCAAAATACATTAGATAGCTGAATGGTTAAGAAAATAAGACACATACATAAACTGTCTACAAGAGATCTATCTCAGAACAAAAACAAAACACACAAACTGAAAATAAAGGAATGGAAATATATATTTCATGCAAATGGAAATGAAAAAAATTGAGGTATCAATAGTTAAATCAGACAAAACAGATTGAAACAAAGACTATACTAAGAGGCATATAAGGACATTACATAATTATAAAGGGATCAATCCAACAAGAGGATATAACTTTTGAAATATTTGTGCACCCAACATAGGAGTAGCTACATATATAAAACAAAATCTTGAAAAAAAGAGATAATGTTATCACTATACGCAGATGTTATGATGATCTATATTTTTGCTGTTCAATAGAAATGCAATAGAGATACATATGTAATTTTAAATTTCTAAAATTAAGAAAAGTAAAAAGAATGGATTAAATTTTAATAGTATAATATTTAATGTGTAATATTTAATAGTATTTTATCCAAACTTCCAAAATAATTTTATTGCAACATGTGGTACTAGCTATATTTCAACTACTCAGGAGTCTCATGTGCCTAGTGACTATCCAAATTGTTAGTGCAGATCAATATAATATATCCAACAACTTCAAAAGATAAAGCATAAAAACCAGTAAGAAGTTCAGCATGGTGGCTACTTCCATAATCAAAGTAAATAAAATATATTAACTTCCTACAGAATTGTACCAAGAATTAATAAAAACAATTTTGATTCCTTTATAGAAAAATTTGAAACAATTTAAAAATAAAAAGAACTAAATAAATGAATAAACTGTTTTTCCAAATATAATCTTTTAAGTCAATGAAATGCCAGTCAAAATTCCAATAGGATTTTTAGTTTTAGGAACTCAAAAACTTATACAAAATTAAGCAACCAAAATATAATAATGAATAATTTCTAGATCAGCAACAAGACAGGGATGTCCATTTTTACCTCTATTATTCAACATTGTACTAAAAGTCCTAGCCACAACAATCAGAAAAGAAGAAGAAATAAAAGACATCCAAATTAGAAAGGAAGAAGTAAAACTCTGTTTATTTGCAGATGATGTGATAGCGTACATAGAGGACTGAAATGATTTCACCAGTATACTGCTAGAATTGATAAATGAATTCAGCAAAGTAGCAAGATATAAAATTAATATTCATAAATCATTTGCATTTTTATATGTCAGTAATGAACTAACAGAAAGGGAAATTAAGAAAACAATTCCATTCAAAATTTCTTCAAAAAGAATAAAATACTTAGGAATAAATCTAACCAAAGATGTAAAACCCTGTACTTGGAAAATTATAAGACTTTGAAGAAAGAAACTGAAGAAGATACAAATATGTGGAAGTACATATCATATTCATTGTAGGAAGAAATAACATCATTAAAATGTCCATACTACTCAAAGCAATCTTTAGATTCAACACAATTCCCATCAAGATTTCAATGACATATTTCACAGAACTAGAACAAATATTTAAAAAATTTGTATGGCACCACAAAAGTCCCTGCATAGCAACAGCGATCCTGAGAAAGAAGAACAAAGTTGGAGGAATCATGCTACCTAATATCAAACTGCTCTATAAAGCCATAGTAATCAAAACAGCTTGATACTGGCATAAAAACAGACAGACAGATCAATGGAACAGAATAGAGAACCCAGAAATAAACCCACGTTAATATTTGCCAGAGGAAGCAAGCACATACAAAAGCCTAAGTATAATTAATTCAATAAATGGCATTGGAAAAGTTGGATGGATACATGCAAAAAAATGAAATGAGACCACACTACACACAAGAATAAATTCAAAGTGGGAGAAAGACTTAAATGTTAGGCCTGAAACCATAAAACTTGTAGAAGAAAACATAGACAGCAAAATCTCGGACATTGCTTGTATCAATATTTTATCAGATATATCTTCCCAACCAAGGGAAGCAAAAGAAAAAATAAACAAGTTGGACTTCATCAAACTGAAGAGTTTTTGCACAGCAAAAGAAATCAACAAAGTAAAAGACAACCCACAGAATGGGAGAACATATTCACCACTACATCTGAGAAGGTGTTAATATCCAAAATCTACAAAGTACTTACAAAACTCAACACCAAAAACCAAACAACCCAGTTAAAAAATGAGCAAAAACCTAAGTAGACACTTATCCAAAGAAGACCTGCAGATGGCCAATAGACATATGAAACGATGCTCGAAGTCACTAATCATCAGAGAAATGCAAATTAAAACCACAATGAGATATCATCTTACACCTGTCAGAATGGCCATCATTTATAAATTAAAAAAAAAACAACACCACCAAAATGAACAGTGCATGCTTATACAAGCACATGCCAATAAAAAGAAAAGCATCGACCATACTTAAATGATCTGTGGTAGAAGGGAGGATACGAGTGTGTTCTGTGAACAAAGAACATTAGTATGTAAACAAAAAAAAGGACTCACATAGGGTCATGATTGCAGTGTATGATGTTCTGGGAAATATGATTAACTCAACCCTACGAAATTTTAGTCCAGCCTACCCTTATAACACCACGTCATGTGCAGAAATCCAAATCAGGTTTTGTTAATTAAAATGGACTAGTAACTCCCCACAGTACTTCAATCAAATCCAGACACTCATCTGACCGATAAAGCTCACTTTTTGCATACAGTGCCTGAAACAGTGCCTTGAGTATAGTAAACACTGTATAGTACATGTTGTTATACAAAGAGAGGGAATAACTCACTTTTGAGGAGGCTCTTAACATATTTTTGTCTTATTTCACCAGCTAGTTTGTGATCCCAGGCAAAGATAGGAGCACTTGCTTGCATTTTTGTGTCCCTAGATTTTAGGGGACCAACTTCCTCATTACAAATCTGTGAATGGCATTTTTATCAATACTTAATGTAATTAAAATGTGCAGGACTACAATAGGTAGGAAAAAAGTTTCTAACTTAAAAATATTTATTAATAGTAAAAATGTTACATGATGATAATCACAATTATTATCATCTATTCATTTATTAAAGTTTCCAAGAGTGTCTCTACTTGGCAACACTTTATGCCCTCTGCTCCATTATATCTTGAGAAGTACTTTGAGTTGCCAAATTTGTTGGAAAGATATGATATATAATTTATTTCAAACTATTTTATAATTCTTATTTTTTCTACCAGTTGGTCTAAATTAGATTTTACTGTATTTGTTCCTTAGCATTATATAAAATCACTCTTGTATTAATATCCTCTCACCACTAATTAGTTAAGGGACTGTAACCACTGCACACTTGTAACTCCCACTACCTTCATGAGGATTAAACATTCATACCTTAGGGCAAAATTGGCATTTAACAAGAGGAACCGTTTCATGTGAATTAACCTTGAGAAAGGGAGATAAATAATCCAGGAGGCACAGGAACATTCCCGAGTATTCTCATTGGGGATTCCATAATCAGAGTGTGGCCTGAATAGCAGGGGCATATTGAGAAATTTAAACTACCTGGACTGATGCAGGCTGTGTACAGTCTGTGTTATTTTGTTAAATTTTTCAAGTGGAAAGTATTTAAAGACTATCTGGTTATAAGAGTAATAATTTGGTGCACCCAATATTGAACGTGCAAAGCACATTCATGTGCAATAGGTCTATTTAATTGCACATATTTTAAATTGCTCAATCATGTGTCGATGACTTGGATACTTGGGTAATGTTGAATAATCTCTAGGGCTATTTTTTTAAAGCAGAAGATGGATTTATTTTCATTAATTTTGTCTAAGTTTAGAGTATTGAATATTGGAAAGTTGATGTAACTTACAAAATTTTTAGTAATAATTTATGCCAGACATCATTTTAGAAGTTGTATGAAAGTATTGTGTAACCACAAAGTATATTAGGATACATGCAATTTGCAACAAAATGAGAACTGTGTTATACCACTGGTTTTAAGAGAGAAATTCTGTCTGTGAGGGAGGAGATAGGGAAGGCAGTTCAAATTGACTTAAAAAATAGGGGTAATATTTAAGCTGAATCTTAAATGGGAGGTGTGAGGGGTGGACACTTGAGCAGAAATTCCAATTTGAGGAGGAAAAAAGAAAATCATGGTGGAGGGGTATAAAATATGAGAATATTCATGGTGGGAGAGTGTGTGTATTGAGGCTAGATCATGGAGGAGAGGATATGGGCTGTTCATACAATTCTGAGTTTGTTCTATGAAGAACAGAAAACCATTTAAAGAATCTAAGACTGTGTGGGGAGTATGTGGAAGCAACACTCACTTCCTCCCAAGACCAAACTGGAATTACAACTAATATAAAACAATTGGCATGAATAAATGCACTGAAGACTAGCTGAAGAGAACTCTTATAACCAAGGACTTACGGAAGAAGCAACACTGAGACTAGTAGGAGTGGCAGAGATGTGAAAAAGGCTCATCCCAAGTGGTGACTAAGGTCCTGGAGGGATATCTCAGCTGCAAGGATTCCTCCAGTAAGTGTGGGGTCTCAACCCCTAGCAGGGCTCCACAGCACCAGAGCCAGGAAGAAGCACCCACATAACATCTGGCTGTAAAAAACATGGGGTTTGAGGCCAAAAGGGAGAGACAGGTGTTCACTAGACACAAAGGTGCCCTCTTTAAGAGCCAACACATGAAATATTGTTCATAGCTGTTCACTCTGGGCTCTTTGGTGGAGAGAGCAGAGCAGACTAAAGTAACATGAGAAGAGTCTGGGGTTTCTGGCTCTGGGGAGAGAGCTGGAGGGACAGGGGACAGCTGCCAAGGTGTCTGTGTTGAGTCCCTATTCCATACTACAGATCCCATCGTTCTTGGATGAAGCACTCCCTTCTGTGTGGTATTAGCCTGGGAGAAAGCAATAGCTCCACCCTCTGGATTCCCTCTCACCCAACACTGCAGAGCTTAAACTCTGCTGAGAAGTCAGCTTCCTTGGCCAGGGCATAGACATCTTGGCAGGCTCAGGGGTTGTCAGGGGCTAATTGTGTGGCTTTGGGGTTGGGGCCATTCCTGCCACTTTCTCCTGAACCTGAATGGTGTTTCCCCCTCATGGGAGATCTGCTAGTCCCGCACTCTAGGCTCTTAGCAGATCTACCTTCTGGCTTCTGGCAGCCTCACCTGCCTGACTCCTAGTGGCTCTGCCCTGCCAAGGTTGAAGCAAAATTTGGGACACGCTCAGCTTTGTAGCTTTGATGTGGAGGAACTACCCCTCTACCTTCATTGAAACCTGCTCAGAATTTTCCCATCATGAGGGACCCACTAGCCCTACCTTCCTGGCATCTTCTCTGCTGGGCTCCATCTCTTCCCAGCAGGATCTGGGACAGACTGAATTGTGTGACTGTAAGAGCCATTTTTCTTTGCACACTCAACAGAAGCACTGTTCACCTTTCACATGGCCAGCTCTTGATCTTTTTGTGCCTGATAGGCTCTATTGGCCTCACTCTGATGACTCCCTGAGACCCCTCTCCAATACAAAGGCATGTGAGCACCCAGCAGGTGGCATCTACATTTAATATACCAATGGGCATTTATTGAGTGGCCTCAGACCCAGCACTGGCACCAAATTTGAACCTGTATCAATCTCGTGAACACCATTCACCTCTACCTTGTGACTCACTGAGAACCTACCTCACACAAGTCGACTTAACATCAGAGGCTTTCTCAGTGATGGAACCTAACAGACAACTGCAGGGAGAGGCAGGCTGAGGTGGATCTTGGGGTGACTTGGGACTTTGTCAAGGTTCAGTGCTGTGGTATATTTACACAATAGAATACTGCTCATCCATTGAAAAGAAGGAAATCTTATCCTTTTGGACAGCATGGATGGACCTGGAGAGCATTATGATGAGTTAAGAGAAAGACAAATACCATATGATTTCACTCATATGTGAAATCTATTAAACAAAATAAACTAGCAAACAAAAAGAAATGGCCTCATAGAGAAAAAACTGACAGCTGTCAGAGGTGAGGGGATGGGAGGTTGGGTTGAAAAGGTAAAGGGATTAAGAAAAAAACCCTCAAAGACACAGACAACATTATGGTGATTACCAGAGGGAAAGGGGATGAGGGAGGTAAAAGAGGGTAAAGGGAGTATAAATGGTAATAGAAGGAGATTTTACTTGGGGTGCTGAACACACAGTACAAATATATAATGTATTATAAAATAGCACACATGAAACCTATATACTTTTATTAACCAATGTCACCCTCATAAATTCAATTAAGATGTTAAAAAATTAATTAATTAAAAATAAAACCATAGAAAAATCACTTTAATGTTTTTTGATTGGGGAATATGTGACTAAATAATTAATAAATATTCATTCTACAAAATCTAGTAGAGAGACAGAACTGTAAAAGTGTAATCAACTCACTATACCAATATTTAATAATTAAAAGCAGTTCATTAGACATTTGCTCTTTGGGGTCATGCAAGATCCATTTTCTAACCTTTCAAAAATGCTCACCCCTTTGGTGTGATCCCTGTATTTCAGGAAAAACTGAGGTCACTCCTATATTTAAGGATTGGGCAGGTAAGCCAGAGTTCATTTTGGCTCATTTACCCATTTACAACTAATGGTTCAGAGATAGGTATGTGACATAAGCTGGTCCAATTGGATGAATGCTTAGAATTTTTGTTTAATAGTTGAGAAGAACAATTCTGTCTTCTTGGATATTAATAAGAAAGCATACAGCCCCAGAAACCACTGCCAGCCATTTGGGTCTAAGAAGGGAGAACACTATGAAAAATAATTCAAGAGAGAGAAAAAACAGCCAAGAAATAGAGCAAAGGAAAAGTGGGCAGAGTGGTCTGGGTCTTAATATTTGGATGTTCAATGAAACTCCATTTGAAACAAAGCCTACCTCTAGAAATTTTTAATCATGGAGATGAATAAAATTCCTTTATACATTAAACCAGTTTGAATGATAACATCTATTACTTGCTATTGAAAGATCATACCTGAAAATAAAATTAATATTGTGGAGTTCTTACATTATAGACATTTATGGAGCTGTTTCCTCATCTTAGATTGGCTTTTATTGTTTTTGTTTTTGTTTTAGTAAGGGCTCCACTGCATAATGACAGGGTTGGGACCTTGGCAGTTGTCTTCCCTGGTTGCATTTGCATTGTATAAGATTGTGTAACTGATCCAAAATAGAACTCAAAATTATGGCCAGCCAAAAGAAAAGTATGTGTTTGTTAGTGCCTCAAACTCTAATAGGTAAAAGTGGGTGTTGTAGGCATTCCTACTTTGTGCCATGTATATTGAAGGAGGAAGAAAACTTGATCTAACAGGAGAGAAAATTAAGAACTAAAGCATGTGGAATAAGAGAAAAATTAAATGAGAGAAAAAATTTCTAGATCCATGGCTCCATCTATCTTGCTGTCAAAGTTTATTTTAATCTTGCTCCTAGATGCTGTGACATATCCTTTTTGAAAGAAAATAAGAATATAAAGAAAGATGGTTTTGTTTATTTTATAGGCATGTTCAGGGCAGATATTCTCTTTTTATGACAAGAATGCTTGTACTGGTTGTTGAAAGCCAATACTTATTATGATGTTAAATTATAACTTGGGGTATGAATTCACTTCTGGCCAAGATGGAGGTGTAGATGGATATACTTTGCCTCCTTGCACAACCAAAAGAAGGACAACAGCAAATTTAAAAACAAAAAATAAAGAGAACTGCCAGAATATTGAACTGTATGGAAGTCCAACAACCAAGGAGTTAAAGAAGAAACATTGATTCAGACTGGTGGGAGGGACAGAGAGAGGCAACTGGGGCAGGAAGGATGTGCAGAAAAGTAGCAGCTAGAAGAATGGGTGGTCCCACATTTGCATGTGGAGAAACTGGGAGGAACGCCCAGGGAGTGAGACAGACCACAAAATTCATGGTTCCAGTGCAGGAAAAGAAAGTCTCAAAACCTTTGGAGGTAAAAACCTGTGATGGTGGTGGCAGCAGGAGAAACTTCAACCTCACAGGAGAATCCGTTGGAGAAACCCACAGGGTCCTAGAACATACAGAAACCCACCCATCAGGGAATCAACACTGGAAAGTCCTAGTTTGCTTGTGGGTAGCAGGGGAAGTGACTGAAGGTCGGTGAGAGCCGAGCAAGCTGCACTGTTCCCTCTCGGACCCCTTAGCCACACACAGGGTCACAGCACAACAAACTGGATTGACCCGCCTGAGGGAATACCTAAGACTCTGCCCCTCCCAATGTGACAGGTGCACTGAGACAAAGAAATGTGGCCCAAATGAAAGAACAGATCAGAGCTCCAAAAATAGAACTAAAAGATGAACAGATAGTCAGCCTATCAGATACACAGTTCAAAACACTGGTAATCTGGATGCTCACGGAATTGGTTGAATATGGTCACAAAATGGAAGAAAAAGTGAAGGCTACGCAAAATGAAATAAAGAAAAATATACAGAGAACCAACAGTGAAGGGAAGTAAACTGGGACTCAAATCAACAATTTGGAGCAGAAGGAAGAAATAAATATTCAACCAGAACAGAATAAAGAAACAAGAATTAAAAAAACACCAAGATGGTGGAGGAGTGATTGGAAGTCACACTGACCTCCTCCCAGGACCCACCTGGAATTACAACTAAATTGCTGGGAAATCACCTGGAACAAACAACTGAACACTAGTGAGAGAGGAGCCTTTTGACCTCAGAGAGAGAAAAATTGGCTATAGTGAAATCTAACTGGTAAGGAGTGTGGTGCACATTCAAGAAGGTGGGCGGGGCACCCACGGACAGCAGCACAAGAAGGATATTGAAACAGCTAGTTGGATCCCCCTGAGAAGAGTGGGGTCTAAACCAAAAGTGGGGATCTCTAGCCCACAGCATCAGAGCCCAAAAAGTACACAGAAAATAGCCAGCTGAAAAAAGCGGCAGGGTTGCTCTTTGCCAGAGACAGGTGTCTGGAGATGCAAAGAATTGTTTAAAGGGCCAATGCATAAATTTTTTTTGAGGCCACTTACCCTGGTCTCTGGCAAAGGTGGGGGCAGAGTGCACTAGAGATGCCTGAGGAGACACTGGGGAAGTAGGCTTTGGGGAGAGAACTGAGAGAGTAGCCAGTGGGATCTCGGTGCTGACTCATCCCCCATGCAGCAGCAGCCATCTTGCTCAGGCAGAGACCACTCCCTGTGAGCAGCAATAGATTCAGAGGACCCAACAGCCCCACTCCCAGGTGGGATTCCACCCCGCCCAGTGCTGTCTAAGCCGCCTGCTGAGTACAGAGTGACAGCCACAGACAGTAGATCCGTGGCTAAAGGTGGTGCAGAGCAGTCTGGAGACACTTGAGGAGACACTAAGGATGGAGGCTTAGGGGAGAGAACTGAGAGAATAGCTGGCAGGATCCCAGTGTGGACTGTTCCCACATACGGCAGCAGCATGAGAGGACACATTAACCTCACCCTCATGAAGGACTCCGTCCCACCCTGAGCTGTCTAAGGCAACCTGCTGAGTGCAGAGTGACTACATTAATAGCTGAAGGAGACAGCAACAAACAGTAAATTACTGGAAGTCTTGAACAGACTGCCTAAGGTCAGACGGGGATGACACCTGACATCATCAGAGGCAGATCCAGAAAGTAAAAACAGCGGTCTCCTACCATAGAAGTTCATACCACAAAGTCAGGAAATCAAGACAGATAAAATTAAGAATCAAGCAATACTTACCTGGCAGGGGAGATACCATGATCATGAAGGTGGTTTTCCCAGGGCGAGGTTTATCCATTGCACTCTGGATGTGCTGAACCCTGCGATTTCCCCAAATGTGGGAAACTTGACTGCATAATTTGTGGTAGTGGGGGACTGCGTTCGCGCTCTCCCCTGGTTTAAAAAAAAATCAAGCAAAAGAGGAGTCTCACAAATAATAGGAAGACAAAGAAAACCCCCCCACTCAAAGGGAAAGGAGGAATCCCCAGAAAGAGAACTAGATGAAAGAGAGGCAAGTAAACCAAAAGATACTGAGTTCTAAACAATGGTTCTAAGGAATCTCAATGAGCAAAGTGAGCTCAGAGAGAATTACAAAAAACTACATGGAAATCATGAGGAACTTAGTGCAAACTATATCAGCATAAAAAAGGACATAGAAACTATCAATAAGAGGCAAGAGGAAAGGAAGGATACAATTTCTGAATTGAAGAACACAGTAGAAGGAATCAAAATCAGGCTAGTTGAAGCTGAGGACCAAATCAGCGAGCTGGAGGACAAGGTAGAAAAAAGCTCCCAGAAAGAGCGAGAAAATAAGAAAAGACTCATAAAGAACGAAGAGGCGTTGAGGGAAATGCAAGACAACCTGAAACATAATAATATCCATACAATAGGGATACCAGAAGGAGAAGAAAAGGAGCAAGGAATAGAGCACCTGTTTGAAAAAGTAATGATGGAAAACTTCCCTAATTGGAGGAGAGAAAAAGTCACACAAGTCCAGGAAGCACAGGGTCCCATGTAAGAGGAACCCAATGAGGACCACTCCAAGACACATCATCATTAAAATGGCAAATATCAAAGACAAACAGAGAATCCTAAAGGAAGCAAGGGAGAAAGAGGTAGTAACATATCAGGGAGCCCCAATATGGCTAGCAGCTGACTTCTCAACAGAAACACTACAAGCCAGAAGGGAGTGACAAGAAATATTCCAAGTCACGAAAGGCAAAGGCCTACAACCAAGACTGCTCTACTCAGCAACGGTCTCAGGTTTAAATGGAAGGCTAAATAAGGAGTTTCCCAGACAAAAGAAGGATAAAAGAATACATCTCCTCCAAACCAGCATCGCAGAATATGCCTAAGGGACTGCTTTCAGATGAAGAAAAAGTTTCTATGAATACCCAGTTCCTTTCAGAGTTGCCAATACTTGATATTACCAATATTTTTAATACTTACTAATTTCATTGTGACAATGATGTATTTTAATTTTTCCCTTACTATTTGTTGAAACTAAACCTGATTTTGTATATTTCTTGCCTATTTCTATTATTTTTAAAAAAACTTTAAGTGACTTTTTGGTATTCTTTATCCATTTATTCATTAAAGGTTTGTAGAACTTTTTTCCCTAAAAAAAAACAAAAAAACCCAAAAGTCTATTAATTATGTTTTAGATGTGTTGAAAATACTTTCTTATTCTATTCCTTGTCCTTTAACTTTATATATATATGTATATACACACACATATATATTACTATATATTCTTAACTGTTTAATACAGTCATATTTTCGATATTTACATTATAGCTTCTCGGCTTGAATATTTTACTTCAGGTCATGAAAAATATTAGTTCTATTTTCTTCTAAAACTCCTTAGATTCTACATATTGATTTTTAACTCACCTGAGTATTTCTTGTATAATGTGTGAAATGGGGCTCTTTATTTTTTTATTTCAAGTAATAGTGGTCCGTGCACCTTATTTGTTGAATAAGCCTTATTTTACCCATTGATCTGAAATATTAACTTAATCATATATTATATTGTTAGACAGATATACATGTTTGTCTCTAGAATGTTCATTATATTACATTGATCTACTTGATTATTTCTGTGCTGATGTCATGTTGGTTTAATTGCTGAGACTTTGCAATGGTTTTAAATTTTTTAATATTTTATAATTAACTTTCACAGTTAAAATAAATAAGTAAAATCAATCTGCATTTAAGAAAGAAAGAAAGAAAGAAAGAAAGAAAGAAAGAAAGAAAGAAAGGAAAGAAAAAGAGAGATGGAACTCCTACCTTTTACAACAACATGGATGGAACTGGAGAATATTAAGCTAAGTGAAATAAACCAGTTGGCGAAAGGCAAATACCATATGATCTTACCCATAAGTGGACTCTATTCAACAAATTAAACTAACAAACAAAATAAACCACAGGCATAGAAACATGGAGCAAAAGTGACCAGAGGGGATGGGGAAAGAGGACAATGGTGGAAAGAAGGGGAAGGGACTAAACAAAGAACATGTATGAATGACCCATGGACATGGACAACAGAGTGGGAATTGACTGTGGGAACAGGGGGTGGGGGTGGAATTGATGGAGGGAGCAAAGGGGTAAAAATTGAGACAACTGTAATAGAATAAATATGATTTATATATTAAAAAATAAAATAAAATAAAAATGTAAAAAAAAAGTAATTCAAAAAAAGAAGGAGAGTCTTAGGAACCTCTGGGGCAACTTTAAACATTCCAACATTGAATCAAAAAGGTGCCAGAAGGAAAAGAGTAAGAGAATGAAACTGAAAACTTATTTGAAGAAATAATGAAGGAGATCTCCCCTGATCTGGCAAAGAAAATAGACTTCCAGGAGATCCAGGAAGCTTAGAGAGTCCCAAAGAAGTTGGACCCAAGGAAACACACACCAAGGCACATCATAATTACATTACCCAGGATTAAAGATAAGGAGAGAATCTTGAAAGCAGCAAGAAAAAAGGAGAGAGTTATATACAAAGAAGTTCCGATAAGACTGTCAGCTGATCTGCACTGCAAAAGAAAACATCAGCAAAATGAAAAGGGAGCCAACCATATGGGAAAATATATTCGCTAATGATACATCGGATAGAGGTTTGATCTCCAAGGTATATAAAGAACTCACTCGACTCCACTCCAAGATGACAAATGATCCAATCAAAAAATGGGCAAAGGACCTGGGCAGATGCTTTTCTAAGGAGGAGATACAGAGGGCCCAGAGGCATTTGAAAGGATGCTCAGCATCACTAGCCATCAGAGAAATGCAGATCAAAACCACCATGAGGTATCAACTCACACCGCTCAAAATGGCCGTCCTAAACAGATCAACAAACAACAGGTGCTGGCGAGGCTGTGGAGAAAAGGGAACCCTAGTCCACTGTTGGTGGGAATGCAGACTGGTGCAGCCACTATGGAAAGCAGTGTGGAATTTCCTCAAAAAGCTGAAAATGGAACTGTCTTTTGATCCAGTGATTCCCCTGCTGGGACTATACCCTAAGAATCTCAAAATTCCAATTCAAAAGAACCTATGCACCCCAATGTTCGTTCACAGCAGCACAATTTACAATAGCCAAGTGTTGGAAGCAACCGAAATGTCCATCAGTAGATGAGTGGATCAAAAAGTAATGGTACATATACACAATGGAATACTACGCAGCAGAAAGAAAAAAAGAACTACTAAACTTCGCAATAGCATGGATGGAACTGGAAAGCATCATGCTAAGCGAAATAAGCCAGGGGACGAAAGACAAATACCATATGACCTCACCTATAAGCAGAACCTAACCAACAATACAAAGATACACGGAAAATAAGACCAGCAACACTGAAAGGAAAAGAAACTAAGAGAGACAAGAGGGAAGGAGGGAGGAGGGGCGAGGAAAAGGAAGGGAAAGGGAAAGTCAAGTAACATATAGCAAGGACTCATGGACAAAACCAAAGGGGAAGAGCTGAGGGAGGGAAGGAGGGAGGCAGCAAGGGAAAGTGGTGGGGGGGAGGCAGAGACAAATGTATTTAAAAAAAAAAAAAGACTATCAGCTGATTTCTCAAAAGAAAACTTGCAGGCAAGAAGGGACTGGGAAGAAGTATTCAAAATCATGAAATATAAGGCCCTGCATCCAAGATTACTCTATCCAGCAAAGCTATCATTTAGAATGGAAGGGTAGATAAAGTGTTTCCCAGATAAGCTCAAGTTAAAGGAGTTCATCATCACCAAGCCCTTATTATACGAAATGTTAAAGGGAATTACCTAAGAAAAATAAGATCAAAACTATGAACAGTAAAATGACAATAAACTCATATCTATGAACAACTGAACCTAAAAAAAACAAACAAAAACAAAATAAGCAATTAAACATGAATAGAATCATAGAATGGAGGACAGAAGGGAAGGGGAAGAATGGGGGAAAAGGAAAAGGGAATAAGCAGCATAAATAGTAGGTACAAAATAGGCAGGGGGAAGTTAAGAGTAGTATAGGAAACGGAGAAGCCAAAGAACTTATATGTATGACCCATGGACATGAACTAAGTGGGGGCTGCTGGGGGACAGACAGTGGAGGTTGGAGGGGAATAAAGGGGAGAAAAAAAAATGGGACAACTGTAATAGCATAATCAATAAAATATATATTTAAAAAATAAAATTAAAGAGTTATAACTTGAGTATATTTAAAATATATTTTCAAAATTATGATTATATTTTTAAAAAATAATTTAAAATATTGCTTTATTAAAGTTATGTGTAGGGAAAATTTTTTTATTGTATTAATTATTCTTTGAAATTACAATTTATAATGGCTGCATGACAACTACTATCTGGTATGTCACGCATCATGCAACTATTATGGTATTGCAAGATATTTAGATTGTTTCCAATCATTAACCATTTTGTTTAACCAATGGTTAAAGTTTCTGCAAGAAATATTTCTTAATAAAAATCTTTGTCCATATTGTTGAAAATATCCTCAGAATAGTTTTTAAAAAGAGATTGTGATATAAGGCAGACATATTTATAAAGTTTATAATAAATATTGTCCAATAGCTTTTTAGAAAGTGTTTGTTAATTCTCATAGAAATTTATAAGAATGTCTGTCTTGTTGTGCCATAACATGCATTAAATATTTTCATTTAAAGAAATATTTATTAATTCCAATATGATTTTTTAATTAGAGAAAAGCTATGTTTAGAACTTTGTGCTTTGGTATTCTAGCATATAAACATATATGTTTATAAAGCATCCCATTATTTTTCTTCTAATTCTTCTCAAATTTCTATTATTTTGTTTCACTCTTCTATTGCCTTCTCCCAACCTGGATCCAGTTTTCCGAGTGAACTCTGCTTTTCAAACTTTGCAGATTAATTCAGTGGAATGAGACAATGTTGCCTAATGAGAATTACATGAGAGAAATGATTTTTGGAGCCTTTTGTTTCATGGAGTAACTTTCAGACCAATGTGGATTCTGAACCCTGAAGTCAAAGCTTGGTGTCCAAGGAGATTTCTGTGGTTGCTCTTTATTAGTCAATGAATTTTAATGAAGAAAAACTTAATATGCATGAAAGACTGTTCTTATTCAAGTAACAATTTTCAACATAAGAAAGTGTGTTTTGATTTGATGTGTGTCTATGTTGGGTCTTACTGGAGCTTCTTTATGATTGATTCTGTGTGAATATGTTTTGAATATATTGCTTAGTATAACTATCTCCTTAGTTCTTTGAAACCCAATATTAAAACATATATTGTTTAATAATCCTTTTTAAGTCCATTCCACATTCAGCATTTTTTTATGCTATATCTTATGATTTTTATATATTTGTTTATTCATTTATTATTTTTGTTAAAGGTAACTGAAAAACTGTCATGGGAAAGGCACTTTTTAAGATTTGCCTTTATTGTTTAAGAGAAGAGGCAAATTTTAATGAAATTTTCACTTGAATAAATTACAAGTATAAGCAATGATAAGTGCTTGAATTAAGGAATTGAGGAAATGCGTAATCAAGAGAAATTGTGACCTCATTTGGAGAATGGATGGGGGCAAGGCGGGGAAGATCTCTTGAAGGAAATGTTTGAGCTGCTATGTGAATAATAAGTAGGAGAAACAAGAAAAAAGAATGGGAGATGGGATGGAAAAATAGATATTATCAAAGGAAAAACCTTTGCTAAGGCTACAGAGTGTAAGGGAACATTTCTTCTTTGACTCTTTGTTATTTATCAGCTTATTTATGAGAAGTATTGAGTACCTACTATGTGCTTAACCTGAAGCTCTGTGAATAAAACATTGGATGAAATAAGTGGAGGCAACAAAATAAATTGAAAAAAGTGAGTAAATATCATAATTTCAGCTAACAAATGCTATGAGGAAAATAAGGCAGAACTTTGTGGAAGGGCTGTTTTAGGCAGAAAATTTAGAAACGGTCTCTCAGGAGGTGTTTTTGAAACAGGTGTGAATAATGGCAAGAAAGAATCCATGTAAACATCAATAAAGCTGTGACTAATAGGCTTTTGGAGGAAGAAGGGATTAGTTTGTTCAAAGAGCAGCCTGAGGGCCCAAGTGGCTTTAGCATAGTGACCCGAGGAGTTCTGCTTCGGCTAGTCTAGCACATGCCTGTCGTGTCCCACCGTCAACCCTCTGCATTCACTGAATCCATGTGTGCCAACTCTCTGCAGCAGGAAGCACCTGTAACTCTCCAATGGAGGGCTTTCTCTCAAGTCTGTGGTACAGGGACCCTGGAAGTGCCGGGGGTTCTAGCCTCCATAGCTTCCCACAGCTAATGAAGAGGGCTTTGTGGGATAAACACTCCAGCTTCCTCAGCCCCCGGGGTAATTATAAAGCATTATCCCATCAGGACTGAATGTCCTTTCTCACATGGAGGCCTGCTCAAAATGTGTATTTTTAATTGGAATCTGCCCTTTTTCTGTCTTACTTCACACTCCACTCCTAATGCTCCCTGGCATCACTTGCTAAATAATTTGTACCTAAACCGTTTGTCTCAGTCTGTCTACTTCCAGGAAGCAAACCTAGGACGGGCAGTTTAGATAAAAAATTCCTATTTGCTATCAAAGTGAAGATGTCAATTAGGCAGTTGAGTATGAGTGTGGAGCTCAGGGAGAGCTTATGGCTAATGACAAAAATGTGGGAATCATTTGGAATATAGAAGCTACTTAAAATCATCGCTCTGGGTGGGACAACGAAATATTAGAGCAGGGGAAAGGAAGGCCACTGTGATTAGAGTATAGATGGAGGTGATAGAGAGGCACGAGAAAGAAGAACCACATTATAAGCAGCATCTCATAACTTACATAGCGCTTGAATATTTATCCTGAGAATAAAATCAAAGAAACTTAAGCCTGTGCATTTGTAATCATTAAGTGTTGCTATTCAAATTGACACCTGCCAATTGCAATTAATATGTTTTGTTCTCTGAACTTCACATTAACTGCCATTGGGATAGGATAATTCACCTTGCTAATTTGACATTCAAAATACTTTTAATTAAAATGTGGTTATTTTCAGATATCCTCACAATCTTATACATCAGAAAACATAATTCCAGTTAATATCAGTCCCATGGGGTGTTCAGGAAAAAATTTTCCAACCCCATACCACCACCAGTCTGCAAACCAAAGCCAAAAAATTGTGCTGGGAACTTTTTTGCTATCAAGGTGGGGTTGGGTGTGGTGGGTAGAGGGAGTGGATCTTTTTGGACTATTCAAAATAAAGTTTTTAGGCTAGCTTAATTTTGATTCCATCATTGGAAAATATATCTATTATTGGTTTGATCTGGGTCTTACTCTTTCAGGCATCTCAAGATCCCAGTCTTTTTTAGAGTAACCAAGATTATATGATGGATATGATCCATTGGCACTTGAGGAAATGCTAGATTTTGGGGGAATTCAAATCCACTTGTTCTATAATGCAATGACTTTTTTCATTTTTCATTTTATTTTATTTAATCTTTGTTATAATTTTTTCCATTACCATTTAGTCCCCTGACTTTTTTCTTAACAAAGAGATTCATTTCATTAGTGGTTGAATTGAAGAAGTGAGCTCTTTTTTAGAGGCTGTTGTATATTGTTTTATTCTTAATTATATCAGGGTGTAGTAACACCACAAAAAATAAGTCGAGGAAAAACTTTTCAATATAGCAAACATGCCATCAGTTGAAAAAAAAATTTAAGCTATGACTTACACAGATATAGAACTCCTCCCCACCCCTGGTTTGTTTAAAAAAAAAAATAAATAACTCATTTTTATTGTATTTTTTCCATTACCATTTACCCCCTTTATGCTCTCTTTTACCTCCACCCACTTTGTTTCCCCTTGTAATCCCCACTTTGTTGTCTGTATCCATGAGTTCTTTTTCTTTTTCACTTGATCCCTCTATTCCCTAACTCCACTCCCTAGAGCTGTCATCTTGCTTTCTATCTATGAGTTTGTCTCTGTTTAGGCTGTTAGTTTAGTGTTTCATTATCCCACATGTGAATGCAATAACATGGTACTTGTCTTTCTCTGATTGGCTTATTTTACCTAGCATAAAGTTTTCCAAGTCCATTCATGCTGTTGCAAAAAGTAAAAAAAATTTTCATTTTATTCACAAGTAGTATTCCATTGCATAAATGTACCATAGCTCTTTTATCCACTCATCTACTGATGGACTTGTGGGCTGCCTCAAAATCTTGATTATTGTAAATAACACCGTAATGAACACAGGGTTTCATACATTCTTTCAATGTAGTATTTTGGGTTTCTTTAGATAAATTCCCAGGAGTGGAATCATGGGATCATAAGGCAGTTTCATTTTCAATTTTTTGAGGTAACTCCATACTGCTTTCCACAGTGTTTGTGCTATGGAACCCAACCAGTGGGGCTGGGGAGAGGGGTGGGCTTCTTACCACTTGCCAATCCCACCAGGAAAATCTCAGAAGATGGAGTTTGGCGGAAAAGAAAAGAACCTTTTATTTAAATGGCAAGTTTCTGCCTAAAATACCTGGGTAACAAAAGTAAGGGGAAAGGAAAAGTCAAAGTATGACATCAAGAATAGTTTCATTACAACTACTACATAAGCTGAAGAACTGAAAATAACACAAGAACAAAAATTTGTTCACAGTGCTTACTACTATCACCAAGGTCTTTGGAAATAATGGCAAGTTTCTGCCTCAAAGCCCATTTCATCTAAAACACCCAAAGGAAAATTACCCTGTCACCCTCCACTAGCTTAGTTCAAGGTTGCCCCAGGAACATCTTTTTACACCCAAAAGTATCATAAACATAGATGGCTTAGCTCGTCTCCAGTTGCTGACCAGTTCCAGACATTTTTTGGAGTCTGAGCCCCCGGCCTCTGCTCACAGGCTCACACTGACCACTGTTGTAGGCTCACTGGTGACTGTTGACATGCCCTCTGCCTGCGGGAGGGGAAAGAACCAAGTGCCTTTTTGCATTCTAGCATGCTGTTTCAAAAGTCCTCTCCCAGAATCCCATTTGCTCCAAAAGCCAGTGAGAGTATCCAGCTTTCCAACCAATGAGTGCCAGTGTTTGCCATATTTGCCTTTGCTCCTCTTCTGGCCACCATGTTTAGCAAAGGGGCAAAGTCTCCAGTCACAAATGCACAGCTTAAACCCTTCCTCCATTATGGAGGGGGTATATTCCCCCCTGTTACAGTTGCACCAATCTGCATTCCTACTAACAGTTCATGAGGATTCCCTTTTCTCCTCATCCTCATCAGCACTTATTGTTTGTTGATTTATTGATGATAGCTATTCTGACAGATATGAGGTGATATCTCATTATGGTTTTAATTTGCATCTCTCTGATTAGTGACATTGAGTATATTTTCATATGTCTATTGGCCATCTGTATGTTCTCTTTGGACAAGTATCTATTCAGGCCCTTTGCTCATTTTTCTAATTGAACTGTCTTTTTTTTCTTCTTTTTGGTGTTGAGTTTTATAAATTCTTTATAAATTTTAGATATTAAACCCTTCTCAGGTGTGTCATTGGCAAATATGTTCTCCCATTCAGTGGGTGTCTTTTCATTTTGGTGATGGTTTCCTTTGCCTTGTAACACCTTTTTAGTTTGATGTTGTCATATTTATTTACTTTTTCTTTTGTGTCCTTTGCCTGAGAAGATATCTCAGAAAAAATTTTGCTATGAGCAGTCTGAGATTTTACTGCCTATGTTTTCTTCTAGTATTTTTATGGTTTTGAGTCTAATATTTAAGCTTTTAATCCACTTAGAATTTGTCCTTGTGTGTGGGGCACAAGAAGGTGATCTACTTGTATTTTTCTGAACATATCTGTCCAATTTTCCCAACACCATTTATTGAATAAACTACTTTTAGCTCACTGTATGTTTTTGATCCCCTGTCAAATATTAATTGACTGTAAAAGTGTGGGTTTATTTCTGGGCTCACTATTCTGTTCCACTGATCTATTTATCTGTTTTTTTTGCCAGGATCATGCTATTTTCACTATTATCGCCTTATAGTATATTTGATATTAGGTAGCATGATTCTTCCTACTTTGTTCTTTTTCAAGATCACTATTGCTATTTGGGGCCTTTTGTGGTTCCATATAAATTTTTGGAATATTTGTTCTGGCTCTGTGAATATCATTGGTATCTTGATAGAAATTGCATTGAATCTAGAGTTTGGTAGTAAAGACTTCTAATGATATTAAATTTTCCTTTTCGTGAACATTGTATATGTTTCCACTTGTTTGGGGGAGGGTCAGCTAACATATCAAAGCACCCAGCGATCTGTCACTCCTGGCAAGCTGTCTGATAGAAAGAGCCTCTGGCTGTACTCCTCAGCAGGGCTTAAGTTCCACAGGGTGGGATGAGAGGGATTTCTGTGGGTGGGGTTATTGCTTAACCCCAGGCTGTTGCTTCATGGATGGGAGTGCTCTGCCTGAGAAAGATGGTTTCTTCAGTATAGGGAATGACTAAGTACAGAATTCTGGTGGCTAACCCTTTAACTCGCTCTAGAGACCCACCAGCTGCGGACTCTTCTTATGCCTTCGAGTCTGGTCTGCACACCCTCTACTGGAGCCCAGGGTAAGTGGCTACAAAAGAAATTTTGTTTGGCCCTTTAAGAGGCTGTCTGCATGTCTAGCTGTCTCTCCCAGGTATACAGAAATCCTATTGCTTTTCACAGTCAGATATTATTTGGGCACCTTTCCTGGTTCTGATGCTCTCAGCTGGGGAGGCTGGCTTGGAGTTTAGGCCCCACACTTCACAGGGAACCACCCCAGCTGCTGAAATATCCCTCCCAAACTTCAGCTAACGCTGGTGGGAGTCCAGCCAGCCCTCTTCTGGCTCCACACTTCCTACCAGTCTCATTGTGGGGTTGATGTTTCTTCTGTAAGTTTGATTATAAGGCTTGTCTCCAGTTAGTGTTCAGTTGGTTAATCAAGATAACTTTTCTATAATTTAGTAGTAATTCCAGTTTGGTCCTGGGAGGAGGATAGTGGTGTAGCTTCCACCTGCTCTTGCCATCTTGGATTACTTTTTGAAAAAAAATTTCTTCCAGGTGAATTTAATCTTGTCCCAACTCAAGGAAATATTTAATGCCATTCTTATTTATTAGACCATATTCTCTGATTTAAAATAATCATAACACTCCAAATTTTGGGCAGGTAAATCCTAGGCCTGCTATACTTCTCAGCAAATAATTAAAACTTCAGCTAACTTATTCTCCTATTGATTTATTGTACCTCTCAAGATTTCAGTTAATAGGGGTCTCTTGGACTGTTTTATCTTCAAGAGATCCAGAGATAATTACTTCCAAACCCTTTGCATCATCTCAGTTTAGGTTAATTTTCATATTAATAAATTCTCATACTATAGACTAAATGCTTTTCCAAGTGCTTCAAATATATTTTCCCATTATAATTCAGAATAACTTTTGGGGATATATTCTACCATATTCTTATAATACTAATAAACAAACTAAGGCTCAGAGAATTAAGAGCTAAATTTAAGATGGCTAACCATTTCTACTTCCTATCAGTGAAGTATAAGAGTTGCAGTTGTTCCACATCTTTTCTAACACTTGGTATTGTCAGTCTTTTTCACTTTAGCCATGTTATTGGGTGTGGAATGGATTCTTATTGTGGGTTTAATTTTAATTTATCTGATGACTAATAAGGTTAAATATCTTTTCATTTGTTTATTTGCCATTCATAAGTCTTCAAACTTTTTTCTTTTTCAAAAACTTAATTATTTGTCATCTTATTTATTGAATTATAAGAATTCCTTATATATTCTGTATAAGTTCTTTATAAGATATGCATTTTGCTACTTTTTGAGAGCCTGTAACTTTCTTTTTATTCTCTGAATAGTGTCTTTTGAAGAGGAGAAGTTTTTAAATTTGAGGAAGTCAAAGTTATCAATTTTTTTCTGTTATAGTTTAAACTTTGTATGTATGATCTACAAATTTGTATAACCCTAAGTCACACAGATTTACTCTTATTTTTAAAAGTTTTATAATTTTAGGTTTTCCTATGCCTATGATCAATTTTAAATTTATTTTTGTATATTTGTATATATTTTATAGATACATTTACATATATTTTATATATGAATTTTGCATATTTAATATATTTTGTATATACATTTTATATATTTTTAGTTTTTAAAACAATTTTTATATTAATGTTTACTTTGGGCCCATTCTGTGTTAAGCATATAATATATATATAATTTTATTTCATCCTTACAATAACCCTATGTAATAGATGTTCCTATTATCTCCACACTACTGATGCAGTAGTTGAGGTTCAGAGAGGCTAAAAACTGACCCAAGGCCATCACTCTATTCAAGGAGCAAGGATGCAATCCCGATATTTTTATATTGAAGTCCAGCTAAACTATACATCATCTATAATATGATGAGGCTTTTCTAGATAGGCTTCTACACTCAATTGTGACTTTAATTATTGTAATTACAGTGGCTTATTCTGAGTTATGATGGAAAAATATTCATTTTGAAGCATCTTAGTATTATAGGTATTTATTCAGAAGTTGGGATAGGAAGATGCACTGATTATAAAAAGTATTATTTTTCCATAAAGACAACTGTATTTACATTATTCCTGATGCACTGATCATAGCATTTAGTTTTCTATTTTTATGAATTATTAAATGATTTGACAAAAGGATGTTAAACATTTTAAGAAAATGATATCGTAGAGTCAGTGGAAGAAAAGTAATCCTGGAAGATCAGTAGGTCTGTTCCACTATTTTCCATTCAACAGCATATAACACTAGACAGAGAACTGGGTTAGGGAGAAGTCCAAGGAAAGGGATCTCATTTTGGGCTCTATTTTTAGTTAAGTATCTTGGCCTTATTAGTTGTATTAGTTTGTTAGAGCTGCTGTAACAAAGTACCATAGACTGGGTTGCTTAAATACAGATACTTGTTTCCTTACAGTCTGTAGGCTAGAAGTCCAAGATCAAGGTATCAGTAGAATTGATTTCTTCTGAGTCTTCTCTTCTTGGCTTATATATGGCTGCCTTCTCCTTGTGTCTTCACATCATCTTCCTTCTGTACATATCTGTGTCCAGATCTCATTTTCTTATAAAGACAGCAGTCATATTGGACTAGGATTACCCCAGTGACTTAATTTTAACTTAACTGCTTCTTTAAAGACCCTACCTTCAAATATATTCACATTCTGAGGTATTAAGGTTGGGACTTCAACATATGAATTTTGGGGTGGGGGAACACAAATAAATCCATAATATTATTTAACCTCTGGGCTTCAGTTTATTAATCTATACAATGAGAATATTAAAGAAAACAAAAATTTTTAGTTGGGGTTAAAGAGAGTATTTATAAACCCTGTGAAGTATTATACCACATTTTGTATGTGATTTATTTTCTGAGGAGGAAAGCCTATAGTGTTAACTAGACCCTAAAGGGACATATTTATTCTTAAAAAAACAGACAATGGCTTAGATAATCTTTATAGATCTCCTCAGCTCTTAAATTGTAAGAATCTACTCTTAGAAAAGGGAAGACAATGTTCTGAATTTCACAAGACTTATAGCCAAGAAATTCTTCCTAATGCCTTAATAAATACTTTCCATTGTAAATACAATTTACTCCATTTTGGATTGACTCTAGAACAAATGTAGAAGAAAGGTCATATGATACATTTCTACTTTTTTCATAGTTTAATGAAATGTCTATATTTGGCCATCATTGGAATATTGAAATCTAATTCTTTTATGGTTTTCCTTGGAGTTGTATGCACTAATCTGCCCATAATTTTCATTGTTCTTCCCTAGTTATTATTATTGCCTTTTAGAAGGTTAATGTGTAGATAAAATGTCACTGTGTACACACTTACGCACACAAATGGCACAACTTGATCAAAAGCAAAATGAATGGAATGCAACATTGAATGCAATGTGTTTATTAACATTAGTTGAATGAAAAAAAGTGAATGAGTTGAACCGTAAGAATAATAGTTAAATTCAGTTAACAATTGAATGACTACCCTCAAAGTTCATAAATAACATGGCTGTAGTAGTTAGATTTTTTTATTATGATCAATTACCTTGTTAATCATTGCAGGTAGAAAGCATAAACCTAAACAGATTATCAACAGATTGTTTTTGTGAATGTGCAATCTGTCTGAATATGTAGTTACATGTCACCTGTTTAATATTAAGATCTGTGTGTGAATTGTGATACAATCAAAGAAAGAACAATGCAAACTGCACTGCTTTCATTGGTGGAATTTGGGAAGCAAAACCAACTTTATTTGTCACCCCAGTTCTCCAGTGAACAAACTTGACTTTGTCTTTCTGTAGTATTTTGACATCTCTTACTCATGCGTTAGCTTATGTGTTAGTTTGGTGAGTCTGCATGGTGGTCAAAGTGGAGATCATAAGAGTCATAGAATTAAGAGGGAAGGAAAGGGGCTACATTTCCATAACACACTCATTTAGTTCCCTTTCTAAGCATATTTTAGTGTCTGCTTCAGAATATTTAATGTTGAACATCTCTGGTTCCACAAATGCTGTGAAAAGTGTGGATGTGTATGCTGTCAAAGCTCCAGCGGATTTGTCTCCCATTACACCTGTTTAGGATCTTCTAGAGTTCGGCACAGTTTATCTTTTTCAACATGTTTAACCTCCCCCTCTATCATAAACATTCTCTCATGCACTTGGGGTTAGAGGACTAATGAGGAATATGCTTTGGATACTATAGTCTATTTTATTTGGGTATCATTAATGTCCAGAGAAAATTTAAGCTTTCAAGGGTTCTGCTGAAAGATCACCACCCTGTCAGGACTGCATCACAAGGCACTCAATTTATCAGCCTTCCTCTGGGGTGACCCGGCTGGGATTTGAACCTCTGGCTCCAGGGAGTCTAGGTTGAACTATGGTGATGTGGAGGTCACTCAGCCACTGCCTCCAGCCAAAAAAGATGAATGCCATCAAAAATAGATTAGCACGTCAGTTAAAAAATTAAAGTAACCCCTTTGTTCTAAAATATTTATTAAAGTAAGCAAAGAAATTAGCTTTCACTTCAGATTAATTACTGAATAAATTAAGATTTGGGGCAAGAACATTGTAGATTTTTTTCCCCCTTCAACTGTGAAAATGGAGACATGTTTAACACATATAATAGCAGTCTCTAAAAGCTCAAACATTTATGCAAAAGCCTGACAGTTCTTACTGGAGCTCCTGCCTGTAAACTTTTTGTCATCACAAAATTTCTGCACTTACCCTTATGGAAAGATAAAAAGTTTCACAGAAAAAATGGAAAGTTGACCTTTGGTTCTTCTGATTCTGCCTTTCACAACCTGTGACCTCCCAGCCCAGCTACCCCCATCCAGAATCCTTGACACAACGTGGGTTGGAGTCCCGACCCCATAAAATGAAAATGATAAATCTGTGCATTTAATAACTACAGACTAGATATCATATGGGGGGAGGGGGATGGAGAACTTACTTGCTATTTTCAAGGAAGATCTGGGATATTAACAATCCATCTCTAGTATAATAGGGGCTGTGCTGACCTGGATAAAAACAAAAGCAGTGCATTACCAAGCTGCTTCACTTTGAGGAGAGAAATTTAATGAGCCAGCACTCATTCACTCATAAACAAGTATTTACTAAGAATCTATTATGTGTCAAGCATCATGTTAAAAATGAAGACAGAATGGTGATAAAAAACAGAATAGTAACTTTATAGAAAAAAATCAAGGAGACTATCTTATCCAAGTGATCAAAGTTAGCATCACCAGTTAGACATATGGACATTATGCACTCCTGATGGGATGCACTGATAAGCTATGATATGTCTTCTGTGGGATTCTTGCCAAAAATGGAACAAAAATCATGAAAAAAATCACCAATTTCAAAGAGAGGGAATATTGAACCCAGTAACCTTTAAAAGTCTCAATCAAGTTCATGAAAGATAATGGATGAATGATAAACTGTCAGAAACTGAAAAATATTAAGGAGATATGTCAACCAAAAGCAATGTAAGATCCTATAGTGGATCCTAAATAAGAAAAAGGGCAAACATGGAAAAACTGTCAAAATTCAAGTAAGGTTTATGGTTCAGTTAATAGTATTGTTTATTAGTATTTATCCTTTGGTTTTGATTATTGGACTATGGTTCTGTAAATGTTAACATTAGAAAAAACTGTGGAAAGTATATACAAGAATTTTCTGTGCAATTTTTGCAACTTTTCTGGAACTCTAAAATTATTTCAAAAAAATTAAAAACTTCTCAAACAAAAACAGATGTAGTCCCTGCCCTCGTGGAGTTTGCCCTTTCATGGGGAAGATATTCAATCAATCACACTGATAAGTATATAATCACAAAAATAAATAAGTCCCTTCAAGAAAAGAAACTCCATGAGAGAGCATAATTCCAGTAATCATTAAGAGAAAATATTTATTTAAAGTGTACTATGTACCTGAAACTGTTTTAGGTATTGTACATATAGTAGTCATTTAATTCTTACCTTCATGTGTACCACTATCACCTCAGGGCTAATGAAGTCACCTCAGTCAATATTTCAAGTATTTACCTTAAATTTTTTCACTTGTACAGTCAATCATTGCTAAATACCTCTATGTGAATATTCCAAGAATACTTCAAGCTCACCAGGTACAATGTGAACCACTACTCTCCTCTGAAACCTGCTCCTCTTCCCACCAAAGACCTTCAATGATATCACTGTTTGACCAGTCACTCCAGTTGGAAATATCTCTCTAACCGCTTTGCCTTCCTTTAATTGTGCCTCTGAGAAAGTTATCTTGTTGTATGCAGAACTATTTCTAATTGGCAAGTCTGATGATACCTTATTTTTCTTTCTTTTACTTCTGCAATATATTATTTCCATTACCTATGGGACACATTTTAAGCTCTCTGATAAGCAAACAATGTCCTCCGTTGTCTGGCCTTCGCACAGCTTCTTTCCCCTTCCCTCCTCCTCAACTAGTTTACTATTGTTTTCAGGTTTGAGGCAGAGAGTGAACTCACCTTTCACACTTGGCTCACTTTCCTCACACTTGAACTGTCATTTTCTCAGGCTTCAGATGAGTCCCTGAATTTTGTTTGCATCAAAGTCACTTTCAGTATATTTTATGAATGTGCCATAATAATTTTGTAACCCTTGCCTAAGGATATATTTATTGATTGTAGAGATAGAGGAGGGGGGGCAGAGAGAGAGAGAGAGAGAGAGCGAGAGAGAGAGAGATTGTTTGCTTCCAAACCAGAGATCACAACCTAGGTACATGCCCTGACTGAGAATTGAACCCAAAACCTTTCAGTTATGGGATGAAGCTCCAACCAACTGAGCCACCTGGCCAAAGCTACTCTAAATAATTTAATTGCTTTGTTTACTGGTAGGCAAGTTTATAGTTGCAAATTTTTCAAAGTGGGTGGCTACTACACATGGTCTGAAAACTCCTAAGAATTATTTTTTCTTCTTTACATTTCTGTATGCCTGATAGGTCCTATTGCTCTACAAGATTCCAATTTCTAAATATACACCATAAATAGCTTCATAGAAAAGGAAAACCAACCACTATCATGGAGTTTTCCCAACTCAGTCAGGTTAATGTAACCACTTCACTTGAGATTTCCACCTGCTTGTTTCTGAATAGCAATCTGACCTTAAAATATTCAGACCAAAAATGGGGACAATGGTGCTTCTGTGAGCCTCAGCCCCAAGAATCCAGACGTTTTTAATCATTGATAGCCAAGCAGTGTTTAGTAAGAATTTCATGACTTTCATCTTGGTAGGAAACTTTTGCAGCTGCCTGCTTCTCTACACTGCTAAATAAAGCAGTGGCAGGGAAGGGGGTGACTGAATCATAAACACTCTATTATTATAACACACCAAATTTGCCCAAAAGAAGTATCTCAGATTATTTTGTCAGTTTAACAAGGTTTGTTGAGCTCCCAGGAAAGCCACAGGAAGGGTGATGTACGTACACATCTACTTGATGGCTAACGCCTCCCAGACAGTGAACATACTGAGACAAACATGGGATCCCCAGAGTGCTCATCTGCTACAGGGCCTATTTCATACTGTATCAATTATGCAAATGGAGATGTGAAGCTAGCTCCCTCTTTTAGTAAGGCGTGATTACTCCTGCACTCACAATTCCAACACAGTCTCACCAGAAATACCAGTCAGATTCTGAACCACCTGGTTCCATGTGGAAAATGTGTTTTCTTAACTGGAGGAGAGAGTAAGAAATTTTTTTTTTATTTCCACAGCATTACTATTAACATACACTTAACATCATAAAATGTTTGCCATTAAGTGATCCAAGTAAAGACATTTACATATGTGCATTTGATTTCACAATAAAAACTACATAAGATAATGAATATTTTAAAAAGTTTAACACCTTAACACCTATTTATTATTTCAGAGACTTAAAAGCTAGATAATATGACAGATTCATCCTTTAAGATAGTCTTTTATAAACCCTTTTAAGAAACCACTATATAGAGAACATCTAAGATTCCAAAAGACTAAGAAAATTAATGAGCGGTAAATCAGAAAATAATGAGATCAAAGGTAGAGAATAGTTGGAGAAATGATATCTGGTTAGAAAATTATTGGGCAATAATTATTATTACTGGAAATGTGAATTATTCCCTTCTTTTCTCTCTGGGTTCAACACTCATAGTTCCCCCCAGGGTGTGAGACCTACCTCCTCTGTGCTGTACTCACACCCTCCTTTATTCACAGCACTGTTGTCTTGGAGGGAAACTTTTTATTTTAAGTATCCTACCCAGGTGGTCACTTATACCTTCTCTCCTGGATAGATCTCTAAAACTAAGAGAATTCAGTTTAAGAAAATTAAGTAATAGATTCTTGTACTGGGAAATGGCAAAGCAATCTGTACAGTGCTAAGGTGCTGATTTGGCAGAGCATCTGTGGTTTGTCATAGGTATGATATAGTCATTTAAAAATGATCATGTCTCATTATATAGACTTACTGTTTAGTGGCCCAAACAGCCCTCTTTTATCCTTCTTTGGTGCAAACTAGTAGCTCAAAAAAATTTGGAACATTTGCACACTTGAATAATTGTATACTTACCTCATTTTTAAAAGGACACACACCCACACACAAAATTGACAAGTCACAGACATAAATCTCAAGTAGTTGAAAGTACTTTTGTTTCAAGGCACATGAATCTTTCTAAGTCCATCCATTAATTTTATGTAGTTTTAATTACAGCTTCTAACCTCTGCAATTATTATAAGCCTGGATATTTCTTCTTATGTCAATAGCTGCTGGTGACAAGTGTGCAAGACGTAGCAACTTGCTCATTTGAACAGAGAACATTTGCCCCTTTAATTCCTCAATATGATCCCACCCAATTCTCTCCCTCAGTTTTCTTTTATAAAGGCTGGAAATCCTGGAACTTCTTACTTGCCTTACAGGGACATGAAAACTATTTTAGGTTTACAAGCTTTTGGAAGATAAAAAAAAAAAGAAGCTCTTTATGTAAGTGCTATTGCCTTCAGAACTAACCTATATTTTATCAAATATAATGGAGTCAATTATTTAAAAAAATGTAGACTAAAACTTGTCTACAGCTGACTAAAATGAAAAGAATTTAAATATAAGCCTCTTAAGTGTGTGTGTGTTTTATAAAGCTCTTGAAACACATGCCATCTAAAATCACAATAGTAGAATTTCCCTGAAAGTTACTGTTAAACGTGAAAGTCACTTATATGGGAAGAATTTGTATTGCATTTGTGAAAGCAAAATTACAATAGCTGACAAAACATGAAAGTTTCATCATGGTGGATTAGAATGTGCAAGGAACTCAAAGGAATTTATCATTATTCAACATTTCAGCTAACATTCTAGTGACATCTCTTCTGGGAGTAGAGTTGTCTCCTCACTCAGTAGGAAGCCTATACACATAAAAAGGTTAGATTAGAGACACATAGTAAATAATATAACAAACAGTTCCTATCACATTAGACTCCACTCAGCACAGAGCAGGCAGACAGGCAAATCTGTAATGTTCAGATTCCTGCTCTGCTGGCTTGTTTGTTGCAGCAAGGCAAGACAGCTCCCCAGTGTCTCACAAAGTGGAGCTTTAGAAGAAGTACTGCCCTCCAATATTGTTGACTGATGCCACTTTCCCCCTCACCAAACAGAAATAATGCTTGCAAATTTCCTTGCCTTCTGAGCTGAGGGTTTGGCTTTAGAAAATAACCTTATGTTAAGAGAAAAGACTGAAAATGTTAAAAATATTTGGATTAAGTGCTTTTTTTTGTTTTACCTAGTGACATTCTTATAGCATTTATATGGTGCTGATTTTATGTAATTTCCACTTTCCTTACAAATCCCCTTTCCTTCCTCAGTTGTCATTGAATTGAAGTTTCTGGCTTTTTCTCTGCCACTAGACTAGTGATTTTTAATTTTTTTATCATCACTGAAGGACATTTTTCCATTGTTTTTAGAGAGAGAGAGGGAGGGAAAGGAGAGAAACATCAATGTGAGAGGGAAGCATCAATAGTTTGCCTCCTGTACATACCCAGACCTGGGATGGAACACCCAACCTAGATATGTGCCCTGACTGGAATTGAACCTGCAACCTTTACATTATAGGATGATGCTCCAACAAACTGAGCCACACTGGCCTGGGCTAGACTACTGATTTTTAAAAAATCTCATTGGCTTTTGGATTCTGTCTTAGCTTAGCTCTGTTCAGAAACAGAGTCTGAGACAGGATTCCAGTGGGAGTAATTTATTTAGGAGGTGGTCCCAGGAACATGATATGGGGGAGTGGGGAAGAAAGGCAAGGAAGGGGAAGAAGAGGGAGCCTTGTCAAGCAATTACCACTCTGGGTAAAGGAGTCTGACCCCATTGGGGAGCTTTGGGGGTCACTGTAGAACTGAGGCCTCAGAGCTGTCTCACCAGTTGGGAGAGGGAGGTAGGCTAAACCTTCTTTCCCATCATTATAGATTAATGGCTGTTTGAAAGGAGGGCATGAATTCTCACTTCCTGCCTGCCATGCTTAGGGGCAGAGAAGTAAAAACTCAGAGGGTATGAAAGAGGGGAAACCAAGATCAACTCCAGTACCTAATTGAAATGTGGGAAATCTGTACCCACCCCTCCCATTCTAATATATATTGATTCAAAGAAAAATAGATGAAAACAGATATAACTCAGTATTTAAGTAATTTTAGCAGTTAGATATTTTATTTCAGTAGTGGTTATAGTTATATTGAGAGTACAAGTCTTTGTTAATTAAAGTATAGTTGACACACAATATTACATATATATGAGTTTCAGGTATACAGCATTGTTATTCAACCTTTATATGTCTCTTAACAAAGTGGTCATTGTTGTAAATTTAGTAATCATCTTTCACTGTACAAAGTTATGATACTGTTAACTATATTCCCTGTGCTATACATTATATCCTTGTGACTTATTTTATAATTAGAAGTTTGTACTTCTTAATCCCTTTCACCTTTTCTACCTATCTTTTTACCCCCTCCCCAATGTCAATCATCTGTTCTTTGACTGTGCTGCTGATTTGTTTTGTTTCTTTATTTTTTTTCTTTATATTTCACAAGTGAAATCATATAGTGTTTGTCTTTCTCTATCTGGCTTATTTAATTTAAAACAATATCCCCAAGGTTCATTCATGTTGTTGCAAAGTGGAAAGATTTTATTTTTTTTTTATGGCTGTTTAACACTCCATAGTGTGTCTATACCATATCTTTTTATTTATTCATCTATTAATAGGCAAAAACCTCTTGAAATTCACTTACGGATCTCAGATTAAGAACACTTAAAATAGACCAGAAGCATCTTGAGGGTAAGGTATACTTAAGCACTGTCATATTCTCACCATCTGCTACCATTTCTGGCCCCAAATAGGCTCTCAATAAACATTTGATCAATAAAAATAAAAAAATAAATAAATAAATAGGAAAGATGCAGAAGATGGTATGCTCAAATTATTCACATACAGAAGATTTAAAATTAAGTAGAATTATCAATTTGATAAGAATGATCTTGGTTTCCTAAAACACAAATGACTGAGATAGGTTTTAATTTATTCTAAGGCATGCATAGATTCTCAGAGCTGAAAATTAGTTTGCCTTTCTGGTGTTAAAAGATTATAGGGTTAGAAACTCAGCAAATAACTGAAAAGAAAAAATATAGAGTATCATTTCCCCATTCCAAAGTTTTCAGAAATCTCTTCATTTTATTCACTTCCACTACAAAAAAAACAGGAATAGAATGCTAAGGAAACAAAACAAAAATTCTGGTTCCACATGATCTTTTGGGACTGTATCCTGAGCATCTATGTCAGGCACTAGGTTACTATAGTAGACCACTCTACTATGCACAAAGTCTGGCTGCCTCTTCTTTAGCTGCTGGAACTTGAATACTTTTTTTTTTGAATATTGAATCTTGAGTGAGGAATGCCAAAAGGTGTGGATACTTAGAGAATATGATGGGATTTTTGAAAAAAATTTTACTCTTGACCCTATTGCAGATGTCCCTAATTTCTTCTCCTTTGCTTCCTACTTCCAGTCCACACTATCCCTACCCTCTGACCATCACCACACTGTTGTCTGTGTCTATGGGTTATATATATATTTGTATACATATTCATTTATACACACAGACACAGTATATTTATATATATATACACACATACTGTAATATATAAACACATACTGTAATATATGCATGTGTGTGTGTGTGTGTGTAATGTTCTTTGGCTAATCCCTTCACCTTCTTTCATCCAGTCCCCTCTGACAGCTGTTAGTCTGTTCATGTATCCATGCCTCTGTTTCTATATTGTTTATCAGTTTATTTTGTTCATTATATTCCACATATAAGTGAGATCATATGGTGTTTCTTTCTCTGACTGGTTTATTTCACTTAGCATACTAATCTCCAGGTCCATTCATGCTGTCACAAAAGGTAAGCTATCCTTCTTTTGTATGGTACATGGTATTCCTTTGTGTGTGTGGGATCTTGCAGAGTGAGTGGCTGTGGGAGTGTCACAGGCTGTGATTTCAGATGTGTTCTTTGCTAAACAGGTTCCCTTAGTTCCTTGATTAGAGTTACTGGTCTCTTTTCCACACTCTGGTTGACTCTGAGCTGTCTGGTATCCTTTCAATGAACTTTTTTTTCCTGATCGTCACTCCTGAGTTGGTTTCTGGGTTTTATTTTTGTTTTTGTTTTTAAATTAAGAACCCCGACTGATAAGGTTTCCTTGAGAGATTATTTCCTGAGAGAGGGTTTTCAAGAGGTAGCCTAAAGAACAAGACATAAAAACGAGAGGTGGTTCAGACTTGGAGAAAGGGACTTCCCCACCGAGGATTCAAATGCACAGAAAGACAGTTCTAGGAACACATCTGCTCCTTCTAATAACCAAGAAGAGTAGGTAGTTCTGAGAGTTACCAGGTTGAGACACTTTATGCTTCCTATTGTTTTAACTTTATTTAAATTACATCTGAAATGGGTTAGTGCAGTGGATTTCAGAATCTCTCAGAAAGTTTGTTTAAAGAGATCACAGGGCTTCACTCCCATAGTTTTTGATTCCCAAGTTTAGAGTGGTGCCTGAGAGTTTGAATTTCTAACACATTTCCAGGTGACATACTTTGAGAATCACTGGTTTAGTACATTCAGAAACCCCAAATCACACCAATCTAAAGCTCCAATGAGCTAAAAGGTGCAGAAGAACCCTAGGAGAATCTGCTAGAGTTGGCCTGTGTTGGAATGCTGGTTTTTTAACTCACTACTAGTTAGGTGACCTTGTAAAAGTTCTTTATGTGCCATAGATTCCTCATCCATAGCATTAGAAGCTCTCAAATAGTATTCTGTATTTCAGCTAAATCTGAATTCCTGGAGACACATGTTAAAATTCATATTCTTGGGTATGCCCACCCCAGACCTACTGAACCAGAGTTTTGTAGGCCAATCTCATATGCAGCCAGGTTTGGAGACATCTGTACATTATCCTTCTCTCTTAAGTGGAGCATAAGAGCATAATTTAGCTTTCTCAGATGACTCAGGCTCATCTTAATGACCATAAATTACTGTACAGTCATTTTACTGCTTTGTCTTGTTGCTCTCTCTCACATCTGAAGCTTTGTCTTTGCCTCTGGGGCATCCCCACCCCCATTTCTAATTTGCACTGACTAATGTGCTGTGGTATGATTAATCAGATTGCTGGCACTGTCAGGATTGGGAGTAAAATCTGAATCAGGAAGCTTTGCCCAGCACCTAGCAAGAGTCCCTGGAACACACTGGCTAAGGCATAGGGCTGAGGCTTTCTGGTTCATAGCTATGTTTTTGGATAGGTGATGCTGTCAGAAGCCTGGGCTCCAGAAAAACAAGATGTTACTGTACCAATCTTGCCTTTGCACATGGCTGAACACCATGATCAGAGCAGTACACACTTCTAGATCTGATGAAAATAGCCCAGCCTCTCCTGACATGTACAGGGTATTGTCAATATTCCAATTAAAGTACAAACGATATCACACATTTATTTTCACTTCACCTTCTTATTACTGGTTTCCTTTAGAAATGGTCGAACAAGTTTCTAGGTGATGCACTTTGAGAACCAATGATGTAGTACATTCAGAAACCCAGAATCAAGCCAACCTAAGGCTCCAATGAGCTAAAAGATGCAGAAGAACCTTGGGAGAATCTGCTAGAGTTGGCCTGTGCTGAAATGCTGGCTTTTTTACTTACTACTAAGGTGGTCAAAGATCATTTTTGATATTAATATAATATTAATATATCAATATTAAAGTCTTCTAATGATGGGAAGCATATGTTTTTCATTTGGAGATCAATTTCTAGAGATTGAAGCTAAATTGAGGGGGACATCTTAATTGTTTAGATGTTTTCAACTCAAATGCTTGAGTTTTTTTAATTTTCTGTGTTTAGAAAGGCCTGTGCTCAGTGATTCCTCGCACAAAGTGACATTTATCTCAGCCATTGTAAACTGGGTAAAGGGAAGCACTGAGAGAATCCATTTAAAATTCTATTTTTCATGGTTTTATGCAACATTCAGGTTTTAAAATTTCTTCCCCAAAATCCAAAATGTGTAACAATATTTACTTCACATGTCCTTTGTTCCTAAAGTAAAATAATTTTCTTGGTAATTTTACAAAAGCAACTGCAGACCCCATGAGTGATGATGACAGCGTTTTGTCTTTTGCAATGTGCTGCTAATTATTACTCTCAGACAAAATGGTTCAGAAATAGACTTAGGTGAAATGCATTAGAAAAATTATATATTTGCCCTCTGGGGACCCCACCCCCTTTATGAAAACTCTTGCCAATCAATCCACAGAACAGAATCTGATTCAATTCTGAGACAACATTTGGCTGCTGTTGATGTTCAAGGAAAGAAAGATGCTTCATGTTCTGGTGCCAATAACAATGGTAGTACAAAATGGGAATTCCATTTAGGGGGCAAATAAAGAAATATGTACATGTGTATTTATGTATTCTGTATTTTGGCTCTAATTGCTTCAAAGATTGTTTATTTTTCTTTTTTTCCTTTCATTTAAAAAAAATACCTTCCAGCTTCTTAACATGTTTTTCAAAGTAGAGGCTGGAAGGCATAATAAAAAGCAAGCAGGGATATGCTCTTTGAATAGAGTGAAATAATTAATGTAAGAATGCTTCCATTTGGGCATTTTTTTATGAAGTGAAATATATTATTTTTGCTTTTAAAATGGAGGTAATTTGTTACACAAAAGTGGTGTTTTCTTTAATCTGAAAATAATACTAATTATAACACTATTTGGGAGTTGGAGTTTTGAAGCCTGAAATTCCTTTTGTAGTTTGAAATTGTTTAGCTGCCATAAGTAAACTGGCTCTGTTCCCTGAGTATTTTCACTCCTTCTGGCATTGTCGCTGTCCCTGTACCCGGCCACTGCCCTCCCGAGGTTTTCTGTGAAGTGCCTCCTTGTTCCTTAGGTTTTGGGCTGCTGGTATTTAGTCTCTTTAATTTAATGTATTCCCTTTGCTGTTAGGTACTGCTACTCAAGCTATCCATGACACTTCTTTGTTCAGCCAGAAAGGGTTGTGTGGTAGGGGTAGACAAGTGAAACATTCTTTGGGGAACTTTCGGTCAGAGAGTGGGTGGTTGTTTAGCCATAAAGAGGGGGAGAAGGAAACATTTCTCTTTTTTTCTGTGCAGCTCTTGGACCCTTAGTGTGACACTCCATTGATATTTCTCAGGGACCAGAGGAGACATTTCATTAGCCTCCTGGATGGTCTCTTGGGGGCAGAACTGTGGTCCCTAATTTGCTGTTAATTGTGTTCTGACATTGTTTTCAGAATCACAAAAAGACAGAGAGGGGTTGACATCCAATAAGCTGTTGCTTCCACAACCTGGAATGGTCCCAAATCTCAGAAAAGCCCTAAAACAGGCCTCACTTCCATACGGACTTGGGGTATACATTGAAAGGAACAGTAAAGGTCCTAAACTGGACACAAATTTCTTTCTACTCTCTGCAAGTAATGGGTTTCTAATGATTAGATGTCAACCTTCATTTAGGGTTGTAAAATAAAAAGATACACCTATGTCTTTGCCTCAGTTTCTACCTAAAGAAACCTCCTGGAACCCCTTGAAAATAGAGGTGTAAGGGAATCTTTTGTTCTAACATTTCCTCTTTGACTCTGGTCCCTGACACAGAACTCCTAAGACATCTGTATTTTCCCTAGGGCTAAGATAGGACTATTTGACACAGAACTCCTAAATCTCTTGGAATGTCCTGGGCAATAAGAATGTTTTTTTTTTTTTTTTTTTTTTTTTTTTGGTCTAATGAGGTGGCTCTGGGTGGGCTCCTGGATGGCTTCAGGATGGGGATTGGTTACCAGAATTGATTAGAGGCTGGGAACTTTCAAATCCACCTCATTCTCTGAGGAGAAGAGAGAGACTGGGAATCAAGTTAATTATCAAAGATGTCTATGTGGTGAAACCTACATAAAAATTCCCAAAAGTATGAGGTTCAGACAGCTTCTGGTTTGGTGAACACATTCACCTGCCAGGAGGGTGGCACACCCCAATTCCAGTGGGACAGAAGCTCCTGAACTCAGGACCCTTCTGGACCTCATTCTTTCTATCTTTTCATCTGTATGTTCCTCTGTAATCCTTTATTATATAATACATTGATAAATGTGTTTCCCTGAGTTCTCTGAGCTGCCTTAGCATGTGGTCAACTCCAAGAAGGAGGATCAATGGGGACCTTTGTTTGTAACCTGGGAACCTTATGATTAGTGTTTGAAGTGGGATGCAGTCTTGTGGGGCTGCGCTCATAATCAGTGGGGTCTGAACTAACTTCGGTTAGTGTCAGAATTGAATTAAGTTATAGGACATCTAGTTGATGTCACAAAGAATTGCTTAATTTGTAGAAAATCATACATCAGATGTCAAAGATGTGAGTGTGTGCATAAAGAAGAGACACAGGAGGGGTGTACAAGGGTCATTTTTGAGGATCAATGTAAAGTGTATACATAGACATATGTATAAAAGTTTGTGAATTTTTAAAGGGATTCATATCTTCAGCACCTAGGACCAAAGTCCATCCAAAGTTTTTTGTTAAGAACAACTGTTTAGTGTTCCAAAAGACCTCCTTATTGCATCTTCTCTGTCCCCATTTTATACAGCACTCATCAGCACTCACAAATTTCTTGATTTTCCTGCAACATTATATGCTTGGTCCTGCCTACAGCCCTTAACTTACTAATCTTACATCTAGAATGCCCTTTTCCCAGAAGTTCTGCATTCCATTTGGCTGTCAGTACAGTTACCACTTCTTCAGAGAGGCCTCCCTTGACCACTTCAACAAAAAGTGATGACACCCTTTCCTTACCATATCATTCTGCTTTATTATCTTTAGAAATCTATTATTATATAAAATACCTGATAACTTATTTGTTTCCTTGTATGTTGTCTATCTCCCTCCCCCTTTCGTAAGTATAAGTAAGCTCCATGAAAGCTGCTGCATCCCAGCCCTGGTATTGTGCCTGACTTTATATAGATGGTTCATGAGTTAATTAACATAAGGAATTGAGGAAGTGTCAGAAATAGTATATTTTACCTTTACATTTCTTTTCTACTTAAGAATAAAAAAGAAATTTAAAATAAATATTTTCTAAGATAGGATTTTCAACCTCAGCACTACTAACATTTTGGGCTGGATAATTCTTTGTTGGTGGGGGCTGTTTGTATGCTGTAAAATATTGAGCAGCCTCCCTGGCCTCTACTTACTAGATGCCAGTGGCACCTCCACTCTAGTTGTGACCACCAACCATCTCTCCAGACATTGCAAATGTCCCCTGTGGGACAAAGTTAACCCTGGCTGAGAACCACTATGTTAGAACACTGAGGGGACAATGTTCAGCCCTGCAGATTTTTCTAACTCCTGTACTTAGATTTGCATTATGTAAATGGCACAAGAGACTGATGTCTGAAACCCACAGCTGAGAAATCTAAAAGTCAAGAGACTAGCCCTGGCTAGTGTGGCTCAGTTGGTTGGAGCATTGCCAGTAAACTGAAAGGTTGCAGGTTTCATTCCTAGTCAGGGCACATGACTGGGTTGTGGGTTCAGTCCCCAGTAGGGGCGCATATGAGAAGCAGCCGGTTGGTGTTTCTCACATTGATGTTTCTCTCTCTCTCTATCTGCCTCCCTTCCCCTCCTGAAATCAATAAGCATGTCCTCAGGTGAAGAATAAAAACAATAAAAATAACTACATAATGAAAGTTAAGAGTCTTGGAGGAGGAACCTATGGTTTGAGAAGTAACTTTATTCCAAAATGTCATCAAATCGAAGGAGATATGATGGTTTCCTGTCAACCTGATATAGGACTTTTGCATGAGGGAGCTGCCTTGGGCCCTCCAAAGGACATATGGTACTTTAGTAGAAGAAGGTTGGGGGGTGAACCTCTGATTGCCAACAATGTGGAGAAGGTGTCCAAAGCAATGAACTGGAACTGAGCCCCATTCACCGTGTTAAATGAGTTTGAGAAGAGAGAGGCCTACTGAATGGGGAATCTGTTAACTCACAAAAACACTCATTAGAGGAAATGTCAACTCTAAACCTCTGCCAAGCCCAAAGAGCCCTCATGCTGGGTCATGATGACATTATCCATCAGGTGAGAACATTCCTGCATCCTTTTCTTTTCCTTCCAGTTCTGCTACAATGAATCTGAAGCTAGCAAGCTGGCTTAGCAGGAATAGAAAGTTCAAGGCAGGGAAAGGATGAAGGGGACCATAATGCCTCCGCCAGCTGCAGGCTTTACTTCTACAGCATGGACAAACTAGAGGAGAAGTGTTGAATTTAAAGCAATTGTTATGTGATTATTATATATAGGAGATTCAAATTATTATATTGTATGCATGGTTTAACCATCATCAGAAAATGCTTGAAACTCTGAGCTTGCTTTCAGGGAAGATTTTGACCCCTGATTAAATTTAAGAAGATAGTAGGACACAAGAATAAATTTGTTTTATTAATAAACTTCATGAATTGTGCTTGTTTGGCCTTGTTTGGCCTTATTTGGTGTTATTCTTCTCTAAGTTCTCAATGTCTAAAACATAATAGATGATAAATGTTTATGTAATTATGTGCTTTAACATGATCTTTCCAAACTTCTGTGTATTTGTGGGCACTTTTCTGCCCTGTGACAAATAAGGACATGAATTTTCCATTTCATTCAAGTCACCGAAAGATGAAATGATCTTCAGCCTCAAAATTCTTTGAAGTTCTTATTAATTATTTTTCTTTTGTTTGACAAGATTATAAGCTTTTCTACTTAAGATTAGGGCACAATACTTGTCACTTTCTGTTCTTCCCTGTGGCTGGTCATGTCCTCTAGCAATCTCTTTCAAATGGCGTCTCTGATGCTGTGCAGCAGTTTACATGGCTAAGCTCAGTTTTGGTTTCCCATCAGGGCTTATAAATGAACCACTCTAATCATTTGGTCCTGCTTTAAACTGGCAAGATGTGACAGAGTATCTATGATCTAGAAGAAGGCCAGTGTCAACTAACTGTGATATTTCATCAAATTGAACATCCTTAATGTCATGGAGAGTTACTCTCTGCATGGGTGATAAAGTATGGGTATGCTGACAGGCTCTTGCTTAACTGAACTCATTGGCCTTGGTATGTTCATGCCAATTCATTGTTTTACAACAGATTGGCTCACATTGAAAATGAAGATTCAATTTGAAATTTTATTGTTAACCTTTAAAATCCTTGTAGGTACTGTTGGGCTCCTCTGCTGATAGGTGCTAACTGAAGTTTATACTCGCAGTTGTCTGTGTCTATCAACGATGATTTTATGTTGCTATATCCACATCAGTCTCCCATGCCTTTCCAGCAATGCTTAACATAAAAATAACTTATTTTCAGATTTGAATGAAAGTTGGTGACTGGTATCCAATACCTGCTATGCTTTCTAGTATAGTAGAGTGCATTTTTTGGATATCAACCTTTTTGACTTCCTTTTTTACACTTGATAGCACTTTACCTGTTTCATGTTGTATCTTGAATCTGAACAAAAGGAGAGCAAGGTATTGTGAAGTGTGACTAAGAATACAATTCCCAAGCCAATCATGGAAATAGCTGCCAAATTTCTCCTTAGCATTAAAGTCTACCAGTTCTGACTGAGGTCCTTCATCTTTTTTAACATAAATGGTTACTACAAATTTTAAATGAGTCTCAGGAGAGAAGCAGAAGAAAAAAACAGGATATGCTTGATCTGAAGGAACATTAGGAGCTACTGAGCCCTGGACTTGGCCAGAGTGGAACTACCATGGAAGTATTTATATAGCCCAAGAAGTGCTTACAATTTACAAGGCAGCACCATCATCAAGTCACCTCAGGAATGATAACAACTATTTCAGCTGTATCTCTGAAACTCTGTTTAAGTAAATTGAATGCTACATGCAAAGCAATCTCATCTTCCATGATGGAATATCTTCTTTTTACTTTTAAAGTACTCTAATGGGTACATGAGGTTCATCAGATTATTTCATTCTTCTATATTTATGTTCTTTTAAGGCAAATGGATGAGCAAGAGTAAATTTTCCTATAAATGAATGACCTCATAAGTAATGATCTTGAATGTATAAAAACGATTATTCAGAGAGGCATTTCTAGTAAATATAAATATTTCAATATTTTTATGTGTACAGTGTAGATTTCTTAAGGTTTGAGCCATTATCCAGTATAGCATCAGGTATATGACAAGGTCTATTTTGCACCATACTGGTTTAAAAGCTTACTAAGAGAAGCGACAAGACTAATGGCATGCATCCAGCTCTACCATCAATTCCCCAGCTGGTTTCTCTTTTCCTCTCTTGGAACACATCCATTCCCCCCTTTTATTTGTAGAAAGAACAAAGCCGCCTTCTTCTATTATGAGTTTTTATTTTTTTAGTATTGTTTGTTGTAATAGTCGGTATCAATGGATGCAATAGTCCACCATGCTCAGGTTCTACAATACCACATTTCATCGTAGGGCTAAATTTTATTATGTGACAACCAAGATGTTTAGGCATGTGAAACATCAGAAACATCATAAAAATAAATATGTGGGTTCTGTTTTACAATTACTTTTGGTGAGTCTTCCTATATGACTGGGCTTCTATTAAGTAGAGGGAAAAATGTGTTTGTTGCTTCTCAGGAAGCATACACCATAAATATTTCTAAGCAACAGAACAGTTTGAAAGATTCTGATCACCTCAGAGCAGAGCAAGCAGATTTTATTCTGGTGCATATCTATAGCAATGTTATGGAACATATCAGATGTCTTTAATTTCTTTCTCTAGACCCTCTCTTTCCATACCTGTGCATTTGGTCTCTGCTCTGGGAAGCTGATATTTTACTTTCTAGTTGGGTCAGTCAGTCTGAACCCCCATCAGGAGCATGGTGGGAGTGAGAAGACTGAGGTCAGGTATGAGTTTCTGATTTCTTGGTTCCTTCCGTGTGAGTCACCTTGAGAGGGCAGTGTACCTGCACAGAAGGCATTTTCTTCCTTCAGGTGGTTCATTCTGCGCAATTCTCTCCTTCCACATTCTAAGAACCTGTTTCACTGCCTGTTTCTTCAGGCCTGGGGTGGTACAAATCAGGATGCTAGCAGCCTCAGTTAAATTCCATACACATGCCTTTGAAAATTTCCTTTGTAAATCAACCTTTCTTAAATGGTCTTATTTTGAGTATCTGATCTGTTTCCTATTTTTATGTTTTAAGATACATAGGACAGCAGAAAATTGGAAAGATTAACCCAAGAAATCAGTAATAATTTGTTTGTAAGCAAACCTAATCCAAAGGGTGACTGGTGGGCAATTCATAAGGTCCAAGTACAACTCTACCATTAGACCAAATAAAATAAAGTTTCAGAAAGATAACAAATATCTTCAAATATATGGTAAATTATTATATCAAGAATGAATTAGAGTAAGGTGATTTTATAGAGAGCAGAATCTGTAGCACATTTGTGGATAGACTTTGGGAGTGGTAGACTTTGATTTTAATATACTAAAGCATTTATTGATACTTTTATTTAGAAACAAAATGGTCTGCCTCATCAGGAAATAAATATTTTACTATAAAATTAATTTAGATTGTAGTAGGGGGATTATTTTGATATAAAAAATAAATTCTTATGTTGGGAGAGGTACGCGAATGCATGTCTTTAAATTGCTTCCGACTCTAAGATTCTGTTTTCTTATGATCTCAATGAAACTCAAATGCAATGTGGGGATTTCTATGGTCATTTCGAGATTACAGTGAAAGAAACAGAGAGCATAACTTGCAATGCAGGTGTGCTGAGCCCTAGGAAAACAGCTTGGCCTCTTAGCAAATCCTGGAGAACCCAACTCAGAGTTGTAAAGACACAAGACTGAAAATATACTAACATTAAAATGGGAAAATCTGTGAATCCAATATATGGAGTCAGACACAGACAGTAGACTCCTGGAAGGCTCAAACAAATGACCCAAGGTCATATAGGGTCTACAACTGACATCATCAGAGACAGGCCCAGAAAGAAAAAAAACGGGAAATAAATAAATAAATAAATAAAAGGACTCGCCTACTACCATAGAAGTTTAATCCACAAAGTAAGGAAATCTAGACAGCCCAATTGAAACAGGAGCAAAATGAATGAATGAATGAATGAATGAATGAATGAATAATTACTTCACACTCTCACAAAAATGGGAAGAAAAAGAAGTTCCCCCCAAATGAGTGGAAAAGGGGAATCCCCACAAGGAGAACTCAATGAAATAGAGGCAAGGGAACTATCAGATATTGAATTCAAAACAATGGTTCTAAGGAAGCTCAATGAGCTCAGCAAGTTCAAAGAAACTAAGAGAAACTGCAGAGAAACTATCAGGATCTTAAAATAAACTATATCAACCTGGAAAAGGACACATAAACTACCAAGAAGACACAAGAGGATATGAAGAATACCATTTCTGAATTGAAGAACACAGTAGAAGGAATCCAAAGCAGGCTGGATGAAGCCGAGGATCGAATCAGTGAGATGGAGGATAAGGTAGAAAGAAGCTCCCAGAAAGAACAAGAAATGGAAAAACGACTCAAAAAGAATGAAGAGGCATTTAGGGAAATGCAGGACACCCTGAAACGCAATAATATCCTTATAATAGGGATACCAGAAGGAGAAGAAGGGGAGCAAGGGAGAGAGAAGCTCCTCGAAAAAGTAAGGATGGAAAATTTCCCCAATTTGAGGAGAGAAAGGGTCTCATGGATCCAGGAGGCACAGAGGGGCCCACTCACGAGGCACTCAAGAAGTCCACTCCAAGACACATCATCATTAAAATGGCAGCTATCAACACAAAGAATCCTCAAGGCAGCAAAGGAGAAGGAGAAACGAACATACAAGGGGGCCCCGATACGTCTAGGAGCTGACTTCTCAACAGAAACACTACAAGCCAGATGGGAGTGGCAACAAATATTCCAAGTCATGAAAAGCAAGGGCCTACAACCAAGGCTGCTCTCAGTTAAAATAGAAGGGGAAATAAGAAGTTTCTGAGACAAAAGAATGCTAAGAATATATCTCTAACAAACCAGCACTCCAAGATATGCTAAAGGGACTGGTTTAAGAAGATGAAGGAAAAGAGTGAGAAAGAGAAAAACACAGGTACAAAGAGAAAAAATGAACAGATTTCTATCAGTAATAACTCTCAATGTAAATGGACTAAATGCCCCAATCAAAAGACACAGGGTAGCTGAATGGATAAGAAAACATGACCCACACATATGCTGCCTACAAGAGACCCACCTCAGAGCAAAAGACCTACACGGATTGAAAGTAAACGGATGGAAAAAAATATTCCAAGCAAATGGGCATGAGAAAAGGCCGGGGTTGCCATACTTGTATCAGACAAAGTAGATTTCAAAACAAAGGCCATAAAGAGAGACCCAGAGGGGCACTTTATAATACTTAAAGGAAGAATCTATCAAGAAGACATCAGCATTGTAAACTTATATGCTCCCAACATAGGAGCCCCCAAATTTATAAGGAAATTGTTGGATGACTTCAAAAAAGATATAGACAGCAACACATTGATAGTAAGGGATTTCAACAACCCACTGTCAAAAGTGGACAGCTCTTCCAAACAAAACATTAATAAACATATTGTGCAGCTGAATGACACACTGAATCAAAGAGACTTAACTGACATATATAGAACCTTACATCCCAAAGGAGCAAAATACACATTTCTTTCAAATGCTCATGGAAGATTTTCAAAGATAGACCACATAATAGGAGGCAAAGGAATCCTCAGCAAATTCAGGAAAATTGAAATTTTACCAAACTTTTTCTCAGACCACAAGAGCTTGAAACTAGAAATCAACCTCAAAGAGAAACTTCAAAAACTTGCAAACTCATGGGGACTGAACAGTAGACTATTACACAATGAATGGGTCAATAATGAGATAAGAGAAAAAATCAAAAAATGTCTGGAAACAAATGAAAATGAACAGACAACAGTCCAAAACCTATGGGACACAGCAAAGGCGGTGCTGAGAGGGAAGTTCATAGCAATACAGGTTTCCCTAAAAAAGATGGAAATATTTCAAATAAAAGACGTAACACTACAACTTCAAGAACTGGAGAAACAACAACAAATAAATCCTAGAGCAAGGAGAAGGAAGGAAATAGTCAAGATCAGAGCAGAGCTGAATGACATAGAGACGAAAAGAACAATTCAAAGGATCAACCAATCCAGAAGCTGGTTCTTTGAAAAGATAAATAAAATCAACAAGGCTTCAAGCAGACTCATCAAGAAAAAAAGGGAGAGGACCCAAATAAATAATATCAGAAATGAAAGAGGAGAATAAGAACTGATACGACAGAAATACAAAGAATTGTCAAAAACTACTATGAACAATTATATGCCAAGAAATTTGAAAACCTGGATGAAATGGACAAATTTCCAGAAAAGTATAATCTTCCAACACTGACGGAGGAAGAAACAGAAAGCTTGAACAGACCAATAACAGCTGGGGAAATGGAAGCAGTAATCAAGAAACTCCCGGCACACAAAAGCCCAGGGCCGGACGGTTTCACAGGAGACTTTTACAAAACATTTAAGGAAGAGCTAACCTCTGTCTTTCTCAGACTATACCAAAAAATCCAAGAGGAGGGAAGACTTCCAGACTCTTTATTATGAGGCCACCATCGCTCTGGTTTGAGGCCAGAATCATAATCCTAAACCCAGATAAAGACCCTACAAAGAAGGAAAACTACAGGCCAATTTCGCTGATGAACATAGATTCTAAAATGCTCAACAAAATATTGGCAAACCTCATCCAGCATTACATTTGAAAGATTATCCACCATGATCAAGTGGGATTCATCCAGGGATGCAAGGATGGTTCAATATACGCAAGTCAATAAACGTAATACATCACATAAATAAGAAAAGACAAAACCCACATGGTCATCTCAATAGTCGCAGAAGAAGCATTAGATAAGGTTCTAATCTTAGAACCTTATTCACAGCACCCATTTATGATCAAAACACTCAGCAAAATGGGAATAAATGGGGTATTCCTCCATATAATAAAGGCCATATATGAAAAACCTACAGCTAACCTCTTACTCAACGGGCAAAATCTGAAAGCTTTTCCAGTAAGATTGGGAACATGACAAGGATGTCTGCTTTCACCGGTTCTTTTCAACATCATTTTGGAAGTCCTAGCCTCCGCGGTCAGATAAGAAAAATAAATAAAAGGCATTCAAATAGGAAAGGAGGAAGTAAAGCTATCATTGTTTGCAGATGACATGATAGTGTACATGGAAAACCCTGTAGACTCTACCAAAAACTCCTCAACCTAATAAGTGAATTTGGCAAAACAGCAGGATACAAAGTCTACATTCAAAAATCAAAGACATTTTTGTACACCAGCAATGAAATAGAAGAAGAATAAATTGGAAAAAAAATACTATTTGATATAGCCAGAAGAAAAATGAAGTACCTAGGAATAAATTTAACCAAAGAGGTAAAAGACCTATACGCAGAAAACTATACAATATTGAAAAAAGAAATTAAGGAAGACACAAATAAATGGAACCATATACCGTGCTCATGGATTGGGAGAATTAATATCATCAAAATGTCCATACTACCCAAAGCAATGTATAGATTCAACGCAATTCGTATTAAGATACCAATGATGTATTTCATAGAAATAGAACAGACATTTCAAAAATTTATATGGAACCATAAACGACCCCGAATAGCCACAGCAATTTTGAGAAAGAAACACAAAGTAGGAGGGATCACAATACCGGGCATCAAACTCTACTACAAAGCCACTATACTCAAAACAATCTGGTACTGGCACAAGAACAGACCCATAGTCCAGTGGAACAGAATAGAAAGCCCAGAAATAAGCCCAGGTCTCTATGGGCATCTAGTATTTGACAAACGGGGCAGAAGCATAAAATGGAGCAATAATAGCCTCTTCAACAAATGCTGTTGGGAAAGATAATGGCTACATGCAAAAATTTGAAATTGGATCATCAGCTGACACCATACACAAAAATAAACTCAAGATGGATAAAAGACTTAAATATGAGTCACAACACCATCAAAGTCCTAGAGGAGAACATTGGCAGGAAACTCAGATATCCTATGCAGCAATTTTTTCACTGATATGTCTCCTAAAGCAAGGGACATAAAGGAAAGAATAAACAAGTGGAACCTCATCAAAATAAGAAGCTTCTGCATGGCAAAAGAAAATATCAGCAAAATGAAAAGGGAGCCAAACATATGGGAAAATATATTTGCTAGTGATACATCAGGTAGAGGTTTGATCTCCAAGATATATAAAGAACTCACTCAACTGCACTCCAAGAAGACAATGATCCAAGCAAAAAATGGGCAAAGGACCTGGGCAGATGCTTTTCTAAGGAGGAGATACAGAGGGCCCAGAGGCATTTGAAAGGATGGTCAGCATCACTAGCCATCAGAGAAATGCAGATCAAAACCACCATGTGGTACCACCTCACACCGGTGAGAATGGCCATTATAAACAGATCAACAAACAACAGGTGCTGGTGAGGCTGTGGAGGAAAGGAAATACTAGTACACTGTTGGTGGGATTGCAGACTGGTGCAGCCATTTTGGAAAGTAGTGTGGAATTTCCTCAAAAAGCTGAAAATGGAACTGTCTTTTGATCCAGTGATTCCCTTGCTGGGACTATACCCTAAGAATCCCAAAATGCCTATTCAAAAAAACCTATGCACCCCAATGTTCATAGCAGCACAATTTACAATAGCCAAGTGTTGGAAGCAACCTAAATGCCCATCAGTAGATGAGTGGATGAGAAAACTATGGTCCATTTACACAATGGAATACTAAGCAGCAGAAAGAAAAAAATAACTACTAAACTTCGCCACAGCATGGATGAAACTGGAGAGCATCATGCTAAGCGAAATAAGCCAGGGGGCGAAAGACAAATACCATATGATATCACCAATAAGTGGAACCTAACCAACAATACAAGGATGCAAGGAAAATAAGACCAGCAACACTGAAAGGAAAAGAAACCAACAGAGACAAGAGGGAAGGAAGAGACAAGAGGGAATGATTATATTAAGGAGGGGCGTTGGGGGAAAAGGAAGGGAAGGAGAAAGTCAAGGAACATATAGCAAGGACTCATGGACAAAACCAAAGGGGAAGAGCTGAGGGAGGGAAGGAGGGAGGTGGCAAGGGAAATTGGTGGGGGCTATGCAGAGACAAATGTATTTGAAAAAATAAATTAATTAATTTTTTAAAAAAACGAAAGGAACCAAAGAAATAAAAAAATATTTTTTATTGCTTTATTATTGTAACACAGGGAAAGTAATAATCCACTTGACTGTATGTCAAAATATTTTGTCTCTTCAGACTAAAAGTTTGATAAAAATCAAGTTTTAAAAATATTGCAATGCAAGTGAAAAGTAGCTACAACTTTATAAAAAAAATTCTTGGATGTCATTAAAAGAGATATAATCAGTTATTTACATCAAAAACTTCTTAAATTCTCATTCTTCCATTAATGTTTTTTTTTTTTCACTCTGAAATCTGCTACTAACTCCTTTGTCTATTCTCAAATCTTTCTATCAATATTCTCCCACTCTTCTTACTAATCCACCTAACTTTTTCTCCATTTCTTTTTCTCTGCTGACAGATAATTTTCTGTATCTTTTTTATTTTTCCCCCCAGTGACTAACCCTGAATACACAGCAGGATGAACATAGTATTGGAAAGTAATGTGTTGGCAATGTCTAGGTGGTAAGAAAAATGTGGTAATATTGGATAGAGAGGAAGGATAGGAAGCTCTAATTTATTAAAAATGTTTGTTCCCATCATATTAGCTTCCAAGCAGATAAGCTTGAATAAAAGTGCATTACTTTAAACGTATGCTTATATAAGAATTTGTTTCGGAAGATTTTTGAACACAAGTAAAATATAGATAAAACTGTAATTTGAAGCTGATCATCACAAAGTTTTAAGTAAAACAGTTTTTAGTTGGATGGAAATAGCAACTTTCCATGCATTTATGTTCTAGCATTTTATTTACTGTCTGCATGTCACCACTTTAGGCAACTTCTCCTATGCCTCATTTTCCCCCATCTCATTAATAGTAACAATGATAATAGTATCTACTTTATGGGGGATATTGTGAAGTTTAAATGATACATCTTTATACAACCCTTAGCACTCTGTGGCACATAGTAATGACTCATTAAGGGCCATCATTATTATTGCTATTATTGTTAACATTTTTAATATTAGTATTATAGCTACAAAGCATTATACTATATACATGTTAAGTTTTAGCTTGAAATTTTTTAAAAGTAAGGTTAATTTAATTTTTAAGTTATATTTATGGTAAAGACTGGTTAGCAGGTTATTAACTAATTTCCTCTTCTTCTTAGACTGTATTTTTCAGTCTCTTCGTACAGTTAAGCATGGTTGTCCTACCTCTGAGATTTATCCAATAGAATGGGATAGTAGATTATATAAATAACTTCCAGAAATGATCCATTAAATTCCTCTCATGACCATGCTTTCAAGATCATTGTCTGTCTATGATGTGATGAACATGAGATGACAACTTTGGCAGCTATGTCTTGGTAATGACAGAAACACGAGGTGGGAGAAGCCCTGAGTCCTTGAATCACTGCTTGAAGAGGATCATTTGCCAATTGAGACAATACTTTTGGATCTTACATGAGCGTGAAATAGACCTCTATCACCTTTGAACCCATTTATTTATTAGTTTTTTTGGGTTTTTTTGCTATTAACAGCGGAACATAGTAATTATTTTTACCAGTCTAACCTACTTGTACAACCTCTTACCAAAATAATCTTATGGAGTAAAGTCTTTGACATGATTATATTAAAATGTCAACTATTTTAAACTTTCATGAGTATATCTTCCTTTTTTAAAAAGACTTTTTAAAATCTTACTGGATGATTCATTTATGAATTTTAGAGAGAGAGGAAGGGACAAAAAGAGAGATAAACATCAGCGTGTGAGAGAAACATCTGTTGGTTACCTCCCAGACTCCTCCCAACTGGGATTCAATCACATAACCCAGGTATGTGCCCTGACCAGGAATTGAGCCTTCAACATTTTGGTGTACAGGATGACACTCCAACCAACTGAGCCACTGGGCCCAGGATCTATATCTTCTTTTTACTGAAGACATTTTTTTTTTCACTTAATTTTCAAGGCTTTCATCACTTCAACACTTCCCTTAATTTTTTTCTCTTGATTTTGATCATGAATACTTATAGACTGGTGCTCAATACAATGTCTTAGAAGTAGATACCAAACAAATATTTTTACTAATAATGGGGAGTAGGAGATAAGTAGAAAACAATGACAGAAATTTTGCCACAAAGTCCATAAACTTAGTGGGAATCATGAGCGGAAACTATTTTGGTATTATGTAGATGGAGAAAAATGTTTCTGTTGAAATTTAGTTTTGATGGAATTTTATATATTTAGTTCCTCTTTTCTGAGTCCTGTAAACTGAGACAGAATTCCAGAATGAGGATCTCATGAAAATAGCATGATTATGATGTAATGACTTATGAAAGCAAATATACTATATATTAATAGTAATTATGGCAAAAATAACATTCTCTAGGCTGCCTTGGAAATATGGAAGACATGCTGTATACATGGGTAAAGTGCTTTTAATTGTTAGTGGTTGGGTAGAGATGCTAAGAGAGTTAGAGGGAGAAAGAAAGAACTGGCATGGGGAAAGAGGTTGAACTAGTGAATGTGAAATTTTTCTCATAAATGCAGATTTCCATGTTAAGTTCTAATAATAACAACATCATTGCCAATAATAACTCTTAATAGTAACACTTCTATTACATTTTAGGGTTAGGAAAATTATTCATATTAGCTTAATGCTGTCATGATTGCACAATTTTATGATTGTTTTGTGTTCTGGCTTCTTCCTTGTTAACAGAACTGTAATTTTGTTCCGGCAGTGAGTGGTTATCTTTGAATCAGCCTCACAGAATGAATCATGATTGACCTAGGTCCATCTTAGTACTTCCCTCCTCTTCTGATTGTGGTAGGGGCAGATTTAAGGCCCAGTTTTTATTTTATTTTATTATTTTTTCATTACCATTTAGTCCCCTTACACTGCCCACACCCAGCAAATATCACACTGTTGTTCATGTCCATGAGTCCTTTTTCATTTTCGGTCAATCCTTCCATCCCCTAACTGCCTCACTTCACTAGCTGTCATCCTGCTCTCTATCTATGAGCCTGTCCCCATTTTACTTGTAAGTTCAGTTTGTTCTTTAGATTCCACATATGAATGAAATCATATGGTATTTGACTATATTTCTCTTAGCAAATGCTTCTTCAGGTCCATCCATATTGGGGAAATGGGTAAAATTTTCTTCTTTTTTTATGACAAACCAGTATTCTATTGTGTAAATATTCCATAGTTGTTATCTACTCATAGATGAGTTATCCACACATCTATTGATGGACACTTGGGCTGCTGCCGTATCTGGAGATTGTAAATAATGCTGTAATGAACATGTGGGTACTTATGATCTTTCAAATTAGTGTTTTGGGTTATTTTCAGGTATATTACCAGACATGGTATCTTTGGGTCAAAAAGCAGATTCATTTTTAATTTTTTGAAGTATCTCCATACCGCTTTCCACATTGGAGCACAAGTCTGCAGTCCCATCAACACTGAAAGGATTCCCCTTTCTATACATCCTTGCCAGCACTTGTTTGTTGATTTATTGCTGATAGCCATTCTGATAGGTGTGAGGTGTTATCTAGTTGTGGTTTCAATTTGAATTTCACTGATCTGTATGTCCTCTTTGGAGAAGTGTCTATTTAGGTCCTTTGCCCATTTTTTCAGAAATTTTGCTGCCTATGTTTTCTTCTAAGATTTTTATGGTTTGGGGTATAATTTTTTAAGTCTTCAATCCACTTTGAATTTATTATTGTATGAAGGTGACCTAGTTTCATTTTTCTACAAGTATCTGTCCAACTTTCCCAACACCATTTATTAAATAAACTATATTTAAGCCTTTGTATGTGCTTGCTTCTTTTGCTGCATATTAATTGACTATAAAGTTGTGAGTTGATTTCTGGGCTCTCTATTCTGTTTCATGATCTATGTGTCTGTTTTTATGCCAGTACTATGCTGTTTTGATTACTATGGTCTTCAAGTACAATTTGATATTAGGTAGCATTATTCCTCCAACTTTGTTCTTTCTGAGGACCACTGTTGTGGGCCTTTTGTGGTTCCATATCCATTTTTTAAATATTCTAGTTTTGTGAAATGCCACATTGGAATCTTGATAAGAATTGCATTGAAAATATAGGTTGCTTTGGGTAGTATGGACATCCTATTGATGTTAATTCTTCCTATCTGTGATCACGGTATGTGTTTCCACATGTTTGTATTTTTAATTTCTTTCTTCAGCATCTTATAATTTCCCAAGTACAGGTGTTTTATATTTTTGGTTAAGTTTATCCCTAAGAATTTTATTCTTTTTGAAGCAATAGTAAATGGAATTGTTTTCTTAATTTCCATTTCTGTTAGTTTGTTATTGGCATATAAAAACACAACTGATTTCTGGATATTAATTTTGTATCCTGCTACTTTGCTGAATTTATTTATCAGAAATAGTAGTTTCTTGGTGGAATCTTTGGGGTTCTCTATGTGCAGTATCATTTCATCTTCAAGTAAAGACAGTTATACTTCTTTCTTTCTAATTTGGATGTCTTTTGTTTCTTCTTGTCTGATTGCTGGGGCTAGACTTCCAGTACTATGTTGAATGAGAGAGATGAAAACAGACATCCTTGTCTTGTTCCCAATCTTAAGGGGAACACTTATAATTTTTGCCCATTGAGAGTGATGTGGGCAATGCTTTTGTTATACATGGCCTTTATTAAGTTTATGTATGTTTCCTCTATTCTCACTTTACAGAGAGTGGGATGCTAGGTTTCATCAAATTCTCTTTCTGTATCTATTGATATGATCACGTGGCTTTTATCTTTCATTTTGTGTATGTGGTGAATCACATTTATTGATTTGCAAATGTTTTACCAACCTTGCATTCTTGGAATAAATCGCACTAGATCATGGTATATGATCTTTTTGATGTATTGCTATATTTGACTTGCCAATATTTTTTTGAAGATTTTAACATCTATGTTCATCAGGGATATTGGTCTATAATTTTCTTTTTTTGTAGTGTCATTATCTGGATTTAGAATTAGGATAATGCTGGCCTCATAAAATGAGTTTGGGGACATTCCTTCATCTTGAATTTTTTAAAATAATTTGAGAAGAAGAGGTGTTATTTCTTAGAGTGTTTGGTAAAATTCCCTGTGGAGCCATCCGGTTCAGGGCTTTTGTTTCCTGGGAGTTTTTTGATTAGTGCTTCAATTTCACTAAGTATAATCTGTCTATTCAGAGTCTCTGATTCTTCCTGACTTAGTTTTGGAAAATTGTATGTTTCTAGAAATGTATCTATTTCTTCCAGGTTGTCCAGTTTGTTGGCATAGTTGTTCATAATATTTTCTTAAAATCCTTTGTATTTCTTGGTGTCAGTTGTTATTTCTCCTCTTTTGTTTCTGGTTTTTAATTTCGGGTCCTCTCCTTTTCTCTAGATGAGTCTGGTTAAAGTTTTGTCAACCTGTTTATCTTTTCAAAGATCCAGCTCTTGGATTCATTGGTCTTCTGTATCTTTTTTTTATACTCTATTTCATTCAATTCTGCTTTGATCTCTATTATTTCCTTCCTTCCACTCACTTTGGGCTTTGTTTATTGTTCTTTTCTAAGTTCCTGTAAGTGTAATGTTAGATTGTTTATTTGAACTTTTTCCTGTTTTTTTTGAGATAGAACTGTAAATGCTGTGAATTGCCCTCACAGGATTGCTTTCCCTGTGTGCCACAGATCTGGGATTGTTGTGATCTCATTTTCATTTGTTTCAAGGTATCTTTTGATTTCTTCCTTGATCTCTTTGTTGACCCACTCATTGTTTAGTAACATGTTATTTAGCTTCCGTGCCTTTGTGTATTTTTCAGTTTTCTTCTTGTGATTTATTTCTCAGTTCATTGCATTGTGGTCAGAAAAGATGCATGATATGATTTCCATCTTCTTGAATTTATTGAGATGTGTTTTGTGACCTAACATGTGCTCTATCCAGAAAGTGTTCCATGTGTATTTATGAAGTACATATATTCTGTTGCTTTGGGGTGAACTGCTCTTAAGATAGTAGTCAAATCTGTTTGATCTAGAATGTTGTTTAAGGTGGCTGTCTCTGTGTTGATTTTCTATCTCTAAGATCCATGGAAGTCAATGGGGTGCTTAAGCCCTCAACCTGACTGTATTTCTCTGGATCTCTCTCTTTATGTCCATCAAGATTTGCTTTACATATTTAGGTGCTTCTATACTGAGCACATAAATGTTTACTAGTGTTACATCCTCTTGTTAAATTGTTTGCTTTATCATTATGTAGTGTCCTTTGTATCTTACTGCAGCCTTGGTTTTAAAGTCTATTTTGTCAGATAGAAGTATTGCTACCCCAGCTATTTTTCCCTTTCAATATGCATGAAATATTTTTTCCATCCATTTACTTTTAGTTTGTGTCTTTCAATCTGCAGCTGGTCTCTTGGAGGCATCATATATATGGTTCTTTTTTTCTTATACATTCAGCTACCTTATGTCTTTTGGTTGGAGCATTTATGCCATTTACACTTAAGGTGAATATTGATTGATTTAGTGCCATATTTTTGTTTGACTATTTTCCTCTGTTGTTTTTTTTTCTTTCTCTTCTTCTTAAAGTAAGCCCTTTAACATTTTACTGGTTTGGTACTGGTTTGGTGTTAACATACTCCTTTAGCTTTTTCTTGTCTGAGAAGCTCCTTATTTCTCCTTGTATTTAAATGGTAATCTTGCTGGGTAAAGTAGCCTTGGTTATAGGTCCTTGCTTTCATCACCTTGAATATTTCATGCCACACCTTTATGGCCTGAAATGTTTCTGTTGAGAAATAAGATGACAATTTAATTGGTGCTCCCTTGTAGGTAACTACCTGCTTTTCTCTTGTGGGTTTTAGGATTCTCTCCTTATCCTCAAGCCTTGCCATTTTAATTATGATGTGTCTTGTTGTAGGCCTCTTAAGGTTCAATGTGTTTGGGACTGCCTGAGCTTCCTGGGCTTATGTGTCTTTTTATTTCACCAGGTTGGGGAAGTTTTCAGTCATTATTTCTTCAAATAGGTTCTCTATCCCTTCCTCACCCTCTTATCCTTTTGGTATTCCCATGATGTGGACATTGTTATGCTTAACTTTGTCCCAAAGGTTTCTTAAGCTCTCCTCATTTTTTAAATTCTTTTTTTCTTTTTGCTGCTCTACTTGGGTGTTTTCCAAATCTCTGATTCACTCTTCTGCTTCATCTAGCCTATTGTTTTTCCCCCCACTGTTTTATTTATTTGAGATGTTGTGTTCTTAATTTTGATTGGTCCTTTTTTATGGTGTCTGTGTCTTTTTTTATTCTGTTGAGTATCCTTATAATCATTATTCTGAACTCTCTACCTGATAAATTGCTCGCCTCCATTTCATCTAGTTCTTCTGGAGAATTCTCTTGTTCTTTCATTTGGGGACTGTTTTTCTGTTTCCCATTTTGGCTGCTTCTTTGTGTTTGTTTCTATGTAACAGGTAGATCTGCAGGACTCTGGTGCAGGCCCAAGACAAACCCTGACTGTCAGTGGCCCTGAGCAACTTGTTTGGAGCTACCAGCAATCCACAGTTTGTGGCCCCCTCTGCTGGGCCTGGGTTTGTACAGAAAGAAACCAGCTGCACAACAAGGCCAGCTTTTGTTGGCACCAGGCCTGGGGGATCTTCCTCTACCTGCAGACTTTCTGTTGGGTTAATCAGTGGATGTCTTCCACCTGTACTCCTCAGAAGCAGGGCTTAAGCACCACAGGGTGGGGCAGAGGAATACCTGTGGTCACAGTTATGATTCCCCTCTGGCTAATCCCACTTGGAGGAAAGTGCTCTGCCTGAGAAAGATGGCTCCTTCAGTATGGGGAACGAGTCAGCCCAGGAATCTTATCAGCTTTTCCTTCAGTTCTCCACCCAGAGTCATCAGAAAGGCCCAGCTTTGACCGATGAAATTTAATGAGTACCTGCTAGTCTGCTTCTAGGGAAAAACAAAACAAAACAAAAATCTAGGATGGAAAGACTGATCAAGTCACAGAGGTCTCAGAGCTTTGAAAGAATCCTGGAACTACAGAAAAACATTCTGGAATGAACTGAGTTCCCATAATAAAAAAAAGTTTCAATTTAGTTACCAGTACTTGAGAATCCTAATACAGTGATATGGGAAGATCTAACTACCCATATTTTTGTTAAAGTAACCAGATTAGGCCCAAGATGAAGGGATATATGTTTTCACATCAACATATCAAAGTCTAACTAAATTTCTGTCATCCAATCTCTCAGAAAAGAAAGGCATACTTCAAGAATCAGGGCTTGCCTGCTCAGCACTAGTTCTTGTCTTAGGTACAGAACTTCCCTTTGATCTATATAATAAAAGTGACCCTATGACTTCTGGACAAGATGGAGGTGTAGCTAAACATACTTCAACGCTGCCCACAACTACAGCAAAAATTACAACTAGACTACAGAACAGATATCACCCAGATTCATTAGAAAATTGAGCTATTTGCAAGTCTGATAACCAAGGATTTAAAGAAGCCACATTCATCCAGATGGGTAGGAGAGGTGGGGATGTGGAGTAGTATGGAGTGGTGGTGGAATGGGCTGTCCCATGTTCATGTGTGGTAGATAAAAATTTGGAGGGATACTTTGGGAACAACTTATCCCATTCCCAGACCACACCACTCAGCCCAGGGTTCCAGAACCAGGAAGATAAGTCCCCATAACTTCCTGATGTAAAAACCAGTGGGGGTTGGTGCAGTAGAAGAAACTGTGGGAGTCTCAAGTGACTCCTCTTAAAGGGACCACAATGGACTTAGGACTCATGCAGACCCACCTTCTCTCGGATTTAGCCCCAGGGCAAAAGCTAGAAGGGCACAAGTGGCATATAAGGAGGAAAGGAGAAATGGAATTGACTGGCAACAGGGCGAGGACTGGGAGACAGTTTCCTCCCAGGCAATCTTCAGAGGCCAGTAGTGACATTGCCCCATCTCTGAGCCCTCACCAACACAAAGCCACAAAGTGGTAAAACAGGTTGTCTCACCTGAGATTACTTAAGGCTCTGCCCCACAAAATTTACAGGTACCTTTTCTACAATAAGCCACACTACTAAGACAAGAAGTCAAAGCAGCTCTACCTGATACACAGAAGTAAACACAAGGAAGCTGCCAAATTGAGGAGACAAAGAAATTTGACCCACATGATAGAACAGAACAAAACTCTAGAAAAAGAACTAAACAAAATGGAGATAACTAACCTAACAGATACAGAGTTCAAAACACTGGTTATCAGGATGCTCAAAGAACTCATTGGGTACTGCAACAACATAAAAAAAGACCGAGGCAGAAATGAAGCTTGCATTAAGTGAAATAAAGAAAAATCTACAGGGAATCAACAGTGAAATGGATGAAGCTGAAATTCAAATCAATGATTTGGAACATAAGGAAGAAAAGAGCATTCAATCAGAACAGCAAGAAGAAAAAAGAATTTGAAAAAATGAGGATAGAATAAGGAGCCTCCTGGACATCTTCATATGTACCAATATCTGAATCATAGGGATGCCAGAAGGAGAAGAGGAAGAGCAAGAAATTGAAAATTTATTTGAAAAAATAATGAAAGAAAACATCTCTAATTTGGTGAAGGAAATAGATATACAAGTCCAGGAAATACAGAGAGTATACCAAACAAGTTGGACCCAAATAGGACCACACCAAGACATATCATAATTAAAATGCCAAAGGATAAAATTAAAGAGAGAATCTTAAAAGCAGCAAGAAAAAAGCATATAGTTACTTACAAAGAAGTTCCCATAAGACTATCAGCTGATTTCTCAAAAGATATTTTATAGATTAGAAGGGACTGGTAAGAAGTATTCTAAATGATGAAAAGCAAGGACCTACAATCTGGATTACCCTATCCAACAAAGCTATCATTTAGAAGTGAAGGACAGATAAAGTGCTTCCCAGACAAGGGAAAACTAAAGGAGTTCATCATCACCGAGCCATTATTATATGAAATGTTAAAAGGAACTATATAAGAAAAAGGATATAAAAACTATGGACATTAAAATGGCAACAAATTCACAACTATCAATAGCTGAATCTAAAATACAAACTGAGCAAGCAAGCAGAATAGTAACAGAATCATAGATATAGAGATCATTTGGAGGTTTATCAATTGGGAAGGGGAAGTGGGAGAAAGCGGGAGAGGAACAGGACTTAAGAAGTACAAATTGGTACGTACAAAATAGACAGGGGGTTGTTAGGAACAGTATAGAAAATGGAGAAGCCAAAGAAATTATACACATGATCCATGGACATGAACTAAGGGGAGGATTGCTGGAGGGAAGGGGAGCACCAAGCAGAGGGGGCAAAAGGGGAAAAATTGGAACTGTAATAGCATAATCAGTAAAATACATTTTTAAAAATATAGCCCTGTAGTAACCAGTCATCAAATGTCAGCCATAACTCCCTTGATCCTGCTCACTTTGGCCTATAGAAGTTGTCCCCATTGTACAGTTCTCCAGAGCTTCTTACTATCTGCTAGGTTGGATGCTGACAATTCATGAATCATTGAAGTAAGCTAATCTGATATTTAAAATGTACTCAGCTGTGTTCTTTACCAGTTTAAAAGTGGAGGATGTAAGACTGAGAGAAGCAAACTTTTTAATTCAAGCAAGTCTTATGTCTTAGAACATAGTAATCCTGACCTCATAATATTGTAACTTATCAATGATAGGGAGATTGTTTAATTATTCCTTTATCCTTCACCCACAGATGTGAATATAATACTGAACCTATGATTGACTACTCAACTTACATCCATTAAATAACTGTGTTCTCATCTTTATTCTAAAACAAATTATCTAAGAAGAGCAAATAATTATGTTTTTCTAAGGACAAACTATTTTTTACATACACAGCTATTTGTGACAGAATTTTGTTTTTTATATATTTAAAACGTTTGCACGACTGTGAAGTTAAAAATACTTGATGTTTTCAGTTTTTTAAAAAAAGCGTTTTCCTTTATAATACCATTTAAATGGATATGCCGCTTCATACCACAAGAATCTCTCATGAATTCACATTAAGTGGAAAAGAGAAGTTTATTGATGACATATTCCACTGCCCTGTGAGTAAGATATAATAGCAGTTATCTGACTTAAATCAGATAATTTTAATCTAAAAAAGGATAATTTCTTTCATGTGTGATATTTTGTAGTAAAAATCTTATGATTTCAAATTCCTGCAACTCAAGACATTTCTTAAATTTTAATATATTTCCAAAGTTGAAATATAGGATTGGAAAATATAGAAACTTGTGTAAGGTGAAGTAAGGGATTTGTTTTTACTTTGCAGTTGGGGAAAGTAAGTCAGACAAAAGTTAACATGATTCAAGTACATGCTACTCTTTTCTATTAAATGTCAACAACTTACTAAAACGGCCAGAAATACATGTACCATATTTTGCCGTGTATAATGCACACTTTTTTGCCCAAGTTTTTGAGGGAAAAATGAGTTTGCACATCATATGTGCATGTAATGAATACATTCCTTGGGTATAATAGTAATGTGCACAAAAACATGGTGTGCATTATACATGGCAAAATATGGGGTTTTTATAGAAAATAGGTGTTTCTGTTTGAGACTTGAAAAATAAACATGAGCTTTAATTTGAAGTCATTAACATTTTCAAAGATGAAATAGTCTAGATAAATCACAATGGAGATATAGATGTACATATTTAATTTTATTGTAGTTGACTTAGTTAAGTCAGTAGTATCCATTGCTGCTGTAGCTCCAAGTAGTATACTCTGATTTCTTTTCTTTTTAAAAAAAAAATTTCATGGATGTTATTTTTTATTGTATTTTTTCCATTGTGCCCCACCTGGCATCAATAAATCCCTATTATTTTGACATGTCATTTTCTACAAATTCATTCCTAATTTTTAAAACTTTTCAAGACTGGTCATATCTATCAGATGATCTTCTATGTAAGCATGCAAAAGGAACTGTGCTTTCCTCCTGCCCCATACTCTGTTGGAGTCTTTGCTTTCACAATGCTTTGCGCTCCTTCTCCCAACAGGATTCTTACTTTTGAAGTTTGCAGCACCCATTGTATAATATGATACAAAAATTATCATGTAGATGAAGCTCATTTCTCTGAAGCATAAGAAGAAAAACAGTATATTACCCTAACAGCTGTAAAATTTCACACTTAGTGTTTCCGTGGCTATAAAATGCCAGACACCCAGATGCCACATGTGATCATTGCAGTCTGCTGGATGCTTCCCATTTAGAACTTTTGTTACTGATAAACAAAGCAACCTGACTGGCTGGATTTTTTCCTTTGCATCTGGATATTTTGACACTAACTAGATATAATCATTATCATAACATGACCAAAAAATGCGAGGTACTTGGCGCAATGATTGGAGGTGGGCATGATGCACAAATTTATTTTCATTCACTGTGATTCCTAAATATTACTCATTCCAATTTCTTAGAAAATTTGTGACACTTAAAGATGATTAAACAGTTCTTACGTTTTGAAAAAGAATTTAACCTAACAAGAACATTCACTGTAGGATTTTTTTTTGTTGTTTTTTACAAAGAGAACTTCTCTTGAAAATTTTAGTAACACTGAACTTGCTTTTTTAAAAATTAGTTGTCCTGTCCTGGCTGGGAGGCTTAGTCAGTTGGAGTGACATCCCATAGACTGAAAGACTGCAAGTTCAATCCCTGGTCAGAACACAACTAGGTTGCAGGTTTGATTCTCAGTGACATGCGTACAAGAGACATCCAACTGATGTTTCTCTCCCACATCAATGTTTTCTTTCCTCTCCCTCTCTCCTTCTTTCTCTGAAATCAATACCAACATATACTTGGGTGAAGATTAAAATAAGAAAAAAAATTGGGTGTCTTATTTTGCTGGAAATATCTAGTTTTATTATTAGAAAACTGAAGCAATTCCCTCATTTGTATGTATTCCTACCCCAAAGTTTTGTTTGTGGGCATTCAGACACAGGCTGAATAAAGTATACATACTTACAATCACCATGGATTTTTAAACATACACATTGCGAAAGCTTTCAACAGTAAAAAGTGCAATTAAGAAAAATATCACCGTTGTCAAGGAGCTGTTCTGCTCCCCAACACAATCTCACAGTAGTGGGACCCGGGCTTTAGTTATGCTCATGTGCAGTGCAGGAGGACTGGTTAGAGAGAAGGACGCATGGGCACCAGGATTAATGAAGCAGATCTTCAAATAATATTTTCTAATATCAAAACTTTAGCCTTATAACTCCTGATGGGATTATATTCTGCCCTCAGTTTGGAGCACTTTGCCTTTAAGGAAGAATTTTGATCTACTCTGTTTAGCCAGTTGAACATGCAGGAGAGTCATCTATATCTCAAGGCAAAAATTAAGCATTCTTAAAGAGCATAATTGTATTTATACATTAAAATGGCAATGGCATAGAATGAATAACTTTAAAAAATATTTTAGTCTAATTGCTTTAAAACAAAATAATTAATCAGTATTTTATTATTACTCCTAATATGATATTAAAAAAATAGAAACACTGATACTTTTTAATTAATTTTAGAGGTGATTATAATTAGGAAAATTCAGTTAATTATTTGACATTTTCATAACTATATAATATCTTTCTGATTAGAGAGTAAGCTCTGATTCTTTATAACTTGATTATTAAAACATTTATTATGCTATATTTATTGCTAAATTTTCAGTATTTGAGATCCTTTCAGGAGCTTAGGTCAGTATTAAAGACTTCATGTCTCAAAAGAAAAACTTTACTTCAGATTTCTGGGTACACTGGTAGCCTATTTGTAGTCATTTCTGAAACATATTGAGGCATCTTCTGAGGTAGAAGATTTGTTTTATACAGAGCAGGAATTCTTTGGGAAAAATTTATTTTCTAGGACTCTTAGCCTTTATTGTCTTGCTTTCTTCCCTTCTTGAGAATAAATAACACCCGCAGGTTTTGAGTGTCTTCATGTTAACAGGAGAGACCTGGTTCTCTTTGCTGATGCCATAAAGAATTATAGATCAGCAAATCTACAAGCATGCAAGCAGGGCTTATTGGTGATACATTCTCATAGAAGAGAACCGGTCTTGCCAAGATGAGGGGGGATGAAAGGCATAGGTTCAGGGCAAAGCAGAGTAAGGGCGGTGAAGGTAAGGGCAGCTAAAGGCAGGGGTGACAAGGACACCTGGTCCTTTGTTCTGAGGACTTATATAGTTGGTGGGACAGTGGGGGTGAGGGAATTGAATATTGATTGACAGATACAGGTCGTGCCTGCTTTGGTGGGGGGAGGAGTGTTTGTGAACACCCAAAGGTGTTAATGCATTTATTCCTTTGGGAATTTTAGCCCTTTCCAGCCTTTGAGGCCTTGAGATGAAAGTACAGGTTTCAGCAGCTTTCCTTCCCAGATAGTGGAAACGATAAGTAGAATTTCAAGAGCTTCACTCCTTCCTGCCTTGATTTACTATTCATCTTACTTAAGTGCCAGAAGGCATTTCTGGTAACCAAGATGTTAGATGCTGGTCAACAGTAGCAGCACATTCTCAAGAGTTCTTTCTATGCTGTCTCCTGCCTCATCATTCATGATTTTTCCCTTCTCCATAAATCATTTGCTGTGTATATCTGCCAAGTCCAAGGAAAGTCTAACAAACTCATTCATATGAGATGCAAATGGTTCATATTAAATGTTACTATTTCCCTTTTGGACAAAACAAAGAAGTCATCTGCAGTAAAGGGTGTGCCAGCATCAATGTCAATGCTACCAGTTTTGGAATATTTTATTCAGCAAGCAAATGAATGAGTTTTACATTCTTACCAGAGTAGAAGATTTAAAAAGAAAAGATGAACAAGATGTTTTTCTGAACTTCAAGTATCTTACAGCCTAGCTAGACTGATGAATCATAAAAATAAAGTAGCTTTAATGTCTTTTCCTTCTGTGAAAGCATTTTGCCCCATGGGTAGCGAGGAAACTCTTCCTTATAGGATAGTGCTTGTAAGACAGAACCTGGGTTTATCTTTATCAGAGCCCTTAAAATACTCTGTGGACTGCAAAATTGTAGAATCCTTGAGGCCAGTGACTGTCTTTTATTTTTGAATATCTAGTAGGTCATTTTTAATGTGTGTGTATTTAAATAAACTGACAGGTAAATATATTAATTAGCTATTTAATCACTATTTTTCTAGATGCTATCCATAGGAAGTAGTAACTAAAGTTATCCATTAAAGAAAGAAAAGAAGAGGCTACAGAAAAAGCCCATGGGGCAAACTGCACTCAAAGGATAGGAAGAAGGGGAGACACCTGGGTGGCTGATGAAAGTCATGAGTCTCAGTGTCCTCCGGGAGACACCGAATTCACATATCACAGTTTTAAGTATATGCTTATAAAATTTATCTTGAAAAAGATGTTTACCCTATTACCAAAGGGTTTGAAAATATTTCTTTATAAAAACTAAATTCCCAAATATGTGATATAATGAGAGTGATGGAGAAACTCTTAATCATTCCAGCGAGATAAATAAGGAAATGCTGAAGAACTATCTCTGAGTTTAGAATGACTGTGCATAAAAAGCTAATTCATTAACAGTATTTTCAGAAAAAGACAAATACTGTATGATATCATTAATATGTGCTATCTGAAAAAAAAACGTGGTAAAAACAGATAGTGGAGTGCCCCCACCCCTGCCTGGGCTGGGTGATGGGGAAATCCCAGAGATGGTGTTTATCTACAAACTTGCAACTTGTAGGCAAGTAAGTCCTGGAACTCAAGGCCCAGCATAGTGATTATAGGTAATAATACTCTTTTAGAGACTTGAAAGTTGCTAAGACAGTAAATCTTAATTGTTCCCACCATACACACACAAGCAAAATAATCATTATGTGAAGTGATGGAGGCATTAGCTGGCTACTGTTAGAATCATACCTTAAACTTACACAATTCTATATATATATATATATATATCAATTATATCTCAATAAAAAGTATTTTCCCTTTTATTTAGGAAGTGATAAAAGAAAATATAGTATTAGAGGCCAAATTCTTAGGTTTTCTGATGCTGGTAATTTAGAAAATTTAGGTTTCCAAATAATGACACTTAATAGCATTATTTAATGGTATCATATTCAAAATTAAAAAAAGAAAAAAGACCTTGATATTTTGCAACCATTCTTAGTTTAGACAACATTTAATTGTTTTTTGCATTTTAGAAATGGGTATCCTTGGCTACAGAAACTAAATATCTTATTTTTTGCTTAGTAAGTAGTATCTGATGAGGTGCATTTTTCCTAACAAGTATTTGTGTTTCTTTGTAAACCCTATGCATACTACTTAAGTATTCAGGGATATCTTGCCCTTGGAATTATTGTTTTAAAAAATAATCTCTGATTGATCTTTAGTACTTTATTGAGTAAATCTTGAAAAAAATTACAAATGCTTATTAAATTATACATTTTATATCTTATTGAACCATATTTATAGCCTTTCAAGTTTAATTTTTTTTTTTGCTATTTCTATATTATAATTTAGGAAACTAAGTCTTAGAGAGTGAATCACTGAAGGTGAAGGTCACATGTAGCTCTTCACTGAAAGTATAATTTTAAACTCAACCTCAAATTTCTTCTCCTTCACCACAAGCTATACTGACTCATTAAGCCTTTGAAAGTTGCTTCAATATAGTTAGTTATAGTATAACTGTCCATCGATTTATTTGAAGTATAACAAATTTCAAATTCCTGCTTGAAAAGTTAGAAAAACATAGGTAATAAAAGTATCCAAACTGACGTTTAGTTTTGTTATTCTTTTAAATGATTTTACAGTATTTTCTGGGAATATGCTCATATATTGAGTATGAAAAGAACTATTATTATTACAGCTACTATTTTTAATACTACTACTACTGTAACTACTATTATTACTATTCTCAAAATGCAATCATCAATGTTCAGTTGTGCTATAGCATTCTCAGATTGTTTTATAAATAACCAGTGAGTTAAAATTTTAAATTTTATTTATGGAAACCTTGAAAGTAGCAATTAATCCCCAGGGTAATAAGGAATTTGAGCTAGTAGCTCTCCTTTCTGTCCTCCTTCTTGCCTATTTGTATGCTTCCCTTCTTCCCTCCCTGTCTGTAGCAGAGACTGATACCTGCCTAGTCCACATCTACTTTTTCTCTTCACCTTAGTTGAGCCATTTCTATGCAGCTAAAATACTACATTTCTATGCCCCTTTTGCAACCAGTGTGGCCATATAGTTAAGATTTGGTCAATGAGATGCAAGTCAAAATGTTGTTCCAGAAGTTTCCTTAGACTGGGAGGGTTTGTTCATCTTCCCTTTCTCCCTTCCATTGCTTGGAGCTCTAATGTGATCGCTGAGGATTAACCAGCCCTGTTTTACAATGAAGATGAAAGGTATTTATAAGGACAGTGAGTCAGGGGTTCTGCATAATTTGGGGAAGCTTCTCTTCCAGTCCAAGTCTGCGGAGAGAAATGAACTTCTATCTTGTTCACATCAAGATTATTCTAAATTTTGTTTTGTTTTGTTATATTCAGCCTGAAGACAATCTTACCTGATGGCCACTAATTAGCTATATATCTTGACTTAAAAATTAGGACAAATTGACCATGTATATCACAACAGTGTCCTACTTCCTTAAGCTATAGGTACAATTTAGTAACAATGCCAAACTCCTTTATGTTCTAATTTGAGTTTCTTCCTGGTTTTCTTTTCCCAATTTTTTTTTTAAAGAAAGTGAAGCATGCCTGATGCTTTCTTTGAAATTAAATTAAGATAATGCATGTAAAATTGCTTTGTGAGTTACGTAGTGTTACACAAAGTTTCTGGATTATTATTTATAAGCCCCTTCCTCACACACTGAAGTTTGAGAACATCTGACTGAATCATAAGTCTCCCCATCTTCTAGAGGGTAATAAGTGAGATGTGCAGTATTGTGGCAAATCTCTCATTAATACCTCATGAAAAGTGGCAAAAAGCAGAACTCTAGTCATATTATACTCAAGCTGTAAGGGGAAACAAATATTTTATTCCTATCAATTCATGTTTGTTTATTTTGATCTGTGTGCCAAAAGGTTCTACAAGGGAAACATTTTATTAATCTACAAAATACACAAGTGCAATGGAGCTTTAGCTAATGTTTTGTATTGTGTTGAACAATAATATAAAATTGTAGCTACCTTAAAGCCTACAAATAGGAAAAAATATATACATAGAGGGGAAGTGCTGGAATATGTGGTCACCTAAATATCCAATGCTAAATTGTAAATAGAGAAACAGTGGCCAGATAACACCAAAAAGAAAATAAATGAATGATTCATGTCAAAATGAGAAATATTATTGCTAATTGTCAAAGATTTATACATGGTGATGCTCCTGAATTTTTAGATTAAATCTGGAAAATGCTATATCAGTGTCTAATTACTGAAGAGAGAATATAATATATTTTAACACCCTATTTTATGTTGACATGTAAATTGTTTTTAAAAATTGAATAGATAATTGTATAACAAAATTTTCTTTTTTAAATTAATTAATTAATTAATTATTTTTTTCAAATACATTTGTCTCTGCCTTCCCCCCACCACTTTCCCTTGCCCCCTCCCCGCCTCCCTCCTACCTTTAATTCTTCCCCTTCAGTTTCATCCATGAGTCCTTGCTATATGTTCCTAAATTTTTTTTAGTTCTTTGGATTTTCACAGGAAATTCTGAATTATTTTAGAAAATAAGAGAGGCTGGGGAAAAGGAAGGAAGGTAAGAAAGAGGTCCAGCAGTGAGAGAAAAGAAAGGGATGACCATGGAATATAATTTATAAGAAGGTGTAAAAAGAATGAAATCACAAAAAGTTAGCAGAGAATAAAGAACAATGGAATGTATATCCTGTACAAGAATGTGTAAATGATTATACCATTCTAACAGATTATCATTGGATTCACATATTTTGGGGTTTATTTCTCACACCTTTAGAACCAAAACACAGATGGCAAGGACTTTTATACATATAATTTTTATGATCCAGCAAGTGCTTAAATTTAATATTAAAGGAAAAAGAACAGAGACTATACCAGATGCTAATTAAGTATAGGTGCAAAGGAAGAAAAAGAACTAGAAATGCCTGTGCGAGCAAACATTAGATTTCTCCATTGCTTATCATCACTGGCCTCCCACTCTTTCTGGCACTAATATTTCCAGTACTGACTGAATTACTATACTGGTAATTACACTAATGTTGGTCTGCATTTTTCTTTACTGGGTAAATGTTGAATTTTTTAAAAATCTGGTGTGATCAGTTAACTGTAATGTCAAAATATAAAGCAGGGGGCATATTGAAGTCCTACTGTGTGCAAGACTCAGTGTTGGCCCTAGGGATACAAAGAACCCATTTATCTTGAATTCTTGCTTTTAAGAAGCTATAACATACTTAGAAGATTAATTGTATTTTCAACAAATATATTAAACAAAACAGAGAATTTCATAAAAACACAAACATTTGCTGTTAGAGGGTGCTGAAGGAGAGAGCACTTATAATTTAGCAGAAATTTAAAAAACTCAATTTAGGAAATAGGTGGTATCTAAGTTATATGACCTTTACCAAGTTACCTATACTCAGTGAATCTCAGTTTCTTTCTCTGTGATATTGACATAATAACAGCACCTACTTACTGAGACTGTTGTTGAATGATTAAATAAAATGTAAAGAATCCAGAACAGTGCCCACACATAGTGAGCATTATATAAATATTTGCCATTGATTTGTTGTTATTATTAAGTTTGAACAGGTATGCTTAGAACTCTCATGAGACCCAAGCCACTTTAATTCCTTTTGGCTTTTAGTATATTAATAAAGAAATTACAAATAGGATTGTTAAAAGTTGAGGTATATTTTAAACATTCACATTTAAGAAATTAATTATTTTAACACCAATAAATATAACATCTCTTTATGTATGAGCATATATGAAGGTAAATATGAAGTATTTTGTGGATGTAAGATCTAAGGAAAATTGCCCTCCTGCTATCCCATCATAGACCCTGAGATTGCAAAAATGGACATAAGTAAAGATAGAGATGAGCAGGAAGCATTTCAGGTGGAAGAAATAAAAGGAGTGGAGCTATAGAAGTTAGAAGATGGAGAGTCTGGCACAAATAACACCCCTTTTTTATTATAAAATCTTTTATTTCAAAGTCATAAGCATGTAATTCTATAACATGACAATATCACACTCAAGCACACCATATAGCATTTTAGGTGAAATGCTCAAATTAAAACTATAAATTATTACACCCATATTATTACCCTACTAACAACACTCAAGTAGGCCTTACTTCTGGGTCTTGCATAAGCAGAGCTTGAGAAATAAGGAGTTGTTCACTTTAGGTGGGTCATAGGATAGAACTAAGAGAGCAAAGATACATATTTTGGGGGCTTAAGGGATTCAATTCAGGAGGGAATAAGAGATCAGTTTCCTAAGTTTCTGTGTCTGTGTATGCATGTGTACATATGTACGTGTGTGGTGATCATGTAATCAAAATTTTATCTTAAGGGGGTTAATTTGCAACCATACATAGTATGCATCTGATAGAGACATGTGGCAGAGAATTGGAATTATAAGAGAATGGGAAGGAAGAGGGAGAAAATTATAAAACAATGATCTTGTAAATGTGGATATATGTTATTAATTCCTGCCTTTCATTGGCTTTAGAGATATCCTGGTCTATCCCTTAAAAGTATAATGGGAAGGCAAATTACCTCCTCTGGTGTATCAGTTATCATTGTTCACTTGCAAAAATGACCCTAACTAGCTTGGGAAACAAAAAGGAAACTTTTTTGGAAGGACATGGAATGGCTCAAAGAATGATAGAATACATTGAGCTTTCAAGCCACAGAAAAGAAAAATTCAAGGACCTAGTCTGCAGGAATTAATGGATAACGTTTTTCAGATGAGGGTCTTAGAATGAATTGGTTCTGTTTTTGGATTCTGTGATGAGACTATGTGGCTAATTTGAGTCAATGAGATGTGCCAGGGAGTGACATTCTAAGCTATCATGTCTAAACTAAGACAAAGTATAACCAGGGCAAGACCCTCTAGCTGTATTGCCATGTTTCCTGATAGTTTAGCTAACGGAAGTAGAATCTTGATTCCTAAGTGCTCTGGGCCAGTGAAGTCTTCTCTATCCTGTGTAGGTCATGCAACTTGAACAAGAAATACAAGTTGGAGGTGGATTTGATTGATCTACCAAGACTAAAATCTTCTTCAAACTAAAATTGAGGCAATGTCTTCAGCATAAATGGGAAATTGATGGTGAGCAAGCAAAAACAGCAGCTGCCCATTAAATCCAGTGATGCTTCCTGAACTCCTGAGAAGAGTTAAAATTTCCCACTCTGTGCTCTTATAGGACATTGGTGTATGCCTTAACTAGCACATGTTAAATGGCTGTAGTTATTTGACTACATGTTATTTTTCCTGTCACCATCTGCTGACCTTGACACCAAGGAGTCCCTAAGCTAATATTTGTTAAGTGAATGAATGAGTGAAAAAGGAAAAAGAATGAAAGACAAATCTGATTATTAGGTAGTCATCTCTATTATATAAAGAGTACCATGGTTTTCTCCTAATGGCTTTTTTTTTGGTGACTATTCATGTTTCATGTTTTGTTTCGATCTTTGGTAGATAACAGATGCTCCAGTGCAAAATGGGTAAGGTGCAGGCTTCTTGTCTGCCTAGCCTGCAAATGTATGTGGTTTTAATCTGCTCAGCATCTTAAATAATTTTTATTAAATTACCAAATTTTTTAAAATATAGGTAATTTTACCCAAGTATCTAGAGTTCTACCTTGCCTTGAAAAACTGAAACATCTGGTATTTCACCTAATCAACAAAACAAACAAGCAAGCAAAATATAACCAGAAACATTGAAATAAAGAACAAACTGACAGTAATCAGAGGGGAGAGGGGAGGAGGATAATGGGGGAAAGAAGGGGAAGAGTCATCAAGGAACATGTATATAGGACCCATGGACAAAGCCAAACCGGGGTGGGGGGATAGGATTGAGGGTGGGTGGAACAGGGGAGAGAGGTGGGAGAGTGGAAATGGAGACAACTGCACTTGAACAACATAAAAAGAAAGAAGGAAAGAAAAACTGAAACAACCACTGTGAGGCACTATTTTCTCGTGGGAACAATTCACTTGCTCTGAGGTGCTGTTGCTTCTCACACACAGAGGAAGTTTTTCCTTTTATGCAGTGTCCATGGGTCTACTTTCCTCACCCAAGTTAACTGCTAGGCTCTGGTGGGCATTTTTGTCTAGAATCCCTGTAAATTCTTTAAAAAAATGAAAGTGTATTTAAAAGAACTTTACTGGAACACCAGGACTGTCAAAACCTATGTTCCTGTGAGAGTTCCCATTTTTCAGTTGAGAATTGATCTCTGCATTCACATATCATGAATAAAGTGCTCAAGTTTTAAAAACCATCTGGGAAAAGCATTTGTTATATATTATGCTGTAATGGTCACTATCTACTAAGGGTGCAGGCGATTAACTTTTACTTAGTGATTTCTTCGATTTTAGGGAAACATTTTTGATTTGGTCTTGATATAGTTTAAATGCATTGTATGAACTTCCTTTTTCTGAAAGAGTATAATCTGGTTCATAAATTGCAGATGGTGGAATCATGCTAAATGAATATCCTCTTTGCTCAGAAAATTAATTCTTTTGACAGAATCATTCACTTAAAATGAAGTGAATACTTTATATATTAAGAGGTTTAAATGAAGTATCAATGCCTTCATTTTCATATACTGCCTCCCTCAATAATTTCATAGTTCATTTCCCTTTTATTGAAGTTAGGGATATTTGAACTATATTTGTAAGTTCTCCTTGCCAAATATTTTCCTTTCATTCATTCTCTATTATTTTTTTTTCTTTTTGGTGGAGTGTTTCTGGTTCCCCTAAATTTGCTACCAAGCAAAAATGATCATAATCAATACACATAACTTTAACAATGGATCAAAGGCTATATAAATAGAGGGATAAGAGCAGGGACCTAGAATCAGATTGGCCAGAATTTAAATCCAGGAATCTCTTTCTTCTTCTATGTGACCTTGGGCAATCTGCTAAATCTCTCTGTATGAACCTCAGTTTCTTCGTGGAGATAAAAATGGCTGTTAGAATAAATAAGGATACACACACACACACACGCACACACACACATATATGGCTTAACTACTTTTAAGATGATAGTCATTGAAAATTCTAAGAAAAATAACCTTGCATGTATTTAAATCTTCCCAGTCAAAGCCCTCACACCACTAATGCCCACAAAATGGTAACAATGCAATCCAGTTAATTTTTTTAAGGTCTTCCATGTTCAAATTTGCTCTTTTAAGTTTTCTTTCACTTACCCAGGCCTGTTGATTTTGTTTGGTTTCAGTGGTGTCTCTGATCATTCTATGTTCCTTTCTGCCCTTCCTTCTGCTTGTGCTATTCTCCTGGACTGTTGTCATTGCTCTTTTCATATGTATCAAAATTCCTCTTGTTCCTGAAGGTCCATCTCAAATAATACCTTCTCTAAGACTCCTCTCTTACTTGTAGAAGTCATAATTTTGGAACCATAAATTTAGTACTTCTATGTTATTTATCTTTTTTTCCAGTTTCTGTTAATAGAAGCAAATCAGAGGTATATGGAGATAAAAATAGCCTAAATTTGGATAAAAGATAGCAGATAGGTTTGATTTGTACAGAGTAAGATTAACCACGGTTAACCAGGTACCTGGGAGTTATTTACCTTCAAGGAGGCTTTAACAGTTTATAGCAGGAGTGAAGCCTTAAGGCAAGGCTATGTTAAAGTGAGAGCAAGGTGGTGAGTTGCATGTAGGGGAAGTTGGAGGAAGGAGCAAAGTCAATGAATTTTCAGCAGAGAAGCTGGAGAAAATGAGGACCACCTAGATTCTTACCAACTTTTAACCTTGGTTTATCGTGTAATCAAATATTTTCTGTAAAGGCCCAGAAAGTAAATATTTTCAACCATACTTGCTATGTTGCAACTACTCAGCTCTGCAGTTTTAGCACAGAAGCAGCCATAGAGAATATGTAAACAAGTAGGCATGGCTTAATTCCAATAAAACTTTGCTAACATGTCAGGAGGCATGCTAGATACAGGTTGTAGTTTGCTGACCTCTTGAACTAAAATCTTTGTAAACAAAATATAGACCTTTGAAGAGAGGGCTGTGTCTCCCTTCTGCACTTTTAATTCCAGTATAATTCTGATATGTTATAGGTATTCAGTAAAGATGTATTATTCATTAAGGGGGAAGATTATTTGTGCCACAACACATCTTATTTATAATATAGATGTTAATTTATTCTGATACCTGGAATGTTTTCCTCCCATGCCGTATTTATGTTGACATTTACTGTTTTGGGGTTGACAGTTTTACTTCCTAATTACGTTCTCTTTACTATATTTTCTGAATGTTTAATTAGTTAAAATAATATAATTCTCTTTATTTGAGTCTCATAAAATTGCTTCTGCTGATCTTAATTCCTAAAGACTTTGAAAAATAAATAAATATTATTTATAAATTTTAAGAGAAGAATAAAAGACCATTAACTTATATAACTAAGTTACAACTAACTGCATCTGACTGATACTTGCTGCCTGTAACTGTGATGACAGGAGTCTGATAACATGATATGAAGTTACTAGTTCCAGGACTGGGAAGCAGTAATTGATATTGTCTGTCAGGCTAGGTGAAGAAGGTAGTGATGATAACATTCAGATCCTGTATCTGGCATTCTTGATCCAAATAATACAAAAAAAGTTCTATCTATAAGTATTAATATTTATATTATATGAGTGTGTGTTTATGTTTGAAAGATATCACATCATTAACAGGGGTGTTCTGGATGGCACAATGATGAGACATTTTATTTTATTTTTTTTATTTTTGCTTTTATGGATTTTCTAAATGTTCTACAAAGAAAATATGTTACTTTCAGGATTTTTGCTTCCAGTAGTATGGTGGACTAGATACCCAGAAGAGCCTTTATGCTACAGTCCAACCAAGATCCTAGATGAACATACATCTAGTACATTTTTAATGCATTCTTGGGCTCTCAGTAAAATTAGGGAAATAAATTAATTAAACTATTTGATGTCACTAGGGCCAAAGAAGTCCTAGAAGTAAAATATCAACACCAGTGCTGGAACAAGGAGACTTAACTCTGGGCTGCTCTGTGTCTATGGGGGCTAAACTTTGTATTCCCGCATTAACGTGAAAACTTGAACATTGCTAAAGCAGTCCAAAATCAAAACTCAAATCCTTTCTTGGTGAATGAATCTCATGTATATGTCATTGGCATTTCTACAGGTCAAGTTCAACAAAATTTGGGCTCACAGTAGGAAGGAAATGACCAAATACATAATGAAATAAGGTGCTATGAGTGAAAGTCAGCATGCACAGTAAAGGTTTAAGTCTATACCTGAAGAGTATAGATAATAGAATTACCAGACGTAGACTATAAAATAATGAAGCAGTATAGGTCTAAATAAATAAAAAATAGAATAAAAATGAACAAAGAAAAATTACCAAAAGAATGATCAACCAAATTGAATTTTTAGAAATAAGGAAGTAACTGTTTTCTTTTCCTTGCATCTTTGTATTGTTGGTTAGGTTCCACTTATAGGTGAGATCATATGGTATTTGTCTTTTGCCCACTGGCTTATTTTGCTTAGCATAATGCTCTCCAGTTCCATCCATGCTGTCAAAGAAATCAACAGAGACAAGAGGGAATGAGGGAGGGGGGGAGGGGAAAAGGAAGGGAAGGGGAAAGTCAAGAAACATATAGCAAGGATTTAGGGACAAAACCAAAGGGGAAGAGCTGAGGGAGGGAAGGAGGGGGGCGGCAAGGGAAAGTGGTGGGGGGTAGGCAGAGACAAATGTATTTGAAAAAATAAATTAAAATAAAATTTAAAAAAAAGAAAGTAACTGTTGAAAATTAAACTTAATGGATGGATTATATTTATAATATATTGGACACTGTTGAAGTGAGAATGATGGAACTAGAGGACAAATCCAAAGAAACTACTCAAGTATAATGTAGTGAGACAGAGATGCAAAGTGTGAAGAATTAAGGATTCAAAGAATTCTTCAAAGTGTGAAGAATTAAGTTATATGGAGAAGAAAAGAAAAAGTTCTAATACACTCTTAGTGGAAGTTCCAAAAAAACAGCCAAGAGATAATGGTGAAGGAGACAAAATGTCTGAAACTCTTCTACATATTATTAAACATAAGAACTCACAAATATAAAAAGCACAATATATAAAATACAGAGATTAAAATGGCTAGACAACTGTAAAAAAAACTACAGAATATCCAAGTCAAAAGAAACATTCTTTAGTTGCTCAAGAGGAAGGAAATTAGACAGCAGAGGTCTGGCAAGAAACAATGGATGCAAGGAGGTAAAATATACTCAGGACAGAAAATGATTGTTAAACTAAAATTGTGAACCCAGAAAAACTGTCTTTTGACAAAAAAAGGCAAAATAAGAACAGATTAATTTTCTGGACGAGTTCGTTTAAAATTTTATTTCTTCTTTAAAGAAAACAGGTGGCTTCATTTTAGTCTGGAGTTTTCTTTGTTTAAAGTTTTTATTTACATATTCAATCTTTATGATTGGCATGACTTTCAGTTTTTTCTTGTATAAGAACAAAATAGCTATGTTTATTTGAGAACTTAAAAATTTTATTTAAAGTTTCAAATTTATTAGCATATAGTAATTTTTAAAAATATTGTTACGATTTGGGCTGTATAGTGATGTTCCTTCTTTCTGATATTATTTGTGTCTTTGCTCATTTTGTTACTCAAATTTACTGAGTCTTTATCAAGTTTTATACATCTTTGGGCATATTGATCCTATTTTATTTTTTTTTTTTCTATTTCAGTTTATTTCTGCTCTTAGCTTTATTCTTCTTTCTCTTGCTTTTGTTTTATTTAAGCTGCTATTTTTTTTCTAATTCATTGAGACCACTGATGTGCATGGTTCTCTCTCTTTCTGATGTTCCAACGTATATTGTGTAACTCAGAACTTTTCAAAGCCATCTTCTGGACTAGCCACATTAGCATCACCCAGGAGTTTGTCAGAAATGCAATTTCTTGGGCCTAGTCTTAATTCCATTAAAATCAGAATTCTGAGGGATGGCGCCCAGTAATCCGTAGTATTCTAATAAGTTTGTATTAAATAACAGAAAATTGTTCATAACAGCTAATTATATTGATAAGTAGACAGGCTTAAAACTAGGACAAAAACTTTAAATGCAGGTGAAATAAGTCTTTTTCTATTAGAGAAAAATATTACTACAGAATAAATTACTTAACTAAATTTGGTTAAGAAAATCTTGGCAACATCAATATAAAGAACAAAGCAAAGCTGAAACTTACAGAACACAAAAATCTTGCTAATGTTGAATGGCTGATCACTCTAATTCTAAACACAAAGGTTCAAAGTTCAATCATATGGTTTTCTAGGATTTTGATCCACTCCTGTTTCTTATATCATATGATCTTCCTATACAATGGAAAAAATATTTTCTTAGCCATTGTAATACACAAAGAAAAAAGATTTTTAGCTAGTTTATTGAGTTACTAAAATAATAATTTTGACTAGACATTAACAAAAGCAAAGCAGTCGCCACTAACATCTCAAACAGATGGTTTCAAATAGTTGGAATGCCATTCTTTGCAAGGTTCAGTAGCACCTGAAATAACATATAAATCCATAAATATAAAGATAAAAGTAAATAAGCAAATCAAATGTAGTACTGAGTGCAATTCACTTACAGTTGGTATGAAGACTGCCATATATTCAAAAGAAATTCCCACAACTAACAGGATGTTCCATATTGCTGAATTTAACTTTCAATCTTTGTGAAGAAGGTAATATGCCAGAGTAGCAGTATCAGTAGATAAAGACAACACATTTTAGTCATTTGAATTTTAGAGAGAGGATATCAGTGAGAGAAAATTATATACGAAATGCCAAAGTCTTTTCTAAAGTTTAGAGTGAAAAAAACTACTTTGTTTGTTTCAATATCATCAGGCTGTGCCTTCATTATCAGAATTCTTATTGAGATATTTTATCCAAACACCTACATTCACAACTTTTTACCAGGAGACCAACATGTTTATACTTTCATATGGGAAAAATCTGATGAAAACTTTAAATAAAACAAATAACATTTTAATTTTTAAACTAAAATAAAACAAAAAAATCCCAAACCTACAAATTATTCTGAGTTTGACTACAAGTGTTGAAATTTTTCAGTTTAGAAACACCTTGTTTTCTCTTTTCTTAATGAGATCACTAAAAATTGAGTCATATTTCCCTTTTGTACTCCTTCCTTTTAAAAATCTCTGTTGAAGGCCCTAGCTGGTGTGGCTCAGTGCCCGCCTACAAACCAAAGAGTTGCTGATTTGATTCCCAGTGAGAGTACATGCCTGGGTTGCAGGCCATGTCCCTGGGAGGGAATAAGCAAGAGGCAACCACACATGGATGTTTCTCTCCCTTTCTTTCTCCCTCCCTTAGCCTGCCTCTAAAAATAAATAAATAAATAAAATCTAAACAAAAAATCTCTGTTGAAACAGTTGTAAGACAGGATAAATAATACAGGATAGCAAGAAAGCAAAATTATCAGGATGACTGAGAAAAAAAGATAACAAGTTTTGAATTTTGGTACAAATGCTTAAACTCCACAAATTCAATATATCTCTGGTTACTCAGGAAATTGTTAAAATTCTATGTAATTTAGGAAAAACACAGCAATTATATGTTTTATATTCAAATCAGTAAACCATTATAACTTCTTTAAAATTATAGAGAGCATTGACTATTTTTGTGTGTGTGACGATAATATTTTTATTGGAGATTTTATGAATGATTATTTCAATTATTTACATAATCAAATATCAATAGTTTATGTAATTTTTCCACCAGATGTACTATTCTTTTATAGTCAATACATATTTTGAAATAAACTAAGTAATTTGTCAAATATCTTTGTTCATGTGTATCTTACTGATTAGGTAAGTATACCCAAAATAGATCTAAGTAAAATCTTTTATTAAACTTTATTCACATAAATATTAATGATATATAAGTTTATGTTATACAGATTAGATTTTATTTGCCAAGTTTTGGCAGAAAAAAGAGATCCCTTGAAACATTACAACTAATACAACATGTGATCCTTACTACCACATTCATGTGTTTTATCTAAAAAACTCCTATAGTAACTAATACATGTAGGAATACAGTATGGAGAATAATTTAAAATGTGCCAATACAATTTTCAAGGTTAGAATATTTTGGTTGTTAAGAATATCTGTTGTACTTTTTGTCAAATGTTCAAGTATTAGCTTTGAAAAGGGCTAATAATCTGCCTCCTAAATTCTATACAAGGATGACAATGGTGGAGAATGAATAAAACAGAAAGTAAACCATGTGTTAAAAACAGAACAAAATTCACGCAAAATAATGTGAGATATCAAGACAAATGTAAACAGTGACTATGGTAGATTGACACGTCTTATTAATACTCTCTCCTTTGTTCTTCATCTAGATCATCAGGTAGGTGAAACTGTGGTTGCAAGCTCTTCTTTCATTGTGAGATATGTGTACATCGCAGTAATAGGTCTCATGTCACTGATAAACTCTCAGAGGTTTGGACCAGGGATGTACAACCTTTTGGCATCTCTGGACCACACTGGGAGAGGAAGAGTAGTCCTGGGCCACACATTAAATTCACAAACACTAACAAAAACTGATGAACAAAAAGAAGATTTTAAGTAAATTTAAAATTTTGTGTTGGGTTACATTCATGGCCATCCCAGGCTGTGGGTTGGACACCCCTAGTAGTCTAGGCCAAGGATTTTATGTTCTAGTGGAGACATCTTTGCCACATATGTGTTCTCAATAATATCATACTCTACATGTTACTTAAAAGCCTATCAAAGTCTATGGAACTTATTTTTTCCAAAATGGACAAATGTGTTGGTTATTATCAATACATCATAAAAAAGAAACTTGGGGCTTGGGATTTTAATAAATTTCTTAAAATATAAAACAGTAGTATGCTACTAAACATGCCAAGCATATTTCTTTTTAATCTAGACATGTTACTTATAAATAGAGATATGTGAGATAGGTAATAAAAATCAATTTTAGTAGTAGAAAGATGACTAGATTTGGAATCAGAACAACTTTTCTCTATTTTCAGTAAGTTTATAAAAATTTTCTGTCCTTTAGATGTCTTCTCTATAAAATTAAAATAAGGATACGAGAAAATATATGTGAAAAATGTCTCAGGAACTTTAAGTTTATTTGAGAAAAGTTAGGCCTGGCTGGGTAGCTCAGTTGGTTATAGCATAGCCCTGATACACCAAAGTTCGGGGTTAGATCCCTGGTTGGAGCACAAACAAGAAGCAACTAATGAATGCAACAATAAGTGGAACAAATTGTTATCTCTCTCCCTCTCTCTCTCTCAAATCAATAAATTTTTTAAAAAGGCCATTTTTAAGTCTCTCTTGGTATTCACATATTATTTTTAAAATACTTTAAAAATTAAAAATCATTAGTATATGACATTTTGAAACTTACTTTCTAGCTACCTCTCAAAACTTGTTTCCCCATTTTCATGGATTTATTTTTGATAACAATAAATCAGATAAAAGATAATTTTTATTTGATTAATTGAATTTGTTTGAGTTAAAAAGAATTTGAGAGGAAAGAAAACTAACAAAACCCTACCTATTCATTCATTCTTTTTCTTTAATCCTCACCTGAATATATGCTTTATTTTATTTGAGAGAGAGAGAGAGAGAGAGAGAGAGAAAGAGAGAAACATCAAGTAGTTGTCTTCTGAATGCACCCCGAACAGAAACTGAACTCACAACCTAGGTATGGTATTATGCCCTGATTGGGGATCAAACCTGCAACTTTTTGGTGGATGGGATGATGCTGTAATCAACTGAGCTACTCAACTGAGCCAGGGCACAAAGCTCTACATTTTCAACTTCCATCAATTAATTCTCAAAAATCAGCTTTACCTATATTCACTTAAATTTTTTGGTGATTTAACATTGTTCAAAACGCTAAACACACAGTGATGTGTATGATATGGTTTCTACTTTAGTGGATCTCATAATCTGGGGAGACAAATGTATTACTATAATTACCACAAAAATTACAATAGAAACACAGTCTAGTGGAGAAAGGTCTACTTTACATTTAATCTAATGAGCTAAAGGAAGGTTGGTTGATTTATTTGCTTACTCTACACAAAGTATTATCTTGCTACATGCTTACTCCACACAGGTTTCACTTTTAGAATGGATTTGTGCAGTAGCGGATGACAAATTTAAGATGACTGTGGATTTGTAGAATGGGTTTTGTTTTTAGCATTAACTAATATGCGAACAACCTCACCTGTTAATTCTTCAATAGATATATATTATTTTATGTCAACTAGCTATATGCAATTTATCCATAATTCCCCAAATATTCAAAAGTTATGAGGAGTGAAAATAAATGACTCATTATTTACCATAGGACACGTAAGTCTATTTTTGGATCAATTAGGACATAAAAGTCATGTATTTCCTCCTCATTTTGAAAATGTGTTTTGGATAACAAAATTCATTCCAGGTGAAAGAAAATAAATGACTTAGAAGGCTTTGTATTTTACCCCAATTTTGTCTTAGTAAAAAATTGATAATGTAATATTGATTTTTATGGGCATTTCTTTGTTTAACTCTGTGCAGAATAAATGAAAATGTTGCTCACCTATTTTGGTATGCATATAACAAGAATAATAATAAAAACTTCTCAGTTCATTGCAAATATAAACAGTGAAAAACATGCAAAATTAAACAATATTCTATATAAGCAAAATTACTCTTTCTTATCATGTTATGACATAAGGAGAGAAAAAATGTTTTGATTTAAAAATCTGTCAGCTATCATGTAATTTAATATGTAGTGACATATACTGTTAAAAGGCATATATTAACATTAAAGACCCAAACTCCAATGATTAATATTACAGTGATGACAGGATGAGAGTGCCTGATTTTAATCCACTGTTTATCTATGTAAGGTAATTTATAGATCACTCGACATGTTTTAATAGTACACATAAAAAGATATCCTCTAATACTCACTTGCTTTCAAGATCTGACATTTGCAGTTACAAATACAAAGAAATACCAAAAGTTGTCTTTATTTGATATGTATACAAATAGCTAGTCACCCCATACACAGTTTATAAAATATGATCTATTAGTAACAAAACTGCTCTAAACACCTCGGGTTTCTTAATATTCTAGTTTAATATCAAGGGTTTAACTTAAAATGTGGGCAGAAACACAAAGAGTGGACAACACATTGATTTGTCTGCCAAATATAGTTTTACTATCATAAATCTCAGGCTGACAACTGCACAAAGCTTTCTTCAACCAAACACTTCCAAGTAAAGGTGCTTATTCACTGATTGGCTGATAGTCACCATGACAACTAATGCCATAATTAGACAAGTACAATCCCACTTTCAAATATGCACACAAATCATTAATTCAGCAGGATTTTGTTGATGGTATATTATGAGAGAAATATTTAATACTATTCAGAGGCTGATATATTTGCCTCTTACCTAGAGTAAAATAAATGATAAGTGATGAAAACAACCATTTAATTAGACTAAAGTAGGTTTGACAAGTGACTCAGTGAATTTAAGTGTTTTTAATAATTTTGTAGGTGTCTCTTTCTCTAAACTCAAGGACTATCGAGTTAACCTTCAAGTTATTTTCCTATGGGCCCCTTTAAAAAAACTGTTGGAGAGAATGGAAGTCTAATTTTCTACATTTTAAATAAGATGATGACAAATATTTCCTTGGCACTTGAAAAGAAATAATTTTACTCAATGTTCAATGGTATTTAAATTTGACAGATATTTAGCTTTAGAGACCACAATGAAAGAAAATTGCAAAAGGAGCCATTTACTTATCTTTTATCTATATAGAAACCATATTTACCAGAGATGTTTTCTAAGACAGACTGACAGTATAGATCCAGAATCTAAGTAACAATAAAAGTAATCTAAGTAAAAATTGTGTATATCAAGTTTTATTTAATTTTAATTCATCCAGTCTTATCAACCAAACTCCTGAAAACAATATGCTGACATTCTTAAGTTCATTTCTCCATACTGTGACCCAAAGGCTTTGTGAAAATGCAGTTAATGAGTTAAAATCTTGTACATGCTTATGTGCTTCTGTTTATGTTTGTGAGAACATATAGTAGAATGTGCGGAAGGCTAGAGACCAAATTATTAGTATAATTTACTTCAGAGATATGGATTAAGGGAGGGTGGGGGAATAATTTTTCTTCACATATGTCTTATAATTGATTTAATTATAGTGAAATTTAAGTTTTAACTTTAAGTACAAAACCCAATAATATACTAAAAATGATTGCAATATTATTAAAAATCAGAGAATAAAAGTGTTTGTTTAATACTTATTCTGTATGTACCATATATATCAGTGCACATCAGTGTGTGCTATGTGTAAGTATATCAAATTGAAAAATAGACTAGAAGAATATACACTGAATTGTTACTGTTGATTATCCCTGGATAATGTGGTTATTTTTTATTTTCTTCTTTTTACTTATTTGTATTGTTTACAATAAGAATAATTTAATTTTTTATTAAGAAGTAATTGTCATAATCAATAAAGATTAGAGAATAAAACAATTGTTTCTTACATTCTATGTGTAATACTCATTTTTAGGAACCAAAGGAGATGCAAAGAAGAAAGCATCTCTGTCTTGAAGATCATTAAAATTTAATGGAGAAATAATATAAGTATGAAAAATTATAATACATGATATAAAGAATATAAACGATGATTCTACAGCAGCTCAGAATAATCATCATATACCCTTTTAAGGATATGCATTTGCTGTATTAATACTTTTTTATTTGCTATATTTTACCATTTTGGTAAAGCATAAACACTCAATTATTTGATCCATGTATAATCCAAATATTTCAAAAGTAACTAACAAAATTGAATTTATTTAGGCAATAAAAGAAGTAAGGTAATTTAAAAACCACTTAAAGTAGGACAACAATTAAAAAATAATAGCCCTTGTCAGTGTGACTCAGTTGGTTAGGCCTTGTCACACAAAGTGAAAGGTTCAATTCCTGATCAGGACATATACCTAGGTTCGGATTCAGTCCCCAGCTGGGGTGCATACAGGGCTGGGGGGGCAGGGGCAGCCAATCAATGTTTCTCACATTGATGTTTCTCTTCTTCCTCCCTCCTTTGCCTTCTCTCTAGAAATAAATAAAATCTTTTAAAAAATAAAATAAAAAATATAATTTAAACAATTTCTTTAAAAAAAAAAGACTAAGCGTATCAAACTTAAAAATATCCAAGGACAAAATATTTTATCTTATTCTGTGACTCTGGGTATAATTAAAAAGTTATTTAAAAGTCACTCAGTTATTAATGAGTTTATATAAATTAACACCCATATTTACTATCACTTTAACAGCTTTTACCCTAGGAATATCTCACATCAACTCCCAGTAGCTGGAGGATTCCCATCATACTGTAAACCATCTCACTTGCCTTACTGTATATATGAAAATATTTTTCTATATTTGCTTAATTTGTCTTCTACTTAATAATCAGCCTTACATTTAATTAGGATTTACTGGAAAATTAGTCCATATGAAAGTGAATGGTTATGAAGGTAAAATCTAAATTCTACACCTTCTCAACTGACATTCAGAAGCTACTGATGATGTGTCTGAAATTCATGGCTCACAGCATTTAAAGTAGGCTTCTGGATTCTCCCCAGAAGAAGAACCCGAAACATAAGTCTAAATGATGGATCTGATCTAAGGGAAAGAGGGAAAGAGGAGTCGGAGTAGGTGAGAGAAACATACAGAGAAGGATAAGCAAACAAAGTGTGTGTTCTTAAGTTAGTCACTACTGAGGGCAGCTGGTATTTAATCCCAAAATATCTTCTGTGGAGTCATGCTGAATGCATCTTAGAAAGTTGGCCTCAGGGACAGAAGAGAAAAATATTTATCCATTGGCTCCCAGATTCCACTGATCAAGAGTTGCCCCATGGGATGTTCACTCTCTTACACGTCCAGGCTTTGCAACAGAAATTATTCTGAAAACATTGCAGAGGCCCTGGATTGGTTGAAGCAAAGTAGTGGCAGGTTTTAAGTACATGAAACTAGTTACTTCAGCCTTGGCCATAGCAAGAGGTAGGTGGAGAAGATATGAAGTGGGGGACAAGTGAAGATAAAGTCAATCACAATACCACGCTTGTACCCTTGCCAAATCTAGCCATGGAAGGACATCAGACCCAGGCTCAACCACCCTTAGAGGTCTGTCCTACCAAACTGGTATATGAATAGAATACTGGGGTAAAGAATCTCTCATTCCTCTTGGATTGCTGAGGTAGAAAACTGTAAATGTGGGACTTCCCATTGCCTTTTATATGGTTTATGTAGAATCCTTGTCTTGTGATGCAGCCAGGCAAAAACATGAAGTCTGGGTTCCCATAACCCTGCCTTTGATATTCTGAGCTGCCCCAGTATCCTTCCTAGCTATGAGAGCCAACAAATTCCAACTTTTATTTGTTGCTTTTTAAATAAATTTGAGTTGGTTTTCAAACACTTTCATCAGATGAGTCACTAATACATTCTCTGGTACTCCAGTACAGAATATATGTCCTACAATAGTGAATCTCTCTCTCTCTCTGTCTCTCTCTGTCTCTCTCTATATCTCTGTCTCTCTCTTTCTCTCATCAAAGAGCTATCAATTTATTCCTAGCATTTAATTTATCCTCTCTATATAATATAGATACTTAAAATAATGATTTGTGCAAGTTTTATTATTTTACAAAAAGCTTCTGTGCACCCATACATCACTTTTTCAATCTCTTGAGGCAACAACTTCCAGCTCTTCTAGCTATTTATTTTTGTATTTACCTCCAGGTCTCTAAAAATAAACATATAATTTTATCTCTTGATCTATCATTTCATTGTATATTGTAGTTATTTTTGATACATCCACTAAGACTCTGGTTTTTGATCTTTCCTTTAGATCTGATTTTCCTTAAATCTCTGGAAGTTTTTAGATTGCTCTTTTTGTCTGTAGGGTTCTGTAATTTTGTAATGATGTGTCATTGTGTGGTTCTACTTCATACATTGTACTGAAAACTTAGCAGGCTTTTCAAATTTTGTATTTCACAACATTTATTTCTAAAAAGACCATTTGATTGTGGAACTTCCTGATGAGATCCTCTAATTGTCTTACCCTTTCCTTTCCACTTTCCAGCTTCACGACTTTTCACATTAATTTCAGAGGTGCTTTCTCATGTTCTGTGGGATGTTATCAATTCTATAATCTCATCCAACTGAGAATTTTATTTCTTCTATTTTTATTTTAATTTCTAACTCCTTTATTTTTGTTCTCTAAATTTCCCTTTTTGTGTTATGGATTTAATATTTTCTCCTAGCTCTGTGGATACTAATGACAGATTTTTTTTTTAATTTTAAGATTTTGGGAAAGGCTTCCAGTCAGGATGGTGACATAGCCAGACATGGATCCCCTTTTTGCACAAACCCATCAAAATTGTAACTAAAATATAAAACAACCATCACTCAGGAATACCAGAAATTGAGTTGAATGGAAGTCTGATAACTATGGAATTGAAGAAACCATATCTATCCAGTCTGGTAGGAGGGTCATGGATGTAGAACATGCTGGCTCTACACCCAAGTGGATAAAAATTTGGGAGGGATATTTCAGGAATCAGGAGTCCCAGCCCAGGATTCCAGTGCCAGAAAGATAAGTTCTCACAACTTCTGGCTGTGAAGACCAGTGGAGATTGAGTTGGTGGCAGAGGCAGCTGGAGACCTAAGCAGTTTCTGTTGGGGAATACACACACAGACCCACCTACTCAGGCTCGCTTCCTCTGAGCTCCAGCAGCGGGTTAGCAGCTTGAAGGGTACCAGTGGTACACAGGGAGAAACTGAAATTTCTGTCATAGGGGCAAGCAGAGGCCAAAGTCCCTTTGCTGAGCCCTCCCCTCAAAGAGCTGGTAAGCTGGTGACATATCTGAGACTCCATCAACCTGGCTGACACTGTGTGACCCACCTTGGAGATCCACAGAGGCTCTACCCTACCCAACTTATGGGCCACCCAAGCTTCTTTTACATAAGAATGCCTGGTCTTGGCTCCTAAGCCCTGCCCAACAAATAATAGCTGGCTTCAGTGAGCCATAGTGGCAGCCAGATTAGAGTCACAGCTTGGCTTAATTTGGGAATCTCCAAACTCAGCACAATTAGCAGCCATTTCAGATTGCTTACAGCTCAGGCAGGGTGTCCCAGACAAAACACAGGTAGGGGTTGACCTTGGCCTGTACCACCCAGGAAACACCAGGGCTAACACACCCAGTGGACAGCTACAGACCATGCTGGAGCTCCACTACCCTACCTCTGCACAGATGATCTTCCATGTAGGTGGATGTTGGTGGACAGTGGTCACAGCCAGTCCTTGCAGCTGACTGGCTGGAGTAAATCCTTCCCATTGATATGCCAACAGCAACCAAAGCTCAACTACAAGAAGAGCGTATACTCAGCGCACACAAAGGGTGCACCTCAAGTACACAGCTTGGATGAAAGAAGAGGCTGTGCCACTGGACCCTATAGGATGCTTACTGCATTAGACCATACTACCAAGACACGGGGTCAAAGCAGATCTACCTAATACATAGAAACAAACACAGGGAGGCTGTCAAAATCAAGAAAAAAAAAAAAACATGGCTCAAATGAAAGCACAGATCAAAACTCTAGTAAAAGAGCTAAATGAAATGGAGGTAAGCAATCTATCAGATGTAGAGTTCAAAATACTGATTATAAGGATGTTCAAGGAGCTTAGTGAGGACCTCAGCAGCATAAAAAAGACCAAGTCAGAAACAAAGAACACATTAGTTGAAATAAATAACAATTTACAGAGAAACATCAGTAGAATGGATGAAACTGAGAGTCCAATCAATGATTTGAAACATAAGGAACTAAAAAACAATTAATCAGAACAAGAAAAAAAAAGAATAAAGAAAAATGAGGATAGTATAAACAACATGTGGGACAACATTAAGAGATCAAACATTTGCCTCATTGGAGTGCAAGAAAGAGAATATAAAGAGCAAGAAATTGGAAGTCTATCTGAAAAAACAGTGAAAGAAAACTTCCTTAATTTGGAGAAGGAAATAGACAAGCAAGTCCAGAAAGTACAGAGTCCCAATTGTGATGGATGCAAAGAGGCCCATTCCGAGACACATCATTATTAAAAGACCAACGCTTAAAGATAAAGAGACTTTTTCAAAAAAATTTTTAATTGTTCAAACACATTTGTTTCCATTTACCCTCCATCACTTTCCTCTGACCCACTCGCTCCCCCATCCCCACCTCAATCCTTCCCCACTTTGGCTTCATCCATGTATCTTTCACACCTGTTCCTTGATCTGACCCTTCCCCTTCCCCTCCCTGCTACCCCATTCTCTCCCTCCCTCCTGTCCCTGTTGGTTTCTTCTTTCTTTCAATGTTGCTGGTCTTATTTTCCTTGCCTGCTTGCTTTGCTCATTGGTTCCACTTATAGGTGAGAAGATATGACATTTCTCTTTCACCGCCTGCTTAGCATAATGCTCTCCAATTCTATCCATACCAACGTGAAGGGGAGTAGCTCTTTCTTTCTTTCTGCTGTGTAGTATTCCATGTGTAAATGTACCATAGATTTTTGCTCTAATCATTTACTGATGGGCACTTAGGTTGCTTCCAGCACTTGGCTATTATAAATTGTGCTGCCATGAACATTGGGGTGCATAGACTTCTTTTGAATTGGTGTTTTGGGAATCTTAGGGTATAATCCCAGCAGTGGAATGGCTGGATCAAAAGGCAGTTTCACTTTTAGCTTTTTGAGGAAATTCCAAACTGTTTTCCACAATGGCTGCACCAGTCTGCATTCCCACCAACAGTGTACTACTAGTGTTCCCTTTTCTCTACAGCCTCGCCAGCACCTGTTGTTTGTTGATTTGTTTATGATGGCCATTCTGACCAGTGTGAAGTGGTATCTCATTGCAGTTTTAATTTGCATTTCTCTGATGGCTAGTGATGATGTGTCTTTTCATGTGTCTTTCATGAGTCCTTTCAAGTGTCTGTGGGCCTGGGTATGCCCTCCTTGGAGGAGTGTCTGTTCAGGCTCTTTGCCCATTTTTTAATTGGATTGTTTGTCTCCCTGGGATGGAGTCATGTGAGACTTTATATATTTTGGAGATCAAATCCCTGTCCGAGGTATCATTGGCAAATATATTTTCCCATATGGTTAGTTCCCTTTTATTTTGATGATTTTTTTTTTTTAGCTGTGCAGAAGCTTCTTATTTTGATGAAGTCTCATTTGTTTATTCTTTCCTTGATGTCCCTTGCGGTAGGGGACATATCTGTGAAAATATTGCTGCGAGGGAATCTGAGAGTTTCCTGCCTATGTTCTTCTCAAGGACATTTATCGTGTTGCAACTTATATTGAAGTCTTTTATCCATCTTGAGTTTTTTTGTGTGTATGGTGTAAGTAGGTGGTAGAATTTAATTTTTTTACATGTAACTGTCCAGCTTTCCCAATACCATTTGTGGAAGAAGTTATTTTTACTCCATTTTATGCTTCGGCACCCGTTGTTGAATATTAATTGAATATAGACACATGGGTTTATTTCTGGGCTCTCCATTCTGTTCCATTGATATATATGTTTGTTCTTATGTCAGTACCAGACTGTTTTGATTACAATGGCTTTGTAATAGAGTTAGATGTCAGGTATTGTGATCTGTCCTACTTGGTTGTTCTTTCTCAAAATTGCTGTGGCTATTCGGGGCCATTTATGGTTCCATATAAATTATTGAAATATTTGTTCTATATCTGTGAAATATGTGATTAGTATTTTAATAGAGATTGCATTAAATCTATAAATTGCTTTGGGTATTATAGACATTTTGATGATGTTAATTCTTCTATCCATGAACAAGGTATATGCCTTCATTTATTTGTGTCTTCCTTAATTTCTTTCTTCAGTGCTGTGTAGTTTTCTGCATACAGGTCTTTGACCTTCTTGGTTAAGTTTATTCCTAGGTACATTATTTTTCTGGTTGCTATAGCAAAGAGGATTTCTTTCCTGATTTCTGATTCTGATATTTCATTGTTGATGTACAGAAATGGCTTCGATTTCTGAATATTGACTTTGTATCCTGTTGTTTTTCCAAATTTACTTATCAGGTCGAGTAGTTTTTTAGAGGAGTCTTTGGGGTTTCCTATGTGCACTATCATGTCATCTGCAAACAATGATAGTTTTACTTCCTCCTTTCCTATTTGGATGCCATTTATTTCTTTTTCTTGTCTGATTACTGTGGCTAGGCCTTCCAATACTATGTTAAATAGAAGTGGTCAAAGCGGACATCCTTGTTGTGTTCCTGATCTTAGTGGGAAAGCTTTTAGTTTTTGCCCATTGAGTATGAGGTTGGCTGTAGGATTTTCATATATGGCCTTTAGTGTGGTGGTGTATGCCCACCTTTCTTATTCCCACTTTGCTGAGTGTTTTTTATCATAAATGGGTGCTGTATCTTTCAAATGCTTTTTCAGCATCTATTGTTATGATCATGTGGTTTTTGTCTTTCTTTTTGTTTCTGTGATGCATTATGTTTATTTATTATGTGAATATTGGACTATCCTTGCATCACAGGAATGAATCCCACTTGATCATGGTCAATGACCTTTTTAATGTATTGCTGGATGTGCTTTGCCAATATTTTGTGGAGGATTTTAGTGTCTATGTTCATCAGCGATATTGGCCTGAAGTTTTCTTTGCTGGTTGTGTCTTTATCTGGTTTTGGGATTAGGATGGTGCTGGCTTCATAAAAAGAGTTTGGGAGTCTACTCTCTTCTGGGATGTTTTGGCATAGTCTGAGAAAGACAGGGGTTAGCTCTTCCTTAAATGTTTTGTAAAATTCTCCTGTGAAACTGTCTGGTCCAGGGCTTTTGTGTGCTGGGAGTTTTTTGATAACTGCTTCAATTTCACCCATTGCCTTTGGTCTGTTCAGGCTTTCTGCTTCTCCCTCATTCAGTGCTGGGAGGTTATCTTTTTCTAAAAATGTGTCCATTTCATCAAGGTTTTCAAATTTCTTGGCATATAATTGTTCATAGTAATTTCTTACAGTCCTTTGTATTTCTGTAGTATCAGTTGTTATTTCTCCTCTTTCATTTCTGATATTGTTTATTTGGGTCCTCTCCCTTTTCTTCTTGATGATTCTGCTTACAGGTTTGTCGATTTTGTTTATCTTTTCAAGGAACCAGCTCTTGGATTGGTTGATCCTTTGAATTGTTCTTTTAGTCTCTCTGTCATTCAGCTCTGCTCTGATCTTGATTATTTCCTTTCTTCTATGTGCTCTGGGTTTTTTTTTTTTGTTGTTGTTGTTGTTGTTTCTCCAGTTCTTGAAGATTCAGGGTTAGGTTGTTTATTTGAAATGTTTCCATCTTTCTTAGGTAGGTCTGTATTGCTATGCACTTCCCTCTCAGGACTGCTTTCGCTGTGTCCTGTAGGTTTTGGACTGTTGTACGTTCATTTTCATTTGTTTCCAGGAACTTTCTGGTTTCTTCTTAGATCTCTTTATTGACCCATTCATTATTTAATAGAGTGCTATTCAGTTTTCCTGAGTTTTAATGATTTTGAGTTTTTTCCTTGAGATTGATTTCTAGTTTCAAGCCCTTGTGGTCCGAGAAAATGCTTGTCCTGATTTTGATTTTCTTGAATTTGTTGAGGCTTGTTTTGTGTCCTATCATGTGGCCTATCTTTGAGAATATTCCATGTGCATTTGAAAAGAATGTGTAGTTTGCTTCTTTGTGATGAGAGGTTCTATATATGTCAGTTAAGTCCACATGATCTAATGTGCCATTCAGTTCCACAATATCCTTGTTGATATTTGGTAGGAAGATCTATCCATTGTGACAGTGGAGTGTGCTAAGACCCCTACTATCAGTGTGTTGCTATCTATATCTTTCTAGAGGTCCTCAAAAGTTTTTGTTACATATTTGGATGCTCTTATGTTGGGTGCATATAAATTTACAATGTTTATGTCTCTCAGGAAGGATGGATTCTTCCTCTAAGTATTATAAAGTGTCCTTCTGAGTCTCTCTTTATGGCCTTTGTTTTGAAATCTATTTTGTCTGAAAGAAGTATTGCTATCCTTGCTTTATTTCCTGTCCATTTGCTTGGAATGTTATTTTCCATCCCTTTACTTTCAATCTCTGTACGTCCTTTGTTCCTTTGTCTAAGGGTCTCTTGTAGGTATCATATATGTGGGTCATGTTTTCTTACCCATTCATTTATCCTATGTCTTTTGATAGGGGCATTCAATGCATTTACATTTAAAGTTATTATTGATAGGTAACAATTCATTTTTTCCCTTAGTACCTGTGATCTTCTCTCACTCTTTTTCTTCATCTTCTTAAAGGAGTCCCTTTAGCATATCTTGTAATATTTGTTTGGTAGACGTATATTCCTTAACCTTCTTTTTTTCCATATTTCACCTTCCATTTTAATTGAGAGCCTTGCTGGGTAGAGCTGTCTTGGTTGCAGGGCTTTTCTTTCCATGACTTGTAATGTTTCTTTCCTATATCTTCTGACATGTAGTGTTTCTGTTGAGAAATCAGTTGCTAGCCATTTCAGGGCTCCCTTGTATGTTACTACCTGTTTCTCCCTTGCTGCCTTTAGGATTCTGTTTTTCTTTGATATTTGCCATTTTAATTACAATGTGTCTTGGAGTGGGCCTCACTGGGTTCCTCTTGAATGAGACCCTCTGTGCTTCCTGGACTTGCATGACTTTTTCTCTCGTCAAATTAGGGAAGTTTTCCATCATTGCTTTTTCAAACAGGTTCTCTATCCCTTGTTCCTCTTTTCTTTCTGGTATCCCTCTTATTCAGATATTATTATGTTTCAGGTTGTCCTGCATTTCCCTCAATGCCTCTTCATTCTTTTTGAGTCTTTTTTCATTTTCTTGCTCTTTCTGGGAGCTTTTTTCTACCTTGTCCTTCAGCTCGTTGAATCAATCCTCTGTTTCAATGGGCCTACTTTTAATTCCTTCTACTTTTTTCTTCCATTCAGAAATTCTATTCTTCATTTCCTCTTGCCTTTTATTTTAGTGTCTATGTCTTTCTTCATGATGATATAGTTTGCAATCAGTTTCTTATAGTTTCCCTGTAGTTTTTGCTAATTCTCTTTGAGCTCACTGAACTCACTGAGTGTCCTTAGAACCATTGTTTTGAACTTAATATCTGATAGTTTATTTGCCCCTATTTCATTTAGTTCTCTTGCTGGAACTTTCTCCTTTCCCTTCGATTGAGGGGTGTTTTTTTGTCTTTCCATTATTTGTTGGACTCTTCTTTTTTGTTTTACTTCTGAAATTCATGTCTTGATTTCCTGAGTTTGTGGTGTGAACTTGTATGTTAGGAGACCACCCTTTTTTTTCCTTTTTTTCTGGATCTGCCTCTGATGATGTCAGCTATTAACCCCTTCTGACCTTAGGCAGTCTTTAAGTGACTTCCAGGAATCTACTGTCTGTGTCTGTCTCCCCCAGTTGTTAATCTAATCACTCTGCCCTCAGCAGCCACGGAAGGGCAGAGTTCCTCCTGTGGGCGAGAGTATAGTGTCCTTTCACAGTGCTGCTGCTCATGGGAGTACTTTTCTTGAGCTATATAGCTCTTCCTGTACAGGGGAGGAATCAGCACCAGGATTTCCCCAGCTATTCCCTCATTTCTCTCTCCAACACCTCTGCATCCAGACTGTTCTCAAATGACTCTAGTTCACTCTGTGTCCCCTTTAGCTAGGGATGGACTATCTGTGACTGCTGCTGTGTATTCAGCAGTCAGCCTTGCCCACTACCCTGGCCAGGACTGAGCTTCCTGGGGGTGGGGTTATTGTGTCCTTTCATGTTGCTGCTGCTTAGTGGAGAAGTCAGCACTGGGATCTCCCCAGCTACTTCCTCAGCTTGCTCCCCAGTGCTTCTGTCTCCAGAATCTCCTCAAGAAACTCTAGACCCTCTTCGTCCCCTTTGGTCTGGAATCTACTATCAGTGACTGCCACTCTGTACTCAGCACCCCGGCCTGTGCAATGCCTGGCCAGGACAGAACGTCCTGGGTGTGGGGCTTTTGTGTCCTCTCACGCTGATCCTGCTCAGGGCAATGGTCTTCCTGAGCAAGATGGCAGCTGCAGAATGGGGGGTGATTCAGCACTTGGACCCCACTGGACATTTTCTCAGTTCTTTCCCTGAAGCCTCCTCCCCCAGTCTCCCCTCAGGTGGCTGCAGCTTACTCTGGTCCTGCCTCCGCTGGAGCCTGTTGTTAGTGGCTGACACTACAAATTTTTGTGTTTACCCTTTTAATGGCTCTTTGTGTCTCCAGATGCCTGTCTCTGACAGAGAGCACCCATATCCTTTTCACAGCTGGCTGTTGTCCATTGTGCTGTAGGCTGGAGATCCCAGCTTATGGTTTATACCCCGCTCTTCTTAGGGGCATCCAACTGGCTGTTTCAATAACCCTCTGGCACTGCTGCCCATCGGCGCCCAGCCTACCTTCTCAAGTCTCTACCACACTCCTTTACCAGTTAGGTTGTGCTGAACTCAATTCCTCTGTCTGTCCATGGTTTTAAGGCTCCTCTCTTGCTATTGTTCAGTGGTTTTCTGGTTGATTTCTCCACAGTTTACTTGTAATTCCATATGGGTCCTGGGAGGAAGTCAGTGTGACTTCCACTCACTCTTCCACCATCTTGGAAGTCCAGATAAAGAGGGACTTTGAAAAGCAAGAGAAAAGAAGTCCTCTATTGGAAGGTTGCCAACTGGGAGGGGGAAGGGGAAGAATGGATGAAGTGGTGAAGAGATTAAGAAGTACAAATAGGTAGTTACAGAATAGCCTTGGGGGTGTAAAGTACAGGAGAGGGAATGGAGTAGCCCAAGAACTTTTATGCATGGCCCATGGACATGAACAGTGGTGGGGATTGCCTGAGGGAGTGGGGATGCTGAGTGGAAGGGGGCAAAGGGAGAAAACCAGGACAACCATAATAACATAATCAATAAAATATAGTTAAAAATTTTTTTGTGTGTGTTCCTGCTCCCAAAAACTCACTTTATCTGTTTGTATGTTTAGATTAGTGACCTTCATATTGGAGGCTTTACTAAGTAAGATATCTGGCAATCTTTGCCTGTCTGTTCATATTTTAAGAACAAGAGACTAAAAAGCTGATTTAAAGCTTTGTGTTCATGAATAATCACCTACTGACAATGCATCTCACTGCAGGCTGATGTATCTAGGCTGGTTCATTGAGAAAGCTATAGTGTCATTTTCCTTGGGTTTTGCTCTTGGACTAGTCACATTCACTGGAGAAGAGATATTTCACCTCTAGCCCATAAGGTTTCTGCTGGCCAATTGGATAGAAGACTTGTGGAGTTGTTCATCTCAACATTTTAGCTGCAGATACTGTTAATTTCTATAATTTTAATGCAGAATCCTACCTTCATGCCTTGAGCCATGATCTTTTTGTTTTATAGTCTCCTTTTTCTGAAAATCCTGTTATGTGTAGTTTTAGACATTACTGGCTGCTGCTGACCACAAAAAAATAGAATGGGTCTCTTTTTCCTCTTGCCATGATATATGCACACAAATTTGTCCCAACAGTGGCTCTCCTGCTGGAATTCTCAACTAGTGATGCAGAATGTGAGGGTCTTGGGGTACATTTATGAATGGTGTTGCAAAGGTCTAATTGTTCTTTGGTATGAATATTTTCTCTTTTTCTCACTGTAGGGCTATTTAGAGGGTTCCAGGTTTATGCCTGCATTAAAAAAAATGGTCCCCCAGGCTTACAATAATTTTTGTGAGCCTCTTAGAGCCTACCAATAAATTCTCTTTTTGACTGAGATTACCAGGTCAGTTTCTGTTGCATGAAACCAAAAATCCATAACTAACACAACAGCTACATCTCAATTTACATGGTGCCTAAGTTCCATGTGATTATTGATGGCTTTTATGTGGTCACATTTCACCCAAATACATGTACTAGGTTTAAATATTTGTAACAGGTTTAAAAATTATACTGTGCCTAAACAAATTTTATAATCAATAAGAATTGATGAAATTAATTAAAAATAAACTCACAGAGATATCTTTTCCAGAAAGTTGTGTGAATTTTCTTCAATGGGAAGATCTGCGTAAAGAGTTTCAAATCCAAATTTTTTGTAAGCTTACATAATTGAATGGACTTAATATATTTTTATCGAATACTTAATATATTTTTATGACTTTATTTCCTTTAGACTTGTAACTTAGAAGAAGTAGTTATCATTTTGCAATTAGTAAACTCTTTTCTGTAACAATGAAACAGAAACAAAACTTTTACTATGAATATACACTCAATATTCTACTCCCTTGGCTTGTGGTATCTTGAAAAATATTGCCTCAAAAGTATTACCAGTTCTCTATATACCTTTAAAATACTTCTCACCTTATGTTTATTTTTTGTTTTATTTTCCAAGTTTTTATTTTATTTTTTTCCATTACAATTTTGTCCCCTTGTATCTTCCTCTCCATCTCTGCAATCACTACACTGTTGTCCATGTCCACGACTCCTTTTTCCTTTTTGGTCAGTCTCTCCACCCTCTAGCCCACCCTTAGCTGTTGTCCCATTCTATATCTATGAGTATGTCTCTATTTTGCTTGTTAGTTCATTTTGTTAATTAGAGTCCACATATAAGTGAAATCATATGGTATTTGTCTTTCTCTGACTAACTAATTTCATGCAGCATAATGTTATCTAGGTCCATCCATACTGTGGCAAAGTGTAAAACTTTCTTCCTTTTTATGGCAGAGTAGTATCCTATTGTGTAAATATACCATAGTTGTTTTATCCACTTATCTACTGATGAACACTTGAGCTACTGCCATATCTTGGAGATTGTAAATAATGTTGCAATAAAAATAGGGGTGCTTATGTTCTTTCTAATTAGTGTTTTGGGTTCCTTTGGATATATTCTGAGAAGTGGGGCTGCTGAGTTAAAAGACAGATCCATTTTTAATTATTTGAGGTATCTCCACATTGCTTTCCATAGTGTCTGCACCAGTTTGCATTCCCACCAACAGTGTGAAAGTTCTCCCCTTCTCCAGATCCTCGCCAGCACCTGTTGTATGTTGATTTATTGATGATAGCCATTCTGACAGATATGAAATCATATCTCATTGTTGTTTAAATTTGCATTTTCTGATGATTAGTGATGTTGAACATCTTTTCATATGGTTATTAGCCATCTGTATGTCCTTTTTGGCTACGTGTCTATTCAGGTCATTGGAGCATTTTTATTTTTTATATTTTTGGTGTTGAGCTATGTACATTCTTTATAAATTTTGGATATTAATTTCTTATCACATGTACCAGCAAATATGTTCTCAAATTTTGTGGGTTGTCATTTTAGTTTGTTGATGTTTTCCTATGCTATGCAAAAACTTTTTAGTTTGATGTAGCCTCATTTGTTTATTTTTTTCTTTTGTTTCTCTTGCCTGGTGACACATATCTGATAAAATATTGCTATGAGAAAAGTTTGAGATTTTGCCACCTATGTTTTCTATAATATTTACTGTTTCAGGTTTAAAATTTAACTCTAATCCATTTTGAATTTATCCTTTTGTGTGGCAAAGAAATTTGCTTAGTTTCATTTTTCTTTGTGTATCTGTCCAATTATCCCAACACCATTTATTGAATAAACTCTCTTTTGCTTATTGTTTGTGCTTGCTTCCTGCATCAACTATTAATTAACTATAAAAGTGTGGGTTTATTTCTGGGCTCACTATTCTGTTCCATTGATCTATTTGTCTGTTTTTATGCAAGGATCATGCTATTTTCATTACTATGGCCTTATAGTATAGTTTGATGTAGGTAGTGTGATTCTGCCATCTTTGTTCTTCTGTCTCAGGATTGCTACTGCTATGTGGAGACCTTTTGTGGTTCCATATACAGTTCTGAAATATTTGTTCAAGTTCTGTGAAAGAAATTATTGGAATCTTGATAGGAAGTGTGTTGAATCTATAATCTGCTTTGGGTAGCATGGACATTTCAATGATGTTAAGTCTTCCTATTCATGAATATGGTATGTTTTTCCACTTGTTTGTATCTTCTTCAATTTCTTTTCCAGTGTATTTTAATTTACCAAGTATAGGTCTTTTACATCATTGGTTATGTTTTATTCTTAAGTATTTTATTCTTCTTGAAGCAACTGTAAATGGGATTGTTTTCTTAATTTCCATTTCTGTTAGTTTGTTGTTGGCATATAAAAATGCAACTAATTTCAGGATATTAACGTTGAATCCTGCTACTTTGCTGAATTCATTTATCAGAAATAGTAGTTTCTTGGTGGAGCCTTTGGGGTTCTCCATGATCAGTATCATGTCACCTGCAAATAATGACAGTTTTACTTCTTTCTTTCCAATTTGGATGCCTTTTGCTTCTTCTTCTTCTTCTTGTTTGATTGCTGTGGCTAGACTTCCTGTACTATGTTGAATAAGAGAGGTGAAAGTGGACATCCCTGTTTTGTAATTCATCGTAAGGGGAATGCATTTAGTTTTTGCCCATTAAGAATGATGCTGGCAGTGGGTTTGTCATATATATCATAATTAGATGTGTTTCCTCTATTCCTACTTTGCAGATAGTCTTTATCATGAATTGGTTCTGGACTTCATCAGTCTTTTCTTTTCCATCAATCAGCATCTATTGATATGATCACATGGTTTTTATCCTTCATTTTGTGTATGTGGTGAATCACATTTATTGATTTGTGAATGTTGTACCAACCTTGCATGACTGGAGTAAATCTCATTTGACCGTGGTGTATGATCTTTAGATGCATTGCTTTATTTAGTTTGCTAATATTTTGTTGAGGATTTTAGCATCTATGTTCATCATGGCTATTGGCCTATAATTTTCTTTCTTTGCAGATTCTTTATCTGGTTTGGGATTAGGATAATGCTGGCCTCATAAAATGAGCTTGGGAGCAGTCTCTCATCTTGAATTTTTTGAAATAGTTTGAGAAGGAGAGGTGTTATTTCTTTTCAGAATATTTTGGAAATTTCCCCTGTGAAGCCATTTGGTCCAGGGCTTAAGTTTTGGGGGGAGTTTTTTTTTTTATTATTGCTTCAATTTTAGTAGGTATAATCTGTCCATTCAAGTTCTCTGATTCTTCCTGACTTAGTTTTGGAAGGTTGTATGTTTCTAGGAATTTATTTCTTCCAGTCATCCAGTTTGTTGTCGTGGTTGTTCATCGTATTTTCTTACAATCCTTTGTATTTCTTGATATCATTTGTCATTTCTCCTCTTTCATTTCTGATATTATTTATTTGGGTCCTCTCTTTTTCCTCAGTGAGTCTGGTTAAAGGTTTGTCAATCTGTTTATCTTTTGAAAGAACCAGCTCTTAGATTCATTGATCTGTATTATTTTAATATCCTATTTCATTCATTTCCACTCTGATCTCTATTATTTCCTTCCTTCTACTCACTTTGGGCTTTGTTTGTTGTTCTTTTTCAAGTTACTGTAAGTGTAATGTTAGATTGTTTATTTGAGCTTTTTTCTGTTTTTTGAGATAAGCCTGTAAATGCTATGAATTGTCCTTGTAGGATCGCTTACCCTGTGTGTCACAAATTTGGAATTGTTTTGATCTCATTTTCATTTGTTTCAAGGTATCTTTTGATTTCTTCCTTGATCTCTTTGTTGACCCACTCATTGTTTAGTAACATGTTGTTTAGCTTCCATGCCTTTGTGTATTTTTCAGTTTTCTTCTTGTGATTTATTTCTAGGTTCATTGCATTGTGTTCAGAAAAGATGTATGATATGATTTCAATATTCGTGAATTTATTGAGATGTGTTTTGGGTCTTAATATGTGGCCTATCATAGAAAGTGATCCATGTGCATTTGTGAAGTACATATATTCTGTTTCTTTGGGGTGAACTGCTCTGAAGATATCAGTTTAATCTGTTTGATCTAGAATGTGGTTTAAAGTGGCTGTATCTGTATTTATTTTCTGTCTGGAAGATCTATCCATTGAAGTCAATGGGGTGTTTAAATCCCTAACCTGACTGTATTTCTCTGGATCTCTCCTTTTATGTCCATCAAGATTGCTTTATGTATATAGGTGCTCCTATACTGAGTACATAAATGTTTACTAGTGTTATATCCTCTTGTTGGATTGTTCCCTTTATTGTTATGTAGTATACTTCTTTATCTCTTAGTATAGCCTTGGTTTTAAAGCCTATTTTGTCAGATAAAAGTAATGCTACCCCAGTGATGTTTCCCTTTCCATTTGGATGAAATATCTTTTCCATCCCTTTACTTTTAGTTAGTGTGTATCTTCTGATCTGAGGTGGGTCTCTTGCAGGAAACATGTATATTAGTCTTATTTTCTTATCTACTCAGCTACCCTATGTCTTTTGGTTATACCTTTATACCATTTACAAGAAGTGATTATTGATAAATATGTAATTCTTTGCATTTTATTTTACCTATTTATTGTCTTGTTCTTCTTCTTCTTCCCCCTCTTCCTCCTCCTCCTCCCTCTCCCCCTCCTCCTCCTTCTCTTCTTTTTGTCCTTCTTAAAGCAAGCCCTTTAACATTTGCTGCAGTACTGATTTGGTGTTAATGAACTCCTTTATCTTTCTCTTGTCTGGGCTAGCTCCTTGTTTCTCTGATTTTAAATGATTGCCTTGCTGGGTAAAGTAGCCTTGGTTGTAGGTCCTTATTTTCATCACCTTGAATATTTCATGCCATACCCTTCTGGCCTGAAATATTTCTGTTGAGAAGTCAGATGACAATCTAATTGATGCTCCCTTATATATAACTACATGATTTTCTCTTGTGGTTTTTAGGATTCTCTTCTTGACTTTAAGCCTTGTCATTTTAATTATGATGTGTCTTGGTGTAGGCTTCTTTAGGTCCTACTGCTATGGAACTCTCTGCGCTTTTCGGAGTTGGTGTGTCTTTTTCCTTCACCATATTAGGGAGCTTTGGGGTCATTATTTCTTCAGATAGGTTCTTGATTACTTGCTAATTCTCTTCTCTTTTGAGTATTCCTATAATACTGATGTTGCTATGCTTCATGTTGTCCCAAAGGTGTCTTAAGTTCTTTTCATTTTTTTAAATTCCTTTTTCTTTTTGCAGCTTGTTTTTTTTTCTACCTTGCCTTCCAAATCACTGATTCAGTCCTCTGCTTTGTCTAACCTACTGTTTATTCTTTCCAGTGTATAATTTTTTCCATATATTGTATTTTTTGTTTTGACTGGTTCTTTTCTATGGTCTCTATGTTTTTTTTCATGTTGTTGAGTACCCTTATAATCTTTATTCTAAACGCTCTGTCTGATAATAGTGCTTGCCTACATTTCATCTAGTTTTTCTGGAGAATTCTCTTGCTCTTTCATTTGAGGCCTGTTTCTTTGTATTCCCATTTTGGCTGCCTCTTTGTATTTGTTTCTATGTAATAAGTAGATCTGCAGAAACTCTGGTGCAGGCGTAACTCAAACCATGTATGTGACTTTCCATTTGCATGAAATGGGTCCTGGGTCACCTGTTTGGCATTATCAGCAATCCACAACTTGTGGCTCCTCTTCTGGGTCTGTTTGTATGCAGAAAGAACCACACTGCGCACTGAGGATGGCTTTTACCAACCCTAGGCCTTGTGGAAGGTCAGCTAAAATCTCAGAGCTCCCAGAGATCCACCTCTTTCTACAGGTTTTCTATTAGGCTTAAAGAATGAATATCTTCAGCTGTACTCTTCAGCAGTAGGGCTTAAGTACCACAGGGTAGGGCAAAGTAATTCCTGTGGGTTGGGCTATTACTTCCTCACATGCTGATGCCATTTAGAGAGGATTGCTCTATTTGAGAAAGATTCCTTCTGCAGTATGAGAAATGAATCAGCACAAGGATCCTGGTGCCTATTCCTTCAATTCTCTACCAGAGTCACCAGCCTGAGACTCTCCTCGTGTGTCTTTAGTTCATTTTGCCCTCCCTCTGCTGGATCCCAGGGCAAGTGGCCACAAATGAATTTTTGTATGTTGGTCCTTTAAAAAACTCTCTGCATCTCCAGCCTTCTCTCCCTGGTTTACAGAAAACTCATTGCTTTTTATAGCCATATGTTATTTGGGCTTTTTCCTGGTTCTGGTGCTGTAGGCTGGGGGGCTGAACTTGGGGTTTAAGCCCAGCATTTCTTAGGGGGGACCCTCTGGACACTGAAATATCCCTCCAGGACTTTAGCTCCAACATGTGGAAGCCCAGTCAGCCTTGATGGGCCTCCTCCACACTTCTTACCAGTCATGCTTGGTGAAGTGGTTTCTTCTGTTTGTCTGTGGTTATAAGGCTTCTCTAAAGCTAGTGTTCAGTTGGTTATTCAAGATGATTTCTCTTCAATTTAGTTGCAGTTCCAGATTGGTCCTGGGAAGAGGTTAGTGTAGCTTCCATTTACTCCTCCACCATCTTGGATCTCTGTCACCTTATGTTTAAACTTATGAGCACTTAAGGTTAGTATTTTCTGAGGCAACAGTCAGGAAAAGAGCCCTTCAGCTCACCTTTTTTTCTTTTCTCTCTTACTAAACACTTACATTCTTGTTCAAATTGGAATATCTTAGACAGCATGTGAAAAATGGTACCAGCCTTTTTCTTGATGTCTTGTACTCTAGTTTAGGAAGCAAGCAATAAAGAGTAACTCTTTGCTTTCTTGTATTTTGTCATAACTGGACATTACTTGTTCAAACAGTAGTTTTTGTTGAAACTTGTTGATCCAATAGCAAAAAGTAGAACAAACAAAAACAACTCTTCTGCTTGCTAACTGAATTAAGTTCGGTTAATTACTAATTTTTTCTGAGTCTCACTGATCTCAGTTTTTAATAGAGAATTAATACCTAACCCTTCATACCTGAAAAAGCTAATTATGCATATGAAAGGACTTTATAAATTAAAATATATATTTTAAAATAAGACTGATGTTCAAATAGGTATAGACTACATTTTTTGTGTAAGTCCATCCTTGCCTGTAGCAGTTTGTTAATTCCCAAAAGAGAAAACACATATGTGAAATAATATTCATTATCACCAAGAATAAAAAAATGCACTTTCAAGCAACAAAGAGATACCCTTTTTACTTATGAAAAGAAATGTTTAAAAAATTAGGTTACTTTGTGCCAAAGAGATTAGATTGAAATTGGGAGTCATTTCATGTAGGTAACATGGCAACAATACCTTTGTCATACAATTGGCAATACATCTGTTGAGTATTAAGCATTTAATACCTTTTAACACTTACTTCATTCACCCAGAATCATTACAAAAGCTTCACAAAATGATTATTTATAATCACAAAAAGAAAACAAACTAAATGACCAACGATAAGAGAATAGTTCAGCAAATTTTATTATTTTGACACAGTGGACAACTACACAATGATGCCATTAAATTATGCTTTCAGAAATTTTCAACAGAATGAGAAAAATAGCTCTGATATATATTATTTACTGTGTTATACATTATGTATATTTGTGTATATGTTATAAATTAATTGAAAAAAGCAGGGTATTTATATATGGTATAATTTAAAAAAATTTAAATATGTCAAGAAAAAACACACCTCACCCAGAACTAACACATATAAAAATATTAACAAAAGTAGTCTATGGATATTGGCACCATTGGAGCTTTATTTTCTGTTTCTTTATCTATTTTTAAATTGTCTTTTATTTATTTATTTTTTTATTGTTCAAGTACATTTCTCTCCATTTTCCCACCACCACTTTTCCCTGTCCCACCCACTCCTACCCCCACCTCCCACCTTCAATCCTTCCCAAATGTGGCTTTGTCCAAGGGTCTTTTATTGTTTTCTGTTTGTTCGTTTGTTTTTTGTTTTTTTAGATTCTTATTTTATTTTATTTTTTAATTAATTAATTAATATTTTCAAATACATTTGTCTCCACCTTCCGCCCACAACTTTCCCCTGCCCCCTTCTCCCTCTCCCTCCCTCAATCTTTTTCCACTTTGGCTTTGTACATGACTGCTTGCTATATGTTCCTTGACTTGCCCCCTTCCCTTTCTTTTCCCCCTTCCAGCCCTCCCTCCTTCCTTCTTGTCTCTGTTGCTTTCTTTCTTTTTTTTCTTTTTTTCGTGTTGCTGATCTTATTTTCCCTGTATCTTTGTTTTGTTGGTTAGGTTCCACTTATAGGTGAGATCATATGGTATTTGTCTTTCACCCCCTGGCTTATTTTGCTAAGCATAATGCTCTTTATTCCATCCACGCTGTGGCGAAGGGTGGTAGTTCTTTTTTTCTTTCTGCTATGTAGTATTCCATTGTGTAAATGTACCATAGTTTTCTGTGCCACTCATCTACTGATGGGCATTTAGGTTGCTTCCAACACTTGGCTATTGTAAATTGTGCTGCTATGAACATTGGGGTGCATAGGTTCTTTTGAATTGGCGTATTGGGATTCTTAGGGTATAGTCCCAGCAGGGGAATCACTGGATCAAAAGGCAGTTCTATTTTCAGCTTTTTGAGGAAATCCATACTGTTATCCTCTGCATTCCCACCAAAAGCGTACTAGTGTCCTCTTTTCTCCACAGCCTCACCAGCACTTGCTTGTTGATCTGTTTAAGAAGACCATTCTCACCAGTGTTAGATGGTGCCTCATTGTGGTTTTGATCTGTATTTCTTTGATGGTTAGTGATGTCCAGCATCCTTTCAAATGTCTCTGGGCCCTCTGTATTTCCTCCTTGGAAATGCGTCTGCCCAGGTCCTTTGCCCATTTTTTCATTGGATCGTTTGTCTTCTTGGAGTGGAGTCGAGTGAATTCTTTATATATCTTGGAGATCAAACCTCTATCTGATGTATCATTAGGGAATATATTTTCCCAAATCGTTGGGTCTTTTTTCATTTTGCTGATGTTTTCTTTAGCCATGCAGAAGTTTCTTATTTTGATGAGTTCCCACTTGTTTATTCTTTCCTTTATGTCCCTTGCTTCAGGAGACATATCAGTAAAAAATTTGCTGCATGAGATAACCGAGAGTTTCCTGCCAATGTTCTCCTGAAGAACTTTTATGGTGTTGCGACTTATATTTAAGTCTTTTATCCATCTTGACTTTATTTTTGTGCATGGTGTCAGCTGATGATCCAATTTCAATTTGTTGTGTGTAGCTGTCCAGCTTTCCCAACACCATTTGTTGAAGAGGCTATTATTGCTCCATTTTATGCTTCTGCCACTTTGTCAAACATTACATGTCCATATAGACCTGGGCTTATTTCTGGGCTTTCTATTCTGCTCCACTGGACTATGGATCTGATTTGTGCCAGTGCCAGGTGGTTTTGAGTATAGTGGCTTTGTAGTATAGCTTGATGTCCAGTATTGTGATCACACCAACTTTTTTTTTTTTTCTCAAAATTGCTGTCACTATTCGGGGTCATTTATGGTTCCATATAAATTTTTGAAATGTCTGTTCTATTTCTGTGAAATATATCATTGATATCTTAATAGGAATTACATTGAATCTACAAACTGCTTTGGGTAGTATGGACATTTTAATGATATTAATTCTCCTAATCCATGAGCATGGTATATGCTTCCATTTATTTCCGTCTTCCTTAATTTCTTTCTTCAATATTGTAAAGTTTTCTGTGTACAGGTTTTTTACCTCCTTGATTAAATTTATTCCTAGGTACTTTATTTTTCTTGTTGGTATATCAAGTGGTATTTATTTCTGATTTCTTCTTCTTTTATTGCATTGCTGGTGTACAAAAATGCCTTTGATTTCTGAATATTGACTTTGTATCCAGCTGTTTTGCCAAATTCACTTATAAGGTTGAGTAGTGTTTTGGGGGAGTCTACAGGGTTTTCTATGTACACTATCATGTCATCTGCAAACAATGATAGCTTTACTTCCTCCTTTCCTATTTGGATGCCTTTTATTTCTTTTTCTTGTCTGACCACTGTGGCTAGGACTCCCAATACAATGTTGAATAGAAGTGGTGAAAGCAGACATACTTGTCATGTTCCCAATCTTAGTGGGAAAGCTTTTAGGTTTTGCCCTTTGAGTATGATGTTGGCTGTAGGTTTTCCATATATGGCCTTTATTCCCCATTTATTCCCATTTTGCTGAGTGTTTTGGTCATAAATGGGTGCTGTACCTTATCGCATGCTTCTTCTGCATCTATTGAGATGGTCATGTGGTTTTTGTTTTTTATTATTGTGATGTATTACGTTTATTGACTTGCGTATATTGAACCATCCCTGCATCCCTAGGATGAATCTCACTTGATCGTGGTCAATGATCTTTTTAATGTATTGCTGGATGCGGTTTGCCAATATTTTGTTGAGGATTTTAGCATCTATGTTCATCAGAGAAATGGGACTATAGTTTTCTTTTTCGTAGGGTCTTTATCTGGTTTTGGGATTAGGGTGATGCTGACCTCATAAAAAGAGTTTGGGAGTCTTTTGTCTTCTTGAATTTTTTGGAATAGTCTGAGAAGGACAGGGGTTAGCTCTTCCTTAAAGGTTTTGTAAAATTCTCCTATGAAACCGTCCGGCCCTGAGCTTTTGTGTGCTGGGAGTTTCTTGATTACTGCTTCAATTTCCCCAGCTGTTATCGGTCTGTCCAAGCTTTCTGCTTCTTCCCCCTTCAGTGTTGGAAGATTATACTTTACTAGGAATTTGTCCATTTCATTGAGGTTTTCAAATTTCTTGGCATATAGTTGTTCATAGTAGTTTCTTACAATCCTTTGCATTTCTGTGGTATCAGTTGTTATTTCTCCTCTTTCATTTCTGATATTATTTATTTGGGTCCTCTCCCTTTTTTTCTTGATGAGTCTGCTTAAAGGCTTGTTGAGTTTATTTATCTTTTCAAAGAACCAGCCCCTGGATGGGTTGATCCTTTGAATTGTTCTTTTCATCTCTATGTCATTCAGTTCTGCTCTGATCTTGATTATTTCCTTCCTTCTACTTGCTCTGGGGTTTATTTGTTGTCGTTTCTCCAGTTCTTGAAGTTGTAGTGTTAGGTCTTTTATTTGAAATGTTTCTATCTTTTTTAGGGAAGCCTGTATTGCTATGAACTTCCCTCTCAGGACTGCCTTTGCTGTGTCCCATAGGTTTTGGACTGTTGTCTGTTCATTTTCATTTGTTTCCAGAAACTTTTTGGTTTCTTCTCTTATCTCATTATTGACCCGTTCATTGTTTAATAGTCTACTGTTCAGTCTCCATGAGTTCGCAAGTTTTTGAGGTTTCTCTTTGAGGTTCCAGTTTCAAGCCCTTGTGGTCCGAGAAAAAGCTTAGTATTATTTCAATTTTCCAGAATTTGCTGGGCTTGCTTTGTGTCCTATCATGTGGTCTATCTTTGAAAAACTCCCATGAGCATTTGCAAGGAATGTGTATTTTGCTTCTTTGGGATGTACGGTTCTACATATGTCAGTTAAGTCTATTTGATTCAGTGCGTCATTCAGCTCCACAATATCCTTATTGATGTTTTGTTTGAAAGATCTGTCCATTTTTGACAGTCGGGTGTTGAAATCCCTTACTATTAGTGTGTTGCTGTCTATATCTTTTTTGAAGTCGTCCAAGATTTTCCTTATATATTTGGGTGCCCCTATGTTGGGTTTATATAAGTTTACAATGTTTATGTGTTCTTGATAGATTCTTCCTTTAAGTATTATAAATGCCCTTCTGGGTCTCTTTTTATGGCCTTTGTTTTGAAATCTATTTTGTCTGATACAAGTATGGCAACCCCTGCTTTCTTCTCTTGTCCATTTGCTTGGAATATTTTTTTTTCCATCCATTTACTTTCAATCTGTGTAGATCTTTTGCTCTGAGGTGGGTCTCTTGAAGGCAGCATATGTGTGGGTCATGTTTTCTTACCCATTCAGCTACCCTGTGTCTTTTGATTGGGGCATTTAGTCCATTTACATTGAGAGTTACCACTGATAGAAATCTGTTCATTTTTTCTCTTTGTACCTGTGTTCCGCTCTCTCTCATTCTTTTCCTTCATCTTCTTAAACCAGTCCCTTTAGCATATCTTGGAGTGCTGGTTTGGTGGAGATGTATTCTTTTGGCCTTCTTTTGTCTGGGAAACTCCTTATTTCCCCTTCTATTTTAATTGAGAGCCTTGCTGCGTAGAGCAGCCTTGATTGTAGGTCCTTGCTTTTCATGGCTGGGAATATTTGTCGCCATTCCCTTCTGGCCTGTAGTGTTTCCGTTGGGAAGTCAGCTCCTAGCCGTATCGGGGCCCCCCTTGTATGTCACTTTCTCCTTCTCCCTTGTTGCCTTGAGGATTCTCTCTTTGTCTTTGATAGTTGCCATTTTAATGATGATGTGTCTTGGAGTGGGCCTCCTTGGGTCCCTCTTGAGTGGGGCCCTCTCTGCCTCCTGGATCCATAAGACCTTTTCTCTCCTCAAATTGGGGAAGTTTTCTATCATTACTGTTTCAAACAGGTTCTCTATCCCTTGCTCCTCTTCTCCTTCTGGTATCCCTATTATGCGGATATTATTGCACTTCAGGTTGTCCTGCATTTCCCTCAGTGCCTCTTCATTCTTTTTTAGTCTTTTTTCCATTTCTTGTTCTTTCTGGGAGCTTTTCTCTACCTCTCATCCAGCTTGCTGATTCAATCTCTGCTTCATCCAGCCAGCTTTTGATTCCTTCTACTGTGTTCTTCAATTCAGAAATGGTATTCTTCACATCCTCTTGTGTCTTCTTGATAGTTTCTATGTCCTTTTCCAGGTTGATATACTTTGCGGTATGTTCCTGATAGTTTCTCTGCAGTTTCTCATATTTATCTTTGAGCTGGCTGAGCTCATTGAGCTTCCTTAGAGCCAGTGTTTTGAATTCAGTATCTGATAGTTCCATTGCCTCTATTTCATTTAGCTCTCTCTGTGGGGATTCCTCCTTTCCACTCATTTTGGGGGAACTTCTTTTTCTTCCCATTTTTGTAACAGTCTATTTTTTTTCTTCTGTTTCGATTGATCCGTCTAGAATTCATGACTTTGTGGATTAAATTTCTATGGTAGTAGGCGCGTCTTTTTTTTTACTATTTTTTTTGAATTTTTCTTTTCTTTACTTTTCTTTGGGTGCCTGCCTCTGATGAGGTCATATAGGGTTTTTGACCCTATATGACCTTGGGTCGTTTGTTTGAGCCTTCCAGGAGTCTACTGTCTGTGTCTGACTCCTGCTTTGGGCAGCTCTGTGACCCCTTCAGCCAGGGATCCACTATTTCTGTGGATCGCTCTGCACTCTCACGTCAGCTCCTTGAGCGCACTCCCCAGTCCGGCAGGCCACACCACCCATCTGGCCTCCCGTGTTCACCCCAGCCCAGGGCGCTTACTCCTGAGACCTTGTGCACTTGTCTGGTGCCTGCGCCTGGCAGGCTCCCCGGCATTGGTCAGTTTAGGATCTTCTATTGTGTGCTTTCCCCACTTTTGGCTCTTTGGAGGTGTGGCCTGCGCGCACTCAGTGGCGTCTATGGAAATGGGAGGAAGTCAGCTCTGGGGCTCTCCAGTGAATCTTTCTCCAGTCTCTCCTCCAAGGTCTCTGGGCAGCTCTGTGACCCACTTGGCCAGGGATCCGCTATTTCTGTGGACCGCGTTGTATTCGCAGGTCCTCTGGCTCCTGCACGCCCGCTTCTGCCTCTTTGGGGGGTGCTTCCTGCCTGCGCAAAATGGAGACTACAGAATGGGAAGGGAGTCAGTACTCCCTGTTCCTCCTCCCATTCTTTCCCCAACACCTCCATCTCCAGTTTCTCCTCAAGGCTCTCTATGCATCTGTGTGTCCCCTTTGGCCAGGGATCCTCTATTTCTTCCAGCTTGTTTGCACTTACCCCCCGCACCCCCAGCTCACATGCATACAACCTGTGTGCGCAGCACACAAAAGGCAGGTTAATTGATTCCCTTATGCCTGAGTGAGATGGCAGCTGCAGAGTGGGAGGTGCGTTATCACTGGCACTCCACTGGCCACCATCTCAGTTCTCTTCACACAGTTTTCCTCACCAATCTTTCCTCAGGCACCAGCCCACTCTGCTGCTCCCTCTACCCAGAGATCAAGGAGGGTGGCCGCCACTGCAACTTTTTGCATTGGCTCTTTAAATGTCTCTTTGCATTTCCAGCTGCCTTTCTCTGGCAGAGAGTGCCCCTAAGCTTTTCAGGGATGTGTATTGTCTGTGTGTTTTCCTGGTTTCAGCTGCTGTATTCTAGGGGTCCCTGTTTAGACCTTGTTCTTCTCAGGGGGAGCCAACCACCCATTTCAATGTCCCTCTGGTGCTGGTGCCCATGGGTGCCCAGCCCACCATTATGAGCCTCCACCGCACTTCTCACCCGTTGGGACGTGTGAGAGAGGAATCCACTCTCTGTCTGCGGCTCCAAGGCTCCTCTCCTATCATTCCATTGTTTTCCAGGTGATTTCTCCACTATTTAGTTGCAATTCCCGTTTGGTCTGGAAGGAGGTCAGCGTGACTCCCATTCACTCCTCCGCCATCTTTGAATCTTCTCCCCATAGCTGTTTTAACCACTCATTTACCGATGGACACTTGGGCTGCTGCCATATCTAGCATTTATAAATAATGCTGCAGTGAACATAGAAATTGCATATATTCTTTCAAACTAGTCTTTTGGGTTTCTTTGATAAACTTCCTGAAGTGGCATTGTGGGGTCATAAGGCAGTTCTATCTTTAATTTTTTGGGGTAACTCCATACTGCTTTCAACAGTGTCTGTACCAATCTGCAGTCCCACCAACAGTACAAAAGGGTTCCCTCTTCTTCAGATCTTCACCAGCACCTGTTATTTGTTGATTTATTGATTATAGACATTCTGACAAGTGTGAGGTGATATGTTATTGTGGTTTTAATTTGCATCTCTCTGATGATTAGTGGTGGTTAGCATCTTTTCATATGTCTATGGGCCATCTGCATGTTCTCTTTAAAAAAGTGTCCATTCAGGTCCTTTTTAAAACTGGATTTTTTGTTTTATGGTGTTGAGTTTTATAAGTTCTGTATAAAGTTTAGATAGTAACCCCTTATCAGTTGTATCATTGGTGAATATGTTCTCCCACTCAGTGGGCTGTATTTTCATTTCATTGATGGTTTCCTTTTTGGGACAAAGACTTTCTAGTTTGATAGTCTCATTTGTTTATTTTTTCTTTTGTTTTCTTTGCTAGAGGAGATATATCAGAAAAAATATTACTATGAGCAATGTTCAAGATTTTATTGCCTATGTTTTCTTGTAGGATTTCTATGGCTTCAAGTGTTTAAGTCCTTAGGCCATCTAGAATTTGTCCTTGTGTGTGGTGTAAGAAGGTGGTCTAGTTTCAGTTTTTGCATGTATTTGTTGAATTTTCCCAACACCATATATTGAATAAACTATCTGTAGCCCATAGTATACTTTTGCCTCCCCTGTCAAATTTTAATTGACTATAAAGATGTGGTATAATTTCTAGCCTGACTATTCTGTGATCAGAGCATGAAATAACTTTTACATCTTTTTACTTTTACTCTGTGAGTATCTTTTTTCCAGAGGTGGAGCTCTTGAATTTAGCATATATATGGGTCTTGTTTTCTTGTCCTTTCAACTATCTTATATCTTTTGATTGGAGTATTTACACCATTTACATTAAAAGTGATTATTGATAGATACATATGTATTGCCATTTCATTTTTAAACTATTTTTTCTTTTTTATCTTATTTTTCTCAAAGCAAGCCCTGTAGCATTTGTAGCAATACTGACTGGTGGTAACAAAATCATTTGTCTTTTTCTTGTGTGGGAAGCTCTTTATTTTTCATTGATTTTAAACAATAGCTTTGTCAGATAAAGTAATCTTGGTTGTAAATCCTTGTTTTACATCACATTGTATATTTCATGCCAGTCTCTTCTGGCCTGAAATATTTCTGTTGAGATACCAGATGACAGCCTTATGGGAGCTCCCTTGTAGGTAACTAACTGCTTTTCCCTTGTGGCTTTTAAGATTCTCTCTGTCTTTAAGTTTTGCTATTTTAATTATAATGTGTTTTAGTCTGAGCCTCTTTGGATCTATCTTGTTTGGAACTCTCTGCACTTTCTGCACTATTATGTTCTGTTTTCTTCACCTGGTTAGGGAAAATTTTGGTAATTATTTCTTCAAATACGTTCTTGATCCCTTGTTCTCTCTTTTTTTTTCTGGTATCTCAGTGTTGTAAATATTGTTACACTTCATGCTGCCCCAAAGGTCCCTTAAACTATCCTCATTTAAAAAAAAAATTTTTCTTTTTGCTCTTCTCCTTAGGTGTTTTTTCTATTTTATCTTCCAAATTACTGATTTCATCCTTTGCTTCATCTAACATGCTGCTTATTTCTTCCAGTGTATTATTTATTTCAGCTACTGCATTCTTTATTTCTGACTGGTCCTTTGTTATGATTTCTATGTTTTTTCTTGCTGTTATCATAATATAATCATAATTTTGAACACTATATGTAATAAATGGCATGCCTCAATTTCATTTAGTTCTTCTTCTGGAGAATTTTCTTATTCTTTCATTTAAGACATGTTTCTTTGTCTTCCCATTTTGGCTGCTCTTTGTGCTTTTTTATATGTATTAATTAGATTTGCAAAGACTCTGGTTCAGGTCTATGTCTGACATTGCCTTTGAGTTGCCCTGGGCAACTTGTTTGGAACTATCAGTGACCCACAGCTCGTGGCTTCCTCTCCTAGGCCTGCATGCATGCTGAATGAACCAAGCTGAGCATTACAGCTGGCTTTTACCAGCTTCAGGCCTGCAGGAGGGTCAGCTAAAGTCTCAAAGCACTCAGAGATCCACCTCCACCTGCAGGCTGTCTGTTAGGCTTAATCACAGAAAAAGCTGGCTGTATTCCTCTGCAGGCCTTAAGTGCCACAGGGTATGGTGAGAGGGATTCATGCATGCAGGACTATTGCTTCTCCCCAGGCTCATGTTATATGGTGTAAGTTGCTCTGCCCAAGAAAATTAGCCTCTGCAATATGAGGAATGAATGAGCACTGTGATCCTGGCTTCTGACCCTTCAGCTCTCTCCCCAGGTCCACCAATCCCAGACTCCTTATGGGATTCTAATTTGCTCTGCCCTCCCTCTGCTGGAGCCCAAAGTAAGTGGCTGCAAACAAAATTTTGTGCACTGGCCCTTTAAGAGGGTTTCTGCAGTTCTAGCTGTCCCTCACTGGTGGACAGAAACCTGATGCTTTTCACAACCAGATATTATATGGTCACCTTTCCCAGTTCTAGCACTCTAGGCTGGGAAACCTGGATTGGTGTTTAGACCCCACAGTTCTCAAGGGGAACCCCTGGCTGCTGAAATATCCCTCTGGAAATTCAGCTACTGCCCATGTGATCACAGCAAACTCTCCTCTGCCTCCACACTTCCTACCAGTTTCTATGTGGTAGTGTGGTTTTCTCTGTAAGTTCTGGGTTATAAGATTTCTCTGCAGCTAGTCTTCAGTTGGTTTTTCAGAATGATTTTTCTGTAATTTAGTTGTAATTCCAGTTTGGTCCTGGGAGAAAGTTAGTGTAACTTCCTCCTACTCTGCCACCATTTTGGATCTCTCTAAGTAGCATTTTAAATTAGGCACGAATTCAATGGAGCATAGAAATAATCATGCAATAATTATAGTCTGTATCTTGGAGGAATCAGTATTTTCTACTATCATACATATAGAAGGTAAGACGTATAATCTTATATCAGGTTTTGAAATTCTAAGCCACTGGTGTTCCTATCTTTTTTCAACTTTCAGAATATATGAACTCTCATTTTAAATTATTTCTCAATAAACTTCAAGATATCCATCATACTAAAATTTTAGAAAGCCTGAAGGGCTTAAGAAATTATGTGTATGTATGGGTAAGGGTGTACTTAAGAAATGAATTTGGTTTGCATATCTTGGATTACTGGGGATTTATTTTATTCTTTCTTTTGTTCTTGATTTTATTACATTTTAACCAGAGTCATGTTTGTAAAGCAATTTAAAACTAAATTAAAATTTAACCTATGAAAAGGTTGCTTCAGAAATGAACTAATTCTCTCCACCATTTTATTTTTCTCTTGCTCTTTTACCTTAAGGGCCTGAAACAGGCTGGATAACCCATTGCAGGCATTTTCTTTCAAATAGCAGTTATCCACACCAGTTTTTCCCAAAAGTGTCATTGCTGCATTACAGACAAGTTCGATTATCAAACATATTTGGATTCTTGGATTCCACCTCAGCTAGGAATTACCAAGGATAATTCTAAAAATGCATTTTATTTGCACATTGATACATGCTATAACTGAACATCATTACTTGGTAACTATTCCATGCAAATAGTATGGGAGAGCATCACCACTGACAGACTCATTATTCAACTGAAGGAGCACTGCCCTGGTTCCTATGGTAATGCACACAGCATCTACCTCCATCCAAATGGTCAAGGAACCTGCCTTATCTGCCTTTTCCTCCCTATGTATATTCTTCTCTGAGACCTCTCACCATCTACACATTTGCTGTTATGCAGATTTCATGAGAAGCTTTTCCATTTTGTATCTTCTTTATTCCATATTCCAAGACATTCAACAATATCTACATATGGGTCTTACCTTTATATTTCTCCCCTGGGATCATACCTAGAGGGAAATGCCTGAAACTGGACATGTCCTTTACCAACTGAAAAACCAATGGCTTGTGTTACTTCTGTCATGTGGTTACTGTAATTAGAGTCAGGTCTCACCAAGTGATAAAACTCAAGACCTGGAATGAAAAGTCTCCAGTGAACCTGCTTAATTTTTATCATTCCTTCAACTCTGGATAATCAGAAGCAAGTGATGAGCATTGAGGAAAAGAACAAACTGAACTTCTCTAGACTAATATCCAAAGTGGCAATTAAGAGCAAGTAATTTGCAGTTAAATTGCCTAGATTCAGATTCTCCCTTCATGACCTTAGCCAAGTTAGCCTAACTTCATCAACCCTTCATTTCTACATCTACAAAATGGGGAAGATAATAGCCCATGATTCTTCAAAATGTCTTAATAAACTATTTTATTGAAGTATCACACATATGGAAAAGTACATGAATCACAAGCACAAAGCACAATGAGTTTTGTACAAAGTGAATACAGCCATGCACCCAACTCTGAGATTAAAAAAACAAAATGTCCTAACTCTTCCTTCTACCCACATATGGTCGATACCATTTCACCAAAGTTCACCACTCTCACGGCTTCAAGCATCATAGGTCAGTGTGACCCGCTTTTTACCTATTTTATATATTTATATAATATGGACTTTTTGGTCTGCTTTCTCTCAATACTGTGTTTGGGAAAAGCATTCTTGGTGCATGTAGATTTCCTTTCTTTTTCATTATCATTGTGGCATAGTATTCCTTTTTATGAATATACCACAATTTATTCTCTAGTTTATTATTGAAAAGTATTTTTTCCTAGTTTGCAATTACTTTAAATATATTGCTATAGAAATTCTCATACATGCTTTTAGTAAATATATATACACATTTATGTTGGGTATATATTTAGGAATAGAACTATTGGGTCATAGAGTATGTGTATATTCAACTTTGGTAGCTGTGTCAAACAACTTTCTAATGTGGTTATACCAACTTACTCTCCCGATAACAACATGTGAGAATTCCGATTGCTCTACAGTGTCATTAACAATGACCATTATTGTCTTTTTATTTTAGCCATTTATTGTCTTCTTCTCTTTTTTTTTCTTTTCCCTAATGACAAATGCAGGAGAGTGCCTTTTACATGGTCTTATATGGCTGTTGAGAGAATTAAGATATAATGGATATAAAGCTCTTTGCATAGCTCTTAGAACATAGGAAGTGCTCTATAACACCACATATTCATTCCTATTATAGCTTTGCTTATTTGATTACAAGGGAGGACCTGACATGATCTCAATGGGTACATCCTAACTTTTAATAATCATTTTCCCCCTTTGGATTACTACAGAAAAACAAACAAACACACACAAGCATGTGCGCACTCTGAGAAATCATGAACGCGAATGTTAGAAAAGAAAGAAAAAGAAATATTGCATGGCTATGTTTTAATTTTAACTAGTATCACGACCAAAGTTTATTTCACTGAGCACCACTGAATTAACACATAAAGTGTAACCTCATTAATTACCATTTATTAATTTACAACTTACTAATGCAATCATTTAGGCAAGTAGCTGTTAGGTAATGCTTTCTCATTACAGTTCTTGACAATAATTTCCAGAAAGGAATTATTGTCAGGAATGTCAAATGGAAATCCTGTGCCTTGTCTGTGTGATAATACTAGTACTGAAATAGTTGTGTAAAATACTACCAGGGATATTTTCAGCTAGTTGATAATGAGTGGCTTTCTTTTGCCACATTTTAAGGGGAGTTAACATTTGTGTCTTCTATCATTTTGTCTTGTGTTGCAAAGGAATGTAGTAACCATTGGCCACATTCTATTCTTTTGACTTCAGTAAGAAAAAAAAGATGAGAATGTATGTTGCCAACAAGGGAAAAAGAGGTTTCTGAAGACAGACTGCACATTTGTGTAAGTGAATGGCATCTATTAGAATGAGGAATGCCAAGGAAGAGGCCACAGCATGGCCTTGAATTTTGTGCTGTCTAAACAAGGCCAGCAAGCTGGCATCAACCAGTGTCATCTAGCACATCGACATGAAAATTTTTTCCAACGAAGTAGCGATTGGGAGGCATTATTTTGGATCACTTGTTGTTTCTTTTGCATCAATACTGAGTAGGGAAGCTCCATAGACACATTCTTGTATAAATATTTAAAATAAACTCACAAACTATATACATTAAGAAATTAAAATTATTCACTCTTAAGATCATCATGTGTTTGGAATATATTGCAGAACATATATACTTTTGGTTATACAATAAAGCAATAATTTCACCACTTGATAAAGAACTGACTGTAAAACTTAAATGTGATTTGAGTCCACAAATATGTAAGTAGCCAGGTACTGGTGCCAGGCTGCATTTGGTGCTGTGATGAGTGCAAGGATATATACATAAGTAAATATGTAGATATTTATATCAAAGCAGGGTATTGAACATGATCATAGCCACACCATTCTGAGCATAGGTGGAGTTGACTATCTGGTTTATAACAGTGATTCTCAACGGGGATGATTTTTCTCCTCAGGGGAAATTTAGAAATGTCTGGAAACATTGTTGATTGTCACACTAGGCAAGAAGAGACTACTGGCATATAGTAGGGAGAAGCAAAGAATGTTGCTCATCTTAGTATATGTAGGGCAGCCCCCACAACAAAGAACTCTCTAACCTAAAATGTTAATAATGCTGAATTTGAAAGCCCTGATTTATAGCACTAAGTTTTATCTCTAGCACCTAGGATAAGGCCTGCCACATGATAGTCTGTCAATAAATATGTATTAAAGAATGAGTATTACTATGAAGTTACTAAATGATTCAACAGTAAATCTTGTTTAAAACACAATAATCAAATGATTGCATTTTGTGGCATGTGAATAATACCTCAAAAACATTGATAAAAACACAATAATCATTTCACTTTTTGTGAATATAATATTCACCATTTTAAAACATTTTTACATGAGGCATTCTTATCTTTTAACTTGACAAAGAAGAAAATAGATTTGCATTTTAGTTGAGAACAGTGGCTTCAAAACCAGATAAGCAGGAATTCAAGTCCTAAGGGACCTGAACCATAAATTAATATAAAATTAATAAACAGGGGGAAATTATGTAGGTAAAATATACTAATTGTGTAATAATATGAATTAGTCTTCTAGCATAGGATATTTTAATGTGGATTCATCTGGTTTTATATTATGCTTTGGAAATATTGGCTTGCAGGCAGGGTTAATTCTTATTTCACAGAGGAATTACTGTGATTTGTTCTAGACTACTGCTCTCTGATGTTATTATCATGTACCTAAAAAGCCATTTTGTAGTAGGAGTAGAAGTTACATCAACAATGTCAACCTCTTGATGCAGAAAATTTCTGTGTCAGGCACTGAATTAAATGCTTCTTATGTACTTCATTCTCTAACCTTCACACAACTTAAGGTTTGGGAGATCAAAGCACAAAGAGGATTGGCCACACAGGTAGTAAGCAGCTGATCTGGGTTTCTACCACATACGTATCTAATTCCAGAACCAAAACTCTTTGTCACTGTGAATGATTGTGTTTTTGAGCAAACAGGAGAAACTTCATCAAGGTTGTATGGAATTTATAAACATAGGAAAGAAATGAGCTCTGATGGAGATGGGAGAGAAATGAGAATGAACTCATCTCACAAAAAAAGCTCACATGCTTTATAATGTACAAGTTGTTCAGTGGTGCACTGTTTACAATAGTGCATCATTGGAATCAATTTTTATGACCATAATTAAGGGATCAGATAAATAATATAGAATAGTATGTAACCATTGCAGTTAATGAGGCAAGCAGATTGCTAATCATTGACTTAAAAAGATGTTACATTGGTTACAAAGACGAAAGCAGGTTATAGATGAATGTGTACATATATTTACATGCTTGTATGTATTGGACAGAGTCACAACTATGCACATAATTGAAAGTAGTATCTATAAAAATTATGAGGTGGAGTGACAGTCAGTTATACTTTTACTTTCTTTTTGGTCAAATAAGCTCGTATTATATTTAAAAATTCACTAACTTATTACACAATTATTGTATGCCTACTATGGCTAGGCACCACTCATATAGACTTTTGAGTCTCTATACTTAATCTGGAAACATCATATAAGGTAGTTCCATTGATATCCAAGCCACAATTTTGGGAATGAGCTCTTAATAGCCTGGACTAAGATATGTTGGGACTGTAGGGGACAAGAAGGGTGAAGTTCATTTAACACACCTCTTGCTGAGTCTACAGTATGTGTCTCTCCCATCAACCCTTTTCATGGCAACATTTGGTGAAGGCCTGGAGGGCAAAGTTTAGTCCATGCATTCCGTTCACAGAAGAAGGTGCCTTTCCTGATTAAATACAAAAAAAGGGAGGACTGAAGAATTTTTAAAGAGTCTCTCCAGACCACTGTTCCTGTTTGACTATAATATGACTATTTATTCATATAATACTTTCCACAGATTCTGATTTTTATGATGCCATAAAGTAAGATTTTCAGAAACTTGGTGATGGGTAACATAATGCCATCAATGACAGTATTAATTAATGAAGAATTCTACTTAGTAAGGCTGAGCATCACATTTTTCTGAAAATGAATCTTGAGAGCTTCCTTGATTATACCGTGATTCTGCTTCCATTATCATTTAGAGATTGAGGCATGAGATGGGTCTGGTGATTATAATGATTTAGGAGGAGAAATAATATGTCAGAATTATGGGAGATTCTATAATTTCATGGTCTGTAGCATAAAAAAATACATCACATCACTAGATCCAGTGTGTTGTATTTTAATATTGGCTGTTGTGGTGCCTTGTGCAATATACCTGATTGCAGATTTATACTGAACTCCCCTGACATCAGTAGCATATGCACTGTAGTTACTAATGAAGAAAAGAGAATGTGATACACTTTTATTAGAAATTTCTTTAGGGTCTAAGCCATAATGGCACATATGAAGGGAGAAAAAAATCACTCATTAAGTATTTCCTAGGAATTATTCATAATTTCATCAAACAATATGACAGACCCTAGACCTCATGGTTCTTTCAGCTGGTGCTGAGCAGATCTACATAGCTCTGTGATGCTGAGCCACATGGAGCACATTATAACTCTGATCTGAAACCCACTCTCTGGGGCCATTATAGGTTCTGACAATTAGAGTCTTTAAGAGTTTGGGCCATAACTTCTTTAGAAGCAAGAATTTTTATATGTACCAAAATCTGTTCCTGGCATTGCATGGATCATATGAAGATTCAGGGGTTTTGATACTTGACACTTCAACCATTAAAATGAAAATTTTAAAAACCAGATGCTTTCCAATATAAAGAAATGTGGCATCATGAGTAGTAGTAAATTAAGAAAATTAAGTGAATTTTCAGTTTCTATCTGAATATTTTTATGTTTTTCTTAATAAATAGAAAAGTTCTAAGAAACATGACTACCAGATTATTTTCCTCAGACATCAGATGTCAAAGAGATGGAATTAAATATTCTTTTAAGGTGTTTTGCTTTCAAATTTTTAAATATTTCACTGAGCCTCAATAGATACATTGATTTTATAATGCACAATTATTTTATGTACTGATATGAATTGTAATTGTAAGCCTTATCTCAATTTTTTAAAAGATTTTATTTAGTTAGTTTTAGAAAGAGGGGAAGGGAGGGAGAAAGAGAGGGAAAATACATCGATGTGCAAGAGAAACATTGATTGGTTGCTTCTTGCATATGCTTCCAACTGGATACTCAACCTGTATCCCAGGGATCTGCCCCCGATCTCAGAATTGAACAGGCAAAATTTTGGTTCACAGGCCAGTGTTCAGCCCACTGAGCCACATCAGCCAGGGCAGCCTTATCTCAATTTTGAGGAAGGTAGAAAAATGTATCTTAGAATCAATGAAATTTGGTAATCACGAGCAACACAAGTTGGAGAAAAGCAAACAGTACACATCTATGTAGGCATGATCCAACCCCATACCTCAATAAATAATTTGTTATGCATCACCCATAATTGCATATGCTGCATTTTTACAACATGGAACCATTCAATATATTTTGAATTGCAAATGGCTTTTTTCATTCAACAATATATTATGGACTTTACCCTATTTTTTTAATGACTAAAATGTTATTCAGAAATGTCTTTTGTTATCTTTAAGTCAGAAGTTATAAACTGGCCCAGTACTCATTGCCTTAAGTATCAATAAATTTTATATTTATACCTGCTTTTCAGCTTCTCTTAAAAATCAAGTGAGGTTGATGCTTTCCATGTGGACAGTTTCCAGTCAATTAGTGACTAGCCCCATTGGAGGGTGCATCCCTTTTCTATTCAGTATGTTCCTAGCAGTTTCCTGTTTCTGTACACACAGCCTGCGCCTCTTGCTTACATATCACCTTACCCGCCTTGGGTTTTGGGTTTGTAACACCTACTTTAAACATTTGGAACAAAACATATTGCAGAAGCACAGAAAGGGCTCTTGGTTGCATTTCAAGTTCACTTAGAAAATTACACAAGTTCTCACTGTCTACCACCTTCAGCACCTAATGTTTCCTCCTGCCAACAGTTAGATGTCTGATGTAAAACTTTTCAAATCTGCAACTTCCTTAAAGCAACAATAGAGGAGGTATCAGTTCTAATTATAACCAGCTATTTTTACTATTCTCTTTCTATTATGTGCATCTCATTTGACTATAACAGATAAAACTACACTTTCACATTGGGATTTCTTCATTAAATTTCACTTGTAATGATCAACTATTGTTAATCCAAAATGGAAATCTTTCCTTTGTACCATGAATTAGCTCAACTTTGTCCCTGTAGTCCAACCTGATCATTGCTTTAGTTGTTGCATGCCTAGAGTTTGGGAGCTAAACTCACCCTTTTATCCCCACCATTTTCTTAGTTGGCAAAGGACATTGTAGAAATGCTTGTGTGAGCCTCAAGATAGGAAGAGATCAGTGTGCCATTAGCTAATGTAGCCCATTCTCTGGTGTTATGATTTGTATAGATATTGATTAGTAACACTAAGCAGAATGTCTCAGTTCTTCTTACTAGAGTTCTTGTAATTATTTTATCACTTGAAGAGATTTCTTGAAGACATTCTTAGTATGACCAAGGAAACACTATTTTTTGAATATGTATATTCTATAAAATAGACAATAACATTATTTAAATGTAGTTCCAATTCTAGAAGGCACGCATACACATTTCTATTCTGCTTCAAGACTAAAATCAAAAGATAAAATACATAGCATTAAATTTAGTGAAATTGTGTGACTATCAAACAATGAATAACATGAAGAATTTAGTACTAGAGTACTAGTTTATATATGTCACAATTAGATAAACCCCCTCACCCCCATAATGTCATGTCAGCTATGGTAGCCAACAAGTGTTTTTCCCCTGAGGAATGATATGTTAGGGCTGAAATAGAAACTTATACTAAGATCTGAATTATATAGTGTTACCTCTTAAAAACACCCATGTCTCATAGGTAAACCTCTTCCCATGGGGAGACATGAGAGCACAGAGCTTCCTGGGTTGTTTGCTATTAGATTGTGTCCTCTGCAATATAAATTAGTTACAAAGATATATAAATCAGGAAATTTTCCAGACTTACTGTTAAATAAATATGGCATTTTCCAAGACTTTCATGAAAGCAAGATTCTTTGGAGTATCCCAAAGCTCAATACCAGTAAGATAATTCTGTGTGCTATCTGAGGGTGTTGAGAATTAGACAGTCAGGAACAGAGCCAATTTTCTAGAAGCCAATTGGATGAGTCTACATTTCAATAAGTCCTTAAAACATTGCTTTCTTAAGTAACCCAAAGATTTAAGCCATAAAGAAATATATCATGATCCTGATGACTATTTCTAAATTTATGATTACCAAAAAAAAAATAGGTTCTAACAAATGAAATAAGCCAGGTAGGGAAAGACAAATACCATATGATCTCACCTATCAGTGGAACCTAATCAACAAAATAAACAAGCAAAACAAATACAACCAGCAAGAAAAAACAAACCAACAGTAATGGGGGGGGGGCAGAGGGGATGGTGATGGTTAAAAGAAGGGGAAGGGTCAAGTAGTTAAGGAACATGTATAAAGGGCCCTTGGGGAAAAAAAGATGGTGGAGTGAATGGGAGTCACATGGACCTCCTCCGAAAACCAAACTGGAATTGTGACTAAATAGTGGAGAAATCACCTGGAAAACAATGGAACAATAGAGGGGGAGGAACCTTGGAGCTGCAGACAGACAGTGGATTCAACTTTCACACATCCAAACAGGTGAGAAGTGTGGTGGCGGCTTGAGATGGGGGGCTGGGCACCCATGGGCACCAGCACCAGAGGGACATTGAAACAGCCAGTTGGATCCCCCTGAGAATAACAGGGTCTGAATCATAAACAGGGTACCCCTAGACTACAGCAGCTGAAACCAAGAAAACACAAAGAAAAAACACAACTCCAAAAAGCTTAGTGGCACTCTCTGCCAGAGACAGGAGCCTGGAGATACAAAGAGACATTTAAAGGGCTAACGCAAAAATTTGCAGTGGCAGCTGCCTTCCTTGATCTTTGGGTAGAGGTGGCAGCAGAGTGAGCTGGTGCCTGAGGAAAGATTGGTGAGGAAAACTTTGTGGGGAGAACTGAGATGGTGGCCAGTGGAGCCCCGGTAATAACTCACCTCTTACTCTGCAGCTACCATCTCGCTCAGGCATAAGTAAATTAATTAACCTGCCTTTTGTGTGCTTTGCACGCAGCTTGGGCACATGTGGGCTGCGGACTGAGTGCAGACTGGCTGGAAGAAATAGAGGATCCCTGACTAAGGGGGACACACACCTGTATAGAGACCCTTGACGGGAGACTGAAGATGGAGGGGTTGGGGTAAGAGCTGGACGATTATCCGAGATTCCATGACCAGACTCCCTCCTCATTCCATAGTCCCCATTTTGCATGGGCAGGCCATGCCTCCAAAGAGGTAGAAGTGGACGCGCATCCTGGAAGGTGCACAATTACAACGGGGTCTGCAGAAATAGTGGAACCCTGGCCGAATGGGTCACAGAGCTGCCCAGAGACCCTCAAAGAGAGACTGGAGATACAGGCATTGGAGAGTTCTGGTGCTGATTCTTCCCCAGTCTATGATCTACATCTTGCTTAGGCAGACTACTCCCCTGAGTGACAGCAGCCTATAAGGGCAGGATAGTCCCACCATCAGGGGGCACTGTTCAGCCTTGTGGTGCTTAGCCTGACAGATGAGGAGAGAGTGACTAGATTGACAATCACAGGAGACAGATACAGACAGTAGATCCCTGGAAGGTTCAAACAAACAGCCCAAGGTCATATAGGGTCAACAACTGACATCATCAGAGGCAGGCACCCAAAGAAAAGTAAAGAAAAGAAAAATAAACAAAAAATAAAGAAAAAGACGCGCCTGCTACCATAGAAATTTAATCCACAAAGTCATGAATTCTAGACGGATCAATCGAAACAGAAGAAAAAAAAATAGACTGTTACAAAAATGGGAAGAAAAAGAAGTTCCCCCAAAATGAGTGGAAAGGAGGAATCCCCACAGAGAGAGCTAAATGAAATAGAGGCAATGGAACTATCAGATACTGAATTCAAAACACTGGCTCTAAGGAAGCTCAATGAGCTCAGCCAGCTCAAAGATAAATATGAGAAACTGCAGAGAAACTATCAGGAACATACCGCAAAGTATATCAACCTGGAAAAGGACATAGAAACTATCAAGAAGACACAAGAGGATGTGAAGAATACCATTTCTGAATTGAAGAACACAGTAGAAGGAATCAAAAGCTGGCTGGATGAAGCAGAGATTGAATCAGCAAGCTGGATGAGAGGTAGAGAAAAGCTCCCAGAAAGAACAAGAAATGGAAAAAAGACTAAAAAAGAATGAAGAGGCACTGAGGGAAATGCAGGACAACCTGAAGTGCAATAATATCCGCATAATAGGGATACCAGAAGGAGAAGAAGAGGAGCAAGGGATAGAGAACCTGTTTGAAACAGTAATGATAGAAAACTTCCCCAATTTGAGGAGAGAAAAGGTCTTATGGATCCAGGAGGCAGAGAGGGCCCCACTCAAGAGGGACCCAAGGAGGCCCACTCCAAGACACATCATCATTAAAATGGCAACTATCAAAGACAAAGAGAGAATCCTCAAGGCAACAAGGGAGAAGGAGAAAGTGACATACAAGGGGGCCCCGATACGGCTAGGAGCTGACTTCCCAACGGAAACACTACAGGCCAGAAGGGAATGGCGACAAATATTCCCAGCCATGAAAAGCAAGGACCTGCAATCAAGGCTGCTCTACGCAGCAAGGCTCTCAATTAAAATAGAAGGGGAAATAAGGAGTTTCCCAGACAAAAGAAGGCCAAAAGAATACATCTCCACCAAACCAGCACTCCAAGATATGCTAAAGGGACTGGTTTAAGAAGATGAAGGAAAAGAATGAGAGAGAGCGGAACACAGGTACAAAGAGAAAAAATGAACAGATTTCTATCAGTGGTAACTCTCAATGTAAATGGACTAAATGCCCCAATCAAAAGACACAGGGTAGCTGAATGGGTAAGAAAACATGACCCACACATATGCTGCCTTCAAGAGACCCACCTCAGAGCAAAAGATCTACACAGATTGAAAGTAAATGGATGGAAAAAAAAATATTCCAAGCAAATGGACAAGAGAAGAAAGCAGGGGTTGCCATACTTGTATCAGACAAAATAGATTTCAAAACAAAGGCCATAAAAAGAGACCCAGAAGGGCATTTATAATACTTAAAGGAAGAATCTATCAAGAACACATAAACATTGTAAACTTATATAAACCCAACATAGGGGCACCCAAATATATAAGGAAAATCTTGGACGACTTCAAAAAAAGATATAGACAGCAACACACTAATAGTAAGGGATTTCAACACCCGACTGTCAAAAATGGACAGATCTTTCAAACAAAACATCAATAAGGATATTGTGGAGCTGAATGACGCACTGAATCAAATAGACTTAACTGACATATGTAGAACCGTACATCCCAAAGAAGCAAAATACACATTCCTTGCAAATGCTCATGGGAGTTTTTCAAAGATAGACCACATGATAGGACACAAAGCAAGCCCAGCAAATTCTGGAAAATTGAAATAATACTAAGCTTTTTCTCGGACCACAAGGGCTTGAAACTGGAACCTCAAAGAGAAACCTCAAAAACTTGCGAACTCATGGAGACTGAACAGTAGACTATTAAACAATGAACGGGTCAATAATGAGATAAGAGAAGAAACCAAAAAGTTTCTGGAAACAAATGAAAATGAACAGACAACAGTCCAAAACCTATGGGACACAGCAAAGGCAGTCCTGAGAGGGAAGTTCATAGCAATACAGGCTTCCCTAAAAAAGATAGAAACATTTCAAATAAAAGACCTAACACTACAACTTCAAGAACTGGAGAAACGACAACAAATAAACCCCAGAGCAAGTAGAAGGAAGGAAATAATCAAGATCAGAGCAGAACTGAATGACATAGAGATGAAAAGAACAATTCAAAGGATCAACCCATCCAGGGGCTGGTTCTTTGAAAAGATAAATAAACTCAACAAGCCTTTAAGCAGACTCATCAAGAAAAAAAGGGAGAGGACCCAAATAAATAATATCAGAAATGAAAGAGGAGAAATAACAACTGATACCACAGAAATGCAAAGGATTGTAAGAAACTACTATGAACAACTATATGCCAAGAAATTTGAAAACCTCAATGAAATGGACAAATTCCTAGTAAAGTATAATCTTCCAACACTGAAGGGGGAAGAAGCAGAAAGCTTGGACAGACCGATAACAGCTGGGGAAATTGAAGCAGTAATCAAGAAACTCCCAGCACACAAAAGCTCAGGGCCGGACGGTTTCATAGGAGAATTTTACAAAACCTTTAAGGAAGAGCTAACCCCTGTCCTTCTCAGACTATTCCAAAAAATTCAAGAAGACAAAAGACTCCCAAACTCTTTTTATGAGGTCAGCATCACCCTAATCCCAAAACCAGATAAAGACCCTACGAAAAAGAAAACTATAGTCCCATTTCTCTGATGAACATAGATGCTAAAATCCTCAACAAAATATTGGCAAACCGCATCCAGCAATACATTAAAAAGATCATTGACCACGATCAAGTGAGATTCATCCTAGGGATGCAGGGATGGTTCAATATACGCAAGTCAATAAACGTAATACATCACAATAATAAAAAACAAAAACCACATGACCATCTCAATAGATGCAGAAGAAGCATGCGATAAGGTACAGCACCCATTTATGACCAAAACACTCAGCAAAATGGGAATAAATGGGGAATAAAGGCCATATATGGAAAACCTGCAGCCAACATCATACTCAAAGGGCAAAACCTAAAAGCTTTCCCACTAAGATTGGGAACATGACAAGTATGTCTGCTTTCACCACTTCTATTCAACATTGTATTGGGAGTCCTAGCCACAGTGGTCAGACAAGAAAAAGAAATAAAAGGCATCCAAATAGGAAAGGAGGAAGTAAAGCTATCATTGTTTGCAGATGACATGATAGTGTACATAGAAAACCCTGTAGACTCCCCCAAAACACTACTCAACCTTATAAGTGAATTTGGCAAAACAGCTGGATACAAAGTCAATATTCAGAAATCAAAGGCATTTTTGTACACCAGCAATGCAATAAAAGAAGAAGAAATCAGAAATAAATACCACTTGATATACCAACAAGAAAAATAAAGTACCTAGGAATAAATTTAATCAAGGAGGTAAAAAACCTGTACACAGAAAACTTTACAATATTGAAGAAAGAAATTAAGGAAGACGGAAATAAATGGAAGCATATACCATGCTCATGGATTAGGAGAATTAATATCATTAAAATGTCCATACTACCCAAAGCAGTTTGTAGATTCAATGTAATTCCTATTAAGATATCAATGATATATTTCACAGAAATAGAACAGACATTTCAAAAATTTATATGGAACCATAAATGACCCCGAATAGTGACAGCAATTTTGAGAAAAAAAAAAAAAGTTGGTGTGATCACAATACTGGACATCAAGCTATACTACAAAGCCACTATACTCAAAACCAGTTGGTACTGCACAAGAACAGACCCATAGACCACTGGAACAGAGCAGAAAGCCCAGAAATAAGCCCAGGTCTATATGGGCAACTAATATTTGACAAATGGGGCAGAAGCATCAAATGGAGCAATAATAGCCTCTTCAACAAATGGTGTGGGGAGAGCTGGACAGCTACATGCAAGAAGTTGAAATTGGATCATTAGCTGACACCATACACAAAAATAAAGTCAAGAGGGATAAAAAACTTAAATATGAGTCCCAACACCATAAAAGTCCTAAAGGAGAACAATGGCTGCAATTTTTTCACCTATATGTCTCCTGAAGCAAGGGACATAAAGGAAATAATAAGCAAGGGAGACCCCATCAAAATAAGAAACTTCTGCACGGCTAAAGAAAACATCAGCAAAATGGAAAGGGAGCCAACTGTATGGGAAAATATATTTGCTAATGATATATCAGATAGAGATTTGATCTCCAAAATGTATACCGAACTCACTCATCTCTACTCCAAGAAGACAAATGATCCAATCAAAAAATGGGCAAAGGACCTGGGCAGACCATTTTCCAAGGAAGAGATACAGAGGGCCCAGAGATATTTGAAAGGATGCTCGGCATCACTTGCCATCAGAGAAATGCAGATCAAAACCACAATGAGGTATCACCTCACAACGGTCAGAATCGCCATCATAAACAGGTGCTGGTGAGGCTGTGGAGAAAATGGAACACTAGTACACTGTTGGTGGGAACGCAGACTGGTGCAGCCACTGTGGGAAACAGTGTGGAATTTCCTCAAAAAGTTGAAAATGTAACTGCCTTTTGATCCAGAGATTCCCCTGCTGGGACTATACCCTAATAAACCCAAAACACCAATTCAAAAGAACCTATGCACCGCAATGTTCATAGCAGCACAATTTACAATAGCCAAGTGTTGGAAGACACCTAAATGCCCATCAGTAGATGATTGGATCAAAAAACCATGGTACATATACAGAATGGAATACTACGCAGCAGATATAAAAAAAGAGCCACTAAACTTTGCGACAGCATGGAAGGAATAGAGAGCATTATGGTAAGCGAAATAAACCAGGGGGCAAAAGACAAATACCATATGACCTCACCTATAAGCTGAACCTAACCAACAATTCAAAGGTGCAAGGAAAATAAGACCAGCAACACTGAAAGGAAAAGAAACCAAGAGAGACAAGAGGGAAGGAGGGAGGGGTGGGCTGGGGAAAAGGAAGGGAAGGGGAAAGTCAAGGAACATATAGCAAGGACTCATGGACAAAACTGATGGGGAAGGATCGAGGAAGGGAGGGGGAAGGGGGCAAAGTGGTCAGGGGAAGGCAGAGACAAATGTATTTGAAAAAATTAAATAAAACAAACAAACAAACAAAAACAACAATGATACATCTCCACAATGGAATACTACTTGGCCATAAAAAAGAAGAAATCTCACCCTCTGTGACAGCATGGATAGCCCTGAAAAACATTATTCTAAGTGAAATAAACCAGTCAGAGAAATACAAATAACATATAATTTCACTTGTATGTTGAATCTAATGAACTAACTGATCTATCAAGCAAAATAGATTCATAGTTAGAGTATAGAGTTACAGCTCTCTAGGTGGGGGTAGGGGGTGGTGATGGAACAAAAGAGTGAAAGAACTCATCGACAACAGTGTGGTGATTGTGAGGGGAGGAGGGCGGTGAGAGGTGGAAGAAGACATAAGGGAGACAAATGATAATGGAATAAATACAATAAAAATAACCTAAGAAAATGTTTTTTAACTTCACACTTTATGATTATTATTTAAAAATTAAGGTAAAGTGTATTTTAGAAAATTTTGTCTCTCTTGACTAAAATTACTAGGGAATATATATATCTGCAAAAAATTTAGCCTGAGTTACTAGCATACTGGATGGGACAAAAGTAGATTTACAATTGTGAGTATGCAAAACATGAAGTTTATTCTTATATTATTATTCTTTAATTATTGAATTATTTTCCATACTCACAACTCTAAACCTTCTTTAGATCCACCCTGTATTTGTTAATGGTGTTTCACATTATGTAATCAGAGAATGTTCATACTTTTACAAACCATTTAGAGCATAACCTAGAAATAGCTGCTCATATGTACTAATATGAATAGTATGACATATATTAAATTTTTAAAAATTTATCTCATGTTGCTTATATTTTAAATTGCCTAAAAAATCTGTATCATGGGCTTCTGATTCTGAATAGGATGTAGTGGATTACTGCAAAAGGATATTCTCACTGACAATTAGACAAAGCTGAGTCAACATAATAAAATCTTTTTTTAATAGGCATCAGAATGCAACAAAAGGCTAATGGACTACAATGTACAAGGGAGGAGAACCAGCAGGAGATGAGTTAATAAGTTGATGAGCAGTTATTTTCTTGGGGTTATTTATCATACTGGGCACATACTAGTGCAAGCAGAAGGCCACTATAGAAGGAAAGAGAAAAAAGAAAGTTTTTAGTGGTGCAAGTTAGCCAGAATAAAAAAAATTTGAAGACTTGAGGGGTTTCAAATAGCCCATTTCTACATATATTGATTAATATAATGCTGTGTGAGAGGCTAAAGAAATAGACCAAGGAATTCTGAAAGGAAGAATGAGAAATTCCACAATCTTGCAGATTTAGGAAACAAAAATCTAGGGAGAAAGCCTAAAAATGAATTGAGCAACAGATATAAACCCTTAAAGGAGGGCTGGATCAGCATTGAAGATTTGCAACTGATGTTACCTGTGTGTCTTTACTGATTCTAGATGCAGCTGAAGCTAAGAATACAGAAAGGTACTCTTGAGGGACAAGAAAGTATGATTTTTGGATATTTATGTGGTACTGACAAATTAGTTTGGAAGTTTAGAGGCCTCCAACACATGATCTTAATAAACATTTACTAAATTTGAAGCTCTATCAAATAAAAGGTCAAAGAGCTAGGTTGAACGTTTTGAAGGGCAGAACTGAAACTTCCATGGAGATAGACTGAATTCGCAAAAACCTACAGCCCAGCTCCAATGCAGCAGAATCCCTGAGTTTTTAGCCAGTCTGGCCCTCACGTATGATCCTAAGCAGGGGATAGAGGGGACTTCTTTTGTGGAAGTTAACAACATTCGACATCTCTAGAGTTTTTTTATATATAATGCCTTACATATAATCAAAAATGATTATATATAAAGCAGAATGACTATAATCAATAACCAAAAGCAAAATAGACAATAGAAACAAACTCATAGATAATATAGATAATAAAGACATTAGCAGACCGAGTCTTTAAAATAGGTATGATTAATGTGCTAAAGGAAATGGAGAAAAAATGGTCAAAATATGAGAAGGAGAATTTCAAAACACATATTTGAATCTCTAAAGGTGATTACCAAGGACAGTTTACCATTAAAAGTAACTTACCTGAATTTAGGAACTCAGTAGATGAATTTCCTACAGTGGAAGACATGACTAGTAAAATAAGAGAGGTTAATAAAACTTTATTTAGTTCAAAATGGAACAATAAGAAAAAAAGATGTAAATAGCATAAAAGAGCACAAAAGACATGTGAGACAGTCAATAGTAGTATCATATGTGGCACTGGAGTCCCAAAAGAAAGGAGAAAGACAATGGAAAAGTTCTCAAACAAATAAAAGACATCAAGATCAATACTCAAGAAGCTTAGAGAATTCTAAAAAGGTTTTTTTAAACTCCAAAAGAATATGAAAATCAGAGAGGGACAGAATCATACTTTGCCAGCTTTGTATATTGTGACATTATGGGAGGGATGAGTACAGAACAGATACTTAATAAATCTTTGTTGAAATAGTCACTTTCCTTCATAGCTTTCCATGCCCACCATTATTTTTGCAAATATTTCTCTAGAAATTTTACATGATTAAACCTGTGAATCTACTACCTCCTAAAGTTGTGGAATGTTCTTATGAAAAGAGACCTTAGAAATCCCATAGTAAATAGTTTAAAATTGAACTTTGCTGGTGTTCAGTGTTTTTATTTTGTTCCATTAAAGAGGGTCATGATAGGAAAGAAAGAGACTGGGCAGGAGGGCTCAGGAACACCCATCCCTGCTTTACACAAAGTCACCCAGCTTTTATCTGGTTTTCTGGTTTTCACTTACATTTCATTGGAAAAAATAAGTTCTTCAGATTAAAAAAATGGTTGTGGAATCATAGATCTATTTCACACTGCTCCACCACACACACTTTATGTAACAGACAATATATTTGAGGTCTGGAGACACAATGTGACCTTCTCAAGGTTACATCGCTAATTAATGGCAGAACAGGAACCAAACTAAATGTCTTTGGAATTCTGGTTCATGGCCTTTTCTAATATATCATACTGCTTCTCCTCATCTAAGAATTTATGCAAAAAGGGGTATTTTTGCAACACAATCATTAAGAATATGAAACTTTCTACCATGTTATTTCAATATTTGTTCTGAACCCCTATAAACCCATTGTTTTGCTTTCACTGCAAAAGAGGCATAATTAAATGCCATTGTTCCTTCCACTCTTTTCTTTTGTTTTCATAATCTTTGCCTCTTTATTTTTTCCTACTTCTCTCATACTTGTTTGAATGATGTGGCCATGAGCTTGTGCCATATGGTTATGATTATGACCATCTTAGCTCATGTTAACATTTCCTGATCTCAGTTTTAGGTTCAAATTTAGCGTAAGGTCCATTTATTCTAAACCTTTTCTGAATGGCAATAAAGGATAGTCATTTGTTATTTCAAATTTCCCTAGCACTAAACATACTTTTTTGAACTTACTCTTATATTGTCTTAAAATTAATGTGTACTTTTTAAAAGTTAATTAAATAGGCACAATAAATACATGCACAAAATTCAAAATATAGCAAAGGGATTCAGAGAGATAAATAACTTGTTATCTCATCCTTGTCCTCCAGGCAAAATTTCGTCACTTCAGGGATAACAAATTTCCTTATATGTCCCTATAAACATGTTTTTTACTCTCTCTACATATGTATTCTACTCTTTTTTAAAATAAGGTTTTATTTATTTATTTTTAGAGAGAGGGGAAGAGAGGAAGAGAGAGAAGGAGAGAAACATCAATGCGTGGTTGTCTCTCATGTGTTCCCCACTGGGGACCTGGTCCGCAACGCAGGCATGTGCCCTGACTGGGAATTAAACCAGTGCCCTTGGTTTGCAGGCTGGCGCTCAATCCACTGAGCCACATGAGCCAGGGCTATTTTACTTGTTTTTTAAACACAAATAAGTTTATACTATAACTCTGCTGCACCATGCTGTTTTCAGATAACACTCTTTATTTGTGTTCACACAGATGCTTCATTCTTCTAATGGCTGCATAGTATTCCGTTGTATGAATGCACTGAAATGTACTCAACGTGTTCTCTACTAATGGACATTTAGGTTGGTCCCAATGTTTCTACATAGCAAGAAGTGCTCCAGTGAGGAAAGTGCATTTTGTCTCTATGTGATAATGTCCTAGGAATGAAATTATGTTCATTTTTTGGATAGATAGTGCTAAATTGTTGTCCAAGGAGATTATAACAAACTATACTTCTACCCATATAATGTTCATAACAATTTATACGCACAGCTTTGCTAACAAAGTGGTTCTAAAACATTTTAAAAATTTTGGTAGGTGAAAGGGTAGCTCATGAATTTGTATTATCTTATTATAAGTATAGATAAGCAATTTTTCAAATGTGTCACTGTTGTATGTCCATTTTCTCATTATTAGAGATATTTTTCTTTTTAAAATATTTTATTTTTATTTATTTTTAGAGAGGGAGGATAAGAGAGGGGGAAGAGGAGAAGAGAAATATCAACGTGAGAGAGAAACATCAATTGGTTGTCTCTCACACATGTCCCAATCAGGGACTTGGCCTGTGACCCAGGAGGGGAATCTGACCAATGACCTATTACTTTGCAGAACAACAACACTCAACCAACTTAGCCATGCTGGTCAGGGCATAGATATTTTCTTATTGATTGGTAGAAATATTATATGTATTAAAGATTAGTCCTTTATTATGATATGAATTGGTAAAACAGTTTTTAATTCCTTGTTTGTCTTTTGACATTTTATGACATTCTTTTCCCATTTGGATTTTTTTCATCTTTTAAAATGACTTTTGAGTTTTGACCATACATAAAAATACCTTCCCTTCTCTAATGTTAAGATTATATGAATATTTTAAATAGTCCATATTTTCATTTGGTATGTTAATGATTTCGCTTTTCAAGTTTTAGTGTAATCAATCTGGAATTTATTTTGCTATAAACTATGAAGTAGGGATACAGCTTTATTCTTTTTCCCCAGACAATATGTAATTTTAACAGATTTTTACTTTGTATTTTATCATTAGCTTTTCTAGTTTGTAACAAGTTCAGAGACCAATTTTTTAAAACATTGACACAATTCTTGCAAAGGCCCACAGCAGGTGTTGATGCCATATGATTTCTGCCCGGTGCTCTGAATGTCAAAGAAATTCAGTGACATGAGGGTAAATGGCTAAAGTAATTATGACTCTCTTAAGGTAGCCAAATGTCTCGACATCTTAGTGACATACATGAATGGATGAATGGGAATCTCACTCTCTCTACCAACTACCCTGTGAAACCACAGCCAAGGGAAGGGGCTTGGCGGAATTAGCAGGAAAACAAGGCTCTGTTGAGCTTGACTTTAGAGGAGCACAGTGAAGAGACATGGAAGGTGTAGAATAAGCAGGAGGCCCCTAACACCCTCATGTCCCCACGAGGGGGAAGGGCAGAGTCTGCCAGCATTGCTGATATCAAACTATACTACAAGGCCACTATAATAAAAAGTCTAGTACTGGCGTAAGAACAGATACATAGATCAATGGAATAGGATAGAGAGCCCAGAAATAAACCCATGCCTCTATGCTCATTTGACAAAAGAGGCAAGAGCATATAATGGAGTAAAGATATTCTCTTCAGTAAATGGTGTTGGGAGAACTGGACAAGTACTTGCAAAAAAAAAAAAAATGAAACTACACCATCAATTTATTTTATTTTTTTAAATTTATTTTTTCAAATACATTTGTCTCTGCCTCCCCCCCCACCACACCACCAATTTACACCATACACCAGAATAAACTCAAAATGGATAAAAGACTTAATTAAATATAAGATGTGATAACATAAAAGTCCTGGATGAAAACATAGGCAGTAAAATTTCATATATCTTGTGTAGAAATATTTTTGCCCATATATCTCCTACGATGTGGGAAACAAAGGAAAAAAGTAAACAAATAGGACTAAATCATATTAAAAAGCTTCTGCACAGCTAAAGTAACCACAATCAAAGTAACAAGGGAACTGACTGTATGGGAGAACATATTTGTCAATGAAGCATTGGACAAGGGTTTAATCTCCAAAATATATAAAGAACTCATACAGCTCAACACCAGGAAGACAAAGAGTTCAATTAAAAAATGGGCAAAAGACCTCAATGGACGTTTCTCCGAGGACATATAGATTGCCCGTAGACATATAAAAATTGCCCAGTATCACTAGCCATCAGAGAGATGCAAATTAAAGCTAAAATGAGATCACCTCACACCTATCAGAATAGCCATCATTTATAAATCAATAAACAACAAGTGCTGGTAAGGATGTGGAGGAAAGGGAACCCTAGAGCACTGTTGGTGGGAATACAGACTGGTACAATCACTGTTCTGGAAAACAGTATGAAGTTTCCTCAAAAAATTAAAAGTAGACTGCTTTTGACCAAGCAATTCCACTTCCAGAATATGTCCAAAGAATTCTGAAACACCAATTAAAAAGAAGATATGCACCGGTATGTTCATAACAGTGTTATTTACAATAGCCAAACTTTAGGAACAGCCTAAGTTCCAGTTAGCAGATGAGTAGATAAAAAAGCTATGGTACATTTACAGATTGGAATACTACACAGCAGTAAAAAAGAAAGAAAGAAAGAAAAAAGAGGGAGAGTCGTACTTTCCACGACAGCATAGATGGAACTGGAGACTATTATGCTAAGTGAAATAAGCCAGTCAATGAAAGACAATTACCATATGGTCTCACTTATTCCTGGAATCTCATGAACAAAATAAACTAACAAGTGAAATAAAGTTAGAGGCACAGACACATGGGGCAGACCAATAGCTATAAAAGGGAAGGTGGGACTAAATGAAAGAAGATGAAGAGATTAGGCAAAGAACATGTATGCATGACCAATGGACATGAACAAAGATGTGGGGATTGACTATGGAAGTTGGGGACAGGCTGGGTGGAAGAGGGAAAAAGAGGAAATATTGGGACAACTGTTAATAGCATAAGCAATAAAAAACGTTTAACTTTCAAAAAAATGGACACAGTACTGACTATAATGTTAGCTCTCAATAAATGTTAAATGAACTGAAATGATACAGACAACACAGTGTTATAGTAATGAGCTTCAACAAAATATATGGATATTAGGTTAATTTCATCTTACAGTTCTTTTACTAGCTCAAATGAATAATTTAATTGATTCAATTTCTTTTTCATTCTAGCTAATATTGTTGGAATACCTATTTTCATAAACAAATTTCCTTCTTAAATATAATCATTTTTATTTGTATTTGTTATTTTCTCATTAGTATTATATATTTTAAGACAACTCACTGACAATAACTTGTAAAAAATAAAAATTAATATGGAACAAAGCAAATCACATAATTTCTCTTAGAAAAATATAGAAAACATTTTTGTTTCTACGTTCATCTTACAAAATCAGTCTTCTCTCCAATACATATACTACAAAGCAGAGTTTGGAAACCACATTAAAGAGAAAACTTTATACATTAGATGAAGAATAAATAAATCATAATAAAATGTGCTTTAATTAGAAAAATGGCTACAGAAATTAAAAAGAAACAATAATGACCACGAGTTATTAAAGTCCCTGGACAGCAGACATAATGCCTATCAATATTTTATGCATATTTTATTTGCCTATTTATTCTGAAGTTCAATAGAAATTACATGTTGCTATGGAAACATGAAAATCACAGATACCTGCTCTACTCAGAGGTATGACATTTCACTTTCTTAATGGAACACACACATCATAGGGGTTTAAGTCTTGTATTTGGTTATAACTTTTGGCAAGTAATGTTTGTTATAAAATTATCAGTTAGTTACTTTTAGTATTTGTACTGATTTATCCAAAGTGCTAGAAAGATTACATTAAAAATAAAACATAAAAAAGCCTACATTTAGAACAACATAAGTAAAATCTCTTTTTTCCCCAGAAGTATTTTTTTATGCTTTTAAAAATAGTATCTAGGGTAAGGATGACATGTGGATAACATAAGATTCTTTTTAAAGGGAAAAGAAACTGGTTATTTGCTTTCTTTCCTAGAGAGGATCAGCAGGGCAAGTTCAAGAAACATAAAGCCCCCTCCTTACTTAAACTCTCCTGTGTGTCCAGAATCCATTCCAAGGGAACCAAAAATTCCACCCCAAGATTTCCTGGTGCCCTCCACCAGTGCAAATATTACCTAGTGATGTCTGCAGAAGTGTCAGAGAGGTGGAGAAATCCTTCAAATCTGTTAAATGTGGAATAAAGAGGAGAATAACTTGAATTAAATTCCTGTCCTCACTTGAAATAGACTCTGACTGTGCCTCTGTACCTGGCCCTGATTTTTGCATGAAAATATTCCTTTTGTCCCTATCTGGTGCTAGCCTTCAAAAAGGAACAGGGTTTAAAAAGAAGGAAATAATGTGAGATTTTAAGCAAACAGTTCAATATTCTTTCAGAATGCTCTCTGTATTCAAAAGCACTTTGATTTATATCTTTAGGAGTCTTTGAAACTGTCCCTCTTTTAAAAGACCATCCCTGATTTTGGGTCTTTGTTCCTTTATGAGCTTTGTCCCTGATTTCTAATATAGAGACCTGAGAGGCATGTTGTTAAAGGAAGGGAAAATAATTCTTTAAAAGCCTGGCAAACTGTGTTAAATATGCTTTTGAAAATTAAGTTTAATATAAAGTACAGTATAACCATTGACATTGAGAGTATTGTCTGTGCCAAATACCTCTTTGGAAAAAAATATCCTTTGTTTTCCTGTAATGTAATTAAAAGTGAACCCAAAAGGGCAGCAATAAATCAAGGTGCACAAAAGCATAAAAATATTATAATTAATATTTAACATAAGTTTTGATTGCTTTTAGAGTAAGCATTAAAAATATCAATTAGAATATATATTCAAAGTCTTCTTCCTTTCCTATTACACAGTGGAAGGGGCTATTTTTAATTTTGGTTACTACAAACCAAATAATACTTAGTCCCTAATTAAATAAAAGGTTGCAATTGAATTGAGAGTTTCTGCTGATGTCATACATAATGGAAGCACAGCTTAAGCGGCTAGTGAATGGCAGCCTAACCCTGAGAATGAATTACAATGTCAGCATTCAGTCAGGCACTAGGTATTGTTATTTGTAATAGATGTAAAATGGTTATTATTATTTTTAAATACAGACAAAGGGAAGGAAATTTGAATTAAAAAATCTGAGACTAAGAGGCAAAAAGGTTAGAAAGTATGTGATTAAAGTGAATATACTGTATTGGAAAATGAAATATACAAATTTACCAACGAATAATTGCTTTACATATTATATATAGATAAATTGCTAGGTATAATATCCATGTCTGTGTAGGGATAGATGTATGTAGAAAGACTTCAAGTAAAGTAAGACTTTCAGTTTGCAGGCATTTATTTTAAAATATTAAAAAGGAACTTTTGATATACTAGAAAGGTGAAATGGTGTATATTTAACTTATCTAAGACTGTGCTAAAATGCTATGATTTATAGCCTCTATCAGAACATATCAAAAACTCTTTTTGAGAACCTTATTTTCAGAGGCACATTTTAATGTGTACATATGGTAAATTAAGTATGTATATCCAATATGGCTCATTATTTATTGTTGTTGACTATTGAGAGAATGCAATTAAGTATTGTGTTTACAGCCCTAAGGGGTTCTAAACTACAGTAGACAACGACTTCCACCTCTTCTCCCTCCCCTCTCCCTGCTTCCTAACTCAGACCATCACTATAATACAAGTGCTGGAGAATGGAGTTCTTAGTCCCCTACGTTTTCCTTCCTTAAACCTTTGCTGGCCACTCATCTTGCCTTATTTTCATGTTGGAAAATAATATATTGTATTCAGCCTAAGAAGCATTCAACTCTAAAACAAAAGGGTGGAATTACACTTAAAGCATCAAGACAGACAGAAAGCCTGAAAGTTTTAAGGGAAACAAATTGAAGGAGTAGGAAGTTTCAGAAGAGTTTCAGAAAATGAACAAACATGTCAAGAAAGTGCTTGATAAAAATGAAGAAATGTAATACAACAAAGGAATAATTATATAGAAAAATTCCATAGTTCTATAGAACCTGTGTTTCCTGGTTTTAATATTTATCATTTGAAATACTACTAGGTAACAGTTTGGCTCCTTAGTGTTCAGTTACTTGTTAATATCACCAATCTCTAACATAGCCAGTAATTAGGAAATAAGCAAAGGTTCTTGAGTACTCAAATGCTACTGTAACTTAACAGTGAAATTCACAAACTTTCTCAAACTTTAATGTGCAAGAGAATCACCTCAAGTGGTTGTTGTGAGCACGGACTCCAGATTTTAACCTTCTTCTTAGCTGTGTTGTGTTCTTGGGTATGTTCTTTACCCTTTGCACTTCAGCATCTCTAAAATGAAGATCACAACAGTACCCGTCACCTCTGGAGAGGTAAGCTTGAAATGAATTGATACATGTGTCAGGTTAGAGTGGTGCTTAGCCCATATTAATCGCCAAGTAAGTGTTAATTATTTTTATTAAATGATGAAGAAAATGAAGTGTTTCCTTTGGTTTATCCCCCCTGATTTTAAAAAACATTTTTAAAAAACTTTGAAATAATTTCAGACTTGCAAAACAGTTGCAAAAAAATACAAATAATTTCCCATACCCTTCATCCTACTTCTCTTAGTGGTGACATCTTACATAACCATAGTGCAAGTATCAAAATCAGGAAGTTAACATGATACCATACTATTCACTAACCTCGAGATCTTATTAAAATCTTGCCAATTGTTTCACTAATGTCCTTTTCTCTCATATAATCTCATCTAATGTAAATTTCCCACTGCATTTAGTTGTCAAGTCTCCTTAATCTGGTCCAGTCTGGGACAGCTCTTTGGTTTTTCTTTGTCTTTCATGCATGACATTGTGAAGAGTGTTGGGTACTTATTTTGTAGAATTTCTCTATATTAGTTTCTTATTGCTGCTATAGCAAATCACTACAAATTGAGTAGCTTTAAACAACAAGCATTTATTATCTAATAGTTCTAAAGTTCAGAAGTCCAAATGGGTCAATGGCAAGATGTTAGTAGGGCTGCCTTCCTTCTGGAGGACCTAGGGGGAGTCAACTCCTGGCCTTTTTCAGCTTCTGGAGGCATCCCCATTCCTTGATGTGTGACTGCGCATCCCTCTAAGCTTTGTTTCTGTTGTCTTATCTTCTCTGATCCTTACCTCTTGCCTCTCTTTTTTAAGGATGCCATCATTACATTGAACCACCTGGATAATCCAGTATAATATTCCCATATTAAAATTCTACCATAATCATATCAGGGATAAGGATGTGAGAATTTTGAGGAACATTATTCATTTATTGTAGTATCTATTAAATTTTTGTGATGTTTGCTCTTGTTTAAAGTCAAGTTATGCATATTTTTGGCATAACAACGGCAGAAATGGTGTTTTGACCTTCTTAGTACATTATGCTGCTTTTTTAAAAACAAAGAGACAAACAATTAAGATCTACAATCCCTGAATTCATAATTCTAAAATTAATGAGATTTGAAAATCCATTTTTTTTCTCCCGAAGAGTTTGGCACAAGCTCATTTGCCAGCACGACCTGACCTGAGTCATCATGAGTCTATTTATAGTTTTTATTTATTCCACTTAGGGAGAGTGCTTATATATTTTCCTGCACAGTTATTAATGTGTTTGATCATGAGGTTCTGCCCCACATGCTATTTGGGGGGCTGTTATGTAATAATGTACAGTTCTTCACTGATTACTTTTGTAAAAGCTGAAGACTTTCAAAACGTATTTCCCCAGGGTTTTATATATGGACTGCCACCCTGTGTACTGAGCACAGTGTATTCCACCGCACTCACAGTCTAGAGTCGCTGGGTAGTGCTGGGCGGTAAGCAGCCTTGGCCCAGCACTCTAACAAGGCGTCCGGACACTGGCCGGCTGGTGGTATCCAGACTACAGTTTTGTGCATAAAGAAGCAGAGAGAAAATTCAAAAACGTAGACGAGGCATGAGGTGCCATCAGAGGCTAAAACGCCAGACACGTGTACAAATACGGCAAAGAAGAATTAAGTGGGGAGGGAGAGGGTGAGGTCTTTTTAACAGTGCCTTTGGGTTTGGCCTCACATTCCGAGACCCAGATGACGTCTTCAGAGAAGGTTTTGGTGGAAGGGACCAGTTTTCATTCAACTTCTTGGGCGACCCAGTGGGAGCAGGAGCAGAGTTGAGGCAGGCCTGCCCTCCCCCGACGCCGCCCCCGCCGCCCCCACCCCGTGGCATGAAGGGTTTCTTCTGCCACCTGAATTGCCTTAGCAGGTCACTAGCTCCGGGCCTGGCTTCATGCCTAACATGGCAGTTGGTACTGGCAGGGCCACTTCAACTCCATATAACTTCTACCAAAATAATTAGTAGCAGAAAAATCCCGACAAAGAGAATCATCAAGACTTGTCAAGAAGGAGCAGAAGTTGGAGATGGCCAGTTAACATCCTTAGCGATCTAAAAACAGAAATTCCTAAAATGATAAATACTTGTCTAAGATCAGATAACTAATTGCTGATGGAAAGCTATTTGAACTCAGATCTCTATAACTCCACAGTCCGAACCTTTATCCCCTATTCTATACTACAATAATTTCACATATGACATAAACATTTCCTTAATTAACTAAGGCCTTGTAATTTCTAAATAAGATATGTTTTCAAAGGAAAATTTAAATGCACTATCGGTTGTTATAATCCTACTTTATACAAAATAACATTGTATGTATAGGTATGTATACACATGCTTTTTTTTTCAAAAGGATTTTATATAATCACTAAAGAAATTTTCTTGGGGTTATTTTGAAAACACTCCCCCATGAATATTCTATGTTTTTAGTAAACAGACTACTTTTAGCAAGTCTTTACAAAATAGTAAGAATAGGCAGTATCATTTGTGGACAGAACATAAGACAAATGGTCAGAATTCCTAGGTTTCATTCTTGATTCTGTCATCAGCATACTGTGTGGCCTCCCTAAAGCCCACTTAGTCATATGATTAGAGAGTCCTTCAATACGGACATTAATTTGCTCCTGCAAAATTAGTCTCTGGTATCTAATGTCCTTTGACAACATCCTGAGACAATAGTTGGAGCAAATACAATGAGAGGTACATAATAGAGTATATATCAATGATATAAGGGAGGTATGTATAATAAGGACTAGAAAATAAATTCTAAGCAACTATGACAATGAAGGGATTCTTTTACTCTTTTCAAGAAGAAAAAAGCATTTTAATTTTCAAAAATCCATTCATAGACAAAAGTTTTATCAATAAACTAATTTCTTCAATTGTGTTCAGAATCTGAGATGGTTTCTATACATAAGAACTTTCCATGGAAAATGTTGTTTTCCACTTCAAATTATGGCTTAGTAACAACAGTTTCAAAGAAAACCCAAGATGATTGGGGAAGAACCAATTTTAGAGATACATCTGTTTGGATAATATGCTCACTAAGAGCTGAGCATTGGGCTATGTGTTCATGGCTAAAAGTAAAACTGTAGAGACAGTCAGAAAACTGTGGGAATTCTTGTACACTTTGGTTCCACAATCTCAAATTTTCATGGAGCTGCTTTGTGCATGTGCAATGAGAATTAAAAGGTAAACCATGCCCTGAAATCTCCTTCTCCCTTTCCCTATTAGAAACATATTCCTTGAAGTATGTTTAGAAACAAATTTAGAATTATTATGTGATTATTCTATTACTAACTCCTGTCTATGTCTAAGTTTTATAGAATGATGATACAAATGAATCTCTCTGGTTTGGATTCTTTCAAAGTAGCCTAAGCCCTTTAGCACACTGAGGTATTTTCTGTGTATACACAGGGTGGAGACAGGGAGGAGGAGAATGCCAATGGGTGCAATGCCTTAGACAATGCAAAGGGTCCAGGAATAATTTCAGCCGTGCCCCATAGACTCAGTTTGTGTGGTCAAGCAGCAATCCTCCACTGTTTCTCCTTCTCTATGAGCTGACATTGCAGAGAGAAGTTTGCCTAATAGACAAAATTGTTTTTATTTTAAATGTGTGAGAGGAAAAAACAGTAATAGAATCCCTTCACTTCATAAAGAGGGCAACCCATGTTAATTCATTATAATTTGAGGCTAATTACATATGAATGACACTGAATAGCAGTAATTATTTTAGATCCAAATCACAGTCTTCAAGCTATAAATAGGGAGAATAAAACCTACACTAAGTTCAGAGCTCTTTTGAGACACTTTTCAGTATCTGAAAGTTTATATGCTCTTGAGTTGAAGTGCGGTGGTGGATCGGTGGAGGAAAAGAAGACTCTCCTGACTTCTTCTCCAGCTTTCTGCATGCTGACGTCTTTTCTATTCATTTCTAAAAAATAATTTATCAGTTATTTATTGTAGACATATTCCCTGTCTCTATGAGTTATGCATCTATTCTTTTCTGCTCATTTTACTGCATAATCTCACTTTGAAAATACTTGCATCTGAGCAACCTTTAGCTATGTAATCTCATTAAAGCCAGAACCTGTAAGTCATATGGAAGAGAACAAGCAGAATTCAGGAGCATAGGACATAAATTTTGATGCAAATTGGAGCTAGCATAGAGTTTTGGACATTGAATCTACTTCCAAAGCAGCTAGAAGAATATTACAAAATTCCCTGGAGCCACATATTCAATAGAATGAAAAGCGATGATGAGGAGGATGAAGGTAAGGATGAGCATGGTGATGATATGATGATGATGATGATAAACGATGATGAAAGATAGGTTATTTTTCCTATATGATATTTTTCCTATCAAGTTATTTTTCCTAGTCTGACTGTTTATAAAATCTAGTATCCTTCACTAAAATTCTGGCATAGTATTTCTATAGGAGATAGATATCCTACAGACATCATTTTATCTGTAAAATGGCCTTCCTTCCGTTGGGACACTGCCCCTTACCACACAGCTCCATTGTGGTGGGACTAGCAAGTATGCAGCATGTTATCAAGTTGAGTACATGGCTCAGGGCTGATCAATCCTGTGTTATTTCCCCTTTTTGGCCACAGTGATTGATCCAAGGGCTCTTACACATGACTTAAGCAGGGAGAGCCCTTTTTCAGACTTAATATATAGGTATGGGGAGTGAGAATTCTCTCCTTTTTGGGTGATGAACTATCCAGAACTAGCCTGAGGTGATAATGCTGCCAGCAGCAACCTTTTACATTAGAGGGCCTACACTATCTATGGCAAAAGAGAAAAAAGCAACTGTACAAAAAGATTTAACTATCACTGTAGCTGGTGGAAGAGCCCACACAGCATTTTGCAGCCTCTGAATTCAGCCCTTCCTAAAGTTCCATCAACATTTGACTTCTCAGTTACATGAAGTGATCTATTTCTCCTTCAATTATTTTAGCTTTACTTTTTTTTTAAGGGGACTAGTTTGAGTTTGTGTTTTGTTACATAAAAATATAAGAATTTTGACTAATATGACATGGAAAGGTAAAATTAGTTTTTTTCTAATCACATAGTTAAAAACCAAAACACAGTAAATAATAATCAATTAAAGTGGGTAAATTAACTTCTTTTCTACATGAAATGACTGGCATGTCAATAACCAAAATATACATAGCAAATTTGCGTAATGAAACTACACAGACTTGAAAGTAATTCAACAAAAAAATATACATCTCTAAAATATGTATATGTATTAATTTACCTGTGGTTTAACCACAGGTTGATAAATTTTTCCACAGAGACCAGATAATAATATTTTTGGTTTTGTGAACCATACCATCTCTGTCACAACTAATGAAATGTGCATAAAAGCAGCCACAGACAATACATTAAAAAGTAGCACAGTTATATTCCAATAAAACTTTATTTACAAAATCAGGTAATAGGATGGATTTGGACCATGGGCTGTAGTTTGCCAAATCCTATTTAGAAGATCAACTCTGAATTTTTCTCAATTCACTCCATTGTGAATTCTCGGAACAGCTATACTATACTAGATGACATTTTTAGCTATATAGATTTAGAACTGTGTATGGAAAAGTTCTTACTTTTAAGGTTGTTGCAGTATAAAAGAAAAATAAGGCAAGTTTATCAGTTTATCCCTAAATTATCATTCAATCCAAATATCAAGTGACTTAAAAATAAAATTATATGGAAGCTCAGAAGTTAAGATTAAATCTACACAGAGCATTCTCCTCCCCCCTGACACCCCCCGATGTCCTGAACATATATTATTTACTCAGGATGACGCTTAATCCTATCTTATTCTGTGCTGCTATGTGATAGGAAGAGGACAAAAAACATAATGATTCCATTTTTTTCTCTTTCCTTGCCTTGACAGGTAGGTCCTTTGCCCTGTTCAGTTAAAGAAATCTTTTAGTGTTGATCTGAATTTCATGGTGAAAATATAGGATTAAAATGGGAAAGGTGGTTGGTGGCCATACAGCTCTACAAAAGAAAGTGAAGAGTGATAAATAAAGAAAGTTGTCCAAAACTATATACATATATATATATATATATATATATATATATATATATATATGTATGTCTGCTCTGTACTCCTGAGGACTTCCCATTTCCTGTTCCAGACTGAAACAAGACTATTGGGAAGAGTTTATCAATCTAAAAAAGATCTTTAGCCCTGGATGGTGTGGCTCAGTGGATTGAGCACCAGCCTGTGAACCTAAGGGTCACCGGTTCAGTTCCTAGTCTAGGGCATAAGCCAGGGTAGCAGGCCAGGTCCCCATTAGGGGATGCATGAGAGGCAACCACATATTGATGTTTCTTTCCCTCACTTTCTCCCTCCCTCCCCCTCTCTAAAAATAATAAAATCTTTTTAAAAAGTCTCTACTGCTTCTGAATGTTTGGAGTCAGATTTCTGTTGTTTTTGAGAGTGATAACATGTAGCAGTGAGCATTTAGACAGGAGGGAGAAAGCCTAGATTGAATGAATGTTAAATATATACATGACATTGGATGCTTAAACATAAAAGTGCCTTTCGAAACTACAACTAGTATGTCATTTTGCAAACTGTTTTCTGTTTATTGCTCATTTCTAGTTAGGTCATCAGCAGTTGGGTGGAGAAATACAGAGGAGATTCTGTGGATTAGACTTAGGACCTTTGCCCTCAGTTGGACCAGAACTAATGGGTTTATTTTTAATCTGTTTTATATTAGGGTTCTATGTAAGATAGTTGACAAGTAAGGCACTAAGCCTGAAAAAAGAGATGCTTCAACACTGCTGAGGTGAACCAGAAGTGCCACCTAGGTTGAGTCAGAGCTGGGACTCTATCTACACTTCCTTCAGATGACCGAGCACTGCTTTCTCCTGTGTGCTCTGAAATGAAAATGTGAGCTGTCTGCAGTCATATAGAAAATTAAATTGGGTTGCAATGGTTAATATTCACTTGTATTTAACACTAGAATACTGCTTTGGCCAAGCGCCGTATTTCTAGTGTGTTTACTCCCATTAAAGGGCTATATATATATATTTGCTGAATCAAATTAAGAGTGTTTGTGCCTCTGTACCTGACAAATCAAATGTAAAATTTTCTCTTCCTCCAATATCCATTTCTCTGGAAGTGGGCTTCATGTCTGTATCTTGAATAACTGCAACACCTCTCATCAAGAGGTCTCTGAAGGCCTGCCAGCCCTTTAAGAGGGGAACCTCACTTTCTTTCTTTAGGGCTGAGTCTTGGGAGAAAGGGCTCCGAATTGATCTGATTAGTCTCTAAGTCATCTATGACATTATCACTTTACACTGTGGTTTGCTTTTCTCCTACTACAATTAGATTCTGGCTTATAGAGTCAATCCAAGTTATATGTGTGTGTGTGTGTGTGTGTGTGTGTTTAATATTTATAGTTGCTTCTGAAGGTACTATGTAAAATTGTTTCATCTTATATAAACTTCTGCACACCTTGCATTCAGAATTTTGCCTGCAAATTTTTATCTGAATGATTTTTGGTAACATTCTTTGATTCAGTGGAAACAAAAGATGTCTAGTCACTGAGGTGATATCATTTTTTTCTCTGGTCACTTAGTCACATTTCCCCCTCTCCCAATCATAGAGAAATGAAATAAGATATGTGACCTCATCAATAAAAATGCTGCAATAGCTATAAAAAAAGAGATGAGTTTATTGTTTTGATCTTTTATTTCTTCTTATTCTTAAGACTCTTTAACATTTCATGTAATACTGGTTTAGTAGTAATGAACTCCTTTAGCTTTTTCTTGTCTGGGAAGCTGTTTATATGTCCTTCAATCATAAATAATAGCTTTGCTGGGTAGAGTAGCCTTGGTTGAATATCTTTGTTTTTCATCACTTTGAATATTTCTGGCCAGTCCCTTCTGGTATGCAAAGTTTCTATTGAGATATCAGCTGACAGTCTTATGGGAGCTCCCTTGTAGGTAATTAACTTCTTTTTTCTTGCTGTGTTTAAGATTCTATCTTTGTCTTTAACATCTTTCATTTTAATTATGATGTGTCCTATGCGGGCTTCTTTGGGTTTATCTTGTTTGGGATTCTCTGCACTTGTAGACATGTATATCTCTTTCCTTCACCAGATTAGGGAAGTTTCCTGTTATTATTTTCTTAAATAGGTTTCCAACTTCTTGCTCCTCTCTTCTCCTTCTGGCACTCCCATCATGCAAATGTTGGTACACCTGAAGTTGTCACAAAGGTTATTTGCACTATCCTTAATTAAAAAAAAATTTTTTTTTTTTTTGCTGTTCTGATTGGGTGCTTTTGTTTCTTATATTACAAACCATTGATCTGATTCTCAGCTTCATATGTTCTAGTGTTGATTCACTGTAAATTATTTTTCATTTCAGTTAGTATAGTCTTCATTTCTGACTGACTCTTTTTTATGGTTTCAATGGTTTTTTTTTAATGCTGTTGAAGTTCTTTCTAAATTCCACTACTCTTCACCTAAGTTCATGAGCATTTTATAACCAGTGACTTGAACTCCACATCTAGTAGATAGCTGGACCTCATTTTATTTCATTCTTTGTCTGGAGTTCTGTTTTTTCATTTGGATCTGTTTCTTGGTCTCCTCATTTTGGCAGCATCCCTGTGTTTATTTCTAAGTATTAAGTAGAGCTGCTACATCTCCCAGGCTTGGTAGAGTGGTCTAATAAATAGGTGTCCTGTAGGATCCAGGGCACAGCCTGACTGATCACCCACCCTGGGCACCCTAGCTGCACTCCATGACCCCGACCTCCTGTGGGCTGTATAGAGTGAAAATAAATACATATCTATCTACAAATGAATCTTTAAAAAACAAAATAAATGAAGAAGCAGAAAATAAACAGACTCATAGATACAGAAAACATTTTGATAGTTGCCAGGTGGGAAGGGGGTTAGTAAGTTGGGTGAAAAGGGTGTAAAGAAGTACAAATTAGTTGTTACATTATAGGCAGGGGATATAAACTACAGTATAGGTGATATAGTCTTTTATATTCTGATAACTATGTATAATGTCAGATGGGTACTAGATTTATCAGGGTGATTACTTAGTAAGTTCTATAATATCTAGTCACTGTGGTGTATACCTAAAACTAATATTGTATGTCAAGCATAATTGAAAAATAAAAAATGATTTAAATTTAAAAAAAGAAAGAAAAATATGAGTAAGAAAAGAACAGTATTAGTAAAAAATTAGAAGTAGGAGGACTGATTAGACTTGGCTGTCCACAACTTCTTACTCCTAAGTCACATACTCAGAAATAAATCCTTACTATTCAGTTGTTACTGATTTACTATATCTACTCTTCCATTAAACAGCCACCTCAGGCATGCCCACCAAGAACACTAATCTAAAATCACTTAGTCATCTGTTTAGGGCTGGTGAACAACAATCCTCACAACAACTATAGTAACAAGAACATCAACAACCAATAATTCAAGAGGCTGACTGGGTTCCAGGCACCTGTTCTAAGCACTTCAAGTTCAACATCTAGTGAAGGTCAATGGGTAGAAAAAAATCATATCCTACCCATTTCTCTTCAAGCTTGCCTTTTTAGTGAGGAGCACAAAGGGACTAAAAGGTAGTTCTATAACAAAATGTCCCATAGATCTTAGGAAAAACACAAAAATGAAGAACTTTGTGGTACTCGCCACCCTAGGAAATTAGCAAGTTTGATGGAAAGGCCACAACACTAGAGAATACAATGTACAGTATTGTGAAATAAACAATGACATACTAGTCCCTCTGTTTTTAAAGTCAGTTTTTTTTTATCAATCAACAAATTTTATCAAGTATTTCTTGCACTTTGTTTCACATATTTTGTTTAACTATTCAGAAAGGCCCATATGGTGTGTTAACCACAAAATATTTAGAGAATTAAAGGTACATTAAGAATGTCTACCTTTAGATGACATAGATCTTTAAGTAAAATAATTAAATATATATAGTCAGCATTTTGTATCTGTGGGTTCTGTATTAGTAGATTCAGCCAACCACAGATCAAAAACATTTTTAAAAAAGTCACGTTGCTGCTGGTGTCTATTTATGTAGGTAGCTCTCTGATGGTTATAATTGCCTCTCTACTAAACATGTACAGACTTTCTTCTTGTCATTATTTTCTAAACAACACAGTGTAATAACTATGTACACAGCATTTACATTGTATTAGATATTATGAGTAATCTAGAGATGACAAAGTACACAGGAGGATGTGTGTAGGTAACACGCAAGAACTATGCCATTTTATATAAGGAATTGAGCATCATTAAATTTTGGTATTTGTGGGGGTCCTGGAACCCATCCCCCACAGATATCAAGGGATGACTATATACTTAACTTTTGATGAGTTTAGAGGAGGTCTTTTGTCTCTAGAAATTAGATAATATATTTTAAGAACAAAATTCTTTCGTTAACAGTAATTTGCAGTTATAACATTAAAACATTTTAAATACAGCTAGAAATATAAAGGTTTAAAATTTCACTGAAAGACAAATTACTTTAAATAATTTTTTACATAAATATTTAGTTATTGGCATAAATGCTATATGTATCAGAAGCTGGGAAAAGGAAACTGTAACAGCTATAAAGGTAACAATAGGCTCAAAATATAAAAAGGACCAATTCAGCTGGTTTAAAAAAAGAAAAGAAAGCACAATAGCACACCAGTAAGTTCAGCTATTATATAATTACAGGTTTTGTATACATGTGCAGACAAGCAGACAGAATAAAAACCTTCTCTAGGAAATTAAAAAAAATTTGGCAGGTTTGTGTAGGTAGGATGTGATGCCGGTACCAACAAGAAAAAGAAACAAACTGCAACTAGGGTTTGGCCCAGCTCTGAATTTGGCTTCTCTTTGCTAAACAGCAGTTTGCTGCAAAATGCTGGGAAACAAAGGGAAAATGGAAAGTGCTAGAGTATTAAGGTGTAGAGCTCAGGTAACTAAAAAAAGATGTTGTCAGTCACAGTCTTTGCCAGGCAATATTTTTGCCTTCATTTATGAGGACAACTCACTTGAGATCTTTCAAGAATTTCAGAAGACAGGAATTTCATAAACAAAGCTCTTCATCAGAAGGTAAAGGAGGAGACAAATGGAACATATTTTAGGACATGAAGCTGTGGTGTTATGTACAATTCATAGATATGTTTTATACTCACAAGCATCTCAAGTATACAAGAATTCCAGTTATCTCACTCCCCTTGCAGAGGATGGATAACTGTAAGATATGTGTTTTATACCACTTCCCAGTTTTCACAGCAGAATTGCATTTCCATTCCCATTGGAATTGCTTAATAATGTACCTGTTAGACTTTTCCCTCTTTCCTTCCTGGATAGATAAATTTATGTATCAATGTGGCTAGGCCATGGTTCCCAGATATTTGGTCAAATTTTATTCTAGATGTTTTTGTGCAAGTATTATTTAGACCAGATTAACATTTAAATCAGCTGTTTGAGTAAAGCAGATTATGCTGTACAATGTGGGTGGGCCTAATCCAGTTAGTTTGAAGGCCTAAATAGAAAAAAAGATTCTCTTGTGAAGAAGAGGGGATTCTGCTTGCTGATACCTCCAGATTTGAAATATAACATGGACTCTTCTCTGAGTCTTCATCCTCTTGACCTACCTTGCAGATTTTGGACTTGCACCTCCAGAATTGTGTGAGCCAATTCCTTAACGTACATTTCCCCTCCCTCTTTCTCTCTCTTTCTCTCCCTCTCTCTCTCTCTCTCTCTCTCTCTCTCTCGACAGATAACAGATAGATATGCATGTCCTATTAGTTCTGTTCCTCTGGAAAGCCCTGACTAGTACACTTTTCTACCACCATACATGTCTCTTGGGATCACTTTCCCACTATACCATACTTGCTCTTGAACCCTCAGCATGAAGCAAGACTTCCCCTTCCAGAGCATATGTGGTGATATCTAGAGACATTTTTGGTTGTCATAACTGGATGCATCTAGAGGCCAGGGATGATGTTTAATTCTTGCAGTGTTCACTACAGCTCCACACAAGGAGCTCAACATGGCAGTAATCCTGAGGCTGAGACACCCTGACTGACAGTTGTCTTCTGGGGAAACCCAAACTAAGGCAACAACTAATATGAGAATGGTAGATGTTGCTGGACCAAGAAGATGTTCCAGAATTGGGGTCATTAGAAGTCTGTGAAACAATCAAACAAAAACTTAAATACTTGCACATAAGAGAAATAAGGCTATTAGAAGGCAAAGCTTCTTATATACCAAACTAAATAGTGCCTGACATGTACCTCTTACCTTTAAATCCACCTTGTCACAGAATGGGAGCAAAACTATGTGGGATTTGCCTTTGCATGGTCATTCCTCACACACAGAAACCAGGATTAAAGAAAGGTGAAATAAGACAGTTGATGGTGGACAGAGATTCTTCCTGGATGTTCCAATGACATACTGATGAACTAAATGACTTTTGCTCAGGATTTGGCCTCGTAGAACATGAAATTCAAATTCATGTCTCAGAAAAAAGACCAATTATTTAACACCATTGAGCTTTGGAAAGGTCCTCAAAAGCTCACCCCTGCCGAGGTTTTATCTCTGAATTCCCTTGGCTCATGTACTGGATTTCAGGATCTATGAAAAACATAATTGGTTGTTGTCTGCAGGTGCTCATTTTCCTTTGTTGGAACTAAATTCTTCCTTGGCCATTAAGAAGTGAGTGTGTCAACCTTTCCATATGCTCTCCAGGAAGAATGGCCACACCCTCTTCACTCGTCTTACCAGAAAAATCTCCTTTCAAGGTTATCTGTCAACTCTCTCAATTCTCCTAAGAGATGCCTTTTTCTTCAGTCATAAGAACTGTTCAAGTTCTCTGGGAGTGTGATTTTAACAGGCACTGTAGAGTGTTAACTGTATCTGTTCCTCACTACCTCTGCCTTGTTCATTTGCAACAATCCAATTGTATAGCTTGCCTGGCTCATTTTTGATAATAGGGTTGGATCCAGGGCAAAAAAACAAGACAGCAGTTGGTGAGAAAATGAGTGAGAGTCAGAGAGAAGCCTCCAAGAAAACATTTCTGGCTGCTTTGCTAATGCTTGGATTGATCTGATACAGAGATATTCTTGGATAGTCTTGATAATTAATGTGCCTAATTATACAGTTTCCATGTATAAAGTGGGATCCCATGGAAGTTCCCAGGGTGGGATCAATTGTACTTCACCTTCTTGTTCCACAAAATATGTTGACTAGAATGTCCATAATTTAAGCCTCAGTTGTGCACTGACAATGCCAGGCCCTATTCTTGGGCTGTAACAATAGCTTCTGTTCCACCTCATTTTATTCTAGCATGAGAATAGGATAAAAGAATATCAGATCCTGTAGTTTTATAGATAATATTTGAAAAACTGAAAATAAAAAAGATAAACATTATATTTAGCTTTAAAAACTGTGAGCTGAGACCCTTGTATACTGAAAAATTAATTGGTTTGAATTCTTATTTTATCTGTTATGATTTATAGTCTTGGAAGAGTTACATAATTCCACTGAGCCTTAGTTTCCTCTCTTGTAAAATAAAGAAGTGGGCAGGATCAAGTCCAAAGACCTTTCCAGTTAAGCATTCTAGGATGTTTCAGCGAAGATGGGCAAATCAGACCTCAGATCAGAAATATGCTTTTCATACTATTAGTTAACTGATTCTCCAAATCCCCCAATCAATGGCAAAACACTGCTGACAGAGACAAAAATCAATCAGTGCCTTGTGAAAAAAATTACATAAACAGTTTCTTTAAGCCTGTTAAACTTACTAAAGTCTATGAAAAAAATTATTGTCATGACTTTGTGTGGAAGGAGGAGAATTTTTAGGGGAAAGTTTCTCTCTCATCAGACATTCTACCATTTACCATGAAGAACAGTTTGAGACCCTGAGACCAAAACAAAACAAAACAAAACAGTATTGTTAATGACCATAAACTGTTATATGTGAAAATTATAAGTTAGTTATGGTCTCAATATGGATTCTCCCAGAGGCAGATCCTGGGACAAGGATATGGTGCAGGTAATTTACTTGGGAAGTGATACCAGGAAGCAGATAAAAAGAATGCCTTATAACTTCATTGTCCTTTGACCTAATCTACAATGAAAGGACCTAATCAAGGTCCTTTTGATTCAAGAATCAGAGCCCTACTCAAGATGGGATTAAACAAATGGGAGTTCATTTAAATTTAACCTTTATTGTATTTTTTACATTACCTTTTAGTACCTTTATACCCCCCTTACCCCAGTAATCACCACACTGCTATCCATGAATCCTTTTTTCTTTGTGCTATATCTCTCTACTCTCTAACCCTTCCTCCCTGACTAGCTGGCATCCTGCCCTCCATCCTTGAGTCTATCCCCATTTTACTTGTTAGTTCAGTTTGTTAATTAGATTCCACATATGAGTGAAATCATATGGTGTTTTTCTTTCTCTGACTGACGAACTTTATGTAGCGTAATGTTGTCTAGGTCTATCCATACTGTGGCAATAGGTAGAATTTTCTTCTTTTTTATGACAGAGTAGTATTCCAATGTGTAAACGCCCCACAGTTGTTTCACCCACTCATCTACTCATGGACACCTGGGCTTCTTCCATATTTTGGTGATTGTAAATAATGCTGCAATGAACATAAGGGTGCTTATGGTTTTTCAAATTAGTGTTTTGGGTTTCCTCGGATACATTCCCAGAAGTGGGATTGCTGGGTCAAAAGGCAGACCAATTTTTAATTACTGGAGGTATCTCCATCTGCTTTCCACAGTGGCTGCATCAGTCTGCATTCCCACCAACAGTGCTAAAGGGTTCCCCTTTCTCCACATCCTCACCAGCATCTGTTGTGTGTCATTTACTGATGATAGCCTTTCTGAGTGGTATGAGATGGTATCTCATCATGGTTTTAATTTACATTTCTCTGATAGTTAGTGACTTGAACATCTTTTCATGTTTATTGGCCATATGTATGTCCTCCTTGGAGAAGTGTCTATTCAAGTTCTTTGCCTACTTTTTAATTGGGTTGTTTGGGGCTTTCTTTGGTGTTGAGTTTTGTAACTACTTCGTAAATTTTGGATATTAACTCCTTACCAGATGTATTGGTGAATATATTCTCCTATTCTGTGGGTTGTCTTTTTATTTTGTTGATGATTTCCTTTGCTGTAAAAAACTTTTTAGTTTTATGTAGTCCCATCTATTCTTTTTCTTTTATTTCCCTTTCCTGGGAAGATATATCCAATAAAAAGTTGCTGCAAACAATGTCCGAAATATTGTTGCCCATGTTTTCTTGCAGAATTTTTATGGTTTCAAGTCTAACATTTAAGCCTTTAGTCCATTTTGAATTTATTCTTGTGTGTGGTATATTAAGGTGGTCTAGTTTCATTTTTTCTGCATAGATATGTCCAATTTTCTCAACACCATTTATTGAATAAACTATTTTAGCCCATTATATTTGTTTGCTTCCTTTGTTGTATAGTAATTGACTATAAAGTTGTGGGTTTATTTCTGTGTTCTCTGTTCTGATCTATTGATCTATGTGTCTGTTTTTGCCAGTGACAGGATGTTTTGATTGCTATGGCCTTACAGTATAGTTTGATATTAGGTAGGTTGATTCCTCCAACTTTGTTCTTCTTTTTCAGCATCTCTGTTACTCTGCAAGGGCTTTTGTGGTTCCATAAAAATTTTTGAAATATTTGTGCTGGTTCTGTGAAATGTCATTGGAATCTTGATAGGGATTGCATGGAATCTATAGATTGCTTTGGGTAATATGAACACTTTAAGGATGTTAATTGTTCCTGTCCATGAACATGATATGTGCTTCCACTTATTTGCATCCTCTTTAATTTCTTTCTTCAGTGGACATTTGTTTTAAAAACATTACAAACTACACATATACCCAAGCAAAGCATATCTGGGATTAACAAAAGCTAGAATCAGACACTAAATATTCAGCAATAAAATGTGCATTTATTAAAGGTGCTTCTCTCTTTCTCTTCACCCACCCTCCCACACACACACACACACACACACACACACACACACACACACTTCCCCCCTTCATCACCTGCATCCTAACTTCTACCGATGCATATTCTAGAGCCTAAATTACCCTTCAACTCATAAACTTCCAGTTCTAGAAATGCTTTACAATCAAGAACGTTTTGTTTTTCTAAAACCAAGTTCCCAAGAGAGAATCTATTGTATCCATTTTAATTCACACTAAGCCAGACAAGTCATAAATTGCTGGAAACCATACAGGCAGGCCAAGTTCTCACCTTTTGTTCAATCAGCTATACAGTTGCCAGAGTCATGGAGATCACGCATTCTCAGTAGGGCTATGGGAAGGGCAGGTTCCCACAGAATAGGGTACATGTAAGGTAGGGAGTAAATTACATATCTAAAGCCTCCAGAATAGCCCATTACAAAGTGAATGATTAAGTTACTTAAACTTTTATATGCTATAGTTTATTAATATATGTTAAAATAAATTTAACTAGTACTAATTTGAATTCACAATCTATGATTTATCTATGAGACCTTAGGTAAGTAAGTAAAATTACCTTCCTGTCTTCCTCAAGTGAAAGTAATAATATTTGTCACCAGATCAAGGGTTGGCAAATTAGCACTGGTGAGCAAATGCCTGATAGCTGTCTGTTTTTATAAATAAAGTTTCATTGGAACACAGTCATGCCCATTTATTTGTATATTATAACAAAGACGGAGTTGAGTAATTGAAATAGAGATTTTATTTCCCAAGAAGCCTATGAACTGAATTGTTTCTCCTCACATTCATTTATTGAAATCCCCTCCCCGCAATGTGATGATATTTGGAGGTGGGGGCCTTTAGGAGGTAATGAAGTTTCGATGAGTGGTGAGGGTAAGACCTTCATTGCGGGACTGGTGCCCTTACAAGAAGAGAAAGGGAAAGATGTCTCTCATGAGGAAAGACCATGTGAACACAAGATGAGAAAGAGGAAATATGCAAGCTGGAAAGTATGCCTTCATGAGGATCCAAACCATCTAGCACCTTGATCTTGGACTTTTCAGACTCCATAACTGTGAGAAATAAGTATTAGTTGTTTAAGCTACAGAGTGAGTGGTATTGTGTTACCACAGCCTGAATGGATTAAGAAACTATCTATCCTTTCACAGATAAAGTTTGCTGACCCTAGCTGAGAAAATTGTGAGGATTAATTGTGATAGTGATTCCCAAACATGTAGCCTAGTGACTACACACTTTCTTAATGTGTATTAATTTCCTTGTGCTACATTCAGAACATATGCAAGTCTCTAAGACCACATACCTTTGGTTGGGGGGAATGTAGCCTGCAAGCTCAAGATCGAGGAAATTTTTTTTTTATACACTTAATATACTCTTAAAATCTTGTCATGTTTTCAGTTAATTTGTTAAATGCAGCAGTGTGTTCATAACTTAATTTGTATATTTTAGCCATTTGTGTTAATGCAAGTTATTGGCAGGTACCGCATCAACACACAAAGGAAGTTAATGCTATATGCAATAAAAACATACTTAGTTCATTATTTTTGTAAATAATATAATACACAAATCATAGAAGTGAAGGGTCTGAAAAGATGTGTGAAAGTGGATTCATTCATCTCTCAGCTTCTGTGCAGCACTTCACATCAATTATTCTACAAAAATCTTTATATGTTAATCATTAAAATCACCAGATAATGAGATTGCACAGAATCCCTTGGTCATATGTACCAGGGCCCCACAATTCTTTTATTGGAATGTTTTCCTGAAACAGAGCCCAAATTCTTCCTGCTGGTAGGCCTTTTCATCTTATTCTCAAAGGTCCGAGCTGCTCCTTCTGAGTTTGTACATGGCATAAAATCACTGAAATGCGCTGTGAGGGAGGGTATCAGCAACAGCCTGCACCACACTCTGGACCTTGAATATCATGCTTCTACAGCCAGCGACACATCTGAGCAGGGATGAAAGTTTAAGTCACTTTCAGGACCCTATGCTTAAGAGATGATGCTTCTGGGACCAAAGGACATGTTTTTCACCTTTCTTGTACACAGCAACCATTGTCTTTTTTTAGCTATAAAGCAGGAAAGTTGTCTTAGTTATAGTGTTATAAACAATGCCACCTTCTTCATTGAAAGAGAGTCATCTCTTTAGAATGTTCTGTTATGTTTTCCTTAATATTTGAAATGCATTTTTAAAAATCTATATCTTTACTAAAGAAAGAAACTCCAGGCTGTCATGACAGTACAATGCTTAAAAGGTTGAGAAAAATTAACTGGTTCAAGACAAGAAAGGGTTATTTCATAGTCATATCAAATAAGAAGTTTCCCTCCCTGAAAACACTTTCTAACAGAATCAGGCTAATAAAAATGTAATCAATTCTATTTCTATGAAAACACTGTAGTTAAAAGAAAAATAATGCAAATGAAGACATGCTTACAACTACATTTATGAATTTCTCTATCCTCTCAGGAAAAAAAATTTAAAGAATAACATAAAAAAATTCAGTTTTTGAATTTCTTTTTCTTATTTTAAAGATTAACTTAAAGAAACAGTGTTTCTGAGGGCCTACCTGCCATTCCTTGTTTCTCCCTTTTCCATGCTCTATCATCCTGTCCCCTTATAACCTGTAGCTTATTTGCCGTAAGTCATTAGACTTGATGACAAGAGGAGATACCCAAAGAAATCACAGTTGAAAATACAGCTCTAGAAGAAAAAAGATGGGGGGAGTGAATGGGAGTCATGCTGACCTCCTCCCAAGACCAAACTGGAATTGTGACTAAATAGTGGAGAAATCACCTGGAAAACAATGGAACGATAGAGGGAGAGGAGCATTGGAGCTGCAGACAGACAGTGGATTCATCTCTCACACATCTCAGTGGGTAAGAAGTGCGGGGAGGCTCAAGAGGTGGAACTGAGCGCCCAAGGGCACCAGCACCAGAGGGACATTGAAACAGCCAGTTGGATCCCCCTGAGAATAACAGGGTCTGAATCATAAACAGGGTACCCCTAGACTACAGCAGCTGAAACCAAGAAAACACAGAGACAAAACACAACCCCGAAAAGCTTAGGGGCGCTCTCTGCCAGAGACAGGCGGCTGGAGATGCAAAGAGACATTCAAAGGCCAATGCAAAAATTTGCAGTGGCAGCCGCCTTCCTTGATCTCTGGGTAGAAGCAGCAAGAGAGTGGGCTGGTGTCTGAGGAAAGATTGATAAGGAAAACTTGGTGAAGAGAACAGAGGCGGTGGCCAGTGGAGCCCCGGTCATAACTCACCTCCCACTCTGCAGCTACCACCTCACCCAGGCATAAGTGAATCAATAAAACTGCTTTTTGTGCACTCCCCATACAGCTTGTGCCCATGTGGGCTGGGGGCTGAGTGCAGACTGGCTGGGATAAATAGAGGATCCCTGGCCAAAGGGGACACACAGCTGCCTAGACACCCTTGATGGGAGACTGGAGACAGAAGTGTTGGGGAAAGAACTGGAGGAGTAGCAGGGATTCCTGGAGCTGACTCCCTCCCCAATTTGTAGTGTCCATTTTCCTCAGGCAGGCCAAGCCCCGAAAGAGCCAAAAGCGAGAAAGGACACAATAGAGGGCCCTAAACTGTCCAGTGCTGGGGAGCATCACAAGCAGCCGGCTAGTGCACGTGCCAGTGGCTTCCAAGCAGGAGGGCAAGTGTGCACTTGCAGCTGGTGTGTGCACAAGTGGGCTGGCATTCAAGGGCTGAGTGGTCTGCAAAATAGTGGATTCCTCGCCGGAGGGGTCAAGAGCTGCCCAGAGACTCTTGAGGAGGGACTGGAGACAGACGCGTTGGGGAAAGAACTGAAAGAGTAACTGGGAAGTGCCACTGCTGACTCCTTCCCCAGTCCACATTCTCCATCTTGCTCAGGCATACTGCTCCCCTGAGTGACAGCAGCCTATAAGGACACCATAGTCCCGCCATCAGGAGGCACTGCTCTGCCCTCTGGTACCTAAGCCTGACAGATGAGGACAGAGTGACCAGATTGACAATTACAGGAGACAGACACAGACAGTAGAGTCCTGGAAGGCTCAAACAAACAGCCCAAGGTCAGAAAGGGTCAACAGCTGATATCATCAGAGGCAGATCCAGAAAGAAAAGAAAAGAAAAAATAAATAAATAAAAAGACTGCCTACTACCATAGAGGTTTAATCCACAAAGTCATGGAATCTAGACGCATCAACTGAAGCAGAAGCAAAAAAAGCAAAAAAACAAAAACAAAAAAAAAAAAACCAAAAAAAAAACCCAAAACAAAAAGCACCAAAAAACTAAAAAAAAAAACAAAACAAAAATACAAAAACAAAAACGAAGAAAGACTCTCACAAAAATGGGAAGAAAAAGAAGTTCCCCCCAAATGAGGGGAAAGGAGGAATCCCCACAGAGAGAGCTAAATGATATAGAGGCAAATGAATTATCAGATATTGAATTCAAAACAATGGCTCTAAGATAGCTCAATGAGCTCAGCAGCTCAAAGATAACTATTAGACACTGCAGGGAAACTATCAGGATCTTACAGCAAACTATATCAACCTGAAAAAGGACATAAAAACTATCAAGAAGACACAGAGGATATGAAGAATACCATTCCTGAATTGAAGGACACAGTAGAGAGAATCAAAAGCAGGCTAGATGAAGCAGAGGACTGAATCAGCGAGCTGGATGACAAGGTAGAAAAAAGCTCCCAGAAAGAACAAGAAATGGAAAAAAGACTCACAAAGAATGAAGAGACATTGAGAGAAATGCAGGACAACCTGAAACGCAATAATATCCGCATAATAGGGATACCAGAAGGAGAAGAAGAGGAGCAAGGGATAGAGAACCTGTTTGAAAAAGTAATGATGGAAAATTTCACCAATTTGAGGAGAGAAAAGGTCTCATGGATCCAGGAGGCACAGAGGACCCCACTCAAGAGGGACCCAAGGAGGCCCACTAAAAGACACATCATCATTAAAATGTAAAATATCAAAGATAAAGAAAGAATCCAAAAGGCTGCAAGGGAGAAACAGGGAGTTACATACAAGGAAGCCCTGATACTGCTAGAAGCTGACTTCTCAACAGAAACATTGCAAGAGAGAAGGGAATGGCAAGAAATACTCCAAGTAATGAAAAGCAAGGACCTACAACCAAGGCTGCTCTACCCAGCAAGTCTCTCAATTAAAATAGAAGGGGAAATGAGTTTCCCAGACAAAAGAAGGCTAAAAGAATATGTCTCCACCAAACCAGCACTCCAAGATATGCTAAGGGGACTGGTTGAAGCAGATGAAGGAAAAGAATGAGAGACAGAGGAACACAGGTACAAAGAGAAAAAATGAACAGATTTCTATCAGTGATAACTCTCAATGTAAATGGACTAAATGCCCCAATCAAAAGACACAGGGTAGCTGAATGGGTAAGAAAACATGACCCACCCATATGCTGCCTACAAGAGACCCACCTCAGAGCAAAAGACCTACACAGATTGAAAGTAAATGGATGGAAAAAAATATTCCAAGCAAATGGACAAGAGAAGAAAGCAGGGGTTACCATACTTGTATCAGACAAAATAGATTTCAAAACAAAGGCCATAAAAAGAGACCCAGAGGGGCATTTTTAATACTTAAAGGAAGAATCTATCAAGAATACATAAACATTGTAAACTTATATAAACCCAATGTAGGGGTACGCAAATATATAAGGAAAATCTTGGACTTCAAAAAAGACATAGACAGCAACACACTAATAGTAGGGGATTTCAACACCCGACTGTCAAAAATGGACAGATCTTTCAAACAAAACATCAACAAGGATATTCTGGAGCTGAATGACTCATTAAAAAAATGGACTCAACTGATTATATATATATATATATATATATATATATATATATATATATAAAATCTTAGATCCCAAAGAAGTAAAATACTCATTCTTTTCAAATTCACATGGACTTTTTCAAAGATAGACCACGTGATAGATCTCAAAGCAAGCCTCAGCAAATTCAGGAAAATTGAAATAATATGAAGCATTTTGGAAACTGTAAATCAACCTCAAAGAGAAACCTCAAACACTTGCAAACTCATTGAGACTGAACAATACACTGATTAATGAATCGGCCAATAATAATATAAGAGAAGAAATAAAAAAATTTCTGGAAAGTTTCTGGAAAATACAACAGTCCAAATACTATGGGACACTGCAAAGGCAGTTCTGAGACGAAAGTTCATAGCAATACGAACTTACTTAAAAAGGATAGAAACATTTCAAATAAAAGACCTAACACTACAACTTCAAGAACTGGAGAAACAACAAAAAATAAATCTCAGAGCAAGTAGAAAGAAGGTAATAATCAAGATAAGAGCAGAACCGAACGACATACAGATGAAAAGAACAATTCAAAAGATCAACGAATCCAGGAGCTGGTTCTTGCAAAGATACACAAATTATCAAGAAAATCAAGAAAAAGGGAGAGGACCCAAATTAATAATATCAGAAATGAAAGAGGAGAAATAACAACTGATACCACAGAAATGCAAAGGATTGTAAGAAACTACTATGAACAATTATATGCCAAGAAATTTGAAAATCTTGATGAAATGGACAAATTTTTAGAAAAGTATAATCTTCCAGCACTGAAGGGGGAAGAAGCAGAAAGCTTTAAGAGATTGATAACAGGCTGGGGAAGTTGAAGCAGTAATCAAGAAACTCCCGGCACACAAAAGCCCTGGGCTGGACCACTTAACAGAAGAATTTTACAAAACATTTAAAGAAGAGGTAACCCCTGTCCTTCTCAGACTATTCCAAAAAATCCAAGACGAGGGAAAACTCCCAGACTCTTTTTATGAGGCCAGCATCACCCTAATCCCAAAACCAGATAAAGACCCTACAAAGAAAGAAAACTACAGGCCCATTTCTCTGATGAGCATAGATGCTAAAATCCTCGACAAAATATTGGCAAACTGCATCCAGCAATACATTCAAAAGATTATCCACCACAATCAAGTGGGATTCATCCCAGGCATGCAGGGATGGTTCAATATACGCAAGTCAGTAAACGTGATACATCACATAAATAAAAGAAAAGACAAAAACCACATTATCATCTCAATAGATGCAGAAAAAGCATTTGACAAGGTACAGCACCCATTTATGATCAAAACACTCAGCAAAATGGGAATGAATGGGGCATTCCTCAACGTAATAAAGGCCATATATGAAAAACCTACAGCCAATATCATACTCAACGGGCAAAAACTGAAAGCTTTCCCACTTGATGGGGAACACGACAAGGATGTCTGCTCTCACCGCTTCTTTTCAACATCGTATTGGAATTCCTAGCCACAGCAGTCAGACAAGAGAAAGAGATAAAAGGCATCCATTTAGGAAAGGAGGAAGTAAAGCTATCATTGTTTGCAGATGACATGATAGTGTACATGGAGAACCCTGTAGACTCTACCATAAACTCCTCAACCTAATAAGTGAATTTGGCAAAACTGCAGGATACAAAGTCACCATTGAGAAATCAAAGGCATTTTTGTACACCAGTAATGAAATAGAAGAAGAGGAAATCAGAAAAAAATACCATTTGATATAGCAAGAAGAAAAATAAAGTACCTAGGCATAAATTTAACCAAAGACTTAAAGGGCCTATCAACAGAAAACTATACAACATTGAAGAATGAAATGAAGGAAGACACAAAGAAATGGAAGCATATACCATGCTCATGGATTGGAAGAATTAATAACATCACAATCTCCATACTACCCAAAGCAATTTATAGATTCAAAGCAATCCCTATTAAGATACCAATGACATATTTCACAGAAGTAGAACAGACATTTCAAAAATTTATATGGAATCATAAACGACCCCGAATAACATCAGCAATTTTGAGAAAGAAAAACAAAGTAGGAGGGATCACAATACCAGATATCAAACTCTACTACAAATCCAATATACACAAAACAATCTGGTACTGGCACAAGAATAGACCCATAGACCAGTGGAACAGAATAGAAAGCCCAGAAATTAGCCCAGGTCTCTATGGGCATCCAATATTTGAAAAGGGGGACAGAAGCATAAAATGGAGCAATAATAGTGTCTTCAACAAATGGTGTTGGGAGAGCTGGATGGCTACATGCAAAAAATTGAATTTGGATCATCAGCTGACACCATACACAAAAATAAACTCAAGATGGATAAAAGACTTAAATATAAGTCGCAACACCATCAAAGTCCTAGAGGAGAACATTGGCAAGAAACTCTCAGATATCCTGTGCAGTAATGTTTTCACTGATATGTCTCCTAAAGCGAGGGACAGAAAAGAAACAATAAACAAGTGCGACCTCATCAAAATAAGAAGCTTCTGCATGGCAAAAGAAAACATCAGCAAAATGAAAAGGGAGCCAACCCTATGGAAAAATATATTTGCTAACGATGCATCAGATAGAGGTTTGATCTTCAAGATATATAAAGAACTCACTCAACTCCACTCCAAGAAGAGAAACGATCCAATCAAAAAATGGGCAAAGGACCTGGTCATACACTTTTCCAAGGAGGAGATACAGAGGGCCCAGAGGCATTTGAAAGGATGCTCAGCATCACTAGCCATCAGAGAAATGCAGATCAAAACCACCATGAGGTACCACCTCACACCGGTCAGAATGGCCATCATAAACAGATCCACAAACAACAGGCACTGGCGAGGCTGTGGCGAAAAGGGAACCCTAGTCCACTGTTGGTGGGAACGCAGACTGGTGCAGCCACTGTGGAAAGCAGTGTGGAATTTCCTCAAAAAGCTGAAAATGGAACTGCCTTTTGATCCAGTGATTCCCCTGCTGAGACTATACCCTAAGAACACCAAAACGCCAATACAAAAGAATCTATGCACCACAATGTTCATAGCAGCTCAATTTACAAGAGCCAAGTGTTGGAAGCAACCTAAATGCCCATCAGTAGATGAGTGGATCAAAAAACCATAGTACATATACACAATGGAATACTACGCAGCAGAAAGAAAAAAAGAACTACTAAACTTCGCGACAGCATGGATGGAACTGGAGAGCATTATGCTAAGCGAAATAAGCCAGGGGGTGAAAGACAAATACCATATGATCTCACCTATAAGCAGAACCTAACCAACAATACAAAGATGCAAGGAAAATAAGACCAGCAACACTGTAAGGAAAAGCAACCAACAGAGACAAGGCGGAAGGAGGGAGGGGGGGCAGGGAAAAGGAAGGGAAGGGGAAAGTCAAGGAACATATAGCAAGGACTCATGGACAAAACCAAAGGGGAAAAGCTGAGGGAGGGAGAGAGGGAGGGAGGGGGCAAGGGAAAGTGGTGGGTGGTATGCAGAGACAAATGTATTTGAAAAAATAAATTATAAATAAAATAAAATAAAAAAATAAAGGAATACATATAATTGGTATCATAAAATGGGAGGTTTAATTTATATTTCTATGCTGGACATTGGTCAGGCTCTATTGAGTCAATTTTGGAACTCTTTAGCTCAAGAGACATAATGAAATTTTAGAAAATATTTAGAGAAGATGAAGAAAACATAAATTGATAGGCTTTTATTTTTTTTACTGAAGAGGAACCAAGTAGAATTGCATGATAGTCATTTGTGGTGGCATTGACTTAGTTGTCTATGTGACAAGCTGCAGAAAGAGCGCGGTGTTGGAGCATTGGTAGGGCTTGCAGTTTCACACAATCATCAGGGACATGCAGGGGCACTTAGGCCTATGTGGGCTGCCTATCCCACCCTGGTATAAACTGGTTTAAATGTGATAAGAGAAAGTTGGTTTATACTAAACAAAGCAAATATATTTGTACTAAAGTTTTAGGGATGTCAGATATACTCATCAAAAAAACACTTAAAAATACTTAAATTAATATAAATAATAGAATATATTTGAATAAAATATATAAATAATAAATACATTTGAGTAATAAATCAAAAAGACCTTCATGCAGTGGGAGAAAGATATTAAAACAAGTACTACATTTTTGTTTTTTTATTTGGATTTCTAAATGAGAAATATAGATGCCTATCTTCTTGGAATGGTTTAGAATCATTTTAGTCTGAAAGCAGACAAGCAAACTCAAGAGCTTTTTGCATATCCTCTTGTAATGTAAGATTCTAAAGAACTATATTCAAAGGGCATTAGAAGAAAAAAAAGGCAAGCAAGCAAGCCACTGTGACAAAAATAGAAGTAGTGGAGGAGTCTGTGATCCTTTTGACAATTCATAAAGAAAGCTTCATCTGTCATAACCTTAAGCAGAGTAGAATATCTATGAATACTCCAATAACCATGGTTTATATTTGAATCACCAAGTCAGGAGCTCTGGAAGTATCAATATGACATATATGAATGGACCTACTCAACCTGCATTCCAATCATTCACTTCTCTTCTAACCTGGACTTTAATGATTGCCAAGCTTCAACATTTGCTTGCATGCACTCATCTCAGCCATGTGCTTCTGACAGCTTATTCAAACAAAGGACTATGACTAAACTCCATAAAGAGTTCTAGCGCTGAAAAGCAAGCCAAATTTATAATTTAAAAATAAATTCCAGCAATGTTCAATAAATTACATATTGCATACTATAAGAATTACATTATTATTGCTATAATAATCTATGGCAGTTATTAGAATTACATCAATAACGTATGCAACTGCTAATGGACTTGTAATGTAGCATACCATTGGGAAATAAAAACTAACTATATTTTTCCTGTTACCAAACAAATGCTGCTATAATCTATATAGTAATTTGAATCTGAGTAGTTACAAGTAGAGGTTTATACCTCTATTTGCTATGCATATATGGGCCTCTTTCACATAATTTTCCACTGAAGTTAAGTAAAAGGAAAATGTTGCACACAGACTGATTTTATGTACCCAAAATGTTTTGATTATTTTGACTGACTAAACAGGGTAAGGAAATTTATTCTGTTAAAAGAAGTTTAACTCAACCAAAAGAAAAGAAAAAAAAAAACCTCAGAGAAGTCAAAACAATAATCAAGTCAATCACCAATTGTGAATTTCTTTTTCTTTTCCTGAAGAGGTGGATTATACTGGTCAAGTCAGTCTAAATAGTCAAACTGGTTTGAATATATAGACAGAACCATAGCGTTTAGTCATACCTGCTCATTGGAAAAATAGTAACAATACTTTACATTTATTAATTAATTTGCTAGTTATACAAACTCTCTAAAGTGGGTGGGACAAACATTTTCATATTTTTAAGCTGAAGAGAAAAGTGGCTAGAATGTTACCTATAAGTACATTTTTAGACCACCCCAAAACATAATTACTTAAAACAATGATTTTTATTATTTCTTACAATTGTGTGAGTAACTGGGGTCAGCTGAACAGTTTTTTTTTTCTCCATTAGGTATAGACTGAGGCTACTCATAAAGTTGCATTTAGCTGGGAGCTTGAATGGCAATGGAACATCCAGGGTGACCTCTCATGCACAAGGGTTTCCCTCCATATAGTCAATCATTATTTAATAGTCTAGCCCGAGTTTTTCTTTTTAAAAAAAATTTCAATTACAGTTTACATTCAATATTATTCTGTATTAATTTCAGGTGTACAGCCCAAGTTTCTAACAAGGCAGTTGACTTCCAAGTAGAAGCATTTGCAAGGAGACAAGCCCCTTGTGCAGGCATTAATTGAGCCTCTGATTGCATCACACTTTGCTAATACCCCATTGTCAAAACAAGCCCAGAGACATGGTGGGAGGAGACTACACAAGGGTATGACTATTAGGGGACATGGTTCATTGGTGGTCACCAAAGTAGCATTCTACAACAACATGGTTGCTATAGAGCAAGGATTAGAACTCAGGCCTCCTTAATGAACTTTGCATCCTATCAGACCAACCTTACTCTCCAATGTCACATTTGACCTTTCATTAATAATATCAAGAGGATTCATCATTTTTGGCATTGGCTGTGTCTTTAAATTCAAATAGAGAGGACAATTTATATTGTATATCTGCTTTAAAGTTACCAGTGACATTTATCTTCCAGTTTAAATTCTAGTCATTTTTATCTAAGAAGGAAATCGGAGACAAACATATCTTTGCTAGTTTTCATATGCCTTCATATTCAACAACTCACAACCGTATAGAGACTCAGGAATGAACTTGCTATTTATCATTTTGCCTTAAATAAGTCCAACACTGCAAGCAAGACTGGGATTATTAATTCCTATATTGTATATTTGAGGAAACTGGGAATCATAACATTGACTTATTGAATCATAGTAAGTAAACTATCATATTGATTTTCTTGCTCAGCTTGCAAGTCCAGAGGGTTCTTGATCTGGAAGAACTCATGGTCTTATGGGACAATATTTGCTTTAATCTACTGCAACAATTTAACATGGGTCTTCTCTTCCTGCTATTATTTATAGCACAGATTGATGCTGCTATGTAGTTTGGCATTTGAGGAGGTCCATTTCTTGCAATTTAGCACAAAGGATGCCCCAAACCAGCAGTTCTCTAGCTTCTTGGTCTCTAAGTCGCTTTATAGTCCTAAGAATTAGGAAAAACCACAGAGCTATTGTTATACAAATTATTCTGATCAGTATTTACTTGATATAACTGAGAAAACTTTTAGAGGCATACGTGCCATCAGCTATCAGAATGATGACATCACAATATGTTGTGTTGCCATTGTGACTTCCACTGTATCCTCAAGAGGGAATGGAGGAGAACAAAGCAAATTGTATCTTATTTGTTACCATGAAAAGAGTGTTGACCCTAGAAGGGTCTCAGAGGCACTGAGAGGCTCCTAAATCACATTTTAAGATCTGCTGTTCTAAGTAATTCCTCCCCTGAAATATAATACATGACGCCAATAATCAAATTATTAAACATCACCTTAAAATTCAAGCTAAGCTGACCAAAAAACAAACAAGCAAAAAAAAAAAAAAACCGCAAAACCAAAAACAAACAAACAAAAAACCAAAACACTACCCTTAGAGATTAAAACTGAAAGGAAAGCACAAATCTAGAGTGGCAAGTTAAAATTGAGACTGGGGATACCTGTCCATCTTTTGTGACTAACAGATTTTACTTTGACTCATATATTGGGTGGAGAAGTCAGAAAAACAGATTAGATCTAGCCCAAAGTGGTTCATTTCCTAGACAGCAACTCCACAGGGCTCTCAGCTTTATGCTAAGACCCCTCAGGGCACTGTATCTCAGTGAAAGGGCGAATGAGGGGAAAGACATGTCTCACAGACAGGGACATGAGGAAATTTTCTCTCAATATTGATTTTGGATGAAAGAGAAAAAAATTTCCCTGAAAATTCATAACAATGGGGTTGCCCTTTTGTGGTTTTTCAGCCCATTTTTATTATAAAGTTGTCCCAGGTTGGTCGTGTTTCCAGGCACTTGCAAATACAAAGACATATCCTACATGGAGGAACACAATTTTAAGTTGAATTTCAAAGAATTCCCATACACATGTCATTAAAAAATAAGTGCACAATTTTAAACAGAATCACAAAGTAAAAGAAGAGTCAAATAGCTAAGTAAAATGGGCAAAAGTCACAAATATAAAGATTATAAAATAAGAATATTTAATATGCTTCTAAAAATAAAAGATGATTTGAAAACATGTTAAGTGAAAAGAAATAAAATAGAATTTATAAATAAAAGAATCAAATTAAATAGCTCATGAGGATATTACTGTTTTGGAATCATCCCATACTGCTGGTAGGAGGGTTAAATTGGTAAAACCATTTTGGGAAACTCTTTGACAGTATTCACTAAAGCTGAATGACACATTCTCCATGACAGAGGAATTCCTCTAGGTATACACTCAGTAAAAATGCTCGACACATGTTCCCCCAAAAAATATGCAAGAAATTTTATAGCATTGCTACCTAAAATGGTCATAAATGTGTGATTAGTTTATAAAAATTTATCTTGCTCTATGTTTAGGATTTTTGTGTTTTTTGGTACATATATTATAAGTAAATAAAAAGCTTATACTCATAGTCATACACAAATCACTCACACACAAAAATTCCTTAGAATCTAAAGAAAAACTTTCCCTGATAAACCAGAGCAAATACTACCCTTAAATGGATTTTTTTTGCATAAAGTAGAAAAAAAGTCAATGAATGAATCAAAAAGTTAACTGGATACCTTTAAAGAGAAAATTAATTAATCAAAAGTTTTATCTAAGAAAATTACAAAACTTGTTCCAAAGAGATGAAGAGATGGAATTTATTTAAAAAAGAAATTAAAAGAGAGTAGATTGAATAAAAGGATCACATTTACAAGTATATTGAATCCCCAAAGAAATTGATAGGATGAGAGACAACATTTGAAGTTAAAGACCAAAAATTTTCCAAAATTAATACAAAACTAGAAACTCAAAGTTGGGAAGAAAATAATCTCCCAGGTTGATACATGTAAAGAAATACACACTAAAACACATCAGATTCTAAAAATAGCAAGAGAAAAAGCAGAAATTATGTAAAAAGAATTTTTTAAAGGCTGGCAGCAACAATGGGAGCCAGAAATTACAGAAGGTGTATTGAAAAGTTCTGAGAGAAAACAATTATCAATATGAAAATAATCTTAGTTGAGAGAAAGTTATGTAGAATTAAAGCACATGAATACTTAGTGTTGTGTCTAAAAATACAATATCAAGGTACTGTTCTTTTCATCCTGACTTTTTGCATAAAAGGGTATAGTATAGTTTTTAGTTGTTTGTGACCTGTAAGCAAGTAGTTAATAAAACTGCTCTGTCATTAAAATGTGCTTTATCACCTGGAATGGGCTAAATAGATGTGATCAGTTTAGCATAAAAGCTTATTCATTCACTTTTCCTGGTTCCAGCATTAATTTGAGTGTATAGTATGTGCTGAAGAAATATATAAATAGAAGGATGGATAAATGGAAGGATGGATATTTAGATGAGAGATAGATAGATACATGCTTGCATACATACATACATACAATTATTTTGCAGACTATTTTTCTCATCTGTATCTGACTCTGACACTGAATACACTTAGGTAGAGGCCCAAATGCCCATTTTCCGAATTTTGAGCTCCCAGGTCTCATTAGTGTTTCTTGCAGAAAAGCACATGCAGGGAAACAGGTCTATGCGCCCATATGCATAGCATTTGTCTCTATGAACACTCTTGGGTGCCACGGTTAATATTATCCACTGAAATCAACTGAGAGAGATTCCTGCCAGGGTGGAGGTCAGGGTCTTTCTCTTCTTCTGAGTGAAATATGACATCAAATGTTGGACCAGTTGTGAATATCTTTGCCCAAGGCCCAGAACTTATTTATCTTCTCTGGACACTGACGAAAAAAAAAATTGTAAGGCGCACTTTAAAAAGTATGTCACCATTTCCTAAGAGAAATGATCTCCTCTCTCTGATCTGACTGAAAATCATGGGCAATTGAAAGTCTGGTTTATCCCTGTGGACTATTAGTCACCCTATAAAAGTTAATTTAAAACAAATTAATCCATAAATCTCTACATTGTCTGCAAATACTTACCACTATAAAAAACCTAATTTAAACCCTTTCCCCTCTATTCTAAATTAGGGTTGCACTGCATTTTAGAAAATGTCTTCCCGACTCAGAATAAATTACCAGTTATTTCCTTTCTTATTGATGTCAGTGGAAGTTTTAAGGGCAGTATTAAGTCCGGTATCACAATGTCTTAGTCCTCAAAGACGAGAAAGAAGGCACAGTAAAGAAGCTTTAATGCGTAACTTTATGCATTGGAGAAGTTTAATTTTAAATGCAGCTCCTCAAGTCATTCCTCCTGAGTCACTTAATAGAGTTCCTTAGTTAATGCTTTAGTCAAACTTAGAATGTAGAAGAAAATGAAATAGAGAGGTATGTCTTTGATAGAGACAGAATTTTCAGTTTTATCCAGATCATTAATATTGGTGTGTCACAGAGTCATGAAGACTAAAATCAAAAGGCTAAAAATGGCAACTTCAACCATGAACCAGCTTGGATGTCTGTTGAAAAGCCAAACTGCAAACTTTATTTACTCTAAAAAACACTGCTTTAAAATATTTGTAGAGCATGGTAAATGACCAGGGTACAAATAATGTTTCTTGTCTTTTCTAAGTACATGAGGTTGTAACTGGAATCACAGTCATTTAAAGCACTAACATATTGTCTCCATATTCAGGGGCAGGCCATTCAAAAGAGGGCATTGTTACCTCTAGTAGTTTGGAACTTTTAGAAATGTGCTTTTTACATAAATAATTCTATTTTTTGTTGATTTCTATCCTGTATTTTTTTTTAAATGGCTGCCTTCTAAGTTAGGGGAGGATTTAGCTGGTGATTAAATCAACAAAATACAAATGTTCCCCCCACCCCATCCCATTGTCCACAGCCAAAAAGAATAAACAAGGGAGAGTCTAGTGCACTGAGACATTTCACCAAAAGGTGTTCCAGGGCTGTCATTCCATAATCTGAAAAAAGGCACTTATGGAGCTCTTAATTATCAACCCCCCTACACTACTATACTGATGGTAAATGGCACTGTTCCATTAGCTGTAATTATTCCATTTGTAATAAATAAGCATTAACCATTTTCAAATGTACACTCACAAATCATTTTTAAAGGATGAGTTTCATGCATTTAAAATCATATATTTCAAAACAGCCTAGGCAAGAAATCTGTGTGAAGGCCTAAATTCAAATTAGAAGAGCATTTAAAATATTAAAATGAAATATATTCAGCAACATAAATTATTATAGCCTGCAACACCTTAAAAAAAAGAGAGAAAGAATATTAGAACCAAGTAAAGAAGAAAATGTTTCAATGTTCTGTTGGGTGGATATATTAATTCTTCAAAAGATCCAGCTTTCTTTATAGAACTCAACACTTGGAACCTAGCAAGTGACTCATTCAATATCAACTGACAGTTGAAGGCCAGATGCAATCCTACAACAATACAAATGTCTTTGACCTCTATTCTGAATAAGCGGGGAAGTAAACAACCATTTGCAAATGCAAAAATAAAGACATGGAAGAGAGTGAGTGGTGGGAGGTTTGGATATGGAGGAGAGAAGTAGCTAGAATAGGTTTAGTCCTTTCCCACAACTGCTACCTGGATATCATTTTAGAGAATGCAAGATTTATTACTTTCACGAATCCTTAGAAGTTTACCCACCTTGCTTAAACTCAGCACAAAACCATTAATTAGCAATACTATAAAAGGTCTTGAAACCATGCAGGTATGAAGTGTGCATCTCTCCTTATGTAGGCTATAGTATAATGAAATTTACAAAGCAAAGGAAAAATCAAATTAATAAATTATAAAGTTACTGTAAAAATACTTGTATACCTGCATGTGGGTAACACAAAAGGCTAATGTTGGTATAAGAAATAAAGCCCAACAAAATTTTTAAAGAAAAAACTGTCTTATTAATGAACTTGGAGAGCCAAAGTTCTTTTTGATACCCATCTTTTGTGGGAAAGAGGTGCCTGCATGTTGATCCAAGAGTTCTGAAATTTGTTCCATGTGTGGACTCCCTGAATGTCTCAGTGCTTTTAATTAAAATAGTAGAAACTCTTCTTATATTTCAACTGATTTTATGAACATTGAATAATTTTACTAGTAGAAAACATGACTTGTTATATATACATAATATACATTTCAAATCATGAAAACATCCATTATCAAAAACAATGAACAGGATTAATCTTTTTATTGTAAAAGAAGAGTTGTTGTCCAGTGCTGCATTAATATGGCTATTTAAATTTAAATTAATTAAAATTAAGTGAAAATAAAAATTTTGTTTCCTAGTGACACTAGTGACATTTTTAGTGCTCAATAGCCACAGATAGCTCATGGCAATGATTTTGGATAACACAGACATAGAAAGTGTCCATCTCTGCAGAAGGTTTTATTGGACAGTACTTTTGAGAAGCACTTGCTAACAGTCAGTAAGGGTGCACTCAGACAGCTCATAGTTTTCTTGCCAACCAAAGAATCTGGTGAGTTGCTTTTACTTCTTAGCTTTTATGCAACAAATAAGCTTTTCCAATTTTGTGGTCAATAGATGCTCTGAAGTTAAAGTTTATATTCCTGAGATTTTAAACAAAAACTTCAAATCTGAATTTGTGTCTTTAGGAGCCTTATGAAATATTTTTTTATGAACATTGCAAAGAAGAGCCATGATTTTCTGATGATAAGAAACAGAGCCTGTATAGATTTAAACTTAGACAGATTCTTTACTGAACTTGCCTATGCTGTCTGTTCATTGGGCTTCTGTCCTCCCTAAATGTAAATAGAATTTCTAAATGTCTTTTATCTTTGCCCTTAAGCATAATATCTATTAACACAGTACATCAAATTTTCATAGGACATAGGACAACCAGATTATTTTAGTTCAAGAATTCTCATCAAATGTCATGGTCAATTCAAAGTTTTGGTGGTTTCAAATTTCTTTCCATACTGGGACATCATTTTTTAATTTGTTCATTCAAATCACTTTAGAACCTTTAACATTCTGGGAAAGCACACAGCCTCAGGACAGAATTTCTAACAGGAGCTGTTGACCTGTTTTTCCCCAACATGGTCCCCAAATCTTGCCTGTTAGTTAAGTAGGGAGTGCCCTACCTAGTATATTATAGATTATATGTGTAATAATATGTTAATACATATAGCATTACATTATAGCACATATAAATATATCTATATGTCTATGATATATTTCATATAGTATAAAATGATACCTTAAGAAATTTCTTTCCTTCCAACTTTTTAGCTGAACTCACATTGATCAATAAAACTGGCAGAGTTTACCCTTACAACCTCTGTACACCAGGCACTAAGGAATGCACAGAGACTTTGCTGTGAGGTCTGTTCTGCACTTGCATGAACTTGGGAAACATCACCCAGCACTATCTAGGGCAGAGATTTCCAATATTGTTAATCTCATAGCACAGATAAACTAATTACTAAAATTCCATAACACACCAAAAATATATTATTTGATGATCTGACAAAAAATAGGTGTAATTTTGACTGATTTACAAAATATTAATAATAATAGTAATTACCTACCCTTTTTGTTCCGAAGTGACTTTTTAAAAATTCAGGTGCTAATACTTGTATATAAGGATCTCTGGTACCAAAAATTAACTGATCAGACACAACCTTATTATGCAACATGACAAATAAAATGCAACTCTATTACCTGTACCTGACCTATATATTTATGGTTCAAGACAGGGTATTTATATCTGATGGCTATTGTTGTGTTGGCTGTTGTCATTTTTTATTTGACAATCTAAGGGAAAGGAGGTCAATGCCTCTGACTAAATAGTCAGGTATTGCATGTTTTAAAAATTCTTGCAGCTCACCATTTGAAAATCACTGACCTAGGGGAATTGCCATCGCCTGGGCTGGTCTAGCTGACCTTGTATGGACCACGTGGTGCTAGTGTCATGTGGTCATTCCATCTGTCATAGAAAGCCCTCCTATTACCTCAAGGTCTTCACAAATTGTTCTACACCTGCTTTTACACTAGTCCAAAATAAGATGTTACTATTTTGATTCTTTAATCAACTGATTTCTTCAGAAAGCTTTATTTCCTCATATTAAAAAGAAAATTTTGCCTCTGTCAGTGGTTGTAGCTCTTTATCTCTCTTATTCTTTCCTAAAATATAATCTTACCTATTCCTACTCACTTAAATCAGGATCCCTAGGGGAAGAGGCCAGGCAAAAGCATTTTGGAAAACTTCTTTGGGTAATTCTAAGTCACAGTCAGAGGTAAGAAACTGTGCCAAACTAGTGTGATTCATTTGACTCCCCAGTGTGTGGGTGCACATCCTGGTCTTGTCACCCACTCAAGATGCAATTTGATCAAAGACATACCCAGCAGTGCCTCATTGCCCTCATGCATAAAATGAGAGTAACAGTAGTGCTGTACAACTGTCAAAAGATTTAAATTACATAAAACTTGAATCTCTTTGTAGAAATTTGATTTCTTTGTACCCACCTGTGTTCTTTGTTATTGGAAAATGCTTTCCAAACTTATTTTGGGGAAGAGGCACATTTCCACATGGAGTTAACACTGATGTGGGTTCCTTATTAGACAATTCCATTAAATGCCCTCATTCACATGCCACTCCCACTTGGGGAAACAACACTCTACATAGTGACTATTTAATCACTCTATACCTAGTATTGTAGTGAAGGCAAGCTCTGTCAGTCTTATAAATTGCTTATTAGCATTTGGGAAACTCTAATTATGGGAGAGAAAAAGGTTCACTACAGATAACTTCATCTATTTGCTTAATTTGATTTGGCGCACTGTGAAAAGACCATTATTCCACTTCAGTGTCTGAATACCTCCCTTCAGTAAAGGATAACAGTTGGGTACCACTGAGGCAGTAGCTCATTTTCTGAGCTAGTTAGCTTATATGAGAACAGAAGTCATGTATAGTTAATTTTGGGATCTGTAACAACTAAAATTCAGTAAATATTAAGGAGATTGCAATTGAGAGGGACAGGCAAGTTTTAGATTCTAAACAGTAAGTAGATTGATATTCTTTTTTTTTTTTTATTAACTGGAATACATTAATTGTTTTCACCTTCCAATTAAGGTATGTTTGAAGGAATCTGGCTTCACTGTGTATCACTCAAACCCAAACCAATAGAAGATGACCAGAGGGGAGAAAACTCAGAGCTTGCAGTTTTCTATGAGTAATCCACATGTGTTTTGCAATATTTCAGGTATTTATAAAGCAAAATCTGAGTGCTCTGGCAGCCACAGACTTTATAAAGATAGCCTTGACAGACAGATCGGTTTGATCCTTTACAATGTGAGGGGATCAGCTCATTTTTAGAATAGTTGTGTGGAACTCTGCAGGTGAAAAATTAAATTACCCCAATTGATTTGCCCTGCATTCCGAAGCGGGTCCAGACACAATCTAGCTAAATGACTATGAGATGCAACTATCATGATATCTGGGTGAGGATTTGTTTAGGAAATCAGGAGACAAAAAAAAAATCCTCTATTTCATAAACCTTGAGGAACAACTTCTGGAACAATCAAAAGTTGGAAAAAACCCAAAAACCTTCATACAACCTTGAAATAAAATGGCCCTAACTCATTTTCCAAATAGAGTCAAAAGGATGACCCTTGGAATATTCTGAAAGGCACAAAATGTGTCTTCTTTACCCCTAACCTTTCCCTGCAATCATCGACAGCCCTGTTGGTACCAGCATCCCTCTGAATCCTTGTCATTCATTTGTGATGGCTGAGTGATTGGCATTCTCTGAATGAAACTCACTCACACTGAAATGTTACCTTGAGCTGTCATTTGCATTTAAACCCTTTTCTTTCTGTGGAATTGCCAGCTATTTTTTCCCCTTCTCAAAAGATTTTCAAGCAGAGCACAGGAGAGATCTGGGATGGGGGCTGAGGTTTATGATCACCGCTTGCCTGTTTTCTCAGTTCTGAAATAAAAGCTCAGAGAACCTTTTTTTATATTTCACTTGGGGAAGGCAAGAGGCATTGAAGGGTGGAAAAAGGATGAAGGAAAAGGAAGGTAGGAAAAGTGAAAAGAGGAAGAAGGAGATGATTTTTATTTTTATTCCAGAGTTGAAGATTTCTGGTCTGATGTCACTTTCAGAGTGGTCTTGGAAGTTATAGAGAATGGAGGAATGGGTCCTAGTAACAATGATTTCTACTAGAGCCTAAAGCTTGTCTGGCTTTCCTTCTCAATGCAAGTGACCAAAGATCTGGTAACTCTCCAGATGCCACAATTTTAACTCAATCAATCTTATTCCTTTACTCTCTCCCAAGACATGAATATATATATGTTGTTAACATTTTTTGGTAGGTTTTCTTCTCATGCTTATATATTTGAATGATTAAAATAATCCTTGCATATTATTTTATTGTTATAACCTCTGTTTCTGACAATGTAAGCATATTGAAGTTTTTATAGCAACTAGCAGCATAGGTATTATCTTGGAGCATATTGTCATCAACCCCTCACAGCTCCTCCACTCTGCTGAGACTGGACAGGGAACTGGCTTAAGACCGGGCAAGGCCAGACTGAAATCTTACCTGGAAAGCTGGGCTCTCACACATACTTTTCCAATGTTGGATGATTAATAGTCTGACCAACCTTGCATGTTTAGCAGGGAAGATTGATTAGCAATGTCTGCCCTGGGTCTAGGGCAACTGCAGGACACCTACTTGCCTCCTCTTGTCTAAGTTTCTTAATCTTACCTCTGTGGCACTTTGTGGCCCTCTTCACACAACTCTCTCCTTTCCACTCCATTTGTTAAATCTTACTTGAATAGAGTTTGTTTGCTGTGAGTTGGGTGGCCTGAATTAATAGAGGTGACACTTGAATGCTCTAAGTATAGCATCCTAAGGCATCCCCTCCCCAGAGGCAACTCACTTTACAACTTTTTGTTAGCATTTGCATAGGCAAGAATACCATAGAAAGTCCAGCAAAGCAATTATTATGAAACTGCAAAATATCTCATACTTCTAGTTCTGCAATGGTGTTAAAATTACCAATGTTTTAAATAAAGATAATATTAATGGTGATAATGATGGTGATGATAGCTAAATTAAACAGCAGACTCACAAAGTAAGATGGCCAAGCCTGGTTGATGGACCAGCAGACTGCCATCTCCCACCTCGCTCTTGCTCTAGCGTGGACTGGCAGCTGGGTGCCTGCACTGTTGAAATTCATCCCCTGCACATTGTGGGGGGTTATGGTTGCCGGTCATGTAAAGTTGAAGTCTTCTAAGTGAGATGTTTTACTATGAATGTGCACTGTTCTTCTAGCCATACTCATACCTGGAAAGCAGCTCCAGCAGCTTCTCGTAATAGACAAGAATGGGGGTGCTTGTGAGCACATGCTGCTCATGTCCAGTCCCCCAGCCATCCCCAGTCCTGGATGCCTTCACAAAAGTGCACACTGCTCATCGCAGAGGGAGAAGTCTGCAGTCCACACACAAGAGTGAATGCCTGAATGGATACAGGACTTCACAGGCTTTGGGATGAGACAGATATGAGGTAGAATCCCAGCCCTTCTCTGATTAACTGTGGAATTGAGTGGCTATTTACCTTTTCTGTGTTCTTTCTATCTCTGCAGGTATAATGGCACCTTTCTCATGCATAGTACAAGGATATGTTGCATAGTAGACATAAAGCATTTTTCCCCCCAAATGATTCCAAAAGTAAGGTCATTCTAAGACTGTCAATGAGAGAAACAGTTTGGCTTAAGGATAAAATTGGGCTTGGAGAGACTGTTGCAGTGAAAGAGCGTGGTCTTCAAAAGCAGGAATCAGACCATCACGCCTTCTAGCCACCTTTTGCCAAGCAGGAATCTAGTCCAGTATTTTTAGATTTTCTAACTATACAATGGATTTTTTTCCCCAAAGTAAATAAAAAGCATAAAATTTCATGTGGAATTTCTACATGAGTAGGCTAGAGAGAACCTGTCCTAGAACAGGAGTTGGCCCTTGGGCCAACTTTTTCCATCTAGCCTAACAAACGGCAGACACTCAGTATTCAATTGACCATTATTGTTATCATTAGCCTTGCCACCAGAAGAAGAGAAAAAACCAAACTGGAAACCTCCAAGCTTGGTCTCCTCTAACCCTAAATAGATGTAGCCAGGTTCACTTGGAAATTCAGTATTATCCTATGAGCATAATAACAAAACGCAATGCATAAGCTTCTACTTTGAAAGCAGAAGAGAAAAATGAAAAGTGCCCACTTCTATGTATAAAGCATATTCTATACATGCTAAATGCAGTTTGACATATCAGTATATAAACAAAGTGGTTATGATATATTTATAAACTTCCACATAGACAGAGATATAGGAAAAAAGAAGCAGTTGTGTTTAGTCATGTTGAATTTTCATCCCATGAATGACTGAGGTGGCTCAGAGGTATATTTAGTATTTATTTTGTCAAAGATCTTTCTTTATGAGTGTGATAAGAGGTCAAAGTGACTCAAACTCTCCAAACTTCATCTGTTAAATGGGAATAAATACTAAGTTCTTCCTCTTTGTTCTTCAGAGGCTGACTCTGAAGAACAAAGAAACTTAATGTAAATATGCTTAATACAATGCGAGAACACAGTAAATGCTCAGATGATTAGTATTAGGATGACAGTTAAACTAGTGAAATTAGTATAGTGATAACTGGGCTTTTTTAATGAGCTAATAGTTTTATTATGATATCTATCTGGAAGCAAATTACAAAAATTAAGACTTCTGACATTTTCTAATATTAACATCAGTAAGGTACGATTTAAATGCCTTTCTCCAGGACAAATTTCTGGAGAGAACTATTCTAATGCAACATTCTAGTGTTATGAACCAGGAGCTTTTGCCTTGTAAACTCATAGGGTGAAATCTTATCCTTCGATCTTCAAAGTATGACAAAGAGCTATTGATTGAAAGCATATTGTCATTTAAATTACAATTAGGAATGGGTGAAAGGTGGTTATTCAACAATTCAAACCTTTCTTTTAATACTGTCAAGGACGACTTAACCTTCACCCAAACACACTGCTAAAACTTCTGAGTTTCAGTATGTCTAAAATCAATGTGCTTTTCTTAAAGTAAGAGAATCATGTGATTACTCTCAGATGCTGAATTTGGTGGTTTTGAATCTGGTGGTGAAAATCATTCAGAAAGCTTTGCTCTTAGTCACAAAATACTTGTGTCACAACAAAAATTCAGCACAGTATTTGCACCTTAATATGAAATTAAATCATTCAGTGTATTTTCCTAGAGTAGCTAGTTATAAAAGTATAAGCATTTTCAAAAAATCAAGTGCTATGTGGTGATGTATGTTTTAATTTAGAGTACTTTAAATAGGAAACCATCTTTCTGAAGGCACAAACTCCTATGAACTTTATGTCTTTTATTACTGGAAAACAATGTTCAATTCTAAAGTAATTAGGCGGTATGTATTTTAAAGGAGACAATGGAAAGAATGGAAACTGTGTGTCAAGTATTTATGCTGCATTACTGACTCGCTTGCATTTTGCCATATGAATACACTTTATACATAATTTGCTTTGATATTGCAAACACACACACCGACACACCCACTAACATGTAATGCCTGTCTGTATTGGCAGAATGCTGGAATCAATCTCACAATCTTGCTCAGGCCAAGTTCCCTGCAGCTTCCACAGGAATGCATACAGCATGAGGACAGCAGCTTAGATCTCCTAAATCAAAGTACATTTAGAGTTTTTTTTTGTCAAAGTGCCTTCTGTCTGTCTGTCTCTCTCTCCCTTTCTCTTATTCATGCACACCTGCCTGTTTTTCTCAGAAGTAGCAAGCATTTCCTGGGATGACATGTTATGCCAGAGGTGCCTTTGGCGGCCTCTTGTCCTCTGAGCAACCCATTGTTCTGGCAGCAGTAAGTCAGTGAGCAATGCAAGGTCATCCAGCCCACAATCCTCCACCCCCTTCTCTTGTATGGGTCATAAGATCCAAGGTACCCTTCACTTGGTTGTCTCGAGGTCACAGAAGATCATCTCAGCTCAGGCATGTAGTAGGTAAACGATAGCACTGAGAAGGCAGCTGGCATGATGCATTGGTGGATGGGAAACCTTTGAAAACAGTTCTGACTGAGCCTCCAATTCTCTCTACAATTAGATTTTTTCTTCTTGCTTGTGAAGGAAACCTGTCAGATGTATATTTGTCTGTACTGCAATGGTTTGTCAGGGTGTCTGCTATACAACGGGGAACACTCAATTTTATATATTATTTCAAAACTCTGAGTAGAAAAATCACATATGAATGCCGTCATCACTTAATGTAATTAGGAAGACAGAAAAAAACATTGCTCAGATAGCAGCATCTCTTACTAGAAAATTTACAGGGACTCAGTGTGACCCTGAAAAACGTGACGGGAGTATTACCTGTCAATATAAAAAGGAAATTTATGTTATTAAAACTTTAAGAAGTTTTATTCATCTATTGTAAAAAAAATAAAGTTCTCATCGTGATCACTAATATTTAATAATACATTACTGTTGATTAGCAAAGTAGAAATTTAAAAGCAAAATAGTTTATTTTTAATGTTATTCAGGCAAATATATATAAATGTTTAGAAAAAGTACACAGGAACTCAAGTATTGGGGGGAAGAAAGATGTTTTACTGCCGCCTTGTGGACAATCTAAAACAACTCAGTATTTATTTAAACCAATGGTTAAACTGTGAATCTTGGTCAGGTAACTGACCCAGAAAAAAATAGATGTGGGATAGAAGCGAGATAGAATTAAATAATAATTAATTGAATTTAGAATAATATTTTCTTTTTTTAAACCCAGAAAGTTCCACAGAGTGTTCAAGTGAAAATGTCACTATGTTTCAAGAAATTCCTGACCTCCACAAAAAAGAGATAGGGAGAAAGTGGATGGGACAGAATGAAATATCAGTAATAGACTTCAATCTGAATAACATTAACCTGTTTTTTTTTTAATTCAAAGAAGTTTCATAGAAACTTGAAGTAACTTTGCCACTATATATTAAGAATACTTAGAAAATCTCAGTCACCATAGAATTAAATACAGCACCAGAAAAGCAGTGAAAAGAAAAACTGGACATATTCTAGGGTTCAGTGCAGTATTTAGTTTAGGATGTTTTTTAAATATAATTTGAGTTTATAAACTTGTTTTCTAGTGATATTTATGCTTCTTTATGATTTTGGCTAGATTAAAATAGTCCAATTTGACTTCCTGTACAAAAAGGTGCTTGCGTTAACTACCTTCTTTTTAAATTTTGGCACTAAAAATAGACTTTCATTTTATATGTATCTTATTAAAAGCAAATGTTCAGGGAGATGGGTAATTTCAATCTAGCTACAAATATCTCAGACATACTGGCTTGAAACTTGGCATTTCAACGCCACAAAAATCTGTGCTGACAAAGCACCAGCAAATCTATTGTAATTTCCAATTTCCCATTATTCATCTGTTGGATAAATACTGAAAATATTTAACTAATATATTAAGAAAAAAGGTGTCCTAGCACTTTTGAATAATGGATTTAATTTAAAATTGGAGAAACAGTTAATAGATTTTCATTAAAAAATGTTTTGAAGCACATCAACTAAGCATACAAAATAGGTGTTTTAAAATTTAGAGCATAATTTTCAATGATTTTGTAGTTACTATTGAGTCATTATATATTTTTCACTGGGAATTGGACAGAAGAGGTATCTTAAGTGAAAAAATCTGAAAATTAAGTAATATATAATATAAATTTTGCTAAATAATCTAAATTTTAAATTATTCATTTTATTATTAACCAATCTTGATTTTAGTGAGAAGTGGGTACAAGAAAATTATTTAAATCAACTAACTATAAACCCATGTTCTCTAGCAAGCATCAGTCACTACTCCATAAACTACAAAGCAGAGTGCTATGACATTCCTTTTTTTTTTTTATTGGTCTTGAGCATGACAAACCTTAAGTATCAGTTTCAAAATTTCTATCTCATTTTTATTGTAGTATAGGAGGCTTTTAGACTCTTGATGAATATACTGATTCCTATTGTTAAAAACAATGATTCAGTTCTAAATTATTTCACAATCAGGTTGTTCTTGCATACCATCAGTAAGATACTGAAATATACTTCTATTTCAATGTTGTTGAGTGTTTATTATATGTTATACACTTTGCTTGTACTCTCATTACAGTTTCTTTACAGCCTATGGATAGGCTGTTATATCCCATTCCTTAGAGATCAGAAAAGGAAGACTCAGAGGGGTTGAGTAAACAAACCATGCTCACACAGCCTTTCAGTGGTTCTTTAAATAGCATCAGTGATTCTGAGTGCCTCTCTACCTCCTTCAAGTATCTTTGGGGAATGATCATCTCCTGTTTTTTCAATGGTATACAAAGCTTTTGAGTTGTTCTATAACAAATGACCAAAGACCATCCAGCAATGTTCAAACAAGTATTGAATGCATGGTAAATCTGTTTATTATTTACTTGTTGATGAATTCAATAAACATTTATTTAATGCTTTTTCTGTGTTGGGTATACTGCAAGGAGCAGAGACACAATATTGTCACACCCAGAATGATAATTGTACTTTTGGAGCTTACAGTTCAGACACAAATTTCATTCAGAAATATGAAACTGAGGAGGATCTGGCCGTTCATGATGCAGGACAAAAAGCAGTAACTTTGGAATCATTTGAGGTTCAAGTGGCTCTGCAGTCTTCTGTTTCTGAGGAAGTTAAAAGACATTTGTCTTTCACCTTAGTTTTGTCTTCTGTGCAAACAGATTTATTCAGAAGCTTAGCATAAACAAAACACATATTACATTGCTGGCCCAAAATAGGTTCTCCTTGCATAGTGACAATTATTGCAACAAGTCAAGGGAAGCAAAAGACATGTAAGCAATTCAGTGATGATGTGAAAAGTGCCATCCTATTGGTAATGACCAGGTTCTCTGGTAATCCAGGGGAGCAGGCACCAGAGAAGGTTGATGGAAATGTCATGTCAGAAGTTATACTTGGGTTAGGTCTTTAAGGATAAGAAGAAGTCTGCTGGGCAAAGAGACCTCCATGTATATACAAAGACATTGATGGGCGAATATTTTTATGGGACAAGAGACTTAGGATGTATGTAAAATTGAGAAAAGATTGTGGGCAGCTCTTGAAAGTCCTAAATTTCACAGTTTACGCATTGTATTCTGTAAATAATTTTGGAGCATATTATCATTTAGGAATCTTTGACTGTAAGTATTATTAAATTAAACTGAGGTGAGATTAAATGTTGAGATTTAAATAAATGAAAATTCAAAATTGAGGCTGACTTCAGGTGAGGTTTGATCCAGATGTCATCATTCCCTGATCTGTTATTCTTGCAGGTCTCCTCTCTTCCGTGTGGTGACATTATCCTCATACAAGTCTCCACTCTTGGCAGCAGCAATATCTCAATAGCTCAATAGGGCCATACAGTCATCTTTTTACCAAACACCCTGTCCTAGAAGAATGACATGTTGATTGGCATACGCATTCCCCAAAAGCAAGAGCACTCCTACCTAAACCAAGGAGCTTCATCTGATAGAGGTAAATCGGGAGCTCTTGACCAAAGGAGACATGTAACCAACCAACATCTAATATTTCCCCTTCTTTGATGGAGTATCAGTTGGAGTTGAATCATGGAAGTTCTGTCATTCGACCCTGTTTAAAATTACTGAATTAAACAAAAACAAGAAGAAACAGAGTAAGCATATTTTCCTATTCCAAAATAAGAAATATGTCATTGAGACATTTGAGACACAGGTATGAATGATATAGCTAAAAAGAATTCCAAAAAAATTATTCCCAAATTCATCAATGTGTATTCACAAAAGTGGGGCTCTGAATCAAGTATCTTTTAAGGTTAATTCTGAAACACCTACTCCTAGAATTCCTCTTTGTTCATATTTCTTCAGTGTCTGGCTTCATTTTTTTCACACTAACAAAGACCAGAATGAGTTTAAATATGATGGCAACAAAAAAATTTCAATTAAACATTGATTGTATTTTTCCTTTGTGTTTCCCAAAATATTTCCCTTGCATAAGCTTCTAACATCTATAGCTGTAGATGTGTCATCATTACTTAGCTGGAATGTTTGCATTATTAGAACCACATTAGGCAGTAAGCAAAAACACATGCCTGGGAGTCTAGTTATGAGATTTGTGCATGTTTTCTTTGAGTTGAAACAAAAGAGTAATGACCAGCAGCATTCAGCAACTTAGCCTTGTCTCTATCCTATTAGGATCATATTCCCAGGAGAGAGCTCTGGTTTTAAAAGCTATTTGCAAATGTATAGTGACTTTTTTTATTGTAATTTTTCACAAAGTAGTTGCAGAATAGAGCAGGGGGGAAGCACAATATTTCATGACTTAAGGATGTCCTTTTTTTCTGAAATGACTGGTGAATGACCAGAATATTAAGGAAAATCATGATTTGTGTTTCTCATTTAGTAATGTATTTTTCCCCCATTTGCAGCTTTTAGCTTGTAGATGATGTTTGGAAAGAATGTTCAGATTGATGATGTGCCTTGATTAGTTGGGATTATGGTGATGTGCTGAAAGAGTGTCATGCCATAGTTTATTTTTATTCCTGATACAGTAATATGTACATTATCTTATCCAAAGTCCATAAATTAAGGCCACTGCAATATAACTTTGTTATGTTCCCCTATTCAATGCTGTTTCAATGTAGTTTACCAGGGAGAGTACGTAACTTTTGAGACTTTTTAAGCTATCCATTAATTTATAGAATGTTTATTGAGTCCTACTATGTGCTGGCCATTGTTTGAGGCCCTGCAGATGTGGAAATCAACACAATCTTTACCCTCATAGAAATAATATCAGGAGAAGTCAAGGAATAAGTAATTACATGCTTGAGGAACACCTTAAAAAGAAAGAAAAAATAGCAAAGAAAGCTGTGAGAACATAGGGAAAGTGAATCTAAACTAGTCTGTGGGGCAAATGGTTACAGAAGATATCCCTAAAGAAGTGGCAGTGAAGTTGAGATCAGGTAGATGAACAAGGATTATCTGGGTCAGGTCTCCAAGCTGAGAGACAGCAGGATTCAAGGCAGGATTCCTAGACCAATATCAGAACAGAGAGCACATGCAGCAAGGGTGTTCATGATCATGAGGATCATAGCGTGGTGCAAAGGCCTTGAAATCAATGCCAAGTGTTGGCACTTTATCTTATAGGCTAGTAAACTAGTGTTGGGTTTTAATTTGGGGGGTGACATAAACTGATCTGAATTTTATGTGGCCACTCTGGCTGCTGTATAGAAAATGATTCTCAACATGTTTGTAGATTATAAGCAGAATGTTTAATTTTGTTGTAATCTATTTCTGTCTCCTTATTAGCTTCAAGATGGCAACACAGCTCCTGACTTAATGCCTGAAATTACCAGATCAACCACTAGCAGAATCATTCCCTGACAACTGATTTCTCTAGATTTTTTAATGGAATTAGACAGTTTTGGACTTAATATACTTTTTTTCAGAGGTTATCTAAGTAGTCCAATTACTGCCAAATTTAAGAACACAAAAACGTTATAGGGTGGAAATTCTCTTGGAGATTGCCAGAACTAGAGCCAACCAATATCCAGCCTTTGAAATTAGTTCCACTAAATTGCCTTCTTGTAATTATGTCCTTTATCCCATATTATATAGCCCCATAAGATTTTGGTCATATGACATTAAAAAAATATTGAATGACTGATTTTCTAATTTCACCTTTCAAAAGTCTATGCTACTTAGTATATAGAATAATGAGAGAACTTACTTGACCCTAGCAAGAAATAAAATAATATATACCCCCGAAGAATAGAAATGTTCCTGTTAATTCAATAATTCTGTTCTTCAAGTTATTAACAGCAACTTTAATATATTGGGTCTGGTTACTCAAGAAAAAGAGAACTTCTCAATTTTCTGGTTAATTAGCTTTCTGGGATATTACTCGCTCTTTGCTTTGGCTGCTAGTATCATAGGGTCAGATTCAGGCCCATCTCTATAGTGTAAATGACATTTTATATGCATTCAATAGCCAATAAACCTATAATAAACTTATAATAAGTTTTAGTTTCACTCTTTTGCCCAAATTTTCTCATTATTTACTTCTAATAAGCACATTTTTATGTCACCTCAAGTGATTTTTTTTAACAGTAGAGGTATATATAAAGTTTTTACTATCTTGAATTCTCCCAATGACCCCTCCCCCAATATTACCAGATCCTCTTAAGTCTATTAAGATATGCATTAAATAATATTTAAAAATCATGCTTCCTACTTTGAAATAGCTGTTGGTTGAAATGTTTAAAAGAAACCCAAACAAATTATCTTTGGTAACCACCCCCCTCCCCATTTCTGCCTGCATGTAGCTCTCATGATACGGAATACAAGAATTTAACCGTAGCCTTCTCAATAATTGGTCTAAGTGCACTGTACATCTAATCGGATTTTGTGATACCAAGGGCAGACTGAAGGACCTGACATCAGTGAACTGTGCCAGAGAACATTTTTGGGTTGTGCCCACCCCTAAGTTGAGTGTGAATAGGACCTCAGAGGGCAGGAAAAGGTCTGCATTAGAAGAGGTTAGTCACCACCACAGCCAATCAGCAAATGTCTTATGGGCCCACCAGTGTTTGTAGCTAGAAAGGACATATTTTGTCCTGTGGTAATTAAATTTATCCATTTTTAATTTTTCTTCTATAATCAACAGGTCTTTTAAAGAGATAATATTTGACTAATTTTCTATTTCTTTCTTTTTAAAAAAGCATTAAACATTTTGGTAATTTAAATGAGTATAGTCAATTCCAGGACATGGACAGTTAGGGTGTCAGCAATGTCCCCAACATAATGTCATTAAGTGTTCAACAATGACTTTAAAATAAATAGCTTTTTGGAAGTTATATCTTTGAAGTTTCATTAATTAGTCATATCATTGGGAATGTATGGCTAAAGTAAATTACAGTGTTTAAAATATCTACTTTTTCAATGTGAAAAATGAAAAGATTCTGCTACCTTGTCTTTATACTAATGAAGATATTATTAATTGGTTTAGCAAAAACATAGATCTAACCGTAATGTGCAACAGTTATTAAAGATAATTAACTACAGATCATTGGTTTGAAACATCTAGTCCAAAATGATTTCTGAAGGGCACATTATTCTACGAGATAAAATAATTAAATTTCTAACTGCTGCATGAGACAGCTGTGGCATATCTAGTGTTTTAATTTCTTTTGTTCTATTCTCAGGATACTCTTACAGTTTTAGATTTTGAAAAAGCTATCCATGTTTCACAGTGAGCTCTCTGTTAAGCATGTTTTGCTGAAATCTTTCATGTCGATGGAAAAATTGTGATTGAAAGAAAAGGATTACAATGACACTAGACCTAATGAAAAGCTCACATAAATTCAGTTTCTCTTTACTGGGGAAGGGGGTGTGGTCAATCAAAGAAATAGAAAACTAAACAATGCATCTCTTATACAATCCATTCTTAAAAATTGAAAGCCTCACATTTGCAAAATAAATAAGGAAAAATATAAATATGAAAAAATGTCAGGTACTTATATGTTAATATATAATATAATTAAGTGTATACACATAAAATAAAATTAAACAATTACAGGAAAAGTAACCGAGGCACTAAAACAGAGAACGTTTACTAATAGCTGTAATATTAGAGAGAAAAATTCTGACCATACTTCTGAAAGTTATTTTACTTGCTGTTTGCCATTTGAAGATCAATTAAGTTTAAAGGGAAAAAAGTTAAGATTCAGATGCCAAAAGTAGTAGTTTTAGGAATCCTAAACAAAATTATGACCAAAATATTGACTATTCTAGCACATTAAGATATTCATTGGTTATTGTATTTAAAATGATAATTTTTAAATATTTATTGTACTATCTTATAGCCAGGAACTTTCTTTATAAAAAACCAAGAGTGAAAAAATCATACTGTTTTTTTAGGAGGAATTCAAATTCATATTAAGTCTAAATTTATAAATCCTGTTTTAATTTGTGAGAAACTTGGAAAAGGCAATGTATTTTGCGCCCCAGCTCAAAGCTTAGGTATAAGTTATTATTTTTAGACATATTATTAATATCTTTAATCCAGGAAGTGTACACTTAGTAAAATAAGATTTTTAATTAAAAATAAAAGCATTTTTTGTTAAGACTGAAGTTTATGACATGACTGAATGAGAAAATTTTGAACTTGTGAAATTTATACTGATGCTGATTCCAGATATTGGAAAGAACAAAACCAAAATATTTAATGCATGTCTTTCTTTTTTTTCCCCCAATATACAAAAAAGTAGAAATCACCTTCAAATGTAACACATGGAAGAAAAATAGATTTTATGGCTCAAAGTAAGTAAAGTCATTACAACTTCCTTGCTATGGATTCATGTTTCTGAAGATTAAGAAATGTGTTATAATCCCTAGTCAAATGTTCTTTGGTTGAAGTTTTGAAAATGCATCATATCATAGCTCCTTTTAGGAATTTCAGTGCATGTAAGCAAAATCAAAGGTTCTGAGAAGTCCTGCAATCACAATATTCTCTTAACCTAGCTCTGAAATATTTATTTTCCTGGATCACTCCTTCACAAGGAATCAGCATTCCGTATAACACCAAGGGAGACTCGGTTTCGCAAGGCCTTGTGAAGATAAGTCTGGTTAGACTTCAGGACTTCCAAAGTCCCTTTTTGTATTTTTCTGTTGTAATATTCTCTTACCTTTAGCCACCTATTACATCTCTTCTTCCTACTGAAAACACTTTTAAAGTTTTTGGTTAGATATTGCAACTTAGTGAGTATTTAAGTTGCCTTATGTTTCCTAGGTATATTTACTTTAAAATATCTTGTTCATTGCAGAGTGTGAAGTGAAGGATTTTTAAGTCTTCCTGCCAGTGTGCATACAGGTAACTCTTTTTCACAGACAAGGAGACAGAGCTCTTGTGAGCAATTTCCCAAGGCCAGGCAGCCACTAATAATCAGAGCTGAGACTTGAACCTGTGCCCTTTTATTGGCAAATTTGGGGATGAGTTCTTTATACTTTTGTACAGACATTGAGAAGTATCTTAAATGTGATCAGAAATCCCATTTAGCATGCAGATGTACTTGTTTGTCTGCCTCATGTTTAATTTTTTTTTGTTTTTTAATTTTACTTTTTTATTTAATTTTAATTTTATTTTTATGTTATTTTTAGAGAGAGGGGAAGAGAGGGAGAAAGAGAGGGAGAGAAACATCAAAGTGTGAGAGATGCACGGATCAGTTGCTTCTTACATGTCCCCAACTGAGGACCTGGCCTGCAACCCAGGCATATTCTCTGGCTGGGAATCAAACTGGCAGACTTTCTGTTTGTAGGCCACTAAGGCACACAAGCCAGGGCTGCCTGGTGTTTAATTTTAAAAATATAGAGAATTAGTTGGCAATAGTAAAAATTCAGGAACTCCATAGATTCTGTCTTCTAAGTAAGCAGAGGACCCTCTAATATCACACTCACTGGGTGGAATGCTCATGGCCATCCAATTTAGAAAGGGCATCCCCTTCACTATTTATTCATTGAGCCACAGTTCCCATCAGTCCTTCAAGTCTCCTTGGCACAAAGTGTGAGTTGATTGACATTTATTGCCTTAGTCACATTGTTGATTATTTATACCAGGCTTGCTTCAGTTACTTCGATGTCTTATTTGGGTTTTGTAACTTCTTTTAATTTTCAATCCCTGGTCACAACCACCTATATATCCCACCTCTATATAGTGGTTCTTTTCTGTCAGCAAATCTTCTTTATTTCCCTGATATAGGAAGTATTTTAAGTTGGTCACCAGAATGTTGCTTAGATAAGTAACTGAAACCTAAGCTCACTCAACATCCCAGGCTTGACTTGCCCTGATTAGAGCCTTTGGCTATTCCAAATCCAGTCTGCCAGACTGCTGGCTATTTTCCCTCCTAAATGGTAGCAGTCCTATACCACTCGCATTGCATGGGGCTGGAAAGGTATCAGAATTTTTAACTAGTGCCCCAGTAATGATTCAGTCAGAAGACTGTCTTTCCCCTTTTATCTAAAAGACATTATGCATCTTTTCATAGGAAAGACATCACAAATAATGGGAACAATAGCACAATGGTTCATGACATGTATGAGATGGCTGTTTTCACTAGGTTTTACTTTATACATCCTAAAGGATGTGTGATGCATATTTTCAGCTAAAATAGAAATTTTCATGAACCACATATACATGTTTGGAGGCTCACCAGCAAGTGGTGAGTTTTATTGAGAAAGGCAGCTTGTTTCTAGTCCATTCCTGAAAATACAAAAACTGAATGGTTCACATAGGCATTATTAACAGCCTAGAAAGGTGGCCTGAACTCCGAAGACTGAGCTGTGATTTCTCCTCCCTCCCATTTGAATGTCCGCATTCCCAGGCCTGGCTTGCTCTGTTACTGCAGAGAGTGAGTGGGGGAGGTTATGGCTGCGCTTCATGAAGTCAGATGGAGAGGTGCAGCCATCTGCTCTAACTTCACAAGTTATTGTGGGCTAAATAGTTGCAGCCTTGGTTTGGGTCTTTTCACAGTTCATGTAAGCAAGGAGGAGGGAGTGGATTCATGTAGCGGGAGGCCTTTGCTATCAGTGAAGTTTAATCAGGTTTTTTGCTCCTCTTTCTAGTGGCTCTTTCTAATCCTTCTCTTTAATCTTCTCTCAACCCTACTTTTTTTTTTCCCCTTACCTTTTTCCTTTCTTTTCTTGGCAAGGAATTTCTACCCCTGGATGGTCACTGCATCAGTTCTTTCCAGCCCTGACCCCAAGCTATTCACTACCAACTATCACTTATGATATTTAAAACACTTGGTATGGTGTCTTCTAGAATATTCTTATTGCATTTGAACTGCATCCAATAATGCTGGTTTGTACCAAACTGTCAATACCACAAATATGTTCTCTGAACATAGGTTTTCTAGAGATTTTTTAGAAAGACTATTGAGCAGTATTTCTATTGCACTTTTTTTCATTGGTTATATTTTGGGTAGGGGAAAGGTTAGGTTCTTGAAGATTTTTCAGTCCTCATAATTTATTTTTTAATTTAACCTTTATTGTATTTTTTCCATTACCATTTAGTTCCTTTATAACCCCCTGCCCCCAGCAATCACCACACTGTTGTCCATGTCCATGAATCCTTTTTCCTTTCTGCTCAATCCCTCCACCCCCTAACCTCCCTCTGCCCTGCTAGCTGTCATCCTGTTCTCCATCTATGAGTCTGTCTCTGTTTTGCTTGTTAGTTCGGTTTGTTCATTAAATTCCACATAAGAGTGAAATCATGTGGTATTTGTCTTTCTCCGACTGGCTTATTTCACTCAGCATAATGTTCTCCAGGTCCATTTATACTGTTGCAAAGGGCAAAAGTTTCTTCTTTCTTTTCTTTTCTTTTTTTTTTTTTAGCCAAGTAGTATTCCATTGTGTAAATGTCCCATATTTGTTTTATCTACTCATCAACTGATGGATACTTGGGCTACTTCCATATCTTGGTGATTGTAAACAATGCCACAGTGAACATAAGGGTGCTTATGTTCTTTCAAATTAGTGTTTTGCACTCCTTTGGATATATTCAGAGAAGAGGGATCTCTGGGTCAAAAGGTAGATACATTTTTAATTTTTGATGTATCTCCATACAGCTTTCCATAGTGGCTGCATGAATCTGCATTCCCACCAACAGTACAAAACTGACAGCTTCGTGCTCAATGGGAAAAAACTACAAGCGTTCCCCTTAAGATCAGGAACAGGGCAGAGATGTCAACTTTCATCTCTCTTATTCAGCATAGTACTAGAAATCCTAGATACAGCAATCAGGCAGTAAGAAGAAATAAAAGGCATCTAAATTAGAAAGGAAGAAGTAAACCTCTTTTTATTTGCAGGTGACATGATACCATACATAAAGAACCCCAAAGATTCCACCAAGAAACTAGTAGATCTGATCAATGAATTCAGCAAGTAGCAGGATACAAAATTAATATGCAGAAATTAGTTGCATGCTATATTCCAATAATGATCTAACAGAAAGAGAAATTAAGAAAACAATCCCATTCACAATGGCTTTAAAAAGAATAAAACACTTAGGAATAAACCTAACCAAGGATGTAAAAAACCTGTACTGAGAAAATTATAAGACACTGAAGAAAGAATCTGAAGAAGATACAAGTGGAAGCACATGCCGTGTTCATGGATAGGAATAATTAATATCACTAAAATGTCCATACTACCCAAAGCAATCTATAGATTCAATGCAATTCCCATCAAGATTCCAATGATATATTTTACAGAACTAGAACAAGTATTTCAAAAATTTATATGGAACCACAAAAGGCCCCACATAACAACAGTGATCCTGAGAAAAACAAAGTTGGAGGAATCATGCCACTTAATATCAAACTATACTGCAATGCCACCGTAATCAAAACAGCCTGATACTGGTATAAAAAACAGACACCTAGATTAATGAAACAGAATAGAGAGCCCAGAAATGAACCCACACCTTTATAGTCAATATTTTTGACAGGAGAAGCAAGCACTTACAATTGGCTAAAGAGAGATTATTCAATAAATGATGGTGGGAAAATTGGACAGATATGTGCAGAAAAATTAAACTAGACCACAAGATAATACACAAGAATAAATTCAAAATGGATCAAAAACTTAAATGTTAGATCTGAAACCATGAAAGTCATAGAAGAAAACATAGGCAGGAATGTCTTAGACATAGCTCAGTCCTCGTTATTTATCTGTCTTTTAAAATTTTTCTCTATCTACTTTCTTGCATGTAAGGCACTTTATCTCCCGAAAAAAAAAACAAATTAAGTTTAAATGAGATGACAATGACTCCAAATTGCTCTGCATATTTCCATACTTCTCAACTGTACAACTGATTACCTACACAGAGAAATAATTGACTTTCTTATGATTAGGTGACATAACTGTACAATGATCTATCTCCCCCTTCCTTAATAAAAAAATTTATTTGCCTGTTTTCTTTTAAAAGTTAAGTAAGTAGTGGGTGCAAAAGACAAAGAGATTTACAATTTGAAAATTAAATGCTGAGATAGATATAAAGCTTGCTTTGCAAATATTTGCCCTTGCTATTAATTTATTATAGAAAATGTAAGAAAAGGTAATGCCAAAAGAAAAAGTACAATTGCCAATTCCTTCCAAGAGGAAGCTTATATTGCCAAGAAAAAAACAGGGAAAAAAAATGTGTCCTGATGAATTTACTGATTAAAAAAGTCCATTATTATAAAGGCCACCACTTCTTTCCTTCTTAGTAACAACTTTCCCCCTTCAGACCAAATGTAGCCTCAGGTTCTTTCTCACCTCTAGTGCCCTAGGCAAGCAAAGGCAGCACAGTGACATGCATGGGGGAATGGAATCCTTTTAGCATTCTTGTGCTCTTTCATGAGTTTTGTTATCTTGAATCTCAAACAGTCAATCATATGTGGACAGAAACTAAGTCCAGATTATCTGTTGAGAGGGTTCAACAACTATTTTCTAAGAGATTAATTTATTTCATTTCAGATGAATGGTGCCTACTGCCATATGAAGGATCAAGGGTAAGAATTTCAATGTTTGGCTACATGAAGACTTGTGATGTTTTAGAAAGAACATTAGACTCAAGAGACTCAAATTTGATTCCTGCCTCTGTGAGTTACCAATTCTATATAGTCAGTAGGATTCTCTTGTCCCCAGTTTTTCATAAAATAGTAATAACAAAAGAATAATTCCTTCATAACACATTTTGTAGGAATTAAATGTGATGATGAATGTTAGGGTTGGAAACTCAAATTAGAGCAGTGCAGGTAATATAAATGAGTCAAGTGGGATGGGTATAAGACAGTGCATGGCAACTGAGAGTCTCTGATCTGGTAGGAGTAGTGGAGCCAGTAATAATCTTGAGACTTTCTGCCCCCCTGAAGGGGCAGCTGTTCCTATATGGCTCCGTCCAGGTTTTGCAAGAGAAAAAAATGGGTACCTGGTATTGCCAGATATTTTAGGGAGTGGGAACTATTGACTTTATGTGATACCTCTCAATTTTTAGTTGTTGACAACTAATTTAATTTTAAATCATAATGCAAGACAAACAAAACACATCTGCAAGCCACATATACCCCGGCCACCTCCAGTTGTGACCTCTGATATGTGAACATCCTTATAACAGAAACTGCTTTGACATTAATATTCCATAAATATTTATCTTTTCTTTTTTTTAAAGATTTTATTTATTTATTTCTAGAGATAAGAGAAAGGAGGCAGAAAAGAGAGGGAGAGAAACAGCAATGTGTAGTTGTCTCTTGCATACCCCCAACTCGGGACCTGGCCCACAACCCAGGCATGTGCCCTGACTGGGAATCGAACTGGAGACCCTTTGGTTCACAGTCTGGCACTCAATCCACTGAGCAACACCAACCAGGGCTGCCTCATCTTTTCCTGGTATGTAATATCCAGCATGAGAAAAGAAAAATAATTGATTTGTCTAAGGCATCATATTGCCCACTCTTAATGTTCAGATTTACTACTTAAGTCACATATTAACATGTTTAGTCTTATTGACCATTAAGATGCTTATCCTGGGCACTGCTTATGCTTTGGAAAATTTAATTGGATCCAGTTAACTTTGTAACAGAAGTTTAATTTTTTTTATGAAAACATACACTTAAAAGATAGCTAAGATACTTCTAAACCAAATCAAGTTAAAGTCACCATTTCTGCTGTTGGCCTGAGTTCCTTTGGGTTCCAGTAAGTGAGCAGTTGCAATCTGGAGTTTTCTTTGTCTTCAGAGGGTCAGGACGTGGTTTTAACTGGTACATCTTCATGTTGTTCACTCCTTAAGTAGTTTAACTTACTTTTAACTGTTACATGCCAACAAAACAGGTTGCTTAATTGGTTTGACCTTTCGCAGTATTTTTTAATTTTTCAATCTTAGTTTCATAGTTCCATCTGGCCCTTAAAAACGACATCTGGTTAACTGTACTTAACCAGCTGATCACTGTACAGTTATTTTTAAATGTAATGTATGCTTAAACAGATGTTATTTTTATAGATGTGGATCTAAACCACACTTGTGTATGCGCTATGTCTGCGTAAACTCTTTCTGCAATTCAAATGTTGACACCCAAAATTACAAGCCAGAATGCTTATGAACTCCACTATTATTGTACTGCACTTTTGTGCCGCTTGTTAGGTAAACATCAATTCAGTTCTTTTTTCTCTCTTCATTGCACATAAATAAAACATTAGCATTTAGTTTATAAAGTGATGAACATTTTGCTGTGTTGGATTTAGCTTTATAAATACAACTGCTGTCAGCAAGAAAAAAGGATTTATTGAATAAATAATAAGAAAGCTAAGGGAAAATGAAAATATATATATTATGCAAAACATGGTGCCTGTCAACAGGTCACAAAGGGTCTTCAATGCATTTGGTATTGCTGTTGGAGATAATTCCCTCTCCAGCACAGTGTCTGAAGCATGCTGGATGGTCTTCTCATGGTATGTGTCTTAGATTTAATCCAGGAGGCATGTGATAGAAAATAAATTCATTTTTGTAAAACTCTGAATGCTTATCTGTCCAGAGCATAATTAACACAACTTAAATGTCTTCTCACAAAAGCATGGAGAATGCTGAGAAATCCCTACCATTTTATTTTCATCTTTTTCTATTAGAAAAGAAAATAAATGACAGCAGTTTGTACGTAAATTGAAAGGTTTTTTAATTATGAAAGTATCTTAGCTTTGAGTATATCTTATATCAGAGAGAATGCAGTTTTGCCAAACTAAGAGATCTCTAAGGACCATTATGATGGGTAGTTTGCATATGACACAAGGTTGATTCTTACTTCAGACAAAGAAAGTGGTCACAGTTCAAAATATTTTACTGAGAACTTTAAAAGTATCATTCTCAAGGTTAAAAATTGCTGTTATACATAATTCCTCAGTAACTGATAGACATTTTCTCTCTCCAGAGTCCATTTTCCATGAAAAACACCACATAACATCTGTTCATAAACAGTCCTTCTGTGAAAACACTGACCTAGGTCTTGAGCTTCTGTGGGCTCAATTTCCCTGCCCTGTGCAGATGGCAGCGTGTATTTGTACAGCTGAAGCCCAGTGTATCGGCAGGTACGACTCCAGACAAACATGTGCTGCTGTTCTACAGCCTCACCCAGGTTGTTGAAGAGTTGCTTCTGACACAAAGACAAATTATTTCCCCCTAATGTGTGGGATTCAGCAGAGAAATCACCTTCAGCAATCAACGTCTTACTCTACAGAGATAAGGACATTTTGAGTCTTTTAAAAAGATTCCATGGAACACATTAATGAAAAACTAATTAGGTTACAGAGGTATTTGGGAAACTAAATATGACTGTGATTATTTGGATGTCTTTTTTCCTCTCTGTGCTTTATGTGTGATGTTTAACTTGAATTAATTATTGCAACTAAAAGCAAAATATTTGGGGTTAGAGGTTTAAATAATTAACGTTCAACTTTTTAATAATAACCATGAGGGGGAAATGCCTTTATAATGAAAGAAATTATTTCCCACATAACGAATCTCTCTTGTTACACGTGAAATGCAGAATGGTTCATGGATAGTTTTTTTACTCAGCGTTGTGGGGAAACGCTTCAGAGACTTTCAAACCCTGGTGAGTTCTCATAGATTTTCAAACCTGGTTTCCTTATTAATTACCGAGATGTTGGTCCATCAGCATTCTCTAAAATTGTTCTTTCTTAGAAACTAGACAAATATCAAGGACAAGCATAACGTGCTTCTCACAACCTGGTAACAGCAGGTTTTTAAGTGAAAACAGGATGCTGGAGCCTCCGAAGGGTTTAGGGAACCCAAAATTTCCCTAAATGAACAGAACAAGGAAGCTATACAGATGCATACCCCCAGTTTATTTGTACCTATCTTTGTTACACAGCTGTAATACATAAGAAAATCGTGATCAGAGAAACTCAACTATTTATATTTTATTCCCCATGAATACCACAGGCAAATTCTTGTTCTGTTTGACCAGCTGGGGTCAAAATGCTACCCCGTGTTTGAAAGAGTTTTACTAGCTTCAGTTTCCATTTCATTCAGGAGCTATTTGGCTTGCACATTTCAAAGATGCTTTTACAGTCTTTATGAACACACAACTTACTAAATAATCTTTATAGTGGCTTATTAGCTGAGGATACAAAATCAAATTTGGTAAAGATTTGCAAGAGAAAAAAATAAGCCATTTGAGAGTATGGTGGTTATGTACCATGAATGACTCAGAGAGGTGGATAAAGTAGAACACTGCTGGAAAAATCCTTCTAAGGGAAAGTTGTAGGTGTCTGCATCTATAGTATGGGAAAACCTCAGTTGCGTTTCACAGTTGACTTCTTTACTTATTCCTTACTCACATAATAAACCTCATCTAAAACACAGATAAAATAATTGAAATGCAAAAAAGTTGTACCTTCGAATCGCACACCAAGACTGCTTTGCACAAAATGTTGAATTGTGTTGTTTGAGTAAAACGATTCAGTTAGGTGTATCAGAAGATACTATATGCAAATCACATTTACATTTGAGGAAACACATGTTATGTTAGGCAAAACTTTTCTGGTTTCAATTATTAATTTTATTATTGATACTTCATTTTTTTTCTGAAAAACTGAATGTTTGGAAATGTAGTCACTTCTACCTCATATATGTACACATAATAATAAGAGCCTAAATTTGTTGGAAATATTTTTGTTATATTCAACATTGTTACAGCATAATAGGTTCATTATGGCATTATTTTGAATAGTAAAAATAAAGGAAGGAATAATATGTAGTAATAGAAGACTGATTAAGTAACATGGAAAGTTATGTCATGTTAAGTGGAGACAATTCAAAAAAACATATTGAATATATACTACACAATCTTAATAGGAATGTGACATAGATGGACATAGAAAAAAAGACCTAAAAATATGCCAATGTATTAAAAATAACTATTCCTGGGTGGTACATTTATGGGTTATTTTAATTTTCATCCTTTTATTTTTATGTACTTCCCAAATGTTTTACATTGAAAATAAACTACCTAGAATCAGAAAAATGTGATGAAAAGCATAATAAAGGCACTTTCTCCTAAGAAAAGCTTTTTTTATCTTAATAGCAAGAGTTTTGGCATTTGGGGGCAGGAATATATGTACATATGGAGTATATTAAGTTATATTTTGGAAAGAATTTCATGAAATTTGGAAAGGGATGGTTTAGTAAAGTTTTTTTCTTCCCAGTAAGGTGCCTTGGAAATAGTCATAATTTGCTGCCTAGATACTGAAATAATGTCTTAGGTGATCTTCTTGACTTTATTAATCCTCCCTTGCCTTTCCCCAATCGCTCCCATCCTTCCTTGTTTTCCTTAATAAATATTTATTGAGTGCTACTCTGGGCCAGGTGCTCAGAGTGAAGAACTACCAAGGTGAAATTTGCAGCATATGAGGGAAAATAGCCAATGAATAAACAACAAAACATCTAACAAGCACACAGATAATCATGTTATAATTTTGTTAGAGGCATCTGAAGGAAGCAGGAATGTGCAGTCCTGTCATTTGCAGAATAGGAGAGAAGTCTCCTACGAGACAGTGACATTTGGGCAGAGAACTGAAAGCATAAGAGAGAGCTAACTGGTTGTACCAAGTGTGGAAGGATGCTGAAGGGAGCATGGTGTCACCACTGAATACTTGTCACTCTTGTACTACACCTCTTGGGTCCCCAGTAGGGAGGGTCTGTATCAAAAGAAGTACTCAAAATATTTATTGAATTGCTTTGGTTTGGAATATATGACATTTAAGTCTTCCAAACAGTATGACATAGGATTACTGAATAAATTTTGCTGGTCTATCGGTGACTTTAATTCCACCTCTAAAAACAACCTACCTTTCATGAGGTTTGACTTACAACCCAGAGATACTCTGACTCACTGTTCCTAAATATTGAAGGGTTTACTTGCGGAAACATGGAGACTTGTGGTAGTTTAAAATAGATTTTCCATTTAAATGAAGTGGAAGTTTATCTCTTTATTTTGCCTTGATATAGAGTCAGTAATTAAAATGGATATCAGACTGTGGAAAATTATTACCAAATTCCTGGAATACTTCAATCAAATTTCTAATCATTTTAATGCAATGTCAAATGATCTGTTAGAACTGTCAGTGTACATGGCTAGCTGTTTATAATTCTTAATGTTTTCCCTTAATAAAAATATTTTGGCTTAATCTCAAAATCATCAAAAAGACTAGACATACATTGGTCCAAACCACTCATTCTTTTTGAATTTGTAGCAATAACTTTCCACAAAGCGGATGACCACCTAGCTGGAAGAAAGCTGAAAGAGTGAAAGAATTTTTTGCCTTGAGGGATGCCAAGAGTGGCTTTTGAGTTATTTTTCCATGCTGGCTTCATCAATTCAAGCATTTGCAACTATAAAAATAAAAATAGTAATAAATATTAATTAAAAAATAAATATGTCTTACCACCTGATGAGGGCAATGGCCTGCAATATTAATAAGGGAAGATCACTCTCAAATAAGATCCAATTTAAGAACTATGAAAAAATACACTTTGTGATCATGAGCTGTAACAGCTTCCACATAGAGTGTCTGGTAAGAGAGAATTGGGCTGATAAATATAGAAGATGATGAACTTTCCTTCTCTAATAAAACCAGAATGCTGATCACAAAAGTAACATTACCAGTGCCTAGTATGTAAAAATTTATCCTAAATAAATGTTGCTTTCCAGACACGTATAATTGATCTTACTTGTATCAACAGTAAGTTCCTTTTCTGTTTTTTCCATGTTAACTTCTTTTTACATGATATTATTTTCCTTAAATGGCATTTCCACTGACAACTCTGCTAAATGCACTGTATAATTATCATGTTGTCAGTTTCTTTTCCTACAGTTCTTTTTAATTACAAAATAATACCCTTCTGAAGCGTGTGTTTTTGATATCTTAACCATCTTTTGGTCAATATAGCAATGTGTGCTCATTATCAATGTATTTTAATTATTTAAGTCTTTGTAATGCCCTGTTTTTGTTTTCCATGAACTTCCAGGGTTTGTATCAGGATAAATAACTAACAACCTCTGGAGCAGAATGACTCTTAGTTTTCTTTTACTTCTTATTTAAGCCATGGCGACACATTAAATAGGCATTTACCTGAATTGACTAAGTGTGGTCTTTTCTTGGGGCAACAGTAACTCCAAGGCTATTTTTGATAAAGTTCAAAATTACCCAGAGCCAAGGCCTCTGGCCTCCTGAGTTCTCTTTAAACAGAACAATGCTGCTTTCATTATTACACTGTTAAATTTTCCTCGGTCCACTTTGTGCTCCAATTCATCCCCCAAAGCAGAGTGTAGATTGTTGAGGTGGTAAGGTCAAAGGCTATTTATATGCATAAACTTACTATATTATTTTCTCAATCAGAAAAACACAACTTTAATGTAAATTCTAGCTACATAAAACAATAAAACATGAATGATTTCACAAATATTTATTGATAAGAACTAATGCATCAGTTATAAGTTTAAAAACAAAGTAAAACAAGGTGAGGTCAGTGATGCTTGAGAGGGAAAGAGCATAATGCAGGTGAATGGAGCAAAGTGTGTTGTGTGGCAGATTCACAAGAAATTTCAGTCTTCATTGTTAGTGTGCAGATTGCTTCTTAGAAGTTTTTCCTCTAAGGTGCTATTCCAAAGGAGGGAAGAGACTACAGAACGCCGCTGTGTGACCTTGGGCAGGTTTCTTCATCTCTCTGTGTTCCAGCTTTCTCAACTGTAACGCAGGGGCTAAGACAGGGCCTGTGCACTTCTCTACGCCAGCCGTTACTTGAAGACAGCCTTTGCATTCCTACAGTCCTTTAAGCTAAACAGCACAACATCTTCAATCGTTCCTCAGATGAGAAGCTTTCCAAGATCCTCACTGTTCGGTCATTTTCTTTTTGTCTATGCACAAATTTCAAAGGCGTCTGATGAACTGTGGGCACTGCAGGAAGTCTGAGCTCACAGAGCAAAAGGGAATAACTGTCCTCTCCACTTTCAGCCAACAATGAAACTTAAATAGTCCTACTTTTAAATTATCAGCTTTCTGGTTTTATCTATTTTCCTTCCTACCTTTGTATTATTTTTAAAGTCTGATAAATGTGTTGCTGATTCTTTTTAATGTCCTCTTATCTGCTGATTGCTGGGCTTGGTGCCAGTGACAGAATCTTGTGATGTCTGTTTTAATCCCTGCCTTTCCAATGGTATTAAATTAAATAGATCCAAGGGATCACCTTTATTTTTGATAACTCAATATCTTCATATATAATGAATAAATATATGGCAATTTGATAATCCTTCCAGTGGAAATGAAAACAGAAGAACCTGTAGAATTAATTGAGAAGAGACAGGAGAAAAACAACTATGGACATTTTAAAGATCACGCTGTGGGAGAGGGAGATAATTTATTTTATGAATCTCTGAAGTGTCAATCTTGGATTGATTGGTCAAAGTCAGAGTAATCACAAATATTGTTGAAAAAGAAACTTCAATAATAGGCTGAATTTTGACTTTTATGAAAAAATTCTGCCTAAGACTTACATAGTAAGTATGGTGAAATAAATAATACCACAGTATTTTATATTCTGTACCTTAAACCTGGATAAAGAATTTGAATACTTTATAATGCTCTTATGTATATTACTGAATTAATGCTCATGTAGCTTCAGAATCTCACTCGTCCTAAGACCACATTAATGAATTCTTTTATAACTTGTACAAAAAAGTATAACTGAGCATCTACTGAGTACGAGCAAAAGCTGGTTTTTGAGAAGAGTTTTTGTAATAACATTTAGACTATATTTTTTAAGACATCATCATATCAGCTTTTATTAGGCATATACTGCATTGTGTAGTTCAGGTCCAACTGTCTGCATTTCTGACTATAACTCTGAAAACGATGTCACCACCTTTACTCCTCCATATTGCCAGATTTAAGGAAGTGCAAAGAAAGAAAGAAGAAAGAAAGAAAGAAAGAAAGAAAGAAAGAAAGAAAGAAAGAACAAAAAAACCCAACTATGAATAATTTTATATTTAGTGATATAAAAAAGTGTTTGAATTTTCATAGAAAGGATTTTGCACTAGGGTTTAGTCAGTTCCAACATAAAAAAATAGATATTGCACTTTCCTCTATACTCCAGCTTATTCAAGTATTGATACGAGGCAATATAATAAACCTTTACAAATGCATAGTCAATTCATTATAATTTTTACTTTCTTTAGCATTCCCTTCCTCATAAAATCATCCCAAATATTTAAATCACCTATGTATTTCAAAGATTTCAAAAACATAACATGAGCCTCTTAAATGGTCTTATTTGGGGAGTGACTACAATGTAAATGAACATTTAAAAATAAAATTAGCCAACATAATTTTGATTTTTGCATGTTGATAAATTCAGAAACTAATACAATTTAAGGAAGTTAGATTTTTAATGTAAGATTTAAAAAATCCCAGCAGTAACATGATTTAAAAAAAAGTTCTTCCATATAAAATTTGTACAAAATAAATAATATTTAGTAGACAGAGGATCCTTTTAAAGAAATGGTTAAAATCCTTTAGCAACATAAATATTATCATTGTTTATCTTGTAAAATCATCTTTGGAGAGGCAAGACAACGGTAAATTTTATGAGATTCATGCCTCAGTGGTAGGTGTTTGTAACTAAATAAAAGATGTAGAGTGGGATACCTATAAGGTCAAACTACTTGAGGAACTTGATGCAAACAAGGGGTGGGGCTGCTGCTTCTTATCTGAATTAGCAAAAGAGGGTGGCTATGCAGAGCTGTGAGAGCCACCATGAAGCTGCATTCTAATGCCTTCAGCCTGAGTTTAAAGCAAAATTGAACTGAACATTGATTGATAGTCATTCTCCTTTCACTATCTCTTACCTCATTTTCATTTCACTTGTAAAAGTGAACTACATTTGTGCTTGGAAATAAACGTTTTAGGCACTCTCAAAAGAAATAACTCAAACTAAAGAAATACTTTAAAATATAAATAAATTTCTGAAATTCCAGGGCATAAACATTTATTACCTGTTTTCCAATAATATGTGATTACAAGAATAATAATTGTTTAAATGGTTTAAAGAATAACACCAACAAAACTGTAACTACATACTTCTTGGGAAAAAGAATGAGAGTTCTGCTTTTAGCAAAAAAGTTGCAAGAAAAGAAGCCTGTCTAAATAAATATTTTTTTAATTTCTTCTTTTTTGTGTTACAAAATAAACTTTATCTGTACCGGTTAAACATAAAGAAGTTAATAATCTTGAAATGGTGGTAGCCATTCAATAACTGAATAAATATTCTCAGTACAAGGAATTTATTTTCTATATGAAATAATAGAACATGCTATAGAAATAATCACTTGGGAAAAACAGAATTGTTTATATATACCTAATGTGGCAATAGGGCAACTCAATTGATAACCAAATACTGAATTGAGAGATGACAGTAGGTAGAAGCTGTGGTCTTGTACCTTTTTACTTTCTGAACCAGTGAATATGGGGCAATGAAGGACATCAATATTTAGTATTTTGCCTTGCTCAGAGCTGTTTGAAAAAATTTTGATACTACACACTGTGGGGTAACTGACAACTAATCTTAATTTTCTAATGTAACTCTGTGATAAAAGTTTACCATACTCCAAGAAAATTGAAAATCTTATATTATCTTCTCAACAAATTAATACCATGAAAACTTGTCAGGGTACAAGAAAAGTAATGTAGTTCTATATTTTCTAGTACTCTCTAACTTATTCAGAGAAAGAGAATACAGGGAAAATGCTTTTCAGGTAAAGAGAAACTTAATGTCTAAGTTTATGTTGTAAAACACAAAATTCTTTAAAAATTATAGTTGCCTAAAAACTTACCCCCAAACTCTTCCAGTAGGTGGGTGTGTTACCCACATTTAACATTTGCTTTTCTCAGTACAGATTCAGGTATCAGAGGTTCTGAGTTTGAATTTGAAATCCACTACTCATTAGCTTTATAACCTCAGGTAAGATACTTGTTCTCTAAAGCTCAGTGCTGCACCTGCAAAAATGGAAATTGTAATCTATAAACAATTCATAAAAATGATCAAGAAATGTTGTTGCTATGTTATCTTTTTATTACTATTATTATCATTACTACTACTATCTTGGCTATTATTCTTAATGCTATTATTGATCCTAAAATTTCCAAGTAAATAATTTTCTAATATCGATAGATGAAATATTTTAACAGGGAGAACAGCATAGTATATTTAAATGGTTTTAATTTTCGGCCCAGCTATGTAACTTGCTACTTTTGTGATTTCTCAAACATCATGATCCCTAAATGAACATTTGGCTTCCTGCCTGTAAAAACAGGATAAGAATATCTACTTTTGTCTTTTGAGTGAATTAAGTAAGATTATGTATGTATGTAAATGATAAAACACCCTGCAAATGCTAATAATTGAGAGGAAGGTATTTAAAAACTACAACTCTTTAAAGAAAAGATATTACAATTAAAGGTCTCTGAATACTGTTGCAGTGAAGCAATTTCTGACATGTGGGTTTATCTGTTTGCGTTATTCAACACACGTATTAAACATATTACATTAAGTAGTTGAAATCAGATTAAATACAGTTCATTCTGGTCCACTTGCTGAAACATGCCAATCAGATGTTTTCCAATTTTCTCACATAATATTTTGCTTGTCCTTTGAGGTCATGTTGTAATTTCTGCAGGGAAATTAGTCTAACTACTATAAAACTGATCAAAGTGTTACTATAAATACTGCCTTAGGATAAATGATTTGAACCTTTCCATTATCAAAACATCTGCAAATGTTCTCTTTTATGTGTGTCTCAATGAGTGAATTCCCTTCCCCCTCAGAACATCTGAAATATACCTGACATAACTGAATTCAAGAAAAATTAACAAATGATGGGAACTTTTAGGAACCAACAAATCCATCTAATAGGACAATACACAAATTCTAGAAAGCCAGAACACATTTTGCATAGTCTTACCTGTAAATCTGTTCTGCAATTTTGAGTTAAAATACCAGTTCCTAAAATATTACCGCCCATGACTACTGTCTTTGTACCTTGTTTAGAGTTATGTATGGTGGTGGTACATAAACCTCACCATGATATACAAGGTCTACCCAGAAAAAGTCCAGCCATTGTTAATATAACAAGAACAGTTTGCACAACATTGATGTAACCTGACAGCCAAGGAGAGTAGACTGGAATGTGCAAGCGTGAACAATGATGACTTCACTGTACTAGTCAATGCAAGCAGTAGATGCCACTGAATGAGCACATGTACTATGTGGCTGTCATATTCAAAATGACTGGGCAAGTAGGGTAATGAATCTGCACCAAATTTTGCATTAAGCTTGAACATTCCTCCACAGAAAATATTCAGGTGATTCAGAAGGCTGCAGCTGTGGGCAAATGGTGATTGGCATCTTCATCACCACAACTTGTCCACTCATGCATCACATCTCGCACAGAGATTTTGGTGAAACATCAAATCGCCCAGGTGACTCTGCCCTCCTACAGTTCAGATTTGACCCCTGTGACTTCTGGCTTTTCCCAAAACTAAAATCACGTTTGAGAGGGAAGAGATTTCAGACTGTTAATTAAATTCAGGAATATATGATGGGGCAGCTGATGGTGATTGGGAAAACTCTGAGGTCCCAAGGTGCCTACTTTGAAGAGGGCAGAAGTGTCATTGTCCTATGTACAACATTTCTTGTATTTTATATCTTCTTCAATAAATGTCTCTAATTTTCATACTCCATGGATGGATACCATCTGGACAGAACTTGTATACCACTGAAGGTCATTTACATGCAGTTTCAAATAATCTCAGCTTGATTTTTGTCATGTATTGGCACAGTTCATGTTTTTAGAAACATTATAATTTGAAAAGATTTATGTCTTATTTTGGTAAATGAACCCTTAAGTAAAAAAATAGATAAAGTATTTGCTTTGACAGTAATGAAAGCACTATATGTTTCTTTCTTTGAGCGTGCGTGTACATGCATGCACACACATGTGTGCAGTGTGTATCTCTAATCAAAACTTAAGCTTTAAAAATAAGACATATGAAAATGGAATCATGGATTAATTTCTGCCATATTTATTTTTTAAACTGATTGTCATAGGTAAGTAATTGTTTGGTGTTTTCCACAATCATGTTAAAAATTACAAATGCATAAATTGGTCCTGGCCTATTTCACATGTGTGTGTTGTGTAAGTTGTGTTAAACTAAAGAAATATAAAATAAAAATTACAATTCCCTTCAGAAAATCTAAATATGAAACTATACATGCTAACATGTATATGAAAGAAATGCTTCTTTCATTGACAGAATGTTGATTTTGCCCATCACATTAATTTGGCTGAATTAGCAGCATTGGGCAAGCACACTTTCTTTCTCCTAATATAGGTATTTCCATCTCCCAGCTTAAATTTCAGAACAATACCAACATGTGTCTTGATGCTGTAACTTTTTCCATTAAGAATTTTATTAGAATTTTCATACATTCTAAAATCCAAATGAAGTATATTTCAGAACTTTGAACAAGATGATCTACATATATTGTACATACACTGAGGCCTCTTTCTCCATTTAAAGACACTGCAACATGTTATCTAAACATTCTGTTTAGTTTAATATTAATAGTCACAATTCCAGGTTTTCAGCTCATGTGGTTTAATTTCATCAATTTATTACTGTTTTTATTTTTCTATATCAAGTTTCTCATTAAATTATAAATAAAAGTATATGTTGATGGTGGTATTCCAAACATATTTCTTTGAATAATAAGAGTGTTTATTTCTTTTAAACCCTTAAGTGACATTCTTTGTACTAAATGTTCTCCATCAATATAATAAAATGTAAATCACCCAGGTCTATAGCCATATTAACTCATGGAACATTCTTTTCTGCTCTGTGTGAGTATGCTCATGTTTTACTGTTGTTTATTCTTTAATAACTAATCACCTTTCTTGCTCTTTCAAAAGTTCCTGGTATTTCACCAGTTTACACATTGATTGAATACTGTTCCCAGAATTTCTTTTGGCACCAGGCCAACTGCTGTGATGATAAGCTGTAAGATTTATTCCAGTGGAGACGTGTTATAAACATAAGGATTCATAAGGCAGCCCACTAGAAATGAATACTGATGCTTTAAGATGGTTAAAAATTTGTATGCCTTCAATGCCAGTCTCTATACTCTTTAACTACATGTGAACTTTGCTTTTTCAGGAAAAAGCCATGGTCATTAGATTTGATGACTTGATGTTTGTATTAATTTTTATTTGCTGGTTTAGCAAATGGAAATGATTTATTTCACAAAAGCAAATATAGAAAAATCTCAGATAATACTTCAAAAGCCCCACCTTTATGGAAATTAAGGAATTACTGTTATACACAATTTGATGCATTTACTGCAATAAGATATGCTATTATATTTGTTGATGGATGGGGTGAACATATAAAATAAGCCAAAAAATTTGAAGAGAAACAGCTGACAGATAAATGCACTGAGCCAGAAAGAATAATGAGGAGAAATCAGGTGAGTGGAAAACAGGATGCATAATCCTTTATTAAATAAAAGACACAAAGGCAAAAAAAATAACAGTTTACAGAATGTTGAGAAGAAAACATTATAGAATAAATATGACATAGGGAAAAATAGATGCCCCTGGAATGTTGGAAAGTTATGGAAGTATACTATACAACTAAGGCAACTTATGGATAAAAAAGTCTACAAATTGGGTCTGGGACAACTAGACTGAATCTTAGGAATTTCCCCAGTAGGAGTAGAAAGAATAAAGGTAGAATAGAATGTGGAGACAGTCAAACTGCATTAAAAGAGGATCACCAGACACAAGTTGTAGATCTTTGTGTATAATAACACTGATGGGTGAGATTCTTCATACCCATCATTCTGTAGAAAACAACGAAAAATACTGAAATAAAACTTAAAATACCTTCTTAGACACACTGATTTGCTGACAAGGTAATAAGGAATATGACAACAATAGCTGAGTGGAAGTGGAAATCCAAATGGACAGTGGGACCTCAAAGTACTTAGGACCTAGAATAACTTTGATGATCTGTGTGGTTGCACTGGATCCAGAGAAGTCAAAGCCCTTTACTCACCCAAGGTAGGAAGCTTGAGAAGATAAGATAGACTTCCTCTGTACCATTGGGACCTAGTAGGGTTTTACCCTCTAGGTAAGGTCAAATTAAAGGCAGACTGATCACATCCCTCCAAAACTGAAAGACCTTGCAGGGAGTTGTCTTGTTGCTGAGCAGAGCAAGGAGATGAAAACAACTATGGAGGTGGCCTTTGCAAGGATATTCAAGACTAAGTAATAGCATCTGGGTTGTCCAAAATATGTCTTGTATATAAATCTTCGGGTCTTGAACTGTTTTAATTATGATGATGATGACAATTATGATGATGATAAAATACACAGAATATAACAATTTGTATTATAGCCATTTAAAAAGTGTTCAAAGAGTGGCATTAAGTACATTCACAATGTTGTCCATCCATTACCACTATCAGTGTCCAAACATCATCATCCCAAGTGGAAACCCAGGCCCATTATATACTCACTTCCAACTCTACCTTCCCCAAGTTGTTGGCAATCACTGATCTGCTTCTTATTGCTACAAATTTGCCTATTCTAGGTACTTCATATGAATGGAATTGTAAATATGTGGACTTTTGTGTCCAATTTCTTCCACTTTGCAAATATTTTCAAGGTTTAAATATGTTGTAGTATGTGTCAGTATTCCATTTCTTTTCATGGCAGAATAACATTTCACAGTATGGATTTAGCACATTTTATTTATCCATTAATTTATTGTCAGATATTTGTGTTTTTTCCCCCCACATTCCTTGAACTATTTTTAAATGGCCCTGCACTGGTAATGACCGTGCACACCTGGCAGAAACAAAACAGATTCTCTAAGAAAGACATCCTGATCCTAAGAATTTATATAATTTAGGGAAATCAGCAGGTCACTCAAACATAACCAAGCATATGAGGAAACAAAGCATCACAGTTGAGCATATGCAGAAGCGATAGCAGCAAAAGAACTGCAAAAATTGGATACTGAGATTACCAAGTGCAGGTTATAAAACAGTACATCAAAAACTTAAAAAGAACTTTTAAACTTTACATACAGTGAGATGAATTGACAAAATGTGTTAAATAAATAATAGTATAGTTGGAAAGTAGATAAGGAAAAATTGAGACATTTGAATGAAAATGGCTAAAGTTTGGGTCACCAAAACTATGTAATATCAGCTACCTGAATAATCATTCTATGTCTTGAAGAATATATTTATTATTTTAATTCCCCAAGGTTCTACATGTGATTTTTTCAAAATATTATTATTTCTTAATATAACGTGTTTGATATTGAGTTCCTGACTAATTGTAACATTGTTCTTATGTGAAAACATGGGCTACTTCATGATATTCAGCTTCTCAAACATATTTCTAAAATGTGTTGTGACTAAAGGCAAACATTATTTTGATATTTCATTCTGTAAGCTCAAAAATACGTAGAAAGGCTTATAAATTAAGCCAAATTTACTACCGAGGACTTAGAAGTGAAATATTGAAATCTGGGAAGTTGTGTAATGATTAAAGCTTACTTTCATTAATGACTATAAACATGGGCACAAAAATAAATGAATAAAATTTGACAGGCAAGCAAATAATAATAATTCAGTATGTTTTTTACATCATGACAATATATTCAGGTGTTTTATTTGAATAGAATTTAAGAATTCTTCCAAAATGAAATTCATAATCTTTTTGTATTAACTGTATACAGAAGATCAAATCACATGAACGTAAAAGAAAACTTGAACCTATCAGTAGATTGTCTTTTCTCCAGAATGCTAAATATCCAGATGATTAATGCCAACATAGCTTGTATCCTAATATATACCCACCCCCAATGGAAATGTAGGAAAGCATTAAAGGATATTTCAAGGGAAAAATAATTTTTTATCATCAAATTAGTACAGCAAGATATTGTATGTGATAAAGGCTTAGGTAAAACTGGTTATATTTAAGTCCTATCTACTTAAGAAAATATCAGTTAATTTATAACTTTATCTGGTGAAAAACTCTATAACATTTGTGTTGAAAACTGGAGATACACACTAATGAAATTCAAAAAAAATATTTGACTGTGGGCAGTCCTCATTTTCCATGGCATTGTGTTAACTGAAACCCATGCACTATGTCCTCCCTGAAGTCAGGATTACCTGTTTCTAAACAGCTCATTATTTTGCACAAATACACACACATGCCAAGGAGCAAATGCTATAGTGTCCCTATCTGGTGAGATATTGAACTCTTTGAACTATTTAAGATATCCTTTGTTTTACCAAATACCCTTTTGTTTTTATAAAATAGGGAGAAAGAAATAGAATTTAATTTGCACACTGTTACATTATTAATAAAATACTATTTTTATCTGAGAATATTTTTCTGGGGTCTATTTAATGTGACTGAAAAGACAGAAATTACTACATATACTTGTAAGTGAAACTGAAAATGTTCATTCCTGTGAGTAAGCTTGATTTTGTTCTCTGAATTCAAATAAGTACATTCTATTCTGAAACAGTCTCTTTTAACAAGGACCTTACAAGCACAAAGAGATGGATTAATTACATTAAAAACTGACATATTAAATATAAAGTTAAAGAAGCTAAACTTATGCAAATAGAAAATTTATCATTTAATATTCAATTGACTCTAAATGAATTTTTATTTTTACTGTCATCAGGTTTCAAAACATTTTTGACATGGGATAAGAGGCAATTTACCTGGCATCATGGAAATCTGAGAAAATAACTTTTCTTCTTTTATATTTTAAGAATCAACTCCTATTTATAGATCAATAATAATAATAAAACTTTAGGATAGAGACTTTTGATTTAGAGAGTAGGTCAATGTAAGAAAAATATAGACAATTCATTTCTCCAAATCAGCATTTTCTTTTCAAACCTCATTGTCCTTATCTCTTATTGCTGAGAAAATAGCAATTACAGAGTAACAGAAGATTCACTTTTCTGCAGAGCACTTTCATAGGCAGAGTTCCCAATTAAAATTATTGCCAGATTCCAAACGATAACATAAAAGAGAAGTAATTTTTTCTTTCTCATTTTTACAAATCAAAAGGAAGAAACCTAACTATATATTTAAGCTCTACATTTATTAAAATTCTCTACTTATACCTCACTTGTTTGGAAAACTGCAGCTGTAACTATTCCCACCAGACATGGGGTAGTGCAGTTGTTGTTATGAGCACCAACTCTGGAGCCAACAGACTGGCTCAGCTCAAATAGCTGCCCCGCAATTACTAGCTGGATAAGCTTGAGCAAATTACTTAAACACTCCATACTTCAGTTTTTTCATCAGTAAAATGGGATAATAATAATTGGTACCTACCCCTTAATGCTATAACTATTATAGTGTTAAGAGGATTAAATGAGTTAAGCATGAAAGCATTCAGATGAACAAAGAAATGCCTAATAGATATTGCAAAAATAAAAATAAAACATTACCACAGAAATATGGGTGATGACAAAATTATTAAGGGTGGATAGATTTCCAATTAGTTGTAAATTTTTAGAATCTTCCTATTTATTTCTTATTCTATTTCTAACCACTCTCCTCTAAAACAGTCCTCTTTCAATCACAACAGGGCAGGCCCATAATTGTCCTTTTGTTCAAAACTTACTAAGTCATTGTTTCTCTGTCACAACAGTAGGAGAGCATGAGAGAAAAAGCAGGTCACAACACACATCAGAATCTACAGGGTTTGCTGGTAATTTTAATTCAGAGACTAGTCTTCACACACTGATCCAATTCCTCTCACTCCAGACCTAAAGAAGCAAATAGTTCCTTAGAAAACAGCAACATCAACAGTTTAGCAGTGGCAGGAAAATGAAACTGTTTTAAAGGCAAGCACAGAATTGGAAGTCTTATAAAAAGCCAATTAAAACAAGATTTTCAGAAATATTTAAACATATTTGTCAATAACCATCACACATATGCATATGCATATCTGAAAACTCCCTTATTAACATATCATATGTGAATACTTCTTATTTGCAATAATAACAGTAGTAATAATGGCAGCAGTTTATTATATGGCAGTATTTTTTATACACTCTCTGTATGGATTATGTCATTTTAATTCATATAGCTATAAGGGGGAGTGATTATTAAACCTTATGGTATAAAGATTTTAACTTACTCATCAAGTGGCCAGAGTCCAGATTCGAAATCAGATTGTTCTAACTTCAGAATCCGTGTTCTTAAGACTTGTTCTGCAGTTGCTATTTTTTATCAATTGTTTGCTTGGTTGAAATCTCCTTGCTTTAGAAATAATCATGGAACCTCTCTAACTTCACTCAAGCATGAGTGAATTCAACTGGAGAGGTACTTCCACCTGAAGAATTTCCAGGGCACATCTCTGCTCTACCTGAAATTGAAATGGGAGAATTGGGTTTATTGTTACTCTAATTTCATTCTTCATATGTCAACCGTATCTTTGGACATAAAAGAGAAGAATGAACTTTGGAAATAAATTTCAAGGACTTTCAATATTTTTTACTTGCTAAAACTTTCATGTACTAAGATTTGAATTATGTGTCAAATTCTCAAATAAGATGTAAAAGCTTTTGAAAAACTTAAATAGCTTTCAAGATCAAGTAGAGAAGCTAAAGTTTAAGGAGAAATGACATGTATTCAATTTTAATGTTAGATTTCAAGTTATTTAAATTTAGCTAAAGTGGTGGTCGCAAGGTTTGTGTCTGGAAAACACATGAAAATACTGAGTCCATTTTAGTAGAGAGAGCACACAAACAAGATGGAAAATTTAATGGAGGCATCTTTCTCCTGGTTTTCTTTCTTGGTATTATATTTCAAGCAACAGCTCTGTTCTGCCAAGTCTTCATACTACGCTGAATTTAGACCTCTTATGGGCACACACTTTCAATAGAAAGATTCCCTTATCATATTAGTATTTTCAGGCAGATTTTATTTGTATTTTTTTTATTGTTCAAATATATTTGTCTCCATTTTCCTGCCACCACTTTGCACTGTCCCACCCACCCCTATCTCCCACCCCCAATCCTTCCCTACTTTGGCTTTGTCCATGGGTCCTTTATACATGTTCCTTGATTTGACCCTTCCTCTTCTTTTCACCATTATCTCCCTTTCTCCTTCCCTCTCATTACTGTTGGTTTGTTTTTTTCTTTCAGTATAGCTGGTTATATATTTTTTGCTTATTTGTTTTGTTGATTTTCTTCCACTTATAGATGAGGTCATATGGTATTTGTCTTTCACTGCCTGATTTATTTCACTTAGCATAATGCTCTCCAGTTCCATCCATGTTGTACCAAAGGGTAGTAGCTCTTTCTTTCTTACTGCTGTATAGTATTCCATTGTGTAAATGTACCACAGTTTTTTGATTCACTCATTTACTGATGGGAACTTAGGTTACTTCCAGCACTTGGCTATTGTAGATTGTGCTGCTATGAACATTGGGGTGCATAGGTTGTTTTGAATTGGTGTTTTAGGAGGCTTAGGGTATAATCCTAGCAGTGGAATGGTTGGGTCAAAAGGAAGTTCCATTTTTAGCTTTTTGTGGAAATTCAAACTGTTTTCCACAGTGACTGCACCAGTCTACACTCCCACTAACAGTGTACTAGGGTTCCCTTTTCTCTACAACCTCATCAGCCCCTGTTATTTGTTGATTTGTTTATGATAACCATTCTGACTGGTGTTAAATGATATCCCATTTGTAGTTTTAATTTGCATTTCTCTGATGGCTACTAATGCTGAGCATCCTTTCATATGTCTCTGGGCCCGGGGTATGTCCTCCTTGGAGAAGTGTCTTTTGAGGTCTTTTGCCCATTTTTTAATTTGGATTGCTTTTTCTTGCTGGAGTAGAGTCCTGTGAATTTTTTATATATTTTGGAAATCGAACCCCTCTCTGAGGTATCATTGGCAAATGTCTTTTCCCATTCGGTTAGTTCCCTTTTCATTTTGCTGATGTTTTCTTTAGCTGTGCAGAAGCTTCTAATTTTGATGAAGTCCCATTTGTTCATTCTTTCCTTTATGGTCCCTTGCTCTAGGGGACATATTGGTGAAAATATTGCTGCACGGGATATCTGAGAGTTTCCTGCCTATGTTCTCCCCTAGGACTTTTATGGTGCCACAACTTTTATTTAAGTCTTTTATCCATCTTGAATTTATTTTTTGTGTATGATGTAAGTTGGTGGTCAAATTTCAATTTTTTCTTGTAGCTCTCCAGATCTCCCAAAGCATTTGTTGAAGAGGCTATTTTCACTCCATTTTATAATTCTGCACCCTTTGTCTGTGCACCCAAGTATTAATTGACCATAGAGACATGGGTTTATTTCTTGGCTCTCTATCCTGTTCCATTGATCTATGTATCTGTTCTTATGCCAGTACCAGACTGGTTTGATTACAGTGGTCTTGTAATATTGTTTGACATCAGGTATTATGATCCCTCCTACTTTGTTCTTCTTCTCAAAATTGCTGCAGCTATTCGGGGTCATTTATGATTCCATGTAAATTTTTGAAACGTTTGTTCTATGTCTGTGAAATATGTCATTGGTATTTTAATAGGGATTGCATTGAATCTATAAGTTGTTTTGGGTAGTATGGACATTTTGATGTTAATTCTTCTAATGCATGAACGCAGTATATGCTTCCATTTATTTGCATCTCCTTTAATTTCCTTCTTCAGTGTTGTATAGTTTTCTGCATACACGTCTTTTACCTCCTTGGCTAAGTTTTTTCCTAGGTACTTTATTTTTCTTGTTGCACTAGCAGAGGGGATGTTTTTTTCTGATATCTGATTTTAATATTTAATTTTTGGTGTACAAAAATGCCTTCAATTTCTTAATATTGACTTTGTATCCCACTTTTTTGCCAAATTCACTTATTCGGTCCAGTAGTTTTTTGGTGAGTCTGTAGGATTTTCTATGTACACTACCATGTCATCTGCAAAGTATGACAGTTTTACTTCTTTCTTTCCAATTTGGATGCCTTTCATTTATTTTTCTTGTCTGATTGCTGTGTCTAAGACTTCCAATACTATGTTAAATAGAATTGGTGAAAGCAGACACCCTTGTCAGGCAGCGTTTTGTAATGTCAGCGGAAATTTAGGTGTCCAATTTTATATTAATTTCCAAAAGTAGAAAGGTGGTTTTAAGGTAATTGTTTGCAAATATTATTGTCATCCTCTCATGGGCTACATTTATTTTTGAATAATAAAAATGGTAGTTTTATTTTAACAAGAGCAAGTTTGCAGATCATCAAAAATCTTTAAAAACCAATCTTGTGTAATTGCTTCAGCATTGAATTTAACACTGAATTTCCCCTGTGAACTCATATATTCGAATAGATGAGTAGAGTAAGACTCTAAAATATTTGGGAGATTAATTGTAATTAATTAATTAATCATAATTAATCATATTGTCCCCATTTATGTAGGAAAGGATAGGGAATTTGTGGTAGATGTACAAAGGGATATTGTGTGGACAAACCTGGCTCAAAAGAAACATGTCTAGTAGAATGTAGGTAGGAGGGCACTCATGGATAAAGTAGAAGTTAGGAACTAAATGCGGAAAGAAATGTTGTTGAGTGGTATTTTTCTGAGCATTTGCTACATATACTTTAGCCCAGACATTCAATGTCAATTGCAAAACTGGCATAGGAGGGCATACAGATTTGTATTCTATCTAAGTAGTTTTATTCTGCTACAAAGTAAGACACTTTATGAAATTGGTGTATTTTTAAGAATAATTCATTATTTTTTAAAAATCTTTTATTCATAAAGCAAAGCCTTTTTATAGTAGAAAATGTGGAAATATGTATAGGAATAAATAAAAAACACTTATAAACCTACTTCATAGGTAACCAGTATCGAGAATTTTGTATACCTTCTAAAATGCCTGTATTCATGTGTATATGTTTTGATATATCTATATGTTTGTATAAAGCATGAATGAAAACAGAAATTGCACAATATTTTGTAATTTACTTTCTATACACTTATGGGAATATTTTTATGAGATTATTTTTTATTTAAAACTTAATGTCTATATGTAGACCAAACAAGAAGAATGTGAAATCTGGACGTCATACTGGAATGCCTTTGTTCTGAGACAACAAAGTGGCTGGGGATGTTGAAAAGACATAAACTTTAAGGAGAAGAAAACTTGTCCTACTGAATTTTTTATTATATAAAAAAGAAAAGAAGAGAAAAGAAATGAAAAGAAAGGAAAATGCAGGGCAAAACCAAAAATATATTTTTCATACACTAAATTTTGCCAAAAAAAAAATCCAGAGGTCATAATGGTAAAATGTGTTATCCAATCTAAAAAGGAATGAGTCATGTTAATTTTGCATCTCCTAATTCACACAGTTCTCTAACAACCATTCTTTTTTTTTAATATATGAGATATATTAAAATTCAAATATAAGTCAGACTTTTCAGATTGGTATCTTGAGTCCTAAGCCTCAGCATCCTCCACTGTAAAATGGGTAGGATTAATAGAATGTTGTGAAACAAAATGAGATTACAGCCTTGGGACAATGACAGATGCAATTCACATAAGCCAAAATGCCAGTATTGTTGTTTTGGTTAGATTCCAGTTGTTGACTACTCTCTTTGGATACATGGAACTTTCCAACAAAATCTTTCAAATATATTTTCCTTCCTTAATGATATAAAGTACAGTTTTTTTTTTAACCCTTATATATGTGGTTCTTATCATAGCTATCTGACTTACAAGGGAGTGCAAAAATGAATAAACAAGCAAAGCAAAACAAAACAAACTTGCAAAGAACCCTCTCTGTACCTGTCTTGTTTTCCAGCTTTTAGCTCTTTCTATGAGTTACCTGATAAAAATCATTTGATTAAATATTTAAAACTTAAGTTAGCCATGGTTTGCTTCTGTTGTTAACAATTAAAGAATATCAGTTGTTAAAGGGACTCAGATGCCCTCAGAAACAGAATAGATCTCACTGTTCATTGGTGAGGAAAGCTTAGAGGGAAATTATTTTTCTAGTTGATCAGTTCATAGGCAGTGTTTTCAAGTCATGATGATGTTCCCTTCAATATGTGACTTTTTGGAGGAGGAAGAAACTTTCCTTTACCTTCAAGGTTCTTTTGGCTAGTCTGACAATCAAGTAGATATGAAACAGATTAATAAGAGAAAATAACCAAATTTAATTACTTACATATGTATGGGAACCCTACACATACAAGAGAGTCAGAGACCCCGCATGCACAAGAGGTTCAAAGGCAGAAAGGGAACATGGATATATGAGACATTCTGAGCTGGGATGAAGTAATGCACCTTGTGACTTCAGAAGGTCACTGCATGGAGAGTACAGGTCAGTAATAAATAGTTTTCCCTGCTTTATAGATAGGTTATCTCTGATAATTGCTTATTATGTGTAAGTACCTAATTCAAATTCTGCAAATGAGTTAAGGGTGGGAATCAAAGTTTCTCTTGAGCCCACAGTCTTTCTTGGTTGCTTTTATTCCAAAACAATTTTTACTTCGCAGAGCCACATCTTGGGGTGGTTCATTCTGAACCCCTAACGCTTCAATGATGGACACACAAAAAAATTGATGAATTAAAGAATCAATTGCACTTAAGACCACAGACTATGGACTTGGTACCTGGGTTCCAAACTCTGCTTTACCCTGGACTATTTATGTATTCCATAGCAAACCATGGAAATTCTCAGTGCTCAATTTCCTATCTATAAAACTGGGGAAATCATAATTCCAACCTCATATATTATAAAACATGTAATGTGCTTATAATGTTGCCAGAAACAAGAATTTAATAAATTATTTCAACAATAATATAAATAATCTTTGATAAAAAATATCTGAAACCAGCTCTAGGTTGCATTGGTTCTATAAAGAAGAATGTTAGTGAAGTCCAATGAGAATGCTTAATAAGCGGACATGCTGATAAACCCAACGCTATTCTGATGGAATTCTCTGCATTACCAATACACTTTAGTTGCTTAGTTTTGAAGAAAATAAAATTAAATATAGTTGTAAGGTTAAAAATGTTAAAAAATAAAGGAGGTGCAAAGAGCAGCAGTGAATGCAAACAAAGGGAAATAAAAGTAAAGGGGTGATACTAGTAACAGAAAAGTGGAATTAAGGAATAAAAGCAGTTAGCAGGATAAAGAGAGGGGAGGGACAGTTGATGATTTAGATATAGCACATCTGCATTTCCAAACAAGCTAACAACTAATACCTAACCAAAACCATGAGCTATGCAAGGAAAAATTAATAAAGATATTAATTGTTTGGTTGTTGAGATTGGTTGTTGAACAATACTTTGGTTCTTGACCCAACAACATTTTCATGATGTTACCTGAATGAACAGTCACAGGTCTCTCAGGACACAAACAAAAGAGAGAATGCATAAGTATGAGTCAGTTTACCACTAGACCTTATATTGTTAACATCTCAGGAAATCCTTCTGTGAATATTTTCCTGTTTTGTTGTGTTTTTTTTTTTTTTGCTTTTGTTGCTCTTTGTTATTATTAAAAACATACAGTAAGTCACCATGGGTCTTATGAAGGTCAGTGATAGCAGCAAAGTGAAAAGGAAAGTTTTGAAAAACAATAACAGTGCTTTAAAAAGAAATAATTGCAGGTTTATTTCTGGGCTCTCCATTCTGTTCCATTGATCTGTGGCTGTTTTTATGCCAGTATCATGCTGTTTTGATTACCATGGCCTTATAGTTTGATATTAGGTAGTGTGATTCCTCCAACTTTGTTCTTCTTTCTGAGGATCGCTGTTGCTATCCAGATTTTTTCTGGTTCCATATAAAGTTTTGAAATATTTCTTCTAGTTACATAAAATACCACATTGGAATCTTTATAAGAATTGCATTGAATCTACAGATTGCTTTGAGTAGTATGGACATTTTAATGATGTTAATTCTTCCTATCCATGAATATGGTATATGCTTCCAATTATTTGTATCTTCTTCAGTTTCCTTCTTCAGTGTCATAATTTTCTGTGCACAGGTCTTTTACATCTTTGGTTAGATTTATTCCTAGGTATTTTATTCTTTTTTGAAGCAATTGTGAGTGGGATTTATTTCTTAAGTTCCCTTTCTGACAGTTCATTATTAGCATATAAAATGCAACTGATTTATGGGTACTAATTGTGTATCCTGCCGCTTTGATGAATCAGTTTATCAGCTCTAGTAGTTTCCTGGTGGAATCTTTGGGGCTCTCTAAGTACAGTATCATGTTATCTACAAAAAAAGACAGTTTTACTTCTTCCTTTCCAATGTGGATGTCTTTTATTACTTCTTATTCTCTGATTGCTGTGGCTAGGACTTCTAGCACTATGTTAAATAAAAGAGGTGAAAGTGGGCATTCCTGTCTTATTCCCAATCTTAAGGGAAACACTCATAGTTTTTGCTCTTGAGTCTGGTGCTGGCAATGGGTTTGTCATATATGAACTTTATTATATTTAAGTATGTTCCCTCTATTCCCACTTTGCTGAGCATTTTTAACATAGATGGGTACTGTATTTCATCAAATGTACATAGTCAATTAATATTCAACAGAGGAAGTAAGCACATACAATAGGCTAAAGATAGTTTATTGATAAAAGGTGTTAGGAAAATTGGACAGATACATGAAGAAAATGACCACCTTCTTATACTATACACAAGAATAAATTTGAAATGGATTAAAGACTTAAATATTAGACATGAAACCCATAAAAATCCTGAAATAAAACAGAGGCGGCCAAACCTCAGACATTGCTCATAGAAAAATTTTATCAGATACATCTCCCCAGGCAAGGGAAACAAAAGAAAAAAATAAACAAATAGGACTACATCCAACTAGAAAGTTTTTGAACAGCAAAGGAGACAATCAACAGAATAAAAAGACAACCCATAAAATATGTATGAGAGAGCATATTCACCAATACATTTGATAAGGAGTTAATATCCAAAATTTATAAAGAACTTACAAAATTCAACACCAAACAAACAGACCAATCCAAAGAGAACATAGAGATGGCCAGAAGACATATGAAAAGATGCTCAATGTCATTAATCATCAGATAAATGCAAATTAAAACCACAATGAGATAGCACCTCACACCTGTCAAAATGGCTATCATCAATAAATCAAAAAGGGACGATGAGGATGTGGAGAAAAGGGAACCTTTTGCAGTGTTAGTAGGAATTCAGGTTGGTGTAACCATTACGGAAAGCAGTTTGGAGATATCTCAAAAAATTAAAAATGGATCTGCCTTTTGACCCAGTAATTCCTTCTGCAAATATATCTGAAGGAACCCAAAACATTAATATGAAAGAACTTAAGCACCCCTATGTTCATGGTGTCATTATTTACAATCTCCAAGATATGGAAGTAGCCCAAGTATCCCTCAATAGATGAGTGGACAAAACAACTGTGGGACATTTATACAATGGAAAACTACTTGGCTGTTAAAAAAAAAAGAAGAAGAAAATTTTACCATTTGAGACAGTATGGATGGACATGGGGAACATTATGCTAAATGGAATTAGAGAAAGACAAACACTATTTGATTTCAGTCCTATGTGGAATCTAATGAACAAACTGAACTAACAAGCAAAATAGGGACAGACTCATAGATAGAGAGCAGGATGACAGCTAGTTGGGGGGAGAGTTAGGGGGTGTAGGGATTGAGCAGAAAAGAAAAATGGCTCATGGACATGGACAAGAGTGTGGAGATTGCAGGCAGGAGGTGTACACAAAGGAGTTAAATGGTAAAAATACAATAAAAATTTTTTAAAAATGTTAAAGAGATGGCTTCAAATAAACTAGTTGTGGAATACTTTTTAAAAAGTAAAAATTAAAAAAATAAAAATAAATCATTGCAAAGTATGATGGAGATGTTCACATATCTGACCTGCCACTGAATAGGCATGGTGAAATCTACAATTAGCACAATTTTCACACATAGAGAGGCCATCAACGGTGCTGATGTTGCTAAGGATCTGAATGTGATCACAAAACAACAATCCCAGGTAACTAAAGAGGTATAAAAATTGTTGTTGATTTAGATAAACAAAAAGCAGTTAGCTGATGATAGCACACTGGAGTCAATGCTATGTGAAAAAGTGAAGATGCTGCATGCTGACCTGAAACACACCCCTGGAACAAGTGCTGAAAGTGATCATTTAAGGCTAGTAGGGGGTGAGTCAATAAATTTAAGAAAATAAGTGACATTTATAGAGTAGAAAAGCATTGGAAGATCGCCAGTTCTAATAAAGAAGCTGCTGATAATTTCACAGCAGAATTTCAAGAATAGGTAGAGGCTGAGGGATTTGTTCCCCAACAATTGTTCAGTTGTGATGAGACAAGCCTCTTCTAGAAGAAAATTCCAAAGAGGACATATACCACAAAGGAGAAGTCATTGCCAGGACACAAGCCAATGAAGGACAGGCTGATGTTATTGTTGTATGGGAATGCAAGTGGGGCTTTAAATTGAAGCCTTTACTCATCTACCATTTTGAAAGTCTGCAAGTTTTCAGGAAAAAATAATATCTTGAAAAACAAGTTGAGTGTGATGTTGCAGACTAATAACAAATCTTGGGTAACCAGGCAATTTTGTATTGAGTGAATTCATGAAGTGTTTGTCCCAAGTGTGAAGAAACACCTCTGGGAAAAAACAATTGTCACTCGGGGCACTTCTGTAATGGACAAGACTCCTGTTTACACTCCAGTCTTGGAGGCTGAGTTGGTAAGTTTCATCATTGCTAGGTTCCTGCCACCAAACACAACTGCTTTCATCCAGCCCATGGGTTAGCAGGACATTTCTAATTTTAAGAAAATCTACACAAAGGCAGTATTTGAGAGGTGTTTTGAGGTGACCTCTGAAATTAATTTAACCCTTATGCAGTTCTGGAAGAAACATTTTAATATCCTCACTTCTTGAGACTCATGGGGGGAAGTGTCTTCCAGGACCATGTAGTTGGTCTGGAAAACAGTGTGGCCTGAGACTGTTGCTAAGAGACTTTGAGGGCTTTGAGGATGAGCTTGTGTCTGTTGTAGAGGTTATTTTATCTCTGAGCAAGTTCATGCTCTTGGAGGTGGATGATGATGGTGTGGAGAAGTTGGTAGAGAACCAAAATACTGAGCTGATTATGGAGGTACTCCTAGACCTTCAGATGGAACAGCAACAAATAGCAGCTGAGGAGCTCTCTTTGGAGGAAGAGGAGGAAAGGGAGGCTATTCCTACTTCATTAATTAAGTGAATGCTTAGGAAATACTTGGGAAATGGAAAGAAATGCAAAGTTTTATTGAGAAATATCACCTTGACAAAAAGTAACAAACCGTGTGATTAACTCGTTCAATGACAGTGCAGTGTTTCACTTCAGGAAAGTGTTAAAATGCAGGCAAAAATAAATTTCATTGGATAGGGGGTTTTTTGGGGGGGTATTTTGGGGGGTAACAAATCTTTATTGAAATGTGAAGATTTTCTTCATATAAGTTAATCTCTTTGTATGAAAGGAGCGTTGAATTAGATGGTTGCTAATATCATTCAATTATTTGCTGAGCATCCACACACATACCAGGTTCTCTCCTGGGCACCCTGGTGGAACTCCATCCCCAGGAAGGACAACAGATTACCTCACTTCCATGAGTTCTGCTACATAAGCAATAAACAAAATGCAGTAGCCACTGAAGGGATGACTATTAGCTTGGGAGAGCTGAGGATGGTTTCCATATCTAGTATTCTATGATTCTAAGATGACAACTGATCTTCTTGGGAGAAGAGATAATAGAAGCTCAGACTTTAATCCCAAACAATTATCTTCCTACTTCAGGGAAGAAACCAAAGAAGCCAAATTTAATTCAGGCTGAACCTTTGCATTACACAGTTCTCAGCAAAAGAGTAAGGAGAGAAATTTGTTATAGCGTATAATAGAGAAACCAGAAAGCTCGCTATACAGGTCTATCCTATTATGTTTTAAAGTAGTACACTTTCAACTCAGACTCTCTCATTTTGTAAGCACAAAGTCATCTGTCAAATAAATATGCTACTTTAAGTGCACATCCACCACTCTCTGCTTCCTCGATCCTGAATAACCAAAGGCTGCTCCTTGGGGTTTACTGATCCTATGGCAGAGTTCTTCTTAGAGCTGCAGGGCCCTGCGGTCACTTGGCCCTCACATGCTCACACCCATGCCCTCACCATAGAGTCCACACGATCCATGTTGGATTCTTGCTGTGTTGTCAGAGTTTCACTGCCTGATTGAGGCCCTTGCTCTCCAATATTGCCAAACAGTTGTCCTTAAACTTCTCCAGCAGCTCCACCTTTTGGGTCAGGTCCTTTAGTTCTCCCTGAGTTTAAGTCAACTTCTGGTGCAACTGCTTATTGAAGACCTCTAAGAGCTTGTTCTTATCCTTGAGCTCTTCCTCTGATTTCTGCTTACTCAATGGTTTGTAGCTTTTTTTCATGTTCCTCTTGATGGCAGTGTCTGCAGCTTTCACCTGCCCATTCTCTCGTCTCGGTTTCATGATTTTCATAACATAGTTCTCTGAAACTCCTGGATGAAGAAGTCTGGGAACATTGTCTTCTTTAGACTTAACAGGTAATAAGCTCTTAGAAGTGGCTTGAATTTGTCTGTCTGAGGGCGGGCCTCCGCTCAGCACTGAGGGAGCTGGAGTGTGTACATTGTCTGAACCATGTTGGTCATCTTAATGAGGTGGCAAGGCTGGGCCCCAGGTGCCTGCTGCTCGGGTCCATAATTCAAAAGAATTTTCTTTTTCATTGTTCTGATTCAAAAGGTGCTCCACGGCAGCCGCCTCACTGCCAGGCTGACCTGCAGCCAGGATTTCCTGGATAGGTTTTTAAGGAGACAGAGGCCCAATGAACCTAAAGCAAGTTCTAGTGGGCAAAGAGACAGGAAAGAGAAAGAACCCCAGAAGAACAGCTGCCCAACACTTTTATGGAAGGGGACTCCCCTTCCAAAGAGTAACTTCATCCCTCCTCTCCATATTCAGTCATCAATAGTTCTTGACATTAAATGTAAGTTCTAGTGTGTACATCAATTTTCATTTTTTCCTGTACTTTTTATTTCCTTTTTGTTAAATTTTCAGTTACATTTCATGTCCTTTTTATTTTTAAAGTATTCGTAGATTAAACAGTGCATTTGACATGTACTGTTTATATGAAAGGTTAAAATGGGGAATCTTTTGGGAGGATCAGAAATAAATTAATTCAATTTACATTATTTCTAACTGGAAAAAGTGATTTGGCTTTTGAGCAAATTCTTTCTTGAACAGCCTTCCGGAACAAATTATGTTCGAGAGCAAGGGCATCACTTACTTTTCAAGAAATTATAAATTAAATATTAAATAAATACTAATTAAATATATAAATATATGTGTGTGTGTGTGTGTATATATATATATATATATATATATAGATGGTAGGTAATCAAATTATGTTATGTATTAAAATTAAATATTACTCTCCCAGATAATTTCTGGAAAATAAAATTAAATACAATCTAGAAAATACTGAGAGGGAATATTTCATCTCAAACATAGTAGTTCAGTGAAAGTTGTACTACTAGGTTTAGTTTTGACCTTAAGAGTCTTCACTAACAAAGGAGAAAGATGAAAAATAAAATAATTATGTAACATCTTAACAAATAATAAAAAAAGCAAAGTAGGAGATTAACATGGCGGAGGAGTGAATGGGAGTCACGCTGACCTCCTCCCAAAACCAAACTGGAATTGCGACTAAATAGTGGAGTAATCACCTGGAAAACAATGGAACGATAGTGGGAGAGAAGCCTTGGTGCTACGGACAGTGGATTCGACTCTCACACATCCCAATGGGTGAGAAGTGCGGTGGAGGCTCAAGGGGGTGGGCTGGGTGCCCACGGGCACTAGCATCAGAGAGACATTGAAACGCCCAGTTAGCTTCCCCCGAGAAGAACGGGGTCTGAATCATAAACAGGGACCCCTAAACTACAGCAGCTAAAACCAAGAAAATACAGACAAAACGCAACCCCGAAAAGCTTAGGGGCACTCTCTGCCAGAGACAGGTGGCCGGGGATGCAAAGAGACATATAAAGGGCCAACGCAAAAATTGCAGTGGCAGCCGCCCTCCTTGATCTCTGGGTAGAGGTGGCAGCAGGGTGGGCTGGAGCCTGGGAAAAGACTGGTGAGGAAAACTTTGTGAAGAGACCTGACATGGCGGCCAGTGGAGCCCCGGTGATAACGCACCTCCCACTCTGCAGCTACCATTTCACTCAGGCATAAGGGAATCAATTAACCTACCTTTTGTGCACTCTGCACACAGCTTGTACACATGTGAGCTGCGGGGCTGAGTGCAGACTGGCTGGGAGAACCTTGAGGAGAGACCGGAGACAGAGGTGTTAGGGAAAGAACGGGAAGAGGAACCGGCGAGTCCCAACTCTCCGTTCTGTAGTCTCCATTGTGGGCTGGGAAGGCGCGCCCCCAAAGAGGCTGAAACAGGGTGAGCATTAACCACACTGCCCGGGATTGAAACGCAGTCCGCACAGGGGGTGGATCATTGGCAGAAGGGGTCATGGAACTGCCCGGAGGCCCCTGAGGAGGCATTGGGGAAAGAACAGGAGGAGGAACCGGGGAGTCCTGACTCCTTCTGCTTGCTGTAGGGAAGAGGCCACACCCCCAAAGAGCTAAAAGCGAAAAAGCACACAAAGACACCCCCAAAACCACCCAGTGCAGGCGCGCGCATTTGCGCTGAGTGGCCGGCGAAGGTTGGCGAGCGTGTGTGTGACCCCCGCGCGCTGGCGAACAGTGCACTGGCTGGCAAGGCCTCCCACAGATTGGCATCAATATGGCCTGAGAGGGAATGCACAGAATGGCTAGGGCAGGCAGAAATTGACCCGCCCGGCCCATGATTGCGGAGTGGCTCACAGAATTAGTAGATCCCGGCCGAAGGGATCACAGAGCTGCCCAGAGTCCCTGGAGGAGAGACTGGAGACAGGATTAACCAGAGAGTCCTGGAGCTGACTTCCTCCCATTTCCGTAGTCCCCATTTGGCGAGGGCAAGCAACACACCCAAAGAGCCAAAAGCGAGGAAAACACACAATAGAAGACCCTAAACTGACCAGTGCCGGGGAGCTCACCGGCCAGGGAGGCCAGACGAGTACGCTAGGTCGCGAATAAGCCCCCTGGTCTGGGGCAAGCACATGCGAGCCCAGGCAGGCGGGGGATCCCGCCGAGCCCCGGAGAACGCTCAAGGAGCCGGCGTGAGAGTGCAGAGAGATCCCAAAAAATAGTCCAGCCCTGACCAAAGCGGGTCACAGAGCTGCCCCAAGCAGGAGTCAGACACAGACAGTAGACTCCTCGAAGGCTCAAACAAACAACCCAAGGTCATATGGGGTCAACAACTGATATCATCAGAGGCAGGCCCAGAAAGAAAAGTAAAGGGGAAAATAAATAAATAAATAAATAAATAAATAAATAAATAAATAAATAAAAAAGACCCACCTACTACCATAGAAGTTCAATCCACAAAGTCAGGAAATCTAGACAACCCAATTGAAGCAGAAGCAAGAATAAATTAAAAAATTAGTAAATTACTTAACAGACTCTCACAAAAATGGGAAGAAAAAGAAGTTCCCCCCAAAAGAGTGGAAAAGGGGACTCCCAACAGAGAGAGCTCAATGAAATAGAGGCAAGGGAACTATCAGATATTGAATTCAAAACAATGGCTCTAAGGAACCTCAATGAGCTCAGCCAGCTCAAAGATAACTATGAGAAACTGCAGAGAAACTATCAGGATCTCACAGCAAACTATATCAGCCTGGAAAAGGACATAGAAACTATCAAGAAGACAAAAGAAGATATGAAGAATACCATTTCTGAATTGAAGAACACAGTAGAAGGAATCCAAAGCAGGTTGGATGAAGCCGAGGATCGAATCAGTGAGATGGAGGATAGGTAGAAAGAAGCTTTCAGAAAGAAGAAGAAATGGAAAAAAAGACTCAAAGAGAATGAAGAGGCATTTAAGGAAATGCAGGACACCCTGAAACCCAATAATATCTGTAGAATAGGGATACCAGAAGGAGAAGAAGAGGAGCAAGGGATAGAGAACCTCCTCGAAAAAGTAATGATGGAAAATTTCGTCACTTTGAGGAGAGACAGGCTCTCTTGGATCCAGGAGGCACAGAGGACCCCACTCAAGAGGGACTCAAAGAGGTCCACTCCAAGACACATCATCATTAAAATGGCAAATGTCAAAGACAAAGAGAGAATCCTCAAGGCAGCAAGGGAGAAGGAGAAAGTAACATACAAGGGGGCCCCAATATGGCTAGGAGCTCACTTCTCACCAGAAACTCTACAAGCCAGAAGGGAATGGCAACAAATATTCCAAGTCATGAAAAGCAAGGGCCTACAGCCAAGGCTGCTCTACCCAGCAAGGCTCTCAATTAAAATAGAAGAGGAAATAAGGAGTTGCCCAGACAAGTGAAGACTAAAAGAATACATCTCTACCATACCAGCACTCCAAGATATGCTAAGGGGACTGGTTTAAGCAGATGAAGGAAAAGAATGAGACAGAGAGGAACACAGGTACAAAGAGAAAAAGATAAGTGTCTATCAGTAATATCTCTCATTGTGAATGGACTAAATATCCCAATCAAAAGACACAGGGTAGCTGAATGGATAAGAAAACATGACCCCCACAGATGCTGCCTACAAGAGACCCACCTCAGAGCAAGAGACCTACACAGATTGAAAGTAAAGGGATGGAAAAAATTATTCCAAGCAAATGGGCATGAGAAAAAGGCCGGGGTTGCCATACTTGTATCAGACAAAGTAGATTTCAAAACAAAGGCCATAAAAAGAGACCCAAAGGGGCACTTTATAATACTTAAAGGAAGAATCTATCAAGAAGACATCAACATTGTAAACTCATATGCTCCCGATATAATGAGCCCCCAATTTTATAAGGAAATTGTTGGATGACTTCAAGAACCATATAGACAGCAGCACACTGATAGTAGGGGATTTCAACACCCCACTGTCAAATATGGACAGATCTTCCAAACAAAACATTAATAAACATATTGTGGCCCTGAATGACACACTGAATGAGAGAGACTTAACTGACATATGTAGAACCTTACATCCCAAGGAGGAATAATACACATTCTTTTCAAATGCTCATGGCAGTTATTCAAAGATAGACCACATGATAGGACACAAAGCAAACCTCAGCAAATTCAGGAAAATTGAAATAATACCAAACATTTTCTCAGACCACAAAGGATTGAAACTGGAAATGAACCTCAACGAGAAACTTCAAAAACTTGCAAACTCATGGGACTGAACAGTACACTATTAAACAATGAATGGGTCAATAATGAGATAAGAGAATAAATCAAAAAATTTCTGGAAACAAAGGAAAATGAACAGACAACAGTCCAAAACTTATGAGACTCTGCAAAGGTGGTCCTGAGAGGGAAGTTCATAGCAATACAGGCTTACCTAAAAAAGATAGAAACATTTCAAATAAAAGACCTAACACTACAACTTCAAGAACTGGAGAAACAACAACAAATATATCCCAGAGCAAGTAGAAGGAAGGAAATAGTCAAGATTAGAGCAGAACTGAATGACAAACAGACGAAAAGAACAATTCAGAGGATCAACCAATCCAGAAGCTGGTTCTTTGAAAAGATAAATAAAATTGACAAGCCTTTAAGCAGACTCATCAAGAATAAAAGGGAGAGGAGCCACATTAATAATATCAGAAATGAAAGAGGAAAATAACTGATATCACAGAAATACAAAGGTTCGTCAGAAACTACTATGGACAATTATATGCCAAGAAATTTGAAAATCTTGATAAAATGGAGAAATTTTTAGAAAAGTATAATCTTCCAACACTGACGGAGGAAGAAACAGAAAGCTTGAACAGACCGACAACAGCTGGGGAAATGGAAGCAGTAATCAAGAAACTCCTGGCACACAAAAGCCCATGGCCGGACGGTTTCACAGGAGAATTTTACAAACCATTTAAGGAAGAGCTAACCCCTGTCCTTCTCAGACTATTCCAAAAAATCCAAGAGGAGGGAAGACTCCCAGACTCTATCTATGAGGCCAGCATCACCCTGATCCCAAAACCAGATAAGGACCCTACAAAGAAAGAAAACTACAGGCCCATTTCGCTGATGAACACAGATGCTAAAATCCTCAACAAAATATGGGCAAACCGCATCCAGCAATACATTCAAAAGATTATCCACCACAGTCAAGTGGGATTCACCCCAGGGATGCAGGGATGTTTCAATATACACAAATCAGTAAACATGATACATCTCATAAATAAAAGACAAAAACCACATGATCATCTCGATAGATGCAGAAAAAGCATTCGATAAGGTACAGCACCCATTTATGATCAAAACACTCAGCAAAATGGGAATGAATGGGGCATTCCTCAACGTAATAAAGGCCATATATGAAAAACCTACAATCAATGTCATACTCAGTGGGCAAAAAATGAAAGCTTTCCCACTAAGATCGGGGACACGACAAGGATGTCCCCTCTCACCGCTTCTTTCCAACATCGTATTGAAAGTCCTAGCCACAGAGGTCAGACAAGAGAAAGAGATAAAAGGCATCCAAATAGGAAAGGAGGAAGTAAAGCTATCATTGTTTGCAGATCACATGATAGTGTACATGGAGAACCCTGTATACTCTACCAAAAACTCCTCAACCTAAAAAGTGAATTTGGCAAAAGAGCAGGATACAAAGTCAACATTCAGAAATCGAAGGCATTTTTGTACACCAGCAATGCAATAGAAGAAGAGGAAATCAGAAAAAAAATACCATTCGATATAGCAACAAGAAAAATAAAGTACCTTGGCATAAATTTAACCAAAGAGGTAAAAGACCTGTAGGCAGAAAACTATACAACATTGAAGAAAGAAATTAAGGACGACAGAAATAAATGGAAGCATATACCATGTTCATGGATTGGAAGAATTAATATCATCAAATGTCCATACTATCCAAAGGAATCTATAGATTCAACGCAATCACTATTAAGATACCAATGACGTATTTCACAGAAATAGAACAGATATTTCCAAAATTTATATGGAACCATAAACGACCCCGAGTAGCTGCAGCAATTTTGAGAAAGAAAAACAAAGTAGGAGGGATCACAATATTGGACATCAAACTCTACTGCAAAGACACTATACTCAAAAGAATCTGGTACTGGCACAAGAACAGACCCATAGACCAGTGGAACAGAATACAAAGCCCAGAAATAAGCCCAGGTCTCTATGGGCATCTAATATTTGAAAAAGGGGGCAGGGCCATAAAATGGAGGAATAGTAGCCTCTTCAACAAATGGTGTTGGGAGAGATGGACGGCTATATGCAAAAAATTGAAATTAGATCATCAGCTGACAGCATACACAAAAATAATCTCAAGATGAATAAAAGACCTAAATATAAGTCGCAACACCATCAAAGTCCTAGAGGAGAACATTGGCAGGAAACTCTCAGATATCCCACGCAGCAATTTTTTCACCGATATGTCTCCTAAAGCAAGGGACATAAAGGAAAGAATAAACAAGTGGGACCTCATCAAAATAAGAAGCTTCTGCATGGCTAAAGAAAACATCAGCAAAATGAAAAGGGAGCCAACCATATGGGAAAATATATTTGCTAATGATACATCAGATAGAGGTTTGATCTCCAAGATATATAAAGCACTCACTTGACTCCACTCCAAGATGACAAACGACGCAATCAAAAAATGGGCAAAGGACCTGGGCAGATGCTTTTCTAAGGAGGATATACAGCGGGCCCAGAAATTTTTGAAATGATGGTCAGCATCACTAGCCATCAGAGAAATGCAGATCAAAACCACCATGAGGTACCACCTCACACCGGTCAGAATGGCCATCATAAACAGATCAACAAACACCAGGTGCTGGCGAGGCTGTGGAGAAATGGGAACCCTAGTACATTGTTGGTGGGAATGCAGACTTTTGCAGCCACTGTGGAAAGCAGTGTGGAATTTCCTCAAAAAGCTGAAAATGGAACTGCCTTTTGATCCAGTGATTCCCCTGCTGGGAGTATACCCTGAGAACACCAAAACGCCAATACAAAAGAACCTATGCACCCCAATGTTCACAGCAGCACAATTTACAATAGCCAAGTGTTGGAAGCAACCTAAATGACCATCAGTAGATGATTGGATCGAAAAACCATGGTACATACACACAATGGAATACTACACAGCAGAAAGTAAAAAAAGAACTACTAAACTTTGCGACAGCATGGATGGAACTGGAGAGCATTATGCTAAGCGAAATAAGCCAGGGGGTGAAAGACAAATACCATATGATCTCACCTATAAGTGGAACCTAATCAACAATACAAAGATGCAAGGAAAATAAGACCAGCAACACTGAAAGGAAAAGAAACCAGCAGAGACAAGAGGGAAGGAGGGAGGAGGGGCAGGGAAAAGGAAAGGAAGGGGAAAGTCAAGGAACATATAGCAAGGACTCATGGACAAAACTAAAGGGGAAGAGCTGAGGGAGGGAAGGAGGGAGGGGGTAAGGGAAAGCGGTGGGGTGTTGGCAGAGACAAATGTATTTGAGAAAATAAAATAAATAAATAAATAAAAAGGAAGGTAAAAAAACAAAGATACACTTAACATTAAGGATATGGAAAATCAATATTAGGTAAAATAATACACAAATCTGAAAGCTAGTTCTTAGACATGGCTAGTAAAGGAGAAGACCCTATTGCAATTATGACTGGAGCAAAAATAATAAATATAAAAATAGAAATAATTAAGAATGATAAGTGGGATATTGAACCATTAATTCAAGAGAAATTAAACAAATTTGAAGGCAGTATTGCCTGAAATGTATGGTATTCAATTAGAAATTCTAGAGAAAATGGATTTATCTGGCAAAACACATATAAGAGAATTATCCCAAAAAGAAAAGGTAAACCTGAGTACACCATTTAACCCCAGAAGACATTAAAAGGTGGTTAGAGAAGTGCCATGGAAGAGTTAAGAGTTCCAGATGCCCTCAAAGCTGTGTTTTTTTCAGTTGAAGGAAATATACCCTGTTACACACAATAGATTCAAGTGACAGAAAAATATGAAAATTATCTTCAAATCATTTTATAAAACCAATTTTGTGTTAATACCAAAACCTGAAAATATAACAGAAATAAAAACCAAACTACAATATTAACTTACCTGTAAAGAAGATGTAAAATTCTAAATAAAATGTTAAAATAAATCCATCAGCATATTAAAATATAATGATTAAAAGCAAGTGACTTAGTGTCAGCAAGAATATCAAATAGTCCTTCAATAAAATAAAAGAGAAAAAAAAGAATGTATAATAATATTTATGGACTCTGAGAAGATATTTGATAACATTTATAAGATATTTCTCTTTTATTTGGCAATCGTAGTTGACATTCTATATCATTTTATATTAGTCCCATGTGTACAGCATAGTGGTTAGACATTTATATAACTTCCAAAGTGATCCTCTCGATTAGTCTAGTACCCCCGGCATCATATATAATTATTACAATATTATTGACTATATTCCTTATGTTGTAATTTACATCCTCGTGACTGCTTTGTGATTACCAATTTGTACTTCTTAATCCCTTTATCCTGTTTTTATCCCACCCCTGAACTCCCCTCAGATCTGGCAACCATTGTTCAATTTGATTTCTGTATTTATGAATCTGTTTCTCTTTTGTTTGCTTATTTTGTTCTTTAAATTCCACATATAAGTGAAATAATATGGTATATGCCTTCCTCTGCTATTTCACTTAGCTTAATACCCTGCAGGTCCATCCAAGTTGTCACAAATGGTAAGATGAGTCATTTTTTTTAATCACTGAGTAATATTCCATTGAATATATGTATCACCTCTTCTTTTTTTTTGTTTCAATAAAACTTTATTTATGGCATTAATATTTGACTTTCTCATAATTTTCATGGGTCAAAAATATTATGCCCTTGTTTTTTTCTAACCATTGTAAATGTATAAACCATCCTATAAGCTAATGAGCCATGCAGATAGAGGGGCTCGCTAATCTTTGCTGTAAGCAATTGAAAGTTTTTTTAAATATACATACATATTTTTGTTTTTCAACTACAGTTTACATTCAATATTATTCTGTATTTGTTTCAGATATAAAGCATAGTAATTAGAAAATCATGTACTTTACAGAGTGTTTCCCTCTATGTTTCAAGCAGCACCCAGCCCTGTACATAGTTACTGCAATATTAGTGACTGAATTCCCTATGCTGTACTTTACATCCCTGCAACTACTTTGTAACTACTAGTTTGTACTTCTAAATCTCTTCACCTTTTTTGCCCAGCCCTCAAACCCCTCCCTTCTGACAATTGTCAATATGTTCTCTATGAGTCTTTTTTTATTTTGTTTATTTTGTTCTTTAGATTGTACATGTAAGTGAATCATATGTGTACCACCTCTTCTTTATCCAATTGTCTATGAATGGACATTCAAATTGCATCCATAGATTGGCTATTGTAAATAATGCTGCAATAAACATAGGGGTGCATATAGTCTTTCGAATTAGTGTTTCAAGTTTCTTTGGATAAATACCCAGAAGTGGAATAAATGGGCCATAAGACAGTTCCATTTTTAATTATTTGAGAACATTATTTCCTCTATAATGTTCTGCATAGTGGTGGCACCGATCTGCATTTCCACCAACAGTTCTCTTTTCTCCACATCCTTTCTAAAACTTATGATTTGTGCATTTATTGATTTTAGCCAATCTGACAGGTATGAGGTGATATCTAATTGTGATATTTAACTTACTGATTGATTTGTAACATTAGGTGGTTCTATTTATACATTTACGGGCTATTTGTATGTCCTCTTTGGAGGAATGTCTAGTTAGGCCCTCTGCCCATTTTTAATTGGATTGTTTTATTTTTACTTCTAGTTAAGTTGTATGAGTTCTTTATATATTTTTGATATTAATCCCTTATTAGGTATATAATTGGCAAACATCTTCTACCAATCTGTATGTTGTCTTTGTGTTTTGTCTTTTGCTGTACAAAAACATTTTAGTTTAATGTACTCTCATTTGCTTATTTTTTCTTTGTTTCTTTTGCAAGGAGATATATCAGAAAGAATATTACTAAGATAAATATCAGAGAGCTTACTGCCTAAGTACTCTTCTAGGAGTCTAATGGTTTTGAGTCTCACATACGAGTCTTTAATCCATTTGGAGTTTACTGTGGTATATGGTATAAGAATGTAGTCTATTTCAGTTCTTTTGCATATATCTGTACAGGTTTTACAGCATCATTTATTGAATAGATTGTCTTTACCCAATTGTATATTCTTGCCTTTTTTGTCAAATATTAATTGACCATGTAGATGTGGGTTTATATCTGGACTCTCTATTCTGTTCCATTGGTCTGTGTGCCTTTTTATGCCAGTACCACCCTCTTTTGATTACTATAGACATGTAGTATAGTTTGATATTAGGTAGCATATTACCTCGAACTTTGTTCTTTCTAAAGATTACTGTGGTGATTCATGGTCTTTATGTTTCCATACAAATTTTAGAAATTTTGTTTTAGTTCTGTGAAAAAATACCATTGGTATTTTGATAGGTATTGCATTAAGTCTATAGATTGCTTTGAGTAGTATGGACATTTTAATGAAGCTGATTATTCCTATTCGTGAGCAGGGTATACAGTTCTATTTATTTGTATCATCAATTTCTTTTTTAAATGTCTCGTAATTTTCCAAGTATAAGTCTTTTACCTCCTTGGTTAAATGTATTACTAAGGATTTTTTTAATGCAAATGTAAGTAAAATTTTCTTAATATAGCTTTCTGATAGATTGTTACTGGTATATAAAAATTCGACTGATTTCCAAATATTAATTTTGTATTTTGGTGTTTTACTGAATTCATTTATGAGTTCTAATATCTTTTTGGTTGAAATCTTTAAGGTTCTCTCTATATACTGCTATTTCCTTCTCTTGTCTGTTTGTTGTGGCTAGGACTTCTGATACTATTTTAAATAAAAGTGGTGAAAATGGACGTTTTTATCTTGTTTCTGCTCTTAAGCAAAATGCCTATTCTTTTCACTATTAAGTATAATGTTAGCCGTGAGTTTTTCATATGTGGCTTTTATTATACTGAGGTAGGTTCATTCTACTTCCACTTTGCTGAGTTTTCATCATAGGTGGATGCTGAATTTTGTCAAATGTTTTTTGTACATCTATTGATATGATCATAGGATTTTATTTTTTATTTTGTTTATGTGGTATATCATGTTATTTGACTTGTGGATATTGAACCAACCTTGCATCCCAGAAATAAACCTCACTTGATCCTGGTGTATAATCTTTTTAATGAATTGATAAATTCAGTTTGCTAATATTTTGTTCAGGAATTGTGCTTCTTGTTCATCAGGGATATTGATGTATAATTTTATTTTTTTGTAATGTCTTTGTCTAGTTTTGGAATCAGGATAATGCTGGCCTCATAAAATAAGCTTAGGGATCCCCTCTTTAATTTTTTGGAATAGTATGAGAAAAATAGGTGTTAATCTTATTTGACTATTTGGTAAAAGTCACTTGTGAAACCATCTGGTTCAGGACTTTTGATAGGTAGGGATTTTTTATTACTGATTTGATTTCATTAGTATTAATCAGTCTGTTCAAATCTTCTGTTTCTACTTGATTCAGTCTTGAAAAATTTCATTCTTCCAGGAATTTCCCATTTCTTCCAGATTGTCCAATTTGTTGGCATGTAGTTGTTTGTAGTATTTTTCTTAGTAATTCTTTGTGTTTCTGTGTTGTCAGTTGTTTCTTCTCTCCAATTTCTTATTTTATTTATTTGGGTCCTCTCCCTGTTTTCTTGATGGGTCTGGTTTAGGTTTATCAACTTTGTTTATTTTTTAAAAGAACCAGTTCTTGTTTTTATTGATCCTTTGTATGTTTTTAGGCTCTATTTTATTTCTGCTCTCATCTTTATTTCTTTCCTTCTACTTAGTTTTGTTTTCTTTGTTGTTTTTTTTTTAGTTACTTTATGTATAAGGTTAGATTGTTTATTTGGCATTTTTCTTGTTTCTTGTGGTAGGACTATGTCGCTATGAATTTCCCTTTTAGAATTCTTTTTGCTGTGTCTCACAGATTTTGGGTAGTTGCATTTTCATTTTTATTTGTCTCAAGATGTCTTTTAATTTCTTCCTTGGTCTCATTATTAGCCCATTCATTATTTAGTAGCGTGTTGTTCAGTCTCCATTTGTTTGTGTGCTTTTCAGTTTTCTCCTTTTAATTGATTTCTGGTTTCAGGACATTGGTCAGAGAAGGTGCTTGATATGATTTCAATCTTCTTAAATTTATTGAGAATTGTTTCGTGGCCTAATATGTGGTGTATCCTGGAAAATGTTTCTTGTGCACTTGAAAAGAACGTATGATTTGCTGCTTTGGAGTAAAATGCTCCAAAAATACCAATTAAACACATCTAGTCTAATGTGTCACTATTTCCTTGTTGACTTTCTGCCTGGATGAGCTATCTATTGATGTCAATGGGATGTTAAAGTCCCCACTATGACTACATTATTGTCAGTCTCTCCTTTTATATCTGTCATTATTTGCTTTATATATTTAGGTGCTCCTGTTGTAACCATGGGAAACTGTAACCCACTCCACCATTCTTCTGACATTCTTTCTGTAAGTGGTGACTCTGACTAATATGTGGCTTGTAGACTAATAGCATGTTTGTGTGAAAATCCTAGGAATTAACGGCTCAAAAGATACAGACTCCAACCTTCAGGCATCATAGCTCCAAGAGATTTGCTGACTTTCAACCAGGGAACCAGGGTCACATAAATCCAGCAAGATGTGAAGCCAGAATGACTAAGCCAGGATGATGTACACTGGACCATCACTTGCCTTATTGGAATGGACTGTGCTAGTTTGTACATAGAGATCTTTTCAACCCTCTCCCTTGATCTTTTTGTTCTGTTCCCCTCTCTCTCCTTACAAAAACCTCTGCCTTCACTAAGAGGTGGAGATGAGCTTTGAGACAGGAGTCCTCCATCTTCCAGGTAGCTGGTATCTGCAAATAAACCACTTTCTTTTACATCAACACCTGTCTCTTAAGTAGTGGCTTTTGTAGCAGCACATTCCCAGACCTGCATTCATTTACACTATGCTGGGTGCATATGTTCACAAACATTATATGTCTTCTTGGTTTGTTCCCTTTATCATTATAAAATGTCTTTCTTTGTCTCTTGGTATATAGCCTTTGTTTCAAAGTCTACTTTGTCTGATAAAAATATGAGTATTGCTACCCTAGCTTTTTAAAAAAAATTATTTGCATGACATATCTTTTCTCATCCCTTTACTTTCAGTCTGTATGTGTCTTTCAATCTGAAATGGGTTTCTTGTGGGCAGCATATTTATGGGTCTTGTTTTCTTATTCACTCAGATATTCTCTGTCTTTTGATTGGAACATTTAATCCATTTATATTTAAAGTGATTATTTATAGCAGTTATTGACATTATATTATTCACACTTATATTCTTTTTTATTTTTAAATAAATTCCTTTAATATTTCTTGTAATAATGGTTTGGTGGTAATGAACTTCTTTAGCTTTTTCCTGTCTGGGAAGCTGCTTATCTCTTCTTTCATTTTAACAGATAACCTTGCTGGTAGAGTAATTTTGGTTGTTGATCCTTGCTTTTCATCACATTGAGTATTTTGTGCCAATCCTACTGGCCTGCAAAGTTTCTGGTGAGTAATCAGCTGAGAGTCTTATGGGAGCTCATTTGTAGGTAACTGCCTTTTTCTTGTTGCTTTTAAGATTCTCTGTTTGAAGTACAGATTTGTAATTACAAAACAGTCATGAGGTTATAAAGGACAGCATAAGGAATGTAGTCAATAATATTTTAATAACTATATATGATGACAGTTGGGTACTGGAAATATCAAGAGTAACACTTTGTAAAGTATGTAATTGTCTAACCACTATGCTGTATACTTGAAACTAAAAAACTAATATTGAATGTAAACTGTACTTTTTTGAAAGTTTTAAAAAGTATTCTCTCTTTGTGTTTAAAATTTGGCATTTTAGTTATTATGTGTCTTGGTATGGGCCCTTTGTGCTTAGGTTGTTTGGGACTCCGCACTTCCTGGACTTATATTTCTATTTTCTTTGCTAGGCTAGGCAATTTTGCAGTCATTATTTCTTACAACAGGTTCTCAGTCCCTTGTTTTCTCTCTCCTACTTGTGGTATCCTTATAGTGCATATGTTGTTAAACTATCCTCATTTTATAAAATTCTTTTTTCTTTTTGTTGTTTTTTGGGGGATGTTTTCTGCTACCTTGTCTTCCCCTTCCCGATGGCTGATTCAGTCCTCTACTTCATCTAATCTGCTATAGATTTTTTCTAGTGTGTTCTTCATTTCTGACTTGTTCTCTTTTTTTATGGTTTCCATGTCTTTTTTTTTTTTATGCTTCCTATTTCTTTGTTCAAGTTCTAACTAAATTATTTGAGCATGTTTATGACCGTGTTTTCAACTCTGCACCTGGTAGATTGCTTGCCTCCATTTCATTTACTTCTTTTATTGAGTTTTGTCCTGTTTTTTCACTTGAGGTGTACATTTTTATCTCTTAATTTTGTCTTCATCTCTGTGTTTCTTTTATGTATTAGGTGAATCTGCTATGTATCCTAGTTTTGTCAGGATGGCCTTATGTATAGGTTATCTGTTGGGTCCATTGGTGCAATCTGCCTGATTACCTCAGCCAGGTGCTCTAGGAGTGTCCTTTGTGTGGGTTGTATGTGCCCTCCTGCTATAGTTGAGGCTTAATTGTTATTCGCACATCATTGGCTGGGGTTGACTCTCAGGCTGATTAGATATGACTATTTGTCATGACTCTAACATATAAATTGCTAATCCCATTGAGTAGGATTTGCCCCAGCTGGCTCTCCTGACTGTTGAGACTACCCTTTGTGTGGGCTGCTTGTGGAGCTACTCAGGTAGTGCTCTGCTGTGGTCTGAAACTGGTTACTAGGAGTGTTAATTCTGTGGCCACTTGAGAGGGGCTGTGGTGTAGATTAAGGTCAGCTGTTGCCTGTGACCAGCCAGGTAACCTGGTAGGAGCTATGAAGCATTCTGTGGGTTTATAGCTGCCAACGATGGACCTGCAGGCACGTGTTAGAGGCTACACTGCTAACCGAGGCCAGCTGCTGCTAGTACCAGGCCTAGGACCACTCAGCAAAATGCACAGGGCACCCCAAGACCTGTCATTGCCTGCTGGCTGCCTGTTAAGGTTCAGCCAAGAAAAGAGCCTTGGGTCATTCTCAAATGGGCTGACATAAAGTCTCAGGGAGTCACCAGGGTGGGGCTAATGGTTACAAGGTTAATGCAGATTCAGATTTGGTGCTAGCTCCTGGTTTGTGGTCACTTGTCAAAAGGCACAGAGCACACTGAAGCCAACTGCCACCTGTCTGGGTCCTGCAAAATTTTGAGAGTTTTTAAGAAATGCTGCAGTCTTTCTAAGGCCAGCTGCCTGCCTCTGAAAAATCCTCTGGCTGGTAGAGTTGGCTGGTATGAGGTCTCAGGGACTATTCAGGGTGGGGCAAATAGAATTTTCCAGGCTAATTCAGATGCAGATTTTTGTGCCAGCAAACACCTAGAGGCCACATGGTGGGAGGGTTCAACACAGGAAGATGGTTGCTGTCCCTCCAGTTCTTACCCTGAAGACACACGGCTCAGTTTCTCCCTGTATGTATCTGGCACCTCCTAAGCCTCCCTCCCTCCACCAGAGTCCAGAGTGAATACCTGTGAGTGAGTGAATCCATGCATGGGCCCTTTAAGAGGATGCCTGGGCTTCCAGAAACCCTCTTTCTCACCCAAATGAACTGAACTCCAGCTGCTTTTCACAACCAGATGTTATGTAGGCTCATCTTCCTGGTACTCTGATGCAAAATAGGAAACTTGATGTGAGTTGGGATCCCTCGCTCCTTGATGGGAGACTTCTGTAGCTGAGCTATCTCTCCAAATTCTCAATGGCCACATGTGGGTGTGGTACCAGCCCCATTTCAGGTCTTCACTCTTTCTACTGGTCTCCATGTGATTCCTCCTTTATATCTTTAGTTATAAAACTTCTGTTTAGCTAGTTTCGAGATGATTTTCCAGTTGACTATTCTATACTTTAATTATAATTTCGATGTTATCTTGATCAGAATCTGCAGCCATTTCTAATAAAAGATCTAAATCAAATAAGAGTAGAAAGAAACTGCTTAAATAAGACAAAATATATTTGTCATGTACCTATGCAAATATTAGCTAAAAACCATTTCAACTTGTAGTTTTATTATGTCATTTTTAACCTATCCATTTCACTTTCCCACTCTTGTTCCTTGCCATGAGCAAACATTTTGCATGCTTATTATATTTCAGGCACAGTGTTGGGCCACAGTAGAGAAAACATTAACTATATAATCCAAAAATGAAACATTTATAATATAAGTATAAATATATAATCCAAAAAGTAGCAGCAAATGAAATAATATGAACAAGTGACAGACTGGGGGAGCATATTAAAATATACTGACCAAGTTAAGCTCAGTTTCTCTATTCTGAATCTAAGGCTAATTGAAATTTATCTAAAAGCATATTATAAGTTAAATTTTCTACATATAAAGTCACTGACTTTTAAACAATTAAATCTTCTCTATAATAACACTCTGAAACAAAGTAAAACAAAATAAAAAAAACTGTAATAGCATATTACCAATGAGAAGAGTGTGCATTTCTATATCATTTCAATGGTACCTGTGCTTCTCTGGGGTTTTACAAAGTTTGCATTTAATTAGAGTACTCTGAAGTGACTACTGGCACCGCAGGGAGAGCTGACAGATGCTTCAGGAGCTGTTTAGTTAACAAATCATTACCCAATGTTTGGAGGACTTCTACCTGAACCCAAACAGAATGCAGAACTGTCTTAGAAGAACAAAGCCATCAACTGTAAAACAAACCTTAGTAAAGGCAGCTAGGATCAGCAGGGAGGGGAAATAAGGTAATGTATTCAAATCGTGTATTTGAATAGCAAGAATATTTTTTCTAAAAGTAACATAAATTTGGACTCATTAAAAAACACCAAAGAAAATATGAACAACATTTCTTTCCTTTCTTTCAAGGACAAGCTGTGTCTTTATTATTTAAGTTGAAGGAAAGTAAGTATGAAAATGAAAAAGAATATTAATAAGCCATTTACCTAAGAAATGACCATGTGTACAATCTCTAACATTTTTGTAAAGTATGCTAAGTAATTATTGATTTATTTTTGTCATTGAAAAGAGAAAGACAAAGTTTTAACACAACCCTCTCATTGTGATTTCTTAACTTCTGCCATATTCAGGACTTTTAATCTTAACCTAATAGCCAAGCCACAGGTATGCAGAGGAGATAAGGGCACAGCCGAGCCAAATACAGAACAGAAAAAAAGTCGAGACAGCAGAGCTAACTATTATTTTTCAAAGACTGCATGAAGCACTGGAATTTTGATACCTCAACCTTGTGACGAAGATTGTAATGAGAACAGGAAATGGTACCACATGAATCCATTGTCCTGACAATGATTTAATGAGAATGGGAAATACTGAGAGCATAACTAATTCACATTATGATCCTAAAGTTGTCATCTAGTGGTTCTGCTCAGATGCCACGAAATGAAGGATGTGGAACATCAGCTGGGAGAGTGAGAGGAAAAGCATGCAGATGGTGACATTGTGTAGCCTGAATGGCAAAATATGTTAGTGGTGGAGGGGGAGGGGCAGGAGGGACAGGCAGTGGATACAAAGCGTGGAGTTTGCTGAATGACAACATAGGAATACATCAAAAGCTGGCATGGGTGCCAACTGGAAGAAAAAAACCCTCAACATATAAGGCAGACTGTGATGTAAAATTTGAGAAAGGAAGTAATGAAAAAATCAAATGACAATGCACAAACAAGTGAAGTCTCTCTAATTGGGGCACTGTTTTATCCTCTTTTGGAGATAGATCAGCTTGTTGTACGGCAATTAATTTTGTGGTTCTAAAGCACTATTTCTTTTCCTCTCTTAGTAAATAGAATCTTACTTCCAAAATCTCTCATTTAAACAATGCATTTTATAAATAAAGCTATCAAAAATACCCCAACCCAAGCAACAAAAGCACTGGAATAACATGGTCAGTGGGAGAAAGAACATGATTTAATCTGATTATGTTGGTAGAAACCAGCATGTGATATATCAAGATTATTTAGAATTTAAATACAATAAATGACAGAAAGTATTTATCTCTTGTTAACAAATATGTTTTGACCTGTTTTTCTAAGTAGCAACTCAGGACAGTTGTGAGTACTGAATTATCTCAGAATTTCTAGACTTTGGTGAGCATGCTAATCAAAGTTGGTTATCTGCTTAGATTTAAGGAAACATGCTACCACACATAAAAAAGGATAAGAAATCATCAGGAAAATTGAGAAAAACTTCTTTATTATGTATTTTCAAGTTTGACTTGCTCTCTAAAGTGTAAGCTAGTCATATAAAGAGATTCTTTATAAATCCTTGTGTTAAGTATGGCATAATATTTAGCATGCTCCTCGCAGGTGAATCCCTCCAGAATAGAAAAAATAGAAGCATGCCAGAGATCATATAATATAAACCGCTTGCAAAAAAATTGTATTTTACAAATTGCAATACCAAAACAGCATGCTAATCATGTTCCATATTCTTTCTATAAAATAATAACAATAACAATAATAATGATAAAGGGTAGTACTTTTGCTAATGTTTTCTCTTAACATCTTTTATTTAAGCATAATGATAGAGCATATTTTGAAGATGAAAATCAACTTTAATAAAAATAAAAAGCACAGTGATTCTCTCATCACTAGTCAAGAGTCTTTCAGACTAAAGTAAATGACTCTAAACCATTAGAAAAAAAATTATTGGAAACTTATGTGTGCCTAAGCCCTCTACTTTGCATTTGATTCATATTTAAAATATTGATTCCATCAAATGGAGGAACAGTTAGTGTCAGCAAGAAGATGATGGAGAAAATGAAGTCAAAGGGGAACAGTGTAAACACTGGATTTATTTATTTACCCTTGGGTGGAGGTGCCATATTTCACTTATATTGAACATTTACTCAATTTATTTTATTAACTTAATCTTCCTAAAGTACTACTTCACACTCTGATGCAATTTCAGATCAAACAGATCACTGTGTACTTGTTGAATTCATGGTTAATGATATGTGAATTTATAATCTAGAATGATTCATAATTGAGTTAGCTACCTTATTTTACTCCCCTATTACAGGAAACGTTCACAATGAAAGACTATAATGTTCAAAGAAGAAACGTGAAAGATATTCTCAAAAGTTGAACTAGACTCTTCAGTAATAATGTCTAGTGAAAATGAAATATTTAATATCCACATTTAGATTCTCACTAATTTATTATGTGGCCATGTAAGGGGTGTCAAATGCTGATGAGAATTTCAATTTGACCTGGCAAAAATGAAGTAAGCAACATACGGTATTTCATCCATTATGTCCATTTTTCCAATGAAGAATTGGTTCTATAATACTTTTTATTCAATTCAATGTCAAGGTCTTAAAAACAAATTTTAAAAGCACTTAAAAGGTACTTTTAACAGCTGTATTTAGTAACGAATGACAGATATCTATTAATGCAAGTACATCTTGTATAAAATATTTTAATATGGATTTTAGGTGATAGTATATTCTTATTAACATCAGGTATAAATTGACACATCACAGAAGCTCTTTTAGATGAAAGATCCATTTAGTCCCATCTTCAAATTATGGATTGATACAATATTCTATGCAATAATGGTTTCAAAAGCATTGGTAGTGCTATCTATTATTCATGTTTTAGGTACCGTTATTTCGATTCATAACAGACTGTCTCACATTGAGAATAAAGTTTATAATGAACTGAAGAAAACTACCTAACTGTAATATTTTAATTTGTTACCTAGTTGGAACTGAGGATATCTGAGCACTGTGCTCAAATGTGAGAAAATAAAAATATTTCAGTCCTGAATGTTCTACTCTTATCACACACAGGCACAGTCAGTGTATTTGAGATGATATTTTTAAAGGTGTTTATATTCATCGGGTATTATGGTTATTATGGGCAATTCAATTGGTAAATTAAAAGCTTTAATTGAATTAAAATTAAACATAGTTAACTAAGGCCAATATATTTCCATTACGGATAAAACAAATTCTATTACATAGTTATGGAATCTAAACATTGTCTAACTTGCTTTCCAAACCATACTGTGCATATGAAACACCCAGGCATCTAGCAACTATGCATAGTCTGTTTTAGTCAATCTGGATGGGGCTTGAGATCCTTCCAACAAGCTGCTCATAATGCTGACTGGTGGACCAGGAAGGTCACAAAGGGTCAGCATGGACACCGCACAACTACTGACTGGATCCAGATTTGCCACTCTCATGGAATTTAGTTTCCTAGTACTAACTACTTCATAGAGATATTACACTGAGATAATTAAATGATAAATTCAGTAAAGCATTTTTTAGCATAACAAACTACTCCACCTTTGGTGGTCCCTTTTGGAATTGTTTACCTTGTTTATTCATTGGGCTTAATAACCAAAAAATGTTGGTTTAAAGTAAATCTTTCATTGAGCTCTAGTCTCTGACTGAGTGAGCCCAATGGCAGGTAATTATCAAGGCCTTATAAAGTAGCAGATCTAATTATTAGAAAGTGATTCCTATTTTAGCTGATATTTATTATTCTGTAATAATAAACATTGCATCTAGTTTTGTGTTTCAGAAGTGGTCAAAAATAAAACTAATCCTTTTCTATATATCAGATCACTAATATTTTATATGTAGATATTTTACTCCCCTTTGAAATTTTATTTCTTGAATTATTATTTTGAATAGAATACTTTCACTTGGTTCAAAACCCAAAAGAATCAGGATGCATTGACACAGATGCAGTGGTACTGCTGTCCCCACTCCAGCCCATAGCTAAGAGCAGTATCAGCCCTTGGGCAGGGCCCCACTGCCAAGCAGTGGGTGTCCTGCCCCCACCACTGAAGGGAGCACTGATGTGAGGTTCATGTTGTTGTCCTGAGGTGGCCAGCGGGATGAAGCTGCAGTTGCTCACAGTAGTGACCTGATGATCAGTTGTCATCTACTCCATCCCTCCCCTGCCTATGCTTCCTCGGGTCATCTGCTAAAAAGCTACTTGAATAAAAATTGTCACCTCAGGATAGGCTTCTGGGATAAACAATTCAAGTCAGAAATGAAGCAGAAATTCTCCTTCAGCCTCTGTTTTATCTTTCCTCCATTCAGTTCTCACTTCCAACAGGTAAGCTATGTTCTTAGTTTCTTCTCAAGCTTTAGTTTTAAAAATCACCAAGCAAATATAGATGCTTTCTCCTTTCTTTTTAAATAAAATGTACCAAACTATATTCCTACTACTCTGTACCATGTCTTTTTTCACTGCTCCATCTTGGAAGTCTTTCAATATCAGTGGACAAAGAGCCTTTTCATTCCTTTACATGGCTGCATGGTAGATGACCAGCTGGTCCAAAGCCCTTCGGCCAGCCACTTCTTCTCCAGATTAAACAGCTCCATTTTATTTAATCATTAATGACAAAGTTTAATCATTTTAATGATCTCTTCTGGTCACAAATTTGTTGATGTCTTCTCCTCTTATCTCATACTAAACACTTATCTTGCAATGTATTATCCCCAGCACATAGACATGGAATACTACTCCTCTTGCCTAAGACAAAGTTGAAAATCAATTTGTGCACACCGTTACATGGGAGGCCTATAGATATTGAATTTGTAAATAGGTAAAGCTCTTAAGACTTTCACTGGGAATTTCTCATCCTGTATTTACATAGTTGATTTCTTTTAAACATACGTCTAGAATTTTACCTTTTTATGTATATTATATTTTCATTGTCTCAGCTCCTTGTCCTAGTCCACATTGATAACATAATCATTAGTCTCCACTTATTAAACTTTTAATATGTACCAGACCCTGTAATATGCACTTTATACTTATAATTTATCACTTTTTAATTACTTTATGAGTCAATTACTATCCCCATTTACATGGGAGAAATTGGTGCTCAGAGAAGGTAAGTCATTGGCAGTGCCATGTATCCAGCAAGTGGTAAAACACACTCATATGCCTCACTGTTGATCCTATTGTTTAAAGAATAAACTATTCCTCCTATCATTCTGTCAGCTGCAAAGAACAATTACTATCTTTATGAGTAATTGGTAAGATTATAGATTATATGACTCAGGATTGAGCCATGAATGAATTCTTACAAAAAACACTCTCCTGTTATATTAGTCAAAGTTTCTCAGAAAAACAGAAGCAATAAGGTTTGTGCATATATATATAAAAGAATAGATTTATTACAAAAATTGACTCACATGTTTATAGAGGCCAAAAAGTCCCATAGTCTGCTTCCTATAAATTGAGAACCAGTAAAGTTGGGAATGTAACTCTTAGTCCAAAGCCGGAAGCCTGAGAAGTTGAGGGGTTTCTGGTATAAGTCCGAGAGTCCAAGAAACTTGAACTTCAATATTGGGTGGCAGGAGTAAAATGGATGTCCCAGACCAAGAAGAGGGAGAGGGAATTCACCCTTCCTCTACCTTTTTGTTCTACCAGAATTCTCAAGGGGTTAGATGGGGGCCCATCCACACTGGTGAAGACAGATCTTCCTAATTCAGTCTACTGATTTATATTAGCCCTGGCCAGGTTACTTAGTTGGTTGGAGCATTGGCTGGACATATCAAGGTTGCAAGTTCAATTTCTGGTCAGGGCACATGCAAGTATCAAGCAATGAGTGCATAAATAAGTGGAACAACAAAGTGATGTTTTTTTTTCTCTCTCTCTCTATTTCTTTCTCTAAAATTAACAAATAAAAATAAAAACAGATTCAGTCCCTGGCTGCATAGTTCAGTTGGTTAGAGTACTGTCCCAATATGCCAAGGTTGCAGGTTAGATCCTGGCCTGAGCACATAGAAGAAGAAACCAGTGAACCCATAAATGAGTGGAATAACAAACTGATGTTTCTCTCTTTCTCTCTCACTCTCTCTGTAAAATCAATAAATAAAAATTTTAAAAATGTTAATCTCTTCCAAAAACACTCTTACAAACACACCCAGAAATAATGTCTTACTTGCTATCTGGGTGTGCCTTGGCCCAGTCAAATTGATGTGTAAAATTAGCTGCCACACTCTTTTTTTAAAATTATTTCTTAAATTTTATTTATTTATTTTTATTTTTATTTTTTAATTTATTTTTTATTGTTCACTTTTTTAAACACTGATCAACAATCAATATATTCTAGATATTGTCTTTAAAAAATTAATGTGCTCCTACAAATATTACTATATCCTTTATACCATTGCCCAGAAGTCATGTTTTAAGACAGTACTATCACAACAACAACAGAACCTAAAACCCTTGATGGTATTAACTTTTTCTCCTGTATCAGGTAAAGAAAAGGTGGTGATTGGTGTGACAAATGATACTGTGGAATACAGAAAAGCGCTTTGCATTCCAAGTCCCACAGCAGTAATCAGTGCAACTTCATTAGGTTGTTTCTTCAAGAATCTGAAATTTTTTTATCTTTTGGAAAATTATAACAGGTTTTACTTTTCTTATTATTCCAACACTTCTCCTACCTTACAGAATTTTCTGTAGATAAATGAGGTAGTTTCCATTATTACAACAGTTCCAGTACTACAAAATCCATCTAAGCAGAAAAAGCCCCAACAGCTTTTTTCCTACCTTCTCTGGGCCTCATGCTGGGTGCCTCCACTCCAGTTTGAAGACCATTTCTGGTGCAGCAAGCAGAAGAGCTGGCATCCAGGAGTTTGCTTACAACTGACATTCGTTATTGATATACCACTGGCCTCATCTCTTCCCAGAGATTCCTTTCCTCCAAATATTCCATAAAAAACTTCTCAAAAATTATTTTTAGAACATTTTGAAAGTTGCAGATCATTTTAGCCTTTTATATATTACTATTCTGTCTCATGTCATCATTTTTTTTTAGTTACTAAGTCATTGCACATCATTTTATATAGACCCATTACTTTTACTTTATATCTTGTACGAATCTCATTTATTAGAACCTTTTATTCCTCGAATCACCTCTTCTGCATTCACAGACCCTGGAATTTTATACATAATTTCCAGTAAACTTAAACCTTAATCTGATGTAGGTTTATGGTTTTTAAAAGCCTCCTTAAAACTTCGTCAAGGTAATAGACAACTGAAACATGGTAGGACACAAAATCATGTCTGCCATGTCTCCCCCTTAACTTGGTATTTGTGTCAAAGAAAAAAATGCACTTAGTTTTAGTATGTAATATTGAGAGATAATTTTATGAGAATTTGAAAAAATCTAAATTTGAAGTAGTGAAATATAAAAGTACTAATAAAGTTTCACTTTATGCAACAAATTAAAATAATAGAAATTTTCCCAGATTTTAAAATTTCATCAGGGACTGCAGTATAAAGTAGGTAGTCCCAGTAAATTTTTGAGTTACTGGTGTTTGAGTTACTCCCAAGACAGACTGCTCACCCTCTTTGATCTATCATTTGAAACAATGCAATATGCTGGATTTTAACTTTTAATGTTCACTATTATTTAAAAATATTTTAAGCTATCTAATAATAAGTTACATAGTCTCAGCCACACGTCTTTATCTATACATCTCATTTCAAGAATATCTGAAACATCTGTCTTCTAATCTATTTTTCTGAATCCTCCTCGGGTCTGGAGGCCTTCCCATACAATCCCATCTTGGTAGCCCTGCATCTTTTGCCCTAATTGTCTCCTGTTTTCCAGGCTAGCAAGCAACTTTATATCTGTGGGTTCTGTGTAATGACCCCTGCTGAGAATGCCATTTGAATAATTGTTTTATGGATAATGATATGAAGACCAACTATTTAGAATCTATTTCTAACTAACAAAGTATTCTATTCCCACCCTACCTTAAATTACAGTAGGACATGGTTGAAACAGGTGATTCGACAAGATAGTTGAACAAATGTGTTTCATTCATCCACTCAAAACTCTCCCTTAAAAATGAATCAACAGAGACAAGAGGGAAGGAGGGAGGGGGCCAGGGAAAAGGAAGGGAAGGGGAAAGTCAAGGAACATATAGCAAGGACTCATGGACAAAACCAAAGGGGAAGAGTTGAGGGAGGAAAGGAGGGAGGAGGCAAGGGAAAGTGATGCTGGGGAGGCAGAGATAAATGTATTTGAAAAAATCAATTTAAAAAAGTTAAAAAAAAAGGAAAAGTGAGAATAAGAGAAATCCTCTGTGAAGTTGACTAGTAGGATGACATTCAGAAAAGCTAATTCAATAAAATCTGCTTAAGTTAAAAAAAAACACCCAAGAAGATAACCATAAAGACAAAGCTATCCAAATCCCAAATAGAATTTTCAATAATTCCATGAAGGCAGGGGGCTGAGACCCTTTTCGCTAAATCTGTTAATCTGGAGAAACAAAATCCTCATTCACAGCACCTTGCATCAGAGAGGGAAACTGAGCTGATCAGATTAACAGGTACTCATTGCTTAACTCTCTTCTGAGTCATCTAAAACCAGAACCCTTCTACTTTGAATAACACATCTCTATACCTTCATGATAAAGCCACAGACAAAAATATTAGACCTACAAAGATGAATGGACAGATATATAGTCTTGTGGGATATTCCCACACATTTCTATCAGTCTAGGGACAGATCATTTATTTAAAAATTAATAAGGATAAAAGGATTTAAATATCATCCAATAGTGTTAAGTTTAAAACCGTAGTTCATGAGACTTCAAGATGGCAGAGGAGTGAATGGAAGTCACACTGACCTCCTCCCAAGACCAATCTGGAATTACAATTAAATTGTGGAGAAATGACCTGGAAAACAACTGAACAATAGTCAGAGAGGAGCCTTATAACCTTGGACAGATAGAAGAATTGCCTTTAGCACAACCTAACTGGTATGGAGTGTGGTAAAGGCTCCAGACTAGACTATGTGCCCACGGGCAGCAGTTCCAGAGGGATATTGAAACAGCCAGTTGGGTCCCCTTGAGAAGAACAGGGTATAAACCATAAGCGGAGATCTCCAGCCTATAGCTCCAGAGCCCAAAAAGAACACAGACAACAGCCATATGTGAAAAAGTGTAGGGGTGCTCTCTGCCAGAGACCAGTGGCTGGAGACCCATGGAGCCATTTAAAGGGCCAACACATAAATTTGTAGTGGCAGCCACTTACCTTGAGCTCCGGCAAAGGCGGGGGGCAGAGTGAGCTGAAGTCACCTGAGGAGAGACTGGGGAAAGAGGCTCTGGGGCAAGAACTGAGAAAGGGGCCAGCAGGGCCCCGGTGCTGACTAACATCTTGCTCAGGAAGACCACTCCCCTGAGCAACAGCAGTGTGAAAGGACACAAAAGCCATGCCCCCAGAAGGCTCACCCCGGCCAGATGTTGCATAGGTCTAGGTTCTAAGTACAGAGCAACAGTCACAGATAGTAGATCCCTGGTTAAAGGGGACACAGAGTGGTATAGAGATGCTTGAGGAAAGTCTGGAGACAGAGGCGATGGGGAGAGAACTGAGGGAGTAGCTGTGGTATCCCAGGACTGACTCCTCCCCCTTACAGCACCAGCCATTATGCTAAGGCAGACTACTTCCCTGAGTAGCATCAGCGTGAAAGGGTGCAATAACCCTGCACACAGGAGGGACTCTTCCTGGTGGTGTCTAAACCTGACTGCTGAGGGTAGAGTGACTAGGTTAACAACTAGAGGCGACAGACAAAGACAGTAGATTCCTGGAAGTTCCTGAAAGATTGCTCAAGGTCAGAGGTGATCAATGGCTGACATCATCAGTGGCAGATACAGAAAGAAAGAAAGTAAAAGTAAAAAACATGGTCTCCTACCATACACGGTCATACCACAAAGTCAGGAAGTCAAGACAGTTCAATTGAAGAAGCAGATGAAAAAAGATTAGTCTCCCAAAAAAACGGGAAGGGAAAGAAACACCCCCAAATAAAATGGAAGGGAGGAACTCCCAGGAAGAGAACTAAATGAAATAGAGGCAGGTAAACTATCAGATAATGAGTTCAAAACAATAGTTCTAAGGAAGCTCAGTGAGCTCAGTGAGCTCAGAGAGAATTATGAAAAGCTACAGGGAAACTATGAGGAACTTATCACAAACTATATCAGCATGAAAAAGAACATGGAAACTATCAATGAGAGGCAAGAGGAAATGAAGAATACAATTTCTGAATTGAAGAATACAGTAGAAGGACTCCAAAGCAGGCTAGATGAAGCACAGGATCAAATCAGTGAGCTGGTGGACAAGGTAGAAAAAAGTTCCCAGAGGAGCAAAAGAGTGAAAAAAAAACTCAAAAAGAAAGAGACATTCAGGGAAATGCAGGAAAACCTGAAATGTAATAATATCCATATAATATAAATACCAGAAGGAGAATAAGGGGAACAAGGGATAGAGAACCTATTTGAAAAGTAATGATTTAAAACTTCCCTAATTAGAGGAGAGAAAAAGTCACACAAGTACAGAAAGTGCAGAGGGTCCCATTTAAGAACAGCCCAATGAGGCTCACTTCAAGACACATCATCATTAAAATGGCAAATATCAAAGACAAACATAGAATCCTAAAGGCAGCAAGGGAGAAACAGGTAGTAACATTCAAGTGAGACACGATACAGCTAGCAGCTGACTTCTCAATAGAACCAGTACAAGCCAGAAGGGAATGGCAAGAAATATTCCAAGTAATGAAAAGCAAAGGCCTACAACCAAGACTGCTCTACCAAGCAAGGCTCTCAATTAAAATGCAAGGTGAAATAAGGAGTTTCCCAGACAAAAGAAGGTTAGAAGAATACAACTCCACCACACCAGCACTACAAAATATGCTAAAGCACTGCTTTAAGAAGATGAAGAGAAAGAATGAGAAAGAGGAGATCACAGGTACAAAGAGAAAAACTGAATAAATACCTATCAATAATAACTTTAAATGTAAATGGATTAAATGCCCCAGACAAAAGACATAGGATAGCTGAATAGAAAAGAAATCATGACCCACACATAGGCGTACAAGAGACCCATCTCAGAATAAAGAACCTACACAGACTGAAAGTAAAGGGATGGAAAAAACATTCTAAGAAAAAGGACAGGAAAAAAAAAAAGCAGGGGTAGCAATACTTATATCAGACAAAATAGATTTCAAAACAAAAACCATGAAAAGATACACAGAAAGACACTTCATAATACTTAAAGGAAGAATCCATCAAGAAGAAATAAACATAGTAAACGTATATGCATACAACATCGGAGCATCCAAATATACAAGGAAAATCTTAGAAGACTTCAACAAAGATGCAGACATTAAAACACTGACAGTAGAGCATGTTAACACTATCAAAAATGGATAGGTCTTCCAAATATACTATCGAGAAGGATATTGTGGAACTGAATGACACATTAGATCAAATGGACTTAACTGGAAAATATAAAACCTTTCATCCCAATGAAGCAAAATACACATTTTTTCAAATGCACACAGAATATTTTCAAAGATAGACCACATGACAGGACACAAAACAAGCCTCAACAAATTAAAGAAAATCTAAATCATGACAAGCATTTTCCTGGACCACAAGGGCTTGAAACTAGAAACCAACCTCAAGGAAAAAAATCAAAAACATTCAAAATCATGGAAATTGAATAGTACACTATTAAACAATGAATGGGTCAATAATGAGATCAAAGAAGACATCAGAAAGTTTCTGGAAACAAATGAAAATGAATGCACAACAGTTCAAAATCTATGAAACACAGTGAAAGCAGTCCTCAGAGGGGAGTTCATAGCAATACAGGCTTACCTAAAAAAGAGAGAAACATTTCATATAAACAACCTAAACCTCCAGCTTCAAGAACTGGAGAAACAAAAACAAACAAAGTCCAGAATGAGTAGATGAAAGAAAATAATCCATATCAGAGCAGAACTGAATGACAGAGAAACTAAAAAAAAATATATATCAACTCATCCAGTAACTGATTTTTTGAAAAAATTAAAAAAAACAAACAAACCGACCAGCCTTTATGTAGACTCATCAAGAAAAAAAGGGAGAGGACCCAAATAAATACCAGAAATGAAAGAGGAGAAATAACAACTGATGCCACAGAAATACAAAGGATCGTAAGAGATTGATGAACATTTATATGCCAAGAAATTTGAAAATCTTGATGAAATTGACAAATTTCTAGAAAAATATAATCTTCCAACACTGAATGAAGGAGAAGCAGAAAACCTGAACAGACCGATAACAGGTGGTGAAATTGAAGCAGTAATCAAAAAAAAACTCCAAGCACACAAAAGCCCTGGACCAGATGGTTTCACAGGATAATTTTACAAAATATTAAAAGAAGAGCTAACCCTTGTCCTTCTCAGACTATTTCAAGAAAATCAAGAAGAGGAAAGACTCCCAAACTCTTTTTATGAGGCCAGCATCATCAATGCTAAAACCAAATAAAGGCACAACCAAGAAAGAAAATTACAGCCAATATTACAGCCAATATCGCTGATGAAGATAGATGCTAAAATCCTCAACACAATATTGGCAAACCACATCCAGCAAACATTGAGAAGATCATCCACCATGATCAAGTGGGATTCATCCCAGGGGTGCAAGGATGATGCAATATTCACAAATCAATAAATGTAACACATCACACAAACAGCAGGAAAGATTAAAACCACACAATCATATCTATAGATACAGAAAATGCATTTGATAAGGTACAGTACCCATTTATGATAAAAAATCATTCAGCAAAATGGGAATAAAGGGGCATACCTCAACATAGTAAGTGCCATATATATGAAAAACGTACAGCCAACATCATACTCTATGGGCAAAACCTACAAGCTTTCCCACTATGATCAGGAACAAGACAAAGATGTCTGCTTTCACCACCTCTATTCAACATAATATTGGAAGTCCTAGCCACAGTGATCACACAAGAAAAGGAAATAAAAGGCATCCAAATTGGAAAGAAGGAAGTTAAACTATCATTGTTTGCAGATGACATGATAGTGTACATAGAAAATCCTACTGACTCCACCAAAAAACTACTGGACCAAATAAGTGAATTTGGCAAAACAGCAGGATACAGTCAATATTCAGGAATTGAAGGCATTTTTGTACACCAAAAATGAAATGTCAGAATCAGAAATCAGGAAGAAAAAAACCCTTGTTATTGCAACAAGAAAAATAAGGTATCTAGGAATAAATTTCATAAAGGAGGTAAAAGACTTTGATGCAGAAAACTATGCAATGCTGAAGAAAGAAATTAGGGAAGACAAAAATAAATGGAAGCATATAGCGTGGTCATGGATTGGAAGAATTAATATCATCAAAATGTCCATACTACCCAAAGAAATTTATAGATTCAATGCAATCCCAATGACATATTTCACAGACATAGAACAAACATTTCAAAAATTTATATGGAACCATGAATTACCCCAAATATCTGCAGCAATTTTGAGAAAGATAAACAAAGTAGGAGAGATCACAATACCTGACATCAAACTATCTTACAAGACCACTGTAATCAAACCAGTCTGGTACTGGCATAAGAACAGACACATAGATCAATGGAACAGAATAGAGAGCTCAGAAGTAAACCCATGTTTTCTATGGCCAATTAATATTTGTCAGAGTGCAGAAGCATAAAATAGAGTAAAAATAACCTTTTCCACAAATGGTGTTGAGAGAGCTGGACAGCTACATACAGAAAATTGAAATTTGACCACCAACTTACACCATACACAAAAATAAACTCAAGATAGATAAAAGACTTAAATATAAGTCGCAACACCATAAAAGTCCTAGAGGAGAACATAGGCAGGAATCTCCCAGGTATCCCACGCAGCAATATTTTCACTGATACATCCTCTAGAGCAAGGGGCCATAAAGGAAATAATAAACAAATGGAACTTCATCAAAATAAGAAGCTTCTGCACGGCTAAAGAAAACATCAGCAAAATGAAAAGGGAACTAACCGAATGGGAAAAGACATTTGCCAATGATACCTCACAGAGGAGCTTGATCTCTGAAATATATAAAGAACTCACATGATTCCACTCCAGGGAGAAAAACAATCCATTAAAAAATGGGCAAAGGACCTGAACAGACACTTCTCCAAGGAGGACATACCCAGGGCCCAGAGACATATGAAAGGACGCTCAGCATCACTAGCCATGAGAGAAATGCAAATGAAAACCACAGTGAAATACCACTTCACACCAGTCAGAATGGCCATCATAAATAAATCAACAAACAACAGGTACTGGTGAAGTTGGGGAGAAAAGGGAGCCCTCATACAGCATTGGTGGGAATGCAGACTGGTGCAGCCACTGTGGAAAACAGTTTGGAATTTCCTCAAAAAGCTAAAAATGGAACTTCCTTTTGACCCAGCCATTCCACTGCTGGGATTATACCCTAAGAATCCCAAAACACCAATTCAAAAGAACCTGTGCACCTCAATGTTCAGAGCAGCACAATTTACAATAGCCAAGTGCTGGAAGCAACCTAAGTGCCCATCAATAAGTGATTGGGGCAAAAATCTATGGTACATTTACTCAATGAAATACTACACAACAGAAAGAAAAAACGAGCTGCTACTCTTCACGACAGCATGGATGGAACTGGAGAGCATTATGCTAAGCGAAATAAGCCAGGTGGTGAAAGACAAATACCATATGATCTCACCTATTAGTGGAACCTAATCAGGAAACCAAACAAGCAAGTAAAGCATGATCAGCAACATTGAAAGAAACAAGAAAGCAACAGGGACAAGAGGGAGGGAGAGAGGTGGGTAGCAGGGAGGGAAGGGAAAGTGTTAGATCAAGGAAAAGGTGTGAAAAACACATGGATGAAGCCAAAGTGGGGAAGGATTGAGGTGGGGATGTGGGGGTGGGTAGGGCAGGGGAAAGTGGTGGTGGGTAAATGGAGACAAATGTATTTGAAATTTAAAAATAAATTAATTATTTTTTTAAAACATAAATATTAAAAAAACAGTTCATACGCTATATAAAACCATTCTTTTTAAAGCATTAATGAAGTATTCAAAAGTATATATAATAGACTGAAAAAAATTAAATACATTCTCTAAACAATAAATTGCATAGAATATTTCTTTTAGCATGATAAAGTATAATTAATATTAAAAATTAATTAACATTGTAAAAACTGGATATTAAAGAGCAGTTCTTCACTCCTTAAAAATATTGGTATAAAGCAAAGCCAAATATAATTAGGGGCTATTTTGGAGATATAAAATTGAGACTGTTTTTTACAGCATTTTGTGTGATCCTACCAAACACAAGCCAAGGAAGAAGTTCAAAACATGATATTTTACATTTAAAATTTAAAATTTAACAGTACATGAATAGGTAATGGGCTAGGTTTGGCCTGGTAGTTATAGTCTGCCTACTCATGTTCTAAGAGACAGCATTCTTAAGAGACATGTGAAAATTTAACAGGTACTTACTCATAGTAAGAAAAAATAAAAAATACACAGGTGATAAGGAGAGTTAAACTCTTTGTCAGCACTGTTACATCCCCTTTGTTGCCCAATCTTGAAGATACATCATGACAAATGATACATTTTCTCCTTGTCAGACAAACTCAGCACCATTTCCCACTGGGCCTAGATGAGGCCTCAGAATGCTCCCCAACCCATTTTTATAGGCAACCACAATTAGAACCGACAGATGACATATAACTTATGCAAACCTTTATCTTTAATACTCTTCTTAGGGTTTATTATTGACAATTTGGTTAGTGCTTTGGTGTGACTAGGCTTTCACAGAACGGAGAAGCACCATCGCCTTGCCTGACCTAAGTTGTTGTAGCCTAAGATCACAAACACTTTTGCAACCTTATCATGCTATTAACACATTAAGCTAACACTCAGCTTCTTAAAATCCTGAAGCCTTCTCCATACTGGTTGCTGTTAAGTCACACTTTAGATCCAAGTGCATAATTTCCAACTTCAACTCATTTAAATCAATAATGTTCAAATTAATATTAATATTAAAACACTTTAATCTGACCATTTTCCTAATTCTTTCATAAACAAAGATTCCAAATAAAAAGTGCACATCTCAGAAATGCATTTGAATGATGTAGCTTGAAGAGGTTATTTTTTTTCAGAATGCTATAGAAGGAAGGTGTTTGAATGTAAAAGTACACTATAATCATATGAAAAAAATTGTACATGATGTGTAAGCTCTATGTTATGATACAAATGGGTATTAAAGTTAAAAGCTGTAAGCAAAAAGAACTATTTCGTGCAGGTGCCAGATTAAACTAATAAGAGGCCAAGAAGTACATGTTGACAGTAACTAAATCAAACTGTTAAATTCCCAAACACAGACTAGGCATCAGTCAACACAATGCTGAAAGTAGCCTGTTAAATTTAAGTACGTGAAATTATACCAAGCTCAAAATTAAATATTCTTTCTAATGCTTTTCTTTCTTTTTTCAATGATTATATTTTATTGATTATGCTATTATAGTTGTCCTGATTTCTCCCCCTTTGTCCCCTCCACCCAGAACCCCCCATTCCCTCAGGCAATCCCCTACCATCACTCATGTCCATGAGTCATGTGTATAAGTTCTTTTGCTACTCCATTTCCTATGCTGTACTTTGTATACATTCCCATGGCTATTCTGTAAAGACTTAATGGTACTTCTTAATCCCCTCACCTCCTCACCCATTCCTCCACACTACCCTCCCATCTGACAATGATTAAAACACTCTCTTTATCCATTAAAAAAATCAATTTAGTATGACTTTGGATCTTATGCCAGTTCAATATGGTTCACACCAATGGTTGTAAATAGAGTTCCTTAACAGACCATTGGAAGCTATCTTCTCGATAACCAAATAACCATATTTTCAATTACTCTCCCCATCTGGTGTTAATATCTTTGTGATAATATTTATATTCAAATTGTATACAATATATACAGCTAAATATAATTTTTTTCAGAGCACATAGGAATTTTTTCTTTCAAAACCATATCGTTGGTCTACTATATTAAGAAGGAAAGATAACTTTAAAATTATTCCAGTATTTTTGATCCTCAAGCACTGACTTCAACCAGAAAAACTTTAAGCAAGTAGTACATTCAAGAAATTCCCTGATTTCCGAATAAATCTCTTGGTTGAACAGTGGTATTCCTGTTATCATGAAAGAAAAAAAGAATATACACACAATTCAGTTTCACAGTGTTAAATAATAAAAAAGTGCTAGTTACTGCTATAATACAGCTGAAAGGCTGAGATAGTTTTAGAAAGTTACGGGTGTTATCCAAACCCAAGAAAACATTCTTAGTATGTATTTTGTTGCTTTATGGTGGACAATGTTACATCATATATGATGGAAGAAGAGAGTAGCATTCTGGTCTTTAATTTCTTTACCCCCTCATTGCACTTTCTTCAGTGTCAGTGTATATTATCAAATAAAAGGAAATAAAATTATTTTCTTTTTAAGGCTGATTTTCTTGGGGGAAAATATGGCAAAACATTTGGTAAACTAATTTTTTTGTGATAGCAGAATGTTTCAATATAGAAGTTTTACTTGGACCTATTCTTATGCTGAGGTCAGCAAACTTCAGCTGTAAGGGTCTAGAGGATAAATATTTTAAGTTTGACAGGTCAAGAAGCAATGTCTTTTTTGAGCAAACTGTCCTTACTGAAATACGAATAGTCTTTTTTACATTCTACATTTAAACATGCAAAGGCCATTCTTGGCTCATGGACCACATAAAAACAGTTGGTGGGTCAGATTTGACTATTCTTTGGTAAACCACGCTCTAGAGAATTTCCCATTAAACAAAGTAAGATAATAGTTTTCTGGACATCAATCAAGATGTGAAACCTATTGTTTACATTTGTTGTGTGACAACATAGAAGATAGTCCAAAAGTCACCTTCATTTGACCATCAAGAAAATTTCACGTTAATTTTTAGATTCTTTTAATTAAAAAAATTTAAGACCTCCCCCTTCAAACTCTGTTTTTTCTTTTACTTTACAGATATTTATTGTCTTTTGCCAATTATTGACTACGCAATAGAAAGAAACACATAAGATCAATACCATGAACCTACTAGAACCCAAACCCCTTCCAGTGAAAAAAATGTAACATTACAAATGTCTTCATACTTCATAAAAAGATAGATATATCTCATAAAACAATATATAAAGGATTTAAACATAGTTTTTCAAAAATGAAATATGAAATACTTTCTTCAAATTTACCTTCAAATATGTTTCTCCTTTCACAAATAATGTAAATATAAGTATCTTTAATAACTTTATAATAAATAATGATGGAGCCAAAAGCTGAATAAACATTAAGTTCTTTAGTAAGAACTTAAGGAAGACTAAGTAACATGCATTTTAAGGGAGAAAATATAAACAATGACAAGCTTCCATACGCAGATGTTTTTATTTCTTCTCTTTCAAAAACTAATTAAACTCATACCTAAAATGGCAGAGAAAATTCTAAATACCCTCAGACATTCTAATTTGTCACCAAGTCTAACTGGAGTGGTAGTTTGTCATGTTTTCTGGCTGTATCACACATTTTGAACATTTGTCCTATATTGGAAGAATTTCTCATGTTAGGAGTCCTACATCCCCATGGAAGAAGCAGAAAATCTTGCTTTCTCACCTTCCTCTCAGATCTTGGCTTTGCCCACATGAGATTCTCCTTTGAAAGAAGCAATATGCAGAAACTGGCACCATATGCACAGAGTTTATGTTCTCTTGAAAGCAGAGGTGCCTGGCTCTCAAGGGCAGGGTGGCAGAAGCTCTGGACTCTCACATATGGCAATAGCAGCACAAAGCACTAGGGTCCTTGATGAGTGGGAGGAGCTTTTCTTAAGAACCATCCATTTGTGTGGTTGTCTGGTGTCCCTTGCTTTTCAGTCTTCAAGGCTAATTCTTTGGGCCTGCTTGTGAGCTCCCTAACTCCATTTGTGTCTGGCTATTGTGGATTGAACTGGGTCCCCTAAAATGATATGTTGAAATACTAACTCCTAGTGAATGTAACTTTGTCTGAATATAGGGTCTTTGTAGATGTAAGTAAGATAAAGTCATGGGTCAAAATCCAGTATGACTGGTGTTCTTGTAAGAAGATTGAATAAACACCTGGAAGAGAATACCATGTGAAGACAGAGACACACAGGGAAATGTCATATGGCAGTAGAGACAGAGATTGGAGGGATGCAGCTGCAAGCCAACAATTGCCAAGGACTGATGACCACCACCAGAAGCTGGGAAAGGCAAGGGCATATCCCAGATTCTGAGGGGGACCATAATCCTGCTGTCACCTTAATTTAGGACTTCTAACCTCAGAACTCTTAGAGAATAAATGTTTGTTGTTTTAGGTCACACAGGTTGTGGTTTATGTTATGGAAGCCCTAAGAAACTAATACAATTGTGCTCCCCAGAGGAGACTCTGAGACAAGGATTTAGTGCAAGTAACATTTTTAAAAAGTTCTCCAAGAGAAACCAGTAAGAAAGTAGAGAAAGCAGGACAGGAAGGATTTGTTTGTTTGTTTGTTTATTTATTTATTTTTGTGAACTTTGGAAATATATAATTTATTTATGACACACAAATATACTAACCTGGTATTGATATTGTTCATCATACCAAGTTCAAGTTGATCTGTCTGAATTTCAAGACTAGCATTTGGACCTACCATATCAATCCTTCCCTACCTCCTCTGCATTTTTTTCTACGATTTTTCTTATTGTTGTTCAAGTACAGTTTTCTCTATTTTCCAGCCACCACTTTCCCTCGTCTCCCATCCCCCACCTCCCACCCTCAATCTTACACCCCTTTGGCTTTGTTCATGGGTTTTTTATACATGTTCCCTGAAGACCCTTTCCCTTCTTTCCCCTGTTACCACCTTCCCTCCTCCACTCTGGTTACTGTCAGTTTGTTCTTTATATCAATGCTTCTGGTTATATTGTGCTTGCTTGTTTGTTTTATTGATTAGGTTCCACTTACAGGTGAGATCATATGGTATTTGTCTCTCACTGCTTGGCTTATTTCACTTAGCATAACGCTCTCCAGTTTCATCCATGCTATTGCAAAGGGTAGGTGCTCCTTTATTTCAGCTGGATAGTATTCCATTGTATAAATGTACCATAGTTTTTCGATCCACTCATTTACTGATGGGCACTTAGTTTGCTTCCAGCACTTGACTTTTGCAAGTTGTGCTGCTATGAACACTGGGGTGCACAGGTTCTTTTGAATTGGTGTTTAAGTATTCTTAGGGTATAATCCCAGCAGTGGAATTGCTGGGTCAAAATGCAGTTTCATTTTTAGTTTTTTAAGGAAATTCCATACTGCTTTCCACAGTGGCTACAGTGAAGTAAATGTGAAATCTCAAGCAAAGTCCCAGGCTCAACCTGATCCTGCAAGGAGCTTAGAATTGAAATAACATTTAGAGTTTCCCCCAGCTGGAGGCAGGGGAGCTGACTTCACACTTCTTGTCTGGACAGCCTGTCAGTACCTCTGAAGACTGACATGTCACATCTCATCTATGGGCATGTCAGGCTCTTGGTGCTTGTTGACAAAGCAGCAAGAGTAGCTCTTGGACAGGCAGCTGAAGAAAGTTGCAGATGCCAACCTTAGAAAACAAATTCTGGAGAGAATGGTATGAAACACTCAGTCACAGTAAAAGGATTTGGTAGGTATCTGGGCAAAACATGGATTGTGTCTACTATACCTGTTAGTAAATTTCTTTTCTGCCCAAACTTCCTAGAGAGCAGTCTGTTTGAAACTAAGAACAATATTTGACATGCCACCTAATAGATGAAAATCATCTTTCTTTTGAAAGCCTAAAATAATAGTTTAAAGTCACTCATCTTTTAAAACATAGATGGGTTCCTAAAATGTTGTGGAAAAACCCAATTTTTTGAAAAATATACTTTATTGATTACAGTTGTCTGTTTCCCCCTTTATCCTCCCCCGCACCTGGTACACCCTCTTCCCTCCAGATATCCCCTCCTTGATCTATGAGTCATGTATATATGTTATTTGACTTCTCCATTTCCTATACTGTTCTTAACAAACCCCTGTCTCTTTTGTACCTACCAATTTTGGTTCTTAATCCCTGCATATTTTCCCCATTCTCCCTTTTCCTCTCCCAGCTGAAAACCCTCCAAATGATCTCCACATCTATATTTCTGTTCCTGCTCTGGTCGTTTGCTTAGGGATTTGTTTGTTTGTTTGTTTAGATTCAGTTGTTGAATATTTTGAATTTGTTGCCATTTTAATGTTCATAGTTTTGATCTCTTTCTTAAATAAACCCTTTTAACATTTAATGTTATAATGGCTTGGTGGTGACAAATTCTTTTAGCTTTACCTTGTCTGGAAAGCACTTTATCTGCCTTTCCATTCTAAATGATAGCTTTGTTAGATATAGTAATCTAGGTTGTAGGTCCTTGCTTTTCATCACTTTGAATAACTCTTGCCAGTCTTTTCTAGACTGCAAAGTTTCCTTTGAGAAATCAGCTGACAGTCTTTTGGGAACTCCTTTGTAGGTAATTCTCTGCTTTTCTCTTGCTGCTTTTAAATTCTCTCTTTATCTTTAACCTTTGACATTTTAATTATGATCTGTTTTTGTGTGGTCCTGTTTGGATCCAGCTTGTTTTGGATTCTCTGTGCTTCCTGGACTTATGTGTCTATTTATTTAATCAAATTAGGGAAGTTTCCTTTCATTATTTTTTCAAATAAGTTTTCAATTTCTTGCTCTTCTTCTTCTTCTGGCATCCCTATGATTTGGATGTTGGTATGTTTGGAGATATCCCAGAGGCTCCTTATGCTATCATCATTTCTTCCAATTCTTATTTCTTCTTGCTGTTCTGGTTGAGTGCTTTTTTTCTTCCTTATGTTTCAAATCATTGACTTGAATCCTGGCTTTCTCCCACCCACTGCTGGTTCCCTGAAGGTTTTTATTTATTTCATTTCATGTAACCTTCCTTTCTTCATTATGTTGTCGCCATACTCAGTGAGTTCTTTGAGCTTCTTGATCACCGGTGTTTCGAACACTGCATCTGATAGGTTGGTTATCTCCATTTTGTTTAGTTATTTTTATCCCCTTTATATTTCTTTATCTCCTCAATTTGGCAGCCTCCCTGTGTCTATTTCTGTGTATTAGGTAGAGCTGCTTTGACTCCCTGTCTTAGTAGGGTGGGCTATTATAGAAAAGGCACCTATAAATTATACAGGGCATGGCCTTAGATAATTGACAGGGCAGAACAACACCTTTCACCACTTTGTGTAGGGAAAGGGCTTGGAGAGGGGACAATGCTATTGTCTGGCTTCTGGAAGTTTGCCAGGCACTTGCCCCATTTCCAGTCACTTCATCCACTTCCTGTGTGCTACTCGCCCCCTTCCAGCTCTTGCCCTGTTGTTGAATCTCAGAGTGGGTGGGTCTGCATATGTTCTAAGTCTGTGAAGGCCCTTTAGATGGAGTTTTCTGAAAGTCTGGCATTTCTTTTGCTGCCCCAACCCAACTGCTTTTTACAGCCAAAATTTATGGGGATTTATCTTCCTGGGGATGGAACCCTGGGCTGTGTGGTCTGTCCTGGGACTGGGATCATTTGTTCCCAAGGTATCCTTCTGGATTTTTATTCACCATACATGAATCAGGGACAGTCCATTCTTCAACTGCTATCTCTCTGTGCCTCCCCACAACTGTCTCCATGACTCTGCCCATCTTATTTATCTGGACAAATGTGGGTTCTTTTAATCCTTGGTTGTGGGATTTCCATACAGCTCAATTTTCTGGTGGTTCTGAGTGTTATTTATTTTGAGGTCTAGTTGTAATTCTTTCTATGGTTGCACGAGGAAGTGAAGCATGTCTACCTATGCTTCCATCTTGACTGGAATTCTCCAAAAAACCCAATTTTTTAATAAAGCAAGTCATGTTTTAAATGCATTAAGGGAAACTCAGTATTGAAAGAAACACTTGTGAAATGTTGAATAAAGACTTTCTATAAATATTCAGAAATATCAGTTTTGTTATTATATATTCCATAAACCTACTATCAGCAGATATAGAACACTATTCTTGCAACTATAAAAAATATAAGCTGTACTTCCCATTTCCTATATGCAAGGGTTCATATGTTATTTGTGAGATTTTTGGCCAAGTCACTTGAAGTCTTTGAACCTCAGTTTCCTTTTCTGTGAAATGTTGATAATGTTACTACAAACTGAAATGGAGATCATTATGTAACTATGGAAATGCTTTCTGTGGATGTAAATGATTATATAACTGATTATATAAATGGTTATATGATAGTAAGAAACACATAAGAATATGGTATGTACAATAAGCCCTATAGGAATTACAAGTGAAAAAATCTATCTGGGTCTTAGGCCCTGTGGAGGCCTAGTGGCAGGTATTTTTCTCTCAAAGATTCAAGTGCAATGTATGATTGTCATTGGATTCCAGAAAACCCTTAAACATTTACGTGCTGACTCTATTCCAAATGCATCTGGTAAAACTCCAGTTACAACTTGCCTTCCCACAGAGCTTGCTTCAAAGAGATAATGTGCCAAGAAAAGGACAGGAATGTCTGAGACCCTGATAATTAAATTTCTCAGTATAACATGAGATGTCATTATTCTGGTAAGTAAGCCTGTGCTTTTGAACATGGGTAATATAAGTTTGTCCTTAAGAGAGCACTCTATTTTCAGTGCATATAATCATGTTTGTGAGCTGTCTAAGTGAAAACCAGACTCATACTTGCCAATAACCTAAAACAAAGCAAAGGGTGAACAAGATCCTAAGACAAGCATAGACAAATGACCATGTTGATGGAAAAGGGAGAAAGAGGACATTCACTTTGTTAGGGGATGGAGAGGGCAGAACAAGTTAAATGGAAAAATGGTACTTGAGATGGGCCTTTGAGTGTAATTAAGATTCCCCCTTCCTTTTGATTACCCCCATCAGTTTCACTACAAAATTCTTCAAGCCAGTTTTCTAGATCCCCCTCTCTAATCACTCCCGCTCTTCCTATCTAATCTGCCTTCTACCCTTACTCCATCCCCAAATTGATTTTTTAAAGTATACTCATGACCCTTTTATGTTCAAACTCCACATCTTGGCAACCCTTGATTTTTTAAAACAGTTATCTTTTACGAATAAAACTTGCTGTCTTCTGAATGTCCCTAACGTGGCATTTTCCTAGGTTCCTTCTTACAGTTGACCTAGGCTGAATACTCTAATGGGAACCACTTCACAATTTCACCACCATCAGTGTTACAATTTACCTTTTGTGAAGTCCCTAAAGACTTCCTCTAAGATGTGATTCAAGACTTAAATATACACTCTTGCAACCTAAGTGTGATGGAATTATCTTTGAAAATCTTGTTTTTTGATCCATGCTCACTTTTGACCAAGACTCAGAACAAAAAGGTAACTTTAAAGAGCATATTCTACTCCAAACTGCATTCACGAGAAATCGATATTTTACAAAAGATGTTGAAGAAAGGCACACCCACTACCCTGGAGAACTGCACCACCCACTGGCTTCTACTGGTTTCCTCATGCCCCCTTTGCTATAGATCAAAGACAGAATATTATGTAAAGATTCAAGCTGAGATGTGCTGCTATAACTAGGAGTAAAAATTAGGAAGTAAAATAGGGTATAGACAATAGTTAGAGAAAAAAAGGGGTATTCATATTTTCATCTTATATGGTAGGGTGTTGAGAGTAGTAAATAAAAATGAAATGACAGTTTAAATACATTATTAAAATGTAAAATGTTCATTAGAAGGCCAAAAATAATCTATCAAAAATCAGTAAGTGGGAAGATATAAGTGGCAGAGTAGTGTAAATCTCTTATGTTTTATACCCAATATTTTATGTTCAAATTTGACAAATTGAGATATAGTAATGAAGCATATTATTTAGCTTTTGTTGGCTATCACTGCAAAGAACTACATAAGAAAGTATTAAAAGTAATTTCTTCAGTGAGTGAGACTAAAGGTATTGAGGAAACTGGCTTACAACTGCTTTCATTTTAAGCCCTTTGTCCCATTTGACTTTTTAAATATTAATTTTTATTTATTTGTTTATTAAAATTTATTTATTAAATAAAATATTTATTAAATTTTATTTATTAAAATTTTACACAGGAAAAATTATAGGAAGATATTTTTAGTATTACTTAAGTAAATGATTTTTATACCTTTTTGAATATAATCCTCTAAAATACTAAAAATATATGTTCATGATAAGTCTAGATGCTAGTGGAAATAAGCAGATTCAGATATAAAGTTTTAATTAAAAATAAAGGGAAAACAATCTTTAGAGGGAGACTGCTTCATTTATAAAATAGGTTTTTCAGTGTGAATTAGAGCATTTAAAAATATTTAGCCTCAAATGCCCGGTGCAAGAGCTTCATTTGAGAATCAATGTCCTAAGTATTCATAGCTGGGTATATCTCACCTAAAAATAGAGAGTCTTTATTTTATTGAAATACCTACCCCTGTGGTGGTGCTTTGTGTAAGTCCCCTCTGCTTTTCCTCTCTTTTTTCCCCTTCCTCTGTGGGGTCCTTTTTCTTTTGGGATATGAAAATGTTGACAAAGATATTAAACCATATATTCAAAGACAGACTATTGTAAGGGGGGCAAAGTTGGGGTAACTTGAAGATTCAAATTTGAAAAATTAAGAAAAGGTTTATAGCAAGTAACTACCAAGATATGGCAGGCTGACCCTATCCTTTGACATTTCTGAAGACATATTTAATCTTTCAAGAATGTGTATCTGTAAATGTATTTTCATGAACAGATGGCTTGGACACAAAACTGGAATCCTAGAACAGGCAGGTGCTTTAGGACCAGCCTCATCCTTTATCACAGATGAAGAGTCTGTAATCCAGGGACATTTAAAAATTTGCCTGAGTTGTGTTACAGCTCAGTATTAGAAAGAGGCAACCTATCAAAAAACTAATGTATTAAAAACTTATTGAACTCTACACTTAAAAATCGGTGCATTTTATTTGATATAAATTATACTTCAATAAAGTTGGTTAGTAACCACTGCATTCACTTTTTTACTCACAAATGTCTCATGTCTCTGCGCTTAATCAGCATGGTATGATCTCATGTACTGCCTGATCCATGGCAGTAACTGTGCTAAACACCAAGTGAATGATGAACAGAAGCAGATACTGTCTGCTTGCACAGAGCTTAAGGGCTATTGGAAAAGAGGTATTAATCAAAGAATCATACCAATTCATCTGTAACTCAACTGTGTGTTCCAATACCATACGTAGAGGCTGTCAACCTGGTCACTGAAGTTAGGGACTCCTCCTCAGAGAAGGAACCACTGAAACGAAATCTGAGAGATATATTGAAACTGAGACAGGGGTGGGAAGGGAGTGGAGAAACATGTATTTCAGGCAGGGGAGATGTCCAAAGACCCTATATTGTTGGAGATGGAAACATTAAAAAAATCAGAAAAACATGAGCTAGGAACCCAAAGAGTGAGAGGGACATAGGATAACTCAGTTAAGAAAAAACAAAGTTAAGCACAGTTGTGTTCACATTATGGAAATGCATAAATCAAATAACCAAAAATGCCATTATTTTCATTTGAAATGTTTACCTAAAATAGTTAACCAATTGAGTTAATACATCTCATGAGTCTCTCAAATATGCCAAAGGAAACAACAAACTTATTTGATAATTTTGATTAAGTCCCTTTCATTTGTTCTGTGGCCACAAGTACTTATTTAAGGGGAACATTCCCCACTGCAGTTGTTTGATTGCTTTAACTACTCATCTGAAAAACATTGTCTTTTACTAAAATGATAACTTTTAAATGACGGTATTTTTTTACCTAAAAGAAGTATTTTTAAGCACCAGAAACTGGAGTAAGTACACTTCATCATACCGCTAGACAATTTGATGAAGTTGGAAAAATAAAACGAGTCATGCTAGTCTATGTTATGAGTTGTTTAGACAAAATTTTGGATTAATTTTTCACTTTTAAGGCAGAGATCTTATTAAACAACCTGTTGGGAGACTTGAATTGCTAAAATTCAGAAGCCCCACTCTAGGAAATCAATTTCAGCTGGGGAACGCAAAGTCTGGAGAAAGAATTGCCCAGTGGTTAAGAATCTGAGTCCCGGAAATTCAGAGATCTGGTTCACCTGACTATATATACCTCCTTCTAGCTCTGTGATCTTGGACAATAAATATAATCCCTTAATTTCTAATCTGGTTGTTGAGGGCAATGATAATTCCATTGCAGCTGTTTGCTTGAAATGTGAAGTGAGATAATGTTAAATAAATTATCTAATGCAAACATTGACACTCAAATCTTAACCATATTACAAGGTAATATTAAGTGGCTTTTCATAGTTAACAAAGTCTACAACATCAGGGCTCCTTGGAATTATCTAACAAAACTGTCCATTTCAACATGAAACAAAGTTGCAATCTGTGTATAATTGACATGAGAAGAATGAGACATCTGTGAAATTGCTTGTAATAATTGACTATCTGGGTCAGAATTCATGGAGGCAAACAATTCTGTCTCTTCTAGGATGTGGACATTCCCTTCCACCACATTCTGAAAGCTGGCGGGAGTGAACTGAGCTCACCTGTTACAAGCTCGTTTTAACTAAATTGAGTGCCTGTCATAGATTATGCTTTAATTTTCCCACTATAGAATGCCTTCTGAACAAGCTGTTTTATTTCCATGGTAATTTGATCATTAAATGCTATTAAATAGCGGTTATAAAATGGCAATTGTTCCTCAGAAGCTTGAACTTGAGGATTCTCTTTTGAGTGGCCCCTGAGTCCATCTTTTGTTGTGACCTTGGGATTATTTATTTAGCTATTCTATACTCTGACTTTTTATGCAAAATGAGAAAATGCCATTTTTATGAGCAGGTTGTAAATCCCTAACTAAATGTTAAAACACACTTTAGATCCTTTCATCTGAGAAAATTAAAGTAAATGAAAATATTTCATTATTAATAATTTAATTCTCTTTGACTCTTTGATTAAGACCATTTTAATATATGAGATTTTCAAAATTAGGTAATATTCTACATAAATTTTTGAAGGTGGAAGTTATACACAAATAGATAAATTTGGGTGAAGACCAATTTTCCCAAGAAGCTCTAAAATGGACATAATACTCCATGAATTAAGCATAAAATAGCAGATTAAGTTGTAGCCTGCTCAAAAAACTAATATTATATTGCTACTTTAAATATTTTACTTTCATTAGTGGGAAGATAAAAAATTTAATAATGCAAAACTTCTTTGATTCATTTTCTTTATCTCGTAAATATAAATTGAGGTTCTGTTGAAGTGTCCTGGCTCACGGGGAAATGGTACTGAGAAACAGAATGTCATTTTGGATTGGCAAAGGTTTTTTTCATGCTAAATCACTAACTTGAGTGTACTGTGAAATATTTCTTACCACCACACTCTTCTTCACTATGCTCTGTTAAGGCTTTCTCAAATGTGGTGATTAAGCATAAATGGATATTTTCAGGAAATCTTAATGAATATTGACATTTCAGTGGACCCCGTTTTATTAGTTTAAACTTTCTTAACATCCTTCTATTAAATGTGTAAACCTACTAAAATATAAGGCACATTCTGAAGGATGGGGTTGAAAGTGTTAAAAAGAAAGTGTCAAATATGTTATAAAGTTCTGCCATTGAACTCTGCGTTACCCTTTCCCTTTCATATTTTCCAGTTAACATGCACGCAGCTGCTCATGCCATGTAATCAACTGATTGTTACACAAGCATTTTCTAAAGCTATGACAATCTCAGATTTATGAGGTCAAGAAGTGCAGACTTAATCCATTCAATAGCTGCAATTTATCGTCTGATTATAATTGTATACACAAACACAGTAATGATTTAGATGACACAGTGTAAAGATGAAATCCGTTTATTTTAAAAGGGTTTCTAACCTTTAAAATATGTTGCCATGAACACCTTTTGATGTCTGCTTTTAACAACACAATTATTATTGTTTTATCGATCAGGGTTTTAATAGGGGATTTGACACTTATATTTCATGCTAATAGAAAAAGGTGTAATTTTTCTGCACAAATTTAACAAGAATATGACTGTAATTAATTATATCATTATTATGTTTTCAGTGTCTAGAAAGAAGTGCTTAATTTATCACCCATGTCTTTACAGCATATGGAAACCTCTTTTGAAGAGACAGGGTGCATGCTCCTTCCAGAGATGATAGGATATGACATAGGCACTGTATTTATAGATTTTTGCTGCCATGCTGACCTGACTTTATAGTGACAGTTCTTCTGGCATGAGATTGGACATTAGCAGCTTAGAGAGCCTGAGTGGCACCAATATTTCCATCGTTTGGGTTTATAGCACTAACTAGTACTCATTCCCTGATGCCTTCATAGGCCAAGAAAACAACCTGCAGATAAGGCCAAAGAGGCATAGTTGGATAAAACAGCACTACATATTTCATATTTTTTCTAGCTTGCAATTTTTAACAAATGACTAAATGTCATTGCCAACTTGCTTAGCAATATATGGCAGCTTTGTTCTTTTAATACTTACCATTATATGACATCAGTAGTTATAAGCTTGATCCATAAACTACAACACCTATACACATACCTAAGTATATGGGCAGCATTTATATTGATCTTTAGTTAATTGTTAATTAGCTTTTACTTCTCTAAAATACTGTGGGTCTACCAGTCAAGAGAACTAAAACCCTTATATAAAGCAGTATAATTTATGTTTCAAATAAAAGTTTTGAAATATTTGTGTCACATGCAAATAAAGCTGAGCTCTTTCTTGTTGAATTTTTATATGTTGTTCAATAACACCCTTATTAAATCACATAAATTTTCATTTCTTTTCATATTACCTGCATATATGAATTGCATTTTATTATATACTACTGTACTGTATTGGTACCATTACACAGAGTTGTTATTATATTAATCCATAAATGATAATTAATCCATATAATTTGACACATTTAATATTTAGATAGATGATTGTGTATTTTCTAAAAATTATAAGGTTTGATCTATCTATATATTTTTCCTAAATTTTCAGTACAATACCAATTATTTTAGTATATTAGAAGACATTTGATTTAAGAGCCTAAGTAGAGAGTCATTAAATATTTAAAGGAATTTATAAATATGAAATTCTATACTAAACATTTGTAGAATGGATGAAAACATGTATAATATATTATAGGATGGCAAATGAAGTAAAATCAATAGTTGAATTTGTTGCATGTTCTACTGTAATTACAGTCATGCTCACTTTTTTTGCCATACTGTTTTAAATAGCATTGTACAATCCCAAAGGAAAAACACAGGCTAAGAGATTTTCTTCCCTCTTCAAAAGAACAGAATCAATATTATTATAATCAATATATCTTTTTCTTTAATAGAATGGGGAGGGAAGACCATCACAAATAAAAATAAGCATCTTTTGGTAATTCAAATTTAAAAGCACAGTCTATACCTGTTCTTGTCATATGTCATTCTAATATTACATCTAGATCTTAGATTTTTACTCTGTTTTGTAAATGGTCCCTGTATGAGCATTTTCATCATCAAAATCACAGCTTTAGTATTTAACCTGGGTTTCCTTGAAACTTAGAATGCTAAAAAATATTGCTTTTCATTCATCACCCTTCTAGCTTTAAATCTTTTATGTTGTTTAGTGAACTTGAAATCATTAGAAATATGCCCCTGAAATAGTAGAATAATTTGTGAACTGTTGATTAAATGTCTCATTCATTCAATAGTATTTATTGAGCACCCACTATATTCTTGGCACTGTTCTAAGCCCTTTCAACATGTTGGTCAACAAAATACATAAAGATCCCTTCCCATTTACAGTTTATATTCTAGAATGTGAAAGATGGTAATTTAACTAATAGTAAAAAATAAACTACAAGGGGTATGGGGTTTCAAATTTTGAACAGGGTAGTAGGGGTAGGGTTTATTAAGAAAGTGTCATCTGAAGGAAGATTCCAAGGTAAGGGAGGGAGACATTTCATATCCATGGGGATAGTGTTCCAAGCATTGGAAACAGCCAATTCACAGAAAAACATAGAAGTAGTTCTTTTGTATAGAAGTGTTAGTGGGTGCTAAGCCTGCACCAGAAGTGAGATTTGGGGTAGGGAAGAGCATAGTAGGAAATACAGGTGAAAGAGGTAAGAAGACCGCAAAGCAACATGAGGTCATTGGCTTTCCATTCTGAGTAAGACAGCACTATTACAGGGTACTGAATAGGAAGAGTCTAAGGTCACCTAACTGACAAGTGAAGAGGATCTTTCAAAGAGGCTGCTACCTTGAGAGCAGGCTGTCAGGATATCTACTTGGAATAGGGCGATGACAGCAAGAATCCAGTGGGAAGAGGAGGAAGGCTCAAATCAGGGTATAAGACACAGCAGTTTGATGGAAACTCAGTGTGTAACTAATTTAATAACATTTCTAATTGTTGACGCATACCTATATGCTTTTCTTAGGTAAAGTTAACTGGAAATCAGAATCTATTTGGGTAACACTTCTATTTTCAGATTAAGATCAAATTATAGAGAAAGAATTTTCTTCTAAGCATAATTTTCACAAAATTCTTGAGTTCTTTTTTTCCCCATCATAGCCAAAATAATTGTTTCCATATTGTTTTTGTTTCATTATTTGCAAATGATAGTACCATATAGTATTATTTATTAAATATTTTCTTATCTCATAATTTCCATGTCCTTTTTGGATCTGTGATTATTTAAACATATTTGTGGTCCACCAGCTGCATTCATAATCATTCAATCATTCTTTCATTAAGTATATTGAAATATACTATAATCCAAGCACTGTGTGTGATATTTACGTGGTCACACACTTGGATTTTTTATTGTATTTTTCCTATTACCATTTATCTCCCTTAGACCCTCTTCTATCTCCGTTAAATCTCTTCCCTCAAACTCACCACACTGTTGTCCATGTTGATGAGTCCTTTCTCCTTTGCTCCATCTGTATACCCACTAAAAACCCCTACCCTGAGCTGATAGCCTGCTATTCATGCCTCTCCCCATTTTCTTTGTTAGTTCAGTTTGTTCATTAGATTCCGCATATGAGTGAAATCATATGGTATTTGTCTTTTTCTGACTGGCTTATTTCACATAACATAATGTTCTCCAAGGTCAGTCCATGCTGTTATAAAAAGTAAATGTTTCCTCTTTTTTACAGCTGAGTAGTATTCCATTGTATAAATGTATCATAGTTGTCTTATTCACTCATCTATGGATGAACACTTGGGCTGATTCCAAATATTGGTTATTATAAATAATGCTGCAATGAACATAATTATTTTGAATTAGTGTTTCAGGTTTCTTTGGATAAATTCCCAGAAGTGGAATTACTGGATCATAAGGCAGTTCCATTTTTAATTTTTTGAGGTAACTCTATACTCTTTTCTACAGTGGCTATACCAACCTGCAACCCACCGGCAGTGTAAATGTGTCCCCCTTTCTCCACAGCCTCATCAGTAACTGTTGTTTGTTGGTTTATTGATAATAGCCATTCTGATTGGTATGAAGTGATATCTTATTGTGATTTTAATTTGTATTTCTCTGATTATTAGTGATGTTGAGCGTCTTTTCACATGTCCATTGTCCACCTGTTATGTCCTCTTTGGAGAAATATCTATTCAGGTCCTTTATCCAATTTTTAATTGGGTTGTTTGTTTTTTTGGTGTTGAGTTTTATAAGTTTTTTTATAAATATTAGATATTAACCTCATCAGATATATTGGTAAATATGTTTCCCCATTCAGTTAGTTGTCTTTCAGAGAGGGAAATTAAGAAAACAATCCCATTCGCAATTGCTTCAAAAAGAATAAAATACCTGGGAATAAATCTAACCAAGGATGTAAAAGACCTGTACTCAGAAAATTATAAGACACTGAAGAAAGAAATTGGAGAAGATACAAATAAGTGGAAGCACATGCTGTGTTCATGGGTAGGAAGAATTAACATCATTAAAAGGTCCATGCTATCCAAAGCAACCTACAGATTCAATGCAATTTCTATCAAGATACCAATAATGTTTTTCACAGAATTAGAACAAATATTTCAAAAATGTATATGGAACCATGAAAGGCCTGAATAGCAACAGCGATCTTGAGAAAGAAAAACAAATCTGGAGGAATTACACTACTTAATATCAAACTATACTATAAGGCCATAGTAATAAAAAAAGCATGGTACTGGGGAAAAACACAGACACATAGATTAATGGAACAGAATAGAGAACCCAGAAATAAACCCCTATGTTTATAATTGTATTTGACAGAAGAAGCAAACACATGCACTGGGCTAAAGAGAGTTTATTCAATAAATGGTGTTGAGAAAACTGGACAGATACATGCAGAAAAATGAAACTAGACCACCTTCTTACCACACACAAAAAATATAAATTCAAAATTGATTAAAGATTTAAATGTTAGATCTGGAACATAGGAATCCTAGAATAAAACATCGGCAGTAAAATCTCAGACATTTTTAGTAGCAATATTTAATCAGATATATCTCCCCAGGAAAGGGAAACAAAAAAAGAAAAGAAGCAAGTTGCACTATATCAAACTAAAATGTTTTTGCACAGCAAAGGAAACCATACACACTTGGATTTTAAACATAAACACTCACTTTTCTTTAATAGTTGTGTTTACCCTTGTTCACCCACGACAATCTCAGACCCTTAATTTGCAATCTGAGCCCTTCTAATTTCACACAAAGCATTCTTAATGATCCTCATCTTGAAACAAGTTTTAACAGAAAATGAAGAGAGTTTCTGTCCTTGGACCCTAGAATGGGAAGAAGGACATGCATATCTTATCATCATACCAAAGAGAGGAATCAATGCCAAAAATGAAACAAGAGCATAGTCCTGTGACACCACAGGACAAGTTTAGAGAATGAGCAGGACTTCAGGAAGCAAAGGTGAGAGTAAGATAACTGTTTTCTTTCCACTCTCTCAAGACAGGAGTGGTGCTACATACCTGCTGAATTATTCTCACCTCTGATATTCTTCCTGGTGATAATTTCTGCTATGTTAGGTTTGGATTATATTTGGGAAATAGCTTTTTCATGGTAGAACTTCTTCATGTATGTAACTCTTTCAATACAACATAGATCATAGATGTTCTTAAAAATCAGTACATTATGCCAATAAATTCACACAATAAAAACCACAAGTGCTACGAGGAAAATGGGGTGAGAGGTGCAACACTCAAAAACACAGATAAATAAAATCAAAAAAGAAACCTAATAAGGCAATGGCATAGTTTTATATGTTTAAGAAGTACATAGCTATGTCCATAAATAGGATACTTTACAATGGACAAAAGCTAAAATTTCTCATGAAGTTGGGTGTCAGAGGTCAGAGGATTGCAGCTTGTGAGTTATTGTAAATGGTGAAAAGAGGATTATCTAGAATTGGTTGAGATGTTGTAACATCAGATCTGAATAGATATGGTGCTTCGCACATGTGGTGAACTGATGTAGGTGACTGAGGTTTTGTGTATGCATTTTTGTATATACCTTAAGTGACTTGGTTTAGCTAGGTGTATTTCCTGCATTTACCTACTGTTCCTGGAAGTCAAAATCATACGTTTGCAGATGCAAAATTCACATTTTGTTCACATTGTTCCATAGTATATTATTCATGTTGTAAAATATCATGTTTTCAAAACAAATATTCTAGCAAAACCGCTGTAATCTGCATTGGTTTTGAAGTTAAAATTTAAAGAAGCCTTACCCAGACAATTGGTTTTTAAAAGTCTTCAATAAACCTCTTCACAGCTGATGCAGTTTCACTAACAGGTTTTTTTCAGAGATGGTACCTTTTATTGATTAGAAAATAGTGCCCTTTCTCTGGGTGCTGCCTGTTGCATGAAGGGATGCTGGATTTCAGGTCTATTTTTTTTTTCCAGCCAGGTTGATATTATGCTAAACTAAGATGGATAAACTTTAAAGGATTAATAAGATAGAAATTCACCAATTGCTTTGCTAGAGATTCTATTGTTTACTGTCAGTGTTATGTTTCTTTTCAGTTCCTATAGTTATTTGTTATAATGGCTTATAAAATAATTCATTCTGCATAATTTAAAAAATTGTATTAAATTTATTGGGGTGACATTTGTTCATAGGGTCATGTAGGTTTCAGGTGTACATTTCTATGATACATGATTTGTATTTTGGATTGGGTGCCCACCACCAAAAGTTGAATCATCTTCCATCACCATATAATTGTCCCCCTTTACACTTTACTACCTTCCACTCTCTTCCCTCTGGTAACCACCATGCTGTTGTCTGTGTCTATGAGTTTCAGTTATATGCCACATATGAATGATATCATACAGTTCTTAATATTTTTCTGACTGACTTATTTTGCTTAGCCTAATATTCTCAAGATCCATCATGTTGTTGCATGGCTCCAAAACTTTATTATTAAAAAGTACTAACTTATTTAATGTGATTTTATCTTCCAATAATGAAAGAGAATCCCATTAAAAGGAAGCCTAGATGGGATGTAAAAAGCAAAACTGTAAAGATGAAAAAGATCAATGAAACTTGATCAAAAATAAAATGTTCATTGAAAGAGTTTAATTGAAAATCTATTAATGTACAAAACATCATGTCAACAGACAAAAGAAGAAAAATCATATAATATCAGTAAAATTAGAAAAACTTTTGACAAAATTTAATACCTATCATGATAAAAACCATAAACAAATGAGAAATGAGAGGATTTCCTCAACTTGAAAAACTTTCTATAAAATACTTAGAGTTGACATTGTATTTAATAGTGAGAAACTAAATACTTTTCTGCTAAGATGAGAAACAAAGATATTCCTTCTCACCACTTCTATTAACATCATACTGGAAGTCCCAACTAATACAATGTGAAAGGAAAGGGTAATGGAAGGATTACATGTTGGGAAGGAAAAAGTAAAACTGTATTTGTTCCCAGACGATATAATTATTTTTGTAGAAAATCCATAATAATCACCAAAAAACCTCCTAGAACTAATAAGTGATTATAAATTGGTTGCAGGATATAAGGTTAATAAGTAAAAAAAAGTCAATCACTTTTGCATATACCAGTAATAAACAAATGCAATTTAAAATTGAAAACATAGGTGTTCTGGTCCAGATGGCGTAGGCAGACATGGTTCTCCTCGTCACACAACCAAGTCAAAATTACAACTAAAATATAGAACAACCATCACTCAGAACCATCAAATCGAGTTGAATGGAAGTCTGACACCTAAAGAATTAAAGAAACCACGTCCATCCAGAGTGGTAAGAGGGGCACAGATGTGGAAAGGGCTGGTCCCACATCCACATGTGGTGGATAAAAATTCAGGAAGGATATCTCGGGGGCAAGGATTCCCAGCCCCACAACTAGACCCCCTTACCCAGGGTTCCAGTGCCAGGAAGATAAGCCCCCTGTAGGGTAAGCAGAGGCAGTCTGGCTCCCTCACCCAGGTGCATGGATAACTAGAGGGAGCAGCTTCTCACAACCTTGAAGAAATCTGATAAAGTAGTGTTCTCACAGTCTGGAGGCTGGGTCTCACGGCCTTGAGCCTGGGTGCCATAAACTGCCCTTTAGCCTTGAGTAGGATCGCATGTGTAGTTCATGCTAGGTTACTTCACTTTCTAGCCTGCAGCTGGCTTTGTTAGGGCTAGTACTTAAGGAGTAGGAGCTCTGGGAGAGAGAGCCAACATAGACATAGGCTTGTGACCTGTGTGACTCTGGAATAAAGGCACGTCAAGCATCCACACAGTTCCATGCATATTCTTCATTCTACCTGAGTCTTGAGTGGTCCTGCTCAGCCTAGGGAGGTTGCAACACACCCCCACAACCTCTGACTGGGGATTGAGTCAGCAGAATAAGCCACTTGAGCCCCAAGTGGTTCCTCTTAAAGAACCAACACATGGTCTCACCTACTCAGACTCCCTCCCTCTGAGCTCCAGCACCAGGGTAGCAGCTTGAAAGGCACCAGTTGCATACAGAGAGAAACTGAAGTGCCCAGTATCAAGGGAAGCAGAGGCCATTGTGCCTATTCTGAACCCTCCCCCACAGATCCACAAAGCCAGCAAGCTGGTGTCATATCTGAGATAGCTTCAGCCAACATGGCTAACACTGTCTGCCCTACCTTGGAGATCCCAAGAGATTCCACCCTGCCCAATTTACAGGCCCATCCAAGCTGCTTTTCCATATGAATGGCTGGTCTTGGCCCATGCTTCACCACTTCCTAAATCCTCTCAAACAAGCAACAGCAGGCCTTAGTGAGCCCCAGAGCTAGCACTAGCAGCAGCCAATCTAGATTCATGGCGTGGCTATGCCTGGGAATCTTCAAGCCAGCTCAGATAGCAGCCATATCATATTGCTTTATAGCTCAGGCAGAGTGGCCCCAAGCAAAACACAGGTTGGGGCTGATCTTGGCCTGTACCACCTGGGAAACCCCAGAGCCTGCGCATCCAGTGGGCAGCTACAGATCATGTCAGAGCGCCACCACCTTGTCCATGCACAGCTGATCCTCCATTGAGGGCATAGATTGGTGGTCAGTGGTCATAGCCAGTACTTGCAGTTGACTGGACTAACTAAATCCTTCCCATTGACCAGACAAAAACAATTAAGGCTAAGAATAGAGAGCCCAGAAGTAGACCAAGACAAATGTAGTCAAATGATATTTGACAAAGGAAAAACATAAAAGCCTTTTCTTTTTAGTCCTTTTTAATTTTTATTTTTAAATTACAATTATTGGGGTGACATTGGATAATAAGATTATACATGTTTCAACTGTACATTTCTATGATACATGACCCGTATATTGCATTGTGTGTCCACCATCCAAACTCAAATCTTCTTCCATCACCATATATTTGATCCCCTTAACCTCTGCTATCCCTCCTTCTTTCTGGTAACCACCATACTGTTGTCTCTGTCTATGAGTTTTTGTTTGTTTATTATTATTTCTTTTGGTTTGTTCTTTTGTTGCTTTAAGTTTTATATTCCACATATTAGTGAAATCATATGTTTTTTTAACTTTTCTTTCTGACTTATTTCACTTAGCACAATATTCTCAAAATCAATCCATGGGTATCACAAATTAGAGTATTACATCTTTTCTTATGGGTGAAAGTATTCCATTGTATATATGTACCACATCTTCTTTATCCAATAATCTAGTGAAGGACACTTTGGTTGTTTCCATGTCTTGGCCACCATGAAAAATGAAAGAATGAACACAGATAATGTATATATCTTTGTGAATAAATGTTTTCAAAATTTTTGGATAGATACCCAGACAGGAGTAGATGGGTCATATGGTAACTGTATTCTTAATTTTGGGGGGAGCCTCCATACTATTTCTCATAGTGGTGTCAGTTTACATTCCCACCATCAGTGAAAGAGTGTTACTTTTTTTCTACAACCTCTCTAACACATGTTATTGCTTGTTTTGTTGGTAATAGCCATTCTAATAGGTGTGAGGTGGTATCTCATTGTAGTTTTGATTTGCATTTTCCTAAAAGCTACTAAAATTGAGTGACTTTTCATATATCTGTTTGCCATTTGTATGTCTTCTTGGGAGAAGTGTGTGCTCAGGTTCTCTGTTCAATTTTTAATTTGATAGTTTGTTCAGTGTTGAGTTGTATGAGTTCTTTATATATTTTGTATATTGATCCTTTGTCAGAGCTGTTGTTTCCAAATATTGTCTCCAATTCTGTTGGTTGCTTTTTTCTTTTATTAGCAGTTTTTGCACAGTGCTGAGCTTTTTAGTTTGGTATAGTCTCAATCATGCATTTTTGTCTTTACTTCCTTTTCCTTTGACTTTGGGGTCAAATTCATGAAGTCTTCTCTAAGACCAAGGTCAATAACTTCAGTACCTATGTTTTCTTCTATGTTATTTATTGTTTCAGATCTTATATTTAAGTATTTGACTCCATCTTTGAGTTACTTTTTGTATATGGGGAAAAACAGTAGTCTGGTTTAATTCTTTTGTATGTAGCTTTCCAATTTTCCCAGCACCATTTATATTCTTTTTGGTTTTTTTAAAGATTTTATTTATTTTTTGAAAGAGGGGAAGGGAGAAAGAAAGAGAGAGAGAGAAACATCCATGTGTGAGAGAAACATTTTTCAGTTGCTTCTTGTATGTACCCAACTGGGGACTGAACCTGCAATGCAGGCATGTGCCCTGACTGGGAATCGAACTGGTGACCCTTTACTTTTCAAGATGATGCCCAACCAACTGAGCTACTCCGATCAGGGCTCCCAACACCATTTATTTAAGAGGATTTCTTTTTTTTCATTTTATGTTTTTGGCTCTTATCAAAAATTATTTGCACACATACATATGGGTTTATTTCTGATCTCTCAATTCTGTTCCATTGATCTGTGTCTGTTTTCCTGCCAATACCATGCTGTTTTGATTATCATAGTACTGTAGTATAATTTGAAATCAGGATGTGTGATGCCTCTGGCTTTTTTTTTTTTTTCCCTCAAGACTGTATTGGCTACTAAGGGTCTTTAGATGGTTCCATATAAATCTGGTGATTTTTTTTCTCTTTTTAAAAACAAATCATTGTGATTTTGATGGGTATTGCATTAAATCTGTATATCACTTTGGGTAATGTGGATATTTTAACTGTGTTGATTCTTCCAGTCCGTGAACATGGAAGATCTTTCATTACATAGTGTCTTTTTCAATCTCTTTTAATAACACTTTGTAGTTTTCAGCATGTAGGTCCTTGATATTCTTTGTTAAGTTTATTCCTAGGTGATTTATTGTTTTGGTTGCAATTGCAAAATAAATTATTTTTGTCTATATGTTTCTCTGAAATTTCATTGTTATTACAGAGGAATATAGTGGAGTTTTGTGCATTGATTTTGTATCCTGCAACTTTACTGTATTTGTTCATTGTTTCTATTTTTTTTTTTTTTTTTTGTGGAGGCTTTAGAGTTTTCTGTATAAAGAATCCTTTTGATCCGGCGATCCCACTGCTAGGACTATACCATAAGAATCTTGAAACACTGATTCAAAAGAACTTGTGCACCCCAATGTTCATAGCAGCACAATTTACAATAGCCAACTGCTGGAAGCAACCTACGTGCCCATCAATAAATGAGTGGGTCAAAAAACTATGGTACATTTACACAATGGAATACTACTCTGCAGAAAGAAAGAAAGAGCTACTACTCTTTGCAATAGCCTGGGTGGAGCTGGAGAGCATTATAATAAATGAAATAAGCCAGGGGGTGAAAGATAAATACCATATGATCTCACCTATAAGTGGAACCTAATCAACAAAACAAACAAGCAAGGAAAATATAACCAGCAACATTGAAATAAAAAAGAAACTGATAGTAACAAGAGGGAAGGAGGGAGTGGGGTAACGGAGAAACGAAGGGGAAGAGTTAAATCAAGGAACATGTATAAAGGACCCATGGACAAAGCCAAAGCGGGGAAGGACCGGAGGTTGGAGGTGGAGATGGGTGGGGCAGGCGGAAGGAGGTGGCAGAAAAATGGAGACAAAAGTATTTGAACAATAAAGAAATTTAAAAAAAAGAAAAGAAAATGACTATATGTAACATTTTTTATACAACTTTAGAAAAAAAGGCATAACTTTAAAGTACAGATCTGTGTGTAAAAGAATAAATAATCATGTCATCTACAAAAAGTGACAATTTTACTTCTTCATTCCCAATTTGGATACTTTTTATTACTTGCTCTTGGCTGACTGCTGTGGCTAGGACTTCCAGTACTATATTGAATCAAAGTGGTGAAAGTGGACATTCTGTCTTGTTCCTGATCTTAGAGGAAAACTTTTCAGTTTTTCACCATCGAATATGATATTACTGAGGTTTTGTCAAATACGGCCTTTATTATACTGAAGTAGTTTTCTTCTATACCCATTTTATTGAGTGTTTTAATCATAAATGAATGTTGTATCTCATTAAATGTTCTTTCTGCATCTATTGGTATGATCATAGGATTTTTAACCTAATTTTATTAATGTGGTGTATTATATTAATTGATTTGCATATGTTAAAGCATCCTTGTGCCCCTGGAAAAAACACCACTTGATTGTGATGTATTATTTTTAAAAATTTCTCTCAACACATAGCGTTGGAACAACTGGACATCAATGTGCAAAATAAAAATAAAAATAAAAAAAATCTCTACACAGATCTTATGTCTTTCACAGAAATTAACCATAAACGGATCACTGACTGAAATGCCATATTATAAAACTCCTAGAAGAAAACACAGGAGAAAATCTAGGTAAACTTGGAGCTGACAATAACTTTTTAGACACAATACTAAAATCATAATCTATGAAATAAAAAGTTGGTAAGTTGTACATAATTAAAATTACAAAGTACTTTTCTGCAAAAGATACAGTTAAGAGAATGAAAAGACAAGCTACAGTCATGGAGAGAATTTTGCAAAACTTTGATAAAGAATGATATCCAAAATATACAAGTGTGTAAACATAAGATTGTATAATCTATGGATAAATTAAAGATAAGGGATCATATCAATATTGAATCTTCTGACCCATAAACAAAATATATTTCCATTCTCTTAGGTTTTCTTTAATTTTCCTCAGCAATGTTTAATAGTGTTCAATGTTACAAATTCTCATGTATTTTGTCAGATTTATCCCTGAGTATTTCATGTATTTTATACTTTGTAAAGAATCTAAAATTTTTATTTTAAATTTTATTTTCAGATTGTTGATTGCTAGTATTTAGAAACATTTTTTAAAATTTTGATATTACGTCCTTCAACCTTGAAAAAAAAGGATCTACATTAATTGATAAACATGTTCTTGAAGTTAACATGAAATCAAGATACTTTAGTCCCGGCTGGGGTTAAGTTGGCTAAGCTGGTTGGAGTGTCATCCCATGCACAGAAAAGTCAAAGATTTGATGCCTGGTCAGGGTGCATGCAAGAGGCAACTCATCAACTCTTCTCTCTCTCACTCACTCTTCCTTCCTCTCTCTCTAAAATCAGTGAACATATCCTCAGGTGAGGATTAAAAATAAATAAATGAATATATATTTTAAAAATACATTCTACATTATTTCTAAAGCCATGACTTTACAATTTTCGCACATCATAGAGATAATCAAAACGTTTTTATGACAATTCATTTCTAGGCAATACACTTGAATTAATATAACATTTAGTTTAGTTCTTTTTTTGTACATATTTTAAACATCAAAACTTTATACAAATACCAATAAATAAACACCACTAAAACATACATTTGAACAAATGAATAAATGGATGGCTACAATGATGAATTCTTGAAAGATCAATCTGAATATAGAAAATTCTGAGTTGCCTGCCACTATAGACTTTAGAATACGCTCTGCAATGTTAGTGACAACTCAGATGTTTAAAAGCTTTCCTAACATCAAGCACATCACATGATCAACAAAATGAACCACATGATTTGTCTTCGTCTTAAAAATTAAGTATAGAGAGAGTGACCAGTGGAGTAACTTTTTGAAGAATTTAAACTGTTCACAAAGTTTAATATGTTTATCATATATATTGAAGTGATAACATGAGTTTTAGTCCACAATTTTCTTGGAAAATCTGAATATAACTTATTTAGAAAATTTTGAATGTGAAGGTGGTGGGATGTGGGGTCATTTAGTCAGTTACTGTGTGATCTGCTGGATGATCCAGTCTGTTAGGCAGGCATTCTCAGCTTTTTTCTTCATAATTTCACATTCATCCTTTCTGCAATTGAGTTCTCAAAGATGCTAAGAATTCAAGAGAATGGGTTTTTGTGTCAGGACATACAAATAATTCCACTGTCTTATGAGAACCTTAGTCTGAGAATGGCTAAAATCTCTGTCTACTGGCATGGAAGGGAATCTGATACTGAAAGATTGTTAGGGGGAAAGAAATCCACGCCATGTTTCTTGCCACACTTACAGGAGATGGGGGGATGAATTTTAGCAAATCCTCTGCCTTTTCATTTTGTGTATACACTTAAAAGAATCAGAAGAAGACTCAACCTGGGAATTCTTGTAGACGATTTCAAGTATATATTTCACACAAGAGTACCCTTTTCTCAGGGCAAGTTTCCTCCTCAAAATTGTTGAGTGTTTGTAGTTCCTCTTCAAAATCTCTGCTTCATCAGTCATACTGGTTGTTTGCAACACACTATTGTTTCTAATAAAAGATCTGCTCTGCTGAGGTTAAGGAATTTGGGGACAGGTTCATCCAAGTTGTTACATTTGGTCTCTTCATAGTCAGGCAGCTCTCTCAAAAGGTCAGGATCAAAGAAGTCAGCCTTGAGAAGCACCCTGTTGGATGACAAAGGACAAGATGCTTGCCAAGTTTCTTACTATTTATGGTGTTATTCCATGTTTAATAGAAAGTATCCAATGCTACTGAATTAATAAGTGATTTATGAAGGTTTAAGCAAGCAGTTACCAAACAAGAAAAATTCCAGATGATACATTTCTGAACCTTTCCTTCCAATCAATAATCCTTCTGTTAAATTTTCAACAGGAACTATATATTTAGACAACATAGGTTTTTGACTATGTCACTGAGTTTAAAGTGTTCTAGCTGCAGGTAGTACAAAAATGACTTCAAAAACATTTATGTATTTTGAACTTTACCCCAATAGGATTATTGAGAGTGTTTTTTTTTTTCCAAATGTACAACTATATTTTAGAGGTTACTTATCCTGAGTCCTTACATAGACCTCAGATAAGAGGAAGTAATTCTTATGAGGTCACAAGTGCTAAATTAGTGTTGTTAGGTATGTCCACGCTTTAATGTAGGAAGGAGACCAACCTGAAATAGGCCATCAGCTAACTTGTTAAGAGAGTTTACTAGCAAAATTTGAAAATATGTCAAGGAGCTTTTTAGTTCAATTTTTTTTATGCTTCTAATTGAAAATGGTAGTGCTAAAGGTAATGTTGGATATCATGAAGTTTACATTTTTATTTGACGTGAATAAAACACTGATCTCTCAACACATGGTCTAGTTCCTATCACATCAAACTGCTTCCTATAAACATTCTTTGCTTTTCTCCTTCTCTTTCTCCATTTATCTCCTCTCATCCCTCCTGTTCAGTGGTTCTGAACTGGTGATGACTTTGTTCCTCATGAGACAATATTTAGAGACATATTTGTTTGCTATAACTGGGGAGTGGACTGCCAGGGACACTGTTGAACATCCTATAATGAATGAGACTGCCTCCCTGCAATAAAGAATTGTCCAGTGAAATTCATAAAGCCTGCTCTAGTTACATCCTGCAGTGATTAAAGGTGGATATAATCAAGAATATTTTTTTAAGTAGAACATTTTATATTCTTAATGACCTAATATGCATAACTCCACATGCAAATAAAAGCAGTATTTTATAGATTTATTTTATGAGTTTAAATCCATAATTTTTACATAAGATGAAGTCATTCAACAGAAACCAAAGTTAATGTGCCAGTGACAGCCAGTGTGAAAACACTTGGTATTTAATGCATTCAAGTACATTTGTTCTTTTTCATTATCATTTGAAAAAATGTAAAAATATGTTTAAAAATAAAATCCAAATCAAACATTTTTAAGATTACTTGATTACCTCTAAAGAACACTGGAGTTCTGTGGACAAGCTTTTGCTCTGATATATTTGTTTTAACCCCAAAATAATACCATATATTCCTGGTGTTAGGATATTATTTTTCAAAAAAGTGAAACACATTATTTTGTACAAATATGAAATTAACATTAGCCAAAAAGTATTTTATCAATTAATGAGCAAGCCAATAAAACATTAAAATTGGTTCAAAGGAGATTATGAGTAACGAACAAGCAGGAATGTTGACAAAGCAGAGCTTGGTGTATGATTCTATTGGGCAATAAAGTATAACATTTGGGGTCATCTTGCAAAAGGAAGGAAATTAACTATATCTCTACTGAACAAAATTCATTTACTGTCTTATGAACATAAAAATTGCAGCTTAATCTCTACCCCAATAGACATGTAAAACAGCTTAGATAATAGACTGTCAAATGTGCATACCCTTCTGTAATCCTAGGCCAGGAAGGCTGTCTAAGCAAAGCCCAGCACACCATTGAAAGACACCTACTAATTCTTTTGCCCATTTTCAAGTCATTAATATTTTTTTTCTGTCAGTCCTAAATTTTCCATACTATGAAAAACCCTTATTAGAGTTCAGAGTTATTTCCAGGTTTTACTTAAAGATCTCACTCCTCTATTCCGCGCCACCCAACCTCCAAACGCACACAGAGTACTATTTCTAAGAAGTCCTATACAGTTAGGTCAGCTAAGCCTATGCTTTTTAGACTTTACTTTATAGAGAGGAAAATGCTAATTACTTAATGTAAAAATAAACCAGGAGAACAGGTTTTTCTCACTGATTGCCTGACTGTTTTCTGGTACTTGCAGCTGAGAGGAAAATTAAATTATCATCACTGATTGGAAGTTCAATGGTTGTTTTTATTTGGGAAGCAATCTGGAAACGGAGATGTTATTAGGCAGAAGATAAAATGTGATCTCCATGTTGAGTGCTCTGCATGCCAATCTGGAAGGGTGCGGCGATATTTCTAGAAGAGAAATTCTTAAAAGGTAATAAAACCATGTTGGTCCTATTTCTCCATGGAAAGGCAAAGAAAGGGGCTATTTTTATAACATACTCTCTGAGTAAAAGAGAAACACCTTTGTTCCCCAACACTCATAAAATGCAAAAAAGTACAAAGAACACAAAATATACCTTAAGTCCCCAGACTCACAAATAAACATTGTTAATAGTATAAGTTTCTTTCCTTCTCTTTCTCTCTCTCTCACATTTAATTTATCTCTGTCTCCTTCTCTATTCTTCTTCTTCTTTTTATATACATATTAATTTACTAAACATTTCTAGTTTATGTCACACACATAATTTTTAGTAACTTGCTTTTATATATAATGATATATTTCTTTCCCATATGCTCAAAAATTTTTGCAACTTCATTCTGAGTATAGGAATTTTATTATAAACAAATAAAACATGAATTTTATTAAAATTTTTTATAAAGTTAAAAACAAGTATAATTGTTTGCTTTAAGCCTAATTTTGGGATATATGAAAAGGAAAATTTAATGATTCTTGTATTTAATTATTGTTTATTCAGATAGGTGCCTACAGAAGAAAAAAATACACGCTTTATTGATTTTTAAAAATTATGTGTTTTAAACTTTCTTAAATAAATCATTGGCTCTATTATCACCTTTATTAAGGTTTTCATAGGTGAATCTAACATATAAAATGAGAAAGTCTTAAGGTTGTTAGATAATTTACAGAAATTGTTATATAACTCCATGGTTCATTGTGATAGTATTTAATTCTCTGAATTCAGATAGCATCATACAAATTTGTGCCAAATAACTGAAACTGTACTTATAGTTTAAATTCCATTATTTGGAAGATTGTGCTATAACAGGGGCCACTAAATAATATATTGTTTACAATAAAATATTAACATAAAAAGGAAATATATTACACAATGTGTTAAAATTAATGAAGATAAAAACTATTTTTAGATTCTAAAAACACAATGTTTGTTGGTGATTATCGCTTTGCTAGAGATAAACTGGAAGGTGGAGGATTTTGGGAACTAAAGAAAATAATCTGAGAATAACAAACAATATTTTCCTCATTTTCTTCCTCTGCCCTCTTATAGTATGAGTTTTCCCTTATATGCACTTTATTAAATACGCAGAGATCTTCTGATTTTTTTTTAACTTTCTCAGTTGAACCTCATACCTCATCTAACAAAAAATTGAAAAAATTACAGCTTTATAATTTTTAGCATACTAAATACAGGGCTTATTTTAAGTAGTTTATGCTAACTTTCTCCTTTATGATGTTTGTGGGTTGCATTTTTGACGGGAACCCAGAGGAGGCATGAGTCAATTCTATCTACATTTTTTTTTTTCTGATGTAAAATACCAGCATGATTTATTTTAATCAATGTGGCCCTCAGCCATTTGAAGTATCTTATGGGAAAGGAATGAAAACCTCTAGAGAACAAGAAAACTGAAAAGTGTGAATCACCTACATTTCTCATTTACCCATGCTAATTAAGACCATGCATTTGGAAGTTACCATCTGAAGGAAAATTAAGTCAATTAACGCACTGATGAAGATAATTTTCAATATTCTATCAGGAGGCAAAAATCTTCACCAGCCCTTCTTATTCCTACTGGAAATAATTTTCATACAGTCTCTCAGCACTAAGAACTTAAATGAGTGCTTTGCCAGTTCTGTGGGTTCTAATTGCAACTTTTATTTAAATTCTGATTTTCTGCCTCACAGTTCCATTTCTGATTGGCTGGACCTGATTGCTTTCAGACCTGATTAGATTTTATTTGTAGGCCCCTGGAAACTTGCATTCATGAACATTCTCTGAGTTTAGAGGAAAATCCTCTAAGATCTAGCTTTTCTATGTCAACTGGAGCATAAGAACCACTAGAGGTTCTTTAGGAAAGGGGTTAATTTGGGAGCGTTAATTACCAAATAATTATACCCTATGTGTAAGTTACTCATAAAGATTTATTTTAAAAGCTAAGCCTGTTTCTCAGATGAATACATTTCTCTTTAGTTTCAGCATATGCAGCATTTCATCTTTTATTGTTTTTCCTATGCCTAGAGTCAGCTAACATAAAAAAGACACATTACAGTAAAAATGCCTTTACTAATGAAAATGAGCAAGTTACTTTGCCCATTTCTTTGTAAGGGCTTCCTTTGCTTTGGGGAGTGGAGACTGAATGGACTAAAGAAGACAAATATATGCACATTTTTTAAACTCCTGGAGTTTTTTAGACATAAATTTGAGTATTATTAATTATCTGAACATTTAACCATTTTTAATATTTCAGATAGCAATGAATAAAATAAAGTAAAATATATAATAAAAATTGTTAGTTTGCATATGGCTCTATTCATGTTTTTAAGTTATCTGCAAGGTCACTCTAGGCATTTGAGATTATCAGCCTTGCTCTAGATTCTCCATCATGGGTATATACTTCTACTTAGGCTACTTCTACTTGTGTTTCCAGCACAAATATTTTTGGGAAAGTGCTAGTACCTTTCCTCACTGAGGAAAATAAACCAACAATAGTTTCCTTGAAATTAGAGATAGAACATTTCAAGATAATTTTTCTTTTACACAGCAAAATTCTGATTTGTATTCATTTAATATTTTGATAACATCAAAATATTTTAAAATATTTTTAAAATAAAAAGCATGGTCAATTTGACTATAATACTACTATATCAGAGATGTTCAAATAGACTTTAGGAAAACTTTTTCCTAGTCAATCATTATGATCATATGTTAATAGAAATAACAGTATTTCATCCAACTATATTTACCATTAATGATAATTTGTAAAAATAGTGGTTCTTATTGTACATTGATTCTTGGAAAATATAATCTAAAAGAGAGTCACACTTTCCATTTTGTTTGGATAAGAGCACCACAGTGCACCAGCACATTTCTGGAAACAAATGGTTTCTTTTCCTAAAAGCATGCTGTAAACTCCTTTCTTTGTGGTGAGTGTGGAAATTGCCACTGGGGTGTCTTTCCTGGTTTAGGTTATTGTAATTAAATCTGTGACACTAAATAGAAATAACTGTGAAAGCCCCCCCCCAAAAAACCACCAGGTATGTAAAAGGACACATGAGCAATATAACTGTTCTATTACCAGTTTACTACAAGTCAACTGGCCTGTGCTACCAGGGACACAGACAGTGAGCATCACATCCAGGGTCTATCACTAGGAAAACTTCAGGTACCTCTTCAGTCTCCTGGGCTTCTCTCTCAGTGGAGGTTTTGATATCTGTTAGTCCCCTTCTTTAATAAGGAGGACTGTCACAATAAACCAAGTCTCTAGAACAAGCTCTATTTATGTATGGTTGGGTTTCTGCACATTAGGGATTCTATTTTCATTTCCTACATAACCTATATCCTGGAGTTGACTTTCTTAACTCCTTCTTCAGAAAAGCACCAGATTGGCAAATACAGAAACATCTAGTCGGAGTGTTAACCTGAAGGATCAATCAAACAGAAAGGGAACTATTTGGAGGCAATAACTATGTAGTAGAATAAAATTTGCAGATCTAAGTTAGGCTTAGCTTTTTGTATTACCTCATTGACTCAATGGAGAAGTTAAATAGACCAAAAGATACAGAGTCCAGCTCTTGGACTATGAGCTCTGTCATAGTTTTTTGATATTCAAAAGAAAAAGAATATATTTTTGACTTTTAAGAGCCTGGCCATGTAAGAGAACCAAAATGTGTTATGTTACAAAATCTTAATGTAAATATCAAATGAATCTTTTGAAAAATGCCTAGTAATAGACTGTCACTCAGACAGTTGCTTATGGCAAATTTACTGGGGAGCACTGTTGAGACAAATATCTTAAAGCAGTGAGGAGAGCAGGACTGGCTTGCAACAAGCTGAACTACGAAGTGGTCACAGCTGAGCTTCCTCATTTTTACGGAGAGCTCTTGAGCTGAGGTGCCCTTCACAGTGATTTCAGTCTGAGGTGAGGACTTTGTGCATTTGTTACTATCCCTTTATTGGTCAGTCACAGGCTCATATTACAATTAAAAGATTTAATACTTGGTCTGTAACTTTCTCACAGAACATTATTATGAATTTTACTAAATTTAAAGGGTTTCTTCTTGTGATCTGTCCAAAAACATTCCAGCCATTGTTAATATAACAAGAACGGTTTGTGCAACATCAATTTAACCTGTAAGCCAAGGAGAGTGGACTGCAATCCACATGCGTGAACAATGATGACTTCATTGTACTAGTCAGTGGGGGCAGTAGATGCCATTGAATGAGCATGTATACCATGTGGCCATTGTATTAAAAGTGATAGAGTGAGTAAAGCAGAAAATCTGCATCAAATTTTTTAAGTTTGAACATTCCTTCTTGGAAATTATTTGGATGAATCAGAAGGCTTTCAGGGACAATGCGATGAGTGCAGCACAAATAAAACTGTGGCACAAATGCTTCAAAGATGGCTGAGAATCTGTTGAAAGTCATCCATGTTGTGGAAGGCTTGAAACAAGCAGAACATCTGAGAATGTTGAACATATGCATGGACTGTAATCAACAAAATATCTGTGTGAGGTTCCAAGGTGTCTACTTTGAAGAGAATTGAGGCATCATTGTCCTATGTACAATGTTTCCTATAGCTTGTATCTCCTTCAATAAAGGTCTCTAGTTTTCATAGTACATGATTGTACACTTTCTGGACAGACCACATACATCCCTTTAAATAGTTTAAAATGATGATGAGGGTTGTGGGGGTGAGGAAGACTGCATAACATGTAGATGAGTAACAATTCCATTTAAATCTAGCACAAAATTGTGTGGCTGGTTAGAAAAAGAACTGATAAAGATCTGTGCAATACATGCAGAAAAATCACTTCATGTTGTATTTAGATTGATTTGGATGACAAAAGAAGGAGAAATGTAACATAAAATACCATAACTTTTACCATCCATTTGTGAGTAGTACACTGCTATATGTAGCATATTTACAGTAGAAAGGAGTCCAGATTTGTCCCAATTAACCTTGTAACTAGATGTACTCCAGTGCTTATTAATGACAGTAATGAGATGCAGACAAGACAATGCATTAAACATCATTGGCATATAAATTAAATTTGCATGCAGTTTAAAAGGAATAGATACCTTTATGTACTGGACATGAAAGGAAATTATTAAGAAGCCATTTCATAAGAAAAAGCTAATTAGAAATAAAATTCAATACTTTCTCTAGTGCTCATCTCCATCAGTGTTGGAAACAAGTTTGACTATGAACTAAGAAATTGTTCTTATTGAAATTACCATACAAGGTAAGAAATTAATTTTATGATTGTCCCAATGGAAGCTACAGTAGCTACAAATACTTATATGCCCATTATAATTTTCCTCTATATTGGCCTACATGTTAATTTGCTTAGGTTTCTATCTAAAGCTTATGAATAATTTAAAATAGATCCTCTGTCTTTACAGCAAAATGATAGAATGAGATAGACATTTGCTGTACACAAAATCCAAACTCAACAGCAAAAAATGTGAAATACATATAGGAAGATTGTATTAGAAAAGCCATTTTTAAGAGTATATTATTAAAAGGTAGTTCAGTGCTCAACATTTAATACCATGACTCTTGTTCAGGATATTCAGTAATTAGCTAGAAGGATTCCATGTGGAATTAGGGTGTTTATGATTACTTTTCATAAGATAGTAATCCATATCTTAGAAGGAACATCTAAAGTTTTTTCAGAACTAAAGACAGTTGAAATTTGATTTGGACAATGACCTTTCCTGACAGTTATTAGAAAATATTACCATATAGAAAAGCTGAACACAAAACTGGATCTTCCCAATTGTCACAGGCTAATAACTACTGCTATTTTTTCTGCCAGATTTAACTAAAAATCACATCCAGTTTTATAACAATAGCAGCAACCAAAAAGGAGGAGGTGCTCCTCCCACTCACCCATGCTATAAACATCAAACAATCAGGTTGGCACCGACATTAAGTACAATAGTGTCAGAACCACCATGAGAAATCAATCAAAGACATATTTCTTTTGTGAGTTTTTTTTTTAAATCACAAGAACTCTGAGAACCAAGGAGGAAAAGCAGCTTCTAAACAAAAATGAAATTAGTAACAGCAGACCCATTGCCAAGGGCAACATTCATTTGACAGAAGATGCAATGATGACAGATGAGTTCTTATTCTTGGTCTAAATTTTGTCTACAAAATGAATTCATAATATTTTAAATATTATCAGCCATTTTGCACTCACCTTTGTTCTCTAAAATGTCAGGGGGCTGTGTTGGAAGAAGTCAACAGAGGTATAATTTCTTCCCTTTCCCTCTGTGATCCTCCCCATTTACAGCTGACAGTAATTGTTATAGTTCATCTCCCCCAATCCCATTCTCTTCATCATTTCTCTATATTCATAGATCTTTTTCCTTCTCTTCTCTGCTGTTATAAAGTTGTAGTTGTCTAATTTCTGCCACTGGGACCATTATTTTTTAACTGATTTGAAATATTCTTTGACATAAATCATGTTCTAAAATTTTTAATTTTTTGAAAAAATATTTTTCATATAATTTTAATACATTTTTTTTAGCATTAAAAATTTTCAAGGTTTATCTAGTGCAATTTCCTCATTTTATCAATGAGAAAACTGAGATGCAGAAAGATATGTGGCTTAATCACAATGACATTCAACACCTAATATAGGCATGGTTTTTAAAACTATTAAGCAAACTGCTCATGGTTGTATTTTGCACTCTAATTTTGATTCTCTCAAAACCTCATGGGAAAACTAGGTATTAGTTATTATCAATTTATAGATAAAGAAATGTATGTTTAGCTCAAAGAAAATAATTAATTCACCCAAGGTTACAGCCTTGCTGACCCCTAGTATAACCACCTCACTATGGGGTGTCCCTCTATTGTGATTTCAAAGTAGGTAGGTTATTTATAACAATATAAATTCCCATTTTATATTTAATATTCATGTTTACTTTCATTTTTAGTAATTTTACCTTAATTCCAAAATTAATAAGCTGATCACTTTGATAAAGACTCTCATCTCATTTTATCTATCAGCTCTATGAATTTAGTATAAAATGAACCCGAGGTCATTCCTCCATACTATGTCATGGGATGAGCTAAAATAACCTCATGATAATGGGTTTTTACATGATACAGACCAGAGAAAATCCATTTAAACTTGTCAAAATTTGTGCCCCTCACACAAGACCTTACAAATTGTCTAATGATCAGAAACTAGAGCTTTTCAGAGAGCTCTCAAAAGAACAAAATTATCTAAGACAAATATAGGACAGATATCAAAAATTAGTCTGGTATTCCATTTATTAAGCACTCTTGTTCAGAAGATTGGAATTACCTTTCTTTCACTTTTTCTTTGCCTGATAAGCTTCACAGCAATTTCTACAAAGGACCAGCTAGAAAACAATATGGAGCGTCAAGCACACTATGTTTAGACAGACTGTAAAGGCAACAAAAGGTACAATTAACAGAAGTGACCTAAACTAATAAAGGCAGAGCTACTTATTATTGAATCATCTTCCTCTAATTTTAGAAACTGAAAAACCTTCATTCTCTATTGTCCATATTTTAATTAATGCCTATTATTTGCCCTAAATAGTGCCCTCTTTTGACATGCTATTTATACATACAATTTCTGAAAATACACAGAATTTGCCTGGCAAGCAGAATCTCCACAAAATGTTTTTGTAAGAAATATCAGTTCCCTTTTGTCTCAGGAATGTCTTGAGGACAAATTTGTAGTTCCCTCTTGAGGGTATTCCAGCTTTCAGTTTCTTTTTATGTAATTTTAATATATTTAATGTTGTATTTTGATTACTCTGCTAACATTTTCTGCTTTTACAATTAATTTGGCTTCTGTGGGACAGATGTACAAGGCACTTCAGTTGGGTGCTGATTTGACTCTTTCTGGCTCTTTTCAGGGTGCCTCTGCAGAACAAGCCCCTGCACAGAGACAGTGTTTTCAGAAAGCATGTTTACGGAGGACTGAGAGGAATGGTTGTCCAGACTGGAGAAAGTACAGCCAAAGTGCTTGTTGAAGCAATGGAGTTCAGAGGAATAAAAACTGAACATAAGAACAGGTTACTAGAGCAGGCTGAAGAACCTCCATTTGTGGATGAGGTTTACAATTACAATTCTCAAGGAGGTTTTTCAGGGTACAAGTAAAAAGGCACCAAATATTTGTTTTGACATCTCTGTTTGATAGTTTCATTGCTTTCTTGCCAGTTTTCTGAAATTATTAAAATTAGGTTTTAAAAGAATTATTTTCAGGATATTTTCTTAAGAATTGTAGATTCTGTGTTTATGCTCTGGCCAGATAGCTAGGTTGGTTGGAGAATCATCCTGTATGCCAAAAGGTTGTGGGTTTGATTCCTAGTCAGGGAATAGACCTCATTTGAGGATTTGATACCTAGTCATGGCACGTGTGGGAGGCAACAGATCAACGTTTCTCTCACATCAATGTTTCTCTCGCTCCCTTCCTCTCTCCCTAAAATCAATAAACATATTCTTTGGTGAAGATTTTTTAAAAAGGAAGAATTGCAGATTCTATGCTTAAAAAATAATTATAACCTGTTAAGTTGAAGATGCTGTCATTCCCGTGGGTGATTTTCCGTGCTTCAGTTTTGACTTGCAATATTTTATCCCATAGTTGGTCAAATGAAGAATTTCCCCCCTAATTTCTAGAAGTGAGACACAGGAATATTGCTGATACATCAAGAACGCCTTTATTGGGCAGAGTGGTTGAAACCCCTTACTTCAGTCAGGATGTCACCAATTCTTAATTGTAGGTATATAAACAAGGCCCCATGGGCTTCGCAGAAGACTCAAACCTACCATCTATATGCTGTTTAACCTCTATCATGACATAGCAGACACCTCATTCTGACGTCAGTGCAGGCAGAGGAGATACTGTGTTTAAACACTGTGAATGTGCTGGTGATCAGTACTACTCAAGTCGTAGTCAGAACCCAGCAAGCATATCTACTTATACCTTACTGTAAAGCAAACAGTTGTGCCCCATTCTTAACTCTATGAACATGCACACCTCTTAGTAGACTGCTAACTCTATTCATTTGAATGTCCTTTTGCCTCTATCTCTTTGCTTACCTCAAAATTTTTCCTAAAGTTTAGGGAAAAAGTGAGCATTTCACGCTTGTATTTTTTAAAAACTATCTTAATGATCAAATGTTTTGATAAATATGCCATGTATTAAGAAAATATAATTACTGGAAGGTGGTCTGATACAGCTAAACTAGAATGGATGTATGATATGTGAGCTAAACTCCTACACTACATTCCATTCAAAGAAATCTGTCTAATTACTTTGGTAAGATAAGTCCAGAATGGTTAATATATTTTTACATATTCAATTTATGAAGTTTAACTACTTCTTTTAATTGTGTCAGTGTTGAACTAATCTTTTAAAAGCATCCCCTCATTGACATGAAAGGAAATTAAAACGAAAAGTGAATAGAATGGGTTGTGAGATCATTAAAATTATTCAAAACCAGCAGGAAACGTTTTGCTTCCAAACATACAGAGTACTTTTTGGTACATATTCCACAGGTACAAATATTTTCCATCATTATAAAGCATAAGAAGAATCATTCTCATTATTGTATATATACTGCTATATTCTCTTAGCACAAGAACCAAAATTTAAATGTTTAGAAATAAACAATGAAGAAAATAGTTGTTGATCCTGTTATAATGAACATGCTGAATGTTTCCTATCTAACTAATATTACAACTAGAGGTTTAGGAAAGCTCTGAATTGATATATTAAAAAAGACTGTTCTAGAATATGAAATTTCTGTCCACAAATTAAAAACTAGTTATTTAAATTGATCTCCAAGAAAATTAAAACATCATTCCCAAATTAGTGTGTCCTATATATTACCATTAGTTTATTACAATAACACAGTTTTGGAGGAAATGTTGCAAAGGAAAATAATATTTGGTACCAAAAATTATGTTGGCTCATCAGAACACAGGCTTGCCACAATTGCCTCAATTATATAACCATTTACATTTAATATTACAGCGTTGCTCTTTGTCATCTTAACTCATTGTTTTCTAATTGTCGCATTTGCTCTTTGTTCTGTTTTTCCTCTTTTTCTGCCTTCTTTTGGATTTTCTTTTTAAAATTTCAATTAAGCTTCTCTATCATATGTTAGTTTTTCATCTGTATTTAACTTGCTTTAATTTTAGTGGTTGCTCTGGGGTTACTGATGCATCTTTAACATCTCACCAACTACCTTCATAGAAAAGAAATGGCTATTTTCATAAAAGTGAAAATTCTTATTGGATTTTTCAGTTAGCAAAAACAAGTACCATTAATGCAGGTTTATGTAAAGTGAAGTGGCATAATGCTTTACGCCATTTCCACTTACAAAGGTTTCATATGCACACTCTACGTCTGGACAGAGGTGAAACCAGTAATATTATATCATATCACATACAATGTAAAATCTCCCATTACTGTCCCATCGCTCTTTGTGCTCTTGTCATAAATTTTACTTCTACATATGTTATAAACCTCTAATGCATTACTGTTATTTTTACTTTAAGCAGTTATCTTTTAAGACATTTTAAAGACCAAGAAAGCAAAGTCTTTTAAATTGGCTCCTTTAATGTTCTTAAGTACAACTCTGTTGGCAACAAATTCTCTCAGATCTCATTCTTCTAAAATTATAGTACTTTTATTTTTTTAAGAATATCTTCACTGGATGTAGAATTCTGGGTTAATTGTATATTTTTTCTCTCTGTACATTAATTATGTTGTTCCATTGTCTTCTGGTTAGAATTGCTTCTGATGAGAAGTTAGAAATTCTATCTATGCTCTCATATTTAATATGCTTTTTCCTCTGGCTGCTTTTAAGATTTTTATCTTTATCACTGGTTTTTAAAATTTGATTATCATGTGCCTTGGTAAGTTTTCTTTGTGTAATTCTGCCTGTAGTTTGTTGAACTTCTAGGCAATTTGGTTTTATACTTCTCATTAAACGTGGACAAGTTTTGACCATTATTTCTTCAAATATTTTTCTACATCCTATTCCCCCCTTTCCTTCAGAACTCCCTTACATGTATGTTAGACTGTTTGATATTGTTTTGCAAATCACTGAGTCTCCCTTTATTATGTTCTTTTCCTTTGTGCTTAGGATTGAATAGTTTCTAATCTATTACTATGCATTCAAGCTTATTGATTTTTTCTGCAGTGTCTAATCTGCTATTAAATACAACCAGTAAATTTTCTATATTAGCTATTGTATTTTCATCTCTAGAAGTTACATTTCTTTGTCCTTTCATAAGTTCCATTTATCTACTTTTATGTTCATGTTTTCCTGGAAATCATTTAAGATATTCATAATGTCTGTCTTTAAATCCTATCATTTCTTTCATTTCTGGGTCTGCTTTTATTAAATAATTTTTCTTCTGGCCATGGGTCGCATTTTCCTGCCCCATTTACTAGACTACGTATGCATAATAATTTTTACTGGATTTAGATAATTTTAAACATTGAGTGAATGGACTTTTATTTTCTTAAAAAAGTGTCAAGAATTTTAAACTTACTTTCTCACAAGCAAGTAAGTTTTATCCTTTGCATCTTGTTTTAAAATTTTGCTAGGACAGGTCTAGAATAGCCTTCAATTTAGGATTTGTTTAGCTTATCTACCAGTATGATGTGACCTTTCTTTGATTACCTACCAAATGTCCCCTAGTTTAATGAGGTTGTGTCACTTTAGCTGGTTGAAACTTGAATGTCTCCCAGTCTTGGGAGAGCTCAGAATTATTCTGCTTACAGCTCTCTGACAGTCATTCTTTCACTTGTATTTTATCTTTGTTGGCCTCATGGATACTTGCCCTCCAAATGAACAGTTAATATTGTGCCTAAGACTCAAGGTGACCCTTACAATTTCTGGCACTCTTTCCCAGCATAGTTCCCTTTTTTCCTGTGCTCTGCCCATCAAACTCCAGCTGCTTCAGTTCACCAAACTCCAAACTGTGTGAGTTAGGGAAACTGATGTACTTTGCTTAGGTTCTCCTCCCTCATACAGAAATCCTAAGCAATCATAGGGTTCGCTTCTTTGTTTCCCTTCTCTTAAGAATCACAGTGTTGTGTTAAATTTTATCTAATTTCATTTCTTATACTTTGTTCAGATTCTGGTTGTTTATGACAGGAGTACAAATCTGATACCACTGCTACATCATACACAGAAGCAGAAGAGAATCATACATATTTAAAAAGAGAACATCTACACTAATTCAAACTATACAGTCCTTTCTATGATTTGCATTCTCATGCTGAAATCCCAAGAAGATTAATTATATCTAGTCAGTTTAGCTCCTTCCCATCTGGTCTTCTGTGTCTACCGGGTATCTTTGAATCTTGACAAGATCAAAACTGCCATATGGAAGGCTATCTACATGGGTCCAGGTCAATATAAGGTTATTCAAGTCTTATATGGGTTAAATGTCATGCACAACATTTCTTGGTCTCAAAGTCATAGATAATGAGTTATTTTTCAATTGCATGACCTTAAATATCAACAAATTTTCCCCAATATGTAAGCAAACATTGTGATGCCAGTAATTGTATCAAGAGAATAAGAAATTATATAATGTCCATGATGATTACATATAAATTAGCTTACGTAATAGCAGTAAAAAGTTTTAATTACTCAGATATATAAGATAGAACCAACAGTCCATTCACAACTCATTTGAATGTGTCGATATAATCACTGTTTTAAATATTGGCAAAAATGTCATTTGAGCCTGCTTCCAAACAAGCACCTTGTATTTTGAAAACTGTAAGTTATATGTGAAAATATGGAAACTTTACATGGGTCCTAAAAGTGAAATTTGATAAGAAGAACCATATCTTTTTTTTGTCACAAAGAATTATTAGCAAATATAAGAAAGTTTCTACCAAAATACACATACACATACATACAGTTGTATGTGCATTGTATATGTATGTATAAATATACCTATATATCTATATCTATGATCAGAAGGGAAAAATGAGGACATCAGTATCCTTTTGAAAGATTTTTAAAATTTAATCTTTATCGTATTTTTTCCATTGCCACTTTATCCCCTTAAACAACAACCCACTCCCCTAGTAATTACCACACTGTTGTCCATGTCCATGACAACTTTTTGCTTTTTGCTCAACTCCTCCGCCTTCTAACTCTCCCCACCCCCAGCTGTCACTTGCTTTTCATCTATGAGTCTGTCACCATTTACCTTGTGGGCTTAGTTTGTCCATTACATTCCACATGAGTAAAATCACATGGTATTTGTCTTTCTCTGACTGGCTTGTTTCACGTAGCATAATGTTCTCCAGATCCATTCATACTGTTGTTAAGGGTAAAATTTTCTATTTTTTTTATGGCCAAATAGTATTCCATTGTGTAAATGTCCCATAGTTGTTTAATCCACTCTTCTGCTGATAGACCCTTGGGCTACTTCCATATCTTGGCAATTTTAAACAATGCTATAATGAACATAGGGGTACTTATGTTCTTTCAAATTAGTGTCTTTGGTTCCTTTGGATATATTCCAAGAAGTGGGATCATTGAGTCAAAAGGCAGGTTCATTTTTAATATTTTGAGGTATTTCCATACTGCTTTCCAGAGTGGTTGCACCAATCTGCATTCCAACCAACAGTACAAACGGTTCTCCTTTCTCTGCATCTTGGTCAGCACCCATTGTTTGTTTGTTAATTTATTGAGGATAGCCATTCTGACAAGTGTGAGATGGCATCTCGTTGTGGTTTTATTTGCATTTCTTTGATAATTAGTAACATTGAGAATCTTTTCATATGTCTGTAGGCTATCTGTGTGTCCTCTTTGGAGAAGTGTCTACTCAGGTTCTTTGCCCATTTTTAAATTGAGTTGTTGTTTTTTTTTTTTTGGTGTTGAGTTTTATAAGTTCTTTATAAATTTTGTATATTAACCCCTTAGCAGATATATTGGTGAATATTTTCTCCCATTCTGTCAGTTGTCTGCTTATTTAGTTGATGATCTTTGCTGTGCAAAAATTTTTAGTTTGATGTAAGATCATTTATTTAATTTTCTTTTGTTTCCCTTGCCTGAGGAGACATATCTGATAAAATATTGCTGCTGGCAATGTCTGAGATTTTGATGCCCATGTTTTCTCCTATGACATTTTTGGTTTTGGGTCTAACATTTAAGTCTTTAATCCCTTTTGAATTTATTTTTGAGTGTGGTGTAAGAAGATGGTCTGGTTCCATTTTTCTGCATGTATCTGTCCAATTTTCCCAACACCATTTATTGAATAAACTCTCTTTAGCCCTTTATATGTGCTTGTTTCCTCTGTCAAATATTAATTGACTATAAAGGTATGGGTATATTTCTGGTTCATTAATCTATGGGTCTGTTTTTATGTACCATGTTGTTTTGATTACTCTAGCCTTATAGTATAGTTTGATATTAGTCAGCATGATTCCTCCAACTTTGTTCTTCCTTATCAGCATCACTGTTGCTATACAGGGCCTTTAGTGGTTCTATATAAATTTTTGAAATATTTGTATTAGTACTGTGAAATGTGTCATTGGAAATCTTGATAAGAATTGCATTAAATCTATAGATTCCTTTGGGTAGTATGCACATTTTAATCATGTTAATTTTTCTTATGCATGAATGCAGAATGTATTCCCACTTGTATCTTCTTCAATTTCTTTCTTCCGTATCTTATAACTCTCTGTGTACAGATCTTTTATATCCTTAGTTAAGTTTATTCCTAGGTATTTTATTCTTTTTTTTTTCCCCTATTATCCCTCTCTCCCTTCTCCTCTGGTCACTGTCAGTTTGTTCTTTATTTCAGTGTCTCTGATTATATTTTGCTTGCTTATTTGTTTTATTGATTCAGTTCCACTTATAAGTGAGATCTTATGGTATTTGTCTTTCACCATGTGGCTTATTTCACTTAGCATAATGCTCTCCAGATCCATCCATTGCTGAAATGAAGGGTAGGAGCTCCCTCTTTCTTTCTGCTGCATACTTTTCCATTGTGTAAATGTACGATAGTTTTTTGATCCACTCATTTACTAATGGACACTTAGGTTGCTTCCAGCACTTGACTATTGTAAATTATGTGCTGCTATGAATGTTGGGGTGCACAGGTTCTTTTGAATTGGTGTTTCAGGATTCTTAGGGTATAATCCTAGCAGTTTATTATTAATAGCCCAAAATGACAAAAATATATCTTCTGTGGGTACATATATTTGCGCACTTTTACTATCTATAATTATATACACCAAACTGGGAATACGTGGACTGGGGAGAGCCAGGGACTTCACAGGATTGGCTAGCAGAGGTGTCCAACCTTTTTGCATCTCTGGGCTATACTGGAATAAGAAGAGTTGTCTTGGGCCACACATTAAATACATTGTGACATATAATCACAAAAAAACTCATAATGTTTTGAGTAAATTTATAATTTTGGGTAGTGCCGCATTTGTAGCCATCTTGGGCTGCATGCAGCCCATGGGCCTCAGGTTGGACACCCCTGGCTAGAGCATGCTCCAAGAGTAGCCTTGTTTGAGGGTTTTTCTTAAATTTTATTTTCATTTATTTTTTCAAATACATTTGTCTCTGCCTCCCCCTCCACCACTTTCCCTTGCTGCCCACCTCCTTCCCTCCCTCAGCTCTTCCCCTTTGGTTTTGTCCATGAGTCCTTGCTATATGTTCCTTGACTTTCCCCTTCCCTTCCTTTTCCCCGCCCACGCTCCCTCCTTCCCTCTTGTCTCTGTTGATTTCTTTTCCTTTCAGTGTTGCTGGTCTTATTTTCCTTGCATCTTTGTATTGTTGGTTAGGTTCCACTTATAGGTGAGATCATATGGTATTTGTCTTTCACCCCCTGGCTTCTTTCGCTTAGCATAAAGCTCTCCAGTTCCATCCATGCTGTCGCGAAGTTTAGTAGTTCTTTTTTTCTTTCTGCTGCCTAGTATTCCATTGTGTATATGTACCAAGGTTTTTTGATCCAATCATCTACTGATGGGCATTTAGGTTGCTTCCAACACTTGACTCTTGTAAATTGTGCTGCTATGAACATTGTGGTGCATAGATTCTTTTGTATTGGCGTTTTGGTGTTCTTAGGGTATAGTCCCAGCAGGGGAATCACTGGATCAAAAGGCAGTTCCATTTTCAGCTTTTTGAGGAAATTCCACACTGCTTTCCACAGTGGCTGCAAAAGTCTGCATTCCCACCAACAGTGTACTAGGGTTCCCTTTTCTCCACAGCCTCGCCAGCACCTATTGTTGGTTGATCTGTTTATGATGGCCATTCTGACCAGTGTGAGGTGGTACCTCATGGTGGTTTTGATCTGCATTTCTCTGATGGCTAGTGATGCTGAACATCATTTCAATGCCTCTGGGCCCTCTGTATCTCCTCCTTGGAAAAGTGTCTGCCCAGGTCCTTTGCCCATTTTTTGATTGGATCATTTGTCTTCTTGGAGTGGAGTCAAGTGAGTTCTTTCTATATCTTGGAGATCAAACCTCTATCTGATGTATCATTAGCGAATATATTTTCCCATATGGTTGTCTCCCTTTTCATTTTGCTGATGTTTTCTTTAGCCATGCAGAAGCTTCTTATTTTGATGAGGTACCACTTGTTTATTCTTTCCTTTATGTCCCTTCCTTAAGGAGACATATCAGTGAAAAAATTGCTGCCTGGGATATCTGAGAGTTTCCTCCCAGTGTTCTCCTCTAGGACTTTGATGGTGATGCGACTTATATTTAAGTCTTTTATCCATCTTGAGTTTATTTTTGTGTGTGGGGTCATCTGATGATCCAAATTCAATTTTTTGCCTGTAGCCATCCAGCTATCCCAACACTATTTTTTGAAGAGTCTATTACTGCTCCATTTTATGCTTCTGCCCCCTTTGTCAAATATTAGATGCCCATAGAGACCTGGGCTTATTTCTGGGCTTTCTATTCTGTTCCACTGGTCTATGGGTCTGTTCTTGTGCCAGTACCAGATTCTTTTGAGTATAGTGGCTTTGTAGTAGAGTTCAAAGTCCAGTTTTATGATCGCTCCTACTTTGTTTTTCTTTCTCAAAATTGCTGCGTCTATTCGGGGTCGTTTATGGATCCATATAAATTTTTGAAATGTCTGTTCTATTTCTGTGAAATACGTCATTGGTATCTTAATAGGGATTGCATTGAATCTATAGATTCCTTTGGGTAGTATGGACATTTTGATGATATTAATTCTTCCAATCCATGAACACAGTCTATGCTTCCATTTATTTGTCTCTTCCTTAATTTCTTTCTTCAATGTTGTATAGTTTTCTGCATACAGGTCTTTTGTGTCTTTGGTTAAATTTATGCCTAGGTACTTTATTTTTCTTCTTGCTATATCGAATGGTATTTTTTTTCTGATTTCTTCTTCTTCTATTGCATTGCTGGTGTACAAAAATGGCTTTGATTTCTGAATGTTGACTTTGTATCCTGCTGTTTTGCCAAATTCACTTATGAGGTTGAGGAGTTTTTTGGTAGAGTCTACAGGGTTCTCTATGTACACTATCATGTCATCTGCAAACAATGATAGCTTTACTTCCTCCTTTCCTATTTGGATGCCTTTTATCTCTGTCTCTTGTCTGACCGCTGTGGCTAGGACTTCCAATACGATGTTGAAAAGAAGCGGTGAGAGCGGACATCCTTGTCATGTTCCCGATCTTAGTGAGAAAGCTTTCAGTTTTTGCCCGTTGAGTATGATATTGATTGTAGGTTTTTCATATATGGCCTTTATTACGTTGAGGAATGCCCCATTCATTCCCATTTAGCTGAGTGTTTTGATCATAAATGGGTGCTGTACCTTTTCGAATGCTTTTTCTGCGTCTTTCGAGATGATCATGTGGTTTTTGTCTTTTCTTTTATTTATGTGATCTATCACATTTATTGACTTGCGTATATTGAACCATCCCTGCATGCCTGGGATGAATCCCACTTGATCGTGGTGGATAATCTTTTGAATGTATTGTTGGATGCGGTTTGCCAATATTTTGTTGAGGATTTTAGCATCTATGTTCATCAGCGAAATGGGCCTGTAGTTTTCTTTCTTTGTAGGGTCTTTATCTGGTTTTGGGATCAGGGTGATGCTGGCCTCATAGAAAGAGTCTGGGAACCTTCCCTCCTCTTGGAATTTTTGGAATATTCTCAGAAGGACAGGGGTTAGCTCTTCCTTAAATGTTTTGTAAAATTCTCCTGGGAAACCATCCAGCCCTGGGCTTTTTTGTGCCGGGAGTTTCTTGATTACTGCTTCCATTTCCCCAGCTGTTATCAGTCTGTTCAAGCTTTCTGTTTCTTCCTCCTTCAGTGTTGGAAGATTATACTTTTCTAAAAATTTCTCCATTTCATCAAGATTTTCAAATTTCTTGGCATATAATTTTCCATAATAGTGTCTGATGATCCTTTGTATTTCTGTGGTATCAGTTGTTATTTCTCCTCTTTCATTTCTGATATTATGAATTTGGGTCCTCTCCCTTCTATTCTTGAAGTGTCTGCTTAAAGGTGTGTCAATTTTATTTATCTTTTCAAAGAACCAGCTTCTGGATTGGTTGATCCTCTGAATTGTTCTTTTTCTCTCTATGTCATTCAGTTCTGCTCTAATCTTGACTATTTCCTTCCTTCTACTTGCTCTGGGACTTACTTGTTGTTGTTTCTCCAGTTATTGAAGTTGTAGTGTTAGGTGTTTTACTTTTAATGTTTCTATCTTTTTTAGGTAAGGCTGTATTGCTATGAACTTCCCTCTCAGGACTGCCTTTGCTGTGTCCCATAGGTTTTGGACTGTTGTCTGTTCATTTTCATTTGTTTCCAGACATTTTTTGATTTCTTCTCTTAGCTCATTATTGACCCATTCATTGTTTAATAGCCTACTTTTGAGTCTCCATGAGTTTGCAAGTTTTTGAAGTTTCTCTTTGAGGTTGATTTCCAGTTTCAATCCCTTTTGGTCTTAGAAGAAGTTTGGTATTATTTCAATTTTCCTGAATTTGCTGAGGTTTCCTTTGTGTCCTATCATGTGTTCTATCTTTGAAAAACTGCCATGAGATTTTAAAAGAATGTGTGTTTTTCTTCTTTGGGATGTAAGGTTCTATATATGTCAGTTAAGTCTCTTTGATTCTGTGTGTCATTCAGCACCACAATATGTTTATTAATGTTTTGTTTGGAAGATCTGTCCATTTTTGACAGTGGGGTGCTGAAATCCCCTACTATCAGTGTGTAGCTGTCTGTACTTTTTTGAAGTCATTCAAAAATTTCTTTATAAACTTGTGGGCTCCTATATTGGGAGCATATAAATTTGCAATATTTATGTCATCTTGATAGAGTCTTCCTTTAAGTATTATAAAGTGCCCCTCTGGGTCTCTCTTTATGGCGTTTGTTTTGAAATCTACTTTGTCTGATACAAGTATGGCAACCCAGGCCTTTTGCTCAAGCTCTTTTACTTGGAATATTTTTTTCCATCCCTTTACTTTTAATCTGTGTAGGCCTCTTGCTCTGAGGTGGGTCTCTTGTAAGCAGCATATGTGTGGGTCATGTTTTCTTATCCATTCAGCTACCCTGTGTCTTTTGATTGGGACATTTAGTCCATTCACATTGAGAGATATTACTGATAGAAACTTACTCATCTTTTCTCTTTGTACCTGTGTTCCTCTCTCTCTCAATCTTTTCCTTCATCTTCTTAAACCAGTCCCCTTAGCATATCTTGGAGTGCTGGTTTGGTAGAGATGTATTCTTTTAGTCTTCACTTGTCTGGGCAACTCCTTATTTCCTCTTCTATTTTAATTGAGAGCCTTGCTGGGTAGAGCAGCCTTGGCTGTAGGCCCTTGCTTTTCATGACTTGGAATATTTATTGGCATTCCCTTCTGGCTTTAATGTTTCTGTTGAGAAGTCAGCTCCTAGGCATATCGGGGCCCCCTTGTATGTTACTTTCTCCTTCTCCCTTGCTGCCTTGAGGATTCTCTCTTTGTCTTTGATAGTTGCCATTTAATGATGATGTGTCTTGGAGGGGACCTCCTTGTGTCCCTTTTGAGTGGGGTCCTCTGTGCCTCCTGGATCCATGAGAGCCTTTCTCTCCTCAAATTAGGGAAATTTTCCATCATTACGTTTTTGAGGAGGTTCTCTATCCTTTGCTCCTCTTCTTCTCCTTCTGGTATCCCTATTATACGGATATTATTGCGTTTCAGGGTGTCCTGCATTTCCCTAAATGCCTCTGCATTCTTTTGGAGTCGGTTTTCCATTTCTTTCTCTTTCTGGAAGCCTCTTTCTACCTTATCCTCCATCTCACTGATTCGATCCTCAGCTTCATCCAGCCTGCTTTGGATTCCTTCTACTGTGTTCTTCAATTCAGAAATGGTATTCTTCATATCCTCTTGTGTCTTCTTGATAGTTTCTATGTCCTTTTCCAGGCTGATATAGTTTGCTGTTAGATCCTGATAGTTTCTCTGCAGTTTCTCATAGTTATCTTTGAGCGGGCTGAGCTCATTGACCTTCCTTAGAACCACTGTTTTGAATTCAATATCTGATAGTTCCCTTGCCTCTATTTCATTGAGCTCTCTCTGTGGGGAGTCCCCTTTTCCACTCATTTGGGGGGAACTTCTTTTTCTTCCCATTTTTGTGAGAGTCTGTTAAGTATTTTTGTCCTTTTCTTTGTGGGCCTGCCTCTGATTATGTCAGTGGTTGACCCTATAGGGCCCTGTGTTGTTTGATTGAGCCCTCTAACAGTCTAATATCTGACTCCTGCTTGGGACAGCTCTGTGACCCCTTTGGTCAAGGCTGGGCTATTTTTTGGGATCTCTCTGCCCTCTCACGCTGGCTCCTTGAGCGTGCTCCCGGCGCGGCAGGATCCCCTGCCTGCCTGGGCTCGCATCTATTCCTAGGTATTTTATTCTTTTTGAAGCAGTTGTAAACGGGATTATTAATTTCCTGTTAGTTTGTTTTTAGTATATAAAAATGCAATTGACTTCTGGATATTAATTTTGTATCCTGCTTCTTTGCTGAATTTATTTATCAGTTCTAGTTTTTTGGTGGAATTTTTGCAGTTTTCTACATACAGTATCATGCCATTTGCAAATATATATACTTTTACTACTTCCTTTTCAATTTGGATGCCTTTTATTTCTTCTTCTTGTCTGATTGCTGTGCCTAGGAGTTCCAGTACTATGTTGAGGAAGACAGGTGAAACTGGACAACCCTTGCTTGTTCCTGATCTTAAGGGGAATGCTTGTAGTTTTTGCCCATTGAGTGATACTAGCAGTGGGTTTGTCATATACGACCTTTATTATGTTCAGGTATGTTCCCTCTAATCCTACTTTGCTGACAGTTTTTATAAATAGATGCTGGACTTCTCAAATGCTTTTTCTGTATCTGTTGGTAGGATCATGTGGTTTTTATCCTTTATTTCGTGTAAGTGTTGAAGCATTTATTGATTTGCAAATGTTGTGCCAACTTGGTCATGGTGTATGATCTTTTTGACGCACTACTGTATTTGGTTTGTTAATATTTTTTGAGGATTTTTGCACCTATATTCATCAGGGATATTGGCCTATATTTTTCTTTCTTTGTAGTGTCTTTATCTGGTTTTGGAATTAGGATAATGCTGACCTCATAAAATGAGCTTGGGAGCATTCTTTCCTCTTGAATTTTAGAAAATAATTTTAGAAGTAGATGTGTTAGTTCTACTTGGAATATTTGATAAAACTCACCTGTGAAGGCTTTCAGTGTTTTTGTTTGTTGGGAATATTTATGAGATATTTTTTACAGCAGCAGTCAGCAGACATTTTATGTAAAGGACACTATTATGAATATTTTAGACTTCGTGGTCCACAGAGTCTGTCACAAGTGCTCAACTCTGTCTAATGCAAAGAAAATGAGTCAGTAAATGGGTGTGGCTATGTTCCAATCAAATTTTATTCACACAAATGCTGTTGGCCTATGTGTCATAGTTTGCCAATCTGTGACCTATAGCACAAGATAACCAAAAGTCCTAGAGCCACCTGAATGAGGATACGTTATCTAGAGTCAGCGTTGAACCAATAAGATAGTCAAACTTGTGTGCTCATCATTTACACATGTTCCAACAACAGCTATGGGTAATACTAAAGGGGTAGAAATAACCCAGACACTTTTCTATCTGTTCCCATTTTGACCCACATTTGTGCTACTTCCATCTTTTTTTAAAATTAATTAATTTAATTTAATTTATTTCTTTTTAAAAAATTTTTCAAATATATTTGTCTCCATTTACCCACCATCACTTTCCCCTGCCCCCCTCAATCCTTCCCCACCTTGGCTTCATCCATGTGTCCTTCACACCTGTCCCTTGATCTGACCCTTTCCCTCCCCCTCCCTGTTAGCCCCCTCCCTCCCTCCCTCCCTCCCTCCCTCCTTCCCATTAATGTTGGTTTCTTCTTTCTTTCAATATTGTTGGTCATATTTTCCTTGCCTGCTTGTTTTGCTGATTAGGTTCCACTTATAAGTGAGATTTTATGGTATTTGTCTTTTACCGCCTAGCTTATGTCACTTTATTTTTGGCCCCCACTCCTTGCTTTAGGCAATTCTCTAGGAGAAAAATATGACTGGACTTCTTATTTGACTGGGCTTATTTTTTGGACTGCTTGAGTCAGGATAATCACACATGATTTTGTGTGTATGTTCCAAGCCAGAGCAAAGGGAAGAGTGGGCATATGAACCCTTAAGCCCATCATTTGAATTTCACAGATCATTATGTAGAATAACATTACCCAAACCATGTCTTTTTCTGTACCTCCTTGAACTAACTACAGTAGTAAAACTGAAATCATTTATGAACTGAGAATCTGACTATAAATCAGAAGTTTTGTTTAATACCATGCTGATTAATGAGAACATGTTCATCATATGTATGGTTTATAATTTATAAGTAAATTCTCCTAAGATATCATATTCCAACCTCCACCAATTTTGTTAAAGTATTTTTTAAAGCTTTCAGAAAAATGTCAATTTAATGTATGTATGATGAATTTCATAAAACAACATTGAATTGTTGTGAGATTTTAATTAGAACACACATAAAATCTTGTAACAGTACATGGCCTATGATAGGCATTCAAACATTAAATATCTTGCTCTAAAATATCAAACATAGAAAAAAATACCAACTAAACCAATTCAATTTATGAAAATATATGTATATATCAGATGATGTTTCATTAAGAAATATGTGTTTTGTTACTCCTCAAACTTAGCTCTATTACTCTAGAATGGATAACAACTTAAATTATAAAGGAACCAAGACTGTCAATAGTTACACATTCCTGAAGAAGGCATTCTATGTAAATATACACATTACCCTTGTAGAACAGCTGTGAGATGATGGATAATATTGAAAGAAAAGGACATATAATAGAGCAAGGTTTTTAGCAGAGTGTATAGGGTTATATTTTTATATAACCTGGAAAAATGAGGCTGTTAATTACCTGTTGAGTTTTAAGCATTAAAGACATACTAAAGAAATATGATTAGGAAGAGGAGAACAAGAAATGATTTAACATGGGTTTATAAAAACAAACTTCAGTATAAAGAAGAACCTTGTAAAAGTTTGCTCATGATGTTTTGCAAAAAAGCAAAATAAAATATTTAATAATCTCTTTATATGGCATAATTACACTAGTCTTTGCCTTAGGCAAAAGGAAGATGTTTGCCAATAAATTTGCTTTGAGCTTTTTTGAAAAAGAAACCCAAGTTAAAAAGGTATATTTCTTTTAGCAAGAAATGGATCCTCAGACTAAATATTAACCACATTTTCAATAATACTTTTTGAGTTGCAAAAAGTAAAAACAAATAGGAAAAATTTTTCAAAAAACATTAGAACATAATTATGGAAAAATTAGAATTGAGAATTAATAAGAAGGATTTTATTGGCTAAAAACATAAACTGATTTATACTTATATTTCATTTGCATATTATTTTGAGGAAACAATAAACTGATAATTGAACTACTTTATCCAAATTACTAGGGATTATGTTTTATCAACGGGACATTAATGAGAATCCTTTAATCCCAAGTACTAGAGATCGCCTCATGTGAAAGCAAGGCAAGGACTAATTGAAACTCGCATTCTGGAATGTCTAGAATTTCTGTTGTATTGCAAAGTTGAGTATTTACTAATGTTATTGCCTAATCTGGAAAATTAGTTTTAGCTCTTCATTCTGAGTTTCCTATCTTGGATTAGAAAATGACATGAAGACTATCCCAAAAATCCCTTTGTTCATTTGGTTTCTACTGATTTGTAATGGGAGGTAAATCTCTTGCCCATGGGGAGAAAGCAAATATCTATTATATAACTCACCAGAATGAACAAGACACAAAATAGCTTTAGGAATGAAGGAAACAGAAGAGTTAAAGGAAAAAGGATAGGAAAACAGTTTAAAACACTAGTGGACCACATTTTGACATTAATCCTTAACTATAATATAAAATAATTATATATTCTCTTTTGAGACTTTCAGTGACAATCATCTCTAATTCCTTTTAATTCTCCTAGCTTAATGTTTTCCAAATTACAGTGATTTATGTACCAAATTCTTATGAATGTTTATATGCAATGTCTACTATTATTTACTAATTAATTTTAATCTTATTTTTTCCTGACTAAATGCATTTAAAAAGAAAATTTAATATCACCATGAAATCAAGGATTTGGGGTTCCAGTATTTTTAATACATGTTAAAATAAAAACAATATTTTTAGAAATGTCATAACTATTATCACATATTATTATCATATACTCTGCTAACCCCATTTAAAGAAAAAGTAGCCCATATTAGAAACATTTGCTTTGAATTAATGAAAAAAAGTGATATCCATGGAAGTATTTTTATAATTGTAGACATCATGCTAAAATGATATCAGTAGGTAGATATATTTGTGGGGTGGGGTTAAATTCATGGACCATAATTGGTCTTCATCCTGGGGGAAATCTAACAGAAAAGAATAGTCAACTTCTTTTATTAACTATTGTGTTGGCCAAAAAGTCTGTATGTTTTTTCTGTAAAATAAAAGACATATTTTTCATTTTCTCTAATAACTTTATGGATATGGATATTTTGAGTATGTTGGCTATCTCTTGCATGGTACAACATTGATTGTTCTCAGTTAATGTCCTGATTTGATCGCTATCAACTTCACCTCATCTACCCAACTATGGGGCATCATCCAGTGAGAAATCTCCAGCAAGAACTTCGGCAACCGGGAGGAAGATGGCGGAGGAGTGAATGGGAGTCACGCTGACCTCCTCCCAAGACCAAACTGGAATTGTGACTAAATAATGGAGAAATCACCTGGAAAACAATGGAACGATAGAGGGAGAGGAGCCTTGGAGCTGCAGACAGACAGTGGATTCATCTCTCACACATCCCAATGGGTCAGAAGTGTCGTGGAGGTTCGTGAGGGTGGGCTGGGCGCCCATGGGCACCAGCACCAGAGGGACATTGAAATGACCAGCTGGATCCCCCTGAGAAGAACAGGGTCTGAACCATAAACAGGGACCCCTAGACTACAGCAGCTGAAATTACGAAAACACACAGACAAAACACCACCCTGAAAAGCTTAGGGGGGGCTCTCTGCCAGAGACAGGTGGCTGGAGATGCAAAAAGACATTTAAAGGGCCAATGCAAAAATTTGCAGTGGCAGCTGCCTTCCTTGATCTCTGGGTAGAGGCAGCAGCAGAGTGGGCTGGTGGCTGGGAAAAGACTGGTGAGGAAGACTTTGTGAAGAGAACTGAGACGGTGGCTGCTGGAGCCCTGGTGATAGCTCACCTCCCACTCTGTAGCTACCATCTCACTCAGGCATAAGGGAATCAATTAACCTGCCTTTTGTGCGCTCCGCACACAGCTTGTGTGCGTGTGAGCTGGGGGGTTAAGTGCAGACAAGCTGGAAGAAATAGAGGATCCCTGGCCAAAGGGGTCACACGGCTGCATAGAGAGCCTTGAGGACAGACTGGAGATAGAGGTGTTGGGGAAAGGAAGGAGGAAGAACTGGGGAGTCCCGACTCCCTCCCCATTCTGTAGTCTCCATTTTGCCCGGGCAGGACACGCCCCCAAAGAGGCAGAAGCAGGGCACCCACCAGCCGTACAGCCCGTGATTACAACGCAGTCACAGAAATAGTGGATCCAGGGCAGAAGAGGTCACAGAACTGCCCAGAGACCCCTGAGGAGAGACTGGAGACAGAGGAGTTGGAGAAAGAACGGGAGGAGGAACGGGGCAGTCTCGACTCCCTCCCCATTCCATAGCCCCCATTGTGTGCAGGCAGGCCACACCCCCAAAGAGCCAGAAGCAGAAAAGCACACAATAGACAGCCCAAAACCACACTGTGAAGGCGTGAACACACGCGCCGGGCAGCTGGTGACGGCTGGCGAGGACTTGTGCAGACCCTCGACCGCCAGGGCTGGCGAGAGCTCCTGCAGGTTGGTGCCCATGGGGCCTGAGAGGGAGTGCACAGATCAGAGAGGGCAGGCATAAACCAGTGGCCACGTGTGCCCGCCACTGAAGTGTGGTCTGCAGAAATAGTGGATCCCAGGCCTGAAGGGGTCACAGAGCTGCCCAGAGACCCTGGAGGAGAGACTGGAGACAGGATTACCCTGAGAGTCCTGGAGCTGACTTCCTCCCATTTCCATAGTCTTCATTTTGCCCAGGCAGGCGATGCCTGCAAAGAGCCAAAAGCAAGGAAATGACACAATGGAAGACCCTAAACTGACCAGTCCTGGGGCTCCCACTGGGCACGGGCGCTAGATAAGAGCACAAGGTCAGGTGAATAAGCGCCCAGGCAGGTGGGGGATCCTGCTGGCCAGGAAGTTCACTCAAGAGGCTGGAGTGAGAGTGCAGAGCGATCCACAGAAATAGTGGATCCCTGGCTGAAGGGATCACACAGCTGCCCAAAGCAGGAGTCAGACACAGACAATAGACTCCTGGAAGGCTCAAACAAGAGATGCAAGGTCATACAGGGTCAACAACTGACATCATCAGAGGCAGGACCAGGAAGAAAAGTAAAGAAAAATAAATAAATAAATAAATAAATAAATAAATAAATAAATAAACCAACCCGCCTACTACCATAGACGTATAATCCACAAAGTCAGGATATCTAGACAGATCAATTGAAGCAGAAGCAAAAATAAATAAATAAATTAATCACTTAAAAGACTGTCACAAAATGGGAATAAAAAGAAGTTCCCCCCAAATGAGTGGAAAATGGGAATCCCCACAGAGAGAGCTCAATGAAATAGAGACAAGGGAACTATCAGATATTGAATTCAAAACAGTGGTTCTAAGGAAGGTCAATGAGCTCAGCCAGCTCAAAGATAACTATGAGAAACTGCAGAGAAACTATCAGGATCTTACAGCAAACTATATCAGCCTGGAAAAGGACATAGAAACTATCAAGAAGACACAAGAGAATATGAAGAATACCATTTCTGAATTGAAGAACAAAGTAGAAGAAATCCAAAGCAGGCTGGATGAAGCCGAGGATCGAATCAGTGAGATGGAGGATAACGTAGAAAAAAGCTCCCAGAAAGAACATGAAATGGAAAAATGACTCAAACAGAATGAAGAGGCATTTAGAGAAATGCAGGTCAACCAGAAACACAATAATATCTGCATAATAGGGATAGCAGAAGGAGAAGAAGAGGAGCAAGGGATAGAGAACCTCCTCGAAAAAGTAATGATGGGAAATTTCCCCAATTTGAGGAGAGAAAAGGTCTCATGGATCCAGGAGGCACAAAGGGCCTCACTCAAGAAAGACCCAAGGTGGGCCACTCCAAGACACATCATTAAAATGGCAACTATCAAAGATAAAGAGAGAATCCTCAAGGCAGCAAAGGAGAAGGAGAAAGTAACATACAAGGGGGCCCTGATATGGCTAGGAGCTCACTTCTCAACAGAAACACTACAAGCCAGAAGAGAACGGCAACAAATATTCCACGTCATGAAACACAAGGACCTACAGCCAAGGCTGCTCTACCCAGCAAGGCTCTCAAAATAGAAGAGGAAATAGGGAGTTTCCCAGATAAGAAAAGGCTAAAAGAATACATCTTTACCAAACCAGCACTCCAAGATATGCTAAGGGGACTGGTTTAAGAAGATGAAGGAAAAGATTGAGAGAGAGGAAAACAGGTACAAAGAGAAAAAATGAATAGGTTTCTATCAGTAATAACTCTCAATGTAAATGCACTAAATGCCCCAATCAAAAGATATAGGATAGCTGAATGGATAAGAAAACATGACCCACACATATGCTGCCTACACGATACCCACCTCAGAGCAAAAGACCTACAAAGATTGAAACTAAAGGGATGGAAAAAAAATATTCCAAGAAAATGGGTACGAGAAGAAAGCAAGAGTTGCAATACTTACATCAGACAAAATACATTTCAAAACAAAGGCCATAAAAAGAGACCCAGAGGGCCACTTTATAATACTTAAAGGAAGAATCTCTCAAGAAGACATTGACATTGGAAACTTATATGCTCCCAATAGAGGAGCACCCACATATATAAGGGAACTCTTGGACGACTTCAAAAAAGATATAGAGAGCAACACACTGATAGTTGGGGATTTCAACACCGCACTGTCAAAGATGGACAGATCTTCCAAACAAAACATCAATAAGGATATTGTGGAGCTGAATGATGCACTGAATCAAATAGACTTAACTGACATATATAGAACCTCACATCCCAAAGAAGCAAAGTACACATTCTTTTCAAATGCTCATGGAAGTTTTTCAAAGGTAGACCACATGATAGGACACAAAGCAAACCTCAGCAAATTCAAGAAAATTGAAATAACACTAAACTTTTTCTCAGTCCACAAGGGCTTAAAACTGGAAATCAACCTCAAAGAGAAACTTCAAAAACTTGCAAACTCACGGGGACTGAACAGTAGACTATTAAACAATGAATGGATCAATAATGAGCTAAGAGAAGAAATCAAAAAATGTCTGGAAACAAATGAAAATGAACAGACAACAGTCCAAAACCTATGGGACACAGCAAAGGCAGTCCTGAGAGGGAAGTTCATAGCAATACAGGCTTCCCTAAAAAAGATAGAGACATTTCAAATAAAAGACCTAACACAACAACTTCAAGAACTGGAGAAACAACAACAAATAAATCCCAGAGCAAGTAGAAGGAAGGAAATAGTCAAGATTAGAGCAGAACTGAATGACATAGAGACGAAAAGAACAATTCAGAGGATCAACCAATCCAGAAGGTGATTCTTTGAAAAGATAAATAAAATCAAGACGCCTTTAAGCAGACTCATCAAGAAAAAAAGGGAGAGGACCCACATTAATAATATCAGAAACGAAAGAAGAGAAATAACAACTGATACCACAAAAATGTAAAAGATTGTAAGAAACTACTATGAACAATTATATGTCCAGAAAGTTGAAAACCTCTATGATATGCACAAATTCCTAGAAAAGTATAATCTTTCAGCATTGTAAGAGGAAGAAGCAGAAAGGTTGAACAGACCTGTAACAGCTGGGGATATTGAAGCAGTAATCAAGAAACTCCTGGCACACAGAAGCCCATGGCCGAAGAGTTTCCTAGGAGAATTTTACAAAACATTTAAGGAAGAGATAACCCCTGTCCTTCTCAGACGATTCCAAAAAATCCAAGAGGAGGGAAGACGCCCAGACTCTTTTTATGAGGCCAACAACACCCTAATGTCAAAAACAGATAAAGACCCCACAAAGAAAGAAAACTACAGGCCAATTTCACTGATGAACATAGATGCTAAAATCCTCAACAAAATATTGGCAAACCACATCCAGCAATATATTCAAAAGATTATCCACCACTATCAACTGGCATTTATCCCAGGGATGCAGGGATGGTTCAATATACGCAAGTCAGTAAACGTGATACATCACATAAATAAAAGAAAAGACAAAAACCACACGTTCATCTCAATAGATGCAGAAAAAGCATTCGATAAGGTACAGCACCCATTTATGATCAAAACACTCAGCAAAATGGGAATAAATGGGGTATTCCTCAATGTAATAAAGGCCATATATGAAAACCTATAGCCAACATCACACTTAATGGGCAAAAACTGAGAGAATTCCTACTAAGATTGGGAACACGACAAGGATGTCTGCTTTCACCACTTCTTTTCAATGTCATATTGGAAGACCTAGCCACAGCGGTCAGACAAGAAAAAAAAAAATAAAAGGCATCCGAATTGGAAAGGAAGAAGTTAAACTATCATTGTTTGCTGATGGCATGATAGTGTACATAGAAAACCCTGTAGACTCTACCAAAAAACTCCTCAACTTAGTAAGTGAATTTGGCAAAACAGCAGGCTACAAAGTCAATATTCAGAAATCAAAGCCATTTTTGTACACCAGCAATGAAATAGAAGAAGAAGAAATCAGAAAAAAAATACCATTCAATATAGCAAGAAGAAAAATAAAGTACCTAGGAATAAATTTAACCAAAGACGTAAAAGACCTATATGCAGAAAACTATACAACATTGAAGAAAGAAATGAAGGAAGATACAAATAAATGGAAGCATATACTGTGCTCATGGATGGGAAGAATTAATATCAAAATGTCCATAGTACGCAAAGCAATTTATAGATTTAACATGATCCCTATTAAGATACCAATGACGTATTTCACAGAAATAGAACAGGCATTTCAAAAATTTAAATGGAACCTTAAATGACTCAGAAAGCCCCAGCAATTTTGCAAAAGATAAACAAAGTAGGAGGCATTACAATACTGGACATAAAACTATACTACAAAGCCACTATACTCAAAACCATCTGGTACTGACACAAGAACAGACCCATAGATCAGTGGAACAGAATAGAAAGCCCAGAAATAAGCCAAGGTCTATATGGGCAACTAATGTTTCACAAGTGGAGCAGAAGTATAAAATGAAGCAATAATAGCCGCTTCGACAAATGGTGTTGGGAGAGCTAGACAGCTACATGCAAAAAATTGAAATTGGATCATCAGCTGACCCCACACACAAAAATAAACTCAAGATGGATAAAAGACTTAAATATAAGTCGCAACACCATCAAAGTCCTAGAGGAGAACATTGGCAGGAAACTCTCAGATATCCCATGCAGCAATTTTTTCACCGATATGTCTCCTGAAGCAAGGGACATAAAGGAAAGAATAAACAAGTGAGACCTCATCAAAATATGAAGCTTCTGCATGGCTAAAGAAAATATCATCAAAATGAAAAGCAAGCCAACCATATGGGAAAATATATTCTCTAATGATACATCTGATAGAGGTTTGATCTCCAAGATATATAAAGAACTCACTCGACTCCACTCCAGGAAGACAAATGATCCAATCAAAAAATGGTCAAAGGACCTGGGCAGATGCTTTTACAAGGAAGAGCTACAGAAGGCTCAGAGATATTTGAAAGGATGCTCAGCATCACTAGCCATCAGAAATGCAGATCAAAACCACCATGAGGTACCACCTCACACCGGTCAGAATGGCCATCATGAACAGATCAACACACAACAGGTGCTGGCGAGGCTGTGGAGAAAAAGGAACCCTAGTATGCTGTTGGTAGGAATGCAGACTTTTGCAGCCACTGTGGAAAGCAGTGTGAAATTTCCTCAAAAAGCTCAAAATGGAACTGCCTTTTGATCCAATGATTCCCCTGCTGGGACTGTACCCTAAGTATCCCAAAACACCAATTCAAAAGAACCTATGCGCCCCAGTGTTCATAGTAGCACAATTTACAATAGCCAAGTGTTGGAAGCAACCTAAATGCCCATCAGTAGATAAATGGATCAGAAAACTATGATATATTTACACAATGGAATACTACACCCCAGAAAAAAAAAAGGAAGTATTAAACTTCGCGACAGTGTGGATGGAACTAGAGAGCTTTATTCTAAGCGAAATAAGCCAGGGGGCGAAATACAAATACCATGTGACTCATCTATGAGCGGACCCTAACCAACAAAACAAAGATGCAAGGAAAATAAGACCAGCAATACTGAAAGGAAATCAAAGCTATAGAGACAAGAGAGAAGGGGGTGGCAGGGAAAAAGGAAGGGAAGGGGAAAGTCAAGGAACATATAGCAATGTTTCATAGACAAAACCAGAGGGAAAGAGTTGAGGTTGGGTGAGGAGGCAAGGAAAAGTGGTCGAGGGAAGACAGAGACAAATGTATTTGAAAAAATTTTTAAAAAGAAGAACTTCGGGAACCACTTTTGATACATTCAATCAGTCACAGCACCTTCTCTATATATTACACAACTTGGGTTTTTTGCATCTCAGTTGTGTTTCCCTTTTTTGAAATAATAAAGCATATTATGCTTTAAATGTTGCATATTTTCTTCTATTTTCAATATTAAAATGACTACACAAAAATTCACCAATTTTGATGTTTTTTAATGCACTCTGATATTACAGCTGCCACAAGACAATCTTAACAATATTGTTTCAAATGAAATTCAAGACACCAAGTCCTACTAGAGCTGTCTTATAGAAAGAAAACAAATGAACTTTTTGACCAACCCAATGCTGTCTTGTTTACTGGCATTATATCAAGCTGCTGCTTAAATGCAGTTTATTCACATGATACTCAATGACTTTGGCACTTTTGTCACCACCTCCTCATTTTACAGATGAGGATAACTGGTTTTTCCAATTACAGATCGTTTCAGAAAATTGAAGCAGTTTGCTTAGGAGTATAAAGCTAGCATTTTCCCACTAGTCTGTCCAAGCACAAAGTCTCCCTCTAAAAACTAGAACAAGGAGGAGTGGGTGGGCTTGCCAGCAGAGGAGAAAAGACAAAGGGAGTGAAAGTGGGCTGGCTGTTTACTCCATGTAAAAACATTTCAGTCTCTGTTTCCATAGTAAACTTCTCTGAGACTAAAACCTTAAGATTTACCATATATATTGCCTTTCAGATGCTTCTAGCTCTAAAACAGAATGAATCTAAGACTCACGTTTGCAAATAATTGCTAAATGATGAATGAAAGTATACTCCTCATTTGCCCTAGTCCATTTTTTCAGTCTGTCAGCATGTGTACATGGAGGCCCTTAATTCACAAAGCAATATAAGTCAGATTTTGTCACATGCTTATAATTTTGTAATTAGAGAAATTTGGCTCCAAAAGCCATAAAGGTGACAGGGTAGCTGTAGTAATTCCAACAAATCTCTATTTATGTGTGCCTCAATAGAGTATCAAGCATGTACATTTTCTACCACATACTCCTTGTGTAGTTGGTAAAGTGGAGGGCCAAATTTGAAGGGATGAGTACAAAATTTATAAAACATCTTTAGGATTCCAAAAATTATGAAGACTCAAGTCAGGTCATTAAAAGCTACTTTATAATGTGTTATTTGAATATTGAAATAAATGCTTCAGAAACATCTTTCCACTTAAACTGGCCAAAAAATTAGTTTAGGTGAGAATCACAAAAATGTGTGCTGCTGAGAAGGAAATTAGTAATAAGAATGTACTGTTTATTTAAATTGTTAAAAAAGAATACATTGCTTCAGAAACTATTCTGCTGATTTGTTAAAGAAACCAGCTTTTGTAATTTTCTGGAACTAGCTAGAAATACATGTTAAGATATGAGCTACAAAATTCTTTTGAATTCAACCTGAAAACACTTTAATTTCATTTAGTCCAAAATACACAGGATACCTTATTCATTTTCTACTGAGATCAGTAAAAATGATTCCAGGATAAGCTAATATGAGTAAATATCTTTCTTTCTTTTCAAATGACAAATGTACAAACCACCCAAAGACACGTAATTTTGTATTTTTCTTTTAATTTCTGCCCTGTTAACTAATGTAATTTTCCCCAAATTGCTGTTATAGTTGTTGTGTACTATATATTTGCTTGCAGAAATTTTGCTGCTGGCCACTGGCCACTATGGCTATTGTCAATTAACCATTGTTATAACTATTAGAAATTAGGAGATAAAATTAAAATGTTTACTAAGATATTAGAAAAGCTAAGAAATCAGAATTAACAAGCATATTCAATATTATTTATAATAAAACATGCAAAGAAAATTTTGTAATAATATATTTTGTCAAATATATTGACAAGTAATTATCAGATACTACAGTACTTTGTGGGTACTGTGAGAATAGCTCTCTTTTCTATAATGTTGAGAATCCTGGCTGGATTGCTCAGTTGGTTAGAGCACTACCTTGATAAACTAAGCTTATGAGTTCCACCCTGGGTCAGGGAAAATAGAGGAGTCAAACAATGAATGCATAAATAAGTGGAACAACAAACTTATGTTTCTCTTTCTTTCAGTCTCTCAAATCAATAAATAAAAATAATGACGTCTCTGATGCTGATTGTAAATGATATCACATTCAAATTCTAATATGATATCTAATTTGATATCTAATTCAAATATGTAGTTAGAAATTGTGTATTAATATATTTATACCTTTTGATCTATTATTTTTCTAATACACATATACATATATATTTACACACTTACTGTTAATTAAAAAGTCAAATGTTTACCAACTATTTAAAATAATTTTTCTAAAAATTATTTGAGAAAAAATGCTGAAAATTAAAGAATCTTTCAATAGAATAAAAAGCTAAAAATGGAATATGAAACAATATACAGCAATCTCCAGATCTTGGTTTAAAATTATAAATACACTGTATTGTTTGTGAAAAAAGAAACAACGGGGAAGTATATGAAACTATAATAGTTATCTACCAGTGGTGAAATGTTTTTAGCTTCAGTATCTGTTAGTGATGGGATTTAGGATGACTACTGTTTTCTTCTTATCACATTATCTACTAAAGAGTATTTATACAAATATATATTATATATATAAGTATATATAAAATATATATATATTTTACCAGAGGGAAGGGTGTGAGGGGAGATAGAAGAGGGCAAATGAGGGGACAAATGGTGATGGAAAGAGACATGGCTTGGGCTGGTGAACACACAATACAATAAACAAATGATGTGTTATAGAGTTGTACACCTGAAACCTATATAATTTTATTAACCAATGTTACCACAATAAATTCAATAAAAATTAGAAAAACAAAAACATACATTTGAACTCCATTTCACAATCCAGAAAAGGAAATCAAATTGTTCTAAAGAGAATTTGTGTAGCAATGCTCTGAAACCCCAAGTCCCAGAGGACCTGTGAGGGGGACATCACTGGGTATCTACACACACTTTTCTTACTCAGGGCAAACATCTAAGTTTATGCCAATGTGAGGGAGAGAGACAGTAGGGTAAAATAGAATACAGAGACTATACTACGTATTAGAAAAATTACTTGCAGTCTGTGCTAAAATGGAGCAATATCTAATATGTGTGGTCTTGAGATTCTAGATCCCAAATTTTGTGGTATATACAGACCACCAGAGTGTTTGATAAACAAATTAGGTGGCTGGAAGATGACCACATTTCTGAAGTTTGGTGTCCTTGAAAATGCTTAGTCTCTAGACTGAGGTGGGCCTTTAGTGCTGTCAGTCAAGGCTTTCACTTCTCTGTGCTCAGTGATTTTGCTATTCCTTTTTTTCTGTATTCTAACCCTCTTCTAAATACTGTTTTTCTTTTTTTTTCAGATATTCTTTCTCTTTAAATTTATTTATTTTTATTGTTCAACTATAGTTGTCTTCATTTTCCCACTACTATTTTCCCTTGCCCACCCACCCCCAACTCCCCTGCTTCAATGCTTCCCCGCCTTGACTTTGTCCATGGGTCCTTTATACATGTTCTTTGACTTGACCCTTCCCGTTCTTTTCCCTGTTACTCCCCTTTCTCCTCCCCTCTGCTTACTGTTGGTTTGTTTATTCTTAATAAAATATATTAAGATCACTTAATATATTTTTCTTCCTTGACTGTTTTGATGATTAGGTTCCACTTATAGGTGAGATCATATGGTATTTGTATTTCACTCCCAGCTAATTTCTCTTACCATAATGTTCTCCAGTTCCATCCATGCTGTTCCAAAGGGTGGTAGCTCTTTCTTCCTTTTTACTGCATAGTATTTCATTGTGTAAAAGCACCGTAGTTTTCTGATCCACTCATTTATTGATGGGCACTTAGGTTGCCTCCAGCACTTGGCTATTGTAAATTGTGCTGCTATGAATATTGGGGTGCATAGGTTCATTTGAATAGATGTTTCAGTAAGAATTTAGGGTATAATCCCAGCAATGGAATTGCTGAGTCAAAAGGCAGTTCCACTTTTAAATTTTTAAGGAAATTCAAAACTGTTTTCCACAGTGGCTGCACCAGTCTGCATTCCCACCAACAGTGTATTCAGGTTCCCTTTCCTCCTCAACCTCTCCAGCACCTGTTTTTTGTTGATTTGTTTATGATGGCCGTTCTGACTGGTATGAAGTAGTATCTCATTGTGGTTTTAACTTGCATTTCTCTGATGGCTAGTGGAGATGAGCATCCTTTCATATGTCCCCGGGCTCTCTGAATGTCCTCCTTGGAGAAGTGTCTGTTCAGGTCCTCTGCCCATTTTTTAATTGTATTGTTTGTCTTCCCAGAGTGGAGTCATGTGAGTTCTTTATATACTTTGGAAATCAAACTCTTGCCCAAGATATCATTGGCAAATATATTTCCTCATACATCTGGTTCCCTTTTCATTTTGTTGATGTTTTCTTAGCCACGCAGAAGCTTGTTATTTTGATGAGGTCCCATTTGTTTATTCCTTTCTTTATGTTCCTTCCTCTAGGGGACTTATCAGTGAAAATATTGCTCTGTGGAATATCTGAGGTTTTCCCACGCTTGTTTTTGTGTAGGACTTTTATGGTGTCGTGACTTATATTTAAGTCTTTTGCCCATATCAAGTTTATTTTTGCATATGGTGTAAGTTGGTTGTTGAATTTCATTTTTTGGCATGTAGCTGTCCAGCTCACCCAACACCATTTGTTGAAGAGGTTATTTTTACTCCATTTTATGATTCTGCCCCTTTTGTCAAATATTAATTGACCATAGAGACATGGGTTTATTTTTGGGCTCTCTATTCTGTTTCATTGATCTATGTATCTGTTCTTAAGAGAGTACCAGACTGTTTTCATTATAGTGGTCTTGAAATACAGTTTCATGACAGATATTGTGATCCCTCCTACTTTGCTCTTCTTTCTCCTAATTGTTGCAGCTATTTGTGGTCATTTATGGTTCTATATAAATTTTTGAAATGTTTGTTCTATATCTGTGAAATATATCATTGGTATTTTAATAGGGATTGCATTAAATCTATACATTGCTTTGGGTAGTATGGATATTTTGGTAGTGTTAATTCTTCCAATCCATGAACATGGTATATTCTCCCATTTATTTGTGTTTTTCCTTAATTTCTTTAATCAGTGTTGTGTTGTTTTCTGAGTACAGGTCATTTACCTCCTTGGTTAGGTTTATTCCTAGGTATTTTATTTTTCTTGTTGCTATAGCAAATGGGATTTTTTTCCTGATTTCTGATATTTCATTTTTGGTGTACAAAAATGTCTTCAATTTATGAATATTGACTTTGTATCCCACTGTTTTGCCTAATTCACTTATTAGGTGGAGTAGTTTTTGGTGGAGACTATAAAGTTTTCTATGTACACTATCATGTCATCTGCATACAATGACAGTTTTACTCCTCCTTTCCAATTTGGATGCCATTTATTTCTTTCTCTTGTCTGACTGCTGTGGCTAGGACTTCCAATACTATGTTTAATAGAAGTGGTGAAAACAGACATCCTTGTCTTGTTCCCAATCTTAGTGGGAAAGCTTTTAGTTTTTACCCATTGAGTATGATGTTGGCTCCAGGCTTTTCATATATGTTCTTTATTACATTGAGGTATGCCCCTTTGACTCTTACTTTGCTGAGTGTTTTTGTAGTAAATGGATGTTCTACCTTATCAAATGATTTTCTGCATATATTGATATGATCATGTGATTTTTGTCTTTCATTTTGTGTATGTGATATATTACATTTATTGATTTGCGAATATTGTATCATCCTTGCACCCCTGGGATGAATCTCACTTGATCATGGTGGATGATCTTCCTAATGTATTGCTGGATGCAGTTTGCCAATATTTTGTTGAGGCTTTTAGCATCTATGTTCATCAGCAATATTGGCCTGTAGTTTTCTTTCTTTGTTGTGTCTTTATCTGGTTTGGGATTAGAATGATGCTGGACTCATAAAAAGATTTGTGGTGTCTTTCCTCTCGATGGATTCTTTGGAATAGTCTGAGAAAGACAGGGATTAGCTCTTCCTCAAATGTTTTGTAAAGTTGTCCTGTGAAACTGCCTGGTCCAGGGCTTTTGTGTGCCAAGAGTTTTTTGAACACTGCTTCAATTTCACCTGCCATTATTGGTCAGTTCAGGTTTTCTGATTCTTCTTCAGGGTTTGGAACACTTTATTTCTCTAGAAATGCATCCATTTCACCCAGGTTTTCAAACTTCTTGGCATGTAGTTAGTTGTTCATAGTAATTTCCTACAATCCTTTGTATTCCTGTGATATCATTTGTAATTTCTCCTCTTTCATTTCTGATATTATTTATTTGGGTCCTCTACATTTTTTTCTTGATGAGTCTGCTAAAGGTTTGTCAATTTTGTTTATCTTTTCAAAGAACCAGTGCCTGGACTTATTGTTCCTTTGAATTGTTCTTTTAGTCTCCATGTCATTCAATTCTGCTCTGATCTTGATTTCTTCCTTCCTTCTACTTGCTCTGGGCATTTTTTTCTTGTTGTTCCTCCAGCTCCTGAGGATGTAGGGTTAGGTTGTTCATTTGAAATATTTCTATCTTTTTTAGTTAGGCCTGTATTGCTATGAACTTCCCTCTCAGGACTACCTTCGCTGTGTTCCACAGGCTTTGTACTGTTGTGTATTCATATTCATTTGTTTCCAGAAACTTTTTTGTTTTCTCCTTTATGTCGTTATTGCCCCCATTCATTGTTTAATAGCATGCTACTCGGTCTCCATGAGTTTGGATGTTTTTGAGTTTTTTCCTTGAGGTTGGCTTTGAGTTTAAAGCCCTTGTGGTTCAAGAAAATAGTTATCATTTCAATATTCTTGAATTTGTTTTGGCTTGTTTTCTGTCCTATCATGTGACCTATGTTTGAGACTGTTCCATGTGCATTTGAAAAGAACGTGTTTTGCTTCTTTGGGTTGAAATGTTCTCTCTCTCTCTATATATATAAAATCAGTGAATTCCATTTGATTTAATGGATCATTCTGTTCCACAATATCCTTACTTATATTTTGTTTGAAAGATCGATCCATTGTTGACAGTGGGGTGGTGAAATCCCCTGCTATCAGTGTATTCTTGTCTATATCTTTCTTGAAGTCCGTCAGGATTTTCCTGATGTATTTGCATGCTCCAATGTAGGTGCATATAGGTTTACAATGTTTATGTCTTCTTGATGGATTCTTCTTTTGTGTATTATGAAGTGGCCCTCTGTGTCACTTTTTATGGCCTTTGTTTTGAAATCTATTTTGTCTAAGTACTGCTACCTCTGCTTTTTTTCCTGTCCATTTGCTTGCAATATTTTTTTCTCCATCCCTTTACTTTCAGTCTGTGCAGATCTTTTTTTCTGAGGTGGGTCTCCTGGAGACAGAATATGTGTGGGTCATGTTTTCTTATCCTTTCAGCCATCTTATGTCTTTTTATTGGGGCATTTATTCTATTTACATACAAAGTTATTATTGATAGGTACGTATTCATTTCTTCTCTTTGTGCCTGTGTTCTTTTTCTCACTCTTTTAAGCAGACCTTTTAGCATATCTTGCAATGTTGGCTTGGAGGAGGCATAATCTTTTAGCTTTCTTTTGTCTGGGAAATCCCTTATTTTGCCTTCCATTTTAATTGAGAGCCTTGCTGGGTATAGTAGTCTTGGTTGGAGTCCTTTGCTTTTAATTACTTGGAATATTTCTTGCCATTCCCTTCTGGCTTGTAGTGTTTCTGTTGAGAAGTCAGCTGCTTGCCTTATCAGGGCTCCCTTTATGTTACTACCTGTTTCTCCCTTGCTGCCTTTGAGATTCTCTCTGTGTCTTTGATATCTGTCATTTTAATTATGATGTGTTTGAGTGTGCCTCATTGGGTTCCTCCTGAATGGGACCCTTTGCGCTTCCTGGACTTGTGTGATATTTTTTCTCTCTTCAAATTAAGGAAGTTTTCCATCATTACTTTTTCAAACAGGTTCTCTATTCGTTTCTTCTCTTCTTCTCTTTCTGGAATCTCAATTATACAGTTATTACTATGTTTTAGGTTGTTTTGCATTTCCCTAAACACCTCTTCATTTTTTTAAATCTTTTTTCATTTTCTTTATCTCTTTGGGAGCTTTTTCTTACCTTGTCCTCCAGCATCCTGATTCAATCCTCTGCTTCATTTCACTCATTTTTGATTCCTTCTACTGCGTTCTTCAATTCAGAAACTGTATTCTTCATTTCCTCTTGCCTCTTGTTGATAGTTTCTATATCCTTTTTCATGCTGATGTAGTTAGCAGTAAGTTCCTCATAGTTTCCCTGTAATTTTTCATAATTTTCCCTGAGCTCACTGATCTCAATGAGCTTCCTGATTACAATTATTTTGAACTCAATAACTGATAGTTTATGTGCCTATATTTCATTTAGTACTGTACCTGTGGAGTCCTCCTTTCCTTTCAATTGGGGGTTCTTTCTTTGTCTTCCCATTATTTGTGAGACTATTTTTTTTTTTTGCTTCTGCTTCTTAAATTAATCTGTTTTGACTTCCTGAGTTTGTGGTGTGAACTTCTATGGTAGGAGACCTGTGAGATTCAGTGGTTCAGTCTCCTAGATCTCCTTAACTTGGTGCTCTTGGGATGGCTTTTATGCCATTTATGTTGGCTCTCTGGAAGTAACTGGATTTTGATTGTTTTTTCATCATTTTTTGGTTCGTCCCTCCAGCTGGTTGACCCAGGGTCACTCTGCCCACCCTGTCTTTTAAGCTGTTGTGCAGGTGCTGTCAGAACAAAACCTCAAAACCCAGGAAACAAACCCCCATTCACAAAAATAACTCACCCCTTCCAACCCACTATCAGCAGTAAATGAACTATTATTAATAAGGCTATAAAGAGATTAAGACTATTATAAGAAAGCAGAGACATAAACTATTAGTATAAAACCTGATGACTTAATATACACAGACTTGATGGACCCAAAATGAATGTTTAAAAAATCTGTAATAAAGGTAATATTGCAAATCATGGAGAAGACCACAGTGAATTTCGTCTCGGTAGCCTCTATTATTTACTGCTGTTTTTCCTTTCTGGATATACCTCTGTTTATGTCAGATGTTGACCCCATCTCACCTTAAGCAGTCTGTTCAAGACTTCCAGGAATCTACAGTCTGTGGCTTTCTCCTTCAGTTGTTAATCCAGTCACTGTGCACTCAGGAGTTAGGGTTAAGCACCACAGGGTGGGGCAGAATTCTGTCTGGGGTCAAGGCTGTTGTTTCCCCTCAGGCTGCTGTGGCTCAGGAGTGAGTGGTCTGCTGGAGCATCAAGGCTTCTGCCTTATGGAGGAGGGGTCTGCAATGGGATCCCACTGGCTACTTCCTCAGTTATCTCCCTAAAGCCTCCATCTCTAGTCTCTCCTCCTGTCTCTAGTCTACTCTGTCCCCACTCCACCCTTGCCAGGGATTTACTATCTGTGGCTGCCACTCTGGACTCAGCAGTCAGGCTTAAGCACAACAGGGTGGGGCAAAGTCCTTCCTGGGGGTGGGGTTATTGTTTCCTCTCACACTGCTGCCACTCAGGGGAATGAATGATCTGCCTGAGTAAGATGGCTGCTGCCATATGAGGGATGACAGCACCAGTATCCTGCTGGCTACTCCAAAGTCTTCTCTCCCCAGTTTCTCCTCAGGTGGCTCCAGCCTACTCTGCTCCCACCTCTGCTGGACCCCAGTGTAAATGGCTGCAAATAAAAATTTATATCTTGGCCCTTTAAATTGTCTCTCTGCATCTCCAGCTGCTCATTCCTGGCAGAGAGCAACCTTGCCACTTTACGCAGGTGGCTGTTGTCTGTGTACTCTTTGAGCTCTGGTGCTGTAGGCTGGGGATCCCTGTTTATGGTTTAGACCCAACTCTTCTCAGAGGGATCCAACTGGCTGCTTAAATATCCTTCTTGCACTGCTGCCTGTGAGCACTCAGCCAGCCTTCTCAAGTCTCCACCACATTTCTTACTTGTTGGGTTGTGCTAAAGCTGATTCTTCTGTCTGTCCAAGGTTGTAAGTCTTCTCTCTTACTATTGGTCAGTTGTTTGTTCCAGGTGATTTCTCTATAATTTAGTTGTAATAGGTCCTGGGAAGAGGTCAGTGTGACTTCCACTCACTCCTCCACCATCTTGCGTCTCTCCAATTTAGAATACTTTTAGTAACTCAAAATATTTTTGTTTTATTTTTTATGTAAATAGATTCCAACTGAAGGACCCATGAAACATTAACTAAGTTTATAAAGTTTGCTTTGCACTCAAAGTCCAATTAAAATTTAGAAAGATAGGAGTTCCTTCTTTCTTTCTGCCATGTAGTATATTATTGTGTAAAATGGAGACAACTGCACTTGAATAACAATAAGAAAAGAAAAAAATTTAGAAAGATAAGTGAGTGGTATCCTGTTCCTTTAATTAGATTGAATCTTCTTTAGTGACTTGATATTTTGCTTCCCCAAACTCTCCCTACCCGAGCATGAAAGGATGAAAACAGGAGATGATCCTTTTATTTTCAGGTTTCCTGAAAGAGAAAAAGAAATAATTTTTTTAATCTGGTGGTTAGGATTAAATTTTAAGATGATGCCCAGCTTTACTTTGCTTAATATATATACTCTGATTATTGCTAAATTTATATTTCCAAAGCAGGCTTCCCTTTCTACAACTCTAGAATCCCTATATCCAAGCTGTATACTTGAAATCCTAAATTGCAGAAGCATAGTCTTTTCATAGTTCTTATTTCTAAAGTATTTTGTATTTGGCTTATTCACTTCCCCATAGTAGATGCTCATTAAATGGGTAAATATATGAATTATAGCCCAACAGGCTTGTGGGCTCCTGCAACAGTCACAGAACAACTCAACATGGCTAAGGATCATTAAAAGATTTGATTTCTGGATACTCTACAATTATGGTTATTAGTCACCGAATGATACTTGGAAATCATTGCAAAAGAATTTGTTATATTGGCCTAACCCTTTATAATATATAATGCCATTGCCTCATATTTATGACATCACTTCAGTCTTTCAACAAAATATGAATCATCCAGGGAAGATTTTTTTCTGTCATAAATGGTGAAAAAAATAATAGCTGTCATTTATTAAACACCTACTATATGCCAGGCACCATGCCCAGTGCTTTTCATGCATGATCATGTTTAACTTTCAGTGCCAAATATCACATTTTAAAGATGAGGAAATGAGCTTGGATGAGCTTGGTATTCTTGTGAGCTATGTGCCTTGTAAGCTGGGGATTATAATTATAAGAAAGTGTAAAGAATAGAACACATGTTTAGAGAGATGAAGTAATACCCCAGTGTCTCTTAGGGGGAGTTGAATAAATTGAAGTTCAAACCTAGGTCATCTGATTCCCAAGCTCATGCCTTTAAAGAACATGCAAAGCAGCATCTTAATGAAGAAACTAGCCCTTCCTGGGCTGGTGACCTGAACCTTGACTCCATGGACTTATTTAATCTTACTCAGTAGGTTGATAATATTTGCCTGTCTCTGCCACTCCAGCTTCTTTGAACACAGTGTACTTCCCTAACCATCAGATGCTTCAGAGGAGGCCGCATAAAGCTATCAAATACATTTCTGAATGGATTTTGTGAAACTATGGAAGATATAATAACCTAAATGCCAAAGTGCTTTAATATGCAAAACTAGGACTTCATGGAGCAAATGAATGAGTTTTGCTTGCATTTATAAAGCTTGGTTTGAATATTAATACCACAGATTTAGAGGTCAGAGAGCACAGAATTAAAACCATAGACTGTAAGCTAATGACATGAAGTCACTTTCTTGCCACATAGAGAGAAGATAAATGTCCTTTATAGGCAGGTTAAAGGCACAGAAGTGGACAGTGGCAAAAAGAAAGAGAGGGCAAGAAGAGAATTTTGATGTAAACAATGGGATCCTCCCATCTCCCACTTTGGCTGTTTCCTGGGGAGAGAGAAGGGTGGAATTGTGGAGGCAAGGATGGGCATCCTTGGAAGGATCAGGAGGCTTCATAGCAACAGAGCACAATGTGACTGGTCTTCCAAGGTGAATATGGAAAATGATATATTTCTGAGAAATGCTTGGTCCACTGCAAGACTGCTAAGCAGTTGGGTGATAGTACTTATGGCATAAAAAATAGGTCCTGGACTTGGGCACAACAGTTAAGGAAATAAGGAAACATCCAATATAGAAGATACATAACATTTTCATGCATAATTTCAAAAAAATCAAAATAAATGCACAAACCAATGGTGAACAAAACACCAGATTACTAACTAAAGAATGACTGTTGTTAGCTATTTGTTTTACAACCCTGCATTATTATTACTGGTTAAAACTCTGTGTGCCCAATTCTCAGAAAGACTAAAACTCAAAATGTCACTGTGTGAAATAAGAAAAGGTTTTTTGATCAAGTAGGTCAAACACAGGTCCAAGATGGAAGAGGAGTAAGTGGAAGCTAGACTAACCTCCTCCCAGGACCAACATGGTATTACAACTAAATTGTAGAGAAATCATCTTGAATAACCAACCAAACACTAGCTGGAGAGCAGCCTAATAACCAAGAACAGACAGAAGAAACCACTGAACCATAACCAGACTGGTAGGGAGTGCGGAGAAGGTGTGAGAAGGCTGGCTGGGCTCCCACAGGTGGCATTTAAAGTTCTAGGAAGATATTTCAGCAGCTGGGAAGTTCCCCCTGAGTAGTGTGGGGTCTAAACCCCAGGCTTGGATCCTCAACCTATAGCTTCAAAGCCAGAAAGGAACCAGGATAATACCCACTTGTGAAAAGCAGCACAGTTTTGGCCTGCCAGGACGAGGCAGCTGGAGATGCAGAGAACCTCTTAAAGGGCCAACACACAAAATCCTGTTTGCAATCACTTACCCTGGGCACTGGTAGAGGGAGGGCAAAGGGAACTAGAGATGCTTGAGGAGAGTCTGGAGCTGGTGGCTCTGGGGAGAGAACTGAAGGAACAACCACCAGGATTCCTGTGTTGAGTCATTATCCATCCTGCAGAAGCAATTTTCCTGGGCAGAGCACTCCCCTTTATGGGCATCAGCCTGAGAGGAAGCAGTAGCCCTGTGCACAAGAATTACTCTGCCCCATAATGTGGAGCTTAAGCCAAGCTGCTGATTACATCTTCAGCTATATCTCTAATTAGTTTAACAAATAAGGCAGAAAATGCAAAGAAACAGCCAAAATGGGAAGACAAAGAAACAGGCCCCAAATGAAAGAACAAGAGAATTCTCCCAAATAACTAGATGAAATGGAAGCAAGCAATTTATTAGATGAAGAGCTGAGAGTAATGATTATAAAGATACTCAACAGCATGGAAAAAGACATAGAAATCATAAAAAAGACCAGTCAGAAATAAGTATGCAATATCTGCAATAAATAATACACTGGAAAGAATAAATAGTAGGTTAGGTGAAACAGAGGATTGAATCAGTGATTTGGAAGACTAGCTAGAAACACCCAAGAAGAATAGCAAAATGAAAAAAGAATTTAAAAAATGAGGAAAGCTTAAGAAACATTTTGGACAACGTGAGGTGAAACAGCATCTGCATCATGGGAATACCATGAGGAAAAGAGAGCAAGCAAATGATTAAGGTCCTATTTGAAGAAATAATGGTAAAAACTTCCCTAATGTGGTGAAGGAAAAAGGCACAAAAAAAGTCCAGGAAGCACAGAGAGACCCGAACAAGTTGGACCCAAAGAGGCCTACACTTGATACACATCATAATTAAAATAACAAGGTTTAAAGACCAGGAGGGATTTCTAAAAGCCACAAGAGAAAAGCATGTAGTTACATACAAAGAAGAACTAATTATACTGTCATCTAATTTCTGAACCAAAATATTTCAGGCTAAAAAGGAGTGCCATGAAGTATTCAAGGCAATAAAAATCAAGGATATCCAACTAAGGCTACTTTACCCAACAAGGCTATCATTTAAAATTGAAGGAGAAATAAGGAACTCCCTAGACAAGTGAAAGCTAAAGGAGTTTGTTAACACCAAACCAGTATTGCAACAAATGTTAAAGGGCTTGCTTTAAGAAGAAGGAGAAAAAGAGAAAGAAATGATAAAAATGGAAAATAGTCTAACAATAAAATGGTACTAAATACATATCTATCAATAATCACCTTAAAGGTAAATGGGTAAACTGCTCCAACCAAGAGAAATAGAGTAGCTAAGTGAATAAGAAAAGAGAACCCATACATAAGGTTGTAACTGAGCAAACCAGGACTCAGCCACATGGCACCTTGACACATGACCCAACAATTAGTGTTGAAGGTAACAGGTTTGGATTAATAGGGTTCCAACCTTGGGGTGAGGGGCTAAGACCACTCTTGCTCAGAGCCCCCCTGTCCCATGAAAACCACCACTTCCCTTTCTCCTAAAAGTCTACAAGCCAAAACCATGCTCAGAAGTTCCCCATATTCTTATCTGTTCTTAAGCAGGCCATGTAAACAGATCTCCATTCTCTTCGGAAGGTGCTTTTGTGGATTTCAGTGTCACCATCCTCTTGCAGCAGCTCTCTCCTTCAGGATCTGGGCTATGTTGTTCTCAGGCTTCATGCAGTGGTTCAGGGAAACATGTGTCATGTTACACTGGATCACAGTGGAGTCCAGGGAAGCACATGTCCTAAGACAGTGGCTTCTCTCTATGTATTTCAGAGAAGCAGAAGTCTGTAGCTCAGTATTCCCAGTCACAGTTCAGCTCCAAGCATCTCCCACAAATCCATGCTTGGTTAGGCAGGTACCCACACAACTCCATCAGCTCTGATGGAGTCACCTTTTCATACCGTGTGACTTCTTCTACCTCAGAGAAGTAGAAGTAGCTCTTCTCTCACTAGAAGCAGGAGAGGCTGTGTAGCTACTCTTCTTTCTCTCTCAGCCCACACTTATTTTAAATGCTTGGTCCAGAACTTCCTATGTGACCTCATATCCAGCCCCTCTATGACATGCTACTTTTGCCAGTTGCCCCATATCTTTTACCTTATTTTGGCTGTCATCTTTAGCCAGAGCAAGAGTTTCCCATGACACACATATATCTGGAGTAGGCATCCACCTCCCCTGGCTATGTCATGAGTCACTATATGCTCTTAAAGTCATATATACCTTCTACCATGGGAGGCAGCCCTCTCTGTTCAAGAAAAACACAGCTATTAACTTGCTGTTGTTATGAAAAGCATCTTAAATGCTCTATCATCTTCTTCCACCTTTGGTTTGGGTATTTTCTCCTATTTTCAGGGAACCCCCACTCTTCACCCTATTACATGGTGACTCCAAGAGACCCACCACAGATCGAAGATACACACAGACAAAAAGTAAAAGTATTGAAAAAAATATTTCATGCAAAGGAAAGGAAGGAAAAGCTGGAGTAGCAGTATTTATATCTGACAAAAATGACCTCAAAACCAGGACCATAGTAAGAGACAAAAAAGGAAACTACATAATGATACAGAGAACAACCCAACAAGAAGTTATATACTTTGTAAACATTTGTGCACCCAAAATAGAAGCATCTAAATATGTAAAGCAAATCTTGATGGACATAAAGGGAGAGTTCTATGAAAATACAGTCATAGCCATGGATTTTAAAACATAATTGACTTTAATGGATAGATCTTTTAGACAGATATCAACAAGAAGACAGCAGGATTAATGACACACTAGATTAAATTGATTTAATTGATATCTTCAGAGCATTTAACCCCAAATCAGCAGAATATACATAATTTTGAAGTGCACTTAGAATGTTTCCTAGGATTGACTAGGACTTGTTTTGTCAGGACACAAAACAAGTTTCTAAATTCAAGAAGATTGAAATCATATCAAGCATCTTTTCTGAGCACAATGCTGTGAAACTAGAAATCAACCACAAGGAGAACACTGAAAAACACACAAAGACATGGAAGCTAAATAACATACTATTAAACAATGAATGGATCAACAATGAGAACAAGGAAGAAATCAAAAGCTACCATGAAACAAATGGAAATGAGAACACAGCAATTCAAAATCTGTGGGATACTGGGAAAGCAATGCTAAGAGGGAAATTCATAGCATCACAAGCCTATCAGCTTATCTCAAAAAAACAAGAAAAAGCTCAAATAAACAATCTAACTTCAGACTTAAAAGAACTTGTAAAGGAAAAATAAATAAAACCCAAAGTGGATAGAAGGAAGGAAATAATAAACATCAGAGCAGAGATAAGTAAAATAGAGTCTAAAAAATGAATACAAAACATCAGTGAATCCAAGAGCTGGTTCTTTGAAAAGAAGAGCAAGATAGACAAACCTTTAACCAGACTCATCAAGGAAAAAAAAAGACAGTACCCAAGTAAATAAAATCAGAAATGAAAGAGGAGAATTAACAACTGACACCAAAGAAATACAAAGGATTGTAAGAAAATACTATGAACAATGATATGCCAACAAACTGGGAAACCTGGATAAATTTCTAGAGGCATGCACTCCTCCAAAACGAAATCAGGAAGAATCAGAGAACCTGAATAGACAGATTACATCCATTAAAATGGAAACAGTAATCAAAACACTCCCAACAAACAAAGGCCTTAGACCGGATAGCTTCACAGGTAAATTTTACCAACATTCTGAGGAGAACTAACACCCTTCCTTCTCAAACTATTTTATAAAATTCAAGAGGAGGGAAGACTCTTAGACTCATTTTATGAGACTAGCATTATCCTAATTCCAAAACCAGATAAAGACACTGTAGAGAAAGAAATTTATAGGCCAATATCCTTGATGAATATAGAGGCTAAAAACCTCAACAAAATATTAGCAAACTAAATACAACAATGAATCAAAAAGACCACATGCCATGATCAAGTAGGATTTATCCTGGGAATGTAAGGCTGGTACAACATTCACAAATCAATAAATGCCATTCAACACATATACAAAATGTAGAATTAAAACCACATGATCATACCAGTAGATGCAGGAAAAGCACTTGAGAAATACAGCGCCCATTTTTGATAAAAACTTTCAGGAAAGTAGAATTAGAGGGAACATAAATGAACATAGGCCACATGTGACAAACCCACTGCCAGTGTCATATTCAACAGGGAAAAACTACAAGTGTTCTCCTTAAAATCAGGAACAAGACAAGCATGCCCACTTTCACCTGTCTTACTCAATATAGTACTGTAAGTCCTAGGCACAATCAGACAAGAAGAAGAAATAAAAGGCATCCAAATCAGAAAGGAAAAAGTATAACTGTCTCTATTTGCAAATGACATGATACTGTACATAAAGAGCCCCAAAGAGTCCAACAAAAAATATAATAGAACTGATAAATTAATTTAGCAAAGTAGCAGGATACAAAATTAATATCCAGAAATCAGTTGCATTCCCATATGCCAATAATGAACTAACATAAAAGGAATTTAAGAAAAGAATCCCATTTACAATTGCTACAAAAATAATAAAATACCTGAGAATAAACATAACCAATGATGTAAATGACCTTACTCAGGAAATTATAGGACACTGAAGAAATAAATTGAAGAAGATACAAATAAATGGAAGCACTTACCATGTTCATGGATAAGAAGACTTAACATCATTAAAATATCTATATTATCCAAAGCAATCTGTAGATTCAATGCAATTCTTATCAAGATTCCAGTGATGTATTTCACAGTACTAATACAAATATTTCAAAAATGTATATGGAACCACAAAAGGCCCTGCATAGCAACAGATCTTGAGAAAGAAGAACAAAGTTGGATGGATCACACTACCTAATATCAAACTAGTCTATAGGGTCATAGTCATCAAAACAGCATGGTATTGGTATGAAAACAGACACAAAGATCAGTGGAACAGAATAGAGGATCCAGAAGTAAACCTACATCTTTAAAGTCAATTAATAGTCAATAGAGGAAGCAAACACATACAAAGGACTAAAGAAAATTTATTCAATAAATGGTGTTGGGAAAATTGGATAGATACATGAAGAAAAATGAAACCAGACCATCTTCTTACACCACACACAAGAATAAATTAAAAATGGATGAAATGCTTAAATGTTAGGCCCAAACTATAAAAATATAGAAGAAAACATAGGCAGCAAAACCTTACACATTGCTAGTAGCAATATTTTGTCAGATATATCTACCCAGGTAAGGGAAACAAAGGAAAAAATAAACAAATGGTACTACATCAAACTAAAATATTTTTGCACAGTAAAAGGAAATCATCAACAAATAAAAAGACAACCCACAGAATGGGAGAACATATTCACCAATATATCTGATATGGGTTTAATATCCAAAATTTAAAATTAACCTAATAAAATCAACACCAAAAAAACAAACAACCCTGCAGGTACAGGCGGTCCCATTTCTCTGAATATATCTGAAGGAACCCAAAACACTATTTCAAAAGAACATAAGCAGTGACCCCACCTCTCTGAATATATGTGAAGGAACCCAAAACTTTATTTATAAAAAACGTAAGCACCCCTGTGTTCATTGCAGCTTTATTTACAATCACAAATATTTAGAAGCAGCCCAAGTGTTCATCTGTAGATGAATGGATAAAACAACTATGGGACATTTATGCAATGGAATACTACTCAGCCATAAATATATATAAAATTTTACCCTTGCAACAGTATGGATGGCCCTGGAGGATATAGTGAGTGAAATTAGCCAGTCAAAGAAAGACAAATGCCATATGATTTCACTTATATGTGGAATATATTGAACAAACTGAAATAACAGGAAAATGTGGACAGACTCACAGATGAACAGAGTGACAGATAGTGGAGGGGACGAATGAGGGTATGGAGGATTGAACAAAAAGGAAAAAGGACTCATGGACATAGACAACAGTGTGGTGATTGCTGTGGGAGGAGTGTATAAGGGGACTAAATGGTAATGGAAAAAATACAATAAATATTAAATTAGAAAAGGAGATTCTAACCAAAAAGATAAAGGTTCTTATCCTCAAATCCATCTAAGTAAATACAGTGTTCAGTCTTCATGTCAAGAGAAGGGGAAATGAGAGGGGTTGGTTGTTTCTGTAAAACCTGAAGCCCCAATCAGAATTCATCTAATGATTAGCATGTCTAAAGCAGGAGCTATTACCCTACAGGCCATGAGACAATGTAATCTTGAATACAATGGAGTCAAAGAGACTGAGCATTTCACTCTGTTACATTATTAAGCAACAGCAATCATTGCTTTCAATCAGTCTGTGGTTCCAGGGCTTACTAGCCTCAGTGCACTTCGGTGGGTGACTCTGTAAAGACTGGCATTGGAGTTTGAAACTGGGAACACAAAGCTTTACATATACTCTAACTTTTTACAATTTAAAACAATGTGGCAAAATATACATAACATAAAATTTACCATTTGATTCACCTTTAAGTGTATAGTTCAGTGGTATTAAGTATATTCACATTAGGAGAATCAAGATGCCAGAAGCGTGAGTGGAAGTCACACTGACCTCCTCCCAGGACCAACCTGCAATTACAACTAAATTTGTGGAGAATTCACCAGGAACAGACAACTGAACATTAGCAAGAGAGAAGCCTTATAACCTTGGAGACTGAAGAATCAGCTTTAGCGCAATTTAACTGCTAAGGAGTGTGGCAGAGACTCAAGAAGGTGGGCAGGGTGACCATGGGTGGCAGAACCAGAAGGATATTGAAAGGGCCAGTTGGATCCCCCTGAGAAGAGTGAGGTCTAAACCAAAAACAGGAATCTCCAGCCTACAGCACCAGAGTCCAAAAAGTGCACAGAAAACAGCCAGCTGTGAAAAGCAGCAGGGTTGATCTCTGCGAGAGACAGGCAGCTAGAGATTCAAAGAGCCATTTAAAGGGCCAACACATAAATTTTTATTTGTAGCCACTTACCCTGGGCTTCAGCAAAGGAGGGGCAGAATGGGCTAGAGATGCCTGAGGTGAGACTGGGGAGGGAGTCTTGGGGAGAGAACTGAGAAAGCTGGGGAATCCAAGTGCTGACTCCTCCCCCATATAGCAGCAGCCATCTTGCTCAGGCAGAGACCACTCTCCCGGAGTGGCAGCACAGTCAGAGGACCCAATAACCCTGCCCCCATGAGATACTCCCCCCTGCCTTGGGCTAGTCTAAACTGAGCTCAAGCTTGAGCTAGTCTGAGTGCAGAGCGACTAGATTAACAGCTGAAAGAGACAGCCACAGACAGTATATTCCAGGAAGTCAGAAACAGACTGTCAGAGGTCAGACAGGGACAACAACTGACATCATCAGAGGCAGATCCAGAAAGTAAAAATAGCAGTCTCCTACCATAGAAGTTCACACTGCAAAGTCAGGAAATAAAGACAGATCAATTTAAGAAGCAGAAGCAAAAAAGAAGAGTCTCACAAATAATGGGAAGACAAAGAAATACACCCCACTTGAAGGGAAAGGAAGAATCCCCAGGAAGAGAACTAAATGAAATAGAGGCAAGTAAACTATCAGATATTGAATTCAAAACAATGGTTATAAGGAAGCTCAATGAGCTGAGTGAGCTCAGAAAGAATTACAAAAGAACTAAAGAGACACTATGAGCAACTTACTACAAACTATATCAGCATGAAAAAAGGACATAGAAGAGTTATTTTTTTCTTTTTCCTGGGAAAAAAATTTCTACAAACATTTAATCGATAAATGGATAAAGAATACCAAAAAATTATTTAAAGCTTTTTAAAAATAATAGAAATGGGCAAGAAATATACAAAAACAGGTTTAGTTTTAACAAATAATAAAGGGACAATTAAAATAACACATCACTGTCACATCAAATTAATACATATTAAAAATATTGGTACTATCAAGTATTGGTGACTGTGAAAGGAACTGGGTATTCATAGAAACTTTTTCTTCATCTTAAAGCAGTCCCTTTAGCATATTTTGTAGTGCTGGTTTGGTGGAGGTGTATTCTTTTAGCCTTCTTTTGGCTGGGAAACTCTTTATTTCACCTTCCATTTTAATTAAGAGCCTTGTTGGGTAGAGCAGTGTTGGTTGCAGGCCTTTGCTTTTCATTACTTGGAATATTTCTTGCCACTCTCTTCTGGCTGACAGTGTCTCTGTTGAGTAGTCAGCTGCTAGCTGTATGGGGGCTCCCTTATATGTGACTACCTCTTTCTCCCTTGCTGCCTTTAGGATTCTCTGTTTGTCTTTGATATTTGCCATTTTAATTGTGATGTCTTGGAGTGGGTCTTGTTGGGTCCCTCTTGAATGGACCCTCTGTGCTTCCTGGACTTGTGTGACTTTTTCTCTCCTCCAATTAGGGAAGTTTTCCATCATTGCTTTTTCAAACAGGTTCTCTATTTCTTCCTCATCCTCTTCCTATTATATGGATATTATTACATTTCAGGTTGTCCTGCATTTCCCTCAATGCCTCTTTGTGCTTTTTGAGTCTTTTTTCATTTTCTTGCTCTTTCTGGGAGCTTTTTTCTACCTTGTCCTCCAGCTTGCTGATTCAATCCTTGGCTTCATCCAGCCTGCTTTTGATTCCTTCTACTGTGTTCTTCAAATCAGAAATTGTACTCTTCATTTCCTGTTGTCTCTTATTGATAGTTTCTATGTCCTTTTTCATGCTGATATAGTTTGCAGTAAGTTGCTCATAGTTTCTCTGTAGTTTTTGGTAATTCTCTCTGAGATCACTCAGCTCATTGAGCTTACTTATAACCATTGTTTTGAACTCAGTATCTGATAGTTTACTTGCTCTATTTCATTTAGTTCTCTTCCTGGGGATTCTTCCTTTCCCTTCAAGTGGGGTGTATTTCTTTGTCTTCCCATTATTTGTGAGACTCTTCTTTTTTGCTTCTTCTTCTTAAATTGATCTATCTTTTTAAATTGATCTCTTTTTAGATGTGTGGCAAATGTGTTCTCTTTCTTTTACTTGCCCTTTAACTTATTTTATATGCATATTACTATATAGTCTTAAATGTTTAATATAGTCATATTGTCAATATTTTACTTTCTATCTTTTGGGTTCAAATATTATACTTCAGGGTAAGAAAAATATTAGTTTGTATTTTCTTCTAAATCTCCTTAGATTCTACATATTGATTTTTAACTCACCTGAATATTTTTTGTATAATGTGTGAAATAAGGTTCTTTATTTGTTTTATGTCAAGTACTAGTGGTCCATGCACCTTATTTGTTGAATAAGCCTTATTTTACACATTGATTTGAAATATCAATTTAATCATATATTACATTGTTTGATATACACGTTTGTTTCTAGAATACTCATTATATTTCATTGATATACTTGATTATTTCTGTGCTCGTGTAATGTTTCAATTGCTGAGACTTTATAATTGTTTTAAATTTTTTAATATTTTACAATTGACTTTGGCATTTAAAAATAAATAAAATCAATCTGCATTTAAGAAAGGAAAGAAAGAAAGAAAGAAAGAAAGAAAGAAAGAAAGAAAGAAAGAGAAAGAAAGAGGGAACTCCTACCTTTTGCAATAACATGGATGGAACTGGGGATATTATGCTAAGGGAAATAAGCCAGTTGGTGAAAGGCAAATACCATAGGATTTCACCTACAAGTGGAATATATTTAAAAAAAAATAAGCTAATGAACAAAATAAAGCGCAGGCATGGAAACATGGAGCAGACCGAAAGTGACCAGAGGAGATGGAGAAAGAGAACAATGGTTGAAAGAAGGGGAAAGGACTAGACAAAAATCATGTATGAATGGCCCATTGTCATGGACAACAGAATGGGAATTGATTGTGGCAGTGGAGTGTGGGGGTGGGATGTGTAGAGAGAGGTAAAGGGGGAAAAATTGAGACAACTGTAATAGAATAAACATGATTTAATTTTTTTAAGAAGTATATTCACATTATTGTACAAACACCACCAGCACCCATCTTCAGAACTTTTTCATCTTCTCGAATTGAAACTCTGTACCTGTTAACACTGACTCACCCATTATCCATTCCTGCCAAATGTTGGTAACTGCCATATAGTAATATTGATTTGTTATAGAGCTTTTTATTAATTTTGTCTACTTTGTTTAAAATATAAGATAATATTTTGATAAGTATATTAAGAGAAAATACTTTTTCTTTAGGCTCCAATATGTCTTGGCAAGTCACTGCAAGTGGAAATTGCATGCTAAAAACAGCTTTTCTTTGCATCCATCACTTCTAGTCAATATTATTTAGAATATTCTGGACAATACTACAAAAATGCCAGGATCATACAAATAAAGTAAACAAACACCCTCCAATATTCACACTTTCAAATTGATCCAGCATACTTTACATTTAGACATTTATCTCAAATGATAATGCATAACCATCTCTTCTATAGGTAGAAAAACCTGTGATCAAAAATAAGTCTTGTGATTACTAATTCAGTAGTTGCTGCTCCTTCCTATAAACATCTTGGTCCATGGAGGAGTCCTGTGGGTACAGCTTTCAAAGATTGTCAAAGATTTCTGACGAGCACCACTGCTACCACTTGAACTCAAACCATCATCACCCTTTACCTGCCCTTACTTGCAAATGTTCCCTGTCTCAGCACTTGCATACACCACTACCTCTATTCCATTTTTCACACAGGTACCAGAGTCATCTTTTAAGAATATTGGATTGTTCCACTTATCAGCTTAAAACTCATAGTTGGCTCTCTTACATATATAGAATAAATTCAGCTCCTCAACAAAACTTGTACTATCTTGCCCCAGCCCACTTCCTGTAGTTCAACCTCTTTCTCAGTCTGTTTACTTTGCTTAGGGGCAGCACAGTAAAGTTCGTTCCTACCTCCACACTTTTGCACTCGCTGTTCCCTCTGCTATTGCTTTGTTCACTCTTTCCTATCCTTCAAACTTCAGCCTAAGTCTCATCTCTTTCGAGAAGAGCACCATGTTATTCTTTCATGGCTTATTATTTTAAGAAGATCTTGTCACAGTCTTTATGCAATTATATTACTCTATGTATTGGCTTATACAGTCTGTGTTTAGATGGCAAGTGCTACTACTTCAGGGAACCCTCTCTACCAAAATTGGCCTGTATTAGGTACTCAAACAACTTGTTGAATTAATGAGTAAAGTGATAGAGCTTTCATGAGAAACAGTAAAACAAGCCACTCCATTTGTTGCAATCAACTGAGTGTTAAGCATTGTACAAAGAGTGTTCCATATATAAGGTCTGTCCAGAAAATATCCAGTGATGTAACATGAAACAGAGACATTTATTGAAGAAGATAAAAGATACAAGAAATGTTATGCATGGACAGTAATATCTTGGTCACCCACAAAGTATGCTCCTTGAGAACTCAAACAGTCCTCCCAATTGTCATCAGCTGCCCTGTCGTATTTTCCTGAATTTCATCGTTGGTCTGAAACTTTTTCCCTTTCAAAGGTGATTTTAGTTTTGGGAAAAGACAGAATTCACAGGGTGCCGTATCTGGGCTGTAGTGTGGCTGAGTCACGTGGGTGATTTGATGTTTCACAAAAAATCTCTGCACAAGACGTGATTCATGAGTGGGTTCATTGTTGTGATGAAGCTGCCAATCACCAGTTGCCTATTACTATAGTCTTCTGAATCATCCTAATAGTTTCTGTGGCAGAATGTTCAAGCTTAATGAAAAATTTGATGCAGATTTGTTGCTCTACTCAGTTATTTTTAATGCAATGGCCACATAGTGCATGTGCTCACTCAATAGTACCTACCACCCCCACTGACTAGTACAGTGAAATCACCATTGTTCATGCATGTGCATTCCAGCCCACTCTCCTTGGTTGCCAGGTTATACTGATGTTGCACAAACCATTTCCATTATATTAACAATGGTTAGACTTTTCCCAGACAGATCTCATACTATCGTATATTAATGTCTCAATTTAATGTGAGATAAAGGTGGCTCATAACATTTTAAGGATTTTGTGTGTGAATTAAAAATGGTGGAACAGGTTTTGAGAACCCACAGAATGCATCAATATGGAATGAATATCAAAATTTATTACAAATATTAATATTACAGGCCATAAAGTGGTATACCACTGAAGAATATATCAAAATAATATGCAGATGTTCAAGCTTTTTTATCAAAAATATTCCAATCAATCACTACTCCATTCTTGCTTGAATCACATTTCTTTGGAAAGAGGTAGAAATTACCTTTACTATGCAAAATCTTCAGTGGAGATACGGAAATGTGCCAAATTAGCTTTTTAATGAGAATTAAAATCTACCTGGCTCCAGAGCCAATACAGGCATGCCTGATTTTACTGTGCCTGGCTTTATTGTTGCATCATACAAAGCATTTCTCATAACCTAAATGCAAGATCCTTGCCTACAAACTGAATAGGACTGGCTCTTAGTGGTATCGAATCCAACCTCAGTATCTCCAAGGTGTGCCTGTATTTTTCTACCATCCCATTCTCCCAAGGCTTCTGCTATTGGAAGCCCCAGTTAGTTACATATTATATTCACCTGGTACAGACACATTATCACCTAGCCTGAGTCAAAATTATCATATTTGATCTAATTTTATCTATCAACAACCCTATGAGGTATAACAACTGTCATCATTTAGACTCCACACATGGAGTAATAGGACTCATGAAGCTGGTGGTAGAGGCAGAATTAAGACACAGATGTGACTATGCCAGAGCCTCTACTTTGAACTTTTTGGCCTTCCTTCCAATGTTCTTTTCTAAAAAATTTTAAAAACATATTTATTGATTTTAGAAAGAGAGAGAGAGAGAAATTGATGTGAAAGAAACATCATTCAGTTGCCTCCAGTACAGGATTTGGTGTACTGGATGACATTCCAATCAACTGAGACCTACTGGCCAGGGCCCAGCATTCTTCAGAGGGCTCTGTGGGACTGACTGCCTTGGGGCAGAACCATGGTATTCTGGACTCACGGCCAAGGGAAATCTCATAGGTTGTGAAGTCCAGCATGTCAGTGGCATTAGTGAACCCTTCCGCAAGTGAGACCATCTGCACATTACTTGAGGGGCATTACTGGCACTGTCCTAAAACACATATTATATCATTGAGAACCCAGGAAACAGGTTTCAACATAAGATGAACCTGAAATTGTACATAATATATTGTAAAATATTATGCCAAAAGGGCCTAATTCTAAAGAATGTATCAAAATGATTATAAGTCATTTACAGGGATTTACTCTTCTAAACTGTTGTTTTCAGAGGTGATCTCAAATAAAATAAAAACAGCATTATACATGAAATTCTAAGGATATATAATTTCAACTACAAAGGTAAGGAGATTCTTTCACAATTGTTCTTAGTTTCTCCAGTATAAATTACCCCCAGTCATTCTACCCAAGATATGGTCTAACCATGATAAAACATGCTAACATATATTTTACAAGTTACCATGACACAATAGGATCAATTTAATACAAATTTGTTAACAGACTATCTTGTTATAATATAATAAGCAATAAATACTTTAATAATTTGTTTATATATTTTCATGTCCCAAATATATTCCTCCAATTATTTAACATACTTTTCTCCAAAATCAGGGCAAATCAAAGAATAAAGAATTTTTAAATTTGATATCTTATTCTGTTATATGGAAAAAATAATCTTATTTATTAAATTCATATTTCTTTACATAATTTTTTATATTTTCTTCCAAGTTTAAATAGAACAGTCTGGAACAACAATTATCAAACTTTAAACCACAAATGATAAAATTTTATCTGGGCAATCACTCTATAAAATGATCATTTTTATTCATGTTACAAATGAAGACTAAAATACAAGGAAGACAATTTGCCAACATACTATATGCCAAGCATTAACCTTGCTTTTAGAAATCCTATTTTTACAATGATATTATACTATCTTTAAATTGTAGGTTAAACCTAAGAATTGTATTTAGGATTTAGATAAGTTGACAGCGTTTCTGTTATATTAAAAAAATTGCCTTGCCATATATCATCATTGCTCTTTCAATTGATTTTAGATTTCCAGGGAGAGGTGAAAGAGTTATTTGTACTTATTCGTACTTATTTCTTTCTTCCCATTTTTCTTGAATACACTTTAATCAGGACTCTTCCAAACACCCCACAGAGATTGCTATAACTCAGCTCCTGGACGATGTTCACTTGACTATATCCAATGATCCGTCTTGGGCCTCATCCTGCTTCAACTATCAGCAGCATTTGACACAGTTGATTACTCCTTCCTCCTTTAATCAATTTTTGCTCCTGAATTCCAGAAAAATCTACCAGTCCTCTTAAGACCTGGGCCTTAGAGGTCACTTCTGCTGCATATAACTGATCAAGCCAAGTCACAAAGATCAGTCTAGATTCAAGGTAAGGGAACATAGACTCCACACTATAAATGCACAAGAATGGAAGAAATTGTTGGTAGCCATCTTTGAAGACTATCGCATAGAGTGCAAAAATAAATAGAAGTCAAACAGGTGGATGAAGAAAAAGGACATAGGAGGAAATAAAGGGAACTATTTCCCACTTAGAGAGAATATCATAACTTAGTACAATACGTTTATTTTTTAGACCATTTATTTTTATTTTAGATGGAATTTTTGGCAACTTTCCCTTTGAATTTTCTTTCCTGCTCTCCCGCAAATTGTGATTTATAAGATTTCAGTTTACTAGTTTATATTATATAGGCTTACTTATGATTGTGATGAACAAAAATCAAAGATATTAGGACCGGTACTTTTGCTGTTTCCTTGGGCTTTTGAAACCACATGGATCAACATCGTTGCCTCAACTCAAAAAGCTTTGCGTTCAAATTCAAAACGAGAAAGTGAGCACAGGGTGCTTCTAGTCATAGCTGTTTCTCATAATCCCACAGCCACTTTTATATCAAATCCTCATGTTTTAAGGACTAGAACTGAGCCATATAGCTGATTTTAACTATAAAGGCAATTGGACAATATGTGGATTTTCCCAGGCTATATTTTGGTGACAGCAGTTGAAAAGATGGTCTGACTAGCCTATGTGTTTGTAAATCTATAGTGGTTACGACATTTGATGGAAAAAAATTTAAAAAGAAACAAAGAATTACCTTTCAGAGCATGAGTTGGAAAACTTCCTTAAAGGACTAAGGAATAAATATTTTAGGCTTTGAAAATCATATAGCTCTACTGAAATTACTCTGCCATTATAATGCAACAACAGACATAGATAATATGTAAACTAATGGGCCTGATTATGTTCCTATAAAACTTTACTAAAACAAGCAGTGGGCCATATTTGGCCCATGGGTCACAATATGCTCACTCCTACTTTAGAATGATAATTTGAACAAACATATGTGTAATACATGTATATCCTCAGAATTCTAATCCTCTTCTCAAATGGTTTACATCGTCACTAAGAACCACACTTCTTATTTGTGACCAATGTGCTAGAAAAGCATTTATCACTTCTTTGCTTTTGTAGATAGGAAACTAACAAAATAAGTAAATAGTAACAGGTTCAAATATAGCAAAAGTTAAGATTTATTATAGAAATAAAATATATTTTATAATATATTTCTTTCACATTCTACAAAAAAATTTCATGTAGGGACTTCAAGCAACTCCTATACCTTGATGACATTAGGTCATCTGAGAGGTAGACAAGATTATTTAATACACCCCTGTAGAACTATGATAATGGGGGTTATCATCAAACAAATATAACCATAACACAAGAAGGAGTATATGTGTAAGAATTATACACTTTAAAACTTTGTCCTTGACAAAAAAGATTTCAATTGCTATTTTGAAGTTCTTCATGTGACCTGATTGTTACATTTTGCCCTTAGGAATTCAGAATCTCTTAAACTCAAGAGTATTTTCCCCAAGTATGGTATCATCATCATAACTGAAAATGAAAATGCTTTCAAAAATAACTTCAAGTTGATTGTTCAGGTGACAAAATTTATCCACCCACAAATCAACCAATGTCAAATTGAGTGAAAATATAGAAATCTGGAAAAAGAGCAACTAAGTCTAAATTCAAAAATATGCCACAATATATTTAGAACACTATTTACTATTACAAGCACCATCATTTCAAGCATTCTATGGAACAGTCTCCCTCACAAAAATTGTATCAGAAAAGTTTTTTTTTAAGTATGCGAAGATGATTTGTGCACTCTCCTCTATCCAATAGATTATTTCCAGTGATTTCCATATATGGCATGAAGCATTCATGAATCTACTTTGTCTCGTATCAACCTGCTATATACACTGTGACAATAAGAGCTTAACATTTTTTTAGAGTTTAATTCTTATGCTAAAAAGAGCTCTTGTGGTGATTTCCTGGGGTCAACTTCTGGCCCAGAGTGAGCTACAATCACTAATATTTCACTTATTTGCCACGTCTCCCTACTTGTTTCCAGAAAATCTATAATATGTGATGATTTAGAATTAATATCACAATTCTCTAGGTCTTTTAATGAATTCATTTACACTTGAGGATCGGACCAAAACATCTATTCATGAATACTGTAATGATTACCAAGTTCGGATGGGGAAGGCACAATGCCATTTTTTCCTGCAATATATCCCAACTGAGAAATCAACTGTCTCATTCCTGGATGTTTTTGTGTGTCTATTTTTCATTAGCTATAAAATCTTTTGGATATTTTTTTCCAAGATACCTCCCTTTTCCATATTATACCTGTTAAAAGGTAGAGAAAAAGATACAATATGTGAAACTTTCCTCACGTATCTATGCCAGGACTTCATATGGGAATTTTAGCATCTGAATCAATTAATAGCCATTGTTATTCCAAATTAAAAAAAAATTTAACTTACTTGGGCTTAACTGACACCTTCAAATCCTTGATCTGCCAAAAATTTAACATGAGATTGCTGCAGTATTTCTAGTTAAAGTAGCTGATATTGGAAGACAGTATACAATCTCTATTTCATTGGTGTGTTCTTCACTTATCTAAGCATTAAAGTTTAAGTGGATTTAGTGTATTCATTTTGTAGACTTAAAAACTGAATTAAATCCTTTAATGAATGGGGATATAATCTTTTTTAAAATAATAATCTTTATTATATTTTTTCCATTATCTTTTAGTTTCCATATACCCTCCTCCCCCTAGCAAGGGATATTATCTTGACAATGTATTTTCTGTCTCCAATAAAGTGGCTGCTAACTCAAGTCCCCTCTTAAAATCAGAGAGCCAGGCAGAGCTATTGACTTTGAGATGGGAGATGAGGTCACGCCAGGTACCTTGACAACCAGTGAAGCTTCTGTCATTGCAAATCTGGCTTGAATTTAAATTGTTGACATAAGAGTGTAAGGCTGAGAGTTTCCTTCATGTTTTCCAGACTGCTGTAAACTCTCCTGCTAGTGGTATTGTGGAGCCCCGCTCCCCAAGCACAGAGGCAAGCAGCCAGCATGAGGCCCCACAGTGCATAACTTTCCTAACGCACACAAATTTATGACCCTGAGTTTGAATATTTGTTCAAAAGCTTACCTCATTTGTCCTGGACATTATACTGCTAGTTCACAACTTATGATGGAAAAACACTGCTGAAGACAGACTATTAATAGTGTTCTTCAAGCATTGTTTGACACTTGTTAATCTTTATCATCATACAAAGGAATTTCTTGAAACAGAATGTGAAATCTGCCACTATGTAAATCAGCTAGGACAACATTTTAAGCCCCTTTAGGAGTTTAAAATCAATAATGGACAAGACTGAAGAAAAAAAAAAGCTATATTGAGTTCTAGCCACTAAACAGGTAGCTCTGTTTTTGGCATCCATCACTGTGTAGGTCATATCATTAGTCAAAGTGATCACTATTGACAAAACATTACTGTAACTTCCCAACTCAGTTAATCACATGTTGTCCTGCACTCTGTGCCCTAAGAACTTGGGAGCTGAGAGTACTCTTGGTGTCTCCTTATCATTGTGTTTAGCAGAGTACTGTATGCAGCCTGGCTCTTAAATATTGAATGAGTGAATGGAAAAAAATCTAACTTCTGAATGAGTTCATATATTTTGGCTGGTTTCCCAGGAATCCACCCAAACCTACAACAATTAAATGCTCTTTGGCTAATGGCTGTGACGCAGTGACCAATTTAGGCCTAGGTCTTCAATCATCAATATATTTGTAATGATTATAAGAAAGTGTTAATGATGAGCACCTTTTACATGGAAGGCCTTTTGCTAGTTCTCCTAAGAATATTTTTTCTGTTAATCTTCACAACAAATTAGCAAAGTATTATTACTTTTATTTTATAGAAGTTCAGCCTTAAAAAAAAAAAAACTTTTCCAAAGGGCAGCATGCCAAGACTAGACACTGATGCTCAGACTGCATGACTCTGCTCTTTATTCCATACTACCTTGCCTGTCAGAGTGTATGAGCCTGGCCTTTCCTAAGAAAAGGCATATATATTCTAGTTGGAGAGGCCGACTGTTTTGGCTAACTAATTCTCCTTATGTCTAAATTGTGTTATCCCATATTTTGGCCACTAGCTACATGGGGCTATTAAAAGTGCAGGAAATTAACTTCAGAAGGCCTCAGTGGCCCCATATGGTTAGTGGCTATTTTCTTGGAAAGCACAGTTATAGAACAATTCCATCATCATAGGAAATTCTATGGGATACACTTGTTTAGAAGAAAGAATTCCTTACTTTCTAGAACTCATTAGAAAATTTAATGAGAGGAAGGGAGTTTTCTCATAAGCTGTTCTTTATTCTGACAGGAATGGAATGCTTCTTTTGTGACCCATTGATTAAGATGATGTGTCTTGTTTATAGATGTTGTTAGCTTCGCATCTCATAAGAGGCACAAATGCTTTTTCTTGGCAGAAACCATGGAAAGGGATTCACAGTAATTTCTATTCAAGCCCTTTACTTTGTTCTGACTTCCTATCTGAGAGGTACCTGACTGGTTTTGTGTTTAGAAGAGAACAAAAGCCTTGGCTGGTGTGGTTCAGTGGATTGAGCGCCAGCCTGCAAACCAAAGGGTTGCTGGTTCAATTTTCAGTCAGGGCACATGCCTGGGTTGCAGGCCAGGTCCCTAGTATGGGGCACACAAGAGGCAACCACACATTGATGTTTCTCTCCTTCTCTTTCTCCCTCTCCTCCATTCTCTGAAAATAAATAAATTCTTTTTTTAAAAAAAAAAAAGAAGAGAACAAAAGAGCTCAAAATACTTCAATGAAAGGGTTAGACTCAGGGCATCAGACTGATCCATATTTATCTCTCTAATTCCAAGGAGGCAAGCACCAAAGTTTCTATATTATGATAAAAATTTAGAACTGCAAACAGGCTGTGATGCATTTATACCATTTGGTTTTCTTTTTATAGGAGTTTGTTAAAGGTACGTTAGATGTCTTCAGATCATTTTATTTCCCATTAAGAAAAAAAATTTCAATGTGTTTTATTAAAATTTTTCATTATGCATATTATACCCCAATTTCTATTTTTCAACTGAAAAGGATTTATTAAATCAGCAGGTAGCAACTGAATTGTGTTTAAGACTCAGTATGACTAGAGTAGATTATTTATTCCTATTTTTTTTTTAAATCTCTGGCAAGGCTGTTTTTCTGCTCCTTTTTTTTAGTGATACTTAAATATGTAGATTTAACCAAAGATTTTTATTGGTCATTTCACCTCCCACCATGAACATCCTGGATTAAAAAATTCAAAATGTTTCAAATACTTCGCTTATTAAAAATTGACAGGTAGTGTTGGTATAAGAGAAACAGATTGTTGAAGGTGAAGAACTGAAAGCTCCAAGCACACCTTTCTTCAGTGCTGTGGGGCACATTGGGTTGGCTCACTGTACCTTGTAGCAAAGTGAAAATAATTGCTTTAGCAGTAATAATACATTACACATCTAGAGTGCTTTTCATCTCTAGTTAGTCTAAGGCTTTTTATATTCTATATATAGATACTGCTTCAACCTACAATAAAATCCAGCCAGCACCCTTTGGTGTGGAAGCAAACATCCTCTCTCTGCCAGCCATATTACACAACAGTTTTCAGGAGGGAAAATGAAGAATAATTTCTCTTGTTGAAACTCCAGGAGGTATTTCTGAGTGACAAGAATGAAGTTTCTAAGTCAGAACTGGCACTGACACTAGGACTTACCACCATATTTATACAGACAGTAAGTGTGGAAACTTCAAGGAACATGAGGGAACACCACCACAGTTTTATTCCTCAATAATTAATTAGAGCATTTATAGAAATGAAGGGTCATTTCCCAGTATGCCTTCTTGATTTTACCTGTTAGGCCTAAGAGGACCATAGGGTTTTTTTTGTGTGTGTTTTTTAAGGAAAATAATTATAAAAATATTCCTATAACTTTTACCATGCATAATGAACAACAAATGTAAGTAGTGTGTATTAGGTCCTGCTAGAACTGATAGAGATAAATTTCTTTTTACATATAATTAATTATTTAATAAATGTATGATGTTCAAAAAAGTATAAAAATTAAATGTAGAAAATATAAATGAAAGCTATTCAAAAACATGCAGAGATGAATACTTGGGATTCCCCAAATCTAAAAAGTTAGCTAATAGAAAATAAGTGTGGAAAAGAAGGACATAGGGTAAATAGAATATAAAATGGTAGGAAGAAACAATATTCATTTACTCAGAAGTAAAAAGCAACAACCTTCATTTTCTGAACTAGAGAATGAACTTTTTATTCAAGTTAATTTTTTCTCAAATTAATCCTTTTCAAAGCTTGCAAGAAAAGGGCTTCAAAATATATATGAAGTTTAGATCAAGAGCTGAGTATTTGAATTACACTTGAATACCTAGTATGAAAATTTTAAACATTGGTTCAACCATAAATTAAGAGTGTCCTTTTAAAAAGTTGTTTCTTTTGACTCAGGATCCAAATAATACCAGTAAATTGGTTCAGTTGTTAATATCTTTAAAATATTCTTTTTCCCCCATCCAAACAGTATTGATTTGTTGTAGAACTGGATCTGTTTCCTTCTCTTTCTTTAGAATGTTCCACATTCTGGATTTGTCTTATGTCTTTTTGTGGTACTCTTTAAACCATTTCTCTCTCTCCATAAATCCTGCAATCTGTTCCTTCCATTCAGAGAGTTGGTTAGATTCAGGTTTTATTTATTTATTTGTTTGTTTATTTGAATTTATTAGGATGACATTGTCGATTCAGTATTAACTTAGTTCATGTACATTATGTACTCCCTATTGCCTTCCTCTAGGGGTATGTAAAATTTATGTCTTCTTTAGTAATACCAGGATTCATTAGTGAGTACACATGGGTTCATGTGGCAACAACCTTATGCTTCAGTATGAAATTACCTTTTGCCCTGTAATCTGTAGTGGGTTATTTGACACCCTCCAGATAACCTGATCATCAGCAATTTTTCACCTCATGATTTTAGAATACGTTGATAATCATTGCCTAAATTACTTAAGTCAGGCTCGCTAACTGGTGATTTTTTAAAAATTGTACTGAATTCTTTTTTAAAAAACATTTCTTCATCAACCAATTTTCCTTGTAATTACCCTGAAATCCAGTTCCCAGGGAAACGTCAGGATAAATTCTTTACCCTCATGTATTCTGAGTAAGCATTTGGCCTCTATATTCTCTTTCATTGCCACCATTAGTTTTTGAAAAGTATCTTGCTTTCTCATACAACAGATTCTTCAAGGAACCTCAAATTCATTTTAGAAAAAGATGGTATTTAGAGGCCATAATATGAGCAGTTAGTGCTCATGACAACTAGGCTATCATTTTTTCTTTTTCTTTTGGTGCTTTTTAGTGCACAAACCTGGAAAAAAATATATTTTAAAAATGAGCTATTTTAATATTTCCACTTTAAATTAATGTTGCAGGATTTTTGCTCAAATGCTTTTATTTTTTTAATTCCTATCCAAAGATATGTTTATTGATTTTAGAGACAGAGGAAAGGGGTGGGAGTTGGAGAGGAGAGAGAGAGATATTGATAGATTGAACCCATGACCGAGGTAAGTGCCCTGACCAGACCAGGGCTTAAATTCTTTGATTTTGTATTTGTATCTCTATTTCCTTAAGCAGAACATTTAGATTTTCAAGAATATTAGCATATATATTTATTCTACAATATACATACTATAGTCTCAAAACAATAATGTCAGTAATAATGAAGTTTAAACTATTTTGTAATTAAAACCCTGTTCTAGAATTACTTGGTGTAATATATTTTGACTTGTTACATAATTAACCTTTGATGTGGATTTACTTAGTATAATTTGGTAGGGTTTTTTAAAAAAATTCATCTTTAACTTTATTTTTGGTAATATTAAAATTCTACATCCAAAGTCAAACCTATTGAATGAAGAACATCAGAGGTATATCACTTCCATTGTCCTATTTCCCCTTTTTGTCATTAACCATTTTTATTAACTTTAATTTATACTTTGCTTTTACAGATACAAGCAGGTATAGCATATATTGCATTTTATGCATTTGAAAATCAAAGGTAATATTTATTACACCCCTTCCAGCACATTGCTTTCTTCATTGTCAGGGATATAAAATCAGTCACTCAGATTCCCCTTTGGAAAGGATGTTTTTCTCAGCTGCTGAAAATGGTATAAGCAAATAGGTGGTGTTAAGCTGTTAGTCCTTTCAGGAATGGTTCAGCCACTGAGAGCTGCCTTCTCTGTGTTCAGTGACTGACTGAGGAAGAAGGCATAAAAGCCCTGTAATTTAGACCCAGTGGAGGACACTGATGAATCACTTAACTCTAGAGCGCTTTGTGGGACCACCTAAGGCTGTCATTTGGTTGTTCCTTGCATCATAACTTCTCTCCCTGCTCATTTTTTCCCTGCCTTTATGGCTGTTGATACCAGGGGCACTGTTATAAACATTTTGCATGCTAAACTCCATCTCAGAGTATTCTTCACAAACAGAGCTATCAGATATAGTAAATAAAAATACAGGATGTCCAGTTAAATATTAATTTCAAGTGAATAGTGAATATATTGTAAATGTAATATGTGCCCTGAAACATTTATTTTTTAATTTTTTAAATTTTAATTATATTTTATTGATTATGGTATTGCAGTTGTCCCAGGTTTTTTCCCTTTGCCCCCCTTCATTCAGCACCGCCTACTCCCTCAGGCAATCTCCACAACATCATTTGTGTCCATGGATCATGCATATAAGTTCTAGGTTACTCCATTTCCTATACTGTATTTTACATCCCCATGTGTATTCTGTAACTACCTGTTTGTACTTCTTAATCCCCTCACCTCTTTACCCATTCCCCCACATCCCTCTCTCATTTGACAACCATTGGAACACTCTCTTTATCCACGTTTCTGTCTCTGTTCTAGTTTCCTTAGTTTGTTTACATTCAATTGTTGATGTATATGTATTTATTGCCACTTTATTGTTCATAGTTTTGATCTTCTTTTTCTCAAATAAGTCACTTTAATATTTCATACAATAATGGTTTGGTGATGATGAATGAGCTTCTTCAGTTTTTCCTTGTCTGGGAGGCTTTTTATCTACTCTTTGATTCTAAATGATAGCTTTGCTGAGTTTGGCTATAGCTCCCTGATATTCAAGACTTTGAACATTTCTTTCCAATCCTTTCTAATCTGCAAAGTTTCTTTTGAGAAATCAGCTGACAGTCTTATGTGAACTCCCTGTAGGTAACTAAAGGCTTTCTCTTGCTGCTTTTAAGATTTTCCTTTGATCTTTAACCTTTGGCCTTTTAATTATAATGTGTCTTGAAGTGGTCTCTTTGTGTCCATCTTGTTTGGAACTCTGTGCTTCCTGGGTTTGCATGTTTAGTACCTTCACCAAATTAAGAATTTTTTTTTCATTATTGTTGCAAATAGATGTCCAATTCCTTGCTCTTTCTCTTCTCCTTCTGACATCCCTATGATGCCAGTGTTGGAATGCTTGAAGTTGTCCCACATGCTGCTTACACTATCCTTGTTTGGGGGAGTTCTTTTTCCCTCTTGATGTTCTGGTTGGTTGTTTTTTGCTTCCTTATGTTCCAAATCATTGATTGGATTCTTGGCTTTAACCATTTTTTTGTTGTTTCCCTATAAATTGTTCTGTACTTCAGTTACTGTAACTGGATCTTTTTTATGCTTTTGAGGTCCTCACTAAGTTCCTTGAGCATCCTGTAACCAGTGTTTTGAATTCTGCATCTGGTAGATTACTTATCTCCATTTTGTTTTGTTATTTTCCTGGAGTTTTGATCTGTTCTTTTGTTTGGGCCATGTTTTAGTCTGCTCATTTTGGCAGCCTCCCTGTATTTGTTTCTATGTATTAAGTAGAGTTGCTATGACTCCATGCCTAGGTACCATGGCCTAATGAAGTAGGTGTCCTGTATGGTCCAGTGGCACAGCCTCCCCTATCACCGAGGCTAGGTAATCAAGGTGTGCCCTACATGTGGGCTGAGTACACCTTCCTCTTGTAGTTGAATCTTGGTTGCTTGTGGCAGGTCAATGGGAGGGATCTACCCAGGCCAATCAGCTGCAAGGTCTGGTTATGACCACTGACCTCCCACCTCTGCCCTCTGTGGAGGATCAGCTGTATAGAGGCAGGGTGATGATGTTCCAATGTGGTCTGTAGCTCTCTACACTGGGTGCGAAGGCTCTGGATTTCCCAGGTAGGGCAAGCCAAGATCAGCCCCAACCTGTGTTTTGCCCAAGGGCAGCCCTGCCTAAGCAACAAAGCAATCTGAGGTGGCTGCTACTTGTTCTGGGCTAGGAGATTCCCAGGCAAACCCAAGCCATGAATCTGGGCTAGCTTCTGCTAGTGCCAGGCCTGGAGCCACTTAGCTGTTGCTTGTTTGATAGGATTTAGGAAGTTGTGAAGCATGACCAGCCACTCATATGGGAAAGTCAAGGTTAACAGTTTGCATGGGCCCTTAAATTGGATGGGACAGAATCTCACGTGATCTCCAGGGCAGGGAAAACAGTGCTAGCCAGGTTGATGGAGTCTCAGATATGCACCCACCTGATAGCTCTGTGGCTCTGTTGGGGGAGGGCTTAGCTGGGGGAGGGCTCAGCAAAGAGACAATGGCCTCTGTCCACCTTTTTGTCTGGTAGGAAGCTATCTCTCAGCTCCTGCCTTGATGCCAGACACTTCAATTCCTCTCTGCATGCTACTGGTGTCCCTCAAGCTGCTATCCTGGTGCTGGAGCTCAGAGGGAATGATCTGAGTAGGTGAGTCCATGTGTGTGGGTTCTCTAAAAGGAACTGCTTAGGACTCTAACAGTTTCTTCCACCGACTCAATCCCTGATGGTTTTTGCAGCCAGAAGTTATAAGAACTTCCTGGAACTGGAACCTAAGTTGGGGGGCCTGGTGTGGCACTGGTACTCCTTGCTCCCAAGATATCCCTCCTGAATTTTTATCCACCACATATAGGTGTCGGACCAGCCCTTCTGCACCTCTACTCTGTCTGCACCTCTACTTCTGCACCTCCTTCCAGTCTGGATGGGTTTGGTTTCTTTAATTCTTTAAGTGTCAGACTTCCATTCAACTTGATTTCTGACAGTTCTGAGTGACGGTAGTTCCATATTTTAGTTGAAATTTTGATGTGGTTGTGTGAGAAGGCAGCTGTGTTTACATGCCAGAATCTTGCTGCTATTACCAAAACAACGACCACCCCCTTCTCCGGGGCCCCTTGGTTGTAGGTCGTTTGCCCGCTGCCCTTGGAATTATGGCTCTAAATGGCAGTGTTTGGTGAAAAGGAAAGGAACTATTTATTCAAAAGTTATACAGGTTTGATTAATGGCTAAATGTCACTCTTAAATCTCAAAATCCCTTTAAAACACCCACCAGCACACACAGTCCTGCCTTCTCCCCTTTGCCCAGTTTGGCCAGTCAGGCCAGTCAGGGGTACTGTCCTTCAGAAGAAAAAGAACAAAAGTCCGAGCCTCAGCTAGGCAGGCTTCTCGTGGTTCTCAGCACCATCTGCTGTGTCACTGCAATCTCCAGTTCTTAATCCAAAACCACGTGGTACCTTCTCATGGCCCACTAGCAAGAGTCCTTTCCCCCTCTTTCTTCCTGCGTGGTCTTCACATGGTTCCCCAAAGTCTGTGTCCCTTTGTCTTTCCCACAGGCCCCTGTCTCTCCTCCTTTCTCTTCCAGTTACATTCTGTATTCAGTCTTTCAAATCATCCTGCTTAGCCTTAGTGATGTGCAAAATAACTGTCTTTGCATATGAGGAATGAAGCTGTCTTGTTATTGACATGCAAAATGACTCTCAATGGCCTTGCTCCACTTCAGGTTAGAAGCTGGCCTGTTACTGATACACAAAGTAACTCTCAATGTCCCTGCTCCAGGTTCCCATCCATCCATGGCAGCCTGCTTTGAGGAGGAGAGAATATATTTTTCTTGGACACCACAACTTCTGGACCCCATTACAAATACTCTTTGTGGGGGCCCTGGATGTGCCCCATTACATTAGGATATACTTATATTTACCCTAGAAAATACAATAGTCACTTGACAAGATATATTACAGACCACTCTGCATTTGTGTATATATATTTTCATTTCTTTTTGCAGCTTTTATGAGAATCTATTGGTAGAAATTTGAGTTATTTAAAATTTTTGCCATTACATACAGTGTCACAATAAATAACCTTATGTATATATCATTTCATACTTGTACCTATGTACTTATGGGAACATTCTTAGAAGTGATACTGCCAGATTAAAAGTACATGCACATGTAATTTTTTAAAAAATTGCCAATTCCCCTTGTAAGAATTGCACTAGGATGGTATGATGGGAAGGATAGAGACCAAAATGTTTGCAATGCATTTTCTTGATCAGGAAGTTATTGATTAATCTTACTACAGCTTTTGTTTTATTTTTTAAAATGTATTGCATATTTAAAATTATCAGTTTTTTAAAGTGTGTACAAATTGTCATTTAAATTTTAAAAATGAAAAACTTTCCAAAAATAAAATAAATAAAATTATCAAATCATAAATTAATAGAAAGTAAAAGCAGGTAGAAGTTGGAAGAATTATTTTCTTAAAACCTGAATAATCTGTAAAAAGCGTTTGGCAACAGATATTAGGAAATTTCAAAATATTTGTATATATTAGCCTTATACCTATGCTTTTGAAACCTTTTCTAAGAAAATAGTGTGAAATGTAGATGATTTATATACAAAGTTGTTCATAGCCTGAATTCTGGGTACTGAAGCAAAATACTGTGTAGTCATAAGAATGAATGTTATCTTTAAATAAGATACTTAAACTTGCTATCAAAATAATAATGTCAACCTAAAAGAAAAATCTCTGTTTTTCTGTTCATATCAATTCATTTTTCTGTTTATACCAAAAATCCTTTAGTACTTCTGTATATATGTGGACTAGTGCAAAGTTATAATACAATAAAATTTGATAGTCTACCTTTTACAACACATGCCATTAACATGTTTCCACTTTACTACTGCCATGGTATCTCTTTCCTCATTTTCACCTCACTTAGATTAATTTATTTACAGATGGTTTTGTATCCTTCCTCACCTTTTTCTATGCTCATATAAGTTATATGCATATAAATTTAAGGACCTTTTTAACATTGCTTATTTTTATATAAATGTGAACAATCTATAGACATTTCTCAATAACTGGCTTTTCTCACTCAGCAGCATACATCTTAGATATCACTTTGAGTCACCAGATGTAGTTATACATCATTTTTTTAATTAACGAGATATTTCCTAAGATATAGGTGAAACATACTATATTTTTACCATTCTCCTGCTTATTGGAATTCATGGTACTAACAAAGTTTTGGGTTTTGTTTTGCTACTATAGGCTAAAATAAACATCCTATACATATTATTTTTACAAAGGAGATTCTCAGGAGTGGAGTTGCTAGGTTAATGAGGATGTACTTTTAAATTTGACATGTATATTTCCATATTACTTTTTTAAGGTCTACACCAATAAACATTCCCACCTGCAATGTAGGAAAGGGCCCTCCACTCCTGTACTTACCAGCATACCAGCATTTTATTAAATTTTCTCCAGTCTCATCAGTAAAAATAGTATCTCATTGTTGCTAATAAAATAAATCATTCTTTCATATATTTATTGGCCTTTGAATTTCTCTTCTGTCAATTGCTTATTCATATTCTATAAACATGCTTTTGTTGGGGCACTTGTCTTTTGTTCATATAATTGTAGGTATTTTATAATATTATGGCTAATATTATTTTTCTGTCCGATGTGGTTTAATATTTTTCTCCAGCTTATCATTTATCTTTTGACTTGATTTTTGATATACTTTAACATAAAAAACTGTCTTATGGATTTAAATGTCCCTTTTAGGGCTCTGAGTTTTGTCTTGTTGAAATTGCATTTCTTCACCCTAAATTTATAAAAAACAGCCTCTTAAAATTTCTAATGAGGTTTTTAGTTTTATTTTAAAAAGAATTTAATCTTTTTATCCATCTGAAGTTTATTGTTTTTTTGTTGTGCAATACAGTAGTTCAAATTGTTGTTTTTCTGATGGATAGCCAGTTGTAAAAGCACATTTAGTAAACAAGCCACTCTTTCTCTACTGAATCAAAGTACCATCTTCATTATATTTTAATTTTCTGAGTATACACAGATATATTTTTCTGTTCTTATGCTAATGCCTTACTATTTTGATTATCAAGTTACCTACTATTAAATTATAGTAGGTTTTATTTCTAGAAATTAGTCACCTGATACAATTTTTCTTTTGATATAACTTTTAGGCATTTTGAACATTTATTGTTTCACATTGATATTACGATCATTTCACCTTTCTATTCCACTATTTGCAAAAATAATTTAATAGAACACTTAAACTTCTGAGATTGTGTTTTACTTATGTATTAATATATTAAGTTTTGGATGATTGACACTTATCTTACATCTCAATATCCAAGAATGCTATGACTTTTCTTTCTTGTGGTTTACTTTTACATACTTCAACAAGATTAAATAAGAATTCTTCATATTTAGAATGATATTTGAGAAGATTTTTAATGACATTGAGTAATATTTAAGAGTTGACAAATAAAAGCATATAAATAAAATTACATGGGCAGCATGGTGCCAATTAAGTTAAAATGCACACAAAAAGACTCATGGGAGATATTTTAAAATAGTAACAATATGACAGGCCTGAGCAAAAAATTTGTAGATCATCTTTTTTTTACAATGTTTAATTTTTATTTAGCTTTCAAATTTTTAACAGTATGTTGGACCTACAGCAGGGCTGTGGATGAAGAAAGCATATAAACAGTCTTATTTTGTCTATTGTAAGAGGTAGTGAAGTAAGAACCCAAGACTCAATAGTGAAAAATAAGAGGCACCTTTTGCTGTTTGCCAGTCTCATTTTGTTACAGAATAACCTGTAATAAACCTTCTCAAAAACGTACCTGACGGATCAGTCAAATCACACAGCACAATTATGTGTGCAATATTTCTTTCTTTATAAAGCAGAAGCTCTAAAATAAGCATGCGGGTTCAGTCTTCTAGCATTAGGATTATGTTGTAGTTCATCTGAAGTAATAACAATTAGTCTACAGGGCATTTATTACTTCATTCCAATGTATATATATGCTTCACAAAGAAATTTTGGAAGTGCTTTACCAGCTAGTCAAAGAATGAACTGGAGATGATGGTTAGTTAACTCAAAGGAAATTTCTGTGACTTTCCTAGAAAGCATTTCGAGGAACTAAATTACCAATTAAAAACTGTTACTCTTGAATGGCTGCTATCAACATGCTTTTTGTTGTGTCATCTTCCAATATATGTCTTCTTTTGATTTGTTTGTAATATGAAAATAAAAAATTGAAACATTAGGTACTCAATAAATGCAGTTTAAAAATTTCCACTATAAAAATATCCCTTAAGTCAACATTTTTTCAACTTGTCCTCTTGGAAATAATGTAACAGCAACAAGAGGACAGAAAAACATCTTAAAACTCCATTTACAATGAATACAAGGTGTAGATACAACCCAGGCACATGTATATGATCTTCCAAAAATATCTTAAATTGGGAAATGTGAGAACTTTTTTAAAAAGGTTGTTGAGAGGGCTCACAGTCAGCAATAATATACTTATTGAAGGTGAGAGCCATACCCTGTGGTAAAAGTATTATATCCAGTATTAGCAATAAAGGGGAAGAAAATGAAGTAGATGGGGTTGGCAATAAAAAGATTCTTTGACCTGCTTTTGTTCAGAGAAGCAGAAAAGGTGGGCCTACACAAAGAAACACATTGATGCACCATATATTTTACAATGCCATTTTTATGTCCCTGTGGTAACAGAGGAAAGAGCTTTCAGATTGTGAACACAGAGGACTTCTCAAGCTCTTTCCCACTCTGAACTCTCTCACCAAAACAAATCTCTTGCAAATAGCTGACTCACTCAATTATGAGTAATAAGAAAGATTCTAGAACAACATCACACAAAGGTATAACATGAAAGCTGTGTCAAAGGACAGCAAACTGTTCAATGGATTAAAAATGTTTAACATAAAATATAGCCATGAAGCAGGAAAAATACATCTAAAAATATCACTGAATGTTCTGAAAATATGAGGTAGCAATTACCTCTAAGAAAACCACAAAGGAAAATGCAAGAACACCTGCATAAATAAGAAAACATTATACAAAAGCAAGCATTAGGGGAGACACTAAGAGATAAAAAGAAGATATAAAATATGTGTACTGATGAAACATAGGATAGAAGTAGAATATAAAAACAAAAATTTGGGAGGGACTTCCACTTATGACAAGATGAAGTAGATGTACTTTTCATTATTCTTCCCACTACAACTAAAGCCTCTGGATTTTATGTGTGTGTACATATGTGTGTGTGTCTATGAATATATATATGAATATATACTATACATATGTATAATGTCTCTCTCTAGCTATCTATTTATAATCATAGAAAGACTATGAAAGTTGGAGAGAAGAAGGAATACTCATTAGGGACCTTAGGTCCCAAAGAATAACACAGTGGTGGGTCCCCTGGTTGTTTTATATTTCTTTTGTCATATTGTAGTGTGTTTTTTGTTGGTTTTGTTTCAGTTTTGGCTTGATTTTTTTTGCCTCATAAAAATCAGGCTGAATATTGAAGAAGCCAGCAACCCAGAAATACCAAAGTGTACAGAGAAAATAAGATCCAACAAAAGCCTGCTCTCTTTAGGCAAAGGATGAGGTAAAGGGACAACTTAGCAAGACAGAAACATTCAAGCAATAACCAATATGCTTCAGCTAAATAACAAAGGAAAAATCTATGGCCCTAGTGCTAGCCGTGAGAGCAAAGCCAAGTGAGAACCCTAGACTTCCACCTTTATAAGACTACACAATGTCCATGCAGAGTAGAGTGTCAGGACTCTTATCCTCTCTATGTAACAGGGAAGCTCCTCTCTATGTTGTGGTGTCAACTGAGGCTACATGAACAGCAGTAACAAGGCACCCTGCTAACAGGGGTTTCATCATCTCAGATCTTGTGAAGAACTAGAAACTCTACAACCACCCAGCAGCAATAAGAAACTCTCCCCACCTTGAAGGTCAAAGAAGCTTATTAAACTCCCTAAGGATAAACCCTAAGAAATACACACTAAGATTATCATAGACAAACTTTTAAAAATTAAAAACAAAGAGAAATTAAAAGTGGCAGAAAAGAAACAATATCTTATCCATAAGAGAACAAGTTATGAATTCAAATGACAGCGCATTTATCACCAGGAACTATAGAAGCCAGAAAGATGTGGCACAAATTTTTTAAGAACTGAAAGATATATGCAAGAAACAACAGTGCTACAAAATGTGTGTGGAAAAAATTAATAGAATTGAAAGAATACATAGACATATACAAAATTATAGATTGAAATCTCAACATCTCTTTCTGTCTCTCAAACTGATAGAACAAGGCAGAAACTTAGAAAATTTATTGAAGTAATCAATACCACTATCAACCAACAAAAACTAAATGAAATTCAATGTTCAATCCAATAACAGAAGAATGCATAGTTTTTTTAAGTGCCAATAAAATATACACATATACAAAAACAGACCATACCCTTGGTCATGAAGCAAGTGTTAACAAATGTAAAAGGATTTAAACCAAGGATAGTATATTTTATAACTAAAAAGGAATCAAAATAGAAATAAATGAAAGATAGAAGAAAAATCTCAAAACACTTGGAAACTAGAACCACATTCATTTCACAAAATTCAACACCAATGCATGACAAAAACTCTCAGCAAACTAAGGATAGAAAGGAAATTCCTCAACTTAATAAAAAACATCTGCAGGAAACCTAAAGTAAACCTAATGCTAAAGATGAGAAACTGTACTCAAATAGCAAAAATGTCTTCTGTTAGTACTCATACTTAATATTATATTGAAAGTCCTAGTGAGTCCTACAACAAGAAAATAAAATGAAGCATACACCGACTGGGAATGAAGAAATAAAACTATTGGCAGATAGCATGATTATCTGTACAGAGAATCCCAATGAATCACCATCATAAACAAAAATACCCTTTTGGAACTAATAAGAGAGAACCGTAAAGTTGCAACATACAAAGTTAATATACAAACTACAACAGTTTTTCTCCATGCTAAAAATGAGTAAGCAGGATATACATTTTAAAAAGTTATTAAGCATGAAAAAAATTAAAAGCCTTACTTATTAATCTAATAAAATAAGTATAAAATCTGTAAGTGGAAAGTTACAAAACTGTAATGAAAAAATTCGAAGAAGTCCTAAATAAGAGATATTTTGTATTCATGAATTGCAAGACTCAAAATTGTTAAGATGTCATTCTTCCCAACTTGATTTACAGATTTAACACAACTGCAGTCGAAATTCCAATAATACATTTTGCAGGTATTAACAAACTGATTCTAAAGTTTTTATGAAAAGATGAAAAACCAATAAAGTATTGAAAAACAACAAAAATAGTGAGCTCATACTACCCAATTTTAATAATTAGTGTAAAGTTACAATGCTCAATACAGTGAAAGAACAATGAGAGTACTGAAATAGACCCACAAAAATACAGTTGATATTTGACAAAAGTACAAAGCCAATTCAATGCAGAAAAAATAATATTTTCAAAAAATGGTACTAGAAAATGGAGGTCCATTGGCAAATAATAATAATAAAGATGATAATATAGATACAGAATTTAACTTTACACTTAAATCAAAATGTCTCATACCTCTAAATATAAATTACAAAACTATTAAACTTCTAGAAAAGATCATTGGAGAAAAGTTATGTGACCTTGGGTTTGGTGATAAGTTTTTTTGATTCAATACCAAAAGCAAAATCCATAAAGAAAAAACTGATATAATAGATACATTATTTAAAATTCAAACATTTGCTCAGAAAAGACACTGTTAAGAACAAGGTAAAACTTGAGGAAATATTTGCAGAAAACTTAACTGATCAAAAACTTGTATCCAAAATATACAAAGAACTCCTAAATCTCGAAACAAGAAACTTAATTTAAAAATGGGCAAAATAACTGAATAGACACCTTATTACACAGATAGATAGATAGTAAATATGAATATTAAAAGATGCTCAACATCATTTGTCATTAGGTAAATGCAAACTAAAACAAAAATAAGATACATGTATTAGAATGACTAAAATCCAAAAATTTGATAAAATCAATTGCTGGTAAGGATGTGGAGCAACAGGACCTCTATGTCATTACTGTGAAGATGCAAAATGGTATGGTCTCTTTGAAGGACAGCTGGACAGTTTCTTTCAAACTAAAAACAGTCTGATCATATGATCCAGCAATTGTGCTTTTTTTATATACCCAAATGAAAAGTTATGTCCACATGAAAAGCTTTCATGTAAATATACATGGCAGATTTATTTGTAACTGCCAATGAGTAGAAGCAGCCAAGATGTCTTTCCATAGGTGAGTGAATAAACAAACCATGGTGCATCCATACTGTAGAATATTACCCAGTGATTAAAAGAATTGAGCTACCAACTCCCATGCCCCCGCCCCCGCCCCTGCCCCACACAAAGACATGGAAGAATCCTATGTATATGCTTTTAAGTGAACAAAGCCAATGTGAAAATGCTACATACGTCATGATTCCAATTATAAGACAGTTTGGAAAAAGGAAAAAAACATTAAGAAAATCAGACCTTGCCAGGTATGCAGGTGAGGCAGAAAGGGTTGCAAAAGCACAGGGATTTTCAGGCTGGCAAAACTTTTTTGTCCCACACTATAATGGTAGATGTAGAACACATTGTATTTTTTAAAACATAGAAATTTTCACCACAAACAATGAACCTTGATATATGTTAATAAAAAAAGTTTTAAGATGTCAAGACATCAAAAAATAGAATGAAGAATGTAACAGAACCATCTGGGTTAATTATAAATCTTTAAAAAATTCATTGAGGAGGTTTGGGGAAGGAGCCGATTTAGGTAACAGGAAATGAGTGAACACTTTAAGATGAAAGGCAAGCAATATGAGACTGAACCAAAGGGGAAGGATTGAGGAAGGGAGAGGGGGAGGGGGCAGGGGAAGGTGGTGGGGGGAAGGCAGAGACAAATGTATTTGAAAAAATAAATAAAATAAATTAAATGAAAAAAAACCAAATAATTAAATCTAGATTTTCAATCATAAAACATATTCAACCATATTGTTCTTAATAAAATTAATGATTATTTAGTAAATAAAATGGGTTTGTACTCTTAGATATATTAGAATATAATAAATATTTAAGTGGATAAAAAAGCTGTGGGCTATTTACACAATGGAATGCTACTTGGCCAAGAAAAAGACGGATATCTTACCTATTGCGACAGCATGGATGGACCCGGAGAATATTATGCTAAGTGAAATAAGCCAGTCAGAGAAAGACAAGTGCCATATGATTTTACTTGTATGTGTAATCTAATGAACAAATTAAACTAACAAACAAAATAGAAACAGACCCATACGTACAGAGAACAAACTGACAGCTGTCAGTGGGGAAGGAGGTTAGGAGGCTGGGTGGCTGGGTGAAAAGGTGAAACAATTAAACAAAAAAATAAAAACAAAACTCATAGACACAGGCAACAGTATGGTGATTGCCAGAGAGAAGGGGGTATGGGGGGAGGTGGAAGAGGGTAGAATGGGGATAAATGGTGATGGAAGGAGACTTGACTTGGGGTGGTGAACACACAATGCAATATAAAGATGAATTGTACACCTGAAATCTATATAATTTTATTAACCAATATCACCCTAATAAATTCAATAAAAATTTAAAAATAAAAAATATTAAAAAAAAGAAAGACAAGTAATAACCCCAATAGCAATGAGTACAACTACATCACAGATCTTGGTTTTTAATACCATTCTCCAATAAAAGGAACCGGGAATCCTTGGAGGAGCAGCTGATGCTAGTACTTGGGTGTTAAATATACAAAAATCCAACCTGGAGCCTCCTGTAATGTTAGAAAGTAAAAAGTGCTAAAAAAACAAAAACAAAAACAAAAACAAAAACAAAAAATCCCACAGTGATGGACGTATGTCAAAGGGATACAATAGCCAACTGAAAGAGCTCCCAACGGCCAAAGCAGCAAAATAGAAAGGCCATATTGACTTGTAGCCCAAAATATAAAAGACATATTCTTGTGTCCACACTATTATAAATAAATCATTCAATAAGTAAATAAATGCATAAATACAGGAGAAGAGCTAAGAGGACATTTTAAAAGGAAGTAAAGAGGAGTACTTTTACAGTGGAGAAACCTGAGACACCACCTCAGCCAAGTGAGCAAGGTCAACATCAGTCTTCCAATCGTATGTATCCTTGATATAACATGATAAAAATGGCAATTTACCTCTGTAATCTTCCTCCCCAAACCTCGTCTAGTCATGAGAAAATCCTGGCTGTGAAACATTCAATTTAATAGTTGACCAGTACTCATCGAAACTGTCAAAGTTATTATAAATGAGGAAATGTCTGAGAAATTGTTATGCTCAAAAGAAGCCTAAGGAGACATAAGAACTAAAATTGGTATCCTGGATCAAATCCTAGAACAGTAGGGACATTGCATATAAGCCAAAGAAATCTAAATAAAGTATGGTCTTAAGTTAATAATAATGTATCAAATTTGTTCATTAATTGTGAAAATGTACCATACTTATGAATGATACCAATAATGGGGAAATCTGGGTATGGAGAATCTGGAAACTCTCTGCAATGCCTTTGCAATTTTCCCAAACATTCAAATGTGTCGCAAAATAAAAGGTTTATCTAGAAGTTATTGTGGTATAAAAATAATCAAACAATACAATTTTAAAATGGGCAAAAGATATCAACAGACATTACACTAAAAAGGATATACAAATGGCAAATAAACACCTGAAAAGATGTTCAATCTCATCAGGGAAATGCAAAATAAAACCACAAAGAGATATAACTACACACCTATCAGAGTGGTTAAGATAAGAAATATTGACAAGACTCAATACTAGTGAGGACCCAGAGAAACTGGGTCACTCTTAGATTGCTAGTGGAAATGTAAAATGATACAGCCACTCTGGGAAACAGTTTAGCAACTTCTCAAAAAAATTAAACAGGCCATCACCATAAGATCTAGCCATTACACTCTTAGGCATTAATTTATCTGGTAGAAATAAAATTTTATGTAATTCAAAAACTGTATGTGAATGTTTTTAGTTTAGTTTAGTTTCATTTGCAATAGCTAAAAACTGGAGACAACTGTGGAATATCTACATCAATAAATACTACTGAGCAATAAAAGAGTACAAACTATCGATGCATGCAACAACTTGGATGACTTTACAAAAAGTAATGCTAAGGCAAAAAAGCCAATTTTGGGGGTTTCATACCATATGATATCATTTATATAACATTCTAGTAATGACAAAATTATGGAGGCTAATAGCAGATTAGTGGTTGCCTGGAATAAGGTTGATGGGGGTATATAGGTCAAGAATGAAGTGAGTATGGCTATAAAAGGACAACAGGAAGGATCTTTATGGTGATGGAAAATTTCTATATCTTAACTATATCAATGTCCAAATCTTGGTTGTGGAATTGTATTATAGTTTGCAAGCTGTTATCATAGGGGAAATCTGGGTAAAGGTTACACAGGCTGTTATTTCTTAGAGCTGCATGTTACTCTACTATTATCTCAAAATAAAGCTTTAGTTTATATGATACCCCCAATACCCCCCACAAAATTACAAGGGAAATAAATATGAAGTTGGGAGGAGAAAAGGAAGATAGCTTCTCTGGAAAACATGACAAGATATGTGGAGGACAGAGAACACAAACAAAAGGAAGGAAAAATAAAGCTTAGGTTAAAAAATATTAGCTACACGATGTAGGAAAAGAGATGCAACATCTGTACTTATAGAGTCTCCCAAGGAAAATAAGAATTGAGAAATTAACATATTTAAAGGTTCATGCAGAAAAATGCCCTGGATAGAATGACTTAAATCAAGGAACATGTATAAAGGACCCATGGACAAAACCAATGTGGGGAAGAATTGAGGAGGAGTGGAGAGGGGCAGAGAAAGGTTGTGGCAAGAAAATGGAGACAAATGTATTTGAACAATAAAATAAATTTAAAAAAAGAAAAGAAAGACAGGGAGCATACCGTTAGCCACAGAAGGCTGGCCAGAAATAGTCAACACTAAAGACATTGCAAATTTTTTAATTTTAAAGATAGAATTAAAAAAAAAAGAAAACAATCTTTGAGACAATAAGATAAAAATGTCAAGTCATGAAGTGAAGGGGGAAGAAATAAAGTTGGCCCAAATTTCTTCACATTGAATTAATTAATTAATTTATTTATTTATTTATGCCAAAACATTTATGTGATTTTAGTCATTACAACAGTAGTTCAGAAATATCTAAAATGTTACATTGATATCATCAGTGTTAAAAAAAAAGAAAAAAAATGACAGGTAGCAGTGAAGAGTACCAGAGAACTAGCGCACACACCTAGAGCAGACCATGCCTCTTTTTATTTTTTTATTGCTGACACAATTACAAATGCTCCCCATTTTCTCCCTCTTTGCCCCTCTCCACCCAGCACCTGCCTTCACTGGCCTTCATTATACTGTTGTCTGTGTCCATGGGGTATTCATATGCATATATGGGGTATTCATATGCATATATGTTCTTTGGCTAATCTCTTCCATTCTCCCCTACCCCCTCAGATCTGTCAGTCTGTTCTATGAATCCATGCCTCTGGTCCTATTTTGTTTGTCAGTTTATTTTGTTCTTTAGAGTCTACATATAAGTGAAATCATTTTTTAATATAGAAGAGGGTTGATCAACATCCTTTAAGAAAAAGGCTATTAAACCCATATACGCATATACATACAATATTGAACATGAAGAACTCTGAGATTATATTTCCCATGAGTCTTTATTAATTAAACTACCAGAGGACAAACTTCCTATAATAAAGAAATAATTGGCGAGATTTTAGCAAAAAGACAGTAGTGGGGATTGAATAGTTTTAACTGCATAAAGTAGAAGAGAACGAAGGAATTAAATATAAAAGTAGTATGTTCTGCAACGTAAGAATGATAGAAATAACAAAATAGGAAGGAAAGGAAAAGAAAAATTGAGAATATCAACAGACAGGACCATGAGAAAAAACATATTTATACATTTTTAACACCTCATAGCCAAAGTAAACATAAAAAAGCTGGAAATACATTTGCAGTTCATGCTATATTAATAGTTGTTTTAAAAATTTTATTGAATTTATTGGGTCACATTGGTTAATAAAATTATATAGGTTTCAGGTGTACAATTCTGTAATACATCATCTGTATATTGTATTGTGTGTTTAGCATCCAAAGTCAAGTCTCCTTTCATCTCTATTTATCCCCCATTTACCTTCTCCCTCACCCCACCACTCTTTCTGGTAATCACCATACTGTTGTTGTCTGTGTCTATGAGGTTTTTTTCTTTGCTTAATCCCTTCACATTTTTCACCCAGCCCCCCAAACCCCCTCTCCTCTGACAGTGGTCAATTTGTTCTCCACATCTATGGGTCTGTTCCTATTTTGTTTGTGTTTATTTTGTTCATTAGAATCCACATGTAAGTAAAATCACATGGTACTTGTCTTTCTCTGACTGGTTATTTTAAATTAGCATAATGATCTCTAGGTCAGTCCATGTTGTCACAAACGGTAAGATTTTTTTTGTTTTCTTTTTACAGCTAGGTAGTATTCTATTGCGTAAATGTACCACAGCTTTTTTATCCCCTCAACTACTGATGGGCATTTGGGCTGTTTCTAGATCTTGGGTACTGTAAATAATTCTGCAATGAATATACAGGTACATATATTCTTTCAAATTAGTGTTTCAGGTTTCTTTAATAAATTCCCAGAAGTTGAAATGCTAAATCATAAGGCAGTCCATTTGTAATTTTTTGAGGTAGCTCCATACTGCTTTCCACAGCAGCTACACCAATCTGTATTCCTATCAACAGTGCAGGGGTAAGAAAATACTAAAATTACAACAAATATATGGGATTAGATAGCAAATAGAAAACGCTTCCCATCATGGATAAGCACATAGTACAATTTAAAAACACTGGCTTTTAAAAAATTAATAAATTATTCTGGTGCTGAGTTTCCTAAGTTCTTTATAAATTTTGGATATTAATGCCATATCAGATGTATCAGTGAATATATTTTCCCATTCTGTGGGTTTTCTTTTTATTCTGCTGATTTCCTTTGCCAAGCAAAAATAGTTTAGTTTTTTTTATATTGGTTAATCTTTTTATTTTCACTTTATTGTTCAAATATATTTGTCTCCATTTTCCTGCCACCTCTTTCCCGAGCCCCACCCACCACAACCTACCTCAATCAATCCTTCCCTACTTTGGCTTTGTTCATGGGTCCTATACACATGTTTCATTTGCTACTTCCCCTTCGTTTCGAGTTACCCACCTCCCTCCTTCTCTCACTTGACTGTCCGCTTCTTTTTTCTTTCAGTGTTGCTGGTAATACTTTCCTTGCTTGTCTGTTTTGTTGATTAGGTTCCACTTATAGGTGATATCATATGGTATTTGTCTTTTACCACCTGGTTTATTTCATTTAACATAATGCTCTCCAGTTCCAGCCATGCTGTTGCAAAGGGTAGTAGCTCTTTTTTATTTCCACTGTGTAGTATTCCATTGTGTAAATGTAGCATAGTTTTGTGATCCATTCATTTGCTGATGGGCACTTAATGTTGCTTCCAGCACTTGGTTATTGTAAATTGTGCTGCTATGAACGTTGGGGTACAAAAGTTCTTTTGAAATGGTGTTTTGGGATTCTTAGGGTATAATTCCAGCAGTGGAATCCCTGGGTCAAAAGGCAATTCATTTCTAGATTTTTGAGGAAATTCCAAACTGTTTTACACAGTAGCTGTAGTAGTCTGCAATCCCACCAACAGTGTACTACAGTTCCCTTTCCTCCAAAAACTCTCCAGTGCCCATTGTTTGTTGATTGGTTTATGATGGCCATTAGAAACTGTGTGAAGTGGTATCTCATTGTGGGTTTTTTTTTATGAAAAACATTAACTACTCTTTTATTTTTTTCAAATGCAAAATTTATTTATTTATTTATTTATTTTGCTTTTATTTTTTTATTTTTATTTTTTGTTTATATATTTATTTTTTTGATTTTTTTATATATTTTAATTTATTTTTTCAAATACATTTGTCTCTGCCTCCCCACCACTGCTTTCCCTTGCCCCCTCCCTCCTTCCCTCCCTCAGCTCTTCCCCTTTAGTTTTGTCCATGAGTCCTTGCTATATGTTCCTTGACTTTCCCCTTCCCTTCCTTTTCCCCACCTCCCCTTCCCTCCTTCCCTCTTGTCTCTGTTGGTTTCTTTTCCTTTCAGTGTTGCTGGTCTTATTTTCCTTGCATCTTTGTATTGTTGGTTAGGTTCCACTTATAGGTGAGGTCATACGGTATTTGTCTTAAACCCCCTGGCTTATTTCGCTTAGCATAATGCTCTCCAGTTCCATCCATGCTGTTGCGAAGTTTAGTAGTTCTTTTTTTCTTTCTGCTGCGTAGTATTCCATTGTGTATATGTACCATGGTTTTTTGATCCAATCACCTACTGATGGGCATTTAGGTTGCTTCCAACACTTGGCTATTGTAAATTGTGCTGCTGTGAACATTGGGGTGCATAGGTTCTTTTGAATTGGCATTTTGGTATTCTGAGGGTATAGTCCCAGCAGGGGAATCACTGAATCAAAAGGCAGTTCTATGTTCAGCTTTTTGAGGAAATTCCACACTGCTTTCCATAGTGGCTGCACCAGTCTGCATTCCCACCAACAGTGGACTAGGGTTCCTTCTCTCCACAGTCTCGCCAGCACCTGTTGTTTGTTGATCTGTTCATGATGGCCATTCTGACCGGTGTGAGGTGGTACCTCATGGTGGTTTTGATCTGCATTTCTCTGATGGCTAGTGATGCTGAGCATCCTTTCAAATGACTCTGGGCCCTCTGTATCTCCTCCTTGGAAAAATGTCTGCCCAGGTCCTTTGCCCATTTTTTGATTGGATCGTTGGTCTTCTCGGAGTGGAGTTGAGTGAGTTCTTTATATATCTTGGAGATCAAACCTCTATCTGATGTATCATTAGCGAATATATTTTCCCATACGGTTGGCTCCCTTTTCATTTTGCTGATGTTTTCTTTAGCCATGCAGAAGCTTCTTTTTTTGATGAGGTACCACTTGTTTATTCTTTCCTTTATGTCCCTTGCTTTAGGAGACATATCAGTGAAAAAATTGCTGCGTGGGATATCTGAGAGTTTCCTGCCAATGTTCTCTTCTATGACTTTGATGGTGTTGAGACTTATATTTAAGAGTTTTATCCATCTTGAGTTTATTTTTGTGTATGGTGTCAGCTGATGATCCAATTTTAATTTCTTGTATGTACTCCTCTAGGACTTTTATGGTGTTGCGACTTATATTTAAATCTTCTATCCACTTGTGTTTATTTTTGTGTATGGTGTCAGCTGATGATCCAATTTCAATTTTTTTGCATGTAGCCGTCCAGCTCTCCCAACATCATTTGTTGAAGAGCCTATTATTGCTCCATTGTGTGCTTTGCCCCCTTTGTCAAATATTAGATGCCCATAGAGACCTTGGCTTATTTCTGGACTTTCTATTCTGTTCCACTGGTCTATGGGTCTGTTCTTGAGCCAGTACCAGATTGTTTTGAGTATAGTGGCTTTGTAGTATAGTTTGATTCCCAGTATTGTGGTCCCTCCTACTTTGTTTTTCTTTCTCAAAATTGCTGCAGCTATTCGGGGTCCTTTATGGTCCCATATAAATTTTTGAAATGTCTGTTCTATTTCTTTGAAATATGTCATTGGTATCTTAATACGAATTGCGTTGAATCTATAAATTGCTTTCGGTAGTATGGACATTTTGATGATATTAATTCTTCCGATCCATGAGCACGGTCCATACTTTCATTTCTTCGTGTCTTCTTTATTTCTTTTTTCAATGTTGTATAGTTTTCTGTGTACAGCTGTTTTACTTCTTTGGTTAAATGTATTCTTAGGTACTTTGTTTTTTTTGTTGCAATAACGAATGGTATTTTTTTTCTGAATTCTTCTTCTTCTCTTTCATTGCTGGTGTACAAAAATGACTTCGATTTCTGAATATTGACTTTGTATCCTGCTGTTTTGCCAAATTCACTTATTAGGTTGAGGAGTTTTTTGGTGGAGTCTACAGGGTTTTCTATGTACACTATCATATCATCTGCAAACAATGATAGTTTTATTTCCTCCTTTCCTATTTGGATACCTTTTATTTCTTTTTCTTGTCTGACTCCTGTGGTTAGGACTTCCAATACAATGTTGAAAAGAAGCGGTGAAAGCGGACATCCTTGTCGTGTTCCCGATCTTAGTGGGAAAGCTTTCAGTTTTTGCCCTTTGAGTATGATGTTGGCTGTAGGTTTCTCATGTATGACCTCTATTACGTTGAGGAATGCCCCATTTTTTCACATTTTCCTGAGTGTTTTGATCATAAATGGGTGCTGTACCTTGTCAAATGCTTTTTCTGCTTCTGTAGAGATGATCATGTGGTTTTTGTCTTTTCTTTTCTTTATGTGATGCATTACATCTATTGACTTGCGGATTTTGAACCATCCTTGCATCCCTGGGATGAATCCCACTTCATAATGGTGGATAGTCTTTTTAATGTATTGCTGGGTATGGTTTGCCAATATTTTGTTGAGGATTTTAGCATCTATGTTCATCAGCGAAATTGGCTTGTAGTTTTCCTTCCTTGTAGGGTCTTTCTCTGGTTTTGGGATCAGGGTGATGCTGGCCTCATAAAAAGAGAGTGGGAGTCTTCCCTCCTCTTGGATCTTTTGGAATAATCTGAGAAGAACAAGGGTTAGCTCTTCCTTAAATGTTTTGCAAAATTCTGCTGTGAAACCGTCCAGCCCTAGGCTTTTGTGTGTCGGGAGTTTCTTGATTACTGCTTCCATTCCCCCCGCTGTTATTGGTCTGTTCACACTTTCTGTTTCTTCCTCCTTCAGTGTTGGAAGATTATACTTTTCTAAAAATTTGTCCATTTCATCAAGGTTTTCAAATTTCTTGGCATATAATTGTTCATAGTAGATTCTGATGATCCTTTGTATTTCTGTGGTATCAGTTGTTATTTCTCCTCTTTCATTTCTGATATTATTAATTTGAGTCCTCTCCCTTTTTTTCTTGATGAGTCTGCTTAAAGGTTTGTCGATTTTATTTATCTTTTCAAGGAACCAGCTTCTGGATTGGTTGATCCTCTGAATTGTTCTTTTCGTCCCTACGTCATTCAGTTCTGCTCTAATATTGACAATTTCCTTCCCTCTTCTTGCTCTAGGATTTATTTGTTTTTGTTTCTCCAGTTCTTGAAGTTGTAGTGTTAGGTCTTTTATTTGAAATGTTTCTATCATTTTTAGGGAAGCCTGTATTGCTATGAACTTCTCTCTCAGGACTGCCTTTGCTGTGTCCCATAGTTTCTGGACTCTTTTCTGTTCATTTTCACTTTTTTCCAGAAATTGTTTGATTTCTTCTCTTATCTCATTATTGACCCATTCATTGTTTAATAGTCTACTGTTCAGTCTCCATGAGTTTGCAAGTTTTTGAAGTTTCTCTTTGAGGTAGATTTCCAGTTTCAAGCCCTTGTGGACTGAGAAAAAGTTTAGTGTTATTTCAATTTTCCTGAATTTGCTGAGGTTTGCTTTGTGTCCTATCGTGTGATCTATCTTTGAAAAACTTCCATGAGCATTTGAAAAGAAAGTGTACTTTGCTTCTTTGGGATGTAAGATTCTATATATGTCAGTTAAGTCTCTTTAATTCAGTGTGTCATTCAGCACCACAATATGTTTATTAACATTTTGTTTGGAAGATCTGTCCATTTTTGATACTGGGGTATTGAATTCCCCTACTATCAGTGTGTTGCTGTCTATACTGTTCTGAAATCATCCAAATATTTCCTTATAAACTTGGGTGCTCCTTTATTGGGAGAATATAAGTTTACAATGTTTATGTCATCTTGATAGATTCTTCCTTTAAGTATTATAAAGTGTCCTTCTGGGTGTCTTTTTATAGCCTTTGTTTTGAAATCTACTTTGTCTGATACAAGTATGGCAACCCCGACCTTTCTCATGCCCATTTGCTTGGAATATTTTTTTCCATCCCTTTACTTACAATCTGTGTAGGTCTCTTGCTCTGGGGTGTGTCTCTTGTAGGCAGCTTATGTGTGGGTCATGTTTTCTTATCCATTCAGCTACCCTGTGTCTTTTGATTGGGGCATTTAGTCTGTTCACATTGAGACATATTACTGATAGACACTTACTCATCTTTTCTCTTTGTACCTGTGTTCCTCTCTCTCTCATTCTTTTCCTTCATCTGCTTAAACCAGTCCCCTTAGCATATCTTAGAGTGCAGGTTTGGTAGAGATGTATTCTTTTAGCCTTCTCTTGTCTCAGAAACTCTGTATTTCACCTTCTATTTTAATTGAGAGCCTAGCTGGGTAGAGCAGCCTTGGCTGTAGGCTCTTGCTTTTCATGACTTGGAATAACTGTTGCCATTCCCTTCTGGCTTGTAATGTTTCTGTTGAGAAGTCAGCTCCTAGGTGTATCGGGGCCCCCTTGTATGTTACTTTCTCCTTCTCCCTTGGTGCCTTGAGGATTCTCTCTTTGTCTTTGATAGTTGCCATTTAATGATGATGTGTCTTGGAGGGGACCTCCTTGTGTCCCTTTTGAGTGGGGTCCTCTGTGCCTCCTGGATCCATGAGAGCCTTTCTCTCCTCAAATTAGGGAAATTTCCCATCATTACTTTTTCGAGGAGGTTCTCTATCCCTTGCTCCTCTTCTTCTCCTTCTGGGATCCCTATTAGAGGGATATTATTGCGTTTCAGGTTGTCCAGCATTTCCCTAAATGCCTCTTCATTCTTTTTAAATCGTTTTCCATTTCTTGTTCTTTCTGGGAGCTTCTTTCTACCTTATCCTCCATCTCACTGATTCGATCCTCGACTTCATCCAGCCTGCTTTGGATTCCTTCTACTGTGTTCTTCAATTCAGAAATGGTATTCTTCATATCCTCTTGTGTCTTCTTGATAGTTTCTATGTCCTTTTCCAGGCTGATATAGTTTGCTGTAAGATCCTGATAGTTTCTCTGCAGTTTCTCATAGTTATCTTTGAGCGGGCTGAGCTCATTGAGCTTCCTTAGAACCATTGTTTTGAATTCAATATCTGATAGTTCCCTTGCCTCTATTTCATTGAGCTCTCTCTGTGGGGAGTCCCCTTTTCCACTCATTTGAGGGGAACTTCTTTTTCTTCCCATTTTTGTGAGAGTCTGTTAAGTATTTTTGTCCTTTTCTTTGTGGGCCTGCCTCTGATGATGTCAGTTGTTGACCCTATATGACCTTGGGTTGTTTGTTTGAGCCTTCCAGGAGTCTACTGTGTCTGACTCCTGTTTGAGGCAGCTCTGTGACACCTTCAGTCAGGGCTGGGCTATTTTTTGGGATCTCTATGCACTCTCACGCCGGCTCCTTAAGCACGCTCCCCGGAGCCACAGGATCCATAGCCTGCCTGGGCTCACATGTGCTTGCCCCATACCAGGGGCCTTATTCGCGACCTCGCATACTCATCTTGCCCCCTGGCTGGCGAGCTCCCTGGCACTGGTCAGTTTAGGGTCTTCTATTGTGTGTTTTCCCCGCTTTTGGCTCTTTGGGTGCATTGCTTGCCCTCGCTAAATGGGGACTATGGAAATGGGAGGAAGTCAGCTCCAGTACTCTCCGGTTAATCCTGTCTCCGGTCTCTCCTCCAGGGACTCTGGGCAGCTCTGTGACCTCGTCAGCCGGGGACCTACTAATTTTGTGGTCTGTTCTGCAATTGCGAGCCAGGTGGGTCAATTTATGCATGCCCTTGCCGCTCTGTGCACTCCCTCGCAGGCCCTATTCGGGCCAATCTGTGGTAGGCCTGGCTGGCCAGTGCAAGCGTTCGCCCGCCCGCGCAAGTCACATACACGCTTGCCAACTCTCGCCGGTCACTTGGCGCATTTGTGCACCCCTGCACTGGGTGTTTTTGGGATGTCTATGTGTGTGCTTTTAGTCTTTTGGCTCCTTGGGGGTGTGGCCTCTTCCCTACGGCAAGAAGAAGGAGTCAGGACTCCCCAGTTCCTCCTCCCGTTCCTTCCCCAATGCCTCCATTTCTAGTATCTCCTCAGGAGTCTCTGGGCAGTTTTGTGACGCCTTCGGCCAAGGATCCACACCCCCTGTGTGGCCTGAGTTTCAATCGCAGGCAGTCTGGTTCCTGCGCGCCCCTCTTCTGCCTCTTGGTGGTGTGCCTTTCCAGCCCACAATGGAGACTACGAAACGGGGAGGGAGTTGGGGCTCCCTGGTTCTTCCTCCCGTTCTTTCCCGAAGGCCTCCTTCTCCAGTCTCTCCTCACGGCTCTCCCCGCTTGTCTGCACTCAGTCCCCCAGCTCACATGCACAAGCTGTGTGCAGAGTGCACAAAAGGCAGGTTAATTCATTCCCTTATGCCTGAGCGAGATGGTAGCTGCAGAGTGGGAGGTGCGCCATCACCCAGGCTCCACTGGCTGCCGTGTCAGTTCTCTTCACAAAGTTTTCCTCACCAGTCTTTTGCCAGGCACCAGTCCACCCTGCTGCCGCCTCTACCCAGGGATCAAAGAGGGTGGCTGCCTCTGCAATTTTTGCGTTGGCCCTTTAAATGTCTCTTTGCATCCCCAGCCACCTGTCTCTGGCAGAGAGTGCCCCTAAGCTTTTCAGGGTTGCGTTTTGTCTGTATTTTCTTGGTTTTAGCTGCTGTAGTTTAGGGGTCCCTGTTTATGATTCAGACCCCGTTCTTCTTGGGGGAAGCTAACTGGCCGTTTCAATGTCCCTCTGGTGCTAGTGCCCATGGGCACCCAGCCCACCCTCTCGAGCCTCCACCACCCTTCTCACCCGCTGGGATGTGTGAGAGTCGAATCCACTGTCCGCGGCACCAAGGCTCCTCTCCCACTATCGTTCCATTGTTTTCCAGGTGATTACTCTACTCTTTAGTCGCAATTCCAGTTTGGTCTTGGGAGGAGGTCAGGGTGACTGCCATTCACTCCTCCGCCATCTTAAACTATTTTTATTTTTTTAAATTAATTTATTTTTTCAAATACATTTGTCTCTGCCTTCCCCCCACAACTTTCCCCTGTCCTCCTCTCCCCCTCCCTCCCTCAATCCTTCCCCACTGTGGAGTTGTCCATGAGTCCTTGCTATATATTCCTTGACATGCCCCTTCCCTTCATTGTGGTTTTAAGTTGTATTTTTCTTATGGCTGGTGATGATGAGCAATCTTTCACATTTCTCTGGGCCCTCTATATCTCTTCCTTGGAGAAGGGTCTGTTCAGGTCCTTTGCCCATTTTTAATTATATTATTGGTCTTCCTGGAGTAAAGTTCTTTAAATATTTAAATGTCAGTTCTTTAAATATTTTAGAGATCAAACTCCTGTCTGAGGTATCATTAGCAAATATATTTTCCAATGTAGTTCTTTCCCTTTTCATTTTGCTGATGTTTTCTTTAGTATTGCAGAATTTCCTTATTTTGACGAAGCCCCATCTGTTTATTCTTTCCATTATGTCCCTTGCTCTATGGGACATATCTGTGAAAATATTACTGCATGTGATATCTGAGAGTTTCCTGCCTACATTCTCCTCTAGAACTTTTATAGTGTTGTGAGCAATATTTAAGTCTTTTATCCATCTTGAGTTTATTTTTGTGTATGGTGTCAGCTGATGATCCAATTTCAATTTTTTGCATGTAGCTGCCCAGATCTCCCAATCCCATTTGTTGAAGAAGCTATTGTTACTCCATTTTATGCTTCTGCCCCCTTTGTCAAGTACTAAATGACCACAGAGACATGGGTTTATTTCTGGGCTCTCTATTCTGTCCCATGGAACTATGTATCTGTCCTTATGCCAGTATCAGACTGTTTTGATTACAGTGGCCTTGTAAGACAGTTTCATGACAGGTATTGTGATCCCTCCTACTTTGTTCTTCTTTCTCAACATTGCTGCTGCTATTTGAGGTCATTAATTTTTCCATATATATTTTTGAAATGTTTGTTCTATGTCTGTGAAATACATCATTGGTATTTTAATAGGGATTGTGTTGAATCTATAAATTCCTTTGGATAGTATGGACATTCTGATAATGTTAATTCTTCTAATCCATGAACATGGTATATGCTTCCATTTATTTGTGTCTTCCTTAATTTCTTTCTTCAGTGTTGTATAGTTTTCTGCATACAGGTCTTTTACTTCTTTTGTTAAGTTTATTCCTAGTGACTTCATTTTTCTTGTTGTTATAGCAAATGGGATTTTTTTTCTTGATTTCTGCTTCTGATATTTCATTGTTGGTGTACAAAAATGCCTGCAATTTCTGAATATTGACATTGCCAAATTGATTTATTAGATTGACTAGTTTTTTGGTGGAGTCTATGAGGTTTTCTATGTACACTATCATGTCATATGCAAACAATGATAGTTTTACTTCTGCCCTTGTAATTTGGATGCCTTTTATTTCTTTTTCTTGTGTGATTGATGTGGACAGGACTTACAATACTATGTTGAAAGGAGTGGTAGAAGTGGGCATCCTTATCTTGTCCCTGATCTTAGTCAGAAAGTTTGTAATTTTTGCCTGTTGAGTATGATGTTTGCTATAGGTTTGTCATATAAACCCTTTATTATGTTGAGGTATCACCCCTTTATTCCCACTTTTCTGAGTGTTTGTATCATAAATGGATGCTGTACCTTATCAAATGCTTTTCCCACACCTATTGATATGAGCATGTGGTTTTGTTTTTCCTTTTGTTTATGTGATGTATTACGTTTATTCATTTGCAATTATTGAACCATCCTTGCTTCCCTGGGATGAATCCCACCAATCATGGTGGATGATCTTTTCAATGTATTGCTGGATGCTGTTTGCCATTATTTTGTAGAGGATTTTAGCATCTATGTTCATCAGCAATGTTGGACTATAGTTTTCTGTCTTGGTTGTATCTTTATCTGCTTTTGCGATGAGAATGATGCTGGCCTCATAAAAACAGTTTGGGAGTCTTCCCTCTTCCTGGATTTTTGGAATAGTCTGAGAAGGGCAGAGGTTAGCTCTTCCATAAATGTTTTATAAAATTCTCCTGCGAAACCGTCAAGTCCAGGGCTGTTGTGTGCAGGGAGTTTTTTGGTACTGCTTCAACTTTACCACCTGTTATTGGTCTGTTCAGGCTTTCTTCTTCTTCAGTCAGTGCTGGAAGGCTACATTTTTCTTTAAATTTGTCTGCTTCTCCCTGGCTTTCAAAGTTCTGGCATATAATTGTTCATAGTAATTTCTTATACCTCTGTATTTCTGTGGTATCAGTTGTTATTTCTCCTCTTTCATTTCAAATATTATTTGTTTGGGTACTTTCCCTTTTTTTCTTGATGAGTCTGCTTAAAGGCTTGTCAATTTTGTTTATCTTTTCAGAGAACCAACTCCTGGACTGGTTGATCCTTTGAGTTGTTCTTTTAGCCTCTATGTCATTCAATTCTGCTCTGGTCTTGATTATTTCCTTCCTTCTACTTGCTCTGGGCTTTTGTTGTTGTTGTTTCTCCAGTTCTTGAAGATGGAGGGTTAGGTAGTTTACTTGAAATGTTTCTTTCTTTTTAAAATAGGCCTGTATTGCTTTGAACTTCCCTCTCAGGACTGCCTTTGCTGCATCCATAGGTTTTGGACTGTTTTGTGTTCATTTTCATTTGTTTTCAGAAACTTTTTGACTTGTTCTCTTATCTCATTATTGACCCATTCATTGTTTAATAGCTTGCAATTCAATCTCCATGAGTTTGAATGTTTTTGATTTTTTTCCTCGAGGTTGGTTACTAGTTTCAAGCCCTTATGGTCCAAGTAAATTATTGTTATGATTTCAATTTTCCTGAATTTGTTGAGGCCTGTTTTGTATCCTATCATGTGGTCTATCTTTGAAAATGTTCCTTGTGCATTTGAAATGAATGTGTACTTTGCTTCTATGGGGTTAAAGTTTCTATATTTGTCAGTTGAGACCAGTTGATCTAATGTGTTGTTCAGTTCCTCAGTATCCTTGTTGATGTTTTTGTTTGGAATACCTATCCATTGTTGACAGTAGCGTATTAAAATTTCTGAAACTATGTGTGTTGCTGTCTATATCTTCCTTGAAGTTCTCCAAGATTTTCCTTACATATTTGGGTGCTCCAATGTTGGGAGCATATACGTTCACAATATTTATGTCTTCCTGAAGGATTCTTCCTTCGAGTATTACAAGCGTTCTTCTGTGTCTCTTTTTATGTCTTTTGTTTTGAAATCTATTTTCTCTGATATAAGTATTGCTACCCCTGCTTTTTTTTCTTCTGTCCACTTCCTTGGAATATTTGTTTCCATCCCTTTTCTTTCAGTTTCTGTAGGTCTTTCGTTCAGAGGTGGGTCTCTTGTAGGCAGCACGTGTTGGCCATGATTTTTTATCCATTCATTTATGCTTGTCTTTTGATAGGGGCTCTTAATCCATTTACATTTAGAGTTATTATTGATAGGTACTTATTCATTTTTTCCTGTTGTAACTGTGATCCCCCCTTCTTCCTCTTTTTCTTCATCTTCTTACAGCAGTCTCTTTAGCATATCTTGTAGTGCTGGTTTGGCGGAAGTGTATTCTTTTAGATTTCTTTTGCCTGAGACACTCCTTATTTTGCCTTCCATTTTAATTGAGAGCCTTGCTGGGTAGAATAATCTTGGCTGCAGGCCCTTGCTTTTCATGACTTGGAATATTTCTTGCCATTCCCTTCTGGTTGTATTGTTTCTGTTGACAAGTCAGCTGCTAGCTGTATTGGGGCTCCCTTGTATGTTACTACCTGTTTCTCCCTTGCTGCCTTTAGGATTCTCTCTTTGTCTTTGATATTTGCCATATTAATGATGATGTTTCTTGGAGCAGGCCTCATTGGGTTCCTCTTGAATGGGACCCTATGTGCTTCCTGGATCTGTGTGACTTTTTCTCTCCTCCAATTAGGGAAGTTTTCCATCATTACCTTTTCAAATGGGTTCTCTATCCCTTGTTCCTCTTCTCCTTCTGGTATCCCTATTTTATGACTATTATCATGTTTCAGGTTGTCCTGCATATCCCTGAATGCCTCTTCATTTTTTTGTTTAGTCTTTTTTTTTATTTTCTTGCTCTTTCTGGTAGCTTTTTTCTACCTTGTCCTTCAGCGCACTGATTCAATCCTCTGCTTCATCTAGCCTGGTTTTGATTCCTTCTACTGTGTTCTTCAACTGAGAAATTTAATTTTCATTTCTTGCCTCTTATTGATATTTTCTATGTCCTTTTTATAGGCTGATATAATTTGCCCTAAGTTTTGCATCGTTTCCCTGTATTTTTTGGTAATTCTCTTTGAGTTCACTGACCTCAGTAAGCTTCTTTAGAACCATGTTTTGAGCTCAATATCTAATAGTTTAACTGCCTCTATTTCATTTAGTTCTCTATGTGAGGATTCCTCTTTCCCTTCAATAGGAGGTGTTTCTTTGGCTTCCCTTTATTTGTGAGACTCTTCTTTTCTGCTTCTGCTTCTTAAATTGATCTGTGTTGACTTCCTGACTTTGTGGTGTGAAACTTTATGGTAGGAGACTGCTCTTTTTTTTTTTTCTTTCTGTATCTGTGTCTGATGATGTCAGCTGTTAACACCAACTGAGCTTAGGTAGTCTTTTAGGGACTTCCAGGAGTCTACTGTCTGTGGCTCTTCCTTCAGTTGTTAATCTAGTCACTCTGCTCTCAGCAGTCAGGCTTAGGCACCACGTGGTGGAGCAGAATACCTCTTGTGTTGAGGTTACCATGTCCTCTCACAGTGCTGTCACTCAGGTGAGTGGTCTGCCTGAGCAAGATGGTTGCTTTCGTGTGAGGGATGAGTGTGCACCGGGATCTCCCTGGCTACTCCCTCAGTTCCTCCCCAATGGCTCCATCTCCAGACTCTTCTCAAGTGTCTCTAGACCACACAGCACCCCCTTTGGCCAGGATCTACTCTCTGTGATTGCTACTCTGTACTCAGCTGTCAGGCTTGCACACTACCTTGCCGGGGCAGAGCCTCCTGGGGAGGAGGCTAGTGTCTCCTTTCACACTGCTGTTGCTCAGGGGAGTGGTCTGCCTGAGCAAGATGGCTGCTGCCGAATGGGTCATGATTCAGTGCCAGGACCCCGCTGGCTACTCTCTCAGTTCTCCCCCTAAAGCCTCCTTGCCTAGTCTCTCATCAAGTGGCTCCAGCCTTCTCTGCCTCTGCCTTTGCTGGAGTCCAGGGTAACTGGTGCCAATACAAATTTATGTGTTGGCCCTTTGTACGACTCTGCATTTCCAACCACGTGTCTCTGGCAGGGATCTGCTGTTTTTCTCAGCTGCCTGTTATTTGAGTACTTTATGGGCTGTGGTGCTGTAGGCTGGGGATCCCTGCCTATGGTTGAGACCCTGCCCTTCTCAGGGGGATCCAACTGTCCATTAAAATATCCCTCTGATGCTGCTGCCCGTGGGGCCCAGCCACCTTCTTGAGTTTCTACCGCACTCCTTGCCAGTTAGGTTGTGCTAAAGTCGATTCCTCTGTCTGTCCGAGGTCTGAAGTGAAAAAAAAGGTTTAATTTGACATAGTCTCTTTTGTTTATTTTTTTTCTTTTGTTTCTTTTGCCTGGGGTGATATACTTGTTAAAAATTGCTATGAGCAATGTCCGAAATTTAGCTGCCTATATTTTCTTCTAGGATTTTTATGGTTTCAGGTCTAATATTTAAGTCTTTGATCCATTTTGAATTCTTTCTTGTGTGTGGTATATGAACATGGTTTAGTTTTATTTTCTGCACATATCTGTCCAATTTTCCCAACACCACTTATGGAATAAACTATTTTTTCCATTGCAGGTACTTGCTTCCTCTGTTTATTATTAATTTACTATAAAGGCTTGGGTTTATTTCTGGGCTCTCTATTCTCTTCCATTGATCTATGGGTCTGTTTTTATCCCTGTACCATGCTGTTTTAAAATTCAACACCAAAAAAATCCGAACAATCTAATTAAAAAATGGGTAATGGACCTAAATAGACACTTATCCAAAGAGGACATACAGATGGCCAGTAAACATATAAAAAGTTACTCAACATCACTAATCACAGAGAAATGCAAATTAAAATCACAATGAAATAGCATTCACACCTCTCAGAATGGCTGTCATTAATAAATCAACAAACATCAAATACTGGCAAGGATATGAAGAAAGGGTAGCCCTTCTGCACTCTAGGCAGGATTGCAGACTGGTGTAGCTACTGTGAAAAACTGTATGGAGATATCTCAAAAAATTAAAAATGGACATGCCTTTTGATCCAGTGATCCCACTTCTGGGAATATATATGAAGAAACCCAAAACATTAATTTGAAAGAATATAAGCACCCTTATGTTCATTGCAGCATTATTTACAATTATCAAGATAAGGAAGCAGCCCAAGTGTCCATCAGTAGATGAGTGGATAAAATTACTACTGGATATTTACACAATGGAAAACTAGTCAGCCAAAAAAGAAGAAAATTTTACCCTTACAACAGCATGGATGGACCCGGAGAATATTATGCTAAGTGAAATAAACCCATTAGAGAAAGACAAATACAGCATAGTTTCATTCATAAGTGGAATCTAATTAACTAACAAGCAAAATAGAGACTGACTCATAGACAGAGAACAGGCTGACAACTATGGTACAGAAGACAAAGCAGTGAAGGGATTGGGCAAAAAGGAAAAAGGACTTACGGAAGTGGACAACAAAGTGGTGATTGAAGTGGGGAGAAAAATATAAAGGGGCTAAATCATAGTAGAAAATCTATAATAAAAAAAAGGATATTTTTGACCAGTAAAAATAAAAAAAGATGAATTATACATGCATATGAGGGTCAATGAAATGGATACACTCAAATAGTGCTAGTGGAATTGCAAATTTAAATGACTCTTTGAAAAGCAATGTGTTGAATATCAGCAAAATAAACAACTTGTACTAGATCTTTGAATGTTCATAGAAAAAATGAACTGTTCATACACATAGACCAGTAACTCTTCTCTGAGTGTCTATAAAAAGATAATTCCAAGCTAGGAAAAGGCATGTAAGAATGCTATGATTTCTTGGATACTAACTGTGTGCCATTCATTCTGTTGTTTTACTTAATGTTTTAATTTTCATTCTTCTATGGTACTATAATATGTACTATAAAATATATGTAATAGTAAAGAAATGCTTAGAAAAAAATGTAAGAGAACAGAGCAGAATATAATAAGCATATATAGTTATATTCTATGATTGCTGCTACGTAAAAACACCTAACAAAGGACCATGTAGTACTAAAACTCTGGAATATATTTACCAAAAACTTTGCAGAGTTTTCTTTATAAAACTCCAGTAATGTCTCTTAAAAATAGTAAGTAAAGAGAGAGAGAAAAAAAGAAAGATAGATGTATACAGCAAGACTAAATGCTCGTAATTCAGAAAACACCTCAGAAACTTTATAGGTTTATTTTAACACTGTTCTAAAGCAGACTGGCATCAATTTCACCATGTGGCATTCCTTTGTTGGCATTTTGCAGTTAATATATGCTCTCCTTTTCTCTCTTTTCTTTGAACTTATTATTTTATTCTTTCAATCCCATTTTTAGTACATACACCTGACAGACCACTAGATCAGAATTACCTAGAGTTGAACGGTGTTCACAGAGATAACTAGGCTTTATCCAAAGCTATTGGTATCAATATCATTGGAGATGGTCCAGGAAACCACATCTAACATGTTTCCTAAGTGATTATTTCTCACATTATATTTTGAGAACTACTGTTGAACTCATCATGTAGCATTTGCTATTAAAGTAGCCTTAAGGAAAGATTAAGAAGAGACATAACAGATCTCACCTGTGTCTCCATCTCCAAATTTATTCCATGGATCAGGATAAGCATATTGGGTTAGATCTAAAGGTCTTCAGATACAATTTGTGCATAAAAAGAAATTAAAGCAATTCAGTGATTCATAGAAATCTCTCTCTCACTCTCTCTCTCTCTCTCTCTCACACACACACACACACACACACACACTCACACACACGTTTTACCAAGTCCAGAGATTTTCAAACATTACCAGGTAAATGGTCTTTGTTCCCTATACCTCACTGCAACCAGACAGGTTTTTCTGCCTTCAACTGTTTTGCACTTGGTATTCAATAAAATATTTAATTTAATGAAATTTTGTGCCTCTTAAGGAAAAGTTTTTTGTGTTTTTTTTTTTTCAATTGATATGGTGCTACCTCTGGAACCAATTTGCTACATCACAGTACACAGAAACGTAAAGTCAAAGAAAGACATGTAGGGGCTCAATAGAGAATGGAAGGTAAACTCTCTTCCTACTTCTAGATTTTTTTAAATTTAACATTGTTCCCTGTTGAGAAATCCAAACATATTGGCCATTGTTTGTTAAGATTAATTAATTTCGAATACTTGATCTGTTAGGTCAACTGATTTCTACCTTTTCTAATGTTTGATATAAATGAAAATCCAAGCCTCTTGGAGGATAAATATCCTCCAAGAGTCAATCCATGTATTATATATCCAAGTGAGGACCATCTGATTTCTTTAATTAAAAGAGTCCTTCCTTTTTGCTACTATACATAAAAGGCATTTAACATAGAATCATAAATGATGGTTTATATATCTATATCTCCTCTAGGCAATGGCCAACATGTAAACATTCATCTCACAAAATCTTGGCATAATAAGGACATTAAAATGATTGCATGAATCTAATTATAAAGCAAAATATTCAGTCTTCTGCTCTAGATCATTCTATTGTGCCTTCAGAACATATTAGGAAAGTGTTACCCATTTTAAATTTCTCTTGTATTTTTGGACTTATTTTCTTGCTTTTTTACCTTCATTTATGGTGAAAATGTTAGAAAAATGAGGTTGCCTGCTGCTGAATTCATGTTGAAAAGATACTATATTGAGGTGCAGTTTGAAACGTGACAACGTATGTAAATGTGTTGGTGATGCTAAAAATACTTGGATAAATGATGCATGACAGCCACAGAGTATGCAGAACTTTATATTTATATAGTACCTACATGTAGATGTTAGGATTCTATTTATGCATATACAAGAAAAGGAAAAATGTCTACATATGTCTCATAAGTGTGGATGCAGCCTCGTGCCCAGGGCAGATGCTGCAGAGATGTGGGTGGAAAGGGTGTGCTGTGCTGGGAGTGGCTGTCTGTCAGAGCGTTACCCAGAACAGTTCTCTGGAAACATGAACAAAGATGTCCACAGACAACAGAAATTTATTCAAAGAAAACAAAAAAAATTTTTCATAGCATTTCAGTATTGTGTATACTTTCTTATAACTCTTTCAAAATTGGTAATCTAGAAATGTTATACATAGTTGTATTTAGTTTAAATAACCCAAGCATCCTCATTTCCCAAGTACATAAAGATGTGGGATCTCTGCTTATTCCTTGTCTATAACCAGGGTAGCAACTCTGAAGAAGACCAAGGAAGAATGATGATGTCACTGATGCAGTACCTGTTTAAGTGCTTTGCCCTTAGAGTGAAAAACCAGAATTAGAGTTGATTTCAGCACTTAGCATCTCTGTGATCTTGGGCCTCTGAGTTCATGTTTTGCTGTTGTTTTGTTTTTGTTTGTTTTCTATCTGTAATACAGGTATAATTAAGTTCTCATAGTGGAGTATTTAAAAATTAAATGATATAATGCTGGTAAAATGTTCAGCACAGTAATAAAGTATTTTCATATGCAATGCACTGCCACTATTCCTTACTTTAAGCTCACTGATATTCTTCTTTGAATAAAATAAGGTTTACGTCTTCATTTAGAATAACATTAGACTAAATATATTTTAATATTCTCACTCTGAAATATGGATGTACAATTCCAAAAAGCTTAGAATACACAGACTTTCCCCCAAATCTGGATTTTTCCCATTTATATTACAACATTTGTTATATCTTACTCTGAGAAGTCTCAGAATGTTTAGCCCATTCAAAACTTCAATGTTTAAAAGTTCATCTCGTAACATTCAAAAGTTAAATCAAATTCTATACCTACCATCCTACACTTCCTTCATATTTTCCTTTAAAATTAACATTAAAAACATGCTAGATGTGTTATTGCTGGTGAGGGGGCAGTGGTGAAATGAAGATATTTCTATAATTTCATTACTTTGCTGCTTCAGTTTAAAGAGCATGTCATTTTTTACAATAGGAAAAATGACTTATTCATATAGTTATCAACTTTTACAGCAAAATAATCAGCATCCAAATCTACTTGATTAGCATTGCTTCCAAAAAGCTCCTGTCCTTATTGTATATCTAAGTAGTAATGTTTAATGATGCAGAACCCATGCCTTGAATCTGGAAAACTTGGCTTTTTACAAGCTTAACATTACAGAATCTAATCCATATGAGGGACAAAAATGATGCAACAATGGTGTGGGGAGAGAAAGGTTATTTTACTCTTCTCCTTTCTGTTTATCCTTTGACTTCGCATCACCCTCTGTTCTCTCTCCCTTTCCCTCTATTCCCCTTGTTCCTTTCCTATAAGAACAATGACATAATGGAATATGGTGAAGGAAATAAAGACTCATGCTTTGAAACAGCATGCATGTTCCATTTACTAGCTCAAATTCCTCAGATAAAAGACTTGATGTTTATAGCAAAAATATTCCATAGAAATACTGTTCAAATGTGAGTCCCACAGTGCCAATTCACTACCCACTCAATCTATTTGACAGCTGATCTCTATTCTCCTACCCCTGGACAGCCTTACAAATATAGAGATAAGTATATGCTAAACTAGTACATAAGAAGGTCTGATATGCACAATCATTGTTCTTTCTAAAGTGATTTCCTTTAAGTATTCTAAGAAATATATTCTTATGAAGTACTCAAAATGGTATCTTTGTATCAGAATTAGTAATAAATAAGAAACCCAATATTTTAAACAATTAATATTCTTAAATATGGTAGTTTAGCTTACAGAACAAAGGGAAGGCTCACTGTAGTTTTAAATAATAACAATATAATTTTAATAAAGTTGAATTTTGTATTAGGCACATTTAAACACTCCTCTGGTCTCTCATGTCATACTCAGCAGTTAAGCAGCTTGATTTGTGAAACTTTTGTAATCACTTCATTTAACATTAGGTATATCTTTAGTTTAATTAAAGCATTTCTCTCTTTTGGTAATAGTTGTTTTCAGTTCACCCATTATGTATAATTGTTTTCTTTGATCCATTCAAAACTCAGCTATTTTTCATGGCTAATTAAATCTACACTTGCCCATAGCATTTAATGCTTAACTCAGTTTTATTTCTAATCTTGCATACCTGAACTTCTGCACAAAATTTGCTTTGAAAAAACTGCACACATTATTAAGTTACATACCACCTACAACTTGTAGTAAAGGCTAAGTGTATTTTTCAGGAATTCCAGCAGAGGGCAGTCAAGCAAGAATAATCACTATAGCAAGAGGAAAAATTGATGATGATTCCTATTTTTTTCAAATCAAATTAACATCAGTGTATGTGTGTGTGAGTGAATATGTGTGTTGGGGGTTGGGGGAGGGTGGAACAAATGTATCCTTGGTGAGCCAACTCATTTCTCACTTAACCTCTTTTTGGGCTGAATAAGATCCACTCTGTGCATGAGATAAGAGACAAGATATTTTCAAAACACTCCTAGTATTAAACCCAAAACCATAAAGTCTGTTACAACAACTGACATTTTTATCACTCTACTTTGGCTTCTTTTACAGTTTATGGATTTTAAGAACAACTTCACATCATTGAGAAAAGTAATCAAACTTTTGAAGAATACTAGTTTTCCAAAGAAAGTATTGAAATAATGCATTTTAATTAAAAAGTAATAATAGAAACAAAAATAAGTTGGGTTCAGTTTTCACAAGAAAAAGTTAGAGGACATATTCTCTATCCCTGTTTAGAATATAAGAGATGGAATTTCTCATCCACAACATACTCAGATATAATAAGACAAACAACTCCTACCTTCCATCTTTGGCCAATGTATTTTCAATTACTTCCCATCTATACCCTTTCTGGGAGGCCTTCTACTACAAACTAGTAGCATTACACCAAGAATCATGTGGCCAGAGTAAGGAAGGTTAATTGCTTTTACTTTTAAATTCAGTGGTATGCTGGTAAATTTTTAACCACCACCTCCCCAGGAGGAAAAAGCCCTATTTTTATTTTTGCCAATTTCCATAGTGTAAATACTCACACCTGATTCATTTCAAACTACTAAAATTAAGTCACTGGATATGGAGCTGGGAAGAGATGCACTGTAGCACACCATTAGATCATATTTCTAAACTGGAGATACAATAGACATAAAAACCTCAAGAGTAAAAGTAGTAAAGTAATTGGTAAGTGATTAGTTTTTAATATCTATCACCTTTGTTTATAATATAATGTATTTAATTGAAAGTTTGTATAATTTAATTCTTAATAATGGCTATGTTTAACAACTGGCTCACAAAATTACTGAAAATTTAACAATCAGCTGTTAGGAGCTGGTATGAACGGACTCCAGCACACCATAAATACACCAGACCTCGCAGTTCTTAGAACTAAGAGAAGAAAGACAAAAAACATATGGCAATCAAGAGTAAGAATCAGTGTCTCTTTCATTTTGATAATTATATCATTCCTTATCTCAAGTTATTCAAACATGGAAAATCTTATGCCTTTAATATATCACACTCCAACTTTAAAAAATAATTTTTCTTCTCTTAGATATATGTTTTTATATTTAATAATTTATATGCTACCTTCAGGGTTTTTCTCTATCACAACTGTGAATATTTACTATTATTTAACTCAAAAAATCTACTAAACTTTTAAAATTTAAAGAAATGTATTTAAAAAAATAACACACCCCTAAAAGATAATTATCCACATGTTTATAAATAGACATTAACCCTATCAATTAATGATAAAAGTAAATTGTTACTAAAGTCTAGCTAGATAAAACTACTCAGTGAAAGCTTTATATACTTGAGGCCTGCTCTCTTTTTGTCAAAAAGACACTCTAGCAAGTTTTTAAAAAATTTCTTTCTTTTTTAAAAAAAATTTTTACATATATTTGTCTCCATTTACCCACCACCACTTTTCTGTGCCTCGCTCACCCCATCTCCCCACCTCATTCCTTCCACAGCTTGGCTTCATCCCTGCGTCCTTCACATCTGTTCCTTGATCTGAACCTTCACCTTCTGCTCCCAGCTAGCCCCCTTTCCCCCTCCCTGCCAATCCTCATCAGTTTCTTCTTTCTTTCAATGTTGCTGGTCATATTTTTCTTGCCTACTTCTTTTGCTGCTTAGGTTCCACTTATGGGTAATATCATATAGTATTTGTCTTTCGCAACCTGGCTATTTCAGGAAACATAATGCTCTCCAGTTCCATCCATGCTGTTGTGAAGGGTAATGCTCTTTCCTTCTTTCTGCTGCACAGTATTCCATTGCGTAATTGTACCGGAATTTTTTGTACAAATAACTTATTTGTTATTTTTTGTACAAATAACTTATTTCCTGATGGGCATTTAGGTTGCTTCTAGCACTAGCCTATTTTAAATTGTGCTGCTATGAACATTGGGGTGAACAGATTCTTTGGGATTGGTGTTTTGGGATGCTTAGGGTATAGTTCCAACAGTGGAATTGCTGGGTCAAAAGGCAGCTCCCTTTTTAGATTTTTGAGGAAATTCCAAACTGTTTTCCACAGTGGCTGCACCAGTCTGCACTCCCACCAACAGTGTACTAGGGAACCCTTTCCTCCACAACCTCTCCAACACCTGTTGTTTGTTGATTTATTTATGATGGCCATTCTGATTGGTGTGAATTGGTATCTCATTGTGGTTTTAATTTGTATTTCTGTGATGGCTAGTGATGATGAGCACCCTTTGATATGTCTCTGAGCCTTATGTATGTCCTCCTTGGAGAAGTGTCTGTTCAGGAGTGGAGTCATGTGAATTCCTTATATATTTTGGAGATCAAACCCCTGTCCGAGGTATCATTGGCAAATATATTTTCCCATGCGGTTGGTTCCCTTTTCATTTTGCTGTTGTTTTCTTTAGCGGTGCAGAATCTCCTTATTTTGATGAAGTCCCAGTTGTTTTTTTCATTTATGTCCCTTGCTTTAGGGGACATGTTGGTGAAAATATTGCTGCATGGGATATCTGAGAGTTTCCTGCCTATGTTCTGCTCTAGGATTTTTATGATGTTGCGACTTATATTTAAGAGTTTTATCCATCTTGAGTTTACTTTTGTGTATGGTGTAAGCTGGAGGTTGAATTTCAATTTTTTGCATGTAGCTGTCCAGCTCTCCCATTTGTTGAAGAGGTTATTTTTACTCCATTTTATGCTTCTGCACCCTTTGTCTACTATCAATTGACCATAGAGATACACATTTATTTATGGGCTCTCTATTCCATTCCATTGATCTATGTGTCTGTTCTTATGCTAGTACCAGACTGTTTTCATTACAGTGTCCATGTAATATAGTTTGATATCAGGTACTGTGATCCATCCTACTTTGTTCTTCTTTGTAAAAATTGCTGTGGCTATTCAGGGTCGTTTATGGTTCCACATAATCTTTTTAAATGTTTGTTCTATGTCTATGAAATATGCCTTTGGTATTTTAATAGAGATTGAATTGAATCTATAAACTGCTTTGGATAGTTTGGACATTTTGATGATGTTAATTCTTCCAATCCATGAACACAGTATATGCTTCCATTTACTTGTGTCTACCTTAATTTCTTTATTCAATGCTGTATAGTTTTCTGCATACAGGTCTTTTACCTCCTTGGTTAAGTTTATTCTTAGGTACTTTATTTTTCTTGTTGCTATAGCAAAGGGGATTTCTTTCTTGATTTCTGATTCATTTTTGGTGTACAAAAATGCCTTCAATTTCTGCATATTGACTTTGTATCCTTCTGTGTTGCCAAATTCACTTATTAGGTCGAGTAGTTTTTTGGTGGAGTCAATGGTGCTTTCCTCGTATACTATCATGTCATCTGCAAACAATGATAGTTTTACTTCCTCCTTTCCAATTTGGATGCCATTTATCTTTTTCTTATCTGATCACTGTGGCTAGGACTTCCAATACTATGTTGAATAGAAGTGGTGAAAGCAGACATCCTTGTCTGTTCCCTATCTTAGTGGGAAAGATTTTAGTTTTTGCCCATTGAATATGAGGTTGCCTGTAAGTTTTTCATATATGATCTTTATTATGTTGAGGTATGCACATGTCATTCCCATTTTTCTGAGTGTTTTAATCATAAATGGGTGCTGTACCTTATCAAATGCATTTTCCGCATCTATCGATATGATCATGTGGTTTTTGTCTTTCCTTTTATTTATGTGATGTATTACATTTATTGATTTGTGAATATTGAACCATCATGCATTCTGGGAATGAATCCAACTTGATCATAGTGGATGATCTTTTTAATGCATTGCTGCATGCAGTATGCCAATTTTTCTTGAGGATTTGAGTGTCTATATTCATCAGTGATATTGGTCTGTGGTTTTCTTTCTTGATTGTGTCTTTATCTGGTTTTGCAATTAGGAAGATGCTGGCCTCATAAAAAGATTTTGGGAGTTTTCCATCTTCTTGGATTTTTTGGAATAGTCTGAGAAGAACAGGGGTTAGCTCTTCCTTAAATGCCTTATAATATTCTTCTGTGAAACTTTCCGGTCCAGGGCTTTTGTGTGCTGGTAGTTTTTCGATTACTGCTTCAATTTCATCACCTGTAATTGGTCTGTTCAGGTTTTCTGCTTCTTCTTCATTCAGTGCTGGAAGGTTATATGTTTCTAGAAATTTGTCCATTTCACCCAGGCTTTCAAATTTCTTGACATATAATTGTTCATAGTAGTTTCATAAAATCCTTTGTATTTCTGTGGTATCAGTTGTTATTTCTCTTCTTTCATTTCTGATATTATTTATTTGGGTCCTTTCCCTTTTTTCTTGATGAGTCTGCTTAAAGGTTTGTCAATTTTGTTTATCTTTTCAGAGAACCAGCTCCTGGACTGGTTGATCCTTTGAGTTGTTCTTTTAGTCTCTATGTCATTCAATTCTGCTCTGATCTTAATTATTTCCTTCCTTACACTTGCTCTGGGCTTTTGTTGTTGTTGTTTCTCCAGTTCTTGAAGATGGAGGGTTAGGTCGTTTACTTAAAATGTTTCTTTCTTTTTAAGATAGGCCTGTATTGCTTTGAACTTCCCTCTCAGGTCTGCCTTTGCTGTGTCCATAGGTTTTGGACTGTTGCGCATTCATCTTCATTTGTTTTCAGAAACTTTTTGACCTGTTCGCTTATCTCATTATTGAGCCATTCATTGTTTAATAGTGTACCATTCAGTCTCCATGAATTTGAATGTTTTTTTTTTCTCGAGGTTGGTTTCTAGTTTCAAGCCCTTGTCATCTGAGAAATTGGTTGTTATGATTTCGATTTTCCTGAATTTTTTGAGGCTTTTTGTGTCCTATCTTGTAGTTTATCTTTGAAAATATTCTTTGTGCAGATGAAAAGAATGCATATTTTGCATCTTTGGGATGAAAGGTTCTATAAATATCAGTTAACTCCATTTGATCTAATGCATCATTCACTTTCACAATATCCTTGTTGATGTTTTGTTTGGAATATCTATCCACTGTTGACAGTGGGGTGTTAAAATCTCCTTCTATCAGTGTGTTACCTGGTATATCTTTGTTAAAATCCTCCAAGATTTTCCTTATACAGTTGGATGTTCCTATGTTGGGTGCATATAGGTTTACAATGTTTATATCTTCTTGATGGATTCTTCCTTTGAGTATTATGCAGTGCCCTTCTGGGTGTCTTTTTATGACCTTTGTTTTGAAATCTATTTTGTCTAAGTATTGCTACCCCTGCTTTTTTTTCTTCTGTCCACTTCCTTGGAATATTTGTTTCCATCCCTTTTCTTTCAGTTTCTGTAGGTCTTTCGTTCAGAGGTGGGTCTCTTGTAGGCAGCACGTGTTGGCCATGATTTTTTATCCATTCATTTATGCTTGTCTTTTGATAGGGGCTCTTAATCCATTTACATTTAGAGTTATTATTGATAGGTACTTATTCATTTTTTCCTGTTGTAACTGTGATCCCCCCTTCTTCCTCTTTTTCTTCATCTTCTTACAGCAGTCTCTTTAGCATATCTTGTAGTGCTGGTTTGGCGGAAGTGTATTCTTTTAGATTTCTTTTGCCTGAGACACTCCTTATTTTGCCTTCCATTTTAATTGAGAGCCTTGCTGGGTAGAATAATCTTGGCTGCAGGCCCTTGCTTTTCATGACTTGGAATATTTCTTGCCATTCCCTTCTGGTTGTATTGTTTCTGTTGACAAGTCAGCTGCTAGCTGTATTGGGGCTCCCTTGTATGTTACTACCTGTTTCTCCCTTGCTGCCTTTAGGATTCTCTCTTTGTCTTTGATATTTGCCATATTAATGATGATGTTTCTTGGAGCAGGCCTCATTGGGTTCCTCTTGAATGGGACCCTATGTGCTTCCTGGACCTGTGTGACTTTTTCTCTCCTCCAATTAGGGAAGTTTTCCATCATTACCTTTTCAAATGGGTTCTCTATCCCTTGTTCCTCTTCTCCTTCTGGTATCCCTATTTTATGACTATTATCATGTTTCAGGTTGTCCTGCATATCCCTGAATGCCTCTTCATTTTTTTGTTTAGTCTTTTTTTTATTTTCTTGCTCTTTCTGGTAGCTTTTTTCTACCTTGTCCTTCAGCGCACTGATTCAATCCTCTGCTTCATCTAGCCTGGTTTTGATTCCTTCTACTGTGATCTTCAATTCAGAAATTGTATTCTTAATTTCCCCTTTATTATTATTGACAGTTTCCATGTCTTTTTTCATACTGATATAATTTGCGATAAGTTCCTCATAGTTTCCCTCTTGTTCTTGGTAATTCTCTTTGAGCTCAGTGAGATCACTGAGCTTCCTTAGAACCATTGTTTTGAACTCCGTATCTGAGAGTTTAACTGCCTCTATTTCATTTAGTTCTCTATGTGAGGATTCCTCTTTCCCTTCAATTGGGGGGTGTTTCTTTGTCTTCCTATTATTTGTGAGACTCTTCTTCTTTGCTTCTGCTTCTTAAATTGACCTGTGTTGACTTCCTGACTTTGTGGTGTAAACTTCTCTGGTAGGAAACTGCTTTTTTTTCTTTTTTTCTGGATCTGCCTCTGATGATGTCAGTTATTGACCCCATCTGACCATAGGCAGTCTTTAAGAGACTTCCAGGAATCTACTGTCTGTGTCTGTCTCCTCCAGTTGTTAATCTAGTCACTCTGTCCTCAGCAGTCAGGGCAGGGTGGAGTCTCTCCTTTTCTTGGGACTATAGTGTCCTTTCACATTGCTGCCACTCAAGGGAGTAGTCTGCCTGAGCAATATGTTTGCTGCTTTCTGGGGGAGGAGTCAGCACCGGGTTCCTCCCAGCTACTCCTTCAGTTCTCTCCTCAATGCCTCTGTCGCCAGACATTCCTCAAACATCCGTAGACCACTCTGCCTCGCTTTTAGCCAGGGACCTACTCTCTGTACCCAGCACCCAGACCTGCATAACATTGGGCCAGGGTGAGTCTACCGGGAGCATATGCACTGTGTCCTTTCAGGCTGCTGCCACTCGTGGGAGCTGTCTGCCTGAGAAGATGGCAGTTGCAGAATGGGGCCTGAGTGAGAACCTGGACCCTGCTGTCCACTTTCTCAGTTCTTTCCCCCAAGCCTCCTTCTCCAGTCTCTCCTAGGTGTCTCTAGCCCACTCTGCCCTCACCTCCCACAGAGCCTAGGGAAAGTGGTTGCCACTACAAATTTTTGCATTGGCCCTTTAAAAGGCTCTTTGCCCTCCAGCCACCTGTCTCAGGCAGAGAGCACACTGCCACTTTTTACAGCTGGCTGTTATCTGCTTTTTGGGCTCTGGTACTGCAGCCTGGAAATCCCTGCTTAACGTTTAGACCCTGCTCTTCTCACAGGGATCCAACTGACTGTTTCAATATCCTTCTGGCACTGCCGCCCGTGGGCACCCCACCTGCCTTCTTGAGCCTCTACCGCACTCATTACCAGTTAGGTTGTGCTAAAGCCGGTTCCTCTATCGGTTCGAGGTGTTAAGGTTCCTCCTCTCTCACTATTGTTCAGTTGTTTTCCAGGTGATTTCTCCACAATTTAGTTGTAATTCCAGATTGGACCTAGGAGGAGGTCAGTGTGACTTCCACTCACTCCTCCATCATCTTGAAGTACCTTTAGCAAGTTTTAATAAGGTGTTAAAAACATATTAGTACTCATTGAGACTTTCTTCTTAACATAATCAAAATGATGCTGAATTAAGCTCATTACATAATTCAATGTTATTTATTTTTATGTTCATGTCCTTGTACACAAAATCTTGTAGAGTGTACATTAAAATCCTTTTGCCTTCCACTATGGGTTCATATTTTTAGTTCTGCAAAGCACAATTAACCTATCAGTCATACTGAGTTGAAATCATTAGAATATAACTTTTCTTCTCCAGATTTCAGGCTCTTTCAATCCGCTTCAAAAATCAGTGTCTTTGTGTGAATTTAGGCAAATAACTTAATTTCTGCTAATCCTGAGTTTCCCACTCAGTTATCATAGAAATTAAAAGCATGTGCCTGGGATGATGTTAAGAGCTAAAAAAAAAAAAAAACAACAACAAAAAACAAAAAAACAATAGCTATATTTACTGCTCTGGGTGAAGTTATGATTATTAGTCAGCTTAGCTATATGGTTTACAACTCCACAGCAAATTAGAAACATTAAATTAAAAACATAGAAATTATACCCAGCATCAATATGTTTTGGGCACAAAGAAATATCAGTTAATTGATCATCATTCATAAAAAACAACCAACCTATAGGCAAACAAAATCATGAACAGATGTTTTAAAAGTAACAGTAATACAGAACCACTGAGTGCAAGAGCTAAGAATTGATATCTCTCAACACATCTGGCGAACATCATTAAACAATTCGGACTTGGAATGAAGACGCAGAGATATCAAGGAAAGTTTATAATGTGTTCACTTATCTGTATTTAACAAGCTGGTTATAGCATTTTTTGGAAATCTTATTAACATGTTTTAATTTATTAAAGTTCATTTATATATAAAGTTGTTTTATATATAATTTGATGATTTTGTTTTTCAGACTAAAAAAGATTAAAAATACACTAAAACTTTAATATTTATTTCTGAATTTTGGATTATGGGTGCTTTTTACATTCTTTTGTGTGATAGTTTCTAATTTTTCTAAAAAGAACATGTATTTTTTGTGCTCCATAAAAAATAAAATTTTTTAAATGAAAAACTTCAGAAACTTTTGTTCAAAAGTACATTCTGCTTCCGTTAATGTCATTGATAGAACTGTTATTGTTAAATCTTCAATAAAGTGTTAGTATCCCAGATTCATATAAACATAAGGAACATATCATTTCAGAACTATTCCCATTGAGAAACATTGAGAACTCATTTTTATGATTAAGACAAATTTATATATTTTTGCCATTATTTGTTAAGAACTTTTCTGTTGAGGTTTCTATAGAACATATGAAGAATTGCAAATCAAATGTAACAAGAAAACCTGGATTACATAACTCAAAAGATTGTTAAGGAATCAAAAAAATGTGGTTCCTTGATTTAGGAATACTATCATATAACAATGCTAGTTATTATTACTGTTATCATATATTTGGCGTACTTCTAAAACTAATTTTAATTTTTGGGTTTGAGACTATCTCTTGAATTGAAGGTAATGTTAGATAAAGCTTTGTATATAAGTGAGGTGTTAATATTTTCTTAGCTTTAGTAATGTCCAGAAAAGCCCAAATCATATAATTGAGCAAAAAAGTAAAAAAAAAAGTTTGGTCAAGATGAGGGAGTAGATAAATGCTATGCTCACCTTCTACCGTGATACATTGAAATTACAACTAAATTATAGAACAATAAACCTGGAGAACCATCTGAATACTAGTTGAACTGAAGTTATATAACTGAAGACACAAAGAAGAAGTCACATTGAGACTGATAGGAGGAGCAGAGGCATCAAACTGGCTGGCCTCAGACCATGTGTGGTAATTGAAAGAACTGGAAGGGATATCTCAGTTGTAGGGGTCCCACCTGGGAAGGCCCTCACTGAACTCCCCAGCTCAGAGCACCAGAGCAGGGAGAGCAGTGCCCACAACATATGGCTCTGAAAACCATCCAGGTTCCATATCCAGGTGAGATGGAAGACTGCGGGAAACCTCTTAAAGAGCCTATACACAGGTTTACTTGCTCACAGGCACTCATGCTGTACTCTAGATAAGGGACCATAGCTCAGGGTGTGCCAGAGACATATAAGGAGAAACTGAGTTGTGTGGCTTCAGGGTTAGGGTTGGAGGGACAGATGCCATTGACCCAGTGTTGAGCCCTCCTCCCAAACAGCAGGACAGGAGTGCCATTTTTCCTGTGATGGTTCCTCCCCTCAACCAGCCTGCAGGGGACAGGCAGGCACCAAATCTGAATCTGCATTAGCCTGGTGAACATCATTTGCTCTACCCTGAAGGCTCTGTGAGACCCCAACTTACCCAACTCATGTAATTCCAAGGCTCTTTCAGTGCCTGTGTCTTACAGGCAGCCAGCAGCACAGACGGACCTGAAGAACACTGAAACCGAAATAAGCCAGTCAGAGAAAGTCAAGTACCATATTATTTTACTCACGTGTGGAGTCTAATGAAAAAAATGTACTAATAAATAAAATTAGTGACAGACTCATTGAGAGCAGGCTGATAGACAGCTCTAGGGGCAGAAGAGAGGTAGCTGGAGGGGTGGAGGGTTTGAGCAAAATAAAAACAAAAGAGCTCTTGGACATGCAGAGGAGGGTGAAAGTGGAAGAGGGCGTACAGGTGTAAATTGTGATGGAAAAATTTTAAATTTAAAAGAAAAAATAAAATAAAAAATGAAAATACACTACAAGGAATCAATATCTGATTAGATTAAGCAGAGGATAAAATCACAGATTTGAAAGACAAGGTAGCAGAAACATCCAATGAGAACATCAATAAAAATAAAGAATGAAACAAATGAGGATAGTTTAAGGGCTCTCTGAGACAATATCAAGAGTAACAACATTTGCATCTTAAGGTTACCAGAAGGAGAAGAGCGAGAGGTTAAGAAACTTCTTGAAGAAATAATGATTGAAAACTTCCCTAACTTGGTGAAGGAAATAGAAATACAGTTCTAGAAAGCACAGAGAATCCCAAACAAAATGAACCCAAACAAGCCCACCACAAGACATATAGTAATTAAAATGCCAAAGGTTAAAGACACAGAAAAAAGTCTTCAAAGCATCAAGATATAGGCAGTTAGTTATCTACCAGAGAGCTCCCATAACAATGTCAGATGATTTCTCAACAAAAATTTTGCAGGACAGAAAGCACAAAATATTTAAAGTGATGAAAACTAAGGACCTACCATCAAGACTACCCTACTCAGCACAGCTATCATTTAAAACTGAAAGAGAGATAAACGATTTCACAGTCAAGAAATAGCTAAAGGAGTTCATCATTACCAAACTAGTATTATAAGAAATGTTAAAAGGAAGTCTTTAAGAAGAAGGAAAAAACCCACAAATATGAATAATAAATGGCAATAACTATGTACTCTATAATTACTTTTAGTGTAAATGGATTAAATGTTCAAATAAAAAGACAATGGGTAGCTGAATGCATAGGAAAACAAGACCCATACATATGTTGTCTATAAGAGATCCACTTCAGATCAAAAGACACATACAAACTGAGAGTAAACAGATAGAAAAAGATATTTTATGCAAATGGAAATGAAAAAAAGTTGGGATAGTAATATTTATATAAGACAAAATAGACTTTAAAATAAAGAATATAATGAGGCAAAGAAAATATTATATAATGATAAAGCAATCAATCCCAAAAGAGGAAAGAACTTTTGTAAACATTTATGCACCCAACACAAGAGCACCTAAATATATAAAGCAAATAGTGACAGACATAAAAGGAGAGATCAACAGTAATATAGTCACAGTGGGGGACTTTAAAACCCCATGATATCAGTGGATAGATCTTCCCGACAGAAAATCAACATGGAAAGACTGATCTTCAATGACACATTAGGCCAGATAGGTTTAGTTGATATTTTTAGAGCATTTCACCCCAAAGCAGCATAATATACATTTTTTTAAGTGCACATGAAACATTTTTCAGTATAAACATTGTTAGGCTACAAAACAAGTCTCAGTATATTTAAGAATATTGAAATCACATCAAGCATTTTCTTTGACCTCCATGTTGTGAAACAAGTAATAAATTACCAAAAACATAAAAAACCCTGAAAGACAAACAAACACATGGAGGCTAAATAGCATGCTACTAAATGATAAATGGGATAACAATGAAATTAAGAAAGAAATCAAAAGATACCTTGAGATAAATGAACATAAGGATGCAATGACCCAAACACTGTGGGACACAGTGAAAGCAGTCCTAAGATGGAAATTAATAGCAATACAGAAGTACCTCAAGAAACAAGAAAACTTTGAAATAAGGAATCTAACCTTACACTTTAAGAGAACTAGGAAAAGAAAAATGAATAAAGCCCAAAGTGAATAGAAGGAAGAAAATAATAGAGGTCAGCGTGAAAAATAAATGAAATAAAGTCTGACAAAACAAAACAAATGATTAATAAAACCAAAAGACAGTTTTTTGAAAAGATAACAAAAATGATGAACTTTAATGAAACTCATTAAGAAAAAAAGAGTGCCCAAATAAATAAAATCTGAAATAAAAAAGAAGTAACAATTGATCACAGAAATACTATAAACAATTATGTGCCAACAAATTGGGCAATTGGAAGACATGGTGGAATTCCTAGGAAGATAAAATATTCCAAGACTGAATCAAGTAGAAACAGAAAATATGAATAGACCAATTACATCCAATGAAACTGAAGCACTAATGAAAAAACTCCCAACAAAGAAAAGTCCTGAACCAGATGGCTGCACAGGTGAATTTAAGAAACATTCAAGGAAGAAATAACAGATGTTATTTCTCAATCCTTCTCAAAATTATTTTTAAAAATTTAGTAGGAGAGAAGACTCCCAGTGTCATTTTATGAGGCCAGCATTATCCTAATTCCAAAACCAGATAAAGACAGTGCAAAAAATAAAATTACAGGCCAATATCCCTGATGAACATAGATGAAAAATGCTCAACAAAATATTAGCAAAGATAATTATCCAACACATTAACAAGATTATAGACCACGACTAAGTGGTATTTCTTTCTGGGATGCAAGGTTGCTATGAAAATAGTTGCAAATCAGTTAACGTGATACACCACAAGAACAAAATGAAGGATAAAAAAAAAATCACATGATCATATCAATAGATGCACAAAAAGCTGTTGACAAAATCCAGTGCCCATTTTATAATGAAAACTTTCAGCAAAGTATAAATAGTGGGAACATACATCACCACAGTAAAGCCATATATAACACACAATTAACATCATACTCAAAGGGAAAAACTTCAAGTGTTTCCTTTAAGCTCAGAAACAAGACAGGGATGTCTACTTTCACTGCTTTTATTCAACATAGTATTGGAAGTTTATTCAACATAGTTAACCACAACAATCAGACTAGAAGAAGAATAAAAGGCACCCAAATTGGAAAGAAAGAACTAAAACTCTGAAAATTCCAGCAGAAAGCTATTAGAAGTCATAAATGAGCTCAGTGAAAAGTTTTAGGATACTAAATAAGTATTCAAAAATTAGTTGCATTTGTATATAGCAATAATAAAGTATCAGAAGGAGAAACTAAGGGAACAATTCCATTTACAACTTCCTCAAAAAATGTCCAAGAATAAATTTATTTAAGGAGGTGAAAAACCTGTATTCAAAAAAAAAATGATAAGATCAGAAGAAAGGAATTGAGGAAGATAAACTATGCTCTTGGATAGGAAAGATTAAATTAAAGTGTCTACACTACTCAAAGCAATCTATAGGTTTAAAGCTATTTCTATCAAAATGCTAATGGCATTTTTCACAGAATTAGTATAATTCTAAAATTTATATGGAACACAAAAGACCTCACAAGGCCAAAACAATCTTGAGAAAGAAGAAAATGTTGAGTGTATCATGCTACCTGATATCAAACTATACTACAATGCTATAGTAATCAAAACAGCATGGTACTGGCATAAAAGTACACACATAGATCAATGGAACAGAACAAAGAACCCAGAACTAAACCCATATGGTCAATTAAACTATGGCAAAGGAGGTAAAAACATACAATGGGGTAAATATTGTCTATTCAATAAATGGTGTTGGAAAAACTGGACAGGTACATGCCAAAAAAAAAAAAAAAGAAAAGAAAAGAAAAGAAAAGAAATTAGACCATTTTACACTACATAAAAGAGTAAACTCAAAATGGATTAATGACTTAAATTTAATACCCAAACCATAAAACTCTTGGAAGAAAACAGGCAATAAACTCTCTAATATTTTTCTTAGTAATATATTTTCTGATATATTTTTTCATGCAAGGAAGTCAAAAGAAAAAATAAACAAATAGTACTATATCAAGCTAAATAGTTTTGTGCAGCAAATGAAACCATCAACAAAACAAAACAAAAATCTACTAATTGGATGAAGATATTCACCAATTATATGTGTGTATGTATATATATATATATATATATATATATATATATATATATGAACTTAATACCCCAAATTTATAAATAACTCATAAAACCTAACACCAAAACCAGAAAATCCCAAACAATTCAGTGTTAAAATGGGCATAAGATCTAAACAGCCATTTTTACGAAGTGGACATACAGATTTCCAACAAACATATATAAAGATGTTCAATATCACTGATCATCAGAGAAGTCTCTATCACCAAGAAAGCAACAAACAGTTACATGTGAGGATGTGGAGAAAAGGGAACCCTCTTGCATTGTCAGTTGGATTGAAAACTGGAACAGCAATATGAAGAACAGTATGGAAGTTCCTCAAAAGATTAGTAATAAAACTACCTATGAACTAGCAGTACCACTTCTGGGTATTGATCTGAAGAATTTTGAGACATTAATTGAAAAAAGACACATGCATTTCTATGTTTATTGCAGCATTATTTACAATAACCAAGATATGGAAGTAACCTAAGTGCCTATCAATAGGCAATTAGATAACAAAGTGGTACCTATACGCAATGGAATATTGCTTGGTCATAAAAAAGAATGAAATCTTACCATTTGTGACAACACAGATGAACCTAGAGGCCATTATTCTAAGTAAAATAAGTCAGACAGAGAAAGACAAATACCAAAAGATTTTACTTACATGTGGAATCTAAAAAACAAAGTAAATGAGCAAACAAAACAAAAACATACTTGTAGATACAGAGAAAAAACTGATGGACCAGATAGGAAGGGATTCAAGGGGGCTTGATGAAAAAGATAAAGAATTTAAGAGGTACAAATTTATAGCTACAAAATAATCATGGAGATGTAAAGTACAGTATAGGGAATATAGCCAATAATATTATTATAGTATTGTAATAATATGTATGGTGCCAGGTGGGTACTAGATTATTGGGGGATCGCTTCATAAATAATATAGATATCTAACCACTATGCTGTACACCTAAAACTTTTATTAAATAATATTGAATGTCAACTGTAACTGAAAAATAAAAATTAATATAAAGTGTGTGTATGTATATATATACACATATGTGTATATATATGTAAATATATAATTGCAGGAGTATTTCTCTCTTGTTCTTTTATCTATCTATCTACCTACATACCTATCTACTATTCTTCCATGTATCCCATCATATATCTATTATAAGTTTGTTTATCCACCTATCTATTCCTATATTTCATGATCCATCAGGAAAACTTCTGAGAGTTCTGACTCTCCCTAATACAATGCACATTGATATAAAAAGTTATGAAATGTCAAATGGTTAAAAATCTATGCATCTAAAGAATACTTGCACTGTATTCTATAGTTTTCCACTATTATACTTTTATTATCTCCTGTTGAGGTATTTTAAGCAGTAATAAACTCTTATTGAATCTACTACTTCATATGAAAGATTTTAAGATACTCATTATTGATTTGCTGATATTTCACTACAATATGTTGGGTGTGGTGTTTACCTTTCCCTATCTACCATTATTTGGTAGCTGAGCACTCAGTGGGCACTTTTAATTTGTAGAATGTCTATCACTTCTAAAAAATATGCTGTATTATTTATTTAATCATTTTTTACCTTCTTTTTTCTCTTTTAATGATAATTCTAGATGAATCCTATGAATTTTTTCTTATATTTTCTTTCCTTCCTTCTTTTGTTCTACTTCCTGAAAAATATCCATGACTCCTTCCAATTTTAAAATTAATTTCTTAGCAATATTTTTAGTTCCCAAAGCTTTCTTTAATCTCTGTTACATTTATTTATTTATATTTTTATTAAATTTATTGGGGTGATGTTGATTAATAAGATTATATAGGTTTCAATTTTACATTTCTGTAATACATGATCTGTATATTGCATTGTGTCTCCACATACCAAAGTCAGACCATCTTCCACCCCCATATATTTGACTCCTTTACCCTTTGCCACTCCCCACTCCCCTTCCCTCTAGTAACCCCCATACTGTTTTTGTGTCTATGAGTTGTTGTTTGTTTATTTTTCTTGTTTGTTCCTTTGCTGCTCTCAGTTTTATGTTTCACATATGAGTGAAATCATATAATTCCTTTTTCTTTCTTATTTCTCTTAGCATGATATTCTCAGGATTCATTTATGTTGTCACAAATGGCAGCATTACATCATTTATTATGGCTGAGTAGTATTCCGTTGTACATACGTACCACATATTTATCCAATCATCTAACAAAGGACACTGGTTGTTTCCATGATTTGGCCACAATGAATAATGCTAAAATGAACATAGAGGTACATCTATATTTGCAAATAAATGCTTTCAAATGTTTTATGTATATACCCAGAAGAGAGGTTGATGGATCATATGGTAACTCTAGTTTTAATTTTTTGAGGAAACTCCATATTGTTTTCCACAGCTGCTGTACCAGTTCACATTCCCACCACCAGTGAACGAAAGTGTCTTTTCCTTCACAGCTTCTCCAACACTTGTTATTATTTGTCCTGTTGATAGTAGCCATTCTAACACGTGTGAAGTGGTATCTCATTGTAGTTTTGAATTACATTTCTCTAACAGCTAGTATCTTAGCATCTTTTCAGATATTTGTAGACCGTTTTTATGTCTTCTTGGGAGAAGTGTCTGCTCAGGTCCTCTGCTGGTTTTTTATTGGACTGTTTGTTTGTTTGCTGTTGAGTTGTATGAGTTCTTCATATGTTCTGAAAATTAACCCCTTGTCAGAACTGTTTGCAAATATCATCTCTTGTTCTGTCAGTTGCTTTTTTGTTTTGTTGGTTTCTTTTGTTGTGCAGGTTTTTATTTTGATATAATTCCAATCATTTATTTTTTACTTCAATTGCTTTGAGGGTCAAATTCGTGAAAACTACTCTAAGACCAAGGTCCATAAGTTTAGTACCTATGTTTTCTTCTGTGTAATTCATTGTTTCAGACCTTATATTTAGGTCTTTGATCCATTTTGAGTTAATTTTTTAATATGAGGACAAAGCGTAGTTGTGCTGTGACTGATCAGGGCCAGACAGGTTTATGGGATTCGTGCATACAGAAGAATATTCACAAAGCCATTGGGATGTCTGACATGCCTTTATTCAAGGGTATATGATCCACACACACTGAAAGCTGCATGTTATACTGCATGTCACCTATCCCCTCTGCGTGGCATCCAGTGAAGGCCCTTGCATTCCCCCCTGAATGTCTATGTCTGTGTGCCCAGTGAGAAGCCCCTACTTTTTTAAGTACTAAAACAAACAAAGCCAGCCGGCAGGGTGTCAACAGAGCTTATGCAACAGAGCTTCATACCATGCATGGAAGCCCACTCAAGATTATGGGGACAGTTTATCAGATACAGGTTCAAGGCTATGAGACCCAGTCTCAATGCTATGAGAACACTATTTTATCAGACCCCTTCAAGGTTCCAAGAATCTGCTTCCTTAGTTACCCAGACACCTCCAAGGAAGCCAGACTGCTTCCATTTACCCTAAAGTAGTCATTTCATTCTCCTACATGTGACTTTCCAATTTACCCAGCACCATTTATTGAAGTCGTTTTCTTTTCTCCGTTGTATGTTTTTGACTCCTTTGTCAAAAATTATTTGCCCTGCCATGGTCAGGATGATTGGAGCATTGTCCTGTATACCAAAATGTTGCAAGTTTGATTTCTGGTCATGGCACATACCTAGGTTGTGGGCCTGATCCCCAGTCAGGGCACGTACAGAAGGCAACCAATTGATGTTTCTCTCTCTCTCTTTTTTTCCCTCTGTCTCCCCTTCCTGTCCTCTAAAATCAATAAAAACATAACTGTTGGTGATGATTGAAGAAATTTTCACCCATATATGTGTGGGTTTATTTCTGGACTCTCTATTCTGTTCCATTGGCCTGTGTGTCTGTTTTTTCTGCCAATACCATGCTATTTTAATTATTGTCACTTTGCAGTATAATTTAAAGTCAGGGAGCGTGATACTTCCAGTTTTTTGTTTTTTTGTTTTCTCTCAGAGTTAATTTGGCTATTTGGGGTCTTTTATGGTTTCATATAACTCTGATGATTTTTTATTCTATTTATTTAAAAAATGTCATTGGGATTTTGATGGACACTGCCTTAAATCTTTATATCGCTTTGGGTAATATGGACATTTTAATGGTGTTGATTCTTCCAATCCATGAACATAGAATATCTTTTCATTCACTGTGTCTTTTTCAATATCTTTTAATAATGCTTTGTAGTTTTCAGTATATATTGGGATAACATTGTTTAATAAGAGATATATTTTAGGTACATATTATGAGTATATGACATTTCTACTCAAGTCTTCTTTTTGGCCCTTCAATGCTCCAAACTCATTCTAACTTTAGGGGCTGTCTTGACTATTCCCTTTGTTTAAAATGCTCTTTACCTCCATTTTCTTAAGACTAGCTCTATCTCATCATTCAAGTCTTAAATCAATGTCACCTCCTTAAAAATGCTTATCCTGGTCCCCTTAAACTAAATTAGACCATTCATTGCACAGTATCCCTCATTTCATTATCCTTCATATTTACCTTGTTTATTTACATGTTTACCATTTATTTTCTATCTTCTCTCTCCAGAGCATAAGTTTAATGAGGAAGGAAATTTAATTTGAATGAATGAATAGCTAGTATGATGCATATAAAAGTTTTTTATTTATAATTAATTTTTTAATTTCAAATTTAGATGAAGAAATATTATGTATGGGGTTGTCTTTCTTCAAGAGACCTTAGCTCACTACATCAGTATGAGTTCATGATATTTCCAATATGTTAAATACACTAAGAAAAAACTCAGACCTTAGAAACCAATAGTATTCTTTAAAAAAAAAAAAAGAGGAAAAAATAGGGAAATTCCTGTATAATTTTGACAGCAAGTCCTGAAGCAGAACTTTTTACGTATTTTGTTCAAAATAGATAGGCCAATAAGATTAGTATTCTTTAAAATTTCAATGTACCAGAATGAAATAAATTAATTTTTAGTCCTCCACCCCCCAAAAAAAGGTAGCCTTAGTACAGAATCTTTGGGAGGTTGAAAAAAGTTAGAAGAAGCAAATAGAACTATATTTTATGTAATAATAACTTTGGAAAACAAGTTTAACATTCTGGGGATTTTAATTACTCAGAGGACTCCTCTTTGGCTTAATATAGATAATTTTGTTAAGTGTCTCCAGTGGAGTTGTTTTCTTTTTTTTTTTTTTTTAATTTGGACCATAATGCATTACCAGTACTAATGTTCAAGTTTAAGCAAATAAAGGGAAGAAGTTTAAGTGGACATTTTCCTACTTCTTTAATCAATGAGTCTATAGACTTTCTATTAGATTAGTGCTTTACAACAGCTCAAGGAAAGAGTTACATTCATAAAACTGATGTTTCACACTGACATTTGTTCTTAATACCTTTTCCTTTTAGTGTTTGTTGAGGTGCATATGTGAAAGGAGAGTGCATTTGCTAAGACAATTATGCATTGTTATGGAGAAGCTTAGCAGTCTCCTGAGTAAACTCATGTATAATTTGTTTATACATAATATATTCTCTGCACTATTTTACCTACCCCTGCCTGGGGGCAAACCATTGGGGGCTTCTTGCTCGCATTATTTCTTCTATGTTAAATGACCTCTTCTCCCATCCTCACCTCCACCCCATTCTCCATATGGCCAAATCCAAACTGCCATTCAAGTTCATGCACCTTAATGATCCAACCTCCCTTCAAACTTCCCCATTATCTCTGTTCTTACAGTTATAATATGGATGAGAAAATACTTATACACATATTTTATTCTGTTAAATTGTAACTGTTAGGTAGAAAACAACTAATAGGTTGTCCCTCCTTACACTTTGTGCCAACTGTGCTCCACTTTCTGAAAATTGCTGTCCCATGGCAGGCCCCCGTCTTTCAGGCACAGGATTCACAAGGAAGCAAATAAAATATGGCCATTAAACACTACTGCCAAGTGGCAGCTCCTGGGTAAGTGGTGCTTAGGCTGGGGTAGGCACATGACTTCTCCCTTCAGTAATACAGACGGAAGAGGAGTAAAAGGAGAAATTGACTGCTTCACAAATGTTTTCACATATCTCAGACAGTGAGATCTAACCTTAAAAGTGAATCATATCATTTATTACTTGAAAACCCTGTGGTTCCCATTCTCTTCAGGAGACAAAACAGTATTTATATCACCTCCAGAGTTCTATGTGACCTGTGGCTCATGTCCCTCCCTACTTTCATTTCTTAATCCTTTTTTCCCTCCACCTTCCTTACCTGTGGCACACTGGTTTTCATGCTGTTCCACGACACCCTTGGTATGCTCTACCTTAAGGACCTGTTCCTTCATCATTCCCTCTACACATGATATTCTTTCCCCACATACCTGCATGGCCACTTCTCACCTTTCTCCCAATTTGCAAATGTCATCCTATCAACAAGGCCTGTTGTAACAGTCTGTCTAAAATTGCAACCGCCCTTCTCTATTCCCAGCACACTCAGCCTCCTCGATGTGTGCTGTTTTTACCTTTAGCATTAATCATTTCTAACCCTTTTCTTATATCTTATATTTGATGTTTGTTGTTTATTTTCTATCTCTGTGTACTAGGGTACAAGCTCAATGAGAGCAGGTGTTTTTTGTCACTTCTTCATTGCTGTTTGTATTCAATATCTAGAACAATGCTTTGAATGATGAACAGTCACTAAATATTTGTTGGATGAGTAAATAGGCAACTATTTCTAGTATGTGGACAGGGGAACTGAAAAAGGCAGTTTTGAGAGGAGAGTCAGAGATAATAATTGACAGAGAAAGTGAATTTATGACTTGACCGACAAGTTTAATTAATACATTTCCAAAAGCAAAAGCCAGGTTCACTTATTTTTATCTTTTAACCACTCTCCCTAGTTTTAGTACAATGCCTTGCATACAATGGATGTGTTTATGTTAAACGAATAAACACAACTTGGGTTAAATGACATCTAACCTACTAAGCTATTTGTTCTCCAGTGGGAAATTCTTGTATTTCCATTGCTTCCAGTTAGCAATTCAGACTGATGATGCATTTACTGGCCTGTTAATATTCTGGCTTGCTATTAAATTAATTTCTATACATTGGAGGTCAGTGTTTGTAGATCTTTAGTGTGTTGCAATCCACCTAATGGCCCAATTCATGTTTTGACTGGTGATCTCCATTTCTATTCCACTTAGATTAGTAATCAATATACTATCATTGTGTAATCAGCACATGTCTTTGTGTAATGGTTATGAAATAATTTCATTGCAAGACCTACTTGTGCATTCCTGAAGGGAGTCAGTGACTCAACACTAAAGCATGATACATTAGAGATTATTACTTTGCCCTTGATAAATGGATGTTCCACAACTGGATTACAGTTACCCACAACATGAACAGTACATTTATAATGTTCAATTTTGTTTTTGAAGACAAAGACTATAATACATATTTTGTAAGAATTTTAGGATTAAAAATTATGCTATAAAAAGATGTTTGTTAGTCCATCAAAAGGGAAAACTTGGAATATTGAATCAACTTTCATTTCCTCCCTAGATATTCCTGTTTGAGAAAATGTTCTTCCTTAAATAAATATGACTTTTTTTCTATTTTTGCAATGTACCTTATCCAGAGAAACATTTAAATTTAGTTGTGCTGATAGTTTTTGAACAAAAATGGCTCCAGAAAAAAAAAATGAAAGAATTTTTAAAAGTTCTTTTATGTCTTTCTGTTATATTATAGGACTTTTTGATATTCTGATGTTAAAAAGTCATAAAGTAAAGAAATAAAATTGTCTTTATTCACAGATGACATGACTGTCTTTCTAGAAAATCCCAAATATTATACCAGACACTTCGAGAATTAATAAGTGAGTATGGCTAGGTTGTAAAATAGAAGATTAATATACAAAAATCAGTTGTTTTCCTAGATAAAATCTATGAATTTGAATTTGAAAAATAGAAATTAGACTTAGAAGATGATGGCCAAGTAGGAGGAAGCTGCATCCATTCGTTCTTGCCTCAACTTGGATTCTCGGCTGATCACCTAACAAATAACCAGAACAATCAAAGGAATTTTAGAGGAGAGACGTTTGGAAGTCAATAAATAAAGAAGATGCTTCAAAATGGGTGGTAAGGAAATTTTATAAGTTGAAGGGGAAATACCCAATGCGTGGCTCCTACAGCCATGGAGAGACTAGTTAGAATTCACAGCTTTGCAGCTCCCTCTCTCCCAGGGCAGGGAACCCCAGACCCGGGCCAGAAGCGAATTGGGAGGATTTATGAAATCGGGAAGATCCAGGCTAAACACACATAGCAAGTAGCATGTCCATAGCTGCAGCACCAAATGCCAACCAGGAGAGAGCCAGAGAGAGAGAGGAACTCTATCTCCCAAAAGTATCAGGGGCCACACCTGAGTCAGGTGGAGGCATGCTGAGGCCAGCCATGACTGTGAAAGACTTTTGGCTTTTTGTAGAGGTGATGTGTGTGGAAAACCAGACAGTGACTCAGTATTGTAGTGGGTGTGCTGCAGAGAGACTTTTTGAAAGGGGAGCTGAAGCATGTTGGGCAGGGACCCTGTGTGCAGCTGCCCTGTCAGAAAAGGGACAACATTGAAAGCACAATTTTCTCCCACTGAATACATCTGGACAGAGAGAGCAGAAAGTTGCACATCAAGGGAATTTCTGAGCCCCAGCCTGGTGCAGTTAGCAGGCCAGGGGCTGCACAGAGTGGAGAGTTCGTGACTGTGTCTGCTGCAAGTGCAGTGGAGTGGGAACTGGATGGGCAAGAGTTGAGTACTTGAGATTATTTACAGCCAGGCAGAGCTCCCTTCCCTGAAAGAGTTCATACTTCTGTGAAGGGAAGGACATACCCAGACACCACTTTTTGCAGGACTGCAAGCACCACATCCAATGCAGAGGCTGTGTAAAACAGGAGAACAGGCTCAAGAACCCCCTGCAGGTTGTATATCCACAGGAGTAAGACAGGAAAAGAAACACCAAAAGAGCCCATTTTGTACTTCCCTCAACTTGCCCACAGAGCTGCCATCAACACCAAGCAGGAAAGAGCTGACCATCTTTAACAGATTTGCCCTTCCCTTGAAACATATAGCTAGTTCATCAGAAACTATACATTATTGGAAATAAGCTGGGACAAAGACAGGTGGCACAGGGGCAGGGGGAACACAGAATTTGCATTATTTTTTCTCTTGCATAGCCTGTTAATATTTTTTCTTTTTCTTTCATTGTATTCTAATTCACTATTTTTGTCTTCTGTTTTTATTCTTTACATTTATTTTTAATATTTTTTACTTTACTTGATTCCAAATTTCCTATTGTACCCTCCCCTTGTCTTACTCCATTTTGTCTTCCTCCTGCCCTTTCTTATTTTCACTGTAAATTTTATTTTCCCATTTTCTATGCCTTGTTCCTATTTCTTACTCTTGCTATTTCTCCATCCTCTATTCTTTCAAAATCATTTTTCTTTCCTTTAGTAAACTCACATTCTTTTCTCCTTTCTTATAATAGTCTTATTTTCTTTCCACTGTTATTAATCATTGCTTATTTGGTATGGATATTGGGGCTATTGCTGTTTTTCTTAATTTTTTTCCTATTTGTTCACTTTTTAAAATTTCAAATCTCATAAGTTACTTTCTCCACGTCTTTCTACATTTTGCCTTTCTCCTGCCCTTGCTTATTTGAGTTTGGAATTTTATTATTTTTCCTTTCTTAGCCTGGATTCTATTTTTACCCTTATTATTTCTCCTCCACCTACCCTCTCAAAGTCATTTTTTTTTACTGTAGACATTTCATATTCTCTTTTATCTTTTAATATTCTTATTCTCTGTCCAACTTTATTAATCTTTGCTCATTTGTCATTGTTATTCATCCTGCTGTGGTTTTTCTTTACTTTTGTTCCTATTGATTCACTAATTTTTAAATTTTATTTCAAGCCTAATATTATACTCTTCCTTTTTCTTACTCCCTTTTTCCACTGTCCTTCCCTTTTCTACTTACATTTTAAATTCTATTTTCTCCCTTTATTCACCCTGTATTTATTTCCTACACTTATTATTTCCCTACCTCTTCCCTCTCAAAGTCCCTTTTCTCTCCTTTAGTTATGTTTGTTTGTTTCCTATCTTATACTATTTTTAATCCCTTCTACCTTTAATAATCTTTACTCAGTTGCTGTTGGTATTGCTGATGCACTAGGGGGCATTTTTGCTGGCATGGGCAGTTCTGGGTAGTTTTGCTTTGTTCTGTCAGCACCTGTACTACAGCATAATATGAGGTAGAGGTTGAGACTCTCAGTCAGCTAACCAGAGGGAAGAACCCACCAATGAATGGGCCAACAACCAAAACCCAAATACATCAGGAGAACCCACAACAGCTATGTAAAGGGCATCCCTCTAGCTCAGAAGATCAAGGAGACTGCACCACTGAGTCCCACAGGACTCCTACTGCAGAAGTCCACACCACAAAGACAGCGATCAAAGAAGATGAATCTAATGTGTAGAAACAAACAAAAAGAGTTACATAAAATGGGGAAAGAGAGAAAAAAAAACACCCAATAGAAAAGAAAGGAGGCTCCTCAGAAAAAGAGCTAAATGAAATTGAGGCAAGCAATCTCTCAGATATAGAGTTCAAAATAATGAGAATAATGCTCAAGAACTCGGAGAGAGCTACAAGAAACTTTATGGGAGCTACAAAGAACTTAGTGGGAACTACATCAGCATGAAAAAAGAACATAGAAACTATGAATGAGAACGAGGAGAAAATAACGAATACACTAGAAGGAATTAAAACAGGTTAGATGAAGAAGAGGACTGAATCAGCAAACTGGAAGACAAGGCAGAAAAAACCACCAGTCAGAACAAAATAATACTTAAAAAACTCAAAAAGAAGGACTATACGTTAAGGGAGCTTCAAGACATCAAGAAACATAACAACATTCACATCATAAGAATATCAGAAGGAGAAGAATAGGAGCAAGGGGAAAAAAAAGCCTATTTGAAAAAACTAATAATAGAAAACATCCCTAAGTATATGAAGGAAAAAGTCATACAAGTTCCAGAAGCATGGAGGGTCCCAATCAAGATGAACCCAAACATGCCCACTCCAAGACACATCATAATTAAAATGAAAAAATTTAAAGACAGAGAATCAGAAATGCAGTAAGGGAGAAACAACTAGTAACATACAAGAGAGATCCAATAAGGCCATCAGCTGATTTCTCAATAGAAACACTACAAGCCAGAAGGGATTAACATGAAATATTTCAAATAATGAAAAGCAAGGACATGTAAACAAGAATACTCTATCCACCTAGGCTCTCATTTGAAATGGGAAATGAAATAAAGTGCTTCTAGAGCCCCCCCGCAAAAAGGCTAAAAGAGTACATATCCTTCAAGCCAGCACTGCAAGAGATGCTAAAGGGACTGCTTTAAGAGGATGAAGAGAGGGGGAGGAACCAATGTACAAAGGAAAAAATGGCAATGAACAAGTACCTATTGATAATCACCTTAAATATAAATGGATTATGCTCCAATCAAAAAGCATAGTGTAGCTGAGTGGATAAGAAAACACACTCCAGATATATGCTGTCTACAGAAGATCCACTTCAGAACAAAAGATCTACACAGTCTGAAAGTGAAGGGATGGGAAAAAATATTCCAAACAAATGGATATAAAAAAAGCTGGGGTAACAATACTTACAGAAGACAAAATAGACTTCAAAACAAAAGCCATAACAGGAAACAAAGGTCAACTTAAGGGAGTTATCCAACAAGAGGATATAACCCTGGTAACCATCGTATGCACCCAACATAGGAGCACCAAAATATATAAGGAAAATCCTGGAAGACTCTAAGAAGGTGAATGATGGCAATACAGTCATCATAGGGGATTTTAACAACTCACTGTGGACAATGGATAATTCTTCCAAACAAATAATCAACAAAGATATTGTGACATTGAACAACACTCTGGATCAAAGAGAATTAATGGATATTTACAGAACATTTTGTCCCAAAGAAACAAAGTATGCATTCTTTTCAAACACACATGGATTGTTTTCAAAGGTGGATCACATGGTAGGACACAAAACAAGCCTCAACCACTTCAAGGAGAAATCATATCAAGCATCTTCTTGGATCACAATAGCTTCAAACTAGAAACCAACTCAAGGGGAAAAATACCTCAAAAACATTCAAATACATGGAGATAGAATAACATGTAATTAAATAATAAATGGGTTAAGAATGAGATCAAGAAATAAAAAAAAAACTGTTTGGTAGCAAATGAAAATAAATACACAACATCCCAAAACATATGGGACACAGTGAAGGCAGTCCTGAGAAGGAAGTTCATAGTAATACTGGCCTAACAAAGAAGATAGAAAAATCTCAAATAAACAACCTAACCCTATATCTAAGAGCATGAGAGGAACAACAACAAATGTATCCCAAAACTAGTTAAAAAAAAAAAAGGAAAAATCAAAATCAGGGAAGTATTAGATGACTAAGAGACTGAAACAAAAAATTCCAAAGAATCAGTAAATCCAGGAGATCATTCTTGGAAAAGATAAACAAAACTAACAAACCCTTAACCAAACACATCAAGAAAAAAAGAGATAGGATAAGTAAAAACTGATGACATAGAAATACAAAGAATAGTAATAAATTATTATGAAGAACTATATGCCAAGACACCGGACAACCTAAGTAAAATGGACACATTTCTGGAAACATATGATCTTCCAAAACTGAATCAAGAAGAAGCAGGAAGCCTGAACAGACCAATAACAACCAGCAAAATTGAAGCATTAATCAAAAAATTATGGTACAAAAACCCTGGACATATGGCAAACAGGTGAATTTTACCAAACATTCAAAGAAGAACTTCTTAAGCAATTCCAAAAATTTCAAGAAGAAGGAAGACTCCAAAACTCTTTTTACAAGGCCAGTATTATCCTATTTCCAAAGCCAGGTAAAGATGCAACAAAGAAAGAAAACTACAGGCTAATATCACTGATGAACATAGATGCTAAAATCATGAACAAAGTGCAACCATTTAATATAAAAACACTCAGCAAATTGGGAATAGAGGGATCATACATTAGCATAATAAAGGCCATATACAAGAAACCTACTGCCAATATTAAGCTCAATGGGCAAAAACCAAAAACATTTTCCTTAAGATTAGGAACAACTCACAGGTGCCTGCATTTCACTAACTCCTATGCAAAATAATACCAGAAGTTCTATGGAAGCCAGAGTGATTAGACAAGAAAAAGAAATAAATGCATCCAAATTGGAAAGGAGGAAGTAAAACTGTCATTATTCACAGATGGCATTATGTGTACTCAGAAAATCCTAGAGTCTAAACAAAAAATACTTGAACTAATAAGTGAGTACAGCAAAGAAGCAGGATACAAAGTCAATATTGAGAAATTGATGACATTCTTGTACAACAAAAATGAAGTATCAGAAAGGGAAACTAGGAAAGGAATTCCATTTACTATAGCAATGAAAAAATAAGGTACCTAGGAATAAACTTAACCAAGGATGTAAAAGACCTATATTCAGAAAAAGATAGAACACTGAAGAAAGAAATTGAGTGCTCGCTTCGGCAGCACATATACTAAAATTGGAACGTTACAGAGAAGACTAGCATGGCCCCTGCGCAAGGATGACATGCAAATTCGTGAAGCGTTCCATATTTTTTAGAAGGAAGGAAATAGTCAAGATTAGAGCAGAACTGAATGACATAGAGACGAAAAGAACAATTCAGAGGATCAACCAAACCAGAAGCTGGTTCTTTGAAACGATAAATAAAATTGACAAGCCTTTAAGCAGACTCATCAAGACAAAAAGGGAGAGGACCCAAATTCATAATATCAGAAATGAAAGAGGAGAAATAACAACTGATACCACAGAAATACAAAGGATCATCAGAATCTACTATGAACAATTATATGCCAAGAAACATGAAAACCTTGATGAAATGGATAAATTTTTAAAAAGTATAATCTTCCAACACTAAAGGAGGAAAAAACAGAAAGCTTGAACAGACTGATAACAGCTGGGGAAATTGAAGCAGTAATCAAGAAACTCCCTGCACACAAAAACCCAGGGCCAGATGGTTTCACAGGAGAATTTTACAAAACATTTAAGGAAGAGCTAACCCCTGTCCTTCTCAGACTATTCCAAAAAATCCAAGAGGAAGGAAGACTCCCAAACTCTTTTTATGAGGCCAGCATCATCCTAATCCCAAAACCAGAGAAAGACCCTACAAAGAAAGAAAACTAGAGGCCAATTTCGCTGATGAACGTAGATGCTAAAATCCTCAACAAACTATTGGAAAACTGCATCCAGCAATACATTAAAAAGATTATCCACCATGATCAAGTGGGATTCATCCCAGGGATGCAGGGATGGTTCAATATACACAAGTCAATGAACATAATACATCACATAAGTAAAAGAAAAGACAAAAACCGCATGATCATCTCGATAGATGCAGAAGAAGCATTCGATAAGGAACAGCACCCATTTATGATCAAAACACTCAGCAAAATGGGAATAAATGGGGCATTCCTCAATGTAATAAAGGCCATATATGAAAACCTACAGCCAACATCACACTTAATGGGCAAAAACTGAGAGATTTCCCACTAAGATTGGGAATATGACAAGGATGTCTGCTTTCACCACTTCTTTTCAACGTCATATTGGAAGGCCTAGCCACAGCGGTCAGACAAGAAAAAAAAAAAGGGATCCAAATTGGAAAGGAAGAAGTTAAACTATCATTGTTTGCTGATGGCATGATAGTGTACACAGAAAACCCTGTAGACTCTACCAAAAAACTCCTCAACTTAGTAAGTGAATTTGGCAAAACAGTAGGCTACAAAGTCAATATTCAGAAATCAAAGCCATTTTTGTACACCAGCAATGCAATAGAAAAAGAAGAAATCCGAGAAAAAATACCATTCGCTATAGCAAAAAGAAAAATAAAGTACCTAGGCATAAATTTAACCAAAGACGTAAAAGACCTGTGCACAGAAAACTATACAACATTGAAAAAAGAAATTAGGAAGACACAAATAAATGGAAGCATATACCGTGCTCATGGAACGGAGGAATTAATATCATCAAAATGTCCAAACTACCCAAACCAATTTGTAGATTCAACACAATCCTTATTAAGATAACAATGACATGTTTCACAGAAATAGAACAGACATTTCAAAAATTTATATGGAACCATAAATGAACCCAAAAAGCCTCAGCAATTTTGAGAAAGAAAAACAAAGTAGAAGGGATCACAATACCACACATCAAACTATACTACAAAGCAACTGTACTCAAAACAATCTGGTACTGGCACAAGAACAGACCCATAGACCAGAGGAACAGAATAGAAAGCCGAGAAAGAAGCCCAGGTCTCTATGGGCATCTAATATTTGACAAAGGGAGCAGAAGCATAAAATGGAGCAATAATAGCCTCTTCAACAAATGGTGTTGGGAGAGCTGGACGACTACATGCAAAGAATTGAAATTGGATAATCAGCTGACACCATACACAAAAATAAACTCAATATGGATAAAAGACTTAAATATAAGTTGCAACACCATCACAGTCCTAGAGGTGAACTTTGGCAGGAAACTCTCAGATATCCCACGCAGCAATTTTTTTCACTGATATGTCTCCTAAAGCAAGGGATATAAAGGAAAGAATAAAGAAGTGAGACCTCATCAAAATAAGAAGCTTCTGCATGGCTAAAGAAAGCATCATCAAAATGAAAAGGGAGCCAACCATGTGGGAAATATATTCGCTAATGGTACATCAGATAGAGGTTTGATCTCCAAGATATATAAAGAACTCATTCGACTCCACTCCAAGAAGACAAACGATCCAATAAAAAAATAGGCAAAGGACCTGGGCAGACACTTTTCCAAGGAGGAGCTATAGAAGGTCCAGAGGCATTTGAAGGATGCTCAGCATCACTAGCCATCAGAGAAATGCAGATCAAAACCACCATGAGGTACCACCTCACACCCGTCAGAATGGCCATCCTAAACAGATCAATAAGCAAGCGGCCCTAGCGAGGCTGTGGAGAAAAGCGAACCCTAGTACACTGTTGGTGGAAATGCAGACTGGTGCAGCCACTGTGGAAAGCAGTGTGGAATTTCCTCAAAAAGCTGAAAGTGGAACTGCCTTTTGATCCAGTGATTCCCTTGCTGGGATTATACCATAAGAATCCCAAAGCGCCAATTCAAAAGAACCTATGCACCCCAATGTTCATAGCAGCACAATTTACAATAGCCAAGTGTTGGAAGCAACCTAAATGCCCATCAGTAGATGAGTGGATCAAAAAATTATAGTACATTTACACAGTGGAATACTACACAGCAGAAAGAAAAAAAGTACTACTTAACTTCGCGACAGCATGGATGGAACTGGAGAGCATTATGCTAAGTGAAATAAGCCAGGGGGCGAAAGATATATACCATATGATCTCACCTATAAGTGTAACCTAACCAACAATACAAAGATGCAAGGAACATAAGACCAGCAACACTGAAAGGAAAAGAAACCAAGAGAAACAAGAGGGAAGGGGGCGGGGGTAGGGGAAAAGGAAGGGAAGGGGAAAGTCAAGGAACATATAGCAAAGACTCATGGACAAAACCAAAGGTGAAGAGTTGAGAGAGGGAGGAAGGAAGGGTGGGGGCAAGGGAAAGTGGTGGGGGGTAGGCAGAGACAAATGTATTTGAAAAAATAAATTAATTTTTTAAAAAATAAAAAGGAAGGAAACAGGAATATACAAATAAATGATTCATATACCATATTCATGGATTAAAAATTAACATCATTAATATGCACATACTACCTAAAGCAATCTAGATTCTATGCAATTCCTCTTAAAATACCAATAGAATATTTCACATATCAAAAAAAATATTCCATTAATTTATTTAGAACCAAAAAATATCCCAATAGCCTCAGCAATCCTGGGAAATGAGAACAAAGTTGGAAGGATCAAATACCTGATATTTAACTATATTACACGGGCACTGTAATCAAGAGAGTCTGATATTGACATAAAAATGGACATATAGATTAATGTAAGAGGATAGAGAGCTCAGACAAACCCATGTCTCTATGGTCAGTTAATATTTGACAAAGGGGGTCGGAGTGTACAGTGGAGTAAAAATAATGTCTTCAATAAATCATGTTGAGAAAACTGGACTGGTACATGTCAAAAAAAAAAAAGAAGAAGCTAGACCACCAACTTACACCATACACCAGAATAAACCAAAATAGATAAAGGACTTAAATATGTCATGATACCATAAAAGTCCTAGCAGAAATCATTGGCAGTAAAATTTCAGACATCCTGTGAAGCAATATTTTTGCTGACATATCTCCTGGGGCAGGGAAATAAAGGAAAAAAAATAAATAAGATTACACCAAATTAAAAAGATTCTACACAGCTAAAGATATGATCATCAAAATGAAAAGGAAACCAGTTGTGTGGGAGAACATATTTGCCAATAATACACTGGGCAAGGGCTTAATCTCCAAAATACTTAAAGAACTCATGTGACTCCACATGTGAAGACAAACAATACAATTAAAAATGGGCAAAAGAAGTGAATAGACTCATCCAAAGAGCACATACAGATAGCCCACGGACATATGGCAAAGATGCTCAACATCACTAGCCATCACAGAGGTGCAAACTAAAACTACAAAGAGATGTCATCTCAGACTGGTGAGAATGGCCATCATCATTAACAAATCAACAAACAACAAATGCTGGTGAGGATTTGGAGAAAAGGGAACCCTAGAGCACTATTGGTGGCAATGCAGACTGGTGCAGCCACTGTGGAAAACAGTATAGAATTTCCTCAGAAAACTAAAGATGGAACTGCCTTGTGACCCAGTGAATCCTCTACTGGGAATGTACTTAAGAATCCTGAAACACTAATTCAAAAGAACTTATGCAGCCTTATGTTCATAGCAGCGCTACTTACTACAGCTAAGTGTTGGAGACCAAGTGCCCATCAGTAGATGAGTGGATTAAAAAATGTGTTACATTTACACAATGGAATTTTGCTGGAATGGAATTTGCTGCAGAAAGAAAGGAGAAAGTCCTACCTTTTTCAATAGTGTGGATGGTACTAGAGAGCATTATGTTAAGTTAAATAAGCCCACTGGTGAAAGACAAATACCATGTGACTTCACTTATAACTGGAAAATAATGAACAAAATAAACTAAGGAGAAAAACAGAACCAGAGACATGGAACAGACTGATAGCTGTGGGAGGTGAAGAGGGAGGAGGGAATTGTGGAAGGAAGGGGAAAGGACTAGACATTCATAACATGTGTGAACGACTCATGGGCATGGACAATGGAGAAAGGGATTGACTGTGGGCAAAAGGGGTGGGCTGAGTGGAGGACAAAAGAGAAAAAACAAATTGGGACAACTTTGACAGAATAAACAATGAAAAATAAAAATATTATTAATTGCAAAAAAAGAAATAATAGACATATAAAGAAAATTGCTGACTTAACATAAGTGGTTTCAGAAATTTTCCTAATGCAAAAATAGTAAAACAAAAATTGGAATTAAAATTATTAAAATGCTATAATTTATATTTATAATAATAGCAAAATTAACATACTGAGGTATAAATCTAACAATATGTACAAGCCACCTATATGTGGAAAATTACAATGAAGGCAATCAAAGATCTAAATAAATTAAAAGACATTCTAAGTCATTGATTAGGAGACACAATGTTAATTCTTCCAACTTGATGTGAAGATTCAACATAATGCCAATCAAAATTACAAGGTATTTTGTAGTTATTGATACTAATTCTAAAGTTTATATAGAAAGGCAAAATACCTAGAATAGGTAATAGAACATTGAAGAACAAAACTGGAGGATTCATACTATCCAATTTCAAGACAGTATAAAACTACAATATTCAAGACACGGTGGTGTTGTTGAAAGAACAGACACATAGACCAATGGGATAGAATAGAGAACCCTGAAGTATACTTGCACAAATATAATCAATAGATATTGACAAAGGAGCAAAGCAATTCAATGGAAAAAAGATGATATCCTTAGCAAATGATTTTGGGAAAAGTGGGTATCCAAATACAAATAATTAAATTTAGGCACAGTCCTGAATCATAATTAACTCAAAATGTATCATGCACTTTAATGTAAAATGCAACAATACAAAATTTCTAGAAGAGACCATGGGAGAAATGAGATAATTTACCTTATTTTAAAATGGGCAAATTATCTGAAAGAAGATACACAGATGGAAAATAAGCATTTGAAAATGTACACATCATTCTTTATTGATATACAAGTTAAAACAACAGTAAAAACAATCTCTCACCTATTAGTTTAAAATCTAAAAATATGACAATATTAATTGTTGGTAAGGATGCAGAGCAATAAGAACTCTACTTCATTTCTGGTAAGAATGAAAAATGGTACAGTCACTTTCCATGATGATTTGGAAGTTTATTCAAAAACTAAACAAAGCTTTATCACATGATCCAGTAATGTGCTCCTTGGTATTTATCTAACTGATTTAAAATCGATGTCTACATAAATTTACACAACAAAAACTTGCAATATTCATGTAAACTTTATTCATAATCACACAGAACCAAGATGCCCTTCAATTGGTGAATGGATAAACAAACTGTTGTACCTCCATATAACAGAATACCAATTGTATGAAAAGAAATGAACTATCAAGCCATGCGAAGATGTGGATCAACAGTAAAAGCTGACATGTCCATCAGTACATGAGTGGATAATATAAATATGGGTTTTTTACACAATGGAATACTACTCAGCTATAAAAAAGAAGGAAATTTTACCCTTTGCGACAGTATGGATGGAACTGGAAAACACTATGATAAGTAAGTAAGCCAGACAGAGATAGATATATACCATATGATTTCACTCATATTTGGAATCTAATGAACAAATTGAACAACAAGGAAAATAGAGACAGACTCATAGAGCAGGATGACAACTAGTGGGGGAAGGGAGGGGAGGGGAGGGAATAGAGGGATTGAGCAAAAAGGGAAAAGGACTCACAGACATGAAGAGCAATGCAGTGATTGCTGGGGGAAGGGAGTATAAGGGGACTGAATGGTAATAAAAATACAATAAAGATTAAATAAAAAATAAAGTTATAAAAAATAGTAAATATTGCTGATTGAAGAAAACCTGTCTGTAAAAAAAAAAAAAAATTGAAGGAAACCTACATACTGCATAATTCCAATAATATGACCTTCTTGAATAACCAAAATAATCAAAAAGGTAAACTGATCATTGGTTGCCAGGGATTCTGAAGAGGTTGGGAATTTGGTTAAATCGGTAAAACACAGAGGATTTTAGCACAGTTAAACTATTATGTATGATATTGTAATGGTGGATATGTGTCAAAATCCATAGAAATTTACAGGAAAAAGAGTAAATTTAACATATGAAAATTAAAAAATAATTTAGGAGTTTAGGGACTCAAAGAATGAAATGTAAAATATTACAAGCCTATTTGACTGTATTACATATGTATGAAACAGTTTCACTGAAAAGGGTCAAGAAGAAAGGTGCTGGCCTAAGTAATACTAGAAATAGATGGAGTCTGTAAGACTAGAGACAAAAAGAACTACACATAAGCACTGAACACACTTGATAAAATTTCCCTTCAGAACATAGGTTATAACTTGGAAAACCACTATATATGCATTGAATCCTGCAAATAAACAACTAAGAAAAAATGGGTGACAAACGTTGGGACCCATGTTTCTCACCATTGAAATGGAAGGTTACATACAGATAATCAAGGAGAGAAAGTTAATATGATCCATGTGATAATGGATTAGAGTTAGAGACATGAGAATGAACTGAAATTTAATTAATAGAGAAATAGGTTTTACATGTAGAGATATTTATAGACATAGGTATTTTCAAGAGTTAGTATACACACATATATTTCTTCTCTGTGTCAGCTGAGAAGGCCTAGAAACAAAGATACCCCAGTAACAACAAGCTTACCTAGCACCCAGATCTTGTTTTCTGATGCCATTTTCTATTAAAAGGATCCAGAAATCCTTGAAAAATGGCTTATTGTAGGGCTGGGTCAGTAAATATTACAGATGAGCCTGGAGCATCTTGTAGTACCAGAATGTAAGAAAGAGCTCAATGGCACAGCAATGGAGGTATGCCAAAATAATACAGGGGCCCACAGGAAATACATTAACCAATGAGCTCCTCACAGCCATCTGTGGGACAGTGTGAGCAACAAAATAAATGAAGTAGTGCTGGCTTATAAAGAATTAAATATGAACCCATGGGTGCAAATAAATAAATAAATATGTACATACATAGATGGGGGAACAAAGACAAATCTCAGGTGTACAAGAAATTCAAATAATTTATGTAGACACTTCACCCTCCAGGAGGTGGAATATTTCTACTTGTTAGCTGGGTATAATGACTTCCTTACTTTCTTAACTTAGACTGCAGTAAAGAAAGGTGGGTAAAAGTAATAACTCTATAATGAAAACTTGACAAGCATTATCTAAATCAGGTAATCAAAGTTAACATAAACATGATAAGCTTTTTAGGAAGTGTATACACTTGATATAACGTGAGGAGAATTGCACTTTACCTCCATGGTTTTCCTTCCTATAACCTCAGCCTAGTCATTAGAAAAACAGAGAAATCTCAAGTGAAGGGCATGTTATAATATACTTAACCAATTCTTCTTAAACTTGTCAAGGTTATCAAAAGCAAAGAAAGTTTGAGAAACAGTCTCAGCCAAGAAGAGCCTAAAAAGATGACTATTAAACGTAAAGTGCTGGGCTGGATAGAATTAATAAACACTAAAAAGGACATTGCATAAAAACTAAGAAATGTGAATAAGGTACAGACTTTAGTTTATATTAACATACCAATATGGGTTCATTAATCGTGACCATAATAAATATCATTCTAATACAAGATGTTACTAGCAGAAGAAGCTGAGTGTGAGATATTTGGGAACTCTATACTATCTTCCCAATTTTTTTTTTTTTGGAAATCTAACACTATTCTAAAATAAAAAGCTTATTTTAAAAAGTAATGAGGAATTGGCTTCAAGTACAAAACTGTTTTCCTTAAAAGTGTATCATCTCTAGTTCTATTCTGCTTGGCACTTGTAACTCTTTAGAGCATTTTACACCCACTGCTAACTCAGTAACTACTCATGTTTGCCAACTGCTGAATAGTTTGAACTACAATGTAATAGGAATCAACCACCTCTTTACTTCTAACTGCCACAATACACAAACATTAACCAAATAAAAAGGGAAAGGGAGAAAACTTTGAAGATGAAGGAGAAAGAGGGAAAAAGGAACTCCAGCACATTTATGTTGAAAATTCAGTTTGCCAGCAGGGACCTCGTGCAATGCTAACTGGCCCTCAGCCATTGGTGGCATTCCTATACTTAAAGATGGTATTTCTGGAAAAGGTGCATGCTTCATCAACTCCCTATATATTCTTCAGCAGAGTTCTTTAAAGACCACAGGACACTTGAGATTCCTTTGGAAAATGCAGCTTGCATATATCCACTAATCAATCAATTAAGTGAAAGAGAAGTGGCATTTGGTTCCTTGGCAGTTAATCAGACACTGAGATGAATACTTTGGAAAAAGGATAGTGTAAAGTCAACCATGTCTGTGTGCACCATAGCTACATCTCAACTCAAAGTTGTCATCCATTATTCACAAATTTACACAAGATAGATAAGAAGTTACGTAAGATATTTTTAAAATTTTCCACTTATTAACAAGCAGTGTCTAATATGACAGCAGGTGTTTACTGGAGCTACTGAAGACATGAGTTTGAAGTGAATAACCTGAAGTTTCTTACTATAGACAGATGATGCTCCCCGCAGTTTTTATGAAGAAAAAAATGTGCTTTCTGTCATCACTCTTTCTGCCTCAAACAAACTGACCCCAAACTCTCAATAGTAATAGTATTTTATAACCAGAAATGGTAAACAGGGTCAATCTTTTCTATGAGAGGGTATATTTCAAAATATATTTTGTTGCTGTGGCTCTATTCCTTTGTAGTAATCCAACAAAAAGCCTGTTTTGGGATTTAGTACAAGGTGAGCTATACAGCAAGTTTCCAATAACCATGTATGTACATGTTTGTTCTGGATTTGACACTTTTATTAATTTACAAGGATGTCTATTAATGAGCTCTATATATCACTGATATAAATATTATATGCATACAATATCAATAAAGTAATATCTTAAAGATATCTCTTATTGGAGTGCCTATCACATGTTGGGCACTGTGTCTCAATAAGGAGACAATGTGATGCTCCATGACACCATTAAAGGCAAAGCTCTTTCGCTCCTCCTACTTTGACATGTTTTACTTTGTTGGCTAGTATCCTTATGGACACAAAATGGCCACTGTACTTCCAGTCATCACCACATTCTTGGCAAGAAAGAGTCAAGTAAGAAAAGGTCTTTGCCTTGTGAGTCTGTGTCTTTTTACGTAGGAAGAGGAATACTTCTGAGCAGTCTTACTCTTCTATCTCTTACATCAGAACATTGTCACCATTTACTCTTAGACCAGTGAGTGATCAAAGGAAATGAAATTATTTTATCATTTTGTACTGACCAACCATGATTCATCCTCTGGGATGAGCTAGGAACCTTTCTTCACTGAGATTAAGCTGTCTTTCTCTCCTCATGAAAAACTTTGGGGCTCTGATAGGTGGACATGAGTTGAGTATATCACTGGTTGCCTGTTAAGCAGGAAAAATTAAAACAGGCCTGTCACACAGTTCTAGATCTACTGTGGGAGAACTGGTCTAAGTGTGTGCAAGCCCTTTCAGCTCCACCATGATCTTTTATGGGCTGATTGCATAACTATAGTACAGCCAGGTTGAGAAAGGGAGTGACCTGGATGTCTTTCCCCATCCTCTCATATAGCTTCAAGAAAGTGTATCCCAAAGCACCAGAAAGAGGTCTAACATAAGGGATATAATGACAATTGTGATGATGATGATGATGATGATGATGATTATGGGATCAATGACAAGTCACATATGACACTTTGCATATATACACAATCACATTGTAACTTCACAGCCATCCTGAAAATGAGATGTCAGCATCATACACATTTACTAAAAGAAGGAACAGACTCAGGGAAATTCATTAGCTTGCTCAAGATCACTGTTAGGTGTACTCAATCCCAATAGGATTAAGAATTTGCCAGGAGGACTCACAGAACTCAGCAAATAGTCATACTCTCAACTATGACTTTTACAGTGAGGGGATACAAAACAAAATCAACAAAGGAAAATGCACATAAGTGAAATATGGAAGAAACCAGGTTCTAGCAACCAAGAGTCGTGTCACAGTGAAATAACAGTTCATATTTAATTCCTCCAGTCACAAGTGTAATAACACCTGTGAAACACTGTCTTCTTGGAAATTCATTAGAGAATCATGACCAGAGTTTTACTTAGAGCTGGTTACATAGACACTCTGCCCAGCACACACCAAACTTCCAGACTCACTGCAGGAAAGCAGGTGTTCAGTGTAAATGACAATACTTATATTTATCTAAACAACCTAGACTCAGCCAGACACTCTAATCTAAGAGGGTGGTGGGAAGCCTCCCCATATCCAAGTTCCCACATGTCAGACCAAGGCCAACATTTTCCATAGGGCTTTCTGGGAAGAGCACTGTCAGGCCTGCTGTTAGCTCCTTTCTGCACAGTCACATATCTAGACTGCAGTATGTTGGACTCAAACTTGGGCCTTCTGATTTCATATCCTGTAATTCCCCTTTTTTGTTTTCAAATACAATAAAGAGAATTTATAAGATTAAAAAGAAAAGGGATAGAGGAATATCTATATATAATTATTACTATGAGAAAATATGGGATCAGAGAGTTCTTTTTATCTTTCCCAAGTTCAAAAAGAAAACTTTGTGAGGGAGCTACAAAACTCGAATGAAAACACAAACTTGTTCAAGTGTTAAACTCAAATTCTCACCGTTAAAAAACAGTACTTTATGAAACTGATCATATGATAAATGTATTTAAAATATATTATAAATTATGATTAATTATAAAAATACATGAATATAATTTTTACATATTTGGGAAGTATACAAGCAAAAGGGTTTATACTTTAGCTATAACTTTTGGTATCTACAAATCAATACTTTTCTAAAAAACTAGAGAAATAAAATAAAATTTAATTTTAAATAAAAACAAGGCAAAAAGGTGAATTTAAAGTTAGAGTATATAATGTGATATGTAGGAAAAAACAAAAACAAAAATAATTACTAAGTAAAAATAACAATTTAAATGTTACTGTTTTGAATTTTATTTATGTAAATTTTATTGAGTACACAGTACTGAAATTCCAGTTAAGGAGTCACATTTTAAGATCAGTATATGAGCTGCACAATCATTATTTAAGTTAGCATACAAATCTATATCTTAGAAGTAATACAGTCACCTTCAGACATCAGTTATGGAATGTGATTATGTCAAATGATGACAAAACCTCCCTAAATAAAGCCTGCAAAATGTCTATCATCATTGCAAGAAATCACAATAAAGTTTGGACATTCAAGATGTTGAGCACTTATTTATCCATATCTTTTGCTTGCTGCTTTTTCCTTGGGGAAAATTGATAGCTGAAATGTGACCATAGTACAGAATTTACAACACAGAAAACAAGTGCTTATCGGGGGAGCTGCATTCCAAATCCACTGGCCCACTCTTAGGGCAGGAAGCTATGACTCAAAGAGGAATTAGTACTGTCTTTATGGTTCAAATACTAGAACACTAAAACAAATATTTTTAAATTAAATGCCTAAGAGCAAGAGATGTAAAACTCCCTATGAAGTCTATATTATTATTATTAAGTCATTCTAATTTTCTGTAACATGAAAAAGAATATCACTGTTGGTGGTCATGGAAGAATTAGCAACAGATAAAGTGTTATCTCTCGGTAAGGACTCTACTTTTCAGTGAAATCTCTCTGTCACACACACGCACACACATATAGTACAGACAACACTACAACATATACCACAAAACTTTCCATTATGTTTGACTCCTGCAATGAGACATTCCCAAGGAAAGATGATGGTTCTCTCTAGAGAAGGGAATTGTAAGGTACACACATGGAAGAAAATGAAATCTTGCTCTATATAAACTCAACTTCTGGCTTCTACCAAGTCTCACTTCAGCATCCCACTGCTGTGGTTTATTTATCTTTTACAAAACTGTTGAGGAGCAAAAACTGTTTCTAAATAGATGTCTATATCAATAAAAAGAATCAGAAAATGTTAGTTTCTTTAAGTTTCACCTTTTCTGCCTCCCACAAGTTTTTTCCACAAAATGTCATTATTGACAGATATGCCTTTGAGGGGGAAAGGGGAATTCTGTATAACATAAACAACTCCAGAAAGGAAGTAAATTCTCTTTTATTTTTTAATTTTTTTTTAATTTAATTTTATTTTTTTAAATTTTATTTCAATTTATTTTTTCAAATACATTTGTCTCTGCCTCCCCCCACACCACTTTCCCTTGCCCCCTCCCTCCTTCCCTCCCTCAGCTCTTCCCCTTTGGTTTTGTCCATGAGTCCTTGCTATATGTTCTTTGATTTTCCCCTTCCCTTCCTTTTCCCCGCACCCCCCCTCTCCTTCCCTCTTGTCTCTGTTGATTTCTTTTCCTTTCAGTGTTGCCGGTCATGTTTTCCTTGCATCTTTGTATTGTTGGTTAGGTTCCGCTTATAGGTGAGGTCATATGGTATATATCTTTCGCCCCCTGGCTTATTTCACTTAGCATAATGCTCTCCAGTTCCTTCCATGCTGTTGTGAAGTGTAGCACTTCTTTTTTTCTTTCTGCTGCGTAGTATTCCATTGTGTATATGTACCATTACTTTTTGATCCAATCACCTACTGATGGGCATTTAGGTTGCTTTCAACACTTGGCTATTGTAAATTGTGCTGCTGTGAACATTGGGGTGCATAGGTTCTCTTGAATTGGCATTTTGGTGTCCTTAGGGTATAGTCCCAGCAGGGGAATCACTGGATCAAAAGGCAGTTCCATTTTCAGCTTTTTGAGGAAATTCCACACTGCTTTCCACAGCGGCTGCACCAGTCTGCATTCCCACCAACAGTGGACTAGGGTTCGCTTTTCTCAACAGCCTCGCTAGTGCCTGTTGTTTGTTGATCTGTTTAGGATGGCCATTCTTACCGGTGTAAGGTGGTACCTCATGGTTGTTTTGATCTGCATTTCTCTGATGGCTAGTGATGTTGAGCATCCTTTCAAATGCCTCTGGGCCCTCTGTATGTCCTCCTTGGAAAAGCATCTGCCCAGGTCCTTTGCCTGTTTTTTGATTGGATCGTTTGTCTTCTTGGAGTGGAGTCGAGTGAGTTCTCTCTATATCTTGGAGATCAAACCTCTATCTGATGTATCATTAGCAAATATATTTTCCCATATGGTTGGCTCCCTTTTCATTTTGATGATGCTTTCTTTAGCCGTGCAGAAGCTTCTTATTTTGATGAGGTCTCACTTCTTTATTCTTTCCTTTATATCCCTTGCTTTAGGAGACATATCAGTGAAAAAAATTGCTGCGTGGGATATCTGAGAGTTTCCTGCCAAAGTTCACCTCTAGGACCTTGATTGTGTTGCAACTTATATTTAAGTCTTTTATCCATATTGAGTTTATTTTTGTGTATGGTGACAGCTGATAATCCAATTTCAATTCTTTGCATGTAATCGTCCAGCACTCCCAACACCATTTGTTGAAGAGGCTATTATTGCTCCATTTTATGCTTCTGCCCTTTTGTCAAATATTAGATGTCCATAGAGACCTGGGCTTATTTCTGGGCTTTCTGATCTGTTCCACTGGTCTATGGGTCTGTTCTTGTGCCAGTACCAGATTGTTTTGAGTATAGTGGCTTTGTAGTAGAGTTTGATGTGTGGTATTGTGATCCCTTCTACTTTGTTTTTCTTTCTCAAAATTGCTGAGGCATTTTGGGTTCGTTTATGGTTCCATATAAATTTTTGAAATGTCTGTTCTATTTCTGTGAAATATGTCATTGGTACCTTAATAAGGATTGTGTTGAATCTACAAATTGGTTTGGGTAGTATGGACATTTTGATGATATTAATTCTTCCAATCCATCAGCACGGTATATGCTTCCATTTAGTTGTGTCTTCCTTAATTTCTTTTTTCAATGTTGTATAGTTTACTGTGTACAGGTCTTTTACGTCTTTGGTTAAAGTTATGCCTAGGTACTTTATTTTTCTTTTTGCTATATCGAATGGTACTTTTTCTTGGATTTCTTCTTCTTCTATTGCATTGCTGGTGTACAAAAATGGCTTTGATTTCTGAATGTTGACTTTGTATCCTGCTGTTTTGCCAAATTCACTTATTAGGTTGAGGAGATTTTTGGTAGAGTCTACAGGGTTTTCTATGTACACTATCATGTCATCTGCAAACAATGATAGTTTGACTTCCTCCTTTCCTATTTGGATACCTTTTATCTTTTTCTCTTGTCTGACCACTGTGGCCAGGACTTCCAATACGATGTTGAAAAGTAGTGGTGAAAGTGCACATCCTTGTCGTGTTCCAGATCTTAGTGGGAAGCTTTCAGTTTTTGCCCGTTGAGTATGATATTGGCTGCAGGTTTTTCATACATGGCCTTTATTATGTTGAGGAATGCCCCATTTATTCCCATTTTGCTGAGTGTTTTGATCATAAGTGGGTGCTATACCTTATCGAATGCTTTTTCTGCATCTGTTGAGATGATCATGTGGTTTTTGTCTTTTCTTTATGTGATGTATCACGTTTACTGATTTGTGTATATTGAAACATACCTGCATCCCTGGGATGAATCCCAATTGATTGTGGTGGATAATCTTTTCAATGTATTGCTGCAGGCAGTTTTCCAATATTTTGTTGAGGATTTTAGCATCTACGTTCATCAGCGAAATTGGCCTGTAGTTTTCTTTCTTTGTAGGGTCCTTATCTGGTTTTGGGATCAGGGTGATGCTGGCCTCATAGAAAGAGTCTGGGAGTCTTCCTTCCTCTTGGATATTTTGGAATAGTCTGAGAAGGACAGGGGTTAGCTCTTCCTTAAATGTTTTGTAAAATTCTCCTGTGAAACCGTCCGGCCCAGGGCTTTTGTGTGCTGGGAGTTTCTTGATTATGGCTTCAATTTCCCCAGCTGTTATTGGTCTGTTCAAGCTTTCTGTTTCTTCCTCTTTCAGTGTTGGAAGATTATAGTTTTTTAAAAATTTGTCCATTTCATGAAGATTTTCAAATTTCTTGGCATATAATTGTTCATAGTAGTTTCTGACGATCATTTGTATTTCTGTGGTATAGGTTGTTATTTCTCCTCTTTCATTTCTGATATTATGAATTTGGGTCCTCTCCTTTTTTGTCTTGATGAGTCTGCTTAAAGGCTTGTCAATTTTATTTATCTTTTCAAAGAACCAGCTCCTGGATTGGTTAATCCTTTGAATTTTTCTTATCATCTCTATGTCATTCAGTTCTGCTCTAATGTTCAATATTTCCTTCCGTCTACATGCTCTGGGATTTATTTGTTGTTGTTTCTCCAGTTCCTGAAGTTGTAGTGTTAGGTCTTTTATTTGAAATGTTTCTGTCTTTTTTAGGTAAGCCTGTATTGCTATGATCTTCCCTCTCAGGTCCGCCTTTGCTGTGTCCCATAGTTTTTGGACTGTTGTTGTTCATTTTCATTTGTTTCCAGAAACTTTGTGAATTCCTCTCTTAACTCATTATTGTCCCATTCATTGTTTAATAGTGTACTGTTCAGTCTCCATGAGTTTGCAAGTTTTTGAAATTTCTCCTTGAGGTTGATTTCCAGTTTCAAGCCCTTGTGATCCACGAAAAAGTTTGGTATTATTTCAATTTTCCTAAATTTGCTGAGGTTTCCTTTGTGTCCTATCATGTGATCTACCTTTGAAAAACTGCCATGAGCTTTTGAAAAGAATGTGTATTTTTCTTCTTTGGGATGTAAGGTTCTATATGTCAGTTAAGTCTCTTTGATTCAGTGTTTCATTTAGCGCCACAATATGTTTATTAATGTTTTGTTTGGAAGATCTGTCTGTTTTTGACAGTGGGTTGTTGAAATCTCCTACCATCAGTGTGTTGCTGTCTATATCTTTTTTGAAGTCATCCAACAATTTCCTTATAAACTTGGGGGCTCCTATGTTGGGAGCATATAAGTTTACAATGTTTATATCTTCTTGATAGATTCTTCCTTTAAGTATGATAAAGTGCCCCTCTGGGTCTCTCTTTATGGCCTTTGTTTTGAAATCTCCTTTGTCTGATACAAGTATGGCAACCCCGGCCTTTTTCTCATGCCCATTTGCTTGGAATAATTTTTTCCATCCCTTTACTTACAATCTGTGTAGGTCTCTTGCTCTGGGGTGGGTCTCTTGTAGGCAGTATATGTGTGGGTCATGTTTTCTTATCCATTCAGCTACCCTGTGTCTTTTGATTGGGGCATTTAGTCTGTTCACATTGAGAGATATTACTGATAGACTCCTACTCATCTTTTGTCTTTGTACCTGTGTTCCTCTCTCTCTCATTCTTTTCCTTCACTGCTTAAACCAGTCCCCTTAGCATATCTTGGAGTGCTGGTTTGCTAGAGATGTATTCTTTTAGTCTTCTCTTGTCTGGGAAACTCCGTATTTCCCCTTCTATTTTAATTGAGAGCCTTGCGGGGTAGAGCAGCCTTGGCTGCAGGCTCTTGCTTTTCATGGCTTGAAATATTTGTTGCCATTCCCTTCTGGCTTGTAGTGTTTCTGTTGAGAAGTCAGCTCCTACATGTAACAGGGCCCCCTTGTATGTTACTTTCTCCTTCTCCTTTGCTGCCTTGAGGATTCTCTCTTTGTCTTTGACATTTGCCATTTTAATGATGATGTGTCTTGGAGTGGACCTCTTTGAGTCCCTCTTGAGTGGGGTCCTCTGTGCCTCCTGGATCCATGAGAGCCTTTCTCTCCTCAAATTAGGGAAATTTCCCATCATTACGTTTTTGAGGAGGTTCTCTATCTCTTGCTCCTCTTCTTCTCCTTCTGGTATCCCTATTATACGGATATTATTGTGTTTCAGGTAGTCCAGCATTTCCCTAAATGCCTCTTCATTCTTTTTAAATCGTTTTCCATTTCTTGTTCTTTCTGGGAGCTTCTTTCTACCTTATCCTCCATCTCACTGATTCGATCCTCAGCTTCATCCAGCCTGCTTTGGATTCCTTCTACTGTGTTCTTCAATTCAGAAATGGTATTCTTCATATCCTCTTGTGTCTTCTTGATAGTTTCTATGTCCTTTTCCAGGCTGATATAGTTTGCTGTAAGATCCTGATAGTTTCTCTGCAGTTTCTCATAGTTATGTTTGATTGGGCTGAGGTCATTGAGCTTCCTTAGAACCATTGTTTTGAATTCAATATCTGATAGTTCCCTTGCCTCTATTTCATTGAGCTCTTTCTGTGGGGAGTTCCCTTTCCACTCATTTGAGGGGAACTTCTTTTTCTTCCCATTTTTGTGTGAGTCTGTTAAGTATTTTTGTCCTTTACTTTTCTTTGTGGGCCTGCCTCTGATGATGTCAGTTGTTGACCCTATATGACCTTGGGTTGTTTGTTTGAGCCTTCCAGGAGTCTACTGTGTCTGACTCCTGCTTGGGGCAGCTCTGTGACCCCTTCGGTTAGGGCTGGGCTATTTTTTGGGATCTTTCTGCACTCTCACGCCGGCTCCTTGAGCATGCTCCAGGCAGGGCCAGATCCCCCTCCCGCCTGGGCTCCCATGTGCTTACCCCAGACCAGGGGGCGTATTTGCGACCTCGCATACTCATCTGGCCCCCCTGGCTGGCGAGCTCCCCAGTACAGGTCAGTTTAGGGTCTTCTATTGTGTGTTTTCCCCGCTTTTGGCTCTTTGGGTGTGTTGCTTGCCCTCACCAAATGGAGACGATGGAAATCGGAGGAAGTCAGCTCCAGTACTCTCCGGTTAACCCTGTCTCCCGTCTCTCCTCCAGGGACTCTGGGCAGCTCTCCTAATTGTGTGTGCTGTTCTGCAATCGCTGGCGGGCGGGTAAATATCCGCTGGCCCTTGCTGCTCTGTGTACTCCCTTGCAGGCCCTATTGGTGCCAATCTGTGGGAGGCCTTGCTGGCTGGTGCAAGTGTTCGCCAGCCCGCGCGGGTCACACACACGCTCGCCAACCCTCGCTGGTCACTCTGCGCAAGTGTGCTCATCTGCACTGGGTGTTTTTGGTGTGTCTATGTGTGCTCTTCCGCTTTTGGCTCTTTGGGGGTATGGCCTCTTCCCGCGCAATGGAGACTATGGCAGGGAGAAGGAGTCGGGGCTCCCTGGTTCCTCCTCCCGTTCTTTCCCCAATGCCTCCATTTCCAGACTCTCCTCAGGGGCCTCCCGGCCATTCTGTGACCCCTTCGGCCAAGGATCCACCCCTGTGCAGACTGCATTTCAATCGCAGGCAGTTGGTTCATGCGCGCCCCGCTTCTGCCTCTATGGGGTCGCACCTTTCCAGCCCACAATGGAGACTACAGAATGGGGAGGGAGTCGGGACTCCCCGGTTCCTCCTATTCTTTCCCCAATGCCTCCATCTCCAGTCTCTCCTCAAGGCTTTCCCAGCCAGTCTGCACTCAGCCCCGCAGCTCACCTGCGTACAAGCTGTGTGCGGAGCTAACTGATTCCCTTATGCCTGAGCGAGATGGTACCTGCAGAGCGGGAGGTGCATTATCACCCGGTCTCCACTGGCCGCTGTCTCAGTTCTCTTCACAAAGTTTTCCTCACCAGTCTTTTCCCAGGCACCAGCCCACCCTGCTGCCGCCTCTACCCAGGGATCAAGGAGGGTGGCTGCCTCTGCAATTTTTGCGTTGGCCCTTTAAATGTCTCTTTGCATCCCTAGCCACCTGTCTCTGGCAGAGAGCTCCCCTAAGCTTTTCGGGGTTGCGTTTTGTCTGTATTTTCTTGGTTTTAGCTGCTGTAGTTTAGGGGTCTCTGTTTATGATTCAGACCCCATTCTTCTTGGGGGAAGCTAACTGGCCGTTTCAATGTCCCTCTGGTGCCAGTGCCCGTGCGCACCCAGCCCACCCTCTCGAGCCTCCACTGCACTTCTCACCCGTTGATATGTGTGAGAGTCAAATCCACTGTCCGCGGCTCCAAAGCCCCTCTCCCACTATCGTTCCATTGTTTTCCAGGTGATTACTCCACTATTTATTTGCAATTCCAGTTTGGTCTTGGGAGGAGGTCAGCGTGACTCCCATTCACTCCTCTGCCATCTTCTGATCCCCCAAACAGATCCAATTTTGCTATTTTTATATATTTACAAGTATAGAGAGTTCTGTCTTTAAGAGTATATGAAACTGTCATCTAACTCTTGGGTTTACTTTTGGATCAGTGCTTCAAGAGTGTACTGACTGCAAGAAGCCAGACTCACTCCTTCTGAGCTCCAGCACTGGGGTAGCAGCTTGAAAAGCACCAGTGGGATACAGGGAGGGACTAAAGTGTCTGGCATCAAGGCAAGAGGTGGGGGACAGTTTTCTCCAAGAAAGAAAAGCAGGCAGAGGCCATTGTCCCTTTTCTGAACCTTCCCTCTACCACAGAGACACAGAGCTATCAGGCATATCTGAGACTCCATCAAACTCTAAATTCTCTTTTAAAAATAATCGTGTTATATACTTTTAGAGAGAAGGGAAGGGAGGGAGAGGGAGAGAAACATTGATGTGTGAGAGAGACATTGATCGTTTCTTTCTCGCATGCCCTCAATGGGGGACCTCGCCTGCAACCCAGGCTTGTGCCCTGACCAAGAATCAAACTCAGGGATTTTTGCTTTGTGGGACAATGCCCAACCCACTGACCCATGCAGGTTAGGGCAAAGGAACTAAATTCTTGTTTAACTTTTGAGATACCCACCACTGCACTGATACTTTTGTCTTACAATTGTCAGCATAAAAGAGTATTTGTGAAGCACTCAGTTTCCAAAGAAACTACAATAACATTGTAGAAAGTCATCTAATTCACCCTCGCTTTTAAAATTTCAGGCTCTGCTTACCTTTTTCTTTGGTATATACCATTCAGTTTTTTTATAGTAAAAGCAGTTGATCACAATTTTCAAGTTAAAGCCATCATATGTATCTATTAATAAATCCAATTACAAGATTGGAAGACATCCAAACTCATGTGTTCTGGGTGATGAGTCCTTTTTAACATAGTGATTCTTTTAAATATAAAAGACCTTGTTTTGAGGGGTCAATAAATTTCAAATTTGAGTCTCTCTTTTTGGGAAGAACTTTCACTCTCTGGTAATGCCAATTCCTAACATCAGCCTGAAACTGCTATTATTCTAGAAGAATGCATGTATTATTTGTTCTCTTTCATAACCAATTCCTAGTAAATCAAGCAATGTTTGTAAATTTGAGGAATCCAGGAACCACTCACTGTATTGTGCAAACAGGTACTGAGTGCATACTATGTGCATAATATTGGGAATGAAATAAAATATTAAAACATTCAGACTGCAGTCTCAAGGGACTTGCATGTTGGAAATGAGGTACACATGGGTGAGAAACAGCATTCATTGAATACAAGTGTGTTTTCACTGTGCTAGGTGTTTTCTTATCTGAAGAATATCTTAATGCCCATTCTACATAGGAATACACTGTGGTTTCTTACCCCAAATGACTTATTTATTGGCAAAGCACTGAAATTAGGTTCCAGCTCAGCCTGGAACCAAGTGTTTTCTTTCATTACATCATTCTGGCACTGATGAGTACAATCAGGAACACTTAAGTCTTCTCTTAACATATTAGGTAGGTTCTTGAAAACTGACTTTAAGCAAAATGACATGCAATGAAACCAATTTCATTTTAGACTAATTGATATAAACAAGAGTTAAGTTCTTATAGCATATTTCTGATCACAAACACATCACCAAACTTTAAAATAAAGACCCCAAATGTATCTAATATTAAACATTGAAATAAATGTATAAAAACAAGTAGATGGCCAATAGACATATGAAAAGATGCCCAATGACCTAATTATAAGAGAAATGCAAATTAAAACCACAATGAGATATCATATAACACATATCAGAATGCCTACCATCAATAAATCAACAAACAACAAGTGCTGGTGAGGATGTGGAGAAAGAGGAACACTTTTGCATTGTTGGTGGAAATGCAGATTAATGCAGCCACTATGAAAGGCAGTATGAAGATACCTCAAAAAATTAAAAATAGATCTGCCTTTTGACTCAGTGATCCTACTTCTGATAATATATCCAAAGGAACTCAAAACACTAATTCAAAAGAACATAAGAATCCCTATGTTTACTGCAGTGTTATTTACAATTGCCAGCATATGGAAGCAGCCCAAGTGTCCATCAGTAGATGAGTGGACAAAACAAATATGGGACATTTATACAATGGAATACTACTTGGCTGTTAAAAAGAAGATTTTACCCTTTGTGACAGAATAGATGCTAAGTGAAATAGGCCCGCCAGAGAAAGACGAAAACCATGTGATTTCACTTATACATGGAATCTAATGAACAAATTGAACTAACAAGCAAAAGGAGACAGATTCATAGATAGAGAGAGGGATGACAGCTAAGGGGCCAGGGGATGGTAGGGGCTGCAGGGATTGAGCAAAATGGAAAAAGGACTCATGGACAACAGTGTGGCAACTGCTTAGGGGAGGGGCATATAAGGGAACTAAATGGTAATGGAAAAAAATACTATTAAAAAAATAAGAGAATTCTTTACCACCCACTGATTCTAGTTTAGGGTCATGGGTGGCTGTTGGTGTCCCAACAGTTCAGGGCACAAGACAGGATTCACCCTGCACAGCAAACTCCTCTAGTACAGGGCCTCACACACACACACTCACTCAGACAGGGACAGGGGAGACAGAATTTCACCTCATGTGTACATCTTTGGGGTGTGGGAGCAAACTGGAGTATCTTCCAAAAACATAGGGAGAACTTGCAAACTCCACACAGAATGTGTCCCCTCAACCCCACTAGGAGTGGCTTTTTTCCTCATCAACATTATAATAAAATATATTTAATGAAATGATATTATTTAAGGGCCTGCTGTACTAAATTTATGATACAAAAAAGAATACAATTAGGTGCCAAACAAATGGTAGATGTGCAAAAATTTCAGAAACAATGATTATAGTGGGATAGAAGACATTGCAGTTTTCTTCAACCAGAAAGAAACGGTGGAGAACATCAACTGGCTATCTGGAGCACTGAAAATGTATAAAACGCTTCATATGCTGTGTAATACATAGTATATGCTTAGTTTTATTTAGTTGGTTTATTTTTGCATTAAATTTATTAATTATGGGAGAATTTACATTTTTATGCTTTTAAAAATATTTTTAAATCATGTTTATTCTATCACTGTTGTCTCAATTTTCTCCCCTTTACAGCTCACCACCTACCCCACCCCCACCCCTCCACTCCCACAGTCAGTCCCATTCTGTTGTCCATGTTCATGGGTCATTCATGCATGTTCTTTGTCTAGTCCCTTCCCCTTCTTTCCACCATTATCCTCTTTCCCCAACCCTCTGATCACTTTCAGTCTGCTCCATGTTCCTGTGCCTATGGTTTATTTTGTTCGTTAGTTTATTTTGCTGAACAGATTCCACGTATAGGTGAGATCATATGGTATTTGTCTTTCACCAATTGGCTTATTTCCCTTAGCATAATATTCTCCAGTTCTATCCATGTGGTAGCAAAAGGTAGGAGTTCCATCTTACTCTCTCTCTTTCTTTCTTTCGTTCTTTCTTTCTTTCTTTCTTTCTTTCATCTTTCTTTCTTTCTTTCTAAATGCAGATTTATTTTATTTATTTTTTAAATGTCAAAGTCAATTATAAAATATTAAAAAAAATAAAATGATTATAAAGTCTCAGCAATTAAAACAACATGACACCAGCACAGAAATAATCAAGTAGGTCAATGATATATAATGAGCATTCTAGAAACAAATGTATATCTGTCTAACAATGTAATATATGATTAAATTGATATTTAAATCAATGGGTAAAATAAGGCTTCTTCAACAAATAAGATGCATGCACCACAGCTACTAGAAATAAAACAAACAGAGCCTTATTTCACATGTTATGCAAGAAATATTTAGGTGAATTAAATATCAATATTTAGAATCTCATCCCAGGCATGCAGGGATGGTTCAATATATGCAAGTCAATAAACATGATAAATCACATAAATAAAAGAAAGGACAAAAACCACATGATCATCTCAATAGATGCAGAAAAAACATTCAGTAAGGTACAGCAACCATTTATGATGAAAACACTCAGCAAAATCGGAATAGATGGGACATTCCTCCACGTAATAAAGGCCATATATGGAAAACCTACAGCCAATATCATACTCAACGGGCAAAAACTGAAAGCTGTCCAACTAAGATCTGGAACACGACAAGGATGTCCGCTCTCACCGCTTCTTTTCAAAATCATATTGGAAGTCCGGGCCACAGCGGTCAGACAAGAAAAAGTAATAAAAGGCATCCAAATAGGAAGGGAGGAAGTAAAGCTATCATTGTTTGCAGATGACATGAGAGTGTACATAGAAAACCCTGTAGATTCTACCAAAAAAACTCCTCAACCTAATAAGTGAATTTGGCAAAATAGCAGGATACAAAGTCAACATTTAGAAATCAAAGCCATTTTTGTACACCAGCAATGCAATAGAAGAAGAAGAAATCCAAGAAAAAATACCATTCAATATAGCAAAAAGAAAAATAAAGTACCTAGGCATAAATTTAACCAAAAACATAAAAGACCAGTATGCAGAAAACTATACAACATTGAAAAAAGAAATTAAGGAAGACACAACTAAATGGAAGCATATACCGTGCTCATGGATTGGAAGAATTAATATCCTCAAAATGTCCATACTACCCAAAGCAGTTTATAGATTCAACATGATCCTGATTAAGATACCAATGACATATTTCACAGAAATAGAACGGACATTTCAAAAATTTATATGGAACCATAAACAACCCCAAATAGCTGCAGCAATTTTGAGAAAGAAAAACAAAGTCGGAGGGATCACAATACCGGACATCAAACTCTACTACAAAGCCACTATACTCAAAACAATCTGGTACTGGCACAAGAACAGACCCATAGACCAGTGGAACAGATCAGAAAGCCCAGAAATAAGCCCAGGTCTCTATGGGCATCTAATATTTGACAAAGGGGGCAGAAGCATAAAGTGGAGCAATAATAGCCTCTTCAACAAATGGTGTTGGGAGAGCTGGACGATTACATGCAAAGAACTGAAATTGGATCATCAGCTGACACCATACACAAAAAATAAATTCAAGATGGATAAAAGACTTAAATATAAGTCGCAACACCATCAAAGTCCTAGAGGAGAACATTGGCAGGAAACTCTCAGATATTCCACGCAGCAATTTTTTCAGTGATATATCTCCTAAAGCAAGGGACAGAAAGGAAAGAATAAACAAGTGGGACCTCATCAAAATAAGAAGCTTCTGCACGGCTAAAGAAAGCATCATCAAAATGAAAAGGGAGCCAACCATATGGGAAAATATATTCACTAATGATACATCAGATAGAGGTTTGATCTCCAATATATATATAGAACTCACTCAACTCCATTCCAAGATGACCAATGATACAATCAAAAAATGGGCAAAGGACCTAGGCAGACACTTTTCCAAGGAGGAGCTACAGAGGGCCCAGAGGCATTTGAAAGGATGCTCAGCATCACTAGCCATCAGAGAAATGCAGATCAAACCACCATGAGGTACCACCTCACACCGGTCAGAATAGCCATCATAAACAGATCAACAAACAGGTGCTGGCGAGGCTGTGGAGAAAAGCGAACCCTAGTCCACTGTTGGTGGGAATACAGACTGGTGCAGCCACTATGGAAAGCAGTGTGGAATTTCCTCAAAAAGCTGGAAATGGAACTGCCTTTTGCTCCAGTGATTCCCCTGCTGGGATTATACCCTAAGAATGCCAAAACAGCAATTCAAGAGAACCTATGCACCCCAATGTTCATAGCAGCACAATTTACAATAGCCAAGTGTTGAAAGCAACCTAAATGCCCATCAGTAGGTGATTGGATCAAAAAGTAATGGTACATATACACAATGGAATACTACGCAGCAGAAAGAAAAAAAGAACTACTAAACTTCGCGACAGTATGGATGGAACTGGAGAGCATTATGCTAAGTGAGATAAGCCAGGGGGGGAAAGACAAATACCATATGTCCTCACCTATAAGCGGAACCTAACCAACAATACAAAGATGCAAGGAAAATAAAACCAGCAACACTGTAAGGAAAAGAAACCAACAGATACAAGAGGGAACGAGGGAGGGGGAGGCAGGGAAAAGGAAGGGAAGGGGAAAGTTAGGGAACATATAGCAAGGACTCATGGATAAAACCAAAGTGGAAGAGCTGAGGGCGGGAAGGAGGGAGGGGACAAGGGAAAGTGGTGGGGGGTAGGCAGAGATGAATATATTTGAAAAAATAAATAAAAAGAAAAAAGAAAAAATCAATATGTAGAATCTAAGGTTTCTTAGGAAAAAAACAAACTAGTATTTTCTTATCCTGAGGTAAAATATTCAAACACAAAAGCTATAATGTAAAATATTGACAATATGATGATATTAAACATTTAAGACTATATAGTAATATACATATAAAAAAGTTAAAGGACAAGTATTAGAATGGGAAATTATTTCCCACACACCCAAAAAGGAGTTAATAGTTTTTGTTTTTGTTTTTTTTTAAGGAAAAAAATTCTACAAACCTTTAATTGATAAATGGATAAGGAATTCCAAAAAGTCATTTAAAGCTTTCTTTTTAAAATAATAGAAATAGGCTAGAAATATACAAAACAGGTTTAATTTCAACAAATAATAAAGGAACGATTGAAATAACACATCATTGTCACAATCAGATTAATATGTATTAAAAAATATTGGTAATACCAAGTATTGGTGACTGTGAGAGGAACTGGGTATTCATAGATTCTTTTTCTTCATCTTCTTAAAGCAGTCCCTTTAGCATATTTTGCAGTAGTGGTTTGGTGGAGGTGTATTCTTTTAGCCTTCTTTTGTCTGGGGAACTCCTTATTTCACCTTCCATTTTAATTGAGAGCCTTGCTAGTTAGAGCAGTCTTGGGTACAGGCCTTTGCTTTTCATTCCTTGGAATACTTTTTGCCACTCCCTTCTGGCAGGCAGTGTTTCTGTTGAGAAGTCTGCTGCTAACTCAATGTGGGCTCCCTTATATGTTACTACCTCTTTCTCCCTTGCTTGCTTTAGGATTCTCTGTTTGTCTTTGATATTTGCCATTTTAATGATGATGTGTCTTGGAGTGGGCCTCATTGGGTTCCTCTTGAATGAGACCCTCTGTGCTTCCTGGACTTATGTGACTTTTTCTCTCCTCCAGTTTGGGAAGTTTTCCATTATTACTTTATCAAACAGGTTTTCTGTTTCTTCCTCATCCTCTTCTCCTTCTGGTATCCCTATTATTTGGATATTATTACATTTCAGGTTGTCCTGCATTTCCCTCAGTGTCTCTTCGTGCTTTTTTAGTCTTTTTTCATTTTCTTGCTCTTTCTGGTAGCTTTTTTATACCTTGCCCTCCAGCTTGCTGATTCAATCCTCAGCTTCATCCAGCCTGCTTTTGATTCTTTTTACTGTGTTCTTCAATTCAGAAATTATATTCTTCATTTCCTCTTGTCTCTTATTGATAGTTTCTATGTCTTTGTTCATGCTGATATATTTTTCAGTGAGTTTCTTATAGGTTCCCTGTAGTTTCTGGTAATTTTCTCTGAGCTCACTGAGCTCATTGAGCTTCCTTTGAACCATTGTTTTGAACTCAATATCTGATAGTTTACTAGCCTTTATTTCATTTAGTTCTCTTTCTGGGAATTCCTCCTTTTCCTTCAAGTTTGGGGGGGGGAGGTATTTCTTTGTCTTCCCATTATTTGTGAGACTCCTCTTTTTGGCTTCTACTTCTTAAATTGATCTGTCTTGATTTCTTGACTTTGTGGTGAGAAGTTCTATGATAGGAGGCCACTGTTTTTACTTTCTGGATCTGCCTCTGTTGATGTCAGATGTTGTCCCTATCAGACCTTAGGCAGTCTGTTCAAGACTTCCAGGAATCTACTGTCTGTGGCTATCTCTTTCAGCTGTTAGTATAGTCACTCTGCACTCAGCAAGCAGCTTAGACAGCACACGGCATGCTGGAATCCCACCTGGGGGCGGGGCTGTTGTGTCTTGTGATGCTGCTGCCACTCAGGTGGAGTGGTCTCTGACTGACCAAGATGGATAGTGCCACATGGAGAATGAGTCAGCACCTAGAATCTGCCGGCTACCCTTTCAGTTTTCTCCCCAAAGCCTCTTCTTCTGTTTCTCCTCAGGATCCTATAGCCCAGTGCCCCCGCCTTTGCTGGAGACCAGGGTGAGTGGTTGTAATAAAAATGTATGCATTGGCCAGTTAAGTAGCTCTTTGCATCTCCAGCCACCTATCTCTGGCAGAGAACAACCCTGCCGTCCTTCACAGCTGGCTGTATTCTGTGTACTTTCTGGGCAATGGTGCTGTAGGCTAGAGATACCTGCTTTTGGTTTAGACCCCACTCTTTTCAGGGGGATCCAAAGGGCCCTGTCAGTATACTTCTGGTGCTGCTGCCCATGGGCTCCCTGTCCAACTTCTTGAGTCTCTACCGCACTCCTTACCAGTTAGATTGCACTAAAGCTGATTCTTTTGTCTCCAAAGTTTTAAGTCTCCTCTCTCACCTTTGTTCAGTTGTGTGTTCCAGGTGATTTCTCCACAATTTAGTCGTAATTCCCGATTGGTCCTGGGAGGAGGTCAATGTGACTTCCACAAACTCCTCAGCCATCTTGGTTCTCCTATTTAGTTAGTTGTATTGGTTTATTTGTTGCAGCTCCCTAGAGTCATATGATTGAGATAAGAGATAATTTAAAGTAATTCTTATTGCTTAAATGTTACCTGGATCCTGGTTTCTTCACTTCCATAGCTGGATAGCTTTGAAAAAAGTTTTCAAATCACAATTTCTTCATCTATAAAATGGGAGAATAATATTGACTTAACAAGGTTGTTTAAAAAGGATCCTGAATAAAATAAAACTATCATGGACAAGGCTTAGCAAGGTGCCAACATACAATTAAGCATTCGATAAATTGGAGAACTTAGTCACAATCAGTTTGTAATACTGAAGAAGGAGCAGGATTTAAGTAGCAAAAGGGAGACACAGGTGTCCAATTTATTTTCATTAAAATCTGTACTAATATAATACTATCTTGATCTTAGACTCCCAATGTACATATATTCATTTATATATTGTTTCTGTATACATCTGTCATCAGCTAATATCTCGAAGCATTCTCTCTCAAAAGATAGTACCATCCTTATTAATTGTGAATACTAATCCATATTTTATTTCGTTTTACTTTTATTTTATTTTATTTTATTTTTATTGTTGTCCTATTACAGTTGTCCCAATTTCTGCCCTCTGCTCTCCCCTGTCCCACACACCTGCCTGCTCCCATGGTCAGTCTCTACCCTGTTGCCCATGTCCATTGGTCATTTATACCTGTTTGTTGACTAGACCCTTCCCCTTCTTTCCTCCCTTATATCCTTCACCACTCTCCTCTGGTCACTGTCAGTCTGTTCCTGTTTCAATACCTCTGATTCTACTTTGCTCATTTGCTTTGCTCATCAGATTCCTCCTATAGGTGAGATCGTATGGTGTTTGTCTTCCACCAACTGGTGTATTTCACTTAGTATAGTATTCTCCAGTTCCATCCACGCCGTTGTGAAAGGTAGGAGTTCTTTCTTTCTGCTGCATATTTCATTGTGTAAATTTACTACAGTTTTTTATCCACTTATTTACTGATGGTCACTCTGGCTGTTTCTAGCACTTGGCTAGTAAATGATGCTGCTGTGAACATATGGGTGCATAAGTTCTTTTGAATTGGTGTTTCAGGATTCTCAGGGTATAATCAGGGAAGTGGAATAGCTGGATCAAAAGGCAGGCCCATTTTTAATTTCCTGAGGAAATTCTATACTGTTTTCCACAGTGGCTGCACCAGTCTGCATTCCCACCAACAGTTCACTAGGGTTCCCTTTTCTCTACAACCTTGCCAGCACTTGTTTGTAGATTTGTTAATGATGGCCATACTGACTGGTCTGAGATGGTATCTCATTGTTGTTTTAATTTGCATTTCTCTGATGGCTAGTGATGTTGAGCATCCTTTCATATGTCTCTGGGCTCTCTGTATGTCCTCCTTGGAGAAGTGTCCATTCAGTCCTTTGCCCAATTTTAATTGGATTGCTTGTCTTCTTAGTGTAGAGTCATATGAGTTCTTTATATATTTTGGAGATCACACCCCTATGTGAGGTATCATTGGCAAATATCTTTTCCCATACAGATGGTTCCCTTTTCATTTTGATGATGTTTTCTTTAGCCATGCAGAAGCTTTTTAATTTGTATGTATGCCCATTTGTTTATTCTTTCCTTCATTTTCCCTGCCCTAGAGGATATATCAGCAAAAATATTGCTGGCTGAAATTTTACTGCCTATATTTTCCTCTAGGACTTAAAGGTGTCATGGCTTATGTCCATTTTGTCTTTGTCCATTTTGGTTTATTCTGCTGTGTGGTGTAAGTTCGTGTTCTAGTTTCTTTTCTTTTCTTTTCTTTTTTTTTTTTTTTTGCATGTACCATTCCAGTTCTTCCAACACCATTTGTTGAAAAGGTTATTTTTACATCATTTTATGCTCCTGACCCCTTTGTCAAATATTAATTGACCATAGAGACATCGGCTTATTTCTATTCTGATCCATTGATCTGTGTGTCTGTTTTTATGTGCCAGACTGTTTTGATTACAGTGACCATGAAGTATAGTTTGATATCAGGTAATATGATCCTTCCTACTTTGTTCTTCTTTCTCAAGATTGCTGAGGCTATTCAGGGTCATTTTTGGTTCCATATAAATTTTTTAATTATTTGCTCTAAATCTATGAAATATGCCATTGGTATTTTCATAGGGGTTGCATTGAATCTATAGATTGCTTTGGGTAGTATGGACATTTTTATGGTATTAATCCTTCCAATCCATTAACAAGGTATATGCTTCCCTTTATTTGTATCTTTCTTAATTTCTTTCTTCAGTGTTTCATAGTTTTCCAAGTATAGGTCTTTTATCTTGGTTAAGTTTATTCCTAGGTACTTTATTTTTCTTGTTGCTATAGCAAAGGGGATTTTTCCTAGCTTCTCTTTCTGATATTTCCTTGATGGTATACAGAAATGCCTTTGATTTCTGAATATTGACTTTGCTGTTATTTTGCCAAATTTTCTTATTAGGATGAGTAGTTTTTTTTGTGGAGCCTATAGGGTTTTCTATGTACCTTATCATGTTATCTGCAAATAATGACAGTTTTACTGCCTTATTTCCAACCTGGATGCCTTTTATTTCTCTTTCTTGTGTGATCACTGTAGCTAGAACTTCCAATATTATGTTGAATACAAATGGTGAAAGTGGACGCTCTTCACTTGTTCCAGATGTTAGGGGGAAAGCTTTTAGTTTTTGCCCATTGAATATGAATTTGGCTGTAAGTTTCTTATATACGGCCCTATTATGTTGAAGTACGCTCCCTCTATACCCACTTTGCTGAGGGTTATTATCATAAATTGGTGCTGCAATTTATCAAATGCATTTTCAGCATCTATTGATAGGATCAAGTGATTTTTGTCTTTCATTTTATTTATGTGATGTATTACATTTATTGATTTGCAAATATTATACCATCCTTGCATCCCTAGGATGAATCCCATTTGATCATGGTTTATGATGTTTCATGTATTGCTTGATCTGGTTTTCCAATACTTTGTAGTAGACTTTACCATCTATGCTTATCAACGATACAGGCGTGTAGTTTTCTTTCTTTCTTGTGTCTTTACCTGGTTTTAGAATTAGGGTGATAATGGCTTCATAAAAAGAGTTTTGGAGTCTTCCCTCTGCTTGAATTTTTTGGAATAGTTTGAAAAGGTTAGGAGTTAGCTCTTCCCTAAACTTTTGGCAAAATGCACCTGTCAAACTGTCTGGTTCAGGGCCTTGTGTTCCTGAAGTATTTTGATTACTGCTCAATTTCTTAAGTTGTCTTTGGTGTATTCAGCTTTTCTGCTTCTTCTTGATTCAGTTTTGGAAGATTATATGTTTCTAGGAATGTTTTCATTTCACCCAGGTTGTCAAATGTCTGGACATATGGTTGTTAGTAGTAATTTCTTACAATCTTTTGTATTTTTCTGATATTGGTTGTAATTTCTCCTCTTTAATTTCTGATTTTATTTATTTGGGTCCTCTGTCTTTTTTTTTCTTTTTTTTTTAAGCCACTTGCTTCCATGGTGATCCCTTTGTCTTCCATCCAGCTTAGCTATCTTGAATATCATGACAGTATTGTGTTTTTTCTCTATCATATTTTCCTTCATGAACCCAAACTGGCTAATTGGTGGAAAAGTGAAGCAAATTTGATACACAATTACACAATTTATTAATCTCACTGATCTATCTAGAGTCAACAGAAAAACTAGCTGTTTTATAGAGCCCTTTGAAATATCAAAAACACATATGCTTTGAAATATATATACAAAATTCAAATCCATCTTTTGACTCCATTTGCATTTTCAACTTGTCTTTCTGAGACTGTGTTTAAAAAACTGCCTACAGTCATTCCCAAAATACTCTTGTCCTTCCACCATTTATTTATACGTAAATAGGGACTTTAGAACTTGACTTTGGAGTATGCATAATCCATACGCAAAAACTGTGATGTTTTTGGAATCACTCTAAACCTAGTTGACTTTATTTCAAATGTGCAGAAAATATACTTTTGTGCTCAAAATCATACAGAGAAACAAACAAAACAAACATTTCCTTTCTGTTATGTATTTATATACCAGTTAATATTAATCTGACCTTTGCTATTATTAATTTGGAGGTTTTATTGTGCAAGCCTCTTTTACCTCATATGAAATGTATTTGTTTCTAAAACACCATTTGAATTAAATACTAAAATATGTTATTAGTCTTTCTCTTCATTACTCTATTTCAAAGATGCATTGATACATAAATAAAGATATGGAAATATATAAAATAAAATCCAGATGGACTGAAATTTGTTTGGAATCAATAATTCTTATTTCTTGGTATATCTTTTGGAAGATTACAAATTTCTAGAAATGTTTCCATTTCACCCAGGTTGTCAATGTCTTGACACACGGTTGTTAGTAGTAATTTCTTAAAATCTTTTGTATTTTTGTGGTATCGGTTATAATTTCCCCTCTTTCATTTCTGATGTTATTTGTTTGGGTCCTCTCTCTTTTTTTCTTGATAAGTCTGCTTAAACGTTTGTTGATTTTGTTTGTCTTTTCATAGAACCATCTCCTGGATTTATTGATTCTTTGAACTATTATTTTAATCTCTGTGTCATTTAATTCTGCTCTGATCTTGGTTATTTCCTTCCTTCTACTTGCTCTGGGTTTTGTTTGTTTTTCCTCTAGTTTTTGTAGATATTGAGTTAGGATGTTTATTTGAAGTTTTTCTATCCTTTTTTAGTTAGACCTGTATTACTATGAGCTTCCTTCTCAGAACTGCCTTTGCTGTGCCCCAAAGGTTTTAGGCTGTTGTGTGTTCATTTTCATTTGTTTCCAGAAACTTTTGACTTCTTAATCTCCTTGGTAACCCATTCATAACTTAATATTATGTCATTCTGCCTCCATGAATTTGAATGTTTTTGAGTTTTTTCCTTGAGGTTAGTTTCTAGTTTTAAGCCATTATGATCTGAGAAGATGCTTGATATGATCAATTTTTTAGAATTGGTTGAGGCTTATTTTGTGTCCTCATGTGGTCTACCTTTGAAAATGTTCCATGTGCTTTTGAAAAGAATACATATATTGCTTCTTTGAGGTGAAAGGTGCTGTATACATCAATTAAGCCCAGTTGATATACAGTGCTGTTGAATGCCACAATATCCTTGTTGATTCATTGCTGGGAAGTACTATCTATTGTTGACAAGGGGAGTTAAAATCCCTTACAATGAATGTGTTGCTATCAATATCTTTCTTGAAGCCCTCCAAGATTTTACTTATATATTTGGGTGCTCCTATGTTGGATGCATAAATGGTTACAAGGCTTATATCTTCTTGATGAACTATTCCCTTTAATGTTATGAAGTGTCCTTCTTTGTTTTTTTTTATGGCCTTTGTTTTGAAATTTATCTTATCTGATATAAGTATTGCTACCCCAGTTTTTCTTTTATGTCTGTTTGCTTGGAATATTTTACCATCATTTCACTTTCAGTCTGTGTAGATCTTTTGTTCTGAAGTGGATCTCTTGTAGACAGCATATATGAGGTTATGTTTTCTTACCCATTCAGCTATCCTATGTCTTTTGATTGGAGCATTTAATCAATTTAGATTTAGTTATGATTGATAGGAACTTACTCATTCTTAATTTTTCCTTTTGCACCTGTGCTTCTATCCCTCTCTCTTTTTCTTCATCTTCTTAAAGCAGTCCCTTTAGCATCTCTTGCAAAGCTGGTTTATGGGGATGTATTATTTTAGCTTTCTTCTTCTTCTTCTTCTTCTTCTTCTTCTTCTTCTTCTTCTTCTTCTTCTTCTTCTTCTTACCTTGGAAACTCCTTATTTTGTCTTCCATGTTAAATGTTGTCTTCCATGTTGTCTTCCCTGATGGGTAGATTGGTCCTTTTTGTAGGCCTTTGCTTTTCATTACATGGGATATATCTCGCCATTCCCTTTTGGTTTGTACTATTTCCATTGAGTAATGAGCTGATAGCTTTATCAGAAATCCCTTGTATGTTACTAGCTGTTTCTCCCTTGCTGCCTTTCAGATTCTCTCCTTGTCTTTAAATTTTGCCATTTTAATTATGATGTGTTTCTTAGTTGGCCTCTGCATTCATCTTGATTGGGCCCTTCTGTGCTTCCTGGACTTGCATGACTTTTTCTCTCAACAAGTTAAAGAAGTTTTCTGTCATAACTTCTTCAAATAGGTTTTCTGTCCTTTTATCCTCTTCTTCTCCTTCTGGTAACCCTATGATATGGACATTATTATGTTTCATGTTGTCCTGCAGCTCCCTTAACCTTCTTTGTTCTCTTTGAGTCTTTTTTTATTGTTGCTCTTTCTGGGATTTTTTTTTCTACCTGGTGTTCCAGTTCTCCAATTCAAGCCTCTACTCCATCTAGTCTGCTTTTAGTTCTTTCTACCATGTTCTTCACTTCAGGCAACTTATTCTTCATTTCCTCCTGGCTCTCATTGATAGTTCTTATGTCCTTTTTCATGCTGGTGTAGTTTGTACTAAGTTCCTTGTAGCTTCCCTGGAGTTCTTTGAAGTTTCACTGAGCTCCTAGAGTGCTCTTATAACCATTATTTTGAACTCAGTGTGTGATAGTTTGCTTGCCCCAATTTCATTTAGCACTCATTTTGGGGATTCATACTTTCCTTTCATGTGGAGGATGTTTCTTTGTCTCTCCACTTTAGGTGTCTCTTATTGTTTGTTCCTGCCTCTTAGATTGATTGATTTTGACTCTCTTCTTGGTGTTAACTTCTATGTTAGAAGAACTGTGGGATTCAGTAGTAGTCTCCTTGATATCCTGAATTTGATGTTCTTTGGATTGCCTTATGCCATTATGTGGGCTCTGTGGTTGTAGTTGGGTTTTGGTTGTTATTGGGTTATTCTTTGGTAGGGTCTTCCCTTTGGTTGGCTGACTGAGAGTCTCTCAGCCCACCATGTCTTATATACTGTTATATAGGTGCTGCCAGTGCAAAACCAAACAACCCAGGAAACAAACCCATGTCTGCAATATTAGCCCCACCCATAATCACACTATCAATCACAAATAAGCCAGTTTTAATAATGTTGTAAAGAAATTAAGACTATTATAAGAAACAAAAAGTGAATATGAGATGACTAACTGAAAGAAAAATGATTTTGTGAAGGCAGAGGGAAGAGCAATAATAAGAGTGGGGAAAAGGGACAAAGCAAAGAGAGAAAGATAAATTTACGTCATAAATATAAGAGGGAGAAAAGAAGGCAGAATGGAGGAAGAGAAAGGAAACATATAGCATTAGCTTTAGACATAATTTTTTTAAAAATATATAAATAAATAAGAAGAAATAAATAGTGAGAGAGAGAAAAAAATAGGAACCAAACTGGAGAAAAAGCTCTACCACAGAGCTATCAGCAACAATGAGCAAATAATCCATATTTTAAAATTTCTTCCTGATAATTCTGAATTTGTCTGGCTGATTCATGTTGAATGTGATTAAATGAATGTCATTTGTGCCCCACAGTGGGGCTGACAGAGTTCATGTCCTGAATTAGCAGGAGGATGCTTGCATAACTATACTATCTTCAAGTACTTCAAAATTTTTGTTAAACCACTTCTTAGCTTTAGTTACAAAAATTAATTTGTACAATGTATAAATCCAGTTAACCAAGCTCAGGTAACCTACAATATCTCAAAATGTTTAGAATGCAGTTGAACCATTGAGGGTGTCTTGTCTCTAGCTCCCCAGCATAGAATTCTATGTGTGATCTGTGACCATCAGGTAATTGAACCAGTGATAAATCCATTATCAATCAATATGTAAAATATTAGTAAAGTTTAATTTCTCTGGTTTATATATAATTTCTGATAGCTTCTTCCCATGCTCCATGGTTACCCTGCCCATGTTGTTCCATTTGGAGACTATTGTTATGGAAACCAGAAACTGTTAAAAGTGCTTAATCGGAATTAAGACAATTAAAAAGGGGTTTGCAGAGTAGTATTTAGCAGCAATGTGCCAGAGAGGTTGGAAAGATGAAAAAATAAACAAGTAGATCATTTAGAATACTAACTTAGACTTTAGATTCTACATAAAGGTTTGAAAGAATAAAATAAAATCAAGACCCAGGTGGCTTCCATGTATCCCCCCGTCACCTAGTGTAAAGTTGATTTTTTTTGCATAGTATCAGGGTGACTACAGTTCCAGGATGACATGCAATGTCAATGTGACAATTTCCAGTGAAGAAAACAATGGAAGTTTTCACATGTAATTCTTTCAAAAGTAGGTTTCTACATATAAGTTGTTTCTACATTGTTTTTCATTGTATAGGCATTTTAAATTATATTATTATTTATTTGTAATTATTAATATATATTTGAAAGAAAGTAATACTTTTCCTATAAGCTTCCCTCCTGTATCATTAGTGGGTTGGGTCACATGACCCTGTCGGGTGCAAGGGAGGATGGGAATGTGAATAAATGGCATTTCTGTCTCCACAGTGGAAGATAGGTCCTTCCATCATGGAAGAAAGCATGGGGACTGGTGATTGGTTAGGCAATATTTGACAAGGAAGTTATAGCATGATAGTCACAGTGACAAGAGAAAAAAAAATTTCCATTTCCCAAAAGAGAATGCAAAGCAATTTGTGACCAAGTAGGACAGCCTAACTAAGAACGACAAAGGAATGAAAATGACTTCAAGTGTTTCAGGCTGAGTGGTCAAGGAAATATAATAATATGGATATTGTAGAGAACTCAGGAGAACCCACTATATCTATGAATATTATTACTCATAATAGCACCACTTAACAGGTATTAAGAAATTACACAGTGCCAGTTACTGTGCTAAGACTCTCATCTCATTTAATTCTCACTCTTATGCTTTTGAGGATACATTTTAAGTAACTTCTTCCCATACAAGGTGATGAGCTCACTTTGGGGAACATTAGGTCTGAGATGACACCTGGACACCCCGGAGGAAAGTGAAGATAGAAACTGTGGCTTGCGGCCGAGAGAAGGACTAGAGGGAGTCAGTCATCCACAAGGCACTTAACCTAGGCATGCATGGTCTACTAGCCTGGAGTGGCAAGGAGGGAAATAGAGTCATTTCCACATAATGAATAAATTTTCCAAGAGTCAGACTTTTTATGGAAGAGTTTTAGTGAAGAGAAAAACAAAACACAAATGTGAAGTGAACTCCTGATAATAGTATGTGTGTCCCCAAACATCTTTTTTTTACTTTGAACAGTGCATCTTAAATTAAAGAAAGTAAGACCAAAATGCCTGCTTGACATTGCTGTGTCCCTCATTTTGAGTATTGGTATAGTGAAAGAGAAATCAACACTCTGAAAAAATTCATATCTATCTAAACAATGGAGCTTTTCATTTCTACATCATCCATAGCATATACCAATACTGAATTCACAAATGCCACACTTCCCTTTGTCTGCACATATTGTAGTGATATAGTAATCTAACTGTGAACTTACTGAACCAAATCTCATGAGATTTTCCCCAAATCTCAAACTAATACCATTTTGTTCCATTAACTTTTATAATCTCCTGGCACTTGATAAATTCTGAATTGTGCTATTATCTGAATATGACAGGCTTCTGTGAATAGAAGCAAATGGAACTTATTCCCCTAATACTTCAATAATAGTATAGGTAAAAGGCAGAGATGCAAATTACCTGACAATTTTTAGAAACAAAAACAACTGTGCCTTATTCTGTCATTTATATAAACAAGCTGCTTAGAAAATGTAGTAAGTGAATTCTATATTCTAAAAAGATTAAATATACTTCTCTGGCAAGATTTGTGTGTCCAGACTTTGTCATTTTATTTTCACCAATAGTGCATTGAATTTTCTACCTTATCTATCACAAAGCACACTGAGGTATAGAGGGCTATGTGGAGTGGTTAAGTCTGAAATAGATTGGATAAATTGGATTTGTGGAGGAGGTAAAATCGAGGGTCTGATATCAGGAGGTTCCAAGTCTTGTTCTGATAAGAAGGAAACATAAAATACACATTTCTGCCCCTGGAGTTCCATAATGTGATAAGCTGCACATAAGCTCCAGTCAGCCACAGGATTAGATCATTCACCAGTACCAATTTCTTTGGTACTAAGATTTGTTTGGGCCAAGTGGGAGAGTTGTCAATAGCAGGAAGTCATGCATTAGAGAGAAAACAATATAGAGAATAGCAACAAAAATAAACAAAATGCTATAGAAGTTATTCCTAGCAAATAAGGTGAGGTTCACTCAGCATATTCAAACATTCTTAAGAGCTCACACTTTGAGGTATTTGTGCTTTAAGAGGAGAAACTTCAATTTTTGGATCTTAATTTTTCTGTTTCATATCACCGTATGAAGTTATGCATATTGTTATCAACAGAAATAAAACTAAATTAGGATATGTAAAAATTTAAGTCATTCTAATTTAAAAGTAATTATGCTTTGTTTTCACTCATTAGTATATAAAATCATATATAATTCACTTTTAATCACTTCAGTAATTCAGTTCTATACAATAAATGTTTTTTATTGTATTTTTATACAAAAAATTTGTTTAGATTCTGTTTGGAATGTTTTATTGAGGTAAGAGTTACAGTATTAAATAAACCATTCACTATATTTACTATTATTATTATATTTAAATAAAAACACTAAACATTTTCTTCCTTACAATTGTCTTAGTTTTAAATAAGCATCACTGACTCAAAGAGCATAATGATATGGTTCATAATTACCAGTGTAGCACATAAACAACTATTTTTAGGTGGTATGAAAACATTATAAATGAAAGAATAATTGAGTAGATAAGTAAGCAAATACTGGTTTTTTCCCCCTCCTTTCATTATTTTCTGGTATTTTCCCTTACCTATAAAAGACATCAGGAAACCTAAATGCTATATTGCATGGTATTATATAAAGACAAATATAGATATATCACAAAGATAAAAATGGGTTGTCTGAATATGCTATTTAATATTTATTCATTTCAGTTTTCATGTAAATCATATTACTAATATGTTCTTAAAGTTATATAATAATAGAAAAAGGTATATGAATTTTCAAAGACTTAGATCAACTATCAGTTCATCATTAAAATTTTAAAATTATTTGACTTTTAAAATGTAAAAACAATGATACATATTAATATTATTAGTTATTCCTTTCAACACTTTTGAATTTTATAATGCCAGTGCACCAACCCATAGCCCAGGATGGCTATGAATGTAGCCCAACACAAAATCAGAAATTTGCATAAAATTTACTTTACATAAATTTACTTTTTTTCTCAGTTTTCGTTAGTGTTTGTGTATTTAATATGTGGCCCAAAACAACTCTTCTTCCAGAGTGGCCCAGAGATGCCAAAAGTTTGGACATCTCTGCAGCTTTTATATTCTTTCTGAATTAGGCTTGCGTTCAGTTAATACTGAATAAGGGGTTTATAAACTTATTTACAGATTATTCATTTTCTTCCTGAAGGCAGAGTGAGTAGTGCTTTTTCACACTGGAATCAAGTAATATAGCTTTCTTTGTATGTGCTTAGGTCAAATTTAAATGTCTAGTTATGATTTATTGCTTATCAAATTATTTCATGTTCTACCAATAATTGATCCGTGTATGAATTATATCTAGGTCATTCTGATAATTTTCAAAGTACAAAGATGAAAGTCTCTACTCAAAATACTTTTTATTATTCAATTAAACCTTTATTTCAGTTACTTTTGAGAAATGTCAAGTAAGCAAACTGTGAGACCAATGGTCTTAATTGTTCTCTCAAAATATAAAATAAAGTTAAATTAAAAAGAAACATTTTTTAAAATTTTATTTTAATTTATTTTTCCAAATACATTTGTCTCTGCCTCCCCCTCCACCACTTTCCCTTGTCCCCTCCCTCCTTTCCTTCCCTCAGCTCTTCCCCTTTGGTTTTGTCCATGAGTCCTTGCTACATGTTCCTTGACTTTCCCCTTCCCTTCCTTTTCCCTGCCTCCCCCTCCCTCCTTCCCTCTTGTCTCTGTTGATTTCTTTTCCTTTCAGTGTTGCTGGTCTTATTTTCCTTGCATCTTTGTATTGTCGGTTAGGTCCCACTTATAGGTGAGATCATATGGTATTTGTCTTTCACCCCCTGGCTTATTTAACTTAGCATAATGCTCTCCAGTTCCATCCATGCTGTAGCGAAGTGTAGTAGTTCTTTTTTTCTTTCTGCTGCGTAGTATTCCCTTGTGTATATGTACCATAATTTTTTGATCCACTCATTTACTGATGGGCACTTAGGTTGCTTCTAGCACTTGGCTACTGTAAACTGTGCTGCTATGAATATTAAGGTGCATAGGTTCTTTTGAATTGGTGTTTTGGGGTTCTTAGGGTATAATCCCAGCAGTGGACTCACTGGGTCAAAAGGCAGTTCCATTCTTCAAAATACAGTTAAAAATTTAAAAATCTTTTTATCATGTGATTGCCCTTTAATCCCAGATAATGTGTCTACAAATGAATTTTATGAGATATGTTAAATTTCATATTGTCATTTTTCTTTCATAGGCAATGTTTGCTAGTTTTTCCAGCCTATCAGAATCACTTTTTTATAAAAACAGAAAACTTTTTGTGTGGAAGTTATATTTCCAATGATATAAGATCATGATTTTATCCATGATGCAATACTTTAACAATAATTTTGCACTGAATCTTCCTGAGGCTCAGTATGTAGGATCAAATTACTACTAATTGATTAATGCAACCAGACATAAATTGAGTTACAAACCTTTCTTACAGTATTCCCAATTCAATAGTGTTTAGAAAAATTGAGTAAAGTAACAGTCAAGCAGCTTAGCTATTAACTAGCTCATGGATGGCATTTTTAGAGTTTTCTGAATGAAAAAGTAGAAGCAAGTGTTAATAAAGCTTTTAAAATTGAACAACTTATCAAAGATATAAGATTAATCCTTCAATTTTGTTCAGAAGGTTTATACTGAAAAGCTTAAAGAATTTTATGAGTCTTTTCTCTTTAATTCCAAATCCTTCAGAGAGCTTATTTCTATTGTAATTTTAATAAGATGAATGACCAGAATAGATTATATGAATTGATTGTCTAAAATCTTGTACTTTATTACCTAAAGATTGCACTGTATTTTTCTTCCTAGAATATAACTAATTAAATATTATTCTTGTAACAAAGGTCATGAGTAAATATGATAACTCTTTAAAATGATGATAACATTAATAGTTTAATAGTCAAAAAAATTGTTATACACCTGATTTCATTTGAGATGGCCTACCTCCCGTCAAATGCCAAAACATTCTATTCCCTACCTATCATTTAGGTTTTAAACTAATGGAACCAATGTCATTATAGTAGACTTTCAAAAACAATTAAGATAAATTTTTTGAGAAGTTTCAGGTTCTGAATAGAAACATTGAGAAAGAGGTACAGAGATTTCCCTGCCCTACACATTCATAGCCTTCTTCATTATCAACAGCCTTCAACAGATTTGTACATTTGTTGCACCTGATAAACCAATATCAACAGATAATAATCACCCAAAGTCCATAATTTACCTTAGAGTTCACTCTTGGTATTATACATTCTATGGGTTTGGACAAATGTTTATAAACCTATGTATCATCACAGTATTACACAAAATATTTTCACTGTCCTAAAAATTCTCTATGCCCCAGTTACTGATCTCCCAAACTCACCATCTGTCAATCACTGATCTTTTACTGTCTCTATAGTTTTTCTTTTTCCAGAATGTCATGCAATTATAATCATAGAATATAAAGCCATTCAAATTGGCTTGAGTTTTAAAAGTGCAAACTCTGCAGACTGGCTGCATCATGCTGTGTTTGTTTAAGAACTCACAGCCTTAATTCCCTAACTCCATGAGGTAATGATTGGGAAAGGATTAGATTAAGGAAAGCACATAAAATACTTATCATATTTCTGTCTTGCATATTTGTAATGATGGTCTGCTGGAGATAAATTCTCTTCCTTTTTTATGTCTCAAAAAGTCTGTATTTCACCTTTACTTTTGAAAACTATATTTTTGCTAGGTATAGAATTTGTGTTTTATTTCTTCCCTTCAATATTTAAACCAGTTGCACTAATGTCTTCTAGCTTACATTATTGCTGATGAGATACCCATTGTCTTCAGTCATTTGTCAATTTTACTCTATTTATAATGGGTTCTTTTCTCCTAGACATCTTTCAGATTTTCCTTTAACACTAATTTTAAGTAATTTTATGATCTTTGATGTATAATTTTCTTTCTGTTTATTGTGCTTGAGATTCATTAATATTCTTCAACCTGGGTGTATAATTTTCTTTTTTTTTTTCCTTTATGGCTGTAAAACTTTTTTTTTAATTGTTGTTCAAGTACAGTTGTCTACATTTTCCTGCCACCACTTCCTCCCACACCACCCACCTTCACCTCCCACCCTCAATCCTATCCTCCTTTGGCTTTGTCCATGGGTCCTTTATGAGAATCCTTCCTCTTCTTTCCCTCATTATCCCCTTTCACCCTCCCATCTGGTTAATATCAGTTTGCTCTTGATTTCAATGTCTCTGGTTATATTTTGCCTGCTTGTTTGTTTTGTTGATTAGGTTCCATTTATAGGTGAGATCATATGGTACATGTCTTTCACTCTCTGGCTTCTTTCACTTAGCACAGTGCTCTCCAGTTCCATACATGCTCTTGCAAAGAGTAGTAGCTCTTGATTTCTTTCTGCTGCATAGTATTCCATTGTGTAAATATACCATAATTTTTTGATCCACTCATTTACTGGTGGGCACTTAGCTTGCTTCCAGCATTTGGCTATTGTAAATTGTGTTGCTATGAACATTGGGGTGCATAAATTCTTTTGAATTGGTATTTCATCATTTTAAGGGTATAATCCCAGCAGTGGAATTGCCGGGTCAAAAGGCAGTTCCATTTTTAGCTTTCCGAGGGAGTTCCAAACTGTTTTCCACAGTGGCTGCACCTGTCTGCATTCCCACCAGCAGTGTACTCAGGTTCCATTTTCTCCGCAACCTCTCCAGCACCTGTTGTTTGTTGATTTATTTGTGATGGCCATTTGGACCACTGTGAAGTGATATCTCACTGTAGTTTTAATTTGCACCTCTCTGATGGCTCATGATGCTGAGCATCCTTTCATATATCTCTGTGCCCTCAGTATATCCTCCTTGGAGAAATATCTGTTCAGGTCCTTTGCCCATTTTGTAAATTGGATTGTTTGTCTTCCTGGAGTGGAATTGTGGAGTTCTTTATATATTTTCATCAAATTTAGAAATTTTACTTCAAAAGAAATTGGATTTCCATTCATATTTCTTCAAAATATCTTTTCTGCCTCCCCACTTTTTCATCTTTTTCTGAGACTGAATTATACTTATATTGATTGTTTTTCCAAAAGCTCATTAATGCCCTGTTCTTTTTTTCCCCCTAGTCAATGCCTTTTCTTTGTGTTTTATTTTGAATAATTTATATCTCTGTGTCTTCAGAATCACTAATCTTGCTGATGTTCAGAAAGGTTACCCATTCAGTATAAATTTTTTCATCTCTAAAATTTTAAATGGTTTCCTTTTTATATCTTTCACATCATTTTCTAAGTGCATGCTTTCCTATATTTTTCTTTTTCTTTTTTTGGAACATATAGAGTGTGGTTCTATTACCTGCTTTAGAGTTTTTGTCTACTAATTCTATTGTCTGTAACATTCCTGGGTCTATTTCTAATAATTTTTTTCATGTTTATTACAGATCATGTTTTTTTGCTTTGTTTATTTGTTAATTTTTAATTTATTCACCTGCATTATCTTTTATGAGGCTGAGTGCCCGAGGAGTCTTTACTCTTTTAAATAATTTTCATCTTTGTTCTGTGACACAATTAATTTATTTGGAAACAACTTGATCCTTTTCTGCTTCTAGACTTTGTTAGGCTGAATACCTACATGATGCCCAAAGTGTTAAGTCTTTTTACCCTCGTTGGTGGGAATATAAACTCTTCCTGACCTTGTGTGAGCTCCCGGTATTGATTGCTCTCCTGTTCCTTTCTGATAGTCTCTCCTAGACGGTGGCAGTTTTCTCACCTGTAGGCAGTAAGACATATTTAACTGAAGACTGCAGAGAAATGATTTTCTCTGGCTTTCTTTTCTCCAGCACTATGCTACGTGAATTTTATTAGTTTTGTCTCTCTGACTTCTGAACTCTTTCTCCTCAACTCTGGTAAATCCCTAGGTTCTGCATAGGTTTCCCCACTCTGCACTGGACTTGTAAAATTCTTCTAGACAGAAAGCCAGGGAAACTATAGTGCTCCTCTTGTTTGTTTTCCATCTGTTAGGCTTAGCTGTCCTGCCTTGTTCACTGTAAAGTGCCTGATTACTGTGGTTTATATGTTTGTCTAGGGTTATTTTTTCAGTTAAGATGGGAAGATAAATATGGTTTTTATTCATTATGTCTGCAAGTGGAATTCCGTTATATTTGATGAATGTTAATAGTAGCAGTAGTTTTAATCATTATCAAACAATGTACAATGATGCCTAAAAATAGTAAAACAACTTTTATTCATGAGTGTCTTGCCATCATGACATGTCATGAAATATACACTTATGGGATAATTGAATAATGAGAGTAAAGGAAAGGCAATCTATATGAGACAGGGTAAAAATGTCCAAAATTTTATAAGGTGAGGAGGAAGAAGACATGAAAGAATAAAATCTCTGGCATAACTCTCTTGCTCTTCCCTTGTATCCTCAGAACATGAGACAATCAGTGCACTGAACTTCATGCCTGTCATGGGTTTCTATGCTGTAGTCAAAAAGTTTTTTTTGTCTCTCAGGGAGGAAGATAAGATTGCATAACAATGATAGCTACCAATATGTAAATAGTATTTATTATGTTCTAGAAATTGTCCTAAGCCCTCAATGGTTAGTAATCATTTATTCCCACAATGACACTATGAGATTAATAATATTGTTAATCTCTATTTAAATAAATGAGGACAATGCAACAGAGTGGTTGAATAACTTACTTAAAGTTAAATAACTAGCATAGCTGGATATCAAACTCATAATTTTTGGGCTATATTAAGAATTCCCACTAATTTGCAAATGTTACACTCTGAAGGTAAATAAGAAAAACAAAAAGAAAAATGGAAGGAAGTATAGAAGGAAGACAGAGACAGAAGAATGAAACAGAAAGGAGAAGGGAGGGAGAGAGGGAGAAGAGAGAGAACACTTTAGAAATGAGATCAGAAATTCATAGAATTAAGAAATGCGCTGCAATTGTGCTGATCCTAAGATCAAAATGTGGTTTAACTCAATTCATTTTTGCTAGAATTTTGAGAATGGTACTAGTCAAGTAAGTGTGAAAAGGTGATATAAAAAAAAGTTATGACAATCAACTGGATTGTAAATATGTGAGAACAGTTCAATGGAAGGAAAGATGGCTATATAGATCTAGAGAAAAGTAAGTCAACATTATCTAATATTTTAAGCCTATTCAGGCTACGGCAAGGCAACAATTGCAGCCCGGTCTGTTTCTGGTTATAGGAGCTGAAGGCTGTCATAGATGGCTGCATGACATCAATTATTTTTGGTAAAGTTAGGTGCTCGCCATTCATTTCATCATTCACTTATCCATGCCCTCTACATTCTTGTTACTTAAGGTATAGTCTGTGGAGCAGTAGCATGGCCATGACCTGGAGTTTATTAGAAATGCAGAGTCTCAGGCCCTATTCCAGAACTTCTGAATCAGAAACTGCATTTTGACAGGATGATTCAGTAGGCATATAAAATGTTAGGGACTGGGGAGGTAGGGGTCACAAGATAAGGAAGGTCTCTCTGTCCATCCCCTTTACCATTACACTCCCAGTGCCTAGTCCTGGTATACACATAACCAATGTTCACCACAATTTTTCTTTTAATGAATAAATTGTGACTGCTTCAAGTCTGAAAACCAGTCTTGGTTTCTTTCTTGACTACCTTAATTCATAGCTCTTCCCTTCTAAAATCCCACAGACTTATTGAATGTGTATCTCAGCTGGTACTACCTAATATAATGCCATACTTTGTTGGCTACCTTTCCATATGTATGTGCCATTGTATGCATGACATCTTTTCAACTAAAGTGAAACTGCCCTGATGGTAGGGATTATTTATATTTCCTCTAAAGTAGCCTGTTAAATACCTGGTTATAGTAAAATCTATCTAAAACATGCATACTCATGCAGGGAAGCTCATAAGCAAACTACAAAGACATGTATGCTGCAGGGTGTAGCAAAGAAGTATAAGCTTAGGTGTAAGCTGACCTGGGATCACTTCTGACTTCCACTATTCGTTAATGTTAAATGCATTTGATATTTAAGCTTTCTTAGCTTCAGGTTCCTATCTTTAGGATGGAGATAATGGTACATTTCAGAGTATAAAGCTTCCATATACAGGGTAAAATGAAGCGTTGTTCATTTGCAAAATAATACAATAATTAATAGTACAAGAACAAATTCTGTGTTTCATGTACCCACAACTGTAAGCCTACTTTTATCCCCTACCTTGTACTCATATATAAAGCAGCAAGTGCTACAACACATTAGTTACCCCTATTATTCTACCTTTGTAGCTTTTACTCCAAGATATGAAGTAATAATGCAAAATTATATTATTACACCATAAGCCAGGAAAGAACATTAAATATTTTTGTTTTGGTCATGTAGAGGCGAGAAAAATGGAGGTTTCTATTTTGTTTGGTCATCTATTTTCATAGAGAGCTGAAATTAATAGCTCCAATAAGACTTTGTTTACTTTTATAGAGACTTGGTTTACAAACTGATGTATTTACCAGTTTTCTTTAAGTGCTGGTCCTTTATTTTTATAAACATGTATATATAAAGGTTAAAGTTTGATGTTGTGCAGGTGTAACATTAACCCCCTTGGAAAGTTGGTATTGTGAAATTAGAGGGGTAGATAAAGAGAGAGTAGAATTTGAAATGAGCAAATTGCAAAAGGAGAATATCTTCAAAATTTCTCTTCATATAACAGGACTACATTGTTATTCCAATAAAATATTTTCATATTTTCCCTCTCAGAGCATCAATTAGTTAGAGACTCTTTGGAGTTGATTGTTTCCTCTATTGAAATTTAAATGAACACTTGGAAGTTGAGCCTTATCTAATCTTTCTGCAATAACTTTTATCAGTTAATCAGATCCACAATTAGTTAAGATGCACACAGCCCACATATTGAAATGACTGGAATTGAAAAGGAAATAATAGTGGAACCAGATGAAGTACACTCAGTGTGTCTTAATAGAGAGGTAACTCATTTTGGAAAGGTCATATCTTCATTGTGCAAGGTTATCCTTGCATAACAGGATGTTTATTGCCCTAGTCTCCTCTCAATATGCCTGTGATGTTTCCCAGTCATTATGGTGACCCAAAGTCTCCTTTTGAGAACAACTGCTTGCCTCACCAAGAGAAAACCAGTGCCTCAAAAATTAGCTTTGCTTAGCCCTGGCTGAGTAGCTCAGTTGATTGGAGCATCATCCTGGACACCAAAAAGTTGTGGGTTCCATCCCCAGTCAGGGCACATACCTAGGCTGTGGGTTCAATTCTCCAGTCAGGGTGTGTACTGTGTATGGGAGGCAACTGATCAATGCTTCTCTCTTGCATTAATGTTTCTCTCTCTCTCTCTCTCTCTCTCTCTCTCTCCCTTTCTCTTTCTAAAATCAATGAAAACATACCCTCTGGTGAGGATTAAATTTGTTTAAATTAACTTTGATTATTATTATTATTTTGTCTGGGTTAGTCCTGCAGCAGCTAGTGTGCCACTGAGATATCTCATCTACATGCAAACACCTGAGGCAAGATGCAAATGAAATGCATGTGCGTGTTCTGCTCTAAGTCTGATTTTCCTCCATTGCATTCAAGGCTAATCTTGTTCCTGCCATCCAATATCCAGTGCCCTTCTTCCTGATCATGTTCCCTTCTTGCTATTCACATACTCACTTTTTAACTTATAACGAAGAGGAAGAGGAGTGGAGAGAGAAGAAATTATATTTCCTTTCTCATCTCATTGTCATGGTGCAGTACACTGCTTCTCTAGCCATGATGCATTTTCTGCCACCAGTCGTTCTTTTAGAGTTCAAGATACTCTGAAAAGTGCTGCAACAAATTACTCTGTACATCAGCAAGCATTTTTCTTCATTGCATTCTTATTATCACATACCCCAGTTGCATTTAATTTTGATTGCCTAAATGGGTTTTTCAGTTACATTAACTTTGTATTTGGATAGCACTTAAAAATTATGAGAGTCCAATGTTAAATGACTGAATTTATCAGAATATATTACAGTGTTTCCAAAGTGTGCTTTGTAAACCACTGGTTCCAGGGCAATGTAAACAGGCATTACCTAGAAAATGATTCAATGGTCAAATAAGTTCGGAGATGACTGGAAAAATTACTTTATTGCATAACTTCACAGAGCCTTTACTGCATGACTATGGTAGGATCTTAATGCACGGGTGAGGAATGAATTCAATGTTTCTTAAGTGTATTTGACCATGGAGTCAGTGTTCCCAATGATTTCTAGAGCAATACGCAAGAAACAAATGATTGTAGACTTAGTGTCACTTATGTGTTATGAACAACTGAGTTTGTTCCAACTGCTGGCAACCCTATGAATGAGTGACATCCACAACGTCCTGTCCTCAGCAACCCTGCTCAGTTCCTGTAGACTCATGCTTATGGCTTCTTTTATGGAGTTAATTCATCTCACACTGAAGATCCACCTCTTTTCCTGCTGCCTTCTATTTGTTCCAGCATTGTCTTTTCCAAAGAACCATGCTTTCTCATGACATGCCTAGAGTAGGATAGCCTCATTTTGTCATTTTTGCCACCAGCAATGTTTTGGGCTTAATTTGCTCTTGGGCCCACTTGTTTGTTTTTCTGGTGGTCCAGAATATTCGTAGAGCTCTCCTCCAACACCATATTTCAAATGAATCAATTTTCTTTTCCTATACACCTTTTGTATCTGTACATAGTAATTGGGAATATGAGACTGTGGATGATCTTAGTCTTGGTCTCTAATAACATGTTTACTCTTAGTGATCTCTCCTAATTCTCCTATTACTGTCCTGAGTCTCAGCCTTCTGTTGACTTCTTGATTTTATACCACTTAAACTATAGGAATAGAGACTTTCAGAGTTGCTGCTTTGGCCCTCAGGCACCACACTGTAAGATGCTAGGAGCTGATAAATTTACATGATACAATGTGAATAATCCTCTCTGAGTCAGAGTTCAACCAGAGAAGCAGAACCACTAGAAGGTTTATATATTAAGGGATCTGTTACGGGGATTTAACATTAGACCATTTTGAGAGCTGGTTAGTGTCTGAAAAGCTGTTGTTTTTTGCTTCAGAGTCTGGAGCTTCAAATTGCCCAAGCAGGTCCTCAGGAAGGCAAGAATGCATGTAAAGTGGAAGATGGCAAGGATAGGCTGAAACCCACAAGCTTGACCTGGAACATATGAGTTTGGATTGGAACCTGCAGTTCTCACTACGTACAGCCCTGACATGGGTGTCCTGCAGGAGAAGCTTTCATCATGGAACAAAACACATGACCAGAGCTGGAGATGGAGAAGTTAAAGGAGGATGCAGGAAAGAGGGAAAGTGCATGCCAACTGCTGTCCACACTGAGAAGGCACGCAAGCAGATAAGGAACAAAGTGCAGGGATCCCAATCTTTCTAATGTAGAAAACAATATAGCTGCTGCTAAACCTATGTCTTTTTAATCTCCTACCATATATATATAAAATCTTTTGTGGCATACCCTAACTGGAAATATACAAGGAAAGAAACTCGGGGACATGTAGTTTACCAAGTCCCCTCACCCACCACCCTGGGTGTACAACCCACACACCTGTGCCAGCCAGCCTGAGGGTATGAATTAAGCAACCATACTAACATTCCTACCATGATGATGACTGCAAAGTACATGGTGATATAACAGACTATAATGTTACAGTTTGCTTGGAGATCCCAACACTGCCAATTATTAGTATAAAACAAACACAGTCATAATGATTTTGCTTCATTCCAGCTTTCTCAATAACAAAAAAACGGAGTACTCTAACTTTTTTCTTAACTTCAAACAAGATATATGAGAGAAAGGACAGCTTTTCTTTTTCTTCTTCTCCTGTCCTGTGCAACTTAGAGGAGATTTTCAATCCATGAAAAGTAGTCTGGTGCTTTTTATTTATCAAAATGGCAAAGGAAATGACATTTTTAACCTAATTTGTGAGAGGATGAATTTTCCCTTTTATTTTCTTCACTGTATTCTTTTCTCATATTCAACCATTATTTTTTTAAGCTGTATGCACTGAGATTTTCTCATCTCTTCTTCAGAAAACCCATTTTCCTCTTAGAATTATACAACATTAATAAATGTGTACTCTTAGAACACCATGGTATTAACAACATGGGGCTTGTGTGATTTTAACTTTATTAATTTTATAATTTAGGAATATACTGATATTATTTTCCAATTAGCCTCTATGGCTCTTCAAATAATTGTTTTATTTCAGAAAACATCAAATAAAACAGCTTACAATTTTATTTGCTTTATAGTTCTTTAAAGGATACAAGGACACCTTTTGTGAATAGCTGATCAAATGTTAGAATATCTCTTTGTATCCAAACATCCTGTTGACTACATTGGACTCATGTTAAGGAAAGTTGAAAGAATGAAAGTGTAGAGCAAGGCCATGTGTTCAGATAATCAAAACATATAGTGTTTTTATTTCTCCATAACTGATATTAACTCAGCATTTGAGGTCACTCATCTGCTGATAGTGAAAAAGAAACTTACAAATTCAAGTTAACTCAATCCCCTGTAGCTTCAAAAAGAGATTTTCAGGTCATATACAGTTTTTCCTTCTTTACCCGAGGAAGAAAATCTAATGCATTATAATTCTCTGACATTGCTGGCCTTCACTTAGGGAGAACATTTCTTGTTAACCTTTGGGGATCATCTCTATTTCCACTCTTTCTTCTCCCTAAATCAATGACCACTTAGTTGCCTCTAGTGTGTATTGTCTATGTAGCATACACAAATGGCATCTCTTTTTGTGACCAAGAGCATGTTCTTGTTTGCTGGCCCTCTGTACTTCTCTCAAAATTAGAGAAGTTTGGGATTCTCCCTAGCCGTCCTCATATTTTATTATTTGCATATTGTATTATGCAAATACTCAAGTCTTTCCACCTAGTCTTTCCATCTGCTACTGACACTTAGATATCACGTAGGATGCAGAGATTGTCTCTAGTTCTTGGAAACCACTAAGGTACTTATAGGAAACTGGGAAAAGATCTATTCTTTTCTAGTATTCCACAGATTATCTGGTGCCCTATTTTCCCAATCTTTCCAGGATTATCTAAAACAATAATGTATGAAATTTCTTTTTAATGAATATCCAGTATCTAAATCATTGTCATGAATCCCTTTCGAATTCCCTTCCAACTCACTTGTCAAAACTTAATTTTGGAAGCAATTAGTTTAAACACTACTTTTAAACAATTTTGTATTCTTCACTAATATACAACTTATGATTTATAGGTAATCTCAATTCTTTGGTAATTACCATTAAAAAGTACCCAAAGTACTAATTCTCCAATGAACTTAAAAATAAGATGAAATTTGAATTTCAAAAATGAAGCACTCTTTGTTCAAGGCTCATCTGTTGTGCACCATGAGAGTTTGGAAGAATGCTATCTTTGGTGTCTGATTAACTGAAGGGATAGGGGTAAAGGAATTTTTTAAATTCCTTCTACTTTTGATCACAGTGAAATAAGTGGTACTGGACATCCATCTCCTCATATATAGTTATAAAACCTAGCAAAATCAATGAAGAAGTTATTTTTAAGCATTGTGCAATAGGGAGAGCAGTGCTGTTATTCTTAAGCCTTTTTCTACCATAATGCAAATAGGTGGAGCACAAGTGGAGTAGCAGACTTCTTGAGCAAAAGAGGCAGAGACTGGTGTTCAGGCAGTTAGAAAGTTGCTAGAATTTTCAGTGCAAGATTCTGGAGAAGAAGTTGCTATACAAAGTAGGAAAAGACAGAGTTCACCACAAGTATTCTGGAATAAAGGCTGGACTCAATCATATATACGTAGAAAGACACTTGAAATATCTTGCAGAAAGTAACTTCTGTGAGCACTGAATGCAGGCACCATGGTTCATACAGCTCTAGAAGACAGTCTGGTCCAACTAGAATGGAGATTTCTCACTGAGCACCTTGGGTATGTAGTTGAGAAATACCAAAGAATATACTTTGGACATAATAACCAGATTCTTTAGCATGAGCTAAGCAGAAAACAAAGGGGAAAAACTAAAATTGACCCAACCCCAACAAAACATAAACCAAACCTGAAAGGATCCAAAGGACATATCAGTAATTTTCTTTTTTTATTGTTGTTCAAGTACGATAGTATCCATTTTGCCAAAACGACTTTCCCCCACCTCGCCCAACCACACCTCCCACACTCAATCATACCCTCCTTTGGCTTTGTCCATGGGCTCTGTATACATATTCCTTCATGACCCTTCCCTTTTCTTTCTCGCGTTACCCCTCTCCCCTCCAGTTGATGTCAGTTTGTTTTTTTAATGTATATTTTATTGATTATGCTATTAGAGTTGTCCCATTTTTTTCTCCCCTTTATTCCCCTCCACCATGCACCTTCCTCCCACCAGCATCCCCCCCCACCCTTAGTTCATGTCTATGAGTTGTACATATAAATTCTTTGGCTTCTCCATTTCCTATATTATTCTTAACCTCCCCATCTATTTTGTATCTACTATTTGTGCTTCTTATTCCCTATACAATTTTCCCCTTCCTCTTCATCTGTGATCTCCATTTCTGTGATTCTGTTCCTGTTCCTGTTTGTATGTTTTTGCTTTTTTTAAAAATTTATCTATCTATCTATCTATCATCTATCTATCTATCTATTTATTTATTTATTTTTAAAATACATTTGTCTCTGCCTCCTCCCCACCACTTTCCCTTGCCCCCTCCCTCCTTCCCTCCTTCAGCTCTTCCCCTTTGGTTTTGTCCATGAGTCCTTGCTATATGTTCCTTGACTTTCCCCTTCCCCTTCCCTTCTTTTTCCCTGCTCCCTCCCTCCTTCCTTCTTGTCTCTGTTGATTTCTTTTCCTTTCAGTGTTGCTGGTCTTTTTTTCCTTGCTATCAGAAATGAAAGAGGAGAAATAACAACTGATACCACAGAAATACAAATGATCATCAGAAACTATTATGAACAATTATATGCCAAGAAATTTGAAAATCTTCATAAAATGGACAAATTTTTAGAAAAGTATAATCTTCCAACACTAGAGGAGGAAGAAACAGAAAGCCTGAACAGACCAATAACAGCTGGGGAAATTGAAGCAGTAATCAAGAAACTCACAGCCCACAAAAGTCCAGGGCTGGACGGTTTCACAGGAGAATTTTACAAAACATTTAAGGAAGAGCTAACCCCTGTCCTTCTCAGACTATTCCAACAAATCCAAGAGGAGGGAAGACTCCTAGACTGTTTTAATGAGGGCAGCATCACCCTGATCCCAAAACCAGATAAAGACCCTACAAAGAAAGAAAACTACAGGCCCATTTCGCTGATGAACATAGATGCTAAAATCCTCAACAAAATATTGGCAAACCGCATCCAGCAATACATTCAAAAGATTATCCACCACGATCAAGTGGGATTCATCCCAGGGATGCAGGGATGCTTCAATATACGAAAATCAGTAAACGTGATACATCACATAAAGAAAAGACAAAAACCACATGATCATCTCGATAGATGCAGAAAAAGCATTCGATAAGGTACAGCACCCATTTATGATCAAAACACTCAGCAAAATGGGAATAAATGGGGCATTCCTCAACATAATAAAGGCCATGTATGAAAAACCTGCAGCCAATATCATACTCAACGGGCAAAAACTGAAAGCTTTCCCACTAAGATCAGGAACACGACAAGGATGCCCGCTCTCACTGCTTCTTTTCAACATCGTATTGAAAGTCGTGGCCACAGCGGTCAGACAAGAGAAAGAGATAAAAGGCATCCAAATAGGAAAGGAGGAAGTAAAGCTATCATTGTTTCCAGATGACATGATAGTGTACATAGAGAACCCTGTAGACTCTACCAAAAAACTCCTCAACCTCATAAGTGAATTTGGCAAAACAGCAGGATACAAAGTCAACATTCAGAAATCAAAACCATTTTTGTACACCAGCAATGCAATAGAAGAAGAAGAAATCCGAGAAAAAAATACCATTTGATATAGCAAAAAGAAAAATAAAGTACCTAGGCATAACTTTAACCAAAAACGTAAAAGACCTGTACACAGAAAACTATACAACATTGAAAAAAGAAATTAAGGAAGACACAAATAAATGGAAGCATATACCATGCTCATGGATTGGAAGAATTAATATCATCAAAATGTCCATACTACCCAAAGCAATTTATAGATTCAACGCAATCCCTATTAAGATACCAATGCTTTTTTTTTTTAGGTTCAGTTGCTGATAGTTGTGATTTTGTTGTCATTTTACTGTTCTTAGTTTTTTATCTTCTTTTTCTCAGATAAGTCCCTTTTATATTTCATATAATAAGGTCTTGATGATGATGAACTCCTTTAACTTTACCTTATCTGGGAAGCACTTTATCTGTTCTTCCATTCTAAATGATAGTTTTGCTGGATAGAGTAATCTTGGATGTAGATCCTTGCCTTTCATGACTGAACACTTCTTGTCTGCCCCTTCTTGCCTGCAAGCTTTTATTTTTATTTATTTTTTTTGAGAAATCAGCTGATAATCTTATGGGGACTCTTTTGTAGGTAAGTGTCTGCTTTTCTCTTGCTGCTTTTAAGATTCTCTCCTTATCTTTAATCTTGGATAATGTAATTGTGACGTGCCTTTGTGTGTGCTTCCTTGGGTCCAATTTCTTTGGGACTCTCTGACATTGCTAGATCTCTTGGAAGTCTATTTTCTGTGCCAGATTGGGGAAGTTCTCCTTCATTATTTTTTCCAATAAGTTTTCAATTTCTTTCTCTTCCTTTTCTCCTCTAGCACCCCTATGATTCTGATGTTGGATCATTCAAAGTTGTCCCAGATGTTCCTAAGACTCTCCTCATTTTTTTGAATACTTGTTTCTTCATTCTGTTCTGATTGAATATTTATCTCTTCCTTCTGCTCCAAATCGTTGATTTGAGTCCTGGTTTTCTTCCTTTTACTGTTGGTTCCCTGTATAATGTTCTTTATTTCACTTTGCATAGCCTTCATTTTTTCCTCCAATTTGTGACCATTGTCAACCATTTCTGTGAGCATGCTGATCACTAGTGTTTTGAACTGTGCATCTGATAGCTTAGCTATCTCTTCATTGCTTAGTTCTATTTTTGGAGCTTTGACCTATTCTTTCATTTGGGCCATATACATATATATTTTTTGATCTCAGTATGCCTGTTACGTTGGAAGTCACAGATCCTTAGGTATTCACCAATGCGGGGCAACCCACATTGCTGCATTGTCATGCTGTATGTGGGGGAGGGGTCCTAGAGGGAACAATGCCACTTGCCTGGCTCTGCCAGCTTTCAGTCACTTCCCCCACTACCCACAAGCATATTGGGCCCTTCTGGTGCTGGTTCCCAGGTGAGCGGGTTTGTGTACATTCTAGGATCCTGTGGATCTCTCCAACAAACTCTCCTGTGAGGCTGGGTGCTTCTCCCAATGCTGCCTCCTCTGACGGATTTTTACAGAGAGGTTTTGAGGCATTCTTTTCCCATGCTGGAACCCTGGGCTGCATGACTTATCTCACTCCCCAGCTATTACTCCCAGTTTATCCAGACACAAATGTAGCTCCACCCCGATCGACAGCCACCGCCTTGCCGCACATCATCTTTACCCTGGCTGCTCGTTTCCATCCCTCCTACTGGTCTGGATGAATGTTTCTTCTTTAACTCCTTGGCTGTCAGACTCCCATACAGTTTGATTTTCTGGCAGTTCTCCTTATTTCTTTTGTTTTTATATTTGTTGTTCTCTGTCTTTTGGTTATACGAGGCAAAGTGTATCTACCTACATCTCCATCTTGGCCAGAAGTCTTAGTTTGTTCTTCATTTCAATGTCTCCAGTTATATTTTAATTTCTTGTGTTTTTCTGATTACTTTCCACTTAGAGGTGAGATCATATGGCATTTGCCTTTCACTGCCTGGCTTATTTCACTCAGCATAATGCCCTCCAGTTCAATCTGTGCTTTCACAAAAGGTAGGAGTTCCATCTTCCTTTCTGCTACATAGTATTCCATTGTGTAAATGTACCACAGTTTTTTTTTTTTTTTTAGTCCACTCAGTTACTAATGGACACTTAGGTTGCTTCCAGCACTTGGCTATTGCAAATTGTGCTGCTGTGAACATTGGGGTGCATAGGTTCTTTTGAATTGATGCTTCAGGATTCTTAGGATATAATCCCAACAGTGGAATTGCCAGGGCAAATGGCAGTTCCATTTTTAGTTTTTTGAGGAAATTATATACTGATTTCCACAGTGGCTGCACCAGTCTGTGTGCCCACCAACAATGTACTAGGGTTCCTTTTTCTTCAAAACCTCACCAGTACTTATCATTTGTTGATTTGTTTATGATGGTCATTCTGACTGGTATAAAGTGGTATCTCATTGTGGTTTTAATTTGCACCTCTAATTGCTAGTGATATTGAGTGCCCATTCATATGTCTATGAGCCCTCTATATGCCCTTCTTGGAGAAGTGTCTGTTCATGTCTTTTGCCCATTTTTTAATTAGATTGTTTATTTCCTGTAATGGAGTCGCATGAGATCTTCATATGTTTTGGAGATCAAATACTTGTCCAAGGTATCATTGGCAAATATATTTTCCCATGCCATTGTTTCCCTTTTCATTTTTATAATGTTTTATTTAGCTGTGCAGAAGCTTTATATTTTGATGAAGTCCCATTTGTTTAGTCTTTTCTTTATGTCTCTTGCTCTAGGGGACATGTTGATGAAAACATTGATGCATGGATATCTGAGATTTTCTCACCTATGTTCTCCTCTAGAACTCTTATGGTGCTGTGACTTATATATAAGTCTTATCCATTTTGAGTTTATTTTTGTATACAGTATAAGTTGGTCATTGAGTTTCATTTTATGCATGTAGCTTTCCAGGTCTCCCAACACAATTTGTTGAAAAGACTATTTTTATGCCATTATCTGCTTCTGCCCCTTTGTTGAATACTAATTAACCATGGAAACATGGGTTTATTTATAGGCTCTCTATTTTGTTCCATTTCTCTATGTATCTGGTCTTATGCCAGTATCAGACTTTTGAATACAGTGGCCTTGTAATACAGTTTGATGTCAGGTGTTATGATCAATCCTACTTTTTTCTTCTTTCTCAAAATTGCAGTGGCTATTTGGGGTCATTTATGGTTCCATATAAATTTTTGAAATGTTCATTCTATCTGTGAAATATGTAACTGGTATTTTAATAAGGATTGCATTGAATCTATAAGTTGATTTGCATTGTATGGATATTTTGATGATGTTAATTCTTCCAATCCATGAACACAGTATATGCTTCCATTTATTTGTGTCTTCCCTAATGTCTTTCTTCAGTGATGTATAGTTTTCTAACTACAGGTCTCTTACCTCCTTGGTTAGGTTTATTCTCAGGTATTATATTTTTCTTGTTGCTATAGCAAATGGGATTTTTTTCACTGATTTCTGCTTCTGATATTTCATTGCCATTATACAAAAATGCCTTCAAGTTCTGAATATTGACTTTGTATAACATTGCTTTGCCAAATTCACTTAGTAGGACAAGTAGTTTTTTTGTGGAGTGTTTAGGGTCTTCTTCTTTTTAAAAAGATTTTTTTAATTTATTTTCAGAGACAGGAGTGGAGGGAAAAAAGAGCAAGATAAACATCAATGTGTGGTCACCCCTCATGCACCCCCCCACTGAGAACCCTTCCTGCAACCCAGGCATTTGCCCTGACCAGGCATTGAACCAGTGACCCTTTGGTTCACAGGCCAACGCTCAATCCACTGAGCCACACCAATGAGTGCGATAGAGTTTTCTATGTACACTATTATGTCATCTGCAAACAGTGATCGCTTTACCTCCTCCTTTCCAATTTGGATGCCTTTTATTTCTTTTTTGTTTTCTGATCACTGTGGCTAGGACATCCAATACTATGTTGAATACAAACAATGAAAGTGAACTCACTTGTCTTGCTCTGAATCTTAGTGAGACAGCTTTTATTTTTTGTCTGTTGAGAATGATGTTAGTTGTAGGTGTCTTGTATAGAGCCTTTACTATATTGAAATATGCTCCCTCTACTCCTACTTAACTGAGTGTTGTTATAATGTATGTGTGCTGTACATTATCAGACACTTTTACCACATCTATTGATATGATCATGTGACTTTTGTCTTTCCTTTTGTTTATTTGATGTAATACATTTTTTTTATTTGAGATTTTGTACCATCTTTGCACTCCTGCGATGAATCTCATTTGAGCATAGTGTATGATCTTTTTAACGTACTGCTCGATGTGGCTTGCCAATATTTTGTTGAGGATTTTAGCATCCATATTCATCAGCGATATTGGCATGTAGTTTTCTTTTTTTGTTGTGTCTTTATCTGGTTTTGGCATTAGGATGATACTGGCCTTATAAAGAGAACTTGGGAGTCTTCCCTTTTCCTGGATTTTTTGGAATAGTCTAAGAAGGATAGGGGGTAGCTCTTCCTTAAATGTTTTATGAAATTCTCCTGTGAAACTCTCTAGTCCAGGGCTTGGGCATGCCCCGAGTGTTTTGACTACTGCTTCAGTTTCACCAGCTGTTATCAGTCTGTTCAGGCTTTCTGCTCCTTCTTCATTCAGTGTTGGAAGATTACATGTTTCCATAGATTTGTACATTTCACACAGGTTTTCAAATTTCTTGGCATATAGTTGTCCATAGTAATTTCTTACAATCCTTTGTATTTCTGTGATATCAGTTTGAATTTCTCCTCTTTAATTTCTGATTTTATTTATTTGGTTTCTGTCCCGTTTTTTCTTCATATGCCTGGATAAAGGCATGTTGATTTTGTTTATGTTTTAAAAGAAACAGCTCCTGGATTTATTGATCTTTTGAATTGTGCTTTCAGTCTCTATGTCATTAAATTCTTCTCTGTTCTTGATTATTTCCTTCATTTTACTCACTCTGGCTTTGTCTGTTGTTGTTCCTCCAGTTCTTGTAGGTGTAAGTTTAGATTGCTTATTTGAAATGTTTCTCTCTTCTTAATGTTGATCTGTATTGCTATGAACTTCCTTCTTAGGAGAAACAAGATGGGAGAGGAGTGGAAGTCACATGGACCTCTTCCCAGGACCGATCTGGAATTACAACTAAATTGTGGAGAAGTCACCTGGAACAAACAACTGAACAATAGTGAGAGAAGAAATGTACAACATCAGAAAGACAGAAGAATCAGCTTTAGCACAACCTAAGTGATAAGGAGCACAGTAGAGACTCAAGAAGGGGGGTGGGGTGCCCACAGGTGGCAGCACCAGAAAGATATTGAAATGGCCAGTTGGATCCCTCTGAGAAAAGCAGGGTCTAAAACATAAGCAGGACCTCCAGCCTACAGCACCAGAGCCCAAAATGTACACAGATAACAGCCAGCTGCCAAAAGAAGCACGGTTGCTCTCCACCAGAAACAGGCAGCTAGAGACTCAAAGAGCTGTTTAAAGGCCAATGAATAAAATTTTATTTGCAGCCACTTACCCTGGGCTTTGGCAAAGTCAGGGGCAGAAAGGGTTAGAGATGTTGAGGAGAGACTGGGGAAGGAGGCTTGGGGAGAGAATTGGGAGTATAGACAGCGGGATCCCAGTGATGACTCCTCGCCATATGGCAGCAGCCATCTGGCTCAGGCAGACCACTCCCCTGAGCATCAGCAGAAAGAAAGGACCCAATAACCACACTCCCTGGAGGGACTGAGCCCTGCATTATAGTGTCTCTAAGCAAGCCTGCTGAGTACAGAGTGACTAGATTAACAGTTGAAGGAGACAGCCACAGACAGTAGATTCCTGGAAGTCTCAAACAGGCTGCCTAAGTTAAGACAGAGTCAACATCTGATCATCGAGGGCAGATCAAATAAGAAAGAATTAAAAAAAAAAGTCCCTACCACAAAGTCAGGACCATAAAGTCACACCATAAAGTCAGGAAATCAAGACAGATCAAATCAAGAAACTGAAGCAAAAGCGAAGAGCCTCACAAATTATGGGAAGATGAAGAATCACCTCCAGTCAAGGGAAAGGAGGAATCCCCAGAAAAAGAACTAAATGAAATACAGGCAAGTCAACTCTCAGATACTGAGTTCAAAACAGCAGTTCTAAGAAAGCTCAATGAGCTCAGTGAGCTCACAGAAAATTACCAAAAACTACATGGAAACTACGAGGAACATACTGCAAACTATATAAGCATAAACAAAGACAGAAACTATCAACAAGAGGAAAGAGGAAATGAAGAATACAATTTCTGAATTGAAAAACATAGTAGAAGGAATCAAAAGCAGGGTAGACCAAGCAGAGGATTGAATCAGTGAACTGTATGGTAGGGAAGAAAAAAAAGCTCCTAGAAAGTGCAATAAAATGAAAAAAAAATACACACAAAAAAATGCAGAGGCATTGAGGGAAATGCAGGACAATTTAAAATATAATAATATCTGTATAATAAGAATACCATTAGGAGAAGAACAGGTGCCAGGGATAGAGAACCTGTTTGAAAAAGTAATGATGGAAAACTTCCCTACTTGGAGGAGAGAAAAAGTTACACAAGTCCAGGAAGCAAAGAGGGTCCCATTCAAGAGGAAACCAAAGAGGCCCACTTCAAGACACATCATCATTAAAATGGCAAATATCAAAGATAGAGAAACAGGTAGTAACATATAAGGGCACCCGGATAAGACTAGCAGCTGACTTCTCAACAGAAATACTGCAAGCCAGAAGGGAATGGCAAGAAATCTTTTAAGCAATGAAAAATGAAGACCTGCAATCAAGACTGTTCTACCCAGCAAGGCTCTCAATTAAATTGGAAGGCAAATTAAGGGGTTTCCCTGACAAAAGAAGGCCAAAAGAGTACATCTCCACCAAATCAGCATTGCAAGATATGCTAAAGGGACTGCTTTAAGAAGATGAAGAAATAGACTCTATAAATACCAGTTCCTTTCACAGTCCCCAATACTTGATATTACCAATATTTTTAATATTGATTTATCTGGTTGTGACAATGATGTGTTATTTTAATTATTATTTTATTACTTGTTGAAACTAAACCTGTTTTTTATATTTCTTGTCTATTTTATTTATTTCTTTCAATTTTATTTTAATTTATTTATTTTTTAAATACATTTGTCTCTACCTCCTCCCCACCACTGTCCCTTGCCCCCTCCCTCCTTCCCTCCCTCAGCTCTTCCCCTTTGGTTTTGTCCATGAGTCCTTGCTATATGTTCCTTGACTTTCCCCTTCCCTTCCCTTTCCCTGCCCCCCCTTTCCCTCTTGTCTCTGTTGATTTCTTTTCCTTTCAGTGTTGCTGGTCATGTTTTCCTTGCATCTTTGTATTGTTGGTTAGGTTCCGCTTATAGGTGAGATCATATGGTATTTGTCTTTCGCCCCCTGGCTTATTTCGCTTAGCCTGATGCTCTCCAGTTCCATCCATGCTGTCGCGAAGTTTAGTAGTTCTTTTTTTCTTTCTGCTGCCAAGTATTCCATTGTGTATATATACCATAATTTTTTGATCCAATCATCTACTGATGGGCATTTCGGTTGCTTCCAACACTTGGCTATTGTAAATTGTGCTGCTAGGAACATTGGGATGCATAGGTTCTTTCATTGGCATTTTGGTGTTCTTAGGGTATAGTCCCAGCAAGGGAATCACTGGATCAAAAGGCAGTTCCATTTTCAGCTTTTTGAGAAAATTCCACACTGCTTTCCATAGTGGCTGCACCAGTCTGCATTCCCACCAACAGTGTACTAGGGTTCCCTTTTCTAAACAGCCTCGCCAGCACCTGTTGTTTGTGGATCTGTTTATGATGGCCATTCTGACTGGTGTGAGGTGGTACCTCATGGTGGTTTTGATCTGCATTTCTCTGATGGCTAGTGATGCTGAGCATCCTTTCAAATGCCTCTAGGGCCCTCTGTATCTCCTCCTTGGAAAAGCATCTGCCCAGGTCCTTTGCCCATTTTTTGATTGGATCATTTGTCTTCTTGGAGTTGTGTCGAGTGAGTTCTTTATATATCTTGGAGATCAAACCTCTATCTGATGTATCATTAGGAAATATATTTTCCCATATGGTTGGCTCCCTTTTCATTTTGCTGATGTTTTCTTTAGCTGTGCAGAAGCTTCTTATTTTGATGAGGTCCCACTTGTTTATTCTTTCCTTTCTGTCCTTTGCTTTAGGAGACATATCAGTGAAAAAAATTGCTGCATGGGATATCTGAGAGTTTCCTGCCAAAGTTCACCTCTAGGACTTTGATGGTGTTGTGACTTATATCTAAGTCTTTTATCCATCTTGAGTTTATTTTTGTTAAAAAGATTATGCACCATGATCAAGTGGGATTCATCCCAGGGATGCAGGGATGCTTCAATATACGAAAATCAGTAAACGTGATACATCACATAAAGAAAAGACAAAAACCACATGATCATCTCGATAGATGCAGAAAAAGCATTCGATAAGGTACAGCACCCATTTATGATCAAAACACTCAGCAAAATGGGAATAAATGGGGCATTCCTCAACATAATAAAGGCCATGTATGAAAAACCTGCAGCCAATATCATACTCAACGGGCAAAAACTGAAAGCTTTCCCACTAAGATCAGGAACACGACAAGGATGCCCGCTCTCATCGCTTCTTTTCAACATCGTATTGGAAGTCCTGGCCACAGCGGTCAGACAAGAGAAAGAGATAAAAGGCATCCAAATAGGAAAGGAGGAAGTAAAGCTATCATTGTTTCCAGATGACATGATAGTGTACATAGAGAACCCTGTAGACTCTACCAAAAAACTCCTCAACCTCATAAGTGAATTTGGCAAAACAGCAGGATACAAAGTCAACATTCAGAAATCAAAACCATTTTTGTACACCAGCAATGCAATAGAAGAAGAAGAAATCCGAGAAAAAATACTATTTGATATAGCAAAAAGAAAAATAAAGTACCTAGGCATAACTTTAACCAAAAACGTAAAAGACCTGTACACAGAAAACTATACAACATTGAAAAAAGAAATTAAGGAAGACACACATAAATGGAAGCATATACCGTGCTCATGGATTGGAAGAATTAATATCATCAAAATGTCCATACTACCCAAAGCAATTTATAGATTCAACGCAATCCCTATTAAGATACCAATGACGTATTCCACAGAAATAGAACAGACATTTCAAAAATTTATATGGAACCATAATCAACCCCGAATAGCTGCAGAAATTTTGAGAAAGAAAAACAAAGTAGGAGGGATCACAATACCAGACATCAAACTCTACTACAAACCCACTATACTCAAAACATTCTGGTACTGGCACAGGATCAGACCCATAGACGAGTGAAACAGAATAGAAAGCCCAGAAATAAGCCCAGGTCTCTATGGGCATCTAATATTTGACAAAGGGGGCAGAAGCATAAAGTGGAGCAATAATAGCCTCTTCAACAAATGCTGTTGGGAGAGCTGGACGGCTACATGGAAAAAATTGAAATTGGATCATCAGCTGACACCATACACAAAAATATTTCTATTATGTTTAAAAAGCTTTACATGACTCTTTGGTATTCTTTATCTATTTTTTGATTAAATATTTTTAGAATTTTTGCCCTAAAAAAAACAACAAATCTATTAACCTTTTTTGTCGATGTGTTACAAATACTTTCCCATTCTATTACTTGTCCTTTAACTTTTTTATGTGTATATTACCGTATACTCTTAAATTTGTAATGTAATTATATTATCAATATTTTACTTTATACCTTCTGGGTTTGAATATTTTACTTCACGGTAAGAAAAATTTTATTTTGTATTGTCTCTTAGAACTCCTTAGATTTCACATATTGATTTTTAACTCACCTGAACATTTTTTTGTATAATGTGTGAAATAAGGCTATATTTGTTTTATTTCAAGTAATGGTGGTGCATGCACCTTATTTGTTGAATAAGCCTTATTTTCCCCATTGACTTCAAATATCAATTTAATCATACATTACATTGTTAGAAGGATATATATGTTTGTTTCTAGAATGCTTATTGTATTTCATTGACCTACTTGATTATTTCTGTGCTGGTGTCATGTTGTTTTAATTGCTGAGACTTTATAATGGATTTAAATGTTTTAAATATTTTATAATGGATTTTGACATTTAAAAAATTAATAAATAAAATCAATCGGCAATTAAAAAAAAAACAGGAAGAAGGAAGGAACTCCTACCTTTTTTGACATCATGGATGGAACTGGAGAATATTATGTAAGTGAAATAAGTCAGTTGGTGAAAGACAAATACTATATGACCTCACCTGTAAGTGGAATCTATTGAACAAAATAAACTAATGGACAAAATAAACCACAGGCAAGGAAACATGGAGCAGACTGTAAGTGACCAGGGGGGATGGGTAAGTAGGACAATGGTACAAAGAAGAAGGGACTAAACAAAGAACATATATAACAAAGTGGGAATGGACAACAAAGTGGGAACTCACTGTAGGAAGGGGGCAGGGTGGGATAAGTGGAAGAGGCCAAAGAGGGAAAAATTGAGACAACTCTAATAAACATGATTTAAAAATAAAATTCAAAAACAAAAACAAAAACTTCCCTCTCAGAACTGCCCTCTCTGTGTCTCATAGATTTTGGACTGTTGTGTGTTCATTATCATTTGTTTCCAGAAACTTTTTGATTTCTTCCTTGGTCTCCTTGTTAACTCATGCATAATTTAAAAGCATGTTACTCAGTCTCCATGAATTTGACTGTTTTTTTTTTCTCCCTGGGTTTGGTTTTTGTTTTTAATCCCTTGTGGTCTGAGAATATGCCTGATACGATTTTAATTTTCTTGAATTTGTTGAGGCTTGTTTTGCATCCTATCATATGGCCTATCTTTGAAAATACTTTGTGTGCATTTGAAAACTATATATATATATATATATATACATATATATATATACATATATACATATAGTTTTATATGTATATAAAATATATATACATATATTTAGTATATATTACATATATACATATACATATGTATATATGTAATCAGTTAAGCCCATTTGATCTAATGTGTCATGCAGTTCCACAATATCTTTGTTGATATTTTGTCTGGAAGATCTACCCATTGTTGTCAATGGGGTGTTAAAATCCCCTACTATAATTGTGTTGTCTATATCTTTCTTGAAGTCCTCCAAGGAGTTTCTTACATATTTGGGTGCTCCCATGCTGGGTGCATATATGTTTATAATATTTATGTCTTCCTGATGGATTCTTCTTTTGAGTATTATGAAATGTCCTTCTGTGTCTCTTTTTATGACCTTGGTTTTGAAATTTATTTTGTCTAGTAGAAGTAATGCTTCCTCAGCTTTTTTTCCCTATCTGTTTTCCTGGAATATTTTTTTCCCCAACACTTCACTTTCAGTCTGTGTAAGTCTTTTGCTTTGAGGTGGGTCTCTTGTAGGCAGCATATGTGCAGGTCATGTTTTCTTATCCATTCAGCTATCTTGTGTCTTTTGATTGGAGCATTTAATCCATTTACATTTAAGGTTATTATTGATAGGTACTTATTCATTGCTATTTTACCCTCTTTGTACTTGTGTTCCTCTCTCTCTCTTTTTTTTTTCTTCATCTTATTAAAGGAGACCTTTTAGCATATTTTGCAATTCTGGTTTGGTGAAGGTGTATTCTTTTAGGCTTCTTTTGTCTGGGAAACACTTTATTTCACTTCCCATTTTAATTGAGAGCTTTGCTGGATAGAACAGTCTTGGTTGCAGACCTTCATTTTTCATTTTTTAAAAGATTTTTTGCCATTCCCTTCTAGCTTGTAGTGTTTCTGTTGAGAAGTCAGCTGCTAGCCATTTCGGGGCTCCCTTATGTGTTACCAGCTCTTTCTCCCTTGCTGCCTTTAGGGTTCTCTGTTTGTCTTGATATTTGCCATTTTAATGATGATGTGTCTTGAAGTGGGCCTTGTTGGTTTCCTCTTGAATGGGACCCTCTTTGCTTCCTGAACTTGTGTAACTTTTTCTCTCCTCCAATTAGCGAAGTTTTCCATCATTACTTTTTCCAACGAGCTCTCTATCCTTTCTTCATCCTCTTCTCCTTCCAGTATCCCTATTATATGAATATTATTATGTTTCATGTTGTCCTGCAGTTCCCTTAAACCATCATCATTCTTTTTGAGTCTTTTCTTCTTTTCTTGTTTTTTCTGGACTTTTTTTTTCCTAACTTGTCCCCCAGCTCACTTATTCAATCCTCTGCTTCATCTAGCCTGCTTTTGATTCCTTCTACTGTGCTCTTCAATTCAGAAATTGTATTCTTCATTTCCTCTTGGCTCTTGATTGTTTCTATGCCCTTTTTCATGCTTATATAGTTTATAGTACAGTCCTTGTAGCTTCCCAGTAGTTTTTGGTAGTTCTCACTGAACTCCTCCAGCTTCCTTATAACCATTGTTTTGAACTCATTGTCTGATAGTTAACTTGCCTCTATTTCATTTAGCACTCTTTCTGATAATTCATCATTTCCTTTTGATTAGGGTTTGTTTCTTTGTTTTCACAGTATTTGTGAGACTCTTCTTGTTTTCTTGTGCTTCTTCATTTGATCTGTTTGTACTCCCTGACTTTTTGGTGTGAACTTCTGTGGTAGGACGCCTGGAAGATTTAGTGGAGATCTCCTGAATTTGCTGCTCTTTGGATATTTTTTATGCCATTTATGTTGACTCTCTAGAAGTAATTGGGTTTTGATTGTTGTTTGGTTGTTCTTTGGTGGGTCCTATCCTTCAGCTAGTTGACTGAGGGTCCTCTGCTCACCACATCTTATGTGTTTTTGTGCACGTACTGCCACAAAATCACAAAGCCCAGGAAACAAACCCACACCCACATGACTCTCCCCCTGCAATTCCACTATCAATGGCAAATTAACCGGTATTAATAAGGGTGTAAAAAGATTAAGACTACTATAAGAAAGGAAAGAGAATATGAGATGGCCTGCTGAAAGAAAAATGATTTTTAAGGGGTAGAGGGAGGAGCACTAATAAAAGTTGGGAGTTGGATAATTGCAAAGGGATAATGTGATTTTTACATCACAAATAAAAAAGGGAATGAAGAAGGCTGAATATGTACAAGCTTGATGGGCAAGAGATGAATGTAAAAAAGCTATGAAAGTAAGAAAATATCACAAATCATGAAGAAGTCCACAGTGGATTTCATCTCTTCATCTCTGTAGCCTCTAGTATATACCAATTTTTCATTCTGGATCCACCTCAGGTGATGTCTGATTGACACTTTCTGACCTTAGCCAGCCTGTAGGATACTTCCAGAAATCTATTGTTTGTGGCTGTCTCCTTCAGTTGTTAATCTAGTCACTCTTCACTCATTAGTTAGACTTAAGTATCATAGGGAGAGGCAGAATTCCTCCTGGGCTCAAGGCTAATGTTTCCCCTCAGGCTGCTGCTCAGATCGGAGTGGTCTCCCTGAGCACGTTGGCTGTTGCTGTATAGGGGTGACTCAGCACCAGGATCACAGAGTCTACTCTTTACTCTCTCAGTTATCTCCCCAAAGCTTCCAACTGCAGTTTCTCCTCCAGCATCTCTATTCCACTCTGCCCTGCCATGCTCCCTGCCACCCCTCCCTCTGCCTTTGCCAGAGGCTAGGGAGAGTGGCTGCAAATGAAAATTTGTGCATTGGTTCTTTAAACAGCTCTTTGCATCTCCAGCTTTCTGTCTCTGGCAAAGAGCAACTCTGCCACTTTTCTCAGCTTGTTGTTATCTGTGTACTTTTTGGGCTTTCATACCCTGGGCTGGGGATTCCAGTTTAGGATTTGGACCTCACTCTTCCCAGAGTGATCCAGCTGGCTGCTTCATTATCCCTCCAGTGCTGCTACCTACGAGTGTCCAGCCAGTCCTCTCATGCCTCCACTACACTCCTTACCAGTCAGGTTGTGCTGAAGCTGATTCTTCTGTCTCCCCAAGGTTATAAGCCTTCTCTCTCACTATTGTTCAGCTGTTTATTCCAGATTATTTCTCCACAATTTAGTTGTAATTCTAGATTGATCCTGGCAGGAGGTCAGTGTGACTTCTATTCATTCCTCAGACATGTTGCCCTCCCTCTGTATCAGTAATTGAACTGTTTGTTAGAAAAAAATTAATACCCTTTAAAAAATGTAACATAGTTTAGACTCTCTACAATATATTATCCAAAATGTCCAGTATATGATAAAAATATTAAATATTTTAAGAATCAATAAAATGTAACCCAACCAAGAAAGCAAGCAGTCAATAGAATATCCAGATGTTGGAGTTATTGGATAATTACTTTAACCTAGCTATAAAGAATACAATCAAGAAAATAAAGAAAAGTATGATGATATGAAATAATAAATGACAGATGGATATTATCTGCAAAGAAGTAGGAACTATTAGAAAGAACCAAATGTAATATAATGTAAAAATCTGGAACTAAAACTATATCTAAAATGAAAAATAATCAGAGCGTCTGTGACCTGTGTGAAAATATTAAGTGGACTAACATGTGTAATCAGAATTCTAAAGGGAGAGAAGTGAGAGAAGGGGGGAGAAAAAATATTTGAAGAAATAATTGACCCAAATATTGTGAATTTAGTGAAAAACATCAATTGCAGAGTGTATAATTCCTCAAAACCTAAGCAGAAAAAAAAAAAAACAACCCAGAAAGAAAACTACATCTACACACATTATGGTTAAGTTGCTAAAAACCAAAGGGGGAAAATTAAGGTGAACAGCGATGAGAGAAATACATGTTATTCAATACATAAAGGGGGAAAATTATAGGAATGATGACAAAATTAAAAAGGAAGGAAAAAGGAAAGAAGGCAGGAAGGAAAGAAGGAACAAAGCAAGCAAGGAAGGAAACTGTCAATCAAGAATTCTATATTCAGTATACTGGTAAATATCTTTGACAATTGAGAGTGAAATAAAGATTATTTTAGGTAAACAAAAGCTGGAAAAGTTTGTAACCAGCAAACCTGAACTTGAAGAGATGAGAAAGGAATTTCTTTAGGGTGAAAAAGAATGAAATCAAAAGAAACTCCAGGTCTACTAGCAGGAATTGAAGAGAACCAAAAATTGCAACAATGGGGTAAACATTTTAAAAAGTATTATTTTTTCTTCTGATTTCTTTAAAACAACTGTTGTTTAAACATACACACATACACACACACTGCCTGACAGATTTTAATATTTGTAGATGTATAATATTTAAGAACAATAGTACAAAGAAGAGAATGCATAAATGGAACCATACAGTTATAAAGTTATTATTATTTCACATGAGATATAACAACATTTATACCTAGTTAAGAATGAATACTGTAATCCCGAGGAACCAAAAATCTTCATAATGAACCTACTAACAAATGTCATTCACCTGTTTATTCTTATATCTTTATTCAATGCCAGCCAGAGTCTAAGTCAGTAAAAGCAGCTTTATAAGGTGTAAAAATAATTTAGTTAAGGTCAACAGCTTTTTCTTAATGATCTGGCATGAAAACATTATAAAAATTAATTATATATCTTTGAGTGTTATTTCTTAAAACTACAGTTTTGATGAGTTCTAACATCTAATAAATTCTTTAATTTGTATGCCTTGTGGTTAGCTGTAACCTTCCTTTGGGAAAGCTTGTGTTGCAAATATGAAATTTTCTTTTTCCTTTATTTAATTTTGCCTTTGATACTTTAGGCCAATGTTTATTTACTCCATGTATATTTTTGTATCAAAACCACAAAATCCCCAAAACAAGTTTTTAAATGTAAAACATTTGATAGTATATATTGTACTATATATAGCACAATTAATTAAAATAATTAATTAACTGTACTATATAATATAGCGATTTCATTCTGTAGCAGAATACATACTTTCAGGGGAGTGGTATTCAGTTTCCTATACCATTTCCATTTGGATACAATTCACTAATTATTCAGATAGCTCTACTCCACAAACTATAGTCCTCAAATCTAATAATTTGAGTTGGTGACTTCTTTACGCAGTGATTAATATCGTATTACCTTATACATATAATTTCATTATTTTATAATTAATGGCAAGTGACAGTGTGGTGATTTTGAAGATAATCAAAAAGATTAATATTATAGCAAATAATTATTTGTTTCTTAAAAACTCTCTAGCTTCAATCATTTGATTTCATTTTAACAGAAATGAAAACATGGAATATATGATGATCTTGCAAGTTCTTCTCTTGGAAAAGATTGCCTTCCCCTGAATAGTTTGACTTTAAAGATTTTATCTCTGGGTCATATATTGATGCATGAGTGAAAATAAAATGAATGGGGTTATAAAATAAAAGAATATTGAAACTATCTTCACTTAGAAAACAAAAACAGAATTTATCAAGAAAACATGAGCCTTGAGACCACATCCTTGGGTATGCATTATTCAGCTCATTATTTAAATGGATACAATGAACATTATTTAGACAGGGGATTCTTTTAAAAATGTGTTTATTCTCCTTGGCTTCTAATCAGACTAGCCTGACTTCTGAGACTGGCCTTTGACTTTTGAGCTTCATTTTGGACCATCTATTGTCCCAGTCTGTTCTGCCTGGGGTTCATCAGACTTGGTTTCTCTTTACTTCCTCTCATCAACTATGGTTTACTTCATTAATCTCAAATTCCAGGTCAGCTCAAAAGTCTAAAAACCCAGTCTAAATCAGAATCCATCGCCCAGATGGAAAATTTTGTAGCCACAGTACATCTCTTGGTGGATACACAAATGGTATAAAGGTTAGCACTCATATAGAGTGCTCTTAATGCAATGACCAATAAAGGCACTAGTGATATATAGTTGATTCATGAAAAAGTACTTGGTACCTTTTGTTATCATATTTATTGATGAAGCAGGTGAAAAAATTGAATATGATGCTTATGAACATGTATGGCTCTCTTAAAGAGTGATAACAAATGCTCACAAAAACAGGAATATAACTTAAATGAGTTGTCTGAATTCAAAAAATGGTGCTCTTCAAAATGAAAGGAAATTCCATACAGAAAATTCAAGTAATTTCACACACTCTCTTAAAAAAGAGATAATATACCCAAAATGGAACAAATTGTGGTAAGCTCTCATCACCAAACCAAGACTTAAAACCAAAGCTAATTACAGTTTTCACCTCTTCCAAGAGTGGACTATAAATCGGTCAATCTGAAATTATATAGTCAGCACTGGTCAGATAATCTGCCTCATAGAGACAAAGAACAATACCATAGCTTTTTGATATTCTGATTTTGTTTAACCATTAATTATCTGTTTGTGATCATGTGACACACTGAGAAAAATGCATAAAATGCATGTGCATATAGAGGCTGAGCCCTCAGTAGAGTCTTGTCAGGAAGGTATGACAAGTTTACATGAGACCCAAATGGAGAGGTTTACACCAGGAGTCCCAAAGGGGATTAGAGAAGGAAATGATCATGTCCAGATGAGAGCCATCCAGAAGACTTCACAGTAGGGGTGGAGATGGGATTTTGAGGAAACATTTCTGAAATGTTAATAATAGATACAGATAAGTTCAAGGAACAGCAGCATTACAATTAGGATGGAGTAAAAAGTTAGGCACCTAAGAGAAATCTTAAGACTTTTGGCCACAGTTTAAAACTCATGTTGTAGAATCTAACCATTCAAGGTCTTCCTTAGCTGTCTATGGAATCTGAAATTTATCTCATTGATAATAGGGGAAATTGAAAATTATCTTGTATGAAAATTGTCTGATCAAGGTAGTTTTTAAAGACAATGAAACTGGGAGCAAAATACAAGAAGTGATGTTGGAAAACAAGGTGAAATGGATGCAAGGTAACCAGAGAGCAGGCAGTTGTCCAGCTGAAGACATCAGAGAAGGCAAACCGTTTTGGACCAAAACATATGATTATATTTCATGATGAAAAATATGACAACATTTAGAGATGTTGGACTATTTATCACCATGCATATTCATCCATGGGTTATGCTTTTTGTTGTTACCCTTCTGTTGAAAACAATATTAGCTTTGACTGAGAATCTAATGACAAATTCTCTTTGAAATGTTATTTTAAATCCTTTTTGGAACATCTGCAGACTCTTTTTAAATATTTTTTATTGTTCAAGTACTGTTGTCTCCATTTTCCCCTCATCCCACCCATCCCTGGCTCCCACCCTCAATCCTATCCCCTTGGTTTTGTCCATGTGTCCTTTACACATGTTCCTTGACAACCCTTCCTCTACCTCTATCATCCCTCTCTCCCCTCCCCTGTGGTAACTGTCAGTTTGTTCTTTATTTCAAAGTCTCTGGTTTTATTTTGCTTGCTTCTTTTAAAATAACTTGATCTGTTTTTTCATTTCTTATAAAATATCAGAAAAACTTGTTTTTCAAAATGTCAGCTGCAGGATGAACTTCTAGAGAATATAGATTTAGAGATATTCCCTCTTTTTCTTTTAACCCAAATGGTCTAGGTGCAATTTTCAATGTATTTTTCACCATCCTTTAATACTAACCCTAAATGATGAGTGGCAGGTGTGGAAGAGGACTGAAGGAACTCTGTCAATTTGAAAAGGTTCATTATTTTTACCCAATTTTTCAGATTGTCATTTTAAATAAGTGCTAGCCTGGTGAAGGTTTTCATTGTTTTGAACCACAGGCTTTATATTACCTTTAAAAAAAAAGAAAAAACAAAACCTCTCAGCCACAAGTTGGATGCTTTTGGCAGCATTACAGATGTAGCACCACCCCAGCAGGGAGTGCGTTTGCTTCTTTGCTTATTTCTGGCAGGGAGAGGAATGCTGGACATCGAGAGGCTACAAGGAAGGCTGCCCAGAGCATCGCACACTGCTCACCCGTCCCGTCTGTGCATTCTCCTTTTGGAACACACAGGTAAGTACAATGAGGTGCTGGTTCAAGCGCAGCACCTTAGCTCATTAGAGAAACAATGAAAGTCAAGTGCAGTGATTCAAGGTGCATCATAGATCTCCTCAACTTCAGGGAGCTCAACCAGGCCTGTCTCAGACCATAAGCTTCTCATTCAACCCAATAAACTGCTGAAAACGTCCTTTTAATGTTTTATTAATATTTATATCTTTATATATCACTTTGCAACGTGCTTTTCTATAGACTATTAAAAAAACATTAAAACAGAAACTGAATGTTTGTTTTTTACAAATCTGTGACTAGTTGTTGATCTGTTATTCTTTCATATTCATAAATTATAAAATCTTATAGCAATTTTTACTGCTGGAAAATGAAATATTGTATAAAGTTTTGTTTCCAGTGTTAATGTTTTAAAATACTACAAATGGATAAAATGTAAACCAACATTAGATGGTGAGCTGCAAAACTATAGAGAAAACATTTTCCTATAATATGGCAGTAGTCTCTAAATATAAAGCTCAATGTCATAAATTTGGGTTCTTAATGAATTTTTTATATCACAAATTTTGTTTCCACTTAGATGTCAGAAACTGAGCTGGAAAAGATAAAAGTAAGAACAGCTGAGCATTTTGAAAATGATAAAAATAACATTTCTTGGTTGAAAGAAGGTAAGCCCTCTTATTGTCGATTTTCTATCAATGTGAAAATTGTGATTTTGTTTATAAGCAAGAGATAGCATGGGAGGTGGAAAAATGCCCTATCAATTAAAACTATATTAGTACTTCTGATTTTTTCTTTTTTTTCTTTGTTTTGGCCTAAGTGGTAGTTTGAGGATGTACAGTATTAAAATGCTTTTTGCATTCCCTATGTTGCAGTAAATACAGATTAGTTTGCTGGTGAGAGAATATACACTTTCAATTCAGATACACATTATCTATGTGATTATTGTTGTGCTGTAGAATTGTCTCTTTAGCCAAGGAGACTAAATTATTTGAGGACAAGTATTTTTTTTTTAATAATAATCACAAAAAGGAAGGCATGCTGTAGGAAGTAATGTCTACAAATAGAATCGCCATTCACTGCAATTAGAGAAGCCACCTTCCCAGGGGAGGATGCTGTCAGCCACAGGGAGAGTGTGCGTGAGATGGTTGCTTGAAATACATACACAAATCAATATGTCCTCCTATGATGAGTACAAATTTGTGCACTTTTGAAAATATGTATAAGCTCATTATTACTTACTAGAAGGTTTGGTTTTATAATCTTTTAATTTTATGAACATCATAATGTTTCTGAAACAGATTTGGTATTTTGTTAAAATAGGTGTGTCTTTTATACTATTTCATAAATTTATTCAGCTGTAAAGAAACAGCTCTGAAGAAGTTGCTATTTCTCAAAATTGTTTTATAAGTTTATGGGAAATTTTAATATATATGCCAGGTAAGTTCTACAACACCAAAACAGTAATAATAATAGCATCAACCACATTGACAATGTGCATTGATGATTATGCTGAATCATCATAACAACCCTATGCAACAGTAATTATTTCTAATTTTCAGATGAGAAAGCAAAGTCACAAATGGTTTAAGTAAATGGCCTAAAATTACAAGGTTAGGAAGTGTGACAGAACTGGGATTTGATCCCAGAGTGCTTGATTCCATGGCCCATGAATTTAACTACCACCTTACAAAATGTTTCAAAGAAAAGATGTTTACAGTACTTGTCAGGGCATGATCTGTGCTCAGAAGTTTTTCTAGTGTTTAAATACTGCCTCCACTTTCATACATACCCTCGCATCCACTCTCCTCCCTAATCCTGTCCTGTCTTCACTTTCATTAAAATATGATTCCCTCCACCCCATGCTTCAGTAATCAAAATTAATAGCTGTAGCTCATCTCTACTAGAGATTCTATTTCAGGATAAAATTTGGTGTAGGCCTAAAGTATTCTCAGAATCATTTTTTTTTTTCAGAAAGCCACAGGGCAAGAGAATTCTATAACTTCTTTAAATAGAATAATTTAAAAAACACTGTGGAAGTAAAAATTGAACTTGAGTCAAAGATTTCCTTCTGTATTTCTTGTGAACCCAAATCCATTATGACAAATGTGTTCTTCACTACTAGTTATAGTGAGGCTTATATTATTTATTCATCTATAATTACTCTATTCTACAGGTGTCTTATATAGAAATAATGATGAAATTGATAGACCAGTCAATTGTTTACTGAGATATTTTCTTTTTCAAAAAATTGTGTCCATTAAGTATAGTTTAGGCATTAAATTCTTGTAATCTATAAAATCTAATTTCCCAGGTGACTTGCTTTATCCCATTTGGACACTTCATTTAAGCTACGCTCAAATTACGTTTACAGTGTTTCATAAAAGGAAATTGAACCGCATTCTAGAAGGCTACATCTTGATGGAGAATTATCAGAATGAGCTAGTTTTCAACATAAATCTCTACATGTCTTTTTTTAATGTTAGGAAAAGTATATATGCTGGTTTATTTTATTTTTTAAAGGCAAACTGGTGCATTGAAAAGAGTAGAGCATTTGAAGTTATGTAGGTGTGGTTTATAAATCTCAGCTCAATTGTTTACTACCTGTATTGTGACTATGGTATGTTACTTAACCTTCCCGAGCCCAAGAGCCCTTGGCTGGGGATGATAACACCTGCTTTGTGTGATTATGGAGATGAGATTTCATTATTTCTGTGGGGTTTTTTTTGTCTCTTTAAAGCATGATTCAAAATAATATGGTTTACATTTTTGGAGAGTCTTATTCACATTTTAAACAGTTATTAATAGTAACAGCATTCTAAATTTTTAGATTATTTCATATCAATGTCTTCATTTGGTCCCTGCAACAACTTGATGTGCAACAATTGTCCCCATTTTGCAGATTAAGAGATTGAGGTTCAGATAGACTTTGGATCTTCCTCAAATTTGCAGAACTGTTAAGAGGCAAGTTGAGTCTTGAACCCAGCTCTTCCAGTTCCAACTTCTATTCTTTACCTTAAACAAATTTATCGCAGTGACTTCTTCAATGGTTATTAATCAGTATTTTAAATTTATCAACTCTTCTCATTAAAATGAAACCAATGGTTTAAATTTGTTCAAAAAATTTTTCTTGAATGACAAAAGAAATTGCTATTCTTATCACAATATGTCTTGTCTCCTTCTGCAACTCTAGCTGAAGAGTCCCTATTGTTAAAATGTAGGGAATCATAGCAATGCTTTACCTATCAGGGCTGAAGCAAAGCCACTCACTGAGTAAGCTACATAAAGCACTGAATACAGTACCTGACCCCATGGTAAACATATGACCAATGAGTTATCACGATCATTGCCAGCCTGAGTATTGATGTTCTTCAAACATTCAGTCAACTTACCCAATGTAATTCAATATTTATTAACCGTGGTGTTACTGGAGATAAGGCACAAGAGGAGCAGAAAAAAAATTTACAAAATAAAAGCCATACAGTCCTGCACTCAAGAAGTTCACTATTTTATTGGCTTGTTTTTGCGTGGAAGATGAGGCCTTTATTACCTTCCACTTTCCATCCAATGGATCCTGGGCTTTATGGTCTCAGCAATGGTGTCAAAGAGCTGGTTAAAGCCACACTCAGAGCTATTATCAACAATTAGGGTAAATATTGTTCAAGAGACACCCTGCAGATCTGAAATGCACTCATTGGAAACTTAATTGAATCCTATTTTATGGTCTATCAAACCATCAGACAATCCTGTATAACTATTTTTCATGTTGCCTTTAAATTCTAGACTTATCAGATCTATCATATTCCTAGGCCCCAACTTAAGGAACACAAAAGGATATAGGTGGAGCCCAGGAATAAATGCTTAAGAACAATACAGGTAATTCTGAAGTAAGAAGAAAGATATCCAGAGACCATACTTAGAGAGACCATGTTTTAAGTCAATCACAAAAACAAAATATGACCTTGAAGTATGTACCAGGCAAGATGAGCTACATTGTGCAATTGTGAACCAAGGTGGTCTAGAAAGGCCAGTTTTGAAAGTGGTGACCATCTATTTGCACAGGTGAAGAGGAGGAACAAATGCTGGCAGAAAAGTCATCAGAGACAGGAAGATCTTGCTTTGGTGCTATGAACATGGGCATAGTGGCTAGCTATTTGTGTATGGATTAACACAGAGTGAGAGGGAAACTCAGACCGAGAACCCTCTATAGGCTAAGTAGTTGGACATAGGTTCTGGATTGTCACTACAGGACTGAGGGCAGATACTAATATATTAAAGTGTGATTAGGGCATATACATTTATAACTAGTTTGCAGAGTGACATGGGGAGGCAGAGGAAAGGTGGACAGGAGTAGTGTGATAGCCAAGACAGAGACACATTCAGTGGCCTTGAAGTGAGAAAAAAATGACCTGGATAAAAATAATAACAAGGAATGGAGGGAAATAGGACCAAATTTGAAAAACTTTATGAAGGGAAAATTGATATAACAGAGAAATTGGGGGAAAATTACAGGTGGAATAAGATGGCATTTAATACTCCATTAAGCCAGGGAGCATTCTGGGTAAGCATTTTAGTGCTTAAGGCTTTCACCATTTGATACGGAAGAGAAGCACCACAGTGAAGGGATGGAAGCCTTTAAATTGTTGCCATTTGCAGTTTAAAATCACAGCATCACTAGTGTTTGAACTGCACACAATTTCTTACAATGCCTCCTTATTTTTCAAGAGAAGCTGAAAATCTGAATTTCCATGTGAAATCTAAACTTCTGAAGGTTAAGTAATAACAACAATAGTAAAACACCACGTGGAACAAATAAAACCAGGTTCTATGACTATTTCAGCCCATAGGCTACCAGTTTGTAACTTCTGTTCTGAAATCTTGTATCACTAAATAAAACCTATTACTATTTTTCCCATACCAGTTTGCCGTAAAAAAAATTGCTTCATTGGCATGCACACATATATATACACATACACACACATATTTATATGTGTATGCAAAGTCAAGTCAATTGTCTAATTTTTGAAAACGTGAAGTTAAGACCACTGAAATTAAACCATTTGTCCTATAATTACCTGTAGTTGTTTTAGTGAAGCATTGTCTTATGGTTTTAATACACAGAGGGTAAAACAAAATAACCTTATGTTACAAGTGTGCCCTCAGTGTTTTATAATCATCTTATCAGGTGTGGACTCTGTTCTATAACTACTGAGTTGGGTGGGCCTTAATGGGAAAATTCATACTTATGGAAGAGATGTGATTTTAAAAATAAAAAAGAGAGAATGGGACAAAGAATAAGTTTTCTCTCATCTTCCAAACATACCAGAAAGAAAAAAGCTTGGATGTTGAGAAATGTGCAGTAATGTTTCACTAAATATAATCAGTCATATGGTAAGTATAGTGTTTGTTGATTTCAAAACTGTTATTCAAAAATGTTATTTAAATACATTTTGGAGGAAAATCCCCTAAATTTATTTACTATTAATATAGAGAAGTTGGGTCACCAATGACTTAGCATCTTGAATACATTGGTTATCATTTAATCAGAATTAATAAGTATGAGAAATTAATTTGTCATGATACTGGAAAACAGCCTAGAGGTCCCCAATGTCAAGTTACAAAAATTTTCTTAATAAAATACAAAACTTCTAATCCATAATATAAGAATCTTGTCTCATTCTTGATCATTGTTTGTTTGCAAATGAAATAGAAAAAGTGAGAATCTTCAATTGATATTCATAAATTCACTGAACTTTTCTTAATTCTAAATAAACAAAATTTCTTTCATTGCTCAAACATAATTTCAGATTATAAGCATTAAAACCATTTCAAAATATATATTTTATTCAACTCAGCAACCATTTGATGAGACTCCTCTTTAACTCAGACAATATGTCAGGCAAAGAAACAAAAGATGTCAGTCAATGAAAATGCCAGTTTGCCCTCAAGGAACTCATGTATGTAAGTTCTTTGTTCATTTTAATGACTAAATATCAATTCATACCAATTCTTTCACTCAGATAATTCTCATTTTTAAAAGGGCTCCTTTTTCTGAATAGTTTAAAAATCAAGCCACAGTAATGCTTATTTTATTTAAGTAGTTAATTTTCACAAGTAGCATATCTTGAGGTTTCTGCTAATATGTATACACAAGATAATTAGCTCTTATTTCATTAGTCTTTCCTAACTTGTGAAAATGTGTTACTTAATAACCAAAACACAAGTAAGGAAAAAGTAACAGCCAAATAAAATGTTGTTTTGTGTTTAAACATAGTAGAAAAGAGAAATTAGATGAGAAAACATGACTTTGCAAATCATATAAATAAGTAAAAAAGTACAAGAACAAGATACTTTTACAGGAATAGTTGTCTGGAAGCTTTGAAAATAGATGATGTAATAGAGATTTATGTAGAGAGGGAGAGATTTGAGTTGAAACTTAAATCACAGGAAGAAGCCAGCTATGCAAAAATCTGGGAAGAGCATTCCAACAGGGAGAAGAGCTTGTGCAAGGATAGGTTGACTCAGAATTCAGTATGGCTGAATGGGAAAAAAGGAAAGGAGGGAATTACTGCATAATGGTGATGCTGACTGGAGAATGAGAAAAACACAGTGGAGATGAGACAATCAGATCTGGGTGGGTCAGGTTAAGTGTGAAATGTCTATGAGGCATCCCAAATGAAGGTTATCAACTAAGCAATAGATTATGTGAGATCAGTCGTTGACAGGGAATATCTGCTTGAGATTTTGCTTAGTCCTGAAGATTTGAGAGGACCTTTGTTGATTGAGAGGGTAAAGGCAATGAAATAAAATTTCAAAAAGAAGGAATGAGGCAGGAAACAACATGTCATATTTCAAAAAGTGAATGAAAACAAGAGTGGCTTAAACATTTTGACCCAAAAGAAAGTTGGCATTTGAAGATGTGAGGAGTTTGCCCTGGAATAGAGCCAGGAACTTTTCATAGACCTAGGTCAGCACTTCAGATTCCAATACTCTTTACCCTGGAAATGCCTACTACAGATATATTTTACATTGTAGTAAAATATATTCTACTACATTTTATTCTCAAAAGAACATAAGGTTAAGGTCTATTAAAGGATAACACTACTATCAAAATTTAATGATTATAAGATAAAGCTTTAATAGTTTGTATTATGTTCTGAGGAACAGAATCAATAGAGAGGTAGATGATAGATGATATATAGATTGATAGATGATAGATAGATGATGATAGATGACAGATAGATAGAAAGATTTATTATGAGTGGCTAGCTTAAATATATGTGAAGCCTCCAAAGTCCCACAATCTGCTGTGTGCAAGCTGGAAGCTGAAGAAAACTAGTGGTCTACTTCCAGTTCAAGCCTCAAGTTCTGAGAACCATGGCATAAATCTAGCTTTAAGTAAGACATTCAAAGAAGCAGGAGTGCTGATATCTAAGTGCAGGAAAACATGGGTATCTTAGCTCAAGTGGTGGGAGTAAATTTGTCCTTCATCCAACCTTTTGTTCCATTTAGCCCCTAACAGATTGTGTGATGCCCACCCACATTGGTGGAAGTGATTTTTTAAAATAAGACTACAATTTAAATGTTAATCTATTCCTGAAAATCAAGAAAAATCCATGTATAGAAGGGGCAAAAACTAATCTAGCTCTGGAGCTCCAAATAGCAAGACAACAAATATATTCAGGTCAGCACTCCTAGAACAAATTAGCTTCACATGCTTTTTCTGTCCTCTCATCCTCTGTAGTAAAGACTCCAAACCTCAAAGGAGAAAACTTAATAGACAGGGCAGGGAACCTTCACTGATAGCACTACAAGGCTAAATAAAGGATGAGAGATCCTTCTTCAGAGGGAATTCAGGGTTCTAGCACCAAAATTCAGAGAGAACAGATGTTGTATGAAAATAATGTCTACTCTAAAAGCCAATACCCATGACCCAGTGTTCAGTGCTTTTCTCCATAAGGGATATTTTCTTAAGAATGTAACATGTTGTTGACAGAGTGCTGAACATTTCAGGAAGGAGAGTACTTAGTTTAAATATATTGCCCTCTTACTGAAGTTTAAATGTCAGAATAATTATGATCCTCTGATAACCTTATTTTATGTTTAGAAAGTTCAGTAAAATATGAGATTTTCTTTGTTCTAGTAGGTCAACAAATTAAATTCAAGTGGCATAGCCTACAGCTGATGGTTGAAATTTCTTTCCAACTAAGCCCATAAAGTTGTAAGTTCATTTCTTATAAATTGATGTTGGTCCCAACAGAACAGAAACCCTAGAAGATGCCATGTCAGCCTGACACTATGACCAGATAAATTAATCAGTGCAAAGATCCTACAAGTTGTTAAAAAGCAGATTTAAATACTCTCTTTCAGTGATGATAGGGCAGTACATCAAATACAGAATGATCTTCCCTCACCATTATTAATTGCAATTTTATGAACTCAGAATGAAGAGACCTGTAGAGACTGAGAACCAGTCTCTTCTGTCTCAACCAGAAGAAGAAAACTATAAAGAACCAGAAACTTTAAGAGATTTCCTCTTTTTAATTGAGATGAATTTTTCAGTAGACACATTCATTTTCCTATATGTCACAATAACCATTGATGTGATGTGATACACTTAATCAACATTAGTATAAAGAGCAATTTTATAGTGAGAGAAAAAAGTCCTTTATGTTCTATGCCTCAAGAATAAGGACATTCCATTTCTTGTAAATTCCACAAAGAGATACTTTATTTTTATATGATTATGGCCCATTTCTTTCGCTTAGGAACAGCATTTAGAGAGAATATACTCTCTAATAAAATGCATCTACACTAGGTGTTCACCAGACCATTAGTTAAAAAAAAGAATATGAACAGAGCAAATGAAGACATCACTCTGAAGGCATAAATCATTTCAACCCTTTTAGCCATTATTTAAACCTGTCAAAAAGTAAATGTGTAACAAAGACAAAAAGGAAGGGCAATGACAGTAGTTTTGCCAGAGTATAACTTCAAGAAAAAATAGAGGCCAACTCACAGAGGTGTAGAATTAAATAAGACATCAGAAAAATCTTCTTCTTGAGTTGAATTTTCATACCAACATGGATTTGAAAAGAAATAGCTACGTTACTGAAGGTAAGGAAGATGCTTCGATAACCTCAAACAAGCAATAGAATTTATATTTTTGCTCTTTCACATACCAGTTTTATTTTGTTTTATATTTAGAATATTCAGCCTTGTAGATAGAAAATCAAATTTCCACTAGAATTACCAAAAGACATATGTGAATACTAATATCTTGAATATAGTTTTCATAAAAAATATAATCAGTTTATATAAATATACTCTTCAGGAGAATAAATTACACAAAAAGTTATATTCGGACCACAATTAATAAAAAAGCAAAGATTCCACTCTATGCATGTCTTAAAACTAATTTCTGAGACTAATATTTTAAAATTCATTTTGATATGGCAAACCATTCATAATACAGAAAGCATTTGTTTTACAAAATAATATAAAATCAAGTCAACCAAATGAACAAATGTTTGGATTTATCACAAGGCACAGATTTACACAAATAATATACCATGACTCCCATGCCCAAGGAGCTTATAATTCAGTTGGAGAAATAAAGTAACAGCAGCACATCCTGTTTGCCATACGGTTTAGACAAAAGCAAGCTCTTCAGGTATATTTGAAATATAGTAGAATGTGCACAACCACTTTGGATGTAATTGTTTTCAGTATCAAATCTTACACACCAAGCCATATAGTTTCACCCAATTCCTTAGACAGATGCATATTTATTTTAAGATTAAAACAGAGCTTGTTGGTTTGTTTTGTTTTTAATGAATTTAGCAGATTTGGGCTAAAACTATTAAGCTAAAGAGTCACTTGAAAACAGTAGGATTCATTTAAAATATTAACTTAGATTTTATACATCTTTTAAAATATTTTTTCTTTCTTAAATGCAAATTGATTTTATTTCTTTTTTAAATGTCAAAGTTAATTATGAAATATTAAAAAATTTAAAAACATTATAAAGTTTCAGCAATTAAACCAACATGACATCAGCGCAGAAATAATCAAGTAGATCAATTAAATATAATGAGCATTCTAGAGACAAACGTACATATCTAACAATATAATATATGATTTAAGTTGATATTTCAAATCAATGGGTAAAATAAGGCTCATTCAACAAATAAAGTGCATGGACCACTACTACTTGAAACAAAACAAATATAGAGCTCTATTTCACACAATATACAAGAAATATTCAGGTGAGTTAAAAATAAATATGTAGAATCCAAGGAGTTTTAGAAGAAAATAGAACTAATATTTGTCATGACCTGAAGTAAAATATTCAAACCCACAAGTTATAAAGTAAATATTGACAATATGACTATATTACATTTAACTATATGGTAATATACATATAAAAAAAGTTAAAGGACAAGGAATAGAATAGAAAAGTATTTGCAACACATCTAAAAAAAGGATTAATAGGATTTTTTTTAGGGAAAAAGGTTCTACAAACCTTTAATCAATAAATGGATAAAGAAGACCAAAAAGTCATTTAAAGCTTTTTTTAAAAAAACATAACAGAAATAGGCAAGAAATATACAAAAACAGGTTTAGTTTCAACAAATAGTTAAAGAACAATTAAAATGCCATCATTGTCACAATCAGATTAATGAGTATTAAAAATATTGGTAATATCAAGTATTGGCAATTTTGAAAGGAACTGGGTATTCATAGAAACTTTTTCTTCATCTTAAAGCAGTCCCTTTAGCATATTTTGCATTGCTGGTTTGGTGAAGGTGTATTCTTTTAGTCTTCTTTTGTCTGGGAAACTCCTTATTTCCCCTTTCATTTTAATCGAGAGCAGTCTTGTTTGCAGGCCTTTGCTTTTCATGACTTGGAATATTTCTTGCCATTCCTTTCTGGCTTGCAGGGTTTCTGTTGAGAAGTAAGCTGCTAGCCGTATTGGGGTTCCCTTGTGTGTTACTACCTCTTTCTCCCTTGCTTGCTTTAGGATTCTCTGTCTTTGATATTTGCCATTTTAATGAGGATGTGTCTTGGAGTGGGCCTCATTGGGTTCCTCTTGAATGAGATCCTCTGTGCTTCCTGGACTTGTGAGATTTTTTTTCTCTCCTTCAATTAGGGAAGTTTTCCATCATTACTTTTTCAAATAGGTTCTCTATCCCTTCCTCATCCTTTTCCCTTTCTGGTATCCCTATTACACTGATATTATTACATTTCAGGTTGTCCTGCATTTCCCTCAATGTCTCTTCATTCTTTTTGAGTCTTTCTTCATTTTCTTGCTCTTTCTATCTACCTCATCCTCCAGCTTGCTGATTCGGTCCTCAGCTTCACCTAGCCTGCTTCTGATTCCTTTTACTGTGTTCTCCAATTCAGAAATTGTATTCTTCATTTCCTCTTGTCTCTTATTGATAGTTTCTATGTCTCTGTTCATGCTGATATAGTTTGCAGTGAATTCTTCATAGTTTCCTTGTAGTTTTTGGTAATTCTCTCTGAGCTCACTGAGCTCATTGAGCTTCCTTAGAACCATTGTTTGGAATTCAGTATCTGATAGTTTACTTGGCTCTATTTCCTTTAGTTCTCTTTCTGGGGATTGCTCCTTTCCCTTCGAGTGGGGCATATTTCTTTGTCTTCTCATTATTTGTGAGACTCCTCTCTTTTGCTTCTGATTCTTAAGTTGATCTGTCTTGATCAACTGACTTTGTGGTGTGAGTTTTTATGGTTGCAGACCGCTGTTTTTACTTTCTGGATCTGCCTCTGATGATATCAGATGTTGTCCCTATCTGACCTTAGTCAATCTGTTCGAGACTTCCAGTAATCTACCATTTGTGGCTGTCTCCTTCAGCTGTTAATCCATTCACTCTCCACTCAGTAGGCCACCTTAGACAGCTCAGGGAGGGGCGGAGTCCCTCCCAGGGGCAGGATTATTGGGTCCTTTCACGCTGCTGTGGTATGAGGGAGGAGACCGCACTGGGATCCCGCCAGCTACTCTCTCCATTCTCTCCCCAAAGCTTCTGTTCCCAGTCTCTCCTCACGTGTCACCAGATGTCTCTGTGCCCCCTTTAGCCAGGGATCTACTGTCTGTGGCTGCCAGTCTGCACTCAGCAGGCAGCTTAGACAGCACCCGGGGTGGGGGGGTGCAATCTCACCTGGGGGCGAGGCTATTGGGACCTTTGACGCAGGTGCCACTCAGGGGGTGTGGTCTCTGCCTGAGCAAGATGACCACTGCCACATGGGGGATGAGTCAGCACTGAGATCCCACCAGCCACCCTCTCAGTTCTTCCCCCAAAGTCTCCACCCCAGTCTCTCCTCAGGTGTGTCTAGCCCACTCTCCCCAGCCTCTGACAGAGACCAGGGTAAGTTGCTCCTAATAAAAAGTTATACGTTGGCCCTTGAAACAGTTCTTTGCATCTCCAGCCTCCTGTGTCTGGCAGAGGGCAACCCTGCCGCTTTTCGCAGCTGGCTGTTTTCTGTGTATCTTTTGGGCTCTGGTGCTGTGGGCTAGAGATCCCCACTTTTGGTTTAGACCCCGCTCTTCTCAGTGGGGATCCAACTGGCTGGTTCAATATCCTTCTGGTGCTTCTGCCCTTGGGTGCCTGGCCCGCCTTCTCAGGTCTGTCCACTCCTTACCAGTTAGATTGCTAAAGCTGATACTTCTGCCTCCGAGGTTACAAGGCTCTTCTCTGGCTATTGTTCAGTTGTTTGTTCCAGGTCATTTCTCCACAATTTAGTTGTAATTCCAGGTTGGTCCTGGGAGGAGGTCAGTGTGTCTTTCACTCACTCCTCTGCCATCTTGAGTCTTCCTAAAAGATCTTTTTAATATGTATTTTTTAATTTTTTTATTCAGCCTTTTTATTTAAAAAAGGAAAACAACTAATATCCTCATTTTAAAATGAGAAAAAAAAAACTATACCATAAAAAGATAGAGATACTTAATAGTAATGGACTTCACTTTTCCAAGGGAAATTCTTAAGTGACTAATTTATTTAATAAAGAGGGAAAATGCACTAAAGACAAAAAAAAAGTAATACAACTTGGAGACACAGTGTATTTATAGGTCATGAATGCACTGGTGTGTTCAAATTCAGTATAATGTTAAATCTCTAAATGTTGTAGGTCAATGCCCATTAAATAAGAAGCCACTCTCAGGTGTTTGAATTCCAGGTGAGATTATCAAGCCTGAGTTCTGTAACATGTTCTCTAATAGCAAAATGTACTCTTTGTTTCAGTTTTACCTCAATAAATAGTCTCATCTTGGTCGCCTCTGGATATAAGGAGTAGAAATAACTTGTTCCCATCATTTTGGAGAACAAATTAATAATGTTAATTAGGAATCCATTTCAATTTTCTAAAACACTAACCAGGAAAAAGTCACATGGTTAAAAAATACATATATAAAATACATACATATATTTTATATGTAACTATGTTTCTGGTACATAATATTTGATTCCAGCCTTTTCTCTGGCCGTCAAACAATACATTTTTTGACTATCTCTTATTTCTAAGATAACAGTTTCTACAAGATAATCACACATAACATTCAAGGTGTCTACAGTCAATATATGTATGATGTTGCAGGAGGAGGTGGTAGTTAAGGAAAGTTTGTTATAGGACAACAGTTTTAAAGAGGAGGAATAATAAGTATTAGACTGTTAATTGCTAAAGGCCATGGATGTATTTGGCTTGTTACCAGCACATATTTTAGTATTCAGAGAGCCCCTGGAGTATAGCAGATGCTCAAAAATTATATATATATATATATATATATACACACACACACACACACACACACACACACACACACAACTAAATATTGAAGATGATATGAAATGCAGAAGTAGGAAAGAGAACACCTAGAATTAAAAAAAATGGGAATTTAGTTGGGCTATAAATCATTAGTAAATAGGTAGTAGTATTATAAATTGGTAAAATGTAATGGTCTAAAGTGGAGACAGAAAAGTCTAGGGTGTTCAGAGAACAGTAGTTATATTTGGCTTGAGAGGAAGAGAGTAAGAGATAAACCTTGACTATATTATAAATGGCTTTTCATACCAGGCTGAAGAGTATCAACCAAATGTTCCAGGACAAAGGGATGCCGCTAAATATATCCAGGGCTATTAGATGGGGATACAGACAGAAGAATCTCTGTGCATTAGCAAACATTTGTGATTTGAGAATCTTTATGAAGATAGATTGAAGGGTAAAATAGAAGGGAAGGCTGGAAAGAAAGTGACTAATTAAAAGCTTTTGCACCCATAGATAAGAAAGAATGATTTCTGAAGTGAGATAATAGTTGCCAGGGCAATGGAAACAGAAGCTGGCACCCAAAAGTGCTGACCCCAAGGCTTTGACCATGGACAGGATATTAGGGGGAAAGAGAGAGAGAGAGAGAGAGTGTTACCACAGATTAAAGAAAGCTGCTCTATTGAAACAAATTGTGGGTGTGTGTGTGTGTGTGTGTGTATCTTTACGTAAGTAATCTGTTTACTTTAGAAAAATTTAAAAAATGCAGATGGAAAAATAGATAGCCTGACCCAAAGATAGCCACCATACATCTTTTCTTATAGGTCTCATGCTTGTGTATCAATGTGTGGGTGTTTGTATATACACACACACATAATTTACTAATTTTAATAATATCTGTTTATGCAATATATTTAATAATGTGTTTTTCTTACCCATAAATGAATGCAAATATCTTTTCTGGTTAATAAATATAGATTTATAGAATCATTTCAATTGTTATACACATAGTATTCCACTATTAAAGTAATAAAATATAAGTAACCCTTCTCTGTTCTTGAATATTGAGGTTGTTGCAAATTTTTAGCTTTTAAATCTCAGAGGAATGCATTACAAAATCTGTAGGAATTCCTTATAAGAAGACTAAACAAAAGCGCTAAGAGGGGTTCTCACACCTTACCTTTGGCTCTCAGGAAACAGTTTACAATGTATTGCACATCAGCTTCACTTTAGTTTCATAGAAATCATGTGCAGAAAGTCCTATCATGCTTGTCCTACAGGTACAGAAAGTAAAGGTTAGAGGAGTTTAAATAATTTGGTCCAAATCAATGGGTAATACACAAGGGCAAGTTCTCAAGTCAGGTGTTCTGATCTGAAATCCAGGGTTTTTCAATCATAGACTCTGCTTTGAAATTACTTGAAGGTAGATAATCAATAACCCCTACTCTGCACCCATTTTGACAATTAAAATTAAAGGAGACATAAAGTTTGGGGAAGTGATGCAGATGATGCCTCTTTAATATTATTATTCTTTTAGTTGGATTCTCTGAACAGTATCTTCAATGTAACCATGGTGATTTAAATGGGAAAGAGGACAGGGTTATTACATTAGGTGAAGATTCAGAAGCCGATTTATCCACAGATTGTAGTGATCAAATGAATTACAACTTTGTAATATTACTACATTCATATTTAAGAGATAAAAGTTGAAGTTCAACTTCTATAATATCCAGTTATTTAAGGCACAGCAAGTTATAAGGATTAATCATTTTAATATCTTCCCATAAAAGTGGACTAACTAAACAAAAACAAGACTGATAAAGAAGGGAAGTGAAAATATTATTTTGTTTGCTGATATTTGTGAAACAAGCACTTGAAAATAAAGCATATCAAAGTGGGTGTATGGAGGGGGGAATAATTCCATTGGCAGAGTGAACTATGATCAGATTAAGAAACAGCAATATATTTTTGCATGGCTAATAAACAGATCAAAAACCTGCAAACCTAAGGATATTTGGATGCCGAATTTTACTTTAATTTTCAAATACTTCTATCTGGCTGTACCATCTCTCCAGTAAGAAAATTATATTACACATAGCCCTGCTTTCTGGTATTCAGCAAGTAGCACCTCACTGTCAAACTTAGATGTGACCTTGATTTTCTTTTTTATATTTAGAATTTTTAAAAATTTGTCCCCTTAAACTTTAAGCAGAAGGTTTTGGCAAAGAATAAGGCATGCTGTAAAAGCTTTATTTAAGCTAGAAACACAATGTCTTTCAGATAGTCACTATCAATATTGCATCCACTCTATTTTTCAATCCTTTGAATTTATAATAATATTTTTAATTAAAGTTATAAAACTATTTTTAGGTAGTCAAATGATGCTTTACAAATTGCCTGATTTCTTAGCATCTACCCTTCAAATGAAAATAATGAAAAATGCTTAAGGAAGAAGTTTAAGAAATTAAGTCAAGTATTTTTCCACCCTCCAAGAAGAAATTTAATGCAACTCAAAAAAATATGATTACACATATACATATTGCTGCAAAAGGAATCCAGATGTATGGAATAAGAAGCATTTTTATTTTTGTCTAACCAATTGAAACTATAGAGATTATATGAATTTATCATTAGTAATAAGAGAAACTAAATAAATTTTATTTATTTATTTGTTATTATTGTTTAAGCTGTTACAGTTGTTCCCACTTTTTTTCCTCTTCCTTCCCTCACCCAGCTCAACCCTCTCCTCACTCCAAAGATATACCCGCATTTTTGTCTGTGTCCTTGTGTTGCACATAAATATTCTTTGGTTAATAAATAACTTTGGAGTTAAACAGAAGTATAGTCTAATTACAGCTTTGTAGTGGCTCAAATATCTAAACTGTTAAGTTTCACCAAAATATCGATTCTTTTTGTGTTCTGCAGCAATTATCTTACAACCTCCATGTCAACTTTCCCTAGCATGTTTAAGTAAACAGGTAGGCTCTTTGGTTATTTTGCTTTGTTTTTGCAAGGACTCATTATATAATAACTAATTACCCAAAGCCAGGCAAAACGATTTGTACAATTATTAAAACTGCCCAATATCACATTCAACAAGCAGAGAATTATGATTAAATATAAATTTGGTTTGTTCTCCTTTTTAAAGTACTCAGGGTTTGGAAAGAAATATGCTTCTATCACTTTAGAAGAACCTTCTGACAAATGATATATACCAACAAATATTGGTATAGCCATAATAGACTGGGAGGTATTGGACCAGATCCTGGCAATAGAGTAGATCAGAGAGACAGATCACAGAGTTCGAACTTCCTGTGAAAGAAGTTACTGTAAGGGTAATGGGAAAAAATAGCAAGTGGCGTTAACCACGAAGAGGTCACCCTTAGGATCTGCCTTTTAAAAGAACACTCTGGCAATAGTGTGGATTGCAGAGGAGATAAAAGTGGACAGATGGTATGTAGCAGGGGAGTTGCCGTAGCTGAAGTAAGACTTTAAAGGAGGACATTGTGAATGAGAGAAGAAATTTTGAGCATTTGTTAAAAATTAGAATTGTCAGAACTTCCTGGAACACTGGGTAAGAGGATGAAAAAACTGAGACATCAGAGACAGCATTCAGCCTGCAGGGTAAATGATTTAGCTATTTGCTCAATTGGAAACAAAAGAATTAAACTGTATACTCCACCTGGTGTGAATTAAATAACTAAATGATTTTTTAAAACTAAATTATTTGGAAAAGTATGTTAACTAAGATCAAGGTGTTAAAAGTGATAGGTTCTAGAAGTTGAAACTGAGTATTTCTTGGATGTTGGTTAACCAAAATGAAGTCTATCATATTTTCTGGTAGGCTCTGGAAGCAGTAGTTTTAGGAAGAAAGGTATCATGTTTAAAGTTTGTTTCAGTATCTTAGTGAGACAATCGTCTGACGATTTGGGGAAGAAAATGAAGGATAGCATTTAAATTAAATTTCACAGCACCTCATGTTTTAAACAACTTGGAGGCTTATGAAAAAAGGAAATCAAAGCTTAGTAATAGGTATAAACAACTCATTAATTTTATCTTCATCATATTATAAAGTGAAGAAAAGCCTTCACCCTTTCCCCATCAGTAGAAATGCTACTGGTTTGAATGGATAATAAGATGTAAAACATTTAGAATTCTATTGATGGCTCCAACAAATTGATAAATACATTAGACACAATCTTAAATGGTGTCCAAAGAAGCTGTGAGGTTTGCAAGTCAGGACTGTTTCTGTTTTTACACATAGTTTAGCTTTGCCATTGCCATGAAGATGAAGAAAAATGAACAAACATAGGAAACAAAGAGAAAGTAAAGTAGGGAGCATGTATTTTTATTAAGGCACATTCAGTTTCATAACATAATTTTATTAACCAATGTCCCCCAGTAAAGTCAATAAAAAAGAAAAAATAAGGCCTTATGTTGTCAACAAAATGAAACATTTTTGTATATCCTTTTTAAATTATTAATTTATTTTTCAGTTACAGTTGACATACAATGTTATATTAGTTTCAGGTTTACAACATAGTGATAAGACATGTATACACTTTACCAAGTAAAATTATCATCCCTGACACCATACACAGTCATGACAATATTATTGACTATATTCTGTATGTTGTACTTTACACCCCCATGACTGTTTTTATAACTAGCAATTTGTACTTAATCCCTTTCACCTTTTTCACTCTGCCCCCTCAACCTTCTTCCCATCTGGCAACATTCTCTGAATCTGTGAGTTTGTTTCTGTTTTATTGGTTTATTTATTTATCTTTCTCTGATTTATTTCATTAGTGTAATATTTCCTAGGTCTATCCATGTTGTTGCAAATGGCAAGATTTCATTTTTTTAGGGTAATATTCCATTGTACATATGTTCACTTTTTTAAAATTTATTTTTTAATTAGACTTGGCATGGAATATTATATTACTTGCAGATGTAGAGCATAGTAGTTAGACATTTATACAACTTAAGAAGTAATCACAAATAAGTCTAGCACCCACCTGATGTCATACATAGTTATCACACTATTATTGAATATATTCCCTAAACTCTACTTAATCCCCATGACTATTTTGTAACTACTAACTTGTACTTCCTAATCCCTTTACCTTTTCCAACCAACTTCTCCAAATGCTTTCTCATCTGGCAACCATTAGCTTGTTCTCTGATTTATGGGTTTGTTTCCATTTTGTTTGTCTATTTAGTTTTTTTAAGATTCCACATGTAAGTAAAATCTTATGGTATTTGTCTTTCCTTGTCTGACTTATTTCACTTAGCATAAATCCCTCTGAGTTCATCCATGTTGCCACAAATGGTAAGATTTCTTTTTTATGACTAATATTCCATTGTATATATGTACAAAAATTTCTTTATTTAGTCATCTATCAGTGGACACTTAAGATGATTCCATATCTTGGCTGTTGTAAATAATGCTGCAATGAACATAGAGGCACATATATACTGTCAAATCAGTGTTTTGGATTTCGTTGTTTAAATACTCAAAACTGGGATCTTTGGGTCATAGTTCTATTTTTAATTTTTTAGAAGTTTCCATAGTGGTTGCATCAATTTGCAATACTACCAATAGTGTACAAGGATTTCTTTTTCTCCACGTGCTTGCCAACACTTGTCTATTTATTGATGATACCTATTTGACAAGTGTGAGGTGATATCTCTTTGCAGTATTAATTTACATTTCTCTGATTATTACTGATGTTGGGCATCTCTTTACATGTCTGTTGGCCATATGTATGTCCTTTTCGGAGAAATGTCTACTCAGATCCCATTTTTTAAAAAGATTTTATTTATTCATTTTTAGGGATTGGGGAAGGAAGGGAGAAAGAGAGGCTGAGAAACATCGATGTGAGAGTATCATGCTCTTTTGGTTACTATAGACTTGTAGTATAGTGCGAAACATTCAAATTTGTTCTTCTTTCTCAAGGTTGCTTCACATACTTGGTGTCATTTGTGGTTCCATATATATTTTAGGATTATTTATTCTACTTCTGTGAAAAACCTCACTGGTTATTGATAGGGATAGCATTGAATCTGTAGATTGCTTTGAGTGGTATGGATTTTTTTAAAATTATTTTTTGTTCAAACACATTTGTCTCCATTTTACTACCACCACTTAACCCTGCTCCATCCATCCCCACCTCCCTCCCTCAATCCTTCAACATGTTGGCTTTGTCCATGGGTCTTTTATACATGTTCCTTGATTTGACCCTTCCCTTTCTTTTCCTCATTACCCTCCTCCCTCCTTCCCTCTTGCTACTATCAGTTTCTTTTTTCTTTCAATGTTCCTGGTTATATTTTCCTTGCTTGTTTGTTTTGTTGATTAGGTTCCACTTATAGGTGAGATCATATGGTATTTGCCTTTCACCCCCTGGCTTATTTCATTTGTCATAATGCTCTCCAGTTCCATCCATACTGTAGCAAAGGGTAGTAGCTCACTCTTTCTTTCTTTCTGCTGTGTAGTATTCCATTGTGTAAATGTACTATAGTTTTTTTAAAATTTTTTCACTGTATTGGATTTATATATTTAAATTTTTTTAAATTTTTCACATACATTTGTCTCCATTTACCTGCCACCTCTTTCCCCTGCCACACCCACCCAGACCTCCCCCTCTCAATCCTTCCCCACCTTGGCTTCATCCATGTGTCCTTCACACCTGTTCCTTGATCTGACCCTTCCCCTTCCCCTCGCCACTACGCCCTTCTCTCCCTCCCTCCAGTCTCTGTAGGTTTCTTCTTTCTTTCAATGTTGCTGGTCATATTTTCCTTGCCTGCTTGCTTTGCTGATTAGGTTCCACTTATAGGTGAGATCATATGGTATTTGTGTACCATAGATTTTTTATCCACTCATTTACTGATGTGAACTTAGGTTGCTTCCAGCACTTGGCTATTGCATATTGCACTGCTATGAACATTGGGGTGCATAGGTTATTTTGAATTGGTGTTTCAGGATTCTTAGAGTATAATCCCAGTGGTGGAATTACTGGGTCAAAAGGAAGTTCCATTTTTAGCTTTTTGAGGAAATTCCAAACTGTTTTCCACAGTGGCTGCACCACTCTGCATTACTACCAACAGTGTACTACAGTCCCCTCTTCTCCACAACCTTGCTAGCACTTGTTATTTGTTGACTGGTTTATGATGGCCATTCTGACCAATGTCAAGTGGTATCTTATTGTAGTTTTAATTTGTATTTCTCTGATGGCTAATGATGCCGAATGCCGAACTTCCTTTCATATGTCTCTGGGCCCTGTTTATGTCCTCTTTGGAGAAGTGTTTGTTCAGATCCTTTGGCCATTTTTTAATTGGATTGTTTGTCTTCCTGGATAGGAGTCGTGTGAGTTATTTATGTATTTTGGAGATCAAACCACTTTCCAAGGTATCATTAGCAAATATATTTTCCCATATGATTGGTTCCCTTTTTATTTTGCTGATATTTTCTTTAGCCATGCAGAAGCTTCTTATTTTGATAAAGTCCCACTTGTTTATTCTTTCCTTTATGTCCCTTACTTTAGGGGACATATTGGTGAAAATATTGCTTCATGAGATACCTGAGAGTTTCCTGCCTATGTTCTCCTATATGACTTTATGGCAACTTATATTTAAGTCTTGTATCTATCTTGAGTTTATTTCTGTGTATGATGTAAGTTCGTGGTCAAATTTCAATTTTTTGCATGTGGCTGTCCAGCTCTCCCAACACCGTTTGTTGAAGAAGCTATCTTTATTGCATTTTATGCTCCTGCCCCCTTTGTCAAATATTAATTGACCATAGAGACATGAGTTTATTTCTGGGCTCTCTATTCTGTTCCATTGATCTATGTGTCTGTTCTTAGGCCAGTACCAGACAGTGTTGATTACAGTGGCCTTGCAGTATAGTTTCATGACAGGTGTTGTGATCCCTCCCACTTCGTTCTTCTTTCTCAAAATTGCTGTGGTGGTTGCTGCCTCATGGGGGGTGAGTCAGCACTGGGGTCCCGCCAGATGCTCTCTCAGTTCTCTCCCCTAGGCCTCCTTCCCATTCTCTCCTCAGGCATCTCTGGCCCACTCTGCCCCTGCCTTTGCAGAAGGCCATGCTCCAGAAGGAGAACCAGTTCCTCAAGTCAGGGTACCAAGCCATGTTCCATTCTGCCTCATAAGTGGAGGTACTGCTGCTTTTGCTGCAGCTAGATCCATCCAGGCTCAGGATCCTGGGACCAGGGTACTGATTGTATGTGAAGATCCTGAACTGCCTTACATGCGACCTCCTCTTTCAAAAGAACTGTTTTCAGATGATCCAAATATCACAAAGACACTACGATTCAAACAGTGGAATGGATAAGAGAGAAGCATGTATTTCCAGCCACCCTTTTTCTATGTCTCTGCTCAGAACCTGCCTCACACTGAGAATGGTGGTGTGGCTGTCCTCACTGGGAAGAAGTTAGTACAGCTGGATGTGAGAGGCAACATGGTAAAACTTAATGATAGCTCTCAAATAACTTATGAAAAGTGCTTGATTGCAACAGGAGACACTCCAAGAACTCTGTCTGCCATTGATAGGACTAGAGCAGAGGTGAAGAGTAGAACAACACTTTTCAGAAAGATTGAAGGCTTTAGAACCTTAGAGAAGATTTCCAGGGAAGCCAAGTCGATTACGATTATTGGTGAAGGCTTCCTTGGTAGCAAACTGGCCTGGCTCTTGGCAGAAAAGCTTGAGCCTTAGGCACTGAAGTGATTCATCTCTTCCCTGAGAAAGGAAATATGGGAAAGATTCTTCCCAAATACCTCAGCAACTGGACCATGGGAAAACGTCAGAGGAGAGAGGATAAAGGTGTTGCCCAATGCTATTGTGCAATCATTTGGAGTTAGCGGTGGCAAGTTACTCGTCAAGCCGAAAGATGGCCGGAAGGTAGAAAATGACCACTTAGTGGAAGCTGTAGGCCTGAAGCCCAATGTTGAGTTGGCCAAGATTGGTGGACTAGAGATTCAGATTTTGGTGGCTTCTGGGTAAATGCAGTGCTCCAAACACACTCTAACATCTGGGTGGCAGGAGATGCCGCATGCTTCTATAATATAAAGTTGGGTAGGGGGTGGGTAGAGCATCATGATAATGCTGTTGTGAGTGGAAAATTGACTAGAGAAAATATGACTGGAGCTGCCAAGCCATACTGGCACCAGTCAATGTTCTGGAGTGATCTGGGCCCCGATGTTGGCTATGAAGCTATTGGTCTCCTGGACAGTAATTTGCCCATAGTTGGGGTTTTTGCAAAAGCTTCTGTACAAGACAACCCAAAATCTGCCACAAAGCAGTCAGGGACTAGTATCCAATCATAGAGTAAAACAGAGTTGGAGGCCTCAGAAATCACTATTCCTCACAGCAACTCTGCAGTCCCCAAGGCTCCTGTGGAAGGGGAGGACTATGGCAAAGATGTCGTCTTCTACCTCAGGGACAAAGTGGTGGTATGAATTGTGCTGTGGAACATCTTCAACTAAATGCTGATAGCAAGGAAGATCATTAAGGATGGTGAGCAACATGAAGCTCTCAATGAAGTAGATAAACTATTCAACATTCATGAAGACTGAAACACCCAAGAAGACTAGGCAAGCACTTTGCTGTCCCTGACAGCAGCTTGGATGACTAAACAAACATTTTTTATTCAACAGACTTCCTTTGTGAATATTTCAATTGTGAATATTTTAACAATGTAGGCAAATTCTTAATGTTAACATCATTAAATAAAATCTGATCCTTCTAAAAAAATTGATGTGGCTATTTGGGGTTGTTTATTGTCCCATTTAAATTTTTGAAATGTTTGTTCTGTCTGTGAAATACATCATTGGTATTTTAGTAGGGATTGCATTGAATCTATAAATTGATTTGGATAGTATGGACATTTTGATGGTGTTAATTCTTCCAATCCATGAACATGATATATGCTTCCATTTATTTGTGTCTTCCTTAATTTCTTTTTTCAATGTTGTATAGTTTTCTGCATACAGGTCTTTCACTTCCTTTGTTAAGTTTATTCCTAGGTACTTTATTTTTCTTGTTGCTGTAGTAAATGGGATCCTTTTTTCCTGATTTCTGATTCTGATATTTTATTGTTGGTATGGAAAAATTCCTTTAATTGTTGAATATTGACTTTGTATCCCCCCGCCACATTATGCAAAATTCATTTATTAGGTTGAGTAGTTTTTTGGTAGAATATATAGGGTTTTCTAAGTACATGATCATGTCTTCTGCTAACAGTGCTACCTTTACTTCCTCCTTTCCAATTTGGATGACCTTTATTTCTTTTTCTTGTCTGATTTCTGTGGTGAGAACATCTAATACTATGTTGAATAGAAGTGGTGAAAGTGGACATCCTTGTCGTGTTCCCGATCTTAGTGGGAAAGCTTTTAGTTTTTGCCCATTGAGTATGAGGTTGGCTGTAGGTTTTTCATATATGGCCTTTATTATGTTGAAGTATGTTTCCTTCATTTCCACTTTGCTGAACGTTTTTATTATAAATGGATGCTGTATTTTATCAAAAGCTTTTTCAGCATCTATTACTATTATATGGTTTGTGTCTTTTGTATTGTTTATGCGATGTATTACATTTATTGATTTGAGTATATTGTACCATCTTTGCATCCCTGAGGTATGATCCTGGTGTATGAGCTTTTTAATATATTGCTGGGTAAAACATCAACAAAATGGAAAGGGACCCAACCATATGGGAAAATATATCTGCCAATCACACCTTGGACAAGGATATGAACTCCAAAATATATAAAGACGTCACATGACTCCACACCAGGAAGACGAATGATTGAATTAAAAAATGGACAAAGGACCTGAAAAGACACTTTTCCAAGGAGGACATACAGAGGGCCCAAAGACACAAGAAAAAATGTTCAACATTACTAGCCATTAGAGAGATGCAAATTAAAACCACAATGATATACTATTTCACACTGTTCATAGTGGCCATGATTAATAAATCAACGAACAACAAATGCTGGCAAGATTGTGGAGAAAAGGGAACTCTAGTATACTGTTGGTAGGAATGCAGACTAGTACAACCATTGTGGAAAACAGTATGGAATTTCCTCAAAAACTAAAGATAGAACTTCTTTTAAATCCAGTGATCCCACTGTTGGTACTATAGTCTAAGAATCATGAAACACCAATTCTAAAGAACTTATGTACCCCAATGCTCATAGCAGTGTTATTTGTAATAGCCAATTGCTGGAAACCACCTAAGTGCCCATCAATAAATGAGTTCATCAGAAAACTGTGGCACATTTATACAATGGAATACTATGCAGCAGAAAGAAAGAAGGGACTCCAACCCTTTACAACAGCATGGACAGAACTGGAGAGCATTATGCTACGTGAAATAAGCCAGGCAGTGAAAGAGAAGTACCATATGATCTCACCTATAAGTGGAACCTACCCAATAAAACATACACATGAGCTAAATAGATCCAGAAATTTGGAAATAAAGAACAAATTGACAGTGATCAGAGGGGAGGGGGAGGGAGATGGCAGGGGAAAACACAAGCAAAGGAACACAAATAGAGGACTTATGGGCACAGACAATGTGGGGATTGACTATGGGAGTCAGGGCGCGGAATAAGGGAGTAATGGGGAAAAAGGAAGGAAAAAATTTAAATTCCATTGTGTAAACATGAAAAAGTATTCTTGCTTTTATTTGGGAAATTATAGATAGAAAGATAGATGTAGAGTGATATGTATATGATATATACATACATCAACAAATATATAGTTTTAAGCATTTGTATATCATTAAAGAGAACATTTTACAAGCTATCATACTGCAAATGAATTTTTGTTGTTGTCAAATTACTAGATGCTTTAAAAAGGTTATTGCTCAAAGAGAAAAACTACTCCTACCAAAAAATAAATAAATAAACATACAGATACAAAATACTTTTATATTAAAAAAGCACAAGTTTACAAACTTGTTTCTTAGTGTTTCTCAAAATAACTAACACTTGTGTCAATATTATGAAAGAAAATCATAGGATATCTCAATTATTACAACTATATAAGTACAACTTTATGAGATAAATATTAATATCTTTATTTTGTAATTAAAAAAACTTGAATTCAGAGATATGGAGTCATGTGCCTCTTGTCATAAGGTGGCCACAAAGAGCTACCAGCATAAAAGGAGAATTTAAAATAGGCAGAAAAATTCATAACATAATAGCATTTTATACATTAACATTTACCTTCTTGAGGGAAGAGGTAAACGGTAAATAAATGTTTATTAATCTTTGAAACAGTTATGTCTTGTGTATGATAGGTAAAAGTTAACAAATGAATGACTCAATAGAAATTTAAGTAAGAGGTGAAGGATGGGAGAATATAAAATGTTACATTCCTACATTCTGCCAGGAAGCCAAGGACAAGATCTGTAGATTTTCTGTCTTGGAAGAAGGTTAGGTTCATTCTAGTTTAAAAATAAAATAATTACCTTTCTGAAGGTAATGTTCATAATGGAAGAGGCTGTGCATGAATGAGGGTGGGAGTATATAGGAAATCTCTGTACCTTCTCTCTATATCGTTGTAAACCTAAAACTGCTCCTAAAATAGCCCTTTTAATTTTTTAAGCAATAAATAATAAAGACAGAAAATACATATTATTTAACATTTGGTGGGTATCTATCATATGGATAACAAATACATTGCATCTTTTAATATAATAGCTTTAATGAGATTTAATTCACTTTCCATAGAATTAATCCATTTATAGTGTAAAACTCAGTGATTTTTATACACTTATATTGACATACAATATCCCATTAGTTTCAGGTACATTGTAGTGAAAGTTACATGCATTACAAAATAATCCCCATGATAAGTCTAGTTAACATCTGTCACCATAGAGTTATTACAATATTATTGACTATATTTCCTATGCTGTACATCCCTATAAATTATTTATTTTATAACTGAAAGTATACATTGCATCTTGAACTCTCTGGCTCTAATCTGTTCTCAGTCGCTTCTAGGAACGTTGTGCTAAAATGGATTCTGAATCGGGTAAGTGTAGCAATGCTGCCATGAGTACCAGAGGGGATGATAACATGTTTGCCAAAGATCGGTCATTTTTAGCTTCTTATGTTCCCAGTACTGCACTAATGGTATTGTCCCTTCTCAGGAGAATCTCAGAGTGTAGCAGGAGATGAGGTCAAAGAAAGAGAAAAAGTATAATACATTGAGGCAAGTATAAAAACAGAGCTGTGTTCAAGATTTTGTGTCAGAACAGAGAAGGGAGATAGGAATGCTGCTTAAAGAAATTAGTAACTCTTTTTATTAGTTATAATAATAAACAGTGTGCATACATCACATGCTTACAATTTTCACAGTGCTGTCCTGAGAACTTACATGTTTTAATTCACTGAATTTTTTCAAAATTCATGAAATGGCTGCTATTATTATCCCCACTTTACAGATAAAAAACTGAGCTCTAGTTAAGTAACTTGCCCAAGATCAGTATGTGGCAGGTGGAGAAGCTGGGTGCCCAGATGGCCTAGATGTTAATTATTAAAATATGTGAAAAAATACTTTTTTACACTGGATGTGTTTCCTATATAGGTAAGTAAAATTACTTCAAGAATATTCTTTTACTCAGTAAAAAATAAGTAATTTTGAGCCACAGTGATTTAAGTTTAACCCTAATATTGTCAATGAAACTTCAAGAATATGTATCAGCTATACCAATTTTATTTACTCCTGATGTTTGTCATTCTTCAAAGAATTCCTTTTTGTTTTTGTTTTTCCTTTTGTTTTCAGAAAGTTAACTGAGTTGGCAGGAAGTATATGGTGAGTTAAATACAAATTTTGAAAGTTTACTATTTGGAATCAGATAACTTCACTCCATAAATAATTGTAGGGCAGAATTACTAAAATAAGTCAAAATGATTAACAAGGACAAATATCCTGGCCTTATTTTACCATCTATTTAATTTTCATTAAGTCCATCTACTGAGATAAAAACTATAAATTAAGCACAACATGACCCCGGCTTTCATAGTACTTTAACTAGGATGTGATCACAGTTTCAAGAGTTGTGCTCATGAAAAACAGTATAATTGGACTTTAAAACCAAGTTTTTTTCAGGAATTTAAAAAAGGCATTAGCCAGTATCTGTATCACGTAAAGACATGTAAAGCCCTTTCATTTGAGGATAGGATGGCAAGAAGACTAAAGATCAAGGATCAGATGCAGAGTGAATAGTCTTGTAATTTATGAATAGCACATATATTAACTAGTTGATGTTTGGCATTTTACACATTTAAAAATATATATTATTTACTCACCACCCAGATATAATGTATGTCAACATTTGTCTATACTTGCCTTAGATTCTTTTTCTTTTCCTTATTTTTATGAAATTATTATCACATACTCTTTATTCTCTTTCTCTACATGAAATCCAGATTCTTACTGGAACCCCTCGTCTAATTTAGACATCCAAACCCTAGCTCTTATTATGGTAATAGCTATGAAGTGCCTGTCCCAAACATCAGTCCCTTTCATCTGGGCAAACAGGACTAACGTGGTTACACCATTATGCCCACTGTAGCAATGAGGTAACAGGGACTAGAAGAGACTAAGTGACACATGTGGGATTTGAACTCTGCTCTGCCTGCCTTCAAGATCCTTGTTCTTCGCACATGTCTGTAGTTCCCATGAAGAATAATGATAGCTCCCAGTCTCAGCTTCTGCTAAATCCATGCACTATTCATTCTGCTATTATTGAGCATTGAAAACACAGACCAATAAAAAACAATCAATCAGAACATTGCTTGGTTTTGCAAGTCTTCTGCAAATCTATTCCTGTTTTTTCATTCCTAATAAAGATGATTCACAGGCATCTTCACCACAGTACATCTTAGGCTCCCAGCCACAGAGTGCTGCTGTCAGTGTCAAGATAATGGAGTCTATGGTTGAACTACTAATCTCCCACAAAGGCCATGGGTGGAGAGAATCTCAGTAAGGTTCCCAAGCCACTAGTCTCAAAACACTTGATATTTGAGTTGTATTCAACCGCTCCTTCAGCTTCCTGCTTCATTTTGTCATTACCATTGTTTATCTTAGGGACAGACCTACTTTGGATACCCAATGCTTATAAAATTCATCTTTTTTCCCCCTTTGTAAATTTCATATTGGTGAGACCATGTTCACAGATTCATTTACTCTACAAATATTTACTGAATGTTGCTATTTTCTAGGCACTCTTCAAGGCAATGTGGAAGGAATAAACAATATAGTCAAGGTATTTGTATTTTGGTGGAGAATGGCAGGCAAGAAGCAGACAAATAAGTATCTAGTATGTCTGATGAGTAAAATGCTAAGGGGTAGAAGGAGGCAGCGTATAAATAGGGTAGTCAAGGAAGGCCTATCTGATTAGGTAACAACATCCTAGCAGGAATCAGAATAAAATTAGAGCAAGAACTATGTTTAATATCCAGAGGGAGAGAATTTCCAGCATGGGAAACAGCAATCACAAAGTCTGAGTCACAAGCATGCTTGCCACGTTCAAACACAGTGAGAAAGAATGAGCCAGATTGAGTGCTAAGAGCTGAGGCCAGAGAGGATCAGAATCTGGACCACAGAAGGTTTTAAATTTTAGTTGGAGTGGAATGGGAAATAATTAGCATGTGTAAGTAACATGATATGATTTTACAAAATTTAGGTTTCATGGATAGATGTGGCTTTTTGGGAATTTGGTGGGAGGACACATCTTGAGTGGTGGATCTGTCCAAGACGTCTTCCATTCTAAGTCAGGGCTTGCCATGTGCAGTGAAAATGGTGTTAAAGTAGACTAAGGGGGCACCCACACTGGAATCACCCAAGAAGATTTTTGATGAGACACCCCCCCCCCCCGCAAGATATGATGAGCCAGAATTTTTGTGATCGGGTCTAAAGAACCTGCATTTCAAACAAGCTGTATATGGTGACTTAACATATACAAGAATTTTGAACAATTACTGGAGTCAGGGAAAGCTTTGCAGAAGAGAATTCTGGAACTGAGTTGGAAAAAAGGAAAGAGTTAACTTCTGGGGCAGGGGCAAAGAGCAATGATGGTGAGGATCCCTCAGGGAGAGGAACAATTATGGATAAATACCTAGAGGCATAAAATATCATTTGACATTTAGATTCCTGGATTTCATTTGACATAACTGGAGCAGCAATTCTTCCGAAATTTTACCCTGTGCCAGGTGCATATATGGTCTCATTTTCTCACCCCAGTTACTGTAAGAGGGACTCCAAGGGAGATAAGGGTGAGATAAACTAAGCTGTATATGCAAGATTCCTAGGCTAGTAAATGGTAACAGTGGAATTCAGCACATGTAGTTTAACTCTGAACTGTGTGATCTTAACCATTAGACTAAGGAAAGTGTAAAAATGAAGTTTGAGAGACAATAGAACAGATCAAGAGGTACTATCGCCTTCCTATCAGCACAGATTTTGAATGTTGACACAAAACTCATCAGGGGTTTTCCTTAAAGAAATGTATACAAGGGAGTGGCATGACTCCCATGGTGTGCAGGAAGAAGTAGTAATGGCTGGGATTAAGTTAATGCAAAGATAATGCCTTCACTCAGCTCCTTTAGAAAGCAGAGCTTGAGGCAATAGTAAAAGTGTTGATGGTTTATTTGAGAGGCACATACCCAAGGTGGAAAAGGTGGAGAAATAATTAAATGTAATAGGCTGAATAATGGCCACCCAAAGATATCAGATCCTAATTCCTGGAACTTGTGAATGTCACCTTGTAAGGAAAAAGGGTCTTTGCACATGTTATCAGCTTAAGGGCATTGAACTGTGGAGATGAACTTGGATTACCTACATGGACCCTAAACTCAATCATAAATGTCCTTATAAGAGAGAGTCAAAGGGAGATAGGACACAGACAGAAGTGAAGAAGGTGTTGTAAACATGATGACAGATGTGGGAGTGAGATAGACACTTCTTAAGAAATTATGGACACACCAGAACCTAGAAGCAAAGGATGGATGTTCTCCTAGAGCCTCCAAAGGGAGTATAGCCCTGCTACCACACTGACATTGTTCCAATGAAACTGATGTAAGGCTTCTGGTTTTAAGAACTTGATAAAATAAATTAATATTGTTTCAAGACACCAAGGTTATCATTTTCGATAGCAACCCCAGGAAGCTGATACAGTAAGCCTGGAAAGAGAGGCTTCAAAGCAACATGATGTAATGTATTATGATGCTGGCCACAACTTCACAAGGAACCACATCATGACATAGGAGGTGGGTGGGCAGGTGTAATGTGAAGCCCTCTTGAGAAGGTATACATGAAGAAACAGTACTCTAGAGCAGCCCATAAAAGGACAAGGAGTGAAGAATTTATCTACAAATTACATCACCTAGTCCTTTGGAAACTACTCAGTAATCTCTATTCCATACCCCATGGTGTACATTTCATGTAAATGCATAAATGGAGGAGCTACTTAATGCAAATAGGGCTCAGCATGTGGTGCAAGAGATCCATGCAAATCTGAATCTTTAACTCCCATTCTATCTGGATTGGGAGCTCACCAAGAGTGCTAGTAAAGGCAATGGGGTGAGACATTTGGCAAGAACATTGTCAAGGGAACATGAGAAGGGGTACAAGAATTGCATGCAAAATAGGGGACAAAGATGAAATTATATATTCAGAAATATGTAGAAGATAAATTCAGGAGGCCTTTCTGACAACTTTGCTGTATAGAACTGTAGTTAATCTAATGAGCATTGGAGTTAAAGAGATTTGGCTTAAAATCTTAGTCCTACAACCCACTGTATATGTAATTAGGGATAATTAGATCATCAGAGTCCCAGTTTCTTCCTATCTATAAAATGGAAAGAATAATATGCACTTTTTATGGTTCTAAGGAAAGATGATGTGTAAAGTATTTATCTCAGTGTTTGGCACATAGTACAAATAAAAAAGTGGAACGACACTCATTGTTATCATCATTGCATGGAGTAAAGAAGCAGGAGAAAGAATGGAGGAGGACATTCAGGAGTCTGGCTTGGGCAACTGAGTGGATATTAGGGAGGGGAGAAAGTTTGACAAGGTAGAAAAAGAGAGTGGACTGGCATCTATATGTAAATTATTTTTCTCAGAGCACCTTCACTGTTTCACTTGACCACCCAGATCACTAGGAAGAGGAGGAAGGACCTATTTATTGAGCCTCATCTATGTGTCAGACACTAATTGGTTATTTTACATGTTATTTCATTTGCCTTTATAACAACCCTTTTATTTGGGATGTCTTGCTATGCTATACAGAAACAGAATCTGAGACACAGAAAACATAACTTTACCTAGCCACTCATTCATGAACTGGTAGAGAAAGAGATGTCAACCTAAATTCCTCTGATTCTAAAACTTGTATTCTCACTACTTCCTCATGACCCATCATATTATCCACACATACTCAAGTGGACATAGAAAACATATTCCAAAGACAAGTGTATTATTCTTGGATTTCCTGTACAGGAAGAATATAAAGACATTTACCTATTAAAACCATACTGCCGCTGACAATATCAAGCACCGACAATAACACAGAGCAACTGTGTTATGCTGATAATAAATGTACATTTTGGAGCAATTTTAGAAACATGATAAGCATATCTACCTAAAGCTAAAATACACCCACTCTACCACTCCAAAATTCTATTCCTAGGTTTATTCCCAACAAAAATGAGTGTATTTTCATGCACAAAACATGCATAGCATTGTTCAAAGTAACTTTATTCAAAACAGCCAATCAGTGCAAATAGCCCCAATATCCCCAACAATAAAATAAGTAAATAAATTGTGTCCTGCAATAGCATACAACACGGAAATAAAAAGAATGAATTACTGATACATGTATAAACATGAATAAATCTCACAGATATGATGTTGAGCAAATAAAGTTAAATATAAAAAGTATACATTGTATGATCCTATTTATATGAAGAACAGGCAAAAATAATCCACAGTAATAAAAGTCAGAATAGCAGTTACTCTCGAGACAAAGGTTCCTGGAAGTGGGGGTTGGGAGGGGCAAGGGAGCTGTCTGGGGTGTTGAAAGTGTTCTATATCTTGATGGATAGTGATTACATGGATGTACACAAAAATTAAATCAATATATGCACTTAAGATTTCTGTACTTTATTCTATGTAAGTTATATCTCAATGAACTTTTAAAATATGAGGGGGCCAATAATATCTGGCCAGCACGTGCACAGTCGTTAACCTCTGATTAAAGCTGAGTTCCATCTTAATCACATTTGTCTCACCCTTTCATCCCCTGCACTGGGCACACAGTAGAACTCAAGAAGCATTTATGCAACAAATGAGGACATGCTTAAGGCTTTAGGCAAGTTTCCATGCATCTTTAAGTATATCCTTTCCTGTTCCTCAGGTGAGCCACCAGCTGTGGTGGCATCAGATTCTACCCCTTGAGAAGATGGGCCTGGCCACACATTTATTAGAAGAAATAAACCATTAAACCAAGCAGCAGTTTTGTAGTATGACACAGCAGAATCACTTGCATTAGGCCAATTTTCCACTTATTACAGCAGTAATATCACTAAAAGCCAATGAAAGTGGTCTGTTCTTTCAGAGATTGGCTTTTATGGCTTATTCTAAATATTATCAAATGAATCAAGAGCCGTCATTATAGTCCTTTGTATCTTGTAAGCAAACAGTGTGACTTTGACAAATAATTATTACTGTGTGCGTGTGAGGCCAGTGCTGGGGCGGGAAGAGGTCAAATAACTGATATTTCTGTTTACATCAGTCATTAAGGTAATTTTGGTTAATTTCAGAATAAACAAAATGGAGTCATATGTAAAATGATATCCTATTGCTTTAAACAATTCCAGCACTTTTTAATGTCCAGGCAGCTGAAGACATGAGAAACTTAGTTATTCAAGGCTTCTCAGTCTTATGAACATGTAAGGAAAGTTCAATAAAACTGCTAAGGGCTCAGTCACTCACACAGACTCAGCTAGTATTGCTCATGTCTCATTTAAAGTAAATCTCAATAATTTTTATTTCACTAATTTCAGACTTGGTGGTTACTCATGCATGCCATGCTCAAAATGACTTACTTTATACAAAGTTCCCCCCGAAAAAATAAATAAATCAAGTGAAATCCAAGACATGTTTACCCTGTTAATGTGAAAATATCTTCTGGATTATAGTTTGACAAAATTACAACCTGGGGTTGGCAAACTTTTTCTGTAATGAGCCAGAGAGTAAATATTTTCAACTTTGCAGAGCACACAATTTCTGTCACAACTATCCTACTCTGTCTGCCATTACAGTGGGAGACCATATACAATACATAAACTAGTAAGTGTGCCTATGTTCCAATAAAACTTCAGTTATTAAAAGTTAAATAAAAGGCATTAGGCTATATTTGATTCATGGCCAAATTTTACCAATCTCTGCAGTAGACTAGAAAGTCTATTTGACAGAACTGTACCTGCTTTTTCCCTCATGGTATCCCCAGAGCACAGGTTAGATATCTGTCAGATACTGGGGTGGGCAAAAGTAGCTGTACAGTTGTTCATATGGAAAATAATACAATAGCAGGAGAAAGATGTCAGAGGAGTGAATGGGAGTCACGCTGACCTCCTCCCAAGACCAAACTGGAATTGTGACTAAGTAGTGGAGAAATCACCTGGAAAACAATGGAACAATAGAGGGAGAGGAGCCTAGGAGCTGTGGACAGACAGTGAATTCAACTCTCACACATCCCAATGGGTGAGAAGTACAGTGGAGGCTTGAGAGGGTGGGCTGGGCACCCATGGGCACCAGTACCAGAGGGACATTGAAATGGCCAGTTAGATCCCCCTGAGAAGAACAGGGTCTGAACCATAAACAGGGACCACCTAAACTAGAGCAGCTGAAACCAGGAAAACGTACAGACACTACTCAATCCCGAAAAGCTTATGGGGGCTCTCTGCCAGAGACAGGTGACTGGAGATGCAAATAGACATTCAAAAGACCAACACAAAAATTTGCAGTGGCAGCCACCTTCCTTGATCTCTGGGTAGAGGTGGCAGGAGAGTAGGCAGTTGCCGGAGGAAAGATTGACAAGGAAAACTTTGCGAAGAGAACAGAGGTGGTGGCCAGTGGAGCCCTGGTCATAACTCACCTCCCACTCTGCAGCTACCACCTGGCCCAGTCATAAAAGAATCAATTAACCTGCTTTTTGCGCACACCGCACACAGCTTCTGGATGTGTGGACTGAGTGCAGACTGGCTGAAAGAAATAGAGGATGCCGAGACAAAGGAGATATACAGCTGCACAGAGACCCTTGAGGAGAGCCTGGAGACAGACGGGTTGGGGAAAAAACTGGAGGATTATCTGAGATCCTGAGAGCAGAGTGCCTCCTCCTTCTGTAGCTGCCATTTGCGTAGGCAGGCCACACCCCCAAAGAGGCAAAAGTGGGGAAAGCACACAATAGAAGACCCTAAAATGACCAGTGACAGGGCGTGCGCTGGGCGTCAGGCACACACGAGGTCAGGCGAGACCACTGGGCGAGACCCCTGGTCCCGAGGCAGGACGAGTGCACTCAAAGAACTGGTGTCAGAGTGCAGAGCCATCCACAGAAATAGTGGATCCCTGACCAAAGAGGTCACAGAGCTGCCCAAAGCAGGAGTCAGACACTGACAGTAGATTCCTGGAAGGCTCAAACAAACAACCCAAGGTCAGAGAGGGTCAACAACTGTCATCATCAGAGGCAGACCCAGAAAGAAAAGTGAAGAAAAAAATGAATAAATAAAAAGACTCTCCTACTACCATGGAAGTTTAATCCACAAAGTCAGGAAATCTAGACGGTTCAATTGAAGTAGAAGCAAAAATAATTTTAAAAAAATAATTAATAGACTCTCACAAAAATGGGAAGAAAAAGAAGTTCCCCCCAAATGAGCGGAAAAGGGGACTCCCCACAGAGAGAGCTCAATGAAATAGAGGCAAGGGAACTATCAGATATTGAATTCAAAACAATGGCTCTGAGGAAGCTCAAGGAGCTCAGCCAGCTCAAAGAAAACTATGAAAAACTGCAGAAAAACTATCAGGATCTTACAGCAAACTATATCAACCTGGAAAAGGACATAGAAACTATCAAGAAGACACAAGAGGATATGAAGAATACCATTTCTGAATTGGAGAACACAGTAGAAGGAATCAAAAGAAGACTGGATGGAGCTGAGGATCGAATCAGTGAGATGGAGGATAAAGTAGAAAAAAGCTCCCAGAAAGAACAAGAAATAGAAAAAAGACTCAAACAGAATGAAGAGGCATTTAGGGAAATTCAGGACAACCCGAAACACAATAATATCCTTATACTAGGGATACCACAAAGAAGAAGAGGAGCAAGAGATAGAGAACTTCTTTGAAAAAGAAATGATGGAAAATTTCCCCAAGTTGAGGAGAGAAAAGGTCTCATGGATCCAGAAGGCACAGAGGGCCCCACTCAAGAGGGACCCAAGGAGGCCCACTCCAAGACACATCATCATTAAAATGGCAACTATCAAAGACAAAGAGAGAATCCTCAAGGCAGCAAGGGAGAAGGAGAAAGTAACATACAAGCAGGCCCCGATATGCCTAGGAGCTGACTTCTCAACAGAAACACTACAAGCCAGAAGAGAATGGCAACAAATATTACAAGTCATGAAAAGCAAGAGCCTACAACCAAGGTTGCTCTACTGAGCAAAGCTCTCAATTAAAACAGAAAGGGGAATAAGGATTTTCCCAGACAAAAGAAAGTTAAAAGAATACATCTCTAACAAACCAGCACTCCAAGATATGCTAAAGGGACTGGTTTAAGAAGATGAAGGAAAAGAGTGAGAAAGAGAAAAACACAGGTACAAAGAGAAAAAATGAATAGGTTTCTATTGGTAATAACTCTCAACATAAATTGTCTAAATGCCCCAATCAAAAGACACAGGGTAGCTGAATGGATTAGAAAACATGACCCACACATATGCTGCCTACAAGAGACCCACCTCAGAGCAAGAGACCTACACAGATTGAAAGTAAAGGGATGGAAAAAAAAATATTCCAAGCAAATGGACAAGAGAAGAAACTGGGGGTTACAATACTTATATCAGACAAAATACATTTAAAAACAAAGGCCATAAAAAGAGACCCAGAATGACACTTTATAATACTTAAAGGAAGAATCTATCGAGAGGACATAAACATTGTAAACTTATATGCACCCAACATAGGGGCACCCAAATATATAAGGAAAATCTTGGACGATTCAAAAAAGATATAGACAGCAACACACTGATAGTAGGGGATTTTAACACCCTACTGTCAAGAAAGGACAGATCTTCCAAACAAAACATCAATAAGGATATTGTGGAGGTGAATGATGCCCTGAATCAAATAGACTTAACTGACTTATATAGAAACTTACATCCCAAAGAAGAAAATACACATACTTTTCAAATGCTCATGGAAGTTTTTCAGAGATAGACCACAAATAGGACACAAAGCAAGCATCAGCAAATTCAGGAAAATTGAAATAATACCAAACTTCTTCTCAGACCAAAAGGGCTTGAAGCTGGAAATCAACCTCAAAGAGAAACTTCAAAACCTTGCAAACTCATGGGGACTGACAGTAGACTATTAAACAATGAATTGGTGAATAATGAGAAAAGAGAAAAAATCAAAAAATTTCTGGAAACAAATGAAAATGAACATACAACAGTCCAAAACCTATGGGACACAGCAAAGGCAATCTTGAGAGGGAAGTTCATAGCAATACAAGCTTACCTAAAAAAGACAGAAACATTTCAAATAAAAGACCTAACACAACAACTTCAAGAACTGGAGAAACAACAACAGAGAAAGCCCAGAGTAAGTAGAAGGAAGGAAATAATCAAGATTAGAGCAGAACCGAATGACAGAGACTCTAAAAGAACAATTCAAAGGATCAACCAATCCAGAAGCTGGTTCTTTGAAAAATAAGCAAAAGTGACAAGTTTTTAAGCAGACTCATCAAGAAAAAAGAGAGAGGACCCAAATAAATAATATCAGAAATGAAAGAGAAGAAATAACAACTGATACCACAGAATCACAAAGGATTGTAAGAAATTACTATGAACAATTATATGCCAAGAAGTTTGAAAACCTGGATGAAATGGACAAATTTCTAGAAAAGTATAATCTTCCAACACTGAAGGAGGAAGAAACAGAAAGCTTGAACAGACCAATAACAGCTGGGGAAATTGAAGCAGTAATCAAGAAACTCCCAGTACACAAAAGCCCTGGGCCGGACTGTTTCACAGGAGAATTTTACAAAACCTTTAAGGAAGAGCTAACCCCTGTCCTTCTCAGACTATTCCAAAAAACCCAAGAGGAGGGAAGACTCCCAGGCTGTTTTAATGAGGCCAGCATCACCCTAATCCCAAAACCAGATAAAGACCCTACAAAGAAAGAAAACTATAGTCCCATTTCTCTGATGAACATAGATGCTAAAAGCCGCAACAAAATATTGGCAAACCGCATCCAGCAATACATTCAAAAGACTATCCACCAGGATCAAGTAGGATTCATCCCAGGGATGCAGGGATGGTTCAATATATGCAAGTCAATAAACGTAATGTATCACACAAATAAAGAAAAGACAAAACCACATGATCATCTCGATAGACGCAGAAAAAGCATTTGATAAGGAACAGCACCCATTTATGATCAAAACACTCAGCAAAATTGGAAAAAATGGGGCATTCCTCAACGTAATAAAGGCCATATATGAGAAACCTGCAGCCAACATCATACTCAACGGGCAAATACTAAAAGTTTTCTCACTAAGATCAGGAATATGACAAGGATGTCTGCTTTCACCACTTCTTTTCTACATGGTATTGGAAGTCCTAGCCACAGTGGTCAGAGAATAAAAAGAAATAAAACATCCAAATAGGAAAGGAAGAAGTTAAACTATCATTGTTTGCCAATGACATGATAGGGTACATAAAAAACCCTGTAGGCTCCACCAAAAAACTTCTCAACCTAATAAGTGAATTTGGCAAAACAACAGGATACAAAGTCAATATTCAGAAACCAAAGTCATTTTTATACACCAGCAATGAAATAGAAGAAGAAATCAGAAAAAAAATACCATTCGATATAGCAAGAAGGAAAATAAAGTACCTAGGAATAAATTTAACCAAGGAGGTAAAAGACCTGTACACAGAAAACTATACAACATTGAAAAAAGAAATGAAGAAAGACACAAATAAATGGAAGCATATACCGTGCTCATGGATTGGAAGAATTAATGACATCAAAATGTCCATACTACCCAAAGCAATTTAGAGATTCAACACAATCCTTATTAAGATATCAATGACATATTTCACAGAAATAGAATAGACATTTCAAAAAAGTATATGGAACCATAAACACCCCCGAAAAGCCTCAGCAATTTTGAGAAAGAAAAACAAAGTCGGAGGGATCACAATACCGGACATCAAACTATACTTCAAAACCACTATACTCAAAACAATCTGGTACTGGCACAAGAACAGACCCATAGACCAGTGGAACAGAACAGAAAGCCCAGAAGTAAGCCCAGGTCTATATGGGCAACTAATATTTGACAAAGGGGGCAGAAACATAAAATGGAGCAATAATAGCCTCTTCAACAAATGGTGTTGGGAGAGCTGGACGGCTACATGCAAAAAATTGAAATTGGATCATCAGCTGACACCATACACAAAAATAAACTCAAGATGGATAAAAGACTTAAATATAAGTCGCAACACCATCAAAGTCCTAGAGGAGAACATTGGGAGGAAACTCTCAGATATCCCATGCAGCAATTTTTTCACTGATATGTCTCCTAAAGCAAGGGACAAAAAGGAAAGAATAAACAAATGGGAACTCATCAAAATGAGAAGCTTCTGCATGGCGAAAGAAAATATCAGCAAAATGAAGAGAGAACCAACTGCATTGGAAAATATATTTGCTAATGATACATCAGAAAGAGTTTTGATCTCCAAGATATATAAAGAACTCCCTGGACTCCACTCCAACACGACAAATGATCCAATCAAAAAATGGGCAAAGGACCTGGGCAGATGCTTTTCCAAGGAAGAGGTGCAGAGGGCCCAGAGACATTTGAAAGGATGCTCAGCATCACTAGCCATCAGAGAAATGCAGATCAAAACCACCATGAGGTACCACCTCACACTGGTCAGAATGGCCATCATAAACAGATCAACAAACAACAGGTGCTGGCGAGGCTGTGGAGAAAATGGAACCCTAGTCCACTGTTGGTGGGAATTCAGAGTGGTACAGCCATTGTAGAAAGCACTTTGGAATTTTCTCAAAAAGCTGAAAATGGAACTGCCTTTTGATCCAGTGATTCCCTTGCTGGGACTATGCCCTAAGAACACCAAAACGCCAATACAAAAGAACCTATGCACCCCAATGTTCATAGAAGAACAATTTACAATAGCCAAGTGTTGGAAGCAACCTAAATGCCCATCAGTAGATGATTGGATTAATTAAATTATGGTACATTTATACAATGGAATACTATGCAACAGAAATAAAGAACTATTAAACTTCGTGACAGCATGATGGAACTAGAGAACATTATGCTAAGCCAAATAAGCCAGTGGGTGAAAGACAAATACCATATGACCTGACTATAAGTGGAACCTAACCAACACTACAGAGATGCAAGGAAAATGAGACCAGCAACACTGAAAGAAAAAGAAACCAACAGAGACAAGAGGGAAGGCGGGGGGTGCCGGTGGAAAAGGAAGGGAAGGGGAAAGTCAAGGAACATATAGCAAGGACACATGGATAAAACCAAAGGGGAAGGATTGAGGGAGGGAGAGGTGGGAGGGGGCAGAGACAAATGTATTTGAAAAAAAATAAATTAAGAAAATTTAAAAGAATTGAAAATAGTACAATAAAAAATAAATAATAAAAGAAGAGTAAACTGTGTTTTGTATGTATACAACTATAAACCTCCTTTTGCCAAACTCTGTATTTACTAAATAAATAATGAATGAATCATAATTATTAAAATTCCATATAATTAATTAGTCAGCCACCTCCAGTCTTTATCCTAAGAAAATAATCTGAAGTAAATGCAAATATTTTCTATGAGTGCTTGTCACAATATTTGTTTATAAATGTAAGACAGTAAAATGAACATAAATGTCCAATCATAGGGGATGGATGAAGAAAGAGTATATTAATGACTCATTAATTATAGTACTATGTAATATTGTAAGAGAATATTTAACACTTTTTATATATCTTCAAATGTATTAACAATTTTATTAGAAACAGTATTTTCTGTTGAATAAATACTTATTAAACAACTACTACACCACAATAACCATTCTAGACACTGAAATAAAACAGGAACAAAATTGGTAAAAACTGCCCAAAAAGAATCTATATCCTACTATCTTAAATAAGCATTACTGTATTTTTGTTAAAAAAGATACTATATAAACATTTTTTAAAAGTTTGAAATGTTATTCTTCATCAAAAAATTTAAAAAATGTATTGTGGGGTCCTGGCCAGGTGGATCAGTTGGTTGGAGTGTCATCCTGTGTACCAAAAGTTGCAGTTTTGATATCCAGTCAGGGCACATACCTAGGTTGTTGCTTCGATCCTTGGTTGAGGTTCACATGGAAGGCAAGAGATCAGTGTTTCTCACATTGATATCTCTCTCTCTCTGTCTCTGTCTCTCTCTCCATTTCTCTCTCTCTAAAATCAATAAACATATTCTCAGGTGAAGATTAAAATTTTTTAAAAAATTATTGTGGGGGAATAAAATCATGGGTAATTTTATTTGTCATTTTAATTAAGAATATGAAAACTGATCAGTTAACATGAATTGCATCAATAATGAATAATTGATCTTAAGTAATTATTGTCTAATTAAATACTCTCAGGGTAAGAAATGGGTTTTATTTTATTTTTTTTAACCCATTAATATTTTTTATTTATTTATTTATTTATTTTTTTAAAATTTATTTACTTTTTAAATATATTTGTCTCTGCCTCCTCTCCACCTCTTTCCCTTGCTCCCTCCCACCTTCCCTCCCTCAGCTCTTCCCCTTTGGTTTTGTCCATGTGTCCTTGCTATATGTTCCTTGACTTTCCCCTTCCCGTCCGTTTCCATCAACAGAGACAAGAGGGAAGGGGGGGGCAGAGAAATGGGTTTTAGAACCTTTTAACAGAAAAGATTTTATTTCCAATGAAATGTATAATATTTACCAGATCCTCATATAGCACTTATTAAATCATATTTTTGTACATATATATTTTTGTGATATGCGATATATATGCTTTTTATATGCTATATATGATACATAAATATATATTCTAGACACTAGTCTAAGTACTTCACCAATAGTAATTTACTAATCCTTACAGCAACAGCAACGGTATGAGGTAAGTATTAGTACTATCTCTAATTTACAGATGAAAAACCTGAGGCAAAGGGGAGGTGGGTAAGTGAATTGCCTGAGGTCACAAAGTTAACCAAAAGTAAGGCCAGGATTTAAACCCAGGCTGTACAGTTCCAGGGCCTGTATCTTCAATTGTAAATACTATTTGGAAACATAATATATAAAACAGATAATAACTTGTTAACATCAGCTTTTCTGTAAGTTAAAATTTCTAACATTTATAAAATTATAAACTCAGTGAGAAAGATGAGGAAATGTTTCTGGTAAGTACAGGGATTTTTGTTTGGAAGTTATGAATGACAGTTACAGACACCACCCTGAAGAGGCAGCCTATTTCTGCAGTTTGCTTGGAAGACAAAGTACTGAGAATCTTCATTCTCTCAGATAAATAGTTACAAATGGAAATATATTTTATTCTCCCTTTTTATTTGACTCATTTTGAAACATTGCAAAAATCTTTTAACAAAAATAATCCAGATCTTTCATGAAGAATAAATAGTAAACATTTTGGGTTTTAAAGTTAAATCACTAGTAATATTGAATAATTTTTATAACATCTATTAATGCATATTTAATTTGGAAGATCCTAAGTCTTCAGTCAGTTTAATGTTAATTATTTGCAGAAAATATTTTTCAAAAGCATCTTGATAAACAGTGTTATTTAAAAATTATGTATCAGTACTCATTTCTGTCAGATATATATTCTGTATTTCAAAAGTTAGGTTTATTTTGTTGAAACAATTTCAAACCTTTTCATTAATCATAATTTACTTGCAATTAAAAGCACCAAAATATTATAATCTGAATTGCCTAATTAAAATACCTAAGATTAAAATAAATCAGCTATCTCTCCGTCTTTCTCTCCATTTCTTTCTCATTCTCTTGGAGTGCCAACACATTTTGGTATCAAAAGCAAATTCTGGCCATCATTGAACACTTAACTACTTAATAACTGGAAAAAGTTACCCTTTAAAAACTATGATCAATTAGTAATGCCTTCCATTGGGACAGTACATAGAGAATTACAGTGTATGTGCGCCAAGTGTTCCTATGCCTTGCCTTTTTCCCCCCTGACACTATCAAAATGCTCTTATAAACCAAAAACAAGATTCTGCACTTCTCTTTTAAAACATATTCTCATAACTCAGACATTACACAAAGATTGACTTTTCCCCAATTAGATGATATTATTGAATTATCTGGCATTTACTGTTTTAGGGAGGATTATTATGGAGCATCTCCCAGATGATGGCTATCATCCTAAATTGCTCTTGGAGAGAAACAATTATGTGATCTCATCCTGAAGTTTCTAAGACTTCCCTTTGGATTAAAGTTCTTAGCATCTCATCAGGAGAAAAAAGAGGTGATAAGTACTACGTAAACACCTATTTCCTTTAGAGGAATTTTCAGAGAAATCATTGAGTCTAGTAAGTTTTAATGAACTAGCTGGTCTTGGCACACTTTTGATTCTACCTCTGGGATGAGCAGGAAACCTCACACATGCATTTCATGTCTCATTGATCACTGGGTTAAATCTTAGATTTGGCAATTCTCTTAGTATTTTATCCATCTTCCTCTCACAAAAAATTTTTCTCAGACAAAACTCAGATATCTGGTTAGACTTCCTTTGCCAATAGGTAGGCAGGACTATGAGAAGAATATTTGGAGGTATAATGAGAAGGGAGAGTACTGTATGACCTGGACTGAGACCTTACTGGCATTAGTTAGAAGGCATATGTCATAAAAGGCTCTTCAAGGAGTTTCTATACAATTGTATTTCCTAGTTGTCTCTCCAGTCATTTATTTCTGTGATTTCTGATCTCTTTTATTTCCTTTTCTTCACAAATTTGCCAAAAGAAGACTCTAACTCAGTGACACAGAGGATATTCTTCTATGAGTTTCTGTAGGAACTTGGAGGAAAGCGTGGAAAAATTTAGAAGAAAGGTGATAGAGTTTCTACATATTCTACCTAAACTCACAATATAAAATTTACTGAGCACTTACAATATCTGACTCAGCTAATATACCCCTAGGTATTTACTCAAGAGAAATAGACATGTTCACAAAAGACCTGCACATAAATGTTCATAGTAGCTTTCTTCATATTAGCACAAAACAGGAAATATCCAAATTTCCATCAGAGAAAAATAAACAAATTGTGGTTTGTTCGTACAATGGTTTACTCCTCAGTATTACAAATGAATGAACTAAAAAATGTGAATGAAACTCAGAAACATTATGCTGAGTGATAGAAAACAGACAAAGAAGAGAACAGACTGTACAGCTCTATTTACATGAAATTTGAGATAAGGCAAACAATCTACAAATTAGTGTTCTCTCTGCTGGCTGGTGAAGGGTGTGGTAACTGTTGAGGGGCAGGAGGGAACTTTCAGGAAAATGGAAATATTCTGCATCTTGGTCATGTCACTATTTTCATTGGCTAAGACTTCACAATACATCATTTAGAATAGAAACATTATATTGTATGTAAATTATAATTATACTTCAGAAAAGTATACCAAAAAAAAGGGTGTTGAATAACCCTTGGCTTGCATTGGGGATTGTCATTATTCTTTTTAAAATTATTTATTTCTTTATTTTCAGTTAGAGTTGACCATCAATATTATATTAGTTTCAGGTGTATAGTATAATGGTTAGACACTTATATAACTTACAAAGTGACCCCCCCCATGAATGAGTCTAGTACCACTCTGACATCATGCATAGTTAATTACAATATTATTGACTATATTCTGTATGCTGTACTTTACATCCCTATTACTATTTTGTAGCTGTCAATTTGTACTTCTTAATCTCTTCACCTTTCTCAGCTGTGAAATGAAGGTAATGGACCTGGCCCAAATTTGCAAACTGGTGGCCTGAAGATCACATTGGGTCAACATTTGCAAGTCCAGTACAACATAATTCATTTAGTGCAATATATGTTTAAATGTTTTTTATTTTTCATTCACTGTTGACATACAATATAATATTAGATAATATATAACTTATTAAGCAATCATCTCAATAAATCTCATACCCATCTGACACTATACATAGTTATTAGGATGTTACTCTTACTATATTCCCTATGTTGTACTTTATATCCCCATAACTATTCTGTATCTACCAGTTTGGACCTCTTAACCCCTTCACCTTTTCCACCCATCCCCCCAACACCTTTCCCACCTGGCCACTGTTAATATGTTTTCTGCATATGAATCTGTTCCTGGTTTGCTTGTTCATTTATTTTGTTTCTTAGATTCAACTGTTGATAGATATGTATCTATTGCTATTTTATTGTTCACATTTTTTATCTTTTTTTTTTTCTTTCTCAAGACAACCCTTTAACATTTCATGTAATACTGTTTTGGTGATGATGAAGTCCTTTAGCTTTTTCCTGTCTGGGAATCTGTATATGTCCTTCAATTATAAAATAAATGATAGATTTACTGGGTAATCTTGATTGTAGGTCCTTACTTTGCATCACTTTGAATATTTCTTGCCAATCCCTACTGGCAGTTCCCCTGTAAGTAACTGTTTTTCTCTTGCTGCTTTTAAGATTCTCTTTGTTTTAATCTTTTGCATTTTAATTATGATGTATCTTGTGTGGCCTCATTGGGTTTATCTTGTTTGGGACTTTCTGTGCTTCTTGGACTTGTATGTCTATTTCCTTCACCAAGTTAGGGAAGCTTTCTGTCATTTTTTTTTCAAATAAATTTTCCATTTCTTACTCTCTTTTCCTTCTGGCTTCTCCATGATGTGAATGTTGGTACACCTAAAGTTGTCCCACAGGCTACTGACACTATCCTCATTTTTTAAACCTTTTTTTTCTCTTTGCTGTTCTGATTGGGTGTTTTTTCTTCCTTATATTCTAAATCACTAATATGATTCTCAGCTCCTTCTACTCTATTGTTGATTCCCTGTAAATTATTCTTCACTTCAGCTAGTTTCCATCATTTCTGACTGATTCTTTTTATGGTTTCCATGTTCTTTTTTAATGCTGTTGAAGTTCTCTCCAAGTTCATCTGTTCTTCCCCTAAGTTTACCAAGCATCCTTTAAGTGTTTTAAACTTTGCATCTGGTAGATTGCTTTTTCTCTATTTTTTTAGTTCTTTTTCTGGAGTTTTGTTCTGTTCTTTCATTTGGAACATTTTTCTTTGTCTCCTCATTTTGGCAGCCTACCTCTGTTCGTTTCTATGTATTAGATAAAGCTGCTGCATCTCCTGGGCTTGGTAGAATGGTCTAATATAGTAGATGTCCTGGAGGGCCCAGTGACACAGCCTCCCCATTCACCAAAGTTAAGGCATCTAAGTGCACTCACTGTGTAGGCTGTGTATACACTCTTGTGTCAGTAGGAGGGATTTACAGCTAGGCCCATCAGCTGCAGGGACTGCCTTCAACCACAGTGGAGGATTAGCTGTACAGGGTCCACTCCATGAAGCAGGACTTACCTCAGTGGGGCTCTGTTGCTCACTGAGTCAACCCCTTTGAATGTACCATTTGGGGAGGTAGAGGTGGTTGGGTGCTGTTTCAACCTGGTCTGAAGCTGTCTACCTGGTGCTCTGGCTCTGGGACCTCCTGGGAGGTGCAGGCCAAGATCAGCCGCCACCTGTGTTGCTCCTGGTGCCACCTAGTATTAGCTACAAAGCTATCTGCAGGCAGCTGCTACTAGTCTTGGGCTTAGAGGTATCCAGTAGAGGCCAAGCTGGGAACCAAGTCCAGCTGCTGCTAGTAGCCAGCCTGGAGCCACTTAGCAATAGGTACAGGACAGCTGAGGCCAGATGCTGCTTGTTTGAGAGATTTTAGGAAAATCTGAAGCATGAGCCAAGACAGCTCATTCATATAGAAAAGCTACCCAAAACAGCGTGGGTGGCTCTGAAAGTTAGTGGAGTGGGGTCTCAGGGAATCATTTGGGCAGGGAAAACACTGTGAGCCAGGTTGATGGGAACTCAGATATGGTACCCTCCTGTTGGCTCTGTCAGTGGAGGACTCAGAAAAGGAACAACAGTGTCTGACAGTACTGTCCAAGGGAAAGCTGCCCCTCCAGCTCTCACCCTGACACCATAAAATTCAGCTCCTTCTCATATGTCCTTGGTGCCTTTTGAAATGCTGCTCCAGTGTTGGAACTCAGAGAGAATGAGTCTAAGTAAGTCCATGCATGAGTTGTTTAAGAGGAATCTGGAACTCCAGCAGCCTTCCATTTCATTCAGCCCCAATCCCCACTGGTTTTTACAGCCAGGAGTTATGGAGACTTCTCTTTATGAGTCTGGGACCTTTCTTTCCCAAACTGGACCTCTCCAGCTGAGACATCCCTCCTGATTTTTATCTGCCACACGTGGTTGTGGGAACAACCTGCTCCTTGTCTCCAAACCCCCTACTGGTCTTGATGTGGCAGTTTCCTTATATCCTTAGTTTTATGACTTCCATCCAGCTACATTTCAGATGGTTCTGACTGATGGTTTTTCTGCAGTTCAGCTATAATTTTGATGTGGTCGTGGGATGATGCAAGTATCACATTTACCTATGCCATCATCCTGACAGGAAGCTTTAATTACAAATATTTAAAAATCAGAGAATTTTCATAGAAATATCAGACTTCTGATGCCTCTTGAAAAACAAATTATCTGATGATACTTAATCTGCATCCCAAAGAGCATCAATAGCTGTTACAGAAGCCACAGCCCATTTGTCCATTCATAATACTCTCCAGTTTCCCTTGCTTCCTACCAGGCATTTTTAGCATGGACATACCAGCTTAGTCCCTGGCCATTTTCAGTTTGGAAACTGTGAGCTAGCTCGATGATCAGTAACTTTGATCCTCAATATATAAATAATTTCCCAGTTTTGATAAATGACCTCTGATGTCAATTAGAAATGAAAATTTTATGTACTAAATATCAGTTCTGTTCACTCACTCCCTCATGTATATATACAGAAGAATCTGACAAGTTGTGAAATTCCAGCCAATCTTAGGTAAATGCTGGAGTCAGAGTAAGGAAACAGTCTCACTTATAGTGGAGAAAGCTTTAGTAATTAAAGTAGCCAGACTTAGATTATGATAGTCAACCACTGATCTACACATGAATGAAACACAGAACTTAGCCCTGAAACAGATCAGTATTTGTATGTGATTACTCTGTTTTCTTTTCTGTTGCTGTTTAATTTATCATTTAGTGTGTGGGATTATATACTGTTTACAAAATTATTTTGGAAATTCTTATTTTCCATACTTTGAAATATTTTATAAAGAACTGGGATTAGCTGTACATTAGAAGTTTGAAAGGACTCATTGATAAAATCAGATCGTAACTGAGACTTAAACAGCTTTTTCCAAAGTTGAGTGTATTCTGGTTGCTTTTGTAGTCCAAATTTATGTATAATCTAAAATTTCTAACATATTTGCATAATTCCATGGTTTGCATTATTTTATTTCTCAGAATTTTGTCTATTCTTGGTATTTTTCCTTCCCTGGAGAAAAAAATAACCTCTTGGATTTTCTTATCTTTGTATTCTTGTCTAGTTCTTATTTCTGTTTTAACCTGTTTTATTCTGCCTTCTCCTTTTCTTAAAATCATTTTCTTTTTAAATTTTCATGAGTTGAGTACTCATTTCATTTATTGTCACTTAAGAATAGTAATTTTCTTATGCTTATATTTGATTTATGCTATAAGTTTGGATATTTTAGTAGTATTCTTTTGTTTTCTAACTATAGTATAATTTTGGCTTGATTTCTTTGACTTGTAGAAATTTAGATAATAATATTTAAATTTTTGATTTGCTAGTCACTTCTTTCTAAGATTATCATTAATTTCCAATTTTATTTCACTGTACTAAAATATGGCCTGTACATTTTTCTGCTTGGGGAAATTTATTGGTATTTTCATATGACCTAGCATGTTATGGGTGATTAATGTTTAATTTTTGTAAAATTGAATGTTGGTATTTCAAATAAATATTCCATAAATGTTTTAAAAGAATATGTATTTTCTGATATAATTCTGCCTTGTTGGTTTTGTTATTCCAATCTTTATTTCTTTATTTATGTATAAAGGTATGTATTTTAAAATGATTGACAGATTAACAAAGAACCATTATGATATCTTACACCACAACAGTGCTTTTCTCAATTTATCTTTATAATATACAGGTAGCTGAGACTCATTCTAGTTCAAAGGAGGATACTATGTTTCTATTGTTAACTATTTATTGTGTGTATACACAGTATACATGTCAGAAAAAAATAGTCCTCAAAAATTGAAGAGTTCATAATACTATTGATACTAAATACTTGGTAATAATAGTTTTAGTTCTTCTGTAAATGAAATAAAAATATTTATAAAGCAAATAATCCCATTAAAGTGGACACTTCATTGAGGTACTTCTCTAAAGGAGTAGTCAGAATCAATAGGTTTTATTACAGCTGAAAAAAAACGGTGGGGTGGGGACACTGAAAATTTAATGTTTTGAAAAAGAGTGCCCAGAAATTAGAACCAATATCCAAATTCTCAAGTCTACTTTTCAGAAGGTGAACTAATCCATTGACTATATTAGTTTTCATGTCAGATTCCTATTTTTACTTAACAAAACTTGTTTCCTAAAAAAAGAAAAAAACAAAAAAAACAAAAAAACTTAGCTTTAACAGAAGAAGGGTTTTATCTTAAATTGCTCTGCAGCTGTTATGAAAATATTTGTTTATTTTTGTGCAATTACAGTTGCCCATTTTCCCTCCATTACTCTTGCTGACCCTACCCACCCCCACCACCCATATTAAATCCTCCTGCCCCATTGTCCTTGTCCATGGGTCCTTTATACATGTTCCTTGACAATCCTTCCTCTTGTTACCACTGATATCCCATTTCCCGCCTCCTCTGGTTACTGTCAGTTTGCTCTTTATTTCTACATCTCTGGTTCTATTTTGCTTGCTTGCTTGTTTTGTTGATTAGGTTCCACTTATAGGTAAAACCATATGGCATTTGTGTTTCATCTTCTGGCTTCTTAGCATAATGCTTTTCAGTTCCATGTATGCTGTCACAAAGGGTAGGAGTTCCTTCTTCCTTTCTATGCGTAGTATTTCATTGTGTAAATGTATCAGTTTTTTAATCCACTCATTTACTGATGATCACTTAGGCTGTTTCCAGCACTTGGCTATTGTAAATTGTGCTGCTATGAAATTGGGGTGCATAAGTTCTTTTGAATTGGTGTTTCAGGATTCTTAGGGTATAATCCCAGCAGTGGAATTGCCAGGTCAATGCTTAGTGAAATAAGCCAAGCGGTGAAAGACAAATACCATATGATCTCACCTATAAGTGGAACATAATCAACAAAACAAATAAGTGAGAAAAATAGAACCAGAGACATGGAAACAAAGAATAATCTGATAGCAACAGTGGGGAGGGTGGAGGGGGATAATGGCACAAAGAAGGGGAAGAGTCAAGAAGACACATATATAAAGAACCCATAGCCAAGACAATGGGGGGAAGATTGAAGTTGGGAGGTAGGAGTGGGTAGGTCAGGGGAGAGTAATGGTGGGAGGGAATGGAGACAACTGTAATTGAACAACAATAAAAAAAGAAATGGAGGAAAGAATTTATCAGATATAGAGTTCAATAAAATGTTTAGAAGAATGGTCAACATGATGGAAAAAGACATAGAAACCATCAAAAGTCAGCAACGAAGAGTATAATATCTGAAATAAATAATACACTGTAAGAAATAAATGGTGGGCTAGAGGAGGCAGAGGATTGAATCAGAGATTTGGAAGACAAGGTAGGAAAAGAAAACACCCAATCAGAGCCGCAAAAATATTTAAAAATCCAAATAAAAATGTAAGAATAGTTAAAGGGACTTTTGGGACAACATGAAAGGTAACAACATCCACATAATAAGGGTACCAGAAAGAGAAGAGAGAGAAAAAGAGACCAAGAATCTATTTGAAGAAATAGTGACTGAAAATTTCATTGCCTTGTAATGAAAAAAGATACATGAGTCCATAAAGTGCAGAGAGTCCCAAACAAGCTGTATCCAAAAAGGCCCACACCAAGATACACCATAACTAAAATGACAAAGGTTAAAGACAAAGAGAGAATCTTAAAAGTAACAAGAGAAGGAGAGTTACATGGGAGCTCCAGTAAGACTATCAGCTGATCAAAGTAATATGAACCAAGTAGCAATATTTATTTTTGATAAACATACACACATGCACACACACACACACACACACAGAATACATTTGTGAATAAAATTCACTTTTAAATCTTTCAAAAAAAAAGACTATCAGCTGATTTTTCAACAGAAATATTTCTGGCTAATTGGGATTGACATGAAATATTCAAAGTGATAAAAAGCAAGGACCTACAACCAAGACTACTATAGCTGGCAAGGCTATCAATTAATATTGAAGGAGAATAAAGAGCTTCCAAGACAAGAAAAGGCTAAAATAGTTTGTTAGCACAAAACCAGTACACCAAGAAACGTTAAAAAGGCTGCTTTAAGGAAAAGAAGGATAAAGAGAAGTAGAAGAAGGAGGAGAAAGGAAAAGGGGAACAAAGGAACTTAGTTAAAAGAATAAAATAACAATGAATATGAACCCATCAGTAATCTTTCTAAATATAAATGGCTTAAATACTCCAATCAAAAAACATAAGGTAGCCAAATGGATAAGAAAACAAGACCCATGCATATGTGGTCTACAAGAGACCCACCTCAGAGCAAAAGATACACGCAGACTGAAAGTGAAAGGATGCAAAAACATATTTCATGTAAATGAAAAGGAAAAAAAAGCTGGTGTAGCAATACTTATATCTGACCAAATAGACCTTAAAACAAAGGCTATAGTTAAGAGACAAAGGAAGACACTAATAATAATAGGGGGAGCAATACAACAAGAGGATATAAGCCTTGTAAACATTTATGCACCCTACATAGGCACACCTAAGTGTGTAAAGGAAATCTTGATGAACAAGAAGGGAAAGACTGACCATAACACAGTCATAGTAAGGGATTTTAACATTATATTGACATCAACAGATAGATCTTCAGACAGAAAATCAGCAAGGAAACAGTGGACTTAAATGACATACTAGATCAGACGGAGTTAATTGATATGTTTAGAACATTTTATTCCAACATTGAAGAATATACACTCTTTTCAAGTGCACATGGAATATTTTCTAGAATAGACCATGAGCTAAGACACAAAACAAGTCTCAGTAAATTTAAGAAGATTGAAATCATATCAAACATCTATTCTGATCATGATGTTATGAAACTAAAAGTAAATCACAAGAATAAATCTGAAAAACACACAAAGACATGGAGGCTAAATAACATGTCACTAAACAGTGAATGGGTTAACAATGAGATTAAGGAAGAAATCAAAAGATACCTTGGTACTAATGAAAACGAGAACACAACAACCCAAAATCAATGGGAAACAATGAAAGCAGTCCTAAAAGGAAAATTCATAGCATTACAGGTGTCTCATGAAACAAGAAAAATCTCTGTTAAACAACCAACCTTCACACTTAAAGGAACTTAAAAAAGAACAACCAAGACCAAAGCGAATAAAAATAAGAAAATAATAAGGAGCAAAGCAAAAGTAGTGAGAGTATAAAAATAATACAAAAGATCAATGAAAACAAGAACAGGTTGTTTTTCTTTTCAAGATAAACAAGATTGACAAACCTTTAACCAGACTCATCAAGAAAAAAAGAGAGAGGACCCAGATAAATCAAACTGGAAATAAAAGAGAAGTATCTACTAACACCAAAAAATAAAAATGCAAAGAATTGTAAGGAAGGATTACAAATAAATATATGCCACAAATTGGACATAGAAGAGATAAATTCCTAGGAACATATCTTCCAAGTTGAATCAGGAAAACTCAAAGGATCTAAGGAGACATACTATAATAAGTGCAATTGAAGCAGTGATAAAAAAAACTCCCAACAAACAATAGTCCTAGACTGGATGGCTTCACAGCTGAATTTCATCAAACATTCAGAGAAAAAATTAACACCCATCCTTCTCAAACTACTCTGGAAAATTTAAGAGAAGGGAAGACTCCAGAGCTCATTTTATGAGGTCAGCATTATTCCAATTCCCAAACCAAGTAAAGAAACTACAAAGAAAGAAAATTGTAGGCCAGTATCCCTGATGATCACAGATACTACCATCCTCAAGAAAATGCTAGTAAACCAAAGTTAGTAATGCATTAAGAAGATCACATACCATGATCAAGTGGGTTTTATTTTGGGTGTGCAAGTTTGGTATAATATTCACAAATCAATAAAAGTGATATACCACATAACCAATGAAGGATAAAAACCACATGATTCTATCAATAGATGCAGAAAAAGCATTTGATAAAAACCAGCACATATTTATGATAAAAACTCTCAGCAAAGTGGGAATAGAGCAATTACACCTCAATGTAATAAAGGCAGTATATGAGAAACCCACAGCAAATATCATGCTCAATGGGCAAAAACACAAACATTTCCCTTAACATTGGGAACAAGACAGGGATGTTGGCTTTTACCTCTCTTATTCAACATAGTACTGGAAGTCCTGGTCACAGCAATCAACATGAGGAAGGTATAAAAGTTGTCCAAATAAAAAAAAGGAAGATGCAAAACTGTCATCCTTTGCAGATGACATGATAATGTATGTAATGAATCCTAAAGATTCTACCAAAAACTACTATAACTGAATTATGAATTCACTAAAGTAGCAGGATACAAAATAAATATCCAGAAGTCAGTTGCATTTTTATATGTCAATAGCAAACTAATAGATAGGGAGACAAAGAAAGCAACCCACTCACAATTGCCCTAAAAAGAATAAAATACTTCAGAATAAATTTAACCAAAGATGCAAAAGACCTATACTCAGAAAATCATAAGATACTGAAGAAAAAAAATTTAAGATACAAGTAAGTGGAAGCCTATACTGTGCACATCAGGGGTGTGCAAATTTTTGGTGTCTCTGGGCCACACTGAAAGAAGTTATCTTGGGCCACACGTTAAATACATTGTGACATGCAATCACAAAAAAATTCTCATAATGTTTTAAGTAAATTTATGATTTTGTGCTGGGCTGCATTCATAGCCATCCTGAGCTGCATATGTCCCATGGGTGGCATTGGACACCTCTAGCAAGGATGGGAAGAATTAACATCATTAAAATGTCCATACTACCCCAAACAACCTATAGATTCAATGCAATTCCTATTGGGGTACCAAAAGAATATTCAAAGAATTAAAACAAATATTCCAAATTTTTTATGGAACCACTAAAGACCCTGAATAGCTACAGTGATCTTGAGAAAGAACAATGTTGGAAAAATTATTCTACCTGATATCAAACTATATACAGCAACAGAATAGAATATAGAACAAAGAAATAAACCCATGCCATTATAGTCAATTAATATTTGACAAAGGAGGAAAAAACATATCATGGGGTAAAAACAGTTTATTCAATAAATGGTAATGGGAAAATAGGACATATATTTTCAATAAAATGAAATTAGACAACCTTCTTATGCCATATATGATAATAAACTCAAAATGAGTTAAAGACTTAAGTGTTAGAATAAAAACCACGAATGTTCTAGAAGAAAACATAGGCAGTAAAATCTCAGACTATTCTCATAGCAATATTTTTTCTGATTTATCTCCTCAGGCAAGGAAAAATAAATGATTGGGACTAATCAAGCTAAAAAGTTATTGTACAACAAAGGGAATCATTAACAAAATGAAGACAACTCACTGAATGGGAGAACACATTCACCAATGATAAATCTGATAAGGAGCTAATACCCAAAATTTATAAAATACATAAATACCAAGCCCCAAAAAACAATCCATTACCCTTCTTGACAGCATGGATGGAACTGGAGAGCATTATACTAAGTGAAATAAGCCCAGTGGTGAAAGACAAATACCATATGATCTCACCTCTAAGTGGAACCTAATCAACAAAACAAGCAAGCAAAATATAACCAGAGACATTGAAATAAAGAACAAACTGACAGTAACCAGAGGGAAGGGGGGAGAGGGATAATGGGGGAAAATAGGGGAAGTGTCATCAAGGAATATATATAAAAGACACATGGACAAAGCCAAAGAGGGTAGGTTCAGGGAAGGGAGGCAGGGATTAGTGGGGTGGTGGGGAATAGTGGAGGGAAAATGGTGATAATTGTACTTGAACAACAATAAAAAAAAACTCAAAAATAAAATGGATTTTTAGTTTAAAAACATGGGCAAAAGACCTGAATAGACACTTTTCCAAAGAGAACACACAGATGGCCAACAGACGTGAAAAGATGCTCAGCATTACTAATCATCAGTGAAATAGAAATAAAAACTACAATGAGATAATCACCTCACACCTGTCAGAATGACTATCATCAGTAAATCAACAAACAAGTGTTGGTGAGGATGTGGAGAAAAAGGAACCCTTATGCACTGTGTGTGGAGATGCAGATTGGTGCAGCCACTGTGGAAAGCGTTACGGTGTTATTTCAAAAAACTAAAAATGGAACTGCCTTATGACCCTGTGATTCCACTTGTGGGACTTTATCAGGAGAAACCTGATGCACTAATTCAAAAGAATATATGCAGCTGTCTGTTCATCACAGTATCATTTACAATAGCCAAGATTTGGAAGCAGCCCAATTGTCCATCAGTAGATGAGTGGATAAGAAATGCAGTGGTATGCCCTGGCTCAGTGGCTCAGTTGGTTGGAGGGTCACCCCATGCACCAGAATGTTGTGACTTAGCTCCTCAGTGAGGGCAAATACCTAGGTTGCATGTCCAGTCCTATGTTGGGGTGTGCACAGGATGCATCCTATTGATGTTTCTCTCTCACATTGATGTCTCTCTCTGTCTCTCTCTCATCTTTCTCTCAAACCAATAAAGATATCCTCAGGTGAGGGTAGAAAACAACAGTGGTACATTTACACAATAGAATACTACTCAGCCATAAAAAACAATGACATTTTACCCTTTGCGATAACATGGATGGGCCTGGAAAGCATTATGCTAAGTGAAATAAGCCAGTCAGAGAAGGCAAGTACCATATGATCTCACTTATATGTGGAATCTAATGAAAATTATCTAAAAAGCAAAATACAGGCAGACTCCTAGATAGAGAGCAGGCTAACAGGTATTGAAAGAAGGTGTGCTGTGGGGAGAGCAAAAAAGGAAAAAAAAAGAGAGAGAAAACTCATGGACACAAACAACAGTGCGGTGATTGCTGAGGGTGAGTAGGATGAGAGGGTTTGGGGGGAAAGTAAAAAGAGGATAAATGGTGATGGCTGGAGACTTGACTGGGGTGGTGAACACACAAGACAGTGTGCACTTGATAATGTGTTGTAGAATTGTGCACCTGAAACCTGTATAATATTGTTAACCAATGTCAGCCCAACAAATTCAATTAAAAAGAGAAAATGATAAAAACAAAAAAATGAATCTCACTGTAACTGTAGGAGATAGGTACAATTGTTATCCCCACTATGTACCTCAGTAAACTGAAGCCAAGTTGTACCTAAGGACATGCAACACACAGATGATTTCAACTCCAGAGTTATGCTCATAACTACTGCCCTCAGCTGAATCACATTTCCAGGCTTTCCAATCCCTCTGAACAAAAGAAATGATATAGGTACTAGGGGTTTACTGAGGTACAGATATCCAAAAGCTGTTGTTTCCAACTCTGTCAACTTTTGATGGCCCAACCCCATCCCAAAAGCAACAAGATTGGGAAGGTTAAACATGAGCTGTGTATTAGTATGGCTAAGCAAAGTTTTGAAATGGGATGGCATTAGGTAGGACTAGAGTGAATGTGGAGGTGTATTCACTAAAGTCCCAAAGTCAAAAGAGATGCCCTCTTCTTCCTTCAATCCACTCCAAAATCTATACCTTTTTCTTGCCTACCATCAGTAAAAAGAATTTTGCATTTTGGGGAATACTTTACTAGGTTAGTTTTTTTGCCTTCTTCAATGGATAATTTTTGTTAATCCTGTATATCTCCACATGAATATAACCCCCAGTGAGCCTTACATGAATCCTAGCTTAATTTAGTTTATTCTTCAACACACAATCCCAGGAGCTCCCATAGCTCCTTGTACTTTCTGTCATAAGATTCATCACACTGCTATTACTTCCTGCTTAATATTTGCCCAATAACTATGATGACATGGGACTACATTTGCCTTCTCCACTGCATTTAGCAAAGTGAGTTTTTAATAAAGTAAATGGATGTCATAGGTGCTCAGGAAATATTTGTTGCATAGATGAACAACAGAATGTATGGCCTAATGCTAATAATAATTTGATTTACCTAACTCATGTTGTTCAAATTCTTTACTCACCAATGAGTCTTCAGGTTGTTTCTCCTATGGCAAGAGAAAGCACTGCTCACATGTACTCAGGCTCCTTAATTCTTGTGGTTCTGTAAATTAGCAAACTGATACTCAGTTTTTAGATATTCACTTGATGAACCTGGTTGCTGTAAGTTGATCTTTGGTTAAACAAAAACAGATTTTTAACAATGTAAAATGAAGTTCTGCACTATGTACAGTGAAACCCCATGAGACTAAGCATAACAAACTCTCCTGGAAGTAACAGTTACCAGAGATTAGTAAACCAAGTATTTCCCAAAGATAACTTAAGGTGGAGAATTACTTGGATTCCCACCAGCCAGAATGGAGAAAATTATGTAATTACCTGGACATTCAAGAGAAAGCTCAGAAGAGCCACAACTTAGAAGGGCTATATTAACACTAGAGTAAATATTAATATAGGCTCATACTAAAAATGCTTAAAAGTAAAAGAATTAGCCTGATCACAATTAATATAATTGCCACTAGAACATGTCTAAATACTTAAATGAATATAAAAGTATATACTCAAAAACATAAATTTACAATGCTCATCAAAAAGTAAATTATTAGACATATATAAAAGTAGGAAAATGTGATTCTTAACCAGAAGTACTCAAAAACATAAATTTACAATGCTCATCAAAAAGTAAATTATTAGACATATATAAAAGTAGGAAAATGTGATTCTTAACCAGAAGAAAAAGTTGATTAATAACAGAAACATAAATGACAAATATGAAGTAATTTGCAGTGAAGGGTGCTAAACCAACTATGAATTTGCTTCATGTGCCCAAAGATATAAAGAAAAACACAAATTCAATTAGGGGAATTACATGAATTATATAGAAATAAACCAAAAGAAAATTTTAGCAGTAAAATGTGCAATACCTAAAATAAAATTTTCATGATGGGTATAATAGCAGATTAGATACTGTAGGCAAAAAATAAATAAATAAATAAATAATAAATAAATAAATCAGTGACCTTGAAGATATAACAACAGAAACTCTCTAAAGCAAAGCCTATAGAAAAAATATTGTAAAACACAACAGAGTCTCATTGGCCTGTAAGACAGTATCAGTTTAACATAAGTGTAATTGGAGTTACAAAAGAGAAGAGAGAGATGGGAGATAGAAAACATATTTGAAATAATGACCTCATATTTCAAAATTTGATAACAGTATAAAGCCAAAAATCCAAGAAACTCAATATTCCCAAGCAGGATAAACACAATGCATGCACAAATCATAAAGTTCAGTTCTGTGATACTACAGAATGAATGACAACTTGTTTTGAACCTAGCAGTATGTGTCTTTATATGCTACAGATAACTTTTTTAATTAATTAATTAATTTTTTCAAATACATTTGTCTCCGCCTTCCCCCCACCACATTCCCCTGCCCCCTCCCCCCCTCCCTCCCTCAATCCTTCCACACTTTGGCTTTGTCCATGAATCCTTGCTATATGTTCCTTGACTTGACCATTCCCTTCCTTTTCCCCACCCACCCCCCTCCTTCTTTCTTGTCTCTATTGGTTTCTTTTTTCTTTCAGTGTTGCTGGTCTTATTTTCCTTGCATCTTTGTTTTGTTGGTTAGGTTCCGCTTATATGTGAGATCATATAGTATTTGTCTTTCACCCCCTGGCTTATTTCACTTAGCATAATGCTCTCTAGTTCCATCCATGCTGTCGCGAAGTGTAGTAGTTCTTTTTTTCTTTCTGCTGCGTAGTTTTCCATTGCGTGAATGTACCATAGTTTTTTGATCCAGTCATCTACTGATGGGCATTTAGGCTGCTTCCAACACTTGGCTATTGTAAATAATGCTGCTATGAACATTGGGGTGCATAGGTTCTTTTGAATTGGCGTTCTGGGATTCTTAGGGTATAGTCCCAGCAGAGGAATCACTGGATCAAAAGGCAATTCCATTTTCAGCTTTTTGAGGAAATTCCACACTGCTTTCCACAATGGTTGCACCAGTCTGCATTCCCACAAACGGTGTACTAGTGTAAAGCCCATGTGAAATGGCTTTCAGTATCCCTAAGTAATCCCCTGTAGTAAACTCTTCTGCATTTACTGTAGGTGGTCTTTTCTCAATTCTACAGAGAGAGACTTATTAAAAATGTTTCTATATCTTTTAAAGGGCTTTTATTGGAGTCATTGTCAATTATGATTTTCAACAACCTATATGTAAATAGCTACTTAATTTCCATTTAGATTTTTTTCCTCATCACAACTTATTTTTATCAGATAATAAGTCATAATTATGCATCATTTTTCATTGTGCTTTGATTTCCAGGAATCTCAGGTTTAAAATTTTGCTCTAAATCCCAGTGCTTATTTCAGTCTAAAGTTATTGTTACAACTATTATCCATTCCCATCCTTTCCTGATATGGCTTTTGTTCTTTCATTTTTATTTGATGATTCTATTGAAAGTACACATTACTAAAAGTAAAGAAATCTTATTTAATCCCACTTTATGTAAACAGCTTTCATTCACTGACCTCCTCAATGTACCAGACTGTGATGAAGACTGCATGAAGAAACTCATTAATTTTCATGGAGACACTATAAGTGGTATTATGTTTGTCATCCACCTGAAGAAAATTATGCCTTCCAGAGGTAAATACTTTCCAAGGACACAGGGCTCAAAGTGATGTTTGACTCCAATTCCCATGCTTTTAATCACTGTCTTATCCACTCTGTTTATACTCCAGGTGCTTGAGCGTAATGACCACAAAACATTAGGGGTGATGGTAGGATCACTACAAAGAGAAGAGGATTAAGAGCTACATTAACAATAAGGAGGTTGTTAACAATAAAAACATAGTCACAACCACAAAAATATTATGTCTGAGATGCTGAAAGGAGATGGTTAATGGAGAGAGTGAACTGGTTGATGTTTTAGATCTAGCTTGCGTGTTCCATGTGTACTGGTTTGAAGTATAGATGTTATAGTGTGATGAACAAGGAAAAAAACCACCAGAGCAGTTAGAAGAAAGCCACATTTTGCTGACTCCCTTAATTTAAAAGCACTCATCATGGTTCTGATTTCCAGAATTAGAATTGACTTTTGTGAATGATTCTAAGTTTTGACCACCCTGGATCTTTGAGTAAATTTCAAACTGTGCAAAAGACAACTAAATCAAAATATAATATTTTCCACTTGTGGATGTCTGATTTTTGCGCATTTATTCAAAATTAATGAAAATGAACTTTCAATACTACTCTAAGGTGCTTATATCCTGTTTGAGTAACTCATTCTGTGAGATCTGTTAGGTACCAATAGGAATTTTTCAAGAGATCTGGGGTCCACCTACACAGACTGAAAGTAAAGGGATGGAAAAAAAATCCCAAGCAAAAGGACAGGGAAAAAAAGCAGGAGTAGCAATAGTTATATCACAAAAAATAGATTTCAAAACAAAAACCGTAAAAAGAGACCCAGAAGGACACTTTATAATACTCAAAGGAAGAGACATAAACATTGTAAACATATATACACCCAACACAGGAGCACCAAAATATATAAGGACACTATTGGAGAATTTCAAAAATTATATAGACAGCAACACACTGATAGTAGAGGATTTTAACACTGCACTGTCAAAAATGGATAGATCTTCCAAACAAAACATAAACAAGGATATTGTGGAACTGAATGCTGCATTATATTGAAATGGGCTTAACTGACATATATAGAACCTTTCATCCCAAAGAAGCAAAATATACATTCTTTTCAAATGCACACAGAACATTTTCAAAGGTAGACCACATGATAGGACACAAAGCAAGCCTCAAAAATTTCAGGAAAATCAAAATCATAACAAGTATTTTCTCAGACCACAAGGACTGAAACTGGAAACAAACCTCAAGGAAAAAACTGAAAAACATTCAAACTCATGGAGACTGAATAGTACACTATTAAACAATGAATGAGTCAGTAATGAGATTAGAGAAAAAATCAAAAAGTTTCTGGGAACAAATGAAAATGAACACCTAACAGTTCAAAACCTATGGGACACAGTGAAGGCAGTCCTGAGAGGGAAGTTCATAGCAACACAGGCCTACCTAAAAAAAAATAGAAACATTTCAAATAAATGACCTAATCCTCCAGCTTCAAGAACTGGAGAAACAACAACAAAGAAGCCCAGAGCAAGTAGAAGGAAGGAAATAATCAAGATCAGAGCAGAACCGAATGACAGAGAGACTAAAAGAACAATTCAAAGGATCAACCAATCCAGAAGCTGGTTCTTTGAAAAGATAAGCAAAAGTGACAAGTTTTTAAGCAGACTCATCAAGAAAAAAAGAGAGAGGACCCAAATAAATAATATCAGAAATGAAAGAGGAGAAATAACAACTGATACCACAGAAATACAAAGGATTGTAAGAAATTACTATGAACAATTATATGCCAAGAAATTTGAAAGCCTGGGTGAAATGGACAAATTTCTAGAAAAATATAACCTTCCAACACTGAATGAAGAAGAAGCGGAAAGCCTGAATAGACCTATAACAGCTGGTGAAATTAAAGCAGTAACAAAAAATTCCCAGCACACAAAATCCCTGGACTAGACAGTTTCACAGGAGAATTTTACAAAACATGTAAGGAAGAGCTAATCCATGTCCTTCGCAGACTATTCCAAAAAATCCAAGAAGAAGGAAGACTCCCAAACTCTTTTTATGGGGTCAGCATCATCCTAATCCCAAAACCAGATAAAGACACAACAAAGAAAGAAAACTACAGGCTAGTATCACTGATGATCACAGACATTAAAATCCTCAACAAAATATTGGCACACTGCATCCAGCAATACATTAAAAGGATCATCCACCATGATCAAGAAGGATTCATCCCAGGGATGCAAGGATGGTACAATATTCGCAAATTAATAAATGTAATACATCACATAAACAAAAGGAAAGACAAAACCACATGATCATAACAATAGATGTGGAAAAGGCATTTAATGAGGTACAGCACCCATTTATGACAAAAACACTCAGCAAATCAGGAATAAAGGGGGAATACCTCAATATAATAAAGGCCATATATGAAAAAATTACTGCCAACATCATACTCAATGGGCAAAAACTAAAAGCTTTCCCACTAACATTGGGAATATGACAAGGATGTCCACTTTTACCACTTCTATTCAACATAGTATTGGAAGTCCTTGCCACAGTGATCATATAAGAAAAAGAAATAAAATGCTTCCAAAATGGAAAGGAGGACTTAAAACTATCATTGTTTGCAGATGACATGAGAGTGTACCTAGAAAACCCTGTAGACTCCACCAAAAAACTATTCAACCTAATAAGTGAATTTGGCAAAACAGCAGGATACAAAGTCAGTATTCAGAAATCGAAGTCATTTTGGTACACCAGCAGTGAAATATAAGAAGCAGAAATCAGGGAAAAAAATCCCATTTGCTATAGCAACAAGAAATATAAAGTACTTAGGAATAAATTTAACCAAGGAGGTAAACGAACTGTACTCAGAAAGCTATACAACACTGAAGAAAGAAATGAAGGAAGTCACAAATAAATGGAAGCATATACTGTGTTCATGGGTTGGAAGAATTAACATTATCAACATGCCCATACTTCCCAATCAATTTATAGATTCAATGCAATCCCTATTAAAATATGAATGACATATTTCACAGACATAAAACAAACATTTCAAAAATTTATATGGATCCATAAATGACCCTGAATAGCCTCAGCAATTTTGGGAAGGAAAAACAATGTAGGAGGGATCACAATACTGGACATAAAACTATACTACAAGACCATAGTAATCATAACAGTCTGGAACAGCACAAGAACAGATACATAGATCAGTGAAACAGCATAGAGAGTCCAGAAATAAATTAATGTTTCTATGGCAAATTAATATTTGGCAAAGGGGGAAGAAGCATAAAATGGAGTAAAAATAGCCTCTTCAACAAGTGGTGTTGGGACAGCTGGACAGCTACAGCCAAAAAATTGAAATTTGACCACCAACTGACACCATACACAAAAATAAACTCAAGATAGATAAAAGACTTAACTGTAAGTTATAACACCATAAAAGTCCTACAGGAGAACAGAGGCAGGAAACTCTCTGATATCCCATGAAGCAATATTTTCACCAATATGTCCCATAAAGCAAGGGATATAAAGGAAAGAATAAACAAGTGTGGCCTCATCAAAATAAGAAGTTTGTGCATGGCTAAAGAAAACATCAGCAGAATGAAAAGGGAACCACTTATATGGGAAAGTATACTTGCCAATGGTACATTAGATAGGGGTTTGATCTCCAAAATATATAAAGAACTCACACAACTCCACTCCAAGAAGACAAACAATCTAATTAAAAAATGGTCAAAGTACCTGAACAGACACTTGTCCAAGGAGGACATAAATAGGGCCCAGAGACATGAAAGGATGCTCAGCATCACTAGCCATCAGAGAAATGCAAATTAAAACCACAATGGGCTACCACTTCACACTGGTCAGAATGGCCATCATAAACAGATCAACAAACAACAGGTGCTGGCAAGGCTGTGGAAAAAAGGGAACCCTAGTATACTGTTGGTGGGAATGCAGACTGGTGTAGCCACTGTGGAAAACAGTTTGGAATTTCCTCGAAAAGTTAAAAATGGAACTACCTTTTGACCCAGTGATTCCACTGTTGGGATTTTACCCTAAGAATCCTGAAACACCATTTCAAAAGAACCTATGCACTCTAATGTTCATAGTAGCACAATTTACCATAGCCAAGTGCTAGAAGAAACCTCACTGCTCATCAGTAAATGAGTGGATCAAAAAACTATGGTACATTTACATGATGGAATACTACGCAGCAGAGAGAAAAATATACTACCTTTTGTGACAGCATGGATGGAACTGGAGAACATTATGGTAAGTGAAATAAGTGGGGGTATGAAAGAGAAATACCATATGATCTCACCTATAAGGGGAACCTAACCCACAAACAAACAAGCAAGAAAAATATAACCAGCAACACTGAGGTAAAAAGAAACCAACAAAATCAAGGGGTGGGGGGTGGGGTAAGGGAAGGGAAGGGTCAAGTCAAGGAGCATGTATAAAAGTCCCATGGACAAAACCAAAGTGGGAAGGGTTTGAGGGAGGGAGGTGGGGGAAGGGGGCAGGGGAAAGTGTTGGTGGGAAGTTAGAGACAAATGTATTTGAACAATAAAAAAAAAGTAAAATAATTTTTTAAAAATAAAAAAAAACCTTTCACTAACTTCTGCTTTGTAAGTAACTATCACTTATTTTATATATATATATATATATATATATATATATATGACATAAAAAATTCCATGTCCATATAGCAAAGACTCATGGACAAAACCAAAGGGGAAGGGTTGGGGGGGGGAAGGGAGGGGCAAGGGAAAGTGGTGGGGGGAAGGAAGAGACAAATGTATTTGAAAAGTAAATAAATTTAAAAAAAAAGAAACTGAAAAAAACAAATTCCATGTCTATTACAATAAAAGCATTTCTTGGCTCTGCAAAAAAACAAAAAAAGAGAGAGAGAGAGAGAAAGAAATCTGGAGTCCACAAGTTCTGCAAATTTCATGACCTTGAGAAAATCAGTTCTCTTTCTAGACTTAGTTTATCTATTAAATGACAGTTTATGAGTCAGGGCCCGAGCAGGAAAAAGATGGCACATTCTTTAACTGGAAGATAGTTTCCCAAAAGTACTATTATCATAAGTATAGGAAGATGTCAGGTAAACCAACAAGTGACTGTGTTCCTTTAAAGGTAGCCACAGTGAGAAAGTTAAAGGGAAAGAAGCAGTTATGAGCATGCCAGATGCCACATCTGGAGGGTACGGCTGTATAGGGAGGGTAATCTGACAGAAATTGTAAGCTTTCATGGAGGGATACAGCCCAGAGAACCTAAAATGAAAAAGACTGAGGAATAACCAAAACACCAGGCTTTTCTCTCCTCCCACCCTCTAATAACATGAATGGGGACTCTTTGCCATTGTCTTAACATAATAAAGTGGGAAAAAGCAAGGAAACTGTTATGACTTCATTTGTATATCCCTAAAGATATGTTGAGGTCTTCTTTGTTCCCAGCATCTCAGAATGTGACAAAGTTTGGAGACAGGAACATATAGATGTAATTGGTTAAAATGAGGTCAAACAGGAGTAGGAAAGGTCCCTAAATCCAATATTTCTGGTGTCCTTATAAGAGGGCCATGTGAAGACATAGAAACACACAGGGAGAACATGTGGTTCTGAAGACAGTTATTAGTGTTATGCAGACAGATGCCAAGAATGCCAAAACCTGCAAACCATTAGAAGCAAGGGGGAGCTTCCCTTCGGGTTTCAGAGACACCATGTCCCTGCCAACACCTTCATTTTGGACTTCCAGCCTCCAGACCTGCGAGAAAATAAACTTTCGTTATTTTTTTGCCATGTAGTTTGTGGTTAAGGTAGCCATAGTAAACTGATAATGAGCCCACTGATGCAGTTTTTACACATCTGACTTTCAGGGTGCAGAGAAGGTTAGAAAAGAGCAGAAAATGAATCTGGAGGTACAAATAAAAGCTAATTCAACACCAGGAAGACAAAAAATCCAATTAAAAAAATGGACCCAGGACCTGAATAGAAACTTCTCTAAATAGGACATACAGGTGGCCAATAGACATGAAAAAAGCTCAACTTCACTAATCATCAAAGAAATGCAAAATAAAATCACAATGAGATATCGACTCACACTTCTCAGAAACCTATCATCAATAAATCAACAAACAATAAGTGCAGGAAATGATGTGGAAAAAACGGGAAGCCTAGTGCACTGTTGGTGGGAATGCAGACTGGTGCAGCCACTGTGGAAAAACAGCATGGAGTTTCCTCAAAAAATTAAAATCGAACTGCCTTTTGATCCAGCAATCCCACTTTTCTGAGAATATGCCCTAAGAATCCCCAAACATCAATCAGAAAAAAAATATGTGCCACCCCTATGTTCATCGCAGTGTTATTTACAAAAGCCAAAATCTGGAAATAGCCGATGTAGATGAGTAGATAAAAAAGCTGTGGTACATTTACACTATGGTGATACTGAATGGCTGTAAAAAAGAAGGAGTTCTTACCCTTTGTGACAGTATGGATAGACCTGGAGATTATTATGCTAAACAAAATAAGCCAGTCAGAGAAAGACAAATACCATACTGTCTAACATATGTGGACTCTACTGAACAAAATGAACTGATTAAAAAATAGAACCAGAGGCATGGATACATGGAATAAACTGACAGATCTTAGGGGGGAGGGAAGTGGGGAAAACTGGATAAAAGAAGGTAAATAAATGAGCCAGAGAACATATACGCATAGCCCATGGACATAGACGATAGTGTGGTGAAGGACAGGGGAAGAGGGCAAGATGTAGCAAATTAGGGGACAAATGTAACAGTGTGTAACAGTGTCAACAATTATGTGTGTGTGTATGTGTAATTCTAAATGTTCTAGGAACCAGATAAAAAAAAGTAAAAAGAAAAAAATAACTGTCAGAGGTGTAAACTAGAAAGCACTACCCTTCAAATGCCTCCATGTTTCTTCCCACACGACCTAGACCTGAGTGAATACTTAATTGATTACTTTCTGTAGGCTTATAAATATTGGCTTTCTTGAAAGATAATGTGAAATTCCAACCCTAACTCTTTCCTCTAGGTTTCCAGCATTGACTACAAACCGAGTGTATTCTGGGAAATGGCTAGAGCTGAGGCTGTAGAACTGGAAAAAGCACCACATGACAAGGGACCTTGTCTGTCATCCTAAGACATTTAGAATATAAACTGAGAACTATTGGGAGTCACTGGATAATTTTATATAGGAAATTACCTGATAAGTACATTTACTTGCTCTAGTTAGCACTAACTTCAGGATCTTTTTCTGTTATATCACTTAGTTTTCTTTACCTTTTTCACTGTTCCCAATTTTACATTTAAATTTTAATTATAAAATAATAGGTTCATTGTTAGAATAAGCCTAAAATGTTTTAAAGAAAAAAGTTAACTATAACCATCACCCACTCTTAGCATTTTTGTGTCCTTCCTTCTTGTCTTAAATTTTATTGGATAACTACCATTTTATTATAGGTTTCAGTTCCCTATTGAAAACTGTTACTATAATATTAAAGTTTTAACTATTTAAACATGCTTCAGTGTATACTCATACACAAGTCTTTGACTGCATAGTTTCTTTTTACTTTCTATAAATTTCCATAATGTGAGAACTGGGTTAGAGCATATGTATATTTTTAAAGATTGTGCCAATCCGTACTCTCCATCTGCAATGGATGGAAATTCAGATCACGCTAACTTAAAAAAATGATACTTTTTTGGCCCTTATGTCTCTATAGTCTAGAGACTGACTTACCCTCATTTATGTCTGCATCTAGAGTTTATAAAAATCTGTGTGTGTATTCTCAATTGTATTTCTTTGTCAAATAAATATAGTTTATTTTCTCCATAGATGATTTGCCTTTTTATTTTCTTAAGGTGTCTTTCAAAAAGAAAACATTTTTAATTTTTATAAGCTTAATTTATTGTTTTTATGATTTGTGCTTTTGATATCCTAAGAAATCTTTGCCAATGCAAACATTCAAGTTACAAATAATTTTTCCTATGATTTATTCTCAAAAATGATACTTTAGCATTTACATAAGATCTATGATCCATTGCAACTTAAAATTTTGTATAATGCGATATGAAAGTTGGGATCCATTTAATTTGTCAGTGTGAATATCCAGATGTTCTAGTATCAATTTTTAAAAAGGCTATCCATTTCCCCATTGAATTACCCTGACACCCTGGCACCTTTGTCAAAGATCAATTATATATATATATATATATATATATATAAATAATTGAATATATATATATTCAATTGAGATATATATTATACACACATTTATATATTCATATATATACAAGGGGGACCAAATGATCGAATTTATTTATTAAAAATTGTGTATTTATTCTTACATGCTTAAACTTCAGTCACATTCAAAGTACTCTCCATTTGATGCAATACATCTATTGAAACATATTTTTCCACTGCTCAAAACAGTTTTTGAACTTGTCACTTCAGATGTCTTTTAGTGCTTCTGCTATTTTTTGTTTAACCTCTTCCACATAGACAAAACATTTCCTTTTGAGGACTTTTTTTCATGTATAGAAAAAAAAAAAAAAAACTTGCTCAGGGCAAGATCAGGTGAATAGAGAAAATGGGGCATGGGGGTCATGCTGTTGTTGGCCCACAACTGCTGAAAACTCAGCACAGAGTGAGCAGGTGTGCTTGTAAATCACCCATCATGAAATGGGCAAATGTGTTGAAAGAATCGTCAAAAAAAAGTTCCCTGAAGCTGAACGCATCCTCTCACAACACCACCAGCTAGTACACTGATACAGATGGGTTCTTAGAACACTCCCCTAGGGGTGGAAGCCTGTACTGCAAGGAGCCCGCCATTGACCTAAGTATCTATCCTTACACCAATACCACATTGTCATGATTAGTATAGCTGCTTTATTGCAAATCTTGAAGTCAGATAGTAAAAGTTTTCCAATTGTATTGTGTTTCAAAATGGTTCAGGCTTTTCAGGTCCATTGCATTTTTATAAAAGTCTACTGCTGGGATTTTGACTGGGACTGTATTGAATCCATAGGTCAATTTGCAGAGAATTGCCATCTTAATAATATTGAATCTTTCATTCCATGAACATGGTATATATCTTTAGGTAGTCTTCAACTTATCTCAGTTTTTTGTTGCTGTTGTTGTTGTTGTTGTTTTGTAGATTTTAATGTACAGGTCTTATACATATTTCCTTAAATTTATTCCTCAGTAGTTCATGTTTTTTGATGCTATTATAAATGGTCTTTTCTTCAAATTTATTTTCCAATTTTCTCTCCCTCCATCTTAAAGCTCTTCTTATCTATTATCCTTTTTTGGCCTCTTGGACACATTCTTTCCTGCCATAGTTTCTATTCAAAATGAAATATGGCCACTGAAATTCCTAAATCTATAGCTCATGATCTAAAAGGAAAAAAAATTCTTTCCTGTTAGCTCCATTAAGAAATTCCAAAAGAAGGCTATCCTTGAACTTCCTTGTACCAGATGTTCCATGTTTAGGAATTGGGAAGAGTTTGCCTAAGAAACCCCCTCCAAATATTAAGGAAAGGTACTGGAAAGACAAAAAACATAATTAACCAAGTCCTCTACAGTAACCATGACATATTGTATTATCAAATTACTTTCTAGAAAACTAGTGATTTTACCATTTTATACACTGTGCAAATATACGCTTTCCTTTTTTATGAACTGTGCTCTAAATGTTGATTTTCACCATGAAATCTCTGAATTGTTATAATAACTACTGATACTCTCCCTGCCATTGGTCTTCGTTAGCCTACAAAGTCTGGCTTTTCCTTAGGCTTCACAGTACAGATGAATCTTAATCCTTTTCCTTGGGGAACTGGAATGATCTTCTAAAATCTTAAGTATCCATCTAAAAATGTTTAAGCTTCTAGTTGCCAATATAGGGGAAATAGTCCACCTACTTTGAATTACAGTGTTAGTATGCTAAGCATGTTTAAAAAGCTCTTAACTTGGAAGGAAATTATTAATAGTGGAATTTCTCACAGTAAGAATAAACTAGAAGATGAATACTATAATTTGACCCTTTTCAATGTTTCTTCATACTTCTAGAAAAAAAGAGGAGCATGTCTCATAACTAAGCTTTCTATTATTATTTTACTGATGATGGAACAGAAAATGATGTATGTTTTCCAATATTATATTAATTTATTTAAAGTGTCTAGGGTTCTAATATACAACAATTAGAAGAACTAATTGAACAATTGGATCCCAAGAGCCACTCTATATTAGAATTGGGATCATAAAGTTTTATTAGCTACACTTTACAGTCAGCATTTCATCTTAAAGAAAACATAGAGATTAGTTTATACAATGGATCATCCCAAAGAGGGTTAATAAATAGGCCAGCCATGCCTCTCAAATAATGAGTACATTTCTTTTTTTTCTCTGTATGATTCAGAGAACCCTGTAACATCCATTCAGATTCCCAGAAAAGAGTCTTTGTTTATACAAGCACAAACAGCTTGGAATATAATTAATGTTTAATATTTCTATCTGAATGGAAAGGATCCATCTTGAAAAGTTTTATTCCTTACCATGGGAAAACTAATAAATACAATTATTTTTTGACCTTGCTGGTTCTTGCTACATTACCTACAAACATGATTCTCAGTATTTTTACTTTTTATACAAAAAAAAAGAGTGGTAGTATTATTATACCTGTAAATTGATTCAATTCTAATTGCAGGGGTAGAAGGCAAGATCCTGGTTTTAAATGACACATTTTAAAATTTTTACTAATTCTCCATGTAATTAAGATTTTTTTTTCATAAAATATTGAGGATCCACAACGTACATATAACCAAGGAGTTAAAGAATTTCTAAAGTGACAGAAGCTTCTGTCACTTGATGTGCATTGCTCCCCAGTTCCCAATGCTCAGAGGGGACATGAGGCATAGTTGAGGAATGGGCCTGTTTATATTCTCCTGAATGACAGAACCAACATGATCATTGCAAAGCTGCTTATTATCAACCAAATGTATAGAGCAGCCCATACTCATCTTTGGCCCTTTTATTTGTGTACATGTGATATTTATAAAATTATAAAATATTTCTATAGTAGTAGTATTTTACCAAAAATGTATCAGTAATTAGTACATTTTACTTTTTATTCTTTAGTTTACTATTATATTAAATTCCTTGACCTGTCTGGTATGGCCCGGTGGATTGAGTGCCAGTCTACGAACCAAAAGATTGCGGATTCGATTCCCCATCAGGGCACATGCCTGGGTTGCAGGCTATGTCCCTAGTAGGGAGACCGCCAGAGGCAATCACACACCGGTGTTTTTCTATCTCTCTCCCTTTCTCTAGTTCTAAAAATAAATAAATAAAGTCTTAAAAATAAAGAAAAAAATTCCTTTTACTTTGTTTTAATAACATATCTCAAGATAACTTCAGTGATACCAAAGAATCCAGCTAGTTGAAGAACTTCACCTGTTTACTACTTTAATTAAGGGAACAAAAAACTTCTAATTGGTCCATAACTCTCACCTGCCCTTCTCTCTTCCTCGGGGTATATATATCCCCACTTATTACAAAAAGTATTATAAAATTACAGGAGACAATTATTATACCCACCAAATTATTCCTGGTCAAATGCATAAAGTTATTTATTGAGCTTTTTCTTGACTTTTGAGATAGACCTGTAATGCTATAAATTATCCTCTTAGGATTACTTTCCCTGTGTCACACAGATTTTGGATTGTTGTGTTCTCAATTTCATTTGTTTCAAAGTATCTTTTGGCTTCTTCCTGGATCTTGTGTTGACCCATTCATTGTTTAATAACATGTCATTTTCTTCACATGTCTTTGCATGTTTTTCAGTGTTCTTCCTGTGATTAACTTTTAGTTTCATAGCATTATGGTCAGAGAAGATGCTTGATATAATTTCAGTCTCCTTAAATTTTTTGAAACTTGTTTTGTGTCCTAAAATGTGGCCTATGCTGGAAAACCTTCCATGTGCACTTGAAATTTATGTATATTATGCTGCTTTGGGATGAAATTCTCTGAAGATACCAAATAATTCCATTTGATCTAGTGAGTAACTTAAGGCTGCTGTCTTATTGATTTTGTGCCTGGAAGATCCATCCATTGAAGTCAATGGAGTATTAAAATTCCCAGCTATGACCGTATTTCTGTTGATCTCTCCCTTTATGTCCATCAAGATTTGCTTCACATATTTAGGTGCTCGTATAGTGGTGTGTAAAGGTTTACTAGGGTTATAGCCTCTTGTTGGATTGTTCCCTTTATCATTATGTAGTGTCCTTTGTCTCTTACTACAGCCTTGGTTTTAAAGTCCATTTTGTGAGATATAAATATTGCTACCCCAGTTTATTTTTCCTTTCCATTTGCATGAAATATGTTTTTCCATTCATTTACTTTTAATCTGTGTGTATCTTTTGATTTGAGTTGGGTGTCTAGGAGGCAGCATATACATGGATCTTGTTTTTTTATCTGAATGGAAAGGATCCATCTTGAAAAGTTTTATTCCTTACCATGGGAAAACTAATAAATACAATTATTTTTTGACCTTGCTGGTTCTTGCTACATTACCTACAAACATGATTCTCAGTATTTTTACTGTTTATACAAAAAAACAGTAACAGACACATTCAGCTACCCTGTGTATTTTTGTTGGAGAATTTAATTCATTTACACTTAGGGTGATGTTGATAGACACATATTTAGTGACACAGGGGAATATACTCACCAATACTTCTGATAAGGGGTTAATATCCAAAATCTGTTAAGAGCTTACAAAACTGAACACCAAAAAAAAAAAAATTTCAATTAAAAAATGGGCAAAGGAACTGAAGAGACCCTTCTCCAAAGAGGATATACAGATGGCTAAAAAACATGTGAAAAGATGCTCAATATCACTAATCATCAGAGAAATTCAAATTAAAGGCATAATGAGATATCATCTCATACCTGTCAAAATGCCTATCACCAATAAATCAACAAACAACAAATGCTGGTGAGGATGTGGAGAAAGGGGAACCCTTTTGCACTGTTGATGGGAATGCAGGTTGGTCTAACCACTGTGGAAAGCAATATGGGAATATCTCAAAAAATTAAAAATGAGTCTGCCTTTTGACCTTGTGATCCCACTTCTGGGAATATATCCAAAAGAACCCAAATCACTAACTTAAAAGAACATAATCACCCCTATGTTCATTGTACCATTGTTTGCAATCACCAAGATATGGAAGCAGCCCAAATGCCCATCAGTAGATGAGCAACTATGGGACATTTTACATGATACAATACTATTCAGCCATATGAAAGAAGAAAATTTTACCCTTTGCAACAGTATGGACTGAGCTAGAGAATATTATGCTAAGTGAAATAAGCCAGTCAGAGAAAGACAAATACCATATGATTTCACTCCTATGTGGAATCTAATGAACAGCCTGAAAAGCAAAACAGACAGACTCATAGATAGAGAGCAGGATGACAGCTAAGCAGGGAAGTGGGGGGAGTTAGGGGGTATAGGGATTGAGTAATAACGAAAAAGGACTCATGGGCATGGACAACAGTATAGTTTTTGTGGGGGTGAGGAGAGTATAGAGGGACTAAAAGGCAATGGAAAAAATACAATAAAAAATAAGTAAAGCCCTTCAAGTGATTCTAAATAAAAATGCATAAGGATATTACAAAACACCAAAGAGAGATGTTAATGTGGAAAAAAATAAAGACAATTGCATATAATAAGCTCTCACTTTTTAAGTAAAAATGGGGATGCTATGTAGGCATAAATAAGGTATAGAAGAATACACAAGAAACTTCGCATGACTTAACTACTATAGGGAAGTTATTGGACATATCCATTGAGGTGGAGTGGGTAAATGATAACAGCACTTCTAAATGTCTTTTTATCATCCCAAATTTTCATTTTTAACCACTGTGATAAATTTAATTTATTTGCTTCTTGATAGTCCTGATTTCATAGAAGAAAGCTGATTTCCATTTTTTAGTTTCTAAGTACAACCATCTCTGTCACCTCCATTAGAGAAAATAGACTCTTATTTATTGTTTCAAGGCTTCTAAGTAAAAGTTAATTTTCCTTTATGTTTAGTGAAAGAAAAGTATAGCAAAAGTCTATTTTTGCTTTTATAGTCTTTGTATCTAAGATGGATCATGTTATTTTGGTTTGTACTCTTATCTGTTTATAATAATGTATAAATATAAAACAAAATAGACATAATTTCACAGTTGAATAAAAATAAGCAATATTAAAATGTTTCAGGTTGAACTTTTAAAAATGTTCTTTTAGGTAGTCTTAAAATGACTTTAATATACCTATTAAATTCAACAGTTCAAATACAGACTTTATAGCTGTAGAAATCATGATATTGACACTAATGTTTCATCATCACTATTCAGCATTTCTTTTGTAATTGGAACTAGGTTTTGTTATGTACAATTACCAAAAAATTTTAGTGTTCAGAAAAGAATATTAAAAATATAAATATGCCTACTAAATATCCATTATTTGAATCAAACTGCACAGATTCATAATTAATCTGACCTCTGCATTTGTTAACCCCCCTTTTTAAAAAAATTCTGCTGAACTAGCTATGTTATTCAAATGACCAAAATACCCTAGCTTCTGGATTTTGTTGTTTTTTTAAAATATGTGATTGTACAGTTTTAATGTGTATAAATATTTTTAGTTCCTCAAATAGAATTTTTTCTTTCAGGTTTATTTGATGCAAGGATATTAAACTTCTCTAAAGGTGTCATGGTCTTGGATATTTTATGTTATCTTGATTTTCTATTTTGTTTTTTTTCCTTAGCTCTTCTTATTATACAATCTAAAATACTTTTCATTGTACTTATTTAGGTTTTTTATGGTCTGTCTCATGAATTAGAATGTTAGTTCCATGAAGATTTGTTTGTTTTGTTTCCTGTTGTATCTACAGAATCTAGAACAATTCCTGGTATGTAGTATGTATTCAAATTTTTTTTCAATAAATAAGAGAAAGTGACTGAATAACAAAACCAGTTTAAGCCAAACAGCTATTTCCTGCGTGTGGGGCACATATTCCCAAGTTTACTATGGATGCCTCATTCCTATTACCTGGCCCACTTTATTGACTTATATTCTTTGTATGGCTTTGCTTAATTTTAAGATTGTAACCCTTGAATCACACTTCCAATGTATTACTCTCTAACTTAAGTGAAATACATATGTCAATAATCCATTTCACAGATATTACTAAAATAGCTTATGTCTTCAGTTGAGACTCATGATCACCGCCCCCCCACCCATAAAACAAAGTCATACGTAGATGCAAATGAAGTACCACCTGTGAAAGATTCATGGGACAATGGTATAGCCCACCATATCCCAGTGGAAAATCACGGTATATAATCTATATACTTTAAGCCTAAATGATATGTAGGGTAAGAATTCTACTCATACTATGTGTATATCCATTTCAAAATTATTTTCAACCCACAAAAACCTTCTCTTTTGTTCTATTTCACCATATAACAGGTTAGAGCAGTGGTCAATTTTCCATAACTCGTAACTTTACTGAAGTTTTAAAATTTGTGTGAGCTGAAACTTCACTTCAAAGACTTACTAAAACCAAAAGACTTAATTAAGAACAGAGGCAATGTCATCCTTTGGATCAGCACCTCCTCACCTTTGCAGACTGTTGTTTTGAAGACACAGGTTAAGGTACTAGAATTGGGCATACTCTATTGCCATAAGGGTATTGTGTAAAAAAAGACCACCCTAAATTTCAGTGGCAAATGACAATGAACATTTATTTATTGCTTGCATATCTGTGAGTCAGCTGCAGTTTAGCCCATTTAGGATGGGTGCAGCAAGGCTGACTCAAAAGTTCAGGTTAGGTCCAGTTATGACCTAGATGTCTCTCATCTTTCTTGGACTAGCAACTATCTAGACATATGATTCTGAGTGTAAAAAGCAGAAACTTATGTATGCAAGTGCATTGTTCTCGTATTTTTTATCTCAGTCAAGTCACAACACTAAACTCTCCAAAATGAAGCTGGGGTATACATTCCATTCATCCTGAGCTAGAGCAAAGATGTGCAGGTAAAATGGTATTTAGGGAAGTGAAAGTTTTAGACCAACAAATCAATCTGATATATACCCACTATTACATGTAAGTAGACAGAGGCCCATTTTATCTATAGTCTTAAACTCCAGTATGCATAGTCATATAAAATTCAGATGGTGCTCTTTATGGCAAAGATGAACTCCCAACATAGAGTATGAAGACTGAAGGCTGTGGTAAAGCACTTTACCTCCTGGACATGAAGTTCTAAGAACTTGGATGTTAGAATTGAAACTACAAAGCACTGACATCTCAAAAGCTTGAGAGAGCAATAACCACAGAAACTGAGGAGTCATTTTGTCTCCAAAGATGTGGGCAGAAACAACCTTTTTGCAATTTCTCTAATGGAATTACAATTAACCACAGGCTTGTTGTGGAATAAGCCTCCACTGGGTATTGCAAGTTTGGCTTAATGAAAACAATTCAATAGTGTACAACATATTCTCTAAGTCTCTCAGGAAAGGTATTTAAATGGTGATTTCACAAAATATTACTTTTAATCAAATCACATTGGTACCTATCATTATTTTAGAGTTTTTCTTTAAATAGATGACATTTTATCAAAGCTCACTTTTTCAGCCAAACATGCTATATAGTTTTGATGAAGCTTTCTTATTATTTGACAAACTGCCCATTAAACCTGGCTTCACCTAAAAAAGACTGTGTGCTGAAGAAGAAATACATATGTTTATGTCTATAAATCCAAAGGGAATGTAGTATTTTCTTGGTCCTAAATTGCAAGAGTCTTCCAGGACAAACAAAGGATTGCCAGTGGAAACTCTGGATATTAGTATTTCAAGTGTTCGGGGGAAGCTGGAAATTTTTGTGAAAAAAACATACAGTAATTTCAAATTACACACATTCACAGAGTGACCCTTTGCCAAACTGGCTGCTCAGAGATTATTTTTCCACCTAAATAGTTTAATGGCTTTTCTTTTACTTATTAGTTGAAAATATTTACCTATGGGTTCAAAGGAATGTCTTGAAGTTGATTGAAATTTGGTTGGAAACATTCTAAGTTTCTAAAAAATGATTCATTGTGAAGAAAAATACAGAATGTTTTCTTGTCACTAACAAAATCTGAAACATAAGATATGACTTTTTCTCAATTACTTAAAAAAATATCATTGACAACATTAAAGTTACAAGTAATTTACAAACTATGTACTAAGAGTAGAGCTAATAAATACAATGAGAGAGATTATGGCTTTAGCTATACAAGATGAAAGGCTCAAAAGGCCCAACTCAAGAAGTAGCATGAAAGCATTAAAGTACCAAATTTTTCAAAATATTGATTAAACAGACAAAAATAACAAAAAATTGACAAAGAAATCCCTTGGCTTAAACCACTAAGTAGAAGAGAGAATATAAAATTTGCCCAACCTGGCCACACCCTTTGTTTAAAAACAATCATTTAATAAGCAACTCAAAGCCAGAAACTCTTTATTTTCAACCAAAATAGCTCAACATCAGCTGGACTGGGGAAAATAATTATGTGCTAGAACATAGGCCACTTGGTGTACTGTTCGTTTTTTTTGGTTGTTGTTTTTGCCAGAAAACTCCCTCGCCCCCTCAAGAATTCTTTTTTTTTGTTAGAGTTAGCAAATAAAGGAGTTTTAGTTTTTATTTTATGACCATTGGCATCAGTGGTTACAATTTGATATAACTACCGTATCTTAGCAACTCTAATCTTAACAAAATAAATACATTAAAAAGCAAATGGGCTTCATGCCATACTAGTGGTTCATCAATCCCCAGAGAAAAGAAAGGGGGAAATAAACAGAGAATGACTCTCATCATGCTGGTGTGCTAGGCTTGGCAGCTCTTTCATAGCAAAAACATAACATTACTTTCCATTTCACAGCATGGGCACCTGCAATGATATGTTTTAGGTAAAAATGTACTTAGTGCTACGAGTGCAGACATGAGGGAGAAAGGAAAATGGATGATTTTTTTGGAAAAAGAAAGATGTGAGGGGAAAAGGAAAATTACTTTGTGCTCTCTTTTGCTTCTGGGACATGGTTGTCACAATGGAGATATCTGTTTGTTTTCCCCTAAATTGCATGCAAACCAATGTTTATATTTCCACAGCCTGATAAGCTCCTTTCCTTTAACACTAAAGCCTGGAATAGTTTCAAAGTATAGCCAAAATGAGAAAGAAGACACTAACCAAATCTTTAGTGAATGAATTGACTAATGTCCTCTCAATGTTGTTAACCTGGGGAATATTAAAGACAAAAACTTACTGAAACCTATTTCATATCCCTGGATAGGGTGCTTAAAGTGTTCCTGATGTAGAATTAAATCCTTGTTCATCATGATCCAACACCCATATCAGTCTGAAGTCAATCTGAGGCTATACAATTTAAAAGAAGGGGAATGGACCAGACAAAGAATGTGTATGAATGATCCATGGATGTGGACAACAGTGTGGGAATTGACTGTGGGAGCAGGAGGTGGGGGATGGGATGTGCAGAGGAGAGCAAAGTGAGAAAAATTGGGACAACTATAATAGAATAACAATAAAAATGATCTATGTAAAAAAAAAAAGAAAAAGAAAAGAAAGATCAGGGGCTCTGTGGTTAGATGGGCTTCACAAGGGGCCACTATGCCATCATTTCCTAGCTCTGTGAACTTATAATATTACATCTAATATCTGAACTTCAGTTTCTTTTTAGTCAAATGATAAAACTCCCTAAGGAAAATGATGGTGGTAAAGTTGTCAATTGGAATGATGTGCGTAAATCTCCCTAACCCATTTCCTTGGAAGTAGATTTACCATGAACACAGTTAATTTACTTCTTTCTTGGTTTCTTTTCATCTGAGTCATAAAGGCCACCATCAGCAAACATATCACATATGGTGTCTACTCAACACTATCCTGTTGTATAATAACCAGGTTTATTACCACTCCCAAGTATATTTAGCTATTAGGTTTTTTGGTTCATTAATTCTGAATCTGTTTCATGCCGTCAATCTCTGATTATAAATTGATATCTTGTTCAATGCTTCATTAGCTCTTGTTTGATTGCAAGAGCCCACCATTGCTGATCTAACCTAATCTTGGCCTTCTAATCTGCTGCCAGCATTCCATTTTTAAATTTTCCCAAGTGTTTTTCTGCTTTAAATTCTCCCCTTATGATATATGAGGCCTCCAATTTCTGACCTACCCATACATCTCAAGTCTCATTTCCTGTAATTCTTCTTACCCTGAACCCTACCAGTCAAATAAGTTTACTTCTAATGTTGCTTTATGACTCAACACTTTGGTAATTCTTATACCATCTACAAAAAGTGCTTTTTTGTTCAGTTGGTAAACTCCTTCAGAACTCAGTTAAAGAATTATATCCCTAATGAAGATGTTCCTGTAATCCCTTCAGAAGACTGATAACATTTTACACAGGACTATGTCAGTATGATGTACTGTGTCTTCATAGCACATAATTACAATGAATTGCAATGACTTACTTCTTTGTGTCTCTTTTATTAGAAAAGTCAGAGAGTCAGAGACCTAACAGCACAGATTATGTTTTAGTGTTCTCATTGACTGGCATAGTACCTGAGTATATTAGGTGCTCATCTCCTTTACCACTTACCTTCTTAACCTCCAGATAATAAAAGATGAATTAAATTGACTTGTTTGGTCTTGTATTTTGATCACATTAACTGAAAATTTCACTTCATTTGTTAAGGCAATGTCTAATATAATCTAAAATAACAGTAAGCATCACTTTATCAAAGAAACATAAATTTACACTTAGAAAAATAACTTGATGTTATTTTTGTGCTTGATGAATATTTCTGATTCCTGTTTTCTTGATTACCATAATGCCATTTTGTGGTTTGTAATCTTGACTCTCCCCTAAAGCTTTATATTACTCTGCTCCTTGTTACTTTTGCCCATACCCATCTTGCTTTATATTTATTCTCTTGGAAAATGCCCATAGTATGTTTCTGATAGAAATAAAATTGATGAGAATGATGATGTAGATAAAAAGACTTACCACTTGCCTTAAAGAGTCATAAAACTCTGAGTTTTAAAATATATGTAATGTTATATATTAAAATTTTAACACAATGGAGTTGCAGTTTGGGTCTATAGTAAAAAAGTTGGTGCAATACCTAAGATTTTATATATATATATATACACACACACACACACACACACACACATTAATATTACATATTAATATATTTAATTATATATATTTAATCCTTACTCAAGGATATATTTATTTATTTCAGAAAGGGGAGGAAGTAAAAGAATGAGGGAGTTACACCCACAACTTAGGTATCTGCACTGAGCAGATATCAAACCTACAAACTTTTGGTGTACAAGATGATGTTCCAACCAACTAAATCACTTAGCCAGGGCAAAAATTATATAAATTTAAACCCCCCCTCAGAACATTCTAAATTCATTCACACAATGCATAATATACATTACATAGTGATGGATTATATAAATGCTGTGCTTGCCTCCTTTCATGACCACATTAAAATTAGAACTAAATTTGAAAACTATCAACCTGGATAACCTGAACACTAGCTGAACAGTAGTCCTATAACTAAGAATTTATAGAAGCAGTGATAAGACTGGTAGGAGCAGCAGAGATGGAAAATGTACTTGCTCTTTATCCACATTTGGTAGTTGAGAATCTGGAGGAATATCTTGGCTACAGAGGTCCCCTCTGGGGAGTAAGCAATCACAGTCCCACACTGGGTGCCTTATCCCAGAGCACTGGTGCCAGGGAGAGGAGATCCCACAACATCTGGCTGTGATGTCAGCAGGGCTTCTGTCTGTCTGGGTGAGACAGAGGGCTGCTGGAAACCCAGGCATCCTCTTAAAGAGCTCATGCACAGACTCACTCACTCACAGGCCCTCACCCTGAGCTCCAGTGGAAAAACAGCAGTTGTAGGATAAAGCCATCAGAGATATACAGAGAGAAATTGAGTTGTGTGGATCCAGAGCATGGGCTGGAGGGACAGCCACCATTATCCTTATGTTGACTCCTGCCCCTACACCACCAATCTGAATCTTGATTAACCTGGTAAACATGTCTTGCCCCATCACTCAAGTGACTCCCTGAGACCCCCACCTCTTGCAGTTTGGTACTGCAAGATCCTTAAGCAGTACCAAACTCAGTACTGCTTAAGGATCTTATAGTGCCTGAGCCTTATAGGTGGCCAGCAGCAGTCTCAGGGTACCCTTTTGCTGAACAGTCCTAGGCCCAGTACTGTTGGCAGTTGGGCTCAGTTTCACAGTATGGCCATTCCCACATACCTCCAGGACCAGCTTAAGCAGCTACCAACTATGGATCACTTTGTAGTTCCTATGAGATACCCAGGGCCAATCACACTCAGCCGCTGACCTTGGCCTGCACTGGAGCACCTTCCAGGAGGACCCAGCACCCAGCAGCCTGCTTCCAGGAGGACAATGCACACAGCAGCCTGCTTTAGATCACAACAGAGTACCATCTAATTAGCTTCACAAGTGGTATACCCAAAAGGTTGTCTCAGCAGGCACTAGAGCCCACTGGGACATTCCACCTCTGTGGGGTCAGGCTCTAAACAGCAGCTCATAAAATGTGGTCACAGTCTGTCCTCACAACCAGTAGCTTGAGATACAGTCTTAACCCACTGATGTGCTAACAGCAATACAGGCTCAACTACAACAGAAGGTAACACAAAATTCATTAAAGGAATACTACTGGAGCATCTGGCTCATAAAATCAGGGAGACTGCACCATTGGGCTCCCAAATACAGCTGCTACCTAACACCATGCTGCCAAGACTGGGAGATATAGAAGATCTATCTAATACAAAGAAACAAACACAGAGAGGCAGCCTAAATAAGGAGACAAAGAAACAAGTACCAAATGGAAAAAAAAAAGACAAAACTCTAGAAAAAGAATTAAACGAAATAAAGACAAACTATCAGATGCAGAATTCAAAACTGCTTATAGAGATCTTCAAGGAACTTAGTGAGAACTTCAACCAAAATATAATAATTAAAAAAGACATAGAAATCATAATAAAAATGTCAGAAATGAAAGATAAAATAACTGAAATGAAGAATACAGTACAAGGAATCAACAGCAAATTAGATGAAACAGAGGATTGAACTGACAATTTAGGAAGCAAAGTAGCAGAAAATACAAAACTGAAATAGCAGAAACAAAAAGAATTTTTAAAAATGAGAATATTTTAATGGACCTCTGGGATAACATCAAGCATAACAACATCTACATCATAGATGTACCATAAGAAAAAGAGAGAGATTGAGGGATTGAGAACCTATTTGAAAAAATAAAGACAAAAAAATTCCCTAACCTGGCAAATGAGATACAAGTCCAGGAATCACAGAGTCTGAAATAAGTTAAACCCAAAGATACCCACAATAAGACACATCATAATTAAAATGCCACAGATTAAAAACAAAGCAAGAATCTTAAAAGCAGCAAGAGAAAGGCAGTTACTTACAAGCGAGCTCTCATAAGACTGTCAAATGATTTCTCAAAAGAAGCTTGCAGATGATAAGGGATTGATGCAAAATACTCAGAGAGATAAAAAGCAAGGACTTAAAATCAAGTCTGCTTTACACAACAAGTTATCATTTAAATTGAAGGAGAGTTAAAGATGTTCCCAGAGAAGAAAAAGCTAAAAGAGTTCATCTCCACCAAAACAGAAATATAAGGAATGTTAAAGGGACATTTTTAAGAAGGAAAAAATAAAAGAACATAAACATGAATAATAAAATGACAATAACTATATACCTATCAATAACCACTTTAAATGTAAATAGATTTAGAAGACTACAAGACGGTGGAGGAGTGAATGAAAATCACACTGACCTCCACCCAAGACAGATCTAGAATCACAGCTAAATTGTGGAGAAATCATCTGGAACAAACAATTGAACAATAGTGAGAGAGGAGACTTGAAACCTTGGACAGACAGAGAAATCAAGTTTAGCACAACCTAACTGGTAAGGAGTGCGGTAGAGACTCAAGAAGATGGGCTGGGGGCCCATGGGTAGCAATATCAGAGGGATATTAAACAGCCTCCTGAAAAGAGCAGGGTCTAAACCATAAGTGGGGAGCTCCTGCCTACAGCACCAGAGCCCAAAAAGAACACAAATAACAGCCAGTTGTGAAAAGCAGCAGGGTTGCTCTCTGCCAGAGATGAGCGGCTGGAGACACAAAGAGCCGTATAAAGGGCCAAAAGCATTAATTTTTATTTGTAGCCACTGACCATGGGCTCCAGCAAATGTGGGGGCTGAGTGGGCTGGAGCCACAAGAGGAGAGACTGGGGAAGGAGGATTTGGGGAGAGAAATCAGAGTAGCTGGTAGGGTCCCAGTGCTGACTCATCCCCCATATGGCATCAGCCATCTTGCTCAGGCAAACCACTCCCCTGAGCGGCAGCAGCCTGAAAGGATACAATAACCCCACATGCTAGGAGGCTCTGCCACACCCTGTGGTGCCTGAGCCTGACTTCTGAGTACAGAACAGTAGACACAGATAGTAGATCGCTGGCTAACAGAGGCACAGAGTGGTCTAGAGATGCTTGAATAGAGTCTGGAGATGTAGGACTTGGGGAGAGAAGTAAGGGGGTAGCTGGTGGGATCCTGGAGCTGACTCCTCCCTCATACGGTAGCAGCCATCTGGCTCAGGCAGACCACTCCCCTGAGTGGCAGCAGTGTGAGAGGACAAAATAACCCCAATAACAGGAGGGATTCTGCCCCACCCTATGATGTCTAAGCCTGAATGCTGAGTGCAGAGTGACTAGATTAACAGCTGAAGGAGACAGCCACAGACAGTAGATTCCTGGAAGTCTCAAAAAGACTGCCAAAGGTCAGACAGGGTCAACAGCTGACATCATCAGAGGCAGATACAGAAAGAAATAATTAAAAAGAAAGGCAAAAGCGGTCTCCTACCATAGAAATTCAAACCACAAAGTCAGGAAGTCAAGACAGATCAATTTAAGAAGCACAAGCAAAAAAGTCTCACAAATAGTGGAAAGAAAAGGAAACAACCCCCAATCGAAGGGAAAGGAGGAATCCCCAGAAAGAGAATTAATGAAAGAGAGGCAAGTTAACGATCATATATTGAGTTCAAAACAACAGTTCTAAGGAAGCTCAATGAACTCAGTGAGCTCAGAGAGAATTACCAAAAACTACAGGGAAACCATGCAGAACTTACTGCAAAATATGTCTGCATAAAAAGAACATAAAAACAATTAATAAGAGCCAAGATGAAATGAAGGATACAATTTCTGAATTGAAGAACACAGTAGAAGGAATCCAAAGTAGGCTCAGTGAAGCACAGAATTGAATCAGTGAGCTGGAGGATAGGGTAGAAAAAAGCTCCCAGAAAGAACAAGAAAAAGAAAAAAATACTCATAAAGAATGAAAAAGCATTTAGGGAAATGCAGGACAACCTGAAATGTAGTAGTATCTGTATAATAGGGATACTAGAAGGAGAAGAGGAGCAAGGGATAGAGAACCTGTTTGAAAAAGTAATGATGGAAAACTTCCCTCATTGGAGGACAGAAAAGGTCACACATGTTCTGGAAGCACAGAGGGGCCATTCAAGAGGAACCCAATGAGGCCCACTTCAAGACAAATCATCATTAAAATGGCAAATATCAAAGACAAAGAATTCTAAAGTCAGCAAGGAGAAACATGTAGTAACAATCAAGGGAGCCCCGGTATGACGAGCAGCTGTCTTTTCAACAGAAACACTAAAACCCAGAAGGGGATGGCAAGAAATATTCCATTTAACTAAAACAAAGGAATGTAACCTAGGCTGCTCTACAGAGCAAGGCTCACAATTAAAATGGAAGGTTAAGTAAGGAATTCCCAGACAAAAGAAGGATAAAAGAATATACCTCCACCAAACCAGCACTGCAAGATATGCTAAAGGGACTGCTTTAAGAACATGAAGTAAAAGAGTGAAAATGAGAACACAGGTACAAAGGGAAAAAATGACTGAGTACCTATCAATAATAACTTTAATAGTAAATGGATTAAATGCTCCAATCAAAAGACACAGGATAGCTGAATGGATGAGAAAACATGGCCTGCACATATGCTGCCAGCAAGAGACCCACCACAGAAAAAATGACCTACACAGATTGAAAGTAAAGGAGGAAAAAAATATTCCAAGCAAATGGACAGGGAAAAAAACCAGGGGGATCAACACTCATATCAGACAAAATAGATTTCAAAACAAAGGCTATAAAGAGAGACCCAGAGGGACACTTTATCATACTCAAAGGCAGAATCCATTAAGAAGACATAAACATTGTAAACCTATATGCATCCAACATAGGAGCATCCAAATACATAAGGAAAATCTTGGAGGACTTCAAGAATGATATAGACAGCAATAAACTTAGTAGGAGATTTTAAAACTCCACTGTCAAAAATGGATAGATCTTCCAAAACAAAACATCAACAAGAATATAGTGGAACTGAATGACGCATTAGATCAAATGGACTTAACTGACATATATAAACCTTTCATCCCAAAGAAGCAAAATACACATTCTTTTCAAATGCACATTGAGCATTTTCAAAGAAGGACCACATGGTAGGACATAAAACAAGCCCCAACAAATTCAAGAAACTGAAATCATAACAAGCATCTTCTTGGACCACAAGGGCTTTAAATTAGAAACCAACCTCAAGGAAAAAACTCAAAACCAGTCAAATTCGTGGAGGCTGAATACCATGCTATTAAACAATTAGTGGGTCAATAACGAGATCAAAGAAGAACTCAAAAAGTTTGTGGAAACAAATGAAAATGAACATACAATAGTCCAAAACCTATGGGACACAGTGAAGGCAGTCCTGAGAGGGACATTCTGGAGAAACTGGAGAAACAACAACAAAGAAAGCCCAGAGCAAGTAGAAGGAAGGAAATAATTAAGATCAGAGCAGAATTGAATGACAGAGAGACTAAAAGAACAATTCAAAGGATCACCGAATCCAGGACTTGGTTCTTTGAAAAGATAAACAAAATTGACAAACATTTAAGCAAACTCATCAAGAAAAAAAAGGGAGAGGGCCCAAATAAATAATATCAGAAATGAAAGAGGAGAAATAACAACTGTTACCACATAAATACAGAAGATAGTAAGAAATTACTATGAACAATTATATGCCAAGAAATTGGAAAACCTGGGTGAAATGGACACATTTCTAGAAAAATATAACTTTCCAAAACAGAAAGAAGAAGAAGCAGAAAGCCTTAACAGACCAATAACAGCTGGTGAAATTGAAGCAGTAATCAGAAAATTCCCTCCACACAAAAGCCCTGGATTGGATGGTTTCACAGGAGAATTTTGCAAAACATTTAAGAAAGAGCTAACCCATGTCCTTTGCAGACTATTCAAAATATCCAAGAAGGGGGAAGTCTCCCAAACTCTTTTTTTGAGGCCACCATCATCCTAATCCCAAAACCAGATGAGACAACAAAGGAAACTACAGACCAATATCGCTGAAAAACACAGATACTAAAATCCTCAACAAAATATTGACACACTGCATCCAGCAATGCATTAAAAACATCATACACCATGATCAAGTGAAATTCACCCCAGGGATACAAGGATAGTACAATATTCGCAAGTCAATACATGTAATACATCACATAAACAAAAGGAAAGACAAAACCACATGATCATATCAATAGATGTGGAAAAAGCATTTGATAAGGTACAGCATCTATTTATGATAAAAACACTCAGCAAATCAGGAATAAAGAGGGCATACCTCAACATAATAAAGACCATATATGAAAAAATTACAGCCACATCACGCTCAATGGGTAAAAACTAAAAGCTTTCCCACTAAGACTGGGAACAAGAGAAGGATGTCTGCTTTCACCACTTCTATTCAACATACTATTGGAAGTCCTAGCCACAGTGATCAGACAAGAAAAAGAAATAAAAGGCATCCAAATTGGTAAGGAGGAAGTAAAAGTATCATTGTTTGCAGATGACATGAGAGTGTACCTAGAAAACCCTGTAGACTCCACCAAAAAACTATTCAACCTAATAAGTGAATTTGGCAAAACAGCAGGATACAAAGTCAATATTCGGAAATTGAAGGCATTTTTGTACACCAACAATGAAATATCAGAAGCAAAAATCAGAAAAAAAAATCCCATTTACTATAGCAACAAGAAACATAAAGTACCTAGGAATAAATTTAACCAAGGAGGTAAAAGACCTGCACTCAGAAAACTATACAACACTGAAGAAAGAAATTATGGAAGGCACAAATAAATGGAAGCATATACAGTGTTCACGGATTGGAATAATTAACATTATCAAAATGTCCATACTTCCCAATGAATTTATAGATACAATGCAATCCCTAATAAAATACCAATGACATACTTCACAGATATAGAACAAACATTTCAAACATTTTTATGGAACCATAAATGACCCCAAATAGCCACAGCAATTTTGAGAAAGAAGAATAAAGTAGGAGTGAATCACTATACCTGACATCAAACTATATTTCAAGGCCACAGTAATCAAAACAGTCTGGTACTGGCCTAAGAACAGATACATAGATCAATGGAACAAAATAGAGAGCTCAGAAATAAACCCATATCTCTATGGTCAATTAATATTTGACAGTAGGGGCAGGAGCATACAATGGAATAAAAATAGCTGCTTCAACAAATGGTGTTGGGAGATCTCAACAGCTACATGAAAAATTTGAAATTCGACCACCATCTGACACCATACACAAAAATAAACCTAAGATGGATACACGACTTAAATATAAGTCATGAAACAAAGAAAGTCCTAGAGGAGATTATAAGGAGGATATTCTCAGATATCCTATGCAGCAATATTTTCAATGATATATCTCCTAGATGAAGGGACATAATGGAAAGAATAAACAAATGAGACTTCATCAAAATACAAAGCTTCTGCGTGGCTAAAGAAAACATCAGCAAAGTGAAAAGGAAACCAACCATATAGGAAATTATATTTGCCAGTGATACCTCATACATTTGATCTTCAAAATATATAAAGAACTCACACAACTCTGCTCCAGGAAGACAAACAATCCAGTTAAAAAGTGGCCAAAGGACCTGAGCCAACACTTCTCCGAGGAGGACATAAACAGGGCCCAGAGACATAAAAGGAAGTTCCACATCACTAGACATCAGAGAAATGTAAATTAAATCCACAACTCTTCACACTGGTCAGAATGACCATCATAAGCAAATCAACAAACAATAATTGTTGGCAAGGTTGTAGAGCAAAAGGAACCCTAGTACACTGTTGGTGGGAATGCAGACTGGTGCAGCCACTGTGGAAAACAGTTTGGAATTTCCTCAAAAAGCTAAAAATGGAACTGCCTTTTGACCCAGTGATTCCACTGCTGGGATTCTACCCTAAGAATCCCAAAACACCAGTTCAAAAGAACCTATGCACCCCAGTGTTCATAGCAGCACAATTTACCATAGCCAAGTGCTGGAAGAAACCTCACTGCTCATCAGTAAATAAGTGGATCAAAAAACGATGGTACACTTACACAATGGAATACTACGCAGCAGAAAGAAAGAAAAAGATACTACACTTCTCAACAGCATGGATGGAACTGGAGAGCATCATGCTAAGCTAAATATGCCAGGGCATGAAAACAAATACCATATAATCTCACTTATAAATGGAACCTAATCAGCAAAACAAACAATCAAGGAAAATATAACCAGCAACATTGAAAGAAAAAGAAACCAACAGAAATGAGAGAGAAGGAGGGAGGGGGTAGCGGGGAAAGGAAGGGGCAGGGTCAAATCAAGGAACATGTATGAAGTACACATGGATGGAACCAAGGTGGAGAGGGATTGAGGGGGAGAGTTTGGGGTGTGTGGGGCATGGGAAAGTGGTGGCAGGTAAATGGAGAAAATGTATGTGAAAAATTTTTTTAAAAAAAGAAATAATTAAATTTAAAAAAGAAGAAAAAAGAAAGAAACAGACAGTAACAAGAAGGAAGGAGGGAGGGGAGTAATGGGGAAAAAAGAGGGAAGGGTTAAATGAAGGAACATGTATAAAGGACCTATGGAGGAAGCCAAAGTGGGAAAGGATTAAGGGAGGGGAAACTGGTGACAGGAAAATGGAGACAAATGTATTTGAACAATAAAAAAAGTTTAAAGAAATGTAAATGGATTTAATGCTCCAATCAAAAGACATAGAGTGGTTGAGGGTAAGAAAACAAGACCCATATATATGCTGCATGCAAGAGACCTACTTCAGATACAAAGACCAAAACAGACTACAAGGGATAGTAAAAGATATTTCATGCAAATGGAAAAATAAAGCTGGGGAATAGAGACTATAAAACAAAGACTATAATTAAGAAAAACAAGGGTATTTCATAATAATAAAGGAATAGTTTTAAAATAGTATATATGGAAGTCATTTGGAGGTTATAAGCTGGGAGGGGGCAGTGGGTGAATGGGGAATAAGGTGCAAGGATTAGTCAAGGAACATTTATAAAGGACCCATGGACAAGAAAACAGCAAGGAGGGAGGATTGAACGTGGGAGAGAGGAGTAGTCAAGGAAGGGGAGAGAAATGGGGGGAAAATGGCAACAACTGTAATTGAACAATAAAAAAAATTTAAAAAAGAAAAACAATTTGGTTGGTACGAAATAGACATGTGGATATTAAGAACAATATAGGAAATGGAGTGGCCAAAGAATTTATATGCATGACTCATGGACATGAACTAAGCAGGGGATATTGCTGGAGAGAATTGGGGAATGGGGTAGAAACGGGAAAAATGGGGAAAATTGGGACATATGCAACAGCATAATCAATAAAATATATTAAAAAAGAAAATATAAAAACCAAATCTTTAAATAAAAACAATATTTTAGAGGGTAAAAAGAGGATATAATCCTTGTAAACATTTATGCACCCAACATAAGAGCACCTAAATATATAAAGCAAATATTGAAAGACACAAAGGGAGAAATTGACAATCATACTGTCTGAGTAGGGGACATTAACAGCATTGGATGGATAGTCCAGACAGAAAACCAACAAATGGTGTTAAATGACAGTGGTGTTAAAGGAAACAGTGGTGTAAAATGACCCCTTAGACCAGTTAGATTTAATTGATATTTTTAGATAATTTCACCCCAAAACAGCAGAATAAACATGTTTTTGAAGTACACATGAAACCAGCAATATTTACAATAGACAAGATACAGAAGCAATGTAAGTGTTTATCAATGGACAGTTGGCTAAAGATGTGGTACACATATACAATGAAATATTACTCAGCCATTAAATAAGAGTGAACTCTTATAATTTGCAACAACATGGATAGATTTAGAGCATATTAAGCTAAGTAAAATAAGTCAGACAGAGAAAGACAAATGCCATATGATTTCACTTACCTGTGGCATCTAAAGAATGAGAGAAATGGACAAATGAAACAGAAACCAATTCACAGAAAAAGAAAACAAACTGATGGCTACCATAGGAGGGGGAATTAGAGGGCTGCATGAAAAAGGTGAAGGGATTAAAAAGTACAAATTAATAGTTTTAGAATGGGGGACATAAAGTACAACATAGGGAATATAGTCATTAATACTGTAATAACTATGTATGGTGCCAGGAGGTTGCTAGACTTATCAAGAAGATGACTCCATAAATTATGTAAATATCTAGCCACCATGCTGTATGTCTGAAACTAATATAAAATAATATTAAATGTCAACTGTAATTGAAAAAAATTAAAGACACAAATGAAAACCTGTGAAGTACTCAAGAGTGCAGTTAAATATTTTAAATTAAATGATTCTATAATTTTCCTGGTGAACTTAAAGAGAAATTCTTCACTAATTCTCCCCATTTTGAGGAGAGTCACTCTCAACCATCCAGACTTAACCTAGTCCCATCCTTATTAGAAATAGTGCCAGAAAAATGCTGCCTATACTTAATTGCTTAAATGGTGTGAAATTTCACCCTGTATATGTTGAAGAATATCAGAAATAGGAATGAAACTATAGAGGGGACATAATTATGTCTGAAAAATAAGGGAAATGACAAAAGGAAGAAAGGAGAGAAAATATTTAAATTCAATGGCCAGAGAATAAATTCATTCAAGCAACATGAATTGAGATCCTACCGTCTGCTTGGCACCATATCTGGCATTCAGGAAAATAAACTTTAAAAAATTCCCTGTCCTTCAGGGGTCGTCAGGGAGACAGACAGATAGCCACCAATTATTAGGATATGACCTGAGCTCTATATTGTTTAAGAATATTCTGTTAAGGACCAATAATCATGAATTATTGAGTAAGGAGTCACATTTAAATATAATATTATAAATTATTATTTTTTGAGAAAGAAAAAAGATTTATAAATTTTTAAGATGATAAAGTTGTTTTAAGGATAACAAAAAATTAAAATTCTATTGCTTTTTCTCTAAAAACCTTCTACATCCCAGTTATAATCTACTTTCTAAAGAGTACACAAAGCCTTGCTTTTATCATTAGGATTGCCAGATTAAACACAGATGCCCAGTTAAATTTAAATTTCAGATAGATGATGCATAATTTTTGATATTAAGTATGTCCACATAATCATACTAAAACTGATGCATCATTTTTCTGAAATTCAAATTTAACTGAGCATCCTGTATTTTTATTTGCTAAATCTGGTAATCCTTTTTATAGTATTGCCCATCCCATCACTGGACTACCTACAGAGCTCACTGGAAGTGGTTTTAATGATACAGTTGAGGAATAAAGCAGGCTGTTCAGCCTTGTGTTCAACAGCATTGGTTTTCAAGCACGTAGACTTAGACAACCATGTTCCCAGGTTACTTTCCCAAACTGTTTCTGGTTGATCATACAAGTAATAAAATCTGACCTTTTTCTTTCTTCTTGCTGAAGAAAACAAATTTTCTAAAGAGGTAAAAATATCAAAAATTAAAAATGACTATGAACTGTTTGAGAATCTTGAGGCTGTCAATACTTTATGCTTTTAAGTAGTTGCCATGGTTCACCCCAGAAGCATCTGCATATTTCTGTGGAGTTTTTTGATGGTGTGTAGTGAACTTTGATATCTTTGGGGAATAAAAGAACTCTCTATCTGTCTATCTACACATATATATTTAACAATGCAAGTTATTGTTATAAAATGTAGGCTGTTGTCAATTTCAGTTCCCTGTCATATCAAAAGAACAGAGCAGGCAGGAAGAGCAAACGGATGATCCAACATGCCTACGCTAATAACAAAGCCAGTGTCCTAAATTGGCAATGGCAGCCCTCTTCTGCGGAGATTGTTTTTAACACCATAAGTAGACATTTAAAAAAATTTGATGCTGACAGGAAGAGTACATTTTAAATTGTCAACCTTCATGATGTCCTTTTGAAGAATAGCAATTGCATAACCACGAAGCTTTATTTTGCATTTGAAAAAAAATGTGTGTGTGTATAGCACTTGCAGTTATGCAAGGCTACATATTCTGAATTCTTTGTAGAAATTCCTTATTTTTTACTATAATCTTTTTTGCCTTTATTACCCAATTACTAGTTAAGGCTGGCATCAATACTAAGTAGGTAATACAAAATTACAACTGTTTTCTATTTAAGTTATTAACAAATTAATTTAAAGAGGCCATTGACCATATGCCATTTCTTAATCATATTCAAAGTCCAGTTTGTAATGTTCCAAGGGTCACACTTTTTTTCATTTTTATGGCATTAAGAGTTTGTTAATATTCTAACATTTAGTTAAAATTTTAAGTCATTTCCTCTTAGGCAATGAAAGAGGAAAATGTTATCCAAAAAGTAATTTTATATCACTGAAACGTCATTTGGTCTTATTTTTCTAATTCTCATCTCCTTTTGAAATAATTTTAGAAAAAAATACCTCTTTCAAAAATGCATACTTAATGCCAAGAGAAATGCATGGCTAGTACTTTAAATAGTTAATGTATTTTCTAAATGAATGATTTAAAATAGCTATTAAAGGAAAGGAAATGAGCTTAGGTTTCTAGTAATGACTTCTCTTCAAAATGAAATCTGTAAATCCCTGATCACAATTCCAAATCCCCAAAGGAAAAGAAATTCTGGGACCATGGCTCACTGACTTCACTGACTTCTAATAGCACACGATAAGTAACATGATTTTTATATATGTAATTTGGGAGGATATTCAAAATTTATAGTCCTGAAGACAGTTTATGAATGAATTTTCTTTTTAAAGTACATTATTCAAGAAATCAACTTTTCTATCCAAATTGTAACCAGAGCATATAGGTATATGAGTGAGGCATGGATACATATGTTCAGAGACATATGTGTATGTATTTATATATGCATGCACACACATGCACAAAATATAGGTAACATAATATTTATAAGAACATAATGACTCAGCCTGTGATTGTTAATAAAATTGCATTTCTAACCATCAAATTTGAGTCTATTATTCCATGTTAATTGCATTTGCCCAAAGAGACTTAGAGCTGGCTGTCAGCCTGTTTGTGTCAGTTTCATTTTATTCATCAGTCAATCTTGTCTCCTCTTCTTTTCACATCCTGTATATTGATCAAATTGATTTGTTAGCATACTTCCATGGCTTCCACAGCATTTAAAAAATAAAAATTAATTTTGTTATTATCATCAGATGTATTTGATTACTTCATTCATTTGCATGTTATCTTAATTCCTATTTCAAGAGCAAATAGATGTCCTTTTCATAGGCCCATAATTTTGTCATTAAATCTAATAGATATAACTTGCTTTTAAAGGGGCATTTAGAAAAAGTTAAACATGAAAAAGCCTACACTGCAGTGGGTAGTGACATGTCTGCTTTTAGTTGGGACAGAGGATTCTCATCAGGGTAAGCATCAGTTCTTTACGGAAGTGCGTTACAGATGAGAAAGCATCTTGTTAATATTTGGCCTCAGAAGAAAATGTACTATTAAGTGGTGAAGTGGATTAAAGAAATAAATGGACACCATGTTCCCATTTGAGCCAAAGAAAACCAGTGGGAGAACCAGAAGATCAGGAAGGTTAGGGTAGAAAAGTAGTTAAGGTAGAAAATCTGAAAAGAATTAGAGTACTCCTTCTGGGAGTTAAGTTGCATGGAGGGGAGATAAAAGGCATCACAGGGTGAAGAGATAATTAGCAGATCAGAAGCAAAGCAGTTAAAAGGTGACCCTTACCTCCTCTGTTACTCAGTCTAAGAAACTATAGAAAATTATGACAGTATTTTCTCCAGGGATGTGGGATACAGTTCTTCCACATGTCCCAGACAAAAAGCTCTCTCAGCATTGTCACTGTATTGCTTGAATCTTGTGTTTTTTATGGAAATTCCTTTACATTATTCTAGCCTTGCCTTTCCACTTTGCTTTTGATCAGTGATCCTCAAATGAGCTGATTTCATGCTCCCTCCCCTAGGGGGCATTAGAAATGCCTAGAGACTTTTTGGTGAGCAGAGGACAATGCTGCACACCCACGACATACAGGACAGCCTCTAAACAAGGATGTACCCAGCTCAATGACAACAGTGCTGGAGTTAAAAAGCCCTGCTTTAGATGGATGGCTGACATATACTTAAAGCTAAAAAACAAAACCTACATCACAGCTCAGTGGCAGTGCAGTGAGTAAGATTTAAACAATTCTGAGAGGCAGAGCAGGATGTTGCTGCATATGGAATTACATATTCGCTTATTAAATAACATTATTCATTACCTGGACTCCAGGAAGAGTGGAGCAAAATACAACTCCAATTTTGAGAACAAATAGAAAAGAAAATTATTGTTTGGAGAAGACATTTCAAAGAACTTCAAGATAAACCAAGTGAAAAAATCCCCAATAAAAAGACTCAGCAAGAAAAATCGTGCCACAGCCTCTAATCCTCAATAGACCTTAAGATGTTCACGAGCCAAAGACTCATGTCTGCAGAAGACAAAAGATATAGAAAACAATATAGTCTATAGAACAATAATTGTTAAGAGGCAGGAGAACAATAAAACAGATTCCTTAAACTCACAATTAGAACTCCTTAAAAGAATAACCAGAAATGTGCAGGGGAAAAAAAAAGAAACCCAGGTCACAATAACTGTTACATCTTTCTGCTCTTGGGAAATTAATATTTAGTTTAGGCCAGGGGTGATATTTGTAAAACTGTTTTATTTTATTTTATTTTTTGATGAATGCTTTATCCCCCACCTGACTAGACACCCCCGCCACCAAACCCACTCCCTGGCACAGATGGCCAAGACATTTGCTTTTTCAAATACTCCATATTTCCACAGCCACCCACCAGACAAAAATTAGATTACCAATGCTTGTGTAAATTTTCCAATCTCTGACACAATAAGATTCCAGAAAATGTACGTGCACGGCTAAAAGCAGCATTATACATAATGCACTGTAATTCCAACAGACAAGTTGCTATCTTCTTAGATACACACATTTTCCATGCCAAACACATGAACGTCAATACATTTTTCTCAAGTTAAAATGGAAACCATTTAACAGATATAATGGGCACAATGACTTTCATTTTGCATTACTAATGCAGCAGAGAAGGAGAGAAGTTCTGGCAAGGATTGCAATGAGACCAAAAAAGAAAAAAAAAAAAAATACAACAGGAAACAACTGAGAGTTATCGTTGCTATCCAAGCTATTGTCTCAAAGCATGGTCATGGAACCCAAAGGCCACTGAGATTTCATATTATCAGAAGTCTAATTTTACATAACCAAATTTCTACTGATGAGAAAAAAATTAAAAATGGACAGAATAGTAGGTGTGTTTTTGCAAAAAGATCAAGAGTGTTACTGTTTGTTTTTCCTCTATTCCTGAAGAGATGTTATCATGGATAACTTGATTTTAGGGGACATTAATTAAATGGTTACATAAAAAAGAGTTAGGAAGATAATCCATAAGCCCAAATCCTTGGCCTCTACTGTCACTGGTAGAAATATGTATTCACGAACTCTCCTGTCCATTACTTTTATAAAAATGTTAAAAACAGCAATATATGTCATTGGTTTTTACCCTTACTTCAGTCTTTCCCTCACCTAAGATAGTTACTTCAGTCATTGCACTCTGAAGAATCTTTTTTTTTTTGATGTTATCTACTAGATTTAGGTTATAAATTTAAAGCCCTAAACAAAAGCGTTTTTGTTTGTTTATTTGTTTTTTCAGCACAAGGTTACTGGAATCAAGGAGACCTCAATTCTTAGCCCATCTGCACTACTTATGAACTGAGTGAACTTGGGCAAATAACTATCAGAGTTTCGGTTTCTCTGTCTGTAAAATGGATATAATAAAAATAAAGGGCTTAACAATTAATTCCTAATGTAAAACTCATTACATTTTAACCATAGTTAGTCTTTCCATTATATTTACAGAGTAGATATAAACATCTTTAGTATTATTATCCAAAATAATTGGTGAAAGTATCTCAACATGTAAATGCACATATGCAAAGGTACTTTAGAAACCAGTTGGAGGGAGAGTATGAGACTTTCTTCATTATGTTTATCATGAGTTACAGCAATGATTTCCATTTGTATGATTTTATTTTTCTTAGAAAATGAAAACACATCTCTACCTAATGAAGTTTTAAAATTGGAAATATGACAACATTCAGGAGGATCAGACCTAACTATTCTTCTAAAATATCTCCACTTCCAGCAACTGATGACTTTTTTGACTAATGCACTATATGCTGTGTCCTATCTAATTATAGAAGTCAGATCCCCATATTCAGTTCCATGCCTAAAAACACTATGACAGCAAGTTGGGTTATATGGTGTAAAAAATGGTGGACATGAAAAAGTAAAGAATATCTTTGACTGTTAAAGGTCAAGATGAATTACTAAGCTATTAACATGGATTATTTTTCAAATAATAAGTCAATTTTTATGAGAAATATTCAATGTTTTCAAACTTCTTATCAAGATCCTAACTCTGTCATCTTACAGGCCTGTATTACTAAAATTTTAAGAACACCAAACAGTTAGTGCCCTGGTGGGTGTGTTTCAGTGGATTGAATGCCAGCCTGCAAACCAAAGGGCCACTGGTTCGATTCCTAGTCAGGGTATATGCCTTGGCTGCAGGCCAGGTCCCCGGTAGGGGGTGTGCAAGAGGCAACCACACATTGATGTTCCTTTCCCTCTTTCTCCCTCCCTTTCTCTCTCTCAAAAAAATAAATAAATAAAATCTTTAAAAAAATTAAAAGAACACCACTTAATATTTTAATTGCTCAATTACAGTGATGTTGCCTGGAGTATAAAAATAACTTAAATTTTTAGCTTGTTTCTGTCTTCTCATGCAGAATAAACTTTAAAAATGGGGGGCTTCTAAAGTGCACCATGTTTAGCCAGATGAAAAGTAAACTGGATCAGCATGACAGTTAGCAATGGAAAGAGAAACAGATTAAGTACTTATAATTAAAGCTTGAGGAATGAAAGACTTCACACTTTCTTAGAGCTATTATTTCAGACAGTCTGGTGTCAGAATTAAAAGCCAACGAGTGCATCTGTTTATATTGCCAAGGATTTTCACAGAAGAAGGGCTAGGAAACACATATTTTTTAATTAGGGTCCAAATTCCAAAGAACACCAAAAAAAATAGTATGTCAAAAATATGTGTTCTTGTGATTTGTATTGTCCAATGTCTAAATGAAGACAAAAATTATGTTTCTTACTTCTGCTTCACAAACACAAGTGAAAGAAAAAAAAAAGAAGTAATTCTGTTGCTTTGGCCACAGTTGTTGTTGTTGTTGTTGTTGTTGTTGTTGTTGTTGTTATCCTGCTTGCTTCTGGCTTAGCTTCTGCCTTTCTTTCCCAGGATGAAATAATATAGAAAAAGCCGATTAGGAAGGCTTCATTCACACAGAAGGTTCACCAGACTGGCTCAGTTATCAAGCCACAAAAGCTGAATTGCAATGGCCACTAAAATGACCATTTTATACTTTAAAAGCACATCTCCTATTTTAAAAATTTGAATTAACTCTTTGCTTGTTTTAAGCTTTGACTTAAAGGAAACTTTTCTTTAAAATACATGCTGATAATATAAAATATTATAGTACTCAAACCTATTAGTAACCTATTTTTACTTTTCACCTGTAAAATTAGAAATATTTTCTACAATTTCAAAAATCACTTTTTTGTTCAGTTGAAAAAAATAAAAATATAGTACTCTCTAAGCAAAACTGAATAGACTTTGTTCCTTAATTATTTATTCAAGAAATATTTATTGATCATCTACTCTTTGCCAGACTCTAGGCTTATTGTTGGGGAATACTGAATTGAATAAGACATTACTACGTCTAGCATATAATGATAATATAGGGATATAATTTCTACTAGGGGAAGTACAGTGTTCTAGCAAAGTACTTACCAAGAGAAGAGTAGTGAAATAGACTTGAAAAATGATTGGTCCTCATACTTTTTATTTGATGGAGAAGGAAAGGAGGATCTAGAAAGCCTGAGATCCATGATCACAGAGCTCTTTAGTGGAAAAAAGTATTGGTAAAACTAGAGTTCATGTCTCCAAATTCAAATCTCATCTCTCTAAATAGCAATATACTTCTTCCCAGAAAATAATTGCTTTTTCCTCTGAAAACAATAATTAGCAAGCCATGATGTCAAGAAAGTTGACTAAGAGTTAAAAACAGAGCACAAAGTCAATATTTATTCCAATTACATGACATTAAAGAATGATGGAGAGGAAGGATTTAGAAGCCAGGCTCAACTGAATTCTAATCTTTTATCTACTATACCTAACCAGCTAGGTGATGCTGGGCAAGAATGGAACTCTGAAAATCATTTGGATTATTAAAAATCATTTAATTGGGATAACAATATCTATATGACAGGTGTAAATTTCATGAAATAGTTTAATTGAATAGGTACTCAATAGATATAAATACCTGTTTCTTCTCTCTGATATAAATTGAATAGAACTGATGTAAAGACCAGTTCAGCAGAAATCACATGCCAGCTTTTTTATTCCTTACCAGTCATTTTAGCATGAGATCAAGCTTCCAACTTTAAACCATTTTTATAGATCATTTTTGGCATACCTTGATGAGATTAAACATTTTCATTCTGTGAACATTTCGGGAGTTAGAAATCAGAGACTAAACAATTAAATTTAGAGAATTTCTTTTTTAAGGGAATTTCATCAGCATACATCCTCTGAGAGGAGATGGAAAATATACAGAATCAGAAGAAATATTTAAAATTAATTAAAACTCCTATATAATTCTGCAAGTGTCCTTCCATTATAAATCATAAAACCCCAGCTAATTTAGGTAAAAAGAATTTGTAGACTCCTTAATCAAGGATGTCCAGGAGCAGACAAGCCTTAGGAGCAAGTAAATCCAGGGACCTAAATGATGAATTTAGAGCCCTGCATTTACCTTATCTACTTAGCTGTGTGGCCCCTGATTTTGACTTTATTCTCAGACTTTTTACACAGGACAGGAAAAATGGCTTCTGTCAGTCACAAGCCTACGTCATCTTTATACCTCACAAAGAAGGAGAGAGCCTCATCTCAGCATGTTAATTTCAAGTGTCAGGGAACACCTTGGCTGCTACTACCTGACTCTCATACCATTACACACACACACACACACACACACACACACACACACACACACACGAGGAATGCCTTGCTAGGAAATAGAGGACTCAGGATACCATGTCTCTATGCAAGGAGCAGTGTGGATAAGGTCACTCCACTCAAGATACATGAAAGAGGTCCTGCACTGGTAGGTGGGGTTCTAGTTCCTGAAAAAAAGTGGATAAAGAATCCTAGAAAGGCAAAACAAACAAATAATGAATATCCACACAAGTAATTCTTTTTAATCTCCCTTATTTTAGTATTCCTCAGTTAAATTCAAAATTCTCTTGAAGGTCCTGGTAGATATATTTCTATTTCTTTGTAATAGCCTCCAGTATTGATTGATGGGCACTGTTGGTGCAATATGATAAGGGAAGAAGACTTCCCTTGTCCAGGCCCACAATATAGCTACCAGAGAACTGTGAAAGAGGTATTAAACATCTGTGTTATCCAGGGCATGTTGACCTAAGTTTTTACCTTGAAGGTGCTTATCACTGCTTTTTGCATACATGTTAGATAAAGAAAGGTTAAAAATCCTGAACTTGTTTATGCAATAGGTGGAATCACAGTTTGCAGTATGTAGGAGCCTATGTTAAGCTCTGTGGGAATACAAAATCCTCCGCCTCTGTACTCAAAGGATGGAAGAGTAAGAGGCATGAGAAATCACTTTAAGCTGGAGTTGACACAGAGGACTCCAAATATAAGTTACCATTTGAGCTGGGTTTTGAAAGATAAGTACAACAGAAGTTTTGTTGTAAGGTATAGAAGAACAGCCTGAACAGATACGTTTGAAATATTTCTCTTGTAGTTAAATGATTATACATAGAGAGTGCTGGGAAATAAATAACAAGTTAGTTCCTAAGCATTCATCAATGAGTCTGCCTTATCCATTGTGCTGCTTCTGTATAAGGCAACACCTCACTGTAGTTCTCAAAACAGGTGGGTCTAAGCCAAGCACCCTCTGAGTCACACTAATGAGGGAAATTGGTTCCATGTTAGGAAATAGAGTATGGCCCATCTTCATGTAGCAAAAACCAAACATGCACATGTTCATGAATGCAAGTAAGAGGTCTGGGAAAAAAAGTTATCTCAAAATGACACCAGCAAGTAACAGTGCTGAGTGGGAATTTGCTTTTATATACTTCTGATTGCTGAGCTATCATTTTTCCAAGAAAAATGCATTTACATGTTTCTTGCTTAATAAATAAGTATTGTTTACATAAAAGGAAGTTTTCTACTAAGATGACGATCAAGTTACTGGCAGAATAAGGGGTATGATCTTTTAAAAATTAATGTTATTATTATTTTTCTTTTCAATGGGGCAGGTAGCTAATACCTTACTCATTAGGAAAAAAAATACTTTGCAGGTGGGGTTAATTTAAAATAAATAAAAAATAGACAGAACTCTTTGGAGGTTATTACATATATATATACACACACACACATTATATGTACATGTATATAAACAAATATATAGATTAAACATACATATTTTTATATAATAGGCTATTCCAAATATACATGTATAATACTATATATCAGAGTGAATATACAATTGATATTTACATAAATGAATACTAAGAGAGGGAAAGAAGACTAGCTCCTTTTAAATGTAGGGAGTTTAAGGTACCAAAAAGAAGTCACAAGGCCGGTCTTTTGGGAAGTGTCTTAGGGCAGCAAATATGAATCTTGAGGCCATAAAGAGCTGAATCTGATTTTAGTTTAGATTTGGTGATCATCTACATGAAGAAGATAGTTGAAAAAATAAATGAAGTCAGAAGCTCATCAGGGCTTAAGTGAGGTCAGCAAGGAAAAAAGTGAAGAGAGCTGAAGGAGAGGCTTCACTCATTTATTTAAAACTAATATTTTTCGAGAACCCCAGGCCTAACATTGTAGGTTTTGAGGACAGAATAGACTGGCAGAAAAAAAGTGCGTGGTTACTGCCCATAGAGAGCTTGTATCCACTGGAATGCAAATACCCATTAACATTAACTGAGCATTTATTGTCTTTTCAATGATACTTGAGTATCACATCAACCTTTAGGACAATACTATCCCCGTCTTCTTTCTATGAAAGAAGAATGAAGCTGAGTGAAGAAGACAATTCTCCTTGAGTCATACAGCTATGAAGTGGCAGGGATATAATTTGAACCCCAGGTTTGTCTGCCAGCACAACCCATAAATACTTGTAGCTCTGCCTTCTGAAAAGTGGATATCCAAGGGGTCATGAAAGAAATATCAGAACAGGGAAAAAAACAGAATTCTACATTAAATAATCCAGGAACAGTCATGGGCCCAACTAACCATGTACCAAAAACAAAGGAAACTGATTAAAGATCATTGATTTGGTTATAAGAAGGACATGTATTCATTTGTTTATTTACTCAACAAATATCTGTTAAGCACCTAATATATAGCACTACACAATCTTTGGAAGATCAGAGGGTTTTTTGTATGTAGGGGGATAGAAGCCAATTGTAAAGGATTAAGGAATGGGTAAATAATGAAATAGTATATATTACAGACTCTTCTGGGGAATTGGGTGATGGAAAAATTTGCACAAGAATTTTACGCTACGGTACACCTAAACATGCATGCAAAGGGAGGAAGGAGTCAGTCGAGTGAGACTGAAAATATAAGGAAAGAGAATGATGGTGGCTGAAGACAACTCTTGTGGCTCGTGAAAGAGATAGGGATGCAAACTGTCGATGCAGGGGATCATCTTTAATAGGAGGAAGGCCCTTCTCGTTCGCTAGAAAATAGAAGAAAATTTACAGGGACAGGGACATTTTGCAGTAAAAGGCAGCTGTAGGAAACTGTATAATTAAGACTTTACTTGTACTCTTTTGGACAGTGTTTCACATTCCTGGCTACACATTAGAATCATTGTGGCAATTGTTACAAGCTGTGATGCTCAGGTTGCATTCCAGGACAATTAAATAGAAAAAAATCAGACTTCTTCAGCCAAAGGATGTCCAAGGAAGACTTTAAGAGATTTGATTGACTAGAAAGGAAAATGGGGAGACTTTATATATGAGAAAAACTTGGACAAAATATGAAAACTTTGGAGCCAATAAAGAAATTAATTTGAATACAACAAAGGAAGCAAGGAAGGAGTGGGGAAGAAAATAGAAATGCTAGGCTGTGGGAAGATCAAAAAGGATGCTTATAAATTTCCAAAATGCTGCAAAGTAGAAATATGTGCATCCTATTACTTATGATCATAAGCTGTACCATGTGCAGGGATCTTATCAGTGTTGTTCACTTTTGTATTTCCAGTTCCATGAGAGTCCATGGTAAAGACATTGTAAAATTAGTAGATACTCAATAAATATTAATTGAATAAATAACTAAATAAATGAACACACGCATAATTCATGTCATCCCAGCTCTCTTTTCCAAGTGTCTAGGATCCTTGAGAAAAGTGGAATTGTCTCATACCCAATCCCAACTCACTCATTGAGAATATTTTTCCACACATTACTCAGATCTACCTGGGGTCTCAGCTGACTTCATTAGATATGACTTCAATATTTTTATTATTAATATCATCAATAATAGATTGTATATAATACATTTTTACTAAAATTTGACAAAATTCAGACAACAATAGAGAGAAGAGCTTTATCATCCCAGCACCAGTTAGCAAGTGGTTTAAAATTAAATATTGGATAGCCATACTGTTAACAGCATCACTTAGCCATTTTCCTTGGCCATTACTTTCCATGCAAATACCCTGTGTCCTACCATCTTGCTATGCTCCTATTTCCATCAAGCTTCACCAGTACCACCCAAACTACAGGTTTCTGCTTTTCTTTATGTAGAGCAATTTAACTATGAATTTCTCTTATGCCAGGGCTTATGGAAAATCCAGTTCTAGTACCCAAACTTTCCCAGTAAAGGGCCTCATCCCTTTTTGGGCCCCAAATATTTATAGCCAATTATGTTTATAAAGGTCAATTTTTTTCTTCCTTTCTACACAAAAGAATGAATCACCCAGGAAGACAAGTGGACAACCTCTGACCCAATAATAACAAACAAGGCCCCCATGAGGGAATAAGCACTCATTAGAAGTCTACGAAACAATCTGTATTCACATTATTGTTGAATGTAATCGATTCATTGTCTTATAATGTCATCACCAAATCCAGTTACATGAGTGGTGGTGTGAATACAGTGGACACTCGACGCATGTGCACTCATCATGAGGTTAGAGGGTGAAGAATATATACTCTCTGAGATTTTATACCTTATAATAACTGTGGTAATAATAGCTACTTTACGTGTCCAAAGCCATTTAAAAGCATTAGCATTTCACATGATGCATATCCTCAGAAGCAGATCACCATTTATTCTTTCCAGTGTGTCGACTATATACAGTCAGGACACTCCGGGGTGACAGCATCGCCTGGCCAGTGTCAACCCAGGAACTTGGCAGTCACATCCCTAGTTCATTATGTCAGAATAATAAAGTGACCCTGACCAGCTGAATGTATTCATTAATGGTTAGGGGAGCAGGGAGGAAGGAGCAGACGGTAAGGTTTTCGGAGCTTACAGTGTTAAATAGCTGTCAAGAGAACAGGACTATTATTTGGTGTAGCATCAGTTTTGGGAGGGAAAGATACACACACAGAGATACATGCACATGCATACACATGCATATCACAGCAGGCCTGTTTAGTCCTTCCAGAAGAGAATTTATTTTTGTGACTTCTGGCCCAAGTAATTTCATTTCCTCTGAGGAAGAGCAGTGGAGATCCTTCTCTCTCTTTCTCTCTCTGCCTCCCTCTTTCCCTCTCTCTCTCTGTACTTAGAGTATGTTTCATTGATTAAACACATCAATCTTAATTCATAACTAGAAAAGGACTCTGCAAGGTATGGTTAAACAGTGTCCAAATGACCACAGTCTGTTCTCAGAGCCCATTAAGAGGCAATCATCCAAAACAACTAACAAGTCATTCAGACCACACTTTTGGAATCTGGATCTTTTGTTCTGTCAGTTTGAAGATTGTAGTGCCTGATGCAATTTAGAAGAGAGCTCTCTGAGAGCTTTCACTCAGAAAAGCGGTGGGAGCTCTGGGGGTACAAAAAGAAAAAGAATGCAAGTTTTCCTTGACAGCCAGATTCCAGAAAGAGACGGATGGCTGCTTGTCTAGCAGGTCCTCTGGGTGTGGATGAGAGAGAGTAAGGAGTCCCCACCCATGTTAAAGAAACAATTGCCTTCCTGTGCATGGCTTGTTCTTCAGTACTGCTGTTTCCTTCAATGCAACCTTTTTCACTTGCCAATTTGGAGCCTGTCAGGCAATAATATTTTTCATGCATGATACACTTACTAAAATGCCCCTGTGTGTTTTAATACATTTACAGTTGATGACAATGGGGCTGTTTGTCAGGAAAAGTATAAAAAGGTATTTGTTCCAAATGCAGAACAGTGACAAGATAAACCATGCCAGTGTTTCCGTACTTCCTGGCTGCTATAACCTTGGAAAGGTCAATCCAGCTCCCCCCAGAAGGAAAAAAATAGCAAAATGTGACAAAGTTGTAGTATTTTTATTAAAATTTATGTTTATCATTTTAATAAAGACCTTCATTTGTTCATACCCCATCCTCCCACCTGGGAGGAGGATCATAACACAAGCAACATGAGGTGGTCATGAAGCATCCTCATACTTAAATGAGGAAAAATATTTGGACGTTGGGTGCATCATTCTCTTCAAATTTTAAATAGGCTGAAGGAATGGGATAAATTGTTTTATAGATAAACCACCACTTAGGGGGAGTATCCACCTAAAAACTAGAACTAGAATCCTTGACTTATAAATTGCAACTTGCTGTTATCACATGTCAACTTTTATAAGCCAATTTCAAAAGTGATTTCTATTGTGATTCAGACATCCATTTGGCTACAGTTAAAAAAAAAACTATGTGTATATATGAGTCATCTATTATATACCTAATGGTAACAATGAGTTGATAGAGATTTTGAGAACCAACTAATAGTTCTAGTGGTCAAACTAAGAGTTCCACACCAGCCCACAAATAAATACATATTTTAATGAAAGAACATACTGATGACAAAATTTCTGTTGTAGTACTGAGGGAAAAGTATATTTCCTATATTCCTCTGCATAATAAAGGGAACTATCCTGGGTGTTATTAAACTATGTTTATTTTTTGAAAGAAATGATATGAGATATTAACTGTTCGACATATACTATAGTATATAGCAGTGGGAGAAAATATACAGTTAAGCAGATGGCTCTCATGTCCAACAGCATGGATTCAATTCCTGGCCACCCTACTGTTAATCCTGTGATCTTAAGTAAATGTCTCCAACTCTCTGTGCCCCAATCTCTTAACCACTATAGTAGAGATTGCAGTAATAGTGTCTACCTCATGGACTAAATTATATAATAAATATATTGTACTTTGTACAAACAGTGAAATTCAATAAATAAATATTCTTATTATTTTTCTATAATAAATACTGGAATATGTATGTTGGTTAATTCACATATGAAATGTATTCCATATTATTGTATTATTAGCCATTTATTAACTGTAGCTGGTATAAAAAATAAACCCCAGATTTCAGTGTCCTACCTTAATAGAAGTTCATTCTTGGCCACCCAAAGCCCAATGCATGTAGATATTTCTGGATTTCTGTTCACTGTGTGGTGATTCAGGGATCTAGCTTTCTTTTATCCTGTGCCTCTCCCACTGCCTTCATTAAGCTATCCATTAAGTAAAGAACAAAATGAAGAGAACTGTGTGGCATATTTTAGGTGACAAACCCAGAAGTGAGGCACATCACATTTCTGCCTATATACCTTTGTCCAGAACTGTTTGCATGACCCCACCTGGACTCAAGCAGGTGGGGAAATGCAGTTGAACTTTGACCTAGAGAAAAGTAAATGAGGCTCAGTAGGGATCTAGCCAGTCTCTGTCACCAGCATAAATCTTTGTGAGCTATAAATACAGTGCATTTGAGGATATTTTCTTTAGCCAATTGTGAAGCAGTGGATACAGCAATATATGCCAATAAGGAGCTTTCTGAATATCTCATGTCCCTGTCACACGCACTGGCACTGGTGACCACTGAATTCTTTCACACACTCACCTTCGTTGACATTCAGGTTTTTCTTCTACAGCCTACCTTTTCCTCCTCAATCTCCTCTAGTTCCTCTTCTAACGTCTATACCAGGGTGATATAACTGAAAAAATATTTTATTCACATAGACTTTTATACTTTTTACAAAAGAAAATATGCATCTTTCCTTTCCTCCTCTAGATTCAGCTCTTGATTGATCTTCTCTGAGAACACCTTTTCCATTACGGAGACTGAGCAGGTGCCCATCACTGCTGTCCCTATAGCTTCTGCCACAGCATTTGTTACGTGAAATTCTCAGTGTCTCCCGATTAGACTCTGCTCTTGGACTACAAGCTACTCAAACACTGACTTAGGTCTTTTACCCAAGTTTCTCTTCACCTAGCACAGTGTCTGCCACAGAGTAAACATTCAATACCATTCACTGAATGTGTGCAAAATTTTCAAGGTATAATCCAGCTGTACGTCTTAGTTGGTAAAGAAAACAAAATTCAAATGAAACTAGTGCTGTCTGTCAAAAAATAAATGAATCATAAAAGAATTAATGGGAAGAATATATATTTTCATTATGAAAAGTATAAATTTTTTTTAATTTTCAAAATTTAGCACCATCCTTTATAAACATAAGCAACCTTGAGTGTTTCCCCAGTAAATTGACTTCGGAAACATTTTCCTTTCTTTTCCCATGGAATCCTTTCCTCAAATCTATTGTGCTACATCAAAAAGAGATTGTCTCTGAACCTCTGTTAATGAGATATGATTTTTTTTTTGGCAGCCTAGCATCAGTTAAAAGGCAAACAGTTTCTTCTGAGAGGCAGGAAAGAACACTCATTCTAAAGATGGATTACTTTTCAAATTCAATTTTGATTAGAAACAAGATATTTTTGTCAAGCCTTTTCCATTCACAGTAAAACACAAAATAATATAGTATTATATTTTTTTCAGTATTTTTACATTATTGTAGTATTTTAGATGACATTATAAATATTAACATCTAAAAAGAGTCTTCATATAAGACCTTCCAAAACTTAGAGGTAGTAAAGACTGTTAGCACCTTATTCAGTTCAAAATACTGAGATATTGAGCACATATTATTCTAATAGTAGTGTTGGCTAATTCAAACTGATATTATTAAAGTTTCTCCTTTACACATAATTTCTATTGCTTACCATAATATTATTATAATACCACTGTTATCAAAATTACTTATTATTTTACATGTACTAGAAATGTTACTACTTACATATTAAGTCTATTTTATAATAGGCAATGCACAGACGTAGTTAAAAGCTCATTATCATTTCTAGAACCAGACTTCCTGGGTTTAAATCCCAGCTCTGCCACTTATTATCTGCAGTTATAATTAACAATTTATATTACTTTTATGTGCCTCAGTCTCCTCATATTTTTAATAAATGTGAATAATAACAGTGTTTAGCCCATATAGTAATCATGCAGATTTATATAAGCTTGTACATTGTAAGTTTTATAGAACATTGTCTGGCACATATATAGTCAAATTTACTTCTACTTTTTCCCATTCATTCTACTTTAATCTGTCTCCTAGCTTTACCCATCTATTGAAATTGTTCTAGCAAATGTCACCAAATTGCTAAATCAGAGGTTTATGTCCCATCCTGAAGTATCTTTGCTTTCTTTGTAGCATTTAATAGCATTTAATCATTTTAATCACTCTTTTTTTTTAAATGCTCTCATCTCTTAGACAAGGAGAAGAGGTATAAACAAATTCAGAGAGACTGATAACATAGTAGCCAGTTTAAAAAAAAAAAAAAAGCAGCATAAGGAGAAGGCTATAATTGGTTTACAGGTGAATTTGAAGGAGAATAGAGATAGTATAAGAATAACTAGAATCCAGTCTACTTTCCCAATAATTCATCATCCATATTGGAATTTCTAACACAAAAATATGATCTTGTTTTATTCCTGCTTTAAACCTTTAATTCAGGATCTCAAACAGAAATTCAGGGAACTTAGATATAGTTTGTATGTTTGGGGTAGGGAATGTGTATCATATGTCTGGTATGGTTTATTTTTCTAAGGAGAGAAGCCACATATTTCCTTAGAGTCCATTCCCCTTAAATCAAGATCTAATGCACCAGTGGCTACAGTTTAAAATCCATAGTAAAGACACAAAACTTCAACTTAACTTCCACTGGTCCCTCTTCTCTCCTCCCCTATCCATGCTCTGCTAAATGCTTTTCCACACTTCCATGTTACAAACTTTTTTTTTCTTCTTCCTAAATTATTCTTGCTTATAATTCCTACATGGCAATTAAATATTAATTATTTGAGATCCTTTGAGAATTTCATTTCTTCTTAGACATCGTTCTGCATTACACCAATCATAATTGGAAATTCCTGAATTTTGCACCCAAAGAACTGTGTGCATAACCTCTATTATCAATGTGTTATATGCTGTTCAAGTTGTCTGAGTGCCTGTCACCATACTGAAGAGGAAAGTCAGAAGACAGGGACCAGGTCTTATGCATTATTGTGTATCTTACCAGTAGTTGGTAAGAGTTCATAAATGTTTCCTGACTGATTGAGTGAATTACTGATTATTTTCTTGCTTTGAATGTATCTGTTAGGTGGGGTATTTTGTGATGTTTTCTGAGGAATCTTTTTTTAAATAAATGTTGGTGAATCCACATGACTACCATATTCTTCCATACAGAGATGAATTCACAAATAATATGCGGTTTCACACTTTTTCTAAAATGTTTTAAATCATATAAGCATCAAATAAAAAACAAAAACAATTTGGTAGTTGGTAATGGAACAAAGATTTGATACCATGACTTTTAAGCCCTAGGAGGCTAGCACTTTTTCCACTAACAACATTTGTCTGAATGGTACTCACTGCAAATTATTTAAACAAGAGGACCACCATATATCTTGCACTGAAATATAGTATTACTGCTATAAAAGCCAAATAAAGAGGAATAGACTGAGGCAGAAGTAAATGGTACTTTTTAAAAGACATAAATCTTAAGTACTTATCACTAAAGTATATTTCAATCCATTGCTTCATTTTTGTGGTTTTAAGGAACACCAAACCTCTTTTGATCCAAAAGAGAAACAAAATTTTCTTACAAATTTGTATAAAGAATATGGAATTAGGCATGCTTCTGGCATCTTCCCTTTATACAGAGAAAGAATTTTGAAGCAAAGTGAATATATAAACAGTATACAATGACTCTTGACACACCATTGCCTTCTTAAACTAGAATAATAAAAATTTGCAAATGAACAAAAGAGTGGGTGGTAGATATCTGATTTACAATGTTTTTGAGATAAAGAACACTATAAAAAAAGATCAACGTGAATAATAAGGCATTGTTAACTGAGTCATGACATTTCTATTCCAGTGACGACTTGAACAGCAGAACTGCAAATGAGCACCTTGTGCCACGTTCAAAGTGGGAGGAAGACATATAATTACAATTGTTATACTGATAAGGATTCAAGAAAATCTGGGGAAAAGTTTATTGAAAAACATATTGACATATCAGTATTATAAATTACTTTCCCTCATTAAACCAAAAAAATTTATTTTGTTGGCTATCTCATCATGACACAAAAGGTGTTTCATGAAAAGACACACTTGCCTAGAAAATCCTTTTCATACATTGAAAAATATCTACCATGTGTTTCATTCTTCAACCTTCTCAACACACAAGATGTAATATAGAAATATATTTTCAAAATAGTTTTAACCTCCATTTTCTTGAACACATATATCAACATTGTCACTTCACTTATTGAAGTCCTCATGTAAACTTTGTATTTAGTCAAAACTAATGAATCTGTTTTAACACCCTTTGTGAAAGTAAAAGAAGATATAATATTATTTTTTCATTTAACATACACTTTCATTCATCTCCTTTTTTTGTTGTGTGGTTAAGAAGAAAAAAACAAAAAATATATAGTGATGTGATCAACAGCACTATTTTAATAAAGGACAGAACTGGAAATGGCATTTGCTGTGTGAACTTGGAAATGAATGAAAAGAAGAGTCCCAACAACAACAACGGGGTGAAATCTCAGAGGGCCCACTGGCAAGCGTTGAAGGAAGCTCTCTAACTGACCGCATTACTGCCTCCAGCACCTGTGAAGGCAAAGGGGCAGTTGTAAAATCAGACACTGAGTGAGCATTGCGGAAATTATAGTGTTGTGTTAATGTGTCCTCAGCAGGGTGCTTTCCTATCTTCAGAGAACACACTCATTAAGTGCTGCCAACAAGGAAAGCAAGCATTTTCTTTACAAAAACTGGCACCTTCTATGGAACATCTGGAGCCCATCCAAAGGACTTTCAGAATAGGTGGTGGAACAAAATAAAGCAAAATGGCTTAGCCATTCTAAGTCAGCTGATTCACGGAGTCCTTTCTACACATGCACCGAGGTTATTCAGAGACAATGCAATGTGCTTCGAAGACTGAGGCAGCATGGAATATATCTGGTCCACATAAATTCCTTAACTGGGACCTTGAGTGAATATGCAAAAGGCCTACTTAAAAATTTAGAAGAAAATATATTGTGGCTATTTCTTGCAGTTCACTGATCCCATTTCATCCACTATCAATTATTTCTGTCTATTAGTGATAAAGATACACAAGGGGATTTGATTTTTACACTAACCTGATATTTTCTACATTATCTGTTGTGATAAAGAATAAAGATTAAGATGCATGGGGAGCACTGGCTCATGTGGCTTAATGGATTGAGCACTGGCCTGTGAATCAAAGGGTCACCGGTTTGATTCCCAGTCAGGGCACATGCCTGGGTTGCAGACCAGATTCCCAGTAGGGGGTGTGCAAGAGGCAACCACACATTGATGTTTCTCTCCTCTTTCTCCCTCCCTTCCACTCTCTCTAAACAAAAATAAATAAAAATCTTTAAGAAATAAAAAAAATATTTTTAAAAAGATTCATGGAGAAATATATAAAGACTAAAGATAGTACATCATGTATATCTCCAATGCAGATAGCGTATCAAGTTATAGTCAAGATAGCAAAGAAAAGAAAACCACAGTGTTGTGGGGAAAACACAAAACAAAAGTCAGAGGGAGAAGTGGTATCAGAGAAAGAGCACAATAAAAGAGGATCAAAGATTAGGTCTCATAGAAACATTTCAAATAAAAGACCTAACACTACAACTTCAAGAACTGGAGAAACAACAACAAATAAATCCCAGAGCAAGTAGAAGGCAGGAAATAGTCAAGATTAGAGCAGAACTGAATAACATAGGGACTAAAAGAACAATTCAAAGGATCAACCAATCCAGAAGCTGGCTCTTTGAAAAGATAAATAAAATTGACAAGCCTTTAAGCAGAACCACCAAGAAAAAAGGGGAGAGGACCCAAATTAATAATATCAGAAACGAAAGAGGAGAAATAACAACTGATACCACAGAAATACAAATGATCATCAGAAACTACTATGAACAATTATATGCCAAGAAATTTGAAAATCTTGATGAAATGGACAAATTTTTAGAAAAGTATAATCTTCCCACACTGAAGGAGGAAGAAGCAGAAAGCTTGAACAGACCGATAACAGCTGGGGAAATTGAAGCAGTAATCAAAAAACACCCGACACACAAAAGCCCAGGGCCGGACAGTTTCACAGGAGAATTTTACAAAACATTTAAGGAAGAGCTAACCCCTGTCCTCCTTAGACTATTCCAAAAAATCCAAGAGAAGAGAAGACTCCCAGACTCTTTTTATGAGGCCAGCATCACCCTAATCCTAAAACCAGAAAAGACCCAACAAAGAAAGAAAACTACAAGCCAATTTCGCTGATGAACATAGATGCTAAAATCCTCAACAAAATATTGGCAAAACGCATCCAGCAATACATTCAAAAGATTATCCACCACGATCAAGTGGGATTCATCCCAGGGATGCAGGGATGGTTCAATATACGCAAGTCAATAAACGAAATACATCACATCAATAAAAGAAAAGACAAAAACCACATGATCATCTTGATAGATGCAGAAAAAGCATTCGATCAGGTCCAGCACCCATTTATGATCAAAACACTCAGCAAAATGGGAATAAATGGGGCATTCCTCAATGTAATAAAGGCCATATATTAAAAACCGACAGCCAAAATCATACTCAACGAGCAAAAACTAAAAGCTTTCCCACTAAGATCGGGAACACAACAAGGATATCTGCTTTCACCTTCTTTTCAACATCGTATTGGAAGTCAGAGCCACAGCAGTCAGAGAAGAAAAAGAAATAAAAGGCATCCAAATAGGAAAGAAGGAAGTAAAGCTATCATTGTTTGCAGATGACATGATAGTGTATATAAAAAACCCTGTAGACTCTACCAAAAACCTCCTCAACCTAGTAAGTGAATTTGGCAAAACAGCAGGATACAAAGTCAACATTCAGAAATCAAAGGCATTTTTGTACACCAGCAATGAAATAGAAGAAGAAGAAATCAGAAAAAAAATACCATTCGATATAGCAAGAAGAAAAATAAAGTACCTAGGAATAAATTTAACCAAAGAGGTAAAAGACCTGTATGCAGAAAACTATACAACATTGAAGAAAGAAATTAAGGAAGACACAACTAAATGGAAGCATATACCGTACTCATCGATTGGAAGAATTAATATCATCAAAATGTCCATACTACCCAAAGCAATGTATAGTTTCAACGCAATCCCTATTAAGATACCAATGACATATTTCACAGAAATAGAACAAAGATTTCAAAAATTTATATGGAACCATAAACAACCCCAAATAGCTGCAGCAATTTTGAGAAAGAAAAACAAAGTAGGAGGGATCACAATACCGGACATCATACTATACTTGAAAGCCACTACATTCAAAACAATCTGGTACTGGCACAAGAACAGATCCATAGACCAGCGGAACAGAATAGAAAGCCAAGAAATAAGCCCGGGTCTCTATGGGCATGTAATATTTGACAAAGGGGGCAGAGGCATAAAATGGAGCAATACTAGCCTCTTCAACAAATGGTGTTGGGAGAGCTGGACGGCTACATGCAAAAAATTGAAAGTGGATCATCAGCTGACACCATACACAAAAATAAACTCAAGATGGATAAAAGACTTAAATATAAGTTGCAACACCATCAAAGTCCTAGAGGAGAACATTGGCAGGAAACTCTCAGATATCCCACACAGCTATTTTTTCACTGATATGTCTCCTAAAGCAAGGGACATAAAGGAAAGAATAAACAAGTGGGACCTCATCAAAATAAGAAAATAAGAAGCTTCTGCACAGCTAAAGAAAATATCAGCAAATTAAAAGGGAACCAACTGTATGGGAAAATATATTTGTCAATGTTACCTCACATAGAGGTTTGATCTCCAAGATATATAAAGAACTCACTCGACTCCACTCCAAGAAGACAAATGATCCAATCAAAAAATGGGCAAAAGACCTGGGCAGATGCTTTTCCAAGGACGAGATACAGAGGGCCCAGAGACATTTGAAAGGATGCTCAGCATCACTAGCCATCAGAGAAATGCAGATCAAAACCACCATGAGGTACCACTTCACACTGGTCAGAATGGCCATCATAAACAGATCCACAAACAACAGGTGTTGGCGAGGCTGTGGAGAAAAGTACACTGTTGGTGGGAATGCAGACTGGTGCAGCCACTATGGAAAGCAGTGTGGAATTTCCTCAAAATGCTGGAAATGGAACTGCCTTTTGATCCAGTGATTACCCTGCTGGGACTATATTAAGAATCCCAAAACGTCAATTCAAGAGAATCTATGCACCCCAATGTTCATAGCAGCAGAATTTACAATAGCCAAGTGTTGGAAGCAACCAAAATGCCCATCAGTAGATGATTGGATCAAAAATCATGGTACAGATACACAATGGAATACTACACAGCAGAAAGAAATAAAGAACTACTAAACTTTGTGACAGCATGAATGGAAATGGAGAGCATTATGCTAAGCGAAATAAGCCAGGGGTGAATGACAAATACCATATGATCTCACCTATAAGTGGAACCGTACCAATAATACAAAGGTGCAAGGAAAATAAGACCAGCAACACTGAAAGGAAAAGAAACAGAGACAAGAGGGAAGGAGGGAGGGCGGCGGGGAAAAGGAAGGGAAGGGGGAAAGTCAAGGAACATATAGCAAGGACTCATGGACAAAACCAAAGGGAAGAGCTGAGGGAGGGAGGGAGGGAAGGGGCAAGGAAAAGTGGTTGGGGGTAGGCAGAGACAAATGTATTTGAAAAAATAAATTAAAGAAATTAATAAAATGGAATAAAACTTAACTGTTAAAAAAACTGTAAAACAAAAATATACATTGGTTTTTATGAGAAAAAATGTATCTTGGTTATTAAAGATATATAGTAAATGTTTTATGTATATTTTTATACAACTCCTTTTAATTTTAATATTAAATTAATTTTAAATTTTAATAAATATATCAGTGTAATACATACTAATTTTTATTTTTATTTTTAATAATTTTTTAAATTATTTAAGATGCCTACAACATTTATCTTTGACTTAATCCTAATTTTCATTGGCATTTTCATATGTTTCACCATTAAAAAGAGTGCTTTTATTTGTTTAGAATAAATATTTGGTCTTTTCATTAAATAGTATTTAATATATGAGTTTTGGGGGGAAAAATAAGTCTCAAAGAATAACAAATCCACCTCTGAGAGGGGAAAAGAAAAAAACCACTGAAAGAACCCTAAAACAGCCTAAGGTTCATTTATGTGAATTAAGTTGATGGCATGCAACCTTTTTGTTGATCTGGCTCGGTTCTAAAATGCTTTTAAAATTGAGTAACATGTTCGGAAAAGAAATTTCTCAGACTTAAGTTTTGGGGATGAATGTGGCAGGAGGGCATCAGGAAACAGCCTTTAAGACTCATTATGAGAGCTCAGAGTACAAGAAATTGTCCATAGATTTCTTGTTTTCTAGCAGGAGAGAACTTCAGTCTTTCTGTAGTGAGGCACTCACCTAGTTTGCTTGAATTTTAATAAAGTAACTTTTGCTCAGAAAGGTGTAATTATTTCTAATTCTAAGTCAAACTTACTTTCAGCATATGTGGACCCAAAGTACTGGGCACCAGTGTTTTACAATGCTTCTCACTTATCTCAGTTGATTTTAGGGTTCTAACTATAAACTGGGTGAGTCTTGGCTCTGTGACCTTGGGTAAGTTGCTTCAACTCCCTGAGTTTCAGTTGCCTCATGGTTTATAACAGATGTAAAATAAATAAAAACTTTGAACAAAGTGTTGTTTTCACATATTACCATCTTGCTGCAAATAGTCAGACTAAAATGACAGTACAGAATAATGAGAATAATTTGAAGCAGGTGACAGAAGTTTGGTCATAAAATATGATAGTTTTTCCATCACTCTCTGATTAATGGACATATTTTCGACACTCAGATGAGAATCCATGGATGCAGAAGGCTGACTTATGCTGTACAGATCTGTGACTGTGTTGTTCGAAGATCAACTAATGCATCTGAAATAAGAAGTTTGCTCCTAACCCTAACTTACAGAAACAGAAACTCTGGGAACATAACACAGTAATCTGGGTTTGAGCAATCACTCCATGTGATTCTAATGAATGCTAGCATTTGAGAACCACTGTCCTAGGTCTTATAAAAGAAAATCTAGGTGGGTTCAAGCCAACATGATGTACAAATTAGACCAGTTGGATACAGGAAGCTTATGCCCTGTAAAGGAATACCTCTCAGAGAGACCTTAGCATTAGCGAGTGTACTTCCTTTAGAATATGGGCAGTATCTTCTGATGACTTTTGGAGCTCTCCTATAGAGAGGGAAAAAAATACTCTTTCTAGCCAGCCACTATCATTGAATTGAAATCACCTGGTATATTTATACTTGTTTGTTATCACTAGTGGATAACTTCAAACAAAGTATGGCTGGCTCATTTCAGGTTTAAATATCCCATTAGCTAAGTGGTAAGGAAGTTCGAATGACCCAGTAGGCACTATGGTTCCATCTTAAGTATTATTCCTTTGGAGTTTATGTCCCTGTTTTCAACCTTTTGAGCTTCTGTAAATGTATTTGGCACTCAATTAAATTGAGATCAATCCAAAGCAAATGTTTCTGTAGTAAAGAATTGCATTGTTGAAACCCTACCATCCTAAGTTCTAAATTTTAAGTACACAGACACAAACAAATCCATAAATATCAATTATTTAAAATGATTTAAAATGCATAGTTTTATATAATTCATTTGAAAAAATACAAGTGCCAATGAACTCTTAACAATGAGCTAGAATGACTAGTTTTCTCTTTATGGCAACATAAAATCATTTCTATAAGCTGAGGATCTAGAATTTTAAAGAGCCACAATCTCCAGTTGCTAAGAAAAACTCAAAATTTTACCCAAACCTCCAATTTTCCATTTTGCTGACTGTTCTCCTACCTGATATTTTAGGTGTCCAGAGAAAAAGACCAGCATAAAGTCTTTGTTCTGTAAGCTTGGAATGAGAGAATGTGGAACATAAAAACACCTTGAAAAATCTAAATCATAAAGGGCGAATGTAGTAATCGTTAATATTGTTGTTGTTATTGACTAAGTGGGATAGAGCCAGAGCACTTACCTACACAGGATTTCAGCCAGGCACAATTGTTCTTTTTTTATGACAACCTAATTGATAGAGGCTCTTAAAGGGGAATCAGGTGACTAAACTACCCAACGGATGGGATGTGAACCAACACTCATCATCTAATGTAGCAATACTGTGTAAATACAAAAAAAAAAATGCCTCAACAATGATTGCTTGACATAATCATATCCATCAGAGTCCCAAGAGCCAAATTGACATCTCCTATCGTGTAAGATCCATCTCATTGTCCTTCCTCTCCATTCATTTAAACCTTGGCCTTAAGGCGGAATTCTGACCAGCCATTAGTCATTAAGGAGAATTACACTGGTACAGAAATCAAGTTACAGATCCATAGAAGGGATGCCTGTGCACAATCTCTCTGTTGATGTGTTTGTCTCCTTTATATAGACCATTAAGTCCCCAAAGGTGCAACTATGCCTCAGCCATCTTTGTACCTCTTGCACATATTACAGTGGTTAAGAGAACTATAGCCTTCAAATGTATAAATTCAAATTCTTACTCCAACCTTTACTAGCTTAGGGATACAACAATGTATAAGGCACAGTGCCCTTCCACTCTCAGCTACATTTCCTCACTAGGAAAACTGAACTTATAATAACTTCCTCATTGAGTTATTGTGAAAATTAAATGAAAATTTATTTAAAACACTTACCCAAAGATTCTCATAGCGTGAAGTGAATGTTAGCTATCATTATTTTTATTATTATGACAGGTGCTAAACAAATGAATGAAGGAAGGAGTTGGTGTGTGAGAGATGAAACTTACACCTATGTTTTATTCCTATGTTTTATAGAAATCTAAAATTCTATTATTCTAATTAGTTACCAGCAAAGCTCATATATGAAAACATCTTATTTGACAACATTTCAGCAGTGGGGGTAATTTGTGTGTTTTGGATGCAATCAATATATTATAGAAGAGAGTGCATAGGCCTAGAAGCCAGAGGACCAGACTTAAAACATTTCTTTACCCACTACTTGGTAGGCTGACACATATCTACATTCATCCAACCTTATGCCAAGCACTGGGCTAAGCTTAGGAATGCCAAAGCATGGGCCCCTCTTTCTTCATAGCGGAAAAGACGCACTTACAACAGCATGTCAGGGAAGCACAGAAATGACCTTTTTCACACATCAAGGAATGCTTCAGAGAAGCTGAAATGTCCATGAGAGTGGGAAAAGGGTTTCATTCGTCTCTGTATTCCCAGGACCTTGCAGAGTTTCAAAGTATAGTAAGTAGCAGTTTACAAATATTTGTTGAATAAATAAACTATCATTTCTGTCAAGTGATAATTTATTCTAACCATTGAGTGATGGTTAGAAGTTCAGTAAGATAAGACAAGAAGGGAACCCTATGCAGAAAAAAATGGCATTTGTAAAGACATTCACAAAATTGGGAGATGTAAATGTGTGTATGGGAGGTGCTGTCAGGAGGGCAGGCAGTGCAGATTGAACATGGTGAAACCTGTGAAAACCTTGTGTAAACTAAAAACAGTACAGCTTCATTATTATCATAGGGATCTTCTCCCTCACCCTCACCTCTTTGGCATCTCACATAGTTCTAGATGGGCTCCTCATTAAAGCATTCACTAGCTCCAGACTGTTCTCTGAAATGTCCTAATTCTCTCTTCCTCCTTTCTTTCTGAAAATATTTTAGAAAATTGTTAAAGAATAAAGATATATAATACTTGATTTCATTTTTCCTTCTATTAAACAAAGGAAATATAATACTTTGAAAAGAATAAAATTATCAGTGCAGGCACACTGACCACTTTAGCCACCAACATTTCTATTTGTCTTGCTTTTTAATCCATATCATCACATTAGTACTTCATAGCACTCATTTTAAAGATTTCTATTTTCAATTTGTCATTTTTGAGAAGGAATATTTCTTCATTGAAGATATATATTTTTTGCTTAGCTTTATGAAGGCCTTTTGCATTTAAATACTCCTTTAGGAAAACATGAAAGATTTGGAACATTTGGAAAACTCATGCTCATTACAAATACCTGGAAAATTTGGAGAACAATTTGCAAGTGGACGTTTTATCTGAGAATTTACATTACATATAATATCCAGGTTATTGACATAATGAAGAACAAAAATAAATAACAAAAAGATTTCCTTATACATTGCACCCAGGTACCATCCTTAAAGAACTTCCAACACTTCCACACACTTCCTGGTTTCTGGTTATGCCACTTCTAATCAGAGCTAGTTTTAAATGCTGAAATTTACCTCAAGACTTTCATTGTAATCAATTTCGCACTAGTTGGTGGTCCCTTGGGGCAGTTATTCTTTCCTTGCCACAGGATGTAAAAACTTCAGTTCTAACTTCATTTTACTTTTTCACTAAGTGAAAATATGTCTTTAAATATTTTTAAGAAATAATTTTTAAGAGTAGTACATTTCTTCTGACAATGTATGATGAGAATATCTTACTGTATTTTCATGCAGAAGACAAGTTGATTGTAAATAAAATTATCAAAGAATATTTTTATTTCCTCAAAATTTCAAAAATGTTGCATCATTATTTTTGCTGCTTAGTTTTGTGTAAGAACCATATGAGGACAACCTCAGTACAATTCTCTTACAATTCTCAGTACAATTCTCAATGATCAAGTTTTGCTTCTCTAGGTGCTTGGAAAAGATCTTATTCTTATAATTCAAAATAATTTCCAGGATTGTGGTCTCTTTTACTAAATTTTAGGCAGTAAGTTTCACTCTCAAAAACTGTTCTTACTCAGACCTATACATCAGGATTATCTTTGAACAAAGTTTACGTATGTTTACATTGTCTTAGTTTCTTCTTTAAGCAACTCTATCTCCTGGGTGAGATCTATGTGCCCCAATTTCCGAATTTAGGATCAATTTTATCAGCTCTAATCCTTTGCCCTTGACTTTTCAACCATTGGAAAATTTTTTAATATTTGCTCTCTATATTATGATTGAAATATTTTGGAGTGTCAATTCTGTGTTTTAGTGTCCCTAATGCAGATTTTAATTCTGTAATGAGGTTGTCCTCATATGGTTCTTTAACTTCAGAATCTCTCTTATTTTGCCCTGTCCTTTTGGATCTGGCCTGTAGGCTTTCATCTCAATTTGTTTGCTCCTTAAGTTCATCTTTTCTTATCTTCACAGAGTTCTTCATGAAACATAATTTAAACCTTAAACAATTTTTAAAAATTTTCATCTGTTGTTATAACAAATCATGTCTGGATGGTTAGGGTGATAAAAACTATAGCTACCTGGTCAGATCAAAAAGCACATCTCTTCAAAAGAGATGGCAGCCCAATATTCTGGTTAACACAAAATATTGATTATTGAACCAGGAACATGAGAAACAAAGGTTGTTCATTCTACTCTCAGCAGAGCCATCATAAGTGCCAGACTGACTAGATTCTTCTGTTCAATTCTAACAGGTTAATATAGAGTGTAGTTTTTTCTCAGGACTATTAAAACCCATATTTTCTGGATTGTGAACATATTTCTTTTTCTGTATTGCGAAAGGTGTTTTAGAAGGAAACCCAAAGAAAGCGTATCAAGGATTGCTATAAAGACTATTTTAAATTTGGAAACCTTGACTACAATGACTGCTTGACTTTGAAAATACTCTTATATAATTTATTGTTATTAACAAAGGGGACAAATGAATACTCTTTTTTAAAGGAGACTTCTATTTTCTTAAAGTGGCCCAAATACCTCATAGAATTGTCCTGTTATTTTTGAGACCTGAAATTTTAACCTAACTTTATTCTAGCTTGCTTTAACACTATGAAATATATTTAGAATAGTCCACCTTGACATAATTGAATACTGAATATTTTATGCTTGGACAAAGAGTGATCTGTAGGTCTTTTGCCAAGCACAGTCAATGCACTTGAGCATGGGTTACCAAAAATGCTGGAGAATTTTTTTTCTATTTATTGTTATAGCTCAAATCCTTGTGTCTCTGGTAGGCTTTAAGTGACATAAATATGTATTTCCATCTGCACATCCTTGTCAGGAATAGTTCTGCTGGGAGGTGTTATGCCACCCAAATACTTCCAGAATAGAGTCTGCTAATCCTGCTACCACTATAGAAATTCAGAGGAAAAAGTCTACCCAGGCCACTACTGCAGCTGCTGTGGCAAGAATTGTTCCAGCAACCACATCTTGGCTACCCTGGTTACCAAAAGGAAGCATAAGGAAGTTGAATTTCCTTCGGGTGGAGAGGGAATTGGAGAGCTGACCCCAGTCTATTACTTAAACCAGTCTATTAAACCCAGTCTATTACTAAGGGGTCCCCAGAGTTTTTATTGTAAACCTTCATTGGTAAAAATGGTGAAATGGCAAGGCCACCTTGTGTATCTATATACCTGTAAACACACAAACATACACACAGAGGATACCTATGCTGCCATATTAACTATATACATCATAAATGCACAAAAATAGCTGCATTAGCATTTAAACAGAATGACTGTAAATAGGTGCTCTATTAAATAGATTTGTGCCTCCACTGGGTATGTGTATGTATACCACTTTGAAGGCCACTGGACTAAACTCCCACCAGGTGGGGCACCAGGAAAATGGATCTTAAACCACCGGTTAGGCCTCAATACGTTCCACAGTATGCTGGGCACACACACTGGGAAAACAGGAGCTGTGATTAAGTATGTGATTTGCTTCTCCACGTACTCCCTCCTGTTATCTGCTGCCCTTCCTTATAGTGTGGCTTGATTTCTGGCATCTCCAAGACCTCTATAGAGATCGTGTCCTGTCCTACATTTAGACAGGCATGGCATGGATGACAACCATCTGTCAAGGCCTAGAAGCTGGCAGGGAGCCTCCAAAGTTTGCCAAAGCCCTCATGACACCAAGGCAAGAACCAGCTAAATAAACCCATATCTATCATCAATCGTCTAATAAATGTTTTTCCATAAGAATTTATTGACCTACAAACACAGAGATTGCATGATTTCCCAAGAACCTAGTTGTGGAAAAAAATATTCCCCAGAAAGGCAGTAAATATGGATAAAAACATTCAACCTCTCATGATAGAGAAAGACTATCTTTTCAGATATAGAAAGCTGGAGACATGAATAAGAGCTCTTTTCAAATTGATCAAAATATGATACATTATTTTATTGGTAAAACATATAATTGGCCAGAGAACAACATACAAAATTCTACCAGTCACTGATAGTGTGTATATAAATTGACATGATCTTCCTGGAAAGGAGTTAGTATATTATATTAAGAGCTTTAGAAATCTGGCTGTTAACTCAATATGTCCTTTCCTATAAATTCAACCTAAAAAAGCAAATAGATACAGAAAAAATTCATAAAAATAATCTTTAAGGGCATTTTTAATAGCAAAATTTAGGAACAATCTACATTTTTATTGAATGGAGGAACTGTTAAATAATTTATGATACACCATGCAAGAAATGCTATTCATTCTTTGATTTCTTATTTATTAAGTACCTTACTATATCCAGGCACTCTTTAGCAATTAATTAATATAGACAAAGCTTTCATAAAGGTGATATTTCAGCCAAAGGTAGAAGAGACATGTATTACATAAGCAAGTAGAAAAGTACATGAAGAAAAATTGCAGAATATTGAAAAGCACCACGAACACAATGAAATAGTGATATAAAGGAAATGGCTGATGATGAGGGTTTCAGACTACTTTATATAAGGATTTCTGAACTTTGGCACTATTGACACTTGAAACCATATTCTCTTTTTCATGTGGTGGAGATTCCTGTGCATTGTAGGGTGATTAACAGCATCCCTGTCCCTTACTTGCTGATTTTACCCACCCCAATTATGACAATAAAAAATGTCTCCAGCCATGGCCAAATGTCCTGTGGAGACAAAGTCTGCCCTAATTTATAACCACTGCTTTAGATTTAAAGGGAAAGTTTCTCTGAGAAAGTGAAATTTGAGCTGAGAACTGGGTATGCTTTTTAATAATCTTTCAGATGTAGGAAATGCTCATGCTATATAAAATATAATTTATTCATTGAAATCGCATTATTGCTTTTCCTTTTAAATATTTATCTAAACAAATATTGTAGCATAATAGTTAACAGCATGAACCTGGCACCAGACTGTCTTAGTTGAAACCCCAGCTCCGGATCCAAGATGATGGAGGAGTGAGTCGAAGTTACACTAACCTCCTCCCAGGACCAATTTGGAATTACAACTAAATTGTGGAGAAATCACCCAGAACAAGCAACTGAACAATAGCAAGGGAGAAGCCTTATAACCACGGATAGACAGAAGAAACAGCTTCAGCACAGTGTGCCTGGTACAGCTTCTGTGGAGACACAAAAGGGCTGGCTGTGCACCCCCAGGTGGCAGCTGAAGTGCTGAAGGGATATTTAAGTGGTTTGTTGGATCCCCCGAGAAGTATGGGGCCTAAACCTTAAGCCTGATCCCCAGCCTGGAGCCCAAAAAGTACACAGATAACATCCAGTGGCAAAAAGCGGCAGAGATGCTCTCTCCCATAGACAGATGGCTGGAGACACAAAGAGCTGTTTAAAGGGCCAACACCAAAATTTTCATTTGCAGCCACTTTCCCTGGATCCAGCAAATGGGGGGGGGGAGGGCAGAGTGGACTAGGGACACCTGAAGAGAGACTGGGGACAGAGGCTTTGAGGAGAAAACTGAGAGAGTAGCCACCAGAATCCTGGTGCTGTCATCTCCCATATGGTGGCAGCCATCTTGCTCAAGCAGACCATTCCCCTCCAAGTGGGAGCAGCCCAAGGGGAAATAATAGCCCAACCCCAGGAGGGATTCTGCCCCACTTTGTGGTACTTATGCCTGACTGCTGAGTGCAGAGTGACTAGATTAACAACTGAAGGAGTCAACCACAGACAGTAGATCCCTGGTAGTCTCAAGCAGGCTGCCAAAGGCCACGCTGGGATCACCATCTGACATCACCATAGGTGGATCCAGAAAGAAAAAGCACTGGTAAATACTAGATGCTACTGAGACAAAATCCACCATGGTCTTTTCCATGATTTGTGATATTTTCTTTCCTGAATAGCTCTTGAACATTCATTTCTTGTCCTTCAAGTTTGTGCATTTTGTACTATAGTTTATTTCAATTCACATATTTTGACACTCCCTTTTCAAAAACCCATTTTACCTTCTCCTTTCCTCTTATTTTCATTTTAAATTTTGTTTTCTCTTGTTCTACAACTTGTTTGCATTCCTCACTCTTACTATTTTTTTTCCTGTCTAGCCTCTCAAAACCAATTTTCTTGTCAATGGTCATCTCACATTCTTTTCCCCATTCTTAGAATACCTGTGTTCTCTCTCCACATTTAGCAATCTTTGCTCATTGGTTAAGGATAGGGTAGTTGTTGCATTTTTTAAAATTTTATCTCTAGATCTTTACTAATTTGTATTCCAAATCTCAAGTTGTACTGTTCCCTACTCCTACTCTTTTTTTAATCTCAAATTTTAATTAGCCCGTTTTTTTTATTTTTTTGTCTTTCATCCCTGCCCTTTTTTCCTTTCCTTTTTTCTTTTTCTTTTTGTCTCAAATTTTAATTTTTCCTTGTTTTAGCATGGTTTTCATTACTTACTCTTAGTATTCCCTCTCCCTATCATCTCAACATTGCTTCCCTTTCCTCTAGACATCTCTTAAGCTTTTCATTCTTTCTTCTTCCCTCTTATTCCCATCCCACCTATAGTAATTTTAGCTCATTTTTTGTTGATAGTGCTATAAAGGACCTTTCTCTCCAATGTGGTTCCTACTTTTTTATTATTTGTTTATTTTTCTCCTTTTTCATCCTCTCTCACTTTATTTTATTTTATTTTCTGTTCAAACGTAATACGATATGCTTCCCTTCTCTTACTACATTGTGCCTTCATCATTCCTGTTTTTATGATGTAAATTATACTTTCTCTCATCACATTGCTCTGATTCCTTACTCATATTAGTGCTCCTTTCTCTACCCTTTCAAAATAATTTGTCTTTCAGTAAGTCATCTCATATTCACTTTCTTTTATTATAATAGTTTTAATCTTATCACACCCTTATTAATACTGATTCATTTGCTGTTGATAATGGGATTGTACTGGGGGGGATTATTTTTATGGGTGTGGGGTTTTTTTCCAAGGGATTTGTGGTTTTGTTCTGGCAACACCTGCACAACAGCATACAAGACATGTTGGGTAGAGTGAACCTTAGACAACCAGTTGGAGGGAAAGATTCACCAAAGAATTACCCGACAACAATCAAAACCAAATTACATCCAGGGAGAAAACATAAATGGTATAAAGGGCACCCCAAAAGCATCAAATTCAGGAGATCAAAGATACTCCACCACAAAATAACACAGATCTCCTACCATAGAAATCCACACCACAAAGTCAGGGAGTCAAAACAGTCCATTTAAGAAGAAGAAGCAAACAAGAAGAGTCTCACAAGTAATGGGAAGACAAAGAAACAACTCTCAATCGAAAGGAAAGAAAGGATCCTCAGAACAAGTGCTAAATGAAATAGAGACAAGTAAACTATCAGATATTGAATTCAAAACAATGGTCATAAAACAACTCAATGAGCTCAGAGAGAATTACCAAAAACTTCAGGGAAGCTACAAGGAACTTACTGTGAACTACATTAACATGAAAAGGGACATAGAAACTATCAACAAGACCCAGGAGGAAATGAAGAATACAATTTCTGAAATGAAGATGATATTAGAAGGAATTAAAGCAGGCTAGATGAAGCAGAGGACAGAATTAGTGAGCTGGAGGACAAGATAGAAAAACATTCCAGAAAGAACAAAAAAAGCAAAAAAGATTCAAAGAGAATGAAGATGGGTTAAAGGAACTGCAGGACAACATGAAATATAAAAATATCCGTATAATGGGGATACCAGAAGGAGAAGAGGAAGAGCAAGGGTGAGAACACATGTTTGAAAAAGTAATGATGGAAAACTTCCATTACTGGAGGGGAGAAAAAGTCACACAGTCTAGAAAACACAGAGGGTCTCAATCAAGAGGAGCCCAAAGAAGCCCACTCAAAGATACATCATAATTAAAATGGAAAAATTCAAAGACAGAGAGAAAATCTTAAAGGCAGCAAGGGAGAAACAGAAAGTAATATACAAGGGAGCCCACATAAGGCTAACAGCTGATTTCTCAACAGAAACATCACAAGCCAGAAGGGAATGGCAAGAAATATGTCAAATAATGAAAAGCAAGGGCCTGCAACCAGTACTACTCTACACAGCAAGGCTTTCATTTAAAATGGAAGGTGAAATAAGGAGTTTCCAAGACAAAAGAAGGCTAAACGAATACACCTTCACAAAACCAGCACTGTGAGATAAGATAAGAAGATAAAGAAAAAGAGTGAGAAAAAGAGGAACACAGGTACAAAGGGTAAAATGGCAATGAATAAGTACCTATCAATAATAACTTTAAATGTAAATGGATTAATGCTCCAATCAAAAGACATAGGGTAGCTCAATGGATAAGAAAACATGACCCACACATTTGCTGACTTCAAGAGACCCACCTCAGAACAGACAGGGAAAAAAAGCAAGGATAGAAACACTTATATCAGACAAAATAGATTTTAAAACAAAGGTCATAAAAAGAGACACAGAAGGGCATTTCATAATACGCAAAAGAGGAATCCATCAAGAAGATATAAACATTGTAAACATGTGTGCACCCAACATAGGAGTGCCCAAATATATAATGAAAATCTTGGAGGACTTCAAGTAAGACATAGACAGCAACACACTCATAGGAGGAGATTTTCACAACCCCCTTGTCAACAGTGGATAGATCTTCCAAACAAAATATCAACAAGGATATTGTGGCCCTGAATAGACCCACTGGATCAAATGGGCTTAACTGATTACTGAATATATATATATATATAAACTTTCATCCCAAAGAGGCAAAATACACACTCTTTTCAAATGCACATGGAACATTTTCAAAGATAGGCCACATAATAGGGCACAAAACAAGCCTCAACAAATTCAAGAATATTGAAATATCAAGCATTTTCTCAGACCACGGGGGCTTGAAACTAGAAACCAACCTCAAGGAAAAAACTCAAAAACATTCAAATTCATGGAAACTGAATAAAATTCTATTAAACAATGAATGGGTCAATAATGAGATCAAGGAGGAAATCAAAAGTTTCTGGAAAAAAAGTAAAAATGAACATACAACAGCAGAAAACATATAGGACAAAATGAAGACTGTCTTGAGAGGGAAGTTCATAGTGTTACAGGACTACCTAAAAAAATGGAAACATTTCAAATAAACAACCTAACCCTCCACTGACAAGAACTGGAGGAATAACCACAAATAAAGCCCAGTGCCAGTAGAAGGAAGGAAGTAATGAAGATCAGAGCAGAATTAAAAGACATAGAGACTAAAAGAACAATCAAAAGGTCAATGAATACAGGAACGGTTTCTTTGAAAAGATAAACAAAATCAACAAGCTTTTAAACAGACTCATCAAGAAAAAAAGAGAAAGAACACAAATAAATAAAACCAGAAATGAAATGGGAGAATTTATAACTGATACCACTCCAATAAAAAGGTTCATAAGAATTACTAAAATAAAACCATCTATGAAGAGATTTGAAAACTTGGGCAAAATGGATAAATTTCTAAAAATATATAGTCTTCCAAAACTGAATCAAGAAGAATCAGGAAACCTGAACAGAATGATATAGCTAGCAAAATTGAAGCAGTAATCAAAAAAATTCCAGCACACAAAAGCCCTGGACTGGACAGTTTCACAGGAGAATTTTACAAAGCATTTAAGGAAGAGCTAACCCCTCTCCTTCTCAAACTATTCCAAAAAAATCAAAGAAGTGGGAAGACTCCCAAACTCTTTTTATGAGGCCAGAATCATCCTACTCCCAAAACCAAATAAAGGCAAAACAACGAAAACTACAGGCCAATATTGCTGATGACCATAGATGCTAAACTCCTCAAAAAAAACATTGTCATCAAGCAATACATTACAAAGATCATACACCATGATCAAGGCTGATTCATCCCAGGGATGCAAGGATGGTACTATATTCACAAATCAATAAATTATAATACATCACATAGACAAAAGGAAAGGCACAAATCAAGTGATTATACATGTGGAAAAAGCATTTGATAGGGTATGGCAACCATTTATGATAAAAACATTCAACAAAGTGGGAGTAGGGGGAGCACACTAAACATAATAACAGCCACTTACAAGAAACCTATAGACAACATCATACTCAATGAACAAAACTAAAAGCTTTCCCACTAACATCAGGAACAAGACATGGTTGTCCACTTTTACCACTTCTCCTCAACATAATATCGGACGTCCTAGCCACAGCAATCATACAAGAATAAGAAATAAAAGGCATCCAAATTGAAAAGGATGAAATAAAACTGTCATTGTTTGCATATGACATGGCAGTTTACATAGAAAACCCCATAGTCTCCACAAAAAAGCTGCTTGACCTAATAAGTGAATTTGGCAAAGCACAGGGATACAGAGTCAATATTCAGAAATTGAAGGCATTTTTGTACACCAACAATGAAATATCAGAACCAGAAATTAGGGGTAAAATCCCATTTTCTATAGCAATGAGAAAAATAAAATACCAAGGAATAAACCTAACCAAGGGGGGTAAAAGACCTGGACTCAGAAAACTATAGAACACTGAAGAAAGATTAGTGAAGACACAAAGAAATGGAAAGATACCATGTTCGTGGATTGGAAGGATTAACATCATCAAAATATCAATACTGCCCAAAACAATTTATTCATTCAATGCAATCCCTATTAAAATACCATGGACATATTTCACAAGTAGGAAAAACATTTCAAAATTTTATACAGAATGGTAAATAATCCCAAATAGCTTCAGCAATTCTGAGAAAGAAGAACAAAGTAGGAAGGATCACAACACCTGACATCAAACTATATTACAAGGCTACTGTAATCAAAGCAGTCCAGTAGTGGCATAAGAACAGACACATAGATCTCTGGAAAAGATAGAGCCCAGAAATAAATGCATGCCTCTATGGTCAATTAATATTCAATAAAGGGGGCAGAAGCATAAAATGGAGTAAAAACGGCCTTTTCAACAAATGATGTTGGGAGGCCTGGAAAGCTACATGCAAAAAAATGAAACAAATCCCAACCTGCACTGTACACCAGAATAAACTCAATATGGATAAAGGACTTAAATATATGTTGTGACACTAAAAGTCCTGGAGGAGACTTTTCCTCCTGGAGGAGAACATAAGCAGGAAAATTTCAGATATTCCACACAGGAACATTTTCACTGATATGCTCCCTAGAGCAAGGGACATAAAGGAAAGAATAAACAAATGAGTCTTCATCAAAATAAGAAGCTTCTGCATGGCTAAAGAAAACATCAGCAAAATGAAAAGGGAACTGCATGGGAAAATATATTTGCCAATGATATGTCAGACAAAGGTTTGATCTCCAAAATTTAAAAAGAACTCACACAACTCCACTCCAGGAAGACAAACAATCCAATTAAAAAATAGGCATAGGACCTGAACAGACGCTCCACCAAGGAGGATATCTAGAGAGACCAGAGACATGTGAAAGGATGCTCATCATCACTAGCCATCAGAGAGATGCAAACTACACCCACAATGAGATACCACTTCATACAGGTCAGAATGGCCATCATAAACAAATCAACAAACAAATGCTGGTGAGGTTGTGGAGAAAAGGGAATCCTAGTACATTGTTGGTAGGAATGTGGTCTGGTGCCGCCACTGTGGAAAACAGTATGGAATTTCCTCAAAAAACTAAAAATGGAACTGCCTTTTGACCCTGAAATTCCACCACTTGTATTTTACCCTAAGAACTCTGAACCACCAATTCAAAAGAACCTATGCACCCCAATGTTCATAGCAGCATTATTTACAATAGCCAAGTGTTGGAACAGCCTAATTGCTCATCAGTAAATCAGTGGATCAAAACACTATGGTACACTTACACAATGGAATACTATGCGGCAGAAAGAAAGGAGGAAATCCTACCCTTCACAACAGCATGGATGGAACTGGAGAGTATTTTGCTAAGTGAAATAAGCCAGGTGGTGAAAGATAAATACCATATGATCTTACCTATAAGTGGAACCTAATCAAAAAAACAAACAAGCGAGCAAAATAGAACCAGAGACATGGAAATAAAGAACAAACTGACAATGACCAGAGGGGAGGGGGCAAGGGGATAAAGAGGAAAAGAAGGGGAACAGTCAAGTCAAAAACATGTATAAAACACCCATGGACAAAGGCTATCAGGAGGAGGATTAAATGTGGAAGGTGGGGGGTGGTCAGGGCAGGAGAGACTAATGGGGCACAAATGGGGACAACTGTAACTGAACAACAATAAAATTTTTTTAAATCACAGCTCCATCACGTGTGATTTTGAGTATGTTACATTACATCCCTGTGCTGTCAGGTTCTCACCCACAAAATGGAGGTGACACAAGTAGTCCTGAGTATGTAGGGTTTCTGGGAGTACTAAATGAGTTAATATATACCAAGGTCATAAAAGAGTGAGAAGAGAGAGTGACACATCTTGGAAGCACTACATATATCATATATAAAATGCACATGTTTATATACACATAATATTCAGGGTCTGGCAGAAGTAATGTCTACTTGATGTGGTTTATAAGGTGAGTGAATATCCTGCATGAGATTGACAGCAATTTGAATATTTCACCTAAAATGTGATATGGCATGCTTGAGTGTGATATTGTTATGTTACAAAATTACATGCTTATGATTTTGTAATAAAAAAGGGTATTTTGGGGGCTAGACCCTGTATATTAGAATTAGAGTGAGTGACATCTTGGAAGTACTATACATATAACATATACATATAACATGTATAGTACTTGGAAGTACTATACATATCATATAAACAGATGTTTATATGACATATATTAAATGTATATATGACAATATATATTATAGATTATATATTATATCAAACATAGCATTATAAAACATATTACATATCGTGTGTAATATCTAATAGAACATATTCTAATTTTAATATATACATAATATATATACATATTTGAGATTGTATAACATGCACACACACACACACCAGATATTTCCATTTTCTTTTTGTGAAGCAAATGCAATAATGTGTTATTAATGGTACAATTATATTATAAAGGACTTATTTTCTTTGTGTTCTTCTACTATTCACAGTTTTACAGATACAAATGCAAATATTGCTTTCAAATTAGAATAAATATCAATAAGTATTTCAGCACAAAAGATAAATTTTCAGACCTCACCAGGATCAACTGACATATCAAGAGTCGGGGAGAAAGACCCTAGAAGATGTGCTCAGAAAACCTGTCCCAGGGAAGATGAGTCAATTATCAATCAACAGCCAAAATACTCTACATTCAACCTGTCAGCCATTTTCAGTCTCCTAAAATTTATTTAATACTAGCTTCCTGCCAGACACTGTGTTAGTTTCTTGGAAATCAGAGACGAATGGAGCATGCATTTCCTCAAGGAGCTCAGAATGGAAGAGGAAGAGAAATACAGCCACAAATAAGCACAGTACAATAAACTGAAGTGGGGTTGTACACGATGTCAGTCCAGGCCTCTGGGGGCTCCCAAAGGGAAGAATTCATTTCGGTTGGAGTGGGGGGCATTGTGAAAAGCATCACATAAGAGATGACACTTGCACTGGACTTTGAGAGGTAGGTTTAGAAAATGCAATCAGTAAGAATTATGGTTTGAACATACACATAAAATGCCTCCTAATCAAATACCAGCAAGATAAAGCAACCAGGGGTAAGGAAAGTTGGAGGGACAAAGGAGTTCTACTTCAGAAAAGTATCTTGATCTCATATCAGAGTTCCTGGCATTATAAAGCAATTTGTGAATGTAAAGTCTGACAGTCATAGGAATTAGGATATGTAAGTTCAAGTACTAGCTCTGCCCCTTACCAGCTGGATAATCTTGGACAAACCACTAAAATGTCTGATCCTCCATTCACTTCCTCACTCATATAACAGTGATAATACTTTGCAAAACTGTTGCAAGCCTAAAATGAGATAATACAAGTAAGAGACTTTAAGTGACATTAAAATATTTGTGATGAGTAAGTTGTTATGGTTTTAACATAATAGAGAATATTTGGAATAATTATAGTTTAATTTCTAACAGTTATATTTAAACACTGACAGTTAAAAATCAACTCTATATGTAACACCAATTATGCATGAGTTTATAGCCTGATTGGCTTCATTTGTTTTTTTCAGAGCCCTAAGTATATTACTAATCCAAGTGCATCAAACTATAAAAACAGCTAACCATTTTTTTCTGAGATAACATAATATTTATTTCTTGAGACACTTTATACAAACATTAAACTGAAGGTAACTGCATAAAAATGAAATGGAGACTCATAATTGCAAACTGTTTTCATGTCTAACGATAATTTAACTGCCGCCTAGGACTGAATTGCTGCTTGTTACAGCTTTAGATATAGCTATAAAAGTATATCACTTAGCCTATGTCTGTCTACAGGTGTAATGTATAGTGGAGAGCAGAAAATTGAGGTACTTATCCAGAAGAGTTATACCAAAAAACCCACTTTGGCTTCAAAAGACTTGAAGTAGCTTTGCAGAAATCAAGGAAATTGGGGAGGATGCTGTGTTCAGTGCTCTTCTCTTAGTTCTACAGTTTAATCTTTTTCACCTTAAACACACTTCTATTATTTCTGGAGAAATAATATTCCTTTGCTTTTTCTCTCTTTTTTTTAAAGGAGATATTTACTAAGGTTGATTGAAAAGGCACAAAATGTCCTCTTGCCATGGCTCTTAATGAAAATTTCACCTGTTTTTTTAAGGCAGTTTTAGTGGAAGTAGCACAGAAGACCAGGCAAAACAATGATAATGAGCTGCTTCAATATGGAAGCCTTTGAAGGACAGCTTCCAACCAGCACTGGCACTTGAAAGTCAAAGGAAAAAAAATGCCCAATGTATTTATCTTAGGTATTCCTATCCCACTACCAAAAAAAAAAAAATAGATTTAATAAACCCAAGATGTTTCTTTGTCTAATCAAACTAACAAGATATAACAATGCAGCACTAATAAATTAGTTATTTCCATTCATTCTAAAAAGGAGAGAATATCCTTTTTAGGACATTCTCATGAATATTCTAAATGTTGAGGAGGCATGGGGACCTCTACAGGGGACCTGGCCCTCAACCACGCATGTGTCCTGACTGGGAATCCAACCTGTGACACTTTGGCTCACAGGCCAGCACTTGATCCACTGATCCACACAAGCAAGAGCAAAAAAAAGAAAAAAAAAAACAATCATTTCTGACATTTGTATGAACTTTACTAACTTTACATACAAGATAAAACACTTTTTCCCCTCTACAGTGTCCCTTCAACAATTTACTGTCACAAATCATACTAATTAGTTAATAATTTGGAATCATAATGTTGAAATATCACCTGTCTGCTTTAATCTGATTTCAACCATTGATATTCACAGTGTTAAATTCTAAACCAAAGTACTGTATAGTTGAAATCCAAGAGAAAATATACTTCATCATTATAGTTCTAAAAATGACCCATATATTTTGATCTAAAGTTAACATTAAAATCTTTCTTACTTAAAAGCTTCCTTAATAATTTTTATATAGACATCTGCAGTTTACTATTCACAAGAAAAACATAAAAACAAGTTACCTTTTTTATTAGTCAGCTTGGCAATAGATTTAATAGGTTAATTGAAAACAAGAAAATGGACTTCAAGATGGCAAAGGAGTGAGTGGAAGTCACACTGACCTCCTCCCAGGAACAATCTGGAATTATAACTAAATTGTGGAGAAATTACCTGGAAAACAACTGAACAATAGGGAGAGAGGAGACTTAAAACCTCAGACAAACAGAGGAATCAGCTTTAGCACAACATCACTAATAAAGAGTAAAGTAGAGGCTCGAGAAGGTGGACTACATGCCCATGGGTGGCAGCACCAGAAGGATATTGAAACAGCCAGTCGGGTCCCCCTGAGAAGAGCAGTGTTTAAACCATAAGCAGGGATCTCCAGCCTACAGCACCAGAACCCAAAAAACACACAGACAACAGCCAGCTCTGAAAAGCATACAGGTGCTCTCTGCCAGAGACAGGTGGCTGGAGACAAATAGAGCCATTTAAAGGTCCAATGCAAAACTTTGTGGTGGTAGCCACTTACCCTGGGCTCCAGCAGAGAAGGGGGCAGAGTGGGCTGGAGCTGCCTGAGGACAGACTGGGGAGGGAGGCTTCAGGGAAAGAGCTGAGAAAGTGGCCGGCAGGGTCCCAGTGCTGAATCACTGCCCCCATTCTGCAGTTGCCATCTTATTCAGACAGACCACTGTTCTGAGCAGCAGCAGCATGAAAGGACACAATAGCCCCGCCTACAGGAGGCTCTGCCTCAGGTTGCTGTTGTGCTGGACTGGGTGCTGAGTACCCAGCTAAAGTGGACACACAGTGGTCTAGAGTTGCTTAAGGAGAGTCTGGATATAGACACGTCTGGTGGAGAACTGAGGAGTAGCTGAGGAGAACACAGTGCCGACTCATCCCCCATCAGGCAGCAGCAATCTTGCTCAGGCAGACCACTCCCCTGAGGGGCAGAAGCATGAAAGGACACAATAGCCACACTCCCAGGATGCTCGGCCCCAACTCACTATTGCTGAGGCCTGAGTGCTGAGTACAGGGCAGAAGTCACAGATAATAGGTCCCTGGCCAAAGGGGATGCAGAATGGTCTAGAGACGCTTGAGGAAACTCTGTAGAGGGAGGCTTTGTGGAGAGAACTGAAGTAGTAGCCAAGGGTATCCTGGTGCTGACTCCTCCCCATATGGCTACAGCCATCTTGCTCAAGCACACTACTCCCCTGACAGGCAGCAGCCTGAAAGAACAAATTAACCTCACCCACAGGATGGACTCTGCCCCACCCTGTGCAGCCTAACTCTGACTGCTGAGGATAGAGTGATTAGATTGACAACTGGAGGAGAGAGAAACAGAGAGTAGATTCCTGAAAGTCTCTGAAAGACTGCCTAAGGTCAGAATGGGTCAACAGCTGACATCATCAGAGACAGATCCAGAAAAAAGAAATAAAAAACCAAAGGGGAAGAGCTGAGGGAGGGAAGGAAGGAGGGGGCAAGGGAAAGCGGTGGGGGGGGGGGCAGAGACAAATGTATTTTAAAAAATAAATAAATAAATAAAAGAGAGCTGGAGAAGTGAAAAAAAAAAGATTTAACATCAAAAAAAAAAAAAAAAAAAAAGCAGTCTCCTACCAGAGAAGTTCACACCATAAAGTCAAGAAGTAAAGATGGGTCAATTTAGGAAGTAGAAGCAAAAAAGAAGAGTCTCACAAATAATGGGAAGAAAAAGAAACACCACCAAATCAAAGGAAAAAGAAGAATCTCCAGGAAGAGAACTAAACGAAATAGAAGCGAGTAAATGATCAGATATTAAGTTCAAAAAAATGGTTCTAAGGAAGCTCAGTGAGCTCAGTGAGCTCAGAGAGAATTACCAAAAACAGGGAATCTATGAGGAACTTATGCAAAGTATATCAGCCTGAAAAAAGACATAGAATTTATTAGTAAGAGGCAAGAGGAAATGAAGAATACAATTTCTGAATTGAAGAACACAGAAGGAATCAAAAACAGGCTAGATGAAACAGAGGATCAAATCAGTGAACTGGAGGACAAAGTAGAAAAAAGCTCCCAGAAAGAACAAGAAAAAGAAAAAAGACTCAGAAGAATGAAGAGGTGTTGAGGGAAATGCAGGACAATCTGAAACATAATAATATCCACATAATACAGATACCAGAAGGAGAAAAGGAACAGGGATAGAAAACTTGTTGGAAAAAGTGATGAAAGAAAACTTCCTTAATTGGAGTACAGAAAAAGTCACAAAAGTCCAGGAAGCACAGAGAGCCCCACTCAAGAAGAACCCAATGAGGCCCACTCCAAAACACATCATTATTAAAATGGCAAATACCAAAACAAACACAGAATCCTAAAGGCAGCAGGAGAAACAATCAAGGGAGCCCCGGTATGACTAGCAGCTGACTTCTCAACAAAAACACTACAACCCAGAAGGGAATGGCAAGAAATATTCTAAGTAATGAAAAACAAGAGCCTGCAGCCAAGACTATTCTACTGAGCAAGGTTTTCAATAAAAATGGAAGGTGAAATAAGGAGTTTCCCAGGCAAAAGAAGACTAAAAGATTACATCTCCATCAAATCAACACTACAAGCTATACTAAAGGGACTGATTTAAGAAGGAAAAGAAAAAGAGTGAGAAAGAGAGAATCACAGGTACAAAGGGAAAAATGAATAAGTACCTATCAATAATAACTTTAAATTTAAATGGAAAAGAAACCAACAGAGACAAGAGGGAAAGGGGGGCAGGGGAAAAGGAAGGGAAGGGGAAAGTCAAGGAACATATAGCAAGGTCTCATGGACAAAACCAAAGGGGAAGAGTTGAGGGAGGGAAGGGGGGAGGGAGGGGGCAAGGGAAAGTGGTCGGGGGTAGGCAGAGATAAATGTATTTGAAAAAATAAATTAATTAAAAAAATTTAAATAGATTAAATGCTCCAATCAAAAGACATAGAATAGCTGAATGGATTAAAAAACATAAGCCACACATATGCTGCCTAGAAGAGACCCACTTCAGACAAAGTGCCTACACAAACTGAAAGTAAAGAAATGGAAAAAAAATATTCCAAGCAAATGGACAAGAAAATAGAAGGTTTAGAAATACTTATTTCAGACAAAATAGATTCCAAAACAAAGGCCATATAAAGAGACCCAGAAGAACACTTTATAATACTCAAAGGAGAATCCATCAAGAAGACATAAACAGTGAAAATATATATGCATACATCATAGGAGCACCCAAATATATAAGGAAAATATTGGAGGACTAAAGTGAGATATAGAAAGCAACACACTGATAGTAGAGGATTTTAACACCTGGCTGTCAAAAATTGATAGATCTTCCAAACAAAACATCACCAAGGATATTGACAAACTGAACAATGCATTAGATCAAATGGACTTAATGACATATATACAACCTTTCATACCAAAGAAGCAAAATACACACTCTTTTCAAATGCACATGGAACATTTTCAAAGATAGACTACATGACAGGACACAAAACAACCTCAACAAATTCAGGAAAATCAAAATCATAACAAGCATTTTCTCAGACCACAAGCACTTGAAACTAGAAACCAACATCAGGGAAAAAACTCAAAACATAAAAACTTATGGTGACTGAATAGCACAATATTAAACAATGAATGGGTCAATAATGAGATAAGAGAAGAAATGAAAAAGTTTCTGGAAACAAATGAAAATGAACATACAAAAATCCAAAACCTATAGGATACAGCAAAGGCAGTCCTGAGAAGAAAGTTCATAGCAATACAGGCTTACCTAAAAAAGATAGAAATATTCCAAATAAACAGCCTAACCCTACATCTTCAAGAATAGAAGGAAAAAAAAAAATCAAAGCCCAGAGCAAGTAGAAGGAAGGAAAGAATCAAGATCAGAGTAGAACTGATTAACTAAAAGAACTAAAAGAGACTAAAAGAACAATTGAAAGGATCAACCAATCTAGGAGCAGGTTCTCTGAAAAGATTTTTAAAAAATTGATAAGACTTTAAGCAGACTCATAAAAAAAAAAAAAAAAAACAGGGAGAAGACCCAAATAAATAATATCAGAATTGAAAAAGGAGAAATAACAACTGATACCACAGAAATATGAAGGATTGTAAGAAATTACTATGAACAATTATATGCCAAGAAATTTGAAAACCTTGGTGAAATGGACAAATTTCTAGAAAAATATAACCTTCCAACGCTGACTGAAGAAGAAGCAGAAAGCCTGAACAGACCAATAACATGTGGTGAAATTGAAACAGTCATCAAAAACCTCCCAGCAAAAAAAAGCCCTGGACCGGATGGTTTCGCAGGAGAATTTTACAAAATATTTAAGGAAGAACTAACCCATGTTCTTCACAGACTATTCCAAAAATTCCAAGAAGAGGAAAGACTCCTAAACTCTTTTTATGAGGCCAGCATCATCCTAATCTCAAAACCAGAGAAAGACACAAGAAAGAAAGAAAACTGCAGGCCAATATCGTTGAGGAACATAGACATTAAAATCCTCAGCAAAATATTGGTAAACTGCATGCAGCAATACATTAAAAAGATCATCCACCATGATCAAGTGGGATTCATCCCAAGGTTGCAAGGATGGTTCAATATTTGCAAATCAATAAATGTAATATATTATATAAACAAAAAAAAAGAGAAAAACCACATGATCATAAATATAGATGTGGAAAAAGCATTTGATAAGGTACAGCATTCTTTTATGATGAAACCCTCAGCAAAGTGAGAATGAATGAAGTATACCTCAACACAATAAAGACCACATATGAAAACTTACAGCCAACATCATACTCAATGGACAAAAATTAAAAGATTTCCCACTAAGATCGGGACAAGACAAGGATGTCTGCATTCACCACTTCTATTCAACATAGTATTGGAAGTCCTAACCACAGTGATCAGACAAGGAAAAGATATAAAAGGCATCCAAATTGGAAAAGAAGTAAAACTGCCATTGTTTGCAGGTGACATGATAGTGTACATGGAAAGCCCCACAGACCCCACCAAAAAACTACTCTACCTTATAAGTGAATTTGGAAAAAAGCTGGATACAAATACAATATTCAGTAATCAAATACATTTTTGTACACCAAAAATGAAACATCATGATCAGAAATAAGGAAAGTAAAATCCCCTTTGCTATAGCAACAAGACAAATAAAGTACCTAGGAATAAATCTAACCAAGGAGGTAAAAGACCTGTACACAGAAAACTATACAACACTGAAGAAAGAAATTAGAGAAGACACAAATAAATGGAAGTATATCCTCTGTTCATGGATTGGAAAAATTAGCACCATCAAAATGTCCATACTACCCAGTGCAATTTATAGATTCAACGCAATACCTATTGAGATACCAATGATGTATTTCACAGACATAAAACAAACATTTCAAAAATTTATATAGAACCTCAAATAGCTGCAGCAATTTTGAGAAAGACAAAGTAGGAGGGATCACCTGTCTGACTTCAAACTATATTACAAGGAGGCCACTGTAATCACAATATTCTTGTATTGGTATATGAACAGACACACAGATCAATGGAGCAGAATAGAGAGTCCAGAAAGAAACCCATGCCTCTATGGTCAATTAATATTTGACAAAGGGTGCAGAAGCATAAAGTGGAGTAAAACTAGCCTCTTCCAGAAATGGTGTTGGGAGAGCTGGACAGTTACATACAAAAAATTAAAATTCAACTTCAAACTTACACCATATACAGAAATAAACTCAAGATGGATAAAAGACTTAGATATAAGTCGCGACACCATAAATGTCCTAGAGGAGAACGTAGGCTGGAAACTCTCAGATATCTTACTCAGCAATATTTTCACTGTGTCCCGTAAAGCAATGGACATAAAAGAAAGCATAAACAAATGGAATTTCATCAAAATAAGAAGCATGACTAAAGAAAACATCAGCAAATTGAAAAAGGAAGCAGCCGTATGGGAAAATATATTTGCTGATGATACCTCAGACGTGAGTTTGATCTCCAAAATATATAAAGAACTCACATGACTCCACTCCAGGAAGACAAACAATCCAATTAAAAAATGGTCAAAGTACCTGAACAGACAAGTCTCCAAGGAGGAAATTCACAGGCCCCAGAGACATATGGAAGGATGCTCAGCATCACTAACCATCAGAGAGATGGAAACTACACCCACAATAGGATACCTTGCGAGAATGGCCATCATTAATAAATCATAAAACAGCAGGTGCTGGCAAGGTTGGGGAGAAAAGGGAACCCTAGTACACTGTTGGTGGGAATGCAGACTGGTGCAGCCACTGTGGAAAACAGTTTAGAATTTCCTGAAAAAGCTAAAAATGGAACTGCCTTTGACTCAGCAGTTACACCGCTGTGATTATACCCTAAGAATCCCAAAACACCATTTCAAAAGAACTTATGCACCCCAATGTTCATGGCAGCACAATTTACAGTAGCCAAGTGCTGGAAGCAACCTAAGTAAATGAGTGGATCAAAGAACTATGGTACATTTACAGAATGGAATACTACACAACAGAAAGATAAAAAGAGCTACTACCCTTTGCAACACTATGGATGGAACTGGAGAACATTATGCTAAGTGAAATAAGCCAGGGAGTGAAAGACAAATACCATATGATCTCATCTGTAAGGGGAACCTAATCAGCAAAGCAAGCTAGTAAGGAAAATATGACCAGCAATATTGACAGAAAGAAGAAACAGAGAGGAATGGGAGGGAGGTGGGTAGCAGGGAGGGGAAGAAGGATCAGATCAAGGAACCAGTGTGAAGGACCCATGGAGGAAGCCAAAGTGAGGAAGGATTGAGTGGGGCAGCTGGGGGTGAGTGGGGCAGGATAAAATGGTGGTGGGTAAATGGTGACAAATATATTTGATAAATAAATAAATTTTAAAATGAAAACAAGAAAATGAGAAACTATTCAGTTAATAATGGGCTTTTTTGGTTTGTGTATATGTGTGTGTTTTGTTTTGCTTTTTTATATGTATAGTTTATTAATTATGCTATTACAGTTGTCCCAATTTTTCTCCATTTGCTCTCCTCCACCCTGCCCCCCACACTCCCTGTGGCAATCCTCACATTGTTGTCCATGTCCATGGGTCCTGCATATATGTTCTTTGTCTTCTCCATTTCCTATATTGTACTTTGCATCCCCATGTCTATTCAATAACTACCAGTTTGTACTTCCTACTCCCTTCACCTTTTTCACCTATCCTCCCAAACCCACTGCTATCTGATGACCATCAAAATTCTCTCTGTATCTAGGATTCTGCTTCTGTTTTGCTTGTTTGTTTATTTTGGTTTTTTAGATTCAGTTGTTGATATTTATTTTTTTATTTTATTGTTCATATTTTTTATCTTCTTTTTCTTTAAGAAGACCCTTTAATGTTCTGTATAATAATGGGTTGGTGATAATGAGCACCTTTGGCTTTTCCTCATCTTGGAAGCTCTTTATCTGCCCTTTGATTCTAAATGATATGTTTGCTGGGTAGACTAATCTTGGTTGTAGGACCTTGATTTTCATCACTTTTAATGGTTCATGCCAATCCCTTCTATCTTTCAAAGTTTCTTTTGAGAAATCGGCTGACAGTCTTATGAGAACGCCTTTGTAGGTAACTAGCTGCTTTCCTCTTGCTGCTTTTAAGATTCTCTCTTTGTCTTTAACCTTGACATTTTAATTATGATGTGTCTGGGTGCGCCACTTTGGGTCCACCTCATTTTGGACTCTCTGTGCTTCTTGGACTTGTATGTCTATTTCCTTCACAAAGTTAGGGAAGTTTTTTGTCATAAGTTTTTTTTCATACAGGTTTTCAATTTCTTTCTCTCTCTCTTCTCCTTCTGGCACCCCTGTTATTCAAATTTTGGTATGCTGAAATTGTCCCAGAGATTCCTTACATTATCCTCATTATGGGGATTCTTTTTCATTCTTGCTGTTATGATTGGGTGTCTTTTGCTTTGTTATATTCTAAATCATTGATCTGATTCTCAGCTTCTTCCACTCTACTGTTGATTCCCTGTAAATTGTTCATTTCAGGTAGTGTACCTTTTCATTTCTGACTGGTTCTTTTTTATGGTTTTCCTGTTCTTTTTTGTGCTGTTGAAGTTGTCTTTGAATTCATCTGCTCTTCCCCTAAGTTTGTTCAACGTCCTTATAACCAGTATTTTGAAAACTGCATCTAGTAGATTGTTTGTCTCCATTTTGTTTAGTTCTTTTTCTGAAGATTTGTTCTGTTCTTAATTTGAGTCATGTTTCTTTGTCCCCTTATGCTGGAAACCTCCCTGTGTTTGTTTCTATTTATTAGGTAGAGCTTCTATGACTCACTGGTTTGGTAGAGTTGCCTAATGTAGTAAGTATTGTATAGGGTCCAGTGGTACAGCCTCCCCTCTCACTCAAGCTGGGTATGCAAGGTGGGCCCTTCATGTGAGCTGAATACAAACTCCTCTTATAGTTGAAACTTGATTGTTGTTGGAAGGTCAATGGAAGTAATTTACCCAGGCTGATTAGCTGCAAGGACTGTCTATGACCACTGACCACCAACCTCTGATCACTGGAGTCTGATCACTTGAAGGGGTCCACTCCACAGAACAGGAGATACTTCAGCAGGGTTCTTGTGGCTGCTGAATATGCCCCTTGAGTGTGTCACTTGTAGAAGTGGTTGGGCAATGGTACTTTGGCATGGTCTGTTGCTGTCCACTTGGTGTACAGGCTCTGGGGTTTCTTAGGAAGTGAAGGCCCCAGTCAGCCACCATCTGTATTCTTTCTGGAGCCACTTGGCATAAGCAACAAAGCAAACTGCAGATGGCAGCTACTTTTCTGGGCTTGGAGGTGCCCAAGCAGGGCCAAATGCGAACTAAGGCCAGTTGCTGCTAGTGCCAGTCCTGCGGCCACTTATCAGGCTGTATGGGGCCTACTGAGCTAGATGTTACTTGTTTGAGGGGATTTAGGAAAACCTGAAGCATGAACAAAGACATGCCATTTATATGGAAATGCCACTGGAAACACCTTGAGTGGGCCTAAAACCTGAGTGGAACAGACCCTCAGGGAATCACCAAGGTGGGGCCAACAGTGTGAGCCAGGTTGATGGAGTCTCAGGTATGGTACACATTTGCCAGCCCTGTGCGGGGAGGGCTCATAAAAGGAGCTATGGGCTCTACCAGCAATTATGTCTAGGAGAAAGCTGCCCCACAGCTCTCACCACAATGCCAGACACTTCAGTTCCTCCCCATATTTCTCTGGTGCTTTTCAAGCCACTGCCTGGTGCTGCAACTCAGAAAGAGTGAGTCTGAGTAAGTCCATGAATGAGCTTTAAGAGGAACTGCCTGAGAATCCTGCAGTTTCTATCTTCCACAACACTATTCCTCACTGGTCTCAACAGCCAGAAGTTACAGAGAGACCTGTTGTAGGATTGGGACCTCTGATTCCTGAGATATCCCTTTAATTTTTATCTGCCACACAGTGGTGTGGGAACAGCTTGTTCTGCATCTCTGTCCCTCCCACCAGTCTCAATGTGGTTTCTTCTTTAATTCTGTCATTGTAGGATTTTCATTCAGCTCAATTCTGGTGGTTCTGAATGATGGTTGCTCTGTAGTTTAGTTGTAATTTTGATGTGGTTGTGTGAGGAGGTGAGCCATGTTTACCTAAGCCACCATCTTCTGTTTTGCTTTTCTTAATGAGTAATATAATTAGAATATTGCTGAAAACGTCATTTTGATTACAGTTTATAAGATGTCTTTGGGAGGATTGTTACAACAGTTGAGACCAATGACTACTGAAACAGTCCAGATTTGAGAACACAAATGATTAAACCTGAGTGGTAATTTTGGGAATAACAAAGCTGAGATGGACTTGTGAGATAATTAAAAGAAAGTATAAATAAGAACATCTAAATAGCTGGGTGGATGGATGGATGAGGCAAATCAAAGAGTACTTTTAAGCTTAGGAAACTGGAAAAATAAAAATAAATTGAATTTTGAGTTCTTCAATAGCATACAGTTACCCAGTTAGGGGAAAAGAATGAGTGGCTTAGTAGAAAGAGACATAATAAATGTAACAATTTGGCTAGTAAGTCAAATAAAATATTCAGTAGTCTGTTACAAGTATGAGGCTGCTATTTGTGATAACTGTAAGTCTCCTGAGGACCAATAGTGTTTTGGTATAATTAAAATATTTTTAATTATATTTTATTGAGTATGCTATTACAGTTGCCTCCATCTTTCCCCCTTTGCCTCTCTCCACCTAGTCCCTTTCCCCCCATCAAATTCCTCACACCTAGCCTAGGGTCAGGCACACAGCTTATGTTCAATAAATGTGGTCTGGCTGGCTGGCTGGCTGGCTAACTGGCTGGCTGACTGCATATATTTGGGGACCAACAGTACAGAGAAAATAATTAAGTTGTAAGTGTGGACAAATATAATCTTCAATGGTAAGGTACAAATAGAGAAACTATTATAAGAGGACAAAGTCTTGAGAAGTAAATATGTTGAAGAACTGAAGGGGAAACAATGAACCAATAGAGACAAGACAGGTTAGTCAAAGAATTAAACCAAAAGAAAGAGAGAGAGAGAGAGAAAGGTGAAGGGAAAGGAAGGGATTAACAAGAATAGAATCAGAGGAGCTAGGGAAGGGAGAAATTAAGATGCTATTTTTCATTTGAATGTGTGTGTGTTTGTGTATGTGTGTATATAGATATATATATGAACATAGATATATACATTCAGTGAGCACATGGATGAAAAAATTACAGTCACATTTATTGAGCAAAAACAAAAATCATTAAAATATTTCCTTAATAACTTAAAGTAAATAAATTAATCGTTCTTGTCACATTGATTTATCTATTGCATGTGGCTACTCAATAAATGTTAATTGAATTAAATGAATAGCATTTGCTCAATGGTAATAAAAAATTAATTGTCTGTCTTTTCAGATATTTAAGTTTATGCCCATTGGTTGTGCAATTACTTTTAACCCAAACACGAATTTTCTATTTCACTGACTTTCAAGATACACTTAATTTTTTTCCCTAAGAAATACCATTGAGCTTCTAATTTTTGCCCTAACATTGGTGTTTTTCTGTTGAAAAATTATTTTCTCTACATTAATGTCAAGACCTATCCATAATATCCCAAATATAGTTTTATGTGTTCCTTATTTAATTCCAAAATAGTTCTCGCTGCAGAAAATGTGATACCACTTTTTATGTGTTTCTCCTCTTAGCTTCTACTTTATAATACTTTGGGTACAATTAAATAACACATAAAAGAGGAAATCTAGGGAAATTATTGTTAGCATTCCATGTATAAAAGATGGAAGATGTTAGTAACATTCACCCAAAAACTGTGATTCACTTCAGATGTTAGAATTCTGGATTGAACAGACTGGGTTCCGATATGTGTGTTTGTCAGATGATTTTCTAATGAGCAACAGATAGTTCCCGCTAGGGAATAGAAAAATAAAAAATATAAACAGATAGAATTAGAATGACTTTATGAATGGCAGTTTAAGTTCTACATAAAATTGTCTCAGTACAAGCCCAGTATCTCCAAATGGTTGCTTAATGTAGCACAGCACTTAGATTCAAAATGCTATACTTAAAATTGTTGCAAAAATTCCAAAGAGGATCATGCACTACTTGGCTATATACTTTATTCTCTGCATGTTCTTATATATTTCAGTAACTTCTTTCCAACTTTTTTTGTTACTGAATTACTTTGTGCAAAAAGTAATTTGAATTCTATGCAGCCTGACTACGTGTGATAATTTGAACTGATTGTTAATTAATTCTGTAAGCAAAGAGCTGCTGCAATCTCCATACTTATCAAGTTTCGCTACGTATCAGCTCTTTCTGAGCTGCTCATGACTGCACAGTAGAAAGTCTCTGTAACTGAAGGGAAGGTTTCCCAGAGTATGCAAAAATGTAGTCTTGTTTTGCTAGGACTGTTTCATGAAAGGTATGTCTGTAAAGTTGTTTGCAAGGCTTCATTGTGGGCAAGTGACACATTATGGGATTTATGGTGAAGAACATATTGCTGATGTGCAGTCTTAGTGGTTAGGAAGAAGAGATAGAAGCTACAAACAAATCAGAGAAAATATTGTGTAATATAAAAGACAATAAGAGCAAAGCTTTTGTAAGTTTTGGTCTGGATTCAAATCTCAGTTCTACCATTTACTAAAGAAGATTTTTGAGGCAACTTATAAAGTGAATCTTGGTTATACTCATTCATCTGATAACTGGGGGTACTACTTCATACATTTCCCTTGTGTCCAGGTAAGCTAACACTATCTACCTACCAAAGTTTTGTTAAGTTAATTATACCGGGTGGTGCAAAATTAGGCTTATAGTTGTTAATATGAAAAATAATACAATTATTAATAAACAATAATATGAGTAAACTATGTTTTGCATACTTATAACTATAAACTTACTTTTGCCCCACCTTGTAAAAAGTGGTAACAGAGAGCTTGACATAAATGCATGCAACTGTGTGTGCATGCATACAGAAGCAGTGCTTTGGTTTTGACCTGGATGGTTTGCCACATAGGGGAAATTTAGTGATATCTAGAGATATTTTTGTTTGGCACAATCTAGGGTGATGGGTGCTACTGGCATCTAGTAGGTGGAGGGATGCTGCTAAACATCCTATGATCTCCCCATGACAAACAGTTATCTGGTTCAAAATACTGCTCTAAAGTGTTCTGAGACATAATTTAAATGGCTTTCTGTTTGTGACACTAACTGATTAGTGGACACTTTGGTACCCAAATAAGAATAAATTAATTATTTTAGAGGAAGCCCAGAGCTTCCCAATCTGTTGAGCTAATTCTATCTATTTGATATTACTTTAATAACTATCAGAGATAGTTGTTTTACTGAATTCTTATTTCTGCCAATCCTTTTTAGGGTGAATCAAACTGAAACTAAGAGATACAAAGCCAGCATCATAAGGGATAGGGAATACAAATTAAACATTATTGAAAGCCAAGGCTCTTTGGAGACTGAAAGAAACAAAAATGGTCTAAGACAATTGTGTATACCATACTGTTAGCTCCCACACCAGTTAGGATCTTCTCTTTGGAGAGCACCATGCTCATAACTGGCTTCTAAAAATCCCTTGTACACAGATCAGTGGATCGCTCTTTCCTTTCTCTACCCTCCAAAGCAGAAGACCCCTGTGGCAGTGGTTCCCAACATGTCTGCATGTTGGAGTCACCTGGGGAGCTTTGAAAATCCTCCAGGGACTGTGATCTAATCTGTTGAGTGGGATTAAGGGAAGGGGTTGCCTGAGCTTTTAAAAAAATCCAAATTTTTAAAGGGTTTCCCAGGTGATTTTACTCTGAAGACTAGTCTGGAAATCACTGCCCTAGGAGGTAAGACCAAGTAAAGATTTCCATCTGCCCCAGACTAAGAAGCAGCTTTTGAAAAGATGATGAATATGGACTTGGCAAGAACATATTTCTTTCACTGAACTGTTTGAGCATGGTAAAATCAAACCTGGTTGCCAACTGCATTATTTATTTCAGTCACTCAATGAGCATTATTGAATCAAGCAGGCATTGGGACATCAATGGAAGTGCGATTCGCCAGAATTCATATCCGATTCCCCCCAAAAGTACCACCAAATCACCAAAACGATTGTTTGTTGAGCTCTTAAGATGTCTCCAGGAGTCAGCGTGGCCATACATTTGAGAATGATCTTCTGTTAACTCCTCTCTCGATCTTAGGATTTTTTGTTTAGTGAGTATAGGAAAGTAATAAATTAACTACACCATTACCCAGTCTGATTCTCTCTATAAAATGCTTTCGTGATGTGCTTCTTTTTCATGCACTCCTCAACACTGTAACTTTAGCAATTATTTTTACTAACTTGTTTGATGCTTGTGAAAACCAAGAACTACGCCTTAGTCACCATTATACCCTGAATGCCAGCCTGCTGCTTGTTATATTGCAGACCCTCAATCATTATGTGGAAATGAATGAACAAGTACAGGAATTTAAAACATGAAGCACCTGGGCCTTCTCAGCCTCCTCTATGCCAGTACAAACCACAGTCTCAGTCAAGGACTTTGCTAAAAGTTCCCTGAACATTTCTAATAGCTTTTCCAGGGGATTATATGAAAATACAGCATGTGTCCAAGAATCACCCCACCCAAACCACATAGACTATACCTGAATAGGGACCTAACAAACACCAAAGAAAAGGAAAGGGTAGCAACTTAGAGTCTCTGAGAGTGGAAATAGAAATGAGAAACAAAGAAATAAAACAACTTGGTTGAGATTAGGTGCTGCTACTGTGAAGTACTGCCCAGCTTTGAAGACCCTTTAACCACTTCTTAGAGCCATAAAACACTATGACAGTAACCTGACAACATACTACAGGATTTGTTTGATCCAAGTGAATGAATTCCTTGATTCTCTCTACCCATCATTAAAAAACCCACAGTAGAAACATGTTACAAATCACTATGATAGATAAAACTTGGAATGTGTGTAAAATTTTATCATTATTACACTCTTTTATTCTTATTTGTATTTTCATTAAAAATTTCTTGCTCAAAAATGCTTCATTTTTTTCAATTTATTAAAAAAATGTTGAGTTATAGTTTACATTCAATATTAGGTTGTATTAGTTTCAAGTGTATACTATAGTGTTTAGACAATCGTAAACTTTACAAAGTGTTGCCTCCAATATTTATTGTACCCACCTGGCACCATACATAGTTATTACAATATTATTGACTATATTACCAACAGTGGACTTTACATCCCAGAGACTATTTTGTAACTGCTAATTCTTTTAAAAAATACTTTATTCTTATAAAAGTCTAGAATATGACATTTTCTGCAAACAGCCATTCTTACATCACTAGGTTGTGTCAACTATGCTGAGTTGATGTATGTGTTTTTTTTTCTTTTTTCATCTAGATACACAATTCACAAATGAAAAACATGCAGAAGAGAAACCCATTAATGCTATCATTATAAATTCAGTATCCGAATTCAATATCACAGATGGACCAGCCAAGGAAACTTCCACTGAGAAAAAACTGTCAGAATCCACTGCATCACTGTCCTCCCTTGAAGAATGCCAGACAAAATTTTCTTACCTTCAAACTGATACTTCAGCTCATCAGAGAGACACTGATGGTATGTTTCTCACAGTCAACCCATCTCTAAATAAAGCTCCCCAACCCCCAGGCCCTGTAAAATCATCACATATGCTATGAGGGAAAAAAAAAAGGCTTTATGAATATTAAACAGAAAAACTTTGATTTGAAAACCCTGGTGAATGACACATGTCAAGGTCACTTTGCAATTACAAGGTGCTTGGCAGATTGTTTGTTCTCAAAGCTGGAAATGGGGGGTAAAGTGTTTTAAAGTGTTGGGGTGAGGTGTAATCATCCTTTCTATGGGGCTGTGAAGTGAGTAAAGAAAAATGGCAGACCTTCTTTTTTCATATCTGTAACTGTTTAGGCAAAGAGGAGAAGAAGGCAGAGTGGAACAGTATTGAAATAAATACAGACTATATAAAATATCAAGATGCTTATATCAACAACCTGTGAAAAGGGTTGGTTCTTCTAGGTAATATCACTTCCTAAGTATTATGATCAGTGCAAATCTACAGCAAACCATCCCTGCATGTGACAAAAAGGTACATTAGATTTACAAAGCCAATTTAAATTGATTTGGATGATTTTTACATTGAACACTACAAAAGTTTAAAGAAAGCTAGAAGGAGTTTCTCAAAGGAAAATGCAATAAGGTGTAGTTTCTTTTCTGTATTTAAATTCATGTTTACTTTTTGAAAAATAGAAAATATTTTAAAATAAACTATAAGAGGAACTTTGAAATCACATCAGTTTAACTCTTGGCTCTGAAAATTATTAACTGTATAAAACTGTTTTCTTTACCATCTCTGAATATTAGTCTCTGAGTTATATAATGGAACTAGTAACACCCAATAGGGTGTTTTGAAGATCAAATGAGATAACATGTATAAAGCAATCATATAGAACCTGTCATATAACATTATTCAGTTTTTATTTTTGTTATGATTACAGTTTTAGAAAGTAAGGGAAAAAATATTCCTAATGCACATTTTATATTTGGTAACTTGTACAAATGTGGTGGATGCTTTAGACCTTAAGCTACAGAAATGACTGTCTGCAGTCACCAGGAGATAATGTGAATAATGAAGTAAACTGGAAGTAAGCAACAGGGTTTGGTGAGGATTGGCAAGTTCAAGAGCATTGCCTCTACTCAGCTCCAACCGATTTTGCCAGAGGAAATATAGGCCAAAAGCTGCCAGACATAGAATGTTATATGATATCTTTAAAATTTTAAGTGTTGACTACAGTTCTATTCTTTTATTTATTGATTGATTTTAGAGACAGGGAGGAAGGGAAGAGAGAGAGAGGGATGTTAGTTTGTTGTTCCCCTTACTTATGCATTCATGAGTTGATTCTTGTTATGTGCACTGATCAGTGATGGAACCCACAACCGTGGTGCATCAAGACAACACTGTAACCAACTAAGCTATCTGGTCATGGACTAGTTCTATTATATTTCTTTTACTAACCTCCAAACACCTCCAATAGCTTTGGGCCACCTTTGACCTGTAAACTGCCAGGCTGTGACCTCGAATCCAGGGTAATGCCTATGTTTCTGGCTTTTAGAGTTTGATGCCAAATAGGAAAACAGGCAACACAAGAGAGTTATCTGCAAAAATATTTTGATGCCAGAGCATTTTATCAGATACTATCTGAATGAAAATAAGAATGAGTGGATTTTACTTCTAATAGAGCTTGGTTGTTTGATCCCAGATTTAGAAATTGCCATTGTACATATCCACACTGTGTAACACAGCACAGCTGCAGAGCCACTCTGATTTGTCATATCAAGGATCATGGGAGAGGGAGAAAGGCCAAGGTAGCTAGCATGGTACCTGAACACTTACATTCTCAGGGAAGGGCCAAAATGACAACTTTGTTAAAATAGCTACTGATACACAGGACTTTCAGGCAGGAAAATAACTGATAACTTTTTCTTTAAAAGAGTATGAAAGAATCATGAGGACAGTTGATTCTATTGCTTTCTTAAGGCCTGGGCTCGGGCCACTATCACCCAGGACATTCCAGTTTTCAGCTAACAATATAGGTAATAACCCAAGTTCCTTTTCCACATTAGAAAAAATCCTCCCATCTAGGTGAGAATTTTGAATATCTGGACAAAAAAAAAGAGAGAGAGAGAGAAAAAAAAAACCTAGACTAAGGCCCACAAATAGTGATAAGAAACTCTCATTATGTTAAAGGACAATATCAAGGAAATCAAGAGTTAAATCAGACTCACTTTATTTTAGAGGATTTTTGATAGTAATTAATTTAAGGATGCAGAAATTGAGAGCTTGGGTCATTGTTCGTACTGAGATAAATACAGAAATATCTTTCAGAAACAGCAGGGGAAACAGAAGGGAAAAGAGAAGATTGCATCCACTTTCGTGTAGTTTGTGGTTAATTTATTTTCAAATGTATAAATGAGTGCATAGGAATGGATGCCTAATTGCTAATATCTATTATTTATATACATTGCCCCACTTAAAACAAGATGGAAAAGCCTCACACATGCAGATTTTGTAAAATGTGTTCCATCCATTAGCACAGTTCACGGTGTGTGCTCTGATGGGAATTTAAGAGGATCTTTACTGCACATCACGCACTACATCCTGCAGCATTACTTATTATTAAACCGTGGCTCATCCTGTGTGGTCCCTTTCCCAAATAAAATGGAAGACGTCCAGAGCACTATCTGTGTCCCTGCTTCTGTTTCTAGGCTCTAATTGCAAAAGCATCTCTGTAGATAATAAAACCAGGGATGTATATGATATTAGAAAACAGGCTCCTTACAAAAAATTCTGAGAATATACCTAATTGATGTATAATTTTGAATTTGAGACGTGTCACCCAGGTGGAAGAGAAAAATCATAAATACAAGATACCTCAAAGAATAGTCTTAATTATACCATGGACTACTGAATAAAATGATTACATTTTCTCCACAGTAAATTTCATACAATTAAATGCAGTAGTGTCACCTTATAAAACGTTTCAATTTTATAATTATTTCAGTTCATTTGCTCAGAAAAATACATAAGCACAAATTTACTAAGTATCACCCAAATCTAGTCATTCTAGTTTTAAAGAACTGACTTCAGTGTTAGTTGTGCTTGTCTGAACTTAAATAGATCTCGACATATTTAAGTAGCTATTAAAATTGAAAACATCATGGATGATACCCCAGCTACAAAAAGGCATTTGGTCTTTATTTATTCAAATTCTACATTACATACTTTATAAAAAAAAAACAGCTTAATTTAGAGGGAGTGGGAACCAATTTTTATACTTTTTGACCAAAAACTTTTAATAATCAGTCAGAGACATTGTTGTGAATCTCATCACCATGCCAAGTTCTCTGTAATAATACATTAAGTATTAACATATTAGAATACTGAATCTGGATCAGGCTCATTTAGCCTTTATTTTCTGACTTTGTTTTTGTGGGGAGAAGAAGGGTGATTGTTTATCTGGGGTCACTTCTGGAAGAACCATATTCTTGCTACTTTGGATAATGATCCTCAAAGTAGCAGGTGGTAGTTTCTGTAGTTAAATGCTACCGAATGACAGCTGGCTACTTAAGCTGCATCCTGTCTCTTCCTCTTCCTCATTACAGGCATCACGGTGGCAGGACTTAAAGATTGGAGGGAAAATTCAGGGAGTACAAGATTGTGACCATGAGGCTGACATTTGCGGAAACTCCTTGTATTGTGACCTTTTTCACTGTAATTAAACATGATTCTTTCTAAAGAGGCAGACAATCCCTCTTAATTAGCCAGTCCCCACTTGTACACTTTGTACCTGTGGAGCCTGCGTGTGTCCTCCATGTTATTAGGGTACCACTTAGCCTTGATGTCCTGAAGTTACCCCACAGGTAGTAAAAAGAAATAACACCATCCTTTTTTTCATAGCTTCTTGCTGACAGCTAAATACCACGATTGGCCATATGGCCTGCTTGTCTTGGATCCACCTTAAAGCTTCTTTCATCCAGGTAAGAGAGAATGTGTAGTGAAGGTAGGAGAATAGATGAAAAACCAAGTAAGGGAACAGAGAGGCCACCCAGAGCTTCACAACAACATGAAAGCTCTGCCACCCCTTTCCTTGGCTCCTCCCGGCCACTACCAGCATTAGCTCACAGGCCACTAGTAACTAACCATTACCACACAAACCACTAGTGAGTGCCATTAACAAGGACCATATAAAGAAGGGAATTCAGAAAGAAATAAAAACAAGGGGAGATCCAATATGGTGGCTAAGTGCAAGCTGCACTAACTTCCTCCTGGGACCAATTAGAAATTGCAACTAAATTGTAGAGAAATCATCTTGAATAAGCAGCTGAACACTAGCTGGAGCAAAGCCTTATAACCAAGGACAGACAGAAGAAACCACTTCACCACAATGAACCTGGTAGGGAGTGCAGAGGTGGCATGAGAAGACTGGCTGAGCTCCCATGTGTGGCAGCTCAAGTTACAGAAGGATATTTCAGTGGCTGGGGTGGGGAGGTTCACTCTGAGAAGTGTGGGGTCTAAACCCCAAGCTGGGCTACCCAGTTTATAATGCCAGTGCCATAAAGGAACCCAGGTAGCATCCAGCTATGAATAGCAGCAGGGTTTCTATCTGCCAGGGAGAGATGGCTAGAGATTCAGAGAGACTCTGAAAGGGCCAACACACAAAAATTTGTTTGCAGCTACTTAACCCTGGGCTCTAGCAGAGGGAGGGCAGAGTAGATTGGAGTCATATGAGGAAAGTCTAGGGATGGTGGCTCTGGGGAAAGAACTGAAGGAATAGCCACCAGGATCTTTGTACTGAGTCATTCCCCATACTGCAGAAGCCATCTTTCTCTGGTAGAGCACTCCTCTCCAAATGGAATCAGTTTGAGGGGAAACAATAGTCCCACCAGCAGGAATTACTTTGCCCCTCTCTGTAGAGCTTAAGCCAGGCTGAAGATGACAGCCTGAGGCTATATCATTGATTAGCTTAACAACTAAGGAGGATCTCTGGGAGCTCTATGAAAATTCAGCTGACACTCCCCTAGACCCAGTGTTGATAAAAGCCAGCCTTAGTTCACAGAGTGGTTCTTTTTTACACACAAACAGACCCAGCAGAGGGAACCACATGCTACGGATCACTGATAGCATCTAACAGGTTGATCAGGGCCAGTCACAAGCAGCATCTAAAAAGGCCTATACCAGTCTTTGCAAATTTACATAATACACAGAAACAAATACAAAAAAGCAGCCAAAATGGGAAGACAAAGGAACAGACCCCAAATGAAAGAACAAGAGAATTCTCCAGAAGAACTAGATAAAACAGATACAAGCAATTTATCAGATAGAGTTTAAAGTCATGATTATAAAGATACTCAACAGCATGAAAAAGGACATAGAAACAATAAAAAAGTACCAGTAAGATATAAAGAATGCATTATCTGAAATAAATAATACACTGGAACGAATAAACAGTAGGTTAGATGAAGCAGAGAATCCAATCAGTGATTTGGAAGACAAGGTAGAAAAAAACACCAAGACAGAACAGCAAAAAGAAAAAAGAATTTAAAAACATTTGGAGATCTAAAGAAATATTTTAGACTGCATGAAGCATAACAATATCTGCATCATGGGAATATCAGAAGGAAAAGAGAGCAAGCAAGGGATGGAGAACCTATTTGAAGAAATAATGATGGAAAACTTCCCTAACTGGTGAAGAAAAGAAACACAAGTCCACGAAGCTCAGAAAATCCCAAACAAGATAGACACAAAGAGGCCTACACCAAGACATATTATAATTAAAATTATAACGCTTAAAGACAAGGACAGAATCCTAAACACCACAAGAGAAAAGCAGATCTTACCACAGGGGAGCACCAATTAGACTGTCATCTGATTTTTCAACAGGCCAGAAGAGAGTGGTATGAAATATTCAAGGTGATGAAAAGCAAGGACCTACAACCAAAGCTAAATTACCCAGCAAGGCTATCATTTAAAATCAAAGGAGAAATAAGGAGCTTCCCAGATAAGAAAAAGCTAAATAACTTTGTTAACGCCAAACTAGTAATGCAGCAAATGATAATGGGCTTACCAAAAGAAGAAGAATGAGGAGGAGGAGAAGGAAGAGAAGGAGAAGAAGAAGAAGAAGAAGAAGAAGAAGAAGAAGAAGAAGAAGAAGAAGAAGAAGAAGAAGAAGAAGAAGAAGAAGAAGAAGGAAAAGAAGAAGGAGAAGAAGAAGGAGAAGAAGAAGGAGAAGAAGGAGAAGAAGAAGAAGAAGAAGAAGAAGAAGAAGAAGAAGAAGAAGAAGAAGAAGAAGAAGAAGAAGAAGAAGAAGAAGAAGAAGAAGAAGAAGGAGGAGGAGGAGGAGGAGGAGGAGGAGGAGGAGGAGGAGGAGGAGGAGGAGAAGGAGGAGGAGGAGGAGGAGGAAGAGGAAGAGGAGGAGGAAGAGGGGAAGAAGAAGGAGGAGGGGAAGAAGAAGAAGAAAATGAAAGAGAGAGGAAACAGAAGAAAGTATTCTAACAATAAAATGGCACTAAATGATACATATCTATCAATAATCACCTTAAAGGTAAATGGCTTAAATGCCCCAACCAAAAGACAGAGGGTAGCTGAACACATAATAAAATAACACCCATGCCCTGGCTGGTGTGGCTCAGTGGATTGAGTGCTAGTCTGAGAACCAAAGGGCAGCCAGTTTGATTCCCGATCAAGGCACATGCCTGGGCTGCGGGCCAGGTCCCCAGTTGGGGGTGCTTAAGAGGCAACCATGCATTGATGTTTCTCTCCCTCTCTTTCTCTCTTCTTTACCCTCTTTCTAAAAATAAATAAATAAATAAATAAATAAATAAATAAATATTTTCAAAAAAGAAAAGAAAAGAAGACCCATATATATGCAGCCTCCAAGAGACACATCTCAGATCAAGAGATAAACACAGGCTAAAAGTAAAGGGCTGGGAAAACATATTTCATGCAAATGGAAAGGAAAAAAAAAGCTGAGGTAGCAGTACTTATATCTGAAAAAATAGACTTTAAAACTAAGGCTATAGTAAGAGACAAAGAAGGACACTACATAATTATAAAGGAACAGTCTAACAAGATTATATAACTCTAGTAAACATTTATGCACCCAACATAGGAGCACCTAAATATGTGAAGCAAATATTGATGGAAATAAAGGGCAAGATCAACAGAAATATAGTCATAGTTGGGGATTTTGACATGCTATTGACTTCAATGGATAGATCTTCCAGACAGAAAATCAACAAGGAGATAGCAGCCTTAAGAGACACACTATAACAAATGGATTTAATTGATATCTTCAGAGCATTGCACCCCAAAGCAGCAGAATGTGCATACTTTTCAGGTGCACATGGAATGTTTTCTAGGATAAGCCGCATGTTAGGACACAGAAAAGTCTCAGTAAATTTAAAGAGATTGAAATCATATCAAGCATCTTCTTTGACCACAATGCTATAAAACTAAAAATCAATTACAAGAAGAACACTGAAAAGTACACAAAGACATTGAAGCTAAATAACATGTTATTAAACAATGAATAGGTCAACAATGAGATCAAGGAAGAAATATAAAGATACCTTGAAACAAATGAAACCGAGAACACAACAATCCAAAATCTGTGGCACACAAGGAAAGCAATCCTAAGAGGGAAATTCATAGAAGAATAAGCTTATCTCAAAAAAAAAAAAAACAAGAAAAAGCTCAAAAAACCAATCTAACTTTACATTAATGGAACTTGAAAAAATATAACAGACAAAGCCCAAAGTGAGAAGAATGAAGGAAATAATAAAGATCAGAGCAGAAATAAATGAAATTGAGTTTAAAAAATGATAAGAGATAAATGAATCCAACAGCTTGTTCTTTGAAAAAGATAAACAAGCTATTAATTAGACTCATCAGGAAAAAAAAGAGGACCCCAAAAATAATATCATAAATGAAAGGGGAGAAATAACAACTGACACCAAAGAAATACAAAGGATTCTAAGGCAATATTATGAACAATTATATGCCAATAAACTGGACAACCTGGATATAATGAATAAATTCCTAGAAACATACAATCTTCCAAAACTTAATCAGGAAGAATCAGAATCTGAACAGACAGATTACACCAAGTGAAATTGAAGCAATTAAAAAAAATCTCACAAAAAAACAAAGGCTCTGGACTGGATAGTTTCACAGATGAATTTTACCAAACATTTTGAGAACTAACACCTCTTCTTCTCAAACTATTTTATAAAGGTCAAGAGGAAGGAAGTCTCCTAGACTCATATTATGAGACCAGCATTATTCTAATTCCAAAACCAGATAAAGACATTACAAAGAAAGAAAATTGTAGGCCAATATTCCTGATGAACATAGACACTCAAATCCTCAACAAAATATTAGGAAACCACATACAGCAATGCATCAAAACATCACACATCAGAAGATTGTTGCAGAGTAGCTAGAAGCTCCATCATCTTGCTCCCAGTCTTGCTGGACCAGTCTTGCAGCTATATCACAGAGCAACCAACTTAAAAATTCAATGTAGAGTGAGTGAGAGTGTGTGTGAGTGAGTGCATATACAGATGAGGGTTTGGGGAGTGTGTGTGAGTGAGCAAGAGACTGCCCACCTGCAGGGCACTCAGGAACTGGAGTCCTAGGCTCTCCTAGTGGAGCAACTGCTGCCACCAGAGCCCAACTTTCCACTTCTGACTGTGCAGATTTGGGGCAGCTGTGGAGCGGCTCAGGTGCTGCTCCCCCAGAAGCGGAGAGGCCGGGAAGGTGCTGGCTGTAGAAAGAGTGCAGCAAGAGCCGGCTCACCCAAGGCTGAGAACCGCTGGAGGGAGCGGTCGGTGTACCCCACCACTGTTCCATGTTATCACTGTGGGACTCTTCCCAATGCCATCCAGGAGAAATCCAGAGAGAAACTCTAAGACTGTTGGATGCTCGACAGGTTGTGGCCAGTCCTGACCAAAAGATTTAGTGATTTGAGGGCAGAGGGAGTGCCCCCCAGGCCTTGGTGCTGCAGTGTGGGGGCCATACAGAAATTCTTTTAAAAGAGAAGCTGAGACAAGACTCCTGACTCAGCAGGGGCCCAGTACTCATGTGTCCATGCATGTTTTGTGCAGCAGCTTGCAAGCTAAGAACTCATAGGAATAGAGTCATGCTGAAGGGACTCTGGGACCCAACCCAGCAAACCTGGTGAGCAGGGTACTGTACAGAGTGGAGAGTTCAGGCCCAAATATCCAGCAAGACAGCAGCAGGCTGGGGACTGGACAGCCAGGAGGTGACCACCTGAGATTTGCTGCAGCCAGGCAGGTCCCCTCACAGAGAGGTAAGCCCACAGCCTTGACCTGTGGGATTACAGGCTCTGCTCAGTGAGGCCAGGTTCAGGAGCCCCCTGCTGGGCACATATATGAAGGGGAAAGCTGTGAAAGGACCCCTTCTACCAGATACTATGAGCTATACTCTTCCTGGGGCCTTGATCCACTGAAACAAGCAGAGCAGATTGATTAGAGACAGGTACAACAAGAGTGTTCAGGGCCCCACCCAGTCTCCACACCTAGACAGAGCTGCTGTCTACACCAGGCAGGAAAGAGCTGCCTGTCCCTTTTACAAAGCCTGGCCCCTTGCAGGAAATGGACAGCTAATTCAGTAGAAACCATACATAATTGGGAAAAGGCTGGGACACACCAAGGTGTGTGGGAGGGGGTAGGGAAACACTTCTAACTATCTTCCCTGAAGACTGAAGAGTGCCCCAGGGCACGACCCAGAATTCCCACCCTCCCAGTCACACCAGAGGAGCCCTTAGATGCAGGTGGAGAAGGTACTGACAGTCATCTTGAATCACTAAGAGAACCACTTCTGGGCTCTGGGCTGAAGGAAAGCTGGTAGGGCAGAACAGTGGGGACCAGCCAAATATGAAGCAGACAGCCACAGACTGTGGATCACTTGAAGTCTGGAAAAGGCTGCCTAGAACTAGGCTAGGGCATCATCTGACATTACCAGGTGCAGATCCAGAAAGCGAAGACAGAGGAAAACATTGGATTCTACTGAGACGAATTACACTGTGGTCTTCTTGATTTGTGTTATTTCCTCTCCTGCGTAGCTTTTTAATGTTCATTTCTTTTCCTTCAAGTTTTGTGCCTATTATTTCATTAGTTTTTATATTTTAGTTTATTTCAAATCTCATATTTTGCTCCTCCATTTTACCTTCTTCTTTCCTTTTCTTATTTTTCTTTTAAATTTTATTTGTTCCTCTTGCTATGACTTGTTTCTATTCCGCGCTCTTACTATTTGTCCCTGCTCCACCTCTCAAAACAATTTTTCATGTCATTAGTTATCTCACATTCTTTTTCCCATTCTTAAAACACGTTTATTCTCTCTCTACCTTTATCAGTCTTCACACGTTGGTCATTGATATAGTGGATGTTGTTGTATTTCTTCAATTTTATTTCTAGATCTTCAATACTTTTTTATTTCAAATAAAAAATTTTAACATTCCCCTCTCCTACATCATTTTGTGTTCCTCCCACCCTGTCTTTTTTTGTTGTTTTAAATTTCAATTTTTCTTGGTCTTAGCCTGGTTTTCATTGTTCAGTCTTAGTATTCCTTCTCCCTCTAACCTCTCAAAATCCCTTTTCTTTCCTCTAGACATCTCATGAGACTTTCTTTTTTTCTTCTTAGTCCCATTCCACCTGTATTAACCTTTGCTCATTTGTTGTTAAATAGCTGTAGTGGATCTTTTTCTCCATTTTGATTCCCATTTTGACACTATATATTTTAAATAGTTTTGTTTAAACCTAATACAATACTTTTTTTAACTTTTTTAAATTAATTTATTTATTTTTTCAAATACATTTGTCTCTGCCTACCCCCCACCACTTTCCCTCCTTCAACTCTTCCCCTTTGGTTTTGTCCATGAGTCCTTGCTATATGTTCCTTGACTTTCCCCTTCCTTTCTGTTTCCCCCGCCCTCCCCTCCCTCCTTTCCTCTTGTCTCTGTTGGTTTCTTTTCCTTTCAGTGTTGCTGGTCTTATTTTTCTTGCATCTTTGAATTGTTGGTTAGGTTCCACTTATAGGTGACATCATATGGAATTTGTCTTTCACCCCCTGGCTTATTTCACTTAGTATAATGCTCTTGAGTTCCATCCATGCTGTCATGAAGTTTAGTAGTTCCTTTTTTTCTTTCTGCTGCATAGTATTCCATTGTGTAAATATATCATAATTTTTTATCCAATCATCTACTTATGGGCATTTAGGTTGCTCCAACACTTGGCTATTGTAAATTGAGCTGGGACTATACCCTAAGAATCCCAAAACGCCAATTCAAAAGAACCTAATACAATACTTTTCCCTTTTCTTACTTCATTCTGCCTTCTTCCCTCTCTTTTTTAATTTATGATGTGAATTTTTATTTTCTTTCTTTCATCACCTTGTTTCTATTCCATATTCTTATTATTTCTCCTCCATCAACCCTCTCAAAATGACTTTTCTTTCATTAGTCATCTCAGATTTATTTTTCCTTTATTTTAATACTCTCAGTCTCCTAACACCTTTATTAATATTTGTTCATTTGCTGTTCATAGTGCGGTTATGGGTGGGAATTATTTTTGTAGATGTGGGTTTGTTCCCTAAATTGTTTAGTTTTTTTTCTGGCAGCACCTGTACAATAGAAGTCATGGTGGGCAGTGTGATTCTCAGCCAGGTGGAAGGAAGAATCCACCAAGAATGACCCAACAACAACCAAAACCCAATTATAACCAGAGGGCCCACATACACGGCATAAAGGGCAGGCCAAGAGCATCCAGCTCAGGAGATTAAGGAGACTGTACTGAGTCCCACAGGTCTCCTACCACAGAAGTTCACACCATGAAGGCAGGGAGTCAAAGCAGATCAATTTAATATGCAGAAACATAAAAGGAGAGTCACCTAAAGTGGGGAGACAAAAATATTAACCCAACAATTGAAAGGAAAGGAGGAATCCCCAGAAAGAGTGCTAAATGAAATCAAGGCAAGCAAACTATCAGACACTGAGTTCAAAATAGTAGTTGTAAGGATGCTCTAGGACCTTAGTAAGAACTACAAGGACCTATATGAAACTACAAGGAACTTACTAGAAACTACAGAAACATGAAAAGAGGCATAGAAATTATCAATAAGAGCCAGGAGGAAATGAAGAATACAATATCTGAAATGAAGAAGACATTAGAAGGAATTAAAAGCAGGCTAGATGAAGCAAAGGATTGAAGCAGTGAACTGGAGGACAAGGTACAAAAAAAATCACAGAACAACAAAATGAAAAGAGACAAAAAGAACAAAGACAGTTAAGGGCGCTGCAGGACAACATGAAACATAATAATATTCATATAATTGAGATACCAGAAAGAGAAGAAACAGCAATCCTGAGAAAGAAGAACAAAGTTGGAGGAATCACACCACTTAATATCAAACAATACTACAAGGCCATATTAATTAAAACAGCATGGTACTGGCATAAAAACAGACATATAGATCAATGAAACAGAATAGAGAACCCAGAAATAAATCCATCCGTTTATAGTCAATTAATATTTGACAGAGAAGCAAGCACATACAATGGGTTACAAATAATTTATTCAATAGTTGGAATTAGGAAAATTGGACAGATACATACAGAAAAATGAAACTAGGCCACCTTCTTACACCACACACAAGGATAAATTCAAAATGTATTAAAGACTTGAGTCTTAGACCTGAAACCATAAAAGCTGTAGAAAAAAATAGACAGCAAAATCTCGGACATTGCTTGTAGCAATATTTTATCAGATATATCTCCCCAGGCAAGGGAAACAAAAGAGAAAATAAACAAATGGGACTACATCAAACTGAAAAGTTTTTGCATGGCAGAAAAAATAATCAACAAAATAAAAAGACAGCCCACAGAATAGGATAACATGTTTTCCCATTCATCTGATAAGGGGTTAATATCCAAAATTTATAAAGAACTTACAAAACTAAACACCAAAAAAAGAAAAAAAAGAAAAAAACCAATTAAAAAATTGGCAAAGGACCTAAATAGACACTTCTCCAAAGAGGACATATAGATGGCCAATAGACATATGAAAAGGTGTTCAATGCCACTAATCATCAGAGAAACACAAATTAAAACCTCAATGAAATACCATCTCACAACTGTCAGAGTGGCTATCATCAATAAATCAACAAGCACCAAGTACTTGTGCGGACATGGAGAAAGGGGAACCCTATTGTACTGTTGATGGGAATGCAGATTGGTATAGCCACTGTGGAAAGTAGTATAGAGATCTGTCAAAAATTAAAAATGGATCTGCTTTTTGACCCAGCTATCCCATTTCTGGGAATATATACAAAGGGGTCCAGAACACTAATTTGAAAGAACCTTTATGTTCATTGCAGTGTTATTTACAATCAGCAAGATATGGAAGCAGCCTAAGCGTCCATCAATAGATGAATGGATAAAACAACTATGGGATATTTACACAATAGAATACTACTAGTCTATAAAAAAAGTAGAAAATTTTATCCTTTGTGATAGTATGGATGGACCTGGAGAACATTATGCTAAGTGAAGTAAGTCAGTCAGAGAAGACAAATACTTTATGATTTCACGCATATGTGGAATCTAATGAACAAACTGAACTCACAAGAAAAATGGGGACAGACTCATAGATGGAAAGAAGAATGACAGCTAAGGAGGTGGGGAGGTTAAGGGGTGGAGGGATTAAGCAAAAAGGAAAAAGGACTCATGGACAGCAGTGTAGTGGTTGCTGGGAGGAGGGGGATAAAAGTGGACTAAATGATAAAGGGAAAAATACAATAAAGATTATATAAAAGAAAAAAGAGAGAGAGAGAGAATCCCAAGGAGAAGATACAACCACTGACTGACTCCACTCAGAGCAGAGCAAAAGGAGGAGCCCAGATTTTCACTTTCTCCCACCTTCCCATTTCCCATCACTGCCCTCTGGTGGTACACTTTATTTACCCCTTATTGTTCATTTATTCATTCTTGTACAGAAGAAACTAATTAGTTTAATATTCTGTGGTTAGGAAAAAATAAATCAGGGTACTATGAAAGTTTCAGCAAGGATGTGATTTAGAGGGAAATTATTTAGAGGTAAAGACACAAAGGGTAAGAAATAGGTCCTTCAAGTTGTGAACAGAGGGTATGCACACAGACCAAAGGTAGAACATGTGCAAAGGCCCTAAGTTAGATATATCCCAGGAACTGAAATTTAGCCAGTGGGCAGGAATGCAATAAGTAAGGAGAAGAGTAGGGCAGAAGTTAGAGAAACGGGCAAGAACCGGATCATGCAGGGGCTTGCAGGCTATGGCAAGGATTTGGGACTTTAGATAAAGAGTGAATTGTTCTAATTTATGACTAAACATATCACAATAGCTGGTGAATTTGAGGTGAGCTCATGTGAAAGTAGCGTCCTTGATAGCAGGCTATTGCTGTTGACATGATGGTGGCTGGCCAGAGGTGGCTAGAACTAAGGATGCTGATAGAAACTTATGGATTCCAAAAAGGAATTTGAGATAGAATCAGCAGGACTCAGCAAAGAATCAGATGGGAGGGTATGATGAGGAAGATGAAAACGACAAGAATGAGTTCCAGGTTTCTTTGAGTTCCTCTGCATGTTCAGGTGCACCAGAAAAAAAAAACTGGACAAAGGACAAGTTTGTGGAATGGCAGAGAGGGAGACCCTTGATGCAATTTGACCTTGGTAAGTGTGAGATATTTTGAAGACAGTGCATAAGAGATGTGAAATGACCCACTGACAGCATGGAAACCACCTTTGGATGGACTGGGAGAAGTGGTGGCAATCATGGGCTATGACTTTGAACATCATGCTTATTAAACATTAAAGTCCCAATGAAGATTATAGGCAAAGAAAATATATCCCTTCAGGAGAAGAGGAAGTCCAACTTTGTTTTTCAAACAGTTACAAATTTTCCCCTGAACTGCTCATGTTACTTTTGTGCGCGCACACACACACAAAAATATACAAATTAGGTTAGCCTGCTCATGTAGAATCATTTAATATGCTTTTCAGGAACAGTGTGGAACACACTTGAAAGTTGGGAAAAATCTGTTTTCAGTTCATTAATGTTGATGTGTTTGGGGGGCAAGAGGTTCTGCCTTTTATAATCAAATAAAAAGGATTAACTTACAAAACATGGGCTCTATTCTGAAGTACAAAATAGGATGGGAGGGAAAAAATATGAATTTAACCAAAGGATTAGGCAAAAGCTTTTTTTTGTAAATAAAATCTATATTAAACATCAGAAACAGAGATCTCCGGTATGTGCCAACTTGCAGTGACCTTGGCTATTGGAATTTAACTGAAATGTTATATGCCCTCAGGAAATTATAAGGCTATTTCACAAACAACTTCTTCACCTTATGATAGGAAACACGAGCTGCTACCCTGACAAGTTAGCCTGCAACCTGCCTGACTTACCTCCAAACTAAACTTTGAATGTTTCCTCTAAAAGGACAGGATCTAATGGGATCATTTTTATATGGTCATGCCCTGAGTAAGTCTCTTGAGCTTCCAGCCTAACAGATCACGGAGCACTTGCTAGGAATATTTTCTGCTAAGGACTTCTTCTTTGCCAGGGGCTGCTGTAGCAGCAGTCTTGGCATTAGTGAAACTTGATGAGGTTTTATGCCCCAGATCTTTTACCACCAACCTGCCCGGTTCAGAAATGCGTACACAAAATAGAGTCTATGTACTGTACTAACTTACTCCTGAATTTTTGTAGTGACTTACGAGATCTGGGTGAGTTGGCCTCATGCTAGAAACTGGCTCTGAGTGAATAAAAATACACTCAGTCTGGCAAAGTGATGAGAATGTACACCGTAGAGGTATTATGGAATATGCTGCCTGCACTATAAATATTGGGTAATAGCCACAGCACCTGCAACAATATATGGCAATTAACGTAGCCATAAAAGTCATGGTGTGGTTCTTTACCACTTTTTATTGGGAAGAAAAGAGGGGCAGGACCAAGGGAGAGGGGTAGAGCCAGGAAGGAAGATTTCTGTTTACCCACGTGTCAGCCTCGCTTTAGACATTTACATAGCTATATGTTGTTTTTTTAAAAAGAAATTAAAATAGCTTCCTTTAAAACATTTATTCCTTTATACAGAAAGCTTCCATGTTCTTATTTCTCTCTTAAAGATTAACAACTATATGAACAATAAAATAAAAAGTTTTCCAGAAAATGTGTTAAAATTAAATGAATGGGAATTTAAGAATACATAGCATACTCTAGCAGATAACTCAGAGACTCAGACAGCAAAGTCTCTGCTGCAGGCTCAGTCAACTCAAGTCTGAAAAACAAAAGTTATTAACATTCTTATTGAGAAAAAAATAAATCCTTATGAAAGTTTACCTTTAATGGATTAATAAGCCCATCAGGAGTGGGAAATGTTTCTCCAATTTATGCTAGCATGTTACTTTTAAACATCAACAACTTTCAGGATATTGATTTTAATTAACTAGATATGTCATGTGAACACAAAACCCTCATGTGTTTTGGAGATATTTTTAATAAAAAGGAAAGTTAAAATTTTAACAAGAGAACTGCTCCTACGTCTAACTAATTCCCTTTATGAAAACAAAAATATAATAATCTATAACCTGTAACAGCTGTTTGGCTAGAATTACCAATTACCTTCAAGGCCTTACAGATACTTTTCAGATTTTAACAGTCTGCATAGTAAATTTTTAAACCAGTTTTCTTAAAAAGAATTGATAAGATTTATACCCTTTAGGAATACAATGATGTAGTCTAACATGAATATAAAACCAAGGCTTTATATAACTGGAGGAAAAAGAAGACAAGATTAAAAATAAAATACAACAAAAAAACTATGATTAGTTAAAAATTATTGGTATTAGGTTTTGAAATGCTTTGTTTGTTTTCATTTTAACATGGATATGGCACATTTATGGGAATCAACTTCAAACAAATAAGAAAGCCTTGTGATGAGAATCCAGAAATTTGTATCTTTCTTCATTCCTAACTCTAATTGCTCCTGAATGCTCCATGCACTAGGAAGGCCCTGCTATTTGATGGACAGTTGCAAGGTTTCAGGTTATGTGTCTTCCCAGCACCTCTACAGGCCAAGTAAATAAATAAAGGAGTTTAGAAAAGTGACAACACTTTAAATAGCCTGATTATGTGGAATCAATAGGAAATGCTCAGGAAGTTAATAAAGTCATTACTTAAGTAGAGTGAGTACTGCATAGGGGTGGGAAAGTGTGAGAGGAGATGGTGTACATTGCACCTAATGTGGACAAATTATTTTAGTTGGCAATAAAGTTGTCAAGTATGCTACTGCACCTGCCTGCTCTTCATAGATGTCTCCGCATGTGCCACTATTAATTTTCTTTCTTTTTCTTTAAACAGAGGAGTGTGCCTCCCTTATCCTTGCCTGTCTGTTTTGCCAGTTTTGGGATTGTCTCCTGATGCTCCCCGATACATGTGAAATGGTATGTACCAATTTGTGCTGCCCCTCTCACAGGTATCACCACACCTCAGATGAAAGCCACTCTCGGAATGACTGCAACTGCAACTGTGACATGGACTGCAGCCTCTTTGAATCTTGCCATGAGACTGGTGAGTGTCTGGAGCTGGCCATGGAGATTTCAGAAATCTGTTATCGTTAGCAATGAAGTCTCCGTGTTATGGCAGAGCATATGGCTGCCCATGGAAATCCTATTAGAAGAAGACAGATTTCCCTATGTTGGAATGGAAGAACTGTGCACATTTCTTGAATGCTATGGACCATTTTATTCTCTACTTGTTTGGGAAAACTAGTATTGTCAACTCAATGATCTTATTCCAAATTTCACAACTCCATGGCTCACTGAAAAATCTTGATCATATGTATTGAATAAATCTTAAATACTTCTTATATGCCATAGGTTACAAGATGTTTCCTAACTACATAATAGCATGCTAAACCACTCGGTGTTACTGCACTCACTAGCTTGCAGCATGAGTTCAACTTCATTCACAGATTCAGGACTAATTAGTGCATTCTTTATAATTGACATATATTAGTTCATTTTTCTAATGGATTCATGCATAAACATTATGCATTATTGGTTATTATTAATAATGTATTACATAACATCATTTTGTAATTAAAAATTTATTTATACAGTCTCTTAAAATTCACTTATATGTACAGTTTAGGAAGGAAAGGGAATTAAATAAATTAGAAACCACGTTCTTATAATTACAACAGATGTCTTTAAGACACCCCCAGTGAATTTTGCATATGATGTACTTTAAGGGAGTACCATAATTCTAGACCATATTACTATATATCTATGACTATGTCATAACAGGTTATGCATATTCTTAATTTGTTGTAGAATGGCTCTTCTTTATCTAACAAGCATAAATGGGAATTATGTGCAAGTTTCAAGAAAATGACCTAATCAATTCTTCATTTTCCCCATTTCTATTTGTCAGGTACAATAAGCCACAAGATATTAAAACAGAATCTATTCATTTTACTAAACTATCATTTGTATAGGCATGCCAAAGAAATACATGTGTAGGTATTTATTCATCAGCAAGTTTTCTAACATAGCATGTGCTTTAGAAATCATAATTTTTTTCTTCTCCTGATAAAGTAATAAATAATTATGTTGAGCACTTTCTCATACATATAAATGTTTTTTAATTATTTGATATAAATTGGAAAGTAATTTTCAACTCAACTGAATTAAACAATTTTGGGGGAAAACACATCTAGGTTGAAGTTATGTTGGACTCTTCTCACTTTCTGTAGGCATGACATTACTTATTAATGTGTGCTTATATATTTCCATGGAGATACTGTAATATACTCATTGAATTTAAAAAATATATATCAATAACCAAACAAAGGACACAAAAATGAAGAGTCAAGGGAACTTTTTGCAATCTAGGCAAACAACAAAAACTTCAAAGTATCTGCTCTTGCTTGCTTAGGCAATTTCAAACAAAAGCAACATTTATTTGATTTCTGTAGTAAACTAACACATTATTCTGCAATAAATTCCTCCCAACATTGAAAACTATTAATCTTTAAAAAATATTTTTAGGCTGTATATAAAAAAGTATCTAACTGTTCTTGTCTTGCTTCTGACAGCACAGTGTGGCATGGTTCCTGCTGGCTTCAGTCCTGTTGGACTGTGACATCTTCACAAATCAGAGAGCATGGTCTGCCCCACACTCCTAATGAAACACCAGTCTTTCTGCTTTTCAGAAGCTCAGAAACAATGCTATACTCTATGCATAGAACTTGCAGATCATTTGTGGGGAGGAACATATTCTTAGGACAGGAAAGGAATCTAAGGCTCTTCTTATTTAATATTCTCATTTTGCATAACATAAAATAGAGGCTCCAAGAACTGACTTATCTAAGATCATGCAGTGAGTAAATGGCAGTATCAGGAACTCTAACTGGTAATCTAATTTCCTAACTACACTGAATCACTCCACAAGTCTCTACTTTTCAGTCCAGCTGGTATACAGTAGTACAGCTGTTCCAATTGTTCAAATATTAAAATACCACCAGAATTGCTCATAAATAGTTGCTACCTTGAGCCTTCTTAGTGCTTCCCCCATCCCCCCAGCCATCCTGGCCCCTCTCTAAGCTCCCACACACCTCTCCATGGTTCAATCACTAAAAGCAGAACACCTGGACCTGAAGGAGGTCTTTGCAATCCTGTCCCAATAATATGGTCCTTGGAGTCATTGAAAAGGCATATCATATTGTTGTTAAATATTTAACCATCATCTCCTTATTCTTTTTAGTCTTCATATTCTCAAATTGAACAAAGATTATGCATTTAAAATGTGAATTGGTTGCTTGTCTTTTAGAGACATAAAAATTGCCAGGTCTTATTTTATTTATAAGATGGTCAGAATACTACAAGGTCTTTCTGTGGCCTCTCTTTCCAGTCTGTTAACTTGTTCCCCACTTTCAGAATTCACTGTGTTATAACAAAAAGGGTCGGTTATACAAAGTGTGAAATTTCTTTTCTTTATAACCGATAATAAAACATCATCTTTTTTGCAAACATGAATGGCTCTTTCAATTGAATTCTTACACAATAAAATGTACACGGCTGTGAAAATGCAATTGTAGAAGTAAGACAGATGAAAAAGGAATGTGGTTATTGATTAATACAAGTATCAGAATCTGAAAAGGATCAGAATTTTTCTGCAATGATGAAGACCTGTGACTACAAATGAAGATAGTTATTCTTTAAGGTGGGTTTCTTAGGGAATTTTCTTATTTAAGGAAGAACATTAGAAAAGAGAGATTAGAGAAAATACAGCCTTATAGAGAATTGAGAACAGAGATTTTTCCCACAGTAAGGTAACCAGATAGGCACATTGTCTTTGCTTTGCTCAATGGATTTTTATAAAACCATTGCTTTTTAAAAGCCTACAAAATATGGAAAGCAATGAAGAAACCAATTACATTTAACTTGCTAATAAAATTTTCCCACCACATAAGCTGGTAGGCCTACAAAATTAATTATCAATGCCAGACAATCAAAGTTAATATTGCAAAAGCCACTTTAGTTTTCTCTAAGGCAGAATGAACACGTATTTAGGCAGAGAAACCTTACAAATAAGAAATATCACATAAAGGTGTATCAGCATTTTTTTCAAGGATAAATATATAGGTGGAAATGTTTAAAGAGAATTCATTTTCCATTGCCTCCAAGTTTCTCCTTCTACAAAATTGAGCAAAACAATAATATGTACACTTCGGTAAGGTAGTTTGACTGTAAGAGCTTTGCCCATTAAATGCTAAATTCACCCAGGCTACACAAATGAATTACCTCTGATAAAATATAAGTACCTAGTTTAATAGTGTGCTGGGTGTTCTTTGAAGAAAATACCTGAGTTAAACCTAAAGAGCTGCCATATATAACCTCATGTGAGCTGTGTAGAAAGGTAAAGCAAACAGAGAATGACTTCCTAGTGACTATAATTCACATGGGGTTAAAATTGTACTATTGGGCTCCTCTACATACGTCTAAACAGCTCCTAATGTTACAGAGAAGCAGTCTAGAGTGTGAGGAAGTAATGAGAATGCAGGAGGGGCAGGACTGACCTGCATCATTTTTAAATAAAAGGGCCACCTACTGGTTTACCATTGTGACAGGCTTCATAATCCTGTTTTTGCCACTACCTCTAAAGCAGTGGTTCTCAATTAGAGGTGATTTTTGCAATGTCTCGAAACATATTTAATTGTCACAGTAAAGGGGGGCAGGTGCTAGTGTCATCCAGTGAGTAGAAGCCAAGAATGCAACTAAACATCCTACAACATACAGGACAACCTTCCATGACAAAGAAGCATTCAGCCCAAAATGTCAATAATACCAAGGTTTGCAAATCTAATTCTATCAGTCTCAATGAACCATCATGAAACTCACCTAAAAAATACTAATGGGAAGAGAGTTGCCAGATAAAATACCCAATGCCCAGTTAACTTTGAATTTTGGATACACGGTAAATGATATTTTAGTATAATCATGGCCCAAATGCTACATGTAGCATTATTATATTATAAAAATGATTCCTTACCTATCTGAAATTCAAATTTAGCTGGGTGTCCTATATTTCTATTTGTTAAATCTAATATCTCTAATTTATAAGACTCCACATTTTGAGAAGGGATCTACAGACGTAATGATTTTCAGTTCCCTCCCTGGCCCCAAGAGAGAAGGAACTGTTGATCTCTTTGATCAGTGCCAGGATGTTCATTGGACCACATTTTACAATGAATGCCCTGGGCCTGGAACGGCAGAACCTGGCTAGAAGATCAGCTCCAAAGCAGGATACTTATATATTTTCACTTCTGCCCCAGGCTTACACAAGGCTGACTGCCTTGAACTGAGCTGGCCATGTCCACTTTCTCTTTTTCACATCTCCACTGGCAACTGAGGAGGTACCTCAGACAAAGGATATCTTGATTCAAGGGGCAGGAAAGACAAGTTCTCATGTAAGCCTTAAGACCTGTACTGCATTCTCTGAACCACTCTTGGCCAGAGGGATCCATTCTGAGAGATGCCTCCAGAGTACATCTTACATGTGGCACCAACCGGCCCCTAACCAGCATTCCATAAGAGGTTCTAGGAGCATGAAGTATTTTTAATCAGTCAACAACATGATCAAACAAATGCATTCTGATGCATAGACCTTTTATGTCAAAAGCTATGAAGAAACCAAGGTCACAGTAACCTCTTTAATGATTTATGTTTCCACAGATGTACAAGACTTAGAGTGAATTTACAAAGCCACAACTTATTTTGTGGATACAGGGCTTTAACTAGGTTCAGTACTCTCCAACATTCTCTTTGTTTCCTCTTTCAACACTTTCTGCCTATGAGTCTTCTTTTAATATCAAGTTCTCATAAATTAAAAAAATTAAATAAGAATATTGAGCAAGATTCTCCCAGTAGCTAAGGTACTCACCATTTGTAATTCAGGTTCTTCAGAAAGCTTCCTGAATGTTTCAAATCACTACCATACTACTTTGCAATACAGGTGCGGCTCCCTGCAATGGGGCAGGAGGGCCAGAAGGTAGGATGGAGCCAAAGCCTTCCCTTTGCCATCACTACAAACAACTGCCAATGTGGGCATGGCAGTACACTACTGAGTTCTGGGTTGAGTTTGTGGAACAACTCCAGGAGGAGGGGTGAAGATGGGGTTCTAATATTGAAGGGCCTCAACAGGCCCACATACCTCATGAAGTTATCTTTCAGTTCACTTTTCTTGATGACTCTCATTCTAAACATAAATTCAATTTTAACTTACTAATAGCATTTTTACATTAATGTATTAGCAATGTATTAGAAATAATTTTGAAAATAAAAGTGTGCAGCATCCAAAATCATCCTGCCAGTTACCATTGGCACTTGTATAATATAATGGGAAATAGTAGGTTATATGAAGGTAAGGATAAGAACAATGAAGTGACCAGTCAGTAGGTTATTGCCCAATCCCAGGTAAGACCTAGTAGAAGTGTGGACAAAGATGGTGGAAATGAAATAAGTGGTTATAGGGAAAAAGAAGAAGTGATAGTCATGCCTAGAAAGGACCTTGAATGCTAGTTAGCAATTTAATTAGGGACAGATGAAAAGCCACTGAAGGATGGTAGGCGATTACATGATTAAAGTAGCATAAGAGCAAGACTGACCGTGCGGCAGTGTACAGGACCAATTAAGCCAGGGAGAGACTGGAGACTAATAAAAGAGCAATGGCAATATGGCAATATGACATGGGCTGTTGAAGGCTCAGAATAGGATGGTGACAGGGAAAACTGAAGGGAAGAGATGGATGGGAAAGAAATTAGAAAAGCACCATTAGTCTTTTCTCAAACTCTTCTTGTTTTAAGATTCAAATATTCCCTACTGTCTATCACATATATGAGTCATGAAGCCATTATTTTCATTAAGGAAGAAACGGGTTGGGGAGAGGGGAGTTCTACTCCAAGTGGAAAGTCAAGGTATATTTTTAGCTACATTAAACCAGACTTTTGCTGCTTTGCACACTGATGTAATTCCAACATAAAGCATAATCTATATTATTCCAAGGGAACAAATCTAATTCTTAGCCATATAAATTTTCATATAAGTCCATCACAATTCATTCCCAAAACATCTCATTCTCTTTGAAACCTGGAGCTGCAGCAAGTGATCAAAAAGAGCAGTTTAAAATTGCTCTAGAATTTCCAGAGATGCTAAATCTAACCTGTCCACAGAGCAAGACCAATCCCCCAAACTTTAAATCAGAGGTAAAGAATTTTATGTTTTAAAATATATATTACTCAAAGTTTATCACAGTGTATTAAAGTCAAATGTGAGTTATTACTTACCAAATCTGGAGCTGATGACTCCCCTTGATTATCCTAGGTAGGCGAGAATAAATATCTTCCAACCGACATATTTTTTTAACCTTTTCTTCTGCCTCTTGATATTTATAATAGAGTGAAAAATAATAACCAAGGAATGACTTTACAGGGTTGGACAAAATGTAAATCCCATCTGCTATAGCCTAAATTGTATTCCAGGCCCCTGGCAAGTTCTGCTGTTTGGAGAAGAATAATGGAAACTGACTTCTCAATAGCTGGATTGGTCCTGAAGGAATAATCAGTGAAGACTCATCTGATGAACTTCCCATTTGCATTGAATTAAAACCCAGTGTATATATTACTGGTCCTGCCTGAAATTTATTTGTCTCTGCCTTTTCTAGGGATTTCTGTATAAGGGAGACAGCAATATGACAAACACAGAGGATGCACTGTGAAACTCTAGGGTGAGCAGAAATTTTATAACAAATACTATTTATTCAGAAATACCTGTCAATCCTTCTGGTTTTATCTCTTGTAAACACAGGAATTATTAGTGATTCAAGATTCCTTCTAGATGCTGAGGAAGGTGAGAGAATGGAAGGCATCCTTTGGTTTAAAGCTATCTTGGAAAACACATTTCTATTCAGTGGGGATAGAATATTGCTGAGGCACTAGGAATTATAGGAGCATCCCAAAGATTCACAGTCCTAAGCACCCTCCCTTCTGCTCTGTGGGGTACTTAGGAAACTCCTTCTCTATTATAACACAATTACCTTCCATGAAAAGGCCTTCTGTTAGCCATGCAATAGTAGATAAGAAGATAGAGGTCTAAAGACAGAGATGAGTTCAAATCCTCCTTCCACTATTTACTAGCTAAATACATTGAGTTGGTAACTAAATTTCTCTTAGCCTTGGTTCCCTCATCAATAAAATGTGGTTTATAACACTACCTTATTGCGAGGAATAAAATAGATAATTTAGCAAACTCTTTAGTATAGCTATAGTATAGGCAACACACTCATTAAATTGCAGCTAAAATTGCTTTAATTTGTTTCCACAAACATGAGAGATAACTGTGCTTTATTTCTGCAGTGCCCCACATACCTATTTTTGAGACTTAACTATATACCTGCTGTTTCATTTTCCCTGGTTACTCTTCCAGAAAATGAGGACATCTAATTCCAATATCTATTTTTTCATAGACAAAATATTTTTATTTATTTATAAATCATTTTATTGATCATGCTATTACAGTTGTCTCAATTTCCCCCCTGTACCTCCTTTTACCCAGTACCCCTACTCCTCAGGCTATCCCCACCCCATTATTCAAGTCCATGGGTCATGCATATAAGTTTTTTGGCTACTCCATTTCCTATACTGTACTTTATATCCCCATGGCTATTCTGTAACTACTTATTTTTACTTCTTAATACCATCACCTCTTCAACCATTCTCTCACAGCCCCCTCCCACCTGGCAAATATCAAAATGCTTCTCATATCTATAATTTTGTCTCTGTTCCTGTTAGCTTAATTTGGTTGTTTAGATTCAATTATTGAAAAATATGTGGGGGTTTTTGCCATTTTATTTTCCTTATTTTTTAATCTTCTTTTTCTTAAGTCCCTTTAATATTTCATATAATAATGGTTTGGTGAGGATAAACTCATTTAGTTTCTTCTTGTCTGGGAAGCTCGTTATCTGCCCTTAAATTCTAAATGATAGTTTTTCTGGGTAATCTTGGTTGTATATACTTGCCTTTCATGACTGAATATTTACTGCCAATCCCTTCTAGTCTACAAAGTATCTTTTGAGAAATCAGTTGACAGTCTTATAGGACCTCTCCTGTAACTAAATAGTTGCTTTCCTGTTGCTGCTTTTAAGACTCTCTCTTTGTCTTTAAACTTACATTTAATCATGATGTGTCTTGCAGTGTGTCTCTTTGCATCCATTTTGTTTGGGACTCTCTGTGCTTCCTGGACTTGATTGTCTAGTTCCTTCACCAAATTAAGGAAGTTTTCTTTCACTATTTATTCAGTTAGATTTCCAATTTCTTGTTCTTTCTCTTCTCCTTCTGGCACTGCTATTGTTGCAAAGGTTAGAGTTCTTGAAGTTGTCCCAGAAGTTGCTTATACTATTCTAATTTTTTTTTATTCTTTTTTCTTCTTATTGTTGTGATTGGTTGTTTTTTGTGTCCTTACATTCCAAATCATCTATTTGATTCTCAGCTTCATTTACTTTACTGTTGTTTCCCTATAAATTGTTCTTTATTTTAATTTGCATATCCTTCAATTCCAACTGGATACTTTTATGCTGTTGAAGTCCTCATTAAGTTCCTTGAGCATCCTTATAACCAGTGCTTTGAACTCTGCATTAGAGAGATTGCTTATTCTCATTTCATTTAGTTATTTCTCTGGAGTTTTGAACTGTTTTTTTTGTTTGGGCCATGTTTCTTTGTCTGCTCATTTTGGCAGCCTCCCTGTGTTTGTTCCTATGTATTAGGTAGAGTTGTTATGATTCCCTGTCTTGGTAGTGTGGCCCAATATAGTAGGTATCCTGTAGGATCCAGTGGCACAGGCTTCCCTATCACCCAAGCTGGGTACTTGAAGTGTGTCCTTCATTTGGGCTGAGTACACTCTCCTCTTATAGTTGATTCTTGATTGCTATTGACATGTCAATGGGAGGAATTTACCCAGGCCAATTAGCTGCAAGGACTGGCCATGACCACTGACCACTAGTGTCCACCCTCCAAAGAGGATCAGCCATGCAGGGGCAGGGTTGTCGTGCTCCAATGTGGTCTATAGCTATCTAAGAAGTGTTCAGTTTCTGCGCTTTCCTGGGTGGTGCAGGCCAAACTCAGCCCCTACCAGTGTTTTGTCTGTGGCCACCCTGCATGAGCTGTAAAGCAATCTGAAATGGTTGCTACTTGTGCTCAGCTTAGAGATTCTCAGGTGAAACCAAGCTGTGAATCTAGGGTGGTTGCTGCTAGTGCCAAGCCTGAGGCCACTAGCAAGTGGTACAGGGGCTGGGGACTCAATGAGGTTGGCTGTTGCTTGTTTGAGAGGATTTACAAAGTTGTGAAGCATGATCCAAGAGCAGCCACTCATATGAAAAAAAAAACAGCATGAGTAAGCTTCTTAGATGTGTGGGATAGCATCTCAGGGAACAAAGAGCATTAGCCACGTCGATGGAGTTTCATAATATGGCACCAGCCTGCTGACTCAGTGGCTCTGTGGGGAAAGAGCTCAGAAAAGGGACAATGGCCTTTGCCTGGCTTTTTGTCTGGGAAGAAACTGTCCCCCAGCTCTTGCCTTGATGCCAGATACTTCAGTTTCTCCCTTTATGCCACTGGTGCCTTTCAAGCTGCTGCCCCAGTGCTGGAGCTTACAGGGAGTGAGTCTAAATCCATATGTGGGTTCTTTAAGAGGAACTTCTTGGAACTTCAGAAGTGTCTTCTACTGACTCAATCCCTGCTGGTTTTTGGAACCCGAAATTATGGGGACTGATCTTCATGGCACTGGAACCATGAAATGGAGTGCCTGGTGTGGGGCTGGAACTCCTCACTCCCAAGATATCCCTTCCAAATTTTATCCACCACACATGTGTGTGGGACCAGACTGTTCCGCACCTCTGCCCTTCCTACCAGTTGATGGATGTGGTTTCTTTAATTCTGTATTTGTCACCTTTCCATTCAACTCGATTTCTGATGGTTCTGAGTGATGTTTTTTTCTATATTTTAGTTGTAATTTTGATGTGGTTTGTGAGAAGATGAGCTATATTTACCTATGCCAACGTCTTGACTGAAAGTTCTCCCATATTTCTTTATTTTCCCTTTGTTATGATCCTGTACTCTTTTCTCCGAGATTAGGAAAATACTTATGGCAGTAGGTAATTTTACTAAATACTTATTAGATGTCAAGAACACTCTGAACATCCTTTCATGTATTATCTCATTGAATCTCCTCAAAAATTCTGAGAAATGTAGAATTACTCCCCCATTTTACTGTTGAGAAAAGTGAGATTGCAGAGTTTTAATAACTTCCTAATGTCAATGTAACATAATAAGAGTGGAGATTTGAACTTAGGAGTTTGTCTGATTCCAAAGCCCACCACTTATGCTATAAGATGGCCATGGTTGAAGGTCAAGTTGGCCAATTCAACCCTTTAAGAATTTAAAAAGTGGAGGTGATAGAAGTACTTGGTCTTTTCCTTAATCTGGTGAGGTACTTCAACATGACCACTCAGGGAGCTTGACATGTACCCCTGTTTTATGGGGAAGAGGAGGACTGCATCAATTCTGCCCAGAGAGTGGAGGGGTGAGCTGATTTGGCCGCTGAGTGAAGGGTAGAGGCCTTTACTTAAAAAAAGCATGTCTTTCCAGAGTATGGAAAATGACTGCCTCAGTGTGGAAAAGAAGCTGCCTCAACCCTTTTCTCATAGGCCCACCCAGAGTGTCCATGAGATACCAGCAGAAAAAAAGTTAAGTATGCAACACCAAGTCCTAGGGGACTAGGGTTCATTTTCCCAGGCCAGAGGAACAGCGGCCCGGAGAACCTTCTCCATGACCAGGAATGTAATTTTCATCTGAAACATATGCTGATTCCAGAGAAGATATATTTCCTTAGGGTATCTATTAAATTAGGCATTCTCTATCCTCCTAACCCACCTACCTTTCCTCAGCCCCTTCAGCCTTGGTGAAGACTGCAACCACAGTAAGTGCACAACTGAGAAGAGGTAATGGTAGCTGGAAGGAGAGAAAAGGCCCACAGGCCCCTCCTCCAGCAGCCAGTCTACATGCAGACCCCAGCCAGAGCAGGAAAAACATTGACTGAATAAAAGTCAGAACCATGGTTATTATTGCTCAAACTAAGTTATGAATTGAGAATGTGCTTATGACTTCCAGGTTGTCTATTGCTGAAGAGTAAACAGAATACTCTGATGCCTCCCTGAATTTATATTCAAGTGTTGAGGAAGGATTCCCTCTGGAGAATAAAGGATGATGAGAGACAAATATCACGTTGCTTTATGATTACTCTTCATGATACTCCCTATTTACTGTATTGGTGACGTTTGTTTCTTACAGCCCTATGGAAGCTTCTCTGGGACTCCTCCATGTTAGTAATGTCATAACTCAGCCAAGAATGGTCCAAGAGTTTTAGTTTCTGATTCTCCTCCTAACGCCCTTACAACTACTGCTGCTGGTTAAATCCCTTCCAACTATTAGGGTTTTTTTTTTTTAATAAGCTATTGTTTCTCTAAATAAAAATTCTAGTATTGAATGTGAGGATGACATTATGAGGGTTTTTCTTTTCCAGTGACTGAATATTGAGTCATACAAGTTAAGAAAAACCATGTTTTAACAAATCCTATGGTATTTGAGTACACAAAGCTTGGAGTAACATGCCTCGTGTTTCAGGTAGGAGTATTGAGGTGATGATAGAATGAAATGGTCTCTGCAGGTTACATTGCAAGCTCCTGGCAACAGTGGGTCAGGACTATGGAATCACCTACTTGAATGGCCTGTGGTGGAGTTTAAAAGAGAAGTTAGAAGCTGACATTAGGTGTTGTTTTGGATCTGCCAAACTTGATTCTTTTACTCACCATGAAAATGTAGTTTTCAAAAAGCAAGTGCCAGAGACAACCCAGTTGTTATTCATGCTCTATGCTGTCCTATAAAGCTTATATATTATTTAGGTATTCTCTGCAAAGTTCTCAACACTCTTCTTACAGATTGGGGGGAATCTTCAATCATTGAAGAGGACTAGGTCCTTGAATGTGCTATAGCCCTAGAATTTAGGGGAGAAAAGACAGAATTGACATTCACAGCTACAGCTGAGCACCTGTGTGAAAATTTCAGGTGAACATTCCAGTCAGGGCACAGTGTTCTGAGCCTTTTGTTTATGCTGCTTGCAATTAGATGCATGCCATGAGAAGAATTTTAATATGGCCTCACATTTTGTGATGAAATTCAATTAAGGCTTTCTTTAGGATGGGGGCATATCCACATTTTTGTGGGGTTTGATACCTAAAACTTGGGGGAATCTTTTTAAGAAACAGAATGCAAAAATATCTTAATACTGTAATTTTGTAAAAACATATTAACAATTTCTTTCCATTTTTTTAGTTTAGTTGTTGCATTTTACCAGGTTATTTTTTCAACTGTTTTTGTTTACATTAAGTTATTGGAGAAGTAGTTGCAGATATCATGACACTTTATCCCTAAATATTTGAACATGTTTCTGCCAAGAACAAGAACATTCCCTTACATGATCACAATACAATTCTCATCCTAGTTGGAAATTTAACATGGATATGACTGTTATCTAGTGACCAGTACATAATCAAATTTCTTCTTTTCTATTACCTCAACAATGTCTTCTTAAAGATATTTTTTCTTTTTGTATCTAGGTTCTAATCAACTGTCACACATTTAGGTGTTGTATCTGCCAGCCTTATTTTGTCTCTTTTTAAAAATTTTTATTTATGGATTTGAGAGAGAGAAGAAGATATTGATCTGTTGTTCTATTCATTTATGCATTCATTGGTTGCTCCTTTTTTATACAGTTTGATAAATACTTTACTTTTTTAATTAAGTATATTTTATTGATTATGCTATTACAGTTGTCCCATTGACCTCTCTGTGTGGTACCCCCATTCTCTCCAGCAATCCGACCCTTAGTTCATGTCTTTGAGTTGCACATACAAGTTTTTTGGCTTCTCCATTTCCTACACTATTCTAAACCTCTCCCTGTCTATTATGTACCTACCAATTATGCTTATTATTCCCTCTATGTGTCCACCCATTCTCCCCCTCCCTACTGATAACTCCCAATGTTATCGTCATTCTTATGATTCTGTTCCTGTTCTAGTTTTTTGCTTTGTTTTTGTTTCTTTTTATGTTCAGTTGTTGATAATTGTGAGTTTGTTTGTCATTTTACCATTCATAGCTTTGATCTTATTTTTCTTAGATAAGCTCTCTTAACATTTCATATAATAAGGGCTTAGTGATGATGAACTCCTTTAGCCTTACCTTGTCTGGGAAGCATTTTATCTGGCTTTCTATTCTAAATGATACCTTTGCTAGATAGAGTAATTTTGGATGTAGGTCCTTGCTTTTCAACGCTTTGGATACTTTTTGCCTGTCCCTTCTTGCCTGCAAGATTTCTATTGAGAAATCAGCTGATGGTCTTATGAGAACTCTTTTGTAGGTAACTCTCTTCTTTTCTCTTATTGCTTTTAACATTCTCTCTTTATCTTTAACCTTTGGCATTTTACTTCTGATGTGTCTTGGTGTGACCCTCTTTGACTCCAACTTGTTTATGACTCTCTGAGCTTCCTGGACTTGTATGTCTATGTCCTTTGCCAAGTTGGGGAATTTTCTTTCATTATTTCTTCAAATTAGTTTTCAGTTTCTTGCTCTCCCTTTTCTTCTTCTGGCATCCCTATGATTCAGATGTTGGAAAGTTTAAAGTGTCCCAGAGATTCCCAGGCCTCTCCTCATTTTTTTTTAAATTCTTCTTTCTTCTTTCTGTTTCAGGTGAATGTTTATTTCTTCCCTTTGTTCCAAACTGTTGATTTGAATTCCATCTTCCTCCCCTTCATTATTGATTCCCTGTTCATTTTTCTTTGTTTCAATTTGCATAGCCTTCACTTTTTCCTTTATTTTGTGGCTGTACGCAATCATTTCTCTGAACATCCTCATCACCAGTGTTTTGAACTCTGCATCTGATACGTTGTCTATCTCCTCATCATTTAGTTCTTTTCTTTGGGGTTTTGTTCTGTTCTTTCATTTGAACAATATTTTTTGTCTCTTCTACATAGCTTTGACTCCCCATGTTGTATTGTTGCACCTGTTACACTGTAAGGGGTGGAGCCTTAGGTATTCGCAAGGGTGAAGCAACCAGCTTCACTGCTTTACTGTGCTATATGTGAGGGAAGGGTCAGTGGAGGAACAATGTCACTTACTCAGTTCTCACCCCACTTTCAGTCACTTCCTCCACTTTCTGTAAATGATTGGCACCCTTTTAGTTACTGCCCTAGTACTGATTCCCTGAGTGGGTAGGTTTGTGTATATTCTAGGACCCTGCAAGGCCTTTAAAAAGACTCTGCTGAGAGACTGGCAATTTCTTCCAGCACTGCAACCCCCACGGGTTTTTACAGCCAAAGGTTATAAGGTTTTATTTTTCTGGCATTTGAATCCTGTGCTACACAGTCTAGGCTGGGGCTGGGATTTCTTTCTCCCCAGTTGTCCCTTCTGGTTTTTGTCTGCCACACTTGAATGTGGAACCGCCCATTCTGCCACCACTGCCACCACCGTCTTGTCAAGTGTCCTCTCCACCCTGGCTGCACATCTCTGCCCCTCCTACACATCTGGATGAATTTTTTTTAGCTCTTTGGTTGTCAGATTTTCATACAGTTGGGTTTTCTGGCAATTGTGGTTGTTTTTTTTGTTTTTAGATTAGTTGTATCCTTCTTACTGTTGTGAAGGAGGAGAAGTGTATTTACCTATGCCTCCACCTTGGCTGGAAGTCCTGGCTGCTCTTATTAACATGTTGAAAGAGATTTAACATAAGAGAGAACCCCAGAAGCTTAAGTTTCAGTAGCTTGAAGGTAAACCAATCTGTCTGGGATAAAATAGAACAAGTTTTTCTGGAATCTATTGATGGAGATATAAACATCAAAAGACAATTTTACACCTAATTAGAAAGGGCTTCTGCAGGACATTTGCACATGTAGCATTCTCTTTTCTTATAGATGGCCCTGTCTTACAGGAAAAGGGCGTAACAAACTTGGCTCATCATGCTTCAGAATGGTACACAATACATTTGACTTCTGACAACTTGAGAAGTAAAATATGAGGTATGTAGGCTCCACTTCAAGATTCTTTCCAAGGATTCCCCATAAAGGTGACATGATTACATGTACTTATTTCAGCAAGTGCTTACAACTAAATTATTCAGTGGGAGCTGAGATTCCAAATTTCAGTTTTGACTTACCCTACTGCTTTCATTTATTCTTTTACATCTTTAATTTATGGTTGTCTAAAAATCTAATTAGTTATTAATCCTTAGGAATTATGTGCTACTAGCATGATAAGAAACCAAAGAAGACTAAAGAGAGGGGAAAGAAAAAGAATTAACTGTGAAAAATTCCTTCATAATGAACAACCATATAAATGACAGCTTAGCCATAATTACACTAAATATAGTTAAAAAATAAGACCCTTCCTTAGCTAAACAATAGCAATCCAGGGTTTCCTTAAGGTTGTTTGGCAGCACAGCAGTTTTAATCAGGTATCTTGTGGAAGAAGCATTCTAAAATCAAGTGGTATTATATTATGTCTTCTTGGAAACTCATAGGGTGCATTAAAAGCTCCGAGAAGTCCTGCAGTAAAAATAACCTGTACATTCATGTTTAACTCAGCACTTTCCAAACACAGATTAACTAAAGAAACCTATCGATAAGGGCAAATATATTTGAATTATTGGTTTAAGCCTTTACTTAACATTTTTAAAGCATTGTAGATGATACACTTTATTGGACATAATTCCTTTATATAATTGCACAAGACAGTTTTTGAGAGAAAAATCAAACGACTCACCCCATCTTCACAACCACACTGCTTCAAATAGGAACATGCACCAACATGGAGCACCCATCTGCTTTAGCTCACAGAGTGAGATTTGGGAATCTTTTCAACAAGACATCCAAAAGATTTTGATTCTGCCACAGGGAAATAATGACACATTCCCTTCTTATCTTTCTCTTTGTTCCATGGCATGAGGCTTGCTCTCTCTTTCTCCACCACTTCATCCTTCTCAATACATATCTATGCTCTTATATTTTTTTTTCTGTAACTGTTCTCAATTTGAGAGCCAAAAAACACTCATTTATTAATTGATGTAGTTCATAAGAGTAGAAGAGATTCACAACTTTGGGGACCTCACTCACTTTGTCAATAAGCTAGTGCTGACTACCTTATTTCAAGGTGGTGCTACCTTTTTGTCATAATTCTGTCATAAGAGAGGATGTGGGGTATCTACTGGATTTCAGAGAAAGCTGTTCTCAAAATAACAAAGAACCTGTACTTCCATATTAACTAGCAGTTGTGTGAGATATTCAGTTGTATATTCAATAATCCCTCTGTTTGAAAAACAAATGTGTTGATCTCTGAGAAACACCCTGCCCCTTGGGTATCAGGATTATCTTTAACTCGATTCCAGGTCAAGTCATTTCACACAAGTCACTGAGAATAGAGAAATGGGTGTAACATTTACTCTAGGAAATGTGAAATATTTTGTTCTTTGCTGTTCCTGAAAACTTTTTTAAAAAGACCAGACAAATAAATTCATAATGCACATTCATAATAATCTCTTTAGGCAAGTCCCTTAAATTTTCTAAGTCTCACTTTCCTCACCTGAAAAGGAGCTCATATTCAGATCACATAGCTATCATGAAGGTAAAATGAAAAAACACATGGGAAGCATTTAGGAGAATGGTTGGCATTCGGCAGATATTCAATAAAGAATAGTTATTTAAATCCAAAGTCCTAAGGAGGACTCAAATACCTACTTTTCCTAAACTGTCAAAGTAAGAGGGACTTTTTTATGTTCAAATTTCAATTTTCATTTACTCTTTTGTTAGAGCTTTTTGCTTTTGTATCATTAATATGTAGTTACCAAAAATCTAATTAGTCATTAGTCCTTTGAAATTATGAGTCATAAGTGTGATAAGGAACCTAAAAAGGCTATAGGAGGATTAACAAATAAGTAAATGTTAAAAAGTCAAATGTTCATTCATAATGAACTTGCATGTAGGTGAGAGCTAAGCCACAGTTGTCCTAAATGAGCAAGAAATTTATGTCTCTAAGAATGAGTCTGCCATCTTCATTACTTGAAACTGTTCGGTTTATGCTTGAGTAAAACTGAACTAAATTGGGCTAAAGTTACAGTTAGGGGGCTCACTGTAAATTAGCATGTGAAATCATTCATATTAAGGTGAAATTTCCCAAAGGTTAGTCTTCATTGGGAAAAGTAACAGACCAACAATTCCTTGGAGTTAGCTCCACCCCACTCCAATCTGTTACTTTTACGTCCAACGTCAAAGGCAAGCTTTCCTCATTCCAATTGTACCCTGAACACTCTCCCCTATAAAATATGGTTTAAAGGCCAGCTGCAACGTGGAGCCTTTTCTCAGAGCCTACAGTTTCAAACAAACGACTGGGCAGAAGCCAGAATCTATATGGGCTCACGAAGACTGTAAAACATTTGGTGCCGAGTGGAAAAAGACGCCTGTGAGCACTGCCAGACGTTTTCAGCTTTCTTGCACCTGTGCCAAGTGTTTTTCAGCTCCCCTACCCCTTTCTCTTGAAAAGAGGTGGGGGAAGAGGGTGAGGGACTGAGGGAGAGATAAACCAGCTTTCTGAGGGCATATCCCACAGTAACTGAAAAACTTGTTACCACCATTAGACATTTGTTTCCTGCCGAGTCCCCTTTCTGAAGGCAAAATTAGGACCTCCAGCCAATCTTGGTACTGGAATTCTGAGCACTGAACTTTGACATTTATTTCATCCCTTCATACATCACTGTGGATTTTGAAGACTACCCATCCTAACCCCATCCCTGTAGTCTGTCTGAACACTCAGTCGAATCACCATTGCCCATCACTGGCATCAAATTACTGATTATTTCAAGGAACTAGTATGCACATTAAGACAGTTTGTAACAGGCAAAAATATATGTGGATGAAATTATATGTTTCTTAAAGGAAGAACGCCCAAAATGTTTTTGGATGTAAGTGTGAAAATGTCTAAACATAGATGACATGATACAGATCATGAGAAGTCAATTTGAAATTATCCTGGAACCTTGTAATAACGTTTTCAAAAGGAGAACTCAGGGGAAGGGAGGCCCTTCTCAGATCCCATGCAATGACAATGAATATCAAGGGTTCTACAATGGTGTGTATTTATTCCTCTACATTAACTCAGTTAATTAAAAGACCCTATGAGGTGATGACTTTTATTTTCCCTATTTACCCATAAGGAAACTGAGAGCTAAGATGATTAATAAAATCAAGTCACACTCCTAGGAAGCAGAACTTAGACTTGATCACTGGTCTCTGTCTCTGAGCTCACAAAAGGTGTTAGGCTGACCATGGCCCTATCTAGGAGAAGCCTGTTGACGCAAGAAAAGTCACACATAGAGATTCATTCTTTTGGTTTAAAATTTGGATCTCTGTTAAAATAGCAATGTCCTCTCAGGACAAAAATACAACTTCATCAGCTACTTTACCTGAACAGAAAGGAGAAAATTGAATCTTTTTCTCTGGGCAAATTCCACCAGATAGAGCAAAACACCACTGGGCCACAGCAGATGTGAATGGAACAAGGAGACAGCAGCTGCTCGTGGGAAGATGGCATCAAGGAAATGTCTAAAAAGTGTAAACTGAAACTTCCTTTCTTAACACCACCAGTGTTCACCCATTGTTCCCCCGATCAATTCTAAGCATCTCACTGTGACTTGCATCATGAGCTTCCAGCCTCGGCAGGGACCACAGTCAGTTTCCCAACTTAAGGAGCTCTTTCTCCCTCAGTGCATTTGTTTTTGATATCCCTTCATATGGCTAGCTTCAATTCACTTTCAAGTCACAGATTTTGATCTCTTTCCCCTTGAAACCTCAATTTAAGTTAGGAAGCCTTTGCTTCTCTCTTAGTACCTTTCTCTTCTTTATTGTAAGAGCAGGAATATTATGTCTTTTATACACTACTCTATACCCCATAACCATCATAGTTCCCAGTACATATTAAGCATATATGTAATATTTTACATAATTATCAGTCTAAATATTGTAACTTTTATTATTGTTATTAGAATAGCTCCCATTGGCCTAAAAAGTTTCTATGTGCTAGGCACTGACCTAAGCAATTTATATTAATTATTTAGTTCAATTTTCATAAAAAAACATAAAAAGGTATTACTACTCTCATTTATACATAAAGAATTAGGATTTAGAACAATTGAGATATCTGACTTAGATTTCTTAGATTCAGGATTAAAATCTAAGTTTATTTAAAGGTATTTATCTTCAAAGACAACTGAGTTCTAATTCATTATTCCATCATTCAAAAACCTAATGCATAAAAAACATAACTCCTTCTTTATTCATCTTTTCCTTACACAAATACACACACACATCAAGCTTAAGTAAAGCAACAAAAATTTATTCTATGGTGAAAGTTAAAAAAAAAATGAACAGCCGGAGAATGAAGGCCATAGGATTGCTGAGACTGTCCACTGAGCATCATGCTGGCATGCACCCATCCATTGAGACGTACACCTTCCTTATGAGTTAAGATTTTCCCTAAAGACTCTGGACTGAGAGTAAGCTTGCTACATTGAAGAGTTCAAGCAGAAGTTCATGACCCCATTCAAACAGAACAGAGGGTATTCCAACACCCAGAAGGCAGTTAGTGAATTCTGAACTCTCTTTCTGCTCCAAGACACAGTCATTTTTATATAAAAGTAAACACTTGCTTAAAAGCACATCTTGAGCTTGTAGATAAAGATCCTAGTGATATTGGCCTCCAACAAGGTAGTAGACCTCAGTAAAATGAGATCTTGGTAACCACGGGGGTGGTCATTGTGATATTTTGATGTGAATATGGTGGCAGAAGGCAGCTGAGGAGACAAGATACTGGGATGTTCTTCCCCTCAACCACTGCAGCTCTGCTTCCTCTGTCTCAGGTACAATGGCCCCACTAGCATTTCATTTACATTAATGTGGCATTCATTCAACACACACCAAAAAATAATTATTGAGCACCATACTTCAGACAATGTTTAGTTGCCTAAAAATTTAACTTCCTAGAAGAGGAGCAGGCCTTTCAGAGGGAGATGGAGAAAGAAAGGAAAAAGAGAGCAAGCTCCCACAGGAAAAAGCACCATGAAAAGAATTCTGACAACCCTTCCAGCTTTGACCCTTTAAGTTTCAGCTTCACTGGACCTCCTTGTGTCTCAATTTCCTCATCTTTAAAATGAGGTTAATTACCCTGCCTCCTTCATGAGGTTGTTGAGATGTGTAATGACAGAGGAAAAATGTAAAATGACAGTGCTCTATCCACTATAAAGTTCTTATTATTGATCCATGAGCAACTCAAAAATCACTCTTCCTAGGGAGGCATCTAACCATTTCTCATGACCCAATCAAGGAAAATTTTTAAATGCCTCTCCAGTGGTATTTACAGAGCTGGAAACTCCCTGCAAGAGCTTTCTGCACAGAGCCATGCACCAGTTGTGAACATTAGACCCTTCTCAATTTAATGTATTTTCTTGAGTTGCAGTGGCTCTTTCACTAGCAGGCAGAGGTGCATTAGTGGGAGATTTATGCTAATATCTCAGCAATGGAAATCATGAGCTCACTATATTCTCATTCAGCCTGAGACAAGTAGGCAGGGTCTGTCCTTTAACAGGATTTCCAGGAAGAATACTGCAGCTTAAGAAATGCTAATTTTCTGGCATTTATATATTCCAGGAAGACAGTTGTCTTAAGTGTAACAGAGCCTAGAGTAGAAAATTATTTTAATGCCCCCTCCTTTCTCTGCATATCTTCAGCTAAGAGAAGGGCAGAAAGTACCCATTGGCTACAGAAATGCTGGCATTGGAGAAAAACCTGGAACAGTTTTTGAAGAGCCTCATAAAACAATAGGATGGCCCTCTAGGGGAATAGAGGTAATCTACATCCCCAGCAACTGCTTCTAGATTGGCCCTGCCTGCATGTGTACCGGCCAACTGGTTCATCTTGCTAAATATAATGCTCAGCATACTAGGAGGGAATGTTTATAGATATATACATACCATACATTTTTCACAGCAAGTACATATAGAGACTTTCCAACTGTATATTTTGCAGACATACAAACACCCACATATATTGTCCATATGTTCAAACAAATTTTAAGTTATAGCATGAACAAATAAGGATATCTTCACACCAGCAGTTGCTAAAGGAACCATAGTGGACACTTTAGAAGCATTACTTCAAAGACAAGTGGACTGAATTCGAGCCTTACTTTTTCTAGGTATGTGACTTCTTCTATAAAATGAGAATAATACTGGGATCGTCTTCACAGGGTAACTGTGAGGACTAAATGAGATTGTGAATATAAATCACTTAGCACAGCATCTATTGCAAGGTTAATTCTCAATAAATGTTACTATTGTTAATACTGGATATCGTACCAGGTTGCCACCACACAAAGTCCTTCAGAACAAAGAGAGGTCAAAACAAATGGCAAGATATTATACAGTTACCACCTAGACTATTCAACAACTTAATGTCCTGTTGCTATTTCCCACCATACCTCAGGCACAAGTCCATCATTGTATTTACTCCATTGTAGCTCTCTCCCTTTTTTGGACTGTGACCTGGAAGTCGGAAATAATGTATCTTTCATCTTTGTTTTCCCTGCTCTGGACTAGAGACCAGCTCATTGTAGGTACTTAATAAATACTAATTGAGAAAACTATTATGAATGGATGATACATCCTATGCAAAAAAATAAAAAATAAAAATTTAAACACCTTGCAAGTAGTTAAGTATCAGATTAGGGAGATATACAAATGTAAATTATCACAGTACAAGCTGATCTCTTAAACAAAGAGGTTCAGCTAGAACAAAGGAGTATTTTTTTAAAAGGACATATTTTCTTCAGACATTTTCTTTCACTGAGAATATGTAGATGTACGTATTTTCATTAGTCTTTTAGGATATCACACAAAAGAAAAGTAGATGTTAATTAAATTCCTGCATTGTTTTTCTTGCATATACGATATTCTTAATGCATAATATAGGGTTTTCAGCCTTAGTTCTTAAAGCAAAATTTTATAGATCCTTTAACAAAAGCTTCACGAAGAATTTTTCTAGATATTTACGACGCTTGAACCCCCAGGCTGTTATAATCTTCTTGTCTACCAAATTGGAGAGAAATTTTAAATTTAAGCCTTTATCAAAACTTAGTTTTTAGAAAAAAAAAATTTCATGATCTTATTTTATCAGTTTACATAATAGTGAATTAGGTTTAAAACTATTTTAGGCATTAACAGATTTGATAATGTAGTCAATTAACTCATGACTCTTGTTGGTACACAAATCAAATGATAGTAGTTTATTATAGTGATCACGGTATGTTTTTCAGAAGAAATAGAGAATTACTCATATGGAAGTTTTCTACAGTGGAGATCAGATATGAAGGCTTTCATTGAACTATCTGTAGAACAAGTCCTAAAACATCTCTTTTGGAAGGGTGGGAGGAGGAAAAAAATTTCAAATTACACATCACAATTTTTTTTTAATTTTTGCTATTTTATTGTTTATGCAATTACAGTTGCCCCAATTTCCCCCTATGGCCCCCTTCCACCTAGCCCCTGCCACTTACATAGTCAATTCCCACACCATTCACCATGTCCATGAGCCTTTCATATATGTCCTTTGACTAATCCCTTCACCTTTCAATCGACTCCTGCCTCCCCTTTCCCTTCTTACAGCTGTCAGCCTGTTCCATGATTGTATGCCTCTGGTTCTATTTTGCTCATTAGTTTATTTTGTTCATTAGATTCTCCTCATAAGTAAGATCATATAGTATTTGTCTTTCACCTACTGGCTTATTTCCCTTAGCATAATACTCTCCAATTCCATCCATGCTGTTGCAAAAGGTAGGAACTCCTTCTTTCTTCCTGCTGTTTAGTGTTCCATTGTGTAAATGTACATTTTTGTTTTTGTTTTTTACCCACTCATCTACTGAAGGATGCTTAGGTTGTTTCCAAATCTTGGCTACTGTAAATAGCACTGCTATGAACATGGGAGTGCATAAATTCTTTTGAATTGGTATTTTTGACCTTGGGGTATATCCCCAACAGTAGAAACTCTGGGTCAAAAGGCAGTTCCATTTTTAGTTCTCTGAGGAAATTCCATATTATTTTGCACAGTGGCTGCCCCAGTCTGCATTCCAACCAACAGTATGCTAGGGTTACCTTTTCACAACTTTGCCAGCACTTGCTGTTTGTTGGTTTATTGACAGCCATTTTGGCAGGTCTGAGCTGATATCTCCTTGTGGTTTTAATTCGCATCTCTCTGATGGCTAGTGATGTTGAATATCTTTCACATGCCTATGGACCCTTTGTATGTCTTCCTTGGGGAAGTGTCTGTTCAGGTCCTTTGCCCATTTTTTAATTGGATTGTTTATCTTTCTAGTGTTGAGCGTATGAGTTCTTTACATGTTTTGCAAAATAAACCCATGTCTGATGAATCATTGGCAAATATGTTCTCCCATATGGTCGGTTCCCTTTTCATTTTGATGGTGTTTTCTTTACCATGCAGAAGCTTTTTAATTTCATGTAGTCCCACTTGTTTATTTTTTTCCTTTATTTTCCTAGCCCTAGGAAATATATCAGCAAGAGTATTGCTACACTAGTTATCTGAAATATGTTTTCTTCTGGAATTCTTATGTTTTCATGACTTATAGTTAAGTCGAGTTTATTCTGGTGTATGGTATAAGATGATGGTCTAATTTCATTTTTTTGATATATCAGTCCCGTTCTCCCAACATCATTTATTGAAGAGTCTGTCTTTATTCCATTGTATGCTCTTGCCTCCTTTGATAAAATGTTAATTGACCTTAAAGATGTGGGTTTATTTCTTTGCTTTCTGTTTTGTTCCATTGATCTATATGTTTGTTCTTATGTCAGTACCAAACTGTTTTGATTACAGTGGCCTTGTATTATAGTTTGATATCTGGTATTATGATCCCTCCAACTTTTTCTTTCTCAAAATTGCTGAGGCTATTTAGGATCTTTTTTAGTTCCACATAAATTTTTGGAATATTTTATCTAGTTCTGTGAAATATGTTACTGGTATCTTGATAGGAACTTCATTGTATCTATAGACTGCTTTGGGTAGTATGGATATTTTTTTTTCTTGTTTTCTTTTTTTTTTTAATTTAATTTTAATTTATTTTTTCAAATACATTTGTCTCTGCCAACCCCCCACCACTTTCCCTTGCCCCCTCCCTCCTTCCCTCCCTCAGCTCTTCCCCTTTGGTTTTGTCCATGAGTCCTTGCTATATGTTCCTTGACTTTCCCCTTCCCTTCCTTCTCACCGCCCCCCCCCCTTTCCCTTTTGTCTCTGTTGATTTCTTTTCCTTTCAGTGTTGCTGGTCTTATGTTCATTGCATCTTTGTATTGTTGTTTAGGTTCCGCTTATAGGTGAGATCATATGGTATTTGTCTTTCGCCCCCTGGCTTATTTTGCTTAGCATAATGCTCTCCAGTTCCATCCATGCTGTCGTGAAGTTTAGTAGTTCTTTTTTTCTTTCTGCTGCGTAGTATTCCATTGTGCATATGTACCATAATTTTTTGATCCAAACTCGACTGCATAATTTGTGGATATTTTAATGAAATTAATTCTTCCAATGTATGAACATAGTATATGTTTTCCACTTATTTGTATCTTCCTCAATTTCTTTCTTCAGTGTCCTAAAGTTTTTGGAGTGCAGATCTTTTACCTCTTTGGTTAAGTTTATTCCTAGGTACTTTATTTTCTTTGTTGCAATAGTAAATTGGATTTTTTTTTGTTTCTCCTTCTGGTAGTTTATTATTGGTGTATAAAAAATGCCAGCGATTTCTGAACATTGACTTTGTATCCTGTTATTTTGCTGAATTCATTTATTAGGTCAAGTAGTTTTTTGGTGGAGCCAATAGGGTTTTCTTTGTATAATATCACGTCATCTGTGAATAATGACAGTTTGACTTCCTCCTTTCCAATTTAGATGCATTTTACTTATTTTTCTTCCCTGATTGCTGAAGTTATGACTTCCAGTACTATATTGAATAAGAATGGAGGAAGCAGACACCCTTCATTTGTTTCTGATTTTAAGAGAAATGCTTTGTTTTTGTCCATTGAGTGTGATGTTGGCAGTAGGTTTTTTGTATATGGCCTTTATTATATTGAGGTATGACCCCTCTATTTCCATTTTGCTGAGTGTTTTTATCATAAATGGGAGCTAGATTTTATCAAATGCTTTTTTTATGCATCTATTGATATGATTGTATGATTTTTGCCTTTCATTTTGTTTATGTGATGTATCACATTTATTGATTTGTAGATATTGTACCATCTTTGCGTCCCTGAAATAAAACCCACTTGATCATGGTATATAATCTTTTTGATGCATTGCTTGCTACTGTTTTGTTAAGGATTTTATCATCTATGTTCATCAGAGATATTGGTCTGTAATTTTCTTCTTTTGTTTTGACTTTTCTTAGTTTTGGAATTAGGATAATATTGGCTTCATAAAAAGAGTTTGGAAGTCTTTTCTCCCCTTGAATTTTTGGGTATAGTTTGAGAAGAATAGGTGTTCATTCTACTTTAAATGATTGGCAGAATTTGCCTGAAGAGCCGTCTGGTCCAGGGTTTTTGTGTGCCAGGAGCTTTCTGATTACTGTCTCATTTAGTTTTTATTGGTCTAGTCAAGTTTTCTGTTTATTCCTGATTCAGTTTTGGAAAAATGTATTTTTCTACAAATGTATCCATTTTGACCAAGTTATCCACTTTCCTGAAGAATAAATTGTTCATAGAAATTTCTTATAATCCTTTGTAGTTCTGTGGTATGAGTTGTTGCTTCTCATTTATTTCTGATTTTATTTATTTGGGTCCTCTCTCTTTTTGTCTTAATGATTCTGGTTAAAAGTTTGTCATTTTTGTTTATCTTTCCAAAGAACAAGTTCCTGGATTCATCGATCCTTTAAATTGATTTTCTTAGCCTCTATGTCATTTAATTCTGCTCTGATCTGGATTATTTCCTTCTTTCTACTCACTCTGGGCTTTGTCTGATGTTGTTATCCTATTATTCTTAGGTGTAGTGTTAGGTTATTTATTTGAGATTTTTCTGTCTTCTTTAGGTGGGTCTGTAAACTTATGAACTTCCCCCTCAGGACTGCTTTCACTGTGTCCCATAGGTTTTAAGTTGTTGTGCACATTTTCATTTGTTTCCAGGTGCTTTTTGATTTCTTAATCTCATTGTGTACCCATTCATTATTTAATATCATGTTACTTGGTACATATATTTGAATGTTTTGGGAGTTTTTCTTGGGGTTCTTGAGGTTGATTTCTAGTTTCAATCCATTGTGATCCAAGAAAATGCTTAACATGATTTCAATTGCCTTGAATTTGTTAAGGCTTGTTTTGTGTCCTACATATGGTCTATCTCTGAAAATTACCATACGTATTTGAGAAGAATGTATATTTTGTTTCTTTGGGGTGAAATTTTCTGTAGATGTCAATTAAATCTATTGATCTCATGTGCAATTTAATGCCACTATATCCTTGTTGATTTTTATCTGGAAGAACTTTCCATAGTAGACAGTGGGGTGTTAAAATCCCTGACAATGACTGTATTGCTGTCGATCTCGTTCTTAAAGTCCTCCAACATTTTATTTATCTTTAGGTGCTCCTATATCATGTGCTATATGTTTATAAAGGTTATACTGTTTTGTTGGGCTGAACTCTTAAGTATGACCTAGTGATATTCTTTGTCTCTTATTATATTCTTGGTTTTGAAGTCTATTTTGTCTGATATAAGTATTGCTATCTCAGCTTTTTTTTCATGTCTGTTTGCATGGGACATTTTTTCCATCCCTTCACTTTGAACTTGTATAAATCTTTTGCTCTGAGTTATGTTTTTTGTAGACAGCATATATATAGGTTGTGTTTTCTTACCCATCCAGCTACCCTATGTCTTTTCATTGAAGCACATACTACATTTATGTTTATGGTTATTATTATAGATAAATATTCATTGCCATTCTTTCCCTTTGTTCCTCTCTCTATGTATTTCTTTTTCTTAAAGCAATACCTTTAACATGCCTGGCAATGCTGGCTTGGTAGAAATGTACTCTTTCAGCCTTTTTTTCATTTTGTCTTAGAAGCACTGTATTTTACCTTTCATTTTAAATGAGAGCTTTCCTGGGAAAAGTAGTCTTGGTTTCAGGTCCTTGTTTTCATTACTTGAATATTTCATGTCAGTCCCCTCTGTCCTATAGTATTTCTGTTGAGAAACCAGCTGATAACCTTATTAGAACTCTCTTGGAGGTAACTGATTCTCTCTTCTTGCCTTTAAGATTCCCTATTTGTCTTTTTTTAATTTTTTTTATTGTTCAAATACATTCATCTCCATTTACCTGCCACTACTTTCCCTGCCCCTCCCACTGCTACCTCCCTCCCTAAATCCCTCCTCAACTTGGCTCCATCCATGTGTCCTTCATACTTGTTCCTTGATTTTGACCATTCCTCTTCCTTTCCCCACCACCCCCTTCCCAACTTCCCTCTCATTTCTGCTGGTTTCTTTTATGACAAATATTGCTGCTAATATTCTCCTTGCTTGTCTGTTTTTTTATTATGTTCTAATTATAGGTGGGATCATATGGCACTTATCTTTCTCTGCCTGGCTTATTTCATTAGCATAATGTTCTCCAATTCTATCCATGCTGTCCTGAAGGGTAGTAGCTCTTTCTTTCTTTCTGCTGCATAGAATTCCATTGTGTAAATGCACCATAGTTTTTAGATCCACTCATTTATTGATGGGCCCTGAGACTGCTTCCAGCACTTGGCTATTATAAATTATGCTGCTGTGAATATTGGGGTGCATAGGTTCTTTTGAATTGGTGTTCTGGGATTCTTAGGGTAAAATCCCAGAAGTGGAATCATGGGTCAAAAGGAAGTTCCATTTTTAGCTTTTTGAGGAAATTCCAAACTGTTTCCCACAGTGGCCGTACCAGTCTGCATTCCCACCAACAATATATTAAGGTTCCCTTTTCTCTGCAACCTTGCCAGCATCCATTGTTGATCTTTTCATGATGGCCATTCTGCCGGTGTGATCTAGTATCTAATTATGGTTTTAATTTTCATTTCTCTGATGGTTCGTGATGCTGAGCCATCCTTTCATGTCTCTGGGCCCTGTTTGTGTCATTTTCTAGAAGTGTCTGTTCAGGCCCTTTGCCCATTTTTTAATTGGATTGTTCGTCCTCCTGGGGTGGAGTTATGTGAGTGCTTTCCATATTTTGGAGATCAACCCTCTGACTGAGGTATCATTGGCAAATATTTTTTTTTTCCATATGGTTGATTCCCTTTTCATTTTGATGATGTTTTCTTTAGCCGTGCAGAAGATTCTTATTTTGAAGAAGTCCCATTAGTTTATTTTTTCCTTTATGCCTTTTGTTCCAGAGAACATATTGGTGAAAATATTGTTGCATGTGATATCTGAGAGTTTCCAGCCTATGTTATCCTTTAAGACTTTTATGGCATTGTGACTTATACTTAAGTATTTTACCTATCTTGAGCTTATTTTTGTGTATGGTCTCAGTTTGTGGTTGAATTTAAATTTTTTCCATGTAGCTTCCCAGCTCTCCTAAGACCATTTGTTGAAGAGGATATTTTTACTCTATTTTATGCTTCTGCACCCTTTGTCTAATATTAATTGACCATAGAGACATGGGTTTATTTCTGGGCTCTCTATTCTGTTCCATTGATCTGTGTGTCTGTTCTTACTCTAGTACCAGACTGTTTTGATTACAGTCGGCTGGTAACATAGTTTAATGTCAGGTACTGTGATCACTCCTACTTTGTTCTTCTTTGTCAAAATTGCTGTGGTTATTCAGGGTCGTTCATGGTTCCATATAAATTTTTGAAATGTTTGTTCTATCTCTGTGAAATACGTCATTGGTATTTAATAAGGATTGCATTGAATTTATAAATTGCTTCAGGTAGTATGGACATTTTGATGATGTTAATTCTTCCAATCCATGAACACGGTATATGCTTCTATTTATTTGTGTCTTTCTTAATTTCTTTCTTCAGTGTTGTATAGTTTTCTGTGTACAGGTCTTTTACCTCCTTGGTTAAGTTTATTCCTAGGACCTTATTTTTCTTGTTGCTATAACAAAGGGGATTTTTTTCCAGATTTCTGATTCTGATATGTCATTTTTGGTATACAAAAAGGTTTTCAATTTCTGAATATTGACTTTGTATCCTGCTGTTTTGCCAAATTCACTTATTAGGTCAAGTAGTTTTTTGGTGGAGTCAATGGGGCTTTCCATGTATACTATCATGTCATCTGCAAACAATGATAGTTTTATTTCCTCCTTTCCAATTTGGATGCCTTTTATTTCTTTTTCTTGTCTGATCACTGTGGCAAGGAATTCCCATACTATGTTGAATAGTATGTTCCTAGTAGTAGACCATGTTCCTGATCTTAGTGGGAAAGCTTTTAGTTTTTGCCCATTGAGTATGATGTTGGCAGTAATTTTTTTCATAAATGGCCTTTATTATGTTGAGGTATGCCCCCTTTATTCCTGATTTGCTGAGTGTTTTTATCATAAATGGGTGCTGTACCTCATCAAATGCTTTTTCCACATCTATTGATATGGTCATGTGGTTTTGCCTTTCCTTTTGTTTCTGTGATGTATTACACTTATTAATTTGCGAATATTGTGCCATCTTTGCATCCCTGGGATGAATCCCTCTTGATCATGGTGGATGATCCTTTTAATGTATTGCTGGATGCAGTGTGCCAATATTTTGTTGAGGATTTTAGCATCTGTGTTTATCAAACATATTGGCCTGTAGTTTTCTTTCTTTGTTGTGTCTGTATCAGGTTTTGGTATTAGGAGGATGCTGGCCTCATAAAAAGAGTATGGGAATCTTCCATCTTCTTGGACTTTTTAGAATAGTCTGAGAAGGATAGGTGTTAGCTTTTCCTTAAATGTTTTGTAAAATTCTCCTGTGAAACTGTCCAGTCCAGGGCTTCTGTGTGCCAGGAGTTTTTTTATTACTGCTTCAATTTCACCACCTGTTATTGGTCTGTTCAGGCTTTCTGCTTCTTCATTCAGTGTTGAAAGGTTATATTTTTCTGGAAATTTGTCCACTTCATCCAGGTTTTCAAATTTCTTGGCATAAAATTGTTCATAGCAACTTCTTACAATCCTTTGTATTTCCATAGTCTCAGTTCTTAGCTCCCCTCTTTCATTCTGATATTATTTATTTGGGTCATCTCCCTTTTTTTCTTGATAAATCTGCTTAAAGGTTTGTCTATTTTGTTTATCTTTTCAAAGAACTAGCTCCTGGATTGGTTGATCCTTTGAATTGTTTGTTTAATCTCTGAGTTACTCAATTCTGCTGTGATCGTGATTATTTACTTTCTTCTGCTTGCTCTGGGCTTTGTTGCTATTTCTCCAGTTCTTGAAACTCCACGGTTAGGTCCTTTATTTGAAATGTTTCTATCTTTTTAGGTAGGCCTGAATTGCTATGAACTTCCCTCCCAGGACTGCCTTTGCTGTGTTCCATAGGTTTTGGACTGTTGTATGTTCATTTTCATTTGTTTCCAGAAAATTCTTGATTTCTTTTTTTTTAATTTATTTTTTCAAATACATTTGATTTCTTCTTTGATCTCATTATTGACCAACTCATTATTTAATAGCATGCTATTCAGACTCCATGAGTTGAACGTTTTTGAGTTTTTTCCTTCAGCTTGTTTCCAGTTTCAAGCCTTGTGTTCCTAGAAAAACTTGTTATGATTTCAATTTTACTGAATTTATTGAAGCTTGTTTTGAGTCCTACCATGCAGTCTCTCTTTGATAATGTTCTGTGTACTTTTGAAAAGACTATGTATTTTGCTTCTTTGGGATGAAAGGTTCTATATATGTCAGTTAAGTCCATTTAATCTAATGCATCGTTCAGTTCCACAATATCCTAGTTGGTCTTTTGTTTGGGATATGTACCCAATTTTGACAGACAGGTGTTAAAATGCCCTACTTTCAGTGTGTTACTGTCTATATCTTTCTTGAAGTCCTCCAAGATTTTCCTTATATACTGGGGTGCTCCATTTTGGGTGCATATAGGTTTACACTGTTTGTCTTTGTGATGGATTCTTCCTTTGAGTATGATGATGTGTCATTCTGGGTCTCTTTTCATGACCTTTGTTTTGAAATCTATTCTGTCTGATATGAGTATTGCTACCCCTGCTTTTTTCCCCCTAATTCTTGCTTATAATTTTTTTTCCATCCCTATATTTTCAGTCTGTGTAGGTCCTTTGTTCTGAGGTGGATCTCCTGTAGGCAGCATATGTGTGGGTCATGTTTTCTTATTCATTCAGTTATCCTGTCTCTTTTGATTCAGGCACTTAACCCATTTACATTTAAAGTTATTATTGATACTACTTATTCATTTTTTCCCTTTGTACCTGTGTTCCTTTCTTTCTCACTCTTTTTTCTTGATCTTCTTAAAGCAGTCCCTTTACATATCTTGCAGGGCTGGTTTGGTGGAGGTGTATTCTTTCTGCCTTCTTTTGTCTGGGATACTCCTTATTTCTCCTTCCATTATAATAGAGAATCTTGCTAGGTAGAGCAGTCTTGGTTGCAAGCCTTTGCTTTTCGTGACTTGGAATATTTCTTGCCATTCCCTTCTGGCTTATAGTGTTTCTGTTGAGAAGTCAGCTGATAGCCATATTGGGGTTCCCTTAGATGTTACTACTTTTTTCTCCCTTGCTGCCTTTAAGATTCATTCTTTGGCTTTGATATTTGCCATTTTAATTATGATTTGTCTTGGAGTGTGCCTCATTGGATTCTTCTTGAACAGGACTCTCTGTGCTTCCTGGACTTATGTGACTTTTCCTCTCCTCCAGTTTGGGAATTTTTCCATCATTACTTTTTCAAACGGGTTCTTTACCCCTTCCTCCTCTTCTTCTCCTTCTGGTAACCCTATTATACAAATATTATTACATTTCAGATTGTCCTGCATTTCCCTATAAGCCTCTTCATTCTTTTTAGTTTTTTTTTTTCATATCCTTGCTCTTTCTGGGAGCTTTTTTCTACCTTGTCTTCAAGCTCACTGATTCAATCCTCTATTTCATTGAGCCTGCTTTTGATTCCTTCTACTGAGTTCTTAAATTCAGAAATTATATTCTTCATTTATTCATGTCTCATTGATAGTTTCTATGTCCTTTTTTATGCAGATATAGTTTCAAGTAATTTCCTCATAGTTTCCCTGTAGCTTTTGCTAATTTTCTTTGAGCTCACTGAGCTTCTTAGAACCATTGTTTTGAACTCAATATCTGATAGTTTACTTGCCCCTGTTTCATTTAATTCTCTTTGTGGGGATTCCTCCTTTCCCTTCAATTACAAGTTGTTTCTTTTACTTCCCATTATTTGTAAGACTCTTCCTATTTGCTTCTGCCTCTTTAATTGATCTGTCTTGATTCCTGAACTTTGTGGTGTGAACTTCTATGATAGGAGACCACTGTTTTTTCTTTCTGAATCTGCTTCTGATGATGTCTGATGTTGACCCTGTCTGACCTTAGACAGTCTGTAAAAGACTTCCAGGAATCTACTTTTTGTGTCTGTCTCTTCCAGGTGTTAATGTAGCCTCTCTGCCCTCAGCAGTCATGCTTAGACACTACAAGGCAGGGCAGAGTCCCTCCTGTGAGCTGGATTATTGTGCCCTTTTACACTGTTGCCACTCACGGAATTAGTCTGCCTGAGCAAGAAGGCCACTGCCATATGGGGGATGAATCAACACTGGGATCTCCCCTGTTACTCCCTCATGTCTGTCCCTAATGCCTCTATCTCCAGACTTTCCTCAAGCACATCTAGACCACTCTGTGTCCCTTAAGCAAGGGATCTACTATCTGTGGTTGCTGCTCTATACTGAGCACCCAGGCCTGCACAATACCATATAGGGGTAGAGCCTCCCAGGGGCATGGCTATTGTGTTCTTTCACACTGCTGCTGCTCAAGGGAGTGGTCTTCCCAAGCAAGAGGGCAGCTGTGGAATGGAGGGTAAGTCAACACAGGGACCTCACTGGCCACTTTCTCAGTTCTTTCCCCACAGCCTCCTTCCCCAGTGTCTTCTCAGGCAGCTCTAGCCCTCAAAGCCTTTGCCTTTGCTGGAGCCCAGGGTAAGCAGCTGCCACTAGAAATTTTTGCTTTTAAATGGCTCTTCGCATCTCCAGCTGCCCACCTCTGGCAGAGGTCAACCTTGCCGCTTTTCCCACTTGGCTGTTATCTGTGTACTTTTTGGGCTCTGGTGCTGTAGCCTGGAGATCCCCACTTATAGTTTAGACCCCGTTATTCTCAGGAGGATCCAAGGGGCCATTTCAATATCTTTCTTATGCTGCCAGCTGTGGGCACCCAGCCCAACCTCTCAGTCCTCTACCACACTCATTCCCAGTTAGGTTGTGCTAGAGCCAATTCGTCTGTCTGTCTGAGGTTTTAAGGCTCCTCTCTTGCTGCTGTTCTGTTGTTTTCCAGGTGATTTCTCCACAATTTAGTTACAATTCCAGTTTGGTCCTGAGAGGAGATCAGTGTGACATCCACTCATTCCTCTATCATCTTGAAGTTCCCTCTTTGTCTTTAAACTTTGTCATTTTAATTGTGGTGTGCTGTGGTACAGACCCGTTTGAGTTCATCTTATTGGGAATCTCTATGCTTTCTGAATTTGTATGACTTCTTCCTTCACTAACTCAGGGAAGTTTGCTGTCATTATTTCTTCAAGAAGGTCTTCTTTTCTGCCTTTTTTAAAAATTTTTATTTCTTGTTCAAATACATTTGTCTCCACCTTCCTGCCACCACATTCCCCTATCCCCCTCCCCCAACTCCCTCCCTCAACCCTTCCCCACTTTCGCTTTGTCTGCAGATCCTTTATACAGTTTCCTTGGCTTGACCCTTCCCTTCCTTTTCCCCACCCCCCCTTCCCTCTTGACCCCGTTGGTTTCTTTTTCCTTTCAATGTTGCTGGTTATATTTTCCTTACTTGTTTGTTTTGTTGGTTAGGTTACGCTTATACGTGAGATCATATGGTATTTGTCTTTTTCCCCCTGGCTTATTTCACTTAGCATAATGCTCTCTAGTTCCATCTATGTTGCCACGAAGGGTAGTAGCTCTTTCTTTCTTTCTGTTGCATAGTATTCCATTGTGTAAATGTACCATAGTGTTTTGATCCACTCATCTACTGATGGGCATTTAAGTTCCTTCCAACACTTGGCTATTGTAAATTGTGCTGCTATGAATATTGGGGTTCAGAGGTTCTTTTGAATTGATGTTTTGGGATTCTTATGGTAAAATCCCAGTAGTGGAATCACTGAGTCAAAAGAAAGTTCCGTTTTCAGCTTTTTGAGGATATTCCTAACTGTTTTCCACAGTGGCTGCACCAGTCTGCGTTCCCACCAAGAGTGTACTAGGGTTCCCTTTTCTCCACAGTCTCACCAGCACCTGTTGTTTGTTGATCTGTTTATGATGGCCATTCTGACCGGTGTGATGTGGTATCTCATTGCGGTTTTAATTTGCATTTCTCTGATGGCTAGTGATGCTGAGCATCCTTTCATATGTCTCTGGGCCCTCTGTATCTCTTCCTTGGAAAAGTGTCTTCCCAGGCCCTTTGCCCACTTTTTTAATAGGATTGTTTGTCTTCTTGGAATGGAGTTGCGTGAGTTCTTTATATATTTTGGAGATCAAACCTCTATGTGAGGTAACATTGACAAATATATTTTCCCATGCAGTTGGCTCTCTTTTCATTTTGCTGATGTTTCCTTTAGCCATGAAGAAGATTCTTATTTTGATGAGGTTCATCTTGTTTATTCCTTCCCTTATGTCCCTTGCTTTAGGGGTCATATTAGTGAAAATATTGCTGCATGGGATATATGAGAGTTTCCTGCCTATGTTCTCCTCTAGGACTTTTATGGTGCCATGACTTAAATTTTAAGTCTTTTATCTATCTTGAGTTTATTTTTGTGTGTGGTGTCAGTTGGTGATCAAGTTTGAATTTTTTTGCATGCAGCTGTCCAGCTCTCCCAATACCATTTGTTGAAGAGGCTATTTTTACTCCATTTTATGCTTCTGCACCCTTTGTCAAATATTAATTTACCATAGAGACATGGATTCACTTCTGGGCTTTCTATTCTATTTCACTGATATATGTGTCTGTTCTTGTGCCAATACCAGACTGTTTTGATTACAGTGGCTTTGTAATATAGTTTGAAGTCAGGCATTGTGATCCCTCCTACTTTCTTTTTCTTTCTCAAAATTGCTGCAGCTATTAGGGGTCACTTATAGTTCCATATAAATTTTTGAAATGTTTGTTATATGTCTGTGAAATACGTCATTGGTACTTTAAAAAGGATTGCATTGAATCTATAAATTGCTTTGAGTAATACGGACATTTTGATGATGTTAATTTTTTCAATCCATGAGCATGGTATATGCTTCCATTTATTTGTGTCTTCCTTAATCTCTTTCTTCAGTGTTGTATTGTTTTCTGCCTACATGTCTTTTACCTCCTTGGTTAAATTCATTCCTAAGTACTTTATTTTTCTTTCTGCTATAGCAAATTGGAATAAAGGGGGCATACCTCAACAGAATAAAGGCCGTATATGAAAAAATTACTGCCAACATCATACTCAATGGGCAAACACTAAAACCTTTCCCACTAAGATGGGAACAAGACAAATTGTCTGCTTTCACCGCTTCTATTCAACATAGTATTGGAAGTCCTAGCCACAGTGGTAAGACAAGAAAAAGAAATAAAAGGCCTCCAAATTGGAAAGGAGGAAGTAAAGCTATCATTGCAGATGACATGACAGTGTACATAGAAAGCCCCATAGACTCCGACAAAAAAAACTACTGGACCTAATAAGTGAATTTGTCAAAACAGCAAGATACAAAGTCAATATTCAGAAATTGAAGGCATTTTTGTACACCAACAATGAAATAGCAGAAGCAGAAATCAGAAAAAAAAATACCATTTGCTATAGCAACAAGGTTTTCTGTTTCTTGCTCCCTTTCTTCTCCTTTTAGTATTCCTATGATGTGACTGTGTGTTATGTTGTCCCAAAACTCTTTTAAATGCTTCTCGCTCTTTTTAACCTTTTTTATTTTTGTTTTTTTATGTCCTTTTTCACACTGATGTAGTTCTTTTTAAATTCCTTGAGCCTCCTTATAACCATTACATTGAATTCTGTGTGTAATAATTTTCATGCCTCAATACTATTTAGCTCTCTTTCTTGGGAATTCTCCTTTTATTTCATTGGAGGTAGTTTCTTTGTCTCCAAATTTTAATGATCTTTTTTGTTTGTTTCTATGTATTAAATAGATCCTATATGACTCCTTGTCTTGGGGGTAGTCTTATGTGTTAGGAGTCCTGTTGTATCCAGTGGTGTCTTCAAATTGACCTCTTAATCTGGATATTCTTGAAATGCTCTTTGTGTGGGTTATGCAGAATCTCTTGTTACATTACTGCCCTGATTGTTGTTGGCTGTTCATTGGTTGAATCTTCCTTTTGGCTGTCTGTCTGTGAGGGCATACCCCCACCACATTTTTTATATTGTTGTGTAGGTGTTGACAGAACAAAACCAAATGACACAAAAAACAAAACCCAAACATGCAACCCCCCACATACAACAATATCAATGACAAAAGAGAAAATAACAATAAAAGTGGGCATTGAAATGGAATAGTAAAGACATGAGAGAAAAAAAGTAAAAAGAGATAGAATAAGAGAAGACCAAAGGAAAGAAAAGTGATTGTGAGAGGAGAAATGGGATGAGAACTAATAAAACTTATGAATTGTAAGATGAAAATGAGAAAAAGGGAACAAATAAAGAGAAAGAATAACAAAAATAAGAAAAGGAAACTAGAAAGGAACAATAGAGTAATCAAAGGTAAGAGTAAAATTAGGATAAGAGAGAAAAATAGAGCACCAAAAATAAAAAAAAAGAATACAAGTAATAACCAGGATATGAAAAATAATAATAATAAAAATAATTAAAAGAACAAAGTGAGATTCATCTCAGCAGAGTTTAGTGCTTGCCTGCTGGGTTTTCCCTTTTGATACATCTCTGATGTGTCTAAGAATGGTGTAAGCCAATAACAAATGCTGTCACCATCTAGCCCTTGGCAGCTTGTTCAAAGCTACCAGCAATTCACAGTTTGTGTCTGATTCCTCTGTCTTGGCTTTTTCCAGTATGGGCCGAACTATTCAGTTAAGCTGGGTTTTATCAGCACTTGGTCCAAGGATGTGTCAGCAAACAACACAAGTCATCAACAGATCCACCTCTGTCTGCCTCTGTCTGTTGGCTAGCTGTCAACTTTAGACTAGCTGTAGACCTGTTTCTTACAGGGTTTCTAGTGGAATTAGGGGGATGAGACTTCTGGATCTCCCATGGCAGTTGCCTTTCGGACTTCAGGGAAGATGGCAGATGTGTTCCCCTGTCCCTGTACCACTTGTCTGAGTCTGTTTGGGATTATTTTCTGGTATTCAGCAGAATAGGGCCCCTAGTAAGTTAATGGATGGGGCCTCCAGAGTCCAGGTTTTGGGTCTTCCAGAAGCTGGGAGGATGTTTCTATGGCTCTCCCATGAGTGGAAGTGCCAGTCTGTTTCTTAGGAGAGTGTATGGTATGGCTGTGCCCTACAGCGAGTCTCTGACATCCATTGAGTTGCTGTTTCCTCATTAGGGCTTAAGATGCAGGATGGGAGAAAAGAAAGCATAAAAGGAAAAAAGAAACACAAAACAAAACAAAAATCCAAGCAAACCGGTTAAAAGGAAAAAAAAAGAAGATGCAGAGCAAGCAGGATTCCAGAAAGGGAATGGGACCAGCGATATGCCACATTGTAAAGTAATTGCTTTTACCCTGGGGAGGGCTTGCTTTTCTCAAGCAAGATGGCTGTGTGGAATCCAGGTATATTCAGGCACCAAAAGCCCCACAGCTGCTCCTCCACTTCCCTCCCCAGTGCTTCCCACCTCACATTCTTCTGGGGTGTCTCATAGTCCGTGCCACCTCACCATCGCTGGGGCCCAAGGTGAGTGGTTGTGAACACAAAACCTGTGCTTTGGCCCTTTTAAGAGTTAAAAAGAAACAGGGGCTTTGTCTCCAGAGGGTTTCATCTTTCCTCAGCAGAAAAAAACTGCACTGCCTTTCACTGTTGGGTGCTGCATGGTAGGCTGATCTCAGCATTGGTACTCTGTGCTTGGAAGCCCTGTGTGTGCACCCAGCTTCTCTCCTGCCAAGGGGAAGCTTCCACATCCTTGCCACCGCCATGGCCCATGGCCCAAGTGAACAGGACTGGCTTCGTAATTGGCCCTGTCCTTCCTAGTGGTCTTGAGGTAGTTAAAAGTCTTTTTTTCATGTGGTCTTCAGTTTATTTTACATCACTGCTCCCCTCTTCAGTTTTATTTCCAGCTTCATTTGGGAGCATGTGCATGACCTACCCTCCTACTCCACTGCCATCTTGCTCCTCCTTATTAACATAACACAAAATACTGTTAAAATCATGTCATGCTAGTGCATGGATAAAAAATTGTTAAGGCTAAACTGTCGAGTGGTGATATCATCATACACACTTTGTCCATGTTACCACACAAGCCACTTCTGCTCTAACCCCTCCTCTACTGTCTTCGTACAACAAAGATTTACAGGGTAAAAATTACTAAAGACAATTTCAACTAGAATTGGAGTCCAGAAGGCCTATAGAAGCAGATCTCAGGCTACCACTTCACATCAATTACTACTAAAAGAAGACATAAATTAGAGACTGCAAGAAGAAACAGTCAGCTACTGACCCCAACAGAAAGCGTACCTGGCATTCCTAAACAGAAAGCTGCAACTTTATAGCTCCAGCAGAGGAAGGAAAACTTTCCTCTTGCCCACCAAGGAGCCAATAATGGAAATACTACAGCTTAGCCAATGAAAAATCGTTACCACCTGAACTTCTTTTCTGCAATGAACTTTCATTTTTCTCTCGCTGACAACTTCTGTGTCCCACTCTCCTTTGTATAAAAGCCTTCCATCTTGTATAACTCCTAGACTATCTCTATGCTTGCTAATTCATGAATCTTTAATAAAGCCAATTAGATTTTCTAATTACATATTTAAATTTTGCTTATTAATATATCACATCTCTGTTGGCCATCTGTATGTCTTCCCTGGAAAAGTTTCTGTATAGGTCTTATGCCCATTTTTAAATGGATTATTTGTTTTTCTGTTGAGTTGTATTTTTTGGATATCTGCCTGTACTGAAATTATCACTTGCAAATATCTTCTCCCATTCAGAGGAATGTAAATTAGTGCAACTGTTATGGAAAAGAGTATGGATTTTCTTCAAAAACTTAACAATAGAACAACCATTTGATCCAACAACTCTATTCCTGGGCACTTACCCAAAAAACATAAACACACTTATTCATAAAGATGTATGTACCCTATGTTCATTGTGGCATTATTTACAATAGCCAACATGGATACAACCTAAGCATCCATCGATGGTTGATTGTTTAAAGAAGATGTTTATATATGTGTGTGTGTGTATTTTTATATATATAAGTGTATATATATAAAACATTATATATATATATATACATACACACACAACATACACACACTGGACTACTACTCGGCTTTTTAAAAAAGAAATATTGCTATTTGCAACAACATGGATCTTGAGAGTAACAAGCTAAGTGAAATAAGTCAGATGGAGGAGAACAAAAACTATATAAATATATGAGAATTATCAATCAAAAATTAAAAAATGAACTAACAAAACTAATTCATAAACACAGACAGCACCATTGTGGTTACCAAAGGGAAAATGTTTAAGGGTAGTGCAAAGTGGGTAAAGGGGGGTATATATGGGAACAAAAAAAAACCTTAGATTTTGGGTAGGGAGCTTGCAATGGAGTATGCACATGTCAAATTATAATATTGTATACCTGAAAATCATGTTATTAACCAATGTTAGCTCAATAAATGTAGTGAAAAAAGAGAATTTTCAATGTTTTGCAATGACAATTTTTAAATAAACCAAGTATTTTTGGATATTTTTAAAGTTATATTTTAATGATTATGCTATTACAGTTTTTCCCAATTTTTCTCACTTGCCCCTCTCCACCTAGTACCCCCACTCCCTCAAGCAATCCCCACACCATTGTCATGTCCATGGGTCATGCATATAAGTTCCTTGCCTACTCCATTTCCTACACTGTACTTTACATCCTCATGGCTATTCTGTAACTTCTGTAACTACCTGTTTGTGCATCTTAATACCATCACCTCTTTACCCATTCCCCCACAACTCCCTCCCATCTGGCAACCATCAAAATGCTCTCTGTATCAATGATTCGGTGTTTTTCTTTTTGTTTACTTAGTTTATTTTTTAGATTCAACTGTTGATAGATATGTAGTTTTTGCCATTTTATTGTTCAAAATTTTGATTGTCTTCCTTTTCTTAAATAAGTCCCTTTAACATTTCATATAATAATGGTTTGGTAATGAAGGCCATTTAGTTTTTTCTTGTCTAGGAAGCTCTTTATCTACCCTTCGATCCTAAATGATAGTTTTGCTGGGTAGAGTAATCCTGGCTGTTGGTCCATGTTTTTCATAACTGAATATTTCCTGCCAATCCCTTCTAGCCTGCAAAGTTTCTTTCGAGAAATCAACTGGTACTGAGCAGTCCCCTACAGGTAAATAACTGCTTTCAAGATTCTCTCTTTATGTTTAACCTTTGCCATTTTAATTATGATGTGATTTGGAGTGGGCTTCTTTGCATCTGTCTTGTTTGGAACTCTCTCTATTTCCTGGCTTGATTGTCTAGTTCCTTCACCAAATTGGGGAAGTTTTCTTTCATTATATTTTAAAATAGATTTCCAATTTCTTTCCCTTTCTCTTCTCCTCTGGCACCCCTATGTTGAAAAGGTTGGAATGTTTAAAGTTGTCCCAGAGGTTGCTTACCGTATCCTTGATTTTTTTTCCATTCTTTTTTATTGTTGTTGTTTTGATTGCTTGTTTTTGCCTCCTTGTGTTCCAAATCATTTATTTAATTCTCGGCTTCATTCATTCTACTGTTGTTCCCCTGTAAATTGTTCTTTATTTTAATTAGTGTATCCTCCATTTCTGACTGGCCTTTTTTTATGTCATTGAGGTCCTCACTAAGTCCATTGAGCATCCTTATAAACAGTGTTTTGAACTCTGCATTAGAGAGATTGCTTGTCTCCATTTTGTTTAGTTCTTTTTCTAGTGTTTTAATCTGTTCTTTCATATGGGCCATGTTTGTTTATCTCCTCGTTTTGGCAGCCTTCTACGTTTGTTTCTATGTATTAGATAGACCTGCTATGATTTCCTGTCTTGGTAGTGTGGCCTAATGTAGTAGCTGTCCTGTAGGATCCAGTGGCACAGACTTCCCCATCACCCAAGCTGGGTACTTGAGGTATGCTCTTCTTTTGGGTTGAGTACAACTTCTTCTTGTAGCTGAGACTTGACTGCTGTTGGCAGGCCAATGGGAAGGATTACCTAGGCCAGTCACTTGGAAGAACTGGGTGTGACCACTGACCACCAACCTTTGCCCTCTGTGGAGGATTAGCTGTGCAGGAGCAGGGTTGTGGTGCTCCAATGTGGTCTGCAGCTGCACAGGCTCTGGGGTTTCCTGGGTGGTGCAGGCCAACTTTAGCACCCACTTGTTTTGTCCATGACCACCCTGCATGAGCTACCTGAGCAACCTGAAATGGCTACTGTTTGTGCTGGGCTTGGAGATTCCCAGGCAAAATCAAGCTGTGGATCTGGGCTGGCTGCTGCTAATGCTTGTCCTGGGGCCACTTAGTAAGAGGTACAGGGGCTTGGGGCTCACTGAGACTAGGTGTTGTTTATTTGAGAGAATTTAGGAAGTTGTGAGGCATGAACCAAGACCAGCCACTCATATGGAAAAGTAACGTTAACAGCCTGGGTGGGTTTGTAATTTGGGTGGGACAGGATCTCAGGGGATGTCCAGGGTGTGGTAAACAGTGTTAGTCAGGTTTATGGAGTCTCAGATATGGCATCTACCTGCCGGCTCTGTGGCTATTGTGGAAGATGGTCAGAAAAGGAACAATTGCCTCTGCCCACATTTCTGTCTGGGGGAAAGCTGTCTTCCAGCTCTCACCTTGATGTCAGACACTTATGTTTCTGCCTTTATGCCACTGGTGCCTTTCAAGCTGCTACCCTGGTGCTAGAGCTCATAGGGGGTGAGACCATGGATGGGTTCATTAAGGGGTACTGTTGAGACGATAGCCTTTTCTTCCACCAACTCAATCCTCACCTGTTTTTATAGCCAGAAGTTATGGGGACTTATCTTCCTGGCACTGGGACTCTGGGATAGGGTGCCTGGTGTGGGGCTGGGACTCCTCACTCCTGAGATATCCCTTCTAAATTTTTATCCACCACAGATGGATGTGGGACCAGCCTGTTCCACATATCTGCCCCTTCTACCAGCCTGGATGGATGTGGTTTCTTTAATTCTGTAGTTGTCAGACTTCCATCCAACACAATTTCTGATGGTTCTTTGGAAGGGTTGTTCTAGAGTTAAATTGAAATTTTGATGTGGTTGTGTGAGGAGGCAAGCCATGTTTATTCAGGCCACCATCCTAACCAGAGCTCCAATAAGTCAAGTATTTATCAAAAAAAAATTATAGCTCATCTCTTGAGTTAACCCTGAGCAATCAACATTCTACCAAATGGTCTCCTGTAAGTATAATCGTGAGAAGTACAAATGGTTTGAAGACCCCTAAGTACCCAATCCTACCTCCCTTATTTGCCTAATCCTAATCACCAAAAGAAATACATTTAGGCATGATGAAAACAACAAAAAGCATACTTACATTCCATTTGTAAATATTTTTTGTCTTGGTGAATTCAAATTCTTACCTCATGTATGAATTTACAATGTATGGAGATGTTATGTGAGCAGGGACAAAATTACCTCTGGATAAAATTGCTCTTAAATGGTAAACAATATAAAATTAAGTCTAATTTTTCTGTGTGCAAAGGTGTTTGGGGCCCAATGAAAAGAGGAACCACAAATGGTCAGAACACCCCAACTTCAAAATAGCTTTCTACTAGAGGAACTCAGGACCCAATATTTTACCAACAACAGAAAACAGTTTTATACAAAGGGTTTCTTAATACATTGTAATACTAAGTCATTCCAAGTCATTATCAAGAATATGTTATCCAGTCATTTGGCAGGATTTCTGCAAAGGGAGTATGAAGAGAAAGGATAAATCCAACTTTTTGGATAATATTTATGAAGTCTTAGGCCATATCCATCTATCTATCTATCTATCTATCTATCTATCATCTATCTAGTTATTTATTCAATTATTTTATAACAGTATATTTGTTGACCTGGATCAACTTCCAAATATGCAGTTCCCTAAGGTGAACACTGCATTGTCTACTCACATCTATTCCTTTTATCTTTCCTTGAACCCTAATTTAAATCATGTACCTCTTATCTCTTATACAATTTATGTGATTCATGTGACTCAAGTGGAGCTTTAAGGAAAGAGTCTGATGAAAATATACCAATCTGTGGTAACTCTAATTGGCCCAAGGGTGGCCAGGTGACCGAAATTGATCCAATCAGACTGAAAAAAAAAGACTTACATTTTAGGCTAAGAGAACAGGAACTCTTCTAACTTTGATTTGACATGAATAAGGAAGTATGGTGTCTTGGTTTTTATTGACAGCCAACTGAGTTCCAAGATCAAATTAATGTCATATCTATTGACACATGAGATGAAAAGAACTTAGGCCTGTAATATTGTTAAACCACTGGGTCCATCAAGAAAAAAATGTGTTCATCTCTAGACTTTTTGTTAAGTGAGATAACAAATGCCTTACACTTAAGCCAATTAAATACCAGCTTTTGCGATATAAAAGAAAAAAGACTGTGTTGAGTGTCCATATTGATTTTAAAATACATTTCAATTCAAAAAATTAAAATGTATGGAGGTGGAGAGGGTAGTACTTATTAGAACTTGGGAAATAAGCCATAATACAAAAATATGTTAGAATTGGCTTGGTTCATGATTTTGAAATTAGAATGTCCACTTAGGATTTATGATCTTTAATTAGAGGTGGTTACAGTTCAGTGTCCACTCTTTCATAGATGGCAGCCTAAAAATATCTCAGACCTCATTGGTCCTAATTGAGTAGATAATGAAAAGGATAGAGGATTAACCTATTCTAGATTTTTCATTTGTAGGCATATGAATACAATAAAACTAGACTCTATAAGAAAAATAGGTGTTATTGAGAAGAAATGAAAAGAAAATTCTGTTTAGATACCATGAAGAATCTCTAACACATAATAGTTTTTCTTATAATTAATGATTATTTATCTAAATCTAAAGTTATTAAATACCTGTGTCCACTTCCAGAATTCTCTATGTCCACATTATGTCTTGCTTTGCTTTCCCTTGTATGCCTTGCTATACACTCTATTTTGGCTTGACTGTGAGCCTGGGTTTCAGATACAACTGCTTTAAAAAGCAGCTAAAACTTTTCTTTCTCTATTCAGACACCTGAGTTCTTTAAAACGTATTTTAAAAGGTATCAAAATATAATTAAAAATACCATTTATAATTGTTTCAAAAAGTAAACTAATATAGTTTCCTACCATAAACCACATATATTCTCATTATAGTCATACCATCTTAATAAACAATGAGATGTAGGAGTACTTGGTTTGAGCCTGAGAACAAATACAGATGAATACAATAATACAAAAATATAAAATTCAATTTTAAAAAAGAGCATATATTTATTACTCAGGAAATATGGGAGAGGTTAGACTGGATGGAATATTTCATAAAAAGAATTCCAAATAATCGAAGGAAAGATGTTATTTAAGGGTTCTCACCTTGACTAACTTTCCTGGGGAGTTTTACCTTGTAACATCTTTTTTTGGCATCATTTTAATCAGCGACTCTGCATTCCCCAACTACAGAAATGAGAAACTTGGTTACATGTTATGATACAGCTAGATTATTTCAGTATACCTTCAAATACATAAAACTTTTTATAAATTATACTTTATTGATAATGCTATTACAGTTGTCCCATTTTCTCCCTTTTTCAGCCTCCACTCAGCATCCCCCACTCCCTGAGGCAATCCCCAGACTGTTGTTCATGTCCATGGGTAATTCATAGGTACTTTGGCTACTCCATTTCCTGTACTGTACTTTACATCCCCATGGCTATTCTGTAACTACCTATTTGTACCTTTTAATCCCTTCACCCATTCTTCCCCACTCCCTCCCATTTGGCAATCATCAAAATACTGTCAGTATCCATGATTCTGTCTCTGTTCTTTTTGTTTGCTTAGTTTGTTTTTTAGATTCAATTGTTTTTTATTTATATATTTCTTTTCTTCTTTTAATTTTTCAAAAACATTTGTCTCTAATTACCCACCACCACTTTCCCTGCCCCATCCAGGCCCACTTCTTTCCCCCAATCCTTCCCCACCTTGGCTTTGTCCATGTGTCCTTCACACCTATTCCTTGATCTTCCCTTCCCCTTCCCCTCCCCACTACTCTCCTCCCTCCCTTCCTCCCATCCTTATTGATTCCTTCCTTCTTTTAATGTTGCTGGTCATATTTTCCTTGCCTGCTTGCTTTGCTGATTAGGTTCCACTTATAAGTGAGACCATATGGTATTTGCCTTTCACTGCCTGGCTTGTTTCACTTAGCATAATGCTCTCCAGTTCCAGCCATGCTGTCACAAAGGGCAATAACTTTCTTTCTTTCTGCTGTGTAGTATTCTATTGTGTAAATGTACCATAGTTTTTTGATCCAATAATTTATTGATGGGCATGAAGGTTGTTTTCAGCACTTGGTTATGGTAAATTGTGCTGCTATGAATATTAGGATGCATAAATTCTTTTGGATTGGTGTTTTGGGATTATTAGGATAGAATCCCAACAGTGGAATCAAAAGGTAGTTCCACTTTTGCTTTTTGAGGAAATTCCAAACTGTTTTCCCCAGTGGCCACACCAGTCTTCATTCCCACCAACAGTGTTCTACAGTTCCCTTTTCTCCACAACCTCGCCAGCACCAGTTGTTTGTTGACCTGTTTATGTTAGCCATTCTGATCAATGTGAAGTAGTATCTCATTGTGGTTTTAATTTGCATTTCTCTGATGGCTAGTGATGATGAGTCTCCTTTTATATGTCTCTGGGTTCTCTGTATGTCCTCCTTGGGGAAATGTCTATTCAGGTCCTTTGCCCATTTTTTAACTGGATTATTTTTCCTTCTGGAGTGGAGATCAGTGAGTTTTTTTATTATTTTGGAGATCAAATCCAAGACTGAGGTATCATTGGCAAATATACTTTCCCATATGTTTGGTTCCTTTTCATTTTGCTGATGTTTTCTTTAGCCATGCAGAAGCTTTTTATTTTGATGAAGTACCATTTGTTTATTTTTTCCTTTATGTACCTTGTCTAGGGGACATACTGGTGAAAATATTGCTGCATGGGATATATGAGAGTTTCTTCCCTATGGTCTCCTCTAGGACTTTTATGCTGTCACAACTTATATTTAAGTCTTTTATGCATCTTGAGTTTATTTTTGTATATGGTGTCAATAGGTGGTCGAATTTAAATTTATTGCATGTAGTTTTCCAGCTCTCCCAATACCATTTCTTGAAGAAGCTATTTTTACTTCATTTTATGCTTCTGCACCCTTTGTCAAATATTAATTGACCATAATGACATGGATTTACTTCTGGGCCCTCTAGTCTGTTCCACTGATCTATGTATCTGTTCTTGTGCCAATACCAAACTGTTTTGATTACAGTAGCCTTGTAGTATAGTTTGAAGTCAGGCATTGTGATCCCTCCTACTTTTCTTTTCTTTCTCAGAATTGCTGCATTTATTATGTGTCACTTATTGTTCCATATAAATTTTTGAAATCTTTGTTCTATGTCTGTGAAATATGTCATTGGTATTTTAAAAAGGATTGCATTGATTCTATAAATTGCTTTCAATAGTATGGACATTTTGATTATGTCAATTCCTTTAATCCATGAACACAGTATATGCTTCCATTTATTCTTGTCTTCCTTAAATTCTTTCTTCAGTGTTGTGTGGTTTTCTGTGTACAGGTCTTTTACCTCCTTGGTTAAGTTTATTCCTAGGTACTTTATTTTTCTTGTTGCTATAGCAAAGGGGATTTTTTTCCAGATTTATGATTCTGATATGTCATTTTTGGTATACAAAAATGCTTTCAATTTCTGAATATTGACTTTGTATCTGCTCTTTTGTCAAACTCACTTATTAGGTCGAGTACTTTTTGGTGGAGTCTGTGGGGTTTTCCATGTACACTATCATGTCATCTGTAAACAATGATAGTTTTACTTCCTCCTTTCCAATTTGGATGCCTGTTATTTCTTTTTTTCAGTGAACAGAAAATCTGTTCACTGCGGCTAGAAATTCCAGTACCATACTGAATTAGTGTTGAAAGCAGACATCCTTGTCCTCTTCCAGATTTTAGTGAGAATGCTTTTAGTTTTTTTTCTCATTGAGTATGATGTTGGCTGTAGGTTTTTCATCTATGGCCTTTATTATGTTGAGGTATGCCCCCTTCATTCTCACTTTGCTGAGTGTTTTTACCATAAAGGAGCTTTGTACCTTATCAGATGCTTTCTTCTGCATCTATTGATATGACCATGTAGTTGTTGTCTTTCCTTTTGTTTATGGGATGTATTACGTTTATTGATTTGCAAATATCGTACCATCCTTGCAACCCTGGGATGAATCCCCCTTGATCATGGTGGATGATCTTTTTAATGTATTGCTGGATGTGGTGTGCCAATATTTTATTGAAGATTTTAATGTCTCTGTTCATCAACGATATTGGCCTGTAGTTTTCTTTCTTTGTTGTGTCTTTATCTGGTTTTGGGATTAGGAAGATGCAGATCTCATAAAAAGAGTTTGGGAGTCTTCCTTCTTCTTGGATTTTTTGGAATAGTCTGAGAAAAAAAAGGGTCAGCTCTTCCTCAAATGTTTTGTAAAATTCTTCTGCGAAACCGTCTGGATCAGGGCTTTTGTGTGCTGGGAGTTTTTTGATTGCTGCTTCAATTTCACCATCTGTTATTGGTTTGTTCAGTCTTTCTGCTTCTTCTTCATTCACTATTGAAAGGTTATATATTTTTTTTAGAAATTTGTTCATTTCACCCAGGCTTTCAAATTTCTTGGCATATAATTATTCATAGTAGTTTCTTACAATCCTTTGTATTTCTGTTGTATCAGTTGTAATTCCTCCTCTTTCATTTCTGATATTATTTATTTGGGTCCTCTCCCTTTTCTTCTTGATGAGTCTGCTTAAAAGTTTGTTGATTTTGTTTATCTTTTCAAGGAACCAGATCCTGGATTGATTGATCCTTTGAATTGTTCTTTTAGTCTCTCTGTCATTCAGTTCTGCTCTGATCTTGATTATTTCCTTCCTTTTACCTGCTCTGGGCTTTATTTGTTGTTGTTTCTCCAGTTCTTGAAGCTTCGGGCTTAGGTTGCTTATTTGAAATGTTTCTATCTTCCTTAGGCAGGCCTGTATTGCAATGAACTTCTCGCTCACGACTGCCTTTGCTGTGTCCCATAGCTTTTGGACTGTCATGTGTTCATTTTCACTTGTTTCCAGAAACTTTTAGAGTTCTTCTCTGATCTCATTATTGAACCATTCATTGTTTAATAGTGTACTATTCAGTCTCCATGAGTTTGAATGCTTTTGAGTTTTGAGGGGGGGGTTTGTTTTTGTTTTGTTTTTTTGAGGTTGGTTTGTTTATTTTCAAGTCCTTGTGATCCAAGAAAATGGTTGTTATGATTTTGATTTTTCTGAATTTGTTGAGGCTTGTTTGGTGTTCTATCATGTTGTCTATCTTTGAAACTGTTCTATGTTCATTAAAAAGAATGTGTATTTTGCTTCTTTGGGATGAAAGGTTCTATAAATGTCAGTTAAGTTGATTTGATCTAATGCGTCATTCAGTTCCACTATATCCTTGTTGTTTTGTTTGGAAGATCTATCCATTTTTGACAGTGGGGTGTTAAAATCCTCTACTTTCAGTGTTGTTGTCTACATCTTTCTTGAAGTCCTCCAAGATATTCCTTATATATTTTGGTGCTCCTATGTTGGGTGCATGTAGGTTTACAATGTTTATGTCTTCTTGATGGATTCTTCCTTTGAATATGATGTGTCCTTCTGGGTCTCTTTTCATGGTTTTTGTTTTGAAATCCATTTTGTCTGATATAAGTATCGCTACCCCTGCTTTCTCTCCATGCTCATTTGCTTGGAATATTTGTTTCCATCCTTTTCTTTCAGTCTATGTAGATCCTTTGTTCTGAGGTGGGTCTCTTTTTGGCAGCATATGTGTGAGTCACGTTCTCTTATCCATTCAGCGATCCTATGTCTTTTGATTGGGGCATTTAATCCATTTAAATTTAAAGTTATTATTGATAGGTACTTATTTTTTCCCTTTATACCTGTTTTCCTCTCTTTCTCTCACTCTTTTTCTTCATCTTCTTAGACCAGTCCCCTTCGCATATCTTGCAGGGCTTGTTTGGAGGGGATGTATTATTTTAGCCTTCTTTTGTCTGGGAAACTCCTTATATCACCTTCTATTTTTATTGAGAGCCTTGTTGAGTAGAGCAGTCTTGGCTGCAGGCCCTTACTTATCATGACTTGGAATATTTCTTGCCATTCCCTTCTGGCTTGCAGTGTTTCTGTTGAGACGTCAGCTGCTAGCCATATCAGGGCTCCTTTGTATGTTACTATGTATTTCTCCCTTCCTTCCTTTAAGATTCTCTGTTTGTCTTTGATGATTACCATTTTAATGATGATATGTCTTGGAGTGGGCCTCATTGGGATCCTCTTGAATGGGACCCTCTGTGCTTCCTGGACTTGTGTGACTTTTTCTCTCCTCCAATTTGGGAAATTTTCCATCCTTACTTTTTCAAGAAAGTTCTCTATCCCTTTTTCCTCTTCTCATTCTGATACCCCTATTATATGGATATTATTACATTTCAGGTTGTCCTGCATTTCCCTCAACACCTCTTCATTCTCTTTGAGACTTTTTTTCTTTTTCTTGGTCTTTCTGGGAGCTTTTTTCTACCTTATCCTCCAGTTCACTGATTTGACCCTCTGCTTCATCAAGCCTGCTTTTGATTCCTTCTACTGTGTTCTTCTACTCAAAAATTGTATTCTTCACTTACTCTTGCCTCTTATTGATAGTTTCTATGTCTTTGTTCATGCTGACATAGTTTGCAATAAGTTCCTCATAGATTCCCTGTAGTTTTGGTAATTCTCTTTGAGCTCACTGAGGTCACTGAGCTTCCTTAGAACCTTTTTTTTTTAACTCAATATCTGATAGTTTACTTCCCTCTATTTCATTTAGTTCTCTTTGTGGGAATTCTTCCTTTCCCTTAGACTGGAGAGTGTTTCTTTTTCTTCCAATTAATTGTGATATTCTTCTTTTTTTGCTTCTGCTTCTTAAATTGATCTGTCTTGATTTTCTGACTTTGTGGTGTGAACTTCTCTGGTAGGAGACTGCTTTTTTTTTTTTTTTTTTGTCTTTCTTTATGGATCTGCCTCCAATGATGTCAGCTGTTGTCTCCTGACCTTAGGCAGTCTTTTAGAGACTTCCAGGAATCTACTCTCTGGGTCTGTCTCCTCCATTTGTTAATCTAATCACTCTGCCTTCAGCAGTCAAGGTGGGGCTGAGCCTCCTGGGGGCAGGGCTATTTTGTCCCTTCATGCTGCTGCCACTCAGGGGAGTGGTCTGCCTGAGCAAGATGGCTGTTGCCGTGTGGGGAAGGAGTCAGCACCGGGATACCCTCACCTACTCCCTCAGTTCTCTCCTCAACGCCTCTGTAGACAGACTTTTCTCAAGCGTCTCTAGACTACTCTGCATCCCCTTTAGCCAAGGATCTACTATTTATGACTGCCACTCTGTACTCAGCACCCAGGCCTGTGCAACACCAGGCCAGGGCCAAGGCTAACAGGAGCATGGCTATTGTGTCCTTTCATAATGCTGCTGCTCAGGGGAGTGGTCTGCCTTAGCAAGATGGCAGCTGTGAAATAGGAGTTGAGTCAGCACCTAGATCCTGCTATCTACTTTCTCAGTTCTTTCCCCAAAGCCTCCCTCTCCAGCGTCTCTCCTCAGGTGGCTCTAGCTTACTCTGTCCCTGCCTCCACCGGAGCCCAGGGTAAGTGGCTGCCACTACAAATTTTTGCATTGGCCCTTTAAATGGCTCTTTCATCTCCAGCCGCCTGTCTCTGTTAGAGAGCACCTTGCCACATTTCACAGCTATCTGTGTGGCTGCTATCTGTATGCTTTTTCAGCTCTGGTGCTGTAGGCTGGAGATCCCTGCTTATGGTTTAGGCCCTGCTCTTCTCAGGGGGATCCAAATGGCCATTTCAATATCCCTCTGGCACTGCCACCTGTGGGCGCCTATTCCACTTTCTCGAGCTTTACCACACTCATTACCAGTTAGGTTGTTCTGAAGCCGATTCCTCTGTCTGTCTGAGGTTTTAAGGCTCCTTTCTCATTATTGTTCATTTTTTTCCCAGGTGATTTCTCCACAATTTAGTTGTAATTCCGGGTGGTTCCTGGGAGGAAGTCAGTGTGTCTTGCACTCACTCCCCTGCCATCTTGAAGACCTCTCTGTTTCTTATCTTCACTTTCAGCTTTCATATCTTTCTTTTCCATGTGTACCTGTAGGAATCTTTTCATGATATCTCATAGGAACGGCTTGGAGAAAAACAATAAAATATCACCTTAACAACAAACTTTGTGAATATTAGGAATAATCCTGTTTTCTAATATCTTCAGAGTACAAAATTAAGCAGAGATGTAGTTTTTACCTGGTAAAAGTGACCAACAAGACACATTAGGTGAAAACGCATTAGGCAAAAATTTTAAGAAGTATTAAAGTTTGTCATTTTGGCACATGATCACTATAAGCAATCAAAAACTCAGAGAAAAATATTCTAAAAAGTTTTTGCAAGAATCACTCTGTTTTAGCAGATATAAATTCTACTGTTTATTAAAAGCACATACAACAGTATTGGTAGGGGCAGGGGTGTCAAGGATAACATAATGCCTAAATAGGTGACACAAGTTATGATGTATATTTACTTTGTTAGCTAAAGTATATTTTGTTTTCTACTGCTGTGAAAAATTTTGGGCAAATTTTATACCATCCATTGAACTATTCAAAAGCCATGTTTTAAAATGGATTTTTAAAAGCCACTGCAGATAGTAAACATTCAATAAATGTTTTTAAGAATTAAACTGAATTGATTCATGCTACAGTACACAGGACATATGACAAAGAGAACAGATACTCTTTTAAAGCTGATTCATGCTGAAAAATAAATGGTTGAAGAAACAGTAGCTTGTATTACAATCTATTAAACACTCAATGCATTAATGTGATAGGGTAATAATATCTCTATTATTACTCTATCTAAATAATAAATTTAGACAGCTTATGTTTATCCAAGAAGAAAAATGCAGTAAACTGTTAGTGGTTAAGTGTGCAAGCAATAATTTGTAGATCCTCATAGTTCCTACATGACACCGGATCATCATGGTTTCAACACTCTCCATAGGAGAAAACCAATATAATCCTAATTCATGAGAATGCTATAAGGCAAAATTCTTAGAATATAAAATTTCCAATAAAGGAAAATAGTAACAGATATAAAACTATTACTTGACCTGAGCTTATGTTTGTTATAGATAAGCAGATAAATAACTACTATGGAAAATAAATCTCCCTAATATCATTTCCATCTTTAAATTAAGATGCCCAGGTAAAATCCTAAATTTCTCAGGCTCCCTTTTCACTGTAATGGGCCACAAGCAAGAGCTCTGTTCAATGAGCTTTTAGGGAAACATGGTTATCTTTACAAGTGACAGGCCCACAGGCATGACTACCCTTAGCCCTCCCTCGTTGGTTGTATTTAAGACACTATTATTTGAGATTTTTACCTGCAGCCCAAGCCAATGTTAACCCAAACTTGGGTCTGACATCTTATGACCAATGTATTGTTACTACATAGAATGTGTCTTCAAATTACAAGAAAATAAACCAGCACATATAAGCAAACTAGTGTAATGAACTTCTTACCTCTTTAAATAACACAAGAAAGCTAGCAGCAAGAGTTTCTTGATGGCAAAGAATTTCCAAGGACTTAAAAATGAAGTTTTGTCTTCTCTTTCTCATGGATGCAGGTGGGACCATAAACTCTTCTAGCATGATGCAGAGAACTCCCTATGGCAGGCAGGAGACTGTCACACCACACACACACAGGACTAAATTACAAAGTAATAACTTGTGAGGGGATATTTGTAAATCTGTTTGGGTTCCAGTAAAAACTAGCCTATATGGAATTTTTAAATATTTTACCTGGCCTGTAGTAACCCATTAAATAAAGGCAAAATACATAAAAAATAAAACTCAATTGAACAAAACTCAATAGAAAGTTCTCTATAATAGGAACCATATTCCTAATGGATCAGATCAACTATACAGACTAAGGCATTGTCATTTAGATAGCATCTCCTTGTCAGGTTACTTTCCAGAGACAAAATGACCAAGTTACTGATTACTTTTCAAATCACTAATCGGCACAAACAAAATCACTTTCAATACATTTTTAAAATACAGAAACCTGCAACTTGAAGCTTCTTTAACTTAGTTCTGTCTCTCTTTGTCTAATATGCCAAGTGTCTTCCTGAAATCCATGGCAAAGGCAAGGGATTCATTCATTTTGAACATTCAGTGATTCTTATTTTAATTCTCTGGGATAATAATTATATTCTTTGAAAAGTAGAGAAGGCTTAAGGAACAACAGAATAAATTTTTAAATATATCATATGAAGTAGTAAAAGAATATAAACATTGCTCAGTATTTTTTTAATGAAGCTCATTCATATTTGGGTAAAAAACTGGAAGTAAAACTCCCTCAAAATATTGTACCTTTTAAGTTACACCAATGTCTTTTGGGTTTTTCTTTTGGGGGGGTGCTTTTTCAAAATTATTTCAGCCTAAACTGATTTTCCACTTTCTACAGCGCATATTTTGAAAGTGTATATTTATTTACAGCATTATACATAAAGCTTATAAATACTCTGAACAATATGGGTTTGATATATCTAAAGATTGTTTTTAAACTTATATTCAAAGTATCTTCCAGGAGAAATATATGGTGATGAAGCGAAGCTTCAGACAAACTTAGAGAAACAGACCTTAGCTGCTCCCAGATTTACTAGTGATCAATTCTCCGCAACTGTGAAAAATGTAAGACAGTCTATCTTTGACATTTTGATGTACAAAGTTCACTTTTAAAATTACGATGTTCATAAAGTATCTTGAGAGAATAGAATTCTTAATTTGTGAGAAGTATAGAGAAAAAGTAACATGCGGAAAACTTTTTAATGTGTGTTTTCTGGACAGCACAAAAGCAGGCAGTTATTTCTGGAACTCATTCATTGCATTAAAGTATCACAGAGCCAAATTCTGCCCTCCAATAATTTTACTCAAAGTTACTTGAGTCCATATGTTTCTAGAAGCTGAATTTGTTTCATTGCATTTCAAGATCTAATCTTGTAGTTATTACACAGTCATAATCCCCATGAAATTGAAATTTTGCTTGTGTAAGAAAGTGTATTTGAATATTTCCTGAAGCAAAATGTGGTCAAAGACTGTGTAGAATAGGGTTAGTGAGAAATAAATTGCATATCCCCAAAACATCTCTGTACCTGCTAATTTTTCATACAAGTTGTCTCCTTTCACTTGAAAAATGCCAAGAAGGTCTTCTGAAAACACAGAAAGTAATATTTAGATAATATTTATTTATAGCTATCTCTAAAAAGTTAACTATGTCCTTAGCTAGTGAATAAAATGTAAAAGTCTATGTAAAGAACCACGAATAAAAATTTTTTAAAAAGAAAAATCTAGACTGTAAGTGATTGCATTTAAAATTATTATTATTGAAAGTCTTGTTGCCAGTTTAATACCATATGGCCTTAATTGTGCAGTATAAAGTAAAATATTATGTGCTTTTCTGTATAATTAATGAATCTTAAATTCTTAAATTGAAAAGACAAAAAATTATTCTACCAGATTCCAGACATTCACAGACCTCTGTATAATATCACAAATCTTCTTTTAAAATTTCTGAACATTTGTCGTTTTTCCTGTAAAGCTATATTCATCTTCATACCAAAAGTACCTGTTTCATTTTTCAGATAATAATAGGAAAAAACTCTCCAACATCTGCACAAAATATGTCTATCCTCATTAGATCCATTTGCTCAATTAAATTCAAGTTTCTCTGTCCAAAAGACATAAATCTGGGTATTGATTTAACTATAAAATTGTGAAACTCCCGGTAGTCTTCTAAAACTTGGATGAGCATATAAGCTTTTAAAGTTATTCTAGTATTTAATATACATAACTGCTTCCAGCGGGCTAAAGGCACAGCTGCCCATTCCATTTGAAGAGCTACAACTAGCCTGCTAGCCAGTATCTTGCTACTTTCTGGGTTGTTTTTTTTTTTTAAGTGTTCGCTTCTATTTTATTCAGCATGAGTTTGATACTTTCTGAACATGAACCATATCACCAGCAGCCAAAATCAATAACCTATCTAATCAAGGCCCTATAAACTAACAACAGACCTTGGTGCTCTGTTCCTATAAAATGCAGTTCATTCTAAGCCTTTCCTTCCAAACCAGTCTAACTCTAAATTTATTATCCTTTTCTGACAAGGTTAGAGCATTGTCTACCCAGAGTCCTAGAAAGACTCTTTTAGGGAGCAATCAATTACTGCTTGAAAGGGGGGGAGAAAAAATCTCTCTCTAAACTCTCCTTGAAATCTTTTTATTTAGCTCCAATTTTCTCTTAAGAGCAAAGAACTTTCACCATGAAGCTTTCCTACAGAAACCAGCTACTTCTTTCCAAATAAAAGTCCTGTGTAAATATTTCATAGACATGTTTCCTGTGTGAATTTCACAATATGAAAAGAAAATGTTGAATAAATATATCCCTAAATCATACCAAACAAGAAATACAAACATTTTCTAAAATCCATGAAGTTTTGCAGCATAAGCCACAAATTCTCCTTCCGTGATACATCATGTGCTTGTTGATACCCTGGAAGCTGTACCTCATAGCCTTCATTCAATGACTTCAGAGTGTATTTGATACCTATGTTTACTCTAAGCTTCTTCAAGTAATATCTTCCATCTTAAAAACTGAGAAGTATTTTTGCCTTGAAACATTACTCATAGGTAGCCTTATAAGCAATACCAAGTTTATCCAAAAACATTTTTTCCCTCTAGATCTGTGACATTAAACACATGCGTGCAAAACCACTTTTCATGGCAGAAATTTTCCTTTTATATTTTGGTTTAATGAGTCTTTCTTCCCAGGTAGACACTGGACTCTTTCTGGACAGGGAACATGATGTCTTGACTTTGTGGCTACAAGGCTTCTATTCCAAGAGCAATCTGAGCAAAATCAGTGATAAATACAAGCTATTGAATAGGATGGAAACTATTCAATTGAATTAAATGTCAGAAAAGACAATGGTGTGAGTCCCACTCATAACCCATTATTTCCTCATGAAGTATAAACAACAATCCCCTTCAGAATAGTACAATAAATTAAAATTCACTAATAATACATAAACATAATAAACATAAATATAATAAATCAGAAATAGGCTAATCAATTGATGGATAAGCATAAATGATACTATCTAGTGTGAACACTCCAAAGCAAGCCTACTATTAGAAAAGAGGGGCCATAAATAAATGTTGATATGGGACCATTAGTGCTGATGTGGGTTTCCAATGCTAAGTTTAATAGCATTATTATCTGCACCCATTGATCTCACCTGCTGTGTTCTTTCAGGATCTACTGATGGCCCTGTATTTCAAAGAGCTAATCTCTTCTGCTGCTTTGTTTACTGGCTTTGCAGCCACTCTCCACTTTACTATGAAGGCAGGCTTCACTGAAAGACAAATATCATATGATCTCACCTATAAGTGGATTCTAAACAACAAAACAAAGATGCAGGGGAAAGTGGTGGTAGAAAGGCGGAGAAAAATGTATTTGAACAAAAAATAAATTAATTAAATTTAAAAAGAAAAGAAGTGTTGGGGGAAAAAAAAGAGAAAGTTCAGCGTGGTCCAATTTATAAGCACATGAGACTCCTGATGGTATAAGCTCTATGTGCTACTTTGCTTTAAAAGGTGCCACTTCTGACCCATGCTCTATAGGTTATGACTTGTTTTGTCAATAGGGATAATTCTTACCTATTATCCCTTTTCCCCTTAATTCGACAACTACACACTCATTCAAGACAGAAGCTGAAGGAAACAGAATCTTTGCCCGGGAAATATTGAAGGTTGCTGGTCTTTATGATTATTAAACCTTGAATAATTCAAGCCAGGTACATAATGCTCTAACCAAGACACACTAAGGGAGACTAGGACAGCATGAAGGTGACACTCTTGACCTTGAATGCAGAATATAAATTTTTCATAGAGTACATCTTTGAGAACAGAAACAATGCTTTATTTTTCACTCCTTAAAATTGTTTCTTTAAGAGTGGTATTGTTTCGGGTGAAGGCAGCAATCTGAAATTGAAAACCATCATCTTTTTTATATTACAATGTAGTCCAAAATCAGTAGCTTTAGTTACTCTCACTACCAGCTAGCTGTTCAAATGATCCTTCAAGTTCAGTGATAAGATGACTTTAGCACCACCTGCAATGACCACAGGCTTCTTCCAGTATAAAGCCAAACACTGCAGCAATCTCCAGCACAACCCATTACCATAAAAAATGTAGCAGCTGCAGTGTTGTAATGCAATCAGTGCTGATGTCCATCTGGTTCTGTGATAGCCCTTTGTTCCCCTAACACACTTTATTCTGGCAAGAAAGCTGATGCATTTTGCTGATCAAATATCCAAGAGATGTAGGTCTCCCAGTAGGAGAATATTTGGAGTTTCCTGAGAGGAACTTGAAAGGAATACTCTGCTCAAGTTTTTTTCAATTCTCAGTCACTGTGTTCTCATAGGCATCTCAGTAGATTCTTGTTGTTTAAAATACAAGATATTGTTTGCATCAAAAGCTATGAAAATTTAGGCTCAATTGCATTTTGAGAAATACTGGATTAAGAACTGTTCTTTTCTTATTTATAACATTTCATAAGATTATCTTTTAGAAGTTGCTAGAATTCTGCTCGTGCTATTTTTTTATCCAGAGAAGTTCTTTATTTATTTTTTATTTTTTAATTTATAAATCATGTTTATTCTATTACAGTTGTCTCAATTTTTCCCCTTTACCCCCCTCCACCCATCCCACCCCACCCCCCTCTCACACAGTCAATCCCCCACACTGTTGTCCATGTCCATGGGTCATTCATACATGTTCTTTGTCTAGTCCCTTCTTCTTTCCACCATTGTCCTCTTTCCCCATCCCCTCTGGTCACTTTCATTCTGCTCCATGTTTCCTTGCCTGTTGTTTATTTTGTTCATTAGTTTATTTTGTTGAATATATTACACTTATAGGTGAGATTATATGGTAAAATAACATTATATTTTTGTACCAATTTCTATGTAGTAAATAACAAGCCATTTTTGCTTCCTTTGATTTACTTATTTAATATTTGTTAACTAATGGCAGTTTAATATGCAAGTATGTAGATCTGTACTATCGAATATGATAGCCACTAGCCACATATAACCACTGAGCACTTCAAATGTGACTATTCCAAATTGAGAAATGATGTAAGCATAAAATACACATAGGATTTCATATTAAGCACAAAAAAAAGAATGTTTCTATTGATGACACATGAAAATGATAATATTTTGAACATGGGTTAAATAAAATATTATTTAAATTTTTACCGTCTTTAATATAACTACTAGAAAATTTTAGATTACATATACAGTTCACATTTGAGGCTTGCCTTACGTTGCTGTTGGACAGCTCTGATATAGAGATAAAGCTAGTTCAAAATTCAAGTAAAACAAGTGTTAGCAATAAAATATAATAATTTCTAGCCCTACTCATCTCCAATATGCTCTTTCCCTAGAAGGGAAGGAAAAGATCTTTTAAGACATTTATTGTACAAATTATGAACCTCAATGATACAGAATTTACTAAATTTTTGTGTTAGACCAGTGTTCAGTGTTAAAGATTCTAAAAGAAAATTGCCACTTCTTAAACTACCACAGCCAATTTTGACAAGTTTGAAATAAAGGAAAACTTCCTTAACATAGTAAATGGCATCTATGAAAAACCTGCAATGAATGTCATACTTGATGGTGAAAGACTGAAAGAAGTCTCCTAAGATTAGGAACAAGGTACAAATACCTTTTCACCACTTATTTTAAGTTTGTACTGGAAGTTCCAGCCCATGCAACCAGTCAAGGAGAAGAAATAAAAAGCATCCAGATTGGGCAGAAGTAAAACTGTATTTGCAGATATGTCCTATTTTAAATAATATACACACACGCAAATTAGAACAAATAAAACAAGTACATAAAAGTCACAGGATATAAGATCAATATACAAAAATTAATTGTATTTCCATAAGCAGACAATGAATAATCAAAATACAAAATTAATAATACTTTTAACAATAGCATAAAAAAGAATAAAATATTTTAGAATAAACGTACAAAAAAAAGAATTCCAGAGTTGAAAATTACAAAACATTGCTGAGAGAAATTCTAAAAGATCTGCACAAATAAAGAAACAGTCCCTGTTCATGGATTGGAATATTCAATATTGTTAAAATGACAATAATCCCCATATTAATCTATGGATTCAATGTAATCTTTCTGAAGTTTCCAAGAGGCTTTTCTGGTTTGTTTGTTTTTTTCAGAAATCAACAACCTGATCCCAAAGTTTGTATGGAAATTAAAAAGATCTAGAATAGCCAAAGCATTTTGAAAAAGAACATAGAGAAATTTCAGTTTTCAATTTTGAAATTTACTATAAAACTAGTTACCAAGACAATGGTATTGGGTATTAATGATAAACATATATATCAAAGGAACAGTCTAAATATGAATTCTTATGTTTATGGTGAATTGATATTCGACTAACATACTAAGGAAATTCATTGGAAAAATGATAACCCTTTTAACAAATAAAGCTGGTACAATAAGCTATCCATATGCCAAACAATTAAATAACATGGTCCCTTATCATATAGACAAAAATTAACTCAAAATGCATCATAAACCTAAATGTAACAGCTAAAACAATACAATTTTTACAAGAAAACAGAAAAATCTCTAAGACCTTAGAATAGCCAAAAAATGTATTTGATATGACATCAAAAGCATGACCCATAAAGGAAAATAATTTATAAATTGGACTTCATCAAAATTCAGAATGTTTGCATTACAACAGGTATCATTTAAAAAATAAAAAGACAAGCAACAGACTGGGTTAAAATATTTGTAAGACACTCAGTTGACAAAGGACTTATAGCCAGATCATAGAAAGAACTCTTACACTCAATAATAAGACAAACAACCCAAACAAAAATGAGCAAAATATTTAAATAGACATTTCACCAAAGATACTGAGATGGCTAGATGGCTAATAAGCATATTAAAAGATGCTCAACATTTTTGGCCATTAGAAAAATACAAATAGAAACTACAATGAGATATGAGTGACTATAATTAAAAGACCGACAATAAATACTGGCAAAAAAGGTAAATAAATTAGAACTCTTTTATGTAGCAGGTATAAAAGTAAAGTTGTACAGTGACTTTGGAAAACAGTTTAGAAGTTTCTCAAATGCAACATGAATTTATCACCCAACAAATTCCATTCCCAAGAGAAATATCAATAAAAATGTATTTAAGCAGAGAGGCAATATGGTGGAGGAGTAAATGGAAGTCACACTGACCTCCTCCCAGGAACAATCTGGAATTACAACTAAATTGTGGAGAAATCACCTGGAACAAACAACTGAACAATAGTGAGAGAGAAGCCTTATAACCTTGGACAGACAGAAGAATCAGCTTTAGCACAACCTGGCTGGTAAGGAGTGTGGTAGGGACTCAAGGAGGCAGGCTGGGCTCCCATGGGTGGTAGCGCTAGAGGGATATTTAAACAACTAGTTAGATACTTGTGAGGAGAGGGGGATCTAAACTATAAGCACGGATCTCCAGTCTACAGCACCAGAGCCCAAAAAGTACACAGATAACAGCCAGCTGCGAAAAGCTACAGCATTGCTCTCTGCCAGAGATGGGCTGCTGGAGACCCAAAGAGCCGTTTAAAAGGCCAATGCATAAATTTTTATTTGCAGCCCATTACTGCAGGCTCTGGCAAAGGTGGGGGAAGAATGAGCTAGAGACGTCAAGCTGAGGAGAGATGGGGAAGGGAGCTTTGGGGAGAGAACTAAGGGAAGAGCTAGTGGAATCCCAGTGTTGAGTCATTCCCCGTACAGCAGCAGCCATCTTACTCAGGCAGACCACTCTCCTGAGCAGCAACAGCAACAGCCTGAGAGCACACAAGAACACTGTGCCCAGGAGGGACTGTGCCATGCCCTGTGGTGCCTAAACCTGACTACTGAGTGCAGCGTGTCTAGACTAACAACTGAAGGAGACAGCCACAGACAGTAGATTCCTGGAACTCTCAAACAGACTGCCCAAGATCAGATGAGGTCAACATATGACATCATCAGAGGCAGATCCAGGAAAAAAAAAAAAAAAGGTAAATACTAGAGGCTACCAAGACAAAATCCACTGTGGTCTTCTCTATGATTAGCAATATTTACTATACTACACAGCTTTTTAATATTCATTTCAGGTCAGTCAAGTTTGTGCATATTAAGTCAAAAATTTTATACTAATACTTCACTTTTCTCTTTTCTTATAATATTCTCAATATTTTTACAGCCTTATTAATACTGGTCCATTTGCTGTTGATAGTGGGGTTGCAGGGGAGAGTTATTTTTGTGGACTTGAGTATGTTTCCTGGGCTTTGTGGTTTCATTCTGGCAACACCTGCACAAAAATACACAAGACTATGTTGGGCAGAGTGACTCTCAGCCAACCAGCTGGAGGGTATAACCAACCAAGGAATGACCAAACAACAACCAAAACCAATTGCTTCCAGAGACTCAAATTAAATGGCATAAAAGGCATCCAAAGAGCAACAAGCGCAGGACATCAAGGAGACTGACCAACTGAATCTCGAAGGTCTCCTACCATAGATTTCACACCACAAAGTCAGAAAGTTAAGACAGATCAATTCAAAAAAAGCAGAAGTAAAAAAGAAGAGCCTCACAAATAATGGGAAGAGAAAGACACAACACCATTTCGAAGGGAAAGGAGGAATCCACAGAAAGAGAAAAAAATGCAATAGAGGCAAGTAAACTATAAGATACACAGTTCAAAACAATAGTTCTAAGGAAGTTCAATGAGTTCAGGGAGCTCAGAGAGAATTACCAAAAACTACAAGGAAACTATGAGGAATGAACTGCAAACTGTATCAGTATGAAAAAGGACATAGAAACTATCAATAAGAGGCAAGAGGAAATAAAGAATACAATGTCTGAGTTGAAGAACACAGTAGAAAGAATCCAAGCAGGCTAAATGAAGCAGAGGATCAAATCAGTGAGCTGGAGGATAAGGTAGAAAAATGCCCCCAGAAAGAGCAAGGAAATTAAAAAAGACTAAAAAAGATGAGGAGGTATTTAGGGAAATGCAGGACAACCTGAAACATAATAACATCCTTATAATAGGAATACCAGAAGGAGAAAAGGAAGGGATAAACTGTCTGAAAAAGTAATGATGGAAAACTTCCCTAATTGGAGGACAGAAAGACACACAATTCCAAGAAGTACAGAGGGTCCCATTCAAGAGGATCCCAATGAGGCACACTCCAAGACACATCGTCATTAAAAAGGCAAATACCAAAGGCAAATAGAAAATCCTAAAGTCAGCAAGGGAAAAACAGGTAGTAACATACAAGGGAGCCCTGATATGGCTAGCAGCTGACTTCTCAACAGAAACACTACAAGCCAGAAGGGAATGGCAAGAAATATTCCAAGTCATCAAAAGCAAAAGTCTGCACCCAAGACTGCTCTACTCAACAAGGCTCTCAATAAAAATGGAAAGTGAAATAAGGAATTTCCCAGACAAAACAAAGCTAAAAAAGTATACCTCCTCCAAACCAGCCCTGCAAGATATGCTAAAGGGACTACTTTAAGAAGATGAAGAAAAAGAGTGAAAAAGAGAAGAACACAGGTATAAAGGGAAAAAAATGAATAAGTACCTATCAATAATAACTTTAAATTTAAATGGATTAAATGCTCCAATCAAAAGACATGGGGTAGCTGAACAGATAAGAAAACATGACCGGCACATATGCTGCCAACAAGAAACCCACTTCAGAACAAAGGATCTACACAGACTGAAAGTAAAGGAATGGAAAAAAATATTCCAAGCAAGGGGCAAGAAAAACAAAAAACATGGATAGCAATACTTATCTCAGACAAAATAGATTTGAAAACAAAAACCATAAAAAGAGGCCCAGAAGGACACATGATCATACTCAAAGGAAGAATCCATCAAGAAGACACAAACATTGTAAACCTACATGCACCCAACATAGGAGCACCCAAATATATAAAGAATATCTTGGAGGACTTCAAGGAAGATGTAGACAGCAACACACTGAACGTAGAGGATTTTAACACCCCACTGTCAAAAATGGATAGATCTTCCAAACAAAACATCAACAAGGATATTGTGGAACTGAATGATGCATTAGATCAAATGAACATAACTGACATGCATAGAATCTCTCATCCCTAAGAAGCAAAATTCACATTCTTTTCAAATGCACATGGAACAGTTTCAAAGATAGATCATGTGATACGACACAAAAGGAGCCTCAGCAAATTCAGGAAAATTGAAATCATAACAAGCATTTTCTCAGACCACAATGGCTTGAAACTGAAACCAACCTCAACAAAAAAACTTAAAAACATTCAAACTCATGGAGACTGAATAGCATGCTGTTAAACAATGAAAGGTTCAGTAATGAGATCAAAGAAGAACTCTAAAAGTTTCTGGAAACAAATGAAAATGAACACACAACAGTCCAAAACATATAGGACACAGCAAAGGCAGTCCTGAGAGGGAAGTTCATTGCAATTCAGGCCTATGCATTGCAATTCAGGCCTATGCAGGCCTATGCATTGCATTTATTTGAAATGTCAAATAAATGACCTAACCCTCCAGCTTCAAGAAGTGGAGAAACAACAAAGAAAGCCCAAAGCATGTAGAAGGAAGGGAAGAATCAAGATCAGAGCAGAACTGAATGACATAGCATGGAAGACAGTGAAGACTGACGTCAAAAGCAGGTTGAGTGCTTGGCAAAGCCATGCTTGACCAGCTTGCATCTACAAAGCAGAGAAAACCAGCAACTGAAGGCAGCCAGAACCCAGGGGCATTGAGAAGTGTGTAGATAACCACAAGCTTCAGCTGAAGATAACTGTAACCTTTGCAGAAGAAAGCTTTATCATGAAGATAGCTGGGAACAGAACAATCACTGACCGCAGCACTCCCTTAAGTCTGCAAAACTCCTTTGAGGTTTATCTAACCAATCCCTATGAAATAAACATGGAGATTGTGTTCAGGGTCACTGTCTCTCCATCAGAAGACAATGCCCCACCTGGCCCCCACTTTTCTCTAAACTGTCTGTATTGTCTCTTTCTCAATCTCCTGTTGCCCCCATTCAGAGACAACCACTCCACGTGGGTCATGGTAACATAAAGACTAAAAGAACAATTCAAATGATCAACCAATTGAGAAAAAGATAAATGAAATTGACAAGCCCTTAAGAAGACTCATCAAGATAAAAAGGGAGAGAACCCAAATAAATAATATCAGATATGAAAGAGGAGAAATTACAACTGATACCACAGAAATACAAAGGATTGTAAGAAATTACTATGAACAATTATATACCAAGAAATTTGAAAGCCTGGGTGAAACAGACAAATTTCTAGAAAAGTAAAACATTCCAACACTGAAGGGTGAAGAAGCAGAAAGCCTGAACAGACCTATAACAGCTGGTGAAATTGAAGAATAAAAAAACTCCCAGCACACAAAAACCCTGGATTGGTCAGTTTCACATGAGAATTTTACAAAACTTCTAAAGACCAGCTAACCCCCGTCCTTCTCAGACTGTCCTGAAAAATCCAAGAAGCGGTAAGACCCAAAACTTTCTTTCTGAGGCCAGCATCATCCTAATCCCAAAACCAGATAAAGACACAACAAAGAAAGAAAACTACAGGCCAATATCGCTTATAAACACGGACACTAAAATCCTCAACAAAATATTGGCACACTGCATCCAGCAATACATGAAAAAGGTCACCCACCATAATCAAGTGGGATTCTTCCCAGGGATGCAAGGATGGTTCAATATTTGCAAATCAATAAATGTAATACATTGCATAAACAAAAGGAAAGACAAAAATCTCATGAGCATATCAATTATAAGGAAAAAGCATTTGATAAGGTACAGTATCTATATATGCTAAAAACAGTCAGTAAAGTGGGAATAAAGTGGACATACCTCAACATAATAAAAGTCATATATGAAAAACCTACAGCCAACATCATATTCAAGGGGCAATAACTAAAAGCTTTCCCACTAAGATTGGGAACAAGACAAAGCGGTCTGCTTTTACCAGTCCTATTCAACATAGCATTGGAAGTCCTAGCCACAGCGATCGACAAAAAGAAATAAAAATCATCCGGCTTGGAAAGGAGGAAGTAAAACTGTCATCATTTGCAGATGACATGATAGTGCACATAGAAAATGCTATGGACTCTACCAAAAATCTACTTGACCTAATAAGTGAATTTGGCAAAACAGCAGCATACAAAGCCAATATTCAGAAATTGAAGACATTTCTGTACACTAACAATGAATTACCAGAATCTGAAATCAGGAAAAAAAATCCCATTTGCTATAGTAACAATAAATAAAGTACTTAGGAATAAACTTAAATAAAGAGGTAAAAAACCTCTACTCAGAAAAGTACACAACACTGAAGAAGGAAATTAATGGAGACACCAATAAATGGAAGCATACACTGTGTTCATGGATTGGAAGAATTAATATCATCAAAATATCCATACTACCCAAATCAATTTATAGATTCAATTCAATCCCTACTAAAATACTAATGATGTATTTCACAGATATAGAGCAAACATTACAAAAATTTATATGGAACCACAAATGACCCCAAATAGCTGCAGCAATTTTCAGAAAGAAGAACAAAGTAGGAGGGATCACAATACTGGACATCAAGCTATACTACAAAGCCACTGTAATCAAAACATTCTGGTGCTGGCATAAGAACAGACACTTAGATCAAGGGAACAGAATAGAGCCCAGAAATAAGCCCATGTCACTATGGTCAATTAATACTTGACAAAAGTGGCAGAAGCATAAAATGGAGTAACAATAGCCTCTTCAACAAATGGTGTTGGGAGAGCTGGAAAACTACATGCAAAATATTGAAACTTCATCACCAACTTACACCATACACAAAAATAAAGTCAAGATGGATAAAAGACTTAAATATAAATAGCAACATCATAAATGTTCTTGAGGAAAACATAGGCAGGAAACTCTCTGATAGTCCATGCAGCAATATTTTCACCAATATGTACCCTAAAACAAGGGACATAAAGGAAAGAATAAGCAAATGGGACTTTATCAAAATAAGAAGCTTCTGCATAGCTAAGAAAAACATCAGCAAAATGAAAACGGAAACAACCATATGGGAAAATACATTTGCCAATGATACCTCAGTCAGGGGGTTGATCTCCAAAATATGTAAAGCACTCACATGACTCCACCCCAGGAGGACAAACAATTCAATTAAAAAATTACAGGCACTTCTCCAAGGAGGACATACACAGGGCCCAGAGACATATTAAAGGATGCTCAGCATCACCAGCCATCAGAGAAATGTAAGTTAGAACCACAATGAGATACCACTTCACACTGGTCAGAATGGCCATCATAAACAAATCAGCAAACAATTGTTGTTGGTGGGAATGCAGACTGGTACAGCCACTGTGGAAAACAGTTTGGAATTTCCTCAGAAACCTGAAAATGGAACTGCCTTTTGACCCAGTGATTCCACTGCTGGGATTATACCCTATGAATCCTGAAACACCAATTCAAAAGAACCTATGCACCGCAATGTTCATAGCAGCACAATTTACGATAGCCAAGTGCCAGAAGCAGCCCCAAGGCCCCTCAATAAATGAGTGGATCTAAAAACTATGGTACATTTATACAATGGAATACTACACAGCAGAAAGAAAGACAGAGCTACTGCCGTTCACGATAGCATGGATGGAACTGGAGAGCATTATGCTAAGTGAAATAAGCCGGGGGTGAAAGATGAATACCATATGATTTCACCTATAAGTGGAAACTAATCAACAAAACAAGCAAGCAGGAAAATATAACCAGGAACATTAAAAGAAAAAACAAACTCACTGTAATGTGAGGGAAGGAAGGAGGTGGGTAATGGGGAAAAGGGAAAGGGTCAAGTCAAGGAACATGTATAAAGGACCCATAGACAATGCCAAAGCGGGGGAGGATTGAGGGTGGGAGGTGAGGGTGGGTGGCGCAGGGGAAAGTGGTGGCAGAAAAATGGAAACAAATGTATTTGAACAATATTTTATATATATATATATATAATTTTGCAGAAAAAAATGTATGTAAGTGAAAAAACTTAGAAATGAATGTCTTTGGCTGCAGTATTTATAATAGCCAAAACCTGGAAACAATCCAAATATCCATCAACTGGTGATTGAATAAGCAAAATGTGGTCTCTCCTTACAGTGGAATACTATTCACCAATAACAGGGAATGAACTGTGGACACATGGCACAACATTGATGAATCTCAAACACACTATGCTCAATGAAATAAGTCTGATACAAAATACCACATCAAGTATAATTGTATTATGTTATTCAATTTATATGAAATTTCCAGAAAAGACAAAGCTATAAAAAAGGATAGTAGATTAGTCATTGCTCGGCATGGGAATGTGGTGGGGGGAGGGATTAACAATAAATGGCACATGAAGGATAATACTGGGATAACAAAATGACTTGGGTGAGTGATTTCACATCTCTGAGATTTACAATCTTCATCTGAAAAATAGGGTTAATAACAGTGTCTCCTTGCAAACTCATCTTGAGAATTAAAAGAGGCAGCTAGCCAATCAACGTTAAGCATAGAGTAAGTGCTCACTTATTGATAGCTAAAATTATTAATTACATTTTCAAATTACTACCAAGCTTTTCCAAAGTGAGTTTGGCTTCAGCTCGTTTGGCTAAGTTATTGCCACTAGGCATTCTTAATTTAGCACGTTGAATTAAATTATCTTAAGGATCTCTACCCCTCTTGCCCACCAAAATTACTTATTCTTCAAGCTCCACTAATCCGTATAGAGCATTCTATTTCATTAGCAATGATTCTCTTCAAAACTCTTCTATAAATTACTATATATGTATACCTCATGTGACATGTAAGTACATAATCCCATTACTGATCTACCTTTTCTACAGTATATAGCTTGACTCCAGTATCACAGTCTTTCCACCCCTACCTGAGACCATGGAAGATATCATGGGATTCTTGCTTGCATAGTTCAGGTGTAACTTTGAAACCCTTCTTTACCACCATTCCAGGGAGCCAGAGTGATATGTGGTTTGACAGCTATTTACTATCCTTATAAGTATTTACAGGAATACATTTGCACCAAGAAATGCTCAATGATGGGGAATAAATAAATTAAAACGCTTAGAAAAAGGTGTAAGTCCTATAAAATACATTTTTAAAGTTTACTCAAGTTATTGTTATAACTTCTCTGGCTGCTATACAAAGAGACCTAAACCTATCTCTTCTTACCCTGCTTCCTAAAGGATTAAGTACCCAGAAATGAACTCATTAGAATAGGTCAAAAAATAAGCTTAGGTCAAATGCCTAACTTGTAAGACATTCTGAACCCTCTGTTCTTGAACTCTCTCAATGTACTATAAACATTTGGAAGCACTTTTGTGAACGAAACAATGCTTCAGTGTAGTCACTATGAGCCTTCCCCATTAACAACTTAACTCTATCTCTTAAAACAGAAACATACATTGTAAGAAATTTCCCCCTTATTTTACCTCCTGTTGTTCTTTCAAATAAAAAATCAGACATTTTCCATAAGTTTATATCCAAAATTTCAACCAAAAGACCAGCCTTCATCAAAGAAAGTAACTGCTCTTGCAAAGATTTTTACTCAGACGATGTCTAAATTTCTCCCTTTCTCTTTTTCAAATATAAGATAACAGATCTACATCATTCCATGTTTGTCATTTTTGATAGGATCTTCACTTTTCTGCTTCATTTATTAGTCTTGTCTCTATCAAAAATATCAGTTATTGAAAATGTTGAAAAATTTCACTGGTTGCCCTGGTTGGAAGTTGGGAGTATCATTTTTCTGGCTTGTATCATTGTGAACTTGGATGAGAGTATCTTTAAAATACAGTGAGCTCAAAATGTCCAACCCACCTACCTCAAAATCATGTTGAGAGTATAATTGAGACACCAAGTAAAAAATACTTCAGTGACTAGGGATAAAATTCAATTTTGTCATTATGCTCATTAAATTTCTTTCTCGACTCTGAAGGGGTGGACCTAAAAGAGACAAATTTTCATTTGTCCTTTAAAGCTCAAAGATACTGTGGGTTAGTAGATTTCATCTTTTAAGAAAATTCATTAGGTAGAGGAATGACCATCATAATTTAAACTTGGATCTTTCTGTTTGAAAAGAGGCAGAGATTTGCCACAGAAGGTTAATTTTGAATCTTGGCTCCAATACTTAGAGCTTTGAGCAAATCACTCCAGCTCTGGTCAGTGTCCTCATCTGCAAAATGGGAGTTGAGTATCAAAGGTTATAAAACCCTTAAGTGCTGCTCAGATGTAAATGTTTATTAAATATTTAGTAACTCTATTTCCAAAGGATGCATGTTCAATATCTGAGGAGCTCTAACACCTATCAGCTCTATTATCCGTTTCCTTGTGCACTTCTAAACACTCTTCCCTGCCCTTCACCCTTAGCAAGAACTGAAGTTTCAAAAGAAGATTTGTTTGCAGGAACAGAGAGAAAAAGAGATATAACAAGACTGATTTACAAATATACCAAATTGAAAGAAGATTTCTTGAATATCTCGCCTGTTATTAGAGTAGAATATAGGAGAAAGGGGGGAAAGAAAGCTTCATTACTGCCAAAGCCAACTTGACTTTTGCAAAGCTAATTAAACATGTCTCAAGTATATAAAATATATTATCCCCAGATAACAGCGTACTGTTAAGTTCTTCATCTTATTAAGAGCTTTCATTAATATTTCTTCAACATAAATTTTAAACCCAGACAGGTATTATTTGAGAGGCCTCACAATCGGAATGACCTAAATCAGGGTGACAGAGGCAAAGATGGATTACCAGTGCCTGTCTCAACAAGAAGAGGAATGAGAATTCCATCCTCCATTATTGTCCAATTCTAATGTGCTAACATTATCTTCTGAAAAAGCTTTCTTCCTAAGGCCTCTTCAGGCCTTATGCCCCAGGAACTCTCTACTGACAGAAGAGACTGTCCCAATTCAGAAAAATAAACCCCAAACCCCTGAGTCAGAAAGCCAATGCTTAAAGGCTTTAGAGAAACTTGAAGCATCATGCTTTACAATAGAAGAAAACAAAGCCAGACAATGTGATGTGTCTGGGGTTATAGATACTGATATGTGGTATAGCATTTTGAGAGAAGATAAAGCTAATATAAGTAAAATATTTACCAAAATATGTTTGAGCACTAAAAATAAAAATAAATAATTTTTAAACAACAAATTTTTTCCTTGCTCTGATTGATTCATGCCTCTCATACTTTCTTTTACATCCTCAACTGTCATAAAACACCATTCTGGCTCATTATGTTACTCCTACTCTAGGATATAGTCTCTTCAATGCATTATTCTCTCCAGCCTATATTTAAATGCCCCTATTGGTATGAACGTTCCACCTGTGGTGTGCCTCCTCTCCAGAGGGTCAAAGGTGAAGGAAGCCAAAGTCAATATGAACAACAATTCACCATAAGATTCCACAACATGATTGGCAATCTAGAACTTGACCAGATAGTATTTGTAAAACAAGCTCTACTTTCATAATTTCCCTGAACTTCCAATATTCCCTCCACTACTGACTAAATTGAGGCCAGATTTCTTTAAAGAGACGAAAGCTCAAGATCATTCATTCAGGTACCAAGGCTCATTGTCTATTATTTCCCTATGCTCAATTCTAGGAGTTCTCAATTTAACTATCCATTGGTGGGAGATGTGCATGAGAGAAAACATAGTATTACAGTGATTAAGAGCAAAACCTCTGGAACCAGACAGCCTGAACTTAAAATTTGGCTATACTACTTACTTGCTGTATAATCATAGGCAAAGTACTTAACCTTCCTGTACCTCATTTTACTCTCTATAAAAGGAGGAAAATAACAGACCACCTTTTTTGTAGGGATATTGTAAAAATTAAATAAATAAATACATGCAGAGTACATAAAAAGCCCTAAATAGTGTTGCTATTGTTATCATACTTGAAGATATAGGACAGTGATTTGTCTATAAAAATTAATATATTTTCTAATTTAAATTTAATTTAATGTTTCTTTAATAGCTCTTAAAACTGCATTTTAAAATAGTTGATTTCAGGAGTTTTAGGATCACAACAGCTTTACCATTTAGTAGTGAAAACAAACATCTTGATAAAAATCGCAGGATGGGTGAAAGCTCAAGACATTATGCTAAGTCAGACACAAAAAGACAGGTTCTGTATGAGTCATTTGAGTAACTAGAGCAGTCAAATTCCTAAACAGAAAGTAGAAATATGATTTCCAGGGGATGAGGGGAAGGAGGAATGGGGAATTGTTATTTATGAAGATAAAAGTTTCAATTTGAGAAGATGAAAATGCTCTGGCGATGGATGGTCATGATGGTTGTACAACAATGTGAATGTCCTAATTACACTGAACTGTACACTTAAAATGGTTAAACTGGTAAATTTCACATTATGATATATAACCACAATAAAAAATAATAAAAGAGTTTTTAAAAAGTCACAGGAATGTAGAATGTATATCATTTTCTTTGATTATAAGATTCCCTCAATCTATTAGAAACCAAATTGTATTCTTCTTTCTCTTTCATGCTCCCCAGATGAAGGACAATTTTAATAACTTTTTAAAACTTTTTGACCTCATTTTTAATATTTACAAGGGAAAATTGACTTACCATAAAAATATTCCTCAGTGATACCCTTTGCAGTGAATTGGAGCTATAGAGAATGCCCTGTGATTTGCAGGTTTTCCTCAAACAGGAAATCCGGAGCATTAATGGGTAGATTTTCACTAACATTGTAAAGTATCTGTAGAGTTGACATTTGACTGATATTGTGACAGCTTTTTCAAACCTTACATACTGTCAGTGCAACCATATTAGAGACTGCCCCTGACTTTGTAAAGTAATTTAAAAACAAAAATTGAGGGAGGTGGGTGAGGTGAGGACTAATAAATACTTCATTGAAATCCCAAGGGCACTAATATTGACAGAACAATGCTCCTTACTTTGGGAGGAAAACATTTCCTTGGGAGGAAAAAAAAAGACATATATATATTTCTAGGGACAATGTGTTGCCTCTGCAACTTCTTCAGATTCATTGAAGTGCCAACTGAATGACTATACTGCATACATTTATGCACTGTGTGAGACACTTGTATGGAAATTCAACTGTGACTGTGAATGCTTCAGACCAGATAGAATTTTAACGTTTTCTGCTACTGGAGTGGGAAAACCAAATAGCTATTTCAAATTCATTTCCCTTTTCCATTTGATTGTGGCACTCCCCCAGGACCTCCCCCATGCTACAACAGCTCTAACTTTCCAATTCACTTTTGCTGAAAAAGTCTAAACATGAAGCAATACCTTCTACTCTACCAGTCACTGTGGTTCCCCTAAGGGTATTTTTCTGTTGAAGTAAGTCACTAAGTAGCAGACTGATAGCTTTTTGTCTTCCTAAGCTCATTGACTAAGAAAATAATACACATAAAGGCAGCCTATTCCAACAATATCCCAAGGAGAAAATAGTCTATTGCCACCAACTTTTAGTGATCGGGGTAGAAAGGATTAGAGAAAAAAACACCTTGGGGGACTCTACAGAAGATAACATGCCAATACTCCATTTGATGAAACAAGTAAAAAATATATAAAAATTGTGTATCTTTAGGAAATAGTAAGAGAATCTACCCACTGTCACTTCTGATTAGAAAAGAGTTAGAAAAAAAGATCTCTTGGTAATAGATATTTCACTGAATTTGTAGCATTGCTTTACTAAATGAAAACCCAAAATGAAAGGACATCAAAATGTCAATCTATTCAGAGAAGACAATCTATCTATACTTTGAAGGACTGTCAATACTCAAAACCACATACTTGAAATGGTGAGTTTTAATCCTCACCTGAAGTGTTTGATGACATTTTTTCCTCACTGTGTTACAAACCAAATTCTGTTTCAATACAGAAATATAACAAAATTTGAAGGATAAATAGATTTCTGCATCAGGTGCCATAACTGTACCTTATTTTATAAATATTTTCACTTTCACCTGAGTAAAAGCAGTATAATTGGGAAAAAGGCTCAAGAAGCAGGGAATTCTATTTCTGTTTACAATTTTAAAAATACAGCTGTTTTGCAGCTGATCCACAGCTGTAAAGCATCCTTAACACTATGTGTTAATAATATCATTTTACTTAAATTTGCTTCCTTCCTTCTGTATATCTTTTTTTAAATTATTTGTATCTATTTTAGGGAAACTGAGAAATAGTTAGTTGACTGATGTCCTCAAAAGCAAAACTTGTAGAGCTTCAGCTTTAAAATGACAATAACATCAGGAAGTAAGTAAAACTGAGTAAAGGGAAAAGGGAGAAAGCATTTATGTGATTGGATAATGGGATTATAAGCAATTTTTGTCTTAGATTTGTCTTATTTTAATATTATATTTTGAAGTAAAGTTTAAACATAACAATAACAATATGCTGAATTTATTGGGTATTTTATAATTTACCAAGTGCTTTAATATTTCTTTATTTTCCAAAGACACCTTCAAGACAGGCAGGGCAAAGGCTTTTGATCCCATTTTATGGATGAGAACTGTGACATTCTTAGTGGTGGAGACAAAAGAAAGAGGTCAACACATTCGTACAGCATTTCAGCTCAAATAACAAATATCCATAAATGTTTCAACAGGAATCCAATTGAAGCGTGACTCAGGATAGCAGAGCTCTTCACTGTGGCAGCAACAACAATTTCTAGCATCAGCTTCTTTCCCCACTCCCAGAACCATCCTCGTAGGACAGCACCTAGAGGTGCTAACACCTCAAACACTCCTACCCTCCTCACAAATCTGAGCGCCATCTCCATGAGGTCCCTCCTCCAAGCTTCTGGGTTTGAGGACCCCACTTACTTCTCTTTGTTCCTCCAGTCTTAGACATGACAGGTGCTTCTTTTAGTTAGTTCTGTGCTACTTCAGTGTCCACATTTTGATTTTCAAGCCCTCTCGATACATGCTTAACCAGTTCCCTTTATGAAATTCTCTTTGTTGAAATAGTGAAAGTGGGTCTATTTTCTTGCTGGGACCCTAATGTAGATATGTTAACCATAAATAAAAAGCACTTATTTATACATTTCTGTCAATGCAATAATATAGAAGTTTATATTTTCAGCTCTTGCCAGACTCAAGAAATTACTCATTCACATGATCCCAGATTCTTGGAGACTTGCTAGGTACAGCCCTCAGGGACAGCAGGTAGCCATCTGGTTTCCTCCCTGTTTCCCATGCTAAGTGGACATAGATTCTCTCATCTCATAGACATTTTAGAGAAGAAGGTCCACCCAATACTTGGAACTAAAGCATTGGTTCTACATGTAGTTTACTTATAATTACTTCCAATACTGCACATGTGATATATCCTGAGGTACAAGACAAATAGTCATATTTTCTGGGATAGCACTTTAATAAAAAGGATCCTGCTTATCTAACACACCTTTAAACATAAGGCATTTGGGGCTTAGTTCAGAAACAGAGCCAAATATGGATCAAACTTTTCTAACCTTTGACTTGGTTTATATTTTGCAGTGTTTTAACTAACATCCTATTTCTAAAGATTTCAAGAGGTACATGATTCTTGGATGAGAACTTATTCTAGCAAAATAATATTCTGATGAGTTAAGTGTAAATGATTCAGAAACATTCTAACTCTATTTCCCTTGCAACACACAGGGATTTCAAAGTTAATGGAAAAAGTGCTGGCAACTCACATTTAGAGTTTTTATTGAAACCAGGATGTTTGAATAAACATTAGACATTCAGCTAACTCAGACTGAAATGGGTTCACCAATCCTTAATTATAACAGTGCTTTAACTGATGAGGAAACATGTCACATTTAAGTTTCAGACAGAAAGCTTTACTTGGCAGGCATGCTTCTGTTTCAAGAAACCTCTATAGTCATATTATAGCAACCAATTGAGATATTAAAACAGACACCGAAGTTTTAAACTCAGTCTGGCAAACACCATGAGAAATAACTACCAATTGGACATTTTAAAAAAATAAATAAAAAAGAGTGTCAGGAGTTTAATGATTAAGTTTTGAAAAGATGTTAGAGCAGGACACATAATTTAAAAAAGAACACACCTTCCTTAAATGGGCCAATAATAAGCTAATCACATAAAAAAGTGAAGAGTGGAATGTGTTCGAGCTCCTCTTGTTTGTCCTGGGGATTGTAATTTGGAGCTGCAAATCAAAATGGCTTGTAAGTAGGAAATGAACAGACTTGTGATGAAATTTTAATTTCTCTGATGCCTGATACTTGAATTAAGCTGGTAGTGAGCCAAGTGAAACTTGTGTAACCAGGCAGTTAGTTGAAAAGAGAGGAACGTGAATTCCCAATGGCTTGAAAATCACCTATGGTGTTGTCCAGAGCCCTGCTTAAAATATATCAGGACAAAGCTATCTGGTATGTGCTGCTAGGTCTTAACACATATTAACCAACCTTAGCTCGCATCAGAATTAGTTGGAAGGATTATTAAAACACAGATTACTGGGCATCTTTCCCAGAATTTCTGATTCAGTGGGTGTGGGTTGGGGCCCTAGAGTTTGCATTGCTAATAAGCCCTCAGGTGTAGTTGATGCTAGTCTGGGCCATTCGCTGAGAAACACTGATTTATGTATGGTGTTCCAGGCCACAGCCAACTCTGAAGGTGAATTTGCAAGCACTTGAAATTATCATCCCAGAAAAGTGTCTCAGGGCTTCTGAGTCTATTCATCCTCAAATAGACCAGACCTCTTCAATGAATTTTTGATATAAATAATTTTACAACAAAGTAATCATAAATGCTTTTTAAATTAAATATGGCACATATACAAAAATTTTTTTAAATAACCTGATAGAAATTATTTTCATTCCACTTGACCTCATGTTGAGGGATAATTTAAAGGAAAAGAAATCAACAGAGACAAGAGGGAAGGGGGGGCGGGGAAAAGGAAGGGAAGGGGAAAGTCAAGGAACATATAGCAAGGACTCATGGACAAAACCAAAGGGGAAGAGCTGAGGGAGGGAAGGGGGGAGGGGCAAGGGAAAGGGGTGGGGGGGAGGCAGAGACAAATGTATTTGAAAAAATAAATTAAAATTAAATTTAAAAAAAAGAAAGTAAAAAAAATAATAATAATTTTTAGAAATTAAGATTAGTCTGACAGTTCAGGGTCCAAAATTGATTGATCTCTAAAATACACCTGTTCCTTGTGAGAGGTAAACTGATATACAGTTTAGCCAAGCTGCTTTGTTCCTCACTTTGCAGCAACAGATGGTTGTCACTCCTCTGGCACTAGGTTATTTCACAGATTCTCAAATGGATTGACCTTGGAAATTTAAATGAACATCATACTTTCTTCAGGAATCACTTCCATGAGCTCATGGGCAAGACATTACATTCTTTGCTTGAAGGCCTCCAAGAATAAGAAATAAACTACCTTTCATGGCAAAACACCCTTCCTTTTTTAGGGTGAAAGAAAATGATGAAGACCCAACACCAGACATCTGTGTCAGGATGAAGTGCACAACATTTACTCCAAGAAAGACCTTTTCCTCACCCCTGCGTCATGTTGGTCTTCAGGTCCTTCTGCTATTTCCACTGCAGTAACATCCAATACCTTTGTACATGTCTTGGGATGTTGTTCTCAACTCCACTCTGAATATTTTAAATTAATCTGCTGTAAAATTGACTTTTTTGATGTACATTTCTATGAATTTTAACACAAGTATAGATTTGTGAAACCACCACCACAATCAAGATGTAGGACAGTAACAAAACCACAAAAGACTCCTGCATGCTATCTCTTTATAATTACATCCTCTTCCCACCCCTAACCTTTGGTAACCATTGATCTAATGCCCATCACTACATTTTTGTCTAACCAACAGTATTTTAAATGGAATTATACAGTATGTAACCTTTGGAGACTGACTGCGTTTGCTGGGCATACTACTTTGAAATTCATGCAAGTTATCTTGTGTGTCAAGGGTTTGCACTTCCTATTGCCGAGGAGTATTGCATTGTATGTATTTACCACAATTTGTGTATACATTCACCTGTGGATGAATATTTGGATTGTTTCCATTTTGGGGTGATTAGGAATACATATGCTAAAAAATTCATAAATAGGTTTTCTGTGAATGTATATTTTTACCTACCAAGAAATTGAAAAATTAAATACATATATATTTAACTTTATAAGAAACCACTTAACTGTTTCCCAGAGTGGCTATATCACTTTGCATTTCTATCAGCAGTGTTTGAAAATTCCAGTTGCTCTACATTCTTGCCAGTATTTTTAATTTATAATTTAAATTACAAACAGTTTTAATTATAAATGTATAATTTTAATTGTAAATATATAATAATATGTAACAATGTAATTAAAAATATAATTTATAATATAATCAGTACACTTAATTTTAGTCTAGTAGGTGTACAGTAGTGTCTCATCCTAGGCTTAATTTGCATTTATTTAATGGCCAGTAATACTGAACATTTTTTCATGGGCATATTTGCCTTCTGTATATGCTCTCTGGTGAATTGTTCAAGTTTTCACCCATTTTAAAATTTCTAACCGTTGAGTTTTGACAGTTCTTTATATATTCAGACAATAAGTTCTTCAATGAATATGTGACTTGTAACTATTATATCCCAGGCTATAACTTGAATTTTTATTCTTCACAATGTCTTTTTTCTTTTTTTATTTTTTGTTGTTGTTCAGTTACAATTCTCCCACCTTTCTCACCATTGCTCTCCCCTGCCCCATCCCCCCACTCCTGCAGTCAATTACCCACCTTGTCCATTCCCATGAGTCCTCTATTTGTGTTCCTTGGCTAGCCCCTTCTCCTTCTTTCCCTGTTATCTCCCTCCCACCTCTCCTTTGGTCACTGTCAGTTTGCTCTTTCTTCACAATGTCTTTTACAGAGCAAAATATATCAATTTTGATAATATCCAGTATTTCATTTTTTCCATTTTTTGGACTATCTTTCAGTGCCATGTCTAAAAATTCTTTGCCTAACACTAGATCAGAAAGCTTTCTTCTAAATGTTTCTAATTTTACACACAGATCTATGGTCTACTTTGAATTATTATTTGTATAAGATGTGAGGCTTAGGTTTTTACACATGAATGTTCCATTGTTCTAACACCTTTTGTTGAAAAGACTAGGCTTTCCCAAAAGAATTACTTTTACAACTCCAAAAAAACAATTGGCATACTTGTACAGCTCTATTACTGGACTCTATTCCATTCACAGTTTTCATTCATAGTAAGTCTTAAAATTAGGTAGAGAGGTCCTTCCAAGTTTATTCCTTTTCAAAATTGTTTTTGTCAATTCTAGAAACTTTGACTTTTCATAAAAAATTTTAGAATAAGATTCTTTTAATTAATTAATTTATTTTTTCAAATACATTTGTCTCTGCCAACCCCCCACCACTTTCCCTTCACCCCTCCCTCAACTCTTCCCCTCTGGTTTTGTCCATGAGTCCTTGCTATATGTTCCTTGACTTTCCCATTCCCTTCCTTTTTCCCTGCCCCACCTCCCTCCTTCCCTCTTGTCTCTGTTGGTTTCTTTTCCTTTCAGTGTTGCTGGTCTTATTTTCCTTCCATCTTTGTATTGTTGGTTAGGTCCAACTTATAGGTGAGATCATATGGTATTTGTCTTTCACCCCCTGGCTTATTTCGCTTAGCATAATGCTCTCTAGTTCCATCCATGCTGTCGTGAAGTTTAGTAGTTCTTTTTTTCTTTCTGCTACGTAGTATTCCATTGTGTAAATGTAACATAGTTTTTTGATCCAGTCATCTACTGATGGGCATTTAGGCTGCCTCCAACACTTGACTATTGTAAATTGTGCTGCTATGAACATTGGGGTGCATAGGTTCTTTTGAATTGGCATTTTGGGATTCTTAGGGTATAGTCCCAGCATGGAAATCACTGGATCAAAAGGCAGTTCCATTTTCAGCTTTTTGAGGAAATTCCACACTGCTTTGCACAATGGCTGCACCAGTCTGCATTCCCACCAACAGTGTACTAGGGTTCCCTTTTCTCCACAGCCTCGCCAGCACCTGTTGTTTGTTGATCTGTTTAGAATAGCCATTCCAACTGGTGTGAGGTGGTACCTCATGGTGGTTTTGATCTGCATTTCTCTGATGGCTAGTGATGCTGAGCATCCTTTTAAATGTCTCTGGGCCCTCTGTATCTCCTCCTTAGAATAAGATTTTTATATCTACAAAAAAACATACTGGATTTTCTAATGGAATTGTGTTAAACCTCTAGATCAGTTAGGGAAGACACAACATATTTATTTTGGGTTAAAAGACCATGTTGATACGTTGAGCTTTCTGATCCATGAACATAGTACATATCCATTTGTTTAGTTCATCTGGTTTAATTTCATCAGTGTTTTGTAATTCTCAGCATACAGATACTATGGACATTTTGTCAGATTTACACGCAGATATTTCATTTTGTGGCAGCTATTGTAGATAATTTTTAAATGTTGGTTTCCTTTTTCATTGATTTTTGTGTTGTTTTCACATCCTTTGTCTTTGCTGAACCCTCTTACTATTTCTAGGAATATTTCAGATATTCTTGGGGATTTTTACATAGGTAAACACATCATTTGTGTGCAAATGACAGATTTATTTCTTCCTTTTCAATATGGATGCTTTTTGTTACTTTTACTTGCCTGATCATTCTGACTAGGATTGTCATTGTGAGGTTGAATAAGAATAAGGAAAGTGCACATTCCTGCTTTGTTCTCTATTTAAAGGGAAAGCATCCCTCTTTAATATAGAGATGAGATCCTATGCATTCAGGGTGGTATGGCTGTAGTCTTATTTCTCTTTGAGATACTTCTAATACTCCTAACAACTTGCTTTATAATTAATAAAAAATATAAATAAAAATGACCCGATCAAATTTTTTAAAAGATAGGGTGTTAATCATAATGTTATCTGTAGGATATTTTTTTTTGGTATCAGATTGAGGAAATTCCCTTTTATTCCTAATTTGCTGAAGGTTTTATTACAAATGGGTGTTGAATTTTGTCAAGTACCTTTTCTGCATCAAATGATATATTTATGTCTGTTTTCTTATTTAGATTATTAATACAGTAGATTGCATTGGTTGATTTTTAAACATTGAAGTCCCAGAATAAATCTTGCTTGGTCATTGTGTATGAATTTTTAAATATTGCTGAAGTTGGTTAGCTAATATTTTCTGAGGATTTTGTATCTATATTCATGAAAAATATTTGTGTCTGTTTCTTTTGTTTTGTACTATACTTGTTTAGTTTTAGTATTGGGATAATTCAGGTATCACAAAATGTGTTGAGAGATGTTCCCTCCTCTTTTCTCAAAGGTAATGAATGTCATTGGCATTATTACTTCTTTAAATATTTGATAAAGTTAGCCAGTGAAGTTGTTTGGACCTACAGACTTCTTTCTCAGAAGGTTTTTAAATTATGATTTCAATTACCTTAATAAGGTATAAGACTTTTCAAGTTATCTACTTTGTATTGGGTAATATTTATAATTTGTAGGGTTTTTTTTTAAATGGTCTACTAAGTTGTAGAATTTATGTGCTTTGAGTCGTTTGCAGTCATCCCTGTTGTTTTTTTAATGTCTGTGGTGATTGCATTTTATTCCTGATAGTAAGAATGTATGTCTTCCTTCTTTTCTCTGTCAGTCTTATTAAAAGATTATCAATTATTTTATCTTTTCAAAAAGTTTTTATTAAATTTCTTTTTAAATTTTTAATTTTATTGGAGTGTTTTGTCTTTATTATTTCTTTCTTCCTGCTTGACTTAGGATAACTGTTTTCTTTTTTCTAGTTTCTTAAGGCAGAAGCCTAAAGTATTTCTTGAGTTCTTATTGTGAAATAAGCATTTAAAAACTTTCATTTAAGTATTTCTTTAGCCACAACTCACAAATCTTGTTATGCTATGTTCTTGTTTTTGTTTAGTTCAAAATATATTCCAATTTTCTTTTTGAGCCCATAGCTTATTTAAAAGGGCAATGCTTAATTTCCAAGCATTTGTATCTTTTTCTGTTATCTTTCTCTTATTGTTTTCTAGTATAATATATTATGCTTACATTATGGTGATTCATTTTATATTATCACAGAATTATTTTGTATGATTTCAGTTATTTTAAATATGCCAAGGTTTGTTTTATGACCCAGGATGACATCTCTTGTGTAAGCTCCCCGTTAAGGATGTTATGCTGTTGTTTTTTGATGGTGGGTTCTATAAATACCAATTAGAGTTCAGTTAGTTAATGATGTTGTTCAGTTCTATATCCTCGCTGGTTTTCTGTATACTCATTTTATCAATTACTAGCATAACTGAAGCCTCCAAACATAATTGTGGATTTTTCTATTTCTCCTTCTATTTCTGTTTTTGCTTTATGTATTTTGAAGCTCTTTTGCTAAGTGGATCCAGCATGTGATGCAGTTCAGGGTACTGTACACAGTTTTCAGTGACATAACAAGATTTGTATGGCTGCAGCCTACTGAGCAAGAAGAGAAAAACAGGGAGAAAAGCAAGAGTTAACAAGAGAGAGGTGGGGAACAGATTATAAATATACTTATATGCCAGTAAGAGTTAGTTGGTGGGAAGTAATAAGAAACATTTAAGCAGAAAATTACATAATCAGATTAATCATTCTTTCATAAGTATAATTTGGGGAACACAGTGGGTAAAGTTCAGGATTCCTTAGAGGAAAATGTAAACTCAAAACAAACAAAAAAAATAGTTAAATTCTAACTGATAAACTTGAAAACCCAAACACAGTAAGATCAGAAGGAATTTAATTTATTCATTTTGGTCAGAAAAGCATTCAAAAAGAAATGGACATTGCACACAGAAATCCTGAGGCCTACTACGGTTTTCTCAGTTATGGGTAGAAAGGGGAGAGAAAATTATTTTCTATTAGCAGTTTGGTGTTTTCATTACAGATTTAACATTAAAAGTTTAATGTAAAGTCCAATTGGCCAATTTGCTTTCTGTCTCTGTGAATGGCCATAATTAATAAATAATGCATTTTGTTTAATGAGAAAAAACAATGGTCAAGGTAAAAATGTAAAACATTTTAATGGAATCTTTACAAAAGGTCATTGTCCTTCTAAATATTTTTGATGATTTGTTCTTCTTAGGAAAGCTGTTTTTAAATGTACACACTTACCATACAATTACTCCAGCAGCTTAAGAATACCTAAGTATACTTTGATAGGAATCCAAAGTTGTCTTCAAAAATGCTTAGCAATGGGCATAATGATGGTCTACTTCTTATGTATTTAAAAAGGTCTGTGAATAAGAATAACAAACAATTATTTTTCATTACAAAAAGGTATATAAGCAACATTACAGCAGGATGGCAAAAAAACAGTTGCTACATCAAAGGAACACTGGAAAAGATTAGAAAAGGATTTACAAAAGTGCAGATAAGGCTCAGGAAAACCAACAAGGAATAGTAAGATCCACTGACACTAGCAATAGCAGGGAACCCACTCTTTGATCTGAAGGGTAAGGGAAAGAAGTATTTTCCAAAGGGTACCCTAAGAATAGCTGTAGTTGAATAAGATACAGTTAACTTCACTTATCTAGGTTTTACCTCATTCTCCTCACATTCCTTACCCACTGCAATTGGCCAGACCCAACAGAATGTGATTTGATTCCTAAAGCTCAGTTTCTGGGGCCCAGAATAGGGCAGAAAAGAGTAGAGAGTGGATTGGGGATGGGGTAGAGGGCAACTGAAAGCATTAATAAGTACATGAAATGAAAAATTTCTATTGGGCGTATTATACTTGAAATAATTCCACCTCCCCTGCCAATCTCTCTCTCTCATACACACAATCACACATATACTCACTGGTTCTATTCATTGAGAAGATATTTTTCTACCCAGAGACATATGAAAGGATGCTCCGCATCACTAGCCATTAGAGCCATTAGATGCAAATTAAAACCATAGTGAGATACCACTTTACACCCATCAGAATGGCCATCATAAACAAATCAACAAACGACAAGTGCTGGCAATGCTGTGGAGAAAAAGGAACCCTAGTGCACTGCTGCTGGGAATGAAAACTGGTGCAGCCACTGTGGAAAACAGTATGTAGATACCTCAAAAAACTAAAATGGAACTGCCTTTTGACCTGGTAATTCCACTGCTGGTATTGTACCCTAAGAAACATGAAACACCAATTTAAAAGAGTCTATGCACCCCAGTGTTCATAGCAGTGCAATTTACAATAGCCAAGTGCTAGAAACCGCCTAAGTGCTCATCAGTAAATGAGTGGATCAGAAAAGTGTGGTACCTTTACACAATGGAATACTATGCAGCAGAAAGAAAGAAGGAACTCCAATCATTCGTTGCAACATGGATGGAACTAGAGAGCATTATGCTAAGTGAAATAAACCAGGCAGTGAAAAACAAATACATGATCTCACCTATAAGTGGAACCTAATTAACAAAACAAACAAGCAAGCTAAAAAGAACCAGAGAAATGGAAATAAAGAACAAACTGACAGTAACCAGAGATGGGGGAGGGGGATAACGGGACAAGAAGTGGAAGGTTCATCAAGGAACATATATAAAGGACTCATGGACAAAGACTATGTGGAGGGGCGAAGACTGAAAGTGGGAGGTCAGGGGGGTAGGTCAGGGAAGGGTAACGGGGGAAAAATGGGCACGACTGTAATTGAACAACAATAAAAAATATGCAAGTGGAAAAAAAAACAAGAAGCTATTGCTGGATCTCACAGGTGTAATTTCTATCACTAAAATTTAAGCCTTCAATTCTCCTAGTGCCAGTTGAAAGATTGACGTTGCGTATTAGAATTTCAAGCCCAGGTGTTTCATCTCATGGGAAAATTACTTACTTTATAACATAGTACAGGAACTATACTTGCACGTTGCCCATCATCTTAACTGATTGAGCTTGGAGTTGGGACTGTGAATGGTCAAGCAACAAGTCTAATGTGCTGAAGTACAAGTGCAACTTATCATGCAACTCTGAAAAGTAGCTAAATATCTCAATGATTTAAAGTGCTTGAGGTTTTAAGTGGTTCTTGCAGTAGGCACACCAAGATAATTCTGAGTCCTTGTCTTTTTTTATCATCACTTGATCACAATTCCTCTAGTGAGATGAAGGACTTCTTCTCAGTGAAATAGGGACTCAAGCATGCTTAAAGCAATTGAATTATGTTTCTTTTGTACAGGTACTTCACAGATTTCCTACCTTTTAAATCCCTCATGTTTTGGCTAGAGCAGGAACTCACTGGTTTTCTTCATTACTGAAACTCCAGGATTTCACATAGTGCTTGGTAGATAGTAGATATGCAGTGGGTATTTTTGAACAAATTAACAAATGAAGTAGACGTTGTATGAGGAAGAACATTGTATCTGACCAGGACTTATTGTAAATTCTGACTCTAACATTTTAGCTATCTAGTGTATTCAGAGAGATCACTTAACTTCTTTGAGTCTCAGTCTCATCTGTCATAAAATGGGCATAAAAACAACCCCACACAGAGTTGCCAAAGCATTACAGGAAGTAATATGTTTGAAACTGGAGACTACAAGGCATTCCAAATATATACTGTTTTTACTACTGAAATTGGTTATCAAACTCAAAAATCTCTAAAGATTTCATATTAGTACAGATTTTAAAATACCAACAAAAATGTTCTTTTTCTTCTAGAAAGCATGCTGAAAGGCAGTAATATAAAACCAAAAACATCTTTGTGACAACCTACAACCAACACGCTTTTCCCATTTGAACTTCAGTCTAAAAGCATATTCTTGTATCTATTAAAATTAATGGTTACAGATGAGATGGAGCATGTGCAGGGTGGTTGATCTCACCTATAAGTGGAACCTAATCAACAAAACAAACAAGCAAGAAAATATAACCAGAGACATTGAAATAAAGAACAAATTGACCATAATGAGAGGAGTCGGGGGAGAGGGATAATGGGGGAAAATAGGGGAAGGGTTGTCAAGGAACATGTATAAAGGACACATGGACAAATCCAAAGAGAGTAGATTTGAGGATAGGAGGCAGGGACGGGTGGAGCAGGGGGAGTGGTGGGAGGAAAATGGAGACAACTGTACTTGAACAATAAAAAAAATTAAATTAAATTAAATTAAGGTAAATTAATAATTACATGTCTTTGACTCAGCAACTCTACTTTTGGGACTATCTACAGTAATAAATGTTTGAAGACAGCAATGTTTACAATGACAAAAACAACCAGAAAAAAACCTTAATGTATATTAGCAAACAATATAATGCATATAAATTAGGGTATATCTGCACTACAGAACTATACTGCCTAATACAGTTGTTACTAGCTACATGTGGCTACTGAGCACTTGAAATGTGGCCAGTCCAAGTCTAGATGTACTGAGAGTGAAAAATATGCATTGAATAGCAAATACTTAGTATGAAAAATAAGCATGTAAATGTTTCAGTAATAATTTTTATATTAATTAAATGTTGAAATTATCAGGAACAAGACAATGTGATCTGTATTAAAATGCCAATGGCATTCTTATCAGAATTAAAACTAATCTTAAAATTTATATGAAACTGCAAAAGACCTGAATAGACAAAGAAATCTTGAGAAAGAACAAAGTGGGAGGTAGTATATCAAACTATACTACAAAGCTCCAATAATCAAAACAATATGATAGTGGCATAAAAAACAGATATATAGATCAGTGGTATAGAATAGAGATACTCACCAGAAATAAATACTCACTTATATGGTCAATTAATCTATGACAAAGGAAGCAAGAATATAAAACAGGGTAAAGACGGTCTCTTCAATAAGTGGAGTTGGAAAAACTAGAAAAACACATGAAAAAAATGTCTTATACCATACACAAAAATAAAGTCAAAATATATTAAAGTCTTAAATATAAGACCTGAAACTATAAAACCTCTAGAAGAAAACATAGGCATTAAGCTGTCTTATGTTGCTCTTAGAAATACCTTTTTGAATATATGTCCCCAAGGAAGGGAAACAAAAAAAAAAATGGGACTATGTCAAACTAAAAAGGTTTTGCACAGCAAAGGAAATCAACAAAATGAATGAATGGGAAAAGATACTTGTAAATGTACATCAAATAAGGGATTAATATCCAAAATTTATAAAGAATGCATGCAACTTAACACCAAAACCCTAAAAAAATTGATTAGAAAATGGGCAGAGGACCTGAATGGACATTTCTCCAAAGAGGACAAACAGAAAAGCCATAGATATATGAAAAGACACTCAACATCAGTAATCATCAAAGAAATTCAAATTAAGATCACAGTACAATATTACCTCATACCTATCAGAATGGCTATTATCAGTAAATTAGCAAATAACAAGTATTGCTGAGGACATGGAAAAAAGGAAACATGCACTTTGGTGGGAATGAAGATTGGTGCAGACACTATGGAAAAAACTATGGAGGTTCCTCAAAAACTAAAAATAAAGCTGCTTTATGATCCAGCAATTTTACTTTAAGTGTCTATCAATAGATGAATGTTTAAAAAAGAAGGTGGCATATATTTACAATGAAATATTATTCAGCAATAAAAATAAAGGAAGTCTTGCAGTTTACAAAACATGGATGAACCTAGAGGGTATTGTGCTAAGCGAAATAAGTCAGACAAAAACAAATACCATATGATCTCACTTACATGAAGAATCTAAAAGAAACAAAATGAATGAACAAATCAAAACAGAGACAAACCCATAAATATAGAGAACAAGCTGATGACTGTCAAAGGGAGGGATGGGGAAATGGAAATAAAAAAAAAATAAAATACAAAACATGCTGAAATGATATTTTAGATGTATTGACTTAATTAAAACACAATATTATTAATATTAATTCTTCCTATTTCTTTTTACTTTTTCAAAAATGTAGACACTAGAAAAGTTACAAGTACATTTGTGGCTTGCATCGTATTTCTATTAGACAGAGTGCTATAATAATCAAGAATTGGCAAACTGTAAACAGACAAATAGCAAATATTTTTGGTTTAGCTGGCCATTAAGTTTCACAACTACTCAGCTGAGTTGAGATAGTTTTTAAAAAAATGAGCGTGACTGTGTCCCAATAAAACTTTTTTAATGAACACTAAAATTTAAGTTTTATGTAATTTTCACATATCAGGAAATATTCTTTTGATTTTTTCTAACCATTTAAAAATGTAAAAACCATTTTTATCTCACAGACCATACAAAAACAGGTGGCAGGACAAATTTAGCTCACAAGGTATAGTTTGCAAATGCTTTCTTTAGACTATTACACAGTACTGAAAAAATGGATTAGATATATTTGTACAATATATACAGTGCCTAAATTAAAATAGCTTATTGCAGAATAATATAAAGACCAAGATTTTATATTTGTGAAAAATAAAAGTGTATAATGTTTTAACATTTATCTAATTTTATATGATCGGTGGGCTATGGAGGGATACATGCCAAACAGTTACCATTGCACATTAGATTGGACACAAAGAAGGAGATATGTGTCATGTTTCATCCCAATTACTGTAATTATGTGTGACTCATAATTAAATGTCTGATAAATAAAATGTACTTAAATTTCAGAAAACACCAAGGTTCCCTCATATATATAGATAGATGAAAAATGTCTTCATCATTGAAATGTTGGTATTTATGCTTACTTATTCTGAACAAGTATTCTGTTCATCATTACTGCAAAAACTGGAAAGAAAAAGATCAGAACAAAAACTAATGGTAGAAAATATTTTTAAGTGAAAGATATTATTTTTATTCTTTGCATTTTTTTCACTAATACATATAGTTTGCCTCAAATTCTACCCTTTAAATGAGTAATGTGTACTATGACTAAGTATAAATGCTTAAATATTATCTGGGCTCCTGATAAAGGTAAAATGTTCCCATAAGCTCTTATTCATTTAGAACATATTGAAGAGAATTGATTTAGCAGACACTTCATTTTTAGTTTGTACTAATTTTCTATTTTTGTGTAGCATATTATTCCTCAAACCTTAAAGGCCTAAAGCATAAATGAAATTTACTCTCATAGTTTCTGTACATCAAAGATTCAGGAGCAGTTTAGCCATTGTTTCTGGCTGCAGGCAAGCTGTCAGCCAGGGCTGTAGTCATTTGAAGGCTTGACTGGGCCAGAGGATTCATTTCCAAGATGATTCACTCAGACGACTGTGGGCAAAGACCTAGGTGCTTTGATACATGGACCTCTCTGGGGGTCCTGTTCTCATGGCATGGCATGGCTTCCTTCCCCTAGAGGGAGGAAGATGGAAGCTCGGTGATTTTTAAAGCCTAGACTGGGAAAATGCACATCCACAATATCTTCTTGGCTTACAGGCTAGTTCTATTCAATATAAGTGGGGACTATACAAGGACATGAATACCAGGAAGCAAGAATCATTGGGCACCATCTTGGAGGCTTGCTACCATACAGTAGCCAAAAATATTTACAGAGATAACTATGGTCATAGCCTAAATCTAGCTATTAGATATGTTTTACAAATAGAAATCTGATTAAAATATTCTAATTTTGTACATTGCTGTTTTTCCAGGAAAAAACCTTTATATTAAAAGCATACTTAACGTTATATAATTTGTCAGATATACGACAACCAACACATCAGTGCTTTTAAAACACTTAGAGAGTACAGGGTATTTTATACAAACAAATTACCTATCTGTAAAGCACATGCTCAAGTGAATAAATACAAGAAGTAAGGCATGGATAAAGAAAAATTATATTATAAAAATTACCTGCTTTATCTTATCATTTTCTTATCAAAGTGGTATAGCATAAAAATTACAAAAATTCATCTGGTAAAAATAAGGTTATTAATCAGTATATAGAATATGTTTCTGGAAAAGATCTATGTCTGCACAGACAATAGACTGGAAGAATACACATCGACATTAAATGGTGGTATGTCTTGGTGTCTGGATTAAAAAAGATTACTTTCCTCCTGGATTATGTGTTTTTATCTACAATATTAACAGAGAACATGCATCAATCACTTTTATAATTAGAAAAAACTTAGGTAAAAATGTTCATAGTCTGTTTTTCTGCCTTGTATTATTTCTATTCCCTAAATTAGCTTTTGAAGAATTTTATTTGAGATCCATAAATCATTCTTACAAACCAAGAAAGGCTAGGTTACTTATTCTAACATTTATCCCTGAGACTACTAGAAGCTAATTGTGAATAGGTGAAATAAGAGGCATATTTCATTCACATCACCTTACTTATGTTCAGTAAGGTCAAAGGTAAAGGTATTGTCTATTTCTGGTCCGTAAAATATGGATTGCTATTTTCAAAGTACATCAACAGTGGTAATAGCTAATAGCTATTACCATTATTCAGTCATATAATCTTATGAAATATTGACATGATAAAGCAATGTAACTGAGAAAAAACCAATAGAGCACACGTTTTATTGACAAATAAATGCAGAGGCTTAAATTATCTCTCACCGCCTTTCCACCTGATTGACGTGTTATCAGAAAAATAAAGACTTAAGCTGGCCAAAATCAATGATTTCAAAATGATCCTTTAGTGCTTCATCAAATAAAAATACAAACTCAACCCAATCATGATTCATATTTGGGTTCATGCCACCTTGACAGTTACATTTTATGGCAAAATGTACTTTAATTTTACATTCAAACCTTTTCCCAGTTTTTCCTACAGACTTCACTTTTTAATTTACGATACTTCCTTGCTCAATTCAAGCTTCATTCACTTTTAGCTACTTTCAAAAGATAAATAACTGACAAACTCTGCCATCCATAAGTAATGTACTGCTTGTAACTTAAGAAAAAAATAGGTAGCTAAACAGATATATTTGTTTTAGAAATAAATATGTATAAGTAATAAAATATCAGTAAATTAGAAATGTGTCATAAAAATGCTTTTCTATTTCACTGAGTTTAAATTATTCAATATATATAATATATAGTTAAGCTATATACATTTTAAGAATGAAATACCTTAGTTATGTCTTATGCTGAATGTAACTATGTTTCAATATAAAGCATTCAAATTAAGTAGTATGTTTACATCTTATTACAAACAGCTACTTTCAGTATATATCCATTGGCAAATATTTTATTATTTTGGTAAAATATTATGTGTCATTAAAACTCCAATCACCTAAAAGCATGAAAAGCAAGGATATATCCATGTAGCACTTAAAACTTTTCTCTAATTTACAGGTCATGACATAATGGGTACTCTTTATAAAAACAATAACAATAATCATTTATTGAGGGCTTTCTATGTGCCAGGAACCCTATTGGGTTCTTCACGTACACTGTTATTTAATTTAATACGGTAACCACCTAGCAGAGTATAAAATATAATCTTCACCTTACAGATAAGAAAATTCATGTCATTTTGAACCCAAAACCCAGATTCTTAACTGCCATACCACAGAAAATAGATGTGTGAATTGTATATTAGTGCCCTATATACTTGTTTTACACCAGTGACCCAGTTCCTAACAGTCTTGGACCAGTACTGGTCGGTGGCCCAGAGGTTGGGGAACCCTCTTTTACACAATTATTAACAGGTAGGGTCATTAACAGAAACACCATTCACCCAGTGGCAAGGACTAACATTGAAGTCCCAGATTGGAAGCTTAAAGTAGCATTTATAGGACCTGCCTTGCAAAGCCAACCTTTATGCTAAGTGAAATGAGCCAGCCAGAGAAAGATAAACACCTTATGATTTCACTCATATGTGGAATCTAATGAACAAACTGAACTAACAAGCAAAATAGAGACAGACTCATAGATAGAGAGCAGGCCATCAGCTCAGCAGGGGGAGGGGGACGAGTTGTAGATAAAGGGGTAGAGCAAAAAAAAAAAAAAGGACTCATGGACATGAACAACAGTGTGGTGATTACAGGATTGGGGGTGGAGGGGAGTAGGTAGAGGTAGGAGAGGATATAAGGGGGATAAATGGTAATGGAAAAATACAATAAAGATAAATTTTTTAAAATTAAAAAGAAATTTCCATTTTTTTGCGTCATCTATTTCTCTGATTGTAAGGGAAACAACTTATAATCATGGTCAAGGATTATATATTCTATTACCTTCAGTTAACAAAATGTTGTTCTTCCTTTTAATGACTAGAATGAAATAATATAGAAGAGAAAATAACAAACATGAAGGTAACTTCTCCATATACAGCCTGCCCATGCAACTGACTAAGGCAATCATGCTAATTCCAACCTCCTCACCCCTTGTCAGAAAGAGTTTTCAACTTGCAAGGAGATGCATGAGGAAATCTCATTGGGAGGGGAAGGTCACTTCTTGGCAAACTTTCTACCCCTAAGAGAGAAGTACAGGAAGAGATAACCACTTTCTTCTAGCTATTGCTGTAACCAGATAGAAAATTTAGATTTCCAAACTGAGATGAAGGTATCCATGAGAATGGCTCAATGAACACGTGAAAAGGGCCTCAGTTCCAACTTCTAGGTTCTCTGTTAAGTGAAATAATATACTGTCTATATTTTTTAAACTAGATTGAGTCAAGTTTTTGTTACTTGCAATCAAAACACCGTACTCTATACCAGTAGTGACCAAATAATGATTATATTCTTGAACATTCGAGATCTTTCTTATTTGACAAGTGTTCTAGTTACTACACCTGAATAACTAATTATCCCAAACTTAGTAGCATAAAACAACATTGTATTGTGCTGACTGATTCTGTAGGTCAGGAATCCCTTGGAGAGGGCACAGAAGGAAGAGCATTTCTTTGCTTTATGATGTCTGAGGCCTACCTGCAGGATTTAAAGTCCTTGAAGTCCTAAGAGTCCTGGATATGTCAAAAAAACATATTATAAAGTCTAAAGGCTCATTCAGTTACCTGTCTTCTGGTTTTGCTGGCTATTGGCTGAGAACTTAGTTGAAGCCATTGAATGGAACACCTGCACCTACCTCCCCATGTAGCCTAAGCTTCCTTAAAACATGACTGGGTTGCACAGGTTAGCATCCCAAAAGAGAATGAGGACCAGGAAGGAGTCACATCACCCTAAATGAGCTAACTTCAGAAGTCACTCAGTATTACTTCCACTGCATTCTATTGCTCAAGGAATTCACCAAATCCCATCTAGTTTCAAGGAGAGAGAGCACAAAGAAATGTCTCTATCACACTGGAAGAGGAGCATGTGAGATATGTATTTGTATGGACAACTTTGGAAAAGCAATCTGGCTGCAATAATCCACATCTCTATCACATTCAATATACACACATTCTTCTCCTAAGACTTTCAAATCTTATTACAAAATCAACTCAAAGTCAACGATCTTGTCCTGTGGATCATGTTCAGGTGCAAATTAGGGTCCTCATATGCCTACAATGTAGCCCTTGAAATATATTCATCTTAAAATCTGTGAATCAGAGAGGCAAGTTATCTATCACTGATATATCCTATATTCAATGGTGGGGCAGACATAGAATAACTGCTAAAGATGGTCCCCATCAGTAAAGGAGGGACATGGAAGACACACCTTACAGTGCAGTTCTAGAATTCAAGCAGGTATCCATTATCATTTCTTGATTAGAGCTTAGTCCAGAGAACTTTTCACATAGTTTCAGCTTCCTAGTTTTAGCCTCTGGGCCAGATTTCTTTTTCCATAAAATGTAGTCCATGATAGTAGCTGAATAATTTTCTCAGCTTGCTTCCTTCCCAGAGTCTAAAGATTCCTTAGTCACTTCGTTCTGTCTCTGTCCCTTTCACACCAGCCTAATTTTATACATATATATATATAATTTTATATATATATTTTATTATATATATAATTTTAAAAGTATGTCCATTTTTATTAATTAATCTACAATCTACCCCAGAAGACAAAAGCCATACTCCCAAATCTCCCAAGTGGAGCCTTGCTCTATATTGGGCTTTTTGTAAGGATGGCATGAGACAATTTTAAGATCCTTAAAAGCCCTGTTATTTCAGGCACCACCTTAAACTTTTTTGAGGCCTTAATGAAAGGTGGTTTTACAGTCTCACTCTTGGTTATATCTTTGTAATATGTTTTCTTGACATATCTTGGAAATAATGTCCACATGTAAAACATTTCCTTATTTGGGAACCTTAGACAGTCTAGAATGAGAAACAGTTTTACCTTTTTTTTTTTAACTTTTTTTTAATCCTCACCAGAGGATACTCTTTTCTTTTTCTTTCTTCTTCTTTTTCTTTTCTTTTTTAGAGAGAGAGGGGAAAGGAGGAAGAAAGAGAAGGAGAGAAACATCAATGTGAGAGAGAAATATCAATCAGTTGCCTCTCATATGTGCCCTGACCAGGAATCAAACCCACAACATTTCAGTCTAGGGGACAAAGCTCCAAACAGCTGAGCCACATCTGCCAGGGTGGTTTTACTTTTAAATTTGACAAAATCTGCCTCCTTTTTGCTTCTTCTAACTTTCAATTAGAAATTGAACAAGTTCATTAAGTACATTTCCTATTTACCACATGACTACAGGTGTCTATCAGTATTGGTAAACTTTACACCATTGCATAACAACAGTTCTTGATATCCAACTTCTAGTATCATTTTCTTCAGTTTCTTTTAAGAACCTACCTCTCTGAAGGCCGCAAGACTCTGCCACCCACATACCCTTCTCAAGGTACTCATTGAGACCCATCCAGTCTCCACTAAGAGTATCTTCAAGCCCTACAATTCCACCTACTTATTAGTCCCAAAGGCACCTCCATGCATTTCAGATTTTTATTTTGATAGCTCCTTACTTCAGTACAAAATACATTCCTATTATTATAGGTACATATTAAATTACCTCAAAACTTACAATCATAAAATAATATGCTATTTTGTGCCCAGAATCATGACAGGGCACAGCAGAGATTGTTTGTCCCTGCCCTGGGATTCTGTGAACCTTGGAAGGAAGACTGAAAGGCTGGGGGATAGAATCACCTGAATGCTCCCAGGTTTTAAGCGATGGTTAAGAGCTAATCTTGAGCTATTAGCTAACATGTCAACACATGACTCTTCCATGTGTCTTGGCCTTTCTCACATGTGTTTCCTGGATTCCAAAGCAAGAGTCTTGAGAAAGAGCAAGGCCAGGCAGAAGCCTCATCGTTTCCTATGAACTAGGCTTGGAAATCACCCAATGCCACTTCTGTTATATTCTATCTGTTGAATTACAAAAGTTTAAAGGTGAGAGAATGAAGACTTCATGTATTGATGAAACTGTGTCTTCATCATATTATAAAAATAGCACCATACATATAGATATGGCCACTGTAGAAAATACTGTCTGCTATAGGAAGTGTATGGTGGAGATCTGTTTGATTAGGAGTAATTTAATGTCTATAGACTATAATCATTAAGCAGCCCAAAATCATTGAATAAAATGCACTGGCTGGTTAAAGACCTGAGTCTGAGGACTAACTGGGTCATCCAGAGAAAATTTTATCCTGTATAGGCTCAGTATTTTTATATATGTTAAAAAAAGTGTTACTTAAAAAAGAGATTTTTAATGCATATGATTTCTAAAATTTTCCATGTGAAATATTCTATAAATAATTTATTTAAAAAATACCATATGATCTCACCTATAAGTGGAAACTAATCAACAAAACAAACAAGTGAGCAAAATAGAACCAGAGACATGGAAATAAGAACAATCTGACAGTGACCAGAGGAGAGGGGTAAGGGAGATAAGAAGGAAAGAGGGGAAGGGTCAAGTCAAGGAACATGTATAAAGGACTCATGGACAAGGACAGTGGAGTTGTGGGGGAAGGACTATGGTAGGGGGAGTGGGCAGGGCAAGGGAGAGCAACTGGGGAAAAAAGGGTCAGCTGTAATTGAACAATAAAAAAGAGTCAAAAAATATACACAAATGTTTTCCACCAGTTGCTAGCTGTGCAATCCTTGTTATATAACTGTTTAAACAGTTGCCTTGGCCAGTGTGGTTCAACTGGTTTGAGCAATGTCCTGTAAACTAAAGGTCATGGGTTCAATTCCTATCCAGGACACATGCCTAGGTTGCAGGTTCAGTCCCAGTCAGGGCAGGCAAGAGTCAATCAATAAATGTTTCTCTCTTACATCGATGTTTTTTTCTCCCTCTCCCTTCCCCTCTCTCTAAGATCAATGAGCATGTCCTCAGGTGCAGATAAAAAATGAACAATATTTTTTTAATTTATAAAAAAATCCTTTCTTTAAACATCTTAAATATATGTGTCTTCATTTGTGAAATGCATATAACAGTGTTTACCTCATAAGGTCATTATGAGAATAAAATGATATATCTAGAAAAGCTTAAAGAAAAATCTGAAATATAGTTAGTACTTCATAAATAAAACCTAGTATTTAATAGGGTATTCAGTCAGATTTTGACAATCTATTAGTTTGACAACTTGGGAAGCATATACATTATAATTTTTATTAACTTATTAACCAAGATATGTATAACTCTAGTCTCAAATAAATGTAGATAGAAATTTTTCTTTTCTGTTATTTTTAATAGAAAATATTTATTGGTCCCAGACCTGGTGTTAAAGATTTACATGCATTTGATGCTAACATAAACCTTGTAAGATAGTATTTAGAACTAAATGTTACTACCTTTACCTAACTCTATGACATATTACTTTCTATACTGCCATAAATTCCCTATATTTTTTAATGCTTTACACTTTTCTGCACTACCATATATTCCAAAAAAAAGTTTTAAAGATACTGAGGGTTATTAATAGGTATCATTATTAATAAATCACAATGTTAATTTCATGCCCCAAAAGCCTTTTTTATTTCACTTCTGCTTGAAAAAAAATTCCTTGTCTAGCCCTCTCAGCCTCATGTTACCCCCAGAGCACAGCCAGAGAAGGGCAACCTTTTAAATGGGGCTATCAAAATAGAAGGATCCCTAAAAGAGGGGGATGCAAAAAAAAAACCCTTACCAATCCTATATCCTTATTCCAACTCTTGTCTTTTGAATTGCTTTTTAATATGTGAAATGGTTTTAAAAATTAAACTGTTTTTTTTTTTACCCCAGCATTTTCAGAGCTAATGTTTGAGAATCTCCAAGAAGAGCCTGTGACGCATTTCTCCCATTTGTACATAGGCTGGAAATTCATTTTTATTCTTCTTCCTGTTTTAGCAGTCATTGGAATACAATTCATGGACCGTTGGGAGAGAGTTATCAGTAATTCACATAATGTTGTTCACTAATTAGCTGGAGAAATGGTAGTTCTGATTTGGAAAGAGAATAGGGGAATTGAGGCACACAGTAGACAGGATACTGCAGTGCTTCAGATGTCAGCATCAGCAGGAAGGTAAGAATTGCCTGCAAACTGGGTACAGGAAGAGGGAAGCTCCCCAAAACACATGTGTCTCACTTTTAATTATTTTCTTTAATGTTACAAACTTCTGCAGGCCCTTCAATTCATTCAACACGTGAACTCTAAAATGCCTCATCTAGGGACTTCACCCAACCAGTTCTGAATAACTCTTGTACTCCAGGGTGGGCACCATCATCTATAAAATGTGGAATATGGTTGCTCTAATTCTGGATGACACACAACTTTCATCCCTATTTGCCAATGCAGATCAATCAGGAGCTTTCACTCTTTTATTAATAATAATTTTTTAAATGATTATGAAAACTCATATCCCTTCTGTGGTTCATCAGGAAACCACTCAGATCTGTCTTAGGTTCCAGTGGACAAAGCGGCAGCATATGGCCTTCTTCCCTGCCATTCTGCACTAGGGGCTCATTAAGTTCTGAAAGCTTCTGACGTTTAGCCTAATAAACCATGAATTTCCCTTCTCTGGATGCTGTCCCACGGTCTTCTCCAGAAGGAACACAGGGAGAGGAGCCTGAAAGTTAAGAGTAATAATAATAGTGGTCATAAAGTTTTGGCTATAAATATTTTATTCTTACTTTTGGTATAAAAATAAATGACATCAGCTATTGTTATTTGTGAAATTTTGTATTAGATACCAAATTCTCACATAGAGCCACTGCGAGTCATCAATGAAATATAGCCTTTGTCATTATTTAAAACATTCATTCACATAAGTAAAAACATGCTATCCATCTTTGACATTTCTAACTGCTCCACTCAATTTTACTTGATTAAAATTGTAATATTGCTCAGGTTTTCACAATTGATCTTTCCATAGAAGGCAGTGAGTCCAAATAACAGAGAGAATTTTTTCAAATGTTTTTAAATCTTTAAAAATTATATGAAACTTCCTTTTGATAGATAATTTTTATAATAAAATGCACTTAATGAAATGTCTACTTTACTTGCTTTTAAGCAAATTTCATACACCATTGGACTCTCAACTTTTTCAGGTACAGTGTTTTAACAGTCTGTCTAATCATGAAGGAATGCTCACATGTCAGATAAAAATATTCTCTAATAGCCCTGGCTGGTGTGGCTCAGTGGATCGAGCACTGACTTGTGAACCAAAGGGTTGCTGGTTTGATTCCTAGTGTAGGGCACATGACATGCAACTACACATTGCTGTTTCTCTCCCTCTCTTCCCATCTCTAAAAATAAATAAATAAAATCTTTAAAAAAAAAAAGAGTGCCTAAAAAATGTTCTCAAATAACATTAGGAGACTTGATTATTTTTTGTACATGGGATTCCCCAGCACCTACTGGATGAACTTTTTAAAAGTATACATTTCTTCCCCATATGGTGAAAATCTGTGATTAGTCACACCTGTAACTTGAAGGCTTATTCATTAGTTCATTCACCACACATTCATAAAATATCTACTCTCAGTCAAGTACTTGCATAGAGAATTGAAGAAAAAATATGTTCATTAACTTCATTCATTCACTCAAAAAAGCTAAGTTTGTGCTATGTGCTGGAGATACACTGTTGGATAAAACAAAATACAGTCTGAGGAGACAGTTAAATAATCACAGTGATGACTCTAAGAGATGAGAGAAAGTTCAAGAAACCAAAGTCAAAAGAGTTTGTGACTTGACCAGGGCATTCAGTTACTTGGTGAATCAGCCTCCTAGATATCACCCCAACCCTGTTCAGAGGCAGCAAAGTTGAAAATGCTTCTCACTTCCTGCCTTCCCACTGAGTACCGGGTGCTATGCTGTGTGCTATTTCATCCTTATAGATGTCATTCTGACATCATCTTAAAATTATTTTAAAAAGATAATCTTCAGCAGCCATCCAGAGCCTCCAGGTTTTATCGCTTCTGTTCCCTTCCCCATACATCTGACACTCCTCAGCACACATTCACATATCTGAGCAGCAATCTGTTCTCCACAAACTTCGAGGCACCTTAGAGTTTTCAAATCCCTGGCTCAGGTTTCTGTGTAGATGAAGTGTGAGCAGTTGATATACTGTAAACTATCACCAGAACACTGATTTCCAATCGTGGTTGACCACCAGGCTACCTGCAGGTGTCCCAGGAAAGAAGATTCTAGTACAGTGGTTCGCAAAGCCCAGTACCCAGTCCAGCGGCATCACATCATCTGGGAACCTGTTAGAATCTTAGGGCCTATCCCAGACCCACTGAATCAGAAAGTCCAGAGGTGCAGCCCCTTGATCTGCTCCAACAAGCACTCTGGATGATCCTGAGGTACCAACCATTGATCTCAAAATTACAGAGTAGATGCTAGGAATTATTTTTAAGCATCCCTGGTAATTTTGAAGACTAATAAGTTTGGGAATCAAGAAGAAGGTATTCTTTACTGCTCACAACATCATTTGGAATGCCCCAGGAAGTACCAATAAATAATGTACAAAATAAAATTTTGGAAAAGAATCTGGAGAAGTATACAGGCAGAGATATTTGAAAGAGACTTCACAGACTTAAAAGGGAAACCACAAGGCAGTGGATTCAATTCGAGATCAAGGCACATGCCTAGTTTGTGGATTGAGTCTCCGTCTGGGGCACATATGAGAGGCAATCAATCCATGTTTCTCTCTCACATCAGTGTTTCTCTCCCTCTCTCTCCCTCCCTTCCCCTCTCTCTAAAATCAATAAATATGTCCTCAGGTAAGGGTAAAAAATAAAGAAAATAAAATAAGACAAAGAATCAAGATGACGGAGGAGTGAGTGGAAGTCACACTGACCTCCTACCAGGACCAACCTGGAATTACAACTAAATTGTGGAGAAATCACCTGGAACAAACAACTGAACAATAGTGAGAGAGGAGCCTTATAAACTCAGAGACAGAGAAATCAGCTTTAGCACAACCTAATTGGTAAGGAGTGTGGTAGAGACTTGAGAAAATGGGTGGGGCACACATGGGCAGCAGCACCAGATGGATATTGAAACGGCCAGTTGAATCCCCCTGAGAAGAGCGGGATCTAAACCATAAGCGAGGATCTCCAGCCTACAGCACCACAGCTCAAGTTACAGTACACAGATAACAGCAAGATCCGAAAAGCAGCAGGGTTGCTCTCTTCCAGAGACGGGTGGCTAGAAATGCAAAGAGCCATTTAAAGGACACACATAACTTTTTATTTGCAGCCACTTACCCTGGGCTTTGGCAAAGGTGGGGGCAGAATGGGCTAGAGAAGCCTGGGGAGAGACTACGGAAGGAGTCTTAGGGGAGAGAACTGAGAGGCTAGTGAATGGGGTTCCAGTGCTGACTCCTTCCCCATATGGCAGCAGCCATATGGCTTAGGTAGATCACTCCCCTGAGCGGCAGCAGCATGAGAGGACTCAATAACCCCACCCCTAGAAGAGACTCTGCCTTGCCCTGTAGTGTTTCTAAGGCAGCCTGCTGACTGCAGAGTGACTAGGTTAACAGCTGAAGGAGACAGCCACAGACAGTAGATTCCTGGAAGTCTCGAACAGACTGCCTAAGGTCAGAAAGGGACAATATCTGACATCATCAGAGGCAGATCCAGAAGGTAAAAGTAGTGGTCTCCTACCATAGAAGTTCACACCAGAAAGTCAGGAAATCAAGACAGACCAATTTAAGACACAGAAGCAAAAGAGAAGAGCCTCACGAATAATGAGAAGACAAAGAAACACCCCTCAGTCAAATGGAAAGGCAGAGTCCCCAGAAAGAAAAACTAAATGAAATAGAGGCAAGTAAACTACCATATACTGAGTTCAAAAGAACCCTTCTAAGGAAACTCAATGAGCTCAGTGAGCTCCGAGCGAATTACCAAAAACTACAGGGAAACTATGAGGAACTTATTGCAAACTATAACAGCATGAAAAAAGACATAGGAACTATCAATAAAAGACAAGAGGAAATGAAGAATACAATTTCTGAATTGAAGGACACAGTAGAAGGAATCAAAAGCCAGCTAGATGAAGCAGAGGATCGAAACAGTAAGCTGGAGGATAAGGTAGAAAAAAGTTCCCAGAAAGAGTAAGGAAATGCAAAAAGACTTTAAAAGAATGAAGAGGAGTTTAGGGAAATGTGGGACAACCTGAAACGTAATAATATCTATATAATAGGGATACCAGAAGAAAAGGAGCAAGGGATAGAGAACCTGTTTGAAAAAGTCATGATGGAAAACTTCCCTAATTGGAAGAGAGAAAAAGTCACACAAGTCCAGGAAGCACAGAGGGTCCCATTCAAGAGGAACCCAATGAGGCCCACTCCAAGACACATCATCATTAAAATGGTAAACCTCAAAGACAAAGAGAGAATCCTAAAGGAAGCAAGGGAGAAAGAGGTAATAGCATATAAGGGAGCCCGCATACAGGTAGCAGCTGAGTTCTCAACAGAAACACTGCCAGCCAGAAGGGACTGGCAAGAAATATTCCAAGGAATGAAAAGCAAAGGCCTGCAACCAAGACTGCTCTACCCAGCAAGGCTCTCAATTAAAATGGAAGGCAAAATATGGAAGGAGTTCCTTGACAAAAGAAGGTTAAAAGAGTACATCTCCACCAAACCAACATTGCAAGATATGCTAAAAGGACTGCTTTAAGAAGATGAAGAAAAAGAGACTATGAATACCTAGTTGCTTTCACAGTCACCAATACTTGATATTACCAATATTTTTAATACTTATCAATCTGATTGTGACAATGATGTGTTATTTTAATTGTTACTTGATTATTTGTTGAAACTAAACCTGTTTTTGTATATTTCTTGCCTATTTCTATTATTTTTAAAAAGCTTTAAATGACTTTTGGTCATTTTGGTATCCTTTATCCATTTTTTGATTAAATGTTTGTAGAATTTTTGCCCTAAAAAAAAAACTATTAACCCTTTTATAAATGCTTTGCAAATACCTTCATATTGTATTACTGCTCCTTGAACTTTTTTATATGTATATAACTGTATAGTCTTAAATGTTTAATGTAGTCATATTGTCAATATTTTACTTTATAGCTTCCGGGTTGGAATATTTTACTTCAGGGTAAGAAAAATATTATTTTGTATTTTCTCTGAAAACTCCTTGGATTTTACATATTGATTTTGAACTCACCTGAATATTTTTTATAGAATGTGTGAAATAGTGCTCTATGTTTGTTTTATTTCAAGTAGTAGTGGTCCATGCACCTTATTTGTTGAATAAGCCTTATTTTCCCCCTTGATTAGAAATATCAATTTAATCATATTGTTAGACAGATATACATGTTTGTTTCTATAACGCTCATTATATTTCATTGACCTATTGGATTATTTCTGTGCTGGTGTCATGTTGTTTTAATTGCTGAGACTTTATAATGGATTTAAATTTTTTAATATTTTATAATTGATTTTGACATTTAAAAAATAAATAAATAAATTCAATCCTCGTTTAAAAAAAGAAAGAAAGAACAAACTCCTACCTTTTTGCGACATCATGGATGGAACTGGAGAATATTATGCTAAGTGAAATAAGCCAGTCAGTGAAAGTCAAATACCATATGATCTCACTTATAAGTGGAATATATTCAATAACATAAACTGACGAAAAAAATAAACCACAGGCAAGGAATCATGGAGCAGACTGAAAGAGACCAGGAGGGATGGGGAAGGAGGACAATGGTTGAAAGAAGGAGAAGGGACTAAACAAAGAACGGGTATGAATGACCCATGGACATGGACAACAGAGTGGGAACTGAGTGTGGGAGAGGGAGGTGGGGTGGATGGGTGGAGGAGGACAAAGGGGGAAAGACAGAAACAACAGTAATACAATAAACATGATTTTAAAAAATAAAATAAAATAATCTGTGTCCTTTTTATTCTTTAATAATTGAAAATTAATAGGAAAGAGGTAAGATCTAGAAAGATCTTCACATTCTTGATTATAGATTGCATATATTACCTGTGAAAACAAAATCTTCAGGGGCTAAGATTTTTACTTACATTGATTGCAAAATAAATATCCCAAGAATCACAGCAAGAGGATACACACTGGAACCCAATGGATACTTGTTAAATCCCAGGTCTGTAGGACCCTGGTCAATGACAAGGTCACCTGAGTCTTATGAAATTCATGTCATATGTCTGGATTGTGCCAAGAGTGTTATATACATAATTGCTCCCCTCCAAAAGCACCAGCAGTGAGTGTTGAATCATTGGAATCCTCACATGGGGCTGCTTCAGCTCACCCCAGGCATCCTACCTCCGGCCCATGTTCCCTCCCTCTCACTGTCCTGCTTCCTGTATGCCTAACACAGTACCAAGAATACCACACAGTACTGGCATGCTCAGCAAGTGCAGGACTGTTTTGTCTGCTATGCACATGGCTTTTGTCTGGACTGACTTTAGACTTCCAGAGGCCTTAAGTACTGAAAAGCAGACATATAGCAAATTTTAAAACTATGCTCTACTATAAAGTAAACCTAAGAAAGTCCAACAAAATTTTATTTTTCTCATGATGATGATTCTGATGCTTTGTTAAAAGATCAAATGTAAAAATTCTTTTAAATGAATGTTTATTGCTGAAGCTTCACTTGCTACTCACAATCCAGTGCTGACCTCTTTCAATCTGATTCCCTGAAGGGGTGGGGGAAGTTCTCTATAGACATTCTCCCTTTACAGGGCTTAAAGGAGGTGTGGCTTGGAAGAGAAGGGAGGCTGTCTTCTCCCTGACCCTTGCCTTACCATCATCACTAGAAAGCATCAAGGGGCAGCTGGGTGCTCCAGGCTACTCTCCTGTTTGAATATTCTCATAAAAGTCCAGGTTTAGCCGCCTAAGTCTAAAGATCTTGGGGTTTCACTCCCAAAACATTTGCTTAAGCATGGAAGCATGGCAACTTTCAGTTCTCCTGTGCAGATAATTCCAGCTCACATAAGCACAGGCCATGCAGCCACAAAGGAGAAACCATGCTTGGACAATAAATGGGATGTAAAAACCTAGGCGCAGTTCTTGGGCTTGGTTGTCTTGGGAAATACAAATTCCTCACCCCATATTAGTTCTCACTGGTTTGGAGTCTTCAGGGCATGGGCTGACCAACTCACCTTCTCAGACACTAATTCCTAAAGGCCGCACATCCCTGAGCTCCCTTGTGAACTCCTTCCTTGGCTCTGATGCTTCCATATGAGACGTCTTCAGTGACAAGTCAGGGGTGAAATGTAGCAAAGAGTTAAAAGTGAATCTCTTACCTCTTTGAACTGTTTGCTTGTACTTTGTGTACACAGATACACTTTTGATGTGTTAACTAGAAAATCTGACTAGAAAAGAATAAAGCAGCTGTGACTGGAAAGAAGCACTGACAAAAAGAACCACAAAGCCTTTTATTGAAGGCCTGTCAACCCCATCCTACAGTCCTAGGGTTGACTGTGGTATTTATCAAAGACTTAGATCTGATGCAGGAAATTAAAAATAATAATAAATCTGCCCACTGGACATTTATTAAAGGAATCTAAAATTATATTACATTTAAAATAACTAAAATGGATACTTTAACAATTCAGCATTTTAATAAGGTTGTTTTTATTAGTCAAAAATATATATTTGTATGTGCATGCTTTTCTCGCTACAAAAATATACATGTATATGAGCGAATAAAAATATATATGTCGAAAATGAAAAAATATATATATGTCTACACAAAAATTAAAAACACATATATTTTCCTCACACTGACAGGAATCTTTTAGTACATTTAAATGTTTTTCTCTCAATGTAACTTTTATTTTAATATCACATACAAACTTGAATCTTCTAAATATTTCTGCAATTAGCTTAAACAAGGTCCTTCTAGACAAACAGATTTCTTCATTTCATGTTGCTCTATTGACTCACAATATTTTAGTGATATCATTCCCAGGTTTAAGGTAATACATTGCTTGACTTCATCATATCTTTACAGACTGATTATAAAATTATGTGTTCTCTGTGCTATTTACACTCAGTTCTAACTATTGTATTGCATGGAATTCAATAACCTTTTCTAAGCAAACATACTACATGTACTAGACTGTATTTTTTTCCACAAAATTCCAGTAGTATGAACATGAGGAAAAAATAAATCTATTAAAGAATGCACAGAAAAAAATGTTAAACATAGCTAGAAATTGTCCACATGTTCAAATAAATGTATTCCCTTGTATTTTCTGGTCACAGTGCCAGCTTCTTAGAGCTTCAGGCTTAGGACTTCAAATCTTTGCTATATCAGTCAAGAGTTATATGACCTTAGGCAAGTTATTTAACTTCCCCGAGCTTCAGTTCCTCCATCTGTAAAAAGAGGAAATTATCTACTCTACAGGGTTGTTTAGATGAAAAATAAAAGGGTCCCACAGTTTGGAGAGTGCTGCATTGAACAATTCACTCTACGCTGAAGAATGTAGAAGAGACTGCAAACACAACACAGAGCATCTCAGAGCCTTAATGTGTTCATGCATTTTTTTCAATAGCAAATATAGTTCAATATTTAGAATTCCACCAAATTATTTGACCTGAAACCCTTTGGTAACTGAATGCTGGTCTGGCTGCCTGCTGTTACAAAAACCAGTACCCAAGAGGCAGGTGCTGATGTAAAGGAAAGAGATTTATTCAGATGCCAGCCATCTGGAAGATGGGTGTCCTCATGTCTCAAAACCCACCTCCACCTCTCAGGGGAGGCAGAGGTTTTTATAATGATGGAGAGTGGGACAGAACTAAGAGATCAAGGGAGAGGGTTGAAAAATTCTCTATGTACAGACGAACATAGTCCATTCCGATAAGGCAAGTGATGGTCTGGTGTGCAACATCCTGGTTTAGTCATCATGGATTCATGTCCTCCCAGCCCCATGACATACTGCCTTTACGTCATCTTGGCTCTGTGGTCAAAGGTCAGCAAATTACCCAGAGCTGGGATGCTTGATGGTTCGAGTCTATATCTTTTGAAGTTAGTTCCTAGGACTCATACAAACATGCTACATATTAGTCAGAATGAGCACTTACAGGAACAATGTCAAGAGTGGTGGGGTTACAATTTCCTACTGTTACAATTTTCCACTGTTACACTTTTATGATGAGTATTTCTGTACATTAGTATTTCTCAAAACACAATTTGAAAGGGAAGATGGGTACTAAGGGACATCTCAGGTCAACAGAAACATTTTTATGGAGCACTTGGATTTGTGTGCATAAAAGCAACATAAGAGAATTGGGAAACTATCTGGTAATTCAGGTTACAGTTGCTTCAGTTGCAAGGTGACTTTCATGGCAAGTGTATTTTTACTGTATACATTGAGAAGAGACTCTCTGGAAAACAAATTATTAAGTAAATAAATTGATAGGAAAGTTTTTTAATTCAGAATTTGAAATTTCCCTCTAAGGAAGCTATGTACAAGGGGGGATCCAAAAAATATCGGAATTATCTTCTGGAAGGCAGGCCCCTTGTAGTACAGGCTTCCCTGTTAGGTGAGTGTTTTAAGTACCCATGGGTATCAGTATACAAGGTGGCATTGTTGTGATAGGCTATGTTCAGCTTCAGTGAATTTTTTTTAGGACTCTTTCAGTGCATTTCATGATGGTGATTTTATGAGTACAAGTGCCCACACCACACTGAGTATTCAGCAGCTTTTGACCAAAAACAGCATGACCGCTGTGCTCCACCTCCCTATTCACCTGATCTCACTCCAGGTGACTTTTTCTATTTTCCCAGATGAAAAAAATCCTCAAAGGGAACCATTTTGCCAATGTGGAAGAAACAAACCAAAAAATAGCAGCAGCACTCTAAGGCATCAAAATTGACAAGTTAAAAAACTGTTTTGAGCAGTAGAAAAAAATGTCTCGATAGGTGTATTGCATCAACTGGATAGTACTTTGAAGGTGACTGAAGTTTAAACATGTAAGAATAAATATATAATTTTTTAATAAATAAATTCCAGGAGTTTTTGGGTCCCCCTCCCTTGTATATAAACATGTGTCAACTTGAACTGCAGGCTAACAAGTATATAAATTTAAACCAGAGCAAGCACTGGGTGGGAGTTTGGTGGCCAATGAGATGAGTTTTACAGTTTTTTCCCCTTAAACAAACCAAAGGAAGATTTTCAGGGAGTTATAGCTTAACTCCATGATCTCTTATTTATTGTCAATTCTCAAAGCCAGAATACTTCATTTGAACTAGGTTTTTCTCAGTCTGTCTGTGTAATTTAACTTTTCAATCTATTGAAGGCAGGAAGTATTGATTAATTCCTTTCCTTTTTGAAAATTCTGTCCTCTGAAACTTCCAGTATTTTCAAAAGATCTGATAAATAATACCAAGTTCATTGGCATTTCAAACAGGCAAGATACTTATCTATTTTAAACCATTATGAAAGTCATATTTCCATTCAAACTTGAAAAGATTACATTTTCAGCTACCAACCAAGGATAAATCCTTCAGACAACAATAACCTCTTAATTGAAGATTTCTCTTAAAATCATTTTTATAGAATAATATGGGTGTTATCCTCCTGAAAAACAAAATTACTTTTAATGAAGCAGTTCAAAATCAGGGCAGGGAAAGAGCAAAGAGTTTTCTGGAGATTCTAGTGACAGTTTACATAAAAAGATGTTTTATTTTCTCTTTGCAGAGTGTACACCATCATTTTGTCTTATTATTTCTGACATTCAGTTCATCATATTAGCATCTTTGTGAGAAACAAGAAAGCAATTAAGATTTTTGCTCTTTATTCTTTGGTAGACTGCTATTTGTTTTCCCTGAAAATTCTTAATGATGATGCAGACTTGGTCAAATACCAACTGCATGGATTTTAAAATGTGGTAGAGCTTTTATAATTTTAAATTACAGTTATTCTGCAATACTGTTAGCAAATCTTGTCTAAAAAGTTAATAGGAAATGGGAAAACTTTGGGATTGTGTGACTCTCCCTTTTAAAGTTATACTAAGATTCTCCTGAATAAGGTCTTTTTAAAATATTACAGACTTTATACCTTGTCTCTATCCCTTTTCTTCATTTATGATCCTGTTTCTACTATTTAATATACTTTTCTAACAAAACATGGTAGTTACGGGACAGCCATTCAAAGGGATCTATTCAGAATAAGTACTCATTCACTTGCTGCCAGAAATACTGATAACATGATATTTTTATTTAGTTTTAAGAATACATTTATCATTTTAACAAGGAACATATAGCAAGAACTCATGGACAAAACCAAAGGGGAAGAGCTGAGGGAGGGAAGGAGGGAGGGGGCAAGGGAAAGTGGTGGGGGGGAGGCAGAGACAAATGTATTTAAAAATAAATAAATAAAGGGAAAAAAAGAAAAAAATCTTTTAAAAAAAGAATACATTTATCATTTTAAGCAAATGAAACTTAGAACCAAATTTTTTAAAAATATCTTTGCGTTTCATTAGAAAATTGGTAGGAAAAAGTCTTTTGTGCTTCCTTTGTTTTAGTAAATCTTGTCTTTCATATAAGTAAATAGATCATTAATGGGAAAGTGCATAGAATATAGCAAAAGTTTAGAATCCCAGGAAATATTTTAAATCAAAGGAAAATATGACAAAATGAAAAAAGGGCAACACAGATAATTTTATTTAAAAAGGAGAAGCATTGCTCTCTCATAGAACTTGAAAACAAGTCATTAACTTAGTAATTTTGTTTTCTTTGCAGTAATTTCCAACATTTGTCTTTAGATAAATGTTAGATTCTTTATAATCTATCTCCTTACGCTCGTTTCTTTTGCCAGGAATTTAGTTACCTTTGTTAATCTTCCTGCCTTAAAATTGAAGAGGGTGTCACAAATTTGACTTGGTGATTAGGTTTGTGCAAAACTTTTGCAATGAAACTCATGACTGGAAAACTTTGCGTTTAAAATACTAGAACATATTTTAAACAACCACAAGTTTTATGGGAAGTGTTCTTGAGTTCAACAATACATAAATCTGAACTTTCATCTCATGAATATCACCAACTTATCCCACTAACCCAAGCCAATATGTTTGAGATGGCAATGGCATGGGAAATTTGACAAGTGACAAATTTAGTGGTTTCTGCTGAATATTATTTTAAGTTTATGTGTCTTTGTTTTCAAATCTGTTTAAGGAAAGCATTTGTTTATCTACTTCAATGGGAAACTAGATTAAACTAGGGCAAGATTGAATGAATTAATCAGTGTCTGTAGATATTGTTTCAGCTGGAACAAGAAATCCTTTATAACTTCCTCAATCTACTAATATTACTCATTCTATTTTATAAAGTGTTTTGGGTTCATTACAATACCAAGTGTTTTAATGACAAAACAAATGAAACAGAATTCACATTTTTCCCTTAACCTGCATCCGTCAGCACTACCTCTCTAGATAAGATATGGATACTCATAGTTCACTAACTTAATTTAATTTACATACTTAATATATATAAGTATGTATTAATACATGAATATTAGATAAATTATTTTATGAAATTATTCATGAAGAGCTTTTGCAATGTTCACTTTTATTTTAGAACACTATTTGAAAAGCTTTTTACTGAGGAAATCAAGGTAGACTAACATAGCAATTTCATGCAAGGTCCTAAGGGGCCAAGAGACATGGGTTCAAATTCTAACTCAACCAGTTTCCAGGAAGCTTTAATTTAAATCTCTAGACTTCTGTTTCTTTTCTTTATGGAAATAGAAGTAATAATAGTAGCTATCTCTTGGAATATGGAGATGATTAAATGAGACAAACACAGCTAATGGCCTCAGATCAGGAGCTGGTATACACTAAGCATGAATGAATTTGAGCTAATGAATAGTGAATTATTTTAATGAATAATCAGAAGTAATAAGGAATGTTTTGTAATCTTGTCAAAGTTTACCTGGATCAACATAAATTATGGTCTGATATAAAATTTAATCTCTTTCAAATTCAACATGGATTATTTGATTCCATATTTTTTGTATAATTTGCATGATCCTGTTCTTTATTGCTCTCTCTTTGTCTCTAGGAAAATATTGACACAAATTTCTTTAATATAACAAGATTATTGTTGGTGACTATAAAAATGCTCAGCAAAAATATAAAAATAAAGCACTACCTGAAAATGCTAAAAGAATGTCCAAGAAAGTTATATTATAAACAGAACTTAAATATGTATTTAAAACCTCCACTTGAATAATTAACATCTTTATAAACAATGATACTTTGAACCTCATATTATGCTTGAATCACTATGGAAGCTTTTTTTAATCACAGATATTCATCGCTTCTCATCTGTACTTGGCCTTTGTATAAGTCCTTTTCTTTAAAATCTTTAGCAATATTTTGATTTCTCTAAAAGTCTACTTCTTTCTGACTTCATTTTTTGGTTCAGAGATATGAATGAGAATGGACTAGTAAACAGGCACCAAGGAGCACTAAAATATGAGCATTATATGTAAAATGAACTCTAACCACTTTAACTTAAATGAGTCTCTTGACAAATGAATAAATAGAAAAGTTACTAAAAATGCTTTTAATTCATGTGTTTTGATTCCCAGTTGCTTAAACAATTGTACGTTTGACTACTTCCCTTTCAATTTTTATTTATATTTTATTCTATTTACAAAGATGTTTAGTTGGAGAAAGAATACTGCCCAATATTTTCTACCTGAAGCCAAAAGGAGCATCGAGCTAACACAGGCTCTTCATGTCCTGTCAATTCCTCAAGAGAAATTAAGGCAAGAAACACAGGATAACATACTCATTGTAATGTTCAACAAGATGTAAAGTAAGATTCAGTTTTAAAAGTTCTCGTTATGAACACACACAAGTAGACCTGCACACACAGCTCAGGTGGTTCACAGGCTACTCAAGACCCACTCCCCCTTCCCACAAGCTCTTTGGGTGAGCTTGAGATGAATGAATAGGCACCTTCAATTTCACCCACCTGTCAATTCCAACCTCATCGGGGAGTTCTATGTTCTTAGTCAGCTCAAGCTGCTATAACAAAATACCACAAACTGAGTGGCTTTAAAAACAGACTAACTCCTCACAAGCTGGCAGATTCATTTCCTGGCAAGGATCCTCTTTCTGGCTTGCAGGTGGCTGGGTTTTCACTATGAGCTCACAAAGCAGAGAGAAAGCTTCTAAGGATGTTAATCCCGTCACGGGTGCCCCAACTTTAAGACCTCATCTAAACATAATTATCTCCCAAAGACTCCATCTTACTGTGTATACGGAGTAGGGGAGAAGGTGGTAAGGGCTTTAAACATACAAATTTTGGAGGGCACAAACATTCAGTCCACAACACCTGTTTCAATGTGTCAGTGAACCAAATGTGATTTCCAAAACTCATAGCAGGAGATAAACTTGCAGACTTGAGTGTACTAGATCTAATCCTGTAAGGCCAGTTCTCTCTTTGTCATTTGATCAGTGGTGGAGTAAAATATAAATCATGGTTTCTTCAGATAAATATGTAGTGAGATTTCATTGTCTACATTTTTCAAAGCCATCTTATTTGCCTCTGTAAATGTATTAATTTTATATCATTGTAAATTTGGTTTGTATGCAGTTACACAAATATAAGCTGGCCTATTATTTACTCTGGCTTTTAAGGATTATGTGCATGATTAAAATATCAATAGGTTAATAACATGAAAAAATTATTTAGAAAAAACAAGAAAAAAGATTTATGTCAAAGCATTATCACAGCTAATTATGGCTTTCATGCCTTTTAAATTTCTATTTTATCATTAATTATATGTGTGGTAAAACAACATAATTAAAATAACTATACTATAATCTGTTGTATATGTTCATTTTGTCCTAAAAAGAGCTATATATGTTCTTTCATGTGCTTTATTCTCAACCATCTGTGAAAACTTATCCTGTGGCACACACAGATCAGCAATCACTGAAGCTGACACTATAACACATTGGAAACCTGCATCCTGTCATGTTCAATTGTTACTACTTGCTGTTCATAGAAGGCACACAATACTCCAGAATATGTGCCTGTGATTTTTTTCTATCATGAGAAGGATGTTTTAATGACTTCATTAGGACTATGAGGAGATGAAAAAGATACAAAGTCCACTACATGGGCAAGAACATTTATATTTAAGGTCTGCCATTTGAAAGAGTACACAACTAGAATCATTTAACCAATGTAAATATCAGATTCTCAGCTGGCAAATGTATTCACTTTTATTAATTGTGGTTATTAAAATATTATAATGTGCTCCTATGTATAATGCACACTCACATTTTTAGCCCAAACTTTCAGGAAAAAAGTCTTTCATTTTAATTTTTTAATTTAATTTTTATTTATTTATATTTGGAAACAAAACTGATTATAGCATTCCAGGGTAATATTTTGCATACAGGTATTGTTATTGAATTCTAGAGTTACACTTTTAAAGTGTAGACACAAATAAAAGAATTAAAACATTTATGTAGATATGAAATTAATACTACCTTCATCCTTTTTTGGGGCCAAAAATTTGGGCAAAAAAGTATGCATTATCCATGGCAAAATGTGGTATTTCTACCTTTTCTTTTTTTTGTAGACTGAAAACTAATTCCTTTGCCTTCCCATGCCCTACCCCATCAAAAATATTTTTAACACCTAAATTTTTACCCTATGTTCTTAACAAAGTATAGAACAATTTTAGATGTACCCAAGAGCACTTGAACTTGATTCATTCATGCTGCTGTGGTAGAGTATTGCAGCCTCACTCTGTTTCCTATCCTCCTGCTATTGTATTGGTCTTTTCTCCTATATCAATATCCTTTCACATTCACTCTCATAAATTTCTAACATCTGGGCTTCTAACACCATTGCTGCTTCTCTCCCATTCTTTCCTTCCTGGATTTTAACTTCCCTTCTCCTAAAGCCTATCCTTTGGTTATTATTTTAGCAAACTTCTATGAGGAAAATGTTCTATGTCTTCACCTTTACTCTTGAAAAGTAAATTAACTGGGTACATAATTGTCACTTTATAGTTATTTCCTTTGGTTCTTTGCAGATATTTGCCTTCTGACACCTGCTATTACACTTAGTGGAATTACTGCTTCTTTGAAAACAATCTTTTATCTCTACTTGTTTTTAAGGTTTTCACTTTATCTTTGGTGTTCTACACTTTATTTAAGCTATTTTTAGTTGTCAGTTTATTTTTATTAACCTTGGTTAGACTTCAGTGTAGCTCTTCAGTCTAAAGTCCATCTTTAACTAATTTTTAAAATTACCAGTCATAATATAGTTTTCTCACACTATATTCTTTCCTATTAAAATATACAATACGTTTCTGTGAACTCTAATTTTTTCTCTCATGTCTTTCAATGTTTCTTCTTTATTTTTCAATTCTTTATCCTTCGGGACAACAGTGGTATTTCTCTCTCCCTCTCTCTCTCTCTCTCTCTCTCTCTTTCTTTCTCTCTCTCTCGTGCCCCAACCGCCACCACCCATATACCTAATCTGCTATTTGACTTATGCACTGAAGTTTAACTTTATAACCATATCTTTCATTTCTGGAACTCCTGATCTTATAGTCAAAAGTGACTGTTCTTTTATTCAAATTGCCCCTCTTCCTTCATGAAGACTTTAATCACTTTAATCCTATTAAATACCCTCTTTTAAATTCAAGTTCATTTCAGTTTTGACCCTCCTGTTTTTAGAATCAGCAGATTCTCCCAAATAATAGATTACTTCCTTTTATGAATTGTAATTTTTTTATTGTGAACACATTTCAGCTGGTATTATTTTTCTATGAGAGTTCTATACCTTATCATTTAGGGAAACAACTCTGTGGTACAGGTTTTATTTGGCCAGATAAGTGGTCTAGGCTGTGTCTTAAGTTCCCATACCAGTGTTAAGAAGTCAGTCTCTTATCTCTATAGATGATACATGGATCTGCTATCCTGATAACCACTCTGTCTGATGCCCTTGGTTTAGGAATCCTCCTGGGTATATCTCTTTCTTTTTTAATTCAGCTATTAATTGTTCTTAAATTTTTTTATCATTTATTTTATCTAGTCTACCCATGTGTTCTCATGGAGTCAAAAAAAAACTATCTTCATTAACTCTGTTCATCATATCACAAGTGCTAGAAGCCCTCCTACCATATCATCATATAAACATATAAGATCAATACAGCATGCTATTCTTGTGAAAAGTACCATTTATCCACAGGGTTAAACCAAGGGACGTGGCTTTGGTGAAATGAGGAGCAGACTCCCAGGAAAGCCAGAGACATTGTGAACAAATGATTTCAGAAAAGTCTTAAGTTTGATCAGAGAAAGGTTTGTTCCTGGTAATTTATTTCTTATGTCCTGGGAGAGGTTTTTCTCTCAATTGTCCAAAAAGATGGCATCTCTTCTAGTGTCTGACCAGTTCACAATAATTCCCTCCCTCTCTGTAAAATGCTTTTCCTCACTCTCCCATTCCATAAGAGTGGATCAACAGTCATATATTTACTGACCCAAGCTGGATCAGTCAGGTGCTCTCCAAAGGGACTTTAGTATTGAGACTGAGAAAAGCTGAGTTAGTCTTTTCTAATGGCTGAAATTACAATAACTAAATCTGGGAGGTGTAAGGTGATCATATTTCACACCATTGATGGAGATAAGGATATAGCAATTCTGCAAGAGAAATGGGAATGAAAAACAGAATTCTGATATTTTTATGATTTAGAATTCTAGTTTTTCCCTAAGGATCAGCTGCATTTTTATACCTGATTCTCATGATATTCCCTTATAATAAATCATCCTCTTCACTTGTTAGGTTAATTTTACTGCTGTGTCTTGAGACCAGAAGAATCCTAAGATGTTAGTCCTAGAGACACAGCTAGAGCTTATGGCAGGTACCAAGTGAAACACTTGAAGATCTAGGACAGCAAACTTTTGCCCAGCACTGGAGAAGTCTAGATCATGTGTCATCAATATGCTGAAGAGTAGCTAGTGCTGGAAAATAAAATATGAAAGAAACAGTTCCAGTCCTTGAGTATTCCATAGAGTAAATGAGTAGAGAGAAAGATACAGGAACTATAATGTCAGTGCATGGCAATTCTCCACTTCACAGTGTTCTAGATGTTCAACCACTTCCTCAGTGCCAGCCAGTCTGGGTTGGGTACTTCTCCTAAGTCACCCTGTGGCTATCAACATCACTCCTGTATCAGACAAAATGTTATGGTAATCTACTCACGGGTGCATCTCCATAAAACATGAGCTCCTTCAAAACATAAATTATTTTTTCATCATAACATTCCTAACAACTTGCAAAGTTCCTAACAAATAATAGTTGTTTGATAAATATGTGCTAATTGAAAGACTACATGAAAATATAAATATAGGTGCCTGTACAGAAATAAGACAGAGAAAAGACTAAGTTATTACTTCTCTTTAGGAAGGGCATGAAGGTCCTCTCCGGAGACAGTATAATGTGCACAAGAGCTCTGGTTTTGGGGTCAGAGACCCTGAGTTCAAGGGCTGGATCCTGCATTAATTAGCTGTGTGACCTTTTCTTCACCTGTAATATGGGAATTATCTTGATAAATATTTCAGAGGGATATTGTAAACATTAAATATGGGAAACTACTCAAAGCAAACACACACTCATACTAGAGCCTGTATTTTAGGGAAGGAGAATAGAAATAAAAATGTAGGGCAGGATAAAGATCAAGCTCTTATCCAAGTGTCATCCCTGTACTGTTTGCAATGGGATGGTGAAACTGAGAGTACAGCGAGTACCTCTGTCTCTGCCGTCTACCCACTTTAGCATGTAGAATTCAAGGACTTGCTGTACCTGAACAGAAGCAAGCTCCGTGCAGCTGGGACCTCAGGGGAAATGACGGAGCAAAGAGAAGAGTTCTGAGGCTGATAAGGAGTCCAGGCTAGTTAATCAATAGGACACATGACTTTGGAGATACTAGTGGACTTATGTTACTTATGAGTGTTTATTAAAGAGACCTCTTTTGGGTCTCAGTTTCAGGAGTCTCAATAAGTAGCTCTCTGACACTCTGGATGATAGACAGTTAGCTCCAGTGATCCAGTTTAAAGTAGCTGCAGAGGGATGAGAGGAAAATCTCACCCCAGAGAAAGAAAGAGAGAGACTGGAAAACTCTAGATCATGTGTCATTAGTGAGGGCAATATTGTTTCAATGGGGCAAATTAGTTCTTGAGGGCTTAAAATCTTAGCCAAAGGGCCACAGAATTTAAGCAGATACACAGTATATCTGTGATATTGAAATATAGCAAAGGGATGTAACAATAGGGAAAGATGTATAAAAAGACTGCGTAGGTGGACAATGATAATTTTAAAAAGTTAAGAAACTATGACATTGATAAATTATGCCGGAACGATACTGGCTGAGCACTTATATTGCCTTGTAGCACTTATATTGCCTCTGTGCACTTAGCTTTTCAGTCTCTCTAAGGTTCTTTCCTCCTTGTTTCCTTGCCTGCAATTCCACAGGCTGCCACCAGGGTGCCTGGTTTCTGTTAAAGCCAGTAATTAGAGCAGCCGGGCAATCCCATTAGTCTGATCAACAGAATGAGAAACTAGCATGTTTTTAAAGATTCTTTATGTATATCTATACTTATTTTTTTTAAATGAGGATATGCTCTTACTGAAAACTAACACAACCAGTGTTGGTAAGCATTAAAGTTTAAAGAACAATAGGAAACACATTTAAATCTAAAATGGTACCTGTGATTGATTTTTGCCTAATGTTAATTATTGGATAAATTAAATGTAAGAATAAATAGTATTGTTTCTAATATATTTTAAAGGCTTTAGATTGTATAGTGTGGAGTAAACTATGATTGAAAAAAACTGATGATCCAGGAAGATGTACCCGATTCATTCTTCCCATCTCAACCAACACACTACAGAATGCCTTCTGTTTAGGAGGTATAAATTTAAATACTTTCTGGCTGCAGTTCTCCACATCTCTGAATTATTTCTTTATTGCAATTTATGAGGCAGAGTCATCTCTCAGAGAGCAGTATATAGACTACTCTTTCTCCCCATCCTCCATATCTTGTCAATTCCTAGGACAAATCTACCTTCTTATATTTTATAGGCTATCAAAAGAAATTTGAGAAGAATTAAAGTGTTAGTTTGCACACAGAGAAATAATTCAAGTGAAAAAGACTAGAGTAATTCTGAAAGTAGAACTGAGAACAAATGGGTTGAGTAAGGAGCAGCTCCCCACTGCCAAATAGATTAAATCCAAATATCTTTCACTGGCACTGGAGGTCATTCCAAGATCAGCCCCAATTCCTTTCCAGGGTTATTGTCAACCATAGACTTTCATGAAATCTACATTTCAGCTAAAATGAAAATATTCCATGATGCATAATCTATTTTTACTATCACATATCTTCTCAAACTTTTTCTTCCTAATATGCACTTGCTGTCAGCAGTTAGAAAGGCATGAGCAAAGTAGGCATGATAGGCCAGGTGCAGAAGGTCACCAGGGCCTAGCAATGGACAAACCTATAAGCCCTTGCATGACCACTGCCTTAAGCATCAACCCCTGGAGATGGTATCTAAGCTTCAGCTGTGCTTCAGCTCCAGGCTAAGAAAAGCAACAAGACCAAATGGAGTAACACCATGGCTGAAATCAGGACCATCTGCCCTGGTGCCAACCAGTGGAGACCACAACCCTGAGGAGAAAGTTGATGAATACTCTATAAAGATCTTCCCCTGAGACCTCCAGATAAAAGCTCTTAGAAAGGAGGACCCAGGGTGGCTCTCTCGACAAAGCACTGCCTTGCCTTTCCCCACACCCCTCCCCCAGGAGCATTTTCCTTGCCTCTCTCTTTCCCCTAAGATACAAGGGCCCCTTTTTTTTGGCTCTGTATCTTATTTCCTGAGTCCACTTATCTCTATGGCTCACTTATTCTACTTCTGTGACCTTCTAAATAAACTTTTTCTTATAGTTGGAACCTTGGCTCTGAATTATTTCTTAGTTGAAATTCAAATACCAAGGTTGCTGAACCGAGGCCTGGTCTGACTCCACCTAACAACTGGTGCCAGTTTGCCACCAACACACTCACCTCAGTCCACACCCTACACACCCAATACTAATAGTTTAAGGCCTAGGTTAGCTGCTTCCTTCTCCATGAAGATGTCCAGGGCTATGCTGCCAGATGAGTCCTCTCTCTCTTTCCTTTGAATCTAAGTAACATTTAATTTGGGTCTCTCTTATGTCTCTTTAAATAGTCTATATTTTATGCCAGTTTTCATGTATGTATGCTGTGTGTCTCCCCCAACCAATCCACGTACAAAGGGGTTTAAGTTTCTTAGAGGCAGATATGTGCTTTGTTCAACATAATACTTGGACATAGTCCTCTAGACAACACATTGCACATAATGGGTGGCCAACACTTGCAGAAGCTGCGTCTTCACCAGCTAAGGTTATGTAAGTGAGGTATGGATGTCACTCAAATTGGAAGTAATATTTGCAATTCAATGTGAGCTCTTTGTAAAACAACTTTTATTAGCCCAAGATTTTTGTGAATCATTAACAGGCAGCAATAGTATTAGGGATTAATTTTAATACTATTTCTGTTATCAAATTCAAAGACTATCTCAACCAAAATATGTATATCCCAGACAAGTGCACCTACTGATAATCACAATGACCACAGCTAAATTTTAAGACTCCACTCTTACTCAGAAAGATATGTAAAGGCTTCTCCAGTGTGATCCAAAGATCATCTGCATGGTTCAACCTGGGAGCTACTTAGAAATGCAGAATCTCAGGATGCGCTCCAGACCTATGAATCAGATCTGCATTTTTTTATTGATTGATTTGAGAGAGGAAGAGAGAGAGAGAGAGACTGGGCGGTGAAGAGAGAGAAAGAGAGAGACATCTACTTGTTGTTCCACTTATTCATGCATTCATTGGTTGATTCTTATAGATACTCTGCCTGGGAATTGAACCTGCAACCTTGGCATATCAGGACAATGCTTTAACCAATGGAGCTACTCAGCCAGGGCTAGATCTGCATTTTAACAAATGTACAGACGTATAAAAGCACTGGCTTAATGTTTGAATGGACATTTATTAAATTTTTACTGTCCATTAATTTCCATTTATTTGAATATATGGGCAAATTATAAAAACTTGTTCAGTATATTTAGTAAAATTTAAAGTCAGGAAGTTAACTGCATATAATATAAAGACTAAATAAAAGGAAATTATATTACCATATCAGATCACCGCTTCTCAAATTTTGCCTGCAGACTTTCAAACAGCAGCACAGGAAAATGGTTAAGTGAGGAGCATCAACTACATAGAAATTTCTCTTCTCATAAAAGGAGTGAAAAACACTATCAACATGACATGGTTGGAGGATAAGAGGTGGTTTCCCAAGTGGGGCTCATGAAATCCAAATTGTTTGATTCAAGTCTTCAAGGGGAACAGGCACTTCTCTCTAACCTCTGAGGAGAGACCCAGAAGGTCCCTGAGATGAGTAAGAAATAGGGTCTCCCTGTCATGCTGAAACCCTTAATTATGGCTTTTGAGCTTTTGATATCCTGACAGATAAATAGTTAGAAATTTGCTTTTTCATTTCGGGCACTTGCAGTTTGGAAATGTCATCAAGTTTCATCAAGATTGAAATGGAGTCCAATTTGCTAAAAATGCCTCATGCATAAGGAAGTTGTGTTCTCCCCACATGGGAGTTAGCTGCACAATACATAGTGCACCTTGAGTAGGAAGGATCTTGATATGCCACTCAGCACCGAAATGGGAGGCAGCAGGCCCACTCAGGGGCCTTTGTACTTGCATACAGAGGGCTCCCCAGCCCTCAAATAGTCAATTCCCAAATGAAATGGTTTTGTGTACTCACCAGCAAAGTGCCAATGTACACACTACACCCACTGCTTCTCCCTGCTCATTACTTCCAAGCGCAGGTAGTTACTCTGCCACAGAGCATCCACAAACAAAGAAAAGCAGGCTAATGGTGAAAAGTAATTGCCACTTTATGTCCCTTTTCCTTTCACTGAAGTACAAAATTAATGACTTTTTGCTTTACCAATGGAAAAGGAAAGTGAATTTGTCAAGGGAAAGACTACCTTTTCATAATTTCACCTTGTCTTTTTCATTCACAGAGGTTATGTTACCCTTGATTCTGTCTCTTAAGAAGTTACTCTCTGAGTACACATGTTTTGATTTCCTTCTTCAATGTGGATTTTTTTTCCTACCACTCTTTCGCTGAATTGACACAATAATACTGTTTAAATACTCATAGTGTAGTGAAGGCTACCAAGAACCTGTATTAAAAGGAATCTCTACCATCGAGCCATTTGATTGAAAAAAAACAGTTTTTAGATTATTTCCCTCTGGGACCCTACATCTGAAAAACAAGAGCCTGGAAAGCTGTGAACTTCAAATTTTCCAAACCACCTACAGATGAAAATAGGCACCCAAGGCCTTGGCATGAGGCTTTTATGCACTATCCCAAAGCACAGTTTTTGTGAAATCTCTTATTGTGTCCAAAAATTCATAACAATTTTGTTCCTTAGAATATCTGAATATTTTAAAGATTTTTGGAAATATTTTAAGCTCTTTGCTGCATAGTATAATTGGCAGTCTTTGAAGGTTCCCATGCTTTTAAATACATCTTGACCCAGCTCTTCTTAATTTGGGAATGCTCATACCATCCTCTCCATATTGAACATACTTTTAAGCTTTACATATCATACACAGTGCTTTCACTTCTATCAGCATCATCAAAATGTTAACACTCAACATTAATTGAGTATTCACTGTATATCAGGTACTAGGTAAACCCTTTGCATGCATAATCTCATTTAATAGTTAAAATACCCCTGTAAGCAGGAATTGTTAGCCCAAAGTACAGATGTAGAAACCGAGGCTTAGAAAAGTTAAATAACTGGTGGTTGCTATTGCAGAAAAGCAGGTTTTGCTGATGACTATGACATACTACCTATTCACATTTGCGTTTTATTTATTTTTTATTTTTCAATTATAGTATTTTCAATATTCTTTTTTAATTTATTGATTTTTTTGAGAGAGAGAGGAAGGGAAAGAAAGAGAAACTTTGGTTTGTTTTTGCACTTAATTATGCATTCATTAGCTGCTTCTTGTATATGCCCTGACTAGAGATCAAACCCACAACCTTGGCATATCAGGATGATGCTCTAACCAACTGAGCTACCTGGCCAGGGCCTTGATATTATTTTGCATTAGTTTCAAGTGTACAGCATAGTGGTTAGACAATCATATACTTTGCAAAGTGTTCCCAGATATTTCCAGTACCTATCTGGCACCATGTAGTTATTACAAAATTATTGACTATATTACTTATGCTGTAGTTTACATCTTCGTGACTCTAACTACCAATTTGTACATCTTAATCCTTTCACTTTTTTTCACCCAGCCCCCAATTCTCCACCCTGGCATAAAACAACCTGACTTCTGTATCTATGTGTCCATTTCTATTTTGTTTGTTCACTTATTTTACTCTTTAGATTGAACATATAAGTGAAATTATGTGTTTTTTGTCTTTCTCTGTCTGACTTATTTCACTTAGCATAATACCCTCTTGGTCCATCTGTACTGTCACAAATGGTAAGATTTCATTCTTTTTTATGGTTAAGTAATATTCCATTGTATAATTGTAGCACAGTTTATTTATCCACTCATGTATTGATTAGCACTTGGGTTGCTTCCATATCTAAGATATTGTAAATAATGCTGCAATACACATAAGGGTGCATATATTCTTTTGAGTTAGTGTTTTGGGTCTCTTTGGATACATGCCTAGAAGGGGAGTTGATGGGTCATAAAGCAGTTCCATCTTAATTTTTTAAGGACCCTCCAAGCTGTTTTCCATAGTGGCTATACCAATCTGCATTCCCACTACTACATTTGTTTTTCATACAAGCTGTCAGGACTTTATCACACTCTTGCATTAGAAAGGGGAAATTCAGACTACCTGCTTAACATCACATAGTTCATAAAAAGAACTTCTAACTCTAAGAACATTAAGTTTTCTGTTCTACCAGAGATATTTATGTGATTTACAGTTCTACATTTCTGGAAATCTATGATAAGAAATAAAAACTTAATAGAAAATGAAGAAAATTTGAGTCTTTATTTTCATGCAAATAGTCTCAGAATGAAGGTCAAGACACAAAAATTCAGTGACCTGAATTCTAAAAGAATTAGAAATTCCATTAGTAACAATTACAATTTAATAGTGCTCATTTTTTCTGTATGAATAAGTGGTAGTTACGGGAATAGCAATTAGAGTAACCTCTTACTTTCTAAGACTATTTTTTCAAGTGCATTTTCCTAGTTAAAGATTAGGTACCTTTTTCAGTGACCAGTAACAAAGAGGTTGAGTAAGATTTTTCGCTATGAATAAGTGTCCTATCGCACTGGCCGGTGTGGCTCAGTTGGTTGGAACATGGTCCCAATAACCAAAAGGTCACAGGTTCTATTCCCAGTCAGGGCACATGCCTAGGTTGCAGGTTTGGCTTGATTGGGACATGAATGAGAGGTCTCTGGCCTGGGAGCAAGCAAGAGGCAACCAATCGATGTTTCTCTCTCACATCAATTTTTCTTTCCCCCTCTCTCTCTTTCTTCCCCTCTATAAGTATGTCCTCTGGTAAGGATTTAAAAAAAAAGAAAATTTTCTTTCTTCAGAGCTGTCTAAAACAGGGGTGGGCTATCCTATACAGTAGTAAGTTCTTGGCCTCTAAGAGAATTCGAGTAGAAACCAGATGACAAATTGTCAAGGATATAACAAAAGAGTTTCAACATACTTTAGGGTGATAGACTTTTTGAGAGTATCATAGAAGCCATGGACATTTTCCCCATGAAAATATACAGATGTGAAAAATTTTGTAAATGTTGTGATAAGAAGCTGTGCTCTTCCATGTCGATATGGCAAGAAATCACTGGGCTTGGGATGAAGTCCATACATCTGGGTGTCGATAACAACATATCAACTGGGAAGCTTTTCCATGAGTTTGTCTGAGCTCCCTCCTTCCACCTATTTCCAAATACACATGGAAAACAGTGGTTACAATCTGACATGTTTTGTTTGGCCTACATTTTGATTTATTTAGCTTCCTTTTTTTTCAATTTGTTAAATCAAGAATTCTGACATAAAAATTCTGATTTCTGGCTTCTGATGGCAAAAATAAGAGGTTTAGATAAACATGGCCCTGCATTACAGTAGTATACCAATTTACCAAAGCTGAATGGAGACCCCAGCCCATGCCCTTAAATGGGACAGTGCCAGTTTGCCACACCCACACCACTCAGTGCCATGCTCAACTTGCTTTACTCATTTATGTTTCCTATTTCACTACACGTTTGAGTTTGTAATCCTTGAAATATAATGGATTTTTATTTTTTTTCATCCTCACCCAGGGACATTTTCTTCTCATTGCTTTTAGAGAGAGAGGAAGGGAAAGAAACATTGATGCAAGAGAGAAGCATCAACTGGTTGCCTCCTGTATGAACCTGGACAGGGGATCAGCGCCCCATCTGGGATATAAGCATCCAGACTGGGGTCGCATGCGCCTGTGCTGGAGCCAGGGATTAAACCCGCACCCCAGGCGTGTGCCCTGATTGGGAATAGAACCCACAACCTTATGATCACAGGAAGATACTCCAGCCAACTGAACCACACCTACCAGGGCTGGAAGAAAGGACTTTGGTCAAAATATTTCCATATTGTCTGTCAAAGGGGCTGAAATGCTTCTGTTTAGCCATAGTCTCTCTTAATAGAGAAACACGCAGTATGTAAGGAAGAGAAAAGAGTGGTCTAAGGGCCAAATCAAATAGAAGAGCAGAGAAACCTATGCCTTTTGCAACCAGAGCCAAATATACCCATTAATTTTAACACTACATGCTCGTTCTCTTCTGATAACTACAAAGATAGATGCAGGTAGCATGCATTTAGAGACCAAAGACATGATGTGATCCTTTGAACCAGGATCTCATCCTCCAAACCCATTGACTGTGAGCTTGAACTTGGAACTGTTTCCACAGAAACATAAAAGCATTTGCACTCCTTTGCCCTATTCAACTTAAAACCTAGAACCTTCAGCTCACTGGTCAAGGAGGGAAGAAGCATAGGAGAAAGAGGAAGGAACCTGAATTGGAGATGCTTCTCCAGGGGTCTTTCCATGTGACTACAAAATGAGATTCTCAGAAAAACCCCAGGAGTATATAGAGGAATGATTACAGGTGGTCCTCAAATTTCATAGAACCCATACTTTAGAACATTATACATTGACAATTTTAATAGCGTTTGGATACCAGATTCAAGTGTTTTTACACCAATTGATGAACAGACATTTCAAGCTGTTCCCTGATGGCTTTGTTACATTTCATTTGACCAGCAGTATAAGGTCACTGATTCAAAAGTTATATTGGTTCTTACCTTATTATTACTAAGAACAAAGTACAGTGGACAAAGATGATATACTATTTCTAATAACAAAATTTGTAGCTCTTATCAACTTAATGCATATAAGACAAAGATGGAATCACTAAACATCCTGAAAAAGGAAAGCGTTTCACCTCAACTGAGTGCTCACTAGACTTAAGCTGTATGTTAACCCTAAAGGAAATACTGAAAATATGTCAAAGACAGAAAACAAAGGGAGATGTAAATTTATTTCTAAAACTCTTGTATTGGAATCCTGCCAAATCTTCTTAACTTGTGTTATACACCCTCATGAATTATAAGCAGGATTCAATTTTCCCACTTCCTAAATTTTGTATATGTTTGCAGGAAGACAATGTATATGAAGTCAGGTAATTATCATTTTACTTTTGTTATTAACTGATTTTTCAGCTTAATTTAAGCCATATAACCTTTTTCTAGTCTATTTCCTGATCTGTCAAATGAGGAATTCTATAATCCCAGAGATTATCCAGGAACAAAATGTAATACTAGATATCAAAATGCGTGGAAAACGTACAATACCCATTAGATGTAAGGTATGTAATATATGACTGTGGTTTATAGATAATGCTCATTATGTCATATGAACACATAACTCTATTTCATATTTTTACTTTTCTATTTAATCTTTACTTTTTTTTCTATTACCATTTAGTTCCCTTATATTTCCATTCCCCCAGCAATCACCACACTGTTGTCCAGGTTCTTTTTCCTTTTTGCTCAATCCTTCCACCCCCTAACTCACCCCCCACCTCTCTCTCTCTCCAGTCTGTCTCTGCTTTGGTGTTAGTTCAGTTTGTTTATCAGATTCCACATATGAGTGAAATCATGTGGTATTTGTCTCTCTCTGACTGGCTTATTTCACTTAGCATAATGTTCTCCAGGTCCATCCATATTGTTGCAAAAGGTAAAATTTTCTTCTTTTATATGATCCAGTAGAATTCCAATGTGTAAATGTCCCATAGTGTTTTATCTGTTCATCTACTGATGTATATTTGGCCTGCTTCCATGTCTTGACAATTGTAAATAATGCTGCAACAAACATAGAGGTGCTTATGTTGTTTCAACTTCATGTTTTTTGTTCCTTTGGATATATTCCTAAAACTGGGGTTGCTGGGTCAAAAGGCAGCTGCCTTTTTAATTTTTCGAGGTATCTCCATACTGCTTTTCACAGTGGCTGCACCAGTTTGCATTCCCACCAACAGTGCAAAAGTGTTCCCTTTTCTCCACATCCTCATCAGCATTTGTTTAGATTTACTAATGGTAGCCATTCCGAAAAGTGTGAGATGGTATCTCATTGTGGTTTTTATTTGCATTTCCATGATAATTAGTGACATTGAACATCTTTTCATATGTCTATTGGCCACTTGTAAGTCCTCTGGATAAGTGTCTATTGAGGTCCTTTTCCCAGTTTTTAATTGGGTTGTTTGGGTTATTTTTGTGTTGAGTTTTGTAAGTTTATAATTTTTGGATATTAACCATTTATCAGATGTATCAGTGAATATGTTCTCCCATTCTGTGGATTGTCTTTTTATTTTGTTGTTTTCCTTTGCTGTACAAAAATGTTTTAGTTTGATGTAGTCCCATTTGTTTATTTTTTCTTTTGTTTCCCTTGCCTAAGGAGACATATCCAATAAAAAATTTCTAAAAGCAATGTTCGAGATTTTGCTGCCTAAATTTTTGTCTAGGATTTTTATGGTTTTTGGTCTAACATTTAAGTCTTTGATCCATTTTGAATTTGTTCTTGCGTGTGGTGTAACAAAGTGGTCTAGTTTCATTTCTCTGCATGTGTCTGCCCAGTTTTCCCAATACCACTTATTGAATAAACAATCTTTAGTCCATTGCATGTGGTTGCTTCCTCTGTCAAATATTAATTAGCTATAAGTGCGGGTTTATTCCTGGGCTCTTTATTCTGTTCCATTTATCTATGTGTCTGTTTTTATGACAGTACCAGACTGTTTTGATTACTATGGCCTTGTAATATAGTTTAATATTAGGTAGCATGATTCCTCCAAATTTGTTCTTCTTTCTCAGGATCACTGTTGCTATGCAGGGCTTTTTGTGGTTCCATATAAATTTTTAAAATATTTGTTCTGGTTCTGTGAATCATGTCATTGGAATCTTGATAAGAATTGCACTGAACTTATAGATTGTTTTGTGGAGTATGGGCATTTTAATGATGTTAATTCCTCTTATCCTTGAACATTGTATGTGCTTTCACTTATTTGTATCTTCTTCAATATCTTTCATCAGTGTCTTATAATTTTCTGAGGACAGGTATTTTTTTATCCTTGGTTAGGTTTATTCCTAGGTATTTTATTAGTTTCGAAACAATTGTGAATGGGATTGTTTTCTTAATTTCCCTTTCTTTTAGTTCATTATTGACATATAAAAAGGCAACTGATATCTGGATATTAATTTTGTACACTGCTACTTTGCTGAATTCATTTATCAGTTCTAGTGGTTTCTTGGTAGAATTTTTGGGGTTCTCTATGTACAGTATCATGTTGTCTGCAAATAAACGCAGTTTTACTTCTTCCTTTCCAATTTGGATGCCTTTTATTTCTTTTTCTTGTCTGATTGCTATGATTATGACTTCCAGTACTATGAGGAAGAAGAGAGGTGAAAGCAGACATCTCTATCTTGTTCCTGATCTTAAGGGAAATGTTTGTAGTTTTTGCCCATTGAGTGTTGTCTGCTAGTAGTTTTGTCATATATAGTCTTTATTATGTTTAGGTATGTCCCCTCTGTTCCCACTTTGCTGATAGTTTTGATCATAAATCAGTGCTGGATTTTATCAAAAGCTTTTTCTGAACCTATTGATATGGTCATGGGTTTTTTATCCTTAATTTTGTTTCTATGGAGACTCACATTTACTGACTTGCAAATATTGTACCAAAGTTGCATTCCTGGAATAAATCCCACTTGATCATGATGTATGATCTTTTTGATGCATTGCTGTATTTGGTTTGCTAAAATTTTGTTGAGGATTTTAGCATCTATTTTAATCAGAGACAGTGACCTATAATTTTCTTTTTTGTAATGTTTTTTTCTAGGCTTGGAATAGGACAATGCTGGCCTCATAAAATGAGTTTGGGAGCCTTCCCTCCATTGAATTTTATGGAATAGTTTGAGAAGGAAAGATGTTAGTTCTTCTTGAAATGTCTGGTAAAATTTACCTGTGAAGCCATCTGGTCCAGGGTTTTTGTTTGTTGGGAGTTGGTTTTTTTTTTTTATTACTGTTTCAATTTCATTAGTTGCAATCTGTCTATTCAGATTCTCTGGTTCTTTCTTATTTACTTTTGGAAGATTGAATGTTTACGGGAATTTATGCATTTTGTCTACATTGTCCGGCTTGTTGGCATAGTTATTCTTAATATTTTCTCACACTCCTTTGTATTTCTTTGTTGTTAGTTCTTATTTCTACTCTTCCATTTCTAATTTTATTTACTGAGTCTTTTCTCTTTTTTTTCTTGATGAATCTGGTTAAAGGTTTGTCAATCTTGTTTATCTTTTCAAAGAACCAGCTCTTGGATTCATTGATTGCTTATATCACTTTTTAGACTCTATTTCATTTATTTCCACTCTAATATTATTTCCTTCCTGCTACTCACTTTGGGCTTTGTTTGTTGTTCTTTGTCAGGTTCCTTTAAGTGTGAAGTTAAATAGTTTATTTGAACTTTTTCTTGTTTTTTGAGATAGGCCTGTAATGCTATAAATTCCCCTCTTAGGATTGTTTTCCCAGCATCCCACAGATTTCAAATTGTTGTGTCCTCATTTTCATTTGTTTCAAGGTATCTTTGATTTCTTCCTTGATCTCATTGCTAACCCATTCATTGTCTAATAACAAGTATTTTAGCTTCCATGTCTTTGTGTATTCTTCAGTGTTCTTTTGACTGATTTCTAGTTTTACAGCATTGTGGTCAGAGAAGATGCTTGATATGATTTCAATCTTCTTATAGTCATTGAGACTTGCTTTGTGTCCTAACACATGGTCTATCATAGAAAACATTCCATGTGCACCTGAAAAGTATATATATTCTGCTGCTTTGGGGTGAAATGCTCTGAAAATGTCAATTAAATCCATTTAATCTAGTGTGTCCTTTAAGACTGCTGTCTCTTTGTTGATTTTATGCCTGGGAGATCTGTCCATTGAAGTCAATGGTATATTAAAAAACTATGACACTGTTTCTGTCTATCTCTCCTTCTATGTCCATCAAGATATGTTTTACATTTTAGGTGCTCCTATGTTGGGTCATAAATGTTTACTAGGGTTATAGTCTCTTGTTGTATCGTTCCCTTTATCATTATGTAGTGTCCTTCTTTGTCTCTTACTATAGCCTTGGTTTTAAAGTTTACTTTGTGGGATATAAGTACTGTTACTTCAGCTTTTTTTTTCTTTTCCATTTGTATGAAGTATCTTTTTCCAACCCTTTACTTTTAGTCTGTGTGTATCTTTCAATCTGAGATGGGTCTCTTGGAGACAGCATATACATGAGCCTTGTTTTCTTATCCATTCAACTACCCTCTGTCTTTTGGTAGGAGCATTTAAACCATTTACATTTAAGGTGATTATTGCTGGATATATATGTAGTACCATTTTATTGTTAGACTGTTTTCCTCTGTTTTGTTTTTTTTTCTTTCTCTTTTTATTCCTCTTAAAGCAAGTCCTTTAACATTTGTTGCAGTACTGGTTTGGTATTAACAAACTCCTTTAGCTTTTGCTTGTCTGGGAAGCTCCTTATTTCTCCTTCAGTATTAAATGATAGCTTTGCTAGGTAAAGTAGCCTTGATTGTAGGTCCTTTCTTTTCATCACCTTAAATATTGCATGGTACTCCTTCTGGCCTGAAATGTTTCTGTTAAGAAACAAGATGACAGTCTAATTGGTGTTCCCTAGTAGGTAACTCCCTGCTTTTCTCTTGTGGCTTTTAGGATTCTCTGCTTGTCTTTAAGCCTTGTCATTTTAGTTATGATGTTTTTCGGTGTAGGTCTCCTTGGGTCCCAACTTGATTGGGATTCTCTGAGCTTCCTGGACTCATGTGACTTTTTCCTCCACCAGATTAGGGAAGTTTTTGGTCATTATTTCTTCAGATAGGTTCTCGATCCCTTGCTTGCTCTCTTCTCCTTCTGATATTCCTGTGATACTGATGTTGTTATGCTTCATGTTGTCCAAAACTTTTCTTAAGCACTCCTTATTTTTTTTAATGTTTTTTTCCTTTTGCTGCTGTGCCTGGGTGTTGTTTTCTACCTTGTCTTCCAAAACACTGATTCAATCCTCTGCTTCATTTAACTTACTATTTATTTTTTCCAGTGTATTATTTATTTCAGATATTGCACTCTGTATTTCTGACTTCTCCTTTTTTATGGTTTATAAGTCTTTTTTCATGCTTTTGAGTACCTTTATAATCATTACTCTAAACTCTCTGATAAATTGCTTGTCTCCATTTCATCTAGTTCTTCTGGAAAATTTTCTTGTTCTTTTTTTGGGGTCTGTTTCTTTGTTTTCCCTTTTTGGCTGCTTTGCACATCCATCTTAGTTGTTAAACTGATCAATTATTGATATAATCAAGCAATAATCAGCAGCCTGGCATAAGCACCACAGGGTGGGGCAGAGTAATTCCTGCAGTTGGGGTTATTTCTTCTCCTCAGGCTGATGCCATGACTCAGGAGTGCTCTGCCTGAGACAGATGGCTCCTGCATTTGGGAAATGACTCAGCACAGGGATCCTGGTGGCTGTTACTTCAGTTTTCTCTTCAGAGACACCAACCCCAGGCTCCCTTCAAACGTCTCTCCTCCACTCTGCCCTCCCTTTGCCAGTTCCTGCAACAGGAAGGCAGTGAACTACAAACAAAATTTTGTGCTTTGGCCCTTTAAAATGCTCTCTGCATCTCCAGCCATCACTCCCTGGCAGATAGAAACCCTGTTGTTTTTCACAGCTGGATGATATTTGGGTTACTTTCCAGATCTGGTGCTGTGGACAGGGGAGCCCAAACCCCACATTTCTCAAGGGAACCTTCCTGGCTGCTGAAATATCCCTCCAGAACTTCAGCTGCCATCCATGGGAGCCCAGCCAGCCCACTCAAGTCTCCTTTGCACTCCCTACCAATCGTGTTGTGGTGAAGTGGTTTCTTCTGTCTGGTTATAAAGCTTCTTTCCAACTAGTGTTCATCTGGTTATTCCAGATAATGTCTCTACAATTTAGTTGTAATTCCAGATTGTTCCTAGGAGGAGGTTAGTGTAGCTTCTACTTACTCCTCCACCATCTCAGAGGGCTAGAAGTTACATTTTTTTCTCAAAGATATTAAAAAAACAAATTACAACTTGGGGTGTTGAACATACAATACAGTGTATAGATGATGGAATTCACAGTGTACAGTGTTATGTAATTGTACACCTGAAAATGTATAATTATGTTAACCAGTGTCATACCAATAAAGTCAATAAAAAAGAAAAAATAAAACAAATTACATGTTTATTTTATCTTACTCTACAATCTTTTTAAAAGATTCTTTTAAGAAGAGCAATAGGGAAAAAGGCAAGACAACTGCACAACAATAAAAAATTAAAGAAATAAAAGAAAAGGGAAATTGGTATGTTTGGAGTGACCAAAAAAGATGTTTTTTCATTAAAGAATGCTCCTAATATTTTTTCAAGTAAAATGATAAACATATAATTTAGAAGACTATATACATCTTTAAATATTGGTTTACCTCTTTCACCCAGTCATTTGTTTTTATAACACTTACAGTTTTAAAAATTAGTGCCATCTTATTTATAACAATGTTGGGTAACACTACTCATTTATCTATTTAAGAAAAGCAATTTGGAGGAGGGGTAGATACATTAATGGCAATTTGTCATTAACAAGAGTTCTAATTAAATAGACTCATCTAAACATTATTGCACCATCTTGTGTATTTTCTCTGTCTAAGACTAAATATCTTCTAAACTATAATAATCTACCAGATTAAAAAATCAGCTGCTTATGAAAGTGAGAAAATAGTGATTTACATGTTACACTTTAAACACTTCATCAAAGCTGTAATAATTTTGTTGGATAAACAATGATTCTTGAGATTAATAAGAATTTCTAAATATGAACAATATGTACCCTGAGGAGAATATTATCTAACAAGAAACTGATAAATTATGTTGGGCAAATAACTTGCATACTAAAATGTGTGTAATGCAGACAGGAAATTAAATATTGAAATGTATAAACAGTACACAGTTTGGTATGCTGGGTTTTCATCCCTTCTTTGGGTTAAATCTCAGCTTCAAAATATTGGATTTCCCAATGCATGTCCTGTCATTCATTCAAGAAAGAGAACAGGGTGCACTGACACATGTCTCAGACCCAGATTCACAATGGGCAGGAAATGGGAAGTTCTTTGATGAGCTTTATTTGGAATAGATACTTGGAAAAGAATGGAAATAGCCATTAGATTTATTTTTCTAGACTTCCAAAAACTGCATTTAGGGTTTTTTTTATTTCAAGTGGATAAATGCCTTTAAAAATTGAAATAAAATTATGCTGGTCCCAAAGTCTCTGATGATATAGAACTCGATGGAAATACTGTCAAGATTATATTAATCAGGATGTTTATGGATTCTATACTCAAGCCTTGGCTGAAAACTTATTCAAAAGGTCATCTCACCACCCATTCCTGGTAGGGCATTTAGGAGAATTGTATCAGAGCCAAATATGTGGGTGACAACACCCATCAGACACTATTATCTTTTTCAAGACAGTTATTTCTGGGAGGAGAGAAGCTGAAAAGTCTTCCCACGTCTGCACAGTGAGTCATCCAAGTACAAAGAAGAGGAACAAGGAATGAAGGGAGACAGCAAAAACCGCCCAAAAGATTGGGTTGTGAAAGAGTGATAAATGTAAGCCAGGAAGAAAACAAGTAAGTACATTCCAAGCAGAGAGAATAACATCAGCAAGAACTTGGAGAGATGAGGCATATGTGCCAAAACATAAGTAGGAGGTACAAAATGTTTAGAAACAAGACTATAGGAGAAATTGAGGGCAAACTATCCATGTCTGAATTTGCCCTTCTAAGAACTTTAGATTTTAGCCTGCAGAGAATGAAGAACAAGCTTAAAGAAAATACGGGTAATGTTGGCAAGCATTAACTGACTGTTGGTATCTTGAATAGATAAAGAACTCTTACAAATCAATAAAAAGACAATCCAGCCGAAAAACAGGCAAAAATTATGGTTAGTAATTTCCAAGAAGACAAAGTCTGAAAGACCACAAGAACAGTTAAAAATACAGGGCCTGGCTTAAATAAAGCCTGCTTGAGTATGGTTGGTAGGGTAATAATATGAGTGTAATAGTTTATAGTTTTAATTTGAACATTTCTCTTAAATGTCATATAATATGTTCAGGTGTGATATTGTTATATTATAGGATTACATGCTTATGATTTTGTAATAAAAAAGGAACATTATTTGTGCCAGACTCTGTATATTTAGTTTTGGTAGTAATCAGGAAAATGGTATTAACACACAACAAGGTACCATTTTAAACCCATCAGATACGAAAATCTGATAGTACCCGGCGTGATGAAAATGTGGAACAGCCAAAACTGCCACACACTATTAAAAAGTAAATGGGTACAATCACTCTAGAGAAAAAATTGGCAATAATCAATAAAAATTTTAAGATACCAATCCCCTTGGATTCAACAATTTCAATCCTTGTAATATACCTTAGAAAGAAGCTTCACATGTATATATAAATACATGTGTGTAAGAATCTTTATAGTAGTAGTATTTATATTTGAAAAAATAAATATCAACAGGAAATAAGTCCAAAATGTGTGGTATATTCATAGAGTGAAATAATAAATCAAATGAAGATGAACAGGAGCCACATTTATCAAGGATGCATCTCCCAGATCTAATATTGAGCAAAGCAAAGAAAAAGCAAATTTCTGTATCATGCCTTTCATATAAATTTTTAAAACATTCAACATAATTGTCCTTATTGCTTGGAAACACCATAGTAAAATGTGAAGAAAGAGCTGGGAAATGTAAACGATCACCATCACACTTGAGAGAAGGGTGTTTGATTTGACCAGGCAGGGGCAATAGCCCCAGAGTTTCTGTTCATACTGCAATATTTTTCTTCTAAAGCAGGGTTGTAGAGATATGAGAGCTCATAATCATATTCTTTGTACATTTTTGTATGTCCAAAACACTTCAAAGTGAAATTTTAAAAGTAAAAAAGAAAGCTTAAAAGCAGTAAGAACATGGAGCAAGGTGAGTGAGAAAAGGGGAAAGACAAGAGGTGGTAAAACCAATTTTAATTTGCAGAGATTCCTGCCATTAAGGAAATGACACACAAACCCAATATTTTCTAAAAAAAAAAAAAAAAATTAGACAAAAGTGTGACTATCTGGACTTTAATCTGAAAATTATCTCTGCAAGAATTCTGTTTCCAAAATAAATCCACAAATGAATAAATTTTGACAAAAGAGACACAAAATTTATAACTGGAGAACACAGAGAACTCCATTCCAAATGAAAAGTAATAGTTCCCAGGGGCGGGGGGGAGGGGAGGAAAAAAGCTCATTTAACCTTTCAACCCCTTACTCCATATTTATTATGTAGTAGTAATAATACAGAGGATGTTGTGAGGATTAATAAATTCTCAAGCTTTGTAGATAAAAATGTGCTCCATAAGTACATTTTTAAGAACTATGAAATGGCTTGTTTATTGCAGTATCCAATTCAGTCACTCCTTAAATCTTATCTCCCAATTCTGAGTTTTGAGATGAATATGGGGTATTTTAAATGATTGCTAGTAACCTTTGAGAATTATGCATTTTAAGTACTAGTTCACAATGAATATGTGACCAGATATGTGTCATATAAGATAAAGTAAAAAATATAGTCCCTAAGATGTTAATTACACAAATTATATTTGGAGTTTTAATTTGCTGCAATAATTCTGAACACTTTAGGAAAAGTGACTTTGGCCTTAGCACCCAATGTCTGCCAAAACATCTTGATTTGGGGGGCTATTAGGAATAAGCCAGGGTTTTGGCTGAAAGGCAGCAAATCAAGGCATAAAATTAAATGGAAATATACAGACTATACTCTTCATAAAGATAATTAAGGAAGTTTTCTTGAGCAGTTTTCCTAAAAGCAGGTAATGGTTTATACCAATTCTCTTCCCTCCCTGCCTAGGTGCCTTTCTTATAAGGAGCGGGTACTGGGAATAAGGCTGTCCCACTTTCAAAGCAGTAAGATTCATAGCCTAAAAATAAAGTTATGAGTATTCTCTAAAGCTCACACCTCTCCTGACCTTAGCTTTGTCATTTTCCTACTTGAACCAACAATTCTGGCCATTTTGTCATAACTTCAGATTCACTCATTCATCATACAATTGTGTATCAGAGATATGCTTTTCACACTTTTTTTTTTTGAACAGCTGCATTAAAACAAGTGATTGGGTTAGCAACTGAATATCCTAAGAATTTAGTATATACCTTCTCATTTAATCCTCACAACAACCCCTACAAACTACTATTGTCCACATTTTATAAGTGAGGAAACCAGGACCAAGAGAAATTGAGTGCCCAGAGTCTCATTCCCAATAACTAGCAGTGATGGCTTTTGTATCTATTTTGTAACGATGATGCTATAATCAAACTAACACATGCAAAATGCACACTGTGGTAAGTTTTATGAAGAAAAGCTAGGTAAACTTAGGAGCACCTAAAATACAAGATTTAACCCAGCCATGGAGTAAGAGAAACTTAATTGAAATTGGAAAGATTAGTATGAGTTTGTTAGAGATAGACAGGCATTCCAAGGTGCAAGGATAGCAAATGCCAATCCCTGAGGCAGGAAGGAACAAGTCAAGGCAGACAGGATGGAATAAAACCATTATGGGTAAGGCTGAGAACTTGAGGAAAGATTAGAGAGATAAGAGATCAGAAGCCCCAGACAACACAGAGCATTGTAGGCCATGTTAAGGATTGTCTTTATTTTAAGAAGATGGATGGAATGCCACTGGAGGTGTTTAATGTCAGCTAGAGAAGGCAGGGGGCTCACATGATTATATTTGCATTTTGAGCTATCACTCTAGAGTATAACAGATTGAAAGGAGTCAATAATAGGTGTCTGAGGCTATTAGATTAGTTTAGGCAAGATATAATGTTGGTGTCCTGAACAAAAGAGGTGGCGTGGGGATGGAGAAGCAGACACATGAAGAGATATTTAGGAGCTGAAAAACAACAAAGATGGAAGAAGGGGAAGTAGATCAAAAAGTATCTCTCCTAGTTTCAGTATGCACAGCTTGAATTTTATATAGCATGCAGGCTGATAGTTACGTGATTTTCAAAGTCAAAGGTAATGCCTCAGGAAAGTTGATCCCTAGAGTTAGGTTTGTGGTTTCCCCATATTTCATAACATAAACCATAGAAAACTTTCTACAGCAAAGTAGAGGTTGCAAAACATCCTCCAAAGACACCTAAGGGCTTTGATTGAGGACTTCAACTACTCATTTAAAAATCAAATAGTTTTGGTTTCAAAAACAGAATTTTTAAGTAAATGGGTTAATATGGTTTTGCTCTAGGCATCATTTAAACACACTTTGCATAGAATTTCTGAGTTCCAATTTGCATCTCTAAACTAAGAAACCAGAAAGATCTGCCCACTTCACCCCAGCACACCGCTGTATGGAATTTCACAAACCTAGCTCTGTTGTCCTACAACTGTCCAGAGTTCCTCTGTGTATCAAACTCAAACCCCACCTTACATCCAGTTAGCAGGACATTCTTTCATGTCATTCAGAGAGGAGCCTGGAGGACACCCCATAAATAAGAAGTGAACATAGAGGCAGTTTCTCTCATTCAGAAGATGGTTATCACACAGGTCTAACACAGAGCAGGTGATGTAGTCTCCAAACAACTAAGCCATCCAAAATCTAAACCAATGGTAATCTTGGGAGCACAAACCTCTGGAGTCTTATGGCCAGTCCAGAGCATTTCTCCTGCTCCTATCTCATTTTTGTTAGCCTCAATTTTCTTATCTCTTCAACAGGCATAATAATAGTTACCCATAAGACTGGTGTGAGAATTAAGTGAAGTAATCCAAGGGCATTTGGCACATTCCTTGACACAGAGTATATTTCTTATAATTGTTCTTTATTATGGTTATAACTGTTCCATAATATCCAGAAAAGAAGGAGTTTCACATTCCCATGAAAGAGGTAAGGAGAAATGAAGGCTTGCATGAGGAAGATCAGTTAGAAAATTCTGACATGCCCTTGACCTTGCTCCTCCCAGTGTTTCCAATGCCTCTCAGTCCCCCTCGCACAAATTTGAAGGAAAACAATTTGAAGGACACTGATCTGGTGGCAGAAAATAAAATACTACACAATACATCTAGAACTGGCCGGAGAACTTTATAAAACGAATATCTAAACTTGCTTGTCTCAGGCCCCCTTCCACAACTGAAAGGAGTTACAATCTCATCTATACAAAAAGAGCACCTTCGCACTTAGGAGTGGATAAGAAGAGATGCTAAATGAACAGGCCACTGAAAAACAAAAACAATTAACCTAGTGTACATTAAGCACCTACTATATGCTCAGCGATGTAATAAGTTCTAAGCAGAATACAGAATGAGATCATGCAAGGTCGCAGTTGGTTACAAAGAAGAATGGTTCGTCTATGGGTGGGACAACAAATAGCAGTTTTAAAACTAAACAGTACAAAGCAGAATATAATGAAATGACAAATGATCTGGTAAAGATAATCATGTCACAGAATTTTAAAGCAATGAGAGAATAATAAGAAGAAAGCTTTATAAAGAACAGTAGGTGTGAGCTAGTCAAGAAAGATGATCACATGGAAAACAGAGGCTGTTCCAGAGGAAAAACAACCCAGCTGATGATTCAAAGGTGAGGCTAGGCAAGGCATGTTTGGAGGAAAGTGGAGAGTGTCCATTACGCATATTAAAAATGCACCTAGAGACTTGAGGAAGGATAACCTTTGAAAATCCCATCTAATTATAATTTTGTTTTATCACTTAATTTTGCATATGGACATATTAAGACCAAGAGAGATTCATTTCCAGAACAAAGCCAACCAGTAGAATGGAGACTCAGGTCTAGAGCCCCGCTCTTTACTTTCTTATTTCTAGACTACTGCCTCAGGCTCAATGAGGAAAAAGTGGAAAATCCTAATCTCTTGTACTTATTCCATGAACTAAAAGAAGGCATCTGGGGCTCCCAGAATGTAGGCAACTGGAATTCAACTGAAGATTTAATCTCTCCTTCATTATTGAGAAGATACCATTTGCCTGATAACCCTGTGTGTGCATTGTCATAGTTCTCTTTGAGCTTGTGTCTTCAGACTTTTAAAAGAATACAGTTTAGAGTGTTGAAGGCTGCTCTGGCATCTGTTATATGCTTGTTCTCTGATTCTCTGGTTTTCCATGATGTTGCCAAATATCTGCATGTCACTCCTGGCTGATGACGTTGAAAGACATTCCCACTGTCCTTATGTCAGCATTCTTCAGTATTGAACTGTTCACTTTCAAGAGGCTTTATCAACAAACTTGGAAGGTAGCTGCTCAAGGTGACTGAGCAGGATTTTGTGAAATCAATGAGTGACAGGAACTCAATCTCTATCAATAAAGTTCTACTTCAAATTAGCCATGTGCCATAAGAGCTGACAAAAATTGTTCTGGCTTTAGCTGGCAGATGTGCCCAGGTGATATGCAACCTCTAGACAGACATTGCAAACTAAATGAATCCCATTCCCCTAAAACCACTGTGGACTTGTTTTAATTGAAAGCTCTATGGCTGAGCCGAGAGATCTGGGAAATATAAATGCATTAGTGTGAAAGGCTGCTGCGACCAGTGCCTGAGGGCTTCACACACACAATCATTTAAGGTCTTCATCTCCCAAGTGCCTTGAAATAGCTGGAAATTATGCAGGCAGGGCCATGTTGCAGCCTAATCAAAAATAGACTTGTACATTTTCCCCCCTGAAGTCATGTGTTAGGTCACCCAGCACAAGGGACAATACTCAAAGCCATCCAAAGTGTTGATTCACCCCATTTGTATATGGTCTATGATGGATGGATGAGCAGAGATTAAATGAGACTCCTCTCTCAGAGGCTAACATAAGTTACAGTTCCACTTACATGTCAAGCCTAAGTATAATATTAACATATACATTGATCCTGCGTTTTCAGAAGAAGAGGGGGGAAAGTATTTCTAATAACATGCTGCTGCATACAAAATTTATCTACATAAATAATTATTTTTAAGCCTAAGACTTAGGCAGCTTTAGTATTCCACATTATGCTAATGTTTGACAATTACTAAGTGTGAGTATCAGCCAGTGGGGTCTTTTTTTTTTTTAGTTTAATTTAAAGCAATTTGACACAGAAAGGTTATTACTTTAGTTGCCAATAAAAGCTGTACTTTTAACATAAGTGTACAGTAGGCCCTAGGGTATGTGACTATTATCTTTTCTGCAATTATGTGGTGTTCTACATAAATGTTTTTTTAAAAAACTTAGAAATATCAGAAGTACTAACTTAGATACAATATAAAAGTTGAATAGAAAGGGAACAGAAAACTCAATTATTTTAGGCACAACATGGGTTGAGGTTTCCTCCTAGAGGTTATATTGGGAACAGCACCAGCTGGCTTTGAATAAATTAATTCAAACTATATCTTAAAAACACACACTTAGCAACCAGAATATCGATTTTATGAACATTCTGTCTTGAGATGCAGTTGTTCAATTTCACAAGCTAAATGCCATTAACAGGAAGAACAAGTCTCTGAACCAATTAACCTATTTTCTGGAGTTGCTGTACCACCAAACGGAAAAGAACATTTCTCTGATGGTGTTTGCCATCCTAAGCTTTCCTATGTCTCAGAGAAAAGAAAATAATTTACTGCCAGTAACTGGGTAGTCTAAACATTATCTCTTCCTTCAGTCTTTTAGGAAGATGGTAGTTTAACAAAACAAATAAAATAATATTTTTTTCTTAAAAAAGACAGAAGGCAGCCATATGCTAGCTCACCTCCTTTCACCTTTTTGCATTTATCTTTGAGGTATTTATATGTAACTAATGGGGGGAAAGTCAAGGAAAAAAAAGGTAGAAAAAATTTAATCAATAGCTCTGTCAATTTTTCATTATTATGGGATACTCCTTTCCTATAATAAGAAATCACTCAAGAAAAGTAAGGCCAGCAAAGACAGGGACATTCACCCAGCCATCTGCTTAATAGGAACATTTAATCTATCAAAGGAGGCCAAAGAAGGGCCCTAAGAGAGATACAGGCCTGGGAAAAGCAGAATCTGACACTCTGCCTATGAAGGTTGACCAACAGGAGCAAAAATTGCACCCAGACAAATATTTTTTTAATTATGTGTAAATTATGATTATTAACATTACATTTCTTGACAACATCCATATCCTTAGCCCTGCCCTAAATACCTTAAAAGTGTTACCTTATCTGTCAAAATAACCCAAAATAATAGGTGTTGTTCTTACTGGCAATTCCTGTATGAATGAGCCAAGGTCCCACTGAGAGAGGTGGTCATGCTAAGAGCACAGGCCTGCAAATGCCTGGCCTTATGACACAGAAGCAGCAGCACAGGCTTTCTGTGCTTAAATCCTAACTTCATTATTTTCAAGCTAAATAATTCCAGCTAAACTACTCCCCCTCTGTTTGACTCAGTCTCCCCCTCTACAAATTGAGGATAATAATTTCTTGAAGTACCTACTTCATGAAGTTGTGAGGTTTGTAGGTGTTGATGCATATGCATGTACATTCCTTAATAAATGATAACTGGTATATTACTGTTGTTTTTCAGCATATACTTATTATCTCTCTTTGAGCATTTTGAGAGACCTCCAAATAAATGAGTCTTCCAGGGACAAGATTGAAATATAACTCAGGTACAGAAAGGGTATATTTTCAAAGAATACTCAATAGTAAATGTTTGTTTTTTTGAGCATCCTCATTTATTGCCCCGGGTCAGTATTTTTAAATTTAGCAACTTCTATTTTGACTGTTTCTCAGTGACCCTGAGGGTTGCCTGACATTTTGCTGAGCCACAAACTTGGATGGTACAAGGAGGTCTGTGGATGAGAACAAGTTGCTTATTAGTGAAGGTGCCCAGTTACCTACCCAGAACCCACCTCACTGTTCATTATCACACTAACTCGCATCTAAGAGCCTCAGGGGTCACCTGTGTCTCCTTATCATCTCTACTTCATTGTATAGGGACAGTCATGTGCCATGACCATGTATGCAGATTGGTAAATACAGAGTCTGCTATGATACCTTAGAACTGTTGACATCTATCCCAAGAGTATCCCTTTTAATATTCACAACAAAACTATTGTAGAGATATCACACACAGTTTCAAAGAGAGGAAATAGTAAATGAACCACAATGGCCCCTGTGCAAAGTAGACATCACAGCTGCTGTCTCATATTCTCCACAAACCAATCCAAATGTAAGAGAAGACTCTAGCCAAAGTATGCATGAGAACTTCTCTCATTTTGACCTTAACTATTAGTCTTGCCTTCCATCCCTAGTTACTGTCTCATTTCCATTATGAATAGACAATAATGAAGAACATCTGTTATATTTGCCTTCCTCTTCTTCTTGTAATATCATCCCACTTATACTTTGAATCTTCTCCTTACCCATTCTCAGTTCATGTAATTTTCTTAGTAGGAATAACTTCCCAGCTCCAAGATTGGGCATGGGCACCAGATTGGTCAATCAGAGCACATGTTTACTGGCGAAGACACTGGTCCAAGGACTGCCATACAACCAAATTGACTATTGTTATGTGTTCTTTGGATGTATTAGTGAAAAGAATCTGTCTTTCTCCTAGGCTTGCACCAATTCTAGACCAAAATCCAAGAGCATCTGGAGACCCTAAGTGAAGAGACCCTACCTGTAAATAAAGCCAAACACAGAGGAAAGTAGACCCAAAATAGAGAAAAAAGCAATTTTTTCTATCAACATTCTTTAAGTCCCTGGATTCAGCCGTGTCTAAAGAAATATATGCCCTAGACTTTTCAGTTATATGTGCCAATAAATAAAAATAAACCCATTAAAATGGGTGTGGCTATTTGGCCTTCTCCCTAATGCATTCATCAACACATCCTTGCACCTATTAACATGTTGCCCTGCCTCATTGTGTGTCTTCTGTAGACAGTGGAGGTTTGGAGAACTGAAGTGCCCATGCTTCTCTTTTGACCACTCCCAGCACAATTCTCTGCATACTTACACAGTTTGGATGATAAATAACAAAGATGATGTATTGCCCAGCTCATTCCATTTCTAAAATAAGAAACTCCCTGTTTTTTCTTTCCTCTGCTCAACTAAATAAGGAAATAACTCAGGTGTCATCTCTGCTAATAAGAACATGCTTGGCTGCCACATTTGAATGTTAGTAGGCCCCATTTGGAAGAGGTCCATAAAACTGTTAAGTCAATAAAACTATTTCCTTTCAAATTTGGAGCCTATTCTATGCCTATGTGTACATACTGACTAAAGGGTTCTAGGCTGGAACCCCTAGGATGGCACATATGCTTCCAAATTGCATAGAACTGTCTGATCCTAAAGCTCAATTTTCCTCCTCATCTAAATGGGACTAATAATGTCTTGTGGGATTTTCATGAGGGATAAATAAATGAGCCTCTGCATGTTTGAAACACAGAGGACACTGCTCTGCACATGGGAAACACTCAATAAAAGTAAACTATGCTATCAGAACTAATTATAATCACCACAAGAACCAAAGAAGGATGTTTTTAAAAATTCAAGAACAACATAGCCCAGGACTTTTGGGCCTGAATTTACAGAATTTAAGAAGCTGTTTCTAGAAGGAACAGAAATCTCATCAACCAGTTTGGAAGTCTGTGCATCTTGTTCTAGCATCCAGCTGAGACAGGGACAAATGTGGCCAGAGAAGCCAGGGCAGTGTGCCCAGTAAGTTTTACCAGTCAAGCCAATAGGTAGCAAGACCTCAAATATGTTAGGATACAATTCTTAGCAGAACAAGCTCAAGTCTCTGTCTTTGTATTTATTTTCTTTCACTTGGTTTCTGAGTAATATATCTTCTTGAAAACACTCACATTTGTCTTGGTTTAAATAAGGGAAAAGAATTTCCACAGTTGAGGCATAAGGTAAAGGGATTGGTGCATCCACAGAGGACATCTAAGAGTCTAAAACAGAGTTATCAAGTGTTAACTGCACATATGGAGATGTGAGGAGAAGGGAGGAAGCTGTGGTCCTGGAGCCATTTTCATGAGGGCACTTACTTTGTTGGCACCGAAGTTTGCTTCTTTCGATGTTTTTCTTAGTGATAACAGAGTGACATTTGTTGAAATGACCTGTCACATCCCGTAAGAATTTCTTGTAGGTTTTAGAAATAATGGACCTGGCGGGATAAACTCTTACTCAAAAAGGGATGCTCTTAGAGGCATTTTTTAATTTTTTTAATTTGTTGATTTTAGAGAGAGGAAAAAAACATTGATTTGTATGCATTCATTTGTTGATTCTTGTATGTGTCCTAACCAGGGATCAAACCCGCAACCTTAGTGTATCAGGACAAAGCCCTAGCTGAGTGCGTTACCCAGCTAGGACTAGAGTCAATTTTTCACATTCACAAACATCCTAAAGCTTTTAACATTATTTTCTTCCTTAAAGTTCAAACAGAAGGTCTGGAGCCATACAACGTGTTTGTTTATTACTTTTTTAAAGGATTGTGCAGTTTAATGTTACAGAGCTTGCCCAGTGGCTATTCCTCTAGTGTTACTCCTTCCCTTTTTTAGGGAAACTAGATTGTGAAATTGATAGTAACTGCATCATGACTTTGAAGGGAGCTGATATGACATATTTCTTTGGGCTTAAACTAAGTCCATTAACAATGATTATAATAATATGCTTGTTAAAATATTTTTTAAATTATCATTTTATTCTTCCAAATTAGGAATAAATGTGAATTCACTTATGAAATTTAAGAAAAGTAGGAATTAGGATGAGAGGGATAATTGACTTCATTCGCTCTTCCAGATGAGGTCTGCAACAGCGAAACAGCAAGCTGAAGGTAAACATGTAATAGAAAAGCAATCAAGGTAGGAAACAAATCCAAATAAAATCATCAAGGCTGACCACCTCCACATGTAGAGAATGTAGCAAAGGACAGATGTCTTGAAACTTGCAAATGCTCAAGTTTCATAGTTTCCTCTATATTTGTCTCATGTTCTGAGTGGCAATGAAGTATCCTGGTTATCAATCAAGGCATTAAGGACATAATAAAAAAGGAGGAACCCAAGAAGAAGTCCTGCACACATTTTTGTTAAGGTAGCCATTACCAAAAAGAAGGTTTTTAGAAGTTAAGCTATTAGCCGTGACTTGCTGTCAAAAAATTTTGAATTAGGAGGTTTACTGAAAACTTGATCATTCACTCCAACTATGGATAAGTTCAGACAAGCACAAAGTTGCAAAAGATGGTACCAAATGGTTTCATTTCGGAGGCATATGAAGCCATGCCGCCTCCAAAATATGACCTTTGACCTCTTTTTTAAAAAATATGGTTAACTTACCCCCTTCCCTACCTCTTCACCCACTCTTCCTGAGAAATCACCCACCGCCACCCCTGTTCATTCTTGAGGTAAGACATTTCATTTTCAAGCACATGCTATTGTAACGCACACACTTTTTCCAGGAGGAATTAATTGGTAACTCATTGCTACAGATTCATTAATTTATCAATTTAGATAGTTGGTTAACTCTACTATGGTTCAATTTCTATCTTTCAATTGTATAAAATAATTGTATTTACCTCATAGAATTTTTGTGAGTTAAATAAAATAATGCATGTGATGTGTTTGGAATTCAGTAAGTGCTCAATTGAGGTTGGCTAGTTTTGTAGTAGCTACTATTTTTTGTAAGTTATAAGCTGAAAGTCTCATGGTTATGACTATAGAATTGAAAAATATAAAATTAATAAGGATGGAAAATTCTGTAATGCAGGGAGCTGCTTACTTGAACAACATGGCACAGGGGACAGGAACCAGAAGAAGTGGGGACAGAAAAGAGGCAGGGAGCCTTGAAACCCTTTTCTGTTAGTCTACTTCTGAGCAAATGTATCTTCTCCCATCCCAATATATCATGTGAGAAAGGGGGAACGGAAATCTCTTCAAATTTCATTAAATGGTTCACAGGCCACATTTTTTCCCTGCTAAGTAAAAGGAGGCTGCATGATTTAAACACTCCTAATGAAAGATTTTCTCAGATCTGTTAATTAGTGTCAATTGCAATGGTGGTTTTTGTTTCAAATCCATTCTTGTTCACCACTTTACCCTTACATGATTCTAGAAAAAGCTGAAACAAGCAAGAGGAAACCCCTAATACGTCATCTCCAGGCAACATGATTTGGATGAATTGCTGAGGGCTCCACTGAGATTTATTTATTAACCTCATACTGAATAACAACACAAAAGCATGAAAAACTGGAATGTAATGAACAACCTGATGCAAACTGTCAGGACAGAAGGGTGTGCTGGGGATAGAAATGCAATTAAAGCACACGTGCTGGCATAGTTCACAGCAAAGAGCGGTCTGTGGCAGGGTTTCAGTTATGCCTGGATTATTGAAATGGCTAATAGTGAGAAAGATACCCACGTGAACGTCACTCATTCATTCATTGAAATCATATCCATAAAGCTCCTACTTGGAATACAACTCATAGTTTCACTGGAAAGACAGACATCAAAATGAATCATACAAAAGAATAGATGATTGATTAGAAAACTAGATAGATGATAGATAATGATGATAGATTAGATAGATAGATGAAAGAGGCGGGGAGAGAGAGAGAGAAAGAGAAATGGGTGACTAGGTGATAATTAAATAAAGATAAGATGACATTCCATATGAGGGACTGATTTATTCAGGAAAGGTTATTTTCTTAAATGACATGTATAACTAAGATCTGAGGGGTACATAGCGGTTAGCCAGGGAAAGATTGGGGGATGAAGGCAGTAAGATATGTCTCCACTGAATTGAAGTAGATATCTTCCTTGACACCCTGAACACAAAAAAGCAGCCAATGCAACCCAGCAGTTGGTTGAGAATAGCTCATAACTGAAGGTCCTGATCCCATCTTAGAGGTAGGGCACAGCAATATTTGGTGACTAGAAGGTGGGAGGAGGTGCAGCAAGACAACTTCAGCTCTTCCCTCAGTTACTAGAAGTCCTGGTTGTAGACAACATAAAATCTGAGATGAGAATGACTGTCCAGAGTTCTCATTTTAGCTTAAACAACAAGAGAAGTGACCTGCAGCACTTGCTGTAAATACAGGGAGCTGATTTGTAAACTTTAAGCTTCAGAGTAATGATATCCCTTCACACTGTGTTATAGTCACATGTGACTTCAGAATGGAAACCAAATGGCAAACAATAAAATGCTTTCATACAACGAATTTTGGCAAATAATTGCAATCTTGATCTCTTTAGTAAAAGTGAATGCTTCTTCTTCCAATAAGTTGTCTCTGAGCAGTTCCATAGGTCAACAAAGGATCTGGGGATCCTAGACTTGCACATAACCTAGGGTATTACAAGGAAGTTTATTTCAGCTGCCTTTACTGGGCACTCACTTAGCCAGCTGCTTTCAAATCAAGACTTTGTAACTAAGCACACAGGCCCTAGAGTCAGACTATCTGGATTTCAATCTTAGCTCCTGCACTTGACAGCCAATATAATCTTGAGCAAGATATCTAACAAATTAGCTTCAGTTTCCCCATCTGAGAAATACTGAGCAACAGCACTTCTATTATAAGGGTATTGGGGAGGTAAATGATATCCATCACACCTGCACACAAGGGTTGCTACAACAGAGTTGGCCACTAGTAAGGTGATGTGCCCATGTTTCCACGCCACACAGAGGATCCTATTTTACATATAAGGTTCAGAGAAGATAAGAAGACTGTCCAAGAATGTACAGTTAAGGGCAGAGTTTGGATTCAAACATAGGTTTGTATTGCTCGACCTTTTTTCCACTGACTCTGCTATGTTCCGTTTAAGCATTTACAAGTGTGTATGAAGGCAAGACAAGGACCAGAAAACCCAGGTGGCTCAAGAGTCCCTTTATTAAGAAGACAGGCTGAGAATTTACCAGTAATGATTCCTCCCCATACCACCTTCCACATCAACTTGTAGCCCAACTCCTGTTTACCACTCCCCGCCCAGTTCTCAGTTTAAATGTCATTTATGCAGAGATGCTTCCTACCCACAGCTCTGTGCCCCTCATCTAGGTTAGCTCCTCTGGCAAACACTCTCCAAGACACAAGACCTTTTTTACAAAGGGTAATCACAGGAAAAGGGCCAGATAGGAATCGTGTTCTGCTCTTTGGTTTCTGTTGCACTGATTCAATTCTGCTGTTATAGTGTGAAAGCAGCCATAGACAATTCATGAAAGAAAGATAAAGCTATTTCAATAAAAGTTTTATTTAAAAAAACAGGCAGTAGGTCAGATTGAGCCCATAGTTTGTATTTTGCCAACATCTGGTATAGATGTTATTTAATCATTTTTGTAATAAATTAAATCTGCCATCTAATTATTAAGCAGGGTTCCACCAGGGTTAGGCACAAGAGGTGCCTAGATGTAAAATTTGAGGACACTTCTGAGACCCAGAGAGTGAGCACTTCCCTAAATTTTGTGCCCTAGGTACCTTTCTTGCTTTACCCTGGGTGTGACCTTGTTATTGAGTCACTTGAAACAGATTTAAGGGTGTATTGATCAGGGTTTAGTGTTTCAAATATGAACTACTTGAGCAGAAAGATATTTAACACATGGAATTAGAAGCTTGCAAAATTGTTCAAAGGGCTCAGGAAGCAGGTGAGGCAAGGCAATCAGCTTACTGGGAGAGCACCTACATCTGTTCACTCAATGCTGTAGGGGTTTGGGAGGTTGCCCACATAACTACTGTGTTAAAAACATGGTGACAGCTCTGGCTAGTGTGGTTCAGTTGGTTGGAGTATTGTCCCATGGAACGAAGAGTCACAGGTTCGATTCCCAACTGGGACACATGCCTGGGTGGTAGGTTTGGTCCCTGGTCAGGGTGCATTAGAGAGGTTGACCAATTGATGTTTCTCTCTCACTGATGTTTCTTTCACTCTCTCTCTCTCTCTCTCTCCCCTTCTCCTTTCCCTTTCCCTCTCTCTTTAAAAGCAGTGGGAAGAATATACTTGGATGTGGATAAAAAAAAAAAAAACACAGTGACATAGACATGATCCAGGGCTAGGGCCACCACTACTGCCACTTGACCCTAGGAAGTTAATGAACTGCACTAGACCACTGCTGCAAATAAACCCAACATCTTAGGCCCATGTCTATCAGCAGCACACCTGGAGACAGGAAAACGCCCTTTCTTTGCTTCCACCTTCCAAACAGCTCTTACATGCACCCATGTGAACACAATTTTACTTCAGAAACCTAGCTGCAAGAGAGTCTGAGAATTGTAGATTTTACTTACCTAAGTGATGTGTATAGAAAAAGGATGAAACATCTGCTAAATGGCAGTTGACCACATTTACCATAATGGTCACCCTAGGAAATATCTTATTTCAAGAGCTTAAGACTATCTGTTCAACAGAAGTGAGACTTTGTGACAATCAGCTCCAATCAGAAGTTCCTGCTGGTAAAAGAAACACCATTCCTGCCTGACCCTTCTCTCCCACCACACACACACCTAGATGTGCTTCTGAGTATGTGATGGGATTGGTGATAAGGATTCCAAGTTTATAGCTCAGGCTAGAGGATAAAAGTGTAAGATGCAGGGGAAGAATTCCAACAGGGATAGGAATAAGAATACCAAGAGTGTTTGTGGATGGTAGAATAAGAAGAAATAAAATTAGGAGCCCTGTCGGTTAATAGAAGGCTGACAGTTGCTAAGGAGGAAATGCAAAAGGGAAGCTAAGTAAATGTCTACATGGGTCATTTATCTTATGGGAACCATTGTTTTGTGACCACCACTAGTAATCATTAGTAATAGGTGTACTAATGAAGGAAAAATATTGGCATCATTCCCTGAGGTCAGAGATGTGTGCAAGTAATACTAAGCATGTTACAAATACATTGTGTTTTACATTGCAATTTGTAACCATATCCATTTAAAACTTATGAATCAATGAAAATGGAGATATTGCCATTCAACAATATTTTGCTTTATGATATACAAACATGTTACATATATGTGATGATAAATTATAATAATGGAAGACTCTTGGATACACCATGTAACAGAAGCTGCGGGAGTGCGTTTCCCATATTTCTTACTCCTCTTTTATTATCCCCAAATTTATGAGTTTTATTCCCTTGCATTAATAAATATATAATTTTATCACATATATGCAGCCTGCAATTATTTCAAGTTTACACATCTCAATTTATTTATAATTGATAATAATTAATGTAATTGCTAACAAGTATTTTTCAAAACCTATTTATCAAAACTTTAAAATGAATAGAATTATTGAGTATTTCAAAAGAAGGAAGGGAAAAGAAAAAGCAGATATCTTCCATGAATGCTTAATTCACCTTATAATTTGAGCAAGCTTTCAGCTGAAAAAAATAATTTAATCCTAAAACCCCTTTATATATGCTAGCCTACTAAAACAGTGGCTAATTTTCACTGTTTTTCACAATGCTGAGCCAGTCGCAGAGTTAATGAAATTAAGCTTCTTTCATTTCTCTCATATCCCCCACAAAGGAGAGCTGGAATGGACAGAATGCAGCACAAATGCATGGCTGGTTTTCAGGACTCAAGCCGACACTGATTGGTTATACTGGCTCTTAACAACATATTTGTATTTTACGAAATGTGTAATTTTTTTAGCCCCTGAACAAATATATTTACATAACTGTGTCTAACGAGAAATTACATTTAACTTCTCAGAAATGACAATAACTAAAACCTGAACTGCCAATTCCACTTCATTAGTGTGATAGAAATGCATTCCTAATGTTAATAAAAATTCCAACATGCTGATAAATTAGAGCTTCTAAGGAGCATGTGACACCTTGGTTAATATATTCAACCTCAATTATATTTCTCTTCAGCACCCTGTTATCTGGAACCTTTGCTGGCAATCAGAGGTGCTGTTTTTCAGCGGCCAATTTTCTAGATAATGTAGCTTATCAACACTGTGGGTAAACTTGCCAATGGAATCAGGCTGCACTGAACCACACACACGCTAATTGCATCCCTTTTTTATGCATATTTACAGACTGTCACTTCAAAGAAATCAGTGGCCCATTGAGGCACCCAGTTAGCTGGAAGAATTGCCTCTTGCAAATGAAAATTAGCAAACAAGCTAGTGATAAATATGAAATGAACAAAGTATAAAAATACTGTTTTGTTCTGAAACTTCCTTGTCATCCTAATTTATACTCCCAAATAGGAGTTTTGAACATAGGATTTGCCTTTTGTTTCACATGAAGACAGAAGAGTTCTTCCTTAAACCCACTAACTAGATAAAAGCTTATTAGCTTTCCCTCTTCTCCCACGCCACCCCCACCCCAAATTTCTATTCACACAAACAGGTTATTAAATCCTGCATTAGATTTGCTTTGGAGTTTGAATAGACAAATGACATGTTAACACTTCAGAAACGATTAACCCTGGGAAGTTAATTAAGTTCTTCTGACTTTAAGGAAGCACATTTCAAAATAATGTCTCTAAACTCTTAAGTTTGCTCAAGAATAGCAATGTTCCCCATCCCTAAAGCATTATAAGTTCTCATTAACAGTAGAAAGCTGTGCCTAGCTATATATGGATAAAGGTTATGGTGTTCTGAGCCTGCTGTAATGTGACTAACCCAAAGCTAGCATAAAGAAGACAAGAACCAAAAAATTACAATAATTAAAAGACAACAATTTTCCAAACACTGGCCATATGTAAAAGAAAAAATTATTTTATAACTCTGCTCTGAAAGCTTTGCATGAACACAATCTCTGAGATGTGGCCTGTGTGTTCCTCTGAAACCCTCTCCCTTGTTTGTAGAATAACCCTTTGAAACAGAGTACCACCACAACGATGTTTTTCAGCACCATTTGGTTTGAAAAGCATGTCATTTTAATATAAGCAGGTCATTTTAACATAATTTAAAATAAACCACATACCAATTAAACTATAAATACTTTTAAAGGTCTTGTGCCAAACTGAGGAATTTAGAGTGGCAAAACTCAACAAATAGAAGCACTTAACATCTTAGCTTACAGCTGAGGTTCAGCGATACTTTATTTGGTTTGGAGTCCTCAGCATCATTCCTTCTCTATGCCACAGTTTCGATAGACGTCTAGATTCCTCATCATTACCTTTAGATATACAATGTCATTTGAGGGTTTTTGAGTTTTTTAACAGAGCTCAGGCAACAACATAAATATTGATACAAACACTAGGAAAATACTGCTATTTTAAAAAACATACTACACCTACATGCCGACTGCTCATTTCTTACGTGGGAAAAGCAGGGTTCTTTAGTAAATTAGTGCTCATATGTATATACTAATTTAGACAATTGTTTTATATCACTTTCCAAACCGAAATGTAATTGCATGTTTATATGCCGGCCTCGTTGCCGGGACTCGGAGTTCCTTGAAGAAAGGAATCCAATTTTCTGGAAGGAGGAGTAAGACATAAACCCACAAGAAAGGAGTTTGTGGTGTGTGTGGCGGGGGTGGGGGATGCTGGGACAGGGTATCCGGAACCAGGGAGAAGAACAAAGAATCACATACAGATCCAAAGAAGAGAAGGGTTTATGCTGCTCTGGGGAATGGGAAGAAATCGCACAATCAGTAATACTAATATCAGATCTTAAAAAATAAGTAACATCTCAGTCCAGCTGGGAATGGCATTTCAGGCACATTGAACCACACAAGCAAAGGAGAAGGCAGGAGAGTGAATGGACTCTTCATGGAAGAGAGATTTTGGTGAATACATATTCACTCAGCACCTATATAGTGCTTGTCTGTTACACAGTAAGACTGATTTCATAAGACACAAAAAAATCTTTTCACATTACTTTCTGTAGATACAGTGAGGAATATGTCTCAATCACTCTTGGATCAAAGTAAATATTAATAAATTTCCCTGTCTTCTAAAGGGGCTTATTGAAATTTGGCTAAATCTTCAATCTTCAAAATGTTCAGTGGAAAAGAACAATTGTACCCTAAGTGGCAGGGCCTTTAAAAGTTTACCTAAAAGCTGAATTTGCTTCAAGTGGTTTTTAATTTTAACATTCAAAAAACCTGCTTTTGTAAATGGTCAAAAAAAACCTAACCAAAGATAAAGAGTTACATAATATCAAAGCTAGTCAGTTATTTTCAGAGAAAATTATTCAATTTATTATATCACTCACTTCCCTAGTTGTTTTCTAACATAGACATTGCGCATAGAACATAAAGGCAAAATAAGAATAGTAATAGTAATAATAATAAAAATATAGTGGCAGGTAATAATTTTTGCATGCATACTGCCTGGCAAGTACTGAGCCGGGACATCACTTGCAGTGTGCCATCTAACAATCCTTGCAACACTCCTAGGAAGTATTGTCGGCCCTGTTTTTTATAAAAGAAGAAACTGAGGTAATTTCTTTTGGCCAAGGCTGTACACTACTTAATGGCAGAGTCAGGAGTCCCATCTCTCTCACCCTTCCAAGCCTATAGCTGTAACCATTAGAATATTACGCCTCTTTGTAAATAATGTTAGACTGTTTCTCTTTTTTAAAAAGGGCTTAGCTGAATTCTCTTTGGAAAAGAAAGTTTCCTAGGGGAGGAGAAGAACAGAGTGAAGAAAAGGAGGAAAAAGGGAGAAGAAAGGAAGAAGGGGAGGGAGGGAGGGAGAGAGGAAAAGGGGGAAGCTCACTGCCCTGGACACTGCTCCTGTCACACTCATCACTGCCTGACTGTCACCTTTCTTCCTACTTTTTCTCTGGTTTCTTTCCAATAAATTGTGAGCTCCATGAGGGCAGGAACTACACCTGTCTTCACCACTGTATCACCTAAGGCCAGCACAAAACCGGCAGAAATGGGCACTCAATCAATGAGTAAATGAAATACAAATATATTTTCTTTCTTGTCATGGCTTGAATATTTTCCTTTTCAACTAGCCGTTTTCATGTTCTCTACAGCTTCAAAAAAAAAATGTGTCCCTGCCTGAGACTACATGGACAGGACAATTCCATTACACTGTCCCCCTGCATTTGCCATCACAAGTCATTAAGGGCTGAACAATGCCATTTGGCTGCAACCATTCATGTGGCCACTGGAGTCCCACACTCTAAATCTGTCCTCACTTTCTGTTCATCTCTGACTGCACACTGGGCAAATTTTACTTTTTAAAATGAAATACCCTGTAAGGAAATTTGAGAATATTACCATAACTAGAAACTTCGCCATTCTCAGTATTCCACAGAGGTCATTTTAACCAGTTTTTGTAACCAAAATAGTTTACACTTACCCAATTAAGAATGATTTTATATAAGGTTATTGCCCTATTTCATACTATCAATAAAAAAAATCAGAAGTTTCAATATCTAAACATGTGTTCTACATTCAAATTTGTAAAAATACATATTTATTTCATAAATTAGAATAACCTAACAATTAAAATGTGTGTCAAGTATGTGGCTCTTGTAGGCTAAGTTTGTGGTTGTTTATTTGGCTTATGCTTCATGAGGCACCTGTTTTGTATTGAAATCTTTATTGAAAGGTTTTACTTCTTTTCCATTATTTCCTTTGCTGTTCAATTTTTTTCCATTTTCTCTCTTTTCCTAAACCCTTTGTTTTTGGGTTAAAATTGCAATTTTTATCTTTATTCTTGGATTCTCCCTTCTTTCACTGGTCAAAGACTCCCTTCTTTCACTGGTCAAAGACTGGTATTAGAATTATTCACAGAACACATGGAATGAAGGTTGAACACAAAATAAACTCTAGCTCGGGGGAAAAAAAAACACAAGTTGGTTGAAAGGGTGACTTTGGAAGTTCACTGAGCTCAGGGAAGAATAAATAGAACTAACTTGAGAGCAAAACTACTCTCAAATACGTTCAGAGCAAGTAGCCACGCTGGTAGCTGGAACCGACAGAGCACCCTGAACATCTACTCTGTTTCCCTTTCAAGAATTAAGAGCACCTGAGTCCTCATGCGTGGGTTGTTTTGATCTGGGGATTTCATATGGAGTTTTTGCTAAACACAGTGAAAACCTGGAACAGGTTAATAAAATGAAAATGCAAAGAATTTGCTAATGTTTAAAAGAAAATTGAGGGGAGAGAGTGAGAGCGAGAATGAGAGGGGAGAGAGGTACCTCTGAAAGTTTTTTTAAACTACATAAAATGTAATTTCTTCTGTATATTCTTGACACAAGTCATCCTATAATTACCATTTCCATAAGGTGTCTCAATTATGATAGCACAATGTGGCTGTTTAAATGCCTATACATTTGTCTGATGCAGAAAGAAAAAGCCACAACATTGTCTATTAAATGTCAAAAAGCCTTTTCTTTAACTATAGAGGATTTGGACAGAACTCTGGAAATACTTCAGCTGGAAAAGAAATGTTAAAAGCTACCCTTCAAGCTATTGGAAAACCTATTATCAAATGTTAAAACCTTAAAAAAAAATCCATGAGTGTCCTTAGCATGATTACATATCTTTGTTTAGCAAAGGTTGATCACCATTGATAACCAAAGACACAGTAACAATGGGTGCAATCTAACTGCTAATTAGTAATCATGATGCTTAAATTAAGAAACTCAAGGAGAACAGGTATCTGACTAAGTATATTCTCTTAACACTGGAATATATTTACTTACCAAAAATGCAGTCCATGTTTCTTTTTTATCACTTCTTTAAGTCATACTGTCAGCACTTTGGATCCTGCTAGCTGTGACTGCGTGTGTGAGAACCTAAGGAGAAGGGAGAAAACAGCCTAACTTTCCTTCAGAAGAAAACAGTGTCGAAAAATACTCATAGTATATATGCATATGCAGGCAACCTTTCACTTATTTTCTCTCAGTTCATAGGACATAATGAGAATTAATTAGCACATTCCTAAATCATTAGCCCCAATTTTCTTTCTAATGTGTGCATCTATGCATAACTGAAGAGTTCGTAAAGAAAGGAGACATAAACCAGAAAGCTGAGGTCAGAGGCAGAAGCACAGATGTCTGTATAAATGGATGTTCTATGATTGCATCTCTTTGTGATACATAATTACAAGTGATTTTAATTCAACCCCTTTACTGTGAGCTATCCCTTTTTTAATGTGTGTTCTAAATACAATATCTACAAGCCCCCCAAACTCATCTTCTACAGACTTTCAAGATTTAAAAATTTCTTCAAATGCTACATCAGTAAAAAAGAAAAAAAAAGAAAATAATTGGCTTTTAAGATTACAATTTAAGGTGCATTGACTGGAAGGTATGTTTTCATTAAAATGTAAACCCTTTTAAAGCTATGTGTCTGGGCTTTTGGGAACACTGAAAACTTGGGTTTTTACCTCCATGTCCTGAGAAAAGAGAGCTACAAAATAAAAAGCCTAGAATTACAATGAATCATGTTAATTAATACAAGGCCATGTCCTTCAATATATTCCTCAATGCAGTATTGGCTCCTCATTGTTTGAGATACACAGAAAATTCAAGAGCCTATGACTTATATCTGCAGATGTTTAGAAATTCAATTGAACAAGTAAGCTGTAAGTCATACATATATGGGAATCTTATTTTTGTAATGGAATCCTTTTATATACTCTTAAGGGAATAATTTTTTATCAAGTGTAACCTTTTCTACTATGAAAAATCATTCTTTCATCTTAGTAATACTCTATTAAGACATAAATTATTTTAAAAGAGTAGGATATTCAGCAAAGTAAACCCTAAACATAACAATGTCATACAACGAACTGATTGAACATTTTATTTTCCTTTTTCCTTCATTCCAAGATTTAAAAGGATTATTTCTTGGTGGATACACAAATCCATACATGTGATAAAATTTCATAGAACTGTTCAAAACAATAAAGTACACCTAAAAACTGATTCACATAAAGACTGTAGTGTAGTTAATAGTATTTTGTGCAAGTCAATTTCCAACTTGCTATGTACTATGGTTACATAAAATAGTTACCATTGGGGGGAACTGGATTAATGGCATATAATACCCCTCTACTCTTTTTATAACTTCTTACATATCTGCAATAATTTCAAAATTAAAAAAAACACCTCTATATAAATTTTATAAATCTGAATTCCCAGACATTGTGTTGGATAGCTACACTGCAAGGAATCTAATAGAGTCTCACTAAAATTCAGACCTACATCTTTCAGAGACATTTCTGAAAGGTTCAGAAATGCATCTCATCAAATGGACTCAGATCAGAGGAAGTCTGACAGTATTACCATCTTGAAAATGCTGAACAGGACCATGCCTCTAACTTTCTCTGAGTGTCTTATACTTTCTTTACTCCAAATTCTATACGTACACACCTCCCTGGGCAAAAATAATGTTTCTCTCATATCTCATAAATGTAAAGTTTAGTGGTTAAGAACCTATATTCAAACTGCTGTTCTGACACCATGTGCATGACCTTAGTTTGCTTAACTCTCACAGTCTCAGTTTGATAATCTGTAAAATGAGATAATAGCATCTTGGGTTGTTGTGAGGACTAAGTTAAACAATGGGTGAAAAGTACTTGACATGTGGTGAACACTATGTCAGCCTCAGCTGTGACCGAGGGTAGCGCTGCACACATGCCTCTGCTACAATGAGTGAGTAAAGTGTAAGAAGGGCGAGTGCCAGACCACATAGAGCTTCCTTTGTGTCAGCCCTTCCTCTTGTTAACTGCAAACCACAGTTCTCTTGTCTGTGAAAGAGAGTGATGGTGCAGTGCCTAGCTATGGAATTAATGTTGCATTGACCACATTCTAAATATTTCTTATAATTCAGTCTGTTTTGCTGAACTAGGAGATCATGAAAGGCAGAAGTCAGAAATTACATTTTTCTATCTCCTGCCGAGTCTCAGCATAAATTCAGTGCTCCATAAGTATTTCTTAAATTGTAATTTTTACAAAGCTAATAACTGAAAAATAAAATATCAAAACTAACATTTTGAACCGTATCCAAAAGGATCATAGGAGTGCAAAAGAGTGCAATTACTCGTGGGTGAAAATTTTTCTTTTTATGACTGTTATGCTTCTTTTAAGTTTTCAGAAATTGAATTTGTAAAAGTAACCCTCAAGGAAAGTTTTAAGTTCTCGGTTCCTAAACACCACGGGCACTGTCCAACAATCCTTCTGATTAGGGACAAGTGATCCTGTGAAGTACAAACCCTAATAAGTGGGAATGCCTCACCTGCCTTTATTAACAAATTCCAATAGGCAGTTGGTTAAGTAATACTCTTTAAAATGCAACAAATGCCCATAGTCGTAGCCTTGGTTGTGACAGTTCTCTACAACACCCGTTCCAATGCTTCCCATGCTCATTGTCAGGGGGTCTTGACATAACCTGATGTCGCTGGAGGACTGAAATATCATATTCAAGAAATAGTTAGTTTTCTATCATAAACACTACTGACTGTGACTATGAAACCCTCATGCAGATAAATCTAAAATCACAATAATGTAATAATTTTTCTCCAAAACAAAACCATTAGAAGAAATATTTCATATCCCTCTCTCACTCGTTCTCTCTCTCTCTCTCCCCCTCTCCTCCTCTCTCTCAACAAGCAGATGTAGCACTCTGTGTGAGTTGTTATAAAGTCAAAGAATATAATTTATCGATTAATTGCTACACATAGGACCCAAGATATGCATGATTTTGGTAGTTAACCCCATCACCTCCCATAAGCAGTTACTGCTAAACCTTCCAAATAAAAACATTTATGACAAATCACTTGGAGCTGTTTTAGTGATCAGGCCTTAAGTTATTCCTTGGGCTAGACCATGTTGTTTTCAATGGGTACAAACTATAAGCAAGAAATTCCACTGTCAGCCTCTGTGGTGGCATCTTCCTTTCCCTTGCAGCTTCAGGGAGTCTCAGTCAATATTTTTATTATTATTATTAATGAGATTAGCCTTATTTAACCTGTCTTTTGCTATCTCCTTCCTGTTTTTCTGTTATGGTTATTGCAGTCTCATAGAATGATTTGAGTATTGTTACTTTAACACCTCTGGATTACCATATTTTGCTGTGTATAATGTACATTTTATTGCCCAAAATTTTGAGGGAAAAATAAGGATGTGCATTATGCATGAGTAGTAACTGAAACACCTCAGTCAATATTTTTTATCTTATTTTTAAATATCTTGTGGTCTCAGAAATGGTTCATGATTCAGAAATTACATCAAAAACCTAAAGATAGACTATGGGCTTATGACTTCAATAAATTCAGCCATTTTATAACAGGACAAGAAAATGCCTGTTGGTTTTAAGACTATTTGGGATCAAAGAGCAATTCTTAGTTAGGTAATTTAGAGTCAAACTCTCCAAAAAAAGTTACCTCCTCTCTTCAACCATGCCTCTCCTTTACTGGGTGCATGATTATCAATCACTAGGATCTCTAGAGATGGGTATAGTGCTTAATTTTGAGCTCAGGGTGACTTTATAAACTTTTTCCCCATTACAATTGTTTTGTGACACAATTTACATGTTGGTCATTGCACCAATGGAGTAACTGGTTTGCCCAAGGGCTGCTTTCTGCCATCCTACCTTACAAGTTACTCATTCCACATTGATGAAAGGGAAACTCTGGTATGACAGCTCTTTATGGGTGACCGTATGTTCCTCAGTTATGTTCCTTCCTTTCAAGTACAAGCACAACTGTAAAAAGTATCTTATTTCAAACAGAATTAGTCCGCCAATACATGACTGCAAGTAACTGCGCTCATGGCCAGTTCAGACGCTCAGACATCTTCATTTCCCTGAAAGTTTATCTTCATTAACATTGGAGGTGTGTGTCCCTAAAAGTTAATTTATTTGGAAATTATCCAGATAACTATCCCTTCTCTAGTTCCAAAAGTGTAAGGAGGAGTCCAAGATGGTGGTGTAATAGGTGGATATTACACTAACCTCTTCCCAGAACCAAAATGGAATCACAACTAAATTATAGAGCAGTCATCCTGAATAACCAACTGAAGACTAGCTGGAGAGAAGTTTTATAACCAAGGATTTATAGAAGAAGCTACATCGAGACGGGTAGAAAGGGCAAAGATGTGAAAAAGGCTGGCCCTGCTCCCACAGGTAGTGGCTGAGGTTCTGAAGGGGTAGCTCAGCTGCAAAGGTCACCCTGAGAAGTATGGGGTAAAAACCCCAGGATGGGCTCCCCAGCCCAGAGCACCAGAGCCTGGAGGAAGTGTCCATATAACATCTGGCTGTGAAAAGCAGAGTATTTCTGTCCACCAGGGAGTCCACTAGACACACAGACATCTTCTTAAAAGGCTAACATACAAAATTCTGTGACAGCCACCCACCTTGGGCCCCAGTGGAGGGAGGGTAGAATGGAATAGTCATGTGAGGAGAGTCTGGAGTTTGTGGCTCTGGGACAGCTGCCATGGTCTCTCTGCTGAGTTCCTCTCCCATGCTGCAGATGCCATTTTGGGGGGCGGGGGAGAGGTGGAAGACTCTCCTCCACACAGAATCACACTGGGGAAAAGCAATAGCCCTACCCTCTGTACTTCCTCTTGCTTCCTTATGCCATGCTGACGAGTCAGCAGCCTTGGCCAGGGGTCAAGGTATGGGCAAATCAAAGGGGTGTCAGTGACTGCGTTGTTTGGCTTTGAGGTAGATGCCATTCCCTTAACTTTTCTGTGAACCTGGCTGGCACTTTCCTGTCACAGGAGATCTGCTAGAACCAGCCTCTGGGCTTGTGTCAGACCCACCCTCAGGGCTCCACCTCCAGCCCTAGAGGCAGCACCCACCAACTCCTAGTACCTCTGCATTGCCAAGATCGGGCAACATTCAGAACAGACCAAGTGGTGTGGCTCTGGGGTGAGGCTACACTCCTCATCGTCTCTGAAACCTGGCCAGCACCTCCCTTTCATAGGAGATTCACCAGACCCATCCTCTTGTCTCCTGGAAACCCCACCCCTCTGAGTTCTATCTCTTCCTGGCAGAATCTGGGACAGACTGAGTGTGTGGTTCTAGAACAGGGACCATTTTTTTCCCTTGCACATCCTATTGGAGCAGAGCCCTTCCTTTACATGGCCACATCTTGATCTGTTTGGGCCTGATAAACTCTTCTGGCCTTACCCTAAGCACTCCCCGAGACCCTGCCCCACCACAAACATGTGGGAGCACTGAGCAGGTAGCAGTTAGGCTTGGTATACCCTGGGATAGTTGCTGAGTGGTCTCAGCACCAGTACTGGTACCAAGTTTGAAGCTATATCAATCTGGTGAACACCATTCACCTCTACCTGGTGTCACTGAGAACCTACTTTATGCAACTTGGATACCACCAGAGATGCTTTTAGTGACTGAGTCTAATAAGCAGCCAGCAGGCAGAGGCAGGCAGAGGTGAATCTTGGGGTGACATGGAACTTTTGCTGACCTGTCCCTGGGACTGGTATTGGTAAAGCTGACCTTGGTATGCAACACAGTCTTTCCTGTGCACACCCAGGCCCAGGAGAGGCGGCCATAAATTGTGGATCACTTTGTAGCTCCTAACAGGTTGTCCAGGACCAGTCACAGGCAGCATCTGACATTGGGCGACACCAGAGTCCTTCCCAAGAGGCTCCAGAATCAACACACCAAGTAGCCAGCTTCAAACAACATCATAGAAGGATCCAATAAGCTTCACAAGTGGAATATCGAAAGAGAGATCTCAGCAGGCACCAGACCTTGCTGGGGCAAATTATGCTCCACATGGTTATCACCTTCACAGCAGCCTGTACACTGTGATCAGAGTTGATCCTCACAGTCAGCCAGACTGATGGTCAACCCCATGCACAAACAGGCCAATAACAATTGAGACTCAATTACAATAGAAGGGCCCACATAACCCAAACAAGGGATATTCCTGGAACACCTAGCTCAGGTGATCATAAGTCACCTTATACATAAAGCCATTCTGCCAAGACTGGGAGTCATAGCAAGTCTACCTAATATGTAGAAACAAACATAAAGGGGCAGCCAAACTAGGGAGACAAAGAAATATGCCCCAAATGAAAGAACAGGAGAAATCTCCAGAAAAAGAGCTAAATGAAATGGAAGCAAGCAGTTTATCAGATACAGAATTCAAAAAAATGGTTATAAGGATTCTCAAGGAACTTAGAACCACCATAGCATGAAAAAGAACATAGAAACTATAAAAAAGAAAGAGTTGGAAATAAAGAATACAATTACTGAAATAAAGATAGAATGAAAGGAATAAACAGTAGGTTGAATGACACAGGGGAATGAATCAGCAAATTGAAGGATAAGGTAGAAAAAACACCCAGTTAGAGCAGCAAAAGGAAAGAAAATAACAATAAGGATAGTTTAAGGGACCTCTGAGACAATATAAAGGCTAATGACATCTGCATCATAGGAGCACCAGAAGGAAAAGAGAGAGGACAAATGATCAAGAACCTATTTAAATAAATAATTCTTTAATTTTCTCTAACCTGATGAAGGAAAAAGACACACGAGTCCAGGAAGTTCAGAGAATCCCAAAGAAATGAATCAAAGAGGCACATATCAAAACAAGCCATAATTAAAATGACAATGTTAAAGACAAAGAGAGAATCTTAAAACCCATGAGAGAAAGACAGTTACCTACATGAAGGTTCCCACAAGACTGTCAGCTGATTTCTCAACAGAAGCATTCTGACCAGAAGGGCTTAGCATGAAATAGTCAAAGTGATGAAAAGCAAGGACCTACAACCAACCTACTTCACCCAACAAGGCTCTCATTTTTATTTGAAGGAAAAATAAAGAGTTATACAGACAAGTAAAAGCTAAAGGGATCTGTTGCCACCAAACGAGTATTACAAGAAATGTTAAAGGGCAAGAAATGTTAAAGGGCAAAGAAGGAAGAAGGAGAAGAAGGAGGAGGAGGAGGAGGAGAGGAGGAGGAGGAGGAGGAGAAAAAAGAGGGGGAGAGGAAGAGGAAGGAGAAGGAAGAGAAGGAGAAAAAGGAGGAGGAAGAGAAGAAGAAGGAAACAGAAGAACATAGTTAAAAGAATAAAATGGTAATAAATATATACCTATCAATAACCACTTTAAGTGTACAATAAATGGCTTAAATGCTCTAATCAAAAGGTACAGGGTAGCTGAATGGACAAGAAAACAAGACCCATATATATGCTGTCTACAAGAGATCTTCCTCAGAATGAAAGATACACACAGATTAAAACTAAAGGGATGGGAAAAAGATATTTCATACAAATGAAAAGGAAAAAAAAAGCTGGGGTAGCAATATTTATATCTGACAAAATAGACTTTAAAACAAAGGTTAGAGTAAAAGATAAAGGAGGACACTACATAATGATAAAGGGAACAATGCAGCAAAGGGATACAACCCTTGTAAATATGTATGAGTACAACATAGGAACACATAAATATGTAAAGTAAATCTTGATGGACATAAAGTAAGAGATTGACAGTAATACAGTCATAGTAGGGGATTTTAACACCACATTGACATCAATGGATAGACCCTCCAGAGAGAAAATCAACAAGGCAGCAGCGGACTTAAATAACACACTAGATCAGATGTATTTAATTGATATCATCAGAGTATTTAACTCCAAAGTAGCAGAATATATTTCTTTTCAAGCAGACATGAAATATTTTCTGAATTGACCTCATATTAAGATACAAAATGAGTCTCAATACATTTAAAAAGACTTAAATCATATCAAGCATCTTCTCTGACCATAATGGCATGAAACTAGAAACTAATCACAAGAAAAAAAAACTGAAATAAAAACCCATAAAGACATGGAGGTTAAATAACATGTTACTAAACAATGAATGAGTTAACAATGAGATCAAGAAAAATTTTACAAGATACTTTGAAACAAATGAAAATGAGGTCACCCACCCAAAATTTATGGGACACCATGAAAGAAGTCCTAAGGGGGAAATTCATAGCATTGCAGGCCGTCTCATGAAAGAAGGAAAATCTCAAATAAACAATATAACGTTACACTTAAAGGAACTGAGAAAAGACAACAAACAAAGCCCCAAGTAAGTAGAATGGAGGAAATAATAAAGATCAGAGCAGAAATAAATGAAATAAAGTCTAGAAAAACAATATAAAAGATCAATGAAACTAAGCATTGGTTCTTTGAAAAGATAAATAAGATAGATAAATCTTTAACCAGACTCTTAGAAAAAAAAGAGGACCCAAATATGTAAAATCAGAAATGAAAAGAGAGCAGTAAAAACTGATGCCAAAGAAATAGAAAGCATTGTAAGAAAACATTACAAAAATTATATGCCAACAAATTGGAAAATCTGGAAGTAATGGATAAAATCCTAGAAACATACAATCTTCCAATACTAATAAGGAAAAATCAGAGAATCTGAATAGACAGATTACATCTAGTTAAATTGAAACAATAATTTAAAACTCCCAACAAACTAAAGTCCTGGGCCGATGGCTTCACAGGTAGATTATAACAAACATTCAAAGAACTAACACCTCTCCTCAAACTATTCCAAAAAATTCAGGGGAAGCATAGACTCCCAAGCTCATCTGAGGAGGCCAGCATTATCCTAATTGCAAAACCAGATAAAGAAACTACAAAGAAAATTATAGACCAATATCTCTGATGAACTTAGATGTTAAAATACTCAAACAAATATTAGCAAACTGGATCCAGTAATGCATTAAAAAGATCATACAACATGATGAAGTGGGATTTATTCCCAAATGCAACATTAGTACAATATCCACAAATCAATAAACATGATACACCATATAAACAAATGAAGGGTAAAAACCACATGATCATATCAAGAGATGCAGAAAAAGTATTCGATAAAATCCAGCAGCCATTTATGATAAAAACTTTCAACAAAGTGGGAATAGAGAAACATACCTAAACATAATAAAGGCTATTTATGACAAACCACAGCCAACATCATGCCAACAGGCAAAAACTACAAGCATTTCCCTTAAGATCAGGAACCAGACAGGGATGTCCACTTTCATCACTCTTATTCAACACAGTATGGGAAGGCCTAGCCACAGCAATCAGACAAGAAGGAGAAATAAAAGGCACCCAAATCAGAAAGGAAGAAGTAAAACTGTCATTATTTGCAGAGGACATGATGCTATGTAGAGAGAACCCCAAAGATTCCACCAAAACCCACTAGAACTGTTAAAGACTTCAGTAAAGTAGCAGGATACAAAATAAATATACAGAAATTAGTTGCATTTTTACACACCAATTATGAACTACCAGAAAGGGAAACTTTTAAGAAAAGTTTTCATGAAAACTTTTTTAAGAAAACAATCCTATTCACAATTGCTTCAAAAAAGAATCAAATACCTGGGAATAAATGTAACCAGGCATGTAAAAGACCTGTACTCCAAAAATTATGTCACTTAAGAAAGAAATTGAAGAAGAGGCAAATAAGTGGAACTGCATTCTGTGTTCATGAATAGGAAGAATTAACACAATTAAAATGTCCATACTACCCAAAGCAATCTATAGATTCAATGCTGTTCCTATCAAGATACCAATGGCATATTTCACAGAACTAAAACAAATATTCCAAAACTTTATAGAAAATCATAAAAGACTCCAAATAGCCACAGCAATCATGAGAAAGAAGAACAAAGTTGAAGGACTCATGCTACCTGATAGCAGACTATACTACAAGATCATAATAATCAAAAGAGCATTGTAGCATCATAAAAACAGACATATAGATCATTGGAACAGAATAGAGAGCCTAGAAATAAACCCATGCCTTTATAGTCAGTTAATATTTGACAAACTCAACAAAAAACATATATAGGAGTTAAGATAGTCTCTTCAATAAATGGTGTTGGGGAAATTGGACAAATACATGTTAAAAAATGAAAATAGACCATCTTCTTACACAATACACAAGAATAAACTCAAAATGGATTAAACACTTAAATGTTAGACGTGAAAACATAAAATTCCTAGAAGAAAATATAGGCAGTAAAATCTGAACATTTCTCATAGCAATATTTTTTCTGGTATATCACCCCAGGTAAGAGAAAAAAAAGAAAAATAAACAAATGGGACTACACCAAACTAAAAAGTTTTGCACAGCAAAGGATATCTTCAACAAAACGAAAAGACAACATTTTGATAGGAGAACAAATTTGCCAATGACACATCTGAAAAGGGATTAATATCCAAAATGTATAAAGAATTTATAATTATCAACACCAAAAAATAATCCAATTAAAAAATGGACAAAGGACCTGAATAGACACTTCCTCAAAAAGAACATACAGATGGCCAATAGACATGTGAAAAGATGCTCAGCATCACTAATCATCAGAGAAATGCAAATTAGAACCACAATGAGATGTCATCTCACACTTGTCAGAATGGCTATTGTCAACAAATCAACAAACAAGTGTTGGTGAGGATGTGGAAAAAAGGAAAGCTTCATGCACCACTGGTGCAGCCACTTTGGAAAGGATTTATGGAGACACCTCCAAAAATTAACAATGAAATTGCCTTATAACTCAGTGATTCTACTTCTGGGAATATATCCAAAGAAATCTGAAACACTAATTCAAAAAAATACATGCAACTCTATGTTCATTGCAGTGTTATCTGCAATAGCCAAGATTTGAAAGCAGCCTAAGCACCCATCTGTAGATGAATGGATAAAAAAATCTGTGGTACATTTACAGAATGGAATACAACTCAGATATAAAAAAGAAGGACATCTTACCCTCTTGACAGCGCAACTGGACCTGGAGAGCATTATGCTACATGAAATAAGCCAGTCAGAAAAAGCCAAACACCATCAAGATACCAATGGCATATTTTGTATGCCATTGTGGAATCTAATAAACAAAATGAATGATCAAGAAAAACAGAGATAGACCCATAGGCAGAGAGCAGGCTGACAGCTGTTGGCCATGGTGGGTGTTGTTTCAGGGGCAGAGGGTGGAGGGATTGAGAAAAAAATAGAGAAAAAAAACTCATGGCCATGGAAAACTGTGTGGAGATTGCTGAGGGGAGGAGGGAGGTATGGGGGATATAAATGGTAATGGAAGAAAACTTGACTTGGGGTCGCAACCACCCAATACAACATATAGATGATATGTTATGAAATTGTGCACCTGAAACCTATATAGTTTCTTTAACCAGTATCACACCAATAAATTCAATAAAAAGGAAAAAAAGTGTGAGGAGATATAAGAATTCTGTTACAAATGAGACTCAATTAATTGTGACTTCCTAGCAAGAAAAAAAATACCCATTTTTACCCTTTTCTTGATTCTCACACCCTTGTAATTTAGGCTCAATATATGTTCATTTAAAATAAAGAAAATTAAATTATTTTTAATATTCTTTTTAGTTATATTATCAAAATGTAAGCATATACCACTTTCACAATTAAAAATGTTCTTTACAATGCGTTTGACAAAATGCTATCTACAAATATGTAATTTTTTTCTGTTAAAATAGAAAATCCCATAAGGAAGTCTCCCCAAAACCTGTGCCAAGATTTGTTTGCTTTATTGTGTAGTTTGCTTTTTTGAAAGGGGGGGGCTTTCATTTTTAAGCAGCCATTATTAGAGTACAATCCACTCAATAATTGGCTACAAAAAAGTGTTTTACTGAATATGTAAAATGAGAAAAAAGGGGGAAAAACACGAACTAAAATGTCCTCTAAGTTTTCCTACACATATCCTATAATTTTCCAGTTGGCTTAACCACTCAACATATTTAAATAACCAACTAGCATATTTATTTAACATTCGGCAGATGGACATGATAGGAGCATCATGATTTTCAGATGTACTCTTATAACTGTGAGGCTCTCTTCGCGCCAGGATCACAACAGGTTCTTAAGGTAAAGCCGCCCCACCTGCTGTTTCTTTAGTGTTGGAGCAACTCTCAACCTAAACATGTCCACTCAGATTTATTTAAATCCCTGACATTATGACGGAAATCAAATCATTCTCTTCAATCTGTTTTTCACTCGCAGCATAAAAGAGACTATTTTACATGTTAATAGTAATCTGATGTGGTTGTATAAATCTGATATAAATATGATACTCTGTTTGGAAATGATGCTAATTTAGTTTAAAATGGAGATTACATTTCAACTTGTAAAAGAGCAGGTTGGAATATTAGCATTCGTGGCTGTTGTATAATTTCCCTTTACACTACACACGTGTTACTCCGCAACTTTTCTGAGCCTCTTTGTCCAAAGAGTTCCCATTCTTCCTATAAGAAACAGGACTGCTCTATTTAACTATAAGTTAAACAGGTGGTACAGACCCTTGAAAAAAATTAACAACAACATTATAAATGCATTTTTGAAGAAACATTGAAAGTTACAATGTAATAAACTGAACAGAATGTCATAAGAATGTCAAACTGGGCACAGTAAAAATAAATGTTATTCCCAAGGAAAATAAAAAGTCTGCATATTTATGTAACATTCAGCAGATGGACGTGATATTAATATAGGGTTTTCAGTTGTACTTTTATAGCTACTAGATTTTCTTGCCCAACTTGGCAACCCAAGGCACCATTTGAGTTTTGGATTTGGACAATGCTGCAACAGATGTCCAGACCAATAAAATAAATTCCTTAAGGGCTGTGCTTAATTTGTATAATTGATCAATTCTGGTTACATAGGCCTCAGCTCACCAGCATGTAACAGCCTTCCACAAAAGCTTTACAGTTGGGATTTCACTCCATATGTTACCAGGGTTTATGGTCTCTCTCTCTCTCTCTCTCTCTCTCTCTCTCTCCCCCCCCCCCCTCCCCCCCACCCTCCCTCTCTCTCTCTCTCTCCTCTCTCTGACAGAGAGAGCAGGGCCTGTGGTGACACCTGTTGGCAACCAGTGGTGAAAAACAAAAAGCAACTGACAGCATGGATGGTTCTGGGGCAGCTCCTCAACCTAAGTACTATTGATGTTTTGGCCCAATTCTGTGCTGTGGGACTCTGTTCTATGCACTGTATGATGTTTACCAGCATTAATGGCCTCCACCCACTAGATACCAGGAGCACCCTTCCTCCAACCCTCAGTTGTGACAACAAAAATATCTCTAAACAGCACCACATGTCCCCAGGGAGACAAAGTCACCCCAGGGAAGAACTCTCACAATAGAGTCAATGTTTCTAGAAGAGCCATATATTAGAATGGTTTAACATTTCTCATGTAGTTTTTTTTTAAAGTCCAGCTTATTGAGATATAACTGACATATGTATAAGATTATACTATACTATCCTGACTTGTGTGGTTCAGTGGATTGAACACCAGCCTGTGAACCAAAGGGTCGCCAGTTCAATTCCCAGGCAGGGCACATGCCAGGGTTGTGGGCTAGGCCCCTAGCAAGGGGTGCACAAGAAGCAACCACACATTGATGTTTCTCTCCCTCTTTCTCCCTCCCTTCCCCTTTGTCTAAAAATAAAATAAATAAAATCTTTAAAAAAAGATTATACTATACCATCTCATGTTCTTTTACAAAACAAGCACAAGACAATTTTCTCCCCCTGCCTTGAAGTCTCTCAACTCTGATAACAGTTTAACAGATGACCCAGAGAAACCCTGTCCTCACAGAGGACATCTGTGCTGCAAGCTCTTCATCCACGCTCAGCTGGTGGGAATTAGGACATGGATTTTGAAAACCAACACTAAAGGTTCATCACTCATGTATTAAACTCACCAAAGTTGCTGTGTTAATTACCTCTCTGTATCCTTGATTTAGCATTATACGGCCTGCAGTCTGTGACAGAAATTAAAGGAAAGACCAGCGACCTCTCTTGTGATTACACTAGAAACTACATGATAATAAATTAGTTCTCAATTTTCAGAAGACTTTAAGTGATTAAAAAAATGGAGCAAGTATTTGATACACAAATGATAAAAGATGGCTCTCAGTACCAGCTTTGCATTGTTTTTTAAAATTAGTTTCCAATATACGTAACATGGAATTTAAGCAAACTGCAATGTTATTTACCTGGCTAACTGCATTGCTGAATATAATAATAATGAAAAAATTATGTCAGTTTATGATTTAAATTACACATTTTATTAATAAAAGCTTTCTCGTATGACTTTTTCAGGGGCAGAGAAAATTTTACACCCATATACTTGTATGTGTACCACACACAGAAGATTTCCCCAGCCAGACATAGTGACTTTCAGGATTCATACTAATATCAGAATAAAAAGTGCAAAGTAAAATGACTCATCTAATAGCAAAGAGGTGCCATGACCTCTTGTCATGTTTTGTGCCTCTGAAAGATTTCTCCCATTGGCTGACAAAACACAACTAAGAATGCACAGGGAGTGTGGCCCACTCTGAGGTACAGTAACATCCAGCTAATTAGAGAAACCTACCAGTTCATTATCCTGGGCAGCAGGAAGTAAAAAACGACATGAAGCTTGACTCTTGCTAAGTCCGAGGACATTGTCAAAGCTGAACTAGCATCACTTTTTTCTATTTTTCTTTAGACTTAGTAGGATTGCAACTTCACTGCTTTAAAAATCAGTGCTTTCAGAGGAAACGATTCCTTGAACACTGCACCATCTTCTGGCCAAATGCTTAACTGCAAGTTCTTAATTAAAGTGTGACGTCCCAGTGACTGTTGGCTTGGTACTTGGTATAGCTTATTCTTGTCTTAAGACAGTACAATAGATAGATAAGACACACAAAAAAAAATTCATTCTGATTAAATAAAAAGGCAGTGAAACTCTGTTATAAGACAGCTTTGTGTTTCACAGCATCAATAACTTTTTAATGCACAAATATTCATGGAAAGTGGTGTACAAATTTGGCACTTTGAATATGCTGATTGGAGCCAAAAGAGGTGTAAAACATGATTCTGGCCCTCTGAAAGTCATATAAATATGAACTGTAAAATGGATGAATTCTGACTAGCTCAGATTAAGAAGTGCAGTAGGAATTACAGGTAAAATCTGCAGACAGACCTTGTTGGAAAAGATTATAGACAGTGAGCTGGAACCATGATGAAGAATAATGATGTTGATGCTTAAGATCAGCCAAGCACTGTGCTAAGCCCTTCACAAATATTACCTTATTTAATCCTCCAAACAACCTTATCTTGCTGATGGGTGTCCCAGCAGTGGCATGGGCAGTTTAGGACTGAAGCTCAGGTGAGCCCAACTCCACAGCTTATGCTCCGATCTACCCCACACCATGCTGCCTCCCATGATAAGGATTAGATTCCTGCAAAGAATGACACTGGGGTTTCTGGAGGAGTGAGATGAAGTTCAGCAAAAGGTTGTGGACTGGCTGCTCTAGAAGTACCTGGAGGAGGGACTTAGAATTCAAGTCTGCTTGGGGTAAAAGAGAGCTCAGGAGCTTGCTTGTTTGAAGCTGTGTCTGCAGAGGAGGCATGCAGATTCTGCCGAGATAAAGTAGGAGGAGTTGATGGGATCATGGAAAGAGCTAACCACGTCTCAAGACACCCACAACTGCTGCCACCGAGAATAATACACATTCTCAAAATAATAGCTGAGTGCCTCAGAGGGCAATCATAGGAAACAGAATTTGATGAGCAGGTTAGTAAGAGACAAACATGGTTAGAAAATTAACAATATGAGGGTTTCAAAGAAATATTGATAAATAGTAAGCAGTAGGTTAATTTACTCGTGTAATCATTCACTCATTCAATAAAATGATTGAGTTAAAGAGCTAAGGATCTTGGAAGGTGGTAGAATTAAGTGAAGCTTTTGCAAGTTAGGAGAGGTATGTGCACATCCACAGCAGAAGAAAGTCCAGAAAGAACAGTAAGAAATGCTGAATAAGGTTCAACTGAGGGAGTACAGGTAGGAAGAGTGAATGTGGCAATGAGCAGAAATTGAGGGATCCAGGCTCCTGAAAAGTTCCCTTCAAAGACATGTAAATGATGCAGTCATAGCCTGAATTAGAGATTGCAGACTTAGATCTGAGGCAGGTAAGAGTAGATGTGGGAGGTGGACCAGGTAGTTGAAGTTCACAGGGACTGAGGCAGCCCAACCTGGCTAAAGGGGGCATCTTGAGCCTTGGTCACTGCTTCCCAGACAAAATGAGACCCCAGAATAGTCAGATACTGTGGTATTTCAAGCTAAAGAGATGGGTTTCTATGTGCAGTCTCTCGATGCATATGTTGTTAGGAATTTTAAAGAATGTTAAAACACTATGTGGGCCAAACAAAACACATCTGTAGTCCAGATGGGGCCTGCAGAATGCCAGCTTAGGGCCTCTGGCTTGGAAGAAAGATGTTAGCATGGTCCCCAGCCTCAGTCATGGCTCTGGGCTCCTGAGTTCACAGCAAGGCAGTCCCAGCCAGAGGTCTCGCCAGCACCTCAATCACAAACTGCCCAAACTCAAGTTCATTTTCTTTCCCCGAAGCCCCTCTTGCCGCTATGCCTATTTCTCATCAATGTCAGTGCCACTCATCTTAAAGCCATGGCCTCGGCAGTGTCTCGACATACATTCTTTATTCCCCGTCTCCATTGTCATCACCCCTTATTTCAGATCTTGTGACTTTCAACCTAGACTATGGAGATAATATCCCACCTCCACTGCTGCCTGTTCCCTTATGCTATACAGGTCATTGGACTCATCTTTCTAAAATATGGTTCTTTTGGCCACCCACTTCAGGCTCAGCCCAGAAACTTGAAATGATGTTCCTCACTGCTTATTAAAATAAGTGCAAACAACTTCAGCAGACCTGACTCTGCAATTCTTCACAATAAGACATTTCTAACCCAACATTTCTTCCTAAATGAAATGCCCTCTTATCTCTGTACACATCCTAAGCTTTGCAGGGTGAACTGCCAAAATTCCCAAACTCAGCCCAAGTTTTCCTGTATCTAGATCAGAGTTTCCCATCCTCAGCACTACTGACATTTGGGTTTATATAATCCTTTGGGAGGATTAAGCCTTTAGCATAATCCTATGCTATTCCTGTGTGCACTGTAGGGTATCCAGGAGCATCCCTGGCCTCTACCAACTAAATGGCTGGAAGACATCCACCTGAGTTTTAACTACTAAATAGTGATGGAAACAATTGAGCCCTCCCTCATAATGTGATTCCCAAGATTACCTTCCAAGTAACTGAATTGAATTGATTAGGGGAGTCCAACCCACAGCCCACAGGCCACATGCAGACCAGGATGGCTGTGAATGCAGCCCAACACAAAATTGTAAATTTACTTAAAACATGATGAGATTTTTGTTTGTTTGTTTTCATTAGTGTTTGTGTATTTGGTGTGTGACCCAAGACAATTTTTCTTCCAGTGTGGCCTAGAGATACTCACCAATTGGTAGCAGAAAAGTTCAGTAATCGCTTAAGGGGCAGAATAAGTGGGCCACTGATGAACAGTTACCATGTATAAATTACACTGCTGATAACCAAAGCCACAACCCCTCTACACTTTTTCATCTCTTGTCACAGCACTTCTTCCAGCAGGTTTTGCCTGCTGGGCTCCCACTCAAGGGCAAATTCCTTTGCTGTGAGCTCTCATGGTACAGACTTTATAATACTCGCTTGTTTAATGTTGGTTTGTCCTCTAGGCTGTATAATTCACAAGGGCACAAACCCTGTGCATCATCTCTGCTGTATTTCCAGCTCCTGACACAGTGCCTGACATAAAGAGGGCGCTCAATGTTCTAGCAATGAATAAAACTTGCAATAACAGAACTATTTATTTTGCATCTAATTCTTAGCAAATCCCAGTTCTCGTATTCCTTTCAGACACAGCTCAAGATCAACACTCTCCATGAAAACATCTCTGACTAAAGCTAACTGACAATGGTCTTCTTCTCCCTATAAATCTAGATTTCACAGTCTTATTACTCATGATTTTCCATATAATAGATCTTAATTACCAATGAAATTCAAGATCTTGAAAAGAGTCTATATCTTCTGCTTTTTTATTATCACCCTTTACAATGAATATACAGTAGACAATTTTAACTATTTGTAGGAGAAATGAATAAATGCTTGTCTTTCATTAAAACCACTGAAAGCCCTCTATAACCAAATTGAATCTTGGAAACCAAATTTTGAATTTATGATATCTGTCTAAATTGCTCACTCAATGTTCCCTTCCTATATGTTAAAATTAAGTTTCTATTGACTTAAGTTTAATTATTATTTATTTGTACCATAAAGAAGTCACTTTACAAATGATACATACAAAAGCCTTCTAGCCAACAGACATTTATGTCATTCCACAATTTTGTGGTCCGGTGAAATGAATTCTTTTTTAGAAAAAATAGAGACCACAAAACTTAAGCATGTTAATTAATCTCCCTAGTTTCTTCAATCCATAAAATGGGCACAGAGAAGTGATCGTTTCTGTAGGCTGGGGTTTGGAGAGCATGTTCAAACTACATTCACATCTGTATCCTACCCCATGATAGATATGCTCTTCATCTCTCTGTTCAGCTTCTTTAAACATGAAATGAAATCTACCTATTGTGATATATGTATGAGCGTGTATACAGGGGCTGGCAGGTAACAAGTGCTCACTGACTGTAGGTCCTTTATTATTACAGGGAAACAAAAGAGACAACGTAATTAGACAAGAACTTTGGACAAGAATAGTCCCTAGGGATGACCAATTTTGTGATTCTAATAATTGGAAAGTTACATGATAGCAGTATAAATTAACAAATATCCATTTGAACAAAATTCTTGTTTCTCAGTCTTGTGGCCACGGTCAGCCTGGATTTTTATGAACTGAGACTAGAACTGGGCCCAGGATATGCATTATACTACAAAGTGTCTAAACCTATCATTTTCCCCATAGCTCTTTGAATATTTAGGGGTCCTTTTTGTTAAATCTAGTGATTCTGTCTGGAATATTCAAGTCTGTTCTAAGTTAGTTGAAACTTTTACTGCACCCAAACTGAGAAAAGCTGAAACCACAGGTTCAAAGTGAAGTCAGGCAAAAATGCAGCTTCATACTGCGGAGGTCAGTGTCCCCCGCACTCTACATGGCAGCGGGGCCCCTTGCATTCTGCACGCAGGGCTGAGGGAAGTGGGCTGCTGGTCCTGCTCTCTTGCCACCCCTGTGCAGTGCAGCTTCAAGGGCCTCCACTCAGGATTGTGTATCTGCCTCTGTCTCATGGGCTCTCTTGAGGCTGAATAAAGTTCAACTAAATGCATAGTTTAGATGAAATTCTTTTCGAAAGGCAAAAATAACTAGGAAGTATTTTTGACTAATTCAGAGCTAAAAAAATTTTTAAATATATATTTCACTCACTCAACAAATACTTATCTTCAACTGAAATATCAAATAAATGTCTCACATTACCCTCCCACTTGGCTCTGAAAATCTGAATCTTGTTTGACCTTGAACACGATTTTATTCTCAAAATCCCATCAATAGAGATGATGACAGTTTGTGCCCATTGCATGGGGGAATTATAAAACTGGATTAATTGAAATCTCAGTGAGAAGTGCTAGCAACACCAGCATTCTGTATCACCTCCTGACCTGTATATGAATGAATGTTAATCTAAAAGACAAAATTTCCAGTTTATAGCATGACTTTAGAGTGGAATTTTACATACACACACACACACACACACACACACGTGCTCATCTATATACATATGTATATGCATATGTATAGCTTGGCATTTATACCAATGTGTGATTTCGGCAGCAAATCAGCCAAAGGAAAAATTAGCTACAGTTTTTTCCAAAGGAAATAATTTTCTGTTCATGTTCTGTTATTTTCAAAAGACTCTAATGCTGTTATTTCAAAACTAAATGTCCTCCAACAAGTCAAAGACAATTCTTCATTGAATTATGTGTGCAGATGCCAAATTTTCAGTGTTGTGTTAGAGTCCTACAAGAATAATCCAAAAATGTTAAAGTGTATATGGAAACACTCTTTCAAAATGAATTAAAAATATTCTACCCTTTTAGAATGAGATAACCTTTAAAAGAAGATAAATGAACATTCAAAGAAAAAGAAAGATATAAAAGAGGGGCATATTTAAAGAACTCATTGTCATCAACCCCCCCCCACAAAAAAATAAAAATCATCCATAAAATGTATTCTGCATTCTTGCTTGACTAAAATTGTATGGGGTCTTTTTTTGACAAACTAATGGAAAAGAAGAGTTCTGATGTACTTTAGTAAGAGTATTAAAAAGCTATTTCTTTTTCTCTTTGCAAAAGTGTCTCCATAAATTCCTGCCTGCATTTTTGGGAATAAAAACAGATTAGATATTTCTTGTAGATAAATGTTTTCTCTGGATGCAGCTATTTCCATAGCTGATTAGTTGACTAAATGCCATTGTATTTTAAACTAGTTTATTGATACAGTTAAGGCTTTTATTGAATGTAGCTTAAGTTAAATTTGGCATCAAAAGACAGCTTCCTGTCATAAGTATATGCAACTGGTAAGGACTGAACACAGCCTACCACTGTGAGAAAAATGTATGTATCAAGGCTGTTTACCTTCTGGTTTGAATGAGAATCTTTTGTTAGTTTAATAGCACTAATACTAATTAAATTATTAGATGTGAAATTTAAACATTTTAATGAGACACTATGAATTTTAATATTAGGTTGATTTATTAAATAATTTTCTACCTAGAAAATATATTTCTATTAACACTTTTCATGAAGATAGAGACCATGTATCAATATAAAATGTTAAATGGGTCTTAAAAAGAGAAAAAGAGGGAAGAGTTCTAATTAAATAGACATATTCAAAACTTTTAAAAATATTAATAGAAAGTATGAAAGGTACCAAAATTGTCAATGAACAGATATAGCTTTTAAGAAATTACTAAATCCCTTCTCCATTGTGAAATCCAGTTTTAATCATCTTCCTCATAAACCCAAGGCAGGGATTTTTTTTTTTACTTTTATTAATTTTTTATATGTATTTTTTTTTATTGTTCAAATACATTTGTCTCCATTTTCCCACAACCACTTTCCTCTGTCCCACCCACCCCCACTTCCCACCCTCAATCTTCCCCACTTTGGCTTTGTCAATGGTCCTTTATACATGTTCCTTGATTTGATTCTTCCCCTTCTTTTCCCCGTTACCCTCTTCCCTCCTCCTCTCTGGTTACTAGCGATTTGTTCTTCTCTTTCAGTGTTGCTGGTTATATTTTTCTTGGTTGTTTGTTTTGTTGGTTAGGTTCCACTTAAGGCAGGGATTTTATCTGTTTTATTTACTATCAGATCCTTATGGTCAAGAAGAGTGCTTGGCATACAGGAAGTGCTCAGTAAATCTTTGTTGAATGGAGGAATCAAAGACAAGAGCTTGTTGAGGTGGCTATAAAATTTGAGATTGGTTAGAAAGCAATAGGAATGCTACAGAGGCCTGTGTCACTTTGATGTTTGCTAAGGAGAGGAGGAAAGAAATATCAAAAGTTATAAGTAAATGGGGCTCTGGATCAGTCTATATAGAATCTTGAGGGTAAGAAATTAGAAATTACCCAAAGAAAAATTGGTATATCATTCTTTTCTTTCACAAAAGTCAGACTACATCACATTTAGCAAGAAGGACAGTTGAAGCAGTGAGGAAAGATAAGATAAAAACAATTGCCAGCACCTAAGGGGCTCAATAAATATATGAACAAATGAAAGGCTGCCTGCTCACTGCATACTGGCTCAGCTGAGATGGCAAACCTCAGCTGTTCTCAAAGAGCTCACAGTCCACAGAGAGAGGAATGAAGAGGCAGATTCAAATCTTCATAGAGAAGGAAGGTGATATAGGTAAGAAAGGTGACAAAATTCAAAGAAAAATTCATCTCTCCTTTTTCCAATCCATGACATTTGGAATTTGTGCAAAATCCCTACTGCCTTAGAAAAGACAGTTGGTCACAAGCAATACATTCAAAGAAGAGCCTCTGAAATGCATGCTGATAAATTTGAGAACTTTTATATAAGGAGAGAATGCAAAGAGCTAAAAGTCTCCTAGAAGGCTGAAAGGTCAACATAATCTGGGAATATGATTGTAGGTTTAAAAATTTATGAAATAAATGGGATGACTATGCAGTTGTTCAAAAAATATTTAATTGTAGGACAAAGGTCAGCTCACATAATATTATATATGGTACATTTACAATAAACTTTAAAAATGCAATGGCTAAATATAGTACAGATTGAAAAATGTATGTAAACTGGGTATAGAAAAATTCATGGACTAAAGGCAACTCTAGAAACTTGAGGCAAAATCTAGCTTATGGCCATGGTTTCTTTTAAGTCTTTATTATAAAAACTTCAAAAATATACAAATTTAAATATGCATATATTCATCCATTATCCAATTTCCATAATTATCAACCCATGGTCAATGCTTTTTCCTTTATATACTTTGTTTCACTTATAGCCAGTTCCCCACACTGACCCATGGATCATTTTGAAGCAGATCTCAAATATTACATCATTCATCTGTAAATATTTCAGTGAATATCTCTAAAATATAAAGAAATTTTTTAAAACATAACTATGATGCCAATAGTACACCAAAAAGGTTAATAATTCCCTCACATCCACAAATCCCCAGTCAAATTTTAAAATTTCCTAACAGATATTCAATATTGTTTTTAAAAACTAAAAATGTATAGTCATATTTGGAAACATATTTCAACACAAAGTCTACATTTCTGACTTCTGTATTAACAAAAATAGCTGGCAACTCAAGATACACAATCATGAATAGCAATATTGAGAAAAAATGAAGCAGCCAGTTATGCACGTTTTGCACGTTCCAGCTCACCACAATTCACGCCATGCCCTAGTGTCCTACCCATCACACATTGTACACATTGACATTATTTGCCTGGCCTTTGGACACATTGAGTCTACAATTTTAAATCTAAGTTAACAGAAATTGCGGATGATCAAAACCCACCCTTTAGCTTTTGGGGTTAAGGATTTCATAAGTGGCAACCACAGTCATTGTTTAGCTTTAAATATTTGACTATGTCACAAATGGAACAGTAAGTCACACCCTTGAAGACAAATGACCAAATTTGAAGGTCAAACGAAGGGTGGAACAAGAGAAGTCAATAGACTAGGGAGCCAAGAAGGGGGATGGAAGACTTATGAGGCACAGGTTGATTTGATTAGTTCAAGAATTATGTGCTGGGCTTTCTTCTTTGCAATGTGTTTTAAGGTCCAGAGATGGGTAATGTTGATTTTATAGGAGTTATGCCAAGTCCAACACTACATAAAGCCTTCCTTTCTTCCCCATTCATTTGTCAGTTTTGAAATGTGAGAATGCAAGCACAGTAGGCTAAATTAAAAGTGTAGTCACTGGGGTGAGGTATTAATGCTCTTAAAATTGAAACTAAAATTAAAATCTAAAGATATCTTACACTAACCTATATGTTAACTCCTTTTTCAGATATGCTGAAATGCTCAGTACTCAATGTAAGAAAATAAAATGGTATGAGTTTGACAACCAGAAGTTGTTCAAAATTAAAAGAGCTTACCTTTAAGACTGGCAGAAAAAAAGACATACAATTTGCTTCCTATGTACCCAGTAAATTAAAAACTGAAACAAAAAAGCCATGAGTGTGAGATATTAAATATTTATTTCTCATAGTATTTTTGTGCACTATGATATTAGTAGGTGATAATAAGTACTGTATTTCATCCAAAACACACCTAGAATCAAAAATTAAATTCACAACATAGGATTATATGCAGCAGTCGATGCACATGCTTAATTCCCACTATGTCAATAGAACTAGAGGAAGTGCACCAATGGAAAAACCAAGAAACTCAATATAATGGCAAATTTGAAAGGGTCTATTTCTGTTGGAATTAGAAGAATTAATTCCATTAAGATCTCACAAAATAAATATGTACTCAGGACAGGAAAGCTGAGTACACAAATGATTTCACACACACACACACACACACACACACACACAAACCCCACAAAATTGACACTTGCCAGTCTCCTTATGCACTAAAAACCACAAGATAGCTTGGGACTCTGTGTGGGCGCTCAGTCAAGGAAATTAGTGATCCATCTGAGACCCCACTATTGCTCACATTTTTAATGGGAAGATGTCTTGCCTTTCTGCTTTCTTTTCTATGTGTTAATTCTAATTCCTTACTGAAGAACCTACAGGACTGCAAGGATGTGCACACCAGTCCCTGGGGCAAACACAACTTATAGCCATGCTTACAGGTCACACACAGAAACAGTTACAGGCCCTGAGCAGTGATGAATGTAACAAAAGAGTCAAGAGGTCAGAGCTCTAGTGCAACATCTGCTATAGAACCAGTTGGATGGCCTTGTTCTAAACCTCAGCATATGCATCTGTAAAGAAGCAAAGTAATAACCCCTATGTACCCACTTCACAAAATCAGAAGGCCCCAGAGTAATAACATATGCATGAAAGTAACTGCAAATTACAAACACTCTAAAACTACAAGGACCTTAGTAACTGGGCACTGTGTGTCCTGCTTTTTAAAGCTCTGATTCACTTACTATGGATTTTCTTGGCTTTTGAGCTTTTTTTGTAATATATGAGTAATACACATCAATATATACAAATATAATAACATAAGCAGACAGAAGAAGGAATATCATTCATGTTCTCATCACCTTAAAATAACATCCATTAACATTGTACATATATAGCAAACTAAACCAGTGTTTCTTTTATGGGGGACAACTCTGCCCCCCTTACTATGCCATTTAGCAATTTCTGGAGACATTTTTGGTTGTTCATCAAAATTTCAAATAATGTCTGTCATCATGAGGGTTCATTCAACAGGAAGGAGATAAGCAGAGCTACTGACATATAGTGAGTGGAGGCCAGAGATGTCGCTACACATCCTACAGTGCACAAGGTAATATCAATAGAATCAAGAATGAAAAATCCTGATCCAATATACACACATATATGTGTATGCAGTATCATATATAACATGAGTGCCAGAATGTGATTCTACAATGTCTTTTACCAAATTATGCTAGGTGGCAGGGCACTCCAAGACTCTCACATTTAACTAATGTTTACTACTATTATAACATACAGCATTGTACAAGTGAAATTTAATACTGAATTTATAAACTGTTTCTTCATACACATTTAATGGAGGCAATGTTTATGATAATATGATACCATTTATCATTTACTCTCCCAACCTCTTCTATTAACTAAAGGAAGTTGGTAGGGTGACAGGGAAAAGGGAAAAGGGATGCCTTTTGTCAAGCAGTTTTAGGGGTATCTCTCTGTCACTAGTTCCTATAAAATATATTTCTTGACACTGCAGTGGAGTCACACTGATATTAGATAGATCACTGACAATACACAAAAAACTTAGATTATTATGGGGACATTGTTAAAGTGAGAATATTCTTGTGGGTAATAATTGATTTGCTTTTCTTGTGAATAAGTATAGAGTTGAGAAAATAAATAGGTTATATATTTTGAATTCTTTTTAATAAAAATAAATACTACTTCTTACATAGATAAGAAATCAAACATCAGTCTGTCACCAAAAGAAAATTAACAATTAAGTTAATAGATATGGAAAGAGGTCAAATAGAAAAGACATTCCACAGTTTTTTTTAATCTGAAGAATATTATACAAAAAATAGCAGTGAAATATTATTGTCATCATAATGAAATTCAGAGCTACCATCTTGTTTTTCATTTAGTAACATATATTATACATCTTTATATATATTTATATGTATATACATCTTTATATATCTTTAACACAAAAATATTTCATCGTATGGGTGTTCATAATTTACTTATCAATCACCAACTGTAAATATTTGTACTATTTATTTTCAACATTTTATTAATCAATGCTACTCTGAACATCTTCATTGTTAAATCCTTAAATACATCTTGAATTATGTTGTTAAATTCATAGTTGAATTAGAAGTCAAAGCATAGGACTCATATAGCCACACTGTCCTGCAAAAAGCATTTTTGAAGGGTGAAATTCAAGTTAGCCTTTATAACTTACCATTTTATCTTCTCTAGCAGTCTGACCCTATTCCTAAAATAATGCCCACTGTCACTCCTGTTACTCCTGGTAAGCATAATTGTTTTCAGTGACATAATCACTCTATGTAACAGGATATGTGCCACAGCCTACCCAAAGCTTCCTAAATTAAAGTGACTTTCAAGTTTTGATTCAACCAACTGATTACTGATCACTGAATTATCATACAGGTGGAAGTTCATAGAGACAGACTCATAGAAAATCTGATTCAGCCATAAGCGGAACCCTAATTAGCAGTTTGTCGTTCCTTCAAACTGATCTCCTAACCTCATCCAATTGTCTTCATTCAATTTACATATGTAATTAATTTTTTAATTGTTGCTCGCAAGACTCACTGATCATCCTGATGGGTACCCAGCAAACACTGAAGAAATTACTTGAAATTTCAGGTCTTTCTTTTATCATCTCTATTGTCAAACATTCATTCTTGACTTTTCTTGGAATCTGCTCTTACTGAAACTGGAAGTCGTTGGCCAATCCAATACCAAGGTCTTGGGGGCAAATTTGGAAAAAATTAAGTGTATTTTAAAGCTTTTACTCCTGGCCTCTCTTTGTGCCTGGACATTTGTGCCATTTACACAAAATTTTTTTGCGGGGGTTTTCTTCCATGTCATAATTGTTATCCCTTATTTTGGGGGTTTTATGTATATTATTCTTACTTTTTTTTACATTTTTATTTTTTTAATTTATAAATCATGTTTATTCTATTACAGTTGTCTCAGTTTTTACCCCTTTATCCCCTCTACCCATCCCATCTACAGTCCCCCCGCTCCCACAGTCAATTCCCACTCTGTTCTCCATGTCCATGGGTCATTCATACATGTTTTTTATCTAGTCCCTTCTCCTTTCCACCATTGTCCTCTTTCCCCATCCCGTCTGGTCACTTTCAGTCTCCTCCATGTTTCCGTGCCTGTGGTTTATTTTGTAGGTTAGTTTATTTTGCTGAATAGAGTCCACTATTAGGTGAGATCATATGGTATTTGTCTTTCATCAACTGGCTAATTTCACTTAGCTTGATATTCTCCAGTTCCATCCACGTCGTTGCAAAAGGTAGGAGTTCCATCTCTCTCTTTCTTTCTTTCTTTCTTTCTTTCTTTCTTCCTTCCTTCCTTCCTTTCTTTCTTTCTTAAATGTAGATTGATTTTATTTATTATTTAAATGTCAAAGTTAATTATAAAATATTTAAAAAATGTAAAACCATTAAAAAGTCTCACTAATTAAACCAACATGACACGTGCACAGAAATAATCAAGTGGATCAATGAAATATAATGAGCATTCTAGAAACAAATGTATATTGTGTCTAACAATGATTAGGTTGATATTTCAAATCGATGGGGAAAATGAGGCTTATTCAACAAATAAGGTGCATGGACCACTATTACTTGAAATAAAAACAAATATAGAGCCCTGTTTCACATATTATACAAGAAATATTCAGGTGAGTTAAAAATCAATATGTAGAATCCAAGGAGTTTAGGGAGAAAATAGAACTAATATCTTTCATGACCTGAAGTAAAATATTCAAATCCAGAAGTTATAATGTAAATACTGACAATATGACTATATTACATTTAACTATATAGTTTTATATATATATATATATATATAAAAGTTAAAGGACAAATAATAGAAAAGTATTTGCAACACATCTAAAAAAGGGTTAATAGGGTTTTTTTGCAGGGGGAGTTCTACAAACCTTTAATCAATAAATGGATAAAGAATACCAAAAAGTCATTTAAAGCCTTTTTTAAAAAAAAATTGTAGAAATAGGCAAGAAGTATACAAAAACAGTTTTAGTTTCAGTAAAGAGTAAAGGAACAATTGAAATAACATCATTGTCACAATCAGATTAATGAGTATTAAAAATATTGGTAATATCAAGTATCAGCAACTCTGAAAGGAACTGGGTATTCATAGAAACTTTTTCTTCATCTTAAAGCAGTCCCTTTAGCATATTTTGTAGTGCCAGTTTGGTGGAGGTGTAGTCTTTTAGCCTTCTTTTCTCTGGGAAACTCCTTATTTAGCCTTCCATTTTAATTGAAAGCCTTGCTGGGTAGAGCAGTCTTGGGTGCAGACCTTTGCTTTTCATTCCTTGGAATATTTCTTGCCAGTCCCTTCTGGCTTGCAGGGTTTCTGTTGAGAAGTCAGCTGCTAGCTGTATTGGGGCTCCCTTATATGTTACTACCTCTTTCTCCCTTGCTTGCTTTAGGATTCTCTCTTTGTCTTTGATATTTGCCATTTTGATGAGGATGTGTCTTGGAGTGGGCCTCACTGGGTTCCTCTTGAATGGGACCTTCTGTGCTTCCTGGACTTGTGTGACTTTTTCTCTCCTCCAATTAGGGAAGTTTTCCACCATGACTTTTTCAAAGAGGTTCTCTATTTCTTCTTCATCCTCTTCTCCTTCTGGTATCCTTGTTATACGGATATTATTAGGTTTCAGGTTGTCCTGCATTTCCTTAAATGCCTCTTCATTCTTTTTGAGTCTTTTTTCATTTTCTTGCTCTTTCTGGGACCTTTTTTCTACCTTATCCTCCAGCTCACTGATTCAGTCCTCAGCTTCATCTAGCCTGCTCTTGATTTCTTCTACTGTGTTCTTCAATTCAGAAATTGCATTCTTCATTTCCTCTTGGCTCTTACTGATAGTTTCTATGTCCTTTTTCATGCTGATCTAGTTTGCCGTAAGTTCCTCATACTTTCCTTGTAGTTTTTGGTAATTCTCTCTGAGCTCACTGAGCTCATTGAGCTTCCTTAGACCCGTTGTTTGGAACTCAATATCTGATAGTTCACTTGCCTCTATTTCATTTAGTTTTCTTTCTGGGGATTGCTCCTTTCCCTTTGAGTGGGGCGTATTTCTTTGTCTTCCCATTATTTGTGAGACTCTTCTCTTTTGCTTCTGATTCTTAAGTTGATCTGTCTTGATTTCCTGACTTTGTGGTGTGAACTTCTATGTTTGGAGACTGCCGTTTCTACTTTCTGGACCTGCCTCTGATGATGTCAGATGTTGTCCCTGTCTGACCTTAGGCAGTCTGTTGGAGATTTCCAGGAATCTACTGCCCGCATCTGTCTCTTTCAGCTGTTAATCTATTCACTCTGCACTCAGAAGGCCTCCTTAGACAGGGCAGGGCAGGGCGGAGTCCCTCCTGGGGGCGGGATTATAGGGTCCTCTCACGCTGCAGCTGTAACGGGGAGGAGTCCACACTGGGATCCCACTGGCTATTCTCTCCATTCTCTCCCCAAAGCCTCCATCCCTAGCCTCTCTTCAAGTGTCTCCAGACCTCTCTGTGCCCCCTTTAGCCAGGGGTCTACCATCTGTGGCTGCCACTCTGCACTCAGCAGGTGGCTTAGACGTTGCAGGGCGGGGTGGACTCCCACCTGAGGGCGGGGCTATTGGGTCCTCTGATGTGCTGCCATTCAGGGGGAGTGGATTCTGCTGGAGCAAGATGGCTGCTGCCACATGGGGGATGAATCAGCACCTAGATCCCGCTGGTTACTCTCTCAGTTCTCTCCCCAAAGCCTCCTTCCTAGTCTCTCCTCAGGGTCTCTAGCCCACTCTTCCCCTCCTTTGCCAAAGACCATGGTATGTTGCTGCAAATAAAAATGTATGCGTTGGCCCTTTAAACAGTTCTTTGCTTCTCCAGCTGCTTGTCTCTGGCAGAGAGCAAACTGCTGCTTTTCTCAGCTGGCTGTTTTCCGTGTACTTTTTGGGCTCTGGTGCTGTGGGCTAGAGATCCCCGCTTTTCGTTTACACCCCGCTCTCCTCAGGGGGATCCCACTGGCTGTTTCACTATCCTTCTGGTGCTACTGGCCGTGGGCGCCACGCTCGCCTTCTCAGGTCTATACCGCATTCCTTACAGGTTAGATTGCGCTAAAGCCGATTCTTCCGATCTGTTATCTTCGAAGTTACAAGGTTCCTCTGTCGCTATTGTTCAGTTGTTTGTTCCAGGTGATTTCTCCACAATTTAGTTGTAATTCCAGGTTGGCCCTGGGAGGAGGTCAGTGTGACTTCCACTTACTCCTCCACCATCTTGAAAATCTCTCAAAATATTTTTAATCATTTGCACCATGTTCCCCAAATGTGGAGTGGGCTCTACGCAGCATGGACCATGAGGCCACATTGCTGTAGTTCTCCTCTCTGGACATTAGGGGCCCGCTTTCTGCACCAAAAGGGAATTGACTTGATGGGGCCTCTAGCCTGTAATACCTGCTGTCAAGTGTGAATTTATTATTTCCCACCTTGCTAGCAATTTTTACTCTTCCAGCTTGGCACAAAGAATCTTGCAAATCTCCCTGGAAGGTGACTCATATTTAAATATGAATGGGGCAGCTGGCTTCTGTTATCTTAAAGGGTTATATTATATCATTGCACATTTTTAACTGGGGCAAAAACAAACTGTGTTCTTTCCACATAGCCATTCCAGTAATATATATTTGTACAAGATCACAGGGATTTATAAACTGTCTGAAATTTTTTCAGCTTTAAAAATTGAGAACAATGTACTGTTTCTTAATAAATCAGCAACAACAACCAAAAATATCCCTTTGTTAGCTGTCATGCTGTTTAGGACTTATTTCTTTAAAAATGATGATGATAGTGACAGTGACAAGAAAAATTATAATAAATGGTAACTTCTGTTGACATTTACCATATACTAGTTGCTGTGCCAACAAATTTACATGTCTTCATTATAGTAGAGTCTTCATTTAGTGAAGTCTTCACTAAAATTCAAAGAAAGGGGCACTCTTATTGTTCCCATCTTTCAAATGAAGACTCCAAGCACTTAATGGGAAAAATGTCAAAAACTTAGAAAATGGCAGAACCAGGGTTTGAAAGTAGCCAAGTTTTAATTCAAAGCCTGCACTCTTAACCATTATAATATATGTTCATTGGTTTTACAATAGCACCTATTCCACACTACAGGGCTGTGACATGGGTTAAATGTCATAATGCAAACACTGTGATTAGAATGGTGACTGGCACAAATCAAGAAGTCAGTAAAAGTTAAGTAAAGCAGTGTCAGAAGCAGTATTAATACTTGTACAGGAGCAATAGGATTAGCAGTAATAGTTCTGGGACAAATGGAGCATGAGTCATCACAGAGGGAGGGTCAGGACACAGTTTCACTTTCTCAAAGTTGATATGCTACTTGGTGCCTTCCGTATAAAGGACACACTTCCTCATCAAACACAGAAACATATATTTTTTAGGTATCTAGTAATAATAGAGTTCAAAAATAATACTTTTATGAGCCAAGGAGTGTGCTAAACATTTAAGTGCATTATGTAATTTAATCTTCATAACAACCTTTCAAGGTAAGTCTTACTAACTTCAGTTACAGATAAGGAAATAGAGATTCAGAGAAGTATAGTCATCTGTCCTGCATCACAGAGCTGGTAAGTTATGGTGCCAAGATATTGAACTTAATTTGTTTATTTACTTAATGACCCATCCCCCTCCACTAGATTAACAGCATTCTGAGGCAAGGGACAACATGTGTTCTGTTCATCACTGTATTCACACATAGTGAATAATCAGCATTAGAGAATTTTGGACTGTGTGAATAAATGAATGAATCAATGGATGAATAAATCTGGAGCCTAAACTCTTAATGAAAATGTATCTCTTAATTGTATGAGATGAATAATATTTTTGTATCACACATCACTGGCAAAATTGGAAGCTGGCTGAGACATTTTATAATAATAATAATAATACCTGCTATTTGTTGAGTACCTGCTATACTCATTGTTTCTGTGTTAACAGCCTTATAGAGATATCTCTAATATTTCCATAAATCCATAGGTAGATATTATTACCTCTATTCTACAGATATATTGTGTCACCAACCATGCGGGACTTGAATGAAGATCTTTCGGTCTGAAGCCCAGGCCTTTTCCATTTCAGGATCCCAACGCTGAAATAAGAACAAAGATGGGTGCTCACTCTGTTTATTCTCGAAGAGACACTTGAGGTTCATGCCAAACACACCCCAGGAGTTTTAAGAAGCTCCGGGAATCTGTCAACTGTGGCCAAAGATAATCAACTGTATTTTGACATTCATGATGCCTGATGAATCTAGGTGCCCAATGTATGCAAAGCTTTGTGTGGTACCCCTCTATTTCCCCACCCTATATGTTTCACAGGATTGAAGTAACACAGAGTCATTTACCCTCTGCTGCCTATTTCCTTCAGGGAACACGTGTGCAGTTTTGACCTTTGAGCATGAAGAGTGACTTTACTCCCAACACATGACATTTGGTTTTAAGTTACTGTGTCCTCATGCCTCTGGCAAAATGTTACACCAAGCCATGGGTTTCCTTATAAATATCAGCAAAACCCTAGAAAACCTCCCCACTTTTCTGCTACTATCAAGCCCTGAACTGCCTTCCCGCTTCTGCTAGATGCTCCGAATAATGCCATCTGATGAATAAAGATAAGAATAAATCAATCCTTGATTGATTCATGCATTCGCCCAACAAATTCTTATTGAGTGCAAAGGGTACAAAGGAGGCACCAAATAAAATAAATGGCAGTAACTACTATTGCTGTTTACTTTCTTCATCTGTTCGTGTGAATAGGCAGAATAATGATCCCCAAACATGTCTACATTCAAACCTTCAGAACCTCTGACTATATAATCTTTCTTGGCAAAAAGGACTTGAGAGATGTTAAGGACCTTGAGATGGGGGATTAGCCTGGGTTATCTGGGTGGGCCCAATCTTGTCTTATGACTCCTTAACAGAGCCTTTTCTTGCAGAAGTGACAGGCTGAGGAAGGTGTTGCTGTGGATGACAGGTGAGGAGTACAACGTGTCTGGCTTTGGTAACAGAAGAAGAGGCCATGAGCCAAGAAATGTGGGTATCGCCAGAAGATGGAAAGACAAGAAAACAAACGATCCCCTAGAACCTCCAGAAAGGAATGCAGCCCTGATTCCTTTCTGATTTTAGCACAGAGAGGACTAAAAGTGTGAGATGATAAATTTATATTGTTTGTTTTTGGTAATTTGTTATAACAGCAATAGGAAACCAATACACACTAAAAACAAAAAAGACACAGTACTCCCAGGTTTCCACATAGTAGGAGAACTGATATTTTTACAAGTATTTCAAGGATAAATGACAATTTTTATGCCTAAAACTTGGAAAGTACAAGAATGTAGTGAATAATAAAATAAATATTAGTATTGGGCACACTTGATACCAGCTGCAAAAATACCTATTGCGCATATCACATTGCAAATCTTCCAAAATCAATAGGCAGCATTAGTGGAGTAAAATGAGCTCCCTCACCAGTTAGGGCAGATGGTCGCTCATTCCTCATAAGCAGCCTGCAGAACCCCAAACTGTTCGCCAAGATCTGCATCCATCATTTGGTTTTTATTTTTTTAAACTTCAAGTATTTTTATTGGTCACATTCACCTGTAAAGTTGTTCTTTCAAAATAAAAAATGTTTTCCATTCAGATTACTTAATCCACTGGGAAAGGATAGAAAAAATGTATTGGAGTTGTGCCAAAGAAGAAAAGAAAATAATTTTCTTGCAGTGGAGATTTCTGTTGTAATGAAAAATCTTTCCCATGAAATGGATGCTAAATGCAACACAACAGAATGCTAATAAAGTCCTTTCATAATGTTTTTCCTGAGATTACCTGCATTTAAAAAATTGCCTTTTACATCACCCTCAGTTAATGCTTAAAAAAATAAATCACTTCTGAACAAGACTTACTTTTTCTTTGTATTCCTGCTTAACTTACATATGGTTTTGTGAAGTTATCTTTAGTCAGTGAGACTCAACAAAAGAAAAGATCATTTACAGTTAAAAGGAATAATTTGTATGATTTACAGAAGGGCTTATAAAGCCCCAGATTTTCCCAACATAACAAACATGCAGGGAAGGCCCGTATTTGGGCTTAACAACTGAGGAAAAAAGTTGTGCTTAATATTTCACAAATACTATATTCATTTTATGTGCATTTAATACATGCAATATTAAAGCAATATTAAATCCAAGCTTCTAAATATTCACTAATCACTTCACAATGAAAATTGAGTGCATCGCACTTTAGACCTTAAGGAGGTAGGGAATACATAAACTTAAGAAAATATGCATCTACAACGTACGTCTCTCCCAAAGAAAAGGAGGGCTGGATAAAGAAAATGTTGATGGTGTTAGGATGCTGGACTGTTGGTGAGCAGGTGTGTGCTGCTGAATGGGCCTCTAGTGAACTGGAAGCTTTTAAATAAAAGAGATTGATTCTCTTGCTTGACTAGTTATTTCAAACATGCTTTTAAAGGTATTAATTACTAATGGAAAAGAGTCCCCATATGCTTCTAAGTTGTTTTTTGGGTGATTCTTTGCTTACAAAAAACATCTGGGGTAAGAGGAACATTCTGTCACTGTAATTTAAAATAATATATTTAAACATAATATTTAATGTTGTATAAAATATTTAAATTTCATTAAAATTATATAATACATATTTAAAATTATACAAAATATTTAAAATTTGTTTTACATGTTAAATTATATATTTATATGTAAAATAATTGCCTGTATTTATATATTATGCACTTATAATATTCTACATTGAACATCTCTTAAAGAAGTTTAATTATTTTTATTTTTGCTTGTGTGTATATAATTTACATAATTATTTTCTGTATAATTCTATTACTTTGTTCATCTTGCAGCATTGTGTAAGTTACAATCAGACACTGCTGGGTATCTTAACACTTTTCATACCTGTCCCCACTGCTACAAATTCATTTATTCAATGATTCTTCAGTTTGATCTGTTGAAGGCATTTGAATTAGCATCAAAAAGTCATCTTTGGTTGGCACAAAGTATTTTTTAATACATAGAATTTAATATTGCAGGGGTATAATCAAGTCATCAGGAAGCTAAGCACAATTCTATACTACCTTGTGATTGTATTCTTGAGTTTTTAGCAAGCTGCAGCATCAGGTTCACATAAATAAAAACTTTGCAGCCTTCACACACAGCATATTCTCACCATACAGAAGGAATCATTTCCAATGACAAGAGGCCGTTTTGCCAATTTGCTGTCCAGAATTCAGTCTTATGAGTCACAGAGATGAGAATAAAGATATTTAACACTCTTGAAATTAAGGCGTGGGCAAGGATTAGTCATTTTAAGGCTCCTGGGTGATACCATAAAGTAACAAAATAACACTTTAAAAAAGAAAAAACACCAGCACCTTGATGTTTCAGCAACTATTTTATTTTAAGCCAGCATCCACCAAAATTTGTAATAACATCCTCCCTATGTCAAGATTTCTATATCTTTTCCACATAAACATTTGAAATTAAAAAAGAATACCTAAAAAAGTTCTATCAATTTTGGCCATTCCTGTAAGATTTTTACTACTACTACTACTACTACTACCTATTCACCATCACCCATTCCTAATTTAAAAGCTTTGCTGCTAATATGAAATACATAAATAAGTGAAACACAGAAGGAAAAAATTGACATTAAAAATACACCTTTGGTTACCCCCAAATACATTTTTAAGACACTGAATGAATATCTTATTGTTAAAACCAACACAAAAGTCTAAAGCCTTTCTCTCAGTGTTCCCAACAGGATAGTGTCATCAAAACAGTTTATAAACAGAAGCCGGGAAATAAAATTAAAATCTACCCCAGGTCAGAAATGAGACCACTTTATAATTAGAGAAAAAAATATTGGTATCCAGTGGAGATTAAGAAGCAGATCTTTCTGAAAATGTACATAAGAGTGACAAAAATAAACAACTTCCACAGTCTAGTGGCACAATTCTGTTCCCTTGTGATGGAAACACAAAAAGGAGTCTTTAACAAGCTCCAAAAATATGCGTGTGTGTGTGTGTGTGTGTGTGTGTGTGTGTGTGTGTGTGTGTATTTTAAGTAAAGTGTAGCTTTCCAGACCACTGCATTTTTTGTGGGAAATAATGAGCTAACATAAAAATGAGACAGGATATGTAGAAGGACGTTGCAGTGACACAGGTGAAGAAGTCATAAATTTACCAAAGAAGAAATTAAAAAATTAGATGTCTAAAATGTAGTGAGAAAACAACTTGGGGCAGTTTCTTCTTTAAGCAAGGATGTTCAGGGCTTTCTCCGAAACTAGGCTCGCATAAGTAACTAATCAGTGACAGGACCAGGTCAGGCTTGGAAATGCAGTCTCAGGCAGCCTCCCAGTACACACATGCTCCAAACTCATTACGTCTGATGGGCCTTGTTCTTGACCTAAATGCAACAGAAATTCTTCCTTGGGGTGCACGATATACATGAAAAAGTACAACTTCTTTTTAAAATGTCATTAGAATATTTTATTGTGTGTGGACATACACTCTTGTTACTCCTAAATGCTATTCTACTGAGTACAGTTTATATTCACTGGCAAAGCAAAATCTCCAGGGAAGCCAGGGAGGGAATGCAATTTCTAGTAATAACAGCTCACAACAGTGAATACTCTCCACTTATCCCCACAATTTCCAGCTATTTTGGACTCCTTTCTGAATTAACCTTTCATATCAAAAGGAGCAATTCTGCACACTAGAGACTCTAGCACAATTTCATGCATAATTTATTCACTCGGTTCAGCATTCAATGCACAGTCCTTGACTTTTTCAAGGTGGATTCTTTTGGCAGACTTCACAAGCAGCGAAACAGGAGGAAAGAGACCTACAACTCAACTCTTGACATACTGTGCTTGGTAAGAGATGGTTAGGGCAGGGGCAGAGACAGAAGCGAGAAAAATCAGGCAAGATTCTACCAGAGTGCTTGGGTGTCTGGGTGATGATCTCTGGCAAGCACATAGCATTCTCATACAGTAGTCTCTCAAAAGTGTGGGATTTTTTTTCATTTTTAAATATTTTAAAAATTTATTTATTATTCAAATACATTTGTCTTCATTTTCCACCACCACTTTCCCCTTCCCAACCCACCCTCACCTCCCACCTTCAGTCTTTCCCCACTTTGGCTTTGTCCATGGTCCTTTATACATGTTCCTTGACTTAACCCTTCCCCTTGTTTTCCCAATTACCCTCTTCCCTCCTCCCTTCTAGTTACTGTCAGTTTGTCTTTTCTTTCAGTGTTGCTGGTTATACTTTTATTGCTTGGTTGTTGGTTTTTTCTTGTTAATTAGGTTCCACTTATAGGTGAGATCATGTGGTATTTGTCTTTCACCACCTGGCTTATTTTGCTTAGCATAATGCTCTCCAGTTCCATCCGTGCTGTCGCAGAGGGTAGGAGTTCCTTCTTTCTTTCTGCTGCATACTATTCCATTGTGTAAATGTGCCATGGATTTTTTGATCCACTCATTTACTGATGGACACTTTGGTTGCTTCCAGCACTTGACTATTGTAAATTGTGCTGCTATGAACTTTGGGGCACATAGGTTCTTTTGATTGGTGTTTTGGGATTCTTAAAGTATAATCCCAGCAGTGGAATTGCTGGATTGAAAGGCAGTTTCATTGTTAGGTTTTTGACAAAATCTGAACTGTTTTCCACAGTGGCTCCACCAGTTTGCATTCCCACCAACAACAGTGTACTAGGGTTCCTTTTCTCCACAACCTCACCAGCACTTGTTTGTTGACTTGTTTATGATGGCCTTTCTGACGCATGTGAAGTGTAATCTCATTGTGGTTTTAATTTGCACCTCTAATTGCTAGTGACATTGAGCATCTTTTCATATGTCTACAGGCCCTCTCTATGTCCTCCTTGGAGAAGTATCTGTTCAGGTCCTTTGCCTATTTTTTTAATTGGATTGTTTGTCTTCCTGGAGTGGAAGCCCCGTTACTCCACATACCATTTTCACACAGTAGTCTCTCAAAGGTGTTTTTTAAATGTCTCCCCAAATTGAAAAAAGCTTGAATTCTGTTTCACAAATAAATGTATAGGGCAATTTCTCACCTTCCTGAAAATTCCACTTTTCATGGGAAAACAATGCTTTTAACCTGGATTGCTTTGCAGGCTCTGTAGGAAGAACTCAAAGCTGTTATTCCAACAGACGTACACACTTAGCTTGAGTTAATAATAGAAGGGCTCATCTGAGAAATTTAAATAACACAGACTTTCACAGGAGTTCCCAAGTTCCTGATTTGCACTTCCAAACTGGCCTTCAAGAACACAAACATTCATTTTCTCTCCTAAAGTACCCATTGAACTCCCCACTGCAGGATGTGTGCAATCACTTGTAAACACGAGTTTAGCCCATGAAACTGTTTCTCGGCCTTTCCAGTGTTGGCTGAAGCTCGGAGTAGATAGGAGATCCATTTTCTCTCCTTCAAAATATCAGTCAGATCCCAGAGTCCAGCTATTGTTCAGGTAAACCTACAGATGACTCCGTTTCTCAGTCTCATGCATTACAAATGATGTTGTTCATCCTATAACAGATAGTTTTTCCTGTTAGTAATTGCCATATTAATACTTAATATATATCATCAACTTCACTAATGGCTTCACAATTATTGAATGTATCACATCTGATATCACCATGAAATAGTTACTAATATTCACACATTGCAGGTAAAGAAACAGGCTCAGAGATTCTATTCACTATGCATACCACCTCCTTTGCAGGCCTCACTTTTCCTTGAAAGGCAAATGGTGAAACGGAAGCAATAATTAAATTTTAACACTGAAACAGATATTGATTTCCCTAAATATGTTAGACAAAGTGATTTGGTCCTTAACTTCAGAATGAGTCCTTTACAATCCTACCTTCAGCAGTCACAGCCCACTTTGCAAACATGTGCATGATATGAGTCCTAGGAGTATACAATGACATATCTTTGAAAATACCACAAAATTCTGGAAATTTTCACACAGGACAATTTGGCAGACATCTTTAAACCCTAATTTTCTTAGCTGGCTGCCCCCACAGTCTAGTAAGAAAAAGCCCGAAGCTTATAAATTGAATCCTTTCCCAAATTAAACCCTATTTTTATAACTTACCTTCAAATTTATTGCAAGGCCATGAAAATGAAAGCCTCTGGTACCATCAAAGTAGTTCACCAAGAGTGTGGCCATCTTCCTCAGGTACATTCAGCAGCCTTTTTATTGTCTTGATACACCTTCTGGATTTGGACCAAATGATTGAAATCTGTGGAAACTTGGAGGGGCAGTAGATAATCTGATTGTAACCTTTCAAATCCTAACAATGGACATTGATGCAAATCCTGACAATGACACACCTACTTTAGAAGTTCCATTTTGCCTTGGATTCCATTTACCCACCTCCCCAAAACACCATGCAATTTGAGATGATTGGCAGGTAGCAGAAATAGCGCAAGGCACATCAGAATCGCAGGACTCAAGAAGGGATGGTAGTGGCTAGAGGCCTTGCTGTCCCCATGGTCATCACCTCGCTACAGCATTGCCAAGGGCCATGAGCACCACAACAATGGCCTCTAATTCCAGAACCCCAGAGCAGGATCTCATGCTTCTGAGGGACAAGCCAGTCTCACCACTTCTAAAATTCTATTTACTAGAAGGAGAATAGTATTATTGCAGGTTTGTACTCCCTGATACATATACCCTGACTCTTGTCCCTCACTTTTGAGCACAATATCCTTGCTGAGCACATTGTCAGCTGTCACTTACCAGATAGTCCTGGATCTTTCCCATACGTATAAGGCTTTTCATGATTGGTCCCAACCTACCTCTCCAGGCTCACCCTTCTCAGATCTCTCAGCCCAGCATACCTTCCCATCATCTTTAAGGCCTTCAAGAAATACTTCAGATCCTTGGTGATTTATACCAGCTGCTCCATCCACGTGGAAGGTAACTTGCGCTTTGGCCCACATACACCCTCAACAAACTCCTACTCACGTCATTCAAATCCCAGCTCAAATGTCATGTTTTGTGTTCATCTGGGTTATTCTAAAATCAGAGCCTGACTCAAGGACTTGAGTGCAGATGACTTATTTGGGAATGATCACAGAAAGCAGCAGTGTAAAGTGGGGACACTGAAAAGGAAGGAATGGGCACTAAATAAACCTTCAGTATTGGGCTCACTGCTGGACGCAATGCCTGGACCTCTGAAAATCACACAGAATGCTTCTTAGAATGGTTCATTTAAAGATCAGGGGATGGGGTATTGATCTATTGGCTTTTATTTTCTCCACCGTGGGAGGTTGCCCCCTAGGGTGCATTAACTACCTTGATAGTTCTGTACTGTTTCCAAGTCCTGATGCTTCAGAGAATGCCTTTGGCTAGAAAAGCTGAGAAGCATAGTCCTCAGAGTCAGTGTGGCCAACCAAGCCATGACCTGGGCAGCTGCTGACAGACATGGGCAGGGAGGAGGTGTCGGAAGGCCCCCCAAAGCATCTACTGCATTTTCTTTGTAAAGCTACCCCCTGATCCTCCAAAGATAAGAGTTCTCCCCAAGACCTCTGTGCCTAGTCTTACTGCAGTACTTTCTGGAGTTTATTGTCATTACCTGTTTACTGCTCTCTCCCAGACTAGGCTCTGAGCTCCTGGGTGGCATGTCCTACTGAGAAAGCAGTTGGTTCATACTAGAATTCCCCACGTTTGTTCAATGAATAACGATTTTCCCAAGTTATTCTATGATACTAAATGTCTTCACATTTTTGAACACAGATAAAAAGATAAAATACTAACTCATTAATATGAAGCTCAAGATCTGCAGCTCTAGCTGTAAAATACCAAAATACTTTAACTCAATTTAAAATGCTGAAACAGGCTCGCTCACGCTCCCCGCCTGCCGCTCGCGATTCTCGCTCGGTTCTCTCATTAGTCCGCCGCCGCCTCCTTGGACACACACCCGCCCTAGTCTCCGAGCTTGCGACTGGCGGACAGGTGTCCTTGGCGCAGAGGCCAGAGTCGTAGCCATCTCTTGAGTGCCTTTCATCTCAGAAGTTAGAGGCACTTTGCAGAACTTCTGCCACACAGACCGTGGGTCTTGCAGCACATTTGTAAGCGATGCTGCCATCCGGAAGAAATTGGTGATTGTTGGAGATGGAGCCTGTGGCAAGACTTGCTTGCTCATCGTTTTTAGCAAGGACTAGTTTCTAGAGGTATATGTACCTACAGTGTTTGAGAACTATGAGGCAGATATTGAAGTGGATGGAAAACAGGTAGAGTTGACCTGTGGGACACAGCTGGACAGGAAGATTATAATCACTTGAGGCCCTTCTCCTACCCTGACACCGATGTTATACTGACGTGTTTCTCCATTGACAGCCCTGATAGTTTAGAAAATATCCCAGAAAAATGGACTCCGGAAGTCAAGCATTTCTGTCTCAACGTGCATATCATCTTAGTCGGGAACAAGAAGGACCTTGGGAATGATGAGCACACGAGGCGGGAGCTAGCCAAGATGAAGCAGGAGCCAGTAAAACTGGAAGAAGGCAGAGATATGGCAAACAGGATTGGCGCTTTTGGGTACATAGAGTGTTCAGCAAAGACCAAAGATAAAGTGAGGGAGGTTTTTGAAATGGCCACAAGAGCTGCTCTGCAAGCCAGACATGGGAAGAAAAAATTTGGGTGCCTTGTCTTGTGAAGCCCTGCTGCAAGCACAACCCTCAGACAGTTAATTTTGAAGTGTTGTTTATTAATCGTAGTGTATGATTACTGGCCTTTTTCATTTATCTATAATTTACCTAAGATTACAAATCAGAAGTCATCTTGCTACCAGTATGTAGAAGTTAACCATGATTATTAATGATGTCCTACCCACCTGACCCACAGGGGTCCTTCTGACACCGCTCTAATAGCCCTCCTCTGCACTCCCACCAGATACACCAGGTGCTAATTCAAGGAATTTCTTAACTTCTTGCTTCTTTCTAGAAAGAGAAAATGGTAACTTTTGTGAATTAGGTTGTAACTACTTCATAACATGGCTTGCCTGTCCTCTGTCAGCTGCAAGGTACTCTAGCCAGTCACCACTTCAGACCTTTCCTCCTGGACAGATTTCATTGGCAGAGCCCTGGAGTGGGCATCCAGTTTTTTCAAAACGTGCTCAGCCAAAAAGTCCAAAGTCCATGCAGCTGTGGCAAAGTTACAGTTCTGTGGTTTCATGTTAGTTACCTTATCGTTACTGTGTAATTAGTGCCACTTAATGTATGTTACCAAAAAATAAATATATCTACCCCTGAAAAAATAAATAAATAAAATGCTGAAACAAAGTTGACTTCTTCCTGGTCTTTGTAATTTTAAAAGTAATAAATAAAAAGAGGCAGAGAGCAGAATCTTCTAGGCTAAAGGAATTAAATACAAGGAATTAAATATATCACTATTCAATACATCTTTATTAAATTTTTTAGAAATTTTGTTGCTATAAACTCAATCGATAAAAACTTACCTTTAAAATAATTTAAGCAAGTGGCTATACTTTTTTTCTATTTCAGCCTTATTCAAATTCATTTGAAAGATTTTTTTTCTATACCCTTCTCCTCCTGTTTGCTTGATATAACCTGACATAAATTCAATACAAATATTGGTGGTTGTTCAGACAGGCAGCCTAAAAATGTTAATTGGCTGATCACAATAACAGTCTCATCCTAATTACAGGCAGCTCCCATCCCTAAAAGAATCATGTTTCCAAATTCCTATAAATTTAAAATAGAATTCCATTTGGGTGTGCCAGTTTGCATTATTTTTCCATTTTATTAAGCTTATGGCTGGGGAAAATGTGCACTGCACACAAAAATGCGCAATACATAACTCATAAATAATTTTTAAAGTCAAAAATCATTGTATAGTAGCTGTTGGCTTTGGGTAAAGTTAGGTGTGTCTTCAGCAGCTATTTGTCAAGTATGTGCCACATGCTGGCCAGGTGCTAGTGGCTCTATTTATTTTTCAGCATACACAGCCATTATGCCATTTCAAACTCCACAAGTTCAGAGTGTTTTAATATCTTGCTATCAAATTCTCTTGGAAAGCCAGGTTGGTTCCACTTAGCAAAGCTAACCAATTTTCTATTAGTTATGCATACACCTAAAATAAGAATTTTTTCCTCTTCAAAGATGTTTACCATCTGCTAAATCTGATAGCCACTACAATTTTAACCAATGCCTATAATTAGCTTTACATTTGATTTATTACTTAGTGCGGTTTTTTTTGTTTGTTTGTTTGTTCTTTGCCCAGTAGTATTTTCCTTCCTTCTGCATATGTATACATATATGTATATAAAATATGCATAACAGAAAACTTATAATTTTAACAACTTGTGTACAAATCTGGTGGCACTAAGTACATTCACAATGTTAAACACTCATCACCACTATTTCCAGAACAGTTTCATAATCCCAAACAGAAACTCTGTATCCATAAAACAATAACTAACCATTCTCCTCTGCTTTAGCCCCTAGTAACCTCAATTCTGTCTCTGTGAATTTCCCTTTTCTAGGTATCTCATATAAGTGGAATCATACAATATTAGTCTTTCTGTGTCTGGCTTATTTTACTCAGGATAAGGTTTTTAAATTTATCTAAACTATAGCATGTATCAGAATTGTTTCTTTTCATGGATGAATGATGTGCCATTATATGTATATACCATATTTTGTGTTTATTCATTCAACTGTTTATGGACAGTAGGGTTGCCTCTATCTTTTGGCTATTAGGACTAATGTTATTGGTGTGTAGGTACAAGTTTGAGCTCCAGATTTCAATGATTTTAGGTATATATCTGAGAATGTAGATGATGAGTCATATGGTAATTCTATGTTTAAATTTTTGAGGAACTGCAAAACTACTTTCCAGAGCAGCTACACCATTGTACATTTCAACCAGGAATTCACAGGGTTCTAATTTCTCTACATCTTTGAGAGTAATTGTTATTTTCCTTCTTTAAAAAATTTATAAACCATGTTTATTCTATTGCAGTTGTCTCAGTTTTTACCCCTTTACCCGCCTCCACCCATCCACCCCCACCCCTCACTCCCACAGTCAATTCCCGCTCTGTTGTCCATGTCCATGGGTCATTCATACATGTTCTTTGTCCAGTCATTTCCCCTTCTTTCCACCATTGTCCTCTTTCCCCATCCTGTCTGGTCACTTTCAGTCTCCTCCATGTTTCCGTGCCTGTGGTTTATTTTGTAGGTTAGTTTATTTTGCTGAATAGAGTCCACTATTAGGTGAGATCATATGGTATTTGTCTTTCATCAACTGGCTAATTTCACTTAGCTTGATATTCTCCAGTTCCATCCACGTCGTTGCAAGAGGTAGGAGTTCCATCTCTCTTTCTTTCTTTCTTTCTTTCTTTCTTTCTTTCTTCCTTCCTTTCTTTCTTTCTTAAATGTAGATTGATTTTATTTATTATTTAAATGTCAAAGTTAATTATAAAATATTTAAAAAATGTAAAACCATTAAAAAGTCTCACTAATTAAACCAACATGACACGTGCACAGAAATAATCAAGTGGATCAATGAAATATAATGAGCATTCTAGAAACAAATGTATATTGTGTCTAACAATGATTAGGTTGATATTTCAAATCGATGGGGAAAATGAGGCTTATTCAACAAATAAGGTGCATGGACCACTATTACTTGAAATAAAAACAAATATAGAGCCCTGTTTCACATATTATACAAGAAATATTCAGGTGAGTTAAAAATCAATATGTAGAATCCAAGGAGTTTAGGGAGAAAATAGAACTAATATCTTTCATGACCTGAAGTAAAATATTCAAATCCAGAAGTTATAATGTAAATACTGACAATATGACTATATTACATTTAACTATATAGTTTTATATATATATATATATATATATATATATATATATAAAAGTTAAAGGACAAATAATAGAAAAGTATTTGCAACACATCTAAAAAAGGGTTAATAGGGTTTTTTTGCAGGGGGAGTTCTACAAACCTTTAATCAATAAATGGATAAAGAATACCAAAAAGTCATTTAAAGCCTTTTTTTAAAAAAAAATTGTAGAAATAGGCAAGAAGTATACAAAAACAGTTTTAGTTTCAGTAAAGAGTAAAGGAACAATTGAAATAACATCATTGTCACAATCAGATTAATGAGTATTAAAAATATTGGTAATATCAAGTATCAGCAACTCTGAAAGGAACTGGGTATTCATAGAAACTTTTTCTTCATCTTAAAGCAGTCCCTTTAGCATATTTTGTAGTGCCAGTTTGGTGGAGGTGTAGTCTTTTAGCCTTCTTTTCTCTGGGAAACTCCTTATTTAGCCTTCCATTTTAATTGAAAGCCTTGCTGGGTAGAGCAGTCTTGGGTGCAGACCTTTGCTTTTCATTCCTTGGAATATTTCTTGCCAGTCCCTTCTGGCTTGCAGGGTTTCTGTTGAGAAGTCAGCTGCTAGCTGTATTGGGGCTCCCTTATATGTTACTACCTCTTTCTCCCTTGCTTGCTTTAGGATTCTCTCTTTGTCTTTGATATTTGCCATTTTGATGAGGATGTGTCTTGGAGTGGGCCTCACTGGGTTCCTCTTGAATGGGACCTTCTGTGCTTCCTGGACTTGTGTGACTTTTTCTCTCCTCCAATTAGGGAAGTTTTCCACCATGACTTTTTCAAAGAGGTTCTCTATTTCTTCTTCATCCTCTTCTCCTTCTGGTATCCTTGTTATACGGATATTATTAGGTTTCAGGTTGTCCTGCATTTCCTTAAATGCCTCTTCATTCTTTTTGAGTCTTTTTTCATTTTCTTGCTCTTTCTGGGACCTTTTTTCTACCTTATCCTCCAGCTCACTGATTCAGTCCTCAGCTTCATCTAGCCTGCTCTTGATTTCTTCTACTGTGTTCTTCAATTCAGAAATTGCATTCTTCATTTCCTCTTGGCTCTTACTGATAGTTTCTATGTCCTTTTTCATGCTGATCTAGTTTGCCGTAAGTTCCTCATACTTTCCTTGTAGTTTTTGGTAATTCTCTCTGAGCTCACTGAGCTCATTGAGCTTCCTTAGACCCGTTGTTTGGAACTCAATATCTGATAGTTCACTTGCCTCTATTTCATTTAGTTTTCTTTCTGGGGATTGCTCCTTTCCCTTTGAGTGGGGCGTATTTCTTTGTCTTCCCATTATTTGTGAGACTCTTCTCTTTTGCTTCTGATTCTTAAGTTGATCTGTCTTGATTTCCTGACTTTGTGGTGTGAACTTCTATGTTTGGAGACTGCCGTTTCTACTTTCTGGACCTGCCTCTGATGATGTCAGATGTTGTCCCTGTCTGACCTTAGGCAGTCTGTTGGAGATTTCCAGGAATCTACTGCCCGCATCTGTCTCTTTCAGCTGTTAATCTATTCACTCTGCACTCAGAAGGCCTCCTTAGACAGGGCAGGGCAGGGCGGAGTCCCTCCTGGGGGCGGGATTATAGGGTCCTCTCACGCTGCAGCTGTAACGGGGAGGAGTCCACACTGGGATCCCACTGGCTATTCTCTCCATTCTCTCCCCAAAGCCTCCATCCCTAGCCTCTCTTCAAGTGTCTCCAGACCTCTCTGTGCCCCCCTTTAGCCAGGGGTCTACCATCTGTGGCTGCCACTCTGCACTCAGCAGGTGGCTTAGACGTTGCAGGGCGGGGTGGACTCCCACCTGAGGGCGGGGCTATTGGGTCCTCTGATGTGCTGCCATTCAGGGGGGAGTGGATTCTGCTGGAGCAAGATGGCTGCTGCCACATGGGGGATGAATCAGCACCTAGATCCCGCTGGTTACTCTCTCAGTTCTCTCCCCAAAGCCTCCTTCCTAGTCTCTCCTCAGGGTCTCTAGCCCACTCTTCCCCTCCTTTGCCAAAGACCATGGTATGTTGCTGCAAATAAAAATGTATGCGTTGGCCCTTTAAACAGTTCTTTGCTTCTCCAGCTGCTTGTCTCTGGCAGAGAGCAAACTGCTGCTTTTCTCAGCTGGCTGTTTTCCGTGTACTTTTTGGGCTCTGGTGCTGTGGGCTAGAGATCCCCGCTTTTCGTTTACACCCCGCTCTCCTCAGGGGGATCCCACTGGCTGTTTCACTATCCTTCTGGTGCTACTGGCCGTGGGCGCCACGCTCGCCTTCTCAGGTCTATACCGCATTCCTTACAGGTTAGATTGCGCTAAAGCCGATTCTTCCGATCTGTTATCTTCAAAGTTACAAGGTTCCTCTGTCGCTATTGTTCAGTTGTTTGTTCCAGGTGATTTCTCCACAATTTAGTTGTAATTCCAGGTTGGCCCTGGGAGGAGGTCAGTGTGACTTCCCCTCACTCTTCAACCATCTTGACTCTCTTCTATTTTCCATTTTTTATAATAGCCATCCAATGGTTACAAAGGGATATCTTACTGTCGCTTTCATTTGCATTTTCCTAATGACTAATAATATTGTGCAACTTTGAGTGTGCTAATTGACTATCTGTATACCTTTTCTGAAGAAATGTCTATGAGTCCTTTCCCCATATTTGTTGTTCTTGTTGCTAAATTGTAAGTTATATATATATTCTATACATTAATTCCTTATCAGGTGTATGATTTGCAAATGTTTTTCCTGTTTTGTCATTTGTCTTTTCACTATCTAGGTAATGTCCTTGGGTGCACAAAGGTTTCTAACTTTGATGAAGTCCAATTTATCTGTTTTCTTTTGATCCAAGTGCTTCTGATGTCATATCCAAGAAGTCAATGACAAACCCAGTCTCATGAATATATCCTCTTGTTTTCTCCTAAGAGCTTCAGAGTTTTCCCTCTGAAATTTAAGTATTTGATCCATTTTGAGTCAATTCTTATATATGATTTAAAGTCATATTTTAACTTCTTTCTTTTTCATGTGTATATATAATATCTCCAGTACCATATGTTGAAAAGACTGTCCTTTGCCCATTGAATTGTTTGCCTACTTGTCAAAAATCAATTTATCTTATATATATCAAGGGTCCTCTTACATTTTTTATTGTAGTCCCAGTGGGTCAGTTGTAAAAATTGAGCACTAAAGAACAGCAACAACTTAATAAATCTCATATTCTCTGCAAAGAGAATGATCCTTAGCACTGCACAAAACAAGGGATTTTTACTACAGTATTTGCCAATGTTGTTTATATTTGTTTTGAAAGAGGCAGATATTACAAATGCTGTTATTATTTATTTCTAAGTCAAAACATTTCATGCCACACCTGAGTAGAAAAACATTGCCTCACATTTTCAAGATAAGGATCGGTGTCCTTGGATTCATCCTTTGTAGTGATCTCCACCTACAGATGCCTCAGTAATGACACCATCAGGAATGCACTTTAAAACCTGTTCTAGAAATCTGTGGCTAGAAGTTACAAAGGGCATTATCTTTTAAAATAGTAAGCCCTAACTTTTGTATTTAGTTGACTCCAAACAGCCCAGTTGAATTCAATACATTACAAATTCCTAAGGGATTCTACAAAGAGGATTAGGTTTAGATTAAGTTACACAACTTCCTGGACCCAGGAGCAAGGTTGGAAAAACAAAAAACTATCCTGGATCAGCTACCTCAAACTTCATCTGGAATCTCGTATTTCCCCTTACATCATTTTCTCTGCCAAAACAAAACAAAACAAAAAAACATAAAAATAGAAGTTGTTATGAAAATTGAAAAGCAAAAGAAATAATAGAAACAATTCATGACCACAGCTTCCATACATGAAGAGATTATAAAGCTTGTGGCTCAAACATGTACATGAGAAGATGCTCAATCATTAGGGAAATGCAAATCAAACTCACCATGAGTTGTCACCTCACACTGGTCAAAATGGCTGTCATCAAATAGGCAAGAGAGAAGTGTTGGTGAAGAGGAAAGGGAATCTTTGTGTAGTGTTGGTAGAAATGCAAATTGTGTGGTCACTATTGGAAAACAGAATGGAGGTTCCTCAAAAAAAATTAAAAATAGAATTTTCATATGAAGTAGCAATTCTACTTCTGGGTATTTATTTGAAGAAAATGAAATCATTATCTGCACACTGACACTCATTGCAGCATTACTCACAGTAGCCAAGAACTGGAAACAACCTGTGTCCACTAATGGATGAATAGATACAAAGGTGTGATATACATATAATAGAATATTATTCAGCCATTACAACATTACAAAGAAGGAGATCCTGCCATCTGTGACAATATGGAGAGACCTTGAAGGCCAAGTGAAATAAATCAAAGACAAATACTGTATGATCTCACTTATATGTGGAAATTTAAAAAGGTGAAACAGAGAGTAAAATGGTGGTTGCCAAAGGAAATGGGGAGACATTGGTCAAAGGGTATAATTTTCCAGTTACAAAGTGAATAACTTCTGGAGAATATAATGTACAGCATGATGACTGTAGTCAACAATGCTGTATTAACTGAAAATATTCTTGTAAACATTTAAATGTTTTTATTAATAAAATATTTTTTAATTTCTTTATTTTTAAATCATGTTTGTTCCATTATAGTTGTCTCAATTTTCCCCCTTTGGCCTCCTCCCCATCCACCCTGCCCCCTCTCCCACATTCAACTCCCACTCTGTTGTCCATGTCCATGGGTCATTCATACATGTTTTTTGTTTAGTCCCTTCACCTTCTTTCCACCACTGTCCTCCTTCCCCATCCCCTCTGGTCATTATCACTCTGCTCCAAGTTTCCATGCCTGTGGTTTATTTTGTTCATTAGTTTATTTTGTTGAATAGATTCTACTTATAGATGAGATCATAAGGTATTTGTCTTTAACCAGCTGGCTTATTTCACTTAGCATAATATTCTCCAGTTCTATCCATGTTGTTGCTAAAGGTAAGATAAATGCAGATTGATTTTATTTTTTTAAATGTCAAAATCCATTATAAAATATTAAAAAATTTAAATCCATTATTAAGTCTCAGCAATTAAACAAACATGACATCATCACAGAAATAATCAAGTAGGTCAATGAAATAAAATGAGCATTCTAGAAACAAACATATATTCTGTCTAACAATGTAATATATGATTAAGTTAATATTTCAAATCAATGAGGAAAATAAGACTTATTCAACAAATAAGGTACATGCACTACAATTACGTGAAATAAAATAAATATAGAGCCCTATTTCACACATTATACAAGAAATACTCAGGTGAGTTAAAAATCACTATGTAAAATCTAAGGAGTTATTGGAGAAAATACAAAATAATATTTTTCTTACCCTGAGGTAAAATATTCAAACCCAAAGGCTATAAAATATTGACAATATGACTACATTAAATATTTAAGACTATATAGTAATATACATATAAAAAAAGTTAAAGGACAATAGCATAGGAAAGCATTTGCAACACATCTGAAAAAGGGTTAATAGTTGTTTTTTTAATTGAAAAAAATCCTACAAACATTTCTTCAAAAAAAGAATATAGAATACCAAAAAGTCATTTAAAACTTTTTAAAAATAATAGAAATAGGCAAAAAATATATACAAAAGCATGTTCAGTTTCAACAAATAATAAAGTAACAAAATAACACATTATTGTCACAATGAGATAACTAAGTATTAAAAATATTGGTAATATCAAGGATTGGTGACTGTGAAAGGAAGTGGGTATTCATAGACTCTTTTTCTTCACCTTCTTAAAGCATTTCCTTTAGTATATCTTGCAATGTTGCTTTGGTGGAAGTATATTCTTTTGGCTGGGAAACTCCATATTTAACCTTCCATTTTAATTGAGAGCCTTGCTGGGTAGAGCAGTCCTGGGTGCAGACCTTTGCTTTTCATTCCTTGGAATATTTCTTACCAGTCCCTTCTGGCTTGCAGGGTTTCTGTTGAGAAGTCAGCTGCTAGGCATATCAGGATTCCCTTATATGGTACTACCTCTTTCTCCCTTGCTTGCTTTAGGATTCTTTCTTTGTCTTTGATATTTGTCATTTTAATGATGATATGCCTTGGAGTGACCTCACTGGGTTCCTCTTGAATGGGATCCTCTGTGCTTCCTGGACTTGTGTGACTTTTTCTCTCCTCCAATTAGGGAAGTTTTCCATCATTGCTTTTTCAAACAGGTTCATAACCCTTCCTCCTCTTCTTCTCCTTCTGATATCCCTATTATATGGATATTATTGTTTCAGGTTGTCCTGCATTTCCCTCAATGCCTCTTCATTCTTTTTGAGTCTTTTTTCATCTTCTTGCTCTTTCTGGGACCTTTTTTCTACCTTATCTTCCGGCTCATTGATTCAATCCTTTGTTTCATCTAGCCTGCTTTTGATTCCTTCTACTGTGTTTTTCAATTCAGAAATTACATTCTTTATTTCCTTTTGTCTCTTATTGATAGTTTTTATGCCCTTTTTCATGCTGATCTAGTTTGCAGTAAGTTCCTCATAGTTTTCCTATAGTTTTTGGTAATTCTCTTGAGCTCACTGAGCTCATTGAGCTTCCTTAGAACCGTTGTTTGGAACTCAATATCTGATAGTTTACTTGCCTCTATTTTGTTTAGTTCTCTTTCTGGGGATTCCTCTTTTACCTTCGATTTTGGGGGGAGTGTTCCTTTATTTACAAATAACAGTAACAGTGTTACAAATAACAGTAATTCCCTGTTATTTGTGCTTCTGCTCCTTTTTCTTAATTAATTAATTATTTTTTTCAAATACATTTGTCTCTGCCTTCCCCCACCACTTTCCCTTGCCCTCTCCCTCCCTAAACTCTTCCCCTTTGGTTTTGTCCATGAGTCCTTGCTATATGTTCCTTGACTTTCCCTTTCCCTTCCTTTTCCCCTGACCCCCCTCCCTCCTTCCCTCTTGTCTCTGTTGGTTTCTTTTCCTTTCAGTGTTACTGGTCTTATTTTCCTTGCATCTTTGTATTGTTGGTTAGGTTCCACTTATAGGTGAGATCATATGGTACTTGTCTTTTTCCCCCTGGCTTATTTCGCTTAGCATAATGCTGTCTAATTCCATCCATGCTGTTGTGAAGTTTAGTAGTTCTTTTTTCTTTCTGCTGTGTAGTATTCCATTGTGTAAATGTAACATAGTTTTTTTATCCAGTCATCTACTGATGGGCATTTAGGCTGCCTCCAATACTTGGCTATTGTAAATTGTGCTGCTATGAATATTGGGGTGCATAGGTTCCTTTGAATTGGCGTTTTGCATTTCTCAGGGTATAGTCCCAGCAGGGGAATCACTAGATCAAAAGGCAGTTCCATTTTCAGCTTTTTGAGGAAATTCCACACTGCTTTCCACAATGGCTGCCCTAGACTGCATTCTGCTTCTGCTTCTTAAATCGATCTGTCTTGACTTCCTGACTTTGTGGTGTGAACTTCTATGGTAGGAGACCATTGTTTTCTCTTTCTGGATCTGCCTCTGATGATGTCAGATGTTGACCCCGTCTGACCTTAGGAAGTCTGTTGGAGACTTCCAAGAGCCTACTGTCTGTGGCTGTCTCCTTCAGCTGTTAATCTTGTCACTCTGCACTCAGCAGGCCACCATTGACAACTCAGGGTAGGGCAGAGTCCCTGTTAAGCACGGGGTTATTGGGTCCTCTCTGACTGCTGCTGCTCAGGAGAGTGGTCTGCCTGAGCCAGACGGCTGCTGCCATATGGGGGATGAGTCAGCACCTGGATCCCACCAGCTACTCTTTCAGTTTTCCCCCAAAGCCTCTTTCCCCCATCTTTCCTCTGGCATGTGTAGGCCACTCTGCTCCTGCCTTTGCTGAAGACCAAGTAAGTGGAAATTAGGTTGCTAAAGCTGATTCTTCTGCCTGTCCGAGGTTATAAGGCTCCTCTCTCTCCATTGTTCAGTTGTTTGTTCCAGGTGATTTCCCCACAATTTAGTTGTAATTCCAGATTGGTCCTGAGAAGAGGTCAGTGTGACTTCTACTTACTCCTCTGCCAACTTTATTCTCTAATAAAGTATTTAAAATGTAATACAATGTTTTAATTAAACATGCACTGCAAAACAAAACAAAGAACAGACTTCGTGCCATTATCCTTAACTAAAGTTTCTGAAACACATCTAAAAAGTTGGTAATATTGAATAATATCATGATGGATTTTGGCATTAGACAAACACATGTTTACAAGCCTGTGGAGTCTGCTTAAAATACCTGAGTCCTAGATTCCTTATTTGTAATATGAGGTTATTAATAATCACTTCATAGTATTGTTGTAAGAAATAAATAAGATAATGTAAAATCACTTAGTAAAATATGTAACACATGGTCAGGATTATACAAATGTAGTTTTATTCTGGAAGATGCAGCTATCTTTTCTTAGGGAAATGGTGGGTTATGTATATCTTTTCTAGTTATCTTTGTAGAAAGTGAAGCAAGATAATCACCATCAGAACTGTGTGTTTAATAAAGTTGCTTATGGTGGGTAGCAGTATCCTTCCATCTGAAAGATAATAAGAAAACTAAAGTTAGAAGCCAGTTCCCAGCCTCTTAATCAACCTACAAAAAGGAAAATTCAATTAGGAAAATCAATAAATAATGTATTAAATGAAAAATTTATAAAATACTGGACTTGGTACCTAAAAATAAGAACTTGTAAATAGTAACTGTTTTGTTTCTTTAATTTGTCTTAATCACTTCAGTTCATATTTATTGACAAAAATATTAGTAAAACTGTATTGTCATTCCCCTTCCCTCTCTTACTGGCACACATACAAGATAAATATCCTGCAGAGTTGGAACCAAAATTAAGTCATTTTTAAAAGATCATTAAAATTGGATTTTTCCCTACAATTGAGGGAGCTGGAATAAATATAAGAAAACAATTCTAGAAGAAAGAACATATCAGGTAATGGACAAACAAAAAATGATTTCTAGTGTAAGCCATGAGCAAACAGTAAAGAGCAAGGAACTCAGCCAAATCCTCCTTTTAGAAGACGTTAAAATCATTGTTTCAACAGATGATATTCAATACATAACCACTTTATCAACAAATTAAGCTATAATTAGTAGAAATATAATGCTGCCTTCTGGCTAAATGAGAAGTTTATAGCCACTGTTGTATTTCTCAACAGAGAGGAAAGAACTTTCAAAGGACGTTAAACCAAGAAAAAACTCCACACTGATCTCATCCATTGTTTAAAGGTTAAGAGTAAAGGTATTTCAGAAAACCATCAAATTTTGGTATGGCAACTAGCTTAAAAAAATTTAGTCATGTATATATTTTGACTGGAATAAGAAGTAATTAAATGTATTATCATCTGATAAAAGTCAATTAATTAAATAATGAAATTGTTTTCAAATCCAATCTGTGACTTGATGTTTACTATTTCATGGTGTGTAACACATGAGACTGCAATACAGTTTAGAAGTTTAGCTCACATCCTCAGCAGTCAGATGGTTCAATGCCAGGTCTACTGTGATCTTGATCAAGTGGCTTATCTCCTCTAGGCCCAAATTGCCTATCTGTCAAATGGGCTTAAAAGCTGTGCCTTTCTCAGTTAATTGGGATAGTGCATGGCAAGACTCAGAGCACTATCTGAGTGGCTGGCAATGTCCTCTACAATTCAGTGATTATTGCTATCACCATTATCAATGAGGAAACTCCATTGTGTGGATGACATTTTGACTTATATTTCTTCCCTTGGAAAAACATTAGTCACATCTTATTTTGGAGATACTTACAGAATGGTAAAGACATACCTGGAGAGGCTTCATCACCAAGTATTCAAGAACTGTTTGGCCAGAGATTTTGTTATCTTTAGCACAAACAGATTACAGCTCACTAACCAAAGGAATGACTTCCACCAAAATATTCCATTAAATGTTTCATTTTGCCTCCCAATATCTCAAATTTAGAGTTGTTCCTTTTTCAACTAATAAATAACCAGGCAATTCTTGACGTTAATGTGACATGACTCTGGCACACACAAGAATTTGCCATCCACATATATACCCTTGGTGAGAACAGGAGCTCCAGCCATAAACCCTGCCAGTTAGTTCACCCCTCCAGCTGCAAACATGTGAATGAAGGACTTTGGGAATATACCCCTTGCTCAAAGTGAAGAGCTCAAGGCAAGCACTGTGTATTCAGAGAAGCACAAAGCTCATCATATTCAAAAACAGAAACAACTTCACATAAAAGATGTCCAAAAATAAAAAATAAAGTTAACTCCCAAAAAGCAAAGTATTAAATGGGTCGTCCTAGTACTTCCCAAATGCCTGTTGCAAAGGCCTTGAAATAGACCTTTTAATACTGCCCCCAAGTAAAAACGATTGTGAGATGTCTTCTGTATTCTCTGCTGGGGCCTGAAAAGAAATCAGTGCATTACATTGCATTTGCTTCTAGAGTCATTAGCTTTAGACAGCACTCTCATTTAGAAAATTTATCATCAGTGCTGTCCTTTGCACAATGTATTAGTGCAATATATGAAAAGAGCATTTCACTCTGATGATGTATGGCCTCAAAGATGGCAACAGCTGGGGACAAATGGGTCTAAGAATATATATGGTATAAGAGAATAAATGTATACATATATCCTGGCAGTGTTACTCTGAAATAAACCAATATTTGTTGTTCTGAATCAACCCCATGAACATTCACAACAATCATTACAATTACCCTGATTTAAAGAAAGAAAACAATTATGGCATTAAGTCAATTTTTCATGACAAAGCAGGAAGGTTTCTAAAATCAGTGGGTTGCTGCAGTGAGGGATAACCTAACACAAACTTGATGATAAATTTCAATAACAGCTTTCAAGAAAACTCTAATTTAGCCCACTTCTTGCTCACTTAACTTCTTCAGTAGATTCTCCAAAGGAGGAAGGGGAGATTCACATCTGATGTCTTCAAGGGTATCAGAACAAAAATTGAGTCACAGTTAATTAGTCTATACCAAATTCTAGCTTTCTACATGGCCGATCACACATTTTTCCGGAAGCTCCACTCTCCTATTTTCATTCTTCAAAGTCCAGAATACTGTCCTCTTCATTACTTTGCCCAAGTAGGATGAAAATATTTTAGTTAACCAATGAAATAAATCATTATAAACATTCAACTTCAAAGAAAGTTATGGCAAATAAAAGTGCCTCAGTGACCTGACTTATACATTCTAGAAATCTGCAGGCTTGCATATTCCTTTGTTAAGATGGTATCTGAGTGCCCATTTTACAAATTTTCCAGTATGGTTAGGACCTGACCCTATTTTCCCAGTTTAAACACAGTGCCCCCAGAAGTCAGTGCTAAAGTGATGCCCCGACCCAACTTGCTACCTTATCCCATCGTCCAGTGATGCTTCCTAAACTGGAGTTATTCAATACTCCATATGCTAAGAGAAAAAAAAAAAGAGTAAGAGAATAAAATTGCATGCATGCAAAATGCCACAATTATGTCCACTTGGTATATTTCCTCCAACTATGTTCACATGTTAATCTGTTTGGATTCTCAGTGTGGTGAACTCAGAAGAGAGAGCTCCTTTTACTCCACGACAGCGAACATGACTCTCAAAAAATACTTGGGATTTTCAGTGTATCTCAAAATACTATAAGATCATCATTTTATATGACCATAACAAGCAAACTATTTCCCTCCCACAGGATGTTGTGAAGGTGTTACCGAACAATGGACCCATTGTGGGGAGGGCCTCAGACACTATTACTGGAACAATACTCCCCCCTTTCCCTGGGGTCCCTGTTCTAGGTCTGTTTGCCCACCACCCTTGAAATCATGCTTCTCAATGGCAGAGCCTGGTGAAAAGAAATGGATGTATTTATTCAGAAGTTATACAGGTTTTGATTAATGGCTAAACGTTGCCTTTAAATCTCAAAATCCCTTTCAAACACCCACCATTTAAAATACCCATTGACACACACATAGTTCTGCCTTCCCCACTTTGCCTAGTCAGGCCAGTCAGGCCAGTCAAGGGTACCGTCCTTCAGAAGAAAAAGAACAGAAGTCCGGAGCTCAGGTACGCAGGCCTCTTGCTGTTTCCAGCACCATCTACTGTGTTGCTGTGATCTCCAGTTCTTAAGTCAGAACCACTGGCACCTTCTCAGGGCCTCCTAGCAAGAGTTCTTTCTCTTCTTTCCTTCCCACATGGTCTTCTCATTGTTCCTTTGCAGTGTGGAGCAAACCATTTCTGAGCTCTCATGCACGCACACGGTAAGGGAGGGGGATGGGGCAGGGGGCACACAGACTGCCTGCTTGGCAGCTACATCTTGCTTTCCTGCTTCCCAAGCTGCATAATCAAGAACCTCTAGCATTGCTTCTGCACCTAGGTCCCAACCAAAGAGGGAATCCTTCCCAGCAACCCCATATCCGACTCCTCCAGCAGGCCCTGCAATTAGGGGAGCTGCTTGCCCAGTTACATACTGGGTTAAACTTCTGCAACCTTTTCTGGTTAGCCTTGTTGATATTCAAAATAATCATCCTTGCATGAGGAATGAAGCTATCTAGCTGTTATTGACATGCAAAATAATTCTCAATGGCCCTATTCCTTGCCCAATTTGAAGCTGGCCTGTTACTGACCTGCAAAGTAACTTAATGGTCCTGCTTCTTGTCTCCCATCCCTCCTGGCTGCCCTGCTTGGCGGTGGGGTGGGATGAGAATATCCTGTATTTTTCTTGGACACCCCAATTTTTGGATCCCACTACAAATCCACTTGGAGGAGGCCTAGCTGTACCCTATCACAAAGGGAAAAAAAAACACTAGTCTAGACCACTTGGCGGTTGTGATCAGGGACTTGATATGTTTTCAATACCTTTGTAGTATGTCATCTTTTAGACTCTGCCAAGGCAATGCCCTATGTTATTTGTTACAAATTTACTAAACCACCAGGAAGTCTGATTTCAGTGAGAAAGAAACAGAAGCAAAAAGAAAGTTAGACAAGTCAGATTTAGAGACAGAGAGGGAGAAAGGAAGAAGGAATGGGAGAAATGGCTAAAATAAATAAACTGATGAGCTTGAAATTATTTCATATTTAATTAACTAACAACTATCTTCAACAAGAAATCCCATTCTCAGAAATTAAAAGCAAACATTGTCAATGCCTAGAGCATTGAATATCACCTGCCAATGCTATTAATTCTTTTCATGAAATAGCAAAATATAATAATTAAGGAACATGTCATTTTGTCATTGATTAATTTTCCAAAATTATTTCCTCCTTTGTACTTTTACAAATTACCAAGCATTCACTCTTTGTCATATCTCTTCTACTAGTTTGCTCCCCTCTCCATCCTGGTTTTCTCTTCTAAGTTATTCCTGAGAATAGGATTTCTGATTCATGGTCATTGTTAGCTAATTAAATACAGAAAACAGAAGGTCAACATTAACATAAAACTACTGTACTCATTCCAAGATATCTTTTCCTCTAGATTGTTTTAAGTAAATGTGTCTCAAAACTTTACTAAGGTCATCAACCCTCAAATATTATGGAGTTTAGCCAAGCTCATGTTTAAATAATGTTCTTCACACTTACGTGGATCTCCCCTCCATGGTGTTCTCTATGGAAAGACCAAAGCCTCTTCTTGCCCTTTCTTCACCATTTTCTTCAAGAATGGGTCAAGATCATGACCACAACAAACTTTGGGCTATCTTCTTCTTGCTTCCTCCCACAACTGACTAAACAAGATATCAAAACATCTTAAATTTTCTGCTTCTCTCATTGCTTTTTTTTCTCTGTATCTTTTTTTTCTTTGCCATCTGTGTTAAGATCTAAGAGTTTCATGAAGAGCCAACTTCAGGACAGTAATTATGAAATGACTTGGGATCTAGAAATTCTGATGTCATAGCAAGATGTTTTAGAATCTAGTGGAGTGCCACATCACAAGAAATTTTGGATTCAGTTTCTCTAACTATTTTCTTAATTTAAGGCAATCACATGAAAATATCAACCAAACTTTTACTTCACAGGAAATATGTCCATGTGATCTTTTGTCCATTTCCAGAATTTAAAAAAAAAAAAGCTATTTCAAAATAATAGAAAATAATCCATTTGAAAATGATGGCATCTACCAATTTGTTTCAAGATGAGAAAGTTAGGAAATTGTCTGAAGATGGCAGCTGAATAGGTGGATGCTGACTCCACTTGTTCTTGTCCCCAATTGGGATTTTCAGCTAATCTCACAACAATCTGAACAATCAATGGAATTTTAGCTGATATGAAGTTTTAAAGCCAAGGAGTACAGAAGATACTTCATACCACCAGTAAGAGAATTTTATAAATTGAAGGAAAAATACACTGTGCATCACTCCAGTAGCAGCTGAGAGTCCAGACAGAAATTGCAGCTTTGGAGCTCTTTCCCTTCCCAGAGCCCCAGAGGACCCTAGTCTCAAGGAGGGATCCCCAACCCTAATCTTGGGTGAATTGGAAGATTTTCTTGAGTCTGTGTGAACCCGTGTACACACACACACGCACACACACACACGCGCGTGCGCACACGAAAGTCTGCAGGACTTAATAGCTGAAGTGCCAACCTGGAAAGCTCCAGATATGGGTTCAGACTGCTAAAGTGAGCAGGTGCCATACATGTAGGGGTCAGAGTCACCTGCAGGCTGTAGCGAGCCATGACTTTGCGAAACATTTTGAGTTTTGGGGGAGGATGCATGTGCAGAGATCCAGACAGTGACTCGGTACTGCTATGTTGGTACTGTCACAATTGGGGACAGGTAACCAGGTTCTTGGTGATCGCAGACAAAAAATTGAACCGGACACACAGAGTTTATAGCAGAAAGCGAGAAAAAGCAGATTAATTAAGCTACACAGAACATGGGAGCAGGCCAACTCTGAGCAGAGCTGAGCAGAGAAGAGCCTAACAGCAGTAGCCGCAGCTGCAGTACCAGCAACCCAGAATTCGGGGGCTAGAGGAATTTTATTCCTCTAGGGTGGGTCCCCCCACAATGCTAACTTATTATAATGTTATTATAATGAAGCAGGGGTCAGGTAGCATCTTCTGCACAGGTGCCTTCCTGATTCACTAGGATTTAATGCTTTTCCAGATGCAGAAACTACCAGTCTTAGAACAGGGTCTCTGCCCTTTATCCATGTTCTTTATCTTAGCCCTGGGGCACCTCTGGAGTTTCCTGCTTCCTGACTCTCTCCTGCCTCAGACCACATAGAGACTTTTTAAAAAGAACTGAAGCATGGCTGGGCAAGGACCCTCTGCCGAGTCCAAGATTCCCCAACTGGGTGCATTTCCACGGAGCAAAGTAGAAGAAACTCCAAATGGAGACTTTCAAAGTATGAAAATTTTGGAGGATAGCTCCTTGGAGCAGGAAAGAGAACTGAGCTTTCAACTGAGGCCTAGGAAAGAGAAAGAGGGTTTAGCCCACATCTGCAGTCCAGTCTTGCCCAAACACCAATGGGAAGCTACCTTGATCTATCCCCCTGAAGTCCAGAGCTGCTGAGCTCACGCCTGCAAAGGTGAAAATTGAATATACCCATTCTGAACTAGCAGAGACACCCCTGGGGAAGTAAGTGCCCAAATCTCTGGCAAAGACAGAAGGGGTTGGCACTGAGTATGGGGCTACTCTCTTCTCACTGAGTGCACTACAGACTGCAGAACTGACAAAGAAGATACCTGCTAGCCCTGTCTCAACAGACTTGGTTTCATCTTGCAGACCCTCATCAAAAGCTCTAGAAGGGAACAAGGCAACCTCTGGGAAGGGCAGAGAGGCTGAAAGAGGAGGCAAGCCTCAGGGACCTTTGTCTCCTTTACAGAACTGCCACCAGCTCCAAATAAGAAAGAACTGACCCTTTTACACACATTGGCCCCTCACATGTAATAGACAGCTAACTCTTCAGAAATATTCACTACCAGACATCATCTGGAACAGACCAAGACAAATGGCACAGGGAGGAGGGTGGTGGGAGGAGGGACCCACCACCTTCCCTGAAGTCTAGACAGCCCCTCCCAAGGGAGTCCCAGAGGTCCCGTCATCCCAAGTGTACCAGAATATCTCTCAGAAACAGATGGGTTAGTGGCTAGACTAAGACTAATGGCAGGATCTCAAACAGAGGCAAATAGAGGCAATATCTCTGGTGATTTCATCATTAGTTGACTCACCTCTGGGCCTTGTGCTGATAAAAAGTCATCAGTGCAAAACAGCAAGGACTATCCTGGATGCAGCCAATCCTGAAGGAGACAGTCATAGACGATGGATTGTGTATGTAGCTTTGACAAACTGCCCAGAGTAAGATGGGGACAGCATCTGAAATTAGCTCACACCAGCTTCAGACAACACTAGAGTCATATCCAGAACACAACAGGTAAGTTGAGATGAATTCCACTTCATTCTTTTTCATTATTTGTGTTATTTTTTCTTTTGCATAGCATTTTACATTTTTCTCTTTCTTTAATTTTTTTTCCTATTTTTTCACTATTTTTTATTTTACATTGCATATTTTATTATTCCTTTGACTTATTTCATTTTACCTTCTTCCTTTCTTTTCTTACTTTCATATTAAATTTTATTTTTCCCAATCTCCAACATTTTGTGGCTATTCCTTGTTTCTAGTCCTTTTATTATTTCTCCTCAATCTATCCTCTCACAATCATTTACTTCTCACAGTCATCTCATATTCTTTTTTTCTTTCTTATAATATTCTTATTCTCTTTCTAACTTTAATAATCTTTACTCATTTGACATTGATACTGCTGTTGTTGCTGGGGGTTATTTTTGCTAGTGTGGGTTTTGTTTTCTGTGTTGTTTTGTTTTGTTCTGTCAGCACCTGTACAACAGCATATAAGACTAACTGGGGATTGAGACTCTCAGTCAGCAAACCAGAGCGGAGAACCCACCAACAAATGGACAAACAACAATCATAACCCAAATACATCAGTAGAGCCCATATAAACTGCATTAAGGGAATCCCTAAAATGTCCAACTCGGGATCAAAGAGACTGCACCATTGAGTCCCACAAGACTCCTACCACAGAGGGCCAACCCACGAAGACAGGGAGTCAAAGAAGATTAATCTAATATGCAGAAACAAACATAAAAAGTCACCTAAAATGGGGAGACAAAGAAACAACCACCAATTGAAAGAAAAGGAGGAATCCTCAGAAAAAGAGCTAAATGAAATTGAGGCAAGCAATTTATCAGACATAGAATTCAAAATAATGGTTAAAAGGATGTTCGAGGAACTTAGTGAGAACTACATTAGCATGAAAAAGGACATAGAAACTACGAATAAGTTCCAGGAGGAAAGGAAGAATACCATGTCTGAAATGAAGAATACACTAGAAGGATTAAAAGCAGATTAGATGAAGCAGAGAATTGAATAAGCAAGTTGGAAGACAAGTTAGGAAAAAACACCCAGAGCAACAAAACAAAAAAGACTTAACAAGAATGAGTACAGTTTAAGGGAGATTTGGAGCAATATGTAATGGAACAATATTCACATCATAGGGATACCAATAGAGAAGAAAATGAGCAAGAGATAGAAAACCTGTTTGAGAAAAATGACAGAAAACTTCCCTACCCTGGTGAGGGAAAAAGTCATGCAAATTCTGGAAACACAGAGGGTCCCAGTCAAGATGAACTCAAAGAGGCTCACTCTAAGACCCATCACAATAAAATTAGCAAAATTTAAAGACAGAGAGAGAATCTCAAAGGGAACAGACAGAAACAACTAACAACATACAAGGGAGCTCTGATAAAGCTATCAGCTTATTTCTCAACATACACACTACAAGCCAAACAAGAATAGCATAAAATATTCCAAGTAACGAAAAGTAAAAACCTGCAACCAAGACTACTCTATCCAGCAAGGCTCTTATTCAAAATGGAAAGATAGTAGCTTTCCAACAACAACAAAAAAAGGCTAAAAAAGCACAGCTCCACCAAACTAGCATTACAAGAGATGCTAAAGAATGCTTTAAGAAGGGGAATAAATATACAGAGAGAGGTACACAGGTACAAAGGAAAAAAAATAGCAATGAATAAGTCCTTATCAATAATAACCTTGAATGTAATTGGATTAAGTTCATCTACCCCAATCAAAAAACACAGGGTAGCTGAATGGATAGAAAAACATGACGTGCATATGTGCTGTCTACAAGAGACCTACCCCAGAATAAAAAATTTACATGGGCTGAAAGTAAAAGGATGGAAAAAAATATTCCGTGAAATGGACATGATAAAAAAGCTCGGGTTGCAATACTTATAGCAGACAAAATAGACTTCAAAACAAACACCAGAACAGGAGACAAAGAGGTCACTACATAATACTTAAGGGAATAATCCAACAAGAGGATATAACCCTTGTAAACATATATGCACCCAATATAGGAACACCTAAATAAGTAAAGGAAATGTTGGAGGACATTAAGAAAGAAATTGACAGCAATACAGTCATTATGGGGGATTTTAACACCCCACTGTTAACAATGGGTAGATTTTCCAAGCAAAAAATCAGTATAAATAATGCAGAATGGAATGACACTCTAGATCAAATGGACTTAGTTGACATTTATAGAACATTTCACCCCAAAGAAGCAAAATACACATTCTTTTCAAACACATGTGTCATCCTCAAAGATAGACCATATGGTAGGACACAAAACAAGCCTCAACAAATTCAAGAAAATTGAAATCATATCAAGCATCTTCTCAGATCACAATAGCTTGAAACTACAAACCAACCTCAATGCAAAAACTCAAAAACATTCAAATACATGGACACTAAATAACATGTTACTAATAATGAATGATTTAACAATGAGATCAAGGAAGAAATCAAAAAGTACCTAGAGACAAATGAAAATGAACACACAACAAACCAGAACCTACTGAATTCAGAGAGGCAGTCCTGAGAAGCAAGTTCATAGCAATACAGGCCTACCTAAAGAAGACAGAAAATTCTTAATTAAACCTATACCTAAACCTATATCTAAAAGACCTAAAGGGACAACAACAACAACGAAAACCCAGAGTGAGTAGAAGAAAGGAAATAATCAAGATTAGAGCAGTATTAAACAACACAGAGGCTAAAAAAACAATTCAAAGAATGAATGATCCTGGAGCTGGTTCTTTGGAAAGATAAACAAAACTGGCAAACCTTTAACCAGAATCATCAAGACAAAAAGAGAGAAGACCAAAATAAATAAAATCAGAAATGAAAGAGGAGAGGTAACGACCAATACCACAGCTATACAAAGGAATGTAAGAAATTATAATGAAAAACTATATGCCAAGAAATTGGACAGTCTGAGCAAAATGGATAAATTTATAGACACATACAATCTCCCAAAACTGAATCAGGAAGAAGCAGAAAACCTGAATAGACCAATAATAACTAGTGAAATTGAAGCAGTAATCAAAAATTCCTGGAATACAAAAGCCCTGGACCCAATGGCTTCACAGGTAAATTTCACCAAACAGTCAAAGAACTAATGCCTATTATTCTCAAAATATTTTTTAAAAAAATTCTAACAGAAGGAAGATTCCCAAACACTTTTAATAAGGCCAGAATTATCCTAATGCCAAAACCATGTAAAGCCATAATAAAGAAAGAATACAAGCAAATATCTCAGGTGATCATAGATGCTAAAATCCTCAATGAAATACTAGCAAACTGGTCCGGCAATACATTAAAAAGATCATACACGATAATCAAGTGGGATTTATTCCAGGGATGCAATGATATTACAATATTTGCAAATCAATAAACATGATACATGAAAGACAAAAGTCACATGATCATATCAATAGATGCAGAAAAAACATTTGACAAAATCCAGCACTTATTTATGATAAAAACACTCAGCAAAATGGGAACAGCTTCAGCCATCTCAAGAAAGAAGAATTGGAGGGATCACAATACCTTATATCAGCGCCGGCTGGTGAGGCACAGTGGATTGAACACCAGCCTGTGAATCAAAGGGTCACTGGATCAATTCCCAGTGAGGGCACATGTTGGGTTGCAGGCCAGGTCCCCAGTGAGGAGCTCATGAGAGGCAACCACACATTGATGTTTCTCTCCCTCTCTTTTTCCCTCTCTTCCCCTCTGTCTAAATATAAATAAATAAAATATTTAAAAAGTACCTTATATTAAACTATACTACAAGGCCACTGTAATCAAAAGTCTGGTACTAGCATAAGAGACACATAGATCAATGGAATAGAATAGAGAACCCAGAAATAAATGCATGCCTTTATGGTCAATTAATATTTGAAAAAGCAGGCATGAGCATACAGTGGAGTAAAAATAGCCTCTTCAATAACTAGTGTTGGGAGAACTGGACTAGTACATGCATAAAAAATGAAACTAGACGACCAACACCATACACCAGAATAAACTCAAAACGGACAAAAGAGTTAAATATAGGTTGAGATACCATACAAATCCTAATGGAAAACTTAGGCAGTAAAATTTCAGATATCTTACATAGCAATATTTTTGCCAATATATATCCTAGGACAAAGAAAATAATGGAAAAAAAGAAACAAACAAGACCATATCAAATTTTAAAGTTTCTGCATGGCTAAAGAATCAGTCATCAAAATGAAAAGACTACCCACTGTATAGGAGAACATTTTTGCCAATGATACCTCAGACAAAGATATAATCTCCAAAATATATAAAGAATTCATACAACTCAAAACCAGGAAGACAAAGAATCCAATTTAAAAATGGGCAAAGGACTTGTATAGACATTTCTCCAAAGAGAGCATACAGATTGTCCAAAGACAGAGGAAAAAATGCTCAACATCACTAGCCATCAGAGAGAAACAAATTAAAACCACAATGAGACATCATCTCACACCTGCCAATATGGCCATCATTAATAAATCAACAAACAAGTCCTGGCGAGGTTATGGAGAAAAGGGAACCCTAGTACACTGCTGGTGGGAATGCAAGTTGGTAAAACCACTATGGAAAACAGTATGGAATTTTCTCAAACACTTAAAAATGTAACTGCCTTTTAACCCAGTGACTCCACTGCTGGGAATATACCTCAAGAATCCCAAAACACCAATTCAATAGAATTTATGCACACCTATGTTTATAGCAGTACTATTTACAATAGCCAAGATTTGGAAACAACCTAAGTGCCCATCAGTAAATGAGTGTATTAAAAAACTATGGTTCACTTACACAATGGAATACTGTGCAGCAGAAAGAAAGAAGAAACTCTCACTTTTTACAACAGCTTGGATGGAACTGGGGAATATATGATAAATGAAATAAGCCAGTCGGTGATGAAAGACAAATACCATATGATCTCACTTATAAAAGGAATCTAATAAACAAAGTAAACTAATGAGCAAAATACAGTCAGAGGCATGGAAACATGGAATGTACTGACAGCGCTAAGGGCAGGAGGGCAGTGGGGACTGATTAAAAGGAGATGAAGAGATTAGTCAAAGAATATATATGAAGGACCCATTGACACGGACAATGGTTTGGGGATCAACTACAGAAGTCACGGGTGGGCTGAGTGGAGTGAGGCAAAGGAGGAAAAATTGGGACAACTGTAATAGTATAAACAAAACATTAATTAAAAAAGATGAGAAATTTTAATCAAACTGAACTCAGGGAGATCCCAGCTTTGAGTTACATGGTTGTGGAATGAAAATATAATAGTGCCTTTCTTAGTCCTTTCAATCTTACTATCCTGAGAGACAGAAGCTAAAAGAAAAAGCTAAATATAGGAAGATGAAGAAGAATTTCATTCTAAGGAGGCTTAAGCATTGTCTCTGGCCCCCTTTGCCTGGAGCCCCACAGAATGCAATCTCCTTGAAGTTTATTGATCACTTACTGCGTACCACATCACGTGCTTTTTATGTGTAGTCTTAATTCTCATAAGAACACCTGAGGTGGATAGTACTGTTATCTCTAGTTTATAAATGAAGTAAATTGAGATTCACTCAGGTTTCAAAATGCTGTGCAAGCTTATATACTACTAAGAGAGCCAGAATCCAAACCGAGACAATTAATCATCATTATAATCACATTCACTAGGCTCTAGGCACTGTTCAAGTGCTTTACATAAATAATTCATCAGATAGATACTATTATTCTTTACTCAAAAATAAGCAAGCCAAGGTTAACTGATTCATCTAAAATCTTACAGTTAGTAAATATCAAAACCAGATGCTCCTTTCTAGAGTTTGCAAACTTGGTCAGTGTACTATCTTCTTTACTTGGCTTTGCAAGGTAGAAGAAAAGGAACAACAATGTTTTCTTCCAAGGTAGATTAAGTGTCAGGGTCCGTATGCTATCCCACCCACATAAAAAACCAAAACTTGTAAGAAACCAAAGAAATCATAACTTCCCATTGAAAATTAAGCTAAGAAGCAGAAAACATGCTACACAAAACCCCACGTTTCTCTGCATCACAAGTCGCACATTCTGTACTGTGGTCTGATTTGACCAAGGCACACCAAAGCTTTCTTGAGGGTGAAGTGGAAAGGGGCAAGTAAGTGTATTCATTTTCTATTGCTGATATAACAGATTACCACAAACTTGGTGGCTTAAAACAGCACAATTTATTATCATATGGTCTGGAATCCAGACATCTAAAATGGATCAGTAGGGCTGTGTTCCTTCTGGAGACTCCAAGAAAGAATCTGTTCCCTTTCCAGCTTCTAGAGGTTTCTTGTATTCCTTGGCTTTTGGCCTCTTCCTTCATCTTCAAAGCCAACAGTGCCATAATATCTTCTAATATCTCTTGGACTCTGACTCTTTTTCTTGCTTCTCTTTCACTTATACCAAGGACTGTTGTGATTGGATTGGGCCCACCTGGACAATCCAGGGTATTATTTCAAGATCCTTAATTACATTTGCAAAGTAAGGTAAAATACACATAAATTCCAGGGATTAGGACATGCACATCTTTGAGAAACTGTCATTATGCCTATCACAATTTGCAAAGAAAGGTTTAGCTTCCTGAGAAGCCAACAGATACTGCTTCTAGAAAATAATTTCAAGCTTCATGACTGCAATGTTGAATAGCATCTTTCTACTCCAGCTCAGGGTACTGGGGCAGAACCACCAGACCCTCCTGCTCTGTCTGGTAGAAATCAGACAAAGTGGTGAAAACAGTTCATACGATTATCTCTGTTTCTTCTGGGCCAAAGGTCATATTGCCTTTTCACCCAGAACACTGCCATTTGTTTTGCAAAGACTCAGTCACCTGTGGGAATTAATTTTCAACTTCTACTTACAAAATAAGTTTCCAGAGGTCTCGCTTTAATAATTGTGTTTTACAACATAATATGCATAGTGACTATTTCCTTGTTTAGTTCTGAGATCACTCTGATTTCCATGCTTCATAATCATGAGTATTTGTTTTACACCTTGCTTCTTGGACTTCCTCCCAGGTCTTTTTGGATTGGGCATTATCAGATATTCCCAATCTTTGTTTTCTTTGTTATTATAGAAATGGGCACTGAAATACCCACAGTTTTCTTTTCAAACACTTCTTAACCAATTGAATTCATTTTTATAATAAAAAGGTGAAATCTATGTTTATCTCAGTCTTGCATGCAATTCTGAGATCTCTCTCTTAAATTTTGGATTAAATCAAAGCAGTCATGAGCCAAAATAGGCTTTTGTTAAGATATTGGACAAATTATATAAATTCTGAATAATTAATAGGAAAAAAACCTACCTACATATTGGGGCTGGAGGGAAAGAGGGCCCTAAATTAAAGAATGCCATTGATCAGACCTTAAAAATAGGTATTCTCAGAGCTTTGGCCAAATCTTTAGGTATTCAAAGGGAACCTGAAATAGAATTTAAAAGTAAAGCAGGGAGACATGGTTGCTCTGAATGAGGAAATGAGAGTCTTTTTTATCTTCTTACAAAGCAGTCATAGATAATACATAAACTAAAAAAAGTAATCGTGTTCCAATGAGCACTTATAAAAGTAGGTAATGGGACAGATTTGGCCCATGGGCCATAGTTTGCTAAACCTTGGTTTAGTACTTTAAGTCAATAAGCTCACCCTCACTCTTGACATGTTTTTCCTTTTTTGCTTGAGCTAAATTAAGTTGGGGTACTAAGTTGAACTGTGTTTTAGTAAAACCAGTTTTCTTTGTATTTTATTGTATGTGTTCAAAAATATTGATACAAGAAGTCTTCACCATACTGCCAAAGGATCTAAAATACAAAAAAGGTTAAGAACCTTTGAATAACACCTGAAGTGTAAAAGCCAGTGCTTACATTATCCACACCTCTTACAAACCCATTATTCCTGAGAGATTGTACATGATGAAATTGTGAATAGACTCTTAAAAGGAAGATGAGGATGTTTAAGAGACACCATAAGACATGAGAATAACATCAATGAGAATAACATCCATCCTCTCCTTGCTGCTATCATGAGAACACCAGTAGACAATAGGATGCCCCAAACTGACCCCTGGTGGTATTTCTTATGTTAAGTTATAATTTTATTCCCTTACAATACCACATGGGAGCAGGAAATCATGGACTTTGCTAAGTACTGAGTCCTAGGTTTGAATCCCACCTCTACCTCTAGTAGCTAGTGATCTCTGGACTCCTTACTTAATCTCTGTGAGTCTCAGCTTCCATCTTTCAAAATTTATAGAGTTCATCAGAATAGTAAAAGAGAAAGCCCATTAAGGGAGGGCAGGCTCAATGAAGGACGGTTTCTTGCTTTTCCTTTGCTGTGGTGATTCCTTTCCTTTGAATGGTTTTAAAACAAGAAGCTTATGCATTCTACAAATGTAAAAGAGTATATCTGCTCATTAAGTGTTTCAGGCTTTTTATTACAAAAACTGGTCAGTCTTATATTCTGTAATTGGTAGTTTGTTTTGTTTTTTTTCTAATGACAATAATCTGTTTTTATCTTAGTCATTTAACTGAGTTTCATGATTAGTACATGTAAGGTTTCAAGGATTTAAATCATTTGATATGTGGTTTTAGGAATGCTTAATTATATTTATTAAAATCAATAAAATCAGCTGTGTTGAGTAGTTATTAAAACTGTAATTCTTTTATAGGCTTTACCAAAAGGGGCAAAACCAATGAAAAACTAAAACTTTACATAAGTTCTTGGTTATAAAGCAAGTTTCTATAGGGGTGGCCTACATACTTTGCATTAACTGCAGCCTGTTTAGATCAAGTCTGTTCTATATTTAGTCAATAGGGAAAGGCCCAAGTGGGTAAGCATATGTGCAACTCATGTTCTAATTTATGTTTTAAAATAAATACAAGTTTGAAAGAAGCAAAGTGTTCTGGTCTTTGGAAAAGAAATATGAAACACTTGCATAAGAAGAGTGGCGAATAGTGTCCAAAGGTGGCTTTCATCAATTCCTTCCTTCCAAAATCTGCATGTCACTCCAGCCAACAAGAAGTAGATTTTATTTCCCCTCTTTTGAACCTGGGCCTGCTCTGTGGTCTGTTTTGATCAATAGAATATGATAGAAGCGATAATCAGCCTGCTCTGTTCATGGTCTTCAAGAACTTTTTAAGAGTCTCCACTTTCAATGTAGGAAGCCAGATGCCAATTCCTAAAGAAGCTAAGGCCAGAACACTGTAAGATAAGATAGCACCTGGAGAGAGAAAGAGGACACATGGGGAAGCACAGAGATGTCATGCCAAGGGAAGTAAGCATCCTCTTCTTGGACATCTTAGCCCAGCCCAGATCAAATGGAATAAAAGAACTGCCCCCAGTGAGCTGGGCCAGGGTTGCAATGCAAATATTGTGAAAGATAATAAATCATAACTGTTTTAAGCATACTAAGTTTTGGGGTGCTTTGTATCCCCAAAGTAGACAATTTAAATGGAAGCAGGAGGGTAAGGGAATGAATGCAACTTTTCATATAGGTGTTCAAAATAAAATATCTGGTTGAATGAGTGAGCTTCTATTGACCTACAATTGTTTCTTTCCTTCAAAACAATTTCAAAAGAAAGAGCTCCTCTTCTGAAGCATTGCAGTGAAAAGAGAGAAATTTCCAGTGTCACACAACTGAGAAAATATGGTAGTCTAAGTGTTTGTCATGTGAAATCAGAGCGACCGTCAAAAATGGTATAGAAGTCTTGGTGGTATTAATAATTTGCTTATCCGTATAAAGAGTTAATTTATTAGCCAGATGCAGCTCGTGGGTCCATGTCTTTGTGTGCATGGTCAGCTGCACAATAAGCAGATGAGGTACCAAAACATCACACTTTGACCTCAGTTATGGGAATAATTTAGTCTCTCTTCATCTCCTAAGGGCAAAAAGATGCTCTTAACCTTGTAAGGTTAAGTAACTAAGAGAAGAAAGAAGTAGTAAATACATAAAATATATGCAAATTAAATAGTATAATATTATTCCCCATCAAACAGGAAAATTAAGAAAATAATTCCCAACAAAAGCAAAATACAGACCTTTTCATTAAAAAAAAACTATAAGTAATTGTCACATAATACAATATACAATGTATTATAGAATTACACACCCAAAACCTATATAATTTTATTAACCATTGTCACCCCAATAAATTCAATAAATAAGTAAATAAATGAAATTGTCGCCAGCACATGTTTATTCACTAAAGGATATATTAATGAGAATGTTTTAAGCAGAAGATTATACCAGATGAAAGAAGAGAGATGCAGGAAACAGTGAAAAATAACAAAAATGGTAAATAGGGGGATATGTCAAAATGGATATTAAATGTATAAAACTATAACACTAATATTTTATTTTCTTTTTGATATATATAAAAGTAAAGTGGCCCTGACCAGTGCGGTTCATTTGGTTGGGCATCATCCCACAAAGCGAAAGATCTCTGGTTTGATTCCTTGTTAAGTCACCTGATTGAGTTGCTGACCAGGTGTCTGTTAGGGCACATGGGAGAGGCAATGATGGATGTTTCTTTCACACATCGATGCTTCTGTCCCTTTCTATCACATTCTCTAAAGATAAATATAAGTAAAATCTTTTTTAAAAAGTAAAGTATACAATGCCATATTAATTAGTAGGGGATAAATTGCATAAAATGGCTAGCACTAAAATCCTCAGATTACCTATAAAGAGATTAAAAATACTGATACTTGACTCTGATAATTCAAAGATGGATGTAATAACCATGTAAATAAAGAATATGATAAGTAAAATTTTCAAACTCCTAAAGTATAAGACAATTAAGGAGTCTTTAATTCATTCAAAATAATAGCAAGAAAAAAAGGAAAAAGAAGAAAGAAGAGGCTGACAGAAGACATTCTGTAATACATTAACAATTACATTAAATATAAATGTACTAAGTATTCCATTTAAATAATAAAGACTATTCAAACAGATCTGAAAACACAAAACAAAATTCAGGACAAGTTACTTACAAAGGGTAAGCAGATTGGATTGAAAGCAAAAGATTTTTTAAGAAATTTTATGTCGTGCAAACTAACAAACAGAAGCTGTAAAAATAACAGAAAATAGATTTAAGTCAAAAATACTACTAGATTTGACAAGGATCTATTTAAATAATCAATATTTAATATCAGGAAAATATAACAATTCTAAATTTATATGTACCTCACAACTTAACTTCAAAATATATGAAGCAAAAATTGACAGAAATATAAGGAGAAACAGACAAATCTGCAATCATAGTAGGAAAGTTTAACATACCTTTCTCTGTTATTAACAGATTAAGTAAACTAAATTAGCAAGGATGCAGGTCATGGGAACAGCATAACTAGCAAACCCAATTTAAAGCAAGTATAATGAATATGTTTCAAAAGTAGGGAAGACAGCCATGTCTGGGTGGCTCAGTTGCTTGGAGTGTCATCCATATATAAAAAGGTTTTGGTTTCAATCCCCAGTCAGGACAAGTACGTGAGGTAACAGATCGATGTTTCTCTCTCACATCAATGTTTCTCTCTCTCTGTCTCCCTTCCTCTCTTTCTAAAATAAATAAACATATCATCAGGTTAAGATTTTTTTTAAAAAAGTAGAGAAGACATTCTTCAAAGGCACACATAAATGTAACCACAATTGGTCAGGTAGTGTCCATGAGGCAAGCAGAGTTAAAACCAATACAGACAACTAGTAATTAAAAATGAAAAGGATTCTCTAGATAGACAATCCTATATACTTGATATTTAAGAAATATATTTGGAGCCCTTTACTCTTAGCTATGACAATTACTTCTTGATAACAATCCTCTTCAAAAACACCTATAAAAGCTGGGTAAAAAAATAATGATGATGAGTGAATATAATTCAATCACTGTGGGTGAGAGAATTATAAGTGATTTGGTGGTTGGCTTTTCTTTGTGTTTATATTTATTTTCCAAGTTTTTTTAAATTAATAATTAGAATTACTTTTTCTAAATTCAGTAAGAATGACCTTTTTACTTAGTGACCATAAACAGTTTTTACAAAGAAAGTGTTATTAAATTTTTCCATAATATACAGCTCAATCAACAGTTACAATAGCACAATTATTCTAATGTGAGGGCCTTCAACTCTGTTTGGTGTTAAGAAAAATGTACATATCATTTTCCCCACCAATTTCACTTCTAGAAATGTATTGCCCAAAACATATTCACACATCTTTCAAAGAAAGATATAGAAGAATATAGTGTGTTTATGCAGATGTATATTCTGAACACTAGAAACAACTTAGTGACCACTAAGGGGACAGTGAACTAAGCTGTGCTACATGATTTAACGGAATGCCATTCATATCCTAACAAAGAACTAGGTAGATCTATATGCAATGATACACTGCATATCTTTAGTTAAATATCTTCAATTACAAACAACAAATCAATTCTGGAGTACCCAAGCAAAAATGAAATGAATTGGAGAATATGAGTTGGTCCACAGAATTGCCAGAAGGCTGGAGAGCAAAAGAGTTATCGGCAGCTCCAGGTCACTCAGTTATCACCCCATCATCTTGTCTGGATGCTCACAGTGCCTTCAAATATTGCTTCAATCCTTGAGTCACCAGTTGAGGGAGAGAGAGCTTGGGTCACGTATGTAACTCTTGACCACCAGAACACAAGGGACATGATTTACATTCCCACAAGGAGTATGCAAAATGAGAAAGAGGTGATTTCCCAAAATAAAATCAGGGAGAAGGAACATTGTCCTCTGCATAGTGTTACAGAAATGAAACAATCACAAAAGCATATGTAAGTCACCATTAACCATTTCTGCTTTTAAAAATGAGAGAACGCATATTGCAAGTATACATATACAACATATTCTTAAAAACTACTAAAACACTAGAAAGAATTTAAGATTTGTATCTTGCATTAGACTCTCAGTTCCATGAGGACAAGGCCTGTGTCTTTCTTAGTCATTAGCTAACCCAGCAGATGCACAATCAATAGCTGCAGAGCAAATAAAATAATGTAATTCTAAAGAGGAGAACTAGGGAGAAAGAGACTTACTTTTCATATGTTAACATTTTATCAAGTGCCCATACTTCTCTTGCAATTAGAAAGAGGGGTAAAGAGAATTATAATTATAACTGCTTACAGTTGTAATAGGGCTCTCCAGCCAATTTCATTTCTAGAAGTGAAATTGGTGGGAAAAGTAGGTTTACAGTTGTTTGTATGGAAAATAATAGAATAATTAATAAATAATAATGCAAGAATAAACTGGGTTTCCTGTACTCACAATTGTAAACTTACTTTTGCCCCACCCTATACACATTTTTTTTAATTTGAAAAATTCCTTACTCTAGGAAGTTTGAGAATCATTGTTACATAATTAATCTTCCTTCTCCCTCCCCTAAACCATCTGATTATGTGCATGACCAGAGAGAGTCAAACAGAAAAGGCCTCATTGTCCAAAAGAACGAACCAGCTTCATCAGAGAGGGCCCCCCCTGTATTGCATATGATACAACTCAGCTACTCCGGAGCCTCAGGGATACTGGCTGTGGAAAGATACATTGTCAAGGGATATTTGGTCATCATACTTGGGCTCCAGCTCTTCAGAAGTCTGAACTGATATAAACGATCTGTCTATAAATATTGCTGAGTGTCTAAATAATTTGATATTAATAAGGGGACCCTAGATAGAAGAAACAACAATGGCTTGATGACAGCTGCTGACAATGGAACAGAATCTTGTGGGCTGAGATGATTGTAAAAGCAAACAATGGTGATATTGTCCTTCTGGTGTTATTGTGTAATGCTGTAATTTATGGATGAAGTGGAATGTCAAACAAAATAAACAGACTTGAATTTGTTAACTAATACAGTAAGAACAGAACACTCTGTTATGCAAAAAGAGAAATGGGAATGTTTTATATACCCTCGCTATTTGCTAAACAGAAATGTTTCCATTGTTTTTGCTAGCTCTTTGAAAATATCCTTTTTCATTTAATCTTGAAAACATAAAATGTGGGTGAAAATGCAATATTGTTAATATATATTACTATATATTTATGTTGTAGTTCTAGAAATTTATAAAAAGACACTGTATTTCACCAGAGAAACTCTCTTTGAAGATGTCAACTAATTTATTCTTTTCTTTGAAAATGTAATGCCTCTCTAATCACAGGTACTAAGGTGATGTGAGGGCAATGACAATAACTGCTTCTCTCCTGCAAGTAGCTTGTGATATTAGGGAGTTACAATTTGGTCTCTGTTACACTTTTAAAAGAGGAACCACTAATGTCAAAACTATAAAAAGCAGGTCTGCATGTTAGTAAGTATTGTTAATGATAAGTTATTACTATTTATGAAAATCTTGAATTAACCTTAGCATACTGGATAAAGGACAAATTATGTATCTCATATCTCAATACTAGGAATAGTGTCTATATGTAGTAGGTCATCAGTAGAACTTTGTTGAATAAGTAAATATTTGATTCTTCTGTGTGCAAGGTATTGTTCTAAGTTTAGAATACACCTGTCAAAGACAAAACTAATTTAGAGAGAAAATTAACAAAGAATATTATAAACTTGCCAGGTAACCCATCAGCTGTCACTTTAATTTCAGCAGGGGTTCAAAGGTGTTAGGAAGGAGAGTAAGTTTTGAAGAGTGAAAAAAGGAAAGCCTAAGGCAGCCTTTGATTGGCAAAGGTTCTATTAAGGTGGGGTTTTTAGAAGCCAAGACAACTTTCTCTGGGTACATTTAACAGTCCTCGGTTGGCAGCCAAAAACCAGGCAAGCAATTTGGGCACATTGTTCAAAGGGGTGGAGGGTTTTCTGTAGCCAGCCACTTACTAGAACATGTGATATTTCAATGGGGTGTATTTTTCATGGTCAAACTGTCATGATGGTCCTTTATGAGAACCTGCCTGCCACCTGGGTCCCATTGTCCTCTCTTGAAAAAATAAATAAATAAAAAACAAATTTCTGTCTCTAAATCAGCCACAAAACAAAACTTCCTAGAAAAACTGTAAGAATAAGTTAATAAAATATCTTAAATTTAAAATGAAAATACCACTGTCTCCCCAAAATCCTAAGTGCAATGAAAATAAAAGAATAACATAACTTTATAACTTCAGCCGTTTATGACAATTCATCTGGTTTAAGTAAACTTGCATTTTTATGTTCAAGCTTTATTTAATCATATGTGGCCTCAGGACAAAGATAAACAAGTTCAATATTTTAATGAAATTTGGGTGATGTCAGTAAAACATTTTTCTGAAGATTCAAGAGCATGCTTTCTGTAGATGTTATTATGTTTACTGTGCCAAATAGCCACCTTATATTAAAAAAAAAAAAAGCTCCTAAATGATATTTAAAAGTTAACTGTCAAGATTCACAACCTTTCTAATGGCTTTGTTTTGACTGATTAATTTATGAAACTGCCATCAGGGGATAGTATTAGTGACCACTGGAAATTTTAGAAATTAAATAAACCTTTGGCTTCATTCCCAAGAAAAAATGTCAGCCCTATACATAAACGCAGGCAAAAGATAAAAACGATTCTATTATATCCATAATACAATCTTCTTATGGCTTTAGTACAAGTTTCTTCTCTGCTAACAGAAGTCCCTGCAGAAGGTTTAAACAATCTCAACAATTTCATTATGTGAGCGTAGCTAAATCCAATAATGTAAAAGGGCCTAGAGAGCTTCCCATATGCTCAATTCCATACCCTTTCCTTCCAGGGAAAGTCAAAGAACTTGGCTCCCTGGAAACTGAATCTATTCTGATTGCCTGGGGCACAAATCTTGCTTTGTTGACATCAATGCTCACTCTCCTGAAGACACACAAAGAAGACAAGAAGCCATTAGAGCTTCTCGTGACCCTGCTCTGAGCCAAATCCAGCTTTGCTTAAATGAATGAAAATGCTTGTTACATGGCTCAAGAAGCTACTTTGTCCATTTGAAAATTAATTAGACCGTAGCTCGATGAACAACCGTAAGACACTTCCACAGTGTTTTTAGATGGATGACCCTGGCTCAGTTCCCAATTTTAACAAGTTTACCCTTAAGCAAAAACATGGTCTTTTGGCTAAGCTACAGCCTCCAATTATAATGTTTTCCTGAGTGGTAGCCAACCACTGGACACAACCCCATCAGAAAAGAAAGTTAGGAAGAGAGCATGCATTTAAGACTTTTACATGCAATTGTAATAGATGTTCTTGCAGGAATTTTTTTGGTTCAAGGAGCCAGTTTAGTTACCCATTTCACAGCTAGACATGGAGAAAATTTAACATTTTGTGTATGTCATGATGCACTCTAGAATAAGACTCCTTGAGAGTACAGATTTGTTTTTTCCTTGTATACTTTATAGAGGGACAACAGTGTTGGTAGATAAAACACAGATCTACATGTAAATCTGGTTTTCAGTGTCAGGCTGATGGTGCTCTGTGCTGGCTACAGATAAGAGAGAACCTATGGGTGTAAGATTTTGGGCCACTCCACCTACAAAGAGACTAATAGTTACTTTAAAAAGTAATCAATACATTGCTACATGTAGGAAGACCCTTAATGAATATATTGGGTATGACAATATAGCTGATGCTTAACTATGTATAATGTGGAGTTGAAGGCAGAGATAATAGGAATTGGACATATTGTGTGGAAAATAAAATTCCAGAGACTATCAAAAGTAAGGACATTTTGGAAAGCTTACCCAACCCACATCTTTATGAATAAATAGTCTCACAAGTTTACTCCACCCCCATAATAGCTGATTGGGGCAAGGATAGACATCTCACTCTGACAGAGCCTGTTCATTGGCTGATGCTGACCAATTACATTCTTTTCTGTCTCCATTGCATTCTCTCCATCTCTTCTGCACACATTGTCTTGTTCTGGGCAGACAATTGATGGTCTTTAGGCATCAATATGACTAAGCAGAGATGCGAGTCTGCCTGTTTGAAGGAGAGTAATTCAGGTGTGGAAAGAAGAACAGGTACAAGAGTTCGTGTCAGCTGGAGTTTCATAATATGTGAGAAGATTACAAAAGTTTAAGGAAAAAAACAATGGTGCAGGCCACCACAAACTCTTAGTAGTTCTTTCTTCTTGCTCACCTCCACCAGGAATTGATATGGTTAAAGTGCAGACATATGAGCACACAAAAGTCCTTTTTGGGTTTTCCTAATGTAGATCATTATTTTTTAGTCCTTCCTGCCCAGATTTTTTCCATTTCCTTGTATGAACTTAATAGTTACCGATCACCATCACACCACAAATTCCCCCAAGAGAAAGTTACGTAGGTCTGGGCTCTGAAAAGAGGGGCAGAGGGGACAGACTTGTGTTGATCTGTATAAATCTGGCGTGATAAGTCATCCCTGGAATTGAGGTAGAAAAGTCACATTGCTTCATCCTGTGAAATCATTTGATTTCTCTAGTATGAAACATTCCCCAAGTTACATGGCAAGACTGACCAGGTTTAAGTTATCTGGGACCCACCAGAGGTCATCCTTATGGACAAGAGAATAACTTAATTCCCCTTTTCCTTAAGGTAGGCTGGCTACTCTGTATTCTCTGAAATGCCAGTTTATCATTCCAATGAATTCCCCTTTAATTAGGCTCACCTATGCCAGATTATGTCCCCATGCTTTTTGCCAATAGTCTAAGTGTTTTAACCCTCTTTCTAAACAACTAAAATTTACACAGAACATTTAACAAGTATCCAAAACTGTATATGGTGTCTTTATTTCCTCTTCCACTTAGAGAACTGATAGCAGGGATCATTTTCACACGGCAGATTGACCAAAAAAGGTCTATGAGGAGGGAACACAGAGAGTCCAAGTATGGCTAAGATGTCCTAGAAGAAGCATGAAATATTGAACAGAAAACCTTATCTGACCAATATGCAAGCAATACAGATACAAGAAAATTAAAATGTAGAATATGAAAACACAAATTTATAATAAGAGCAATTTGTGAGTGAATGAATGAATGAATGAATAAAGTTCATATTCAGAAGTCTTTTGGGGAATTGAGGGCAAAGGGGACCATAACAGAGAATGAGTTATTCTCTCTGCATATTCTTCATAACTGATACATTCACAACTTTAAAGAAATAACACATCATTCCTCCTTTTTCTTTCCCTTATTTATTTACAATGAAAATTATATTTTCTTTCACTCTTCAGCTTGCTTATATTCTATACTCTTATTATTTCTCTTCTCTCCACCCTCAAAATCATTTTTCTTAGTCAATTCATATTCATTTTTCCTTTCTTATGATAGTCTTAAATTCTTCATACCTTTACTAATATTGGTTCATTTGCTGTTTGATAGTGTGGTTGTGGGAGGGGGTTATTTTGTGGGTATGGGTTTCTTTCCTGAGCTGTTTGGTTTTGTTCTGATAGCACCTGTACAATAGTATACAAGATGTGGAGTGTGGTGTGACTGTCAATCAGACAGCTAGAGTGAAGTATCCACCAAAGAATGACCCAAAACAACCAAAACCCAATTACAACCAGAGAGCCCACATAAATATCATAAAGTGCATCCCAAAAGCATCAGTCTCAGGAAATCAAGGAGACTACACCACCCAGTCCCACACAAGGTCACATAAGAAGACAGGAGGTCAAAGCAGATCAATCTAATACACAGAAACAAACAAGAAGAGTCACCTAAAATGGGAAGACAAAGAAAAAACCCAAATCAAAAGGAAAGGAGAAATCCCCAGAAATAGTGCTAAATGAAATAGAGGCAAGCAAACTTTCAGACATTGAGTTCAAAATAATGGTTGTAAAGATGCTCAAGAAGCTTACTGAGAACTACAAAGAACTCCAGGGAAGCTCCAAGGAGCTTCATGTGAATTACACTGTGTGAAAAAGGACATAAAAATATCTACAAGAGTCAGGTGGAAATGAAGAAAACAGTGTCTGAAATGAAGAATACAGTTAAAAGAATTAAAATCAGTCTAGATGAAGAAGCAGATCAAATCAGTGAGCTGGAGGACAACATAGAAAAAAAATTCAGAGACAGGACAACAAAATAAGAAAATAACTGCAAAATAACAAAAAAGGTTTAAGGGAGCTTCAGGACAAAATGAAAGGTAATGATATCTATATCATAAGGATACCAGAAGGAGAAGAAAAGTAACAAGTGGTAGAAAGCTTGCTTGAAAAAGTTATGACAGAAAACTTGTTTAACTTGATGAGGGAAAAAGTCATGCAAGTCCAGGAAGCACAGAAAGTCCCAATCAAAGTGAACCCAAAGAGGCTCACTCCAAGATACATCATAATTAAAATGAGAAAATTTAAAGAGAAAGAGAGAATCTTAAAGGCAGCTAGGGAGAATCAGCTAGTAACATACAAGGGAACTCTGATAAGGCCATCAGCTGATTTCTCAACAGAAACACTACAAGCCAGAAGGGAATGGCAAGAAATAGTCCAAGTAATGAAAAGCAAAGGCCTGCAACCAAGACTACTCTACCCAGCAAAGCTCTAATTTAAAATCGAAGGTGAAATAAGGAGTTTCCCAGGGAAAAAAAAGCTAGAAGACTATATCTCCACCAAACCAGCATTGCAAGAGATGCTAAAGGAGCTGCTTTAAGAAGATGAAGGAAGAGAGGGGGCAGGAGAGAGCGAGAGAGAGGGAAACACAGGTACAAAGGACAAAATAGAAATGAATAATTATGTATCAATAATAACCCTAAATATGAAGAGATTAAATGCTGAAATCAAAAGACATAGTGTAGCTGAATTGATAAAAAAAAACACGATCCGCATATATGCTGTCTAGAATAGACCTACCTCAGAAAAAAAGATCTACACAGACTGAAAGTGAAGGGAAGGAAAAATATATTCCAAGAAAACAGATACGAAAAAATGCCAGGTAGCAACACTTGTATCAGGCAAAATAGATTTCAAAACAAAGTCCATAAAAGAGATAAAGAGGGACATTTCATAATACTAAAAGGAATAATCCACTAAGAGGATATAAACATACACATTTATGTTCCCACCATAGGAGTCTCCAAATATATAAAGAAAAATCTTGGAGGACTTCAAGAAAGATATCAACAGCAACACATTTATCATAGGGGATTTTAACACCCTGTTGTCAACAATGGATAGACTTTCCAAGGAAAGAATCAACAAGGATATTGTGGTATTGAACAACACTCTACATCAAATGGACTTTATAATATATACAGAACATTTCACCCCATAGAAGCATTATACATTCTTTTCAAATGTAAATGGAACATTTTCAAAAGAACTAGAGGAACAACAACAAACAAAGCCCAGAGTGAATAGAAGGAAGGGAATGATCAAGATCAGAACAGAATTAAATGAGATAGATACTACAAGAACAATTCAAAGGAGCAATACATCCAGAAGCTGGTTCTTTGAAAACAAATACAGCCTTTAACCAGGGACATGAAGGAAAAAAATTAGAGGACCCAAATAAATAAAATCAGAAATGAGAGAGGATAAATTATGACTGGTAGCACAGGAATTCAAAGGATTGTAAGAAATTACAACAACAACAAAAAAAGACTGTATGTGAAGAAATTTGACAATCTGAGCCAAATTTACAAATTTCTAGAAACATATAGTCTTCCAAAACTAAGTCAAGAAGAAGCAGAAAGCCTGAATAGACTGATAATAGCAAGTGAAATTGAAGCAGTAATCAAAAAACTCCCAGCACACAAGAACCCTGGAGTGGATGGCCTCACAGGGGAATTTTATGAAACATTTAGAGAAGAGCTAACTCGTATCCTTCACAAAGTATTCCAAAGAATTCAAGAAGAGGGAAGACACCCAAACTTTTTTTATGAAGCCAGCATTAGCACAATTCCAAAACTAGGTAAAGACAGAAAACTGCAGGCCAATATCACTGTTGAACATAGATGCTAAAATCCTCAACAAAATATGGACTATCCAGATCCAGCAATACCTTAAAAAGATCCTACACCATAATCAAGTGGGATTCATCCCAGGGATACAAGGATGGCATAATATTTGCAAATCAATAAATATAATACACCTCATAAACAAAATGAAAGACAAAAATCAGATGACCACATCAATAATGCTGAAAAAGCATTTGATAAAGTACAGCAACCATTTTTGACAAAAACACTCAGCAAAGTGGGAATAGGGGGAGCACACCTCAATATAATAAAGGCCAAATACAGGAAACCTACGGCCATCATCATACTCAACAGGCAAAAACTAAAAGCTTTCTCCTTAAGATCAGGAATAAGACAGAGGTGCCCACGTATTCAACATACTATTGAAAGTTCTGGCCATAGTGATCAGACAAGAGAAAGAAATACAGGCATCCAAACTGGAAAGGGGGACGTAAAACTATCGTTGTTTGCAGATGCCATGGTAGTGTACATAGAAAATCCTATAGTCTCCACCAAAAAACTTGTTGACCTAATAAGTGAATTTGGCAAAGTAGCAGGACACAAAGCCAGTATTCAGAAATCAAAGGCATTTTTGTAAACCAACAATTAAGTATCAGAAACAGAAATTAGGAAAAGAATCCCATTTACTATACCAACAAGACAAGAAAAGTACCTAGGAATAAACTTAATTAAGGAGGTAAAACACCTGTACTTGGTAAACTACAGACAACTGAAGGCAAAAATTAAGATACAAATAAATGGAAGCATATACCATGTTCACGGACTAGAGCTAACATCATTAAAATGTCCATACCACCCAAAGCAATCTATATATTCAATGCAATCCCTATTAAAATACCAATGAAATATTTCGCAGACTTAGAACAAAAATTTCAAAAATGTATATGGAACCAAAAATGATCTGAATAGCCTCAGCAATCTTGAAAAAGAAGAACAAAGTAGGAGGAATCATAGTACCTGATATCAAACTATATTATAAAGTCACTGTAATCAGAGCAGTTTGCTACTGGTCTATGAACAGACTCATAGATCAATGGAACAGAATAGAGAACCCAGGAATAAACCCAGGACTCTATGGTCAATTAATATTTGACAAAGGGGGCAGGAGCATAAAATGGAGAAAAATAGCCTCTTCAATATATGGAGTTGGGAGATGCAAAATAATGAAACAATTTTCATCGCCACCTCACACCATACACTAGAATACACTCAAGATTGATAAAAGACTTAAATACAAGCTGTGATACCATAAAATTGCTAGAGGAAAACCTAGGCAGGAAAATTTCAGCAATCTTTTCACCAATACATCTCCTAGGGCAAGGGGAAAAAAAGAAAAAATAAACAAATGGGACTACATCAAACTAAAGAGCTTCTGCACGGCTAAAGATAACATCATAAAAATGAAAAAGGAAGCAACTGTATGGGAAAAGATATTTGCCAACAATACCTCAGACAACAGTTTGATCTCCAAAATCTACAAAGAACCCACATGACTCCACTCCAGGAAGACAAACAATCCAATTAAAAAATAGGCAAAGGGCCTGAGGAGACACTTCTCCAAGGAGGACACACAGATGGCCCAGAGACATCTGATAAGATGCTTAACATCACTGGCCATCAGAGAGATGCAAATTAAAACCACAATGAAATATCACTTCTCACTGGTAAGAATGGCTATCATTAACAAATCAACAAACAACCAGTGCCAGAGAAGATGTGGAGAAAAGAGAACCCTAGTGTACTGTTGGTGGGAATGCAGACTGGTGCAGTCACTTTGGAAAATAGTGTGGAACTTCTTCAAAAAACTAAAAATGGAACTGCCTTTTGATACAGCAATTCCACTGTACCCTATTATACCCTAAGAACCCTGAAACACCAATTCAAAAGGACCTATGCATCCCAGTGGTCATAGCAGCACAATTTACAATAGTCAAGTGCTGGAAACAACTAAGTGCCCATCAGTAAGTGAGTGGATCAGAAAACTGGTCCATTCACACAATGGAATACAACACAGCAGAAAAACAAAGAAGGAATCCCTACCTTTCACAACAGCATGGATGGACTGGGGAGTATTATGCTAAATGAAATATGCCAGTTGGTGAAAGACAAATACCATATGATCTCACCTATAAGAGGAACCTAATGAACAAAACAAACAAACAAACAATCAAACAATCAAAATAGAACCAGAGACATGGAAACAAGGAATGGACTGACAGTGACCAGAAGAAAGCGGGGAGGAGAGAAACTGGGGAAAGAAGGGGAAGGGACTAGTCAAAGAAGATGTATAAATGACCCATGGACATGGACAACAGGGTGGAGATTGACTGGGGGGAGGCAGGGCAGTGGAGAGCAACAGGGGAAAAATTGGGACAACGGAAACAGAACAACAATAAAATTAAAAAAAGAAAAGAAAAGAAAAAATAAAAATAAAAAAAGAAAGAACACTAACATAGAAACTAAGATTCTGGTGAAAAGGCAATTTTGGAAGCAGAGTGAAATACACAATTCGAACTTTACAGGTTAGAACTTAAGTCAGATAGAAAGGTGGTACAGGGCTGTTTGGAGTGTGTATGCACTTGTTTATTCACCAGTGGTACAAATCCGGCTTCCCGCTGCCAACCTTGCACACGCCCCATTCCAGCCTCTATTGCTCTGAGTTTAGAATCTGGCTGCATCCTTACACACATCTAACCAGTTTGACAATGAATAGAACTTAAACCTCCTGACCCTTATCTCAGTTTTCTATCACCCCATGTGACCTTAAATTCCCCCAAGAGAATTCTATAAATGGACTAGAGTCCAAATGAAAGAAATATATTGAACTTAGGCAGAAAAGCAAGTGTCCTTCAAATGCCCATAGGCATTGCCTTTGGCATAACAAAGAAGTTAAAACATAATTAAGATCTGAAAGCTGATAACAGGAATGTGTATGATTATTTTTATTATTTTTCCTCTTTCAATCTTTGTGATAGGATGTGATCAACCTCTGTCATTCTCTGTTGCTTAGTAGCAGACAGTCAGAGTTTTAATTATATACTAAAATAAGCTAAAGAACAGAAAACTGCTTTATGTCTAACACATATATATCAAGAAAGGCATATGACAGCATCTAAATTGCTTTAGTGCCTGATAAAGAGTGTCTCCGGTAGGGATGTCATCAAAAGATCATGAATAGAGTAGGAAAGTATTATTAATAAAACTGCTACTCTATTTATATGTCCTCCATTGTTTGTTACTCCTTGTTAGAAGTTGGAAATGAATTTTTATCTACCACTAATTTCATCAGGTTTTTTCCAAGTCAGAGAAAAAAACTAAAAAAAAAACTTTTGTCAATTCCACTGCCAACTCTAGTCCTCCAAATAGAATTCTTTTCACTCCTCCAGATCTGTAATTCTCCAAATATTATATCTCATAATGAAAAATTAAAAAATCAGTTCATTCATTTTTTTCAATATCCAATAGAGCCCTGTTCTGGCAGCACACCCCAGAGGCATTTTCTGACCTCTTAGAGATGGAAGGGAAAGATAATAAATGGGTAAAACATTGAAAAGATAATTATAAACCATAATAAGGGTTATATAAGATATTAGAGCATATTGGGCTGCCAAGATGATTGCTTCACTGGGGCAATTTCTGCATATCATAGGATGATAGACCTGCTGCCTTTGATTGGCCTTGGTCCTCATACCTCCAGAAAGAAACAGGACTTTGATAAGCACTATGAACTGAAGTCCAAAGCTTTGCAGATAAATTATGAACCTGTTTGACCCCTCAGCCCTAATCAACCTCTCCAATTTCCTATCCATAAAACTGGAACTAGGCAACAACTCTCCACAAGGTTCCATGGCCAATGGCACCACAGTGGTTAAGATACCAGGCACTCCTGGGTCAGGAGGGTGTCTCAGTCCTGAACATAATCAGGTATTGGCCAAGAAGAAATTACAAGACTTAGTAAGAAAAGTAGATCTTAATGAGCAACTGAATGAAGGCATGGAGGAGATGCTGCTGCAGGTTGCTGATGATTTTATTAGGAGTGTGGTGACAGCAGCCTGACAGCTTTCCCTGCATCACAAAGTCTAGCACTCTGGACATGAAGGATGTCCAGCTGTACCTGGAGCACCCGTGAAACACGTGGATCCCAGGAATTGGGCTCTGAAGAAATTTGACCCAACAGAAAAGCTTTCGCCACAGAAGCTCACAAAGAGAGAATGGCATTGATCTGAAAAACAACCAAGAAATAACACAAGGAAAGGTCAGGGAATGGACAACAATGTATTTGGAGATACTTGAGCTGAGACCTCAACCATTTCATCCTTGGATTTCTTTTAATTTTTTACAGAGAAACATATTTTTTATTAACAGTGCAGCAATATCTATAATGACTGAGAGGATCTGCCTAAAGAATAAAGGCTTTTACTCCCACTTTGGCCTCTTTTCCCTATCATCTCAAAGAGGAGCAATGTATCTTCCAGAGAAGATTTTATTTATGGGTTATTATATAAGTGATTGGATATGGGACAAAGCAGTATGGCCTTGTTTGGTGAGACAGTATTAGCAGAGTTTGTAGAGGTTTTTGTTTCCTTCTCTTTTCCTCTTTTCCTTGTACACTGTAACGTCAATGCTTATATGAATATGAATTTCATTTGCTTTTCCAGAATAGAGAAGTTATTAATAAAAAAAAGAAATAGTGCATATTACTTAAGATTAGGTTTAGCTGTAAGGGACAGAAGATTCAACATCATTTGGCTGTTGTTTTTTTTTAATTGTCACCTGAGGACATGTTTATTGATTTGAGAGAGAGAGAAAGAGAGGGAGAGAAACATCAATGAGAGAGAGAAACATTGATCATTTGTCTCTCATGCACACTCTGACCTGGGACGGAACTTATAATTTCGGTATATGCTATGGCTAGGAATCAAACCTGCAAACTTTTGATTTTAGGAACGACACTCTAACTAATTGATACACACTGGCCAGGGCCAGAATCACTTGGTGTTAACCAAGGTTGTGATGCAGCCAGTATGCACAGGAGTAGCTACAACAACCTTTTAACATTGGCATCCATTGAGATTGATCAGTGCTCTATTCTCATTTGTTGGTTTAGGTTCATATGCTGGACAAATTGCTGTACATGTTGCATACTGATTGTGGCTTAAAAAGTTTATTTCTCTCTTTATCTCACATTAAAGAAGGCTCTTCAGAATTGATAAAGAAGACAGCTTCATGAATTCATCAAGGATGCAGATTTGTTTTTCTCCATTCTCAATACCTGGTTTCCACCTCATGGTCCAAGATGATTGCTTGGGTTCTGGCCATTACACCTTAAAGAAAGACTAAGGTGACAAGAAATCCATACCTTCTCCCTTTAAAGGTAACTTACTGTTTATCTCGACAGTGAGAACATAGTCCTTGGTGGCAAGAGAAGCTGGAATATGTAGCCTTCATTGTAGGTGGTCATGTGCCCACCTGGAAATTATGCAGTCATTCTCTTACTAAGAGAAAGGTAGAAGAGACGGTAAGACAGGTAGTAGACATTGCCACACAGGGTGACACGACAGAGAGTAACTGACACAGGGGAAGCTGCTTTAAATTGTGTAGTCAAAGGCCTTTTCAAGAGGTAGCAACAACTAAACTGAGGCCTGAAAGATGCAGGTGAGCTTGCCACATGAACTGGAAGAAGAGGTCTCTGGGCATAGAGGATGTCTTATTTCAAAATAGACTGACTTCTGCACACAGAATGATTTTGACTTCACTTTATAGTTTTCTTGGGCTAGATAATTATTTATTTTTTTCATTAATTCTTAGTTCTTCAAATCTCCAAGCATATTACATTATGGACATTTTTGATTTACTGAAAGAGTCAACTACTGTCACTCAATAATTTTGAACATGATAGGAAGATGGTTGAGAAAATATTGAATAGCAAAATACTATTAGGGGTGTGTCTATGAGGGGAAGCCCAGCCAAATAAAGTGTGCATCTAGTATGTCTTAGAAACCACCCTAAGTGTTATAAATAACAAGCTTATGAACTACCTACTTAAAAAACTACTTATGAACTTAGGTTATTAAATCACAACAATGACATGATTTGTTTTAGAGTGCACTGAAGTAGAATAATTTGTATGGAACTAATGTGACATTTTGTGTGACTATCATATTAGTTATGTATTTATTAGGTGATTTTTGTGGGTGCCAGAATGTAGTTCATTGTAATAAACAGAAGAGACTTGTGGCCTAAAGCTCTAAAGGGGAATTTGCCTTCATCAAGACTTCCCGTACTGTAATTAAGTTGACATTATATTCAGGGAATTTACTTCATAAATATCTTACACTGACATAAAACAAAAGAAAGAATTAGTAATACTATTTCTGCAGAATTTATGTGAACAAGATCATTATAAGGTAAGTGGTTTTTGTCTAGATATACCATGCAATGCCACATGCACTACTATACAATACAGAGGCGATGTATGTACACATGTGTTTCAAGCCATTCTCTTGAGTTTGTTGATACACTACAGAAGAGGTGAACTGCCTCAGAGGTTGTTATATGTTTGGAGGAAGAAGCTCTAAGAATATACTTTTTCTAAACTGACCATATTTCCCACACATTTGTTAGTGTCTACCTATGAACATAAGACCCTATCTATGGAACCAAGAAATCCTGTCTGTCCTAAAACTGTTATAAGGTGAGCTTCATTTTCAAGAGCAAAAGCTATGTATTTCTTATCTCTGTAACCCCAATACCTAAAACAATGTTTGACATACAGCAGTTGCTCAGTAAGATTTAAATGAGTGAATGGTAACTCTCATTCATAACAGTTTCCACTTACTCAACAGCTTGTAAGTCCCTATCAATGTCTTTGACAAAACCCTATACATATAACACAATTCCAAAACAAGAGAAATCAGAATTTATTATGAAGAAACAAAAGCCATATAGTATTCTTTTTAAATTAAATTTATGGGCTGACATTGGTTAATGGGATTATATAAGTTTCAAGTATACATTTCTATGATACATGATCAGTATATTGCATTGTGTGCCCACCACCCAAAGTTAAATCATCTTTTGTCACCATATCATTGTCCCCGTTTACCCTTTATTGTTCCCCACCCCTTCCCTCTTGTAACAACCATGCTGTTGTCTGTCTATATCTATGAGTTTCAGTTTTATATCCCACATATGAGTGAAATCATATCAGTCTTGACTTTTTCTGACTGACTTATTTCCACTTAGCATGATTTTCTCAAAGTCCATCCTCATTGTCACACATGACAGTATTATATGTTTTCTCATGGCTGAGGAGCATTCCATTGTATATATGTACCATGCCTTCTTTATCCAATCATCTAAAAAAAGACACTTTGGTTGTTTCCATGTCTTGGCCATCATGAATAATGCTGAATGAACACAGGAATGCATATACCTTTATGAATAAATATTTAAAAAATTTTGGAGTAGATACCCTAAACAGGGATAGCTGGGTCATACAGTAACTGTATTCTTAATTTTTTGAGAACCCTCCATACTGTTGTCCATAGTGGCTATACAAATTTACATTCCCACCAGCAGTGAATGAGGGTTCCTTTTTCTCCAAAAGCTCTCTAACATTTGTTATTAACTGTCTTCTTGATAATAGCCATTCTAACATGTGTGAGGTGGTATCCCAATGTAGTTGTGATCTGCATTTCTCTAGAAGCTTGTAAAGTTGAGCATCTTTTCATATATCTGTTGGCCACTTGTATATCTTCTTGGGAGCAGTGTCTGTTCAGTTTCTCTGCTCATTTTTTTCAAATCCCCACCCAAGAATATATTTTTTATTATTAATTATAGAGAGAAAAAGGGAGGGAGGGAGAGAGAGAGAGAAGAGAAGCATCCCTCAGTTGCCTCCTGTACATGCTATGGCCTACTGGGGATCAAACCTGCAATCTAGGTATATGCCCTGACCAGGAATCCAATCCACACCTTTTGTTATATGGGACAACAATTCAACCAACAGAGTCGCCAGGCCAGGGCTCTACTGCCCATTTTTTAATTGGTTGGTTTGTTTTTTTGGCATTGAGTTGTATGAGTTCTTTATGTATTTTAGATATTAATCCTTTGTTGTTTTCAAGTATCAGTTCCCATTTGTTTGGTTGCCTTCTTGTTTTTTTGTTGGTTTCTTTTTTTTTTTTTTTTTTTTTTTTTGTGCAGAAGCTTTCTAGTTTGATACAGTCCTGTTCATTTATTTTTGCCTTTACTTCCCTTGCCTTTAGGGTCAAATTCATAAAATGTTCTCCATGACCAAGATCCATAAGTTTAGTACCTATGTTTTATTCTATGTAATTTAGTGTTTCAGATCTTATATTGAGGTCTTTGATTGTTTGAATTAATTTTTGTACACAAGGATAAACTGTAATCTAGTTTTATTCTTTTGCATGTGGCTTTCCAATTTTCTGAGCCCCATTTTTTGAAGAGGATTTCTTTTCTCCATTGTGTGTTTTTGGCTCCTTTATCAAAAAGTATTTGCTCATATACACATCCTTTTATTTCTGTGCTCTGAATTCTGTTACATTCATCTGTGTGTCTGTTTTTCTGTCAATAGCATGCTGTTTTGATTATGGTACCACTGTAGTATAATTTAAAGTCAGGTAATGTGATACCTCTGGCTTTGTTCTTTTTTCTCAGTATTGGTTTAGTTATTCAGGTCTATCATGGTTCCACACAAATCTGATGATTTTTTTGTTCTATTTCTTTAAAAAATTATAATCACACAGATATGGAAGCATACCAAGTGTCCATCAGTACATGAGTAGATAAAACAATTATGGGATGTTAAGACAATAGAATACTATTTGGCTGTAAAAAAGAAGAAAATTTTACCCTTTGTGACAATATGGATAGACCTGGAGAATATTATGCTAAGTGAAATAAGCCAGCCAGGCTTACTATATTGCTTACTTATTACTAAATAAGACAAATACTATATGATTTCACTCATATGTGGAATCTAATGCACTAACTGAACCAACAAGCCAAATAGAGACACACTCCTGGATAGAGAGCGAGATGACAGCTAAGGGGGCAGGGGATTGTGAAAAAGAAAAGAAATCATGGACATGGACACCAGTGTGGAGATTGGGGTGGGGGACCAATAAAGGAGGGTAAATGGTAATGGAAAAATACAAAAGAAAAAAATGACATTGGAATTTTATGGGGATTGCATTAAATCTGTATACTGCTTTGGGTAATGTGGCCATTTTAACTATGTTGATTTTTCCAATCCATGAAAAAGGGATATCTTTCCATTTCATTGTGTCTTTTTCAATCTTTTTAAATAATGTTTTGTTGTTTTCAGTGTATAGGTCCTTCACATCCTTTGCTAAGTTTATTCCTAGGTATTTTATTGTTTTGGTTGCAACTGCAAAAGGAATTGCTTTCCATTTCTTTTTCTGAAGTTTTGTCGTTAGTATATAAGAAAGAGGTGCATTTTTGTATATTAATTTTGTATCCTACAACTTTACTGTCTTTGTTTATTGTTTCAAATAGTTTTTTGGTGGAGTCTTTAGGGTTTTTTATATACAGAGTCATGTCATCTGAAGAAAGTGACCATTTTACTTCTTCCTTCCCAATTTGTATGCCTTTTATTTTTTTCTCTTGCCTATTTGCTTTGGCAAGGACTCCCAGAACCATATTGAATAAGACTGGTGAGAGTGGACATTCTTGTCTTGCTCCTGATTTTAGAGGAAAAGCTCTCAGTTTTTTACAATTGAGTATGATGTTAGCTTAGAATTTGTCATATGTGGCCTTTATTATATTGAGGTACTTTCCTTCTATACCCATTTTATTGAATGTTTTAATCGTAAATGAATGCTGTATTTTATTAAATGCTTTTTCTGCATCTATTGGTAAGATCATATGATTTTTATCTTTTATTTTATTAGTGTGGTGCATTACATTGATCAATTTACATATTTTGAATCATCCCTGTGCCCCTTGAATGAACCCTACTTGGTCATGATGTATTAGTTTTTTAATGCATTGTTGTATTCTATTTGCTAGGTTTTTTTTTATTTTTAGGATTTCTGCATCTGTATTCATCAGAGATATTGGTCTGTAGTTCTCTCTCTCTCTCTCTCTCTCTTTTGCTTTTCTTGCCAAGTTTTGGTGCCATAAAACATTATGTTGGTCTCATAAAAAATGTTAGGAAGAATTATCTCTTCTTCAGCTTTTTAGAAGAGTTTGATTTTCAGTTTTTTGGAAGAGTTTGAGAAGGATAGGTATCAAATTTTATTTGAATGTTTGGTAGAATTCACTAGTGAAGACATGTGACCCTGGACTTTTATTTTGGGGGAAGTTTTTAATGGTTCATTGGTTTATTTAGATTTTCCAGTTCTTCATGATTCAGTCTAGGAAGATTATATATTTCTAGGAACTTATTCATTTCTTCTAGGTTATTGAATTTGGTGGCATAATAGTCTCTCATATTATTCTGGTATGATCTTTTGTATTTTTGTGATGTCTGTGGTAACTTCTCTTTTATTTCTGGTTTTCTTTATATGAGCCTTTTCTCTTTTTTCCTTAGTTAATCTAGCCAAGGGTTTGTCAATTTTATTAATCTTTTCAAAGAACCAGCTCTTTGTTGTGTTAACTTTTTGTGTAGTCTTTTTTCTCTTCTATTTCATTCAATTCTGGTCTGATTTTTTATTATTTTCTTTCTTCTGCTGACATTGGGTTGTTTTGTTCATCTTTTCCTAGTTCTATAAGATGTTATGTTAGGTTGTGTACTTGAGATTTGTCTTGTTTCTTGCAATAGGCCTATGATGATATAAACTTCCATCCTATTACTACTTTTGCTGCACCCCAAAAGCTTTGATGTCACATTGTCATTCTCATTTGTCTCTATATATCTTGTAATCTCACCTTTTATTTCTTCTTTGACCCAATCATTTTTTAGTAGTATGTTGTTTAATCTCCACATATCTGTGGTTTTACTTCCTTTTCGTGGTTAATTTCTAATTTCAAAGCACTGTGGTCAGAGATTATGCTTGGTGTAATTTTATTCTTCTTGAATTTGTTGAGGCTAGTTTTGTGATCCAACATATGGTCTATCCATGAGAATGGTCCACATGCACTGGAGAATTTATAATCTGATGTTCTTGGAAAAAAGGCTCTGTTAATGTCAATTATGTCCATTTGGTCTAATGTGTCATTTAAGGCCAATATTTCTTTATTGATTTTGTGTTTGGATCTATGTTGAACTGTCAGTGAAGTATTAATGTTCCCAACTATGCTTGCATTTTTGTCTGTTTTCGTCTTTTGTTTTGTTCATAGTTGCTTTATATATTTCAATGCTCTCTGATTGGATGCATATGTATTAAGAAGTGTTATGTCTTCTTGATGTAGTGTCCCACTTTATTAGTGTTCCATCTTTATCTCCTGTTATTTTTATTATCTTGAAATATGTTTTGTCATATATAAGCATGGATATATCTGCTTTTCTGTGGGTGTTATTTGCTTAGAGAATCATTTTCCACCCTTTCACTTTGAGCCTACTTTTGCCTTTGCAGTTTAGATGTGTCCCCTGAAGACAGTATGTGGGTGGGTTTTGTTTTTTGATCTAACATGCTCTGCTGTACCTCTTTATTGGTGAATTCAGTCCATTAACATTTAAGATAATTATTGATGTATGGAGATTTCATATAGCCATTTTATCCTTTGTTTTCTGGTAGCTCTGTTCCTCCATTTGTTCTTATCCTTTGTGTTTCTGTCTTTTGTTTTTGTTTGGTGGTATTCCACACTCCTTTTTTTCTGTTTCCTCTTTTTTTTAAAGATTTGTGTCTCAGTTTTGGGGTTACTGGTTTTGGGTTTTGGGGTTTTTTTGCGTTCCTAATTACCATTAGGCTTATGAAAAGAAATTTTCACATATACAGTAGCCTTTTTTTCTTTTGAATTGAATGCATCTGACCCTCATCCTTCTTTGCAAATTCAGACTTTTACCTCTCCCCTTTTACTTTTATGTTTTTGTTGGCACAGATTATCCCTGTTTATTCTGTAAGGGTTTTTTTTGGTGATCTTACTTGTAACTTTGTGATGTTTTGTTCTTTGTTTTAGGTAGAATAAGCCCCTTGAGTATCTCCTGCAATGGAGATCTTATGGTGATAAATTCCCTCAGCTTGTATATGTCTGGAAAAATATTTACTTCTCCTTCATATTTAAAGGACAACTTTGCTGAATATATTATTCTTGCCTGGTAATTTCTCTCTTTCAGTAGTTTGAATAACTCTTCTGGTGGTAGAGTTTCTGCTGAGGAGTCTGATGGTAACCTAATGGGCATCCTTCATAGGTTACTTTCTTCTTTTCCCTGGCTGCCTTGAGAATTCTTTCTTCATCATTAATTTTTCACAGTTTTAATACAATGCGTCTTAGAGAAGAGCTCTTTGAATTCAGGTAACTAGGTGTTCTGTTTACTTCCGGGATTTGAGGATCTAGCTCTTTCCATAGGTTTGGGGATTTTTCATCAACAATTTGTTGGATTATGCTCTCTGTTCCCTTTTCCCTCTCTTCATTTCTGGTAAGCCTATTATTCTTATATTGCTCATTCTGATGGAGTCAGATAGTTCTTGGAGAGTTCATTGTTTTTAATTTTTTTATGCTCATGTCTCTCTCTTCTTCCCTCTGCATCATTTCTAGGTTTCTATTTTTGATATCTTCAATATCACTAATCCTTTCCTCCATCTGGTCCACTCTATATCCTATGCTATGTCATTCTTGATCTCTTTTATTGAGTTTTTCATCTTCAGAATTTGTTTGGTTCTTTTTAGAAGTTTCAATCTTTTTATGTTTGTTGATTTGTTTTCTGAGCACATTAAATTGCCTGTCTGTACTTTCTTGCATCTTGTTGAATATTTTCAGAACTGCAATCTTGAATTCTCTGTCAGTTATATCATATATTTCTATGTATTTATGTTTGTTTTCTGTAGTTTTTTTTAATATTCTTTCTACGCTGCCTTGTTACCTTGTTATTCATGGTATTTGGTAGGTTCTTTCTCTGTTTAGGCATCTATATATGAGTGGCACTTCTCTAGCTGATTAATACAAAGTCTTTCTCTTATTTTCCAGTAAGTGGTGCTAAATCACAAAATTTTTTAGCTCTGTGAAATCCCAGTGCTGTCCCCTACAGTCAGACACTGCAACAGTGCAGCCATGATGTGTGGAGATGGGGTGGACTGAGGGAACTGGCACGCTTCTTTGTTGTTTTGCCCTTGTGGTATTGGTGACCTTGAACCTCTGTGGGATCCCCCTTGCACCCTGGCCCCAGGACTTGTCACTGAGTGCACCCTCTGTTCGGAGAAAGAAGTGATTCTGAGGTAAGAGTGAGTTCATGGATTTGCAGATAACGTGCTCTACAACCCAGATCAAAGGGCAAAGAGAGGTAAACTATGGGAGGCTCAGGGCAGCAGGGCTCTGTGGCTTTGTTTCTCTGTCTGGAGTGTCCACTGCCTGACAACTATGTCACACCCTTGTGCTGTGTCCTTCCCAGGTATCTTGGCTCAGCTGCACCTCATACTACTCACTCCTACAGGAATTGGTGCCAAATGTCTGCTTCTTCTGTTTGAAGGGAGCACCAGCTGCAACTGACTCTCTCCACTCTTGGGGTAAGTCCCACTGTGAGCTCTCAGTCACAGGGCTGCATTCATGGTTAATCTCAGCCCTTCTCCTTTTTCACCTCCCCATTTTGCTCTCAGTTGCTCACCTTTAGGTGTTTCAATGTGAGGATTTCTCAGGTGTGCTGGTGCATTGAGCAGAGAACCCTTTGCTGAGTTACAGCTGTTCAAATTCTTGAAACTACAAGGGGAGAGACCAAGGGAATCCTTCACATTGTCATTCTTCTGACATCACTCTCACTGTATGGTATTCTATTGCATAAATCCACCACTCTCCAGAATCCTCTTTCAATATAAAATAACAAATATATGTAGTGAACATGAACATGGACTGTAGTACATACATTGTGGTGTGCGAAAATATAATATTTATTTTATTTTTCTAAAACTTTATTTTTCTTCACAGCAAAAGAAACCATCGACAAAACAAAAAGGCAACTAAATGAACAGGGAAAGGTATTTGCAAAAGATACCTCTAGTAAGAGGCTAATGTCTAAAATATATAAAGAACTCATACAACTCAACAACAAAACAAAACAATCTGATTAAAAAATGGGTTGATTAGACACTTTTGCAAGGAAAACATACAGATGGTCAACAGATATATTTTTAAAAAGCTCAACTTCACTAGCTATTAGAGAAATGCAAATCAAAACCACAATAAAATATCGCCTCACATCTGTGACAATGGCTATCATCGATAAGACAAGAAATAACAAGTGTTGGTGAGGATGTGGAGACAAGGGAACACTCGTATATGCTCATGGGAATGTAAACTGGTGCAGCCACTGTAGAAAACAGTCTGTAGCTTCCTCAAAAATTAAGAACAGAGCTACCATACGACCCAGGAATTCCTTTTCTGTGCATATGCCTGAAAAATTTGAAAACATGTATCTGTAAAGATATACATAGCCTTATGTTCATTGTAGCCTATTCACTATAGTCAAGACATAGAAATAACCAACCCAGTGTTCTTTAACTGATGGGTAAAGATGTGGTACATACTTTATTTTGCCATGTAAAATGTGCTCCCCCATTTTTGGCCCAAATTTTCAGGAAAAAAAAATCTTTTAATTTTTTAACCCAATTTTTATTTATATTTAGGAACAAGACTGATTATTGTATTCCAGGGATTCCGGGGTATTGTTTTGCATACAAATATTGTTTTCTAGTTTCATTTTTAATGCATAAACACAAATAAAAAAATTACAAACATTTATATAGATATGGAATTAGTATTACCCATGTATAATATGCATCCTTATTTTTCCCTCAAAAATTTGGGCAAAAAAAGTGCACATTATACATGGCAAAATACAGTATATATAATGGAATACTACTTGTCCATAAACGTAAACTAGATTTAATTTCTAATTTGAGCCTACCACCTCCTATTAAGGAGATAGAAGGTCAGTCTTTGTCATTTGGGGTTTCTTTCCCTTTTCCATGGGGTTTTGTCTAAAAGTTTCATAGAAGTCTATAGAAAAGAGTCAACAGGAACAGCAAAGCACCATGTCCTCGACCTCATTCCCTCTGTTCTTTGGCAATGGGCCCACACAAATTACTGATATGTCTTTTCTCATCCTCCTCTACAAGGTTTTTCCATAATCAGCTGTTTCCTTCTTTAATTCCACGTCTTTCTAGTGGGTGATTATGCACTCTAAGGCCCAGCCCTACCTAAATACTCCCATAGTCATTTTTCCTTCTAGTGCTGCATCTCTAGGAACATACCTGTGAGGAGCCTGCCATCCTCTGGGCTCTCAGATCTCATAAAATTACTTGAAATTTTTGCCATCTACCCATGCTTTGGCCTAAATAACAGTGCACAGGGTCTATCTATCTGGTACCTAATGATATTTTTGTTCTCATTATTCTCACTCTGATTTCCTCTTCTCCCCTAACTGGAAAATCTTTTGGAGTCTGTGATGGAAACTTGTATCCAAACACTTGTCCTATGTTGTGTGTCTTTTCTATTTTCCCATGAAGAGCCTCCTCTGTTTTCCACTTTCTGAACATGGCTTTTCTGAGTCCATGAACATAGAATAATTGAGCTCCACGAAGTCGTGGCTAGACCAAGGAGGAAATTATAATACTGAGAAGTTTGGTTAGCATTACAAAAATATTATTCTGCCCAGTGAGTTTTCTATAAGCAATGAAGTTGGAGCAAAGAAAGCAGCTGTGAGGTAGGGTTTGAGGAATGGGAAGTAACAAAGAATGTGTCTGGGTTGTGGGAGGTGCAGGTGAAGGTTAACAGAGGGATGCTCTAGTGTCCAGGTCCTAGGGGTTGGGATTAATCAAAGGTACACAGCAACTGAGGAAGACCAGGTGCTACCGGACTGGGGCCATCCTGGAGCAGGTCTGCCTCAGGCCAGCCTGTAGTGTGTGGCCTGTAGTGTGTGGTCTTTATGTAGGAAGGATTTCAGAACACAAGTCCAGGTGATTCTGAGAGTGTGTTTATTAAGGCTGGGACAGTGAGACCAAGGACTTAGGGTAGAAATAACAGAAGAGAGACTAGGCAGTGCTCTGCACTGACTCCTAAGAAATGTTATAAGAAAGGAGTGAGCCAGCTGGTAAATAAAGTCAACAGAGACAGAAGCAAGCCAAGGCAGGGCTGCTTTTTAGCTCACCAGAAAGTCAGAGAAAAAGGGGGCCTTGAAGACAGGGTTGGGGGTAAGCCAGGGTTGAGCTGCCACTGCCTGTTGCTCTCCTGTCTTCAAGTCTTGTGGGGACACTCAGAGTTTAGGAGGAAGTAAAAAGTTCATGCCAGGGAAGGCACACAAGCAAGCTCTAGAGCAATCCCACCCTGAGTCTTTGTCCCAAGGGCTTTTTACCATTTTTCTGTGGGTAAGAATCTTAGGGAAGGGTTTCAACTTTCCAGGTGCATTTTTAATGTGCTGATGCATCAAAATGAGCACATAGTTGGGTTGGGGATATTCTTTTGTCTTTTATATTGTTTCACTTTTATCTTGGACTTTTCTGGCTTTTAATGGTTTCTTGTTGTTCTTGCCCTGACTTCATCTGTCCTTGAGTTAGCTGGCAGAAATGACATAAATTGGGTTTCTGTCCTCTGTTTCCCAGGCCAGGGAGATTTAAGCCATGTATTCTCTGGTTAGGAAGGAGAGGTATGGACCATTTGCTCTCAAGTGTCCTTGATTAGGAGAAAGTCTTGTGATTCACCATCTGGCTGAGGGTTGCTCAAACTGTTTAGCCTTGTTTAATTTCCTTGTCTCAGTTTCCCTATTCCACTTGGCCAGTAATTTTCTTAGCTTTTTACTATCCTGTAAACACACACTCACACCCCTAAATCTCCACACTCCAGTGGATAAACAACATTGGGAAACATTACAGGCTATTCCGAGTCTTGAAACTCTCAATTCACATTACCGTATTTTAGAATATGAGAAGTCTTGCAGTAGAGTTACCTTGCCAAGTTTGTTTAATGCAGTATTTCCCAAAGTTAACTTCCTCAAAATTAACTGCAGTGTTTCACCTCTTACCCCAACGTGCAAACCCCCATTCCTCAAAGCAACTTTTGGAAGTTTGTGGAACTCATTCCATAAAGCGAAGTTAGGGAAACACTAGTTTAGTGGTTTCTATCTATACAGATTTTGCTGTCTGAATAAATGTAAGGAATTTTGAGTGACAATTGCACCCATTTGGATATAACTTCAACTGACTCCATAATTAGAAATATAAAATGCAAATTTTTCAAAAGTAAACTGTCTTTACCATTTAGAAATGTTGCTGAGACTTACTCTGCTTTGGGTACAGTCTTATTACTTCTCAATATATCTGGTGTAGGTAATGAACTCTCAAGGCCTGTAAGTATTGAACAGGTCCTATTAGACATGGCTAAATTTCATATACACGAGCTGGATAATTTTAATATGACAAAGGTACTCCGAATGTTTTTTTTGGTACATGCCTCTTGGAACACCAGGAGTGAATGGAATGGAAACCTCTTCATTTATATTCTGCACAAGAAGCATATTATGGATTTATGCTAGTGGGGTGAGCACATAAAGCCACTGTTAGTGAGCTTCAAATGTGGCAGCAAAGAATGAAGAGATCATCACCATCTCTCTCTAAATATAATGAAAATCTAACTTTACGATGCTCCTCTTAAATGAGCTTTCTTCATGCTACTTGGCTATGCATTAAGTCTTGGCATCCACACACACAAAATAAAAACAGTAGTTCTAAAGGTTCATTTATGCTGGCTAGATTATGAAAATTAACTCCTCAGATGTGGCTCTAAAGCAGTCATCAAAAGTGAGTACAAATGAAAATAAAAACCTGAAAAATATTTAAAATCAATAGGAATGTGTACAGATAGGATGTAGTCAAGACACCACTCTTCAGATACATATCAGTGCATGTCATAAAGAAATAAAAAGCTTAATTCTCCAGGGAACGGAGATTTCAGATTAGGCAAGGCATATTTTCTGGGAGCAATATAGCACAATCATTCTCATGGCCAAGGCACACATAGAGGGTACACAGGTTTAATATAGCATAAAGGTTGGGGCACTTGTGCTGAAACGTACTTAAAATGTGATAAATTTGGTCTATTACTAATTCTCTAAAATATTCTAATCTTGGGTCCTAGCGACAGCCAGGACCTCTCTCTCAAAGTAGCTTGTGGCTTCTGTCATCTTGCTAATTCACATGAATATTAGCCCTATAGTAAAATGCAGTGTTCCCCCAAATGTGCATGCTACTGTTGATAACAATGATTTTAGGTGGTCTAGAGAGTGTGTTCTATTTCAATAACGAAGGTGATTATGGTAATATTCTAGAAACAGCTGCCATGTACTGTGTGCTCCCAAGCAAAAATTCTACATTATTAATTTAAACGGCTTCCAGAAGACCATGTAGTAGCTATTATTATTATCTCCAATGAACAGAAAGGAAATTGAGGCACAAAGAGGCCAAGTAATTTTTTCAAAATCACATGGCTGGCAATGGGCAGAGATAAGATTCAAAATCAAGAAGTCTAGCTCAGAGTCCATGCTTTGCTCACATAATGATGCTATAACACATAACTATGTGGTTTTTTTTGAGGGGTGGTGGTAAGGGAGACCTAAACATTAAGGATCTATGTAGAATGTGAGATGAATGTTAATAGGCAAATGACACGTCAGAAATCTGGGTTAAGGCCTTGCTGCTGACCTTCTGAGATAAATAACTCCAACTTTATACTTAGCTGTTTTCAATGTTCCCCAGAAAATTCTCTTGTGCAGATAGAAAATCTTTCTACTTTTACACATTTTTAAGATACCACATAATCATGTTTACGTGGGAATTATAATTCAAATGACTCTGAAAAGAAGGGGCTCGATTATTGTATATTACAATTTAAGAAAAAAAATTTAAGAGAAAGCTGACAATACGATCAGAAGCATTATAGGAAGTCTCTTGTTCATTTTCTCCAGGGGTTCAACCAGAATACTTTTTAAGAGGGCAGAAGTTTAAGGTCTAGCTAGGGAATAAAGACATGTTTTGTCTGACACTTCCCAAGTCAAATCCAGAATTTATCAAATGATCTTAAGTGCTGTATTTAAAAAAAAAAAAAAAAAAAAAAGGGGGCAGGAGCTGGCAACCTTGGTATATTAAACTTTCATCATTATAAATTAGTATTGTAAAAACCCAATATATTTTTTGTAAATATGAAAGGGTTCCTCTGGTGATTTCCCTTTTTGTAAAACCACCTCTCACTAAAACATTTAAAATAACATTCTTATATCTAAAATGAATTCTTGGCATTTGCGAGGTTAAAATCTCCCCAAATTCAGGTGAAAAAAAAACTGCATAATTACAGTTCATCTGAGTGCAAGTCATAATAAAAATATTTAAAACCAGAAAGTAATACTTTGTAATGGCATTTAAAGCAAAAGAAAAAAGAAAATAAAGTACTTACTGGCATTTTAAAAACTTTCATGCAATGTGTTATTCATTAATCAGAAGTAAGTGTGCACTACATTTTTGATAAGGCAAACTATGTTCAAAATTGGCATTAACTAAACACTCAGCCACAACTATGTTAAAAACCAAATGCTTTAATGAGGCTATCAAGAACAACAGTTCGATTACATCATTGGATACATTAATATCGATCCATAATATATAGTGCTATGGATCATACAGAAGTTATTGCTGCATCCAACAGCAGATGACTACATTACAGTACCAAGCGTCTGCAAGACAGTCATTTTTTTTTTTAAGAAATAGGGTTTTTTAATACACTGTTATCAACATCAACTTTTCCCCAGTGCATTTTAAAAAATATTAATAAGTGCATTCCTTTGTGCTTTATTCTGTATCTTTTAACTTCCTATGTATTTTATTTGTTGTTATTGCTTTATATTTTAAAAAACAACCAGAAAGAACTTTGTCATCTGATGAATGACAGGTTGGTTGTACGGTTTTTGGCAAAGTTAGAAGGTTTGGTATTTCCATTACCTTACCCAGAGGCAGGTGGACAAGTACGGCATTTCCGTCGCTCCAGTTGGAGGCCTAACCCCAAGTCACAATCTTGCACCCAGGGATGGGGAAGTGGTGTGGATCATTTTCTCATCACAGAAGGCAAGCCCAAACTGACGCCTCTTGGCTTAACTAGTCCCTAAAACAAATCCACACTCTATTTGGCAAAAAGGAAATAAATAAAACCACCCCTGAAGTTGCAGCATTTTCCTGCGCTTACTCACCTGCCTCTCCTAGAAACTCTCTGTTAAGAAGGGGATGGGGAAGCAAGTGATGGTGAGCTCAGGAGTTGCGAGACCCAGGACAGTGGCACAAGTTGCCATGCTTTCTCTCCACAAAGTCCTCTATATAGTTGCTTAATCCTGGCCAAATTCCTTGGGCCTTGGTTAGTCAACCTTGCTCCATTTTTAAGAACCCTCCAAATCAATTAGAGAAAACTAGCATCATACCATTGCAATCTTAGACTTTTGTACCCAGCTCCCCTTCCCCCATATAAATATGAAGAGAAAAGCAGGCAATGCTATGATTGTATCAATGAACACTATGGTACAATTAGCTTTTCATGCACACTTGCATCACTATTCTAGGAAAAGAGCTATCTATACAATTAAGGAGGTTGAAAGAATGGGAACTAATTTTCCCTACCCCCTTAAGTAAAAACTATAAAGCTGACAACATCATCAAATTTCCAAGGATTCTCATTGCCCAATGCACATGGGAACTATGTATGCCGTGAATTATTTTCACATAAGCCATACATTCATACATTTGACCATCACGCCTCTCTGAACCCTCCAACACCCATTACCAATTCACATTTGACATTTAAACTCATTTTCTTTTTTTAAAAAAACCCTTCTGAATAAGGTTTCCTGATGAAAGAAGTTGGCACTCTGTCACTAAAATATATTTAATATTAAAAATATCTGAAGGAGAATTGGAAGCTCTTATATTGTCTACATAGGCACCATGCTACATGTTCCTCTTGACTATAGGTATCATCTTGAAACTTTCTCCTACAGTACACTTCAGTCAGTGCTAGTCCCAAAAAAGACTACTGCTATATTTAAGGCACTTCATTCTGAATGGATATGCTTTATGCCACTTGCTATTCAATTGTAGGCTGCTACTAAGAAATTCCAGTCAGCAGCCTGGCTCTTAACACCACATGTCATCTGTATAAAACATGTAGGCCTGGTAGAATGCATGTAACACTGCTCTTATTGCATAGGACTACACAAGGAGATAATGCACTGAGACTACCTTTACAATATTGCTGCTTGTTAAACATTGTTATCAAGTACCAGTAATTGGCCAATACAGTATTTCTCTTTAAAACAATTCAGCAAGTTTGCTGAAATAAACCTCAATTTAAATGACCATAATGGGTGTATTAACACTATGGTTACCAGTCTCCAAGAATATTGCTATTTTTATATCACTAAAAATAAATATGTAAGTTTATTCTCCCTAGAAAGCCAGTTTCACCTATTAATAATACATCTTAAATGTGTGGAAAAAGAGTTCTGAGTGAGACTGTAATATACAAAATATTTGCAAAGCTCTCTTTAAACACAAGACCTTGCATAAAAGTTTTCTTTCATGCGTGTAAAAAGAATGCAGAAAACCATCAGTGAATTGTAAAAATACTGAAAACCTTCCATTTTAAGATGCATATTCTTACAAATTAATACAAACATATTGAAAAGAATGATGATAATAAAGAATCTGTACAAATCAAATGAACAGTAAAACATAATTTAAAAATAAAATAGAAAAGCCAATTAGAAATGTGCCCAGATTTTTTATCAAAAGCAAAATTAAAGGAAAAAAAGTAAAACATTTGGCGCTCTCAATATTTTACTTTGAGAGGACATTAATTTTAATCTCAAAATAAAACACATCTTATGAAAAACTGAATTATACTAATTGATGAGGGAAATTATAACAACAGAGAGTGAAGATTCGACCCCAAATATCAGAGCCCTGACATGTCCCCCGCCACAATTTCAGTGATAAGTAATGTATGTTATTTTCCTCACCAGACAATCCTCCTGAAAATGGTTGTACTTCTTTTTTTTGCAGGATATAAGTATTTTTTAAAATAGTCTGCAGTATACTGATGTTAGAGGGTACTGTATCTTTAAGGCAGTACCAAAGAACACATTTACAAAATGGAAAAGGTTAGCCTGAATTTCCTCTTTTCTCTCTCTCTCTCTCTCTCATTCTCTCCCCCTCTACTTATTTTTGGTTGCTTTTTACATTCTTCCAATTAAACTTTACATTTAATTTCCAAGGAAGTCACAGGCATAAAAATCTCCAACTTGTTCCACCTGAATAAGAATGGACAGAAATTTCTATGATGCAAAATCCTCTTGCTCAGAAAAAGCTAATGTTTGGGGTGAATTCAGTTCAGAGATACTGTACACTTATTGTACAACACTTTGGAGGCATTTGTAGTTGTAAAATAGAATATACAAGTCTGTTTCACAAAATTCTAAAAATAAAATATATCGTGGGCTATTGATAAAGCATGGAAAAAATTCATATTAAAGGGAAATTATCGAGACAACCCCTCAGGTCAATTACTAAATCTACCGATCAGGAAAGAAGCAGCTGTGAGAACGGGGAGTAGGAAGGCTTTGCTAACACGCATGCTCGGGTTCCTCCATGCTCATACTGCTCCTCCGGCTGCTCGTTTTGGAAGCTCCAGGGGACACTGATGAAAGAAGTGGGTCAGTTACGCCAACAGGAGAAAGAGTATCCTCCATCAGGATGTCTTCCAGTTTAGAACCCATTTTTGTGGGGACACTATAGGCTTGACTGCTCTCGACTCCGCTTCCGAGACTGTTGTTGAAGGTGATGGTGCCGTCCGTGAGATCGAGGGTTGTTGTACAAGCTAGGTCTGAGGGATGCTGAAGGAGGTCTTGGCTGCAATTCTCAAGAGAGGGTTCTTGCTTGATGATCCGATTCACCAAATCTGGAGAGCAGAGCCCCGTGGATGGAATAAGGGAAAGTCCATGAGCTCGAGCCTGCATTTCAAGCTCCTAAAAAAAAAAACAGTCAAAATTAGAAACTGAAACAGATGGAGCACAGAGAGTTTCAGGGCAGTGAGACTACTACTGTATAAGACACTATAATGATGGATCCATGTCATTACACTTTTGCCCAAGCTTGCAGATGTACAACTCCAAGAGAAAATCCTATTGAAAGTGTAAGGGACGTGCAATGATAATGCCCTACCAATGCATGCTCATCAGCTGTAATAAATGTACCACATTGGTTGGGGATGTTGATTGTGGTGAAGGCTGTGTGTGTGTTGAGTGGGAGACAAGAGGTGTATGGGAAAGCTCTGTACCTTCTGCTCAATTTTGCTGTAAACCTAAAATTGTTCCAAAGAATAAAGTCTATAAAAGAAAATCACACTTAGAAAACAATAAACAGTAAAATATTTTGCTCTTTTAAATTAATAATGCCATATTTTTTTAGAGTGTAGGTGTCACTGGTAGTAAATGAAATTGCTTTTTAGGTGGTATATGGACTTTATTATATATTTAATATAGAGACAGTCTTACAGGTGTTAATGTTCACAATGAGGATAGGGTAAAAAATATCAATATAAAATTTCAAAGTATGAGCTTATTAAAGGAAAATATTGTTCCCTGATCTCCCTTAACTGTGCACTCAGGTATCCAGGGGTGCTGCAAAGAACTCTCAGAGCCCTGGGGATATTTAAACATTTCAAGAGAAATAGTGATACTACTGTAAGAACCACCAAACTCAAGGTATTTTACAGTTTTGACATTTCATTGTGCTATATACTCTCTTCCATCGCATCTTCTCATTGCAAAACTGGATTTGGGAAGGTTATTTTGATAAACAACAAGTTTTATATGAAAGCCAATGTGCAATGAAAAACAAAGTGGCAGTGTCTAGTGTGATTCCAACATTCAGGCACACATATCCCTTTAGTAAGTAATGTGGTTATTTTAAAATAACATAAAAATGCTATTTTTCTTTTAATTTACATGTTTTATATTTTCAAATGGCTACCAAGTTGTTAGGATCTAACAGAAATGGCAGGTATTTCCACTGGTCTAGGGGTGCAGTAAAAAAGGACCGAAGATACCAAGGGCAGTATGAACTAAGAAAGCCTGGGTGGTAATGGCAAAAATTGTAAAGGTACTATACAAGTAACTGAAGTTTGAGAAGCATCATTTAGTCCATCTCACCTTGAGAAATGGAAATTATTTTTAATTCCAGGAAAAAGTTCTTATCTGCAAGATGAATAATTCTTTCCTATACTTTCTTCACCTTTCCTATGTTAAAACCCTAAGCTCCAGTATAGTACCTCAGAATGTGACTGTATTTGGAGATACTGTCTTTAAAGAGGAAATTAAATTAAAATGAGATCATTAGGGTGGCTCTAATCCAGTACCCAAAAGAACTGGTGTCCTTGTAAGAAAAGAAGATTAGGAAAGACATGCATAGAGGGACGACAGTGTGGAAACACAAGGAGAAGGCGGCTTTCTACAAGCCAAGAAAAGTGGTTCCAGGAGGAAAGAACCCTGCGGACATATGCAGAAAACTCAGAGAAAGTAAATTTCTGCTGTTTAAGCTGACCAGTGGTGTTTGTTATGGCAATCTGAGCTGCCTAACTGAATTCCTGTGTCAGAGATTATAGTACCTCATTTCAAAATGTCTTCCAAGCGGGGGGCCTTCCTTCCCCCCATCCCTAGTATCCCTGGACCCTCCCAAAATGACCCCTAGACACCCCAATAGATTCCCCAATGAGCATTCTACCTCCACATGTGAATGCTATTCTTTCTATGTTTGTGATACAATAATACAATAACAACAGAATATAAATTTGAAGCAAGTCATCTTGCCCCATCAGAGAAGGAAGGGTGTTCCCAACATGACATGGCCTCTCAATCTTTGCCCATCTGTGTTCCAGAAGAGGCATGTTCAGTCTATACTAAAGGTTGTTTGACCCAGAGCATCTTTCTTTGGATGCAATACAAGTAAGAAACGGGAACCTGAAATGTCACACAATCTATAGAAACACAAGTCTCTCAGGCCTCATTTAAAAACTTGGGGCTATTTATATAATGGGAGTTCAATGATATTGAGGCCTCATGCTCTTTCTTCTGTGAAAATTTTTGCATGCATCACTTAAAATGAAAACGAAAGGAAGCCCTTGGGTCCAAGCTGAGAACATCCACTCTTGTAAATCTGAACCAACGTGCTAATAAGATCAGCACTCCCACATATGTAGTTTGTATTTTCAAAAAAAATAAAAATAAAAATATAATAATAATAAAGTTTGATTAAGAGAGGCAAATATCTCACTCTTCTGGCATTTAATTTAAAATATTTATCAGTGGACTAAAGCATTGCTTAGATTCCTGAATAATGTGCTACATCTCACCTGGAGACCTCAGTCTCAAGGCACTGCAGAATTTTCATAACTAGTCATGTGTCCATGACACTAAAGTGCTAAAGGCTGCCTCACATGGCCACTGGAGGGAGCCCAAGACACTGCCACCATGGAATTTCCAATTCACTTATTTTACAATATTCATTTTTCACACAAACAGACATATTTGGAAACTTAAAACCTAGCCTCTCTTTTAGAACAATTATCATATTTTAATATTTGAATAAGGAGATAACTCATTAGTACAAGCTGCTTTTATAAACTGATATACTAAGTTCAAGAGATTGAAGACCTATGGCTGAACCAGAGGACATGGAACACAACAAAAGCCAAATGAAAGGGAGAGAAAGAAAGGAGGATTTTTAAATTAGAGCTGACCCCTACTTCAACACTGAGATTATAAAATACACCCCCTAGAGGACAACTGTCTTCAGCTCCCTGCCCTATGGCTGAAGATCACTGCATGGAAATGAGAGATGTGACATCTAGAAATGCCAGTTGTATTGTGGGGCATTAAAAAGATCAGAGACCATCATTACCTATGAATTACTCTGTTAAATACATCCAGTGTCTGGGACTCATACCACTAAAGGGAACATGCTGGTCTCTAAGTGTCACACTTCGCACCACTGTCATTACATAAATAGTTGCCTTGAGAACCTGAAACGTAACCACTGCTTTACAGCACAATCTGGTAAAAGATGGGTCCATCTACTCAAGAAGAATGTATAATGTCAGTGACTCTTGCTGGTGGGCTGAATTCAAAGTCAGCCAGTGAATTAAAAATACTCTTGAAAATTCCTTTGGTCATTAGCAATCTGTTTTTGTCTTTTTCAAGATAGTTTCAGAGGTAGCTGTGTCTCTGCACTCAGCATAAGAGGTCTAGTGCCTAGGCAAGTGCCAGGAGCTGATACCAAAGAGGCTCCTGCTTACACTGGTACGCACACTTCCTAAATAAAATGACAGATGAATTCTATGTATTATTAAAATTAGTATTTCTCCCGCTAAGAACATATAGTATAAGATAAAGATATACATGGTATAATTTCACTATTAGTACTATTTCTTAAATTTATATCTTGATAAGAGTCTCTGTGTGTCTCCAAGTTCCCTACATACATGGGTATTGACCACGAACCGTACCTGCCCTAATACTAAGGCATCTTTGTGTTTAACAACTACAGTCAATTCTCATTATTCACAGTAAATATTGCTATGAACTGCACGTACGTGCCCCCTAAAATTTAGATGTTGAAACTGAATTCCCCAATGAGGTGGTATTTGGAGATGGTGCTTTCAGAGGTGCTTAGGTAATGAGAATGGAGCCCTCATGGATGAGATTAGTGCCTTTATAAAAAATACCCCAGAGAGTGCCCTTGCCTCTTCCCCCATGTAGATACAGCAAGAAGATGGCTGTCTCTGAACTAAGAAGCAAGCCCTCATCACCCTCTGAATCTGCTGGCGTCTTAACCTTAGACTTTCTAGCTTCCAGAACTGTGAGAAACAAATGTTTGTTGTATAAGCTACCAGGTTATGGTATTTTTGTCATAGCAGCACAAATGGACTGAGGCAGTATGTTTGATAAAGTCACTGTGCACACTGAATAGTGAATACTGAACCACTGTTACTTGGGGGAAATACAGGGTTGGGTTCCTGCAATCCTCTGGTCACATTTTCATAATATAGCCTTGTTTCATGTGTTTCTGTTTAAAGACACCTTATTTAATATATAATGTTGATTTCATTAACACTGAATTAACAGCCAATAGCACTGCAACTTATGTCTGAATGAAACTTAACTCTGTACAAGACATCATAGCCTTTAGTGCTTAGGAACACTAGTCAGGCATTTCAGCAAGATACTTAGAGGCCACTGCAAACAGCAAAATCGCCCACAAAAACCACAAAAATGAAAAACATGGCACTAAGAGACTGCAAAAAGGATACTGGGTTTATAGTAGGAGATGAAAGAAAGCAGAGCCTCGCCTTGTTCCACCTGAGCAGAAAACGAGTCATCAGGCAATTCATGTTCGCTGCCCTGAGTGTGTCTGAGAGCAACCACAAAAGTGCCACAAATGTTGCTTTGGGTTACAAACAACTTTTTATGAGTGGAAAAATTCAAACAGGGAATCCACAAAAAATGGGGATTGACCATCTTAGGATCATGTAAGTCAACTCCCTCATGGCTCATTATGTCCTTTCTTCTCCTCTCATAAGTCAGGAACATGCAGGTAACTGCAGAACACATGCCCTGTACCTGTATTCTGAGCAACAAGTGACGGTTTGCATGCTCCAGTTTCTTCTGACGGTTTTCAAGCTCTTTGGCACGTTGCTGTTCTCGCTGCAGCTTTCGGATATAGTCCACAGATGCTTTTAAAATTGTTCCCTTGTTCCAGCGCATGTCTCTGTGATAAAAATGCAAAGAAACAGACCTCTGTATGTTTTGAGACATATTTAGACCATTCATTTTCTAAAGATGTGATAACAATTCCAAGTTGATAACAGCTATCATTCATTTAGTGCTTGCCACATGCTGGACACTGTCCACCACCTCATATACACTATCTTACTTAACTCAGACAAAGACCTGGAAAGGGAGGGATGCTGCACATGAGTAGAAACAGAGACTATTTGGCTTGCCCAGGTTACAGAGCTACAATAAGGTGGAGTCAGGACCTAAGTTTAGTTCTGCTGATTGCAAAGTCAATATTCTTAACATTGTATTAAATAGTTATAGCTTTCTAGGACTATAAAATTAACTCAGACAGACAGAAAAAGCTGCAAAAAAAATAAATTCCATGATCTCTCACTACTTGATTGTGTGAGGCGTAAAAGGGTCATCCTTAACTTTTATCATGAGTTTTCATGGGCAGGTTATTTATTTTCATTTTGTCATCTATAAAATGGGGATATTACACTTGTAAAAGCAGCCTCATAAGGTATGTTAATAGAATCAAAGGAGGCACTTTATGTAATTATGCTATGAAAAGTTTAGAAAACAGTTCAAATAATGGAGCAAATAGTGTGTTAAGGGTTGAATACAATAATTATAATGGCTATCTTTGAATAGCACTTACTATGGGCCAAGTACTTTTTAAAGAATTCTACAGCTCATTCAGTCATCACAACCTCAGTGGATAGGTACTAATATTATCCTCACTTGACAGACTGGGAGACTCAGGCACAGAAAGGTTAACTAACTGGCCCAAGGTCACACAGCTGGGAAGTGGTAGAACCAGGAAGCCTAGGTTATCTGGCTTCAGACCATGTTCTAAACCACTACCATCCTTCCTTTTATGTGACGGCATCCTCAGAACAACAAGACTAGGTAGGAGTATTCTGGTTGCCCCCTTTTGTAACAGATGAGAAAAATAAAGTACAAGAGCTCAAGTATCTTCCCCAAATCTAGTCAGGCACTGCTTTGGAATCCAAACTCAGGCAGCTTGAGGTCAGTGCCTCTCAGTTTTTAATCATTGTAACTCTCATGTACTCATATAGGAGAAAATTAAAAATGCCATTAAAATTCAGGTAAAAATGAGATGAAAAATTTAGAGTGCTCCTAAGAAACAATTAAGAATGAAATTATTATTACATAAGTAACATTTCTATAGCACTTTAAATTAATGAGTCATTTTAGAGACAATATCCATGATGATAATGATAATGATAAAAACAAAAGCAACTTAACTTATGAAAAACCTCCTAAGACATAATCTATAGCTGCTCAAAGCAGATTGGAAGTATCAGGTGGGCCATGTGAAAGGAGGACCATTAACACAAGTCACCAAGTAATCGATCCTCATGTTGATTAAATAAAGAACGAAACAGAAGTTCTCCCATGAGAGGCAGAGTTACAGTCCTCTGAGAATTCCTGGGGGTCAATCCCTGGGGTCTCAACACCAAAGATAGCAACCCAGGACGTGAACTGAGTTTGAGAAAACTAGTTTAATGTTCAGGGCTAAGCTCAAAGAAATAGACACTTCAGTAGGCAGCGAGAAACAATTATAATGAAAGATGCCTTAACGAGGCCAGCAAAGTAAAAAAACAGTTACTGAAACATGTACACTGCTACTCAGTTTTTAAGAAGTTGTTATTTCAAACAATTACCTTGGGATTTGCTTCCTTGTGAGACCCAACCAATCATTGTTCTGGGCTTAAAAGAAGGGTTGTTAAACTTTGTTTTTGTTGTAATGAGAAAGATCCTTTTTCACACGGATGTGTACACAAATCTCTAATATATAAATTAACAAAAGCAAGTCTGCTCTAGGAAAGGAGAAAGTATGGGGCTGAGACCCTGATCAGCTTGTCTCTAGAGCTGCCCCAAAGTCTGTTCCCAGACACCTGGGACAGGAAAATCCCCATAACAGATTATAGTCCATTTTATCTTAAAACAATGTCTACAATTAAAGATCATTATCAGTTCTGATCATGAACATAAGTAATTGAATACAATGGAGAAAGAAGATATGCAAATAAAGGCTTTCACTCCAGCCCCACAATTTCTTATGTTGCTAGAGATTCATATGCTACAGTTTAAAAGAATATGCTAAAAAGTGAAAGCTGATAAAGAACAGGAAAATGGGAATTCATTTTCAACTATCATGCAAGACTGACTATAGGAAATGAAGGTCACAGCCCCTTAGTAGGATAAATTTGTGCTGCAGAACTGAGAATGTGAATGTTCTGAGTTTCAAAACAGCTTTCCTTGAAAAACCTGGAAAGTACAATGTTGATGATGGAAATTGTGCTTTAATATTCATCAGAACCACCTTACAATAGGCAATAGTTTTATTTTATTTTGTCACAAATTCCCTGACAATAATGTGCATAGCAAATTTAATAAGCTTTGCACGAATAATGCTTGATTTCATCTTTACATTTTATTAGGTAGCTAAAAGGTCATATTCACAGGCTAATTTCATTGAATGCCTGTGCGCGCCATTAAAGTATATACATCCTCTAGCTCCTTACTTCAAATGGGCCAATTTCTAATGGATAAAAATTGTATATTTGTTGTTCTATTTGCTGATAATGCTAGAAGGAAAATTATCTTTACAACTGTTATCTCTGAAAGCAGTGGAAGGGAAGAAAGACTGAAAGCTGAAACGCCAATTAGCTGACCTATACTTACAAAAGTATTAAAATTACTTTTTTTCTAGAAGGGTAAAACATACAAAGAGCATGAAAGTTTCAAAAAAATAATTGAGCAAAACTGTTAAACTTGAAGTTTCCAATATCAGCTCTCAGCGCCTACAAATATTGTTCAAGTTGAAGGCCAGGCAACAACTTCTTGCGTCAGCGGCTACTGAAATCACTGTCCTGCATAAACTGTTAAAATTATTTTGTTTAGCAGCTCGGTGTTTATTTGCCAAGGACTCTCTGATTTCAAAAAGCCACCTCCTCGCACCTAAAGCTGTATTCTCATGTCCAAACATCCTTCTGTACAATTCAGATTGTACAACTAAGATTGTCCTTATCTCACAATCTTAGTTTGATGAGACTCACCAAAAGCAAAGTATAAGGAGTACTTAGGATGAAACAAAGGCAGGGGGTACTTCTTCACACTGGTTTTTATAACAGTGTACTTTTTATAACGTATGACAAAACATTAAGGTACAAAAAAATATAAGATGCAGATTAACATGCAATTGTACTCACGGATCATTGGACTTGGGAATCAAAGTACCTAGTTCTTTAATGCGATCATTTATGTTAAATCTTCTTCTTCGTTCAACTTCAAAAAAAAAAAAGCACAGAAAAGACTATTGGTAACCATCACATTCACATTAACATATCTCATTAAAGATGTGTGTATGTAAACTTCCCCACTTAGGACCACAAAAACCTGAATCTTTATTTCTGTTTTTACCACAGTTTTAGTACTGAGGTTAAGCTACTTTTTAAAATGAGCTACCTTTTATCTTTAACAAAGCCCTGAGATATACATTTTTCATCTCATGTAATCCTGTAACAACCCTGAAATTGGAGGTGCTATCTTCAGTTACAAATAACAAAACCACCAAGGAGACATTAGGGACTTGACCAGGACACCCAGCAATAAGTGGGGAGAGGCCAAAACTGAACTCTGACCCTGCAGACAAGGGTGGCAAACTCTGCAAAGGGCCTCCCAGTAAGTACTTCTGCCTCTGCCAGCTAAATGGCAACAACTGAGGCTATTACATAGGTACTTGCATAGCAAGAGCGAAAACAGATTTCTACAAAGTCAAAATGGGGTAATTTGACCAGGTACAACTCTTTGCAGAGAAAGTCTACTAATGAGAAGCACTGAGTGCTAAAATTTGGATTTTATGTCATTTTCACACATGCCAAAATATTATTCTTATTTTGATTTTTTTAACTCTTTAAAATGTTAAAAACATTCTTAGCCCAAGGGTCACACGAAAACTCCTGTTTCAGCCCAGCGCTATCAAACAGAAACATAATGCTGCAAGTTACAAGTATAATTTTAAATGTTCTAGTAGTCATACTAAGAGAGTAAAAAGAGGTGAAATTATATATCCAATATATCCGAAATATTATCATTTTAACACGTAATCAACAGAAAAATTTATAAATTAAATATCTACTTTCTCTTCCGTGTACTAAGTTTTGTAAATCCAGTGTGTATTTTACATGGATAGCACATCATAGTCTCAACCAGCTACCTCCCAAGTGCTTGGTGGGCAGACCTGGCCAGTGGCTGCAGTCCAGATGACCCACCCCCAAAGTTACGCCAGCATCTTTAACTATATCATGCATCCTAACAGCATTCCCATTATATAAATACAGCTGTTTGTTCGACTAAATCATCACCTTCGTAGGGGAGGGTGAAGTAGCAAAGCTTATGAGTTAATAATGTTTCTAATTTAACTATAGTCCAGCAAATAAATTCCAAATAACTTAAAGTCTAATAAATTGAATTAAAGATGTTAACATTTTACTTTAAACATCCTATAACTTAATGCATATTTATCATTAGATTATTTTGTATGGCAATACATATTTATATTTGACCCACTTAAATAAATAATAATATTCACTACTTTCACAATATGAGGGGGGACCCAAAAAATCCACAATTTATTTATTCTTACATGATTACACTTCAGTCACCTTCAAAGCACTGTCCATTTGATGCAATACACGTATCAAGATGTCTTTTCCACTGCTCAAAACAGTTTCTGAACTCATCAATTTTGACGCCTTTTACGGCTTCTGCCGTTTTTTGTTTCACTTCTTCCATATTGGCAAAACATTTCCTTTTGAGGACTTTTTTCATCCGGGGAAATAAAAAAAAAAAAGTCACTCGGGGCGAGACTGTGTGAACAGGGAGGGTGGGGCATGGGGGTCATGCCATTTTTTGTCAAAAATTGCTGAACATTCAGCGCAGTGTGGGCAGCTGCGCTCCTAAATTATGAAATGGACAAATGTGCTGAGTGTTCAAAAAAATTATTAAAGCTGAACACAGCTTCTCATAAAAATGCCAGCTGCTATGCTGATACAGATGGGTCCCTAGAACACTCACCTAGCGGGGGGAACCTGTACAAGGGATCCACCCTTCAGGGTGTTTTTGGGTCGCCCTCATATATGTTGTCTTTTTCATTTTTTTTCAAAAAAAAAGAGTGATTATTTTTATCAGTAAATCAACTATGTATTACTACTGTCTAATCATTAGGCTTTTATAAAAGGAGAAATAATAAGTGATACACAATGGTCCTGAAGAAAAAATTTTTGCACTTCTGATCTTCTACCTAACCTCTTCTCACAATGTTTTCTTACTTTTTCCAAGGATATAGTAATCATAAAAATTCAAACAATACTGAAATACACAAAGTGAAATAAAAGTCTCCTGTCATCCAGATACAGATATATCTTATATATCTCTGGTGATTGTTTTTACATGCTAAAAATAAACACACACGTGGCACCCAGGCCACAGTTCTTCAGCGTCTTCAAGATCACAATCACTTCCTGGTGATCTCATTTCATCTGGTGGTTTTTAAATACCACTCATGTGCTGATGACTCCCACAGTTACATATCTAGGCCAGACATCTTCCCAGAACTCCAGACCTGTAAGTCTGACTACTTGGTGTTTCCATATGGAAATCTAATAGTAGCGGGACACTCCAAACTGAGCTTCTGCTCTTCCCTGCTCAAACAGCTCTACCCACAGGCTTCCCCACCTCATTCAATATAACTCCGTCCTCCCAGGTGGTTTTGCCAGAACCTTGTAATCAATTCTGTACCTCTAGTCTTCTCACATCCCACATCTAATCCATCATCAAATTCTGTTGGGTCTACCTTCAGAATATTTCCAGAATCTGTCTACTCCAACCTCCACTGCTACTAAGAGAAGCCACCATCATCTTCTGCCTGGATTACTGCAATCCTATTAACTGGTATCTGTGTTCAACCCATGCCCATCATTTCCCATCTCCTGTGGGCAATCCTTTACTGAAAACCTTCCAGTTACTTCCCATCTTACCAAGGCAAAAGCCAAGTCCTCAAGGCATCCAACAAGCACCTCGATGCCTCCTCTATCTTACCTCATTTTCTATTCATCTCCCACTGTGACCATATCTTTTATCATGATTCATCTGTGTTCCCCTCTTCAGCACATGAACTTCTTGCTATTCCTCAACCACTTTAGAACTTCAATTTCCTCTTTTGGAGTTCATACTGCTGTTACCCTTGCCTAAACATTCTTCCCCAAATATCAAATGGCTCTGGCCTCACCTCAGTCAGGTAGTGACTCAAATTGCCCTATTAGTCCTCCTTGACCACTCTATTTAAAACAGCCACAACCTCCCATGCCCACCCTGACACTCTATGCCCCTGGTTGCACTTGGTCTCCTCATAAAACTTTCTACCACCTAATATCTACATAATTCACTCATTAATTCATTTATATACCTTTCTACCAGCTAATGTATGTGTTTTGTATATGTATATATGTTCATTGGTGCATTCCAAGCACCTACATGAACTTGGCAAATAGTAGGCCCTCAGTAATTATGCATTAAAGAGTGATACAATTACAGTAGACAAATGCTAAATATGATTCTGCATCTATCTTTTCTCACTTAATAGCATATTGTTGACATCTCTCACTGTCAAAATTTAAATGTACCACATTTTATTTTTAATTCAGTACCTTCCCTCCCCAATTATTTTTCATTACAAAAGTGAAATAAGCTCATAAAAACTGGAAAACATAGAAAAGTGTATAAAGGAAGAAGTAAAAGCCACTTTTTTACACCACAGAACACCTATATTCCTGAGGACACTGTCAATAATAAAGATGACTCCAAGATCCTCTCCCCCTCACACACACTCATAAACACACACACTCATATACACACATGCATGCACATCCCTACACAGTATGTACATTTTACAAAATGGGATACTATACACATCATTCTGACTTTGTTCCTCAGTAATACATTGTAGACATTGTCTGAGTCAGATAGACAGACCAACCCCATTCTTCTTAAGAGGTACCAGAGTAGTCCTTATCTGGATGTACCATAATTTATTTATAAGTCCTCCACTGATAAATATTTAGAGTGTTTCCAATTTCTCCCTCTTTTTCAGTGGTGTAAGAAATACTCTTGCCAGGGCTTTCATGTACATTTTATGAAATGTACATGACACTATTATAACACTTATCATGCTGAAAACACCACCTTAATGAATTGGTTTGCTCCTGTATTCTGTCTGTCCCTGACTTGACTGTAAACTCATAGGGGTGGGAAACCTGTCTGGTCATGCCTGTGGAAAGTGCCTTATACATAACGGGGCTCATTAATAAACAGAGTGAAGAAATAGATGTGTTCTGCACATTTTGGCAAGTACTTTTACAAGATAAATTTCTAGCAGAGGAAGAGCTATGCCAACAGGCAATCTAGCCTTGAATATTAATTTCTAATGGTTAGATGAGATTTTAGGATTGTGTTATAGCCCTCAGAATTTGAGCTAACCATGTTTGCACTTTACTGACAACCATGAACTTGATGGATTAGGTGCCTAAGTAAAGGTGAATATTGTTCTTAACAAGGTTTGGATAATGCCTAATTATCTTATTTATAAAGAATTTTAAAAGGAAGAATACTTAAGAGTAAGATCACTTGGAATCTAGAGGAGACCTTAAGAATATTACTCCAAATCTTGTGGTTAGGTGATGAGGAAAGCTGCTCAGAACTGGCCTGGGAACTGAGAAGAGCAGTATCCATTTAAAAACAAATCACCCCTGGGACTCAGAAATTCCATTCTTAGCAACTAAGCTGGGAAACCAACTCCCCTGGACGTGAACCCAAGGGTCCCTACGGTGCAATGATCCCCTGGCTACTTTACTCTGAGACTGGACGGAAGGATGTCAGAACAGACCTTAGAGCTGTCAAGACTAGAAGAAATGGTTTATTACCTGTACCTCACCTCTGACCAGTTAGGTCCCGACACAGCCCCGAACCCCTAACCCACCAAGGTGCTTGGGCTTTCAAGCATTAGCTTCCCATTCTCCTGGGTGGCACCATTCATAATAAAAAATCCAGTCTTCCTTCACTGCAGTTCTAAGTATTTAGTGTTTGGCTCTGCTAGTGTTGGGTAGACAGAACTTCTGTTTTGTGACAAACACAAATGTTCATGGTGACTTGTTTATAACAAGGAAAACTGGAAACATCACAAAGCAGTAGGTAGTCACACTGTGAAATTCTTAAGCAACAGTTTTTAAAAAGTACATAGATCTAGATATTAACTGCAAAAGGTCTTCAGAATATGCTGTTGAGTGAAAAAGCAAGCAGCAACAAATATGGACAATATTATACTGTTTACACTAAATCATACACAAAACAAGGCTTTTTATTTTGTGTGTGTGTGTGTATGTGCGTGTGTTCCTAACCACATAAAAAGTGGTTGGGAACACCAAAAAGCAAATTGAAAAAGAAATGATTATTCCAATGACCAGAGGAGAACTCTGGCCTTATTCTATCATTTACATAAGGACAAAATGTTTATATGTAACTTATATTCTTAAAAATCAATTTAGGAAAAAGAGAAAAGGAGGCCATGAGATGAGAAACTGACACAGACGCAAACTGTTTCCTACTTCCAAGCTTAATCCTTTTTGTTTTTTAGTGTCCAGCTTCTTTTTACTATTAGACAAAAATCCTAAATTTTTATAGGAACAGCTTAAATATTTGATCAAGAGTAAATTAAACACATAAAAATAATTTTAAATGTTAAAAGATTTTTTTTTAAGTGACAGGTGAAGTTCGAAATTTGGAAGGCTACCTCACCCACTGATTGACTATCCCCCACGTTTCATTTTCTTTCTCTCAAATCTCACTGGAGGAGGAGATTCCATAGTTCTGTTTTGTTAATAAGTTCCAATGTGAGCAACACTTATAATTGGGTAGTTGGGCATCAAATCCCACATTCACACAGACACACACACACACCCCAATTCTATAAAAAAGTAACATAGTTTTCAGGATACTGAAAAAGAAAATCAATTTGGTCTGAGATAAAATATGGGAAAAATATATACCTTGGTTTCCCTGAAAAAAAAAAAATTTCTTCCATAAAAAATGTAATTTTAATGGCAAATAAATCAATCTCCTCCTAAAAGTTCTAGAAAAATTTTGATATAAGGGGGATTATCAATCCCAATATCAAATATCACGAACATAAAACAAACTTACTCAAGTTGTGATTGTCCTTTTTTTGTCGCTCTTTAGCCAATGCTCTCGCTTCAGACTCTGTGGGAAAAATACACGCTGTGCACGTGAATGAAGTAATTAGAAACTGGAACTATTCAAGGCACATGATAATGTGAATTATAAATATCTCATTTTCTAAATGCAGGCAAGCTTATCTGACTTGACTCTAAATAATACTAGAGTTTTCAAAATTATGACTCTCTAAAACTTGCATATTTCAATAGCAGTATATATCAAAATAAATGCAACAAACTTGGCTTCTAGAAGATGGTAAAGGACCAGTGACAAGTATGTCTGACACACTGTAATCATAATGACACAAACACAAAAAATAACTAACTAGAAAACTAATATTCTATTACCAGGAATCAAATTTTCTTTTCAGGAAATAGACCTTTTAAGCCTTCTATGATTCCTTTATAACACACCAACATGAAAACTTATAGCTGGTGAAGCACATACATGTATATATATATTTGTTAGGTGTATATTACTATATATTTATATATGCATATTTCAGAAACTGAATTACTTCAATTGGGAAAGTCAATCCACATCATCTTCTATTTTTGTTTCTCACATAGAAGCATGAGAGACAGCTTTTATTTACACACCTTCCACTTCAGTATCTTAATTTGTTTCCTTTTTTTTTGTTTGTTTGTTTTCAGCTTATCAGCCCCACCCCATGTTTCTCTGCCTGTCAACCTCAATTCACCAACTGTGGACCAGCTCTGGCTACCCAGTGAACTTCTGTGCCATGTGGTGCACTGTAACCACATCCCCCCACTGAGGTTGGGCTCTTAGTCCTGGAAAGGAGGTTTCTCTCCCACGGTTGGGTACTCTTTAGTATTCATCCTTTTCAGTAGCTCACTGCCTGTACATGGTTAATGAATTGTTATTTTAAATCTCTTTTTTCAGATCACTGTATGGTTTCTTCTTCGTGCCTGGACCCTAATACAGGTGGGAAAACAGGACTTAATGAAGACAATCCCTCCAGCCCTACTTAGGTCAGATCTGCTGACTCCTAAGCCTGTTCTCTTTCAGGTGTATCACGCTGCCTGCTGAACTATCAGGGATCAGCACCCCCATTCCTGTCCATTTGCTCCTTTTCTTGGAATTTTATCCTTGTCCTCTTTGGATGAGTTATTTTCTAAGACACACATGACCCTAGAAGTATATTGTCTATTATATCTGCTTTTTAAAAAATTTAATAAATGTATACCCTTTTCACCCATTTCTCCCACTTCCTACCCTCCACCTGTTGTTTTCTTTGTTTTTGAAGAAACAACATATACATAATTCAAAAGTCTACTTTGCACTCAAGTAGTCAGAGTTTTAATCATGTCTCTCTAACCATATTTTATCATTATTTAATATGTATCTCATTCAGCAATAGTTTCAAAACTTCATGGTTCTTTTCTTTCCTGGTAGGGTACCTACTTGCTTGTTGGCTCTCAATGGTTCTTAACGTATTAATTAATTAGGTATCTTTTTGGACCGAAAGCAATGATTTTTCTTTTTTAAAAATATCTTTTTCCTGCCATAATTTTCTGAAGTATTTTTTTTTAAAGACTTGAACAGGACAGGAATTTTTTTGCACCAAATCTACTTTATATTCTGTATTCTCAGTCTGTTCATCCAAACCTACAGGATGCAAGCACCAAATAAAAAAATGGGGGATGAGGTCAGGACCATAAAATTCAGCATGCTAGAATGCCATTTCTAATAGTTTCATCATGTTTGAATGTCCAATGTCTTCCCTAAAGTGTTAAAATGGCGAAATAGGTAATTTCACACTCACCTCAAGAACAAACAATACCCACTGCTCCATTTTATAATTTACTTTTTTACTCTTTATAATAAATCTTTTGCATTTGCTACAGCAAAAATAATAGAAGGCATCTGAAGATGTAAGAAATATATTCTTACTCTATCCCAACTGCAGGCTTGAATGTTTCTCATAAGAAAATTCAGACCAGGATTCTCAAAACTCAAATGCCTCCAGGGGCTTGGAGAGCAACACCACCACCAGATTGAATAGAAACATTTCATAGCTGACCCTCACCCCAAAAAGGCAGCAGGCATAAGTCATGATGACAGTTGTCACAGAGTAATGTTGCCATGGAGTAAAGGCTGCCCTAACTGCCAGTATCTCATAAAAACCCCAAAAACTGGAAACCAGGATTTTCAAGTATCAATTCTCCATTTTAAAATATGACTCAGTGTTATAACCACTGCATAGATTTTAAAAAGTATGTCTGTGATTTGGAAACAGTCTGGAGATGACTACTTTGATAACTTTACTGATCAGAAAATTAACAGACAATCCCCGGTAAGTGGCACTATTGCTGGGTATTTACCTGTGAGCTCCCTTTTGATGTTGGGAAGGTTGGCTGGACAGGAGTTGCTGATGGTGAGGCCTGGGGGTGGCAGTCCTTGATTGCTATAAAGGTCAATCAAGTTTCCGGAGACAGGTAACTGGAGATAGGAAAACAGTAATGAGAACAAGGCGTTGAACAATTTATAAGTTATTCAGCTAAAACCCATATCCTATACCAGACTTCCTTTAAAAGAAATGGTTTGATGTTAAAAGTCATTTTTTAAAATCAGAGAACATGAGATGTTTACTTTTTCATTCACTCACAGACATATGGTCCCTTTAGGTAGTTCCCTTTGAGAGAAGAAAGGATGCACAATCTCACACCCATAAATGGTTTCGGACCAGCTTGTAGGTTACTCTGAGCATTAGACAATGGGTGCCTTGACAGACTCACTGTCTAGCTTGTTGAGTTAGCACACAGTAGGTGTCCAGTGAATGTCAGCTATTACTATGAAATAGGTTCTATATGGCATGGCTTTTTCATCTGATTGGGTTTTTCATCACTCAATTCCTTCCCTTTCTTCTTCCTTCTCTCATTCTCTCTCCTTCTTTTATAAGGCAAAGTGATGAGAAGTGCTTTCTGCCCTGACTGATGTGATTCAGTGAGTTGGGCATCATCCTGCAAAAGCAAAAAGTTGCAGGTTTGATTTCCGGTCAGAGCACATGCCTGGGTTGCGGGCCAGGTCCCCAGTTGGCAGTGTGTGAAAGGCAATAGATCAATGTTTCTCTCCCTTTCTCCTTTCCTTTTCCTATCTCTAAAAATAAGTGAGTAAATCTTTTTAAAAAAGACTTCTGTTATTGGAAAAGGAATGGTTTCCTTATTGCTTAAAAAAAAAAAAAAGCTATTTTCCTTGAAACTGAAATCTTTCACAAAGCCACAAGAGGGAGCTCACTGACTTTAATAAAAGGATAAAAATTTACACACACAAAAAGGAAGTATTTAGTTTTCTCAGGATAGCTTAACAGTGGTTTTCTCTAGCTCTGAATTAAATATTTTAAAGTAGTGAAATTATTTTTTCCCAATATTGACTTCCTTTTGCTGTATATGCATTTCCCTGTAACTAGTTCATGGTAGGAGTTTGATGGGCCCATTTTTGTAGACATAAACAGTCTGAGACGTTTCTTTTCCCACTCCCTGAAAAAAACTACGGGAACATAGTTAAGTGACTTCACTGTTTCTGCCACAGAAATTTCCCATTTTCAGCTAAACTTAATTCCTATAACTAATATTACCCGGTAAGACTTTTTATCACTTAGCCCTGCCTGTCCTTGATTACATACCCTGAATTGTAAATTTTGAGAGCATTTAAATGTGATTAAAATGTTTGTTAAATGTGACTGAAATGTAAGATTGTACTGCATATTCTATTTTTCATTCTCTCAAATAGCCACTAACATATAGATGACCCACAAAATAAAGGTAGAATCAAATGTGTTTTTCCTCATTGGTAGCCATCAGTCATCTATTCCTTTCATGGCTACTAAATACGAACTCAACTCCTAGCTAAAGAGATGGGGGAAGGTTCTACAAGAATAGGATTCTTTCTGACAGGTTCTGACAGTAGTTCTGATATGCGGGGTTGGGGACAGGACATAGATCCATCAGCAGAACGCACCTCTCTGTTTTCCACTAGTCTTTTGCTCCTTCTTGAAGACAGAATTAAAATTATTTAAAATATATATAAAATTTAATATATGTATCCCACCACACAGATGCATATAAACAATGCATTGTGATAATTTAAAATGCCCAGAACCACATTGCAAGGCCCTCTAGCTAAGAATCTGATAAAAAATGATTTTGATTATTAGCTGTTAACCTTGCCTTGTGTGTGTTCAGTTTTATTCTTGTCCAGCTTAACATGCAGAGTGAAAGGTACTCAAATGCCTCAATATAGCACTATAAAGAGTTTGAGTCAAAATTAAAAAGCTGCTATAAAATTTCATAATCCCCCTAGATCCCAAAGATTTATCCTCTTATATTTTTGAAGCTTCAGATTTTGGGAGAACTATTGGGTATTAATGAATCAGGGCTGTGACTTTAACATTCAATATAATAAGCTAAATAAATTGCCATAGTTCTAGAAATATAAATCATATATATCATGTTTTCAAATGTAAATTGAAAACAAAACATGCAATTGTGTTATGATGATTTGTTAGGGAAAAGTAATAGGCAAGTGATTTGTACAGATACCTTTAAAAAATTCTCTGTCATCAATGGATCTACATTAAAGAGACATTATAAAGCTTCTGCAAGACAAGAACATGTATTTCTAACCATTATCTAAAGGAAGGTGATATGTATACAAATACTTAATAAATGCAGAATCACAGAGAGAGAGAGACAGAGGGTGAAACAATCAAAAACTGGGAACAAGACAGAGACAGGCATAAGGGTTAGGATAAAAAACAGGAAGAGAGAGCCATACATAGGTACAAGGGACAAGAAGTGGATAGACAGGTGGAGTGGGGGAGACAGAGAGCCAGATTTGGGGAGATCCAGTGAGAACAGGGTTGGGAGGCCGTGACGGCAAGAACTGACAGTTACCCACCCCAAGGGACCTCAAACCTCTGTAGCAAGATGCCTCTCCTTACCCACTGAGGTCAAACATCACTCCTTCCAGTAGAAAACACTGCTTATAACCCTCTCTATCTGTTCTCTAAGAAATGTCCCACTTTAGCTGTTTTTTCCAATATTTGAGATTAGGAGTTGGCAGCATAGAGATTACCATGATTTTTGCTGGGGATAAATGAGTTTTCTGGGGGCTACTCTGGGCCAGGCACAGAACTGGACAGGCACTTGTGTATGTTATCTTACTGATTTTACAGAAAGAAAAGCTCCAGTTCTAGCTATCTCAATGGAGGTTTTTGGTAGGAAGTTCATGTCCCGTGTTCATAGCAGTATTGGTGGTAGGGGTGCGGGTGGGGGACAGTATCAACTTGCTGATATTAGATATTACAATTTTCATTTGATTTCCAACTGGACCCAAGCAATTCAAAACATAGTTGCTCACTAGCCAAATATTTATAGTCAAATTGACAAATTAACAATGCAGTGATTTTACAGCCCACATAGGAGTCAGAGACCTGGGAAACCTGCCCCTGTCACTGACCTGCGATGTGACATGAACCTCTCTGAGGAGTGGTGTTCCCCTCTGACAAACAGCAATCATATCACTCTGCTCACAGGTTTTGAATAATTAAAGAAATAAAGTAGGTAAAACAATGCCTCCTACACTTAAGTGAACAGTGAGCTGCTATTTAGTAATGTAATTTTCTAGAAGGTAATGTATACCTAGTCTACAGTTAGGACAGCTAAGATAATATCCATTTTGATCCACAAAGCACCCTGCCATGTGATCTGCCAACCACTACACTGATTTTACCAGACTGCAATGCAAATCTAAACACTGGGGTGGGAGTCTGCAGGGACGAGGTGCTCACTCAGGACCCTAAATCGGTGCTTCTCCAGTGAGAGTGATTTTCCCCTCCAGAGGACATGTGTCAATGTCTAAAGACATTTTGAGTTTTCACAACTAGGGGAAGGGGAGGGTGCTATTGATACCCAGGGTGGAGGCCAGGGGTGTGGCTAAATATCCCACAATGAATAGAACAGTCCCCACAGAAAGAATTATCCATCTCAAATATTAGTAGTGCCAAGGCCAAGAGACCCTGCTCTAAATGATGGCTTACATTTTTTGTATTAATGGCTGCAATTTATTGAAGCTACTAAAAAGAAAGGTTAATAATTAAAATAGTATGGTTTTCTAATTAAAACTTAGCAAAAGAGGGAGAAATGGGGACATGTGTTTTAGTGTCAACAATAAAAAAAGTACATTTCAATGTTAAATAATGCTCTCTGATACAATCTATAAAAGAAATTCTTCTCTGAGACAAATTGGCAGGAGAAATATAATAAAAAAATTAAGTCTCCTAGCCCTGCATATTTAAGAAAGGATTCTGTGGTTCCCCTCCCGGGTTCAAGAAATTCTTCCATAAACACAGTGAACATCAAAATTAAGTCTTCTGTTAATACAGATATGTTGTGTCTTTGCTGCATTTTTTTATCAGCGCATTAACCTGATGGAGAGACTTCACTTCCAGCATACAGGCTGTACAGTGGACAGATGAAAGCCACAGTCAACTTGAGACAAAGAAAGAGAAGGCAGACTCACGTGGGGGTGTGACCCAAACTTGGTCTGAGTTGAGTTTTTCAATATTCTTATCCACCAAAAATGATTACTTTTCCAAGTAAATGATCGTTGTAAAATATTTTTTCCCTCTGGATGGTCCCCTTCTCTGACTATCAATTGGGCACTGTTAGCACAAGTAAACTGGGACTTTATTCTTTGTTTTGGTGATACAAGAGGGCTCTTGTGCTCTCAGAATAGTCATTTCTAGATTCCAATTCCCTTAGGATGGTTTCCTCTCTAAGTATTTCTTCCACTTTTTTTTTAAGTCAACTTGAAACAAAGATTTCAAAGAATCGAATAAAAGGAAAAAATGCCTAACATGAAAAACACTGTTTAAACTTTACTGTGGAAAAAATTAAAATGTTAGTAAGGTGTAGTAGCTTTGTTATTTAATTTGGACGAGCAAAACCCGAAGTTATCAAGATTAAGAACTTAACTCACATTTAGTGAGAGCATATCAAGGCCAGGACTGTTCTAAATGCTTTTTTGTAGATTGTAACTTTTATGATTCTCACATGGATTCTATTGTTTAGATGCTGTTATTATCACCATTTTCCAGACTAGAAAAGTGACGCAGAGAGGTCAAATAACTTGCACAAGAGTATGTGTTGAGTTCAGATGTGTGGCTCAGAGTCTGTGCTCCTAGACTCTATGATATACTGTCATACACCTAAAAGCAAAATGCTGCAGTAGTTTTGTTGCGGGAAGGCTACCTTTATCCTTTTCCAGGGAGGGAATATGGATGAGAGATGAACACTGGGACAGTCAGTGACTTCTGAGGATGGGAATTAATTCAACTCTACCCAGGGGATCTTTTCTATTTGGGAACTCTCCCGAGATGGCTCCCCTGCTCCTAAGTGATCCATTTCCACTCAAGTGTTTGCCCTGAAGTGTTTGCCCACCTCCCTCAGGTGAGCCCTGTTCTCACAAGCAGCATGCCTGACTCATCTGCATCCACAGCACCTCATCCAGTGCTGGTCTGGTATAAGGCATTAAATAAATGCTAAATCAATCTTAACTTTACTTCAGCACCAATCAGACCATGGAGATGGACTGAGAAGACATACGTATTTAGTCTAAATGAGAGAAGAAAAGGAGGTCATGACAACTGTCTTCAGAGAGGCTGTCACAGGGACAAGTTCTCCAGAAGGCAAACTGGGGCCCATGTCTACAATTTTGAGAGAGACTTACTGTGAGGAATACCTGGATTATTACATATGCTGTTACTCTAACATACAGCTGGACACATTACAGGTGCTGAATGAATACCACCGGAATACAATACTACTACAATTATTTGATATTATAATAAATTACACTTAACAATTACATATTGTTTAGTACAATATATGTTCCCAATGCTAACTGCTATACATACTTTATGGGATGACCATGTGAGGTAGGTACAATTATCGGTCCCATTTTACAGATGGGGAAAGGCAGGACTTCAAGAAGCTAAATAACATGGAAGCTCATAGCATAAATGGCAGACTTAGAATTTGAACTCATGTCTGATCACAAATCTCCAACTCAACCATTGTGCTTTACTGCTCTTCTTGTGAGTTACTGTGTATCCTTCATTGGAGGCTTTTAAGAAGCTGGGTATCTGATTTTCTTGTGGGGGATACACAGGATATGTAAGAGGAAGTTAATGCAACAAGTACTAGGTTAGCTCAGGTGCCTTCCAAGTCCTTACCCTTGGAGAAAAACAATTTTTAAAAAATTATATAACTTCTACAGTCCTCCTGAATGTGCCCAGGTATCCATTCAGCACCATTAGCAAAGTGAACACCCTCACCATCAAAGGTCTTTTGGGATGACTGGGCCATGGCTAATTAATGCTGCTGAGCATTGAAAACCTTGTAAATATACCTATGTCTTTGGGTATGTTTATAAATTCCCTAAGGCAAGCTCCCCCAAGTGTTTTGTTCATGTTCACCCAGGATCTTGATTGCCAAAAAGTGTCATCTGCCTCCCAGGAGGCACAAGGTTGGAAACGGAAGGGTTTCACGGAAGCCAACCAAGAGCTCAAAGAGGATGGGGAGAGTCTGGCATGAAAACATTTGTCAGGATGGCAGAACGTTTAGTTCTTTCAAAATCAAGGGGTGAATTTTAATGGGTAGGAAGCTGACAAAAACCTAAGATCCTAAAAGACACTTGGGGTTTCAAGGGGTGTCTTTACCCCTCCAGACTTCAAGTAAGCAAACTTGACGGAAAGAAACGAAACTGCTGACCATAAAAATTTAGCTTACTAACAATTTAGGTGTAAATTTTTAAGGGTTATCATGTTCCCTGGCTGACATAATTATAGAAATTTAGTTTTTAAAACTTTTTTATTGTAGTGAAAAAGATATAACATGACATATACCATCTTAACCATTTTAAGTGCATAGTTCAGGAGTGTAAAGTATATTCACATTGTTGTGAAACAGATTGCCAAAACATTTTTTATCTTGCAAATCTAAAACTCTGTACCCATTAAACAATGACTTCCCTTCACCCCTATGGAAATTAGTCTTTTATATACTATGTATTAAGAAATACTGTTCTCATAAAAAACAAACAAGGACGGGTTAGGCATACAAAGACCTGAGGAGGAGCCTGACTCTGACACATTCATGCCATGAAATCTTGTGCAAGACTAGCTAACCTTTCCTAATACTAAAATAGTGGCAAATGATACCACCCCAAACTGACTCACAGAACTCACAGAATTACTGCTGGGACTAAGTATAATCTGCAAATCTGCAATAAGCCTGGCAAAACAGTACCATAAGACACAACTATAAAGAGTCAAATACAATAAATTACACAGGCAAAGCTCCAAATTATAGAGAGAAGTAACATATAACAGCAAATAGTTCTACTGTTTTATTAACTAAAATTGGAATACATTTTACTGTTGATGGGTAACCTGACTATTCTTCTATCACCTGTGAATAGTGAGATACTGCCTTAAAGGCTGCATTATTTTTCCAGGTGAGCTAGAATACTGCTGTACACAGTATGGCCCATAGGATTGCCCTTGGCAGCAGTGTACTAAGCTAATGATGGACGTCAGGGAGATTGGAAGGCCTAATGTCCTAATGAAAGTAGACTTGGGCTCCAGGGAATGTGGAGCTTTGTAAACTCATGAAAAATTCATAATTTCTGATGTCCAAGTCATTTATTTGTGATCCTGGGATAATTATTTTATTATTAACATACTCCTCAATGAATCAATTGCAAAGATAAACTAAAAGTTCAGGATAAGGGAGAGAACACTGAAAATAATTCAAGATTTTCTTTAAAAAAATTCATCAATACCGTATTTGCCATTTGCAAGGCAGGATCCATCAAGCTCAGGATTTCTTCATTATAACTTGATTCTAGGCTAATGATGTCATCAATAACATCATCCATCTGCAGGAAAGTCAATGGAAGAGAGACAAGATATAAGCAAAAACTGTGCAAAGCAACCCAAACACAGATCCAAGGTCCTTTCTTACTCAAACCAATAATGCTCTTTAGTTAGATTCTGAGACTAAGAAGTGTCCTCTTTTTCCTCAACTGTGAACATTACTAAAGGCCATTAACACTTCTAGGTGACAAGGTTGACATCTGCAACCAGCACTTTGTGAGTGATTAGTAGGTGCCAAGCACTATGCTCAGGGCTTTTTACCAGCTAAGATTTACCCCAACAATAACCCAAACAGGGTAGGTATTATTATTGTATCTATTTTCCAGGTGAGATAAATGAGAAGCAACTATCCCAAAGTCACACATCAAAGAAGGCTATGAGGCACAAGTTAAACTCATGCTCTCAGCTGCTGTGGTAAACTGCCTGCCCTCAACAGGAAAGATGAACCAGGAAAGCTCACCTTGAATGATAGCTGCCATTTCCTTTTTTCTCTAAAGACTACACCCCATATCCTTCCTAGACTCTCCCTGGAGTAAGGAGACATAGACAGTGATTCAGCTCTTTGCTACTATAGGGGTGTGTTGGGCACTGGTGCTCTCGGGCCACTGGCTTGCCCTGCACTGATCTTACAGTGACTTGTGAAGTAAGTTTTTCCTTGTCCAGCTGCCAGGGTGTTCGGTACTCCCTGAGGACTACACCAGGACAAGGTTATCATTACAATCATTGAGCTGACATTCCCACTAAATCAATTTTATTCCTATAGTACCAAAACATCAGTTATGATAATAAACAGCAGTGATTACATGTGCATTGCAGAAGTTGCAAAGACAAGTCTGTGAAAACATTTCTTCCTAAACACTTTATGTATTTGAGCTAGTATCATGTGTCTCTGTGTGAGTGTGTGTGGGTGCACCACACATGCTTAGATCTTAAGAGTGCTTCCTGAGCACACAACGAAACCTCAAAATTCAGAAGCATGCCCTTTTAAGTCTTTTTTTTTTTCCTTTTTGCCACTTCCAGTTAAAGAGGACAGGTTCCAATGCCATGGGACTTACTGGAACTTTCATTCTGCCACTTTCTGTACTAGAAGCAAAGTTTCCAACCTGTTAAGAGCTTCAGTGGGCCAATCTGTAAAATGGGGTTAATAACATTCATGCCTTATGGGATTCTTGTGAGATTTCAGGATAAACCATATAATGTGTTCACAGTGCCAAAAATGCAGTAAACATGAAAAAAATTGACGGTTTAAGGTGGCCCCTGAGAAGAATAATTGGAGATCAGTCTTGAATAATTGCGAGCATACTATTTATTAAGTTACATTTCTAGGTACAACAGTTTCATTTGTTTGTTTTTAAGAGATAATTTTTTTAATTATGCTAGTGAACAGGCAAATGGGCCGAAGAACAAAGAATTCACCTTTCTTTGTGAATTTCTGATTTTACTTTTAGTGAAATAAAAATTAGAGGGCCTGGTATGATAGAATTCTTTAAATAATTTTTTTCTTATTAAAAAAAGCAATGCAAGTTGATAATAAAAAATACAGAAAAGCAAAAAGAAAAAAAATTTTGTGGCTTTCTCTTACACCTCTAAACATACACTTCAAATATATGAATATATTAATAAATGGAGGTAGCATAATTCACTATTTCCATTAGGTAGAATTCATAGAACCTTTAATTACTTAGGAAAATATCTATGAAATATTATTCAATTAATAGTTTCAGAATGTATGCTCCATGAGATTCCATTTTATAAGACAATATGTAATCAAAATTGCTACCCTACATGTTTATATAACGCACACTGATGATGGTATCTAAATGAATTACAGCATTTTAATTCTGTTTATTAAAATTTATGTATTTTAAGCATTATTTAATGACTTAAAGCAACGTAGGGAAAATTCATTTTAAGTTTAATTTCCTTAGTAATTATTTAATCATGAGACACTATAAAGAAAATGGCTGTTTATAGCTTTCTATCTTCAAAAATAAATCAAGGAGGGGGAGACACTTAAGTCATTAGAATGGTATGATTAGCCACAAACAGAGATTCTCATTCCAAGGAGTTCAATCTTGGGCTCTGAGTCACTTGGTACCTGCATGCAGGATGCTCGGGAGTGCGTGTTCATTGTTGGGCATTCACTCTCCGCCCTGTTTTGTTCTTCAAACTTATAAAATCCCTGTGAAAACACAAGCAAAATCAGCCCATGACTTGGATTTGCAAATAACTCTTCAGTGACATGTTTACATGAGGCTGATTATGCAGCAACAAGGTGAACTAAGCTTTCAAAGTAGAATCTGACCAAGAAATGAAATAATGAAAAAAGAACTTCCATCAAATTAGCCTGATAGATGACAAATACAGACAGAGAAAAATAAGACAGTTGGTTTGGGAACAGGGGAAAGACTTGGTCCCTTTAGAAACTAAAATCAGCCAAACTTCAGAAAAGTTGCCTCTGAAATCACATAAACATTTCAGAGTACAGTAAAACTCTATGAATGATTCTCATCATCTTACAATTTGGAAATAATAGATATTAAATCAAAACTCTCCTCTCAAGTATTTTTATGCATCAAATTTTGATGCAACAATTAATTTGAGGTGTGTCTGAGTCTTGTCTCCAATCCAGCCTTTACAAAAGCAGATTTCATGAGCAGCAGTGTTATGATAAAACTGAATTAATCTAGCAATTAAACATTTGCTTTTCTGTTAGATTCTCATGTGCTATATTATTCAAATCCATCCATGCATATTCTGTAATTTTTCCACTTAGAAATTAAAATAATATTCCAGACACTCACAATAAGAACTTCTAACTGTCTGTCCCACACCTTTCCTATTTTTGCTCTCCCTTTTCCACCTTCTCTCTCCTCTCTCTGCATTTTCACTGCTTTGTAAATAGAAAGGCATTGAAGAGTCTTTGCTAATGCAGTGAAAACAGCAGGGAGAGAGTGTCCTCTCTCCACATTGCACTCAGAGTGGCCAGGTCTCCATCCTGCACCATAATCCAAAAACCCAGTGATGCTAACAAGAGGCTGGGGGATGACAGCCATGCTGGATAATCTGGGACAAAGGCCGGTGAATGCGGCCATGCAGACAGACTAGAGTCCACAGTCAAGTGCAGGAGTAATATCCAACAGACAGTCATTTAGTGTAAGAAAACAGGAGAGGGGAGGAGACATTAATTACCTCTTTTTCACAGTTGGAGTTAAGTGTAAGCATAGCCATGGGGCTGTTGGGTGCGCTGCTCCCCGGCACCGGTGGCATGACATGATCGCCAGGCTGGTTTGGACATGGCAAGCTCAGGACTTGGTTGGCATGTTTATTTGCTAAAGTGGTAGAAAGGTACTGCTTTACCTGCTGCCTTTGGGCTTGCTGTATGTGGTACTTGGTGGGGTTTTCGAGGTGGGTCTGCACCTGAACATAGCCATGGAGGGAAGAGAAGACAGCGCTGTTATTTGTGAGTTCGGACAGCTCTTGTTTCAGGCATAAACATGACGTGCCAGTCCACTGACAGAATAAATAATCAGTCCCTGTTGTGTACTAGGCACTAGGTTCATGGATTTTGATATTATTGAAGTTCAAAGTCTAACTCTTAGAATTTGGGCTCATACTTTGTCCTGTTTTATTTCCCTGCTAATGAGCGGCATATCTCTTTAAAGCCCTTCTTTTCACATCTAATAACTAAAAATGTGCAACTATTTGTAGGACAAAAATTTCCCCAACACACACCTGAAAGGGTTTATTAAGATCAAAACAATAACCTAGAAGAAGGAGCATATCTCAACTGACTTCACTTTCCTTGGGAAACAGAACAGCTTTAAAAAAAAAAAAAAAACTCCTTAAAAACAACTGTCAAATGGTTGTCAAAAATAAACAGAAACAGTCTGATGAGTAAATCTTAGTTGTGGATTAATTCCTCCCACTTTCATTTGGACATGATTATTCAATATTTTAATTAAGACTGTGAACTCAATCTAAAATGCAACTGCGCATTAAGCAGCTTCATTCAAATTATTAACATTTTTATGTACATGTTTTTAAACACACAAATATTAAGCTATCACAATATATTTTCCTTTCTTATTTTTTATAAACATTAATACAAAATTAGAAATATTTTTACTGAACTTAAAGTCACTTTTTCTTGATAAACACAACTTAGTCTTGTGAGCCGAGTCCAGGGGCTCATGGAGAGCACACAGCCATGCACTAGGGAGAAATACTGCTAACATTTACTTTGTTTAAAACTGAAACTGAATTACATCTTAGGGCATCAAACAATAAACAGTATCAAACTACACTTATTTCAATAATTACTGAAAATAGTGTGTTTATTACAATAAAAGGTAAATCACTCAACTCACTGCATTGTATTTCAGAGACTGAATAGGAATAAAAAATAAAGCTCACCTGATAATGATTATATTCTAGCATTTCCAGCATAACAACGTTTTAGGTGGCCCCAATCCAACGAGAAATGGTAGACTATTCACTCTCTCTATTTCTGTAATTCCAGTTCGGAGACCGACTGGCATAGAGAAGGCACTATAAACAAGGTATCCCGAGACACCACAGGAAACTTTGTCACAGCAGCCCTGCTTATAATAACCTAAGCTAATTAGTTATGCATGTAAAAAACCCATTCGCACAAGGGCTTTTTTTTTTTTTTTTTGGAAGCCCTATGAGTTTGGTCTTAAATATTGATATCAATTTCCCTCCTGGCTTGACTCATGCTTTTTTTTTTAACAAATATAAAAGAACCTTTTAAAGTGATGAGCTATCAAAGTCAAACCCACTGTCAGATCAAGGCCGATTCACTATTCATCTTTAGTTCCAGTAGTATTAATAGACAATGGTATTTCTCTTTCGGCAATAAGTTAAGAGCTAGATGCCCCCTTTGGAGTACACATTGCCTAAAAGCTGCTGTTACACATGAGATTTTTCTAATGGCTGAATAACTCTGTCACTTATGACTGCAGGAAGACAGCCTTTTTAGTGTGGAGTCTGTACTGAACCTATAGGTCCATCAGACTCATCTTGCATCCTCGTCTCAAAGTGCATCTTACCTGTATATGGACAGGTAAGTAACCTTCCTACTAACCTCACATCAGGAAGACAGGGAACTCTCCTAAATAAAACTGAATTGTGCACATGCACACACACACAACTGAATGTATACTTATGTGGATATATATGTAAGTGAAATCAATGTGTCTCAATTTAAGCCTCGAATTAGAAAGCATGAAAGTTTTTACTAAAAATCTTTTAATATAATTCTTGGAGCTAAAGAAGAGTAACAGTAATCATGTACAAATATGATGCATTTCTATATTTAACTCATTTATTTATTCCATTCTTTACCATTATTACGTGCTAAACACTGTGCAAGGGATAGAATATACATTGTGAACAAGCAGATATGACTGCCAGCTTTATGAAACTTATAAGTCTAGAGTGACACAATGGAAGAAAAAGTCTATGAAATATACATATAAAATTATGACAATGGTTCATATTTACTGGTGAATTGGGAGCTATTTGAAGCATAAACATCTGAAATTCAATAACTCTGTCCAAGAATTGTGCAGAAGAATGAAACTAGACCACTTTCTTATACCACCCACAAGTATAAATTCCAAATGGTTCAAAGGCTTAAATATTAAGATGATTAAGACTTAAAGCCGTAAAAATCCAAGAAGAAAATATAGGCAGTAAAATTTCAGACACTGTTTGTAGCAATATTTTTTCTGATATACCTCTTTCGGCAAGGGAAACGAAAGATAACATAAACAAATGGGACTACATGAAACTAAAAAGTTTTTTCATGTAAAGGAAACCATCATAAAAACAAAAGGACAACACACTGAATGGGAGAACATATTCGCCAATACATCTGATAAGGCATTAATATCCAAAGTTTATAAAGAATTTATAAGCTCAACACCAAAAGACAAACAATCCAATTGAAAACTTGGCAAAGGACCTAAATTAACAAATAGACACTTCTCCAGAACAGATATACAGATGGCAAATAAACATATGAAAACATGCTCAATGTAATCATCAAAGAAATGCAAGTTAAAATCACAATGAGGTATCATCTCACATCTGTCAGAATGGCTATCATTAATAAATCCACAAACAAAACGTGTTGGCTCAAGGATGTGGAGAAAGGGAAAAGTCCCTTTTGCACTGTATGTAGATTAGTGCAGCCACTGTGGAAAGCAGTATGGAGGTACCTCAGAAAATTAAAGAAGGGACTGCCTTATGACCCAGCAATTCCACTTCTGGGAATTTATCTGAAGAAACCCGAAACACTAATTCAAAAGACTATAAGCACGTGTTATTTACAACCACTAACATTTAGAAGCAGTCCAAGTGCCCATCAGTAGATGAGTGGGTAAAACAAATGGGACATTTACACAATGGAATACTACTCAGCCATAAAAAAAAAAGAAAGAAAATTCTACCCTTTGTGACAGCATGGATGGACCTGGAGAACATTATGCTAAGTGAAATAAGCCAGTCAGAGAAAGAGCAATACCATATGATTTCACTCGTATGTGGAATCTAATGAAAAACACTGAACTAACAAGCCTACTAGAGACAGATTCAGATAGAGAGGAAGGCTGACAGTTTGTGGGGTGGGTTGTAAGGGAGTGGAAAGACTGAGCAAAAAAGAAAAAGGGCACATGGACAACAGTGTGGTAATTGCATGGGAGATGGGAGTGGGTGGAAGTGGAAGAGAGTATAAGGGGGATAAATGGTAATAGAAAAAAGTACAATTAAAAATAAAGCCAAAGTGGGGAAGGATTAAGGGTGGGACAGGGGAAGTGGTGGCAGGAAAATGGAGACAAATGTATTTGAACAAGAGAAAAAGAAATAAAGTAAAAAGAAAAATAAATTAATTAAAAATAATAATTCTGTCCAAATACACAGGATAATGAAGTTCTTTAGGTCGACAATCTGAAATTATTTCAAATGACTGATCTAATATGCACACAGAGAGTCACAGAAACATTCTAAGTTTCATAAAGGGCCCAGACACAATAATGAGGATAACAGACATTACTAAAATAAACATTAAATGAGAGCAATGAGTGCAAAGTGCATATTTCACTATTACGCTTAAAAAAGAAAAGGCCGCACATTTAAAAATAAATGTTAATTCACTGGCTGGCCCTCATTCCTTAATGAATCAGAATTATGTCTTAGTAAGGAAAGAAGCCACTTCATCTTTATTTGGCTTTGTCAGTTAGGTCTTCACTAAGTCCGGGTCCCGGCTGGGGTAATCAGAGTGGGATGTCAGTGTCTTTTCAGATTTCAGTTAAGTTGAGAACACATTGGCTTTAAACACTATGCAGTAGATACACCATGTACAGCTGTTTCCCATCCAAACACCTGAGGCAGGAAAACATAAATGAGATTTAAGACCTGCAGGGTAGTAATAAGGAGTAGAGATGTCTGGGGCAAACTAGAAGACATACATTTCACCTGAAAAGAACAGCTGAGATAAGCTTCAGCCACTGTGGTGGTATGGGAATATCAGGCCAGCACAGCTATTTAGCCGACAATCTGAACTTTAGTAAAATTTCCCAGATTTAAAAAAAAAAAAAAATGACACCTAATCATTTGATTTTTCACTTTGTACAAAATAAATTAAACCCATCTGTGGCTGGACTCAGCCCACAGGCCACTAGAATGTGGTCTCTGCTTTCCACTGTTCATGAGGACAACCTTCACATCTATATTCCCTGGGGATGGCCCAGGTTCTGAGAAGAAGTTAGTGTCAAAATCCAGGCATTTCCTGGGGCTTCTCTGAGAGGCAGAGTGCCTGACAGCAGAGTCAGCAGAATAGTTAAGAATTCAAAAACTGGGCTGTAGTTCTGACCTTGCAAGTTACTACTTATTTGATCTTCAACAAGTCATTAACTTTTCCAGGCCTTCCTTTCCTAGGTGCTCAGTGGGGGCAACAGCAGAGTCTGCTGCACAGAGGTGTTTCCAGAGATGTAGCAATGTATCTGAACCAGCTGTTCTCAAATGTCTTTTGCCTTACCAAACTTTTTTAACTCTTCAAATTTATTGTGTTTATGTGGGTTACACCTATCAATATTTAGCATATTAGGAATTAAGAAATTTTTAAAATACAGGATTATACACTAGCACATATTCACTGGACATCAAAACTAATGCCACTTTAACACATCATATAGCACTTATGCAACTTTTCTGCACACTCGTGAGATGAGCACAAAAAAAAAAAAAAACTAACCTCTTGGTATTATGGTGAAATTAGTTTTGACCTAGCAGGACCCCTGCAAGGGTTCTGGAGACCCCTAGGACTCTCTGACACACTTCGAGAACCACTGATCTAGAACAATTAGCACACTAGCATTCTTACCACATTATCAGGGCCATGCCATTCATCACTTGGATGAGGGAAGTAGGACACACAGAGGTTGTCAACAGTCACATCCAGAAGATGCTGGGAGAAGACACTAACCCTACACTAAACTCCTCATAACATTATTATGAGGTTCTATAGCCCTCTGTCTATTTAAAAGCCATATAAATATAATTTTCTGTCTTCAATAATCCTAAACTATAGCTTTTTTAGTTAGCGATTTCCCTTCCATTAATTTTTAAATAGCCAGCAAACAAGCATGCAAATAAGAACATATGTAGCATTAAACATCTGCATGATTGCTTGATAATTTTTGCATATTTGAACTTCAAACCAACTATGCAAGTTGAGGAATTAGGATAGCAAAAGTTAGGTACTAGTTCGTACTTAAGGCACAGACCACAAAATAAAGCTAGAAAAGTTTACACTCTGTATCATATTTTACAGATAAAATTTTTATTTCACATAAAGAATGATAGCTATCTCGATAAAGTGCAAAAAACCACAGGCTTTGAAACTTTCCTTCTTGTTAATGTGATTTGTCACATGTCCTGATTCGGCAAAACCCCTGGCAACTCTATGAATGAGTAGCATCCACAATGCCCTGTTCTCAGCAGCGCTGCTCAGCTCCTATAGACCCATGCCTGTGGCTTCTTTTATGGAGTCAATCCATCTTATATTTAATCTTCCTCTTTCCCTGCTGCCTTCTGTATTTCCCAGCATTATTGTCATTTCCAAAGGACTTGCCTTCTTATAGCATGCCTGAAGCTGGACAGCTCATTTTTGTTGTTTTTGTCTCCAGCAATGTTTTAGGCTATTATCTTTGTGCCCTTTCTCCCTTTCTTCATTCAGATATTGAATCGACAGCAAGAGAATTGGAATGGATCACCTTCTGTCATACTTTAGTTTGCCACTTCCCAGGTGACACTGACAGGTTATTTTTTCATTAGTTTCATTCTAAAGACATCCAAGAGCATAACTGTGTAAGATAGTGCCAGCAGATACTACCATGTTAGCTGGCAAAATAATTCACTGGAGGAAAAAAATTCCCCATCTGATGTCCACTGTTCTTCTATCCTCTGTACTACTTATAAACTACAATATAAATAAAATTGAGTGAAAATTCCCATAGTCCTTATAGTTAATAATTGATTTTATTTTTTAACAAGTCAACAAAATGTTCATTTTTCTCATTTTATTTTTAGACAGATAATGTGTTCTTTTGCTCAGTGAATTTAAGAAAAATTAAAGGAACTGTAATTCAACAAATTGCTACCCACTGCCAACCCAACACTGCCAGTCTTTTCATAGTTTCCTAAATGACAGTTTATAGAGGTCAATTACATAATCATCATTACTGGGGAAAAAAGGTAAAACTGAGAAAGGTAGCTTCCTTAAATGACTTGGGGAAAGACTTGTCCAGGGTCACAGCTGGTAGGTGTCAAAGTTCTTTTCAGTCACACAATTATAATGTTACCACAGGAAAAAAAAACTCAAGCCCAGAACACATGTCCTCAGGCACTCAGTTGTGTACAAAGGTATTCTTAACAAACAATAAGGACAATAACAATATGAATCCTGACCTAAGAAAGAAGAACCAAATCAAATACAAACGAAAGCAAAAATAAAGACTACTTAAATAAAGAAGAGTTAGAAGTGACTAAGGTTGATGAGCCCAATTCTTTTCCCTATCAGGGGTCTTCCTACCAGCCCAACCAGACTCCTTTCTGATTTTTGTAAAGCCTGTAAAGTAAGAATAGATTTTACATTTTTAAATGGTTAGAAAAGATCAAAAGAAGAATAATACTCCATAATACATTAAAATTATATGAAATCCAATCAGTGTCCACAAACACAATATTCTTGGCACACAGCCACACCCACTCATTTACATACTGTTCCAGATGCTTTCACACTACAAAGGCAGAGGTGAGTCCTTGCATCAGAACTCCCATGGCCCCCAAATCTAACATATCTGCTATCAAGGTTTTAACAGAAAGTGCAAACCCTGGTTCTGAAAGGAAGTACCTAACTAGAATTCAGCTTCTCTATTACATAGAGATTCTGGTAAGGTTTGAAGAAAACAATAGAGTAATTTTTCTAGAAAGAAATAGTATATGTCTATATAATTTTGTGTAGCTTTTTTTCCAAATATGTGTAAATCAGACAGGAAGCCACACAAAAAGCCCATTCCAAATATAAAGAAGCAGGAACTTTAAAAAGAAAGTTAAAAGACTTGCCAGGGTTAGAAACCAAGCCCAGGTCTCCAGCATTCTGTCCCCAGTAGCAAATGAGGCCAGATTTCTACACTGCTGATCAGTTTTGATCTAGGGCATTAACTGAGCACAGAGGAAAAGATAAAAGAATGTAAATCCAGAAGTGTGCTCACATAGCCTGTGTGTGCACACAGAAATATATATGAATTTATATCTCATTTTTATTGGTCTGTATACTTTCACACTGCTTCTTGCCATATTACTTTGCAGGATCATTAGGCTTCTGAATTCAGAGAAATGAGTTGTAAATGTGTACAAAGGGAAAGGATACCAAATATATTTTTCTAAAATGTTGATGTTGCAATAGAATAAACTAGACTAACCCTACCAAAAATTCCTAGCAAGTCTTTTATCTTTAGCTAATGACCTATAAACCATGTGCTTATTATAAACCTCAAGGCAGGAATGCTTTGGTTTTAGGACAAACGATATTTAGTAGCCTCAGGGAAAAAAGACATGTCATAAGAAAACTCCTCATATACTATCAGTTTTTTTTCTCTCTCAGACTAAAATAAACCGACGTTCCGAGAACATCAAATTTTTATTTTGACCAAATAGGAATATGAGAGATTTAAGTGTGGTAGCCATCAGCATGCAGAATATGTATAATCCCAGAATAAAAACGCCACTTTCAGAATAGAATTCCTAGGAGAGCAGCAAGATCTAATACACTGTTACTCATTTAAGGAGAAAATCATGCATTTACAGATCCTGCACTGTGAGGATCATATCAGTCATTATGCATGGTTATATCATATTAAATAGAAGATTTTATAAACTATAGACAAGAGAATTAGAATTCATTCATTCAAAATTATCTACCGTGTACCAGATACTGTGCAATTTATATTCACTCCTAGCTTAAGTCAACTGAAAATAAACCAAGGAAATCACTTGAATAACCATATAAAATATTCTTCAGAGCCTCTTGAATGTCATAGTTGAGTGACATAGTTTTTTAAAAATTATATAATGACAACTGACTGAATACAGAGGCAACTATAGAAAACATCTGATCTTGATCATTTTAACCTCTTATTTTGATTCACTGACTTCTGAGAACGTATCCAGTGTTCTCCTGACATATACATAAAAAACAAAAGATAGGATCAGGTACAAACCTTAATGTGTATATAAATCACTTGGGGTTTTGTTAAATGCATCCTGATTCTGTACATCTGGGGTGGGATCCGAGATCATGAATTTCTAATAAGCACTCAAGGGATGCTCCAGGGTCCACTCCACACCACACCTTGAGATCAAAGCTTCAATACATTCTAACCTCGAGTTCTGCTCCCATGAAGAGAGTTATACGTTCACCATTCATTCAACAAATATTGCTGAGTACCCACCAGATGTTGGGCAACCATCCTAACCTTCCACAGGCTGTTCAAGAACAGCTTCACTGAGAAAGTGACATTTGAGCACAGACCTCAAGCTGGGAAGGAGATGAGTGAGGCAGCTTCGTGGGAAGAGCAACCTGGCAAATACAAAAGTCCCCAAGTCTGAAGAAGGCTCACATGTTCAGAGAACAGCAAAGAGGCTCTTACTAAATGTTCTTTACTTGGCTCCAATTTTCTGCATTCGTCTGGTTTTCCTCTTAGATCTTTATCATTTCTTTTCAGTGTCCTTTGTTAATTTTTCCCTCTTCTCTTAACGTCAGAGTGCTTCAAGGCTCTGAGCTTGATTTTCTCTATCTGGATGCACAACCCTAGTGATTTCTGCCAGTCACAGGGACTGAAATGCCCAGCCCAGATGTCTCTCAATTCCAGATTCATCTTACCTGCCTACTCCAGAGCATCATTTAGAGGACTGCAGACGTCTCAACCTTAACATTTTCATCATTCCCTCTAAATCAGCCTCTCCCACATCTTCTCTATCTTAGTACATGGGGAACTCCATCCTTTTGTTAGGTTGAAACATGAAACTGTCATTTATTTTTATAGGTCAAAAAAAACGATCTTCATATGGTTCATCCTAGTTTCTCATTCCAAATACCTTGGTCATCTTTGACTCTCTTCTCTTCACAGCCAGTATATAATCCAGAAGTATCAGCTCCATCTGCAGAATCTATCCAGAATTTAACAAACTTTCACTATTCCTTCTGTTACCCTTTGACCAAGCTATCATTTCTCACTTGCATACTGAATGTCTCTCAATTCTTCTGTTTCTGTCTTTGACCACTAGAAGTCTATTTTCAATACAGTGACTGATGTAATTCCTGTAAAACATGTCAGATCACATCTTTCCTCTGCAAGAACATGCTCTGTAATAGTACTTGTTTATCTCTGAGAAAACACAAGTACTTTCAATGGCGTACAAGTTTCTAGACCACCACTGCCCATGGCACATGTTAGAAATGCACATTCTCAGGCCCCACCTCAGAGATACTGACTCAGAACCTCTGGGTGCAGGGACCAGAAATCTATGTTTTAAGGAGCTCACCAGAGTTTACAGACCCTTGCCCAATCTACCTACTTCCCACTCCACCCTGGGGTCATGACCTCCTCTGATCTTATCTCCCACAACCATCCTAAGAACTTATTCAAAATCTTAACCCACACTCTGCCAGTGCTCCGGATTCTCAAACCTTGCTCTACTCCATCCAGACCATGGCCTGGGACACAAGAGGCACTCAGCAAACATTTGCGAATCAATGAGCGAATGGAGCCAGTGTGGCTGAAGAGCACAGATGAAAAGAGAACAGAAGCCAAGAACAAGGGGTCGAACTGTGTCACTGTGTCGGCCCTTGTCAGGGTTTGAGGCTGAAACTCTGACAGCCTTTGCAAATGTCCTGAGGACATGGAGATGTGACAGTCCCTGGCTCTTTGTGACCAATTGAGAAAGCTCTGGAGAAACTAAGTCTCCAGGCCAGGCAGTGATTCATAGTCTGACTCCTCACTCTGAGATACAAAGTTTGCTTTTCTCTCAGGGTTTGCACAGAGATTGCCAGTGCTTACAGCTCTCATTGCTGTGGCTTAGGGCCCTAAATATCTAAGACACATGGCCAGGGCCCTCCAGATTTGCTTCCATCTCTAAGATCCATATCCCTGGATAAGTCACAGTTAAAGCAGAGGTCCCCAAGAAGATGGCTCTTGGGAACAGTCCATAGGTAAGGCTTATTGGCCTACCCAGTATTTTATTAAAAACAAAGTTTTCATACAGAAGTTTGGATTTCTGGTATTTCTGGATAAATCAGATCTAGCAACACTGAACTGTACTGTAGTGGGCCTGCCAGGGACAGAGCTGAGGAGCAAGCTTCCCTCTTCTGAAGGGCCCCCTGCTCTTCACTTGCCAGCCCTCCTCCCAGCCCCTCATTCTGATGCTAACTAGTCTGCTTCATTGGGCACCTGCCTGACTCCTAAAGGCAGCTGAGTCAGCAAACCTGTGTTATCCTTTCACACTGCACAACTGGAGGCAGTTCCAAAGCTGATGGAATGGTGGTGGTGTATGTGTGCTTAGAAAGAGCCACATTACACCACCATACAATTTCTCATACAATGTAGGTGAGAAAATAAAATACATTGATGTAAACTTTGAACATATACATCTATCAGCAATTATACTTTTAAGAACACTTCTAAGGAACTCACCAGATACAGAGATGAAGATTTATGTGCAAGGATGTCAAGCAGAGCATTATCTGTAATAGGAATGGTCAAATTACTACCCAAGGGCCCTCTGTCTGGTTTGGTAAAAAGTTTTATGGAGACACAAACATGCCCATTTATTTACAGATAACATATGACTGCTTTCAAGCTATAATAGTGCTGGAGCAGAGTTGAGTAATAGACCTTATATCCCCCAAAGCCTAAAATATTTATTATCTGGGTCTTTACAGAAAGGGTACCAACAACTAATCTCTAACAATAAAAAACTGGAAACAAATACCTAATAATATGTAATGGATTAAATTAATCATGAGGCAGCCATGTAAGTTCAGGGCTCCCCAACCTCAACACTACTGACTCTGGGGCCAGGTACTTTTTTGTTGTGGGGCTTCCCCATGTATGATAAGATGATGAACAGCATCCTTGGCCTCTACCTGGCAGATGGCAGTAACACCAATACCAGCTGTGACCACCAACCAGACTTTCCAAATGTCCTGTGGGACCCAAGTTGCTCCCAGTTGAGAATCGCAGTACACAGATGTAAACAATGCAGTATCAAACTCCATATTCTATGAAACAATGTAATGAGGGGAAAGTTCATAAAGTAAGTAGAAACACAAAGCAAGTTAGAAATGGTACGTACACTGTGATCCTAAATTAGCTTAAAAATTTTGTTTATACATATGCATAGACAAAAAGACCAATTATAACCATTCAGCAAAGTCTTAGTGATGATTATCCTGGAATGGTCAAATTATAAGTGACTGTTACTTTATTGATTCTTTTCTATATTTTCTATAATATACATGGCAACAATTTTGTAATTTTAAAAAATCTGTAAATTCCACAAAAATTAAATTCTGTGGATCTGGACAAATAAAAATATATTCAGGTAGAATTCCTCTATTGAAAATTTTGCAAGCAACAAGTGAACCCATGAAATGGGTTCATTATAATGATGCAATTTGCCTCATTCCAACTTTTTCTTTAAGTAGTTGATAAGATTAAGAGGACCTTGTTATTTATGAAATTTTTACTGTAACATTCAAGCCCAGTCAGTTTGTATAATATTTGATGCATTTTATGGTTTTGTAGAGGGCTGTGATTCCATGGTTCAATGGTGGCCTTATAATAGCGCATTGTAAATCCCCCTCCTAATGAGGATATGAGTATGGCATTCCTCGTGCTAGAACTTTTCCATGTGCCCCAGTTTAGCACTGCCTTGGAATTGCAGACTCCTTGTTTTAGCATTTCCCCCCAAAAATGCCCCCATTGTTTGCAGTTTATCAGGCATTAGAGATCATTCTGGCATGGGCAGCAGAACTCCTTTTCATAGGACTGACACTCTTAAAAGACTGGCAGCGGTCAAGTTTGTCAGAGATAAAAACATTGCTTTGGGCCTAAGCAAAAGGTCACCAAGAAATGAAAGCTGCAAGCTGCGAGTTTGAAGGTCAAGTCTACAGGAGCTGAAAACAGCAAAAAGCAGCCACCTCGTAATAACACAGACTTCAGGACCTAAATAATGATGCTGAAGGACCTCCTAGTTTTTGAGAAAGTGCATTGTCTTGGGCAATTCTGAAGACTTGTACAGATACGTGAAGATGAAATTCCAGTTTGAACTCAACAACCTGACAATAACAGTAGCAGCTTAAGAGCGCTTTCATGGACAAAGACAACGGAGGGGGGAAAATAGAATGTGGTAGGTGGGGGGTGGATAGGGCAGGAAAAGTAATGGGGGAAAAATGGGGACAACTTTAATTGAAAAACAATAAAAAAGTACAAAAAAGAAAAAGAGAGCACTTTCTCACTGTGCTAGGCACTGCCTCGGGTAACTACCTCCACTTAATAACTCATTCATTCAGCTGCCATTTACAGGAGCACTGAGGATAAAGTAGAATGAGAGAAAGCTCCTGATGCCACAAAAAACCATGTTTCAGTTCAGAAGCAGGGACAAACACAGTGGAAACAAATCAACAAAGAAGGGAGAAATTCATAGTGTTACGGCAGTGCAATGCACAAAAGAAAACAAAGAAAGCCATTGGGAGAGAGGAAGGCTGCTCTGCGGTGCTGATGTTCCAGCTGAAACCCAAATGATACGAAGAGGCCAGCTATGGGGAGCACCAGAGAGGCTTCAGCCCCGAGGCAGGATGCGGCTTGGCATATCAGAGGGACAAGAAGGACATCAACAACAACGCTAGCAGGGCTAGAGCAGTGGTCAGGTCAGTGCATGACCTGGGAGAGGCAGTTGGGCCAGATGTATTGGGGCTCTGTAGTCCTCTGAAGAAATTTTATTTTTCTCCTCCGATACTTAGAAGAAGCTTTTGGAAGCTTTTAAGCAGAGAAGTGACATGCTCTGGTGAACATGTTTTAAAACATCACTCTGGGGTCAGTGTGGATGGGAGGTACAAGCGGACACAGAAAGAACAATTAGGAGGCTCCTGTAGCCACATGTGTGAGAGCTGATGATGCCTGGAGTCATAGTAAGATGAAATTGGCCTGCATCAAATTTAATTTAAGGAAAACACATATATTAAAGGACTTTCTTATGCAATGCTCCAAAATGTCTCACACTACCATCAAGAAGTTATAAATGATGCACGTGATTATAAATATCCCATATATACCTGCTTGGAGCACATAAGCTAAGTATATGGCCAACTGTCAGAGTACAAAGGAGAGGAATGGTCTAGTATTGTTAATATTAGACTGGAATTTCACACAGATCTCAGTTCAGTTCCTAGGTAAGTTACTTCAGTGTTTTGAAATTCAGTTTTCTATTTGCAAGACAGGAGCATTAATACTACCTACCTAGTTGCTGTTGATCTTGTTGTTTAAGGAATAAAAATGCATGAAAAGTACTCAGAATATAGTACATGCTTAATAAATAGACAATGTTCTCTATTATTGCTAGTCCTGGAATGTTTGCTGCTTTTACATTCAAGCAGATCAGTGTCAGGCCACTTAGTACATCCATCTCAAAAAATAGTAAGAAGTAAGACCACCTTGAGGGAGCGGAGAGGTCAGAGGGATAGGGGAACATGTTAGGCGTCTTTCAGTCATCTTTTAATCTTTATCTTTTTAGCTGACTCAGCTATCATGGATGGATGGTAATGGTAGGAATAAATGCAAAAAAACAAGAATCTTAGAGCACGGAGACTTTGCTAGCCAGATTATCATAAGGAAGCTTTTGTGAAAGCTTTTCTCTCTCTCACTTCCGAATGATCCAATTCAGTCACTGATTCTTACACTGGGCCTTAGGGAAACTGTAACTTATGAAAATTGCAATCAAACTTTTGACCGTACATTTTTTCTAGGAAGAGGTCTAATGTACAGAAACATTTATGATGAAACTAAGTTCAGGATTTGCAAGTGGGAAAGAGGTTTCTACATGAAGCAAGAGGAGCCATATGTTGGTAACTGTTAAAGCTGAGTGAAAAGTCCATGAGGGACTCACTATACTACTCTCTGCTTTTAGATATGTTTGAAACAACCTATACTCATTCATACAGAGCATACACATATATGTATTAGATGCTTTATTTAAAAGCATTTGTTATCTTTTTTCTATAAAGAGGAAAGTCTTATAGCAGCATGTTTACTAAGCAAGCACTTGGTCAATCTGTCAATCTATCCCAAGTACAAAATGGCTTTTTTATTGCTTGCTATTTTGGATCTTTGTCTGAACCTTTCTTCCACAGAAGCTGACTTAATGTTCACTGAACTGATCATGGGTTAAATAAGTATGATCCATGTCCATCCTCTGTGCTATCGTCGTCCTCAGCATCTCTAAAAGAACCATTTCATTATCAAAGTAAGCTGAATCTGCCCATGTGGCGTTCTCTCTAAACAAATTAGGAGTGTGTATTTTAGCCCCAAATGAATTGTTTTTTAAATTGCACAGAGGATACAAAACTCAATTCATATTGGCTTTTCTAGATAAAATAAATACTTCTTTCAAACAAAAATGGCCAATTATCTACACTTACATCATATAAAAATACAATCAATTAGAACTTAAGCTTATAAAGATACTTAGTTTTTTTCTCAATAAAAATACATATCATTTGCAAAACAATGAATCATCACACTCTACAAAGCAAATTCTCAGAGAGATTTAAGATTTGTTAGAAACCTATAAAAATTTAAGAAGGTAAGACAAACTTACAGAAAACCAATATACATAGTTGGGATAATCCCATTTGGATTTCTTCGTTTGACACAAATAATGGATAAAAGGTATGAGTGGGAAAGGAAAAACTTTCTTTTAAGAACAGAGGAGGGAATTCTGAAAGAGATAAATAAAAAGGAGGGTGAATAGATTGGGATTTCTCATAATAAGGAGAAAGAATCTGAAGAGTGATAATGATGTACCTTGAATATTAATTATGTGCCAGGTAATTTTTCTAAAAGTTTTCAATGGATTCACCCATCTAATCCTTACTATCACTTTTTAAGGTAGGGGCTGTTATTCCCACTTTAGGAATGAGAAAACTGAGGCTCACTCACAACCACTATACTAAATACTTGCACATTACGAGTTATCGGTAAAATTTATATTTTATCGTATTATTTGTGGTTTTGTAACTGTACAGAGAGCCTTTGTAATAGTGATTTCTTCTGAATACTTGTTTTCACATTTTTGTTATGAATAAGCCTCTCTTTAATACATAACCCTCACCTGGTTGAACACTGCGAGTAAACAAAGCTTTAAGGCAGTTAGGGGTGTCAAACCTGCAGCCCACAGGTCACATGCAGCCCAGGACAGCTATAAATGCAGCCTAACACAAAATCATGAATTTACTTAAAACACTATGAGGTTTTTTTTTTTATGACTACGTGTTGCAATGTATATAATGTGTGCCCCAAGGCAACTATTCTTTTCCCAGTGTGGCACAGAGACGACAAAATGTTGTATACCTCTGCAAGTGAACAGAAGCAGATTCATGGGCCAGTAGTGAGTTACTGAAGACTGGACTTCATAAGAGGGAAAGTCAAAATGAACATTTGTCACCAAATTTTGGTGGTGGTGGTGGAAGGGGAGGTGTATGTGTTGAGGGGAAGGTTGGCAAGCAAACAGAATCTTCCAGACTGAATAGGAATTTTTGATAACCAAAAACATCTAAATATCATGGGATCTTTAAAGGAAAAGTTGAGCAATTGTACGGTAATGTCTTTTCTAAGAAAGAAAATGGACCACTGTACCACTGAAATGCCAGTCATCATGTATAATCATAAACCAACATCAGAAGAGAAGTGTCCAGACTGCTCTTTTGTTAAAAGCTACAATGCATTATATAGTTTGGATAAAAACAAAACCAAAGGCAATGGTTTAGTCAGTCCCCAAAAATCTAGATATTATGTGGAGTAGATAGAAAGAGGGACCTAAACATGAAAAAAATACCTCATTCTTCTCCTCAAGTAAGTTATAATTGGAGGTTTAGGGTAGTAGACCGACGGAAGGAAGTCCACACACAAATTTACATTTAAGGTGCTCCCAATGTTTAAGACAGTGGTTCTCAATCACAGGCAATTTTGCCTTTTGAGGAACATTTAAGTATGTCTAGCGACAACCAAGATGGCGGAGAGTGAGTGGAAGTTCCAATGACCTCCTCCCAGGACCAACCCTGGAATTACAAATAAATCCTTCTGTGGAGAAATCACCTGAAACGAACAACTGAACCATTGCGAGAGAGGAGTCCTATAACCTCAGACTGACAGAACAATCAGCTTTAGCACAACCTAAACTGGTAAGGAGTTGCGGTAGAGACTCAAGAATGCGTGCGGGGCACTAACAGGAGGCAGCAACAGAAGGATATTGAAAGGGGCAGTTAGACCCCCTTGACAAGAGTGGGGTCTAAACCATAAGTAGGGGTCTCTAGCCTACAGCACCAGAGCCCAAAAATTACACAGATAACAGCTAGCTGCGAAATGTGGCAGGGTTGCTCTCTGACAGAGATGGGCAGCTGGAGAGGTAAGGAGCCATTTAAGGACCAATGCATAAATTTTTCTTTGCAGCCACTTACCCTGCTCTCCAGCAAAGGCAGGGGCACAGAGGGCTGGAGGCGCCTGAGGAGAGACTGGGGAAAGAGGCTTTGGGGAAAGAATGGAGGGAGTAGCTGGAGGGATCCTGGTGCTGACTCCTCCCCCATATGGCAATAGCCATCTTGCTCAGGCAGAGACCACTACCCCTGAGCAGCAGCAGCAGCATGAGAGGACCCAATAACCCCCCACCCCAGGAGGGCCTCTGCCCTGCCCTGAGCTGTCTAAGCTGGCCTGCTGAGTGTAGAGTGACTAGATTAACAGCTGAAGGAGATGGCCGCAAACAGTAGATTCCTGGAAGTCTCTAACAGACTGCCTAAGGTCAGACAGGGTCAACATCTGACATCATCAGAGGCAGATCCAGAAAGTAAAAACAGCGGTCTCCTACCATAGAAGTTAACACCACAAAGTCAGGAAATCAAGACAGATCAATTTAAGAAGTAGAAACAAAAAAGAAGAGTATCACAAATAATGGGAAGACAAAGCAACAACCTCCCCAATTGAAGAGAAAGGAGGAATCACCAGAAAGAGAACTACATGAAATAGAGGCAAGTAAACTATCAGATATTGAGTTCAAAACAATGGTTCTAAGGAAGCTCAATGATCTCAGAGAATTACAAAAAACTACAGGGAAACTATGAGAAACTGCAAACTATATCAGCATAGAAAAGGACATAGAAACTATCAATAAGAGACAAGAGGAAATGAAGAATGCAATTTCTGAATTGAAGAACACAGTAGAAGAAATCAAAAGCAGGCTAGATGAAGCTGAGAACCAATCAGCAAGCTGGAGGATGAGGTAGAAAAAAGCTCCCCAAAAAGTGCAAGAAAATGAAAAAAGACTCAAAAAGAATGAAGAGGCGTTGAGGGAAATGCAGGACAACCTGAAATGTAATAATATCTGTATAATAGGGATACCAGAAGGAGAAGAGGATGAGGAAGGGATAGAGAATCTGTTTGAAAAAGTCATGATGGAAAACTTCCCTAATTGGAGGAGAGAAAAAGTCACACAAGTCCAGGAAGCACAGAGGGTCCCATTCAAGAGGGACCCAATGAGGCCCACTCCAAGACACATCCTCATTAAAATGGTAAATATCAAAGACAAAGAGAGAATCCTAAAGGCAGCAAAGGAGAAAGAGGTAGTAACATCTAAGGGAGCCCCGATTCGGCTAGCAACTGACTTCTCAACAGAAACACTGCAAGCCAGAAGGGAACAGCAAAAAAAATATTCCAAGGAATGAAAAGCAAAGGCCTGCAACCAAGACTGCTCTACCCAGCAAGGCTCTCAATTAAAATGGAAGGCAAAATAAGGAGTTTCCCAGCCAAAAGAAAGCTAAAAGAACAAACCTCCACCAAAAGAGCACTGCAAAATATGCCAAAGGGACTGCTTGAAGATGAAGAAGAGTCGTCTATGAATACCCACTTCCTTTCACAGTTCCGAATACCTGAAATTACCAATATTTTTAATACATATTAATCTGATTGTGACAATGATGTGTTATTTTAGTTGTTACTTTATTATTTTTTGAAACTAAACCTGTTTGTGTATATATCTTGCACATTTATTTTTAACAAGCTTTAAACGGTTTTTTGGTATTCTTTATCCATTTATCGATTAAAGGTTTGTAGAATTTTTTTCCCTAAAAGAAAAAAAAAAAAACTATTAACCCTTTTTTAGAGGTGTGGCAAATATTTTCTCATTCTATTACTTGTCCTTTAACTTTTTTAAATATGTATATTACTGCATAGTCTTAAATGTTTAATATAGTCGTATTGTCAACATTTTACTTTATAGCTTCTGGGTTTGAATATCTTACTTCAGGTCATGAAAAACATTAGTTTGTATTTTCTCCTAAAACTCCTTAGATAAATCCTGAAAGCAGTATGGTTAAATAAAAGCAGTATGCCCCTTTTATTTAACAAAGTATTGGGTGATCTAGCAACGGAAATTAGGCAAGAAAAATAAAAGACATCCAAATTGGAAAGAAAGAAAATAATCCCATTTACAATTATATCAAAAAGAATAAAATACCTAGAAATAAATTTAACCAAGGAGGTCAAAGACCTGTACACAGAAAACTGTAAGACGCTGACAGAAATAACTGAAGAAGACACAAATAAATGGAAAGATATCCCATGTTCATAGATTGAAAAAATTAATGTTGAAACATCCATACTACCTAAAGCAATCTACAAATTAAATGCAATTCCTATCAATATTCCAATGGCACTTTTCAAAGAACTAGAACAAATAATTCTAAAGTTGGTATGCAACACATAATATCCTGAACAGCCAAAGCAATCTTGAAAAAAAGAACAAAGCTATAGGTATCATGGGCCCTGATTTTAAATTATACTACAACGCTATAGTAATCAAAATAATATGGTATTGGCATTAAAAACAGACACACAGAACAATGGGACAAAATACTGAGCCCAGAAGTAAATTTATGACAAAGGAGCCCAGAACATACAATGGAGAAAGGGCAATCTCTGCAATAAATGGTGTTGGGAAAACTAAACAGCTACATGCAAAAGAATGAAACTAGACTACTATCTTACACCATACACAAAATGTAGCTCAAAATTGATTAAAGATTTGAGAAAACATAGGTGGTAAGCTCCTTAAAATCAGTCTTAGAGATAATTTTGTAGATCTGACTCTAAAGGCAAGGGCAACAAAAGTAAATACAAGCAAATGGAACTACATCAAACTCAAAAGCTTCTGCACAGCAAAGGAAATCGTCATTAAAACGAAAAAGCAGCAGACTAAATGGGAGAAGATATTTACAAATCATATATCCAACAGTGGTTTAATATACAAAATATCCCACAACAACAAAAACAACAAAAAACAATCCAATTAAAAAGATAGGCAGATATCTAAAAAGACATTTTTTTTTAAAAAAAGGCATACAGATGACCAAAGGCACATCAAAAGATGTTCAACAGTGCTAATTATTAGGGAAATGAAACTCAAACCACAATAAGATATCACTTTACACCTGTTAGGATACTATCAAAAAGCCAAGAAACAAGTGTTGGAGAGGGCGTAGACAAAAGGGAACCCTCATACACTGTTGGTGGAAACGTAAACTGGTACAGTAAGAATATAACTACCATATGATCCCACTTTTCTACTTCTGGGTATCTATCTGAAGAATACAAAAAAACCACTAATTCTAAAAGATGCATATATATACCCCTCTGTTCACTGCAGCATCACTTACAATAGCCAAGATATGGAAACAATCTGAGTGTGCTCAGCGATGGATCTACAAACACATCATCCCTCTCCCTCTCCCTCCCCTCCCTCTCCCCCTCCCCCTCCCCCTCCCTCTCCCCCTCCCTCTCTCTCTCTCTCTCTCTCTCTCTCTCTCTCTCTCCCTCCTCTCTCTCAACCTAAAACAAACGAAACAAACTCATATATTGGTAGTTACCAGAAAAGGGCGTTTAGGGCTGGTTGAAGTGGTTGAAGGGAGTCAGTTATATGGTCAAAGATAATACTTAGATTGTTTGCGGTTAATACTTTGTAGTGTATACAAATGTTAAATTATAATGTACACCTGAAACATATATATTATATACAAAGTTTATTTCAATTTTTAAAAAAAGGAGCCAGGAATCTGTCTAAATTTAAATCAGTTAGAGAAAGGTATAAGTTAAGTATGCTATTTTTCTTATTAGAGAATAGAGAGCCAGTAAGATTTCTCTCTGGGTTCCTAATTGCCAAATTCAGTGTCCAGATGATAAAGCTTTAAATATCAACATATTCATCACATTATTTTTTACAATAATAAAAATGTATCTGCAATCTCCAACATTAAAATAATGACAAAATAAATACATTCACTTAAATTATTATGTGATTATTGAAAGTAATATACACGGGGAATAGACAACAGTATATAAAGTACATGATATTGAAAATAAAATGCTGATGTAATGGTACAAAAGCTATGAATTCACTGATCCAAAATATAGTAAATGAAAAAATTAAAAAATTGTTTTATAATACTTTTGTATCAGAACAATGAAATACAATATTTTCATTTTTTCTACCTTTCAAACTTTCTGGTATATTGTAATAACAATTGCTGTTTTTTTTGGCTAAAGAGGTAGCCTCCTACTAGAGAAGTAGGAAAATGTAGGCATTTCTTTTCCAGCCTCCCTTGAAGCTCAGGAGTGAAGACATGATTTAGGATCTTCCAGTAAGATGTACTCACAGTGGACTCAAGCGCTACAGATGAGTAGTGGGAACGACTGCGAATATCACATTGCAGGGAGACTGAGTTCCTGATGAAGCAGGACAATGGAGTAGGTTTCAGTGGTTAATATCCAGACCAACTCTGGGCTGTGGTTTGAGGTGCTACTCCTGGCTGCATGGCTCCAAGCCTGGTTCTTCTTACAAAGTATATACATACTTAAATATGTTATGTGTCTATATATTTATAAATATATTTATTTACATGCATAAAAAGGAGAGTATTCATTTTTATGTAGAAATGTTTAACACAAACAAGAACTATGATATGATTCATGGTTATTATGCCTAATTATGATGTACACTTTAAAAGAATATATGCTCTGCTTTAGAAAAGAATTCTACAATATAGAATCTCAAATGAATAAATTCTCTTAAGATTTCTTACCACTGGAAACAACTGAAATAAATTGCTAGCATTTTTCCTCTGGGCTTTATCTTATAATTAAATGTAACAATATGGGAGCAGGTAGTTTTCCTATTTAAGTTTGGAGAAAAGCATGACTGATTGTGCTTAACACCTATGTTTATATCTATGTCTTTTACAGTGACTGACCCACAAAACACTAGAGTTGTTTATAATATAAAGATGTACACTAACTGTAAGATGTTTTATTTCATTAGAACCTATTAAATTACGATTTATATCTCCTCCTATGATTAGTACAATATATTACTCATAGCAGGTGTTCAATAAATATCTGTTCAAATACCAAGTTGATATGAATTATCCTGAATTGTTCATTATTTTTACAGGTTAAGCTCCACTGGAGGAACTCAAGCTCAGGGCTCTGTCGTAGTCTCCTATTATAAACTTGACACCACACAATGATAGCATCTATGCAACTGCCCCCTCACAAATGGGTGGAGTATACCAAAGTCAGAGGAAGCAACAATTTGTACAAAAACAGGCAGTAAACTTACGACAAAGTGTCAAGTTTATCTGCTGCAGAGTTCTCACTGCATAGCCCAACTTCTTATCTTCTGAAACACAAAATTGTCCTTTAAAACAACATTGTTCAGTTCTGTTGGGAAGTATTCATGAGTATAAATTGTGTGTGTGTGTCTGTTTAAAAAGGGAGCAGGAGAGGAGGGCAACCTCAGCAGAAGCAATGGAAGGCCATGAAAGCCACTTTTCCCAAGAATAGGCATTTTGTTAATTCACATTTTAAAAAAGAGAGAGAATTGCCCTTCTCATTCAAAGTGCCATAATCTATTGTGTCACAGTTACTAAAAATGTAACATAAAATCTATACTGTGTTCATGAAAGCCAGTTACAGCGTCCTGAATATGGAAAGGTTGAGTAGGTACCACCACGAAAACAATTTGAGGTTCTTTGTTTTATCATGCTATTTTTAAGACGATATAAAAATCACTGGCTTAGTGTACAATATAAAAGCACAGGCTTAGTGTGCTGATGACACGATGGAACTGCCTGGCTCTAGCCTCCTGTCCAAATGAGCTGTGCTATTATTTATATCTAAAAAGAGTCAGCTGCATTATCATGAACCAGATGCAGTCCATCACTGCACATGGTGATCAAGTACCTCAAGGGCTGAAATCTGAGTCACCTTCATGCAAACTCAAATACACACTTGAACTGTAGAAAAGTCTTACATTACAAATGCAGGGCAGATAAGAGCTCTCAAAGAAGACTTCATCCCCTAGAGAAAAATAATGACACACAAAATGAAATGCAATACATGACATGCTACCTTCACATATTTAGACAGAAGTGACATTTAAACATTAGTAAGCTATGGTGTTTGTTAAACAGGATAAAACAGGCTCAGTAAAAAAAATCTTAAAGACAAATGTAAAATTGTACCACAAAGCTCCATCTCCTCTTTTCTTCTATTTCTGCTCTCTAGAATTAATCAATTTTAGAGTTTATGTGGATTTTGTATATTTCTAGGCTAATTCAAACAGAATTAAATACACGCGCGCGCGCACACACACACACTTAAAGCAAACATCTGGATATGTGATGCATATTTTTCTGCAGTTTGCTTTAGTAATATAAACTTTCCATGTCAAGACACCCAGGCTTATCCTTCTTTTTAAAGAGCAGTTGCCTTGTGTTCCATTCTATTTATAAAATTTTTAAATCACTCAAGATGGGGGGCCATTTAGGTGATTCATCTAATTTTCACTAATTTTCACTAAAGCAGAATTATATATACTTGCATTCACGAACATACTGCACTGTTATATAAGCTCCTGGGGTGGAATCTTTAAGAAAGAAGATGGGTAAAGAGAGTGCCTGCTTTACATTTTGATAGATCCTGTCCAATTCCCTGCAAAAAGGCTATTCTTCTTATATTCCCAAGCAGAGGACCCCAGTGTCCCTTTACCCTCACCTTCACCAACAATGACTCCAATAGAATTGAGAAACTTTTTAAAAAAAAACTTCTGAACAGCTAACAAAATTAGTGTCACACTTTCTTTGGGAAATAGTATGAAGTTTGTGGGCAAAGAAATCATAGGTGACATAACTGACTGCCCTAAAGATAATTACAGTGGAAAGGAAAATCAAAACATAGAAGATAACTAAAAATGTCTAAGCACTCAAGAAAGACAATGATGACAAGCTACTGCGATTAACACTTTGGCAGTATCTTTAGTTGGGATGTGTCTCACTAGTTTTTTATTCTCTTTAAAGTGTTCCCTTCTCTAAAAATCTAAATTGTTTAATTAAAATATAACTGACATATAATATTACATTACTTTCAGGTGTATAGCATGATTCGATATATGTATATAACGTGAAATGATCCCCACAGTAAGTTTAGTTAACATCTACCACCACATATAGAAACAAATTTTTTTAATTTCATTTTTTATTCCTCACCTGAGGATATGTTTATGAATTCTAAAGAAAAAGGAAGGGGGGGAGGGGGAGAGAGAGGGACAGAGACAGAGAGAAAGAAACATCAATCAGTTGCCACCTGTAAATGCCCCCATCGGGGGATCAAACCTGCAACATAGGTATATGCCCTGACCAGGAATCGAACCTCACTCAATCTTTTGGGGGCAGGGACAATGCTGCAATAACTGAACCAACCAGCAAAGGCTTATTTATAATTTTTAAAATTTGTGCAGAATGATATAATAGCCATCTTTCTGTCCCCCTGGAATGAAAAAAATGAAAATATTGCCTGTTTTTTTTAATTAAATATTGGAGATGACAAGAAGTCCTTCAGGTTCCCCTGTCCAGTCCTGTTCCCCTCTCTAATTCCTCAGGGGCAACTATGACCTAGACTTTGTTGCGTATGGATCCAGTTCATGTCTTCGTACATTCGTGACAGTGGCTATGTCATCCTTATGTTATTTTGTATGATTTTCCTCCAAAAAATGCATAAATGTTGACCATGTATGTGTCTGAACCAACTTGCTTTGTTTTTAAACATTTTATTTTTGATTTTAGAAAGAGGGGAAAGGAGAGAGGAAGAGAGGGCAAGAAACACTGATGTTAGAGAGAAACACTGATTCGTTAACTTCTGTATGCACTCCAAGGGACTGAACCTACAATCCAGGTTTGTGCCTGACTGGGGCATGGAACCAGCACCCTTTTGATTCATGGGACCATACACAATGAGCTACACTGCCAGGGCATGAACCAACCTGTCTTTATCACTCAATATTATATTTCTGAATCTATCCACAATGATACATACACACCTAGTTCACTTATTTTTTTGATGTTCAAATAGTCCATGCAATCCATTCCCTTACTGACTTTTAAGTTGACTGTAATTTGTTGTAAACACATTAGAATGCTGTAGTGCATGTCTCCTTTAGGGTTTCTTTAGGTATAAACCTTGAAGTGGAATTGCTAGATTGCTAAATTCTACATATTGCAAACTTTATTAAATGTTGCCAAAATACAACGAAGGTATTAGTACAATATATGCTCACACTACAGGGTCCTGATTTCCCTGTTCTGTTCAACATGGTATTATCAGGCTATCTAATTTTTGCTAATCTGTGTGTAAAATAATATCTGGTTATAGCTTTAATTGCAGTTTCTCTGATTAACAATCAGGTTGAGCTTCTGTGAACTGTCTATATTCTTTGCCTTCCTCTTATACAACTGTTTTCTAATTGATTTTAAAGAGTTCTTTATACATTGTGGGTATTAGTCCTATGCTGTTACTTATGGTCATCAATATTATTTTCCTATTTATTGTCCTTTAACTTTGTGTTTCTAATTAACTACATCTACCTTCCTTGAAAAGTAACAAATATGAGCCTTAGGAAGAGCTCTTCCATCTCCATTTGCCCCAATGACACTTGTTCTTTCACCAATTGTCCAAAGTAAAATGAACAAGTTTAAAAAAACAAAGCATATCTTCTAAGTGAGATTTCAAACAAAGTTATTTTTAATAATCTTATTAGAGAACTAAGCCATAAACATTATAATAAAATTTCCAATCTATAAAATCTGGCTTGTGTGTACTGGAAAATCGCTTTTTTAAAGAGAACTTTTGTATACAAATAGATTCACTATTTAAACACAATCACTAACTATAATATTCAAATTTAATACCGAAGATTAAGACCTTATCTTATATGGTGGCACCAATTCACCTTTTATGTTAAAGGTCATACAATCATAACTCTTATGTCTCAACTTTTACATACCTTTTTCAGAAAGTGCGGTTAGAAACTTAAGAGAATTTAGCAGCTGGTAAAGGAAATCACCATATCCTATAACCAGAAGCATCAAAGACATATTTTCTAAGTACTTATTCCATATTAAACACATTTTATCACACATAGATAATCTACCTCACACTGATAATGTAAGTATCAAATGCAACAATTCATGTAAAGCACTTAGCACAGTAACCAACACATATTAAGTAGTAATAAATAAAATATTGTGAACATGTAGTTAAAGAAGGAGAAAACGAACTGTGTTAATAGCTGCTATTATAAATCACACCCAACGGTGTACAGGTTGACAGTCTCCTCTCTAGGCCCTCTCCACTTGGGCATCTTATAAAATAAAAAAAACAAAAACCCAACCACAGTCTTCCTAGGCAGATCTGCAATCCATTTCAGAATCTACCAGTGTTTAATCAGTCTTGTGACAAGCATTCTTAAGTCACTGCCTAAATGTTAAAGAATTGTATCATTAAAGACTGTGTGGAAAAAAGAAAAAAATGAAAGATTGAGCAAATCAATTGGTACATAACCCTCTCCTCTTTGGGAAAATTGTGAAATGTCTCAGAAAAATTGTTTTAAGAGAAAGAAAGCTGGTAGAATGACAAATAATGGCATTTATTAACCAGAGTGATCAAACATTTCAGTTTTACCTCTCAAAGGCTGACATCATATAAACAACTAATAACCATTAAATTGTACTTTAAAAAAATAGCAGAAGAACAAATTGGAGGGCAGACATTATTTGACTTCAAGGCTTACTGTATTTTGCTGTAGATAATGCACACTTTTTTGCCCAAATTTTTGAGGGAAAAATAAGGATGCACATTATACATGGGTAGTATTAATTCCATAAAACATATACAAATGTTTTTAATTCTTTTAGTTATGCTTACATATTAAAAGTGTAACTCTAGAAAGCAATAACGATATCCATATGCAAAATAATACCCTGGAATATGATCGTCAGTTTTGTTTCTAAATTTAAACACATTAAAAATTGAATTAAAGAAAAAAAGATCTTTTCCTGAAAGTTTGGGCCAAAAACATGGGTGTCTATTATACACAGCAAAATATGGTAATAGAGTCAAAATAATTTTGTACTGGTGTCAAGACAGGTCAGTGGAACTGAATGGGGAGTACAGAAATAGACCTATACATACAAGATCAACTGATTTTGACAAAGGAGCAAAGGTAGTGTCATGGAGAAATGACAGTCTTCCCAACAACTGGTGCTCAGACAACTGGACATCCATATGTAAATGGATGAACATCAAGCCATATTTTATAACAATACAAAATTTACCTCAATATAAATCTTAAAATATAAAAATTAAAAACTTCTAGAATAAATCTAGGAATCTTTATGATCTTGGGTTAGGCAAACAGTTCTTAGATATGACAAACATTATTAATAAAGGAATAAATTGACAAATTTGGTTTTGTCAAATTAAAAACTGCTCTTCAATAGACACTATTAATAGAATGAAAAGACAAACCACAAACTGGGAGAAAATATCTGCAAAGCCACATATCTTTATAGGACTTCTAGATCCAGAACAAATAAAGAACTCTCAAACTATAAAAAGACAAACAGCCCAGTTAAAAAATGAGCAAATCATTTGCACAGACACTTCACCAAAACAAGACATACAGATAGTAAATAAGAACATGAGCAGATACTGTACCTCAGAAATCATTAGGGAAAAGGAAATTACCACCACAAGGAAATAGCATTATATGCCTATCAGTACATCTACTTATCAGAAAATTAAAAAGACTAATCATTCCAAATGTTGGAGAGGACGTAAGAAAATGGAGCTCTCATACACTGCCAGCAAGAATATTAAAAAATCGTACAATCAATTTGGAAAAAAAGTTTGGCAGTTTCTTAAACAGTTAAGAAACATGTATGTCTACACTATGGTTCAGCTGGTCCACTCCCAGTATTCACAGAAAAGAAAGGTAAGGATGTATTCATAAAAAGACTTGTACAAAATTTTTATAGCAGCTTTATTTGTCATATTCCAAGACTGGAAACAACCCCAAATGTACATCAACAGGTGACTGGGTAAACAAACTGTGGTATATCCACATCCAGGAACACTACTTAGCAATATAAAGGAATTAACCCATTCCACAACACTACTGAATCTCAAATTAATTGTGTTTAAGTGAAAAGCCGAATCCTCCCAGTCCCCTCTCAAAAGACTATATACTGTATAAATCCATATTTATTAAACTCTAGAAAATGCAAACTAACTTATAATGACAAATCAAATCAGTGGTTGCCTAGGGATAAGAAATGGGCTGAGCTGGGTGGGAAGGAGGCATAATCAAGAGACACAAGGAAACTTTTGGGGTTGAAGGTATTCCATTACTTAATTGTGGTGATCATTTCAGAGGTGTATGAGTGTGTCAAGATTTATCAAATTATATACTTTTACAATGTGTTCAGTTTATCATTTGTCAATTATGCCTCAATAAAGCTGTTTTATAAACTGTACTATTAATGTGCTATGCTAACACACACACATACACACCCCCCCCACCATATTTTCTTATCAGCCTGCGAGGTAGGTACTATTTATATTTACCTTGTTTTACAGAGGAGTGAAGAGAGGGGAAAATCACTTGTAGACTAAGCTTTCTTTCTCTCTTTCAATTAACTCCACATCATACTGACTACTTAATATATACCAAGGACTGTCCTAAGAGCCAGGGTCATGCAAAGGTGTGGAAGCCATGTAGTTCCTTCTGTCACATTACTTACAGCATATAAGGATAAAAATAAGTAATGGTAGTATTATCGATAAACTGGTTTGTACAATAAGTAGAATACAAGGAAAATTCTAGGAAGGAGGTAGGTGGAGAGTGGAGGAGAGCACATTGGATGGGAGAAGAAGAAAAGTCAAGGAACATCTCACGTGGAAGGCAGTGTTTGAGCTGGACCTTACAGGTGAGCAGGATTTGGCCAAAGACGGATGGAGGTAGAAGGCAGAAGGGCAGACTAGGAGAAGACATAGTGGGCAAATTCTCCACTTTCTGCTGCTTTTCTCACTGGTCAGTGCCTGGTGTAGCTAAATATATAAAATCTAAAAATGATATAGCCTCTCAGTTCGCTCAGTCTGGTATGCTTAAATGGTAATGTTATTAAGGGGCATTTTTGTAACTATCATGTATGTTTTGTCTCTTTTGTTCAGTGGTATCCTTGGTGCCTGGTACTCTGTGTGGCACATGGTACTATGTAAATATTTGTGAAATGCATGAATGAACACAAATTCTAAAGGGAGAAAAGGAGACATTAATTAATGAACAATTATGGGCAACACTGCTTCAACCCAATCATAGCAAGCTATCTCTAGAGCTTTTATTAAACATTTATAGTAATAATAGCAGTCATTAACATTTGCTGAACACTTACTTTTTTGCATACACTGACATTATCTCATATCTCCCACCTTATATCATCGTTATTGCCATTCTGCCTATGAGAAAGAGGTTAATTTTGCAGCCAAGATTACACATCTAGCACATGTTCCTGAAACACCCCCCATGCCAAGGCATAGTTAGCTCTAATTTGCAGAATGGAGTTAAGTTTCTGAATTCTAGCTCCAGTGGGAACTGAAAAGGACCACTGAGTCACTATTAGTGGGAACTCAACAGAACCCCTGTGCAGAGCATTGATTTAAAAAGAAGAAGTAAAGAGCCCCCAGTGACAAGGCTCCTGTTTGAGGCAGTTACCAAAATGAGCTGCCTTTATAGAAGACGACCCCAGCTGACTGATCATCCAAGGGTTGGTCAAGATCAGACGCAGGTCTCAGGTCACAGACTAAAGTACAATGAATACAAACAAATCATACCCATGACCTTGAACTCACAGGGTTCTAAACCAAACTTTGCTTTTAGAAATCACTAGGCATTTTTTTTTTTTAAAACAAAGATTGAAAGGGCCCTTACACACTATAGATCTGGTCCTAGCCATCTTTAATTTTAAAAGCTTGACAGGGTATCTCAATGACTAGTTTGGAAATCACTATTCTCAACCACAAACGAGACCCACATCTTAAAGAAAAACTGTTCTTATGATACACATTAAATTTTCAACTCTGTGGTTTCATAATTGAAACTAAAACCCGTAAAATGTGGTCAACTTAAAAGGGAAATGTAGTTCCTGAACTCTTTGAAGACTTATAGACCATAGCTTATAAACTCTACCAATGAAAAATTTGAAAATGATAGAACATGACAATGTTTTCATTATTTTAAGAGTAATTTATTTTAAAATTCAAAAACAAACTCATTTGGATTTTGGGGAGGTTTTGCCTTTTAAAATAATTAAGTACTTATTACAATGTTCCAGAGGTAATTCCATCTAAATATCATGAACTGCCAATAACCAAGTCAAAAGGCAAGATCTCTAAAAACAAAGAACTGAATATGTTATCATCTCAATGTTCCAAAGGTTATGGGTATAACTAAAGACTGTACAGTCATTAAAAGTAGCATTTTCGTCAGAAGATCAAACTAACGTCATATACTTTTTAAAAAAGGACGCCTCAGGCTGGTTTTTAAAAGGGTCTATTTTATACAAGAAAAGCCTCCGAGCTATCAGTTTAACCATTTATTTGAAGAAAAATATAAAATCTTCCATACGAGCCCATCGGACAGCTGGGTCACCTCATACATAAATCACAGGTGAGAAGTGAGTCAGGAATTAAACTTCAATCCTATTCAATATCCATTAAGCCTGCGGTATGTTCCAGTACCTTCCTAGGTGCTAAGACTCCAGCAGTAAGCCAAGCAGACAAGATCCATGTTCTCAAGCAGTTAAAACAGCTTTAAATATAAACATATTAAGCACGGAATAGTTATGCATTTACATAAATAGAAAGAAGAGGAAACACAGAGAGCCATCACTGGAAGAACAAAGGGAAAACTAAAGCCCTGGCTGGCAGGCACAGTAAACCAAAAAGTTTCAGGCTTGATACCGAACACAACTAATTGATGTTTCTCTTTCACATTGGTTCCCCCCACCCCCATTCTCTCTACCTATTCTCGGGGAAGGAAGGAAGGAAGGAAGGAAGGGAGGGAGGGAGGAAGGAAGGAAGGAAGGAAGGAAGGAAGGAGGGAAGGAGGGAGGGAGGGAAGGAGGGAAGGAAGGAGGGAGGGAAGGAGGGAGGGAGGGTGGGAGGGAAGGAGGCAGGCAGGCTGGCTAAAGAAAGGAACACATGCACATGAATGTATTTATTCCTAATGGATTCTTAGTGGATGTTACAACTGATGTAAAAGGTCTCACTCCCACTGATGGCCACCTCTCCATTTCATTTCCACCAAACATGGGGGACACCATAGGGAAGGAGGGCTCCCTCATCTGACAGTTCAAGTGGGCTACCTCTCAATTTCCAATGCAAAGCCAATGACACTATTACCATTTGCCCACACCTTGCAAGACTGGGCCAGGGCTCCACTGCCCTCTGCCATCTCCATGTCGGCACAGAGCAGACACCTGAGTTTGTAATATTTGACACATGCTGAGAAAAATGGGTTAGTTAATTGCCTATACCAACAGCTCTTAATGATACAGGGATGGGAGGCTATATGTAGCGTACACCACATCTTGGAGGCTCAAAGTACCGCCCAAGTTTTTCTGCACATCTCTGGATTAGATAGGTGGTAACAAGTTAACTGCCTGTTCGCAGAATTTACTATAAAAATCATTGCTTTCTCTATCTGGTTATAATGTGTGCAGAACTGGGGGACTACTCATAAGACAGGCCCAGCTGCCCTGTCTTAAACTGACCATGGGCTATGAAGACAAAAATAATTAAGCAATAACCCACTTTCATGGGTTCACGCAGTTAATTCATTTTGACAAAGATGGTCTTAAAGAAATATGAGCTATGGGTTGAGAGGAATGGAGGATGAGCAGAACCATAGAGTCAGTAGTATAATGGGGAAAAAAAAACCAACAAAACCTTAGGTTCTTAAATTGAAAAGACTATACTTACACACATGATATTTATCTAAACTTAGGCATAATGGAAATAGTAAAAATCTTATAAAAACATAATTTTTAATAAAGAGCCAAACCAGATGCATTATTAGTAACACACTATTCCTATTTAAGAAAAAAAGATCTAAATAAAACTGAATGCTACTAATGTTAACCTGGATAGAGGCAAAGTCTTACTAAAGATACATTGGATTTTTTAAAAATCACGTGAGTTCATATCACTGCTAATTTGGTTAAAGAGTAATTCCTTTTATCTAGCTGGTATAGGAATATGCTGCTTGAAACTACAACCAACCCAAGTCACAGACACACAAAAAGTTATATACAGTAGCAACTTTCATCCAATCAATGTGTTTTACACATATCTCATTCCATCCTCACAGGTTTTTGTTGTTGTTGTTGTTGTTTTTAATTGAATCAACTTATCTGGAGAAATTTTAAGTGGGGGCGGGGGGTGTGTGGTCTCTTCTGGTGCTTAACATATCTTAAGCCCAGTTTTCCTCTGTAACTATTACTTTTCCAAACAAATTATTCTAATTCTAATAGGTAAAAAATTCAGGACTTTCAAAAAGTACTATGTCTGCAACAATCATGATAAATGACTTTTTACTCTTTCCATCTATCACATTTTCCTTAGTAAGCATTGCTCCCACCCTTTACTTGCCTTAATTATATTAAAATTTTGTTCCTGAGTAAGTTATCTAGCCAAATATTAAAAACATAACTTTCTCTTAATATATTCACATAAGCTGATTCCTCCCTATTGAAATAAGGGCCAGCATATCTTTTTAAATCTTCTATCAGCTTTTCTCAACTCTAGCTGGAAAGAAGGTCACTGGTTTGCCATGTGCCAATCAGTGTTACCTCCTGAGTCAATTGGGATGAGCACAAAAACACAGATGTAGGAGATGTCTGGTTAGTTAAAGAGCCAGGAAGGATAAGAAGAAATTCAGGTAACTGTACCAAAAATTTTATGCAAAACTAATTGAGACAGTCTTGGAAAGGTGGGGGGAGTGTTAGAAGGGAGAAGAAAGGTAAGAATAAGACAGGGAAGTATCAAATTTTTAATTCTGGAGAGAAAGGATGTCATCAATGCAAAAATAAACCTGCTGCAACAGGGCTGGGTGAGGTGAGGAAGGGACCACCCACTGCTGGGATCACAGTATGGCAGAGAAAGCCACAGCTTCCTGCCTCAGCCCCACTAGGGCCTGTCATGACCTCCTCTGAAAATCCATCATTTTTCCTCCCCCTCCAGGCCAGCAGTAATCAAGTCCTCTTAACATACACAGACTCCTTGGGGTGAATAACACAGCAAGTGACACTTTGCAACCTTCTTGAATCATCAAACCTAGGAACCGAAGAATGCAGAAGTGAGGAATTTGTATAAATGGCTTTCAAAGGAGGGGGGTGTCTGAAAATATGTCTGATTTGCAATAATGTCCTTCAGCAGATCCCAAGGACAGACACCTCCCAGAGATAACTCAAACTGAAAGCCAGTGGCCCTTAAAGCCATTCCTGTGAGAAGTCACCTGCATTTGTTTCTCTTGCCTAACATTGGTTGATCCAGAAATTCAGGTCTCTTAAAGTAACAGATGTACAGTAAATGAGGACATTATTCTCCTCAGCAGAATATTCTCCTTGTGACTCCAGGAGAAACTTTCATATTGTTTACCAAGGCAAGCATAGGTTTTATATGAGCTAACACCTCCCTGAGAGCTCTGTGTAGCCACTCTCAGACTACAAGGACATTCCCCTGAGATGAGCATCCTTCTGAGGATCATTTGCCTGTATGGGTCCAGAAAGGTACAATAGGTTCATACACTCTCTACAAATAGTAGACTACACTTCTTAAAACTCAGAACCGGTTAAGTCTGGTTACTCTGGTCAATACCTTCCCACTGCAGTTGGAATAAAGATAAGAATCCTTAAGATGGTCTACAAGTCTGTGATGTTTGGGCCCCTGTCTACCTTCTAGCCTGATCTCACTCTCTGCACATACTGCCCAGACTTCCTTTTTTGTTTCCTGGAGCTGCCAAGCCCTCTGGCACCACCCACCATCTCTTCCTTTATCCTCAGGCTTCATAGTGAACACCAAGGCCTCCCTCAGTTCCAGAGTCACTTTGAGAATTCTTCCCTGACCACATTTTTGCCCTCGCTTTTGCTATGTATTCCCACAGAACCTTCTTTTGTTGCTTCATAGTATGAAGGTTGTTTCATAGAACCTTCTTTCATTGCTTCTTTTGTTGCTTCTAATGTAGATCATTTCTTTAAAAATTAAAATCCAATCCTGGATATTGACTTCTTTATGGGAGCATTGCATTACTACAGAGAGAAATGTGTCTGTACCACTTCCTCTGCATGCTCAGCTTCCCCAGAGAGCAGAGCATGGTGAAACACCAAGCAGTCTGCAAGCCCAGATTCCACTACCCCTCAGGAGGAGCAATGCTTCGCAGATATCAGCTTATGTAGTTCAAGTCCTTATTTATGGCCAAGGTTTTCTCTTTAAATAACATAAATAGAAGATGAAGCTTGCCCTTAACTGCTCAATCATTAACATGCCATGGAAAATGACCAAAAGGAATTTCATGTTACTCTACCATGAGTTCTTTACTTACCAATAACATTTGAGGTATTCACAGTAATACTGTGCCCATTTTACAGGTTAAAAGAAAAACTAATGTTTAGACTAGAGATTAAGTCACCTGCCCAAGATTGCCTAATGACAGAGCTAGGATTAAAAGTAGACTGTTTAATTTCAGATTTGTACATTTAAGGAATAAAAAAAGGAAGGATAATCACACCTATAAAGGTGTCCTCCAAAGGGGGGAAAAAAGGAAAAACTGAAAGACCATTTAAAAGGAAAACCTTTGAGAGAAAACTAGTCAACATACATACACATACACAATATACACACATGCATGAGTACATGCACATGTACCACACATACACACTTCACAGATACACACATATACACACATTCTCTTGAAGAGAATTAAAATCAGTATGTAAACTTATGAAAAATGAACAAAATATATAAAGAACTGAATTGCATTTTAAATCCCTCATACTCAACTGGTTTTCTGCTTACTAAAGGAAAGAAAATAACAGCTACAGAATATTCTGTGACCACAAATTAAGTCAGACATAAAATTTTATGTTAGTGATTTAGTAAACCTGAGAATTAAATATGTAATATGGATTTTAAGATATTGTGGTAATTTTATCAACCTCCTCATCAGCTATTACTAAAAGCTGTGCTTAGTCTCTGCTGTAAAAAATCTTCAAGAAGGTCTCAGAAATGCAGTGAGTGATATATATGATATAATAATATATAAAATACTATAACAATATAGAAAATAATCTAAATAATAATAAAAGGTTTTCCAACTCATTTTTTGCCACCCTGAAGGAGAAACCAGTCAGTTAAACTATGGTAGAACTGTAAGTATTATACACACTGAGGTTCTTTATCATGACTTCTGTTTTGCATATTTAAAACAAACCTAATGTCTTTGTCAAGGACTTTTAAAGTTTGTTGTTGTCTTCATCTTATCACAAATAAAATTTTAGTGATCTGTAATTAAGCACACCTCAAGGAAAAAGAAGGCAGTTTACTGAATGTCAGAATTAGGAGGAGGAAATGGGAGACTGAAGCCTAGAAAGGCAACTTTCTTAAGGCTACACAGATCTATGCATGGGCATGGAAACTACAGTTGATTTCAGGGCTGTAGTATTGATTGAACCTAGTGAACCACTGGCAGGAAGAGCCTTTGGTCTTACCTCGAGGTAATACATATTGCACAAATAAGATAAATGGTTTAATAGCAAAACTAAAAGGCAGCAAGTGACTATAAAACAATCAAGGTGACACGTTTCTACAAGGTAAAAAAAAAGGAAAAAATATAAAAAGAAATATTAAAATCTTATATAAATTACAATATATGGGAGAGGGGACAGGAGGATCTTAGGCTAGAAAATAAACATATCGTGTAAGGGAGAAGACGTAATCACCATGCATGTGAGACTAGATACAAATAATTAATGGAATGTGATTAGAGACTAAAACTGAACACAGATATTCGGGTTTCCATCAGTTGATGGGCTCTATAGAGGGGCCCTGGCACTCAGGGGTGAGAAACCATGTTTAAATGTATTTCGAAACTCTACTTGCCTAAAATTAATAATGCTTTCAAAAGTGAACAGTTAATAAAAACATATATTGTCTCTTACATTTAACCAGAGTTCCAGAACCAACACTGTTGATTCCTCAGCTTATAAGTAAAAGTTTAACTTTCAGAATCAGGGAGAATTTTGACAGCCTGACACCTATTAATTTTTCTTGAAAATTTAACGACAATTTTTTCCACTTTCCCCAGAATTTCCCCAGAATTCTATAAATAAGCATTTAACAGTTAGCTAATTTGGCTTTTAATCATCAAAACAACTTCTAAGAATTTTAAGTAATGGGTATAATTTGGAGGGAAGTTAAAAACTGGGGCCAAGCATCCCCCTCACTGTCCTACCAAAAATCTCACTGTTAAGGGAACCTGCATAGCTAGGTGATTTTTCAGAATAAAAATTCCGTGCTGCTGAAATGTAGTTTAATAGTTATCAGTTAAAAGAATCTTTATACATGCCATATACCGCTAGAGAAATTAATGACAGATTGTATGCAGAATCAACTTCCTTCTCCTTTTGCCAAAGCATTAACATTTTAGTCATTTCTCAAGAACCCATTATGTGGCTCAATCACTGTGGACTTGCTGTGTGTCTCTGGTTGAAATGCTGGTGATAGGGATAAGCATTAATAAGTATTGTGCCACTGCTAAGTGCTTTGCAAGTTATCACGTAACTTATTTCTCACAGTAGCACTATAAACTAGGGACTTTTCATTATCCCTACTACACAGACAAGTGAACTGAGGTTCAAAGGATTTGGACACGTCCCATATAACTCCAGATCCCATGCTCTTACAGTAATGCTGCAACCAGAGAGCAGGTGGAACACATAATTAAGCACCTTTGGGCAAGAGTTCTCTGAATGAATTTAATTGAAAAATGGAAACGCTGATAGAGAAGTTGCTTCTCTACGTAGGTCTACGAAACAAGGTTCATGATCAGTGCAGAAGTTTACTAGAGGCATCTTAGGGTGCTTTCTGATTTTTTCCTCTCACAAGGAGGGAGGTAAGAAGATAACCTGTGTCTTCTGGCAGAGGAAAAGTGCACACGTGGTTCCTACGTGAGCATGTTCTTCCAGGGCTCAGATAGAGCCTGCATGCTAGGAGCAAGTGAAGGACTCCAGCATCAGAAAGAGTTGGTCTTTCCCATGGAGCTTCCAAAAATGATGCTTGTTTTATTCCAACCAGGACGCAAGCTGGCCACAAGCACTGGAGATACTGCATTCAGGCAGAAAACATAATAAAAAGAAAAAAGAACACTTTGTGATGATGTCAATGCTACAGTGTAAAAGGCAAAAACCTTGACCATGGCCACAACAGCAAAGACCCTTGATGCCAGAACCATCAGGGCCTGCTGCTTGTGAAATCAGAGGTGTTAGGTCTTTCATACTCAGAATAGGTCATTTTATGTTACCATTTAATAAATCCAATTTGAAAAAAAAGATAGTAGATTCTTAAATAAGAATAAATAATACTTAATAGTTTTAAAAAAGTTTTCCTAGAAAGAGTAGCTCTTAACCTTTTCAAAGAATCAAATATTTTAAGGCCCTGTTTGATTAGATCTTGTGGTCTTAGTTTTCATCAATTAAGAAAATGTCAAAAACAAGGAAAAGACAGAAGTACTGGCATAGGTATATCAATTCGTACTGTGTTCATCACAGCCGTTAAATGTAGTCTGCTGTGGTAAACAGTATATATACATGTGTACATATATGTGTGTGTGTACATATATACATACATGTGATTAATAAATGAAATAATTGAAGTATACATTTATTTTCAATGTTTGTGGACAAATGGATGCACTGATCTCTCAGAGTTCCTCCAAAGGCACAGGTTTCTACAGCTCACATTGGAAACCACTGTGTAATTTTAGAGTTCCTTGTTATTTGCAACTCATCTCCCAAGATTTGACAGGATTAATCTATTGTTTCAACTTTTCTTACAACGGAATGTACCCCATGTAGAAAAGATTTTAAAGAAGTATTGCATATACTTTGCAATTTCCACTGATCAATTAATTATACACAAAGCAAAACTTTCTTTGCTTGTCTTCCTCCTCCCCTTTCTTCTCAAAGAGCGCATTTAGTGAATACTGTTGGAGATGTGCCACAACTCTGTTTACTGTAGGTATAAGAAACTCAAAAGTGAAGAAAAGTGGCTGACTTTATCTGAACTAACATTTCTCAATTTTTCTTATGTTACTTTCAAATTAACTTTCAGGTCTCTACAACAATGGTTCTCAAATGTGACCATACATTAGAAACAATCAGAAGGCTAGCGAACACCACACATTAATAGGCCCCACCTATAGTCTGGGCTCAAGAGACTTGGGAGGAATGCAGAAAGTTTGCATTTGTTTTCTTTTTTTTTAATGCTATTACAGTTGTCCCAGTTTTTCCCCCCTTTCCCTTCCCCAGCCCACCCCCACTTCCACAGTCATCCCCACACCACTGTCCATGTGCCTCCGTCCTTCTTATATGTTCTTAGACTAATCCCTTCACCTTCTTTCAATCATTCCCCAGCTGTCAGTCTATTCCATGTTTCTATACCTCTGGTTTTAAGCAGCTCCCTGGTGATAAAGGGAATGAAGCCCCACACTTTGAGACTAAGCTACAGAATACTTTCCAAGAAACCATATTTAGGGTTAAGTTCTACATTCCTTAGATTTATGTCAAACTGAATGAAGATTTTACATTAAAATTAACTAACCTTTAAGAATATTCTGTTTTTTCTCTTGTCTATGAGATATATATCAGTGGTCTTATGTGTCAATAAAAATAGGTACAATGACCCATACTTTCAATACTGTATTATAAATTCTATCAAGATTATGCCAATTAATGAGCTGAAAAAATTCTTGTGGTGTATGATTTTAATTTGAATCTGGACAGCTACTATGAAAATTGAAATCAACTTTACAAAGGCTTTTGTGTTTATTAACTTATATTTTAAGACAATAATAAAATACATAAACACTGAGGAAAATATGTAATTCCAAACTAAGAAGGTCATAAAATATTAGGATATACTGATTTTTCTTTCAGGAAGTCATGGAGTGATTAATATCTTTGCTCTCTTAGCTTTCTTGTTTATTATAACTCAACAGTTAACTAACTCCAATACAATAAACTGATTGTTCGCATTACAAAGTAACAAGATATCTAAAAATTTTAAATTATAACTTAAACACATTATTTCTGGTTTAATAAATGATCAAAACCAGTATCAAATCAGAAATGCTGGGTTCCTGGTGAATAAGACAAGGAGGAAAGCCTACTTCCCTGAATTACCAGCTGTGCTGCAAATCCCTAAAAATATACTGCAGTTAACTAAGAAAAGAAATTGCCTTCGTGACATTAGCATGGATAAGAAACATCTAAAACTCCACCAAAAAACTAGCTTTCAATAACCTAAATGTTAACGTAGCTGCTGTTGAATGCATAGTGAAAGAACAACCTAGGATTAACTAGTCTCCGTTTCGTTCAATATCTTTTTTGTACCAAGAACAATGATTAAATGCTATGTATTCCCAAGGTCTTAGACATCTTTAACATGCTGAACTATGCTACGTAAATGCAATAATGTGAGGTTTGAAAGAAGTTGGAGTGATTCGCGTGACTAACAAGTCAAGAGCTGTCCCCACAATCAGGCCTCTGTGGAAGGCTGCTGGCATAGATGGGCCCAGATGCCACATTACCAAGGGTGCCTCTTCATTGTGCTCTCCTGCCCAAAATTATCCACTGTCTGTCAGCTTTGTCAGCAAACCTATGAGCCAGAGAGTTGTAAGAAAGAAAGTAAGGACTAAATATTTTGTTTTGTTTTCTTGTTTGTTTGTTTCTTCTGATGGGGAGGAAGGCAGCAGGCCAACAACGTTAGGTGGGTATAACGGCAGCACATAAAGACAGGAAGTAGGTAGCAAGAATTGTTGTAAGAGGTGATTAATAATTAGAAATGATTATATAATTCTTTACCAACAACAATGAAACAGAATCATCAACTGAGCAATTTCCATCTACCCAGCACTGTGCTAAGTGCATTCAATCTGTGTTAATGAAAAGACCAAAGGGTCACTTGTGGCTACTGAAACTGAAAATGTGGCCAGTGTGACTGAGGGAATGAATGTTTTATTTTTATTTCCCTTAAATCTAAATTTAAAGATGTACTCAATTATTGGGAATCTTTTAAATATGTTTTAAAAGAGATTCATATATCTATTTTATCAACTGTAAATCTCATAAAACTCTAAAAACAGATGGAGTAATTCTAATGAAAATTTAGCACGCAAGTTAAGCTGTGCTTGTAGGTATAAAATATACACCTGATTTTAGAACACTTAGTATGAAGACTTACTGTAAAGAATTTAAAAGTCTGGTTAATTTTAATACTGACTACATTTTTATTATTTTTTAATTTTACTTTTAAATGACAGTTTACATTCAATATTTTTAGTTTTCACAGTTGATTTTATTTTTTTTACTTTTTTTATTTTTTCAAATACATTTGTCTCTGCCTTCCCACCACCACTTTCCCTTACCCCCACGCCCCCTCCAATCCTTTCCCTTTGGTTTTGTCCATGAGACCTTGCTATATGTTCCTTGACTTTCCCCTTCACTTCTTTTTCCCCCCGCTGCCCACCTCCTTCCCCTTTCTCTCTGTTAGTTTATTTTCCTTTCAGTGTTGCTGGTCTTATTTTCCTTGCATCTTTGTATTGTTGGTTAGGTTCTGCTTATAGGTGAGATCATATGGTATTTGTCTTTCGCCCTCTGGCTTATTTTGCTTAGCATAATGCTCTCTAGTTCCATACATGCTGTCACGAAGTTTTGCAGTTCTTTTTGTCATTCTGCTGCATAGTATTCCATTGTGTAAATATACCATTTTTTGATCCAATCATCTACTTATGGGCATTTAGGTTGCTTCCAACACTTGGCTATTGTAAATTGTGCTGCTATGAACACTGGGGCACATAGGTTCTTTTGAATTGGTGTTTTGGGATACCTAGGGTATAGTCCCAGCAGGACTATCACTGGATCGAAAGGCAGTTCCATTTTCAGCTTCTTGAGGAAATTCCACACTGCTTTCCACAGTGGCTGCACCAGTCTGCATTCCCACCAACAGTGTACTAGTGTTCTCTTTTCTCCACAGCCTCACCAGCACCTGTTGTTTGTGGATCTGTTTATGATGGCCATTCTGACTGGTGTGAGGTGGTATCTCATTGTGGTTTTCATCTGCATTTCTCTGATGGCTAGTGATGCCGAGCATCCTTTCAAAACTCTCTGGGCCCTCTGTATCTCTTCCTTGGAAAAGTGTATGCCCAGGTCCTTTGCCCATTTTTTGACTGGATCATTTGTCTTCTTGGAGTGGAGTCAAGTGAGTTCTTTATATATCTTAGAGATCAAACTTCAATCTGATGTATCATTACCAAATATATTTTCCCATACAGTTGGCTCCCTTTTCATTTTGCTGATGTTTTCTTTAGCTGTGCAGAAGCTTCTTATTTTGATGAGGTCCCACTTGTTTATTCTTTCCTTTATCTCTCCTAAACCACCCTTGCTTTAGGAGACATATCAGTGAAAAAATTGCTGCGTGGGATATCTGAGTTTCCTGCCAATGTTCTTCTCTAAGACTTTTATGGTGTTGCGACTTATATTTAAGTCTTTTATCCATCTTGAGTTTATTTTTGTGTAGGGTGTCAGCTGATGATCCAATTTCAATTTTTTGCATGTAGCCATCCAGCTCTCCCAACACCATTTGTTGAAGAGGCTATTATTGCTCCATTTTATGCTTCTGCATGCTATGTCACATATTAGTTGCCCAAATAGACCTGGCCTTATTTCTGGGCTTTCTGTTTTGTTCCACTGGTCTATGGGTTTGTTCTTGTGCCAGTACCAGATTGTTTGAGTATAGTGGCTTTGTAGTAGAGTTTGATGTCCAGTATTTTGATCCCTCCTACTTTGTGTTTCTTTCTCAAAATTGCTGTGGCTATTCGGGGTCATTTATGGTTCCATATAAATTTTTGAAATGTCCTATTTCTGTGAAATACGTCATTGGTATCTTAAAAGAGATTGCATTGAATCTATATATTGCTTTGGGTAGTATGGACATTTTGATTATATTAATTCTTCTAATCCATGAGCACGGTATATGCTTCCATTTATTTGTGTCTTCCTTAATTTCTTTCTTCAATGTTGTATAGTTTTCTGTGTACGGATCCTTGGTTAAATTCATTCCTCGGTACTTTATTTTTCTTGTTGCTATATCGAATGGTATTTTTTTCTGATTTTTTCTTCTATTTCATTGCTGGTGTGCAAAAATGTCTTGAATTTCTGAATATTGACTTTGTACCCTGCTGTTTTGCCTAATTCACTTATGAGATTGAGTAGTTTTTTGGTGGAGTCTCCAAGGTTTTCTATGTACACTATCATGTCATTGGCAAACAATGATAGTTTAACTTCTTCTTTTCCTATTTGGATGCCTTTTATTTCTTTTTCTTGTCTGACCGCTGTGGCTAGGACTTCCAATATGATGTTGAAAAGAAGTGGTGAAAGTGGACATCCTTGTTGTGTTCCTGATCTTAGTGGGAAAGCTTTTAGTTTTTGCCCATTGAGTATGATGTTGGCTCTAGGTTTTTCATATATGGCCTTTATTATGTTGAGGAGTGCCCCACTGATTCCCATTTTGCTGAGTGTTTTGATCATAAATGGGTGCTGGACCTGATCGAATGCTTCTTCTGCATCTATCGAGATGATCATGTAGTTTTTGTCTTTTATTTATGTGATGTATTACATTTATTGACTTGCGTATTTGAACCATCCCTGCATCCCTGGGATGAATCCCACTTGATCATGGTGGATAATCTTTTCAATGTATTGCTGGATGCGGTTTGCCAATATTTTGTTGAGGATTTTGGCATCTCTGTTCATCAGCAAAATTGGCCTGTAGTTTTCTTTCTTTGTAAGGCCTTTATCTGGTTTTGGGATTAGGGTGATGCTGGCCTCATAAAAAGAGTCTGGGAGTCTTCCCTCCTCTTGGATATTCTGGAATAGTCTGAGAAGGACAGGGGTTAGCTCTTCCTTAAATGTTTTGTAAAATTCTCCTGTGAAACTGTCTGGCCCTGGGCTTTTGTGTGCCGGGAGTTTCTTGATTACTGCTTCCATTTCCCCAGCTGTTATCGGTCTGTTCAAGCTTTCTGTTTCTTCCTCCTTCAGTGTTGGAAGATTATACTTTTCTAAAAATTTGTCCATTTCATCAAGGTTTTCAAATTTCTTGGCATATAACTGTTCATAGTATTTTCTGCCAATCCTTTGTATTTCTGGGGTATCAGTTGTTATCTCTCCTCTTTCATTTCTGATATTATTTATTTGGGTCCTCTCCCTTTTTTTCCTGATGAGTCTGCTTAAAGGCTTGTCAATTTTATTTATCTTTTCAAAGAACCAGCTTCTGGATTGGTTGATCCTTTGAGTTGTTCTTTTAGTCTCTATGTCTCTATGTCTGCTCTAATCTTGATTATTTCCTTCCTTCTACTTGCTCTGGGAAGTATTTGTTGTTGTTTCTCCAATTCTTGAACTTGTAGTGTTAGGTCTTTTATTTGAAATGTTTCTATCTTTTTTAGGTAAGCCTGTATTGCTATGAACTTCCCTCTCAGGACTACCTGTCCTGTGTCCCACAGTTTTTGGACTGTTGTATGTTCATTTTCATTTGTTTCCAGACATATTTTGATTTCTCCTCTTATCTCATTATTGACCCATTCATTGTTTAATAGTCTAGAATTCATTCTCCATGAGCCTGCAAGTTTTTGAAATTTCTCTTTGAGGTTGATATCAAGTTTTAAGCCCTTGTGGTCTGAGAAAAAGTTTGGTATTATTTCAATTTTCCTGAATTTGCTGAGGCTTGCTTTGTGTCCTATCATGTAGTCTATCTTTGAAAAACTGCCATGAGCATTTGAAAAGAATGTGTATTTTGCTTCTTTGGGGTGTAAGGTTCTATATATGTCAGTTAAGTCTATTTGATTCAGTGCATCATTCAGATCCACAATATCCTTGTTGATGTTTTGTTTGGAAGATATGTCCATTTTTGACAGTGGGGTGTTGAAATCCCCTACTATCAGTGTGTTGCTGTCTATATCTTTTTTGAAGTCATCCAAGATTTTCCTCATATACTTGGGTGCTCCTATATTGGGAGCATATAAGTTTACAATGTTTGTCTTCTTGACAGATTCTTCCTTTAAGTATTATAAAGTGTCCCTCTGGGCCTCTTTTTATGGCCTTTGTTTTGAAATCTGCTTCGCCTGATACAGGTATGGCAACCCTGGCCTTTTTCTCTTGCCCATTGGCTTGGAATATTTTTTCCATCCCTTTACTTTCAATCTCTACAGGTCTCTTGCTCTGAGGTGGGTCTCTTGTAGGCAGCATATGTGTGGGTCATGTTTTCTTATCCATTCAGCTATCCTGTGTATTTTGATTGGGGCATTTAGTCCATTCACATTGAGAGATATTACTGATAGAAACTTACTCATCTTTTCTCTTTGTACCTGTGTTCCTTTCTCTCTCATTCTTTTCCTTCATCTGCTTAAACCAGTCCCCTTAGCATATCTTGGAATGCTGGTTTGGTAGAGATGTATTCTTTTAGTCTTCTCTTGTCTGGGAAACTCCTACTTCCCCCTTCTATTTTCATTGAGAGGCTTGCTGGGTAGAGCAGCCTTGGTTGTAGGCCCTTGCTTTTCATGACTTGGAATATTTGTTGCCATTCCCTTCTGGCTTGTAGTGTTTCTGTTGAGAAGTCAGCTCCTAGGCATATTGGGGTCCCCATGTATGTTACTTTCTCCTTTTCCCTTGCTGCCTTGAGGATTCTCTCTTTGTCTTTAATAGTTGCCATTTTAATGAAGATGTGCCTTGCATGGACCTCCTTGACTCCCTCTTGAGTGGGGTCCTCTATGCCTCCTGGATCCATGAGAGCCTTTCTCTCCTCAAATTAGGGAAATTTTCCATCATTACTTTTTCGAGGAGGTTCTCTATCCCTTGCTTCTCTTCTCCTTCTGGTATCCCTATTCTACGGATATTATTGCGTTTCAGGTTGTCCTGCATTTCCCTAAATGCCTCTTCGTTCTTATTGAGTCTTTTATCCATTTCTTGTTCTTTCTGGGAGCTTTTTTCTACCTCATCCTCCATCTCACTCATTCGATCCTCGGCTTCATCCAGCCTGCTTTGGATTCCTTCTACTGTGTTTTTCAATTCAGAAATGGTATTCTTCATATCCCCTTGTGTCTTCTTGATAGTTTCTATGTCCTTTTCCAGGTTGATATAGTTTGCTCTAAGTCCCTGATAGTTTCTCTGCAGTTTCTCATAGTTCTCTTTGAGCTGGCTGAGCTCATTGAGCTTCCTTAGAGCCATTGTTTTGAATTCAATATCTGATAGTTCCCTTGCCTCTATTTCATTGAGCTCTCTTTGTGGGGAGTCCCCTTTTCCACTCATGTGGGGGAACTTCTTTTTCTTCCCATTTTTGTGAGAGTCTATTAAGTAAATAATTTATTTACTTATTTATTTTTACTGTTGCTTCAATTGATCTGTCTCGATTTCCTGACTTTATGGATTAAACTTCTATGGTAGTGGGCGGGTTTATTTATTTATTTACTTTTTTCTTTACTTTTCTTTCTGAGTCTGCCTTTGATGATGTCAGTTGTTGACCCTATATGACCTTGGGTCGTTTGTCTGAGCTCTCCAGGAATCTATTGTCTATGTCTGACTCCTGCTTTGGGCAGCTCTATGACCCCTTCCGCCAGGGATCCACTATTTCTGTGGATTGCTCTGCACTGTCACGCTGTCTCCTTGAGCATGCTTCCCAGCCCGGAAGGATCCCGCGCCCGCCTGGGCACTTATTCTCCCGACCTCGTGCACTCCTCTAGCCCCCATGCCCAGTGGGCACCCCGGGACTGGTCAGTGTAGGGTCTTCTATTGTGTGCTTTCCCCGCTTTTGGCTCTTTGGGGCCGTCGCCTGCCTGCGCAAAATGGAGACCACGGAAATGGAAGCAAGTCAGCTCCAGGACTCTCTGGTTAATCCTGTCTCCAGTCTCTCCCCCAGGGTCTCTGGGCAGCTCTGTGACCCCTTTGGTCTGGGATCCACTATTTCTGTAGACCACTTTGCAGTCGCGGGCCCCCACGGGCGCCAGTTTACGCCTGCCCTCTCCAATCTGTGCACTCCCTCGCAGGCCCCGTGGGCGCCAACCTGCGGGAGCCCTCGCCAGCCCGCACGGTCACGGGTCCACACACGTGCTGGCCAGCGCTGGCTAACCCTCACCAGCCACTAGGCGTGTGTGCACGCGCCTGCACTGGGTGGTTTTGGGCTATTGTGTGGTTTCCAGCTTTTGGCTCTTTGGGGGCGTGGCCTTCACGCGCACAATGGAGACTACTGAATGGGGAGGAAGTCTGGACTCCCCGGTTCCTCCTCCCATTCTTTCCCCAATGCCTCTGTCTCCAGTCTCTCCTCGGGGGTTTCTCGGCAGTTCTGTTACCCCTTCGGCCAGGGATCCACTATTTCTGTGCACCGCATTGTAATTGCGGGCCCTCTGGCTCGTGCTCACCTGGCTTCTACCTCTTTGGGGGTGCGTCCTACCTGGGCAAAATGGAGACTACTGAATTGGGAGGGAGTTGGGACTCCCCAGTTCCTCTTCTCATTCTTTCCCCAACGCCTCTATCTCCAGTCTCTCCTCAAGGCTCTCTATGCAGCTCTGTGACCCCTTTGGCCAGGGATCCTCTATTTCTTCCTGCTTGTCTGCACTTAGCCCCCTAGCTCACACACGCACAAAAAGCATGTTAATTGATTCCCTTATGCCTGGGCGAGGTGGTAGCTGCAGAGTGGGAGGTGACTTATCACCGGGGCTCCGTAGGCCAGCGTCTCAGTTCTCTTCACAAAGTTTTCCTCACCAATCTTTTCCCAGCCACCATCCCACTCTGCTGCTGCCTCTACCCAGAAATCAAGGAGGGCGGCTGCCACTGCAAATTTTTGCGTTGGCCCTTTATATGTCTCTTTGCATTCCCAGCCGCCTGTCTCTGGCAGAAAGCCCCCCTAAGCTTTTTGGGGTTGCATTTTGTCTGTGTGTTTTCCTGGTTTCAGCTGCTGTAGTCTAGGGGTCCCTGTTTATGGTTCAGACCCTGTTCTTCTCGGAGGAAGCTAACTGGCCGTTTCAATGTTCCTCTGGCGCTGGTGCCCGTGGGCACCCAGCCCACCCTCACGAGCCTCCACCGCACTTCTCACCCGTTGGGACATGTGAGAGTTGAATCCACTGTCTGTCCACGGCTCCAAGCCTCCTCTCCCTCTATCGTTCCATTGTTTTCCAGGTGATTTCTCCACTATTTAGTCGCAATTCCAGTTTGGTCTTGGGAGGAGGTCAGGTGACTCCCATTCACTCCTCCGCCATCTTCCTGGTTTTTTCTAATATTGATTACATTTTGAAATGACAATATTTTGGATACACGGAGTGAGAAAATATATCTTTTTTTAAAAAAAAATTTTATTTATTTATTCATAGAGGGGAAGGGAGGGAGAAAGAGATGAAGAGAAGCATTGATGTGTGAGAGAAACATCGATCCGTTGCTTCTCACACACACCCTGACCAGGACCTGCCAGCAACCCAGGCATGTGCCTTGACCAGGAGTCCAGCTGTCACCCTTTTGCTTTGCAGGACGATAATCAACCAACGGAGCTACACAAGTCAGGGCAATAAAATATATTATTGAATTGATTTTACCTGTTTATTTTTACTGCCTTTGATGTGGCTAATAGGAAATTTAAATCTTTTTATGTGGCTTACATTCTTTTTCCAATGGATGGTACTGTGTTGGGTGAGTTATCTCATTTAACCCTCACAAAAACTCTCTAGAGCACTCTTACCTTCATTCCACAGATGAGGACACTGAGTCCCAGGGAGAACAGGAAACATGCCCAAAGTCAACACAGTTCAGTACTGGAGGCAGGCTAATCCTAGATTTTCAGCAAGGATACTGATGACGATCACACCTCAATGCATAATGAAGCACATCAGTTGTCATTAATGGGAATCTGTCATCTAAATAATAATTTAGAGTTGTGTTTGGATACCAAGTTATGAGACTGAAGTCATATGGTCTGTACTTCCATAAATTCAATCTTTTAAGATTAACCTGGGTGTCATATATATCACCAAACACTTAACAATGCAGGATGACCAAAGGCCATTACTACAGCTTGTCTTACCAGATGAAGGGTTCAAATTAAATTCCATCAAACCACACTGAGCCAATACACTCTGACAAGCACCTCACATCCAAAGCCTTCAAGAGCCTGGACTTTTTTCTAATTTGTTCCCCCTTTCTCTTCACCAAAAGATAAAAGAAAGCCAACTAATACGCTGAATGGGGTAAAAGAAAACACAACAAAGTTAACAGGGGACTATAGATGGCCCTTCAGAATTTGTAAAAACACACATACAAGAGGGAACATTTCCATCGCTGCACAATATTGCTTTGTTTAAGGGCCAAGTCTCAGTCTTGAAACGTGTTGGTGATAAATCAGCAGGCATTATTTTAACTCAACCAGTTTTATGAAATAAGCCAAGAGTTGAAAGAGGCAAGGCTAATTACCAGCATTCCTCGATGAATTACTTAGCAGTGTGTGCTAAGTCAATGTGCCGCTACATCTTGATCCCCAATTTTATCCTGTACTTGTTTCCCAGGAGGTAAAAAGAACATGTGGCTAATTAAGGCAGCGATCTCCACAGCCAGAAGTACTCAAGGTAAGATTTCTTTTGAAAAAAAAGAAAAGGTTCTTTGCCTGGTACTCATTAATCTAATTTTTACTACTTCACTAGAAAAACATAGCTAATCTTGTCACCTTTAAGCATTCTGTACTACCATGCAGTGTTCAGAAAAAATGTTACATATTTGTAACTTAGCCAATAAGAATTTCTTAAGCCTTTCCTAAGCAGCAGGAATGTGTCTGGTTTGTCACTTCTAATTAAGTCTTAACAAAATTTCTAGCTCCTAAATTTTAATTACACAAAACTCAAGGCCAACAGGGAAGATTATGACAAAACTATGCCTTTTGGTAAGGTAATAGATTTTTCTTTTCATGGTGGGTCTCTTAACTACTTCTAGAAATTATTCAAAACCTAATGATTCAAATCCTTTTATTCATTTTTCATGTTCGGGACCCATACACCTTCCTATGTTTCTGATAGAAAACACCATTAGAGTTATATAATGCTCAAAAGTAAACCTAGTAAACTCACTTGACAGAAATGTACTGCTCAAAAAGTTATGGGTAAGGAGAACTTTGCTAAGACTCCTAAATAAAATGCATGAAAGACATTCATTTTAATTATATTAAGAATGAATGCATATGCTCTCCTCACCTCCAATCCCAAATCTCATTTCAGAGGTAACTGGTAGAATCAGTCTGGTATAGAGTCACGTATATCCTTTTCTAGGACATTCTCTTTTTTTTTTTTTTTTAAGTGATCAAAACACTTTCCTAGGACCATTCTCTACTTCAACAGCTTCCTATTTCAGCTGCCTTGTGTGCTCTAATTTTGAGTCATCTCATTTTCACAAAGTTATAAATCAAAACACACAAAACATCTAACTTTATAAACAAGGTCTGAAAGACTATAGTGCTGTCAAGAACTAAATTTTCCTTAAAGTTCAGGCTCAAAGAAGTCAATAAAAAGAGACATATTTAGGGCAAGAGCCAAGATTCTAGTATTGATTGCAGCTATAACCTGTGTAAAACCACTGTACATATCTTAAACACAGATCCCACCCACTTATTTTAAGAAGGCATGTTAAAATTAGATTTTGCTTACACATGTCCACAATTTCTATTGTTTAATAGCATGCCTACAGAATAGTGATTGTGTGCCACAAGAATTGTTAAAACATGCAATACCTGACTATCTAGTCAGGGACACTGACCTCTTTTTCCTTAGGTTGTCAAATAAAAAAATGACAACAGCCAACAAAATAGGCATCTGGTGTGAATGAATCAAAATCATACCTATTTTTTTGTCAGGCTGGCAAAAAATATATTTTTTGATGCACTGCAGAACTTTAATAATTAGTTTTTGTGTACCATGAGATGAAAAAGCTTGGTAATCACTGCTATGGAAGGTAGTCAATCAGTGGTCTTTCAAATCTAAGTCCTTCCTTTAATTGCTGGGATTAAGTAGGTAACATTTGTAAAGAAGACCTAGTGACCCTTTCACACAGTAACTTAAGATTTATTACAGCTGATGTTATTCACTTAAAAGCAAACAGAAAAACAACCAGAACTGAAGTTCCAGTTTCAAGTGTTAAAATACAGCCAAAGCTCCAATACTGCAGAGGAGAGAAGAAAAACTACAGATGCAACCACAATTTCAGCAGAAAATCCCTATTAAAATGTGTGGGTCTATCGAATTGAGTATTTCAAGAATCACTTAAAGTGAAACAAATGTATTATTAAAAAATATAAACTGTAAAGCATGATGAATTGTGATGCCTGGGCCAACAGGATCTCTAGAACATAAGTGATCTCAAGTTACACTCTGGGTGTTGCTTCAGAAACTTTCACTGTAGTGCTTCTGACCGATGATGACTGTAGCTAAACCATGAATTACCATTGTGGTCAATGTAAGGACACATCCAGGTCTTTCATCAGGCATACTGTAGAATCTCATGGAGATATGTTCATTGTTCTATATGGATGGCCCTTACTAATTCAAAATGCTTAAGATAATGCACCTTTGGTTATGTCTGTGAGATGCCTCTGCAGTTTCACTTTGTCCTACTACTGTGCTCTAACATATTCTGTTACTACTGTTGATTCTTCAGAAATGTTTAGAGTACAATCTTGAACTTTGTAGAAAACAGAGACAGCAGGGTATCTGATTAAAAGTTGCTAAGGTAGGATATGGAGCTAACTGTTTAACAAGGAGCTGGGAACAATCTCTCTTTGTCTCAGTTTCCCCATGTGGAAGATAGGGCTTTTACTACCTATACCACAGGGTTATTAGAGGGATAAATGAGATAAGGTATAGACATGTTTAGTCCTGGCAGTCATGTCCTCCAAGTTGCTTTAGCTAAGTACCACATTTACACAAGTAATCCCTAGTAAAGTTTTAAGATATGGAATCCATGGAGTTCAATCAAGTGAGTTCAAATCCTGATGCACCACTTGCTTCAGTGACTTTGGGTGAGTTCCTTAACCCCTTTGTCTCAGTTTCCACATCTGAGACATGGAGATGCTGAACCAGCTAACCATGCCTGCTATTCTAACAGTTCTCCTAGGGAGGCACAGACCACCTGGATTGTAGCAGTCACAGTTTAAAGAGCCTTGATAAGAGTACTCTAAACACAACACAAAGAGGAGCTGAGAAAGATGTTGAGTAGAAGAATGTTTCTCAATGTTTTTTTTTTCATCATCACTCCCATAAGCGGCCTTTTAAAATATTTTTCCCCTGATTACCTCTTCCTCATTCCCATCCCCATGAAATTTTCACACACACACACACACACACACACACACCCCACCCTCATATATCCATTTATGTAATTAGTATGGCTCCTTAGAGGGCCACAAACCATTGTAACATTTAAGACTTTCTGCCCTCCAAGAACCAATTTTAGCCCCTCTGGGAGCAATATCACCCCTTCTGCAGATGCATGTTCTACAGGCCTCATCACATGAAAAAGAAGTTAACATACAGAGCCACACCAAAAAAAGGACCACTCCAATTTTCAGTCCTCATTCCTAAGCCCCTGACCTTAACATTCTCCTTAAGATGTTACTCTGACACCCAGTAAGTAGTATGGAATTATGAAAACTACGCCAGTGAAAGAAGAGTGCACCTGTCATATGGTCTCTTAATAGCAGAAAACAACAGCTGCCTCCTCATGTAGATCCACAAGATGACTTCAGTGATTGCCAAGTAGCACACTGTCAAGATGAAGGGTCCCTCCCCAAACCCACATGGTGCAGGTGTCCACAAACACAGCTGGCCCTAACCATCACAAGAAGAAATCAAACCATCCTGATTCTATTGTGCCCCTTGGCCACATAAAAATGTCTGTGTGGTCATAGGGGGAGAAATCATTTCCATTTAGTGCCAATATTATCAAGTGAATGTGTGATCACAGCAGATATTTTGGTGTTTTCAGAAAAGTAGAATTAATTCATAGGCTGTGCTGTGTCAAAGTTGAATAATTTGTTTTAGATAGCTGCTCTCCATGGATCTGCCCTTTCAAGTGAACCAAACCTAAAAATCTAAGCGAAGATGACTTTCTTCAGCCAGCTTCTTGTTATGAGTTACTAGTTACTAAAGGTAGTGCAGACAGAAAACGACATCTTAAAATTAATTAACAGGCATCTACTAAGATTTTTGCATGACTTGGCCTGTGTTGTTTGACTTCACCAACAGTGTGGGACAACTCTAAGGAGCACCTAGTTGTGCCAGCCCTGAAATACCTTAGTCCTTACCCACAGTGGTCACACACAGCATGAGAGTAAACAGGCCACCAGTCAGTGTCCATGCCAATGGGGACACACGTGTAACATAGGAATAGTTTAACTGCTCTCAAACCAGCTGGAAGTCCCCATTCTGCCTAAGGAAGAATGAGTGTGAAGCCACATTCTCAAAACTAGAGACAACCCAGGAAGAAAAAAATTCTATTTCTTTTGCTCCATTTGCAAATGCGAACAAAGAGAAAGATGCAGATTATGACTACCTGACCAAAACTGCCTACTATGTTTCTTCAAACCTCGCCGCCACACAAAGCCATTGCAGGCTTGGAAAGCACCAAGGTTAGGAAGGCTGCACTCTAACTATGAACAGCAACCCCTCCTGGAGCCCCACAAGGGAGGCACTGGAAGCGCGGGAAGGAGAGTATCCTGTGCATTTTTTCTTCTGCACTGTGAAGATCTGTTTCAAGTTAACAAATATTACCTGCAACTTTTTTAAAAAAAATCAGTAAAAAATGAGTTTCAAAAAGAAAAAGAATTACCTCATGTGTGACACTGAACACATCAAAGTGATAATACTAGGAAATTCAAAACCCTATAGGGAAATGAGGTCTCTCTTTGAGAACCTGGAAACTGAGGCTCTTGTCCCCTTGAAGGAGGATGTGGCCTTACAAACACAGAGTTTGATCCAAGAACAAAAGGACACCAAAGTTCATAAACAGTCCTGAAATCAAGGCTCACAGAAATCAAGGCTTCTGCAACTCACATGGGTGACAAAAATACATGACAGCCCACAGATGAACAGAATAAATACATGATGACCCACAAACCATGATACTAGAAGAATTCTCAGATGTCCTTTCTTATGAGGACAGTGCCTCTAGCAAAAGACTCCTCTACCTAAGGAGACCAAGGCAAGCCGATCTGAGACGTGCCACATCTGTGCCTGCTTCTTGTAGCCACCATGATGCTAATAGTTCTGTATCCCCAGCTAAATAAACCAGAACAATATTGAAATGCACAGTGAGCTGTGGGAGTATCCTTCCTGCTAATCTGTGACCCACCATCCTTCTGTGACTCCACACTCCCTTTTATGAGAGTCTTTATTATACCTAAAAAATCAGCAACACCTTGAAAATTCTACACCAGGTAGATTTCGTAAGTTACAAAGAAAGGCCAGCAATCCAGTCACCTGCCCTTGCCCTCATCAGCAACAGCTCAAAGACACTGGGTGTAGAATGGGGGACAAAGTAGCATTTGAATCCCAACTCTATAGACTAAATATCCAAACAGGACATCACAGTACGAGATGACTACCAAATAAATGCCAAAGTACTCTGGGTTTACAATGTAGCAGGCCCTGCAAAATATGTTTTTGTATTTGATGAACAGCAAGCATCAATCATATCTAATTCTGCAGCAATCTGCCTAATTTGTTGGATTGTCTGAGATAATATGGGGAAATATTAAAATATAAATTCTTTGAAACTACTTAAAATATCCTAAAGTTACTTTTGGTTTTAAATTCATATAACCTTTCTCCTAAGCAGAGCAGGAAATTTCAATGTATAATCTGCTGCAGAGAAAACACCTTGCCTTTATATTTTTAAAATCCACAGTGAAGAAAAGAAGGAAGAGAGGTAGAAGTCCTTGGCAAGTCTCTACAAATTTCTAAAGAGAAAGTTTTCAAACTATAAACTGATAATGTTCTAAAGCTATAAACTTTCAGAGTCCATGCTGCGGGAAGGAGTGGGGAGAGAAATTTTGACGAACTTGCCAGTCCAAGATCAGAGCAAACAGGTGTTCCGATAATCTGTGTTAGACAGATGGGACAGTAAAAACACATGCTTAATGTGAGTGTAAACAATAACACAGTGAGTGGCTGGTACACAACACTTCTTTAGGTATGAGACCTGATATGTGTCCACAAGGTCTATCCCTTGGTCCTCTGCTTTTGTTTGAAAGAAGCTAGATCAAATTTCAAACCTCAGGTTTGTGTGATTCCTATGTCAACAGCCACCTGTAGAAGAAACTGCTTCCATTAATGGTTTTTAATGGCTCTTTTTGATAACTCATAATTTAAAATACAGGATGTGTTCACTACCTCAAAAAATATTATGCACTATATTGGTTAATTTATGATAAAGAAGTATCTTTAATTAAATATCCACTTCAGTAGGGCTCTTCTTAAATCCAGAAGGTATCTCTAGTACTTATATGCAGCAATAAGTCTAATCATCCCATGTCACCCAATATGAAAATCAGCAAAATCAACAATAGCCATAAATTAATTAAATCAATACAGAAACCAGAGACTGATCTTGTAAACCTTCTCGAATTTACAGACTAAAATTAATGACCATGGGAGAATAAGTCATGCATATTTCCAACTTCAAATACCAATTCCAAAGACTACACCTAGTTTACCGGACACCATGAACAATTTTTAAACATGCTCTATAAGGCTTCATATTTTTTAAGGATAACTCTGCCAAAAAAAGGGATTAGCCCAAAAACACTAATTTAGCTTCTCAAATCAGTCATTCAATCCACTGATAGTATAATGTTGGTAACTTGAGCTAATGTGTGTGATCTTCTGTCAAGTTCCTGCAAACCAGTGGGAGATGGAGAGATTTAGCCAGAGTTCTCTAGCACATGATACACCTCCAGCCCCACTGAGAAGCAGGTGTGTCCCGTTTGGGCAATTTAAACCTTTAAAAACTAAATGAAGAGTTCATTCAGGCTACAGTATGAGAAAATATTTATTCAATATAATCTGTATCATAATGCACTCAATTAGCATACTCATCCTTGAATATGTAAATTCATCAAAAATGGTCCAAGATTAAGCAATTTGACTACTTTCACCAGCAATCATTTACTTTATAAAATTATGCTTATGATTTTAAAAGGAAAAGACCATATTTATCTCACCTTTTTACAAAAAATATTTCATAATATTTTATACATAAAACTTCTGAAAATACGTAAACTACTTTTATAAAGTACCAAGGCTTTAAGTATCTGAAGCAATCACTTTTTATGACTGCTTCATAAAGTGTTACTGGAATTTCTTACAATGTCATATGAAATCACATCTTCTTATTTGGTCTTTCACTTAAGGTTACGAAATTCTGTCTCAATAGTTATCCCACACTCCTCATCGCATTGCCAACAATTCTTATTCTTCATTTATATGACATACTTCACTACTTTATATACTAAAGTATAAAAATGCACACATTGGAGATTAACTATATTTAACATGAAATATAAATTTATCAAATGCTCATTTTTAGTTGGATTAAGTCTCCTGGGTCAAATAATTTACTGGTGCTTTCACTTTAGACATTTTTCTGGCACACCTAAAGTGAGAACTGTAGCTCAAGCCAGTATTATCACTATGCGAAATATGAGGAAAACCACTAAGTATAGATTTTAATTTTAATCATTTTCAAAATGATGTTTTAAGTAATAAGACGTTTAGGACTGATGTCCATTTTTAAGATGATATGGAAATGGTTCAACAAATTTGCATTTGGGCAATTTTCCCACCATGGGACATAATATTCTTAATAGGAATATTGACTTAATTAATATACTTTAATACAATATCAAATATTACCTTTGAATTGGACATAAATTACTACTAGCACAAACCCCTGTTATCTCTTATAAAAGTTGTCCTTCAGATCTAAAAAGGTGACTGTTACAGTAAATAAAACAGAAATATTTCTCCACATTTTATTATTAATTCATACAACTGTAAATATTCAAAAGTATAGACAAAACAATTATGATTTCCGTGAACAGAAGACAACTTGTCTTAAATAAATCTTAAATCTATAAAAGCTTAGTGATTGTCAATCTTCACCCAAACAGAACAGAAATATTTAATATCTAATCCATTTCCAAGAGAAAACTTTGCCTTTACTTGGGGAAGAGGGTGAGGAAATAAAATATCTATTACTTAAGGCAATATCTAGGACTTCAATCACATAAGAATAAAATTTTTATGCTGAACTGTTCAGGTCTTTTTTGCCCTAACAGAATTTTAATTGGTTCTTTCCATGTAAGAGTTTTGTTATTTCATCACTGCATTTTTAAGGAGTTTTTGCAAATAAAAAACAATTGACTTTAAATTTGTTTTAAAGAACCTCCTTCCTACTTCCAGGTAAGGATTATTATATAATGCTTCCCAATTATAACACATCATCCCCTTTACTAGCTTTAGTAATAAACTTGAAATAGTGGGAGAGGTTTTGTTTTGTCTTTTTGACCACACAAATGAATGCAAAGACCAACAATGAATCACCAGTGTGTAAAGTTCACATTGTTTAATGAACAGTAACACTTGGGACTCTTCAAAATGCATCAATTAGGTGAATAGGTTAAAAAATTGAATAAGTTAAAAAATTTTTTACTTTAAAAAATTTTTAAAGTAAGGGAACTTCTCTCCTTTTCTTTGCATCAGACATATTTAAGAGTCAGAGTGTGTATCTTTCACTTTGGAGTATCTCCCAATGTGCTGTGGACACATGCGTGAGATGTAATTCTATTCTTAAACTTGTTACAATTTCCCTGTAATTAGGAAGCTATATGTCCCAATAGAAAGATGACCAACAAGCTCCTGCAGTTTTCACCCCTGCTAGAATGAAAGACCCAAAACAGACAACCACTGCAGTGAAAGGATTATGTGCCCTGGTTATTAAAGCGCAGGAAGCTCTTCTACGGTTTTATATCTGAAGAGACTTTCTAAAAGAGTCAGATTCTATAGCCAAAATTATTTACTAAATAAAGAAAATTAAAGAATGACCATGGAGCATAATAGGGGAAATGTATATGTTATTAGAAGAGGCTCATTTTAGATAACTTGTACATTTTGAAACTCTCCCAAAGACAGACGGAAAGATAGTGCTACGGCAGACACACCTATTCCTAATTGTGATTTCTCATGGAACATTGCTCTTATCCCATTAAATGAGAGTTACCACTAAACTTAGAAGAGTTTGCAAATACAAAGCCATGGAGGAATCAATGGGGTTGGCAATGACAAATATGATTCAGGCAGGTCAATATGACCAAATACACATTCAGACAAATAAAACATCAAGAAATTGTAAAACACTGGTTTGGGAGAGGGCTTGGTCCAACCAACAAGAGTGATGCTCACATACCTTAAGGACTTCCATCGGCACCTGGGTGGCAGAGGGGAGGGTGGTGGGCACACAGACGTTTATGGCTGGTGTCTGACTCACGGGCACTCTCTGTTGCATGAACTGGGCCGCCTGCAGCTTCTGCTGCTGCTCCCTGCGCTCCTGCTCCTGCATCTGCTCACGCATGAGTTGCTGGCGTAGCAAGATGCGTGATGTCATACTGGAGGAGCTTATTGGAGGCTTGGAGGCCCCAGGATGCTCCTCGGAACTGCTGTGGAAAACCAAGAAACATACATTTAGTTTCCTAATGAGATCCTTCATTTGCATTTTGGGGTACCCTAAATTACACCAAACTATAAAATGAGCCTATGCAAATATAATCAAGTTGTAGAGTAGGACTCCACATAATTGAAAATCAAGAGGTGACAGGACTAAAGTCATTAGCAGTTAAAATAAGTCAGCTTGATTACATGTAGGCATTTTTATTATGTGGCTTACATCGGGGTATTTGTTTTTGTTTGTTTTACATTTTATACTGCCTGTTATTCATCACCACCAAATACAGCACCACCATACAAAGGGCCAAGAAGCAATCCATCTCAATGGAACCCAAATTTCCACACTTAAAAAATGAATTTTTTTATTTGCTTTGTCATAACTGAATCTAACCAAGTAACTACTCCTACTTGTTAACTCAATTCCTTGAAGATGTCCAAAATGTTTACTAACATGGAGTACTTTAAAGAAAAGGTGAATTTTGTCAATGGGGAAATTTTTCTAAGATACGTGAAGTAAAAATCATTAATAAAAGAAGCATTTGCACAAGAATGTTAACACTTAACACAGTCTTTGGGAAAGGGTGCAGATGAGCTGGTTTGACACCCCATTTTTTCTCTGCTTGGTTTTCTTTGTATTGCCTTATCTTCTGATTGACATTGGCATGCCCTCTCCTACACACACTCTGTGATTTCTCTCACAGCTGGGTACTTACTCTCCCTAAAATTACTTAAAATGCTTAGATGCTAGTCATAAGTTAAGAAAAAAAATTTCCTGATTTTCACGATATGGTTTTCAATTGCTTATCTTGCCAGCTCCATGACATCAGGTTTTTAAATCCCTCTTTGACTTAGTCACCATAACCAGAAAAGAGGAATAACAATAGTTTTTTGCCCAATTATCCACTTAAAGTGAGAGTTGTTTCTTAAACTTCTGTTGCATCATTATATTTTAAAGCCCTAGCTCACATTTTGTGAAGATCAGATAAAATAATTCACATAAATACCCTCTTACAATGAGCACCATGTAGTACTGCCTCAATAAAGTCACTGTTGCTATTAATATCATCTAGAAAATTTAATTTTTTTATTTTTAGCAATATACTTTTCTAAAAAATATGTTTAGGACACACAGTACAAAATTTTAGCACTTTGGAATGGAGAAAATTATTTCAGAAAATATTCACTCCTATATAAGGTACTCTTCAAGGGAAGCACCTTTACCTTCCTTCCTTGAGAATAAAACCCAATATTGTCTTTACCTTCTAACAGGGAAAAAAAAGCCTGTCAATCATTGTCTCTCCTTATGTACTCCTTCCAACTCTGCAGGTAAAAAAAACATACTAAAGGATGACAAATGTCTGTGCTTCACTCTCCCATGGTTCCAGAAAACTACATAATAAAAACCACCCTAGCAGTTTACTTGTTACTCACCACAGGAAACTGTTTCAGTGAACTGTGATACGTTCATATAATGCCAATACTATGCAGCCATTTAAAATGATATAGAAATATATTTATTATTTTAAACAAAACTATATAATAAACTTATTTTATGCATTCTTTAAGGCATATTTATTTTATTTTGTTGAAAAGGACTTAAAATTTTATTTTTCAATTACAGCTGACATTCAATATTATTCTGCATTAGTTTCAGGTGTACAGCATAGTGGCTAGACAATCATAAACTCTACCATCTGCAACAGCATAGATGGATCTAGTGGGTATCGTGCTAAGTAAAAGAAGACATTCAGAGAAAGACATATACCATATGATTTCACTTATATGTGGAATCTAAAGAACATAATAAATGAACAAATAAAAGAGACACAGGGTCATAGGCAGAGAGAACACACATAGTTGCCAGAGGAAAGGAGTACGGGGGGCTGGGTGAAAAAGATGAAGTGATTAAGATGTACAAATTGGTAGCTACAAAATAGTGACAGAGATGTAATATTCAGCACATAAAATGTAGTCAATAATACTGTAATATTTATGTATCCGTAGTGCCAGAGGGTACTGGAAGTATTGGGGGGGCACATAATACGAGGTGTGTCTGTAAAAAGTCCAAGCATTGTTACTATAACAAGAACGGTTTGTGTGACATTGATGTAACTTGGCAGCCAAGGAGAGTGGACTGGAATGTGCATGTATGAACAATCATGACATCACTGTACTCATCAGTGGAGGTAGTAAATGCTGCTGAGGAGTCATGTGTACTGTGTGGCAGTCGCATTTAAAATGACTGAGCAAGTAGAGCAAAGAATCTGCATCAAATTTTGTATTAAGCTTGAACATTCCTCTGTGGAAACTATTCAGGTAACTCAGAAGGTTGCAGCAATGGGCAAGTGATGATTGGCAACTTCATCATAACAACACACCTCATGCATCATGTGCAGAGTTTTTTGGTGAAACATCAAATCACCCAGTTGACTCAGCCCCATACAGCCCAGATTTGGCACCCGACAACTTCTGGCTTTTCCCAAAACTAAAATCACCTTCAAAAAGAAAAAGATTTCAGACCATCGATAAGATTCAGGAAAATACAATAGGGCAGCTGACAGCAATTGGGAGAACTATGTGAGCTCCCAAGGTGCCCACTTTGAAGGAAACTGAGGCAACATTGTCCTATGTATAATGTTTCTTGAATCTTGTATCTTCTTCAGTAAATGTCCCTATGTTTCATATTACATGGCTGGATACCTTCTGGACAGACCTCATATAATAAACTTAGAAAAGCGAGATGCAAAACAGTATTCAAGGCATGATCCAATCTTTAAATGTTCACTAATGAAAAAGTATAATGATAATATCACTCTGAGTCATTGCTGGTATACTTTTATTATTACAATCCTTTAAGAAAACAACAGTATTACCATAAGCTGTGAAATTGTTCATACAATTTTTTTTAATTTTAATTATTTTTCAAATACATTTGTCTCTGCCTTCCCCCCACCACTTTCCCCTGCCCCCTCCCCCCTCTCCCTCCCCGAATCCTTCCCCTTTGGTTTTGTCCATGAGTCCTTGCTGTATGTTCCTTGACTTTCCTCTTCCCTTCCTTTCCCCCCACCCACCCCTCCCTCCTTCCCTCTTGTCTCTGTTGGTTTCTTTTCCTTTCAGTGTTGCTGTTCTTATTTTCCTTGCATCTTTGTATTGCTGGTTAGGTTCCACTTACAGGTGAGATCATATGGTATTTGTCTTTCGCCCCCTGGCTTATTTCGCTTAGCATGATGCTCTCCAGTTCCATCCATGCAATTTGACTCAGAATTTCATTATTGGATAACTTTCCTAAGAAAATCATTCAAAACGTAGAAAACCTGATATTACAAACTATTTTCAAATTGCATAATACTCTGAACTACCTAAATTTGTCCCTTAATATGAGAACGGTTAAGTACATTATGAGGAGAAATGTTGGTCAAAGGGTACAAACTTTTTGTTACAAAATGAGTAAGTTTTGGTGATCTGAGGTACAGCATGGAGGCTATAGGTAAGAATACTGTACCCTGTACTTGAAATTTGCTAAGAGAATTCTTAAATTCTTCTCTCTATGAAAAAACAAATAAATGGTAACTATATGAGGTGACAGTTCTGTTATTTAGCTTGATTGTAATCATTTCACAATATATACATGTATCAAATCATCATGTTATATACCGCAAATATATTTGTATCTATTGTATCTCAACAAGACTTGGGACAAATAAAACCATTTAAAATATTTAAGCATAAAACAGTTTTAAGAAAAGTAAATCATAATATATGAATGATACACAAATTTAAAATATAGTTTTTTTAAAATGCACAAATGTAGAACAAAGAGGAAAATGCATGTCATAGAAGTAAATTAAATGATAGCATTCAAAAATGTATTCACATTTTAATTTAAAGTAAGTAAAGTATGTGTATGCTCAAAATACACACAAATGACTAGCAGGGAATGTTAAAACGTGATCATAGCTGCCAGAGTGGGAGTGGAATTATAGGTAAATTTCTTTTTTAGTTTTTTCACCCTAAGTTAAATAAAACCATAATGATTTTTCTCAATGGCAAAATATATGACACTAATTTAAAAACATGAAAAAATGATTTTAGTGACCAAAGTCACCATTTGGCTAGAAAAAGGAGACTGGGTCCAACACAGACCGTATTTTGACAATAAGATGGGAACACAGTGACTGTCTCCAGCATGCTGACTCTCCTGGAAGTCTTCTGCATCCGAGAAGAATTAAACCCTCTCTTTTTTACAGTGACACACATAGACTGAACAATGTTGATAGCCTGCTTATCATTGTAACATCATGGACTCATCCACATAATAAAAGTAGCCACTACTGAAAATAATCTATTCACCTGGTAAGGATCTACTAAAACACAATCAAAACTAAACTGTACTTTCCTAAAGCATGAAAAAAGAGGGCAGGAGTAGGGGGTACTATTTAAAACAAACCAACAAACAAACAGTCTTAGTATTCAAAGCCTGTCAGGTTAAAACATTCCCAGAGAGGCTGATCCTTTTGATAAAAACAGGAGCAAACCTTTGTGCTCTAGCAAAGGCAGCTGTGGAATAATCGCACTAATTAGCTGCTCAAGACAAACCATTGGTTGTGGTACTGGGGAAAAATCCTTTCAATTAACAGTAAAGCATTTTTGAAACATTTTAAATTAAAATTATAAGTTATCAACCACATTAAGGCTTTGGACTTTAAAGTCTACAACAATATCATTTAAAGTATTTACTGAAATATCCAATCAAGGAAAAAAAAAAAAAGAGAGATAGTAGACCTGTATAAATAAAACTCTGCTAAAGAAAATCTAGCAGAGCTCACGAACTCATGTTATTAATAAATCTTCCAAAAATAAAGTGCAAAGGAAGACTGTGGCCACTTCACTGCACACACTCCCTGAGGGATATTTCTACATCATTAAAATAACTCCCATAGTCTCACCTTTACTTTTGATCTTTTAGCATCCCTTTCTCTTAAAAATAATTGAATCTGCAATTATCACCTTAAAGATAAAAATGAAGCTATCCAAAATTCCAAATGTTAGCAAGACAAATGAGCTTAATGTTTTAAACTCGTAATTGAGATGAGAACATTAGAGGTGAACACAAAGCTCAGTTTTAAAGTAAGGACCTGATCCATAAGCTACTAATGGTAAACAAGGAAAACTGCCCAAATGCACTTAATTTTAAAAGCTAACTGAATTTATCCAGGGCCAATTAAGCTCAAGCTGCATTAGGTAATCTTAATTCCATGATTCTGATTCCTTTGTAATCAGGTTATGTAAAGTTCATTTATTCTACAAACAGTTATTGAGTATTTCCTCTCTGACAGGGACTGGGACTACCTGGTCTCTAATCTCACATAATTTAAAGCAATGGCCATATAATTTTTATGAGATGCCTTAGAATTAAGTCAATTACTATGGTTATCTGACTCTTATCTAGTTCCACATGAGAAGGTATACACTCCACCATAAGAAATCACCCTTTGAAAGTCAACTTAAGAGGTAAAAGTCTTTACTGGCACTTATCTGAATCATGAAAGTTAGACACACAGCTTCCCTGAGAACTGGGATTTGCTGAATCAATTGGGCTTAATTTTTATTGGGCTGGCCAAAAAGTTTTGTTTTTTTTTCCTGTAAGATAGCTCTAGTAGCACTTAGTTGTCTTTAACTTTATTCAAAACAATTTTGTTAGACTGTATTGTGACAGCTGTCATATCAGCATGCACTTTAAGAAAACTTATCAAAATTGGTGAATTTTTGTGTAACCATTTTAATAGTGAAGATGGAAGAAAATACATTTCTGCAACATTTCTGGCATATTGTGCTTTTATTATTTCAAATAATAAAAATGCAACTGAAACACAAAAGATTTGTGCAGTGTATGGAGAAGGTGCTATAACTGATCGAAAAGTGGTTTGCAAAGTTTTGTGCTGGATATTTCTCGCTGGTTGATGCTCCATGGTCAGGTAGACCAGTCGAAGTTGACAGCAATCAAATTGAAACATTAATTGAAAGCAATCAACATTATACCACATGGGAAATAGCCAACATTTTCAAATTATACAAATCCACAAAGTTATTGTGAAAATGAAAAAATGTTCCTTTATTTTACAGAAAAAACTAAACAGACTTTTCTGCCAACCCAATAGTTCAGTCACTGGTGAGCAATGATCTTTAAGGAGCTCTTACACCTCTCTAAACCTCTCCAAAATGTTCCTCCCAAAGGTACTGTGCTGGCTGAGTGAGTGAATATTAGTTGTTAAAGTGTTCAACCGAGCAGCTGATATATGGACACCAGCTACCTGGTGGTTATGTGCTCCAGGTTATCTGGTACATTCCAAAATTCAAATAGTTAATTCCCCTGCTTTCATTAACCACTTAAGTATATTAGCAATTCCATTAAATCCATAACCCCAGCATACAAACAATATCTGTTTAACTACTCCTCACCTTTGACAGTGAAGCCAAATCCTTTACTAGGCCTTATGAAGAATCAGTTTCTAGTCTACCCATAATGGTCATTCAAGGTAGGAAACTGGTGGTCGGTTGAAACTTGGTCTAGGCTGAAGAACGAGCTGATAAACTTTTTGCTGCATTTCCTCTTTTCATTTCCTCACACAGAATCTAGCTCTGCCACTTACTAATCTGTAATTGTGAGCAAGTTAGTCCATCTCTGAGCTTTGATTTTTCTTATTTATAAAGAGTGTTTAATATATCTGCCTGTCAGCATTGTGATGATTAAAATTTGTAATAGATATTAAAAGCTAAGCACAATGACTGAAACATAGTCTAATAAATGTGAACAGGATTCAAAAATTAGTAAACAATAAAAAAATTAAACTATGAACATATTACTTCTTTCCTGATGCAGGGGAGTGACTTTGTATATGCCTATATGTAAGTTTGGACCATAGCAGATTCACCTTTTAAGGTTTAGGCAATCCATATTTAATTCAGAGGACTTCACAAGTTTTTCAGAGCTGAAGAGAAAAGATAATTTATCCTGTGATTATTTCATGAGTTATAAAGTAAAAATCCTAGCATTTTTCTCCAGGAAAATTTAATACCTGGAGAATGATTATAATGTAATCATTCAGCTGATAGAGCTCAAAGCCTAGCATTTGCCTGCAGCAGGGCACAATGTAATTCTGTCCAGGAAAGCACAACAGCTGATGTTCACATCCACAGTGAAGACACAAAAAGGCACGATAATTTTATCTTCATAAAGTACAGATGAGAAAGCTATGTCATGGATAGGTTAAGCCACAGGGGTTTCCAGATACACAAGGCTGACTACCATGAAGTCTGCTGAGTACACTGTCTAAAATCAAAATGCCCAGTCTCCATCCCTAGAAATTGATTTCAGTTTCGGTCAGTCCCAGGAATCAATGTCTACAAAAATTCTGCAATTGATTTTGATGCTTGGCCATGTTCGTGAACTAATAGTTAAATACCCCAGATCACCCAGCTGGGATGTGAACCCGCATCTCTGAGTCCAGGACCAGAATACTTTCATCCATGTCTGAGGAAATTCACATTCCATTTCTACCACTGGAAGTCTAACAAGAGCTCTGAAGGGTCTTTCCAATACAGAGTCAACGTGTGGAGTGGGATGGAATGGGAGGACAACTCCTGCCAATGGGCCATAAATCCAGACGGACAAAAATATCAGTCCAGAAATTGCCAATGGGTCTTTCTGGTTACAACCACTTTATGAAAACTAAAAAGAACACAGGCTGAATCTATGGAAACTTGCCCCAAACCAGTTTGTTCTGTCAGCTGAAAGAAATTCTTAGGAGTCTTTTTAGAGTGCCTCCAAGTGCACAAATCACTGAAGGGTTGGTAAATGGATATGTCTTTTTAAATGACATTCTAACACTCAAAATGATCAGCATTTCTATTATCTTAATCTTTCCAGTCAAAGTAATCACTTTGTAAATGTAAGGATGACTTTTTCACCATGTACAGTGGAAGCAAATACCGATAAGAAAATATTGAAATTGAAAAAGTAAGACATTGTCACTTGTACTTAAAATAGGTGAGAATATAACCTACTTAAATGTGAAAGTACCACATTTCAGAGTTTAGCTTCAAAAACTGAGATCTTCTGGACTTTTGTCACTGCCAACCTTGTGTTTTAATGGTAAAAAAAAGAAAAAAATGATAACCTGCCAAAATTCCAGCATTTTCCAACAATATTACCAACTAAAACAATTAATGCTACAGGTTTCCAGTGAAGAGAAAATAAAAAGAACCTGTAAAGTGTAGCCAGTCTTTATCCTCTTTTTTCCTTCAAAAAAATATTTGAATGCTTTCCAAAGGCCAGGTTCTGCTGAACATGAGGGATATCACGGTGTCCAAAGTGCACAGTATTCCTGTACTTTTCATTACACAGAAGGAGGAAAACATACTCAAAAGTAAGAACTACCAATATCTCTAAGTTAAAATCTGAAATCTTTATTTTTTAACACCTGGACCCCAAATCACTGATAAAAATTGGAGGCTCCTCATATCTATTCAAGATTAATATTCCTTGCCCTGACTGGTGGTTCATTTGGTTGGAGCATCATTCCATACACAGATATGTTCTGGGTTCAATCCCCAGTCAGGGCACACACCTACGTTACAGGTTCATTCACTGATCAGAGTGCATATGGGAGGCAAGCAATCAATATTTCTCTATCATATCAATGTTTTTCTCTCTCTCTGTCTTCCTTCCTCTCTCTCTAAAAAAATCAGTAAACATATCATCCAGTGAGGGTTAACAAAAAAGATTATATTCCTTAAGCTGGACCTTCAGCTGGCACCATTAAGAGTAATCTCAATGACTGATTAGATCAAAATCAAGAGAACCTTAAAAATGATCCCAATACATCAGTATGCTTCAAAAAAGAGTACAAAAGAATATCCTGGGGCACAGGAAGAAAAAAATTACAACATTTCTTTATATGTATATATATATATATATTTCATCCATTGTTTTTATTTTCTATTTTTGTACATTTTATAATATAATGTTAGTACAATAGCACATACACACAATTTATAAAATAAAATAAAAATATGTTGAGAGAGTTTGCCTGAAAAAAATTCTTTAACTAGGAGTGATGACCAACAATTTTTAAGAGACCAGTTTTTCCAGGCAATTTCCATCATCAGATTTTGTTTATGTTGGTTATTTACATCACTCCCAAAGAGCTTCTCATTTCTATAAGGTCCAACTAAAGAGAATGTCAATCTCTTAATAAAAAATATTTTCAACCGCAGATGTGAGGATGCCATTTTCTCACTTTATGACCACACTGATGTCCATTTCCACAGATACCACGATGCAGTGGCACACTCTTAACATTCAATTCCCTTCAAGAAACTGTCTCTGACAGTCAGATCATCCAATGGTTCTAATGTAGATGAGGTTTAGGTGCCTCAAGCTTTCTTTCATATCAAGCATCCTTTTACTGGACCTCACTCCAGAATTCTTGCTTGCTCTGTCCAACCATAGAATCCCATTCACACCTAACTGCCATGTTTTAAAAGGCTCTGAAAAACTCATCCCCTCGGAGTTGTATGTAATTAATATGGCATGGCATGATACTCCATCTAGAGAATTTTAAAAGAAAGAACATTTTAATGCAAAACTTTGAAAATCTAGTAACAGAATTCAGACATCAGTGTGAAAATAATTGCAAGGACCTTTTTAAATACAGAAAGCCCTTCCATTCTTACTCAAATAATTTCCCAGGCACAGGGCATACTCTGTATATTTGTCTATACAACATCATAACAGGTCAGAGAAAATGCAAAAGCTTTCCACAGCCATTCTTAACAATTACTGCACACATGTCTACCAAGTTTGTAATACTGAGTGGAAATCAAGACCAAAGTGCAAACTATGGACCCAGGAGCATTCAATGAGTGTACCTGTCATGGTGTAGGAGGTAGCCTTACAAACAGTATTAATGACTTATGATGGTCACATTCTTTTTTAATTTATTTTTTAATGTAATCTTTATTGTATGTTTCCATTACTGTTTAGTCCCTTTATAGCCCTCTCCCCCAGGCAATCACCACACTGTTGTTCATGTCCATGAGTCCTTTTTCCTTTTTGTTAATCCCTCCAAGCTCCCCTGCTTAGCTATCATTCTGCTCCCCATCTATGAGTTTTACCTTTTGCAACGTTATAGATAGACCTGGAGAACATTATGCTGAGTGAAATAAGCCAGCCAGAGAAAGACAGATATCATGTGATTTCACTCATATGTAGTTACATGTTATTTATTCCTGCCAAGGATCCTGTCCCACTTCAGGGTTAAATACCCTGATTTAACTTTGTAGAATCAGCCTCCTCACTTTCAGTTCATGAGGTTATGGTGGTGCTACCAATTCCAGACATAGAAACACATTTGAGGCTGGCCAATCACATCAAATTGGCTTGTGTCACAAGATGGTCCAATAAGTCAGCCCTAGGATTTTGACTAAAGCTATTAGCGTAAAATAAATGTCTCTATACTAAGGTTTGGAAAGATGGTAGAATGTAAATCTGGAACTTTCTGGGCCTATCTGGCGGGGCGGGGGGGAATAAAGCCAAACTAGATGAAACAGTAGTGTGAGCTGAAAGAGGAAACAGAACTGAGAAAGACGAGGAATGAAGAAAGACCTAATATTTGGATGACAATGAACACCTGACTCAAACCATCCCGGAACCCTTAATAACCCTACGCATTGGATATTGATTCGCAAGGGCTCCATTTTTGCTTAAGCCAGTTTGATGTGTTCTGGTATACCACAGAGAGTTTTTGTGACATTTTAGAAAATACCAGTTATTTTGAAAACAGTTATCCAAGTTTCAGCCTCAGAGCTACAACTCAACCAATCCAGTATCCATTCCCCCATTTTCTCCTTGTTTGGACAGGTATACTACTACCTATAATATTCCCCAGCTTTCCTGGAACTAGACTGGCTTTATGCCTAAGTTTTGCCAATGACATTTAAGCAGAAATGGCATATGGGACTTCCAGGAATTCTCCTTCAAGAGATACACCATTGTTTAAAATTTCTGGCGTTATGTCCCCTGGAATTTAGCTATAATGGCAGGGTCTCCAGCAGCCATTTTGGACCATGAGGATAAGATGAGCCTCTACCTCCATCCCAAACTCAAAGATGGAGCTGAAATATACCTGGTTCTCCAAGAGGACAAGAATTTTTGTTTTATTTATATACAGAGTCCCCAGCACCTAGAAGAATATCTGGCACATAGTAGGATGAGATAATTATCTGTTTAATGAGTAAATTTGGTGTCTCCATACTAACAAATACCCTACCTCATAAAATCAGGTTAATACTAGAACCTTAGTGTTGGAAGACCTTTACTCAAACTGTTTGCTTAAATCATTCAATGACAGAGACACATTTTTCCAACAATATCTGAGCTCTAAAGACTTACTGCATTTCCTTAATTCTAAGACACCTTTCCCTTCACATTTTAAAACTTTGAAAGTCAGAAGAGGACTTAAAATCAATGTACATACTTAATAGAATTTTCTCCTCCCCTGAACAGTTGCCTTACAATCAACAGTGAATTAGATACAAGGAAATTTGATAGACATATACTGTAGCACTGGACTATTTGTGGCCCCTCAATAACTGAAATGAATTATACTTTGGGCAATTCAGAAATCTGTGCTTGGAGAGACCCATCAATAAAAAGGCAGAGGAAGAAATATCAATTCATTCAGTATCTTAAGTGAAAATCCACAAAACATAACACCAACAAAAAGCACAAGCCCCGGAGCCAGAACACCTAGGCTGAAACCCTTTTTCAGCTCTATGACTTCACCTACCCAAACTTCAATTTTCTCATTTGGAGGCAAAAAAAAAAAAAAAATACTCTTGTCATAAAGTGTTTATGAGAATTAAATGTGTTAACAAATGGTGGCTGCCACACTGTGTAAACAATAGTAAAAGTTTGGGTATGATTTCTTCTCCACCATGTTTTAATTCTTGCACTCTACACTCTGAGCACCTTAGCATCTCATGACTAGTGAAAACTGAACTCATTTTCTAGGAAGCCAAAATCTTAGAATGTTGCTATGGTGTTCCTTTACTTTCCTAGAGGAAAATACAAAAGAAACAATTAATTCACAGTGTGTGCCCTCCCTAAAATAATAGGCACAAAGAAGTTAATGGACAACAACAGCTCAGTGAACAAGTTTTGTCAAAGACATGTGCTAAGAATTTCATTCTGAGAGTTTGTAGGGGAAACATGCTCCTGTGGCAAGTATTTTAATACACCAGAACAAACCATTCAAAATTCAAAAAAAATGCAAAATAATGAAGCAAAAGTAATTAAAATTAAGAGATAATTTGGGTGTACAGTCAAGGATGACATCACTACTTTTCTTATGCTGCATTAGAATGACATGTTTTAGCCATTCATGACATCCAGTAATTTGTTTAAAATTAATATTTCAAAAATTACTGTTATAAAGGACATTCTTATCGAGTATGAATCACTAGGGGTTGCTATCATCCCACTATTACCTGCTTTACGTAGCAGAAATTTAAACATTTCTTGGATGATATTTTAAATCCATAATTATACATACTTTGTTCATAAAAATGCTCTATCATTTTGGAGATAAGTGAACTGCTTTAATGACATACAGAATAAAAAAAATCTATAAAAGCAAACTTGATACAGCAAAAACAGCACAAGAAATTAGAATCATTTTAAAAGCTTCCGGAAGACTTTTTAAAGACTTATCTACTGAACATTATGAACTTTAACCACACTTTAATTTGTGGGAATTTTTTTCTTAAGAATTAGATTCTCAAAATAGTTCAGCTACATTTAGTATTTTTCCATTATTCTTGCCATCTTCAAACACACCTTCACAAGCTGCTGAACATAATGCTTTTCTGACTCAACAAGAACCTCTCTCATGACCCAGGAACATTCAGTAAATAATTATTAAGCTCCAGAGGTGGCTTTTGCATTAAGTTGATTTGCTTGAATGCCTATTCACTTCAGGGCACAGCTTTTAGTATTGTTCTCAAATCTTATCATCTAACATTGAAAGTAAATGTTAAAGGAAGTACAGATAGGTATCATCCATTCTCCATTCATCATTTCTCCATTTTAGTATGTCTTTGAAATTATTTCAAATTTGTTCTACATGTGTATGCCAGGCAGATGATTCTGATGTTCCTCTCAAAGAGAAAAAAAGTCAATATATAGAAATGGAAAGGAGATGTTTATTAATGCAACCGTCACTATTCCACAGTAAGGAATAAAAAAGAAGCAAAAACCCAAAGTGTCTGCAATGGGGCAGTTCTGACACATATTACCATTACACACATTCTTTTTCCTCTAGAAAATCCTTTTTCAATTCATAACAAAGTTGGACTGCAGTCTACCTTGTAATTATAAATCAAGCTCTGTTCTCAGATTTTTCAAGCATCTATTTTTCGGCTTTATTAATTTAAGAGCAACATTCAGTTTTGTTTTGTTTTTTTAAAGGCAAAGCTAAGAGGCTAGCATTTCAATTCCCCCACAAATTTATTGTTCTCCTTGTCATATCCACCTCCTAAAGGTATAGCTCACGCTGATTAAAGCCACAGTCACAAAGTAACAGTTTCAGAATTTTTAACTCCCAATGAAACCTTCGCTTTCTCTGGCCTCCCCCTTCAACTCCTGTTAAGTGGTCCCACGGTTACTTCCAGAAAAAGACTTCACTTACAGATACAAGCTTTCAAAGGCGCAGGGCATGAACATCTGAACTCTCAGCGCCTCCATCTTTTCCCTGTAAGGTGTTCTGCAAGCCCTTGGCCAACAGTGAAAGTCAAAGTTAGTTCTGGCACTGGCTGTGTCACTAGGGGTGGCTCCTGATAAGGCCCTGGAAACTCCAATCCAAACACAGCTCCTGCTAGAAAGGTGCTTGGTGTCTGTCTGCAATAGCAGACCTGCTTAATCCAGTACCTACTGTACCTGCAGGACAAAAATGCTGCCTCACACTGCAAAGGAGCTGTGCTAGGACCCAGGCACCACCAGAAACCAGCTGGCAGTCAGGCAGGCACTATGGATGCTCACTTAGCCCTCCCCAGTGCAGGTACTGGTTGAGGCTCGAGGAGCCTTGAGCAGTTTTACAGAACTTGAAAGCAGAGAGAATTTTACACAGCAGTGAAATTTTTAACACTTAACAGAGTTACAGAATCAAGGAGGGTTGGGAGGTTGTGCCCTTTTCTACCTGGGGGGATCTCAGGCATCAGCTCATCACACACCTCTTGCAGCTTTGCATGTGTGAACACACATAATTAGAACTGGAGCTTGATAAACTGTATATGTTCTCCTGCTGACAGGCTGGAGATCCAGACAGCATTCCTTACCTTCGTACCCCAAAAATACAAGGAAGTTGTCCTTACCCAGTCCCAGTAGAAGTCAAGGGCAAGCTGCTTCTTATTGTGAGTACCACCTTTTAGGACATAACACATTTTTAGGCCATAAATCAGTGCATTCTTAGACTGTCATCCAATTAAATTCTGAACACACTAGTATACAAGAAGAAAAAAAAGAACAAAAATACATGTTCTTAAAAGACACTACAATTCTAACATGAAAATATTAATATTATCAAATATTGATGCAGTTTCTACAAACTGAGCCCACCAAAGACATCCTGCAGAGTTATGAAAATATGTACCTTCCTCCCTACAGACAATTCAATGGTTAGAACAAAGATATTTGACATTGACTTACTGTATATCTGAGCAAGTTACTTTACCTCTCTGTGCCTAAGAGTTTGTCTCTAAAGTAAATGGCTAGGAAAAAAAAAAAAAATACAAGCTCTATAAGCTATAATCAGTCTCAAATTCTATAATGTAATGAAATCACCTTTTTTGAAATCATCTTTTTTCCCTTTGATAAGAGGAAACATCCATCCAGGAGTCTCAGACAAGCTATTTCTGGCTCCTTTTATTTTGTTCATTTTTTTCATTCATTCTTTGTTTTCATATATATTTATGGAATACCTACTATGTCCCAGGCACTGTATAAATTCTTGAAGTGTAGTGGGACACATGTGTTAAATAATCACACAAATATGTAACGATACATCTGATAACTGCTATAGGGAGCTGGAAAAGCTTAAAATGTAAGGGTCAGAAAAGGCTTCCCTTAAGGCAGGACGCCTGGGCTGAAGTCTGAGTTGGGGTAGCAATTGGAAAGTACAAGGAGGGGATGCATGAAAGAAGAGTTTTATAAACAATGATGGGAAGTTAGAAGGAAGTGCCACTGTGGCTGAAGGGAACGGAGTGAGGAGAAAGTGTAGCATCCATGAGGTCAAAGTTGTGATGGGACTAGACCATGCAGGATCTGGTAGGCCAGAAAAGGATGGTTGGTTTGGATCCAAGAAGAGCAGGAGCCACTGGGAGGTTGTAAGCAGGGGAGCAATGAGCTCAGATTTTAGTTTTCAGAGAGGCCCCTCTGGCTACTATATTGAGAACCAGCAAGAGAAGGGGAAAGACTGGACACTGCAAGTCCTGGTAGGAGGCAGTGACAGCTCATGGGAGGAGGGGCTAGGAGGAGAGATGGGGTGGACAAAAGTAGGCAGATTACTGTAAAATTAAAGACCAGTAAATAAAACGAATAGAGGTGGTGGATGGGGGAGTAATCCAGGCTCCTGATGCAATAATTGTGTTCCTTAACCACAGTTTTTGAGCACTTCTTACATGTCAGGTATTTGCTGGACACTGGGGTAAAAGATGACTCAGCTACTACACTATTCCCAAAAGTCACAACACAGGCTCTGGTATCAACTTATCCAGGTGGAAATCCCACCACTTACTAATTCTGTGACCTTGTAGAGATTACTGAACTTTCTGCGATCCAGTTTCTTTACCTGAGAAAGGAAAAGATTAAGTGGAAATGAAGGAGATAACGTGTAATGTGTCTGGCATAGTCTCTGACACACAGTAAAGTTCTCAATTAAAAAATAACTCTTATGATTATGATTGTGGTTAGGCCTACTATCCTGGATTCTTCTTTACCAGAAATAGGGCAAGTGGGAGATGAAGGAAAATAGAAAAGGCAGGAAATTACCATATCAGGACTTTTAGGGGAATATTTTTAAAAAGCTGAGCTGGACTCTCTCCTACCTTGGGTACTACTTACAATCACATAAAGTTACAAAGTACAAGGATACATTTCAGAACTGAAACCCTGTTTATTACATGCTTACACACAGGAAAAATCTGTACCCTGCATGAGCTCTCAAATGTAGACCATGAAACCACAGGCATGAATTCCAGGCCTTCTCAGAGAGACATATTATGGTATCAAATGCTCCCCTACCATGTTCAGACAATGACATCGCCTGGCTTTTTATCGTGAACAATCCAACACCCAGGAAAGCTATCCACTAACCATTTATATAGTGTATAAATAAAATTACTTTTAAGTGTTCAAGTTAGTAATGGTGTTTCAGAAACATCTATATTATACCAATGCTCTTCAAGAATCTTCTTGGACACAGCAATGATTGGACTAAAGCTTGAATTAAATGTGACATTTACAAAATTCATAAAATATTACACACATTTCCCCAATGCTAAAATACTGGTCCTCAAGTAGCAGTCACCCCATCATTTAACAAATGTCTTCTGATCAGCAGAAACCACATCAGTTCAGTTTACCATTGTATCCCAGAACGTAGTGGAATAAACAGTCCATGACTCATGTTTAGTAAGTATCTTTAAAGTGAATAAATCTAAAATGTGTAAGAAATTCCGTAGTACAGATCTGTACTATGCAGATGAGTATCTTAAGTGGACATACAAATGTATATTTGTATACACACATGCACACATACACACACTCCTACGTAAACACACAAACCCTAAATTTAAACACAAACTAAGATATGATAGTGAAGAATTATCTTAAAAATGAAACAGTGAATGCAAAATAAAAATACTACCTGTACTTTAATTCATTTCAAATCTTTATTATTACTCCTCACCCCAAATTCCAGCAAATAAATTAGATTCATGATAATTTTTACTGACTTTTTCAAAGATGACCTTGACTAAAAGGGAACTTAAAACTATCAACCATCCTAGAGAAAGTCAACCTTTTCTTTGGGCCTCAGACTCATTTTGGAAGGAAAAATTCAATCACTGTGTTGAAAGGACTAGAGAAGAGGTAAGAGGCTTTGCTTGTTATCCTGTCCAAACCTCTGCTGAAGAAAAGTAGAAACACTGCTTCAGCACAGTCAGAATGTTTCTTATTTTATTTAGGTATCAAATGTTTTACTGCCCCCATAGCACAACAGTTATCTTATATCTTTTCTTTCGAAAGTCATTGCTCTTTAAAGTGAACTCACACTTCTACTCACCAGACTCACAAGAGTTAACATTTCAGACTTATTATGTGCCCAGCACTATACTGACCCTGAACTAGCTGGACCACACAACTGATAAAGTATTTGCCCAGGTTTCACATGTTTCATTGTGACCCCAGCCAATGACTCCCAAACTTGTAATCTTATCAGAAGCACCTGGGGACCCTTCTCCCCATGTCACCCCTTTAAACTCAACTTAGGAGCATTTAAAAGTGTAAATTCTCAGGGATCTTTCCTAAAATAAACAACTGAATGAAATTCTCCAGGGATCTCCATTTCTGTTCATCAGGAAGGGGAAAGGGAAGAGGAAGAAGGGGGGAAAGGGTACAGGGAATGAGAAGTATAATAGGTAGGCACAAATAGGCAGGAGGAGGTTAAGAATAGTATAGAAAATGGAGAGGCCAAAGAACTTATATGTACAACCCATGGACATGAACTAAAAGGCAGGGGGGATGCTGGGGCTTAGGGAGGTGCAGGAAGGTGGGGGGAGAAAGGGGAGGAAAAAAACTGGGACAACTGTAATAGCATAATCAATAAAATATACTTTAAAAAATAAATGAAATGAAAATGAAAACCCCAAAGAACTGTCACTTCACACACAACAGGACAGGTATAATTAGAAAAAAACCAGAATAACAAGTGCTGGCAGGGATGCGGACAAACTGGAATCCTCAGACTTCGCTGGTAGGAATATGAAATGGTGCAGCTGGCACAGAAAATAGTTTGGTCACCCTGACTGCTGTGGCTCAGTTGGTTGGGCATCATCCCACAAAGCGAAACTCACCACTTCAATTCCTGGTCAGAGCACGCGCCTGAATTGCAGGTTCTGTCCCTGGTTGAGGCACGGTCGAGCATGTATGAGACCGGCTGATGTTTCAACCGGTTGATGTTTCTCTTTCACATCAATGTTTCTTTCCCTTTCTTTCTCTCTCCCTTCCCCCCTCTCTAAAAATAAATAAATAAAACCTTTTAAAAAAATGAATAAACGAAAAAAAAAAAGAAATTCTCCAGGAGTATGGTTTGGAATTCTGTATTTTTTTTTTTAAAGATTCTCATAAAAGTCTAATGTAAAATCAGGCCTGGAAAACAGTAATATATAATAAAATATATTATAATATATATAATTACATATATTTTATGTAGATTAACTAAGAGTGGCAGGAAAACACCCAAGAATGTAAACTCCCTTTATTTGTAGAATACACAGGTCTTTACTTGTACAGTTTAATTCTTTAAAGTGTTCACTTGGAATGACTATGGGTAAGCTTTGAATGTTCACTGAAAGCCTTCTTACAAAGTAATTAAAAGTGTACCACGCAAGTGGGTAGAAAACCCCAAGTACCCTCAAGAGTACCAAATGCACCCCTCTTCTCCCCACAGGTCATTAACGTTCTGGGGAAGGTAAGATGCCCCTGAAGGACCCTCACCTCAAACATTATAACTCACAGCATGTGAGAGACATGTCTCAGTGCTGTGGGGAAGATACAGGTGATGGTATAAGAGGGTCACCTTTGGACGGACTTCCATCAAAGAACCCAACTCACATGTGCAGCCCTATCACCTGTGGAAAGAGCAGGAAGGGACCAATGCTGGCTCCAAAGACTCCTTCCCATTCCAGCTCCCTTCATTTTTCAGGTCAGCACTTACAGGTTTATACTTCTTCCCTAAGGAGGTCTTCTCTGCCCATCTTCTCTGACACAGAACCACCCACTTCTGTGCTCTCCCAGCAAATGTTTGTTGCTTTCTTTTATGATACTTAATTCAACTTGTAATCATTTTATTTAATTGTCTTTTATCCCTGAGGGCAGGGTCCTTTGTATTTATTTTATTCTCAGTCCCTGGCATATCGTAAGTGCTCAATAAATATTTTCTGGAAGGAATGGTGGGAAGGAGGGAGGGCAGGAGGGAGGGAGGGAGGAGGAGGGAGAGAGAGGGAGGGAGGATATCAGGTAAAGAAGAACCTATCAATTATAATTTGAGGATGATATTTAATTAATTAGAAAGGAAGTCAACAGGCATAAATGGGACTTGCAATTGTATATTTTTTGGAGTCTTTTGGTTGCTGAACACAACTAACTTTCCATAAACTATTGGGATACACAGTCACAAGGAATTGATCTAGTACTTTTAATCTGATCCCTTCACAGCAGTGACTAAAGGAAATTTTTAATGACTACCTACCTATCTGCAGAAGTAACTGTTTAATACCACTTAATCACCTTTATCTCTTCCATCCTCTTTCTATTTTTTTCTGCTACCAAGAACAAATCTCCCAGTAACAATGATGGTATAGGATCTTCTGAAAGACTTCTGATTGCAACTGGCACAAAAAGATGCCCTTTAAGGGTGAAAAGGAAAATGGAGACAAGACCAAGATGAGCTCAGGTAAACCTCATTACCAAAGAACTGTTCAGATGCTTATACAAAGGAAAAAAAAAATTTTTTTAACTGTTCAGAAAAACCTGTCCTGACAATACAAATATAATCTACAAAGACACATCTCAAATTCCATCTGAAAAAAAATTTTAAGCAATTGAAGGAAGAAATACATGAAATAATAGTTTGGCCTTTTGTTTAATATAATAATCAATACAGCAGATTAATTTCCTATCTTGAGCTGTCTGATATTCTCTCTCCTGGAGTTCACTTCAAAAGAAGTATTTGTTCCTACATTAAAAGCAACATGGAAGCTGTTTCTTATCTATAAATGGCAACAAGTTATTTGCAGAAAGCAGACTACAATCTATAATATAAACCAAATTCATGAGATACCACAAAGTTGGAGAGGGAAATGCTGTGGAGATTATGCCACTTTGAAGGTATTTTTTCAAATGACAAATTTAGTAAAACTGCAATTTACTTTTCTTCTCTAGGTAAATAAATGAGGAAAAAAATAATGCTGCTGCCATTGTGGGGAGGCCTTCCACTTGAGGACTTTACAATTGTGGTGTTTTTCTCTCAATTTAGTGGTTATCTTCTAACTCAAAAATAAAAATGTGGACCTCTCTTTCACTGTAGTGCCTCTCTAAAAGTAATTAAAGACTGAACAGCAAATAAGCATAAAAGACCTCTCTGCCATCCTCTTAAGGGTGTTGAAGATTGAAATAAGAATGTGTACCTGTACCACCACCACCACCCCCCCCCCCAAGAGATCAGTTTCTTTCTTTCTTCTTCCAAGCATGAGTAAAGATATTAAAATATATTAAAGCAACATGGTATTTGGCTATTAGGAGTGGCCCCCACAAACCACCTTAGCTCAGTTCCAAACACTGCTAAGGAAGGTGAACCCATCCTTCTCAAGCTTCCATCTCTTACTGAGACACCAGGGCATCAGTAGCTCAAAGAACCACCAAACCCTTCATGGCCCAAGGGGAAGCTGGAAAGGGGAAAGAAAATAAAGTAGAAAAGGATACTTTGTCAGCTAGGCTTCCTGGCCTATTCACTTGAATCAAATATTTGATTCCAAAAAAGTGAGCTAAAGGCAGAAACAGACTGTTTCTTGTGGACAATGACACTATGGCGGAAAGTGGGATGGAAGTGAACAGATCAAGGTACGAAATGTCTGATTTGTATAAGATGTGGTAAGGATCCAGAGCAGTGGTTTCCACCTGAGAGCAGCAAAAGAATCTCGGAATGGTTCTTTATTTTATAAATGAATGAATAGCTGATATATCTCTCCTACAGATATAAAATTAGCCTCATCTTTCAACTGAAAACAGCCTAGTGTAGTGGTTCAATGTAGACATACATGTACACACAGACATCCCACATGTAGCTTCAGCTTAGGCAAGTCATTTAATTTCTGAATCCCAAGATCTGAAATTTTAAAATGGGGATGTTAATATTAACTATTTAATAGATTAATGTGATGAAATGAGGTAAGATATGAAAAGTTGTTAGCAAAGTGCCTGCCTAAAAAAAATAGCACTGAATTAATGTTGTGAAAGGAACAAGGACTTGATTTCAAAATACTGCAGAGAATGAAAAGTCAGCCCTTACAGACTCAAAGAATTTCAAGTTGTAGGGCAAATAAGTTTTTTTGGAAAGAACAGTGAAGATGCTTTTGTAACTTGATATCTGAAAATACAGTATGAATTCTATATATATATATATATGTATATATCATAAGCTCAGAAAAGGTCTGGAGAAACTTTTGAATCCATAATGAATAACTATAAACTAAATATGGTAGTGATCTATAACTCATAGTGGATAATTATGTCCTTTCAATGACTATGTTAGCTATAGACAAAAAATTCTAGCCCAGAGAACCTTCTCTTCTCATTCAGTGTATCAATTATGTTTTTGACTTGTATTTTTACTATATAAACATATATAGAAGCCAATCAGGAAATAATGTATTTAAAAGCAAAACTGTAACCAGTCTGTGTTCAACAGATCACCTTATGGTAAGTTTGTGTTAACAGTCAAATTTCCTAAGCTTCTAAAACATCTCAATACTCACTCATATACTAATGACAGACATTCTGTTTCAGTTATGCTGAGCAGACAGGATTTAAAATTAGAAATATATTTGCACAGAAATTCTTCCTGTTGACTAAATTCAATCAATCATAATAAACTCAATGCACATCAGCATCATTGTTTCATTTATACTCCAGAGTGTCTTGCCTATAATCTAAGTGTATATTTATGTTAATAGTAAAATGTGAAAATAAAAATAATCAATATTTTAAATTAGTAGCCTGTGTAACTTCAATTTATACTGCCATGGAGTAACAAAAAGGAAAAAATAACCTTTGCTTAAAAAAATTAAGCCATGTTTCCTTAAAAAAAAAAAAAAAAAGCACATAACAAAGCTATCTTTAATATTTACTGATATTTACTTTAATTCATTACCTGCCAGGCATAACAGGCAAAAATGGTAATGTAGGTGCAGATAACAATACATTCCCATTCAAGCATACCTTACTCCTTATATCAAATAGCGTGATTCATTTTTAAGACACAGGGACAAAATGAGGAATAAAGGAAAAATCAAAATATTCTTATTAAAACTCATTCATTCAACAAATATTTATTGAACATTACTATGTCCAAGGCACTGTTCAATATGCTTACACCTCAGTGGTATATCATAGATCTTAGATTGTTAAGAGAGAAATATTATGGAGTAACTCTGAATATTCAAATCATTCATTCATTTAAACCAACGATCTAGAAATTGCATAGATTTGCAATTTTTAAGCACCATCCACAGTGATAGTTCCATTAACAAGGATGTTTGGTTTCTATGCTGGACAACCTATTTCTATTTCTTAGTGTGCCATGCAGGAAACTTGAAAAAGTGAGATAATGTTTCTGTCTCATTAAAAATAAAAAAATTAGAGGAGAACAGAGAATTCATATCACACTGACAATTGTACCTCATATTGACAAACAACATCTTGTGTTTATTTAAAATCTTTTCATTTAAATAAAAAAACACTGAGGGGCAGGGAGTAAGGTGAGTAATTTGCCCAAAGTCAAGATGTTAATGAGCTGATTGCAGAAATTCCAAAGCCATATACCTCCCACTGTGGTTCTCTGGTCCAAGTTTTGTGAGTGCCCAGTAATCACAAAAGCAAACCAATTCTAAAATTAAAACCTTGCATTGGAGTTGCCCCTTTAGTGGTCTGTAACCAACACCCACGCTGCATTCTGTATTCAATAAAGGCATAAACCAGTTTGTTTAGTTCCCCCATACATTCTTGGCTCCATACACCAGTTTATTTAGTTCCTCTCTTCATTCTTGGCTCAGGCACAATTCCAGACCCAGAGAAGGTACCCAATACTATTTGTCAATGGGTTAAATAATTAATTAACTAACCATGGTGCTTTTTCTGGCCACTTTGAACCATGTTCTCCCTTTGAAACAATACAAAAGAGAGGGAAAGAAACAGGCTTCCCTGCATATTTATATAAGCAAGGATTAAATTAATGGCACTGACTAGAAACAAGCAAATAACAACTCAAAGAACAAACTCTAGTTGGAAAAGAGAGTGAGAAAATGTGGTTATGAGGGAAAAAGCATATCAGCACAACCTACACTTACTAATGGGAAAAGTTAGAAAGTGCTCAGAAAAGAATTATTCAAAAAGGCTTTGGAGGAAAAACAAGGCCTTTGGAAATTTGGGAAAGAATGAACTTCTTTTGGCAAAGATACTAAATCTTGAGCAAAGTTTCCCAAAGTGTGGGATATAATATGATCTCAAATCGAGACATACAGACTCCATTAAATAACCATGGAATTAAAAAATGAAAAAGGCCCTTTCAAATTTCTTTCATCCCAGGAAAAGCCTCTTTTGATGTTAATATGTCTTCAATCTCCTAACACTTGCCCTTTGTAACAAAAAAAAAAGCTCAGACCTCCGGCCCTCCAGACAATACACCTAGTAAGAATCTAACAATTTTCTTCCAATTCCATTATATTTATTTTACTCGTACTTCCATTTGTGGTTTCCATTTGTTATAACCTCTCCTTTAAAATACATTTTAATTTTTTTAAATGGGGCAAAGGTCCTGAAGTTAGAATAAGAATGCCAAAAATTTGAGAAACACTGATTGAGGGAAATGAAGGATATGCCAGAACCCTTCAGTGGAAAGAAGATTAACACAGCCCAGAAATAGTGGCCTCTATTGTAGTGAGAAGCTAACAGCTAAAAAGAATTTCAATCTGATAAAGAATATCATACAGGGTTATGAAATCACAGTAGTGGGCCTGGCCCTAATCACTCCCTAATTTTGGAAAATGAGGATGACACTCAAGATATGATTCCACACAGGAAGAGTGGGGACCTGGCCAAGTAAGGCTGATGATATCACAATGTTAGTGACATGCTGTGTTTGTTAATAGTCCTTGTAAATAAGACCTTTGCCGAGAGAAAAGAAAAAGGTTGTTAGAACAAAATGTCAGGCATGTTGGATGTTGATGTTTCAATGTATGATGACCTCTCCTTTCCTGCTGTGAAGATCACTTCTATAGGTGTTATCTCCTAGGGCACAATTAGAACTTTCAGTCCACTTCTGTTTGGGTTTGATTTTTCCCTCTCTCCCAAGAAAGTACCAATGAGTACCCTAGCACAGATTCCCCAGCTGTGTAATCCTTTCATACACTAGATGGAGCCAGCATTATGAAGCTTCAAGATTCATGTGCAGGTTTGTGTTGCATTTGAAAAATCCATACACAAAGTTACCAGCAAGCTGTGTGCCACCTGAATATATTTTAATGTAAATTACTTATATTTTAATTTTAAGAACTTTTTTTAAGAGTATTTATTTATTTGGGGGGGTGGTGATGGAGGAAGAGAGGGAGAGAAACAGTGATCAGTTGTCTCTCACATATACCCCAATAGGGGACTGAACCTGCAATCCAAGCCTGTGCCCTGACTAGTAATTAAACTGGCAACCTTTTGCTTTGCAGGACAATGCCCAACCAAGTGACCCACACCGGTCAGGGCTTAAATTTTCATTTCAAAGATCTCAAGTCCCCTTGTTTTACAATTCCGCATATTTTCTATAACCCTTAAGCCCAAATTAATATCAAATTATCAATCACGCTATAAAAATGTGTGTTTAAAACATGTACATCTTACAGTTCATTGGCAATTTTAACTCTGATTTATTAAATATGTCCTTATAGTTTTTAACCTGATAATTTCAAAAATACATGTTCTTTTTGCCTTGGGGAAAATGGAAGCAATTTATTAATGCAGTGAGCATGACCGTCTCATCAGACACACAAAGAAAGACTATTGCTAAGATAGGAGGGGTTATGGCAAAGAGAGCCAGAGGTAGGTAAAATGGAGACTCGCAGTCAATGAGAAAAGCACCAAGGGAAACTGCTAACAAGAGGAACTTGCTAACCCTTACAAGAGGAAACTGCTAACCCTTACAAGAGGAAATGGCTGACCTCCTGCACCACAATAAGGTCTACTCTAAAAGACAAGCATGTACCACTATTCAGTTACTAACCTGGGGAAGTGATGGAAGAAGGGTTGGCGATAATTATCTCCAGTCAGTCAGGACAACTCAAAACCTTTTCATTGGCTCTAATACTTTAAAGCAGTAATTCTCAACTGGGGAAGATTTTGTCCCCAAGGTACATGTCTACTGATGTCTGGAAATACTTTGGGTTGTTAAAAATGGGGAGGTGGGTGCTCCTCAGATGCAGTAAGCAGAGGTCAGGAACGCTGCTAAACATCCTGCAATGCACGGAAGAGAGAATACCTGGCCTCAAATTTCAATAGTATCAAGGTTCAGAAATGCTATTTTAGAGTAAGCACCACTTAGAGCAGAGTACACCCACGTGAGGAGAGTCTGGGGTTGGTGGCTCTGGGGAGAAAACTGAAAGGTCAGCTTCCAGGAGTCATTCCCCATACTGCAAGAGTCATTTTTTCTTGGGCAGAGCACTCTCCCCCATGGGCATCACCCTGGGGGGAAGCAATAGCCTCACCCACAGGAATCCTTCTTGCCTCACCCTGTGGAGCTTAGGCCAGGCTGCTTAGTGCAGCTGGAGGCACTTTCACTGGCTAAGCCTAAAAAAAGCCTAAAGGCAAGGGCAGACTTCTGGGAATTTTAAGACTCTAGCTGACCCTCCCCATGTCCAGTGTTGATCCACAGCTTGGCCCTTTCTGCATACACCCAGGCCTAACAAAGGGAGCCAAAAGATGTGGATCACTGATAGTTCCAAATAGTTTGCCCAGGGCCGGTCACAGGCAGTGACTGACATAGATCTGCACGAGAGTCTTTGCAGATCTTCCTAATATATAGAAAGAAACACACAGGAAAGCAAAATGGGAAGACAAAGAAACAGGCCCCAAATGAAAGAACAAGAGAATTATCCAGAAAAAGAACTAAATGAAATGGAGTCAAATAATCAGATATAAAGTAATGATTATAAGGATGCTCAACAGCATGAAGACATAGAAACCATAAAATAGGACCAGTCAGAAATAAAGAATGCAATGGCTGAAATAAATAATAAACTGGAAGGTATAAACAGTATGTTAGATAAAGCAGAAGACTGAATCAGTGATTTGGAAGACAAGGTAGAAAAAAATACCCAAACAGAGCAGCAAAAAGAAAAAAATAAAATAAAAGAGGAGAGTTTAAGAAACCTTTGGAACAACATGAAGGATAACAACATTGGCACCATGGGCTACCACAAGGGAAGAGAGTGAGCAAGGGATCCAGAACCTATTTGAAAAAATAACGACTCAAAACTTCCGTAACCTGGTGAAGGAAAAATATACACAAGTCCAGGAAGCACAGAGAGTCCTGAACAAGATGGACCCAAAAAGTCCCACACCAAGACACATCATGATTAAAATGGCAAAGATAAAAAAGACGGAGTGAATCTTAAAAGCCACAAGAGAAAAGTAGTTAGCTACCTCCAATGGAACCCCCCATTAGACTGTCACCTGATTTCTCAACAGGAATATTTCAGGCCAGAAAGAATTGGCATGAAATATTCAAGGTGAAGAAAAGAAAGGACCTACAACCAAGTCTACCAACCCAGCAAGGCTATCATTTAAAACCAAAGGAGAAATACACAGCTTCCCAGACAAGAAAAAGCTAAAGGAGTTTGTTTACACCAAACCATTGGTGCAAAAAAAGTTAAAGGGCTTGCTTTAAAAAGGAGAAGAAAAAGAAAAAGGAAAAAGAAAATGGACGAAAATAGTTTAAAAATAACATGATAACAAGTACATATCTACCCAAAATCACTTTAAATGTAAATGGCTTAAGTGCTCCAATCAAAAGACATAGGGTAGCTGAATGGGTAAGAAACAAGACCTATATGTAGATTGTCTCCACGGGACCCACCTCATTACAAAAGATACACACAGACTAAAAGTAAAGGGATGGAGAAAGATATTTCATGCAAATGGGAAGAAAAAAATAGCTGGGATAGCAATACTTATTCATGTATCCAACAAAAAAAAAAACAAACTTTAAGGCCATTGTAAGAGACAAAAAAGGACACTACATAATGATAAAGGAAACAATCCAACAAGAGGAAAAACCCTAGTAGACATTTATACGCCCAACATAAAAGCAAATCTGGATGGAAATAAAGGGAGAGAAATCAAACAAAAACAGTCATACTAGAGGATTTTAACACCCCATTGATTTCAACAGATAAAAAATATACATTCTTTTCAAGTACACATAAAATTTCCTAGGATTGACCACATGTTAAGACACAAAACATGTATCAATAAATTAAGAAGACTGAAGTCATATCAAGCATTTTCTCTGACCATAATGCTATGAAACTAGAAGTCAATCACAAGAAGAAAATGGAAAAAATACATAAAGACATGGAAGCTAAATAATGTTATTAAATAATGAATAGGTCAACAATGATATCAAGGAAGAAATCAAAAAATACCTGGAAACAAATGAAAATGAGACATAACTGCCAAAAATCTGTGAGACAGTAGGAAAGCAATCCTAACAGGGAAATTCATAGTATTACAGACCCATCTCAAGACACAAGAAAAAGCTCAAATAAACAAGCTAACTTTAACTTAAAGGAACTTGAAAAAGAACAACAAAGCTCAAAAAGAGTAGAAGAAAGAAAATAATAAAGATCAGAGTAGAAATAAATAAATAGATTTTAAAAAAACAATACAAAAGATCAATGAATCCAAGAGCTGGCTCTTTGAAAACATAAATAAGACTGACAAACTTTTAACTAGACTCATCAAGAAAAAAAGAGAGAGGACCCAAATAAGTATACTCAGAGATGAAAGAAGAGAAGTAAAAACTGACACCAAAGAAATACAAAAGACTGTGAGAAGATATTACAAATGTAAGCACCTCTGCCATGCTCAAGACAAAGTAGTTCCATCTCATTATGAGCATTAAATAATTAAGCAAAAATTTCAAGATGTTTGTAAGATATCTTTTAAATCTGTGCAACAGTGTACATTGATATACTTGAGGCGTTCACATATACCAGGGTATTTGCATCGAAGTATAAAAATTATTTTGAGTGATTAAATCTATTGCATAGGGATTAAAGGGTAATGGAAACAAGATTAATAAATAGAGGATTAGAGACAAGTGGACTGCTACACAACTGTGAGAATGAGTGAAGTACAAGTCTATGTCTCCACATGGACAAAATGAAAAATACTGTTGAAAGGAAAAAAGGCAAGTCACATGGAATACTGCCATATGATTCCATTTAAAGTTCAAACTAAACTTTAGAGATTAATTAATAGATAGTAAAACTATAATGAAAGACAAGGGAATGATGACCTAAAATTCAGGATGGCGGTTAATTCTGAGTGGGGAGGAGAGGAAGATGTAACCAAAGATGAGGTTTTTAGTGTTTCTATATCTCAAGATATAGTGAATACATGGCTATTCATTTTATTGTTCTTTACTAAACCAGTAGGTTTTAGACACTTTTCTACATGTATAATTATGTTTAACAATTTAAAATAACATAGGAAGTGCACAGTGTAATGGAAGTGAACAAATAGAGAAGCAGGTGGTAGTCACTCATGCAAAAGGATAATACTGAATTTTGACATAACTACCATCGTACCACCAGGTCAGAAACATTTCTTACTCTTCTTCCCCTTAACTCTCCACCATCTAGTCATGGATCACATATTATCTATCATCCACCAAATTGCATCATCTCCTCTGTCCTCACAGAGATTCTGTCATGACTCAGCTTTAGCCTACTTCACTAAGTTGTTCTCCCCACTCCATCAATATATCCTACCCTTTTTATGAAATATCTGTTCTTAAAGCATGGCATTGCTGTTTTATTGCAACTACTTTAAAAAACCAATGGTCCACCAACCTAGAATGAGTGAATTTCATATGTCTTTTTTATATTGGTAATCAAGGCCAACTTGTCTTTCTCGTCTTAACTATTGTTAAGTATCACAAGCAATATAAACAATGTACTCATTCTCTAAACCTAGCCAGATACTCTTGCTTGGCTAGTTCAATTTGCCTGGAGTACTACTCTTCATGTGTTCACAATCCCTTTCTAAAAAACATCCTACACATTCTCCAATAAAATGAAATAGAGGTGTGGTACCAAATGTTAGCAAGAAACAGAGCAGCTAAGACACTTAGATGATGATGCTGAGGATATGAACCCATACAAAGACTTTGGAAACAGTCTGTACTAGCCACCAAAGCTGAACATAGACATGCTTTTGACCCACTCATTCCATTGTCTGGTATGTATCGAATAGAAATTTATATGTATGCAAAAAAACAAAACTAGACCACCTTCTTATACCATACAAAGAACAAACTCAAAACCATATAAATCCTAGAAGAAAACAAAGGCAATAACCTCTCTGATATTGCTCTTAGTAATATTTTTTTCTTGCTATATCACCTTGGGCAAGGGGAACAAAAGAAAAAACAAACAAATGGGATAACATCAAACTAAAAATATTTTTTCACAGCAAAGTAAATCATCAACAAAATGAAAAGACAACCTGCTGAATGATAAAAGGTATTCACCAATGATACATCTGATAAGGGGTTAATATACAAAATTTATAAAGAACTTACAAAACTCAACACCATCCAAAAAAAATCCAATTAAAAAATGGGGAAAAGGACCTAAATAGACACTTCTCCAAAGAGGACATACAGATGTCCAATAGATATATGAAAAGATGATCAACATCACTAGTCATCAGAGAAATGCAAATTAAAACCACATGAGATACACCTCACACCTGTCAGAATGGCCGTCATTAATAAATCAACAAACAACAAGCATCAGTGAGGATACAGAGAAAAGGGAAGCCTCATGCACTGTCAGTGGGAATGCAGACTGCTGCAGCCACGGTGGAAAACAGTATGGAATTTCTTCAAAAATTAAAACTGCCTTATAACCCAGCAATTCCCCTCCTGAGTATTTATCCAAAGAATCCTGAACCACCACTTCGAAATGTTTACAATAGCCTAGAAATGGAGGCAGTCTAAGTGCCTCCCCAATAGATAATTGGATAATGAAGCTATAGAGCACATGCGCGCGCACACGCACACACACACGAATATTACTTGGCCTTAAAAAAGAATGAAATATTACTGTTTGCAACAACATGGATGGACCCAGAGGGTATTATGCTAAGTTAAATAAGTCAGTCAAAAAAAAGGCAAATTCCATGTGATTTCACTTATCTGTGGAATCTAAAGAGAAAAATAAACAAAACGCAAACAGACTCATAGATACAGAAAAAAGACTGATGGTTTCCAGAGGGAAGAGAGGTTGGGGAACTGGGTGAAAAACGTGAAGGGGTTAATAGGTACAAATTGGAAGTTACAAATTAGTCATGGGGATATAAGTTACAAGATAGGGAATATAGTCAATAATATTGCAATAACTACATATGGTGTAAGATGGGTACGAGACTTATCAGGGTGGTAACTTCATAAATTATATAAATGTCTAACCACTGTGCTGTACACTTGAAACAAATATAAAATTTTATTGACTGTCAACTATAATTGAAATAAAAACTAGAATGGTCACCTTATACATTGAGTTAAAAATGGTCACCATTTTATTTAAAACACATTTTAAATAAAATGGTTGGCAAATCATAAAAAAATTAAATAAAAATAAAAGGCAACTTGCATTTGGATGTGTAAATGCTGGCATATGTACCCTTTTACCTGTGATCATACATCATATTTGCTAAGTATCTCCTAGACACTCAGATACAATATTTTTTCACATTTTAAAAATTGAAGTATAGATAATATTTTTTCTGTGCAGGAGACAGTCCCATTTGTAAACTATGTGAATTCAATTAATGGACATTACCATTTCTAAACCATGGACTACTGTTTTTCTTTAGAAATGCTGGATGCCTATGAGTATCTAAAGAAAATTGCTGGATTAGTGGAAAATTGTTTGAAAATCTCTTTACAGACTACCATAAAGTTCAAACAACCATTTTCTTTGGGATTCCAGGCACAAGTAATGGAAACCAAGACATAGGTTTGCCACAAATGTGGTATCACTTCTGAGACATGAATGCTAAAGATAGTATCAGAAGAATACAAAGTACCATTTATTCAAAAAATTATTTTATGGCTCTCACTAGCTAAAACATTATTTTTACATCACAAGTACATAAACTGAGGCAAAAACTACAGTAAAGTTTGTGTTTTGACACTAAGATATGAAGTGAGAAACACTCATTTAAGACTGTTATTCATTAAATAAAAAGCATGATTATACATTTAAGTATCAACACATTTTTAAATAGAGGCCATATATGTACAGATGATATATAGATGTAGCTTTAAGAACAGTACTAAGTCCCCCAGCACACACAAAAAAGAGAAAGTCCTGTGACCTACAAATACAGTTTGCACATGTTTTTAAAAATATATAAAATAAAATGGAATGATGAACAATTCCTAATTGGAAACAAATTTAAAATATACTTCATTAGAACAGTGAACAAAAAAAATTAAGTTGTGCTCAAACAATGAAAAATGAAACAGCAGGGGAAAAGAACTCAAACTCCATCTTTCTATACAAACCTCAGAATCGTAATATTGACAAAAAAAAATCACAGAAGAATATTAACAATATGATGGCATTTATGCAAAGATCAAAATAATGCTAAGCTAATATCACTTAAGCATGGAAATGATAAAACACAAGATTCAAGAGAGGGGGTACCTGGAGCAGAGGATGTAATGACCAAGGCAAGTGGGAGCTTCCTGGATAACTCAGTCATGTCTGTTTCCTTAACTCAAGTGATGAGTACATGAGAATAGACTTACTACTGTTTTTAAAGCTACACCTATATATGCATGTCTACATATATGGCCTCTACTTAAAAATGTGTCGATATTTAAATATACAGGGAGGAGGCACAAAAAAATAGACTTACCTTCTGGAGGGTGGACCCCTTGTAGGAGGTGAGTGTTCTAGGAACCCACCTGTATCAGTGCACCAGCTGGCATTGTTGTGAGAGGCTGTGTTAGGCTTCACTGAATTATTTTTGAAGACTCTTTCAATGCACTTGCCCATTTCATGATGGGTGATTTCATGATGGGTGATTTTACAAGCGCACCTGCCCACACCTCGCTGAGCATTCAGCAGTTTTTGACCAAAAACAGCATGTCCCCCAGGGCCCCTCCCTATTCACCCAATCTCACCCCAAGGAACTGTTTTTGTTTCTCCAGATTAGAAATGTCCTCAAAGGAAAACATGGAAGAGGTGAAACAAACAAACAAATGGCAGAGGCACTAAAAGGCATCAAAACCGACAGGTTCTAAAACTGTTTTGAGCAGTGGAAAAAAAAATGTCTCAACAGGTGTACTGCATCAAACAGAGAGTATTCTGAAGGTGACTGAAGTTTAAACATGTAAGAAAAAAATACACAATTTTTTATAAGTAAATTCCAGTTTTTTGAGTTCCCCTCATGTAATCATGCTTTTTATTTAATAAAAAACATTCTTAAATGAGTGTATCTCACTTCGTATCCTATAGTCAAAATACAAATATTACTTCAATTTTTGCCTCAGTTTATGTACTTGTGATGTAAAAATAGTTCTGCTGCTGAGAATCAGGAAAAATATTTTTTTGAATAAATGGTACTTTGTATAGATACTTTAACCTTCTTCCATTCTGTCTTTAGCATTCTTGTCTCAGAAGTGATACCACATTTGTATATGTATTTTATTACCGCAGTAAATAAGTAAAATTGAAAAGGGGCCTAATGACATACCCCTAAAATTATCTAAATCATCTGCATAGAGATAGCATTATAGCAAAGTCTTCATACAACTTAAGGTACTTAATACAATGAAATAACTAAAAATTATGTTTTGTATTTAAAGATCTTACCTAATTTCATAGCAGACTTCAAATATGAAGAAACCTCAGTATTATTCCATCACTTTATTCATTTACTCAATAAAAAGTTATCAAATTCAAAAGAAAAGAATACATATGTATATTCACCAAAACCACGTAGCAATAATGTTCACAGAAACACTGTTCATAATAACACAAAACCGTAGGCAACCCAAAAGCCCATCAAACTCATCAAAAGTAGAAGAGATAAACATTGTATAGCTATAAAATGGAATATTCCATGGGGATGAATTATTGCCACATACAACAGGGGTAAATCTCATACACAGAATGTTGCGCAAAAGAATCCAGGTGTGAGAATACATGCTATATGATTCCACGTGCATAAAATTAAATAACACCTAGACACTACTAATCTATGGTGTTAGAAGTCAGAATAGTGATTATACTTGGGGGAAGGGTTGATTAGCAAGAAGGCACGAAAGTGCTAGAAATGGTCTGTCTCATAGCCTGAATGCTGATTACTTGGTGAGGATTCATCATGCAGTACATGTAAAATGTGCATACTCTTCTGTAGGATTGGTATACTTAATGCTTACTAAAAAAAAAAAAAAGAGAGAGAAAAGAATTAAATATACCCAATTGTACAAAATTGTTTGACAAATTTGCCATTTTCTTAAAAAATAAAATCATCCATGATCCCAACTAGATGTCTCTTTATCCCCTATCTAAAGTCCAATAATATAATCATAACCTGAAAATTACCTTGTAGTTTTTTGTACATGTTTATCAAAGTCAATTGTTATACCACCAAGCAGACAGACCAGTAGTTTCTTTTAACTGCTCAGAAAGCACTGCATTACAGAAGCTGTTAGGAACCATCCGGCCCAGTTTCAGGGACTGTAGCTAGCCTTGCCAACAGGCGAGAGGGCCCCAAGGCTAGAGCTGAGCAAGGAAGCCTTGGGAAAATAGGCCACTGAAGAGACAAAACCTGTCCCTCGGGCAGGGGCACAGCCCCTGCCTCCCTCACTTCACCCTCCTTGGCCCCGGAGGATGGCTGGTTAGTCAATGACAGGTAAGATCCCTTTGCCAGGGGCAACCTAAAACAGGCACAGTCGCCTAGGGGCCATCAGGGAGGGACTTTCGGAACACGGAGAAGGGGCAAAAGACCCTCACTCCTTGGCTTTGTCATGGCCAGAGTCCTCATTCCATCTGAAAGAAGTCTCATCTCTTGGCTGCTCTGCTTCCCTGCCTGACTCAGGCTTGAAACAATGCTAGAGGCAGGTACAGCCCTAAACCGGATCAGGTGGTTCCGGCGGGGCGGGGGGGGGGCGGCGCGGGCAATTACGCCTGGAAAAGGAATGCATTAAATCCTATGAAACCTGCTTTGCTTAGAATGCCCTCGAGTTAATGAGTACTGGTGTTTGGGGTCCGAGCATAGGATTAGTTTATTGTCCCAGGTTTTAGGGCCAAATGGGCGTCACTCTGTCTACCAGACCCTGACTAGGGAAGACTCTTGTAATCCCTCTACTATTATTCTTAAACCATATCTCCTCCTTTTAATCCTTACTGCTTAACATTGATTGATGAGCTTTATACCAGCTAAACTCAATTAAAGCCCAAGGAAAAAGGTGCTCGGGGCTCTTCTCTGAGAGACTACCCAGCCTTTCCTCCCCAAGCAGACCTTGTGTTGGGCATTTTCATTTCATCTGCAAGGCTGGGGGACCCCGCAGGATGGAGCTCCCCCTTCAAGAAGCTAATCAATAAACATTTATGGAATTTAAATGACATATAATTCCTCTTTCCAAGCAAGTCCACATTTCTGAGAGCCTTGGGTAAATGCTCACTCCCTTTTTTTATTATTATTTGTACTTGTATACATTAAAATTCACCTTTTTTGGCATGCAGTTCTGTAAGTTTTGAAATATACAGATTCATGTAACCACTGCCACAATCAAAATATTAATACATACAGCTCCAGTCCCTCATACAACCCCACTGGGCTGTGCCTTGGATCAAAATGTCATTCATCCTCAACTCCCAGAAGCCACCTATACACCACACACGTTCCTGCAGTTTTGTCTTTTCCACAATGACATATGAACAAAATCATACAAACCATAGGCTTTTGAATCATTCCTTTCCCTTACCCTGTGCATCTGAGATGCATTCATGTCACTGCAGGAGTTAGAAGCCCTTCCTCTTCAGTGCTAATTAGTATTCACTATGTGAAGGAAACATGGCTTATTTATCCTTTTACCAATGAAAGGACATTTAGACGGTTTACAGGTTTTGGTGACTGAATTAAGCTGCTATCCTGATTTAAGACTTAAAAAGAAAAAAAAAAAGGATACCTGAAAGTACCTTACCCAAGTTACCTTTTAACAGTGGTTTTTAAAAACGATATACACTATTAAAAAAGGGAAAAAAAAACCTGACTAGGGGAAAAGTAGGAGTCAACAATTTTTCCTTCTGTCAATGATTCTGGCTCACAGTATATTTTTATAAAGAGATTCCAAGCTGCCTTTTCTATATTTAGTGCAGAGTTCATGAGTACCCAACTAAAGCACTTTCCTAAAAGCTGCTTCTTGCCAATGTGACCCTATAGCTGCACTGTTGTAAGTAACAAGTATGTTGTGATCTGTGCACAGCTATTCCTCAGTGCTATGAAAACAGTGATCGTGCCCTGCTGGCCTCTGCCTTTCATTTGACCTACTGCACTCACCGGCGATGCACAAAAGGGACCACAATGACAAGCCTGGTACTCAGGGGCTCCAAGAACAGGCAAGGAAAGGACTACTTCAACGATTACAGGGAGGGGTGGCTACAGTTGCACTTTTTTCTGTTGATTTAAACACAAAAAGCATATGCCCAAATCCTCAGGGGCAGAGTGCCCATATCACAAAATTTCCATTAGCTGGCATTTCAAGGTGTCCGTCTGTGAAGTCTGAGCCACTGTGTGGCCAGGGTCAACACCAAGGGGAAAGGAAATGTCCAAGAATAACATTTCAGGGTGGCATCTGAGCTGCACCTGCCCCTGTATTTAGAAAAGCATGTTGCTTCTAGGTCTTAAAACTCAAAGTGTCATAATATGTTTTTTTTAATATTTGTATGATAGTTATTAGAAAAATCATGAGAACCTCATCCTCCAGCCTCATTCAAAAGTTCTTAAGTAATAATAATAATAGTAAATGGCAGCTAATTATGGAAGGTATGCTATGCCCTCCCATGCTAAGCATTTTACATGCACTACACCTTGTTTAATCCTCAATAACAACAATTCTAACTTAATTACTATTATGGTGTCCCTGTTACCAGAGGAGAATGAAGCTTTGAGGAATCACATCATTAGCTGAAGGGTTTGCAGAGAAGAAATTCTGTTCAAGGCCCAGTCTGAATCCAATCCTATGTTGTTAACCCAGGCACTATACCACCCCCACAGCCGTACTAGAAAATACATTCATTTACCCAGACACTCAAAAAATATATTCTTATATCCATCCAAGAAAATCAAGTAAGTTTTGCTCCTCCCTCCAGGTGTCATTACACAGGGGAGGTAGGGACTCCTAGAAACAATACCTTAGCCTTTTGGGATAAATATTAATGAGACTCATATAAACACTACAGTGTCTCCTGAAAAAAAAAAATCACACAGGCAAAGACACACACAACTTAACTGACTACTTGGGCCATGGCCTAGGAATCCCTGGAAAATTTAAGTAGCTATTAGCCGCAAAAAGTTTTGATTAGGAAAGAAACAAAGTACTGTAAGAACTCAAAGGAGAAAGCCTAAAGTACAAAGTCCTGAAGATTGAGAGAAATTGATCAGGCAAAGAAGAAAGGAAGGGGGACTCCGATGAAGAGACACATGCTCCAGAAAATGGGTGTCAGGGAAAAGATCTAAATAGGGAAAAGGAGGAGGCAGGAAAATAAGTAGCATGTCATTGAAATAGTCCAAGCAAGTTACTTCTAGAAAGAATGTGGTGCAAATGAGGTATGAGCCTAGGCTCTGGGGTCAGAAATATCTGGGTTCTAGTGCACCCACAGGTACATTATTCAGCTCCTTTAAGTTTCAGTTTTCTCATGTATAAATGGGGAGAAGAGGAGCCCCAGCATCACAGGCTGTTGTGAGAGAGCCTATGGAATAATGTGTGGCATTCACCTGGCCCAGTACCTGTGATGGTGTAAGCATTCAATACACTGTAGTCATTATTCACAACATCACCACGACTGTTATCACCATGGCCTCCCCAAGGGAACTTCTCGATAACAGAACTGAACTCCCTGATTTATGTTTGGGCCAATGTGCTACATTTTTAGGTAGATAAGATACTGTAGGAGGATCTTTGCACAAATTAAGCCCCAGTACAGAAAAGCCACCTCTCTAAATACTCTCCTTGTAAACTACTTGTAAACTCACACCTTATTACTTGTTCTCATTAATCACATAAAATATGAGGCATACCCTATAAACGGGGGAAAAACATATAATGACAGTTGTTGGGTTTTTTGGTGGTTGTTTTTTGCTTTTTTTTTAATCTTCATCTAAGGATATGTTTATTGATTTTAGAAAGAGAGAGAGATGTGAGAAACATTGATCAGTTACCTCCCGCACGTGCCCTGACCAGGGATCAAACCCACAACCCATGTATGTGCCCTGACCAGGGATCAAAACTGCAACCTTTTGGTATACAACATAACAACACTAACGATGCTCCAATCAACTGAGCCACTCGGCCAGAGCTATTGTTTTTTATCATCATCTGTGTCCGTTCTTTTCTTAAGTTAGAATAGCAATCATTGTCAAGAGCTAGAGATATGTTACATGTTATCATTGTCACTACTATCATGTCCAAAATAAGAATCTGAAAACATACTCTTGCAAAGACTTTCTGCACCCAGCTCATCCCTGTCACCATTCCTATGCAGGAAAGGTAAAAGGTACAATACACTCCACCCAATTCTTCTTAATTATTATGTTTTCAGTAACACTTTATTTCACATTCTTCATGTGGTCTAGGAGCTAACATTAAAGAAACATACTGGAATCCATCCATGAATGCTCTAGGAAATTGTGCAAAATACTTTGTTTTGATTCCTTGACCATGGTAATAGACAGAGAACATTCATGAAACCCTTGCTCTTAAAAATGTTCCATGGCCAGCCAATATTTGCCAGTGTCACTGCCATACAGTCAGCACTGGAAAAATAAAGTCATGAGAAACACAACCATTCTCATCTTCCCCAGAAAGCTTGCCAGGATATCTGCTTCTCTATGCCATTTAAGCTGTCACCATCTACAAAAATCACAATGTTCCCCTCACTTAAAAGCACACAAATAAAAGAAGGGAGGGATTCCAGTGATCCTCCCTGAACCCAACAGACTGTTACAATTTCACCAAGCTTCCTTTCAGTTTTAAATTTGTTCTCCTGCAAAATCATAGTAATACATGAATTCATTTCATCAAAAATGAAAATAACAGAACACCCAGTTGTCCTACAACAAAAAGTAGCAGAAAGTGTTCATCGACTGGGGGCAAAAGGAAGGAATCCAGGCTAACAAGAGATAATGTTGCTAACACACCATTAAACACGAAGGTGATGGAAAGAGCTGATAAGCTGTGAAGCATGTGGAATGTAACTATGGCAGTTAGAAAATAACCCCGTCTTACCAGAATCAAAACAAGGATGCATTTGAGGAAGGGGGTCCCAAATGACTTTCAGAAAACCAAGTCTCAAGAATCTGAACCAAAGCAGTCTGTGAGATATACACAAGGAAACTAAAGAGGTGTGAGTTACAAAGATCTTTGCTTATGAACCCTGTCATATGTGAAACTTCTAACATCAGAAAAGATCATCACTTACTAATACCAGCAGCACAGTTCAGTTAGCAAAAGTGAATTCTTTTCATACTTCTGTTTCTATACTTACTAGTTATTCTTTCTTGTAAGCAACACACTCCATGAGTTAAAAACACAACCTCTGGACTCGAACTACCTGGTTTTGTCATTAACTAGCTCTAAGTCTCCACTTCCTCACCTGAAAATGAGGATAATAACTGAATGAATTAAAGCAAATAAGACATTAACATTATGCCTGGCCTTGACACCATTTTAGTCTTTTCAGCCTTCTCTAGCTCTAGTAGTATCTTTCTTGAGAAGGAAATAAATGGAATGTGTATTTTTCCAGTATGACTCTTGTACTGCTTTATGAAACAGTTGCAAATGTATGCTCACTTTGATTTTATTCACTCTAACAAATACTTGTTAAGCTCCTACTATGACTCCACAGCTACTATGCTAAAAGTTGGGACAAACCGATGAACAACAGATATAACAACAAAAGCACAGACACTGTCCTCCATGAAGTCCCCGGTGTCTTTTTGGAGGGTGATCAATATCTAGTTGAGTTTGGTGGACTGTCCCCTAGTGGATTAGACTTAGGCCCTCAAGGGGAAACATTCCTAGAGCCGGTCCCTTTCCTGGATTATAGTAGTCCCCAACTGTGCATTGTAGATGTATCTTGCTAGGCAGAGAAAATACGAAGTCACCATTAAAGAAAAGTTCCTTGTACACATGCTGCAGAGCTAGCCATATTTATTGTCATTAGTCTGTCATATTAACACAGGGCACTGAATGATGCCTTACCATGACCTCTGCAACTAGCAAATAACCTCTAAGGAGGTTTGTGGTGTCCTAATCCTCCCTCTTAGAACTCAATGAACTATTCCAACATTTAGCTTTTTGGTTCTTAATGCAAGATCATGGAAAGTCAACCAACCTTAGGTACACAAGCACCATTTTCTCAGAGTCTCTGTGAAAAAAAATTACAAACAAAACAAGACAAAAAGAACTGTAGAGCTCTTAATGGAACTAGATTCAAATAGGCTCTAAAGTAGGTCAGAAAAAGAGCTGAAATTGTTTAAACTCTTGCCAGGCAAAAAAGTAAAAATAAAATGATGTGAGGGGGAACAAAATCACTCTCCTATTTTTATTTATTCATACCTTGTTTGTTCTCAAAAGGACTTAAAACAGGTTATGGAAAAACACGCAACATTTTAAGATGATACAACAGGAAATTAATGTGTGGTGGTGAAGAAAATAAGATGAAGGAAAGAGAATTCAAGAAAAAAATAGTAAAATTACCTTAGGAATAAGATTAGTACACAAAATGCAAATAAGAGTCTGCATATATTCTAGAGGTAAGTTGCAGATTGCTTTCTAAGCCAGGGAGCAGTCTGATGTCTGTCTACCAGGGCTGGGCAGTTAAAGTGAAGGAGAAAAACAGACTGAAAAGTGACTGTTCTATTTTAAGGAAAATGGAATTACTTTATTGGATCTCATGGTTGCCATGGAGACATGTGAGCCCAATGTTGCCAGATCTGATTTTTCAAGAGACACTGGAAATTTAAACATACTTGTGTATAATCTTCTCATTTTTCCCATGTTGGCTAACTAGTTTCTCTTTTGGTTAAAAAAAATATGTGGGTTTAAAAAAAAAATGCCTGTGGCCATAAAGAGGAAGAAGGCATGATCAGTTACATGACTAACTATATCCATAAAATAAAAACCCAAGGTTGTGTAGAAGTACAGTCATTAGTGGTATCAAAACCAGAGAGACATTTTTCCCAAGTCTTCATCAAGAGGACACTGTACCATCTACAATAAAGGCACCCATATATTCAGGATTCATAGGGCTCTACCTTATAATGACCTTCAATGGGGCTAAGGGCATAACAGTAAAAATAACTGACGAGGGGGTGCACAATCTCAGATATAGAGGTTTCTGGAGTTCTAGATTACTTTAGGTATCGATTTTACAGATTTCCCTTAACCACTTTTAAACAATGTCCCCTTCTGATAAATGTAAAATTCTCACACATTTCTTTAATGTTATCCCACAAATCAAAGCAAAAGCTACCATGCAAAGTATTCAAATAACATTCTTTTCCTCCTTGTTGCATAAGAGCATTCAGAGAAATGAATGAGCCTCTAGTCTTCAGACGATAAACCATAAATATTGGTTTTTCACAGCAGCATTTGATAAATATTGAGTAGCACATGTTTAAGGTTAGATTCCCTGACAAGGACCTGGAGTGACATATTCTAGGGGGCCATTAAGTTCAAGGCCATTCACTTTACTAGTGAGTCCATCTGGCAGTCTGACTGAAGTCTGTGAATGCTCAAGAGGCTGGCAAAGCTCCAGTCCCTGGCAAAGGAGGACATACAGGTAGGACCAAATGTATCCACAAAAGGAACATTGTTCTGTATTTGTTCCAGGTCACAAAGAAAAGGACAATCAAGCTCTTTGCCACACAGCACCGCTCCATGGAAACCCTGGGGTGATCGTAGGGAGGCTGGATTCCAATCTGGGCTCTTGACATACCTAGAACTAATATAGCTTTATTTCATTTATTTCATATACATTTAGTTCTGCTATAATGCTTGTTTTGAAAGTTCAATTTTTTTCAAACACAATTGATACATGAGGGACAATTTACATGCAACCCAAATAAATTTTGGGTTTGTTTATGCATGATTTTGTCTACAGGAAACACCAGGTGAACACAGAAAACAGCACTAGCTAAACTGAGTAGTGTAGAAATACACAAAAAGCACATACTTCAATCACCTGCCAGCTGCCTCAGTTTCCCACACGTTTTATGCACCACACCATCACATCTGGTGCTATAACTTCCCATTGATTACAGATACGCCTCCTCCCCCACTTTACAATAATACACAACCTGTGATCCTTCCTACACCCAAATCACAAGGCAAAGACCAAGTTTACTTTTATATTTATATACTGCTTAACAATTTAACATGTGTAAAACTATCTACTGTTTTTATTAGATTCTTATCTTTTCTTTCTTTAATAAGTCACTGATGAAGTTTAGGAGTACTGCATCTTTAACTCCATTTTTCCTGTAGATTCTAGTCCTGGACTGTGCCAGACACCAAAAGGAAAAAAGCAGACACAAAATGAAAGATGCCTTTAAAAGGAGCTATGGTTAAATATGAAAAAAATCCCATGACTTTGCTCCCCATACCATAGTTAATGAAAAGGGGCATTTAACACCCAGTAGGAAAAACAGTTTTATAATTTCATTAGCAATTACTATAAAGCTCATTTGTAAGGCCTGGGGAATCCCCAACTTTCTCTGACTTTGACAACCAACGTTCTCTGGAGTCAGAAGCCTGGGACTTATTTTAACGTTAAATGTTCTCCCAAGTCCCTTTGAAAGAAAAACAATATATACAAACTTCACATTGACTGATATACGAAAATGTTTAATCGAAAAAAAATGTGCAGGTTGAAACCTTTATAACACGTCATAAAGCACCATTAATGGATACTCGACAAAACCTAAACCATTTTTAAGGTCATAAACAAGCACATAGTGTGCTACTTATTTATTGAAAATATCCCTTCAAAAGGCTCACAAGGGCTAGGCTGCTTCATGTTGCTGTCCACACAGCACCCGCAGGGCTTACAGATGACCTTGCAATTCCTCTGGCAAATCCTTTCAGCAGTTGGTCATTGACTTTAAAAATTAGGGGGAGGTGAGGCAAAGCTATAAAAATCAGAAGCAGGTACACCAGAATATGCTGGAATATGATAAATGTCTTTCTCACAGAAGAAACACAGGCACTATTAACTTACAGAACCCATTAGAAAAGGCAATGAGTTAAATCTCCTCTATCACTTACATTTTAAAGCAGAAAAGCAAAATCAGACTTACCCTGGGAAGCCATCCTATAGGCGGACTCAGAAAAATAGCCTGTTCACAAGCCAAAAACAGCCACAAACCAATGCTTCCAAAACTCACTAGGTTTAATCCAACCTCCGCATGCATCTGGCTTTTGTTAAAGAACTTCTGCAAAATGTACAGTGGATGAGTAATCTTTCAGACTTTGTAGAACATGCCAGACCCAACACTAATAACAGTAGCTTCATTTACTCATCACATTTTTGAGTGGCTTTATTTTACTTTTTAGGCAAAATTAGTGTTTGCTAATGTAAACTCCCTGCCACTAGAGCATGCACACCTTGTCCCAAACGCAGCAGGTGCCCTGGTGTGTGTCTAACTTTCTCAGTCCACACCAGCAGTCAGTAATGTTGAACTAACATGTAAAGGCATAGCCAGCTTGATAAACTATCTTTCAAAATTAATAAGTCCAATTTTTTCTAAATAAAATAAAACAGCCAATTCCACTCTTCCTTCTCTTTCACTGAAAAAAGGCATTCATTTTATCATAATAATTTTACAAATACTGAAGAATATGAAGCATAAATTCATATTTATGCTTCACTGTCTCCCCAACTAATTCCTTCTCGTAGAGATAATCATTTTTGACAAGTTTTTAATGTATCATTCCAGAATTATCTATGTACATATTATGCATGTGACTTTATACACACGTACACACACACACACTTAAAAATATTCTTGGCAACTGATGGGGCTTGGATCAGAATTTCCCAGATTTTATAAAGACAGCCGAAAACATACACAGTAGAAACTCCCCAGTAGGTTATGGCAACAGCTCATAATCAATTTCTGCCAGGAAACATGAAAATTCAACTAAGTGGGATAATAAAAACTATAAATAGCCTCGTGTAATTTCAGGTCAGAGAATTCTGCCAAATGAGGTAAAGAAAATAATGAAATCCTGCAACATTCAGAGACTTTTTAATTTTGGAATTACGAATAAGGGATTTCAGACCTATTGTTTTTCTCCCAGTTACTTACCAAGTTTTTAAAACTTTATTTTTATTACAAATGTTTATGATAGGAGATTTAGGAATATACACAAATAAAATTAAAGTGACCTGTAAAATCCCACCACATAGAGAAGAGAGTTTATATTCAGTCACATATTGAATGCCTCATGGAAGTACAGGCTAAGTACTGTGCAGGCACATTAAAAAGGCAACATAATTCCTATTTTCACACCAGGTAGAAAGTAACACTTGTTCTAAAATTAGAAGGCACTATGCTACCAAAGTTCAAAGGACGTGTTAAGTAGACACACATGATCTTTTAGACTACCCAGAACCTTTCAAGACATTTCCTGTGTTTGGACAATTCCAATAATGAGTTTAGAGAGAGAGAGAAACAGCTTTGACTTTCCAATCAAAAGTTCACGTTCCCACGCTCTCTTGCAGCTAGGATAAAGACGTGTTCTTCAGTTCTGCCAGTTGGATATACCTGGGCCAGACTACGTGGAACTGTAATCTGGTAAGGAAAGAAGCAGCGACATCTAGCAGGCCTTGGGAGTGTGGCTGTGAGGGTCAGTGGCCCATGCTGGCGGGATCCATGCTTCAAACTACAGTATCTGTGACCCTTGGCAGCAACATCAGTATCTCTACTGACAGTCCTATGGTGAGCTAGAGGATTGCTTAGGTCAGCTTCTTTGTCCTACCAGGAATCCTGGCCTTCTAAAAATGCTTTAATAAACTATTTTTCTGCTTTAGAGTTTAGGTTTCTGTTTATATAAATAAGAAATTTGACTGATACAAGGAAGAAATTTTTTCAGGAAGTTAAGGCAGCATGACGTCGTTAAAAGGTAACTGGAAGTCAAAGTGAGCATCATTCAAAATTTACTCTCACCCTCACTCAATACCAACTATGTCTGAGCACATGGTATTACTAGATTATTTGACTATCAGTCCCCCATCTATAAAATAATATCCACTTTGCAAAACTGTTCATGAGAAAGAAATGAGCTCTTTTATTTATTCATTATAATGAATAATGAAATTCACTCAAACACTTACTGAGTTTATATTATAGTCTATACACTCTAATAATGCTAAATACTAGGCACTAGAGTGTAGCCTACAGAACCACCAGATATCATATTAGTTTCAAATAAACTACAAATAATATTTCAGTATAAGCATGTACATTTGAGATATACACTTTTAAGGATATGGTTTTAAATATTTGAGATATATTTATAATTTTTAAATGTTTCATATTTGGGATATACTTAATAATTCATTTTGACCTGAAATTCAAATTTCATAGAGTATCCTACATTGCATCGGGCAACCCTAGGTAAACAGCAGTACATAAAAGGGGTGGGTTCCTGGTTATTGCAGAGCCTCCATCTAGTGGCCTCTATCTATATATAAAGTCATATATCTCTCTCTCTCTATACATATATATATAGAGAGAGAGATCTATATATAGATATAGATAGATAGATAGATATAGAGTCAGTCCAGGTATACAGCCATGTAATATGAAAATATGAAAAATAGAGACATTTATTGAAGAAGATGCAAGATACAAAATACAAGATATATTACACATAGAGCAATGATGCCTCAGCCCTCTTCAAAGTAGGCACCTTGGAACCTCTCACAGTTCTCCCAACTGCCATCACCTGCTCCATCGTACTTTCCTGAATCTCATCAACAGTCTGAAATCTCTTCCCTTTCAAAGGTGATTTTGGTTTTGGGAAAAGCCAGAAGTTGCAGAGTACCAAATTTGGGCTGTAGGGAGGCTCAGTCACCTGGGTGTTTTGATGAAACACCAAAAAACTGTGCAGGAGATGGTGATGCATTAGCAGATGCATTGTGGTAATGAAGCTGCAATCACCAGCTGCACATAACTGCGGCCTTCTGCATCATCCAAATAGTTGCTGTGGAAGAATGTTCAACTTAATGCAAAATTTGATGCAGATTCACCACTCTACTTGCTCAGTCATTTTGAATGCAACAGCCACATGGTACACACGCTCACTCACTCAACAGCATCTACCGCCCCCACTGACTAGTACAGTCAAGTTGTCATTGTTCATCATTCACACATGTGCATTACAGTTCACTCTCCTTGGCTGCCAGGTTACATTGATGACACACAAACCGTTCTCATTATATTAACAGTGGCTGGACTTTTTCTGGAGAGACTATATGTATATATGTGTAAATGTATATTTAAAATATACTTTATATACACTTAATAAATATATCAATATATACTTAAATAAATATGTAAATATATATACTTAATAAATAAATATACTCAATAAAAATTTTTTGGTTGATCACATTTCAAATCTGGGGAGTTTTACTAACCTGGCACTGAGGGAAAAAGACTGAAAACAAGTAACTCAGGCATTCACAGATTTACAAGGCAATTCCCTGAATGCCCTCCAAAAAATGGTAGTAAGTGCTAGGGGCAAAAATAAAGCACCAATAACCAACAGAAGGGCAGAAAAGGGATACAATTTTCATACGGTAGTCAAGGTAAACCCTGAGGGTGGCGTTATAGCAAAAAGGAGAAGAGAGGTGAGCTCTGTGCTTGGCTGGAGTCAAGTATCCCAGGTGGGATAGTGTTCCCACACTTGAGGAACAGTGAGGAAGCCAGTCCAGCTACACAGGGAAACCAAAGGGAAAATATAGGAAGAGGTCAAATCATAGAAACGTTAGGAACCAAACTGAAAAAGACTCTTTAGGCCACTGTACACCAATGATTCTTCAGCTTTGGGGTCATGAATTACATGTAGAAAGAAGCTCATGAAAGCTAGGGACTCCCAGCCCAGAAAAGTACACATGAAAACACTAACCTAATTTCAGTGGGTTAGCATCTCTCCAGTGCTCCATCCTAGACTCCTAGTATCACAACATCTTCCTGCATGAGATCATAGTCCTTCCTGCTAAACCAAAGGAACACACTGCATCTAACTGTATTTAATGGCTCCCCAAAAGGGGAAAGCAACTCAGGACAGTGAGCACCAGGGTTCCTCCAGTCTCTGAGGTTTTACTTGTTCCATCATCCTGAACAATCCAAAAAGGCCATGCTCAAGCACTAATGGCCTAAGGTAAATCCCTGCATTTGTCTCCTGGGGACTCTTACTTTGTTAGACACAAGGTTCAGACACAAAGCCACATCAACAGTGAGCTTAACATCCATTGGGTAGAGCTACGGATCCAGCAGTAGCCCAAGTGGAAATGGATGACACTTGGAGCCTGCAAACCGACCGCCTTGCAGTTCATACCTGTGTGTATACACACACACTTATATTTTTTAATTCTTTTCATATAAGCTATAAGAGAGCAGTGGCGTTGTACTGTTTTGTTACTGTGGAATTCCCAGTGCTTAGAACAGAATCTAGCACACAAAAGATGTTTAATAAATAATGGCTGAATAAGTGGCTAATTCCAAAGAATTATTTATTTGCAAAGCCATTCTAGGAAATAGAAAATCAAAATGTCACAATTAAATAGACAGTATCGTTATATTGGAACCATTAGAGTATACGGCTTACCTAGGGAAATAGGAAAGCTCAACTTAACATGAGCCACAGTATCCATGTTATAAATGATATCTACGGAATATCAGAAATTATACCACCTTTCTGCCTCAGTAATGTGGGTTTCTCACCAACACGACTCAAATCATCTGTGGTTTACACCAGTTCGCCTGCATTTGTTTTTGTTTTTAATTTCAAATCTATCAAAGACCAAAACTTTCGTAAACTATGAAAATTAATTCTTAGACAAATGACACAAAAATAAATGACACACAAACATGCAAACACAAATTCGTATTAGATTCAACAGACCTAAATTTATTCTGTCCAACTGTGTGATAAAGGTTTCTGAACACTCTCAATTTCTGTTCTTATCTCACTGTGACCAGCAACACACAGTTCATGAACCAGTCTAGTTCATGGGTCACACTTTGAATAACGTGACTACGAGAACATCTGCATACACACACCACCACCACCACCACTTCTTCCACTTCCAGCACTTCCACCACCATCACCACCACCTCCACCATCTCTACCACCTCCACCACCTCCACCACCTCCTCCACTACCTCCACCACCAGTATCACCACACATATATGCTGGAGATTCCAGTATTCAATTCCCATGCCAATGCTTGTGCTTCCCAGCTGATGAGAAAAATAATGTTCTGCCTCCTATTAAACTTCTGTGAGATACTTACTTCAGTTATTAAGGAATAAAATTAGCAAGGCCATGATATTTGTAATATCAGACTCCAAGAATATGTTAGTAGATTAATTATACCTTACTTCAAATCATCCGAAGATTTAAACATAAAAATTAAGAGCAGATTGATCATTTTATAACAGAGCCTACCTTTGGTAGAATAATTATAATGAAATTCATTTTCTATATCTAAATACATGGTACATATTAATACATTTATAAAATGTAATCTTTATATACTTATCTTCTGTATTTATGTACCTGTAGCTTTAGTCTAAATACAGTTATTGTATAAACTAGTATGGTGAGGTTTTTATAAATGCCACTAAAATTATATCCTCTTGGGCCACAAGTGTCCTTTACTTATTCTAAGTTAGTTGATATTATCTACTTAAAAATTACTCCAAACAAACCTGTATAAAATTAGATTTAATATACTTTATAAACAAAACTGACATGGCTTTTCTAAGAAGAGAATAGGTTGTCCTTTTCATTTTTTTTTATAAAAATAGCTGAAGATTAAGGAGCGATGCTAGCTAATCTTTCTAAATTATCCTTCATCTTAAAATACAACCTTTGAGAAACCATATAAACATAATCCTGAAACTTCTAGTCATTCACAAAGCTTTCTCAATTCAGGATGAGTTAATGATTTTCCTCCAAGCCCAACTAAACATGCATTCTGTGGTAAAGGATGCTAGAGACAGAGCATGGAGTCAATACTGATTTCCTTATTGGCTGTCACCCAGACAGATAACCCTACTTTTGGGCCAGCTGTAAATAAAGGTGAGGATATTTTTAATCATGTTTATAACATGAATTTTCTAGAGGCAGGACTCAAGGCTGTCACCTCCAAGCTCCACACAGCTTCCATCTCATCACCTGGAAGAAGGAAAAAATATTTATTGAATTACAGAATGAAACTTGATTCCTCGTTTCTTCCAGGCAGCCAAGGTCGCTGATGCCCAGGCCTGCTTTTGTGAAAAGCAACATTCATCAGGGCACTCATGCCACTGACTTACAGTCTTGGTCTTCCGCATAATCCTGTGCATTGCCTGTTTGGTGGTTTGGCAGTAAACTTACGTGGAAGTCCAAAAAAATAAATAAAGGAAAGAAGCTGTTGAACAAAACTGACAATGAAAAGCAAACTGGAAATTATATCCCAAAGAACATATCTACTGATTCAATAAAAATGTCTGAAACATGACTACACTGCCCCTCCTTGCCAAGTACCTTCCCACTGAGGTTTCTATTTCCTTTCCACACAGACCAGGCCTGGCCTCTAACGTGTTATGACCAATTAAATTCGTGTTCAAGTGACATGAGCACTTCCTAGGAGGAGCTTCAAGGGCAAGTGTGTAGTTCTTCCATTTCCCTTTTCCTTCTGTTCAAGATACATATGTATCAAATAGGAGCTGCTCCTTAACCCTTTCAGAAGGAAAGACACATAGAGCAGAGCTACTGTAAATGTGAGATTTTTGTAGGTCACTGTAATTTCAGAGTTCCTTGTTAATCTAGAAAAACTTGGCTCCTGCTGACTGACACAATGGCCTTCTTTCATAGTGTATCCATGATTTTAAGAGAAAGGTAAAGCTGTTTTCTTAAAGTTTTACAACGGAAGTAGGAGTCATGACAAAGAGCTACCCTGTCACCCAGGGAGCAGGAGTATGTAGTGACAGGCTGAGCAAGAGCAGTCTTAGCATTCAAAGGCTGGGGTGCAGTGAGGAGGTCGTGAGCTAAGAAACTGGCAATACAGGACACCAGCAAAAGGAGAAGACATGGCTATTTGCTCAATTTTCTACTTCTATCCTCAAACCTGAGTTCCAATAAGCAGGACCCATGTTTAGTTCAATGTATCCACAAGTGTGATATGCAACACATCAGTGGTGGTGTATGAAATGTTTTATGGTAAAGAGAAAACTTTAAAATACTGCTCAAAATCCCTTGTTTCAAAAAATTTGCATCTTTGGGCAAAGCAAAGTAAAATGAGCTGATTAAGGCAAAATAATAACAAACAATAAGCAAACAGTATTATTATGATAAGCCTATAGGGCAAAATGAGACGATAACTCAGGAATAGAATGATGTTGGTAAAAATTCTCTTCTTCAATTGCTGTCCCTATACCTGGAGTGTAACAGGAAGGTAATAAGGAAGGAAGAAGGAAGATGGAGATTCAAACATGTATGCGCAAACCCTGAGAAAAATGAAAACTCTGTATACAAGCAAGAAAATGCAAACAGCAAAATATGCTGATGCTTTGCTAGTATTTATAAAAGATTAATTTAACAAAAAGTAGCAACTTCCATTCTTTTGAGTACTTACTATGTGTCAAGCACTGTGCAGAGCATCCATAATTTCATTCAATTTCTTCTAAAACCCTGTACAAATAGAGTTAGTATGCCTATTATGAATGAGGAGACAGGCTCAAGCATGTAAATAACTTGACTAAAGATCACATGCAATGTGTTTGTCCAGTTCTGAGCTTCTGTCCTTAATACACACTTTGCAGTCTTCTAATGTCCAAACATTTAAATAATAATAATGACAAATATTCATAACTGAACTCTCTGTAAATGCCCCAAACTAGGAAACTTCCTAAATGCACATCAAAATGGATAAATAAATCCCAATAAATTCATGCAATGAAATACCATATTGCAATGAAAATGAGTTTCTGAAACATAATCGTGATCAACTGATGTCAGGCACAGACAAGTACCACAGTACTCTATGGTTGTATGACTTATTCTACTTCTATAAAGTACAAACAGGCAAAATTAGTGTATGCTGTCAGGCATCAGATAAGTGGCTGCCCTTGGGCATAGGAAGGGATTAGCTGGGGTTTGAGTAACGTTCAATTAATTGCTTTGAGTGCTAATTAACAGGAGTCCAATTCATAAGAAATGCATCATGCTATACACTTACAATAACAGTATTTTGTCTCAATAAAATATTTTTAAAATTAAAAATGATGCATGTACTCAAGGCACATTTTGCTTTATCCTTTTAATGTATTTAGCATAAAATATACTAAGAATCCAAAAATTGGTTTCGGTGTATTCATTTTTCTCTAACTAGTTGCATATTCTTGAGATTAGTTTCCCTATCCCAAAATTGAAGGGATCAGACCATATAATCTTCAAAGTGTCTCATTCTGGTCTTTTCCCCCTCCCAAGTCCTACACTTGCCCATATCACACAGCTGCCACATTCACACAGAAAAGGGGAACAAAAGAGCAACTGCTTGCACCCCTATCATATGATACAGGACAGGAGGAAACAAACTTGACATGCACATTTAATCAACTTTTGATTATCAGTGTAGATGTTACAGATCTGCACACGGGCCTCAGAAACTGAATTACCACTCACCAACTGGGCCCACAGCAGCCTTGTTCACATATCCTGAAGCTCCCATACACTCAGAATGGTCAATTTGTCAGAAAAAATTGGGGGGGGGGGGCGGGGGGTTTTCACTCTAGGATCGACAGAGCCAATAACTTCCTCCTCTACTAGAAATAACTACAAATTTCTAGATTTTCCTACAGTTTATTAATTCAATCAGGAGAATGCCAAGAAATGTGTAATAGCATAAACATTCTGATTTTAAGTTTCTTGTCCAAATCCATTGGACTCTCTTACCAACTTGCTTCTTGCACTGCCAACACATAACTTAGTCTATTGATGGGACCTGAATTAGTCAGGGTCCCATCAGGAAAGAGGAACCACACAGTCATTTGAATGGGAAGTACCACACAGCCATTTGATAGTTTAATATCAGAACTTATTGACTACAACACAAGTTAGCTTGTAAGAAGTAAAAAGAACCCTAAAGAATATAGGGATGGCAGCTATGAAGAGCAGCCACTACCTCTACCGCTCAAATGCAGGGCGTGAGGGAAAGCCTCCTCCCCAGGGCTTAGATCAGATCCTGTGGGTTCACTGCACGGCAGGGTGTGCTGTGGTGCTGTACCTGGGGAACGTACTGGAATCCATCCTCCAGGTGCCAGGGAGAAACTGCACAGAGAGGAGGCTCACCAGATACACTTTGCTCCAAAACAGCCCATGTGGGGATGCCAAGGGAGTTGCTGGCTATTGAATGCAGCTAATGGCCACCATGCACTCAGGAGTTGGCATTGGACAAGCGGCCATGCTCTAGGAGCCCAGCGATGGAGAAGCTTCACACACACCAGGGCACAAAGACCAACAGATCTCTATTCTGCAGAGGCCAGGAGGGAAGCCACCTTCCTCTTCAATGCCTCTCTAGCACCCCCTCCTGACAAAGCTGATCATCATGGCAGCTGACAAAGGAAGAATATTGAGTCCAGATCCATTTCCCAGAGCAGGCAATAGTGGGTGAATTCAGACCTGGCTACAGTAAGGAATCCCCGTAAGTTCTAATAACCCACCACCCTGCATGCATGCCATAGATGTGATCCTGTGAGTATTCCTTGGTACTGATGACAAAACTAATTTAGAGGGAAGGAAATTCTCTTGTCAGGAGGCACACAAGTCCAATACTAGTATAAAATAACAGAACTACTTCTGAGTCAGATACAGGAATACATCTAAACTGTCTTCTTTTGACTGTATTATGAGTTTGTAGGAAGTCACTTTTTAGACGGTCCTTATTTAACCTGGCACAGACACTGATAACACCAGTCTTCTGATAAATGATGACAGACTTTGAATATCAAATCTCTCACTGAGCCATAAATAATGTTGCTCATATTTTGACCTTTGCTTAGCCATTTATATGAATGCGGTAAGTGTAATAGGATAATTTCAGGCCTGTGTATATGTCAGCCATGGCCTTTGGTCCAAGCTCTGGTCATTCTGCTAACGAAAGTCAGGTTAAAGGGCACATTCAGAACCAGAAAGGGTTCTCCTGAGCAGAACCATGCATCTGTTCAGGAGAGAACAGTCACAAAGGGTCAAAAACAGAATGATCCAAAATCAAGATGACAGGCAAACATCTATCAATAACTCACTTTGGTGCAGATCACACAATGCAGGCTTTTTAGAAACAGATCTGGGGAAATACCCTGATGCTAAAAGAAATAAAGTAATCATAATCCATGCTTCCCAGTGAGAAAAACAAAAGGCCTAAAAGACCTAAGTGCAAAACCCAACTATATGCTGCATAAAAGCAACAAGCCTTAAATAGATGGACCCAGAAAAGCAGTCGGGGCAAAAAAAGAAAAGAAAAGAAAAAAAAAAGACCTTAGTAAAAATAAATAAATAAATAAATAAAATCACAAAGAAACAGAAGCAAGTGTTTTGTGTGTGCATGTGGGCAGGCAGGGGGTGAAATGAAAATCTGGGAAGTAACTGAGTCACCTTCCACAGCAGAGTCCCAGCAGGGAAGCAGAGGGTGAGACACAGAACCCACACTGTTTCTATCTCACACTCAGCTGCTTTGTCTTCCTGGAACTTAAGTTTTCAGTTTCTTATTTCCATTTAAACTGGTTAGGTTTGGGTTTTTTTCTCCATAGGAACTAAATTCTGTGAAGGTAAAGATGTCTCTTTTTTTAAATTTAATTTCCCCAGTATCTACGAAGTGCTAAGAAATAAGTACTCAAGAAATATTTTACTACGAGAATTAACAAAATCCAAGAAAGGAATTTTGTACATATATAATATCAAGTGTCGCATAGTGAGCACATTCTAAAACGAGGTTCAGCAAACTCCGTAGGTAAAGAAAGGGCCAGTAAGTATTTTCAACCTGGTGAGCCATACATGGCCTCTACTGCATGTTTCTTGTTTTGTTTTGTTCTGTTTTGAACCTAAAGTGGTTGAAAACAACTACTAACTGAAAAAATCATTCTTAGTTCTAAGGTTATACATGAACAGGCGTAGATGTGGATTATGGTGTGTAAATCCCTATTGTAAACTGTCACATATAAACTCAGAATATAAGAGCAAAATATTTTTAAAATATGTTGCACTATCACGAAAACCTGGCTTGTACTTCTGTTTTCATGGGTAGATTTTCTTTTCTTTTTTTTTCTATTTTAACTGAAGAACTCAGGATCTAATATTAGCTTTGATGGCTGTCTACTTAACTTTTGTTTTAATTTTTTTAATCTAAGTCTAATTTGATCCTATTGAAGGAAAATATTAATTCAAGGGCCTGAAACAATAGAAGTTGCCTTGAAACCAAGCTCTGCTTTTCTGCCATCTCTCATCATTTCCCATACATCCCATCAATTAGATTTTAAGTTTCAGCAACCTCATTAGTTTTTCAGGCTTTATGACTCAAGCTTAGGGGGTTGGGAGAGAGGGCAGCGACCCACAAAACAAAGACTTCAATGTCTCCAGAAGCTGAGAAAATTCCAGCATTGTCAGGGCAGATACTATTTATAACCCATTTAATGTGTATGCTCCTGAATGCATTTGCTATGGAGAATAATCGACCTACACTACTGGATTCCTGGTTTTGGCAATTGTGAAGAACTCAGGCAGCTAAATGTCTGACAAGTGAAGGGAAAAAAAAAGAACTCCTTGCTATTATTATTTTATAACTCCTGGCATCATATGACAGAATTAAAAGGTTCCTGTTTTTGACTCACCTTTGACAAAAAGTGCCTCATTGCTATGAGTTCTGAGTTTAAGTTGATGGAAAAATGTGGGGGCTGGAAAATATCCTACAATTAGACTGAAAGAAAAAAAAGTTGTGGAAAACACCATTTAACTTTTTTTTTCCAGAAACATACATGCGTACACGATTAAACGTCAAGCGCCTGTATTGAATACATGTGGTATGTGACCTATGATAACATGTATTCCATGTCTATTTGTCTGATTTTCTCTTATTGCACAACAGAAGGATTTTCCAGGGAGGGATGTGACATGTTGCTGCCCAAAGTGCAGGATTCTGGGCACCCAGCCTCCCAGCGGACTTCCACAAACCCTGCACATTGCCTCCCTACTCTCCACTCCAGGATCCCAACCAAATTAATCTTCTCCTGTGCCAATTCTATCACCTCCCCTGGGTGTACAAGAACTTGCACGAGGCCATCAGAACCAAAAAGGGAATGAACATTTTCATCCTGGCAGAAACTTAAAATAGAGCTTAAAAATAAAACAATGAGAATTAATTTTAGTTCTGCAAAGCCCTTAGTTTCCAGAAATTTCTTTTACAACTTAAAAAAAAGTCCTACTCTGGCTTTTAATGCTACATTTAAACTAAAGTTATTAAAAACAAACTAGAAATTCTAAGGTTTTAATTTTATATCTGACCTGACATCTTTCATAATAAATGGTCATGCCAAAATGTAAGTTGGACAAAGTTCTATGTACATCCCTGATAAAGAGGCTTCTGAAATAAGCATTGTTCAAAACATAAAGTGAGCCACATACCTAAATTTAAATTTTTTAGTAGCCATATTAAAAAAGAAAACCAAAATTAAACAGGTGATATTAATTTCATTATCTTATTAACCCAGTGTGCCCAAAATTTAATTCAATATTAATCAATATTAAAATTTCAATGAGATATTTTACATTTTTTATACAAAATCTGTGTGCATTTCATACTTCCAGCACTTTTCAATGCGGACAAGTCACAATTCAAATACTCTGCAGCCACACACTGCTATGCCACTGTGTTGGACAGCACTAAAGACTTCTCTTACGCTTCTTCATGTTTGCTTTTCCAACCCAAAAAGTTCTAGTTGTAATGGCATGACAATCATCGAGAGAAGATATTCTGAGAAGTGTTTCAACCTCTTGGACAAGTTCACACTCGGGCTTCACTCTCTGGCACAGCCACACTTCAGGCCATCTGTTCTAATGGAACAATGCCCACCCAAAAGCAGTTACCAGCTTTTAGAACCAGACATGCAACCACAGCAAGAAGAGTCTCCTAGCTTAAGCAGTTCCAAATTCTCAACTCCTGAACTTCTTTTTTCCAGGTGCTGCATTTGGACATTTAGCAGGGCTTCAATTAATACCAATTTTGAGATACCGTCCTTGAAAGAAGGAAGAAAACAAGGCTGAACCTTTTACAGGATGGAAGTTTGAAGAAGAAGGTTAAAGGAAATACAAGCTAACATGAAGAAGACACTGTGCCCTTTATATGATTTAATCATAACTTTAGTATGAACCTTTATTCCTACCCAAACCTCAACTGAATAAACATAGGTGCTTTTCTTAAATCATTACAGCGTTCTGATATACATACATATATATATTGTTTTCCTCTTGAAGGTGAGTTTTATTAAAACTTTAACCTATTTAATCACACAGAATTGAAAAAACAGTGGGGAGGATGGCTGGTGCTTTTCACTCTCTCTCTCTTTCTCTGATATTCTCCTATACCATGTACTACTTGTAGGAAAAATTTAAATAAACTTTCTTAAATATATTAATTAGTTAAATTAAACATTTGTTAAATTTTATTTTTCAATTAGAGTTCACAGTCAATATTATATTAGTTTCAGGTGTGCAGTACAGTGCTTAGACATTTACATAATTTATAAAGTGATCCCCTGATAAATCTGGCACCCATCTGGAACTAAACATAGTTATTACATTATTGACTATATTCCCTATGCTGTACTTTACATTCCTGAGACTGTTTTTTAATTACCAATTTGTACTTCTTAATCCCTTCACTTTTTTCACACAGCCCCCAACCTCCCTCTCCTCTGGCAATGATCAGTCTGTTCTCTGTACCTATGAGTTTGTTTCTATTTTGTTCTTTAGATTCCACACATAAGTAAGATAATATGGTATTTGTCTTTCTCTCTCTGACTTATTTCACTTAGTATAATACCCTCTAAGTCTATCCATGTTGTCCCAAATGGTAGTATTTCATTCTTTATCACTGAGTAGTATTCCATTGTATATGTGTATTACATCTTCTTTATCCAAATGTCCACTGATGAACACTTAGGTTGCTTCCACATCTTGGCTATTGTAAATAATGCTTCAAATGAACACTGGGGTACATGTATTCTTTCAAGTTAGTGTTTCAGGTTTCTTCGGATATATTCCCAAAACTGGAATATCTGTGAATAATGTTGGTTCCATGTGCACTTGAAAAGAATGTATATTCTCCTGCTTTTGAGTAAAATGCTCTAAAAATATTAATTAAATCTGTCTGGGCCCATGTGTCATTTGAAACTGCCACTTCCTTGTTGATTATCTGTCTGAAAGATCTATCAATTAATATCACTGGAATGTTAAGTCCCCTACAATTATTGTATTACTGTAGATCTCTCCCTTATGTCCATCAATATTTACTTTATATATTTAGGTGCTCTGATGCTGGATGCATAAATGTTTACAAGGGTTATATCCTCTTGTTGGATTGATCGCCTTCATCATTATGTAGTGTCCCTCTTTGTCTTACTACAGCCTTTGTTTTAAAGTCTATTTTGTCAAATATAAGTATTGCCAGCACTGCTTTTCATTTCTACTTGTATGAAATAGTTTTTCATCCTTTTATACTTGTAGTGTAGTCTCTATGTATCTTTCATTCTGAGGTGGGTCTCTTATAGACAGCGTGTATGTGGGTCTTGTTTTCTTATCCATTCAGCTCCCCTATGTCTTTTGATTGGAGCATTTAGCCATTTACATTTAAAGTGAATATTGATAGATACGTAGTTATTGCCATTTTATTAATCACATTTATGTTTTTTTTTCCTTCTTCTAAAACAAGTCCCTTTAACATTACTTTTAATACTGGTTTGGTGGTGGTAAACTCCTTTAGTTTTTTGTCTGAGAAATTCTCTCCTTCATTTTTAAATGATAGCCTTGCTGGGTAGAGTAGTTCTGGTTGTAGATCCTTGCTTTTCATCACTTTGAATACTTCTTGCCCATCCTTTCTGGCCTACAAAGTTTCTGTTGAAAAATCAACCTACGGTCTTATGGGAGCTCCCTCGAAGACAACAACTGCTTTTCTCTTGTAGCTTTTAAGATTTTCTCTGTCTTTAACCTTTGCCAATTTAATTATGATGTGTCTTAGTGTGAGACTCTTTGGGTTCATCTTATTTGGGACTCCGCACTTCCTAAACATGTATGTCTATTTCCTTTGCCAGGTTTGGGGAAGTTTTCAGTCATTCTTTCCTCAAATAGGTTTTAAATACTTTGGTCTCTCTTCTTTCCTTCTGGAACCCCTATGATGTAAACACTGATTTGATTATTGTTGTCCCAAAGGTCTCTTAAACTACCTCATTTTTTTTTCTTTTTTCTTTTTGCTGTTCCCACTGGGTGTTTTCTGCTACCTTGTTTTCCAAATTGCTGACAAGATCCTCTGCTTCATCTAATCTGTTGTTCATTCCTTCTAGTGTACTCTCCTTTTTTTTTTTTTTTATTGTAGTTTTCATTTCTGGCTGGTTCTTTTTTATGATTTCTATGTTCTTTTTTTATGCTATTTCTTTTATTTTAATTTGATGTGGTCATGGGAGTAGGCAAGTTCTGTGTTTATCTTCTCCTCCATCTTAGTCAGAACTTCTAAGAAAAATAACCTGTTAATGCCAGGCACTTGAACATCACTTTCTTTGTGGGTAGATACTTTACTTCTCTGACTTTAAAACATAACCTTTGACCCCAAATCTTATTAATTTTTAATGAAATACTCATAAAAATATGCAATCCTGAATATGATTTAAATCCAGGATTTCCCATGAAAAATTCTGAATATCTAGTGAGCTTTGATATTGGGGAATTGTGGGGAAACTATCTATATGAATCAGGGTATTCAATATGGATTGAAGCTAAAATTAATGGATGTATAAGAGTCAGCTGTAAATACTGAAGGAAGAGGTGAGGAAGTAACAGATAAAGGGGAAATCTAGTCCAAAAGCCTAGAATGAAACCAAGGGAATGAACAGGAAACTTAAGAGGAAACAAAGAGAAATAAATTAAAACCTGAGTGTGTCTGAGTGATGAAAATAAAGGACAGATGATGGTAAAAGGAGCAAAAGAAGACAAAGTGGAGCCTTAGTAGATCCCCTTAAGTTGTATGGAGTTTGTTTTAGCAATGAGAGCCATCTCAGGGTTTTAAGATTTGAATGGCTTAGAGGAGTGCTGATTAGACACAGCACAGACAGGCCCTGGCGAAAGTCCAAAACTTAGGTAGACCAGCCAATGAGTTTGGGGCTGATAGTACTATTGCAAATATATACACAGATGGAGAAGTTGTTCTTTGCCCCTAAGCATAGCTATATATTCTGGAATTGTCCAGCTAAGACACAATGTAGAACACTGTAATCACATCTGTGGAAACATTCTCAAAGGCTTGATATAACATGAACCAAACCACTTGAGCTCCAACTAGAACATTATTGTTATTTGCTTTTAAAATATGTATCAAACACAGAGAAGAATATAATAAATACCCATACAAACACTATCCAGATATTAAGATGTTACTACAAATATCTAATTCAAGTTTTTTTCAGAAATAAAATGTCATGGTTTCAATTTAAGACATTCTTGTATTCTTGCCTGTTCTCTCCCCCATAATTTAACTCCTCAGAAAGGAGTTACATCCCTGAAATTGGTGTTTCTTTTCAAACTAAGTTTTTCATGCACACACATACACACACAAAACCATTAAGAGTAGATAGTACGTGCTATATATATTTTAAAATTTTACATAAGGTAAAAAAAATCTTACCCATTACACTGAAGCGCACGTCTGATACAATATTTTTTAAATGTATATCAAGTCCATTTGAGGGAGTAAGACAGGTTTCCAAAATTATGGAATATTTCAGGTATATCAAAAAGAATAAAGACAAATATAATAAACACACAACTTAAGAAATGAAACATTAGCAACACAATCAGGTTGATTTTTAAAGGCATTTGGCACAGTCTTCAGGAGCTGTATATCCCTAAAGCCTATATGAGTAGTTTCAGAACAAGCATCTATTCTTCTAGTTACCATGCCTATAAGTTGTCAATGAATTTTCCTGACAGTTGCAAGCAGACAAAAAAAAAAAAAAAAAAGACTCTCTATGTTCTCCTTGATCCTATCTCACTTCAGTGATAATTAACTGCCACAAGACTTGTAGCACCTTGACTATCTAACTTAAGAATAGCATTTTTCACTTAATGATGCAAATTATACCCTAAAACCAGGCATCACCCTCACTATAATCACTATCATCATCATCATCATCATCATCATCAAAGAACAAGCCTTAATATATGTATGTCAGGAGCTATACTAAACAGTTTACTTGCACTATCAAAAATAATGCTCATAAAACTATAAATAGATATTATTATTATTATATGTCCATTTTACAGATACAACAACTAAGTCAGAGAAATGTTAACAAACTGACAAGTATAAAAAGATAGTAAATTCTGGAGACTAATTTTGAACCTCATGTGCCTGATTCTTAATCCCCAGTCTTCCCTACTACAAAAAATTATGTTAGGAAAAAATTCAACTTCCAACCAAGTATAGTAACTGGTATCAGATTATCTCTCTGTAATAAACTAGAAATATATAAAACAGAAATGACAAAATGTATGAAATGACAGTTTTCAGTCACTAAACAACAGGCATATCATGACTGACCCCTACAGGAAGTGAAACAAATAAAATAGTATAACTATCTAAGCCTTCTGCCTAGAGGTACTTTCTGGATTATGGGGCAGAGAGAGGAAATCAGCAGAGCTCAGCAATCTCAACGAGTTGGCAAGAAAAAGCTGAATTTCAGGGAGAATGAGATGGTTGGAATATGTATGTCAGAATATAAGAAAGGAAGGTGCTATGCAAAAAAAGAGACCTAAAAATTCCCATAGGGGTCTCACTGAGTCTTTAGGCTAATAGCCATATGCATATGCAGATAGTAAGACTCTACAAGAGTGGGCAAAAAACTATCAGAGAGAAAATGACTACCAGGAAAAGAACATCTATTGGGAAACTATAAGCTCAATATCTTAGAGAGCTCACAAAGGGCTAGGAGACATTCAAGGTTCAACCCACATAGAGAAATTTCATGAATACCCACAGAATTCAGTAGGGACTCTAGAAAGGTCATACCCTGAGAGTAGGGATAAACTAGGCCTACAGTAAGGCTACAAAAACCTCAAAAGAATCAAGCTGATTCCTAAGTAAGTTAACTATCTTCCAGGATAAAACTCAACATTTTTTTTTATCCTCAAGCAATGATATATTTTCTACTGATTTTAGAGAGAGGAAAAAAAGAGAGAGAGAGAGAGGAGCATTGATGTGAGAGAGAAACATCTATCAGCTGCCTCTGGTATGCTCCCCAACCAGGGATCAGACCTGCAACCTATGTATGTGCCCTAACCAGGGATCAAATCTGTAACATTTTGATATAGGGGACAGTGTGCCAACCAACTGAGCCACCTGCCCAAGGCAAAACTCAGGATTTCTTAAAAGGAATACAACAAAATCCCCAGACACAATCATAATGACTTTCATCCATTAAAATATTACTAGACATAGGCAGAAAAGACTTAACTCGGCAGGCCTGTGTTGCTCAAACCCTACCCATTCCAGAGAAAGACCTTTCATCAGGACTGGCCTTTTTCGATTCCTAGGAGATAACCTCTGAGTCTCGGGAATATTCTGCCTAATAAGGGTTTCCATATGTCTAAGGTCTTGGGCCACACTGTATTTATTTTGAACATCTCCATTTGTAAGAACAAGGTTTGGGGAAATTCTGTACCAGTTCACCAGAAAAGTTTATCCTAAAAAAGTTTTCTTAACAGTGTGATTCAGGATAAATGCATGTTTTTTCCTGGGGTGGGGTATGTTGAGGTCAGCCACACCAGCACTATATGACCTCCAAAAAAAATCGTGGATACCAAGGCTCAAGTGAACACCCTTGGTTGATAACACTCTGCACATGTTACCTCACAGTTGCTGAGGGAATTAAGTGAATGCTCATGTGACTACACTGTGAAGGGACACCTGAAATCTGTACTTTGTTTCTACATGAACCAATAAATTAATAACTGGTATATCTATTTTGTGTACAAAGATACCAAAATTTCAGACTACACAAAAAAATGGCAGCAGAATTGACAGATTAAAAACACAGAATGGGAAAAGACTTACTGAATGAATTAATGAATCAATCAATAAATCAATACTTAAACTGTACCTAATAAAATATACTACAAGGCTACGTCATCAGACACTGTGAATATGGCACTTTGAGAAGATGGTCAAAGTCTAGAGAGAACTGATTCTTTGAGAAGGAAATCAAGAAGCTGCTCAGTCATGCACTGGCCAGTGTGGCTCAGGCGGTTGGACATCATCCCACAAAGCGAAAGGTTGCTAGTTCGATTCCTGGTCAGGGTACATGGCTGAGTTGCAGGTTTGGTCCCCTGTTGGGATGAAAGGCAACCAATCGATATTCACTCTCACATCATTGTTTCTCTTCCTTTCTTTCTCCCTCCCTTCCCCTCTAATTATTTAATTAAATTTAAATAAAAACGAAAGAAAGCTGCCCAGTCACACAGCCAGGGGACCAAAGGCATATAACTGTTTTCCTAGTTTCTATAAGTCAATAATATATCATTTATCCCATGGACAGAAGGTCAGATAACAGTGTTGACAAGCCTCTAATATCTTCCAGGAATATTTAAATGAAATACCTAGTGGCCCTCTGTTAAGTTTCTATAGTTCTTAATGTGTCCCTATAAAATAATGCATTAGCAATCCTCTTTCAGTGCCCTATTACAGAATTTTATCTATGATCCTTAAGTATTTTAACTTTTTGTTCATAACACTAATCAGAAAAGCAAACTCTGTGAAAATTACTGATTTTCCACTGAACTTAATTTTATAAATTCTAATCAATTTTTCAGTAAGTATTTTAAAAGAACAGTATTACATACTCCACTCATACTTCACTGGAAATAATGCACTTCACACCTTTGAAATAAATCTTTAACATCTGACAGCTAAGTAATTCCATAAAAGCTGCTCCTGAGTCAAGAAACTGTGGTCTACCCAATGTCAGCTCTATGAGAGTGGCATTCGGTTATCTTCCTTTTCTATTAAAATAATAGACAACAATTTGGAATGCAGGAGGAAAAATGGCCTAGATCTTCCTAGCAGTAGAATCTATTAAAAATTCTCATAATTTTGCCTCTGACATAAACTGAATTTGTAAGTAGCCCTTAGAAAGGAAATAAAATTAATGTCCAAATATATTAGGAAATGTAACTACTTCTAGGAGGGGGAATTATTCCACCTGGTGTAAATAGATACATTAACAATAAGCAAGATTTTGTACACATTCTACCTACTGAATGATCCAATCTTTCTTTTACTCTACCTTGTCTTTCTTAGTTACCCAACTGTGTCAGTGAAAAGTTGCCTTCAAAGGTAATGTAGGAGGGTGAGAACTCTGGTCTGAGTCAGACTTAAGGGTGTCCGAAAGTGAAACATGCTCATGGCAGGGGCAATTTCCCTCAGTCCTGAACTCTTGACAGCCTTACTATTCCAGGAATTAACCTTTCCCATTGTCTGCCCAATCCACTGAATGGGAGACAGCAAATTAATTTTAGCGTATGCGTGCCAACTGAGAACAAGAAAGAAATTAACCAACTACATCATTTGCATACATGACCTAATTCTTGCTCTTTGCTCAACACAAAGAAAAAAAAACTTAATCATCAACTCATAACACACAGACCACTGTTCCCCATATATTCAGAAGAACTTCATTAAAAAAACTGAACTATATCTAAAACATATATATTAAAAAAACTCTATGAGATAATTTAGGCAACAAATAATTACAACTTCTGAGAATAAAATAATCATTGGGAGAAATAATAAGCTATGAAAATTAAATATTGACCAAAGTAAAAAAGTATTCCATTTAGAGTTAAATAAACACATATAAACTTAGTCCTTCAAGCATATTTTATAACTCAGCTTCTCTTCCCTACTACCTGTCTCAGAGAGCAAACATCTCAAAACTCACATGCCCCAAATATCTGTTAACAAGGCAATCCTCTCACAGACATGCCCCTTTACCTTTCAAAGCATTTGTACAACTGCAATCTCTTTCTCATTACACCATCCCTATGAGATTGCACCATTCCCATTTTAGACAAACCTGGTAGTGTCAAGCACCTTGGATAAGGTCACTGGGCTATTTTTGGAAGGGCTAGGGCTGTAACTTCCTACCCTCAACTTTCTATAACATCACACTATTCTGCTTACTCTCCTTACCCCATTTCTATTTCTATTATTGCCCCATTTGTTTCTCAAAAGTTTCTACTAACATATTTTTTCCAAAGCAAAAGACAGAAACCCTCTGCATGGCATACAGAGAAGGAGACATGATAAGTCAATAGCAGGCACATCACAGTTGCCGGAGGATAAGAATAACATCTAGCTGGGGCCCTACAATCTGGAACTGGGACAAGGGGTCTCTCTCAGGGGTCACCCAGTTGCATTGTCATGAATGCTGTGCCTTGCCTCAAACACCTACCCTTGTTCATCTCTTTTTGCGCAGTCGGCCTCAGTTCACACATGGGACCAGGTGACTGTTGTGCCCTCCTACCCGTTCCTCTCCCTTCTGTTGCACAGATTATGATAACATTTTTATCTTTATTCAAAGCTTCTCAAGAGTAAGTTGGCTGTCTGTTGGCCAGCTGACAGTCTCTCGCGCTTTGGATAGATGTCACTACCAGTTTGACCGGTGATGGAAAAGAGAGGGAACAAAGCAACAGGCTCAGAAACCATTCTGGTAACAGTAGTTCATATGCCGGGGCATTAAGTCAATATATTAGAGCACAGCAAAATGCTAGGACTGGCCGGCACCCTCACTGCATTTAACCCAACCACATTTTAAAGATGAGGAGTGAGGTCTGTCTGGTCCAGTGACACACGCTGGCAGTCACACCCCTGGCACACATCTTGGCTCTCAAAGGCCATATATTATATTCAGAAACTTAACACCAAAATTTTTCCACCCACACCTAAGGGTATAGCTCTTATATCATTAAATGATAGAATATATAGACATGATATTTATATGTCAAGACATATAAGTCGATGTGAGACTAAAATTAATGTGTGAATACAGCTACATAAATTTTTCAATACCTCTGCTTTTGTTCAGGTTCAAAATAAGGAAACTTCTCAAATAATTAAACAACATATTTGAGATTGCCAGTTTGAGACAAATTTTGGATAGTGACAATTAAAGCTACCATTATCAGTCACCAATAGCATGCTTTACATATAATACTATATAAGGTCCATGAACACAAGGCCTTGGTTTAGCTCTCCATCATAGCCCCAATGTCTAAATACAGTGCCTTGTACATTTAGATACTTAATATGTGCTGAACGGAAAAATGAACGACCTTATTTACCTTCACAGTGGCCTTTAATGAAGGCATTATTACTTCCATGTCATTAATGAGGATTTTTAAGTAATACATGCTCCACTTACCAGATAAGGCAGATAATGCTGAAATTACATGTCTTCTCAGGGAGTTAATCGAAATTGATCTTTTGATCAAAGATCTAATCTGATGTGTTAAAAAAAGTTATTTTCAATACTAGCTCTGTTATATCATGTCAAAAAATAGGCATATTGCCATCAAATAAATCTTTGGACTTTCCGAGTTCATACTGGACAATAATCCAGAAAAACCCCACTTATAGCAAACGCAGTGTAAATCCAAGCCACATATCTAACTCACTGTGTGAGGTTTTAAGAACTGAATGGAAAAAATTAACCACATTTAATCTAAAATACGATTCAATGCTTAATAAAGTAATGAGCAAGCAAACAGTAGTCAAAGCCACCTGAATGATCCCTGAACACTGGCCTCAGTCATTCTCAGTATTAAATCCTGCAACAAGATATCAAAATCTGCACTAAACTTTGAAAAATAATATCCAGTTCTTTTGGCCAGCCAATGCCAGGTTCAGGGTAAAGAACCAAAGGTAGATAAGCCTTCTCAGCCAAGAACAAATAAAAGAAAACCAAAAAAAGAAGAAACAGTAAGTGAAAAGAAAATTTGTAACATCCTTCTTCACCTCCAGCCAATCAAAAAGACCATTACTAGAAACTCAATCCTTGTGTATAAACTGGGGTAGAAATCTGTAATTTGCTAAGATTAAAGAGCTAAACAGAAGAAGTAAAGAAAAACCTGTGAAAGAACCTCTCCTGCTTATTTAACTGAATCAATTTTCTGGCAGAACATTCAGATAGCATCTTAAGAATTTCAGAATGCCCTAAAGTTGATATATAATTCCCAAGGAGTAAACAGAATTTTGCTTATGTTAATATAAATTTGATGTTGTTAGTAGAGTACTTAAACTAAAATTGCAAGATTATCCAGGAGATAGGTCTGGTTCAACTGTTGCTAAAAAGTGTACACACCATTATCAGCAATAAAGGCAGTGTGAGTAAGACAAGAACCCAGAGTCTAGGAAAGAAGCAAACTGCAATATTTCATCATTTGGCAAATGCGTAAATACCAGTATTAGCCTGATGTTATGCCATGAACAAAAGCAAAAGTCTTCCACCCACAATATTTGTTCTACAAAGAAAGATGCATTTAATTCATTGGTGTTGTACATATTCACGTGGCTCTGTGGGTTGTTATTTTTAATTCATAGCCTCTATTACATCACACTTTAATATGAGCAGCAGTTTTATAAAAGAACCATGTGATCAACCAGTTGGGTCCAACATCTAAGATGCACCTTGATCACAGATGAAGCATCTGGGAACCCTTCAACGCACCTTCAACCCCTGTTATTTAGATTATTATTCTAGCCTCTGAAATGATACCTTAGTCACAGTGCCCTACATGCTAATGAGGAGAGATGAGGGTAAGAAATCACTGACACAGCAATGCTGGTTAGGATCATACTATAATCCAACTCTTGCAATAAGAATGTAAAGGCTATACTCTCCCCGACACCCAACTCATTCTTTATGCCATGACTACATGGTACCCTGATGATAGCAGATAGTTAGGATGTTTTCTGAGTTTCTGACTTCTCAGAGACTATCTCCAGTCACTTAGGGACTATCTAAGAAGTCAGTGAAGCTAGCCCTATCTGTTCTATGGTTTCTGCTCAGTGTTCCCATATTTAATTTGCAAAATAGGCAGACCAAACACAATAGAACTGTGCATCATTATTTTAAACACCCTTCATTTCCACTAAACAGTCTGTTTCCAACTCCTTGTGAGTTTTGTTCTGAAATACCTCTTAAATCCTCTTAAATCCTTCCATTTGCTCTAACTCCACTGTTCCTTCCTATAAAGGGCTCCCTATAAAGGGCTCTTGTGTTTGCATTAGTCCAGTGTCTCAACTAGACTAACACAAGAGCTATCTAACCACTCTCCCCAGACTGACTCTTGCCCCCAGCCCTGCTTCACTCTTCCTCACACTGCAATCCAAGTCATCTTTTCAAAAACCCAATGTGACCCACTACCTACATATGGGCAAAACCTACATTCTTTCCAGGGTAGTCAAGGCCCTGTGTGGTGTGGATCTGACAAAGATTCCTGGCCTTGGCCCCAACCATGCTCTGCACTGAACTCTATGCTTGCATCACTTGGGTCTTCTCACAGCTGTCTGGACACACCATACTCCCTTCCCATCCCAAAGCTTATTGTACATTCTTTTTCCTTCCCCATATTCCACTCCTACTCTTCCAAATCTCAGCATAAAATTTACCTCCTTAGAGAGACCTTCCTAATCCCCTGACCAGGTCAAAGCCCTCTATTTATGGTCTTTCATAATTTTTACAGATGTAAATTGGCATTTACTATCTGACTATTGGGTTAATCTCCACCTTGTTCATTGACTACAAGCTCCATGACCATGCCTGTTTTAACTAGGGTGGCCATTCATCCCAGTTTTCCTGGAACAGTCTCAGTTTATACCTGTTGTCCTACAGTAATTATTAAGAGTGGCACCTTTGTGTTTCAAAGGTATCCAACTGGACTAAAACTTACATGGTAATCCCAGTTTTAGCTCATCACTGAATCCTCAGTAACTACTGCTTAGCAAATATATGAGGTAGTAAGTACTGACTGAATTATTGAGCATAAAATTAATTATGAATGTGTGTGCATGAGCAAGCAAATATGTGTGTATTATACACATATAAGTATATGTAAATATATATTTATATATATAAAGTATATATATATACACACACACATATATATATATTCTTTACCAAGTAGCTTCCCAACACACCAAAGTGCTAAACAGAGAGAACAATCAAATATTCAGCCAATAACTGGCATTTAAAATAACTAAGCTTAGTTACTATATAAACAATACTTTGGACCAACTCTAGAGAAGCATCTTTGTGTCCATATTATTCCAAAATGGGACACTGGGAGATTGTTTCAATGAGGTCAGTACTTCAAAGGTTGTACAAAGACTATTTTGACCCAAATAAAGGTACCAGAGTGGTTTATCCACCACAGAAGTACACTAGAAGCCATTATGCCTTAACCACTACACCAAGTAAATGAAGGTGTTGCCTGAATATGTCATTATAGACAAGCAAGACTTATCAATTTCAACCATAGGTGTACAAGATATGAAATTACATTTCCATTTAGTAATTGGCTTTAACCAATACAAAAGCCTTTGCTGAACAACTCTCTGTGAGAAGGGAAATATAAAATCAAGCACAGTTCATGCTCTGCTTTGAACACCGGCCAATATTTGATCATCGATTCCATCAAAGCAATAATAGTTCAGGCGACTATCTCCTAATTATAGTTATGAATTCCTCATTAATGAGACTGAAGAAGTACAAGATCCACATACTGCCAGAGGCAATATAATAAGACCCAGGCATTCCTCAGGTATGAGGTGTGCTATGTCATCCCTCAAACAGCTCCAGAGATCTAGAATGTACCCCAGAAACTTTAATTAAAAGTCAGGCAAAAGACCATTGGCAAACATGTCAAGAGAAATCATATATGCTAAGAGAAAATGGCCCAGCCAGAAATACCTTTTTGGGGCTTCCCCAAGATAAAACAGATTGCCCTGTTCTCCTTTATGTTGAAAACTCTGAACAATCTGTGCAACCAAGATAAAAATCTTCACCAGAGGACTAAACAGGGATGAATGTGTAAACCCCTCTTTAAAAGGAAGCTTGTATAAGAATTTCCCTGCATTACTCACTTTATTAGCTTGTATTCTTTTCCTGTCTCAATTACACATGGAACCAATCTAAGAATTGAGGTTTTGATTACAAGTCCATAGGTTCACATAATTTTAAGTAAAAGACTTCCATCTTTAAACCATCAGAGTTTTGTTCTTTTTACAAAGCTTCAGAGAGTATAGTCTGAGTTCTTAGCATATGGGTTCAAGGACACACCTATAAAGGCCCATAAATCGGCTTGCTTTGTGCACAAATTTATGATGGGTAAAATTTTTTTCTTCTGGGGAAAAGATCCTTAACTTCAAATTATAAAATTGGTTCTTAATCTCAAAGTTAAGAGACTTTTTATTATCAAATTAATTCCTCATTTTAAAAAAAGCTCACAGTTAAAAGAACAGTAAAATAAATCCCTTAGTTTAAAAACAGTAAGTTTAGTATTGCAAACAGACTGAACCCAAAAATGCTTTACAAGGTAGATTTTGGCATAACCATTTACTTACATTAAATAAACCAAATTATAACACTATATGCCATTCTTCTAAAACTACATTTACTTACTCACCAAACATTGAGTGTCTATTATATATCATGAATGTTGTAAGTACTGAGATACAGCATGGATGGTCTAGTGGAAGAAATGACAATAAACAAGCAAATAAGTAAATGGTTAAAATACATGATCAAAAAGGTGAAGGGAGTAATAGTCACAAAACAGTCACAGGGTTGTAAATCACAAAATCAGGAATGTGGTCAATAATATTCTAATAACTATGTATGGTACCAGATGAATACTAGACTTAGCAAGGGATCACTTTATAAATTACATTATTGGCTAACCACTGTGCTGTACTCCTGAAACAAATGTAATTTTAAAAAATTAGAATAAAAATAAATAAAACACATGATCACAGATGTTCTTTATCACTGTGAAAGAAACCAACAGGTAGCTGTGACTTAGTATAAATAACAAAAGGTGGTCAGGAGTGGCCTCACTCTTTTTTTCCTCCACCAGAGAAATAGAGAAAAAATCTTTAAATAATCAGAGCCAGAGGAGACCATATAGAGTTTCTTGTATTTAGATGGGAGTACCTTTAATGTATCAAGTTATTGTTAACATAGTAGTGAATGGCTGTTAAAATATTAGTTACTTCAAAATTCTAATGTCTATAAACAAAAAATTACAAATAGAGAAGACATGAAGAGGAGGTCAAGAAACAAAGGGCAATAGACAAATTACTTTTGTAATTTGAAGAGATAGCTAAGAAGACAATAGGAAACTATAAGGTCATAAATGTTATCAGACAAAATTATATATGAAAGGTCAGAGAATGATTCCTGTAACATCTGTCTTTATAATACATCCAGAATATGGCAAGCTTTATTCAAAAACCAGATTCAGAACCATCAGTAATACATGTGTACTAGAGATGTGTGACCTCCATGTATAATATAATGTGATTTCATAGTTCTAATAAGCTCAAGGAACAAGATCCCATGAGTTGAGGTCTTTGTGCTGCATCATGCACAAGGAAGCCAACATCCCATGTCCTCCTTCTACTCAAAACTCCCTTGCTGAGGATGGTCTACACCCCACAGAACCCCTCAGAGAGCTGACAGGGGCTCTTGAAAAGCAGAACAAAAATAAATGGAAACTATACATCTTAGAGTCAAATAAAAGTCTTGTCTTCATATATCAAAAAAGGAAATCATATTTTATTTCAAAATATCCAAGAAGAGGTAAGACTCCCAAACCCTTTTTAATGGGGCCAGCATCATTTTAATCCCAAAACCAGATAAAGACCAACAAAGAAAGAAAACTACAGGCTAATATCACTGATGAACATAGACGCTAAAATCCTCAACAAACTATTGGCAAACTGCATCCAGCAATACATTAAAAAGATCATCCACCATGATCAAGTGGGATTCATCCCAGGGATGCAAGGATGGTACAATATTTGCAAATCAATACATGTAATACATCACATAAACAAAAGGAAAGACAAAAACACACAGTCATATCAATAGATGCAGGAAAAGCATTTGATAAGGTACGGCATCCATTTACAATAAAAACACTCAGCAAAGTGGGAATAAAGGAGGCATACCGCAACATAATAAAAGGCCACATATGAAAAACCTACAGCCAATATCATACTCAACAGGCAAAAACTAAAAGCTTTCCAACTAAGATCGGGAACAAAACAAGTTTGTCCGCTTTCACCACTTCTATTCAACATCGTATTAGAAGCCCTAGCCACAGCAATCAGACAAGAAAAAGAAATAAAAGGTATCCAAATTGGAAAGGAGGAAATAAAACTGTCATTGTTTGCAGAAGACATAATAGTGTACATAGAAAACCCCAGACTCCACCAAAAAACTACTCGACCTAATAAATGAATGTGGCAAAACAGCGGGCTACAAAGTCAATATGCAGAAATCGAAGGCATTTTTGTACACCAACAATGAAATATCAGAAGCAGAGATCAGAAAAGAATACCATTTGCTATAGCAACAAGAAAAATAAAGTACCAAGGGATAAACTTAACTGAGGATGTAAAAGACTTGTATGCAGAAAATGATACAACACTGAAGATTAAGGAAGACACAAATAAATGGAAGCATATACCATGTTCATGGACTGGAAGAATTAACATCATCAAAATGTTCATCCTACCCGAAGCAACTTATAGATTCAATGCAATCCCTATTAAAATACCAATGACATATTTCACAAATATAAAACAAACATGTAAAAAAAATTTAGGGAACCATGAATGACTGAAAAGCTGCAGAATTCTGAGAAACAACGACAAAGTAGGAGGGATCACAGGACCTGATATCAAACTGTATTACAAGGTCACTGTAATCAAAACAGTCTGGTCCTGGCATAAGACCAGACACATAGATCAAGGGAACAGAATAGAGAGCCCAGAAATAAACCCATGTCTCTATGGTCAATTAAGATTTGACAAAGGGGGCAGAAGCATGAAATGGAGTAAAAATAGCCTTTTCCACAAACAGTGTTGGGAGAGCTGGACAGCTACATGCAAAAAATTGAAATTCGACCACCAACTTACACCATACGCAAAAATAAACTCAAAATGGATAAAAGACTTAAATACAAGATGCAACACCAGAAAAGTCCTAGAGGAGAACATAGGCAGGAAACTCTCAGATATTCCATGCAGCAATATTTTCACCAATATATCCCCTAGAGCAAGGGACCATAAAGGAAAGAATAAACAAATGGGACGGTATCAAATAAGAAGCTTCTGCATGGCTAAAGAAAACATCAGCAAAATGAAAAGGGAACCAACTGTTTGGGAAAATATATTGGCGAACAATACCTCGGACAATGGTTTGATCTCCAAAATATATAAAGAACTCACACGACTCCACTCAAGAAAGATAGCAATCCAATTAAAAAATGGGTAAAGGACCTGAACAGACACTTCTCCAAGGAGGACATACACAAGCCCCAGAGACATGTGAAAGGATGCTCAGCATCACTAGCCATCAGAGAAATGCAAATTAAAACCACAATGAAATACCACTTCACACCAGTCAGAATGGCCATCACAAACAAATCAACAAACAGCAAGTGCTGGCGAGGTTGTACAGAAAAGGGATCCCTAGTACACTGTTGGTGGGAATGCAGACTGGTGCAGCCACTGTAGAAAACAATCTGGAATTTCCTCAAAACGCTAAAAATGGAACTGCCTTTTGATCCAGAGATTCCACTGCTGCGATTATACCCTAAGAATCCCAAAACACCAATTCAAAAGAACCTATGCACCCCAATGTTCACAGCAGCACAGTTTACAGCAGCCAAGTGCTGGAAGCAACCTCGGTGCCCATCAGTAAATGAGTGGATCAAAAAACTACAGTACGTTTACACAATGGAATACTACACAGAAGAAAGAAAGAGTGAGCTAGTATCCTTCGCTAAGGCATAGATGGAACTGGAGAGCATTATGCTAAGTGAAATAAGACAGGCGCTGAAAGACAAATAACATATGATCTCACCTATAAGTGGAAACTAATCAGCAAAGCAAGCAGGCAAGGAAAATATAAACTGACATTGAAAGAAAAAACAAACTGACAGTGACAAGAAGGAAGGAGGCAGGGGGATAAAAAGAAAAAAAGAAAAAAGAAAATCACATATTAAAACTATTAACTCTTAACTGCACTTGTAATATAATTTTCCAAAATGCCAGTGAAAAGAATAAACACAAGAATAACGCCAAGGGGTACAAAGTATTTTATAAGAGATTTAACCGTAGAAATGATTAAAAGCTGAGCATGAAAGAATCACAGGAAAAAAAAAGTGCTAAAGAACAGAGAAAGGAAAGGAGAAGCCAGAATAAAAAGAGGGCCTCAACCCCAGGAGTGAAGGGAGGGTTCGAAGAAATTGATGACAAGAGGAAGGGGAGACAAACCAAATTGGCACAATCGGTCAACGAAAAAAAAAATACTACACTATCTGTCCTCTCAAGGGATTAGGTATTTTGGGAACTTCAGAGAGATGGAGTTGGCTGCCCCACAGTGAAAGGATTACACTGGTCAGTGCGTGTTCGGACTACACAGAATGACCAGTGAAATTGTTCAGTGGAGCTGACTCAGTTGCTTCTTATGCAGCACAGGGCACATCTGCCTTGGATTCTTCTATTTAGGTTAGAAGAGAAACAAACCAACATCATGGAAACCATTTACCTGTTCCCACTAAGGGAAAATTTGCAGTTAATTTTAAAAAAACTAAATTATTAGATCAATGAGTTCATAATAATAATAGCTGCAGTTCTTGCTTTTTCAAGAAAAAGCAAGATAAAAATAGAGACTGCTGAGAATCAAGGTCTTGATTTACCCTCAGGTGTGTGTGGGCTCTTGCTTTTGTCATTAAAGTAGTTTCTATCAATAGACACATTAAAAGAAAAAAAAAACAGAATACCTTTATTCCAATCTTTTTAGCAGTCAAGCATTTTCTGAGGGAAACTGGGTACTTTGTATTTCCCATAGAACCCAGAAAACTATCTTATACTAAAGTAATTATTAAAAGTATATCACAAGGCTCAGTAAACATCCAAGGAAGTTTCTTCCTTCCCCACATTAACCTCAATTCCAAGTTGTCTGGGACACAGACCAATACAGCTCCTTTTTCTGAAAATATTTTTACTGGTAATGAGAATGATCAAAATAAAAATTCCTTCTGAAGGCTATGTAACTGTTTATGGGAAGACAGACAGACAAGACACAGTGCCAGGGCCTACCACAGTTCCTAGCTAGAGGAGGCAGTGCTTAAATAAATACCTTTGAGTAGTCAATGAATAAAGGAACAAAGATTAATGTGAAGGTTCCAGTTAGACAACTTCATAAACTGGCTTTTCACATGTTAAGTCATTTTTTCTCTTCTCATGTTACATTTCAGAAATGTTCTCTTCCATTTTGGAGTGATGTCTGGCTAGCATAATAGAAGCTGTATGAGTACAGACCATGAACTAACACAGAGTTGGCGCTCATGATATGTTTGGAGAATTAATGATCAACACATGAATCAATGCCTGAATATCAAATCAATACGAATGAATGTTGAAAAAATAAATCAATGGCAGTTCCCTCCAGCATCACCTCGTTTGCTCTGGGCTGGGCTCGTCACCCTACTCAAGAAGCCATATTTGAGTCTCAAGCCCTAAGACTGTCCTAAAGGGACTTGTCAAAAACTTACTCTATTTCATTCCTTGGATTCTCATAAAGAAATTGATTTCAAGGGGAAAGTAAGAACATGATTCAGAAAAGTTGATTCAAATCCCACTCCTCTACCTAGAAGGTCCATGACTTGGCCAGGGCTTCCCAACCTGGACACTACTAACATATCAGGCTGGATAATTCTTTGCTGTAGGGGACTGTCCTGTGCATTGCTGGATGTTCAGCTGCATCCCTGGCTTCCATTTACTAGATGTCTGTATCACCATACACATCCAGCTGTGACAACCAAAAACATTTCTCCAGATATTGCCAAATGTCTCCTGGGAGTCAAATCATCCCCACATGATAACCACTGCTGTAGGCAAATCTCTTGCTTATTTAAGCCTCATTTTCTTTTTTGAAAAATGTGTGTGACACAATGTTCCTCAAGTAAAGGTTGCAACAATTAAACTATCAGAGAACAATAATCACAACTAGTTCTGACAAAGCTAATATTTATTGAGTGCCCATTATAGGCCAGGTACCAAATAGTGAAGTTACATAAAAAGAACTTTCTCTATCCCCACTACAATGACATATATTGTAGGTACTCTCATTTTCACCATAATCACACAAATAGGAGCTGTCACAGCCAAGATTCAAATTGAAGGTATCTGACTACAAGACCCCGCACTTTCACTCAACATGCTCTACAATCTCTGCACACAGCTTGGAACCCAGTAGGCCCTCAACAAATATTTGCTTCATTCCAACATTTTTTCTTAATTTTATTTTCCCAGAATAATCAGAGATCAGTATTGTTTCCCTACCGCCTGAAATCTGGAAATGATGTCTTAAAATCCCCATGTCAAATATATCATAGTTGTCTCTTCCATCCTTATAATTAGTGACTTCCTCCTGCCTATGGGCTACAAACACTTCACATCCATAGTATCCACTGGCATCGATGCTCACTGTATTCAACAGTAAATCCCTAAAGATTAGAGACCAAGCCCTTCACATAACTGAAAGACTCATTACAAGTTTATGGGTGATGGTGGATATCTTCCATTAAAGAGTAACAAAAATATACTGTTACTGATTTGACATTGTCAAGGTTTGCACTTAAAATGCCATATACATAATTTTAGAAGAGGTTAAGATAACTAAATTCAACTGAAGTTAATTTTATTTTTTAATACTGTTACATCCAATGAATGGTAGGAAATAATCATTTAAGCTTCCTAATGCTGAGCCCTTACCCATGTTTTATCCACTTGAAACAGAATAAAACACAGAGTTGGGTAATGTTAGTAGAACTATTCCTACAGGATTTGAAGGATCTTACAAGATGAGTCTACACATGAATAAGCGTCATGGTTACAGCATATGAAAAAAAGCATTTAAAGTTTTAAAAGTTACACAAAAAATTTCCAAACCATAAAGATACACAAATATTAATTACCCAAATTTCTTTTTTTGACATTTTTCCTGTAATGATAAGTTTCTATTATTCATTCATGAGAATATTTACTCAAGGCTTAATTTGTTTAAAGAAATCCTAATTTATAGGCCATAACTGCCATTTTCTGGTTCACTTACTTCCTCTAAGCGTATTTACTCCAATCATAAAATAGTATTTCAAATACTATTCAAGATTCCTTTAATCCTAGAAAGGATCATTTCAAAATCTAATTCAAATAAAAATGACAGGAACAATATCCATTCTTTAAGTGAAAGGGGCAGGGGGAGAACTAATCAAGGCCCACCAGAAAACATCAAAAAATTAGACACAATAACCAGTTTGAATATACTGGAATGGCTATAATTTAAAAAAAACTGAGAATGGCAATTGTTGGCAAGAATATGAAGTACTGGAACCTTCCAGAGGTGTCCAAACCACAGCCCACAGACCACATGAGGCCCAGGATGGCTAGGAATGCAGCCCAACACAAAACGTAAATTTACTTAAAACCTTTTTTTTGCTCATCAGTTTTCATTAATATTTGTGTATTTAATATGTGGCCCGAGACAACTCTTCCTCCAGTGTGGCCCAGGCCAGAAGTTTGGGCACCCCTGCTAGTCCACTGCTGGTGGATATGTAAAATGGTACTCCTGCTGTGGGAAACAGCCTGAAATGTACATTCCCCAACAATTCTACTAGGTATATACCCAAGAGAACTGAAAATATGTTACACAAAAATCTGTATAAGAATATTCGTAGCAGCATTACTCATAATAGCCAAAAAGTGGAAGCAACCTAAACATCCATCAACTGAGGAAAGAATCAAGAAAATATCGTCTGTCCACACAATGGAATATTATGTGGCCATAAAAAAGAATGGAGTATTGAAAGGCTACAGCATGGATGCACTTGAAAACATGATGCTAACTGAAAGAAGCCAGACACAAAAGGCCACGTTGCATAATGTTATTTATGCAAAGTATATAGTAAGCAAATCCATAAAGATAAAGTAGATTAATGGTTTCCAGGGCATAGGGAGAAACTAAGTTTGGACTAGCTGCTAACAGACTTCCTTTTGGGGTGAAGGAAATTTTCTGAAGTTAGAGAGTAATGATGGTTACACAAGATAGAGAATATATTAAAAACCACTTTAAAATGATAAATTTTAAGTTATGTGAACTCTGTCTTTATTTAACACAACACTAAAAATGTTAGAGGTTGAAAAAGAAAAACACTAAACTTTCTGATGCAGAGTTGGTTTCTCAGCCTCCTGCAACATGAGCACCTGACAGTAGTGTCAGACATTTCTTCCCTGAAAAAAATCTCCCCATTCATTTAAGTGACATGAACAACTGAAATGAGATGCCGATGCTGAAGCTTAAAAGAGTTACAAATGGTAAGGGGGTCATGGGAAAGCAACTGAAATCATTTCAGAGTACAGAACCAAAAGAAAATAAAAGTGTAATTTTGACAGAAGTAACACGTGAAAAAAACTCATAAAGGGGAGGGAGGGTTTGTCTTAGGAAGGAAAGACAAAATAAAGGTGAAATTGCCATTGTTTCTTTGCTCATTTTTGGTATATAAGCGTGTCTGTATAAATAAATAAACATGGCATCCTAGGGGCAGAAAGGGAGTATTGTAAATCAGACTTAAAAAAATAAAAAAATGCCAAGTTGACAAATGCATAAATGAGAAAACATAAGAACTACAGCACAGGAAATACATGCACAATTTTCTATCAAGTCACTTCTCAGTTATTTCCTCTTTCCAGCACTCCACAACTATTTCCTTCTTCCTTCCTCCCTACATTTCTTCATTTGCACAGTTTCCCTCCCGCATAAACACATCACTCTTTCTCCGGGAGTGCCAGACTATTAGCTAATCTGCTTTCTTCCTGTTCATTCTCCCAGGGATGAACCACACACCCCACAACCTCCTTTATTTCTTCACTTGTTGCCAACATATTTTCTGGTACCATCCCAGTCATCCATCAATTTATTTACTCCCTCTCACAACAAGTAAGTGTAATAGGGAACCAAATAAAGATACTCAAATATGACATTATCTCTGCTCTATCAGAACCTACAGTCTAGGGTGGGGCTCAGAATTCATTAAATGAGCACATGCAAAAATGTAAAATGACAACTGACCTTAATAATTAAGTACAAGGCAAAGTTAAGGTCAAGAACAGAAGGTTAAGTACCCATGAGGATACTTAATAAGGGGATGAGCAGGGAAGTGAAGAGGTAGAAAGGGAGGTGAAAAGAGGTCAGGACTGTTCCAAGGAGAAAAACCAGCATATGCAAAGGCCCTGTGTAGGGAAGTAGCATAATACATTTGAAGAAATAAATGTAGTACATGGTGTGTGAATCATAGAAAAAACTGTGGGGAGCAATTTGGAAGAATGGGGAAATAGACAAAGGCCAGATCATGTAGGGTCTTTACACCAACACAGAGAAGGGTTTGAAAGCTATTACAATAACCCAGGGAGAAATAATAGTAGCTGGGCTATAAAGATAGCAGCAAAAACTTTGTAATGGAAATAGATGGTCAAACACTAATAAAAATGATAATAACAACCATAACAGCCACAGCTATCATTTGCTGAATATTTATTACATGCAAAGCTCCCTCCCATGCTATGTACTTTAAATATAGTACCTTTTTTCCTCACAACTCTGAATGACAATATTGGGATTCTCATTTCCAGTTGAGGAAACTGAGACTCAGAGTCAGTAAAGTGAGTTAAGTCAACTGGCAGAGACTACATGAAAAAAGTGTATGATACAACAGAAATTGAACAGTCTATCTGCCTGGCTTCCACTAATACAATGTAGTTTCCTTACCATAAAAATAATAAAAACATCAACTATTGTGGAGCCATGTACTGTGCTACCATGTTTAAAGTCAGCTGAGCTTTTAATCCTCCCAACAGCTGTGTCACATGAGAAGCAGCAGCCCCATTTCAAAATGGGGAAACTGAGGCAGAGCCAGATCAGTTGTGGTATAAACTGGGTATATAAATGTTCCTACCTCAGAAAGTCACAGAACTGGGACGTGGATCCCCAACCACAACAAAGTTCTGGAGGGTATTTCGTTTCAATTAGGAAGCTGATAAATTAAAAACTAAAACTATGAATCACCATTTTATCTATCATATGTTTAAAGCCCTCTGTAAAAGCTAAAATGAAGGATGTGTATGAAGTCAATGTTTGTATTTTTACTGTAATCTCTGACCCACAGCACTGGAAGTTCCAGATTTGTATCACTACATGTGTCCCTACACCACTGACAGCTCATAAAGATAACCTGGGTTAGAGATGAAAACTTCAAGTATCTCCACCAAAATGGGAAGAAGAAATTACTCTGATATTCATATCATCTACAAGGAATAATGATTTTTAAAAATAAATGAATAAATTCAAAATCAAGACTAAAAACAAATGTCACTTAAAACCAAAGAGGACAACATTAGACCATGAGAATTAGAGAAAACAGACAGGAATGAAGGGGGCTCCCTGAATTCTTAATTACTCACCTATTATAATCTATCCCTTTTCAAGTATCTATTGCTATAGCAGGATCTGTTTTTCATTTCTCCTATTGAATCAAACAAAACAGAAAATCCTTCTTGTTTTGCCAAATCTTTTTTTCCCATAATCTATTCACTTTCCAAAATTATTTAAGGATCTTTATTATACAGTAGATGCCAAGAAACATTCATGTTATGATTTGCAGATACTGCAACAAATACCCTTGAGAACAGGTACAATATGAGGACGCAGGTTTAAAAAAAAACTACATATGCACAAAGAGTGGTGTTTTCTGTTTCCCTGAATCAACCTTCAGCTACAGTGACAGGCTTGATCCAGTTTCTCATTCACATGTGGCATTGAAATCGTTTGACAAAAGCCAAATAAATACAGGAATATCCTTTGGACTAAAAGAGCAAATTACCACATATTGCTATTTAAAAAAATACTTTTTAAACTTAAAGTAAAAGACTCTAACTTTTATCAGCTAAAGGTAGCTTTCTGCTTCTGCAATAATGACATAGCCCCAAGCCATCCCTTGTTTATCTCATTTACCCAAGTATATAAAATGTTCCCTGTTTTTTTTCTTTTTTTTAAATTTAATAGTTCTTTATCTTTAAATCATGTTTATTCTATTACAGTTGTCTCATTTTTTTCCCCTTTACCCCTCTCCACCCATCCCACCCCACCTCCCTCTCACACAGTCAATTCCCACTCTGTTGTCCATGTCCATGGGTCATTCATGGGTCATTCATAGGTGTTCTTTGTTTAGTTCCTTCCCCTTCTTTCCACCATTGTATTCCTTCCCCATCCCCTCTGGCCATTTTCAGTCTGCTCCACATTTCCATGCCTGTGGTTTGTTTTGTTCGTTAGTTTATTTTGTTGACTAGTTTCCACTTACAGGTGAGATCATACAGCATTTGTCTTTCACCAACAGGCTTATTTCACTTAGCGTAATATTCTCTAGTTCCATCCATATTATCGCAAAAGGTAGGATTTCCTTATTTCTTTCTTTTTTAAAAAAATGCAGGCTGATTTCATTTTATTTATTTTTTAAGTGTCAAGACTCATTATAAAATATTTAAAAATGTAAATCCATTATAAAGTCTCAGAAATAAAAGCAACATGACACCAGCACAGAAATAATCAAGTAAATCAATGAAATAAGCATTCTAGAGACAAACATATATATCTGTCTAAAAATATAATATATGTATAAATTGATACTTCTAGATCAATGGGGAAAATAAGGCTTATTCAACAAATAAGGTGCATGTACCAATATTACGTGAAATACAACAAACAGAGCCATGTTTCGTACATAATAGAAAAAAATCTTCAGGTCAGTTAAAAATCAATATGTAAAATCTAAGGAGTTTGAGGAGAAAATACAAACTAATATTTTTCTTACCCTAAAGTAAAATATCCAACCCAGAAGCTATAAAGCAAAACATTGACAATATAACTACATTAAACATTTAAGACTACATAATAATATACATGCAAAAAAAGTTAAAGCACAAGAAACAGAATAGGAAAGTATTTGCAACACATCTACAAAAGGGTTAATAGCTTCTTTTATTTTTTTTAAAGGGAAAAATTCTACAATTTTTAATCAAAAAATGGATACAGAATACCAAAAGTCAGTTAAAGCTTTTTTTTAAAAAAATGGGCAAGATATATTCAAAGACAGGTTTAGTTTCAACAAATAATAAAGTAACAATTAAAATAACATCATTGTCACAGATTAATAAGTATTAAAAATACTGGTAACACCAAGTATTGGTGACTGTGAAAGGAACTGGGTATTCAAACTCTTTTTCTTCATCTCTTTATAGCAGTCCCTTTAGCATATTTTGCAATGGTGGTTTGGTGGAGGTGTATCCTTTTAGCCTTCTTTTGTCTGGGGAACTCCTTATTTCGCCCTCCACTTTAATTGAGAGCCTTGCTGAGTAGAGCAGTCTTGGTTGCAGGCCTTTGCTTTTCATTCCTTGGGATATTTCTTGCCAGTCCCTTCTGGCTTGTAGTGTTTCTGTTGAGAAGTCAGCTGCTAGCCGAATCAGGGCTCCCTTAGATGTTACTACCTCTTTCTCCCTTGCTGCCTTGAGGATTCTCTGTCTTTGATGTTTGCCATTTTAATGAGGATGTGTCTTGGAGTGGGCCTCACTGGGGTCCTCTTGATTGGGACCCTCTGTGCTTCCTGGACTTGTGTGACTTTTTCTCTCCTCCAATTAGGGAAGTTTTCCATCATGACTTTTTCAAACAGGTTCTCTATCCCTTGCTCCTCTTCTCCTTCTGGTATCCCTATTATATGGATATTATTACATTTCAGATTGTCCTGCATTTCCCTAAATGTCTCTTCATTCTTTTTGAGTCTTTTTTCATTTTCTTGCTCTTTCTGGGAGCTTTTTTCCTACCTTATCCTCCAGCTCACTGATTTGTTCCTCGGCTTCATCAAGCCTGCTTTGATTCTTTCTACTGTGTTCTTCAATTCAGAAATTGTATTCTTCATTTCCTCTTGCCTCTTATTGATAGTTTCTATGTCTTTTTTCATGCTGATATAGTTTGCCATAAGTTCCTTGTAGTTTACCCGTAGTTTTTTGTAATTCTCCCTGAGCTCACTGAGCTTTCTTAGAACCATTGTTGTGAACTCAGTATCTGATAGCTTACCTGCCTCTGTTCCATCTAATTCTCTTTCTGGGGATTCCTCCTTTCCCTTCGACTAGGGGATGTTTCTTTGTCTTCCTGTTATTTGTGAGACTCTGTCTTTTTGTTTCTCTTTCCTAAATTGATCTGTGTTGATTTCCTGACTTTCTGGTGTGAACCTCTATGGTAGGAGACCACTGTTTTTTCTTTCTAGATCTGTCTCTGATGATGTCAGATGTTGACCCCATCTGACCTTAGGCAGTCTCTTCAAGACTTCCAGGATCTACTGTCTGTGGCTGTCTCCTTCAGCTGTTAATCTAGTCACTCTACACTCAGTAGTCAGGCTTAGACACCACAGGGCAGGGTGGAGTCCCTCCTGGGGCAGGGTTATTGAGTCCTCTCATGCTGTTGCCACTCAGGAGAGTGGTCTGCCTGAGCCAGATGGCTGCTGTCGTGTGCTGAAGGAGTCAGCACCAGGACCCCCACAAGCTACTCTCTCCATGCTCTCCTGAAAGCTTCCTTCCCCCATCTCTCCTCAAGTACCTGGAGACCACTCTGCGCCCAGTTAGCCAGAGATCTATTATCTGTAGCTGCCACTCTGTACTCAGCAGTCAGGCTTTAGCACCACTGAGCCAGGACCAAGTACCTCCAGGTTTAGAGCTATTGTGTCCTCTCACACTATTGTCACTCAGGGGAATGGTATGTCTGAGGAAGACACCTGCTGCTGTGTGGAGAATGATTCAGCACTGGGATCCTGCCAGCTTTTTCTCAGTTCTCTCCCCAAAGCCTCCTTCCCCAGTTTCTCTTCAACCATCTCTAGCGCACTGTGCCCTTTTCTTTCCCGGGGACCATGGTAAGTTGCTGCAAACAAAAACTTATACGTTGGCTGTTTAAATGACTCTTTGTGTCTCCGGCCTCCTATCTCTGGCAGAGAGCAACTCTGCGACTTTTCATAGCTAACTGTTATCTGTATACTTTTTGGGTTCTGGTGCTGTACGCTGGAGATCCCCTCTTATGGTTTAGACCCTGCTCTTCTCAGAGGGATCCAGCCAGCCATTTCAATATCCTTCTGGTGATTCTGCCTCTTGGCACCACTCCCACCTTTTCAAGTCTCTACCACAGTCCTTACCAGTTAAGTTGTGCTAAAGCTGATTCTTCTGTCTATCCAAGGTTATAAGGCTCCTCTATCACTATATTCATTTATTTGTTCCAGGTGATTTTTCCACAATTTAGTTGTAATTCCAGATTGGTCCTGGGAGGATGTTAATGTGACTTCCATCTACTTCTCCGCCATCTTGATTTTTAGAGTGTGAAATGTTTACTTTGTTGTCAGGACAACCAAGGTTGACTCATTAATAGTCAGTCCTCCTAGGTTTATTTTTACAATTCTCAGGAAAAAAGCTTGCTTGTCAGCTTCACAAACTACGTGCACCCAAAAGGCACTAGAAATTTTCTTACCTATTTCAAAAGATTTGTCACAGTCACTGACAGATAATTATCAGAAAAAATCCTGTTAGTCATATCCCTTTTTCCACCAAAAATATAATCGCCGTCATCCTAAAAAGAGTAACGACTGAACCCAATCTTCCAAAACAACAAAGTAAAATTAAAATTTTCATTTATAACAACAGAATTTATATGGTTTATGATGGAAAGGACCGTTGCTCAATAAAATTTGGTATGGTATGACCATGAGCAAAAATAAAAAGAAAAAACAGACCATATAAAAATGTGTATTTGTATATTTATAATTTTATGTGCATTTGAAATATGTAAGATTGATTTAATATAGTAACTATGACTTCTACTCAGGATGGCAATGTAGGCAGAATGGCTCACTTTGCACAACCACGCCATGATTACAATTAAAACATAGAAGAACCATTACTCAGAACCATCAGAAATAAAGTTTAGTGGAAGTCTGACAACTACAGAATAAAGAAACCACATCCATCCAGACTGGTAGGAGGGGCAGGGATGTGGAACAAGCTGTCCCCACACCTACCTGTGGTGGATAAAAATTTGGGAGGGATATCTCAGGAGCGAGGAGTCCCAGCCCCACAACCAGACCCCAAGCCCAGGGTTCCATGCCAGGAAGACAAGCCCCCACAACTTCTGGCTGCAAAAAAAAAACAGTGGGGATTGAGTTGGTGGAAAAAGCGGCTAGAGCCCCAAGCACTCCCTCTTAAAGAGCCCACACATGGACTCACCTACTCAAACTCACTCCCTCTGAGCTCCAACACCGGACTAGCGGCTTGAAAGGCACCAAGGGCATACAGGGAGACTCTGAAGTGGCTGGCATCAAGGCAAGCAGAGGCCACTGTCCCTTTTCTAAACCACTCCCCTCACAGAGCCTGCAAGCTGGTGCCGTATCTGAGACTCCATCGACCTGGCTAACAATGTTTGACCCACCTTGGAGATCCTCAGAGACTCCGCTCCCCCTCCCCGCCGCAAATTATAGCCTCAGCCAAGCTGCCTTTTCATATGAAGGCCTGGTCTTGGCTCATGCTTCACAACCTCCTAAATCCTCTCAAACAAGCAACAGCTGGCCTCAGTGTGCCCCACGCCCAGCACTGGCAGCAGCCAGTCTAGGTTCACAGCTTGGCTTCTCCTGGGAATCCCCAAGCCCAGCACAAGTAGCAGCCATCTCAGATTGCTTTATGGCTCAAGCAGGGTGGCCCCAGGCAAACCACAGGTGAAGGCTGACCTTGGCCTGCATCATCAAGGAAACCCCAGGGCCAGCACACCCAAAGGACAGCCTCAGACCACTTCGGAGCACCACCACCATGCCCCAGCACAGCTGATCCTCCACAGAGAGTGGAGGTTGGTGATCAGTGGTACAGCCAGTCCTTGCAGCTGACTGGCCTGGGTAAATCCCTCCCATTGATCTGTCAACAGCAACCAAGGCTCAACTACAAGAGGCGGGTGTACTCAGCCCACACGAAGGGCGCACATCGAGTACCCAGCTTGGGTGACAGCGAAGGCTGTGCCACTGGACTATACAGGACACCTACTACATTAGGCCACACTCCCAAGACACGCAGTCAAAGCAGCTCTACCTAACGCATAGAAACAAACACAGGGAGGCTGTCAAAACAAGGAGACAAAGAAACATGGCCCAAATGAAAGTACAGATCAAAACTCCAGAAAAAGAGCTAAATGAAATGGAAATAAGCAATCTATCCGATGCAGAGTTCAAAACACTGGTTATAAGAATGCTCAGGGAACTTAGCGAGGACCTCGGCAGCATAAAAAAAGACCCAGTCAGAAACAAAGGATACCCTAAATGAAATAAAGAACAATTTACAGGGAAACAACAGTAGAATGGATGAAGCTGAGAATCCAATCAATGATTTGGAACATAGGGAAGCAAAAACCAACCGATCAGAACAAGAAGAAAAAAGAATCCAAAAATACAAGGATAGTATAAGCAGCCTCTGGGACAACTTCAAGAGGCCCAGCATTTGCATCACAGGGGTGCCAGAAAGAGAAGAGAAAGAGCAAAAGATTGGAAATCTATTTGAAAAAATACTGAAAGAAAACTCCCCTAATTTCATGAAGGAAATAGACATGCAAGTCCAGGAAGCACGGAGAGTCCCAAACAAGATGGATGCAAAGCGGCCCACTCCAAGACACATCATAATTAAAAAACCAAAGGTTAAAGATAAAGAGAGAATCTTAAAAGCAGCAAGAGAAAAGAAGTTAGGGGAGTTCCCATAAGACTGTCAGCTGATTTCTCAAAAGAAACCTTACAGGCAAGAAGGGGTTCTCAAGAAATACTCAGTCATGAAAAGCAGGGACCTACAGCCAAGATTGCGCTACCCAGCAAAGCTATCATTTAGAATCGAAGGGCAGATAAGGAGCTTCCCAGACAAGAAAAAACTGAAGGAGTTCATCATCACCGAACCATTCTTATATGACATGTTAAAGGGACTTATTTTTAAAAAAGATCAAAACTATGAACAATAAAATGGCAATAAATACCTACCTATCAACAATTGAATCTAAATAAGAAACTAAGCAAACAAGAACAGTGACGGAATCATGGATATGGATGGCGTTTTGATGGTTGCCAGATGGGATGAAGGGTGTGGGGTATGGGTGATGACGTGAGAGGATTAAGAAGTACAAATAGGTAATTACAGAATAGCCATGAGGATGTAAAGTGAAATATAGGAAATGGAACAGCCAAAGAATTTATATGCATTGACACACTGCCACAAGCAATGGTTGGGGGCTTACCTGAGGGGGGGGGGTTATTGGGTGGCGGGGGGGCAATGGGGAAAAACTCAGGACAGCTATAATAGCATAATCAATAAAACATAATTTAAAAAAATAGAATGGAAAAGATCAGGAAACTGTAAAAGGCTAGCATGGCAAATACCATAATCAATGACATATAATTAAAAATGAAAATAAAAAAATCATATACTAGATATAAAGTGCATTTAAATTTTATGAACAGATTGAGTTAAATGAGGTTAGAAAATTCACTATTTTTTTAAAACCAAAGATGGTTTCTTTGTAATATGAAGTGATTACATAATTTTCTGTATCTTTTAATTGAAAGTGTACTACATCAGGCTTCCTTAAAAAGAGGCAAAGGGCTCTGGCTGGTGTGGTCTAGTGGTTTGAGCATCGTTCTGCAAACCAACTGAAAGGTTGCTGGTCCAAGTCCAGTTAGGGCACATGTTTGGTTTGTGGGGCAACTCCCCAGTTGGGGGTATGAGAGAGGCAATGCATGGTTGTGCCTCTTGCACATTAATGTTTCCCTCCCTCACTTTTCCGCTAAAAATTAATAAATAAAATCTTTTTTTAAAAAAGAGGCAAAGGAATAAATATTGGTGTATTCATTTACATGAAGTTCAGGAACAGGCAAAACTGAATCTGAATAAAAAAGTCCAGACTAATGGTTCTTTTAGGTGGTGGTTACGGGTTGACAGAGACAAGAGGAGGTCATTCGACAGTGTTCAGTTCACTCTAAATCTTGATCTGGGTAGTACTGTGTGTGTAAATAAATAAATCACAAATGCAAAGAAACCTGGATGACGTTATTATTTTTTAATAAATGTATGCAAACTTTAATATTTGCCTATTACCTTGACAACAATACTATGAAACTAAAATGCCAACAAAGGACATAACAGTGAACTCCCAATCATCTTAGTACACTATTTTTTTATTAAATTTACTGGGGTGACATTGGTTCATAATTAACTCGTTATTAAGGCAAAAGAAGGGAGATGCTCCCTCGCCAGGTAGGTTAGTTGCTTGCGCATCATCCATACACCAAAAGGTTCCTGGTTCAATCCTTGGTTGGGGCACATATGGAAGACAACTGTAAAACGTTTCTCTTTCACATCAATACATTGATGTTTTTCTCTCTCTCCGCCACCATTCTTCCCTCTCCTTCTTCTCTCTCTTCCTCTCTAAAATCAATGAATATATCCATGGGTGAAGATTAAAGAAAAAAATAAGAAGGGAGATGCACATGGCTTATTCCCCAGCTCCTAGAAACATCAGTAACCTCTAGGGTCACCTATTTGAAAAGGACACTAAGTCTAACCAATACAAGGTAATCTGACCTATTGCAAAAAAAGAGAAAAAGAGCTCTGATAAGGGGCCACTTTTCTAATTAAGGGCCTGATGCCCAACTCTGTTCATATATGCTGATACACATCCCTATTAATTCAATAAATCAATCACAGTTATCTGTAAATTATGAAGCTACTTAAATAATTATACAATGTACCTATTTGCAGAAAATAATTATAGAATACAGTGAAAGTGGAGAGCCCCCCAATAATCCTCCCAAGTGCTATTTTGTGCAAGGTCAGAAGCTGGGGAAACCCTGTAGAAGAGAGGCAAGGAGGACATTGCCTCCTACACACTTGAAATACCCAGACTGCCATGGGTAGGGCTATATACACCATATTAATTGCCTAAATCTCATTTGAATAAAATAATGTAAGACTAAAATGGCATTTCCATGCTTCTCTAATTGAGTAGGTGTGCCCCAACCACACCCAAGAATCCTCAAACTGTGATTAAGATAGCATGCCTTACAATGGAAGAACCTGTGTAGATACACCAGCATGACACTAAAGTGGCATAACCTAAATGAGCACACATGAACCAACTGAGTTTAATTATTTGGAACCTAATATTGAGATTCACTTCTAATAATACCACATGGCATCAGACTCATGTTGTCAAGTGTAGATGAACATATAAGAAAAATAATTTTCTGCCACATAACTGAATTATTAAACATATATTTATATAGATTATACATTATAGCAGTGGTACTCAACCAGGTGATTTTGCCTCCCAGGGAACATGTGAAAGTGCCTGGAGACATTCTGGGTTGTCACAATTTGAGAGGGGCATTAGCATGCTCTCAGAATCTATTAAGTGGAGGCCAGGGGTGCTGTTAAATATCCTACAGTACATGGACAGCCCCCTCAACAAAGAACTAGCTAGCCCAAAATGACAATAGTGCCAAGATTGAAGAACATTTCAATCTATTTCAAGCATTATAGCATAGATACCCAAAATGCAAAGACCCTGAGAGGTAAATCAGCAAATTAGAAAAGCTAAAGACTTAAGCTCACAAAACCAGATGAAATCATCAAGTAATAAATAAAAACAAAATGAAAAAAGAACAAGTCTTTTAACCTTCTTTGGGGTTTTGGCGGGGAGGGGAGGGATTTGTACACAATCTGAATCAATTGATGGGTAGTTATATGAATAAATTATGATAATGTCATAGTGCTATGAAATATTCTGCAGCCATTAAAAATAATGATTTTAGCTACATTTACGAATTTAGTACATTTACTAATTTGGAGCAATGCCGATGAAATCATGTCAGGAAAATAAAGTTACAGGACACTGTATACTGTATAAGTCCACTTTTGTAAAAATTTAAGCAAATAAATTTTTCTATATACATATATTGTTTGCATAAGCAGAAGAATTATTAATGCAAACCAAACTGTTAATGTTGATTTTTTAGAAGGGCTTGATTGGGGATGGTGAGTAGGAAACTTAAGTTTTTCTGTATATGTTATTATTCTTTTGGAATTAAAAAAATGTAAAGTCAATTGAGCTTAGGAAGGGAGGGAAAGCGAATATAAAGGTAGAGAATAAAGGGGAAAGAGAGAACATCTCAAACAGCTGATAAGAAAACTGGAGTCTGTTGTTCCTGTTTTTGCCAGTGAGTGCTGCTGTTGACCAATTTAATGGATAAAAGCAGTAAAACAAAATTTGGGAAATAGACTCCAAACATCTGTCACTTTGATCACTATCAGGCCCTTTCGTCTACAACACCCAGTTTGGTTCAACTGGCTTGTTTTGTTGGGTTTCTCTAATCCACCACTCATCTTCACAAGTCCTGTGCCAATGATGGATAACTATAATCATATCTCTTCAAAAACAGAGAGGTCAACTGTGTGAGATGACAGCCTCACTTCTGGCAAGTTTAGATAAGGACTCAGCACATCAGTCAGCCCTTGGAGGAGTACCACTCCGGGCACAGGAACTTTATTACCCAAGTCTCCTAACCAGAAGGTTCTGTGAACACCTCTAGTCCACCAGAACTGGAAACTAAGGCTTTCTCTACCGTCGGTCACTATTTTTCAAAGCATTAAACTGCATTTTCTAAGTTCTACTGCACAAATGAAATAGAGCCAGCATAAAACGTACAGCATTTCTAATAATGTCTCGTGCACATACACTTCTGTACACACGTGAACATCATGCACTGCACAGCTTTACAAAATGCATGACTGTTACTTACCCAGCCTCTATCTTGAAAGACTACGTGATAAAAAGATAAAAGATATAAGATAAAATATTGGGCCAACATGAACTTTCAAATAGCCATGATTTTTAAATTTTGCACAAGTAACTATTCTTCTTAACCTCTCATGAAGAGGGAGGCCCCTGGGTCTCTGAATTCCTTTCTCTATACCGCCATTTATTTACCAAATGGCTCATTAAGGAAAAAAAAAATCAGAAAACATGACTTTGTTTTTCTTTGCAAAAATGGACTCATCCAGTACTATTAATCCAGTGCTAGTGAAATGAACCACGAAACAGGTAATCTTTCCTCAGCTGTCACACTCAAAGAACCACCATACTTGGGGAAAAACAACTTGGAAACTTTTCAGCTGTCTGCCCCAAATATCCAGATTTTCCAGTTTTCCAAGAGAAGCTGGAAATAGATTTTCATGTGAAATTTCCTAATCTTTTAAAATTTTGACTGACCACTAATGCATATTTTGTCAAAACCACATTGTTGGGTCCATCTGAATGTGTCTGTGGGCCACATTCAGCCTATAGGCTCCGGTTTGGCAACCTTGACTCAAAAAGGTCAAATAACTCAATTAAGTGGTTATATTAGTACCAGGAGACAAACACAATTTTTGAAAAATCTGGTAAAAAAGCATGTATCCTAAAATTTACCATCTTTTAAGTATACAGTTCCATACTGTTGAGAACATTCAGATTGCTGTGCAACAGATGTCCAAAACTTCCTCATCTTGTAAAACTGAAATTCTATATCCATTAAAAATTTAAAAATAATGGTTTTCCACTCTCCCCTTGGCCCCTGGCAACCACCATTCTAAGTTCCGTTTCTATGAAATTGATCACTCTAGCTACTTCATGTAAGTGGAATCATACAGTATTTTTCTTTTTGTGACCAGCTTATTTCATTTCCCATAATGTCCTCAAGGTTTATCATGTTGTATCATGTAACAGATTTCCCTCCTTTTTAAGGCTGAATAATGCTCTACTGTATGTATATAGCATATTGTATTTCTCCATTCATCTGTTACCAGACACTTGGGTTGCTTCCATCTCTTGCCTATTATGAATGGTGCTGAACAAGGGCTGAAAATATCTCTTTAAGACCCTGCTTCCAATACTTTTGGTAGACACCCAAAAGTGAAATTGCTGGATCATAAGGTAGTTCTATTTTAATTTTTTGAGAACCCTCCATACTGTGTTGCACAGCATTGGCACCATTTTACAATCCTCCACTCCTAACAGTGCACAAGATTTGTATTTTCTCCACTCCTCACCAACTCTTATTTTGTTTTCTTATAATAACTATTCTAATAGGTGTGAGGTAATATCTCATAGTGATTTTTATTTGAATCTCCCTTATGATTATTGATGTTTACCATGTGTTCATATCCTTGTTGGCCATTTGTACATCATCTTAGGAGAAATGTCCTTTTGAGTCTTTTGCCTATTTTTTAATCAGGTTAAGGTTAGGTTTGTTGTTAAACTACAGGAGTTTTTATATATTCTGGATATTAACCCATCAGGTATATGATTTACAAATATTTTCTATGGTCCTACAAGGTTGCCTTTTCACTCTGTTGATTACATTCTTTGATGCACAAAGTTTTCTAATTTGATATAGTTCCACTCATCTATTTTTACTTTTGTTGCCTAAGCTTTTGTTGTCAAATTCAAGAAATTATTGCCAAGCCCAATGTCATAAAACTTTTCTTCTGCATTTCCCTTCAAGAATTTCATTTGGAATCTTGTATTTAGATCTTTAATCCATTTTGAGTTAATTTTTGTATATGGTGTAAAAAAAAGGGGGGGAGGGTCGAAATCCATTCTTTTGTATGTGAATATCCAGTTTTCCCAACCCCATTAGTTGAAAAAACTGTCCTTTACCCATTCTGTGGTCTCAGCACCATTGTAAAAGATCATCTGACCATATAAGTAAGGATTTATTTCTGAGCTTTCTATTGTAGTCCACTGGTCTATTTGTGTGGCTTTGTATCAGTCCCACACTGTTTTATTACCGTGGCTTTGCAATATACTTTGAAATCAGGAAGTGTTTGTTCCCCACTCTGTCCTTTTCGAAAATTGTTTTGGCTATAGGAGCAAATAAAAATTTTTTTGTGAAGGACTCTTGGGTTAGGTTTTCCCAAGGCACAAGATGGGAAAGCTCTATTTCAATCCTCTACCACTAACTTCAGAAGGACTTAAAGATAGTATAACTTCTTAGGAACTCCAAACTGACCGCGGAATGGAGCAGACTCAAATATCCTGGCTGCTGCTGCAGCCAGCAGTGAAGAGTACAGGGCCCAGAGTTAAGAGTGCTATGTTTTGGCTCAACCTTGTCCTGTCATACAACCTTATGCAAATTATTTTACCTAAGGTTCCTCATCTGTTTAATGGAGGTATGACAGTAACTCCTTCCCAGGGCCGTTGTGATGAACAAATACAACAACGTGGATAAAGTACTTAGCACAGTGATTTCCTGGCTCATAGCACTCAGTTCAGCTTTGCCTACTGCTACCTTCATTCTTGCCATTTATGCCTCTCAACAGTAACTACTATACTTTTATCAGTGGTGTAATTGTTGTACAATATTATGTAATGTCAGGCACCTAGGATACCCATGTGGAAACATGTCCTTTGTTTATTAAAGTATGAAGTTCAGTGTCAAAACAGCCATGCTAAGATCAATATGAAGGAAAAAGAAATATAGTTGGGATAATTTATACTGTCTTGATGCAACCTCAGATTCATTCATCCAAATGGTATTTGGTATTGAAAAACAATGGCCAGGTACTCAATTTAATGCTTTACAAATTCAAAATCAAAACACCAAGACTTTTTAACAAGCTAAAAGAAAAATCCCTCAATTTGGCCTGATGTAGCCTGTACTACTAAGAATGAGTAGAGTTTGAAACTAAATTCTTTAGAAGTCAAACCCTGACCTAGGTCTTTTATTCTTTAACAAGCCAGTTTCACATGTAACTGCTAACATGTGTGTATAAGGGAAAACTATCAGGTAAATTGTGTCATGAGTCTCAGCTCTTTAAATCTGCACCCATCCTCATTTACTTTGCAAACTGTCTTGATTTTCCTCCAAAACCCATATCTGTTTTAGGAAGCTCATTCCACCTTAGAATTGAAGAGTGAGAACATGGAGCCACTGTTTTTACTAATCATCCCCAGTTCATTTCCTCAGGGGCACTGGCTCACAAATGAGAACATGACAAGTCTGGCCCAAAAAATGGTTTGATCTTCTTCCTTGCTAGTCCTTAAAGAACTTCCAGAAATAACATGTCTCTCTCTCCCCCTCAATCGTCATCTCTCTCTCTCTTGCTTTCTTGATGTGGAAAAGGGAATAAGTAATCCCCAGTGGTACTTGGTAGACAACATCTTGACATAAAGTAGAATAAACCATAAACTCAAGGTGACATGACAATATGAAGGCAGAGTGGACTGGATCATATACCAGATTCATGACACTGACTCTAGGCCTTTCAATCAAAACCAACCCTAAAATTCAAACCAACTCTGAAAGTACCTGCACTCTTCCCCTAAAAGAACCAATAAATCTTTTATGCTTAAGTTGGATTTTATATCATTTATAACTGAATGAATTTTTTACCTGTTGCACTGATCAAACTGTAATGTTAAATTTTTTTTTTGAATAACACACACTTCCAAGGATATATGACCCAGATGTATTTTTTTGGGTCTCTGGTTTCAAATATTTAAACTTCAAAAGAATAAGACCATAGAAACAAATATATGCCTTCCATAATCTTATAAAATACTCAATATTAAATAAGTCCCTTTAACATTTTGTATAATAATGGCTTGGTAAAATGTTAAAGGGACTTATTTAAGAAAAAGAAAATCATCACTATGAACATTAAAATGGCAATAAATTCACAGCTACCGACAATTAAATCTAAAAAACAAACTAACCAAACAGGCAGAACAGAAACAGAATGATAGATATGGAGGTCATTTGAAGGGTTATCAGCTGGGAAGGGGAAACAGGAATGGGGGAAAAGCTGCAAGGATTAAGAAGTACAAATTGGTAGGTCCTAAATAGACAGGGATGTTAAGAACAGTGTAGGAAATGGAGTAGCTGAAGAACTTACATGCATGACCCATGGACATGAACTAAGGGAGGGCATTGTTGGGGAGAATGGGAGACACCAGGTGGAGGGGGGCAAAGGGAAAAAATTGGGACAACTGTAATAGCATAATCAATAAAATACATATATTTTTTAAAAAGACTCAATCTAACTTAAGTGACTGCCACCAATTATGACATCTCAATGCCACCTATAAACTTAAAGATTTGAAATATATTTTCTTTCCTCATCTGAATAAGCTAATACTATTATAGAGAGATAGGAGGTCTATTCAGAAGGTATCAGCCATGTAATATGAAAAATAGAGACATTTACTGAAAAAGTTACAAGATACAAGAAACTGTACACAGGACAATGACGCCTCAGTCTCCTTCAAAGCAGGTATCTTGGGACCTCCTAAATCTCTTCAAAGGTCTGAAATTGCTTCCCTTTCAAAGGTGATTTTAGTTTTGGGAAAAGCCAAAAGTCACAGGGCACCAAATCTGGGCTGTAGAGGGGCTGAGTCGCCTGGGTGATTTTCTGTTTCGCCAGAAACTCTGCACAAGAAATGATGTATGAGAGAGTGTGTTGTCATGATGAAACTGTCAATCACCTGTGGCCAATAGCTGTGGCCTCCTGAATCATCTGAATAGCTTCCGTGGAGGAATGTTCAAACTTAATGCAAAATTTGATATAGATTTGTTGTTCTACTTGCTCAGTCATTTTTCTTTTCTGGCAATGACAAATTATCTATCTGTCTATCTATCTATCTATCTATCTATCTATTTTTAAATGTTTATTCTATTGCAGTTGTCTCAATTTCTCCCCCTTTGCCCTCCTCCACCCATTCCACCCCAGCCCCCGCTCCCACAGTCAATTCCCACTCTGTTGTCCATGTCCATGGGTCATTCATACATGTTCTTTGTTTAGTCCCTTCTCCTTCATTCCACCATTGTCCTTCTTCCCCTTCCCTCTGGTCACTTTCAGTCTGCTCCATGTTTCCATGCCTATGGTTCATTTTGTTCATTAGTTTATTTTGTTGAATAGATTCCACTTATGGGTGAGATCATGTGGTATTTGTCTTTCACCAACTGGCTTATTTCACTTAGCGTAATATTCTCCAGTTCCATCCATATTATCGTAAAAGGTAAGAGTTCCTTATTTCTTTCTTTATTTTAAATGCAGGTTGATTTTATTTATTTTTTTAAATGTCAAAATCCATTATAAAATATTAAAAAGTGTAAACCCATTATAAAGTCTCAGAAATAAAACCAACATGACACCAGCACAGAAATAATCAAGTAGATCAACGAAATAAAATAAGCATTCTAGAGACAAACATATATCTAAAAATGTAATATATGATTAAATTGATATTCAAAATCAATGCAAAAAATAAGGCTTATTCAATAAAAAAGGTTCATGCACCACTATTACCTGAAATACAACAAATATAGAGCCCTATTTCACACATTATACAAAACATACTCAGGTCAGCTAAAAATCAATATGTAAAATCTAAGGAGTTTGAGGAGAAAATGTGAACTAATATTTTTCTTACCCTGAAGTAAAATATTCAAACCCAGAAATAAAGTAAAATATTGACAGAATGACTATATTAAACATTTAAGACTATGTAATAATATACATATAAAAATAGTTGAAGGACAAGTAATAGAATAGGAAAATATTTGCAACACATCCACAAAAGGGTTAATAGCTTTTTAGGGGGAGGAAAAATTCTACAACATGTAATCAAAAAATGGATAAAGAATATCAAAAAGTCATTTAAAGCTTTTTAAAAATAAATATGCAATAACATACAAAACTGGTTTAGTTTCAATAAATGATAAAGTAACAAAATAACACATCATGTTACAATCAGATTACTAAGTATTAAAAATATTGGTATATCAAGTATTGGTGACTGTGAAAGGAACTGGGTATTCAAACTCTTTTTCTTCATCTCTTTATAGCAGTCCCTTTAGCATATTTTGCAATGGTGGTTTGGTGGAGGTGTATCCTTTTAGCCTTCTTTTGTCTGGGGAACTCCTTATTTCGCCCTCCACTTTAATTGAGAGCCTTGCTGAGTAGAGCAGTCTTGGTTGCAGGCCTTTGCTTTTCATTCCTTGGGATATTTCTTGCCAGTCCCTTCTGGCTTGTAGTGTTTCTGTTGAGAAGTCAGCTGCTAGCCGAATCGGGGCTCCCTTAGATGTTACTACCTCTTTCTCCCTTGCTGCCTTGAGGATTCTCTCTTTGTCTTTGATGTTTGCCACTTTAATGAGGATGTGTCTTGGAGTGGGCCTCACCGGGGTCCTCTTGATTGGGACCCTCTGTGCTTCCTGGACTTGTGTGACTTTTTCTCTCCTCCAATTGGGAAGTTTTCCATCATGACTTTTTCAAACAGGTTCTCAATCCCTTCCTCCTCTTCTCCTCCTTCTGATATCCCTATTACACAGATAATATTATATTTCAGATTATCCTGCATTTCCTTGCTTTGGATTCCTTCTACTGTGTTCTTCAATTCAGAAATTGTATTCTTCATTTCCTCTTGCCTCTTGTTTATAGTTTCTATGTCCTTTCTCATGCTGATATAGTTTGCAGTAAGTTCCTTAGTCTCCCTGTAGCTTTTAGTAATTCTCTCTGAGCTCACTGAGCTCATTGAGCTTCCTTAGAACCGTTGTTTGGAACTCAATATCTGATAGTTTACTTGCCTCTATTTCATTTAGTTCTCTTTCTGGGGATTCCTCCTTTCACTTCGACTGGGCGGGGTGTTTCTTTGTCTTCCCATTATTTGTGAGACTCTTCTTTTTTACTTTTGCTTCTTAAATAAATCTGTCTTGATTTCCCGATTTTGTGGTATGAACTTCTATGGTAGGAGACCACTGTTTTTTCTTTCTGGACCTGTCTCTGATGATGTCAGATGTTGACCCTGTCTAATCTTAATGAGTCTATTTGAGACTTCCAGGAATCTGCTGTTTGTGGCTGTCTCCTTCAGCTGTTAATCTGGTCACTGCACTCAGCAGTCAGGCTTAGGCACCACACGGCACGGCAGAGTCCCTCCTGAGGCGGGGTTATTGGGTCCTCTCATGCTGCTGCTGCTCAGGGGAGTGGTCTGCCTGAGCAAGATGGCTTCTGCCATATGGGGGATGAGTCAGCACTGGGATCCTGCCAGCTACTCTCTCAGTTCTCTCCCCAAAACCTCCTTTCCCAGTTTCTCTTCAGGTGTCTCTAGCCCACTTTGACCCCGCCTTTGCCAGAGACCAGGGCAAGTGGTTCCAAATAAAAATTAATGCGATGGCCCTTTAAATGGCTCTGCGTCTCCAGCCACCCTGTCTCTGGCATAGAGCAACCCCGCTGCTTTGACCAGCTGGCTGTTATTTGTGTACTTTTGGGGGTCTGTTACTATAGGCTGGAGATCCCCTCTTACTGTTCAAATGCCACCCAACTCAGAGGGATCCAACTGGACATTTCAATATCTTTCTGATGCTGCCACCTTCCCACCTTCTTGAGTCTCTACCACAGTCCTTACCAGTTAGGCTGTACTAAAGCTGATTTTTCTGTCTGTCCCAGGTTATAAGACTCCTCTCTCGCTACTGTTCAGTTGTTTGTTATAGGTGGTTCTTCCACAATTTAGCTGTAATTCCAGGTTGGTCCTGGGATGAAGTCAGTGTGACTTCCACTCGGTCCTCCGCCATCTTGATTCTTCTTACTTGCTCAGTCATTTTGAATGTGACAACTGTACAGTATACATGGTAACTCAAAGGCATCTACCACCCTCACTGACTAGTACAGTAGTCAAAGTTCATACATGCACATTCCAGTCCACTCTCCTTGGCTACCAAGCTACATCGAAGTCATGCAAACCATTCTTGTTATATTAACAATAGCTGGACTTTTTCTGGACATATATATTTGATTACGTATACTGTAGTGAAATAAAGTATCTATTCTTTTTCTATTTGTTCAACCATGAGCTATTAGTTAAGACTAATCAGGATTTTTAGAAAGATGAATCTATCATATTGTTTACTGTACAGAGAGGCAAGTGAGACAAAAAGTATCCAGGCAAAATGTAATTTCTGACATTAGAACTTCCCCATAAATCAGAGGATACCAAGACTCTGCTTCCAAACCAACACTGCTCTCACACCTGGAAAAGAGCCTATCTACTCACATGCATTAATTTAATTGAACTACCACTCTCATAGAGAAAGAGAATTCTAGTTGCTACCTGGGAAAGAAGGAACAAAGTAAAAAAGTGTTTACTGAAGAAATCAGTCCCCCATCTCACCACAGAGCATATTATACTGAACACAGAATAAATTAGTTGAAAGTAATTTTCCCTATAACTAATAGGAAATTCTCTGGTGTGTTAGGGCTCTATTCTCATCTGTATCAAAGAAATGAGTTAATTTCTATGTTCTCCTAAGGCTCTGTAAAACACACAACTCAAATATATAAACCCACTCACCATTTACCATTTGTAATTTCAATTGCTTCAGGTTGAATATTCTTACATTTACTGAAATAGATAGCAATAAAATCTATGGAAGGACTGGTGGTTACTTTGAAGAGGGTTAAGAATCCTGCAGGAAATAAATGTAGATGGAAAATATTTAATCAGGGGATGACCTAGAAAAAAAAGAAAAGGCCTTTAATAGATCAGGCTTTGAAGGGTAAACTGTCATATTCAAGTATTCCTCTAAAAATATGGTGCCCACATGTAATGTTGCTTGGGTGTGAAAATCAGACAGAACTGGGTTCAAATCATAGCCTATCACTTAATTAGCTATATGACTATATGCAAGTGTGGATATTGACCACACTTAATTTCAGTATCCTCATATGTTAAATGAACGAATAACAGTAACTATCTAATAAAGTTGTTGTGAAGATAAAATTAGATAGACATGCAGAGTTCTTAGTACATAATAAGCATTCAATAAATGTTATTATTCTATTATAAGGATCAGGCATGTGGATGTGAGGGTAATTTGACCTTGGAATCCACTGACTGACAAGCATAATAAAAAATTTTAAGAGCCATGATGCTACAATCAGGAGCCCAAACAATTCAATGTGGCTCATGTATTACAAAAAAAATCACCTCCACAAACACGTCTCTAAAATACTAAAGCAGACAAAGCTTCTGTGTTCAACCACTTAGGCTGTAAACTATACAATGCTGGAGGCTGCCATTCCTAGATAATGATCTGAACATGTCTCCATTATATGTTGAACTGTGTGCCCCCAAAATTCAGATGTTGAAGTCTCACTCCACCCCCGAGTACCTCAGAATGTCACCTTATTTGGAAATAGGGTGGTTGCAGATAAAATGTTAAGATGAAGTCATATTGGAATAAAATGAGCCCCTTATCGAATGTGACTGGTATCTTTCTAAAATGGGAAAATATGGACACAGACACACACACACATAAGGAGAAGCCATGTAAAAACATCGAGTTATGTTTCCACAAGCTAAGGAACTACTGAAGGTAGGAGAAAGACTGATCCCTCCCTAACTCTTTCAGAGGCATCATGGCCCTGCTGACATCCTGATCTTGGACCTACAGCCTCCAGAATTGTGAGACAATAAATTTCTTTTGTTTAAGCAACTCAGTTTGTGGTGCTTTGTCATAGCAACCCAATAATGCATGCCCAGAAATTGTGCGATGTTGCAGCCCTATCTAGAGTCCACCGAGCATCTTCCAGAAATGTGGAGCCCAAATTCCTAGCATATTGAACTATGCTAGTGTCTACTCCAAATGAACGTTAAGTGCCCATTAATTAGACAAGAATCTGGACTGTATGTTTCAGAAACAGAGCTTAGGGAAAAAGAGAAAGTACATTTACTAGATGACCTATCAAATACTCAACAGCATATACTGTTCCTACAGTGATGGTGTCACTGGAACTAAAGAAAGCTACCTGGCAGGAAGCTCAGCCTAAGGCCTGCCAAGATCAACCACCGCAGCCAAAAGATATAATGCCTACCTGGGAGTGGAGAACTTTCCAAGCACAAAGCTTCTATATTTTCCAACTTGTCTAAGCAGTGCTTCTAAAAACTTTGGGGGTATCAAAATCAAATGAGAATTTTATTAGAGCCAATGGCTCTCTGTGGGGAAAATATAATTCACTCCAACATTTGCACACATTTTCAAGGGTCTAAGCAAAGTGGGCTTGAAGAGTTAATGACTTGTATAGTTGCACAAGGCCTGGGCTTGATCCCCTGTCAATATCTTAAAATTCTTAATTTTTAATCATTTTCATTTCATATAGGGTCCTGCAAATTATGTTGCTGGTTCTAGGTCTTAGGAACACAAAAGCGTCATGCTAATGGACTTTTAGCTACATCTATTTTGGGCAAGTAAAGATTTGGAAATCTTACATAACATTTTATTTGAGTGCCCTTTACTTGAGGGCCCTTTCCAGAAGGAATACAGATCAAGGATCCAATATTAATTAACAATCTAGTCATATATTTGAAAAACATACACTCATCAAACTAGAATAGATTTATTTTATATAGTATTATTTTCTAAATTACTAAAAACCAAATGAGTTATGTTTCCAAAGGAAGCCACTGTATTAAAAGACAAATTTTCTCCAGAATCATACTTACCATAAAAAACATACTATTAGGCACTCTCCAAAAACTTCAGAATAACATGGGCTAATAACCAGGAAAATTTTCCATCTTCCTGACTTATCTTGATAAAGTTATCACCAGTATCTGGAGATCCTGAGTTCAGTTGTAGGTAGTCTCCAAAGATGGCTGCCTCAGCATTCATATCCTTGTGTCCCTCCCACAATGAAGGTGGGCTGGCCTATGACCAACAGGAAGTGGCGAGAATGATGCTCTGGCACTTCTGGACCTGGCCATAAAGAGACTGGTTGTTTTTACTTATCTCCTTTGGGACCATTCACTTTGGGAAGTTCTGAGCCACCATGTAAGAAATCTAATTACTCTTGTTAGACCAAATGGAGAGGCCATGAAAAGCGTTCAAATCATATGGAGGAAAAGAAACTCCCAATTGTCTCAGGGCCCAAGACAGACCTTCAGATTTCTCCAACCCTGACCATCATCTACCTATAATTACATGAGGGACCTCAAGCCAGGAACAGCAGAACTACCCAGGTGAGCCTAGTCAACCCACAGAACTGTGAGAAATAATAAAGGTTATCATTTTAACCTTTATTATCATTTAAGCCACTAAGTCTGGGGTGATTTGTTACACAACAGTGAATAACTTAAGCTCTAAACATTTTATAAATAAAAATAGCCCTTGCTGGTGTGGCTCAGTGGACTGAGTGCCAGCTTGTGAACCAAAGGGTCTCAGGTTCGATTCCCAGTCTAGGGCACAGTCTGGGGTTGCAGGCCAGGTCCCCAGTAGGAGGAACGTGAGAGACAACCACACACTGATGTTTCTCTCCCACTCTTTCTCCCTCCCTTCCCCTCTCTAAAAATAAATAAATAAAAACTTTGAAAAATGAAAACAGGGTGAAATGTACCCCACAGATGCATGCTAATTGGTATGCATCTTTTTTCAAAGATATATTAGGTAACGTTTAAAAAATTGGGAGATGTCCCATAAAAATCTAAATTTCTGGCTTCTGAAAAATCAAAATACCAGCCACATCAGACCTACATTCCCACATGGTTAAAACCAGCAGCCAGCAGAAAAGTAGTTACCTCCTCCATAGGGTATAGTCTTGCCCTCTCTCACCAAGTCTATTTTCTATCCAGCCCCCTTCCCCTCGATCACATTGCCTAGTCTCTGTTAGATCATCTTTAACCCCATAGTGCTTAGCAGAGTGCATGGTACACAACTGGTCCTCGATAACTACTTGTTCAGCAATTGCACAAAGCATCAACTGCTCTTCTTACCCCTACATGATTTCCAAATCCTGTTGTTTCTGCCTTGAATATCCCCTCCTTTCCAATCCTGTCATCACTCTTCATACCCTTCTCTTCAATAATTCCAAGAGCCTCCCAAGGGTCTCCTGTCCTCTATGTTGTACTTCCAATACATTCCATTCCATCTCTACTGGGATCAAAAAACTTAAAACACAATTTAGGCATATCCTGGATGACCCTCAAAAGTCTTCAGTTGATTTCCTTGTTATGATATTGTACTAGATGTTACTATGGGGGTAACTGGGCAAGTGCATAGGAGCTCTCAGTACTATTTCTTATAACCATGTGTGTATCTACAATTATCTCAATAAAAAGTTTAACTTTTAAAATCTATGGAAACTTTAAATATACATATTCTTTGATCCATAAATTCCACTTCTATCAAAATTAAATGTCAATGAATGATTTAAGTGTCTTCAGTTGCTCCCCATCACCTAGAGAACAAAATCTAAACCTACTCACCCAGACTTTCAAGGCTCTCCTCATTTTGTCCTTTATTGAAAACAATCACTAAGCCCTGAAATCCTCAAACATACACTGTGTGCATTTACTCAGCCTGGGGCCGTCGTCCATCATCCCACAAACGCTCTTCATTCTCCAACACAAGAGTTCAAACCCCATCTTCCACAAAGCCTTCTTGAAGTGTCCCAGCAGAAATTAACCTCTCCTTATGCTATACCACACCAGTTTTACTTGTACCTCAGTGTGCCCAGCCACCCTCGTTTCAGAGTATTTTGTATATGCATGCAGTAGGGTCTATTAATCTATCTCCTGCCCTTCTCCCATTTTCATAGAATAAGCCAGTTCAAAGAGTAGTCCCAAGATCATGTGGCATAGTACTAGGCTTCAGATGCCTCTTACAAAATCTCTACTCCTTCTGCTACACCTCAGGGACTGGACATTATTTATCTTTCAGAACCACTGTTAACTAATGCAGTCACTAACAGAATTTTGCATATGTTAGGTAATGAGACTATTGTAAATTAAACTTGAGAAGAGGACAAGTATTGACACGTTATGATACCCTGAATAACATTATCTTCAAAAAGAGTGAACCAAACATCTTCCTCCAGTTTTAAACACAAAATAATTATATCCTTCACAAATACAAAAGTCACAGCAAAGGGTGTGACATTTTCCATCATTTGTTCCCTGCTTTCACTTGCACATCAGTAAGTGAACATCAAATAGAATTTTCCATGTTTGTTCTAAATCCAAAGAGGTCTACTGAGAGTTTGGAATAAGGAAGATTTGGAATAAATTTGAGAAAGATATCTTTTGTAGGCTGAGAATTTTAATCAGATAAGAAAAGAATGTGTATATTTTAAAGACAATTCAAAGTTATAGTTTGAAGATAACTAACAATAATATAGGTGAACTTTAAACACATTTCATAATTTATATGTTAATATGAAATTATAGCTTGGGGTTGACTGCAGAGTTGAGAGAAAATGTGTCCACTGAAATTTCTCACCCATATGACTAAACTCCTCTATATCCTCAAACACTTCATACCCCTCCACCTCTTACCAGAAACCTCGTAAGGAAACCTAGGCAACTTTTTGCATATAGAAGTTCCACTTCTTTTGTTTCCTACAAGCAGAACCATAATTTGCTCAGGACAGCAGTGTGCCCAATGAGGAGTCGCCATTTGATCCAATTCTGACCAAGGAGATATGTGCTGAGTGTTTCTGGGAAAGCCTGTGTTTTACTGCTACAGGTATTACTCCTTTTTCCCTTACCCTCTTTGTAAAGCAGATGTGATACCTGGAGAACAGCAGCCATCCTTCAACCTCAAGGTAAAGAACATCAGGAAAAAGCCAAGTCACTGCAAGGATCATTTTTACATGAAGGGGCCTCTAGAAGAATGGCCATAGTTGAGGACCTTTGAACTTCTTATATAGGAGTAAATGAATCCCTATTTGTTCAGGCAATTGTTAATTGGCTATTGACCTTCATGCATGAAAATGTAAACCCGACTGAAACACAAACTCTGCCCCCAGAATAATGCCAGCCCTAAAGCTTTCTCACATGGCAACTGTTCCATCTTCTACGCCACACATGAGGAGCTAATACCTACCCTAACAGCCTCACTCTCCCCAGTACTCCATCTCTGTAAGGCCATTGTTCTACCCACTGGCCCCATACTTTCCTCCTCACTTTGTCATCACTTAAGTCCAACCAGTCACCAAGGCCTATGCTTCTTTATCCCCCAGTATCTCTCCATTCTACCTCCTTCTTTCAATCTCTGTAGCCACCATGCAAAACCAGAAAGCCATCATCTCCTGTCTGGGCTGCTCCTCATCAGCCTGGGTCAAAAGCACAAATAGGATCTGATAGCTCCTACCTAAAACTATTCTTTGCCTCACTATGGCCTGAGAATAAGCCCCATCTTCCTAATCATCCTCCATTCTATGACCCTTATGACACTGACGTTGAGTTACTCTCTCTCCAGTCTCTGGCCTTCAAAGCATCTCATATTCTCAGCAAATATCTGCACATGCCCAGAGAAAGTTCTCCCATATATCTGTGAGTGAATAACTTTATTCATCTTTCCAGAACACATATCTAGGAACTTCCTCAGCACTCCCATTCGGTGACCTAAAAGTATCTGACAACCTAGGCCCAGGACAACCATATACACCAAGTCTGTACATCTGACTGCTCAGTGCAAGCTCCCAACTTTCTTGGAAACACAGGGCACTACTGTGTCATATGCTGATTTAAGCCCTGCCATTTACAGCTCTGTATTATAATCACTGCTTTTTTTACTCCCTACCTTCTTTTTTTTAAAAAAGGAAGTTGAACTTAAGGATATATTGCAAAACAACACAAAGGTTTAAATATGGATATTGCAGACACAGTGACCCAAATGACTAAAGTGGAAAATGTTACCCACACTAGAATCAGTGCATATCTACTCATTTCCGGTGACGCATGGTTGTGAAGCATGGTTCTCAGTCATAAGTGAGACTTAACATCAGAAATTAAGAAATGTCAAAACTTTACTTTATGAACATAATCCCAGTTAAGACATGAAATAGATACAGACCTGACTGCAATGTGTTTTATGTGATGGCTTTTTATTTTTCTATTTTGGAAATTTTAGTTCCTGGTGTTTCCTATGAGTCATTTTCCATGAATATAAAACTGTCAACCTAACAATGACTCTTACTTCTATCTTTTGGGACCTATAAAATTATAAATGCATGATATAAGACTTTTAATGAATATTTTCAATTTTCTGAAATAACTCCATTTATATAAAAATACCAAAAGTAACAACAGACCTCAATATTATTTTCCACATATTAATCATGTCGATTTCCATGAAGTTTGTATAATCCATCTTAGTATATAACTTCTGCATAACCAGAGACATATTAGGAATAGAATTAAAAATAATGGAAACAAAATAGCAATGTAGTAATAACTATAAGAAAAGTATTCACTCTACAATCAACAAATGAATGCAGAAATAAGTGGAACAACAAATCAATGTTTCTCTCTCCCTTCCTCTTTAAGTTAATAAATTATAAATTTTTAAAAAGTATTCATTTTAACTATGACTTATTGAATATTTCCATGTTCCAGACCCTATGCTAAGCATTTTACATATGCATTATCTCATTGATTTCTCATAAAATTTGGCACTAACTGGAATCATCCCCATACTACAAAAAGAAGAAACTGAGACTCAAAGAAGTTAGCAACATACTCATAATCGTACATCAGGTACATGATGGAACCTGACTCACGACCCCAGGCTGTCTACCTGCAGGACTCAGGGTTCTCAGTCACAACTGCAAACATTTACATGGCCCTTATCATGTATCAGGAGTTGACAAAATACTCAGTCTTCATAACAACCCTAAGTAACAGCTATTATTATACTCTTATTTTACATATAAGGAAACTCAAACATGAAAAGATCAGGTCAAGATGGCCCAGCCAATAAGCTGCAGATCCAAGATTCAAGCCCAAGCTAGGGCCTCCAGAGTCTCTGCCCTTAACTACTACCCTATCCACTGTACCATCCCTTAAGTAATGGTAACATCTCTAGGGAATTTATAATGTGCTGGGTATTGTAATACTTTCCATACATTATCTTATGAAATCCTCACATAACTCCAGAGGGTGGTATTTTTATCTCCGCTTTACAGATGGGGTTTTGGGCTCAGAGAAGTTCATTCACTTTTCCAGGGTCACACAGCCAACAAGTGCCACATTAGGTTTCCCATAACATAGCCACCTCAGGTTTCCTTCTCACCTTCCCAATTCTTGTCCTGAGTAATAAGTACCTGGGAAACAGTATACTTCAGATTTTCCACCTCTTTAACTGCTCAGTTTGTGCAATTTAGGGCGTGACTACTCAGAGATACCTCTGAGCAAATCTTCCAGGAGCCAGTGCAACTGCAACACATCCTGCAAAACAATGCATGCTTTCTCTACAAATTAAACATGCCATCACAGCTCGGGAAAAGCCTAACTTTGTGATTAGAACACATACAGTAGTTTAATTTTAGAAACAAATAGAGTCCACACTTGTTTTTTTTCCCTTTTTCGCAGAGTAGGAAACTTTGCTCTTTTTTCTAAAGCAAGTACCATCCATTTTTTTCTTTCTACCCACTTAAAGTTCCATTAGGTAAGCCAAAAACAAATCCTTTCCAAAAAGCACTATGAACCTATTAAGAAAAAGTAATAGTTTTTCTAGTTATTTTTAATACAGAGAATGGGGGTGGATCTACTTAGTATTAAAGCTCATTTCTAGAAACAGAATTAAGGAATAAAAATGCAACTACAGCAAAGTAAATTGATAAATCATAGCTCAACATATCAAGCCCACACCAATTAAAGAATGCTGACTTGCATGTGTCATTGAGTTCTGGTTTTTGCAGAGTCAACTTTAATAAAATTCCACAAGGCCACAGAATCATGCTGCAGACAAAAATCACATCTTCAGCATCTCCAGTAATATAAAAAGTCAATAAGAGTTGTTACCCTTTGCCAGGATAGGCAAAGACATTTAATATGAATAGACAAGAGGAAAGACAGAGTCTGCCTTTTAATCATTGATTCTTTCATTTCTAGACTCATTTAATCAACAATATTTATATAGTACCTCTCTGAGTCAGATTCTGGACTAACCTCTGGGAATAAATGGTGAACAAAAGAGCTGTACTCTATGGCCTCACTGAGTTGGCAAACAGGATAATTCTGTAAGGAATTAAAATATATGAAGTAACAAACACATCAAATTACAACTAAAACAGAAGAACCATTACTCAGAACCATCAGAAATAAAGTTTAATGGAAGTCTGACAACTACAGAATAAAGAAACCACATCCATCCAGACTGGTAGGAGGGGCAGGGATGTGGAACAAGCTGTCCCCACACCTACCTGTGGTGGATAAAAATTTGGGAGGGATATCTCAGGAGCGAGGAGTCCCAGCCCCACAACCAGACCCCAAGCCCAGGGTTCCATGCCAGGAAGACAAGCCCCCACAACTTCTGGCTGCAAAAAAAAAACAGTGGGGATTGAGTTGGTGGAAAAAGCGGCTAGAGCCCCAAGCACTCCCTCTTAAAGAGCCCACACATGGACTCACCTACTCAAACTCACTCCCTCTGAGCTCCAACACCGGACTAGCGGCTTGAAAGGCACCAAGGGCATACAGGGAGACTCTGAAGTGGCTGGCATCAAGGCAAGCAGAGGCCACTGTCCCTTTTCTAAACCACTCCCCTCACAGAGCCTGCAAGCTGGTGCCGTATCTGAGACTCCATCGACCTGGCTAACAATGTTTGACCCACCTTGGAGATCCTCAGAGACTCCGCTCCCCTCCCCGCCGCAAATTATAGCCTCAGCCAAGCTGCCTTTTCATATGAAGGCCTGGTCTTGGCTCATGCTTCACAACCTCCTAAATCCTCTCAAACAAGCAACAGCTGGCCTCAGTGTGCCCCACGCCCAGCACTGGCAGCAGCCAGTCTAGGTTCACAGCTTGGCTTCTCCTGGGAATCCCCAAGCCCAGCACAAGTAGCAGCCATCTCAGATTGCTTTATGGCTCAAGCAGGGTGGCCCCAGGCAAACCACAGGTGAAGGCTGACCTTGGCCTGCATCATCAAGGAAACCCCAGGGCCAGCACACCCAAAGGACAGCCTCAGACCACTTCGGAGCACCACCACCATGCCCCAGCACAGCTGATCCTCCACAGAGAGTGGAGGTTGGTGATCAGTGGTACAGCCAGTCCTTGCAGCTGACTGGCCTGGGTAAATCCCTCCCATTGATCTGTCAACAGCAACCAAGGCTCAACTACAAGAGGCGGGTGTACTCAGCCCACACGAAGGGCGCACATCGAGTACCCAGCTTGGGTGACAGCGAAGGCTGTGCCACTGGACTATACAGGACACCTACTACATTAGGCCACACTCCCAAGACACGCAGTCAAAGCAGCTCTACCTAACGCATAGAAACAAACACAGGGAGGCTGTCAAAACAAGGAGACAAAGAAACATGGCCCAAATGAAAGTACAGATCAAAACTCCAGAAAAAGAGCTAAATGAAATGGAAATAAGCAATCTATCCAATGCAGAGTTCAAAACACTGGTTATAAGAATGCTCAGGGAACTTAGCGAGGACCTCGGCAGCATAAAAAAAGACCCAGTCAGAAACAAAGGATACCCTAAATGAAATAAAGAACAATTTACAGGGAAACAACAGTAGAATGGATGAAGCTGAGAATCCAATCAATGATTTGGAACATAGGGAAGCAAAAACCAACCGATCAGAACAAGAAGAAAAAAGAATCCAAAAATACAAGGATAGTATAAGCAGCCTCTGGGACAACTTCAAGAGGCCCAGCATTTGCATCACAGGGGTGCCAGAAAGAGAAGAGAAAGAGCAAAAGATTGGAAATCTATTTGAAAAAATACTGAAAGAAAACTCCCCTAATTTCATGAAGGAAATAGACATGCAAGTCCAGGAAGCACGGAGAGTCCCAAACAAGATGGATGCAAAGCGGCCCACTCCAAGACACATCATAATTAAAAAACCAAAGGTTAAAGATAAAGAGAGAATCTTAAAAGCAGCAAGAGAAAAGAAGTTAGGGGAGTTCCCATAAGACTGTCAGCTGATTTCTCAAAAGAAACCTTACAGGCAAGAAGGGGTTCTCAAGAAATACTCAGTCATGAAAAGCAGGGACCTACAGCCAAGATTGCGCTACCCAGCAAAGCTATCATTTAGAATCGAAGGGCAGATAAGGAGCTTCCCAGACAAGAAAAAACTGAAGGAGTTCATCATCACCGAACCATTCTTATATGACATGTTAAAGGGACTTATTTTTAAAAAAAGATCAAAACTATGAACAATAAAATGGCAATAAATACCTACCTATCAACAATTGAATCTAAATAAGAAACTAAGCAAACAAGAACAGTGACGGAATCATGGATATGGATGGCGTTTTGATGGTTGCCAGATGGGATGAAGGGTGTGGGGTATGGGTGATGACGTGAGAGGATTAAGAAGTACAAATAGGTAATTACAGAATAGCCATGAGGATGTAAAGTGAAATATAGGAAATGGAACAGCCAAAGAATTTATATGCATTGACACACTGCCACAAGCAATGGTTGGGGGCTTACCTGAGGGGGGGGGGTTATTGGGTGGCGGGGGGGCAATGGGGAAAAACTCAGGACAGCTATAATAGCATAATCAATAAAACATAATTTAAAAAAATAGAATGGAAAAGATCAGGAAACTGTAAAAGGCTAGCATGGCAAACTAACTCAGATGAGGGTGGGGGCAAGGAAGTGGGTCGGGAAACAACTTTAAATTGATACTGAAAGATGGATATAAAGTAGGCAAAAGAATGGTAGGAAAGTGTTCAAGATGATGGGGAAAAAATGTATGCAAAGGCCTGAGGAAGAAAAAGGCTGGCCTCATCCTTCTGAAAGTCACAATGTTTGTAACCATGGTAACTCTCCTTGGCAGCAAGGCCTCCGATTCTCCAACATACTTCAGGAGACTCAGCTGAAGGGCCATTTGGGGTTAGTGGTACCCTCTTATCTCTTGGCAAGTTATTTCTAGAATCCTCAACCTGGAAACCTACCTAGCTAGGCCTCCTAAGACGAGGACAGTTACTAGAATACGAGGAACAGATGATGATAGTGGATAAAATGACTGGGGCTCCACTTGAAAGAATTCACACTGGAAGCATGAAGATAAGGCGAGGCAAACACAATACTGCTGGGGAGGTAAGTGAACCAACTAGCTGTGTGTCTACCTGGGGGACCCGCCAATGAGTGGCACTAAAACATCATGGGAAGTGGAAGGAATATTCTGATGGAAGGGAAAGGGTTGAGATGCCTAAAAAATATTCTTGAGTAATAAAAGATGGTCCCTAAAATGACTTTTGAAGAGGGCTAATTGCAGGGCCTCGATGTACTAAACAGTGTGATGCAAGTGCAAGCAGAACCAAACTGCTCAAGGCTATAAAATAGAGGCTGTGGGCTCTGGCACCACCCACCTGTGCCACACGGAGTTTAAATAAGTGGTGGAAAGGTACTTAAAGAATATTGGTGTGAAGATGCACCTAAACATTAGTCTGCTGGGAATCCCATGGGCCTCAGGCTGGCCATGGCCTCCTGCCCTATTTTCTGCCATTAAGACTGTTTTGAGGGGTACCCTCTTACCCAGACCTGTCTCCACCTACTCAACTCCTTGAGAGCAAAAGCTGTGTCTTGTTTATCACTCTATCCTAATTGATAGCTCACACTAACACTCAAATTCACTGTATTGTCTATAACAAAAAAAAAAAAGTATTAAGGCTATACAACAGAGCTTACAATCTATTTACCCACATGGTTCATTCTGTGAGCAACCGTTAGTCATATTAAAATTACTTCATAGTTTGCAAGGTTTTCAATGTGAGATGTTTATGGAAATTATCAAGAAATTAAATACAGTATAGTAAGATAATTCATACATCTGAGGTCTAGTTCTGCATGCTCAAAAAGAAATGCAGTCAGCCACAAATATGATATACTCAAACACATCGAGATGGGGAGGGATCAGAGTGCAGGCAGGTAGTATCAAAATCTCGGGGATTTCTCGAGGATTTCAAATCAAATAAAAATGGTCTAGTCCACCAGCTTTGTTTCATAAGGAAAAAAAAGTTCAAAATGTGGAACTACTCTGCGCTACCTACTGACAAAACCATGACTTCAGTGATCTCTAAGTTCTCAGACTACTGTTTTCCCCACCACACTGGGCCACCACCTGAATTAATCAGGTCATGTTACTCCTGCAGCTAGAAATTTGCAATGGCTCCCCAATTTTAGTCAATAAAAAGCAAAATCTTCACAGAACCCTATGGGGTATGCTTTATTCCTATTCCATTTCATCACTGACCTCCTGTCCTGCCATTCCACTACTTTTCCCTTTGCTCAGTCTGTCCCAGCGAAGGGGGCTTTCCTGCTGTTGCTGGATGGGATACACTTCTGTCCAGGGACTGTGGACTTATCCTTCCCTCTGTCTGCTGAGCTATGTTTGGGTTTAACCCTAAAACACTCTCAAGTCTGAATAACGCAATTCTCATTAAGGGGCAAATGTTGTTTCCAAAATATGAAGGTTTAAAGTTTTGTCAGCTTTTGTAATCTAACTAATTCTGCATTATTCCAAATATATAAATCTGTATCTGTAATTTTTTCTAGTTTTATTGCTAAATAATTACAAAAGGCAATACCCAATGATAGCAACATGTAATTTAACTTGTGGAGAGAATCAGATATTGTAGCAGTCTGTTTCTCTAGTTGAGGACAACTATATGATGTGTTATTGAATTAAACAAAATACGAAATATATAAGAATTTAGTATTTAGTACATAAAAGGGCCTTAATTTGACAACAAGGCATAAAAATAAAGATGTTAGAATGTCATACCTACTCTGTGTTGTCACCTTATGCCTCTTAGAAATTAGTTATGCCACCACTACATGTCCTAGGTTTTCAGGATTACACAGATCAATGAAACACACTATGATGTAAATGAGAAACAATGTGAAGAAGAACGTGTATAGTATTCCACTGTGTAAAAAAGATATACATATATATGGCGGAAAAGAATAAAGATAGGGAAAATACAAAATAGAGTCACTTTAACCAAGCTGCTAAATTATTAACATTATGAATGTTGAGGCATAAGAAAACAATTCTTTTTCTTGTTTAAGTAGCCTGGGAACTTAAACTTTTGAACTTTCCAGTCCCATGCCAATGCCCAGATATTTATTTACCTTCAAATAACCCTAAGAATATCCCCTAAAGGACTCAGGGTGTGCCCAGGCCTCCTAGTACCCATCCTCCAGACTCCCTGGCATCCATCATCCAGACCTCTGATATCTGACTGGTAACCGCCCTGGACCAATCCTATGGCTAAAAATGCAGGACTGATTATTCTCAAGGACATGGTTTTTACTAAAAGAACTGTTGACTATTCTTCTTCAGAATACTTCTGGGTTTTTGCCGAGCCGTGTTTCCAGTTTGCAAACTCTAAGATCTTTGAATAATTCTTTGTTATTTTTTCCTAAAAAAGAAATTATTAATTTAATTAAACTAAAATATGAGCACAACCTTCTCTGTCGTCTCCTTCAGATCTTTCCTCAAATGTCATTTTCTCAGTGAGGCCTTCCGTGCTTACCCAACTTTAAATTACAAGTCACCCCAAATTCATCCATGCTTTATCTTCTGTCTAGCACTTATAACCATTAACATTTATATATTTTACCTATTTATGTATGTATTTCTGCAACTGTCTCCTTCTCCACATGTAAATTCCATGAGTACAAAGATTTTCAGGGTGGGGCTTCCAGCCAAGACGGAGGCATAGGTAGAGACACTTTGCCTCCTCACACAACCAAAAGAAGGATTTAAAATTTTAAAACAAATTTAAAAACAAAAAATTACCAGAACTGTCAGAAAAATCAAACTGTATGGAAGTCCAACAACCACAGAGTTAAAGAAGAAACATTCATCCAGATTGGCAGGCGGGGTGGAGAGGACCAGGCAGGCAAGGCTGCAGCTGGTGGACCACGCAGTCCCACATTTGTGTGCAGATAAACCAGGAGGAACAGCTGGGGAACACGACAGACTGCGCAATCCAGGGTTCCAGAGGGAAAAGAAAGCCTCAAAACCTCTGACTGTAAAAACCTCTGGGGAATGTGGCAGGAAGCAGGAGAAACTCCCAGCCTCACAGGAGAGTTTGCTGGAGAGACCCATGCACCTGGGAATCTGCACTGCAAGGGTCCAATTTGTCTGTGGGTTGCAGGGTAGTGACTGAAAGCCAGGGGAGAGTCAAGCCAGTAGCACTGTTACCTCTAGGACCCCTCCCCTAGATACAGTGTCATAACCAAGAGACGGAGGTTGCTGCACCACAGCAAGTCCGCCCTCTCCAACATAACAGGCGTGCTGAGTCAAAGAAATATGGGTCAAATGAAAAAAACAGATCAAAGTTCCAAAAATAGAACTAAGCGATGAACAGACAGCCAACCTATCAGATGCAGAGTTCAAAACACTGGTAATCTGGATGCTCACTGAATTGGCTGGGTATAGTTGCAAAATGGAAGATAAATGAAAGCTATGTAAAGTGAAATGAAGAAAAATATACAGGGAACCAACAGTGAAGGGACTCAAATCAACAATTTGGAGCAAAAGGAAGACATAAACAACCAGAACAGAATGAAGAAATACAAATTCAAAAAAATGAGGAGAGGCTGAGGAACCTCTGGGACAGCTTTAAACGTTCCAACATCCAAATCATAAGGGTGTGAGAAGGAGAAGAGGAAGAGCAAGAAATTGAAAACTTATTTTAAAGAATAATGAAGGAGAACTTCCTCAATCTGGTGAGGGAAATAAGACTTCCAGGAGATCTAGGAAGCTCAGAGAGTCCCAAAGAAGTTGGACCCAAGGAAATGCACACCAAGGCAAATCATAATTACATTACCCAAGATTAAAGATAAGGAGAGAATCTTAAAAGCAGCAAGAGAAAAGGAGACAATTACCTACAAAGGAAATTCCATAAGGCTATCAGCTGGTTTCTCAAAAGAAGCCTTGCAGGCAAGAAGAGGCTGAAATGAAGTATTCAAAGTCATGAAAGGCAAGGACCTACATCCAAGTTTACTCTATCCAGCAAAGCTACCATTTAGAATGGAAGGGCAGATAAAGTGCTTCCCAGATAAGGTAAAGCTAAAAGAGTTCATCATCACCAAGCCCTTATTATATGAAATTTTAAAGGGACTTTTCTAAGAAAAAGATCAAAAACTATGAAAAGTAAAATGACAACAAACTCATAACTATCAACAACTGGACCTAAAAAAAAGAAAAAACTAAGCAAATAACTAGAACGGGAACAAAATCACAGAAATGGAGATCAGAGTGGAGGGAATGGGGGAAGAATGAGGGGAAAGGTACAGGGAATAAGAAGCATAATTGGTAGATACAAAATAGACTCTGGGAGGGTAAGAATAGTATAGGAAATGGAGAAGCCAAAGAACTTATATGTACAACCCATGGACATGAACTAAAGGGCGGGGAGAGAATGTTGGTGGGAGTGGGGTGCAGAGTGGAGGGGAATAAAGGGGAGAAAAAAATGGGACAACTGTAATAGTGTAATCAGTAAAATATATTTTTACAAAAAGATTTTCTATTTTGGCTCACTGCTATATTCCTTGTACCTATATGAGTGGCTAGCATATAGTAGAATCTTAGTAAATATCAGTTGAGTAATTGGTTGTATGGATGGATGGGTGGGTGGGTGGATGGAATTTAAAAGTGGCCCAAATCCAGAGAATGCAAGAGCTGTGAAGTCTGATAGTGTCTGGCAGTCCCTAGGAAGCAGCTTGTGGCCTGAGAGTGTCATCTACCATCACTATGCATCCACTCTAGAACTAGAACTCACTGATACTCTGTGTAAAGTCAGTAAATTAAGGAATGAAGTGGCATAAAGATTTGTCAAAGCAACTCCCTGTGAAGTGGTGTGACTCTGGGTTGAAGAGTGAACTAGCAAGCCAAAAACTTATCAGAAGCAAGTTGCTCTTACATGTACAGATGCAGAAATCACTTCTCAATTGCTTCCCTGTGCCCTTCAGCTATAGAGTATAAGCGACGGTTTACTTAGATTGGGCATCCCAAAAGAGTCCAGATTTCAAAACTTTTCTGGCAAGAACCAATATCTGCTATTAAGTCTTAATGGTTGGCATCACTCTAAATATAAAAGCACCAGGCTTCAATTATAACTAATGACAGATATATAAAGGAAAATATTAAGAGTGTCCAGACACAAGGCAGTAGAAAACAAGGGTAGGTAGTAAAACTATATAATATTTGGCCCAGTCATCAAGGGGAAAAAATAACATTCAGAGAGACACAAACAACATAAACAGTTTGTGCTCTTTCATGTTTAAAGACCCAGTAAAGTTTTACATGCATGGCATATCTCATCCCACCAGTACCTGAAATAATGAAAATATTCACAAAGAACTGTTTGTCCAAACTTGAAAGACACAGGCTAATCCTAAATTTACAAAAATAAAATACCAGGGATCACTAAATATCTTGCTAATTTCCAGTCTAATTCACAGCTTCATAGCCCAACACACGTGAACTGAAAAATGGAGTCTTCCACTCCCAGCCTTAGCAGTCCCTCTTAAGGCACTGGGCATTCCACTCAAACCAATGCTTTGTATGACATGCCTTATTATCTCCTTGCCAGCAAGAATCCCTGTCCCATTTTCATTCATTTGCTGGAAAAGCTGGGATGGTCCCAACAAGTTTCAAATCCTGGGGTCATTTTTAAATGGTATTAATTCCACATGAAATCATGTCATAAAAAGAAAAAGTACTACAAAACAATGATGAAAAAATATTTTAGCATTTACTGCAATGGTAGTTCTTCTTTAGCAGATTCCAAATTTCCTTAGCTAAATCTAAGATGGGTACAGCTATTCTCTTAAATCTATGGGGGCTAAAGCACGTGTGCGTGTGTGTTGTATGGCATCTGAAGAAACCTCCCCATCTGCCAATGGCACAGTGCTGAAGATTCATATGGGACCATTCAAAGCCATTAAGGCTATTAACTCTGGCTTAGGGCAAGTCTAATAACAAGTGTCATCCCAACAGGAAATGAGTTAAGCTGTCCTTCAAAGTCACTTAAGCAAATAGTCAAAGTCAGAATCCCTCACCAGAAGCTTCTCTTGAAATCCTTTTGCTGTGGATTTTGCCCAATTTAAATCAGAGGCCAATGGAAATGTTCATTCCCAGGGTCAGGGGGGAACATATTTATTTACATGGAGTGACTTTTACTTGGTTTTAAGTGACCAACTGAAAAAAGCCTCTACGCACTGTCCTAGTCTCTCTGACCACCTCCTACATAGCAGCAACAGGTACACAATAAACATAGGAAAGCAACATGGAATAAATCCAACTCGACCTACATAAAGTCAAGTTTCTGATCTGGAAATTCTAGACCATGAACAGTTACACATGAGAGAAGAGGTCATGGCTAGTTACTGTACTATATACATTCTTGTCATGTCTAAGTAACGTATGTCCAAATGTGGCCACCTCCAAGTCCTTGTTAATGCTAAACCTACACCTAGAATATTTCATTTCTCAAGTAAAATCATTCTCATCTTTGAAGAGTTCTCTCAAATATGACCCTACAGGAAGCCATTCCTACTTCACCTGTTCTTCAGATTTAATCACTTCCTGCATTCAACCATCTGGGACCTGGCTTCACTTGCCTTAGACTCTGACATTATTTATTTAGTCACCATTGATTCTTGCCTTACTGCTCCATTTAACATTAAGGTTTCTGAGGGCTGGAACTATACTTTGAATTCCTATCTACTGCTACAAGGTTGCTCTGTTCCCTGCAGATACTTGGTAAATATGGGTTGAACTGAGAGGATCTTAGTCTTGGATTTAGTTCTCTCAAAATCTTCAACTAGTCTATAGTTTAAAGACCAAACTATTTAAAAATTAACTTAAATTGTCCTGACTGCTGTTGCTCAGTGGGTTAAGCATCATCCTGCAAACTGAAAGGTCACCAGTTCGATTCCTGGTCAGGGCACATGCCTGGGTTGCAGGCCAGGTCCCTAGGCACAGGCATGCGAGAAGCAACCGATTGATGTTTCTTTCACACATCAATGTTCTCTTACTCTCTTTCTCCCTCCATTCTCCTCTCTCTAAAAATAAATGAGTAAAATATTTTTTAAAAATTAACTTAAATTGTAAGTACAGTGAAATCACTACATTATTAACCTCTCCACTCTATACATTTATTTTCCTACTTGAAGAAGCAGGCCAGCCCTAAGAACAACCTTCCTCTGACAGGCGACTCTAAGAGTAATGAAGTAATTTCCTTCAAAGGCAATGAGGTTTTCAGGATTCTCTGGAATGCATACCTACGCATCAGTGAGTCATTAGTAATGGTTCTCTCTGGGTAAAAGCAACACTAGAACACTTTGGAATGTTCAAGCAACTTTGCACTATATATTCAGGTGTCAACATAATCTCAATTTGATAGTCTCATTGCTTACAAAGATGTAAAAAATTTAGGAGTCAGATTTACTACAGATATTTACTAGGAAATAGTCCATCAGATTTGTGTAAATATTTCTGCACTCATGTTTCAGTTACTCACTGTGTTTGTATAAGCATCCATACATCTATCTGATTAAAGAAATGGTTGAGAGGATAAAGGGTAAATTTTACCCCCAAACTAGGGTTGCCAGATTTACCAAATAAAAATACAGGATGCCTGGTTACGTGTGAATTCAGATTGAGAAGATTATTATACCATGAGTATTTTATAAAAAATTTGGGCCATAATTATACTTAAAAAATTCCTTATTTATGTGAAATTCAAATTTAACTGGACATTCAATATTTTATCTGGCAAACTACTCGAAACCCAGAAGTTGTATCATTGAGTCTTAATTTTTTTAAAAAAGGACAAAGGAAAGCATATAGTAATAAATATATTTTGTGAAACCTTAACTTTCAGAAAAAATACAGTAAGTCATCAAATGATGTTACAGAACATTTCAGAAAGCACGGTGTAATGATGTCAGGGAGAATACTGAGTCAGGTACACTGAGTGTCCTTGTGCCAAGTACTATGCCAAATTCTCTATGTGCATCATCTCATTTAATTCTTACCACATCCTCATGAGGTAGGAATTATTATTATTATTAATTATTATTATTTTACAGATAAGGAAAGCAAAAAACAAAGAGAACAGATTGCCCAATGTCATGGACAAGTTAAAGCAAAGTCAAACCCAGGCACTTAACAAAAGGGCTTATATGCTTACATGTTATCTCATTTCACAGGTGAACAAAAAGAGAATCCTAGTAATCTGCCCCAAACTCAAACAGCTGCTAATCAGTTTGGCTAGGATTTAAATCCTGGTCAGCGTGCCTCCAGCATTAATTTGATATACCCTATGATATACCATGTGTCCAAGTCTATGCAAAATTGGAAATGCGTACATCCCAGCTAAACCAGCTGCAATTACCACTTTATAAGTTAGAAAGCGTCCTAAGAATTTTTATCAGATCCATCCAACTGACTTTTGACTCCTTGTGTTCTAAAGATTTTCCTGAGCTGGATGTAGAATGTGGAGATTTGCATTTGGGGAAAGAATTTGTTGTTACTGCCCTTTCTGTACCAAAATATCTCTTTAAAATAAGCCACGTATCTAATGTCTACCAGTCTTACTTCCCTGAGGCAAATTTTTGTTCATATACAGGAATCCCAAACACTGAAAATAACCTGGAACACAGACATGAAGGCCAATTTGAAGTAGCCACCAAAGTCAGCTTCAAGATCCAATTATGTGTAGGAGGACCACAAAAAACAAAATTTTTCTTCTTGGATCTGGAAACAAAAGCCAGGATTATTCCATGTAAAATATCAGAGTGCAGAAAATACTGGAAGATATCCAGACCTTTCCCTGGAACGGATTTACCTATGGTAAGCCTCATATGCCTTATTCTGGGTGTTTGTTTACGCCTGGAATGAAGACAGATGTCTTTAATCTGTGCATGCATATATGCACATACAATACAATACATATACAACACAATGTTTATCTAACTTTACCCTCAAAATTTATTATAGGGACCAGAGAGCCTATCTATCAGAAGGTGGGTTACCTGCTGTAAAAAGGGAGGGGGTCTATGAATAGGATAGTCACTTTGAATTTTGCCCATGTAACTTATAAGGAATATACAATAATCTATTAAGATCTTTCTCTGTGTCTCCCATTAGAATGCAGGCTTCCTGGGGGTGGGACCAAATCCATTTTATTCACCATTGTATTTCCCAAGTATGTGGTATACAACTGGCACCAACTATATGATGAATGAATGAATGAATGAATGAATAAATGAGCCATCACCACTGCCATCGGTAAGCAGTGAACACAGTCTTACTTTTGCCATCATTGCTCTTGAAATCTCTGACCAAGGACTGTATCCTCTTGCAGTCACAACCTCTCTTCACGGGTGAACAGTGCATAAGTATTATCATTTCTAACAAAGACTGCTAACTGGCCTCTGCTACGCTACACCTGGCCACCCTCCAACCCATACTTCACTTGGCAGCCAGAGTGCTATTCCTCTGCTTAAAGCCAGCCATTCTCCCTAGTGTTCCAGCCATGCTCAAAAGCTTACAGGGTCTAACAAGAACCACTCTGTGCTGCCCTTCCACATCTTCTGTCTACCAAATGTCCTCCTCTCATCTGCTTCGCACTCACCTTTCGACAATAAATTCAGACTTCATTTCTTCCAGGAGATTTAACTCTTCCCTTCTTTCCTCCGTCTTTTATCCCCAACATTACAATTACAAACCTAGAACCATATTCATGTCACTGTGAGTTACAAGACAGAGCTCATCCTTATGGGATGGCCAAGTTATCACTAGCACAGTGTCTGGCATGCAGTAGGTTTTAAATACTCACTTCTTAGATGGATAAATGGATTCAGAGAGCAAAAGTGAAAAGCTACTCTAATTATTTCTTGATATCATATCAAGAGGAATATTATCTGTATCCATTCATTAAGTTCCATCTATATCTGCTAAATCTACCAGAAAAAAAAATTACTGAGGACAGTAATGTATGTAGGTGTCACTGCTATTGTTTAAGCGAACATCTGCTGATCAAAAAACTTCATAGAGTATTACATATTTGTAATTGGACCTAAGCTATCAAAATGGCCCAAAATCAGGGGTAGTAAGGGACCTCAGAGAGAAGGTACTCCTGAGATAGCACGTAAGCTTCACCTCCAGTATTAAGATAAGAGGTGGAAGCCATGCTCCTCCTATACTTACAGGGCAGAGCAAGGTGATCATGGGCAGCATCCACCACAGTGCCACTGGAGGAAGAGCAGCACAGACCACCTATTCCCTCTAGTCCAGCCTGACCCTTTACTGTTATGTAAGAGGAGACAGAGTCTTCATGAATGGTTACTCATTAGTTGGTGACACAGCTGGGCCTAGAGTCAGGTTTCCCAATATATTCACTCATTCAACATTCATTGAGTAACTATTAGGTTCTGCATGGTGTCATTTGCTGGAATAAAAAGATAAAAACATTTGTGGTTGTTGACCTACTGGGATTTACAGTTTATTCAATACCTAATTCATAACTCCCCTTACCACCTCATAATATGTGTCCAATGCCCACCTCCCCTCAGCTATTAAGCTCCCATTTTCTTACATTTAGTGACATTTCATAGATAAATATAAATATTCATTTTTTAAAAATATTTCATTCCAAAGAATTCAACCAATTCATAACTATTCTTTTCCCTGCTTTATTCTATTCATGCAAAATTCTAGAAACTCATATTTAAACAAAAACTCCACAGTGATATTTGAAATACATTTCAAATAGTTTTAGCATTTCCAAACCTCAATTCAAAGACCTTATCATCTCAATGTTATAAGAAAGTACTGGCTATGTGTATAAAGCTCCTATGCTGTATACTATCTAGAGGTTGAACAACCATAACTTACGCTCAGGAGCTCAAACCAGTGCTTACAGTAATGAAATTCTATTTTTTTCCCTATTCCAAATATTACCTCTAAAAGTTAAATTAAATCTACTCTATCATCAAAGGCAATGAAAAAGAACTAGTCACCATCCTTAAATCAAATAGTGCAGGATGTACGATTTGGCACTGCAATTCTTCTGTTTAATCTCTTTTTCTCTTTAAAATTAAATTAGAAAAATGAATTAGTGGGAAAATTAACCAGGAAAAGGAACTGCTCTGAAATCTTAAATAATTTAGCTAAATAAAAAAAGTTTTTTCAAAGAAAGCAATTGATCCTTAATAGAAATATTTATACATCTATCATTTTCACTAAAGAGTTTCCATTTTGACTCTGGAGTAAATACGTGGTTTTTCAAATCCATGGTTTGCAAAATCCCAAGGCACCAAGTAGCACTTATTTGCATAAAGTAAAAAGACACATTATAGTCTTATTCTTAACAGGATACCAGAAAACAAAACTAATACTGTGAACAAACAAATCTTAGCAAAAAATCATTGAAATAATCCAAATGGTTTCCATTCCAGGGAAAATAGTAAGTCAGCAGTTTGCATTCAGCTGCCTTTTCCAAATACACAAAATAAGCAAAAATACCACCAGAGGAAAGTGCAAATGCTGAACCTTTCTATTTCTGTTCCCGTAGGACTGCAATTCGATCAATACCACCCATGCATGCTCAGCCACCATTTATGCACACTTCCAGGTGGCTTCTGATGTCCGGCCCAGAAGCCCAGAGAAGTCCCCGGAAAAGGTTCAAGAAGCCATCACTAACAATGCATTAAGAGTGACAATAAAGCCTGAGCCCCAGACTGCAACTGCTTAAACAAGTGCTGGAAAGCCAGAAAAATTAATGTTTGAGGGTGTCAAGCAATCAAGATGTATCACAAAGAACACTCAGATTCTAAAGAAGAAAACAGTGGGGACAGAGCTACGCATTCCTTAAAGAACAAAAGGCTCTGGAAAAAATAATAATGAATCACAACCCTTTACCTAATACCAGTAACGGCTTAGAGTTGGCGAAAGACTTAAGTAAAAATATTCTATATAAGGAAACCTGAACATGAAATTATTTTTGAAGAGTAACCATAACAGAAAAAGGAAAACAAAAACTGCTGTTTTAACTTAAAGACAGAGCACTTACTTCCAAATCCCCACCCTCCTACAGGACTTGAAAGGACAATAATCAGTCCAGAAAAACAGCAAAATGAGGAAGTGGTATTCTCTTACAATTTCTGTTAATCCCCTCCAGCTGTAATTGAAGAAATTCAATGACATCAGCATTTATATTTGATCCAGCAAAAGTGACAACACAACTGCAAATCACATGAGGAGGAAGAAATGAGGGCACCTGGGAAATGCATGTGAAAACGTGGAAAATGAATTCACTTTGCAGTGAATCACTTCTACAGCTTCAAACACCAACAGTGCCAAAAATAACAAAAAAAGTGGAAAAGGAAGCATAAGCACTCCAAACCTAATCAAATGATCCAGTGGAACTTCTGAAAAATATGTTCATTGAAACAGTGAACTAAACATTTCTGAAAACAGGATGCGATCTTGCCATTTATGAACAAGAACCAAAAGTTCAATATGATATAATGGCAGTCCCTCTTAAAAAAAATCTGCTGTATAATAAGCTCTAAACTAAGTTATCGTGGTTATCGTTTGCTTTACCTTCTTGAAGACAGGCACAGAGACGAGTCTATGGTCTCTTTTTCCCAGAAAGAGACAATAGCTCTTGGGAAAACCCACAAGTATTTTGAGGGTGTCCTATTTAAGTCCTCAGATGAACAATGAATACAACTGAATTCCCAACATAAATGCTAACCATTAGCTTTTACTTATGTCAGAGTCAAAGTGAAAAGAAAACCTCACGACATCTGACTGACCAAAACAACCCACAGAAGAGTTGAAAACACTCACCAGGGATGCCGTGGCCGTTTGGCTGAACATTGAGTCCACTGAGCCGTCTCAGAAAGGAGACTATTACAAAGATGCCATTGCAGCTGCTCTGCCATACACTTATACTCACCCTCTCTCAGCACCAGGAAGGCTAAATTAAAGATTGAGTGATAATTAATAGGCTCCTTGGCAGTAGGAGCCAGCTTCTTTAACAAACCAGTAATTGCTACCTACTGAAAATGACATGGAATCAGGCCAGGAAGGAGGGAGGGGCCCATGACAGGAATCATAAAAAGTAAAACAGACCTTCCATCAACAGGTTACCTGGCTCCCATTCAAAACTACCTCCTTATCCCCAGATTCAGTTGATAATGACTGGCAAATTCAAAATCACAGTACGAGGACTAGATATCAATAATTCTCCCAGAAATATCACCACAGGTGCAAGGAAATCTGATCAAAACACATCTCTCCACATACCCTCCAACCCTTAAATGTCATACATTCCTACCTTGAGCAGGAAAATAAGTATCATTTTGTGTAAGATGTCCTATTGGAAAAGAAAATTGTTCCTATCAGTGATGCATTTTAACTTAAATAGCCTTTGAAAACATCCAGTCTGCTGAAAAATTTTTCACAACACATGGTCGCAGTTTATGCCCTCTATTCAGACATTAAATCAATTTCCTTGTTTGTAAGCTCTCTAGCAGCAAAAAGATATTCAGCTCAGAACTTGTTTACTGCACAACTGAAGATTGCTGGCAGGGTAAAGGAGAGGAGTACATGATGACTGCACTTTACACCTCCTACTCTAGGAAACAAGACAACACTTCAGCTTGTTAAACACTCATTTAGACAATACCCCATCAGTGAATACCAGTACCTAATACACACTTCCCAGCAGGAAGCAAACTCCTGTACCCCTAACATCCTGAAATTTACAGAGACACGGAGGTCTGAGGATCCAAAATCTTCTGCCATGGGAGACGTCTGTAGAGATAAACCAGGGCAGCAAGCACATAGTTTCACAAGAATTAATGCCGACCAAAACTCTTCATAAAATGAACTCCACAGGGAAAGAAACACCCATCTCCTTCACTCAATAAACCCCTGATGGCTTGCCAAAAGAGCTTTTACAAGGCTGAAGGCTTTCTGACAAGATGGTGCCCAGGAGTCCCTATTCACAGTATCTCATGGAAATCTCCAACATTTCTCATGGTAGTTAAATATACATACAAGGTAGCCCAGAAGCACTGGAAATTCAGATGATATACACTTTTCTTTGTATGTATGAGAAGTAAGTGGTTTAATTGTTGATCTTTCTCTTCTCCCAATAACAAAGAGCACGCTTTTCCATTCATTCTTTGAATCTCTAATTTATCGTAGAAGAAACACATTTCATTAAAGCCTTCACCAAGTAGTTTTATAATTTCTTCCTCTCTATTAGATCATTATACCATTTTAATGAAAATATTTAACTCAATACTTTGCAATGACTAATGCTCTTAACACACACATGTCAAGGCAGAAGCTATGTTCATTACACAACATTATGATGTCTCAAGACCTTTGGCATTCAAAGATAAACAGTCCAAAATGGAACAGACCAGCTACAACTTTATGAAGACACACAGGAAAAGCAATTAACAAGTCAGGTTCAGGATGAAAGAGAGAGAAGTGGAAAACATCAAGATGTTAGGAGCTATGTGTTCAGTGGTAGACAGCAAGGATGGGTTTACAGATAAGACTTCTTGATATCGTCAACGAGGAACATCCAAAGATCTTTAATGAGGAATGAGGAAAATCTGCAACTTACACACCACATCCTTTTGAATGATTAGTATCTATCAGCTCATCTTTTGCTACCTCTGCTGGAGTTCACAGCCTATCTCCTTTCCTTCTTCAGAAACAGCTTTGAAAACAAAGGACTACGAGCCAAGCACGCTGAGCACCTTTAATAGGTCTATTTATCTTGGACTCAGATGCTCAACCACACCCAGGGTCTCTTGTCTTTACTTCATCAGAAAACTAGTCTTCATTCTATTCTAAAATCAACATGAGGCTGTCACCCCTAATCACTTCATATCCTGACTCATCAGGTACCCCAATATACACAGCAGCCACCAAGGTGGATAAGAGGATGAGCTTTGAAGTCAGACTGTCCTCTGTTTAAGTCTTAGTTCCTCCCTTATCTGATTTCAGATGAGTGACTTAAAGATGCCCAAGCCTCAGTTTCTTCATCTATAAAATGGGATCCTATCTGCCTCATATGAGAATTAAATTATATAAAACATTTGAAATGTTTAACACAATACCTGGGAGACAGTGGCAGCAGTAGTAGGTCCCTTAACATGTTTGTAATTCAACTAGATCTGAATTATTCATTTATGCTATTTCAACTTCTTGAATATTCTAACACAGGAAAAATCTGAAAAAAATTTACATAAGTACCTTCCTTATCCTAGGACCAAGACAGAGAGATAGATACACATATATACATGCATACATACATACAGACAAAACAAGTCATTCTTTTTTGTAATACACAAGGTTGCAGAAACTTTAACTCCAATGACACGCAACTTTCATTACTTTAACCCCAGTGAGTTTCAGTCTCCTAAATGTACATTAGATTGAAACACTAGCATAAGACACAGCCTGTAGTAAGGGCTTTAAAAATGCTAGATGCTGCTCTTATTACTGTTGTTGTTTCTTTGTGTGATCTGCTATGCAACTCAAAACTACTGAACTGCCCTGGCTGGGTGTCTCAAGTTGGTTGGAGCATCATTCTGTACACCAAAACGCTACAGGTTCAATTCCCACTCAGGGAACATACCTAGGTTACAGATTCGATTCCCTGTCAGGGCACATATGGGAGGCAGCCAATCGTTGCTTTTCTCTCACATCGATATGTGTCTGCCTGTCTGTCTCTCCCTCCCCCCGCCCCGCCCCGCCACGCTTCATTTTTTATTTCCTACTTTCTAAAAGAATTCCAAGCACTCCTCCAAACAAGTACTCAATTAAAATTTACAATAATGACTATGCTGATAATTAAAATATGCTAATTTCTAATACACTGATAAGTCAAAATCATCATCTTTATCTTCTAAGTCATGAATAAGCTGAGCCTGGCTACTTCAAAATCTTCCTGCAGCTGAATTTCTCAACCGTCCTACTGCTTTCTGCTGGGTTCTCCAACAATGGCCTCCATAATTTCTCTGTGCTCTTCTCCCCGGTCCCATTCTTATACTCCACCTTCCTAAAGAACAATAGAAATTACAGCAAAATAAAGAGTAACATATCAGAACAGTCCCACTTAACTTTAAAGATCTCGAAGTGAGAGGCCATTCTTACTGGCAAATAAACTAGTAAATAGAAGATCAGATGCCTGGAAAAATATTTGTAAATGTGGCTTCATGTATAACCCACAACAGTTTGGGGCAGACAGTGTTTTAAAATGTTCCCCCAGTGAGCATATTTTGTAGCTCAGAGAAAGAATTGCTAGAAAGATGGGCCCAAGAAAAAAAAAATTTTTAATTTTTTTTTATCCTCACCCAAGGACTTTTTTTCATTGCTCTTAAAGAAAGAGGAAGGGAGAGAAACATCAATGTGAGAGAGAAGTATCAACTGGCTGCCTCCCACAGGCACCCGGACTGGGGATTGCCTAGACCAGGGACCAAACTTACAACCTAGGTATATGGCCTGACCAGGAATCAAAGCCACAACTTTCAGTTACAGGACGAAGCTCCAACCAACCAAGCCACACCAGCCAGGGCAGAAAATTTTTAATAGTCAACCCTCATTACTCATGGACTCCTAATTTGGAAATTCACCTATTGCTGAAATTTACCTGTAACCCCAAAATGAATATTGCAGCATTTTTGCAGTCATTTGCGAACAAAGAGGTGAAACATCTGAGTCACCTAGTGCATGCATTCCCAACTAATGTCAAAGAAGGCAACGCTCTGCCTTCTTATTTCAACTATTAAATAGTAAACAAGTGTGCTTTTTGTTGGTGACTTCACTGTTTAACACAACCCCCAAGCCTACTGCTAAAGTGCTATCCAAGGGTCTTCAGCAAAAGAAGGTTGTGATGTGCCTTACAGAGAACATACAGGTAGGCGTCAGATAAGCTTCTTTCAGACATGACACAGTACTGTTGGCCATGAGTTTATTGTTAAAGAATCTTAAATAAAATGTCTTTAAAGAGAAAGAAAAGGGTGTGTGTCAAATGGCTGACAAAAAATGAGACCAACGGCTCCCAGGAATCTAACCGTTATTTTGCCTGGGGAAATGGTTCAGTATTCCCAAATTAAATGTTCATGGTGACTCTATAAAACATAAGTACCGCAAATAATGAGGAATAAGTATATTTTTCTTTCATCTTTTAGGACCAATAGTATCAACTACTAACCTAATGGATTCAGCACTTACATTTACCAGGAAATGTTACACATTATCTTCCAAAACCTTCACAGCTATTCTAAGATGAAATCTTCCTATTACCCCCATATTTAAGGTAAGAACACAGAGGTTTGGAAAACCTTAACAAGGGTCCATAGCTAATAAGAAAAAAGTCAAGATGCTTTTTTCACATTATCCTGATAGAGTTTAACAGAGCTCCCAAAAGTTACTGATCCCGTCTAACACACCAGAAACAACACTTCATCCATTTGGGTTATTCTTTATTCAAGAAATATTTACTGGATACTCACTAACCTGGATCCTGGAGATGCCCAGTGAACTAACATATTCCCTGTCCCTGTGGGGCCTCTTTCAGAAAGTGAGGACTAAGAGACATTAAAATAAGTATTACCTACCAGCCTATTTATAGGAAAAAAGATGCATGATTTCCTTAAAATACACATTACTTTTTAAATAAAGGCTTCAAACAAAGTGACAACTAAATGCTGTCATTAGTGAATATAAGTTTAAAATATATCTCTTACGTACGATCTTAATTATATGTGGAATCTAAAAAGAAAAAAAAAAAAAAACAAGCTCATTGATAGAGAACAGAATGATGGTTGCCAGAAGTGGGGGTTGAGGGTGGGTGAAATGGATTAAGGGGGTCAAAAGGTACAAATTTCCAGCTACAAATAAATAAGTCATGGGGATCTAAAAGACAGTATGGTGACTATAGTTAATAATGCTCTGCTGAATATTTGAAAGTTGCTACAAGAGTTCTCATCCCAAGTTCTCATCCCAAGTTCTTATAACTATGTGTGGTGATGGATGTTAACTAGACTTATTGTGGTGACCATTTTAAAGAATATACAAATAGTGAATCATTACGTTGTACATCGGAAACTAACATAATTTTATACATCAATTATACCTCAATAAAAAATTTATATTGATTATATTTTGTCTTAGTAATATGTTGAATGTATTGGTTTAAATAACATATTACTCTTGCCCTGGCTGATGTGGCTCAGTGGATTGAGCACTGGCCTGTGAACCAAAGGGTCGCTGGTTCAATTCTCAGTCAGGGCACACAACCCTGGGTTGCAGGCCAGGTTCCCAGCTGAAGGGTGAGCAAGAGGCAACAAATCTATGTTTCTCTCACACATCATTGTTTCTCTCCCTCTGTTTCTCCCTCCCTCCCCCCTCTCTAAAAACAAATAAATAAAATCTTTTTAAAAAGCTTATTACTCTCAATAAATAAACAAACAGTATTTATTTTGCAGGGTAGGTAATGTGACCACCAAGTGGGCTCTTCTGCTCCCCAGAAAAGAGTTCCTCTGGCTTCTGATGGTCTGATCTGTGTTCGAGGTCATCTTCCCACAACCACGCATTTGCTGACAATGGTTTAGAGTTGACCGTTTTTTGTACACACTACCTCCTGACTGCACAGCAAGTCCAATAAATATTTTCTGAATATCATTTTACCTCATGGGCAAGAAAAAATTGCCCAAGGACCTTACAAATAATTCCCAAACCATGATTCTGAAAAAGTAACAGCTCTCTTAATGTCCACCCATTTAAATGTCCAAGAAATAAATCTATTCCGAAAACTTCCCAAAATGTCTTGTCCATTTCCTCATCCCCTAGTTATGGGTGTCTGAACTCTTGACTTGCACCTGTATACCTGATTCATTCTGTTCTCTCACTGAACTGCAGAACTCAGAAGCCCATCTGATTGTCCATTTCTAACCACCATTCATTCTCTCCTATACTCATTAATTCTACCCACATACTTGATCTCACTCTAAGGCACCTAACTCGTGTCTTTTGATTTACTGTATGTGTTTCAATTACATGGGAAGAAGAAAACTGTCATTTTCCCGATTTTTTTATAAAACTCAGAATAAGAACTATTTAACAAAGTCAATTTTCAGTAAGTCATGACAATACAGAGAATGGCAGCCAATACTCTGAAAAGCACTGCCTTGTGCCTATATGATTGTTCATGTGGATTCTGGCACAAGATGTCTCCCATTGATTGGTAATGAAATTTGTCCCCATTCCTCTGCATACAGCACATGACAGCTGAGAAAAGACTCCTGGGTAACAACCCAGTGCTAGTCCAGGTTTGAAAACATGCTGCCCATATCCCAAGCATTTGAGAACTGACTATATGCCTGAGTGTTTTTCAGCTCTAGAGAATCAAATTGTTACCCACTTACTTAACAGTAATAGACAACTTACTTAACAAAAACAATGGTAGAATCAACAGTGCATGCACAGATGAACCACTTTGATTCTTAGGTATCTGCCTAAATTCTAGCAGCACTGAAGCACAGGCAGCAGGTAGGCATAGCGGCAGGCTGAGATGAGCAGGCAAGGTAGAGTGGCAGGTATAGCAGTCACCATGCAACATCTCTGAGCCCCCATACTGAATCTTCACACCAATCCTGTGAAGCAGTTGCTCTCATTACCCACATAACACAATGAGGCTGTAACTGATTAAGGCGTCTACTTATGTGTGATATACTGAGCACTTTCCTCCTGAAAAAGATGATTACCATTTGGGCTAATCCCCTTGTGTTTTCTAGTGACCCTTTTAACCACAGGTTTAGGGAGAAACTTTGTGACAATCAAGAAAAGCAAGTTACCTTCTTGTGGTGATCATTTCACAATTGTATACATATGCCAAAACTAGTTACACACCTTAAATATGTATAATTCATATTTATCAATTACACCTCAACAAAGTTGGAAAAAAAGAAAAGCTATTATATTGGTGTGAATTAAAACTTAGGTACCAGTCTTTAAAATAGCTATACTAGAAGGGAAAAACTCTGTAAGAGTGAAAGATACAAAGATTTTAAGATTCAAGAATATAGGTACTATGACTTTTGCTGGATAAAGATAACTATATAAAGAGGCTGCCTGGTTAAATGCTGAACTGAAACATGACAGTTAGTAATAACATTCCCATTAGGAGGCAGCAAGAGAGCTCAACTGCTACAGTGTGCCATGTTGTGAAACCCAGTCGTGCATCCTATTATTTATTCCCCCTCCTAACTATAGTCTATAATTATGATGAAAGGAAATATGTTGATAAGGACTAAGACTCTTCTGGCAACAAAAGTAACACCTTGCCTAAAGATAGCATGGTGCCATCTTAGAAACCTCCCTGTAGGCATCCCACAGGTCAGCACTACTTGACGTGCAACCCTCCCAAAGATTCTAATGACTGTCCAATTTCAGGATTATTCAGTCCCCACAACCCCTTCTTTTCTATGGAACCTCTTCTTTCCCTGTTGGTTGCCTTTGAGTTGTTTTCTCTTTATTCACGTGTCTAAAAGTATTGTAAAAATGCATTTCAAGTCAAAAACCCTGATGACGATGTGTATACACAGGGAACCGGAGTGAGGGAAGCAGTTACGAGCACTGACCGAGAGCCAGGCTTGGTGCTGAGCACTTTACCACTTACTACTTTTAATCAGCACAATCACCCTACAACTGAAACCTTATTATTATCCAGGAGCTCCACTTAGTTCTATGTTGAAACAGAGGCTACAAAAATAACCTGCCCAAAAATAAAATAGTAGACAGTTAAATTGGAATTTAAGTTAAAAATCCTTCTTACCCAAAAGTAAAACCCAGAACTTTAGATTGATTGGACTGGTTAGAGCTATTAGCCAGTTTTCAATAAGAACAGATTCTGTTAAAAAAAAAAAAAAAAGAAAGAAAGAAAGAAAGAAAAAAGAAAAAGAAAGAAAAAAAAAGCATCAGGGCTTTTTCTCTGGAGAAGATCAGCATGCAGGGAAAAAAATGCTTGGGTACTTGTATCTCAGTGGATTAATCATAAGGGTAGTTGAATCTCCTAGTGAGTAAAAAGTCCAGAGCTTTTCTACAGGCTTCATTTGTCCAACACACATTGGTCTTGCCCTTCCCTCACATAATTCGTCCATTCCACTCAGTCAGAGAAGTGAACAGCATGGGAAGATTCAGACTGTTCTGTCAGCTCACCTCTACATGTGACAAAACAGATGCTAGCTGGTCAGTCATTCTGCCTCTCTGTTTTGCAAGCTCCCACACTCTACAAACTGTCTGGAATTCATTAAGATGGAAAAACAGGCTGACAGTCGTATTTCAAGTTTTATTAAGCCCAAGTTTTGTGAAAAACAAATTTGGTCATGTGGGCATGCTTAAAACCACCATCACCCTGTTTCTCAACCAAATCTTTCAGTCAAGTGACTACAGTATTATGCTTCAAGTTTCACAAGTTTTGAGTTAGATTAAACTAAAAACCTCTTGTGATATTTGGGCCAGGCTCCTCATGGTAATAAAGCTACATTAACTCCATATCACTCAAAGATCATATCTGGACAACCAAGAACTCTGCTTGATTTCACTAATATCAACCTGAGGGCTAACTTTCTAGAAAGGCTTTTCTTTTTTTTTTTTTAATCAGTAAGGTATTATTGTCAATGATCATCTATGGCCTGACCATAACAAACGACACTCCATTTTTTACTAAATGTATTCTAATGCAGACAATTTACCATTCTAGAACAATAATACAAGGATGATTCAATATGGGCACACATGATTTATAGTAAAAGCATCAGGGTGATAGATCTCAAACTTCAGTGTGCATCAGCATCTCCTGGGGAGCCTGTTAAAACACAGGCGTCTGGGACCCATCTCCAACAGTTTCTAATTTCAGGACATATATGGAAGGGTCTGAGAACGTACATTTCCAAAAGGTTTCTGAGTGATGCTGATTGCTGGTCTGAGGGCAACATTTTGAAAACAATTACACTAAGGTGGTGTGATGACAGTTGACGTGTTTTTGGGAAGCGGGGTGTTGTTTTAATAAATGAACTTGGAACAAGAGACACTGCACAGAGGTGGGATTCAGACAATGTATAAGCTCAAGTAGTCCCCATTCAGGTGGCAGAAAATCCAAATTAACCATGTTTACTCAGGAAAGGAATTTATTGGTAAAATAACAGGAAAGTTCAAGGACAGGCCTAACTAGGCCTACCAAGGATAGGTATACGTTGATCCAGAAGGAAAAACACTACTACTACTAGGACCACCACAGCAGTGCCTTGCTACCACCAAAAATGTGTTGTCTTTTCTAGGATGGAGGTGTTGCTGTCCAGCTGGGTCTCGATTCCCCAGGTCCCACCCCTGCATCCAGCTGGAGATATGAGACTGCTCCCTGCCAAAAGAATTTGCACAAACACGATGCCAGTCACTTTGGACCTTAGTTTATGCCTTCTACTCGTCTTTCCTTGCCACCACTGGAAACAAAGGGCTCCAGGGTTCTAGGCCATGGCAGAACTGGAAAATGGAAGGAGCCTGTGTCATTGACTTGGCCTACAGAGGAAAACTGCCTGCCAACTGGAAACTATTTATTACACATGTAACTATGGCATGCCACTTCACTAAAGAAACTAACATTAACCTAATTTAAGGAATGAGTTTTTCTCTGTCTCCCAGGTACAGTGACAGCTTATCATCAAACTCCCCAAACTGAACATCAATGGAAATAAAGGGAGAACCTCTTCTTGTTAGCACCTAAGCAAAATCCTGAGATTTGTTTTCATTAGTCAGCATGCACCTACCTGAGACTAATCCCTGGAATAAAGAAATGAGACCAGGCCTGTGCCAGATTCTCTACCCCTGAAGTCAGGAAACTGAAGCACAAGGGCTGAGCACGTGGGAAGGAGAAAAGAGACAAGAATTTGGAAAAGAGACTATGTGTATGCAAAATAAAAGTGTCCACTAGAGAAAATATGTAAGAAAGCCCGAATTGTCCTTGTCAGTCAGTCTCCTGCCATTAAATTTTAGTGACTGCGATATGATGACAACACAAGTACTATCAAACCCTCTCGTTCATTTCTGCATCAACAAAGATTTAAAGCTCCCATGTATAATGAGTATCATTGGAACTGCATTCCACGATCCCATCATTTTGCATTTACACATCCAGCACTTACCTAGTTAAAGCATTATTAATTGTTTATCTACTTAAAGACCAGTGGACAAATGACCATGCTAAAATGATGCAAGGTATGGTGGTTCCAAAAAGTCTGCACACTGATTGCCCAATATACCATTAACCAGTGCCCATCTCTCACAAGGTACTCTGCAAGCATACTTCCTTGCAGCAAGTGGACAAACTTTTATTTGGAATGTAACCAGGAATCACACCAGTTGCTTATATTTTCAGGGACTATTTTACATAGGCTACTGTAAACTCTTCCTCTAAAAAACAAATAGAATTTTTTCAAGAATGCATAGTTGGTACCATCCTATTCCCTTAACAGTAAATAACCCTAATTGGCCAATATTGTGTTAATGTTTACTCATTCTCATTCTCTGCCAAAAGCATTATAAATTCATTGCAAAGGATTCCACTGGCTGCGGTGCCAATGTTCTAAATTTGGATGATGCCGTTATGCAGGTTCTGTAATACAACAGAGCAAAGCTACCTTTCCATCGTTTGCTGAAAAACTTCAAATGCTAAAATGCAAAGCAAAAATATAGCCAGTCCTTTTGGTGGAGAAGTGACTGTTACAATATCTGGTGTCTGTTCTGTTCATGACTCAGTTTGAGTACTCTCTCTACTATGTGGGACAGACACAAAAGAGGAACAGTGCAGCCACATCTCATGGCAGCCTTCGGACAGACTGCACTGGACTGCAGTAGGTTCCAAGTTAACCAGGAAAATCACCTTTAGAACTTCTATATGCTTTTCCTTTCACACCAAGTTTCAAATTTCCAGTTATTAAAGTAAAAGGTATGTTTTGAAAAACATGCTTTTTAGAATCAGTTAGTATTTGGGAACATATTGCAGTAAATGTACCAAAGACAAGATAGCATTTCCATCTGCCTGTTGTTTGTCGTTATTCCATATATAATCTCTGCCATCAGGCTAAATAAATCTACTCTGCCTCTAATTTTCCCATGGAAGCCAGGTAAGATTCCCAGAAGGAACCTGTTCTACAACACAAGCTGTGCATGTTCTGTCAGTGGGGAGGACCACCTTTGCCATAAGCCCTTGACCTCAGGGAAAATAGGGGAATACAGGGGGTGATTCAGCAAATTATCCCACTTTGGGGAAGGGGTGGAGTGGGAGGGCAAAGGCCACATATGCCTTCCTCAGAAATTGCTCAATAACCCACAATTTTCTTCTAGAATAGGATTCTTCCAGTGCCCTCCCCAGACCTATAACTCACTAGATTTAAATTTTAAATATTTGCTCCCACACAACCCAGGAAAGTCTTTTCTTTTTCAAAATTACCACTCCATGAGCACTTGAATTAAAGAACACAGTTACTGAAATTCAAATGCTTTGAAGATTTTTTTGTTTATAAATAGTTGAATTGAAAACAATTCTCGTGAATCTCAACATTGATGAAAGCTTGAAGTGGTGTGTAGAAGGAGAAGCTTCTTTTTCATTCCTATACCAACACTGACATTTTCAAGCCAGTTGTACCCAGGAAGCATGATGTAGAAGCCAAAGCACAGGACTGGGAGTCAGGAGTTCTACATGAGTTGCTCTCTTAATGGTGTGTGTGTATACTTTGTTAAATCAACCTTAGGCTTCACTTTTTAATCCTAGGTTACTTGGACATCTCCTTTATACCAAAAAGTGATTCAAAAACCAGCCAAAATACATTCCGAGGCTAAACATAAGGGAAATATGGTCAGATATGAATGATCTCAATGCACCATAGTGAGAAGAGCCAGGGGACAACTCAAGTAAGATGACCCCAGAGGGAAGAAAGGATAATAAAAGAAACAAGACCCATCTTCACTTTTAATCCAGATAAGCACAAATCTCTGACACAGTTAACATTAGGAAAACACTTCAGACAAAGTTGTAAACAATTACAGGGAAGATTAATGTCTATATTTCTTTCTCTACTACTCAAACGCAATTGACAATGTGGGGGTTAGGGCTTCCGACCCCCCTCATCCAACACAGTCAAAAATAAACGTATAACTACAGTTGGCCCTCTGCATCTGAGGACTCCCAGCCATGGACTGAAAATAGTATTGCCATGAACTAGTCCTATGCATCTTCCTGGGCACCTACAAGATTAGTTGCTTTCCATGCATTATCTTTTATCTTCGTAGCAGCCCTGCAAGGGAGCTATTGCCCCATTTTACAAAAGAGGGTTCAGAGAGGTTGAGTAACTTGTCCAAACACACAGCTAGTGAGTGGTAGTGCCAAGATTTGCACATTTATTTTAGATTCAGGTCTTGCCTTAAAATCACTTCCTCCTGAGCTTATTCCTAATGATCCAATCTATTAAAGCTCCCTTCTTTCCCAGTCACACTCTACCAATAATATCTACTTAATTTTCATAGCACCAAAAATTATCTCATTTATCTATTTGGTTGATTATTAACTGCATCCCCACTTCCAAGATGGAAGCAGGATGCTAGCAGGAACCTCGCCTATCTGGTTCTACATCTGATTCCTGACAGCCAACAGAAAGCCTGACAGCTATAAGCAGTTAAAGTATAGTAAGGAGAGAGGGCAAGGGAGGAAGGGAAGGAAAAGAGGAGAAACAAACAGGTCCAGCTGACTCCAAAATTATACTGCCACTACTTAAACTGAGTGATGTTTTAGGAGTGTCCTGAAAAGCACAATAGGGTCCTCATAATTTCATTTGAGCTTTCATTTACTGCTCTAGGGGTCTTTCAACATAATCTCACCACTCCCCAAAGCACTGCACTCCTTTCAGCCTGCAGTGGTTCAACACTAGCCAATGAGCTAACATCTGTACATACTCAGCACAGCACCCAGCACTCAGGAAGCCCCAGAAATGACAGCCACGGAAGACAAAAGCCCCATCGTTCTGAATCCTAGGACGGCTGACTCGTGTAAGCACTCCAAAGGTGTCTTCTTTATTCCTCATGGCATGCATGAAAGACCCTCAGGAGGGAAAGATGTAGCCAAGAAATCAGGAAGCAATGTTTCAGATCCACTCTGTAGGAACAAGGAGCCTGGTTCTCCTCCCCAAATCCTCAGGAACAGAAAGCAAGCAGGTGTGAGACTTTCCTGAGAGACCCCAATATAAACTTCACAGGAGTGTCCTTCCTTGCCCTAGAGTACGCAATGTTCATGGCACTCACAAAAACCTCTTGCAAACTGCACAGTTATCTTTACAATATCAAAAGCCTGTGGTGATTGCCTTTACTATCTTTGACCCATCTTCTAGATTTTCTCCAAATAATTCGTACTTGGAGATCAGTCAAACATATTTTTATAATTTACTTTGATGAATCAAATGTAACAGCAAAGTATATTTTATACCTGAAGCGCGCGCGCGCGCACACACACACACACACACATATAAAACAAATGAAACTCTTGCTTATTGCCCTTAAAAAATGACCAAAAAAAATTTAACCAAGAATTTTTTTTCCTGTTATTTATCGTAATACTGCCAACTCTGAAACAAAGCAGTTGGCGAGAGAAATTTAGTAACTTTGATTTGTCCCAAGATACATTTTTTTACACTGAGGTCCTATTCCTGACAGTAAGCACATGTGACCTGTTCTAAAAAAAGAATATTTTCCACTTCTTGCACAACTGGAGCAGATATAAACATCAGCCTGTGCAAACTTCGCTGCAGAGCTCAAAGGGAATTAAACACACACACATACATATACTTAAACATTTTCTATAAAGGGCGTACTCAGGAAAAGGAAATCTCCAATCACACACAAAACCAACACTTAGAATCCTACTTTAATCAAGTTTTCCATCTAATCATACCATGCAAGTAATCTGCATAATAAGATTTGAACATCTGCCAGGTAAAGTGCTTCAATTTTGTCTGTTTTGCTTCAGATACTGTTCAGACATTGCTTGGCAGAGGGGGAAATTGCAATCATGACAAAAATAGAAAAGGAGAAATTGTTATTACATTCTAGCATGTGCTAGGCACTCTGCAAAGCATTTTTACACATTTTATCTCAATTTACAACTTCTACAACTCAAAGAGGAGGGATCTAGTGATCTTCTTTTATAGGTAAAGAAACTGAGACTCCAAGAGGTTAAGTGTCTTGGACACAAACATAGCAGTTAAGTGGCAATGCCATGGGCACAGTGCTCCAGCCCAGCTCCCTCTGAACCTGTCCATATGCACCTAGTCTCTTTCGTATCACCAGGTGCCCATGGACCACAAGGAAGAAATGAGGTTCTATTTGGGAGTTTAAAAGGCAACCAAATACCCTAGAAGTTTATTTTAAGAGTATTCCCTCCAAGCCATCTAATATTTTGTTCAATGTTGTAGAGAAATGTGTTTGATCATTGCTTGACCTTCACAGCCAAACTCAAATACCCCTATTCACAAAACTGACCCCAATTTCCCATCCTCTGTCAAATTCCCAATGCTGATGCCCCATCTCCCCATGGTGATAACACTCTGTTTTGTATGTTGAATTGGATCCATATGTTGTCACCCCTCACACCACGAGGTGAGTTTTGGAGAAGACATGGCATGATGCACCTTTCCCACAGTCACACACAAAGCCTTTGACATGCAGTATAGACTCATGGACAAGAACCTGGGGTTAGGGCCTGATGGCCTCCGACTGAATCAGATCATCTACTTGCTATGCCTCAGTTTCCTTCTCTGTAAAATGAGAATAATAAATATAGACCCAAGTTGGAAGTGAGGAATTCCTGAGTTAATACAAGTAAAATATTCAGAATCATTCCTGGCATTCAGTTAAGCACCATATAAGCATTGCTTGTTTCTAAAATTATAATTAAAATGTCTTTAGGTTTTATGTATTATCATTACCTCATGCAGGTTTTGCAAGATTAAGTTAACACACATCAAAACACTTAGAACAATGGCTGGTACATGCTCAATAAATGTTAGCTATCATCTTATGTTTGCACTGACACACAGCTTTTCTTAAACTAGCTTAAAGAAACCATTGTGGATTGGAACAAAAAATAAATAAATTACAAAAAATTTGTCTGAATAGCTCATTAGAATGAAAGCAAAGAAGAATTTACTAAAATTGGGATAATTTTATTGCATAACAACACTGGCTCTAGACAAGAAGGCCAGAGTCAACAAGTGCAAAACTTTTCTGGAATGTCAGGATTCACTGCTAAGCAATAAAATAACAAGAACCACATTTGCCAACTTTCACTGAGCACTTACTATGTACCAGGCTCCATGCTAATATTTTCCACAATGAAGATAGTAGTTAATGTTCTTAGGGTCGAGGACACGGGCCCCATTTGCAAGATGAGGAAAGTGAAATCAGAAGTCTTCCAGCCTGCCAAGGATCACTCAGCTAGTTAGGGACAGACAACAGACAGTGATGCCCAACAATGCTGTTAAACTCCATACTACTGGTTCCTTACAGGTTGGACAGACCATAAAAATCAAGAACACTTTCAGAAACCAATAAAAGATCAACAGTTTTGTTCTTCCAAGAATGGATTATCATTTCATAAAAGGGCCTTTTTAAAAGGAAGATGGAAGGGAATATCTCAGAATAAATCCATGAAACGGCAGTGGCCTTATATCAAGACGTGCACATGACTCTGAAAGTGACACAACAGTCTTGATCTTTCTCATGTCACCACAAACCTGTGAAAACTTCACACACCTATCTATGAATCAGCATTTAAGAATCACCACTATATCCTGTCCCGCCATTATAAACCAAAAACTCACTTTAATTCCCGTTACTAATTTGAAGGAAGATATCTAAAACATCACTAAAAAATTGAGAAGAAACTGAAATTAGATTAAGCCAATTCTTAAGTCTGTCCAGGAAAAGGACATGAGCAACTACCAAGCCCCACAGAAGTAAGTAAACCAAACAAAAGAAACATGAACCTGAAGATGCTACCATATTTTAACATGTTTTCTTCAGGTCCGAAAGACCTAAGAGAGTTTTTCTTGGCTGTTAGGAGCTCCTTTAATAGCCTGACCCAACTATGATGATGTGTGAATTCTGGGTTCACCCACAATATTCGGCACTTTTCCTCTGCTACCACCATTCAGAGCACATTCCCCCAACACAAAAAGGTTTCAAAAACCTGTTAGGGTAACCAAACTGCAAATAATTCTTCATTAGAATCTTTTCTTGTAGTATGTGTCTTCCTACCACACAGTTTTGCCAGTGAGTAGGACCAAAATGTGATTCCCATCATCTAAATCCAGCAGCTTCACATTCCTAAGGGCAGGAGGGCTGGATTAGGAAAGAAACGTGTCCTTCTTCGTGAAACACTTGCCTATCTGAGTCTACCCCAAATAAAAAGAATATAAATGCCTCTTGGGAGAAATGCTGGTGTTATCTATTTTAAAAGGACTGCAATGTTGAATGCAAAAACCAAAACTAAACACTCATTGTGCCCAGCATTGTTCTGGGCCAGTAGTTCCAAAGTAGGGGTGACTCTGTCCATCATGGACACTTGGCAATGTCTGGAGATGTTTCTGGTTGTCATAGCTTGGGGAAGGGTTCAACTGCCTCTAGCAGGCAGAGGCCAGACATGCTGCTAAACATCCTACAATGCTCAGGCCAGCCCCCACAACAAGGAATTATCTAGTTCAAAATGTCAATAGCGCAAGGTTGAGAAACTCTGTTCTAAGCTCTGGCGCACAATGGTAAACAAGGAAGAGAAATCAGTGCTCCCTTGGAGCCCGCAGCCCAGTGTTGAGAAAGATATAATAAACATATCATATGAGAAAAGTATAGGATAGATTATAAGTACACGGGGAAAAAACAGAATAGGGCAAGGAAGATGGGAGTTTGGAGGATTAGCAATTATAAACAGCATGGTCAAGAAAGGCTTGATGGGAATGGCATTTAAAGGGAGACTTGGAGCTGGTGTGGGAGTGAGCCCTGTGGCTCTCTGGGTAAAGGGCTGTCTAGGCAGAGGGATCAGCAAGTACACCATAAAAAGCCCTGAGGTAGAGGGGCCTGGAGTGTTCCTGGAATAGTAAGGAGACCAGCCCAACTGGAGCAGAGGGAGCCAGGAGAGTAGCAGCAAGGGACAAGGTCAGAGCTGACAGGCAGACTGACCATGTAGGCCACCTTGCCATTTGAAAGCTATCGAGTTTTACTGAAACTAGGAGCCCCTGGAGGATTCTTGAGTAGAGAATGGCATGATGTGACAGGTTTTAACATAGGATTTCTCAACCTCAGTGGGAACAACTTGGGGCCTAATAACTGTTCACTTTGTGCAATGTAGAATGTTAACAGCCTCTGCTTACTAGAGACCAGTGGAAATTCCCTTCTGTTGTGATGCCCAAAAATGTCTCCAGATATTGCCAAACAACTTGGGAGGCAAAGTCGCCCCTAGGTTGAGAATCAGTTTTAATAGGATCATCATGGCTGCCGTGTTGAAAGTTCATGAAAGCAAGTAAGAGTAGAAGCAGGAGTCCAGTTAAGAGACTCCTGCAATAACCCAGGCGAGGGCTGGTGATTTCTTGGACCAAAGTGGTAGCAGAGTAGTTTTGAGAAATGGACAGATTCTGAATATATTTTCAACCTCCAACAGATACTCCAGAAAATATAACTGATAAGACAAAATAGGTACAGCAGTCTTAACCTTTCAATTTCAACTTTTTCCAACCAAGACTTATAAGAAGGGAGGTGCCCCATCAAAGACTTAAGACAAAAAGCCATATAGAGGCCCTGAACAACACGTGACCCCTTTAAGGACACGCAACAGATGCTGATGATAATATGTTAGACAACTATGGAAAACAATATAGGGAAATTTTGCCAACCTCATACATTTATTCACAGATTTTAGCTGCTTTATTTCAAAGACCATGTGTCTGCTCCACAGTTTGACAACTTTTTAAATTTAGCCTTCCTCTCCATACAGGTTCTGTCCCACACCTGTGTCTAGTTTCAACATGTGAAGCCATTTCTTCCCACAAAACACACTTTGCCTGACATGTGCTAGAAAGCTACGGAGACATTCATTCACCCTTGCAAGTAACTTATTGCCGACTTTGAAAAAGAATATTCAGTTGGGTTATTCCAGATGGTATTTTCCTCAGTCTCTCAAGCTCATTTAATGTTATATATCAGCTACCATCAAAAATGTTCCAAAGAGTCCAGTTAATTCATTTCTTTCAGGACTACACATACACAGTCCCTCCCTCATTCTGCAATGTAAGCATTTGCTCACAGAGGCAAAAGCAGAGACAGCTCAGTAAAATACTGGTCCCTTCAGCTGAGTGCAGATAAAGCCCCAATGAGCAAAACCAACAATACCCTTTGCACAATATGACTCAAAACTCCCAACCCCCAACACACACAATCCATGCTCACACACAAGACAGCCATTATGAAAAGAAATCACCAACTACAGACTGGTTTTATGCATCTAACTGCAGAGGGTTCCTTCCAATCTCAGTTAGCATCTGCAAAGAGGCTGTTTCAGCAACACTGTCAGTGAGTATGGTGTTCACAGACTTTCTTCCCCAACTTGGATTCAGGGTGTTGACAAAGCCTTAGCAGGGGTGTCCAACTTTTTGGTGTCTCTGCACCACAGTGGAAGAAGGAGAGTTGTCTTGGGCCACACATTAAATACATTATGAAACAAAATCACAAAAATAAAATCTCGTAACGTTTTAAGTAAATTTATGATTTTGTGTTGGGCCACATTCATAGCCATCCTGAGCAGCATGCATCCGGTGGCTGGCCACAGGCTGGACATCCCTGAGTCCTAAAGCAATATACATGGCTCTGCTTTCCACTACAGCCAAGTAGCAGCACCCTGTACCTAGAAGCAAAGATTACAGCCCCTCACTCCTGACTCAGTTCCCCTTCTTCATTCACCCTGATTTCTGGACCCTCCCCACTCCTTTACCAGCCAGGCCCATTCCCTCAAGGCCCTACCCACAGAGGGGCTGGCGGGAGGTTTGAGGTGGGTGCAGAAGCACTCTGAACCTTCCAGTCACATCGTCTTATCTTACCCCACAACTGAGAGGAGTGGAAATAAACTCTCTCTGCTCTCATAGCTCCTAGTGACCATACCACCTCCTTCTTAGTAACACTGCAAATGTTGGAGTGGCTACAAGACTAACAGAAAGGAAGATACCCAGCCTGTTATGACAGAAAAGTGGGCAAGGAGATAGAATAGGAAATGGGCACCAGAGGCATATATGGCGCCAAACCAGCGAGTTTCTTCACTCCCCTCCTAAAAAGTTTGTCTGTAGCTAATTAAATAAGTGTCACTACCACGCAGAGTGCATCCCGAAATCCCTCGGCCCCCAGGCTTTTTCCCTTCCAGGGAAGGCCCAGATTTCAGTGGGTCTCTATTGCTCACGTCGCTTAACCGGGCTGCGGAGACACGCCCATCTGCTGCCTCCGCCCTCCCGCACTCTGGTGCCGCGGTCAGGCAGGTGAGAGGCCGGACTCAGGGAAGCCTCACCAGGAGGCGGTCAGAGGCGGGTTTTCCCAGAGGGGCCGATTCCTAAGAGGCGACAACAAACGAGCTAATTATTTCCTTCGTGGCGCCTCGACATTCCCCAGGCTCTTCCTCCCCTAGTCCTCAGCCCGATGGGTCCTCGGGAAAGGGATTTACTTGAAATTGTCTTCCTCCTATCCACCCGGCCAGCGGACCGGCCCCGCGCTCCTCCTCCCTCGTATCCGCGCCGGGTCGCTCCCCAGCCCCCACACGGTCTCAGCGGCTCCTATCCCCTGCCGAGGGTCCCGTCGTCCGGACAGGCCACCCAGGGCTGCCCGTGGCGCCTCTGAAGTGCATTTGGGCAGAGGCCCCCAGGGGCGCGCCGCGCGGGCGCAGACCCCCAACTGCGGGAACAGTTCGCCGCCTGCCCCGGGGCAAGGGCACGGGGTCCTTGTCCCAAAGCCCCAACGACCGGCTCTTCTCGCCCCAGGCTGGGAGGCGAGAGGGTCCCTCGCCGCCAGCTGCACCTCCCTCCGGCTGTCACCACTCACCTGCTCTTCAGGGGCTGACTTTTGAGTTCGTAATATGTTTTGGGCTCCTCGTGAAACTCCTCCCCGACTTCGAAATCCGGCACGATCCCCGACTCCGACTGCATGTCTCCAGCTGCCCGTTCCTCCACTGCTCGGAAGTGAGAGCCGAGCCCGGTGGCGGAGGGGAGGTGACGGGCCTGGGTCCCGCGAGCGCGCGCCCCACGCAGTGCCCGCTTCAGCCAGCAGCCCGCTCGGCCGCCCCGGCGCTGGGAGTTCACACTCGCCCCGGGCGGGAGGTACCGCGGCGCGTGCAGCCTGGGATTGTAGTTCGGCCGGGCGGGGCTTTCCAGGCTAGTTCGGGCAGCGATGCCCGCAAAGACTACAATTCCCAGAAGGCCAAGCGGAGGCAGAGGCAGCGTGGTGGACACCTCCAGGGCAACTCCAGTTTGGATTCACTGTCAATGTCAGCAGCTCCTCTGTCCCTACGTACCTCAAGGGTGCAGACCTGGCCATTAAATATTAATAAGGACGGGCTCAGCCTGTTCTCCTTACCCTCACCCTTCCTCCCATCTCAGACATTTAAGAAGAGACGCCAAGTCCTTATTTAAAAAAAAAAAAAAAAAGTGAAGGGTTTGGCACTAGAAAGTTTTAGCTCTCAAGCCTGGCTTAAAATAAAAGGATTCCTATCAGCCTGCATGCTTCCCAGTGCTACTGCAACAAATCAACTTGTCCTTGGATTGGAAGAGTGGAGGAACTTGCCTTCACTTCATAATTATAACATTACTATGCGTTCCTTTTCCATAATTCAGTCTGAGTTTCCAGAACACTATTCATCCATCTGAGTGGCTCTTTCTCCTTTATCCAATCGCCCCTTGAAAGGTTCCGTTCATTTAAGAAGGCACAAAGTTAACAAAACAGCATCGTCACTGTATGTTTTTAATTTCTCAGTCGACTGCCAGTTCCGATGAGATTGTCCTAACATTGCAGGAGTGAAATTGTGGGACTGTAAACTGTAAAAGTGTTAACCCCCTTGCCTGAGATTTCCAGCACTCACTTAGGTAACAAAAACATTCTGGGTTGTAGCTCATTTTTGCTTCCAGTCCTTCACTCTGACTAGTTCCAGTAGTATGTCTTCCTTCTTTTAAAAGTGTCTTGAGGCATCAGGGAGGCAGAGAGTTAGAGGGTGGCATTTAAAGTTGTTAAGACCCAGAGTTGAAATCCTGAGTCCTTCTCTAAAGCTCTTGTGTAATCTCCGTATGTCATTTGATTCCTAGAAGCCTAAATTTCTTCGTCTATAAAAGAGGAGATTGGAAAACTTGTTTCAGGAGATGTTGCAAGCTCAGATGCAAGAGAAACTGATCTGTAATCTATAAAAGTGCCTGCTCAATGGTCATTCTTTTAATTATTAGACCCTGAAGATAACTTCTTTCGAATAACATTTCATCTGTGAGTTTCTCCTTTCAGACTTAATAAACTAAATGATCATCCTAGGAGAAAACACTAAGGAGGCTAGACAAATGTGTGGACATCCTCCAGGAGTTGCCCAGAAGTTTTGCCTCATAGTAAAACATTTTGATTTTACATCAGAAAAGATCTGAAGAGTGGATGATCTCAAGGAGATTTGGGGAAAAGTGCAAGAGGTACACTATATTGCAGTAGTCAGTATCTAAATCCCGCAATAAAATTTATTTCCCAAAATACTACATTTAGGTCCTTCAATAATACCATTAAAATAGGGCAAACTATCTGAACTTTCCTGAGGAAAGTGGACTTTTTGTGCTTGTGAATGTGCATCCCAGATTCCTCAATAGAGGGTTGCTAGAAATCAGATGTTCTCTTTGTGTTTTACCTTTCTTCCTCTGGCAGACTCCTAGTCTTCTAGTCTCATATTGACTCTTAGCTGTACATGCTTGAAATGTGGGGGGCAAGGTTGATTTTCATAACGACTTCGGGGTATTACAGACATTTCAAGTGTATTGGGGCCAGAGGTGCTATACATTTTGTATAGTGACAAATGTTCTTGTCCAATTATCAGTGATTCTCCTGTTGAGAAACACTGGAGTTTTCCTAATCTTTTGGTTCACTGGAAGCTTTTTAATCAGAGGAAAACTATGGACCCTCTTCCCAGAAAATACAGATGTAGGTAAGAGTCTATACATAATTTTGGTCTGTTGATCACTTGGAGACTATCAAGCATTTCATATAGGAAATACAGTTTATAACCTCTTAAGAACTGTAATGAAACAATCCATTATGTCATCCATTGTATCAAAGAGTGACCTACTTGACCTAGGGGAACTAAACCTGACCAAGAAAAACCTGTATAAAATCTGAGATTCCTGGACTAAACTCCAACCAAGTGCATCTTCCAGAGAGATTTCTAGGGTACAGAGCTCTGAGCTGAGGTTGCCCTGAGGTATACAGAGATAGCTGTTTTCCCCCTACACATTTTCTTCTGGTCGCACTCTACTCTAGGTTCAGAAAAAGTTCTCTTCTATTTCAGATGGCAGGCTTATCAATTACAGTGCCATCTGCTACCCAATAGGAGTGGGTATGTGACCTAATCCTGGCCAATCAGTGTACCCTATGTCCTTAGCTGCAGTGATTCCTTTAGAGATGGACGTAGGACCTTAACAGGACCAGAAGCTATCCTTTTAACTTTTCTGTTAGGACAACTAGGAAGGATTGTCTGATTTTTGCAAGCATTGTGCTTGCTGGCAGGAAGAAAACTTAGAGCTAATTACTTGAGTCCACATAGGGAAGCTGATAAAAAAAAAAAGAGCTATTAAGATAATATCAACAATCATCAACTATCATACAAGGAGATATCCTTAGATTTTTTCCAGATATGAACACCAAAAAAACCTTTGTTTTTCTTTTTCCTGGAAATGTTTCTCTGTACTGCCATACCACTAATCCACATAACAAAAAGGCAGCTTCTTGATAGAAGGTCACTGTAATTCTTCTTCATTAATGGATTAAACCTTAAGAGTAGATTCCTCTTCTTTTTCAAAAACGTAATTTAAAGTCAACAGTTTCATACATTTTAACCAAGGACTCTGTCTACTAAAAGCAAAAAGCAATAGTTAGAGATTATAATTATTTTCACTAATAATATGACCTATATTTCTGGAATACTTTTAGTTTTTAATAAATGCTTATCACATGCACCTCTTATATGAGCTTATAAAAATCCAGCAAGGATGGATGGGCAAGGGTTTCCATTTTAGTATGTATTGAATGTCCATGAGATAGGAATATGAAATTGTGCTAAGTACCCCAGTTACAGGAATGAACTGACTTCCTCCCTGCTCACCAGACAGCCACAGTCCAAGAGTTGAGTCAAAGCTTATTACACAATGAGAAACCACACATAAGGCAACAACTGCTAAGCAGCAAATAATTGTTGTATGATTTATATTTTCATATCCATTTAGCTCAATGACTATGAAGCACTTACTCTGTGCCAGCTATATTATATGCTAGGTATGGGGAAAATAGCAGTGATGAGCCATATATGGTCCCTGCACTCAAGACATGGTGCTGGCTTTGATTTAATGAATATATAAAGTGATAGGGATGGTGAATGCTACAAATGCCTGAGAAAGGAGCAACCACTGAGATCAGGGATGGGGATGAAGTGAACAATTTTTGGAGGAGATGTGACTAATTTAGATCTAAAAAAGAGAAAAAAAAGAAAGGAAAAAATTAGGATATAAAATATAAGAATCTAATCTAGTCAAGCTTCTAGTTCTACCCACCAATTTACAAAAGAAAAAAAATGAGAGAGGAACATGTTAATACCACAAGGATGCAATCCCAGAAATTGAGAAATTCTACAAGACATTGAGAAATTCTTCAAAAAATACACAGCGTGAAATAAAGAGGAAGAAAGTATGCCTATAGATTTTTAAAGATTTAAGAGTCACATTAGATACTTAAAGTACATCTCAATTTTAAAAATGAACTGGAAAAAAGAGACAATCACTCAAATACATTATGTAGGCTTTATCTGGAGCATGATTTGAACAACCAATGGTCAGAATTCATCTTGGAGAGGACTGGAAGATTATGAACATGAGCTGGAATTGGATGATATTAAAGGATTATTATTAATTTTATTAGGTGTGATAGTGGTATTGTGCTTATCTGATTTGTTAAATTTCCTGTCTGATATTCAGAGTAAAATATTGAAACTGGGTGACGTCTTATCAAGTTGACTATATTACTCTTTCTACTTTTGTGCATGTTCGAAAATTTCCATGATAAAAAATAAAACTTTAAAAAGTGAAAAAGAAAGAGAGGAAACCATCATAATGTTTTTTAAAAAATGGGGTACAAGATATTCATTGGTCAAGATGGCAACCTATGTAAACACAGCTCGCCTCCTCACACAACCACATCAAAATTCCAACTAAACTATAAAACAATCAACAGTCAGAACCATCAGAAATTGAGTTGAATGGAAGTCCTACAAATATGGAATTAAAGAAGAAACTACATTGAGACTGGTAGAAGGAGTGGAGACTTGGAACAGGCTAGTCTCACACTTGCATGTGGTAGATAAAAATTGGGACCCGGGAGATCTCAGGAATGAAGGGTCCAAATCCCACACCAGGACCCCCAAGCCAAGGTTCCATTTCCAGGAAGATAAGTCTCCAACACTTCTGTCTGTATAAAACAGTGGGGATAGAGGCTGTGGAAGACAGACACTGCTGGACTTCCTGGAAGTTCCTCCTGAAGGGCCACCACACAGACTTACTCAGATTCATGCCTTCTGAGCTCTCACACAGGGGCAAAAGATTGAAAGTTACCAGAGACATACAGGGAGGAACTGAATTGGCCAGCATCAGGGTGAGAGCAGGGGACAGCTTTCTCCCAGAAAGGTGGGCTGGGAGGGACCACTGTTCCTTTTCTGAGCCCTCCCTGCACAGAGCCAGCAGGCAGATGCCATATCTGAAACTCCAGAAACCTGGCTTTAACTGTTTGCCCCAACCTGGTGATACCCTGAGGCCCTGTCCCACCAATTTTGGGGCCCACTCAAGCTGTTTCAGTGGCTTATTTGTACACAAGGCTTGTCTTGGTCCATGCATCAGACTTTCCTAAATTCTCTCAAACAAGCAGCATCGGGATTTAGCAAACCCCATACCTTTTGTTAAGATGCCCCAAGCCTGGCACTAGCAGCACCTGGCCTTGGTTCACAACCTGGCCATGCTTGAGCACCTCCAATTATAGCACCAGTAGCAGCCATTTGCGGATAATTTTGTAGCTTATGGTATGTGACCCTGGACAGAACACAGGTTCTGCCTGACCTTGGATGTGCCAAAAACAATCAAGGCTCAACTACAACAGAAGGGTATGCAGAGCCCACACTGTAGGTATACCTTGAGTACCCAACTTAAATAATAGGGAAGGCTGTGCCACTGGACCTTACAGGACACCTACTACATTAGGCCACTCTGCTAAACCTGGGAGACATAGCAGCTCTACTTAATACATAGAAACAAACACAGGGGTGCTGCCAAAATCAGGAGACAAAGAAACATGGTGCAAATGAAAGAACAGAACAAAACTCCAGAAAAAGAACTAAACAAAATGGAGACAAGCATGCTACAAGATACAGATTTCAAAACACTCATTATTAAGATGCTCAAGCAACTTAGTCCGAACCTCAACAGCATAAAAAAATCTAGTCAGAAAGGAAGGATATACTAATTAAAATAAAGAAAAATTTACAGGGAATCAACAGTAGAGTGGATGAAGCTGAGAATCAGATCAGTAATTTGGAACATAAGGAAGCAAAAAACAACAAATCAGAACAGCAAGAAGGAAAAAAAATCCAAAAAAAATGAGGATAATGTAAGGAGCCTCTGGGACAACTTCAAGCATGTAAACATTTTTACATTAGGGTGACAGAAGGAGAAGAGAAAGAGCAAGAAATTGGAAATCTATTTGAAAAAAATAATGAAAGAAAACTTCCCTAACTTGGTAAAAGAGAGAGACAAACAAGTCCAGGAAGCACAGGGAATCCCAAACAAGATGAACTCAAAGACACCCACACCAAGATACAACAAAATTAAATGGCCAAAGTTTAAAAACAAAGAAAGAATCTTAAAAGCAGCAAGAGAAAAGCAGGTAGTTACCTACAAGGGAGCCCCCATAATGCTGTCAGCTGATTTCTCAAAAGAAACTTTGCAGGCCAGAAGGTGTTGGCAAGAAATATTCAAAGTGATGAAAAGTGAGGACCTGCAACTAAGATTACCCAACAAAGCTATTATTTATTTTAGAATTGAAGGACATATATAGCTTCCCAGCCAAGGAAAGCTAAAGGACTTCATCATCACCAAAACAGTATTACATGAAGTGTTAAACAGTGTTCTTGAAAAAGAGGGGGAAAAAGATCAAAACTATGAACAATAAAATGGTAATAAAAACATATCTATCAACAATTGAATCTGGAAAAAAAAAAAAAACAGTCAAGGAGACCAGAAACAGAATCATACATACAGAGAACATTTTGATGGTTGCCAGATATAAGGGAAGTCAGAGGGACAGGTAAAAAGGTGAAGGGATTAAGTACAAATTGGTAGTTACAGAACAGTCATGAAATGTAAAGTACAGAACAGGAAATAGAATATCCAAAGAACATATATACATGACCCATGGACATGGACAACTGTGTGAAGATTACCTGAGGGAGTGAGAGGTGCTGGGTGAAGTGGGGCAAAGAGGGAAAAATTGAGACAACTATAATAGCATAATCAGTAAAATATAATGTAAAAAGTAAAATAAAAATGGGGTATACTTTCTGAAATTAGATAACAAAGCATGTCATTCCAAAAGGAAAAATGGGCATGAGGAAGATATGGAAACAGCATCGCACATGGTATGTTTGAGAAAAGAGCCAATGGAAATTGGCTATGGTTGAATTAAACCAAAAGGAAGTTACTGACCCTATTTTGAATCGCTCACAGACCCTCTGTAAAGGCAGCACAACCTGGCACAGAAACATAGGAACAACTCCAAGATCTATGCCATTGAACTGGACTAGAGAAGGCACCCACCAGCACACCACTGGGTCACTAAACATCACAGCTTGCACCTCTGACAGGACAGAATACAGGAAGCAGCAAAACACTGCCTCTGGGAGATGGATATAATCACAATCACCCAGCACCAGCATGGACTGGACAAAGTTCCAACTACTTCACCTATTTGTCACCCAGTCCAAGGTCAAGACTTGATTCTTTGTCGGATCTAGGTTTTGTGTTCAAGCTCTTACTATCCAAAGCCATCCAATATCTTTTTTCTTTCACCGCTTTGGATGCTTACATTTTTTAAATCAATAAATAAAACTATTTTGTAGTCTCCCTAACAAAAATAAATTCAGTTACATGCACAGAAACCTGTAAAGCTTCCCTAGCCCCCATTTTAACATAATCAAGTTTAACTTTTGTTTTTCTTACTTGAAATATATTTTTATAAGCATAGGATTGAATAGTAATGAAACTATTCAGTTACTTAAAAAAAGTGAGACAGGCCCAGAAGAACAATATAAATAACATAAAAATGATAAGAGAAAAAGATGGTGAGGGTGAGGGGAGGAAGTGGTCAAGAGGCATGTTTTCTGCACCATCCTCGCAGCATGTGTCCTTCATATATGTGCCAAGGTGGTCGAATATATGCCTGGATATGGGCCTTCCCCAAGAAAACAATCTAAGCTATTCAAAGTTCAGACACAAAACACATCAAGTGAGAAGGTAACTAATGTTCAAAGTATATATCTGCTTAGTGGCTTAGTAGGACTTCTTAACTTTTTGGATAATGGGTTTCTTTAAGAATCTGATGAAAGTTGTAGGCTTTCTTACAAGAAAAAAAAATAGCATACTCAAAATGTTATTTGCAACTTTAAAGGTGCCATGGACCACCTGTGGTCATCCACTGTCCCCCCAGGAGTCTGTGCATCCTCATATACCAAATATATTGTTCTTAGAGGTGCTGTATACTGCTTCTCTCTAGAGCCCCTGGAGAGGGGAAAGGAAAGAATGCCGTGTTGCATAGATCAGTAAAGGAAAGTGGTGTGCCCTTCTCAAAGTGTTGTCCATGAACCAAGTCCATCAGACTTCACTGGAGTGCCAATTAAAATGCAGATTTCCAACCCCAGAGCTGCTAAATCAGAATCTTGAAGGAGTGGGGATTGGTAACCTTTATTTTAATAAGCTCCTCAGCTAGTCAGTAGACTTGTGGAAATTTTAGAACCACTACTTTAAGGAATGATACCAAACCAGGCAGAAAGAAAGCTCAGCAAAAAGGAGGGTGCCAAAATAAGGCTAGAAGAAAGATAGAAAGAGGATGAATGGTAAATAATCCAGTGAAAAATTCATGAAGCTTGGGTCTAGATATAAACAGCAACATAAATGGATGAGGGAAGTGCAGGCTGAGATCTAGAATGCGACTTAACTGACTTTAGAAATGGAAATGGTGGGGTGGGTGTCTCAAGAAGAGCTGATTATGAGGGAACAATTGAAGAGTCACCAGGGTTAAGAAAAAAAGCAGTGGTTTGGGGGATGGTTTTACTTTGTTAAAAGCTGTTAAAGAAAAAAATTATCCTAACCCTTGTTAAATAGCAATGAGGCCAACTTCATTCAGTGTGACTATTGCAATAAGTATAATGACTACTGCCATGGGGTTTGCCACAGAGGGGAGAGTGGGCTGAACTCTGACTACAACAAGAAGCAGTTGAGGATTTATGTCCAAGAAGTAGAATGGGGGAGGGGTACAAGGTTGTTGGTGGGTAGAAAATTACTAAAAGTGTAGTATAATTATTCACTAAACTGACCCAGTGGGATTCTCATGTAAGGCAAACTATGGTCAGAAAATATTACCTAGGGACATGGAGATGATGGGGAATAAGGGAGGTGATTAAGATATTAAGAGTGAGGAGGTCGGGGATATTGTCTAAATTGACCTGACAGAAGTTTTGTTAAAATTAGTCAATGAAAATAGAAGTCCAAAAGTCAAGGCCTAATTGGGAAGAGAGTTCAGAGAAGACTCACTAAAGTTTGGTCAAGGAAAAATGCAAAGCAAAGAATTGTCTTTTGTGGCTCATGAATCCACAAACCAGGTTGGTGTCAGCAGGTGGCTGTCACCTCACAACTAAAAATGCAACAGATGAAGAGTAGTTTGTCCCTGCTATAGACTTTGTGACCCAGACTTAGAGCTCCTTCAGGGCTGGGACCATGCCTGTGATACATAGTTAATAGCTATCTGTTGAACAAATGAATGGATTAGCCATCCAGTCAAAGAAAGCATGTTTTCTAGCAAACTTACATTGTTCTTTTTTGTAATGATAGCAATAATAATACAAATGAAAATGGGATGTTTTACTAGGTTTTCCACAGTGCCCATTGGTACATCAGGCAAATAGTAACTGAACAAAATAACTTCTCCATCACTAGGGCTCCATCCTAGTGTGAAATGATTTATTAGAATAGAATTTAGTCTATGTCCCAGTGGTATTGCTGATAAGGAGGACTGAAATCTCTCATTAGAATAAGCAGATACATTCAGACTTGCTAGTGGGTGATCTGGAGAAATATCATAATGGAAAATAACTGAGTAAATCATATTTAGCACTTATCAAAGGAACTAAAACCAGAAACCAAAATAAACCTAAATCTATTCACATTTCCTGTCATAAAGGTTATAGGGGCAAACCTCAAGGGATTTGATGTTCTCATCCATGTTAACACAAAAAGTTGTCAGAAGTTTTAAAAGATGAGGACTCTTGTCAAAGATGAAAATATATTCATCTTTGTTCACCCTAGAACACAGTAGGAGTTGGGGCTCATCACTTGCTGCTGAAGTGATTAGCCAAAATAATTTTAAAATATCAAGCTCAGGGGTTAACAGTCAAGCAGTTAAAAAACAAAAAACAAACCAAAATAAAACCCCAAAAAGGAAACTTCAGCCTGCCTGAGTGCAAGTGAAAGGGGTGGTCCTCAGGGGCTTACATCTGAGAGAAGAGTTAAAATGGACATCAGGGGGTGCTCAGAGGGCTGTAAACGAATGAATTATTGTAAAACACACGATATACTTCATACAAGACTTTTGTAAAATAAATCTGTTTCTTTATTCATTAAAAAAAATATATATTTCTTTAGTACCTACTTTGTGCCAGTCACTTTTGAGAAAAACTAGTTGACTGACCCAGCTAAAGCATTCCAAAGGTGATTCAATTTAGGCAAACATAAAGAGGTTTAAAATGCATACCCATACTCTGGCGCCCTCGGAAGGGCACACTGGCTGGCTTCAAACCCTGGCTCCACCACTTATTGGCCATGTGGCCTTGAGCAAGATACCTCAATCACCCTAATTCTCAATGTCCTTATTTATAAAAAGGAAATAACAGAACCAAATTTGTTATTGTGAGGATTAAATAAGGAAATCAGTAGAAAGCATTTTACTTTATTTTGTCTGGAATGCTTAAGAACTGTTGGCTAATTTTATATTATTATTAGTGTTATTGTTGCTATTATTATTATTCTTTTGACCGTATTTTAAATTAGCTTTTAAGAACCCACTGATCTCATATGTTTGTGGCATAAAAAAGAATATTTTGTTTCTCATATAAAAACTTTTTGTTTATTTTTTAGAAGAAACTTTTTTGCAATCATAAAATTCACTTTGAAAAATTTCATGAAACATAAATGTATTCTTTTAAAAATAATGATACTTATCCACTCACAACTTCTTCCCTCCAATAGATAATCACTTTTATGGTAATTATTGCCTTCTTTTTTCCTGTAATTTTATTTCATAAGCATGCTCCCCTAAGCAATATAGTCTAATCTTTTTTCAACTTCAGATAAGTGAAATTATGGTAATTATGAAAGCCAACTTCCAAAATAGCCCCCAACGATCTTGGTCTCCGGAAGGTCTCTTCCTACATTGAATCAGGGTTGGTCTGCGTAACCAACTTATAAGGCTGTCATAAATGTTAATTGCAATTTATACCTAGTTCTCAGATTGTTCACTCTGGAGAGAACATCAGAAAAATCAAGCAATAAAAGGTGGAGCCAGGGTTTGAAACCAACCAGTGTGAAGAGACCCATGTGGACAGGAACTGAGGCCTGCCACCAAGAGTCAGTACCAACTTATCAGCCTGGTGATTAAGCAACCTTAGAAGTGGATCCCTGAATTGTAATCAGACCTTCAGATGACATGACTGTAACTCCAAAAAGCGTTTTTCTGTAACCTCATGAGCAACCCTGAGCCAGAATTGTTCTATGCCACTTCCAAACATCTGACCCACAGAAACCATAAGCAATAATAAATTATTTCCGTAGTATTGAGCCAAGATGATTCGGAACAATTTGCTTTGCAGCAATAGATACTCAGGAATTGTAAAATTCTTTTGTATCTTGAGTCTTTTACTCAGCATTTTTTAAAGATTCGTTTATGTTACTGCATGCAGTTTGGTTTATTTATTTTTATCGATGTGTAACATTCCATTGTATGGGCACATTTTGGTTTGATTTTTAAAACATTTCTGTCTATGAAGGAAATTCTTTTCCTGTTGGGTTTTAGAAGGGGTTTTTCCTTTATTTGGGAGCAGGTCTCTACAAAAATGGGAAAGATAGTAGCATTTGACACCATTGAAGCCAAATATACCATTAGTATTTTAAAATTCAATATCTGGAATAACAAAAAATAAGCAGGGTTTAGAAAGATCCTTACTTCTTTCCATGGCCAATATAGTCATCCTGAGTGACAACCTTACTTGTCCTTCATATGCCCTCAAATAGTCACTGGACTTTTTGTTTCTGTCTCTCAAATAAAGACTAGAAGAGTAGATGGGGTGGAGATATGCACTTCCTGGGATATACAATCATGTGCCACATAATGACGTTTCAGTCTGCAAGGGACCATATATCCAACAGTGGTCCCATAAGATTATAAGACAGCTGAAAAATTCCTATTGCCTACTGACGTCCTAGCTGTGGTAAGGTCATAATGCGATGCATTACTCACATGTTTGTGGTGATGCTGGTGTAAACAAACCCACTGCCCTGCCAGTCTCACAAAAGCAGAGCACCTGCAATTACAATAGCAGCTACATCATCTAAGTTTGTGTAAGTGCTCTATGATGTTTGCACAGCAATAAAATTGACCAATGACGCATTTCTCAAAACATACCCCTGTTGTACTATAAGTTACATTGTACAGTATTTTCCTCTGAAATTAAATCAAGGCAAACATGTTGGCTGTTGTCTGCTGCAAGCTCAGAAATTCATGTTTTCTCACCATTTAAGCTGCTCAGTCAAGCAGGAATCTTGAGCACTATCTACCCACAGCTGGCTCCCTGTGCTCAGCCATTGCTTCAGCAGTACACACAGGCTAACTAGGAAATGAGAATGCAAATGTCACCTGGCCAGAAATCGAGAACACAAATTACATTTCTTGGACTCTATATTGCAGAAATACTCTCACAAAGGTGCAAAAATGTATAGACAAGAATTTTTATTGTAATATTTTTCATTATTTTGAACTGGATCCATGGCACAGGAGCTGTAGATAAATTATGATGCATCCTTACAGTTGAATTCTATGCAAGTACTGTATTAGAAACAGCGAGACTAAGCTCTATGAATTGACATAAAAACTTGTCCAAAATAAATGTTACTTGAAGGAAAACCACATTGCAAATAATAAACTGTATATTAATTCTACTTTCATTTAAGAAATGACTCTATGTGTGTGTGTGATGGTGTGTTTAGATTAAACCATTAACAGTTCCCATTAGGACTGAAGGAGAAATTATTAATGAATCCCACTTTAAAAATCACATGTTCTTGTAATGATTTACTTTGTTACAGCATATACATATGGCTTTTGAAAGCTTAAACAAAGCCTGTTATTGGCTGCCAAACCTAAGACATTGATAGGCAAAAGAAAAGCACAAAAAATTCATAATAGAAAGTTAAGAAAGAGAGAAGGATAGGAATAGGATGAGAAAAAGAAGGAAATTAGTGAAGTGAAGATCTATTTTGATTGAGCCAGCCTTCCTTCTTTCTTCTCTGAGGAGTACCTTGCTTTGCCTTTAGGAAACTGCCTGACTTCCATTGCAGGTGGTGCTAGTATAGTTGTGAATCAGCAGTATCCAGCTCGCTCTGGTCAGAGCAGTAATCTGATGACTAAACTAGACCAATAAGCCTCTCTTTCCCAGAAAGCCCAATCTTCTACAGAGAAACCCTAGGAGGGAAGGCTGATGAAGCTGAGTGTTCCAATAGCTGCACCTTGCAAAATCAACCCATGAGTGCCTGCTACTGAGGTCCCCCCAAGAACCCTCATTCCTGCCCTTCCCCAGAAATGATTGTTCAGCTCTTCCTTCTGGTCCCTGAGCTACACCATAGTTTTCCAATCAATTACTTCTTCTTGCTGCAGTTAGTGAGAGTCAGTGTTTGTTTGCAACAACACAAATCCCAATAACTAGAATTAAATCCATAGGTACAATGAGAACATATGGTCCACCTTTGGTTTTCGTTATTTTTGAGCAAAAAAACACACACAGGCCCAATAATGCCAAGGTATCTTGCATAGGTCTCACAACTATTAGGGACAGAGTTGAGCCCAGATGTAGATCTCTCTTCAGTGGAATATAAAATCCTTGAGGACAAAGACACCATCTTGTTTAGCAGTGAGTACTCTATCCCCAGAACAGTAAGGGACACAGCTGAGGTGTTCAATAAATGATTATTGTTAATGTTTTGTAGTTGTTTAAACTACATTGGTCAATTTTTTTGCTTTGGTTTAAAACAAGGGGAGGTATCCAAGATACACTGTTGAAAGAGCAGGATGACAGCTAACGCGGGACATGGGAGGGAATGGGGTGGGAGGACTAAGCAAAAAAGAAAAAGGACTCATGGACATGCACAACAGTGTGACCGCAGTGCGGGGAGGGGATATAAGGGGACTAAATGGTAATGGAAAAAATACAATAAAAAAACGGCAAGTTGCAAAATACTACATATTGTGTGATATTTTTTAACTCTATCTGCATTGTTGACACTATTACGGATGTCTTCATTTCCCTCTTTTGTTTACCTCCACACAGCCCTTATCCCCCTTCCTTCTGGCCATCATAACCAAACTGTTGTCTGTTTCTATGGGTTATGCATATATGCTGTTTGGCTAATTCAGATGGCCAGCGGACATACAAAAAAATGCTCAATGTTACTAATCATCAAAAAGATGCAAATTAAACTGATAAGAACAGATACTACACTTGATCTTAGCCAAAAGGCCGAGAAGCGATACCGACAGCATGGATGGAACTGGAGAGCATTATGCTAAGCGAAATAAGCCAGGGGGCGAAAGACAAATACCATATGATCTCACCTATAAGCGGAACCTAACCAACAATACAAAGATGCAAGGAAAATATGACCAGCAACACTGAAAGGAAAAGAAATCAACAGAGACAAGAGGGAAGGAGGGAGGGGCGGGCAGGGAAAAGGAAGGGAAGGGAAGGGGAAAGTCAAGGAACATATAGCAAGAACTCATGGACAAAACCAAAGGGGAAGAGCTGAGGGAGGGAAGGAGGGAGGGGGCAAGGGAAAGTGGTGGGGGGAGGCACAGACAAATGTATTTAAAAATAAAGAAACAAAGAAAGAAAAAAAGGAAAAAAAAAAGATGCAAATTAAAACCACAGTGAGATGTCACTTCATACCATCATTAATAAATAAACAAAAAACAAGTGCTGGCAAGAATGTAATTTTTGTAAGTTAAAAAAGTATGGTAATATTTATAATTACATTGCATAAAAAATGATCTGGAATTATGTTCCTCACTCTACCGGTTAAAAAGACTAGGCTTTGGATTGTGAGTGAACAGTGCATTGAACAGATGATGTTTTTGGGACCCCCCCAAAAGCTTAAATTATCTTCTGGAGGATGGGACCTCTGTAGTACAGGCTTCTCCCACTAGGTGAGTGTTCTAGGAACACACCTGTATCAGTGTACCAGCTGGTATTGTTTTTAGAGGATGTGTTGGGGCTTCAGTGAATTGTTTTTTAGATTCTTGCATTTGCCCATTTCATGATGGGTGATTTATCAGTGCACCTGCACACACCGCCCTGAATGTTCAGCAGTTTTTAACCAATAACAGCTTGATTCCCATGCTCCACCATCCCCTATTACCCTGATCTCGCCTCAAGTAACTTTTTTGTTTGTTTCTTTCCCTGGATGAAAAAAATTCCTCAAAGGGAAAGAGGCGGAACAAAAAATGGCAGAAGCACCTCTGGCATAAAAATTGACAAGTTCAAAAACTGTTTTTGAGTGGTCGAAAAAAACATCTCAATAGGTGTTTTGAATCAAATTGAGAGTACTTTGAAGGTAACTGAAATTTAAACATATAAAACTGAATACACAATTTTTTAATAAATAAAAATTTTGGATTTTTTGTTGTCCCTCCTCTTATTGCAGAATTGTACACTTGAAATGTGTGTGTGTGCGTGTGTATCCCAATAAACTCAATTAAATTTTTTGAAAAGAGTGATTGTCTCTAGCAAAAGACTTGTGCTAATTTTTTAATGTTTCAGTGTTAATCAAATTTTTTGCAGTTTAAATAAATCATTTTTGTGATTAGAAATTGTTTAAGGAACAGAAAGAGGAAAAAAGGGAGCAAAAGAATAAAAAAGATAAAAATTTGAAGGAAGCAAGTAAAAAGAAGTACAGAAAGGAATGAGGAGGCAGAAGGACAATGACACTTCCTGGTGGCACTCTGCCATGGGTCCCCTGTTATAGTGATCACCAAAATCCCAGTTTTTCTTCTTCAAGTCTCATGATAAGGTTGAACTGCCCATACCCTTGAAGTTAGAACTGGCCACGTGTCTTGTGTTGGCCAGCAAAATGTGGATAGAAGCAATGCATGTCACACCCAGGCAGAAGCCTTTAAGAGTCAATGCGTGATATGTCTCATCCTCTTCCCTTGTCTACAGCAATCACTAAATGGTGGAGACTCTTTATACCCTGGGACCCTGAGAGAGAATTATAGAAACACAGCCTCCCACCACTCATGAAGGACATGGAACATAAGTGAGAAATAAAACTTTATTTAAACCACTGATTTAGGGGCATGTACTTGTATAACCTCAGCATTCCAAGTCTATAGTGGGGTATATCTCCCCCAGAGCTGAACGTTATAACATTGTCTCATAAGATATCTGCTATGGACTGAATGCTTGTATCCCTCCCCTCCCCCCAAATTCATAAACTGATACCTTATCCCTATGAGATGTATATTTGGAGATGGGGCGTTTGCAAGGTAATTACGTTTAGATAAGGTCATAAGGGTGGGGGTCTCATGATGGGATTAGTGCTCTTATAAGAAGAGACACCAGAGAGTTCTCTCTCTGTCTCTGCCCACCATGTGGGGTTACAGAGAGAAGGAGGCCCTCTGCAAGCCAGGAAGAGGGTCCTCATTGGAACCCAACCATGCTGGCACCATGATCTTACACTTACCAGCCTCCAGAATCATGAAAAATATATTCCTATTGTTTAAGCCCCCCAGTCTATGGTATTGTTTTTGTAGCAGCTGAGCAGATTAAAACAACCTCCTACAGAAAGTTGGCTGTGTCAGTGTTATCCAAAGAGCTCAGGGCTATGTGTCCAGCACTGTTCATGCTTTTCTCTTCCACCCCATGCACCATCACTGCCACATTTTGTTGAGCCTGTATAATTGTATTCAAAGTTATCCGAATACTTGATGATGCTATAGCTATATTTTTCACTCTCTTTTGTATGCAGCCAGCCTTTATTCTCTTTGAAAGCCTTCTTGGACTATCCCCTCCTCTCACATACAAGTCTAACATAGATCTTCTTCCTGTAGCAAGTGATCCACCCAGGACTTGTCACTTTACTCATTGTTTTTGGTTTTGGTTAGTTGGTTGGTTTTGGTGGAGTTTTTCTGTTTTTAAAATATTGTTTTATTTTAAGATAATTATAGATTTATAGAAAAGTTGCAAGTATAGTACAGAGAATTTATGTACCCCATCCACCTGTCTTCCTCTTATGTTAACATAATCATGGTGTGTTTGTCAAAACTAAGAAACTAACATTAGCACAATACTATTAATTAAACCAAAGACTATTCAGATTTCACTAGTTTTATACTAAAAGTATTATAGTTTTAGTAGTATGGTTTTATACTATACTTTTTATGTTCCAGGTTCTAATCTAGGATACCACATTGTATTTATTCATTGAGTATCCTTAATTTCTTAAAGTTTGTGACATTATCTCAGTCTCTTTTTTTAATGACCTTAAAACTTTTGAAGAGTACTTATTAGGTACTTTGTAAAATGTCCCTAAATTTGAGTTCATCTGTTGTTATTTCATATCATATCAGGAGTACATAGTACCAACATGACTTATGCCCGGTGATAACCTTGGTTGCTTGTTTAAGCTGGTATTTGCCATATTTCTCCACTCTATAATTACTATTTTTACCTTTCCACATTTTTTTTAATTTTGGAAGAATCACTATATTAAGTACATACTCAAAAAAAGAATTAAGTTTCACTACTCTACCTTTGTCTCAATTCTGGAGGAAGTCTGCTGCCTATCATGTAAACAACCCAGTGGAGAGGGTCATATAACAAGGAACAGAACTCTCCCACCAACAGCCCCATGAGAGAGTTTGAAATGCATTCTCCAGCTCTAGCCAACATCTTTACTGCATACTCATGAGACCCTGAGCCACAACTACCTTCAGAAACTGTGTGATCTAATAGATCTTGGTCATTTTAAACTGCTATGTTTTAGAAATTTGTTGTATAGCAATAGATATTAAATTCACCAGGCAACAATTTATCTCTTTTTGGAGGGCTTTCTCTCCAAATCTGCTTTGTTCTTTCCTCTCTTTGCATTTAATTCTTCTTGAACTTCATGCCCTTGGCTGGAATGCTCGCTTACATCTTCCCAGATAGTAACTCCTTTGTTCAAGGCACCAGACTACCCTGAATAGCAGTCAGCCAAAGGCAGATTCTAGTGAGAGAGAAACTGGCCCTTACGGGTCACATCTATTTAATGTGGATGAAGTCAAGTTGTGTGAACATGGCAGCCTGGGATCCAATCCTGTGTGTGTCTGGAGAAAGGCAATTCTCAGAAGAAGAGGTTAACATGGGCCTCACAGACACCCACCAGTATCCAACTCTACATGCCTGACACGCTCCAAGTAGTGAAAGACGAGACATGAGTTTCCTGCTTCATCTAATATTCAGAAACTGATGATGAAATGGGAAGTGTACAGAGTTGTGAGACCTCTTCAGGGTCTTCCAAAACAGGCTACGCCAACGTCCCTATGGCTAGATTGATTAATATTTTTATAAACAATGTGTGACCTCAGAGACAAATGTGTGAACTGCAGCCAGTTATGTTACAAACAACAGAGGTTATGGCTATATAATCCCAGTCACTATGGACATGCAGGGATATTTTCAGCCCAAGATCTGTTACTCGTCAGTATGGTGGTAGCTCTTGCAAGGAGTGGTTTAAAATAAATACACCATGGGTGAACTCCTCAAGGTGAAGCATGAAAAAGGAACAAGTGTCAGGATGAGTTAACACTAAGTTTGGAAGGGGTTCCCTTATGGTTCCAGATGTTGTTGAAGTCTAGCACACTTTATTAGTTGGTGTCCAGCAATACCAGAATGTTAATGGCCTGGCTTGTTGAAATCTACCTCTCTGTCATGAGGCAATGGAAATGGTAAAACTTGTGTCACACAGTAATACTCTGCAAGTGGGTACAATTTCTGACCCTACATAGATGAACTAAAATTGCTTTTACAGCATAAGAACTGCCTCAGATTTTCAATTGCTTTGATATTTTAATCAAATGCAAGCATACGCATACATCAGAGTGACTGGGGAGGTGGTAAAGCAATAAATAAAATATTATCTGAAATTAAAAATCCAGCGCCATCACAGGTCATGTGCAAACATTTATTTCAGTACTATTTGAAATACCCTTGAGATTAAGGATGCAAAAAATCCTTTTCAAGGGCAAAGTCACATAGTTCAGTTCACAGCTAGCCTCCTGCTAGTCATTCCCTCCAGATCTAGGTGAGAGGGCCGATCACATTGCTAATCAAGATTGGCTAAAACAAAACAAAATAAAACAAAAAATCTTCTGAGTCATCAGGTTGTAGCTGGAAAACCTTCGACACAAAATGTGGAGTTCTGAGTATAAAAATACCCTTTTTTACTTTTAAGTCTCTTCTTGGAAATTTGACCATGGAATTTCAGTGTTCCTCTTCTCATAGCTCTTACCTTCAAAAAGAGAATCACAACCCAGACAGAGGCAATGATATGCATCTATCACACGAACAATGGTTTTAGCATCTACAAAGAAGAAACACCAGGAGCCACCATGGATGACACTGAGCAGCTTGTGCAGTTGGGCCCCACTGGTCATGTGCCTTTTCACTGTCAGCTCCATTCCTTAGGGAACTGCATTCCTCAGGCTCTGTTGCCCTCTGGCTTGCTGGTGATTTGGTTGATGGGAGGCAATGGTGCAAGGCTGAAGGACAAGAGGACAGAAGCTGGATACTTCTCCTCTGTCTGATTCCTGGTTCACTGACTTGGTTGGGTCCCCTCTGTGGTCCCTTTCTGCAGCATAGCCCCTCTCTTGCTCATCTCATTTCCTACCCAGAAGCCTATTTCAATTCCAGCTTCCAACAGATGGTCTCAAATCCAGAGCTTTGGCAATTTATATCCTTTTTCTCTCCTGTCTTAGGGCTGGTACTGGCTCCCCCCTATTGCTAATTTCATGTTCTGTTTTATTTTTCAGCTCTTCATTGCTTGTGTAACAATTACACTATATTAAATCCTGTCTGTTCAGGACTCCCAGAGTAATTGCCAGTTTCTTGTCTAGACCCTAAATGACTCAGTGACACAAAAACAACACATGCACATTCAAAAGTAACAAAATTACATAATTAAATGAGTAATTGGATAGTCCAATGAGTGTTCACGAAAGACAGAGGTCAGAGAGCCCTGGAAGTTAAGTTTTCCTGTGGTTCATCATGGCTCTCAGTGTGATCTTTCTTCTACATCTTGACTTTTCAGCCTTTGTTTCTATAAGTAATAGACTTTTTCTGTTGGCATTAGCCAGCCAAATTTGAGAAGACTTATTAAGTTATGGCATTCTTGGCATAGCATGCTGGTTAGTCTATTTACAGGATGCTTAGTCTAATCATTGGTTTCCCTCACTTATGGTCTACTCAGTCCTGGCCCCAAAAGGACCAAACACAATGGTAATGATAGCTAACATTAATTGATGTCAAGCAGTAGGGAATCTTTAATCAGTCATCTCATTTAATTTACCAAAAAAAATAAAAACCCTCAGAAGGCAATTATCTCCACTTTCAAGATGGGAACTTTTAGTCTTAAAAGTTAAATATTTTCTCTCAAAGCATGGTTGCCTACTGGGGCATCTTTTGTGAGGATTGTCTTCTCACTGACCCTGTCCCACCTGGAAGGTCTGTGGATTGAAGCTTCCACTAAAAACTGAGAACAGTGGAGGATCCATAGGAGGGAACTAGGCTATGGAAAATCTTGCAAATAAAAGCAAGGAGGTCCATTTGAACATTCATAATTAGTACAAAACATAACCTTCGTAGTTAGCAACAATCCACTCAGTTTCAATTTTTAACAAGAATGGCCTTGGCCTGCTTGTGGAAGGATCTAAAGATGTTCTCTTGTTTAAAATGAACAGTACCAATACTGTGTTCACAGTCTCCATATGAGCACTATTGTTCAATGCCTGTTCATAATGACTATTATTAAAGACAAAAAGCACAGTTACTAGGTTTAGAAACTGAGTAATCACACCCACCCAAAGTAAACATCATTACCACATACCTCCACCTTCACATAAAATGTATAGAAAAACAGTTTGGGTTTACTTGTTGCCCTTACTACAGCCCAATGCATTGCAGTAATCATTCCTGTGTATCATGTTAGAAAGAATAAGTATCCAATTCTCACACAGAATGATAACATTGTTTTCCAATACAGATACCTGTTAAAGTCTTTTAAAAATTTTTTAATTGTATCTATTTAAGGATGTTGAGAGTTTTGAATAAGACAGCAAAAAGCAAAATTAAGCCTGCAATCCACAATCACCAGATAGAGATACACATTCTCACACACAATCCATTTACACAGGTATGTGTCTTGACTGGACTCCCTTACCTTCTTGGTAGGCAGAAAATGAAAACCTGTACCTCTACCCAGGGAGGAAGCTCTATTCTGGAGAATGATGGCTAAAATAAAGAATTTTAAACAGTGCTTAATAAGAACATCAGTCTCTTATCAACCCCAGCAGTTCCAAGCTACAGAGGGTCCAGTGAAGTAGATTAAGGAAAGGAAGACATACAGCCACCACCAACATTAGAATCTTGCCAGGTTCTTGGAGCAAAGTATTTCTGCAGAAGGATGGAGTCATAGATTGGAAAAATAGAAAAACACACTATTACTTGATGCATGTCAAAAAACACACACAAAAAATGTCTTTTCTCCCCCTGTAAATAGGAAGTCTTATCAAATTGTCATGAGTAAATTTGAGCATCATATTTACAATTCGAATGCAGTAATGTGCCATTTCATACCATGAAGAAGAATTCTGAGAAAAGGTAGAAGGTACATCAGAGTCTGGTTTAGTTTCAAAACTTATAAATTCATTTCCTTGATTTCCAAAATTTATGGTGTTGTGAACCAAACACTACTGAAAAATGTAGGCTCATCTCCAGCTCTGCAGCTTTGGGCATGTAATTTGATTCAATTTAACAAATGAGCATGTCAATCCTTGCATTATGGACAGAGAAAATTATCAGTGTGCGCTGGTATGCACTAATATGGCTGTACCAAATGTGAAAATATTTATATATTTACATGGTCTCTGAATTACTGCCAGCACTAGTTAAAAATGTCTCACTCACAGAGAACTTCTTCAAGAGGTATGAGGGTGTCCAGGAATCTCGTTTGTGTAAGTATTGTAAGGCAAGGTGTTGTCTCTTGGTGGTCTCTATTGCTATACTTTGAAAGTTATGTGTGGGATTCACTGGTCTGTCCTTTGGGCCTTCTACAGAGCCTGGCACATAATGGGATGTCAGAAAAATACTTTAAACATTGATGTTCATCTTCAGTCCCACCAGCATTCCCAGGCAAATGTGAAACAACCTTCACTTCTGAGGCCGAAGTTGACCTCCCCCATCTTAATATAAATAGTATATTCTCAAAATTCAAGGCTTCTAGACTACATCAATAAGATATCATACAAAAATTAATTCTCATGGTCAAATAAGTTTGGAAATCCTCTGTATTTAAAGATATAATGCAAGCCACATGTAATTTTAAGGTTTCTAGTTGTAACATTAAAATAAGTTAAAAAGAAAAAGATGAAATTAATTTTAATAATATTGTATATTTAATTCAATATATCTAAAATATTATCATTTCAAGATTAATCAATGGAAAACATTTATTAGTGAGATGTTTTGCCTTTTCCCCCTGTACTACATTGTGTATTCTATACTTCAGCATCTCTCTATTCAAACCAGCCACCTCTTAAGAACTCAGTGGCCCCATGTGGCGAGTGGTTACCAACTGGACATCCCAGCTCTATTTCCTATGCTCCTTCTCTATTAGGGCTGAATAGAACACATTAATTAGTTCATTAAAGGTTCTGAGAAATTCTATCTTAATGTTCTATCCAAACAAGATGTACTTAACTTTCTTTATCTTAGAATTTCTCAAACATATTTGCCCATGAAATGTGCATGCACTCAGGCGCGCGCGCGCGCGCGCACACACACACACACACACACACACAGACACTGATTTTAGAACACCTATTTAAATTACACAGAATTAGTCTCCAGAAAAGATTCCTCTAAAAGACAACATTTTTGGACCAATAGAGTAGAAAGTCACTACTTAGTTATGAACATATGCAGCAGAAGGTGAGAATGTGCATATAAACAAATCTATGTGTGTGAGAGGATGGTGAGGCTGTGTGGGTGTGCATGAAGGTGTGTAAGAGGGTGTGTGAGAGGGTGTGTATAAAGGTGTAATCAGGGTGTATAGGAGGGTATGTATGAGGGAGTATATGAAGGTATGAGTAGGGTGTGTATAAGGATGTGTATGAGGGTGTATATGAAGGTATGTATGAAGGTGTGTATGAAAGTGTGTATGAGGATGTGTATGAGGGTGTGCACGAAAGTGTATGAGGGTCTGTGAGAGGGTGCATATGAGAGTGTGTATGAAGGTGAGTATGAGGGTATGTATGAAAATGTGTATGAGTGTGCACATGAGAGTGTGTAGGATGCTCTGTATGATGTATAGAAAGTGTATTTGAGGGTGTGTGTGAGAGTGTGGTGTATAGGAGGCTATGTATCAGGGTGTATATGAGGGTATGTAAGAGCATGTGTATGAGAGTGGGTATGAGGGTGTTTATTAGGGTGTGTATGAGGGTGTGCATGACAGTGTATGAGGATGTGTATGAAGGTGAGTATAAGATTGTGTATGAAGGTGTGTATGAGGGTTGTGAGAGGATATGTATAAGGTGTGTATGAGAGTGTGTATTTGGGTGTGTAGAGAGTGTAGGAGAGTGTCTATAAGGGTGTGCATGAGGTTGTATATGAAGGTGTGTATAGAGGTGTGTGAGAGGGTATGTGCATGCTAAAAAATATCAATGGAAATTTTTAAGGTAACACCAAAATGTTTTTTCCTTCTCATGATAGTTTCTAAGGTAAATGTTAATTGTTTGTTTGATTTTTTTCATGAAAATCACATTCTTGAGATGAATACTTTACATTTTTTATATATTTTTTCTTAACTCTAAATTTGAACCCAGGGAAAATAAGAGCTGGAGCATGATTTTCTTTCTGCTTTTGTAGCTGTGGCAAAATTAATATAGTCTAGGCTAATGGGGGAAATTTTCAGAGTTACACATTTGAAAAAATAATTAAGAAACACATATTGAATTTTTAATATCTAATAGTTAGAATGATATAATATCTTCAGTACCTAAAAAACAACAAAAGTCCAAAAGCACTACGGTTTCTAAGACAATTCCTAAACCATCTTCCCAAATGTGGAATGTTATTAACTCGATTGTTTTTTTATTATAATAGAGTTAGGAATATACTCCAAACCAAACATAATGAAACAACTCCCAGGGAAGGGAGAGACTGCATTTCTAATGGGGTGTATGTCTTTAGCTGGAGGTGGATGATGGGAATGTGACCAAGCCAGTTCCTGCGATGTTCGTTAGTGCTCATGGGAGGGGCGTGGCCAAGATTAGTAATAAGTTTGCAGCTTGTAAACTGTTCGATTATTCTAGGGGGCCAATTAGTCTCTGAGTAAGCAACACTTTTGGCATTTATCATTTGGGGACCACTCCTTTTTCAGAGTGTCTCCTTGTCAATTTTAGTTGGTCTTCACACCATCTTTTTGAAAACAGTCTATTTCTCTTTGGATGGATAAAATGGTAGGTTATTTTACAATTACCAGGTTAACAGAAAGAACTAGAAGGCCCTCAAGTCCTTTTCTTATTCCTTTCAGATTCTGAAAGTGGGTTTGAATAAAACAAGTGGTGACATTGTCATTTGGACTTTGCTTTAGAAATTCAGTGACAAAGACGGCTCCTCTGCCAAGGACTTTGATTGATCACTAGTGTCTAGACTTTGTGGACACCAATTCTAGTAACATGAGGTCAGACTAGATGAAACATATGATGAGACACAAAAGTACAGATTAAGCCAAATGTTTATGTTCTAATATGGCTTCATAACTCACGGTGCAATAGAACACCTTTTCTAGCACAGCTTTTCTATCTATTCCATTGGTAAAAAATTCAGAGGGTATTGAAGCTTAATTAGTTAGTATACATAAACCAAAGGAGAAATCATCCTTGTGCTGTTTATTACTCAGATATTCAGATTCAGAAACAGGGATAGACACGATTCACCACATACTGAGTTAGAGGATACAGAATCGTAGCATTCCAAGATACTAAAACCTATTGTCATTACTAGCTTTTAATGGCAGTCAGCTACAACAGATATATTTAAATGACCAATGTTTGCCCTAAACTGAACAAATGATGCTTTTCAATCATCTAAGTGATTAGACCTGTGTAGTTCTACAGACATGATGATACAAATAAGTAAACATAGGAAGATTTTTATGTCATGAATTTGGGGAAAACAGTAACTAGAGTCTAAAAATATATTATCTAACATTGGAAACAAATCTCTGTTTCTTTGATGCCATAGCAGATGAAGTAACTGACTTTTAGGGGCTATATTTTTGTAAATGTGTCTGAATTAAAGGGGTTTTTATGTTCATGTTTGTGTGTGTGTGCATGCACACACCACACACTGGTTGAATCTGCTTATGCTACAATTTCACCGTAGGCACACTGAAGTAAAGAACTATGTTTTTTAATACCCACTGCATAAGAATAAGTATTGAAGATCCAAGATAGTGGAGGAGTAAGTGGAAGCTCCATTAACTTCCTCCCAGGACCAATCTGGAACTATAACTAAACTGTATAGAAGTCATTCTGAAAAATCAACTGAACACCAGCTGGAGAGAAGCCTTATAACCAAGGACAGACAAAAGAAAAAACTTCACCACAACAAGATTGGTAGGGAGTATGGAGGAGTGGGCTGGCTGGGCTTCATGGATGGCAGCTGAAGTTCTTGATGGATATTTCAGTGGCCAAGGAGTACCCCTGAGAAGTGTGTATTCTAAACCACAAGCTGGGCTCCCCAGCCTATAACACCAGAGCTAGAAAGGAACCCAAATAACATCCAACTATGAAAGCAGCAGGATGTCTGTCTGCCAGGGAGAGATGGGTAGAGACTCAAAGAGCCTCTTAAAGGGCCAATGCACAAAATTTCATTTGCAGCAACTTGACCTGGGCTCTGGCAGAGAGAGGGCAGAATGAACTAGAGATGCTTGAGGAGAGTTTGGGGTTGGTGGCTCTGGGGAGAGAACTGAAGAAACAGTTGCCAAGATCCCTATGCTAAGTCATACCCCTTACTGCAGAAGCCATCTTTCTCAGGCAAAGTTCTCACTTCCAAGTAGCATCAGGCTGAGTGGAAGCAATAGCCACACCCACAGGAATTACTCTGCCCCACACTGTGGAGCTTGAGCCAACCTGCCGATTACAGTTTGATGAGTTCAACAACTGCACAGCCTAACAATAGATTAGCCCAACAACTGATTACTTTAACAGCTAAGGTGGAAAATACAGAGGAGCAGCCAAAATGGGAAGATAAAGAAATAGATCCCAAATGAAAGAAAAAGAGAATTCTCTAGAAGAACTAGATGAAATGGAAGCAAGTAATTTATCAGATACAGAGTTTAAAATAATGATTATAAGAATACTCAATAGCATGAAAAAACACATAAAAATCATAAAAAAGGATGAGTCAGAAATAAAGACTGCAGTATCTGAAATAAATATTACATTGGAAGGAATAAAAAGGTTAGAAGAAGCAAAGGATCTAATCATTGATTTGGAAGACAAGGTAGATAAAAAACACCCAGGCAGAGCAGCAAAAAGAAAAAAGAATTAAAATAAGGAGATCTTAAGAAACAGTTTGGGTAACATGAAGAAGAGCAGCATCGACATCATGGGAACACCAGAAGGAGACTAGAGCAAGCAAGGGATTGAGAGCCTGTTTGAAGGACTAATGACCCAAAACTTCACTAATCTGGTAAAAAAAAAAAAAAAAAGGACACACAAGTCCAGAAAGCTCAGAGAATTCCAAAGAAGATGGACACAAAAAGGCCTACACTGAGATACATCATAATTAAAATTACAAGGTTTAAAGACAAAGAGAGAATCCTAAAAGCCACAGGAGAAAAGCAGGTAGTTACTTAGAAGAGAGCACCAAGGGAGTGGTGTAAAATATTCACGGCAATGAAAAACAGGGACCTACAACCAAGGCTACATTACCCAGCAAGGCTATTGTTTAAAATCAAAGGAGAAATAAAGAGTTTCCCAGACAATTAAAAGCTAAAGGAGTTTGTTAACACCAGACCACCACTGCAACAAATGTGAAAGAGCTTGCTTTAAGAAGAAGAAAAGGAGAAAAAAAAAAAAAAACAGAGGAAAGCAGTCTAACAATAAAATGGCATTGCATACATATCTATCAATAATCACCTTAAATGTAAATGGCTTAAATGCTCCAACCAAAAGACATAGGGCAGCTAAATGGATAAGAAAACAAGACTCATATATATGCTTCCTCCAAAAGACCCATCTCATTTGAAAGATACACAGAGACTAAAAGTAAAGGGTTGGAAAAATGTATTTCATGCAAATGGAAAAGAAAAAAAAGCTGGGGTAGCAGTCCTTATATCTGACAAAATAGACTTAAAACAAAGGCTATAGTAAAAGACAAAGAAAGACTCTACATAATGATAAAGGGAACATTCCTACAAGGAGATATAACCCTAGTGAAAATTTATCACCCAGCACAGGAGCACCCAAATATTTGAAGCAAATCTTGATGTACATAAAGGGAGAGATCAACACAAATACAGGCATAGTTGGGGATTTTAACATCCTATTGACTTCAATGGATAGATTTTCCAGGGAGAAAATCAACAAGACAGCAGGCTTAAATGACACACTAGATCAAATGGAATTGATACCTTCAGAGCATTTCATCCGAAAGCAGCAAAATATACATACTTTTCAAGTGCATCTGGAATGTTTTTTAGGATAGACTACATGTTAGGACACAAAACGAGTCTTGATAAATTTAAGACTGAAATCATATCAAGTGTCTTCTTTGACCACAATGCTATGAAATGAGAGATCAATCGCAAGAAGAACCCTGAAAAACACACAAAGACATGGAAGCTAAATAATATGTTGTTAAACAATGAATGGGTCAAAAATGAGATCAAGGAAGAAGTCAAAAGATACCTTGAAACAAATGAAAATGAGGACACAAAAATTCAAAATCCAAGAAATCCTAAGAGGGGAGTTCATAACGTTACAAGCCTATCTCAAAAAACAAGAAAAAGATCAAACAAATTATCTAATTTCACCCATAAAGGAACTTGAAAAAGAACAACAAAGCCCAAAATGAATAGAAGGAAGGAAATAATAAACATCAGAGCAGAAATAAATGGAGTCTAAAAAATGGATACAAAACATCAGTGAATCCAAGAGCTGTTTCTTTGAAAACATAAACAAGATTGACCAACATGTATGAATGACCCATGGACATGGGAAACAGAGTGGGAATTGACTGTGGCAGCGGGGGTGGGGGTGTGTTGGGGGAGGGCAGTAAAGGGGGAAAAATTGAGACAACTGTAATAGAATAAACATTATTTACAAATTAAAAAATAAATAAAATCTTTATTAAAAAAAAGATTGACCAACATTTAACCAGATTCATCAAGAAAAAAATAGAAAGGACCAAAACAAATAAAATCATTAATGGAAGAAGAGAAATAAATACAAAGAAATACAAAGATTCTAAGAAAATAGTATGAACAACTATATGCCAACAAACTGGACATCATGGATGAAATGGATAAAACTTTAGAAACATACAATCTTCCAAAACTAAATAAGGAAGAATCAGAGAATCTTACTAGACATATTATATACACCTATTGAAACTGAAGCAGTAATCAATACCCACCCACCCCCAAAGAAAAAACCGAAAAGCCCCGGACTGAATGGCTTCACAGGTAAATTTTACCAAATATTCCTAGAAGAACTAACCCCTCTCCTCCTCAAACTATTTCATGAAATTCAAGAGGAGGGAAGTCTCCCAAACTCCTTTTATGAGGCCAACATTACCCTCATTCCAAAACCAGATAAAGATATTACAAAGAAAAAAAAGAAAGTTATAGACCAATATCCCTCATGAATATGGACACTAAAATCCTCAATAAAATATTATCAAACTGAATATAGTAATGCATCAAAAAGATCATACACCATGATCAAGTTGGATTTATTCCAGAAATGTAAGGTTGGTACAACATTCACAAATCAATAAATGTGATTCACTACATAAACAAAATAAAGGATAAAAACCACATGATTATATCAATAGATGCAGAAAAAGTATTTGATAGAATTCAGCACCCACTCATGATAAAAACTCTCAGCAAAGTAGTCATAGAGGGAATGTACTTAAATATATTAAAGGCTGTATATGACAAACCTACTGCCAGAAGCTACTCAACAGGCAAAAACTACAAGTGTTCCCTTTGTGATCGGGAATAAGACGGGGATGTCTGCTCTCTCCTCTCTTATTCAACATAGTACTGGAAGTCCTAGCCACAACAATCAGACAAGAAGAAGAAATAAAAGGCATCCAAATTGTAAAGGAAGAGTAAAACCGTCTTTATTTGCAGATGACATGATACAGTACATAGAGAATTCTAAATATTCCACCAAAGAACTACTAGCACTGATAAATGAATTCAGCAAAGTAGCAGGATACAAAATTAATATTTAGAAATCAGTTGTGTTTTAACTTGCCAATAACAGGCTAACAGAAAGGGAAATTAAGAAAACAACTCCATTCACAATTGCTTGAAAAAGAATAAAATACCTAGGAATAAACCTAACCAAGGATATAAAAGACCTGTCCTCAGAAAATTATAAGACACTGATGAAAGAAATTAGAGAAGATACAAATAAGTGGAAACACATACTGTGTTCATGGATAGGAAAAATTAATATCATTAAAATGTCCATACTACCTAAAGCAATCTATAGATTCAGTGCAATTCATATCAAGAGTCCAATGACATATTTCACAGAACTAGAAGAAATATTTCAAATATGTATATGGAATCACAAAAGGCCCCTCATGTCAACAGCAATCTTGAAAAAGAATAAAGTTGGAGGAATCATGCTACCTAATATCAAACTATATTATAAGGCCATAGTAATCAAAACAGCATGGTACTGGCATAAAAACAGACACACATATCAATGGAACAGAATAAAGAGTCCAGAAATAAATCCGCCTCTCTATAGTCAATTAATATTTGACGAGGAATCAAGCACATATAATGGGCTAAAGATAGTTTATTCAATAAGTGGTGTTGCGAAAATTGGAAAGATACATGCAGAAAAATTAAACTAGATCATCTTTTTATACAACACACAAGAATAAATTCAAAATGGATCAAAGACTTAACTGTTAAACCAGAAACCACAAAATCCTAGAATAAAACATAGTCGGCAAAACTCGGACATTGATCGTAACAGTTTTTTATCTGATATATCTCCCCATGAAGGAAAACAAAGGAAAAAATTTAAAAATGGGACTATATCAAAGTAAAAAGCTTTTGCACAGCAAAGGAAATCACCAACAAAAAAAGACAATCCACAGAATAGGAGAACATATTTGCCAATACATCTGATAATGGGTTAATATCCAAAATTTATAAAGTACTTACAAAACTCAACACCAAAAAACCAAACAACAGAATTTAAAAATGGGCAAAAGATCTGAAAAGGCACTTCTCCAAAGAAGATATACAAATGGCCAATAGACATATGAAAAGATGCTCAATGTCACTAATCATCAGATAAATGCAAATTAAACCACAATGAGATATGATCTCACACCTGTCAGAATGGCTATCATCAATAAATCAAAAACAACAAGTGTTGGTGAGGATGTGGAGAAAGGGAAACCCTTTTGTACTGTTGGTAGGAATGCAGGCTAGTGCAGCCACTGTGGAAAGCAGTATGAAGATACCTCAAAAAATTAAAAATGGATATGCCTGTTGACCCAGCAATCCTACTTCTGGGAGTATACCCAAAGGAACCCAAAACACTAATTTGAAAAAAACATAAGCACCCCTATGTTGATTGCAGCGTTATTTACAATCACCAAGATATGGAAGCAGCCCAAGTGTCCATCAAGAGATGAGTGGACAAAACAACTATGGGAGATTTATGCACTACTATTTGTCTGTAAAAAGAAGAAAATTTTACCCTTTGCAACTGAATGGCTGGACCTGGAGGAAATTATGCTTAGTGAAATAAACCAGTCAGAGAGAGACAAATACCATATTATTTCACTCATTCATGGAATCTAATGAGCAAACTGAACTAACAAGGAGAATGGGGACGGACTCATAGATAGAGAGCAGGATGACAGCTAATTGCGGGGGGGGGGGAGGTGAGGGAGTGAAGGGATTGAGAAAAAAGAAAAAGAACTGTGGACATGGACAACAGTGTGGTGATTGCTGGGAAGAGGGGAATCTAAGGAGATGAAATGGTAATGGAAAAAAATACAATAAAGATGAAAAAATTTTAAAAAAGAGTAAGTACTTATGGGATGTTTATTAATGGTTTTGTTGTTACTGCACTAACCAGTTGCAGATTTTAATGATTACATTAAAATGATTATACTCTTGTAAAACAACTTTGTTTGGGCCATTGAAAAGAACAGAAACATGTTGAGCCAATGCTCAGAGGTCCTTCACAATAACATAGGAAGACTCTTATCTTGGTCTTTATAGCATATAATTCTGATTCCTTCCCTTCATCTCACTGGCAAAATTTAGGCTAAAAAGTTCCTATCCTACTCTCCCTATCCAGATCTGGCCAGTTGCCATCATGAGCCTGTTGTGAGGCAGATACAACTTCGTCTGCTGATGATGAAAGTCTGGCCTAGCCCACACTCTAGATTCCTCAGTCTTCCTTGTGAGTCTATAGTAACACCTGTTACTTCAGGTATCTAGTTCCATGAGCCAGTATGAAACCAGATCTCTTCGATTGCAAGGAAAATTACTAATCTCTGTGCTTGGGCTGAAGCTACACTTCCCATGGCCAATGACTGAGTGTGGCAAAGATCCTGAGGCAGACCAGTTCCTGGAGCCACAGGACTCCCCTGATGGGTGGCTTCATTTTGAGAAATCACCAGTAAACTTGCTAAAGTTTTCTTAGAACTGCATTTAGTTCTTCCCCATCTCCTTCACTGGGGACAGATTTACGCAATGCGGTATGATGGCCCCCTGAGCCATTCCCTCTAATAAACTTTTGTGCATTTAATCCTGCCTTAGCATCTGTTTCTAAAAGGACACACATTAATATTTGGAAGGTAGGTTTTTAATATGAGGAGTGGTGAATTGTATACAGAGTTGCCAATCCTATGAGGAGTTCTGGAGCTGAGATAGCCCTTCAGAGTTGTCCCACTTTCCCAATGGTTTGGCTTTCCGAGTTTGGCTTGGAAAAATGTATTCTATACATATGATGAATATTGCTAAGTGGTCATACCTATGTATGAAGCAAAGCAGTGATGAGTTGGCAACTTGTGCCATGGGTAAAAGTGCTTATGGTAGAATGGATACCAGGAATTGGCCATTTTCTTTCAAACCTGTCAGCAGAACCTGGATGTGAAAGTAGTATATTGTGATGCTTTCATTTTAGGAAGTTCAGTCCTTTACCAGGATGACTTTGTCAAGGTTTCCTAGCAACTCACAGGGAATGCTTACATGTTCCATGAGTCTGTGCTGGTTGGGGCGTGCCATCCCATCAGTCGTCCCTTCTGCACCCCCCATTTGCCACTATCACTACATAGCAGGCCATTTTCTACCATTTTTAACTTTTTAAATAAATATTTTTATTAAATAAATGCATGCACATGACTTTAAACATCTAACATAGGCAATACTTAAGGTTTATAATTTAAAAAGCCATTCTTTATACCATCTTTCATTTCTCTCCCCCAGAAGCAAAACCTTCTTAATTCTTCTAGCTACTTCTCCTAGGATTTTCTTCCATATTTGAAAAGTTTTGCATATACAGCTGTTTCTTGGTTTATAGATATAAGAAGGTACCCACTGACTTCACTACATGCTACGTAAGGACTCATCATCATTTCTATCATTGTCCTTTTTCTCAACACTCCAACATAGCCATGTTTTACTAAATCAATAGCCAATGTTTACATTGGTATGATTATGCAAATATTACTTACCTCACTAGAATTATTCCTTCTTTTGTGTTCAAACATACAAGATCTGTTTTGGCAAATTCCAGCCATTATTAATAGAATGAGAACAGTTTGCGTGACATCAATGTAACCTGGCAGCCAAGGAGAGTGAACTGGAATGCACATGCATGAACAATGACAGCCTCACTGTACTAATCAGTGGGGGCAGTAGACGCTGTTGAGTGAACATGTGTACTGTGTGGCTGTTACATTCAAAATGACTGAGCAAGTAGAGCAATGAATCTGTATCAAATTTTGTGTTAAGTTTGAACATTCCTCTGTGGAAACTATTTGGATGATTTAGGCTTTCAGGGATGAGGCGATGAGGCAATGAGTGCAGTGCAAATGCAGGTGTGGCACAAGCACTTCAAAGAAAGTGATCCTCAGGCTGGAAGCCCTGCAACAAGCAGAACACCTGAGAATGTTGAATGTGTACAGACTGCAATTGACAAAAATTGGTGACTGGCAGTATGAAAACTAGAAGTTGATTTGGGGATTCTAAAAAACGACTATGTCCAAAATTTTGATGCAGGATCTTGGCATGAAATGTGTTGTGGAAAAAATTGTACTGTGGCTGCTGCTGCCAGAGCAGAAGGAACATAATGCTGAAGTTGCTAATGATGTTGGGAGAACTATGTTAGGTCCCAGGATGCCTACTTTGAAGGGGGCTGAGGCATCATTGTCCTATGTACAATGTTTCTTTTATCTTGTATCTTCTTCAATAATGTCTCTATTTTTCATAGTACATGGCTAGATATGTTTTGGACAGGCCTTGTATGTTTATAGTTATTTTATTAATATTATTTAAATTATTATTAATTTTCTTAGTTTCTAGATCCCTCCCTCCTAAAGTCATCTGTTCTCCTGATCCTTGCTGGGCAGATTTCTCTTTTAGCTTTGCCACAAAGTGACATCCTTAGAGCTGTCTCTTTACCAGCCTTCTAGATAACATTTCATATTTTCCTACACCTCATGTTGCCTCTTTCTTGCTTTATCTCTCATTTTGGTAGACTGTTTCTCCTTGTATCATTTCACTCTTGTACTTTCCAAAGAAATATTAAGAAAGAGGTAGATTTATTTGTTATTTATCCATATAAAAATGTCTTTATGTCATCCTTGTAGTTACTTCATTATGTATTTCCAGGTTGAAATCCATAGTCAAGGAGTAAATCTAAATGTAGGATGAAAATATTTTCCCTCATTATTTAAGGCTCTTTTCTAGATTCCAACATTGTTGTTGAGAAATCTAACGCCACTCTATTTCCAGTTCCTTTACAGTTTATTTATTGTTTTTCTTCCCTGGAAGTTTTAGGCTCTTTTTTTTTTATCACTGAGCTCTGAAATTTTCCACAATAACTTTTGGTATGGTCTTAGCTTGGGCTCTGAGATAGAGGTTGTTGTATAGTAGGTTTATTTGGGACTGCTATAGAAAACCACACTTGTGAGGGATAAGAAAAGCAGGGCTGGGCAGAGGGAGGCATAACTGTGATGTACATATTTCAGCCAATCCTTTGAAGAGTTCTGGAAATGGAACAGCACTTCAGAGTTATCCCACCTTAGACAGTAGGCTGGATCTTTATGTGTTCTTCCCCTGTGGGCTTGTCATGGATGTGGACTATTCCCAAGAAGGGACTGACCATGGGTGAGACAGTGCCCTTGAATCAATGTCAATTTCCCAGGAGAAAATCACCAGAAAACCACCAGCCACCAACATACCTGGAACATGGGGGAATGAGTGCTCAGTCCTGTAGGAAAATCTGGTAGCACACAACAGGTTATAGGTCTTATTTCAATAACTGTGCTGAGCTTTTGCTGTACTTATTCAGTCTGAATGCTGTGTCCTCCAGTTTGGGGAAATTTTCTTTGTTGTTTTATAATTTCTTCTCTGCTTTTTTTGTTATCTTCTTTTACTATGACTCATATTTTGTTTCTGCAAGGTTAATCTTCTAATCTTATCTTTCTTCTTCTATTAAACATTTCTTGATCCTTTAAATTTATATCCCAAGATATTTCTTCAACATTATTTTCCAATATGCTCGTGGTGGACATCTAGTGACATGATGAATCTGAGAGATAAGATTGGGGGACCAAAAGCATCTGCTATGTAAATTAGTAGCTTTCTTATCCCTTTGGTGTCATTTTGTGGAACATTGGGAAGAATAATATATAAACACAAATAGTCTGTCTGAAATTTTGAAATTTCAGGCTGTCTTTACTCAGTTTGCTTTCATTCCTCTTCAAATCACTTCCCACCGAGTATAATCAAAGACAATCTAGTGAAAGCTGAGACCAGGCTCTCATGTGCAGCACTTTACCAAAGACCTCAGAATAACTGAAAAGCATTACCACACACAGGAAATTATATTTTAAATGTGTGGCTCCTTTCATAGTCCATAGGTCCAATTCATTTCATGAGGCAAGAATCAACTGGTGTTTAATTAATCCACACTTTGCCCCATGTTTCAGAAAACAGCTTGTATCTCTTCGGAGGACCTTGAGTACATTTCTTCTGCTTGTATCTACAAAGCCCAAAGACAACTTCTTTTACCTCTAAAGTCTTAGGCTTTCCAAAATAGTCCTTATTTTTAACCCAGGACTGGCAGCTTTCCAGAATGACTGGTAGTAGGAATTTCCATTCTCTCCAGAGTTTACGGCATTCAACAAAGCCATGTTTTCCCCAAGCTTGCTCTCAGGAAGTATTTGTTATAAGTACATCAACGTCGTAGTCCAAGGAAAGCATAGATGACCCAGTGTTCCTCGTGTTCATCTTGACAATCAGGTATACACTTCCTTGCTGTCATTTTATGTTCTCTTTCTTTATCAGGCAACTGTTTAAATAATAAAACACTTATGTATGCATGCATGCACACACACTCTTGCACACACACTTCCTTCTGAAACCAAGCTACACTATATAGATATCCTAGGGATCGAAGCCAACAGAGGTGAAAAATTTCATTGAGTAAAATAGTCTTGTATGTTCCTCTGCAAGAGCAATTAAACTCATCAAACCAGTTCTCCACTAAAGGGTCCTCTGTCACATGAGTCAATGCCTTCCCCTATTCAAGAGACCCAAAATCATGTCAAGTGTCTATCTACTGCAAACATAAAATTGCTGCATTTGGGAGATTTGTAATGGCAGGATTTGTTTTTCTGTGTACTGGGGCTTAATGTTTATAGTTAATGACTATGAAGTCATTCAGTAATAGGTTCATATCCCAGTTCTGCCACTTTCTAACAGTGTGTCCTTGGGACAGCTATTTCATTTTTTGTCCTTCAGCTTTCTCATCTGTAAACTTGTTGTTAAAGTTAGGTGAGGAAATTTATGTAAAAGATCTTCACACAGTGGTTAATGAACATAATCTTCAATAAATACTAACTATAAGTGCTAATTAACTAATAACTTCACTATTAATTGAGTATGGGTGCTGTTTTTGCCTCACAGTTACATTTGCTAAGTAATTTGTTGTGTATCAAGATAGGACACAAGTGATGTAAACTGGAAACTCTAGGCTGTTATATGAAGACTACCAATTAAAAAAACAATGAATGTCAGAGGTCAGGGTAGATTTTTAGCCCCAACTAGTAAGATGATCTCCTAATTTGGTACAAATCTGTTTCGGTTCATTCAAGAAAGGGGCTCCAGATGCTGTAGATTTTTTTCTTTTCTCCTTCTGACATGAGGGAGAGGCTGCAGGAACCCTTGGCCAATTTAAAGGTTGAGGCAATTACCTGCCAGTCCAAGCTGTTCAAAAGATGAGTAATAATGAGGCGCTTCCTAATTACCAAGGCTTTTGGCTTGTCAGATTATAAATCTCTTCCTGAAATGTAGCTAATTGGAATTGCCAAGGAAAGAAATTCAGAAATACTAGATAAGAGCAGATACTGAATTCAGTTAGGGTGGTTGTTTTCTATTGTTTCTGTTCATAGCCCTCTTACATGATAAATCTTCCATCTTTCTGATTGCATCTTGGAATAAAGGGAATCTTGTCCTTCCTCCTATTTTGATGATGTGTTGCTAAAAAGAGAAGTTTGTGGGATGTTATTTCTACTCCTTCTAGAGGGTTTAAGAAATCTAAACCTGAAATCACGTAGGTAACATTTCACTAGATTAGTTTTGAAAGCTCAAGTATCATGTCCTGTGAAATACAATTGGATTTTTAAAACGGAAAACAAAGTTTCAAATCCAATCCTGCTGCTTATAGTACATGAGAATTCCAGTGGCTTATGTCATTGCTCAGAGACTCAGTTTCCTAAACTGTAAAACAAAGAAAAGAATATCCACTCCACAGAGCCTTAAATAGGGTAAATTAGATAAAACTGTAAACATAGTGGCTGCCCAGAGTAGTCAGTCAGTAATTTGGGAGGGACCACTCTGTAAAGTACATGATTTTCTAACCACTTTGCTGTACATCTGAAACTAATACAGAATAATAGGGAGTGTAAACTGTAATTGAAAAATTTTAAAAAGTAGAACTCTTTATTAAATAGATTTTCAAGTAAAATTTTTAGGCACTTCATTTTCTGATAAAAAAAAACTTGTTGCACTCCAAACCCAAACAAGTAAACCTGAAAAAAACCCCAAAATATCTAAAGAGAATTCTGTATTTTGCTGTGTATAAGGTGCACTTTTTTGCCCAAATTTCTGAGGGGAAAATAAGGATGCATATTATGTATGGGTAATACCTGAAAACCTTATACCTGCTCTTGTGTTTTGTAATTATTTGTTACATTAAATTTCTTGTACTATAATATGTCCAAAAGTAAATGTTAAATTCTTTTATAATAGAAAAAAACCCAAATAGCTAAATGTTAATAAATAATTGTATTAAAAATTAAAACAAAAGGTTTTTCCCCAGAAAGTTTGGGACAAAAACATGGGTGCGCATTATACACAGCAAAATATGGTACATAATTCAAGTTCCTCACAGTATCATAGAAAATGAATTTAAAATTCTCTGAAAGGTATCCCTGAAATACACTTGCATATGCAAACAAACATTTAAATCCAAGTGCCTGTTTGTGAGACACATTATAGATTAGTAAATAAACCACGCTTCAATAGGAATAATAGTGTGCAGATAATAAAAGTAATTAGATAATTCTGTATATTTGGATGTCATGTCATATGATTTAATGATAATAGAGTTAAATGAAAATTATGAAATGTGTATGGTTTTCTAGTTTTTTATATAAAAAAGAAAAGGATACACAGACACAAAAACTTGTATATGGCAAGATGTACCAAACATTGGCAACTCTGAACACCTCTGGAGAGACAATTGGAGGATTTTGGGTCACAGTCATAAGGAAACTTGCTTTTATAGAGTTTGAATTTTTACAGATAGCTGCATATTTTATTTACAATAAAAATAAAGAGAAAGAGCTGCTGAGATGATTTATAGAATTTCTATGTCTTTCTTCAGGAAGCTCTTCTGAAAGGGCTATGAACGCATGCGGCTACAACATAATCTCCTGAACTCCATAGTTTACCTTAGTATTTACTCTTGGTATTGTACATTTTATAGGTTTGGAGAAATGTATAATACAGGGTCCAGCAGAAGTAACACCTTCTTGAGTGTGGTTGGTAGGGTAATAACATGGGTGAGATAGTATATAGTTTTTTTTTAAATTTTTAAGTCATGTTTATTCTATTACAGTTGTCTCAATTTTTCCCCCGTTGCTCTCTTCAACACATCTCACCACACCTCCCTCTCCCACAGCCAATTCCCACTCTGTTGTCCATGCCCATGGGTCATTCATTGCCGCAGGGACAGAGCTCCCGGATCTGAGGGTTTCCGTTCCGGGCCAGCTGAGGAGGGAGTGGGACTCTGAATCCCGCAGAGCTCATACCAGGGTGATCATAGATTGGGGGGAATAAACACAAGTTATTGCAAACACTTCTCTGTTTGCCAGGATAGGGGCAAGGGTACTTCCCTCTAGTCAAGAAACCCCCCAAGCCCCTTTTTCCAAAGGCTTTTATCAAAAGGGTTGTAAGTAGGTGTAGGTAATAGGAATGTGCAGCTTATCTCATTACATCAGTGTGTTAATGTTTACACAGAATAGATGATGTTTTGAAGAAAACAGATGGCAGGAACACACTGATTTACATGGCTCTGAGAAGAGACTAGTAAACATAAGAATGTAAACATGAGAGTGCCAAAGGGTATAGGGTTAGGGCCTGTGAATAATGTAAATTTCCATCCTAGCATGAGCTGGCTATCATAGCTTTTGAGGGAGAAACAAAGCATGCTTTAAAGCATTTACTAATACGCCTGATTTCCCTTGGCAACCGCCAGATCCAGTTTAAGACTGTCTCCAGTATTGTTTCGAGCCTGATCCAGGTGGCAGGAGGGAGCTGCCAAGAGACAAGGAGACTTCTTTCAGATAGAATGAGGACTCTGGCTATGTACAACCCTAGCTGAGGGGTGCGGGTCTTTTTGCCCTTTCTCTGTGTCCCCCAAAGCCTTGTCCTGCTGCCCTTACCAGCAATGTCTGTCTTAGGTCACTCCTCCTTGTGAGAGATCTTACCCGTCTTTGACTAACCGACCATCTCAGGGCCAAGCAGGATGATGTGAGGGAGGCAGGGGCTGCACCCTTGCAAAGGGGAAAGGTTTCGTCTTCTCAGTGGCCTGTTTTCCCAAGGCCTCCTTGATTAGTTCCAGCTTTGGGGCCCTCTTGCTTGTTGGCATGGCTACAGTTCCTGAAACAAGACAGGGCATTTCCCAACAATTCATACATGTTCTTTGTTTAGTCCCTTCTTTTTCTTTCCACTATTGTCCTCCTTCCCCATCCCCTCTTGTCACTTATAGTCTGCTCCATGCTTCCATGCCCGTGGTTTGTTTTGTTCATGAGTTTATTTTTTTGGATACATTCCACTTATAGATGAGATCATACAATATTTGTCTTTCACTGATTGGCTTATTTCACTTAGCTTAATATTCTCCAGTTCCACCCATATTGTTACAAAAAGTAGGAGTTCCTTCTTTCGTTCTTTTTTTTAAAGTAGAGATTGATTTTATCCACTTTTTTTAAATGTCAAAATCCATTATAAAATATTAAAAAATATAAATCCATTATAAAGTCTCAGCAATTAAAACAACATGACACCCGCAAAGAAATAATCAAGTAGATCAATGAAGTAAAATCAACATTCTAGAAACAAATGTATATATCTGTCTAACAATGAAATATATGATTAAATTGATATTTAAAGTCAATGAGGAAAATAAGGTTTATTCAACAAATAAGGTGCATGGACCACTATTACTTGAAATACAATAAATATAGAGCCCTATTTCACATCTTATACAAAAAATATTCAGATGAGTTAAAAATCAATATGTAAAACCTAAGGAGTTTAAGGAGAAAATACAAAATAATATTTTTCTTACCCTGAAGTAAAATATTCAAATGCAAAAGCTATAAAGTAAAATATTGACAATATGACTATATTAAACATTTAAGACTATATAATAATATACATATAAAAAAGTTGAAGGACAAGTAATAGAATAGGAAAGTATTTATAACACATCTAAAAAAGGGTTAATAGCTTTTTTCCCTTAGGGCAAAAATTCTACAATCATTTAATCAAAAAATGGATAAAGAATACCAAAAATCATTTAAGCTTTTTTAAAAATAATGTGCAAGATGTATTCAAAGACAGGTTTAGTTTCAAAAAATAATAAAGTAACAATTAAAATAACACATCATTGTCATAATCAGATTAATAAGTATTAAAAATATTGGTAATATCAAGTATTGGTGATTGTGAAAGGAACTGGGTATTCATAGAGTCTTTTTCTTCATCTTTTTAAAGCAGTCCTCTTACCATATTTTGCAATGCTGGTTTGGTGGAGGTGTATTTTTTTTAGCCTTCTTTTGTCTGGGAAACTCCTTATTTTGCCTTCCATTTTAGTTGAGAATCTTTCTGGGTAGAGCAGTCTTGGTTGCAGGCCTTTGCTTTTCATTCCTTGGGATATTTCTTGCTATTCCGTTTTGGCTTGTAGTGTTTCTGTTGACAAGTCAGCTGCTAGCTGTATCAGGGCTCCTTTAGATGTTACTACCTTTCTCCCTTGCTTCCTTAAGGATTCTCTGTTTGTCTTTGATATTTGCCATTTTAATGATGATGTGTCTTGGAGTGGGCTTCATTGGGTTCCTCTTGAATGGGACCCTCTGTGATTCCTGGACTTGTGTGACTTTTTCTCTCCTCCAATTAGGGAAGTTTTCCATCACTACTTTTTAAAACAGGTTCTCTATCCCTTGCTCCTTTTCTTCTCCTTCTGATTTCCTTATTGTATGGATGTTATTATGTTTCAGGCATTTCCTTCAACGCCTCTTCATTCTTTTTGAGTCTTTTTTCATTTTCTCACTCTTTCTGGGATTTTTTTCCTACCTTGTTCTCCAACTCACTGATTCAGTCCTCACCTTCATCTAGCCTGCTTTTGATTCCTTCTTCTGTGTTTTTCAATTCAAAAATTGTATTCTTCATTTCCTCTTGTCTCTTATTGATAGTTTCTATGTCCTTCATGCTGATATAATTTGCAGTAAGTTCCTTATAGTTTCCCTGTAGTTTTTTTGTAATTCTCTCAGAGATCACTGAGCTTCCTTAGAAGTGTTGTTTTGAACTCAATATCTGATAGTTTACTTGCCTCTATTTCATTTACTTCTCTTTCTGGGGATTCTTCCTTTCCTTTTGACTGGAGGATGTTTCTTTGTCTCCCCATTATTTGTGAGACTCTTCTTTTTTGCTTCTTCTTCTTATATTCTTCTATCTTGAGTTCCTGACTTTGTGGTGTGAACTTCTATTACTGCTGGTTTTTCTTTCTGGATCTGCCTCTGATGATGTCAGATGTTGAGTATGTCTGACCGTTGGGAGTCTGTTCGAGACTTCCAGGGATCTACTGTCTGTGGCTGTCTCATTCATTTGTTAATCTAGTCACTCTGCCCTCAGCAGTCAGGCTTAGGCACCACAGGGACAGGGAAGAGTCCCTCCTGGGGACGGGTCCTCTCATGCTGCTACCGCTCAGGGGAGTGGTCTGCCTGAGCCACATAGCTGCTGCTGTATGGGGGATGAGTCAGCACAGGGATTCCGCCGGCTACTCTCTCAGTTCTCTCCCCAAAGCCTCCTTCCCCAGTCTCTCCTCAGGTGTCTCTAGCCCACTCTGACCCCGCCTTTGCGGGAGACCAGGGTAGGTGGCTGCATACAAATACTTATGCATCGGACTTTTAAATGGATTTTTGCATCTCCACCCTCCTGCCTCTGGCAGAGAGCAACCCTGCCACTTTTTGCAGCTGGCTGTTATCTGTACTTTTTGGGCTTTGGTGCTATAGGCTGGTGATCCTTGCTTATGGTTTAGACCCTGCTCATCTCAGGGGGATCAAGCTGGCTGTTTCAATGTTCTTCTAGTGCTGCCACCCATGGGTTCTCTATGTGCCCTCAGGAGTCTTTACCACAATCCTTACTAATTGGTTGTACTATAGCTGATTCTTCTGTCTGTCCCAGGTTATAAGTCTCCTCTCTCACTATTGTTCAGTTCTTTGTTCCAGGTGATTTCTCCACGATTTAGTTTTAACTCCAGATTTGTCCTGGGAGGAGGTCAGTGTGACTTTCATTCACTCCTCCACCATCTTGATTCCAGGATAGTTAGACATTCTATCATGTCAATATATAGTTTTAATTTGAACATTTCTCCTAAAATGTCGTATGGTGTGTTTGAGTGAGATATTGCTATGTTACAGAATTACATACTTATGATTTTGTAATAAAGGATTTTGTAAAAAGGGGCATTATTTGTTCCAGACCCTGTATATATACTGATTATACATCATTATAATTACATATAGAATATCTTCACTGCGCTAAAAATCCTCTGTGCTCTTTCTATTCATCACACAACCCCCAACACTCCCAACCACTGATCTTTAATTTATTTATTTATCCTTGCCTGAGGACATGCTTGTTGCTTTTAGAGAGAAGGGAAGAGAGAGAGAGAGAGATAGGAAGAAAGAGAGAGAGGGAGAGAAACATCAATGTGTGAGAGAAATTTCTATCTGTTGATTCTTGCATGTACCACAATCAAGGACTGAACCCACAACCCAGGCATGTGCCCTGACTGGCAATTGAACCTGTGCTATTTTGGTTTACTGGATGATGCTCCAACTGAGACACAACAGCCAGGGTCTATGGATCTTTTTACTGTCTCTATATTTTTGCCTTTTCCAAAATGTCACATAGTTGGAATCCTACACTATGTAGCCTTCTCAGCTTGGCTTATTTCACTTAGCAATATGCATTTAAGTTTTTCACACTTCTTTTCATGATTTAGTGCTGAATAATATTCCATTGTGTAGATGTATCATTCACTTACTGAAGAACATCTTGGTTGTTTCCAAGTTTTGAAAATTATGAATAAAGCTGCCATAAAGATAAGCATGCAAGTTTTTCTGTGGATGTAAGTTTTCAACTCCATCATGTAAATACAAGGAGCATACTTGCCTTACTGTAAGGTAAAAAGATGTTTAAATTTGTAAAAAATCACCAAACCCTCTTCCAAAGTAGCATCTCTATATAATTTTTTTGTGTTATGAAATCATATGTATCTTTTTTTTTCTATCATTTAAAAATGTAAAAACCATATGTGTGTTATTAAAAACAAGTTATGGGGTGATTCAAGATGGTGGAGGAGTGAGTTTAAGTTACATTAACCTCCTCCCAGGACCAATCTGGAATTGCAACTAAATTGCAGAGAAATCATCTAGAATAAACAACTCGACAATAGTGGGCAAGGAGCCTTATAATCACAGACAGAAGATACAGCTTCACCACAACATGGCTAGTAGGGATTGTGGAGGAGATGCGAGAGGGCTGCCAGGGCTCCCACAGGTTGTAGCTGAAGTGATAGGGGATAAGCCAATGGCAGCGGGGAGGATCCCCCTAAGAAGTGGGGGAATCTAATCCCTAAGTGGGCTCCCCACCCTACAGCACCAGAGCCCAAAAAGTATACAGATAACACACAGCTGCAAAAAGCTGCAGGGTTTCTCTCTGCCAGCGACAGATAGCAGGAGACACAGAGAGGTGTTTGAAGGGCCAATGCATAAATTTTTCATATGCAGCCATGTACCATGGATTTTGGAGAAGGAGGGGCAGAGTGGACTAGAGACATTTGAGGAGAAACACTTGAGGAGAGGAATGGTGGCTTTAGGGAGTGAAATGAAAGAGCAGCCACCATGATCTTGGTGCTGAGGCATCCACCATACTGCAGGAGCCCTCTTGCTCAGGCAAACCACTCCTCTCCAAGTGGAATCAGTGTGAATAGAAGCAATAGGCCCACCTGCAGGAATTACTCTGCCTCACCCTGAGGAGTTTAAGCCTGACTGCTGAGTGTAGAGTGACTAGATTAACAACTGAAGGAGACAGCCACAAATGGTAGATCTCTGGTAGTCTTGAACAGGTTGCCTAAGGCCAGACTGGGAAACCATCCAAAATCCCCAGAAGTGGATCAATAAAGAAAAAATAATGGTGAATACTAAGTACTACTGAGATTAAACCGCTGTGGTTGTCCCCATGCTTTGTGATATTTTTTTCCTGCATAGTTTTTTTTTAATATTCCTTTATCATCCTTCAAATTTGTGCATAAGTCACTAGATTTTATATTATAGTTTATTTCAATTCTTATATTTTACTCCTCCCTTCTCTTACTCCATTTTACTTTCTTCTTTCCTCTTATTTTTGTTTTAAATTTTGTTTTTTCTCCTGCTACAACTTGTTTCCATTCCACACTGTTACTATTTCTCCCCCATCCAGCCTCTCAAAACCAATTTTCTTGTCAATGGTCATCTCACATTGTTTTTCTTGCTCTTAAAATACTCACGTTCTCTCTCCAGCTTTAACAATCTTTGCTCATTGGTTGTGGATAGGGTAGTTGTTGTTGCATTTTTTTCAATTTTATCTCTAGATCTTCACTATTCTTGTATTTCAAATCTCACATTTTACTATTTCCCTCTCCTAGTTTATTCTTTCTTTTTCCTGCTCATTTTTCTTTTCATTTCAAATTTTAACTTTTCCCTGTGTTAGCCTAGTTTTATTTTCTTTTCTATTTTTTCTTTCATCTTGCCCTATCCTTTTTTGTCTCAAATTTTCATTTTTCCCAGTCTTAGCCAGGTTTTAATTCCTCATTCATAATATTTCTTCTCCTTCTCTCATCTCAAAATCCATTCCCTTTCCTCTGGACATCTTTTAAGCTTCTCTTTCTTCCCTCTTATTCCCATTCCACCTATATTAATCTTAGCTAATTTGTTGTTGATAATGCTGTAGTGGATCTTTTTCTCCAAGTTGGTTTCTATTTTTTATTATTTATTTACTTTTTTCCTCTCTCTCAATTTATTTATTTAAATTTCTCTTTAAATCTAATAGTAGATGCTTCCCTTCTCTTACTCCATTCTGCCTTCTTCATTCCTTTTTACCTATGATGTAAATTTTACTTGATATCTTCACATGGCTCTGATACTCTACTTTTATTAGTGCTTCTCCCTCTACCCTCTCAAAATTATTTTTCTTTCAGTAAATCATCTCATGTTTATTTCTACTTTCTTATAATACTCTTCAACTCTTTACACTATTATTAATACTGGTTAACTTACTATTGAAGGTGGGATTGTGGGCGGGAGTTATTTTTGCAGGTATTGGTTTGTTTCCTGGGCTGTATGGTTTTCTTCTGGCATCACATGCAAGACGTGGTGGGTGGAGTGACCCTTAGTCAGACAGCTGGAGGGAAGGATGCACCAGAGAATGACCCAACAACAATCAAAACCACATTACATCCAGAGAGGCAACATAAACAGTAAAAGGGCATCCCAAGAGCATCAAGATCAGGGGATCAAGGAGACTACACAACTGAATCCCACAGGTCTCTTACCATAGAAGTTCACACCATAAAGACAGGGAGTAAAAGCAGGTCAATTTAAGAAGCAGAAAAAAAAGAGATGAATCTCTCTTGAAATGGGGAGACAAAGAAAAACCCCCAATTAAAGGAAAGGAAGAATACCCTAAAAGAGTGCTATATGAAATATAGGCAAGTCAGTTATCAGAAATTGAGTTCAAAACAATGGTTATAAGGAAGTGCAATGAACTAAGTGAGAATTACAAAAAACTACAGGGAAGCTACAAGGAACTTACTGTGAACTGCACCAGCATGAAAGAGGATGTAGACTATCATTAAGAACCAGGAGAAAATGAAGGATAAAATTTCTGAATTGAAGAATACAGTAGTAAGAATTAAAAGCAGACTAGATGAAGCAGAAGATCAAATCAGAGAGTTGGAAGATAAGGTAGGAAAAAATTCCCATAGAGAGGAAGAAAAGGAAAAAGACTCAAAAATAAAGAAGAGTGGTTAAGGGAGCTGCAGGACATCATAAAATGTAATAATATTCAATAATACGGATACCAGAAAGAGAAGAAGAGGAGCAAGGGATAGAAAACATGTTTGAAAAAAGTAATAATAGAAAAGTTCTCTAATTTGAGAAGAAAAAAGGTCACATAAGTCCAGGAAGCACAGAGGGTCCCATTCAAGGTGAACCAAGTGAGGCCCACTCCAAGACACATCATCATTAAAATGGCATATATCAAAGACAAAGAGAGAATCTTAAAGGCAAGAAGGGAAAACAGAAATAACATACAATGGAGCTCAATAGAAACACTGCATCCAGAAGGGAATAGCAAGAAATATTCCAAGTAGTGAAAAGCAAAAACCTGCAACCACAGCTACTCTACACAGCAAAGCTCTTATTTAAAATGGAAGGCAAATTAAGGGGTTTCCCACTAAAACAAGGCTAACAGAATACACCTCCACCAAACCAGTATTGTAAAATTTGCTAAAGAGACTGCTTCAAGAAGATGAAGAAAAAGAATGAGAGAGAGAGGAACACAGGTACAAAGGGAAAAAAAATGAATAAGTACCTATCAATGATAACCTTAAATGTGAATGGATTAAATGCTCCATCAAAAGATATAGGGTAGCTGAATAGATAAGAAAATGTGACCCACATAAATGCTGCCTACAACTGACCCACTGCAGAACAAAACACCTACACAGACTGAAAATGAATGGATGGAAAATAATATTCCAAAGAAATGAACAGAGAAAAAAAGCTGGGGTGGCAATACTTACATCAGACAAAATGAACTTCAAAACAAAGGTCATAAAAAGAGACACACAGGGACACTTCATAATACTCAAAGGGAGAAACCATAAAGAAGACACAAACATTATAAACATATATGCACCTAACACAGGAGCATCCAGATATATAAGGAAGATCTTGGAATACTCAAGAAAGATATAGAGAGCAACACACTTATACTTGAGGATGTTAACACTCCACTGTCAACAATGGATAGATCTTCCGAAAAAAGAATCAACAAGGATATTTTAGCACTGAACAATGTACTAGATGACATGGACTTATTTGGTGTATACAGAACCTTTCACTCCAAAGAAGCAAAATACACATTTTTTTTCAAATGCACATGGAACATTTTCATATTAAACCACGTGACAGGACACAAAACAAACCTCAACAAATTTAAGAAAATTGACATCATATCAATCATTTTCTGAGACCACAATGGTTTGAAACCAGAAACTATTCAAGGAAAAAACTCAAAAATGTCCAATTCATGGAGACTGAATAACATATTAAACAATGAATGGGTGAATAATGAGATCAAAGAAGAAATAAAAAATTTCTGTAAACAAATGAAAACGAACCCCATAAAGTTCCAAACCTAAGGGACACAGCAAACGAAGTCCTGAGAGAGAAGTTCATAGCAATGCAGGCCTACCTAAAAAAGAGAGAAACATTTCAAATAAACAACCTAATCCTGCAGCTACAAGAACTAGAGGAATAACAACAAACACAGCCCAGAGCAAGTAAAAAAAGGAAAGAATCAAGATCAAAGCAGGATTAAATGACATAGAGACTTAAAGAACAATTGAAAGGATCAATAAATCCAGAAGCTGGTACCTTGAAAAGATAAAAAAGATCAACAAACCTTTAAGCAGACACATTATGAAAAAGAGGGAGAGGACCTAAATAAATAAAATCTGAAATGAAAGAGAGGTTACAACTGATACCACAGAAGTATGAAAGATTGTAAGAAATTACTACAAACAACTATATGCCAAGAAATATGAAAACCTGGGTGAAATGGAAGTTTCTAGAAAAATGTAATCTTCCAAAACTGAATCAAGAAGAAGCAGAAAGCCTGAACAGACTGATAACTAGTGAAACTGAAACAATAATAAAAAACTCATGGCACACAAAAGTCCTAGACCAGACTGTTTCACAGGAAAATTTTACAAAACATTTAAGGAAGAGCTAACCCCTGTCCTTCTCATAATATTCCAAACAATCCAAGAAGAGGGAAAACTCCCAAACTCTTTTCATGAGGCCAGCATCATCCTAATCCCGAAACAAGATAAAGACACAACAAAGAAAGAAAACTACAGGCTCGTATCACTGATGAACATAGACGCTATAATCCTCAACAAAATATTGGCACAATGCATCCAGCAATTCATTAAAAAGGTCATCTACCATGGTCAGGTGGGATTCACCCCAGGGATGCAAGGATGGTTCAATATTTGCAAATCAATAAAGGTAATACATCTCATAAAAAAGACAAAAACCACATGATCATATCAATAGATGTGGAAAAAGCATCTGATAAAGTACAGCACCCATTTATGATAAAAAACACTTAGCAAAGTAGGAATAAAGGAGGCATACCTCAATATAATAAAGACCATATATGAAAAACCTACAGCCAATGTCATATTCAACAGGCAGAAACTAAAAGCTTTACCCTTAGTATCAGGAACAAAACAAGGGTGTCTGCTTTCACCACTTCTCTCCAACATAGTATTGGAAATCCTAGCCACAGTGATCAGACAAGAAAAAGAAATAAAAGACATCTAAACTGGAAAGGAGGAAGTAAAATTAATTGTTTGCAAATGACATGATAGTGTACATAGAAAACCTTATAGTGTCCACAAAAAAAACTACTCGATCTAATAAGTGAATTTGTCAATGCAGCAGTATACAAAGTCAATATTCAGAAATTGATGGCATTTTTGTGCACCAAAATGAAATTTCAGAAACGGAAACTAGAATAGAAAATCCCATTTGTGATAGCAACAAGAAAAATAAAATACCTAGGAACAAACCTATCTAAGGAGGTAAAAAACCTGTACTCTGAAAACTACATAACACTGAAGAAAAAAATTAAGGAAGACACAAGTAAATGGAAGCATATACCATTTTCACTGATGGGAAGAATTAATATCATCAAAATGTCCCTACTACCCAAAGCATTTATAGATTCAATGTAATCTCTATTAAAATACCAATGACATAATTCACAGATATAGAACAAATATTTCAAAAATTTATATGGAACCACAAATGACCCCTAATATAGACAGCAATTTTGAGAAAGAAGAACAAAATAGGAGGGATCACAATATCTGATATCAAACTATATTACAAGGCCACTGTAATCAAAACAGTCTGGTACTTGCATAGGAACAGAGCCATAGATCAATGGGACAGAATAGAGAGCCCAGAAGTAAATCCATGTCTCTATGGTCAATTAATATTCAATAAAGGTGGCATAAAATGGAGTAAAAATAGCTTCTTCCATAAACAGTGTTGGGAGATCTGTACAGCTACATGCAAAAAAATGAAACTCGACCACCAACTTACACCACACAGAAAGATAAACTCAAGATGGATAAAAGTCTTACATATAACTCATGACACCATAAAAGTCTTAGAGGAGAGCACAGGCAGGAAAATGCCAGATATCCCATGCAGCAATATTTTCACTGATATGTCCCTTAGAGCAAGGGATATAAAAGAAAGAATAAACCAATGGAACTTCATCAAATTGAAAAGCTTCTGCATGGCTTCTCAATGCAGCTAAAGAAAACATTAGCAAAATTAAAATGGCACCATATGGGAAAATATATTTGCTAATGATACCTCGGACAAGGGTTTGATCCCCGAAATATATAAGGAACTCACATGACTCCTCCCCAGGAAGACAGACAATCCAATTAAAAAATGAGCAAAGGACCTGAACAGACACTTCTCCAAGGACAACATACACTGGGCCAAGAGACATATGAAAGGATGCTTAGCATCACTAGCCATCATAGAAATACAAATTAAAAGCACAATGAGTTACCACTTCACACCAATTGGAATGGCCATCATAAACAAATCAACAAACAACAAGTGCTGGTGAGGTTGTGGAGAAAAGGGAACCCTATTGTACTGTTGGTGGGAATGCAGACTGGTGCAGCCACTATGGAAAACAGTATGGAACTTCCTCAATAAACTAAAAATGGAGCTGCCTTTTGACCCAGTGATTCCACTGCTGGGATTCTACCTTAAGAATCATGAAACACCAATTCAGAAGAATCTATGCACCCCAATGTTCATAGCAGCATTATTTACAATAGCCAAATGCTAGAAACAACCTAAGTGCCCATCCATCATTGAGTGTATCAAAAAACAATGGTATATTTACACAATGGAATACTGTGCAGCAGAAAGAAGGAAGGAACTCCTGTTCTTTGTGAGAGCATGGATGGAACTAGAGAGGATTATGCTAAGTGAAACAAGTCAGACAAATACCTCACTTATGATATCACCTATAAGTGTAACTTAATCAACAAAAGAAACAAGCAAGTGAAATAAAACCAGAGAGATGGAAATAAAGAATAAACTGACAGTTACTCAAGGGGAGGAGAAAGGATGAAAAAGGGGGAAAGAAAGAGAAAGGTCAAATCAAGGAACATGTGTAAAGGACCCATGGACAAGGACAACATAGGGGAGAACTGAATGTTGGTTTTGGAAGGTGGCCTAGGTAGGCGAGAGCAATGGGGGAAAATGAGGACAGCTGTAATTGAACAATAAAAAATTTTTTTAAAAAAGAAAAAATTTACATGTAATCATTAAGAAGCTGTCAATTGTAAAATACATCCTTACTTATACAGATGTTAAAATGTTAAACAACATGGTTTTTGATGAAATATTACATATAAAAAATGACATATAACCTGCCTCTGTACAGCAAAAAATAAAATAAAATAAAATAAATAAAAATAAAAACAAGTTATGGGCTGGATTTGTCCATTCTGCAGTAACTTGTCAATTTCTCCTCTATCATTTAGTTTAAATGACATTTTTAACTACTTTGAAATTTGACAAATTTATTAATCTTTCTTAATATCAGAGTTCTTATCTTTAAAATGGAATGTTTAATTGGCCCAATTAACAGTACTAAGAATTATGCTGGGAGATAACTATCTGGAACTCTTCCCTTGCCATACACTAAAACATTTATATTTTCTAAGAGTTTTAATAGTCAGCATTCTTTCAATTGCAAGTAACAAAAAAATTCACACTGGCTTCAACAATTTCAGATATCCATGCGGCAATATTTTCACTGATTGTCCCTGAGAGCAAGGGATATAAAGGAAATAATAAATAAATGGGAATATATCAGATTAAAAAGCTTCTTCACAGCTAAAAAAAAAAAAAACCTGCAAAATGAAATGGAAACCAACTGTATGGGAAAGTTTTAGCTTATAGATTTTTTAGCTTACATAGTCTGAAAGCTCAGGCATAGCTGCGTTCAGAGATCTAGGCGGTGTCAGTGAGAAGCAACCTCTCTCCCCTCCACCATACTGTTGTTCACCTTGTTAATTATATTACCACACAACTTCTCTTTCAGTGGTGGCATCTGGCAGCTTCAAGCTATACTCAATAGAAAAGAATATATCTCTTTTTCAAAAGCTCAGGCAAATGTCAGAATTATCTCTGATTGGCCTGGATTGACTTGGCTTAAGGTAAATGTTCATCTTTGAACTAATCACCATGGTTGCATGACGTGATATTCCGCTGTCTAGGTATTTGCCGCACATCTACTTCTGGAGCAGAGGGCGGAGCAGAAGTAAAATCAACTCCATCCAAAGATAAAAACTTAGTGGAAGAAAAATGATCCCCTAAAACAAAATCAGGATGCCATTATCTAATAAAGAAAAAAATTGATAACAGGCATCAAAATTCACAAATATAAACTTCAGAGTTCTTAACCACAAAAGCTGATATCATTGAGAGCCTTGCCTAATTTCTTTCCAATTCCAGGACAATAGAATAAGAGATATTTACATAACTGCTGAGTCTGTTTTACAGCTGTTGGTTTTATTGGGTGTTTTGCAACATTTCAAAGAACTGTGTCTCTTCAGTCTTTATGTTGTTTGTCTCCTAGAGAGGAATGACTTCAGAGAATTAGATCTCTGAGGTTTAATCTCTCCCAAGAGGGTTAATATGAATAGTCTTCCTCTTTAATGTACTGTTTCTTAATTCTCCACAAATTCCATCCTGCCAATAATTGTACCAGACACTGAAAGCACAACCAGATAAAGTTTAAACTTTATCACCCACCAGACACTCAGCTGACATCACAAATAGTAGAAGAGACTTTATATACTGTCTTATCTACTGTTTTCAGTTATGATGCAGTTAGATCATTTAGGACAGCATCATCTTTTTCTTTGAAGATTTCCCTATTGAAAGTCCTGGATCAACATCTGAAATTTAATAAACACACAAAAGTATACCCCATAAAGTATACCCATTCATTGTAGCAATGTTGACTTTGGTTTTTCTTAAATCTCTGACTTTTTTCGGGCAGTAAGGTACAGCCTCCCTTGCTTCTTTTCCTGACATTCCAATTGGTCTGCTTCTTCCTCTCTCATGCTTTCACTCCTGATTTCTCTCTCTCTCTCTGTATCATTTTCTTTCTTCTTCTCTGTACTTGTCTTCCCCAGGCCCACAGCTCTCCTCTTCCTACATTTTACCCTTTATTGATTTCACTTGTTCTCATATTTCAATGATCATTTTATTCATCTTCAATAATAAAAGGTACAGTTTACAGAGTATGTATTGGATATGGGTTCCTGTTGATGGTTCTGAGAGGTAGCTGATATTACCTATGTTTTATAATAAGAATTGGTGATTTCCTAAAGGTCATAAACCTGGCAATTGGGAGAGTTGGAGTTAAAGCCTGGTCTATCTGATTCTAAGGTCCATTCTCTTTCCACTGCCCTTCACTATATTTATTCTTTTATTCTATTATTTAACACAGACCTCATAAGCATCTGTTCTGAACCAGGTATAGTGTATTAGAAATCACACACGCAAAAGAACCCAGACCTTGTTTTAAAAAGTTCACAGTCTAGTAGGAAAAATAAGTACTCAATATAATTATAATATAATTGCTATGACAGAGGCATGCATTTATTGTAAAATTAGATCTAAAGCCTAAATCTCTTGCCTGAGCTCCACGCCCATATCACCAAGGACCTATTGAACATTTTCATTTGGATGTTGTTTCCTTTATATATTACTGCCTAACAAAATACCCAGAGTTTAGTGGTTTAAAACAAAAACAATTTATGATTTTTCATCAATTTGGGGTGGATGGAGCTTGGTGAGTGGTTCTTCTGCTGAAGTGTCACTCCTATGCCTCCACTCACATAGGAGCTAAAATGAGACTGAAACATGCAAGATGTGCTGTCATAAGCCTGCATCTCTTTGCCCATGACCTGTCACCATTCAGTGGTATAGCCTGAGCTTACTTACATCATGGTGGCTGTTTCCAAGAGGTCAAGCCTCAATGCGCAAACACTCACTAAGCTTTGGCTTGCATTGTGTTAATGTCTCATTGCCAAATAAGTCACATGGCCAAGTACAGAGTCAATATGGGAAAGGACTCTACAAGAATATGACTACTGGAGCCATAGATCACTAGGGGCAACCAATGAGACAGTCCATCACAGGGGTCTAGTTTTCACCTCCACATCTTAAACTGAAATCACAATCTGCCTTCAAATCTGCAGCTCTCTTCAGCTTTTAAAAGAACTAAGGGAATTAATTCATGTATGTTTGAGAGCAGTGGCCAGCACGCAGAGAGCACCTGCTAAATGTTGGAGAAGGTCGGCAGCTGCTCGCTGCTCCCTCATCTTCTTTCTGATTCTGTGTTGCCTGCACTGGGATGAAATGCGCATTGTATGCTCTGTTACTTCCAAATAGTGAGGAAAGGAAATTGAGCTCAGCACTTCCTTAGAATCAGGTTCAGAAGTTTATCTTTCTTCTTTTGTCCCAGACAAAGCATAAAGCAGTAATTCCATGAATATGAATTCTTGCTTGGGTGAGATGCACCAAGGTCTAGACTAGGAAAAAATACAAGGTACAGAAGTAGCTGCAGATCAAGCTGCTTTCTTTAATTGACTTTATCAACAAGAAAAAACCCTGTATTTTTATTGTCTTCTGTCTCATGTGAGTCCTTTTTTCATTTTGTTATGAACTGAAGGGGGAAGGTAGTACTACTCACCGGTCTTCTTCAAACACGAGCAAAAGTCAAGTCAACTATACAATTTAGGACAACCAAATCCAAATATAGTGCTATTTTAATTCACTATTATAGTTGTGGTATTCAGTTCCCAACAACATAACCTGAGCAAGTTAAAGAAAAACTGGATCATAGCAAACTCCATATTCTTTCTAAAATCATGTGGATTTATTTTAAAAGGGAAGAAGGAGGAACAGGAGGAGGAAGAGGGGGAAGAGGGGAAGGAGGACCAAGGGGAGCTAAGTTAACTCCACATAGCTCATCAATAATAAATTCTTGTAACTGCTTCAGTCTAAAGCTCAAGAAACATTCTTTGTTTCACAAAAGTTTGTAGGAAACAGAATATGCATAGACCAAGTGCACATTGTCCTCCACAAACGCAGAAAGGTCGTCAAACAGCTTAATGCCTTGGCTTCCATGGGTTTCTCATTTGTGAAAAGAACCCCCATGAAAGGTCTCCAGAAACAACATCTCTCTTCCTCCCTCCATCTATATGGAATGAATGAGTATTTAATGGGCACCATGTTTCTGTGGAAGAGGAGACAAATGGGAGAGTAAAGTAGAACATTTTATACTTCTGCTTTTCAAAAGCTCTGTTCAAGGAGAAAACCTCCTAAGATTCAGAGAAAAGAAAGTAATGTTAAAAAGATAGAAGCCATGTACTATGCTCATTTTCAAATACACATACGGAGAGAGAGGAAGAAAGAGAGAAACTACTTCTTTTTATACTTGGTAAAAGCAAAGAAGAAAATTTCAAATTCAAACAGTAGATATTATTTGCTGTGATAATCAAAGGGACTCTGATAGTGAAAGGTCTTTTCTTGTTCTATCATCACACTCAGAAGTGAAACCATTAGTGTAAACTTTATGTCACGAATGAACTGGCTGCCTGATCTACAGTGACTTCCAGGCCAGTGACCTATCACTGGTGATAGTTCTTTTAACACAGTCTTTCAGTTCTTTCCCTTTCTCTAGACTTCTGCAAACAGGGTGTGGCTTTAGAGAGTGTGTCTTTCTGTGAAATGAAGTAATTAAAAAAAAAAACAAAATAAGATGCTTATTTAAATCTATTACCATTCAACTATTTCTATATAAATTATCCATGACAATTGGGGCTAGTTAATCAAGGAAGATCAAGGGCATATTATGTCTCTAGTATTGCCCGAAGCCCTTTGGAGAGGACAATGAAAGCAACTGTCTGTGGCTTATCTTTTAGAGACTTGATTGCTGGTTCTCTTTTGCCTTCCCTGGGGGCCTGGAAAAATAGCAATTTATTTCTCTCGCAATCTGGATTTTTTATATTGAAAATTAGGGATAATATTATCTGTTTTTCCCATGCCACAAGTAAGTTGTGAAAATAAGTTAAGATGAAGAATGTTAGAGCCTTAAAAAGTATTCATGCAAATGTTAGCAAACAAAGGAGGTATCTTCACTTTGCAGAGAAATTTTTAGCTTCAGTGTATTCATAGATATTTAAATGAGTATGTGTCTCCATCTCTCAAAACCAAACATACAAGATTCCTTTTGGTTTTTATCAATGAGTAAGAATGTGCAGCCATAATCTTAAGTATGAAAGAAATAATACATTTATTTTTTAAGTCTCTTTATAATGGAACATTTTAAACTGAAGCAAAAGTATATAAAATGGTATAAGGAGCCTTCATGTATTCCTCATCCATCTTCAAAAATTATCAACTGATAGTAAATCATGTTTCATTTATACCCCTATTTGAAATAGTATATTGCTTCCTTTTAAAAATTAGTTAAATCCAATTGCTAAGTATCAGGTGAGACTATCAGAAATTCAGTTCCTCTTCTTGGGTTGTTCAAAGGTCCTGGGGCTTTCACAGAGTGAAATATTTGAAATATTCACTAAACTGACTGGTGAAATTGAAGGCTCTCTGATGTCCTGCCTTGCTGCAGGGCAGGGAAATCATTGCTGTAGCCAGAGCTCCAGGGTGCAGCCACTCTGGTGCCCCATAAAGCCACTTCCTTCTGAGATCTTACCACCCTCACACTCTCACCCAGGACACAGGCAGACAGTGTGGGTGTGTCCTGAGGTACTGGTGAGGCATACAGACCTCCAGTCTTTTCCTAATGTTGAGAACACTCTTAATTCCAATTTTCTAAATACTCGCAAAACAAAGCTTCCTCAATAGCCATGGCCCAACTCTTCTCTCTTGATTCAATCTATGCTCTTGCCTCCCATTGGATTTTATCACACTCAGTCTTTACCAGTCCAAACTCCTTGTTTCCCAGAGCCTGAGCTCTGTGGTCACACATTCTGAGTTAAAGTTCCAGAGCTAAATCATCCTGGTTGTGTGCCTTAGGCAAGTTATTTAACCTCTCTGTGCTTTAGTATCCTCACCTGAGAAGATAACTGTGGTATCAAATAATCAATGTGATATCCCCATGAAAATAGTAAGTTAATATGTATAGAGCACTTAAATAGCCTGATATGTAGTCAGTTGCTGATTATATTGCTCAGCTTTCACCAAATCCCCCAGACATAAGGATTATAATACTAACTTTATGGACTTAAGCAAGAATACACTGTTACTCTGGGAACTGTATAGACATTTGTTTCATTTACGTTTGTTGCGTATTCCCATAACCATTTTGAAAAGGGACTTAGGCAATATCCAAGTTCATTTTTAAAGCTGAAGCAAAATAAGTTGAATATAATTAAGTGCTTTTGAGAGTCCAGTACGAAATGATTGTTCACTACTAAATGGTAATCTTAGTAATTCAAGATAATTTTAAAAATCTTCCTCTGACTGATCCTCAGATAGAGAAAGCTTTTTCACACAGCTAAGCAATATTCCGTAAATCTCAGTAATGTTATTCCTGTAATTCATTATTTATTTACACACAGGAAGACACTGATCTAACCAGCATAAGAAAGGCCATTATTTCATTAATATCCCATTATTAGTCTCATTACTTCCAATACCTCTATTCTGGTTAAAGTTCTCCAGGTTTTCCTGGCACAGTTCAAATTTGAAAGATCCTATTGTGTTCTCCCACAAATAATCAAAATATATCTCAAAGAACTGCCAACATAATAACAACTCTAGTAATCCCCAAGCTTGACAATGGCATACACAAGTAGCCAATCATTTTTTCATTGTGTGTGTGTGTGTGTGTGTGTGTGTGTGTATTTCAAAACGTCCTCTCTGAGTTTTGTAGATACTTGAGGAAGTACATTTGAGAACACAGTGATGAAAGATGTCTCAATATCTGAAAGCTGGACACCTCAGGTTACATCCACCCTCTGCTGTATACCTGTGGAACCATAAACAAGTTGTTTAATTCAAGATTTCTGTTTGGAAAATGAAGGTCTGTAGGCCACTGCAATTTGCCCGACTTCTAATTTAAAGTAAAAGGTCCAGGTTATCTATAGAATGGTAGTGAAAAATAAAACAAAAAAAGTGCTGGGCTTCTAAGTTGAGTCCTTAGCTAAGATAGAGCTGATATTTATCTGGTATGAACCAATTAATAACTGTCTTTATTTCTGGCCAGCCGAGCATCTATTACATTTACTCATTTTTCACACTGCACAGAATTTTAAATATTTTGCCAATGGCCTTCCCTTCTTACTCCCCATCCATAATTAAGGGGGTTAAGGTGTATGTGAACTCTAGGGCTAGAAAGACATGAGTCTAATCTTGACTCTGACCTCCACCTCCAACAGCTCTGTGATCTTGGGCAAGTTGCTTGAGCTTTACAGCCTTAACTTTGTGCACTGTAAAGTGGGGACAATAGTAAGCACCACAGACCATTAAATGAATATCAAGCTGAGTTTTGGCATAATGTACAGATGCAATAAATGTTTGTTATTATTATAATGAAAAGGGGGCTCAAAAATTTTAGCTATCAAATGGAAACTAAAAACCTGTTCAACAGGAGAATTAAAGAAACACCTCATAATTGCAAAGAAAACAACATTTATAATAGAAAAATTATACTGAAAAAGGATGCGGAAGAGGCAGAAGAAGAAGAGAAAGAGAAGTGGAAAAAGATGCTGTGCTGAGATTGCCTTCTCCCGTTGTGACATAAAAATTACAACTAAGTTATAAAACAATTAACCTGGAGAACCACTTGAAGTCTAGCTGAACAGAACTCTTATAACTAAGGATATAAAAAAGAGGACACATTGAGACTAATAGCAGGGGTGGAGACTCAGAATGGGCTGGCCTTACACTCATATGTAGCAGTAGATGACTGGGAGGAAAATCTCAGCTGCAGAGTAGTGAGGAATCCAGTCAGAAGTGAAGAATACATGTTATGAACCAACAGAGGATAAAATGAGCAGAGGATTAAATCAATGATTTGGAACAGAAGGTAGCAGAAAACTCCAGGGGGGAAAAAAACACTAAAAGGAAAAGAATTACAAAATGAGGATAGTTTAAGGGACCTTAGGGACAAGGGACAACTTCAAGCATAACAACCTTCACTTTATAAGAGCATGAGAAGGATAAGAGAGAATGCAAGGAATGGAAAAACTATTTGATTAAATAATGACAGGAAACTTCCTTAACCTGATGAAAGAAATAGACATACAATTTCTGGAAGTTCAAAATCCCAAACAAGAAGACACCAAAAAGGCTCAAGCCATGTTTAAGCCATAATTAAAATATCAAAAGTTTAAGACAAAGAGAAAATCTTAAAAGCAGCAAAGAAAAGCAATTAGTTACCTACAAGGGAACTGCCATAATACTATCAGCTGATTTCTCAACAGAAATATTTCAGGCCAGAAGAAATTGGCACAAAACATCCAAAGTGATGAAAAGCAAGGAGATAAAGCCATGATTACTCTACCCAGTAAGGCTATAATTAAGAATTTAAGGAGAGATAAAGAACTTCCAAGACAAGGAAAAGCTAAAGGAATTCGTTACCAATCAAACCAGTATTACAAGAAATGTTAAAGGAAATTTTTTAGGAAGAATAAATTAATATAAAAAATAAGATGACAATAATTACATACCTATCAATAATCACTGTAAATGTAAATGAATTAAATTCTCTAATCAGAAGATGTAGAGTGTCTGAATGGATAAGAAAACAGAACCCATACATACACTGAATATAAGAGACCCATTATAGATTAAAAAACACACAAAGACTGAAAGTAATTGTATAGAAAAAGATGTATCATAAGAAAATCTTGGAGGTCTTCAAGAAAGATATAGACATAAACATACTTATACAAGCAGATTATAACACTCCACTGTCAACAATGGATAGATATTCCAAAGAAGAATTACACACTTCCTGTGTGTGTAATACAAGGATATTGTGGCATTGAAGAACACCCTAGATCAAATGGACTTGACTGATTTTATATATAGATAGATAGATAGATAGCTATAAAGATATATATAAAGATATATATATATAGATATATATATCTCCTTTCATTACAAAGAAGCAATATATACATTCTTTTTAAGTGCACATGGAACATTTCAAAGATAAACCACATAGCAGGACATAAAACAAGCTTCAACAAATTCAAGAAAAGTGAAATCATATCAAGCGTTTTCTCAGGCCACAAGGGCATGAAACTAGAAACAAACCTCAAGGAAAAAACTCAAAAACATTCAAATTCATAGAGAATGAATAGCATGCTATTAGAAAATGAAAGGGTTAATAAAGAGATCAAAGAAAAAAATTAAAAGATTCTGGAAACAAATAAAAATGAACATGCAGCAGTCCAAAACCTATGAGATACAGCAAAGGCCATCCTCAGAGAGAAGTTCATAGCAGTATAAACCTACATAAAAAAGATAGAAACATTTCAAATAAACAGCCTAAGCCTACATCTACAAGAACTAGAGGAAAAACAACAAACAAAGCCCAGAGGAAGTAATAGGAAGGAAATAATCAAGATCAGAATAGAATTAAATAATAAAGAAACTAAAAAAATCAATCCAAAGAATCAATGAATGCAGGAGTTGGACCTTTGAGAAGATAAACAAAACTGATAAGACTTTAACCAGACTCATTGAAAAAAAAGGAGAAAACCAAAATAAATAAAATCAGAAGTGAAAGAGGAGAGATTACAACTGATACCACAGAAGTACAAAGGACTGTAAGAAATTACTACAAACAGCTATATGATGAGAAATTTGAAAACCTGGGTGAAAAGGAAAAATTTTTAGAAAAATATAACCTTTCATCACTGAATCAAGAAGAAGCAGAAAGCCTGAACAGACAGATAAGAGCTGATAAAACTGAAGCAATAATCAAGAAAATTCCAGCATACAAAAGTCCTGGACAGGATGGTTTCATAGGAGAATTTTACAAAATATTTAAGGAAGAGATAATGCCTATCCTTCACAGATTATTAAATAAAAATCCAAGAAGAGGGAACACTCCCAGGCTCTTTTTATGAGACCAGCATCATCCTAATTGCAATACCAGATAAAGATACAAGAAAGAAAACTATAGGCCAATATCACTGACGATCACAGACATCAAAATCCACAACAAAATATTGGCAAACTGTATCCAGCAATATTAAAAAGATCATACACCATGATCAAGTGAAAGTCATCCCAGGGATGCAAGGATAGTATAACATTCACATATTAATAAACATAACACATCGCATAAACAAAAGGAAAGACAAAAATCACATGATCATTATAAAAGATGCTGAAAATCATTTGATAAAGTACAGCACACATTTATGATAAAAACACTCAGCAAAGTAGGAGTAGAGAGAGCATACATCAACATAATAGGGTCATATACGAGAAACTTACAGCCAACATCATACTCAATGGGCAAAAACTAAAAGCTTTTCCACTAGGATCAGGAACAAGACAAGGATGTCTACTTTCACCACTTCTATTCAACATAGTATTGGAAGCCCTAGCCACAGTGATTAGACAAGAAAAAGAACTAAAGGACAACCAAATTGGAAAGGAGAAAGTGAAACTGTCATTGCTTGCAGATGACATGATAGTGTACTTAGAAAACCCTATAATCTCCACCAAAAAATCTACTCAGCCTAGTAACTCAATTTTGCAACAGCAGGATATAAAATCAATATTTAGAAACTGAAGGCATTTTCATACACCAACAGTGCAATATCAGAAACAGAAATCAGGGGAAAAAGTCCCATTTGTTATAGCAGCAAAAAGAATGAAGTATCTAGGAATAAACCAAACCAAGGAGGTAAAAGACCTGTACTCAGAATATGACACAACACTGAAGAAAGAAATTAAAGAAGACACAAATAAATGGAAACATATGCTGTGTTCATGGATTGGAAGAGTTAACATCATCAAAATGTTCATACCAGACAAAGCAATTTATAGATTCATTGCACTCCTTATTAAAATACCAATAACATATTTCACAGATACAGAACAAACATTTCAAAAATTTATATGGAACCATAAATGACCCTGAATAGTCTCAGCAATCTTGAGAAAGAAGAACAAAGTAGGAGGGATCACAATACCGGATATCAAATTATATTACAAGGCCACTGTAATGAAAACAGTCTGGTACTGGCATAAAAATAGATAGAGATCAATGGAACAGAATAGAGAGCCCAGAAATAAAACCATGTCCCTATGGTCAATTAATATTTGACAAAGGGGGCAGAAGCATAAAACGGAGTAAAAATAGCCTCTTCAACAAATGGTGTTGGGAGTATATGCAAAAAAATTGAAATTTGACCACCAACTTACACCATACAGAAAAATAAACTCAAGATGGATAAAAGACTTAAATGTAAGTCACAACACCATAAAAGTCCTAGAGGAGAACATAAGCAGGAAACTCTCAGATATTCCATGCAGCAATATTTTCACCAATATGTCCCCTAGAACAAGGCACATAAAGGAAAGAATAAACAAATGGGACTTCAGCAAATTGAAAAGCTTCTGCTCAGCTAAAGAAAACATCAGCAAAATGAAAAAGGAACCAACTGTATGGGAAACTATTTTGCCAATCATAACTTGGACAAAGGTTTGATCTCCAAAATATATAAAGAACTTATACAACTCCACGCCAAGAGGACAAACAATGCAATTAAAAAATGGGCAAAGGACCTCAACAGATACTTGTCAAGGAGGACATACAGAGTGCCTAGAAACATATGAAAAGATGGTCGGTGCCACTAGCCATCAGAGAGATGCAAACTAAAATCATAATGATATGCCACTTCACACCAGTTAGAATGGCCATCATAAACAAATCAACAAACAAGTGCTGACAAGGTTGTAGAGAAAAGAGAACCCTAGTACACAGTTGGTGGGAATGCATACTGGTGCAGCCACTGTGGAAAACAGTATGGAATTTCCTCAAGAAACTAAAAATGGAGCTGCCTTTTGACCAGGGAAGTCCACTTGGAGAATATACCTAGGAATCCTGAAACACCAATTCAAAAGAATATGTGCACTCCAATGTTCATAGCAGTGCAATTTACAATAGCCAAGTGCTGGAAGCCACCTAAGTGCCCATCAGTCAATGAGTGGATCAAAAAACTGTGGTACATTTACACAATGGAATACTACACTGCAGAAAGAGAAAGAAGGCGCTCCTACTCTTCACAACAGCATGGATGGAACTGGGGAGTGTTATGCTAAGTGAAATAAGTCATGTGATGAAAGACAAATACCATATGATCTCACCTATAAGTGGAGCCTAATCAACAAAACAAACAAACAAGAAAAATATTACCAGAGACATTGAAATAAGTAACAAACTGACACTAACCAGAGGGGTGGGGGGGTTATAACGGGAAAAATAAAGGGAAGGGTCATCAAGGAAAATGTATAAAGGACACATGGACAAAGCCAATGGGGTGGTAGGATTGAGTGTGGGAGGTGGAGGTGGGGGAGTGATATTGGGAGTAAGTGGGGACAACTGTAGTTGATCAATAAAACAGTTAAGAAAAGATGTATCATGCAATAAATATTTTTTAAAAAGCTATTGTGATACTTAGACAGAATAGTCTTTAAAACAAAGGGTATAAGAAGAGACAAGGACACTACATAATGATAAAGGTATTAATTCAACAAGAGGATGTAACTCTTGTAAACATTTATGCACCAAATGCAGGAGCACATAAATATAGAAAACAAACCTTGCTGGACATAAAGGGAGAGATTGACAGAAGAATAGCAATTTTAGAAGACTTTAATATCCCTTTAATATCAATGAGTAGATTATCTAGACAGAAAATCAAGTAGGAAAGAGCAGCCTTAAATGACATTAGACCAGATAGATTTAATTAATATTTTTAGAGTAGATTTTAGAGAAGATAGATATTAATTGATATTTCACCCCAAAGCAGCAAAAATACATTCTTTTCCAGTACACATAAAACATTTTCCAGGAGAGACTACATATTAGACCACAAAATAAGTGTCCATAAATTTAAGATTGAAATCATATCAACCATCTTCTCCAACCACAATGTTGTAAAACTAGAAACCAATTTAAAAAGAAAATGCACACAAGCACATGGAGGCTAAATAACATGTTACTGTACAATGTATGTATTAACAATAAATCAAGGAAGAAATGAAAAAATATTTTGAGACAAGTGAAAATGAGAAAACAACTACTGAAAACCTATGGGGCATAAACAAAGCAGCTCTAAGGGAAAATTCATAGTAATACAGGTCCACCTCAAGAAATAAAAATAAATGTCAAATAACAAGTTGGATTTACACCCAAAGGAACTAGAAAAAAACAATAAAGACCAAATGAAGTAGAAGGAAAGAAATAATGAAGATCAGAGTAGAAATATTTTAAAAAGAGTCTAAAAACAATACAAAAGATCAACAAAATCAAGAACAGTTCTTTGAGAAGAAACAATATTGATAAATTTTTAACCAGAATAATCAAGAAAAAAGGGAGAAATCCAAATAAATAAAATTATAAATAAAAGAGAAATGATAACTGACAGCACAGAAATACAAAGGATTATAAGATAATACTACAAACAATTATATGCCAGCAAATTTGATGATCTGGAAGAAATGGATAGATTTCTAGAAACATATAACCTTTCAAGACTGAGTCAAGAAGAAACAGAAAATCTGAGCAGACCAATAACTACTAACAAAAAGGAAGCAGTAATCAAAAAAGCTTCCAACAATCAAAATTTCTGCCCTAGGTGGATTTACAAGTCCAGTATCACCAAACATTCAAGAAGAATTAATACCTATTCTCACAGTATTTCAAAAAATTCAAGAGAAATGAAATCTCCCAAGGTCATTTTATGGGGCAAGCATTATATTAATTCCAAAATCAGACCCTATGAAGAAGAAAATTATGAGCCAATATCCTGATAAACATACATGTAAATGCAAAAATCCTCAACAAATATTAGCAAACCAACCAAATTCAGCAATACATTAAAAAGATTATACACCATGATCAAGTGGATTTATTTCTGAGATGCAAGCTTAGTTCAATACCCACAATCTTAATGAAATACAGCACATTAAAAATGAAGGGTAAAAAATCATGTGATAAAATCAATAAATGCAGAAAAGGCATTTGACAAATCCAGCATCTATTTATGATAAAAAAAAAATCTCAGAAAAGTGTGAATAGAGAGAACATACCTCAACATAATGAAGACCATACATGACAAACCACAGCCAACATCATACTCAATGGAGAAAAGCTAAAAGCATTTTCCTTAAAATCAGGAACAAAACAGGGATGTCCATAGTTACCACTCTTATTCAACATAATATTGGAAGTCCTAGCCATAGCAATCAGTCTAGAAAAAGATCTCAAAGCCATCTAAATTAGAAAGATTTAAAACTGTCATTATTTGTAAATGACATGATGCTATCAATATATGAAAGAACCCAAAAATTCCACCAAAACCCCCAGATTTGATAAATGAATTCAGTAAAGTAGCAGGATACAAAATTAATGTTCAAAATAAGTTGCATTTTTATAAACCAGTTACAAACCTTCAGAAAGAGAAATTAAAACAATCTCATTTACAATTTGTATCAAAATAAAATTAAATACCTAGGTATAACTCTAACCAAGGATGTAAAAGACCCGTACTCAGAAAATTATGACACTGAAGAAAGTAATTGAAGAACATACCAGTAAATGAAAGCATACACCATGCTGTGGATTGGCAGAATTAATATCATTAAAATGTCTATATTATCCAAAGCAATCTATAGATTCAAAGCTATTCTTATCAAAAGACAATGGCATTTTTCACAGAACTAGGACAAATAATCCTAAAATGTATATGGAATGAAAAAAGACCCCAAATAGCATCAGCAATTATGAGAAAGAAGAACAAAGTTGAAGGTTTAATACTACCTGATACCAAGCTATACTACAAGGCCATAGTAATCAGAACAGCATGGTACTGGCATAAAAACAGACACATAGATTAATGGAACAGAATAGAGAGCCCAGAAATAAACATATACCTATATTGCCGATTAATTTATGGCAAAGGAGACAAGAATATACAATGGGGTAAAGACAGTCTCTTTAATAAACAGTGTTGTAAAAAATGGACCGATACATGCAAAAAAAGAAAAACTTGTATAGTTTCTTACACTAAACACTCAAAATAGATTATAGACTTCTGGACAAAATGGAGATGTAGTTAAACACCACTTACCACCTTGAAATGCCGCATCAAAATTACAACTAAACTATGGAAACACCATCCCTCAGAACCGTCAGAAATCAAGTTGAATGGAAGTCCAGCAACTACAGAATTAAAGAAACTACATCTATCCAGACTGATAGGAGGCGTGGAGATGCAGAATGGGCTGGTCTCACACCCAAGTGTGGTGGATAAAAATTCAGAAGGGATATTTTGAGAAAGAGGGGTCACAGCCATACACCAGGCCCCCCAACTATTGGTTCCAGTGGCAGGAAGATAAATCCCTATAACTTCTGGCTACAAAAACCAGTGAGGATTGAGTCAGTGGAAGAAAATTCTGGATTCCCAAGCAGTTCCTCTTAAAGGACTTGCACACAGACTTACTCAGACTCACTCCCTCTGAGTTCCAGCTCCAGGGTAGCAGCTTGAAAGGAACCAATAACATATGGGAAGAACTGAAGTGTCTGTTACCAGTGTGAGAGCTAGGGGACAGCTTTCTCCCAGACAGAATGGCAGGCAGAGACCATTGCTTGTTTTCTGAACCCACCCTTGACAGAATCATAGAATCACAATGCCAGTGCCATATCTAAGACTCCATCAACCTGGCTCACACTGTTTGCCCCCACCCAGGTGTTTCCCTAAGACTCTGCCACACACAACTTAGGGGACTATCAAGATGTTAACAGCGGCTTTTCCATGTGAATGGCTTGTCTTGATCATGCTTCACATTTTCCTAAATTTAGGGGGAGGTTCTATCTTGCAGAGCCACTCCAGGTTGCCAGGGATGGGGAAATAAACTGTACCAGACACAATCTGCCTGTCAGGAGAGGGGTTGGCAATTCCCTCTAGTGGAGAATGCCCGAGACCTTCCCTAAAAGTGGTCTTTATTGAGAACGATATGCGCAGGGGTATGCAGCATGCACACAAAGCCTACCAATCTACATCAAAAGACTATAGATAATAAACTGAAGAAATATAGAGGTTAGTCTTACTTAAATCAAGGTCTGTCAGACAAGTTGGCGCCAGATGCTCATTAAGGCACAGTTTTCGGGACTCAGAAATTATCTCCTTGCCGGTTTTTCCTTATCAGGGCAGTGTGAGGCAGAGCAAGCTTCAGTGGATACAATGTATTCTTTTGCAGGGCTACAGTTCCCAATGCCTCACAAAGTGGTCCCCCACATCGCTACTCATTAACTCCAGGGCATTCTTAGCAAAGTAAGTTTCATAGGATTTAACGGGTTCCTTTTCCGGGCCTAATTGTTCCCGGGAACTGCCTGATCCAGTTCAGGGCTGTACCTGCCTTTAGATTGTTTCACTGACCCAATCAGGGGGCGCGGAGCAGAGCAGCCAAAAGATAAGGAGACTTCTTTCAGATAGAATGAGGACTCTGGCCATGACAAGGCCAAGAGGGGAGGGTCTTTTGCTCCTTCTCTGTGTCCCCCAAGTCCTTCCCTGATGGCCATGAGACTGTGCCTGTCTTAGATTGCCCCTTGCATTGAGGGGTCTTACCTGTCATTGAGTAACCAGCCATCCTCCGGGGGCAAGCAGGGTGATGTGAGGGAGGCAGGGGCTGTGCTCCTGCCAAGGGAACAGGTTTTGTATCCTCAGTGGCCTATTTTCCCAAGGTTCCTTGCTCAGATCCAGCCTTGAGCGCCTCCCACCTGTCAGCAAGGCTATAGTCCCTGAAACCAGGTGGGATGGTTCCCAACACTAAACTCTCTCAAACAAGCAACAGCCAGCCTCTGTACTTCTTGTTAAGTGGCCCCAGGCTCAGCACTAGCAGAAGCCAGCCTAGGTGCACAATTTGGCTGCATGTTGGAATCTGCAAGCCCAGCACACGTAGCAGCCATCTTTGGACTGCTCTGTGGCTCATGGTGGGTGTCCCAGAGCAGAACGCATATGGGGGTTGACTGTGGCCTGCACCACTCCAGGAAACCTGAGAGCCTGCAGACCCAGTGGACAGCTACACCATGTTGGACCACCACCTTGCCCTTGCACAGCTGATCCTCCATGGAAGGCAGTGGTACGTAGTTAGTCAAAGCCATCTTTGCAACTGACTGGTAGGGTAAGTTCCTCTCATTTACCTGCCAACAGCAATCAAGGCTCAACTACAAGAGGAGGGTGTACTGAGTTCACAAAAAAGGCACACCTTGAGTACCCAGCTTGATTCATAGGGGAGGCTGTGCCACTAAATCCTACAGGATGCCTAAAACATTAGGCCATGCTACCAAGACAGGGGGTCATAGCAGATCTACCTAATACATAGAAACAAACACAGGAAGGCTGTCAAAAAGAGCAGACAAAGAAACATGGCCCAAATTAAAAAACAGATAAAAACTCCAGAAAAAGAGCTAAACAAAATGGAGATAAGCAATCTATCAGACATAGAGTTCAAAACACTAGTTATAAGGATGTTCAAGGTAATTAGTGAGGATCTCAGCAGCATAAAAATGATTCAGCCCAAATGCAGTATATACTAATTGAAATAAAGAACAATTTACAGGGAAACAGCAATAGAATGGATGAAGCCAAGAATCCAATCAATTATTTGAAACTTAAGGAAGCAAAAAACAACCAATCAGAACAACAACAAGAAGAAAAAATCCAAACACTCACACACACACACACACACACACACATACACACACACACAAGGATACTTCAAGCAGCCTGTGGGACAACTTCAAGAGGTCCAACATTCACATCATAGGGGTGCCAGAAGGAGAAGAGAAAGAACAAGAAATTCCAAGAAATTGGAAATCTATTTGAGAAAATACTAAAAGAAAATTTCCCTAATTTGGTGAAGGAAATAGACATGCAAGTCCAGGAAGCACAGAGAGTCCCAAATAAGATGGATGCCAAGGGGCCCACTCCAAGACACATTATAATTAAAATGCCAAAGGTTAACGATAAAGAGAGGATCTTAAAAGCAGCAAGAGAAAAGAAGTTAGTTACCTACAGGAGAGTTCCCATAAGACTGTCAGCTGATTAAAAGGAATTTTACAAGTTAGAAGGGAATGGCAAGAAATATTCAATGAAAAACAGGGAACTATAGCCAAGATTGTTCTACCCAGGAAAAACACCATTTCGATTAGAAGGGCAGATAAAGAGCTTCCCAGACAAGGAAAAAACTAAAGGAGTTCATCATCACCAAACCATTATTATATGAAATGTTAAAGGGAATTACTTAAGAAAAAGAAGATCAAAACAATGAACAATAAATTGGCAAAAAATACAAGTCTATCAACAATTGAATCTAAAAAAACAAACTAAACAAGCAAGAACAGAGACAATCATGGATACAGAAGTGTTTTGATGGTTGCTAGATGGTTGCTAGATGGGAGGGTGGGGAATGGGTGAAGAGGTAAGAAGTACAAATAGGTAGTTTCAGAATAGCCTCGAGCAAAGTACAGTATAAGAAGTGGAGTAGCCAAAGAACTTATACACGTGAACCCATAGACATGAAAATAGTTGTGGGGTGCTTATTGGAAGGGTGCACAAGGAGAAGAATTGAGACAACTCTATATGCCATATCACCGCACACCTGTCAGAACGGCTATCATCAGTAAATCAACAAACAGCAGGTATTAGTGAGAGTGTGGAGAAAAGGGATTATTGGTAGGATTCTAAATTGGTGGTAGCCACTATGGAAAATGGTATGGAGATTCTTCAAATAATTAAGAAAAGAACTATCTTATGTCCAAACAATTTCATTTCTGAAGAAATCCAAAACATTAATTCAAAAAGACATCTGTACCTTAACATTTATTTCAACATTACTTCCAATAATCACAATATTGGAAGCAACCCAAGCAATCAACAATAGATGACTGGATAAAGAAGTGGTGATACATATATACAATAGACTATTACTCAGCCATAAAAAAAATGAAATCTTGCCATTTGAAACAAAATGGACGGATCTTAGGGTATTATGCTAAGTGAAATAAATTAGAAGAAGAAAGACAAATACCTTATGATTTCATTTATATGTTGAATCTAAAGAACAGTATAAATGAACAAACAAAGTGAAAACAGACCCATAGATACAGAGATCTGGTAACTGATGGTTACCAGAGGGGAAGAGAGTTTGGGGACTGAGTGAAAAAGGTGAAGGGGTAAAGAAGTACAAATTGGTAGTTGCATTATAGTCACAGGAATGTAAAATACAGCATAAGGAATATAGTTTATAATATTGTAGTAACTGTGTATGGTGCCAGGTGGGTACTAGTTTTATCAGGGACATCACATCTTAAATTATATAAATGTCTAACCACTATGTGCTGTACACCAAAAAGTAATATGAAATAATATGGAATGTAAACTGCAATTGAAAGAAATTATTTTTAAATTTTAAACTTAAAAAAGAAAAACTAAGCAAAATTAGCAATATTCCTCACCAGTGGATAATAATTTTAATCATATCTATGTCATTATGGAATATCAACTTAACTAAATACATTGCAATAGATCTATATTGTAAGGATGGGGAAAGAGGAAGAAAAGAGTTAAACTGTGTAGTTTACATCTGCCACAAAAACAAGTCAATAAATATTGCCAAAACTGATTAATAAAAAAAAAGCAGCAAAAACATGTCATTTTAGAAATATGGATGCAAATATGGGAAGAAATAGCAATGTGTTATGCATGACTTGGTTTCACATAACTCAGGCGATCAAATTTTTTCATTATAAGTCTTTTAGCACTTAGTTAAGATTATATTAGGCTTCAAGTAGTAAAAATAACAACAAAATATATACAAATAACAATTGCTCAAATATGAAGGAGGTTCACCTGCTCAAGTGATGTTCACAGGGCAGAGCCAGTACTGGTACGGCAGATCCAGTATATGAACAATACTCAAGAGAACGAAACTTTACACAGCTCACCACTCCTTATAATATTCTTATTTTTTTCCACCTTTATTAATTGTTGCCTGTTTGGCGTGGATATTGTAGTTATTGCTGTTTTTCTTCAATTTTATTCCTATTTGTTTACTATTAATTTATTTCAAATCTCACCTGTTACTTTCCCCCGTCTTACTACATTTTGCCTTCCTTGTGCCCTTACTTATTTGAGTTTGGAATTTTATTTTTTCCTTTTCTTAGCCTGGGTCCTATCCCTTGCTTTTATTATTTATCCTCCCTCTATCCTCTCAAAATCATGTTTCTTTACTGTAGATATCTTACATTCTCTTTTTTCTTTCTTATAATATTCTTATTCTCTTTCTTTTATTAATTTTTGTTCATTTGTCATTCTAATGGACACTGTTGTGGTTTTTCTTCAATTTTGTTTCTATTGGCTCACTATTTTTTAAATTTTATTTCAAACCTCATATTATACTCTTCTCCATCATTACTCCATTTTGCCATCATCTTTTCCTTTTAATTTCATTTTAAATTTTATTTTCTCCCTTTATTTGCCTCCTTTCCATCTCTTACTCTTATTATTTTTCCTCTCCCTTCTATGTCAAAATCATTTTTATTTCCTTTAGTTATCTAACATTTTTCCCTGTCTTATATTATTCTTAATCTCTTTCCACCTTTATTAATCTTTGCTCATTTGATGTTGATATTGTTAATGTGGTAGAGAGGTATTTTTACTGGTATGGGTTTGGGTTTCTGGGTACCTTTGCTTTGTTCTGCCAGCACCTGTACAACAGTACACAAGATGTGTTGGGTGTTGTGACACTCAGTCAGCCAGCCAGAGAGGAGAACCCACCAATGAATGAGCCATCAATAATCAAAGCCCAAGTATAACAAGAGAGTCCACATAAACTGGATAAAGGGTGTCCCTGGAGCACCCATCTAAGGAAATTAAAGAGACTGCACCACTGAGTCCCACAGAACTCTTACCACAGAAGACCATTCCATGGAGACAGGGAGTCAAAGCAGAGCAATCTAAGATGCAGAAACAAACAAAAAGAGTCACCTAAAATGGGGAGGAAAAGAAACAACTCCAAACTGAAAGGAGAGGAGGGATCCCCAGAGAAATAGCTAAATGAAATAGAGGCAAGCACTCTATTAGATATAGAGTTCAAAGTAATGGTTATAAAGATGCTCAAAGAAGTCACTGAGAAATACAAGGAACTTTATGGGAGCTACAAGGAACTTACTGGGAACTCCTTCAGCGTGAAAAAGGACATGGAACTATGAATAAGAACCAGACAGAAATGAAGTGTACAATATGTGAAATAAACAATGCATTAGAAGGATTTAAAGTAGGCTAGATGAAGCAGAGGACCAAATCAATGAGCTGGAAGACAAGGTAGAATAAAACACCCTGTCAAAGCAACAAAATGAAAAAAGACTCAAAAAGAATGAGGATACTTTAAGGGAACTTCAGGACAACGAAAAACATAACAACATTCACATCATAAGAATATCAGAAGGAGAAGAAAAGGAGCAAGGGATAGAAACCTTGTTTGAAAAAATTATGACAAAAAACTTCCCTAACTTGGTGAGGAAAAAAATCATACAAGTTCAGGAAGCACAGAGGGTCTCAATCAAGATGAATCCAAAGAGGTTCGCTCCAAGACATATCATCATTAAAATGGCAAAATTTAAAGACAAAGGCAAAGAGAGAATCTTAAAGGCAGCAAGAGAGAAACAGCTGGTAAACAAAAGGAGCTCTAATACGGCTATAAGCTGACTCCTCAACAGAAGCAATACAAGACAAAAAGGATTGGCATGAAATATTACAAATAATGAAAATCAGAGACCTGCAACCAAGACTACTCTCATTTAAAATGGAAGGTGATATAAAGAGATTCCCAGACAAAAGAAGTCTAAAAGAGTACATCTCCGCCAAACCAGCATTGCAAGAGATGCTAAAGGGACTGCTTTAAGAAGAAGAAAGAGAAAGAGAAAGAGAAGAATAAGAGTACCAAAAAAATGGCAATAAACAAGTACCTATCAATAATAACCATAAATATAAATGGATTAAATGCTCCAATCAAAAGACAGCATAGCTGAGTGGATAAGAAAACATAATCTGCATATATCTGTCTACAAGAGACCCACCTCAGAGCAAAAGATCTACACAGGCTGAAATTGAAGTGATGGAAAAAAAAATATTCCCAGCAAACAGGCAGGAAAATAATGCCATTGCAAAAGACAAAGAAGATCACTACGTAATACTTAAGGGACTGGTCCAACAAGAGGATATAGCCCTTGTAAAGATATATGCTCCCAGAAAAGGTGCACCTAAATACATAAAAAATATCTTGGAGGACTTGAAGAAGGAGATTGAAAGCAATGCAGTCATCATTGGAGATTTTAACTCCCCACTGTCAGCAATGGATAGATCTTCCAAACAAAGAATAAACAAGGATGTAGTATCATTAAACATGACTCTAGACAAATGGACCTAATTGTTTTTTAAAGAACATTTCACGCCAAAGAAGCAAAGTATACATTCTTTTCAAACACACATGGATGATTTTCAAAGATAAACCACATGGTAGGACACAAAACAAGCCTTATCAAATTCATTAAAATTGAAATCATATCAAGCATCTTCTTAGAGCACAATAGCTTGAACTAGAAACCAACCCCAAGGAAAAAATCTAAAACATTAAAATCCATGGAGATTGAATAACATGTTATTAAATAATGAAAGGGTTAACAATGAGATCTAGAAATAAGTATCTGGAAGCAGTCCCAAACCTATGGGACATAATGAAGGCAGTCTTGAGAGGAAATCCATAGCAATACAGGTCTACTTGCAGATAGAAAAGGAGGTAGAAAAATCTCAAATAAACAACCTAACCCTAAATCTACAAGACCTAGAGGAACAACAATGAACAAAGCCCAGAGCAAGTAGAAGGAAGGAAATAATCAAGATCAGAACAGAATTAAATGATAGAGACTAAAAAAATCAATCCAAAGAATCAATGAATGCTGGAGTTGGATCTTTGAAAAGAAACAAAACTGACAAACCTTTAAGCAGACTCATCGAGAAAAAAAGAGCGGGGACCCGAATAAATAAAATCAGAAATTAAAGAGGAGATTAACAACTAATACCACAGAGATGCAGGGGATTGTTACAAATTACTATGGACAAATATAGACCAAGAAATTTGAAAACCTAGGCAAAATGGACAAATTTCTGGAAACATACAATCTCCCAAAACTAAATCAAGAAGAAGCAGAAAGCCTGAACAGGCAAAAATAGCTAGTGAAACTCAAGCAGTAATCAAAAACTTCAGGCACACGAAAGCCCTGGACTGGATGACTTCACAGGTGAATATTACCAAACATTCAAAGAAGAACTAACACCTATCTTCTCAAACTATTCCAAAACTTCCAAGAAGAGGGAAGAACTCACAAACTCTTTTTTAGAGGCCAAAATTATCCTAACTACAAAACCAGGTAAAGATACAACAAAGAAAAAAAAAAGAACAGACCAATATCTCTGATGCTAAAATCCTCCATGAAATATTGGCAATCTGAATTCAGCAATACATTAAACAGATCATATACCACGATCAAGTGGGATTCATCCCAGGGGTGGAAGGATGCTATAATATTTGCAAATCAATAAACATAATACATTATTAAACAAAATGAAAAACAAAAATCACATGATCATATCAATAGATGCTGAAAAAACATTTGACAAAATCCAGGACCCATTTATGATTACACACACACACACACACACACACACACACACACACTCAGCAAAGTGCGAATAGAGGGAGCATACAACAACGAAATAAAAGTCATATATAAGAAACCTACTGCCAGCATCATACCCAATGGGCAAAAACTACAAGCATTTATATTAAGATCTGGAACGGGACAAGGGTGTCTGCTTTTACCTCCCTTATTCATCATAGTCCTGGAATTTCTAGCCGCAGTGATCAGATAAGAAAAAGAAAAAAAAAGGCATCCAAATCAGAAAGGAGGAATTAAATCTGGCCTTATTTGCAGGAAACATGGTAGTGTACAAAGGAAACCTTATAGTCCCCACAAAAAATCTACCTGACCTAATAATTGAATTCAGCAAAGTAGCAGGATACAAAGTTAATATTCAGAAATTGATGGTATTCTTGTACACCAACCATGAATTATCAGAATGAGAAAGTAAGAAAAAAATTCCATATACTAGATAAACAAGAAAAATAAAGTACCACTGGTATTACATTTAACCAAGGATATAAGAGACCTGTACTCAGAAAATTATAAGACACTGAAGGAAGAAATTGAGAAAGATACAAATAAATAGAAGTATATACTGTGTTAATGGATTGAAAGAATTAATATCATTAAAAGTCCACACTGCCCAAAGTAATTTATAGATTTATGCAATTCTTACTATAATACCAATGACATATTTCACAGATCTAGAACAAATATTCCAAAAATTTATATGGGGCCGAAAGAGACCCTAAATAGCCTCAGCAATCCTGAGAAAGAAGAACAAAGTTGGAGGGTTCACAATATCTGATATTAAACTATACTACAAGGCCACTGTAATCAAGACAGTCTAGTACTGGCATAAGAACAGACATATAGATCAATGGAATAAAAGAAATAGCCCAGAAATAAACCCATGTTTCTATGGTCAATTAATATTTGACAAGAGGGCACAAGCATATAATGGAGTAAAAACAGTCTTTTCAAGAAATGGTGTTGGAAGAACTGGACCAGTACATGCAAAAAAATGAAACTAGACCACCGACTTATACCATAGACCTGAATAAACTTAAAATGGATAAAGGATTTAAATATAGGTCATGATACCATGAAAGTCCTATCAGAAATCATAAGCAATAAAATTTCAGACACCCCATGTCACAATATTTTTGCCCATATATCTCCCAAGGCAAGGGAAATAAAGGAAAAAAAATAAACAAAGGGGACTACATCATATTAAAAAATTTCTGCACGGCCAAAGAAATCATCATCAAAATGAAAAGAAAACGAACTGTATGGGAGAACACATTTGCTACTGATACATTGGACAAGGGTTTAATCTCCAAAACATATAATTAACTCATATGACTCAATGCCAGGGAGACAGACAACGCAGTTAAAAAAAATGGGCAAAGGACTCAAATAGACACTTCTCCAAAGAGGACATACACAGGGCCCAGAGACATATGAAAGGATGCTCAGCATCACTAGCCATCAGAGAAATGCAAAATAAAACCACAATGAGATACCACCTCACTCCTTTCATAAGAAATCAACATCAACAAGTCCTGGCAAAATGTGGAGAAAGGGAACCCTAGCACACTGCTGGCTGGCATGCAGACTGGTGCAGCCACTTTGGAAAACAGTATGGAATTTCCTCAGAAAATTAATAACAGAACTGCCTTATGACTCAGCGATGCCACTGCTGGGGATATACCCTAAGAATCCTGAAACACCAATTCAAATGATCTTATTCACCATTATGTTCATAGCAGCACTATTTATAATAGCCAAGTTTTGCAAAGAGCCCAGGTGCCCATAAAAAGATGAGTGGATTAAAAAACTGTGGTACATTTACACAATGGAATACTACACAGCAGAAAGAAAGAAGGAAGTCCTATCTTTTGCATCAGCATGGATGGAACTGGAGACTAATATGGTAAGGGAAATAAGCCAGTTGGTGAAAGACAAATACCATATGATCTCACTTATAACTGGAGTCTAATGAACAAAATAAACGAACAAGAATGATAGAACCAGAGATATGGAAACATAGAACAGGCTGAGAGCTATAAGAGGGGGGCAGGGCGGGGTGGAATCGTGGAAGGACAGGAAAGGGATTAGTCAAAGAACACGTATGAATGACTCAGGGACATGGACAATGGAGAGGGGATTGACTGTTGGGGAGAGGGTTGGTCTGTGTGGTGTGGGTAAAAGGGAAAACAATTGGGACAACGTAACAGAATAAACAATAAAAAATAAATTCTGTAATATATATAATGAAGCACAAAGTAATATCTAAATGCAAACCAAATACACCGGCATGTGTCATGTGGGGGTCAATAGTCAGAGGGCTGGGGTTTGAATCCTGTGTTACCACTCAGCACCTCCATTTCTTTATGTGATGCAACAATTGAAGGAGCGGATGCTACAAAGTGCTGTCAGTAGTTCCTGGTTTTAGGAAGCACTCCTTCCATCTTCGCTGTTGGTTTCATAAACATTTCACAATCATTAAAATCAACAAATACATAAATCTCAGCTATCTGAGGGAGCCGCAATCATGAGAGAGCCAAATTAAACAAGACTATTGAATCTCCAGGAAACATTAAGAGAAACATTCAGAAGATAGGGGAGACTGACAAATTTTAATAAATAATTTTAACAATACTTAGGAAAATAATGTATATATAAAACAAAAAATTAATGCATAAAAAAGAGCCAAAAAGACAGTATTAGATACCAGTAACACAGCTAATGTTCAGCCTCAGATTCTCTGGGTCTCACCAATTTCACAGACACCCTGTGGATCTAGGGGCCGGGCCTTAGTCCACATAACATTGCAGCAGCTGAGGCCAGCCCCTTACACCTGTGGGCTCTAGTTACCCAAGAAGGACAGATGATGTAAATAGCACTAGCAGTGAATTAACTCCCGTGGGGCAAACTTTGACCATTGGGTGATCAGAAATAGAAAGAGGATGGACCTAGGAGATTAAATAAATGTAAGTGCAGCAATTTTCTCTTCTTTGAATATAAAAAAGTTAACAGACATATTTAAAATTTTACATATTAAAAATAAAAAAGGTATATATCTTATTTAAAGCCCCCAAATTAATCACTAAAGAAGAAAACCTGAAAAAAATAGAGTTAACAAAAATTGGGATTTTGGTGGGTAATAAAAAACTAGCAAGATTAGCTCTGCTCTGAAGTTACTAAGTCAAGACAAACAGCATAAACATATTATTTAAAGTTATAATTGCCTTCCCCGCACCACTTTCCCCTGCCCCAGGCAAATGTATTTGAAAAAATAAAATAATAATAATAAATAAATAGTAAATAAATAAATAAAGTAAAAGAAAAAGTTATAATTGTAACTGCCTGGAAAAATCCCCAAATATGTTATTGGAAATTCTTTCTAGGTTGTAAGATGAAGAGAGACACAATTTTCATATTATATTGTTCTATACTGTTTAATAAAAATTTACAGTGTTAGTATATATTTATATAGCTTTGGATGGAATTACTTTTTAATTATGAAAGAGTACATGCAAACTCTTACATAGGTTGATATGGAGGAAGAAGCTTGCTTTTGTTTCATGTTATATAACTTTGGTTTGTCTGAATATTTATGTTGGTCATGTATGATATTTACACATAAATTTGTTTGGGTGGGAAACTGATATAACAATATAGTCAGTGCCAGGCATGCGGTGAGCACATGGTCGATAACTCCTTTCCCTTATCAGAAGCAGTTCAGCACGATGGTTAAGAGTTAAATGACATGGTGAATGTTAAGGATTTAGCATGGTGCTGCTCCATGAAACACTGACTGTTACTGTCATGTTGATATTACTAATCCTTAAGGTATAGCTTCCAATTCACTGAATTTCATCCTACATGAAGCAAGTAGTTTTCATAAGCCAATCTAAACCTTCCTTCTATCAATTCAGGATCCAAAGATTTTCCAAAGGCTTTATGGCAAATTCTGTTCCCACCTTCACTTGGAATGAGGTTCTGAGCCTCAGCATCCTCATCTGACACATGCGGACAGTAACAAGAACTAGCTCAGAGATAGTAAATGTGATATTGCACTTAGTACATGGCAAACAGTAAAGTCTCAGCATGTGAAAGCTATTGTTGTTGCTGTTGTTCCTAAGAGCCATGATGCCAAATTCAGCTAAGACCTTGAATAAGGACAGGGAGAGATGCCTTGGCAAGCACTCAGGCCAAAAACAGATTTCTTGAGATCCTCCACTGTAACTGGCAAGCACAAGGCCTCCACCATCCCAACGCCCCACGGCTGGTCATCACTAGGATCTACTGCCTCCCTGTGGAAGCTCACAGGCACAGTCATGAGCCAGGTGACTCTTCCAGGCCAGAATTCCATTGCCCAGCCAATCTCAGAAAGGTTCCCCAGAGTTCCTGTTTTGTCTGAAGATTTTTAATATTCAAATCTACACAATTGTCACTTTCTCAGTAAGTCCTATGTAGGCTGTTCTATGTAAAAGAGCAATCTACACCCCACCTGCTCCCAGTCCCTTTCACACTGCTGTAGTATTTTCCTTTTTTATTGCATTTATCCCCTTCTAATAGATGATACAACTTATTTATTTATTCTTACACTTATCATTTATTTTCTGTCCTTTGCCTTTACTTCACAAAGGCAGAAGCATTCAGTTTTTGTTTTGTTTTGTTTTGTTTTGGTCTAATTTAATTTGGCCTAAACAGTGCCTGATGCATACAAGGAACTCAATATTTCTTTCTTTTTTTCTTTTAAAATCATATTTATTCTATTATAATTGTCTCAATTTTTCCCTTTTTGCCCTCCTCCACCCATCTCACCCCAATCCCCTCTCCCACAGTCAATTCCCACTCTATTGTCCATGTCCATGGGTCTTTCATACATGGAACTCAATATTTCTTAAAGGAGGAAGGAAGGAAGGAGGGAGGGAGGGAAGGAAGGAGGAAAGGAAGGAGGGAGGGAGGGAGGAAGGAAGGAGGGAAGGAAGGAGAGAAAGGAAGGGAAAAAAAGGAAAAGAAAGAAGAAATGATTGTTTTCTCTTGTAATATTGCTACTGGGGAGACCCGAGTCAGGGAGCTGCCCCTCCTTGGTTCTGGTCTTGCTCAGAAGAGAAGAATTTACATGAGAGACAATACATATGGTGGAAATGAGATAGAAAGTTTATTTATGAAATACTTGAGTACTAAACTACAGGCAGGCACCCAGCTAGTCTGAATGCTCCATGAATAGAGGAAATGAAGTATTTAGTAAGTTGGTTGTAAGTTTGTTCTGTACACTAGAGCACCTGGCTATAAGTGAACACTCAGCTATTCTGAGTGCACTGACTATTGTGGTTTGGGGGTTATATACTTCAGTCAGTTTCTAGGTTCCCCCTACTTCTCCCCCTTCCAGACTTTGGGATTAAAATACAGTTATAAAATGCTTTCTTTCTCAGCTAATGAAGTTGCTACAGAGGCTTCCTTTTCCATGGAAGTGATAATTTCAAGGGCTCCCCTCTTCCTGTGCCATTACAGTTTCATGCTCGGAATGCCTGGCAATCTTATCAGTACAGGCTCGGGACTACTGACTCAATAGGTGAGACATGTCTCCCTTTTGTTTCTAGCCTCCTGTTTTAAGTTTTTGTTAGATTGTAATGACAGGGCCCTGCTTTATTTCCCCTCTAGCTGCTCATTCCTAACTGCTACCTAACATTCCCCCTCAAGTAATAGGAACCCAAATCTTTGGGGACTTTTGAGCATTGACCACTGTAATTGCTTCTTGCTGTTACATTGTTTGGGCATTGTTATAGTTTGGGTTCCTATACTTGTTGGCTGTCATCCAAAGAAGGTGTCCATGAGTGATGTCCTTCTAGGGGCCCATGATAAGGGGTCAAAGATTAGTTTTTTGTATTTATTTTGGGCTGATAAGGGTCATAGAGCTGGTTTTGGGACAGTGTCATTTGTTTATTTTCTGGGCAGGTAAGGGTTAGGGTTTTGTATGGAATGTGTCAGCAGCCTGATCTAAGGGAGACAAGGAAATGGGATTTGATACTGAAACAGAAAGGCTATTGGTTAGTTTTCCTAAGGTAAGGTAGGCTGGAATCCCCAAAGAGTCGTTATCCTGACATGAAATTGCTGTTTCCTCAAGGTGGTAAATTTGACAAGAAGGTTAGAAAGATATAGTCCACCCTGGCTAGTGTGGCTCAGTAGATTGAGTGCCAGCCTGTGAATCTAAGGGTCGCTGGTTCAAATCCCAGTCAGGGCACATGTCTGGGTTGCAGGCCAGGTCCTCAGTTGGGGGTAAGCAAGAGGCAACCAAACGCTGATGTTTCTCCCCTTTCTTCCTCCCTTCCTTCCTCTCTCTAAAAATAAATAAATAAAATCTTAAAAAAAAAAAGGTGTGGTCCAAAGATGAGTAGAAGAACTACAACTGTTAAGGGTCCAAGGAGGGGTAAAAATCAGATAATGGAGGGGAAAGCAGACTTTATAGTATTCCAGATTTAAGTGGCAGTACGGTTCCCTTTTCCAAAGTTATAGAGCCAGGTAGTCTGGTAAGAGATTTTTGATGTCCTCCTCTACTTGGCTTGAAGAGTTGATGTAAGTGCAGCAGATTTTGACTATGACTGCGCATACCCCTCCTTCTGATGCTAATAGATAACTGAGGGCTAGTATGTTATCTAGCACATTAGCAAGAGAATCTAGAGAATGATGTAAATTTCTGAGGGCATCACCAATACTTTCTTTTAAAGCAGCTATACTGACTGTTAACTTTCTTAGGGTGGCCTTATGGTAGACGTATCTTCCCCATGGAACTGCTGGGTGATGGCGGCCCCTCTGCTGGCTACAATGATACCAACTGACCTTTTTATTCTGAGGGTGAGTGGCATTGTGTATAGTGACAGAAATCCCTCAGGGATTAAGGAAATTTAAGATGTATTGGCCTTGAAATAAGATCTTCCATAATAAGGTAGGCTATTTTGGTGGTGTCCATAGAAGAGGTATCCATGAGGAGCACGCACATGATGGGAATACATTGTTGAAAACCAAGCTTGTAGGGTTTGACCCCAGTATGGGTCTCCCTTGCAGTCACAGGACAGAGGTCCTCCTTTTAGGAGGAGTTCCCTTGGCTGTGTGGGGGCTGTATGTGCTGTAGGGGCTTAGTAAACACGTTTCCAGTTAACATTAGTTTGTCCTTGCCAATAGCTGCAGGTATTCCAGAGGTCATTTTGAAGATTAATTTCCCAAATACCTGATTGGCCCTGTGACTTAGTGGACACCAGTGGGTCAGATTAGGGTTACAAGAGCCACCACTAGAAAAAGTCATTGGATATATTAGAGATGGGACAAAATTATCTAGTTCTAGCTTATTGACACATTCATTAAATATAAAACAATAACAAGGTTCATTAAGGGTCCTGCATAAAAGCCTTAGTACTGAATGGTTATGAGTCTGATTAATGATCAGGGTGAGCTGATGCCAGGGAGGCCACCTGAAACGGGAGGGAGGTCTACTAACAAAGGATTGACATTATTAGAACTTTTGGGGGACCCTGGTAATAGAGTTAGATTTAAACTAAGGACTGTAAGTTGAAACTGAGGTGGGAGGGCCATTGCAATGGCTGCCTATGGCATATGCAGCAATTGGAAAGTAGATTTCTGGTAGCAATGATATTGGAAAAGCTTATTAACATATTTGCCTCCCATTCTCCCTGCAAGGGGTCGTGAGCAGAGTAGGGATATGAAAATAAGAAAAGCAGGTGTTGTTGGTTAATGGAAGGGGTCCAGGACCTTATTTGAAGTTCTGCAGAAAAGAAATGTAATAGGAACTATTATTCTAAAGTCCTAACCATTATTTTACTTATCTGTAGCAGGTTTTTGTTTCTTGAAGAGGAACTTGAGGTCCTCTACAGGCTCACATGAGTAGGTAGTATTGTCCTGCTGTTTCAGAAGTTTCTTTGGAGTAGAGGGGTCAGACACTCTGGGACTACAAGAAAAGAGTGTGTAAATTAATACTCATCCCAGAAGCAACCCAAAGGAGGAGTGAAACTCTTGGGTGTAGGCTTCCCTATTTCTAGGACAGTGCATGGTTATGAGGAGAGAGGTCTGGAGAAGGAAATAAGGAAAGAGTAGGTAGCCCCAGTATCCAGTAAGAAAGTTACTGTTCTATCCTCCGCATCCATGCATACCCTAGGCTCCAGTCCAGTAATGGTGACCTCTTGTGGTGGGGCCGACTAGGGTGGGCAGCTTTAGTCCTGAGTTACCATCTGTAAGACAGTCACAGCCTGAGGCCTGGGGGATTTTGGCCCAAGGGACAGAGTGCTGCCAAGTGGCCTGCCTCCCTGCACTTATGGCATGGTTCCTGAGGTGGCTTGTTACAGTTTGGACATTCCTTGGCCCAATGCCCCACCTTTTGCACACGTGACACTTAGTGTCCCTGGTAATGGACCTGGAAGGGCTAGTGGGATGTGGCTGTCCTGCAAGGGCTGTTAAAATGTGGGCATGTCTAATCCCCTTCATTTTCTCCCTCTCTTGAGCCCTCACCTGTCTCTCCTGATCCTGGTTGTAGAAGACTGTATTGGCTATGGTTAATATCTCATTTAAGGAGACTCCAGGTTCCTTGGTAATCTTATGGAGTTTTTCCTCTTAATATGAGAGGCAGATTGGGTTAGAAACTTATCTTTTAGTATGACCTAGCCTTCATCTGATTCTAAATCTAGGTTGGTTTCCTTGATAAGTGCCTCTGTTAGCCTTTTAAAAATGTGGTGGGATTTTCATCCAGGCCTGGCTGATGTCAGAGACCTTGGAATAGTTAGTGTACTTTTGTCAGCCTACCTTTAGGTCCACTTTAATACAAATTAGAAAATTATTTCTTTTTTATTTTGGGGAAGAGTTATTGTAGTCCCATTCAGAGTCTGCTGGTGGAACTACTGACTCTCTTATCAGGTATTTGCTATCAGACAGGTGCAAGTTGTTAGCAAACTTTCTGGCTTCCTTTGTTACCTTTTTCTTCTCAAGATATGATAAGGTCTGTCCTAAGACAACCATAGTATCCTTCCATGTAGGCTAGGGTAAAGTGTTGGAATGCCTCTACGTATATGTCTGGTTGTCAGAGTAGCTTCCCAAGTCTGTCAATCTGTTTAAATTCTAGTAGAGACAGGAGGGTTTATATACTAGCTAAGGGCCACACTCTCCTGCAGCCTCCATCAATGGTAAAAGTTTAGTTGATGGAGAGAGCCTAGGGCTGAAGGTGTGAAGGTTGTTTATTGAGTTGGAGGTTTCAGATAGGGCAGTAGGGATGAAGATGTTGAGGGCACCTCTTCCACAGGGGTTTTCCCTAAAAGGGAGGGTGTGAAATGGCCACTAGATGTGATGTGTGCTAGCTTACATTTTTTTATGGGACCCCTTCGACCCTCAAATAGAAGAATGACTGCATGTTGGGGATTTCTGACCACTTGCCTGGGTATTTGCAGAAGAGATCAAGTTGAAATATGGTATTGTGATTTAAGCTTCCATGCAGTGGCTAGGATTCCCCATCAGCTAACAGATATTGAAGCCAAGCAGTGTTGCAAGGGAATACTAGTCTTCTTTAGAGTTTGGGGGGAAAATTTTGATGAGTTGGAAAGGAAGTTGCCCAGTGGGGTCCCATCTGGAATGAACCCATGATTTCCCGTCTTGAAGGAAGAAATACAGGTTAGAGGGCCTAGCATCCTGAGGTCATAATCTGAGGGCTTGGCAACCTGAGGCCCTTGGGTATCCAGTACAGACATCTCTGTTATGGATCGATGTAGAGACAAGGAGTTCAGCCCCCATCTGGCAGGAGGAAAGAAGGTTAGATAGCACAGTGTCCTGGTGTCATAAACTGAGGGCTTGGTGTACCAGGACCTGAGACCTCAGTATCCAGAACAGACATCTTTGTTATGGGTGGATCCTTCAGGGGATGAGACTGTTTGTCCCTATCTTCTTTTGACTAAGGAAAAGGACTCTACTGATCAGTAGGACCTCGGCAGTCCAGTGGTCACTTTTGGGAGCTGAGAGCTCAGCAGAGGGAAGGGGGAGAGGGTAAAGACTGGAATGTAAAGAAATGTTAGTGGTCTAGGGTATGGTGCCAGTATTAGGGTATATCCCTCCTTGTGTGCAGGAATAGAATTGTCCCTTTGATGTCAGTTATAGTCTGGGGGCCTGGGTGACCCTGAGGTGGGACAGTGATTAAATCTGCAGCTAACAAGTGAGCCTTTTGTTTCTATCAGTTGCTGGCTTTCTGCTCTTCCTCTGCTCTGTCTGGATTGTTAAAAACACTGAAAGTTATTTCTACCAGTTGCTTAGTGGGGGGTCTGGAGTCTGGGGTCCCAAGGTACCCTTTGTAACATTTTCCTTATGTCTTAGATTGCCTGCTGGATAAATGTATCCCTGCAAGTGCTCAGCCCTTGGTGGACTTGGGGTTAATGTTTGTGTACTTTGTAAAGCTTCTGTTAATTGTCCCTGAGAAAGGGCAGTTTTTTCATTTCTTCCCTCTTGTCCTTCATTTGTGCCAGTATGAGAGATCTAGTTAGTGTCCTGATCTGTGATTGCATTTCCCACTGGTTGATGTGCATTGGTGAGTATGATGACCAGCTAGTGTATTAGCATAAGCCCTAGCAGATCCTCTTCAGGCTGGTTTTCAGCTACAGTGAGGCAGTGGGAGAGAACAATCTGTAAACCACTCCAAGTTAGGCCATAGGTCAGTGATTACAATTGACAAAGGATTTCCTTTTTTTAAATAACACTTTGAATTAATTTGCTTTCCACTGTCTAATGTACCTGGAGTTTTTGTTGAGAAATAACAATCGGCTTTGGAAAATCAAAGGGAACTCTTGGCTTTTTGCTGGGAACCGTCCGCCTTGTTTCAGAACTGCAGCTTCGCCGAAGGGTGAGAGGGCCTCAAAGCTGGAGTTGAGCAAAGAGGTCTTGGGAAAATAGGCCACTGAGGATACAAAACCTGTTCCCTTGGCAGGGACACAGCCCCTGCCTCCCTCACATCACCCTGCTTGCCCCCGGAGGATGGCTGGTTACTCAATGACAGGTAAGACCCCTCAATGCAAGGGGCAATCTAAGACAGGCACAGTCTCATGGCCATCAGGGAAGGACTTGGGGGACACAGAGAAGGAGCAAAAGACCCTCCCCTCTTGGCCTTGTCATGGCCAGAGTCCTCATTCTATCTGAAAGAAGTCTCCTTATCTTTTGGCTGCTCTGCTCCGCGCCCCCTGATTGGGTCAGTGAAACAATCTAAAGGCAGGTACAGCCCTGAACTGGATCAGGCAGTTCCCGGGAACAATTAGGCCCGGAAAAGGAACCCGTTAAATCCTATGAAACTTACTTTGCTAAGAATGCCCTGGAGTTAATGAGTAGCGATGTGGGGGACCACTTTGTGAGGCATTGGGAACTGTAGCCCTGCAAAAGAATACATTGTATCCACTGAAGCTTGCTCTGCCTCACACTGCCCTGATAAGGAAAAACCGGCAAGGAGATAATTTCTGAGTCCCGAAAACTGTGCCTTAATGAGCATCTGGCGCCAACTTGTCTGACAGACCTTGATTTAAGTAAGACTAACCTCTGTATTTCTTCAGTTTATTATCTATAGTCTTTTGATGTAGATTGGTAGGCTTTGTGTGCATGCTGCATACCCCTGCGCGTATCGTTCTCAATAAAGACCACTTTTAGGGAAGGTCTCGGGCATTCTCCACTAGAGGGAATTGCTAACCCCTTCTCCTGACAGGCAGATTGTGTCTGGTACAGTTTATTTCCCCATCCCTGGCAACCCGGAGTGGCTCTGCGGGACCAGAGCCCCTCCTCCCCTACAGCTTTTCCTTTACTTATTAAAATTATCTATATCATTTATCTATGTTCTTTTCCTTTTCTTCCTTATTAGCAGTTTTCCTTGTTTCTATTTGTCTTCTTGAGTTTTCTACTCCAATGTCCTTTTTTCCTGTATGTCTCTTTCCTTTTTTGTTCCTCTTCTTTTTTCACTTCCTCAATTTCTTCTCTTTTTGCTTCTTCGCTCTACACAATCTTTCTTCAACTTGCACAGACCCTCTTTGACTTACACAAACACTCTGTAACATTCACAATCCTTCTGTAACTTTCCTAGATCCTTTTATTTTGCCTTTTTCCCCTTATCTAGAAATAACTAATCCAGTTTCAGTTCTCTTATTTACCTTTATTACCAAAACCATATATTTCTTCCCAACTTGATTAAAATTTTCAATTTTGACAGATAAGAGTAATTAGCACTCTTTAGATTAATAAATTTGTGACTACATTTTATAACTTTCAAAAACAGTTTTTTCCCCCATTAGCAGATACTCACAGTGCTCAAGAGTTTGAGCTGTTTTACTGTCTGGTGACCTTGACAACTGCAAGGAGGCTGGAGAAGAGGCAGGGAGATCAGTCTTTGGAGACCTTCAGGTGCCTCAGTTTTAAAAGTACCAGTTTTTCTCTTCTACATTGAGGCTGGGGGGGGGGGAGGGGTAATTACTTCTGGAGACAGTGAAACAAAGGAAAGACAGGGTAGAGGAAGTAACAAGAGAGAGCCTAGGCAGGCTGCTTTGGCTCCTTGGAAAAGTCATAGGAAAGGAGTGAGCCAAGGAAGGGCTGCCTTGGTTCACCTGGAAGTCAGAGGTAAAGGGGGCCCTTGGCCCTTCTTCTCTTGGAGAGATCAGTGGTGAGCCTGTGTTGAGCTTCCATTGCCCACTGCTGCCCTAGCTGCAAGTCTCCTTCGGACCATTAGAATTTAGGAGAAGATAAAAGGTTTATGCCCAAGAAGGGGCATGACTATTTTTTGAGAGGGAGAGAGAGCAAGGCCTGGCAGATACAATGCTGCCCCTTGGGGGAGGGATGCAAGTTTACAATGGGTCAATGATTTAAACTTATTGTTCCCTGACCATAGTTTAGAGGCAGAAAAGACTAGGAGATTTTGAGTAGCAGGTCAAAAATGTGCTATTTTATGAGAGGAGCTCCCAAAGGCTGTTATACCTGTTCTCATCCCCAGTTCTCTTATGTGCTTCAGTTTCAGTTTCTAAAACAATCCAGAAGGGCTCGGGGTGCTGGGTGACCAGCCCTTATTTTGCACATTCCTGGATGAGCCAGAGTTATATTATAGTGATGGGGGTTCCCTATGAGGCCCCTACACATCTTAAAGATTCACCCCAGACACTTCTGTGAGGTCCCCACTCATGTAGGGATATGAGAACTCAGAACTCAGACTGGAGGGAGGATGTGCCTCTTCAGGTTTTTGAGCATGGGTGAAACCTGAGCACTCATTTTAGATCTCATCCTTGTTTCTGCTTCCAAACACAGGACTAGCAGGTTTGAACGACCTTCCCCCACTGATGCTGCATCTCTTTAGACCCCAAAGGTGAAACAGTCAATAAAACATTGCCAGGGAGACCATTACTCACTGCATTCAGGGTGGCTGGAGACAAAGGGTGGGATCTGAGTCACGGCACCACAAGATGTTATGCTAGAGACCCGAGTCACGAAGTTGCCCCTCCTCGGTTCTTGTCTTGCTCACAAGAGAAGAATTTAAGTGAGAGACAACACATATAGTTGAAATGAGATAGCAGGTTTATTTATGAAATACACATGAACACTCAGCTACAGGCAGGCATCCAGTGAGTCTGCATGCCCATGTATAGAAGAAATAAAGTTGTTAGTAAGTTTGTCATCTAACAATATGATATGAAATGCATGGCAACCTTGAAGATACTGGGTTTTTGTTATTGCTGTTGTTGTTGCTGTTGCACTGAATACATGCAGAAGGCCACAGTCTATGTTGCCGGATTGTACTCTTTCCTAATACATTTCGGACTCTCTAATGGGAATCATTTCAGCACCTGATCTCTGGTTCCTGTACAGATGATCCAAGCAAACCACCATTTGTCAGCTTTAGAATGACAGTGACTTACATATGCAATTTCAGTTCACACCATTCCAAGTAAACTGTGGTCACTATGTATGTGTGCAGATGTGTGTGTCCATGTGTGTGACTCACACAGGATTTTGAAGGGGAATAAAATGTGGAAGAACTAATTCATTCTCTGATTGTTAGAGGGTAAAAAGAGGGAAGCAGGAATTTGATGAATCTTCAAACTTTCATCTTATACTTTTAGCCACTGAGTATAACCAACGTTTAGCCAAGGTTTTAAATCTAACAGTCCAAAATGAGACATAGAGATATGAATGAAGTCTGAGCCCCTTTCTAGACTAACACAAGCCAAATCCAGTATGTGTGTAACATGAGGCTTCAAAGTCAGGACGGGGTTCAGATACTACCTTTGAGAACTCAGACAAGTCACTTTAACCCCTCTGAGCCTCAACATTTCCATCTGTCACACAGGTCTCACCATTTAAATCCTGAGAATTAAGTGAGATAATTAATTTAAAATTCAACTATTGGTGTCGCCAAAACCCCCAAATTCAGCTCTTTGAGTTACCTTTCATTATAAAAACATCCTGTCTGCACTGTGAAAACCAGTGGTCCCTTGAGTTGTCTTCAGGTGGTGGTAACTTTTCTCCCAGCAGCTTCTTATTGTGACTTGTTCCTTGCTCCTGATTTCCCTTCTCTGCCCCACGTGGAAGGGAACGTGCGTGGTTTTATTATCGCTGCTGCTAAGACTATGCGCACAGGCAACTGTGTATCCCATGCCTAATACAAGCAGGGGGCAACAGAGGGGACTTACCTCCCAGAACAATACAGCAGCCAAGTAAACTAACCTGTTCTTAAAGTTTCATTAAACCTTCCCCTGTGGAAACCTGTCACTGGATTTGTCACAGCTGAGGATCTCCTCCTTGCTACACTCCAGGCCTTACCATTTTTTCTTTCTTATAGTTACATGTTTATAACCTCTTTCTAAACTTTAGCTTCACTTAAATTAACACTCTGCCTATTTCTGCATTTCCAAAAGCCACAAAGGGACACTGCTGTAGAAGGAGCCATATCACAGAGGAACTTCACCCTCCAGCATGACAAAGCAGCTACAACATCCATCTGTTCTTTAATGTGGTTAGGAAACCTCCCAGGTCTGGCTCACTATTCCCTTTGCTCTTTGTATGAGGAATATTTGTCCTGACACTGATATAATGTCCTCTAGCACATTATCTCTTTTAAAAGAAAGGGGTAGTCATTGTTGTTATATGAGACTTGTGATACTAACTTTTCCCCCTGCACATTGCTGGCACATAATACAATATATGATCTGTAAATGGGAGACAGTATTATGACGCTCTTCTTGCGGTGAGATATTTGCAGTTCTGAGAGCAGAAGGCAGAAAGCAAAGCCATGCAGGGTCCTCACCTAAGATAGAAAACAGATTGTGTCCTGCTTGTGTTTCCCCAAAGCAAGGCCTTGGACAAGGGAAAGGTCTGGATGATAGTTCCGATGTGGTTGCTAAATATTTTTTGACTTTGAGTAAGAACTTAAGTCTTCCATGCCTTGAATAATTTATTTTCTAGTATGGGAAAAGGGATAGAGCAACCTCCATTGTGATATGTCCTGTGTGCTATATGTATGCCCTGGGAATGCCCAAGGACCATCTCCAGCTACATGAGTACCAAAAAAAGATAATTTCCTCTGTTTACAGATAAAGGAACTAAGACTTGAGAGCAAAAGGTAAATACCAAAGGTCACTCAGCTACTGAGGGAAAAATTAAGTTTTGAGTGGAGGCCCCTAAAATCCCCTAAGTCTTGTTCCTTCATGACACAAGATGAAATGGGAAAACACTCATAATCCAAACATAAAGGGCAACACTGCCTGCAACTCTGGCAAACCCTCGCTCTCTCCAAGTGGTTCAAGGCTTGTTGATGTGCTCAGTAAATCCTGTCTGTCCTTCCTCCTTTCTTTCCTTATTAAATACCTGCTCAGAGCCTCAGTCCATCTTTGTTACTCCCAAAAGCTGCAGCCAAGAAGCGGATGGTATTTACACCCACAGAGTCCTGGAGGCCCCTATGTTGCAGGGACCCAGGCAGGGCCTGGCAGGCAGACAGACTGAGCACTGGGAGTCAGGAAAGCTGGGAGTGTATCTTGATCAGCTGCGCGCTCGCGCGCGCACCCCGCCCCTCCCCCCCTCCGCTATCCACAGAACCTTCCCAACTGAATTGAGTGACCTGCACTAGAAGCAGAATTTGTAATCCTTTCCTCTGTCTGTGATTTGATAGGTCACAAGAAACCTGCTGGACTGGCCTCTGAACTAGTAGGATTCATTTTACTTGGATGTTTCTTTGTTTTTCTGTTAACTTTCCTTTTCAAGGGATATTTTTATGAGTCATTTGCTGGCTTTTCTTTTCCTAAGTCATCTGATTTCCATTTAGCTTCTGCTCCGGCTTCGAGATATGTGTCTTTTACAGCCATCTCAGAGGGACCCCCATTTGTCTGCTACAGGCTTTCCCTGGAGTTTTCCATTTGTGCTTACGTTATAGATGCTGGGTTTTTGAAAATCATTTCGTTTGGCCTGGTCCATGTTTTCTTGAATATTTTCTTACTTTTCACTCCTTTAGCTCCTATTTTTTTTACAATCAGCTAATTTTAAATCCCCATGGATATTTCCCTTGGCTTCATCTCCCCTAATTGAGTTGTACTGTTTCCTAATTGCTCATTTCTCATTTATTTCTCAGTATGCATTGTTTGCTCGTATCCTGCTTTGGGCATTGCTGAGGAGAAATGGCTTTTCAGCACCTGGGAAGAGTTCTACAATATAGTTGACCATGTGTCCTCATCTACACTGGGCAGCCCCAGCGTAGCTTGATGTGTTGGTGTCCAGTGTCCCAGTGGGGGTGCTAAATGACATGGTTATACCATATAGAAGTGTATTCATGCCACTAGAGTCAGGAGATTAGGGCTGAATGTGCCTGGATTCTGTGGGTCCTAGAACGGAGGATGCATCCTATCAAATGTTATTGTACATGGGTTTACCTGCAGTCTGGGAAAGTTCTCTTTATTTTCCTGAGGTTATACATCAGGGTAAAGCTGTTGATTTAGTTTGTGGTTAAATTTAAACTTGTAATTGGGCATCCATGTAGAATGTATCCTTAGGAAAGTATGGTAACTGATTAGAGATGAAAAATTGGAAAAGGTAGGGAGAGTACAGCATTATACATACTGATTCATTTAGACTAATCTTAAGAAATTAAAGCTGCAATGTTCTATTTCCATATTTTCCATGAAGGTGGGGAATCCTGTATTTGAAAGGGCTTCAGATGGTTGACATAGACTTGAATTCCAGCTTCATCCCTTTCTAATTGTCGATCTTGGATAAATTACTAAAGCTCTCTAGCCTTCTGTCACTTGAGAATGTGGATAACAAATATTTAACCTTTCCGAAAGTTTAGGAAGTTGGCGAAGATTAAATAAGATAACATATATGTGGAATGAGAGAGAGATGGTAGTTGCACAACACAGTGAATGTACTAAAAACCACTGAATTATAGATGTTAAAATAGTTAATTTTTTTGTTATGTCAATTCCACCCAAATAAAAAATAAATTAGAAAGAAGGGAATGTATGTGGAAGGTTCTAATGCACAGCAGGTCCTCTGGAGAAGTTCACGGCCCTTTCTTTATCACGGCAAAGGGTTGACGGCCATTTCTCAGTTTTCAATGAGGCTGATTGTAGCAGGGTCAGATTTGCCTTCCCAGGCCAGCAGGGCACAGCTCCAGCTGCTGCCATTTGCATTGCTCAACAAGTGAATGGCGCCTCCTGTTGGTACTTGGCATCCTGGCCCTCAGTTCATAAATTTGGATGGTTTGCATTAGAAATCCCTGGGTGGACTCATTAAAATGACAAATGGACAGGTTTCAATCCTGGAGAATTGAATTAAATAATTCTGGGACGGGGCTCCTGATTTTCATTTCTTAATTCCCAGTATTATCTTATGCATGTGAGAATCACTAACTTAAGCTCTTTCATCACCCTGTGATCTCTTTCTTTGAACCATACTTTAGTGATCATAGTAACACCTGACGGCTAGTTCTTTAACTGAGATACAAATAATAATGTCTACTGCTTGTACAGTTTGTCAAACTGCTTTGTACTCATTCAGTCCTTACCGTCATTCTATCCAGTTGCCTGGGCAGTATTTACTATTCCCATTTTACAGAAGTGGAAACTGAGGTGGTGAATTTCATCCGCAGTCCCACAGCTCCCCATAGGTCGAACCAGAGCTGGGTACCTGACTTCCTCTACTGGGACTGTCCTAATTCGTCTACTGGGACTGTCCTTCCTCTGAAAATAAATTTAGTCTCATTATTTTTCTGATGCACCATTTCTTCTTTGTTTCTGCTCTTAAAGATTTTTTTCTTAATCTTTCTATCCCTCCATCCTTTTTTTGACCTAAAAGTATTGGCTTCTTCTCAAATATCACCATTAAATTCTTCTTCATTTGTAGTACTTTTCCCCTCACTTTAACAGAGCATTAAGAGGGGGTGGTTATACGAGCAACTGGACAACTTTACAATAAAAGTATACACACTCATTAAAAAGAGAAGGAAGGGAAAGGGCCGCTTTATACATTGAGGCATGAGAAAAGCAGTTCACAGAGACTCTGTGTGTGTGTGTGTGTTCAAACATATAAAAGTATATTTATATATTTGTGGAAAAAAACAAAAGCAAATTGCTGTGTTTGATGTGCCCTCCAGGCAGGGTGTACAACCATTCTGGTTTGTGGGTTCTTGGGAAAAAAAGATTTGTGATCTTAAATTTGGGAAAGTTTCAGGCAAAGAGAGATGAGTTATTCACCTTACCTCTGGGCAGTGATGGAGTTAGAGGGGGGATGAGTGAGGAGCTGCTGGCTGTTATATTGGACAAGGTTTCAAGGTCTATAAATTCTTCCTAATGTTATCTTGCTAAATGTTGAAATGTAGGGCAGTATTTTGTAGATGCAGCTATAAACAGGATGAGCTTGATGGGAACCTAATCTGATAGTGTAGCCAATTGCAAAGAAGAAGTCAACATGTAATTGATCAAATAGTATACACACACACACACACACACACACACACACACACACACACGCAATGGCTAAGCATCTCTTCTGGCAAGCAGAGCTTTGGTTATGAACCCCTTTTTTCCTTTATTTTCTGCAAGTAAATAAAAGTACCTCGCAGCAACCATGTCTTACCTGTGATATACATTTTTCCAGAGAGTCCTAGGAGTTGTGCACATAGCTTTGCATCCAGCTGCCTGGATCCACCATAGAGCCTAGATGATTCTAACTCTGGATATATGGTTGCCCCATCTGCTAAAACTGGGTTAGTAATAATAACTACCACCACAAATTCAGAGAACTGAATAAATTAATATGCTTAGAATATGACTTGATACAAAGCAGGTACTCAAAAGTGATTACCATGCTCCTATGCTGTTTAAATATGTGCTGTTTTATAGGTGGCAATTAATAATTTCATCATTTAAGTCACAAAGTTGTTGTGTTTGAAAGGATCCTGATAACCTGGCACCAATTTTTTTTCTTTTTTTTTTTATCTAAGCTGCAGCTATATCCGTGTGTGTCTGCATGTATCATCTACTAAATATTTTTCACAGGTGTTCCTTTTTACTTTGCTGTTAAGCTTGCTTGACTTTGATCTCTCTCAGTTCTCAAAATATAAAGCACAGCCTCTTTTTGACACATGCAGAAGATGGTCCAGTCCTCCACATTCTTCTTATTTTTCTTATTTAAATAGTTTATTTTTTACCTACTAGAATGGGATGTTTGCCCAAGCAAGCAATTTTCACTTTATTTAACTGCCAGCTGTGGCTCTTTTTTTGCCCTAAAACCTGTTTCTCACTTGGAGATGCTTTGAGCAAACTCACAATGAAGACAATGAACTCATTCTTGTGCAGGGTTGTCTTTATCCTTCCATTGTCAGGGAAGCCGTCCTGTTTGCTTAATGTAGGTCCCTCAGTTAAGCTTGTTAGTAAGAGATGCCTACTTGGAGGTCACAAACAAGAGAGGATTGTTAGTCTTAGGTTTCTTCAAAGATTCCCTGGCTCCACATTTTCTTAAGAAAAGAATTTATTTCTATCTCTCAGATCAATGTTGACCTCTGCAGGGTTAAAATGTTCCATGGAACAGAGATTTAAATTTAGGAAAGTGTAGCTATTTATTCAAGCGAACAAATGTCTGCTCTTCACAAGGGGCTGCAAACAGGACTGTTTTTCATGAGTTTGCTGTGTTTTCCTCTGTTGCTTTTAAAGCAGAACTTATTAACATACTTGTACTCTTAAAAAAATTTTTTTTTTGTAGCCAATACAAATGCCACCTGTGCAAATTTCCTGAGTTTTTTTCCTTACCTTTTCATGAACTTGTTTTTAACTGCTGTTAAGCAGAAGTCAACAGATCCAAATGTCTGAAATTCTGGCCTTGGAGACAGACTGCCCAAAGTGATACTGTTATGGATGGGGAGAGAGAGACCCGAGTCAAAGGCGTCCTTGCCTGCCTTGGTTCTTGTCTTGCTCCCAAGAGAATAATTCAAGCAAGAGACAAACATGTAGTGGAAATGAGAGATCAAGTTTATTTATGAAACACATATGAGTGTAAAGCTGCAGGCAGGCACCTGGCTAGTCTATATGCTGCACGTATAGAGGAAATAATGTTGTTAGTAAGTTTATTCTGTACACTTGAGCCGAGGCTACAGGTGGTTACCTAGCTGATCGAAGAACACTGACTATTGGGGTTCAGGGATTATATACGTTAGTCAGCTTTTAGGTTCCCTCCCGCTCACGCTCTTATAAATCTTGGGAATAATGTACAGCTACAAAGGCTTGCTTTCTCAGTTAGCAAAGGTTCTTTGTCCTAGCTAGTGAAATTGTTACAGAGGCTCCCTTTCCCAGCATAGGCCCCCTTTTCCTCCTGTGCAATTCCCACTTGTGATGTTCAGAACATCTGGCAATCTTAAGTTTGCCATAGAAGCTCCATTTCTCAGCATGGTCTCAAGGACTCTCCTCTCCATCTGTGCTGTTTTGCTTGCAATGCTCAGGACACCCTGCAATCTTACCAAACCAGTCTCAGGACTGCTGAGTTAATTGGTGAGACATGTCTTCCTTTTGCTTCTGGCCTCCTGTATTAAGTTCTTTGCTAGATTGTAATGGTGAGGGCCCTCCTTTTATTTCCCCTCTGGCCACTAATTCCTAGCTGCTACCTAACAATACCTCTGCCTGGCAATATTAGGCAAGTTCTTTCACCTTTGTGTACTATGACTGCCTCATATGTAATGACAGTGATATTTATTACATAGGGTCTTTGGAGGAAGAAATCACATTGTTGAACAAAAACTTTCACAGCTGAAAGTTATTCTGAATAAAGGGTTTATTAAGGCACATGCTAGCCAGATCCCAGACCAGGTCTTGGGGGCATGTAATCTGAAGGCAGGGCCAGATGGGGAAGTCACCATGTCCGTTGTCTTTAATGTAAACAGTGTGGGGAAAAGAGATATAAGTTGATTTGAAGTAATTCCATTGGCTCCAGCTAAAGGGCTGCAGAAAGTAAAGCAGGGCTAGTTGTGGGACAGAGTCCGTAAGGAAGAAGTGTTTGCTCTTTTGGGTTGGTTGTGGGCAAGAGTCAGGAAAGTTGGTGTGTATGCAAGATGCGGTGGTACCTGGTCTATTCAGCCATTTCTCTAGACAATCGGGAAATAGCCACCCGTAAGTTAAAGTTCCAAGATACGCTCAGGAATGTGAGTAGTCTCAGTTGGTTTTGCCAGGCACTTGTTAACTAATTAACCCTCCTTGTCTCTTCCTTTCCCCTTACAGCCTGTTGTAATTTCATTCAGGACATTTCAGAATTTTCTCCTCGTCAATGTAATAAACCCAAATGACTTACAACTGAGCTTGGCACACAGTGAACACACACATGCTAACTTCCACTCTCCATGTATATGTCTTTATACCAGAGGTAGCCCTGGTAGTTTATGTCTGCCCAGCTCCCTTCCTCCCCTGTTCTGGTAATGACTTCATTCTGTGTGAGAACTGCCTTGGGTAGCCTGCCCGCTCCAGCACTCTGCACAGGGAAGCCTCAGTCCACACCTGGCCAGGCATGTACTTTCCTGGGATTTTACAAATAGACACTATGATAATGATGATAGCAGTGATGATTATGATACTTAACGCTTATAAAAAGAACATCTATATGCTGGACCAGCTCTAAATACTTTACATGTATTAATTGTGTAGCCCTCCTAACAACCCAAAGAGGTAGATACTGTGAGTATTCCCATATTACAGACAAGAAAACTAAGGTGAAAGGAGATTAAGTAATTTGCTCAGTATCACAGCTGGCAAAATCAGAATGCTGAGAATGAGAGGTCTTTTTTTCTTACCATTACCCAATACTGCCTGGCCAGTATGAGAGCTTCTGTCTTTCATCTGGGGTCCTTCAGTTGGCGATGGAAACCTAGGTCTATGTGAGGCTGTGTGCTGCCTTATCCTACCACTTCATGGAAGACCACCTGTAATTGGAGACAATTAGAGGAGAGCAAAGGTGAGGAAAGATGGAGGGAGAAGGAGAAAGAGAGAGATTAAGGGAGGGAGAACATGAATGGCAATATATCCTGATGACATTGTCTGAGTTCTCTACACTTAGGCTTCCTTCCTAATTTTGTAATATAATGAATTATTTCCCCCACAACTTCCCTTTTTAAAACCAATTTGATTGAACTCAATCCCTTGCAAAAAAAAGAATCCTGACTAAGTCATGTAATAAACATGGGTTTTGTTTGTTTTCTGTTATGGTAAAATACACATAACATAAATTTTATCAGCAGTAACATTTAGTATATTCACAATGTTGTGCAACCGTCACACTATTTGATTCCAGAACATTTCATAACCCCAAAAGAAAACTCTGTATTCATTAAACAATAAACTCTACATTTATTTCTCACTCCTTTCAGTCCCTGGCAAGCACTAATCTACTTTATGTCTGTATGGATTTACCCATTTTGGATATTTCATATAAGGTGGGGCAAAAGTAGGTTTACAGTTGTTTGCATGGAAAATAATACAATAACTAATAAATATAATACAAGAGTGAACTCTGTTTCATGTACTCACAGCAACAAACCTACTTTTGTATAAATGGAATCATACGATATGTGGCCTTCAGCATTTGGCTTCGTTCACTAAACATATTTTCAAGGGTCATCCAGATTCTAGCATGTATCAGCACTTCATTCTTCTTTATGTCTGAATAATATCCTATTATATGGATATACCACATTTTGTTTATCCATTTATAGGTTGATGGGCATTTGGGATGCTTCCATATTTTGGCTATTGTGAATAGTGCTATGAACATTTGTGTACAACTGGTTTTTTGAGCACTTGTTTTCAATTCCCTTTGGTATATACCCAGAGTGGAATTGCTGGGTTATATGGTAATTCTGTGTTTCACTTACTGAACAACTGACACACTGTTTTTTACACAGTGACTACCATTTTACATTTCTCCCAGCAATGTAGAAACATAGCTATTTTTAAATGTAATAAAATACAATAAGATATGCAATTCCACAAAAGATTGGAAATTATTGGCTTCATGTAAAGGCTTTGGGGCCTTCACTGCCCACACATGCATGCACGATGCATTGTTCAATGTTTAAGCTTCTTCCTTCTATACAGCTTTGCAGGTGTACAAAAAAAAAGAATAATATTCACTCTCAGTCATCAAAAAGCTTATAATATAATAAGGCTGTAATTAAATTGCCACCTTTTAGGTAAAAAACTGGTATATATGCAGGCCACCTCATACTTTACAACCTAACAAATAAGCAGTTATGAAAGGTACCGGTGATTTTAGTCTTACATGTTGTGCTGTTTTCATATAATTTTACAGCCTAATTCATATATTTAACTAACAAATAAATAAACAAATAAATATTTTGGGGAAGAGGTGTCCCCAAAATACACTAGGTATGCTGCAAAGTACTAACACAACCCTGATGAACTTACACTGTGTTCTACAGATTTGGAGCTGAAGCCCTAGCCCAAAAACACTTAGTGACTAGAAGAAGGGAATATGTGGGAATGTTCAGAGTGTCTGTCTTTAGGTTACTGGGCATGGGTAATTTTTATGATTCTTTTATTTATTGATTGATTGGTTGATTGATTTTAGAGAGAGGGGGGAAGAAGGAGAAAGAGACAGAGAAAAACATTGATTTGTTTTTCTACTTATTTATGCATTCACTGGTTGCTTCTTGAATGTGCCCTGACGAGGGATTGAACCTCATCCTTGGTATGTCGAGACAATGCTCTAATCATCTGAGCTACCCAGCCAGGGATATCATGCTCGTCTTTTTAATTTCTTATAGTGGCTAAGATTTTCTAAAATGAAGTTGCATTGCTTTTAGAAAGATGAACATATACATTCTCTTTGGCAAGTTAGAATGTATCCAGTTATTGTTCGGTATGGCTAAATGGACATTTTAAAATATAAAGATATAAGGGTCTTTATAAGGGTGAACAATTTAAGTGATTTTGTTTTATTTTGTTCAGCCTAAATCTAATTGCTGTTGTTTTATTTTTAATATTAAAACACTGAGTGGCTCCTAGCTCTGGCACTGATATGCCTTGATTTCACAGATTACTTTTATTGTACTCATGTGTTCATATTTTGATCTCTTCTAACTCTGGTTATAATGAGATTGTTGTTTTGAAGAGTGTGGTTACTACAATTAAACTCTTAGAATAAGTTATACTGTGTAGACCCAGATCTTGTTAAAATAAACACCATTAATGAAAAAATTTGATCTAGGAAAAGTGTGCTTTATGTAGTTTTTCAGATCTGTGTTCCTTGAGAGGGAAAAGCAATTAAGAAGTTAAAGGGTATTTTGGGGGTAGTCTGCTGTAGCATAAATGGCATTGGAATGCATATCTGAACTTTAGCTACCAGCTGCTCTTTACTGGAGGATTTGCATGTACCAGGAACCATATATTGGTTATTCATGCAAGCTTGATAAGAATGCAACAAACAAGGATTTAATTCTCCCATGTCACAGATGAGGAAATGAGGTCTTTTGGGGGGTAGGGGGTGAGAGAAAAGTTCTATTTTTTTATTTTTTAAAGATTTTTTTTATTGCTATTCTATTACAGTTGTCCCAATTTTTCCCCTTTGCCCTCCTCTGCCCACCCACCCCCAACTCCCACAGTCAGTTCCCACACTGCTTTCCATGTCCATGGGTCATTCATACATGTTCTTAGATTAGCCCCTTTCCCTTCTTTCCACTCTTCTGCCCATGCACCTCTGGTCACTGTCAGTCAGTTCCATTTTTTCATGCCTGTGGTTCTATTTTGTTAGTTTATTTTGTTCATTAGACTCCATTTGTAGTTGAGGTCATATGGTATTTATCTTTCACCAGCTGGCTTATCTCACTTGGCTTAATATTCTTCACTTTCATCCATGTTGTGGCAAAAGGTAGGACCTCCTCTTTCTGCTGCGATTATTCCACTGTGTAAATTTACCAAAGTTTTTTGATCCACTCATCTACTGATGGGCACTTAGGCTGTTTCCAGCACTTGGCTATTGTAAATTGTGCTGCTATGATCATAGGGGTGCATAAGTACTTTTGAATTGGTGATTCAGGATTCTTAGGATATATTCCCAGCAGTAGAATTGCTGGGTCAAAAGGCAGTTTCATTTTTAGTTTTTTGAGGAAATTAGATGCTGTTTTTCACAATGGCTACACCACTCTGCATTCCAGCCAATAGTGCACCAGGGTTCCCTTTTCTCTGCATCCTCACCAGCACTTGTTGTTTGTAGACTTATTAATGATGGCCATTCTGACAGATGTTAGGTGATACCACATTGTGGTTTTAATTTGCATCTCTCTCTGATGGCCAGTGATGTTGAGCATCTTTTCATATGTTTGTAGGCCATCAGTATGTCTTCTTTGGATAAGTGTTTATTCAGGTCCTTTGCCCATTTTTAATTGGATTGTCTGTCTTCTTGGTATTGAGTTGTATTAGTCCTTTACATATTTTGGAGATCAAACCCTTGTCTGATGTATCATTGGCAAATATGTTCTCCCATATGGCTGGTTCTCTTTTCATTTTGATGATTGTTTCTTTAGCTGTGCAAGTTTTTTAACCTGATGTAGTCCCTTTTTTTTTCTCCTTTATTTCCGTACCACAGGAGATATATTGGCAAAATATTGCTACATGGGATATGTGAAATTTCCTACCTATGTTTTCCTCTAGGAGTTTTATGGTGTCACAAATTATATTTAAGTCTTTTATCTATTTTGAGTTTTTTTCTGGTGTATGGTGAAAGTTGGTCGTCTAGTTTCATTTTATTGTGTGTACCAGTCCAGTTCTCCAACACCATTTTATAAGAGGCTATTTTTACTCTATTGTATGCTCATGCCCTCTTTGTCAAATATTAATTGACCATAGAGACATGGGTTTATTTATGAGCTCTTAATTCTGTTCCATTGATCTATACGTCTCTTCTTATGCCAGTAACTGTTTTGATTACAGTGGACTCATAGTATAGTTTAATTTCAGGTATTGTGATCCCTCCTACTTTGTTCTTCTTTCTCAAAATTCCTGAGGCCATTAGGAGTCTTCTGTGGTTCCATATGATTTTTTGATATATTAGTTCTAGATCTGTGAAATATGCCATCGGTATTTTAATAGGAATTATGTTGAATCTATAGGTTGCTTTGGGTAGTATGGATATTTTAATGATGTTAATTGTTCCAATCCATGAACATGGTATATGCTTCCCCTTTTTTTTTTTTGTATCTTCCTTCATTTCTTTCTTCAGTGTTTCATACTTTTCCAGGTATAGGTCTTTTACCTCATTGGTTAAATTTATTCCTAGATACTTTATTTTTCTTGTTGCTATAGTAAATTTTCCCTCTACTTCCCCTTTCTGAGAGTTCATTGTTGGTGCACAAAAATACCATCGGCTTTTGAATATTGTCTTTTAATCCTGCTACTTTGCCAAATTCTCTTATTAGGTCAAGTAGTTTTTTGGTGGACACTATAGGGTTTCCTATGTACACTATCATATCATCTGCCAATAAAGACCGTTTTACTTCCACCTTACCATTCTGGATGCCTTTCATTTCTTTTTCTTGTCTGATCATTGTGGCTAGAACTTCCAATACAATGTTGGATAGAAGTGGTGAAAGTGGATACCCTTGTCTTGTTTCTGATCTTAAAGGGAAAGTTTTATTTTTTGCCCATTGAGTATGATGTTGGCAGTAGGTTTTTGTATATGGCCTTTATTATGTTGAGGCAGGTTCCCTCTATTCCCACTCTGCTGAGTGGTTTTATCATAAATGGGTACTGGATTTTGTCAAATGTTTTTTCAGCATCTATTTATATGATCATGTGATTTTTGCCCTTCACTTTGATTATGTGGTGTATTATGTTTATTGATTTGCAAATATTGTACTCTACTTGCATCCCTGGGGTGAATCCCACTTGACTATGGTGTATGATCTTTTTAATGTATTGCTGCAGCTGGATTGCCAATATTTTGTTGAGTATTTGGCATCTATGTTCATCAGCAATATTGGCCTGTATTTTTCTTTCTTTGCTGTGTCTTTACTGGTTTGGAAATATGATTATAATGGCTTCATAAAAAGAGTTCCGGAGACTTTCTTAAATTTTTTGAAATAGATTGAGAAGGATGGGAGTTAGTATTTTAAATGTTTGTTAAATTCACTTGTGAAGCCTCAGGTAGAGGGCCTGTGTGCCGGGAGTTTTATTTTTTTAAGTATATTTTATGTTAGTATAGTTTTCCTTTTTTTTCACCCCTATATCCCCTTCTGCCCTGTACCCTCTCCCTCCATCATTTGCCCCCTTAGTTAATGTCCATGGGTCATACATATAAGTTCTTTGGCTTCTCCATTTCCTATACTATTCTTAACCTCCCCCTGTCTATTTTGTAACTACCAGTTATGTTTCTTATTCCCTGTACCTTTTCCTCCTTTTCCCTTCCCAGCTGATAACCCTCCATGTGATCTCCATTTCTCTGACTCTGTTCCTGTTCTATTTGTTTGCTTAGTTTGCTTTTTTTTTAGGTTCAGTTGTTGATAGTTGTGAGTTTGTTGTCATTCTACTCTTCATAATTTGATCCTCTTTTTATTAGACATGTCCCTTTAACATTTCCTATAATAAGGACTTGGTGATGATGAACTCCTTTAACTTCACCTTATCTAGGAAGCACTTTGTCTGCCTTTCCATTCTAAATGATAGCTTTGATGGATAGAATAATCTTGGATGTAGGTCCTTGGCTTTCATGACTTTGAATACTTTTTTCAAGCTCCTTATTATCCGTAAGGTTTCTTTTGAGAAATCAGCTGATAGTCTTATGGGAACTCCTTCCTGATAGTCTTATGGGAACTCCTTTGCAGGTAACTCTCTCCTTTTCTCTTGCTGCTTTTAAGATTCTCTCTTATCTTTAATCTTGGGTAATATAATTATTATGTGTTTTGGTGTGTTTCTCCTTGGGTCCAACTTCTTTGGGACTCTCTGAGCTACCTGGATCTGCATCCTTAGTTCCTTTGCCAAATTGGGGAAGATTTCCCTCATTATTTTTTCAAATAAGTTTTCAGTTTCTTGCTCTTCCTCTTCTCCTTCTGATACCCCTGTGATTCGGATGTTTGAATATTTAAAGTTATCCTGGAGGTTCCTAAGCGTCTCCTTATCTTTTTTTGATTCTTGTTTCTTCATTCTGTTCTAGTTAAATATTTATCTTTTCCTTCGGCTCCAAATCATTGATTTGAGTCCCAGTTTCCTTCCCTTTACTGTTGGTTCCCTGTATATTTTTCTTTATTTCACTTTGCATAGCCTTAACTCTTTCTTCTATTTTGCGACTATACTTAACCATTTCTGTGAGCATCCTGATTACCAGTGTTTTGAACTGTGCATCTGATAGGCTGGTTCTCTCTTCATCACTTAGTTCTATTTTTGGAGCTTTTATCTGTTCTTTCACTTGGGCCATGTTTCTTTGTCTCGCCACTCCTGTTTTGTTGGAAGGAGGAAGCCTTAGGTATTCACCAGGTTGGGGCAACCCAGGTCACTGTGCTGTGATGCTGTCTGTGGGGGAGGGGTCCTAGAAGGAACAATGCTGCTTGGTTGGCTCTCAGCCAGCCTTCAGTTACTTCCCCTGCTACCCACAAGAAAATTGGGCCCTTCTAGTGCTGATTCCTAGGTGAGTGGGTTTCTGTACATTCTAGGACCCCATGGGTCTCTCCAATGAACTTTCCTGTGAAGCTGGGAGTTTTTCCTGCTACCACATCCCCCAGGTTTTGAGGCCTTCTTTTCCTGCACAGGAACCCTGGATTGTATAGTTTGTCTGGTTTCCTAGCTGTTCCTCCCTGTTTATACACACACAAATGTGGGACTACTAGGTCTGCCAGCTTCTGCCTCTCCCACCTGGCCCAGCTGCTGCCTTGTTGCACATCCTCCTCTCTGCCCTGACTGCCTGTCCTCGCCCCTCCTACCAGTCTGGTTCCTTCTTTAGCTCCTTGGTTGTTGGACTTCCATACAGTTCAATTTTCTGGCAATTCTGGTTATTTTTTTGTGTTTAAATTTGTTGTTGTCATCCTTTTGGCTGTGTAAGGAGGCAAACTATATCTGCCTATGCCTCCATCTTGGCTGGAAGTAACTCCTTGAGCATTCTTATAATCATTATTTTGAATTCTATATCTGATAGATTGCTTGCCTTGATTTCTTTTATCTTTTTCTGAAGATCCCTCCTTTTCTTTTGATGGTAGTTTCTTTCTTTGTCTCCCCATGTGACTATTTATGTTTGTTTCTGCATCTCAGATGTCTCTGCTTTGACTACTTGTCATTGTGGGGTACACTTCAGTGGTAGGAGTTCTCTGGGGTTCAGTGATGCAGTCTCTTTGATCTCCTGATCTGGATGCTCTACAGATATTCTTTATTCAGTTTATGTAGGCTCTCTTGTTGTGTTTGGGCTTTGATTATTTATGGCTCATTCATTGATGGGTTCTCCTCTCTGGCTGGCTAAGTGGGAGTCACAACCCCCACCATATCTTGTATGCTGTTGTACAGGTGCTGGCAGAACAAAGCAATACTACCCATAAAACCAAACCCATGCCAACAAAAATACCCCACATCAGCAATATCAACATCAAATGAGCAAAGAGTAATAAAGATGGAAAGAATTAAGAATAGTATAAAATAGGAAAAAGAAAATGAGATGACTAAGGGAGAGAAAAATGATTTTAGGAGGGAAGAGGGAGGGGAAGTAATGAGTAGGGAATAGAAAAAAGGTGAGGAAAGGGAGAAAATTTAAAATTTAATTAAAAAGGGAAGGGCAATGGCCAGATGGAGTAAAAAAATAAAAAGAGTATAATATGAGGTTTGAAATAAAAAAAAAATAGTGAACCAATAGGAACAAATTTGAAGAAAAACCACAACAGGGCCAATAATAATGATAGATGAGCCAAAATTAATGAAGGTAGAAAGAGAATAATAATACATTAGACAGAGAATATGATATATCTACACTGAATAAATATAATTTTGAGAGGATAAAGGGAGGAGATATAATGAGTAAGGAATGGGATCCAGGCTAATAAAGATAAAAAAAATAAAATTCAAAACTGAAGTAAGCAAGAGCAGGAGGAAGGCAAAATGGAATAAAACAGGGAGAGTGACCTATGAGATTTAAAATAAAAAATAGTGGACAAATAGGAATACAATTGAAGAAAAAAAATATTAATAACTACAACATCCATGCCAAACAAGCTACAATAATTAAAGGTGGATAGAAAATAATAATATTATAAAGAAAGGGAAAAAGACTGTGGGGCTGACTAAAGGAAGAAAGAGTGATTTGGAGAGGATAGAGGGAGGAGGAATAGTAAGAGTGGGGAATAGGACAAGGCATAAAGAGGAGGAAAATAAAATTTACAATGAAAATAAGAAAGGGCAGGAAGAAAGTAAAATGGCATAAGACAAGGGAAGGCTACCATATGAGATTTAAAATAAAAATGCAATAAAAATGTATAAAATCTAAATAAAAAATAAAATATAAAAGATAAAAAATAGTGAATTAGTTGGAATACAATTGAAGAAAACAAAGAAATGTTAAATGGCTATGAGAATGAAAAAAAAAATGCAGTCTGAAGAAGGAGGGGGTGAAACTTGTCTCAGCAGAGTTTGATGTTTTCCTTCTGACTGGACTTCTGGTCTAGCCAGTCCTGAGATGCAGATGAAAGAACTCTCCGGGCACATGAACTTAGGGAACCTGAAGAAAGAAAGGAGGAGCACCTCTAGGCAGAGACTGCTCCTGACCAAGTCTCTCACAGAGCTTTTATTCATGTTGCCCCTATACACCAGATAAACTCTATTAATCATTACTCACCCCCTAAGCTTGGGAAAGTTATTTCTCAGAACAGTGGCTAAATGGTTCGCAGAGCACGATATACTTTCCTATACATCTTACTTGATTTGTTTATAGCAATCAAAGGAACATGTTCCAGGACACCAAGCTCCTTACATGCTGCTACTAGCCCCTAGCTGCATTTGGCTTCTGGCGCCTCACCAGCATTTGGGCCAGGCCACCTGCACATCATTGTTGCAAGAACCAGAGCTGGCAGTCCCTAAATTTCCAAGGAGACACAGTCTTCTCCTTGACTGATTTTCCTTATCAGGGAGGTACAAAGCAGAGCAAGCTTCAGTGGATTCAATGCATTCTTTAGGCCAGATTTCCCACAGGTACCCTCGGAGCTAGCATCAGGTCATGCCTGCCTCCCAGCATTCTAGGTTTTGCAATTGAGACTTACATACCCATCTCAGGGCCTGGCTCGTGTGGGGCTACAGTTTCCAATACCACACAAAGTGGTCCGCAACACCTTCTGTCTTCTCCTTCTGGATCAAACTCTGGCTTTTTATCAGCTCAAGATCCAGGGATGGGTCATCCAACTTCTGAAAGCACTGCATGTACCACCTCTACCTGCCTATAGAGGGGGCTTCTGCTGTGATTGGAGAGTGGGACCCCTGGATCTCCCATGGGAGACACTGTTTGGTCTTCTGGGACAATAGCAGTTATGCTCCCCTGTGCCTGAACCATCTGTTTTGGTCTGTCTCAGCTTATTTCCAATAATATATAGTTTCTGGTGAACTAGCTATCCATTTTAAGGGGGGGGCAATTTATGTAAGAGTGTCAGCTTTTTCCTGCTTGGTGTTGATGGCAGTTCTGTGTACAAGTTGAGGCTGGACAGGGCCCTGATTCCTCCTTGCTGTACCAATTTCTGATCTCCCTGCTTTGCTGGCCTCAGTGGAATAGGGTATTAGGAACCTGTGTATTTTATTTCCTTGAGAGAGGTTCCAAATGGGTGTTTTTGGAGATTCAGATTCTCTACCTGCCTTTCTCCTGCAGATATGCACACTGCAGGGGGTTCTTGAGCCTGTCCTGCCAGTTCTTCGAATCCTGCAAACGATTGGGGCTGGCTACATTCTTCCCTTCCCAGAGGTTTGCATTCTGCGTGAGAATGGGATTCTGCCTGGCTGTAAATAATCTCAGGTGCTCAACTCTTGCCCATGTAATTCCCAGCCCACTGCCCCTATAGTAGACACAGTCCCGAACTCTCCATTTTACATAGCTCTCGGCTTGCCACCTGCACCGGGCTGGGGCCAGAAATCCTTTTGCTGTGCAATTTTCTTATCTTCCTGTCCAGCTGTACTAAATAGGAACAACTCAAGCTTTCAATCTTGTCCCTTTGCTGGCAGGGTAGCTGTGCAAATGGTCCCTGCCAAGCATGCTTCAGCTCCCCTTCTAAAATGTCTTTCTGTGGCACATCCACTGCAGCACCAAGTCACTGTCCTGCTTTCTCCACACACCACCTCTCCAAAAAACCAGCAGTCTCCCATAGTCATGGCTGACAGCAGTTTGCCTCCACCCAACCTAAGTACAAATAGAGTCCCTCTCTCTCTCTCTCTCTCTGGAATTGTCCTTGTTGGAGTTTGGTGCTGCAGCTATGGATGATGTGCTTTGTATTGTGTACATATAGCCTGGATCTCCCCGACCTTGCACCACCTCCCAAGTCACTCCTGGCCTGGATCTGTGGGCTCCCTGCTTGGAACTGGGGCCCCCTGCCATGGGAGAGGAGGAAGCCATAAAGCTGAGGTTTCTGACCAATCTCTCTGCATCTACAGGCCCCACGCATGGGTTATTTGCCCTTTAACTTATAAAATCTCCTTACTTCCCATTGAGAAATGTCTTCTGTACTCCTTGGCTCAAAACTTCATATCAGCTAAGATTTCATTGATTGTTCAGGTTATTTGTCAGAAGGTCAGCCAAGAATCTGAGTTGGGGGCTAAAGCAAGTAGTTGCAGCTTCCACCTACTTGGCCACTATCCTCTTCCCCCAGGAAATGAAGTCTTTCACAACTTATTAATTCCCTTTGATTATACTGCTGGTATGAGGAAGAAGTGAGATTTAACATCTGTTGGGGACGTCATGCCTGGTTTCAGGGACTGTAGCCTTGCCAATAGGCAAGAGGGCCCCAAGGCTGGAGCTAATCAAGGAGGCCTTGGGAAAACAGGCCTCTGAGGAGACAAAACCTACCCTCCTGGCAGGGGCACAGCCCCTGCCTCCCTCACATCACTGGGCTCACATTGACCCTGTGATGGTCAATTAGTCAAAGACGGGTAAGATTCCTCAAGAGGAGAGACAACCTAAGCCAGACATGGCTGGTATGAGCAGCAGACAAGGACTTGGGGGACACAGAAAAAGGCCCACACCCGTCAGCTCACTTGGACATGGTCGGAGTCCTCATTCTATATGAAAAAAAGTCTCCTTATCTCTTGGCAGCTCTGCCCTGCCTTCCTGGTGCAGGCTTGAAACAATACTAAAGGCAGGTACAGCCCTAAACTGGGTCAGGCGGTTCCTAGGGACAATCAGGCTTAGAAGTAAGTTCTTCTAAGCATGCTTTGTTCTTCCTTCAAAAGCGATGATAACTGGCTCTTACTAGGAAGGAGATTTTCATTATTCATAGCCCCTGACCTGAGGCAGATTTCTTGTGTTCCTCCAATTGTTATCAGTGATCTCTGTCTGTTTTCTGTAAACAGAGCCTTTTGACATTGATTGATGAGTTTTCTGTATACCCCTGTTCTTATGGTTCTCAATAAAAGCCTTTGGACATGGGGGTTTGGGGCCTTCTCCCCTAGAGGGAAGAGCCATGTCCCCTCTCCTGGCAAACAGAGAAGTATTTGCAATGACTCGTGTTTATTCCCCCCATCTGTGACAACCCCAGGACGGGCTCTGCAGGATTCAGAGCCCTGCTCCCTCCTCAGCTGGCTCCAGAAAGTAACCCTCAGGTCCAGGAGCCCCACCCTCCACCACAGCTCTCCCCTCAACACATCGCTCCCCACAACAAACATCAAATCTTTTGACTTCCCAAGTTGATGCTTATTATACAATATTATGCTTTCTATTTTGGGTACAAAAATATGTTTTAAACTAGATCAGGATTTCTTGATTAACATTGCTGACATTTTAGGCCAGGTTATTCTTTGTTGTGGGGGCTGTCCCTTGCAATGAGAAAGTTTTGCAGCTTCCCTGGCCTCCACCCACTCTATAACCAAAAATATTTCCAGATATTGCCAAAGGTCCCTGTGGGGCAAAATCGTTCCTGAATCAGAACCATGAACTAAATCATATTCACATTATGTGGATAGAAACTGATTAGCTTTGAATTTTCATAACACAGATGGTAAAGGATCATCTGAAACAATGCCTGCTTAAAAGAGTCCATAATTACATAGTTACAAATGGAACAGAAAGAAGCAGATAGGACTTTTTTTTTTTTTTTGTGCTAGAACCATTTTAATATAATTATACATATCTGCCAAATCTAGGGAAAAAAAAGGTTTATGCATATATAACTTTTCCAGTTAACATCTGCAAGCATAAACAACAATGATCTCAGTTTGTAAATTCATCAGGGTCAGAGAAATTGACCGATGTCTCTTTACTGCTAGGCTTACCAACAGTAAATTACAGATGAATAGTGTCCTTTTGTTTCTCTTCTCTCACTCTACTTGTCCAGACATTTTGTTGTTAAGTTTCAGTACAGCTCACCTCCAGCCAAAGGTAATCTTTTTAGATAAGTACTCAGTTGCTCTGAATTTTGCTTATTATAATAACCTATTTAATCACAGAAGAACCCCTACAGAGGTGGAGTTCAAGGTTGCATAAAATAACAGGAGACTAGTCTGGAGCAGAGAGCTCAGTGTGGTAACCTATACTCCAGAGTAACCTCCTGCCCACTTTGCCTTCACTCCCCTCCCTGCCTCTAGGATAATATTAATAAAGAGTAAGAGCTATGGCATATTCATACAAGGAAGGACTTATTAGTATAATAAAAAGGGTAGAAAAGGCCTTCAGAAACATTAAATCAAGTGAGATAGAAGTTCAGAAAAGCAGTCAGGTATTTACCAACTTTTTAGAAACTCTTGCTCCATGATGGTTATTGCTCTAGATCCTGGGGATACCACAGGAAGGAAATAGACAACAGATTTGTTCATGGAATGTGAAGTCCAGTAAGGAAGGTGGACATTAGGCAAAAATTTACACATGATTCATTACATACATCCACATATGCATGGGGATGAAAAGATTAATTCCTGTTAGGTTTTTGATGCCTGGCCAAGAAAGCACATGACCACATGATACAGTTATCAAGCTATTATCTAAGCTCCAAATCTATTTCTCTCTATTCTGCATGCTGAGGATACACAAACTATCTATAGGTTTTGCAGATAACTTTGCTAGGTGGCCCCCTATTAAATTCTTTTAATGGGAAGCATAGACGGGGCTGGGAAGGCAGAAAAATGAGAAGAAAGTAGGAGATGCTGAAGAAGGGAATTCTTTTTCCCCTCCTCATTTTCTGTCCTGTCAAGGTCACCCCTGCAGAGACTCTTTCAGCCCAGGGCAGTAGCAGGTTCCAGCCTCCAGCTCTTTCTGCCATTCCCAGGACCCACCTCATTCCCCTAGGGATGAGCTCTAAGAGGCTCTTCACTCCTTATCCATTTAGAGGCTCTGCGCTCCTTAAATCCCAATAACCTCGAACTCTTCCATTTGTTTCACAATTCCAGGGGTAACAACTGGATTTCACAGTGTATAAATTTCTTTGCTCATTAAGCCATCTAACGTCGGTGTAATAACACACTCCACCAACGATTTTCAATCAATGTGCCACAAGAATTTTTTAAATCACGTGGCATTGATTATGCTATTATAGTTGTCCAAATTTCCCCCATTGCGCCCCTCCACAGGACACTCTCCACCCCTTCAGGTAATTGCCCCACCATTGTTCATGCCCATGCATCATGCTTATAAATTCTTTGGCTACTCCATTTCTTATACTGTACTTTACATCTTCATGGCTATTCTGAAATTGCCTCTTTGTACTTGTTAATCCTCTTACCTCTTCATCCATTCCTCCATTCTCCCGTCCCATCAGGCAACCATCAAAATACTCCCCATATCCATGATTCTCTCTGTTCTTTTGTGCTTTGTTTATTTTTTAGATTCAATTGTTTTTTAATAAATTCTTTTTATTTATTTATTTATATATGTTTTATTGTTCAAATACATTTGTCTTCATTTTTCACCACCACTTTCCCCTGCCACAACTACCCCCACCACCTACCTTCGCTCCTTCCTCACTTTGGCTTTGTCCATGGGTCCTTTATACATGTTCCTTGACTTGATCCTTCCCCTTTTTTTCCCCCTTCCCCCCTCCCTCTTCCTCTTGTTACTGTCAGTTTGTTCCTTAATTAAATGTCCCAGGTAATATTTTTCTTGACTGTTTGTTGTGCTGATTACATTCCACTTACAGGTGAGATCATATGGTATTTGTCTTTCACCCCCTGGTTTATTTCGCTTGGCATAATGCTCTCCAGTTCCATCCATACTGTCATGAAGGGTAGAAGTTCTTTCTTTTTGCTGCATAGTATTCCATTGTGTAAATGTACCACAGTTTTTAGATCCCCTCATTTATTGTTGGGCACTGAGGTTGCCTATAACACTTGGATATTATAAATTGTGCTGCTGTGAACATTGGGGTGCATATGTTTTTTTGAATTGGTGTTTGGGGATTCCTGGGATATAATCCCGGAAGTGGAACCACTGCGTCAAAAGGCAGTTCCATTTTTAGCTTTCTGAGGAAATTCCAAACTTTTTCCACAGTGGTTGTGCTAGTCTGCAATCCCACCGTCACTGTACTAGAGTTCCCTTTTTTCCACAGCCTCACAAGCATTTGTGATTTGTTTATGATGGCTATGCTGACAGCTGTGAAGTGGTATCTCATTGTGATTTAAACTGCATTTCTATGATGGCTAGTAATGTTGAACATCCTTTCATATGTCTCTGGGCCCTGTGTATGTCCTCCTTGGAGAAGTGTCTGTTCTGGCCCTTTGCCCATTTTTTAATTGGATTGTTTGTCTTCCTGGAGTGGAGTCATGTGAGTTATTTATATATTTTGGAGATCAAAGCCCTGTCTGAGGTATCATTAGCAAATATATTTTCCCGTACAGTTGGTTCCCTTTTCGTTTTGCTGATGTTTTCTTTAGCCATTTAGAAACTTCTTATTTTGATGCTGTCCTATTTGTTTATTCTTCCCTTTATGTCCTTTGTTCTAGGAGGGACATATTGGTGAAAATATTGTTGTGTGGAATACCTAAGAGTTACCTGCCTATGTTCTCCTCTCATACTTTTATGGTGTCATGACTTATACTAAAGTATTTTATCCATCTTGAGTTTATTTTTGTGTATGATGTAAGGTGGTGGTCAAATTTCAATTATTTGCATGTAGCTGTCCAGCTCTCCCAACACTATTTGTTGAAGAGGCTATCGTTATTCCATTTTATGCTTCTGCCTCCTTTGTCAAGTATTAAATGACTATAGAGACATGGCTTTATTTCTGGGTTCTCTAAGGTTCCATTGATCTACGTGTCTATTCTTATGCCAGTAGCAGAGTGTTTTGATTACAGTGGCTTTGTAATATAGTTTGATATCAGGTATTGTGATCCCTTCTACTTTGTTCTTCTTTCTCAAAATTGCTGCAGCGATTCGGAGTTGTTCATGTTTCCATATAAATTTTTGAAATGTTTGTTCTATATCTGTGAAATATGTCATTGGTATTTTAATAGGGATTGCATTGAATCTATACATTGCTTTGGGTAGTATGGACATTTTGATGATGTTAATTCTTCTAATCCATGAACACGGTAAATGCTTCCATTTATTTGTGTCTTCCTTAACTTCTTTCTTCAGTGTTGTGTAGTTTTCTGGGTACGGGCCTTTTACATCCTTGGTTAAGTCTATTCCTAGTACTTTATTTTTCTTGTTGCTATCACGAATGGGATTTTTTTCCTGATTTCTGATTCCGATATGTCATTTTTGGTATACAAAAATGCTTTCAATTTCTGAATATTGACTTTGTATCCTGCTCTTCTGCCAAATTCACTTATTAGGTCAATTAGTTTTTTGGTAGAGTCTATATGGTTATCTAAGTGCATTATCATGTCATCTGCAAACAATGACAGTTTTACTTCCTCCTTTCCAATTTGGATGTCTTTTATTTCTTTTTCTTGTCTGATCACTGTGGCTAGGACTTCCAATACTATGTCGAATAGAAGTGGTGAAAGTGGACAACCTTGCCTTCTTCCTGGTCTTATTGGGAAAGCTTTTAGTTTTTGCCCATTGAATATGATGTTGACTATAGGTTTTTCATATATGGCCTTTATTTTTTAAATTAATTAATTTATTTTTTCAAATACATTTTTCTCTGCCTTCCCCCCACCACTTTCCCTTGCCCCCTCACTCCCTTCTCCCTCCCTCAACTCTTCCCCTTTGGTTTTGTCCATGAGTCCTTGCTATATGTTCCTTGACTTTCCCCTTCCCTTCCTTTCTGCCCCCTCCTCCTTCTCTCTTTGTTGGTTTCTTTTCCCTACCAAACCAGCACTACAAGATATGCTAAAGGGACTGGTTTAAGAAATGAAGGAAAAGAGTGAGAAAGAGAAAAACACAAGTACAAAGAAAAAAAATGAGTAAGTTGCTATCAGTATGGCCTTTATTATTTTGAGGTGTGCCCCCTTTATTCCCACTCTGCTGAGAGTTTTTATCATAAACGGAATAAATGGATGCTGTACCTTAGCAAATGCTTTTCTGCATCTATTGATACGATCATGTGTTTTTTTGTCTTTCCTTTTGTTTATATGATGTATTACATTTATTGATTTGTGAATATTGAATCATCTTTGCATCCCTTGGTTGAATGTCACTTGATTGTGGTGGATGCTCTTTTTAATGTATTGCTGGAAGCGGTTTGCCATTATTTTGTTGAGGATTTTAGCATCTATATTCATTAGTGATATTGGCCTGCAGTCTTCTTTATTTGTTATGTCTTCATCTGATTTTGGGACTAGGATGATGCTAGCCGCATAAAAATAATTTTGGAGTCTTCCCTCTTTTTAGATTTTTTGAATAATCTGAGAAGGACAGGGGTTAGCTCTTCCTTAAATTTTTTATAAAATTATCTGGTGAAACCGTCAGGTCAGGGGCTTTTATGTCCTTGGAGTTTTTTGATTACTGCTTCAATTTTATCAGCTGTATTGGTCCGTTCAGGCTTTCTAATTCTTCTTCATTCAGTGTTTGAACATTATATTTTCTAGTCCATTTCACCCAGGTCTCCAAGTTGCTTGACATATAATTGTTCATAGTAGTTTCTTACAATCCTTTGTATATCTGTGTTATCAGTTGTTATTTCTCCTCTTTCATTTCTGATATTATTTATTTGGGTCCTCTCCCTTTTTTTTCTTGATGTGTCTGCTAAAGCTTGTTGATTTTGTTTATTTGTTCAAAGTACTAGTTCCTGGATTTATTGATCCTTTGAATTGTTCTTTCAGTCTCTGTGTCATTCAATTCTGCTCTGATCTTGATTATTTCCTTCCTTCTACTTGCTCTGGGCTTTGTTTGTTGTTGTTTGTCCATTTCTTGAAGATGTAGGGTTAGCTTGTTTATTTGAAATGTTTCTATCTTTTTTAGGTAGCCCTGTTGTGCTATGAACTTCCCTTTCAGGACTGCTTTCACTATGTCCCATAGGTTTTAGACTGTTGTGTGTTCATTTTCATTTGTTTCCAGAAATTTTTGATTTCTTCTTTGATCTCATTATTTACCATTCATTATTTAATAATATGCTATTCAGTCTCCATGAGTTTGAATGTTTTTGAATTTTTTTCCTTGAGGTTGATTTCTAGTTTCAAGCCGTTGTGGTCTGACAAAATTCTTTTTATAATTTCAATTTTTAAAAATTTGTTAAGGATTTTTCTGTGTCCTATCATATGGTCTATCTTTGAAAATGCTCCATGTGCATTTGAAAAGAATGTGTATTTTGCTCCTCTGGGATGAAAGGTTCTATATATGTCAGTTAAGTCCGTTTGATTGAATGTGTCATTCAATTCCATAATATCCTTGTTGATGTTTTGTTTGGAAGATCTATCCATTGTTGCCAATGGGGTGTTAGAATCCCATACTATCAGTGTGTTGTTGTCTATATCTTACTTGACATCCTCCAAGATTTTCCTTATATATTTGGGTGCTCCTATTTAGGGAACATGTAGTTTTTCAATATTTGTTCTTGATGGATATTTCCTCTGAATATTATGAAGTGTCCTTCTGTGTGTCTTATTATGGCCTTTGTTTTGAAATCTATTTTGTCTGATATAAGTATTGTGACCCCTACTATTTTTTTTTCTGTCCATTTGCTTGTAATATTTTTTTCCATCCATTTACTTTCTGTCTGTGTACGTCCTTTGTTCTGAGGTGGGTCTCTTGCAGGTAGCATATGTGCTGGTCATGTTTTCTTATCCATTCAGCTACTCTGTGTCTTTTGATTGGAACATTTAATCCATTTACATTTAAAGTTATTAGTGATAGGTACTTATTCATTTTTTCCCTTTGTACCTGTGTTTCTCTCTCTCTCTCACTCTTTTTCTTCATCTTCTTAAAGCAGTCCTTTTAGCATATCTTGCAGTGTTGGTTTGGTGGAGGTGTATTTTTTTAGCCTTCTTTTGTCAGGAAAACTCCTTATTCTGCCTTCCGTTTTGATTGATAGCCTTGCTGTTTACAGCAGTCTTGGTTGCAGGCCTCAGCTTTTCATTACTTGGAATATTTCTTGTCATTCCCTTCTGACTTGTAGTGTTTCTAATGAGAAGTCAGCTGCTAGCCTTATCAGGGCTCCTTTGCATATTACTACCTCTTTCTCCCTTGCTGCCTTTAAGATTCTCTCTTTGTCTGTGATATTTATCATTTTAATTATTATGTGTTTTGGAGAGGGCCTCGTTGGGTTCCTCTTGAATGGGACCCTCCGTGCTTCCTAGACTTGTGTGATTTCTTCTCTCTTCCAATTAGGGAAGTTTTTCATGATTAGTTTTTCAAACATGTTCTCCATTTCTTGCTCCTCTTCTTCTTCTTCTGGTATCCCTATTATACAGATATTACGTTTCAGGCTGTCCTGCGTTTTCCTTAAACCTCTTCATTCTTTTTGGCCTTTTTTCATCTTCTTGCTCTTTCTGGGACCTTTTCTGTACCTTGTTCTCAAGTTAACCTGCTTTTAATTCCTTCTACCGGTTTCTCAATTCAGAAATTGTATTCTTCATTTCCTCTTGCTCTTTCCATATCCTTTTTCATGCTGATATAGTTTGCGGTGAGTTCTTCATAGTTCCCCTGTAGTTTTTAATAATCATCTCTGAGCTTACTGAGCTAATTGAGCTTCCTTATAACCATTGCTTTGAACTCAATATCTGATAGCTTAATTGCCTCTATTTCATTTAGTTCTCAACTCTTCGATTGGAGGTGTGTGTTTCTTTGTCTTCTCATTATTTGTGATGCTCATATTTTTTGCTTCTGCTACTTCAATTGATCTGTCTTGACTTCCTGACTTTGTGGTGTGAACTTCTATGGAAGGGGACCTGTGAGATTCAGTGGTGCAGTCTCCTTGTTCTCCTCAACTTGCTGTTCTTTGGATGCCCTTTATGCCATTTATGTTGGCTCTCTGGAAGTAATTGGGTTTTGATTTTTGTTTGATCATTCTTCAGTGGGTCTTTCCCTCCAGGTGGCTGACTGAGGGTTACTCTACCAAGCATGTCTTGTGTGTTATTTTTGTAGGTGCTGCCAGAGCGAAACCACAAAGTCTGGGAAACAAACCCACATCTGCAAAAATAACTCTCCTGCAATCCCAATATCAGCAGAAAATGAACCAGTATTAATAAGGCTGTAAAGAGATTAAGACTCTTATAAGAAAGGAGAGAAATAACTATTATTATAAAAGCTAATGACTTAATATGCTCAAACTTGATGGACCAGAAATGGATGTTAAAATGATATGTGGTAAGAAAAATATCGCCAATTATGGAGAGGGCCACGGTGAATTTTGTCTCTTTAGCATCTAGTATTTACTGCCGTTTTTCCTACTGGATCTGCCTCTGATGAAGTCAGATGTTGATGCTATCTGACCATAGGCAGTCTGTTTGAGACTTCCAGGGATCTACTGTCTGTGGCTGTCTTGTTCATTTATTAATCTAGTCTCCACTCTCAGCAGTCAGGCTTAAGCACCACAGGGCCAGGGAAGAGTCCCCCCTGGGGGCAGGGCTATTGTGTCCTCTCACGCTGCTGCCGCTTGGGGGATGATCTGCCTGAGCAAGATGGCTGCTGCCATATGGGGGATGAGTCAGCACCAGGATCCCACTGGCTACTCTGTTATTTCTCTCCCCAAAGCCTCCTTTCCCCAGTCTCTCCTCAGGTGTCTCTAGCCCACTCTCCTCCCACCTTTGCTGGAGACCAGGGTAAGTGGCTTTTCACAGCTGGCTGTTATCTGTATACTTTTTGGGCTCTGGTGCTGTAGGCTGGTGATCCCTGCTTATGGTTTAGACCCCACTCTTCTCAGCAGATTCAGCTTGCTGTTTAAATATCCCTCTGGCACTGCCACCCATGGCTATTCAGCCAGCCTTCTCAAATCTCCACCACAACCCTTACCAGTCAGGTTGTGCTGAAGCTGATTCTTCTGTCTGTCAGAGGTTACAAAGCTTCTTTCACTTTTGTTTAGTTGTTTTTTCTGGGTGATTTCTCTACAATTTAGTTGTAATTCCAGATTGATCTGGGAGGAGGTCAGTGTGACTTCCATTCTCTCCTCTGCCATCTTGAAAACCCCTCAATTGTTGATAAACATATTTTTTTGCCAATTTATTGTTCATAGTTTTGATCTTCTTCTTTTTCTTAAATAGGTCCCTTTAGCATTTCATATAATAATGTTTTGGTGATGATGAACTCCTTTAGTTTTTTATTGTACAGAAATCTCTTTATCTGCCCTTTATTCTAAATGATATTGTTCCTGGGTAGAGCAATCTTGACTGTAGTTCCCTGCTTTTCATTGACTATTTCTTGTCAATCCCTTCTAGTTTGTAAAATTTCTTTTGGGAAATCAGCCGACAGTCTTATGGGAAGTCCCCTGTAGGTAAGTAACATCTTTTCCCTGGCTGCTTAAGGTTCTCTCTTTATCTTTAACCTTTGGCCTTTTAATTATGCTGCGTCTTGGAGTGGGCCTCTTTGCATCCATCTTGTTTGGGACTCTGTGCTTCCTGGAGTTGCATGTCTATTTCCTTCACAAATTAGGAAAGTTTTCCTTTCATTATTTTTTTCAAATAGATTTCCAATTTCTTGCTCTTCCTCTTCTCTTTCTGGCACACCTATGATGAGAATGTTGGACCTCTTGGAGTTTTCCCAGAGGTTGCTTATACTACCCTCATTTTTCTGGATTTTTTCTTCTTGTTGTTTTTCTCATTGGCTCTTTTTTCTTCTTTATGATCCATATCATTGATTTGATGCTCAGCTTTATTCACTCTACTGTTGTTTCTCTGAAAATTGTTTTTTATTTCAATTTGTGTATTGAAATACACTGGAACATTTTTATGGTGATGAAGTCCTCACTAAGTTCCTTGAGCATCCTTATAACCAATGTTTTGAAATCTGCATCTGAGAGATTGCTTATCTCCATTTCATTTAGTCCTTTTTCTGGAGTTTTGATCTGTTTCATTTGAGCCATGTTTCTTTGCTCATTTTGGCAGCCTTCCTCTGTTTGTTTCTATGTACAAGGTAGAGCTGCTATGACTCCCTGTTTGTAGCATGTCCTAATGTAGTAGGCGTCTTGTAGGGTCAATGGGTATAGCCTACACTATCACTCCAGTTGGGTACTCAAGGTGTGCCTTTCATGTGGGCTGAGTACACTCTCCTCTTTCAGTTGAGCCTTGATTGTTTTTGGCAGGTCAATAGGAGGGACTTAGCCAGTCCAGTTGGTTTCGAGGATTGGCTGTGACCACTTACCACCAACCTCCACTCTCTGTGTAGGATCAACTGTGCAGGGACAAGATGGTGGTGCCCCAATGTGGTCTGTTGCTGTCCACTGTGTGTTCAGGGCATGGAGTTTCTTGGGTGGTACAGGCCAAGGTCTGCCCCAACTTTTGTCCAGCTTGGGGCCATCCTGCCTGAGGTATAGAGCAATCTCAATTGGTTGCTACCTGTGCTGGGCTGAGAGATTCCCAGGAGAAGCCAAGCTGTGAACCTAGGCTGGTTGCTGCTAGTGCCATACCGGGAGCCACTTAGCAAGAGGTGTCGGGGCTGCGGGCTCACTGAGGCCAGGTGTTGCTTGTTTGAAAGGATTTAGGAAGTTGTGAAGCTTCAGCCAAGACAAGCCATTCATATAGATAAGCTAGTCTTAACAGCTGTTAGATGGGTGGGACAGAGCCTCAGAGGATCTCCAAAGCAGGGCAAACAGTGTTAGCCAGGTTGATGGAGTCTCAGACATGGCACCCCACCAGCCCTCTGGCTCTGTCTGCCTCTCTGTCTGGAAGAAAGCTGTCCCCCAGCTCTCACCTTGATGCCAGGCACTTCATTTCCTCCTGTATGTCACTGATGCCTTTCAAGTTGCTACCCTGGTGCTGGAGCTCAGAGGAAGTGAGTCTGAGTAAGTTTATGTGTGGGTTTTTGAGGAACTGCTTGGGACTCCAGCAGTGTCTTCCACTGACTCAATCCCTTCTGGTTTTTATAGCCAGAAGATATGGGCCCTTATCTTTCTGGAACTGGAACCCTGAGCTGGGGGGCCTAGTGTGGTGCTGGGGCTCCTCACTCCTGATATATCCCTCCCAGATTTTTAACCACCACATATGTATGTGGGACCAGCCTGTTGTTCATCTTACTTCTCCTACCAGACTGGATGGATATGGTTACTTTATTCCATAGTTGCAGACTTCCATTCAATTCAATTTCTGACCGTTCTTTGTGACAATGGTTCTATAATTTAGTTGTAATTTTGATGTGGTTGTGCAAGGAGGTTAGCAGTGTTTACCTATGCTGCCATTTTGACCAGAAGTTTGGAATGACTGCAATAAATTTAAAAACATGCAATACCTATTTAGTCAGGGTCACTGACTTTTTTTTCCCTTCAGTTGTCAGATAAAGAAATGACAACAGCCCTGGGCAGTGTGGCTCAGTTAGTTGGAGCATTGTCCCATAAACTGAAAGGTCACGGGTTCCATTCCCATTTGGGGCACTCGCCTGGGTTGCGAGTTTGATCCCTGGTCGAGGTGCATATAAGAATGGTCCCCAGTTGATTCCTGATCAGGGAGTATAGGAGAGGCAACTAATCAATGTTTCTCCCCTCCTCTCTCTCCCTCCCTTGCCCTCTCTAAAATCCATGAGCATGTCCTAGGGTGATGATAAAAATGACAACAGCCAATATGACAACAGCCTTCTGTTGTGTATGAATCAAAATTACACCTACTTTTCTTTTGTCAGATTGGCAAGAAATATATTTTTTGGTGTGCTGCAGAATTTTAGTAATTAGTATGGGTGACATGAGGTGAAAAAGATTGAAAATCATTGCCCTATACTAAATCTTCTGTTAAAATACCTAGTGTGTTTTCCTTGATTGAACTCTGCAGACATAGCCACTTTGTCAAGTGTCATCCACAGAGTAGGAGCACAGTTATGTCTTCTTTCTTACAAGGTAAGAAGACAATTGTTCTGAATTTTATGTATTCAGGAGGGTGACTTCAGAGGACAGAATTTGTGGGAAAAAACAACATATGTTTGTGGAAAAGGCTGTGAAAAGGACAAAGTCCCTTTCCCTTGAGCTCATGATCTAGTGGTAGGAACTAGGCAATAGAGGAATAAGTCTGAGGTAAGCTGCGCAGTTGGGTGGTGCAGATTTGTTTTCTAGGGCTGTTGTAACAAAGTACAATAAGCTGCATGGCATAGAAAAACTGACATTAGGCCAAAAGTTCAAAATCAAGCTGTGGGCAGGGCCTGCTCCCCGTGAAAGTTCTAGGCAAGGACCTGTCCTTGCACCTTCTAGCTCCTGGGAGCTCCAGGAGTTCCTTGACTTGTGATCACAAAATTCCAATCTCTGCCTCCGACTTCACATTGCTTTCTCCTCTCTGGTTGTCTCTTGTAAGAACACTTATTATTGAATTTAGGTACACCCTGATAATCCAGGATAATCTCAACTTGAGCTCTTTACCTTAATTACATTTTAACAACCCCCCATTTCCAAAATAAGTCCAATTCACAGGTTTCAGAGGTTAAGATGTGGGCATGTTTTGGGGAGCCACCATACAACCACCACATGGGGAAAGGAGATAGAGAATGATAGTGTCCAATGGAAGGCATGCAATTTGAAAGAAGGTGGTCACTACAGGGCCTTAGTAAGCACAGGGACAGCCTTGGAGATCTGGAGAAGGGCTCTCCAGTCAGAGGGTGGAGGAGTTGTGAAGTGCCTGCTCTGCCACTCCCCTCCTTTCCCACTGAACCCTACACATGACGTTTGTCTCTGCTTTATAAACTTTGGATGTTCCCTCTGCATGGAACTCTCCCCTGAACCTCACATAAGTAGTCCATTCTCATCATCCTTGAACATCTTCTCTAAGAGGCCATCTCTGACCACTCCATAAAATATTCACACATGGGTAGCAGAAAACTACCATGCCCTGTTTCCTATCATCTCAGCCCTCCTTGGCCTTTAGTCTCTGCTGCAGTGAACACTGTGTGAGGTCAGACTCACCTATGCATTCAGCATCATGCCCCAAGCTCCCAGTCTCTCCTTCTTCCTACTTCAGGGCAGTCCCCACCTTTGTGGGAGCCCCTTAGCCAGCAAAGGATGAGGCACTGATGCTCCAGAATCTGGAACTGTTAATAAACGATCCTTATCTCTCATGTGGACATTTTGGCAGTTATTTTATATGCCTCTGTCTCCTCCCACAAGAATGTATGTGCTGGGAGGGCAGAGCTTTTCCTTACTTCATATACCCAGTTACTATCTACTGAGCGTCTCTTGTAGGTAATGGTTCTTTCAATGACTCTTAGTAACTCAGGGCTTAAATAACTATTTGATGAGAAGTCATCTCAACTATTTAACTTTTGCTTTTCTGGAAATAGCATTAAACCTGCTGTCTATTATACTTTATTCTGGGAAAATAAATTAGTATTTTAAGGTGATTAGGTATTTAGGTAAATACCTAAAATCCTGGTCTTTATGAAAATAATATAGAGAAAAATAGAACATTAATGTTATTTCTGTTCATTTATTTTAAAATTAATTCCAGAAATTAGTTTTTTAATTCTCCTTTTCTTCATGAAGAACCGACAGTTTGTTAATTCCATGAAATCACACCCCAAGATCATCCCAAGAGGCATAATTTACAGAATCCTAAGTAAGTTATTTTCACTCTATTACTCTGCTTTCACTGAGTCATGATATAGAACTTTGGGTTACACTGGCTATCAGGTAAAACCTACTAAATCCAGTGGAGGCTGAATTCCTTTCCTCAAACTGTATTCCTAAATGAAATAGTGGGAGGGAGCTAATGTTTATTAAGCACCTATCTCAGCATCATTTGATTTCCTCACTAATTACATAATGAAAGATATACTCTATAAACTCTTAGAGTAATCTGGAAGCCCTTGTTTTGACAGAGAAGCACTTTCCTTGGCTAGTGACCAAGGATTGCTGGTGAAAATAAAATTAACCTCATCCAAGGTAGCAGGTCAGTTGTATTTAGTCAAATTGGGTTCAGTTATGATGGTGGCAATAACATCATTGGGAAAATTACAGGAATCCACTGTGACCAGGTGAAAATGGCCAGTCACAGAGTGATTCAAAATCAGTCCACTTATCCAGATTACATTTACTGTGGTGTTGGGAAATGCTCTGTCTAGTTTCAGGAACTGTAGTCCCGCTGACAGGTAAGAGGGCCCCAAGGCTGGAAATAATCAAGGAAGACTTGGGTAAACAAGCCACTGAGGAGATGAAACCTGTCCCCCTGGTAGGGGCACAGTCCCTGCTTCCCTTACATCATCCTGCTTGGCCCTGTGAAGGTTGGTAGTCAATGAGGGTAAGAGTCCTCAAGAGGAGGGATGACCTAAGCCAGACACAGCTGAATGGGCAGCCAGGCAAGGATTTGGAGGACACAGAGAAAGGGCAAAAAGGCCCACACTCCTCAGCTCAGCTTGGACATGGCTGGGGTCTTCATTCTATCTGAAAGAAGTCTCCTTGTCTCTTGGTGGCTCCCTCCCCGCACCTGGCTCAGGCTCGAAACAATACTGGAGACAGTCCTAAACTGGATCTGGCAGTTCCCAAGGGAAACTAGCCTAAAAGTAAATTCTTTAAAGCATGCTTTGTTTCTCCTTCAAAAGCTATGATAGCCAGCTCATTCTGGGAAGGAATTTAATATTATTCACAGGCCCTAACCCTAAAAACTTTGGCATTCTCATGTTTTTGCTCTCATGTTTACTAGTCTCCTCTCTGACCCATGTATTGGTGTGTTCCTACCATTTGTTTTCTCCAAAACATCGTCTATTCTCTGTAAACATTAACATACTGATGTAATGAGATCACCTATTACCTATTCCCACTGACAACCATTTCAATAAAAGCCTTTGGAAAAAGTGACTTGAGGCCTTTCTCTGCTAGAGGGAAGAGCTATGTCCCCTATCCTGGCAAACAGAGAAGTATTTGCGATGGCTCATGTTTATTTCCCCCATCTGTGACAACCCTGGGATGAGTTCTGTGGGATTCAGAGTCTGGCATCCCAACTCAGCTGGCTCTGGACAGGGAACCTCAGACCCAGGGGAACCCCGTGCTCCCTGCAACACTGTGGGTCTTGTTTTTAGTAATAATTTTGATCCATATTTTTTTAAAGATTTTATTTATTTATTTTAGAGAGAGGGGAAGGGAAGGAGATAGAGAGGGAGAGAAACATCAATGTGTGAGAGAATAATCAGTTGGTTGCCTCTTGCATGCATCCTAGTTGGGTACTAGGCCTGCAACCCAGGTATGTACCCTGACCAGGAATTGAACCAGCAACCTTTTGCTTTTCAAGATGACATTCAACCAACTGAACCACACCAGTCAGGGTTTGATCCCTATTCTGATCTCTTCATCCAAAATAATATTTATAGGCACCCGGTGCTCTGCCTGTCATTTTACCTACTTTCATCTATCCTCACAACAACCTTGTTAAATTCTCAATTAATGGCAGAATCATAGAAAAGGCTTAACTGTTTGTCTAGGTAAGAATAAGTTATATGCCACTGTGAAAATCTCATGATAGTTTAGGAACACTTTGGGAACAAACATGTATATAACCACATGCCATACACACACACACACTATGTGCACTTTCAGGGGATATCCATGAAACTCCATAAATCCAAATATGAATTTACATGTGAACTGAAAGATAACAAATCCTGAGTAGGAAACAGGCTCAGAAAGCCAACAGCAGCAGTAACTTGCAGCTAAGATTAAGGAGCTAGCCATTGTGGAACTCATATCTGTTTAACCCCAGAGATGTCTTCAGAGCCAACACTATGTATTTCCTGAGGACTGACAGTTCAAACACAGGCACATTTAGATTAAATTAGACAGCATTCTGGTGTCAAGACTGCAGAATATTAACCCTAAGAACGGTCATTGCAATTATCAGGAAAGCTCCACTAAACTTGAGAAAGTGAATTTACCTTTCAACTCAGGGAATGTCTCAGAGCAGGAGCCCATTTGGCTGTCTGGTGGGCAATCGCACACTTCCTGGCTTTGGGTCGCCATGTGGCCCTGCCCAGGAGAAGCCAGCTCACTCTGCTGTTGATCAGCTCAGTGACCTGAACTCAGCCAGCACCTGATTACCATGTCTGCAGTGGATGTGGAGTAGGACACACTTAAGACTGTAGTTACCAGTGGGCCTGAGATCTCACGGACAAAAGTTAAGTTTATTTTAGACTTGTCAGTTTTTTTTAGCTCCACATGAAATGAAGAAGGAGCTCTGTGATGGCCACTTCACCAAGAAAATTAAAATGATTTTCCTCTACTCTACTAAACTGCAAAGAGGCTAGGACTTGGGCTCTTTAATACGCTGATTTAGCCCCATGAAAATGTTTAAACAATAATGATTTTTTAAATCGGATTTAAAAAAATAATCTGAGATTGACATTCCTTCAGCATTTTAGAGAAATCATTCAATTGTCTTGGTAGATTAAAATTTTGTTTATATTAAATTAAACTATGTTTTGGATCCCAGGTTTTTACATAAATTTCAGGGGAATTTGGAACTCTGAATTACATTTTCAAGAAATAAATCCAAGGTTGCATTTTGAAAATTGACCAGCAGATGGCAGTATCAGATGACTTTTGATATGTTTTGATTTGCTCCGGCCATCTTGCCAAGTTGTTTTCAAAAGCCTTGACAAATGTACGCCAAAATATAAACAATGCTTACATCTTACAACTGCGTACTGCAGTTGAAACTAACTAGTTTGATCCATTAGAAATATAAAATAATTATTTTAAATTTTTCTCTAAATTTCCCAAATAATTTATTTTGATAATATCATAATTGTGAGGTTAATTTTTAATATATGACACTTATTTTTTATTTTAGAAGTATTTTTAGATTTTTTATTGTTATAATATTACAGTTGTCCAAAATTTTCCCTCTTTGCCCTCCTCCACCCCCCACCCCCGCTCCTACAGTCAATCCCCACACGTTGTGCATGTCCATGGGTCATTCATCCACGTTCTGTGACCAGTCATTCCCCCTTCTTTCCACCATTATCCCCCTTCTGCCTTCCCTCTTGTCACTGTCAGTTTGTTCCACATTTCCATACCTGTGGTTCTATTTTACTCATTAGTTTATTATGTTCATTAGATTCCTCTTATAGGTGAGATCATATGGTATTCATCTTTCGCCAACTATCTTATTCACTTAGCGTAATATTCTACAGTTCCATCCATGCTATTGTAAAAGTAAGACTCCTTTCTTTCTGCTGTGTAGTTTTCCACTGTGTAAAAGTACCAGTTTTTTGATTCACTCATTTCCTGATGGGTACTTAGGCTGTTTCCAGTACTTGGCTATTGCAAACAGTACTGTTATGAACATAGGGGTGCAAAGTTCTCTTGAATTGGTATTTCAGGATTATTAGGGTATATTCCCAGCAGTGGAATCATTGAGTCAAAAGACAGTTCCATTTTTAATTTTTTGGAGGAAATTCCATACTGTTTTCCACAGTGGCTGACACCAGTCTACATTCCCACCAACAGTGTATTAGGGTTCCCTTTTATCCACATCCTCACCAGCACTTGTTGTTTGTTGATTTATTAATCATGGCCATTTCACCAGTGTGAGATGATCTCATTGTGGTTTTAATTTGGATCTCTCTAATGGATTGTGATGTTCAGCATTTTTTCACATGTCTATGGGCCATCTGCGTGTCCTTCTTGGAGTTCTTTTGCCCATTTTTTTCCTTTTTTAAGATTTTATTTATTTTTTAGTGACAGGGAAAGGAAGGGAGAGAGGAAAGAAACATCAATGTGTGGTTGCCTCTTGAGCGCCCACTACTGGGGACCTGGCCCACAACCCAGGTATGTGCTCTGACTGAGAATTGAACTAGCAGCCCTTTGGTTTGCAGGCTGGCACTTAATCCATTGAGTCACACCAGCCAGGGTATCTTTCCCCATTCTTTAATTGGATTGTTTGTCTACCTGGTATTGAGCCATATGAGTCCTTTATATATTTTGGAGATCAGTCCCTTGTCTGATCTATCATTGGCAAATATGTTCTCCCATATGGTGGTCAGTTCCCTTTTAATTTTGATGATGGTATCTAGCTGTGCACAAATGCTTTACTTTGATGTAATCCCATTTATTTATTATTCCCTTGTTTTCCTTGCCCTAGGAGATATATCAGCTAAAATCTCCTATGTGGGATGTCTGAAATTTTACTGTCTATATTTTCTGCTAGGACTTTTATAGTATCATGACTTATATTTAAGTTTCATATCCATTTTAGTTTATTCTGGTGTGTGTTGTAAGTTGGTGGTCTAGTTTCTTTCTTTCTTTTTTTTTTGCATGTACCAGTCCAGTTCTCCCAACACTATTTTTTGAAAAGACTCTTTTTACTCCATTGTATGCCCATGCCCACTTTGTCAAATATTAATTGACCATAGAGACATGGGTTTATTTCTGGACTCTATTCTGTTCCATTGATATATGTGTCTGTTCTTATGCCAGTACGAGACTGTCTTGATTACAGTGGCCTTGCAGTATAATTTAATATCGGGTATTATGATCCTTTCAACTTTGTTCTTCTTTCTGAGGATTGCTGAGGCTATTTGGGGTCTTCTTTGGTTCCATATAACTTTTTAAAATATTTATTCTAAATCTGTAAAATATGCCATTGGCATTTTAATAGGAATTGTGTTGAATCAATAGATTGCTTTGGGAAGTACGGACATTTTCATGATGCTAATTCTTCCAATCCATGAACATGGTATATGCTTCCATTTTTTTGTATCTGCCTTCATTTCTTTCTTCAGTGTTCTATAGTTTTCCAGGTACAAGTCTTTTACATCCTTGGTTAAATCCATTCCTAGGTACTTTATTTTGTTGTTGTTGTTGTTGTTGCTATAGTAAATGGGATTTTTTCCCCTTAGTTTCCCTTTCTGATACTTCATTGTTGGTGTACAAGAATGCCATTGATCCCACTTTGCCAAATTCACTTATTAGGTTGAGTAGTTTTTTGGTGGACACTGTAAGGTTTTCTATTTATGCTGTCATGTAATCTGGTAATCATGATATTTTTACTTTCTCCTTTCCAATTTTGATGCCTTTTATTTCTTTTTCCTGTCTAATTGCTGTGGCTAAAACTTCCAGTACTATGTTGAATAAGAGTGGTGAAAGCAGGCACCCTTGTCTTGTCCCTGATCTTAAGGAAAATGCTTTTAGTTTTAGCCCATTGAGTATGATGTTGGCAATAGATTTCTCATATATGGTCTTTATTATATTGATGTATGCTCCGTATATTCCCACTTTGCTGAGTGCTTTTATCATAAATGGTTTTTATCATTAAAAAAATTGTGTCACAATGCTTTTTTAACATCTGTTATTATAATCAGGTAATTTTTGTCTTTCACTTTGTTTTGTGATGTGTTATATTAATTGCTTTGTGAATGCTATACCATCTTGCATCCCTGGGATAAATTCCACTTGATTATGGTGTATGATCTGTTTAATGTACTACTGGATCTGGATTGCCAGTATTTTGTTGAGGATTTTTACATCCATGTTCTTCGGAGATATTGGCCTGTAATTTTCTTTCTTTGTTATCTTTACCTGGTTTTGGAATTAGGATAATATTGGCCTCATGAAAAGAGTTTGGGAGTCTTCACTCTTCTCAATTTTTCTTGGAATACTTTGAGAAGGATAGGTGTTAGCTCTTCTTTGAACGTTTGGTAAAATTTGCCTGTGAAGCCATCTGATCCAGGGTTTTTGTGTGCCAGGAGTTTTTCGATTACTGCTTCAATTTTGCTGGTTATCAGGCTTTCTGCTTCTTCTTGATTAAGTTTTGGAAGATTGTATGTTTCCAGAAATGGTCCATTTTGACCATGTTGTCTAATTTCTTGGCATATAGTTCTTCATAGTAATTTCTTATAATCCTTTGTATTTTTGTGATATTGGTTGTTACTTCTCTTTCATTTCTGATTTAATTTTTTGGGTCCTCTCCCTTTGTTTCTTCATGAGTCTGATTAAATATTTGTCAATTTTGTTTATCTTTTCAAAGAACGAGCACCTGAATTTATTCATCATTTGAATTGTTCTTTTACTCTCTATGTTATTCAATTCTGTTCTGATCTTGATTATTTACTTCCTTCTATTTGCTCTGGGCTTTGTTCATTGTTGTTCCTCTAGGTCTTGTAGTTGTAGGGATAGATTGTTTATTTGAGCTTTTTCTGTCTTCTTTAGGTAGGCCTGTAATGCTATGAACTTCCCTCTCAGGACTGCTTTCATTGTGTCCCATAGGTTTTAGGTTGTTGTGTGCTCATTTTCATTTTTTTTCAGGTGCTTTTGTATTTCTTCCTTGATCTCATTGTTAACCCATTCATTATTTAATAACATGTTATTTAGTCTCCATGTATTTGAATGTTTGTGAGGTTTTTTTCTTGAGGTTGATTTGTAGTTTCAAGCCATTGTGACCCAACTCATGCTTGATATGATTTCAGTTTTTCTGAATGTGTTAAGGCTTATTCTGTGTCCTATCATGTGGCCTATCTTTGAAAATGATCCAAGTGCATTTCAAAAGAATGTATACTTTGCTTTTTTGAGATGAAATGGTCTGTAACTATTAATTAATTCCATTGATCTAGAGTGTTGTTCAGTGCCACAATATCCTTGTTGATATTTTGTTTGGAAGATCTATCCATTGTTGATAGCGGGGTATTAAAATCCCCTATGATGAGTGTATTGCTGTTGATCTTCTTGTTAAAGTGCTCCAAGATTTTACTTATGTATTTAGGTGCTCCTATATTGGGTGCATATATATTAACAAGGATTATATCCTCTTGTTTTACCACTCCCTTAAGTATTATGTGGTGACGTTCTTTGTCATTTTTTATGGCCTTTGCTTTGAAGTCCATTATGTCTGATTGAAGTATTGCTACCCCAGATTTTTTTTTTAATGTCTGTTTTCCTGGAATATTTTTTCCACCCCTTCATTCTCAACCTGTGTAGATCTTTTGCTCTGAGATGTGTCTCTTGAGGACATCGTATATGGGTATCATGTTTTCTAATTTACTCAGCTACCCTATGTCTTTTGATTGGAGGATTGAATCTATTTACATTTTAGATTAGTATTGATAGGTATTTGTTCATTGCTTTGTGAGATTAATTTATGGTAATATACAGTGTTAGACAAAAACAGGTTTACAGTTGTTTGTATGGGGAAAATACAATGAATAATAAATAATAATAAATTATAAACTCTGTGTTTTGCATTGTCACAACTCTAAACCTACTTTTGCCCCACCTGCAAATGAACCTACATAAATGAGAATGATTTTTTTTTTTACATACTGATTTACTGGGCGTGTTCCATCATTTCTTGTTCTGCCTCATGAATTTCTAATAACAACATCATTAAATTTTGTTATAACTTCACTTCAATGTATTATTAATATGCACCAGGCACTAGCACACAATTTACTAGACATCTCTTTTTCCTGTAGACACCAAAAAAAAAAATAGTAAACAGAAAAATAATAATGAGTCAGGAGGAAGGAATTTGGAATTTAGTCTTTCAGTTCTGGTTGAAACCCCATTAACCTTACAATGGCATTTAACTATTACTACTTTTTTTTCATGCTACTATCTGCTTATATGTCTGTCTGTGCTTTAAATTGTATCTCAGGAACTGTTTGTTAAAGTAAAAAGACACTATTTATTCAATAATGTGCCAGGTACCATGCTAGGAATTGAGGATAAAGTGGTAAAGAGGCCAAAGCCCTTCTTCTGTGATGCCTGCATTCTGGGAAGTAGAAGCAAATAAACATATATACAGACAATATACAAAACAAGTTTCAGAAGTGAGTTTGGCACAAAGGAAACAAAACAGAGGCAAATGTAAGGGGTCTGGTAGGGCCTCTTAGAGTTGTCAACTTCTGAGTTGAGTTCTGAATGATGAGAAAGAAAAACTGGTAATTTGACATGGGAGAAGAACATTCCAGACTGAGGAAGAGAAAATGCAAGAGCACTGAGGCAGGAAGAAACTGGATATAATTCAGCAACTATGATGAGGCTCATGTGACCCAGCAAATGGAGTGAAAGAGTGACAAGACAAGGGTTGAGAAGGGGAAGCTGAGTCCAGATGATATAGGGCCTGGATACCAAGGTGAAGGAATTAGAATCTAATTCTAACTGAATGGGGGTTCACTGAAGGATTAAAGCAGTTGCGTGTTCAAAGGGTCCAAGTTACCTTTTCATAACATTTCTCCATGGAGTCTCATTTTCCTTTTTTTAAAGTTGAAGAAATTGAGGTTTAGAGTGATTAAGCAATTTGCCAAAGATAACTCAGCTAGGAAGGGATGACCTAAAATAGGCCAGAAGCTTCACTTATGTGTGTGGCAAGCATTTACTAAAAGCCTACTCTGAGATCTGCATGAAGAGTTTTGAAGAATACTAAGACATTCTATTCTGGCCTTTTAGTTTAAAAAATATAATTGAAGAAATGGGAGAGATTCAGGAAGAGCACAATTTGAATAAAAACTAATATATATTAGTTGATATAAATGACGTAAGGAAACAGCTAGATTAACATGGCTGCAATTATCAATGAGGTGGCTCTGCCAAAGAAAACAATGGCCCCTTCAGGATTTTATGAATGAACTCTAGTGGATACACCCTAAGGTGATCCCCAGTGATGCATGCCTTGTAGAATCCCCTCTCCTTGAGCAAGTCCAGGACCTGTGACTTTACTACTTCTAATCAACAGGATATGGCAAAGGTGATGGTATGCTACTCACATGATTATATTGCCTTATAAAAGATTCTGTTTTAATAGAATGGGTAGAGACTCTTTTGCTGGCCTCAAAGAAACAAGCTGCTGTGATTTCTACAGCTACAAAGAAATGAATTCTGCCAACAATCTCCATAAGTTTGCAATTAAATTCTTCCCCCGTCAAGCCACTGATGAGATTTCAACCCCAGCCAAATCCTGGATTACACAAAAGCAGAGAACCCAGTTAATTCACACCCAGAGTTTGACACACAGAAATGGTGAGATAACAAAGTGTGTTGGTTTAAGCTCCTAAATTCATGGTAATTTGTTACAGTAATACAATCACCAATGTTAGGAAATGTCTTAGGGTTCTTGAAGCTTCATCACAGCCTTGTCTGCATCTCTTATTGATTGAATATGACCCCACAAGTCCTCTGGTAGGGAAAGCAGGATGTCACCTGACAAATAAAACACTCCCTTGTATCCTAGGAAGGAGAGTAGTATCATTGGAAAAAATTTTCCAAAAGCAAGTATGGAAACACATGAACCAAAACATTTTCTGCTTAAGTCTGAGATCAGTAGGACTTTTAATAACATGAGCCCTCCATTCAAGGCATTATGCCATTAAAATTGTTCAAAGTATTGAATAGTGTCTACAAAGTTTGTTGGACAAAAAATTACCCCCAAAATTCTAAATTTAAAAAAGGAGCAAAGAGATATGACTGGTGTGACTCAATGGGTTAGGCATCATCCTGCAAACTGAAAGGTCACTGGTGCAATTCCCAGTCAGGACACATGCCTGCATTGCAGGCCAGGTCCCCAGTTGGGGATATGCAAGAGGCAACCAATAGACATTTCTCTTCTTCTCTTTCTCCCTCCCTTCCCCTCTCCCTATAAATAAATAAATAAAAATCACATGATCATATCAATATATGCGGAAACAGCATTTGATAAGGTACAACATCCATTTATGATAAAAACATTCAGCAAAGTGGGAATAAAAGGGGCACACCTCAAAATAATAAATGCCATGTATGAAAGACCTACAGCCAACATCATACTCAATGGGCAAAAACTAAGAGCTTTCCCAATAAATTGGGAACAAGACAAGGTTGTGTGCTTTCACCACTTTTATTCAACACAGTATTGGAAGTCCTAGCCACAGCAATCAGACAAAAAAAAAAAAAAAAAAGAAAGAAAAAGAAAGAAAGAAAGAAATAAAAAGCATCCAAATTGGAAAGAAAGAAGTAAAACTGTAATTGTTGCAGATGACATGATAGTGCACATAGAAAACCCCATAGACTCCACCAAAAAAATACTCAACCTAATAAGTGAATTTGGCAGAAGAGCAGGATACAAAGTCAATATTCAGAAATTGAAGGCATTTTTGTACACCAACAATGACATATCAGAATCAGAAATCAGGAAAAAAATTTCCACTTGTGATAGCAACAAGAAAAATAAAGTACCTAGAAATAGACTTAACCAAGGAGGTAAAAGACCTGTACCCAGGAAACTACACAACACTGAAGAAAGAAGTTAAAGAAGACACAAATAAATGGAAGCATTTACTGTGTTCATGGATTGGAAGAATTAACATCATAAAAATTTCCATACTACCCAAAGCAATTTATAGATTCAATACAATCCCTATTAAAATACCAATGATATATTTCACAGATATAGAACAAACATTTCAAAAATTTATATGGAAACACAAACAACCCCTAGTTTCCGCAGCAATTTTGAGAAAGAAGAACAAAATAGGAGGGATCACAATACCTGACATCAAAACTATATTACAAAGCCACTATACTCAAAACACTCTGGTACTGGCACAAGAACAGACCCATAGACCAATGGAACAGAATAGAAGACTAGAAATAAGCTCAGGTCTATTTGGGCAACTAATATTTGACAAAGGGAGCAGAAGCACAAAATGGAGTAAAAATAGCCTGTTCCACATATGATGCTCGGAGAGCTGGACAGCAACATACAAAAAATTGAAATTTGACCACCAACTTACACCATACACAAAAATAAATTCATGATGGATAAAAGACTTAAATATAAGTCTCAATGCCATAACAGTCCTAGAGGAGAACATAGGCAGGAAACTCTCAGATATCCTATGCAGCAATATTTTCACCAGCATGTCCCCTAAAGCAAGGAACAAAAAGGGAAGAATAAACAAACATCAAAATAAGAAGCTTCTGCATAGCTAAAGAAAACATCAGCAAAATGAAAAAGGAACCAACTGTATGGGAAAATATATTTGCCAATGATACTTTGGACAGGGGTTTGATTTCCAAAATATGTAAAGAACTCACACAACTCTACTCCAGGAAGACAAATAATCCAATTAAAAAATGGACAAAGGGCCAGAACAGACACTTCTCCAAGGAGGACATACATAGGGTCCAGAGACATATGAAAGGATGCTCAGCATCCCTAACCATCAGAGAAATGCAAATTAAAAGCACAATGAGATACCACTTCACACTGGTCAGAATGGCCATCATAAACAGATCAACAAACAACGGGTGCTGGCGAGGCTGTGGAAAAAAGGGAATCCTAGTACACTATTGGTGGAAATGCAGACTGGTGCAGCCACTGTGGAAAACAGTCTGGAATTTCCTCAAAAAGCTAAAAATGGAACTGCCTTTTGACCCAGTGATTCCACTGCCGGGATTATACCCTAAGAATCCTAAAACACTAATTCAAAAGAACCTATGCACCCCAATGTTCACAGCAGCACAATTTACAATAGCCAAGTGCTGGAAGCAACCTCGGTGCCTATCAGTAAATGAGTGGATCTGAAAACTATGGTACATTTACACAGTGGAATTCTATGCAGCAGAAAGAAAGAGCAAGCTACTACCCTTCGCGACAGCATGGATGGAACTGGAGAGCATTATGCCAAATGAAATAAGCCAGGGGGTGAAAGATGAAAACCATATGATCTCACCTATAAGTGGAATGTAATCAACCAAACAAACAAGCACGAAAAATATAACTAGGAACATTGAAAGAAAAAACAAACCAACAGTAATGGGAGGGAAGGGGGGAAGTGGGTAATGGGGAAAGAAGGGGACAGGTCAAATCAAGGAACATGTATAAAGGACCCATGGACAAAGCCAAAGTGGGGCAGGAGTGAGGGTGGCAGATGGGGGTGGTTGAGGCCAGGGAAAGTGGTGACGGGAAATGAAGATGTATATTTGGACAATAAAAAATAATGGCAAAGATATATCATATTTTATCCCTTGTTGGAGATTCCCAGTGCATATTAGCATATTAAAGGCCTGCACAAAATATACCTCATTACATTTGTTTAAGGACAAATTTCCTAAATTTAACCTGGAATATCTCTTCTTGATATTCATCAGAACTAGTGTTCCTTGGAACATATCTTAGAAAATGATTCTAGCAGGAATGAGTATGGCCTCCCTCCTGCACAGAGAAGCTTTCATAACAAGAATGTAAGAAGGGGCTATGTAATGTTTAGTTCAAAATGAACATCCTCATGAAGTGGATGAAATATATAATAAAAAATGTGCTGGAATTATTCTGTGTAATTTCCTTAAAAGGTAAAATAATTGAAATTGAGCTACTTACTGTTATGATAATAAATTGGTTTGAAGTGAGGTAGATTCAACTCCATAGAGAACTAATTTTGTGATTACTAATGAAACACTCAGAGTTTACTATGTGCCAGATGCTATTCAAAGTACTTAATATTTATTTTCCCTACCTTGCAGATCAAAACCAGAAATGCCACCACACCAGGAGAAGCATGTGTCACTTTTGATGCTTATGTAGTTGGAAAGGGGCAAATCCAGGATTTGAACATGTGCAATGCACGTATATGAAATACAGCCCTGAAATCTTTCACAAGGCTGCCTCTGCTGTGCTGCAGTCTCTTATGGAGCCATTAGGATGATGCTGTGCCTCTAGAAAGTGCCAAGATCCAGAAACTGATAAAGAATAAAGGGAAAACAATTAGAATGAAACCCTGTATGGCTCTATTTTATTTAAAAATAAAGATATATATATAATATATATGTATATACAGTAAGTCCTCAGTTAACATTATTGGTAGTTTCTTAGAAATGGGGACTGTAAGTGAAAAGACATATAAGAAAACCAATTTCACCATAAACTAATTGATATAAACAAGAGTTAAGTTCCTATGAAATATTTCTGGTCACAAAAATATCAAATTTATAAATAAATACCTAAAACAGTTCTATTATTAAATGTTGAAATAAATGTGAGCTATGCATACATTAAGAAAGATGAATCAACACAGGTAAGAGAATTAATTTCCAACCCATTGATTCCAGTTCAGAGTTGTGGGTGGCTGAAGCCTGTCTCAGCAGCTCTGGGCACAAGGTAGGACCCACCCTGACTGAACAGGAGGCCCTCCAGCGCAGTGCCTCTCATGCTCACTCACACAGGGACAACAGAAGCATGCCTTCACCTCACGTTCACATCTTTGGGCTATGGGAGGAAACTGGAGTCCTCAAGAAAACCCTCCCAGACACAGGGAAAATGTGCAAACTTCACAGACAGCAGTCTTGCCAGGACTCAAGAGCTTTTTTTCTCATTAACATTATACCGAAACGTCGTTGAACAAAATGGCATTATTTGAGGATCTGCTATGTGTGTGTGGTATGTGTGTTTATACATATCGAAGGCTTTAACTCTTTTTCTATTATTTACTTAATATTTTCTAAATATGCCTTCAATGAACATATACTGATTTTAAAAACATTTTCATTTTTGTAGCAGAAAAAAGTTAAAGAGCATATGTACAGGGAATACTGCACTGAACTCTTAGTGGAGTCATCTTTCAGGACTAACAAATGTCAGCACACTGTCATATTTTCTCCAGATTTTGGATAAAGTAAATAACATATCTATTTTTCTCTCTTATACAAATATTATGTGTTCATTATTGACAACAGAGAAAATCTAGGAAACAAAAAATTAAAAAGAAAAATATCTATTTAATCAAATGTCTAGTAAGTAACCATCATTTTTATTTTGGCATGTAACTTCCCCAATTTTTTCTGTACATCTCTCCACATATTGAAAATAAAAGCAAAAGTACCATACTGTTTTGTAACCTATTTTTTAAATATTATATTTTGAACATCTCTTCCCTTTGATATTAAGGAACGATAACTCTTTTGAAATAAGAAATAATAATTGCTTTTAACCTCTAGATTTGCACTGAGCAATGTGAGAGTCATGAGCCATGTGTGGCTACTGAACTCTTGACATGTGGACAGATTGAAGTGAGATGTGCTGTATCAAATACACTTCGGTTTACAAAGACTTGGTACAAAACAAAAATGTAAAACATTAATAGTTTTTATGGTGATTACATGAGGAAATTATATTTTGATGTATTGGGTTAAATAATATCCTATTAAAATTATTAAATTGTTGCACCCTATTTGTCTGAGTTAAGTAACATATTATCACATATTGTTAATATACTACTAATATTTAGTTCACCCTGTTTCTTTTTTGCTTTGTTTATTGTGTTCATTCACAATAGACTAGAACATTCACAATGATGTCCATGGCCTGTAGTTTCTTTCTGTTGGGCAGCCAGCTGCTCTATACACTAATGTACCCTATCATGGACATGCATGGTGCCCTCACTTCTGGCACTTCCTCTCAGTTCCTGCTCAGCAATAAAAAATAATGTGGAAAGAATAACCCCATTTCCTAGTTGGGAATCTGTCTATGATTCCTGGGAGACCTTGAATTTGAAGCATAGCATATATATGAGAAAACTCTTGATTTGCAACCTTCCAAAAGGCCTAGCAAATTTGCAGAGAGCTGTCTAACCTCCTGAACTCCTATCGTGGGCCATACTGCACTAGAATCAATCCTTCCAACTCAGGGTCTCTGGGAGACCAAAAAATACTTAAGTGATATGTAGAAGTGGGTTATAAATTGTGTAGCATTTGGCTAATCCCCAGCTCAGAAATGCAAGTGAAGACTCTGTCTTGTGTGGGGAAGCCTGGAGCTCATTGCCCTACCCTAGGGCATTATCAGGATTATACTTTCCTGCAATTCACCCTATTTCCTCTCCACACCCAACACACTTCCTACAGTGCTACAGTGCCAACGGACAGGTGACATCAATCTCACTTCCTTCTTGCAATGTGTCCTCATTTCCCAGGAGCCAGAGGCCAAAGCCCTGATGTGTGCTCTGAAACCACCAGCTCTGAGCAGACAGAATGCTCCTGAGTGTGCTGGGTTCTTATGAACCTCCCCACAGCTGCCAGCCACTCACAGTCTCCTGAAACATCGCAGCAATAAGGAGTTTCCACTGACTGAGAGTGCTCACAAAACCACAGCAGTGGTTTTCAGAGGGAACTGGCAGCAGAATTCCCATCACTTCCCTGACATTTGGGAAAGAAAAAAAAAACACATGATGAATTTCCCATTAAGTCAAAATTAAATTCATTGAAAGCACTGTTCTTTTTTTAAAAAAATAGTTTATTATATTTTTATTGTATTTGTTGTGTATTTTCCACTACCATTTATCCCCCTTATACCCTTTTACCCCTTCCACCTCTACCCACCCCGTCCCTTCCACCCTGCAATCACCACACTTGTCCATGTCCACAAGTCCTTTTTCTTTTTTGGCTCGATCCCTGATTCCCCTGAAAAAGAGCTGTCAGTCTGCTTTCAATCTGAGTCTGTCTCTATTTTGCTTGTTAGTTTATTGTGTTCATTAGATTACAGATATGAGTGAAATCATATGGTATTGTCCTTTCTCTAACTGATTTGTTTCACTTAGCATGTTTTCCAGGTTCATCCATGCCACTGCAAAGGGTAAAATATTCTTTTTTATAGTCGAGTAGCATTCCATTGCATAAATCTCCCGTAGTTGTTTTATCTACTCATCTACTGATGGACATTTGGGATACTTCCAGATCTTGGCTATTGTAAACAACACTATAGTGAATATAGGAGTGCTTCTATTCTATTTAATTAGTGTTTCTGGTTTCTTCAAACAAATTCCCAGAAGTGGAATTACTGGATCATAGGCAGTTTCATTTTTAATTTTTTGAGGTATCTCCATACTGCTTTCCACAGTGGCCGCACCAATCTGCATTCCCACCAACAGTGCAAAAGTATTTTCCTTTTTCCACATCCTCTCCAGCACATATTGTTTGTTGATTTTTTATTGATGATAGCCATTCTGACAGCTGTGAGGTGATATCTCATTGTGGTTTTAATTTACATCTCTCTGATGATCAGTGACATTGAGCATCTTTTCATATGTCTATTGGACACAGATATGTGTCCTCTTCAGAGAAGGGTCCATTCAGGTCCTTTGCCTAGTTTTTAATTGGGTTGTTTTTTTGGTGTTGAGTTTGAGAAGTTTTTTTAAAATAAGTTTTTGGTATTAACCCTTTTTCAAATATATTGGCAAACATGTTCTCCCATTCAGTGGGTTATCTTTTTGTTGATGGTTTCCTTTACTGTTCAAAAGATTTTTAGTTTGATGTAGTCCCATTTTTTAAATTTTTCTTTTGTTTCCCTTGCCTGAGAATATATATCAGAAAAAATATTGCTATGAGCAATATCTGAAATTTTACTGCCTATGATTTCTTCTAGGATTTTTATGGTTTTAAGTCTGACATTTAAGTCTTTATTTGAAAGCATTGTGCTTTATCTCTTTATTTTTAATGCTAAAATGTCCTTATTTTTATAACATAATAATCACAATAAATAACACGTATGTGTGTTTAATGTCTTTAATTTTACAACCACTTGTCAGCCCCTAACTATGGGAAGCTTCATAGGTATTTCAAAATACAAAGAATGGAACCATTGGTCCAGGCTGACACTGAGGGGCCACTTCCATAACCTAATGGCATAAAATCTTTGTAGGTTTCTGTAACAAAGACAAGCCATTAGAGTTCTGTAACAACATCACCAAACCCTTGCAGATAGAGACTGCCCTTCCTTTCTCCAGCTCATTCCCTCAGGAGGGCTAAAACAGTGCCACATTCATGAGGTTCTCAGTAACTACATATGGGCTCATGTAATGCGGTAAGATTATTGCTGATGCTTTAAAACTCCACTTGATATGTTGATTTTCCTCCAATTCTATTAACATTTTAACATAGATCCCAGAAAAGGGAGATTTAGTACAAGAGAAGTAATAAAAAATGCTTTTTACATATAACTTTTTAATATCTCTCATCCATATTGAGAATTCTGTGTAACTAATTAAAAATAGATATAAAATATATAAATAACAAAAACCCTTGAACAGTTTCAGCCTGTGTTTTTAACTCTTTACTAACTCTGAAGAGAAACTAACCAAATATTTATGGAGAGGCTAAAAAAGTAAACATCTTGCTGTGGGGTCTGGGTGGAGGTGGGTGAGAACTTGTCCCCAAAATACTTGAAGCCTCTCAGGGGCAGGGGAATATTCACCAGGTTGTAACACAAGAATATGGTAAGTTTTAAAGTCGAGATGGACAAGACCTAAATTCAGAAAACTCATGTATAAACTTATCTACTTAAAAAGAAATGGTGGAGGGAGGTAAAAGTGAATATTTAATTAGTTCCTATAAGTGTATGTAAAAGGAAAACAACACTTTGCGGTGGGGGAGTGGGGTCTGTGAGGGAAGGGGGACTAAAGAATAGCCGGGATTTACACATGTACCTTGTGGTTCTCTTAGTTGGGAACTTGCTGGGAGAATGTGGAGCTGTTTTTGAGACGTCAGTTTTAAAATTTTGAATGATTGAAAAAGCCTGCCCAGATATTGGTGGCTACCTCTGTACAAACATCCAAACAAAAGGATAGTAGGGCACACAAGTTGGGGACAACTGTCCGTTGCTGTAAGTGGTAATAATGGTCACTTCTTTGCATCCCAGAAAGAGAGACATGTGCCCTTTAACCAATGTAAGCCACCAGCTTATCCCACAAAAGCATCATTAAGAAGACTTTAATTTGGCAAGACACATTTTTAAAAGTTGCCAATATATTTAGATATATAAAGATGGTTTGTTTTGAAGTTAATTTGGTTTTCTAGCATATATAGCCAGTAATAAAGATGTTTGGGAAATAATAGAATGATATTGGCATGAGGTGACTTTTTGGACCTACTTAGTAACGTTCATCAGAGACGTTGATGTCTCCTTGTGTCTAGCAGACAACTGCTGGAATTTATTTAATTACTTTGCTGATTCCCATCTGAGTGATGGCTAATAAGAAGAGAAAGAGGAAATCGTGGATTCTGCAGCCTAGGTCAGCGGTGGCCCCTGAGAGCCTCCAGTGCTGGTGGTAGGAATCTGAACACATTGTGGGTGGAAGTCTGTTTCATCTGTTTGTTTTCAGTTGGGCATAGAGTGGACAGTGTTTTATAAAACATTATGCTACTGTCTGTTTTCATGGAAAAAGATGACCTAGTAAACACTTGTAAACTTCTGGAGGTTGGGTGGGGTTGGGGAATGGAGTGTGGTAGGAGAGGAGGATCTTGCTGAGCCAGGGTGATACAGTGGGCACAGTTTGAGTCCAAGGCTCAGCCACATTGCTAGCTGTGTGACATTGGACACAAAATCTCTCTGGGCCTCAGTTTGCTCATCCATAACCTGTGCATGAAAATCACATCTTCTTTCAAAGGTTGATATGGGGATTAAGTGATATTAATATGTACATGGTGTGCCCAACAGAACTTAATAATAGTAAGCACTCCAAAATTTATTTTTAATACCATCATCATCATCATCATCATCATGCAGCTTGGTGGTTTTTCTCTTGGGTTACCAGCAGCTCAAAGACTTTGGAGGGGGTGACTATCCTTTACCCCTCCATACCTCTCTGGTGGGAAGGGGTCATTACTCTCTTTAATCGTTCCTCTCAAATCATGCAGTTGCGTTTACATGTGTTTCAGATATTAGACTTCTGTAAAAGAGTTCATTTAAAAATTATTTTCTATTCTAAAATTTTTTAAGTTTGATAAACCACTGATTCAGCATATATCCCTCATTTTATCAGTGCAGATTGTGAGTCACAGCTCCTTTGGACAAATGTACACATTACCACACACAAATATCTTGCTCCCAGTTGAAAGTTTTTTCACTCCCCAGCTGGCTGCTTGCACTGGACACATTGTACTCAGGTTAAGGTGCTGGAGTTTAAGATTACAGATTTAGGTTACTGCAGACAGATTAAGGCCCAGAGGAATTGGGTCTTTAGTTCTTCTTTGCCCTGACGTGGCATCTCTGTGTTTTTTTCTTTTTAACTTTTTATAATAAAGAATTTTGAATAAATAAAGTTGGCAGAAAAGTTTAAAGAATGCCCATGTTCCCATCAACCAATTTCTACATTATTTTAATTTGTTATAATTCTAAAGTAAATCCCACATACCATACACACCACTGCATAAATACTACAGTATCTCTCTCTAAATGATAGGGACATTTAAATACACAACCTCAATGGCACTACCTCAATAATAAAATCAATAATAAGTTTTTAATATCATTAAATATCTAGTCAATGTTACAATTTTTAGTAATTCCTTTACAGTAATATTTTTTAAGAATTTGAATTAGGATAAGAATTAAGAATTAGGATAAGAATTAAGAATTAGGAATTAAATAAGTTTGGTTAATAAATCTTAGTTCTAAAAAAACATGGTTTCTCTGAATTCTAGTTGTCTGAAAATTTATTTAAGAATCATGTTTTCTGATATATCACCTTGGGCTAGGGAAACAAAAGAAAAAAATAAACAAATGAGACTACAACAAACTAAAAAGGTTTTGTGTGACTTCTGGTCAAGATGGCAAAATAGGTAAACACGGCTCACATCCTCGCACAACCACATCAAAACTATCACTAAGCTATAGAAAAAACATCACACGAAACCATCAGAAATCCAGTTGAATGGAATTCTGACAACTACAGAATTAAAGAAAGCACATCCATCTAGACTGGTAGGAGGGGTGGAGGTGTGGAATAGACTGGTCCTCCACAAGTGGTGACTACAAGTTCAGGAGGGATATCTTAGGAGTGAGGAGTCCTGCCTTCCCACTGGGGCCCCCAGCCCAGGGTTACAGCCAGGAAGATGAATTCCTATAACTTCTGGCTGCAAAAACCAGTGGGGATTGAGTTGGAGGAAGAAACTTCTGGAGTCCCAAGCAGTTACTTTTAAAGAACCCATGCATGGACATACTTAGACTCATTTCCTCTGACAGGCACCAGTGACATCCAGGGAGAAGCTGAAGTGTCTGGCATCAAGGCAACAAGGCAAGAGATGCAAGCCAGCTTTCTCCCAGACAGAAAGGTGGGCAGAGGCCATTGTCCCTTTTCTGAACCTCCTGTTACTCCCACAGAGTCAGTGAGCCAGCAGGCAGGTACCATAGCTGAGACTCCATCAAGCTGACTAACACTGTTTGCCTTACTCTGGAGATTACCTGATAGCCAGGTTTTATTCCACCCAACCTATGGGCCCCTGTAATTGTTAACAGTGGCTTTTCCTATGAATGGCTGGTTTTAGCTCATGCTTCAAAACTTTCTAAATCTTATCAAACAAGCAACAGCCGGCCTCAGTGAGCCCCCAACCCTCACATCACTTGTAAGGGCCCCAGGCCCTGCACTAGCTTGGTTTCACTTGGGACTCTCCAAGCCCAGCATAAGCAGCAGCCATCTCAGATTGCTTTACAGCTCAGGCAAGGTTGTCCTAGGAAAAACACAGGTTGGGGGCTGACCTTGGCCTGCACTACACAGAAAGCCCTGTGGCCTGAGCATCCAGTGGACAGTTACAGATTACATCAGAGCACCACTGCCATGCCCTCACAGAGCTGATCCTCTACAGAGGGTGGAGGTTGGTGATCAGTGGTTACAGCCAGAACTTGCAGCTGACTGGCATTTAAATATTTTTCCCATTGACCTGCCAAGAACAATCAAGGATCAACTACAAGAGAAGGGTGTACTCAGGTCAAATGAAGGCTGAACCACGAATATCAAGTATGGGTGATAGGGTAGGCTGTGCCACTGGACCCTACAGGACACTTACTATATTAGGCCACAATACCAGGACAGGGAGCCATAACACCTCTACATAAAACATAGAAAAGCCAGGGGAAGCTGCCATAGAAAAACACAGGGAGGCTGCCAAAATGAGCAAACAAGAAAGCATGGCCAAATGAAGGAACAGATAAAAACTCCAGAAAAAGAACTAAACAAAATAATAGAGATAAACAATCTATCAAATGCAGAGTTCAAAACACTGGTTATTAGGGCGCTCAAGGAACTTAGTGAAGATCTCAACAACATAAAAAAGATCCAGTTAGAAAAGAAGGATACACTAATTGAAATAAAGAACAATTTACAGGCAAACAAGAGTAGAGTGGATGAAGCTAGAATCAAATCAATGATATGGAACATAAATAAGTGCAAACAGCCGATTAGAACAATAGGTGGGGAGGTGGGGAGGAAAAATGAGGATAGTGTAAGCAGCTTCTGGGACAATTTCAATAAATAGATACAGCATTCACATCATAGGGATACCAAGAAGAGGAGAGAAAGAGCGAAAAAAACTGGAAATCTATTTGAAAAAAATACTGAAAGAACACCTCCCTAATTTGGTGAAGAAAATAGACATGCAAGTCCAGAAGCACAGAGTCCCAAACAAGATGGATGCAATAAGGCCCACTCCAAGACATATCATAATTCAATGTCAAAAGTTAAAGATAAAGAGAGAATCTTAAAAGCAGCAAGAGAAAAACAGTTATTTACCTACAGGGGAGTTCCCATAAGACTGTGAGTTGATTTCTCAAAAGAAACTTTGAAAGCTAGAAGGGTTTGGCAAGAAATATTCAAAGTCATGAAACGCAGGGACCTACAGCCAAGGTTGCTCTACCCAGCAAAGCTATCATTTAGAATTGAAGGGCAAATAAAGAGCTTCTGAGACAAGAAAACACTGAAGGAGTCCATTATCACCAAACAAATATTATATGACACCAAAACAGCATTATATGAAATGTTAAAGGTGCTTATTTAAGAAAAAGAAGACAAAAGCTATGAAAAATAAAATGGTAATCAATACATATCTATCAACAATTGAAACTAAAAAACAAACTAAGCAAACAAGAAGAACAAAGACAGAATCATGGATATGGAGAGCATTTTGCTGGGTGTTAGATGGGAAGGGATATGGGTGAATGAGTGAAGAGGTGAAGGTATTAAGAATTATAGATAGATTGTTACAGAATAGCCATGGGACTGTAAAGTACAGTATAGGAAATGGAGTACCCAAAGGACTTATACGCAAAACCCATGGGCATGAACAATGGTTGGGGAATTGCCTAAGGGAGTGGGGGGTGCTGGGTGTAGAGGGCTAAACAGGGAAAAATTGTGACAACTGTAATAGCATAATCAATAAAATATAATTAAAAAGTTAAAAAAATAAAAAGCTTTTGCACAGCAAAGGAAACCATCAACAAAATAAAAAGAAAGCCCACTGAATGGGAGAATATATTTGTCAATGATATACATGATAAAGGGTTAATTTCCAAAATATATAAAGAATTTATACAACTCAACAACAGGATGACAAACAATCCAATTAAAAAATTGGCAAAGGACTCAAATAGACACTTCTTTAAAGAGGACATACAGATGGTTAATAGACATAAGAAAAAATTCTCAATGTCACTAATCATCAGAGAGATGCAAATTAAAACCACAATGAAATATCACCTCACACCTGTCAGAATGGTATCATCAATAAATCAACAAACAACAAGTGTTGGTAAGCATGTGGAGAAAAGGGAACACTTCTGCACTGTTGGTGGGAATGTAGGTTGATGCAGCCATTATGGAAAGTAGTGTGGAGGTACCTCAAAAAATTAAAAATGAAACTGCCTTATAACCCAGTGATTCCACTTCTGAGAATTAATCCAAAGAACCCAAAACATTAATTTCAAAGAATATAAGCACTCATATGTCGTTGCAGAATTGATTACAATAGCCAAGATCTGGAAGCAGCTCACATGCCCATGAGTAGATGAATGGATGAAAAAGTTGTGCTACAGCCCTGGCTGGCATGGCTCAGTGGACTGTATGCTGGCCTGTGAACTGACTTGGAGAAACAAGAATTTATATTCAAGACAATTTATATGACTTCCCATATATGTGGAATGGAATGAACAAAATAAACTATAAAACAAAATAGAGACAGACTCTCATAGTAGAGAACAAACTTACAGCTCTCAGAGGGGAGGGGTGAAAAAGATGAAGGGAAGAGGAAAAAAAAATTCTCATTGATATGGACAACAGTGTGGTGATCACCAGAGGGAAAGAAGGTTGTGGGAGGTTGAAGAGGGCAAGAAGGAAATAAATGGAGACAGAAAGAGACTTGACTTTGGGTGGTGAATGCATGATGCTATGTGCAGATGATGTTTTGTTGAGGTGTACACTACAAATCTGTGTGGTTTTATTAACTGATGTCACCCCAATACATTCAATTAAAAGAAAAAGAATCATCTCTTTTGACTTTGAGTATGATGAAAATGATTTTAATGTTTTTCATGATTATAAAAGTTACATATGTTTTAATAAGTTAGTGGTGGTTTGCAAATTCCATACTGTCTCTTGGGGTTAGTAGTAGCTGCAGTCTCATTTTCCTTTTAGTGAATGTTGATATTGTGTGCCTCCTACTCATTTGGATTCATTTGTAAAGTGTGAGGATAATGCTGTCATCATCCAGTTTCACAGATGAAGAATCTAAGGAATAGAATGGTTAACTCACTTACCCCGCAGGTAAAGCAGTGTCTCAGGAACTCTGATTTTAGAGCTTGGTTCCCTAACACAAAGTTAGACTACCCCTTATATATTCAGATTTGTATCTCTGGAGGCTGAAGTCACTGTTCTTGGGACATACACAGACATCAGGGTGTTTTGTTTTGTTGTGTTTTGTTTTTCAGATTTGTTGATAGTTTTTACCTACTCTAACTTTTCATCGAGTGATTCAGTTCTCCCTCACTTTCAGCCTGGGACAAAATTTATAATCTAGGCCTCAAACAAGGAGCAATGGACACAGTGAGCAAGGGTAGGCCTGTCACCCAAATTTAGCCACACAGTGAATCCTAAAAGTTTTATGGCAATTTTGGGAAAATCTTTCTTTTCCCTGCATTTGAAATTGCTGTCACCCCTTTGTCATCTTATGTACCTGAGAGTAACACATAGAGGCTGGAGATAGAGAGGAACTGGATGTTGGTCACTCTGTTTCAGCCCTGACAATGTGTACCTACAGACAGACTAGCCTTGGTCTTTTCAAATACATGATTCAGTAACTTCCTTCTGGCTTAAAATAATTTGGTTGAAGGAAAATAAAAATAAAATAAAATAAAATAAAATAATAAAATATGCTCTGACAGAGAACTCACACAATTAAAAAAATCCTCATCTACTCCTTTCATGTGGCTGAACAGTCTTTCAGTTGCTGGCCAGTAGAACCACATATAAAATTTTGACATTAGCATGATATTGTCACATGCAGAGACAAAAAAATTTGTATGAGATTAACTCATGGCACCAAGAATACAATCAAATGACATCTGCCCAATCACATGTCCACCATGATTACTGATCCTGTTGCTGCTTTGAGATGACTTTAGTATCTTCTCCCCATAGACAGGGTATTTTTTCACTGTGTGACTAATTATCTTCAACTTCATTGAGTCAATACAATTTTCCCTTACAGTAGAACTTAATGCAATCTGTCTTGAGTGAGGGCATTTTATTCCCACACACTTGCTGGGCCACATTCTGACTTTCGTGGATCTCAGGCTTTTGTCTTCATGAACCCCTTCCTCCAAATAAGATATTAAAAATTCTGTGTTATCTCTACATTGGTATTAGGAAAAACATAATCCAAGCTGAGCTACATTCATTTTTTATCTGCTTTTAAAATAAATGATAACATTTTGGTGTGCACCTATATGTATTCTGGACAACAGAAACTGTGCTCACTGTGAGTGATCAATATGTCTGCCCTCAATACTTGTCCAGTACCAGTCAAGGTGTTTTACAGTTAGCACAGTTACAAAGCCTGAGGCCTAAAACTTGAAACCTGCTCCCTATGCCTTTTCCACTATCACCATTCAGCATGAAGTGTCTCTTTTCTTGTGTATTGAGCAATGGGTTCCAAACACAAGCTCCCACACTTGCCAGCTGTGTGAACCAAACTGGTCCTGGCCTCATTGGATCAAGTATAAAATCAAGATCACAAAGTTGAGAGTTTAGACAAGAGAGAACATGTTAAGAACACTTAGCACAGTGTCTGGCCCACAAGTGCTTAAGGGTAATGATAGTACCTTTTTGATTACTCACACATAGACAGCAGCATGGCATGGGGGCTGAGAGTGGGGCTTAATGATCAGATTGTCTGGGTTTGAATCTGGTCTCTGCTTCTAGTAACTTAATCTCTCTCAGCCTCTGTTATCTTCTCTTTGAAGAGGGGACAATAACATCTTTCTAGATGATTCCTCTAAGGAAAAAAGATATACCATTCTGTTTCCCCTATTTTTTTTGTTTAAATTAAAAAAAGACTTTTAAAAAGGATAATTGCAAACTAAAGGAAAAGTTGCCAGAGGAGTACAAAGTGCCCTGACTTTTCCTTTCCTTGAGTTCCCTCATTGTAAACATTTCACATTTACTACATCGTCAGTGCTCTGTACATACTCCTGTTATCATTAATCATGATAATGATAGACCTGATACTCCATTATCCCTAAGCAGTGAGGTGTGTTTCCAAAAATAAGGGCATTCTCCTCCAAAATCTGCCCCTAAACCTCCCAGTCAGCACAACACAGATCTAAATACCCGATCTTGTTTATATTTGCCAGTGTCTCAATGATATCTCTTTTCTTCTTTCTGGTACAGTGATATGTTTTGTATTTAGTTATCATTCAGTGTCACTTCAGGCTTCTCCAGTTTGAATCAGTCTCTCAGCCTTTCCCTGTATTTTATGTCCTTTTTACTTTAAAAGGTTACAGGCTTTTTTATTCTGTAAAATGAACTTCCATCTGGGTCCACCCAATGCTTCCTCATGGTCAAACTTTGGCCATGCATTCTTGACAGGGATACCCCAGAAATGAGGCTGTGCTCTTTTCTGTGCATCACAGAGGAGGTACAGGATGCCAATTTGTCCTCTCACTGATGATGTTAACCTTCACCATCTGGTCAAGTTGGTGTCTAAAGTTTTTACACCTTAAATTCCCTACAGGACAGAGATTCCAATACAGGACAGAGAGCCTGGCCCTGAGCAGGTCTGCCTAAGGCCAGCTGATAGTGTGTGGGTTCTCAACTTTGTGCAAGAGAGATTTCACAGCACAAGTCCACGTGTCTATGAGGGTATGTTTATTAAAGTTGGGGGTCAATAAAAAAAGGAAAAGCTTAGCATAGTAGAAGCAGCAGGAGAGCCTAGGCTGGGCTGCCTTAGCTTACTGGGGAGTCAGAAAAAGGGGGGCCTTGGGGACAGGTTCAGGGGATTATCCTGCTGCTGCCCATTTCTCCCCTGATTACAATTCTCATGGTGTCCCTTAGAGTTTAGGAGATGCCTGCCTATGGGTGGAAGAAGTGAGGGAAGCAGAGGGGGAAGGGAATGAAATGGCTGCTCCCCAGAAAAAGAGTGCATCAAGCTGATCCTTTGTCTTGAGGCTTTTTTATCTCTCTTGCAAGAGGAAACCTTAGGGGAGGTTTCATCAGTTTTCCCAGTGTGCTTTTTCAGAGCCATGGTCTCTACTGATTGGTCAGTGCCAGGGCAGGAGGTCTTTAGTCATTGCAGCTGGTCCAGCCCTCACTCACCTGGTTTTGCTTTTTCTGCGCCTGGGGCTGAAATACAACTGAGGCCTAGATGTTATCTCTAGGGAGGTGACTTGTTGTATCTGGCTGTAAATTGCTCAGCCCGTTTGTTAGCTCTCTGTGTCAGTGTCCATATTCCACTTTTCATGGTTTACTGGCCTGTCTCAGTTTTTCTTCGTAATTGCTTAGTATTTTGTGGGGAGTTTTTAGGAAACTACACCCAAATCTTATTTGTCATCAGATCTCCAGTCACCATCACTCCCATCTGATTTTTTCCATCAGCATTGCTATTTATTTATTTATGTCCATATTGAATGATAGATTCCCATTTTATTCAATGGGGCATAATGCGTCATCCTCTTTATTCATTTTGATGCTCAAAATTGTCCCTATTTGGTAATTGGGGGCTCCTTCAAAATGGCTCTTGTATTCTTTATTATTCATTTGAGCATTTCCTTACATTCTGTCACAATAAGATTCCATATTCATTGTTTTAAAACCTATCCATAATGTTTATTTTATTTTTTATTTTTATTTTTATTGTATTTTTTCCATTATCATTTAGTCCCCGCATGCCCCTCTACACCATGTTCATCTTGAACCTTCCCAGTCTCCAACCCTAGAATCAGCCATTTCTCCAAGAAGCCCTGGTTAGTTTTAGAAAGGAAGCTATTTAGAAACCAAGATCTGAGTTCAATGTACTCCTTGCTACTGGGGTGTCATTGCTTCTTGGTTCTCAGTACACAGAGCTAGAAAATATATTGTATGTGTACACATACACATATGTGTATAAACACACTGTTTATGTACCTCTGTGTACATATATTATTTTATATATATTATAAAACCATGGTATATACTATCTTCAATTCCAATCCAACACTGATGGGTTCCTTCTAGTCTTCCTCCTTCCACATTTGTGAATATCTTCTCTGGCAGTGAGAAACTTGGCTCCTGTTATTTCCAAAATACTTATTTATTTATTTGCTCAGCCACCATGCTAGCTTCAAGCCAGGGAAGGAAGAAAAAGGAACAAAAAGCAAAAGGAAAGGAAGATGGGAAGAAAAGGAATTTTCCTCTTTATTTAAAAATAATATTGAGTTCTGATTCCTTAAGTTCCAACCTAAAGCCTTCAAGTTCTCCCTGAAACTTGAGTGTAATTCTATCATATCCAGTTTAAAATTCTGTCTTAGAAATTTCTAAGTAATAGAGGCACTCTTCACAAACACAACTAATTATCTTAAGCAATGAAGCAAAAGAAAAAACTGATTCATGTCAGCCAAAGTGGGAAAGACATCTTCATCAGGGTATCTATAATAGGTTACATATATCCAAGATAATGTTTTGAGAAAAATATGATAAATTTCAACAGAAATAAACCTGATGCTCTAAGGGTTCATTGAAATATTTTTTTTCAATAAGGAGAGCTCCTTTTATTTGAGGCAGGAGTCTGAATATCTTTAATTGTTGTAGTTTTTTTAAAAAGATTTTATTTGTTTATTTTTAGGTAGAGGGGAAGGGAGGGAGAAAGAGAGGGAGAGAAACATGCAAGAGAAACATTGATGAGTTGCCTCTCACATGCCCCGACCCAAGGACCTGGCTGGCAAACCAGGCATGTGCCCTGGCTGGGGAATCAAACTGGCAACCTTTTGGTTTGCAGGCTGGCACTCAGTCCACTCCACTCCCACCCCACACTCCCAGCCAGGGCTAATTGTTGTGGTTTTTAATATGTTATATACATTCACTGTAGATGTTATAAAAAAATTATTGGCGTATTAGCATAGCAATGCTAGTACATTCCTAAGAAATGGATTTGCCCTGAAATATTAATCTCAAGGCCCCTTCCTTTCCTGGAAGTGTTCCCTGGCCTCAGTGAGACCCAGGAACTTTAAGTACAGTTGTACAGATTGGGCACTGTATCCATTTAGGGAGGCATCATTAACATAAACTCTTATACTCTCTAATGTAAATGGTCTGGCCCCCCCACCCAGGAGATGTTCAGAGCTCAACTTGCATAACTAAACACAGTGGCCCCGATGTTCATCACTATTCTTTCCTTTCAATGTCTTTGATACTCTTTGAACATGTATTGCCTCTATGTGTGTGCATATGTGTTTGTGTTTGTGTGTTCTTCTCGCCTTGCCTTTCCACAAAGACTTCCTAGACCACTCTAACTCATGGCAATAATTTGTTTCCACATCTCATGTCCTATCACCCTATTGCCCAAGCTAACATAAATTATAATTAAATTATAATACTTTGTATTTGTGTTTAACTTTAAACTTCATACTGTGGGGCACTGCTCAGGCCAAGGCAATGATTCGGGTGTGTTGGATCCACATTCAGAGACTTTGCAGGATGGGCCTAACAGAAACCTCTTTAAACAAGTGACTGAAAAGCCTCCTACTAGAGAGTGGAGAAGGAAGAGGTAAAGTGGTTCTTAAGGGTGAGTTTAGGCCTTAGTTTGAATTTAACTATATGCAGTCATAAGCCAGTAACTTCTGCTTTCTATGAAAAGGAGAATTTGAATATGATAATTTGAACGTATATTCTAGCTCTAACATTCTTTAAAATATTAATTTTTCTCTAATATAAAACTAATGTATATTATTTATTTTTTAAATTTTTAATCATTTTTATTATTCTATTACACTTGTCCAAATTTTTCCCCTTTGCCCTCCTCCACCCATCTCACTCCACACTCCCAAAATCAATTCTCACAACGTTGTCCAAGTCCGTGGATATCATACATGTTCTTTGCCTAGTCCCTTCACCGTCTTTCCATCATAATCCTCCTCTCCCCTGCTCTCTGATCATTTTCAGTCTGTTCCATGTTTCTATGCCTGTGGCTCTATTTCATTTGTTACTTTATTTTGTTCATTAGATTGCTCTTATAGGTGAGATCATATGGTATTTGTCTTTCACCAACTGGCTTATTTCACTTAGCATAATATTTTCCAGTTCCATCCATACTGTTGCAAAAAGTAGGACTTTCTTCTTTCTTTCTCCTTGCATAGTTTTCCATTGTGTAAAAGTAGCACAGTTTTGTGATCCATTCATTGACTGATGGGCACTTAGGCTGTTTCCAGCACTTGGCTATTGTAAATAATACTGCTATGAACACAGAGATGCATAGGTTCTTTTGAATTGGTGACTCAAAATTCCTTGAGTATAATCCCAGCAATGGAATCACTGGGTCAAAAGGCAGTTTCATTTTCAGATTTTTAAGGAAACTCTATACCATTTTTCAAAACGGCTGCTCCAGTCTGCATTCCAGCCAATAGTGCACTAGGGTTCCCTTTTCTCTGAATCCTCACCAGCAGTTGATATTTGTAGATTTATTAATGATGGCCATTCTGACAGGTGTTAGGTGATACCACATTGTGGTTTTAATTTGCATCTCTCTGATGACCAGTGATGTTGAGCATCTTTTCATATGTTTGTGGGTCATCAGTATATCTTCCTTGGATAAGTGTTTATTCAGGTCCTTAGCCCATTTTTTAATTGCATTGTTTGTCTTCCTGGTATTGAGTGATATGAGTACTTCATACATTTTGTAGGTAAAACCCTTGTCTGATGTATCATTGGCAAATATGTTCTCCCATATGGTTGGTTCCCTTTTCATTTTGATGATGGTTTCTTTAGCTATGCAGAAGCTTTTCACTTTATGTAGTTCCATTTGTTTTTTTTTTTACTTTCTTTCCTGCACCCTGGGATATATATGTCTGCAAAAATATTACTACCTGGGATATCTGAAATTTTCCTACCTGTTTTCCTCTATGACTTTTATGGTGTCATGACTGATATTTAAGTCCTTTATCCAGTTTGAATATATTCTGGTGTATGGTGTAAGTTGGTAGTCTAGTTTCATTTTTTTCATGTACCAGTCCAGTTCACCCAACACCATTTATTGAAGAGGATATCTTTACTCCATTGCATGCTCATGCCCTCTTTGTCAAATATTAATTGGCCATAGAGACTTGGGTTTATTTCTGTGGTCTCTAATCTGTTCAGTTGTTCTCTCTGTTCTTATGAATAGTACCAGACTGTTTTGATTACAGTGGCCTTGTAATATAGTTTGATATTGGGTATTATTTGAGGTCTTTTTTGGTTGCATATAAATTTTTGAAATATTTGTTCTAGATATGTGAAATATGTTGTTGGTATTTTAACAGGAGTTGCATTGAATCTATAGATTGCTTTGGGTAGTAAGGACATTTTAATAATGTTAATTCTTACAATCCATGAACACAGTATATGCTTTCCATTTATTTGTATCTTTATTTGTTTCTTCAACATTATTAGTTTTCCAAGTACAGGTTTTTTACCTCCTAGGTTAAATTTGTTCCTAAGTACTTTTTTTCCTTGTTGCTATAACAAATGGCATGTTTCCCCATAATTTCTCTTTCTAAAATTTCATTGTTCATGTAGAAGAATGTCATTGATTTCTGAATATTGACTTTGTATTCCGCTATTTTTCCAAATCCATTTATTAGGTTGAGTAGTTTTTGGGTGGAGACTATAGGGTTTTTTATGCACACTATCATGTTATCTGCAAAAAATGACAGTTTTATTTATGTTCTTTCTCTCTTCCCCCCTATCTTTGCATCTCTTTCTTCTCCTTTCCAGTTTGGATACCTTTTTTCTTTCTTTCTTTCTTTCTTTCTTTCTTTCTTTCTTTCTTTCTTTCTTTCTTTCTTTCTTTCTTTCTTTCTTTCTTTCTTTCTTTCTTTCTTTCTTTCTTTCTTTCTTCTTTCTCTTTCTCTCTTTTCTTTTCTTTCTTTTCTTTTCTCTTCTTTCTTTCATCACTGTGGCTAGAACTTCCAGTAGTATGGTAAGTAAGGGTGGTGAGAGCAGACATCCTTGTCTTGTTCCTGATCTTAGTGAGAAAGCTTTTAGTTTTTGCCCGTTGAGTATAATGTTGGCTGTGGGTTTCTCATATAGGTATTTTATTATGTAGAGGTATGCCCCCTCTATTCCCTCTTTGCTGAGTGTTTTTTTTTTAATCATAAATGGGTGCTGGATTTTATCAAATGTTTTTTCAGCATCTATTGATATGATCATGTGATTTTTGTCCATCATTTTGTTTTTGTGGTGTATTTCATTTATTTGATGAGAATATTGTACCACTCTTGCATCTGTGGGATAAATCCCACTTGATCATGGTGTATGATATTTTAATGTATTTGTGAATCCAGATTGCCAGTATTATGTTGAGGATTTTAGCATCTATGTTCATCAGATGTATTGGCCTGTAGTTATCTTTCTTTCTTGTGTCTTTACGTAAAAAGAGTTTGGGAGTCTTCCCTCTCCTTGAATTTTTTTGGAATAGTTTAATAAGGATAGAAGTTAGTTCTGTAAATGTTTGGTAAAGTTCACTGTGAAGTTATCCAGTCCAGGGCTTTTTTGTGCCAGTAGTTTTTTTATTACTACTTCAGTTTCTCTAATTGTTATTCATCTGTTCAAGCTTTCTGCTTCTTCTTGATTCAGCTTTGGCGGATTGTTTGTTTTTCAGAATGTCCATTTTTCCAGGGTGTCTCATTTCTTGGCATATAGTTTTTCATAGTAATTGCTTATAATCCTTTGTATTTCTGTGGTATCAGTTGTAACTTCTCTTTCATTTTGATTTTATTTATTTTGGTCCTCTCTCTTTTTCTCTTGATCAGTCTTGTTAAAGGTCTGTTGATTTTGTTTATATTTTCAAAGAACCAGTTCCTGCATTTATTGATGCTTTGAATTGTTCGTTGAGTCTCTATGTTATTTAATTCTGCTTTGATCTTGATCATTTCCTTCCTTCTACTTTCTCTGGGCTTTGTTTGTTGTTTCTCCAGTTCTTGTAGATGTACGATCAGGTTGTTTATTTGAAATTTTTCTGTCTTTTTTTTCACAGAATATTTTTCCATTTCATTGTTTTTTAAATCTCTTTTTTTGTATTTTATTTTATTTTTTTAAATTAATGAATTTATTTTTTCAAATACATTTGTCTCTGCCTACCCCCCACCACTTTCCCTTGCCCCCTCCCTCCCTTCCTTCCTCCCTCAACTCTTCCCCTTTGGTTTTGTCCATGAGTCCTTGCTATATGTTCCTTGACTTTCCCCTTCCCTTCCTTTTCCCCTGCCGACCCCTCCCTTCTTCCCTCTTGTCTCTGTTGGTTTCTTTTCCTTTCAGTGTTGCTAGTCTTATTTTACTTGCATCTTTGTATTGTTGGTTAGGTTCCACTTATAGGTGAGTTCATACGGTATTTGTCTTTCGCCCCCTGGCTTATTTCACTTAGCATAATGCTCTCCAGTTCCATCCATGCTGTTGTGAAGTTTAGTAGTTCTTTTCTTCTTTCTGCAGCATAGTATTCCATTGTGTAAATGTACCATAGGCTTTTGATCCAATCATCTACTGATGGGCATTTAGGTTGCTTCCAACACTTAGCTATTGTAAATTGTGCTGCTATGAACATTGGGGTGCATAGGTCCTTTTGAATTGGCATTTTGGGATTCTTAGGGTATAGTCCCAGCAGGGGAATCACTGGATCAAAAGGCAGTCCCATTTTCACCTTTTTGAGGAAATTCCACACTGCTTTCCACAGTGGCTGCACCAGTCTGCATTCCCACCAACAGTGGACTAGTGTTCCCTTTCCTCTGCAGCCTCACCAGCACCTGTTGTTTGTTGATCTGTTTATGATGGCCATTCTGACCAGTGTCTTTTTTTAGTTAAGCCTGTATTGCCATGAACTTCCCTCTCTGGACTGCCTTTGCTGTGTCCCATAGGTTTTGGACTGTTGTGTGTTCCTTTTCATTTGTTTCAAAATTTTTTTATTTCTTCCTTGATCTCATTGTTGACCCATTCATTGTTTAATAACATAGTATTCGGTATCCATGAATTTGACTGTTTTTGGGTTTTCCCTTTATGTTGGTTTCTAGTTTTAAGCCATTGTGGTCTGAGAAAATGCTTGATATGATTTCAGTTTTCTAGAATTTGTTGAGGCTTGTTTTGTGTTCAATCATGTGGTCTATCTTTGAAAATGTTCCATGTGCATTTGAAAAGAATGTATATTTTGTGTCTTTAGGGTGAAAAGTTTTGTATATATCAGTTAACTCCATTTGATCTAGAGTGTCATTCAGGGCCACAGTATCATTGTTAATTTTTTGTTTGGAAGATCTAATCATTGTTGTGAATGGGGTGTTAAAATCCCCTACAATGATTCTTTCATTGTCGATATCTTTCTTGAAGTCCTCTTAGATTTTCTTTGTATATTTAGGTGCTCCTATGTTGGGTGTATATGTTTACAAGGGTTATATCCTGCTGTTGGATTGTTCCTTTAAGTACTAAGTAGTAACCTTCTTTGTCCCTTTTTATGGCTGTTGTTTTGAAATTTATTTTTTTTATATATAAGTATTGTCACCCCAGCTTTCTTTTCTTGCCCATTTGCTTGGAATATTTTTTTCCATCTTCACTTTCAATCTGTGTTGATCTTTTGTTCGGACGTGGGTCTCTTGTCAACAGCATATTTGCAGGTCATGTTTTCATATCCATTCATCTACCTTATGTCTTTTTATTGGAGCATTCCAGCCATTTATTTTTAAGGTTATTATTGGTAAGTTCTTGCTCATTGCCATTTTTTCTGTACCTGTGTTCTCTCTCTCTCCCTCTCTCTCTACATCCCTTTCTTCTCCTTTTTATAGCAGTCCCTTTAGCATCTCTTGCAGTCCTGGCTGGGTTGCAATGTATTCTCTTCATCTTCTTTTGTTTGGGAAGCTCTTTTTTATCTCCCATTTTAAATGAGAGCCTTGCAGGATAGAACAATCTTTGTTGTAGGTCTTGCTTTTCATTACTTGGAATATTTTGTGCCAATCATGTGTGGCTTGTAGTGTTTCTGTTGAGAAATCAGCTGATAGCCTTATTGGAGATCCCTTGTATATACTTGCTGTTCTCCCTTGCTGCCTTTAGGATTCTCTCTTTGTCTTACAATTTGCCATTTTAATTATGATGTGTCTTGGAGTAGGCCTCTTTGGGTTCATCTTGATTGAGACTCTGTGCTTCCTGAACTTTCATGACACTTTTCCCTCACCATGTTAGGGTAGTTTTCTGCCATTACTTTTTCAAATAAGTTTTCTATTCTTTGCTCCTTTTCTTCTCCTTCTGATATTCCTATGATGTCAATGTTGTTACGTTTCATGTTGTCCTGAAGTTCCCTTAAGCTACCCTCATTCTTTTTGAGTGTTTTTTTTGTTTTGTTGCTCTAACTGGGTATTTCTTTCTACCTTGTCTTCCAGCTCACCGATTTGGTCCTCTGCTTTATCTAGCCTGCTTTTAATACCATCTAGTGCATTTTTCATTTCATGTATTGTATTCTTAATTTCTTCCTGGTTCTTGTTCATAGTTTGTATGTCCTTTTTCATGCTTTATAGTTCTAATACATTTCTTGTAGTTCTCACTGAGTTCCTTAAGCATCCTTATAACCATTATTTTGAATTCTATGTCTGATAGATTGCTTGCCTCAATTTCATTTAGTTCTTTTTTTCTGGGGACTCTTCCATTCCTTTTGACTTGGGGTTCTATCTTTTTCTCCCCATTTGAGGTGACTCTTTTTGTTTGTTTGTGCATCTCAGGTTGCTCTAATTTCCCTGCCTGTCTTCATGGAGTAGACTTCTGTAATAGGGTTTCTCTGGGACTCAGTGGTGCAGTCTCTTTGATCTCCTGATCTGGGTGCTCTACTGTTTCCCTTTATTCAGTTTGTGTGGGCTCATTCAGTTGTTGTATTTAGGCTTTGACTATTGGTGTCTTATTCATTTGTGGGTTCTTCCCTCCAGTTGGCTGACTGGGATTCATAACTCCTGCCATATATTGTATGTGCTATCCAGGTGCTGGTTAAGAAAGAAATATTACCAGGAAACCAAATCCACACCAGCATTAATACCCCCCTACCACATCCACATTAACAACAGCAATTGAGCAAAGATTAATAAAGATGGAAAGAGATTAAGAATATTATAAGATAGGAAAAAGGGCATACCAGATGATTAAAGGAGAGAAAAATGATTTTGAGTAGGGAAAGGGAGGAGAAATAATAGGAATAGGGCGGAGAAACAAGACAGAGAAAGGGAGAGAATAAAATTAAAACATAAGTAAAACACGAATGGGTGATGGAAAAACAGAAAGAAAAGAAAAGAGTATACTATGAGGTTTAAAATAAAATTTAAAAGGTAGTGAACCAAAGGGAACGAAATTGCAGAAAAAAAAAACACAGCTGGGTCAATAACAACTGAGAGCTGAGCAAAGATTAATAAAGTTGGAAAGGGAATAAAATATTATACAAAATAGAATAGAGAATATGAGATGCATAGTAAAGAAAAATGGTTTCAGGAGGATGGGGGAGGAAAAGTAATGAGTAAAGAATAGAATCCAGGCTAAGAAAGGTAAAAAAGAAAGAAGAATTTCTAACTCAAATAAGCAAGGGCAGGAGGAAGGAAAAATAGAGTAAAACAGGGCAAGAGTAGCCTATGAGATTTAAAGTACAAAAAATAGTGAACAAATAGGAATTGCATTGAAGAAGAACAGCCATAACTGTAATATCCACACTAAATGAGCCACAATTTATAAAGGTGGAAAGGAAATAAGAATATTATAAGAGAGGTGAAAAGAATGTGAGTTGACTAAAGGGAGGACAAATGCTTTTGAGAGAAGAAATAGTAAGAGTAAAGAATAGGAACAAGGTGTAGTATGGGAGAAAATAAAATTTACAATGAAAATAAGAGAGGACAGGAAGAAGGCAAGATGGAGTAAGACAAGGGAAGGGTACAATGTAAGATTTGAAATAACAATAAAATAAAATATAAAATCAGAATAAGAAGAATAAATAATAAAAGACAAAGAGGAGTGAATAGTTGGAATACAATTGAAGCAAAAGGAGAAATATTAAAAGGCTATGTGAAAGGAAGAAAAAAATGAAGATTCTAAAGCAGAATGAGGTGAAATTCATCTCAGGCATTTGGTGTTTGCCTTCTGACTTCTCTTTCTGGATCTGCCTCTGTTTATTTCTCAGCTCAAGGTCCCAGCGGTGGGTCGTACAACTTCTGGCAGCACCACCTGTATCACCTTCACCTGCCTCTAGAGGAAGCTTCTGTTGTGATCCAGAGGGTGGGACCCCTGGGTCTCTCCTTGGAGGCACTGTCCAGTCTTCTGGGAAATTTGTGGGTGTGGTCACCCTGCCCCTGCACCACTCATCTTGGTCTGTTTCAGCTTATTTGCTATAGTGTACGGTGTCTGATGAATTAACTGTCTGTTTCATGGCAGGGATGGGCAATCTGTGTAAGAATGTCAGCTCTCTCCTGCTTGTTTTTGACAGCAGCTCTGTGAACAAGGTGAGGCTAGCCAGGGCCCTGATTCCCCCTTGCTGCACCAATTTTTTATCTCCCTGTTTTCTGGCTTCAGTGAAATAGGGCCCTAGGAAACTGTGTATTTTGTCTCCCTGAAAGAAGTTCAAAATGAACCCTTTAGGTGTTTGTCTTGCTGTTTTTCTCTTGCAGAAATGCTTGTTGAGCCTGACGGGCCTGTTTTGCAAATCTTCCCTGTTCCTGCATGAGGTGGAGGTTGGGTGCAACCTTTGCTTTCTGGAGGTTAAACATCCTCCAGGGATGGAGGCTCTATCTAGCATTAAATAATCTCAGGTTCACAGCTCCCACCTTTCCAGTTCCCAGCCCACTGCCCTCTCACATCAGACCCACATTCTCCACTCTGCAGTTTCTGCTCTGCTAGCTGCGCCAGTCTGGTGTGAAGAAATCCCCTCACTTTGCACCTTTCTGATCAATCTGTCCTGCTGCACAGAGTGGGAGAAAACTGTGCCCTCAGTCCTTTCCCTTTGCTGTCAGGGCAGCTGCAGGCGGGGTCCCTGTCCAGATGCCTTGGCTCCCCTTTTAAAAAGTCTCTCTGGGCACTACTACTGTAACACTGAGTCACTGTCCAGCTTTCCTTACATGTCACCTCTCCAAAAAGTCAAGAGTCTCTCACAGGCACAGCTGGCCATGGCCAGCCTTCTCTGGCCAACCTAGGTACAGATAGTATCCTTCTCTCTATGGCACTTTCCTGATTGGTGTTTGTTGCTGCAGCTATGGGTGTGCTGCTTGCAGTGTTGTGTGTGTGTGTGTGTGTGTGTGTGTGTGTGTGTGTGTGTGTGTAGCCTGGATCTCCCTAATTTTGTGTTTCCGAGCCACTCCTAGGCCAGGTCTGAGAATTCCCTGCCCTGTGAGGGGAGGGAGCCACAAAGCTGCAATCTCTGACCAAGCTCTCTGTGGATGCAGGCACCACACCTGGGGTAGTTCTCCTCCACCTGTAGTTTCCCTACCACCCATTGTGAAGCATCTTCTGTTCTACTTGGCTTCTAAACTTCGTATCAGCTAAGATTCTGTTGAATGTTTTTTTTGAAGTTTAGCCAAGTGTCTGAGTTGGATGCAAAAGCAATGGACTCAGCTTCCACCTACTTGGCTGCCATCTTCCTTCTCCTCAGTATATTATTTAAAATTTCAGAAATCACAGAAAAACTTAACAAATATATATTCAAGAACATTTATTACCCAGAGAGAATCACTGTTAACATTGTGGTATATGGCCATCCAGACTATTCTATTCATACATACATATATTTGAATGTCAGGGCATAAATGGAATAATCACTAATGGGACCACGTTATGTGTACCCTTTCATATACAAATACATGTATACTGTAATCCTCCCATATTTTTGGTATCCCTTTCTGCTGTTTCAGTTTTGGGGTCTAAAAAAATTGAGTAGAAAATTCTAGAAGTAAACAGTTTATTACTTTTAAATTGAATGGTATTCTGTGTAGTGTGACAACTCACTACTCACTACTCACTGTGAGTAGTGAGTTGTCCCTTCCATCCCACCCAAAACATGAAGCATCCCTTTGCTCAGCATTTCCACAATATATATGCTCTCCTCTTGTGGGTCAATAGTTGTCCGGATTATCAGATCCACTGTCATAGTATCACAGTCTTGTGTTCAAGTCACCCTTATTTTATTTCATAATTGTTTCAAAGTGCAAGAGTAGTGATGCTGGCAATTCGGATATGCCAAAAAGAGGCAATAAACTGCTTCCTTTCAGTGAAAAGTTTATGTATATATAGGAAAGAACATAGAACATATAGGATTTGGTACCATCTGCTGTACCAGGCATCCAGAGGGTCTTGGAATATATTCTCTACGAATAAGGGGGGGCAACTGCATGTACATGTAAAAATTATATGTATACCTATTATGTGTATAAGTTATACAAATGCATGTTATGTATATAGTTTATATATATACATATATCATTTTAAAGTCTTTTGTATCTTTTAAAATTAATATATCATGAAGATATTGTATGATAATACTCCATACTGTTTCATAGTTTACTTTTTATCTAAAAATGGAGGTATGGGCGAGAGGTGCAGGGGAGGGTGGTGGGAGAAAGTGGAGACAACTGTGCTTGAACAACAACAAAATAAAATAAAATAAATAAAAATATTTTGTTTATTTCTTCATATATATATATATATCCACAACATTTTTCAGTGCTGTGTAGTATTTCATTGTGTAGGTGCACCTTAATTTCTTTAACCAATCTCACTCAATGGAAGTTAAAAATTTCAATGTATAATTAACAATGAGATAGAACTATTATACATAATATATAAACATCATATATGATTAATATATAAATATGTTAACTGTATAATACATCATAATAATGTGATAAATAATGATTGTAATCTTATTGTTCTAATGAAAAATTTTAGCAATATGATTATATAATGTATAAATATACAGTAATTATTTCTGCTTTTGTCTTATATTTACTTCCTTTTGTATTAATTTCTAGAAGTAGGAGTGCTGGATAAACAACTCTTCCATTCTGTTTTCCTAAGGGACTTTCAATAAATGTTCCCTGAAGATGACAGGCCTTCACAGTAACAAGTGTGCCAAGGAGCAGGACTATTGCATTGTGAGCATGACCTCTACTTGTTAACTAGGAAAGCTGTGTGAAAAAAGAAAAAAACATTATGGGTGAACCAGAAGAGTTGTGTCCAATTTTATGTTTATAACACTCTCTAGAAGATAAATTTCTAAAAGAACAAGGGCAAAGGAAAATTAAAAATAAAGAATTATTGTATTTCACCACATATAATGCACATTTTTTTTTGCCCAAATTTTTGAGGGAAAAATAAGGATGTGCACTATGCATTGGTAGCACTAAAATGTGGCTGTGCATTATACCCAGGGGCACATTATACATGGAAAAATATGGTTGTAGTGGTTTTATTTAAATCTGTGCATTTTAAAGAAGCAATATCCTTCTATGTGGGTTTACCTATATATGGTAATAAAATATCAAGATTCAGCAATGTTTATATTCCAAGAACATGTGCCATTAGAATGTAAAACTCCAAACAAATCAAATATAAAAAAATAAATTTATAATATGTACAGAAAATTTGAAGGAAAAAACTGACAGGAAATTATATAATATTAAGAAATAATTTTAGGTGTGGATAATGACATTGTGGTAATAGGAAAAAAATACATCTGAAATGATATGACATCTGGAATTTATTTTAGAATAATCCAACAGAGATAATGAGATTTGAGAGGAAGTGAAAATATAAAACAAAGACAACTGTATGATCTTAGGTGTTGAACTGGGTAATGATAAATAGGTGTTTATTATATTATTCTCTATATTATTCTGTGTGTTTGAAATTTTTCATAATTTAAATTTGAAAAAATAATGTAAATTCCATGGAGGCAGGGATCCCACCTGTCTTGTTCATGCCCATGATTAGCCCAATGAAGTGTTTATGATTATAGTAATTACTAGAGGTATATCACTCCGTTTTACATTATGTTTTTACTTTAGTTATGTGATATGCAAAAGTTTTAGTTATTTAAAACTACAATTACAGCATGAGAGTGAGATCTCCATTGGTGGAAGTATTTAAACACAAATAAGACTTCTGATTGGGTGTGTTTATATGGGTATCATGATTAGGTAAAAAGTTTGAGCAGCTTAATTAAATTCCCTGCCAGTTTCAAGTTCTATTTGACTTAATGTTATAAAATGTTTCTTTATCCAGCTTTATATTTACATTTTAACATCTTCGTATAGCTGCAGGGAAACAAAATCCAAATATTTCTTGAGCTGGGAGTCATTTTCCTTTTGCACAGGATTTCTTCTATCTGTTCTGATCTTTGAATGCAAGCATCAGAGACTCCACATGTTACTCCAAGTAACTGAGTTTAAATGGCAATAAAGGTAAGAACCAAAAGTAGGAGCCCCAAAGGTGGAATAGGGTTTCGTAGCCCTTAAAGAAAGCAATTGAGAAGTGAAAGCTGTCAGCTGTCCCAGCAGCATTGGGATCATGGATCTCTACCATTATGCTGAGCTCCTCTCTGTTTCTATCTCTCCATAGCTTCTGCTAACTCCTAGCTCTGGACATCCTTGTAGCTTCTGCTCCTGAAAGTAACTGCCAGCTTCTCCCTGTATCTTAGTACTTCATACCTTTGGAACCTGTAGATAGGGGTAGAGGAGAGAGAAAAAGAAAAAGAATTAAATTTATAAGTAACCACCCTATCTGTATGGATAATACTTCCACTCCAGTTCACCTCAAAGATTGCTAGTCAGCATGCAGGTTGGTTCTTCTTAGGTGAACTATTCCCAGCTCATGGTTGGAATTATTTGATTTTGAGCCTGTGTATAACGAATAAGCAGGGTGGGGTTTCCTGGAAGGGAGAGATGGCAGGGAAGACATCCTATCTTGTAAATCCAATACAGATTGGCAATGAGAAAGGGGCCTACCCAGGAAGAGCCCATGGGTCACTGACCCCCATAAGGCTGTCCACAGCCATTTTTAACCATGAGGCCCTTGGTCACTGAAGAGAGAAGCAAACTGTACTTAAAATCTGATCTGGGATCTGAATCCTATATCTATCACTACTAGCTATATACCTTGCAGAAACTTCTGTGTTTCTGCACTACAATCTCCTAGTCTATAAAGAGAGCATAAAAATGCTTCTTTTCGGATGATGGTGTAGGTCAATATGACTGGCTTCCTCGTACAAACACATCAAAATTACATCTAAACTATAGAACAACCGTCATTCAGAACAGTCAGAAGTCAAGCTAAATAGGAGTCCCACAACCATGGAATTAAAGAAGAAACTACATCGAGACTGGTAGGAGGGGCAGAGATGCAGAATGGGCTGATCCCACACACATATGTGGAGAATAAAAATAAGGAGGGATATATCAGGGAAAAGGGTCACAGTGCCACACCAGGCCCCCAGCTCAGGTTTCTAGGAACAGTAAAACAAGTCTCCATAACTTTTGGCTGTAAAAATCAGTGCGGATTGAGGCTGTGAAAGACAGAAACTTCTAGATCACTGACAGTTCCTCTAAAAGAGCCCATACACAGACTTACTCAGACTCATACTCTCTGAGCTCCTGCACAGGGGCAGAATACGGAAAGGCACCCAGAGGCATATGGGAGGAACTGAATTGTCTGGCATCAGGGTAAGAGTGGTTGGGCAGCTTTCTGCCAGACAGAGTGCTGGAAGAAACTATGGTCCCCTTTTCTGAGGCCCCCTGTCCCCCCAACAGAGCCAGCAGGCAGGTACCATATCTGAGACTCCATCAACTTGACTCAACTCTGTCAACCTGGCTCACATTGTTTGCCCCACCCTGGTAATCCCTGAGGCCTTGCGCCACCCAACTTTTGGGCCACCCAAGCTGTTTTCAGTAGCTTTTTCATATGAATGGCTTATCTTGGCCCATCTTTCATATTTTCCTAAATTCTCTCAAACAAGCAGCATCTGCCTTCAGCAAGCCCTGTACCCCTCACTAAGTTGCCCCAGGCCCAACACTAGCAGCAGCTGGCCTTGGTTCACAGCTCGGTCGCACCTGGACACCTCCAAGCCCAGCACAAGTAGTAGAAGTCTGCAGATTGCTTTGTAGCTTATGGTTTGTGACCCTGGACAGAACACAGGCAGTGGCTGACCTTGGGCACTCCAAGAGTAATCAAGTCTCAACTACAACAGGGGCATGTCTACAGCCCACAAAGTGGGTGCACCTCAAGTATCCAGTTTGGGTACTAGGGGAGGAAGTACCACTGGACCCTACAGGACACCTATTACATTAGGCTACTCTACCAAGCCAGGGAGACATAACAGCTTTACTTAGTACATAAAAACAAATACAGGGATGTTGCCAAAATGAGGACACAACAAAACACAGCCCAGATAAAAAACGAGAACAAAACGTAAAATCTGATCTGGAATCTGAATCCCATATCTATCATTACTAGCTATATAATCAGAAAGAGAATTAAACAGAATGGATATAAACAATCCATCAGATGCACAGTTCAAAACACTGGTTATAGGAATGCTCAAGGAACTTACTGAGGACCTAAACAGCATAAAAAAGATCCGGTCAGAAACGAAGGATATACTGATTGGAATAAAGAACAATGTACAGAAGAGTGGATGAAGCAAACAATCAAATCAGTGATTTGGATAGAAGGAAGCAAAAATCACCAAGTCAGAACAGAAAGAAGAAAAAAATCCAAAAAAATAAAGATAGTGTAAGGAGCCTCTGGGACAACTTTAAGCATACCAACATTTGCATCATGGAGTGCCAGAAAAAGAAGAGAGAGAAAGCAAGGAACTGAAAACCTATTTGAAAAATATAATGAAAGACAACTTTCATAACTTGGTGAAGGAAACAGACATACATTACCAGGAAGTGCAGAGTCCCAAACAAGATGGACACAAAAAGACCCACATCATAATTAAAATGCCAAAGGTCAAATACCTTTGAGAGAATCTTAAAAGCAGCAAGAAAAAAGCAGTTAGTTACCTCCAATGGAGCCTCCATAGTCTGTCAGCAGATTTCTCAAAAGAAACTTTATAGGCTAGATGAGATTAGGAAGACATACTCAAAGGGATAAAAAGCAAGGACCTAGAACCAAAATTACCCAGAAAAACTATAATTTAGAAATGAGGGACAGATAAAGAGCTTCCCAGACAAGAAAACACTAAAGGGGTTCACCACCATCCAAACCAGTATGATATGAAATGTTAAAGGGTCTTCTTTAAGAAGAAGGAGATCAAAAATATGAACAATAAAATGGCAATAAATACATATCTATCCATAATTGAATCTAAAAAACAAAATAAACAAGCAGAACAGAAACAGAATCATAGATACAGAGAACATTTTGACGTTTGCCAGACGGAAGAGGGGTTGGTAGGATGGGCAAAAAACGTAAAGGGATTAAGAAGTACAAATTGGTAATTACAGAATAGTCATGGGGGTTGTAAAGTACAGTATAGAAATAGAATAGTCAAAGAACACACATGTATGACCTATGGACATGGACAATTGTACGGAGATTGCCTGAGGGATTGGGGGGGTAATAGAGGGAGGTAAAGGGGGGAAAATTGGGACAAATGTAATAGTATAATCAATAAAATATAATTGTAAAAAATGCTTCTTTTGCAGGATAGGCAGAAAGGTTAAGTGAAGTAATGAATGCAAATTATTCACGTAATAGGTGCTTTACAAATGATCTTGTTCTTGTATGGCCAGTTCTTCTAATGTTCCCTCTGAATCCTTTTGAATTAGAATCTGAAACCCATTAACATTCCAGAGAAGGCTGTGAGGGTTGGTAATCTTGTACTTTATTGTAAAAAATGTCAAAGGGCTTAACTAACTGAGCCAGACTCTTATCTTAAAAATTGCCATGTTGCCCCCAACACCCTGTACTGCAGAGTTGAGCTGTTAGCAGGTAAAGGGAGACTGGGGAGACGGTAGGAGGCCAGGCCCAGAGCACTGAGATCAACTTGGCTTTCCAGAGTTCACTAAAATCTCTTCATCTCTAAATTTGCTTCTTCCCTATTCATTTCTCTACCCTCTAAACACACAGATAACATCTGCCTACCAAACAAGAAGAAAAAGTGAGGGGTGTTTTAAAATTAGGGGGACATAATATCACATGTGTCTTGGGGAAGGCAGATCCTTGTCTAGTTGGAAACTGACCAGCAGTTTGTATATTTGAGGCAACTTTTGCATCCCTTTTTGAGGGGTTTACCTGGATTTCTTCTGAAAATTAGCATTTTCCAGGAATGCTCTGGGTGACATTGTTAGTAAAACATGGGGCTTTAGAATTAACCTTGTCTTAAATGTTTCCTCTGTTGTAGGTGGACCTCTTCTTCATCTCTTCTAGTCTGTTTCATTTGCAAGATAGAAATAGCACTATGAAGACCTATGTGCAGGATCTCAAAGTGTGTAAAGGGGGACATATATGGATAGCTCCTACCACAGCACCCTACAGAGGGTACTTTCTCAGTGCATAGTAGCTTTTATTATTCCTTAAGCTTTTTATTCCCATTGTTTTTAGAGCGGTCTCTAAAAATTCTTCAGGTGACATTGTTTTTTTAAAGGCACCTCAGAATCTTCAGATGATACAGCTATTAAAATATGAACCTTTAGAATAAGATAAATAGTCCTGTGTTTACATGTTTGCTCTGGCACTTACTAGCTAGCTAACATGAGCAAAGCCATTTAATCCTTGTTAATTGCAGTTTCTTTAACCATATTGAGGGAAAATCACACTTACCACAAAGGTGTTGTTAGAGATAATTGGTGCCCAATACAGCCCTCAATATATATTAAGGCCTCAGTAAATAGTAACTCATGATGATGAAAATGATGATGTCGATCAGAAGAAGATAGCAAGACTAATGCTGTGGATTGCATAAAAAACTACAACAGAATTCATTTTTGGTTATTTCTAGCAAGTTCACTAGAGATTCAGGAAAGCATGTCCTTGAAGGCAAGAAAATTGCTTTGCTTTCATTTTGTTGTTTGTACTTTGCAATTAGCATATAGTTGCTGCTCAATAAATAGTTGTTTAATTAACCAATGAGTTGATAAATAAGTAAATGCTTTGGTGATAGAGAAAGAAATTATTTCACATATTAACAATTCTGGTTTTGGAATCAAATAAATGTGTGTTTACATTTGACTTAACCATTAACTATGTGAACTTAGCTATGTTACTTGATTTCTCTGTCTCAGATTCCCCATCTATAACATGGGCATAAGAGCAGATTCTACTAATAGGAATGTGAGAGTTAAATGTTATAATGTATGTAAAGAGCTTAGCACTGTACTCGAAACAATATTACTCAATAGAATTTAGCTACTATGCACTATATAAACAAGACACATTTGACCGAAACCAGAAAGGAGCTCATGGAACTCATCTCATTTGAACTCATACAATGTTAACCTAATTGTGCTGAAACATTATTCCAAGTTGAGAATGCACAAGTGTTTAGGAAGCCTCACTACTCCTAATACTCATCAAGATGGCAAAAGTAAATGTGGGGATCAACTACTTTCTGTGAAATGCTCCTGATCCCCACTTAATAATTTGGTCCCAATGCACCATTAGTATTAAGCATGCACAGAGGAGGCCCTTTGATTGTGATCGTTCCTGATAAGAATGAGTGTTTTCAGTCTGTGCCATTTGCATCCGTTTAGATAATGATGACGGTGCCAACATATCTCCTTCATCCACTCTGCCTTTCATTCTGAGTCAGGCCCAGATGTGCTGTTAGAGACCACATTTATAGATTACCCCCAGAATTATGGAATTGCAGGAATTCCTGGGGGAATAGGAAGCACATATTAACTTTTGCCAATGACAATTCACAAACACCATATTATGAAAACAAATGGCACATAACTCAGTTGAAAATGTAAGGGAAATTTATGAAGCCAGAAAGAAAAAGAAAAAAATATACATTGAGTGCTGCTGTAATTTAGCTAGATTTCAAATAGCAAGAAATCCATAAACCAGTTACTTCCCCTGGCTCTATGAACTTCATGAAGGAATTGTTTGGAGAACAACTCAACAGGAAGGGAGAAGAACCCACTTCACTACCACCACCCACACCCCTGTCACTTGATTATTCCACGCTGGACAAGAGTGAATGAACTGAAGCCTGGGCCTGCACTGCATGCCACATAGATCTAAATCCTTCTAAGCACTGATATTTTGAATATTGCTACTCTTAAGACTAAAAGGAGAAAATCCTGTTGACTTTATTCTTCAGGGATACTCATGCCCAGGCATATTTCTCCCAAAAATCTCTATTCCCCGGCTTTGTTTTTGGTTTGTTGTTCAATAGAGAAAAAGTAGGCCTTAGTTTCCTGCAGCAATTTAATTATATGAATAATTTTTAACTCTATTACTATGTCATACATTCTTGTGGTAATATAATAGATACTCTAGACTCAGATAAATGTATGCACAGATTTCCACACAGAGAACTGATTACAATTTAGCATTTGTTTTAAAGTCATTGAAACTTGCAGTTTATATGTGGACACCTGGTCAAAAACACCTATACCACTGATTTTTAAGATTGTGCTTCTATCTGGCATTCATTTATTCACTTATTCAAGATTTACAGAACCATGAGTACCAAGAACCATGCTAGGTACTGGGATTACAGAGTCTGACAAAGAGTGATAATGTGTGAAAACTGCCTCCTCCAAGTATGAAAATATACTGCGGGTATGTGAAAAGAAGTTATGCTCAAGTGTGGCTCAGGAAGTCAAGGAATGGTCTACCGAGGAAGCAATGTTGGAGCAGTGTTCGTAATGTATAAACCCACTAAGCCCTGGCTGGTGTGGCTCAGTGGATTGAGTGACAGCCTGTGAACCAAAGGGCCACTGGTTCAATTCCCAGTCAGGACATATGCCTAGATTGTGGGTCAGGTCCCCAGTAGGGAGCATGCAAGAGGCAACCACAAGTGATGTTTCTCTCCCTCTCTTTCTCCCTCCTATCCCCTCAGTCTGAAAATAAATAAATAAAATCTTTAAAAAAAAAAAAACCACCAAGAGAGTGGGTGATGACAGGCATTCCTAGCAGAGAGAACAGTGGGGGAAAAGGCTTGGAGCTGTGAACAAGCCAGGCAGGACTGAGCAATACTTAGAGTGTGGATGACTAAAAGGCAGAGAATAGAAAGGGGGGAAATGTTGAGAGAGGAAGCAAAGACTGTAAAGATTTCTTATGTCATACTTATGTGCAGTTTGCACTTCACTCTGTGAGTAACCAGTGAGCACCTAACAGATTCAGAGCATGGAAGAGTGACAAAATCAAAGAGATTTTACTATGATCTATGTAGGGAAAATGGATGCTATAGGGTAGGTGGAAGCGGTCTGGCTCCCTCACCCAGATGTGTGGGCAACTGGAAGAAGCAGCTCCTCACAGCCCTGAAGGAATCTGATAAAGCAGTGTTCCCGCAGCCTTGAGTTTGGGTTTCATGGCCTTGAGCCGCAGGGTGCAATAAACTGCCCCATTGCCTTGAGTATGCTCGGATGCGCAGCTCATGATAGTTACTTCACTTTCTGGCCTGTAGCCTGCTTTGTTTAGGGCTAGTATTTAAGGGGTAGGAGCTTTGGATGAGGTGGAAAGTTGGGGAGGCAACTTGGACACGGGCTTGTGATCTGTGTGACCCTCCCAAATAAAGGCATGTCAAGCATTCCCAAGGCTCTACACATCTTCTTCCATCTACCTGAGCCCCAAGTGGACCTGTCCAGCCTAGATAGGCTGCAACACAGATGCATATTAAGATTTTTCTATGGTCTGTGTAGGAAAAATGGACACATACTTATGTTGACAGAGATTATTCTATGGTCTGTGTAAGAAAACTGTGCCAAGCTTCCCTGATGTGAATGGAACTATTATCATACTCACAAAAATAGAAGCATGCAGTTAAGTTAGTTTTCAGACTACTCAAAAAGCCCAGTGGGAAAGGGAAGTGTATTTTTAGAGTAATGCAGTGTTTGGTACCAGGGGGATGGACAGGCAGTATTAATAGATGATGGTGGAACTTCACAAATTTGAACCAAGAAAGAAAAGCTGCAACTTTGATCTAATCATGAATAATATTTAAAGTTAAACACTAGTTAATGGCACTTTATGGATTCTGGGGCCACTGATGAAAAGTGTCAAAAGTAATTTGTTATAAATACAGTGGAATTTTGGCTTAAGATGGTACTGATTGTATTAGGGGGCAGAAGGGTGATGTTGCCTAAAGCAAAAAAAGTGGTTATAAACAAAATTTTTCTTGGAAATTCCTTAAAATGCCCATAAAGTACAGTGCTCAGATGCAGTATAGTCTTGGAGCATTATTTATAAACAATCTATACACAAGATTTCTAAAAGGGGTCCTATTAAATTGTAAGTTTGCAGTACTTTTGCTATATTCATGTGTATTTGAATTTGTATGTCACATGTTTGTATAATGTGAATGCCACTGTAACTCTTAAAACAGTAAAATTGTAAGTAAATAAATTTTAAGTTATAAATTAGGAGGCTTCAGTGTCCAAAGGTGGCAGCCAAGTAGGTGGAAGCTGAGTCCACTTGCTCATGCCCCCAACCAGGATTTTCAGCCGATCTTCTGACAATCAGCCTAAACAATCAATGGAATCTTAAAATATATGAAGTTTTGAAGCCAAGAACTATAGAAGATGTTTCATACCATCCAGTAAGGGATTTTGTAAGCAGAAGGTGAAATACCCTGTGCATGGCTCCTGTTGCAGCTGAGAGACCAGACAGAAACCACAGCTTGGGAGCTACCTCTCACTTGGTGCAAGGGGCTTCAGTTCTACACAGGTATCCCCAACTCTAGTTAGGGTAATATTGGGAGATCTACTGAGTCTGTGAAACTCAAGATATATACACAGTGAGCTGCACTCCCATAGCTGAGGCACCAACCTGGAGACCTCCAGATAGGGGCTCACACTAAAGTGACCAAGTTGCCACACCCAGGTGTGTTGGAGGCACCTGCAGGCTGCAGCCAGCTGCATCTTTGAGAGACATCTTGGTCCTTGGGAGGGTTGTATATGCAGAGATTCAGAGACTGACTCAGTACTGTGGTGTTGGTACAGCATAGAAATATTTAAAAAAGGAACTGAAGTATAGCTGGGCAAAGAACCCATGAGCAGCTGTCCTGCCAGGGGAACCCAGATTGAAATCACAGCAGTGGAGCTCTCTCCTCTTTGAACTTCAGGGCAATAATGATACTTGCAGCAACAGAGAGAGAAGGGGGCGCTGTTTGGTCTCTAGTGGTGGGATGCGGTGAGGTTCCACCACACCTGTGAAAATCAGAGAAAGCAATTCAATGCTAAGTGTCTCTATGCTTTGGGCATTGGGCTGAAGAGTTCACTATATGAATTCAGACTAAGGGAGGAACCTAGTTGAACAGGAAAATTGTTTTTTTGACCCATTCCAAACTTTTCTCAGCTGCACCAAGCCACGCTGGATCTCTGGGTCCTTTCCCACTGAATCCAGCTAGGCAGGGAGATCTGAAATTTGTGCAATGAGGAGTTTGCTAGGCCCTGACCAGTTTCGATTGCAAGCAAGCTGGGGGCTGTATGGAACAGAGAGTTCTGGACTGTGTTTCCTGAAAAGGCTATGGGCTCAGAATTATATAGGCAATAGTTGATCACTTGGGGTTCTGTGCAGCCAGGCAGAAACCCTCACAGAGTACAGATCTCTGGAAAGAGAAAGATGTGCCCATACCACTTCTGCAAGTTTGCAGGTAACATCTCGAAAGGGGATACTTTGCCCAGCAGATCCAGGATCCCCTCACTGGGAACATTTCTACAGGGAGAAGAAATAGAAACTCCAAATGGGGCTTCTGAACTTTTATTGGCTGCAGCACACTGGTTTTTCAGATCCTAGCTCACTGAAACCAGCTAGGCAGAGAAATCAGATATTTTCACAGCAAGGGGTTGTCTGAGCCCTGCCCAGCTTGGCTTACAAGCAAACTGGGGGCTGCAGGGAATGGAGAGTTCTGGACAGTGTCTCTTGTAAAGGCTGTGGGCTGGAAATTAGATGGACAAGAATTCAGCACCTGGAGTATCTGGCAGTGAGGCAGACCTCCCCACAGAATACAATCCTCTGGGATGGAAAAGATGTGCTCATCCCCCTCCTGCAGGGAGCAGGCACCATCTCAAACAAGGAAACTATGCATAACAGCCTGCCATGTCCCAGATTCCCCTGTTGGGTGCATTTCCACAGGGGGAAGAAAGAGAAGATTCAAAAAAGGACTCTCAAAGTGTAAGAATTTTGGAGGATTTTAACTGGGAGCAGGAGAGTGAGCTAAGCTTCCTACTGAGGTCTTAGATTGAGAAAGTAAGTTTAGCCCCCACGTTCAGTCTGATCTTGCTCCAACCCCAAGGGGAGGGTCTTTAAATCTATCTTCTGAAATTCAGAGCTGCTGAGCTTACTCCTGCAAAAGGGAAAGCTGAATGTACCCATTCAAAATTGAATGAGAAATAGCTGTCCAGACAGGAAAAAAAGGCTAAAAGTCTATAGCTCCAACAAATCAGCATTTCAAGAGATATTAAATGGTCTGTTTTAAGAAGAGGCAGAAATAAAGAGAGAGGAGAACACAAGTACAAAAAGGAAAATGGCAATGAATAAATACCTATCAATAATAACCTTAAATGTAAATGGATTATATGTTCTAATCAAAAGACATAGAGTAGCTGAGTGGTTAAGAATTATGATCCACATATATCTGCCTCCAAAAGACCCACATTAGAACAAAAGATTTATACAAGCTACAAGTGAAGAAATTTTAAAAAGTATTCCATGAAAAAGAATATGAAAAAAAGCTGGGATAGTTATACTTACAGCAGATGAAATAGACTTCAAAACAAAGGCCATAAGAAGAAACCAAACAAGTCTCTATATAATAATTAAGGGAGTAATCCAACAAGAGGATATAAGCCTTATAAACATATGTGCACCCAATATAGCAGCACCTAAATATATAAAGTAAATCTTGGAAGACTTTAAGAAAGATATTGATAGCAATACAGTCACTGTGGGGGATTTAACATGCCCCTGTCAACAATGGACAAATATTCCAAACAAAGAATCAGTAAGGATATTGCAGCACTGAACAACACTCTAGGTTAGATCAGATTGACTTAACTGATATATACAGAACCTTTCACCAGAAGAAGCAAAATATATATTCTTTTCAAGTGCACCTGGAACACATTTAAGAAAAAGACCATGAGGTAGGACACAAAACAAACCTCAACAAATTCAAAAAAATTGAAATCATATCAAGCATGTGCTCAGGTTACAATGGAGTGAAATTAGAAACCAGCCTCAAGGGAAAAACTCAAAGACATTCAAATACGTATAGACTGTATAACATATTATTAAATAATGAATGGTTCAACAATGAGGACAAGGAAGAAATCAAAAAGTATCTGAAAACAAATGGAAATGAAAACACAACAAACCAAAATCTATGGGACACGTAAAGCAGCCCTGAAAAGGAAGTTCAGAGCAATACAGGTCTACCTAAAGAAGATAGGAAAATCTCGAATATACAACATAACCCTACTTCTACAAGAACTAGAGAAACAACATCAAACAAAGCCCAGAGTGAGTAGAATGAAGGACATAATCATGATCAGAGCAGAATTAAATGACATAGAGACTAGAAAAAAATATTCAAAGTGTCAATGAATCCAGGAGCTTGTTCTTTGAAAAGATAAACAAAATAGACAAGCCTTTCACTAGACTCACTAAGAAAGAGAAAGGACCCAAATAATTAAATCAGAAATGAGGAAAAGTAACAACTGATACCATAAAAATAAAAATTATTGCAAGAAATTACTATGAAAAACTATATACCAAGATATTAGATAACCTGGGGGAAATGAATAAATATCTGGTAACATGTCTTCCAAAACTGAATTAGGAAGAAGCAGAAAACCTGAATAGATCAATAACAATTAGCTAAATTGAAGCACAAATCAAAAAACTCTTGGGAAGCAAAATCCCTGGACCAGATTTCTTGACAGGCATATATTAACAAACATTCAAAGACCTAAAACATATCCATCTCAAACTATTCCAAAAAAATTCAAGAAGAAGGACAACCCCCAAATTCTTTTATAAAGCTAGTATTATCCTAATTCCAAAACCAGGTAAAGAGATAACAAAGAGATAAAATTACAGGCCAATATCTCTGATGAACATAGATGCTAAAATCCTCAACAAAATACTAGCAAAATGGATGCAACAATACATTAAAAAGATCATGCACCATGATAAAGTGAGAATCATCCCAGGGATGCAAGGATGATACAATATTTGCAGATCAATAAATGTGATACATAATAAAAACAATATGAAAGAAAAAATCACATGATCTTATCAATAGATGCAGAAAAAGCATTTGATAAAATCCGGCATCACTTTGTGGTAAAAACATTAGCAAAGTGGGAATAGAGGAAGCACTCTAAACATAATAAAGGTCATATATGAAAAACATACTGCCAACATCATATTCAATGGGCAAAAACTAAAACTGTTTTGCTTAAGATCAGGTGAAAAACAACAGTGTCTGTTTTTGCCACTCTGATTTAACACAGTACTGGAATTCCACAGTGATAAGACAAGAAGAGGACATGAGAGACATCCAAATTGGAAAGAAGGAAGCAATACTCTTATTTATAGACAATATGATAGTATACATAGGAAACCCTATAGGCTCTACCAAAAAACTACTTGACTTAAGTGAATTTGGCAAAGTAGAAGAATACAGAGCCAACATTCAGAAATAAATGCATTTATGTACACCAGTAATGAACTATCAGAAAGAGAAACTCAGAAAAGAAATCCCATTTACTATAGCAATATAAAATATAAACTACCTATGAATAAACTTAACCAAGGAGGTAAAAATATGTACTATAAAAACTATAGAACACTGAAAAAGAAATCAAAGAAGATACAAAAAAGTGGAAGCCCATACCATATTCATTAATTGGAATAATTAACATCATTAAAATATCCTTAAAACCCAAAGCAATCTATAGATTCAACACAATTTCTATCAAAATACCATGGCATATTTCACATAACTACAACAAATATTCCAAAAATTTATATGGAACCAAAAAAGACCCTAAATAGTCTCAGCAATCTTGAGAAAGAACAAAGTTGGAGGAATCAAAATATCTAATATGAAACTATACTACAAGGCCACTGTAATCAAAACAGTCTGGCACTGGCATAAGAACAGACACATAGATCAATGGAACAGAATATAAAGCCCAGAAATAAACCCATGTGTCTATGGAAAATTAATATTTGATAAATGGAGCACAGGCATACAATGGAATAAAGACAGTCTCTTTAATAAATGGGGCTGGGAGAACTGGACTGGTACATTCAAAGAGAATGAAACTATACCACTAACTTACACCACACATCAGAATAAATTAAAGTGGATAAGAAACTTAAATATAAGCCATGATATCATAAAAATCATAATGGAAAACATAGACAGTAAAATATCAAATATTTCACATAGCAATATTTTTTGTGGATATATCTCCTAGGGCAAGGGAAATAAAGAAAAATAAGCAAATAACCAATGGAAAAAATATCCAATGAAAAAGCTCTGCATGGCTAAGGAAACTATTATCAAAATGAAAAGAGAACCAACTGTATGGGAGAACATATTTGCCAATGATACATCAGACAAGGGTTTCACCTCCAAAATATATAAAGAACTCATAATGACTCAATACCAGGAAGACAAAAAATACAATTAAAGAATGGGCAAAGGACCTGAACAGACACTTCTCCAAGGAGGACATACAGATGACCCATAGATATATTAAATGCTTAACACCACAAACCATCAGAGATATTCAGATTAAAACTACAATGAGATATCACCTTACACCAGTCAGAATGGCCATCATTAATTAATTAGCAAACAACAAGTGCTGACAAGGATGTGGAGAAAAGGGAACACTAGTGCATTGTAGGTGGGTGTGGACTGGTGCAGCCAGTGTGGAAAACAGTATGGAATTTCCTTAAAGAAATAAAAATGGAACTGCTTTTTGACCCAGCAAGTACACTGCTGGGTATACAGCCTAAGAATTCAGAAATACCAACTTAAAAGAATTTATGCACCCTATGTTCATAGCAGTGTCATTTACCATAGCCAAAATTTGGAAATACCCTAAGTGCCCATCAGCAGATGAGTAGATTAAACAGCTGTGGTACATTTACAAAATGTAATACTATGCCGCAGAAAAAAAAGAAGGAACTCCTACCTTTTTTGACAGCATGGATGGAACTGGAGACTATTTTGCTAAGTGAAATAGGCAGCTGATGAAAGACAACTACCATATGATCTCATTTATAACAGGAATATAATGAATGAAATAAACTAATGAGCAAAATAAAACCAGAGACATAGAAGCATGGAATAGACTAACAGCTGTAAAAGGAGCAGAGAGAGCTGGGGACTGATTGAAAGAATGTGAAGGGATTAGTCAATGAACATATATGAAGGACCCATGGACATGGCCAATGGTGAGGGGATGGACTATGGAAGCAGGGGCAGGCTCAGTAGAGTGGGGAGAAGAGGGAAAGATTGGTAAAACTGTAATAGCATAAACAATAAAACATTAAAAAATAAATAAATTAGGAGACTTCAAAGTTGTGTCCTAGTGGGAGAAGTTGGCACACACAGAGTGAAAATGTACAGGCAGGTCACACTGCTCCTAACTCCCTCAGGTATATTGGAGATGGTTCCACCACACTGTTAATTGTTATCATGGAGATACAGACTATTTTAGGCTCTTATCTCTCCTCAAATTATTTTACAGTTTTGTCAAAATTTGGGTAAATCCATTGGATGGTGCCTTGTATTTGTACCTTTGTCACCTGTCTTGGAAACTTGATGATGTGAGCTTGGTATAAAGACTTTCACAAAAGAGAATCCAAGATGGCAGTAGAGTAGTGAGCACCTCCGTTCATATGCTCTCAGATACAGACCAAATTTGAAGTCAGAGCTCACAGCAAAGAGTGAATGAAAGTGTCTGTGAATGAGAGTGTACGTGGAAGAGAGTGTGCAGAGAAAACAGGAATATACAAGAACCAACTCGCCTGCAGGATGCCCAGGGCCAATGGCCCAGATTTCTAGGTGGCCCACCACTCCTGTCCAGCCCAGAAATGCTGGCTGCAGAGTTGAGGCAGCTGAAGATTGGCTCAGGACCCAATATTGGCGAGCTACCGGGGTGGCGAAAGAAGTCCTGAAAGGTGTGGGCTCCAGAATCAGCACAGTGGGAAGAAGTAGCCCCAAGGCTGAAGACCTCTGGAGGGAGCAGGGACAGCACACCATCACCACCTTGTGCTATAGTAGAGCTGAGGGGATCTTCCCAATGCCATCCTGGAAAGATTCAAAAAGAAACTTTATCTAAAATTGTCAGAGATTCTGTAAGGAGGTGTCTAGCCCTGAACATGGAAGACTATGTGATTTGGGGGGAGAGGAAGCATGTGGAGAACAGACCCCCCGGGGAACCCACACTACAGTGTGGAGGCCATAGAGACAATCTTTCAAAGGGGAGCTAAGACATACTTGAGGCTTGGTGTGGACAAGGGTGCAGAGGCCACTGTGTGCCAGTGGGATGCAGCAGCTTTGCTAACCAAAAAACTCAGAGACAGAGAAAACACTGAACCAAGGACCTGACCCAATGTGGTTTGCAAGCAGATGACAGGGCAGAGTGAAGAATTCTAGCTGAATCTCTTGTAAGAGAGTGGCAGGCTTGGGTCTAGAAGGCAGGAGCTGAATGCCTGAGATTTGTTCCAGTCAGCCAGAGCCTTTCACAGACAGGCAAACTGTTGGGAACCATCCCGCTGGTTGCAGGGACTGTAGACTCACTGACAGGAGAGAGGGCCCGAAGGCTGGAGCTGAGCAAGAAGACCTTGGGAAAATAGGCCACTGAGGAGACAAAACCTGTTCCCTTGGCAGGGGCACAGTCCCCGCCTCTCTCACATCACCCTGGTTGGCCCCGGAGGATGGCTGGTTACTCAACGATGGGTAAGACCCCTTAATGGCAGGGGCAACTTAAGATAGGCACAGTCACATGGGAGCTACCAGTGAAGGACTTGGGGGACATGGGAAAAAAGGCAAAAGACCCTCCCCCTTTGGCTTTGTCGTGGCTGGAGTCCTCATTCCATCTGAAAGAAGTCTCCTTATCTCTTGGCTGCTCTGCTCCACCAGCCTGGCTCAGGCTTGAAACAATACTAAAGGCAGGTACAGCCCGAAACTGGATCTGGTGGTTCATGGGGGCAATTAGGCTTGGAAAAGGAATACATTAAATCCTATGAAACTTACTGTGCTAAGAATGCCCTGGAGTTAATGAGGACGGATGTTCCAGTCGAGCATAGAATGTGATCAGTTTCCCAGGTTTTAGGGCCAAATGGGCACTACCCTGTCTACCAAACCCTGAACTGAGGCAAATCTCTGTGTTTCTTCAATTGTTAATTATGATCTCTATCTATTTTCTGTAAATATAGCTTTTTGACATTGAGGAGCTTTTGTATGCATGTTGTATACCACTGCACACATATGATTCTCAATAAAAGCAACATAGAGAGAAGGGCTTGGGGCATTCTGCACTAGAGGGAATCACCACCCTCTTTTCCTTGCAGGCTGAGAAGTGGCTGGAATGACTTATTTTATTTCTCCATCTGCAGTGTCCTGAGGGGGCAGGGCTCTGTGGGGAATGGGGTACCCCCCATCAGCAAACCCAACCCCACCTGCAGGATTACAGGATTGCAGAGCAGCTGGGTCAGGCCAAGTAGTTTCCTGCTGCTGTGTACAATTCTTCAGGAGAAAGAAGAAAAGGGCTTTATGCCAGACACTAGGTGCTACACAGCTCTTTGGCCCCAATTTATTAAACCCAGCAGAGCAGAGAAAATAGAGATAGGAACAACAAGATGCTATATTCTCTCCTGCAAAGCTGTTTAATATTCATTTCACATCCTTCAATTTTGGACAAATAAGGCACCAGGTTTTATAATATAGTTTACTTCAAATCTCATATATTGCTCTTGTTTTAAATTCTTTTTTCCCCTCTTACTATGACTTGTTTTTATTCTGCACTAGTACTATTGCTCTCCCCTACAGCCTCTTAAAACCATTTGTGATTGTCATTAGTCAGCTCACATTCCTTCTCCCATTCTTAAAATACCCTTACTCTCTCTCCATCTTTATCAATCATTGTTCATAGGTAGTAGATATGGTGGTGGTTGTTATAGTTCTTCAATCTTATTTCTAGATAATGACTGTCTTTCTATTTCAAATTTCACTGTTTCCTGTTCCTACTCCATTTTGCCTTCCTACCGCCCTTCCCTTTTTTCATTTAAAACATTAATTATTCCCCACCTTAGCCGGTTTTTCAACCTGCTCTCTTGTATTACTTCTCCCTCTATCCTCTCAAAATAACTTCTCTTTCCTGTAGACATCTCTTAAGCTCTTCTTCCTTTCCTTGTGCCACCTTATTTGCATTATACCTATATAAATCTTAGCTCATTGGGTGTTGATATCCCTGTGGTGGAGACCGTGCTGCATTTAGGGCTATATTTTATATTTATATATAACATATATAAAATATTAAATATATATAATATTTTGATGTGGTTGTCTGTTTTTTCTCTCACTAGAGATATACAAATATATATATTATTTGCATATATATATTTTTTGCATATATATATGCAAAAAAGCATATATTATTAACTTAATACTATATGCTTTTCTCTTATTCCATTCCACCTTCCATTCTCCCCTTTTTAGTTATGAAGTAAATATTATTTTCTTTCCTACTTTGCCTTATCTCTGTTTCCTAGTCTTATTATTGCCCCTCCCTCTACCCTCACAAAATCCCTTTTTTTCAGTTAGTCATCTCATATTCACTTTTCCTTCTTTTTAAAAGTCTTAATCTCTATAAACCTTTATTAATATTGGTACAAGGAAAGGAAGAAACCCCAGAAATACTCCTAAATGAAATTAGGCAACCTAACTATCAGACATCGAGAGCATCATCCAAAGGACTCACAACAGCCCAAAACCTATTAGACACAGTGATGGAAGTCCTGAAAGGGAAGTTCACAGCATTATAGGCTTAACTAAAACAGAAACATTTCAAATAAACAACCTAACCCTACAACTACAAGGAATGGTGAACAACAACCAAAGCCCAGAACAAGTAGAAGGAAGGAATTAATCAAGATGAGAACAGAATTAAATGACATAGAGAATAAAAGAAAAATTCAAAGGAACAATAAATCCAGGAGCTGGTTCTTTGAAGAGATAAACAAAATTGACAAGCCTTTAACAAGATTCATGAAGAAAAAAGGAGAAAGGACCCAATAAATAAAATCAGAAAAAAAAGAGGAGAAATTACAACTGATACCACAGAAATAAAAAGCATTGCAAGAAATTACTATAAACAACTATATATCAAGAAATTTGAAAACTTTGGTGAAATGGACAAATTTCTAGAAACATACAATCTTTCAAAACTGATTAAGGAAAGGCAGAAAGCCTGAAAAGACCAATAACAGCTGGTGAAATTGAAGCAGTAATCAAAAATCTCTCAGCCCACAAAAACCCTAGACAAGATGGTTTTACAGGAGCATTTTTCAAAATATTTAAGGAAGAACTAACCCCTATCCTTTTCAGACTACTCCAAAAAATCCAAGAAAAGGGAAGATTCCCAAACTCTTTTTATGAAGCCAGCATCATTGTAATCCCAAAACCAGACAAAGACACAACAAAGAAAGAAAACTACAGCCAATATCGCTGGTGAGTATAGATGCTAAGATCCTCGACAAAATATTGGTGAACTGAATCCAGCAATACATTAAAAAGATGATACACCATGATAAAGTGGGATTCATACCGGGAATACAAGGGTGGTATAACATTCACAAATCAATAAATGTAATATTTCAAATAAACAAAATGAAAAACAAAAATCACATAATCATATCAATAGATACAGAAAAAGCATTTGTTAAAGTACAGCACCCATTTATGAAAAAAAATACTCAGCAAAGTGGGAATGGAGAGAGCATACCTCAACATAATAAAAACTATATAAAAGAAACCTACAACCAACATCTTACTCAATGGGCAAAAACTAAAAGCTTTTGCACTGATACCAGGCACAAGACAAGAGTGAACTTCTATTCAACATAGTATTGGAAATTCTGCCACAGTGATCAGAAAAGAAAAAGAAATAAAAGTCATCCAAACTGGAAAGGAGGAAGTAAAACTGTCCTTGTTTGCAAATGACATGACAGTGTACGTAGAAAACCCTATAGATTCCACCAAAAAACTACTCAACCTAATAAGTGAATTTGGCAAAGCAGCAGGATACAAAGTAAATATTCAGAAATTGAAGGCATTTTTGTATACCAACAATGAAATATCAGGAAGAGAAATTAGGAAAAGTATCCCATTTACTATAGCAGCAAGAAAAATGAAGTACCTAAGAATAAGCCTAACCAAGGAGGTAAAAGACCTGTACCCAGAAAACTACCCAACACTGAAGAAAGAAATTAAGGAAGACACAAATAAATGGAAGTATATACTGTGTTCATGGACTGGAAAACTTAACATCATTAAGATGTCCATACTACCCAAAGCAATTTATAGATTCAATGCAATTCCTATTAAAATACCAATGACATATTTCACAGATCTAGAACAGATATTTCAAAAATTTATATGGAACTGTAAACAACCCTTAATAGCCTCAGTAATTTTGAGAAAGAAGAACAAAGTAGGAAGGGATCACAATACTTGACATCAAACTATATTACAAGGCCACTGTAATCAAAACAGTCTGGTGCTAGCATAAGAACAGACACATAAATCAATGGATCAGAATATAGAGCTCAGAAATAAACCTAAGTCTCTATGGTCAATTAATATTTGACAAAGGTGTCAGGAGCATACAATGGAGTAAAGATTCCTCTTCAATAAATAGTATTGGGAGATCTGGACAGCCACATGCAGAAAAATAAAAGTAGATCACCAACTTACACCATACACCAAAATAAACTCAAGGTGGATAAAAGCCTTAAATATAGATCATGACAACATAAAAGTCATAGAGGAGAACATAGGCAGGAAATTTCAGATATCCCATGCAGCAATATTTTCACTGATACATCCCCTAGGGCAAGCAATATAAAGGAAAGAATAAACAAATGGGACTTCATCAAATTAAAAAGCTCCTGCATGGCTAAAGAAAACATCAGCAAAATAAAAAGGGAACCAACCATATGGAAAAACCTATTTGCCCATGATACCTTGGACATGACACCTCCAAAATATATAAAGAACTCACATGACTCCACATCAGGAAGACAAATAGTCCAGTTAGAAAACGAGCAAAGGACCTGAACAAACACTTATCTAAGAAGGACATACAGAGGGCCCATAGACATATGAAAGGATGTGTAACATCACTGGCCATCAGAGAGATTCAGACTGAAAACACAATGAGATATCACCTAACACTGGTCAAAATGACCATCATTAATAAATCAACAAACAACAAGTGCTGGCAAGGTTGTGGAGAAAAGGGAACCCTACTATGCTGTTGGTGGGAATGCAGACTTGTGTAGCCACTGTGAAAAACAGTATGGAGTTTCTTCAAAAAACTAAAAATGGAACTTCCCTTTGACCCAGCAATTCCATGCTGGGATTATACCCTAAGAATCCTGAAAGACCAATTCGAAAGAACCTATGCACCCCAATGTTCATAGAAGCACAATTTACAATAGCCAAGAGCTGGAAACAGCTTAAGTGCCCATAACTTAATAGGATATAAAAACTGTGGCATATTTACATAATATAACACTACACAGCAGAAATAAAAGAAACACCCAATTTTCATGACAGTGTGGATGGAATTGGACAGTATTATACTAAGCGAAATAAGCCAGGCAGTGAAAGACAAGTACCATATGATCTCACCTATAAGTGTAACCTAATCAACAAAAGAAACAAATGAGCATAAAAGGACCAGGGACTTGGAAATAAAGAATAAACTGACAGTGACCAGAGGGGAGGCAGTGAGGGATAATGGGGGCAATAGGAAGAACATTTACAAAGGACCAGTTGACAAAGACAATGGGACGGGGATTGTCTTTGACAGGGGTTGGACAGGGCAGGGGACAGCAATGGGGGAAAAAAAAGGACAACTGTAACTGAACATCAATAAAAAAGAAAAGAAAATAAAGACTTTTACAGGAGAAGGAGTACCAGGGAGGGTGTCTAGAAAACCCTAACAGTTGATACTGGGGTCCCAGAGAACATTAGCTCAACATGAACATTCTCATTTTAACACTCATGTGTGTCACCCGGAGGTCATTCTCTGGAGCTGCTACCTCCCTTCAGCCTTTTCCCCTGCCCCCAGCTGCCATGGTGACAGGTGGCTGAGGCCCACCCACTGCCTGGCAGTGCTAGCTGATCTCCTTTGGTCAGACACAGGGGAGAACTCTGCTGCCAGGGCAGTGCGTAGGAGATGATTCTCCGATTTCAGAATGCTTTTTCTGAAACTCAGAAGGTTGACCTCAAGTGCATGTTTGGATTCAGCCATGACCAGAAACTGACTCTGAAAGACAGTAATGAAAAGTGTTTTTTCCTCTTATTCTTATACCTACTGTTACAAATGGTGGAGCAGGCGATGTCCTAAGAGACCTGTAACCCTGGATATTGATACACCTTTAAAAACATATAAGCATGTTTCTCTTCTCCTTCTCCACTGCCCCTCTCAACCCACACTCCTCATTCTTCCTCCTTTTTTCTTCAAACACCCCAAATGGTTAGAAGCCTGAATTTTGGATTGGAGCACACTGGGATTCTAGCCTCAGTTGATTGCTGAGTAGGTTATGCTTCACTTTGCTCTGCTGTAAAATGGGAGAAATAGAGCTGTTATAGCCTCCCAAGCTTGGTTTTGGGAAATAAATAAGAAAACACACATACCATGCTTTTAGTCAAGATGGCAACATAGGCAGACATGACTCACCTCTTTGCACAACATCAAAGTTACAACTAAAATACAGAACAAATGTCACTCAAATGTCAGAAACCGAGTTGAAGGGAAGTCTGACAACTACGCAATTAAAGAAACCACATCCATTGAGACTGGTAAGAGGGGTGTTAACACAGAACAGGCTCATCTCTCGCCCACCTGTGGTAGCTAATAAATCAGGAGGGATATCACTGGAGTGAGCAGGCTCAGCCCCACACCAGAACCTCCAGCCCAGGGTTCCAGTGCCAGGAAGATAAGTCCTCACAACTTACGGATGCAAAAATCAGCAGGGATATAGTCAGTGAAAGAAACTTCTGGAGCCCCACGTAGCTCCTCTTAAAAAACCCACACATGGACATACCTGCTCAGACTCACTCCTGAGTTCCACCACCTGGGTAGCAGCTTGAAAGGCACAAGTGGTGTACAGGGAGAAATTGAAGTGACTAGGATGAGGACAAGTAGAGGCCATTGTCCCTTTTCTGAGCCCTCCCCCTGCCGAGCCACAGAGCCAGCAGGCTGGTGCTGTAGGTGAGACTACATCAATCTGGCTAACAATGTTTGACCCCCCTTAGAGATCCTCTGAGACTCTGCCCCACGCAACATACAGGCCCACCCAAGCTGCTTTTCCATATGAATGGCTGGTTTTGGCTGATGCTTCCCAACTTCCCAAATCCTATCAAAAAAGAAACAGCTGGCCTCAGTGATCTCCAGGCTGGGCATTAGCAGCAGCTACGTTAGTTTCACACCTTGGCTTCCCCTGGGAATCTCCAAGCCCAGCACAAGTAGCAGCCATCTCAGATTGCTTTATAGCTCAGAAAGGGTGGCCCCGGGCAAAATACAGGTTGGGGCTCACCTAGGCCTACACCACCCAGAAAACCTCAGGGCCAGTGCTTCCAGTGGATAGCTACAGACCACGTCAGAGCACTGTCATACTGCCCCTTGCACAGATGCTCCTTCAAGGAGGGTAGGGGTTGGTGGTAAGTGGTCACAACCAATCCCTGCAGCTGACTGGTTTGGGTAAATTTCTCCCATTGATCTGTAACAGCAACCAAGTCTCCACTGTAAGAGGAGGGTGTATTCAGCCCACATGAAGAGCGCACTTCAAATACCCAGCATGGGTGATAGGGTAGGCTGTACCACTGGACCCTACAGGACATCTACTATATTAGGGTATGCTACCAAGACACAGAGTCAAAGCAGCTCTACCTAAAACAGAAACAAACACAGGGAGACTGCCAAAACATGGCCCAAATGAAAGCACAGACCAAAACTCCAGAAAAAGAGCTAAATAAAATGGAGATAAGCAGTCTATCAGATGCAGAGTTCAAAACGCTGATTATAAGGATGCTCAAGGAACTTAGGACCTCAAGAGCATAAAAAAGTTCCAGTCAGAAATGAAGGATTCACTAATTGAAATAAAGAACAATTTACAGGGAAACAACAGTAAAGTGGATGAAGCCGAGGATCAGATCAGTGATTCGGAACATAAGGAAGCAAAAAAACAAACCCCAAACCCAACAAAACAAAACAAACAAACAAACAAACAAACAAAAAACCAATCAGAACAAGAAGAAGAAAGAATCCAGAAAAAGAGAGGATAGTATAAGCAGCCTCTGGGGCAACTTCAAGAGGTCCAACATTTGCATCATAGGAGTGACAGAGGAGAAGAGAAAGAGCAAGAAATTGGAAACCTATTTGAGAAAATAATGAAAGAAAACTTCCTTAATTTGGCAAAGGATATAGACATGCAAGTCCAGGAAGCACAGAAAGTTCCAATAAGTTGGACCCAAAGAGGACCACACCAAGACACATCGTAGTTAAAATGCCAAAGGTTAAAGATAAAGAGAGAATCTTAAAAGCAGCAAGAGATAAACAGAGAGTTACCTAAAAGGAAACTTTGGAGGCAAGAAGAGGCTGGCAAGAACTATTCAAAGTGATAAAAAGCAAGGACCAACAACCAAGATTACTCTATCCAGCAAAGCTATCATTTAGAATGGAAGGACAGATAAAGTGCTTCCCAGACAAGGTAAAGCTAAAGGAATTCATCATCATCGAGCCATTATTACATGAAATGTTAAAGGGAATTATTTTTTAAAAAGATCAAAACTATGAACATTAAAGTGACAACAAATGCACATCTATCAACAGCTGAATCTAAAAAGAACAAAAAGAAAAACAGAAACAAAAACAAACTAAGGAAACAACCAGAACAGGAACAGAATCGTAGGCAAGGGGATCATTTGGAGGGTTACTAGCTGGGATGGGGAAGGGAGAAAAAAGGATAAATGGTACAGGGATCAAGAAGCATAATGTGTAGGAACCAGATAGACAGGACAATGTTAAGAATAATAGAGGAAAGGGAGAAGCCAAAGAACTTACATGCACAACTCCTGGACATGAACTAAAGGTGGAGGATCACTAGACGGGAAGGGGTACCGGGCGGAGGGGCACAAAGGGAAAATAATTGGGACAACAGTAACAGCATAATCAATAAAATATACTTAAAAATAAAAGAATAAATAAATATTTTAAAAAATAAAATAAAACACACACACACCATGCTCAGCACAGTACCATCCACAGGGGAAATGTTCAACAAACACTATTATTTATTCTTCTTATTTTTTGTAAGTATCCACTGCTCTGTAGGCTGCCAATGTTTAATTACAATATACACTGTGAAAATGTTCTCATATCAATAATATTTTCCCAAAATAGGAAATTGAATGGTGGCACAGATTGCCATTGTACAGGATAATATAATTAACAACCCTATTGCTTTTTCTCAGTGAGCAAGAAGAAATGTTACTAAATCAGCTAAAAGCTTAGCCATATGCATCTGATGCCAGAGTTTGTTTTTATTTTCATTTCAGTTAGAGGAAGAAGCAGAAATTAGTTTTTTGCAAAATTACTTTTCTCTACAGGTCAGTGTATATTCAGTATAAAGAATACTTTTTATAACTCTCAAGGAGTTTTACTATCCTTGTATAAGGGAACACTCACGGCCCCAGAAATGGCGGAGGGGTTAGGAGGTGCCAGGATGGCACATGGGCAGCAGCTACATTGTGGCTCCAAACCAGCGTATGTCCCATGGCAAGCAGGGCAACACCTGCTGGCTGTGCCAGGGGTTCTGCGGGAGCCTTTAAAATGAGAGCACATGGAACCGCTGATCTCTTGGATTCTCTCCTTTTTCTCAGAAGCCAGGTGGGACTGGAGTTCCTGGGTGGCATCCCGCCACCCAGAAGCCAGTGCATCAGCTATCCACCTGCCTACTGTGTGTTGCTTCAGCTGGGGCCCTGACAATTGCAGTCCCAGACATAGCTGCTGCTCCACCAGCTCCAGCCCAAGTAGGGCCTTGGACCCACTGCATTGATGTGCAGGATAGGGCTTAGGAGACAACCAGAGGGAACAGCCAAAGGAAGGGGACAGTGTCGCACAGAGTAAGATGCCTGGATGCACAGACTACAAAAGAAAAGAGGACAGTACTTTGGGTAGGAGGAGAGATTCCTGGTGCAGCCTTGAACTGAGCTGGCAGAGGGTGGCAGAGTGGTTTTCTTTGAGGCGTTTTAAAGGAAACGGGCTTTGAGGCAGAAAACTGCCATTATTTCAGGCTGTATATACTTTTTAAATAAAGGATTCATTTTCTTTTCCACTGGACTCTGTCTCCAGAGTTTTTGCCTATGGACAGCGAGCAGTACGTCCCCACTGGCTGTCCTGGAACAAGCAGGAAGCTGTCCGATAACATCCTGATTATCAAACAAAATTTTATTAAAATATTTCACCTCTGAAGTGGTACTTCCACGGGGCTCTGTGTGTTGAAATTAAGAGTGGGTACAGTTGTGCCATTTCAAAGAAAGTTGCAATATGACTTGAAAATATAATAGTCATCTTAGCTCTGTGAAACTAAACTGCTTAATAATGATGACATTGATCATAACAGAAAAAAAGGCTGATAAAGATTGAGGACTATGCCAAGCCCTGTTTCAAGGAAAGTGAAAAAGAAATGCTCTGAAAATTTAAATGTAATGACCTTTAGAGTTTTATTAACATCTCATGATATAAGTAAGTTGATGATTACAACCTTCACTTTGTAGATGAAAAGCAGACATGTTTTTGACATGGTGATGAAAAGTTTCAGCTTATTCTTGAGCCTCATGGCTCCCAAATCCCGGGATGACTTTGAAACATGCACTGTCAAGTTTCCATGGCTTCTCTCCTTCCACAAATCAATAAATCCTTTATCAAGTGGAAGAACTCCTGTTCTCATGTTAGCAAGTAATTAGGGAATAGTGTGGGTTTGCAGAGAGAATAATTTTTCTGAATAAAAATGACTTTCAATGTTAAAAATGGCACCTGATTTTTATAAAATGTCTTATAAAATGGTGAAACACAGAAAGGAAAGAAAAAAATCACCTCTCTGTAACCCCAAGAGGGATGTGGGTACATATTGGTGATTAACCTTTCAGTTGTATAGTTACACACACATTTTACTAACTTGGGATTGTGCATTCTGTAATGTGTTTTACACTTAACAACATGAATTTATGAGTATTAATGTTTATATTAATTGTTAATTAAGGAAAATTAACCTATATAATTGTTTTTAATATACACAAAATTCAATTAACCAAAATTTATTTAACCAATCCCCTATTGATAGACATAATGTTATTTTGCTTTTTTTCAATCAAAAATTTGGTGAGTCATTCTGACATAATCCTTTGTGTACTCCTCTGATAACCTCTGTCTAGTAAACTAAAAGTAGAATTTCGAAATCAAAGGATGTGCTTATTTTACATTTTGATCAAACTTAGGGTCTTAACATCTACAAAATTGATTTTCCCAAAGATAACGTAGAAGAGCTTCTAATTCTTTCTGCTCAACAAATATGGGAAACAGCTAATACTATTTTCTTAAGTAAACAAGGTCAGAGGGCAGGAATCCCAAAAGGCCTGAGGGTTTAACTCATTCTTTGTCTTTCTGAGCTCCCAGTTCATATGTCAGGAAATAACAGCCTGTGATAGGTTTAACAGGATGGCCTAACTTTGAAATATTGTTTCTAGCACCTTCAAAGATGATACTAGGGTCCCAAGAAATACAATGGGTAACTCTCATGGCAATCTAGGAAGAAACTACCACTGTGACTGATGATATTTAAAATAAACAAAGGAAATTACAAGGTTGCTGTTATCTTTGTTTCTAGAAAGAGGCATTCATTTATTTAATGACTGTTCATTGTGATATCTGGGATAGAAATAAATTATCCTGGACCTTCTTAGAAATCCAGCCCTTTAAATATTCAGAGAAGTATTATCCCCCTATTATAAGCAGGGAGAAAAACACCATATCCCTTAGAGTCACTGATGCCTTAAATTTTAGAACAAACCAACTATTTCTTGAAAGTCTTTCTCGCTTTATTAACCAAGTATCACTGCATAGAGAGTGAAATTCTCGATAATTCTTCACTCTGGGCTGACACACAGCACAGATGTACCAGGGACATTTGGTGAAGAACATTTTTTACTTGAGATGCACTGTCTCACTGCATTTTAATTGCATTCATCCTTTGCTGTCTAGGCACAAGAAGACAATAGTATTTGAAATGATACAAAAACTGAAGAGCAGAAAAATTTAAATCTCCAAATTGTACATTTTTCTAATATATTAAGCCAGTGGTTTGGCATCTTATAAAAAGCCAGTAAATTATGATGTTGGAAAAAAAATCCATAATGCTTCATTTGAAATAGAAACATAGAGGGGTGTTTGGTTTGTTTAAACAAATACCCACTTCTGGTCCAGTGCTGAGTGCTCTGTTTTTCCTGGACACACACACACACACACACAATGAGCTTCTACAAAATTACAAATGATGAATACTCAACAACAACAACAACAACAACAACAGGCAAAGAAAATTCAAATCCTAGGAGCTTAGGAAGCAATAAGCAACTTATCCTTTCCAATTTCCACAGAGAATTACATTATGTTTTCCAGTACAGGTTTCCAGTACTTCTGAGTTTACTGCAGGTTTCCAGCAAAGGCTTACAAGGAGTGAAATTCTCTTTCCCTCTGATACCCCAGACTGATACTTTAATGGAAACTAATGACACTGCATTTGTAGAGAACTGCATGATTATTTTTTGTTAAAATTATATTTCATTGATTATGCTGTTATAGTTGTCCCAATTTTTCCCCATTTGCCCTCCTCCACCCAGCACCCCCACTCCCTCATGCAATCCCCCCACCACTGTTCATGTCCATGGGTCATGCCTATAAGTTCTTTGGCTACTCCATTTCCTATACTGTACTTTACATCCCCATTGCTATCCTGTAACTACCTATTTGTACTTCTTAAACCCTTCACCCCTTCACCCATTCCCACGTACCCCTCTCTGATCCGGCAATCATCAAAACATTCTGTTCCATGATTCTGTCTCTGTTCTTCCTGTTTGCTTAGTTTGTTTTTTATGTTCAGTTGTCATTTTATTTTTCATAGCTTTGATCATCTTCTTTTTCTTAATTAAGTCCCTTTAACATTTCATATAATAATGGTTTGGTGATGATGAACTCCTTTAGTGTTTTCTTCTCTGGGAAGCTCTTCATCTGCCCTTTGATTCTAAATGATAGCTTTGCTGGATAAAGCAATTTTGGCTGTAGGTCCCTGCTTTTCATGACTGAATATTTCTTGCCAAACACTTTTTGAACAGTTTCGTTTGAGAAATCAGCTGACAGTCTTATGGGAACTCCCCTGAAGGTAACTAACTTTTTTTCTTTTGCTCTGTTTAAGATTCTCTCTTTATCCTTAACCTTTGGCATTTATATTATGATGTGTTTTGGAGTGGACCTCTTTTCACCAATTGTTTGACACTCTCTGTGCATCTGGACTTGCGTGTCTATTTCCTTCACCAAATTAGAGACGTTTTCTTTCAGTATTTTTTCAAATAGATTTCCAATTTCTTGTTCTTTCTCTTCTCTATCCAGCACCTCTATGATATGAGTATTGGACCTCTTGAAGTTGTCCCAGAGGATGCTTTTAGTATCCTCATTTTGGGGGGATTTTGTTTTCTTTTTGTTGTTCTGAACGGTTGTTTTTTGCTTCCTTATGTTCCAAACTATTGATTTAATTCTTGGCTTCATCCACTCTACTGTTGTTTCCCTGTAAATTGTTCATTTCAATTAGTGTATCTTTTGTTTCTGACTGGATCTTTTTTTATGCTGTTGAGGTCCTCACTAAGTTCCTTGAAATCCTTATAAACAGTTTTTTGAACTCTGCAACTGATAGATTGCTTATCTTCATTTTGTTTAGGTTTTTTTTTTTTTCTGGAGTTTCGATCTGTTCTTTCATTTGGGCCATGTTTCTTTGTCTTTTCATGTTGGCAGGCTCCCTGTGTTTGTTTCTATGTTTTAAGTAGAGCTGCTATGATTCCCTGTCTTATTATTATGGCCCAATGTAGTAGGTATCCTGTAGGGTCCAATGGCACAGCCTACCCTATCACTCAAGCTGGGTACTCAAGGTTTTCCCTTTGTGGGCTAAATACACCCTCCTGATTTTGATTGCTGTTGGCAGGTCAATGGAAGGGATTTACCCAGACCAGTCAGCTGCAAGGACTGGCTGCAACCACTGACCAGCAACCTCCACCCTCCATGGAAGATTGGTCATGTGGGGGCAGAGTTGTGGTACTCTGACATGATTTGTAGCTCTCACTTGGGTATGCTGGCTCTGTGTTAATCTGAGATGGCCACTTCTTGTGCTGGGCCTAGGGATTCCCAGGCAAAGCTGAGCTGTGAACCTAAGCTGGCTGCTGCTAGTTCTGGGTTTGGGAGCACTTAGCAAGAGGTATGGGGTTTGGGGGCCTACTGTTGCTATATTGATAGGACTAGGAAGTTGAGAGGCATGAGCCAAAACCAACCATTCATATGGAAGAGTCATGGTTAGCAGCTTGGGTAGGACTGAGTCTCAGGGTATCTCTGGGGTGGGGCAAACAATGTTAGTGAGGTTGATGGAGTCTCAGATAGGGCAGCCACCTGCTGGGTCTGTAGCTCTGTGTCGGGGAGTCTGCGAAAAGGGACAATGGCTTCTGCTCACCTTTCTGTCTAGGATAATGCTGTCCCCTAGCTTCTACCTTGATGCCAGACACTTCAGATCCTCCCTGTATGCAGCTAGTGCCTTTCAAGCTGTTCTCCTAGTGCTGGAGCTCAGAGAGCATTAGTCAGAGTAAGTCTGTGTGTGGGTTCTTGAAGGGGAACTGCTTGGGACTACAGAATTTTCTTCTACTGAGTAAATACCCACTGGTTTTTGCAGCCAGAAGTTATGGGGACTTATCTTTCTGTCACTGGAACCTTGGGCTGAGAGGCCTGGTATGGGGCTGGGACTCCTCACTCCCAAGATATCCCTCCTGAATTTTTTTCCACTACACGTGGATGTGAGACCAGCCTGCTCCACATCTCTGCCCCTCCTACCAGTCTGGATGGCTGTGGTTTCTTTAATTCCATAGTTGTCAGACTCTATTCAACTCTATTTCAGACAGTTCTGAGTGATGGTTGTTCTGTATTTTAATTATAATTTTGCTGTGGTTGTGTGAGAAGGTGAGCCGTGTTTACCTATGTCGCCATCATGATCAGAAGTCACCCCTTTTTCTGCATGATTCTTAAAATCCATTCACTTATCTCATTTGGCCTTCACATCAAGAGCAAGTGGATGGTTATTAATAATTCAGTTTTATCAGAATTGAAAAATTAGGCCCTGACTGGTGTGGCTTGGATGGTTGGGTTTGTCCTGCAAAGCAAATGTTTGCTGGTTCGGTTCCTGGTTGGGGCATATACAAGAGGCCACTGACAATTTTTCTCTCACATAGATGTTTCTCACGCTTTCTTTCTCTCTCCCTTCTTCCCTGTCCAAAAATAAATAACTGAAGTAAAAAAAGAAAAAAGAAAAGGAAATTAGGCTCAGAAATACTTGCCCAAAGTAACCTGGAAAATACATTTTCTTGCTCAGATATGCTTGGCACGTAGTATGCCTTCAGTCAATATGTGCTGCTACTATTACTGTTATTGTTATTATTACCACCACCAGTGGCCTAAACAAGACCAAAACTAATGATTGACTCTCAACTGTTTATTCTTTCCTAACACTTTTAATGATAGGGACTCTTTGAATCTCTTAGAATGATGCTTAAAATCAAAAGGATCTCCTATTTTTTTAACGTTATCCTGATTTACAAGTATATCCTACATCTGACGTTCAAGTGTTGTCAATAGGATACAGTGGTATTACCTATCTTATGTCATAGTAACCATCAAACTGATAATATTTTAAAGAAAAGAAAATAGACTAAAAGTCTTTCTTAAATTAAGTGATGGATTCAGAAGGATTAACACTAAAATATTTAATTGCTTAAAATATTTTTATTTAAAATATGTGTTATATTTTCAGAGCATTTCTTACTACTTTATTTTAAAGATTGGGTGTTTAGTTTTGAAAAGTAACACTGTAATAGTTTTCATTTCATTCTAGTGCATATTTATTGCCAATAATTCTAATATAATACGTGTAATATTGAGAAAAATTTAGGTAATATTAAATAGTAAATAACATGATAAATATTTTCCCAGTTTTGCTAATATTATATTGGCTCAATGTGAAGTTCAAGGAAGATATTTATGAAAGTGCTTTGAAAAGCTAAATTTTACCTTAAAAACTGATAACAGGTAATAATACTTATAATTAGAGGTATTTACTTAGTACCTCTAATTAATTAGAGGTATAATTACTTAGTAATAGATAATGATAATAATTACTTTTGCAATTATTACACTGATGATAACAGGTAAAAGAAGGGCATATGTAAAGTATACATATGCTTTACATGTGTCATCCATATATTTTTATAATAATTCTATGGACTATGAAATATCATTAACCTCTCTTTTTTCACTTTTTTATTGACTTTATTGGGGTGACATTGGTTAATACAATTATATAGATTTCAGGTGTACAATTCTATAATACATCATCTGTATGTTGTATTGTGTGTTCACCCCCCCAAGTCAGGTCTCCTGCCATCACCATTTATCCCCTCTTCACCCTCTTTCACCTCTCCTACCCTCTTTCTCTCTGGTAATCATCATACTATTGTCTATATCTATGAATATATTTCTTGTTTTGTAGGGCTTGGTGAAAAAGGTAAAGTGATTAACCTCTCTTTATAGATGAAAAAATACAAGATTCAGAGAACTGTAATAACTTGTAAAGTTATTAAGTGGCAGAGCTGGGAGGTGGACTTAACTTTCCAAAATCCCTGCTCCTTTGCTCACAAATTTATTATCAATTTTTGAACATACACAAAAACTGCGGGAAAAAACTTAATGAATACTCATTTACTCATCACAAAGATTTGACATTTTTAGTATTCTTTTCTGCATTCCATGCCCCCTTCTTTTATCTCTAGCTGGACTGTTTCGAAGTAGATTATAGACACCATATGCGTCACTCCAGCTTGCATTTCCTAAAAGTAAGGACATTCTGCTACACAAACACAATGCCATTATCAAACCTAAGATGACTACTAATAATACCTTAGTATCATCTCATTCTTAATTTATATTAAAATTTCCTGAATCATCCCCCAAGTGTTTTTTGTGGCTATATTTTACAAACATCAATCAAGTTTCCCATTTTGTATTGGGTTATGGCTTTTTATTCTAGGCCCGTTTTTTCCACAATTTTTAAAAATGACACTGACTTTTTGAAGAGACTAAATTGTTCCCCTGAAGGTCTCACATTCTGTATTTGTGAGACTGACTCAATTTCTTTAATCTTTTCCTCTATTTCCTAAATTTCCAGCAAATACTCTTTATTGTTCAATGTAAAATTCTTAACTAAAAGGTACAAGATGTAAAATAAATAAAAATAAATAAATAGCAAAACAGCCCTCATCTTTAATTCTATTGTTAACTAAAATGTTTGCCCTGATGTTAGAAAAGTTATTAGGGCTCAGTTTAAAAGAAAAATAGAAAAATGAAGACATCTCTTAGTTAGAATCCCTTTGGTGTAAAAAGCTCATGTCTTACATTTTCAGATTTGGCTACAATTTCATTCACATGCATGAATTCTGGAAGATTTAAGCATTTGTCTTTTGGGGAACTAAGCCAAAGACACTTAGACATCCTACAGCTTCCATCAGTTATGGCAAACCTGGCTAGGAAATAAGTGTTTTTTCTGCTATTTAAATGAAATTCAAGGAAATCTTCGAGTTCAGAAAAGTCCCAAAAGTGTCAATGAGCTGCTCTCCATACTAATGTGCCAATTTTACAAAACTAATCTATTCAGACTCTATTCCATTGACACAGTTAATAACTGCCTTATCCTGGCCCCACTGAATGGTTACCTCATGAAACAATGAAAAAGCTAAGCCCAATTCACTTTGTAACAAAGTGTAAAGCTATAGAGAAATTGCAGATATTAAATGTATCAAATAATACAAAAGTCAGGGAGGCTGACATTTTGCAAGATTCAAACCATATTCTAGTTGCTGAATATGCTATTCATAATGCATATTCACAAAATAGTAAAAAACATATTTATTTGTATAATTTTTATTCCATCAAGGATATTTTGATTTGTTCATTTGTGCAAGATATCCAGGGAACATGAAGAAGCCACAATCTTCATCCTCAAGAAATTCACTTTCTGGTAAGGGAGGCAGTCACGTGAACTGATGTGGTAAATAATCAAATAATGCCCTGGGGCAAAGGTTGGCGGACTGGGAGCACTTACACCAGTCTGTCAGGTCTGGAAGACTTCATAGGGAAAAGGGCAAGTGGTCTCAGTTTTTAGCTTATGTGAGGATGGAAGGAGGTGGAAGGAAGGAGATTCAGCCTTGGAGCCAGGACCTGAGACAAGTTGGAGGTTGAATGTGTAATACCCTTCTCTTATCTTTGAGGGATGAGCGTGAGATGACAATGTAAGCATGGGCTGTACAAGAACTTGGGTTGCTAAATAGAAGCAACTGCAAATGGAGTAGGAGACACAAAGAGAGAGAGAAAGGCCTAGAGAAGGAGGGACATCAGACAAACAAAATCTCCCACTTTAAACATACTTTTAAGATCAAAATTCCCAACAGACGAGGAAAGAGAACACTAAGACATTCAACAAAATCAACAATTGGGAGAAAATTTAACTCCAGACATAATAAAAATGTTAAAGAAATTTGTAACCCACCTTTAAAATCACTGTTTAGGATTTTCTAAGAAAATAACAGCCAGAAAAAAGGAACAAGAAATTATGAAACAAAACCAGGGAGGAATGGAACAACAAAATAGAGATTTGAAAACCTAGAAATTCTGAAAATGAAAAACAGTCATTGAAATACAAATAACCTCAGAGACTCTACAGGCAATGAGAACATTTGTCAGTTGAAAAACAGTACTGACAGCTTCACAGCATAGAGATGCCAACAGACAAACACCATGAGAGAAAAGTTGATACACAGACATCAGACTGAGAATGTTCAATATACAGCTAATCAAAATTCCAGAAGAAAGGATGAAGGAGAAGAAATATTTTAAAACATAGAGGCTCAGAACTGAGTCTTTAGATTGAAAGTAGAACATGAAAAAAGATGGGTTAAATAAAAATAAATACATAGTAGGAGCATTTGTAAAGTACCACTAGTAAAGCTGGAAAAAAACAATGAAGAGAAAATCTTGAAAGTAGCAGAGAGAAAAGGCAGTTTTCTGAGAAGGAATTCTAATTGGGATAAGTAGATTTATTACCAACAGTAGATATCAGACATCAATGGAGAAAATACTTCAAAGAGCCTTAGCTTAAATTGACAATTAAGAAATATCTGTCCCCTTAAAATTCTATACTCAGCTAAAACAACTTTCAAGCAAGAATGAGTCAATTTAAGACATTCAATGACAGGATGAATTTACTATCCTCCATCACTCAAAGATCTAGTAAGTGGACATCAGAAGAAAGACATTAAATCTAGAGGGAAAAGTGTGCTGCTTAAAACCATGGTAAAATGCAAAGATTGTATAAATATACTGGTGAATTTCATAAATTATGGACATTTTTTAAAAAGCGGAAGATTTATATGATCTGAAGAGAAACCAGAGTATGGACATTTTAAAAAGTTATTTTTGTGCATATAAATGGGTAAGAATAACAAGGACAAATGCAGATATTCTGTTGTTGTTCAGTAGGAAGATGGAGATGCTAGATAACCTATACTTTCTATAGGGAGTTTAATAGCTTAATTTATATGTTTAAAATTATGAATAAGCACTAAAAATGGAAATATTTTCTTTAGCTTCCTAACCAGCATAAGATGAAAAAACAGAATAAAGAAATATGTTATCACTAACTTCAGATGGGAAGGAGCAGTTGAGAACTTCTGAGTTGTTGACAGTGTTCCAGATAGATCTTGATCTGTGTGCTGGTTTCTAAGATGGTTCCTTCAAAACTAGCTCTTAAATTGTCCCTTTAAGTTGTGTGCATGTTTCAGAATGAATGTTACATTGTATTTAAAAATGTTTTTTTAAAGTAAAATATTGTATGTCAAATTTCCAAGAGCATGCTTTGCAATTAATTGGCAACTCCTGTTACAGTCTGAGTGGAAAAACTTATCATTGGTTATCTACTACTCATTCATTCATTCATTGTTGGGGAAAAAACTCTTCCAGGGGTGTCCAACCTGCAGCCCAGGATGGCTGTGAATGTGGCCCAACACAAAACTCTAAATTTACTTAAAACATTATGAGATTTTTTTGTGTGTGATTATGTGTTGCAATGAATATGGTGTGTGGCCCAAGCCAACTCTTCTTCCATTGTGGTAAAGAGACACCAAAAGTTTGGACACCTTTGTAAGTTACTCATCCTTAAGAATACATAAACTATATGATGGGATAATTAAAACTGAGAGGAAAGGGAAAAAAAAAATCAAGGTTAGTGGCACAATGTAACAACACTACCTAAGACAGAATACTGCATTTTTAAGTTCAGAACACTTAGCATCTTTTAGGGTTATATATTCATTTATATGCCGACTTATTTGATGTCTGGTTCTACTAGTTAAAAGTATCAGAGAATAAGGAACTCTTTTATTTCAGAGGAACTCAAGCCTCTAGCACAATATCTGACATAAAGTGAAGAGTATGAAAAAAATGAAGCAAAGAAAAAGGATATCGTAATGAATTGACTTTTCTTAGGACTGAAAATCTAAGACCACATTTTCTGGCTGCCAGTAAAAAAAAAAGGAGATGATTAATTAAACAAATCAGGATCTATAACATTAGAAAACAAATTGCACAGAATAAGTACAATTGCTGGTTTTGAGAACTGTTGAGCATTTCCCGAGGGATCTCCAGAGGGAGCATGCTGCCTGAGGCCTGCAGGTAATCGCCAAAACAATGTCCATGAAACACATGCAGTCATGTTTCATGAGGCTGTTTTTGAGAGCTCTCCCATGTTACACACTGATGACTCCCTGGAGAAGGGCCGTAAGCAGCAGCAGGTAGCCAGGTATCTGCTATTACGGCTTGATACAAAGTAGGTTTTAGATTGCCTGGAGGAGCAACTGGTTATACTGGTAGTCCCTGGAAACTACCTACAGCCATGATTCCTCGCAAGTGTATCATATGCACTGGTGTGCCAAAAAGCTTTCATAGGTGAGCTGTGGAATTGTGTCCAGCATTTAGAATGTCATTACATGCTGTTATGGCAATTGAACACTGAGCCAAGTAGGTCATAGGGTGTCGTGTAGAGGGAGGTGTAATTTACTGCAAGAACAAATAAGAGAGGAGACACTGGCTGCTGGAGCCAGCTAGAGAAAGCAGATTATGTTCATCTCTTTCCAAATTCATGTTCAGTGACTTCATGTTGTTAGCTTAAAATCAGCTTGCCTGAGAGTATTTACACTACAGTGAGCACTACAAATAAGAGTTTTATTTCTTCCTCAAAGAGTTAATTTACCAGTATGCTACTGGATATAACTTACAATGAAGCATGGGATGAACAAAGACTGAGTAAAAATATGTTTCTTCAGTATATAAGAGCACGGTTAGAACTGACAACAGGTTTATCCAAATAGCAGTATAGCACAAAAAGATGATAAAGCAAATAGTGTGCTAACTGGAGACCCTTCCAGACACTGGAAAATGAGGTCATGCTGTAGCAGCAACAACTTGTTTAGTGCCATTTGAGTCTTCTTTCAGTAGGCTGCCCAAATTTCTATGCTGGTGAACTCTCTTGGTTCCGTTGGACTAAAATAAAAAACAAACAAACAGGCAGTTTACTGAATGGACATGCACTCCATGATAAACCAAAGGTGGTAGACACGAATTGTGTCCTTCGATTGGTTTCACGTCCCTTTTGCTCCGTGAAGGTTGAGAATCTTCTCTTGGGAGGCGTGATTCTTACACATTAATTGATGTATTTCTCAAACAACAACATGGCTCTGCAATGCAAGCCAAGTGCTGCATCTGGTGTCAACCATAGAAATAGCCATCTGTTCAGTGTTGAAAGAAAAACTGACTCTTCGTTTTAATAACGGGTAGACTAACAAACACTGTCCCTTAACTTACATAAAATTTATTTATTTATTTATTTTATTTAACTTAAATAAATTTTTCCAGGGGATTTTTACTTTACATGATTTTTAAAAAAATAATTAATTAATTATTTTCAAGTACTTTTGGCTCTGCCTTCCCCCCACCATATTCCCCTGCCCCCCTCCCCCCTCTCCCTCCCTCAATCCTTCCCCTTTGGTTCTGTCCATGAGTCCTTGCTATATATTCCTTGACTTTCCCTTTCCCTTCCTTTTCCTCTGCCTACCCCGCCCTTCTTCCCTCTTGTCTCTGTTGGTTTCTTTTCCTTTCAGTGCTGCTGGTCTTATTTTCCTTGCATCTTTGTATTGTTGGTTAGGTTCCACTATAGGTGAGATCATATGGTATTTGTCTTTCACCCCCTGGCTTATTTCACTTAGCATAATGCTCTCTAGTTCCATCCATGCTGTCGCGAAGTGCAGTAGTTCTTTTTTTTTCTTTCTGCTGCATAGTATTCCATTGTGTAAATGTACCATAGGCTTTTGATCCAATCATCTACTGATGGGCATTTAGGTTGCTTCCAACACTTGGCCATTGTAAATTGTGCAGCTATGAATGTTAGGGTGCATAGGTTCTTTTGAATTAGCGTTTTGGGATTCTTAGGGTATAGTCCCAGCAGGGGAATCACTGGATCAAAAGACAGTTCCATATAGTAAGGACTCATGGACAAAACCAAAGGGGAAGAGCTGAGGGAGGGAAGGAGAGAGGGAGCAAGGGAGAGTGGTGGGGGATTGGCAGAGACAAGTGTATTTGAAAAAATAAATTAGAATAAAATTAAAAAAAAGACAGTTCCATTTTCACCTTTTTGAGGAAATTCCACACTGCTTTCCACAATGTCTGCACCAGTCTGCATTCCCACCAACAGTGTACAAGTGTTCCCTTTTCTCCACAGCCTTGCCAGCACCTGTTGTATGTTGATCTGTTTATGATGGCCATTCTGACCGGTGTGAGGTGGTACCTCATGGTGATTTTGATCTGCATTTCTCTGATGGCTAGTGATGCTGAGCATCCTTTCAAATGCCTCTGGGCCCTCTGTATCTCCTCCTTGGAAAAGCATCTGTCCAGGCCCTTTGCCCATTTTTTGCTTGGATCGTTTGTCTTCTTGGAGTGGAGTCGAGTGAGTTCTTTATATATCTTGGAGATCAAACCTCTAGCTGATGTATCATTAGCAAATATATTTTCCCATACGGTTGGCTCCCTTTTCATTTTGCTGATGTTTTCTTTCACCGTGCAGAAGCTTCTTATTTTGATGAGGACCCACTTGTTAATACTTTCCTTTGTGTCCCTTGCTTGAGGAGACATATCAGTGAAAAAATTGCTGCGTGGGATATCTGAGAGTTTCCTGCCAATGTTCTCCTCTAGGACTTTGATGGTGTTGTGACTTATATTTAAGTCTTTTATCCATCTTGAGTTTATTTTTGTGTATGGTGTCAGCGGATGATCCAATTTCAATTTTCTGCATGTAGCCATCCAGCTCTTCCAACACCATTTGTTGAAGAGGCTATTATTGCTCCATTTGATGCTTCTGCCCCCTTTGTCAAATATTAGATGCCCATATAGACCTGGGCTTATTTCTGGGCTTTCTATTCTGTTCCACTGGTCTATGGATCTGTTCTTGTGCCAGTGCCAGATTGTTTAGAGTATGGCGAATTTGTAGTATAGTTTGATGTCCGGTATTGTGATCTCTCCTACTTTGTTTTTCTTTCTCAAAATTGCTGTGGCTATTCAGGGTCATTTATGGTTCCATATAAATTTTTGAAATGTCTGTTCTATTTCTGTGAAATATGTCATTGGTATCTTAATAGAGATTGCGTTGAATCTATAAATTGCTTTGGGTAGTAGGGACATTTTGATGATATTAATTCTTCCAATCCATGAGCACAGTATATGCTTCCATTTATTTGTGTCTTCCTTAATTTCTTTCTTCAGTGTTGTGTAGTTTTCGGAGTACAGGTCTTTTACCTCCTTGGTTAAATTTATTCCTAGGTACTTTATTTTTCTTCTTGCTATATCGAATGGTATTTTTTTTCTGATTTCTTCTTCTTCTAGTCCATTGCTGGTGTACACAAATGCCTTTGATTTCTGAATGTTGACTTTGTATCCTGCTGTTTTGCCAAATTCACTTATTAGGTTGAGGAGTTTTTTGGTAGAGTCTACAGGGTTCTCTATGTACACTATCATGTCATCTGCAAATAATGATAGCTTTACTTCCTCCTTTCCTATTTGGATGCCTTTTATTTCTTTTTCTTTTCTGACCACTGTGGCTAGGACTTCCAATACGATGTTGAAAAAAAGCAGTGAAAGCGGACATCCTTGTGTTCCCATCTTAGTGAGAAAGCTTTTAGTTTTTGCCCGTTGACTATGATGTTGCCTGTAGGTTTTTCATATATGGCCTTTATTACATTGAGGAATGCCCCATTTACTCCCATTTTGCTGAGTGTTTTGATCATAAATGGGTACTGGACCTTATCAAATGCTTTTTCTGCACCTATCGAGATGATCATGTGGTTTTTGTCTTTTCTTTTATTTATGTGATGTATTACGTTTATTGACTTGCATTGTTGAGCTATTCCTGCATCCCTGGGATGAATCCCACTTGATCATGTCAGATAATCTTTCGAAATATTGCTGGATGGGGTTTGCCAATATTTTCTTGAGGATTTTAGCATCTATGTTCATCAGCGAAATTGGCCTGTAGTTTTCTTTCTTTGTAGGGTCTTTATCTGGTTTTGGGATTAGGGTGATGCTGGCCTCATAGAAAGAGTCTGGGAGTCTTCCCTCCTCTTGGATTTGTTGGAATAGTCTGAGAACGAAAGGGGTTAGCTCTTCCTTAAATGTTTTGTAAAATTCTCCTGTGAAACCGTCCAGTCCAGGGCTTTTGTGTGCCCAGAGTTTCTTGATGACTGCTTCAATTTCCGCAGCTGTTATAGGTCTGTTCAAGCTTAGTGTTTCTTCTTCCTTCAGTGTTGGGAGATTATACTTTTCTAGAAATTTGTCCATTTCATCCAGGTTTTCAAATTTCTTGGCATATAATTGTTCATAGTAGTTTCTTACAATCCTTTGTATTTCTGTGGTATCAGTTGTTATTTCTCCGCTTTCTTTTCTGATATTGTTTATTTGGGTCCTCTCCCTTTTTTTCTTGATGAGTCTGCTTAAAGGCTTGTCAGTTTTATTAATCTTTTCAAAGAACCAGCTCCTGAATTGGTTGATCCTCTGAATTGTTCTTTTCATCTCTATGTCATTCAGTTCTGCTCTAATCTTGACTATTTCCTTCTTTCTACTTGCTCTGGGATGTATTTGTTGTTGTTTCTCCAATTCTTGAGGTTGTAGTGTTAGGTCTTTTATTTGAAATGTTCCTAACTTTTTTAAGTAAGCCTGTCCTGCTATGAACTTCCCTTTCAGGACCTCCTTTGCTGTGTCCCATAGGTTTTGGACTGTTGCATGTTCATTTTCATTTGTTTCCAGAAATTTATTTATTTCTTCTCTTATCTCATTATCGACCCATTCATTGTTTAATAGTCTACTGTTCAGTCTCCATGAGTTTGCAACTTTTTGAAGTTTCTCTTTGAGGTTGATTTCCAGTTTCAAGCACTTGTGGTCTGAGAAGAAGTTTGGTATTATTCCAATTTTCCTGAATTTTCTGAGGCTTGCTTTGTGTCCTATCATGTGCTCTATCTTTGAAAACCTTCCATGCGCATTTGAAAAGAATGTGTATTTTTCTTCTTTGGGATGTAAGGTTCTATATATGTCAGTTAAGTCTATTTGATCCAGTGCATCATTCAGCTCCACAATATCCTTGTTGATGTTTTGTTTGGAAGATCGGTCCATTTTTGACAGTGGGGTGTTGTAATCCCCTACTATCAGTGTGTTGCTGTCTATATCTTTTTTTTTAATTTATTTTTTCAAATACTTTTGTCTCTGCCTACCCCCCACCACTTTCCCTTGCTCCCTTCCTCCTTCCCTCCCTCAGCTCTTCCCCTTTGGTTTTGTCCATGAGTCCTTGCTATATGTTCCTTGACTTTCCCCTTCCCTTCCTTTTCCCTGGCCCCCCTCCCTCCTTCCCTCTTGTCTCTGTATCTTTTTTGAAGTCATCCAACAATTTCTATATATACTTGGGGGCTCCTATATTGGGAGCATATAAATTTACAATGTTTATGTCTTCTTGACAGATTCTTCCTTTAAGTGTTATAAAGTGCCCCTCTGGGTCTCTTTTTATGGCCTTTGTTTTGAAATCTACTTTGTCTGATACAAGTATGGAAACCCCTGCTTTCTTCTCTTGCCCATTTGCTTGGAATATTTTTTTCCATCCCTTTACTTTCAATCTGTGTAGGTCTCTTGCTCTGAGGTGGGTCTCTTGTAGGCAGCACATGTGTGGGTCGTGTTTTCTTATCTATTCAGCTACCCTGTGTCTTTTGATGGGGGCATCTAGACCATTTACATTGAGAGTTATTACTGATAGAGACTTATTCATTTTTTCTCTTTGTACCTGTGTGTTTCTCTTTCTCTCTCTTTTCCTTCATCTTCTTAAACCAGTCCCTTTAGCATATCTTGGAGTGCTGGTTTGGTAGAGATGTATTCTTCTAGCATTCTTTTGTCTGGGAAACTCCTAATTTCCCCTTCTATTTTCATTGAGAGCCTTGAGGGGTAGATCAGGCCCTTGGTTGTAGGCCCTTGCTTTTCATTACTTGGAATGTTTGTTGTGACTCCCTTCTGGCTTGTAGTGTTTCTGTTGAGAAGTCAGCTCATAGCTGAATCGAGGTCCCCTTGTATGTTACTTTCTCCTTTTCCCTTGCTGTCTTGAGGATTCTCTTTGTCTTTGATAGTTGTCATTTTAATGATGATGTGTCTTGGAGTGGACCTCCTTGAGTCCCTCTTGAGTGGAGTCCTCTGTGCCTCCTGGATCCATGAGACCCTTTCTCTCCTCAAATTAGGGAAATTTTCCATCATTACTTTTTCGAGGAGGTTCTCTATCCCTTGTTCCTCTTTTTCTCCTTCTGGTATGCCTATTATGCGAATATTATTGCGTTTCAGGTTGTCTTGCATTTCCCTCAATGCCTCTTTATTCTTTGTGAGTCTTTTTTCCATTTCTTATTCTTTCTGGAAGCTTTTTTCCATCTCACTGATTCGATCCTCAGCTTCATCCAGCCTGCTTTCGATTCCTTCTACTGTGTTCTTCAATTCAGAAATGGTATTCTTCATATCCTATTGTGTCTTCTTGATGGTTTCTATGTCCTTTTCCAGATTGATATAGTTTGTTTTAAGGTCCTGATAGTTTCTCTTCAGTTTCTCATAGTTATCTTTAAGCTGGCTGAGGTCATTGAGCTTCCTTAGAGCCACTGTTTTGAATTCAATATCTGATAGTTCCCTTTCCTCTATTTCATTGAGCTCTCTCTGTGGGGATTCCCCTTTTCCACTCATGTGGGGGAAACTTCTTTTTCTTCCCATTTTTGTGAGAGTCTATTAAGTAATTTATTTATTTATTTATTTATTTATTTATTTATTTTTGTTTCTGTTTCATTTGGGCTGTCTAGATTTCCTGACTTTGTGCATTAAACTTCTATGGTAGTAGGCAGGTCTTTTATTTATTTATTTATTTATTTATTTATTTTCCCCTTTACTTTTCTTTCTGGGCCTACCTCTGATGGTGTCTGTTGTTGACCCTCTATGACCTTGGGTCGTTTGTTTGAGCCTTCCAGAGGTCTACTGTCTGTGTCTGTCTCCTGCTTTGGGAAGCTCTGTTACCCCTTCGGCCAGGGATTGACTTATTTCTGTGGATCGCTCTGCCCTCTCATGCCAGCCTCTTGAGCGCGCTCCCTGGCCTAGGAGGATCCCCCACCGGCCTGGGCTCGGGCCTGCTTGTCCCAGCCCAGGCCGCTTATTTGCGACCTCGTGTACTCGTCTGGCCCCCGGCCAGCGGGCACCCCGGCACTGGTCAGTTTAGGGTCTTCTACTGTGTGCTTTCCCTGCTTTTGGCACTTTGGATGTGTTGCCTGCCCTCACCAAATAGAGACTACGGAAATGGGCGGAAGTCAGCTCCAGGACTCTCTGGTTAATCCTGTCTCCAGTCTCTCCTCCAGGGACTCTGGGCAGCTCTGTGACCCCTTTGGCCCAGGATCCACTATTTCTGCAGACAGCTCTGCACTCGTGGGCACGCGTGAGTCGGTTTATGCCTGCCCTCTCCGATCTGCACACTCCCTCGCAGGCCCCATCGGTGCCAACCTGTGGGAGTCCTCTCCAGCCCGCCGGGGTCCACACACACGCTCGCCAACCCTCGCTGACCACTCGGTGCTAGTGTGCGCAACTGCACTGGGTGGTTTTGGGCTGTCTATTGTGTGCTTTTCAGCTTTTGGCTCTTTGGGGGTGTGGCCTGTTCCTGCACAATGGAGACTACAGAAAGGAGGAGTCGGGACTCCCCAGTTCCTCCTCCCATTCTTTCCCCAACACCTCTGTCTCCAGTCTCTCCTCACAGGTGTCTGGGCAGTTCTGTGACCCCTTCGGCCAAGGATCCACTATTTGTGCGGACCGCGTTGCTATCGTGGGCAGTCTGGTTTGTGCGCGCCCTGCTTCTTCCTCTTTGGGGGCGCCCCCTGCCTGCCCAAAATGGAGACTACAGAATGGGCAGGGAGTCAGGACTCCCCGGTTCCTCCTCCCATTCTTTCCCCAATGCCTCCGTCTCCAGTCTCTCCTCAAGGCTCTCAATGCAGCTGTGCGACACCTTGGGCCAGGGATCCTCTATTTGTTCCAGTCAGTCTGTACTCAGCCCCCCAGCTCACATGCGCACAAGCTGTGTGCGGAGTGCACAAAATGCAGGTTAATTGATTCCCTTATGCCTGAGTGAGATGGTAGCTGCAGAGTGGGAGGTGTGTTATCACCGGGGCTCCGCTGCCTGCTGTCTTAGTTCTCTTCACAAAGTTTTCCTCACCAGTCTTTTCCCAGGCACTAGCCCACTCAGCTGCCGCCTCTACCTAGAGATCAAGGAGGGCGGCTGCCACTGCAAATTTTTGCGTTGGTCCTTTAAATGTCTCTTTGCATCCCCAGCCACCTGTCTCTGGCAGAGAGCACCCCTAAGCTTTTCGGGGTTGCGTTTTGTCTGTTTTCCTGGTTTTAGCTGTTGGAGTCTAGAGGTCCCTGTTTATGATTCAGACCCCGTTCTTCTTGGGGGGAGCTAACTGGCCGTTTCAGTGTCCCTCTGGTGCTGGTGCTCGTGGGCGCCCAGCCCACCCTCTTGAGCTTCCACCACACTTCTCACGTGTTGGGATGTGTGAGAGTTGAATCCACTGTCTGTCCGCGGCTCCAAGGCTCCTCTCCCACTATCGTTCCATTGTTTTCCAGGTGATTACTCCCTACTCTGGTATTTTCTATCCTATTATGTTTTTATAGTGCTGGTCATGACCCAATCAAGTAATTTCATGACCCACTAGTGAATCATGGCCTGCAGTCCCAAATACTGATTAGTAATATGCAGATGATGAGCAGAGCAGTGAAGACCAGGACTGTGGCCTCATGATGAAAAGTGCTCTGAATCAGGCTGCCTACATTTGAGTCCTGGTTCTTCTGCATACTAGTAAGTGTCTTAATTTAACTGTACTTCAGTTTACTTTTCTATAAAGTGGAATTAATAACATCTCAGGAAGTTGTTGTGAAGATTATATTATATAGTACATGAAAATCTCCTGGAACACAGTCAGCATTCCATAAATGTTAACCCTGTTGTGAGTTATCTATGGCAACGGTAGTGCTCTAGAAATTGTCCCCAAACTCTAAGGCAAACTTGTTTAGCTCATGAGGTTGTGGGGTTTAGCTGGCTATTGGTTGATAAGCTCTGCTCCATCAGTCTCATCCTCCAACAGAAGAGCTCAGGCATGTCCTTCTCTTGGTGATGGAGAAAGGGAGCCATAGCAAGTTCAGTCTCCCAAGCATAAGGTCTGTTACCATGCACTGGCTAAATGTCAGAGGGGGAGGTCACTTGAGTTACGGGGTAGAGGGCATGGATACAGAGAAGGCTGATAAGTCAGAGACCCTTTTGCCATTAACCAGAGCTGTGATGATGATCCTGGAGCCTCTCGATCAATCTGTGTGAGGTGCTTTGCATAAATCAGGTTAAATCTTGACAATAGTTCATTACTCTGAGAACAAGGATTCTTGACTGCAAGTGCCATAATGTCCATATGGAAAGTCTATATAACTGGGAAGTAAACCAGTCAAGGTTACTTAACAAGTCTGAGTTATGGCAAGATTTGATGTGGGGCCCAAATGAGATCTTTGATGCACTGTCTTTCTCCATCTCTCAACTGCTTTCCTCTGTGTGTTGGATTGATCATGGAAATCAGTGTTCCCCTGAAGCCCTGGTAGTAACTCCAGGTTTGAATCATCCCAAGGTTGCAGTTTGTGTGACCAACCATTTGGGGTGTCTAGGATTGAGAGGTTTCTGGGATGTAAGACATCCAGTGCTAACCTGAGCAAATGCAGATGAATCGGTCATCCTACTTGCAATTCCAGAAGAAGAGAGGGCATTTTCCCAATGGATTTGGCAGAAAAGTCCCTTGGTAGTCCCTCATTGACCCAGTCTGGATCATATGTTTATTTTTGAACTAATAACCATGGGCAGGAAGCTAAAGTCTCTGGTTAAGATTACATCATTTTCCAACACATTGTGGGGTTAACTCTTTCTGAATCATATGAAAAGTGGATGGAGGAAGTAGATATGCAAAGGAAATGATCCAGGACAAACAAAGTAAGTCACCTGAGTATTGTTTTACTTTATAGATGAAGAAATATATAGAAGAGCCTCCCAAAAACAGAATCTCTTAGAAGCTGAGTGACTTTCCAAAGTTATATAACAAAGAGAATAAGTAGACCTCGGCTTAAACCACCACCTTCCTTTAAAGTCTGCACACTACACACTATCCAGAGCAGCCTGCCTACAGCAGTTGTAATACAAATTTCCTGAAAGCCCAATGCAGCATTTAAAAAGTCAAGTTATTAAAATAGTAAGAAATTAACAAATAAACTACTTTCCAGTTCACTGGGAGAAAATACAGGAATAAAGTCCACTTGTGGGTAATTTCTCCCTAAGAATACTTTTCGCCAAAATATGAACAATTACTTGGACAACTTAAGAATCCTTTTTGCTGAATCATGTGCAACTGGTTGGACAACTTAAAGAGATTTTTAGGTTGTTTTCTAATTTGTGCAGAACATCTGAGGAAAATTTCCTCTCCCCAGCCCACCCTTAGACCCACAAAAAAATTGCCATTGGATGCATCTGGGCCACTCTCAAGTTTCCAAGTAGAAATCATTTCCTTCACCAGGCCCCTGAGTAGCCTCAGCCACACCCAGCCACAATCAATGCCTTTGAGTTCTGAGTATTTGAATCACTGCTTATTTGGGGATCCTGGAGGAGGAAAGTTCTGTTTTTTAGGCTAAGGAGCAACTAGGATTTACCATGTCTACTCTTCAAAGACATCTCTGATGTCCTTGCCTAACATAACATTCCGGGTACATCTGAGACACAAGCATAAGCCAAAGCTGATGGCTGGTGGACTGTGCCCCACAGAGTCTGGCAGTGCTGGAGAAACACTGTGTGGCTCATCCCAACATGCTGCTTCTGCCTGAGTCAGTGGTCACAGCTCTACCAAAGAGCTAGAAGAAAAGAATGATGGTGTCCTGTCCTCCATGGACACTGAGAAGACTGCCACTCTACCCCAATCATGACTTGCAGGCAGCAGCTGGTATTGGTGGCCACAGACAGATGAACCTGCTAAGCTGGTGAAAGGAATGACAGACAGATCATTGTTCCTTTCAGTCTCCACTACACACAGAACGGGTCACCCCACTGGTGTAAAAGTGGCAAAGGATAGAATGTGAAAGGTAATAAAGTAAAACACTTCACTGTTTTACCCTGTACTTGTATAACAAAACAAGTAGTCTTTAGTTATTAAAGAAATTGAGAAATCTTTACAAATTGGTGAGCCAACAAAATCACATAAAGTGATATAGATCCAAGAAGAAGGAGGAAAAATATCTACTGAGTACCTGTGTGGTACCTATCCCATTAAGTCTAGTATTTCATTTAACTTTTACAATAACCCTGTGAGTTAAGTATCACTATCACAACTTTACACATGAGAAACTAGGCCTGCACAGGGTAAAATCTGCCCAAGGGCACACAACTAGTAAATGCAGGACTAGAGTTTGAATCCATGTCTGCCTGACCACAGGACCACAATTTTTCCTCAAGGCATGCAGCCTCCCAGACACAAAGACCACTGAGGAAATTTTAACAGAAAATACAATTCAAGAGCTAAGGTGGTTTATTAGTACAATGGGTTTGTGTCTTTCTCACTGCTTATTTATATTCCTGTCCCAAAGATTGCTAAATAGTACTACATATAAACCCAGGTGGCTCAACTGAGAACATTCTGAAAGCTTTTTATTGTGTTTCTGATGTTGTAATGGGTTTCATCAAGACCACTGCATGACTGGGGACATAAAGACTTCCTCAGACCTGTGGTATCATGACAGACTATGGGGAGCAAGTATTCCTTCCAATATAATTAGCTTGGCCAGTCAGAATTGCAACTGTCAGACATGGGCTACTATTTTCTCTTTGCCAAATCAATGAGTGAGGATCCAAAATATTAATTACAGTGTAGAAATCACCCACCCCATATTGCATAAGCAGCATGAAGACTACCATGAATATTCCTTCTGTTTGTAATGTACAGCTGTGAGACATAAGAAAAAGAATTTAAGCAGTCATAGCTTACAAGCTGGTGTTAACCCATCCAGCTGCAATTCAGCTATAGAGTATAATGGGTCTCATGTCAGGCAAGTAAACATAAGTCATCTTCTCATTAGAGAAAGCAGCAATAGATAATTTGCACCTATAAAAGTAATTGAATGGATCAGTATGATTTACTTCTGAGCCTTCTGGGCCAAAATTAGGTAAAGTCTTGGAATATAAAGCTACTGTGCTTGTTAAAATGTTACATTTGGTTTAGATAATTTCATAATGTTAATTCTACTGTGTCAGCTTCATTGCTTAGCAGTGATAACATACAACATCCCCTGAATGGAGGTGTTTCGTTATGTTTTGTTTGTTTACCTAAGATTAAAGCTATTCCTTTTACAGAAAACAGAAAATTTTAGGCATTTTTGAGCTTAGGATGTATGGCATCTGGGAACCTGAAGTAAATTTTTTTTTCACTTTTTTTATAGTTCAATTAGAGTTGTCCCGATTTTTCCCCCTATTACTTTCCCTGGCTCTAACCACCCTGATCTCCCATATTCAATTCTCCCTTACCCCACCCTTTGTCTTTGTCCATGGGTCCTTTATACTTACTTGTTCCTTGACTTGAACCTTCTCATTCTTTCTCCCATTATCCCCCGGCCCCTCCCCTCAGGACACTGTCAGTTTGTTCTTTATTTCCAGGTCTCTGGTTCTATTTTGCTCACTTGTTTATGTTGTTGATTAGGTTCCACTTATAGGTGAGATCTCATGTGGCTGAGTAGCCTCGGCCACACCCAGCCACAATCAATGCCTTTGAGTTCTGAGTATTTGAATCACTGCCTATTTGGGGATCCTGGAGGAGGAAAGTTCTGTTTTTTAGGCTAAGGAGCAACTAGGATTCACCATGTCTACTCTTCAAAGACATCTCTGATGTCCTTGCCTAACATAACATTCCGGGTACATCTGAGACACAAGCATAAGCCAAAGCTGATGGCTGGTGGACTGTGCCCCACAGAGTCTGGCTTATTTCACTTAGCATAATACTCTCTAGTTCCATCCATGCTGTCTCAAAGGATAGGAGTTCCTTCTTTCTCTCTGCTGCGTTGGTATTTCATTGTGTAAATACACAACAGTTTTTTGATCCACTCATTGACTTATGGGCAATTAGGAAGTTTCTAGCACTTGGCTATTGCAAATAGTGCTGCTATGAACATTGGGGTACATAGGTTCTTTTGAATTGATGTTTCAGGATTCTTAGGGTATAATCCCAGCAGTGGAATCACTGGGTCAAAAGGCAGTTCTATTTTCAGTTTTCTTGGGGGAAATTCCGTAGTTTTCCACAATGGCTGTACCAATCTGCATTCCCACCAACAGTGTATGAGGGTTCCCTTTTCTCCACAACCTTGCCAACACTTGTTTGTTGATTTGTTTATGACGGTCATTCTGACCAATGTGAAGCAGTATCTCATTGTGGTTTTAATTTGCACCTCTCTGAAGCCTAGTGATGCTGAGCATCCTTTCACATATCTCTGGGTTCTCTGTATGTCCTCCTTGGAGAAGTGTCGAAGTCTTTTGCCCATTTTAAAATTATATTGTTTGTCTTCCTGGCATGGAGTCCTGTGAGTTCTTTACATATCTTGGAGATCAAATCCTTTTCTGAGGTATCATTGACAAATACATTTTCCCATACGATTGGTTCTATTTTCATTTTGCTGGTGTTTTCTCTATCTGTGCAGAAGCTTTTTAATTTGATGTAGTCCCATTTCTTTACTCTTTCTTTTATATCTATTGCTCTAGGGGACATATTGGTGAAAATATTGCACGTGGAATATTGGAAATTTTCCTGCCACATTGTCCACTAGGACTTTTATGGTGTCATGACTTATATTTAAGTCTTTTATCCATCTTGAGTTTAGTTTGGTGTATGGTGTAAATTCATGGTCTACTTTCATTTTTTTTTTTTTTTTGCATGAAGCTGTCCATATCTTCCAACACCATTTGTTGAAGAGGCTATTTTTACTCCATTTTATGTTTCTGACCCCTTTGTCAAATATTAATTGACCATAGAGACATGGGTTTATTTCTGGACTCTCTATTCTGTTCCATTGATCTATGTGTCTGTTCTTATGCCAGTACCAGACTGTTTTGATTATAGTGGCCTTGTAATATAGTTTGATGTCAGGTATTGTGATCCCTCCTACTTTGTTCTTCTTTCTCAAAATTGCTGAGGCTATTCAGGGTTGTTTATGGTTCCATATAAATTTTTGAAATGTTTGTTCTATATCTGTGAAGTATATCATTGGTATTTAAATAGGAATTACATTGAATCTATAGATTGCTTTGTGCAGTATGGACATTTTCATGATGCTAATTCTTCCAATCCATGAATACGGTATGTGTTTCCATTCTTTTATCTTGCTTAATTTCTTTCTTCAGTGCTGTGTAGTTTTCTGGGTACAGGTCTTTTACCTCCTTGGTTAAATTTATCCCTAAGTATTTTATTTTTCTTGTTGCTATAGCAAGTGGGATTTTCCCCCTGATATCTCTAATATTTCATTGTTGGTGTACGAAAAAGCCTTCATTTTCTGAATGTTGACTTGGTAGCCTGCCACTTTCCCAAATTCAGTTATTAGGTCTAGTAGTTTTTTGATGGTGTCTATATGGTTTTCTATGTACACTACCATGTCATCTGCAAACAATGACAGTTTTACTTCCTTCTTTCCAATTTGGGTGCCTTTTCTTTCTTCTTCTTGTCTAATCACTGTGGCTAGGACTTCCAATATTACATTGAATAGAAGTGGTGAAAGCAGAACCCTTGTCTTGTTCCTGATCTTAGTGGAAAAGCTTTTAGTTTTTGCCTATTGAGTATGATGTTGGCTGTGGGTTTTTTGCACAAAGCCTTCATTGTGTTGAGGAACACTCTCTCTACTCACACTTTGCTGACTATTTTCTTCATAAATCAGTGCTGTACTTTGTCAAATGCTTTTTCTGTATCTATTTATATGATCATGTGATTTTTGTCTTTCCTTTTGTTTATGTGATGTATTACATTTATTGATTTGTGAATATAGAACCATCATTGCATCTCTGGGATGCATCTCACTTGATTGTGGTGTATGATTTTTTTAATGTATTGCTGGATCTGGTTTGCCAATATTTTGTTGAGGATTTTAGCATCTATGTTCATCAGTGTTATTAGTCTGCAGTTTTCTTTCTTTGTTGTGCCTTTATCAAGTTTTGGGATTAGGATGATTCTGGCCTCATAAAAAGAGTTTGGGAGACTTCCTTCCTCTTGGAATTTTTGGAACAGTTTGAGAAGGATAGAGGTTAGGTCTTCCTTAAAATGTTTGTGAACTACTCCTGTGAAACCATTCGGTCCAGAGCTTTAGTGTGCCAGGAGTTTTTTGATTACTACTTCAATTTCACTAGCTGTAATCAGTCTATTCAAGCTTTTGGTTTCTTCTTGGCTCAGTTTTAGAAGATTATATATTTGTAGAAATTTATCTATTGCACCCAGGTTTTCAAATTTCTTGTCATATAGTTGTTCGTAGTAATTTCTTACAATCTTTTGTATTTCTGTGGTGCCAGTTGTAATTTCTCTTCTTTCATTTCTGATTTTATTTATTTAGGCCTCTCTCCTTTTTTTCTTGATGAATCTGATTAGAGGCTTGTTGATTTTGTTTATCTTTTTAATGAACCAGCTCCAAGATTTGTTGATCCTTTGAATTGTTCTTTTAGTCTCTAGATCATTTAATTCTGCTCTAATCTTGATTCTTTCCTTCCTTCTACTTGTTCTGGGCTTTGTTTGTAGTTACTCCTCCAGTTCTTGTAGATGTGGGGTTAGGTTATTTATTTGAGATGTATCTATCTTTTTTAGGTAGGCCTATATTGCTATGAACTTCCCTCTTAGGACTGCCTTTGCTGTGTCCCATAGGTTTTGGACTGTTGTGTGATCATTTTTGTCTCCAGAAATTACTTTATTTATTCCTTGATCTTGTTCTTAACTCATTCATTGTTTAATAGCATGCTATTCAGTCACCATGAATTTAAATGTTTTTCAGTTTTTTCCTTGAAGTTGGTTTCTAGTTTCAAGCCCTTGTGGTCCAAGAAATTGCTTGATATGATTTCAATTTTCTTCAATTTTTTGAGGTTTATTTTGTGTCCTATCATGTGATCTATCTTTGAAAATGTACCATGTACATTTGAAAAAAAATGTGTATTTTGTTTCTTTGGAATGAAAGTTTCTATATATATAAGTCCATTTGATCCAGTGCGTCATTCCAGACCACAATATCCTTGTTGATATTTTGTTTGGAATATCTGTCCATTGTCAGCAGTGGGGTGTTAAAATACCCTATTATAAGTATGTTGCTGTCTATATCTTTCTTGAAGTCCTCCAAGATTTTCCTTATATATTTCAGTGCTCCTATGTTGGGTGCATATAGTTTTGCAATGTTATGTCTTCTTGATGGATTTTCCTCTCAAGTATTATGAAGTATCCTTCTGTGTCTCTTTTTAGGACCTTTGTTTTGAATCCTATTTTGTCTGATTTTAAGTATTGCTACTCCAGCTTTTTACTTCCTATCCATTTGCTTGGAATATTTTTATCCAACCCTTTGCTTTCAGTCTGTGTAGGTGTTCTGTTCTGAAGTGGGTTTCTTGTAGGGAGCACATGTGCCAATAGTATTTACTTATCCATTCAGCTACCTTATGATTTTTGATTAGAACATTTAATCCATTTATTTTTAAGGTTATTATTGGTAGTTACTTTTTCATTGCTATTTTCCCCCTTTGAACTTGTATTCCTTTCTTTCTCACTATTTTTCTTCGTCTTCTTAAACCAGTACCTTTAACATATCTTTCAATCCTGGTTTGGTGTAGGTATATACTTTTAGCCTTCTTTTGTCTGGGACGCTCTTTATTTTATCTTCCATTTTAATTGAGAGCCTTGCTGGGTACAGTAGTCTTGGTTGCAGGCCTTTGCTTTTCATTACTTGGAATATTTCTTGGCACTCCCTTCTGGCCTATAGTGTTTCTGCTGAGAACTCAGCTGCTAGTTTTATTGGATCTCCCTTGTATGTTACTTCCTGTTTCTTCTCTACTGCTTTGAATTTTTTCCTTTTATTCTGGCAGCATCTGCACAACAACACACAATATGTAAGGGGTGGAAACACCCTTAGGTATTTTGTCTTTGAATTTTGCCGTTTTAATTTTGTGTCTTGGAGTGGGCCTCGTGGGTTTGCCTTGATTGAGACCTTCTGTGCTTTCTGGACTTGTGTGACTTTTTCTGTCATCAAATTAGGGAAATTTTCCATCATTAATTTTTCAAACTGGTTTTCTATCCCTTGCTCCTCTTCTCCTTCTGATATCCTTATTATATGAATATTATTATGTTTCATGGTGTCCTGCAGTTTTCTTAACCTCTCTTTGTTCTTTTTGAGTCTTTGTTTTTCTTGCTCTTTCTTGGAATTATTTTCTACTTTGTCCACCAGCTCACCAACTCAATCTTATACTTCATCTGGTCTGCTTTCGATTCCTTCTACTGTGTACTTCATTTCAGAAATTGTATTCTTCATTTCCTCCTGGCTGTTATTGATAGTTTCTATGTTCTTTTTCGTGCCAGTGTAGTTCACAGTGAGTTCCTTGTTACTTTCCTGTAGTTTTTTGTAATTCTCTCTGAGCTCATTGTTTCTTATAACCATTGTTTTAAACTCAATATCTGATAGTGTACTTGCCTCTATTTCATTTAGCACTTTTTCTGAGGATTTCTCCTTCCCTTTAGATTGGGGGTTGTTTTTTTGTCTCTCCATTTTAGGGGAGACTCTTTTGGTTTTCTTCTGCTTCTTAATTGATCTGTTTGGGCTCCCTGTCTTTGTGGTGTGAACTTCCATGGTAGAAGGCCTGTGGGATTCAGTGTTGTAACCTTGTTGATTTCCTGACTTTGATGCTTTTGGGACTTTATGCCATTTATGTTGGCTCTCTGGATGTAGTTGGATTTTGATTGTTGTTTGACCATTTTTAGTGAGTCCTTCCCTCCAGCTGGTTGCCTAAGGGTGTTTCTAACCCCCACATATTGTGTGCTGTTGTGCAGATGCTGCCAGAACAAAACCGCAAAGCGCAGGAAACAAACCCACACCTGCAAAAATAACTCCCACCCGCAATCCCATATCAACAGCAAATGAACCAGATTTAATAAGGGTGTAAAGAGAGTAAGATTATTATAATAAAAGAGAGAAAATGAGATGACTTCCTGAAATAAAAATGATTTAGAGAGGGTAGAGGGAGGAGCACTAATAAGAGTAGAGAATTAGAACAATGCAAAGAGGGAAAGTAAAATTTATATCATAGATAAAGAAGGGAATGAAGAAGGCAGAATGGAGTAAGAGAAGGGAAGCATATAATATAGAAATTTAAAAATATAAAATAAAATAAAGTGAGAGAGAGAGAAGGAAAAAGGAAATAAAAGTAAATTAATAATAAAAAATAGGAACCATATTGGAGAGAAAGACCCACCACAGCACTGTCAAGAACAAATGAGCTAAAATTAATATAGGTGTGATGGGAATAAGAGGGTAAAAATAAATAAAGAAAAACTTAAGAGATGTCTAGAGGAAAAGGAAGTGATTTTGAGATGAGAGAGGGAGAGGGACTATTAAGAGTGAAGAACAAAAGCAGGCTGAGACAGGGAAAAATTAAAATTTGAGACAAAAAGAAAGAGAAAAAAGAAATAAAAGGGGAAGATGAAAGAAAAAAAAGTTTTTTAAAACAGGCCAATACAGGGGAAAATTAAAATTTGAGATGAAAAAAGGAGAAAGAGGGGAGAACAGTAAAATTTGAGATTTGAAATACAAAATTAGTGAAGATCTAGAGATAAAATTGGAAAAATGCAACAACAACTACCCTATCCACAACCAATGAGCAAAGATTGTTAAAGGTGGAGAGAAAACACAGGTATTTTAAGAGTAGAAAAAAATAATGTGACATGACCATTGACAAGAAAATTGTTTTAGAGTGGCTGGATAGGGAAGAAATATAAGAGTGCAGAATGGAAACAAGTTGTAGCAAAAGAGAAAACAAAATTTAAAATGAAAATAATAAGAAGAAAGAAAAAGGTAAAATAGGGCAAGAGAAGGGAGGAGCAAAATATATGAATTGAAATAAACTATCAAATAAAAGCTAATGACTTAATATGTACAAAACTGAAGGATAAGAAGTGAATATTAAGAAAGTATGCAGGAAAGCAAATATTACAAATCATGGAGGAGACCATGGTGGTGGATTTTGTCTCAGTAGCCTCTAGTATTTACCACTGTTTTTTCTTTCTGTATCTACCTTGGCGATGTCAGATGGTGACCCCTTCTGAACTTAGGCAGCCTGTTCAAGACTACCAGGGATCTACTGTCTGTGGCTGACTCCTTCAGTTGTTAATCTAGTCATTCTACACTCAGCAGTCAGGCTTAAGCACCACAGGTAGGGTAGAGTCCCTCCTGGGGACAGAACTATTGCTTTCCCTCAGGCTGCTGCAACTCGGAGGGCAGTGGTCTGCCTGAGCAAGATGGCTGCTGCTGCATGTGGGATGATTCAGCACCAGGATCCCAGTGGCTACTCTCTCAGTTCTCTCCCCAAACCTTCTGTCCCCAATCTCTCTTTAGGCATCTCTAGCCCACTCTGCCACCACCTTTGCCTGATCCAGGGAAAGTGGCTGAAAATGAAAATTTATGCATTAGCCCTTTAAACACCTCTTTAGTCTCAAGCCACCCACCTCTGGCAGAGAGCAACCCTGCTGCTTTTCGCAGCTGGTTGTTATCTGTGTACTTTTTGGGCTCTGGTGCTATAGGCTGGTGATCCCCACCTAGGGTTTAGACCCCACTCTTCTCCGGGGAATCCAATTAACCACTTAATTATCCTCTAGTGCTGCCACCTGTGGACACCAAGCCAGCCTTCTCAAGTCTCCCCTGCACTCCTTACCCATAAGGTTATGCTGAAGCTGATTCTTCTGTCTGTCTGAGGTTATAAGGCTCCTCTCTCACTATTGTTCAGTTGTTTGTTCTAGGTGATTTCTCCACAATTTAGTTGTAATTGCACATTTCTCCTGGGAGGAGGTTAATGTAACTTCCACTCACTCCTCTACCATCTTGGATCCTCAAAGTAAAATTTTTTATTATTGATTTCCCTAGGATCTTGTATACTACATGATCAAGAAAGGTTCCAAATAAATGCTTATGAACTAAATGAATGAATTAGTTAATGAACAAGGCATTTATAACTATTTGTTCTGAGTTCACAGAGTAAGTTCCAGAGATGCTGCTTATTTCTGCTTAAATTATTACAGTTGCCAGTTGCCTTTAGGTAACATAAAATACACCTTTTCCAATGATTTTTCTTATATGTATTTTATATAAAAGATGTCTGGTTTTTAAAATAACATCCTAATGGTGAAAAAAAAGCTAATTTAATAACACCACAAATATACACCACTCCTCCCTCTGTATCCATGGCAGACATCTCTAATCAACACAGACTTCTTTTTAGCTTCAAGGTCCATCACAGTCTAGCAACCCTGAGAACTCCAATAAGCTGGATTTGGCATGAAAGATGAACCTATTTACACTGTTTTAGCTAGGATTTTATCTTGGGTTAGAGATTATCTAATTGTACATAAAACCAACTGATGAATAAAGATTTCCTACACAAAATGTAATTCCACTGGCAATATGATTCTCTTACAAGACAGATTTTTTTTTTTTTTTTGCTGTTTCTTATGTTTGGATATGATAAGGTTAGAAGAACTGTGGACTCTATTTTAGCCAGTCTACTACTGCAGCCTCCTTCCAAGTGGTCCTGGATACTGCTGTACTTACCCCAGATCCTTATGAGTGGAGTATTTCATGAGATCTGATCAATAAAATGTACTGTAATGGTTCAGAAAGTACAATTTCTAAATGGTAAGTCTATTGCTATGTAATTTAACCAGGAGATAACAAATGATACAAAAATAATTTTATTAGTTTGAAAGTGAGGTGGCCTCAGAGATGACCTAGGTCAACAGTTCTCAAACCTCTTGGCTTTAGGGCTCCTTTTCAGGTATAAACATATGATCTATACCAGGCCAATGAGAGCTTCCAGTGAACAAATCCATTGGGAAAGATGCCTTGTCTTCCTCTGGCATTGCAAACTGTCTATGAGGATCGTGGAAATCTGGAGTTGCTGAGACAACTCTTTTGGCTTCAGAGAAAATGTCATTGGCAGATTAGATCCAATTTATAGGGGAAACCAAAACTGAGCACTGTCAACAGGACATCAAACTCTCATTAGAAGCTCTCAATCAAGCCATGCCATAACTCATACAAATCAAGTAACCCTAACTGGTTCACTTCCCAATTAGGTGAGCTCATAATACACTTTTACTTGAAATAGTTTGTGTGGGGATTCTGTCACTTGCAAGCAATCTTTATTTACTCAAATACCCACATAATAAGGCTATTTTCATTTGCTGTAATTTATGAAAACTGCCTAACACAGAGTAACAGACTCCATGATCATTATTATAGCTCTTGTTGATTGTGAAAATGGCCTTGATTCAATCTCCCTACCCTATATACATATTTTTCACTGTTATAACTTTGTAGCATTCCCCCTGGTTCACCACTCTGACTGGGCTCTGCTGTGTGATTTGTTTTGCTAAAAGAATTTTAGCAGGCATGATGTAGGGAAAAGCTTGAAGTGGTCTTGGGCTACTCGGATTGCTCTCGCTCTCTACCTACGTGGGAAGATAGCGAGGAGTGTCCTAAAGATAAGTTTCAATGTGTAATCTAAACCTTATCAACGAACTTTGAACTTTTTGCATTCTCTTTCATTAAAATCTGTTAGTATAACTTGCTCTTTAAATGGATCTTTTAGCCATGTGTGATTTTATAACATCATGAATCAATCATTTGGAAAACACTGGTTTACTGAGTTAAGAAGATCTTCCAAATATTACATCTTTCATTAAAATACCAAATAATTACATATGTAAATGTTACCACCAATATAATCAGAAAAATCTCACAGTGTTAAGTTTACAGTGGTGCTTATAAAATTTTCCAACCTTCTCATTTTCCCTTGAAACTCAATTTTCCTTGGTAACAAACACTGTCAGTTGTCTTCCTTGATCTGACAGGCTCACTTTGTTTATTTTCAAGAAAATGGCAGCCAAAGAACCAAGTCTGAATAAGCACAATTTGTCTGTCAGTAGTTTCTTGGAGATCCTGTACCATGAAAACAACAGTCAGCTCAGCTTTTAACTCAAACAACCTCACAAGTGCTTTCCTCAAGACAGCCACAGTACTTCCAAACAGAGCAAACATGCTTCATACATATTTCCCATTTTGTCTCATGGAGTTCTGAGGGTTGGTGTTTAATAAAATTAATAATTTGCCTCATCAAGGACTCTCAAGTGAAACAGGCATTTGTTATTTTTATTTTCACATTGCTGTTATTTGTTCCTGTGAGTGCATAACAGTGAAGAATATAATGATTGCTTAACATTTGGTACCACTGCCTGACCCGTGCTGAGGCCCAGCAGTTGGTCCATCATTATCTTTGCACTGCACATGCAAATGTCAAAAACATTTTTCAGGACTAAACCATAAAATTCAAAACATTATTCAAAGTTTGAATAGTTAAGTATCTTTTTGTATTTGTTACTGAGCATTCTCAACAAAGATATTATATGATGAAGAGCTAATGCTGATATCATACAAATGCAAGCAAAACAGCACGTCACATTCATCTTACTGTTCCTCTATGTGCAAGAAGACATCCATACAATTTGTATGTTGGCAGCTAAATTTTTAACCTTGTGAGTTACTATGTCACTGGAAACTGGCCTGCTGCTGCTATTGCTTTTACTAACTTTCCATGCAGCAGGCATTTAACAACGTCAACTCGTGGGATGTACTAGTTCATCATCTGTTATGTGTGCTGCTCCAAACAATGTTATACTTACCCTGTAAAATGCTTCAATAGCTGTCTCATTTCTAGTTTGAAAATCTGTAACAAGAAACTTTGGCTTTGAAAAAGCTCATCACATCTATGACTCAAATATTTAATTCCTTTTTCTTTAAATTTTTAATGGTTGGTGTTGAAAAGATGTCTCCACTGATACCAAATACGATTTGAAAATATTCTGTTGTACAAACCACAATAAGGTAAATTAGAAACATCTATAAGATGACTCACATTATATTATTCCTCATTTTACAGTTTTGTTCAGTTTCCTTGCAATGCTTTACCCTTCCCTTCTCTGATGCATCAGTTTCATCTTCAGTGTCTTTAGACACTCACAGTGTGGTCATGGGTTCAGACAACAAGTCTTCTAACCTCTCTTTAAAAAAGATCCACCTTTAAATATAAGAAAAATGTATTTTTTCACTTCAGAATAAAATATTATAAATTCTAAAATAATTTAGATGAAAATTTTAAGTTGAGGGGTTTTGGAAAAAAATTATTTATTGCAAAATAAGACAACCAAATGTATTCAATTCTTTCACAAGTAATGGAAGAAAACTCTGGCAGCCCACATGTATTTATCTACAGCTCATAATCCAAGAGGAAACTCATACTTTTTCTCTCCCAATATTCATTTGTCAAGTCACATAGAAAGACTTTCACTGGTGAGTTCCAGGGCTCTGTACCTACCCTGGAGTAATCACTGTGTTTAGGAGACTGTGGCTCTATGACCGACCCAGAATGGAATATGTGCTTCACCTGTAAGGGCAGAGGTAGAACAGACCACACTGGTTGTATATGGAATGAAAGTGGGTGCTAATGAAAAAGTGTCTGCTCTATTTAATTCATAATGTACTTACACTGATTACAAGCTAATTACATACACTGAATAATAACAAAAATAATGAAGAAAAAACATCCTGCAATGCTACCATACACAGAGATTGCAAGATGAATGTTTTACATGTATTTTTCAGGTATTTTATAGATTGGAAATGCAAAAAATATGCTTATAAATTTAATATATATTAAATCATTTACTCATGTTCAAAAATATTCTTCTCTAACCTAACTGCAATAACTAGCTCAAAGAGCTTTCTTGGAAGGTGTTCTGATGCTCACAAACCTCCTCTCCATAAAAACAATTTCAATTTTCCCCTTGTAGGTGAAGTTACTGTTCTCCCTGCAGTCTACTTGCTGCTTGGATATGGCTAGAGGGCAGAATCTTTGCAGCCCCATGGAAAACATTTACTTCCTTATCACAGAAATGCATCCACATTAAAATTCTGAATCTGGAGAAAGATAACAGTCACATCAGCATGTTCCTGGGCTTGGAGAGATTTGAAATATAGCTTAGCTGGAAGCCTCTCTGTGTCCTGTGTGTTGCTGAGCAGGTCAGGGAGGGTGGGGCCAGAACTGCATGTGTCCATGAATACTGGAAGAAATGAGTGTTGCCAACCCAAATTGCTATTTCTGATTGTTCTTTCTACTTGTTAAATAATGGAAGAGTAAAGACCTATAGTAGTCATCCTGGAAGCTGTATGAGCCAATCATGTCTAGGAGAAAAACTCCATGACAATTTCTTTCTCTTTGCACAAATTCAGCCAGATGCTAAAGATTTGTGAAAGTTGTGATCATTAAGTTTTGACAATGGGTGCATTGTGTATGTTGCACTGTTAGATTGGATTCGATTAGTGATTTGCTGGTAAATGATAACTAGTTGTCCAAGTAAAAGGACCATTATTTTAAGCATTTGATAATTTCTATGGTCAGTTTTAAACTACCAACCTGACATAACAGGATAAATTGGCTTTCATGAGCTGGTACGTGTGAGAGTGTGTGTGTGGGTGTGGTTTGTGTGTGCTGGCGGTGAGAAAGAAAGAAAGAGAACGTAGAGAGAGAGGAAGAAGTCATTCATATAGGTAGAATAGTTGGTGAAATTCATAGGCAAAAGACAGAAAGTGAAGTTAATTTGGTGATGATGGCTTCTTTCACTTGGCAAGTTTTTAAGGTTCACCCATGTTGTAACATACATATCAGTACTTCATTTTATAGCTGAAAAATATTCTGCTGTATGGATGTAACACATCGTGGCTACATATTCATCAGTTGATGGACATTTGGGTTACTTTCATTTTTTGGAAACTGTGAGTAGTGTTGTTATGCACATTTAATATAATATTTGTTTGAGTGCCTATTTTCAATACTTTTGGGTACATACCTGGGAGTAGAATTACTGGGTCATATTCTGCTTCACTTTTTAACAAACCATCAAATCTTTTCCACAGTGGTTGCACTATATTACATTCTTACCAGCAAAGCAAGAAGTTTCCGGTTTCTAGAACTGCTCATTTTGAATATAAGCTCTGCTATTATAACTGTGAAGCCTTGGGAATGTTACTCTCTGTGCCCAGTTTCCATCATAAATAAATAAGAATAAGATAGTACCTACCTCATATGATTAGGTACATAGTTTGAAAATCAAACGTGTTAGTATATATAAAACTCTTTTTATTAGTAGTTTATTTTTTATTGTATTTTTTCTATTGCCATTTATCCCCTTATGTGAAACTCTTAAATAGTGCCTGGAACACGGGAAGAACTAAGTGTTAGCTATGTTAGTTACTACTGTTATACCACTTATACATTTCTACATGAAAATTCAAGGATTATCTATCTTTTCAGATTTTTATCTCTGGCAAACAGAATGTAGTCAATGAGTGTTTAAAGAATTAAATGGATTATAAAACCTAAGAATGTTCTAAGAAAATAAGTCAGTAGAAATATACAAGTCATATTAAATATTAAAATACATAGTGATAAGTGTGGTGAAGCCGTGTGGTACTCACATAGTAGTAGATACATAGCTCAATGTAATAAGGAACTAGTCCATAATAGACCCTCCTATGTACCATAAGTTCTTAATAAGTGGTGACATATGATAAATGTTAAAGAAGAATGGATTATAAAAAAGGTGTTGCAAATTGTATACATAAAAAAAAAAGGATGAAGAAGGTTCATATCTGATACCAAGTGTAGTACTTGGTATCAGATGAACGTAATCCAGATGAATGTAAATTTTTACCCAAAATTAAATTAAAAAATTAGGCAAATATTTTTGTATCTCTGACTGTGGAGAGAAAAGCATGGAATTACTATAAAGAAAGCAATAAATATGGCTGTTAACAGAGAAAGGCTATGTATTTCAAAACATAACATAAAAAGGCAAACAAACTGAGAAAAAATACTTATCAAAAATATCACAAAGTGTTTATATATTTGATATATAAAGAACTCTTAAAACAGCATGGTGGTAATGAAATAAATGAAAAAATAGATAAATAATAATTTCCAAGAAAAAAATGACAAAAAATACCCATGAAAATGAAAAAGACTCAGTCATCCTAGAAAACAAACAAATGCAAATTGAAACAAGGAGAAGCCATTTTCCTCATGAAATTTTTTTTAAATTAATTTATTTATTTTTTCACATACATTTGTCTTCCTCATGAAATTAATAGATTTTAGAAACTGATAAGCCTCAATGATGATATGGATACACTGAGATGGGGACTTCCAAACATTGTTGGTGGCTCTATAAAGTGTTAACAAATTTTCTGGAAATTTTATTTTTTCTCTTAACAGACTCATATAGTATATTTTCTTTTATGCCTGGCTTCTTTTCTTAGTTAAATGTTTTTGAGATTCATCCATGTTATCATGTATGTCAGTAATCCTTTTTTTCAACTGTCAAGTAGTAGTCCATTGTACTTATATGCCACAAATTGTTTATCCATTAATCTGTTGATGAACATTGGGGTTATTTCTGGTTTGGGACTACTAGAAACAAGGCAGATACAAATATTTTCTTTTATTTTATATATATTATTGATTATGCTATTACAATTGTCCCATTTTTTTCTTGCTTTTATTCCCCTCTGTCCTGCACCTGCCCTTGCACCAACATTCACACCCTTGCCCTTAGTTCATGTCCATGAGTTATATATATAAATTCTTTGGCTTCCCCATTTCCTATACTATTCTTAACTTCCTCCCGATCTGTTTTGTATCTACTATTTATGCTTCTTATTATCTGCACCTTTTCCCTCATTCTCCCCTTTCCTCCTCCCCTCTGATCTCCATTTCTGTGATTCTGTTCCTGTTCCAGTTGTTTGCTTAGTTTGTTTTTGTTTTTTTTAGATTCAGTTGTTGATAGTTGTGAGTTTGTTGTCATTTCATTGTTCATAGTTTTTGGTCATCTTTTTCTTAGACAAGTCCCTTTAACATTTCATATAATAAGGGTTTGGTGATGATGAACTCCTTTAACTTTACCTTGTCTGGGAAGCACTTTATCTGCCCTTCCATGCTAAATGATAGCTTTGCTGGGCAGAGTAATCTTGATTGTATGTCCTTGCCTTTCATGACTTTGAATACTTCTTGCCAGCAAGGTTACTTTTGAGAAATTAGCTGATAGTCTTAGGGGAACTCCTTTGCAGGTAACTGTCTCCTTTTCTCTTGCTGTTTTAAGATTCTCTCCTTATCTTTAATCTTGGATAATGTAATTATGATGTGCCTTGTTGTGTGCCTCCTTGGATACAACTTCTTTGGGACTCTCTTAGCTTCCGGGAGTTCCTGGAAGTCTATTTTCTTTGTCAGATTGGGGAAGTTCTTCTTCATATTTTTTCCAATAATTTCAATTTCTTGCTCTTCCTCTTCTCCTTCTGGCAACCCTATGATTCAGATGTTGGAGCATTTAAAGTTTTCCCAGAGGTTCCTAAGCCTCTCCTCATTTTTCTGAATTCTTTTCTCTTCATTCTGTTCTTGCTGAAGGTGTCTGTCTTCCTTCTGCTCCAAATCATTGATTTGAATCCCAGTTTCCTTCCCCTCACTGTTGGTTCCCTGTATATTATTCTTTATTTCACTTTGCATAGCTTTCACTTTTTCCTCTATTTTGTGACCATACTCAGCCATTTCTATAAGCATCCTGATTACCAGTGTTTTGTGCACCTGATAGATTGGTTATCTCTTCCTCGTTTAGTTATGTTTTTGGAGCTTTAATCTGTTCTTTCATTTGGGTCATATTTCTTTGTCTTGGTGTGCCTGTTACATTGCAAAGGGTGAAGCCTTAGGTGTTCGCCAGGGTGGGGCAACCCAGTTCTCTGTGTTGTGGCACTCTATGTGGGGGAGGGGTCTAAGAGGGAACAATGCCACTTGCTCAGCTCTTGGCTGGCTTTCAGTCACTTCATTTGCTACCCACAAGCAAATTGGGCTCTTCTAGTGCTGGCTCCCAGGTGGGTGGGTTTGTGTATATTCCAACAAACCATACAAACCTGTGTATGTTCCAGCCTCTCCTGTGAGTCTGGGAATTTCTCCTGCCACTGCAACCCCCACAGGTTTTTACATCCAAAAGTTTTGAGGCTTTCTCTTCCCTCACTGGAACCCTGAAATGCATGGTCTGTTCTCCAGCTATTCCTCCCAGTTCATCCACACGCAAATGTGGGACTGCCCAGTCCACCAGCCTTTCCCTTGTCTGCCTGTTCTTCCAGCTGCCACCTTGCTGGCATGTCCTCTCCTCCTCAGCTGGGCAGTCCCATCTCCACCCTTCCTACTGGTCTGGATGATTGTTTCTTCTTTAATTCCTTGGTTGTCAGACTTCCATACAGTTCAGTTTTCTGGCAGTTCTGGTTGTTTTTGTTTTTAAATTTGTTGTTGTTCTTCTTTTGGTTGTGCGAGGAGGCAAAGTGTATCTACCTATGCTTCTACCATGGCCGGAAGTTGTTATAAATATTTTTGAACAGATCTTTGTGTGTTTTATTTCTTTTGGGTAAATACCCAAGAATGAATTGCTAAATTGTATTGTAAGTGTACATTATACTTTATTAAAAATTGCTAAACTGTTTGCAAAACATTTGACTAACTTACATTCTCAGCAGCAAGGTATAAGAGTAGTAGTTGCTCCACATCTTTGCGAACACTTTGTATGCTCAAGTCTTTTTAATTTTAGCCAGTCTAGTGGTTGTAGATTTTCTTTTTAAAACAGAAATATTTTATGACTGGTGCTGTGTTCTTATTTCTTCAACTCTTAGCATATAATGTCTGGTTGTTCCATTCTTAACAGGTTAAAGGTGATCAGTACGTTCAGGTAACAAAAGCTTGGTCCTTTCAACTTTTCATCAATTGGTTTATCAGCTGATGGTCTTTGACTTAATCAATTATTTCATATATCATTAAAATGATAATTTTAAAAGTTATGTCATCCTTTCTACATTTTTAACTAGACTTATATAAACAGCAACTTTCACATTCTGATGATGGCTATTTGGTTACCCTGAAATAGAGTTTATATAGGAAACAAGATAAATTCTTAATTTTCTCTTAAATAACAATAAAGTTAATTGTTAATAATTTTTGAAGAGTTTTCTATTGACATAGGATAATATTCACAATATAATTTTAAGTGAACAAAGCAGGAAAAAAGCTAGTAAAGTTACTTGCCTTGTAAAATTATGGGTAATTCTTATTTAAATGTACTTTTATTTAAACATACTTTGCTATATTTTCCAAGATTCTATATTGAGGATGCAATACCTAACAAACTCTGTCCAACAAAGTTAAAACTTTGCTGACTTAATCAATAGATGGCTGGGTTAATTCTTTTTGGTCTTCATTTTAACAGTTGTCTACAGCTTTCTCTTATAGTTACTATTATAACAGAGTATGGGGCCCTTAGAAAATGAGAAGAAAGATTTTCTATTGAGCCAGCTCTTGAGATTCTCAGATCCAATGTACTTCCTTTCTTTAGGCCTCAACATCTTTTAAGAAGTGAAATAGAATGGGCTAGACTACAAATATAACAGCTGGCAAGAAGAAAGCATTAGAGATTGCTACCATAAAATCCTAAAATAAAAACTTGAAAAGAAAAATTGAATAGATAAAAGGCTTATCTTCCCCTTTATATTTGTTGATAAATAATGATATTTAGGGACATCGTATTAACTCTAGTTTCTCTGATGTTATAACTCATGCTGATATCAAGGTACTGTGATGTGTCAAAAATTTTACTCGGTCACACATTGAACCAGTCAGTATGCTCAAAATAGTGTCATTTACTGCTGTGTTCCTTTTAAGTGTTTGAATTTCACACCAAAATGACTACCACTTTGTAGAAAAACAACTGAGCTAGGAATTTTTATGTAAAAGCAATACTGATTGGGAAAAAATGCCTCCTCTGATTCAGGCACCCAGATCTTTCTTTGGTGGGGACACAGCTTATTTATGGAAGCTGAACACTAGCATTTTCATCTTCATTATCTGAGTGTCAGAATCATAGCCTGGGATAAAAAACATCTGAACTCACATTTCCCTCCTTGACAGGTTATTTGTTCTTCAGTGCAATTTTCATTTCCCTTAAGAGACATACTCTTTGGCTGTTTCAGCACTATTGGACTACAAAACTATGCAAGGCATAAAATGATGTTTATTGGGATTGACAGTCTGTGGGAGAAAGGCTTTTATGCAGGTCTTACTAAGTCAGGTATCTCCTCCCCGCAAGGACTGTCACCATTGACACTATATGGTCAGAGAGGTTTCCTGCTGTTCACCAGCATGGTGATCCCAGGGTGAGATCCATAAAAGGATTTCTCAAATAAGAGAGAGAAAGGCATTGATATTTTTAATAGCTATTATGTGTGAGACTTTACATACTATCGTGGTCAGGTGTTTGTTTCTTTCCAGCATCTATTTCTTCCTTTTACTACCAAAAGCATCCAGTTTTCTTTTGGGAAATCAACCCTCCATTTTTGCAGCCATGAGGTTTAGGTAGGAGGGACGGACTTCATGCTTCTGGGCTCCCATTGTCTTTGTATAAATGTATTTCTTTCTCCTGAGTACAGTGATTGATTTGGGAGTGGACATGTAAATAAAACACACTGATTCCAGGTACTGGAAAAATAATTTGTCTCCCTTTTCCATGGATGCCACCTAAAGACAACTTCCCTTCAGCTAGTGTGTGTGTCATGAGGATGTGTAGCCTGGAACTTCTGTAGCCATTTTTGCGATGAGGTGAGTCATTCTGGCTGCCAAGCCAAGACACAGGGGAGGGCTGAGACCCAAAGCTGCATCCTCATGACTCCACAAACTCTAGAGCAAACAGTAGCTGGAGCCAAAACTCCTCTGGTCTTTTAAAGATAAGTGAGCCATTATGTGTGCCCATTTTTCTTAAGCTAAGGTAGGTTGAGTTTCCTGTTTGTAACCCCAAATTCCTAGCTGATACACTGTCTGTAATTTATCATTTTTCCCTCACCATAAGCTTGTGAAGTAAGTGCTCATTTTACAGCTGAATATACCAGCTTTCAGAGGGATAATCACAGTGATGATACAGCTGGAAGGTGAACTTAAGTTGTCTAAAGGTCATCTTATCAACCTCTATGCCACTATTTCTCAAAATGTGGCCCAAGAACCCATATGAGGGGTTCTCCATGACTCCCTCTAGGTATCTAAACAGTCAAAATTATTTTTATTATATTAAGACATTACTTGTCTTTTCTACTTTCATTTTCTTATAAAAGTACAGCAGTGTTTTCCAGAGGATTCCAGGCTTCTGATAATGTCATTTCTATGATGGGCTAATGAAATATGTGCTTCTGTGTTCCAGTGTTATCTAGAATTTTCTAAGGCAGCTATTGAGGTTCTCAATATTAAAGTATAAAGGGGTCTTGAGACCAAATACTTGGAAAACCAGTGCTCTAAGCTATACTGTATTGTTCAAAATGTTCAAAGCATTAACAGTGATACATTTAATCTAGCACAAATAATTTGTATAAATATTTTACATAAATCAGATATCACCTTATTACCATCTCATGAAAAGTAGAATGAGTGTGCTATTAGATTTTAGTGAGAATTTATAATTTTCCTTTACATTTAGTTATATTTTTTCCTGCAGAATTCGAGAATTTGTAAATTTTAGAAAATAAAAGGCTCTTCTTGGACTTCTCTAAATTTTAAGCTATTTTACTAGTTGTCATAAAAACTTTAAAATACCAGCTCCTCAAAACAGAGATATGCCAATTTGGGTACATTTAGCTCAGTTATAAACAATAATGGAATATATTTCTTGTGGAGAATTTTAAAACTATAATAACATCAATAAAAATCCTATCTACTTTTTGTTAAGACCATGCTCTGATAATCCTAAACAATGTCAGTAATAAAATACTCTTCTGGCTTCCACCTCAAAACTGGTATCATAACCTTTATTCCACCTTACCACACTTGGTTATAAAGTCACTTCCTTCCATTCTTCCCTTAGATAGATTAAAATGATGGTAATGATACTCAATATTTATATAGCATCTCTGCCTCAACACTGAGATTGAGGACTTTCCTTCCCTGTTCCTCACAGACTACCCTCCTCTGATGGCCTCAAGACACATGTGAGGTGCTGAGTCACTGTAACCAAAAATCTGGGGGAGCTCCAGATCACAAGATATTCAGGATTGAAATCTATGCAAAGTTTGCAGACACAGTTGCAGGGAACCCATTAGTATATTGTCTTTACCCACTCTCCAATCTCACCCCACACACTCTGCTCCCTCCCTCAGTTTGTTGTGGGCACATTGACCTTCTCTGTCTGTCCACATGTGTGCTCTCCCACCTGAGGCCTTTACACATTCTGTTCCTTTGGCCCAGATTGCACTTCCCCTGTCTCTCCACCTAGCAGGCTTCTTCACACCTTTCCACCTTCAGTTTAAATATCACTTCCTCTTAGGGCCTCTCTGACCAACTGCTGTGAAGTGTGACTCCCCAGTTATTCTCTTTCATCACACTTCATAAGACTAACTACCATGTATACATGCATTTTTTTCTCATCTATCTCCTACAATGAACTGTAAACTCCTAAGGCTGGTCATCATGTTTATTTTATTCTTCACCCTCTCAAATCCACTAGCACTTCCCTTGACACATACTTAATACATATTTTGTGAACAAATAAGTAAATGAGTGAGTGAATGCAGCTTTGCAAAGCCCTTTGAGGAAGAAACATGTTATTACTTTAAAAAATAAGACTGCTCTTGGATCTCTAAAAAAAACATGAAAATAAAAATTTTGGCCCAATCCAGTCAAAGAACAATCATTGAAAAGAAATTGGTTTTACACTTCTCCAAAGAGGACATACAGACAATCAATAAACACATGAAAAGATGCTTGACATTATTAATCATCAGAGGAATGCAAATAAGGCCACAATCAGAATGGTTATCATCAATAAATCAACAAGCAACGAGTGTTGGTGAGGAGGTGGAGAAAAGGGAACACTTGTAGACTCTTGGTGGGGTTGCAGATTAGTGCAGCCACTATGACGAACAAAACACTAATTTGAAAAAGTATATGCACCCCTATGTTCATTGCAGCATTATTTACAATAGCCAAGCTATGGAAGCAACCCAAGTGCCTATTGACAGATCAGTGGATAAAAAAAAGTTGTGGTACATATATGCAATGGATTATTACTTGACCATAAAAAATGAAATCTTACATTTTGAGATGGCACGGATGAACTTAGAGGACATTATGCTACGTGAAGTAGGTCAGATGGAGAAAGACAAATACTGTACAGGCTGGGTGGTAAGAGGCTGGGTCTAAAAGATAAAGGGATTAAGAAGTACAAAGTGGTGGCTACAAAACAGTTACAGGGATATAAAGTACGGCAAAGAGAATATAGTTAATAATATTGTAATAAAAGTGTACAGTGCCAGATGGGTACTTGAAATATTGGGGGAACCACTTTGTAAAGTATATGATTGTCTAATCACTATGCTGTACACCTGAAACTAATATGAAATAATATTAGCCTTGGCTGGCGTGGTTCAGTTGGTTGGGGCATCACCTTGTCAACCAAAAGTTCATGGGCTTGATTCCAGGTCAGGACACATGTCTAGGTTGCAGGTTCTATCTCTGGTCTGGGCCTTACAATAATGCTACCAATCAATGTTTTTCTCTTGTGTTACTATTTCTCTCTCTCCCTTTCTCTCTCCAAAGCAAAGGAAAAAAAGTGCTTGGTTGAGGATAAAAATACAAATAATAATAATAGTAATAATAACAACATTAATATTAGTAAATGGTAATTACAAAATAAAATTTAAAAAATAAATCAGTCTTATGTCTGGCTTCTTTGACAAGGTAGACATAAGAGTTCATGCTGTAGATTCTATTCATAAGGAGTTCAAAAACAGGAGAAACTAATATATGGCAAACGAGGTCAAAGTGATGGATACATCTTGGGAAGGGGCATGAGGAAGCCTCCAGGTAGCTGGAAATGCTGTATATCTTGATCTGGATAATGGTTACATAGGAGTAGATATATGTAAACATTTATCAAACTGTACACTTAGAATTTGCAAATATTGTGACATGCATGCTACCCCTCAATGTTAAAAACTTTATTTACTTAAGTTGACAATATAAGATTTGAACACAAATATCAACCAGACAAAATTAATTCTATGGCATCTAGTAGTATTGAGGAGCAAATTGTTTTATCAAACTTCAACTAAAAACCAAATCATCAATTGCAGAAGCGTATCAATATATGCACCACATAATTTAGAAAGACACACTTCTGGAAAATACGTATGTTTTTCTTTTTTAGGAATATTACAGACTCAGGTCAATATATAGTGGCCAAAAAGAATTCTTCTTTGAAATAAATAATTTACTGATAACTCTTGAAATCATTCTCTTTGTCAAAGATTATGTATGGGTATGTATAACTTTGAACTTATATCATTTTCCAAATTAAAGAAACAATGCAATTCACTGGCACACTCAGTTTCTTCCAAATAGGCAGGCTGGATTCTGATGGACAAATGGCTCATAAATTCATCTTTTTACATGGAAATTATGTTGTTGCACTTAATTTTTTTTTTAGGACCAAACTTATAAATAGAAAACAGGTCATTGTGTCATGACAATAAATTACCATTACTTATGTACATTGAAGATGAGAGAGTGACTTGTCTTCATAAATTACTTTTTCTCCATGATTCATTAAATTCCTCCTGACCCATGAACAATGAGCTTCCTAATTTCCTGCAAAGAATTGGAGAAATAAAGACAAAGCAAGGGTGGGAGGAGCCTAGAGAAAAATTATTCAATTAAGAATTTACATAGCAAGTGTTTGAAAAATGCTCCTTGGCAGTCTTTACTAAATCAGTGCTACATAATTTGAAAAATAGCAGCCTGGTGCCTCTTTATTGATTTTAGCAAGTGCAAATATTGTTATTTTAACCATGTCACTGAATAGTTTTTTGAGACTGCTTGTTATGTAGAAAAAGCCTATTTTAAGAAGCTCATATATTGATAGCATGTGCAATCCAGTCACTTTTCATGCAATCCTAGCAAAAGCCTCTTTTGTCTGTTACGTACACTATTCATTTGCTTCTGACTTCAAAATAAGCATTTAAAAATGGCATTTTAATTAAAATTACAAAACGTTCAAAAAGAATTGAACTCAGTGAAATGCAATATTCAACAATAGAAAAAGACACTGCTTAAGAATAGTCTGAGTTTATCATATGATTTCATATAGAAAAGAAATGTTGACCATTTTTCTTAAACATGTACCAATAAATTTATAAAATGTGAGGTGCTAAAGTCACCCTCTATCTTCTCTAGAGAATTAGAATAAAGAAGATAAGCATTTATGGAAGAGAAATAAGTCACCCTATTTTTTGTTAAATAATCTTGTGTTTATGGTGTCAATAAATGTTCACGGTGTCATGATTATTTCTAATTTATAGAAGGGCTGTAATAAAATACAAAACAAAAATGAAATTTCACTTTAGAAGTACCATTGGATCCATTATAGACAAAATTGTATTATTTTTCTCTATCAAAAGGAAAACAATAAAGACAGTGAAATCGAGACGTTTGTTTAATGTCTCATACTGAAAGATTTCCATATTTCAGACTGCACAATTTGACATTCATCATCATTGGAGTAAGTGCTCAGCTAAAGTTTCTCTCTGTGGCTTCAAATTTAGAAGAGCATCTGCTTAGCACCCCTGTTTCACACTCTCACAAGTTTCCATTAAAATACACGTGAAGACAAGATGCAAGGTGAACAATCAGAGCCAGATCCCAAACTAGGACAGAGGGTCAATCTAGAGCCAATATGTTATATAAATTGTAATGGTCATTTTAATAGGAAATGGAAAAGTCTTTATAAATCAGACCTCTCCAAAGTACCAAAAGGACTTACTAGTAAACTAACCTGTGTCCCTCCTACCCTACAGGTATTTTTTTTTTCCTCTCACATTGGTGGTGTTCTCTTTTCATTCATTTTCACTACCTCCAATCCCAAGCAAGATTTTTATTTTTATGTCCAGTAAGGGTCCTAAATTCTCAGAAATCAAACGGACAAGTATGCTGAGAAGGATGACAAGAGAAGACATGGGAAATACCTAGGTATTACCTGAAAATTGCAGTTTTTCATTATATCATGAAACTCCAGATAGTGAAGAAGTTCAGATCCCATCAGGCCACTTGAAGAATCCATGCATGACACCTGAGAATGACAGTAAGAGTTGAACACGTGGATTCATTTTCTATTGTCATATCTTAGTCTTTTTTTTTTTAGGCTGTTTTGAACAAAATAAGAGCCTCCTTGAAGACACTCAAATGTAAATAACATATACAACCAAGAGGACGAAGTATGGATTTATTGGCAATCCCAGTACTCTGTTGGTTAACAAACAAGAGAGAAGATGGACTAAGTCACTTTTACATGACTAAACAGAATAAAACCCAACAGGAATCCATTAAAAAATAACAGAAAAGGGAAAGTAATCATTATCCTGAAGATTCAGAATAATTAGCCTCTGGAAATGATTTATCATAAGAATAGGGGGAAAAATTAGAAAACCGGTTTCCTTAATCAAATGTAAGAAGATGTGCCTTCCATGTGGCAAAGAAGTACATTAAATTGAAATGAAAATAAAATAGAATTAAATGAAAAATTAGATTAATGGGCTAAGGAGGGATAATAAGAAAATCAATATTTCAATGGCAGAACTAAATGCTTTATATAGTATCAAAAAGGAGACAAATAGTCACTGTTGAAAATTAAATCACTGTTGTGGAAGATGAAGTTAAGGTGTTCTTCCACTCTCAGAAGCAAAGGAAAAAGATAATAAGAGAAGTCAGTGGATTTGAAGTAAAAATTATATGTATTCATTAATAGGTGCTTCTGAGGAAATAGCCAGACTGTTTTGAACAGAAGGAGTCCTCAATGAGTTAATGGAGTAAACCTCTTTAGCTGAAACAAATAAATGATACAAAATCCCATGTATACAGATGTGAAAGGGTTTGCTGTTGTAAATAGATTTGGGTAAGTGGGACGTGAATAATGGCTGGATCAAGACCAAAAAGTTGCTGAGTTCTCTCACATCCTTTAATAATAAGGTGGCATAGAGCTGTAATATACGTGGTAATAATGTTAAGGCTGATGAGAGAGAAATAGCCATTCTGTCATGCTTAACTGAGGCAATGGTTGATCAATTGACCCCATGGGGGTGCCTGAAGTGGGAAAGCAGCATAGTTTGATAAGAAATTGATGGTCAACTCTTGTGAGCTGTCTTTTATTGATATGTTGATTGACAAGATCTAGTTCTCGGAGAGCCTGGGGGGTATAAAATTGTAGGGGAATTTAGATTAGAGTCTCCTTTTAAGGTATTGAATAAATGAGTAAGCTGGTGGGTGGTAATTCCTAGGCTAGGTGGGATCCAGTTAGTAACACCCAATAGTTGTTGAAGGTTATTAAGGGTGGGGGGTTCTGGTGGACCGATTTGGAGTATCTGAGGCTGAATTGCCTGGTGAAAGAGAACATGCCCTAGGTATTTCCAAGGCTCAGATTGTTGGACCTTTTCAGGGGCAATAATTAAGCCTGCATGGGAAACAGCCACCTTTAAATAAGCATAGGTCTTCACCAGTGCCTCAGAGGATGAGGCAGCAATCAGAATATTGTTCATATAATAATATATTATTGAATTAGAAAATCTTTCCTGAGCAGGTTGAACAGGTCGTATGGTTTGGTGGCTGAAATGTTGGCAAATAGTTGGGCTATTTAACATGCCTTGAGGCAGAACTTTCCATTGGAATCTCTGTAATGGTTGAGAGTTGTTAAGAACCAGGACAGAGAAGGCAAATTGCTCCCTGTCCTTTTCAGTTAAAGGAATTGTAAAAAAGCAACCTTTTAAATCAATGACTAAAAGAAGCCATTCTTTAGGTAGGCAGGCTGGATTTGGAACTCCATGTTGGAGAGTGCCCACTGGTTGAAGTACCTCATTAATTTTTCTAAGATCATGTATAAGCCTCCATTTTCCTGACTTCTTAGGAACTACAAAAATCGGAGTATTCCACGGACTATTAGAGGGCTCAATATGTCCCACTTCTAATTGTTGTCGTACTAACCCATGGGTTTTTTTCTAATCTCTCCCTTTTTAGTGGCCATTGATAGACCCACACAGGCATATCTGAGAGCCATGTGAAAGGTAGAGGAGATATTTAAACAGTGCCCATTAGTAAAAAGGCTGGAGGGTGATTTTCATTCCCTGCTGAGTAAAAAGGTCTCTTCCCCAAATATTAAATGGGGCTGGAAGGACATAGGGCTGAATTCACCCTACCTGTCCGTCAGGGCCATAGCGCCTGGGGGATCAGGCACTTTTGCGTGGCTGAGAGCAGCCTCCTATGCCGGTTATGGATATGTTGGCCTCTGCTAGTGGCCAATCTGGGGACCAGTATTGGCTAGAAATTACAGAGACATCTGCTCTCGTATCTAGCAGGCCATGGAAGGTTCTGTCTTTGTTATTTCTAAAAGAGGTTTATTTAATTTAATGGAAGCGGTCAAAAAGACAGTTTGGTTATTAGTATTACTGAAGCCTCCCTCCCCTCTCTTAACATTTTAAGTATTTGGCACTGTATAGGGAAAGAGGAGAAGTCTGGCTATACAAATTTGGGCAGGAATGACATAATAACCAAAGGCTCTGATCATAATTTTTATTTCTCCCTGATAATCGGAATCAATTACTCTGGGGTGGACTAAAATCCCCTTAGTGGTAAAGCTAGATCTTCCAAAATTAATCCAACTGTGCCTTTAGGCAAGGGTTCCCACACCCCTGTAGGAGCTATGAGGATTTTATCCTGTTCTTTTAGGATAAGTTCCTGCATAGTGACCAGGACCAGTCCTGAAATCCTCCTTGTGGCAGCACAGAGATCAGTGACTTGGCGTGTTCTTGAGTCCAAAACAATTGGTTGCTGCTGCCTGGAAAACTCCTTTTGGGGTTTGGAGCACCAGAGTTCACACCCCTCTGACCATTTTCCTGAGGAGAAGCAGCTTGCCATTTTAATCATGTTTGGGTTTAAATTGACTGGCCCAGTGTTTACCCTTGCCACAATGCAGGTGATCCTTATTGGGCAGATTTATTGAATTAAGTTGCTGTTTACTTCGGCACTCCCTACGAGTATGCCCTGGCTTGCCGCAAGAAAAGCATTTAATTTCTCCTTTTATAGCAGCTGCCAACAATGAGGCTCGATGTTGTTCCATGCCTATATTTTGGCAAGCCTTGATGAATTGACTAATATCAGTGGTGGTCAGTTTGGGAAGCGGAAGTACAGGCTTATAATCATTACTTGCATTTTCATAAGCCAATTGTAGCAAAAGGGTTTCAGCCGCTTCCTGACTCTCAACCTGTTTCTGTATTGCCTCTTGTAATCTGTACACAAAATCTAAATAAGCCTCTGTGGCTCCTCTTCGACAGTTAACAAAGGAGCCTGGCCCAAAGGCTTTAGCCTCCAGGACCACCTTCAGGGTGTGGAAAGGAGCCTGGGAACACTGGGAAAAAGCCTGAGGGTCCATTCTTGCCTGCTCTTCAGTGGATTCAAATTGATCCGTTCCAAGAAGCATGTTAGGCTGGACTGGGTTTTTGCTTCTGCTATTCTGAGCCACTTGGCAGCAACAGCGATCAGCATATTCTGAATGCCATACAATAAACTGGGCGGGCATAAGGACAGTACTAGCTAAGGCAATCCAATCACAAGGGGTCATCTGATATCCATCAGTGATGGCTGATATAAGCCCCATAGTGTAAGGTGTCTGAGGCCCGTTGTTTTTAATACTCTTTTTTAAGTGTTTATACATTTCAAAAGGCAAAGGTCCACATGTTGGCTGCCCGCACTGTTTAGTGACAACAGGGAAAGCAGACAGATCTTTCCAGTCTCCAGCTTTCGCAGACTCTCAGGGACATTGCTGCATGGAGTAGTAGTCTGGCTAAGGGCTGAAGGTGAATCTAATAGAGGAGCAGAGGGCAGGGGTGGCTCTAAGAGACAGGGAAGGGGAGGAAACCGAGGAGGTGAATACTCCGGTGAGTTGTCCTACAGTGGGGCCGAAGGGGGGTTAGGAAGGAAGCCTTCCTCCTCCATTTGTGGTGGTGGGTTTCTATTATTAGGTTTGGCAACTATACCTGCCACCACCCTATAGGTCCCTTCTTTTGTGTCTAAGCTTTCCTGATTATGAGGGTTTCCAGAATGAATAGGAGTGAGAGCCATCCTAACTAGGCTCCAGGTTAACAAATTCTGATGTCCTATAAGGGTCCCATTTTCCTGATACCATTTTAATTTCTGCCCCACTTTTCTCCATACTTCTAAATCTAGGGAGCCTTTATCTGGGAACCATGGACAGTAGCTCTTTATTGTCTGTAACAGATTAATTAAATTCTGTTCTTTACCCTGACATCCTGTAGCCTTAAGAAGCTGCTGAAGCAGTAAAAAATATATCTCCTTCTCCTTAGAAAGCCCTGAGCCCATTTTGGCAGCTGGGATATTTTTACTTTCATTTTTGCCTTCTCCCGCCTTTGCTTTGCCTATCAAATTTTGTAAGCCTCTTCTGACTAATTGCTAGGGAATGAGATAAATGTAGTGGGTCAAGTGTGCTGCTTGGGAGAAGGGCTCCCAAGGGTGTCACCCCTTGGTCATCCCTAAATGTCTTATGTGTCTTGGTTTCTTCCCCGACTGTCTAAAACAGGCAGGGGGGCTTGGAGTGCTGGGTAATAAACCCTTATGATCACACATCCTCGGACGTGCCAAAAGTTACATTACAGTGATTGGAGTTCCCTGTGGGGCCCCTGCATTTCTCAGGGATTGACCTCAGACACCCTCACAAGGCCTGCACTCATGTAGGGACACTCAAGAACTCAGACCAGAGGGATAAAGTGCCTCTTATCCTTGGAGTCGGGCCGGGATCTGAGCACTCATTCAAGTTCTGACTAGTTATTTAGCTGATGGTGATTTCCTAGGACACCTGGAAGCAGAGGGAGAAGGAAAACTGAAACTGAACGGGCATAAGAAGCAGCCCTGGAGGAAATCCCTTTTCCTTTATCTTACACACCGTGAAGCAAAACCAAAAGCGCTGGTGCTGCTGCTGTCCCTTACCTCTGGGATGAAGGTACCGACTTCCATCTGTGTAGCTGTGCGGTCCACCACAATAGTTCGTAGGCTCTGTCCCTGTTTGGGTGCTAGATGAGGGAGTTTCCATCCCACAGAGTACTCCCTGCCAGTGTGGAATAAAGGTGTGGCAATTCCCTCTAGTGGAGAATGCCCCGAACCCTTCCCTGAAGTGGCTTTTATTGTAATTGGCATATGCAGGGGTATACATCATGCATGTAAAGCTTATCAATCCATGTCAAAAGGCTATAGATAACAAATTGAGGAAACACAGAGATCTGTCTTAGATCAGAATCTGTCAGACATGCTGATGCCAAATGGTCTTTAAATCACGGTTCATAAATTCAGGAGTTTACTCCTTCCTTAGCTGTGAACTGAAACACTTGGTTTATACCAAAGGGCTATACAAAGCAAAGCAGAGCAAGCTTCATCGGATCATGCCTGCCTCCAGCAATCCCAGCTTTCTGGTAGAGACTTACAAGCCTCTTTCAAGGCCTTGCTCATGTGGGCTACAGTTTCTGATACTACACAAAGCAGTCCCAAAGTTTGCCATTCTTTAAGCTAATCAGTGACTTTGTTTCAAGAATAAACTGGAAGACTTTGAGTTTCAAGAATATATAAATCCTTAAAAGGCCGAGAATGGTGGTTGGTGGAAGAGATGTACAAAGTAACAAAAATTGAACTCTGTATGAGACATTTCTCCAGCATTAAAGCAGTAAATATCAATGTCTATAGTATTTTATGGGGAAAACAATGTGAAACAAAATTGGACCAAAGGAGATATATATATATATATATCTTTATTAATCATTCCTTCAAATTGTCTTTGTAACTCTAGAAATAATTAGGTGAATGGCTATTTCACAGAATTGCTCAGCCTTTCCCTGAAGGAATAACGTGAGGGGAAGGATGGAGAGGAGAAGGCTTTCAACTTTCTGAAGAGAGTGGCCATTATTTTCCTAACAGTCCTGTAATGATTAATTTTATGCCTCGACTTGCCTGGGCTAAGGGATGCCCGGGTAGCTGGTACATCATTATTTCTCATTGTCTCTGTCAGGGCATTTCTGAAAAGAGAGTAGCATTTGAATAGATGGTCTCAAGTAGATAGCCCTCCCAAACATGGGTGGACATCACCCAATCTGCTGAGGGCCCAATGAAACAACAAAGCAGAGAATGGGCAGATTCCTTCTCTCTGCCTGAGCTGAGAAATTGTAACTTCTCCTGCCCTGGGACATTGGTACACCTGTTTCTCAGCTTTCTGACTTAGACTGTATTATACCACCCTCCTTTCCTGGTTCCCTAAGCTTACAGAGCGCAGGCGTGGGATTCATCCTCTGTAAATACTCACACTGATTCTCATTATTTTAATATTTAGTAAATATATGTATCTCTTTATTAAATGTCTTTATTTCTCTCTAATAATATTGCTTGTTTTAAAATCTGTCTTGCTTAATATTATATGTCTATTTCACACAGATATTATATACACACACACACACACACACACACACACACACATATATGTAATGTTCTGTTTCTCTGGAGAACTCTGATGAATTCAAGTTCCATCAGCCTGTTTGGTGTCAAAGGGGGAAAAGATGATTTTCTCTTTTACCTTATACGAACCCCAAAGCATATTTTCTTCTGCTTCAATGTTTTCAACACAAAGACCCGAGTCTCTCTGCCTTCACAGGCCTTTGACCTAGTGTGAGCTGATCTAATGATCCCTCTCTGGCCTTGACTCTAGAACCAGTAATGTAAAATTAGATATTAACTCTGATGAGAGCAGCAGTAGAACCCAGGCACTTTGGGAGCGAGGCCAGATGAAGCTGCAGGCTAATCAAAGTGATGCCGTGGTCTAATTTTGACTACAGTTCAGTCCACATAGCTCACTGAATTTCTGAGCATGTTTCTTGTACCTGATCGTGCCCTACTAATTCAATGAGCTACCCATCTTTCCAATGAATGTATTCTCTACCCACACAAACCAGATTAAGCTGAACTAGTGGCAGACTCCATACTATATTCTAATGTTAAACCAACCTTTAATTCCTGGGGTAAATCCCATTTGCTGTTTATTTTTATGTTTCTGGTTTCAGTTTGTCAATATTTAGTTAAGGATTTTTACATCTCTATTTATGAGGGCTCTTGATCTGTAGTTTTCTTATGATATCTTTGTCTGAATATGCTATCAGAGTAACACTAACTTCACAAAATGATTTGGGAAGGGCTCCCTACTTTTTGTCATCTGAGCTCTGCTCTGGCAAGACATCCTCTGTATTTCAGCTCAGGTCAGGGAAGCACAGTCTGCAGTGGAAAAGGAAAGTGTGCTCCCAAATCCAGACAAGAGCTGACTTAAATAGGCAGAAGTACCCACTGCTGGTCCTTGATTGGTCTGTCTACATTAAAATGAGGACTCCATATCTTTGCAGTATGATTGGTCCAAAAGACACTGTCTTGATTGGTTAGAATAGAGCAGCTTTGATTGGTCAGTGAAGAAGCTGATGGAAATTTAGCTGCTCAGCTGTGATTGGATGGGAAATCCACAGTCTTATCGGTTGAAATAGGATTCCAGGAACTTTATAAGGTCTGGCTCAGATGGCAGAAATACAGTGCAGGGAGGCAGTTCAATGCAGAGGCATGTAGTTTGGTGCAGGCTTCTCCCTGAAGTGCAATTTGCATGACAGGTCCCTGTGCTAGGCTACCGGTATTTGTTTCTAAAATGTGAGCCCAGTTAGCCACTGGGAGCTCTTTCTATAGTAGGTATCTTCTTTTTCAAGGTTTATATTCTTTATTTTCTGATAAAGTTTTTGGATTATCGGTGTGTTTTTTTTCTTTACATATTTTACAGAAGGCAACACTAAAATCTTCTGGTCTTAGGTTTTTCTATGTGTGAAGATTTTTATTTACTAATTTGATTCATTTACTTTATGTAGATCTATTCAGCTTTTCCATATCTTTGTAAGTCAGTTATTGTAACCTGAATCTTTTTAAGAATTCACTCATTTCCTCTAAGATGTCTTATAGTGTTGTACAGAATATTCTTTCATAGACTTTTAATTTCTGTAGAGTTGGTAGTAATAACACCTCACTCATTCCTTATTTTGATAATTTTTGTCTTTTTATTTCTTGATCAGTCTAAATTATCAATTTAGTTGATCTTCCTAAAACACAAAATTTTGGTTTCACTGAATTTCTTTATGACTTTTCTGTTTTCTATACCATTGATTTCTACTTATCTTTTTGTTTTGTTTCTTAGGATGGAAGCTTATGTTATTGGTTTGATTTGAGAATTTTTTTCCTGTTGTAATATAACCACTCAATGCTATAAATCTCCCTTTAAGTCCTGTTTTCAGTATTTCTCAGTTTTTAATATAACATACTTTTAGTTGTTAAAAAATTTTTCTAATGTCTCATGGGTTGTTTAGAAGTATATTATTTCATATTCAATATTTGGAGATTCCTAACATTTCTTTCTGTTTTCATGTTCTAATGTACTTGTTTTGTTGTCAAAGTCCTTTGCATGACTTCTAACATTTTAAATTTATTGAAACCATTTTATGGCTTAGCACATGGTTTATACCAGAGAATATTCTTAACCTCTCAAAAAGAATGTGTGTTCCACTGTCACTAAGTGAAATATTCTATAAATGTTCTTTAGGTCATGTAGTTTAAAATGTTCAAGTCTTCATTGTTCTTGATAACAGAATTTTCTCTTTTGTTATTCTCTTAATTACTTAAAATGGGATATTTAATTTTTCAACTATAATTTTTGAGTTTTGTATTTCTTCTTTCAATTCTGCAGTTTTGTTTATATTTTTGGGCTCTCTTTTAGGTGCATAGACATTTGTAATTGTAATATCTTCTTGGTATATTGACAATTTTATCTTTATTAAATGTATATTTCTCTCTAGTAATATTGTTTGTTTTCAAATCTATCTTGTTTAATATTAATTTTGTCACTTCAGTTGTCTTATGGTTTGCATACAGTATTAAGTTTATTGCTTTTACTCAATCATATCATTAAAGAGATTAAGAATAAAATACATAAAATACATTCAGGCAATCTTTTATATTTATCTACATATTTACCATTTCTTGTGCTCTTATTTTCTTCTCATGGATTTGAGTCAATACCTGGAGATATTCCTATTCATCTGGAAGCATTTTCTTTGATTTTTCTTGTAATGCATGCCTCAAGCAATGAATTATCTCTGCCTTTATTTGTCTGAATATGTGATATTTTGCCTTTTTCACTTTAAATATTTTTTTTATTTTTCAAGTACAGTTGACATAAAATATTAGTTTCAGGTGTACAACCCAGTGATTAGACATTATATAGCAGACCACTCCAATACCTCTAGTAGCCATCTGATACCACACATAGATATTATAATATTATTGACTATATTTCTTATGCTGTACTTTACATCTCCATGACTATTCTGTAATCTGTACTTCTTTACATCTTCATGACCATTCTATCAAGCTGTACTTCTTAATCCCTTCACCTTTTTAATCCACCCTGCTTTCATCTGGCAATCTTCAAAATTTTCTCTGTATCTATGTCTGTTTCTGTTCTGCTTCTTTATTTTGCTTTTTAGATTGGACATATAAGTGAAAATATATGTAATCTGTCTTCCTCTGTCTGACTTATTTTACTCAGCACAAAAACCTGTAGGTTCATCCATATTGTTGCAGATGGCAAGATTTTATTCTTTTTTACGGCTGAGTCATATTCCGTTGTATATATGAACCACTTTCTCTTTATCCATTCATCTATTGATGGACACTTAGGTTGCTTCCATACAGGAGTGGGCAAAAGTAGGTCTACAGTTATGAGTACGTGAAAAACAAGAATGTGTTCTTGTATTATGTATTTTTCTATATGAACAACTGTAAACTTACTTTTGCCAGCCCCTGTATACTGGCTATTGGAAATGTTTCAATGAACATATGAATGTATCTATGAATGTATAATGTACTTACGTATATAAATACACACACACACACACACACATGCATACTTTCTTACTCCTTCATAACTACAATCCACACAATCTCAATCACCATATATTTTTGATTTTTTGCTTCCAGGATCCACAATGCATTATCAGAGAAAGTCTTAGGACACCAACAACTTTTTATACTTCAGATTCTTGCTTGAAAAATTTTATTGTCTTTTGTTAACTCTCAAGTGATTAGTTATTAACACATATCGGAGCTGTATCTTGTCCAACTTCTTTAGTCAACCTTTCCCTGCTTCCCCTGTACAAACAAATGTCTACTGTTACTAAAACATAAAAAAAGATGGAACATTTATGGAAGCTATATTAGGGAAGATTATGAAGTGTTTTTTTTTTAATTACACAAAACTCAGTAAAAAACATAAAAAGCCCCATTCACTAGTCATTCCTAATCTCACCTTTCTGTAAAGAGTGCTCAGTTCTGTTACTACTCTCCTTAAGATTTTCTCTACCCATCCTTCAACACACAACAGATCCAATTTCTTCCTTCTCTTAAGTATGCACACTATCTTCCCTTTCTTTTGTGAAAACTGGACTCAAACTTTAAACCTAGCACCCAAAGCCTTGCAATTGGGTTAGTAAAAAACCTTCCATGTAATATTGAATCTCTCTCTGCAGAGATTTTTCAAAATTTTCTTTTGATTGTTGACACTATTACAGATGCCCCCCATTTTTCTCCCTTTTCCATACTTCACTCAACCCTCACTTCCCACCCCCAGCCTTCACCATGTGGTTGTCTGTGTTCATGGGCTATGCATATATGCATATACACTCTATTGTATAGAGTATATACAATACATGACTAAATTTTTCCAGTCCCCCAACCCTGCTTCCTTCTGAGATCTGTCAGTCTGTATCTCTATACAGATTTTGTACCATGAGCTGAGACTATTAAAATGTCTTCAAATGTTAAGCTCTTTTTATAATTACATTCTACCACCTTAGAATTGGCCAATAATCCAACTTCTTTTTGTTAAGAAGCTTGAGGTTATTTGACCAGAATCCTTTCATATACCTGTTTGTCAACCTATAACTAACACCTATTCCCTGTGCTTCCTTTAGATCCCAAAGGAAGGAGAGTGAATCCCTTTGTCAACATTTAGAATCTTCCCTCATGTACCAGTTAATATTCTTTTGGTTGCATTTAACTTCATGTGTTTCTGAGTAGTTCAGGGAAAGACTGATTTATCTAAGAATGTTAAAAAAAACACAACAACAAACAAGACATAATAATGACCTTGGCAGTGGTTCTTTCCTCTGGAATGGTGCCATAAAACGATAGCACCAGACTCCTTTCAATAGCACCAGATTTTGAGTTGCTGCTCAACTTTCAAAATCTCAGAAAAGGAAGTTTCCTTTGCGGTTGCCTGGATCTGTCTCTTGCTTCAACAGTGGATGCCGTAGAACCAAGGACGCCCCTCTGACCATCTTCCAATCTCTTTTCCAGGTACTGTGTTCAGACCCATCTCAGTCACATTCAGCCTCTAAGACCAGTCAACATGGTATTTTTGAGCTTAACCCCTATTGCCAAACAGCCATGAATTCCCAAATTCATCAAAATTATCCCACCAGGGTGGAAGCCCTGTCACCTACCTGGTTACCCTGTATCTGTGGGACTCCAACACATACCTCTCCGTGGGCTTCGATTTTGACCATGATGATGTGGCTCTGGAGAGCACAGGCCATTTCTTTGTAGAGTTGGTGAAGAAGAAGTGTGAGGGCACCCAGTACCTGTTGAAGATGCAAACCCAGTACGCTGGCCCTGTCCTCTTCCAGGACATGCAAAAGCTTTCCCAAGATGAGTGGGGTAAAACTTGGGATGCCACGGAAGCCACTGTGGCCATGGAGAAGAACCTGAACAAGACCTTTTTGGATCTGCATGCCTTAGATTCTACCCACACAGACCCTCATCTCTGAGACTTCCTGGAGAACCATTCCCTGGATGAGATGAAACTCATCAAGAAGATGGGCAATCACTGGACTGACCTCCACAGGCTGGCTGGCTCCCAGGCTGAGTTGGGTGAGTATCTCTTCCTAAAGCTCACCCTCAAGAACTACTAGGGGCCTTTGGAGCCCAGAGGCCCTTGAGGGGTCCCTCTGCATCCCCCTGGTGCCTGCCTCCTGCCTGACAAAATGGAAAAAAATAAAACTTTTTGCAGAAATAAATAAATAAAATTAAAAATCAATAAATTTCAGGAAAAAACATTCTGGTTGGCTAACCTTGGTTTGGAGCAAATTTCATTGACCAGTGACAGTGGAGTGTGATAAAGGCTGAGCCTTTTTTTACTGGAGGAAAGTGAGAAAGGTGCTGGATAGATGAAAGTAGTACTACAGTACTGCAGATTCACTCTTCCCTCCTTGTTCTTCCCCAATAGTCTCCAGTTTCTTACATCATCAGCGTCTCCCTTCCAGTTGGTTCCTTCTTTGTGTCTTCAAATAAGGACAGATATTCCTTAGCTTGAAAGGGAAGTTTTTTTAGCTTTGTAACTGTCACTTCTCATCTTATTTATTTTTTCTTCCTTTTATCAAAATTCCCTAATAAACCATCTGTTTAGGTACCTAGGCAACTGACTTCCTTTCTAAGGAAATGTGTATATTAATTCACTTTACTTTCTTTGCTATCTTAAACCCTACCTTTACCAGAAAGCCTTGCCTGACACTTGTTCGCTCTCTACCTTCTCAAACTAATAGCTTCTAAAATACCATTTGTTTCAGCAAATATTATTGCATACATTAAATACTGTTGATTTGAATTTTATTGATTCTGTAGTTTGTATTTAATTTGTTATTTGCTTTTGTTTTATAGTTACTTAAGATCAATAAGGAGTTTATAACATGTAATAGGGAGTTTATGTTTGTACGTGTTTAAATATGATTATAGCAAAAATAATTCAAGTCAACCCAGAGAGTCTGAGAGAACACTTTTCTTTAAAAGAGGTTTTATGTTTCAGGAAACTTATGTCTATGACCTCAATTTATCACTTAATCACATATTTCCTGGTAGCATATTTAACCTCACTAGTGATGTGCCCCAGGTAAATACTATAAATTCTCCAAAGATAGAAACAATGAGGCTTGTATTCCTTTGTGTATCTACCTCTAAATATCTAGGAGTATCTCAAAACTATATTTTATTGAATTAACACATGGAAGTTCTGATTCTGAAGAGTTATGAAATTATTTTAGAGATGAGAACTATTATTGAAGGATGACTTTTATTAAATGCTAGGAATTGTGTTATGTGCTTTAGGCAGAATATTTCAGTCCTCAAAATAATCTTATAGAATATGACCTAATTAAGATAACCATTTTACAGATGAGAAAACTGAGGTTCAAAGAGATTACATAAATTGTCTAAGGTCATTTACCTAGTAAATACTGGAACTGGATTGCTTATGAAAAATGATTGTTAGAGAATTGAGAACAGTATAATTTTCATGATTATTTAAAATTTTTTTATTTTATAAGATATTTAAATTTAACCTGATCTTTAGCTTATAAAAATATTGATAATTTTCTTTTTCTCACTGAATACTTGTAAAATGGTACAAACCTACTTGTATATGCATGAATGAATTTCCCCTTAATAGGTTTGTTCTATTATTATCAGCATTAAGAAATTTATACTCATTTAGTAAAACAACTCTGTTTAATTTAACTTACCACTTGCTAAGATATTTTGATATTTCAGACTATGTTTTGTAATATATAAAATGCCATGCTAACACATCATTAACAGAACATTTCTGCCCATTGACTTTCCATCCAAGGATATATGTGTTGTGGTGATTACTGAACAAAGAGGATCAATGTCGCTATCGTTTCAACCAATGAATAGCTATATAAAACACACCATAAACAAAATCTTAGGATAAATGGAATGGGCATGTCTCAGCTCAATCTTTGGTAATTGTTACACTTATCAATTTTCAGGCAATTATACATTATAAAAATCATTTCCAGGACTTTAACTCTTAATGACTTTGTTTCACATTTCTGATGGCATAGATTCACTAACTGGAAGAGGGGACAGTGTGGTTAGTGTGCATTCTTATGTAGCTTGGTCATGGCTGGATATTCCACTCCTTGTGATTATAGTCGAACATGTGGTCAAAACCATCTTGCCCAGCTATCATGCTACTGTTGCTAATTTTTGAAGAAAAAACCTAAGAGGTAGAGGGGTGCTTATTATAAAAATAGATACTTAAAGGGGAGGTATTGACTTTCCATGTTGTAAGAAAAACAATCCAAAATTTTTATCATGGTCTAGAAGTCCCCACTTGCCCTAGACCACCCTAGGTAGCACCTGTTGCTTCTTCTTGGCAATCTGTATAAAGAATGTTGTTTTCTTTGCCTTTGTTCTCTACCATTCCCCTGCCTGCCTCTGTTATCCCTCCTCATTCTTCCAATCTCAGCTGAACTGTTGAAGACTTGGAGAAGCCTTCCCCAGCTAAGTCAGAACCACCATTATAGACTTTCATTGCAAACTGAACTATTATTTCATAGCACTTATGGGTAGAATTAGATATTTATTTTGAGAACAGGCACTTGTCTGACAAACAAAACAACCAGTGTTCTCTTGAGTCTACCTGGGGAGGTAAAGAAAGGAAAAGAAATGATAGACAGAGAGAGAGACATACAGGAAGAGGAAAGCAGGGAGAGGAAGAGGAGAGAAAAGAGCATGAGAGAAGAAGGGAAAGGAGGGGAAGGGAGAGAGAATGAAATAATTCTGCATGGAGAAGCAAAGACAGACGATGTGGCCCTAGAGAGAGAGAAAGAGAGAAAGCATAGCTTTTAGGCTTCCTAAATATTGCTCCTTTTTGTTTAACCTACCCTACATTTCCTGCTTATGACAGAGAATGCTAATGCTTACTACCAATACTTATGTTCTCTTCTTATTCCTGGGTATGCAGACTGCATTTCCCAGTTACCCTTGCACTTAAGTCGTACCATGTCAGTGAGTCCCAGCCAATGGAAAATGAGCAGAAGGGATGTAAACCACTTCCAGACATGGCTCCTTAGTTCTCCCATGGGCCCTTCTAGGCTCTATCTTTATTTGCTCACTGGCTGGTCAATAAACAGTTTCCAGCAGAAGATTCAAGACACAATAGAGCCATTAGGTAGAAGGGGCTTATTGCCATAAATCACTTTAGTGAAGACCCAATTAGCCTGTATAATGAGTAAGAAATAAACCTTTATTCTGTTAGACCATTGAAGATTTGGTGTTTTGTTTTAGCAGCTAACTTTAACTTCCATGAGACATCTCACTATTTGCATATAAAATATCTTTATTTGGCTTATATTAGGTTGAAGCGTATTTTAATTATTTATTACCAAAATAGCCTTAACTAAAGTAGCTACTAAAAATGGGTTAAAGCTTTGTGATTTGCACTACTGGTTTAGAAGATACTTTTAAAAACAAGTATGTGTGTGTATATATATATATATAGATAGATAGATAGATAGATATAGATATAGATATATGTATATATGTGTATGTATCTGTGCATAAAGTCAAAGTTAGAATCAGTGATACTAACTCAGCAAGAGTCAAATATAAAATCCATTACTTTGTAACCAAAAGAGGTAAAGAAAAAGAAAACCTAGAAATAGTCTGCAAATATATATATACATATATTCATACGCACATGCACAGCTAAATTGAGAACCATTGAGCCAGATGAATACACACTAAACAGTTGACAGCATTTATTATTGGGGAGGAAGAGGAGGCCTGGAGAGGAGGAATGTTTGACTAATTTTTATCATTATGTAGTTCTGCATTGCTATTACCAAAGGTATGTTTTCTTATTTAAATTTTTGCTTATGTAATATACATAATACAAAATTATAAAGCTACGAAAGGGTTCATAATAGGAAGTCTAAGCCATAGCAATCAGACAAGAAAAATAAAAGGCATCCAAATTGGACAGGAAAAAATGAAACTGTCATTATTTGCAGATGAAATGATACTGTATATAGAGGACCCTAAAAACTCCACCAAAAACTGACTACTTCCTGCCAAGATAGAGGTGTAAGCAGATATATTTTGCCTCCTGGCACAACCAAAAGAGGGAGAACAAAAATTTTAAAACAAAAAAAATAAACAGAACTTCTGGAAAATCAAAATGTAAAAACCAAGGAGTTAAAGAAGAAACATTCATGCAGATAGTAGGAGGGGTGGAGACAGGCAGCCAGGGTTGAGAGGATGCCTGGTGAGGCAGCAGCTGGAGGACTGGGTGGTCCCACATTTGCGTGCAGATAAACTGGGAGGAACAAATGGAGAGCAAGAAAGACCGTGTACCTCAAGGTTCCCACATGGGAAAAAAAAGCCTCAAAAACCTCAGGCTGTGAGAACCTGTGAGGGTTGCAGTGGCAGGAGAAGCTCTCGGCCTCACAGGAGAGTTGGTTGGAGAGACCCACAGGGTCCCAGAGTTTACACAAACCCACCACCCAGGAATCAGCACCAGAAGAGCCCAATTTGCTTGTGGGTAGCAGGGAAGTGCCTGAAAGCCAGTCGAGAACTGAGCAAGTGACATTGTTCCCTCTTGGATGCCTCCTCCACATACAGCATCACAACACAGGGACCTGGGTTGCCCCACCCTGGCAAACACCCAAAGCTCCCCCTCTTACAACATAACAGGAGATCTGAGAAAAAGACATGTGGCCCAAATGAAAGAACAGATTAAAACTCCAGGAAAAATACAACTAAGAGATGGAGAGATAGCCAAGCTATCAGATGCAGAGTTCAAAACTAGTAATCAGGATGCTCACAGAAATTATTGAGTATAGTCACAAAATAGAGGAAAAAGTGAAGGCTATGCAAAGTGGAATAAAAAAAATTATACAGGGAACCATCAGTGAAGGGAAGGAAACTGGGATTCAAATTAACAATTTGGAGCAGAAGGAAGAAATAAACAGTCAACCAGAACAGAATGAAGAAACAAGAATTCAAAAAAATGAGAAGAGGCTTAGGAACCTCTGGGACAACTTTAAACGCTCCAACATCCGAATCATAGGGGTGCCAGAAGGAGAAGAGGAAGAACAAGGAATTGAAAACTTGTTTGAAAACATAATGAAGGAAAACCCCACAATCTCTTCTGAAAATAGACTTCCAGGAAGTCTAGGAAGCTCAAGAGTCCCAAAGAAGGACTCAAGGAAGCAAAGACCAAGGCACATCATAATTACATTATCCAAGACTAAAGATAAGGAGAGAATCTTAAAAGCAGCAAGAGAAAAGGAGACAGTTACCTGCAAAGGAGTTCCCATAAGACTATCAGCTGATTTCTCAAAAGGAACCTTGCAGGCAAGAAGGGGCTGGCAAGAAGTATTCAAAGTCATGAATGGCAAGGACCTACAACCTAAATTACTCTATCCAAAAAGTGCTTCTCAGATAAGGTAAAGTTAAAGGAGTTCATCATCACCAAGCTCTTATTACATGAAATGTTAAAGGGATTTGTCTAAGAAAAAGAAGAAAACCAAAAACTATGAACAGTGAAATAACAAACTCACAACTATCAATAACTGAATCTAAAAAAACCAAAAACAAACTAAGCAAACAACTAGAACAGGAACAGAATCACAGAAATGGAGATCACATGGAGGGTTATCAGCAGGGAGAGGGAAAATGGGAGAAAAGGTACAAGGAATAAGAAGCATAATTGGTAGGTACAAAATAGACAGGGGGAGGTATAGAATAGGATAGGAAAAGGAGAAACCAAAGAACTTATATATACGACCCATGGACATGAACTAAGGGGGAGGGGAATGCTGGTGAAAGGGGGGTGCAGGGCAGAGGGGAATAAAGGGAAGAAAAGAAATGGGACAACTGTAATAACATAATCAATAAAATATACTCTTTAAAAGTCCACCAAAAATTATCAAAACTGATAAATGAATTCAGTAAAGTAGCAGGATATAAAATTAATATTCGGAAATTAGCTTCATATTTATACACCAAGGAAGAACTATCAAAAAAAGAAATTAAGAAAATAATTTCATTTCCAACTGCATCTAAAAGAATAATATACCTAAGAATAAGTTTAACAAAGGAGGTAAAAGACTTGTACTCAGAAAAATATAGGACACTGAGGAAAGAAATTAAAGATGATACAGATAAATGGAGGCATATACCATGGTCATGGATAAGAAGAATTAACATCATTAAAATGTTCATACCAGCCACAGTAATCTATAGATTCACTGCCATCCCTATCGAAATACCAATGTCATTTTTCACAGAACTAGAACAAATAATCTTAAAATTTATGTGAAACTAAAAGCACCCTGAATAGCCTCAACAATTATGAGAAAGAAGAATGAGATTGGAGGTATCACACTACCTGATATCAAACTATAGTAATCAAAACAGCCTGATACTGGCATAAAAATAGATACATAGATTAAAGTAATAGAAATAAACCTAGGCCTATATAGTTAGTTAGTCCATGACAAAGGAGGAAAGAACATACAATTGGGTAAAGACAGTCTATTCAGAAAAATTGGACAGATATGCACCAAAAAATTAAAACTAGACCACCTTCTTACAACATATACAAGAACAAACTCAACAATGATTAAAGACTTAAATGTGAGACTTGAAACCATAAGACTGCTGGAAGAAAACATAAACAGTAAAAATCTTTGACATTGCTCTTAGCAATATCTTTTTACTATGTCTCATCAGGCAAGGAAAACAAAAGAAAAAAATATACAAATTGAACTACTTTAAATTTAAAAGTCTTTACACAGTGAAGAAAAACATTATCAAAACCAAAAGACAACCTACTGAATGGAATAACATATTAACCAATGATACATCTGATAAAGGGTTAACATATAAAACTTATGAAGAACTCATAAAACTTACCACCAAAAACATCCAAAACCAATCTGTATAGAAACGGGCAGAATCCCTGAATAGATATTTCTCCAAGGAGGACATACAGATGGTCCATAGACATAAGAAAAAATGCTCAGTATCACTAATCATGAGAGAAATGCAAATTAAAATCATGAGATATCACCTCACAGCTGTCAGAATGGCTATAATCAAGAAATCAACAAGTGCTGGAAAGAAGGAAGAATAAAGAGAACCTGAATGCACTGTTGATGGGATTGCAAATTGAAAAAACCGTTATGGAAAACAGTATTCAAAAAATTAAATAAAACTACCAGATTACCTAGCAATTCTGAAGTAAAACACTTATTTGAAAAGACATATGCACACCTGTGGTCATTGTAGTGTTATTTAAAATAGCCAAGAATAAATTGATGGTCACCAGATGGAAGAGAGGTTGGTGGGGTGGGTAAAAAAGGTGAAAAGGATTAAGAAGAACAAATTGGTAGTTATAAAAATAGTTGCAAGGAGAAAAAGATGGCAGAGGAGTGAATGGGAGTCACGCTGACCTCCTCCCAAGACCAAACTGGAATTGTGACTAAATAGTGGAGAAATCACCTGGAAAACAATGGAATGATAGAGGGAGAGGAGCCTTGGAGCTGCAGACAGACAGTGGATTCAACTCTTACACATCCGAACGGGTGAGAAGTGTGGTGGAGTCTCGAGAGGATGGGCTGGGTGTCCACGGGCACCAGCACCAGAGGGACATTGAAACAGCCAGTTAGATCCCCCTGAGAAGAACAGGGTCTGAACCATACATAAACAGGGACCCCCTAGACTACAGCAGCTGAAATTAGGAAAACTCACAGACAAAACGCAACCCCAAAAAGCTTAGAAGGGCTCTTTGCCAGAGACAGGTGGCTGGAGATGCAAAGAGACATTTAAAGGGCCAACGCAAAAATTTGCAGTGGCAGCCGACTTCCTTGATCTCTGGGTAGAGGCGGCAGGAGAGTAGGCAGGTGCCTGAGGAAAGATTGGCGAGGAAAACTTTGTGACGAGAACAGAGGCAGTGGCCAGTGGAGCCCGGATCATAACTCACCTCCCACTCTGCAGCTACCACCTGGCCCAGGCATAAGAGCATCAATTAACCTGCCTTTTGCATGCTCCACGCACAGCTTGTGGGTGTGTAGACTGAGTGCAGACTGGTTGGGAGAAATAGAGGATCCCTGGCCAAAGAGGACAAACAGCTGCATAGAGACCCTTGAGGAAAGACTGGAGACGGAGGGGTTGGGGAAAAAAACTGGAGGATTATCTGAGATCCCCGGAGTAGAGTCCCTCCCCATTCTGTAGTCCCCATTTGTGCAGGCAGGCCACACCTCCAAAGAGGCAGAAGCAGCACAGGAGCCAGAAGGCTCACAATTACAGTCCGCAGAAATAGTGGATCCCTAGCAGAAGGGGTCACAGAGCGGCCCAGACACCCTTCAGGAGAGACTGGAGACAGGATTAATTGGAGAGTCCCGGAGCTGACTCCTTCCCATTTCTGTAGTCTCCATTTTGCATGGGCAGGCCACACCCCCAAAGAACCAAAAGCAGGGAAAGCACACAATAGAAAACCTGAAACTGACCAAAGCTGGGCTCCGGCCCGCACGAGATGAGCGCGAGGTTGGGTGAGTCCGCTGGTCCTGGGGCGGGAGGAGCACGCTCAAAGAAATGGCGTAAGAGTGCAGAACTATCCACAAAAATAGTGGATCCCTGACCAAAGGGGTCACAGAGCTGCCCAAGGCAGGAGTCAGACACAGACAGTAGATTCCTGGAAGGCTCAAACAAACGACCCAAGGTCATAGAGGGTCAACAACTGTCATCATCAGAGGCAGACCCAGAAAGAAGAGTAAAGAAAAATTAATTAAATAAATAAATAAATAAAAGACCCACCTACTACCATAGAAGCTAAATCCACAAAGTCAGGAAATCCAGACGGATCAATTGAAGCAGAAACAAATATTAATTAATTAATTAATTAATTAATAGACTCTCACAAAAATGGGAAGAAAAAGAAGTTCCTCCCACATGAGTGGAAAATTGGAATCCCTACAGAGAGAGCTAAATGAAATAGAGGCAAGAGAACTATCAGATATTGAATTCAAAACAATGGCTCTAAGGAAGCTCAATGACCTCAGCCAGCTTAAAGATAACTATGAGAAACTGAAGAGAAACTATCAGGACCTTAAAACAAACTATATCAATCTGGAAAAGGACATAGAAAATATCAAGAAGACACAAGAGGATATGAAGAATATCATTTCTGAATTGAAGAATACAGTAGAAGGAATCCAAAGCAGGCTGGACGAAGCTGAGGATTGAATCAGTGAGATGGAGGATAAAGTAGAAAGAAGCTCCTAGAAAGAACAAGAAATGGAAAAAGACTCACAAAGAATGAAGAGGCATTGAGGAAAATACAGGACCACCTGAAACGCAATAATATCCATATAATAGGGATACCAGAAGGAGAAGAAGAGGAACAAGGGATAGAGAACCTCCTCGAAAAAGTAATGATGGAAAATTTCCCCAATTTGAGGAGAGAAAAGGTCTAATGGATCCAGGAGGCACAGAGGGCCCCACTCAAGAGTGACCCAAGGAGGCCCACTCCAAGACACATCATCATTAAAATGGCAACTATCAAAGACAAAGAGAGAATACTGAAGGCAGCAAGGGAGAAGGAGAAAGTAACATACAAGGGGTCCTCGATTTGGCTATGAGCTGACTTCTCAACAGAAACACTACAAGCCAGAAGGGAATGACAACAAATATTCCAAGTCATGAAATGCAAGGGCCTGCAACCAAGGCTGCGATACCCAGCAAGGCTCTCAATGAAAATAGAAGGGGAAATTAGGAGTTTCCCAGACAAAAGAACGCTACAAGAATACATCTCTACCAAACCAGCACTCCAAAATATGCTAAAGGGACTGGTTTAAGAAGATGAAGGAAAAGAGTGAGAAAGAGAAACACACAGGTACAAAGAGAAAAAATGAATAAGTTTCTATCAGTAATAACTCTCAATGTAAATGGTCTAGATGCCCCCATCAAAAGACACAGGGTAGCTGAATGGATAAAAAACATGATCCACACATATGCTGCCTACAAGAGACCCACCTCAGAGCAAAAGACCTACACAGATTGAAAGTAAAGGGATGGAAAAAAATATTCCAAGCAAATGGGCAAGAGAAGAAAGCAGGGGTTTCCATACTTGTATCAGACAAAGTAGATTTCAAAACAAAGGCCATAAAAAGAGACCCAGAGGGGCACTTTAGAATACTTAACGGAAGAATCTGTCAAGAAGACATAAACATTGTAAACTTATATGCTCCCAATATAGGAGCCGCCAAGTATATAAGGAAATTGTTGGACGACTTCAAAAAAGATATAGACAGCAACACACTGATAGTAGGGGATTACAACACCCCACTGTCAAAAATGGACAGATCTTCCAAACAAAACATTAATAAACATATCGTGGCGCTGAATGACGCACTGAATCAAATAGACTTAACTGACATATATAGAACCTTACATCTCAAAGAAGAAAAATACACATACTTTTCAAATGCTCATGGAACTTTTCCAAAGATAGACTACATGATAGGACACAAAGCGAGCCTCAGCAAATCCAGGAAAATTGAAATAATATCAAACTTCTCGGACCACAAGGGCTTGAAACTGAAAATCAACCTCAAAGAGCAACTTTAAAAAGTTGCAAACTCATGGAGACTGAACAGTACACTTTTAAACAATGAATGGGTCGATAATGAGATAAGAGAAGAAATAAATAAATTTCTGGAAACAAATGAAAATGAACATACAACAGTCCAAAACTTATGGGATACAGCAAAGGTGGTCCTGAGAGGGAAGTTCATAGCAGTACCAGCTTACTTAAAAAAGTTAGGAACATTTCAAATAAAAGACCTAACACTACAAGTTCAAGAATTGGAGAAACAACAACAAATACATCCCAGAGCAAGTAGAAGGAAGGAAATAGTCAAGATTAGAGCAGAACTGAATGACATAGAGACGAAAAGAACAATTCAAAGGATCAACCAATTCAGGAGCTGGTTCTTTGAAAAGATAGATAAAACTGACAAGCCTTTAAGCAGACTCATCAAGAAAAAAAGAGGACCCAAATTAATAATATCAGAAATGAAAGAGGAGAAATAACAACTGATACCACAGAAATACAAAGGATTGTAAGAAACTATTATGAACAATTATAGCAAAGAAATTTCAAAACCTGGATGAAATGGACAAATTTTTAGAAAAGTATAATCTTCCAACACTGAAGGAGGAAGAAACAGAAAGCTTGAAAAGACCGATAACAGCTGCGGAAATTGAAGCAGTAATCAAGAAACTCTGGGCACACAAAAGCCCTGGACTGAACGGTTTCACAGGAGAATTTTACAAAACATTTAAGGAAGAGCTAACCCCTGTCTTTCTCAGACTATTCCAACAAATCCAAGAGGAGGGAAGACTCCCAGACTCTTTCTATGAGGCCAGCATCACCCTAACCCAAAACCAGATAAAGACACTACAAAGAAAGAAAACTACAGGCCAATTTCGCTGATGAACATAGATGCTAAAATCCTCAAGAAAATATTGGCAAACCGCATCCAGCAATACATTCAAGAGTATCTACCATGACCAAGTGGGATTCATCCCAGGGATGCAGGGACGGTTCAATATACGCAAGTTAATAAACCTAATAAATCACATAAATAAAAGAAAAGACAAAAACCACATAATCATCTCGACAGACACAGAAAAAGCATTTGATAAGGTCCAGCACCCATTTATGATCAAAACACTCAGCAAAATGGGAATCAGTGGGGCACTCCTCAACATAATAAAGGCCATAAATGAAAAACCTACAGCCAAAATCATACTCAATGGACAAAAACTAAAAGCTTTCCCACTAAGATCAGGAACACGACAAGGATGTCTGCTTTCACCACTTCTTTTCAACATTGTATTGAAAGTTCTAGCCACAGCAGTTAGACAAGGAAAAGAAATAAAAGGCATCCAAATAGGAAAGGAAGTAAAACTATCATTGTTTGCCAATGACATGATAGTGTACATAGAGAACCCTGTAGACTCCACCAAAAGACTACTCAACCTAATAAGTGAATTTAGCAAAACAGCAGGATACAAAGTTAATATTCAGAAATCACAGGCATTTTTTATACCAGCAATGAAATAGAAGAAGAAATCAGAAAAAAAATACCATTCGATATAGCAATAAGAAAAATAAAGCACCTAGGAATAAATTTAACCAATGTGGTAAAAGACTTGTACACAGAAAACTATACAACATTGAAGAAAAAAATTAAGGAAGACACAAATGAATGGAAGCATATACCATGTTCATGGATTGGAAGAATTAATATCATGAAAATGTCCATACTACCCGAAGCAATTTATAGATTCAATGCAATCCCATTTAACATACCAATGACGTTTCTCACAGAAATATAACAGACATTTCAAAAATTCATAGGGAACCATAAATGACCCTGAATAGCTGCAGCAATTTTGAGAAAGAAATACAAAGTAGAAGAGATCACTATAACAGACATCAAACGATACTACAAAGCCACTATACTCAAAACAATCCAGTACTGGCACAAGAGCAGACCTATAGACCAGTGGAACATAATAGAAAGCCTACAAATAAGCCCAGGTGTATACGGGCAACTTATATTTGACAAAGGGGGCAGAAGCATAAAATGGAGCAATAATAGCCTCTTCAACAAATGGTGTTGGGAGAGCTGGACGGCTACATGCAAAAAATTGAAATTGGATCATCCGCTGACACCATACACAAAAATAAAGTCAAGATGGATAAAAGACTTAAATATAAGTCACAACACCATCAAAGTCCTAGAGGAGAACATTGGCAGGAAACTCTCAGATATCCCACGCAGCAATTTTTTCACTGATATGTCTCCTAAAGCAAGGGACATAAAGGAAAGAATAAACAAGTGGGACCTCTTCAAAATAAGAAGATAAGAAGCTTCTGCATAGCTAAGAAAAACATCAGCAAAATGAAAAGGGAACCAACTGTATGGGAAAATATATTTGCTAATGATACATCAAATAGAGGTTTGATCTCCAAGATATATAAAGAACTCACTTGACTCCACTCCAAGAAGACAAATGATCCAATGAAAAAATGGCAAAGGACCTGGGCAGACGCTTTTCCAAGGAAGAGATACAGAGGGCCCAGAGACATTTGAAAGGATGCTCGGCATCACTAGCCATCAGAGTAATGCAGATCAAAACCACAATGAGATACCACCTCAAACCGGTCAGAATGGCCATCATAAACAGATCAACAAAGAGGTGCTGGCGAGGCCGTGGAGAAAAGGGAACACTAGTACACTGTTGGTGGGAATGCAGACTGGTGCAGCCATTGTGGAAAGCAGTGTGGAATTTCCTCAAAAAGGTGAAAATGGAACTGTCTTTTGTTCCAGTGATTCCCCTGCTGGGACTATACCCTAAGAATCCCAAAACACCAATTCAAAAGAACCTATGCACCCTAACGTTCATAGCACCACAATTTAAAATGGCCAAGTGTTGGAAGCAACCTAAATGCCCATCAGTAGATGATTGGATCAAAAAATGGTACATTTACACAATGGAATACTATGCAGCAGAAAGGAAAAAAGAACTACTGCACTTCGCGACAGCATGGATGGAACTAGAGAGCATTATGCTAAGTGAAATAAGCCAGGGGGTGAAAGACAAATACCCTACGATCTCACCTATAAGTCGAACCTAACCAACAATACAAAGATGCAAGGAAAATAAGACCAGCAACACTGAAAGGAAAAGAAACCAACAGAGACAAGAGGGAAGAAGGGAGGGGTGGGCAGGGGAACAGGAAGGGAAAGGGAAAGTTAAGGAACATATAGCAAGGACTCATGGACAGAACCAAAGGGGAAGGATTGAGGGAGGGAGAGGGTGGAGGGGGCAGAGGAATATGGTGGGGGGAAGGCAGAGACAAATGTATTTGAAAAACAAAATAAATTAATTAAAAAAAAATAATTGCATGAATGTGAAGCATAGCAGAGGTAATTGAGTCAATAATATTGTAATAACTATGTATGGAGTCAGTTTCATACTATAATTATCAGGGTGATCACTTTGTAAGGCATATAAATATCTAAACACTACATTGTACAACTAAAACTAATATAAGTATGAAAACTGTAATTTAAAAAATATTTTTTTGTGTGTTGTTCAAATACAGTTGTCCTCATTCCCCCCGCCCCCGCCTCCACCCTCGAACCTACCTTCTTTGGCTTTTTCCACGGATTGGTCCTTCATACATGTTCCTTGATGGCCCTTCCCCTGTATTCCCCCATTATCCTTCTTCCCCCTCCCCTCTGGTTACTGTCAGTTTGTTCTTTATTTCAATATCTCTGGTTATATTTTGCTGGCTTGTTTGTTTTGTTGATTAGGTTCCACTTATAGGTGAGATCATGTGGTGTTTGTCTTTCACCACCTCGCTTATTTCACTTAGCATAATGCTCTCTAGTTCCATCCATGCTGTTGTGAAGGATAGGAGCTCCTTCTTTCTTTTTGCTGGGTAGAATTCCATTGTGTAAATGTACCATAGTTTTTGATGCACTCATTTAGTGATGGGCACTTAGGTTGCTTGTAGCACTTGTCTGTTGTAAAAAATAATTTTTAAAAAGGGTTCATAATGTAAAATGAGTCTCTCTTAACTCTCCTTCCTGTCTGTAGGGGACCCAATTTCTGACTTGGACCTCAGAGAAAACTACTGTTACCAGCATTTTTGTGTATCTTACTTAATCTAAAGCATATTTATTTTATATTTTATGTATGTACATTTCTACCTAAACAGAAAAATAAGGTTAATTTTGAAGGATAGATAAAACAGGAATGATTTAACATTAAGTTTATGTGTTGAACTGTAAATCATTCTAATTAATTTAATCTGATTATATAAGGTTTATATCACAGTTGATCTCTTCACCTGAATTCAAATTCATTCCATTTTGATATATCTTAATTTCAACTCCCATAATACAAGTATAGAAACCTTTTCCATCCTTTATGCAGCTCCCTTACCTTCCCCAAGCATCACCTGTGCTTCCAAACCATGCCATTCATTGTGTGTGTCTGTGCATCACTGCATGTGTGTGTGTGTGCTTGCCAAGTGGCTTATGTGGGAATTGAGCCAGGAAGCAGTAGTGACAGACAGATGGGGAATGACACAGAGAAGGTGGGACAGGTAAAGTAAAGCCACTGCTTTGTGTGACCACAGCAGGGCCACCCAAAACTTCCAAGGAATCTTGCAAAATGCACCTCAGAACCTCTGCCAAGGGCCATGAAAGGCTGATGTAGTTATCCTGAGGCCCCCACAGCTCACTGTGTACCATTCACTTTTGGATTTTTTAATGGTCCTGAGGCAAAACTGTCTGGTATCACAAATGCTAATTATTTGAGACTACTCTTAATTAGTTATGTGAGTTATTCATTCTGGAATCATGACAGAAAGTCTCAGCTGGTTGGTCCCTGGAGGCAAAGCGTGGAGGCTTTCCTGGAGCTTACTTAGTTTATGACCCCTCCCCATGTCTCTCTTCCTTCTTCAACCAGAACATTTGGTTTCGTCAAACTCACTGGGACCACCAGCCATGAAGACCTTTACAATTAAATGCTCAGAATGTGCATGATTTTTAAAGGCTTGCTGCACAAACAAGATAAAAGCTTCTGTGCTATTGCCCAGTGGAATTATTCAGCTCCCAATCCAGTGGCATTGTGGAGGGATCTACTGTGAGCTGACCATTCGTTTCCTGCTGACTTCTAATTTCCCTTGCTCTGGTGATTTGTGAGTTGCCATATGTACTGTATTAAGCATCTTGTCTGCTTTCAAGCCCAAATAAATAATTAAAGCTTTATTGAGGAGAGCATGGTACAGATTAGTGCATTAAATACTAACCTGTTCATTACAGGCTCCTATGTGTGCAAAACTGGGTGGTAGGGAGGTCCTTATTTATATTAAGTTATTTGTTCTTCATAGAATACTTGTTCAACAAAGTGGTTGCACAGATAGTCCTTCTGAAAGAGTTTACTGGAAGACACTGCTGGTCCGTCCTTCTGGGATCCTTTTTTCTTTTCTTTTCTTTTCTTTTTTTTTTTGCATCAGAACAATCGAGGGCAAAAAAAGCTTCCTTCACACTGAAGAGCAGCTCCAAGCAGGAGGAAATGAAGCTTTACAGGTCATGAAATATATGCAGGAGAAAAATGACCTCTGCAAGTTACACGAGGAGGAAAAACAGACCTCGCATTGTCTTTATGAGGCTGTGTGAGCATTTGGTTGGCAATGGGGAAAGAGAATGTTATCTATTACAATCACAATTTAAACTCTGCTTTACGAAACCAAGTGGACTGTTAAAAAGAAGGAAGCAATGTACACCGCCATGGAAGATATCCGTGATGTCAAAAAGACAAACAAGGGACAGAGCAATAAGCATAATATAATGCTATTTGTGTAAAATCATACTATTAAAAACTATATGGAGTGTACATATGCTTATGAATGTGTCAAATAATGTCGAGAGGGTAACATATTCAGCTATTTTGGTGTTTCCTCTGAGAGAAGCAATTGATGTTAGGGGAGGGGATGGAAGGTTTTATTTGTCACATTACACCAAAATTTTTTAAAAATATATTTGAGAAAAATACAATTTTAAAAATTAGCTACAGAATTTTATTATTACAAAACATTGTTTTGACTGTTAAGCTAGAGTCCTAAAACATTTTGCAGCAAAAGAATTGGATTTCAAAATTTTGAGGAAATCTTAGGAAGACAGTTATTCAGCTGCAAGAGTGTTAAATTGCAGACTTGAAGCATAGTTTGTGGATTTAGAAATCTATTATCCCCCCTACCTCTCTCAAAAATAGTCTTATTATGTTAAAAGCATGAAATAATTTAAAAGGAAGCCTGCACAAAGTTTGGAGTCAAAGAGAGCTGTGCTCAAATCCCACCTCCACTACTTATGAACTGTATGACTCAGAGCAACACACTCAATCTTGCTAAGCCTTCATTTTCTCACCTGTAAAATGAAGAGGCTAACAAAATTGGATCATTGTAAAATTTAATTAAGATAATGTATTTAAAGGGCTTATCTTATTGGCTGGTGTAAATTAGGTACACAATAAATGTTAGCTATTTGTAGGTGTAGAAAATATTATTGTTCAAAATAGCCTATATACCTACCTGGGGAAGTTTATATGTCCCAGCACTGTTGAACCCAAGTGGCCAAATGATTTGTTTATGCCCATGAATTACGGCTAGAATGATCACTTCCCAGAAGATACTCTGAGATCCAGCTCCTAATCCACTGTTTCTCTTTTGTCTCGCTCATGACACCAAGTGTTCCAAGAGACTGAAATCTTGGAGTGAGATAAACATGACGCAAAGCAACCAATCCATGACAGCTGTGGCATGGAGTAAGAGAAATACACTTAGATGGAATAAGTCACTGAGATTTTGGATTGTTTGTTATTGTTTGTTAATGCAGCTAAACTCAGCCAACCCAACTGACAAACACACCTTCCCTCTTGGCTAAAGTTTTTGGTCAGGTTTTTTGCTATTATCAGTTAGAGTCCTTAGTTGTAGATATGAGAAATATCTCTATTTAGTTTAAGCAGAAAGGTAGTTTATTGAATGCTATTGGGTGGCTCACTGCACCTGTGGATGGCCCAAGACTAAGGCTGCATTATTCTAGCCAGGAAGGATGACCAAATTACTTTGCACACCAGCTTCAGCAGGTCTCACTGACATGTCTCATGTGGTCCATTGCCATATGTGGCTAGTGGCTGTTTTCAACAGCACAGTTATGGAACATTTCCATCATTGCAGAAAATGCTTTTGCACCATGCTCATACAGAGACTTGAGCTCGGTGTTGTTTGGAACTAATTGGCACTATAGAGATGGCTGTGTGGTACAGTGAGGAGAATTCCACTGAGAGTCCACAGGCTCCAAATTACAGAGACACCATCTCCCCTCCCCCCGCCTTTGTGGCTTTCGGCAGCTCTTTTAGCCACTTTAAGACTTGATTTTTCACATCTATCAAAAAAGGTCACCATAATTGTCAGGAAATAAGTCCCCTCAGGAAGCCCCCAAACAAGAGTCCTATAATTGACCTCCAGCTTCCTCTTGTACTGGGAAAGTGGGTGGGCCACAGGGCCATGTAATGATGGAGAAGGGTGAGGAGTGGGTTTCCACTCTACACATGAACCCTTACAGATAGTAACCTCAGCTACTTTTGTCTTTCATGTGGATACCTTCTTGCCCCTTTTCCCCAGCAGATCCAAGTTCACAATTATTGTGGCTATGGGAATTTTCATGTTAACAGTTCATAAGGGATATGGATAATTATCCACCACAATCTCACACAGTACAGGTAACATTTTCAGATTTCAATATTTGTGAGCTTCTTTTTCACTGTCACTGAAAAATTGGTGTCTCCAGTTTTTCTTGCTGATTCACCCAAATGCTGTCCAATGTTAAGGTCTTGTCTTTCTTATTTTTAAATTTTTTATTAAATATTTTATTGTTGTTCTATTACAGTTGTCCCAATTTTTCGTTCCTTGCTAGCCTCCACCCAGCCCAACCCCTGCTCCCACAGTCAATCCCCACCCCATTTTCCATGTCCATGGGTCCTTTATACATGTTCCTTGACTAGTCCCATTCCCTTCTTTCCATCCTTTTACCCCTCCTCCCTCCCCTCTGCCTGTTGTCAGTCTATTCCTTGTTTCCATGCCTCTGGTTCTGTTTTGCTCATTAGTTTACTTTGTTCTCTTATAGGTGAGATCACATGGTATTTGTCTTTCACTGCCTGGCTTACTTCACTTAGCATAATATTCCCCAATTCCATCCATGCTGTCATGAAAGGGAGGAGTTCTTTTTGTCTGCTGCATAGTATTCCATTGTGTAAATATATAACAGTTTTTTTATCCACTCATTTACTGATCTGAGAGATGCAAATTAAAACCACAATGAGATACTACCTCACGCCAGTCAGAACGGATATCATTAATAGATGAACAAACAATAAGTGTTAATGAGGATGTGGAGAAAATGGAAAACTAGTGGACTGTTGGCGAGAATGCAGACTGGTGCAGCCACTGTGGAAAACAGTATGAAATTTCCTCAAAAAACTAAAAATGGGACTGCTTTTTGACCCAGTGATTCCACTGCTGGGATTATACCCTAAGAATCGTGAAACACCAATTCAAAAGATCCTATGCACCTGTATCTTCATAGCAGTGTTATTTAGCCAAGTGCTAGAAACAGTCTTCTCTTCCTTACCCTCCTTTTCTAGCCCAAGAGGTTCAAAGCCATTTTCTCTTTGAGTATCAGTTAGCAACAAGACTCCAGATAAAAAGCAAATGGCAGTTCTTTGAGCTCTAACTCATCCTGAATGTACTCACTCCTCTCCACCTTTACTGCCACCCTCCCAGTCCAAGCCACCATCATTGCTCATTGGGTCAACTGCTGGGTTCCCTCATTGATTAATGAATTAAATAAAATCTTTTATAAGTGTTTATTTTATATATGTATGGCAGGCATGATTTTCCTCCTTTTTTTTGAAAATTACTTTTAACACTGTACTAGCCACTTGGCTGTCTCTATACTCCATAACATTTTTTTCTTTACCCAGTAGCCAAAGTGGTTCTAATCGAAGAAGTAAACAGAACATACCTCCCTCTGGTTTTAAAACCCTCTCACATCCTCCTCCTCTTCTTAAAATAAAATTTAAAGTCACCACTTGGTCAAGAGGTCAAGCAGCATCGGAGTCTTGCCTACTTCTACCTCATCTCTGATAATTACCACCTTCAATCAGATCACAGGGAAAAATTTGTGCTTACATTGAAAATTATATATTATCTAGATTCTAGAAAACATCCCTTCAAAATATCTGATTCTAAGTCTATGGAAGTATTTCACAACTCTGTGATTTGGCATTGCAAAACAATTCTTGTCTCTAGACATACAAACCTGTTCTGTCCAGTAGAAGTTCTGTTGACTTCCCTCATCAATGGTGGCAGAAGCTAGTTTTGCCTCCCTTTGCACATTGATTTCTATATTCCTTTACTCCATGTAAATAAGTGCTTTTGGGGCTCCTTCATTACACCATTGATAATATTTTCCAGGTTCCATCATTGATTAATAAATTAAGTAAAATCCTTACCAGATGTTTATTTTATATCTGTATGAGAGTCATGATATACCCTTTATGAAAATTATTTTTAACACCATTTCAGCAACTTGGATCTCCTTTTTTCCATGAGTATCTTAATTTATTTCCACATTAGAATCTCTGTACTTGTTGCACCCTTTGTCCAAAGTCCCCTGCTCTAAGTCTCATTGACTTCTCTTTATTAAGAGATCAGCTCACTGTTGCCTTCTCAGAAAGATATTCCCTTACTACTCCCATTCCTAATCTCTACCTGTTGCTCTCTTTTGTTGTCTTCTGAACATTATCAAAAAATTTCTCCTTCATATATTTGTTCAATTGTTTTTTTTTTCTGGTTCCTTCTTCTTTCTACCCCAAGAAGGTAAGTTCCATGAAAACAGGGACTCTCTCTGTTTTAATCATTACTTATCACTTTCCAGAGCCTGCCTTATCATAGATAATCAATATGTTTGTTTGAACGAGTGAATAAATGAAAAGGATTGAGCACCTTTACTGTATCTGAAGTTACTTAACCTCTTTAAACCTCAGTTTCATCAATTATAAAGTAAACAAGTGACATAATAAACACAATTTACTTCAAAATGATGGAAAGGGAGTAGATGGAAATAGAGATAAAACAAAGTTGGCCCTGAGTTGGTCATTGTTGAAGCTGGATCATAGGTGCACAAGGGTTCAGGATGTAGTCTACCTACTTTGAAATATAATTGATATTCTCCATAATATAAAGTTTTAAATAAGAACAACCTATGTTGATTTTCTCTGGATATTTTTAGACCTCTTTTCTTCCTCCAGGTCTTTTGAATTGCGAACACAAGTGTTTGGGATTTGGGGAGATCTTCCCAGTCAAAATAAATCCAGAAAACATTGCTTATAATCTAGCACTCAAGGAAGAGGACCCTGAAGAAGCTCCTCCTGAACAAAATTTATCAATGGGAGATGTATTCCTAGGAGCATCTGATGGGATGAGCTGAACTTGGAATTGGAACTAAAGGTCAGGAGCCAACAATCAACTGCCAGAACTTGAGGAGTCAGGCAAAGCTGCAATTCCACAGGTATTTATTGAATCTTACCATGTGCTAAGCACTTAAGTAGGTGCTAGAGGAAGAGTTGAGAACAGGACAAATGTGGTTCTTACCATCAGGCAGATTAGAGTCCATCAGCAGAGATAGATGAAGATGCAGGACATTACAATACAGGATGGAAGTACCATTTCAGCGTGTTCCAGAGAGGGGCTCCTAGCTTCAGCCTGGAGAAGGGGAAACCAAGATTTGAAGAGTGAGGAAAAATGATAGCCATGTACTGTGCTAAGCACTTTATAGGTTTCAACTCAGTCGTCCTCACAATGGACCATTAGCTGAGGAAGCAGAAAAGCTAAATTTCTTGGCCAAGGTCTCAGACACACAAATAAGAAGTAGATTTAGGGGTTGAATCTAAGTCACCTGGCTCTAGAGTCCACACTTGCCATGAAGATGCAACACAGCCTCACAGATGAAGTTAACCTGGCTAAAGAGGAAGGGACAGGATTCCAGTTGTGAACAACAGTGATAATTTTCTGGAGACAAAAGAGCATGTGGCACAATTGAGAACTCCAAATTTCAGTGTGGTTGGAGTAGAATGGGGAAAATATGGTATGACTGCGGGGGAGGGGACTCTGGGCAGAAATGACGAGAGAGAGAGAGAGAGAGAGAGAGAGAGAGAGAGAGAGAGAGAGAGAGAGAAGAGCAAGCCCTCAGTGAATGAGGCAAAATGTCAGCAGAAGGGGCAGAATCAGGTGAGACTGAACTTCTGGCAGAATTCTGAAACTTTTCCTGCCCAAGGTGAGGTGGCCACTTTCTGCTCTCCCCAGGTAATCTCTACAGTTTCTTTTTGTCTCTAGTTTATACCTGAGTTTCTTCAGCCTGGTTGTCATTTCTTGGATGTTTTGCCAGAAAGGCACATTATAGTCATATGTCACATGACATTTCAGTCACTGAATGACAGCATATACCATGATGGTCCCATAAGATTATAGTGCAACTGAAAATTCCTAGCACTTATTGAATTATAACCCTCATAGGGCCATAGCCCTCATAATGTCCTAGCTGTAGCCAAGTGCTAGCTATTCTAATGTTGGTAGAACAAGATGTTACCCACAGGGTTGTGGTGGTGTTGGTGTAAACTAACTGACCACCCTCCCAGTCATATAAAAGTATAGCAGATACAATTATGAGCAGTACATACACTATTTGATGATGATAATAAATGACTGTGTTACTGGTTTATGTATTTACAATATTTTTATTGTCACTTTAGAGTGTACTATTTCTACTTATTTAAAAAAAAGTTTGCTGTAAAACACTGTGCCATGTTATGCCTGCAGCAGCTACATGCATTTTTGTGCTCACTGCTGCTCTGGGTTGCATTATTTCCTCTTGTGCTTGATCTAATCTGGAGTTGTTTTAGTAACATGTGGTGTTGTAGAGTAATATGCTACACAGGTTGGTAGCCTAGGAGCAAGAGGCCATACCATGTAGACTATGTGTATAGTAGCTATACTATCTGGGTTTGTCTAAGTATACACTATGATTTTCATACAATGAGGAGATTGCTTAGAGAAGCAATTCTCAGAATGTGTTCCCTTCTTTAAGCAGTGCATAACTGTACTTGGCAGTGAAAAACAAGGGCTCTGAGATAAAATGAAATCTGGATTTAATCATGGGTGTGCCACGTATTACCTACGTAAAGTTGTGCAAGTGTTTTAACCTCTCTGAACTTCAAGCTTATATAAAAGAAAACAATATTAATACTGTTAACTCTAGGATTTTCATGAAGATCCAAGTAAGATAACATATGTGAAGATGTTAGACAATTAGTGTCATACAGTAAATGCTCAATAAATTAGGTCAGGTGTCTTAGCTTCATCCTAGTTTTATTCTTGAAGGCTTCACTCCTCATCCCCTCTCTGGCCACTATATAAGGAAATTACATTAGAAGTCATGAAAAGTAAGGCTTTTGAACTTGAAATGTCAAAGAGTCCTCTTTTCTGGGCAGTGAATAATGCATACAAAGTATTGTTATGGGGAGCCAGTAGGTAAGACAAAAAGGAGTTCATTTTAATCTTAAATTTAGTAGAAATTTTTGTGAAAGTAAATGGACATTGATAAATGAGATAGGCAGAAGTTTGATGAAAGACAGAGGAATTTAGCATTTGGAAAACAGCTTTATGGGGTGGAGGGACCTGATATCAATTTTCATTTCAAACTGAAGGACAGAATAAATATGCCGTAAAGCCATTTTTTACCTCCACTAGCATATAGATTGAGAATAGTTCTGTTTTTAGAAAGGGAAATATATGGTCAGAATCCCACTCAGAAAAAACCTCATGGTCAAGACAAATAAATGTGAGCATTATGTTGGCAAGTAATATATGAGGGCTGCTGTTTATTCTTTCATGTTTACAATTCTCAAATAGAATGTGAATTCTACAATACTGTACTTTTGCTTATGAGTGCCCAACCCAGGTGAAAATTTTCTCTTAACTCTTTTTTTATCCTCATTGGAGTATAATTTTTTATTATCCTTTTAGAGAGAGAGAGGGAGAGGGAGAGGAAGAGAGACATTGGCATGAGAGGGAAACATCCATTAATTACCTTCTGTATGCACCCCGACTGGGGATTGAACCTGCAACCTAGATATGTGCCCTCACAAGCGATCAAATCTATAACCATTTTGGTATATGAGACAGAGCCCCCAGGACAGGGCTTAACTAAGTTTTTATTTCTCATTTATGCTATAGAGAAATATATATTATCTAGAATTTATATATTATCTAGAAATTATATATTATCTAGATTTTAGAAAACATCCCTTCAAAATATCTGATTCTAAGTCTATGGAAGTATTTCACAACTCTGTGATTTGGCATTGCAAAACAATTCTTGTCTCTAGACATACAAACCTGTTCTGTCCAGTAGAAGTTCTGTTGACTTCCCTCATCAATGGTGGCAGAAGCTAGTTTTGCCTCCCTTTGCACATTGATTTCTATATTCCTTTACTCCATGTAAAGAAATGCTTTTGCATTCCCAGCAAAGATGCATGTGTCTTTCATTTGCTGGTAAGATAGGACCAAATCCCTGTGCTAATGAGCTGGTTTCAATGGGGGTGTTTCTGTTCCCATAAATAAGTGGGGAAAAAAAATAATGCTTTGTGAAGCTTTTTTTCAACTTTTTATGCAGAATATAATTTTTTATGGTGGAGAATGGGAGGGGACAGATCACAGACAAGAAAATAGTATAGGAGATTGAACCTGAGGGGATCATCTTCTGCAATTACAGGTATAAATGCACATACTGGACACTGATAGTTGAAAATGAAAGATGGTTGCCATCTCTCTGAGCCAGCATGACCCTGAACCACAATTCTTGGAAAGAGCTCTGGGTTGTTTGGAGTGGAGCTCTTGTCCTGATGGGGTCTCTGCACCCCTACTCATCTCATCTGTAAAACAAGGAAGGAAGAAAATGATCTTCTCGTTTGTTCCAGCCCTAATGTCTATTCTACATGCTGGCTATCTTTTGCTTATTTAGGTAGAAAAAGAAAAAATTTTGACTAACATTTGAACCTGAATTGCAGGGATAGAACAAAGGAATACTTTTATGTTACAGTCTTTTAGTTTAGATGCCACAGACATTTACAACAAATGAGTAATGATGATATAAATCTCGGTATAGCCATATGATGGGATCATAAGCAGTCATTAAAAATGATATTCACAAAAGCTTTAGGGGCCTGGGAGAATGCTCTGGATATAATGTTAAATAGAGAAAAAATCAGGAAACTAAATTACACGAACAGGATTATAACAATGATGGAAATTATGGAAGAAGATCAGCATCCACATTTTAACAGTAGTTGACTCCTGTTGGTGGGCTTATGGCTGACTATTTTGTCTACTTCTCTATGCTTATCTTTTTATACACTATCCTATGTATTAAATATTCTTTTTATGTGCTCTCCATTTTCTACAAGGAGCACGTACTATTTTCTAGTCAGGCGCATTGTGCTTTGAACAGTGTTCCCCAGCCCTGGATGATGAATTTCTTTGTGTGCAGTCTACAGTTCCTGTGACAAATGGCAGGAATCTGAAAAACAGCCAGCTGAGTTGGAGATAAAGCCTGTGGTCACTTGAGACAGAGCAAAGTACTATCAACTAAATAGCTATTGAATTCCTGGCCTTGGTGTTATTAGGGCCATGCACCAACCAAAGGAACTAGCCATCCATAAATGACTTTCAAACTATTAAAATTGAATACATCTCCCTGAGCTAGAAATAGGCCATTGACACTGTAGGTGGTTACACTGCCATACAGGTGTTTCAAAGAACTCATTTATGATACAACATTCTTCTGCTGAAGAATAGACAGTGCCAGAATTAAGGGCCAATAGGCATTTATTGAAACTGTTTTGTGCCAAGGCCTGTGTTAAGCACTGAGGATATAGGATGAATAAGATCAAATTCTGCTAATCAAGGAACTCAGTCTTGTACTTGCTACCAAAACAGAGACAAATAGTTATGCTGCAATGTGATGAGAGTGAAGATGGGAACAGGCACAGAGAGTTATGGGAGCTTAGCAAGGAGCCTCTAAATTAGCCAAGGGATGGAAGAGACTGAGGATGCTTCCTAGAGGAAAGAGATCTGGGACTGGATGGAACAAATATGTAGGAATGGGTAGGGTAGAGAGTTGGGAGACAGGAAATGCCAGGCAGAGAGAGCAGCATAAGCAAAGTTGGGAGGCAGGAAGCAGCATGTAGCTTTGCTGATGTGCAAAGTAGGCCTATAAGTGATGCAGCTTTGTGGATGTGCAAAGTAGGAGGCAGAGAGTAGTGAGAGATGAGAATAGAGGGGAACCAGAGTCCAGATTAAGCAGTCTATGCACTCTATGAGAAGAAGAGAATAGACCAAAGAAAGAATAGATTAAATTATGCTTGCTGGACAAATCTGGCCCATCACTGGTTTTTGTACAAGCCACAAGTTAAAAATGGTTTTACCATCTTAACAATTTTAAGAATATTTATATAATACCCATATAACATCTTCAATTTTGCCTAGGCCTGTAATGCTTTCCAGAAAAATTTTCCTGGACTAGATTATACCCTAAGGTGATAGGAAACCATGGAGGAGACATGGGCTTGGGAGTGAGCTTGGGAAGCATGACTGGAGTTAGGGAGACAGCTGGAAGGCTGTGGGATGTGACAGATGAGAATGTTTTCAGTAAGGCAGTGGTAGAGGGAAAGTAGAGAGAACTGAATCTCTGTGAAGATCTTCACGTCAGTTATTGATGTGTTTCCCTGGAAATTCCTAGGAACATGGTATGGAGTTCACCAGCTGCTGTACATATAAATCTGCAGTGCTCTTAAGACAGGTCAGGCTCAGTTGTAGTCTGAGAGGCATCAGCAAATAAGGGGCACTGGAAGTACACCAAGTGGATGGGACCATTCTCAATTAAGGATGTCAGTGAGGTGAGGAGGTCAGAGGGCCATGGGAAGAATTTGAGGAAGGGTGAGAAAATCAGAAAAGAGAAAACAATGAGTGAGAAGAGAGGTAGAAGAAGAACAGGCCTATGTTTTTACAGAAGTCACAGAAGCAAAAAATTGCAAGTAAAGAAAGTTGGATCAGTAAGTATTTCCAAGTGGCAAAGACTCCCAAAGTGCTCAGGACTGAACAGATGTCCTTTGAATTTGGCAGTTGGGAAGAATAGTAAAGTTATAGAATTTTCTAGAAAGGAAAGATTGGATTTTCTTAGAGAAAATGTTGGATAAAATTTTTCCACACAGTTCCTGTCTAGATTCCTGAAGCTACTTGATCTTGAGATTTATAGAGTCATAGAATTTATCCATTGCCATTTGTAAAAAAAAATGTTCAAAGAACACCATAAAGGGTATTAAAATGACCTAAATTAGTCCATGGATAAAAGGCTTAAACCATTATACTTGGATTAGTGCTAAAATTGTACCAGTTGATGTAATAGACAATTCATACAAAGATAATATGACTTCCCCAAAACATAAATTTTAAAAATACCACTTTAAAATAAAAGGAGCAGTTGGCATAATCAGGAAGACTAGTGATGAATCTGGGCACAACCAGCAATAAAGTCCTGAAGAGAACAAGGAAACAACTGAAAATAAAAATACCATATGATCTCACCTATAAGTGGAAACTAATCAACAAAACAAACAAGTAAGCAAAATATAACCAGAGATATTGAAATAAAGAACAAACTGACAGTAACCAGAGGGGAGGAGGAGGAAGAGAGGGAGGGGGATACATGGGAAAGAAGGGGAAGGGTCGTCAAGGAGCATGTATAAAGGACTCATGGACAAAAACAAAGTGGGGTAGGCCAGAGGGTGGGAGTTGGGGATGGGCAGGGAGGTGGGGAGTGGTGAGGGGAAAATGAAGACAATTGTGCTTGAACAACAATAAAAAAAAATGCAATGATGGGCTTCTGGTCAAGATGGCCTTGACCAGATAAACAGTACTCACAATATCAGGTATTGGTGCCTGTGAAAGGAACTGGGTATTCATAGACTCTTTTTTATACCTATACCAATATTTTTAATACTTATAAATCTTATTGTGACAATGATGTGTTATTTTAATTGTTACTTGATTATTTGTTGAAACTAAACCTGTTTTGTAGATTTCTTGCCTATTTCTATTATTTTTAAAAAGCTTTAAATGACTTTTTTGTATTCTTTATCCATTTTTTTGATTAAATGTTTGTAGAATATTTTTCCTAAGAAACCCCAAAAAACAAACCATTAACCCTTTTTTAGATGTGCTGCAAATACTTTCCTATTCCATTATTTGTTCTTTAACTTTATTATATGTATATGACTATATAGTTTTAAGTGTTTAATATAGTCATGTTGTCAACATTTTACTTTATAGCTTCCAGGTTTGAATATGTTACTTCAACATAAGAAAAATATTATTTTGAATTTCTCTGAAAAATCCTCAGATTTTACATATTGATTTTTAACTCATCTGAATATTTCTTGTATAATGTGTGGAATAGGGCTCTGTATTTGTTGTATTTCAAGTAGTAGTGGTCCCTGCACTTTATTTGTTGAATAAGCCTTATTTTCCCCATTGATTTGAAATATCAATTTAATCATATATTACATTATTAGACAGATATATACATTTGTTTCTAGAATGCTCATTTTATTTCATTGATCTACTTGATTATTTCTGTGCTGGTGTCATGTTGTTTTAATTGCTGAGGCTTTATAATGGATATAAATTTTTAAATATTTTATAATGGATCTTGACATTTAAAAATATAAATAAATAAAATCAATCTACATTAAATAAGAAAGAAAGAAAGAAAGAAAGAACTCCTATCTTTTGTGACAACATGGATGTAACTGGAGAATATTATGCTAAGTGAAATAAGCCAGTTAGTGAAATAAGCCAGTTGGTGAAAGACAAATACGATATGAACTCACCTATAAGTGGGCTCTATGCAACAAAATAAACTAACGAACGAAATAAACTACTGGCATGGAGACATGGAGCAGAATGAAAGTGACCAGAGGGGATGGGGAAGGAGAACAATGGAGAAAAGAAGGGGAAGGGACTAGACAAATAACATGTGTGAATGACCCCTGGACATGGACAACAGTGTGAGAATTGACTGTGGGAGTGGAGGATGGGGGTGGGATAGATGGAGGATGGCAAAGGGGGAAAAACTGAGACAACTGTAATAGAATAAACATGATTTTTAAAAAATAAAGAAGAACTATACAGTACAAAAACCCCCCAAACAAACATAGTACTTGCTTCCTCCCACGACCACATCAAAATGACAACTAAACTACAGAATAGCCCTCATTCAGAACTGCCTTAAATCTGGCTGAATGGAAGTCCTAGAAAAAAGAAGCCACATTGAGACTGGTAAGAAGAGCAGAGAGACACAGAATGGTCTGGTCCCACGCTTACTAATGTCCAATAAAAATTAGGAGGGATATCAAGGCTGTGGAGGTCCCCCCTGAGGGACAAGGGGTCCCAGCCCCACACCAGTCTCCCAAGCACAGGGTTCCAGTGCTGAGAAGAGGAGTCTCCATAATTCTTGGCTAAAACAAAAAACCCCAGCAGGGATTGAGGCTGAGTGAGACAGAGGCTTCTGGAGACCCATGAAGTTCGTTTTAAAGGTCCCACACACGGACTTACTCAGACTTACTGGCTCTAGGCTCCAGAGCTGGGATAGCAGCTTGAAGGGCACCAGGGACATATGGGGAAGAACTGCATTGTCAGCATCAGGGCAAGAGCTGGGGCGACAGCTTTCTCTCAGACAAAAGCGCTAGCAGAAGCCATTGTTCATTTGATGAGCCTTGCCCCTACAGAGCTAGCAGGAAGGCACCATATCTGAATCTCCATCAACCTGGCTAATACTGTTCGCCTCACCCTGGTGATTCCACCAACTTGCAGGCCTACCCTAGCTGTTTCCATTGGCTTTTCCATGCAAATGGCCTATCTTGGCGCATGTTTCAGACTTTCCTAACATCTCTCAAACAAGCAGCATCTGGCCTTTGTGTAAACTGTACTTTTTGCTAAGTGGTCCCAGACCTGGCACTAGTGGCAGACAGCCTTGGTTCACAGCTTGGCCTTAACTGGGTACCTCCAAGCTCAGCACAAATAGCAGTTACTGGTAGATTGCTCTGTTGCTCATGCCAGGTAGCCCCAAGCAGGGCATAGGAAGTAGCTGACCTGGCACCTCCCAAGGGGCCCCAGAACCAGTACACCTGGTGGACAGCTTCAGAACATTCCAGATTACAACCCTCACAACCACCACAAGCCATATACTCCAGGGGTGGACTTGCTGAACACTACAGCCCCACTGTAGCAAGTCTTGCTTTGTAGAGTTGACTCCAGCACAGCATCTCTTCCACCGTAGCTATAGCCAGTTCTCTCAGCTCAGCTGATCAGCCTGTAGGGTAATCTCTCCCAACAGCAATCAAGACTCAACTACAACAGGACAGTGCACACAGCCCACACAGGGGTGCACCTGGAGCACCCAGCTTGGGTGACTGGGGAGGCAGCACCACTGGGCCCTACAGAACACCTACAAGGCCACTCTGCCAAGCCTAGGACATATAGCAGTTCTACCTAATGCATAGAAACAAACACAGGGAAGCAGCCAAAATGCAGATACAAAGAAACTATGTATGGTGTCAGATGGGCACAAGATTTATCAGGATGATCACTTAGTAAGCCATATAATGTCAATCACTGAGGTGTACACCTGAAACTAATAATATCACATGCCGTCTGTAATTGAAAAATAAAAAGTGATTTAAAAATTTAAAAAACACCATCAAGCCCTGACCAGTGTGGCTCAGTTGATTGGGTATCATACTGCAAGTGAAAAGTTGACAGTTCAATTTCCATTCAGGGCACATGCCTAGGTTGTGGTTTGGTCCTCAGTCAGGGTGTGTATGAGAGGCAACCAATTGGTATTTCTTTCAAACATCAGTGTTTCTCTCCCTCTCTTTTTCCCTTCTTTCCTCTCTCTCTAAAAATAAATAAGTAAAATATTTTTAAAAATGCAATCATGAATAAAGTTGAAAAAAATGTATTATAAGGAAGCAAAGTACTGATACAGAAGTTGGAATATTAGCAAGTAGGTGAGTTTATGAACAATCTTTCTTATGCTTGCCCAGAATCATCTCTGAAATAAGTCCCAAACCTTCCCAGTGGATACCCACCCCTCTTTTATTCTTATGGTTCAGGAGAAACAGAAACACATGCCATTCTCCCATTGAGGCCCCTCATCTCTTGCTCCACATGATGGGTTCAGAGATAGGCTCCCTGACCCAGTATGAGCCAATGAAAATCAAGATTGGGTGTTTTCCCAGCACCGGAAAGAAAAAGCCAATCTCTTGTGCAAGGGATTTCTAAACCAACTGGAGGCATGCAGAAAGCCACTGGTGATTATTTGCTACTCTGTGGCTCTCTGAGAATGAAGCATCAGGAAGGAAAGTGGAGCCAAGAGAGGGAAAGAGAGGCACTTTCCTGATGATATTAGTTAGGTCTCCAGATTCAGCCATGCCAGAAGCAAAACCTGGGTTTTTCAATTACAACAGCCAAAGGAAGTTCCCTATTTCCCTTAAGCTGGTTTGATTTCAGTTTCTGCCATTTACAATCAAAATAGTCCAGACTGATTGACCAAGTTAGGAATATTTGGGAAAGGAATGTGAGTCTAAGATAGCCCCAAATTATAAATTTTATGTGTGCCAAAATATGATCATTAACTGTCAAGCATTGTTTGGTTTAAAAACGGGGAAACATTCAATTTGCTCAAATGAAGAGGAGATTTTCAGTATTAAGTCAAGGGTCACTCACAATACCCAAGGGCACGAATTAAGGTCAGGCATCACAAAGGAGAATAAATTATCTCTAGAAGGTTAGTAGGAGCCAAGAGAGCTACCCCCTCTGCTTCTCTCTTTTTCAGGGGTCATAGGACTGATCCATTCTCAGTTTACTTTGTCCCTAAGGGAACCATCCCGAAGTGATTTTATTCATGACTGGTATGCATACATTCACCAATTCAGCACCTGTGGGTAACTGATCCAGGCTATTCAAATCTCAATTCTAAATGACTGAAAGGGGTGGGGGGTGAGAAAGAGGGATAGGTGAATTTGATTGGCTTAACCTGGTATAGGAGTCCACCTTTGAGCAAATCAGTTGTGGCAAAAGGGCATGTTCCCACCTCTGTTGCCCAAAGAGCCAAGAGCCAAAGAAGTTATTATCCCCTAAACCTATGGAATTAGAAAATGAAAAAAGACATGAGGAGGCACTGTGGCACAGTGGGGAAGAGCCCAGGATTTGCAACTCAAGTCCTCAATAGAACTGGCTGAGAGCTGCTGAGAGCTGTTTAGTTTTGCTCTCTCCTTCTCAGATCCTTACTGCCTCTGCTCTGCCACACTTCAGCTCTCTGTGCAATCAGCACTATTGGATGAGGTCACGTGTTTGAAGATACACTGTTAAAATATAATCAGCTATTTTTATTAATATAGGTATGTTGAAACAAAAGATCTGAATGATTTCACAGAATAGAAAGAACATAACTTTGGAGTAGACATATGGACTTCAAATCCCAACAGTTAAGCCACTTCCAGTTGTGTGACCTCGGGCATGCTCTCCAAATTTCATTTCTTCAACAGAGCTAATGTAGAATTTAATTAAAATGTCCCTAGATATGAATTACCTAGCCCAGTACCTATGGCACTCAGCAAATGTTAACTGTCATCATTATTAGTTATTAAGACACATTATTATTATTTACCCCAAAGGGTGTCCACCCTTAACCTAAAAGTCTTTCATGATAATGCTTCAAATAATCATTTATCTTGGAAAAAGCTCTATGGCAAAAGTTCTGTTTAAACACTGGTTCTTAACCAGTAAAAATACTTTGGGATCTTTTTGGAATTCCCAATGTCTGGACCTCACTATTCACCCAAATGAATGAGTCTCTAAGCCTAGGGCCCTGGCATCAGTATTGTTAAAAGCTCCACAGTGGAAGAGAAAAAGCTCACTCACTGTTTGTAGAATGAATGAATGAATATGTGAATAAATGAACAAATACACGAATGAGTAAGTGAGAGGACCCTTCAATGAATATAATAAATTGGGGCAAAAATGTTAAATTCTGTACTCTGATTTATGTTTTAAAATTATACTTACATGCAAAGAAAATGTTTAAATAACTGCCTAAAAGAAAGAGTTATGTCAGGAATATAAAAATCAAACCACTTTTGTTTTTTGATAGTGTTTGTGTTTTGTTCATTTTGTTAGATCATTATTGAAGAGGAAGATGTCTTCAGTGAAATGTGCATTGCCACAGTAACAAATGGAACTGTCATGTGAGAACACAGACATTTGCCTGCAGGATGAAAATGCCTTCTCTCATTTGCTGCTGTCTTTTCTTTGCATTTGTTTCTTGGATTCTCATGCCCTCATAGAGCTGGAGCTGTTGACAGACTGGATGGCCCCACACAATTTTACTCATTGAATGTTCCCTTTTTGTCCTTGATCAGGTTCTTTAGTTTCGTTTTCTTTCTTTCTTTTTTAACTGTTCCAATACATTTGTCTCCATTTACCCACCACCACTCTCCCCTGCCCCACCTCCCCCACTTCCCCCACTTGAACCTTCCCCACCTTGGCTTCGTCCATGCTTAGTTTCATTTTCAATTGACATGCAGACTACTTCTTTTTCAAGCACATAATCTACCACATACCACAAGTCAAAATAAAGATACGTGTAAGGAAAGAATCCAAGAAGGAAAGAGCTTTATATAGACCCATTGGCTCAATTTAACCCATAAAAGGTCAGGGAGAGAGGAAAGTCCTCACATAATCATTAATCATAACTCTTAACTGTGAAATACAATTGATACACCCTGGCAGGGTAGCTCAAAGCTACACAATGGGAGAAACTGAATGTTTTAAGGCTTAGCAGCATATAAATTTCAGAAATGGAGATTCTAAGGAAATAAGTAATGAGTTAAAAGGATTTTTAGATGAAATATAACAGCTTTTTAAAGAAGAAAAATTGGTTTCATTTTTATTGAAAGTAAGTTAGTCTGCTGGAGAAATCTAGAAAATAAAAAATAAAGTAGTAAATTAAACTAGATTCATTAGTCACTCTTTAAAATTATTGCATGGATGAGTAAAAAGGAAAGGCATAGGAGAAACACAAAAGGGTATTAGAACACACTGGGAGGTACAGATCAGGGGTCACACAGTCAAATGTCTACAGGGCCTTTGGATGTAGGGGTTTGAATATGAAATAACAGGGAAGCTGGGACTCAGGTGAGGTGGAGTGTGTATACCATATTTTTAAAAGTGTCTACCACTTAGTTTCAGTCATGTCACCATGTAGGATATATGCCACAGCCTCTAGTCCTTTAAAGAGAAATTGGAAACCTAAACTTTTTCATGTAAAGGTGTCCCAATTTTTAAATGTTGAAAGCAAACTCAAATATTTTACATATATGAAATTAACCAAATAAAACATGTCAGTAGACTGAATTTGGCCAATGGATTACCATTTTGAGAATTCTTGGGTACAAATCAAATATGCATATGAAATGAACCCTTACCGAATTGGGTTTTAATTCAGTCCAACATAAGCAACTGTGAGACCATGGGGAAATGAATGACTTCACCTTTCAAAACATGCGTTGCCTTATCTGTAAAAAGAGAATGATGATGTCTTCCTTCCCTGGCTGTTGTGAAAAACACATCAGCACATCATCCAGGAGCACGAGATCCAGGGCCACTCTACATGTGTTAGCATGCCATCTATCCATGGCAAATCCCAGAGATCCAGGAAAAGAGTCTTTTAAAATTTCAAATCAGGAAAGAATCTTAAACACAATAATATATGAGGAAAGATAAACAAATGGGGAATTTTGAGTCATGACTTACTGGCTAATGATTTTTTAAATTGTCACATTACAATGTAAAAACAACAAAATATGTCTCTCCACCCAAAAAAAAGACCAGCCACAAAACTATGAATTAGTTATCTCTTGATGTGGTACTTCTCAACCTTTCTTTCATTGTCACACCCCAATGAACCCCACCATAAAAGTTTAACACCACAGATATACCACATATCTGTTTATATACTGTATTTATGCATGCGCATTATACAGAAAAGAGTAAGTTTTCTAATGGTCTAGGAGAATTAACATTATTAAAATGTCCATACTACCCAAAGCCATCTGCAAATTCAATGTAATTCCTATGAAAATTCTAGTGGCTTTTTTAAAACAGCAATAGAAAAACAGTCCTAAAATTCGTATGGAACCAGAAAATACCCCAAATAGCCAAAACAATCTTAAAAAAGAAGGACAAAGCTGAAGGTATCCCACTTCCTGTTTTCAAACTAATACAAAGCTATAGTATAAATCAAAAGAGCATGGCACTGGCATAATAAAAAAACCAAATGGACATATAGATCAATGGAACAGAATTGAGAGCCCAGAGGTAAATTCCACACATCCTTTCAGTTAGTATTTGACAAGGGAACCCAGAGTACTCAATGGGGAAAAGGTTGTCTCTTCGATCAATGTTGGAAAAATTGTATATCCACACTTAAAAGAAAGAAACTGGACCCCTATCTTATACCACTCTCAAAAATTTACTTGAGATAGATTAAAGACTTAGATGTAAGGCCTAAAACTGTAAAACTCCTAGAAAAAAATATAAGCAAAAATCTCCCTGACATTGGGCTTGGCACTGAACAGATTTTGGATATGACACCAAAAGCACGCACATAAAAGAGGGAAAATAAATAAGCAGGACTACATCACACTGAAAAGCTTCTTTTTCTACAGCAAAGGAAGCCATCAACAAAATAAAGCGGCAACCTACTAAATGGAAGAAAAATATTTGCAAATCATATATCTTATAAGGGATTAATATTCATTAATATTCATAAAGAATTTATACAACTCAATAGCAAAACCTAAAATATCCTATTTCAAAATGGGCAAAAAACCTGAATAGACATTTTTACAAAGATGACATACAAATAGCTAACAGGTACATGAAAAGCTTCTCTTCATCAGTAATCACAAAGGAAATGCAAATCAAAACAACCTCACACCCTTTAGAATGACTATTATCAGGAAAAGACAAGATATAAGTGTCAGCAAGAATGTGGACATCTTTCTGCACATTTGGTGAGACTATTAATTGGTATATCCTATGGAAAACAGTGTGGAATTTCCTCAGAAAATTAAATGTGGAACTACCATATGATCTAGCAATCCCACATCTGGGTATCTAACTGAAGAAATGTAATCACTTTCTTGAAGATATCTCCAAAGGTCCACCAATGGATAAATAATTGTAGATATATATACATTTATATACAATTTATTTATATATATATAAAGTCATCTCCCAAATCAATTTTCACCTCCTTTTGGATGGTATTATTCCCACTGAGAATGCATATTTTAAAAGAACTCACAGCACAGATTGAGTTCTGACATTTTTGCCTCACTTTGGAATTAGAGATAATGGATATAAACCTTATTGTTTCATACCTGGAACAGCATAGATGCACAATAAATTATGGCTATTATTATGAATGTTAAAAAGATACATGGAGATTTAACAAGATATTCTCTGAAGCACTGAGTGTCATGAGATTTCCAGAGACACGCCTACATTTTTAGGATTTATTGCCTTACTGCCAGGTCTTTACAAAAGCATTTTCATATCAGATCAGAAACTCTAACAATCCCTCTGGAGATAGCACTTCCCAAGAATTCATATTCTCTAAAGATGTTAGCAACATTGCTGCTCTATGTAATACTCAGCATATTTGTAAAATTCAGAGGAAAAAATCTTCTCAGCAGATATGTCAGATAGAATAATCATTTTTGCTTAAATTCATTTTTGGTCAGTAACAAACTCACTTGTTTTGTGCCCAAAGGTCAGTCTTCGTCTTTTTAGCCTAATGATGTCTAAGCCACAAAGCCTGAAATGTATGAGAGGGTTCTCCTGTTAGGCTTTATGCTATTTCAGTCATTTTGACAGTACACTCTTTGCAGGCCTCTTTCATCATGTTGGACAATTAGCTAGACTCCAGAGAGAAAGGAGAACCATTGCATTAAAGCCTCTCAGTGGTCTGTTGCCTAATGCCTGGCAGCCTTCTCAGGAACAAAAGTAGAAATTGAACTATGAGGACATTAGGAAATTGTGCCCCAAGAGGAAATCTCTGTAGATGATGTTAGAACGATTAGATATTAAAGTTGCAGACTCCATGATTATTAACAAATCTGGGAAAACTAATTAAGAAGGATAAATAGATGCTACCTGGCTTGCTCAGAGGTATAACTTGCCAGTAAAGATTTTTTTTCTCCAGAGATTTGAGGATTTTCCAACTAATATAGTAGCTGAGAGCTGGGGTTGATGGCAGTACACATGGAAAAGAAACTTAAAAAGTTATTATTCTATTTTAGCTCTCATCTTGTACTTGAATCATTTATTCACATCTCCATTTTTTTTTCAAGTAACTTGAAGACTCCAAGGTGGCAAAATTGTACTTTATTGCCTAGTTCACTGCCCTGGACAATTGTTCTTAGTAAGGGCTTGTAACTATTATTATTGTCATTAAACAAATAATGAATCTTTACCACCATTGATAAAGGGATAACCTTTAATATTCCCTTCAAAATATATGTGCCTTTAAGTCAAGTGAATAAGTATAAATTTTGTCTCTGTCACATATAGCCATGTGACCAAAGACCAATTATGGTATATGTATATGGGCCTCTTCTTCCAGGAAGATTAAGCTAATGTGTATGAGTTTTACATTGTAATGCATATAGCTTAGTGCTTGGCACATAGGAAGTAATAAATGATAACTACTATTACCATAATGATTATTATTATGATAATTGTTGAGAGGTTTAATCTTATGAAGAGATCAGCTTTTAAAATTAGAAAAGAAGCTACAAAGTTATACACATTCAAAATTTCCCTTGAAGATCCATTAATTGTTCTTAAATCAACAGAATGCAAACTCTAGAAAAATGAAAACGGAAGATTAAGTTCTTTTCATTTCTTTTGCATTTTGGCTATGGCTTCTCTCTTCCTGAGGCAGCAGAGACCAGAGTCAAGTTTGAAGGGTAAAAGGGTGAGGGAAGGAATCCAAACTCACTCAGTTGAATTTGAGTATGTTGAGCACATGTGTTATGAGATTCCACTGTTTCATAGCTCTAGTTTCTCTAAATGCTGACTTGAAAGCAAGATATTGTCTCCACCCATAGAGCAGAAATGGCTCACAAGCGTTGGAAATATCTGAAAGAGAAGGTTGATAAATAGGAAGATAGATGGCCATGTATAGGTCACTCGAGTATTTTGTTACCATCTCCAAGAATGTCAATAGCAGAGTTTCCAGTTTTGTGAAGTAATCACAATTGGCTGTGTCATCTTAAGCTCAGGCACGAAATCTCCACCAGCCCTGACCATTTCTCTCTCAAGAATGTCAACATGAGCAGATTTAAACATCTCCATCACTCAAATAACATCTGAAATGTCCCCTGGCACCTGTGTTAGATTTGACCCCCTACAGGGAACTAGCCAGTCTGGTCCATCAGCCTTTGGGAATTCTAAGAAATGAAGGACAAGAATGGGGAGGACAAGAGGAATGCAACCTGGACCTAGGCTCTTTGGGGAGACAGAAGTCTGCAAACTGGAGGCTCATAGGCCAAACTTAGCCCACAGACATATTTTGTTTGGTGCACACAGCATTGAAAAAAAATTAATTGGCTGCCAACATTTAAAAATCAGGAGCTATCTTTAAATTACATTTAAAAATCAGGAACTATCTCTCTTAAATTTGTAGTTTCTAGCTTCCCTTGAAAAACCGGACATTCTTACAATACTGGGCCTGCATTCCCACATGGTTCCTAATTGGCTTCAGCTGAGTGGAAGCAGCTCCCAGTAGATCAGGTCCCCTCCTCCAGTTTGCCATCATCCCTAGCTCTCCCCAGTTTTCTCTTTGCTATACTAACATTAAGTCTGTAATACTATGGTTACACTATATTAACTCTTTTTTTCTAATAAAGAGAAAAACAAAATTTTCTCTCTACCTGTATTTTTACCCAAAGCAGGGACTAGATATGACTATGTGGCTTTTAAGTCTTATATCCATATCCCTTCATTTACATATGTTCAACTGATACACACCTATGGGGTACTAGTAGTTTTTGCAGTAGGGAAGTACCTCTATTAGAGTTTGTAAAAAGCCATTGTCTCCAAGCCCTCTGTGCCTTTAGGTGCCCATGGACCCAGTGACTTGGACTGAGGCAACCTTAGCACAGGGTCTTCAGGAGTCTGCTATGGTGCTAAGTGCCCATGAACACTGCCTGTCCGGTAAGTTAAGAGTGGCAGTTTAGGGGGTTGCCTCTGTTTGACCTTATTAATGCCTCTCTAAGACACCTCACCTGTGGCAATATTCCACACTGATAATGAGACCCATGGTGTCCCAGTTTATCCCAACCCTCCAACCTAATAGCTTTCAAGAGCTCCCTGATCCTCACTTGTATGCAGGCCAGGAAAAGAGTAAATGCCTCCCCAAAGATGCTGTCCCCAGGAAGTATTGAAGTGATGCCTATAACTTCAGAGAGGAAAGAGCCTACCAGTATTTGCTAAGGACTTCCCATTTTAATACATGCTTCTGTTTTGCTTCTTATTCTTACAACTTTTTTAGTTCTCAAAGTGGCATCCAGGGTGTCAGCTCCTTGGTCCTGGTGCCCACACGATCCTGTTACCCAACCCCAAACTTGACATTTTCCCCGGGCTAACTCCTTCTTATCATTCAAGCCTCAAGATCAACCTAGCCTTGTCCAGGACCACCTCTCCCAGGTTGATCAGTGCCACTCGCCCCACTGCAAACCCTGCCCTGCCTTCCTCACCACCAGAGCTGTGTTGCTGTTGCCCATCATCATATCCACTTCCTTACACCATTCATCTCCAGCTCACCGCACAGTTCATAGCACACAGTAGAAATTCAGAAGTATACACAAAATCACTGCTGACTGAATGAAGTTTCAGATTCCATCGACTGTATGTGTTGTCTCACATCAAGCCTGTGACACAGTAGAAGTCACAGATTTGCTCACATCTCTACTACTAGAGCCTGCTCCTTTTACACAGTGCTCTTCAGAAAAGAGGTTCATATAGTAAAGAAGATTGTTTTAAAATGTGTGATGATTTGTCCTGAATGATAAAAAGACTATCAGGGAACTCAGTAGATCAAATCTAAACACTGATTAAACAGATTTCTCCCTAGTGCTTTAGGGTCAACTTCTCTTTACTGTCTTAAAAAGAGCAGGTCATAAACATGTTTTGAACCCTTGGAAACTAGAAAAGATTGACTTAAAAATAAGAAAAAAATAAACAAAAGTTCTTTATACATATTTTCTAATAGCTTCTTTCTTCAGATTGAAATTGGAAAAGTCAGTGTTCATGCTTCCTGTCACCTCCAGAACTGGTAAGTACAGACAAGGATCAAATCTTTATAGGTACTTTATTCAAATGGCCAGCAATCTAAGAAGAAGGTGAGTTATATTTATTCCTGTTTCCACCTCCTTGATTAAGCTTATTTCTAGATACTTTATTTTTCTTGTTGCTATAGTAAATGGGACTTTTCATGGTTTCTGTTTCTGATATTTCTTTGTTGGTATACTAAATGCTTTTGATTTCTGAATATTGACTTTGTATCCTGCTGTTTTGCCAAATTCACTTATTAGGTCGAGTAGATTTTTGGTGGAGGCTATATGTTTTCTACATAAACTATCATTTAATCTTCAAATAATGACAGTTTTATTTCCTCTTTTCCAATTTAGATGACTTCTATTACTTTTTTTTCTTGTCTGATAGATACAGCTAGGTCTTCCAATACTATGTTGAAAAAGCAGTGGTAAAAGCAGACATCCCTGTCTTGTTCCAGGTCTTAGTGAGAAAGCTCTTCGTTTTTGCCCGTTAAGTATGATGTTGGCTGCAGATTTCTCTTATATGGCCTTTATTATGTTGAGTATGCTCCCTCTACTACCACTTTGCTGAGTGGTTTTATCATAAATGGGTTCTGTACTTTATCAAATATTTTTCTGCATCTACTGATATGATCAGGTGATTTTTGTCTTCTATTTTTTAATGTGGTATATTACATTTATTGATTTGCGAATATCATACCATCTTTGCATCTCTGGGATAAATCTCACTTGATTTTGGAATATGATCTTTTTAGTGTATTGCTGTATCCAGGTTGGCAATATTTTGTTGAGGCTTTTAGCACCTATGTTCATCAGCGAAACTGGCCTGTAGTTTTCTTTTTTTGTTGTGACTTTATCTAGTTTTGACATTAGGATGATTCTGGCCTCCTAAAAAGAGTTTGGGAGTCTTCCCTCTTCTTGAGTTTTCAGGAATAGTTTGAGAAGAATAGGAATTAGTTCTTCCTTAAATTTTTGGTAAAATTCCCCTGTGAAACTATCTGATCCAGAGCTTTTGTGTGTTGGGAGTTTTTTGATTTATGCTTCTATTTCACTCTTGTTATTGGTCTGTTCAGGTTTTCTACTTCTTCTTGATTCAGTTTTGGAAAACAGTATGTTTCAAGAAATGTGTCCATTTTTCCCAGGTTGTCCAATTTCATGGCATATAATTGTTCATAGTAATTCTTATACTCCTTTCTATTTCTGTGGTATCAGTTGTAATTTCTCCCCTTTTATTTCTGATATTATTTATTTGAGCCTTTTCCCTTTTTCTCTTGATGAGTCTGCTTAAAGGCTTGTCTATATTGTTTATCTTTTCAAAGAACAAGCACCTGGATCTATTGATCATTTAAATTTTTTTAGTCTCTATGTCATTAATTCTGCCTTGATCTTGATTATTTCCTTCCTTCCACTCACTCTGGGTTTTGTTTTTTGTTCTTTCTCTAGTTCTTGTAGATGTAGTGTTTGGTTGTTTATTTAAGATTTTTCTATCCTTTTTAGTTAGGCTTTTATTGCTATGAACTTCCCTCTCAGTGCTACCTTCTCTGTGTCCCATAGGTTTTGGGTTGCTGTGTGTTCATTTTCATTTGTTTCCAGGTGCTTTTTGATTTCTTACTTTATCTCATTATTAATCCATTCATCATTTATAGCATTTTTCAGTATTCATGTATGCGAATGTTTTTGAGGGTTTTTTTTCCTTGAGGTTGTTTTCTAGTTTCAAGCCATTGTGATCCAAGAAGATGCTTGATATGGTTTCAATTTTCTTGAATTTGTTGGGGCCTGTTTTGTGTCTTACCATGTGGTCTATCTTTGAAAAAATTTCCATGTGCATTTGAAAAGAATGTATATTTTGCTTCCTTGAGGTGGAAGGTTCTGCATGTATCAATTAAGTCCATTTGACCTGGAGTGTTGTTTGATGCCACAATATCCGTGTAGATTCTTTGCTTGAAATATCTGTCCCCTGTTGACAATAGGGTGTTAAAATTCCCTATAGAGAGTGTGCAGTTGTTGATATCCTTCTTGAAGTCCTCTAAGATTAGCTGTATGTATTCAGGTGCTCTTATTTTGGGTGCATATATGTTAACAAGGGTTATATCTTCTTGAAGGACTATTCCCTTAAGTATTATGTAATGACTTGCTTTGTCTGTTTTTATACCCTTTGTTTAGAAGTCTACTTTATTTGATATAAGTATAGCTACTTCAGCTATTTTTTCCTGTCCATTTGTTTGGAATATTCTTTTCCATTCCTTCACTTTCAGTCTGTGTAGATCTTTTGTTCTGAGGTGGGTCTCTTGTAGACAGCATATATGTGGGTCATGTTTTCTTATGCATTCACCTACAGTATACTTTTTTATTGAAGCACATAATCCATTTACATTTAAGGTTATTATTGATTGGTACTTATTCATTTTTTTTCTTTGTACCTGTGTTCCTATATCTCTCTCTTTTTCTTCATCTTCTTAAAGCAGTCCCTTTGGCATATCTTGCAATGCTTCTTTGGTGATGCATTCTTTTAGCCTTTTTCTTTCTTGTCTGGGAATCTCCTTACTTTGCCTTTCATTTTAAATGAGAGCATTTCTGGATAGAGTAGTCTTGGTTGCAGGCCATTGTTTTTCATTACTTGTAATACTTCTCACCATTCCCTTCTGGCTTGTAATGTTTCTGTTGAGAAATCAGCTGATAGCCTTATTGGAGCTCCCTTGTATATTACTACCATTTCTCCTTTGATGCCTTTAAGACTCTATCTTTAAATTTTGCCATTTTAATTATGATGTGTCTTTTAATGGGCCTCTTTGGGTTCATCTTTATTTGTACCCTTGGTGTTTCCTGAAGTTGTGTGATTTTACCCTCATCAAGTTAGGGTAGTTTTCTGTTGTTACTTTTTCAAGCAGATTTTCTATCCCTTGCTCCTCTTCTTCTCTTTCTGGTATCACTATGTTATGAATATTATTATGTTTCGTGTTGTCATGCAGTTCCCTTAAACCCTTCTCATTCTCTTTGAGTCTTTTCGCATTTTGTTCCTCTGTCTGGGTGTTTTTTTCCTACCTTGGCTTCCAGCTCATTGATTTGGTCCTCTGCTTTATCTAGCCTGATTTTAATTCCTTATAGTGTATTCTTCATTTCCTCCTTGCTCTTATTCATAGTTTCTATGTCCTTTTCCATGCTGATGTGGTTCCATAGTTCCTTGTAGCTTCCATAGATTACCTTGTAGTTCTCACTGAGCTCCTTGAGCATCCTATAACCATTATTTTGAACTCAGTGTCTGATAGATTGGTTGCCTCAATTTCATTTAGCACTTTTTCTGGGGATTCCTTCTTTCCTTTTAATTGGGCATTGTTACTTTGTCTCCACATTCTTTTTTGTTTCTGCATATTGAATTGATCTGACCTGACTCCCGGTCTTTGTGGTGTGAACCTGGGTGGTGGGAGACCTGTGGGACTCAGTGGTACAGTTTCCTTGATCTCCTGAGCTGGGTGCTCTTGGGATGCCCTTTATGTTGTTCATGTGGGCTCTCATGTTTTACGCAGGTTTTTTATTGTTGTTGGGTCATTCTTTGGTAGGTTCTTCTCTCCAGCTGATGGTCTGAGAGTCACACAACCTACCACATCTAGTATGCTGTTGTACAGGTGCTGTCAAAAAAACCCCCAAAAACCCACAACAAGGCAACCCAGGAAATAAAACACACATTCACAGGTATAACCCCCATCCATAACCACACTATCAACAGTAAATGATCAAATATTAATAAAGATATGAAGAGATTAAAACTATTATAGGAAAGGAAAAATGAATACGAATTGACTAAGTGAAAGAACAATAATTTTCAGAGGGTATAGGGAGGAGAAATAAAAGGGGAGGGAATAGAAACAAGTTGGAGAAAGAAAATAGAGTTTATGTCATAATTAAAAAGGGGGTGGGGGAAAGAAGATAAAGTGGAGTAAGAGTGGGAAGAGTATAGTATGAGGATTACAGAAAAAATTTTTAATAGTGAAAAAATTATGAACCAAATTGGAGAGAAAGATCCACCACAGCAATATCAGCAACAAAGGAGCAAAGATTAATCCTGGTGGAATGGGGATAAGAAAGAGAAAATAAAGAGAAAGGGCTTATGTAATGTTAGAGGAAAGAAAAGTGATTTTGAGAGGATAGGGGAAGGATAAATACTAAGAGTGAGAAATTAAAAGAAAGCTAAGACAGGGAAAAAAGTAAATTTTAAAGTAAAAAAAAAAAGGAAAGGGCAGGGGAAAGGCAAAATGGATTAGGGGAGTGGAATGTTAAAATTTGAACTTGAGAATCGAGGTAGCAGAGGTCTGAGTGGAGGTCATACTGACCTCTTCCTGGGACCAACCTGGAATTAAACTGTGGAGAAATCACCTGGGACAAACAACTGAATAATAGTGAGAAAGGAGCCTTGTAACCTCAATAGACAGAAGAATCAGCTTGAGCACAACCTAACTGATAAGGAGTGCGGTAGAGACTTGAGAAGGCAGGCGGGGCACCTATGGGCAGCAGCACCAGAAGGGTCCTGAAACGGCCAGTTGGATCCTCCTGAGACGAGCAGGGTCTAAACCATAAGTGAGAATCTCCAGCCTACAGCACCTGAGCCCAAAAGTACATAGATAACAGCCACCTACGAAAAACAGCAGAGTTGCTCTCTGCCACAGACAGGTGGTTAGAGATGCAAAGAGCTGTTTAAAGGGCCAAAGCATAAATCTTTATTTGCAGCCACTTACTCTGGGCTTTGGCAAAGGTGGGGACATAGTGGGTAGAGACACTGGGGGAGAGACTGGGGAAGGAGGCTTTGGGGAGAAAACTGAGAGAATAGTTGGTGGGATCCTGGTGCTGACTCCTCCTCCATATACAGCAGCCATTTGGCTCAGGCAGACCACTCCCTTCAGCAGAAGCAGCGTGAGAGGACCCAATAACTTCTCCCAGGAGGGACTCTGCCCTGACCTGTGGTGTCTCTAAGCCAGCCTGCTAAGTGCAGAATGACTAGGTTAACAGCTGAAAGAGAGAGCCACAAACAGTAGATTCCTGGGAGTCGCGAACAGACTGTGTAAGGTCAGACAGGGTCAACATCTGACATCACCAGAAGCAGATCCAGAAAGAAAAAACAGCAGTCTCCTACCATAGAAGTTCATACCACAAAGTCAGGGGGTCAAAACAGATCATTTGAGAAGCAGAAGCAAAAGAGAAGAGTCTCACAAATAATGTGAGACAAAGAAACACCCCTCAACTGAAGGGAAAGAGGAATCCTCACATAGAACTAAATGAAATAGAGGCAAATAAACTATCAGATATTGAGTTCTAAACAATGGTTCTATGGAATCTCAATGAGCTCAGTGAACACAGAGAGAATTATAAAAAAAAAAATACAGGGAAACTACAAGGAACTTAGAACAAATTATATCAGCATGAAAAAGGTCATAGAAACTATCAACAAGATGTGAGAGGAAATGAAGAATACAATTCCTGAATTGAAGAAAACAGTAGAAGGAATCAAAAGGAGGTTAGATGAAGCAGCAGATCAAATCAGCGAGCTGGAGGATAAGGAGGAAAAGCTCCCAGAAGAGCAAGAAAATGAAAAAAGACACAAAAAGAAAGAAGAGGCATTAAGAGAAATGCAGGACAACCTGAAACCTAATAATATCCATATAATAGGGATACCAGAAGGAGAAGAGGATAAGGAAGGGATAGAGAACCTGTTTGAAAAAGTCCTGATGGAAAACTTCCCTAATTGGAGGAGAGAATAGGTCGCACAAGTCCAGGAAGCACAGAGGGTCCCATTCAAGAGGAAGCCAGAGAAGCCCACTCCTAGATGCATCATCATTAAAATGGCAAATATCAAAGACAAACAGAATCCTAAAGCAAGCAAGGGAGAAAGAGGTAGTCACGTATCAGGGAGCCCTGGTATGGCTAGCAACTGACTTCTCAACAGAAACACTACAAGCCAGAAGGGAATGGTAAGGAATATTCCAAGGAATGAAAAGTTAAGGCCTGCAACCAAGACTGCTCTACCAGCAAGGTTCTCAATTAAAATGGAAGGCAAAATAAGGAGTTTCCCAGACAAAAGAAGGCTAAAAGGCTATACCTCCACCAAACCAGCACTGAAAATATGCTAAAGTGGCTGCTTTAAGAAGATGAAGAAGAAGGGTCTATGAATACCCAGTTCCTTTCACAGTCACCAATACTTGATATTACCAGTATTTTTAATAATTACTAATCTGATTGGGACAATGATGTGTTATTTCATTTGTTACTTGATTATTTTTTGAAACTAAACCCATTTTTATAGATTTCTTGCCTATTTCCATTAATTTTTTTTAAATCTTTAAATGACTTTTTGGTATTCTTTATCCATTGTTTTATTAAATGTCTGTAGAATTTTTTCCCTAAAAAAAAAAAAAAGCAAGGTATTAACCCTTTTTTAGATGTCTTACAAACACTTTCCTATTCTATTGCTTCTTTAACTTTATTATATGTATATTACTATACAGTCTTAAATGTTTAACATAGTCATATTGTCAATATTTTACTTTATAGCTTCTGGGTTTGCATATCTTACTTCAGGGTAAGAAAAATATCCTTTTGAATTTTCTCCAAAAATTCCTTAGATTTTACATATTGATTTTTAACTCACCTGAATTTTTCTTGTATAATATATGAAATAGGGCTCTATATTTGTTGTAGTTCAAGTAATGGTGGTCCATGTACCTTATTTGTTGAATGTCTTATTTTCCCCATTAATTTGAAATATCAATTAATCATATATTACATTGTTAGATATATACATTTGTCTCTAAAATGCTCATTTTATTTCATTGATCTACTTGATTATTTCTGTGCTGGTGTCATGTTGTTTTAATTGCTGAGACTTCATAATAGATTTAAATTTTTAAATATTTTATCATGGTATTTGACATTTAAGTAAATAAATAAAATCTCTATAAAAAAGAGAAAGAAAGAAGGAACTCCTAGCTTTTGCAACAACATGGATGGAACTGGAGAATATTATGCTAAGTGAAAGAAGCCAGCTGGTGAAAGAAAAATACCATATAATCTCACCTATAAGTGGAATCTATTCAAAATAAACTAACAAACAAAATGAACCACAGGCAAGGAAACATGGAACAGACTGAAAGTGGCCAGAGGGGATGGGGAAGGATGACAATGGTGGAAAGAAGGGGAAGGGACATGTATGAATGACCCATGGACATGGACAACAGAGTGGGAATGGATTTGGGAGACAGAGGCAGGGTGGGATGGGTGGAGGAGGGCAAAGGGGGAAAAATTGAGACATTAATAGAATAAACATGATATAAAAATTTAAAAAATTGAGATTGGAAATACAAATATAGTGATGATCTAGGAATAAAATTGAAGAAAGGCAGCAATAACCACCATATTAACAACCAATAAGCAAAGACTGATAAAGGTTGAGAAGAATAAGGATATTTTAGACTGGGAAAAAGAAGGTGAGATGACTAATGACAAGAAAAGTGACTTTGAGAGGCTGGAAGGGGGAGAAATAGAGTACAGAATAGAAACAAGTCAGCCAGAGAAAAAGTAAAATTTAAAACAAAAATAAGAAGCAGAAAGGAGAAGGTAAAATGGAGTAAGAGAAGGGAAGAGCAAAATATGAGATTTGAAATAAACTAAAATAAGAAGTCTAGTGAGATAATAGGCATAGATTTGAAGGAAAAGAAATGAATGTTGAAAAGCTATGCATGAGGGAAAATTATGCAAATAATAAAGACCACTGTGTATTTGTCTCCATAGAATCCAGTGTTTACCACTGTTTTCTCTTTCTGGCTCTACCCCTAATAATGTCAAGTGGTATCCTAGTCCAGCCCTAGGCAGCCTGTTTGAGACTACAAGTGATCCACAGTCTATGGCTCTCTCCTTTAGATTTGGCTGGTCTCCAATCTTCTGCCCTACTGGCTTTCCATCAGTCCAGGGCCCAGCAGTGGTTCATTTAATGACCCAAGAGGACTGCCAGGACCTTCACCTGTCTCCAGAGAGATCTTCTTTTGCTATCGGGATGGTGGGAACCCTGGGTCACTCCCAGGGGACACTGTTCAGTTTTCATGGAAGGTGGTGGGATGTTTCCCTGCCCCCTTGCCACGTGACTTGGTCTGTCCCAGACTCTTTCTGTTTCCTGTGAGGGACCAATGTATATAAAAAGAGCAGCTCTTTTCTGGTTGGTGCAGAAAACAGCTATGCCTAGGCCCAGAGACTGGGTGGGGCCCTGAATGTACCTTGTTGCACCTGTCTCTAATCTCTCTGCTCTGCTGGTTTCAGCGGATCAGGGCCAGAGAAACAATATAGAAAGGGCCTTTTCAGAGCTGTTAGCTTTCCCCTGAGGTTATGCACCCAGCAGGGGATGCCTGAGCCTGGCCTTACAGATCCACAGGTGAGGGTATGGCCTGTGTGCCTGTGAGGGGACTTGCCTGGCTGCTGTGAATCTCAGACATTCAACTCCTGGCCATCCAGTCCCCAGCCTGCTGCTCTCACAGGAAACTCGGGCCCAAACTCCCCACTCTGTATAGTACCCTGCTCACCAGCCATGCTGGGTAACTTCCCACAGTCCCTTCAGTGTGACTCTATCCCTCTCAGTTCTTTGTGGGTAGAGCTGCTGCCCATGTGTGCAAGCGCCCGTGAGCACAGGGTCCCTGCCAAGTCTTGAGTCTTGTCTCAGCTCCTCTTTTAAGAGTTTCTGTGTTGCCCCCTCACTACAGCCCCGAGCCCTGAGGGGCCTGTTCTCTGTGTGCTTCCCCTCACCAAAAATCACAAAGTCTCTTTCATTCAGGGCTGGCCATAGCTGCCAGAGACTATGATAGTTTTAGATAAAATTTTTCTCTGGATCTCTCCTGGATGGTGCTAGGAAGAGTTCTGCAGAGATACTATAACACAGGGTGGGGGCAGGGTGCTCTTGTCACCCCCTCCAATGATTCTTAGCCTCAGGAGGGCCTGCTCCTGCCACCCTGGCTCTCTCTCTGCACCCCCAGCTCCCAAGTGCCCTGCAGACGGCAGGCTCTTTCCCACTCACGCTCATTCCCTGCACACTTGTCCATGTACACACTCACTCACACATACTCTCACTCACTTGCAGCTGGATTTTCAAGGTGATTGTTCTGCGGTTTAGCTGCAAGACCAGTCAGGTTTGGGAGCAAGTGGGCAGCGCTTCCAGCTACTCTGTAGCCATCTTGGATCCTCAAAAAAACTGTCTTAATATCTCATTTCAAGCCAACCTTTTTATAAAGAGAAGAAAGGGTAGGTAAAGTGTTTGGAAAAAGGTTAATTGGATAAAAGGTACTGCAGCAATTTTCCTAGCACTTCTTTATCTGTTGATCAGTAATTCTTTATCTGCATCACAGGCATTCCTTCCCTGGAATACAATGGGTCAGTTGCCATCTCTATCACTTGCAGACTATTTGGGGCACAAATGCAGAATTGCTTGTTGACCTCCTGTAGTCACTGGTCATGCATTCCAGCTCCTGGAATAACAGCTTTCTACTCGCATTAATCACTTAAGCCTATCAACTAAGGCTAAAATCTTTAACTCTTGAGTTTCCCTATCAAAATTACTGTAGTTAGGAAAAAAAAAGGACAGAGTTTTAACTCTTCTGAATTTCTAAAGTAAGTTGGTGAGGAGGTCTTTGTGGAGAACTTTATAGGCAGTGAGGATTACACTAAATCTTTTTGTTTTAAATCAATTCAAAGAGTGTATATCCAGTCTCTGGGTGATGTACATGTTTGAGTGAAGTACACTGGCTACCAGTGGATGCTACTTCAGGCCTCCATCAACTCAGATTAGACTCAGTTAGTGAAAAGTGTAGAATCCAAAAATAAAACCTTGGGTATCTTGGATTCTATTTGAAAGTTTAGAAAACAATCTGAAGGACACATGAGTTTTCCTTACTCCATTTTGATATATTTAATAGCATAACAAATGAACTAGATCCTCCTTGGACTTATCAAATATTAGTTAAAGAGGTAGAGTTTTTAATCCATTATTATGAGGCAGGAGATAGAATAGAGCCTTCAGTAGAAGGGAGCCATTCCCTGGCAGGAGATGGCAGCTCTCATTTCTTGGGACATTTAACAAATTTCCTACTTGCTTTGCCTTACAATATCTGTGTGGTCAGTCCAATTCTTGTTCATGACCACCAAGAACCTGGACCGCATCTCCATCTGCAATGATTATAGACATTAAAAAGCTACCATTTTGCTAACAAGGTTTTCTTTTGACCGCTACATAACCATTCTCTCTGTCTTTCCTTCATTGTAGGTGGATGTTAGCATTCATTTTTCCTTATCAGTTGAACTCTCTTCCTCTCTCAAATGGAGAAGGTGCTATTTTTATATTTACTATTATGCTTAGGTTGCCCTAGATTCAATTTGCTTATCTTCTTCTCCATCAACACCCAAAGCCATAGGTGTGGTGACAGCAAAATTCTTTCCTGTGTTTGCTCACATTAACTTGTGACTGCTCCCCAGTGTTTGGGTCTTTGCATTTTTGGGTTTGCTTCTTGGGCTCTGTTGTGCCTAGTTAAATGATTAAATATCTATTCTGCTGTGTTCCTATTGTTTGGCTTTTCTCTAATGTAATTCATTATCAACTCCATCTAAGAAATAGCAAAGTCAACAGGTAAGTGAACTCCCTGGTGGCCCTAATTATAGTGGTGGATAAGGTTTCATGGGTTTTAAATCTCAAATTCTAGTCATTATCTTACAGTCTAGACATTAATCAAAGACTCACACAAATAAATGTAAAATTACCAATCTATTTAGAGCAGGACTTTTCAATCTCAGTACTATTGGCATTTTTGGCTGGATAATTCCTTGTTGAGGGGCTCGCCAGGGCATTGTAGAATATGTGAAAGCATCCCTGACTTTTACACACTAGGGGATGTCCATACCTCCCCTCTCCAATGGTGACCCCAGAAATGTCTCCAGACATTGCCAAATTTCCCCCAGCAAGGATTGGGGGCACAATCCTCTCCAAATAAAAGCAAGAGGAAAGAGAGGGGTTTACAGCATTACTTAATTACAATTAAGTAATTGCAATTAAGTGCAATCAGTGATGTGTCTCAGTCTGGATGATATAGAAAGAACTCCCTGAAGCCATGATGCTTAATCTATGATCCCAATGATTAATAATATTTAACAAAGAAAAGAGGCAGGAAAAGCATTTAATTAATTAATTTAAGAAGTATTTAGTCTTAATAAGTAAAACAAAAATGAAGGAACAACATCAAGACAGTGTGATATTAGCTAAGAGGTATTCAAAGAAACCAATAAAAAAAAATGTATAACCCAGAAATACTCACAGAAAAATGGCCATGAAATTTTACAAAGGATTGTGAATGATTAAGACAATTCATTTGATAAATGTTAGCTTTTTCTATTAATGTTACTTGAAGAATTAGACATCCAAATCTTTAAAAAGTGAACCTGTTACCTAAAGTCACACTTTATACAAAAATATATTCAAAATGTTTTATAGATCTAAATGTTAAATGAAACTATAAAACATTTCAAAGAAAACAGAGTCAAATCTTTATGACTTGTAGTTGGTCAGAGAGATCTCAAACATCAAATCAACAAGTATAAAGAAAAAATAAGTACTCAGAAAATGCCATTTCTGTTCTAGGTCCAGGTGATGATACTGCAATAAATAAGTCAAAATAAGGCCTATGCTCATGGAGGTTCATTATAGTTAGGGAAGACAGTTAATAAATAGGTAAACAAATAAGATAGAAAATGTAGAGGACTACTTTACCTAGAGTGGGCAGGAAATGCTCTGAAGATGTGACTTTTCTTTTTTTTTTCTTTCTTTCTTCTTCTTCTTCTTTTTTTTTTTTTTTTTTTTTTTTTTTTTTTGCTGGTCCCTGAGTCATGAGAAGGAGCCAGCCAATCAAACACCTGGGGGAAACAAATTTTAGTGAGGATTAGCAACAAGAACACACTATATGGCAGAGCATGTCCACTACCAAATCCGTTTCCATCCATTTGGAATCCTGACTATAAGATTATAAAAGCAAAAGCCAGAGCTGTTTAATGGCTAAGCAGTTACTTTCATGATACCTATTTCTGGGGTCCACTTAAGTACAAATGGACTTGTGCCTATATCAACATTGGCACAATAGAAATCAAAGATAAATTGTTATGGAACTGGCATTACTGTATTTTTCAGGACAATTCATCCAAGATCACACTGTGTAGTCCAAGAAAGCTTTCATTGGCCATGTCTGTTCTGTGGCTAAGAGAAAGAAGTCGTAATATGTCATTGGCTATACATCTGGCCCCTTTTCTGAAGATGAAATTGACAAGAAAGATAAGCAGCCTGCAATTCCTGTTAATAGAGTCTAGAAGATGGCTTTATAATGAGGAAGGCAATTGGCAAGATCATTTTAAAAAAAGTAATGTGACAAATGCATCCAGAGGCTATGTTTTCTAATGAATAGGTTGATTTCAATGACATGCAGTTTATGCAGAGAACTTTCTCTGTGTTTATTTTTCCCCAAATAGCAGCAGCTTACAATTGTTAGTTTCCCATCCCCATATTGATAATCCCCCATGGATTCTAATGTCAAGGATTCTGTCAAATTTCAGGACTAGAAGTATCCAACCATCTTGTTTTATAAAGAAAGGCACTAAAGCTCAGAAAAGTTGAATGATTTTTCCAAGGTTAATAAAATAATCTGTAACATTGACAAGATAAGAATGTCCTTCTCTAAGTATTCTAGTCACTGTTTCTTGCCTGCATGAACTCCTGCCTCCATTTTCCACAGATTGCTCATCAAAGGAAGAACTGACATCCACATTTCTTGTGGGCACTGCACATTGCATTAAACCCATGCTATTCACTCTGGGAGGTTTTGCCTCCAGGGGACATTTGACAATGTCTGGAGACATTCTGATTATCACAGTCTGTGGGGAGGGGTCCACTAGCAAGCACTTAATGAATGCTGTTGAACACTCCGCAGTGCACAGGACAGCTTCCACTGCATAGAGTGATACAACTGCCTCGGGTGTCAATGGAGCCCCAGAGCCAAGCGCTGCGCTGAGCTTGGGCAGTGCCTTGGGGTCAGAGAGACCCAGGGAAGGGGTAGGGGGTAAGGGGGATTTTCCTGACTTATTCTTGTTCCTGTTACTGGCAACTTGTCCCAGCTCTTGGCATTTAGTGTATTCTCAATACTTACCTGTTAGATTTAATTTAACTGTAAGCCACATGAAAGATGGAAATTTCTTAAAAAAAATGGTGGTGAGAGGGGGAATGCAGAGGCCAAGGGGACATTTTAAAATCATGCTTCTTTATCCACTGGGGAGCAAAGGTAACTTTGAGAATCTCACAAGAGCTATGGATCCTGTATTTAAAAGTACCATTCATAATAAACTTTTCATACAATAGAGCAAATGGACTGCCTCCCTGATAGGCTCGAGAGGTTAGGAGTCCTAGTTCTAGGAAATACTGTAATATTTTCTATTCATCTTCACTGTTTGGATAACATAATGAACTACTGGTTCAATTCTGGTTGTCATTCTTTTCAGGAAAATTGGTTCCTGCTTTAAATATTTTAAAAGAAAATAATTCCAATATTGGAAATGGCTTAGATAGCTATCCACTGAAATGAACAATAAAATGTAGACTATCATGCAGTGGTTATGAACTAGATCCATATCCAGCAACTTGGATCAATTCTTTTTAACTTTGTTATTAAACAAAACACACAAGCTATGGTATCTTACATGTGGTGTGATATTATGCATGTAAAGTTAAAAACACAGATAAAACAGTACTAATAGTATTCATAAATACATATATCTATATGAAAGTTTCAAAGGATTCACATAAAATTCACAATAGTAGCTGCTTATGGATATTAGAGATAAGAATAAGATTGGGAATAAGAGACAGAGAAAACCTCAACTTTTTGTAAAGGTTTACTTCATCTGATTTAAAACAAAGGACAATGAGCAAACATGTTAAAATTTCCAATCCTGGCTAGTACCTTTAGTGATGTTTGCTATATTACATTTCTGAACTTGTCTGTTTTTTTCTTAATTTCTGAAAAAAAAATCCTCAGATAAATAATGGAAGTTTTCAGTTACATATACTCAGAAAAATTATCTCCATTCCTTCTCCAAAGTATACTGAAATCCTTACAAGTTTACTGTGTACTATGTTTGCTTTGGCAAAAGAAGCAAACTGCTCTAAAATGCTTTGTATGCATGGCTTAGTTTTTATAGTCTGTGATTCATGAGTGTTGTTTTCTTTTCTTGCCTACCTGGCTCTTGCTCATGGTAAGAAAGTCAACATGGTTCCTCTTAAATATTTTACTTTTTCTCTATATTTGGCCAGATTTAGTAAAGAGATAAATGAAAGGAAAGTATTAGGGAATACAAATGCAGAAAGGTCCTAGTATATGAAGAGAAGTAAAATTATACTGGTCTTATAAATGTTAGAGTTAACTTTGGTTATGTGATCACATGAATGAAAAGCCATTTATTGCAAATTATGTTCTCCAAAGCTAGTGAATATCATCATTTTTTAACAATATGCAACATTTGAAATCAATTTGTAATTAGGGACATCATTTAAATCTTAACAAGAAAATAGAAGCAGATGTTTGTATTGGAAAAACCTTGGGCTAAAATACAGTGGCCAATATTCCACTTCCTATTCCACTATTGAATAGCACTTGCTTTGGGACAAGTCACCTTCACTTTTTGAGCCTCAGTTTCCTGATCTGCAAAATGAGGAGGATGAAGTGGATCGGCAGTCATAAACTGGGGGTCTTTGAGTCATATCTGACCTGCAATATATGGTTTGTTTGGCTAATTGTTTAAAATGGTTTCAAATTTGTTGCCAAAATGTAATAATCAAGAGATATTTTTTTATATACTAGAAATTCTTTATTTTGATTTGCTGTATTTTTTTTAATTTATTTTTTCAAATACATTTGTCTCTGCCTACCTGCCACCACTTTCACTTGCCCCCTCCCTCCTTCCCTCCCTCAGCTCTTCCCCTTTGGTTTTGTCCATGAGTCCTTACTATATGTTCCTTAGCAAAAAATCTCCTGGAACAAACAACTGAACAAGAGTGAAAGAGGAGTCTTGTAACCTCGGAGACAGAAGAATCTCTTGCACATCTGGCAACACTATTTCTCAATGATGGGTTGCTACTAAGTAGGAAGGGCTCCTATAGACCGGCCATATGCACTCCAATTTGCCACAGACTCCATACACTATTCCCTATTGTTGGACACTTGACCCACTGCATTCATTTATGTTCTTGCCTGGCCACTCGAAGTCTTGAATTTATAATCCCTGGACCAGAAGCTATCAAAATTCCTTTAAGTTTTATTATTTCTTGAGAAAAAGGGGTTGTAGCAAGCCAACAGGGTCCCCAAACTGAAACAGACATAAGGGAGAATGAAACAAGACCACAAGTAAACTTCAAGAGCCCTTCTATTTATTTCTGGAATGAGAACTATGTACAGCTAATGGAACTTTTGTTTCCTTGTTTCATTCATTTCTAAAGGAAATTATACATAAATTTTTATGAAGTAATTCTAGAAATATGAAAGTTTAATTATTAACATGCTTTTATAAATTAGCTTGTCTAGAATAGTGTTTAAAAATCTTTTGTCCCTGGTTGGTGTGGCTCAGAGGATTGAGTGCCAACATGTGATTTGAAAAGTCACGTATTTGATTCCCAGTCAGGGCACATGCCTGGGTTGTGGACCAGGTCATTGGGGGGTGTGCAAGAGGCAACAGATTGATGTATCTGTATCTCACATATCAGTGTTTCTCTCCCACTCTTTCTCCCTTCTTCCCCCTCTCTCTCTTCTTTCCTCCCCCTCTCTCTAAAGATAAATAAAAAAATCTTTTTTTTTTAATCTCCTTTTAGAAATAATGAAACAACACCAAATTGTAGAATCTGAATTTTGAATCTTCCCTCCAAATACACGCAGGTAAACCCACACACGAATTCAGACATTTTTGTGAAAATTTTCCAAGTTTGCAAGATCTCTTGTGAGACAGTCCTTCCCAAAGTCATTTCCAAACTATTTAACGGAATTGAGATCTTTGTTATTAGGTAACATGACTGCAATATAACTAAAGAACATTTGTTTTCTTTCCCATGTAGTGTCCTTGCCCTTTGGAAGGAAAGGCAATATTCTCTGAACAAGGATTTAAGATTCCACTGACCTCAGCAATCACACTACTCACTAAGAAGTGGACTGCAGTGCTGGCCTCTTTCCAAGGTGTTTCAGCCAGGGAAATGCCAAAAGGATATTACCGAAAAGCATTTTCACATGTAAAATGTACCCTCAAAAGACAATTACAGGGAGATCAAGATGGCGGAGGAGTGAGTAGAAGTAACACTGACCTCCTCCCAGGACCTGGAATTATATCTAAATTGTGGAGAAATCACCTGGAACAAACAACTGAACAAGAGCGAGAGAGGAGCCTTGTAACATCGGAGACAGAAGAATCAGCTTTAGTGCAATCTAACCGGTAAGGAGTGCTGTAGAGACTCAAGAAGGTGGACAGTGCACCCACTGGACAGCAGCACCAGAAGGATATTGAAATGGCCAGTTGGATTCCCCAAGAAGAGCGGGATCTAAACCAAAAGCAGGGATCTCTAGCCCACAGCACCAGAGCCCAAAAAGTACACAGAAAACAGCCAGCTGCGAAAAGTGGCAGGGTTGCTCTCTGCCAGAGACAGGTGGCTGGAGATGCAAAGAGCCTTCTAAAGGGCCAATGCAAAATTTTTATTTGCAGCCACTTACCCTGGTCTCTGGCAAAGGCAGGGGCAGAGTGGGCTGGAGACACCTGAGGAGAGACTGGGGAAGGAGGCTTTGGGGAGAGAACTGAGAGAGTAGCTGGCGGGATCTCAGTGCTGACTCATCCCTCATGAGGCAGCAGCCATCTTGTTCAGGCAGAGACCACTCCCCCTGAGTGGCACCAGCATCAAAGGACCAGAGAGCCCCACCCCCAGGTGGGATTCCACCCCACTCTGTGCTGTCTAAGCTGCCTGCTGAGCGCAGAGTGGCAGCCACCGACAGTAGATCCCTGGCTAAAGGGGGTGCAGAGACATCTGGTGACACTTGAGGAAAGACTGGGGACGGAAGCTTTGGGGAGAGAATGGAGAGAGTAGCTGGCGGGATCTCAGTGCAGACTCCTCCCCCATATGGCAGCAGGGTGAGTGGACCCAATAACCCAGACCCCAGGAGAGACTCTGCCCCTCCCTGAGCTATCTAATGTGGCCTGCTGAGTGCAGAGTGAATAGATAAGCAGCTAAACTAGACGGCCACAAACAGTAGATTACTGGAAGTCTTGAACAGACTGCCTAAGCTCAGACAGGGTCAATATCTGACATCATGAGAAGCAGATCCAGAAAGTAAAAACGGCGGTCTCCAACCATAGAAGTTCACACCACAAAGTCAGGGGGTCAAAACAGATCATTTGAGAAGCAGAAGCAAAAAAGAAGAGTCTCACAAATAATGTGAGACAAAGAAATGTACCCCACTCGAAGGGAAAGGAGCAATCCCCAGAGAGAACTAAATGAAACAGAGGCAAGTTGACTATCAGATACTGAGTTCCAAACAACAGTTCTAAGGAAGCTCAATGAGCTCAGTGAACTAAGAGAGAATTATAAAAAATATACAGGGAAACTATGAGGAACTTACTGCAAACTATATGAGCATGAAAAAGGACATAGAAACTATCAACAAGATGTGAGAGGAAATGAAGAATACAATTCCTGAATTGAAGAAAACAGTAGAAGGAATCAAAATGAGGCTGGATGAAGCGGTGGATCGAATCAGCGAGCTGGAGGATGAGGTAGAAAAAAGCTCCCAGAAAGAGCAAGAAAGTGAAAAAAGACCAAAAAGAATGAAGAGGCATTGAGGGAAATGCAGGACAACCTGAAACCTAATAATATCCGTATAATAGGGATACCAGAAGGAGAAGAGGATGAGGAAGGGATAAAGAACCTGTTTGAAAAAGTCATGATGGAAAACTTCCCTAATTAGAGGAGAGAATAGGTCACACAAGTCCAGGAAGCACAGAGGGTCCCATTCAAGAGGAAGCCAGAGAAGCCCACTCCAAGGAGCATCATCATTAAAATGGCAAATATCAAAGACAAACAGAATCCTAAAGCAAGCAAGGGAGAAAGAGGCAGTCACGTATCAGGGAGCCCTGGTATGGCTAGCAACTGACTTCTCAACAAAAACACTACAAGCCAGAAGGGAATGGCAAGAAATATTCCAAGGAATGAAAAGCTAAGGCCTGCAACCAAGACTGCTCTGCCCAGTAAGGCTCTCAGTTAAAATGGAAGGCAAAATAAGGAGTTTCCCAGACAAAAGAAGGCTAACAGACTATACCTCCACCAAACCAGCACTGCAAAATATGCTAAAAGGGACTGCTATAAGATGAAGAAAAATTTCAATGAATATCTAGTTTCTTTCAGAGTTGCCAATACTTAATATTACCAATATTGTTAATACTCACTCTGATTGTGACAATGATGTTATTTTAATTGTTTCTTTACTATTTGTTGAAACTAAACCTGTTTTAGTATAAAAAAAAAAAAAGACAGTTATGCATTCCTTGTTGTGAGTTTTCCATTCAATTATATACATGGTAACCTGGAAGTGAGTGCAACCTATTAGCCTGACACAAGTTCATATTCACAGTTCATTGTTAACAGCAGTTTGGTTTTATGTTGAGCCCTATGAAATTGCTGAATTTGGACTTTTAACCACAGAATATTAAAGGCAATATCCTGTGATTTAGCCTAATGTCAGCCTGTGTTTAAATGTTATTATTTGTGTTCTTATATTTTAATTTTAGGGCATGATAATTAGCACACATAGAACAAAGTACTTATGTATGTTTATTTATAGTGTGATATATTCAAAGATTGGAGATAATGACCTAGTACTTTTGTGTTACATTTGATTGTAAAAACACAATAGCCTTGGTTGGGCTAGTGAAAGGAGAGACTTTAATTTCATCTCAATGAATGTGAAAAGACCCTGAGGTTAAACACAAAGGTGGGGCAACAGTTATAATAAATACTGCCCATGGAGGCAAGAAGTAACAAGTCACCCTTGTGTTAATTTAAGTAACTTCAGAGTGCAGAGTGTACATAAATGCATGACACAATAGTGCCCTTTAAGGAGGGTCAAAGTAACTTGGAGTGCATTAACAGATGGCAGTTACTATCATTAATGGGGTTTCTTAGTTTTCTAAAGGGTGCTTCAGGAAAAAAATGAAACAATTGACCTTGAACAAGAGTAGCTACAAGTGTGGTTTTGATTTGTTTAACATTACTGTGATTTGACTTTTAAATCCTTGTTGAGAACCCAGGTAGCAGTATGACCCACATAAGCCATGACATTAATATCAAAAGTGTTAAGAGAGGCTGGTTCTCCTGCTGTGGTGGGCAAGGCTTCCATTTCTAGGAGCAGAAACCTGGGATCAAACCTGAGCTCCTGAGTTACTAGTTGTGTAATCTTAAGCAAGTTATTTCAAATCTCTGGGCCTCAATTTTCTTATGTGTAGAATGGTGAGAACAAGGCTGCTTACTTCACAGGGTTACTAACTAAATGGCGCTACATATCAAGTGTTTAATTAACATGAGCATGTGTTCTTAATACAAAGTAATCAACATTTGCCCACTCATAATGCTTCAGCTACAAAATGTGCAAATGGTATATATGTGTTTATCCCAAGATTGAGTTTTCAGCAAGAAATCTTTGGAAAGCACAAATTCTCAGAAGCTGAGTCCCAGAATGCTGCAAGGATGGTGTGATCTCCCTTTAACTTTGGTTTTAAAACTGTATGGAAAACAAAAATAATCAAAGAAGACCAATTGTACACCAACACATCAACAAGCAATTGGGTGAGCAAATTATGCTACATCAAAGTACAAGATGATTTGTATGTGTGTTTGTGTGCACTTTTTTGTGGGGGCCAATAACTGGTGAACCAGTTAGGAATTGTGTTTAGTTGCATGTAAGAGAAACCACCCAGTAAGCAAGCATTTATTTAAAAAGTTCGAGAACATGCATTCCAGACTAACATAGCAATTCCGCACTATCAATATCCAGGGCTCTATGTTTGGTTCTCATTTATATGGCAGTTTCATGGTCACACTCTGGCTGCTTCAGTCCTACATAAGTGTTATAAGTAGGCACACAGAGAAGAAGACGGAAGCAATAAAAAGGACAAGGAAAGCAAAACACTTCCAGAAGGATGCTAAGGTATTGCAGGCTAAAGTTGGCTCTGCCATTCAGTTGCAAAGTGGTTTGGGAAATGTACTTTTCTTAGTGGTGTGTCCCCAAAGAAAGAATTGCATTGGTTTGGGGGTGAGTATTACAGAATTAGATGGCATCAGTGCACATTTTTTTCTTTTAAATTATATTTTATTGATTATTCTGTTATGGTTGTCCCAATTTTTCCCCCTTTGCCCCTCCCCGAACCCCTTACTCCCTCAGGCAATCTCCACCCCTCAATGCACATTTTTAAAAGTCTAGGAGCATATAGATTAGAAGTGATCATTCAGAGTGGTAGATTTGTAGGTAATTTTCAATTTCTACTTACATATTTTTGTATTGTCAAGAACTTGTTCAATAAGCATATATCACCTTTAGCACAAACTAATAAATACATACACAAATCTGTTTTAATTTGGAAACGATATATGTATGAAGCATGTTATTATTTCAGAGGCTGAGTCCCATGATACACAAATCAAAACACGTTCCTTCATACTATACTGAACTGAGATAAAGGGCTTGAAAGTGGGAGTCCAGGGAGTTACTTACACAATCTTGCCACCAAACTCAGTCTCCAACATTCTATTCTATACAAAGCAATTGATCTGGCCTCTCATTTGTCACTTAGAAATTCTACATTTCAGGACAGAATAGTTCCCTCTTCTGCTTGTTGTTGTAACTTTGGTCACATTTATTTGTCCCATTTCATCAACAACATTATGAGTTTCTGAAAGGCAATGCCTGTTTCTTTTACGTCATTTGTTGCAGTATTTCTGCATTGTGCCCAGCCCAGCATGAAATATTTGCCAGTCTTCCAATAGTACAGGAATTGTTAATTGTATTTTTTCTCTGGTGTGGTTCTTTCATCCAAACCTATAACAGAGATTGTAAATGTGCAATCCATAGGTGGATTTGGTTTGCAGGCATGTTTTATTTTTTAATTTTTAGTTGGTTGTCAACTTTTTTAAACATTGGGAGATTTAATGCTAAAAACTTTACTAAGTACTAAAAGATTTCCAGCTTCTTTTTTTTGATTTTGAAAAATCAAAACATCTTATCAATTAGACCAACATTCCTACATGGCAACTGTGTGCTAGGAATGACAATGTTTGCTTCCTGTAGAGGAGAATAAATTCTTCAGTTTGTCACAGTTCCCACCACTTCCCATTGCCTTATAGCTGCTTAGTTCATTAATTTAAGTTACGTACCTGGTCCCTGAGTTTGTCACTCCTAAAGCTCTCTGGTTGATTCTTCAAACTTCCAGTTTTGTGGCTTCACTGCTTTGTGCATCCTCTGCTTTGGCTTCAGACCATACACCCCAGTAATTACAGTGATTTCTTCCAGGAAAGCAGCTTGGAAATGATGGTCTTTCATGAAGCCATTTCTGGTTTCCCTTCTCCAGATGAAACTTTGAACTTCTCTTATGAACTTCTCTTATTGCTTTCTCTTATTGAACTTCTCTTATTAACTTTTCTTATGAACTTCTCTTATTGCTTTCCACCTTGTTTATAGGTAAAGCACCAAGGCCTTGTACATCTAAGAGCTCAAAACACCTTACTTAACCTTACTATTACAGCCTTTCATGTTCTAATCTATTCTTTCAGATGGTAAACTCCCTGCCATCATGAAGTGCTTTATTCATCTTTAGACCCCAAAATAGTGATTTGTACAAATGTGGTACTTAATAAATATGCATGGAATTAAATAGGAAGGCACACACAACATTGGATTCATCTCAAGAGTTTAGCAATTTAGGGTGGAAAAAAATCCCTGGGTCAGTGTAGGAAGGAAGATGGGCAAAATGGAGTGTAGAGAGAAGGGCAAAGCAGTGCTCCTCAAGTGGACCACTAAACAGCTTCTTAGAAACACAGATTCCTCATCCATGACCTTGGCAGAGCTGGAGTCCAGGTCTCTGAGGCTTCATCCAGCTCTGAGTTTGTTCCTGTGCACACCAGGGTCGCAGTACTTCTCAGTCCTATCTGCATAGCAATTTCACCTGTGGAGCCTGACCCCACCCACTGGTAGAAATTATCTCCAGTATTATAAACAAAAACAAAAACAAAAAATATCCCCTGTAATATGCAGTCAGGGTAAGAATTTTAGGGTAAGAATTGTAAAAAAAATGTTTTTTTGTATGTTCTATTGTGTGTGTTTTTACTTAGCTCTTTTGGTATTTTAAAATGCTTAATTATAAAAAGATTGAAGTTGAAGAGAAAGCTGTGCCCCCCCTTTTAAGAATAATAGCTAATGTTTATTAAGTATTTACCATGGGTCAGTTACCATTCCAAATGCTTTCTACCTATTAACTAATTAAGTCCTTACAACAACCCTATATAGTTGATATTATGTATTATTATCCCTATTTTAGGTTGAGTAATTTAAAAAGCTGGGTTTTTAAAGAAAGCCGAAATACTAATTCAAAAGAATACATCCACCCCTATGTTCATTGCAGCATTATTTACGATAGCTAAGACATGGGAGCAACCCAAGTGCCCATGAGTAAATGAGTGAATAAAAAAAGCTATGGCACAAGAGGTGCAAGGTGGTGAGGAGTGAATGGATATCACACTAACCTCCTCCCAGGACCAATGTGGAATTACAACTAAATTGTGGAGAAATCACCTAGAACAAACAACTGAAAAATAGCAAGAGAGAAGCCTTTTAACCTCGGACAGACAGAAGAATCAATTTCAGCACAACCCGACTTGTAAGGAGTGCAGCAGAGACTTGAGAAGGCTGGCTGGGTGCCCACAAGTGGCAGCGCCAGAGGGATACTTAAGCGGTCAATTGGATTCCTCTGAGAAGAGTGGGGTCTAAACCCTAAGTGGGGATCACCAGCCTATAGCACCGGAGCTCAAAAAATACACAGATAAGAACCAGCTACAAAAAGCAGCAGGGCTGCACTCTGCCAGAGGTGTGTGGCTTGAGACCAAAGAGCTGTTTAAAGGGCCAATGCACAAACTTTCATTTGCAGACACTTTCCCAGGATCAGGCAAAGGTGGTGGCAGGGTTGGCTAGAGATCCCTGAGGAGAGACAGTGGAAGGAAGCTTTGGGGAGAGAACTGAGAGAGTAGTCATTAGGTCATCCCACATGCAGCAGCAGCCATCTTGCTCAGGCAGACCACTGCCCTCTGAATGGTAGCAGCCTGAGGGTAAGCAATAGCCCTGCCCCCCAGGAGGGACCGTGCCCTACCTGTGGTGCTTAAGCCTGACTGCTGAGTGCAAAGTGACTAGATTAAGAGCTGAAGGAGACAGCCACAGACACTAGATCCCTGGTAGTCTTGAACAGACTGCATAAGTTCAGATGGGATCAACATCTGACATCACCAGAGGTGGATCCAAAAAAAAAAAAAAAAAAAAGCGGTAAATACTAGAGGCTACCGAGATGAAATCCACTGTGTTCTTCTCCATGATTTGCGATGTTTTTCTGTCCTGCATAACTTTTTAACATTCATTTCTTGTCCATCAAATGTGTGCATATTCCAATTTCTTCATTCCCTTTTTTATTCAGATGTAAATTTCACTTTCTCTCTTTACACTGCTCGAAATACCAACTCTTATTAGTACTCCCCCCTCTATCCTCTCAAAATCATTTTTCTTTCAGCAGGTCATCTCATATTCTCTCTCCTTTCTTATAATAGGCTTAATCTCTTTACACCCTTATTAATACTGGTTCATTTGCTGTTGATAGTGAGGTTGCTGGAGGAATTATTTTTGAGGGTGTGGGTTTGTTTCCTGAGCTTTGTGTTTTTTTTCTGACAGTACCTAAACAACAGCATACAAGACGTGGTGGGTGGAGTGACCCTCAGTCAACAAGCTGGAGGGAAGGACCCACCAAAGAAGAATCCAACAACAAACATTCAGGGAGCCAGCATAAATGGCATAAAGGGCATTCCAAGAATATCAAGTTGAGGAGACCAAGGAGACTGCATCACTGAATCTCACAGTTCTCCTACCATAGAAGTTCACACCACAAAGTCAGGGGGTTAAAATAGATCAATTGAGAAGCAGAAGCAAACAAGAAGATCTCACAAATAATGGGAAGACAAAGAAACAACCCCCAATCGAAAGGAAAGGAGGAATCCCCAGAAAGATAACTAAATGAAATAAAAGCAAGAAAAGTACCAGATATTGAATTCAAAACAATGGTTATAACATAGCTCAATGAACTCAGTGAGTTCAGGGAGAATTACCAAAAACTATAGGAAAACTACAAGGAACTTACTGAAAACTATATCAGCCTGAAAAAGGATATAGAATCTATCAACAAGAGTCAAGAAGAAATGAAAAATACAATTTCTGAATTGAAGAACACAGTACAATGAATGAAAAGCAGGCTAGATGAAGCAGAGGATCAAATCAGGAAGCTGGAGGACAAGGTAGAAAAAAAGCTCCCAGAAAGAGCAAGAAAATGAAAAAAGATTAAAAAAAGACCAAAAGAGAGGTAAAGGGAACTGTGGAACAAAATGAAATGTAATAATATCTATATAATAAGGATACCAGAAGGAGAAGAAGAGGAGCAAGGGATAGAAAACTTGTTTGAAAAAGTAATGATGGAAAACTTCCTCAACGTGATTTGAGAAAAAGTCACACAAATCCAGGAAGCACAGAGGGTCCCAATCAAGAGGAACCCAATGAGGCCCTCTCCAAGACACATCATAATTAAAATGGCAGATATCAAAGACAAAGAGAGACTCTTAAAGGCAGCAAAGAAGACAGAGGAAGAACATAAAAGGCAGCCCTGATAAGGCTAGCAGCTGACTTGTCAACAGAAACACTACAAGCCAGAAGGGAATGGCAAGAAATATTCCAAGGAATGAAAAGCTAAGGCCTGCAACCAAGACTGCTCTACCCAACAAGGCTCTCAATTAAAATGGAAGGCGAAATAAGGAGTTTCCCAGACAAAAGGAGTTTGAAAGAATATACCTCCACCAAACCAGCATTGCAGTATATGCTAAAGGGATTACTTTGAGAAGATGAAGACAAAGAGTGAGAAAGAGAGGAACACAGGTATAAAGGGGGTAAAATTGGCAATGAATAAGTACCTATCAATAATAACCTTAAATGTAAATAGATTAAATGCTCCAATCAAAAGACACAGGGTAGCTGAATGGATAAGAAAACAGACCCACACATATGCTGCCTACAAAAGACCCACGTCAGAACAAAAGACCTATACAGTCTGAAAGTGAATGGTTGAAAAAAAAATATTCCAAGCAAACATACAGGAAAAATGAAGCTGGAGTAGCAATATTTATATTAGACAAAATAGACTTCAAAACAAAGTCCATTAAAAGAGACACAGAAGGACACTTTATAATACTCAAGGGAAGGATCGCTATAGAAGACATAAATATTGTACACCTGATGCACCCAACATGGGTGCACTGAAATATATAAGGAAGCTCTTAGAGGACTTCAAGGATATAGAAAGCAACACAATTATAGTAGGGGATTTTAACACCCCATTGTCAGCAATGGATAGATCTTCCAAAGTATCAACAAGGATATTATGGAACTGAATGATGACTTAGATCAAATGAATTTAACTGATTATACACACACACACACACACACACACATAACCTTTCATCCCAAAGAAGCAAAATACACATTCTTTTCAAATGCACATGGTACATTTTCAAAGATAGACCACATAATAGGAGACAAAATAATCCTCAACAAATTCAAGAAAAGTGAAATTATATAAAGCATTTTCTCTAACTTCGAGGGCTTGAAACTAGAAACCAACCTCAGGGGAAAAAAACCTCAAAAACAGTCAAATTCATGGATAAAGAATAGCATGCTATTACACAATTAATGAGTCAATAGTGAGATCAAAGACGAAATCTAAAAGTTTCTGGAAACCAATGAAAATGACCACAAAACAATTCAAAACCTATGGAACATAGTGAAGACAGTCCAGAGAGGGAAGTTCATAGCAATACAGGCTTACCTGAAAAAGACAGAACATTTCAAATAAACAACCTAACCCTACCGCTATAAGAACTGGAGGAACAACAACAAACAAAGTCCAGAGCAAGTAGAAGGAAGCAAAGAATCAAGATCAAAGCAGGATTAAATGACAGAGAGACTTAAAGAACAATTGAAAGGATCAATAAATCCAGGCGCTGGTTCTTCAAAAAAATAAACCAAATCAACAGGCCTTTAAGCAGACTCATCAAGAAGAAAAGAGAGGATCCAAATAAATAAAATCAGAAATGAAAGAGGAGAAGTTAAAACTGATACCACGGAAGTATGAAAGATTGTAAGAAATTACTACGAACAACTATATGCCAAGAAATATGAAAACCTGCGTGAAATGGAAGTTTCTAGAAAAACATAATCTTCCAAAACTGAATCAGGAAGAAGCAGAAAGCCTGAACAGGCTGATCACAGCTAGTGAAATGGAAACGATAATCAAAAACTCCTGGCACACAAAAGTCCTAGACCAGACAGTTTCACAGGAGAATTTTACAAAACATTTAAGAAAGAGCTAACCTCTATCCTTCTCAGACTATTCCAAACAATCCAAGAAGAGGGAAAACTCCCAAACTCTTTTCATGAGGCCAGCATCATCCTAATCCCAAAACAAGATAAAGACACAACAAAGACAGAAAAATATAGGCCGATATCGCTGATGAACATAGACGCTAAAATCCTCAACAAAATATTGGCACACTGCATCCAGCAATTCATTAAAAAGATCATCCACTATGATCAAGTGGGATTCATCCCAGGGATGCAAGGATGGTTCAATATTTGCAAATCAATAAAGGTTATACATCTCATAAACAAAAGGAAAGACAAAAACCATATGATCATATTGATAGTTGTGGAAACTATCCACATAGTTGATAAAGTACAGCACTCATTTATGATAAAAACACTCAGCAAAGTGGGAATAAAGGAGGCATACCTCAACATAATAAAGGCCATATATGAAAAACCTACAGCCAACATCATATTCAACAGGCAGAAACTAAAACTTTCCTTTTAGTATTAGGAACAAGACAAGGGTGTCTGCTTTCATCACTTCTATTCAACATAGTGTTGGAAGTCCTAGCCACAGCGATCAGACAAGAAAAAGAAATAAAAGGCATTCAAATAGGAAAGGAGGAAGTAAAACTGTCATTGTTGCAGGTTACATTATAGTGTACATAGAAAACCCTATGACACCACCAAAAAACTACTAGACCTAATAGGTTAATTTGGCAAATCAGCAGGATACAAAGTCAATATTCAGAAATTGAAGGCATTTTTGTGCACCAAAAATGAAATATCAGAAACAGAAACTAGAAAAAAATCCCATTTGTGATAGCAACAAGAAAAATAAAGTACCTAGGAATAAACCTAACTAAGGAGGTAAACGACCAGTATTCAGAAAACTACATAACACTGAAGAAAGAAATTAAGGAAGACACAAATAAATGGAAGCATATACTGTTTTCATGGACTGGAAGAATTAACATCATTGAAATGTCCATACTGCCCAACACAATTTATAGATTCAGCACAATCCATATATAAAATAACAATGGCATATTTCACAGACATGGAAGAAACATTTCAAAAATTTATATGGAACCATAAACGATCCTGAATATCCACAGCAGTTTTGAGAAATAAGAACAAAATAGGAGGGATCACAATATGTGACATCAAAATATATTACAAGGCCACTGTAATCAAAAGAGTCTGGTACTTGCATAGAAACAGACACATAGATCAGTGGTACAGAATAGAGAGCCCAGAAATAAACTCATGTCTCTATGGTCAATTAGTATTTAACAAAAGGGTCATAAAATGGAGTAAAAATAACCTCTTCAATAAATGGTGTTGGGAGATCTGGACAACTACATGCAAAAAAATGAAACTCGACCACCAACTTACACCATACACAAAAATAAACTCAAGATGGATAAAAGTCTTACATATAACTCACAACACCATAAAAGTCCTAAAGGAGAGCATAGGCAGGAAACTCTCAGATATTCCCCAGCAATAATTTCACTGCTATGTCCCTTAGAACAAGGGACATAAAAGAAAGAATAAACAAATGGGACCTCATCAAAATAAAAAGCTTCTGCATGGCCAAAGAAAACATTAGCAAAATTAAAAGAGCACCAATTGTATTAGAAATATATATTTGCCAATGATATCTTGGACAAGGGTTTGATCTCCAAAATATATAAGGAATTCACACAACTGCTCCCTAGGAAGACAGACAATCCAATTAAGAAATGGGCATAGGACCTGAACAGACACTTCTCCAAGAAGGACATACACAGGGCCCTGAGACATATGGAAGGATGTTTATCATCACTAGCCACGATAGAAATACAAATTAAAACACAATGAGATACAACTTCACACTGGTCAGAATGGCCCTCATAAATAAATCAACAAACAACAAGTGCTGGTGATGTTGTAGAGAAAAGGGAACCCTAGTGCACTGCTGGTGGGAATGCAGACTAGTGCAGCCATTGTGGGAAACAGTACAGAATTTCCTCAGAAAACCTAAAAATGGAACTTCTTTTTGAGCTGACAATTCCACTGCTGGGATTATACTCTAAAAATCCTGAAACACAATTCAAAAGAACCTATGCACCCCAATGGTCATAGCAGCACAATTTACAATAGCCAAGTGCTAGAAGCAACCTAAGTGCCTGTCAGTCAATTAGTGGATCAAAAAATGGTGATACATTTACAAAATGGAAAACTATGCAACAGAAAGAAAGAAGGAGCTCCTACCCTTTGCAACAGCATAAATGGAGGTGGGGAGCATTATGCTAAGTTAAATAAGTCAGGTGGTGAAAGACAAAGGCCATATATCTCACCTGTAAGTGGAACCTAATCAAAAAAACAAGCCAGTAAGCAAAATGTAACCAGAGACATTGAAATAAAGAATAAATTGACAGTAACCAGAGGGGTGGGGAGGGGTATAACTGAGGAAAGAAGGGGGAGGGTCAAGTGAAGGAACATGTATAAAGGTCCCAAGGACAGCACCAAAGGGGGGTAGGATTGAGGGTGGGAGGTGAGGGTGGGTGGGGTGGGAAAAAGTTGTGGCAGGAAAATGGAGACAAATGTACTTGAACAGCAAGAAAGAAAAAAGCTATGGTAAATTTACACAATGGAATACTACTCGGCCATAGCATGGATGGACCAATAGATAATATGCTAAATGAAATAAGTTAGAGAAAAACAAATATACAATTTAACTTATTTGGGAAATTTAAAGAACAAAATAAACAAAGAAAATAGAAACAGACTCAGACACAGAGAACAGACTGACAGTTGTCAGAGGGGTCGGAGGTTGGGAGGCTGGTGAAGGGACTAAGAAGTACAAATTGGGCCCTGGCTGGTGTGGCTCACTAGGTTGAGGGCCTGCCTGTGAACCAAAAGTTCACTGGCTGGATTCCCAGTCAGGGCACATGCTTGGGTTGGGGCCAGGCTCTCAGTTGGTGGCATGTGAAACACAACCAATCAATGTATCTCTCACACATGGTTGATTCTCTCCCTTTCTCCCTTCCTTCCCCATTCTCTAAAAATAAATAAATAAATAAAATCTTTAAGAAAAAAAGAATGAGCTTTAAAAAAAAGAAGTACAAATGGGTAGTGGCAGAATAGTTACAGAGATGTTGGTTACAGCTTGAGGAATTTAGTCAATAATATTGTGATAATTACGTATGGGGACAGGCGGGTATTTCAAAGACTGGGGAGTGGGGCACCTTGTAAAGTACGCGATTTTCCAACCACTATTGCCGTACATCCAAAACAAATGCAGAATAATATTGAATGTAAATTGTAATTGAATAAATAAATAAATAAGTTGCAATTCCTGTCCTGTCGCTTACTAGATATTTTGCATTAACCTCTCCAGTTCCTGAATATGTACGGAAATCACAATAAAACACTCCTGAATCACAGAACTGTTCTCTAAGATAAATGCCTGGCATGGGATTGGTTCTTCTTTTCTTCTCTTTTTCTCTTCTTTCTTCTCCCTCTCTGTCTCTTTCTGTCTCTCCCTTACTCTTCTTACGTTCTGTCTTACTACGCTCCCTTCCTCCCTCCTTCCTTCCTCTTTCTCTCCATTTCTTTCTTTCTTTCCCGAGCAGAGACACCAGGTTTACGGGAACCTACTCCCATCCTGACTAGGTTCTGCGCTTCCCGCAGCCGCGGGTGCCTCCTTCCCTTTATTCTATGGGCAGTTGGGTCCTGGGATGCTTGAAACCTGCCAGACGGAATCAAGTATCTCTCTATGCTTTTCTGAGTGGAAGTGGAGAGAGCGAGAGAGAAAGAGGGACAGACAGACAGACGACGTGCGGTCTTTGCTCCCCTCACTTCCCCGCTCCAGGCAGCGCCAGCCGCTCTGCGCCCCTTGGCACCGGTGCTTTATCTCAGTCAGGGAAGGCAAACCCAGCCCACAGCCGCTAAGGGCGCCCCCTCCCTTCCTCCTGTTCCCCCTCCTCTTTCTCCTCTCCCGATACAATGACTGGGCCGGAACAGCTCATCAGCGGAGTCTCATTGGCAGTGGCCGCCCCAGCCCCCGGAGACGCGGCGGGCGGGGGCAGTTAGGGCTAGAGGAGCCCATAATCGGGGCTGACAACGGAGGCAGGAGGTTAGGAGGCAGGCAGGACGGAAGAACAGAAGAACGGAAGGATGCGAGGAAGGCGTCCGGGGCACTGCTGTAAGTAAGGATCAAAGCGAGGACGCGCGGAGGCGGGGGCGACAAGCAACCCGGCCCGGGCATGCGGCTGGCTCTGGCTGCCAAGCAAGCCCGGGAGTCGGGCCGCGGGGCTCACGTGCTGAGCTGGAGCCGGGTCAGAGAGGAGGAAGAGGAGAAACCGGAGGAGGAGGAAGACAGCCGCAGGAAAAGGCGCAGCGCAGAGAGGAGTTGTAGAGCCGGCACAGGGCCGGGTCCCCGGGTGCGGCGCGGTAAGCAGCACAGACAATAAAGTAGCGGTCGACAGGTCCAAGCGCCGGAGGGAGGAGGTAGCCGAGCAGGTAGGTAGGAGACTGCCCGGATGTCCGGAGTGAGCTGCGAGGGGCGCGACCGTAAGACTGAGCAATAGCCGGCTTTCCCCTTGCACCCAGGGCGCAGTGCGCACCTTTGGAGACCCCCAGTGGAGGTGTGGGTTCCTAGGCTCCTGAGAGCAGGAAACCCCGCCCCGTGGCTCGGGGGCTGCCTGCGAGTCCACTGGAGTCCCCGGGGAGGTTGGCGTGGAGGTTTGGTCGTTTTGGTGGTGTGGAAACAGGAAGTTTGGTGGTTTCGAGGCGTTGGCGCTGGTGGTTTGCAAACGGGCCACAAGGGACGGTGTGCTTTGGGTGGCCTCGCGTTCGTGGGAGGTGGGGAGGAATGCTGATGAATCCCAGATCCAACTGCTCAGAGATACTTTCAAAATGCAGCGAACAGAGTGGAGGAAAATCTCGTGCACTAGCAGAGGACACTAAGGGTTTGGTTTGGCTGCCCTCTTACATAATAGTTGTGTCTGATCCTAGCCCCTCTTCGCTGGACAGGCTGTGTGCCTGGGGATCGAACTCTCTCTCTTCAGGAGTATTTCACTTTTCACCTTCATCGGAAAGGGGAAAAAAAAACAAAGTATTTTGAGAAATGGCTTTCGATTTGGACTAGGGAATAAACACTTCCTTTGCAATGAATGCCACGTGCTCTGAACGATACTACTGTGCAGCGCCTGGTCTCGTTCACCAAAGGGGTGAAAGTGTGTATTGAATCTTCCCGGGTCTGAGAAAGCCTCCGCAGGAGGAGGTCTCTCTCTCTCTCTCCTTTGTGTGGCCGCTTCCTTCCAGATGTGATAGAGTTGGGCTGGGCGCTCCTGGGTGGGGTAATCATTATCTTTAACATTCCTGCGATCTGCTAGGACTTGTAAACATACCAAAGCCAGCTCTTCTGAACTTTGCTTACCGAGTTGGTCTGTTTGCTGGTACGCAGGCGGCTGCGTCTGGAAGGTAAAGGCTTAGGGAAGATAAAGACTCAAGAGTGTTGACAGCAGAGATCTCTCTGGAAAGCTGGGTGATCCTTCAAGGTTAGCTCGTGTTTGTCCCACTTTAACCATCAATTCGGAGGATGTGTACATGATTTAGCGCAATCTCTGTCATGCTGGGGTTTTTTTTTGGTTTTGTTTTTTCTAAAGACAATGGACCTGTCAGAAGTCCAAATGAAATGCCTGGAGGGGAAGAAAAGTAGCTTCGTGGTCTTACTTAGCCCCATCAGGCTGCCCTTGCATCCGCCACACATACTGTTGAGAATGGTGAGTGCTCACTGTGTGTCCGGCATTCCAAGAGGCACTCCTGGCCTGGTAAACTGAGCCCTGGAGTGAAGTTAAGTCGCCCTTGCTGTAGGTAGTCTGGGGTTTGCAAGAGGTCTGATTCCAGGATCTTAACCATGACAGTGTCTCTAAAAGGGATGTGCTGTGGTGATATGAGTGAGGATAAAGAAAATAATAATTACAGTAACGACAACAACAGTAACCATTTCATATGTGTTTTTCATAAGATTAAACAGGATGATGTTTAAAAGAGTCGCTGGCCTGAGGTAAGCTCCCAGTGTATATTTTGGTCTCTAAATTCAATGTCACAAACTAGGTGATAGGTATTTGATGCTTCTATGATTCTCTCTTTTTTGTATGTCTGAAAATTTTGTAATAAAAAGTAATGCATATGTACACTCTTGCACACAACACACACATGTACACACATGCACACACCTTTGGAACGGTGCTTAAATTTCTTAAAAGAGAGCCAAAAAAATTCAGGCAATTCCAAGGACTTTTTGAACAGACAAGTTTTATCACTTAATTATGACATATGAAAATATTAATCAAACATGTTATGTATTTGAACACTATCATGATGGAAATGAAGAAATCTACCTAAGACACTGTTATAGTGAAGTTTGATTTTCATTACCACTGAAAAATTCTCAGAAGTCACTTCTGAATGTGCAATTGATTTTCTGAAGCTTCATTCTATTCTGAAATTAATAAGTTTCCGTCTTACTGGCAGGAAAGTGGCTTCTCAAAGAGGCAGAAAACTTCCATTGAGTTTAACAATTTGGAAAAGTGTGGGAGGAATTCACAGCCACTCCACAGTGTCAGAGCAGCCCAAGTTTTCTCAGTACTCTCTACTTTCCCTGGCCTCTATTTCCAGCATGCCTGAGAACGCTGGTTCACCTTTTGATTCACAGATTTAATAAAGACTCACTGTGCAGTGCTTTTGAGCAGACCAAAAAAAAAAAAAAAGGAAATTTTGGCTAACTGACAATACAAATAAGATCCATGAAAAACAGTTAAAAAAACACCCTGTCTTATCCAGCTTGCAGTATTGTCTAGCATTTCAGGAACTCTTCATAGTTATCTTACATTACAAACATAGGGCAGGCTTGGGGCTTTCACTGCAAAGGTTTTCATTCCCCTCCCAATACCCTTTCTCTCTCTCCTTCACTCCCTTTCTCTCTAGACCTCCCCTAGAAATCTGATCTTATCATGAAGGCACTATTTTTACATACTCAGCAGTGCTGAGGTTCATGGAAATTACTATCTTTAGACTCCAAATAAATAAATCATGTAACTCAGCTCATCAGCAAGATTTAGATGTCTCTTTCCTCACTTATAACAGGGTGGGGCAAAAGTAGCTTTACAGTTGTGAGTATGAGAAACACAGAGTTTATTCTTGTATTATTATCTATTAATATATTGTCTTATTTTCTAAAATATTTTCTTCTTTTCCATATGAACAGCTGTAAACCTACTTTTAAAAAAATATATTTTATTGATCATGTTATTAAAGTTGTCCCAGTTTTCCCCCTTTGTCCCCTCCACCAGGTACCTTCATTTTCTCCAGCAATCCATCCACCTTAGTTCATGTCCATGGGTCATGCATATAAGTTCTTTGGCTACTCCATTTCCTATACTATCCTTAACATCCCCTGTCCATTTTGTATCTACTAATTTGTACTTCTTAACCTGAGCCCCTCTTCCCGTAGTCTCCCCATTCCCCCTCTCAACTGATAACCCCTAATGATCTCCATGTCTACGATTTTGTTCCTGTTCTTCTTGTTTGCTTAGTTTGTTTTTTAGATTCAGTTGTTGATAGCTGTGAATTTATTGCCATTTTAATGTTTATAGTTTTGATCTTCTTTTTCTTATACAATTCCCTTTAACATTTCATATAATAATGGCTTGATGATGATGAACTCCTTTAGTTTTACCTCATTTGGGAAACACTTTATCTGCCCTTCAGTTCTCAATGATAGTTTTACTGGACAGAGTAATCTAGGTTGTAGGTCCTTGCTTTTTATCACTTTGAATACATCTTGCCAGTCCCTTCTAGCCTGCAGTTTCTTATGAGAAAGCAGCTGACAGGTTTAGGGGAACTCCCCTGCACGTAACTAACTTATTTTCTCTTGCTCCTTTTAAGTTTTTCTCTTTATCTTTAACGTTTAGCATTTTAATTATGATGTGTCTTGGTTTGGGCCTCATTGTGTCCATCTTGTTTGGGACTCGCTGTGCTTCCTGGACTTGTATGTCTGTTTCCTTCACCAAATTATGGAAGTTTTCTTTCATTATTTTTTCTAGTTAAGTTTTCAATTTCTTGCTCTTCCTCTTCTCCTTCTGGTACCTTTATGATTCAGATGTTGGTACATTTGAAGAGGTCCTAGAGGCTCCTTAGCCTATCCTTGTTGTTTTTTTTTTTTTTAAATTCTTTTTTCTTCTTGCTGTTCTGATTGAATGCTTTTTTATTTTTTATGTTCCAAATTGTTGATCTGATTCTCAGCTTCATCCTTGCCACTGCTGGTTCCCTAGATTTTTCTTTATTTCACTTGATGTAACCTTCATTTCTTCCTGGGTCTTTTTTATGCTGTTGAAGTACCCAATGAGTTCTTTGAGCATACTGATAACCAGTGCTTTGAACTCTGCATCCAACATGTTGCTTATCTCCATTTTGTTTAGTTCCTTTTCAGAGTTTTGTTCTGTTCTCTCAGTTGGGTCGTATTTCTTTGTCTTCTCACTTTGGCAGCCTCCCCATGTTTCTTCCTGTGTATTAGGTAGTGCTGCTTTGACTCCCTATGGCATATTGTAGAAAAGCAAACCCATAAGTTGTATGGGGCAGAGCCTTAGGTAATCGCCAGGATAGGGCAACCCATGTCACTGGTCTGTGGCTCCGTGTGGAGGAGGGTTCGGAGAGGGGACAATGCCACTGCCTCATCTCTAGAGTTTGTTTCACCTGGAAGGAAGCTATCCTGGCACTTGTCCTGATGCTAGTCACTTCAATTTCTCCCCATATGCCACTGGTGTCTGTCTAGCTACTTCCCTGCTGCTGCAACCCAGAGAGAGTGAGTCTGTGTCAGTCATAAGTCTGTTGTCAGCCCTTTAAGAGGACACTCCTGAGAATCTTGCAGTTTCTTCCACTGCCCCTACCCTCACTGGTTTTTACAGCCAGAAGTAATGGAAACTTCTCTTCCCAGGGCTGGAAGCCTGGGTTGGGGTCCCTTGCTCCTGAGGTATCTCTCCCAATTTTTATCTGCCACATGTGGTTGTGGGACCACCCATTCTGCACCTCCGCACCTTTACATGTCTCCACCCCATTCCACATCTCTGTGCCTCTCTGCAACGCTCCACTTCTCCACACGTGTCTCCACGTGTTCTCCACGTGTCTCCATCTCTCTGTCTCTCTTACCAACTGGATGAATGTGGCTTTTTTAAATCCTTAGTTATTGGACTTCCATACAGCTCGATTTTCTGACAGTTCTGGGTGGTATTTGTTTTGTCGTTTAGTTGTATTTTTTATTGTTATTGTGTGAGGAGCTGAGGCATGTTTACCTACACCTCCATTTGACTGGAAGTCAAAAGAAAGTTCTGCAAACCTGTTTTTGCCCCACCGTGTTTATATCTCTCTTTTTAGACATGGTGTGTATTTTGTTTTAGAAGGCTCTTATCTTTTTGTTTGTAATTAATTTATTTCTAGGTCAATAAGATTTTTTCTCCTCTTCTGGTAAACATGTGACATGGGCAGTCAGAGAAAAATGGTATGATAGCAATTTTCTGTTTTTAGATACTTGATTTAGGAACCAAACCTCTTATTTTCCTCAATAACCTGATTGAATAAAATTATTATGTCATTTCTTATCTCACTATTCCTGGTGAAATCAATTTTTAATGTATTCTCATAAAGCAATGTTTTTTAAAATGAAGGTTATGTAATCAATTTAGTGGGATGAAACCACTGTTTTTTTAAAAAAGGGTAACAGTACAGAAAATATCAGCATAATATGTTAGTAAGAGTTCTATAGTTTTCATGAAACTTTGAGTTAGTGCTATATCTGGGTTGCAGTTAAAATGTAATTTTTACTGTGAGCTGCTGTCAAAAAGTTTCAAAGCTACAGTCACATGGTATATTTCTATAATTGATAAACACCCAATTTATATGGAATTAGGGTATTTTTTCATATATGTGGGTCACTGAAAGGTATATAGGTAGGAATGGCATCTTGCTCAGGGCTGAACAATGACTTCAGGATATAATTTCTATTATTTCATCTTCAGCTCTGACTTTCTCTTTATTCTTCTATGTACTGGGTTCTCTGTTGGGTGGCAAGATGACTGTAGCTGTTGCTGGTTTATACAGTTCTGGGTTGGAGTCCACGAAAAGAGAATAAATCCCCACTTCTGCAGTTGTCGAACTACAAGTCTCAAAACCAATTCAGATAGGCCCAATTGGCTTGGCTGGAGGAAACCCCATTGTCCCAGGGTTGGAGTTCCAAACAGACCATGTGGACTGTAGACATCAGAGGGCTGGATTTCCATTGAATACATTGCTGGAAAAGAGAGGAATGGAGACTGAGAACATCAGATTAAAATTGACTGCAGTGTACAAGTGCCTAACTCATTGCATTCTGACTTCTTTTCTCTTTGATGCCCAAAATAATGGAGGATGAACAGAAATATATTCAGGCAAATAGGTGATCAATATGACTTCTTATGTATGTAAGGAAAGTCTTAGTTGTCACTTTTCACATGGTCAGTGTCACAACTTGTGAGATCAAAACAGAGCATGTCACATTGATAGTAGTTGTTGTACTTTCCAATGACAATAAGGAAGAAAGGACAGGTATATTGATTAAAAACCCATTACAGACCATAAGCCTCTTATAAAGGATGGTTATATTCCTTTTATGTGCAAATCTTGGAAGGCATTTATTTTAATCAAAGTGTTGTGCTAATATGGTAAAAGTAGTTAAGTGGTGTCTTAGAGTAAATTATTTGAAGAACATACCTGCTTAAGGCCACAAGACAGTGGGTGCTCTGCTCTGCTACTCTTCAGTCCATAAACGTATGCGACTATGAGGATGACACTCACTCATAGCAGAAGTGCCCTACGAGTGGGTAATCATGCTGGCTTTTCCTGGTCAATCCTGGTCCATGTCTGTGCCTCCAGCTTGGTTGATAAATTGTTTGGTCACCTCACCTATGTTGGCTGTTTCAGAAGCCCTGACTAGACGTCTTTTTATTAGATTTAATTATAAAAACTGCTTTCACCAGGCAAGATTAAATGCTAATATTTAAGGATTAATGCTAATGTGGTAAAAGTATAAAGGAAAACAAGAAAGTCATCACCAAAAAGATCAGAATAGTGTAGTGGTTCTCAAACCAAGGGTGATTTTGCCTTTAGGAGACACCTGTCAATGTCTAGAGAAATGATTGTGAGACGGTGCTGCTAAAATCTACTGCATGGAGGCCAGAGAGCCTGGTAAACAAACATCCTTTAATGCACAGGACAGTCCCCATAGCAACAAGTCACCCAGCCCAGAGATACCCAAGTGCAGCAGCATAGGTGGAAGCTACACTACCTCCTCCCAGGACCAAACTGGAATTACAACTAAATTAAAGATCAATCAACCTGAAAAACCAACTAAAGACTAGCTGAAGAGAAGTCTTATAACAAAGGATCTACAGAAGAAACTACATCAAGACTGGCGGAGGCGCAAAAACGGCCAGCCCCACTCCCACAGGCAGCAACTGAGATTCTGGAGGTATAAGTCAGCTGTGGGGAATTCCTCCAGTAAGTGTGGAGTCTAAATCCCAATGGGTACAGTGCTCCCAGGCCCACAGTACCAGAGCCTGGAAGAAGTGTTCACATAATATCTGGCTGTGAAAACCAGGGGGGCTTCTGACCACCATTGAGAAACAGGAGTCTGCTAGAAATTAAAGGTCCCTCTTAAAGGGCCAAAGCACAAAATTTTGTTCACAGCCATTCACCCTGGGCTCTGTAGAGAGAGGGCAGAGCTGGCTAGAGTCACATGAGGAGAGTCTGGGGTTTGTGGCTCTGGGTAGAGAGCTGAGGGGACAAACTCTGGGACATCCTGTGCTGAGTCACGTACTACACCACAGACAGCGTCTTTCTTGGGTGGAGTACACCCCTCCATATGGCTATCAGCCAGGAGAGGTGGAGAAGCAATAGCTCTGCTTTCTAAACTCCTTCTTGCCCTACCCTGAGGAGCTTCTGCCTAGCTAAAGAGTAAGTGGCTTGGGCTGGGGTATAGAATCAGTGGCCTTGGGAAGACTCAAGGGGTGTGAGTGGCTGTGTTGTATGGCTGAGGTGTGAGGGCCACTCCCTCTACTTAGTCGTGATCCTGACTGGTGCCTCCTTCTCATGGTAGATTGCTTGCCTTACTCTCCAAGCTCCTGGTGGCCCCACCCTCTTGATTCTTGGTGGCTCCACACTGCCGAGGTCTAGGCAGAATCCTGGACATTCTGAGCTGTGTGGCTCTGGGGCGGGGTCCACACTTCCAATTTCTCCCAAACCTGTGCTCCACCTCCATCTCTCTTGACTTCTAGTGGCCCTTCCCTGCTAAGATCAGGCTTCTGGATAAATCTGGGACAGACTTAGCTGCATGGTTCTAGGTCAGGGGAATTTTTTTCCTCACCTGCCTGACCAGTACACAGTCTTTCTTTCTTTTGGCCAAATCTTGGTCCATTTGGGCCTGATAAACTCTGCTGGCCTCACCCTGACAACTCCCTGAGATCCTACCCCACCACAAAAGTGTACGAGCACCCAGTAGGCAGCAGCTAGACTTGGTATGACCTAGGACATTTGCTGAGTGGTTTCAGAAACAGCACTGGCACCAAGATTGAACCTATATATATCTAGAAAACACCTCTCGCATCTACCTAGTGACTGACTGAGAAGCTACTGCATGCAACTCAAGTACCACCAGAAGCACTTTCAGTGACAATACCTAACAGGCAGCCAGCAGGTGGAGGTAGGCAGAGGTGGACCTCAGCGTTCATAAGAAATGTGCTAACCTTTCCCTGGGTCCACTGATGGAAAAAGTGAGCCTTGGTGAGCAGCTTACTTCTTCCTGCACACACTGAGGACCAGAAGAGACATCCACAGACTCTGGATCACTTTGGACCTCCAAACAACTTGCCCAGGCCAGTCACATACAGCTTCTGACATTAATCTGCAACAGTCTCCCTCCCAAGAGACCTCATAACCAGCACACCCCATGGCCAGCTTCAGAAAACATCAGAGCAGGATCCAATTAAGATCACAAGTGGCATATGCAAAGAGAAATCTTGGCAGGTGTCAGACACTGCTGAAGCAAATTCTGCTGTGAGTGGTCCACACCTGCACAGCAGCTCATACATTGTGGTCAGGGTTGATCCTCATAGTCAGCCAGCCTGAAGGTTGACCCACACACAAATGGGCCAAAAGCAATTAAGACTCAATTACAACAGAGGGACCCACATAAGTCACACAAGGGACATTACTGGAGCACTCAGTGCAGGTGATCAAGGAGAATGTACCATGGAGTCCCACAGGATACCTACTACATAAGGCCACCCTACCAAGACTGGAAGTTATAGCAGATCTACCTAACACATAGAAACAAACACAAAGAGGCAGCCAAAATGGGAAGACAAAGAAATGAAAGAAATGTCCCAAATGAAAGAACAGGAAAAGTATCCAGAGAAAGAACTAAATGAAATGGAGTGAAGTAATTTACTAGATATAGAATTCAAAACAGTAGTTATAGCAGTGCTCAAGGAACTTAGAAGAAGAATGGATAAAATCAATAAGAACTTAATGAAAGAGATAGCACACAGAAGAAGGGACATAGAAACCATAAAAATGAATGAGTCAGAAGTGGAGAATAAACACTAGAAGGAATAAACCGTAGGTTGGATGAAGCAGAGGATCAAATCAGCAATTTGGGATACCAGGTAAAAGAAAACAGACAATCAAAGCAGCAAGAAGAAAAAAGAATATGAAAAAGTAAAGATATTTTAAAGGACCTTTGAGACAACAAGAAGTGTAACTACATCTGCATTGTAGGGGTACCAAAGGAGAAGAGAGACGACGAGGGCTCATGAACCTATTAGAAGAAATAATGACTGAAAACTTCCCTAAACTGGTGAAGGAAAAATACACACAAGTCCAGGAAGCACAGAGAGTCCCAAACAAGATGAACCCAAATAGGCCCACACCAACACATATCGTAATTAAGATGACAAAGGTAAAAGACAAAAAGAGAATCTTAAAAACAGCAAGACAAAGACAGTTACCTACAAGGGAACTCCCATTATACTGTCAGTAGATTTCTCAAGAAAAACATTTCAGGCCAGAAGAGATTTGCAAGAAATATTGAAAGTGATGAAAACAAGGACCTACAACCAAGGCTCTTTCACCCAGCAAGGCTATTATTTAAATTTGAAGGCGAAATAAAGAGCTTCCTGGACAAAAAGAAAACAAAGCTAAAGGAGTTTGATATTACAAACCAGTATTACAAGAAACGTTAAAGGGTCTTATTTAAGAAGAGCAAGAAAAAGCAGGAAGAGGAGGAGGAGGAGGAGAAAATAGAAACGTAGTTATAAAGAATAAAATGACAATATATACACCTATCAGTAATCCCTTTAAATTTAATGGCTTAAATACTCTAATCAAAAGTCATAGGGTAGCTGAATGGATAAGAGAACAAGACCCGACTTCCTTTTGTGGGTGGTGGCGAACGTAGAGAGAATGCTATGAAGGCTTAGGGCACGCTGTGAGAGTACAAGATGGTGGGGCGCTGCCTGCCCACCACCAAGTGCTGCACACCGCCCCTCTGCCACATGCGCATCTTTGCACCTAACCATGTGGTTGCCAAGTCCCGCTTCTGGCACTTTGTGTCTCAGCTGAAGAAGATGAAGAAATCTTCAGGGGAAATTGTCTATTGTGGGCAGGTGTTCGAAAAATCCCCCCGGGAAAGAACTTTGGTATCTGGCTGCACCACGACACCCGGAGTGGCACCCACAACATGTATCGGGAGTACCAGGACCTGACCACCGCAGGCACCATCATCCAGTGCTACCGAGACATGAGGGCCCAGCACCGCGCCCGCGCCCACTCGATCCAGATCATGAAGGTGGAGGAGACTGCAGCCAGCAAGTGCAGCTGGCCAGCAGCCAAGCAGTTCCATGACTCCAAAATCAAATTCCTGCTGCCCCACCGGGTCCTTCGGTCGCCAGCACAAGTCATGCTTCACCACCAAGAGGCCCAACACCTTCTTTTAGATGCAGGGCCTCCCTGTCCCCTCGCCTACCCAAATAAACTCACTGGGAAAACCGGGGTGCTCAGAAAAAAAAAGGAGAAAAGAAGACCCATATATATACTGTCCAGAAGAGACTCACATCAGGATGAAAGACAAAAGCAGGGGGAAAGTAAAGGGTTGGAAAAAATATTTCATGCAAGTGGAAATTTAAAAAAAGCTGGAGTTGCAATGCTTGTATTAGATAAAATAGACTTTAAAACAAAAGTTATAGTAAGAGACATCGGACACTACATAATGATAAAGGGAGCAGTCCAACAAGATGATATAACCCTAGTAAATATTTGTGCACCCAACATAGGAGCACCTAAAGATATATAGCAAATATTGATGCACATAAAGGATGAGATCAATAGTAATACAGTCATGGTAGGAGAATTTAACTCCTCATTGACATCAATGGATAGATCTCCTAGACAGAATATCAACAAGGAAACAGTAGCCTTAAATGACACACTAGATCAGATGTATTCAATTGATATGTTCAGAGCATTTCACCCCAGAGCAGGAGAATACACATTCTTTTCAACTGTACATGGAACATTTTCTAGGACAAAACACAAAACAAATCTCAATAAATTTTAAAGGATTAAAATTATATCAAGCACCTTCTCTGACCATAATGGTATGAAACTGGAAATCAATTACAAGAAAAAAAACTAAAAAATACACAAAGATATGGAGGCTAATAAACAATTAATGGGTCAACAATGAGATCAAGGAAGAAATGAAAAGATACTGTGAAAATGAAAATGAGAACAATGACCCAAAATCTATGGGACACAGCAAAAGCAGTACTAAGAGGGAAATTTGTAGCATCACAAGCCTATCTCAAAACAAAATAAAACAAAATCTCAAATAAACAATCTAAATTTACACTTAAAGGAACTAGGAAAAAAACAACAACAAAGCCCAAAGTAAGAAGAAGAAAGAAAATAATAAAGATGAGAGCAGGGATAAATGAAATAGTGTCAAAAAAAACAATGCAAAACATTAGTGAAAACAAGTGCTGGTTCTTTGAAAAGATAAGTGAGATTGACAGATGCTTAATCAAACTCATCAAGAAAAAAGGAGAGAAGACTCAAATAAATAAAATCAGAAATGAAAGAGAAGCAACAACTGACACCAAAGAAATACAAAGGACTGTAAGAAAATATCACAAACAATATATGCCTACAAATTGGATGATGTGGATGAAATGGATGAATTCTCAGGAACATACAATCTTCCAAAACTGAATCAGGAAGAATCAGAGAATTTAATAGACAGATTACAACTAGTGAAATTGAAGAAGTAATTAAAAATAAAAAAACCCAACCAACAAAAGCCCTGGACTGGATGGCTTCATAAAAAAATTTACCAAACATTCACAGAACAGCTAACACCTATCCCTCGCAACTATTCAAAGTTCAAGGGGAGGGAAGACTTTCAAGCTCATTATATGAGGCTAGAATTATCCTAAGTCCAAAACCAGATAAAGTCACTACAAAGAGAGAATAATAGGCTGATATCCCTGAAGAACATAGATGCTAAAACCGTCAACAAAATATTAGCAAACCAAATACAACCATATGTCAAAAAGATCACACACCATGATAAGTGAGGTTTATTCCGGGGGATGCAAGGTTGGTACAATACCACAAGTCAATAAAACATGATACACTGCATAAGCAAAATGAAGGATAAATATCACATGATTATATTAATAGTTGCAGAAAAAGCATTTGATATAATCCAGCACCCATTTATGATAAAAACTCTCAGAAAAGTGGGAATAGAAGGAACATAACATAAAGAAGGCCACATATAACAAACCCACAGTCAACATCATACTCAATGGGAAAACACTATAAACATTTTTCTTAATATCAGGAACAAGACAGGGATGTCCACTTTCACCACTCTTATTCAACATAGCACTGGAATTCCTAGCCATAGCAATCAGAGAATAAGAGAAATAAAAGGCATCCCAATTGGAAAGGAAGAAGTAAAACTCTCATTATTTGCAGATGACATAATATTGTATATAGAGAACCCTAAATATTCCACCAAAAAAAAAAAGTCCTGGAACTGATAAAGGAACTCAGTAAAGTAGCAGGAATCAAAATAAATATCCAGAAATGGGTTGCATTTTTATAAACCAATAATGAACTCTGAGGAAGGGAAAATAAGAACACAATCTTAGTTACAATTGCATCAAAGTAAAATATGTAATAATAAATTTAACCAAGGGTGTAAAAGGCCTGTACTCAGAAAATTAAAAGACACTGAGGAAAGAAATTGAAGATGATGCGCATAAGTGGAAGCATATACCATGTTTATAGATAGGAAGAATTAACATCACTGAAACGTCAACAGTACCCAAAGAAATCTATAAATTTAATGTCATCCCTATTAAAATACCAATGGTGTTGATAAACAGCTTCCAGCCAAGATGGAGGAATAGGTAGATACGCTTCGCTTCCTTGCACAACCAAAAAAAGGATAGCAATCAATTTAAAAACAAAAACAACCAGAACTTCCAGAAAATTGAGCTGTATGGAAGTTTGACAACCAAAGAATTAAAGAAACATTCATCCAGACTGATAGGACGGGCAGAGACGGACAACTAGGGTGGAGAGTACGCACAACAAGGCTGCAGCTGGCAGACCAGGACAGGCGAGGCAATGGCTGGTGGACCAGGCAGTCCCACATTAGTGTGTGGATAAACTAGAAGGAACAACTGGGGAGCAAGACAGACTACACAAGCCAGGGTTCCAGTGTGGAGAAATAAAGCCTCAAAACCTCTGGCTGTAAACACATGTGGAGGTTGCAGCAGTGAGAGAAACTCCCAGTCTCACAGAAGAGTCCATTGGAGGGGCCCACAGGATCCTGGAATGTACACAAGCCCACTACCCAGGAATCAGCACCTAAAAGGGTATGATCCACTTGTGGGAAGAGAGGGAAGTGACTTAAAGTGGAGCAAGAGCTATGCCAATGGCATTGTTCCCTCTCTGGTCCTCCCCCACATACAGCGCCACAAGGGAGTGAAGTGGGTTGCCCTGTCCTGGCAAATCCCTAAGGCTCTGCCTCTTACAGTGTAACAGCTCTACTGAGACAAAGAAATATGGCCCAAATGAAAGAACAGATCAAATCTCCAGAAAAAGAACTAAGCAATGAGAAGATAGCTAACTTATCAGATGCAGATTTGAAAACACTGGTAATTAGGATGTTCACAGAAATTATTGAGTTTAGTCTCAAAATAGAGGAAGAAGTGAAGGCTATGCAAAATGAAATAAAGAAAAACATACAGGGAACCAACAGTGAAGGGAAGGAAACCAGGACTCAGATCAAAGATTTGGAACAGAAGGAAGAAATAAACATTCAACTGGAACAGAATGAAGAAACAAGAATTCAAAAAAATGAGAAGAGGCTTGGGAACCTCTGGGACAACTTTAAATGTCCCAACATCTAAATCATAGGGGCTTCAGAAGGAGAAGAGGAAGAGCAAGGAATTGAAACCTTATTTGAAAACATAATGAAGGAAAACTCCCCCAGTTTGGCAAATGAACTACACATGCAAGTCCAGAAGTTCAGAGAGTCCCAAAGAAGCTGGACCCAAGGAGACACATACCAAGGCACATCATAATTACATTATCCAAAATTAAAGATAAGGAGAGAATCTTAAAAGCAGCAAGAGAAAAGGGGACAGTTACCTGCAAAGGAGTTCCCATAAGACTATCAGCTGATTTCTCAAAAGAAACCTTGCAGGCAAGAAGGGGCTGGCAAGAAGTATTCAAAGTCATGAATGGCAAAGACCTACAACCTAAATTACTCTATCCAGCAAAGCTATCATTTAGAATGGAAAGGCAGATAAAGTGCTTCCCAGATAAAGTAAAGTTAAAGGAGTTCATCATCACCAAGCTCTTATTATATGAAATGTTAAAGGGACTTGTCTAAGAAAAAGAAGAAAACCAAAAACTATGAACAGTAAAATGACAACAAACACAATTATCAACAACTGAACCTACAAAAACAAACTAAAGAAACAACTAGAACAGGAACAGAATCACAGAAATGGAGATCACATGGAGGGTTATCAGCAGGGAGGGGGCGGGGGAGAATGGAGGAAAAAGATACAGGGAATAAGAAGCATAATTGGTAGGCACAAAATAGACAGGAGGAGATTAAGAATAGTATGAGAATGGAGAAACCAAAGAACTTATATATATGACCCATGGACATGAACTAAGGGAGGGAGATGCTGGTGGGAGGGGGTATGCAAAGTGGAGGGGAATAAAAGGGAGAAAGAAATGAGACAACTGTAATAGCATAATCAATAAAATATACTTAAAGAAATAGAAAAAAATAAAATACTAATGGTGTATTTCGCAGAATTAGAACAAATATTCCCAAAATTTATATGGAACCAAAAGAGACCCAAAAGAGACATAACAATCTTGAGGAAGAATAAAATTGGCTGTCAAAAATACTACAAGGCCATAGTAATCAAAACAGCACAGTACTGCCATAAAAACAGAAATATAGATCAGTGGAACAGAAGAGAGAGGCCAGAAATAAACCCATGCCTTTATGGTCAATAATATTTGACCAAGGAGTTAAGAATACACATGGGAAAGGATAGTCTCATCAATAAATGGTGTTAGGAAAATTGGACATATACATACAATAAAATGAAACTAGACCACCTTCTTACACCATACACAGAATAAACTCAAAATGGATTAAAGACTTAAATGATAGATTTGAAACCATAAAAATCCTGGAAGAAAACATAGGCAGTAAAATCTTGGACACTTCCTGTAGCTATATTTTTTTCTGATATATCTCTTCAGTCAATGGAGATGAAAGAAGAAATAAACAAATGGGACTACATCAACCTAAAAAGCTTTTGCATGGCAAAGGAAACAATCAACAAAATAAAAAGACCACCCATGGAAAAGGAGAATATATTAATCAGATAAGGGGTTAATATCCAAAATTTTTAAGAGCTTACAAAAGTCAACACCAAAAAGCACAACTCAATTTAAAAATGGGCAAAGGACCTAAGTAGACCCTTCTTCAAAGAGGAAACACAGATGATCAATAGACATATGAAAAATGCTCAACATTGCTAATCATCAGAGAAATGCAAATTAAAACCACAATGAAATATCATTTCACACCTATCATAATGGCTATCATCAATAAATCAACAAACAATAGGTGTTGACAATGATGCAGAGAAAAGGGGACCCTCATGAACTGTTGGTGGAATGCAGACTGGTGCAGCCAGTGTGGAAACAGTATGGAGTTACTTTAAAAAAGTAAAAGTGAAACCGTCTTATAACCCAGCAATTTCACTTCTGGGAATTTATCCAAAGAAACCTTAAACGCTAATTTGAAAGAATATATGCACCCCTATGTTCATGCAGCATTATTTACAATAGACAAGATTTGGAAGCAGCCTGTGGGTCCATCAGTAGATGAGTGGATGAAAAGTCTGTGCTACATTTATACAATAGAATACTACTCAGCCATAAAAAAGAAGGAAACCTGATCTTTTGTGACAGCATGGATGGATCTGGAGAGTATTATGCTAAGTGAAATAAGCCAGTCAGAGAAAGACAAATACCATATGATTTCACTGAAGTGTGGAATGTAATAAACAAAGTAAACTAACAAACAATAGAAACAGGTTCATTAGTTGTCAGAAGGGAGAGGGTAGGATTATTGGGTGAAAAAGTTGAAGGGATTAAGCCAAAAAACCCACACAAACCCTGGTAGACAGACAACAGTATGGTCATTAGCAGAGGGAAATGGGGGTGGGGGTTGGCAGGAGAGGGTTAAGTCAGGATAAATGGTGATGGAAAGAGAAATGACTTGGGGTGGTGAACGCACAATACAATATACAGATGATGTATTATGGAATTGTGCACCTGAAACCTATATAAAGTGTAACCCCAATAAACTCAAAATAAAATAATAGTAAAATTAATAAATTAAAAAAGAGGCAGAGACAGATGTATTTGAAAAAATAAATTAAAATATATAAAAAAAAGAAAGAATCACCCACCCCAAAATGTATACAGTGTGGAGGTTGAGAGACCTGGAACAATGTTACATTTGAAGAAGAGGGAGAGAAAGAATTTAGTAGCATATGGGACAACAGAGTGATGGATGCATGCCTGTTCTCTTGGAAATGATTATGGAGCTGTATTTATATATTTTTACCTCTTATATATGTTATACTTAAAATTTTAAAAAGCATTAAAAATAAAGAAGTTTTTACCATAACTAAGGATGAAACTCCTGATGCCTACCTAGTAGCATCTTTTTCCACAATAAAGACTCAAAATATAATAGTCGAACCAATGGTAACAAAAGTTGTTCAGCAAGTGCTCATCTGTGCCAGGAATCACTCTACCAAGATCACAGGATATCTGTTGAGTTGGCAAAGTCTGTGCATTGACTACTACTCTACAGAATGGCAGGGTAGTTTGTGGTTATGAACACTGTCTCTTGAATCAGGAAACCTGCCTGCCACTCCAATGCACCACTTAATAAATGTGTGACTTAGAGCAAGTGGCTTAACCTTTTTTTGTGTCTCAATTTACTCATCTACAAAATGGAGAGAATAGGGGTTCGTACCTAATCCAGTTATTATAAGGATAAAAAGACAATGTAAAGTGTTTCACACAGTGCCTGTTACTTGTAAGATACACCATAAATGTTAGTTATTATTATTTGTGCTTTGTGGAAGCTAGGAAAAAAATGTTAACAGCTATATTATTTATTGAACACTATGTACCAGATTCTACTTTAAGGACTTTTCATTTTCTTTGCTCTTATAAATTCTGTGATATAAGTGTTATGTCCACTAATTATTATTATTCCGATTTAAAAGATGAGGAAAACTGAGGTTTAATGAAATTAGCAGGTAATAGAGCCTTAATTTCAACCCCTAGCCATTCTGACTCCAGAGCATCTGCTCTCATTCATGATGCTATACTATTAGACTTGGAAGGGGAACATTGAGATCAGCTACCCCACAAAAATGAGACCCACAGAGGGGATATGGCTCAGCAAATTATGAAGGGATGGTGCAGGGCCAGAGGCCAGGTTCTCTGCCACTCACTGCCTCCTGCAACCACGTACACATCCACTCACAGGGCCAGCATGCAGGGCAGAGCAGGTCCAGACCAGGAACACCAGGTCAGTTTTGGGGGAGATGTCTTCTAATCCAGCTACAAGAGATCTATAGCTGTGTTTAGAGAAGTGAGAGGTAGGTGAACTCCTGGTGGTATATGACTTAATTTTAGGTGATGGTGTGTCATTTGCATGTGTCATGGTTATTTATTTTACTGTACTATATAAAAAAATATTTTCACTTAGACCTTTACACCTTATTAAATAATATATTCCTTTCTGCCTTGCCACATGAACTATTAACAGACTGGATTTATCATTTAGGATGAGACTAGCAAGACATAACATAAATGTATAATCATTTAAAAAAAAATTTTTTTTATTGTTCAAGTGCAGTTGTCTCCATTTGGCCGCCGTCACTTTCCCCTGCCCCACTCACCCCCACCTCCCACCCTCACTCCTTCCCCACTTTGGCTGTATGGATGGGTCCTTTAAACCTGTTCCCTGATTTGACCTTTCTCATTCTTTTCCCTGTTAGCCCCTTCCTTTCTCCCCTCTCGTTACTGTCAATTTGTTTTTTCTTTCAATGTTGCTGGTTATATTTTTCTTGCTTGTTTGTTTTGTTGATTAGGTTCCACTTATAAGTGATATCACATGATATTTGTATTTCACTGCCTGGCTTATTTCACTTAGCATAATGCTCTCCAGTTCCACCCATGCTGTCATGAAGGGTAGTAGCTCTTTCTTTCTGCTGCATAGTATTCCATTGTGTAAATATACTATAGTTTTTTGATCCATTCATTTATTGTGGGCAATTAGGCTGCTTCCAAAATGTGGCTATTGTAAATTGTGCTGCTATGAACATTGGGGTGCATGGGTCCTTTTGAATTGGTGTTTCAGGATTCTAGATATAATCCCAGCAGTGGAATTGCTGGTCAAATGGAAGTTCCATTTTTTAACTTTTTGAGGAAAATCCAAACTGTTTTCCGCAGTGGCTACACCAGTCTGCATTCCCACCAACAGTGTACTAGGGTTCTCTTTTCTCTACAACCTCACCAGCACTTCTCGTTTGTTGATTTGACTGGTCATTGTGACTGGTGTGGTTTTAATTTGAATTTCTCTGATGGCTAGTGATGCCGAGCATCCTTTCATATGTCTCAGGGCCCTGTGTATGTCCTCCTCGGAGAAGTACCTATTCAGGTCCCTTGCCCATTTTTTAATTGGATTGTTTGTTTTCCTGGAGTGGAGTCATGTGAGTTCTTTATATATTTTGGAGTTCAAACCCCGGTCTGAGGTATCATTGGCAAATATATTTTCCCATACAATTGGCTCCTTTTTCATTTTGCTGATGTTTTCTTTAGCTGTGCAGAAGCTTCTTATTTTGATGAAGTCCCATTTGTTTATTCTTTCCTTTATATCCCTTGCTTTACGGGACATATTGGTGAAAATTGCTGTGTGGAATATCTGAAATTTTCCTGTCACATTGTCCACTAGGACTCTTATCGTGTCACAACTATATTTAAGTCTTTTATCCATCTTGAGTTTATTTTTGTGTATGGTGTAAGTTGCTGGTCGACTTTCATTGTTTTTTTGCCTGTGGCTGTCCAGATCTCCCAACACCATTTGTGGAAGAGGCTATCATTGCTCCATTTTATCTGCCCCCTTGGTCAAATATTAACTGACCATAGAGACATGGGTTTATTTCTGGGTTCTCTATTCTGTTTCATTGATCTATGTGTTTGTTCTTATGCCAGTACCAGACTGTAATATTAGAGTGGTCTTATAGTATAGTTTGATGTCAGGTATTGTGATCCCTCCTACTTTGCTCTTCTTTCTCAAAATTGCTGTAGCTATTCAGAATCATTTATGGTTCCATAAAAATTTTTTAAATGTTTGTTATATATTTCTGGAATATGTTATTGATATTTTAATAGAGATTGCATTAAATCTATAAATAATATGGACATTTTGATGATGTTAATTCTTCTAGTCCATGAAAATGGTATATGCTTCCATTTATTTGTGTCTTCCTTAATTTCTTTCTTCAGTGTTGTATAGTTTTCTGACTATACAGGTCTTTCACCTCCTTAGTTAAGTTTATTACTAGGTACTTTATTTTTCTTGTTGCTATAGCAAATGAGATTTTTTTTCTTGATTTCTGCTTCTGGTATTTCATTTTTGTTGTACAAAAATGCCTTCAATTTCTGAATATTGACTTTGTATCCCATTGTTTTGCCAAATTCACTTATTAGGTAGAGTAGTTTTTTTGGTGAAGACTGTAGAGCTTTTTGTGATAGTATCATGTCTTCTTCAAATAATGACAGTTTTACTTCCTCCTTTCCAATGTGGATCACTTTTATTTCTTTTTCTTGTCTGATCACTGTGGCTAAGACTTCTAATACTATGTTGAATAGAAGTGTGAAAGTGGACATCCTTGTCTTGTTCATGATCTTAGTGGGGAAGATTTTAGTTTTTGCCCTTTGAGTACGACATTGGCTGTAGGTTTTTCATATATGGCCTTTATTGTGTTGAGGTATGCCTCCTTTATTCCCACTTTGCTGAGTGTTTTTATTATAAATGTGTGTTGTACTTTATCAAATGCTTTTTCTGCATCTATTGATATGATCATATGTTTTCTGTCTTTTTTTTTGTTTATGTGATGTAATACATAATTGATTTCTGAATATTGTACCACCCTTGCATCCCTGTGATGAATCCCACTTGATCATACTGGATGATCCTAATGTATTGCTGAATCTAGTTTGCCAATATTTTGTTAAGGATTTTAGCATCTATGTTCATCAGTGATATTGGCCTGTAGCTTTCTTTCTTTGTTGTGCCTTTATCTTGTTTTGGGATTAGGATGATGCTGGCCTCATGAAAAGAGTTTGGGAGTTTTCCTTCTTCTTGGATTGTTTGGAAAAGTCTCAGAGAACAGGGGTTAGCTCTTTTTTAAATGTTTTGTAAAATTTTCCTGTGAAACCGTCTTGTCCAGGGCTTTAGTACGCCAGGAGTTTTTTGATTACTGCTTCAATTTCACCAGCTGTTATTGGTCTGTTCAGACTTTCTGCTCCTTCATTCAGTGTTCGAGGGTTATATTTTTCTAGAATCTTGTCCATTTCACCCAGGTTTTCATAGTTCTTAGCATATAATTGTTCATAGTAATCTCTTACAATCCTTTGTATTTCTATGGTATCAGTTGTTACTTCTCCTCTTTCATTTCTGATATTATTAATTTGGGTCTTTCTCCTTTTTTTCTTGATGAGTCTGCTTAAAGGCTGCCCAATTTTATTTATCTTTTCAAAGAGCCAGCACCTGAATTTATTGATCCTTTCAATTGTTCTTTTAGTCTCTATATCTTTCAATTCTGCTGTGATCTTGATACTTTTCTTCCTTCTACTTGCTCTGGGCTTAGTTTGTTGTTTCTCCAGTTTTGAAGATGTAGGGTTAGGTCGTTTGTTTGAAATGTTTCTGTCTTTTATAGATAGGCCTTATTGCTATGAACTTCCCTCTCAGGACTGCCTTTGCTGTGTACCATAGGTTTTGGGCTGTGGTGTGTTCATTTTCATTTGTTTCCAGGAACTTTTTGTTTTCTTTGAGCTCATTATTGACCCATTCATTGTTTAATAGCATGCCGTTCAGTCTTCATGAGTTTGAATGTTTTTGAGTTTATTCCTTGAGGTTGATTTCTAGTTTCAAGTCCTTGTGGTATGAGACAATGTTTGTTATGATTTCCATGTTCTTGAATTTGTTGAGACTTGTTTTGTGTCCTACCATGTGGTTTAATTTGAAAACGCTCCATGTGTATTTGAAAAGAATGTGTATTTTGTTCCTTTGGGATGAAAGGTTCTCTCTCTATATATATCAGTTAAGTCCATTTGATCTAATGCATGGTTCAGTTCCACAATATCCTTGTTGATATTTTGTTTGGAAGATCTATCCATTGTTGACAGTGGGGTGTTAAAATACTGTACTATCAGTGTGCTGCTAGCTATATCTTTCTTGAAGTCCTCCAAGATCTTCCTTATATATTTGCATTCTCTTATTTAGGGAGCACAAAAGTTTACAATATTCATTTCTTCGTGATGGATTCTTTCTTTGAGTATTATGAAGTGTCCTTCTGTGTCTCTTTATGACCTTTGTTTTGAAATGTATTTTGTCTGATATAAATATTCCTACACCGGCTTTTCTTCCCCCTGTCCATTTGCTTGGATTATTTCTTTCCATCCCTTTACTTTCAGCCCGTGTAGGTCCTTTGCTCTTATGTGGGTTTCTTGTAGGCAGCATATGTACAGGTCATGTTTTCTTATTATTCAGCTACCTTTTGTCTTTCGATTGAAGCATTTAATCCATTTACATTTAAAGTTATTATTGATAGGTACTTATTCATATTTTCCCTTTTTACCAGTGTTCCTCTCTTTCTCACTCTTTTTCTTCATCTTTTAAAGCAGTCCCATTAGCATATCTTGCAATGCCAGTTTGGTGAAGGTGTATTCTTTTAGCCTTCTTTTTTCTGGGAAACTCTTTATTTCACCTTCCATTTTAATTGAGAGCCTTGCTGGGAAGAGCACTATTGATTGCAGGCCTTTGATTTTTATTCCTTGGAATATTTCTTGCCATTCCCTTCTGGCTTGCAGGGTTTCTGTTGAGAAGTCAGCTTCTAGCTGTATCGGGGCTCTGTTGTATGTTACTACGTGTTTCTCCATCGCTGCCTTTAGGATACTCTATTTTTCTTTGATATTTGCCATTTTAATGATAATGTGTCTTGGAGTGGCCTCTTTGGGTTCCTCTTGAATGGGACCCTCTGTGCTTCCTGGACTTGGGTGACTTTTTCTCTCCTCCAGTTAGGGAAGTTTTCCATCGTGACTTTTTCAAACAGGTTCTCTATCCCTTCCCCATCTTCTTCTCCTTCTGGTATCCCTATTACACAGATAGTACGTTTCAGGTTGTCCTGCATTTCCCTCAATGCCTCTTCATTCTTTTTGGTCTTTTTTCATTTTCTTGCTCTTTCTGGGAGCTTTTTACTAGCTTCTTCTAGCCTGCTTTTGATTTCTTCTAGTGTGTATTTTAATTCAGAAACTGTATTCTTCATTTCCTCTTGGTTCTTATTGATAATTTTTACATTCTTTTCCAGGCTAATGTAGTTTGCAGTATGTTCCTTGTGGTTGCCCTGTATTTTTTTGGTAACGCTCTTCAAGCTCACTGAGCTCATTGAGCTTCCTTGTAACCATTGGTTTGGACTCAATATCTGATAGTTTGCTTGCCTCTATTTCATTTCATACTCTTTCTGGGGATCCTCCTTTCTTTTCTATTGTGGGTTGTTTCTTTGTCTTCCCATTATTTGTGAGGTTCTTCTTTTTTGCTTCTGCTTCTTAAATTGATCTGTTTTGATTTCCAGAGTGTGTGGTGTGAACTTCTGTGGTAGGAGACCTGTGAGATTCAGTGGTGCAGTATCCTTTATCTCCTGAACTTTATGCTTTTTGTAAGTCTTTTATGCTCTTTATGCTGGCTCTCTGGATAATTGGGTTTTAATTGTTGTTTGGGTCCTTTCCTCCTGCTGTTTGACTGAGGGTCACTCTGACCACCACATCTTGTGTGTTTTTGTGAAGGTGGTGCCAAAGTAAAACCACAAATCCCAGGAAACAAAATGACACCCACAAAAATAACTGCCCCCTGCATTCCCACTCTCAACAACAAGTGAACCAGTTTTAATAATGATGTAAAGAGATTTAAGTTATTGTAAGAAGGGAGAGAAATAAACTATTAGTATAAAATCTAATGACTTAATGTGCACAAACTTTTGGACTGAAAATGAACGTTAAAAATCTATGTAGTAAAGAAAATATCACCAATCAAGGAGAAGATCACAAGGGATTTTGTCTCAGTAGCCTGTAGTATTTACCGCTGTTTTTTTCTTTCTGGACCTACCTCTGCTGATGTCAGATGTTGACCCCATGTAACCTTAGACTGTCTGTGTGAGACTTCCAGATGTCTACTGTCTGTGGCTGTCTCATTCAGTTGCTAATTTAGTCTCTCTGCATTCAGAAGTCAGGCTTAAGCACTACATTGTGGCACAGAATCCTTGCTGGGATTGGGGCTATTGTTTCCCCTGAGGCTTCTCAGAGGGGAGTGGTCTGCCTGAGCACCACGGCTGCTGTGTGGGGGATAACTCATCACTGGTATCCCAGCTGCTATTCTCTCAGTTCTCTCCCGAGAGCCTCTGTATCCAGTCTTTCCTCAAGGGTCTCTAGGTGTCTCCACCTTCTACCCTTTGCCAGGGATCTACTATCTGTAGCTGCCACTCCATACTCAGCAGTCAGGCTTAAGTGTCAGAGTACCAGGGCAGATTCCTTCCTTGGGATGGGGCTATTGTTTCCTCTAAGGCTGCTGCCATTCAGGGGTGTGATCTGCTTGAGCTAGATGGCTGTTGCTGTTCAGGAGATGGCTCAACACAGGGATCCTGTCAGTTCTTTCCCCAAAGCCTCCATCCCCAGCCTCTCCTCAGGCATCTTTAACCCCTTCTGCCCCTGCTTTGCCAGAGCCCAGGGTAATTGGCTGCAAATAAAAATTTTGCATTGGCCCCTTAGAAGGCTCTTTGTGTCTCCAGCTGCCTGTGTCTGGCAGAGAGCAACCCTGCCACTTTTTGCAGCTGGCTGTTTTCTGTGTACTTTTTGGGCTCTGGTGCTGTAGGCTGGGAATCCCCACTTAAGGTTAAGAACCCACTCTGCTCATGGGGACCCAACTGGCTGTTTAAATTTCCCTCTGGCACTGCTGCCTGTAGGCACCCAGACAGCCTTCTTGAGTCTCTACTGCAGTCCTTACCAGTCAGGTTGTGCTAAAGCTGATTCTTCTGTCTGTCAGAGGTTATAAGGTTTCTCTGTTGCTATTGTTCAGTTGTTTGTTCTGGGTTATTTCTCCACAGTTTAATTGTTAATCCAGATTGGTCCTGGGAGGAGGTCAGTGTGACTTCCACTCACCCCTTCACCATCTTGCCCCTCCTCTACCTAATCATTTAAAATATAAGTATTTGGTAAACATGTTATGGTTGGTGTTGAAAAATGGCTAACCCTATGAAGAGAAGAGGTTAATGACAAGTCTGAGCAGTGTTTCTCCAACTCTGTGACCTTGAATCATTTGGGGACTAGATTCTGATTCTGCAAGTCTGGGTGGAGCATGAGATTCTGCATTTTTAACATGCTCTCAGGTGATGCTGCTCTGTACCCCTTACCTCACCAGCCAAGGAATCAGAGAACCTACCAGATTCTTAGACATTGCTGGGTGCTATGGAAGATGCAAAGAAATTGTAAGGCAATTAATTCCCTGTCTCCCAGAGGCTTCAACTAGTTGGAGTCAAAAGCTTTGAATTGACATGGCAGGAAAAGGTGTATGCCAAAGGCCAGGTACAGGTGCATAGGTGTGCCCTGGAGCTACTACAGCTGGATGGCCCACAGGGTGGATGGGGTGGTGTTTTATTGCAGCCTGCAAGATTCAGAGCAGCAAATGGAAAATTCCAAAGACAGGCTTGCCAAGCAGGAGGAAAGGTGCAAGTCACAAAAAAAATATCTGCTTGTGCAACATGGAGATTTCAGCAACGATCTGACCAGCACAGAGAATTGGTCTGTAATATTCAGTTATAATAACTTCCCTCTTCAAAAGACAAGTCATGTCATCTGGGAATGATAGTCCCCATTAAATGAGCCCCTACAAAGTACCAGAGACTTCCAGGTGCTTTCCCTATAATAGTATGTCTCCACAAAGACCCATAATATCCCACACTTTACTGATGTGCAAACCAGGGTTTGGAAAGGCTGCATGACTTGCTCAAAATCACAGAGGTAGTAAGTGATAGGTCTAGAATTCAATCACAGAACCAAGTGTGTGCTCCTTGTCACCATCCCTGCCAGTCACAACCTGAAAGCTTTAGCTCACTCTCCACAGAGCATGCGTCCCAGGAAATTCTCATGGCCTCAACTATTTTAAATGAGGATTGGCCCCCAGAAAACAGATGAGGAGCACACATCCAAAGTTGATGATATTCCTTTCTGCCTTGACAAATAAACTATTAACAGACTGGAATTTTTGACATTGTGATCTTACATAAGAAATAAGTTCAGAACTGCTGCATGCATACCCCCCAAATAAACATTGAATATTTTCTTGCAATGAGGAGGCACTTTACTTTTTTTTATTTATAAATCATGTTTATTCTATTACAGTTGTCTCAGTCTTTACCCCTTTACCCTCTTCCACCCATTCCACCCCCAACTCCCATTTCCATAGTCAATCCCCACTCTGTTGTCCATGTCCATGGGTCATTCATACATGTTCTTTGTCTAGTCCCTTCCCCTTCTTTTCACCATTGTCCTCTTTCCCCATCCCCTCTGGTCACTTTCAGTCTGCTCCATGTTTCCATTCCTGTGGTTTATTTTGTTCATTAGTTGATTTTGTTAAATAGAGTCCACTTATAGGTGAGATCACACAGTAATTGCCTTTCATCAACTGGCTTATTTCACTTAGCTTAATATTCTCCAGTTCCATCCATGTTGTCACAAAAGGAAGGGGTTCCATCTCTCTCTCTCTTTCTTTCTTTCTTAAATGCAGATGGATTTTATTTATTTTTTTAGATGTCAAAGTTAATTATAAAATATTTACAAAATTTAAAACCGTTATAAAGTCTCAGCAATTAAACCAACATGACATCAGCACAGAAATAATCAGGTAGATCAATGAAATATAATGAGCATTCTAGAGACAAACATATATATCTAACAATATAATATATGATTAAGTTGATATTTCACATCAATGGGTAAAGTAAGGCTTATTCAACAAATAAGGTGCATAGACCACTATTACTTGAAATAAAACAAATATAGAGCCCTATTTCACACATTATACAAGAAATACTCAGGTGAGTGAAAAAATCAAAATGTAGAATTTAAGGAGTTTTAGAAGACAATAGAACTAATATTTGTCATGACCTGAAGTAAAATATTCAAACCCAGAAGTTATAAATTTTAACTATATAGTAATATACATATGTAAAAAAGTTAAAGGACGAGGAATAGAATAGAAAAGTATTTGCAACACATTTAAAACATGGTTATAGGGTGTTTTTTTTTTTAGGGAAAAATGTTCTACAAACCTTTAATCAATAAATGACCAAAAAGTCATTTAAAGCTTTTTCTTAAAAAAAAAATAATAGAAATAGGCAAGAAATATGCTAAAACAGGTTTAGTTTCAACAAATAGTAAAGGAACAATTAAAATAACATCATTGTCACAATCAGATTAATGAGTATTAAAAATATTGGTAATATCAAGTATCAGCAACTATGAAAGGAACTGGGTATTCATAGAAACTTTTCTTCATCTTAAAGCAGTCCCTTTAGCATATTTTGCAGTGCTGGTTTGGTGGAGATGTATTCTTTTAGCCTTCTTTTGAGTGGGAAACCCTTTATTTCCCCTTCCATTTTAATTGAGAGACTTGCTGGGTAGAGCAGTCTTGGTTGCAGACCTTTGCTTTTCATTCCTTGGAATATTTCTTGCCATTACCTTCTGGTTTGCAGGGTTTCTGTTGAGAAGTCAGCTTCTAGCCGTATTGGGGCTCCCTTATATGTTACTACCTGTTTCTCCCTTGCTGCCTTTAGGATTCTCTGTCTTTGATATTTGTCATTTTAATGATGATGTGTCTTGGAGTGGGCTTCATTGGGTTCTTCTTGAATGGGACCCTCTGTGCTTCCTGGACTTGTGTGACCTTTTCTCTCCTCCAATGAGGGAAGTTTTCCATCATGACTTTTTCAAACAGGTTCTCTATCCCTTCCTCATCCTCTTTTCCTTCTGGTATCCCTATTATATGGATATTATTAGGTTTCAGGATTGTCCTGCATTTCCCTAAATGCCTCTTCATTCCTTTTGGTCTTTTTTCATTTCCTTGCTCTTTCTGGGAGCTTTTTTCTACCTTGTCCTCCAGCTCACTGATTCAGTCCTCAGCTTCATCTACCCTGCTTTTGATTCCTTCTACTGTGTTCTTCAATTCAGAAATTGTACTCTTCATTTCCTCTTGCCTCTTATTGATAGTTTCTATGTCCTTTTTCATGTCCTATTGCAGTAAGTTCCTCGTAGTTTCCCTGTAGTTTTTGGTAATTCTCTCTGAGTTCATTGAGCTCCCTTAGAACTGTTGTTTGGACTCAATATCTGATAATTTACTTCCCTCTATTTCATTTAGTTCTCTTTCTGGGATCGCTCCTTTCCCTTCGAGTGGGGCATATTTCTTTGTCTTCCCATTATTTGTGAGACTCTTCCCTTTTGCTTCTGCTTCTTAAGTTGATCTGTCTTGATCTCCTGACTTTGTAGTGTGAACTTCTATGGTTGGAGACAGTTGTTTTTACTTTCTGGATCTGCCTCTGATGATGTCAGATGTTGACCCTGTCTGACCTTAGGCAGTGTGTTCAAGACTTCCAGTAATCTACTGTCTGTGGCTGTCTCCTTCAGATGTTAATCTAGTCACTCTGCACTCAGCAGGCCACCTTAGACAGCTCACGGCAGGATGGAGTCCCTCCTGGGGTTGGGGTTATTGCGTCCTCTCACCCAGCTGCCATATGAGGGAGGAGTCCGCACTGGGATCCCACTGGCTGCTCTCTCCCTTCTCTCCCCAAGCCTCCTTCCCCAGTCTCTCCTCAGGCATCTCTAGCCCACTCTTCCCAGGCCTTTGCCAGAGACTGGGGTGAGTGACTGCAAATAAAAATGTATTTGTTGGCCCTTTAAACACTTCTTTGTGTCTCTAGCCGCCTGTGTCTGGCAGAGAACAACCCTGCCGCTTTTCGCAGCTGGCTGTTTTCTGTGTACTTTTTGGGCTCTGATGCTATGGGCTAGAGATCCCTGCTTTTGGTTTAGACCCTGCTCTTCTCAGGGAGATCAAACTGGCCATTTCAATATCCTTCTGATGCTGCCACCCATGGGCGCCCCGGCTTCCTTCTCAAGTCTGTACCGCACTCCTTACCAGTTAGATTGCACTAAAGTCGATTCTTCTGTCTCCGAGGTTACAAGGCTCCTCTCTCGCTCTTGTTCAGTTTTTTGTTTCAGGTGATATCTCCACAATTTAGTTGTAATTCCAGGTTGGCCCTGAGAGGAGGTCAGTGTGACTTACACTCACTCTTCCACCATCTTGATTCTCTCCTACTTTGGAAATGACCAAGAAGCCTAGACAGACAACTGCTGGAAATAATTACACCTCTGCCACAGCATGGGGCCCATCACAGCCCCTTCAGATTCAAAAGGTCTTTCTGGGATAGCAGCATCCATCATCCAGCTGGGCTGATAACAGCCAACAGCATTGTGGTGGATGCGACCATGGATCCAGCCTGAGGATTATTTTTAGGCTTCCCTTTTTGCACCTGCCTGAGCCCATCCCATCAATTTGGTCATTGCAAAAGATCAGGGAACCATATGTGTCCTGACCAGGAGGCTTACAGATGCACAGATCACAGAGCCGGATCTGGCCTGGTTTCAACCACGTTGAATATTCTGCCTGATTTTGCCCAGTGAAGGAGGAGCTGGGGAGAGAGGGCTAGCAGAAAGGCTGATCTCTGCAGCAGATTCACTTGAGCCATGTTTATTAGCTCTCTAGAGCTGTTACGTGGTTGGTAACACTTGAGGTTCCTTCTGCCGCAAACCTTAACACTGTGAACAACATGAAGTGTGCACGTGCATTCAATCTACACCAGTTACACTATTCCCATTTTAACTTTAAAAAGAAGACTTAGATAAATAAATGCATTGAAAGGGGCTTCCTTATCAGTAGTGTGTTGGGTGAACATTTTAGTAAAATTTTTTGCTGTGCAGTAGAAATTTGGTGTAAGTTAACCTTTCAGTATTTACACAAATATGAAGACATTAGGGTAGTGTAGCCTCTTTGACAAATCAGTATTTATACAAATGTGAACACATAAGGATAATGTAGTGCTTTTGACAAATCAGGAAAGATAAGGATATTTGAAGCCATCACAAGTGAACTGATTGCAGTGGAAATGCAGGATCCTGAATAAGTAATGAAAACCACATGCCCTGCAACTGGAAACACAGAGCCCTATCCCAATGGGACCTTAAACTAAGGACATATAATGGTAATTTGCTCCAATTGTGTTAAATTAATTCAATTTGTATCTTTAAGAGAAGAAAACAAGTGTGCTATTTTATATACCTCCATGCTCTCAATCCGGCTGTGCTTTCACTGTCTAAAAGAATGGAGTGTCCAATTATTAGAGGTTAAAGTTTGATTCAAACAAATTAAGAGTAAGAAATCATATTTGCAATGATTCTGTTTTTTTAAATAGTTCCCATTATGAGCGGTTCTCATTGTACTTTCCGGCTCTGAGCACAGTAGCACTGGCAAAAGCACATTGGACAACAATCTTAGTCCTTTTTAGATCTCAGAGAAAAGCTGTGAAAATGATGAAGATAAAGGGTATTTAAAAAAATGACAGTTTGTCAGGATGTGTTCATGATATTCAATAAACAGTTTAACTATAATAATTAGGGGCAAATGTAACTTTGTCTTCTTTCAGAGTACACAATGCAAACATTTTTTTCCACTCCGTATACAGTTTCATTTATATAGCATTGTCAAAGAATAAGTAATTTATTTCACTGAAGTGATTTTTTTCCAGGTGTTTAAAGCTTACTTCTGTCTACTCACATTATTTTTTTGCTACACCTATCTTTAAAGCAAACATAGCACATGCTTGCTTACTTTTTTACATGGAGCATATAAATGCGGTTAGATCTTTCCTTGACTTGGGCTTGTGATGATAAACATCATTTTTTGTTTCTTGCCATCATCCTGTTACCCTTTGACAGCTGAATTGTATGGAGTTGAGTGTTTCTGTATAAATAATCACAGATATTTATTCTTTTGTAGTTACTGTTATTCCTAGTAACCGGGCTCCTCTGAGAAGTTACCAGGCAGGGTGCTAAGGACTTCATATGCATTAAAATCTTGATTAATCTGCCTTGCTCCCCCCACATGAGGTTATTTTTCCTTTTTACAGGTAAGAAAATTGAGATTTAAGAAGTTAGTAGTAGAGCTGGGATTTTAACCCTGGTCTCCAGTTGCAAGATGCCTGTTGATAGCTATTACAGGAGCTGCCTTCTACTCTCTTTCTCCTCTGGGTATTTCTGTCTATCCCCTTGCTTTAAAAACCTTCACCCTGGTAAGGGCCCAAGATTAGGGTCCAATGCACCTCTTTTATGGGGCATTTTTTGGTATCTTTTTCCTTGAGTGGGGTTCTGAGTATACTTTTGCTGAATCCTAGGTTCCCACACAGTTGCAGGTTTTCTGCACAGTTGCAGTTTCTGGAAGTCTAACATGAATTCCTCCCTGACTATCCTAAGGTATTACATAGGGATTATAAGATTTTCTGCATTATGATTAAGCAGCATTATCAGGAAACCTGCAAGCCAAGGAATGCCTGGCGAGTCTATAATATAAGGAGCAACACTTTTTTTCTGTCAAGAGCCAGATACTGATATATTTGTCTTTATGTTACAGCTACCCAACTCTGACTTTTCAGGGTAAGAATAGCCATAGATTAATATATAAAGTAATGGGTGAGGCTGTATTCCAGTAATACTTCATTTTTAAAAACAAGTAGTGGGCAGGAGTTGTCCCACCAGAATGTAGTTTGCTAACTCCCGTTAATGGGGGAAAAAATCAGAGTATTTAAAAAGCCTAAGAAGATATTTCAGAGGCAATGTTTGTAGTGGTTACTTCCATGGGCTCTGAAAATAACTGCCCAGGTTGATCTCCTACCCCCGCTATTAACTATTCTAATTTAAGCAAGTATCATAACCTCTCTGTGCCTCAGGTTTCTGCTTTTAAGATTAGGGAAATAATAGTCCTTACATCATAGGATTGCTTTGAGAATTAAAAGAATTATTTGTAAAGTACTTAGAAGGGTGCCCAGGACAAAATGAGCATGAGGTAACTTTCTTGTGAAATTAAGAATCATAACAAATCCAATTTCTAGTGAAACCAAATATTGTAATGCACTGATGGAAAGAGGGGAAGACTTCCTTTGTTTCGAGTGACATGTAGGGCAGTGACAAATCTCCTGTCTGTTGTGGATGGAGGGGTGGTGTGAGGGATGAGGGGGTTAGGACACCCCTGGCCTGGGAGTTATGGGGAACTGGGTTCTAGACCCCAGATGGCCTCTACCTTGCAGTCTGTCCTTAGGCAACACCCCCTAGGGCCTTGTTTTCCCATCTGTGAAATATGGAGGTCCACTTAGATTAGTGGATGTAAGCTGATGGCTCAGAGGCTGAAGTTTGCCTTACAGACCTAGAGTGTTTTCTAAATATTTGAACTAATCATCAGCAATTACAAGTCAGGAGATGCCACAAAAATTCTGGATTCCTGCTTTTGGTTAAAAAGCCAGAAATTCAAGCAACACTTTCTGTATTCCTGCCTGTGACAGTTGACTAGTGCTGAGCCATGGTGGCCCCAAGCACCATATGTGACGCTGTAGCAGATGCTGCTGGTGTCCCTACCTTGTCAGGCAAGCCACCACAGCTTCCCTTAGCAAGCCAGCACCTGTATTTGTCTGTCTGTGGACTTCCTCTGACTGTGGAAGTGGTAGGTGGGCAGTGTTGGGAAGTAATACCACCCGGGCCAGTGATCAGGGGGTTAGCATACGGATGCCTCAGCTGTCTTGCCCATCTGGTGGGATAACTAAGGTGTAGATTCTGTACCATTTCTCAGAGATTCCCTGTGGGGTTGAACTCCAATCACCCATGGTGAAAGTTGACTTCATGGGACACTCTTTTTGGTGGCTTTTCCTTTCTTGTCTCATTCCTCACTTCCCTGCTTGTGTTCCCTGAGATGATACACAACTTACACTTGAACCTTTGTCCCAGGTTGGCTACTGGAGGAAATCAGATGAAGAAAATCATAGCCCTACCACTGAGGCCAAGTGAGAACTGCCCATGTTTTCATCAGGCTTGGGCCAACCTTCTCGGGTAGAGATAGACATCCCAAGTCTATCAAGAGAGAGAAGGTCAAGGACTGAATGGGTTTTGGGAAGAGTGGGGTGTATTTCCTTGTGTAAGTAAAGAATAGATGGAAAGATTTTGTGCCAATGACCTTCTTCACTTATGAAAGCCTTGCCCCTGAAGGTGTCTGAATTTGTGATTTCAATAGAATATCCTTATGGATTCTTGCAATGGAACTATTTTAGTGGGATATTTTGTGAGGAGCAATCCAAATCCCCAGATTGTGTTGGGTTGTTTTAACCTCCCTGAGGAGATTTGTATTTTAAGGAGGAATTTGGTGGTCAAATTTGTTTTCTAAGAGGGTGACCAACCATCTATGTTTGCTTTTGGCTAAGAAATTTCCTTGCACAGAAGACTCAGCACTAAACCTGGGAAAGTCCCAGGCTACATGCAGTTTGCACATAAGACTTTTCCCAGTCCAGCCCCTGAAAGGTTATGTCATACACACATGTGCACACACACACGTGTACATGTATACACATATATACATATATATAATTTATATATACTTCACAGTAAAATTTTATTTTTATAATGTAATACATAAGTGTATGCTGAAATAAAATAGCTTCTTTCTAGATTTCTAATTATTCTGAGTAAATTCTGAGTAAGTTTCACAGAATGACTTCGATATTCCTTTTTTATCTGTGCCTCTCTTTGCTGCTGTTTTAGCTTGGCTGGCTGTAGGGTGACATGACACTGTGAGTTAAGGAGATGCATTGGGAAATGTTCTAGGCCTCATCCCACTCATGGCCTTTGCACAACCAGTGCTCTGCAGAACTGCACCCCAATGTGAAGCTCTGAGTGCTCTTCCCAGGGATGAACACAGAAACTGGAAAAGGTGCCTCACCTCTATTCAAACATAAAACACTGACATGTACATTGGCTCTGCCCCGGGTGCCTAATCTGGGTGTTCGTCTTTTAGTGACATTGTGTTTTAATCAGAGATGAACTTGTGAGAATCTTTGTACCCAAATTAGAAGACTGTCACAGCCAGATGACGAGAGAGTGACCCACCCCAGGATGGAGAACATAAATAGCAAAGGGTGTGAATGGCACCAGGATGTGACACTCTCTGAGAATCAGAAACTGGATGTGTTGTCTGAGCACACAATGTGAGAGGAATGGCTGGGAACTTGAAGTTTAAAATGATTTTGTGTATCAAACTAGGTAATTTAGACCCTGGGATCAATATGTGAGGTTCAATGAAAAAGTTATAAATAGATTTTGAACCAGAAAGGTGTTTGTGTAGTATCTGTCACTCAATGACATTTATAACATTGTACAGATCAGAAAATCTTTCTGAACTAAGTTTCCTCATTCATGAATTGGAGATTAGAAGAAATGGGAATTTACTTTTGAGTGCCTGCTATGTACTTGGGTCATTGCTACAGACATTAGAGAAATGGCTTCATTTAAAATTTTACCTCCCTGCAAAGTGGCTATAATTGGCCCCATTTCATAGATGAGGAAACTGAGACACCAAAATGTCAAATGATTCTCCCAGCACTTAGCTGGTAAGCGACAAAGCCAGAATCAGACCTGAGTCAGGCTGATTCAGAGCCTGTGCCAGTTTGCTCGCCCGGTGGTGACACTCTCTCACTTCTCAGGCGGTGATCTTACTTGGGTTCCTCCAGAAGCATATGCTGAGGTGGACTGCTTCTTTGGGATGTACAGGAAACACAAGGAGTGAAGTAAGGAAGTGAGACAAAGAATGGCAGGTAGTGAAAATCGAGTGTGTTATCAATCCAACCTCCACAGTGGGCTGGAAGAGCTCCCTCCCCTTGAGAAATTCAAGAGCCAGCCTGGTGCTACCTGCAGCTTCATGCAGCACCATGCGACAATCCCATCTGAGGGGCCAGGGAACTCCTGAGAGTCATTGAGAGCGCCTTCAGAGAGGTGAACTCATAATTCCCAATGTTGCCTTATATGCTGTGCTTGGAGAGCATGATTGTCAGCCTGAGGGAGCCTGGTCAGGAGGGTGTATCTGTGGCCATCAGAGCAGACTGGTGTGCCCTGGGTGATAAGAGAAGGCAGCGGAAGGTGGATCAACAGCACCAACCATAGTGGGCGTTAGAGTTGGAGACAGTGTGTGCAGGGCAAGCCTCGGGTTACCATTTATGGTGGATCTTCTAGCACTAGATAAATAACACTGAGAGGACTTTGGAAAGCTTTACCTGAGTCTTGACCTATAATTGTTCCCAGACACCAATATCAAAGCCTAAATGAGGTCAGCCTGCATGGGTCCACTTTAGGCTGTTTGAGTGGTGGCTTTATCCATCTGAGGTCATCACATATCTGCCACCTTGGATGTGGATCCTGAGGTGGGGCCAGAGTGGGTGCTTTGGCGCCAGATACCCAGATACCTTCTCCCTGTCCAGAAACCCATTTACCACCTGTGTGCCCTAAGGAAGGAGAGTTTGAAAAACGACTGTGAGCCAACCACAGGGAAGGATAAATGTAGCCAGAATGATATGATTAGCAGGAACTTTTATTTGGTTTTTCATAGGAAAAAAACAACCTGTTCCCTCCTGCCAATTAAGGCCCCTTTCTCCTGGAATGTAATTGCAAAGAAAACAGCAGTTGACAATGGTTGTACTTTTAGGATCCTGCTTCCATTCTCATCCCCCGTATTATGGGAACTAACTTGTCCTTTTGTGTGGTCTTGGTGGGACAGTACCCATTTCTACCTCTGAACCAGAGAGACCAGATTATTCCTTTCTTCATGTGACACAGTCCAGGATTGGAGCAGAGACTGCTTTTTGTCCCCTAATATCCATTTTCATTCCTTCTTTTAATAATAACCCCCAGCTGTTTGGGTTTTCTCTGGGCATTTGGCTGCCAGGTAGGGACTGCATTTCCCAGGCTGCTTTGGATCTGTTGAGGTCATATAACCAAGCTCACCCAAAGGAATCAGAGCCAGAGTGGTGCATTTCCGTTTTGCATTGTCCCCACTGAAGGAAGTGCATTCTACTTGCTCTCCTCTCCTCCCTTGTGCTGGAACAGGACTGAACATTGTGGCGCTTACTGTTCTTTAATTTTTTGATTTGTTATTTTATGGCCTTTCCAGACAGTTAGAACATTTTTTTCCAAATACAGTAAGCTTCTTGTTTTCTGTTTTACTGAAAATGTGAATAGATTCCTGAGGATTGTTCCTTCAGAGGGAGGGTCCTTGCAAAAGCTTTAGAAAAATAACCTGAATTCACCTGAGGTTGCAGCCTCTTGGTTATCTCTGTTGAATCAATAAGCTCAACTCTGCTGGCTATTCATCTCTTGATTCTCACCGGCAGACCCATCCTGCTGTCCTCTGCTCTGGGACCAGGGTACAAGGCTGCAAGCTGCATTGAGCACACTCTTTCTGAGCTGGCTTTTGACAGGGCTCTGCCAGTATGGGTGTTGGCTGGGATGGCAATGCAACACTTCTATCTCAGGGCATTTCTCTCCAGCAGTGGTGCCTCAGCATGGAAACAGGCACTTGAGGGGGATGAGCCCAGCCCAATATTTATAAACAGTGTCATCTGCAGGCTGATGGAAGGGCCAGGTATCAAATGAGTGTGTTCACCAAGCCCCACTTCTTTTAGCTCCTGGGTGGTACACAGCTAACCAGCATTGCTCAGCCTCTCCTGCTGGAGTACTGGGATGGGGAGCAGGGGAGGCTGGGTTCTGGCCAGTGAAGTGCTGTTAAATGCTCAGGTGTTAAATGCTGTTTCCATTCCTGACCCATAAAAACTGCCTCTACTGCTTCCCCAACTTAATCTCCCCTCATTTGCCTTCTGGGTGCAGAAGACCCAGAGCCCAACTCCATGGTCCTATGGTCAGCAGACTCACTAGAAGGCAGGAGCCTGGCACCCCCAAACAGCTTCATGAGTCAGAAGTCCCCTCCTCCCCACAGCTGGCCTGCACTGGATCCTGACACATGAGAAAGCAACCTCGAATGTGTTAAGCCACTGAAGTTTGGGGGTTGACTTTTATAGACATTAGCATTACTTACCCTAATTAGTATAAATACAAATTTCTAAAATGACAACTTTTGACTCTAAGGCCTCTTGCAGCCAAAGAGTCTATTTCAGACAATGGCTTAGAATAAGTGAAGAAACTAAAGCACCCCTAAACATGCAAATTTCACAATTTGCTGGAGGGTTTATTCATTCAGGAAACACTTATTGAGTGCCTAGTAATTTTGTAAGGGACCTCTAGGATTAATAGTGGAGAGAGTGTAACTTGGGGAGAGAGTCTTAAAATGGGTTAGCTGTGGAGGAAAATCTGTCTTTGGAGTCTCTTTCAGCTGGGCTGGAAGGCTGAGAAAGCACCTGCCATTTGAATACTTGGGGGTGAGCATCGCCAGGGAGAGGGTTTGGCTGGTGCAAATGCTGGAAGTAGGAAAGTGCTCAGTAGGTTTTAAAGAGTAGAAAATGAGCCAATGTAACTAGAACAGAGTGAGCAGGGCAGGGAGTGGTGAGGCAAAATTACATCATGGAGATTCCCCAGCAGGGAAACAAGAGATCAAGCTCCTGCAGATCTTGGGAGATGCTTGATAAGGTTCTGCTGCCTTTGAAGCCTGGCTGTAGGCATTCTTTGGGAGAATCTTTTGGAGTCATGGCTTGTTGACTGTGTTTGGGGGTTTGTATTTTATTCTATTTACAGTGGGAAGCAACAATGGATTTGTAAACAGGTAACATGACTTGATTCATAATTTTTACAAAAGTCACATGGGGTATTTACTAGATGGGAAAGTGGAATAAAAGCAGCAGGTTAGCTAAGAAACTGCAACTGTGCTAAAGGAAATGATGATGGTGGCTTGGAAGGAAGGGAAAACATGCTTGGAGCAAGCCAGCTAACAAAGATATAGAGAGGAGAAGGCAGGGATTTTGCAGGCCAAGAGGCCAGCTCAAACACTAATGATGGGATGGCCAGGAAGTTTACAGTGTCATGATCCCACTGAGGGTCTCCTCAGAGGCAGAAATCAAAGTGCCTTCCTCAAGCACAGGGCCTGGCAAGACCCCAGGTGTGGGGGGCATCCCCTGAAAGTGAGGGTCCCCTCACTGAGAGAATGATGTCATTGGTGTAAGATGGATCTGGCTTTCATAGACCCAGCAGCATCTTCATCTAGTGTCTCCATCAACCTGCACTCACAGAACCTTAATCTGACCTTTATCCCCGGGACAAAATGTGGGCTTTACTCCAGACAAGACTAAGGCTATCCTCATGGCAACATCTAAAACAAAGTCCGAAAAGTGAGTGTTAGAGGCTGAACAAGCCCCATTTACTTTTCAGATCAGAAGAGGAAGAATAAATAAATGTATCTAATATTCTGACTTTAATTCTTCCCTTTTGTGATTATTGCTGTCTGCCTTTCTTAGCTTGAGTTTCCCCTTCAGCAGAGCTGGAAACAGGCACCTGGCCTATGGTGTATTTTGGGAGGAAATCTCAGGGATCAGGAGCAGGAGCAGGGATTGTGTCAACAAGGTGTAAGAATACAGACCACCCCTGGTAGGCCACTGACTTTCAGTCCCATGGGGATGCTCTGAGATGCCATGTGAAATGAACCTTGGCATTTTCTACACTGAGGGGCAGAGAGCCCAAAGGTCATCCCCTGTAGGCTTACACATTAAACACTCTTTTAAATGCTGGGTTTTGACTCTAGAAGTGTCAGAGAAGCTAGCCAGAGAGAAAACGGGTCTAGGTAGGGAAAATAGAGATGGCAGTCAAAACCCCAGTAAGGGATAACTTTTTCAAAAGAGGGTTTCCTGATTATTGGGCAGCATTCCTGCACCCCTCCCCCCAACACACACACACACACACACACATTTAGCTTGACTAATTCCCACTTATCCCTAAAGGCACACATCTCACTTTGGCCTCTATCTTTCTTTGACTTCCCTAATTGGACAACACGCACTGCCTTAATTTGAGCTTTTTGATTCGGAGAACCAGAGCCCCACCTTAAAGAGGGTTAAGTTAAAAACAAACAAGTGGGTATAGGGCAGTGTTTCTCAGACTATAACCCACAGTCAACTTATACCAGCATCAGTGGGGTGCTGGTGATAAGCACCCATTCCGGCATGGTGCTCACACCTGCTCTATTAGGAGTCTGAGGAATAAGCACATAAACAAGCTGCCCAGGTTGTTCTTCTGCACATTAATATTTGAGAGCCATGACTCCAAAATATTCTCCCAAGGAATGCCTACAGCCAGGCTTCAAAGGCAGCAGAACCTTATCAAGCATCTCCCAAGATCTGCAGGAGCTTGATCTCATGTTTCCCTGCTGGGGTCTGTAGTTAACCTCAGCTCCCTCAGTCCCACACCCCATATATAGCTCCCACAGCTAACCTTCTCAGCCTCAGAATCTCTTTCGTGAACTCCTGAATTGATCCAGTTTGGGTCAGAGGTCACCCTTGCTCCAGCCAGCTGTGTCCTAGGAGATGGATGAATATATGGCACCTGAAGTCACTTCTCTGCATGACTTTGGACCAAGTAGTTTTTTTAAGAAAAAGAATAGTAGTTGGGAGAAATGATCATTTCTACTGCAATATACTATGGGGCTTTTTCTTATTCCACCATTTATTATATAATATGGTAATTGGCATTGTACTTCTTGGTATCTATTGTTAGACAGGCCAATCACATGCAGAAGAATAAAATTGGACCTCTATTTTACTACTTATGAAATTCAACTTCAAATGAAGTTAAATATAAAGCTGCAACTATAAAACTCCTAGAAGAAAAAATAGAAAAAACTCTTTGACATTTGTCTTAGCAATGATATTTTTGGATATGGCATCAAAAGTACAAGCAATAGCCCTGGCTGGTGTGGCTCAGTGGATTGAGTGCTGGCCTATGAACCAAAGGGTCACCAGTTCTATTCCCAGTCAGGGCATGTCTGAGTTGCAGGCCAGATCCCCAGTAAGGGGTATGTGAGAGGCAACCACGCATTGATGTTTCTCTCCCTCTCTTTCTTCCTCCCTTCCCCCCTTTCTAAAAATAAATAAATAAAATCTTTTTTTTTTAAAAAAGTACAAGCAACAAAAGCAAAAATACATAAGTGGGTCCACATCAAACAAAAATGATTCTGCATGGCAAAAGAAATCGAAAAATGAAAAGGCAACTTATGGGATGGGAGAAAATATTTGTAAACCATATGTCTAATAAGGGGTTAATATCCAAAACATAAAAGAAACACCTAAAATAGGAAATAAATAGAAAAAAGAAAGAAAACCTGACCCAATTTTAAAATGGGCAGAGGACTGAAATAGACATTTTTCTAAACAAGATATGCAGATGGCCAACAGGTACATGAAAAGATGGTCACATCACTAATCATAGGGTAAATGCAAATCAAAACCACGATAAGACATCACCTGACACCTGTTATAATGGCTATTATCAAAAAGACAAAAAATAGCAAGTTGTTGGCAATGGTATGGAGAAAAGTGAACCCTTGTGTAGTGTTGGGTGTACATGTAAATTGGAACAGCCAGTATATGAAACTGTATGGAAATTCCTCACAAAGTTAATATAACTACTATATGATCCAGCTATCCCTCTTCTGAGTATATATCCAAAGTAAATGAAATAAGGATCTTGAAGAGATAGATGCACTCCCATGTTTGTTATAGCATTATTTACAATACCCAAGATATGGACAACATCATTTATATAAACTATATAATTCAACCATGAGAAAAAAAGAACATCTTGCATTTGTGACAAAATGATATATCTTGAGGGCATCAAGCTAAGTGAGATAAGTCAGACAAAGGGAGACAGATACTGTTTGATATCACTTACATGTAAAATCTGAAAAAGCCAAAATTATAGACACAGAGTAGAATAATTGTGGTTGCAGGACCTGAAGGATGGGTGGTTGGAAATGAGGAGATGTTGGACAAAGGATACAATTTCCAGTTAAAAGATGAGTAAGTTCTGAGGATCTAATATACAGCATGGTGATTATAGTTAACAGTAAGTACTCTATCATATTCATGAAAGTAAACCTTAAATTTTCTAACCACAAAAAAGAAGTAGCAATTATATGAGGTGATGGAAAGTGTTAATTAACCCTTTTGTGGTAATTATTTTTTAATATATAAATCATCACATTTTATACTTTAAACTTACAAAATTTTATATGCCAATTATATCTAAATAAAGCTGGAAAAATGAAATACCCATGAGTCCATACTGATAGAAATAAATGACTAAGTAAATAAATGGGAGAGAATGAACAAATCTCCCATGCAAAGGAATTCCAAATAATTCATGAAGACATGCCATCCTCAAGGAGGGGAGCATAACTCCCCGCTGAAGTGTCAGCTGCACAAGGCAACTTTCTGTCTGGGAGTACAGTATGGAGGGGGAAGGAAGAGAGTAATTAGAGTGGAGCAACACTACCTTGGCTAGGTGATCAAGATCAACATCAGTAGTGACAAGTCTTTTTGATAGTATGTACCCTTGATATGATGTGATGATGACATTTTATCTTTGTGATCTTTCTTTCAAAAACACATAACCCAAGCCTAATCATGAGAAAAACATCAGACAAACCCTAACTGAAGGGCATTCTACAAAATGCTCCACCAGTAACTCCTCCAAACTGTTACGGTCATCAAAAACAAGAAAAATCTAAACAGTATCCCAGGCAAGAGGAACTTAATGAAACATGACAACTACATGTCATATAGGATCCTGGATGGAAAACTAGAACAGAAAATGGACATTAGGTGAAAACTAAGAATGTGTGAATAAAGTTTGGACTTTATTAATAAAAATTACGTATCAATACTGGTTCATTGATTGTAACACAGTACCACAATAGTGTAAGAAGTTAATGTAAGGGACATTTGGTGTAGGGTATATGGGGCCTCTATACAAACTACATACTTTTTCTGCAATTCTAAACTGTTCTAAATTTTTTTTTATTTAAAAAGTGAAAACTTGAGATTCTATATCACATACTCTAGAATTCATCCTTTTAAATTTTCCAAGTCAATGTTTTAAGCATGTTCATAGGGTTGTTCAGTCATCACCACTAATTCAGAACATTTTCATCCCCTAGAAGGAAATTTTGTACCCATGACAATTTTTCTTCCCCAGCCCCTGGCAACCATTAATCAACTTTCTCTGTGTGTAGAGTTGCCTATTCTGGACATTTCATATAAATGGAGCCATATAATATATAGCCTCGTGTGTCTGGTCTCTTTCACTTAGCTTAATGTATTCGTGGTTCATCCATGTTGTAATATGTAGCAGTGCTTCATTCTTTTTAATGACTGAATAATAGTCTATTTTATGGGCATATTACACTTTGTTTATCCATTCATTCATTGATGGATATTTGAAAATTTCCACTTTTTGACTACTAGGAATAATGCTGCTCTGCACATCAAGGTACAGGCATTTGTGTGAACACGTTTTTTTCAATTCTCCTGAGTAAATACCTGGAAGTGGAACCACTGGGTCGTATGTTAACTCTCAGTTTAACGTCTTTGGGAATTGTTAGACTTCCAATCTGACTGAGCCACTTTATATTACCACCAGCAGTGTATGAGGGTTCTGATTTTTCCACATCGTCACCAATGTTTGTACAATAAGTTTCTGTTTTTTTTTTAAATTATATCCATTTAGTGTGTGTGAAGTGGTTTCTCAGTGTGGTTTTGATTTGTATTTCCCTAATGGATAATGATGCTGAGCATCTTTTCATTTGATTGTTGGCTATTTGTATGTCTTCTTTGGAGAAATGTTTTAAAATCTTTTGCTGATTTTTTATTGTTATTTGTCTCTTTATTTCTGAACTGTGTTTTTATATTCTGGATGCTAGATCCTTATTGGGTATATGATTTCAAGTATTTCTCCCAGTTATTAAATTGTCTTTTCACTTTCTTACAGTATTCTTTGAAGCACAAAGCTTTTAGTTTTGATGAAATTAATTTTATCCATTTTTTTCTTTGTTTGTGCTTTAGATATCACATTTAAGAAATCTTTGCTAAATTCAAGGTCACAAAAATATGCCACTTTGTTTTCTTTTACAAGTTCCATAGTTTTAGTTATTACATTTAGATCTTTGATCCATTTTGAGTTTTTTGTATATGACATAAGATAATAATATAAATTCATTATTTGACATACAAATATCCAGTTTTCCTAGCACCAATTGTTGGAAAGACTATTCTTTCTCCATTGAAATGTCTTGACACCCTTATCAAAGATCAACTGACTTTAGATATAAGGATTTATTTCAATTCCATTGATATATATGTTTATCCTTATGCTAGTACTACATGGTCTTGATTACTATTTTGTAATGAGTTTTGAAATTGGGGAATGTGAGCCTTCTTACTTTTTTCTTTTTCAAGACTGTTTTTGCTATTTTGGGTCTGTTATTTTTCCATGTCAATGTTAAGATCAGCTTCATTTGTGTAAGAAGAGAAGCTGGAATTCTTATAGGGATTGTATTGAATCTGTAGATCAATTTGGAGAGTATTGTCATCTTAACAATATTAAGTCTTCCAATCTGTGAACATAGGATGTTCATTCCATTTATATAGGTCTTCATTAATTGCTTTCAACAATGTTTTGTTGTTTTCAGAGTACGATTCTTGTCCTTTGTTAATTTTATTCCTTAATTTTATTCTTTTTTGATGCAATTAGAAATGAAATTATTTTTTAATTTAATTTTTGGATTATTAATTGTTAGTTTATGGAAACATCTAATTTTTGTATGTCGATCTGATGCTGTATTCAGCAACCTTGCTGGATTTGTTTATTAGCTCTAATAGCTTTCTTTTTAAAAAATTCTTACTGATAAGCTTACTGATTTTAGAGAGAGGAAGGGAGAGAGAAAAAGAGAGAAAGAGAAACATCCATGTGAGAGAGAAACATCCATGTGAGGAGAAACATCGATCAGTTGCCTCCCTCATGGACCCTGACTGGGGATTGAATCTGCAACCTAGGTATATGCCCTGACTTGGAAATGGAACCCACAACCTTTTGGTATATAGGACGATACTCCAACCAACTGAGCCACCCAGCCAGAGCTCTAATAGCTGCTGATTCTCCCCCTCCCCCTCTCCTTCTTCCTCCCATTCTTCTTCTTCTTCTTCTTCTTCTTTTCATTCATTAGGATTTTCTATATACAAAGTCATGTCATCTACAAATAGATATAATGTATTTTGCCGTGTATAATATGCACCCACGTTTTTGGCCAAAATTTTCAGGGGAAAAAATCTTTCATTTTCATTTTTTAATTCAATTATTCATTATTTATGCTTAGATGCCTGTCTTTTTTGTATTATAAAGGAATTTTAGTATTTATTTTTGAACTTCACGTTATGGTACAAGAAATTTTATGTAACAAATAATTACAAAACAGAAGAACAGATAACAAGGTATTTCAGGTACTACCCATGTATAATGTGCATCCTTATTTTTCCCTCAAAAATTTGGGCAAAAAGTACACATTACACACAGAAAAGTGTGGTAGTTTTATTTCTTCCTTTCCAATCCAGATGCCTGTTTTGTTTTTTTACTTTTGCTTAGTATCCCTAGTTAGAACTGCCAACCCAACATTGAATAGAATGGATCAGAGAAGACATTCTTCTGATCCATTCATTAGATTAATAATCATTAGGGGGACTGATTATTATTAAGTGCATAATAGTTCACCTACAATTTAAGAGCCTTCATAGCCCAGCACAGTGCTCAGCATATAGTAGACATTTCACTAAAACATATCAAATGACTGGATTCATATGACCTTTGACTAATAATATGAAGCATGTGTACTGCGCTTTACACTTTTATACTACCTTGGTAGTCATTATCTCCCTTGATCCTCACTGTAACCTTGTGGTTTCAGTTGCTTAGATATTGGTAGACCAATCTATGAGAGATTAAACATAGATCCCAAGTGATTGATCAGTAAGTTAGTGATGGCACCAACTCCCCCAACACTCTATGAAGAGTAGTGTTTTTCTGGAAACCTATAAAACTTACATTCATCCATCCTGTTTTGCCTTTCTATTTATAGCAGCTTTTCTTTGGGATGATACTTAGATTGGGAAGAAATATAAAATACTTATAGTAATTGCTAATAATTTTAGAATATATATTATATTTCAGCTATTGTCATTATCATCCTCATTTTTACGAAGTTGAAAAATTAAGATCCCACAGCCTCTATATTTTCCTCAATTGCACTTATCACACTGAAAAAAAATGTTTTTTGAAGCTCAAGGTGTAATTTGCCCAAGATCACACAGCTAATAGAGTTGGAATCAGGATCCAAACTCTAGCTGTCTGATTCTAGAGCTGCTAAGCTTGAAACCAGTCTTGTCATTACTGTTATGTAGTGGTTACTAGCATGGGGTTTACAATCTGAAAATTTTGGGTTCATACCCTACCTCTGTTATTTACAAGTTGCTTTGTGATCTTGGGAAGGCTACATTAATGTGATTATCTTCAGTTTCCTCATCTGTAAATTGAAGAAGATAGCAGTTACATCAGTGGATTATATTGAGGATAATTTGTGATAATGAATGTCAAGTTTATGGTATGCTGCTTGATGTACAGTTAAGGGCAACAACTTCCTAAGGTGGACACAGCCACTGCCCCAAAGAATTGGTAAACTCCATAACAGACAAGAGCCCTTTCATGATCCTGTCTGTAGTGACATGTCTCATTACACTCCATCTCACTCTAAATTCTCATGATGTTGAACTGTTTCAAGTTCTCCAGAAGGCATCATATACTTTCTTGCTTCCAGACATTTGCCTGGAATGCCCTTGCCTTTCTTTACCTGGCAAATTCTTGCTTTTCTCTCTTGTCACAGTTTAGAGAGTACTTTGTCCAAAAAGCAGTCCCTGACCATACTCCTCTCCCAAGTCTGGGATGAGTAATCCTTATGTTTGATTCCACAGCTTTTGCACTTTGTTGCAGTTCACTCATCACATTGAATTGTAATTGCCTGTCTTCACAACTCCACAAGGGCAGGTACTGTGTCACATTCCCTATTGTATCCTCATTGCCTGGCACCAGCCACTTGGGGTGGGCACACAAATATATAAGGAATAAAGGAAGAAAGTGTTACAATGTCCTAACTGTCCCCTTAGATCCATTCTCCCTTTTGTCCTTTTTTTGACAGAAGTTGTTAAAACTTTAATTTTATACACACACATTCCTACAGGTAAAACTGGGGAAATCTGAGAAAGATTGGTCAATAAATATTTGAGTGACATTAATGTTAATATACATGTTGTGACACTATACTATGGTTTTCATCATAGTTTTAAAAAAATTGTGGTAAAAAAATAATATAAAATTCACCATCCTAACCATTTTCTTTTACTGTTCAAATACATTTGTCTCCAACTTCCTGCCACGACTTTCCCCCTCCCCCACCTCCCTCCCTCAATCCTTCCCCACTTTCGCTTTGTCCATGGGTTCTTTACATGTTCCTTGACTTGACCCTTCCCTCCCCTTTCCCTGACCCCCCCGCCTTCCCTGTTGATTCTGTTGGTTTCTTTTTTCTTTCATGTTGCTGGTTATATTTTCCTTGCATGTTTGTTTTGTTGGTTAGGTTCCACTTATAGGTGAGATCATATAGTTGTTTTTTTTTTTTTGCTCCCTGGCTTATTTCACTTAGCATAATGCTCTCTAGTTCCACCCATGCTGTTGCGAAGGGTAGTAGCTCTTTCATTCTTTCTTTCTGCTGCGTAGTATTCCATTGTGTAAATGTACCATAGTTTTTTGATCCACTCATCTACTGATGGGCACTTAGGTTGCTTCCAACACCATCTTAACTATGTTTAAGTGAACACTTCAGTGGTGATATGTACAATTGACACTTAAAAAAGGAAGGAGATAGGGGCACCAACCCCATGCAGTTGAAAATCCATGCATATCTTTTTTTAATTTTTTTTATTTTTAAATCATGTTTATTCTATTACATTTGTCTCAATTTTTCCTCCTTTGCCCTCCTCTGCTCATTCCATCCTGCCCCCATCTCCCACATCCACTCCCACTCTGTTGTCCATGTCCATGAGTCATTCAGACATGTTCTATGTCTAGTCCCTTCCCCTTCTTTCCACCATTGTCCTCCTTCCCCGTCCCCTCTGGTCACTTTCAGTCTGCTCCATGTTGCCATGCCTGTGGTTTATTTTGTTTGTTAGTTTATTTTGTTGAATAGAGTCCACTTATAGCTGAGATCATATGGTATTTGTCTTTCACTGACTGGCTTATTTCCCTTAGCATAATATTCTCCAGTTCCATCCACGTTGTTGCAAAAGCTAGGAGTTCCTTCTTTCTTTTTTTTAATAGAGATTTTATTTATTTACTTAAATGTCAAAATCCATGATAAAATATTTAAAAATTTAAATCCATTATAAAATCTTAACAATTAGAACAACATGACACCAGCACAGGAAAAAATCAAGTAGATCAATGAAATAAAATGAGCCTTCTAGAAACAAACATATATATCTGTCCAACAATGTAATATATGATTAATTGATATTTCAAACCAATTGGGAAAATAAGCTTATTCAACAAATAAGGTGCATGGACCACTATTACTTGAAATAAAACAAATATAAAGCCTATTTCACACATTATACAAGAAATATTCAGGTGAGTTAAAAATCAATATGTAGAATCTAAGGAGTTTTAGAAGAAAATAAAACTAATACTTTTCATGACCTGAGGTAAAATATTCAAACTCAGAAGCTATAAAGTAAATATTAACAATATGACTATATTAAACATTTAACTATATAGTAATATACATATAAAAAAGTTGGACAAGTAATAGAATGGGGAAGTGTATACAACACATCTTAAAAAGGGTTAAAAGGTTTTCTTAGGGGGAAAAATCCACAAACATTTAATAAAAAAGTGGATAAAGAATACCAAAAAGTCATTTAAAGCTTTTTAAAAAAAATAATAGAAATAGGCAAGAAATATACAAAAACAGGTTTAGTTTCAACAAATATAAAATAACAATTAAAACAACACATCATTGTCACACTCAGATGAATAAGTATTGAAAATATTGGTAATATCGAGTATTGGTGACTGTGAAAATAACTGGGTATTCATAGACTTTTTCTTCATCTTCTTAACACAGCCACTTTAGCATATTTTGCAATGCTGGTTTGGTGGAGGTATATTCTTTTAGCATTCTTTTGTCTGGGAAACTCCTTATTTCCCCTTCCATTTTAAGTGAGAACATTGCTGGGTAGAGCAGTCTCAGTTGTAGGCCTTTGCTTTTCATTCCTTGGTATATTTCTTGCCATTCCCTTCTGTCTTGTAGTGTTTTCTACTGAGAACTCAGCTGCTAGCCTACTGGGGCTCCCTTGTATGTTACTACCTCTTTCTCCCTTGCTGCCTTAAGGATTCTCTGTTTGTCTTTGATATTTGCCATTTTAATGATGATGTGTCTTGGAGTGGGCCTCATTGCGTTCCACTTGAATGGGACCCTCTGTGCTTCCTGGACTTGTGTGACTTTTTCTGTCCTCCAATTAGGGAAGTTTTCCATCATGACTTTTTCAAACAGGTTTTCTATCCCTTGCTTCTCTTCTTCTTTTTCTGGTATCCCTGTTATATGGATATTATTATGTTTCAGGTTGTCCTGCATTTCCCTCAATGCCTCTTTATTCTTTTTGGTCTTTTTTTTAGTTTCTTGCTCTTTCTGGGAGCTTTTTTCTATCTTGTCCTCCAACTCAACTGATTCGATCTGCTGCTTCATCTAGCCTCCTTTTGATTCCTACTCCTGAAATTGTATTCTTCATTTCTTCTTGCCTCTTATTGATAGTTTCTATGTCCTTTTTTATGCTGATATAGTTTGCAGTAAGTTCCTCATAGTTTCCCTGTAGCTTTTTGTAATTCTCTCTGAGCTCACTGAGCTCCCTTAGAACCATTGTTTTGAACTCAATATCTGATAATTTACTTGCCTCTATTTTATGTAATTCTCTTTCTGGGGATTCCTCCTTTTTCTTTGATTGAGGGGTGTTTCTTTCTCTTCCCATTATTTGTGAGGCTCTTCTCTTTTGGTTCTGCTGCTTAAGTTGATCTGTCTTGACTTCCTGACTTTGTGGTATGAACTTCTATGGTAGGAGACTTCTGTTTTTTTCTTTCTGGATCTGCCTCTGATGATGTCAGATGTTGACCTTGTCTGACTTTAAGCAGTCTGTCCAAGACTTCCAGGAATCTACTGTCTGTGACTGTCTTCTTCAGCTGTTAATGTAGTCACTCTGCACTCAGTAGGCCAACTTAGACAGCTCAGGGCAGGGCAAAGTCCCTCCTCGGGGCAGGGTAATTGGATCCTCTCATGCTGTTGCTGCTCAGGGGAGTGGTCTCTGCCTGAGTGAGATGGCTGCTGCTATATTGGGGGAGAGTCAGAATTGGGATCCTGCCAGCTACTCTTTCAGTTTTCTCCCAAAGACTCCTTCCCCAGTCTCTCCTCAAGTGTCCCTAGACAACTCTGCACCCCCTTTAGCCAGGGATCTACTATCTGTGCCTGCCATTCTGTACTCAGTAGGTAGATTTTAGCACTGTCAGGCCAGAGCATAGTCCCTCCTGGGGTGGGGCTATTGTGTTCTGTCACACTGTTGCCTCTCAGGAGAGTGGTCTGCCTGAGAAAGATGGCTGCTGCTATATGGGGGAGGAGTCAGCAACAGGATCCCACTGGCTACTCTTTCAGTTTTCTCCCCAAAGCCTCTTCCCCTGTCTCTCCTCAGGCATCCCTAGCCCACTTTCCCCCCACCTTTTCCAGAGCCCAGGATAAGTGGCTGCAAATAAAAATTTATGTACTGGCCCTTTAAAAGGCTCTTTGGTTCTCCAGCTGTCCATCTCTGGCAGAGAGCAGTCCTGCTGCATTTCACAGCTGGTTTTTATGTGTGTACTCTTTGGGCTCTGGTGCTATAGGCTGGGGATCCCCACTTATGGTTTATACCCCACACTTCTCAGGGGTATCCAGTTGGCTATTTCAATATCCTTTTGGTGCTGCTGCCCGTGGGTGCCCCACCCACCTTCTCAAGTCTCTACTGCACTCCTTACTTGTTAGGTTGTGCTAAATCTGACTTTTATGTCTTTCTGAGGTTATAAGGCTCCTCTCTCACTATTGTTCAGTTGTTTGTTCCAGGCGATTTCTCCAGAATTTAGTTGTAATACCAGATTGGTCCTGGGCAGAAGCCAGTGTTACTTTTATTCACTCCTCTGCCATCTTGATTTTTTTCCCCATATTTTTTTTTAATCCTCACCTGAGGACATTTTTTAATTGATTTTAGAGAGAGCGAGAGACAGTGATCATCGACAGGAGAAACATCAACTAGTTGCCTCCTGTATGTGTCCTGACTGGGTATTGAACTGGAAACCTAAGTGTGTACCTTGACTGGGAATTGGACCCACAACCCTGCAGTGTATGGGGCAATGCTCCAAGCATCTGAGCCACACTGGCCAGGGCATCCATGTATAACTTTTAACTCTCCCAAAACTTCAGTCATCCTGTGGTATAGGTGGGGATTGGTTACATGGCCCCCAGCAGATACTAAAATCCAAGGATGCTCAAGTTCCATATATGAAAGAGCATAAAACCATGCATATATTTGGTCCTCTACATCCAAAGGTTCCCAACCACTGATCAAAAATGCTGCTTTCAATCCGTGGTTGGTTGAATCCATGAGTGTGAAACCCAAGGACTGACTCTTGTTTTTGTTGAAAAAAATCCTTGTAAATATTGACCTGCACATTTCAAACCCATATTGTTCAAGGGTCAACTGTGTATTTACCTTGTGCAACCCATCTCCAGAACTTTTTCATCTTGCAAGACTGAAACTCTTATACCCATTAAACAACAACTCTCCATTCCTCTGTGCCCCTAGTCCCTGGCAACCACCGTTTTTTTATGTTTCTATGAATTTGATTACCCTAGATACCTCATATAAGTGGAATTTCATATAGTATTTGTCTTTTTTGTGACTGGCTTATTTCACTTAGTATAATGTCCTCAAGATTCATCCCATGTTTTAGCATGCAACAGGATTTTCTTGCTTTTAAAGGATAAGTAATATTCCACTGTATATATGCACCACATTTCTTTTTATATGTGGTTTATCCATTTATATATCAACAGCATTGCTTGCACCTCTTGGCTATTGTGAATAGTGTTGCCATGAATATGGGTATGAAAATAGGTCTTCCAGACCCTATTTTCAATTCTTTTGGATATATAATCAAAGAGGGGATTGCTGGATCATATGGTAGTTTTATTTTTAATATACTTTTTAAAGATTGTATTTATTTACCTTTAGAGAGAGGGAAAGAGAGAAAGAAAGAGAGGGAGAGAAACATCGATGTGAGAGAAACATCGATCAGTTGCCTCTCGCGTGTGCCCAGTTTGGGGTCTGCACCTGCAACTCAGGCATGTGCCCTGAATGGGAATCCAACTAGTGGCCTTTTGTTTTGCAGGGATAACTCCCAGCCAACTGAGCCACACCGGTCAGGGCTTTTAAAAAATATTTTGATGACCTGCCATACTGTTTTCCATAGTGGCTGCATTATTTTACATTCCCACCAGCAGTGCACAAAGGTTTCAGTTTCTCCACATCCTCACCAACATGTTATTTTCTGGGGGGTTTTAATAGTAGACATCCTAATGGGTATAAAGTGATACCACATTGTGGTTTTGATTTGCATTACTCTGTGCCCATTTTTAACCAGCTTACTTGATTTTTTTTTGTGGTTGTTAACTTGCAGGAAATCTTTGTGTATTCTAGACATTAACTCCTTATCAGATATATGATTTGCAAATATTTTTTCATATTCCATAGGTTTCCTTTTCACTGTTGTAGTTCACTGTATCCTTTGATGGACAAAAATTTTGAAGTTTTATGTAGTCCCATTTCTATTTTTGCTTTTAGTGTCATATCAAATAAGTCATTGTCAAGTCCAGTGTCATGAAGCATTTAGCATATGTTTTCATCTATGAGTTTTATAGTTTGGGGTCTTATGTTAACTCTTTAATTTTGAGGTTTTATTTATTTATTTATTTTGGTCTATGGTGTAAGATAATGGTCCAACTTCATTCTTTTTCATATGAAAAACACTATTTTTGAAGAGACAGTCCTTTTGCCATTGAGTGGTCCTGGCTCCTTTTTTGAAAATCATTTCACCTTATATGCAAGTGTTGTTTATGTGCTCTCTCTTCTATTTTATTGGTCTCTGTGTATGTCTTTATGTCAGTACCACAGTAATTCATTTGCTGTACCCTTGTAGTATGTCTTGAAATCAGAAAGTGAGTATTCTCCAACTTTGTTCTATTTCTGTTTGAGGTCCCTTTAGACTTCATATAAATTTTAAGAATTTTTTTTTTTTGCAAAAAGATTCTGTTGGGATTTTGAAAGGGATAGAATTGTATTCATACATTGCTTTTGGTAACATCAACATCCTAACAACATTAAGTCTTCTAACCCATGAATACAAGATGTCTTTCCATTGATTTGTTTTAATTCCTTCCTGCTATTTTGTACTTTTCGATGTGTAAGTCCTTTGCCTCCTAGGCTAAGTTTATTCCTAAGTATTTTATTCTTTTAGATGCTATTGTAAATGTAATTGTTTTCTTAAATTTCCTTTTGGATTCTTCATTGTTAATGCATTGCTATGCAACTGATTTTTGTGTATGTGTGTCCATTTTGTATCCTACAACCGTACTACATTTATTTATTAATTCTAACAGGGGTGTGTGTGTGTGTGTGTGTGTGTGTGTGTGTGTGTAATCTTTAGGTTCTTCTACAGGAAAGTTGATGTTATTTGTGAACAGAAGTGGTTTTACTACCTTTCCAATTTGGATGTCCTTTCTTTCTTTTCTTTTTTCCTTAATTGTTTCTAATTCTATGTTAACCAAAGGTGGCAATAACAAGCATCTTTGTTTTGTTCCTAATCTTAGGGGGAGCACTTTATCTTTCACAACTGTGTATGATATTAGCTGAGTCCTTTTCATATATGGCTTTATTGTTTTGAGATAGCCTCTTTCTATTCCTAGTTTGTTGAGTTTTTTCATGAAAGTGTTTTGAATCTCTTCAATTGTTATTCTGCATTGACTGAGATTATCAAGTGGTTTTTGTCCTTCACTCTATTAATGAGGTATTATATTTACAGATTTTCATATGTTGATCATCTTTGTATTCTAGGAATAAATCCTGCTTGGTTATAGTGGGGTGATACTTGTAATGTCCTGTTGCATTTTGTTTGCTAGTATTTTCTTGAGGTTTTTGCATCAATATTCATCAGTAATATTAGCTTGTAGTTCTGTTGTAGTATCTTCATCTGGTTTTGGTATCAGGGTAATGGTGACCTCATAAAAAGACTTTGGAAGTGTTCCCTCCTCTTCAATTTTCTTGGAAGAGTTTGGGGGAGGATTTGTGTTGATTATTCTTAAAATGTTTGGTAGAATTCTGTCCAGTGAAACCATCTGGTCCTGGGCTTTTCTTTGTTGGGAGGTTACTGATTCAATATTCTTACCAGTTATTGATCTGTTCTGATTTTCTGTTGCTTCATGATTCAGCCTTGATAGGTTGTATGTTTCTAGAAATTCATTCATTTCTTCTAGATTATCCAATTTGTTGGAATACAATTGTTTGTAGCAGTCTCATCATCCTCCCCACACCCCTGCCATCAGTTTGTAATGTTTTCTCTTTCATTTCTGATTTTAGTTATTTTAGTCTTATCCTCTTTTTTAATCTAAAGGTTTGTCAATTTTGTTGATCTTTCAAGAAACCAGTTCTTAGTTTCATTTATTTTTTTTCTGTTGTTTTCTATTTTAGTTATCTCTGCTCTAATTTTTATTATTTCCTCCCTTCTGTTAGCTTTGAGTTGGCTTTATTCTCCTTTTTCTATCTTTTGAGTTGTAAACTTAGGCTGTTGATTTGAGTGTTTTTAATATAAATGTTTACAACTATAAACTTCCCTCAGCATGCTTTAGCTACAATCCATACTTTTTGGTATGTTGTGTTTATGCTTTCAAATGTCTCAAGGAATTTTTAAAATTTCCCTTGTGATTTCTTCTTTGAACCACATAGGTTTTGTCCTTTTAATAATAGAGTACTCCTCCATATTTTACATGGGCTTGTAGGTACCCCACTAAAGATGACTTTACCCACCCTATTTTATAGGCAGCTGTATTCTTACATCTAAGTTTAGGCTAATAGTAGGCTCTCTTCCCTCCTTCCTTTCACTGGTGGAGAATTAGGAAAATGGCAACATGGAGCAGCCATGTGGAAGCCATGTGTGTAAGATGGCAGAGCCGACCCACCATCATGGATTTCTGTGTGGGCCTATAGATCAGAACTCTGCCTGTCCTAGAGTACCTGCTTCTTTTTGGACCATTACATAAAAGAGAAATTCATATTTATCTTTATTAAACCATTATGTTTGGTGTCTATTTGTTTAAGCTGCTTATCCTGTACCTCATTAATACTTTAACTTTACCAAAAGTGTTACATTTACTGAAAGAATTCTTCAGTGTTGGCTTTCTCCCTTTTTGGCCTTAATTAAAACATTAAACTAAACGAATAAATAAATTCTTATGGAAAATTAAATAGGACCCATACTTACATAGAGTATTTTCTCAGGCACCATGGAGTAATAGAGTACTTCACTACAGCGAGTAGGAAGGGATATATAAATATATCCATTATTTATATCCAATACATCATATGTGTGTGTGTGTGTGTGTGTGTGTGTGTGTGTGTGTGTGTGTGTGTACTCACTTGAGCATGTTTATTGATTTGAGAGAGAGAGAGGGGTTGGGAAACATTGGTTGGGAACATATGTGCCCTGTCTGGGGATTGAACACACAACCTAGGTATGTATCCTGATCAGGACCCAAACCCACAAAGTTTTGGTGTATGTATGAGACTCCAAGCAACTGAGCCGTCCAATCAGGGCTAGGAATGAATATTTTTTTATTTTTCTCTTTATCTGGTTCTTGTCTACCTTTTGACAGCCTTGTCTTTGTTTCTCCCTCTCCCTCTCCCTCCTGCTCCCTCCCGCTCCCTCCCTCCCTCTCTTTGCTATTCTAGGCAAATATCTAAAAGCTCTCTTCTTTCTCTCTTTTTTTTCCTAACTGGATACACTCTGTCTTATGATTGGAGCTTTGCACATGCTGATATGTATCTGGGATGTTTTCCTTTTCCTCTTGGCTTCCTTGTCTTCTACTTGTACTCAAATCTTTGCTCAATTAAGATCTCCACTCCCCCACAAAGTCTTCCCTTACCCCTCAGACTAGGTTATATTCCTCTCTTATATGCTATATTTTTCAGGTACCCTGAGAAGCAGATACCAAAAAGGGATTAGAAGTGCAAGAGATTTGTTAGGGGAAATGCTTATACAGTTTAAAGACCAGGAGTGAGAGAAGCAGTAGCACACAGGGAGAGCCTTCAGACTACATGCATGCCTAGACCCTGTGAAAGGTGAAGGTGAAGGTGAAGGAAGGAGAAGTGTGCAGAGTCTCAGACTCTGTGAAGCTCCATTAGAGGAATCTGATCTCCCACAGCATGGGTCCCTCTGTGCTCAGCTATGGGCTGGAAGGAGTCTGAAGGATAAGGAGGAGCGACAGTGAGGCTGTCAGTGAGCTCTGCTCCATGCAGTTGGAGATGCAAGTGGTGCCTTGTCATGGCCACCACATATGCACTCTGAGCCCTGTGCCAGTGATTATACAGGTATGTGTGTCCATATGCACTCTCTACTCTTCCCTCTCTGTACTCTACAATATGTGAGGGAAAGGACTGTGGGTGCTTCGCATGATATCTCTAGAGCCGAGTACCACATCTGGCACATGTTTTAAAAACAACCTGAACATTTTAAAAAGTTGTTTAAAATTCTTTTAAATTTTTTCAATTTGGTTTAAAGATGGTTGTGTCCTTGCAGAAAAAAATACAAAGTTCAAAATAAATATAATCTTTATTAATAAATGTTTTCAAATTTTTGGGGTAGGTACCCAGAAGAAAGGTTGCTGGGTCATATGGGAGTTCCATTCTTAATTTTTTGAGGAATCTCCATACTGTTTTCCATAGAGGCTGTACCAGTTTACATTCCCACCAATAGTGAATGAGGGTTCCTTTTATTCCACAACCTTTCCACACTTGTAACTTCTTGTCTTGTTGATAACCATTGTAGCCATTCTCATATATGTGAGGTGGTATCTCACTGTAGTTTTGGTTTGCATTTCTTTAATAGCTAGCGAAGTTGAGCATCTTTTCATATGTCTGTTTCCTATTTGTTTATCTTCTTTGCAGATGTTTCTGCAAAGCTATATGCACCCTAGGAGTTCATTACAACATTATGCTCAGTGGCCAGTGATTATACAAGCATTTCAAAGGACACTTGGAAACAACCAAAGTGTCTTTTGATAGATGATTGGATAAAGAAGATGTGGTACATATATGCAATGGAAACTACTCGGCCATAAGAAAAGATGAAATACCGCCATTTGTGACAATATGGATGGATCTTGAGAATATCATGCTAAGCAAAATAAGTCAGAAAAAAATTAAGAAACTTATGATTTCACTCAAATGTGAAGTATAAAGCTAAAAGGAACAAATGAACAAGCAAAAAAACAAACAAAAACTCACAGACACAGACAACAGTTTGGTGGTTACCAGAGGGAAGGGAAGAGGGTGGAAGGGCAGTAAAATGTCAAGAGTCAGTCATATAGTGATGGAAGTTGATTTAACTTTGGGTGGTGGGCGCACAAAGCAATGTACAGATGATGTACCATAGAAATGTACACTCGAAACCTATGTAATCTTAACCAATGTCATATCAATTAATTTAATAAAAATATATATCATCTGTCATACTGGTTGTACAACTACTGTACACTAGCCTGAAAATCTCTATTAGATGAAATTTAATGAAATAAATGTCCTTGCGGTAGTTGATGAGGTCAAATGCTGGAAAGATCTAATCTCAAACAAATTTTAAATCCAACAATTTATTCATTGTACTTGGAAAGATGGTGTTTGTTCTGAGATATCTGTACGAGTTAAATAAAGTACTCTATTGATAAATGACCCCACATGTAAATAAAATGTTTTGTTGGTCTGCAGGGGAAAAAACACTGGTCATACTTATTGATTGGCTCTAAAAATCTAGATGATTATCCCAACTCCACTGCTTTTAAGTTAGGTAGAGAATAAGGGCGGGCATGAAACCTGGGAACAATGACAGAACTATGTGAAAATTCTTGACTTACCCTTTATATTAACTTATTAATAAGTGAATGTGGGTGGTCTCAAAAATGCTTTCCTTAGAGTGTAACATGTGGGAGGTTAAGGCTCCAAGTTCCATTACTAAGTGTGAGCCTGGCTGCAGTGGTCATCAAGACCTTCTGCTTTCCTATTGTCTGTTGGAGCTCATCCAGCCCTCTATGTGTAAGTCTAGATCAGTAATTTACAAGTGCAGTCAAGGTGCTGGATTCCTTTCCTCTGACTGTAGATGAAATCAAGTATGCAAAAATAGAATCCAGTTTTACCTTTGATTTTTTATTTCAGATATACTTAAGCTTTATTTAACTTTCTTCACCCCAAATAAAAATTGCTTTTTTTGTTTTATCTTATAATAAAAGTAATATTAAAGCAATTCACTATGAAAATGGAAAATAAAATAAAACATCTATAATAACACCACCAGGAGAGAAATTGCTGAACATTTTGTATTGGGACTTCTGGACTGACTATTTCTGATCATCATTTGGCCATGCCTTCTGAAACTATTGTTTTATGTTATGATATTATCATCTGTATAATTTTCATAATTCTAATCTAGTAACAAAAATAGCTATTATTAGGATTTTCAGTCAAGATGGTGAAGAAGGCAAATGATTATCTCAACTTCACTGCTTCCCACCTTCTCCTGTAGTCACATGAAAATTACAAGTAAGCTACAGAACAACCATCATTGAGAACTACCTCAAGTCTAGCTGAATAAAAGTCCTATAACTAAGGATATACTGATGCTGGTAGGAGGGGTGGAGATGCTAAACAGGCTAGTCCAACACCCACATATGGCAGTTGAGAATCAGGAGGGATATCTGGGCTGTAGAGGTCTCCCCTGAGGAGTGAAGGGTCCCAGACCCATGCCAGTCTCCCCAGCCCAGGGTTCCAGTGCCAGGAAGAGAAGCCCCTATAATTCCTCTATGTGAAAACCACAATGGGGATTGTGGCTGAGTGAAACAGGCTTCTGGGGTCCCAGGCATTCTTCTTAAATCGCCTGCACATAGACAACTCAGACTCACTCTGAGCTCCAGCACTGGGGCAGCAACTCAAAAAGCACCAGGGGCCCTGGCTGGTGTGGCTCAGTTGGCTGGAGCTTCATCCCATAAACAGAAAGACTGTGGATTCAATTTCTGGTCAGGGCATATGCCTAGGTTGAGGGTTCAGTCCCTTGTCAGTTGTCTCCTGCATGTGTCCTGACCGGGGATTGAACCTACTACCTAGTTATGTGCCCTGACCAGGGAGCAAACCCACAACCTTTGGTGTAGGAGACAATGCTCCAACCAATCAGTGTTTCTCTCACATCAATGTTTCTCTCCCTCACAGCAATGTTTCTCTTCCTCCCTTTTCCCCTCTCTAAAATTAATAAGCATGTCCTTGGGTGATTTTTTTAAAAAGTACCAGGGAAATATGGGCTGGAACTGAATTGTTTGGCATCAATGTGAAGGCTGGAGGTGCTGTTCTCTCTGCCATTTTGTTTCTTTGTTGAAAACTCCCCTTACTTTACTTGCAGGTGCAGATGTACACAAAGTCTGAGTCAACCTGGTTTACACTGTCTGCACTGCTCTGGTGATTCCCTGAGACCCTTCCCTGCCCAACTGTGGGCCCACCCAAGCCACTTCCAATGGCCTTTCCACATAAACAACCTGTCTTGGCTTGTGCTATAGACTTTACTAACTTTTCCTCAAAGGTTCACAAACCCCAACCAAGCAGCATATGGCTTTGGTATGCCTTGTACTTTTTAGTAAGTAATCCTAAGGCCAGCACTATTGGCAGCCAGCCTCAGTTCGAAGCTTAGCTTCTCCCAGCACCTTCAAGTTCAGCATAAGTGGCATCCTTCTGCAGATTACTTTTTAGCCTATACCAGACAACCCAGGGCAGGCATAGGCAGTGGCTGACCTTGGCCTGCACCAGAAGCAACACATTTGGTAGCCAGTTTCAGACTACATGAGAGCAACACCCACCTACCTCTACAAAAGACACACCAAAGTGTGGATTTGGCAAGTACTAGAGCCCCGCTAGAGCAAATCTTGCTCCATGGGTCAACCCCTGCAAAACAGCTCTTCCACTATAGCCATGGCCATTCCTCATAGCCAGTCAGGCTACAGAAACAGAAATCAAGTCTCAGTTACAACAGGAGCACACACATAACTCACACAAGGGACACTTCTAGAGCACCCAACTAAGGTGATTAGGGAAACTGAGCTACTGTGCCTCACAGAACACCTACTACATAAGTCTGCTCTACCAAGACTGGGAGATGTAGGAGGTCTACCTAATACATAGAAACAAACACAGGGAGGCAGCCAAAATGAGGAAACAAAGGAACATAAGAAACATGTCCCAAATGAAAGAACTGAACAAGATTTTAGAAAATGAACTAAACAAAATGGAGTCAAGCAATCTACTAGATGTAGAGTTCAAAATACTGGTTATAGGGATGCTCAATTAACTTAAGAGAAGAGTAGATGAACACAGTGAGAACTTCAACAGAGAGATAGGGACATAAAAATGGAGATAGAAACATAAAAAATAGTCAAATGAAGAATGTAATAACTGAAATGAGAGTACATTAATGGAAATCAACAGTAGATTAAAGGAAACAGAGGACAATTAATTAATGATTTGGAATATAAGGTAGTGAAAAACATAAAACTGGAACAGCAAAAAGAAAAGGAATTTTAAAAAATGAGTATATGATATATGTCTGGAAAGTATCCAGCCTTGTAATGAAAAATAGAGACATTTCTTGAAGAAGATACAAGAGACATTGTACATAGAACAATGATGCCTTAGTCTCCTTCAGCATAGGTACCTTGGGACCTCAACACAGTCCTCCTAGCCTCTCCTGCTGCTCAAAACACTGCAAAATCCCTTGTTGGAATCACCATCAGCATCCTTATCTTATTTTCCTGAGTCTCATTGATGGTCTGAGATCTCTTCTCTTTTAAAGATGATATTAGTCATCATTTTAGGAAAAGCCAGAAGTCACAAGCTGCCAAATATGGGCAGTGGGGGGCTGAGTCATCTAGGTGATTTGATGATTCACCGAAAACACTATACAAGACATGATGCATGACCGGGTGTATTGTCATTATGAAGCTGTCAATCATCAGCTGCCCATAGCTGCAGCCATTTTTATCATAGTGCATCTCTCAGACAACGAAGAACATTGAGCTAGTACTTATTAACTGTTTGGCCTAGAGGAGCATACTCATGATGGACAACACCTTCCCAATCAAAAAACAGTTAACATGGTCTTGATCTTGCTGCAATTTTGCCATGCCTTCTTCTGGTGTGGAGAACCAGGCAACTTCCATTGGGATGACTGGGGCTTCATTTTGGATCATAGCTGTAGACCCACCACTCATCTCCAGTTATGACCATCATGAGGACACCTAGTTCATTGGTAGTGGTTTGAATCATGTCATTAGCATATGCAGCACGATGTTCCTTCTGCTATGGTAGCAGAAGCCACAGAACAAATTTTGCCATGACATGCTTCCTGCCAAGATCCTGCATCAAAACCGGGGTATGGGGAAGGCAGTAGTTGTTGGAACCCTCAGATCAGCTTCCAGTTCTTTCACTGTCTGTTGCCAATCTTTGTTGATTGCAGCCTGTACACATTCACCATTTTCAAGTGTTCTGCTCATTGCATATTTTCCAGAATGTGGATCACTTTCAATAGATTCTCAACCATCTTTGAAGGCTTTGTGTCACATTTTCATTGATGTTGCACTCATTGCATCTTCCCTGAAAGCCTCCTAAATCATCCAAATAGTTTCCATGGAAGAATGTTCAAACTTAATGCAAAATATGATGCAGATTCATTGCTCTACTTGCTCAGTCATTTGGAATGTGATGGCCACACAGTACACATGCTCACTCGATGGTGTCTACTGCCCCCACTGATTAGTACAATGAAGTTGTCCTTGTTCACACATGTGCATTCCAGTCCATTCTCCTTGGCTGCCAGGTTACATTGATGTGGCACCAACCATTCTTGCTATATTAACAATGGATGGACTTTTTCTGGACAGACCATATACTTTAAGAGCCCTCTGGGGCAAAATTAAGTGTACTGATACTTGGATCATTGGAGGGAGAAGGGAGAGAGTAAAGGATTTAAAACTTATTTGAAAAAATGATGTGGAAAACTTTCCTAACCTGGTGAAGGAAAAATACATCCAACTCCAGAAAGTGCAGAGTCCCAGACAAGGTGAACCTAAAGAGGCCAGTCTTAGACAAATCATAATTGAAATGCCAAATATTAGAGACACAAAAAAAAGGATCTTAAAAGAAGCAAGAGAAAAGCAGTTTGTTACCTACAAGGGAGCTCCCATAAGAGTGTCAGCTGATTTCTCAAAAGAAACTTTGCATACCAGAAGGAGTTGGCACAAAATATTTGAAGTAATGAAAAGCAAGGATCCACAACCAAGATTACTCTACCCAACAAGTCTGTCATTTAGAGTTGAAAGACAGAGCTTCCCCAACAACAAAAAGCTAAGTTCTTCACAAAAAAGGAGTTCTTCAGAACAAATCCAATATTATAAGAAATATTAAAGGGACACTGTTAAGGAGGAAAATTTTTTTTAAATATTAATAATAAAATGTCAATAACTATACACGTATCAATAATTACTGTGGTTTTTAATTTTTTAATTAGAGATTACATTCAATGTTATTTTTTTTAATTTCAGGTGTAAGTCATATTGGTTAGACAATCATATGCTTTACAAAGTGTTCTCTCTGATATTTCCTGTACACAACTGGCACCATACAAAGTTATTACAATATTTTGATTCTTTTGTAACTATCAATCTGTACTTCTCAATCCCTTCATCTTTTTTACCCAGTCCCCCAACTGTCCTCCCCTCTGGAAGCCATCAGTCTGTTCTCTGTATTTTTAACTCTGTTTCTGTTTTGTTTGCTCATTTGTATTGTTCTTTAAATTCCACATGTAAGTGAAATCATATGATATTTGTCTTTCTCTGCCTGACTTATTTCACTTAGTATTATACCCTCTAGGTTCATCCATTCTATCACAAATGGTAAAATTTTGTTCTTTTATATGGCTGAATAATAACGTAAATATTCAGCTTTTTTTTTTATCCACTGGACTACTAATGGCAACTTGGTTTGTTTTTATAGCTTAGCTTTTGTAAATAATGCTGCAATGAGCATGGGGTGCACTTATTCTTTAGAAATAATGTTTGGGGTTTCTTTGGATATATACCCATAAGTGAAATCACTGGGTTATAAGGCAGTGTCATTTTTAACTTTTTGATGAATCACCATATTGTTTTCCATAGTGGCTGCACCAGCTTGCATTACTATCAGCAGTGCAGGAGGGTTCCCTATTCTTCACATTCTTGCCAACATGTTGTTTGTTGATTTATTTATTTTCTTAAAGGTTTTATTTATTTACCTCTGTATAGAGGGTAAGGGAGGGAGAAAGAGGAAACATCGATGTGAGAGAGAAACATAGATTAGTTGTCACTCATATGTGCCCCAGCCAGAAAATGAACATGCAACGTGCCTCAACTAGGAATCAAACCATGGACTGCTCACTTTGCAGAGCTACACCCAATCAACTGAGCCACACTGGTCAGGGTTATTTGCTGATATATTAATGATAGCCATTCTGAAAGATGTGAGATGATATTGTGGTTTTAATTTTAATTTTTCTGATGATTAGTGACCTTGAGCATCTTTTCATATGTCTATTGGCCATCTTTGTCCATTTTTAATATACAGTGTTACCTTGGTACTTGTTTTTAATCCATTCAGACAAGTGGCAAGCAAGTGACGATTGATGAAGCATTTTCTCTGCAGGGCAGCATTGTGACTCATACAAGTTCTAGCAAGTGCCATGAGTGGCAAGCAAGCATCCAGAACTGAAGCATTTTTTTCTCATGAAAATGTGATGAGTACCAGGTTTGATGAGTTCTGAAGCTGACAAGAACCAAGGTATGACTGTAATTGAATTATTTTTTATTTGAATTTTATGAGTTCTTTTTCATTTTTGAATATTACCCTTTAATCAGCTCTTTCATTGGAAAATATATCCTTCCATTCATTGTGTTGCTTTTTAATTTTGTTGGTGATTTTAATTTTGTTGGTGTCCTTCCATTCATTGTGTTGCCTTTTAATTTTGTGCAAAAGCTTTTTAGTTTGATGTAGTCTCATTTGTTTATTTTTTTCCTCTTGTCTCCCTTGCCCAAGATCTATCAGTAAAAATATTACTAAGAGGAATCTCTGAGATTTTACTGCATATATTTTCTTCTAGGATTTTCTGTGGTATCAATTTTTACACTTAGGGCTTTAAACCATTTTGAGTTTATTCTTATATGATTTAAGTAGATGGTATAATCTCATTATTTTGCATGTATTTGTCCAATTTTCCCAACACTATTTATTGAATAGACTGTGTTTACCCCATTGTTATGTTTTTGCCTCCATTGTCAAGTATTAATTGACTATATGGGCATGAGTTTATTTCTGGGCTCCCTCTTCTGTACCATTGAGCTATATGTCTGTTTTTATCCCAGTATCATGCTGTTTTGATTATTATGGCCTTGTAGTATAGTGTGGTATCAGGTAGCATTATTCCTCCAATTTTGATCTTTCTCAGGGTTGTTGTGTCCATATAAATTTTTTGATTATTTGTTCTAGATATGTAAAATATGTCATTGATATTTTGATAGGAGTTGCACTGAATTTTAGATTGCTTTGAGCATTATGAAAATTTTAATGTTAATTCTATCTATGAACATAGTATATGCTTCCATTTATTTGTATCTTCTTCAATTTTTTTTCTTCAGTATCTTAAAATTTTCTGACTACAGGTGTTTTACCTCCTTGGTTAAAATTATTCCTAGGTATTTTGTTTGACTTAGATGCAATTGTAAATAGGATTGTGTTAATTTGTCTTTCTTATAGTAATTGGTATCTAAAAATGCAACTGATTTTGAATATTATTTTTATATCCAGCAACTTTACTGAATCCATTTATCAGTTCCAGTAGGATATTTTTTAGTGGAATCTTTAGTGTTCTCTGTATACAGTATCTTATCACCTGCAAATAATGACAGTTTTACTTCTTCCTTTCCAGTTGAGATGCCTTTTATTTCTTCTTGTCTGATTGCTATGGCTAGGACTTCCAGTACTATGTTGAATCAGAGTAGGGAACGTGGAAATCCCTGTTTTGTTCCTGATCTTAAGGGTAATGTTTTTAGTTTTTGCCCATTGAGTATGATATTAGCTGTGAGTTTGTCATATATGGCCTTTATTAAGTTGCGGTATGTTCCTTCTATTACCAATTTGCTGAGACTTTTTATTATAAGTAGATGCTGGATTTTGTCAAATACTTTTTCTGTATCTATTGATATGATCATAAAATTTTTATCCTTCCTTTTGTTTATGTGGTGTATCACATTAATTGATTTGTGGATATTTATCTACCTTGCATCCCAGGAAAAAAAATCTCACCTAATCACGTGTATGTTCTTTTTACTGTATTGCTGGGTTTGGTTTGTTATATTTTGTGGAGGTTTTTAGCATCTATGTTCACCATGGATAATGGCCTACATTTTTCTTCGTAGTGTCTTTAAAATTTATTTTTTATTTGTTGATTTGAGAGAAAGAGAAAAGATGGGGAGAGAGAGAGACATCAACTTGTTTCACTTATTTATACATTCACTGGTTGATTCTTGTATATGCTCTGACTGGGGATTGAACCCAAAACCTTGTTGTATTGGGACAATGCTCTAATCAAGTGACATACACAACCAAGGTTCTTTGTAGTGTATTTTTCTGGTTTTGAAATTAGGATAATGCTAGCCTTATAAAATTAGCTTGGGAGTCTTCCCTCCTCTTGAATTTTTTCGAATAGTTTTAGAAGGATAAGTGTTAGCTACTCTGTGAATGTTTGGTAAAATTCACCTGTGAAGCCATCCAGTCCAGGACTTTTGTTTGTTGGAATTTTTAATACCAATCAATTTTGTTAGTCATAATCTCTCTGTTCAGATTTTCTTTCTCTTCTTGATTCCATTTTGATAGATGGTATGTTTCTAGTGATTTATGTATTTCTTTGAGATTTTCTAATTTGTTAGGATAGTTGTCCATTATATTTCTTTAAATTTCTTTTATTTCTGTGGTATCAGTTGTACTTCTTTTTCTTCTGATTTTATTTATTTGGGTCCCCTCCTTTTTTCCCTAGATGACTCTGGTTAAATGTCTATCAATCATTTTTATCTTTTTAAAGAACCATTTCTTGGTTTTACTGATATTTTCTATTTTTTATACTGTATTTGGTTTATTTTTGCTATGATCTTTATCATTTCCTTTCTTCTGCTCACTTTGGGCTTTGTTGATTATTCTTTTTCTAGTAACTTTCAGTGTAATATTAGATGGCTTATTTGAGATTTTTCATTTGTTTCTGGAGATAAGACTGTACTGCTATTAATTTCCCTCTTAGGACTGCTTTGCTGTGCCCCATAGATTTTGGATTGTTGTATTCTCATTTGCATTTGTTTCAAGGTATCTTTTGGTTTCTTTCTTGATCTCATTATTGGCCTATTCATTGTTTAGTAACATGTTATGTAACTGCCATGTCTTGGTGTATTTTTAAGTTTTGTTCCTGTGATTGATTACTAGCTTCATACCATTATGGTCAGAGAATATGCTTGATATAATTTTAATCATTTTAAATTTGTTAAGAGTTGTTTTGTGTCCTAAAATGTGGTCTAGCCTAGAATATGTTTCATGTGCACATGAAACAATGTATATTGTGTTGCTTTGGGGTGAAATGCTCTGAAGATATTAATTAAATCTATCTGACCTAGTATGTCATTTAAAGTCATTGTTTTATTTGTTGATTTTTTAATAAATTTATTTATTTCTCTTTTTAAAATTTTATTTATGTCATGTTTATTCTATTACAGTTGCCTCAGTTTTTACCCCTTTATCCCCCTCCACCTACCCCACTCCCACAGTCAATCCCCACTCTGTTGTCTATGTCCATGGCTCATACATACATGTTCTCTGTCTAGTCCCTTCCTCTTCTTTCCACCATTGTCCTCTTTCTCCATGCCCTCTGGTCACTTTCAGTCTGCTCCATGTTTCCGTGCCTATGGTTTATTTTGTTTGTTAGTTTACTTTGTTGAATAGAGTCCACTTATAGGTGAGATCATATGGTATTTGTCTTTCATCAACTGGCTTATTTACTTAGCTTAATATTCTCCAGTTCCATCCATGTTGTCACAAAAGGTAAGAGTTCCATCTCACTCTTTCTTTCTTTCTTTCTGAAATACACATAGTTTTTTTTATTTTTTTAGATGTAAAAGTTAATTATAAAATGTTAAAAAAATTTAAAACCATTATAAAGTCTCAGCAATTAAACAAACGTGACATCAGCACAGAAATAATCAAGTAGATCAATTAAATATAATGAGCATTCTAGAGACAAACATATATCTGTCTAACCATATAATATATGATTAAGTTGATATTTAAAATCACTGGGTAAAATAAGGCTTATTCAACAAATAAGGTGCATGGACCACTATTATTTGAAATAAAACAAATACAGAGCCCTATTTCACACATTATACAAGAAATATTCAAGTGAGTTAAAAATCAGTATGTAGAATCTAAGGAGTGTTAGAAGAAAATAGAACTAATATTTTTCATGACCTGAAGTAAAATATTCAAACCCAGAGCTATAAGTAAATATTGACAATATAACTATATTAAACATTTAACTATATAATAATAAAAATATATAAAAAGGTTAAAGGACAAGGAATAGAATAGAAAACTATTGGCAACACATCTAAAACATGGTTAATAGGTTTTTTTGGTTTATTTATTTTTTTTTAGGGAAAAAAGTTCTACAAACCTTTACTCAATAAATGGATAAGGAATACCAAAAAGTCATTTAAAGCTTTTTAAAATAAATAATACAAATAGGCAAGAAATATACAAAAACATTTATTTTCAACAAATTGTAAAGGAACAATTAAAATAACACATCATCACAATCAGATTAATATGTATAAAAATATTGGTAATATCAAGTATTGGCAACTATGAAAGGAACTGGGTGTTCACAGAAACTTTTTCTTCATCTTAAAGCAGTCCCTTTAGCATATTTTGCAGTGCTGGTTTGGTGGAGGTGTATTCTTTTAGTCTTCTTTTGGCTGGGAGACTCCTTATTTCACCTTCCATTTTAACTGAGAGCCTTGCTGGGTAGAGCAGTCTTGGTTGCACACCTTTGCTTTTCATTACTTGGGATATTTCTTGCTAATCTATTCTGGCTTGTACAGTTTCTGTAGAGAAGTCAGATGCTAGCCCTATCAGGGTTCTCTTGCATATTACTACCTCTTTCTCCCTTGCTGCCTTTAGGATTCTCTGTTTGTCTTTGATATTTGCCATTTTAATGATGATGTGTCTTGGAATGGGCTTCATTGGGTTTCTCTTAAATGGGACCTTCTGCTTCCTGTACTTGGGAGACTTTTTCTCTCCTCCAGTTAGGGAAGTTTTCCGTCAATACTTTTTCAAACAGGTTCTCTAATACTTCCTCATCCTCTTCTCCTTCTCGTATCCCTATTATACGGATATTATTACGTTTCAGGTTGTCCTACATTTCCCTCAACGCCTCTTCATTCTTCTTGAGTCTTTTTTCATGTTCTTGCTCTGTCTGGGAGCTTTTTTCTACCTTGTCATCCAGCTCACTGATTCAGTCCTCAGCTTCATGTAGCCTGCTTTTGATTCCTTCTACTGTGTTCTTCAATTCAGAAATTGTATTCTTGTCTCTTATTGATAGTTTCTATGTCCTTTTTCATGCTGATATAGCTTGCAGTAAGTTCCTCATAGTTTCCTGGTAGATTTTGGTAATTATCTCTGAGCTCACTGAGCTCACTGAGCTTCCTTAGAACCATTGGTTGGAACTCAGTATATCTGATAGTTTACTTGCCTCTATTTCATTTAGTTCTCTTTCCGATATTGCTCCTTTCCCTTCGAGTGGGGCGTATTTCTTTGTCTTCCCATTATTTGTGAGACTCTTCTCTTTTGCTTCTGCTTCTTTCTTTTCTTTTTTTTTTATTTAAAATTTTTTTTATTTACTTTTTAAATACATTTGTCTCTGCCTCCCCCCGCCGCCTCTTTCCCTTGCCCCCTCCCCCCTTCCCTCCCTCAGCTCTTCCCCTTTGGTTTTGTCCATGAGTCCTTGCTATATGTTCCTTGACTTTCCCCTTCCCTTCCCCTTCCCTGCCCCCCCTTCTCTCTTGTCTCTGTTGATTTCTTTTCCTTTCAATGTAGCTGGTCATATTTCCCTTGCATCTTTGCATTGTTGCTTAGGTTCCGCTTATAGGTGAGATCATATGGTATTTGTCTTTCGCCCCCTGGCTTATTTCACTTAGCATGATGCCTTCCAGTTCCATCCATGCTGTTGCAAAGTTTAGTACTTCTTTTTTTCTTTCTGCTGCGTACTACTCCATTGTGTATATGTACCATAACTTTTTGATCCAATCATCTACTAATGGGCATTTAGGTTGCTTCCAAGACTTGGCTATTGTAAATTGTGCTGCTATGAACATTGGGGTGCATAGGTTCTTTTGTATTGGCGTTTTGGTGTTCTCAGGGTATTCCCAGCAGGGGAATCGCTGGATCAAAAGGCAGTTCCATTTTCAGCTTTCTGAGGAAATTCCACACTGCTTTCCATAGTGGCTGCACCAGTCTGCATTCCCACCAACAGTGGACTAGGGTTCCCTTTTCTCCACAGCCTCGCCAGCACCTGTTGTTTGTGGATCTGTTTATGATAGCCATTCTGACCGGTGTGAGGTGGTACCTCATGGTGGTTTTGATCTGCATTTCTCTGATGGCTAGTGATGCTGAGCATCCTTTCAAATGCCTGTGGGCCCTCTGTATCTCCTCCTTAGAAAAGCATCTGCCCAGGTCCTTTGCCCATTTTTTGATTGGATCGTTTGTCTTCTTGGAGTAGAGTTGAGTGAGTTCTTTATATATCTTGGAGATCAAACCTCTATCTGATGTATCATTAGCAAATATATTTTCCCATACGGTTGGCTCCCTTTTCATTTTGCTGATGTTTTCTTTTGCCGTGCAGAAGCTTCTTATTTTGATGAGGTCCCACTTGTTTATTCTTTCCTTTATGTCCCTTGCTTTAGGAGACATATCAGTGAAAAAATTGCTACGTGGGATATCTGAGAATTTCCTGCCAATGTTCTCCTCTAGGACTTTGATGGTGTTGCGACTTATATTTAAGTCTTTTATCCATCTTGAGTTCATTTTTGTGTATGGTGTCAGCTGATGATCCAATTTCAATTTTTTGCATGTAGCCGTCCAGCTCTCCCAACACCATTTGTTGAAGAGGCTGTTATTGCTCCATTTTATGCTTCTGCCCCCTTTGTCGAATATTAGATGTCCATAGAGACCTGGGCTTATTTCTGGGCTTCCTATTCTGTTCCACTGGTCTATGGGTCTGTTCTTGTGCCAGTACCAGATTGTTTTCAGTATGGTGGCTTTGTAGTAGAGTTTGATGTCTGGTATTGTGATCCCTCCTACTTTGTGTTTCTTTCTCAAAATTGCTGCAGCTATTTGGGGTCGTTTATGGTTCCATATAAATTTTTGAAATGTCTGTTCTATTTCTGTGAAATACGTCATTGGTATCTTCATAGGGATTGCGTTGAATCTATAAATTGCTTTGGATAGTATGGACATTTTGAGGATATTAATTCTTCCAATCCATGAGCACGGTATATGCTTCCATTTATTTGTGTCTTCCTTAATTTCTTTTTTCAATGTTATATAGTTTTCTGCATACAGATCTTTTGTGTCTTTGGTTAAATTTATCCCTAGGTACTTTATCTTTTTTCGTGCTATATCTAATGGTATATTTTTTCTGATTTCTTCTTCTTCTATTGCATTGCTGGTGTACAAAAACGCCTTTGATTTCTGAATGTTGACTTTGTATCCTGCTGTTTTGCCAAATTCACTTATTAGGTTGAGGAGTTTTTTGGTAGAGTCTACAGGGTTCTCTATGTACACTATCATGTCATCTGCAAACAATGATAGTTTTACTTCCTCCTTCCCTATTTGGATGCCTTTTATCTCTTTCTCTTGTCTGACCACTGTGGCTAGGACTTCCAATACGATGTTGAAAAGAAGCGGTGAGAGCAGACATCCTTGTTGTGTTCCCGATCTTAGTGGAAAAGCTTTAAGCTTTTGCCTGTTGAATATGATATTAGCTGTAGGTTTTTCATATATGGCCTTTATTACATTGAGGAATGCCCCATTTATTCCCATTTTGCTGAGTGTTTTGATCATAAATGGGTGCTGTACCTTGTCAAAGGCTTTTTCTGCATCTATCAAGATGATCATGTGGTTTTTGTCCTGGCTTTTATTGATGTGCTGTATCACGTTTACTGATTTGCATATTTTGAACCATCCCTGCATCCCTGGGATGAATCCCACTTGATCGTGGTGGATAATCTTTTGAATGTATTGCTGGATGCAGTTTGCCAATATTTTGTTGAGGATTTTAGCATCTATGTTCATCAGCGAAATTGGCCTGTAGTTTTCTTTCTTTGTAGGGTCTTTATCTGGTTTTGGGATCAGGGTGATGCTGGCCTCACAGAAGGAGTCTGGGAGTCTTCCCTCCTCTTGGATTTTTTGGAATAGTCTGAGAAGGACAGGGGTTAGCTCTTCCTTAAATGTTTTGTAAAATTCTCCTGGGAAACCGTCTGGCCCTGGGCTTTTGTGTGCCCAGAGTTTCTTGATTACTGCTTCAATTTCCCCAGCTGTTATCGGTCTTTTCAAGCTTTCTGTTTCTTCCTCCTTCAGTGTTGAAAGATTATACTTTTCTAAAAATTTGTCTATTTCATCAAGATTTTCAAATTTCTTGGCATATAATTGTTCATAATAGTTTCCCATGATCATTTGTATTTCTGTGGTATCAGTTGTTATTTCTCCACTTTCATTTCTGATATTATTAATTTGGGTCCTCTCCCTTTTTGTCTTGATGAGTCTGCTTAAAGGCTTGTCAATTTTATTAATCTTTTCAAAGAACCAGCTTCTGGATTGGTTGATCCTCTGAATTGTTCTTTTCGTCTCTATGTCATTCATTTCTGCTCTAATCTTGACTATTTCCTTCCTTCTACTTGCTCTGGGATTTATTTGTTGTTGTTTCTCCAGTTCTTCAAGTTGTAGTGTTAGGTCTTTTATTTGAAATGTTTCTATCTTTTTAAGGTAAGCCTGTATTGCTATGAACTTCCCCCTCAGGACTGCCTTTGCTGTGTCCCGTAGGTTTTTGACAGTCGTCTGTTCATTATCATTTATTTCCAGAAATTTTTTGATTTCTTCTCTTATCTCATTATTGACCCATTCATTGTTTAATAGTGTACTGTTCAGTCTCCATGAGTTTGCAAATTTTTGAAGTTTCTCTTTAAGGTTGATTTCGAGTTTCAAGTCCTTGTGGTCTGAGAAGAAGTTTGGTATTATTTCAATTTTCCCGAATTTGCTGAGGCTTGCTTTGTGTCCTATCATGTGGTCTATCTTTGAAAAACTGCCATGAGCATTTGAAAAGAATGTGTATTTTTCTTCTTTGGGATGTAAGGTTCTATATATGTCAGTTAAGTCTCTTTGATTCAGTGTGTCATTCAGCGCCACGATATGTTTATTAATGTTTTGTTTGGAAGATCTGTCCATTTTTGACAGTGGGGTGTTGAAATCCCCTACTATCAGTGTGTTGCTGTCTATATCTTTTTTGAAGTCATCCAACAATTTCCTTATAAACTTGGGGGCTCCTATATTGGGAGCATGTAAGTTTACAATGTTGATGTCTTCTTGATAGATTCTTCCTTTAAGTATGATAAAGTGCCCCTCTGGGTCTCTCTTTATGGCCTTTTGCTTTGAAATCTACTTTGTCTGATACAAGTATGGCAACGCCAGCCTTTTTCTCATGTCCATTTGCTTGGAATATTTGTTTCCATCCCTTTACTTTCAATCTGTGTAGGTCTTTTGCTCTGAGGTGGGTCTCTTGTAGGCAGCATATGTGTGGGTCATGTTTTCTTATCCATTTAGCTACCCTGTGTCTTTTGATTGGGGCATTGAGTCCATTCACATTGAGAGATATTACTGATAGAAACTTACTCATCTTTTCTCTTTGTACTTGTGTTCCTCTCTGTCTCATTCTTTTCCTTCATCTGCCTATAGCAGTCCCCTTAGCATATCTTGGAGTGCTGGTTTGGTAGAGATGTATTCTTTTAGCTTTCTTTTGTCTGGGAAACTCCGTATTTCTCCTTCTATTTTAATGGAGAGCCTAGCTGGATAGAGCAGCCTTGGCTGTAGGCCCTTGCTTTTCATGGCTTGGAATATTTGTTGCCATTCCCTTCTGGCTTGTAGTGTTTCTGTTGAGAAGTCAGCTGCTAGGCGTATCGGGGCACCCTTGTATGTTACTTTCTCCTTCTCCCTTGCCACCTTGAGGATTCTCTCTTTGTCTTTGACATGTGCCATTTTAATGATGATGTGTCTTGGAGTGGACCTCCTTGAGTCCCCCTTGAGTGGGGTGTTCTGTGCCTCCTGGATCCATGAGAGCCTTTCTCTCCTCAAATTAGGGAAATTTTCCATCATTACTTTTTCGAGGAGGTTCTCTATTCCTTGCTCCTCTTCTTCTCCTTCTGGTATCCCTATTATATGGATATTATTGCGTTTCAGGTTGTCCTGCATTTCCCTAAATGCTTCTTCATTCTTTTTGAGTCGTTTTTCCATTTCTTGCTCTTTCTGGGAGCTTTTTTCTACCTTGTCCTCCATCTCACTGATTTGATCCTCAGCTTCATCCAGCCTGCTTTGGATTCCTTCTACTGTGTTCTTCAATTCAGAAATGGTATTCTTCATATCCTCTTGTGTCTTCTTGATAGTTTCTAGTCCTTTTCCAGGCTGATATAGTTTGCTGTGAGATCCTGATAGTTTCTCTGCAGTTTCTCATAGTTCTCTTTGAGCTGGCTGAGCTCATTGAGCTTCCTTAGAACCATTGTTTTGAATTCAATATCTGATAGTTCCCTTGCCTCTATTTCATTGAGCTCTCTCTGTGGGGAGTCCCCTTTTCCACTCATTTGAGGGGAACTTCTTTTTCTTCCCATTTTTGTGAGAGTCTGTTAAGTATTTTTGTCCTTTACTTTTCTTTCTGGGCTTGCCTCTGATGATGTCAGTTGTTGACCCTATACAGCCTTGGGTTGTTTGTTTGAGTCTTTCAGGAGTCTAATGCCTGTGTCTGACTCCTGCTTGGAGCAGCTCTGTGACCACTTCGGTCAGGGCTGAGCTATTTTTTGGGTCTCTCAGCGCTCTCACGCGGGCTCCTTGAGCGCGTTCCCAGGGCGGCAGGGTCCCCCCACCTGCCTGGGCTCGCATGTGCTTGCCCCAGAGCAGGGGGCTTATTCGCGATCTCCCATACTCATCTGGCCTCCCTGGCACGCGAGCTTTGCGTCACTGGTCAGTTTAGGGTCTTCTATTGTGTGTTTTCCCCGCTTTTGGCTCTTTGGGTGCGTTGCTTGCCCTCGCCAAATGGGGACTACGGAAATGGGAGGAAATCAGCTCTAGGACTCTCCGGTTAATCCTGTTTCTGGTCTCTCCTCCAGGGACTCTGGGCAGCTCTACTTATTTTGTGGGCCGCTCTGCAATCATGGTGGGCAGGTAAGTTTACACCTGCCCTTGCCCCTCTGTGCACTCCCTGGCAGGCCGTATGGGTGCCAGTCTGTGTGAGGCCTTGTCGGCAGGTGCAAGCGTTCGCCAGCCCGCGTGGGTCACACACACGCTCGCCAACCCACGCCGGTCACTCGGCGCAAGTGTGCGCACCTGCTCTGGGTGTTTTGGGGGTGTCTATGTTTGCTTTTCAACTTTTGGCTCTTTGGGGGTGTGGCCTCTTCCTGCGCAATGGAGACTTCGGCAAGGAGAAGGAGTCGGGACTCCCCGGTTCCTCCTACCGTTCTTTCCCCAATGCCTCCGTTTCTAGTCTCCCCTCAGGGGCCTCTGGGCAGTTCTGTGACCCCTTCGGCCAAGGATCCAACCCCTGTGCGGACTGCGTTTCAATCGCAGGCAGTCTGGTTCATGCGCGCCCCGCTTCTGCCTCTTTGGGGTCGCGCCTTTCCAGCCCACAATGGAGACTACCGAACGGGGAGGGAGTCGGGACTCCCCGGTTCCTCCTCCCGTTCTTTCCCCAACGCCTCCATCTCCAGTCTCTCCTCAGGGCTCTCCCAGCCAGTCTGCACTCAGCCCCGCAGCTCACACGCGTACAAGCTGTCTGCGGAGCGCACAAAAGGCAGGTTAATTGATTCCCTTATGCCTGAGCGAGATGGTAGCTGCAGAGTGGGAAGTGCGTTATCACCCGGGCTCCACTGGCCGCTGTGTCAGTTCTCTTCACAAAGTTTTCCTCACTAGTCTTTTCCCAGGCACCAGCCCACCCTGCTGCCGCCTCTACCCAGAGATCAAGGAGGGTGGCTGCCGCTGCAACTTTTGCGTTTGCCCTTTAAATGTCTTTTTGCATCCTCAGCCACCTGTCTCTGGCAGAGAGCACCCCTAAGCTTTTTGGGGTTGCGTTTTGTCTGTATTTTCTCACCTTTAGCTGCTGTACTTTAGGGGTTCCTGTTTATGATTCAGACCCCATTCTTCTCGGGGGGACGCTAACTGGCCGTTTCAATGTCCCTCTTGTGCCAGTGCCCGTGCGCACCCAGCCCACCCTCTCGAGCCTCCACCGCAATTCTCACCCGTTGGGATGTGTGAGAGTCGAATCCACTGTCCGCAGCACCAAGGCTCCTCTCCCACTATCGCTCCACTGCTTTCCAGGTGATTACTCCATTATTTAGTTGCAATTCCAGTTTGGTTTTGGGAGGAGGTCAGCGTGACTCCCTTTCACTCCTCCGCCATCTTTCCTCTCTCTGCTGCTTCTGATTCTTAAGTTAATTTGTCTTGATCTCCTGACTTTGTGATGTGAACTTCTATGGTTGAAGACTGCAGTTTTACATTCTGAATCTGCCTCTGATGATGTCAGATGTTGACCCTGTCTGACCTAAGACAGTCTGTTCGAGACTTTCAGTAATCTACTGTTTGTGGCTCTCTCCTTCAGCTGTTTATCTATTCAGTCTGCACTCAGTAGGCCACCTTAGACAGCTCAGTCTGTGGGGGGCTGAGTCCCTCCTCGGGGGTGGCGTTATTGGGTCCTCTCACCCAGGTGCCATATGGGGGAAGAGTCTGCACTGGGATCCCGCCAGCTACTCTTTTTGTTCCCTCCCCAAAGCTCCCATCCTCAGTCTCTCTTCAAGTGTCGTCAGAGATCTCTGTGCCACCTTTAGCCAGGGATCTACTGTCTGTGGCTGCCACTCTGCACTCAGCAGGCAGCTCAGACAACAAAGGGTGTGGTGGAATCCCACCTGGAAGCGGTGCTATCAGGTCCTTTGATGCTGGTGCTGCTTAAGGGGAGTGGTCTCTGCCTGAGCAAGATGGCCACTGCCGCGTGGAGGATGAGTCAGCACCAAGATCTTGCTGGCTACTCTCCCAGTTTCTCCCCAAAGCCTCCTTCCCCAGTCTCTCCTCAGGCGTCTGTAGCCCACTCTCTTCCTCCATTGCCGGAGACCAGAGTAAGTGGCTGCAAGTAAAAATTTATGCATTGGCCCTTTAAACAGTTCTTTGCGTCTCCAGCTGCCTGTGTCAGGCAAAGGGCAACCCTGCTGCTTTTCGCAGCTGGCTTTTTTCTGTGTACTTTTTTGGGCTCTAGTGCTGTGGGCTAGAGATCCCCACTTTTGGTTTAGACCCTGCTCTTCTCAGGGTGATCCAACTGGCCATTTCAATATCCTTCTGATGCTGCCCCCGTAGGCACCCCACCCACCTTCTCATATCTGTACCACACTCCTTACTAGTTTGGTTGTGCTAAAGCCGATTCTTCTGTCTCCAAGGTTACAAGGCTCTTCTCTCGCCATTGTTCAGTTGTTTGTTTCAGGTGATTTCTCCACAATTTAGTTGTAAATCACGTTGGTCTTGGGAAAAGGTCAGTGTGACTTACATTCACTCCCCCGCCATCTTGATTCTCTCCCTATTTCTCTTTTTCAAATTTTTCAAATACATTTATCTCCCTTTACCCGCCACCACTTTCCACTGCTCCCCCACCCCCACCACCCTCCATCAACCTGTCCCCACCATGGCTTCGTCCCTGTATCCTTCACACTTGTTCCTTGATCTAACCCATCCCCTTCACCTCCCCACTACACGCCTCCCTCCCTCCTTCTCTGCCAGTTTCTTCTTTCTTTCAGTGTTGCTTGTCATATTTACCTTGCCTGCTTGCTTTGCTGATTAGGTTCCACTTATAAGTGAGATCATATGGTATTTGTCTTTCACCATCTAGCTTATTTAACTTAGCATAATGCTCTCCATTTCCATAAATGCTGTCTCAAAGGAAAGTAGCTCTTTCTTATTGCTGCATAGTATTCCATTGGGTAAATCTACCATAGTTTTATGATCCAATCATCTATTGATGGGCATTTAGGCTGCTTTCAACACTTGGTTATTGTAAATTGTGCTGCTATGAACATTGGGCTGCATAGGGTATTTGGAATTGGTATTGTGGGATTATTAGGGTACAATCCCAGCAGTGGAATCGCTAAGTCAAAAGGCAGTTCCATTTTTAGCTTTTTAAGGAAATTCCAAACTGTTTTCCACAGTGGCTGTACCAGTCTGCATTCCCACCAACAGGATACTAGGGTTCCTTTTTCTCCACAACCTCGCCAGCACCCGTTGTTTGTTGATTTGAATATGACGGACATTCTGAGTGGTGTGAAGTGGTATCTCATTGTGGTTTTAATTTTATTTTCTCTGATGGCTAGGGATGCTGAGCATCCTTCATATGTCTCGGGACCCTGTGTATGTCCTCCTTGGAGAAGTGTCTGTTCAGGTCCTTTGTCCATTTTTTAATTGGATTGTTTTTCCTCCTGGATTGGAGTTGTGTGGGTTCTTTATATATTTTGGAGATCAAACCTTTGTCTGACGTATCATTGGCAAATATATTTGCCCATACAGTTGTTCTCTTTTCATCTTGCTGATGTTTTCTTTAGCTGTGCAGCCTCTTATTTAGCTGTGAAGATTCTTATTTTGATGAAGCCCCATTTGTTTATTTTTTCCTTTATGTCCCTTTCTCTAGGGGATGTATCAGTGAAAATATTGATGCATGGGATACCTGAGAGTTTCCTGTCCATGTTCTTCTCTAGGACTTTTATGCTGCTGTGGCCTATATTTAAGTGTTTTATCCATCTTAAGTTTATTTTTTGGTATGGTGTCCTTTGGTGGTTGAATTTCAATTTTTTGCCTGTACCTGTCCTGCTCTTCCAACACCATTTGTCGAAGAGGATATTTTTACTCCATTTTATGTTTCTATATCCTTTGTCAAATATTAATTGACCATAGAGACATGGGTTTATTTCTGGGCTCTCTATTCTTTTCCATTGATCTATATGTCTGTTCTTATGCCAGTACCAAAGTGTTTTGATTACAGTGGCCTTGTAGTATAGTTTGATGTCCGGTATTGTGATCCCTCCTATTTTGTTCTTCTTTCTCAAAATTGCTGAAGCTATTCAGAGTCATTTAGGGTTCCATATAAATTTTTGAAATGTTTGTTCCATATCTGTGAAATACGTCAATGGTACTTTAATAGAGATTGCGTTGAATTTTTAAATTGCTTTGGGTAGTATGGACATTTTGATGATGTTAACTCTTCCAATCCATGAACACGGTAAATGCTTCAATTTATTTGTGTCTTCCTTAATTTATGTCTTCAGTGTTGTATAGTTTTCTGCGTACAGGTCTTTTACATCCTTGGTTAAGTTTATTCCTAGGTAGTTTATTTTTCTTGTTGCTATAGCAAAGGGGATTTTTTTTCCTGATTCCTTATTATGATAATTCATCTTTGGTACACTAAAATATATTTGATTTCTGAATATTGACCTTCTATCCTGCTGTTTTGCCAAATTCACTTATTAGGTCAAGTAGTTTTTTGGAGGAGTCTATGGGGTTTTCTATGTTCACTATCATGTCATCTGCAAACAATGATAATTTTAGTTCTTCCTTTCCCATTTGGATGCCTTTTCTTTCTTTTTCCTGTCTGATCATATGGCTAGGAATTCCAGTACTATGTTGAACAGGAGTGGTGAAGGTAGACTTCCTTTTCTTGTCCTAATTTTAGTGGGGAAGCTTTTCAAATTTGCCCATTGAGTATGAAGTTGGCTGTAGGTTTTTCATATATGACCTTTATTATGCTGAGGTATGCCCCCTTTATTCCCACTTTGCTGTTTTTTTTTTATCATAAATGGGTGCTGTACATTATCAAATGCTTTTTCCCCATCTATTGAGATCATGTGGTTTTTCTATTTCCTTTTGTTTATGTGATGTATTACATTTATTGATTTGCATATATTGAACCATCCTTGCATCCTTGGGATGAATCCCACTTGATCATGGTGGATGATCTTTTTAAGGTATTGCTGGATGGGGTTTGCCAATATTTTGTTTAGGATTTTAAGGTCTATGTTCATCAGTGATATTGGCCTGTAGTTTTCTTTCTTGGTTGTGTCTTTATCTGGTTTTGGGATTAGGATGATGCTGGCCTCATAAAAAGAGTTTGGGAATCTTCCCACTTCCTGGAATTTTTGGAATAGTCTCAGAAGGACAGGGGTTAGCTCTTCCTAAAATGATGACTGCTTCAGTTTCACCAGCTGTTATCAGTCTGTTCAGGCTTTCTGCTTTTTCTTTTTTTTTTTTAATTAACTTATTTATTTTTCCAAATACAGTTGTCTCTGCCTTCTCCCCACCACTTTCCCCTGCCCCCTTCTTCCTCTCTCAATCCTTCCCACTTTGGTTTTGTCCATGAGTCCTTGCTATATGTTCCTTGACTTGCCCCTTCCCTTTCTTTTCCGCCGCCCACCCCTCCCTCCTTGCCTCTTGTCTCTGTTGGTTTCTTTTCCTTTCAGTGTTGCTGGTCTTATTTTCCTTGCATCTTTGTTTTGTTGGTTTAGTTCTGCTTATAGGTGAGATCATATGGTATTTGTCTTTTGCCCCCTGGCTTATTTCGCTTAGCATAACGCTTTCTAGTTCCATCCATGCTGTCATGAAGTGTAGTAGTTCTTTTTTACTTTCTGCTGCATAGTATTCCATTGATATTTTTCTAGAGATTTGTCCATTTCATCGAGGTTTTCAAAATTTTTTGGCATATAATTGTTCATAGTAATTTCTTACAATCCTTTGTATATTTGTGGTATCAGTTGTTATTTTACCTTTCATTTCTGATATTATAAATTTGGTTGCTCTCACTTTTTTTCTTGATGCATCTGCATAAAGGCTTCTCAATTTTGTTTATCTTTTTAAAGAACCAGATCCTGGATTGGTTGATTCTTTGAATTGTTCTTTTAGTCTCTATGTCATTCAGTTCTGCTGTGATCTTGATACTTTCCTTTCTTCTACTCACTCTGGGCTGTTTGTTGTTGTTCTTCCAGTTCTTGGAGCTGGAGGGTTAGGTCTTTTATTTGAAATGTTTCCATCATTTTTAGGTAGGCCTGTATTGCTATGAACTTCCCTCTAAAGTCTGCCTTCGTTGTGTCCCATGGGTTTTGAGCTTTTGTGTGTTCATTTTCATTTATTTCCCAAAATTTTTTATTTCTTCTTTGATCTTATTATTGACCCATTGATTGTTTAATGGTGTACTGTTCAGTCTCCATGAATTTGAATGTTTTTGAGTTTTTTCCTTGAGGTTAGTTTCTAATTTCAAGCCCTTGTGGTCCAAGAAAATGCTTGTTTTGATTTCGATTTTCTTGAATTTGTTGAAACCCGTTTTGTGTCCTATCATGTTGTTTATCTTTGAAAATGTTACATGTGCATTTGAAAAGAATGTGTATTTTGCTTCTTTGGGATGAAAGGTTCTATATATGTCAGTTAAGTCCATTTGACCTAATGCATCATTTAGTTCCACAATATCCTTGATGTTTTGTTTGGAAGATCTATCCATTTTTGACAGTGGGCTGTTAAAATCCCCTACCAACAGTATGTTACTGTCTATATATTTCTTGAAGTCCTACAAGATTTTCCATATATATTGCGGTGCTCCTATATTGGGTGCATATAGTTTTGCAATGTTTATGTCTTCTTGATGGATTCTTCCTATGAGTATTATAAAGCGTCCTTCTGGGTCTCTTTTGATGGCCTTTGTTTTGACATCTATTTTGTCTAATATAAGTATTGCTACCCATACTTTTCTTCCCTGTCCATTTCCTTGTAATATTTTTATCTGTCCATTTACTTTCAGTCTGTGTAGGTCCTTTGTTGTTAGGTGGGTCTTTTGTAGGCAGCATATGTATGGGTCATGTTTTCTTATCCACTCAGCTATCTTATATCTTTTGATTGGAGCATTTATTCCATTTGCATTTAAAGTTATTATTGATAGGTACTCATTCATTTTTTCCCTTTGTACTTGTGATCCTCTCTTTCTCACTCTTTTTCTTCATCTTCTTAAAGCAGTCCCTTTAGCATATTTTGCAATGCTATTTGGTGAAGGTGTAGTCTTTTAGCCTTCTTTTCTCTGGGAAACTCCTTATTTCGCCTTCCATTTTAATTGAAAGCCTTGCTGGGTAGAGCAGTCTTGGTTGTAGGCCTTTGATTTTCATTCCTTGCAATATTTCTTGCCAGTCCCTTCTGGCACTCAGTGTTTCTGTTGAGAATCAGCTGCTATCTCAGTCAGGGCTCCCTTGTATGTTACCACCTATTTCTCCATTGCTGCCTTTAGGATTCTCTGTTTCTGGTTGATATTTGCCATTTTAATTATCATATGCCTTGGAGTGGGCTTCACTGGGATCCTCTTGAATGGGACCCTCTGTGCTTCCTGTACTTGGGAGACTTTTTCTCTCCTCCAATTAGGGAAGTTTTCCATCATTACTTATTCAACAGGTTCTCTATCCCTTGTTCTTCTTCTCCTTCTGGTATCCCTATTATTCGGATATTATTACGTTTCAGGTTGTCCTGCATTTCCCTCAATGCCTCTTCATTCTTTTTGAGTCTTTTTTCATTTTCTTGCTCTTTCTGGGAGTTTTATTCTACCTTCTCCAGCTCATTGATTTGATACTCTGCTTCATCAAGCCTGCTTTTGATTCTTTTTACTGTGTTATTCAATTCAAAAATTGTATTCTTCAAATTAATTCCTCTTGCCTCTTATTGATAGTTTCTGTGTCTTTTTCCATGCTGATGTAGTTAGCAATAAGTTCCTCACAGTTTCCCTTTAGTTTTTGGTAATTCTCTTTGTGCTCACTGAGCTCACTGACCTTCTTAGAACCATTGTTTTGAACTCAATATCTGATAGTTTACTTTCCTCTATTTCATTCAGTTCTTTCTAGAGATTCCTCCTCTCCCTTTGATTGGGGGGTGTTTCTTTCTCTTCCCATTATTTGCGGGGCTCTTTTTTTGCTTCTGGTTCTTACATCTTGACTTCTGGACTTTGTGATGTGAGCTTCTATGGTAGGAGACCATTTTTTTTCTTTCTTTCTGGGTTTGCCTCTTATGATATCAGTTCTTGACCCTGTCTGACCTTGGGCAGACTTTAAGTGACTTCCAGGAATCTACTCTCTGTGTCAGTCTCCTCCAGTTGTTAATCTAGTCACTCTGCCCTCAACAGTCAGGGCAGGGCAGAGTTCCTCCTGTGGGCAGGGCTATTGTGTCCTGTCATTCTGGTGCCACTCAGGGAAGTAGTCTGCCCAGGCAAAATGGCTGCTGCTGTATGAGGGAAGAGTCAGCACCGTGATCCCCTGGCTACTCCCTCAGTTCTCTCCCCAATGCCTCCATGCCAGACTTTCCTCAAGCATTTCTAGACCATTCTGTGTCCCCTTTAGCCATGGATCTGCTATGTGTGGCTACTGCTCTGTGCTCAGCACCCAGGCCCTTGAAACGCCTGGCCAGAACTGAGCCTCCTTGGGGCATGGCTATTGTGTCCTTTCATGCTGCTGCTGCTCATGGGAATGGTCTACCTGAGTAAGATGGAAGCTACAGAATGGCGGGGGCTGAGGCAGCATTGGGATCCTACTCTCCACTTTCTCAGTTCTTTCCCCCAAGCCTCCTTCCCCAGTCTCTCCTCAGGCAGCTCCAGCCCACTCTGTCCCTGCCTCTGCCAGAGCCCAGAGTAAGTGGCTGCCACTACAAATTTTTGTGTTGGCCATTTAAAAGGCTCTTTGCATTTCTAGCCCCCTGTCTTTCTCAGACAGCATCCTTGCCACTTTTTGCAGTTGGTTGTTATCTGTGTACTCTTTGGGCTCTGGTGCTGTAGGCTGGTGGTCCCCACTCATGGTTTAGACCCTGGTCTTCTCAGGGGGATCCAACTGGCCATTTCAATATCCCTCTGGCGCTGCCACCCGTAGGTGCCTATTCCACCTTCTCAAGCTTCTACTGCACTCCTTAACAGTTAGGTTGTGCTAAAGCTGATTCCTCTCTGTCTGAGGTTTTAAGGCTCCTCTCTTGCTATTGTTCTGTTATTTTCCAGGTGATTTCTCCACAATTTAGTTGTAATTCCAGATTGGTCCTGGGAGGAGGTCAGTGTGACTTCCACTCACTCCTCCACCATCTTAAAGTCCTATTTGTTGATTTTTCTGTATGGAAGATCTATCCAATGATGTCAATCGGGTGTTAAAATCTCCTACTATGAGTGTATTACTGTCAATCTCACAATTTATGTTCACCAAGATTTGCTTTTTATATTTACATGCTCCTATGTTGGGTGTATGAATGTTAACAGGAGTTATAGCCTCTTGTTGGATTGATCCCTTTATCATTATGTGGTGTCATTCTTTGTTTCTTATTACAGCCTTTGTTTTAAAGTCTATTTTGTCTGATATAAATATTGCTTTCCCAGCTTTTTTTTTTCATTTCTGTGCATGAAGTATTTTGTTTCATCCCTTTTCTTTTAGCCTGTGTGTCTCTTGTAGACAGCATATATGAGGGGGCACCACCAAGAAAAAGGGATTATCTTCTGGAGTGTGGGCCCCTTTTAGTATAAGCTTCACCTGTTGGTTAAGTGTTCTAGGAACCCACCTGTGTCAGTGTACCAGCTGGCATTGTTGTGAGAGGCTGAATTCATCTTCAGTGAATTTTTTTGAAGGCTCTGTCAACACTTCTGCCCATTTCATGATTAGTAATTTACAAGCACACCTGTCCATACCACACTGAGTGTTCAGCAGTTTTTGACAAAAATGGCATGACTCTACGCCCCACCCTCCCTATTCACCCTACCTCACCCCAAGTGACTTTTTCCTTTCCCCTGATGAAAAAAGTCCTCAAACGGAAACGTTTTGCAGGTGTGGAAGAGGTGAAACAAAAAATAAAAAGAAGCTCTAAAAGGCATCAAAATCGATGAGTTCAAAAACTGCTTTGAGCAATGGATAAACATGTCTCAATAGGTATATTGCATCAAATGGAGAGTACTTTGAAGGTGACTAAAGTTTAATCATGTAAGAATAAATACACAATTTTTTATAAATAAGTTCCACTTTGGGGGTTCCCCCTTCACATATGGATCTTGTTTCTTTATCCACTCAGCTACACTATGCTTTTTTATTGGAGCATTTAGGCCATTTACATTTTAAGTGATCATTGACAACTACATATTTATTGACATTTTACTCTATAACTATGTTCCTTTTTTAAGTTCTTCTTCAAGAAGACCCTTTAATGTTTCTTATAATACTGGTTCTCCTTCAATTTTATATGATAGCCTTTCTGAATAGAGTAGTCTTGGTTACAGGTCCTTACTTTTTATCACTTTTAATATTTCATGCCAATCCCTTCTGGCCTGAAATATTTCTGTTGAGAAATCTGCTGACAGTCTTATGGAAACTCCCTTGTTAATAAATAACTGGCTTTCTTTTTCCTCTTTTAAGAATCTTTGTATTTAACCTATGCTTTTTTAATTATGTTGTGTTGGTGTGGGCCTTTTTGGGTTCTTCTTGTTGGAGACTCTCTGCACTTATTGGATTTGTGTGTCTTTGTCCTTCACCACGTTAGGGAAATTTTCAGTAATTAGTCTTTGAAATAGGTTGTCTATCCTTTGCTTTCTTTCTTTCCCTTTTGGTACCCCTGTGATGCAGATGTTGTTATGCTTCATGTCATTCCAAAGGTTCTTTAAACTATCCTCATTTTTTTAAAAAAAATTATTTTTGCTTCTCTGGGTGTTTTCTGCTACCTTGTCTTCCAAACCACTGATTCAGTTCTCTGCTTCATCTAACCTGCTGTTTATTCCTACTAGCATATTCTTCATTTCAGATGTATTCTTCTTCATTTCTGACTGGTTCTTTTTTATGGTTTCCATATTTTTTATGCTTATTATGCTTTATTTAAGTTCTTACTAATTTAATCTATTCTTTCTTTAAGATCATTAAGCATTGTCTTAGCCATTGTTTTGAACTCTGTATCTGGTAGAGTGCTTGCCTACATTTCATTTAGCTCTTTTCCTGGAGATTGCTTCTGTTCTTTCATACAGAACATATTTCCTTGTTTCCCCATTTTGGCTGCCTCTTTGTGTTTGTTTATATGTATTAGGTATATCTCCTGTTTCCCAGTCTTTATAGGGTGACCTTAGGTAGTGGTGTCCTGTGGGACCTAATGATGCTATCTTCTTGATCTCCTGAGCTGGGTGCTCCAGCAATGTTTCTTGTGTGGGATATGTGAGCTCTCTTGTAATTGAGTCTTGATTGTTATTTGCTTGTTCATGTTGGGGTCAGTCTTTAGGCTGGCTGATTGTGAGGATCAATCTTGACCATAGTACATGAGTTGCTGTCCAGTTACTGACCACATAAAGCAAAATTTGTCTCAGGAGGGTCTGGAGCTTGCTGAGATTTCCCTTTGGTTGTGCAGCTAATTGGATACTTCTCTGATGTTGTCTGAAGCTGGCCACTGTGTGTGTTGGTCTTGAGGCCTCTTGAGAGGGACTTTGGTAAATATCTGACACTGTCTGTTCCTGGCCCTTGACAACCTGTTTGCAGTTACCAGCTATCCACAGTTTTTGGCTGCCTCTGCTGGGTTTGTATGTGCATGGGAAGGACCAAGTTGTACACCAAGTTTGGCCTCCACCAGCTCAGAGCCCAGGGAAAAGACTAGCAAAAGGTCCAAGGTACCTTTTAGAGATCCTGAGTTTCACAGGATGGGGCCACCAAGATTCAGGAGAGTGGGGGCAGTTGGGAGTCTAGATATTGGGTCTAGTGACTCTCCTTTAAGGCGGAGGTGCTGGTCAGGCATAAAGGAAGGTGCAGGGAATAGACCCTGCCCGAGAGCCACACTACACAGTCACTGATGCCCCCCTTCCACCCAGTCTTCCCAGATGTCTATACCTTGGGCCCAGGTAGTTTACTCCTCCACAGGGCATGAGCTCCAAAGAGTAGGGCAACAGGGCATCTAGAGTGTGGGGCTACTGCATTCCACCAGGCTGATGCAGTAAAGAGGAGAATTCTCCATCCAATAAAGGTGGCATCTGTGGTGTGGGAGAGGGACTCAGCACAGGGACCCTATGCAAAGCCACAAACCCCAGACTCTCTTCACGCAACTCTAGTCTTCTCCACCCTCCCTCCACCAGGTCCCAGGGTGAGTGTTTGCAAATAAGATTTTGTGCATTGGACCTTTAAGTAGGCACCTGCGCCCCTAGCAGACTACTTTCTCTCCCTGGTGGACAGAATCCTTACTGGTTTTCACAGCCAGATGTTATGTGGGCACCTCTTCCCAGCTCTTGTGCATTGGGCTGGGGAGCCTGACTTGGGCTTTAGACCCTGTGCTTCTCTGGGAAAACCTTTGCAGCTGAGAAATTTCTTTGGATTCTCAGTTGCTGCCCATGGGAACAGGGCCAGCCCTTTTCACATCTCTACTATCCCTACCAGTCTTGATATGTGTGGCTTCTTTGTAAATCCTTAGATATAAAGCTTCTATTTAGCCAGCCTTTAGTTGTTTATTTAGGTTGATTGTTCTATATTTTACTTTTAATTTCAGTGTGGTCCTGGGAGGAGGTGAGTTTAACTTTTACTTACTCCACCACCATGTTCAATCTCCTCAACAATTACTTTAAATGTAAATGCATTAAATGCTCCAATCAAAAGTCATAGGGTGGCTAAATGGGTAAGAAAATAAGGCCTTACATATGTTGTATATAAGAGACTCACTGCACACTGGAATACCAACACAGATTATAAGTAGATGGATGGAAAAAGATATTTCATAAAAATGGAAATTGAAATATTTAAAAAAGTTGGGATAGCAATACTTATATCAGAAAAAAATAGTCTTTAAATAAACAAAGGGTGTAACAAGAGACAAAGAAGGACCCAACAATTCCATTTCTGAATATTTATCTGAAGAAACACTGAAACACTGATTTGAGAAGGTATATGCATCCCTATGTTTATTGCAGCTTTATTTACAATAGCCAAGAAATGGAACCAAGGTAAGTGTCCATTGAAACACGAATGGATAAAAAGAAGTTGTACATATATACAAGGGAATATTACTTGTCCACAAAAATCAATAAAATCTTGCCATTTGCCATAACGTAGATGGATCTAGAAGGTATTATTCTAAGTGAAATAAGTCAGGCAGAAATACAAATACCATATTATTTCGTGTATATGTGGAATCTAAAGAACAAAATAAGTGAACAAACAAAAAAGAAACAAACTCATAGATAAGAGAACAAACTGAGGCTTTCCAGATGGGAGGGGGTTTGTAGGTCTGGGTGAAAAAGGTGGAGGTATTAAGAAATACCAATTGCCAGTTATAAAAACAGTTTGAGGATGTAAAATACACATAGGGAATATAGTAAATTATAACTGTGTCATGTCAGGTATGTCCTATACTTATGGGGAGGATCACTTTGTAAGTTATGTAAATGTCTAACAACTATGCTGTGCACCTGAAACTAACAAATTGTAAATCAACTGTAATTGAAAAATAAAAATAGAATATGGCAGCATAGGAAGATATGGCTCAACTCTTCACACAATCACATCAAAATTACAACTAAAATATAGAATAAATATGACTCAGAATTGTCAGAAATCGAAGTGAATGGAATTAAAGAAACCATGTTGATTGAGACTAGTAGGAGGGGCGCAGATACGGAACAGACTAGTCTCTCACTTATGTGTGGTGGACAAAAATTCAGAATGGATATTTTAGGAGTGAACAGGCCCAGCCCCACAGCAGGTCCCATAGCCCAGGGTTCCAATGCCAGGAAGATAGGTCCCCTCAACTTCTGGCTGCAAAAATCAGCAGGAACTGAGTCGGTGGAAGAAACTTCTGGAGCTCTGAAAAGCTCCTCTTAGAGAACCCACACATAGACTCACCTACTCAGACTCACTCCCTCTGAGCTCCAGTGCTGGAGTGGCAGTTTGAAGGGCACCAGAGGCATACTGGGAGAGGCTGAAATGTTTGGCATTGGGGTGAGCAGAGGCCATTGTCCCTTTTCTGAGTCCTCCCCCTGCAGAGCCATGGAACAGGCAGGCTGGTGACATATCTGAGACTCCATCAAGACAGATAACACTGTTTGGCCCACCTTAGAGATCCTCAGATTCTCTGCCCCATCCAAGCTGCTTTTCCATATGAATGGCTGGTCTTGATTCATGCTTCACAACTTCCCAAATCCTATCAAACAAGCAACAGTGGGTCTCAGTGAGACCCAGGCCTTTAACTAGCAGCAGTCAGATTAGCTTCACAGCTTGGCTTCACCTGGGAATCTCCAAGTCCAGCACAAGTAGTAGCTTTTTCAGACTGCTTTATAGCTCACAAAGGGCAGCCCTGGGCAAAACACAGATGGAGGCTGATCTTGGCCTGCACCAGCCAAGAAACCCCAGGGCCTGTTCACCCAGTGGACAGCTACAGACCACTTCGGCGCACTGCCACCCTGCCCCTGAACAGCTGATCTTCCAGAGAGGGAGGAGGTTGGTGGTAAGTGGTCATAGCCAACCTTTGCACCTGACTAGTCTGGGTAAATCCCTGCCACTGATCTGCCAATAGCAACCAAGGCTCAACTACAAGAGGAGGGTATACTCAGCCCACATGAAGAGTGCACATCGAGTACCCAGCTTGGGTGATAGTGGAGGCTGTGCCACTGGCCCCTACAGGATACCTACTGTATTAGGCCACACTACCAAGACAGGAGTCAAAGCGGCTCTACCTAATACATAGAAACAAACACAGGGAGGCTGCCAAAACAAGGAGACAAACATGGCCCAAATGAAAGAAGAGATCAAAACTCCAGAAAAAGAGATAAACTAAGTGGAGACAAGCAATCTTCCAGATGTAGACTTCAAAACACTGCTCAAGGAACTTAGTGAGGACCTCAGCAGCATAAAAAATATTGAGACAGAAACAAAGTATTCACTAATTGAAATAAAGAACAATTTACAAGGAAACAACAGTAGAGTAGATGAAGCCAAGAATCAAATCAATGATTTGGAACATAAGAAAAGACAACCAATCAGAACAACAAGAAGAAAAAATAATCCAAAAAATGAGGATAGTATAAGCAGCTCTGGGACAACCTCAAGAGGTCCAACCATTTGCATCATAGGGGTGCCAGAAGAAGAAGAGAAAGAGCAAGAAATCTATTTGAGAAAATAATAAAGAAAACTTCTCTAATTTGATGAAGGAACTAGACATGCAAGCCCAGGAAGTACAGAGATTCCCAATCAAGTTGGACCCAAAGAGGCCCACCCCAAAACCCATCATAATTAAAATGCCAAGAGTTAAAGATAAAGACAGAATCTTACAAGCAGCAAGAGAAAAACAGAGAATTATCTACCGAGTTCCCATAAGACTATCAGCTGCTTTCTCAAAAGAAACTTTGCAAGCACGAAGGGGCTGGGAAGAAGTATTCAAAGTCATGAAAAGCAAAAACATACAACCAAGATTACTCTATCCAGCAAAGCTATCATTTAGAATGGAAGGGCAGATAAAGTGCTTCCCGGATAAGGTCAAGTTAAAAGAATTCATCGTCATCAAGCCATTACTACATGAAATGTTAAAGGGACGTATTTAAGAAAAAGATCAAAACTATGAAAAGTAAAATGACAAAAAACTCACAACTATCAGCAAGTGACTCTAAATAATGAAAACAGAAACAAATTAAGCAAACAACCAGAACAGAAACAGAATCATAGGTTTGGGTATTATTTGGAGAGTCATCAGCCTGAAAGGGGAAGAAAGGGAAAAATGATACAGGGATCAAGAAGCATAATTAGAAGGAACAAAGTAGACAAAAGGATGTTATGAATAAGTGTAGGAAAGGGAGAAGCCAAAGAACTTACACACATGACCCATGGATGTGAACTAAGGCCGGGCATTGCTAGAGGGAAGGGGGTACGGGTGGAGGGGGGCAAAGGGAAAAAAACTGGGACAACTGTAACAGTACTATCAATAAAAATACTTAGAAAAGACACACAAGAGAAAGAAAGACATTTTTAAAAATATATATTATTGTAGTCAGTGCACTACATGCTTCATGGGAATTGTATAATTTAGTCCCACAACCACCTCAAAGTAAGCAAAATTTTTTCTACTCTTTACATAGAAGGAAATTGACTTAGGAGATATAAATATTAGCTAAATAAAAAAAAAACTGTTATTCTAACTTAGCCAGTTTATCTCTGATTTGACAGGATCAAAAAAACTTTATTTTACATCTGACTGTGTTTTATGTATTATTATCGAGTGTTTGTAAATACTTCTAGAAAAAAACATGAGATAAATCCCTTAGAACATACTTTGAAGGGATGCAGAGAACTTGCTATGCGAATGAAAATATGGTCAGTGCTTCTGTGACCCTGGAAGAAACCATTTGTCAAGGAACCACTCTCCTAATTTACTAGACTTGTAACTTCAGGGCTTTATAAAATGAGAACTCAGCTGTAGTTACTCTGAGTGCTTCATTTAGGCAGTACTTTGTACAAACTTCGATGCTGAGTGTCCTAATCTTCTAGCATGTCTGCAATGTCTTGTGTTTCTGCTTAGTTACTTACAAGCTTCCTAAGTAGACTTTCACCACCTCATGGCTAGTAAATATTGCCCGATACATTTTAGCACACTTGGTCTTCTAAATATGATGTAAATTCTATGTTTTATGTATGAGTGTTTCAAAGATGAGAGATGTTTCTGCGGAACCACCTCTCTGTCTTCAGTCTTACATCTCCATTAGGCTTCTTAAGTTACTGGCTGAGGTCTTTATTAAGGCAAGAACTATTACTTAAAGAGTTGGCAAACTTCAGTTCTTGCAAGTAGCCAACAATGTGCTTTATTTCCTACATACTCGAGAGCACAAACTCAAAATCTTACCCATAATTTTCAGCTTAATATCTAGTTTAACATTTTAGAAGAGGAGGAATATTGGCCAATTAACATGAAAAATTATTGACTTATGGGGGCTGGAGTGGAGGGATATAATCTCTTGTCTCAAGTATTTTAAAGATTGAGTCAAGAGTTACAAACTCAAAATGCTGGCAAGGGCCAAGAAAACAGGTTACAGAGTGTGTAATCAAGGCTGAGTAGTAACAATAGGAAGGGGTGGGGCCTGGAGCAAACTGGAGAACCAAGTCCCACTTGAATTAATTTTAAAAATATTGATTATAGAGAGGAAGGGAAAGAGGGAGAAGGAGAGAAAGAAACATTGATGTGAGAGAGAAACATCAATTGGTTGCCTTCTGTACATGCCCCAGCCTGAGACTGAACCTGCAACCTGGGTATGTCCCCTGACCAGGATTCGAACCTGCAATCGTTTTAGTGTAGGGGACAATGCTCCAACTAATTAGGCTGCCCAGCCATGACTTGAATTACTTTTTAAAAGACATTGTGTTGGCCACACAAAACACACTGCAAGCTCCATTTAGACCACGACTAGCTGCCATATCAAAATATCTAGCTACTGGAAAGCAAGATTAATACAAGGCAGGGAAACATGTTAAGAGAAATTTGACCATTGTCTCCAAGTAGATTCCTCCCTTTGCTCCCTATTCCAATGTGTCCTTTATTCCCTCTCCTGGCATTTGTCACAGTCTCTGTAATAGTTTCTTTTTGTATTTGTTTACTTATTTATAATCTATTTCTCTCTAAACTTTAAGCCTCATGAAAGCAGGAGCTGTTGTTTATCTTGCTCATGTTTGTAATTGCCAAGGAAAGGCATATAATTTATTCTCGTAAAAGTTGTTGGTGGTATGAAGCAAAGAGTGTGATATGTCTTCTCATCATGTGGTAAGATGACTCTTATTCATCTTGGTACCCCTATCACTTTGTACAATAGATGTGATGCAGTAAGTATTTATTGAATGAAATTGTTGGTGACCATGGTTCACAACAGATGGTTAACCATAGCGAGTGATTTATTTGTGGTGGTGGGAGTCAAGGTTTAGAAACAGATTTGGTCACTGGGCTAGGGAGGTGTGTGAACACTAGACCCAACTCTGCAAGGAAGTTAAGCAAAACAGAAAATAGGAAATAGTTTTTTATGGATAGTAATAAGGCATGACTGCAAGCTGAGAAAGTTGTTGGCATCAAGAAAATTTGATGATGGACAAAAATAAAAAAATCCAGGAAGGGTTAGTGTTCCAGATAACAGTCTGCAGTCTGCTTCAAGTAAGCCATCTGGTGGCAGAACTAACTCCATAGTAGCTGAAGGCTGTGGTCACACATGGTGAGAAGAAAGGTGAGAGAAAACCCCAATTAGGCATAAGGCACTAAGAAAACATTTAAGCATCCAAAATGGTTTAGGATTTTAAAATTCCAGAAATGGTTGCAAGGTGTAGACTTAGTCTCAGCATCCACGCAGAACAATCACTGAAGCCCAAGTGAGGCCCACACCAGTTAGTGTTGGTTGGTGTTGAGTTCTCTAATAAATTCCATCCCCACTAAGAATACATTAGTGCCAGTGGCCAAAAGGCTAACATCAGTACACTTGGCTATAGGAAGAAGAGCTCCCAATCCTACTTTTTGTCCTGAATGTGTATGATCCTAGACTGTTTAATATCCAGAATGGGAGAGCATATGTGGACTAATGCTATCACATGATTTAGCAGTCAGCACTCTTTGGTTGTAAGTAACAGAAAGATTATTCAAACTAATTTAAGGGAGAGAGAATTTACTGGCATGCATAAATGCCTGCAAAGGCAGGCATACAGGAGCAGAGCTGGACATGGGGTTATGCTCTCTCTGCCTGTGCTGCTCTCTATTGTACCTTCACTTTCGTCTTTTGGAAGTGGGCTTTCACTATAGAGAATCATGAGTCTGATGATCAAGAGCATGGACTTGAGTAGTTTCACAGCTTTGGTGTGATTTTCACGTATGTCCCTTGACTTTAGACAAATTCTTTACCTATAAAACAGGAACAATTAATAGCATCTATATTATGGGTTGTTGCAAGAATGAAATGAGTTCATAAATGTAAAACACTTAGAACAGTGCCTGGCACGTAGAAAGTACTCTTATTGGCAACTAGCTTCTCTGGCTCATAACTCAATAGTTCTGATACTAGAAAGTAGAGGATGATTTACCCTGCCACTTTAGTTAAAGACAACATCTAGGAAGTTGGAATAGATCAGCCTGTGACTAAGGTACCACCGTGGAGAGGGTGGGATCTCCCATCAAAAGGGGAAAACAGAGATGAAGAAAAGATGTCACAGTTGGTTTTCCATTTCCACACAGAGTTGTTGTTGGGAAGTGACTTCCCAGCCAGGGGCTATATTTCTGAGCACTCTTTGTCCCCTGCAAGGGGGTTAAGGAGGTAGAGGGGTATACGTATGACTATTTCCTCCCCATGGCAGGTGAGTAGAAGTGATGTGTGATACTCCAAAGCCAAAGCTGTTAAGAAGTGACTATTTTCTCCAAGACCTCCAGGGTATAGTGCATGAGGAGGACATTCTCGTCTCTCATTATACATTGGAATCCCCTGGTAATCTTAACAAAACTAATGCCAGGCCTGATTTTAGACCAGTGGTTCTTAAGGTGGTGGTGGGGGGGCATTTTTTTCCTTCTTGGTATAAATTTGGCAAATTCTGAGGACATTTTTGGTTGTCACAACTTGAGTTGAGGAGTTACTGGAATCTAACAAATAAAGGCCAGGGATGCTGCCGAACAACCTACAACGCATAACAAAGAATTCTGTAGTCTAAATTGTGCCATGGTTAAAAAACCTTCCCTAGAGAATGGAGAGCCACAGGCTGAGAAGTAGCCAAGGCCAGAGAGCCTGAATCACAGAGGAGAAAAGCTGCTTGTCCACATGAGTGAAAAAAAAGCCTTTATTGTGTGAAACCACAGAAATTTGGGGTCTGCTTATGACAGCAGTTACCATTGCTTTAAGTAATACAAGAAATTATGATTATTCAGTTTATGAAAAAGACATACAGTATATTTTATTCTGTCTCCCAGGTTGAAATTTTAAATTGTGAACCACTATTTTACTTAAAAATTACCAGCAATTCACAGCACAGATTTCCCTAATTTAAATCACCTAAATTTGTATGCAGAAAATTTTATCACATGTGAATGGACTGTGAATATTCAGTTTGCATCCTGGATAGAAAATATTTTGGATCTGACCTTAGTAAGCAAGTTAGGTTATATTTCAACTCAAAATTTGTTTTATTTGGTGTTCTTTCTGTTTCAGTGAGCAGATATTAAGTTAATATTCCACTTCATCTTATTAGTTATTATTTATAATTAAAACAAGTTTGATTTGCAATGTAAGAGAAAAAAATGTTACAGATGCTAGGCTTAGTAAATATTATAAAAATGTCAGACTCTCAAATATGTTTGATTATGCATATTACTGTGAATGCTTTGAAATCTGTTAATATTGAAATTCATCAGGGATTTTTTTATTGCAGTAATTTTAGTGAAAAGGCTCAATAGTTTCCATGAGTGGAGTTCAGGAAAGCCGGCTTCATGCTCCAGGAGTGACCCAAGGCTGCACAATTAAAACACTGAACACGGTGGTCATAATGATTTGATTTAGGGATAGGTTAGATACCCAAATTTGTCCAGTTGGAGCAATTTTGAACCTTACTCAGCATCTACCAAAAGAGAGGTATTTTGTAGTTATTGTTGTTTTGGAATTATAAGGCTATAAGCCATGCACTGTGGGAAGCCATCTTACTAAACAATGAAGCCAGCATAAAAAAACAGCATTGAAAGAATTGTGTAAGCAGAGGAGTGAGTGGAAGTCACACTGACCTCCTCCCAGGACCAACCTGGAATTACAACTAAATTGTGGAGAAATCACCTGGAACAAACAACTGAACAAGAGCGAGAGAGGAGCCTTGTAACCTTGGAGACAGAAGAATCGGCTTTAGCACAATATAACTGATAGAGCAATAGAGACTTGAGAAGGCAGGCGGGGCGCCCACAGGGGCAGCATCAGAAGGATATTGAAACGGCCAGTTGGATCCCCCTGAGAAGAGCAGGGTCTAAACCAAAAGTGGGGATCTCTAGCCTACAGCACCAGAGCCCAAAAAGTGCATGGAAAACAGCCAGCTGTGAAAAGCAGCAGGGTTGCTCTCTGCCAGACACAGGCGGCTGGAGATCCAAAGAACTGTTTAAAGGGCCAATGCATAAATTTTTATTTGCAGCCACTTACCCTAATCTCCAGCAAAGAACAGGGCAGAGTGGGCTAGAGATGCGTGAGGAGAGACTGGGGAAGGAGGCTTTAGGAAGAGAATTGAGAGAGTATCTGGCGGGATCCCAGTGCTACTCCTCCCCCATATGGCAGCAGCCATCTTGCTCAGGCAGAGACCACTCTGCCTGAGCTGCAGCAGCATCAGAAGACCCAATAACCCTGCGCCCAAGTGGGATTTAACCCCGCCCTGTGCTAAGTCGCCGGCTGAGTGCACAAGGGCAGCCACAGTAGATCCTTGGCTAAAAGGGGCACAGAGAGGTCTGGCGACACTTGAGGAGACACTGGAGATGGAGGCTTTAGGGAGAGAATGGAGAGAGTAGCCGGCAGAATCCCAGTACTGACTTCTCCCCATAAAGCAACAGGGTGAGAGGACCCTATAATCCCACCCACAGGAGGGCCTCCGCCCCACCCTGAGCTGTCTAAGGCAGCCTGCTGAGTGCAGAGTGACTAGATAAACAGCTGAAGGAGACAGCCACAAACAGTAGATTACTGAAAGTCTTGAACAGCCTACCTAAGGTCAGACAGGGATGACATCTGATATCATCAGAGGTAGATTCAGAAAGTAAAAACAGTGGTCTCCTACCATAGAAATTCACACCACAAAGTCAGGAGATCAGGAGAGATCAACTTAAGAAGCAGGAGCAAAAAAGACAGTCTCACAAATAATGGGAAGACAAAGAAATATGCTCCACTCAAAGGGAAAGGAAGAAGTCCAAGAAAGAGAACTAAATGAAATAGAGGCAAGTAAACTATCAGATATTGAGTTCCAAACAATAGTTCTAAGGAAGCTCAATGAGCTCAGTGAGCTCATAGAGAATTACAAAAAACTACAGGACAACTACCAGGAATTTACTACAAACTATATCAGCATGAAAAAGGACATAGAAACTATCAATAAGAGACAAGAATACAATTTTGAATTGAAAAACACAGTAGAAGGAATCAAAAGCAGGCTAGATGAAGCTGAGGACAGAATCAGTGAGCTGGAGGACAAAGTATAAAAAAGCTCGCAGAGAGAGCAAGAAAATGAAAAAAGTCTAAAAATGAATGAAGAGGCATTTAGGGAAATGTAGGACAACCTGAAAAGTAGTAATATCAGTATAATACGGATACCAGAAGGAGAAGAGGATGAGGAAGGAATAGAGAACCCGTATGAAAAAGTCATGATGGAAAACTTCCCTAATTGGAGGAGAGAAAAAGTCACCCAAGACCAGGAAGCACAGAGGGTCCCATTCAAGAGGAACCCAATAGGGCCCACTCCAAGACATATCATCATAAAAATGGCAAATATCAACCAGAAACAGACAATCCTAAAGGCAGCAAGGGAGAAAGAGGTAGTAACATATAAGGGAGCCCTGATACAGCTAGCACCTGCCTTCTTAATAGAAACACTGCATGCCAGAAGGGACTGGCAAGAAATATTCCAAGGAATGAAAAGCAAAGTCCTACAACCAAGACTGCTCTACCCAGCAAGGTTCTCAGTTAAAATGGAAGGTGAAATGAGTTTCCCAGACAAAAGAAGACTAAAAGAATATACCTCCACCAAACCTGCACTGCAAAATATGCTAAAGGGACTGCTTTAAGATGAAGAAAATGTTTCTATGAATCCCCAGTTCCTTTCATAGTTGCCAATACTTACTGTTACCAATATTTTTTAATATGTATTAATCTGATTGTGACAATCATGTGTTATTTTAATTGTTCCTTTATTATTTGTTGAAACTAAACCTGTTCTTATATATTTCTTGCCTATTTCTATTATTTTAAAAACTTTAAATGACTTTTTGGTATTGTTTATCCATTTTTTGATTAAATGTTTGTAGAATATTTTCCCTAAAAGAAAAATCCCCAAAAAACCATTAACCCTTTTTTAGATGTGTTGTAAATACTTTCCTAGTCTATTACCCTACTTTTAAATTTTTTTAGGTATATTACTGTACAGTCTTAAATGTTTAATATAATCATATTGTCAACACTTTATTTTATAGCTTCTGGCTTTGAATATATTTCTTCAGTTCATGAAAAGTATTAGTTTTTTTTTTTCTTTCTAAAGCTCCTTAGATTCCACATATTGATTTTTAACTCACCTGAATATTTCTTGTATAATGTGTGAAATAGGCTCTATATTTGTTTTATTTCAAGTAATAGTAGTCCATGCACCTTATTTGTTGAATAAGCCTTATTTTCCCCAGTGATTTGAAATATCAACTTAATCATATATCGTTAGACAGATATATACATTTGTCTCTAGATTGCTCATTGTATTTCATTGATCTACTTGGGTATTTCTGTGCTGATGTCATGTTGGTTTAATTGCTGAGACTTTATAGTGGTTTTAAATTTTTTTAATATTTTATAATTAACTTTGACACTTAAAAAAATAAATAAAATCAATCTGCATTTAAGAAAGAAAGAAAGAGAGAGAGATGGAACTCTTACCTTTTGCGACAACATGGAAGGAACTGGAGAATATTAAGCTAAGTGAAATAAGCCAAATGATGAAAGACAAATACCATATAATCTCACCTATAAGTGGATTCTATTCAACAAGATAAACTAACAAACAAAATAAACTACAGGCATGGAAACATGGAGCAGACTGAAATTGACCAGAGGAGATGGGGAAAGAGGACAATGGTGGAAAGAAGGGAAGGAACTAGACAAAGAACATGTCTGAATGACCCATGGACATGGACAACAGAGTGGGAATTGACAGTGTGAGTGGGGGGTGGGGGTGGGATGGGTGGAGGGGGATAAAAGGGGAAAAATTGAGACAATTGTAATAGAATAAACATGATTTCTAAATTTAAAGGTAAATAAATAAATAAACTGCATTGATGGAGAAGACAGAGACAGAGAGATAGAGAATGGATTGGGTCCTAATGATATCATTTGGGTATCTGGACCAATTCATAGCTCTAGCTCCATGAACTTTTCATTAAACCAAGGCAATAAAGTCCCCCTTTCAGTTTAAGTCAGTTTGGGCTGAGTTTTCTGTTGTTTATATCCATTTTCAAGCAACATGGGTGAGATAGGTTGATTACATCTAACCCCCAAGAGCTTACATCTTCATTTGTTATGGTAGATTGTTATTTTAACTGATTACTTGCTCCTCTCCTAGTAATGAGCTTGCATCCCCATGCATTTCCATTATGCTGGCATTGCCAACCCTGTGGATGGAGAATACTTTTCTGTTGCGATGATGTCAAGTTTGGCCATGTTACTTGCTTTGGTGAACACGATGTGGAAAGAAATGACGTATGCCATATCCATGCAGAAGCTGTAAGGGCTATCATATGGTTCTGACATTTTTCTTTTTTTTCCCTCTGCTAAGTGACCATCAAATCCCAGGATGATTCCCAGAATGAAGAAGATATTTGGAGCAGAGCCTCAGCTGATCCAGAGTTGACAAGTAACATGCACAAGAAATCAATTTATTTCATTGTAATCCACTGATATTTTGGGTTGGTTGTTCCTGAAGCACAACCTAGCAAAAGCTGGCCAATTACTTGCAATCTTTGGAATGCTTACCAAAGTGTATACTTGTGTAGAAATGTATAGTGCTTATAATATTATTTGTCATTTATATCCTGCAAGTTACCAATAATGAATTTGGGATTGCTTCTTTCTTATTTACTGATGATCAATTGACTGATTGATTTAGGTGTTGGTAGCCCTGTTCTATGCAGTAGTGAAAGTTGGTAACTGATGAGCCAGTGAATTCTCTGAGACTCAATGTCCCCCCTATAATAATATCTTCCTCATAAGATTTTTATAATACTGAGTTAAACACAGTGCAGGGCACAGAGTACAACATTTAGTAAATAGTAACTATCATTTTTATCATTATAGAAGAAAGTGCCCTGATGAACTCCTTTTGATGCTACCTTGGGTGGGGTTAAAGCTAAGCCTAACCAATATTAAACACCGCTCACAAACAGATGCCATCCTGGGGACGGTCCCAAGACATTTCTTTTAAAATTGCATCTATACCATTCTAGGCAACAAAACTGGGGAAAATGTTAATGATAATGTTGGATGGGAGTTGAGGGAATGCACTGAAAATGGGGATAGCCATTTGTCCTCCAACTTTCTTTGTACTCTGAAGCTAAATGAAAAGGGAATGATGCCAGCAGAGTTGGTCCTCAGGCCAGAACTGAGAAGGACTCCAGCATCTAGTCAGTGTCCTTGAATAGTCCTCTTTATTTACAAGTGGCATTTTGCAAATTTAATTGATAATGGAGACAGAAGTGGACCAGAGAACAAAAGTTACATTAGTTGAATTTATTTAATATTCTTGGAAAAGAGGATAAGGAGATTTTACGACAGGAACACTTCTTAGGACAATTATCTCTGAATAATGGAGAATAAGTCTTTTGGGTGTCTTTTTTTGTTTGTTTGTGTTAAAAGATTTTATTTATTTTTAGACAGAGGGTAAAGGAGGGAGAAATAGAGGCAGAGAAACATCAATGTGTGGTTGTCTCTCATGCACCCACAACCTGGGCATGTGCCCTGACTGGGAATCAAACTGGCGACTCTTGGTTCACAGGCCAGCATTCGATCCACTGAACCACACCAGCAAGAGCAAGAGTAAGTCTTTTGAATGATTGAAAGCTCTGTGTGTGTGTGTGTGTGTGTGTGAGAGAGAGAGAGAGATGGAAAAGATCAGAATATAAACTAGAAGGGGAAAGAAGGTATTAGGCTTAGAAATATTTTCTAGGAATTGTGGATAGTTCCAGTCTTCCTTTTTACCATAAAGATTCTTTTCTTAGGTATTGTTTTCAGGTACTGTGTTAAGGGGTAAATGTTTTGCCCTTAACACAATGAGAGACTCATTCATTCTCTCATTCATTCAGGAGCACTTAAAATGTAGCAAGCACTGTGCTAGGTACCTGGGGACACAATAGTGGGTGAAATCAGACATTGTCTGTGACCCTCATGTAATTTACAGTCTAAGAAAGAACATAGTTATTTAAGTCATAACATAAATAAATATGAAATTACAGTGAGGGTACCTGCAAGGAAGGAGAGTTAAAAGAACCATGAGGATGTTTACCAAGGGAATATCACCTTGTCTGGTGGTGTCAGGGAGGTGATGTGGTCAGATGTGAGTTTTGAAAGATTATTCTGACTTCAGTGTTGAAATGAAGATTCAGTAATGAGTACAGACTGTCAGAATGCTTCAGCAAGGATCTCAGCAAGAAATGTGGATGGCCTACACTAGGGAGGTGATTGGTAATCGAGACAGAAGTGGACCAATTTCAGAAATCTTTAGGAGGGAAACTCAGTTGAACTTGGAAAAGAGTTCGATGACAGAGTAGGAAGTGATGTCAAGAAGAACTTCTGGGTTTTAAGCTGCCCTCTCTGGGGTTTCTAGGACCTCATAAATGCACCATGAAAAGAATAATGAAGTATATGCCCCAGTATAAGTTATGGCAGAGATAAATAGGACTTGATAAAACGTCCCATCACTGACACTTGAGCTCAGTTCCCTGAGAACCCTGATGTTTGAAGAAGATTAGCATATAATGTGTTTGTTAGACAGGCCATAGCCAAAGTCAACAGATCTACCCAGAGTATTAAGTACCACTTGAAGACATAATTTGAATATTCCAGGTCCAGACCAAACTGTGAAATCAAACTGTTGTGTGGTCCTGTAATCTTCTCCGCAACCCCTGCCCCCATGTTTGATGCCTGTACTTGTCAGCTGCTTGAGAAGCCTGAGGATGTCACAGAAGGGCATGCTCTTCAAGGAATTATCTTTGTAACTTAATAAAGAGAAACTTTTATGACTTCAGCTGTACTCAATGTTTATTATTTCTTAGACTATATTAGAGTTATGGCTTAGTTATAAAAGCACACACTTATATAAATAGCTTTATAATATAAAACAACTTTTATAAAGGTTATAAGAATAAACAGTGGGCACTTATTAGTATCTCTTATAAAAGAGAAAACTGAGGCTTATAAATATGAACTAACTTGCTTATGAACACACAAGTACTCATTATTGTTCAAAGCTATGGGCTTGTTTCTTTGGCAAATACTTACTGAGTATTTACTGAATGCTAAGACCATTTACAAGGAAATAACATAACCTAATAAATTCTTTGTTCTCATGGAGTTCATTCTGTATTTGGGAAGATAACTAAGCAAAAAACGAAACATATAATTTCATTTAATGCCATAAAGAATAAAAAAGGGCAAGGGGTAAAATGTGATGAAGCCCATTTTAAAAAGTGATTGGTTAAAGAAGTCCTTTGTCAAGGGAAAATATTTGAGCTGATACAGGATTGATGAGAGAGAATTCTAGAAGCAAAAGGCATTTTAAGCAGGGAACAACAAGGGCAAAATTCCTGAGAATGGAACGAGCTTGGCAGATTTTACAAGAGGAAAGAAAGCCATGTGGCTTGAATACCATGAATGTCATGAACCTGGGAAGGAGAAGTATAACTGGGGGTCAAGAGACTCTTCCAGACCACAGCAAAGAGCTTATATTTTATTCTCATTTCACTGGGAAGGTTCAAGCTGGAAAGTCACATGCCCCAAGTAAGGCTTCAAAAGATCTTTCTAGTTCCTTTGTGGAAATGAGACAAAGTAGGTACACCAGAGTGTAAGAAGAAAGTCAGCTGAAGAGAGAAGCTGGTGGTTTGGACCACAGCTGCAGGAATAAATATATAGAGAAGGGAGTAAATGTGAGATGTCTGTTGGACATGCACTGACAGTGTTTTGGTGGAATAGATGTGGGAGATAAAGAAAAAACAGAAACAAACAACTTCTAAGTTTTTGACCAAAGCAATTAAATAATGAAGCTATACTGAAGAGTCAGCCCAGATCTCCTAACACTCCAGCAGTTTCCTTCGAAAGGCAAGTATCTAAAAATCACCTGTTCTGGTGAGAAATTCTTCCTTTCTATATCTATCTTATTCTATTTAGAGGGAGTTGGGAGGAGACTGATATTTATAGGTTGCCTTTGAATTCAGATTGCCTGCTCCTGGCTTCCTGATGAAGTTAGTGACAGCTGTGGGCATAGGCTCTACCAGGCACAGTGTACAGCTTACTGTACAGTTCCTCAGATCTAAAGAGGACACGGAAGCTGACAGCATTGGCCTGGCTGGCCTTCTAGTTGCTGATCTTTGCCTGCAATGTACTTCCTGAATCCAGTGTCATGACTTAGCAGGAAGGCTTTGTTACATGCCAGCCAGCATGTGATGACATATTCTAGAAGGGAATCTCGACTGTGGTCAGGGTGTCTGATGGTCCCCAGAGGCCAGAAGATGACAGCCTCTCTTCTTTCACTCCCAGGACAAGCCCCAGAGCTCAGTGCCATGGTGGAGCTGGATCACCACTGTGGTTTGGACAGATGGCAGGGTGGGGCAAGCTGTCCCTAAGCTGCTCCAGAGTAGACTTCAGACTAGACATGAAAGTCAGGCATGTGGTCAAAATTACACATGTGTTCCTGGCAGAATTCACATCAGGGTTTATGAAAATAGATTGTATAACTTCAGCCGTGCTTGGCAATGATCATTTCTTGGTTGAAGATACATGAAGGGATCCTAGGATGTATTCTTATTACAGATGGAAATCTGGACTCTGACACTAAGTAGGTCATTCTTACCCCTTGGAATTTGTCAAGTGTCTTTCTTGGGCTTAGAGGAGAGTATTAATCAGTCAGGATCCTGGTAGAAAACAAGACTCAGCCCTGATGGTCCAACTGAAGAGAATTAACAAAGAAACTACTCCAGAGGTTTGGGTGGAACAAAGGAGATACAGGGCCGGGGAGCCACCCAGAGGCTAGCAGCAGGGCAATCTGTTACCACTTAAAGCCTAAAGGAGGCAAAGGGCACGGCTGAATCAGATGACACCAGGAACCATAGCAGGGGCTGGAGACCTGGAGGAAGCCGTTACTGCCAGAGAAGAGGTCTAGAATCAGGAGGGAGCAGGGATGGGTCCCTCCACATCATCTCCTGCCTGTCTGCATGGCAAAGAGGGAGCACAGGGAGAGCTGTGGATCAGGAGGGGGCAAATGGAGACCCAGCACAGAAGAGGGAGAGAGGAAACTCCATTCCTTTGCTTCAGGTCATAGGATCTGTATCATCTTTCTGCACACACACAGTCCCCTCCTCCTCCTTACCTCTTTTTACTGATGTGTAACAATCTTTAAAAATAACGCTTGCATCCGTAAGCCAGGACAGGTGAGAATGTGAGGGAGATGAGAGTAAATGCTGCTGTATGTGGGCTATATGTTGGCAGCATGGGGGTCCAGGTGTTCCCCTGGGCACAGAGGGACCACAGTGTGGATGGGTGGCCCTGACCTGGACCCTTTATTCTGGGGACGGCAGTTGGGAGTGGAGTAGGGGTCACAGCACATTTCATGCAGACTAGGGGTGGAAGTGAGAGAGTCAGAGACTTGCACCTCCACACAGGAAGAGATGGATTTAAAGCTGTTTGATTTAAAGCCCCAAGTTGGTGTCTTGTCCACTTTCCTAAAATGGTAGCTCATCTTTTGGGAAAAGGATTTGGGAAAAAAATACAGCAAAAATATCTGGTATGGAGATTAAGCAGAGGACAAGGTAGGGACAAGTGATGTCTCAGTTTCTCTTAGGAGCAAGAGCTGGCAGGGGCCCTGGGTGAGCAGTTGGTCCACACCTGGAGAGGAGGGATTGTACCAGAAGCTGCAGAAGTACATGTTGGTATTTCTTGTTATGATTGGGAGATAGTGTTGTATCTGTTTAAGACAAAGTTATACTTTTAGTTATGTATCTACTTTATCAGTAAAAAAAATTCGGGCAAACCAAAATGTGCATATTGATTTATAAATTGCATATAGTGTATGTATATTATTATTCTAATGTGTACAGGGATTCTGTACCTCAGTTTCTTCATGGCATTGTTGTGAGAATTAAATAAATATCTGGAAAGCTCTTAGAACATGGCTTGACATAAAGTCAACAAGATAGGGGTTACATTGCAGCATAAAACATATCCCCAAAACAAGTTTTTAAAGAATGAGATAAAATTTACACAAATTTAAGTTTGATATATTTTTCCATACCCCATCTTGCACAACTCCCATTTTGGAGACAACCAGTTAGGACTTCGTATTTCGTACCAACAGACTGCTACCTTGAGTAAACTCACCTCCCTAGCCTGACTGTCCTCATCTGTAGAATGACCGCAATTAATAGTGACTGCCTCATAGGATTGTTACAGGATCAAATGCATTAACATCCAACCAAACACTTAGCCCTGGTCCTGCTTGGTACACTATCAGTACTCAGGAAAGCATTACATGTGATTATTGTCAAAAAAGTAATTGTTACTGTAGTAAATCAGCATAGAGAAAAAAATCATTCATAATTCCACAGAATCATCTATGATCACTGTAAAAAAATAAGTTGGCATATTTTTAGACCTTTTCCTAAAGCTTTTATGTACACACATATATATTTGCATGATTGGAAGCATAACATGTATTCTATTTATTGGACCCATTTCTAGTGGCTATAAAGTAGAACATCTTAAAGACTCAGAATAATTTTTCACCAAACCCGCTTGTTGGTCATTTGTGATTTTTTAATGTTTTTCTTATTTAAATGACACTGTGATGGATAACCTCTTTTAAAGCTTTCTGGAGATATAATTTATGTGACATACAAATCACCCACTTAAATTATACAAGTCAGTATAATCTAATTTTAGAATACTTTTGCCACTCTAAAAAGAAGCCTGTACTGTTATGGTCATCTCCCCACTTCTCCCAGACCCAGGCAGCCACTAAAAACCTACTTTCTGTCTCCGTATATTTTTCTGTTAGGACATTACGTATCAATGGGATCGTACAATATGTTGTATTTTGGAACTGGCTTTTTTCACTTACCATAATGTTTTTATGTTCAGCATGTTGTAATGCTATCAAATACACCATTCCTCTCTTTTGCCAAATACCCCATGCGTTGGATATATTTTATTCATTCATTCATCATTGATGTGTATTGGGGATGTGTCCATAATAAATAAACATAGATTAATCTTTGCACACATCTTAGTTTTTTCCCTTTGAATGCATTCCTAGACATAAAAATGCTGGGTCAAAGATTATGCACATAATTTCTTTTTTTCTTAATTATATTTTATTGATTATGTTATTACAGTTGTCCTTTTCCCCCTTTTCCCCCCTGCACCCGGCACCCTCACCCCTCAGGCAATCCCCCTACCTTGTTCATGTCACAGGTCATTTGTATAAGTTCTTTGGCTACTCGCTCTCCTGTTCTGTACTTTATATTCCCATGGCTATTCTGTAATTATCTATTTGTACTACTTAATCCCCTTACCTCTCACCAATTCTGCCACACCTACCGTCCCACCTATTCATCTTTAACCTTTGGCATTTTAATTATGATGTGTCTTGGGGTGGGCCTCTTTGCATCCATCTTGTTTGAGATTCTGTGCTTCCTGGACTTGGTTGTTCAGCTCCTTCACAAAATTAGGAAAGTTTTCTTTCTTTTCTCAAATACATTTCCAATTTCTTGCCCTTCCTCTCCTCCTTCTGGCATCCCTATGAAGTGAATATTGGATTCCTTAAAGTTGTCCCACAGCCTGCTTACACTATCCCCATATTTTTGGATTATGTCTTTTTCTTCTTGTTCTGATTGGTTGTTTTTTGCTTGATTATGTTCCAAATCATTTATTTGATTCTTTGTTTTATCTACTATTGTTTCCCTGTAAATTCTTCTTTATTTCAATTAGTGTATCCTTCATTTCTGACTGGATCTTTTTTATGCTGCTGAGGTCCTCACTAAATTCCTTGAGCATCCTAATAACCAGTGTTTTGAACTCGGCATCTGATAGATTGATTATCTTCGCTTAGCTCTTTTTCTGTAGTTTTAATCTGTTCTTTCCTTTGGGCCACTTTCTTTTGTCTCCTTGTTTTGGCAGCCTCCCTGTGTTTGTTTCTATGTATTACGTAGAGCTGCTTTGACTCCCTCTCATGGGAGCGCTGTCTCAGGTAGTAAGTGTCCTGCAGGGGCCAGTGGCACAGCCTCTGTTATCACCCAAGCTGGGTACTGGAGGTGCACCCTTTGTGTGGGCTGAGTACACCCTCCTCTTGTAGTTGATCCTTGGTTGCTCCTGGCAAATCAATAGGAGGTCTTTACCCAGGCTGCAAGGATTGGCTGTTACCACTTACTGCTAACCTCTACCCTCCATGGAGGATCAGCTGTTCAGGGGCAGGGTGGTGGTGCTCTGACATGGTCTATAGCTGTCCACTGGGTGCACTGGCCCCTGGAGTTTCCCAGGTAGTGCAGGCCAAGATCAGCCCCTGCCTGTGTTTTGCCTGGGGCCACCCTGCATGAGTTACAAAGCAATCAGAGATGGTTTCTACTTGTGCTGGGCTTGCAGATTTCTAAGTGAAGTCAAGCTGTGAATCTAGGCTGCTAGTTCCAGGCCTGGGGCTCACTGAGGCCAGTGCTACTTGTCTGAAATGATTTAGGTAGTTGTGAAACAAGAGCCAAGACAATTCCTATGGAAAAGCAGCTTGGGTGGGCCTGTAAGTTGGGTGAGAAAGAGTCTCTGGGGATCTCCAAGGTGGGTCAAACAGTGTTAGCTAGGTTGATGGAATCTTAGATAAGGCACCAGTCTGTAGGCTCTGGGGAGGAGGGCCCAGAAATGCCTCCGCTCACCTTGGTGCCAGACACCTCAGCCTCCCCCTGCATACCACTGGTGCCCCTCAAGGCACCATCCCTTTGCTGGAGCCCAGAGGGAGTACATCTGAGTAGGTGAGTCCATGTGTAGGTTCTTTAAGAGGAACTGCTTAGGGCTCCAGAAGTTTCTTCCACCAATTCAGTCCCTGCTGGGCTTTGCAGCCAAGAGTCTTGCGGACTTATCTTCCTGGCATTGGAACCTTGAAATGGGGGCCTGGTATGGGGCTGAGATTATGCTCCTGAGATACCCTTCCCGAATTTCTGTCTACCACACATAAATGTGGGACTAGCTTGCTCCACATCCCCATCCCTCCTACCAATCTGGGTGGATGTGGTTTCTTTAATTCCGTAGTTGTCAGACTGCCATTCAAATTGATTTCTGTTGGTTCTGAGTGATGGTTGTTCTATACTTTAGTTGTAATTTTGTAGTGATTGTATGAAGAGGTGAGCCATGTCTGCCTATGTTGCCATCTTGACAGGAAGTCTGTGCACATAATTTCTTGATATATATAACACTTCTAATCCAATCTTTATCTCTCATTTGAGCACATTAATTACTTCCTTTGTCACTTGAAGGGTCACTGCTCTCCATCTATGAACAACAAGACTTTTGTGCTTCTTGTGGCACCAAGAGAGATTTGCAGTTTCTAAATTGAGACCCACCCATGGGGATTCTATCCTATTTTGGATGTCAGAGCCCCTGATGGATGTTGATATTTCTAAAGTGAACAGATTATATTTACTTGTATCAGTCTTCATCATTTTCAACTAGATCCCCTGTAGTCTGGTGTTAATGAAAATCAACAGACTTGTAAGTGGCAGATAGTGTTTTAAAATTGTCTCACTCCTTTTTCAGTACATGTTTCTAGGTACTAGCCTCTTGAAAGTGTCTAATATCCAGAAAAATAATTTCTTATGTCAGTGGAATTTTGACCCAAGGTTTCATGGAACATAGGCAGCTAAGTATCATTAGGTTCATAATCTTACTTATTTAAAACACGTTATAAATACACTGACTTCCCCTTCCTTTAAAAATTTGAAGATAAGTCAAAATTTGTTTCCTACATGCTGTGATTTTTAATCCAACATAACTGTTAAGCTGTTGGGGTAGCCTCCCGGGTAAATCTATTCACACTTTTTTCTTTATGATGTGAAAATATCCTGCAGGGAAAGCAGCTGGTGGATAAACATCAAGCCTCAGCCTTATTCCTGTGAAAGCTGGATAATGTTTACAAACAGAATCGTCCCTGCAGCAACCAGCCTGCAGCAAATGAGGGGGCTGCCTCAGTTACAGCTGTGCTTAGTCTTTCCAAAGCCTGAACAATATTCACTGAATGATGGTGAACAGCATAGATTTTTGCACCCTCATTTTCATCCCCGAGAGTCATCTTCTCCTGGCCTCTCCAGTCATAAGCAACAGTCGATTAAAATAATCAGTTCTGTGTACAAAGACCATCCACCACTCCCCTGAGCTCCCCAGTGTTGTTCTTGGTGGTGCTGGTGGGTTTTCCTTGATCTTGACTTCATTGCCTCTTGGGAACAACACTCCATACTATTCCTGGCCTTGACTCCTTTGCCTCTTTGGAACAACACTCTGCACTATTCTTGGCCTACATGAAAAGAAAGTTCAGCAGGGACTAATAAATGTTGTTGTATCTGTTCTAAAGATGAGAAAGTTGACACACAGTTACTCTGTGCTTCCTGGCAGTCAAAGTGTAAAAAATAAATAAATACGAGACTTCTTGTGATTTAAGCATAGGAAGTACAGAGACTAAACAAAAGTAACCCTATTGCTAAATTCTTACCTCTCAGTGAGCCAGTGCTTGCCATGATGGCCACAAGCCTTTTAAAATGCTCTAGCGTGTGCTCCTCAGGTGTGGCGTTCAACAGATGACGCTGCTCAACAAAGGTGGGAGGCTCTGCAGTCAAGAAATTTGAAAAACACTGGGTTAGATTCTTGACTGCAGACCTACTCAGAGACTCTACCACAGGAAACTACCTGATGAAACCCCGAAATGAGCAAAGCATAAGTACTTTATTTGTGGGACACCAAATAACATTTTTAAAGAGCTGATTTTTGTGACATATACAACCAAAATGAACGTCACAGAAGCCATTCTTTTTTTGGCTGAAGAGTACACAAAGGTATTCAGTTAAAACATATGCCTGCCTTTGCCTTAAGATTCCGTCTTGAGAGGCAATCCTTCATTTCAAGGCTTGAGATGTGCAACCAGGCATGTGCAACCATGTTTGTATGTGTAGAGGCATATATGTGTATGTGTAATGGGGGGGTTGAAATTTGAGCACAGTATATACTTTGCTCTGTGCCTTGCTCTTTTACTTAATATATATGTTAGAACTCACCTCATATCAGTAAGCTCATGAAGCTTGGGCATTTGATTTAATACCCACATAGTATTCCATTGTATGGAGGTGTCATATCCTATTTAACCAACACCCTATTGAAGGACATTTACAATACTTGTAATCTTTTCTACTACGGACAGTGCCACAGTGTTTCAGGTTGTCAGCCTTTTGATGATCTAGCTTGATCCAGAGATATTTAGACAATTTAGAGTTCTGGAGAACTATATATCTAACTCCTAAGAAGTATATAATGGCAGAAGTTGTTTAAAATAAAGAAAACGTTTATAGATTATTTTTTCAAAGATAAGGAAAATTAATTTTTTAATCTTTTTCTTTTAGGAAATAAAGAGGTTTGGAGATTTTAATTGTATATACATTGCTGCTCACGGTAAAATGAAACTTAAGACATGAAACCTCCATGAACAGGGATTTCCTACGTGGATAACTTTTGATTCTTAATTCAAAACTTAAAGCAAACTGCTTTATTCACCCTGGTTCAGAAGCAATGGTTTTGTTTCCTCATTTTTTTGTATTGCATTTAATTTCTACCAAATAACATTTAACTGACTCTAAGACTTTAAAACTTGTTTTTTCTCTTGAATATGTTTCTCCCATTTATTTTTTTTTGTGTACTGAATAGAAAAAAAATAATATAACAGAGAGTAACTCTTTACGTAACTTTTCTTTAAAAAAAAAAAAAATTTGCCTCCTAGTTGGAATTCAACTACAGAACGTGATAGAAAGAAGTCCTTCTATATTTTGTTAAACAGCTTTATTGATAGTACCTCTGATAATTTTTTAAAAAATCAATTTGATCAATAGTGTTCAATAGTTGAGCGAACAAGACAAATTTCCTTAAAAGATGAATTACTGTTGAGATATCAGGAGATTTAAGTGTACTTGCATTGTCCAGTCTTCTTTTGGGAGAGTGCCAGGCCATATACCATAACTACAATTCATGATAAAGGGCCCTCACGTGCAGTGTTTGATCATTTATACAGTACATACAGTATCATTTGATCCTGTATTAGCAGGAAGGAACTGCTGTTATACCCGTTTTGTAGATAGAGAAACTGAGGCACAGGACAATCAACTAATTCCCTCAAGGCCACCCTGTTAGGATGTTATAGGGCTAGAATTTGAACCCATTGCTTTAAAATCTTGCACAAATTTGGTATAGCTTTATTCTCTAGACTAGTTCTTACCTTGATTCTTTTAAACCTGAAGAAATATAATCAGCAGTAGGAGAACAGAGATTTTGTCACTGCTCCAATCTAGCTATACCAAGCAACTTGGGAATGGTCCCCAGTGCCCACAGCCCTCTGCAGGGAGGCTTGTCGTGCATCTTAGCAGTCCTGCCTCCAGAGCCAGCACAGGTCCCTAGGCCAGGAAGGGAGCAAGCCAAGTGAAACAGGTAACTCTTTCAAGGAAGAAGATACCCTGACCCTTTTATTAATTCCCCTGGAACAGCGATGTCTAATCATGATTCCATGTCCTAACTTGACAGGGGTGAATGGGCAGACCCACCACTATGTTCTCATAGAAACAGGCACCGGAATTTTCCCTTGGGAATTTTTACAAACTGTCTTCTGATAAGACACCCACAGAACTCAGTATGACAAGTTTTCCTCTATGTGTCAAGGGACTGGAAGATAGTTATTATGTAAATTCTGAGTATTAAGGCATTTTCAGGCTGTAAAGAGGAATTTGACCAAAGGATTCCCAGAAATCCAAGTCTAATTTGATTCTGATCCTGTGCTCTGAACCACTGCTGAGTTGTGGGTATCTGGTCATTTGCATTTGTGCCCTGGGCAGTATAAACCTATCTACTGCTGGAAAATCTCAAAAACATTATATAAAGGAAACCAACCTGTTTTGACTGGTTGCTGGTGTCAGCAATTGTTAAATGCTCCATACTGGTTCACCAGTGACAAGAACAGCCAGCTGCCTAGGGTCACTCAGCAAAGTGCCCAAACCAGGATTCTAAGGCAGGTCTCACAAACTCTCACTTCTGCATGTGGTCATTCCACATACTGTGCCACCTCCCCAAACAGGTGAGATCAGAAATCAGAGACCAGAGGAAGTCTTGATTGCAGGTTCAGTTTCCTGCTAGGGCAGGGTGTAATTGTAGGGCTAAGCCGAAACTAAACTTGTTCTTGACAGAGCCTGTTGAGATGTGTGGAGGTGGGGGTGGGACGGAGAAGGGGGAAGTGGGGCCTTGGAGAGAAGGGTTAGGTGCACGATCCCTTTGGATTGTATGATCTCCTCTTGTTTGAACATGAGAATATTTCCTGAATGATGGTCCTAAATATTTAGTGCTCTTTCAGATGTGATACTGGTCTTCATATGTGTATGCCTGGAGCCACGGTTACCATAGTCTAAGCTTTTTCTCTCTGTCTTCTCTCTTGTGATCCTGTCTTGAAGCTTGAGTATCAGCAAGTGACTTAAGCATGATATCTCTTATGGTGTAACAAGTAAATTATGAAGGACTTCAGACATTTTGCTTTTTGGCTGTGCTTTCACTAACTCTGTCTTAGGTTAGAAAGAAATCAAGCATTAATTGAATGGCTTTGTTTTCTTAACTTTGACTATGATTTTTTAATTTTCTCTTTTGCAGAATAAACATAACTAATTTAGGAAATAGAGATATGTTACTGTTACATTAAGTCTTTAAATTACAAGTAGGAGTCATTTCCTTTCTCTGGATTCTTCTATTATCCAGAAGAATATTAGGTAGGGATACGCTCTAGCTTTTCATTTTCCTTTTTCATGTTTTTTCTTTCTTCCCCCTTCCTTCACTCTCCCTCTTTCCTTCTTTCTTTTTTTTTTTTGCAATTGAAGGGTTCCATGCTTTTCTTTGGGTGCACATGGAAGCAATAAATTTGGGGAGAAACTCCACAGTAAGCCACATGTCATTGTCCACTTTGTTTCTGGAATGATCAGTGACCATCACTTTGTCAGGGTCATTGCCAAATGGAGAATGCCAATCTGAAAGGAGAAATACCAGCACACCATGTGGCTTTCTGGCACCCATTGTCTCAGCTCCCTTTGGTTTTTCTTTCATTGGATGTGCAAGCTAGCCTCTGTCCTTTGCCATTTTCTCTCTCCTCTCACTGATCTTGCTTAAGACCCTAGTTTTACTAAACATAATTTTCACCAAGACACTGCTGGACCTTCAGGTGAAGAAGAATCTGTTTTTCTGAAATCAGTCTCTTGGGGAGAGCATTTCAGGGTAAAACATGTTGAGAAATTTTTGCTGACTTGTGGGGTGAGTAGGTGAATAAGAGGGGAGTTTGGGAGAGGAATAAAACTCTCCTTTTTTTCCACTTTTTCACCCTATTACAAGGTCAGAGCAGGCAACCTTACCTTGTTCCCCATTCAATCTAGAAGTCCATCTCCCAGCAACTCTTGATTCCTGGCTGCATTTGGAGGGGACAGCCCAGGCTGAGCTCATGCCCTCAGGGAGTGTGTGCTCTAGTGTGAAAAACAGACAGTAAATCCATCAGCAGGTAAGAAAACAAACACAAATTTGAGTGGAGATAAACACAGGAACTAACAAACTATGAGTAGCAGTTAGTAACTATGGGCTACCTGAGCTAAAGAAGTCCAGTCTTCTCTTTTGCATTGAACCCAAATGGTGAGAAAGAGAGATCCTTGCAAGGATCTGGGAGAGAAGTTTTCCAAATAGAAGGAGGCACCATTGTAAGTGCTAGACAGGAACAAGCCTGACATGTTTGAGAGATAGGAACATGGAAGTCCAACTGAATGATAAAAGAAGACAGTTTGTGGTGAACAGAGTCAGGGCACTCCTGACCAAAGGAAGATATGGTGCAGAGATCCTTAAAAAAGGAATTGTCATGAGCCTGGTCTGGTTAGTGTTGAAACTTCATACAGTACTGGTGTATATGGATTTTTTTTAAACAGCTTTAGTGAGGTAATAATTGACATACCAACACCCCATGAAAAGTGTGTATCCATTTAAAATGTTACCATTTAAAACGTATAAGTCAATGGCTTCGAGCACATCTACAGAGTTGGGCAACCAATCACCATAATCTAACTTTAATGTTTTCATCATCCCCAGAAGAAACCCAATACCCATTAAGAGTCCCTTCCTGTGCTCCCAGAGCTCCAGATCTAGGCAACTGCTAAACTGTTTTATATCCTTGCAGATTTACCTATTCTGAGCATTTCTTTTTTTTATTTTATCATTTTTTATTGTGATTTGATTACAGTTGTTCCAATTTTCCCCCTTTGCCCTCCTCCACCCAGCCTGTGCCCCACTCCCACAATCAATCCACACACCATTGTCCTTGTCCATGAATCAGTCATATATGTTCTTTGACCAGTCTCTTCCCCTTCTTTCAACCATTATCCCCCTCTCACCTCCCCACTGGCAATTGTCAGTCTATTCCATATCTACATGTCTCTGGATCTTTTGATTAAAGCATTTACTCCATTTACATTTAGTTATTATTGATAGGTACTTATTCATTGTTATATTTTCCCTTTGCACCTATGTTACTCTCTCTCTCTCTCTTTTCCTTTATCTTCTTAAAGCAGTCCCTTTAGCATCTCTTACAATGCTGGTTTGGTAGATATGTACTCCTTTAGTCTTTTTTTTTTTTTTTTTTTTTTGGTCTGAGAAGCTTCCATTCCACTTCACCTTCCATTTTGAATGAGAGCCTTGCTGGGTAGAGTACTCTTGGTTGCTGGTCATTGCTTTTCATTACTTGGAATATTTAATGCCATTCCTATCTGGCTTGTAGTGTTTCTGTTGAGAAATCAGCTGATAGCCTTATCAGAGTTCCTTTGTATGTTACTAGCTATTTCTCCCTTGCTGCCTTTCAGATTCTCTCTTTGAAATTTGCTGTTTATAATGTGTCTTGAGTTCATCTTGATAAGGGCCCTCTGTGCTTCCTGAACTAGCTTGAATTTATCCTTCACCATGTTAAGGAAGTTTTCTGTCATTATTTTTTCAAAAACTTTTTGGGATATGAACCTTTTGGGACAAGGAACTCAAGGACAAGGGACATAAAACCTTGCTCCTTTTCTTCTCCTTCTGGAATTCCTATGATGTGAATATTGTTATGTTACATGTTTTCCTGGAGCTCCCTTAAACTACCCTCATTCTTGTTAAGACTTTTTTTCATTTTGTCGCACCGACAACATGTTTTTTTCTACCTTGTCTTCCAGCTCACTGATTCTGTCCTCTGCTCCATCTAGCCTGCTTTAAACTTCTTCTAGTGTATTAGTCATTTAAATATTGTATTTTTCATTTCCTCCTGGTTCTTATTCATAGTTATGTCCTTTTTCATGCTGATGTCATTCCCGCTAAGTTCCTCGTAGTTCTTACTGAGTTACTTTAGTATCCTTATAACTATTAATTTGAAATTTATGTCTGACCAACTGTTTGCCTCAATTTCATTTATGATTCTTTCTGGGAATTCCTTCTTTACTTTCAGTTGTGGGCTTTTTCTTTGTCTCTCCATTTTAGGTTGCCCTTTTTGTTTCTTTCTTCATATTAACTTTGACTCCCTGTCTTCATGGCATGGCCCTCCATTGTAGGAGATCTGTGGGACTTAGTGGTGTGGTCTCCCTGAACTCCTGAGCTGATGCTCTAGAGATGCCTTTTATGCAGTTTTTGTGGGCTCTCTAGTTATAATTAGGTTTTGGTTGTTTTTTACTCATTTCTTGGAGAGTTCTCCCCTCCAGCTGGCTGTGAGAGTCACAACCTATACCATATCTTGTACGCTGTTGTGCAGGAGCTGCCAGAACAAAACAAAACAACCCAGCAAACAAAATCCACATGAGCGAAAATACCCTCTAGCACTACCATGATATCATCAACAAATAAACTTAGATTTATAAAGGTGGGAAGAGAATAAGAATATTATATGAAAGGAAAAAAGAATATGAGGTGACTAATGAAAAGAAAAATGATTTTAAGATGGTAGGGGGAGAAGAAATAATAGTAGGGAATAGAAACCAGGTGAAGAAAAGGTAAAAATAATAAAAAATAAATTTAACCATGTAAATTTAAATAAAATAGGGAAGGAATAGGACTAATGGAGTAAGATAAACTAATAGTATGATATGAGATTTGGAAAGACAAAATAGTGAAAAAATAGGAGCCAAATTGCAGTTAACAATCTCCTCAGCAATATCCACAAGAAAGGAGAGAAGACTGGTAAAGGCGGAAAGAGAATAATAATAAGAAAGAAAAAAGAAAAGAAAAACAAGATTGTGAGATGTCTAAAGGAAAAGAAACTAATTTTGATAGGCTAGAGGGAGTAGAAATAATAAGCTAACAAAAGGAGAGATAAAATTTAAAACAAACTAAGACAGGGCTGGAGGAAGGCATAATGGAATAGGACAGGGGAACAATAAAATATGAGATTTAAAATGAAAAAATTAAAAAAATAGTGCACACCTAGAGATAGAATTGAAGAAATGCAACAAAAACCCCAATATCAATAACAATAGAGCAAATATTAATAAAGTTAGAACAATAATAAGGATACTATAAGAAAGGGAAAAATAATGTGAGATGGCTAATATAAAGATGGTTTTGAGAGGATGGAAGGAGGATAAATAGTAAAAGTGAGGAATAGAAACAAGGCATAGAAAGGGAAAAAATAAAATTTAAAACAAAAATAAAAATGAGGATGAAGACAAAATGGAGTAAGAGAAAGGAAGAGTAAAATATGAGATTAGAATTAAAACTAAAATAAAAATAAAAAATAGTGAAATAATAGGAAAAATCAAAGACAAAGAAACAGTGTTAATAACTATACAAGAGAAAAAATAGTGCAAATAATGAAAACAAACAAGGTAGAATTCATCTCAACAAAGTCTAGTGTTTTTTGGCCTACTGTCTTCTCCTTCAGGATCCATCCCTGATGTCAGCTGGTATCCCAGTCTTGCTTTAGGCAGCCTGTTTGAGGCAACAAGCAGGCTGTGCTTTCTTTCAGGCTGATTGGTCCCCACTATTCTGTCCTGGTGGCCTTTTATCAGCACAAGGCCTGCGGTGGTTCACCTAAAGTCTGACAGCACCATATGTACCACCTCCACCTGCCTCCAGAGGGGGTCCTCCGGTGTAATCAAGAGGGTGGAATCCCTGGATCACAACCTGAGAGGTGCTGTTCATCCTTTAGGGAAGACGGTGGGTGTGTTCCCCACCCCTGCTCCCTATGTCTTGGTCTGTCCCAGATTACACCCTATACTAATGTATAGTTTCTGATAAATTAGCTGTCTGTTTCATGTGTGGGCCCAATCTGTGTAAAAGGGTCAGCTCTTTTCTGGTTGGCACTGGTGGCAGCTCTGTGTGAGAACTGAGGCTGGGCAGGGCGCTTGCTATGCCAATTTCTAATCTCTCTACTCTACTGCTTTCAGTTAAATAGGGCCCAAAGAGAGGCCAGCAAAGTGTCTGATAAAGGTTTATAAAGGGCTCCTTTGAAGATTCTTTTTCTTTCTTCTGCAGATATGTGCCCAGCAGGGGACTCTTGAGCTTGGATTTACTCTTCTACAGAGATTGCAATCCTGCAGGTGGGGGATGGGCATGTCTTCCCCTTCCCAGAGATTTGTATTATGCAGTTTGGGTGGCCCTGCCTTGATGCGAGGAATTTCAGGTGCTCGCCTCCAACCCATCTGACTCACTGTTCTCAAAGGAGGCTCAGATGCAAACCCTCCATTGTGCTCCTGCAGTCCCCTCGCTGACCAGCCATGCTGAGTGGGCCCTTGCAACCCCTTTGCTGTGCAGCTTTTTACTCTTCCTGGCCTGCTGTGGGGATGAACTGCACTTTGAATCTTGTCTCTTTGCTTGCAGAACAGTGTGCCTGTGGGTTCCCTGCTCAGCCATGGCACCACTCCCCTCTTTTAAAAAGTCCCTGTGTGGCACCCACTCCGCAATTCCAAGCCACTACCCAGCTCTCTGTACACTCCACTTCCCCGCAATACAGAAAGTTGTTCTTGGTCAGGGCCGGCCACAGTTTTGCAATGCCTCCAACAGCCTTAAGAGCCAGAATTTCTCTCCTGGATGCTCCTAGTTGGTACTGTAGCCATGGACTTGCTCACTGGGTGTGTGCAACCCAAGTTTTCCAGACTCCATATATCCTCCCAAGTCTCTCCTGATTAGGATTGGGGGTTCCTTTTGCAGGACTGAGGGTCCCTGCTTTATGTAAGGTGGGAATCACCAATCTGTGCTTTCTCTCCTCTGCTCTCACCTTTGCACCTTGCACAGGGTACTCCTTGCACAGAGTATTTCCCCTTCAACTTCTAAAATCTCTAACCAGATGGTGCAAAGCTTCTCCTGCCCTCCTTGGTTTCAAAAATTCATATCAACTTAGATTCCATTGATTGTTCAGGTCATATATTGGAAGATTGGGTGAAAATCTGTGCTTGGGCCATGAACAAATGGGCTCAGCTTCCACCTACTCAGCCACCACACTCCCCCCAAAAGCTATTCTGAACATTTCATATACAATATGTGGTCTTTTCAGACTGCCTTAGAATAATGTTTTTGAGGTTCTTCTATGTTGTAGCACTATCATTATTTCATCCCTTTTTATTGCCAAATGGTATTTCATTGCACTAACATACTGCAATGAAATACAGTCCATTTTATTTGTCCATTCATCAGCTGATGAACATTTAGGCTGTTCCCAGTTGTTGGCTATGAATAATGCCGCTATGAGCATTTGTGTATAAGTTTTTGTATGGACAAATATTTTTTATTTTCCTTGGGTAGACACCTAGAAGTAGAATTTTTGGGTCATATGAGAACTCTGTGTTTAACATTTTGAGACTGCTAAATTGTTTTCCACAGTGGTGGCAGTATTTTATATTTATACCAGCAATGTGTGAGGATTGTGTACAGTTTCTCTGCATCCTTGCTAACACTTGTTATTATTCACCTTTTTTTATTGTAGCTATTCCAGTGGGTGTGAAGTGATATGTGGTTTTGATTTACATGTCAATAGTGACTAATAATGTGGAACATTTCTTCATGTGCTTATTAGTCATTCATATATATTTCATTAGAGAAATGTTTATTCAAATGTTTAGCTTATATTTTAATTGGGCTATTTGTCTTTTTATTGTGGAGTTAAAGGAGTTCTTTTTATATTCTGGAGTTTTGGAAGTTCCTTATTAGATAACAATTTGCACATTTTTCTTCCCAGAAGAAGAGTTATCTTTTCACACTCTTGATGATGTTCTTTAAGGCACAAACATTTTTCATTTTACTGGTCTAATTTGTGAGTCTCCTGGGTTTTTTTGGCTTATGCTTCTGGTGTCTTCTCTGTGAAATCCCAAGTCATGAAAGTTGACTACTGTTTTTTCTTCTAAGAGTTTTAGATCTGTGTACACTTTTAGTTGGGTTTTTTGTTTGTCTGTTTATGCTATGCGGTAGGTGTCCAACTTCATCTTTTTTAATTTCTTAGCTTTAATTTTCAGTGCAGTAAATATTCATATATATACCCCACACAAAGGCTTTAAATTTTTATTTGTTTTTTTTGTTTTGATGTTTTACAGTTGCCCTAATTATTTCCCCCTTGACCCTCCACCCAACCCACCACCCTGTAGTCAATCCCCAATGCACTGTCCATGTCCATGGGTCCTTCACATATGGTCCTTGACTAATCTCTCCACCTTCTTCCAAATAGTTCCCAGCTCCTTCCTCCCCTGTTACCATTGTCAGTCTATTCCATGATTCTATGCTTTTGGTTCTATTTTGCTGATTAGTTTATTTTGTTCATTAGATTCTGCTTATAAGTGAGATCATGTGGTATTTGGCTTTCACTGACTGGTTATTTCACTTAGCATGAAATCTCTGGTTCCCTTAAGCTGTCTCAAATGACAGTAATTCCTTCTTTAATTCTGCTGCATAGTATTCCATTGTATGAATGTACCATACATTCTTTTAAATCCACTCATCTACTGAAGTGCACTTAGACTGTTCCCAGCTCTTGGCTATTATAAATAGTGCTGCTATGAATATAGGAGTGCAGTAATTCTTTTGAATTTGTGTTTAGGAATTCTTAGGGTATATTCAAAGCAGTGGAATTGCTGGGTTTAAAGGCAGTTACATTTTTAATTTTTTTATGTGTGTATAATTGTGTATAATGTGTCCCAAAATGTGGATGTCCATTATACATGGCAAAATACGGTAATCTGATTAACTAGTGTTACCACAATAAATTTACTGAAATTTTTTAAAATCATATTTTTTCTATTACAGTTGTCTCATTTTTCTCACTTTGCCCTCCTCCACCCATTCCACCGAGCCCCCACTCCCACAGTCAATTCCCACTCTGTTGTCCATGTCCATGTGTCATTCATACATGTTCTTTGTCTAGTCCCTTCTCTTTCTTTCCACCATTGTCCTCCTTCCCCAACCCCTCTGGTCACTTTCAGTCTGCTCGATGATTCCATGCCTGTGGTCTATGTTTTTCTTTAGTTTATTTTGTTGAATAGAGTCCACTTATAGGCAAGATCATATGGTATTTGTCTTTCACTGACTGGCTTATTTCACTTAGCATAATACTCTCCAGTTCCATCCATGTTGTTGCAAAAAGTAGAAGTTTCTTTCTTTCTTTCTTTCTTTCTTTCTTTCTTTCTTTCTTTCTTTCTTTCTTTTTTTTCTTTTAAATGCAGATTGATTTTATTTATTTACATTTTTAAATGTCAAAATGCATTATAAAATATTTAAAAACTTAAATCCATTATAAAGTCTCAGCAATTAAAACAAAATGACACCAGAATAGAAATAATCAAGTAGATCAATGAAATAAAATGAGCGTACTGGAAACAAATGTATATATCTAACAATGTAATATATGATTAAATTGATATTTCAAGTCAATGGGGAAAATAAGGCTTATTCAACAAATAAAGTGCATGGACCACTATTACTTGAAATAAAACAAATATAGGGCCCTATTTCACTCATTATAGAAAAAATATTCAGGTGAGTTAAAAATCAATATGTAAAATCTAGGAGTTTTAGGAGAAAATACAAAGTAGCATTTTTCTTACCCTGAAGTAAAATATTCAAACCCAGAAGCTATAAAGTAAAATATTGGCAATATGACTATATTAGACATTTAAGACTATATAGTAACATACATATTATAAAAGGCAAAGGACCAGTAATAGAATAGGAAAGTATTTGCAACACAACTAAAAATGGTTAATAGTTCTTTTTTTGGGTGGGAGGGGAATTCTACAAACATTTAGTCAAAAAATGAATAAAGAATACAAAAGTCATTTAAAAATAATAAAAGGCAAGAAATATACAAAAACAGGTTTAGTTTCAACAATTAATAAAGGAACAATTAATATAATACATCATTGTCACAATCCGATTAATAAGTATTAAAAATATTGGTAATACCAAGTATTGATGACTGTGAAAGGAACTGGGGATTCATAGACTCTTTTTCTTCATCTTCTTAAAGCAGTCTCTTTAGCATATTTTGTAATGATATTTGGTTGAGGTGTATTCTTTCAGCCTTCTTTTGTCTGGGAAACTCCTTATTTTGCCTTCCATTTTAATTGAGAGACTTGTTAGGTGGAGCAGTCTTGGTTGCAGGCCTTTGCTTTTCATTCCTTGTAATATTTCTTGCTATCCCCTTCTGGCTTGTAGTGTTTCTGTTGAGAAGTGAGCTGCTAGCTGTATCAAGGCTCCCTTGTATGTTACTACCTGTTTCTCCCTTGCTTGCTTTAGGATTCTCTGTCTGTGATATTTGCCATTTTAAGGATGATGTGTCCTGGAGTGGGCCTCACTGGGTTCCTCTTGAATGGGATCCTCTGTGCTTCCTGGACTTGTGTGACTTTTTCTGTCCTCCAATTAGTGAAGTTTTCCATCATTACTTTTTCAGACAGGTTCTCTATCCCTTGTTCCTCCTGTTCTTCTTCTGGTATCCCTATTATACGGATATTATTATGTTTCAGTCTGTCCTGCATTTCATTCAACACTTCTTCATTCTTTTTGAGTCTTTTTTCATTTTATTGCTCTTTATGGGAGCTTTTTTCTACCTCATCCTCCAGCTCACTGATTCAGTCCTCTGCCTCATTTTGCCTCCTTTGGATTCCTTCTACTGTATTCTTCAATTCAGAAATTGTATTCTTCATTTCCTCTTGCCTCTTATTGATAGTTTCTGTGTCCTTTTTCATGTTGACATAGTTTGCAGTAAGTTCCTTGTAGTTTCCCTATAGTTTTTGGTAATTCCCTCTGAGCTCGCTGAGCTCATTGAGATTCCATAGAACCATTGTTTTAAACTCAATATCTGATAGTTTACTTGCCTCTATTTCATTTAGTTCTCTTTTGGGGGATTCCTCTTTTTCCTTTGATTACGGGTTGTTTTTCTGTCTTCCCATTATTTGTGAGACTCTTCTTTTTGCTTCTGCTTCTTAAGTTGATCTTTCTTAATCTCCTGACTTTGTGGTGTGAACTTCTATGGTAGGAGACTGCTGTTTTTTTCTTCTGGATCTGCCTCTGTTGATGTCAGATGTTGACTCTGTCTAATTTTAGGCAGGGTGTTTGAGATTTCCAGGAATCTACCGTCTGTGGCTCTCCTTCAGTTGTTCCCATTTTTAATTTTTTGATGAAATTCCTTACTGTTTTCCACAGTGGCTGCACCAGTCTGTTTACCCAGCAATAGTGCACTAGGATTCCTTTTTTCCTCATTCTCACTGGCCCTTGTTATTTTTTTATTTATTAATTGAAGGGGGAGCTCTGTCCCACGGTGTCCCCCAGCATCACGGATGAAATGAAAATGCTTGGTGGAAGATCTTCTTGGAGAGGAAAGGCTGGCTAATCTCTCAGAGGAGAAAAGCCTTGAGCACCTTTCTCCTGGGCTTTTATTAAGTTTAGTTCCTATATGGATACATGGCATGCACATAAAGCTCATCAATCAATGTTAAACAGTAAGGATTAAAGGAAGGAGATATGGTTTAAGGATAGTAGTAAAGGGATTACAAGAGTCTTTATGAGTCAGGGTCTGGTAGACCGAGCGATGCCCATTCAGCCCTAAAATGTGGGAAAATAAACTCATCCTATGCTTTGACCCCAAACACTAGTACTTATTAACTCAAGGGCATTCTTAGCAAAGCAGGTTTCATAGGATTTAATGCCTTCCTTTTCCAGGCCTAATTCCCTGGGAACCACTTATCCAGTTTAGGGCTGTACCTGCCTCTAACATTGTTTCAAACCTCAGCCAGGCAAGGGGAGCAGAGCAGCCAAGAGATGAGGAGACTTCTTTCAGGTAGAATGAGGACTCCATCCATGACAAAACTGAGGGGTGAGGGTTTTTTACCCCTTCTTTGTGTCCCCCAAGTCCTTCCCTGATGAGCCCTATGTGACTGTGTCTGTCTTAGGTTGCCCCTGGCATCAAGGGGTCTTACCCATCATTGACTACCAGCCATCCTCTGGGGTCAAGCCACATGATATAAAGGAGGCAGGGGCTGCACCCCTGCCAGGGGAACAGGTTTTGTCTCCTCAGTGGCCTATTTTCCCAAGACCTCTTGCTCAGTTCCAGCCTTGGGGCCCTCTCACCTGTCGGCAAGGCTACAGTCCCTGAAACCAGATGGGATGGTTTCCAACAATTAATGATAACCATTCTGACAAGAGTGAGGTGACATCTCATTGTGGTTTTAATTTGCATTTTTGCATCTCTGGCATGGCTTGTGATTTTGAGCATCTTTTCATATGTCTATGGGCCATCTGTATGTCCTCTTTGGAGAAATGTCTCTTCAGGTCCATTACCCACTTTTAATTAGATTTTTTGTCTTCCTGATGTTGAGTTGTATGAGTTCTTTATATATTTTTGAGATGAAACCCTTGTCGAATATATCATTTGCAAATATCTTCTCCCATATGGTCAGTTCCCCTTTCATATTGATGATGGTTTCTTTAGCTGTTCAGATACTTTTATATTGATGTGGTTCCACGTGTTTATTTTTTTCCTTTATTTCTTTTGCCCTAGGAGATACATTGGCAAAAATATTGCTACATGGGATATATGAAATTTTACTGCCTATGTTTTCCTCTTTGACTATTATGATATCACGACTAATATTTCAGTCTTTTATCCATTTGAGTTTATTCTGGTGTGTGGTGAGAGTTGGTGGTCTAGTTTCACTTTTTTGCATGCACCAATCCAGTTTTCCCAACACCATTTTTTGAAGTGACTACTTTTACTCCACTGTATGCTTGTGCCTCCTTTGTCAAATACTAAATGACCAAGAGACATGGGTTCCTTTCTGGGCTCTCTATTCTGCTCCTTTGATCTATGTGTCTGTTCTTATGCCAGTACCAGGCTGTTTAGATTACAATAGCCTTGTAGTATAGTTTGACATCAGGTATTGTGATCCCTGCTACTTTGTTTTTCTTTTTCAAGATTGCTGAGGCTACTTGTTGTCTTTTTTGGTTCCATATTAATTTTAGTAGTATTTGTTTTAGATCTATGAAATATGCCATTGGTATTTTATTAGGAGTTGCATTGAATCCACAGATTGCTTGCAGTGCTAGGAACATTTTAATGTGTCAATTATTCCAATCCATAACATGGTATATGTTTCCATTACTTTATATCTTCCTCAATATCTTTTTTCAGAGGTCTATAGTTTTCTGAGTACAGGTCTTTTACCTCCTTGGTTAAATTTATTCCTAGGTACTTTTTGTTGTTGTTGTTATGGCAAATGGAATTTTTACTTACTTCTCTTTCTGATAATTAATTGTTGATGTCCAAAAATTCCATTGATTTCTGAATATTGACTTTGTATTCTGCTACTTTGCTGAATTCACTTGTTATATTTAGTAGTTTGTTTTGTTTTGTTTTTTTTGTGGACTCTACAGTGTTTTTATGTTCATTGTGTCATCTGCAAACAATGACAGCTTTACTTCCTCCTTTTCAATTTGGATGCTTTTTATTTCTTCTTGTCTGACCACTGTGGCTAGATCTTCCTGTACTATGTTGAATAAGAGTGATGAAAGCAGATACCCTTGTCTTCTTCCTGATCTCAGGGGAAAGCTATTAGTTTTTGCCCATTAAGTATGATGTTGGTTGTAGGCTTTTTGTTTTTTGATTTGTTCATTTGTTTGTTTGCTTGCTTTTTTCTGATAAGGACAAGGGTTAGCTCTTCCTTAAATGTTTTATAAAATTATCCTATAAAACCATCTGGTCCAGGGCTTTTGCATACTGGGAGTTTTTTTATTACTGCTTCAATTTCACCAGCTGTTATCAGTCTGTTCAGGCTTTCTGCTTCTTCTTCATTCAGTGTTGGAGGGTTTTTTTGTTTTTTGAGGTATGCACCCTCTATTCCCACTTTGCTAAGAGTTTTTATCATAAATGTGTGCTGGATTTTATCAAATGCTTTTTCAGCATCTATTGATATGATCATGTTTTTTGTCCTTAATTTTGTTTATGTGATGTAATTTGTTTATTGATTTGTGACTATTGTACCATCCTGAAAATCAACTTTCATGGAATATTTTTTTCAATCCCTTCAATTTCACTTGTCTAGATCTTTTCTTCTGAGGTGGGTCTCTTGTAGACAACATATATGTAGGTTATGTTTTCTTATCCATTCAGCTACCCTATGTCTTTTTATGGGGCTTTTAAACCATTTACATTTAAAGTTATTACTGATAGGTATTTGTTCTTTGCCATTTTTTCCCTTTGTACTTGTGTTCCTCTTTCCCTATTTCTTCTTCTTCTTCAAGCAGTCCCTTTAGTATATCTTGCAGTGCTGGTTTGGAGGAGCTGTACTCTTTTAACTTTCTTTTTGGTCTGGAAAGCTATTTCTCCTCCATTTTGAATGAGAAGTTTGCTGGGGAGAGTAGTCTTGGTTGCAGGTCTTTGTTTTGTAATTACTTGAATATTTCATACCATTCATTTCTGGTTTGTAGTGTTTTCATTGAGAAATCATCTGATAGCTTTATTGGAGCTCCCTTGTATGTTACTGGCTGTTTCTCCCTTGCTGCCTTTAAGATTCTCTGTGTCTTTAAATTTTGCCATTATTGTGATGTGTGTTGGGGTGAGCCTCTTTGGCTTCATCTTGATCCGCTGTGCTTCCTGAACGTGTTTGACTCTTTCCCTCACCAAGTTAGAGAGATTTCTGTCATTATTTTTTTCAAACAGTTTTTCTATCCCATGCTCATTTTCTTCTTCTTCTAGTATCCCTGTGATGTGAATATTGTTCCATTACATGTTGTCCCAAACCTTCCTTAAACTATCTTAATTCTTTTTTATTCTTTTTCCATTTTGTTACTCTGACTGGATGCTTGTCTTCCAACTAACTTACTCAATATTCTGCTTCATCTGGCCTTCTTTTAATCCTTCTATGTAGTCTTCATTTCAGATATTGCATTATTCATTTCCTCTTGTATCATATTCATCATTTCTTTGTCCTCATTCATGCTGACATAGTGCCCAATAATTCCTTGTATTTTTCACTAAGTTCCTTGAGCATCCTTATAACCACTACCTTGAAGTCTGTCAATTGCTTGCCTCATTTTTATTTGGCATTCTTTCTGGGGATTCCTCCTTTCCTTTCTATTGTGGACTGTTTCTTTGTCTCCCCACTTTAGGTGGTTCTTTGTGTTTGTTTCTATGTATTAGATTGATCTCCTTTGACTCCTTTGTGATGTGGACTTCTGTTGTAGGAGTACTGTTGGACTCAGTGGTGCAGTTTCCTTGATCTCCTATTCTATTGTACAGGTACTGACAAAACAAAACAACACAGAAAACAATAGCTACACCAGCAAAAATACCTCCCTTCTGCAACAACAGCAGTATCAACAACAAACAAGCAGAGAATTATGAAGGTGGAAAATGAGTAATGATATTATAAAAGTCAAAATGAATTTCAGATGACTAAAGGAAAAAATTATTTGGGGAGGGTTGAGAGAGGAGAAATAGTAAGAATAGGGAATAGAAACAAGATGAAGAGAGAAAAAATAGAAACTAAAATGTAAATAAGAAAGGGAAGGAAGAATGTGAAGTGGAGCAAGAAAAAAGTGTAAGTTTTTAAATAATAATTTTAAAAAGGAAAGAAAAAATTGTGAAAAAATGAAACAAAATTAAGGAAAAATGACAGCCACAGCAATATTAATGACAAATGAACAAAGATTAACAAATTTGGACATAGAAAAAGAACATTATAAGACTGGAAAGAAAATGATTTTCAGAGGATAAATGAAAAGAAACAGTAAGAGAAAGGAATAGAAACAGAGCAAAGAGAAAAAATAAACTTTCAAGTGTAAGAAAGGTAAGGCAACTGTAAAAAAAACTGAAAAATAAACTTTCAACTGTAAGGCAAAATAGAGTAAAATGAGTAAAGTATGAGATTTGATATAAAAATTATTGAATAGGAACAAAATTAAAAAATAATGAACTATAACAGCCAATATCAGTGACAAATGAGCAAAGATTAATAAAGGAGGAAAGAGAATATGATTATTATAAAAAAGTGAAAAGGAATATGAGGTGACTATAGGAAAAAAATGATTTTGAGAGGGTATAAGGAGGAAAAATAAGAATAAGGAACAGGAACGAGGTGAAAAAAAGAGAAAAATAAATTTTAAGACAGAAATAAGAGCATAAGGAAAGAAGAAGGCAAATGGAGTAATAAAAGGGAAGAGTAAAATATAATATTCGAAATTTAAAAAAATAGTGAACTAATAGGAACAAAATTCAAGTAAAAGATGTTTAAAAGCTTTGTATAAGAAAAAAAAACATGCAAACAATGAAAAGGAATGAGGTGGGATTCATCTCAGCAGAGTCTAGTGCTTTGTTGCAGGTCTCTCCTTCTGGATCCAACTCTGGCAATGTCAGATGTCATCCTCATCTAGCTCTAGGCAGCCTATTTGAGTGATCCACAGCCTGTGGCTCTCTCCTTCAGGCTTGGCTGTATCTGGGATGGTCCTCACTACTCTGCCTTGCTGGCTTTTCATCAGCACAAGGCTCAGGGGTGGGTCATCCAATGTCTGAAAGCACTGCAGGTAACACTTCTACCTCTCTCTATCTGTGGTCCTGCCATTAGTCTTAGCTTTGCTGCTGACCCATCTGTGTCTCAGAGGGCTTCTGGTGTGATCAGGAGGAGGGGACCCCTGAATCTCCCCATGGAGGCACTGTCAGACTTCAGGGAAGATGATGTGCGCTCCCCTACCCCTCCTCCACACATCTTGGTATGTCTCATATTATTTCCAATAATGTATAGTTTCTGATGCGTTGGCTGTTAATTTCACGTGAGGGGCCAATCCGTATAAAAGGGTCAGGTCTTTCCTGCCTAAAATTGATGGCAACTCTGTATAAGAGCTGAGGCTGGGCCTGGCCTTGAATTCTTTTTGCTATGCCTATTTCTGCACTCTACCCAGCTGGTTTCAGTGGAATAGGGCCCAAGGAACCAGCAATTATTGTCATGGCTTAAAAAAGTTGAGAAATTTCCCCCTTGGCATCTCCCTTTCTTTCCCCTGCAGACATGTACCTAGCAAGGGTCTCAGGAAACTGGCCAGACTGTTCAGTAGGAGGAGGGTGGGCATGCCTTCCTTCCTAATGTTTTTACTCTGAAGGGGTGGGAGTCTTCCTGGCTGCTATGAATCTCTACTTACCCATCTAACTACTGGCCCACTACCTTTGTAGGAGATGCAGTTCAGAACTCTTCTGCACAGCTCCTGGCCTGCTAGCCGAGCTGGGTGGGACCCAGAAAAGCCCTTTTTGCACAACTCTTTGTACCTCCTGCCCAGCTGAATTCAGTGGGAACAAACTGCGCTTTCAGTCTGGTCTCTTTGCTGGAAAAGCAGCTGCATATGGGGTCTTTGCCCCACCACTTTTCAGCTCCTGTTTAAAAAGACCCTATCAGTACCCATACTGCAGTACTAAATCACCGTCTGGTTCTCTGCACATACCTCCTCTCCCAAAAGCAAAATATCTCTGACGGTCATGGCTGGCTGCAGCCTGCCAGTGCCTCCAACAGACGCAGGTGTAGCAACCTGATCATTTTAGGAGATTGAGTCCCTATTTGGAATTATCCAGGCTGGCACTACTGTTACAGCCATGCTGCTTGCTTTATGTGTGTAGCCTGGGTCTCCCAGATGCTGTATATCCTCCCAAGCCTCTCCTGGTTAGAGCTGCAGATCCCTGTGTGGGACTACAGCCCCCTGCTCTGAGATGGAAGGGAGCTGTCTGTCTGGTCCCTCCACTGCTACAGGCACCACGCACAGGGTATTAACCCCTTCAACTTGTAACATTTCTGTACCAGATGGTACAAAGTGTCTTCTGTATCCCTTGACTTCAATACTTTACATCAGCTAAGATTCTGTCAATTGTTGGGATTAATTCTTGGAAGATCAGCCGAAAATCCAAGTTGGGGTCCGGAGCAAGTGGACTCAGCTTACACCTACTCAGCTGCCATCTTCAACTCTCCCCAATTTCATTTTTTAAAGCAACTATCCAGTTGTCTCCATACCATTTATTGACAAAAGTGTTCTTTCCATATTGAATTATTTTGGTCCCTTTACAGAAAATCAGTTGACCATGAACATTAGAGTTTATTTCTGGGCTCTTAGGAGGATGCATTTTAATTGGTGGCATCTTTCTAACATGCATGAAGCCATCAGGGAAGCAAGCTCTGAATACAAAGTAATAAAACAGCTGATGTCTCAGGTAAATTCTGGATTGCAGAGGCTTCATTTTCTCTGGCTATCACATGAATTTATGAATGAAGACTGGTATTATTTACTTACAGTACTGAAAAGAATCTTCAGGCAATTAATAGGGCCCATCTGAACAATTGTTAACAGGGAAATATGTATTCTAAAGCTCTTACTTTCTCTCTCTCTTTCCTTCTTTCCTTCTGTTAAAACATAACCTTAGATTATTTATTATTTATTATTATTTATTATTTATTAAAACCTGAGATTTATTGTCATGATAAAATGGGCATGTTTAAATTAGGTGATACATACAATACCAAGAATAGAAATATGGATATTTGCTAAATGGAAGCATATACCGTGCTCATGGATTGGAAGAATTAATATCATCAAAATGTCCATGCTACCCAAAGCAATTTATAGATTCAACGCAATCCCTATTAAGATACCAATGACATATTTCACAGAAATAGGACAGACATTTCAAAAACTTATATGGAACCATAAACAACCCCGAATAGCCGCAGCAATTTTGAGAAAGAAAAACAAAGTAGGAGGGATCACAATACCGACATCAAACTCTACTACAAAGCCACTATACTCAAAACAATCTGGTACTGGCACAAGAACAGACCCATAGACCAGTGGAACAGAATAGAAAGCCCAGAAATAAGCCCAGGTCTATATGAGCATCTAATATTTGACAAAGGGGGCAGAAGCATAAAATGGAGCAATAATAGCATCTTCAACAAATGGTGTTGGGAGAGCTGGCCGGCCACCTGCAAAAAATTGAAATTGGATCATCAGCTGACACCATAGACAAAAATAAACTCAAGATGGATAAAAGACTTAAATATATGTCGCAACACCATCAAAGTCCTAGAGGAGAACATTGGCAGGAAACTCTCAGATATCCCACGCAGCAATTTTTTCACTGATATGTCTCTTAAAGCAAGGGACATAAAGGAAAGAATAAACAAGTGGGACCTCATCAAGATAAGAAGATAAGAAGTTTCTGCACAGCTAAAGAAAACATCAGCAAAATGAAAAGGGAGCCAACCGTATGGGAAAATATATTTGCTAATGATATATCAGATAGAGGTTTGATCTCCAAGATATATAAAGAACTCACTCGACTCCACTCCAAGACAAATGATCCAATCAAAAAATGGGCAAAGGACCTGGGCAGATGCTTTTCCAAGGAGGAGATACAGAGGGCCCAGAGACATTTGAAAAGATGCTCAGCATCACTAGCCATCAGAGTAATGCAGATCAAAACCACCATGAGGTACCACCTCACACCGGTCAGAATGGCCATCATAAACAGATCAACAAACCACAGGTGCTGGCGAGGCTGTGGAGAAAAGGGAACACTAGTACACTGTTGGTGGGGATGCAGACTGTGCAGCCATTGTGGAAAACAGTGTGGAATTTCCTCAAACAGCTGAAAATGGAGCTGCCTTTTGATCCAGTGATTCTCCTGCTGGGACTATACCCTAAGAATCCCAAAACGCCAATTCTAAAGAACTTATGCAACCCAATGCTCATAGCAGCACAATTTACAATAGCCAAGTGTTGGAAGCAACCTAAATGCCCATCAGTAGACGACTGGATCAAAAAATTATAGTACATTTACACAATGGAATACTGCACAGCAGAAAGAAAAACAACTACTAAACTTCGCGACAGCATGGATGGAACTTGAGAGCATTATGCTAGGCAAAATAAGGCAGGGGGAGAAAGACAAATACCATATGATCTCACCTATAAGTGGAACCTAACAAACAATACAAAGATGGAAGGAAAATAAGACCAGCAACACTGAAAGGAAAAGAAACCAACAGAGACAAGAGGGAACGAGGGAGGCGGGGCAGGGGAAAAGGAAGGGAAGGGGAAAGTCAAGGAACATATAGCAAGGACTCATGGACAAAACCAAAGGGGAAGAGTTGAGGGAGGGAGGGAGGAAGGGAGGGGGCAAGGGAAAGTGGTGGGGGGTAGGCAGAGACAAATGTATTTGAAAAAATAAATTAATTAATTAAAAAATGAAAAAAAGAAATATGGATATTTGAGATCACTTAATCACATAAACTCAAGGTAATGATTTCTCAGTTTAACAAGGTGTTTGAAGTAAGTTTTAAGAAGCATAGACATTGAACATTCATCCTCCAAAATTCATACTTTTTCTCTTTAAATCCTTTCCATTGGGAAGTTTCTCCCTGAACTATCTGCATCAGTATTTCTGGACAGTCTTCTAAATCCAGGTTCCAAAAGTCCTGCTGGATATTTGCACTAGGACATTTACTAAAACTGAAAGCCAAAAACAAAAGAGTTATCTTTGACATCTTATAAGAGGAAATAATTTATCAGTCCTGTAGATTTATTTATTGCCATCAGTATTTTCATTATACCTGGGTCCCCACAAATAATGCAGTAACCTCCTGACCAGTCTCTTCTCTGCAGTCTTTCTCTTCCAGATAGATAAGGTTAATTATGTTGAAAAATCTCCTTGATTACAACAATCTGTAGACCCCTACATCTTCACTACCTATAGGATAAGACCTAAACATCATAGCTTAATATTCCATAGTTTTGTCCATCTGGCATCTCATTTTCTTTCCAAGCCTGATCTCTGACTTTCTCCACACAAGTTTCTCTTCTAATCAAACTAAGCTGTTCCATGTTTCCTGGACATGCCTTGAGCATACCTGCTTTTGGGCTTTGTTTAACCTTAGTTCCCCAGGTACAATGTCTGCCCTTCCTTCTCCTTATACAAATATTTCCTTTCTGGCAAGACACAAAATAAATTCTAATTTCTTCTGCTTACTACAGAGTATGTTGAAGGTTCAAGTGTAAAACCTTAATGGCTTAGTTGTATGGTGATGGTTGCAAACTGGAGGCTGTAAAATGTTTTCTTTGGTCCATATAGCATCTTTTTAAACTATAATTCTTTGTTGCTTTTATTTAATTTTTTTAATTTTTCAATTACATTTGGCATTCAATATAATTTTATATTATTTTTTGGTGTACAGAATAGTGGTTAAACATTTATATACTTTAAGAAGTGATGCCCTGGAAATGTTTAGTACCCACCTGGAACCACACACCATTACTACAACATTATTGACTATATTCCGTAAGCTGTACTTTACATCCCTATGACTGTTTTATAACTACCAGTTTTTACTTTTTAATTCCTTCAACTTTTTTGCCCAGTTTCCCAGGCTTCCTCCCATCCAGCAACAATCAATTTGTTCTTTGTATCTATGAGTGTGTTTCTGTTTTCTTTGTTTATTTTATTCTTTAGATTTCACTTATCAATGAAGACATATATTTGTTTTTCTCTGACTTACTTCATTTAGCATAATAGGTTAATCCATGCTGTCACAAATAACAAGATTTTATTCTTTTTATGACTGAGTAATATTCCATTGTGTATATGTACCACCTCTTCTTTACCTGTTAGTCTATTGATGTAAACTTCAGTTGCTTCCATACAACCTAAGTTGGCTATTGCACAATACATAGTGCTGCAATAAACATAGCAGTGCATATATCTTTTCAAATTAGTGTGTTTTTTTTTTATTTCTTAAGATAGATATCCAGAAGAAGAATTGCTGGAGCATACAATAGTTTTACTTTCAACTTTTTGAGTAAACTCCATATTGTTTTCCATCATGGCTGCACCAATTTGGAACCCCACCAACAGCACATGAGGGTTCCTTTTCTCCACATTCTCACTAGCACTTGTTTGCTGATTTATTGATGATAACCATTCTGACAGGTGTGGTGAGGTGATATCACATTGTAGTTTTTTAAAAAAATTATTATTATTATTATTATTATTTATTGTTCAAACACATTTGTCTCATTTTCCCACCACCACTTCCCCTCCTCCACCCACCCCCACTTCCCACCCTCAATCCTTCCCCACTTTGGCTTTGTCCATGGGTCTTTTATACATTTTCCTCGATTTGATCCTTCCATTTCTTTTCCCTGGTACTCCCTCCCTCCTTCCCTCTCGTTACTGTCAGTTTGTTTTTTCTTTCAGTGTTGCTGGTTATATTTTTCTTACTTGTTTGCTTGTTAATTAGGTTCCACTTATAGGTGAGATCATATGGTATTTTTCTTTCACCCCCTGACTTATTTTATTTAGCATAATCTTTTCTAGTTCCATCCATGCTGTCGCAAGGGGAGCAGCTCCTTCTTTCTTTCTGCTACATAGTATTCCATTGTGTAAATGTACCATAGTTTTTTGATCCACTCACTTATTGATGGGCACTTAGGTTGGCCCATCAATATATGAGTGGATCAAGTGATGGGCACTTGGCTATTGTAAATTGTGCTTCTATGAACATTGGGGCACATAGGTTCTTTTGAATTGGTGTTTTGGGATTCCTAGGGTATAATCCCAGCAGTGGAATTGCTGGATCAAAAGGCAGTTCCTTAGCTTTTTGAGGAAATCCCAACCTGTTTTCCACAGTGGCTGCACCAGTCTGAATTCCCACCAACAGTGCAAAAGGGTTCCTTGTTCTCCAAAACCTCGGTAGCAATGGTTGTTTGTTGATTTGCTTTTTATGGCCTTTCTGACTGTTGTGAAATGATATCTCATTGTGGTTTTAATTTTCTTTTTCTCTGATGGCTAGTGATGCTGAGCATCCTTTCATGTGTCTCTGGGCACTGTGTGTGTCCTCCTTGGAGAAGTATCTGTTCAGGTCCTTTGCCCATTTTTTTAATTGGATTGTTTGTCTTCCTGGAGTGGAGTCATGTGAGTTCTTTAAATATTTTGGACATCAAATTCTTGTCCGAGGTTTCATTGGCAAGTATTTTTCACATACATTTGGTTCCCTTTTCATTTTGCTGATGTTTTCTTTAGCCACGCAGGAGCTTCTTATTTTGAAGAACATGACACCAACACAGAAATAATCAAGCAGATCAATGAAATAAAATGAGCATTCTAGAAACAAACATATGTATCTAGCAATGTAATATATGATGAAATTGATATTTCAAATCCATGTGGGAAATAAGACTTATTTAACAAAGGAAGTACATGGACCACTATTACTTGAAATATAACAAATATAGAGCCCTATTTCACTCATTATACAAAAACTATTCAGGCAAGTTAAAAATCAATATGTAAAATCTAAGGAGATTTAGGAGAAAATACGAAGTAACATTTTTCCTACCCTGAAGTAAAATATTCAAACACAGAAGCTATAAAGTAAAATATTGACAATATTTTACAGCAACATACATATAAAAAAAAGTTAAAGGACAAGTAATAGAATAGGAAAGTATTTGCAACACATCTAAAAAAGGGTTAACAGTTTTTTTAAGGAAAAAAATCTACAAACATTTAAAAATCTACAAATGGATAAAATTGATCTGTCTTGACTTCCTGACTTTATGGAGTGAACTTCTATTGTAGGAGATGGCTCTTTTTTCTTTCCAGATCGGCCTCTGATGATGTCAGATGTTGACCCTGTGTGACCTTAGGCAGTCTATTCAAGACTTCCAGGAATCATCTGGCTCTGCCTATCTCCTTCAGGTGTTAATCTAGTCACTCTGCACTCAGCAATCAGGCTTAGGCACCACAGGGCAAGGCACAGTCCCTCCTGTGTGCATGGTTATTGTGTCCTCTCACACTGCTGCCACTTAGGGGAGTGGTCTGCTTGAGCCAAATGGCTGCTGCCGTATGGGGGAGGAGTCAGCAGCAGGATCCCCCTGGCTACTTTCTCAGCTCTCCCCCAAAGCATCCATCTCCAGTCTCTCCTCAAGTGTCCCTAGACAACTCTGTGCCCCCTTTAGCCAGGTATCCAGTACCTGTGGCTGCTGCTCTGTACTCAGCAGTCAGGCTTTAACACCATTGGGCCAGAGCAGAGTCCCTCCTGGTGGTGGGGCTATTGTGTCCTCTCATGCTGTTGCCACTCAGGGAAATGGTCCACCTGAACAAGGTGGCTTCTGCCATATGGGGGAGGAGTCAGCACCGGGATCCCGCTGCCTACTCTTTCAGTTCTCTCCCTAAAGCCTCCTTCCCAGTTTCTCCTCAGGCATCCCTAGCCCACTTTGCTCCTGCCTTTGCCAGAGCCCAGGGTAAGTGGCTGCAAATAAAAATTTATGCATTGGCCCTTTAAAAGGCCCCTTGCGTCTCCAGCTGCCCACCTCTGGCAGAGAGCAATACCATCGCTTTTTGCAGCTGGCTGTTATCTGTGTACTTTTGGAGCTATAGGCTGGATATCCCTGCTTATAGTTTAGACCCCGCTCTTCTCAGGGGAATCCAACTGGCCATTTCAATATCCTTCTGGCACTGCTGCCTGTGGGTACCCTGCCCACCTTCTCGAGTCTCTACAGCACTCATTACCAGTTAGGTTGTGCTACAGCTGATTCTTCTATCTGCCTGAGGTATAAGTCTCCTCTCTTACTATTGTTCAGTTGTTTGTTCCAGGTGATTTCTCCACAATATTGTTGTAATTCCAGATTGGTCTTGGGAGGAGGTCAGTGTGACTTCCATTCACTCATCCGCCATCTTGAAGTCTCTCCCCTTGCATTGTGGTTTTAATTTGTATTTCTTTGATGGTTAGTGATGTTATGCTTCTTCTCATATATCTTATTGGACATCAGCATGTACTTTTGGAGTAATGTCTATTCAGGTCTTCTGCCCATTTTTAAGTTTTATTCTTTGTTTCTTGGTGTTGGGTTGTATGAGTTCTTTATACATTTTGGATAGCAACCCCTCATCAAATGTTACATTGATGGATATCTTTTCCTAATCAGTAGGTTGTCTTTGCATTTTGTTGATGGTTTCCTTTTCTGTGGAGAAATTTTTTAGTTTGTTCTAGTCCCATTTGTTTCCTCTTTCTTCTGTTTCCCTTGCCCAAATAGATATATAAGAAAAAATATTACTAAGAGCATTGTCATAGATTTTACTGCCTATGTTTTCTTTCTGGAGTTTTATGCTTTTGGGTATTACATTTAGGTCTTTAATTCATGTTGAGTTTATATTTGTATATTGTGTAAAAAGGTGGTCTAGTTTCATTTTTTTGCTTGTATCTTCCCACTTTCCCCAACACCATTTATTGAATAGACTCTCTTTACTCCATTGTATGTTCTTGCTTCCTTTGTCAAATATTAATTGACCATATAGGCATAGGTTTATTTCTGGGCTCTCTATTCTGTTCCATTGATCTATGTTTCTGTTATTTTGCTGGTACCATGCTATTTTGATTAGTTTTGTAGTTTAGTTTGATATCACGTAGCATGAAATGTCCAAATTTGTTCTTTTTTCTCAAGATTGCTGTTGCTATTATGGGGTCTTTGTGTTTCTATATAAATTTTACAATTATTTGTTCTTGTTCTGTGAAAAAATGTCTGGTCTTTTGATAAGGATTGCATTAAATTTATAGATTACTTTGGACAGTATGGACATTTTTAAAATTTTTATTGTTTATACTAATACAGTTGAATATGGATATTTTAATGATGTTTTTTCTTCCTTTCTATGAGCACAGTATATTCTTCCATTTATTTTTATCTTCTGCAATGTCTTATAATTTTCCAAATACAGGTTCTTTACCCCCTTGATTAAATTTATTTCTAGGTATTTTATTGTTTTGATGTAATAGTAAATGGTATTATGATCTTAATTTCTCTTTTGGATAGTTTGTTATTGGTGTATAAAAATGCAATCAAATTCTGAATATTAATTTTGTATCTTCTACTTAATTCCTTTATCAGTTCTAATAGGTTTTTTGGTGGAATATTTAAGGTTTTCTATGTATATGGTATTATGTCACCTGCAAATAATGACAGTTTTATTTCTTCCTTTCCAATGTAGATATGTTCTATTTCTTTTTCTTGTCTGATTTTGGTGGCCAAGACTTCCAATACTGTGTTGAATAAGAGTGGTGATAGTTTCTAATCTAAGGAAAACCTTTTAATGTTTCCCTTTTGAGTATGATGTTGTTAGCTGTGGTTTGTCATATATGGCTTTTATTATGTTACCATATGTTTCCTTTATTTCCATTTTGCTGAAACTTTTTGTCATAAATGGATACTGGATTTTGTCAAATGCTTTTTTTCTGTGTCTATTAATATGATTATATTTGTATGGCATATCATGTTAATTGATTTGTGATTATTGAACCAACCTTGCATGCAAGGAGTCAGTCCCACTTGATCATTCTGTATGATCTTTCAAATATATTGTTGACTTCAGTTGAGGATTTTTTTTTTAAATTGAATACTTTATTTTTTTATTTATTTTAATTTATTTTTTCAAATACATTTGTCTCTGCCTACCCCCCACCACTTTCCCTTGCCCCCTCCCTCCTTCCCTCCCTCAGCTCTTCCCCTTTGGTTTTGTTCATGAGTCCTTGCTTTATGTTCCTTGACTTTCCCTTTCCCTTCCTTTTCCCCGCCCCCCCTCCTTCCCTCTTGTCTCTGTTGGTTTCTTTTCCTTTCAGTGTTGCTGGTCTTATTTTCCTTGCATCTTGGTATTGTTGGTTAGGTTCCACTTATAGATGATTGGATCAAAAAATTATGGTACATATGCACAATGAAATACTACGCAGTTGAGGATTTTTGCACCTGTGTTCATCAGGGATATTAACCTGTCATTTTCTTTTTTTTTTGTAATATCTTTATGTGTTTTTGGAGTCAGGGTAATGCTGGCATCATAAAATGAGCTTTGGAGCCTTCTCTCAATTGAATTTTTTGGGATAGTTTGGGAAGGAGAAGTGTTAATTCTCTTTTAATATTTTCTAAAATTTACCTATGAAGCCATCTGGTCAGGTTTTTCTTTTTGGGAGTTTTTTGAACACTGATTTGATTTTATTAGTAGTTCTAGGTCTGTTCAGATTTTCTGTTTCTTCTTGTTTCAGTCTTGGAAGATTATATGTTTCCAGAAATTATTCCATTTTTTTCCAGATTGTCTAATTTGTTGACATATAATTGTTTGTAGTGTTTTCTTATTATCCTTTGTATTTCTGTGGTATCATTTTCACTTCTCTCTCCTTTTCACTTTATATATTTTGAGTCTTCTCTCTTTTGTACTTGAGTCTGGTTAAAGATTTACTCATGTTGTTTATCTTCTCAGAGCACTAGCTCTGGGTTTCAATGATCTTTTGTATGCTTTAGACTTTATTATTTTTTTATTTTTACTGTGACTCTTTGTTATCTCCTTCCTCCTACTCATTTTGGACTTTGTTGTTCTCTTTCTATTTTCTTTAGGTGTAAAATTAGATTGTTTATTTGAAGGTTTATTTCTTGAGATAGGACTATATTTCTATTAATGTCCCTCTTAGGACTGCTTTTGCTGTGTCCCATAGGTTTTAGGTCATTGAGTTTTCATTCTCCTTTGTCTCAAGGTATCTTTTGATTTTGTCCTTGATCTTGTTAACCTATGCATTGTTTACTAACATGTTATTTAATCCCCACATGCTTTGTTTGTTTTTCAGCTCTTTCTTCTAATTGATTTACAGTTTTCATGCCACCATGGTCAGATGAGATGCTGGATATGATTTTACTTTTTAAAAATGTATTGAGACTTGTTTTGTGGCCCGATATGAAGTGTATCCTGGAAAGTGTTTCATGTGCACTGGAAAGAATGTATATTTAGCAGCATTGTCATGAAATGCTCTAAAAATATCAAGTAAATTAATCTGGTCTAATGTGTCACTTAAAGTCACTGTTTCCTTTATATTTCTGTCTGGAAAATCATCCACTGATAACAATGGAATGGTAAAATTCTCTATGACTGCATTATTGTTGAGCTCTCCTTTTTGTCTATTAAGATTTGTTTTATATATTTAGGTGCTCCTATGTTGGGTGAATAAATGTTTACAAGAGTTATATTTTCTTGTTAGAGTGATCTTTTTATTGTTATGAAATTCGAAATGTTTTTCTGTCTCTTATTATAATTATTTTAAAATCTATTTTCTCTGATTTAAGTATTGTGACCACAGGTTTTTTTTTTAATATCCATTTGCATGAACTATCTTTTCCATCTCTTTACTTTCAGTCTGTGTGTGTCTTTCAATCTGAAGTGGGTCTTTTGCAAACAGGATACATATGGGTCTTTTTTACTATCCATTTAGCTACCTTGCATTTGATTGGAGCATTTAATCCATTTACATTTAAAGTGGTTTTTGATAAGTATATAGTTATTACCATTTTATTATTAATATTTATATTTTCCTTCTTGTTAAAGAGGTCTTTTTGACAGTTCTTGTAATACTAGATTGGTGATGATGAACTTCTTTAGCTTTTTCTTCTTTGAGAAGATCTTTATTGCTCCTTTAATTTTAAATGATAGTCTTGCTGGATAGAGTAGCTTGGTTGGAGGTCCTTGCTTTTCATCACTTTGAATATTATATACAAATCCCTTCTGGCCCAAAAAGTTTTTGTTGATAAATCAGTTGACAGTCTAATGGGAACTTCTTTGTTGGTAACTAATTGCCTTTCTTTTGCTGCTTTTCTCTTTTTGCCTCTAATATCTGCTATTTTTATTATGATGTATCTCAGTGTGGTCCTTTTTGGGTTTATCTTGTTGGGACTCTCTGCACTTCCTAGTCTTGTATATCTATTTCCTTCACCAGGTTAAGGTAATTTTCAGGCACTATTTCTTCAAATTGATTCTCAAGTCCTTATTGTCTTTATTCTCCTTCTGGTACCCCTACTATGTTGATGAGTTATGCTTAATGTTGGCCCAGAAGTCCCTTAACATTTCCTCATTTTTAATGTTTTTTTTTCTGTTCTGATTGCTTTCTCCCTTGTTTCATTGAATCTGCTGTTCATTTTGCCTAGCATATTCTTCACTTCAGTTATTGTTTTCATTTCTGAATTGTTTTTTATTATGGTTTCCTTTTTTTGCTACTTACTATCTGTTTCTTGAAGTTTTCATGAAGTTATGTGAGCACTCCTGTGATCAGTGTTTTGAACTCTATATCTGGTAGATTGCTTGCCTCCATTTTTTTTTACTTCTTTTTCTGCAGTTTTGTCCTGTTCTTTCATTTGAAACATGTTTCTTTGTCTCCTCATTTTGGCTGCTTCTCTGTATTGGTTTCTATATATTAGGTAGACCTGCTACATCTCCTGTTCTTGGCAAAGTGGCCTTATGTCTTAGGGGTGCTGTGGGGCTCAGTGTCGCAGTTGCCCTGATTTCCTCAGCCAGGTGTTCCTGGAATGTCCCTTGTGTGGCTTGTGTGTGCCTTCCTGTTGTTTTTTAGCCTTGATTATCCTTGGCATGTCAGTGGGTGGGATTGCCCCCTCAAACTGTAGCTGTTATGATTGGCCACAACCACAGCACATGAGTTTTTGGTGGGGCCAACCCCACAGAGCAGAATTTGCACCTTTGGGCTGTGTTGCCTGCCAAGATAACCCTTTGAATATGCACTTTGTGGAGCTAATCCTGTGGTGATCTCTTGTGGTCTATAGCAAGCCATCAGATATGTTGGTTCTTGGACTGTTGGGAGGAGATCCAATGCAGGCCAAGGTTAGTCACTGCCTGTGATTGGCCCAGGGCTACCTAGTAGGAGCTAAAAAGTGATCCAACGTTGCTAGTTGCCTGTGCTGGACCTGGAGCACATGGGAAAAGCTGTGCTGAGTACCAAGGCTGGCTGCCACTAGTGCCAGGTTGGGCAGCTTTGCAAAAGGCTCGGGCTACCCTAAGGCCCACAGCTACTTTTGACTGGTGAAAGTGCCTTGAGTGGTATGAAAAATGAATGAGGCATTGTCCCAGGGAGTCACCAGAATGGAGTTAGTCGTGTTAACCAGGTTAATACAGATTCATATTTGGCCTTGTGGGAGGAGGGCTCAACATAGGCCCTCCCCCTAAGGCTGTAGAACTCACTTTCTAACCATATATTTGTGGTGCCCCTGAGCTGCTGTCCCTTTACCAGAGCCCAGGGTAAAGGCCTCTGAATGAGTGAGTCTTTGCACAGTTCCTCTAAAAGAATGCCTGAGTTTCTAGCAGCCTTTCATCTCACAAAGTTTGACAGAATCCTTGTTGATTTTCACAGCTAGATGTTATGAGTATTTATGTTCCTGACACTGGTGCTCTGGCCTGGAGAGCCTAGTGTGGAGCTGGGACCTCTTGATCATCAAGGGGCAACTCTACAGCTAAGATATCCCTCCCAATTCTCAACTACCACACTTGGATATAGGACCAGCCCACATCACGTCTCTGTTCCTCTTACCAATCTCAGTATGGCTTCTTCAATAGTCTTAGTTATAGGACATCTGTTCAGATAGTTTTCAGATGCTTCTCCAGGATTGATTGTTTTATACTTTAGCTATATTTTTATGTGGTCATGGGAGGAGATGAGCACAGCATTTATCTACCTTGCCATCATGACCAGAACTCCAGTATTTTGTTGCTGTGGGTTCATAATGCTGGAAGTGCCATGACTGTTACTGGACAGCAAGAGACTGAAGAGATATGTAGCACTTGCCTGTCTGGACCTCTGAATATGATCCAGTGGCCATCAACACTGATTGAAAAAAAAGAATGGAGCAGCCTTGATGGTGAAGTGTAGATTTGGATTTGGGTTGCTAAATGTCAAAGCTCTGGTGGATTTCGCTCATCTGAGAACTTGGAACAGTGTGCCTAAAATATAAGCCTGGCTTAAAGCAGTGGGTCTCCTCTGCACAGGTCCTCCAAGTCTGATTCCCTGACCAGCAACCTCGGTCTTACCTGTGCACTTGTTGAAAATCCACATTGTGTTTTTTAAATTTTTTTAATTAGTTGTCAACAGGTACAATTCTGAGGTTTCAGTTTTGTTTTGTTTTTTTAAATCAATTTCTAGACAAGTTGTAAAAATTCAAAACAAGACTCTGTATTCCCATATGGCAACTGCATGTGATTGCATTGTGGAACTATCCCATTTAACCAAGACATGTATGTGTTTCTACCACTGCCACTGCACTGTATTTGGTACAGGCCTTCCCCTTCATTCATAAACATTCCCCATCTAACCCCTACAGGAACCTGTGACATCTTAATTACTTCTTCTTTGTTGTCTTGAACTGTTAAATTACTCCTCCATTGCTCTTCATTTTTGTGTATCATTTCCATTACATTGAAATTTTCCTTCTATAGTACATCCTGTAAGAGCTTGTGTTTGTAAGGTACTAATCAATCTCCCAATCTTTCTCAAAATATTCTTTCTACTCCTTCCTTAAAAGGATTAAAGGTAATATTTTTTTAAATACATATATCACAAGAAAATAGAAGAAAAATTCAAATGAAGAACAAAGACCAAAGAAACTAGGTGCATGTAGTAAATGTGGTTACCATGACTTCATGCATAAAGGGAAAAAAGCTAAAATATATTTTATTTCCAAAAGAACCAAAATTGCAAGCTGAACCCACAAAAGCCCTACTGACCAGTGTTCTGGTTTCATTATTTATGTGTTAGATGTAACTGGTTTTTATTTTTAAATGTCATTTTCTTTCAAATAAAATAATCAACCTGGGACTTTTGATAAGGAAATCAAAAATAATGGAAATTAAGTTTTCCGTGTTCTATTTCTGTTGATTTTTAAATAATGGTACAAGTCCACAGTTAGTTAACATTTGTTGCTTTCATTTTCAGGAGGTGGCAAAGAGATCTATCACTATTTTTCCATCAGTGGTTTCCAGGTTTTCTGTCTTCTCCTCCTCATGAAATTTCCCAATGTGAAATGTAGAGATGTCTCATTGGTGGTCAGTTGCCAAGACAGTTCCATATTTTCCAGTATATTATCATTAATATGAGCTGAGGGAGTTTTCCAGTCCATTTTAAGTTTTCCATTAGTCTAACTCTGAAACTTGGCACATTTTCTATCTTGGACTTCAGAATGTCTTCTTAGACTAAAGATTTTAAGAGGAAATCTCTTTAGGTTTCTAAATGTTATAATTATTGTGACCAATGTAAGCACTTGAAAAGGGAGAACCATGCACTGAAGGAAACAAGCTCTTAATATTTACTTTCAAATATATGCAGCTCTGTCAAAGGCCTTGCAATACATCAGCACTGTTGCCTGTGTAAATTATTTAACTGTTACTTCCACGCTGAGTTGGGTTCAAAACATAAGGTCTCCCTTTGACCTATGACCCTCACAAGCTCAGTGACTAAAAAGGTACTTGCTGTATCTTTTCTGTGTCTGCTACCACCACTCTTGATATTTTTCTTTAAGTTTTCTGCCTTTTTAAATGATCCTCCCCCCACTACTTTAAAGGTAACATAAAGTGCCCAGTATAAAATACCAATATTCCTAGACTGTGTTACTGGGCTACTAAATGCAATGAAAACACAACAGTGCTCTTCAATTGATGTAGGTCGTCCTGTCCAGGACAGGTTCCACTGTCTCTGCACAACAGAGATAAGACTGGCTTCCGAGAGGCACTCAGTATTCCATGATACCAAACCAAGACTTTCTGAGAGCTAGTTAGAGGGGTTAAAAGAGAAACATAAAGGGGTATTTTCATCCTGGGCTGCATTGCTATTTAGGAGCCCCTCTGGGGATCCATGTAGTCATCTCACAGTGACATAAGCCTCCACTTTGGCATTCCTTGGACCGATTTGGCAATTTCTGCCCCTTCCAATATATTTCAGAAAATGTTGGTGGAAGATCTGATCATTAAATTGGGGGAAAATTAGTGTAAGTGAGCTTCTAGATAAATCTTCACTGTGTGAATGCTTGCGTGAAACTTACTTTTTAAGACAGGTGCTACAGCAGTGCCCCAAGTCAGAGAGGCTTAATTTTTCTGACCCTTCCTTTCATTTTTTCCCTTCATTCTCCCTACCTTTTTCCTCTTCTTCCTCTCCTGTTTCTCCTCCTTCTCCTCCTCCTTCTTACTCCTTGTTAGTCATCATTGCAGGACAGTGACCTTGTGGAAGTGTGTTTTTGATCATTAAATATGGGAGCAGACACACTCAGGTGTCCCAGGGTATGGCTTGTAATTCCTACTTCACCCAGTTCTGTGATTTTCTTAGTGAAGACAGCAGAAAAGCTCTCAGCAACACTATCTGTTTAGGGTATTATTAAATGATATGTCTCTGTCTCACTGCAGCTCTTACCCCATTCCCATCCCTTAACAAAGCAAACCAAAGTCTAAGGAAATTGAGACATTTGAACCAAAGGTTCATCAGAAAATTTTGGCATGAACAAAGCAAATGAGTTTTGACTCAGTGATTTCTGAAACCCAAGTGAAGATATTTTTCCCCCAAGCAAAATTTCAGCTTTTAAAAGAATTTGTTTTATTTATTCAGTTATTTGTGTCTTTGGTGTCATTTAGGGAAGCAGTTTACCTAAAATCTAGTCCACGTTGGGAAGACTTTTCTACTCAGCTCTGCTTCAATCTCCTTCTTTGGCAAATTTCCCAGTAAAACCCTGCTTTATGATGGCTATAGGAGCAGCATTTGTATATATCCATAACCTCTTTTCTGTGTACTGCCCGTTTGTCCAAGACTTGGGTGACCTCCATCTTCCCTGGGATCCTAGCACTTAGGACCATGGAGGTTTTGGCATTTTCTCTCCTGGGACTGACATTGTAAAAGGTGAAGCTTGAAAGCTGTTGTGGGCAAGTTTTCCTTTCTGTAGAAAAAGTCAGTGAACCAGAAGACTGAAGTTGACATGCAGAGAGAGAGTTAGATTTCAGTTGCATTTGAACCCCTGCTTATATCCTTCCCGAGACCTGGCTCTCTTCTCTCACCTTTCCACTGCCTATCTGGTATGTAAATATCAGAATATCCTTTTCTAGATTTCCCTTTTTGCTTAGGGTATTTCATGTTGGGATTTATTCATCTGTAACCACAAAAATGTCTAATAAGTGATGTGATTATTATACAATGAGTCTCATTCAGTGACCGATGCTATTATGAACAGAGAAAAAATAGACATGGGCCAGAGGATTAACCTACAATATCTCAGACTCGAGTCCTCACAACCAGACTATGAGGTAACAGCCTTTGCCCTTATTACGTGTTAGGAAACCTCTGAGAAGTGAAACATTCCCAGAGTTATTCAGCTGGTAAGGGACAGAACCAGGATTTCAACCTATGATGGTCTAACTTCAAAGTTTACTTGTTTTCCGAGTTTTAGCACTGTTACCTCCTCATGGGAATTTCTTCAATTTTCTCTTATTTGTGTAAATTGCCTTTTTTTTCAGAAAGGATGAACTAAAAAATGGACTGAACTGATTGATAATCTCTTCCAGGGTCATGGGACCTATACATACAAAAGGAATCTTGCAGATTACATTCTTCACACCCTCCTTTTACAGATTAGGAACTGTGGCCCTAAGAGGAAAAGGTACATGCCCAAGGTCCCATAGCTATCCTGTAGCTTGAATTTATCTCTCAACACAAAGATGTTTTCTTTTTCCTTCAAACACATCCTTTAGGTGTAAGTTTAAAAGCCATTTCCTACACAAAATCTTTCAGTTTCAGTTCCTAGATTAGGTGAATTGCTTTTGCTATTAGGCTTTCCTGCCAGCCTCTCTGTCCATTCACAGTGTTTTATTCTGGGCTTAAGTGCTTATTAAATAGTCTATCTTCTCCCATTCCTCTCCCCCTACTACATAATAGCCTTGGTGAAGGCAAGAATCCTCTCTGCCTGGTTTATTACTGTTCTTCACATGGCATGTGCTTAATATGCCTAAATGGTACCTAAATACATGAATAAAAAGCACATGGGATCTGCAGCAGTGTTCTAGTGCTCAAAGCAATTGAACTCCATGGTATTAGAACTTGCCTTCCAGTTGCAATTCTTTGGTGTTTGCTGTGTTAAACACTTGCTGTGGTAACCATATATGCAGCATTTAAACTTGTGTCCTTGGGGACAGAAATGCTCATGGATGAAGTTCTAGAAATGATGTTTCTTTATTCCTTTCTTATTTCCTTCAGTTGTTGGGGCAGGTTTCTGTTATGGGCACTCAGTAGTCCCTTCCAATGAGTGAGTTAAGACCAGACTAAAGATGAGGAAGAAAGAGGAGAGCAAGTAATCCAGACCTTCTCTCACTGAATTTGATAGGTTTTCTCCCTCATGACTAAATGTTGTATATAATTATTCCTTCAAATTTCCTGCCTAAAGCTAATTTGTTTTTTACCTAATTTTTCATCTAACATTTATCAGTGACAAAATTTCAATTACATCAGTCATATTAAACTCATTATTAAAAAATACTCTACATGCCCATGCAGATGGATTACAAACCATCAAATGAATTTTCAGCAGATACAAAAACATAAGGATGTTGAAGAAATGGACATACCTGTACTTAGAAGACTAAGGACACTTGGAGAGACAAAGTATGATCAAATTTAAGATGACACCATGAAAACCTTTCCAGAAGTTTGTAATTGCCAGACATAATCTTATTCTCATCTCTCCAAGTTCAGAATGAAGAATGAGATGGGGATCAAAATATGAGTTCTACTAGTAGTGATGAAGGCACATTGTAGATCTGAAATCAACGTTGTCTTCATTATATTTCATCCCATTATACAGACTTTGGAGCCCAAACTTTGGAAGAGTTAACATGGTGTAATGTTAACTTACCCACCAGCTGGATGGATGATTGCACCTTGCCTCACCCCTGTCAAGCTTAAGATCAGGGCAGGGAAAATGTGCATGCTTGATGTAGGTATGCAGTTTAGGAAGAAAAGAAAAGGCCAAAGAAAGCAGAGGCTATATATTACTAATTGAACTTCTGCCATTATTATCAGATAAATTACTCCTGGAGAGAAGATCCACAGGTTTTCCTCCAACCTTCTCTTTTAGTGAAAGTTCTTTCTCCTCTGCTTAGAATTAGAAGGAGGGAATCAACCAAAAATATAGTTCTTGAAAGATTCACTCAGAGCTTCAAAATGCTACTACAGCCACCATCAGTTTGCACTTGCAGTCTTTGGGAGTGTTTTACTCCCAATATACCCAACATATCAAAGACATGGCCATTTGACCCATGGCAAACCCCTAAGAAACATCTTCTCAAAACTTGACTGGTAATTTGAAGTACAACTTGCAAAATAATGTCTTTCCATAAAAAATCCTTTTCAAGGAATGAAACCATTTGCAATGGAAAGCCAAATTAAATGTTTCCTTGTAAGCTTCTCATGAGCATGCTCTAGAAGGAAACACACATCTTGGCAGAACAATAGCCTTCCCTATTAATGTAAATGATTTCCATAATGGCTCTGCCTTTCCTGAGGGAATTGCAAGCCTCTTCAGCTACACTGAGAAATCTTATTTGCTACCATAAATAATAAACTTGTTTTCTGCAAAAATACCTTATTTGGGGAATACAGATCAGAAATATTTCCATCCTCTTGGAGACTTTAATGTGTTTTGCAGCTGAGTATCTTGGGGTATAGTTCAACAAACCTCTGAACTAGACTTTCTGTTTCACAGAGAACTGTGTTGTACTGCTGTGCATCTGAAATATTTGCCACATCACAGCAATTTGGTGAAACTACAATTGAAACATGGTACTTGATCTTCAGGGGAGCATGGAGAAAAGGATTGGCTTTGGCGGCTTCTCATGCATCATTTAAAACCTGCTGCCGCTAAATCAAAGTCTTGCGTATATCTTAGCTTCATAAACCTTTGTTTTGACAGTGATTTCAGCTGGGATACAGACTACTGTGCTTCTTGCCAGCCACATCATTTTTCTCCATTTGTCTGTATTTTTCCACAAATTGGATTGTTCTGATTAATAATAGCGGCATGAAATAGGAGCTTGTTGTGGGATTTTAGTGACTATCAATCAGAATATAATTAAACAATAGTTGTGCAGTCTGAGAAAAAGACACTTGTAATTAAGGGAAATCAGTAAAATTCAGTTATTAATTTAGTACACAAGGTAATAAACTGTGCTAACATGGTATTATTGATTGCTAATATCCCTCTTAGTTCCCCTGAAAAAGAAGAGCTGAAATGGATCTATATTTTTACCTATTTCTAAGTAAATAGGTTCTGTTAAATTGTTGGGACATTTCAATCTTGTTTACATTCTGAGGTCATTTTAATTAAAAAGAGTCATTTGAACCAAATCAAATTAATCTTCTTTGCTTTTTTCCTATGTGAGGTTGATTGCGGTGCCCCAATATTCATTTTTCCTTTTTCTTATAGAAATAGAACTGGACATATGACCACACAGAATAATAACTACATTTCCCAGCCTTCCATGCAGTTGTTTGTTGCCATGAGACTAAGTTCTGGCCAGGGAGATGTGATGTATGTGATTAATTTCTGAGTTGTATATGAAAGACATTTGGTGTCTCCCTCATCTCTGTCTTCTTCCCAGTGGCTGGAGTGTATATGTGCTGGTGGCAGTCAGAGCCACTGGCTGAGATGAGAAGGCATAAGCTATATGTGAAGGATGGCAGGAGAAACCTGGCCTTGATCATAATCTGTCCAGGACCACCTATGCAAACTCTTAAATGAGAAAGAAATCAGCTTCTGTCTGGGTTAAACTACTCTCTCTTATGACATCTTTGTTATAACATCTCAACTGACTTCTCACTTTTAAAACCCAGGCTATACATGTGTGTATTGATGGCAAAGTTGGGTATTTTCAGCTGGAAATGACAAATACCTGCTGCACACAGGCTTGAACAATGAAGTAGATTTTTAACCCTCAGAACTAGTAGATTTTTAAGTCCAGAGGTGGCAAAGCCTTTCGGGTTGCTTGATTTAGTGACTCAGTAATATCATTCCTAAATGAGTCCCTACTTAGCTTCCTGCGCCCATTCTCAGCCATCCTTAGCATTACTTCATGTTCAGTCTAGTAGCAAATATGTGTGCTCAATTCTGAGCATCACCTCCTGAGATAGGACAATGTTCATAGGAAAAGGGAGACCATATGGCTGCCTCTTAGGAAAGCAGAAAATCTTCCAGAATTTTTTGCTCCCCCGACAGTACACCATTCATGTTTAAATGACATGTACTGGGTTGTATTCCTGACCCTGATACTGACAAGGAGACTTAAATTACCCCTAGACTATACAGGTTCACCGTGAGGCCTCAGTAATGTCCGTATCTCTGGCTACGTAGGGGAGGAGTGAGAAATATTGAATGGAATAATTGAGGACATGGATAATGATGGGCAGATTACCAACAATGTCTACTACAAAAGGAAACATTATAAAAGGATCTAAAAAATATGAGTGAAAAGATGCATAATGGGTATTTGCTTCAAAATAACATACAAAAGGCAAAGTGGGTGGCATATAACAAAACAAGGTTATCCATGAATTGATGATTGTTGGAGTTCGTGGGGGTTTATTACACTTTTCTTTCTGCTTTTGCACCTATTTGAATTATTGGTAATTTGAAAAAAAAAATTTTGTAAAGCAACACGAGAAAAAGTAGCAGGAAAAATTGGACTTGTTTTCACGTTATCATCATGTCAACTGACATTATTGAGCATTTTCTCTTTGCCAAGAACTCTGTCAATTGAGAATGGCCTTAGGTGAAAAAGAGAATTTATTTACTGATATGGCTTCAGGCCCAGGGGAGCTCCTTATTGGCTGTGCTTTCTCCCAACTGGTAGGATCTCTGGTCAGTGGCCCCTGGCTGCTTCTTTGAAGTCCCAGAGGAAAGAGGGAAGTCCTAGTGGTTGCAGCAGTAAGTCTCATGCTGGGATCCCACTGACCCTGCATGGATCCAAATCCATACCTAAACCAGTCATGGCCAGGAGACTGGTGCTCCAGTATACTGATGGACCAGTAGAATTCCACCCCTGAGCTAAGAATAGTCTCAGTAATTCTCACATACCCTGGACTAGGGCAGGCTTATTCTTCTAAAGAGAATCAAAGGAAAGAGAAGATAGCAGGATATTGGGTAGGCAAAATAACAGATTTATATCATCGCATTTATCCCTAATAAACCCCTAGGCACATACTGTCATTACCCCATTTCACAGATGAAAAAGCTTTGAAGCTTAAGAGTTTGAGTGATCAGCCCATGATCACCTAATAGTAGAACTAGGATTCAAGCACTGTAAGTTGGATTTCAGGGACCACATGTCTTGCTGAACATGTAGTCCCTTTCTGAATGAAATAATCCTCTTTGAGCCCAGGGCTCAAATGGTATGTGTATCTCCAAGGTCAACTCATAGTGAAGCCTCATTATTAAAGACAGTGTGGCGTAGTTGTTACAAGCATAGATTTTTGGAGTCAGATGGACTTAGGTCCAAATCATACCATCCAGGTACTGCTTCTTTTAGTAAGCCACTAAGGTAGTGTTAACCTCACTTCAGAACAGGAGAATGTTGAGCTCGGAGAACCTGTGATTTGTCAAGGTGCAGAGACAGGGCACAAATTCATGTCTTTCTCATGCCAAAGTTTAAGTTCTTTCCATCTTTAATCCAGGCCTGTTGGGGAAATGAGATGCAGGCAAATAAGAAATGTTCTGAGTCCCTAACTTTCACTTTGTCCAAAGAAGCAACAGTTTAAAAATCTCTTTTAAAGACTTGAACTCTACCTAAGGTTTTGTTTTCTGAAAGAGTTCTTTGCTTTTCTGTTAGTTTGCACTTTGTATTATAGAAAATCCAAATAGAAGATATATCTCTCCATGTACATATACAAATAAAAAATCCATATAAAAAAGACAAAATGGCATCATGATCACCCCAGTACCCATCACCCAGCTTCAAAAATTATCAACCCATGACCAACTATGTTGTATTAATATCCCCACTCTTCCCTCAGTATTTTGAAGCAAATCTCAAATACTATATTTTTATAAATATTTCAGTTTGTATCTCCAAAAGATAAGGACTCATTTTCCTTATTTGTCCAATGCCAGTATTGCATCTTTCACATTAATTTCCTGTCATTGTACATCCAATGTTTAGCTTTCCATTTGCCTCATAGACGATGTATATTCTTTTGCAGACTGTCTGAATCAAGATATAAATAATATCCATCCATTGGGACTGGTAGATATGTCTGTTAGGTTCTTTTAATCGATCAGTTTCCCTTCCATATCTTGTTTTATCCCTAGCAATTTATATGTTGAAGAAACTGGGTTATTTGACCTGTAGATTTTCTCACAGTCTGGATTTTGCTGATTCTATCCCCATGGTATATTTCACAATGTTTTTCTGTTAATTGGTCATTGGTAGTTGAGCTAGAGGTTTGATCAAATTCAGGTTCAGATTTGATTTCTGTTTTTTTAATACTAATTTACGGATGCTGTTCTCTTTCCTCAGGAGCCCCAGGGTATAGGGGGTTACTCTGTGATGCTGGTAGTCAGTGATGAATCCATTAATTCATTAAGGATTGTAAAATAGTGATACTGTATTCTAGCATTTCTTCTTTCTTTATTAATAGGATCACTTCTATAAGAAACATGATTGTCTCTACTTTTTAAAGCAGTTTGCAAACTGCTGCATTTACTCTACACTGAGTAGTCATATGGCTTTACTTAATCTTTAGCCCTTGTTTCATGTTTTATAAAAAAGTAAGAAAAAAATCATTTTTAGGTTTCATTAGCCTTGATAATCATATATGTGTGATGGTGTACTTTCTGACCTCCAGACATTCAATGTGTAAGGGCACTGATAAGGTTATTTTATCCCAATGAACTCATTTGCCAAGTAGATTTTGCATGTGCTCCCTAAAGGGTCAGTAAACTACCTCTGTCCTGTTACCACGGAAACTTCTGGCCAATGCACCCTTCCCATTTCTGATAGACTTAGGTATTAGATGGACAAAAAAGGTGACCAGCATTATTAAAACTACTATGAACAGTAATTCAATGCAAATTGATTATTTATTTAGAAAGTCAGCCTGTTCATTGCTATAAACTCAGAATGGAGAGCAGCCAGGTCTATTCATAGCTGTTGCCTCATAAATATTTTTGAATGAATGAATGAGTTAAATAAAAAGTTTAGTGCACATTTCCAAATGAATAGGGATAAGCCTTTACCTCCTCACTGCTTGCTGTCTCCTGCTTCCAGTGTAGTGTTTAAGCAGCCTGCCTTCTGTGAGCAGTCAGTGATCTGTGATCTGTGACCCCAGGAATTTTCTTACTGAATACATCTCTGCTAGAGAACCTTTAAAGCTCTGCTCAGGAGGTGAGGCAATTATTTCTTTGTGAAGAGAGTGCTTTCTTTTACAAGTTTCCTCATTCTCTCAACTCTGTGCATCACGAGCCCACATTTGCTTGTGGACTTCCTTCAAATCATACTTACTGAGTTGGGGAATTCAGATAAATTATCAGTAGGGTATGTTGTGACAGCACACAGGGCTTGGAGTGAGATGCATTTGGGCTCAAACCCCAGTCCTGCCTGCCTCCTTTATGTTGTGTTATCTTGTATCACCACTTAACCTAAATAGAACCCCTGCTCCCTTATCTATAAACTAAAGATAATATCTGTTCCAAAGACTTATTGTGAAGATATATAAAAAATAAGTTCTATGATGTACCCATGTCATCCTCTTGCATGTAATAATCACTCATTAAAAAGAAAACATTTTGATGATGAACTTTAAAAGCCAATATTTTTAACTCTTTTCGTTCACTCTAAAGTTGTCTCCATAACTTAACAAAGAAGAATTATGAGAAAGACTCAACACATATCAATTAAGGGGCAGGCCAAGTTCTAACCTAGTTCCTTGAAAAACAGATACCCAGGCAAAAGCTTATGTGCTAGAATTTATGATTCCATGTATATGACATTCTAGAACAGACAAGGCCTTCTGGTGAAAGATGTCAGGACAGTGTTTTTGAGGGGCTGAGTAGAATGGCTGGGGAGGGGCTCAAGGGAGCTTTCTGGGCTAATGGATAGACCTTACAGGTATGGGTTACAGGTATGGGTTACCTCAATGTATGCATTTGTCAAAACTTACTGCAGGTAGATTATGCTCAATTACAAAATGAAAATATAGGTGCCAACACTTTATTGGGGAGTGTAGTCCTAGGGGCCAAGGATGGGGGTAAAAGGGGTAAGGCAAGAAAGGACAAGGCGAATACAGGAAGCATGCCATATACAAGAAGTTTGCCTGCCAGTTCCGTGGCTTTGTGACAATATCTCACAGGCATGTCTTCAGAGACCCAGAGGCAGCTACGATGCTTCAGAATGGTGCCAGGGGAGGAAGGAAGAAGAGATTTCCTGTCAGTTCCCTGAGAGGCCAGGGGGACCCATGGCCACACCTCTCTGTGGCTGTGGCATGGGCCGCAGCACCTTGATGTCTAGCTGGGGGAGCTTTGCTCATGTGAGGGCTTCTCAGGCCCAAAACAGGCCCATGTACAGAGATTGGGTAATGCACAGCTGATTCAGGGGCAGACACAGAAAAGACATATGCGTGGTGAAGTGTGAACTCTCCAGAGCCAGAATTCATGGGTCAGGATGCTGTCTCCACCACCTACCCACCAGTTATGTGGTTTTGGGCAGGTGACCTGACCTCTCCAAGCCTCAGTTTCCCAGTAGCAGATACTCTTGGTGGCCCTGAGCCTACTCTGGAGGCTGTCTGAGATAGGTCTCATGCACAACTCTTGGTGCCCCTGACTGAGGGTGTTCATTCTATAGCAACAGGGGTGAGTTCCTTCTAGCTATGAAACAGTCCAGACATACACGAAGAGCAGTAAACATCTCTAGGAGTGACTCTCAACCAAAAAGGGATGGGACCTGTGGAATTAAATTGTAGCTTCTTTGTCCCTCAGTTGGGAAATGCAGAGGTGTGCCCTCTCAGCAGGTTACCGGTAGGACTGTGGCCCTGTCATCCATAATGTAACAGGTGCACAGATGCATTGCAGATTGCTTCCTTCCTCTCCCTGTCTCACCCCTCACTTCCCCTTCTGTGCTTCCTGGAGACGATTTCCCCAGAAAACTACCTGTCTCCAAATTCTTGCCTTGGGGTCTGCTTTTGGAGAAACCCAACTCAAAAACATCAACTATCAGCAAAACATAATGATTAATTGAGAAAATATAGATAAAGCCCTCAGATCAGTACTTACCTCTTTGTCAATTTAAGATAAGAGGGTCAATCATTTCATTTTCCCTCATAGTCACCACTAAAGACAACCATGTAATTTATTATCCAATTTGAACACTTTTGAGAATGAAAGGGGGCACTCTTTTAATTAGTCAGGGAGAACAGGTGAAAACTGGGACTATCCTAAGTTGGTTTGGACTCTCTGAGCTTCCTCGGCTTGTGTACCTTTTTCCTTAACCATATTAGGGAAGTTTTTGGTCATTGTTTCTTCAGATAGTTCTCAATCCCTTGATTGCTCTCTTCTCCTTATATATTCCCATGATGCAGATGCTGTTCCACTTTGTGTTGTCCAAAATGTTTCTTAAGCTCTCCTCATTTTTTAAAATTTTTTTTTCTTTCTGATACTCTGCCTGGGTATTTTTTTCCTACCTCATCTTCCAAATCACTGATTCGATCCTCTGATTCATCTAACCTACTGTTTATTCCTTCCAGTGTATTATTTACTTCAGATATTGCAGTCTTTACTTCTGAGTGGTCCTTTTTATGGTTTCTATGTTTTTTTTTTCATGCTGTTGAGCTTCCTTATAATCATTGCTCTAAACTCTTTATTTGATAAGTTGCTTGCCTCCATTTCATCTAGTTCTTCTAGAGAATCATCTTGTTCTTTCGTTTGGGATCTGTTTCTTTGTCTTCCCATTTTGGCTGCTTCTTTGTATTTTCTGCCTTAGTTTTTCAGCTAATCAACAATATAGCCTCAGGCTGTAATCAGCAGCCAGGCTTAAGCACCACAAGGTAGGGCAAAGTAATTCCTGTGAGTGGAGTTATTGCTTCCCTTCAGACTGATACCACTTGGAGAGGAGTGCTCTGCCTGAGAAAGATGGCTTCTGTAGTATGGGAGATGACTCAGCACAGGGATCCTGGCAGCTGTTCCTTCAGTTCTCTCCCCAGATTCACCAACCCCAGACTCTCTCTGAGCATCTCTCATTCACCCTGCCCTCCCTCTGCTGGAGTGCTGGCTAAGTGGCTGCAAACAAAAGTTGGCCCTCTAAGAGGCTCTCTGCATGCCTAGTTGTCTTTCCATGGCAGACAGAAACCCTGCTACTTTTCATAACTAGATGTTACCTGAGTTCCTTTCTGGCTTTGCTGGTATAGGCTGAGGAACCCAGTTTCGGGTTCAGACCCAACACGTCTCATTGGAAACCCCTCAGCCTCTGAAATACCCCTCTAGAACTTTACCTGCTGCCTGTGGGAGTACAGCCAGCCCTCTCGTGGCTCTTTTACACTCCCTATTAGACTTGTTGTGAAGTGGTTTCTTCTGTCTGTCCTTGGTTATAAGGCTTCTCTCCAACTAGTATTCAGTTGGTTATTCAGGATGATTTCTCTACAACTTAGTTGTAATTCCAGATTGTTCCTGGGAGGAAGTTAGTGTAGCTTCCACTTACTCTTCCACTATCTTGGATGTGGGACTATCCCTAGAAAACAAGGATGTATTATTACCCAACAGTTATGGCTTCAGTAGAAAAGGAATTCTCTAGTAGTCCAAAATCTATAGATAGTCCTGAATTGAACTGTTTCAAAATTTACATTTTTATATATTATCATTTCTTGAACTGGAGTCTCACCTGTATTGTATCACTTTAATGTCTAAAAGGATCATTTTAAACTTTTCATTTGCAAGTTAGCAGTGAAAGTGCCCCTTACAAAGAACTAAGGAGGTATCTCACACACAGAGAAGTGCTTTAGGTATAACAAAATGAAAAGAACTATTCAAACTTCTTCCAACAGAGTACAGAATTGACTTTGAAGAGGGCAAAAACTTAGGTTGTAGAAAGCTAACACCCAAATGTGACACATTTGAGAGAATATTAAGATCACCATGCAGTATTGACTGCAAGTAGCCCCTTCTGCCAGTGAAATAAGAGATGTAGAATCACAGCCCTGGTAAGAGGTGGAAGGAGCATTGTATATATCTTATAGCTAATCCTTTGGCTCCCAAATATATGTAACTTCCTCTCCAGAACACCTAGAGGAACTTTTGTAAGCCTGCAGAGAATTGGTTCTTACCTAGGTAGGCCACACCTGGCCTAGAGCAAGGGTCAACAAACCATGGCCCCAGAAAGCTGGCCAGATCCAGCAATGCTCATTTGCATACAAATAACCTATGCCTGCTATGACTACTCAGTGGGAACATCAAATGCAGTTGCAAACAAATTAATCATAGAGCCTACAAAGCTTAAAATAGTTGTTATCTGGACCTTTATAGAAAAAGATTGCCAACTACTGATCTAGAAGAATCTGTATTTTTAAAAAACTTTTCAAAAGATTCTGGTGCACAACTAAGTTTGGGAATTATTGATGACAACTTGTGTCCTTTATTTATAAAAACACTAAGCCAAGAGGCCCAGAGGGGTCTGAAAAGGTGAAGTTACTTGCCCAAGTGAGAAAGCCAAGTCAAGATTGAGAAATGTCTCATCTTTTAACCCTCATCTTCCTACCACAAACACCCTCTCTCTCTAATGATAATCTGAGCCTCTGTTAAAAATCTGCCTCTTCTCTCAATCACAGTGGAGCTCAGCTGACAGCAATGTTTCCTGGCCAAGAGCATTTGATGATGAATAATACAGTGACTGCTTGTTATCCAGCATCATACGTGTGTGCCAGACATCTTCCCTCTGTCATGGCACCGTCTGGACAGAACACCTAGTGGAATTTCCCACAAATGACATTTGATAGATATGTGACATGGAAATCTCTGAAGTGAAAGGTTTTTCGAGAGTGAGATGGGTCATACATCACAACAGAGAATTATTTATTCATCTGTTCATTCATTCAACAAATATTTACTAGATGCCTTACCATCAGCCAAGCACAATGTGAGGCACAGTAATTTCAATCTCTATTTATGCACCCTGTAATTTGATGAAGGAGTCAAACAAACAGTAAATAATAGATAACTAATTAAATAAATAGATAAGTAGATAGACAATGTAATTGCCATAAATGTTATAGACAAAACATAATAGTAACAAAAACAGGCAATAATTAAAGAGTGCCTGTTACGGCTCAAGCAGTATTTTACATGTATTTTATGTACTGACTTGGTTAATGTTCAAATAGACCTATAAACATAGCTGCTATTATAACCCTCATTTTACAGATGGGAAAAACTGAGACACAAACTGGCTAATTGGGTCACATGGGTAAGAAATGGTGAAGCCAGGATTTACATAAACACTGTCTAACTCAAGAGTCCTTAACCACTAGTTTTATGCCTTCAATATGAGGATATTGTCCTGAAAAAAGCTGTTTAAGCTGATCTGGTCCTTCACAATGCCTGGTTCATACATATGACTACATAATTAATGTATGACTTAATGAATTAATGAAGGTATACATAACTATATACATGTGTACATATATTCTTTCTGGCATAAAATGAACTGTTGTGAGTCCCACATGAGCCATCCTCATTTTTTCCTTTCTGAGTGTTTGAACTATTGCCAGCTATTTCAGTCCAAACACTGCTGCACTCACCTGTTGTAAGGGGTAAAATTCAATAATTAGACAGAGCTCTTTAAATCAGTTAAATGATTCTGAAGAAAGAACTAGAGAATCATAATTTATTAAAATGTTTGAAGTATTAGCAGTGAGAATAATACAAATAGAAGGTCAAAATCTTACAAGATTGCTACAAGAAAAAAAAGTCAATCATAAACCTAGATGCACTGAAGATGTATTTATTGCATTTTCTTAGCATATAAAGCATTGACCAAAAGGGAGCATGTTTAGGAAGAAATGAGCTGATTTAGATTCTCAGGAGTGTGTGTGCCCTTGAGATATTTCAGGATCAGATTCTTCTGGGGCTCTTTCATGGGGGTCAGTGGGTAGAAGCACCTCAAACCAACTTAAAGTGACCTCTCTGTGAACCTAAAGCTGGAGGTCTTTGAACCAAGGTAAGAGAGGTTTTGTCCACCTAGTAAATGAGACACACTCTCCACAAGTGCCCATCTGACTGTAAAGATGCTTCTCCAGGCCATGTTTAAATCTTAATGGCCAACTTTAGTCCTCTCATAATTAATACCCTGAAGGTGTGCAAGCACTTGTTCAGCTCTTGGAATATTTAACCGATGTGAGAGGAAAGGGGAGAATGTTTTCTGAAATATTTTAATACTTTAATATTTACGTTTTTTGAAATCCTAAAGCCTTTAATATGGCTAGACAGACCATCAAATATCCACCTTCCTGGCTCAGTCTTTGCACAGAGAGGAAACATCATAGCCCTTCCTTAACCTTTGTTTAAATTCTACTTTAAGTCCTGGTTTAAATGTCTTCTCTAAAACCTCATGCTGAATTATCTCAGACTACATTAATGAAGAATATGCTCCCAAAATATGACTGCCTGAGTTCAGAACATGCCACCTCCAAATGCCACTTTGTTACAGTGGTTATTTTGAGCTGCAGGCACTTGAAGGGAAGCAGACACAGGGAGAGGATTTCTCTGACCTGCTCTCATCAACCTAAAGACAGATCCTCCATAAGGACCCTAATTGTCCTAGATCCTCTCCCAGAGAGTTTCTTCAACAACGGAGATTGAGTCATGACAGGCTTAGAGACTAGAAGCCCACACCACACCCAGACACTGTGTCACAAATTCTCATGCCTCTTATCACTTCTTTTAAGGGCCCATTCATCTTTCTCAAAAATAATTTCTTCTCCCCTGAGAGGCCTACATGCCCCCTCCCCTTTCCCTATTAAGATGGTATTTAAGCCTGAATTCTTTTTTTTTTAATTTTTAAATTTTTGTTTTTGAATCATGTTTATTCTATTACTGTTGTCTCAGTTTTTCCCTCTTTGCCCTCCTCCACACACCCCACCCTGCCTCCTGCTTCAACAGTCAATGCCCACTCTGTTATCCATGTCCAAGTGTCATTCATACATATTCTTTGTCTAGTCCCTTCTCCTTTCCACCATTGTCCTCCTTCCCCATCCCCTCTGGTCACTTTTAGTCCACTCCACGTTTCCATGCCTGTGGTTTATTTTGTTTGTTAGTTTATTTTGTTGAATAGAGTCCACATATAGGTGAGATAATATGGTATTTGTCTTTCATCAACTGGTTTATTTCACTTAGCATAATATTCTTCAGTTCTCCCCATGTTGTTGCAAAAGGTAGGAGTTCCTTTTTTCTTTCTTTCTTTTATTTTTTTAAATGCAGATTGATTTTATTTATTTTTTTGTAAATTTATAAATCATGTTTATTCTATTACAGTTATCTCAACTTTTACCCCTTTTCCCTTCCTCCACCCATCCCACCACTGCCCCCCACTCCCATAGTCAATTCCCACCCTGTTATCCATGTCCATTGATTATTCATACATGTTCTTTGTCTAGTTCCTTCTTCTTCTTTCCACCATTATCCTCTTTCCCCATCCCCTCTGGTCACTTTCCGACTGTTCCATGTTTCCATGCCTATGGTTTATTTTGTTCATTCGTTTATTTTGTTGAATAGAGTCCACTTATAGGTAAGATCATATGGTATTTGTCTTTCATCAACTGGCTTATTTCACTTACCTTAATATTCCACACTTCCATCCATGTTGTCACAAAAGGTAGGAGTTCCATCTCTCTCTCTCTTTCTTTCTTTCTTAAATACAGATTGATTTTATTGTTTTTAAATGTCAAAGTTAATTATAAAATATTTAAAAAATTTGAAACAATTCTAAAGTCTCAGCCATTAAACCAACATGACACCAGCACAGAAATACCCAAGTAGATCAATGAAATACAATGAGCATTCTAGAGACAAATGTATATATCTGTCTAACAATATATGATTAAGTTGATATTTCAAATCACTGGATAAAATAATTTTTATTCAACAAATAAGGTGCATGGACTACTATTACTTGAAATAAAACAAATATAGAGCCTATTTCACACATTATACAAGAAATATTCAGGTGAGTTAAAAATCAATATGTAGAATTTAAGGAGTTTTAGAAGAAATTAGAACTAATACTTTTCATGACCTGAAGTAAAATATTCAAAGCCAGAAGCTATAAAGTAAATATTAAGAATATGACTATATTAAACATTTAACTATATACTAATATACATATAAAAAAATTAAAGGACAAGGAATAGAATGGAAAACTATTGGCAACACATCTAAAACATGGTTAATAGAGGGTTTTTTTGGGGGGGGGGGGGTTTAGGGAAAAAAGTTCTACCAACCTTTAATCAATAAATGGATAAAGAATACCAAAAAGTCATTTAAAGCTTTTTATTAAAAAAAATAATAGAAATAGGCAAGAAATATACTAAAACATGTTTAGTTTCAACAAATAGTAAAGGAACAATTAAAATAACATCACTGTCACCATCAGATTAATGAGTATTAAAAATATTGGTAATATCAAGTATTGGCAACTATGAAAGGAACTGGATATTCATAGAAACTTTTCTTCATCTTAAAGCAGTCCCTTTAGCATATTTTGCAGTGCTGGTTTGGTGGAGGTGTATTCTTTTAGCCTTCTTTTGAGTGGGAAACTCCTTATTTCCCCTTCCATTTTAATTGAGAGATTTGCTGGATAGAGCAGTCTTGGGTGCAGGAATTTCCTTTTCATTACTTGGAATACTTCTTGCCATTCCCTTCTGGCTTGCAGGGTTTCTGTAAGGAAATCAGATGTTAGCCGTATTGGGCTCCCTTATATGTTATTACCTCTTTCTCCCTTGTTTGCTTTAGGACTGCCTGTTTGTCTTTGATATTTGCCATTTTAATGATGATGTGTCTTGGAGTGGGCCTCATTGGGTTCCTCTTGAATGGGACCCTCTGTGCTTCCTGGACTTGGGTGAGTTTTTCTCTCCTCCAGTTAGGGAAGTTTTCCATCGTGACTTTTTCAAACAGGTTCTCTATCCCTTCCTCATCTTCTTCTCCTTCTGGTATCCCTACTACACAGATAGTACGTTTCAGGTTGTCCTGCATTTCCCTAAATGCCTCTTCATTCCTTTTGGTCTTTTTTCATTTCCATGCTCTTTCTGAGAACTTTTTTCTACCTTGTCTATCCTCCAGCTCACTGATTCAGTCCTCAGCTTCATCTAGCCTGCTTTTGATTCCTTCTACTGTGTTCTTCAATTCAGAAATTGTATTCTTCATTTCCTCTTGTCTCTTATCGATCGTTTCTATGTCCTTTTTCATGCTGATATAGTTTGCAGTAAGTTCCTCGTAGTTTCCCTGTAGTTTTTTATACCTCTCTCTGAGCTCACTGAGCTCATAGAGCTTCCTTAGAACTGTTGTTTGAAACTCAGTATCTGTAAGTTTACTTACCTCTATTTCATTTAGTTCTCTTTACGGGGATTCCTCCTTTCTATTCAAGTGAGGGTATTTCTTTGTCTTCCCATTATTTGTGAGACTCTTCTTTTTTGCTTCTGATTCTTAAGTTAATCTGTCTTGATTTCCTGACTTCATGGTGTGAACTTCTATGGTTAGAGACCGCTGTTTTTACTTTCTGGATCTGCCTCTGATGATGTCAGCTGTTGACCCTGTCTGACTTTAGGCAGTCCATTCGAGACTTCAGGTAATCTACTTTCTGTGGCTATCTCCTTTAGCTGTTAATATATTCACTCTGCACTCAGCAAGGCACCTTAGACAGCTCAGGGTGGGGTGGAGCCCCTCCTGGGGGCAGGGTTATTGGGTCTGTTCATGCTGGTGTGTATGGGGGAGGAGTCCACACTGAGATCCCACCAGGTACTCTCTCTATTCTCTCCCGAAAGCCTCCATCCCCAATCTCTCCTCAAATGTAGCCAGACCTCTCTGCACCCCCTTTAGCCAGGGATCTACTGTCTGTGGCTGCCACTCTGCACTCAGCAGGCAGCTTAGACAGCACAGGGCAGGGTGGAATCCCACCTCGGGGTTGGGCTACTGGGTCCTTTGACACTGGTGTTGGTCAGGGGAAGTGGTGTCTGCCTGCGTAAGATGGTTGCTGCTGCATGGGGGATTTGTCAGCACCAAGGTCCCACTGGCTACTCTCCTGGTTTCTCCCCAAAGCTTCCTCCTCAGTCTCTCCCCAGGCATCTGTAGCCCAACTTTGCCGGGGACCAGGGTAAGTGGCTGCAAATAAAAATTTATTCATTGGGCCTTTAAACAGTTCTTTGCGTCTCCAGCCACCTGTGTCTGGCAGGGAGCCACCCTGCAGCTTTTTGCAGTTCTCTGTTTTCCGTGTACTTTTTGGGCTCTGGTGCTGTGGGCTAGAGGTCCCCACTTTTGGTTTAGACCCCGCTCTCCTCAGGGGGATCCAACTGGCCATTTCAATATCCTTCTGGTGCTGTTGCCTGTGTGCACCCTACCCACCTTCTCAGGTCTGTACCGCTCTACTTACCAGTTAGATTACGCTAAAGCTGATTCTTCTGTCTCCAAGGTTACAAGGCTCCTCTCTTGCTCTTGTTCAGTTGTTTGTTCCAGGTGATTTCTTCACAATTTAGTTATAATTCAGGTTGGTCCTGGGAGGAGGTCAGAGTGACTTCTACTCACTCCTCCACCATCTTGATTCCTCTTAGCCTGAATTTTTATCTACATCTTTGATTTACTCATTTTTTCCTCAGTATCTGCCATATATACATGAGATATACATGATAAATTCTGCTTGTTTTTCTCCTGTTAATCTGTCTTTTATTATAGGGGTCTTAGCTAAAAACTCAGAGGGGTAACAGAAAAAGTATTTTTCCTCTCTGACATTAATCTCTTCTATATTTTTCTATACTTTCATGGCACAGTTTGAATAGTCATTGTTTAATGTCTTGTGCTCTATTTCACACTACTTACCAAGCCTGTGTATGGCTCAGTGTAGCAGTCTAAGAAATAGTTGTACAATGAAAGAATATTTCCCAGAAACTCTTTTTCATGCCATCTATAAGAACTTTCTGGGTTCTATGGTATAATTCTTGTTATTGGTTTGATATTTGCTTATGAGCTCTCTTAAAATGAGTTCCTCCAAAGCAGAACCTGAAATAAGATTTTGTGTTCAGAAATCTAATTTGGAAGGAAAATCCTAGGAAGCCAGATAGATGGGTTGGGGGAGTGAGCAAGAGAAGGAGAAAACAAAATATGGCCTTTATGGGCAACTGTGCTCTTCTCTGCCAGGACCAGGGACTGGGGCCTTTATCCACTACTTCCTCATTGTTGAGGGTAGCCCCCAGGTGCTACCTTCCTCTAACTCTATGGAGGTGGAAAAGCAGAGAGAGAGTGAAAGCATGAAGTGGGAGCTTCCCTCATTGCCAGAAATGGCCCTCTCAGCTAAGATTGACATCAGGGAAATGGGATTGAGGCACGGGCACTATGAGTATCTGGCCACAAAGCCAGAAAATACCATCTCTAAACACATTTTCTAACCTAGAAAGAATTGGTAAAATGTACTTTGGAAGGAATTAAGTGGATTATTTTAAAGATTGATTGATTGATTGATTGATTGATTGATTTTAGAGAGAGAGGAAGGGAAGGAGGGAGAAAGAATCGGAAAGAAACATCAATGCGAGAAACATTGATTGGTGGCCTCTGGTACACACCCTGAAAGGGACCAAACCACAACCCAGGCACGTGCCCTGACCATGAATCCAATTGACAACCTTTTGCTTTGGGGGACAGCACCCAACCAACTGAGCCACACTAGTCAGGGCATTAAATGGAGCATTTAAAAAAAATTTTTTTAATGTAATGTAAAAACATCCAGGCCAAGTTGGGGCCCAACATTAATACTTTTTAAAAGAAGGTGGCACTCAGTTTGCCCTCTCCACCTTAGCCATGTTATCATTTACTGAACACAGAAATGATCACTATGCCGAAAGGGTGTAGATGTTCCTTAAGCATGATACTCCGGTAGAAACATTGTTGCTATTTGTGTAGACTGATATTGTCTTTTATTTATTTTTAATATCACTTATTTTCTCTTATTATGAAAGTAAAACATGTTTATTCTGAAAAATGTAGAAAATACAGTTGACCCTTGAACAATGCAAAAGTTAGATGCACCAACCCGCAAACAGTCAAAAATATGTGAATCGCTTCTGACTCCTAAAAACTTATCATCCCTTGGTATCTGAGGGGAATTGGTTCCCAGATCCCTGCAGATACCAAAAGCCTTGTATGCTCAAGTCCTCTGTATAAAATGGCATGGTACAGTGCATATAATCAGCCTCCCACATTTACCAACTTGCAAGTGCAGTTTGAAAAGTGTACAGGTATTTATTGAGAAACATCCACTTATAAACGGACCCTTGCAGTTCAAGACCATGTTGTTCATGGGTCACTCATACAACTAAGAGCAAAGAAGGAAGTGACAGCCTTATATTGTCTCTTAGCTAGACATAGCCATATCAGCGTTTGGTGTATTTCCTTTCAGTGTTTTACCCAGGCAATACAAAATGACATCACTGCTCATACCATTCTTAAAATTTTCACTAATTGTGGACATTTTCCTATGTTGATAAATATGGATGAATAATTTTTTCCCTCCTTTGCTTCATTCTTTCCTCCTTCCTTTCCCCTCCCTCCCTCCATTTCTTCCTTTCTTTTGTAAAAATAATTCTAATTTTTGTCTTGTTACAAAAGTAATACATGTTCATTGTAAAAAATACACACATACAATATGTTTCTACTGCACCCCTCAGAGAAAAAGAAATCTACTCTCTAAAGCATGAGTCAGCAAACTTTTTCTAGGCCAGTTAGTGACTATTTTCACTTTTCAGGCCAAGTGTTCTTGGTTGCAACAACTCAATTCTGCAGTATAGACCAAAAGGAGCCATAATGTGCAAGAGTGAGTGTGGCTGTATTCCGGTAAAACTTCATTTATAAAAAACAACAGTTTGCTGAGCTCTGATCTAGGAAAAAACACTTATAACACATCTCTAGAAATACATGTCTATTTTTATTTACAAAAATGGGATCAGTTACATAAGCTGTCCTGTATGTATTTAAATATTTATCAGTGTCTGTTACATACCAGGCATGTACAGTGCACCCAGTGGTAAACAAGGCTGGCACAGGCCCTGCTCTCATGATATTCACTGCAGGAGACACACAGTAAACATAGCAAGTGCTCTGAAAGGCATGGGTTGTGACAAACAAAATGAGCATTCAAGTATATCACAACTTTTGCAACCAAACCCCTGCTCATGGGCACTTAATTTCCTTAGTTGTTTCTATTGTAGATCACACTGTCACAAACATTCTTGGGATTAAATATTTATGAAAAACCATCATTATTTACTTAGGCTAAATTCCTTTAAATGGAACCTCTGAGTCAAAAATATACAAATATTTTTTGGTCTTGTGCTGGTCTTTGCCAAACTACTTTCTAGAAAACTTATACCAATTCACACTTCCACCTGAGCTGAACTTTATTTTCTTACTTCCTTTGTACAACCAGATCAGGTTTCCTGGACTGGCAAAATGAAATGAAAGTGGTGTAAATCGCAGCCATGTCATAGACATGAAGAGGTAGGGAACCATTCATGGGAAAGGAGCCCTGTTTCAGATGTCTTGTCTCTGGGATGTCCTGTGATTTGATCCCTATATAATAGTTAGAAGTAAATCTCAGAAGTTCCTTAGAGCTGACACCAGTTATTAACTCCCTTCATTGTGTGCCAGAAACTATAGTAAGCCCTCTATGTGCATGATGTGAATTAAGCCTCAGAACAAAATGGATCTGAGAGCCCTGACCAACGTGGCTCAGTTGGCTAGGTGTTGTCCTGCAAAGCAAAAGGTCACCAATTCAATTCCTGTTCAGAGCACATGTCTGGGTTGTGGGTTCTGTCCCTGGTTGAGGCATGTGCCAGAGGCAACTGATCAATGTTTCTCTCACACATTGATGTTCCTTTCTCTCCCCCTTTCTCCCTCACTTCTCCTCTCTCTAAAAATAGATAAATAAAAACAGACCTGAGAAACTATAAATGGCCCAATGACAGTGGATCAGGACCATGACCATGTCTCTTTGAACCAGAATAGAAATTCCAAGCTGGCAGCTCCATAGTTTGTTTCCTTTGGCTCAGTGTGGCCCAGCACAATGTTTAAAAATGTATTGTCATAGTTCCAAACATTTCAAAACTAGAAAATGTAAGATAAAATTCATACTTAAAACTGTGGAAAAATTGCAAGATCTAGGCACACTGAGGTCACATTCCTACTTGGTGACAGTTGGCACATTCAGAGGGTGGCTCCTACAGAGGGTATATGTGTTCTGGTAATGATTTTATTGAGATAAGATTAGTGACCTCTCAGAAATTCATCCTCTTTCCAACCAGTGTAACTTTATTGTTGGGACAGAGCAGGGAGCTGTAGGGAGGATACATGTCCTGCCTCTTCATCCATTCCACTTCTCTTATTGATTTACTTGCCTGAGTGTGTTGCCCCCTGGTAATCACTGGGCTGTGGGATGAGACTGGGGAGAAGGAGGCAGAAGTGTGTCCAGCCACAACCAAGACCCAGCATGAACCCTAGTGAAGGGGACACTACTAATGCTTACTTATATGAAGATATATCAGGCTCTTGGTTTCTGGGCTCCTGCTTCTCCCCTCTTATACCATCTTTCTCATTTTTGCTTTATTAATCACCTAAATTCTTTTTTAGTACAGGTCACTCTTGGCCATAAGGGTCTCTCTACTCCATCTCACCTTAGAAACATTTTGGCCAGGACCCACTTACAAAGGATCAGACCAGTGGCTCCTCCTCTGCTAGTTCATCTCTGCCAAATGCCAGATGCCACAGCCTGGCCATGTGTCTGCCAGTTCCACACACAGAGTGCTGCACAGACAAGTCTTCTGCTAGGAAGATCCCTGCATTTGTCTAGCTTGCAAATCTGCAACCGAAGAGAGCACTGGGAATCTGATAGGACTTGTGGCTCTGGGAGCCAGAGTTCAGCTGTCTCAAGTCTTCACATTGTATTTTATTTATTTAGAGCTGTATTGTGCAAAGAAAAATCACTTCTACATATATGTACTTCCCACACATCAGGTACTGTGTCCAGTAAGGGAATTCTGCCAGCAAAAACTACATCTGTGTGTGGCCCCTATGCCAGCATGGAGGGGATCCAGGGACTCCCTAAGGCGGGACAAGCTGGATAAAGGAGGCCTCTAGAAGGTGCTGCAAACCTAGCCTCTAAGCTGGGAGACATCTCTTAAAAACACCGAGTCAGGTCTTTAAATGCCCACCCTGTTCAAGCCTCCCTTTTCCATAAGGCTACCTGACTCTCTGCCTTCAGCAAACTCTCTCATTTGTACTGTGGCTACTGAGCAGTTGAAATGTGGCCAGGCCAAACCATGATGTAGTCTAAGTCTAAAATACAGGCAGGGTTTGAAGATTTAGTACAAAATAACAAAATGCAAAATATCACTTTTATAAAACTCACATTGGTTACCTGTTGAAATGATAATATTTTGGCTATATTGGGGTAAATATATTATTAACTTTATCTGCTTTTTACCTTTATTAATATGGCTACTAGAAATTTGAAAGTAGCACATGTGTCTCCTATTTGTGTTTCATGTTAGGTTTCTACTAGACAATTGTGTTGTAGAGAACTCACTGAGCCAACCACATCAAATGTGCTTCTGTATGACTTTGCTGAATATAGCAGCCCCTACCTTATCCACAGGAGATAAGTTACAAGACCTCCAGTGGATGCCAGAAACCATGGATAGTACCAAATCCTATATATACTGTGGTTTTTCCTATACACACACACCTTTTCACTTAAAAGAAGCACTTTATGGCTTCTGTTTGGCATGTCCAAATTGCCAGCATCACTACTCTTATGCTTTGGGACCATTGTTAAGTAAAATAAGGGTTATTTAAAATAACCTCTGCCATACTGCCACAGTTGATCTGATAATATGAGATAGCTACTAACTGACTAACAAGTGGGAAGCATGTACATCATGGATCAGCTGGGCAAAGTGATGATTCATCCTGGGCAGGATGATGCAAAATGTCATTATGCTACACAGAATGGCACACAGGATGGTATTATTCTAAACAGAATAAGTCAGACAGCCCTGGCCAGATGGCTCAGTTGGTTGGCGTTTCATCCCTCGTACCAAAAAAAGGTTGCAGGTTCGATCCCCAGTTAGGTTGTGGGTTCCTAGATTGTGAGTTCAGTCCTTAGTCAGGGTGCATATAAGAGGAAACCAACCAATGTTTCCCATTCTCCCTCTCTTGTCCTCTCTTGCAAAAAAATCAATAAATATAACCCTCAAGTGAGGATTTTAAAAATAATAATAAAATAAGTCAGACAGAAAAAGACAAATACCATTTAATTTCACTTATATGTAGAATCTAAAAAAAAAATAAACAAACAAAACAAAAACAAACTCATTCATAAACAAACTGAGGGTTGCCAGATGAGAGGCAAGTCGAGGGATGAGTGAGAAAGGTGAAGGGAGTAAAAAGTTACAAAATATTCACATGGATGTAAAGTACAGCATAGGCAATATAGTCAATAATATTGTGATAATTATGTATGGTACCAGTAGATACTAGAATTACATAATTGTCTAACCACTATGCTGTACACCTGAAACAAATATAAAGTAAAAAATAATCAACTTCTTTTACTCTCAAAAAACTTATGAATTGTTTATTTCTGGAATTTTCCATTTAATATTTTTTTTACCATGGTTTACTGTACATAACTGAAACTGCAGAAATCATGACTGTCAATAAGGTGGGGGACCACTCTCTTATACAGAGAGACACACAGGCGCATGCATACTCACCCCTATATTCTCTGTCTCTCCAACTAGATATAAGACGGGACTAAGGTTTCTTTACTATTTCATCACTTTCTGCCCAAGTGCCTCTGTTGCTATTAGAGATCCAGTGTATGTATGTGATAATGATTTTTTCATTCATTTGATAAATATGTGTTGACCCATACTCAGTACCAGGCTCCCCTGGGAACTTAACTTTTACTCAATAACTGGCATAATTCCTACAGAGTAGGAATTACTTAGTTTCACAGATAAGGAAATTGGGGTAGAAAGTTTAAGTGACTTGCTCAAGGCCATGGTAGGTAAGTGACAAGAAACAGGATTTCAACACTCTTTTGTCTGGCTCCAAACCATGTGCCCTTACCACTAGTGGGCTGACCCTGCTGAGAGCTTTCCCTCAGCTTTAAATCCTCATGTTTATACATGTGCACTTATTACAATGTTGGTTAGGTCCATCTTTCCCAATAGACTTCATGGGAAGACAGAAACTATTTCTTGTCTGATCAGTTTTGCATCACTTGTACCTAGTGAGCACTTAGTAAATATGTTAATAAGTATCTAAATAACTATGAAGAGCAAATGATAGTGCCTTTTTCCCCACCATTATAACATTCATATTAAATTCCATTTCCCTAGAATGATTATAAATTAGAATAAAACTCTATAGCCACTTTCTCTGCAACTATAATACTGTAAACATTCATTTAGCATTTTATTTATTTAGGGCTCCATTATGCAAAGAAGAAATCTATTTATGTTAGAGTCTGGGGGGAGAAACACTGGTCTCTCTTTCTGCACTTTGTATTATCTCAAACCAACATGACAAACTGGCTTCCTGTCTTCCATCAAAATAGAATATGCACCCACATAAGAGCTGCATGCTTGCTGTTGCCAGGGCCTTGGTATAAACCTAGGACTTATGGGTTATTTTTAATAATCTTGGCATAAAGTATTCATTATGGAACTGTCTTAACATGCCAAGACCACCTAATGGTTATGAAACAGAAAACCATCCTGCTTCCCAGAGAAGAAAGGCAGACAGGCATGCAGAGAGGAACACTGAGCTACAGACCGTAAGGAGTGGTCACTGGTCTCAGCTTTGTCACTCATTCCCTCTTCTACTTTGAATGAGCAAAATTCCTTGTTGTCATGAACTTTAGTTTTTACATCTATAAGACTGAGGAATTAAAACAGCTCAAAAGGACAGCAACATGACATACCTACCATGTCACTGGTGTCATCTTCCATTGCAGACACTCCTAATAAATCACAGTATACTTTCCCATTTAACCTAGGTGCAGCTCCATAGACCTTATTATAGCACTCCTCATGGCTGTCACCCTTCAGTCACTGATATTTGCCAAGCCAATAGTTGTGCATGTCTGTTGTGTGTACAGGGAAGGAAAAATACATCACAGTAGGACAGTTTTTATTCTTAAAATCTTTCCCTGCATGACCTGGCAGTCACCTCCTGGGTCATGACGACATTACAAGCCATCCTCTGAGATGACCCTGTTGTGTAAAGGTCACCTGAGCACTTCTGATTCCTGGCAACAGTGAGATGACAAAATTCTGAATAGGCTGAGATTTGAGAGAATTGCCAGAAGCCATATTCTTTCTGAAGCTCCACTAAAGAGTCATCATAGGTCATGGTGGAGGAAGAGTGTGCAGCTTTGTTTTTTGTGTCATATCCCAAACTCTAATATATTTGCTGGACTGTGAAGATATCCTTAGTATTTAGAACACCAGAATATGGGTCTCCAGAGTGTGGCTTAGTGAAATGGCCACTGGGAAGGACATTTTATGACACATGTACTATTAGATGGGAAAAAGCCACAGAACCAGTTTGCTTCTTTAAAAAAAAGAATTAAAAAATGTACATGCACAGATCAGTGATTTTCAATTAGTGTGCTACAAGAATTTTTAAAATATACAATACTTGATGGCTTAGTCAGGAACACAGATGCTTTTTTCCTTATATTGTCAAATTTTTAAAAATGAGAACAGGAAAATCAAGGTGGCAGAGGAGTGAATGGAAGGCATATTGACCTCATACCAGCAACAATCTGGAATTACAACAATATTGTGGAGAAATCACCTGGAACAAACAACTGAACAATAATCAGAGAGGAGACTTATAACCTCAGACACACAGAAGAATCAGCTTTAGCACAACCTACCTGGTAAGGAGTATGGTAGAGACTAGAGAAGGCAGAAGGGGCATCCACAGGAGGCAGAGCCAGAAGGATATTGAAAGGGCCAGTTGGATCCCCTTAAAAGACCGGGGTATAAACCATAAGCAGGGATCTCCGGCCTACAGGACCAAAGCCCAAAAAGTACACAGATAACTGGCAGCTGCTAAGAGCAGCAGGGTTGCACCCTGCCAGAGACAGGCAGCTGGAGACGCAAGGGACAAACTCAAAAATTTTTATTTGCAGACACTTACCCTGGTCTCTGGCAAAGGCAAGGGCAGAGTTGGCTAGAAATGCCTGAGGAGAGACTGGAGATGGAGGCTTTAGGGAGAGAACAGAGAGTAGCTCGCAGGATCCCAGTGATGACTCCTCCCCCATATGGAAGCAGCCATCTGGCTCAAGAAGACCACTCCCCTGAGCAACAACAGCCTGAGAGGACCCCAAACCCCATCCCCAGGAGGGACTCTGCCCCACCCTGTGCTGTCTAAGCCAGCCTGCTGAGTGCAGAGTGACTAGATTAACAGCTGAAGTAGACAGCCACAGACAGTAGATTCCTGGAAGTCTTGAACAGACTGACTAAGGTCAGACAGGGTCAACATCTGACATCATCAGAGGCAGATCCACAAAGGAAAAACAGCAGTCTCCTGCCATAGAAGTTCACACAACAAAGTCAGGAAGTAAAGACAGATCAATTTAAGAAGTAGAAGCAAAAAAGAAGAGTCTTACAAATAATGGGAAGACAAAGAAACAACCCCCCAGTTGAAGGAAAAGGAGGAATCCCCAGAAAGAGAACTGAATGAAATAGAGGCAAGTAAACTATCAGGTATTGAATTCAAAACAATAGTTCTGAGAAAGCTCAATGAGCTCAGAGAGAATAACAAAAAGCTGGAAGGAAAATATGAGAAACTTACTGCAAACTATGTCAGCATGAAAAAGGACATAGAAACTATCAATAAGAGAGATGAGGAAATAAAAATGCAATTTCTGAATTGAACACAGTAGAAGGATTCCAAAGCAGGCTAGATGAAGAAGCGGATCGAGTCAGCGAGTTGGAGGATAAGGTAGAAAAAAGGTCCCAGAAAGAGCAAGAAAATGAAAAAAGACTCAAAAAGAATGAAGAGGTCTTGAATGAAATGCAGGACAACGTGAAACATAATAATATCATGTAATAGGGATACCAGAAGAAGAAGAAGAGGAGGAAGGGTTAGAGAACCTGTTTGAAAAAGTCATGATGGAAAACTTCCCTAATTGAAGGAGAGAAAAGGTCACACAATTCCAAGAATCACAGAGGGTCCCATTCAAGAGAAACCCAATGAGGACCACTCCAAAACATGTCATAATTAAAATGGCAAATATCAAAGACAAACAGAGAATCCTAAAGGAAGCAAGGGAGAAACAGGTAGTAACATACAAGGAAGCCTCGATACAGCTAGCAGCTGACTTCTCAACAGAAACACACAAGCCAGCAGAGAATGGTAAGAAATATTCCAAGTCATGAAAAGCAAAGGCCTGCAACCAAGACTGCTCTACCCAGCAAAGCTCTCAATTAAAATGGAAGGCAAAATAAGGAATATCTGAGACAAAAGAAGGCTGAAAGAATACACCTCCACCAAATAGCATTACAAAATATACTAACAGGACTGCTTTAAGAAGATGAAGAAAAAGAGTCTATGAATCCCCAGTTCCTTTCATAGTCACCAATACTTGATATTACCAATATTTTTAATACTTATGAATCTGATTTGTGACAATGATCTGTTATTTTAATTGTTACTTTATTATTCATTGAAACTAAACTTGTTTTGTATATTTCTTTCCTGTTTCTATTATTGTTATAAAGCTTTAAATGACTTTTTGGTATTGTTTATCCATTTTTTAATTAAATGTTTGTAGAATTTTTGCCCTACAAACAAAAAGAAAACTATTAACACTTTTTTAGATGTGTTGCAAATACTTCCCTATTCTATTACTTGTCCTTAACTTTTTTATATGTATATTACTGTATAGTTTTAAATGTTTAATACAGTCATATTGTCAATATTTTACTTTATGGCTTCTGAGTTTGAAGATTTTACTTCAGGGTAAGAAAAATTCTATTTTGTATTTTCTCCTAAAACTCCTTAGATTTTACATATTGATTTTTAACTCACCTGAATATTTTTTGTATAATGTGTGAAATAGGGCTCTATATTTGTTTTATTTCAAGTAATAGTGATTCATGCACCTTATTTGTTGAATAAACATTATTTTACCCATTGATTTGAAATATCAATTTAATCATATGTTACATTGTTAGACAGATATATACATTTGTTTCTAGAATGCTCATTTTATTTCATTGATCTACTTGATTATTTCTGTGCTGTTGTCATGCTGTTTTAATTGCTGAGACTTTATAATGCATTTAAATTCTTTAATATTTTATAATGGATTTTGACATTAAAAAGGAATAAATAAAATCAATCTGCATTTTTAAAAAAAGAAAAAAGTAAGGAAGGAATTCCTTCCTTTTGTAACGACATGGATGTAACTGGAGAATATTATGCTAAGTGAAAAAAGCCGGTTGGTGAAAGACAAATATCATATGATCTCATCTATAAGTGGAATCTATTCAACAAAATAAACTGATGAACAAAATAAACCACAAGCATGGAAACATGGAGCAGACCGAAAGTGACCAGAGAAGATGGAGAATGAGGACAATGGTGGAAAGAAAGGAAAGGGACTAGACAAAGAACAGGTATGAATGACCTATGGAAAGGGACAACAGTGTAGGAATTAACTGTGGGAATGGGCGGTAGGTGGAATGGGTGGAGGAGAACAAAGAGGGGGAAATTGAGACAACTGTAATAGAATAAACATGATTTAAATTTTTTTTTTAAACTTTCTTTTTTATTTTTATTTTTTTATTTTATTTTTTTAAATTAATTTATTTACTTTTTAAATACATTTGTCTCTGCCTTCCCCCCACCTCTTTCCCTTGCCCCCTCCCACCTTCCCTCCCTCAGCTCTTCCCCTTTGGTTTTGTCCATGAGTCCTTGCTATATGTTCCTTGACTTTCCCCTTCCCTTCCCTTTCCCTGCCCCGCCCCCTTCCCTCTTGTCTCTGTTGATTTCTTTTCCTTTCAGTGTTGCTGGTCATATTTTCCTTGCATCTTTGCATTGTTGGTTAGGTTCCGCTTATAGGTGAGATCATATGGTATTTGTCTTTCGCCCCCTGGCTTATTTCGCTTAGCATGATGCTCTCCAGTTCCATCCATGCTGTTGCGAAGTTTAGTACTTCTTTTTTTCTTTCTGCTGCGTAGTATTCCATTGTGTATATGTACCATTCTTTTTTGATCCAATCATCTACTGATGGGCATTTAGGTTGCTTCCAACACTTGGCTATTGTAAATTGTGCTGCTATGAACATTGGGGTGCATAGGTTCTTTTGTATTGGCGTTTTGGTGTTCTCAGGGTATAGTCCCAGCAGGGGAATCGCTGGATCAAAAGGCAGTTCCATTTTCAGCTTTCTAAGGAAATTCCACACTGCTTTCCATAGTGGCTGCACCAGTCTGCATTCCCACCAACAGTGGACTAGAGTTCCCTTTTCTCCACAGCCTCGCCAGCACCTGTTGTTTGTGGATCTGTTTATGATAGCCATTCTGACCGGTGTGAGGTGGTACCTCATGGTGGTTTTGATCTGCATTTCTCTAATGGCTAGTGATGCAGAGCATCCTTTCAAATGCCTCTGAGCCCTCTGTATCTCCTCCTTAGAAAAGCATCTGCCCAGGTCCTTTGCCCATTTTTTGATTGGATCGTTTGTCTTCTTGGAGTCAAGTCGAGTGAGTTCTTTGTATATCTTGGAGATCAAACCTCTATCTGATGTATCATTAGCAAATATACTTTCCCAAATGGTTGGCTCCCTTTTCATTTTGCTGATGTTTTCTTTTGCCGTGAAGAAGCTTCTTATTTTGACGAGGTCCCACTTGTTTATTCTTTCCTTTATGTCCCTTGCTTTAGGAGACATATCAGTGAAAAAATTGCTGCGTGGGATATCTGAGAGTTTCCTGCCAATGTTCTCCTCTAGGACTTTGATGGTGTTGCGACTTATATTTAAGTCTTTTATCCATCTTGAGTTTATTTTTGTGTATGGTGTAAGCTGATGATCCAATTTCAAATTTTTGCATGTAGCCATCCAGCTCTCCCAACACCATTTGTTGAAGAGGCTGTTATTGCTCCATTTTATGCTTCTGCCCCCTTTGTCAAATATTAGATAAAAATTCACAAATTATGAATAAAAAATAAGTAAACATAAACCTAAAGTTTCAAAAAAGTGAGAACAGCCAACACAATAGCTGTCCAGTGTGCATAAATCAAGATTATTCATGTTTTTATCAGATTGGGAAAAATATATTTTTTTGTGTGCCACAGAATATTAGTAATTAGCTTATGAGTGCCATGAGATGAAAAAAGATTGAAAATTTCTGGCATAGCTGAATGTGTGAAAGGATGTAATCGTGCCACGGACCATGTGAAATGTTTTGCAAATTCCTTTCCATCTCATTCTCATCACAATATTGAGAAATAAGTACGTCTCTTATCCCCATTTTACTGACAAGAGAACCAAGGCTGAAGGAAGTTTAGTAACTTTCCTATGGTCACAACTTTGTGAAGGACAGGAGCCAGGATATGAAGCCAAAAATGTGACTGAATAGCAGCCCTCACAGCTGCTGCACCATTCAGCCCCACCCAAAATTTGAGGGTGAACATGTCAGAGACTTGGTATTAGAAGGTATTTAACAATATTTTCCCCTTGTGCTTTTCTGAGTATTCTAAAATCTTTACCTTTACCCCATATAACTATTGGAATCAGAAAACAGTATGTCTTGAAAGAAAAATCACAAGACTAAGATTCTGGAGTCTGAGTGAGAAGATCTGAATTGAACACTCAGCTCTTTTTAACTGGTTTTGTGTCCTAAGGCTGGTAATTTCACTTGTTTGAGATGGTTTCCTTTGCTGTAAAATGTGGTTATAGGACTATCCAAGATGGTGGTAGAGTAGCGGGTCTGGAAGACAAGAACTGAATGCCTGAGGTTTGCTCCAGTCAGCCCGAGCTTTTCACAGACAGACAAACCCATCCCCTACCTGCAAGATTACAGGCTAGGCAGAGCAACCAGGTCAGGCCCAGGAGTTTCCTGCTGCATACATCTCCTCAGAGGAAAGAAGAAAAAACCTCAATAGGACCCTTCTCCAGACACTACATACTACACAGCTCCTTAAGTCTTGATTTACTAAAGACAGCATAACAGAAAATAGAGACAGGCACAACAAGATGCTATCTTCTCTCCTGCAAAACTGTTTAACATTCATTTCATGTCCTTCAAGTTTGGACATAATATGGCACCAGGTTTTATAATATAGTTTATTTCAAATCTCGTATACTGATATTCTCTTCTCTTACTCCATACTACCTCCTTCTTCCCCCTTCATATTTTTGTTTTAAGTTCTATATTCTCTCTTGCTATGACTTGGTTTTATTCTGTACTATTACTGTTTCTCCCCCCTCCAGCCTCTCAAAACCATTTGTTATTGTCATTAGTCAGCTTACATTGCTCCCATTCTTAAAATACTCTCATTCTTTCTCCACCTTTATCAATCTTTGCTCATAATTAGTGGATAAGGTGGTTGTTGCTACAGTTCTTCAGTCTTATTTCTAGGTAGTGACTATCTTTCTGTTTTAAATCTCAAATTTTGCTGTTCCTCACTCCTACTCCATTTTGCCTTCCTAATCCCTTCCTTTTGTTTTTTTTTCTTTTTTTTATTTTAAACAGTAATTATTCCCTGTCTTAGCTAGGTTCTCAACCTGCACTCTTAGTATTCCTTCTTCCTCTATCCTCTCAAAATAACTTCTCTCTCCACTAGACATCTCAAGTTATTCTTTCTTTCCTTGTGCCCTCTTATTCCCATTCCACCTATATAAATCATAGCTCACTGGTTGTTGATATCTCTGTGTTGGAGATTTTTCTACAATTAAGGCCATATTTTATATAGTTTTTTCTCCCTAGATATATAAAAATATATACATTTTTTAAGTTTATTTATTTATTTATTTATTTATTTTTAGAGAGATGAAGGAAGGAAGAGAGGGAGAAAAACATCAATATATGGTTGCTTCTCATGTGCTCCCTGCTGGGGACCTGGCCCACAACCCAAGCATGTGCCCTGACTGAGAATCAAACCGGCAAACCTTCAGTTCACAGGCTGGTGCTCAATCCACTGAGTCACACCAGCCAGGGAAATATATATGTATTTTTTTCTTTAAATTTCAGTTGTAACCTAATACTACACACTTCTCCTTTCTTACTCCATTCCACCTGTCCTACTCCCCTTTTAGTTACAAAGTAAATTATATTTTCTTTCCCACATTGCCTTGTCTCTATTCTCTACTCTTATTATTACCCCTCCCTCTACCCTTGTAACAATCTCTTTTCTTTGTTAGCCATCTCATGTGTTTTTCCTTTCTTATAATAGTCTTAATCTCTTTACACCTTTATTAATATTAGCACATTGGCTATTGATAGTGTAATTGTGGGTGAGGATATTTTTGTGGGTGTGGATCTGTTTCCTGGGATGTTTGGTTTTTGTTTTGGCAGCACCTGTACAACAGTATAAAAGATGTGGAGAGTGGAGTGACTCTCAGTCAATCAGTCAGAGGGGAGAACCCACAAAAAAAATGACCAAACAACCACCAAAACCCAATTACAACCACAGAAAATGCATAAAGGGCAGTACAAGAGCATCAAGTACAGGTGATGAATGAGATTGCACCACTGAGTCCCTACCACAGAATAAGTCTTCTACCACAGAAGATCACACCATGAAGACAGAGAGTCAAAGCAGGCAATTCTCACAAGCAGAATAAAACTAGAAGAGTCACCTAAAAAGGGAAAACAAAGAAACAACCCCCAATTGAAAGAAAAAATGAATCCCCAGAAATACTGCTAAACAAAATTGAGGCAATCAAACCATCAGACACCGAGTTCAAAATAATGATTACAAGGACACTCAAGGAGCTCAGTGGGAACTTCAAAGAACTCCAGGGAAGCTTAAAGGAAATTAATGTGAACTACACAACCATGAAAAAGAACATAGAAACTTTCAATAAGAGACAGGAGGAAATGAAAAATACAGTATCTGAAATGAAGAACATAATGGAAAGAATTAAAAGCAAGTTAGATGAAACAAAGGGTTAAATCAGTGAGCTGGAAGACAAGGTAGAAAAAAATTCCTAGACCGAGGAAAAAAATGAAAGAAGACTCAGAAAGAATGAAGAAGGGCTAAGGGAGCTGGAGGAAGTAATAATAACATGGAAGTAATAATATCCATATCATAGTGATACCAGAATGAGAAGAAGAGAAGAAAGGGATAGAAAAACCTGTTTGAAAAAATAGTGACAGAAAACTACCCTAACTTGATGAGAGAAAAAGTCAGATAACTCCAGGAAGCATAGAGGGTCCCAATCAAGATGAACCCAAAGAGACTCACTCCAAGACACATCATAATTAAAATGGCAAAACTCAAAGACAAAAGGAGAATTTTAAAGGCGGCAAGGAAGAAACAGAAAGTAATATACAAGGGAGCTCTGATGAGGCTGGGAGCTCTGATAATGGTAACAGCTTATTTCTCAACAGAAACACTACAAGCCAGAAGGGAGTACTTCAACCAGGACTACTCTAACCAGCAAGACTCTCATTTAAAATCGAAGGTAAAAAGGAGTTTCTCAGACAAAGGAAGGCTAAAAGAATACACTTCCAAATCAGCATTGAAAGACATGCTACAGAGACAGCCTTAAGAAGATGAAGAAAAAGAGTGAGAGAGAGAGGAACACAGGTACAAAGAGGAAAATAACAATGAATAGGTACCTATCAATAACGACCTTAAATGTAAATGGATTAAATGCTCCAATCAAAAGACATAGGGCACAAGGACATACAGAGGGCCCAGAGACATATGAAAGGATGCTCAGTATTACTAGCCATCAGAGAGATGCAAATTAAAACCACAATGAGATACACTTCACTCCAGTCAGAATGGCCATCATAATCAAATCAACAAAAAAGTGCTGGCGAGGTTGTATAGAGAAGGAAACCCTAGTACACTGTTGGTGGGAATGTAGACTGGTGGAAAATAGTATGGAATTTCCTCAAAAAAACTAAAAAGGGAACTGATTTTTGACCCAGCAATTCCACTGCTGGGATTATACCCTAAGAATCCTGAAACACCAATTAAAAAGAACCTATGCACCCCGATGTTCATGGCAGCACAGTTTACAATAGCCAAGTGCTGGAAACAGCCTAAGTGCCCAACAATAAATGAGCTGGTCAAAACACTATGCTGCATTTACACAATGGAATACTATGCGGCAGAAATAAAGAAAGAGCTACTACTCTTTGTGACAGCATGAATGGAACTGGAAAGCATTATGCTAAGTGAAATAAGCCAGACTGTGAAAGACAAATACCATATGATCTCACCTATAAGTGGAAACTAATCAACAAAACAAACAATCAAGCAAAATATAACCAGCAACATTGAAATAAAGAACAAACTGACAGTAACCAGAGGGGTGGGAAGGGATATAATTGGGGAAAAGAGGGAAAAGGATCAAATCAAGGAACATGTACAAAGGACCCATGGACAAAGACAAAGGGGTGGGGAATGTCTTTGAGAGCAGGAGGTTGTACATGGCAAGGGAGAGCTACATGGGGAAAAATTGAGAGAACTGTAACTCAACAACAATAAAAAAAAAATTAAAAATAGAATTGAAATTTTTTTAAAATGTGGTTGTTTGACCAAAATATCTGTATGTTTACTTCTAGGTTGGAAATTATATATTTATTTGAGTGGGAGTTAGGGAATAGTATCTTGTAGATGCATTCATCTGCTTTTTTCATCCTAGGAGGTGATGATTACTGAAGAGTCAGAAACTCTTTGATGATAGAAAATTTTCATGGCTTTTGTGTGAGTGCTCTGGAAACAAAATAACCTATTTTTCATTTAAACCATGAGTTTCTCAAAACAAATGTGTTAGGACACAGTCTTTGTTGTCATCGTGGGTGTCTTTGTGTAGCATATGGCCTTTTATTATAAAACATTTCTTTCTTCAATGCCTGTCTGGTTGTTTAGTCTAAATTTAGTTGTTGTGTGGTATTGAGGTTGTGAAGGTAATGTTAGAGTTAAAATACTCAGTGTTTTATTAAGTTGGTTGGATTTATAGATTTTGAGCAGCCGTGGGGTGATAAAAATCTGAGTTACGCATTGTATCAAGCCAAGTTATAAAAAGCCTGTTGAATATTAATTTTGTAATAGTTTTATGACTGCACATAAAAAGATACTGTGAATAGCTGATCACATGATCTATAAAATGAAGTAATTGGAAATAGAGTAATAGAAAAGAGGGAGTAATTGGAATTGAAAAGAGCAAAACCTTTTCCTTCTTTGCTGAAATCATATTAATTCAATCCCACCCCCTTCCTATAAATTTAGTCCCCCTAGTTTCTTAGAACATTAGACGAATGTAGAGAAAGCAAAGCTAATAAAATGTAGATATTATTGTTTCATTATTTTTAGTTTACTCTCTAAATATATTTGATTTTTATAATCTGAATATTTTATGTCTTTTTCCAGGTTACATTTTTCAGGATTGTTTCAAAAATAAAGCAAGTTCTTTCACATGAGAAATGGAATTACTTATATCTCTTACCTCTGAAATTGGCTTTTACAGAAGTGATACAAATGAGCAATAAGCATGTAAAAAGATGCTCAACAATATTATAATCAAGGAAATGCAAATTAAATCCACAATGAGATACCACCTCATTCTTATTAAAATGGCTAAAATTAAAAGACTGACAGTACCAAGTGTTGATGAATACATGGAGCAGCTGGAACTCTCATGCACTGCTGGTGGGATTATAAAATGATAAAAAACACTTTGGATCACTGTTTTCAGTTTTTAAAAAATTTAAAATACCCTTATCATAAGACCTAGCCATTCCACTCCAAGGTATTTACAGAATGGAAGTGAAAATATATGTCCACACAAACACTTTTACTGGAAAAATGATGCAGCTGCATTCATGAAAACTCCAAACTGGAACAATTTAAATATCCATCAGGATATGATTGGATAAACAAATTGGAGTATAGACATAAACTAAAACAAAATTATAAAAAGAACAAACTACTAGTATGTGCAACAATATGGATGTATCTCATAATGTTTATCAAAAGGAGCTAGACACAAAAAGAGTTCAGATTATATTATTCAATCTACATTAAATTCTGGTAAAGCATACTAATATCTATTGACAGAAAGCAGATCACTGGCTTCCTGGGGCAGAAGTAGGAGGTGATTGGAAGGGTAGAGTGTAGAGGGACATGAAGGAACTTTCAGAGTGATAGAATTGTTCTACATCTTGATTGTGGTGATAGGTGCAGGAGTGTATCTATTTGTTAAAATCCCATAAACTGAAGGGGAGTATTTTATTGTATGAAAATTATATCTCAATAAGGTTGATTTTTGAAATACCTTTTGCCAACTCTCTTGTTCGTTCATTAACATCTATGGAAGCTGATCTTCTAAGATCTTGATTCCAAATCAAGTTCTGGTATTATTTACTCATTAGGATCATGAGATCTAAAAACTACATTTGGCGAACCTCTTAGAATTGCCCTGAGAAACAAAAGAAATACTGAATATACAAAAATGATATATAAGTCAGGATATTGTGCAGAAAATTGGCTGTCACTACCACTGTGCAGTTCACTATGCAAATAAGAGTGAAATTACCTTTGAGGTTGGGCCCATTTATAATTTAAGTTAGTTGATCTTTTTATTTGGGCCTTATATGAATTTCCCCCATAGTGAATGCCTAGTTATAGCACAGGGTATCTTACCAAATTTCCTTAGTACTTTAAAAATATTCACCTGCCTCATTCCATGTGACATACTGATCAACCCACTCAGACTCTAAGCACTTCACTTCCATCAGTGACAACATACACAATTGTTCCTCCAAGTCAAGACACACCATAAAAGTCATCTCAGCTTGTCAATGAGGTTTAGATTTCATTTAACATCTCCAAAGGTTCTTCTGATTTCAGAGACTCTAACCTAATTGTGGGGTAACAATCAAGATATTCATAGACAAAGAGATATCACTTCTGAAAACTAACAACTTATCTTCCAGGCAGGAAATTGAGTTTTTTGCTCTGAATGGACAAACATTGAAAAATTGGGTCCTGATTTAGTCTAAAACAATACTTGCTTTCATTTGACAAAAAACCACTGAGTATCTACCAAGTGCTTTATCCTAGGCTCTGAGAATTCAGTAGTGAACAGGACAAACAAGATCCCCCCTCCTCATGGAGCTTACATGTGTAGGTGGTGGGGGGGCAGCAGCAATCAAATAAACTGCAATTTCAGGATCATACAGGAAATAGAGTGTAGAGAATAACACAAATGCAGGTTGCTACTATTTAGGATATAATGGTCAGAGGAGTTCATGTGTTTTGAGTTAAACTGTCCAGATGGAGCCAACTCTGTGACAGTCTGCAAAAACAGATATAAGCAGTGGGGACAAAAGTGAGAAAGGACCTGCAAAGGAAGGAAGGAAAAGAAGTTTTGAGGGTGAAGGGAAGACTGTCATAAAATGAGGTTTGAGATATGGAGAGAGGATGGAGCTTGAGTTTTATTCCTTGAAAATCAGGAGACACTGGTGAGCTTAAAACAAGAGAAAGAAATTACTTGATATATAAATAAGTGAAAAAGGGATTTTTTTCAGGGGTCAAGTGGGAAATTAGCACAATGGCTATTGAAGTAATTTTAGGAAAAGATGACAGTGGGTTGGACTAGGATGCTGGCATTGGAAATAAGGAGATATGAACAAGCAGAGAGGACAGGTGTTAAAGACAGTGTTGCTAGGGGTTAACAAATGAGAAAGGGTATGATTAGGGAAAAGAATACATCGAATTATAGCTAGAGCAACCAAGAGGTGGTGGGAGTCTTTCTTAGCAGATCACCTGGAGTGATGGTTGGGATGTCTTTATCCTCTGTCTTCTGTGAGAACAGTAACCAAATTATTCCAAATATTGGAATAGTCATGTTTCTAAATATCCTGTGACAGAAACTCTGGTTGTTAAGACACTGTCATCCCCTTCTGTGACTCTCCAGATGTGCTAATAAGTGGGTGCTGGAAATGTCATGATCTATTCAATCTGCTTTTCCTAGAACCATTTCAGCAGACAACCATCCAGGATGAGATCCAGCCCCTTCTGGCTCCTGTCATTTACTGCTGACATGTCACTGGGACAGCATACTCACTGCAGGGGGAGAGCTCCTGTGAGTTTACTTTGGCTCTGGGAGGTTTTTTGGAAGTCAGCCTATTTTTGTTAATTATAGCTGAAGAATTACTTTGTCAGAAACATTGGAGCCTTGGGCCAAAATAGAGATGTAGGTAGATACATTTTGCCTCCTTGCACAACCAAAAGAAGAACAATAACAAGTGTAAAAACAAAAAATAATCAGAACTGCCAGAAAATCAAACTGTTTGGAAGCCCAATAACCAAGGAATTAAAGAACAGACATTAATCCAGATGAGTAGGAGGGGCTGAGACAGGCAGCCAGGATGGAGAGGACCTACAGCAACACCTACACCTACACCTACAGGGTGGTGGATGGAGAGCCAGGCAGGTGAAGCAGCAGCTGGCAGACCAGACAGTGCCACATTTGCATGTGTATAAACCAGGAGGAACAGCTGGGGAACGAGACAGACTGAGCAATCCAGGGTTCCAGTGCAGGAAAAGAAAGCCTCAAAACCTCTGGCTATAAAAATCTGTGGGGGGTGCAGCAGCAGAATAAGTTCCCAGCCTAAAGAAACAGGAGAGGTTCTTGGAGAGACCCACAGAGTCCTAGAATGTACACAAACCCACCCACCCAGGAATCAGCCCTAGAAGGGCCCAGTTTTCTTGTGGGTAGCGGGAGAAGTGACTGAAAGCCTGCCGAGAGCTGAGCAAGCGGCATTGTTCCCTCTCAGACCCCTCCCCCACATATAGCACCACAACACAGCAGCATGGGTTGCCCACCCTGGTGAATACCTAAGGCTCTGCCCCTTCCAACATAAGCAGCACACTGAGACAAAGAAATATGGCCCAAATGAAAGAACAGATCCAAGCTCCAAAAATAGAACTCAGTGATGAAAAGATAGCCAACCTATCAGACGCACAGTTCAAAACAATGGTAATCAGGATGCTCACAGAAATGGTTGAGTATGGCTGCAAAATGGAGGAAAGAGTGAAGGCTATGCAAAATGAAATACAGAAAAATATACAGGGAATCAACAGTAAAGGGAAGGAAACCAGGACTCAAATCGATTTGGAGCAGAAGGAAGAAATAAACATTCAACCAGAACAGAATGAAGAAATAAGAATTCAAAATGAGGAGAGGCTTAGGAACCTCTGGCACAACTTTAAACATTCCAAAGTCCAAATTGTAGGGGCGCCAGAAGGGAAAGAGGAAGAGCAAGAAATTGAAAACTTATTGGAAAAAATGATGAAGGAGAACTTCCCCAATCTGGTGAAGGGAATACACTTCCAGGAGATCCAGGAAGCTCAGAAAATCCCAACGTTGGGCCCAAGGAAGCACACACTAAGGTACATCATAATTACACTACACAAGGTTAAAGATAAGGAGAGAATCTTAAAAGCAGCAAGAGAAAAGCAGACAGTTACCTACAAAGGAGTTCCCATAAGACTATCAGCTGATTTCTCAAAAGAAACCTTGCTGGCAAGAAGGGGCTAGCAAGAAGTATTCAAAGTCATGAGGGGCAAGGACCTACATCCAAGATCACTCTATCCAGCAAAGCTATCATTTGGAATGGAAGGGCAGATGAAGTGCTTCCCAGATAAGGTTAAGTTAAAGGAGTTCAACATCACCAAGCCCTTATATGAAATGCTAAAGGGGCTTATCTAAGAAAAAGAAGAAGATCAAAACTAGGAACAGTAAAATGACAACAAACTCACAACTATCAACAACTGAACCTAGAAAAGCAAAAACAAAAACAAACTAAGCAAACAGGTAGAATAGGAAAAAAATCACTGAAATGGAGATCAGAGGAGAGCGGATGGAGGAGAGCAGGTGGGGGAGAAGGGAGGAAAAGGCACAGGGAATAAGAAGCATAAATAGTAGGTACAAAATAGACAGGGGGAGGTTAAGAATAGTATAGGAAATGGAGAAGCCAAAGAACTGATATGTATGACCCATGGACATGAACTAAGGGGTGGGCGATGATGGTGAGAGGGAGGGTGGAAGATGGAGGGGAATAAAGGGGAGAAAAAAATGTGACAACTGTAATAGCATAATCAATAAAATATATTTTTTAAAAAGAAATATTGGAACCTAGAAGCCTAAAAAAATTACAACGTATTATTAAATATTTATATATTTCTGATTTCTGCATGTAATTTGAGGTTTTAGCTAAGGTCACAGATCCAATTTTGCTTCAGACAATTAAAAATGGCATTACTTTGCTTTTATTACTGAACAAAAATTGGAAGTTTGGCTGCTCACCACCACAAAAAGCAAATTCTAGAGTCAGAGTCTGATGAGAAGGGAAAGAGGTTTTTATTTGGATGCTGAATGATCTGGGAGAATGAAGGACTCCTCATCTCAAAGCTCATCTCCTCCACAAAACCCATACAAATCCAACCATTCTCAGCAAGAGCAAAACAAAAGGCAGTGCCAAGAGTTCCCTTTCCATTTTAAATTACCATTCTTTGGAGCCCAAGGTGGCTGCTAAGTGGTCATCCAGGCAGCTTAACTTGTTCTTAGCTGCTGTCTGACTTCAGGCTCCCTCCTGGAGGCTACATGTCAAGCTGGCACAGCCATGGCCATGTAGCTGCTAGGGCTGCAAGGTCACATACCATTAGGCCAGACAGCATGTGAATGCACAGGTTAATACTCCATCAGGTCAGAAAGAGGTGGGAGACCCCCTTCTAGAGGCCATGGACCACATGACTGTTAAGGTGCGAGGGGCAGGGCTTCTGGAGCCAGGAGCAGGACCTTCACACTGAGGGACAGAGCATCTGCAAGGTCCATGGATTGGTTACCCAAGCAACTGTGAATTCAAATCCCAGGACCTGGCCCAGTCTGTGAAACTCAATGTCCTCATCATGGCCAGTGATTCACAAAGGCATTGGCTGACTGCCTACTTCACTCTCAGTACTGGACCTCTGACCTCTGTACCCCAGGTATGGCTCAGTGCACAAGCAGCCTCCAGGTCCCATTCCCATGACCCAGCTCCATCTCCCCTGGTGGATCCTCTTATTCCCTGTCCTGGGCCTGTCCTTCAATATTACTTTGACCTAGGTGTGTTGAGATTTTGTTGTTTCTTATATTCATGTAGCATAGGAAAGTATGTTAGCAGGTGAAAATCCTGTTTGAATAACAATTAGAAAATTATTTTTAGATGTTTTAGATTATTTTCTTTTCCATTATAAAAAAATATAAGCTCATCCCAGAAAACTTTGAAGATATGGAATAAAAATTAGCCATTGCCCAATCACAAAGAAATCCATGAGACGTTGAAGTTTCTCACAACATGTTGGAACAGAAAAGAGATTGTTGAGTCACCTGGTCCAACTTCTCACTTTGCATACAAAGTACCTGAGGAGCAGGGCAGTGTGGAGTCTGGAACCCAAGTTTCCTCACTAACAGTTTTGAGTTCTTTCACTAATTATTTATGTGGCTTTATAATCATGTCAGATTCTTGGGGTCTCTGAGAAGACAAGGATCTGATACACCCTCTTTTTGAGCAAAGGGATGTGATATACTTGAACTTTGCACACATGTGGCTCCATCTGCCCCCTAGTGTTATGGAGGCTGTGTGCTCTTAAATAAGAATGGCATTAAATGGCTTTGACCTAGTTGAGCATTTCTCAAAGAATGCTTTTTTGACCATCTATGTCAGAATCATCTAGGGTATTGTTGAAAATGAAGGCTCCTGGGCCACCCCAAGTTTGTGGAACCAGAATCTTTAGAGATAGGAGAGGGAATATGCCTTCTTTGGAAACTCTGATCTATTGGAAAAAGATATTTTGTCAGTAAGAATAAAACTTCTAATATTGAATCATTCAAATTGTCTGATATATGATAGATGATGATAGAATAGATAGATAGATAGATAGATAGAAGATATAAATCAATAAAAACTTTCTGGCTTCATGCCAAGAAACTATTAAAGGTGATCTTTTGGGAGTAGAAATAGGGCAAATGGGGGAATAGGTCTAAGTAACTTAGAAATCTGGATATGCAGAAAAGAAGTGCTTTTAGACTTCTTTTGTAAGTATTCCTGCAGTTATTTCTTTTTTTTTTTTTTTTGAGATTTGAAAGGTCTAACGTTATTTATTTGTTAGTGTATGTGGTCAGTAGGAGAAATGGAATACTCGGTTGTTGGTCTAAGTGGACAGAAATAACAACCAGGAGGACCAGGGGAGATCCAAGTTCTTTCATTTGTTTACTAACTCATTTATTTAACAAACACTCTTGGAACACCTCTTGTGTGCCAGGAACTGTTTGTGGTTCTGAGAACACAGGAGAGAACAGGACAGTGGGGTTCCTGATCTTGTAGAGTGCATGGTCTGCTATGGAGAAACACCAAAAAAGAGTTAAACAAGATACTTCTGAATAGTGATAAGTGCTGTGAAGAAATAAAGGAGCTATGTCATTATGAATGATTGGAGGGCTATTCTCTGCTGGGCAGGGGTAGTCTCTCTGAGAGATGACACATGATCTGAGGCCCTGCTGGCAAGAAGAGACTAGCCATGTGCATATATCTAGGGAAAAGGGTTCTAGAAAAAGGAAACAACAAAGACAAGAGTCCCAAGGTGGAATTACCTTGGTGTGTTTGTTATGCATGTAGAAAAACAGTGTGGCTAAAGCTTAATGATTAACAAAAATGCAAGACAACGTTCAAGAAGAAGATGGGGCCAGGCCATGCATTGTAATCATACCACAGTAACAAGTTTGAATTTCATTCCAAGAGTAACAGAAAGCCTTAGGACAGCTACCTTAAGGGAGGGATGAGGCGATATATTCAGACTTGGGTTGTTTTAAAGTCACTTCAACACTAAAAATTATGCAGAAACTTAGAGTAAGTGTTAAAATGCAGAACCTTTAAAACTTCAGGGAGGAAAAAGAGAGGATATCTTTATGCTCTTAGGATAGAGTTGATTTCATAAACCAGAGACATAAAAATCATACTCGAGAAGGGCAAAGATGATGAATTTTACTATAATAAAATATATAACTTCTGCAAAAAAATAGCACCATAAAACTAAAAGGCAAGCAACAAACTGATATATATTTGTAACCCCAGATAACTAACAAAAGCTACATTTCTAAAATCTCTAATGAACTCCTACAAATCAATAAAGAAAATTCAAACTACCCAGCATGAAAAAAAAGAGAGGCAGCTATTTACAGGGACTTTCCTAAGGGGGAGCTATGAATGAGCAATAACAATCAATATGAAAATGTTTTCCACATCACTAATGTAATCAGGAAATGCAAGTTTAAAATTACAAGATAGCATTTTATGCCTGAGTAGCAGAAATTTAAAAGGCTGACAATGAGACTTGGCAAGGAAAGGAGATAAACAGGCACTTCTGAGAGTAGATTGTCATTTCTCATTAGACTTGAACATGCATATATTGTACAACACAGAGATTCTATTGAAGGCAGTGATCAGCAGTGCTCCTCAAAGGAGGGATTTGGCATATTTGTGGGGAATGCATTTTTATCATTCAGGACTTTCATGCACTGTGGAAAATATAGTATTTCTCCCTCATCCTACCCCCATCTCACAAAAACACTTTCACACCTTTCCAAATACCCCCTAGGTGAGATGGACTGCCCCATGTGAGACCCACCAGGAAGATCCTACACAGAAACACACACACTGCTACCACACATGGACATACAGGTCATACCCAGACAACCTCTGCAGCAGACAGCAGAGAACTGGGAATGGAAGGAGAGAACATGATAGACAAGCACTGCAGCATACCCCAAATTGGACACTGCTCCCACAGCCATCAGCCCAGAAATAGACAGTTAAGCTGTGATGTCATGTGGTAGAGAACTATACACCAGTCAATGATCTAGACCTATGTGAAGCAAAACTGAAATATCTCACAAACCATGTTTAGGACAATGTAATATATAACATGATACACTTCATAAAAAGTTTAAGAACCACAAGACCATAGCACATATTGTATTGAATACATACACACACCCATGCATGAATTTTGTATCCTCCAAATTCATGATAGTGGTTGTCTCTGAAGAAGAAGGTAGGATTGGATTGGAGAAAGCAACATTAACATAGGGCATTTAAAATCAGTGTAGCTCTACCTCTTAAAAGAGTAAAGGTAGAATGTGAAATAAATATGAAAACAACATTTGTTCCTTCTAAGTGATGGGCACATGAAGGGAAGTTTTTGACATTAGCCTTTTTATAAATTGTATTTTTGCCCCAACTCAGGCTGCCATGTAAAGAGTGGGTGATGGTGAGTGGAGGTGAGCATGGGGTGGTGTGAGGACCCTAGCATCCCTGCCAATACTGCTTTGAACTCAAGAGGCTGTAGCCCCTTTTTTGTTTCATTTCTCCATTGCCCAAAAGTTCTGCCTAGAATAACACTTCCCCTTGCTTCTTCCCCCATCTTCCAAGATATGAAATTGTCACCTAAGCAAGCTAGGAATTTGTCAGTTGCTCAGTTTTTTAGCAAAGTGAGACATTAAGAACTGATATCTAAACAATTTAAGTCCTCCCCATCAACCATCACTGCAATTATCCTCCTACACTTCTTTTTCCTAAGCATTTTTATTGTCGTAAGATATACATAACAAAATTTACCAATTTAACTATTTTTAAATACAATTCAGAGGCATTAAATACATTCACAAAGCTGTGCAACCATCACCACCGTCCTTTTTCATCAGTCCAAACTGAAACTCTAGGGCCAATAAACAATAACCTCCCATTTCTCAGTTCCCTTACTCTCTGATAACCTTTTGTATTTGTTGTCTATATGAATGTGACTACTCTAAGTACCTCATACAAGTGGAATTATAGAATATTTGTCATTTTATAGCTAGCTTATTCCACTTAACATTATGTTTCTAAGATTCATCCACATTATAGCATGCATCAGAATTTCATTGAGGATGATTTAAATCATGTGTATTCTATTACAGTTGTCTCCATTTTTCCCCCTTTAACCCTCTATACCCAGCCCACCCGACCCCCTGCTCCCACAGTCAATTCCCACTCTGTTGTCCATGTCCATGGGTCATTAATACATGCTCTTTGTCTAGTACCTTCCCCTTCTTTCCACCATTGTCCTCTTTCCCCATCCCCTCTGGTCACTTACATTTTGCTCCATGTTTCCGTTCCTGTGGTTTATTTTGTTCATTAGTTTATTTTGTTGAATAGACTCCACATATAGGTGACATTATATGGTATTTGTCTTTCACTAACTGGCTTATTTCACTTAGCGTAATATTCTCCAGTTCCACCCATTCTGTCGCAAAGTACATTAGTTCTTTCTTTCTTTCTGCTGCGTAGTATTCCATTGTGTTTAAGTACCATAACTTTTTGATCCAATCATCTACTGATGGGCATTTAGGTTGCTTCAAACACTTGGCCATTGTAAATTGTGCTGCTATGAACATTGGGGTGCATAGGTTCTTTTGTATTGGCGTTTTGGTGTTCTTAGGGTATAGTCCCAGCAGGGGAATCACTGGATCAAAAGGCAGTTCCATTTTCAGCTGTTTGAGGAAATTCCACACTGCTTTCCACAATGACTGCACCAGTCTGCATTCCCACCAACAGTGTACTAGGGTGCCCTTTCCTCCACAGCCTCGCCAGCACCTGTTGTTTGTTGATCTGTTTATGATGGCCATTCTGACCAGTGTGAGGTGGTACCTCATGGTGGTTTTGATCTGCATTTCTCTGATGGCTAGTGAAGCTGAGCATCCTTTCAAATGCCTCTGGGCCCTCTGTATCTCCTCCTTGGAAAAGCATCTGCAAAGATCCTTTGCCCATTTTTTTCATTGGATCGTTTGTCTTCTTGGAGTGGAGTTGAGCGAGTTCTTTATATATCTTGGAGATTAAACCTCTATCTTATGTATCATTAGCAAATATATTTTCCCATACGGTTGGCTCCCTTTTCATTTTGCTGATGTTTTCTTTCGCCGTGCAGAAGCTTCTTATTTTCATGAGTTCCCACTTGTTTATACATTCCTTTATGTCCCTTACTTTAGGAGACATATCAGTGAAAAAATTGCTGCGTGGGATATCTGAGAGTTTCCTGCCAGTGTTCTCCTCCAGGACTTTTATGGTGTTGCAACGTATATTTAAGTCTTTTATCTATCTTGAGTTTATTTTTGTGTATGGTGTCAGCGGATGATCCAATTTCAATTTTTTGCATGTAGCTGTCCAGCTCTCCCAACACCATTTGTTGAAGAGGCTATTATTGCTCCATTTTATGTTTCTGACCCCTTTGTCAAATATTAGATGCTCATATAGACCTGGGCTTATTTCTGGGCTTTCTATTCTGTTCCACTGCTCTATGGGTTTGTTCTTGTGCCAGTAAAAGATTGTTTTGAGTATAGTGGCTTTGTAGTAGAGTTTGATGTCCGGTATTGTGATCCCTTCTACTTTGTTTTTCTTTCTCAAAATTGCTGAGGCTATTCGGGGTCGTTTATGCTTCCATATAAATTTTTCATATGTCTTTTCTATTTCTGTGAAATATGTCATTGGTATCTTAATAGGGATTGCATTGAATCTATAAATTGCTTTGGGTAGTATGGACATTTTGATGATATTAATTCTTCCAAACCATGATCACGGTATATGCTTCCATTTATTTGGGTCTTCCTTAATTTCTTTATTCAATGTTGTATAGTTTTTTGCATACAGGTCTTTTATGTCTTTGGTTAAATTTATGCCTAGGTACTTTATTTTTTTTCTTACTATATTGAATGGTATTTTTTTTCTGATTTCTTCCTCTTCTATTTCATTGCTGGTGTACACAAATGCCTTTGACTTCTGAACGTTGACTTTGTATCCTGCTGTTTTGCAAAATTCACTTATAAGTTTGAGGAGTTTTTTGATAGAGTCTACAGGGTTCTCTATGTACACTATCATGTCATCTGCAAACAATGATAGCTTTGCTTCCTCCTTTCCAATTTGGATGTCTTTTATCTCTTTCTCTTTTCTGACCACTGTGGCTAGGACTTCCAATATGATGTTGAAAAGAAGCGGTGAGAGCGGACATCCTTGTCATGTTCCCGATCTTAGTGGGAAAGCTTTCAGTTTTTGCCCATTGAATATAATATTGGCGGTAGGTTTTTCATATATGGCCTTTATTACATTGAGGAATGCCCCCATTTATTCCCATTTTGCTGAATGTTTTGATCATAAATGGGTGCTGGACCTTATCGAATGCTTTTTCTGCATCTATCGAGAGGATCATGTGGTTTTTGTCTTTTCTTTTATTTATGTGATATATCATGTTTACTGATTTGCATATATTGAACCATCCCTGCATGCCTGGGATGAATCCCACTTGATCGTGGTGGATAATCTTTTAAATGTATTGCTGGATGTGGTTTGCCAATATTTTGTTGAGGATTTTAGCATCTATGTTCATCAGCAAAATGGGCCTGTAGTTTTCTTTCTTCGTAGGGTCTTTATCTGGTTTTGGGATCAGGTGATGCTGGCCTCATAGAAAGAGTCTGGGAGTCTTCCCTCCTCTTGGATTTTTTGGAATAGTCTGACAAGGACAGGGGTTAGCTCTTCCTTAAATATTTTGTAAAATTCTCTTGTGAAATGGTCCGGCCCTGGGCTTTTGTGTGCTGGGAGTTTCTTGATTACTGCTTCCATTTCCCCAGCTGTTATCGGTCTGTTCAAGCTTTCTGTTTCTTCCTCCTTCAGTGTTGGAAGATTATACTTTTCTAGAAATTTCTCCATTTCATCAAGGTTTTCAAATTTTTGGCATATAATTGTTCATAGTAGTTTCTGACGATCATTTGTATTTCTGTGTTATCAGTTGTTATCTCTCCTCTTTCGGTTCTGATATTATTAATTTGGGTCCTCTCCCTTTTATTCTTGATGAGTCTGCATAAAGGCTTGTCAATTTTATTTATCTTTTCAAAGAACCAGCTTCTGGATTGGTTGATCCTCTGAATTGGTCTTTTTGTCTCTGTGTCATTCAGTTCTGCTCTAATCTTGACCATTTCCTTCCTTCTGCTTGCTCTGGGATTTATTTGTTGTTGTTTCTCCAGTTCTTGAAGTTGTAGTGTTAGGTCTTTTATCTGAAATGTTTCTATGGTCTACGGCCATACCACCCTGAATGCGCCTGATCTCGTCTGAAATGTTTCTATCTTTTTTTGGTAAGCTTGTATTGCTATGAACTTCCCTCTCAGGACTGCCTTTGCTGTGTCCCATAGGTTTTGGACTGTTGTCTGTTCATTTTCATTTGTTTCCAGACATTTTTTTATTTCTTCTCTTATCTCATTATTGACCCATTCATTGTTTAATAGTCTACTGTTGAGTCTCCATGAGTTTGCAAGTTTTTGAAGTTTCTGTTGGATGTTGATTTCCAGTTTCAATCCCTTGTGGTCCGAGAAAAAGTTTGGTATTATTTCAATTTTCCTGAATTTGCTTAGGTTTGCTTTCTGTCCTATCATGTGGTCTAACTTTGAAAAACTGCCATGAGCATTTGAAAAGAATGTGTATTTTTCTTCTTTGGGGTGAAAGGTTCTATATATGTCAGTTAAGTCTCTTTGAATGAGTGTGTCATTCAGTGCCACAATATGTTTATTAATGTTTTGATTGGAAGATCTGTCCATTTTTGACAGTGGGGTGTTGAAATCCCCTACTATCAGTGTGTTGCTGTCTATATCTTTTTTGAAGTCATCCAACAATTTCCTTATAAACTTGGGGGCTCCTGTATTGGGAGCATATAAGTTTACAATGTTGATGTCTTCTTGATAATTCTTCCTTTAAGTATTATAAAGTGCCCCTCTGGGTCTCTCTTTATGGCCTTTGTTTTGAAATCTACTTTGTCTGATACAAGTATGGCAACCCCGGCCTTTTTCTCATGCCCATTTGCTTGGAATATTTGTTTCCATCCCTTTACTTTCAATCTATGTAGGTCTCTTGCTCTGAGGTGGGTCCCTTGTAGACTGCATATGTGTGGGTCATGTTTTCTTATCCATTCAGCTACCCTGTGTCTTTTGATTGGGGCATTTAGTCCATTCACATTGAGAGATATTACTGATAGAAACTTACTCATCTTTTATCTTTGTACCTGTGTTCCTCTCTGTCTCATTCTTTTCCTTCATCTGCTTAAACCAGTCCCCTTAGCATATCTTGGAGTGCTGGTTTGGTAGAGATGCATTCTTTTAGCCTTCTCTTGTCTGGGAAACTCCGTATTTCCCCTTCTATTTTAATGGAGAGCCTAGATGGGTAGAGCAGCCTTGGCTGTAGACCCTTGCTTTGCATGGCTTGGAATATTTGTTGCCATTCCCTTCTGGCTTGTAGTGTTTCTGTTGAGAAGTCAGCTCCTAGGCATATCAGGGCCCCCTTGTGTGTTACTTTCTCCTTCTCCCTTGCCGCCTTGAGGATTCTCTCTTTGTCTTTGACATGTGCCATTTTAATGATGATGTGTCTTGGAGTGGACCTCCTTGAGTCCCCCTTGAGTGGGGTGTTCTGTGCCTCCTGGATCCATGAGAGCCTTTCTCTCCTCAAATTAGGGAAATTTTCCATCATTACTTTTTTGAGGAGGTTCTCTATCCCTTGCTCCTCTTCTTTTCCTTCTGGCATCCCTATTATACAGATATTATTGCGTTTCAGGTTGTCCTGCATTTCCCTAAATGCCTCTTCATTCTTTTTGAGTCGTTTTTCCATTTCTTGTTCTTTCTGGGAGCTTCTTTCTACCTTATCCTCCATCTCACTGATTCGATCCTCGGCTTCATCCAGCCTGCTTTGGATTCCTTGTACTGTGTTCTTCAATTCAGAAATGGTATTCTTCATATCCTCTTGTGTCTTCTTGATAGTTTCTATGTCCTTTTCCAGGCTGATATAGTTTGCTGTAAGACCCTGATAGTTTCTCTGCAGTTTCTCATAGCTATCTTTGAGCTGGCTGAGCTCATTGAGCTTCCTTAGAACCATTGTTTTGAATTCAATATCTGATAGTTCCCTTGCCTCTATTTCATTGAGCTCTCTCTGTGGGGAGTCCCCTTTTCCACTCGTTTGGGGGGAACTTCTTTTTCTTCCCTTTTTTGTGAGAGTTTGTTAAGTATTTTTGTCCTGTCCTTTTCTTCTGGGCCTGCCTCTGATGATGTCAGTTGTTGACACTATATGACCTTGGGTTGTTCCTTTGAGCCTTCCACAAGTATACTGTCTGTGTCAGACTCCTGCTTGGGGCAGCTCTGTGACCCCTTTGGTCAGTGCTGGGCTATTTTTTGGGATCACTCTGCACTCTCACATGGGCTCCTTGAGCGCTCTGCTGGCGCGGCAGGATCCCCCGCCTGCCTGGGCTCGCATATGCTTGCCCCAGCCCAGGGGGCCTATTCGCGACCTTGTGTACTCATCTGGCCCCCCTGTCCAGCGAGCTCCCCGGCACTGGTCAGTTTAGGTCCTTCCATTGTGTTTACCCCGCTTTTGGCTCTTTGGGTGCGTTGCTTGCCCTCGTCAAATGGGGACTATCGAAATGGTGTCCAGTTAATTCTGTCTCTGGTCTCTCCTCCAGGGACTCTGGGTAGCTCTGTGACCCCTTTGGCCGGGGATCTAATTTTTTCGGCTGCTCCGCTATCCCTGGCGGGCAGGTCAATTTATGCCTTCTCTTGCCGCTCTGTGCACTCCCTCGCAGGCCATATGGGTGCCAATCTGTGGGCAGCGTTGCCGGCGGGTGCAAGAGTTCACCAGCCTCCGCGCGTAACACACACACTCGCCTATGTTCGCTGGTCACTCGGCGCAAGTGTGCTCGCCTGCACTGGGTGTTTTTGGGGTGTCCATGTGTGCTTTTCGGCTTTTTGGCTCTTGGGGGTGTCGCCTCTTCCCGCGCAATGGAGACTATGGCATGGAGAAGGAGTTGGGACTTCCCGGTTCCTCCTCCCATTCTTTCCCCAGTGCCTCCGTTTCTAGTCTCTCCTCAGGGGTCTCTGGGCAGTTCTGTGACCTCTTCAGCCAAGGATCCACCACCTGTGTGGTCTGCGTTTCAATCGCAGGCAGTCTGGTTCCTGCATGCCCTCTTCTGCCTCTTTGGGGGCACGCCATTCCAGCCCACAATGAAGACTACAGAACGAGGAGGGAGTCGGTACTCCCCGGTTCCTCCTCCCGTTCTTTCCCCAACGCTTCCCTCTCCAGTCTCTCCTCAAGGCTCTCCCAGCCAGTCTGCACTCAGCCCCGCAGCTCACATGCACAAACTGTGTGCGGAGCGCACAAAAGGCAGGTTAATTGATTCCCTTATGCCTAAGCGAGATGGAAGCTGCAGAGTGGGAGGTGCGTTATCAACTGGGCTCCACCGGCCACCGTGTCAGTTCTCTTCACAAAGTTTTCCTCACCAGTCTTTTCCCAGGCACCAGCCCACCCTGCTGCCGCCTCTGCCCAGAGATCAAGGAGGGTGGCTGCCACTGCCATTTTTGCGTTGGCCCTTTAAATGTCTCTTTGCATCCCCAGCCACCTGTCTCTGGCAGAGAGTGCCCCTAAGCTTTTTGGGGTTGTGTTTTGTCTGTATTTTCTTGGTTTTCGCTGCTGTAGTTTAGGGGTCCCTCTTTATGATTCAGACCCCATTCTTCTCGGGGGAAGCTAACGGCTATTTCAATGTCCCTCTGGTGTTAGTGCCCGTGGGCACCCAGCCCACCCTCTTGAGCCTCCACCGCACTTCTCACCCTTTGGGATGTGTGAGAGTGAAATCCGCTGTCTGCAGCACCAATGCTCCTCTCCCACTATCGTTCCATTGTTTTCCAGGTGATTACTCCACTATTTAGTTGCAATTCCAGTTGGGTCTTGTGAGGAGGTCAGCATGACTCCCATTCACTCCTCCGCCATCTTCTCTACTCCTCTTTCTTTCTTTCTTAAATGCAGATTGATTTTATTTATTTTTAAACATCAAAGTAAATTATAAAATATTAAAAGATTTAAGACCATTATAAAACCTCAGCAATTAAAACAACATGACACTAGCACTGAAATAATCAAGTAGATCAATGAAATATAATGAACATTCTAAAACAAATGTATATATCCATGTAACAATGTAATATATGATTAAATTGATATTTCAAATGAATGGGTAAAATAAGCCTTATTCAACAAATAAGGTGTATGGACCACTATTACTTGAAATAAAACAAATATAGAGCCCTATTTCACACATTATACAAGAAATATGCTGGTGAGTTAAAAATCAATATGTAGAATCTAAGGAGTTTTAGGAGAAAATACAAAATAATATTTTTCTTACCCTGAAGTAAAATATTCAAACCCAAAAGCTATAAAGTAAAATATTGACAATATGACTGTATTAAACATTTAAGACTATATAGTAATATACATATAAAAAAGTTAAAGGACAAGTAATAGAATAGGAAAGTATTTGCCACATCTCTGAAAAAGCGTTAAGAGTTGTAACTTTCTTTTTAGGGAAAAAAAGTCTACAGAACTTTAATTGATAAATGGGTAAACAATACCAAAAAGTCATTTAAAGCTTTTTTTAAAAAATAATAAAAATAAGCAAGAAATATACAAAAGAAGGTTTAGTTTCAACAAATAATAAAGGAACAATTAAAATAACACATCATTGTCAAATTAGATTAATACATATTAAAAATATTGGTAATATCAAGTATTGGCAACTCTGAAAGGAACTGGGTATTCATAGACTCTTTTTCTTTATCTTCTTTAAGCAGTCCCTTTAGCATATTTTGCAGTGCTGGTTTGGTGGAGGTATATTCTTTTAGCCTTCATTTGTCTGGGAAACTCCTTATTTCGCCTTCCATTTTAATTGAGAGCTGGGTAGAGCAGTCTTGGTTGTAGGCCTTTGCTTTCCATTCCTTGGAATATTTCTTGTCATTCTTTCTGGCTTGCAGTTCTTCTGTTGAGAAGTCAGCTGCTAGCTGTATTGGGGCTCCCTTATATGTTACTACCTCTTTCTCCTTGCTTGCTTTAGGATTGTCTGTTTGTCTTTGATATTTGCCATTTTAATGATGATGTGTCTTGGAGTGGGCCTCATTGGGTTCCTCTTGAATGGGACCCTCTGTGCTTCCTGGACTTGTGTGACTTTTTCTCTCCTCCAATTAGTGAAGTTTTCCATCATGACTTTTTCAAACAAGTTTTCTACCCCTTGCTTCTCTTCTTCTTTTTCTGGTGTCCCTATTATATCAATATTATTTTTCATGTTGTCCTGCATTTCCCTAAATGCCTTTCATTCTTTTTGAGTCTTTTTACATTTTCTTGCTCTTTCTGAGAGTTTTTTCTACCTTGTCCTCCAGCTCACTGATTTTATTCTTGGCTTCATTGGGCCTGCTTTTGATTCCTTCTATGGTGTTCAATTTAGAAAATGTATTCTTCATTTCTTCTTGTCTCTTATTAATAGTTTCTCTGTCTTTTTTCATGCTGATATAAGTTGCAGTAAATTCCTCGTAGTTTCCCTGTAGTTTTTGGTAATTCTCTCTGAGCTCACTGAGCTCATTGAGTTTCCTTAGAACCCTTGTTTGTAACTCAGTATCTCATAGTTTACTTGTCTCTATTTCATTTCATTCTCTTTGTGGGGATTCCTCCTTTCCCTTCGAGTGGGGGATATTTCTTTGTCTTCCCATTATTTGTGAGACTCTTGTTTTCTGCTTCTGCTTCTTAAATTGATCTGTCTTGACTTCCTGACTTTGTGATGTGAAATTCTATGGTAGGAGACTGCTGGTTTTTCTTTCTGGATCTGCCTCTGATGATGTCAGATATTTTCCCTGTCTGATCTTAGGTGTTGTGTTCGACATGTCCAGGAGTCTACTATCTATGGTTGTCTCCTTCAGCTGTTAATCTAGTCACTTGCACTCAGCAGGCCAGCTTAGACAGCTCAAGGAAGGGCAAAGTCCCTCCTAGGAGTGGGGCTACTGGGTCCTCTCATGCTGCTGACACTCAGGGGAGAGGTCTCTGCCTGAGCAAGATGGCTGCTTCCGCATGGGGAAGGAGTCAGCACTGGGATCTCGCCAGCTACTCTCTCAGTTCTCTTCCCAAAGCCTCCTTCCCCCGTCTCTCCTCGGGCATCTCTAACCCACTCTTTCCCTGCCTTTGCTGGAGACCAGGGTAAGTGGCTGCAAATAAAAATTTATGTGTTGGTCCTTTAAACAGCTCTTTGCATCTCCAGCTGCCTGTGTCTGGCAAAGAGCAATCCTGCTGCTTTTCACAGCTGGCTGTTTTATGCGTACTTTTTTGGACTCTGGTGCTGTATGCTAGAGATCCCTGCTTTTGGTTTAGACCCCACTCTTCTCAGGGGATCTAAATGGCTATTTCAATATCCTTCTGGTGCTACCACCTGTGGGCACCCCACCCACCTTTTTGAGTTTCTACCACACTCCTCACCAGTTAGGTTGTGCTAAAGCCGATTCTTCTTTCTCCGAGATAAGTCTCCTCTCTCATCTATTGTTCTGTTGTTTTTTCCTCATGATTTCTCCACAATTTAGTTGTAATTCCAGGTTTATCCTGGGAGAAGGTCAGTGTGACTTCCACTCACTCCTCCACCATCTTGGTCTTCTCTAAGAATGAATCATTTCATTGTATTTTTAGATTACATTTGGTTTATCCATTGATCTGTCAGTGAGCACTTGGGTTGTTTCCACCTTTTGGCCTGCAAACAATAAAATAGATCATGCAGCTGTGAACATGGTCTACAAATATCTATTTGACTCCTTGTTTTCAACTCTTTGGAATATATACCCAGAAGTTGAATTGCTGGATCAGATGTTAATTCTTGTTTAATTATTTAAAATACTGCACAACTTTTTCACAGAGGCTGCACCTTTTTACATTCCCACCAGTAAAGTACAAGGGTTCCAGTTTTTCCACATTTTCCCCAACACTTGTTTATTTGCGGTTTTAAAAATAATAGCCAAAGCAATGGATGTGAAGTGGTAATGATGTCTCATTGTGCTTTTGTCCTACAGTTCTTTCATATGTAGAGAAAGCATTGTACATGGCTTCTGTCTGGTTGATCCATAATACTCATATCTTTTAGTATATCAGCATTTCCTCAATTGCTTTATGTGGATGATAAGTCCCATTAGTGGCTTCTGTCCAGAGGAGAGAGGATATCTGAGGTGAAATAACATGAGAGATGATGTAAACTCTAGCAAAGTCAGATCAAGTGCACATTTAACTCACATTTAACTTCAAAAACTCCAAGAAGAGGTGTGAGATGATCTCCCAAATCTCCCAATTCCTGCTTCATCTCAGTTTTTTCAAGCATTTTACTAAGCCGAGAGTGATTCTATTATTTAAAAATATGCATCTTTTTATACAAGTGTCCCATAAAGCATATTGTTTTGTAGAATTGCTGGAAGGAAATTTCATCTGTTATAACTCTGGAGGGAAAAATGGCCCTATTGATGGTGCCTGGGATGGTGGACTCGTCCACAACACTTTCTTTAAGGGATTTTCAGTGCAAATTTTGACCATGCAGTTTCAGTTTGAGCTGACTTTAAGAACTCTTTCCCATGTAAGATGGGGTTTTACTGTATATCTTCCTCTTGAAGTTTGAAAATGTATGTTTTAAAGACCCTAAGAAATCCTACAATAAAAGAACACTAATTAACATAGTTTAAATCAGACTTTGGCAAATTATCTCTTTGAAGGGCTTGATAGTAAAAACTTTTGTTTCTGTGTCTCCATCACAACCAACAAACTGTGCATTTGTAGCTCCAAGGAAACCATAGACAATCTATAAATAATTGACATTTTCCATGTGCCAATAAAACTTTATTTAAAAAAACAAACAGCAGGCTGTATTTGAATGACAGGCAGTTTTATGGCCCCTAGTTTAGACCATTGTGAAAAAGTTTATTAAATTATGGCCCTTCCCTCCTGTAAAAAAAACCCAACACCTGAGAAGAGAATCAAGATGGCAGAGGAGTGAGTGGAAGTCACGCTGACCTCCTACCAGGACAAACCTGGAATTATAACTAAATTGTGTAGAAATCACCTGCAAACAACTGAACAATAGCGAGAGAGGAGCCTTGTAACCTCGGAGACAGAAGAATCGACTTTAGTACAATCTAACTGGTAAGAAGTGTGGTACAGACCTCAGAAGGCAGTTGTGGCACCCACAGGTAGCAGGACCAGAAGGATATTGAAAGGGCCATTTGGATCCCCTGAGAAGAGTGGGGTCTAAACCAAAAGTGGGGATCTCTAGCCTATAGCACCAGAGCCCAAAAAGTACACAGAAAACAGCCATCTGCGAAAAGCAGCAGGGTGCTCTCTGTCAGACACAGGTGGCTGGAGACGCAAAGAACCTTCTAAAGGGCCAACGCAAATTTTTATTTGCAGCCACTCACCCTGGTCTCTGACAAAGACAGGGGCAGAGTGGGCTAGAGACATCTGAGGAGAGACTGGAGAAGGAGACTTTGGGGAGAGAACTGAGAGAGTAGCTTGCGGGATCTCGGTGCTGACTCATCCCCCATGCTGTGGCAGCTGACTTCCTCGGGCAGAGACCACTCCCCCTGAGCAGCACCAGCATCAAAGGATCTGATAGCCCCACCCCCAGGTGGGATTCCACTCCACCTTGAGCTGTCTAAGCTGCCTGCTGAGTGCAGAGTGACAGACACAGACAGTAGATCCCTGGCTAAAGGGGGCACAGAGATATCTGGTGACACTTGAGGAAAGATTGGGGACAGAAGCTTTGGAGAGAGACAGAGTGAGTAGCCAGCTGGATCCCAGTGTGGACTCCTCCCCCATATGGCAGCTGGGTAAGAGGACCCAATAACCCCGCCCCCGGGAGAAACTCTGCCCTGCCCTGAACTGTCTAAGGCGGCCTGCTGAGCAGAGTGAATACATTAACAGCTGAAGGAGACAGCCACAAACACTAGATTCCTGGAAGTTTTGAACATACTGATTAAGGTCAGACAGGGTCAACATCTGACGTCATCAGTGGCAGATCCAGGAAGTAAAAAGAGCAGTCTCCAACTATAGAAGTTCACACAACAAAGTCAGGAAATCAAGACACATCAGTTTAAGAAGCAGAAGCAAAAGAGAAGAGTCTCACAAATACAGGACAACCTGAAATGTAATAATATCCATATAACAGAGATACCAGAAAAAGAAGAAGAGAAGCAAGTGGTAGAAAACTTGTTTGAAAAAGTCATGATGGAAAACTTCCCTAACTGGTGGAGAGAAAAAGTCACACAAGTCCAGGAAGCACAGAGAGTCCCATTCAAGAGGAACCCAATGAGGCCCACTTCAAGACAAATCATTATTAAAATGGCAAATATCAAAGACAAACAGACAATCCTAAAGCAAGCAAGGAGAAAGAGGTAGTAACATATAAGGGAGCCCCAATACAGCTAGCAGCTGACTTCTCAACAGAAACACTGCAAGCCAGAAGGGAATGGCAAGGAATATCTAAGTCATGGAAAGCAAAGGCCTGCAACCAAGACTGCTCTACCCAGCAAGGCTCTCAATTAAAATGGAAGGCAAGATAAGGAGTTTCCCAGAGAAAAGAAGGCTAAAAGTATACACCTCCACCAAACCCACTTTGCAAAATATGCTAAGGACACTGCTTTAAGATGAAGAAAAAGTTTCTGTTAACACCCAGTTCCTTTCAGAGTTGCCAATACTTGATATTACCAAAATTTTTTAATATGTATTAATCTGTGACAATGATGTTATTTTAATTGTCCCTTTACTATTTGTTGAAACTAAACCTGTTTTAGTATATTTCTTGCCTACTTCTATTATTAAAAAAACTTTAAATGACTTTTTGGTATTCTTTATCCATTTATTGATTGAAGATTTGTCAAACCCCCTCTCCTCCCAAAAATACAAAACTTATTAACCACGTTTTAGATGTGTTGCAAAAACTTTTCTTCTATTCCTTGTCCTTTAACCTTTTTTATATGTAGAATACTATATAGTTAAGTGTTTAATATAGTAATATTTTCAATATTTACTTTATAGCACTAGGGTTGAATATTTTACTTCAGGTCATGAGAAATATTAGTTCTATTTTCTTCTAAAACTCCTTTGATTCTACATATTTATTTTTAACTCACCTGAATATTTCTTGTATAATGTGTAAAATAGGGCTCTATATTTGTTTTATTTCAAGTAACAGTGGTCCATGCACCCTACTTGTTGAGTAAGCCTTATTTTACCCAGTGATTTGGAATATCAATTCAATCATACATATATCAATCAGATATATATGTTTGTTTCTAGAATATTCATTATATTTCATTGATCTACTTGATTGGTTCTGTGGTGGTGTCATGTTGGTTTAATTGCTGATATTTTATAATGGTTTTAATTTTTTTTAATATTTTATAATTAACTTTGACATTTAAAAAAATAAATAAAATCAATCTCCATTTAAGAAAAAAAAAAGTGAGAGATGGAACTCCTACCTTTTGCAACAACATGGATGGAACTGGAGAATATTAAGCTACGGAAATAAGCCAGTTGATAAAAGACAATTACCATATGATCTCACCTATAAGTGGACTCTATTCAACAAAATAAACTAATAAACAAAATAAACCACAGGAACGGAAACATGGAGCAGACTGTAAGTTCCCAGAGGGGATGGCAAAAGAGGACAATGGTGGAAAGAAAGGGAAGGTACTAGACAAAGGGCATGTATGAATGACCCATGGACATGGACAACAGAGTGGGAATTGACTGTGGGAGTGGGGGTTGGGGGTGGGATGGATGGAGGAGGGTATAGGGGGAAAAATTGAGATAACTGTAATAGAATACATATGATTTATAAATTTTAAAGTAAAGAAAAAACAAAACTTCAGAAATTTTAAAAAACCCCTAACACCTATAATAATCTTGGATTTCTGAATACAAATATTAGAGGGCTTTAACTCTTCAAGAATGCCATTGAAGTTGATGCCATAAGCTGAACTAGTTACCTGTTGGGTGTTATTGGCTGAATTATGTTCTCCCAAAATTCATGTATTGAAGCTCTAACGTCTAGTATCGTAGAATATAGATAGAGCAATAGAGCCTTTGAAAAGGTGATTGGATTAAAATGAGGGTGTTAATGTAGGCCCTGATCCAATCTGACTGATGTCCCTATAAGAAGAGGAAATGTGGACAGAAAAAGACACACAAGGGATGTGCAAGCACAGAGGAAAGACCATATGAAAAGGCAGTGAGTGGGCAGCCATCTGCAAACCAAGGAGAGAGGCTCAAGAGAAATGACCCCAGCCAGCACTTTGATCTTGAACTGCCAGCCTCCACAACTGTGAGAAAATAATTGTCTGTCGTTTAACCCCCTCATATATGTTGTTATGGCAACCTGAGCAACTAATACAGTGGGTGATCATAACTCACTGAGGCCTTGAACTTCTTTGGTCATCTTTTTATCACAAGTATCTTTCACATAACTTTATGAGTGAAGTTATATGATATGCTGTAATTTGCAAACTTAGCATGTTTGAAAATCTTAAGATATATCAGAGCCATTGTAGAATATATTCTCATAATGCTCTTACCTCTCTTCCTTTCTTTAGTCTCCTTCCAAATACTCTCCATTCTGTTTGCATTCCTGCACTGAGGTTTCAGAGAGATGCATATTTCTGTGTTTTATAGTGCTGCGTGTCACAGGCAAGAAATTGGTGTGCATGGTGGGCCATGTTATCAGAGAACTGACTAGCTGTGTATTACATTAGATAAGGTATCGTATTTCACTGACTCAGTTTTCTCATGTTCATGATATAATAACACCTATATTACTTTCAGAGTTTCTAGAAATACTAGCAACTATTTAAGTGGTATGCCTGAGACCCTGGCTTATGGCTCCATATATGGTAGTTTTCATAGGCCATCAGGAACTATGTTTATTTTTTTTCTGCTTTGTGGTCTGAGCTGACATCAGCTGTGAAGTCATTGTTAACCTAAAGAAGTAAAGTCATTAATCTGTTTCTTACACATGATGTAAACACTGCTTGTTGTACAAAGTTTAACCCTCTCAAGAAACAAAATGACAGTTGTGGAGAGACGTGTCAATTAAGCAGAAAACATGTTGAGTCATTCCAGGGCCAGGATCCTCGTGGGTCCTTTTGCAAGTCACCTTCTCTCTCTCTCTGAGCCTCATTTATTCTATCTGTAAAGCACAGGCTTGGTATATAACATATCTCTACTGTATTCTTTCTAACCCCAATGCTTTATCTAAAAGTCATGGGAATTAAGGAGATGACTGGGTGTGAGAGGTCTTCATTCTGATTAAGTGCTACCCAAACCATTACCCATCCCATTGACTACACTCTATTAACATTAGCTTTCAGTATTTACATTTAATTTTGTTAACATTTTAATGTTTAATTTAAAATATGTAACATCAAATTAGCCTCCTAGTAGCATTAAGGATTTTCCTCCTAATAGGATACTGAAAAGTACTGCCTGCAAGAAACTCCAAACCTATACCATACTCATTGTAGTTGAGTTTGTTGAAGATCTAGTTTCTGTTAGAAAAAATAAATTTGTCATATGGCATCAGTAAGAAGAGAAGTGGCAACAGCACTTGTGATGTAATTGTCCTGAGTTCTTTCTGCTTCCTGCCACTATCTTTCACTTCATGCCCACATCCTCATCTAGGGAAATTGAGGACCAGATGGGATGAAGGTTCAGGGAGGAGGTGCAATGTAGTGTTCCTTTAACCCCATGGTAAAACAGTACACACTCTTTTGCTGCTCTGCCTTCTTCTTCTGGTCCAGTGTTTGCACAGTGCTGTCTGTGAGACAGTTTGGGCCTGGTGTTGACAAGGGAAAATCACAAATACATATAAATGAGTATCTTAAATGGTACAGTATGCTAAATTTCATCAGTATTCATGACCTGCCTTGCATCCCCTCCACACTGACATCTGTTAAAAATGAGATTCAGGAATGCCATCCTGGTTTCAATCATTCTGAAACACGAATTCTGACATGATGGCTTATTGATTTTTCCCCCACTTTGACAGCTCTGATTTTACAACTTACTGTAGATAACTTTTAGTGCTTCAGAATCTCCTACAGAAAAGGAAATCTAACACCTTGTTTTCAATGCAATGCATTTGTAAGAAGCCAAAGTATCAAACCTTTAGTTGTTAAGGAGAATAGCCTCAATTTCATCTGTATTTTGAGATAGCTCTATTCTAAATCGCATCTAATTAGGTGAATTCCTAAAACTGTGATTAAACTGTAGCCATCCAGGGGACATTAGAAATAAATTAGCAGTGTCACTGACCTGAGCTTTTAACTCTCTCCTACATGCCTACAAAAATAAAGGAACTTCTCCCTTCTGTGTTACAGGCTTTGATGAGAAATCCATAGGAAATAATATGTGAGAGAAAAAGATAACCTCTGTCATGGCAAACAAAATCTGAAGATTATTATAGTGACAACAGAGAAGGCAAGAAAACACTCCAAGTTCAAGGTAAGTGGACATCTCTGTAAATGCTGAACTTGAATGTATCAGAAGGAAGAGTGATTTTGTCATGTTTATATGTCAGTGTTCATCCACTTGACAAGTAAAGGTATGAGAGAATATGATAGGATCTACCATCAAAATGTTTGTTTTACAGTACAAAATGGGATTTGGCCCCCTGCTCCCATACACAAGCATAACACAATAATTGGTGAGGAAGGAAAAAGGTTTTTATTAACAGGTTGCCCAATTGAGGGGAGTTGGAGCTCCCTTGCCCAAGCCCTTCTCTTCTACAAAACCAGGACCAGGGCACACTGCTAGATCACTGCAGTAGTCATGGGAGAGGCTCCATCCACCAGGCCCTAGCACCTAGGGCTGCTTGCACCCTCAGGAGCTGGCAAAACATTCCCAGCCCAGGTGTCTGTGCACCACTCTCAGGGCAAGAGGATGGGAGCAGTCCAGGACCCATACCCTGTAGCAGGACCTTTGTGTGCCATCGTCAGGCCATTGACAGGCACACATCCTGCCTGAGCCTGCTCCAGACCATGTGAGCAGGGCAAGCAAGAGCTACAAGTGGGGTCCAGGGTCCACTGGGTCCCAGGAATGCTCAGGCTTCCCCCTGACTGGGCTGGCAAGAGGAAGGAAAGAGAGATTCTCTGTGTCTTCCATTTTTAATGTCTCGCATTTTAATGTCTGGTGGCAAAAATGCCACCAGAGGTGGAAGTATTCAAATTCCTAGCCATTTTGGGCTAGTGTCCACCACGCATGTCAGTCCTCACTGTGTCCCTGCCCCTCCTCCCACCACCATGGTCCGGAAGCAAGTAGGAAGTGTATTCTACCCATGCAGGGACACCATGTCTCTTTTGGGGCGGGAGAGTCACCTTGTTACAAGTTTGTTGTGACCTTTCTAACCCTGCACAGGCTCTGCGCAAGCTGCACCCTTCTCCCCCTATGGCCCACGTGTCACACCACACTGCTCAGTTGCCAGGGCAATGCATGCTCCTGCACTGTGCTAGCTTGTTTACTGTTGCCTCTGGGGGTATGGAATCACACCCCAGCTCTGGTTTCAACCTGGGGCTACCTTTGGCACTTTGCAACCCTCTCAGGGGTTCATTCTTTCTTTGGGGGAGTCAAACCTCTTGCTCCCCAGCCATCTGGCCAAAACCCTCTGTTACATTACTAGCAATGAGGTAAAAAATTATTTCATACATATGTCTGCTACTCTCAAATACAAGATAAATGCCCAAAAGTTGGATAATAGACTTACATTTTATAAAAGGGTTTTCTTCCCAGAGAGCAAAACAAACAAAATAAACAATGTACTAACTATACTGTGCTTATTTCCAATATTTTATATATAAATGTTTGTAAAATTATTTTCTTTTTATTTGCAGTTAAGCACTTGACCAGCTCAAGCCCCATGGGCAGTTGAGGAAAGATAATGGTTTATTGGCTCTGTGTGTTTTTCAAACTCTTATTGATGTAGGTATTTTGAAAAATATTGGGGAATATAGATTTAAATGATGTAGGCTCTTCTTAAATTACAGCATATCCACAAATAATGTCATTTTATTCAACATCATTTCATCATAATCTTGATTTTTTTTTTAAAGTCAATTTCTGGTGGGGCTGTTGTTTATATGGAGTTGTTTACATTCATTTAATGAATGTATAGAGATTTGAAGTTGTCTCAAACATACTTTTAAGGCCACAGTCACTTGTGATCTCAAGCAATTGATCCTCTTCTAGCATGGTCAAAGTTGATTTGTCTGGCTTAGTCACAAATGGGTGACAGATCCATTTCTTCCCAGTTTGGGGGTCTTTCATGGTTGGGAAATAATGCTCACACTCTTTTGAAAGCTGAGATAGGTGATCATGCACCAGCTGGGAGAAAGAAATCTCTGGCTTAGTCTCTTTCAAAATCTCTGCTTATGTTTGAAACATGTCAAAAATCCCGATGTTTGTTCATCATCGTACCCTATATTTCAGTTTGGCTTTGAATGCAGCCACTTTACCTCTTGACTGGAACACATTGTTGTTCTCCCCTGAAGTGATAGACTGAGTTCATTGAGCAGGCTGAATATGTCACAGAAGTAAGCAAGTTTTGTGACCCACTGTGTGTCATTCAAATGTGCTGCCAATGGTGACCGTTTTTCTAAAAGAAATTCCTGTAGTGGCTCTTATAACTCAAAACTTCTGGTCAGTGAGCTACCTTTAGAAAGCCATCTCACTTCTGTGTATAAGACACGTGTGCTCTGTATCCATCTCCTCACAGAAGTGTGTGAACAGACGTGAGCTAAGGGCATGTACTTTAATGTGGATGATAATTTAAATCACTTCCTACAACATGTTGTTAAGTTCAGGTGACATTTTTTGACTAGCCAGCATTTCTCTCTGGGTGACACAGTACGTAAATTAACATTCAGAAGTGACCTCTTTGACCCAAGCAGTGAAACCAGAAAGCCATCCAATCATGGCAGCTGCTCCGCCCATGTTTATGCTGACACAAAATGACCAATTCAGTTTTCTTGATATGTAATCATTCAAAGTCTTGAATAGTTCTGCAGCTGCGGTGTTGGTTGGCACCAAAATGCATATAACATATCCTCATGCATATCCTCCTGAAAAATATATCACACAAGAACAAACATTTTTGCCTGCTGTCAATATTGGTAGATTCGTCAAGCTGGATTGTGTATCACAGTGACTCATTAATTCTCTCTAACAATTGTGTCTCAATATCCTCTACTATTTCATCAATTACTCTAGTTATGGTGCTAGGCAAAAGAACATGTGCCACCTTTTGAACTGAAGCCTCTCCTAAAAGTTCACAACAAGTGTCCTTAGCAGCAGGCAGCATCAATTCCTCACTAATAATAAAGAGCTTTTTACCTTTAGCAATGCAGTTAGCCACTAAGAATGATGCTCTCAGTGCAGACACATTTGATGAAGTGGTGGCCTTCAATAATTGCTTCTGTTCTTTGTGTTCACAATTTTTTCTTTTGAAAAACTCCAAAGCCTTGTCTTTTAATGCAGAGTGCTTGGTCTCCATGTGGCGAAGCACTTTTGAAGGTTTCATGGCTTTGTTGGATAGCTAGTTGCTCCATGTTATGCAAATTGGGCTTGGAGAATGTGAATCACTGTTGCAATGAACCCATAATTTAAGTAAGACTCAGTGTTTTCTTTTAAATTCAGCTTTCTTTTTGTTGGCAGTCTTAGAGTCTTCTGCTGTCACATCATTGGGTCTTTCCCCCTTTTCAAAGAACAGTGACATTTATCTTTTACTCATTTTGGCTAGAGTCAGCAAGTGGGCTTACCAAAACTGCTAGTGAGACAAGTGTGCAGTGCAGGAAAGAGACACAGATGGAAGTGGTAAATAAAATGATGGGTGAGCCATGCATGGATTAAAATGTGTAAGGTTCTGACTTAAAGCCTGCCGCCAGGTGCAGTTGTACATTTGAAGTACATCAACTCATTTGCCTCACTACAAAGCCTGCCACCAGATGCAGCTTAATTGTCATTTGTCCACAAGCAGTTGATTTATTATGGTCTCTGTGCAGTCAAACCTCTCTGCTAATGATAATCTTTATTTGCAGCCTCTCCCCAGCGCTAGCATCACCATCTCAGCTCCACCTCAGATAATCAGGCATCAGATTCTCATAAGGAGCATGCAACTTAGATCCCTCATATGCTCAGCTCACAGTAGGGTTCACTCTTCTATGAGAAGCTAGTGCCCCTGCTGACCTGACAGGAGACAGAGGTCAAGTGGTAATGCAAGTGATGGGAAAGGGCTATAAATACAGATGGAACTTCACTCCCTCACTGCTCACCTCCTTCTGTGCAGCCTGGTTCCTAATGGGCCATAGACGGGTACCAATCTGTGGCCCGGGGTTTAGGGGTCCCTGCTTTATAACACTCATTACTATTGGGAATTATTTCACTTGGCTCTTTAGTTATTTTTACCTGCTTTGCTTACTGTTCTGTAAGTTTCACGAGGCCCGGGATGGTGTTTGCCTTTTCACAGTAATACTCTGGGATCCTGGTCCAGCAGCTGTTGTATATGAAATGCTGGAAGACATTAGGAGAATAAAAGAGGGAATGAGAAAGACAGGGTACTGCCCTCTGGAGTACAGGGGTTGTAAATGAGATAGACAATTGCTTCACAGTGCTCCTAAAGGTTCAGAAATAGAGCAAGGAGAGAATCAATGGGTCACTCAAAAAATTACTCATGCAATCAGAAGCAACATTCTAAGTATTAATAACCGGTCAGTAAAATAAGGATCCATTAGAACAGGCATCAGCCACAGTGTTGGGCAGGGTGTTCTCCCGTCATTACTGGGTTGTGGGTACATGCAGTAGGTTTGGAGAGTGGAGCCAAGGGATAGCTGCATGTGTGCATTTCCATTGAATATCAGCCCCAATCATAGTACCTAGTGGACGCTCTGCTGGCCTTGTTTGTCCTGAAATCCTGTTCTCTACCTTAATCTACAGGACTCTAACACCCTCAAATTTCACCCCCTCACCTTCTGCCCTCATATCATACCTGCACATCTTCCTTTATACCTACTTTAAACAACCAAGCTTATCACCATCATACTGTCAAGGATCAAAGATTTCTACATATTCTTTGTGGGAAGGATATGACAAAAATGCTCTCATACTCACTATTGGTGAGAATGTCAATAGGGGCGATATTTTTGGAATCAATCATAGCAGGATTTATCAAAATGTTAAATGCACATTCTTCATGATGAAGTAATAGAATTTTTAGGAGTTTACCTTCCAGGCAAACTGGTACAAATATAAAACAATGATGTACAGGTATGCTCACAATGATAAAAAAGATTTTATACTTAAGTAATATTTGATTTTATATGTGTACCACATCTTTTTAATCCAATCATTTATTGATGGTCACTTGAGTCATGTTTTCTTTTTTTTCTTAATTTTATTTTAACTTATTTTTTCAAATACATTTGTCTCTGCCAACCCCCCATCACTTTCCCTTGCCCCCTCCCTCTTTTCCTCCCTCAGCTCTTCCCATTTGGTTTTGTTCATGAGTCCTTCTATATGTTCCTTGACTTTCCCCTTCCTTGGCTTGTCCCCGCACCCCCTCCTTCCCGCTTGTCTCTGTTGATTTCTTTGCCTTTCATGGTTACTGGTCTTATTTTCCTTGCATCTTTGTATTGTTGGTTAGGTTCCACTTATAGGTGAGATCATATGGTATTTGTCTTTCGCCCCCTGGCTTATTTCGCTTAGTATAATGCTCTCCAGTTCCATCCATGCTGTCCCGAAGTTTAGTAGTTCTTTTTTTCTTTCTGCTGCGTAGTATTCCATTGTGTATATGTACCATAACTTTTTGATCCAATCATCTACTGATGGGCATTTAGGTTGCTTCCAACACTTGGCCATTGTAAATTGTGCTGCTATGAACACTGGGGTGCATAGGTTCTTTTGTATTGGCGTTTTGGTGTTCTTAGGGTATAGTCCCAGCAGGGGAATCACTGGATCATAAGGCAGTTCCATTTTCAGCTGTTTGAGGAAATTCCACACTGCTTTCCACAATGACTGCACCAGTCTGCATTCCCACCAACATTGTACTAGTGTTCCCTTTCCTCCACAGCCTCGCCAGCACCTGTTGTTTGTTGATCTGTTTATGATGGCCATTCTGACCAGTGTGAGGTGGTACCTCATGGTGGTTTTGATCTGCATTTCCCTGATGGCTAGTGATGCTGAACATCCTTTCAAATGCCTCTGGGCCCTCTGTATCTCCTCCTTGGAAAACCGTCTGCCCAGGTCCTTTACCCATTTTTTGATTGGGTCATTTGTCTTCTTGGAGTGGAGTCGAGTGAGTTCTTTATATATCTTGGAGATCAAACCTCTATCTGATGTATCATTAGCGAATGTATTTTCCCATACGGTTGGCTCCCTTTTCATTTTGCTGATGTTTTCTTTCATCGTACAGAAGCTTCCTATTTTGATGAGGTCCCACTTGTTTATTCTTTCCTTTATGTCTCTTGCTTTAGGAGACATATCAAAGAAAATATTGCTGCGTGGGATATCTGAGAGTTTCTTGCCAGTGTTCTCCTCTAGACTTTTATGGTGTTGCAACTTATATTTAAGTCTTTTATCCATCATGACTTTATTTTTGTGTATGGTGTCAGCGGATGATCCAATTTCAGTTGTTTGCATGTAGCTGTCCAGCTCTCCCAACACCATTTGTTGAAGAGGCTATTACTGATCCATTTGATGCTTCTGCTCCCTTTGTCAAATATTAGATGCCCATAGAGACTTGGGCTTATTTCTGGGCTTTCTATTCTGTTCCACTGGTCTATGGGTTTGTTCTTGTGCCAGTATCAGATTGTCTTGAGTATAGTGGATTTGTAGTAGAGTTTGATGTCCAGTATTGTGATCCCTCCTACTTTGTTTTTCTATCTCAAAATTGCTGAGGCTATTCACAGTCATTTATGGTTCCATATAAATTTTTGAAATGTCTGTTCTATTTCTGTGAAATATGTCATTGGTATCTTAATAGGGATTGCGTTGAATCTATAAATTGCTTTGGGTAGTATGGACATTTTGATGATATTAATTCTTCCAATCCATGAGCACGGTATATGCTTCCATTTATTTCGGTCTTCCTTAATTTCTTTATTCAATGTTGTATAGTTTTTTGCGTACAGGTCTTTTATGTCTTTGGTTAAATTAATGCCTAGGTACTTTATTTTTCTTCTTCCTATATCGAATGGTATATTTTTTTTCTGATTTCTTCTTCTTCTATTCCATTGCTGGTGTACACAAATGCCTTTGATTCTGAGTGTTGACTTGTATCCTGCAGTTTTGCTAAATTCACTTATAAGTTTGAGGAGTTTTTTGATAGAGTCTACAGGGTTCTCTATGTACACTATCATGTCATCTGCAAACAATGATAGCTTTGCTTCCTCCTTTCCAATTTGGATGTCTTTTATCTCTTTCTCTTTTCTGACCACTGTGGCTAGGACTTCCAATATGATGTTGAAAAGAAGCGGTGAGAGCGGACATCCTTGTCATGTTCCCGATCTTAGTGGGAAAGCTTTCAGTTTTTGCCCATTGAATATAATATTGGCGGTAGGTTTTTCATATATGGCCTTTATTACATTGAGGAATGCCCCCATTTATTCCCATTTTGCTGAATGTTTTGATCATAAATGGGTGCTGGACCTTATCGAATGCTTTTTCTGCATCTATCGAGAGGATCATGTGGTTTTTGTCTTTTCTTTTATTTATGTGATATATCATGTTTACTGATTTGCATATATTGAACCATCCCTGCATGCCTGGGATGAATCCCACTTGATTGTGGTGGATAATCCTTTAAATGTATTGCTGGATGTGGTTTGCCAATATTTTGTTGAGGATTTTAGCATCTATGTTCATCAGCAAAATGGGCCTGTAGTTTTCTTTCTTTGTAGGGTCTTTATCTGGTTTTGGGATCAGGTGATGCTGGCCTCATAGAAAGAGTCTGGGAGTCTTCCCTCCTCTTGGATTTTTTGGAATAGTCTGACAAGGACAGGGGTTAGCTCTTCCTTAAATATTTTGTAAAATTCTCTTGTGAAATGGTCCGGCCCTGGGCTTTTGTGTGCTGGGAGTTTCTTGATTACTGCTTCCATTTCCCCAGCTGTTATCGGTCTGTTCAAGCTTTCTGTTTCTTCCTCCTTCAGTGTTGGAAGATTATACTTTTCTAGAAATTTCTCCATTTCATCAAGGTTTTCAAATTTTTGGCATATAATTGTTCATAGTAGTTTCTGACGATCCTTTGTATTTCTGTGTTATCAGTTGTTATCTCTCCTCTTTCGGTTCTGATATTATTAATTTGGGTCCTCTCCCTTTTATTCTTGATGAGTCTGCATAAAGGCTTGTCAATTTTATTTATCTTTTCAAAGAACCAGCTTCTGGATTGGTTGATCCTCTGAATTGGTCTTTTTGTCTCTGTGTCATTCAGTTCTGCTCTAATCTTGACCATTTCCTTCCTTCTGCTTGCTCTGGGATTTATTTGTTGTTGTTTCTCCAGTTCTTGAAGTTGTAGTGTTAGGTCTTTTATCTGAAATGTTTCTATGGTCTACGGCCATACCACCCTGAATGCGCCTGATCTCGTCTGAAATGTTTCTATCTTTTTTTGGTAAGCTTGTATTGCTATGAACTTCCCTCTCAGGACTGCCTTTGCTGTGTCCCATAGGTTTTGGACTGTTGTCTGTTCATTTTCATTTGTTTCCAGACATTTTTTTATTTCTTCTCTTATCTCATTATTGACCCATTCATTGTTTAATAGTCTACTGTTGAGTCTCCATGAGTTTGCAAGTTTTTGAAGTTTCTGTTGGATGTTGATTTCCAGTTTCAATCCCTTGTGGTCCGAGAAAAAGTTTGGTATTATTTCAATTTTCCTGAATTTGCTTAGGTTTGCTTTCTGTCCTATCATGTGGTCTAACTTTGAAAAACTGCCATGAGCATTTGAAAAGAATGTGTATTTTTCTTCTTTGGGGTGAAAGGTTCTATATATGTCAGTTAAGTCTCTTTGAATGAGTGTGTCATTCAGTGCCACAATATGTTTATTAATGTTTTGATTGGAAGATCTGTCCATTTTTGACAGTGGGGTGTTGAAATCCCCTACTATCAGTGTGTTGCTGTCTATATCTTTTTTGAAGTCATCCAACAATTTCCTTATAAACTTGGGGGCTCCTGTATTGGGAGCATATAAGTTTACAATGTTGATGTCTTCTTGATAATTCTTCCTTTAAGTATTATAAAGTGCCCCTCTGGGTCTCTCTTTATGGCCTTTGTTTTGAAATCTACTTTGTCTGATACAAGTATGGCAACCCCGGCCTTTTTCTCATGCCCATTTGCTTGGAATATTTGTTTCCATCCCTTTACTTTCAATCTATGTAGGTCTCTTGCTCTGAGGTGGGTCCCTTGTAGACTGCATATGTGTGGGTCATGTTTTCTTATCCATTCAGCTACCCTGTGTCTTTTGATTGGGGCATTTAGTCCATTCACATTGAGAGATATTACTGATAGAAACTTACTCATCTTTTATCTTTGTACCTGTGTTCCTCTCTGTCTCATTCTTTTCCTTCATCTGCTTAAACCAGTCCCCTTAGCATATCTTGGAGTGCTGGTTTGGTAGAGATGCATTCTTTTAGCCTTCTCTTGTCTGGGAAACTCCGTATTTCCCCTTCTATTTTAATGGAGAGCCTAGATGGGTAGAGCAGCCTTGGCTGTAGACCCTTGCTTTGCATGGCTTGGAATATTTGTTGCCATTCCCTTCTGGCTTGTAGTGTTTCTGTTGAGAAGTCAGCTCCTAGGCATATCAGGGCCCCCTTGTGTGTTACTTTCTCCTTCTCCCTTGCCGCCTTGAGGATTCTCTCTTTGTCTTTGACATGTGCCATTTTAATGATGATGTGTCTTGGAGTGGACCTCCTTTGGTCCCCCTTGAGTGGGGTGTTCTGTGCCTCCTGGATCCATGAGAGCCTTTCTCTCCTCAAATTAGGGAAATTTTCCATCATTACTTTTTCGAGGAGGTTCTCTATTCCTTGCTCCTCTTCTTCTCCTTCTGGCATCCCTATTATACAGATATTATTGCGATTCAGGTTCTCCTGCATTTCCCTAAATGCCTCTTCATTCTTTTTGAGTCGTTTTTCCATTTCTTGTTCTTTCTGGGAGCTTCTTTCTACCTTATCCTCCATCTCACTGATTCGATCCTCGGCTTCATCCAGCCTGCTTTGGATTCCTTGTACTGTGTTCTTCAATTCAGAAATGGTATTCTTCATATCCTCTTGTGTCTTCTTGATAGTTTCTATGTCCTTTTCCAGGCTGATATAGTTTGCTGTAAGACCCTGATAGTTTCTCTGCAGTTTCTCATAGCTATCTTTGAGCTGGCTGAGCTCATTGAGCTTCCTTAGAACCATTGTTTTGAATTCAATATCTGATAGTTCCCTTGCCTCTATTTCATTGAGCTCTCTCTGTGGGGAGTCCCCTTTTCCACTCATTTGGGGGGAACTTCTTTTTCTTCCCTTTTTTGTGAGAGTCTGTTAAGTATTTTTGTCCTGTCCTTTTCTTTCTGGGCCTGCCTCTGATGATGTCAGTTGTTGACCTTATATAACCTTGGGTTGTTCCTTTGAGCCTTCCACAAGTATACTGTCTGTGTCAGACTCCTGCTTGGGGCAGCTCTGTGACCCCTTTGGTCAGTGCTGGGCTATTTTTTGGGATCACTCTGCACTCTCACATGGGCTCCTTGAGCGCTCTGCTGGCGCGGCAGGATCCCCCGCCTGCCTGGGCTCGCATGTGCTTGCCCCAGCCCAGGGGGCCTATTCGCGACCTTGTGTACTCATCTGGCCCCCCTGTCCAGCGAGCTCCCCGGCACTGGTCAGTTTAGGTCCTTCCATTGTGTTTACCCTGCTTTTGGCTCTTTGGGTGCGTTGCTTGCCCTCGCCAATAGGGGATTACAGAAATGGGAGGAAGTCAGCTCTGGGACTTTCCGGTTTATCCTGTCTCCGGTCTCTCCTCCAGGGATTTTGGGTAACTCTACTAATTTTTTCGGCTGCTCCGCAATCCCGGCGGGCAGGTCAATTTATGCCTTCTCTTGCCGCTCTGTGCACTCCCTCACAGGCCATATGGGTGCCAATCTGTGGGAGGCGTTGCCGGCTGGTGCAAGAGTTCACCAGCCTCGGCGCGTAACACACACACTCGCCAACCCTCCCTGGTCACTCGGTGCAAGTGTGCTCGCCTGCACTGGGTGTTTTTGGGGTGTCTTTGTGCTTTTCGGCTTTTTGGCTCTTTGGGGGTGTCGCCTCTTCACGCAATGGAGACTTCAGGAAGGAGAAGGAGTCGGGACTTCCCGGTTCCTCCTCCCATTCTTTCCCCAGTGCCTCCATTTCTAGTCTCTCCTCAGGGGTCTCTGGGCAGTTCTGTGACCCCTTCGACCAAGGATCCACCACCTGTGTGGCCTGCGTTTCAATCGCAGGCAGTCTGGTTCCTGCGTGCCCTCTTCTGCCTCTTTGGGGGCACGCCATTCCAGCCCACAATGGAGACTACAGAACAGGGAGGGAGTCTGGACTCCCTGATTCTTCCTCCCATCTTTCCCCAACGCCTCCGTCTCCAGTCTCTCCTCAAGGCTCTCCCAGCCAGTGTGCACTCAGCCCCGCAGCTCACATGCATACAAGCTGTGTGTGGAGCGCACAAAAGGCAGATTAATTGATTTCCTTATGCCTGAGCGAGATGGGAGCTGCAGAGTGGGAGGTGAGTTATCAACTGGGCTCTACCGGCCACCGTGTCAGTTCTCTTCACAAAGTTTTCCTCACCAGTCTTTTCCCAGGCACCAGCCCACCCTGCTGCCGCCTCTACCCAGAGATCAAGGAGAGTGGCTGCCACTGCCATTTTTGCGTTGGCCCTTTAAATGTCTCTTTGCATCCCCAGCCACCTGTCTCTGGCAGAGAGCGCCCCTAAGCTTTTCGGGGTTGCGTTTTGTCTGTATTTTCTTGGTTTTCGCTGCTGTAGTTTAGGGGTCCCTGTTTATGATTCAGACCCCGTTCTTCTCGGGGGAAGCTAACGGCCGTTTCAATGTCCTTCTGTTGCTAGTGCCCGTGGGCACCCAGCCCACCTTCTCGAGCCTCCACTGCACTTCTCACCCATTGGGATGTATGAGAGTTGAATCCACTGTCCGCAGCACCAAGGCTCCTCTCCCACTACCGGTCCATTGTTTTCCAGGTGATTACTCCACTATTTAGTCGCAATTCCAGTTGGGTCTTGTGAGGAGGTCAGCATGACTCCCATTCACTCCTCCGCCATCTTCTCTCCCTCCCGAGTCTTGTTGTCTTATCCATTCAGCCACCCCATGTCTTTTGATTGTAGCATTTAATCCATTTACATTTAGTGTGATTATTGATAATTGTTACGATCCCCGCAAGTATGAGCTCAGGAATTAGAGTTTGATCACATGCTCTTTATTATTTGGCCAAGTTTTACCTGCGCAGGGGCCACCTTTCCCTCGAAAGGAAAAAGGCGCGCCGCTGTAAGGGTACACGGGTTTTTATAAGCAGAGCAAGCAAGCAGGATACAAGGGCGGGAAGTGGCAGTTAGCGATAGGCTACTTTAGGCTGCTTCTTTTCTACTGATTGGGTTCAAGGCTGTTACTGGGCCCCCCTACTCTGTGGTCAGGCTGTTTATCTGAGGCAAGGCTCAACCGTTGTCCTATCTTGTTACTAAGGGGGGCTCTAATTCTTCTCTTCATCTTGGGGTATTGTTTGTTCTAGTTTGGGTCAACTTGTTCCCCTTAGTCTGCTCACATCCGTGTTGTTCTTGTCCCATCTGCAAGTTGCAGCACCCTGATGTTGTTTAGTCTTTCAGCTTAGTTCCTAGTTCCTGTTTCTTGTTTCGGCCTAGACTTGACCTAGTTTTAGAGTTTGGCCCCTTCAATAATGTGATTATTGATGTAATTATTGTCATTTTATTATTCATATTTATGTTCTTTGTTTTCCTTCTCCTTAAAGAAGTTCCTTTAACGTTTTTTATAATGCTTGTTAGGTGGCGATGAACTCCTCTAGCTTTTTCTTGGTTAAGAAGCTCTTTATCTCTCCCTCACTTTTTTTTTTTTCCCAAGCTGCAGAAAAACAGAGTAATTAATCACATTAGCAGAAAACTATCTTACAAAGTCCTGATCAACAAAATATTGAAGAACCATTTCTGGAAATGTGGCTCATTTATCAGGGTTGGCAAGAGGGCAGTATATCCTAAGAACAAGGCTGGAGTGATTTCTGAGTGATTAAAAAATTAAATAACAGCTTTCCGGCAGTTATCTTCTGAATGTAAATTCAAGAAGCTCCAATGAATTTTATACTAGCAAGTGAGTTCTCCAATTTAGATACTCACATCTAATTTGTATTATACTTTTGTAAATGAAAACATACATTCAAAAAATATTGATTAATCACCATGTTCTAGACACTGGGAATCAATAGTAAATGACAAAGACCCTGCCCTTAGTGAATTTATATTCTGGTTTGGACAACAGCAAACTAAGTCAGTAAATTATTTAGATGACAGATGATGTTATGTACTATGGGAGAGAACTATGGAGTTACCTAGAGAAAGATGATGCCAGCAGATCTTGCTGGTCAGAGAGTGGAAAAATGTCTGTTAAGGTTTCTTGGCCATGGAAAAAATGACTTTACTCAGAGATGGAAAACCACTGTAAAGCTTGAGCACAACAAGAACATAATCTGATTTACATATTTTTTAGTTTTTCATGTGTGTGTGTGTGTGTGTCTGTATGTGTATAAAATTGATTATGCTATAACAGTTGTCACATTTTTTTCTCCCCTTTATTCCCCTCCATCTTCCACCCTCCCTCTCACCATCATCGCCCACCCCTTAGTTCATGTCCATGGGTCATACATATCAGTTCTTTGGCTTCTCCATTTCCTATACTATTCTTAACCTCCCCCTGTCTATTTTGTACCTACTATTTATGCTTCTTATTCCCTGTGCCTTTTCCTCCCTTCTCCCCCACCTGCTCTCCTCCATCCGCTCTCCTCTGATCTCCATTTCAGTGATTTTTTTCCTATTCTACCTGTTTGCTTAGTTTGTTTTTGTTTTTGCTTTTCTAGGTTCAGTTGTTGATAGTTGTGAGTTTGTTGTCATTTTACTGTTCCTAGTTTTGATCTTCTTCTTTTTTCTTAGATAAGCCCCTTTAGCATTTCATATAAGGGCTTGGTGATGTTGAACTCCTTTAACTTAACCTTATCTGGGAAGCACTTCATCTGCCCTTCCATTCCAAATGATAGCTTTGCTGGATAGAGTGATCTTGGATGTAGGTCCTTGCCCCTCATGACTTTGAATACTTCTTGCTAGCCCCTTCTTGCCAGCAAGGTTTCTTTTGAGAAATCAGCTGATAGTCTTATGGGAACTCCTTTGTAGGTAACTGTCTGCTTTTCTCTTGCTGCTTTTAAGATTCTCTCCTTATCTTTAACCTTGTGTAGTGTAATTATGATGTACCTTAGTGTGTGCTTCCTTGGGCCCAACGTTGGGATTTTCTGAGCTTCCTGGATCTCCTGGAAGTGTATTCCCTTCACCAGATTGGGGAAGTTCTCCTTCATCATTTTTTCCAATAAGTTTTCAATTTCTTGCTCTTCCTCTTTCCCTTCTGGCGCCCCTACAATTTGGACTTTGGAATGTTTAAAGTTGTGCCAGAGGTTCCTAAGCCTCTCCTCATTTTGAATTCTTATTTCTTCATTCTGTTCTGGTTGAATGTTTATTTCTTCCTTCTGCTCCAAATCGATTTGAGTCCTGGTTTCCTTCCCTTTACTGTTGATTCCCTGTATATTTTTCTGTATTTCATTTTGCATAGCCTTCACTCTTTCCTCCATTTTGCAGCCATACTCAACCATTTCTGTGAGCATCCTGATTACCATTGTTTTGAACTGTGCGTCTGATAGGTTGGCTATCTTTTCATCACTGAGTTCTATTTTTGGAGCTTGGATCTGTTCTTTCATTTGGGCCATATTTCTTTGTCTCAGTGTGCTGCTTATGTTGGAAGGGGCAGAGCCTTAGGTATTCACCAGGGTGGGCAACCCATGCTGCTGTGTTGTGGTGCTATATGTGGGGGAGGGGTCTGAGAGGGAACAATGCCGCTTGCTCAGCTCTCGGCAGGCTTTCAGTCACTTCTCCCGCTACCCACAAGAAAACTGGGCCCTTCTAGGGCTGATTCCTGGGTGGGTGGGTTTGTGTACATTCTAGGACTCTGTGGGTCTCTCCAAGAACCTCTCCTGTTTCTTTAGGCTGGGAACTTATTCTGCTGCTGCACCCCCCACAGATTTTTATAGCCAGAGGTTTTGAGGCTTTCTTTTCCTGCACTGGAACCCTGGATTGCTCAGTCTGTCTCGTTCCCCAGCTGTTCCTCCTGGTTTATACACATGCAAATGTGGCACTGTCTGGTCTGCCAGCTGCTGCTTCACCTGCCTGGCTCTCCATCCACCACCCTGTAGGTGTAGGTGTAGGTGTTGCTGTAGGTCCTCTCCATCCTGGCTGCCTGTCTCAGCCCCTCCTACTCATCTGGATTAATGTCTGTTCTTTAATTCCTTGGTTATTGGGCTTCCAAACAGTTTGATTTTCTGGCAGTTCTGATTATTTTTTTGTTTTTACATTTGTTGTTGTCCTTCTTTCGGTTGTGCGAGGAGGCAAAGTGTATCTACCTATGCCTCCATCTTGGCAAGACTCTCCGTCAATTTTAAATGACAGCCTTGTGCCCTGGCTTGTCTGGCTCAGTGGATTGAGTGCCAGCCTACAAACCAAAAGGTCACTAGTTCAATTCCTGGTCAGGGCATATGCCTGGGTTGTGGGTCATGTCCCAAGTAGGGGGTGTATAAGAGGCAACCACATATTGGTGTTTCTCTTTCTCTCTTTCTCCCTCACTTCTCCTCTCTAAAAATAAATAAATAAAATATTTAAATGACAGCCTTGGGTTGGAGTGGTCTTGGCTGTAGCTCTTTGCTTTGCATCCCTTTGAATATATAATGCCCATCCCTTCTGATCTGAAAATTTTCTGTTGCGAAATCAGCTGACAGCCTTATGGGTGCTCTCTTGTAGGTAACTAACTGTATTTCTCTTGCTGCTTATAAGATTTTCTCTTTGTCTTCAAACTTTGGTATTTTAACTATGATTTGTCTTGCTGTGGGTCTTTTTGGGCTCCTTGTTAGGGGCTTTGTACTTCCTGGACTTTCATGTCTATTCTCTTTGCAAGGGAAGTTTTCAGTCTTTATTTCATTATTTCTTCAAATATGTGTTTAATCACTTGCTTGCTCTCTTCTCCTTCTGGTACCCCCATGATGTAAATGTTGTTACATTGGATGTTGTCCTAGAAGTCCCTTAAACTATCCAAGTATCCTCATTTATTTTACTTTTTTTTTCTGTTCCAATTGGGTGTTTTTTGCTACCTTGTCTTAAAATTGTCTTCCAAGTTGATGACTCAATGCTCTGCTTCATCTGATCTGCTGTTGGTTCCATCTAATGTATTTTTCATTTCAAGTATTATATTCTTCATTTCTGAATGGCCCTTTTTTACAGTTTCTATATCCTTTGTTAAGTTTACTCTCTTTGTTGAAATTCTCACTAAGTTCATCTATTCTTCTTCTAAGTTCATTAAGGATCCTTATAACCAATATTTTGAACTCTGCATCTTGTAGGTTTCTTGTCTTCATTTTGTTTAGTTCTTTTTCTGAGGTTTTGTCCTGTTCTTTCATTTGGGACATCTTTCTTTGTCCCCTCACTTTACCTGCCTCCTTGTGTTTGTTTCTACATATGAGGTAGGTCTGCTACATTTTCCTGTCTTGGCAGGGTGGCCTTATATAGTAGGTATCCCTTGGGGCCCAGTGGTGGAGTCTCCCTGGTCACCTGAGTCAGGTTTCCAGGGGTGTCTCTTCTGCAGGTTGTCTGTGCCCTCCTATTGTAATTGAGCTTTGAGTGCAGTTGACATGTCAGTGGGTAGAATTGACCCTCAGGCTGACTGGCTATGAAGACTGGCCATGACTACAGCAGACAAGCTGTTATATGAGGACTGACCCCATGGAGCAGGATTTGCTGTAGTGAGGTTCTGGTGCCTGCTGAATCCATCTTGGGTGTGTTGTCTGTGGAGCTATGTGGTACACTGATGTGGCCCAAAGCTGGTCACTGGGTGTGTGGCTCTGGGGCCTCAAGTGGAGGAGCTGCAGTGTAGACCCAGATCAGCTGCTTCCTTTGCTCAGCTTGGGGCCACCTGGTGTGAGCTACAAAGTATTCTGTGGTTGGTAGCTGCCTATGCAAGACTTGGAAGCACCTGGGAGAGGCTAGGCTCTAACCTAAGACTGGCTGCCACTAGAGCCTGGTTGGGGGCAGCTTAGCAAAAGGGATGGGGAACTCCATGGCCAGCCACCATCTGTCTGACATTTGTAGACCTTTCAGAGATTTTAGGTAAATCCATAGTGCGGGCTGAAGCCAACTGCTTGTGAAAAACAGCCACTGAAAGAGATTCTAGTCTGTGAGCAAGTTGGGTCAGGAGAGTTATCAGGGAATCACCAAGGTGGAGTGAGTTTCATGGAGACTCAGGTTTGGTCCCCTCCTATACCTGCAGGCTAGATTAGGGTAGGGCTCAGCAAAGGAGCAATAGTACCTACCTGCCAGTTCTGTGAAGGAAAGGCTCAACAAACAAAGAAAATGCCTGGGTGCTGCCCTGCCTGCCCTCACCCTGAAGCCTGACAATTTAATTCCTCCCCGTCTATCCTGGTTCTTTTTGAGCTGCTTTCCAGTGCTGAAACTCAGAGCAGGGGAGTCCATCAGTGAGGAGGTCCATGTAGGCCTTTAAAGAGGAACACCTGGTCTCCAGCAGCCTTTCATCTCGCCTGTAAAGAATCCTCACTGATTTCACAGCCAGGTGTTGAAGTAATCCTTTTCCCACCACTGCTGATCTGTGCTGGGGAGCCCAGTTTGATGGTGGGACCCCTTGTTTCTCAGGGGAGACCCTGAGATATCCTTCTTGATTCTCAACCACCATATGTGGGAGTGGCACCAGCCCGTTTCCTTCGATACAGCTTTTTTATACCTTTGGTTATAAGAATTCTGTTCAGCTAGCCTCCAGATGGTTCCTAAGGTTGGTTGTTTTATGATTCAGTTGTAATTTTGATGTGGTGGTGGAAGGAAGTGAGCAGAGTGTTTATTTACCTACTCCTCCATCTTGATAGGAGGTCTTGCCTGACTTCTTTCCCTCAGCACAATTATATTGAGGTTCATTCATGTTGAATTGTTGCATGGATATTCCATTTCTTTTTATTGAATAAATGCCAGTTTCTTTATTTATTCAACTCTGATGGACATTTGAGTTTATAGTTTTTCACTATTATGAATAAAGCTACTACAAAGTTTGGTGGTCAAGTCTTTTTATGGACACATGCTTTCATTTCTCTTTGGTAAATACCTAGGAGTGGAATAGCTAGATCAGATGCTAGATGTATGCTTAACTATTTAAAAAATTGCCAAACTGTTTTCTAAAGTAATTTTACCATTTTACATCTCCACCTGCACTGAATGAGGGTTCTTGTTTCTCCACATTCTTGTCAGTATTTGGTATGATCAGTCTTTTTCCATGTTATCCACTCTAATAGTTATGCAGCAGTAACTCATTGTAGTTTTTACCTGCATTTCCCTAATGTCAAGTTATTGAATATCTTTCCATGTTCTTATTTGCCATCTGTATATCTTTTCAATAAATTTCCTGATTCAGTCTTTTGCATAATTTTAGGGGGGTTGTTTTTTATTGAGTTTTGAGAGTTCTTTATTCTGGATACAAGTCCTCTATCAGGTGTATACTTTGCAAATATTTTCTCTGTCTCTAGCTTGTTTTCTTTTTTCTTTTTCTTAACAGTGTCCTTCAAATAGCAATAGTTTTTGATATTTAATTTGTTTCACTTTGAATTATTACAGTGAGGGCCTTTAAAGATATTCATCAGCCATAGGAATTTTTACATTTAGATACCTGCCTTGCATGATATCAAGCATATTAAAATGAACATTTTCCTCATTAAAAATAATTTCTTACTCTATACATTTTTAAAAGACCCTAAAATTTTGCTTTGGAAACATTTGTTACAAGGTATTGCCATAATTTATTAGGACTTATTATGTGCCCTTGATATTCATGCCAAGTAAAAAAGTCTAACCTAAAAATTATTATAAAGCCTAATACAATTTAATGAGTACAAGGACTTATCAACTAATGAAGGAGACAATGTGTTAACTTTTATAGATATTAAATTAAATATTTATTATTTTAGATTAGGTAGTTTTTTTCTCATATTTAGAAGCAAGTAAGTTTTTTTACTTGCTTTTTAGTACTAGATTAATTTTTTAAGTCCCTGGAAAATGTGTACTTTCTTGACTTTGGTTAAAATACATTTAAGGAAAATATATAATAATTAATAAATTAAAAAGAAAACAAACATCTTCCCAAGCATGTAATAAACAATCATTAGGTAGGAGTAGCAGGATTGGAAACAGATATTTAGAGACTGGCATTTAAAACGTATTTAAAACATTAACTGTTGAAGAATTTGATGTGTTTCTACTGGTACCTGAATTTTTTGCTGAGTTTTGATTAAAACAAACAGACTCTCCTCTGGCTCTGAAACCTCCCAAAATGGTGACTATTATTTTAAATATTTTCCTGTTTTTAAATTATTTTTATTTCAAAATTAATGCCTGATTTTTGTAAAAAATATTCAAATGGTAAAAGTATTTTGTGATGTTAAATTTAACTGTTAAACATTTTTTTAAATTTTATTTAATTTATTTTTTCAAATACATTTGTCTCTGCCTACCCCCCACCACTTTCCCTTGCCCCCTCACTCCTTCCCTCCCTCAGCTCTTCCCGTTTGGTTTTGTCCATGAGTCCTTGCTATATGTTCCTTGACTTTCCCCTTCCCTTCCTTTTCCCCGCCCCCTGCCTTCCCTCTTGTCTCTGTTGATTTCTTTTCCTTTCAGCGTTGCTGGTCTTATTTTCCTTGCATCTTTGTATTGTTGGTTAGGTTCCACTTATAGGTGAGATCATATGGTATTTGTCTTTCGCCCCCTGGCTTATTTCACTTAGCATAATACAAACACAAAAAATAGGTATCCTTTTTCTTCCTTCAAAGCAAGGAATATCTTTACCTCATTAAAGTTGTGTATGAATTTAGAAGAACCTAAATGTCAAGTGAGTGCTAGGGATTAAAATAAGTGCTGTTCCTATGGAACCCTGAAAACCATTAAAAAAGTGTTAAATTCTCAACATCACCAATCATTAGGGAAATGCATATCGAAACCATGATAATATACCACTTCACATCCATTAGGATGGCACATATATACACATAGATGTATACATATATAAACATGTAAAGTTTGGTGAGGCTGTGGAGAAATTATAATTTTGTGCACTGAGGGTAGAAATGTGAATTGGTACAGCCACTATGGAAATCAGTATGGGGAGTCTTCAAAAAAATTAAGCATCAAATTACCATATGATTCAGCAATCCAACTCTGGATATATACTTAAAAGAATTAGAAGCAGAGACTTGAATAGGTATTTGCACACTGATGTTCATAGCAGCTTTATTACAATAGCCAAAAGTAGAAACAGCTCAAGTGTTCATTTAGGAATGAATGGATAAACCAAATGCAGTATTTATTATACATACAAAGAAATATTATTCAGCCCTAAAAAGGAATGAAATTCTGACCCATGGCATTATACAAATGAACCCGGAAGACATTATTTCATTTATGCTAAATTTATGCTAAATGAAATAGCCAGACACAATAGGACAAGTATTATAGATTACAGTTAAATGAGATACCTAGAGGAGAGAGGGAAGAGAGGGCCTGCGGGAGAAACAAAGGGACACAGACTCTGGGGAACAATAGGAAGACCGTGGGGAGAAGAAAAGGTGAGAAAGGACTCTTGCTAGTGGGCCAGGAGAATGTGCCACCTTGGGTTTGGATTAAGAACTGGAGATCTTGGTGATGCAGCGGATGGTGCTGAGACCCGCGAGAGCCTGCCTAGCCAAGCCAAGCCCTGGACTTCTGGTCTTTTCCTTTTGAAGGATGATACCCCTTACTGGGCAAAGAGAGGGGAAGGGACACAGAAAGGGAGATGGACATCAGTGTGTGAGAGGAACATCCTTCTGGCAGGTCCCCACATGGTTGATTACATGGATTGCATGTGTCCCCTCCATTAGTTCTCGTCCACAGGTTCCAGAGCATAGAAGAGGAAGCATTACAGTCTCCTGACAGTTGAAAAGGAAATGCCATTCATGAGAGCTCTACTATTATGACTTCATCTAATGCTCATTTCCTGGAAAAAACTCTCCTTTCTAATATTATCAATTTGTAAATTCTATCAGATTTTCTTTCATGTATTTTTGGAAATACAGTAATTTCATCATTAAAGATCTGCAGGAAAATTCATTTGGGTTTTGCTGAATTCTTCCTGGTCTCTTGGGGCTAAGACAAAGGGCAAGGCTACCTGAGCCCTGTTTACACTTCCATCAGAACAATTCCATTTTTATCTGGTTTATTTCGTGGGATTCTATGGAAGCTTATGTTTGAAGAAACGACTGTGCTGCTGCAGAAACAAAGTCAAAACCTACACATGTGGTGTCAAGAACACTGCGCTCAGCGTCCGGAAATGGTGGTGATGATGATGGTCTTTGCTAATACAGATACAAATGTGAAGCAAATCTTCAGGCTCCTGATAAAAACTACTCAAGTCTGGATCAAAAAGTGAAATCATAATCTAAAAGAGGAAGGAGAAAAGATGATGGAGGAGTGAATGGGAGTCATGCTGACCTCCTCCCAAGACCAAACTGGAATTGTGACTAAATAATGGGGAAATCACCTGGAAAACAATGGAACGATAGAGGGAGAGGAGCCTTGGAGGTACGGACAGACAGTGGAATCAACTTTCACATATCTGAACGGGTGATAAGTGCAGTGGAGGTTTGAGAGAGTGGGCTGGGTGCCCACGGGCACCAGCACCAGAGGGACATTAAACGGCCAGTTGGATCCTCCTGAGAACAACAGGGTCTGAATCCTAAACAGGGACCCCTAGACTACAGCAGCTGAAACCAGGAAAACACACAGACAAAATGCAACCCCGAAAGGCTTAGGGGCGCTCTCTGCCAGAGACAGGTGGCTGGAGATGCAGAGAGACATTTAAAGGACCAACGCAAAAATTTGCAGTGGCAGCTGCCTTCCTTGATCTCTGGGTAGAGGCAGCAGCAGAGTGGGCTGGTGCCTGAGAAAAGTTTGGTGAGGAAAACATTGTGAAGAGAACTGAGATGACGGTCAACAGAGCCCCAGTGATAACTCACCTCCCCCTTGGCAGCTACCATCTCGCTCAGGCATAAGCGAATCAATAAACCTGCCTTCTGCGTGCTCCTGAGTGCAGAGCGGCTGGAAGAAATAGAGGATCCCTGGATAAAGGGGTCACACAGCTACCCAGAGACCCTTGAGGAGAGACTGGAGACGGAGGCATTGGGGAAAGAACTGGAAGATTAGCCAGGATTCCTGGAGCTGACCCCCTCCCCATTCCATAGCTTCCACTCTATTTTGCGTAGGCAGGCCATGCCACCAAAAAGGCAGAAGCAGAGGCACAAGCCGGTCAGCACGCAATTATAATGCAGTCCACAGAAATAGTGGATCCCTGACCGAAGGGGTCACAGAGCTGCCCAGAGACCCTCGAGGAGATACTGGAGACAGAGGCCTTGGGGAAAGAACTGGAGGACTAACCGGACAGTCCTGAACTGACTCCTTCCCCTTTCCATAGTCTCCATTTCACATGGGCAGGCCACACCCCTAAAGAGCCAAAAGCGGGAAAGTACACAACAGACAGCCCTAAACAGCCCAGGGTGTGCGCGCACTTACGAGTGACCAGGAAGTACATGCACGGCCGGCAGGTGCGTGCCTGGTCCAGCACTGGGGTAGGCCAGCAAGTGTGTTGCCGGCATGCAACTGCAGAGCGGTCCACAGAAATAGTGGATCCCTGGCCGATGGGGTCACAGAGCTGCCCAGAGACCCTCGAGGAGATCCTGGAGACAGAGGCATTGGGGAAAGAACTGGAGGAGTAACCAGAGGAGTCTCGGTATTGAATCCTCCCCCAGTCCACGTTCTCCATCTTGCTCAGGTGGATTACTCCCCTGAGTGACAGCAGCCTATAAGGACATGCCATCAGAAGGCACTGCTCTGCCCAGTGGTGCCTAAGCCTGACAGATGAGGAAAGAGTGACCAGATTGACAATTACAGGAGACAGATACAGACAGGAGATTCCTGGAAGACTCAAACAAATGACCCAAGGTCAGATAGGGTCAACAAATGACATCATCAGAGACAGACTTAGAAAGAAATTAAAAGAAAAAATAAATAAATAAAAGACACACCTAATACCATAGAAGTTTAATTCACAAAGTCAGGAAATCTAGATGGATCAATTGAAGCAGAAGCAAAAAAAAAAACAAAACAAGACTCTCACAAAAATGGGAAGAAAAAGAAGTTCCCCCCAAATGAGGGGGAAGTAGGAATCCTCACAGAGAGAGCTAAATGAAATGCAGGCAAGTGAACTATCAGATATTGTATTCAAAACAATGGCTCTGAGGAAGCTCAATTAGCTCAGCCACCTCAAAGATAACTGAGAAACTGCAGGGAAACTATCAGGAGCTTACAGCAAACTATATCAACCTGGAAAAGGACATAGAAACTATCAAGAAGACACAAGAGGATATGAAGAATACCATTTCTGAGTTGAAGAACACAGTAGAAGGAATCAAAAGAGGGCTAGATAAGCAGAGGATCAAATCAGAGAGCTGGAGGACAAGGTAGAAAAAAAGCTCCCAGAAAGAACAAGAAATGGAAAAAAGACTCAAAAAGAATGAAGAGGCATTTAGGGAAATGCAGGACAACCTGAAACGGAATAATATCTGTATAATAGGGATGCCAGAAGGAGAAGAAGAGGAGCAAGGGATAGAGAACCTATTTGAAAAAGTAATGATGGAAAACTTCCCCAATTTGAGGAGAGAAAAGGTCTCACGGGTCCAGGAAGCCCAGAGGACTCCACGCAAGAGGAACCCAATGAGGTCCACTCCAAGACACATCATCATTAAAATGTCAAATATCACAGACAAAGAAAGAACCCTAAAGGCAGCAAGGGAGAAACAGGTAGTAACCTACAAGGGGGCCCCGATATGGCTAGGAGTTGACTTCTCAACAGAAACACTACAAGCCAGAAGGGAATGGCAAGAAATATTCCAAGTCATGAAAAGCAAAGGCCTACAACCAAGGCTGCTCTACCCAGCAAGGCTCTCAATGAAAATAGAAGGGGAAATAAGGAGTTTCTCAGACAAAAGAAGGCTAAAAGAATACATCTCCACCAAACCAGCACTACACAATATGCTAAAGGGACTGGTTTAAGAAGATGAAGAAAAAGAGTGAGAAAGAGAAAAACACAGATACAAAGAGAAAAAATGAATAGGTTTCTAGCAATAATAACTCTCAATGTAAATGGACTAAATGCCTCAATCAAAAGACACAGGATAGCTGAATGGATAAGAAAACATGACCCGCACATATGCTGCCTACAAGAGACCCACCTCAGAACAAGAGACCTACACAGATTGAAAGTAAGGGGATGGGGAAAAAGCATTCCAAGCAAATGGGCAAGAAAAGAAAGCAGGGTAGCAATACTTATATCAGACAAAATAGATTTCAAAACAAATGGCATAAAAAGAGACACAGAGGAACATTTTATAATACTTAAAGGAAGAATCCATCAAGAAGATATAAACATTGTAAACTTATATGCACCCAACATAAGACCACCCAAATATATAAGGAAAATCTTGGACGACTTCAAAAAAGATATAGACAGCGACACACTGATAGTAGAGGATTTTAACACCCCACTGTCAAAAATGGACAGATCTTCCAAACAAAACATCAACAAGGATATTGTGGAGCTGAAGGACGCATTAAATCAAATGGACTTAACTGACATATATAGAACCTTACATCCCAAAGAAGCAAAATACACATTCTTTTCAAATGCTCATGGAACTTTTTCAAAGATAGACCACAAAATAGAACACAAAGCAAGCATCAGCAAATTCAGAAAAATTGAAATACTACCAAGCTTTTTCTCAGACCACAGGGCTTGAACTGGAAATCAACCTCAAAGAGAAACCTCAAAAACTTGCAAACTCATGGAGACTGAACAGTAGACTATTAAACAATGACTGGGTCAATAATGAGATAAGAGAAGAATCAAAAAGTTTCTGGAAACAAGTGAAAATGAAGATACAACAGTCCAAAACCTATGGGACACAGCAAGGCAGTCCTGAGAGGGATGTTCATAGCAATACAGGCCTACCTAAAAAGATAGAAACATTTCAAGTAAATGACCTAATACTACAACTTCAAGATCTGAAGAAACAACAACAAATAAATCCCAGAGCAAGCAGAAGGAAGGAAATAATCAAGATCAGAGGAGAACTGAATGACAGAGATGAAAAGAACAATTCAAACGATCAATCAACCCAGGAGCTAGTTCTTTGAAAAGATAAACAAATCAACAAGCCTTTAAGCAGATTCATCAAGAAAAAAAGGAGAGGACCTAAATAAATAATATGAGAAAGGAAAGAGGAGAAATAACAACTGATACCACAGAAATACAAATGATCGTCAGAAACTACTATGAACAATTATATGCCAAGAAATTTGAAAACCTCGATGAAATGGACAAATTTGTAGAAAAGTATAATCTTCCAACACTGAAGGAGAAAGAAGCAGAAAGCTTGAACAGACTGATAACAGCTGGGGAAATGGAAGCAGTAATCAAGAAACTCCCGGCACACAAAAGCCCCGGGCCAGACAGTTTCACAGGAGAATTTTACAAAACATATAAGGAAGAGCTAACCACTGTCCTTCTCAGACTATTCCAAAAAATCCAAGATAAGGGAAGACCCCCAAACTCTTTTTATGAGGCCAGCATTACCCTAATCCCAAAACTGATAAAGACCCTACAAAGAAAGAAAACTATGGGCCAATTTCACTGATGAGCATAGACGCTAAAGTCCTCAACAAAATATTGGCAAACCTCATCAAGCAATACGTTAAAAAGATTATCCACCACGATCAAGTGGGATTCATCCCAGGCATGCAGGGATGGTTCAATATATACAAATCAGTAAACATGATATATCACATAAATAAAAGAAAAGACAAAAACCACATGATCCTCTCGATAGATGCAGAAAAAGCATTCGATAAGGTCCAGCACCCATTTATGATCAAAACACTCAGAAAACTGGGAATAACTGGGGCATTCTTCAACGTAATAAAGGCCATATATGAAAAACCTACCGCCAATATCATATTCAATGGGCAAAAACTGAAAGCTTTCCCACTAAGATCGGGAACATGACAAGGATGTCCGCTCTCACTGCTTCTTTTCAATATCGTATTGGAAGTCCTAGCCACAGCGGTCAGAAAAGAGAAAGAGATAAAAGGCATCCAAATTGGAAAGGAGGAAGCAAAGCTATCATTGTTTGCAGATGACATGATAGTGTACATAGAGAACCCTGTAGACTCCACCAAAAAACTCCTCAACCTAATAAGTGAATTTTGCAAAACAGCAGGTTACAAAGTCAATATTCAGACATCAAGAGCATTTTTGTACACCAGCAATGCAATAGAAGAAGAAGAAATCAGAAAAAAAAATACCATTCAATATAGCAACAAGAAAAATAAAGTACCTAGGCATAAATTTAATCAAGGAGGTAAAAGACATGTATGCAGAAAACTATACAACATTGGAGAAAGAAATTAAGGAAGACACAAATAAGTGGAAGCATATACCGTGTTCATGGATTGGAAGAATTAATATCATCAAAATGTCCATACTACCCAAAGCAATTTATAGATTCAACGCAATCCCTATTAAGATACCAATGACATATTTCACAGAAATAGAACAGACATTTCAAAAATTTATATGGAACCATAAATGACTGCGAATAGCCTCAGCAATTTTGAGAAAGAAAAACAAAGTAGGAGGGATCACAATACCGGACATCAAACTGTACTACAAAGCCACTATAATGAAAACAATCTGGTACTGGCACAAGAACAGACCCATAGACCAGTGGAACAGAATAGAAAGCCCAGAAATAAGTCCAGGTCTATATGGGCAACTAATATTTGACAAAGGGAGCAGAAGCATAAAGTGGAGCAATAATGGCCTCTTCAACAAATGGTGGTGGGAGAGCTGGACGGCTACAATGCAAAAAATTGAAATTGGATCATCCACTGACACCATACACAAAAATAAACTCAAGATGGATAAAAGACTTAAATATAAGTCTCAACACCATCAAAGTCCTAGAGGAGAACACTGGCAGGAAACTCTCAGATATCCCATGCAGCAATTTTTTCCCTGATATGTCTCCTAAAGTAAGGGACATAAAGGAAAGAATAAACAAGTGGGAACTCATCAAAATAAGAAGCTTCTGCACAGCAAAAGAAAACATCAGCAACATGAAAAGGGAGCCAACCGTATGGGAAAATATATTTGCTAATGATACATCAGATAGAGGTTTCATCTCTAAAATATATAAAGAACTCACATGACTCCACTCCAAGAAGACAAATGACCCAATCAAAAAATGGTAAAGGACCTGGGCAGACGGTTTTCCAAGGAGGAGATACAGAGGGCCCAGAGGCATTTGAAAGGATGCTCAGCATCACTAGCCATCAGGGAAATGCAGATCAAAACCACCATGAGGTACCACCTCACACTGGTCAGAATGGCCATCATAAACAGATCAACAAACAACAGGTGCTGGCGAGGCTGTGGAGGAAAGGGAACACTAGTACAATGTTGGTGGGAATGCAGACTGGTGCAGTCATTGTGGAAAGCAGTGTGGAATTTCCTCAAACAGCTGAAAATGGAACTGCCTTATGATCCAGTGATTCCCCTGCTGGGACTATACCCTAAGAACACCAAAACGCCAATACAAAAGAACCTATGCACCCCAGTGTTCATAGCAGCACAATTTACAATGGCCAAGTGTTGGAAGCAACCTAAATGCCCATCAGTAGATGATTGGATCAAAAAGTTATGGTACATATACACAATGGAATACTACGCAGCAGAAAGAAAAAAAGAACTACTAAACTTCGGGACAGCATGGATGGAACTGGAGAGCATTATACTAAGCGAAATAAGCCAGGGGGCGAAAGACAAATACCATATGATCTCACCTATAAGTGGAACCTAACCAACAATACAAAGATGCAAGGAAAATAAGACCAGTAACCATGAAAGGCAAAGAAATCAACAGAGACAAGCGGGAAGGAGGGAGGGTGGGCAGGGGAAAAGGAAGGGAAGGGACAAGTCAAGGAACATAAAGCAAGGACTCATGGACAAAGCCGAAGTGGGGAAAGATTGAGGGAGGGAGAGGGAGGAGGGGGCAGGCTAAAGTAGTGGGGTAAGGTGGAGACAAATGTATCTGAAAAAATAATTAATTAATTTTAAAAAATGAGATACCTAGAGTAGTAAAATTCATAGACAGAAAGTAAAATGATGGGTGCCAGAGGCTGGAGGGAGAAATGGAGTCAGTTTTTTCGTGGATACAAAGTGTCACTTGGGGATGACAATGTCCTTGATATGAATGGTGGTGATGATTGCCCAACAATTTAAATTATTTAATGCCACAATACTGCATACTTAAAATGGGTAACATGGTAACATTTTTTTAAATGTTAAGAAAGGGAAAATTCCCAGTGTTTCAAAACAAAAAGGGTTAATAGCTTAAAATACCACCCTAATACATTTTATTGATGTGACCAAAATCTCTTAACAGTCCCATGACATAAAACAAAAATATATTTTTTAAACAGAAAAATAATTATTTTTTTAAATGATGTTTTATAGTCCTGATTTTAGTAGTGCAAATTCAGAAGCATCAAATTACTAGCCAAGTGCCAGGCACTCTTTTAAGACTTTATTTGGTCCCTTCATTTAATCATCAACAGAAGTAGGCAATACTGTTATTCCTATTTCACAGATGAGGACATCCAGAACTGAGGGGTTGTATAATAGCTCAAGATCATACAGCTAGTGAGGATAGAGCTAGTCACGAAACACTGGAGATATGTCTGTAGAGGCCACAGATCTTTGCAGACCTTTAGTGTCAGGAGAGCTGCCTATAACTGTGCAAGCCTTTCTAGGGTTTCCACTAGATGGTTATAACTGAAAAAGGTGAGCATATTGAAGCACTGTAAGCTTTTCTTCAGAGGAAGCCTGTTACCTGAAATATGTCGATGATTTGTCTCAAGCTGGGAATTACTCTTTAACGTTTACCCAGCTCTTTATAAATGCCAATAATGACAGGGATATAAGAGTATGGTATACATAAAAATATAAGTTTTTGAGATTTTATCAGGGAAAAACTCTGGAAATCTCTGCTTGAGAGGAGGAAACATGACCCCATAGTCTTTCCTTCCCCCTAATATTCATATCTCCCAAAATAATAGGTTAATTAAAATATTTTTCATGTGTATGTTCAGATAAATTTAGGAATTATTTAATGAAAAGATGTAGTTTCTTACTGTAGAATGTCTTAGGGACTTGCATACTAATAAATATTGTGATTTGCCAAGAGAGGAATAAATATGTTTAATATATTAAATAATATATGAGTATATAATATAAAATTGTTTCCTGAAGTTATTTTACCTCAGCGTACTTCTTTGGAAATCACGAAGGTTTCATGCTTCCTGGCACTTTTGTGACTCTCACATAGTTCTAGGGATTTCCCAAACCTGCCACGAGAGGGCAGTCCCACACACACTTCTATGTTCTGACAATGAAAGTTTACTTTCCTTCAGTACACCTAAGAGAGGCTGACTTTCAAGCAGACTTTGCTAAAAACTTTTAATGGATGAAAGAAATAAATAAAAAATAAAAAGCCATATAAGTAGTCACATTTCCAAAGTCCAAAAGGCTGAACCGAAGAAATAGCAAATCTGCCCATTTCTCCTGGGCCAGCCTGGGACACTAGTTCTCAGCCATAGTACTTTTTCCTCCTGTTGCTCAGCCAAGTGGCCTTCCTGTCATCTCCACCCCCGAGAGCTTTTCTTATGGGCTTATCTTGTCACAACTGATGATGAATCCCATGGTCTCTTGTGTTTTCACAGCTCAAATTCTTTCTGATTTAAATTTGCCAGATCTGCACTGGGACATTTCCTCTCAGTCCTGGTTAGCAGCTCTGAGGTTACTGCTGTGGTGATGAACAGAAGTGGAGTCTACGAATGTCACTTCCCATGACAGGCCAGACATTAATCAGCACAGAATGCTCCTTTGTAGGACTCAGCACCAGCCTCACAGTCCTTTCTCACTCTGGCTTCAGGCAGGCATTACCAACTGATTGCTGGTACTGAGAGTGGGACAAGTCTGTCCTCCAATCCTGCAGGTACAATTTTCCCACCTCCAGACAAAGCCTTTTGTGGTGTCTCTCTCCACAATCCTCTATCCCAAACTCTCTCTCTCTCTTCCTCGCTTGCTCTCTCTCACACACACACATTTTAAAAAGTGTATTTTACATCTGCGGTAATAAATGTCTCCCTCCCAGTCCCATGATACCTGCATTCATATCTTATCTAAATGTAACACACCACACAGATGCCCACCTTTTTGGAAGACGGGACTTGTTCCATCCCAGCCTGTGCCAGAGGTTTCAAACTTGGCCCATTCTGTTGTTTAAATTCTGATTGCTACTGATATCATGTGGTATGTGCGCCATTTAACTTAGCATGCCCTTGAACTTTGCTTTGTATAAGGTGCTCAGAAACAACCTGTATTCTTTGCCAAACAGAAGCAAAAGCTGTGTCAGGTATTAAAAGGTCCAACCTGTGTGGTAGGCTTTGAAACTATCATCCGACAGGTGTATTTTTTTTTAATGCCTAAAGTTTACTTTAATAAACTTAATATGTGTTCATTATATGTAATTTATATTAATATATAAACTTAATTAATTTAACATAGGGGCGGTGGAAGTGTAGTCATTATGTGTGACCTCTGGAGTCACAGGGGGTTCCACTCTTTGCTCTGCCAACCCCTTCCTTTGGAGTGTTACTACTAATCCCTCCAAACCTCTGAAAAATAAACATGTTAGTTATACTCATTTTGTTGTATATCATTTACAAAATAAAGGTTACTGTACATTATTGTGAGGATTGAGTGGAACCAGGCATTTGATTCCCCTGGCACCAAAGTTATACTATCATTACCCCTCTTTTAAAGTACTCTTGTTTCAGCTGAAGCTGTCATGAAAGGTGGGCAGAAAAAAGCTATGTGTGTTCCTGAATTCAAAACCGACCGGAGATAAGAATTAGGTGGCAGGCCAGCAGAGTATATATTTAGTTTTTAAACTATGCATTGGAGGTGAACATTCCTGGTGGCCAGTGAGGTGTGCTGTGTGAACACAACAGCTACTCCCAGGGCCAGTTCCAGGGGACAGGGTGACTCTTCGGTCCCGGAGAGTGGGATCTGAATATGACAAGCCCAATGAGCTGAAAGTGAATTCTGCTGCTGCTCTCTGGCTTCTGTTTCCTATTAACTCTGACTCCACCCACGTTTGTGTAGCAGCATACTTGAGTGACATTTATTAAATGTCCTCTTTGCCCAGTGTACTTCAGAAGTGTAAAGATGGGCTTGAGGATATTTCAATGTGAGAGGAGGTGACTGACACATTCAGTGATGGCTAAGAAAGCATTATGGAAATACTGTAAATGAGAAATTAACCACTGAGGAAAGAGAATGCCACTATGAAAAATTGAAAGACAAGGAAATTTTTTTGAAGCAGGTGGGCCTTCCACCTTCCTACCAGCCTAGTCACCAGTCACAGTGACAAAGGGATGGGGACAAAATGTAGGTAAAGGCAGAGGACAAGAAGTATGCAGAAATATAGGCTGTTATACTCTATGTCCTGATTACCAAAGAGGTAAAGTTAATATCAACAGAATCTAAGATTTTTTATATTGCTTGTATTTAATTTGTGATTTAGAATATTTAATTCTTTCATTCTTTAGCCTTGCTTCTTGAAATCAGCTTCAGAAATTAACCCAGTCCTCCTAAGTAAATTTTAGTTATCTTTCATTTTCAAAAAAGTTGCTTGTATTTCAACTGTGAATTGTTGGAATTTAAGATAGTCAACATATATCTTACATCAAATCATTTGATTTACAAAAATAACCCAGCTTCTGAGAATTTGACAAGACAAAAATTTATCTCATTTGTTTAATATTTATTTTTGATTATCAATGAAGTCAAGAATTTTTTCTTATGTTTATTGGCCATTTGTATTCCTTATGAAACTTACCTATTCCCATCCTTTTTTCTCTTAATTTGTTTATTACATTAATAAGTTAAGAAAGAAATAATTGATTCAGAGGTGACAGATCAAAATGTAAACAATATGTCTGAATACTGCAGGCCCAATCACCATGTGAATCCAAGTAGCTGCAGAACATCAGTGTTCAGTTTCTGCCTCATTTCCATAGTATTTAGTGCTGCATCTGTATGTCTCTCCACCTCAGACCTGAGCCCTGTGACAGGTGGCACAAGGTGGGGGATCAGCAGTCTGTGGTCCAGGTGGATCCCAGGGGCAGGTAGGTGGCACTGTCCCAGAGCTGGGCTGTGAGGGACACAGCTCAACTTCAACCAGCAGCTTGAAGAAAAGGAAATGCTTAGCATAATATTCTCCAGTTCCATGCATGCTGTCACAAAAGGTAGAAGGAGTTCCTTCTTTCTGCTGTGCTGTGTTTAAATGTGTAAATGTACCATAGTTTTTGATCCACTTATTTACTGATGGGCACTTAGGCTGTTTCTTGCACTTATGCTAAGTAAAATAAACCAGTCAGTGCAAGACAAATACCATATGATCTCACCTATAAGAGTAACCTAATGAACAAAATAAACTAATGAGCAAAATAGAACCAGAGGCATGGAAACAAGAAACAGAATGACAGCAACCAAAAGAGAGTAGGGAGGGGAGTAAGGGTAAAAAGAAGGGAAAGGGACTAGTCAAGAAACATATATGAACGACCCATGGACATGGGCAACAGCGTGGGTAATGACTGTGGGTGTAGGGGGTAGGCTAGGCAGAGAGGGCGAAGGAGGAAAAATTGGGACAACTGTAGTAGAATAACAAAAATATTCTTTTAACAAAGAAAAGAATGGGAGATGCATAATTCTTCCATTAGTCAGGGAGGCCAGGGCAGCGTGGTGAAATCATACTCAGCTCTCTGTCTTGAACTTTGGGCAAATGTTGGTTGGGGTAATGGGGGAATAAGTTATGTGTTATTTATTTTTCCAAAATATGGTTTCTCTTAGCACCATGCTGAAGGAAAGAGGATGCCTTCAGTAAGGTGAATACCTTCTCAAAAAAAAAATGTTTTTAAGTTAAAGTTATATTGAATTATATTTAAATACAGTTATTAAAACATTTGTGATATTAAAATTTGTGAAATAATAACAAACGTGCTTATTTATTAATGCAATAAATAACAAGATCTGGTGTACCATAATTTCAAAGCAGTCAAGAGTAGAAACAATGTTTTGCAATATTGACAATTAGTGTAATGTGATATGAGAATATTTGATTTCTACTCGAGACCAGTGATGGTACTGATAACATCTTCAGTTTGTTCCTTATAACTGAAGTAATGCTAAATTTTAATTAAAAGTTAGTGATATATTTTTAAAAGATATTCTTTTACACTAACTTAAGTTCTATTCTTGAATTCTGTGCAAGGATCCCTTGGTCTCTGGGTTGGGGTGGGGACAGGGGTTGACTCCAAAGGGCCACAGAGGAACTTTTTCAGGTGATAAAACTGTTCATACTTGATTGTGATGGTAGTTAAGTGATTGTATATGTTTGTCAAAAATGGGAAATTTTACACTGAAAGAGAAAAAGAGCGAAGAAGGGAGGGCAGGAATAGAGAGATGGAGAGCGAGTGAGAGAGATGAGTTAATTAGTTAGACATTGTTATTAATGGAAGTGGCCACTGTAAAAATCCCTTTTGCATTGGAGCTGGGTTTCTTCTACAATTATCCTGTTATTTATTGAGAGTCAATGTAGCAATAATGATCAAGGGAAAGGACTCTGAAATAAGACTCCCTGAGTTGAAATCCTGACTCTGCCATGTTTCCTGCATGACCCCGGGCAAGTTACATGATATCTCTGTCTCTTAGTTCTATCATCTATAAAATTAAGATGATAATAACTGTGCCTACTTCATAAGATTATTTGAGGAGTAAATCAATTAATATACTTAAAGTGCTCAGAATAGTGTCTGGCATAAAGTAAGTATTATAATGTCATCTAATATTTAGAATGCTTGGGGAAGAGGCCAAAACCATGATGAACTCAGTCAATGCTAATGATTGCAGCAGTAATTACTGAATGACTTTATGTGGTCAAGAGAAGTTAATTGTTAACAAAAGAAAGTGTGTGTATGTGTGTCTCTAAGATACGTCAACGTACTTGTTAATATTCTTTTAAGTGCATTTGAAACTTTTTTTCTGGCTCTGCTTGAACCTCGGCTCTCAGTTGTATCGGCTGCCAGCATCCTGCTCCGTTTCCATGTAACTTCCCATGCTGGACCACCTCACGTGATCTTTCCAAAGGATAAAGCCAGTGCATTTTATGCAATGTTGCAAATGAAAATCATTCCCAAGGACATAACAAAGGTGCGAGGTCTCCTGTAAAGCCCTGGTTGACCCACACAAGGAATACTTAGATTTTGGTTAGTTATTATGATTGATATTTAGTACCATTCATAGTCTACAAAACTGTGTTGAATATTTACAGTGTGGCAAAATGTTCACCAGCCAAATTTGTAAGAGTCCTACAGAGACATTAGACCTGGGGTGTTGGAGCACAGTTTGTGAGCCTGTAAATTACCTAGTAAAGTTTTTACTGAAAATAGCTTTCTGTGTCATATACCAGCAAACAGCCCATTTATCTGGAGAAACAAAAACCAAGGAATTGTGGAAACCTGAAATCATGAAATAATTAAATTTTTTAATTTAAAATAGTTTCAACCATTCTCAGTAAATATGAAGTACAACTTATATGATAGAGGAGAAGGAAAATACAGGATATCACAGGAAGAGCTTCTTAAAGCCAGTAAAAATGTACACAGTCAGTTCTCATTATTTGCAGCAGTTCTATTCTATAAAGTCTCCAGGAACACTGAATTAGTGAATACTGAACCATGACACTATTACAGGGTTAGGTTCCTTTGAATCTCTGGTCACAGCATTCTCATCAACCAATCAATACATAAGCTTGTTTTATGTGTGTGTGTGTTTTTAAGATACTTTATTCATTGTGCATCCATTAACATTGAACTCAGCCAACAGCACTGTATCCCATGTCTGAATGAAACCTACAAAACACACCTTTGTTCTCTGTAAGGCACATCACAGCCTTCCTAAGCTGAGTACCACCAACCAGCATTTCAGCACTAGGACCAGGAACCATTTTAACCAGCAAAGTCACCGACAAAAAGCACAAAAATGTGAAAACATTGTGCTACAAAGACCATGAAAACACACTGTTGACAGTATAGAGCTGAGACAAAAGACAAAGTCACTTTGCATGACCTCAGCTGGGGCCTTGTCCAAGGGGTGACTCAAATTTTTTGCCCCTCTGCACGTATCTGAGAATGACTTCAAAAGCACCGCAAGTACTGATTTTGGGGTTACATGTAAATTGTAGCAGGCAGACAGATTTACAAATATAGACTCTGAATAATGAGGACCACTCTATAAACACAGAAGTCACTAAGAAGGGCCTGTGTGTCCCCCCCTTCATTCCTGAACTCCTTTAATCTGAAACCTCTATCGGACAAAATGCCCAGTGAATCATGTACATGTACCAGAACACAATGCTCCCTGGCTTGTGGCCCACCAGTCTGTCTACCAGGAATTGCGTGGGACTTAGGGGTCAGCAAACTCCAGCCTGTGAACCAAATCCCACACACTATCTGTTTGGTATGGTCCCAAGCTAAGAAACTTTTTTTTCACTTATAATAAATAGAGGGGGGAAAAATCAAATGAAGACTCTTTCATGATACTTGAAAATTATATTAAATTTAAATTTTGGTATCCGTGGGTAAAGTTTTATTGAGACACAGCCATGCCCATTCGTCTACATATTGTTCATGACTGCTTTCATGCAGTAAGGCAGAGACCAGTAGTTGCCACCAAGGCCATGTGGCCCACAAAGCCAGAAATATTGAATCTCTGGTTCTTTATAGGAGAGTTCAATGAGCCCTGATCGAAAACCTTGCTGGTTGTCACAGTCACTTCAAAGCTCTAAGGAAGTGAAACTTCTTCTTCCATTGGGGTGGGGAGAAGGGTAGTTCTTAGCAACATAAAATAGGACTTCTTCCTTCCCTACACCCACCTCCTTTTCATGCAAGTTTAGATTTTAAATTCCTAGGAATTAAGTAACTCAAGAATTTACTTTGCATGTTGAGGCAGATTAGAAACTATCAGCTGTTTCTATTAACAAAACTGTTGAAACCAATTTAAATGCAGCTGTAAGGAACTCATCAGGGTGAAGAAAAATGATGACAGCAACCTTTCTGTGTTAGAGTTATGCAACAAAGTTCCAGTAGCTTTGTTTCCTATCAACTGAGAGAGTAAAGCTCATTTCATTTTGCCTTTATTTTGAGTTTTAAAAGCTGGAAGTTATCTTATAGATCACTTAGCTCAAGCCTACCAGTATTGTCTGTGACATTGGGCATGTTCCACATTTGCATTGCCTGGTAGGCATGTCCCATGCAGTGCCTAGGTTATTCCTCCCTTTGGTTTCAAAATGGAATTATTCTTAATGACCTGGCTCGGTTTTGGTTCTGGGAAGTATGGACAAATTCTCATCTTCATTTTTCTTCTTCTTATTTTTTAATTATATCTTATTGAATATGCTATTGCCATTGTCCTGATTTTATCCTTTGCCCCCCTCCATCCAGCACCCCCACTCCCTCAAGCAATCCCCCCACCATTGGTCATGTCCATGGTTCATGCATATAAGTTCTTTGGCTACTCCATTTCCTACACTGTATTTTACATCCCCATGGCTATTCTATAACTGTCTATTTATACTTCTTAATCCCTTCACCTATTCACCCATTCCCCACCCCCCAATCTAGCAACCACCAAAATGCTCTGCATATCCATGATTTTGTCTCTGTTCTACTTGTTTGCTGAGTTTGTTTTTTAGATTCAGTTGTTGACAGATATGTATTTTTGCTATTTTATTGTTCATAGTTTTTATCTTATTCTTTTTCTTAAATAAGTCCCTTTAACATTTCATATAATAATGGTTTGGTGATGATGACCTCCTTTAGTTGTTCCTTGTCTGGGAAGTTCTTTATGTGCCCTTCATTCTAAATGATATCCTTGCTGGGTAGGGCATCTTGGCTGAAGGTCCCTACTTTTCATAACTTTGAATATTTCTTGCCAGTCACTTTTGGCCTGCAAGTTTCTTTTGAGAAATCAACTGATAGGCCTTATGGGAACTCCCCTGTAGGTAACTCTCTGCTTTTCTCTTGCTGCTTTTAAGATTCTCTCTTTATCCTTAACCTTTGGCATTTTAATTAAGATGTGTCTTGCAGTGGACCTCTTTGTGTCCATCTTGTTTGGCACTCTCTGTGCTTCCTGGACTTTGATGTCTATTTCTTTCACCAAATTAGGGAAGTATTCTTTAATTATTTTTTCAAACAAATTTCCAATTTCTTACTCTTTCTATTCTCCTTCTGGCACCTCTATGATGTGAATGTTGGACCTCTTGAAGCTGTCCCTGAGGCTGCTTATACTATCCTCATTTTTCTGGATTCTTTTTTCTTCTCGTTTTCATTGGTGGTATTTTTTCCTTATGTTCCAAATCATTGACTTGATTCTCGGTTTCCTCTAATATACTGTTGTTTCCCTGTAAATTGTTCTTTATTTCAATTAGTTTATCCTTCATTTCTGACTGAATCTTTTTTGTGCTGTTGTCTTCACTAAGTTTCTTGAGCATCCATATAGCCAGTGTTTTGAACTCTGCATAGGAGAGGTTGCTTATCTCCATCTCATTTAGCTGTTCTCCCTGGAGTTTTTATCTGTTCTTTCATTTGGGCCATGTTTCTTTGTCTACTGATTTTGGCAGCCTTGCTCTGTTTGTTTCTATGTATTAAGCAGAGCTGCTTTCACTCCATATGTTGGTAGTGTGGCCTAATATAGTAGGTATCCTACAGGGTCCAGTGGCACAGCCTCCACTGTCACCCAAGCTGGATTCTAAGGTACACCCTTCGTGTGGGCTGAGTACACCCTCTCTTATAGTTGAGACGTGGTTGTTATTGGCACATCAATGGGAGGGATTTACCCAGGCAAGTCAGCAGCAAGGATTAGCTGTGATCACTTACCACCAACCTCCACCTTCTGTGGAAAATCAGCTGTTCAGGGGTAGGGTTATGTGCTCCAACATGGTCTGTAGCTATCCACTGGGTGAACAGGCTCTGGAGTTTCCTGGGTGGTGCAGGCCAAGATCAGCCCCTACCTGCATTTTGCCTGGGGCCACTCTGCCTGAGCTATAAAGCATGCTGAGATATCTACCACTTGTGCTGGGCTTGGACAATCTGAGGCAGCCAAACTGTGAATTAAGGCTGGCTGCTTCTAGTTCCTGGCCTGGGACTCACTGAGACCAGCTGTTGCTTGTTTGAGAGGATTTAGGAAGTTGTACAATATGAGTCAAGACCAGCCATTCATATGGAAAAGCAGCTTGGGTGAGCCTATAAATTGGGCAGGGCAGAGTCTCTGGGCACTCCAAAGTGGGTCAAACAGTATTAGCCAAGTTGATGGGGTCTCAGATATGGTACCAGCTTGCCAGCTCTATGGGTCGAGGGTTTAGAAAGGAGATAATGGCCTATGCTCACATTAATGCCAGACACTTCAGTTTTTCCCTTTATACAATTAGTGCCTTTCAAGCTGCTACCCCAGTGCTGGAGCTCAAAGGGAGTGAGCCTGTGTAGGTGTGTGTGTAGATTCTTTAAGAAGAAGTGCTTGGGGCTCCAGCACTTTCTTCTACTAACTCATCCTCACTGGTTTTTGCAGCCAGAAGTTGTGGAGATTTCTCCTGGCACTGGAACCCTGGGCTAGGAGGTCTTTTGTGGCACTGGATCTCCTCACTCCTGAGATATCTCTCCTGTATTTTTTCCACCACATGTGGTGTATGTGACTAGCCCATTCCACCTTTATGCCCCTCCTACTTGTCTGAATGGATTTGGTTTTTTTTAATTCCATAGTCGTCAGACTACCATTCAACTGGATTCCTGATGGTTCTGAGTGATGGTTGTTCTATATTTTAATTGTAATTTTCATGTGGTTGTGCAAAAATGTGAGCCATGTCTGCCTACATTGCTATTTTGACTGGAAGTGGTCCCATCACCTTATGGCTACTTCCTGCTGGTTAGGGAAGTAGAGTTGTTCCTACCTGAGGGTCCAGGTATGGCTGGAATTGGACAGCCCAAAAAGCAAGAGGTATGGCCAGTAGCCACTTGTGGAGGCACTAACCCAAAGCCCGGATGCTGTGCTGAATGAATGTTATGGAATATTTGAGGAGACATAGCTAAAAGTGAGAATAAAGAAAAAGGCTGCAATAGGTCCTAGGAAGGGAGTTAGCCAGGAAAACCAGGACCGTATATTGTCCTTAAAATCCCACCTGTCAAATCCTCCAGATGCAGTAGCCAAGGAATTGAGAGAAATGATAGCATTGAGGATGTCCATATATCCCAATGATCAAACAAGTGTTGGAAGAAAGTGGCCCTAGTGAGTGGGTCAGAGTAGAGCAGGAAGCCCCCATGCCTTATAAGATGTAATGGGCTTACCTGCCACATCAAGGCCAACTGAGGCTCCTCTGATATGTTGATCCAATGATCAGTAGGGGTGGCGAGATGCCTCAGGCACCATCAATTTTTGGAGACACTAGGTTCCCGTTAGAGCCTAGAATACTCATTTTCTATGGTCTTCCCTCTTGCAGAGGGGGCACAGTTATGGAGGTATTTCATTCTGATTTTCTGTGTGCACTCCCTTTCCAACATCCTCCTTGACTGTAAAAAGAGTTACTTGACTTTTTTCCCATTGCAGTCTGAAGGCTCGGTGACTCTGAAGTGGCATAAGGCTTAAAACTACAGCTGACAAGTAAGCCTTTTGTTTCCACTGAGTGGTCTTTTGCTCTCCCTCTGCTCTGTCTCAATTGTTAAAAACATTGAAAGCCATCTCCACCAATTGATCAGTGAGGGTCTGGGGTCCCAAGGCTAGCTTTGTAGCTTTTTCTTGATGTCTGGGTTTGCCTGCTGGGTAAAATGCATCCTCAGTAGTGCTTGGCCCTCAGCAGACTTGAGTCAATGTGTGGGTGCTTTTTCAGAGCTTCAGTTAATTGTCCCGGAAAAAAGGCAGGATTTTTAACCTTTCCCTCATGTTCTTCTTCTGTCCCAATTTGATAGACCCAGTTAGGGTCCTGATTTGTTGTATTCCCCTTGGATGAAATATGCCTTGGAAGAAAACTAGAAAAAATAGGATTTAATTTAGTTTTCAATGACAGTTGGGCATTGTGTTTTCCACTTAAACACAATTTCTCTCCCTAAAATTACCCTCATTTTTATCAAAGAGACTGCCTTTAGTCCAGCTTCAATTTGGCCTGATTATTTGTATGAACACAGCAAGAATAGTAATTGATTATATAGGCTGTTACAAATCTGCTTTGCTGGAATTTCACAAGGAACCTTCAGATTGAGCTTTAGTCAGCCCTTCAGGGCACAGAAGGCAAGCTACACAGTTGCCATAGAACTTTGCCTGCGTTACCTGCAAGTTTGGGTGGATTCCTGAAGTTCCGGGAGGTCCCCGGTGTGTCTTCAGGTTCTTACTTGCCATCTTTCAGAAGAGCAACCTTTGTCCCTTACCTGGAAAGACTACCAGGAGCCACATGACAAAGCAAGGTACCAGGCCATTTCTCCAAGGGGCTCTTATTTGCTTTGAAAGTCAATCTTAATTCTTTAAAGCTTTCTGGTGACATCCAGAATCCAGGCATGACTCTTTTGATCATGACATTCCAGACAAAGACTTGGTTAATAAAACCACATTTGGAAACTGGTAATATTATAAACATAACAGATTCTTATTGGATTTATGCAAACAAATATATTGTCAAATTTTGGAGGAATTATATAGGGAGAAAAATATAAATGCTTCAGTATTGTTTATGAGGGTATAACATCAAATTGCTCTAGGGAGAAAAATGTTTCCTTATATCTGGAAAATAAAAATATTTAAAATTAGCAATATTTTGAACAAAGTCATAAGAATAATAATTATCTTCAGTTCACTTAGTCTCATATAACCAATTTTGTTTGTCTTGATTATATACCAGTATTTCCATGAATCCAGTTATTCCTTAGGGTTCTATAAATCTTCATTTATGTCAAAGATATGACCTACTTAGATACCTGTAATTTAGAGTCAGTTACAGTATTTTTTTATGAACTTTTCCAAAGACATATTTGCAAATGCATTAGAATAAAACAATGACTGTTTATAAATGACAAATGGCATGGTTTATAAATTAAAATGGCATGGTTATAGATTCTATTAAAATGAAATTGATAAAATTTGCTTCTTTGTAAGATACAACATTTCAAGATAACAATTTCTTGGAAGGTAATAATGACTATCAGATGAGATAAAAGAACAATATAAAGCATATATTTTTATATTTAACACACAATCTCCATAAACACCAAACAGTATGCAAGGTTTTAAAACACTATAAAGGATTTATCAGAAGTGCAAACTGAATATTGGAAACAATTCATAAATTCCTAACATGTGGGTTACAAATACGAGAGTACTACTCTCATATCAGGGAGCCATCACTCTTGGCTTGTGCAGTGTCACTGACAGGACACCAGCTACCCCTGAAAGTTTATTATTTGAACTTAACTTTGAATTTTTGCAAGTTTTTTCCAAAGGCTGGTTGAATTTATACAATATCTATTTTGATAAAAATATGTGTATACAAGTAGAACATATTATTATTCTGTTTGGCAAAACTTTCCATATAATTTCAAGCATATTAAATAGGACTAATTAATTCAAAAACATTTCTCTTATAAGGAAAGAGAATAAATCCTTGATTCCAGGGCCCATTGGAACAACCCAAAGCCATTTCTCAGTTAAAATGTCTCCTGAAATTTAAACTTTGGGAATGTTGTCAAACAAGCTTAACTAAAAGATGGTAACATAATCTTCTTGTAAACCAAACATTTTTAATAATAAATCTATAAAACATTAATCAAATTTAAAACTTGTTTTGATATTAAACAGTTTATCTAAAGCACAAGATCCTGTTTAGTTTATATCAGTATTTAATTTCTTTAGACCAATAAAATATTATACGATAGTATGCCATCCAGAGGCAGAAAATGTTCAGGTACCACATGTAATATACAGATATACACATATCACATAAAACCACAGACATTAAGCCTGAACATACAAAGACGATACACATAATATGAATTTCTAATTTTTGAAGAGAAAGCCTATGACTTTTCTCATTTGCTTTTAACAACTTTCAGGAAGACTGGGAAAGGGGATGGAAGATCCTCTATACCAAGTAGGAAGACCTGTTGATTCTTAATGAAAGCTTCAAGGACTGTAAGTGAGCAGTGGAAATAAAGAAAATCTTGGCTTCAATCCAAGGAATCAAGCAGCAAGGAAGAGCCTGGGTGGGGCTGCGTTGGCTCCCTGAATGGTCAGAAACCCATGACAGAAAAATAAATGCTCCAGAAAGAGCACCAGATGTTATAGTCAACACCAGCAGAGAAAAACAAAAAGGTGGATGTGTTTACCCTTTGCCTGAGGGTGACCTTACCAATGAGGAGAGCACCAGCTAGATGCCCTGTGGGAATGCATTTAACCCACTCAGACAAGGGACTCAATAGAAAGTCCATTTGAGAGAGCCACACTGCCGAGAGAGAGAGAGAGAGAGAGAGAGAGAGAGAGAGAGAGAGAGAGAGAGAGAGAGAGAACATGTATGAGAATGAAAACAACTCCAGGTACCACCAGTCATCAGATAATGTCACCAGAGAGAAATTAGGTGGAGGAAAGGGTATTGTAGCCTGACTGAGGTTTCTTCCTTTACAACCTCCACAACATTCTATAAACCTTTGTATAAATTTCACAAACTTATCCATTCAGAAATAACCATCTTTAGAATAACTCATTTCCAAGTCTTGTCCTTCAAAATTGCATCTCCATGCCTTATGCCTTCTATTACCAAAACCATATGAAATGGGGTTACAATGATTTGTGACTGTGCACAGGTGCAGTTTGGAGGAGGAAGTAAGGTGGGAAAGTATTCAAGAAGAATTTGTGAGAGAACATAACACACCTAATTGCCTTCAAGCAGACCAGTCAATGAGGGAAATGCAGTAGGAGGTTAAGAGATCAGATTGTTGTGGGTCAAATTCAGGCACCATCTGGGCAAGTTCCACCTAGATAAGTGACCTTGAGTAAGTTATTTCACTTCCCTGTAAATGGAGATAATGTGAATAATGTCTCCATTATAGAGTATTTAAGAGATTGAATGAAATTATTATATATGTAAGCATTTACCTCATTAGTGATCAAGAAATATTAGCTGTTAGTTCTATTGATATTATTGATGAGTTTCATGTGTTAGACTAGTCGGGCATCTTTAATCCAGTCATTTAACAAACATGATTCATGCCCAGCATACATCAGACACTGTTCTAGGTGTCAAGAATGTGGTCATGAACACTTATCTAAGGCCACAGGAATTATTGTATGAGAAACGAATAAACCACTGTAGTGGAACCAATCAGGAGACCATGATAACTCTGGGACCCAGCACTAAAGGGAACTGCAAAGAAGTTTTTAGTGCCTGGATAGTATGAAGTTTCCCAGTGGCTTTGGAGGATCTGGGAAGAAAATAGAGTTTGTTGTTGGCATTCTCTGAAGCATCTTCTGCCTGCCCTCTATCCACCCTCCAGGGCTCTCACCCTGTAACCAGGCAGCATGGGGTCTGGCCCCTTGTCACAATGTATTGGGGTCTGGCCACTTGTCACAATGTATTTGCATAATATGAAGAATCATGGGGAAGAAAATAGGTTTTCATTAACAGGGTTCCCAATCTGAGGAGGCTGAGAACATTCCTGCTCCAAGCTGACAGAGCCAACCTCTCCTGCAAAGCATAGAAAATCAGCCAACCCCAGGGATTACATTTCAAATCCACATTCATAAGTTCCCCATTATTGTTCATCTGTAGCTGAAGGCTGTTACTCAAACAGGCCTCCATCTCTCCAGCTCCAGGACTGCTTGCTCTCTCTCTCTCCCTCTCTCTCTCTCTCTTTTTCTCTCTCTCTCAGGGTTTGGGGTACGCAGCCAGATCATTCTAGAGAGTAATGCAGGGGAAGCTCCCTCTGCAAGAAACTTCCCAGTTCATACTGCCATATGTTGCTTTCAATGTCTGTGCACTTCTCTCAGGTCAAGGGAGAGTAAGAAGTCCAGGACCCATGTACTGCTCTGCACTGGGTCATAGTGTCCCAAGGGCTAGAGCCTGTCAAGGCACACATCCCAGGATGGGACTCTGCCTCTGGGAGCTGGCTTCTGGCAATGTGAGGCCTAAGCCCCAAGCAATCCCAGCATCTGCTGCTCCTACCCCTTCAGGGCAAAGCAAGAGAACCCAAGAAGCCAAAAGGCCAAGCAACCAAGAGGCCAAGAACGAAGAGAGCAAGCCTCTACCCGCCTTCTGTTTAAAAGTCCTCTCCTAGAACACCACATGCACCAGAAGCCAGTAGGAGTGTCCAACTTTCCAACCAATGAGGGCCAATGTCAGCCATGTTTGTCTTTGCCCTTCTTCCAGCTGCTACATTTAGCAAGGGGGCAAAGTCTTGAACCACACATGCTCTGTACAAACTCCTTTCTGCCAGTCACCTGCCTCAGGCAATCTCTTGCCTCAGGCCCCTCCCTTCACAGGCAAGCCACTTTTAATCTTCAATTCCACTTTAGGGATTATTTTTCCCTGCCCCCTGCCTTTCCTTGGCCATCTGGCCTGATCCCTCTGTTACAATCCCAGTATCTGCTGATTAAGCCCCATCTTGAGCATTTGCCATAAGTTAACCCTTTCCTGCAATAACTCTTAAATGATTGGAGAGACTGCCAAGTTCTGCATCTCTGGTAACCTGAGTAAATTCATGGTTAGAAAATTATGAATGCCTGACAAGCTTACATTGCATTATATTACAACCATTTGTGCTTTAAAATGAATCTCAGCCATGTGGATTTCTCTTCGGCACCATCAGAGAACTTTCAGCAAGAGCTCTCTTCCTTTTACTAATTTAAGTTGGTCCACAGTTCAGTATTATCTCTTTTCTCCTTGCTTGTACCCGCTTTCACTCCCCTCAGTTCTCTCTAACTTTTGGGGAATCAAAAAGAATATATATATAGTAGTCAGTGAAATAAAATCAGCCTTCTGACAGCTGTCCAATCCACCATATAGTCTAACTCCAACAAGCTTTTTTATGTTCCAGGTGTCCTTTTTCTGCAATATCAAGTGTCCCCAGTTTATCTGTCCACTGTTCTTATTCAAGAGGCCTTTTTTCTACATTTCAATCCACTGAGGCAATGAGGCATGGGCATGGGTCCTAAATGCATGGGATTTGAAACCTGGCTCCCCCATCCACTGGCTGGAAAACCTTGTGTAATTTTCTTTATCATCCTCTGCCTCATCTGGAAAATTAGGAAAATAGTGTGCACCTCATAGGGTTGTTGAGCAAATTAATAAGTTAAAAAATGAAAAGTGCTTAGAGTACCGTTTGGCACATAGTAAACACTCAGTGAATGTTAACCGTTATTATTCTCATCTAAGGAGAAGAATTCTAACTAGGTGAACAAGTGGGTAACATTCCTGCTGTGTTCTAACTATTCAGCTACTTGTTTTGCAACTTATCTTAAAGGCAATCAAATTTAAACATCACTTAGGAGTTGCTCAGATTTGATATAAATAATTGTTCAGAAGCATGGACCTTAGATATCTTCCATTCTAAGAAATATATGGTGAAACCAGGATTTGAAGGTAGTATATCATTAATCAGAGAGACTTCCAATGTGAATTATATTACAACCACATCCCTAGATGGTTGTCCAAAATGTAAATTACTCAGTACTTTGTAATGGGCTTCTTCAGGGTTCCCCTACAAAGGAGTGGAAGGGGAACTCACTCATCTTTGCAGCTGAAGACTTTGTTCAGCAGGCAACCATTTTCATGAAGATGAGACAAAACATTTGCAATTCTCTATGTTTCTGGCAAAGAGGTTTGCCCTATGTGATTCATATCCTGTGTGATGAAAAATAGAATTCAGAAATCCAGTGCTGTCAACTCCTCCCTCTCTAAGTTTGAATGATGTTGCTTAGATGCATTTATAACCATCCAAGTGCATCTGGCTTCAGACTGAGGTGTGGTGGTTAATTGTACTTTTTGTGAGTTGAGTTGTTTTTGAACGGTTCTCCCAGGTCAATGAGTATTTAAAGGAATTTAGGTTAAACCCATTCTAATCTAAAGAGAAAACTGAGAATTTTAAGCATAGTTTACACACTGCTGACTTAAAGTTTAAATAGCATGGGAATTAATAGCCACCATACAAAAATTGGGATGGTTTGTGTATAAAGTTGGTGTGCTTTTAAAATCTATGTTCTGCCACCCCTAGGTCACCACTGCCACTTGTCAATGCTCAGAGCAAAATGTTCATGTCCCCTTCCATTGGGTATGCCATCTCTACTTTGCCACAGGAGAACATGGTCCACAAGGCTCATAGACTTCACCTGGATGACCCTCCAGCTTTTGCAGCCCCTGTTTCAAAGCCCAAGTAGGTTTTCAAACATTATATTACAATAAAAAATGTAGTTCCCATTTTCCTTTGTTCCACAACCTTTTATTATTTACTCTTATTAAAACAGAAAGCTGTGCCTTCTGGGTGAGTTATGCTATTTTCTTTCTTGGAGGTCAGCCCTGGATCATAATTCCTTCCTGTGTTATCAGAGGGCATCAGTGTGACACCACCCCTAGGTGAATCACTTTTCCAGAGACAGCTGTTCACACACTACATACACTCACACACATGAACATGCACATACACACTTGTGCATCACACACATACACTTATAACACACTTAGACATTCACTCCTTTGCATAAGAATGTCAGTAGCATGTGCAGAATTATGAGAATTTCAGAGTTGAAATTAGATCTGCTTTAGGGACTTGAAGTTGCTCAGATGTTGTTGATCGCAAATCATTCCAAAAGGAATGTCAGGAAAGAGAACAGTTAGGAGCCAGAGATGGGCTCAGAGGTAAGAAGCTGCCAAAATGAAGTTCTATCCCTTTGTCTAGGGATGCACAGCCTGAGGGCAGCAAACCAGGGTACGTACCCTCAGCTCTCCACTAGGAAATTGCACTTGATGTCAGGAAATGTGACCCCTTTAAGGAAAGGGTGGAGTTCTTCTTGGCCTTGCTGGGAGCTCTGAGAATCCTGGAGGTAAGAGAATGCAGGTGAGCAATAGAACCTCAATGTGAACTGGCTTAAACAATAGGGGTGTTTTATTGGCTCATGTAACTGAGAAATCCAGAGAGTTCTGATTTCAAGTGAGGTTTAGTCAAGAGGCTGACACAGTTCTCGAGTTCTCTCTGTTCTGTCCTCACCCACATGTGGGCTTGTTGTCACATTTTCTTCTTTCATAGCAACAAGCAGTCTAGTCCTCATGTCTTTGCCTTACATGAGCAAAGATATGGTTACTTTACCCAGAATTCCAAGTAGTAATCCTGAGACTCCAATGGACTGGCGTGAGCCACAGGGTCATTCATGTGCTAATTGATTCGTGCCAGTTATATTTCCCCATGGAGTGGGAACTGGGATCAGCACATGGGTTGAATAAGGTAAATAATTTTTAAAAATATGTATTTCCATGCCAAGAGGGAGGGTGGATGCTGTGGGTATTGCATTACCTGACAACTCCTTGACAATAGGTCATTATGTTCCTTGTGCTTTATGGGTACTGATGGATGATAATACCCCTGCTCCTGAGCTACAGCTACCTTGCTGTGGTAAACATGGAGAAACGGAGACATGCCTAAGGATCTCCCTGACTTTACTGGTTTATTTTTTGTGAGTTCTTCTTTGAAATCACTCTATAGCCCAGTAGATTTGCCTTTCCAGTTTAAGGAGAGAAGTTGAAGCATCTAGATCCAGGTAATGATTAAACCAGAATTTACTAGTAACCTACTGTTTCTTCCTTTTGTGGCCTCTGCTTGACAAAGGAATGCTGAATGAAGTGGAAGTGTCCTGCTGAAAAGGTCTGAGCATTAAAGGACTGGATACACCTCATGGAAACCCACTGGGAGACTGACTGTCCTGCAGATGCTACCGCTGTGCACTTATTGCTCATTAACAACCATAGGAAGGAAGGGTTTTCTCTCTACCTGACACATGAAAAACCAGAGCCTTAGAAGGTTCAATGATTTCTCCAAAGCCACAGAGCAAGTGGGGCAGAGCTGGGAATTTTACCCCAGGATGGGTAGAATCTGGCCTCAAACCTGCACCCACCTCTGTCTCATGGACTTGGAAGTCAGTTCTCCAGTCTTCTCCCCCTGCCTCCTTGACCTTCTCCCCACTCATAGCCATCCTTGCGCTCAGAGTGGCCCTGCCCTCTGCCAGATGTATGCAGTATCTCCAAATACTGTTGGCCTGTACCTCAGGACAGATGGGCTTGTTTCCTGCCCACTCAGACCAACCCTGCCCAGCCAATGCAGCAAGTACTGACACTTCAGATTTTATTTTCCCATTTTATTGCATTTTCCATCCAAAATATACATGTTCTGTGCCCCCCACCCCCGACTATCACAGCCCTGGTGTCTATTAGCTAATACATTCCCCAGCACTGTGGCTTTGTTGTACTAAGTGATCTACAGAGATAAGTTTACTTTTCAACAAGGGCATTCTGGAGAAAATATCCAATAGGTGGAATCTTCAGACCAGCAAGATGGTGCCTTTGGGAGCATTTGGCTCTTGTGCCATCTGATAGGAGCAGTGGTCTTTTGCTTGCACACAGGGAAGTCCATGTTTACATTGCTGACTACTAATTGGCCGGAATATTTCATGTACCAGAAATGCAGGTTTGCTATTACTTCAAGGGGTACTTTTCAGGTTTGCTTCTGAATTCCTTTACAGACACAAATTTCCTCCTGATTTCACTTTCTTATTTCATCCATGCATTGTCTCTTAGCTGTATCACTCATAATCTTGGTCAGGGGTCAGCAGGCCATGGCTTGTTTTGGTAAATAAAGTCTTATTGGCACACAGCCATGAAGGTATTTTCTCTTTCTGCTTTCCCACTACAGTGACAGAGTTGTATAGTCTCAACTAAGATCTTTTGTCCCACAAAGCCTGACATAGTTACTGTCAGCCCCTTTAGGTCACTAAGCTCCATACATACTCCTCCACGACCTCTAGCGATCTTCCCAATATGGCTGGAAATGAAAGCCTCACATAGCCTGGACAACAACAACAAAATCAAATGCCGGATGTTTGGAAAGAAAAAGTACAGTCTCACCCTCAGTTCTGTCTCAAGGAAAGCAAGTGTGAAACACTTATGCAGCCACTGACTTCCTACTACTGGATCCCTGGAGATATGGCTAACTGATCATAGCATTATGTCTGTTCTTCAAAGCAATTCCTTCTTCAAAGCAATTCCCAGGCAACCACTACCAATCAATCGGAGTTGGCAATCAAGTGGAAAACTATTTTCCACCCCCAACCCAGTGGTTACCATCAGATCAGAGAATTACATAAGACAAAAGTCATGTTTAATGGATAAATCTTGAACATCTTTTGGGTAGTCATATCAGAAGCAGACATAGTATTTCTTGTTAAGTCAGAGTTGGAACTTAACCCACTGTTTCTGTTTCTTTGATTAAGCACCAGATGAAGTAGTTGGTTTGCAATTAGGGACCATGTTGTATGAAAAATGCCTCCACCTCCTTTTATATTAGAGATTCATTATTTAAGTGAATCAGTGTTCACACCATGAGAGGCACCCAGGAACTGAGGTCCATGGAGAGTATTCTTGCGTCCCATATCAATGTCATGCTACCTAAGAGGCTTTATCTGAAGAATCACTGACACTGTGGACATTTTTTCTTTTTCTCTTATGGTTAACTCACTCTCTCTTCCAGCCAAGGTCCTGTTGTTGAATACATATCAGGTAAAAGCACATATGCCATGTTGCCAGGGGCTGGACTGGGGGCATCCATATTACCATACCTTCCTTAAACTCTGTTCTGGTTTATTCAAATTTCAGGAAGCCCCTGTAAGATACTCTTCTCAAATGCTGGTGCAGACATTTGCTGAAAAACCTGACATAAATAGGGGATAGGTCAGAATTGGCTAAAGACAGTTCTCCATTGATATCTGTGGGAAACTGCCCCAAAGGCCATATTGGCTACCACAACATTGGCTGAACCTACTTCCCAGGAGGAGGAGATGAGGATAGGTTTCAAATGAGGAAGAAGCATCACTTAGGAGTTTCTCCAGTTCTTTTTCCCTGCAGAAGTTGAAGAAGAGGGCAGGAAGAAAAGTGAATATTTTATTTAAAAAAAAACATGACAAGGATATTTAAAGGGGCTGTTGGTGGGAGAGATGTGCACCTTCTTACTGTCTTGGGGGCATGTGAGCCTGTGGGAGTAATGAGTACTGACTGGGAGGATCCAGGTGCACTGGGAACTGGTTCACACCTTGTATGCTTGGCATCTTGACTTAAAAGTTATAAGCACGACTGTGGAGTGTTGGCTGGGGTCTTCCCACACAGTGTGGGGTCTTCCAACAGCCATTGTTCATCAAAACTGGCACTTTAAAAGTTGAACCAGGGAAGGTGTGAACATGCCTTTGGACATTTAAAAACATTAAGCCAATCTTAAAATATTTTAGCATTTGGCACCTGTGTCTTTTTGCACTGGATTATGGAAAAGGCATAAGAAGTGCCCTCCCAGGTGGCAATGGTGAGAGCCTTTTTAATAATGCCCTAAGCTTTTAGATTTATGGAAACCCAATAAAATTGATAATGTGGTATTACTGATATTTTGGGTGTGAAAAACAAAAAAACAATGCACCCTTTCTGGAACAAATGGGAACATTTAATAAGTATTATACCCAAGTTAACATATAACCAAATCACTGAAAATGCAAAAGAATATTACTAGAAATCACTTTAATGTAAAGGCTGTGACTATGAATATGGTGAGTATCCTGGGATAGTGTTTCATTAAGAGGGACCAAGTTAAATTGAAATTTCAGTTGGATGGAACTGAACCAGGAGATCTTTTCTGCAGACCAGAAATCAGGTCACCATGAATTTTTTAAATTTCTGGTGCAAAAGAGGGAAGGACAGGAAAATAAGTATCAGTAAATCAGACCTCATGTTGTATTCCAGAGTAAGGGTGTCATGAGTCAGCAATGGTTCTGCTTTAGCTTGGGGTTGGTTTGCCTCAAAGGCAGGAGGCCTTAGAGAAGATATCTGCTCTTTCTGTTGCCCAATACCCCTTTACCCTCTTTTTCTGGGAACAGGAGGAACTGCCTTCATTGGGAGAAATGTTCTTTCCACTTTTTGATCCAGTTGTTTAGCTGGAGGCTGCCAATAATGGATCCCCACCCTTCTGGACCCCGGGATGGCTCCTGCTGCTGACTGAGCCAATCACTACACACACACCCAACCCCTCCATCCTGGTCGCCATGCTTATAATAGTTACTCAGCATTCTTTCCCCTGATTTAACATACGGGAACTGAGAGGAAAGAGTGCTTTCTTATCTTTTATTAGAAGACTACTAGAACATGCACCTAGAGCAGCTTTTGGTAGCGGTTTTACCCTGTTGAGATAGCCCACCTGTTGAGATGACACACCTGAGAAATGAATGAAATGCAAAGGAAAAAGTGGCAAGTACAAGGAGAAAGAAAATTCTTGGCACCCTCAAGATCCATTTGACCCTGACTGTTCCCCAATCTGATCATATAAGCTAATAAACTCCCTTTCTTGTTTAAATTAGAATTATCTTTATGACCCAGTGATTTTACTTCTGGAAATATATCCAAAGAAACCCAAAACACTAATTTGAAAGAATATACACACCCCTCTGTTCATTGCAGCATTATTTACAATAGCCAAGATATGGAATCAACCCAACAGCCCATCAATATATGAGTGGATTAAAGAGCTGTTGTACATATATACAATGGAATAGTACTTGACCATGAAAAAGAATGAACTCATACAATTTGTGACAGCATGAATGGACCTAGAGGGTGTTATGTAAGTGAATTAAGTAAGTCAGATAGAAACAAATACCATGTGATTTTACTTAATGTGAAATCTAAAGAACAATATAAAGAAACAAACAAAACAGAAACAGACTCACAGATACAGAGAACAAACTGACAGTACTCAGAGGGAGAGAGGTGGGGGGATGGGTGAAAAAGAAGAAGGGTGTGAGAAGTACAGATTGGTAGTTACAAAATCCTCACAGGGATATAAAGTGCAGCACAGGGAATATAGTCAATAATATTGTAATTAACTATGTGTGGTGTCAGGTGGATACTGGAAATATCAGGGGACCATTTTATACAGTCTATGATTGTCTAACTACTATGTTGTACACCTGAAATTAATACAAAATAATATTGAATGGAAACTAATTTAAAAAATTAAAAAGCAAACAACAACAAAAAGAAATTACAGCCTCTGTTTATATGGCACCCACATTCCTCCCCTAGGAGAACACATGTCTCACCCCTCCCATTTCTGCCTCTTTCAGTAAGATTTTTTTGAGTGCCTTGGGTGTGCCCCGTGACAGTCCCTGAATAGATAGCTGTGAGGAAGATAGTCATTCATGGTCCCTGCCCTCTTGGTAGACTCCAGTGGATATCACAAGACCCTTGTACTTCTTTCCATTCCTGCAGAGTTTTGGGTTCTGAACCACCAGACTCACCTTTCTCCATGCCTTGCCCTCCTTTGTTGGTGTCCTCATTTCTAACTGTTCACATGAATTTGGCTTTTGTCTTTCTTGGCCCACTTTATTTGTGCCCAACTCCACCTAGTATCAGGTGCTAACCTTACTGCTCTGCCTTTATTGTTGGCCTCTGGGTACCCCAGTGTCAGCCTCTCTCCAGGCTCTGAGTCTATCCTGTCACTCTCTTAACCCCTCTATGCCTCAGTTTCACCACCTGTAAAATAGAGGTAATAATAACTATTCCATAGGTGATGATGAGGATTAAATGTTAACTGGGTGCTTTATAATTAGAAATCAAGACAGAATAACCATAGATATCTCATACTTAACTCTATTAAGCAGGTTTAAATATACAGTCACATTTTTATCCTTAGTATTAAGAAAATGATATTAAAATGATTTTCTAAATTTTTACATTTTTTATGCATTTTTTAAATTTTTCAGTTTTATTACTGAACAGAAATTTCATGGGAAAAATCACATTTGCACTCATTTGTGAAATTACATTTCCCATTTGACTTTTTTTTAATTTATTTATTTTTCAAATACATTTGTCTCTGCCTTCCCCCCACCACTTTCCCTTGCCCCCTCCCTCCCCCCTCCCTCAACCCTTCCCCTTTGGTTTTGTCCATGAGTCCTTGCTATATGTTCCTTGACTTTCCCCTTCCCTTCCCTTTCCCTGTCCCCCCTCCTTCCCTCTTGTCTCTGTTGATTTCTTTTCCTTTCAGTGTTGCTGGTCATATTTTCCTTGCATCTTTGCATTGTTGGTTAGGTTCCGCTTATAGGTGAGATCATATGGTATTTGTCTTTCGCCCCCTGGCTTATTTCGCTTAGCATGATGCTCTCCAGTTCCATCCATGCTGTCGCAGGGTTTAGTACTTCTTTTTTTCTTTCTGCTGCGTAGTATTCCATTGTGTATATGTACCATAATTTTTTGATCCAGTCATCTAGTGATGGGCATTTAAGTTGCTTCCAACACTTGGCTATTGTACATTGTGCTGCTATGAACACTGGGGTGCATAGGTTCTTTTGTATTGGCGTTTTGGTGTTCTTAGGGTATAGTCCCAGCAGGGGAATCACTGGATCAAAAGGCAGTTCCATTTTCAGCTTTTTGAGGAAATTCCACACTGCTTTCCATAGTGGCTGCACCAGTCTGCATTCCCACCAACAGCGTACTAGTGTTCCCTTTTCTCCACAGCCTCACCAGCACCTGTTGTTTGTTGATCTGTTTATGATGGCCATTCTGACCGGTGTGAGGTGGTACCTCATGGTGGTTTTGATCTGCATTTCTCTGATGGCTAGTGATGCTGAGCATCCTTTCAAATGCCTCTGGGCCCTCTGTATCTCCTTCTTAGAAAAGCATCTGCCCAGGTCCTTTGCCCATTTTTTGATTGGACCGTTTGTCTTCCTGGAGTGGAGTTGAATGAGTTCTTTATATATCTTGGAGATCAAACCTCTAGCTGATGTATCATTAGCAAATATATTTTCCCATACGGTTGGCTCCCTTTTCATTTTGCTGATGTTTTCTTTCGCCGTGCAGAAGCTTCTTATTTTGATGAGGTCCCACTTGTTTATTCTTTCCTTTATGTCCCTTGCTTTAGGAGACATATCAGTGAAAAAATTGCTGCGTGGGATATCTGAGAGTTTCCTGCCAATGTTCTCCTCTAGGACTTTGACGGTGTTGCAACTTATATTTAAGTCTTTTATCCATCTTGAGTTTATTTTTGTCTATAGTGTCAGTGGATGATCCAATTTCAATTTTTTGCAGGTAGCCGGCCAGCTCTCCCAACACCATTTGTTGAAGAGGCTGTTATTGCTCCATTTGATGGTTCTGCTCCCTTTGTCAAATATTAGATGCCCATATAGACCTGGACTTATTTCTGGGCTTTCTATTCTGTTCCACTGCTCTATGGGTCTGTTCTTGTGCCAGTACCAGATTGTTTTGAGTATAGTGGCTTTGTAGTAGAGTTTGATGTCCGGTATTGTGATCTCTCCTACTTTGTGTTTCTTTCTCAAAATTGCTGCGGCTATTCGGGGTCGTTTATGGTTCCATATAAATTTTTGAAATGTCTGTTCAATTTCTGTAAAATACGTCATTGGTATCTTAATAGGGATTGCATTGAATCTATAAATTGCTTTGGGTAGTATGGACATTTTGATGATATTAATTCTTCCAACCCATGAGCATCATATATGCTTCCATTTATTTGTGTCTTCCTTAATTTCTTTTTTCAATGTTGTATAGTTTTCTGTGTACAGGTCTTTTACGTCTTTGGTTAAATTTATGCCTAGGTACTTTATTTTTTTTCTTGCTATGTCAAATGGTATTTTTTTTCTGATTTCTTCTTCTATTGCATTGCTGGTATACAAAAACGCCTTTGATTTCTGAATGTTGACTTTGTATCTGCTGTTTTGCCAAATTCACTTATTAGGTTGAGGAGTTTTTTGGTAGAGTCTACAGGGTTCTCTATGTACACTATCATGTCATCTGCAAACAATGATAGTTTTACTTCCTCCTTTCCCATTTGGATGCCTTTTATCTCTTTCTCTTGTCTGACCGCTGTGGCTAGGACTTCCAATACGATGTTGAAAAGCCATTTGACTTTTTTAAAGAGAACCCAGAAGAAAACATTCTTAGGAATAGACTTGTCTATGTTTCTAGGTAGAAATAACATGTGCAGCGATCAGTGCATGTGTTTGTGTGTGTGTGCCTGTGCACTCATGTGGAATAGAGAGAGAATGCTATACTATATTTAATAAATGAACTACATTTAAACTTGTAAGGTCTGACCATGTCCTTAAGTCTCTTTTATTTTCAAGCCTGATTGCATTAAACACATTTTTAAAGTTCCTACACACCAGAACCTGCCCAACCTGTTTATCCAGCCTGTGAAGTATCCTGTCACTCTGTTTGAATAGTGTCTGATATTTCATAGTCTCAGGGGTAAGCAGTAATGGCAGGAACTCTGTCTGTTTCTCCACTTACCTGATGAGGAAGGGTTTCCTCCTTCCTTGTTGTAATTTACCTATCACTGAGCCTTTTACTTTGCGAGGAAAGGACCTCTGGTAGAATGCTTTGTTACATTGCATTCCCTGTTGTATTTACCATTAAATGCATTATTTACTTAATGGAAGTAACTGCCCCTGTAGACCAATTTTAAAATAGGGATGGTGATAACATTTCTGAATTGTTGGGGACATTAGGATGGGTTGATGGGTGGGAAACTCCCCAACTCAATGTCTGACACATAGCTGCTTTTCTCAGGAATATCAGGAAGGACTAAATCTGTCTTTTCTGGAAATATCTGTGTGCCCTTTGGAGGCTCTTGAATCCATGTTAAACCTCAAAACACCTCTGTGATCTGAGCAGTACCTGCTAATGAAGTGGTGTGGATCTTACCTAGCCTTTGTGTTTCACCAGTGTAAACATACACAGTGTCATCAGGATAGCCTACACATCCAGCTGCCACTGTGCACTATTCCTCACTGGCATCCTGTGTTAGAATGATTACTGTCATAACTCAGACATCCCAGTGCTATGTCTCCTTTGACCAAAATAATCATTTTGTATCTTTTTCACCTGCTCTTTAGCCAGCCATTTTCTTGCTTGCATTTCATAGGTTCCTTATCCCTTTTTATTGCTGTTTGTCATGTACAATATTAGTAATAAAGTGAGGTCAAATGTAGTACTAGCTCCTGAAGCCAACACTCCACCTACCTTCATGGCACAGTACCTATAATCTGGATTGCTCATTTTGATATTAGATGTCTTGGAGGCCTGGAGTTGACAGGGATTTCCTGTTGTACAACTTAAGTTTGATAATTCATTCAATACATTCTTACATATATGAATTAGGCCCTCACTTATGTAGGATATTGTGTTGGCCTCTGGGATACAAAGACAAATCATACATCCTTACCTTGACCAAGCTTCCAGGCTAATGTAAAGTGTATTGTTAAAGATCTTCCGAAGAAACAGAGAAGGCACAAATTAATTGGCTTAAAAAAATTACCTCAAAGAAACAGCCTCCTGGGTGTGGGAACCCCAGCCCCTGCACAGAACTGCAGGTTTCCTTCTTGGGAAATGTCTTGCTTAAATCAATTTCTGCATGGCTTCATCCTGGAGTTGGTACAAAGTGGCTCAACCAGTTCCAGGCAAAGTTCCCCAGAAGCCCCCCGTAGAGTCACCAAGATGGACATGCCCTTTCTTAAACCAAGCACATGGGGAGGAAAATAGGAATACTGCAAGTGGCTTAGGCTAATCATGGGTAGAAATGGAGGCTGGTAATTGCCCTATGACCACAACAGTTGGACAGATGTGAGAAATGAGGAATTCACTGTATTGTGGCATGTGCTATGATAGAAGTCTCTGTGAGACTGCAGAAGAAACATGTATACATAGCCTACCATAGCTAATAACTTACTGATGAAAAATTTTTATTTTACTCAGCTAAAGGCTTTTCTAAAGTCTGTATAGATTAGAATGAATGTATCTCCTAAAGTCTGTATTTGTGCTTCTACATGGGATTAATGCAATCTCCTCATCAAGGCATTGGGAAAAAACAAGCAAGGAAAATATAACCAGCAACATTGAAAGAAGAAAGAAACCGACAGTAACCAGAAGGAAGCAGGGAGAGGAGTAACAGGGAAAAGAAGGGGAAGGGTCAAATCAAGGAACATTTATAAAGGACTTATAGACAAAGCCAAAGTGGGGAAGGATTGAAGGAGGAAGGCGGGAATGGGTGGGGCAGAGGAAAGTAGTGCCAGGCAAATGGAGACAAATGTATTTGAACAATAAAATAAAAATTTTTTAAAAAGGAAGTGTCCTAAGTAATTATTGGAAACGACAACAACAACAAAAACATGGTATGAACTTTTATACAGAAAAGCAAAGATATATTATGAAAAAGAATATAAAATCCATGTGAATCTTTAAAATATAATAGATGAATTCAATTCCTGATTGCTAAAATTGCTTTGGGACCTGCCCTTGGCTGCTGAGAGTTCATATCCGCTCCCTTTTGCTTTGTCGTTACTTGGAAGGAAGAGTTGAAAGCAAATTAAATTAATCTGAATACTCTCCTTTCCACAAAACCATATTTCAATGATTGTGGGCTTTTGAAAGTTCTTCTTCAGCTTGAACATAGTCTAATATTTATGGTAGTTGTGCTTTAACGTGTGCTTTAAAATATAATGTTTCCACTTTATATATTTATCTACTACATATCTTAAATTATTTATTTTAATTCTTTATCTTCTCTGAAACTGTATATTAGCATGTATGGAAAACGGTATTCAAAACCTCAGCAAAGAACGCCAGTAACTGCTGACATTATCTGCACTCTTGTAGTTAATCCGTTAACAGACTTAAGTATTCTGTTCTAGAAATAGAGACAGAGAACAAATCTGCAAGGCAAATGAGTTCAAGTCTTATCCTGCTCTTAGCACACCTTGAAGTAATAGAAACAGAACTAGTTTTAAATGTCCTAAAACACTTTTGAAAGGAGCTTTAGAGAACTAAACCACTCAGGAAGACAAATATGTCTCAGGTAATCCCTGCCGCTATTGTCCAGATCTATTTGAATCAGGTCAAATTAAAATTAACATAGTTCAGCTCCAGAGATCTTACATGTCACCTTCTTTCTCAGTCCACAGTGTGCCCAAATATATTAGAAATATCTCACACTTAAGCCACCTGATGGCCTTCCTGGTCTCAGCCATTCTCTCTCAGTGTGGTTGTTTTCCATCCAATGACTGGCCCTAATCCACTATCAGCCTCACTTTTCTCCCTACTTCCTCCTTGGAAAATGCTTCTAGATCTCAGAGTAGCTTTCAAGCTTTATCATTTTTGGCTCTCAATAAATTTCAAGCTTTCTTTTAAATTGCACCTGATTTTTTTAAATGAGTAATTTCTCTCCATATTCTCTCCATAGGGTTATGGGTAACTTTTACATTTCCATGTAAATGTAAACTCAATTAACAGGTTATTTAATGCCCACTATGAGCCAGACACCTTGATAAGCAATGGAGATGCAATGGTGACCAAGCAGGTGGTCCCTGCACTCACAAGTTTATGGTCTGGTGGCAAAATCAGGCTTTAAAAAGGTATATTCAATGTGATGAATGTTCAAGGGGAGATTAAGTTGCTGTGATGGAGAGCACTCACCTGCTTCTGGAGAGCCACATCCAAGCTAAGGCTGGAATGATAAATGGGAGTTCATTGGGTGAAATCCTGGGGTGAGAAGAATGTTCAGGAAAGAAGGAGCAGAAAAGGTGAACAGCTTGAGGCAGAGTTGAAACCCAAAAGACCAGCATTGCCTTCTGTGATGAGGCAAAATATAACAGAAACATAGACAAAAAACCTAAAATGTTAGTCAGTTTGAGAGCAATCCTTGTAATTCAGATCTCATAATTTGAATTATTTACTGATTTAACCATTATTACCCTAAACAAGTTGAAACTTCAGCCCAAGTTGAATGAATATAGAGATGTTGGGATATGAATTAATACAGTGCTGTAAGGATTTCTGTGTGAATAGTTTCCTTGTTTTGGAGGACACTGGAATGAATAAAATGTAAGTCCCAGCTTCACATGGGGGCACTCATTTTCAGGTTTCTCAGCAGATTAAAATCCAATTTTGCACCAAGGAAGGTGGACCACATACACGTCACATCTGCTAAACTATGGGGAGTGTGGTGAATGAAATACCAAATATGGATCCATTTGGCAATGAATAACGAGAAATTTCATTTGCTGCTTAAGCAATGTATGTGAATTGGGGATGGTTAAGGTGGAAAACAGTCTAAGAATCATCAGAGTTAGGGCTCTTCCCTTGAGGCTCATTTGTTCCAAACGTGCTTTCTTTCTTTAAATCCAATTTTACTATGTTTCTTTGATGAATTCTTTAGAAGTACTTGAATTCTAATTATATTTTATTGATCTTCCCTGCCATTTCTTCATTCTTTTTAAATAACTTTTTCATACAAACAGTATCATGTGTATGTTTGGATAACACATACTATGTCTGGAGGGCTATGCAAGAAACTGGACGTCATGGTTGCCTTTCTGGTATGGAGCTAGGCAGAGCTTCCACTTCTGTACACAGCATTTTCCTATGGTTTAGATGCAGAGGACTTTTTTTTTTAATTTTATTTTAATTTATTTTTCAAATACATTTGATAGAGGACTCTTTACTTAGAGCCATTCATTGCCTTAGCCAGATGCCCTTGTGCAGTAAACATCTTAACAACCTTACACAACAGCCTGGACCTGAGGAACCAGGATGCAGAGCGGTATATACTTCCTTCACTGAAAACCTTCATGTATGATGATATATGCATTTCAAAATTAGAAATTAAAAGTAATATGTGCTGATACAGAAAACCAGGAAAACAGAGCCCTCCACACAAGCAGATAAAAATCAGCCAGTAACACCAATTCAGAGATCATTACAATTTGATATCTTTCTACTTTTTTTTCTATATGTATGTACTCAGTTTCACAATGCAGTTCATGTGCAGTACTTTTTTCCTGTTTTCATTTTTACTTTGTTTTGTATAATAGGCAAGTCTTTTTCCAAATAAAAATTTGAACACCATGTTTTTAAATGTATTTATTAATCTTTTTAAATTTATAAATCATGTTTATTCTATTACAGTTGTCTCAATTTTTACCCCTTTACCCCTTTCCACCCATCACACCCTCACCCCCCACTCTCATAGTTAATTCCCACTCTGTTGTCCATGTCCATGGGTCATTCATACATGTACTTTGTCTAGCTCCTTGTTCTTCTTCTTTCCACCATTGTCCTCTTTCCCCATTCCCTCTGGTCACTTTCAGTCTGCTCCATGTTTCCATGCCTGTGGTTTACTTTGTTCATTAATTTTGTTGAATAGAGTCCACTTATAGGTGAGATCATATGGTATTTGTTTTTCATCAACTGCTTTATTTCACTTAGCTTAATATTCCCCACTTCCATCTATATTGTCACAAAAAGTAGGAGTTCCATCTCTCTTTCTTTCTTTCTTTCTTAAATGCAGATTGATTTTATTTATATTTTTAAATGTCAAAGTTAATTATAAAATATTAAAAAATTTTAAAACCACTATAAAGTCTCAGTAATTAAACCAACATGACACCACCACAGAAATAATCAAGTAGACCATTGAAATATAATGAGCACTGTAGAGACAAACGTATATATCTGTCTAATGATATATGATTAAGTTGATATTTCAAATCAATGGGGAAAATAAGGCTTATTCAACAAATAAAGTGCATGGACCACTATTACTTGAAATAAAACAAATATAGAGCCGTACTTCACACATTATACAAGAAATATTCAAGTGAGTTAAAAATCAATATGTAGAATCTAAGGAGTGTTAGAAGAAAATAGAACTAATATTTTTCATGACCTGAAGTAAAATATTCAAACCCAGAAGCTGTGAAGTAAATATTAACAATATGACTATATTAATCATTTAACTATATAGTAATATACATATAAAAAATTTAAAGGGCACGGATAGAATACAAAAGCATTTGCAACACATCTAAAATATGGTTAATAGGTTTTCTTGGGTTTTTTTTTTTTTTTTTTGGAAAAAAGTTCTACAAACCTTTAACCAATAAATGGATAAAGACTACCAAAAAGTCATTTAAAGTTTTTTTTTAAATAATAGAAATAGGCAAGAAATATACTAAAACAAGTTTAGTTTCAACAAATAATAAAGGAACAATTAAAATAACATCATTGTCACAATCAGATTAATACATATTAAAAAATATTGGTAATATCAAGTACTGGCAACGATGAAAGGAACTGAGTATTCATAGAAACTTTTTCTTCATCTTGAAGCAGTCCCTTTAGCATATTTTGCAGTGCTGGTTTGGAGGAGGTATAGTTTTTAGCCTTCTTTTGTCTGAGAAACTCCTTATTTTGCCTTACATTTTAATTGAGAGCCTTGCTGGGTAGAGCAGTCTTGGTTGCAGGCCTTTGCTTTTCATTCCTTGGAATATTTCTTGCCATTCCCTTCAGGCTGCAGTGTTTCTGTTAAGAAGTCAGATGCTAGCCGTACTGGGGGGCTCCCTTATATGTTACTACCTCTTTCTCCTTGCTTGCTTTAGGATTCTCTGTTTGTCTTTGATATTTGTCATTTTAATGATGATGGGTCTTGGAGTGGACCTCTTTGGGTTCCTCTTGAATGGGACCCTCTGTGCTTCCTGGACTTGGGTGAGTTTTTCTCTCCTCCAATTAGGGAAGTTTTCCATCATTACTTTTTCAAACAGGTTTTCTAACCCCTCCTCATTCTCTTCTCCTTCTGGTATCCCTATTATATGGATATTACTACGTTTCAGGTTGTCCTGCATTTCCCTCAATGCCTCTTCATTCTTTCTGAGTCTTTTTTCATTTTCTTGCTCTTTCTGAGAGCTTTTTTCTACCTTGTCCTCCAGCTCGCTGATTCAGTCCTCAGCTTCATCTAGCATGCTTTTGATTCCTTCTACTGTGTTCTTCAATTCAGAAATTGTATTCTTCATTTCCTCTTGTCTCTTATGGATAGTTTCCATGTCCTTTCTCATGCTGATATTGTTTGCAGTAAGTTCCTCGTAGTTTCCCTGTAGTTTTTGGTAATTCTCTCTGAGCTCCCTGAGCTCATTGAGCTTCCTTAGAACCATTGTTTGGAACTCAATATCTGATAGTTTACTTGCCTCTATTTCTTTTAGTTATGTTTGTGGGGATTCCTCCTTTCCCTTCGAGTGGGGTGTATTTCTTTGGCTTCCCATTATTTGTGAGACTCTTCTTTTTTGCTTCTGATTCTTAAGTTGATCTGTCTTGATTTCCTGATTTTGTGGTATGAACTTCTATGGTTGGAGACTGCTGTTTTTACTTTCTAGATCTGCCTTCTGATGATGTCAGATGTTGACCCTGTCTGAACTTAGGCAGTCTGTTCGAGACTTCCAGTAATCTACTGTCTGTGGCTGTCTCCTTCAGCTGTTAATCTAGTCACTCTGCACTCAGCAGGCCACCTTAGACAGCTCAGGGTGGGGCGGAGTCGCTCCTGGGGGCGGGGTAATTGGGTTCTCTGACCCTGGTGCGTATAGGGGAGGAGTTCGCACTGGGATCCTGCTGGCTAATCTCTCCTTTCTCTCCCCAAAACCTCTGTCCCCAGTCTTTCCTCAAGTGTCACCAGACATCTCTTCACCCCCGTTAGCCAGAGTTCTACTGTCTGTGGCACCACTCTGCACTCAGCAGGCAGCTTAGACAGCACAGGGCAGGGTGGAATCCCACCTGGGAGTCAGGCTATTGGGTCCTTTGATGCTGGTGCTGCACAAGGGGTGTGGTCTCTGCCTGAGCAAGATGGCTGCTGCCACATGGGGGAGGAGTCAGCACCGAGATCCCACTAGCTACTCCCTCAGTTCTCTCCTCAAAGCCTCCCTCCCCAGTCTCTCCTCAGGCAACTCTAGCCCCCTCTGCCCCTGCCTTTGCCGGAGACCAGGGTAAGTGGCTGCAGATAAAAATTTATGCGTTGGCCCTTTAAACAGTTCCCTGCATCTCCAGCTGCCTGTCTCTGGCAGAGAGCAACCCTGCCACACTTCCCAGCTGGCTGTTATCTGTGTACTTTTTGGGCTCTGGTGCTGTGGGCTAGAGATCCCCACTTTTGGTTTAGACCCTGCTCTTCTCAGGGGGATCCAACTGGCTGTTTAAATATCCTTCTGGTGCTGCTGCCCGTGGGCGCCCCGCCTGCCTTCTCAGGTCTGTACCGTACTCCTTACCAGTTAGATTGAGCTAAAGCCAATTTTTCTGTCTCTGACATTACAAATCTCCTCTCTTGCTCTTGTTCAGTTGTTTGTTCCAGGTGATTTCTCCACAATTTAGTTGTAATTCCAGGTTGGTCCTGGAAGGAGGTCAGTGTGACTTCCACTCACTCCTCCGCCATATTGATTTCCTCCCAAATTTTTATCCATTGCATGTGATTGTGAGACCAGCCCAATACACTTTTCTGCCCCTCCTACTAGTCAGGATAGATGTGGTTTCTTTAATTCTGTACTTGTCAGACTTCCATTCAACTCTGATATTTCTGATTTTTCTGAAACATCTGAAAATTTTATAAAACAGACACGGCTGTTTTATATTTTAGTTGTAAGTTTGATGTGATAGTGAGAAAAAGCAGACCATGTCTGCCTATGCCACCATCTTGACCAGAAATCTTGCTTTTTATTTTTAATTTTATGTTTTTATTCTTACTTAAGGACATGCCTAATGATTTTAGAGGGAGAAGAAGGGAAGGAGAGAGAGATGGAGAGAAATATCAATTGGTTGCCTCTCATACACACCCTGACCAGGGACCAAACTTACAACTTAGGCATGTGCTCTAATAATGAATCAAACCTGTGACCTTTAGGTTTACAGGACACTGCTCCAACCAAATGGGCCACACCAAGCAGAGCTTAACTCTTGCTTTTAATTCTTTGATCTATCTTGAGTTATTTTTTTGTATATGACATGAGATAGGAGTTAAGACTCATTCTTTTGCATGTGGCTATCCAGTGGTCCCAGCACTATTTGTTGAAAAGACTATCCTTTCCCACTGAATGGTGCTGGAACTCTTGTCAAAAATGAGACAACAATCAATGTAAGGATTTATTTCTGTATTCTTGATTCTATTTTACTGATTCATATACCCATCTTTATTCCAGCACCACACTATTTTGATAGTGTAGCTTTGCAGCAAATTTTGAAATGTGATCTATTAAAAGTAACAAAACATCCCATTAATATGAGCTTAAATTGTGTGAGGCCATCTATTGTTTACATCTCATTACAAGTTCTCTATAATTCAGCCGCTCCCAGGTTGTTTGACATCTAAATATTGTCAAGGATCCAGATTTTACCATCCTCTTTTCTACTGTCTTTGCTCTCAACACATGTCTTCTTGGTCACAAGATGGCTGTTGAAGCTCTAAGTGTTGTGTCTTCAAATAACTCTATCCCAAACAGGAATCAAGCAATATATTAACAAAATTCTTATGTTGTTTCATTTCTTCAAAACGGGAAATTTTTCCAAAATTCTTTAGAAAGCTTTCCTTTCTATCTTTTTGCCAGAATGCCTTCCGTTAGAGCAATCATAGGTGATCCTGGGAGCATGGAAAATAGCCACCTACAAAATCAGTCTTTGAAAAGGAGGTAGATATTGATGGATAGCCAGCCAACGCTATGTGACAAAATATATAAGCATACAAAAAATGAATCAAATTTATCTGTAAGGCCATCTAACTGAAATAATAATAGGATCTTTTTAGGGTGAGGAGAATTTATTTGAGGCCAGCTCCATCCAATGTGAAATCCCTGTTTTCTTTCTCTTATGGAGTCAAGACAAGATCATGGTTCTTCTGCTCATTTCTCTCAAACACTGCCAGGAACTATCTGAACTCTTGGTCTGAAGAATACACAGGCAGTATTCTCAACTTTATAAAATATCCATAGGTCTTGAGGCCTGTATCAAGCTGCTTTTGGCTTCTTCATCTTCTTGTAGATGATTTATTTAGTAGCTGAGAACAATATATTGTTACTGTCCACTTTAAGTTAATTTCAGGATAACAAAGTACAAGAAATACATTTATGCCCCTTTTTTTCTGGATGCTACTTTGCTTTTATTTCACTCTCACTTTTAAGGGCCAAATAGTTGAAATTTTTATCAAGAGGCCTGCCAAATCATTCTGTTTTTTAGTAATAATGTGAAAATGATATATTTTTATAACCTATTGCCCATATTGTTTGACAGCCAGACACCTGGCTTTGAGAGTCTTAGCTACTTTGCAGTGCATTGATCTTGGCTGATTTCAGTTTTTCATTTTACTGCAATTATCTGCACATCAATAGGATGGTTAATCATTGGAGAGTCAAGATTTTTTATATCTTTCCATTTTTCTTCTATCATTAATTGTATGGAGTGAAGATCCACTGGGTTTCAGTAACTATTCTCTTATCTCCCATTTAAAAAAAATGTTCCTTTTGTCATAGATTTTCTTTTTCTCCCCATTATTGTCTTATTCTTATTTAAATTGGGCAAACCTAAAGGATGGACATTTTGTCACAATCAGTTCCTGGAGTATTAAATAAACCTTAGAGCCATCTGTACCTCTTAAATTTTAGTATGAAGCCAAAGCAAAACAAAACTGGTAAAAGAAATTGTCCTTTTGCTCTCGATTAAAGTAGAACTAAAAAATTAACAGCACACCTGTTTAAAAATGCTTTTAAATGATTTTCCACTGCTCTTCAGCAAATTACCCAGCTCTTCTGTGCCTCAGTTTCATTACCCATGAAATGAAGCCAGTGATAGCTTTCTTCTCTAGACCTTGGGAGATTGTGAGAATCAACTGAAGCTTTATGTGAAGCTGCCTTTGTTAATTTAGAAATAAAGGGTGCTACATAGACCAATTTATTACTATTTTTGTCATTGTTGACACACATGTAAGTCAGGTGTAAATAAAAGGTGACAAATTATGGGGAGTGTAGAAAGTGATCAGACTGATACTATTTCTCTAAAGAAGAAAGTCAGCTCTTTCCCTCTGATATACGTGGGCTTCCTTGGAGCCAGCATCCAAGGGCCTTCACAAAGACCAGGTGACTTCTAAAATTTGAACTGGCTAAAAATCTCCATGTCTGTTCAGTGGAATAACTAGTAAAAGTAGATACAATACAGAGTCTAACATGTTGCTCTCTTTTTTGTACTTCTTTATACAATAAAGATAGCATCTGTCCTCTCCTGTGAGCAAGGAGAATTTGATTTAATAAACTAACAGATGGTTTTTTTTTTTAAGAAGATGGAAAAGTTTTGTTTTCTTTTTTTTTTTTTTTTTTTTCCTTCTAGGAGTTTGCCAAAGATAGAAGCTGGGTAGATACCTTGGCACTTGGATATTATGTGTATCTAGTTTGCAGTGTTTTAAGCTAAAAAGCTGTTGAATGTCATGAAGGCAGCTGCAGAACTTAACCAGCTTACTTACCAGTCAGCCATGGGCTCCGATGGCCATGGCTGATTCCGTCCCCTTCAGATTCCACTGCTCTGAATGCTCCCTTCCATCTCCTTCTGTAGACCAAGACTGAAGTACACACCTTGCTCTTTCAGCCACAGAGTGAGTGTAGGGAAAGCAGGAGAAGAAAGAGGAGCAAAACCACCCAGTCCTGGTCAAGTGAAATTGAAATAGAACTTGTCTCCCCACAAGCCCTCCTGCCTCCTCCTTGGGACAAGAGGTGGAAGGGGGAGGGCAAGCAGACCTGATGAGCCAACTGGGCAGCCTTGCCTCTGCACAGTTGGGCAGCTTTCCCAGAGGCCACAAGAGGTGCTTGCTTTGAAGGGGACAACTTTTCCCACCAAATGCATCCTGTGGTACCAGGGGATGCAGACACATGTTGACTCCTTTAGCTTAGATGTGCAGACATTCCCACAATCCTACCATAAGCCCTTTATTCTCAACCCTGGATCTCTTCAGCTGCCTCCCAGCTGGGCTTCCCTGGCCTCCAGACCTCTGAAGCATCCTCTTCTGCCCTTTTCCCTAACATTGCACAAACCTGAATCCCTCTTGCTGCAGAGCCTTAGTTCTTACAGCTCACTCTGCCTAGGACTGCTAGTTCTCCCTACTCAGCCTTCAGGTCTAGCTGAACTGTCACAGCTTCGGGGAGGCATTTCATCTCCCAAATCCTGCATTACACATCTATGTTACAGCTTCTGTGGCAGTGGGTGCTCCTCCGTATCACTTGTTCAACTGTCTGCCTTCCCTACTCTCCTCCAAGTCCCACTCAAACAGAGACTGTCTCTGTTTTGTCACAGTGCATTCCAAATACTTAACTCATGTCTGTTATGGCATGAAAGCTCAATACACAATTTTTTAATCAGTGAGTGTGTATTTTGAGAATGGATGAACTTCTTTCTGCATTCTCTGTTGAGACAGAGTCATTCATCTGTCAGCTCAGTAAATATTTATTGATTGTCTGTAATATGCCAGTCACTGAAGAAACAAATATGAATAAGGCCCTGTCCCTACTTCTACCAGTTTTTGACCAGGGTTGTCTACCACCCACCTAGGGGCACTCCAAAATGTGTTCTTGTTGCTCTCACAATACTTGGGGGCACTACCAGCACGTAGTGGGCAGATCCCAAGGTCATTAAACATTTTCCAAGCAGGGATTCCTTACTGAGCTTACAGACGAACAGAGAAAAATAGACTCAAGTGTCAGTACACTGTCAGAGCAGCACACAGCCCCAGGACACATCAGCATTGCATCTTGGGCTCGATGTGGGAGGATCTTTTCTCAGTGTGCTTCATCCCCACTAAGCAGCTTTTAATTTAAATGAAATAATAAAACTAGAACTTAAAGTAACAAAATATATATTAGCTTATGGTGAAAATTACTAACTTCATTTTTATGAAAAATATTCCAAAAAGGTAAATGAAAATAATGGAAATGATACTTCAGTTCTTTTTCAAAGGACTTACCTCTTTGTTGAGGTAATGAAAACAATTACATAATGATTGTTGCATTTCTTTATCAATTTGTCTTTTGGGGAGAAAATATCAAGAGGGAAATATGTTTCCCCACAAAACTCATGTGAGAAGAAGAACAGAGTTTAGTGTTTAACTAGACCAGAGTTCCTCAATCTTTGCACTATTAACATTAGGGAAGAATAATTCTTTGTCATGGGAACTGTCCTGGGAATTGTAAGATGTCAAGCAGCATCCCTGGCCTCTACCCACCAGATGCCAGTAACACTCAAGTTCTGACAACCAAGATATTTCCAGACATTGCCAAATGTCCCTTGGGTAGGAAGGAGGAGTACAAAACTGCCCTGATTGAGAGTCCTGTATCATATGCTCATGGTCTATCAGGATTTAGCCACATTGGTGTCACAGGTGTGTAAAGTACAGTTTAACAATGTCCACAGGCATCAGGTGGACTCTGTCTTCTGATGGACAGAGGAGACCTCTGGAAGCTGCTCTATTACCATCAGGCAATTTCTTTCTAAAGACAGGTTGGCATTTGTGCCGCCTTGGTGCTGATTGCTCAAAGGAGAAACTACAGGAGCCTCAGGGATGAGGAAACAGTTTCTCTTTTTCATCTCTAGCAGAACTCCCAGGAGTGTGAGTAATGCTGTCACCTGAAGCAGCTCTGTAAGCCTCCAGAGACAGCTGCAGGAAATTACAGTGAATTGCAGGGAACTCTGATGCTGGAGAGAAAACAAAATGCTCTTCTTAAATTAAAAAGAAAACAGAAAGAAAAAAAACAAAAGATAATTTTGAAGCTAGCTTGATTTAACAAACACCCTTTGTACAGAAAATTTTAGACCAGTTTCAAGGGTGAGTGTCTGAGATCTGGTATGTCCCACTTGGCTACTCCATTTTAAGAATGATGTCACACTTGGGTCACCCTTTTCTCCACTGTTACACATTCATATTCCATTGCCACCCAGTCAGTCCCCTGTGTGAAGGTCCTTGCACTTTCTTCTCTCAAAAATCCCACTGGTGCTACACTCAGCTTCAAATTTTTCCTGCAGGAGGTAAGAAGAAGCATCAGTGTTTATAGAGGTGGAAACAAGATATCTTTTCCTGACTTTGCATGCAGCTTTGAGCATACACTGCACAGAGTCCTCAGGAAAGATCGGCTGTGGTGGGGAAAATCAAGCTCCACAGCTTTCTGGGGACTTGAACAAGATTGGCAATACTACCTCCCAAACAAGTCACTACCAGCTTTAACGCCCAACACACAGAAAGGGATAGGAAAGCAAATGTTGATAATTAGTTGAAATTTTTTAGAAAGATCACACAGTTTACTTACACCATTTTATCTAACTACAAAAAATAAAAAGAAACAATTGCTGATTTCATTGGTGGTTGTAGTTTCTTTTCTTTGTGTGCTTATGTTTTGCCACCACTACATTAAATGCTTTATACTGAATGTTTTATTTAATTTCCCCCAAAACCCTCTGTGGTTAATTGTGATAGCATACCCATTTTATAGATGAGGACATTGAGGCTTTGTGGGTTTAAAGAGCTTGTGCAAGATCCCAGAGGTCTTAGAACAGGGATTTAAGTCGGTTGTGTCTCTCTTAGGAGACTTAGCTCTTAAATACTATACCCTACAGCAGTGGCTCTCAAACTCTAGCATAAGTGGAATCACACAGGCTTCAGGATAACTCAAATCCCTTACTTCATGTCCTGGAGCAGCCTGGGAACTGGCATCTCTAACCAGTTCCCAGTGACATTGCTGAAGCTGCTGGTTCAAGGACCACCCTTTAAGAGCCCCTAATATTCCACATCCTATTTTCTAGAAAGTAGTGTAAGCATTGACTTTGGAAATCTTGAGTGAAAATGACTGAAGCTGTAATCCACCACTGACCTTAGACCTATGCACAAGCAGATAATAGCCATGGTGTTTCCAGAGCACCCCTTCTGAGAGAGAGGTAGTATCATGAGACATGGGTAATTGCCCCGTCGTAGGTTTTATCCTGGTATTCCCTTGGCTGCTGAACATTTCCAAGAACACAGTCACACTGCATCATTTAAAAAAAGAAATGTACCACTACATTCACTCCTACAAATAGGCCATTTTTGAAGTTCGGGAGTTTTCCGTTAGAATTACAGCATTTCTTTTTCAAATTGTCCTTAATTTATTTTCTTTTGATTCAGTAAGACCTAGTATATTCTGATTCTGTGTAAACACTGTGACCATTATGTTGGAAAATATGTTTAGAATGCTAATATAATGAGCACGTAGAGCAGATTTCCTGTTAAAAAAGGATTCACAGACCTTGGATCAGATCTTGTCTCCTATTAACAAATTCAGCCAAAACTCTCAGGCAATTTTATTGATAATAAAAAGAAATAAAAAATAGTAAAAGAAGAAATCTCATTTAAAAGTTTCTTTGAAAACAACAGGCACTTTGAGAACAGATTTTTGTGTTCTTTTTGCTGATTGAGTTTCACCTGAATTAAGATTCCAATGGTACATTTGAAACCTGAAATAAAGCTGATTTACTTGTTGATAATCTGTTCTGAAGCCTTCTGAGCTAGTTCAGGAGAAAGGCTTTGGGCACCTTACCCTTCTGCCACTTTATGGCAGAGATAACAGCACAGGTGTGAAAGTGCCAGTAAAATACAGACAATTGTCTTATAGGTGGATTCAGGACAACATAATAGGCTGAAATGGGCTGCAGTGCTTTCGCTATGAGAAATGTGAGTCTACCAGAATGAAATCAACACACATCCTACTGAAAAATAGACTGGTAGTATGTGCGACAATCCTCAGGATCCCCTTTCCAAATGCTTTGGGCACTATCAATTCCTGGGGGTGGGGGAGACTTTAAAAAAACATTAACTAGTGAGTTCATGGGTGGTGGAATAGCTTCTCCTGGTTTGAGTAGAGAATAAACTACCTATGCAGGTTTGTGCTGGCAGCAGCTGCTAGACATGTCCAGTGGCTGAATTTTCCAGAATCAAACCAAGGATTCTCTTATGAGCTTTTATGTTCAGCAAATAATAAGCAGGAGCTACCTGCTAGAGACCAAGAGCCCCTCCTTGTTTTCTTACAACTGACTGTTGCATTGAAATGAGCACAGTTCTAGGTGTCCAGGGACCTGCCTCCTGGCTGGCAACAACAGGCAAGTTGTCATTTTTTCGTAGACCTGCAAGTTTGGAGCAAAGGCAGGTTCTGGAGCCACACACACACTGTTGCTTTGAGACTGGTATCTTCATCTCCTGGCTCCAGTCCAACCAAGGAAACATTCAGGGCTGTTCCCCCAGGAGTGGGGTCCAAAGGGATGCTATGGAAGATTTCTTTTTCCTCCTGCATGGGTTGTTGCCCAGGGATATTTATCAATGTGAACAGAGCCAGACGCCAAGCACAGACCCTGCAGGGAAAAGTAAGGTGGTCCCCGAAGCAGATTAGGAGACTTAGCGGCGGGGTCCGGGGAGGGGGGGGCGGGAGAGATGTGCAAGCCAAGCGCGCTGAAATGCAGCTCTCCTCTCCGCCTGCAGAGTTGCTCCGCTTACTCCTCTGCCCAGCGCACTTGGGGAGCGCCAGGGGGAGTCCTCGCAGGCCAGGGCTTCCCGCGCCCCAGGAGCACCCGAGGGCTCGCCTGGCAGAGCTTAGCGCAGCTTGCTCGGGGCTGCCAGCGAGCGGGAGGGGTGGACACTGGGCTTGTGTGTGCCAGCCGCAGCCGTTGGTTGGCGGGCGCCCAATCCCGGGGCATGCGGCCGGAGCCTGGCCAGCTCACACCGTGTAAGGCTAGTTTGGTGGATGGCTGACCCCCGGCTACTAGCAGAAGCCGCTGTCTGAGCCCAGGTGCTAGGGTTGCTGTGATCTGCTCGCTCGGCTGCAGCCAGGGGAGCCGGGCACCCCGGGTTCTGAGGGAAGGAGGAGGCATGGCCTCGGTGTTCATGTGTGGAGTGGAGGACTTGCTGTTCAACGGCAGCCGCTTCGTGTGGAACCTGACCGTGTCCACGCTGCGGAGATGGTACACGGAGAGACTGCGGGCTTGCCACCAAGTGCTGCGGACGTGGTGTGGGCTGCGGGACGTGTACCAGGTAAGGCAAGGCACGCGGCGCCTGAAAGACTTGCAGGGTGCCAGGAGCTCTTGGGAAGCCAGTTCCACCTGTATGATTTTTTTCTGTCTCCCTCCACCTCTCTTAAACTCCTAGCGGGCTGCTTTACTCTTGGGTCAAATGCTGAGAAGCTATGGGTAACTGTTGCCCGATAAAGCTTGTGAATTTTTCCCACTGGGCAAAGGGGGCACTTGTGAGTTAGTCCCTGCATATGCAGACATCTGGTGTAGAGTGAGGGTGTGCTGGCTCACACTCAGCTAAGAAAGCTGTAGCTTTGCAGCACAGGGTCTGCAGGAAGCAACCTTGACAGTCAGATGATTCCTTCTTTTTTTTATTTCAGGGACAGTGATTTAAGGGAGCAGTCTAATCAGGGGGGCATTAATGAATTTGCGTTTTACCCCTTTCATTTTATTTAGTTTTCTATCAGGCACCCCCAACTTTTAAGGCAGAGCCAGGAAAAGCTGATTCTGTGTCTCCTGGCTTTGGGAAGGAAGGACTGAAAATTGTGAACATTTGCAGGAAGATGATGGACTGGGGAAGGGAGGGGTGGCCTGGCTGGCCTTTGAAATGCCTACGTTTGTATTTACTCCCTGTCACACAATACAGCCCCTTTATTTCTTTGCTAAGTCCCATCCTGCAGGCAATAAAAAGCAGCAACTTTATTCAACTAGGAGACACATCCTCTCTAGAACGACAGCTTCCCTGGGTTTTTGTGTTTCTTTTAAACAGTCATTTGTAGATTTAGAAGTCATGTGCATTGGTTGTTAATATCTGTGGTTAAAAAAAAAAAACTACATTGCATTTAAGAAGATTATACCTGGTGTTTATTATAGGCATACAGCATCACGGTTTTTATTTTTTTCCTTGTTATGTGGAATAGCTTTGTTGCAGCTTCTAAATTCCCCCTACCCTGGCCCCAATCCTCATATAACTGTAATTTATATCTCACCTCACTGAGTTCCACATGTGACCAGAATCCTGGTTCTGACAAGCCACAGTCTTCCATTACTCAAGTAAAATGAAAAAAACAGCACTTGCCATTAAACTGGGCATCTAAAGAATCAGCGTCCCCTTGTCATCCTTGTTAACAAGGATGATGTCTCTGTTGCAAACCGAAGCAGCATGTGGGGGTTTGACAGTATTATGAAGCTGGGGATATATCCCATCTCACCATATTACACAGATTACCTGGCTTTTTGGAGCCAAAGGTATGTCTGCTCTCAACCTTTTTCTCTTTTGGGAAATCATTGTTCAGTTTGGTCTATAAGATAATTAACCTTGATATTTGTTTTTGCTTTTTAATGTTTGAAAAACTTTCAAAAGGAGAACACAAGTATTGCAGCCAACCACACAGCTGCCATGCCTCTCTCCCCAAAGAATCAGAAGACTTGTGTTTTATTTCTTTTATTATTAGTGACTAATTCAAAAGTGAAGTTTCCAGAAACCTCAGACCCAATGGGTTCTTTATAAGGTTGATCAATAATTTTAAAGCAGAACAGCAACTTGAAGGACTAACTTACTAAACTATAGGTTTTCTCTTTTATAAAATGGATGGTAGCTGAGCCAATAATACCCTCTCATAATAAGAAGAAAGAATATCTAAAATAATGATGCCCATTTTATGAGTCATAAGTAGAAAATGATCTCTAAGTTTAAACTTGCCTGTGTCTTTGGAGAAATAAAATTTTAAAACTATTTTAAAACTTTGAGAGAACCATAGATTTCTTCATTGCACAATATAGTTCATTGTTAGCAATAAAACACCATTTTCTCTAATGCTTTTGAAATATCTAGCAAGAAAGTAGTGACTTTAATTGCATAGAACTGAAAAGAAGTAAAATAAAGTGATTAACACCTTCAGCTCCAAGTTATATAGACATAGGAGTAAATACTACCTCTACCTATGTATGACTGTGAGTTAGTTATTTAATCTTACTGTGTTTTGGTATCATTGTTTATAAAATGAGAAATATGATAATACTAATCACAGACATTGTTAAAAGAAATAACATGTAAGATATTTAGAGAAGTACCCAGAGTTTTGGAAGCATTCAATAAATGTTATCTGTTCTGTCAGTTAGGACTCATTTATTATAATAGGAAGCCCAATTCAACTAACCTACAGAATAAAAAGAAGGGACTTTTGATACAACTGAGAAGTTTAGCAGTAGAATGAACTTCAGGTATGGTTTGATCAGGACATAATGCTTGTACCCCATGATTCTTTCAGCCCTGTCTGATTTGTGTGTTGATTTTTCCTCAGCTGATTTCTTCCCTCAGGAGAGCAGACAGCCACAGTAGTTTCAAAGCTTAGATTCATGTACCAACCCTTCAGATAGAAAGAGAATGCCTCATGTTCACCAACTACCAAAATATTTTCCAGTTCGTACTCTGTGGGTCAACTGAGGACCTGTGCCCACCCCTAATGTCATGCACTGATTGGCACAGGGAATAGGATTATAATAAATGCATTCTCAGTAAGAGTGATATGGTCCCCAAAAGGCAAAAATAGTTTCCTGAGGGTAGGAGGGAACAAAAAACCTTACTCTTTTTATACATACAACAGATATACAATACATGAAGAGATACATAGTATGTCCGTGGCCTTAGAAGACAGGGTAGGGGAAACTAGCTAACAAAAAATCTGCCCTGGCATGTGTGGCTCAGTGCATTGAGCACTGCCCTGTGAACTGAAAGGTCACCAGTTCAATTCATGGTCAGGGAACATGATTGGGTTGTTGGCCAGGCCCCCAACTTGGGGTGTGCGAGAGGCACGGATCAATGTTTCTCCTTCACATCAATGCCTCTCTCATTCTTTCTCCCTTTCTTCCCTTCTCTCTAAAAATAAATAAATAAAATATTTTTTAAAATCTAAACAGGTTTCTTAAGGGGGTGATAATGAACAAAATACTAATAAACACTGAATTATATTAATTGGTATAGGTATGGAGGAGAAATAGGTATACCTATTTCTGAAGCTGGGAGTGAGGTTGGCCACCAGACCACCACGTAGTAGCCAAACAACAAGAGAGGGTCAATGCTTGGTTGAAATGCAATCAGCAATGTTCACTGCACCTGCATTATTAGACTCTCAAATCTAGAGCTCCTTAAATAAAATAATGAGTTGGTTTTCAAAGTAAGTACAAAAGATTCTTGCATAAATACATTTGTAAGTATTTTGCCACAGTAATGTGAGTTAAGGAGTTTGGGACTCATTATTAGGAAATCCATATTGCTATCCCATCATTATGAATTCTAAACCATAGAAGGTAGTGTTCCATTGGACCACCCAGCGTTCTGGCATATGAACTAGAAACATACACCAGAGACTCACGTATTTTATTGAACCAAGCTTTTTTTATCATCTTGATAATAAAAAGGTGTCATTTTTCTTGCTTCTTGTCTGAATGGTCTTGTTTGTAAGGAAATCCAGACCTCAATCACTCTAGAAAGAAACAAGGGTGGGGGTGGAAATATCCTTTACATTAAATACCTGGCCTTCCCCTGGGGTGTTTTGTTTATTCATATACTATAAGTGATATAAGATCTCCCACCTATTCATAAGGAATTTAGCAACAACCTATTGCCTGACTGGCAGCACCAGGGAGGCATAATTTATTTGAAATGGAACGCTTCCTCCTCTTCTAGATACTGGAGAGGCAGGTGCCTTAATTTGCCAATAACCATGAATAATTAAGATACAAGCTATAAGGCACTTCTGTAGTAATGCAAATAAACGAAAAGCAGGCTGAAGATACACTGAGCTGCCTTTTAACAAATATGTACTTTGTGAGTGAAGCTTTGAATTAGGTTAAAGGTGCCAGTATGGAATATTCACCTTCAATTTTGAGCTAAATGCTAACAATTGATTTGTCAGCCATATAGCTATCCTGCTTATATCTTGCCTGGATGGATTGCATTATAGCTATTAATTAGGTGTTACAAGTTTCTGATAGGAGAATGTTGTTTTAAAAAGAATCAACACTCTTTGCTTCTTATTAAGGGTGACATGTCTGACGAAGCCCTCAGTTGTGACAGGATTAAGTTTTCACTTCCTTCCCAATGTCTCAAAAGTAGAACTTTGTACAAGCCCTGAATGAAGTCATTGCCTCCAGCAGAGGCAACTTGGATAGAGTCCCGGATATTTAAGTGACTGGTAGAGGCTGAGCCCACTCTCCTGAGGTAGGCTGCTGACACTGATGGGGTAGCATGCAATGCAGAACATAGCAGAGACTCCAGACTCAAACTTGAGCAAATTTGACCTTGAGAAAAGTTTGTTCCCTCTTTGAGCCCCATTTCCTCATGGATTAAAGGGAAGAACTGTAATACATGCACTGTGGAATAGGATCAAAAATTCATGAGATAACATGAACAACACTGAGCGCCCTGACTGGTACAAGCAAATGCTCAATAAATGTTGGTCCTTAGTTACATAAAGTACTTAACACCAAGCCCATAGAAAGTACATGATAAAAGGTAGCTAATAGTAATACCCATTACCATTGTTTTCATAGGTAAGAATAGTTCTCTGGACACTGAATTCTCATCTTTACATGTGATGATGTTCAGTAAGAGAAACTATGGAATTTCCACAGCAGTGTATATAAGATGGATCTTGGATATTTGTATTTGTCTTCCATGTAGCAGATCCATATTCTCTTTAAGCCCATTATATAAAATCTAGGAGACCATAGACAGTTTATACTAAGGTGATAATCTCATTATTGCAAGACACTGATGATCCATAAACTTGTAACACCTGAATTTAGCAACCTATCACATTGGATGGGAAAGACCAAGTCTCCCAAAGAGCAACTTCTCACTGAGCATTCAGTGACCTGTGTGCATTTCAAACCATCTACACTTTGTTTGCTCCCACCTTTCACTCTCCACCATCCTATGAATTATAGAGACTAGATGGGGGCTGACAAACTATGACCCACAGGAAAAAACTGACCTACCTTTGTGTTTATAAATAAAGTTTTATTGGAACACAGACTTGATCATTCATTTACATGTTGTTTAAGGCTGCTTTCTCACTATGGTAGAAGAATTTAGTAGTTGTGACTCAACTACTTAGAGATGACTGGTTGAGACAAAGACTGTATTGGCTACAAAATCAAAAACATTTACTATGAAGCCCTTTGCAGAAAGAGCTTTGCCAATCCTGAACTAGAAAAACATCAACAACAAAAAATGTTTCGGTTAGAGAATGCTACAGGAAATCCAGAGCTTGATCACAGAAAAACAAAACTTAAAGGAATAAGCAAGAATTTTCTCATGAAAAACTTAGTCACCAGGAAATTAATAAACAAATGATGAATGCTCAGTTTACTTTTACTGGGTTTTTCTTGTAGAACATAATAATTGGAGTTATATATTGGTTCATTTGTCTATTTATACCTAAAAACCATCAGTGTTCACCACATCCAGTTACTGTGCCAAGGTGTTAGCAACACAAAGTCAAATAGACATTTTTCTTTCCCTCCTCAAAAAGTGTATGGTCAAGTAGAGGAGACAGGTAAGGAAGTCAAACTGTATGGAAAAGCTCTTCCCAGAGTGCTTTAGGTGCACAATGGAGGGATCTAAATCAGACAGGGGTAAAAAATAGGTGCTGAGAGGAGCCAAAGAAGTTTCCTAGAGTTGAGCTCTAGCTGAGGTTTGAAGGACAAGGAGGAGTTCGGTAGATGAAGAAAGGCAGAGGGTATTTCAGGCATGGAAAGACATGGCTTTCAGGAATTTTAAAGCTTTTTAAGGTTGATGAGGGAGAGAGAGAGAGAGAATCAAGCAGACAGAGACATTTTGGGAGAGAACATCTGAACTTGATTGACCTTGTATTTTAGGATTAAGAGTTTGATGTTTTTCTTCAGAACTTTGGGGAAAAGGGAGAAGTTGGTAGAGAACAACACTGATGGCACTGACTGTTTCACTGACAGATTTGGGAGAGGGTGACATAGCAGAGGTAGGAAGGGGAGGGCTTTTGGAGGCTGCTGCAGTGAGGAAGGTTTATAAATCAGGATAGGATAGGTTTTGCTATAGCAACAAACAGCCCCAGGATCCTAGTGGCTTAAAACAATAAAGGTTTATTTTTGGTTTATACTACCTGTCCAGTCACAGGTTGGCTATAACCTCTGCCATCACTATCACTCAGGCTCTCAGAATGTTCCAGAACATTGCCAGTAGCCATGATAGAAAGTGAAGAACTCTTTGGGCCTTTTCATTGGCGATTAAGTGCTCAGTCCCAAAGTGGCTCATGTCACTTTTATAGGTCACTGGTCAGAGAGGGGCATGTAAACCACTCAACCACAGAGACCAGGGAAAGCATTCCTTCTTTGGAACAGCATGAATGTTGATACAGATTTGGTTCCTTAGGAAGATGATTATGAACTGGAGATTACAAAGAGGGAGTTTACTCTGAGGGGTCACGTTCTGCAGGAGGGAACAGGAAGAGGCAGAGTTTAGCAGAGAAGACAGACTATAATTCAGCTCAACAAAGCCCTCTGCTGAACTCATGGGTAGCTCTGAAACTGGGAATTGTCCCCAGTTGGAACAAGAAGGCTATATATTTCCTTCTTCTGCATCAACCTATCATTGTTAGTGGGCTGCCCTTGAGAAGGCTGTGTGACCTTGGACTAAGCAGCTCTCTCTGAGGCAGGGCAATTCCCAGAAGGACATGAGAGCTGAGAGCTGTCAGCTCACAACAATCTCAAGGGCTGATAAAATAAGTCTGGATGGCACATCACAGCAACGTCTACAAATGACTGCCCAACAAGTGCTGGGATCAAAGCCTGGACTAAGGTGGGGCCAGTGGGAAGGAAACAGAGAGTAAGGATTACATTGAAGGGAAGGATGTACAAAAGTCTAGCTTTAAAAGATGGCCTAGCTATCAGAGCGGTCTCCTGACTGGGTTCCTCACACTGCTAAAGGGACAGGTAGCCATGGAGTCAGCTAGCAGTAGTAACACATACAGAAAGGAAAGAAAACTTGGCTGATAAATTGTTCACTTACTGCTGAGCAAATTCATTTTCCACCTTTTCTGGGTTGAACCAGAGATTGCAATTATATGGCAGGAAACTAGGGTGCTAAGGTTCCCAAAAACTGGGAAAGAAAACTATCTTAATGTTTTAGCCCATCACCTGATATAAATAAATTTCTATAAGACCATGACATTTATTTAGCATCAACAAGATTAGTGTCAGGATCTTTGAAGTGATTTTTGCACCTTTGTTGCACAGCTTGAAAAGCACCAAGTTAAGAATAGACTCTCCCACCTTTTCAAATTGGTGTTTGTTTTTCTCATTCCATCTTTTCCTGGTGGAACTATAGCATAAAACAGCTTTATATTCATTGCCTATGTACATATATTCTGAATGATCAGTTGTGATGTCCAATTCAGTTGTTGTGGTAAAGTTTCAGTAATTCATACAGGGAATAGACATGTATTTCTAAATTTTATAAACAGCTCTGGCTGGTGTGGCTTAGTGGATTGAGCTAGAGACTGCAAACCTAAGGGTCGCCAATTGAACTCCCAGTCAGGGCACATGCCTGGGCTGCCAGCCTGGTCCCCAATAGGGGACACTCGAAATACAACCACATATTGATGCTCCTCTCCCTCTCTCCCTCCCTTCCCCTCTCTAAAAATAAATAAATTAAATCTTTAAAAAATAAAAAAAGTAAATATTATAAACAAAACTATATTACTGACAGCATGGAAAAGAGGCAGAAATTAGCCTCCATACAGAATTATATATGTGTATCTATGTGCAGACATAACATATACATTGTTCATCATTGAAATAACCTTTGCCATGAAAGAAATTGGAAAATGTGGAAATGAAATAGTACCATCGTCCCCAATGTCCTAATCATTTTTAAGTCTCTTGAATTTTATGTTTGGGTAAGTAAAGCTTGTTGATTAAATTATTTTTTCTCGTTAACTTGTGCTTTTATACCCTCATTATCGTGATTCAACTAATAGCTACTAATTATTAAACAGCTCCTGTGTGCTAGGCCTTGTGCTTGGAATTATCTTTTTTTTTAAAAAAAAAGGTTTCTGGAATTTTCCAATACACAAAAATGTAAAAGATAATATAGAATAAACTCAAACATCCACCACTCAGTTTTAAGATATCTTAATATTGTGTTATATTTGCTTCAGATACTTTTCATAATACAGTGAAATTTTACAGAATTAGTTGAAACCACCTCTATACCTCCCTCATTCCCTATAAATAATCTACACTGAAGTTGGGGTTATTCTCTTTTTTAATTTTTTTTATTGTTCAAGTACAGTTGTCTCCATTTGCGCGCCACCACTCTCCATGCTGCACCCAACACCACCTACCACCCTCAATCCTTCCCCACTTTGACTTTCTCCATGGGTCCTTTGTACATGTTTCTTAACTTGATCCTTCCCCTTATTTTCCCTGTTGCCCTCTTCTCTCCTCCCCTCTTGTTACTGTTGGTTTGTTTTTCCTCTCAGTGTTGCTGGTTTTATTTTCCTTGCTTGTTTGTTTTCTTCATTAGGTTCCACTTATAGGTGAGATCGTATGATATCTATCTTTCACCCCCTGGCTTATTTCACAGAGCATAATGGTCTCCAGTTCCATCCATGCTGTTCCTAAGGGTAGGAGTCCGTTCTTCTTTCTGCTACATAGTATTCCACTGCGTAAATGTACCAGTTTTTTGATCCACTCATATATTGATGAGCACTTAGGTGGCTTCCAGCACTTGGCTATTGTAAATTATGCTGCTATGAACATTGCGGTGCATATGTTTTTTTGAATTAGTGTTTTGGGATTCTTAAGGTATAATCCCAGCAGCAGAATTCCTGGGTCAAAAAGCATTTCCATTTTTAGCTTTTTGAGGAAATCCCAACCTGTTTTCCACAGCGGCTGCACCAGTCTGCATTCCCATCAACAGTGTACTAGGGTTCCCTTTTCTGCGCAACTTTGTCAGCACTTGTTGTTTGTTGACTTACGATGGCCATCCTGACTGGTGTGAAGTGGTATCTCATTGTGGTTTTAATTTGCATCTCTCTGATGGCTAGTGATGCTGAGCATCCTTTCGTATGTCTCTGGGCATACGAAAGTCCTGCTTGGAGAAGTGTCTGTTCAGGTCCTTTGTCCATTTTTTAATTGGATTGTTTGTCTTCCCAGAGCGGAGTGGTGGGAGTTCTTATATATTTTGGAGATCAAACCCTTGTCCAAGCTATCATTGGCAAATATATTTTCCCATACAATTGGTTCCCTTTTCATTGTGCTGATGTTCTCTTTAGCTGTGCAGAAGCTTCTTATTTTGATGAAGCCCCATTTGTTTATTCTTCCCTTTAAAGCCCTTGTTCTAGGAGACATATTGGTGAAAATATTGCAGCGTGGAGAATCTGAGAGTTTCCTGCCCATATTCTCCTCTAGAACTTTTAAGGTGTCACAGCTTACATTTTAGTCTTGTATCCATCTTCACTTTGTTTTAGTGTATGGTGTAAGTTGGTGGTCAAATTTCAAATTTTTGCATGTAGCTGTCCAGCTCTCCCAACACCATTTGTTGAAGAGGCTATTTTTACTCCATTTTATGCTCCTGCACCCTTTGTTGAATATTAATTGACCATAGAGACATGGGTTTATTTCTGAGCTCTCTATTCTGTTCCATTGATCTGTGTATCTGTTCTTATGCCACTACCAGACTGTTTTGATTACACTGGCATTGTAATATAGTTTGATGTCAGTATTGTGATCCCTCCTACTTTGTTCTTCTTTCTCAAAGTTGCCACAGCAAGTCAGGGTCATTTATGATTCCATATAAATTTTTGAAATGTTCTTTCTATGTCTGTGAGATACGCCATTTGTATTTGGTACAGATTGCATTGAATCTATGAATTGCTTTGGGTAGTTTGGACATTTTGATTATCTTAATCCTTCCAATCCGTAAACATCGTATATGCTTCCATTTATTTGTGTCTTCCTTAATTTCTTTCTTCAGTGTTGTATAGTTTTCTGTGGACAGCTCTTTTACCTCCTTGGTTAAATTTATTCCTAGGTAGTTTATTTTTCTTGCCTATAGCAAATGGGATTTTTTTCCTGATTTCTGCTTCTGATATTTCACTGTCGGTGTACAAAAATGCCTTCGATTTCTGCATATTGACTTTGTATTCCGCCATCCTGACAAATTCACTTATTAGGTCAAGTATATTTTTGGTGGAGTCTTTGGGGTTTTCTATGTACACTATTATGTCATCTGCAAACAATGACAGTTTTACTTCCTCCTTTCCACTGTGGATGCCTTTTATTTCTTTTTCGTGTCTGATCGCTGTGACTATGACTTCCAATACTGTGTTGAATAGAAGTGGTGAAAGCGGCCAACCTTGTATTGTTCCCAATCTCAGTGAGAAAGCTTTTAGTTTTTGCCTGTTGAGTGTGATGTTGACTGTAGGTTTTTCATATATGGCCTTTATTATGCCGAGGTATGCCCCCTTTATTCCCACTTTGCTGAGTGTTTTTACCATAAATGGATGCGTACCTTATCAAATGCTTTTTCCACATCTATTGATAGGATCATGTGGTTTTTGTCTTTCCTCTTGTTTATGTGATGTATTACATTTATTGATTTGCAAATATTGAACCATCCTTGCATCCCTGAGACGAATCCCACTTGATTTTGGTGGATGATCTTTTTAACGTATTGCTGGATGCAGTTTGCCAATGTTTTGTTGAGGATGTTACTGTCTGTGTTCATCAGTGATATTGGCCTGTATTTCTCTTTCTTTGTTGCATCGTTATCTGTTTTGGGGATTAGGATGATGCTGGCCTCATAAAAAGAGTCTGGGAGTCTTCTCTCGTCTTGGATTTTTTGGAATAGTCTCAGAAGGACAGGGGTTAGCTCTTCCTTAAATGTTTTGTAAAATTCTCCTGTGAAACTCTCCGGTCCAGGGCTTTTGTGTCCTGGGAGTTGTGATGACTGCTTCAAATTCACCAGCTGTTATCAGTCTGTTCAGGTTTTCTGCTTCTTCTTCATTCATTGTTGGAGGTTACATTTTTCTAGAAATGTGTCCATTTCATTGAGGTTTTCAAATTTCTTGGCATATAATTGTTCATAGTAACTTCTTACAATCCTTTGTGTTTCTGTGGTATCAGTTGTTGTTTTTCCTCTTTTATTTCTGATATAATTTATTTGGGTCTTCTCACTATTTTTCTTGATGAGTCTGCTTAAAGGCTTGTCAATTTTGTTTATCTTTTCAAAGAACAAGCTCCATGATTTGTTGATCATTTGAATTGTTCTTTTAGTCTCTATGTCACTCAGTTCTGCTCTGGTCTTGATTATTTCCTTCCTTCTACTTGCTCTGGGCTTTGCTTGTTGTTGTTTCTCCAGTTCTTGAAGCTGGAGAGTCCAAGATCTAATATAAGTATTGCTACTCCTGATATTTTTCCCTGACATTTTCTTGGAATATTTTTTCCATCACTTTACTTTCAGCCTGTGTAGGTCCTTTGTTCTGAAGTCGGTCTCTTGTAGGCAGCATATGTGGGGGTCATGTTTTCTTACCCATTCAGTTACACTATGCTTTTTTATTGGAGTATTTAATCCATTTATATTTAAAATTATTATTGATAGGTACTTATTCACTTTTTCCACTTGTACCTATGTTCCTCTCTTTGCACTCTTTTTCTTCATCTTCTTAAAGGAGTTTCTTTAGCATATCTTGCAATGCTGGTTTGGTGGAGGTGTATTCTTTTAGCCTCCTTTTGTTTGGTAAACTCTGTAGTTTGCCTTTCATTTTAATTGAGAGTCTTGCTGGGTAGGGCAGGCTTGGTTGCAGGATTTTGATTTTCATTACTTGGAATATTTCTTGCTCTTCCCTTTCTGGTTTGTAGTTTTTCTGTTGAGAAGTCAGCTTCTAGCTTTATTGTGGCTCCCTTGTGTGTTACTACCTGTTTCTCCCTTGCTGCCTTTAAGATTCTCTCTTTGTCTTTGATATTTGCCATTTTAATTATGATGTGTCTTGGAGTGAGCCTCTTTGAGTTCCTCTTGAATGGGACCTTCTTTGCTTTCTCAACTTGTTTGACTTTTTTTCTCCTCCAATTAGGGAAGTTTTTCATCATTACTTTTTCAAATATGTTTTCTACCCCTTGCTCCTCTTCTCCTCTGGTATCCCTATTATACAGATATTATTATGTTTCATGTTGTCCCACTTTTCTCTTTACTCCCCTTCATCCTTTTGAGTCTTTTTTCATTTTCTTGCCCTTTTGGGAACTTTTCTCTCCCTTGTCCTCTGGCTTGCTGATTTTATCCTCTGTTTCATCTAGCCTGCTTTTTATTCCTTCTACTGTGTTCTTCAATTCAGAAATTGTATTCTTCATTTCCTCTTGCCTCTTGTTGATAGTTTCTATGTTCTTTTTCATGCTTATGTAGTTTGCAGTGAGTTCCTCAGTTTCCCAGTAGTTTTTTATAATTCTCTCTGAGCTTACTGAGCTCATTAACCTTCCTTATAACCATTGTTTTGTATTCAATATCTTATAATTTACTTGACTCTTTTTCAATTTGTTCTCTTTCTGGGGATTCCTCCTTTCCTTCTGATTAAGATGTGTTTCTTTGTCTTCCCATTATTTGTGAGATTCTGCTTTGTTGCTTCTGCTTCTTAAATTGATCTGTTTTGACTTCCTGACTTTGTGGTATGAACTTCTATAGTAGAACACCTGTGAGAATCTGTGCTGCAATCTCCTTGATCTCCTAAACTTGATATTCTTTCTAGGATTTTTATGCCATTTATTTTGTTGTCTGGAAGTAATTGGGTTTTGATTGTTTTTTGGTCATTCTTTCATGGGTCCTTCCCTCCATCTGGTTGACTGAGTGTAACTTTACCCACCACACCTTGTATGTTTTTGTGCAGGTGCTGTCAGAACAACACCACAAAGCCCAGGAAACAAACCCACATCTGTAAAAATAACTTCCCCCTGCAATCCCACTATCAACAGCAAATTAACCAGTATTGATATGTCTGTAGAGAGATTAAGACTATTATAAGAAAGGAGAGAAATAAACTATTAGTATAAAATCCAATGACTTAATATGCACAAAATTGATGGACCTGAAATGAAAGTGAAAAAGCTATGTAGTAAAGAAAATATCACAAATCATCGGGATGACTACAGTGGATTTCATCTTGGTAGCCTCTAGTATTTACTGCTATTTTTCTTTCTGGATCTGCCTCTGGTGATGTCAGATGTTGACCGCCTCTGACCTTAGGCAGTCTGTTTGAGACTTCCAGGAATCTACTGTCAGTGACTGTCTCATTCAGTTGCTGATCTAGTTACTCTGCACTCAGTAGTCAGGCTTAGGCACTGCAGGGTGGGGCAGAATTCCTGCTGGGGTCAGGGCTATTGTTTCCCCTCCGGTTGCTCAGAGGGGAGTGGTCTGCCTGAGCACGATGGCATATTAGATTTATATTTGGGTGGATGTACATATGGATCAACAGAATGATGGTTGGATGGATGATTGGATGGATGGCTGGATAGGTGGATGGTTGGGTGGATGGATACATGGCAAATAATCTTCATATGTACTGTGTTCTCAATTTCTTATGCACATGAATAACCTTTAGAACTTCTAAAATCTGCAGAAGCCTTGACTCCTTTCTTTTCCCTCACCCCAGATTAAGAATTATAGGCCAGGAAAAGGGCCCACTGACCACTGGATAGAGACACTCTGCCCGGATGTTTTCATGATACAGCTTTTTATCTGGAGATTCTGACAACTCATTGCTGCTGTCTCATTGGTTTATTTAGTTGCTTAATTCTTTCTCTCCCACAGAAAGCTATTAAAATTTCTTCTTCGCAACCCTGAACCTTATTCCACAGGACTAAAAGCCCAGATTTTCATGCATGAAGGCTATGAGGCTCCACTGACTGCTTTCTCATCTGCGTAAGCTCACCTCCCATAGGACCCTAAGGTTTGCAACTACTAAGGAGACCCATCTATTACAAGCATCATGCTACCCTTGGGTGTGGTAGCCAGCAAATATTTTCACAGGAATCAGTTTGCCTCATTAAAATGTGATTAGATACTTAGTATCTAAGAAGGAAAAGGACCTTGGTAAAATAGGGAAATAGAATGGGTTATAGTCAGCTGGACTTGGGTAAAAACCAAACTTCATCATTTACCAGCTGTGTGACCTTGAGCCAAGCTACTTAATTGCTCTGAGCCTGTTTCTTTATCTCTACAAAAGATTAAATAAGTTCTACACTTTAAGTTTGGTATAAAGATTTGAAAAGCACTGATTGAGAAGTAGTCGCTTTTTAAATGCAAAAATGTGGACCCTTTGTACAAACTTGATCCAAAGCAAAAAGTGACCATGCTAAGTGGTTCTGAGTGCAAGCTCTGATCAGGTTCCAGCTCAAACATCCACAGTCTAGGAGCTCAGTGTCTCATTTTTTTTGTGTCCAAGGTGGGGATGATAGTAGTCCTACCTCCAGGGGTCATTGAGGGAACAACCCTAGATCAGATGAATGAAGATCTCATTAGGGTGCCTGGCTCATGGTAAGTATTTAAAGTGTTAGCTATGGTTATTTCTATTTAGTGAATATTTTCTGTGTCAGACATAGTGCTAAGCAGTTTATATTTACCATTTCATTTGATCCTCCTAACAATGACATGAATTAGGTATTATTAAACCCATTTGGCATATGTGGATATTATTTAGACATATTAAGTAACCTATCCAAGAGCAAAGATCTGTCTGAATCCAAATCCCATTCACTCAGTCATTGTATACAATGGACTTAGTTTGCAAACCATTCAGCCTCTTCCTTTTCTACACTTCCCTTCCCCGAGTTCTTCCCAGCACATTCCCAGTCTCTAATCTCTCCCTCTACAAAATCCCAGAGCCACAGCAGGAATTAATAAAGTCATTGAGGCTAAATGGATAATGCCATTTTCCCCTGAGGTCTATTCTCAACCTAGCATGCAGAATTTTTTCTTTTTTTTTTTTTTTGGTAGACAGACCTATTTTTTATTTATTTATTTAATCTTTATTGTTTTTTTCTACTACCATTTAGTCCCATTATATCCCCCTCCCCCAAGCAATCACTACACTGTTGTCCATGTCCATGAGTCCTTTTTCTTTTTTGCTCAATCCCTCTGACCCCAGCTAACATCCTGCTTTCCATCTATGAGTCTGTCTCTGTTTTCCTTATTCGTTTAGTTTGTTCATTAGATTCCACATATGAGCGAAATCATATGGTGCTTATCTTTCTCTGGCTGGCTTATTTCATTTAGCAAAATGTTCTCCAGGTCCATCCATAGTGTCTCAAAGGGGAAAACTTTCTTCTTTCTCACAGCCAAGTAGAATTCCATTGTGTAAATATCCCATAGTTGTTTTACCCACTCAACTACTGATGGACACTCTGATTATGTAATTTGCCTATTCAAAACCTTCCAATGACTTCCCAACTTGAGAGTAAGATAGAGGCTTACTCTACCAACAAGCCTTTCATGACTGGTGCCTTCTGCTCAGGGTTCCTCTGCCCATACCACCAGCAAATACACTCAAGGTCCGGTCTGAACTCCCAACTCTTTTCTCCCTTCAACGTCCCCCTTCGAACTTTCTCCAGCAACACTGGCCTCCTTGCTGTCCCTCAAACCATCTGTGCACATTCCAGCCTCAGAGGCTTTGCCCTTGGACTTTCTCTGCCCAGGAACCTCAGCACCCAGAAAACCACATGGTGTGCAGGTCTTCTTTCACATACCACCCACCCCAAGAGGGCACACCAACCATTCTCTTCACTGCTTCATTTTTCTCTGTACCCTATCATCACCCAATGTTGGGATGGATTTATTTACATGTTTATTGTATCTCCCTGCCCAACCAGAATGTCAGCTGGAAGCCTGGAGGAACTCATGTTCACTGTAATTTCCTCAGTGCCTGGAACCTAGTATGTCCTGCAGAAACACATGTTGACTAAATGAACAAAGGAATCAGCTTGCTCTTGCCATTCTAGGGGAATGACTGGGGAGGGGTAAAGGCAGTTAGGAGGCCTTTTCTCATGTCCAGCTAAGAACTGATGGGGACCTAGGCTAGAGTGGAGGAAGCATGTGGTATAGAAGATGCTGACAATTTGGAGGAGGAAGAAGCAGCATTAGGAGGGACTCTATCCAAAGAGAATGTTTGAATTCTAGGAAGTTTTGGAAACTTCAGGAAGAAAGCCATGCATGTTGAAATGTATCTGTACATGTGTATTTATTCTTTATTGTAATGGAAAATAGCCCCAAATCTTGTAAGCTGGTTAAGAATATATTTGTTTGGGTTCTCTGGTGGCCATTTTAGTAAGGAAGCAGCCTTTCAGAGAGCAGAGCAGGCCATTGCCTCCAGCCCCTGGAAAACAGGTTCACCCAAGAACCCTAGCTAGCTTTTATGTCCCGCCAGCTGCAAGTCCTAATCGTGCCCGGCCAGGGTGGGGAACTTGGCAGTTTCTGCAGTTCTTGTCAGCTCCAACAGTCAAGTGATGGCTGCTTCCTGTACCCAGCCCTGCTCTGGAAAGTGCCCTGCTTTGCCTGACCAACACTGACCAACATTTCAGAAAATTTTTTTCTCTTTTGGCATTCTGTGGGTGTCATTTTTCACTCGGACCCTGTCTCAGGTTTTTCTCATGCTCTGGGGTTAAATCCTTTGGATTTGCCTGGATTCTGGGAGGGGAAAAAGAAAACAGCATTATTTCTGGTTCTCATTAGAGTTTAATTAAAAACTTTCCTTCCCCAAGTCTTTGGCTACATCCAAGCTTTTAAAAATTCTGCAAACACAGACAGTATTATAAAGAGAGTTTGACCCTTTGAGTTACAAAAGCTAGTTATTGTGTCTAATTATCAACCTCAAATAATGACAGAATCATAATCTCTAGAACAAAAAGTAATGCTAAGTATTGCCCAAATAGTTCCTGAAGACAAAGTATATTTACTTTTAATAAGTAGTCTAACACCAATTTTTAAACAAAATTAATATTTAAGTTTGAAACAATTTGGTCAGGGTATAAAGAATCTTAACTCAGCTCATATTTAAATTTATGAGATTCTTTCTCCCTTAAGGTTTTTATACATTAATCTTTCTAGATATTGATGCCAGATATAGTTCCAGCTGAGCTCATAAGATTCTGCTTTCAAATTCTTTTTGAAAATGAGGGTTTGTTTTTTTTTTAGTGAATATGTTTTTCCTTTAATAAATTTTTGAGTTTATTAAAGAAACCAACTCAACTAAAATTTCAAAAAAATTGTTTGAGATGTTAGTGCCAGAGTTCGAACAGTGTCCTTTATTCACTACTAAGTTGCATCGGTTTAATTTTTTTCAGGCTCATACACTACATTACAAATATGACAAAATTTTTTTACAGTTTATGTAGTTTACAAATTTTGCCATTCCTTTGTGCTGTACACTGTGTGTTTTAAGTATCAAATTTACTTATGTTCTTTCTATCTTTTTCTCTTGTTTCCTGTGGGGGTTTTTTTTGTATATTTTCTCTGATCTAAATACGCCATGTTTAAATGTATAAATAAATTTTATATATGAGCACTTATATCAAAAATGTGTATATACCTGGACATATATATGTATATATGACTGTATCCAAATTTTTTCCAGAAAATAAAACCATGAACCAACATATTCACCAAATATAACATATTTTCCCCAATCTTCAACATCACATCTAAGGTTATGTTATGACCCTGAAATAAGTAGTCAATATCAATAATATGGTTAGGTTCCATAATATATTATATCCTTTAGGAAGTTGCTATCAATTTTGATGAAGTTCAATCAATGAAATTTTGGTGAAGAACCAGAAAACTGGTTATGTGCTAGAGCTCCCATGTAGCCTCCTGGTTGGCCTGGCTCACTCATCTGTGAAATGGGACCATATCCTGAGCTGCCTCCCTGGGGGCTGCTAAGTAGTAAATAGAGAACAGCAGAGCGAATCACTCAGTATTGAGCACTTGCCCACCCTCCTTCCATAGCAACCCTGTTCCAGAAGGAGGACCAGGTAGGTGGCTACAGGTGGGAGGGACCTGTGAGGAGAAAGACAGAGGGAGAAGCCTGGGAAACAACAGTGCCTTCCTTGGCCAAACCAGCTTCATTCATTATCTACAGCTATTTAATGACATCAGTCTCTTTTATAGATGTTATAATAAAATGAAAAGTCTTACCTATTTCCTTTGAGTGATTTGCACATATCCTTTGAATACATGTTATAAAAAATAATGAGATATGTCAGTATCTAAGGCATGTTAGTAAGTAAACACATTTCAAAACAAAATGTATAGGAGGATTTCATCCCTGTAAAATTTATATCAATATACATGTATGTCACTATATGAAGATGTTGGAGTCAGATGGATGTGAGATCCAATCCTGTGCCTCTCTGGCTGGGTGCTTAATCCCTCTGAGCCTCAATTTTCCCCTTTATAAAATAAGAACATAATATCTTATAATGTTCTTGTCAGGTTTAAAAGGGAGGATGCCATATGACTATTTAGACTGGTGTCTAGGACACGACAAGAACTCAACAAATTGTAGTTTAAGTAAAAAGCTCTGCATGTGTGTGGACCCACACAGGCTGGCGAGGGCTCGCACAGGCTGGCAAGGCCTCCCACAGGTTGACACCGATATGGCCTGTGAGGGAGTGTGCAGAGTGTCGAGGGCAGGTGTAAATTGACCCGGCCGGCCCGCAATTGCGGAGTGGCTCACAGAATTAGTGGATCCCTGGCCGAAGGGGTCACAGAGCTACCCAGAGTCCCTGGAGGAGAGACCAGAAACAGGATTAACTGGAGAGTCCTGGAGCTGACTTCCTCCCATTTCCATAGTCTCCATTTGGCGAGGGCAAGCAACGCACCCAAAGAGCCAAAAGTGGGAAAAGCACACAACAGAAGACCCTAAACTGAGCAGCGCCAGGGTGCCTGCTGGCCACGGCGAGTAAGCGAGGTCGCGAATAAGCCCCCTGGGCTGGGGCAAGCATGTGCGAGCCCAGGCAGGCAGGAGATCCTGCCAAGCCGGGGAGTGTGCTCAAGAGACTGGCATGAGAGTGCAGAGTGATCCACATAAATAGTCCATCCCTGGCCGAAGGGGTCACAGAACTGCCCCAAGCAGGAGTAAGACACAGCAGACTCCTAGAAGGCTCAAACAAATGACCCAAGGTCATATAGGGTCAACAACTGACATCATCAGAGGCAGGCCCAGAAAGAAAAGTAAAGGAGAAAATAAATAAATAACTAAAAAAAAGGCCCACCTACTACCATAGAAGTTTAATCCACAAAGTCAGGAAATCTAGACAGCCCAATTGAGCAGAAGCAAAAATAAATAAATAAATAAATTACTTAACAGACTCTCATAAAAATGGGAAGAAAAAGAAGTTCCCCCCAAATGAGTGGAAAAGGGGACTCCCCACAGAGAGAGCTAAATGAAATAGAGGCAAGGGAACTATCAGATACTGAATTCAAAACAATGGTTATAAGGAAGCTCAATGAGCTCAGCCAGTTCAAAGAGAACTATGAGAAACTGAAGAGAAACTATCAGGATCTTACAGCAAACTATATCAACCTGGAAAAGGACATAGAAACTATCAAGAAGACACAAGAGGATATGAAGAATACCATTTCTGAAATGAAGAACACAGTAGGAGGAATCCAAAGCAGGCTGAATGAAGCCGAGGATCGAATCAGTGAGATGGAGGAAAAGGTAGAAAAAAACTCCCAGAAGGAACAAGAAATGGAAAAACAGCTCAAAAAGAATGAAGAGGCATTTAGGGAAATGCAGGACAACATGAAACGCAATAATATCCATATAATAGGGATACCAGAAGGAGAAGAAGAGGAGCAAGGGATAGAGAACCTCCTCGAAAAAGTAATGATGGAAAATTTCCCTAATTTGAGGAGAGAAAGGCTCTCATGGACCCAGGAGGCACAGACGACCACACTCAAGAGGGACTCAAGGAGGTCCACTCCAAGACACATCATCATTCTAATGACAAATGTCAAAGACAAAGAGAGAATCCTCAAGGGAGCAAAGGAGAAGGAGAAAGTAACATACAAGGGGGCCCCGATACGCCTAGGAGCTGACTTCTCAAAGGAAACACTGCAAGCCAGAAGGGAATGGCAAGAAATATTCCAAGTAATGAAAAGCAAGGGCCTACAGCCAAGGCTGCTCTACCCAGCAAGGCTCTCAATTAAAATAGAAGGGGAAATACGGAGTTTCCCAGACAAGAGAAGGCTAAAAGAATACATCTCTACCAAACCAGCACTCCAAGATATGCTAAGGGGACTGGTTTAAGCAAATGAAGGGAAAGAATGAGAGAGAGAGGAACATAGGTACAAAGAAAAAAAAAGAATAAGTTTCTGTCAGTAATATCTCTCAGTGTGAATAGACTAAATGCCCCAATCAAAAGACACAGGGTAGCTGCATGGATAAGAAAACATGACCCACACATATGCTGCCTACAAGAGTCCAACCTCAGAGCAAGAGACATACACAGATTGAAAGTAAAGGATGGAAAAAAATATTCCAAGCAAATGGGCAAGAGTAAAAGGCCGGGGTTGCCATACTTGTATCAGACAAAGTAGATTTCAAAACAAAGGCCATAAAAAGAGACCCAGAGGGCCACTTTATAATACTTAAAGGAAGAATCTATCAAGAAGAAATCAACATTGTAAACTTATATGCTCCCAATATAGGAGGCCCCAAGTATATAAGGAAATTGTTGGATGACTTCAAAAAAGATATAGACAGCAACACACTGATAGTAGGGGATTTCAACACCCCACTGTCAAAAATGGGCAGATCTTCCAATCAAAACATTAATAAACATATTGTGGCGCTGAATGACACACTCATTCAAAGAGACTTAACTGACATATATAGAACCTCACATCCCAAAGGAGAAAAATACACATTCTTTTCAAATGCTCATGGCAGTTTTTCAAAGATAGACCACATGATAGGACACAAAGCAAGCCTCAGCAAATTCGGGAAAATTGAAATAATACCAAACTTCTTCTCGTACCACAAGGGCTTGAAACTAGAAATCAACCTCAAAGAGAAACTTCAAAAACTTGCAAACTCATGGAGACTCAACAGTAGACTATTAAACAATGAATGGGTCAATAATGAGATAAGAGCAGAAATCAAAAAATGTCTGGAAACAAATGAAAATGAACAGACAACAGTCCAAAACCTATGGGACACAGCAAAGGCAGTCCTGAGAGGGAAGTTCATAGCAATACAAGCTTACCAAAAAAAGATAGCAACATTTCAGACGACATCAGGCGCATTCAGGGTGGTATGGCCGTAGACGATAGAAACATTTCAGATAAAAGACCTAACACTACAACTTCAAGAACTGGAGAAACAACAACAAATAAATCCCAGAGCAAGTAGAAGGAAGGAAATAGTCAAGATTAGAGCAGAACTGAATGACATAGAGACGAAAAGAACAATTCAAAGGATCAACCAATCCAGAAGCTGGTTCTTTGAAAAGATAAATAAAATTGACAAGCCTTTAAGCAGACTCATCAAGAATAAAAGGGAGAGGACCCAAATTAATAATATCAGAACCGAAAGAGGAGAAATAACAACTGATAACACAGAAATACAAAGGATCGTCAGAAACTACTATGAACAATTATATGCCAAAAATTTGAAAACCTTGATGAAATGGAGAAATTTCTAGAAAAGTATAATCTTCCAACACTGAAGGAGGAAGAAACAGAAAGCTTGAACAGACCGATAACAGCTGGGGAAATGGAAGCAGTAATCAAGAAACTCCCACATACAAAAGCCCAGGGCCAGACGGTTTCACAGGAGAATTTTACAAAACATTTAAGGAAGAGCTAACCCCTGTCCTTCTCAGACTATTCCAAAAAATCCAAGCGGAGGGATGACTCCCAGGCTCTTTTTATGAGGCCAGCATCACCCTAATCCCAAAACCAGATAAAGACCCTACAAAGAAAGAAAACTACAGGCCAATTTTACCGCTGAACATAGGTGCTAAAATCCTCAACAAAATATTGGCAAACCGCATCCAGCAATATTAAAAAGATTATCCACCACGATCAAGTGGAATTCATCCCAGGGATGCAGGAATGGTTCAATATACACAAGTCAATAAACGTAATACATCACATAAATAAAAGAAAAGACAAAAACCACATGATCCTCTCGATAGACGCAGAAAAAGCATTCGATAAGGTCCAGCACCCATTTATAATCAAAACACTCAGAAAACTGGGAATAACTGGGGCATTCCTCAACATAATCAAGGCCATATATGAAAAACCGACAGCCAACATCATACTCAATGGGCAAAAACTAAAAGCTTTCCCACTAAGATCAGGAACACGACAAGGATGTCTGCATTCACCACTTCCTTTCAACATCGTATTGGAAGTACTAGCCACAGCGCTCAAAGAAGAGAAAGAAATAAAAGGCATCCAAATCGGAAAGGAGGAAGTAAAGCTATCATTGTTTGTAGATGACATGAGAGTGTACATAGAAAACCCTGTAGACTCTACCAAAAAACTGCTTATCCTAGTAAGTGAATTTGGCAAAACAGCAGGATACAAAGTCAACATTCAGAAATCAAAGGCATTTTTGTATGCCAGCAATGAAATAGAAGAAAAAGAAATCAGAAAAAAATACCATTCGATATAGCAAGAAGAAAAATAAAGTACCTAGGAATAAGTTTAACCAAAGAGGTAAAAGACCTGTATGCAGAAAACTATACAAAATTGAAGAAAGAGATTAAGGAAGACACAAATAAATGGACGCATATACCGTGCTCAAGGATTGGAAGAATTAATATCATCAAAATGTCCATACTACCCAAAGCAATTTATAGATTCAGCACAATCTCTATTAAGATACCAATGACATATTTCACAGAAATAGAACAGACATTTCAAAAATGTATATGGAACCATAAACGACCCCAAATAGCCACAGCAATTTTGAGAAAGAAAGACAAAGTAGGAGGGATCACAATACTGGACATCAAACTCTACTACAAAGCCACTATACTCAAAACAAGCTGGTACTGGCACAAGAACAGACCCATAGACCAGTGGAACAGAATAGAAAGCCCAGAAATAAGCCTAGGTCTCTATGGGCATCTAATATTTGACAAAGGGGGCAGAACCATCAAATGGAGCAATAACAGCCTCTTCAACAAATGCTATTGGGAGAGCTGGACAGCTACATGCAAAAAATTGAAATTGGATCATCAGCTGACACCATACACAAAAATAAACTCAAGATGGATAAAAGACTTAAATATAAGTCTCAACACCATCAAAGTCCTAGAGGAGAACACTGGCAGGAAACTCTCAGATATCCCATGCAGCAATTTTTTCACTGATATGTCTCCTAAAGCAAGGGACATAAAGGAAAGAATAAACAAGTGGGACCTCGTCAAAATAAGAAGCTTCTGCACGATGAAAGAAAACATCAGCAAAATGAAAAGGGAGCCAACTGTATGGGAAAATATATTTGCTAATGATACATCAGATAGAGGTATGATCTCCAAGATATATAAAGAACTCACTCGACTCCACTCCAAGAAGACAAACGATCCAATCACATAATGGGCAAAGGACTTGGGCAGACGCTTTTCCAAGGAGGAGATACAGAGGGCCCAGAGACATTTGAAAGGATGCTCAGCATCACTAGCCATCAGAAAAATGCAGATCAAAACTGCCATGAGGTACCTACCACCTCACACCGGTCAGAATGGCCATCGTAAACAGATCAACAAACAACAGATGCTGGCGAGGCTGTGGAGAAAAGGGAACCCTAGTACACTCATGGTGGGAATGCAGACTGGTGCAGCCATTGTGGAAAGCAGTGTGGAATTTCCTCAAAAAGCTGAAAGTGGAACTGCCTTTGATCCAGTGATTCCCCAGCTAGAACTATACCCTAAGAATCCAAAAATGCCAATTCAAAAGAACCTATGCACCCCAGTGTTCATAGCAGCACAATGTACAATAGCCAAGTGTTGGAAGCAACCTAAATGCCCATCACTAGATGATTGGATCAAAAATTATGGTACATATACACGATGGAATACTATGCAGCAGAAAGAAAAAAAGAACTACTAATCTTCGCGACAGCATGGATGGAACTGGAGAGCATTATGCTAAGTGAAATAAGCCAGGGAGCGAAAGACAAATACCATATGATCTCACCTATAAGTGGAACCTAACCAACAATACAAAGATGCAAGGAAAATAAGACCAGCAACACTGAAAGGAAAAGAAACCAACAGAGACAAGAGGGAAGGAGGGGGGTGCAGAGAAAAGGGAGGGAAGTGGAAAGTCAAGGAACATATAGCAAGGACTCATGGACAAAACCAAAGGGGAAGAGCTGAGGGAGGGGCAAGGGATAGTGGTGGGGGGTAGGCAGAGACAAATGTATTTTAAAAAAATAAGTTAATTAATTAAAAGAAGAAAGAAAGAAAAAAGCTCTGACTACTAAAATACCCCCCCCCCCACACACACACACAAATGAAAAGCATCCTAGAAATGGGATATTCTCTTTCTTTCTCAGGCAGATGGAATTAATTTTGAAGCAGAAATGATAAATCATAATTGATTTGGTAAATTCTTACAACCTTTTTGTAAGACAGTTATATCCAGTCAAAATGTAAGATATGTGCTCTCTTTGACCAAACCTTTCCATTTCAGGAAGTCACCTGAAATGACATTCTCATATATTGATATATGTGCAAGACTGTTTATTGCAACATTATTTGATATAGCAAACCAGTGGAGACATGAATTGGGAAATGATTAATTAAATGATAGTACCAGTTGACCCTTGAACAACACAGGTCTGGACTGCACAGGTCCACTTATATACAGATTGTTTCAATAAATATTGTAAGTGTATTTTCTCTTCTCTTACTAACATTTTATTTTCTCTAGCTTACTTTATTACAAGAATACAGTATGTAATATTACAAAATATGTGTTAATCGACAGTTTATGTTATTTGTAATGCTACTGGTCAATAATAGGCTATTAGTTGAGTTTTGATGGAGGTCAAAAGTTATTTGTGGCCCTGGCTAAGTGGCTTAGTTGACTGGAGCATTGTCCCATACACTAAAATGTTGCAGGTTCCATTCCTGGTTGGGGCACATACCTGGGTTGTGAGTTTGATCCCTGGTCAAGGCACATACAGGAGAAAACCAATAGACTTCTCTCTCTCTCTCTCACCTCCCACCCCTGACCTTCCCCTCTCTCTAAAGTCAACAAGCATATCCTCAGCTGAGGACTTTAAAAAAAGTTATATGTGGACTTTTGACATCAGGGGAATAAGGGAGTTAGGTGAGCACCCCTGACTCCCATGTTGTTCAAGGGTGAACTGTACTTCCCTACCATGGAATTCTGAGATCAGGAGGAAAAATGATCAGAGCTCTATGTCACAGAAAAAATCATTGTCAGTGATATGTTTGGGGGTAAAAACAAAAACAAAAGAACAATATACAAGATGTGTGTATGTATATATAAAGATAAATAGATAAGATATATGTAAACAATGTGTCTCTGTGTTCCATTACATGGGAGAATAGGGTTGGAAATATATACACCAAACCATTAATAATTTTTACCTCTAGGAAGTGTAAGTGGATGAAGAGAGAGGTTTCTAGTTATTTTACTTTCATAATTCTGAATTAAATTTTTATAGCAAGGGTATATGTAATTTTTGTAAAATTTTCTGTTCAAACATTCAATCCAGGCGCTTGTGTCAAGTGTTTCTGGAAAGCAGAGATCTGTCCAATTTCACCTTGAATCACAGCACCCAGCATGTAGAAGTGTCTCTGCAAGTGTTTATCTAGTGTGTCCATTTAATAAAGATCATTACTTACTATGATGTGATTACTGTTGGATAAAACGGAATATATGTGCTCATTTGAGAACCATAGATTTTTTTTATAAGTAAAATAAGTCCATACATTCAATTGTTATAGAAATGCATAACTTAAAAGTGAGAGAATTTTATCAGTGGTACACACTCATTAGATATTTTCTAAATATATAGTGACATACATATTACATCAATATAAATTTTACAAAGATGAAATCACCATATACATTTTATTTTGATATATATTCACTTACTAAGATGCCTTAGATATTGACCTATCTCATTTTTTATAGTTTGTGTATTCAATGGTATGAATGTAGCTTAATTAATTTCACCAAGCCCCTATAAATGGGCATTTAGGTTGCTTCCAAATCTCTTTTTTTTTTTTTTTAAGAGAAAGAAGAAGGGAGGGAGAAAGAGAGACAGGGAGAGAAAAACTGATGTCAGAGCAAAACTTCAATTGGTTGCCTCATGCCCCTGACCTGGAACTTAACCCGAAACCTAGGCATGTGCCTAGGATTGAACCAGCAATCTTTTTGCTTTGCGGGATGAGGCCCAACCAAATGAACCACATCAGTCAGGATGGTTGTTTCCAGTTTTCACTAAGACAGTGCTACAGTGAAAATCCTTATATATAAAACATTTGTGGGGAAATTTCTATAAGATAAACACCTTGTTTGGAAGGAATTGGATTTCCAGAAAGTTTGCACAACTCATGTTGCCATGAATGAGCAAGAATCCCCCTTTCCATACTCTAGCCAACAGCTTCTGATTTATATCATTCTACTAGCCAAAGAGTTATATTTTATACCTATTTTTATTTTATTTCATGCTTTAGTGGAGCTGTCCAGTTTTCATAAGTTTCTTAAGGGCCATGATGCTTGGAGCATGGGAATTGTTCTTGCCTGAGAACATGAGGGGAAGCATTCTGCCTTTTATCATACTGTAAATCACTCTACATGTTTTCAGAGCCAGGCTTGAGAGAAAATTTTATTCTCTGAGAAAATGTTTGTCATCTCAAAGTAATATGGAATTTCCTTGCATAACAATGCTTGCAACAAGCATTGTTGGTTGAACTCCTGTAGCATCATATAGAGTCTCATATAACCCCTCTGTCATGCACCAAAGTCTTAAGATTTCGAAATAGCTGAGCATAGTGCTTTCTTTTTACATTCACTATATTGTTTGGTTTCACACAGTACTTCCCCTTATCCATCATTTATTTGCCTTCTGCAGTTTCAGTTTCCTGTGGCCAACTGTAGTCCAAAATTATTAAATAGAAATTTCCAGAAGTAAACAATTCATAAGTTTTAAATTGTATGCTGTTCTGAGTAATGTGATGAAATCTCAGGCATCCCCCTTGGTCCTTCCTGGGAGATGAATTATTCCTTTGTCCAACGCCTCTAGCTATATCAGACTGACTATTGAGGTGTTGCAGTGCTCATGTTCAAGTCACCCATTTTTACTTCATCATGTCACATTCACATAACCTTCATTAGAGAATATTGTTATTATTGTTGTATTTCATTATTAGTTATTGTTAACCTCTTATGGTGCCTGATTTATAAAGCAGACTTTATCACAAACATGTATGGATAGGAAATAACATTGGATATATACAAGGTTTGGTACTATCCACGGTTTCAGGCACCCACTGGGAGTCTTGGAACATATTTCTTGTGGATAACGGGGGACAATTATATGGTTTTCCCATTTACTATTTAGTGGATTTCAGCAATTTATATCTTCTGTGAATGCTCTATACTTCATTGAGAAAGCTGGAAAATGATCACCATGGCATTTATTTATTATCTATTTATACAAGGGATTAAGCTTGGCAGAAGAAAAGAATGGTGCACCATTTATTTTCTCTTTTTCATCTTAGATACTTGAGGCCTCTAAGCTTATTTCGCCTTCTAAATCCATGTTTACTAACTTAAACATAATTAATCAGAGTTGAATTGTCTCAAAGAGATTTCATAGCCACAAGCAACTATCTATCATTTGTATCATTTTTGGAAGGCACCAAAACTGATTAGTTGGGAGATGATTGAAATTGCTGGTCCCATAAATGTCATGGTTATTTGCTAAAGAATGGGTTGACCTGCAGGTTTGCTCAGATATAGCCTTTCTCCAGGGCCAGCCTAACTCAGAGGTAAAAACAGGGGGCCCCTCAAAGAGGGCTTTTGTCATATTTTAGCTGGCCAGCACTCACCATCAGCATCTTGTTAGCTCTCTGCCTCCCTCCTAAAAGTGCTGACCAGACAAATATCCAAAAGGCAAGTCCCAGTGCAGGCTTCCTGCCCTGATCTTCCTGTCTGCCCCTGTTTAATTAGGGACAGGCCTAGGGCCTCAGCTGGCCAGCGGATTCCTGTACATTCCTTCACTCAGAGTGTTGCACTAGAGGAGGGAATGTTTGAAAGTCAGAGCCATCAAGGCAGCAACTGGGGGTGGGACAAAGACAAGACAGTTGTAGAGCATAATATTGGCTATGTTTGCTCCCTTATGGCTTCTCTTGTTCTTGTCCATTTTCTAAGCCTGCTTCTAAGAGCCGTTTTTTCCTTCTTCTATCTTGAGACACCTGATTTGGTTCAATATCACATACACACACCCTGCCCATGTAACTTGGAGATATCCTGGTTGGTCTCTAAGCCAGTGCTTCTCAACCTTTTTCCAAGTCATAGCATACATACAGAATGATAATGTCTGTATGGTATCCACGGAAAATGTATATGAGGCTGGTTAGGGCTTGAGGTGACCATTGGAGGGTCTCACTGAGGGCTGAGAGAATCTTATCGCAGGATAACTACTGCCCAGTATATCCACACATTTATTGTGAAGCTGTGGTCAAAGCTAATCAGGATGACCTTGTACCTCTTGCCAGGGGCTACTTTAGGGTAAAAATATGACCCAGCTGTGGCCAGTGGAGAGTGGCTTGCTGATGCATTTCTGTACACACTCTCTAGAGAAACATAGAAGAGAGAGGGTAGTCCTTTTTTTGGGAACAGTGGCAACTACATTGCCACCACTGGGATGAAATGTTAGCTTGAGGAGAACATGCTGAGTGAAAAAAGAGAAGGGACCTGGAACTTTGGTGGCATTGCTAATCTGTGGACCTCATCAACCTGGAAGTATCCTACCTTTAGACACTGAAACAACAGATCCATGTTATTAGTTATTCTCCCTTCTTACCCATTGCAGTTGTTCCAGTTTTTCCCCCTACAGTTTTTTTTAAATGTGATAGTAGTTTTGATTGGAAATGTTTGCCAGCATCTCAGAAAAACATTAGTGAAAAGGAAAGGATTCTTTTTTAATTTTATTTTTCAATTACAGTCTACATTCAATATTATTTTGTATTAGTTTCAGGTGTACAGCAGTGGTTAAACAATCATATACTTTACAAAGTGTTTCCCCCAATATTTCCAGCACCCACCTGGCATTATACATAGTTATTAGAATATTATTGACTATAGTCTCTATGCTGTTCTTTACATCTCCATGGCTAACGGAAGGGATTCTAATGAACAACTGCAAGAGGCAAAAGAGCCTACAGGTCAGGGGCCTGAACCAATGAGCAAATGGTTGCTCAGATCCTGCATCTGCTACTTCTGCCCTGTGTGACTTCATGTAAGTTACTCATCCTCTCTGTACTTCAGTTTTCTCATCTGTAAAAAGAAGGTAATAGTTCCTATCTCAAAGGTATTACTGAGTATAAGCTTATAAAGTATGGGAACAGGGTCTGGTGTATATGTGCTATTATTAACTTACTCATTTTGCATGAGTTATGCAAAAAAGAAGTCACATAAACTCTGGTGCTTCTACTACTACATAGTCACTAAAGTAGCTAAGTTATAAAAGAAGATCTGTAATACCGAGTGTCAGCAAAAGTCTCTCATGCAGTACTTGTGGAAGAGGAAAATGGTATAGCCTTTTGGAAAACTGGTCAACAGTTTCTTAAAAAATTAAACATATATCTGCTTTTTGATCTATTCTACTCCTATGTATTTCTATAAGCTAAATGAAAATGTATGTAAACACACATACAAACCTTGTAAAAGAATGTTCATAGTGTATGTGTTTATAATATCCCCAAACTGGAAACAGCCCAGGTTTCCATTAACAAGAGAGTAAATAAGTAAACTATAATATACTGATGCAATAGAATACTACTCAACAATAAAAAAATGAATGAACTACAAATATATGCAATGCCATGAATGAATCTCACCGTTGGCTCAATGAAAAAAGCCAGACACAAAAGAATACATACTCCAATATTCAATTTATATGAAGTTCTAAAAGAAGAAAAAATTAATCTATAATAATAGAAATCTGAACAGTGGTTGCTTATGGGGAATGGGGAAAGGCTGGCAGAGGTAAATTTCTGGAAGCATTTTATATCTTTGTAAGGATATGGATAACATAGGTGTATACATTTGTCAAAACTGATTGGATTATAATACTGAAAATATAATTTTTACTATATAAAGCATAACTCAATTTTTAAAAATGAAACAAAAGCAACAACATGCCGCAAAGTTCTTGGTTAGTAGTTGTATAAGATGAGCATCCTTTCATCCCATGTAGCAAGGAAAAACACTAAAGAGTATTAGGTGTCATTATTTTAATGACACCTGGTAAATGAAAGTAAAGAATCAAGCACTTGCTCCATCTTTCCTGCATGAATTGTATCACAGGGTAACTCATTAGTATGTGAGGGGAAATTTCTTGGTATAGAAATATCCTAATTGGTAAGTAAAGGGCAATAGAATTGGAAAGTCATCATATTACAACACTTAATTAAATGATCTAGCTATTGAGCATCACAGCTGCTAACCTTACAAAAAGAGATATCCCTTCCCCCATGAAAGGATTCAGGCTGGTGTCCTCTCAGACTGTCTTGCCATAAAAAATTCTAATCAGAATTTGATCAAGCTGTCAGACTCTTCCAACCTTTGGAAAATACAATAGACAGAGGAATATGGTGAATGACACAATAGAGATGTAATCAGCAATGTTCAGATGGTAGAATTTACAGCCCAGTTGCCCAGTTATTCAACAAATAAATTGCAATTAAGGGAGAGTAGAAAAAAAGAGATAGGGATTGATGGAGATTAACAGGAACCTAAAAAAGATGTCAATAAATTACAAAATATAGACTTTTTAAAGTCTCAGTTCAGACTTGAAAAATATTACATTAAGAAGACAATTGGAATTTTGACCACTAATTGAATATCTGATGATATTAAGAAATTGTTATTACATTTTTTAGTTAATGGGGGTCATGTTTTTAAAGAGTTCTATTATATTAAAATATTTACAGCTGAACTTATTTGACATCTCAGATTTGCTTCAAAATAGTACACACAGAAGGACAGAAAGTGGGTGGACATATTGATGAAACCAAATTAACAAGGCATTGAGAACTGTTGAAACTTAGGAGGGTTCATTACACCAGCCTGACACTGTTTGTAAATGCCTAAAATTTTCCACCATAAAAAGTTTTGTTTTGTTTTTAAAGGAAGAGGGAAAGGGAAAAACAAAACAAAAAGTCAGATTCTGCAGAAATACAGGAAGGAAGTCTAACAGCACGCCTGAATGTTAACCCCTGCACACATTTCTCATTGACTGTTGCAGCCAAATGGAAAGGTTGTGTTTAAGAATGTGGGCCTGGGTTCAGATCCTGTTCTTCTACACCCACCTGGAGGGACTTTTGTTACCAGATCCTCTGAGCCTCAATTTCTCATTTGTAAAATGGAAATTAACTAGTATCCACTCCATAGGGTTGTTGCCAGGATAAAAGAATATAATCTGTGGAAAACATTGGGTATAGTGCCTGGTACTAGTCAGCACACAATAAATGTGGGCTGTTGATTATTACTTTATTGCATGTAGTATTTAAAATCAGAAAATAAAATAAAAGTGAATATATCTACTTTTCAATAAAGGTTGGAGCATTTTTTATGGTTTCTGAATTTCAAAGGTCTTTTTCTGTTTATTTTTTCAAACACGGATGACATTACATTTTACAAAGCTTATGTCCATTGCCTGAAAAACTGCATAAGTCTATGGTAAAACCAAACCAAGAGTCATAGTACTCATCCTATTAAAACAGACAAAGTAACCACTGCCCCCCTACAAATACACACACACACACAATGCCTGCCTTTCTTTCTAACTCTTTTTCACCTCTGTTTTTCCATTTATGGTTAAGAAAGCAAGAGCATCTGCCTAGAAAAAGAAACTTTCCTCTTTTTCTGCCTGAAGGAGACCATGAGTAATGGACTTTTCCATCAGGGTTGTTTTTCCTGCCTAGTGTGTGACCCCTACAACTGCTAAAACATGTGATCCTGAAAGAGACCTTAAGTAAACTTCAAATATCCCCTATCGGTCAGAGATGCTGTCCCAATTTCTAATAAATTATGAATTAGTTTTCTGTATTTGGTGTGCTTCTTTTTTAAACAGAAGTTCCATTCATTCAAAACATTAGTTGAGAGATTTCCACATGCCACATATTGTAGCAGGACAAGGCAGAAATGGTCCTGAACTCAGCCCCCAGTCATCCACAGTCCTAGCCTGGCTCCCTCTCACCACCCAATGCTCTCCGTCCTTCTTTATCATGTCCTACTGTTTTATTTTCTTCATATGTCTTACCCTTATCTGAAATTGCCTTATTTATTAATTAACTTATTTTTATTGCTCACCACCCTCTAGATGTCTCTGCTTTTTACCGCTGTGTCCTACCACCTAGCCCAGTACCCAACAGAATCAGCTACATAATTTGCAGGGCCCAGGGCACAATGAAAAGGTGGGGATCCTTATTCAAAAAGTATTATTATAAGACAGTAAGCAGATATTAACCCAAGCACAGGAACCTTCTGAGCATAAGATGTTGTGGGACTACACAAGTTATAAACCTATACTAGCCCAAGCACCTAATAAGCACCCCAAAATAGTTATTGAAATAAATGCAAATCTAAGAAAAAATGTTAGTTAGCAAAAGAGCTCTGATGTACAGAATAATAAAATATAAAGAACACAAACCAGTATGTGTGTAAAAGGATGCATAATTCCAACCACAGTGTTGACTGTAAGGTGAAAAATAAGATGATCATTCTGCTCCCTTGGGAAACACCAAGTGTAGCCTGTAATCCCTGAGGATCAGGACTGCAGTGTTTCTTTCTGACTCTCTTACAGGGCCCTGCACATATGTCATGTTCAATGAACATTTGACCTGAACAGAATTGGTTCTAGAGGCAGAATTAGAGAAGGATGAGGAGTTATAGAAGAATTATTCCTTTTTTTTAGTGCAAACCTCGCTAAACTTAGAAAGAGGTGAGCCGGTCTTAAAGTTTGTCCTCTAAGTTTATGACAATGATTCAGAATTATACTCAGCTGTCAAAGTTCTAGAAATCTTATGTTTGGCCTGTGTTGGGATTTTATAGTGTTTCTGGTATTCATTCAGTATATGAATGTTTTGTGATGAAAGTGATAGTTTTGTGATAAATGCAAAGCTTCTCATAAAGATTCCTAAGACCCTGTATTTCTTTAAAATTTGGGACTACACTTCCACATATTTTTCCTAAATTGGTGGACATATTTCCCTTGTCCCACTTCCAGGCCTGGTAAAATCTCCCATGAAGTCCAATACACTTGTCCAAGCTCATCAGTTGGATGATCATCTAATTATGTAACAATTTGTATTATATAGGCATAATTTCCAGTATGCTTTTATTTCATTTGGACTTATTCTAGCATATACTACCATTTTAATGGGACTTCTTATCAGGGCTCTCAAAGTCTGTATTCCTAGATCCCAGGTTAAGCCCTGTCCTGCCAGGAGCCTTGTGAGAAAGCAGTTGTTTCAGACTAGATGGAGAGTGAGTTTTGTCACTATGCTTGTTTGGGCCTTTGAGAGACATTTCTCTAGGACCACTTCCAAACTGATTTACAGATCACAAAACCCCTGTCTGACACCCTAGTACTGCAGGAAATATCCATTCCACCACTATTGAATCCCTAGTACCCAAGCCTACCTGTGTCTGCAACTGGAGTTCCCCAAGCTCCCCAACTCTGTGTTGATAAGCACCCAATTTGTTGAACACTATTTGTCAGCTGGTAAAGAGTATCTGACTCCAGCTCTCTTTTCTCTCACAAACTAACATATTAAAAAATACTTTTTGTTTACAAGTGGATTGTTTTTTAAATTACAATTAGCTAAAGAAATGTGTGTTATGACTTCCAGTCAAGGTGGTGTAGTTAAACTCTGTGCTCACCCTCTCCCATGACTGCATAAAAATTATAACTAAATTGTAGAACAACTACTTTGAGAACCACTTGAGGACTAGCTGAACAGAATTCCTATAACTAAGGATATAAATAAGTTCCATGGCAAGACTGGTAAACAGTGGAAAAGATCAATGAAACCAAGAGCTGGCTCATTGGAAAGAGAAGCACAACTGACAAATCTTTAGCCAGACTTATCCAGGGGAAAAAAAAGAGAGATGGCCAAAATAAATAAAATTGGAAATGAAAGAGGAGAAATGATAACCAACACCACAGAAATACAAAGGATTATAAGAAAATTCTGCAAACTATTGCATGCCAACATATTAGACAACCTGGAAGAAACTGATAAATTCTTAGAAATGTCAGTCTTGCAAGACTGAAGCAAGAAAAAAACAGAAAATCTGAACAAGCTGATAACTGCTAACAAGCAAAGGCCCTGGGCTTGATGGCTTCATAGGTGAATTTTACTAAACATACAAAGAAGAATCAATACCTATCCTCAAACTATTCCAAAATATTGGGAGAGGAGGGAAGATTCCCGAGCTCATTTTATGAGGCTAGCATTTACCCTGATACCAAAACCAGACAAAGACAGTACAAAAAAAAAATTGTAGGCCAATATCTCTAATGAACACAGATGCAAAAGTCCTCAACAAGATATTAGCAAACCTAATTCAGCAATGCATTAAAAAGATCATATACCATGATCAAGTGGGATTTATTCTTGGGACGCAAGGTTGATTCAATAACCACAAAATAATTAACATGATATTCCACATAAACAAAATAAAGAATAAAAAATCATATAGTCATAGTAATAGATGAAGAAAAGACATTTGTTAAAATCCAGCATCTATTTATGATAAAAACTCAGCAAAGTGGGAATAGAGGGAATATACCTCAACAAAATAAAGGCAGTATATGACAACCTTATAGCTAACATCATACTTGAGGGGTAAAAGCTAAAAGCATTTTCCTTAAGATCATAAATAAGACAAGGGTGTCCATTTTCACCACCTCTGTTCAACATAGTATATTTTAAGTCCTAACCAAAGAAATCAGACAAGAAAAAGAAATAAAAGGCATCCAGATTGGGAAGGAAGAAGTAAAGCTGTCACTATTTGCAGATGACATATTATAGAGAGATTCCACCAAAATATTGGAACTAATAAATTCAGTAAACTTGAAATATACAAAATTAATATTCAGAAATTAGTTGCATTATTATATACCAATAGCAAACCATCAGAAACAGAAATTTATAAAAACAATCCCATTCATAATTGCATCAAAAAGAATAAAATTCCTAAAGATAAATTTAACCAAAGAGGTAAAAGACCTGTTCTCAGAAAATTGTAAGACACCAAAGAAGAAAACTGAAAATAAGGCAAATAAATGGAAAGATAGTGTGCTCATAGATAGGAAGAATCAACATCATCAAAATGTCCATACTACCTAAAGCAATGTACAGATTGTTGCAATCCCTATCAAAATACCAATGGCATTTTACACAGAATAAGTACAAATAATTCTAAAATATACATGGAACCACAAGAGACTCCAAATACCCAAAATAATCTTATTAAAGAACAAAATTGAAGATATCATGCTACATGATATCAAACTATACCAAAACTCCATAGTACTCAAAAGAGCATGGTAGTGGCATGAAAAACAGACATATAGATCAGTGGAACAGAATAGCGAGCCCAGAAATGAACCCACACCTTTGAAGTCAATTAATATATGACAAAGGAGGCAAAAATATACAACAGGGTAAAGAGAGTCTTTTCAAAAATGGTTTTGGGAAAACTGGACAGATACATGCAAAAAAAATAGAGACCACCACTTTCTTATACCATATAGGAGAATAAACTCAAAATGAATTAAAGACTTAAATGTAAGACTTGAAATCAGAAAACTTTTAGAAGAAAACATTGGCAGTAAACTCCTCAACATCAATCTTAGCAATAAATTTTTGGACATGTCTCCTCAGGCAAGTATAATAAAAGAAAAATAAACAAATGGGATTACATCAAACTAAAGAGTTTTGCACAGTAAAGGAAACCATCAACAAAGCAAAAAGAACATACTGATTAGGAGAAGGCATTCACCAATGATACCTCTTATAAGGGGTTAATATCCATGATTTATAAAGAACTCATACAACTTAATACCAAACCCCCTAAATAATTCTATTAGAAAATGAGCAGAAGACTTGAATATACATTTCACCAAAGAGAACATACAGATGGCCAATAGACATAAAAAAAAAGATGTTCAACAGGGAAATTAAAATCACCTCACACCTGTCAGAATGGCTATCAATAAATTGTCAAAGAACAAGGATGTAGAGAAAATGGAACCTTTATGCACTGTAGGTGGGATTGTATATTGGTGCAGCCACTATGGAAAACATTATGTTCCTCAAAATATTAAAAATAGACCCCACAATTCCACTTCTGGGTGTTCATTCAAAGAAATCAAAAACACCAATTTGAAAAGATATATGCACCCCTGTGTTCACTGCAGCATTACTTGCAATAACCAAGATATGTGTCCATCAACAGACAAATGGATAAAGGAGAGGTGGTGCATATAGTATACAATGGAATATTAGTCATAAAAAATAAAATTTTATCATTTACAATAACATGAATGACCCAGGAGGTATTATGCTTAGTGAAATAAGTCAGACAAAGATACCAATGATTTCTCTTATATATGGAATCTAAAAAACAAAATAAACAACAAAGCAGAAACAAACTCTTAGATACAGAGAATAAATTGATGGTTTCCAGATGGCAAGGTGGTTGAGGGAATGAGTGAAAAAGGTGAAAGGATTAAGAAGTACAGATTAGTAGTTGTAAAAATAGTCATGGGGATATAAGTTATAGTATAGGGAATATAGTCAATATTATTGAAATAACTATGTGTGGATGGGTACTAGATTTATTGCGGTAATCATTTTATGAGGTATATTCATATACATATCTAATCACTGGGTTGTACATGTGACACTAATATATTTTATGTCAACAGTAACTGAAAAATAAATTTAAAATTAATTCAAATTCCTTAAAATTCAAAAAAGTAAAAATTAAAATTGGCTTAATCAAAAGTGAAAACTATAGTGATTCAGATGGTCATTAGAGTCTGTCTCCAGTACGGGAATAGACTATTATTGGTTATTCCTGAATCACATGTTCCCCTGTGATATGGGGGCAGAAGTTTAGATTCTACTCATTTGGACGGTATCCTCATTGGAAAGCAGGTATCTGTGATTAGAAAAAGGTGAAACAGACCCACCCTGAACAGGCAAACACAACAAACACTCTGATCATCTCTAAGTTTTAATCATCTCATATGCTTCCATAGCCATAACCTGACCTTGCCCCACATGTTTTTGGTCTGGCAGCCTTCACTTCAAATTGACCATTTAATGGTGTTAGCCTTTCCTAAATGCCCTGAATCAAAAATTGCTTATCAAAATTGTAATTGTCCTTCAGCCCTGAAAAGTTTTTACCATCGGAAATGTCCCATGAGATCTCTCAGTAGTCTATCCAACACAATGAGAAAAGTCACTATTTATTGAGTTTTCACTGCCCATGCATCCAAATAGAAGATTTCTCCAACTAGAAAGTAATTACTCATTTTCCCAGTGAGTACATTTAAAACAAATGTTTTGGGTCAACTTGAATATATAAAAATTTAGGAATGTAGATGAAACTGTGGACTAGCTCTGATGTCTAAGTCATTCTGTAGATTAATCATTGGAATGATTGCTGTCTTGAACTTTCCCTCTTTTTTCAGCCTCTTTACTTGCATCCATGTGTTGGCCCAAAAACAAAAGTCCTTCTTTGAACCATCGTTGTGGCTTTCCTAAGCTCAGCACCTTTGTTTCTGCCTCAATACTTTGAGCTGCAGCATCTTTTGAATCTCCATGTGTGATATTTCACTGGAAAGAAAATGGCATGGCTCTTTCTTCCTTTTCTATCCATCCTGCAAGTATACATACAGTCTCCCAGAATAACCACCTACTGCAAATCCTTTTAAAGTAATGTTTATGTAACCTGTTTATTCTAACATCCAACCCCTCGAACTGTCAGGTCACATGCACAAAATAATTACTAAACTTGCAGAAAAATTGTTGACACCTCTCTATTGACTTCATCAAATGACCTGTGTAGGTGTCCAAACTTGTCAACAGGCTGTTTCATGCCCAGAAAATACATTATAGTTCAAGGAAATTAGCGTATTTTTAATTTCTTTTTTAATGTTCAAATACATGTTTCCATTTTCTTGCCACCACTTCCCCCTGCCCCACCCACTCTCAACTCCCACCCTCCATCCTTCCCCACTTGGGCTTTGTTCATGGATCCTTTATACATGCTACTTGACTTGATCCTTCCCCTTCTATTCCTCAAACCCCTCTCCCACCTCCCCTCTTGTTACTGTTGGTTTGTTTTTCCTCTCAGTGTTGCTGGTTTTATTTTCCTTGCTTGTTTGTTTTCTTCATTAGGTTCCACTTATAGGTGAGATCGTATGATATCTATCTTTCACCCCCTGGCTTATTTCACAGAGCATAATGGTCTCCAGTTCCATCCATGCTGTTCCTAAGGGTAGGAGTCCGTTCTTCTTTCTGCTACATAGTATTCCACTGCGTAAATGTACCAGTTTTTTGATCCACTCATATATTGATGAGCACTTAGGTGGCTTCCAGCACTTGGCTATTGTAAATTATGCTGCTATGAACATTGCGGTGCATATGTTTTTTTGAATTAGTGTTTTGGGATTCTTAAGGTATAATCCCAGCAGCAGAATTCCTGGGTCAAAAAGCATTTCCATTTTTAGCTTTTTGAGGAAATCCCAACCTGTTTTCCACAGCGGCTGCACCAGTCTGCATTCCCATCAACAGTGTACTAGGGTTCCCTTTTCTGCGCAACTTTGTCAGCACTTGTTGTTTGTTGACTTACGATGGCCATCCTGACTGGTGTGAAGTGGTATCTCATTGTGGTTTTAATTTGCATCTCTCTGATGGCTAGTGATGCTGAGCATCCTTTCGTATGTCTCTGGGCATACGAAAGTCCTGCTTGGAGAAGTGTCTGTTCAGGTCCTTTGTCCATTTTTTAATTGGATTGTTTGTCTTCCCAGAGCGGAGTGGTGGGAGTTCTTATATATTTTGGAGATCAAACCCTTGTCCAAGCTATCATTGGCAAATATATTTTCCCATACAATTGGTTCCCTTTTCATTGTGCTGATGTTCTCTTTAGCTGTGCAGAAGCTTCTTATTTTGATGAAGCCCCATTTGTTTATTCTTCCCTTTAAAGCCCTTGTTCTAGGAGACATATTGGTGAAAATATTGCAGCGTGGAGAATCTGAGAGTTTCCTGCCCATATTCTCCTCTAGAACTTTTAAGGTGTCACAGCTTACATTTTAGTCTTGTATCCATCTTCACTTTGTTTTAGTGTATGGTGTAAGTTGGTGGTCAAATTTCAAATTTTTGCATGTAGCTGTCCAGCTCTCCCAACACCATTTGTTGAAGAGGCTATTTTTACTCCATTTTATGCTCCTGCACCCTTTGTTGAATATTAATTGACCATAGAGACATGGGTTTATTTCTGAGCTCTCTATTCTGTTCCATTGATCTGTGTATCTGTTCTTATGCCACTACCAGACTGTTTTGATTACACTGGCATTGTAATATAGTTTGATGTCAGTATTGTGATCCCTCCTACTTTGTTCTTCTTTCTCAAAGTTGCCACAGCAAGTCAGGGTCATTTATGATTCCATATAAATTTTTGAAATGTTCTTTCTATGTCTGTGAGATACGCCATTTGTATTTGGTACAGATTGCATTGAATCTATGAATTGCTTTGGGTAGTTTGGACATTTTGATTATCTTAATCCTTCCAATCCGTAAACATCGTATATGCTTCCATTTATTTGTGTCTTCCTTAATTTCTTTCTTCAGTGTTGTATAGTTTTCTGTGGACAGCTCTTTTACCTCCTTGGTTAAATTTATTCCTAGGTAGTTTATTTTTCTTGCCTATAGCAAATGGGATTTTTTTCCTGATTTCTGCTTCTGATATTTCACTGTCGGTGTACAAAAATGCCTTCGATTTCTGCATATTGACTTTGTATTCCGCCATCCTGACAAATTCACTTATTAGGTCAAGTATATTTTTGGTGGAGTCTTTGGGGTTTTCTATGTACACTATTATGTCATCTGCAAACAATGACAGTTTTACTTCCTCCTTTCCACTGTGGATGCCTTTTATTTCTTTTTCGTGTCTGATCGCTGTGACTATGACTTCCAATACTGTGTTGAATAGAAGTGGTGAAAGCGGCCAACCTTGTATTGTTCCCAATCTCAGTGAGAAAGCTTTTAGTTTTTGCCTGTTGAGTGTGATGTTGACTGTAGGTTTTTCATATATGGCCTTTATTATGCCGAGGTATGCCCCCTTTATTCCCACTTTGCTGAGTGTTTTTACCATAAATGGATGCGTACCTTATCAAATGCTTTTTCCACATCTATTGATAGGATCATGTGGTTTTTGTCTTTCCTCTTGTTTATGTGATGTATTACATTTATTGATTTGCAAATATTGAACCATCCTTGCATCCCTGAGACGAATCCCACTTGATTTTGGTGGATGATCTTTTTAACGTATTGCTGGATGCAGTTTGCCAATGTTTTGTTGAGGATGTTACTGTCTGTGTTCATCAGTGATATTGGCCTGTATTTCTCTTTCTTTGTTGCATCGTTATCTGTTTTGGGGATTAGGATGATGCTGGCCTCATAAAAAGAGTCTGGGAGTCTTCTCTCTTCTTGGATTTTTTGGAATAGTCTCAGAAGGACAGGGGTTAGCTCTTCCTTAAATGTTTTGTAAAATTCTCCTGTGAAACTCTCCGGTCCAGGGCTTTTGTGTCCTGGGAGTTGTGATGACTGCTTCAAATTCACCAGCTGTTATCAGTCTGTTCAGGTTTTCTGCTTCTTCTTCATTCATTGTTGGAGGTTACATTTTTCTAGAAATGTGTCCATTTCATTGAGGTTTTCAAATTTCTTGGCATATAATTGTTCATAGTAACTTCTTACAATCCTTTGTGTTTCTGTGGTATCAGTTGTTGTTTTTCCTCTTTCATTTCTGATATAATTTATTTGGGTCTTCTCACTATTTTTCTTGATGAGTCTGCTTAAAGGCTTGTCAATTTTGTTTATCTTTTCAAAGAACAAGCTCCATGATTTGTTGATCATTTGAATTGTTCTTTTAGTCTCTATGTCACTCAGTTCTGCTCTGGTCTTGATTATTTCCTTCCTTCTACTTGCTCTGGGCTTTGCTTGTTGTTGTTTCTCCAGTTTTGTAGCTGTAAGGTTGTCATTTATTTGAAATGTTTCTATCTTTTTATACGTTGGCCTGTATTGCTATGAACTTCCCTCTCAGTACTGCCTTCGCTCTGTCCCATAGGTTGAACTGTTGTGTGTCCATTTTGATTTCTTTCCAGAAACTTTTTGATATCTTCTTTGATCTCATTATTGACCTATTCATTATTTAATAGCATGCTATTCATCTCCATGAGTTTGAAAATTTTTGAGTTTTTTCCTTGAGGTTGGTTTGTAGCTTCAAGCCCTTGTGGTCTGAGAAAAAGCTTGTTATGATTTCAATTTTCTTGAATTTGCTGAGGCTTCTTTTGTGTCCTATCATGTGGTCTATCTTTGAAAATGTTCCATGTGCATTTGAAAAGAATGTGTATTTTTCTTCTTGGGATGAAAGGTTCTATGTGTATCAGTTAAGTCCATTTGATCTAATGAGTGACTCAGTTCCACAATATCTTTTTTGATGTTTTGTTTGGAAGGTCTATCCATTGTTGACAGTGGAGTGTTAAAATCCCCTACTATCAGATTGTTGCTGTCTATATCTTTGTTGAAGTCCTCCAAGATATCCCTTATATATTTGGGTGCTTCCATGCTAGGTACATATAGGTTTACAATGTTTATTTCTTCTTGATGGACTCTTCCTTTGAGTATTATGAAATGTCCTTCTGTGTCTCTTTTTATGGCCTGTGTTTTGAAATCTATTTTTGTCTGATATAAGTATTGCTACCCTTAGGGGGTTTTCCTGTCCATATGCTTGGAATATTTTTTTCCATTCATTTACTTTCAATCTGTGTAGGTCCTTTTTTCTGAGGTGGGTCTCTTGTAGGCCGCATATGTGTGCATCATGTGTTCTTATCTATTCAGCTACACTATGTCTTTTGATTGGAATATTTAATCCACTTACATTTAAAGTTATTATTGATAGATACTTATTCATTTTTTCCCTTTGTACCTGTGTTTCTCTCTTTCTCACTCTTTTTCTTCATCTTCTTAAAGCAGTCCCTTTAGCATATCTTGTAGTACTGGTTTGGTGAAGATGTATACTTTTAGCCTTCTTTTGTCTGGGAAACTCCTTACTTCTCCTTTCATTTTAATTGAGAGCCTTGCTGGGCAGAATAGTCTTGTTTACAGACCTTTGCTTTTCATTACTTGAAATATTTCTTGTCATTCCCTTCTGGTTTGTAATGTTTCTGTTGAGAAGTCAACTACTAGCTGAATTAGGGCCCCCTTGTATGTTACTACCTGTTTCTCCCTTGCTGCCTTTAGGATTCTCTGTTTGTCTTTGCCATTTTCTATTTTAATGATGATGTGTCTTGGAGTGGGCCTCATTGAGTTCCTCTTGAATGGGACTCTCTGTGATTTCTGGACTTGTGTGATTTTTTCTTTCCTTAAATTAGGGAATCCTTCCATCATTACTTTTTCAAACAGGTTCTCTATCCCTTCCTCCTCTTCTCCTTCTGGTATCCCTAGTATATAGATATTGTTATGTTTCAGGCTGTCCTGCATTTCCCTAAGTGCCTCCTCATTCTTTTTGAGTCCTTTTTCATTTTCGTGCTCTTTCTGGGAGCTTTTTTCTACCTCATCCTGCACCTCACTGATTCAGTTCTCAGCTTCCTCTAGCCTGGATTCTTTCCACTGTGTTCTTCAATTCAGAAGTGGTTTTCTTCATTTCTTCTTGTCTCTTATTGATAGTTTCTATGTCCTCTTACATTTTGATGTAGTTTGCAGTAAGTTCCTCATAGTTTTCCTGTAGTTTTTGGTAATTCTCTTTGAGCTCACTGAACTTCCTTAGAACCGTTGTTTTGAACTCAGTATCTGATAGTTTACTTTTCTCTATTGCATTTAGTTCTCTTTCTGGGGATTCCTCCTTTCCTTTCGACTGGGAGGTATTTCTTTGTCTTCCTATTATTTGTGAGACTCTTCTTTTTTGCTTCTACTTTTTAAACTGATCTGTTTGACTTTCTGACTTTGTGGTGTGAACTTCTATGGTAGGAGACCACTCTTTTGTCTTTCTGGAACTACCTCTGATAATGTCAGCTGTTGACCCCATCTGATCTTAGGCAGGCTTTTCGAGACTTCCCATAATCTACTGTCTGTGGCTTTCTCCTTCAGTTGTTAACCTAGTCACTCTGCACTCAGCAGTCAGGCTTAGGCACCACAGGGCAGGGCAGAGTCCCTGCTTGGGGCGCGGTTATTGTGTCCATTCATGCTGCTGCCACTCAGGGCAAGTGTTCTGCCTGAGCAAGATGGCTGCTGCCATATGGGGAATGAGTCAGGACCAGGACCCTGACGACTACTCTCTCAGTTCTCTTGCCAAAGCTTCCTTCTCCAGTTCCTCCTCAGGTGTCTGCAGCCCACTCTGCCCCCGCCTTTGCCAGAGCCCAGGGTAATGGCTGCAAATAAAAATTTATGCGTTGACCCTTTAAATGGCTCTTTGCATCTCCAGTCACCTGTCTCTGGCAGAGAGCAACTCTGCTTCTTTTCATAGGTAGCTGGTATCTGTGTACTTTTGGGGCACTGGTACTGTAGGCTGGAGATCCTCACTTAAATTTAAAACCCCACTCTTCTCAGGGGGATCCACCTGGCCATTTAAATATCCCTCTGGTGCTGCCACCCGTGGGCACCCAGCCCACTTTCTCAAGTCTCTACCACACTCCTTACCAGTTAGGTTGTGCTAAAGCCGATTCTTGTGTCTGTCTGAGGTCTCTCTTGCTATTGTTCAGTTGTTTCTTCCCGTGATTTCTCCACAATTTGGTTGTAGTTCCAGATTGTGGCTGGGATCAGGTCAGCATGACTTATATTCACTCCTCTGCCATCTTTAAGTCTAGCGAAGTTAGAGTTTTAAAAGAACTTGAAGATAAAGATACTTCCTGATTTCTGAGGAATAATATTTTGGGGGTGCAGTCATAGGAGGGCACCGCACCCTTTATTTACATAAATGTTTATGCCTATGTGGTTTGCATGTTTTATCTCATTTAATTCTTCCAACATTCCATATGAGGTAGGGGTTTTTATCCCTTTTCACTGAGGAGGGAATGCATTCTCAGAGCATTCAACTAACTTTCCCAAGGACAGACAGCTACAAAGTACCAGGTTTGTCTGACTCTATAACTCATATTCTTTGCCATACCACACACTTGAACAAAATTCCAAACTGCTCTTTTTTTTTTCTATTTAGATATCTTGCATAGGATGTGTCAACAAACATTAATAACCAAATAAACTCCATATGACCTGGAGTTCACCCTTTTAATGGTGAACTCCAGGTCACAACATAGTAACTTATCAATTCAACTGCACCAGGGTTTCTGAAGACAATGGCTTGTGTGCCCAAGCAGGTTGTAAATAAATTTCAAGTGGAATCTGGCATCACCCTGAAAGAATTCTAACTTAACACATTTGGGCTAATTTACCAAGATGGCTTCAGAGTAGGCTAACTTTACACAGCACATTTTTTTTTTAAAAAAAGAACGCATTTATTCAGTGTCATGATCAGTCTATTACATTTAGCAATCAACAGCATGGGTACAAAAAAAAAAAGAAGAAGAAAAGAAAAACTACAGTAAAAACCCTTTGTTGGAATGTGTTACACTTTCCACAGAACAGAAACTAAAATAACCTGTTATACAATTAGTCACAAATACAGTCCTCAAGTTTTTTGCCCATTCACATGAGTATTGTCTAAAACATGTCTTCTTTGTAGCAGCTAGGCCCTGCCACCACTGTGCTTGGCTGAGTTCATATATCTGTTGTAACCTGTAGCTTCCCTGTCACTTCTCTGGCTCTCATCTCCTGCTAAGCTTTGTTAAAGCAATTAAAACCTTCTGCCACTGCCATAGCTGCTGCTGCTGCTGCAACTACCATAGCCACTTTGATTTCATGGTTTGGCAAAGTATTGGCCTCCACCACCATAGGGGCCAGAGCTTCTGCCTCCAAAGTTTTCTCCCTTCGTGGGTCCAAAATTTGAAGATTGATTGTTGTAATTGCCAAAATCATTGTAGCTTCTGCCACCTCCAAAATTGCTTCCATCATTACCAAATCCATTATAGCCATCCCCACTGCCACCATATCCACCACCACCACGACCACCACCAAAGCCACCTCAACCACTGAAGTTTCCTCCACAACCAAAGTTGTCATCCCCACCAAAACCACCTCCACAACTACCTCCAAAGTTTCCAGAACCACTTTGACCTCTTTGGCTGGATGAAGCACTAGCCATCTCTTGCTTAAATAGGACTTTCCTTACTTCACAGTTGTGGCCATTTACAGTATGGTATTTCTGAATGACAATCTTGTCTACAGAGTCATGGTCATCAAAGGTTACAAAAGTAAAATGTCTCTTTTTGCCACTGCCTCAATCAGTCATGATTTCAATCACTTCAATTTTCCCATACTGTTTAAAATAATCTCTTAGGTGATCTTCTTCAGTGTCTTCTTTAATACCACTGACAAACTTGTGGAAATCTTTTTCACAGTGAATTGGGCATCTGGTTTTTGAGAATCTTCTCTTGGGACAGCCTTCTTTGGTTCCACAACTCTTCCATCCACCTTGTGTGGCCTTGCATTCATGGCTGCATCCACCTCCTCCACAATGGCATATGTGACAAACCCAAAGCCTCTGAAGCACTTGATGTTTGGATCTCTCATCATCACACAGTCTGTGAGCATTCCCCATTGCTCAAAATGGCTCCTCAGGCTCTCATCTGTTGTTTCAAAGCTCAAACCTCTGATAAAGAGCTTCCATAGCTCTTCCGGCTCTTTGGGGGACTCTGACTTAGGCATGACAACTGCAGGAGAGGAGGCTCCAATGGTGCTTACTCAGAGGCATCCACCGGCAGAAAGGAGTAATCTAACTAACATATCCCCTAGACTGTTCTTTTCACAATGGAAGACAATGGTACCTTGTAATGGACTCTTACTTAACCATTCTAAAAATAAATGGATATACTATTTTTCCTGGACTGTGTAATACAAGGGAGGACCCAAAAAACAGAATTTATAAGGAAAAAGCATTTGGTAAGGTATGGTGCCCATTTATGATTAAAAAAAAAAAAAAACCAACACTCAGCAAAGAGAGAATAGAGGAAGCATACCTCATTGAGAAACATATAGCAAACATCATAATCAATGGGCAAAAACTAAAAACTTTCCCACCAAGATCAGGAACAAAATAAGGTTGTCCCCTTTCACCACTTCTATTAAAAAAAGGAAAAAAGGAAAAGGAAAAGAAAAAAAATGCTTCTCCTTCAAATTGATTGTTTCAATACAGGACTCTGTTTTCAGTTTTACAAAGTGATGTGAGAAATGGGTCCAGATTTTGCAGGATACATAGAAATATTTTTTTATTTTGTCATTACCTCCATAAACCCCATTCATTTTCATGGCCTAATCTCATTTGAGGTTGGGATTGCTTTCTGTTTTTACTCTAATTTTTACATCACCAATCTTTGCTAAATTGATAGGTAATATCCTAAATATGTCCACTTGTGGGTTGTCACAATGTTCTATCACTATTTGACTCATTTATTCCTGAAACTCTTCATTTCTAAACTTGCTATTATTTTGATTAAAATTAGCTTTATTAGTTTTTTATTTAAAGACAAAACAGCTACTGTAATCTTTTGTAAGTCTCCTAACTAAGACTCATCCTCAATTCATCCAATGTCATCTTTTTAAAAAAAAAGAATTTATTTATAAGAAATTGTATATTTAGTCTTACATATTTAAACTCAGTCACTTTCAAAGTACTCTCCATTTGATATAACACACCTATCGAGACACTTTTTTCCATTGCTCAAAACAGCTTTTGGAACTTATCAATTTTGATGCCTTTTAGTGCTTCTGTCATTTTGTGTTTCTTCTCTTCCACATCTGCAAAACATTTCCCATTGAGGATTTTTTTTCATCCAGAGAAACAAACAAACAAAGTCATTCTGAGCAAGATTGAGTGAATAGGGAGGGTAGGCACTGGGGTCATGCCGTTTTTTGGTCAAAAACTGCTCAACACTCAGCACGATATGGGCAGGTGCACTTGTAAATCACCCATCAAGATATGGGCAAACACTTTGGAAGAGTCTTCAAAAAAAAAAAATTCACTGATGCAGAACACAACAACCCCAGCTGCTACACTGAGAGTTCCTAGAACACTCACCTAGCTGGGGAAGCCTGTACTACAAGGGGCCTGCCCTCCAGAAGATAATGCCAGTTTTAGGGGAGTTCCCCCTTGTACTTTTCTCTCTCTTTCACCTTGAAGTATAACGTATTTTTATTTATTACCTATTTGTTGAGTAATTTCAACAGGCATCCTTTTGTTAAATGCAAATGAGGAAATAAATCTTTTTTTTTTGAGACTACAGTCATGCTGCCAAGATTTTTGTTTGTGACTAGCCTTGCTGATTGATATTACAAAGGTTGTCCCATGAAATTCCGTTTCTTTCTGAGTGTAAAAGCAAAGTTGAATTCAATATTATTTCTACTTGTATACATTAAATTACTTACTTCATTCAGTGTATGTAGAAGCTAAAAAGCCACAGTGGAAGTTTGGATTCTTAAATGGCATAGCCCACTTGTGATTAATTATCCAGCTCAGATTGAGTATTATCAATGAAGTTTAGAAAATAATAAACATTTCATCATGTGTTTCAAACATACAAAGCATAGACACTTTAGGTGGCCAAAAGCAATAGCAGAAGTGTTTGGTTGTTGTTGTTGGGTTTTCCCCCTCCTTGCTCTCCTGACTCATGTTGAAAGGCTTTTGTTTCTAATCACAGCAACAAACAGTAAGGTCATTTCCTTGCGATTATATGGCAGCGGAAGGCGTAGGGGGTTTTTAGGTCCCTATTTCCACCAGCTTGTAGTTGGAGAACACACACACACACACACACACACACACACACACACACACACACACACACACACACCACAAGTCCTTAATACACGTGTTCTTTGTCCTGCACGTTCTCTCCAGTCCCTTTAAATGAGCCGAGATCATGGTTTGGAGGTAAGAATAATTTCTCTTATAATCTTCTTACTACAGATAGTGTAATGCTGCTCTTACTGGCATTTCTTAACAAAATCTTGGGAAGATTTTAATACTATGCTGAGGTAGACAGGGTATTAGTACTTCAGAACCCAAATTTCAGAAAAGGAGACTACGAGAAATGTTTATTTCTGCTTTTTTTCAAAGAATCGCTCTTTCCAAACAAGAATTGGATAAGCTCCAGTTTGACACTGAAGTGAAGATGGTCCTTACTACTAATGTTTTGGAGGGTTTTCCTGTCATTACTTTAAATGTTATCTCTGCTCCCTTCAAGCTCTTAAAAGGCTGATTTCTTGTTTTCACTTCAGAACTTTGGTAGTTACTGCTGAGGTCTATAATTCTACTTAACCTCACCCTCCACTTCACTACTACCCTTTATCCTTTTTTTTGTTCATTTAGTTTTTTACAAATTTAAAGACTAGAGCTCTCTATAGATGTGGGAAGGAGAGTGAGATTGTGAGAACTGTGTCAGTAAGCAACACAAAAATGCTCTGAGGTTGGCAGCTGTTAATGATCTCAGCAGAGTGTGTTTGGGGTCTTCTATATCTTTGTGAGCTCTTGGCAGCACAGATCCTGTGGGGGACCTAGCACTCGTTAGTAACTTTTATGAGACTATCTTAATATTCATCCCTGTTTTGTTTCAAGAAAAAAGCAGGAAAATTGATTCTGTCTCCCATTCTTGTTTATGACAAAAACTGCGATCAGATTTAGCAGCTCAAGGTAGCTGCTAAACACCATTCTCGGAAACACCATTTTTGGTGATGGCTATCAATTAATTAATAAAACTTTTATGATTTTTCAGAGGAAGTCTTACATCATAATTAAAGGGAAACTTTTTTTTCTTTCCTTCCTTGTAATGTGGTTATGGTAAACTCATCAAGTCCAACTCCTATGTCTGTCCATTTTTTCTTCCCTGGTAGGTTGATGTTAGAGATGGAGGGGGGTTGGGGAATCTAGGCAGACCTCAGAAAACAAAAGGAAATTGTGAACCAGGAGACTGCAAAGCTCTTGGGTATAAAAGGAAGTCTGTGGAGGAAGTGGGTAGGATTGGGGAGAGAAGAGAAACGTCAAGGAAATAAATATATCACAATAGGGACTGGGATAGTGCACCCTTACCATAATATAACACAATAATGTGGCCTTAGAAATGAATCAGTTTTCTCTAAATCAGTCCTGTCTAAAGGTATTGACTGATCTGAAGGAGTAAAAAAATATACAAATTATCCAAAATGCAACCCTTGGACCTGGATTGTCAGGACTGTCAGCATGTCATTATTAGATGACCCTACTCCTACAACTCAGTCCATAGAAGCTTCCTAGAAGTAAGATCATCTTTTACAGCAGCCCTTCCAAGAATCAGAAACTACACTTTTTAACAGAGAATCTAAAATATTCCCAGGCACTACAACATTATCCCTCCCTTATAATCATAATCTCCCATGTTAATAGGTCTGATTGATATCAAGTGACTTATTAATATCAGGTCAATGCTGCTTTGATAGCAACTCAGACTCTTCTGTCTTGTAGATAACTAGACCTCATATAGTTTCTTAAATTAACATCTGGCCAAAAGTTTGCCAAGAACACATAAAACATTTATTACCAAAAGAAGGGGGACATGTTAGAAAAGGTGGTAACAGTTATCCACTAGGTATTTTGTCCTCTGAATTTCCCAAAAAAGGAATCTGGATACTGAGTAAAAGGCAAAGATGCCGCCTATAATAAATACCTCAAAGCAGAAAAAACAAATAAATAAAATAAAATATTCCCAGGCATACCAAATCCTAATCTCAAGCATATTCTGTGTGTACAAATGTACCATTTATTTGGTCCTCCACTTGGAGTATGTAGTTATTCCCCCTTATTTGCATGGGATATGTTCCAAGACACCAGTGGATGCCTGAAACTGCAGGTAGTGCCGAACTCCTCTGTATACTATGTTGTCCCTATACATACATAACTATGATAAAGTTTAATTTATAAATTAGGCACAGTAAGAGATTGACAAGAGTAACTACTAGTAAAATAGAATAATTATAACAATGCAGTCTAATAAAAGTTATATAAAAATATCATTATTAAGTAAATAAGGCTGACTTGAACACTGGCACTGAGATACCTCAACAGTCAATCTGATAACCAAGATAGCTACTCAGTGACTAACAGGAGGGAGCACATATGGGGTGGGGACACTGAACAAAGGGATGATTCATGTCCCAGGCTGGATGGAGGGGACAGTGCGATATTTCATCACACTACTCAGAATGGCATGCAATTTAACACTTATGAATTGTTTATTTATGGAATTTTGCATATAGTATTTTAGACAATGGTTGACTGAAAGCAACTGAAACTGCATATAAGGGAGGACCACTGTACAGGGAGGTGGAGGTTCCTATGTCTCCCAGTAAAGAGGATGCTCAGTAACTATGGGAAGAGTGGTAGTCTAATACCATTGGTTGAGTTGAATCATTAAATATATTTATGTTGTGGAACATTTGAGCTGGAAGAAATCTTGTCTAATTCTTTCATTCTATTGCTGATGAGATTGAAATACAGAGAAATGAAGGAATTTTCCTAAAATCTTATCCTGTTAGGGGCAGAGCACAGCCTAGCATCCGTGTCTCCTGAGTCCTGATTCTGTACTCTGTCCACCACTATGCTGTTTCTAGAACCCACTATTGCTTTACCTGATGTCTGGCTTCTCTGCATTCCATGCAGCATGTTTCTCTCATGCACATATTTCTGTCTTGGATTAGAAATGTGGGAGCAGCATCCCTAATGAGGTTTTGCATTGCTCCCAGCTGCGGGCAGAAACCAGAGGACAGGTGCACGAAAGACCCTATGAAAGAGAACCAGCAGTCTTACTGCTAGTCACAACAAGCTGTATCCCTGACTAAAATTTACTAAAACACTTTTTCCTTGTTGTGTAAGGAATCTGAAAATATTAGTGAGCTCTTAATAGAGGCCTGTCTGCTTAATTTTAATGCAAGAATGAGATTATCACCTATCCCTGACATGAAGCTCTAATTAAGACTTTTTCTTGCTTAATGTTGGAGAACTATAAAAGAACTCAAATGAAAAACTTTTTGTTAACTGGAAAGATAAAGCGAAGAGCAGGTAAAATATACATTAGCATAGGTTAATACAATCTGACAAGTTTAGGCAACCTGTATTATTCCAATAAAAGCAATATAATAAAAGGAAAACATTGGGTACATTCTCTGTTTATTTCAGATGTTTTAAAAAAAGCAAAAAAATCTTTGCAGGTGGGTCTATAAAGGTATGTTCACCTCTGTTCCTTTATATATTGGTTTATTTTCTTCTTTTGGTTATTTTTTCCTCTATCATTGTAAGTTAAAATGAACAAGTCAGCCGAGTTTATACTTGATCTTTCAAGATTTTACTTTATACCACCCTATCAAATGTGTTTATATTCAGGTTTTCAAATCAAGAATGGAACTAGTCCAGAAGCTGACCTTCTATAATAGAGACTTGATCCCAGGTCTAACAGCCACTTTTTTGACAACCTCTATGACCTTGGGGAGCTCATTTTTCCCATCCAGGCCTTGGAATCCACATTTGTGGGTGAAGAGGTTAGACTAATACTGAAGCTCTTTTTTCATCTTTAAAATGCTCTGATTATTAGTAGTTCCTTCCATGTCATCCAGATAAGTTGCAGCTGTATCTCTCTCCCTACTCATCTCGGTCTCCTTGCTCTCTTTGATCCTTTTTTCTGTTCCTCCTTTCTTCTTCTTTCCTCTCCTTCTTTCCACTGATCTTTTCATTTTCACTAGAGAAAAATTCAGGGCTAGGACTACATGACCAGATGTATACAGTGCCAATGGCTGTATATGGTTGGAGAAAACTGAGTAAGGCAAGGTACAAGATGGAGAAATTACTGAAACCACTAACTGGCATCAGGCACTGTCTAAGAGATACTGTCTAAGAAGACATCAGGACCTTGTGGGTAATGGATATAACTCTTACATCGAAATTCGACAATGCTCCCTAGATTCCAAATTTTTAAAGCCAACACACATTTCCTTGCACCAGCAAGGAAAGTTCATTGCACCAGCAATGTGACAGGCTTGGGCTTGCACAGGTGAATGAGATTCAGCCACTGCACTTAGGAGGGCTGATCAGTGGGAGAATGCAAATGGGAACTCTCCAGTTACTGCAGCTCTCACAAGCTTAACTTTTAGTTCAGTTGCCACCTATGTTTGGGGAGTGTGAACACTGTTGATGTGAAATGGTTGTAAGTAGTGGAATTTAATTAATATGATTTTGAAGTCAAAGGGTTAGACAGACAGTGGTGAATTTAGGTAGAAATTGAGCAATGTCAACTACAATAAACAGTGACACCCTAAAGCATTCAGGGGTCCACTAGTAAAGGTTCTGTTTTTTTTAATAGGCTCTGTCTAAATGAAATACAGGGAAGGAGGAACAGTGAGAGAAAATTTTTTGAGTTTTAACATATAACCCCTGCTTTGCCACTTATGAACTGAGACTCCCTCTGGCCCTCTTATGGGGATAATTAAAATTACTTTATCAGGTTATTGGGAAGATTAGAGCTAGTCTCTGGCACTGAAGACATACCTAAGGAACATCTGTTAATATTATTCAATAATAATATTATTATACATCTATCTCAAGTGAGGCAAATAAAGACAATGATATGATGAAAATAGGTACACACCACACAAAGATTGAATATACAAAGTAATGACTGGGTAATTTTCAGGGCTCTTTATGATCACGATAGCATAAATATGAACCGCTTATTCATTACCCCACTTTAGGGTAATCTTTACATCTTCCCATTATCAGGATATCCATCATCCTTTCATCATTTTGGACACATGAGATCACTTGACTGCACATATTTGTCTAGATTTTACTGGGCACAAGCTCACAATTAAGTCATTGTGGTATATTGTCATGGGCTTGAGGTCAAGTTTTCATCTTTTTAAAGACCTGGTTCTAAACCATTTTAAGGATGTGGAACCAATACAAATCTGATGAAAGTTTTGGAAAGTCTTCTTGAAAAGATTCTCACTAACACATTTTACCTATACTTGCAGAGGGAGAAGCAATTTGCAAACCCTCCTAACCTCATAATAGACCTATGTGAGGTTCATGCATTCCAGCTGAAGAACTGGAATACACTGTGTGTGTATTTCAGAGAATTAATAGGAAACTAGTTGACCTCTGTGGGTAATGCCCAAGAAGTGAGGTTTTCTGAAACTCTTCAGCACCTAAACTTATTTTAGCCTGCCAGAAGTGTGGTGTCCCAGAATTGACATGGGCTCCACAGAAGATATTTAGACTTTCAGAATAAAGTCTGTATAATAAATAGTCTGTAGCTATTTATACCATTTCTCTGGGAGCGGGAGTCATACCTTTAGCAACACCAGGGTGTGGAGGAGGCAGTCTTTCTCCTGGTACTTGGCCATGTGTTGAGTTGAGAGTAAGGTCACTCTAGCGGGACTGGAGAGTAATAGCTCTGTTCACCATTGTAACAGTCATCTGACTATAAGGATGCATCTTAAACTCTGCAGAGATTTCTTAGAAATCACTATATTTGAGTTGGAATAATAGGAGATTGTTCTTGGTAACCATGCATAGCCCCAAGTGCCCACATAAAGGGGCAAGCACAATGCCTGAGGTCCCACACACCAAAAATATTACTTTGCATTATTCTTTTTGCTTTCTTTTTAAAAGAGACTATTCACAGATTAGTGCTACTTTGAAATATTTTATAAGAAAAAAGAAGGCTACTTTGCTTTCCCAATTTTTAGGAAGTGAATAAGCGCTCCATTTTTTCATTCAACAGATGTTTATTGAGCAGTTGCTGGGATCCAGTGGTTAAAAAGATTGAGATGGTCCCTAGCGGCAGGTATTATATAAAAAGTACCTCATTATTTACAATTGTGAAAAGTGTTACAAAAGAGAAGTATAGAGAGCTAAAAGAACAAATAACACTCAGAATAAGAGTTATGGAGCCCAGAGCTATTCCAGGTACACTCTGTGTATCAGCTCATTTAAACTTCATAGCAAGGCCCCAGTGTCATTTCCATTACGCAGATCACAAAGTCAACTAACAAAGAGATGTGATCATTTACCCACAAAGCCAATATTTGAACTCTGGGCAATCTGACATCAGAGTCTTCACTGATAATCACTATACATGGCTTTTAAGAGAAAGTGACTTTTAATCTGTTTTGATAAACTGGGACTGTTGGCAACTCCTCATGCTTTGAGGTGGGAGGCTCATACAGAGAAGGAACTAGAAGAGGATCAGTGTGGCTGGTGTCCTGAAAGTGAGGAGGCAGGACAAGACAGGGCCAGGTGGGCAGGAAGCAGGAGGAGCAGGGCTTGGGGGCTGCCCAAGGGATGAGAACATTCTTCAAATAGAATTCAGTCATCTCTAAAGCTAAGAAACCTGGTTAAGAAGACACCTTCAGGAGCCTCCCATGCTTGTGAAATGAAAGCATCGAGAAGCATTCTCCTGACCTGCTTGATTATTTCATGTCAATTTGTTATTGTGTATATAGAAAGCAGCCTGCTTGAGGATGCTTTATCTGGTAATCAACCTGTCCCATTGATGTCCTTCTCAATCCAAAATGTGTTCTGCCTTTTCTGAGACTTACAAGAATACATTTTCCATAATGGTTCATGTAGCCCCATTGTGCCTATGGCATACCCGGTAATCATCACCATCATGGTGGCAGGCACTGTATTGTGTGCTTTCCATGCATTCTGTGTTTCAGCCTCAACTCGGTGAGATAGGGACTGTGACAGTTCAAAACCAATCTACAATGATTTTCCCAAGGTCCCGCTGGCTAGTGTCAGAGTCAGGACCTTGCATACATGCTTGCTTAATGCCCCAGTCCATGCTGAACCGTACACAGTATTGCCTCCTTGCATACAGTACTTCCCATTTAACAGCTGTGAAAACTGCACAAAGTTGATGATTGAACAGATTCTAAAACTTAGGTTTCAGATTAAGTTACATTTTCTAGGCCAACAGTTAGATCTTGGAAAAAGAAAGGAAATTGAATAGAACACTATGACCTGAAGCAGTCTAATAAACATGTTACAGATTTACCAGCCCACTGGCTGAATTGGTGGAATTAGCAAAAACAGAGAGATCTCATGGGAGTGGGGGGTCTGTATTTGGATAGTAACCAATAGGAGTTTGGAAAAAAGAATCAAGAATAAAACAGAATAGTGTTAATATTTATTAGGTACTTCTTATGTTCTAAATTCTTTATATGTATTCACTCATTTAACCCTCACAACACCCTGGTGAAGTTGGTCAATTTGTATCTCCATTTTACAAATGGGATTTCAGACCCTCTGCTTAACCACTAATGAAACCAGGGTCTTTAAATAAAGGTACCTGGTAGGAATGGTGTTATTACAATTTCCTGGGCCCTACAGATTACTGTGTCAATCAGAGTTATCTCACAGGCAGAGGAAGGAACAAAATTTTTCTAAAGTTTTTTCCAAATTGCTTAAGCTCAATCCCACCCCTTTATTTTCTTCCAAGTTGTCACAACCAGGAATAAAAAGAAGGAAAGGAAACCTCAGTGGTTTCAGGTAAGGAGATCTATGAAGGAATATGGATAGTATTACCCTCCCATTTTACAAACAAGAAAACTGGAGCTCCAAAAGCTTAATCAAATGCCCAAGGCAACAGAGCCAGGAATTTAAAAGACTGTAAAGCCAACGTATATTCTTTAATCTTCTTCTAAAACCTGTCCTTGAAGCTAACACACCTGGTCATAGCTCCATTATTTTGAGTGTCAGCCATACACTACAGCCAACACACTCTAGAATGGTCTGTCATCATGGAGAGTTCTACTGGACATTGATGTAAAAGACTGGTCCCTTAGCCTCATCTCTGCACTTCCTTGATTGGGAAAGTGGGGAGGTCACTTAATGTGACATATCTTATGGTCTATACATCAAAGAAAAATAATTTCTAGTCTCCTACAACCAAACAAAAATGTGCAGTCACTATTTTATCCCCAAGAGCCTGACTTGGTGCAGGTGCTCAAAAAATATTTATTCATTGGACAGCAAACAAAACAATGAATGAAGCCAGCAAAATGGGCACTGTTCACAATTTTGTAGAAATTGAGTATTGTATAATCAGAAGGAAGAAATTGTAAAACAGAATAATATCCAATTACAGAAAAAAAAATAGTCCTGGTTGTTTTCAATATACTTTTCATCAATAACTTACCACTGTGTTTGCAGAAGAAGGAGACACACCTGAATGTGTGTAGAAATGAAGCAGAACTTCAGTTGACTATAATACAAAACAAAGGTATTATAATGGAATAAAGTGGAAAATTCTACAAATATTTCTAATACTCAGGCACAATATTTGTGGAAATCTAAGGAGTGACAGGCAAGCGTCTGACTCTGGCAGGTCCACATCTTCTTCCTTCACCCTCAGTCCTTGCCAGCACCAAGGGACCCATTTTTCTTGTTTAAATAAATCACTTTCTCTTTGATAAAACTCTTCTCCGTTCCAAAGCATCTAACCCTTTAGGTCTCTGAAAAGGTGACAGCCATTACAATAATTGTTCCCAGGCCATAAAAACCAAGACTTTTATTTCCAGGGCTGTTATAAAATTCTTCTATTTCTTAAAAGTGTGCCTCTTTTCACTGACTTCAGCGACTGACAGAGGGAGCCATCAAGGCAGCCAGGCTGTGCTGATGGACACTGCAGACTCTTCACAATTCCAATTTAATGTTATAGAAGCCTTCACACCATGAAATGCATGAGGTGAAGCATTGTGTGCAGAGCTGGCTTGTATTTCAGGGTATATTTTTAAACTTTATTTTTTGGTGAATACTTTTGTAAGGATGTCGAACTTATTTGGAGAAATAGAAAGCAGGAACTCCACATCTGGATCCTTGGATCTGTACAGCTGTGTGATGACAGAAAGTCACATCCTTTCTTTGGGTTCTCTTTAAAAGAAGAAATAGCAGTGAAGGCACTTTGAAAGTTTAAAGCACTCCAGCAAGTTAGGTGGTATTATGGCTAATTGGAACATTCAGACCAAGTTTGTTCATGGCCAGAGCTCCTTCAAGTTCAGGGGCAAAGTAGAATCTGCTCCCTGTCCACTAAGCACTGATCATGGCCTTTGAGAACATCCACCGTGAAAGAGTCTGTAGCAATTGCTTGGTTTTTAGTAGTAAAAAGTATAATAATATTATTTGAAATTGCAGGCACATTCATGTAAACCTCCCAGACCTGGAAGGGAGTTCTATTATTATCCTCATTTTCCAATGAGAAAACCAAGGTTCAAGAGAAGTGATGTACCCTGCATGAGGCCACACAGGTACTAATGAGCAGGGCTGGGGTTGAAACCCAACTGACTCCAGAGCCTATGTTCTTGACCTTCACACTTCTTAAAGAATATACTATCTGTACTTAAAAAAGGAATAATAGCTGCTTCTTATGGAATGCTTACAATGCACTCGGAAAAATTCTTCCCATTTTACAGTGGCTACTCAGAAAGGGTAAGTGGCTTGCCTGAAATCTCCAGCAACTTAGAGGCAGAGCCAGGATCAGACATTATGCCCATCTGATTTCCTAGGAGCTGACTTCCCAACTCTGCCCTGCACCAAGAGGCTGAGTAGGCAGCTCCACCCTGTATCATCTCCCTGACTAAAGCAAGTGTGATTGAAAAAGCACTGGGACTTACAGAGGTTAATGACTTCCCAATGAGTTTGCATAATGCCCTGTCCAAGCCACTCTTACCAGAAGCACCCATGATGCTTGTTTAAGTGCCCAGCCCATCATATCCCTTCAGTCATGCTGCTCCAGATCAGGAAGTCCAAGAGACAAAACTGAGCCAGGGCCATGGGGTAAATATTTGGTTCCCTGGATACAGCTGCAAGTATTGGGTGAGATTTCCTCTCACAAGACTCATTCCATCTGATGGAGGCAGGAGGGAACTGAGATTAGAAAGAGCAGGAATAGAAGTGGGGAGAAATTTGCCAACAGAGCATAATGACATGTGCTCAATTCTGCTTGTGAATGAAAACACTGGAAACAGCTTTCACCAAAGCTTTAAGGTCATGGTGGCTTCCCTCAGCAAGGAAAAGCGTGCCAATGGTTTGATAGACTCCAGAAGGACAGTAGCCACACAGTGGGTTGGAATTTGGTAATTAAAAGAAAAAGAAGTCGCTCAGTTCCCAATGAGATCTGAACAATGGAAATGATAGAAAACTCAGAAGTGAAACAGGAGATTCATTCATTGTGCCTATATTTGTTAAGCCTCACGAAGAGCTAGGCAATTTCTTAGGAGATAGCAAAGCAGCAGTAAATGAAACATTCTGGTGGCAAATGACAGTGAGCATGAGAGGTGCAGTCCTCAGCCAGGAGAACCTCAGAGGTGAGCTTTCCCACTGGGGATTGTTCTGGAAGTATGTGTAATAATAAATTACATAGTTATACATGAATCTTAGACTGCATAGGAGGTCCACACCCCAGCCCCCAGTGCTGCTCTAGAATTAATGGTGCACCAGTCACTTTTCATGCCGGCCTCTGTTTGCCAAGCTCCATGCCAGGCATCCTGAGGGCAGCCACTCTGTTGGGAGATATATTAGTCCCATCTTAGAGATGTACAAAATAAGTCCTGGGAAAGTTAACTGTGCTGGGCATTCAGCACAGTTCTGTCTGAATTTGCAGCCTCTCTTCTTTCATCTTTGCCACATGTCTCTCCATGGCCTCAGCATCCTAACATCACACTCTGAGGACGCACTCTCACCCGGACCTTCTCCCATTAAGCTTCTCCAGTGGTGTGCTGTTCAGTGTTAAACAACTAGCTCTCTGGGAGAAAGGGTGCCTATATGTAGCATTTACCAATTTCCATGGTGTGAATACTCTCACCATGACAGATTTCATGTTACCAATTAACATCACTTAGCTGGAAAAAGGTGAGCACACCATTAAATACCATGGCTACCATACAGATTAAACAGATATAAATCACCTCGAGAACAAAGATAATAGTGAAATGTCATAAAATAATTGAAAGTGACAAGTTTTGAGCATTTATTACCTTTGCTTTTAATACAATTTATTTCATTGTAAGTTCATAAACTTTAATTTTTAACATTGGTTGTGCATAACTACCAGCTTGAAAATGGGTCAGTGGGCTCTTGTGGGCTGCTGTGAGAGACCCCATGTCACCATCCCCCCACTTGAAGGGTTCTTTGTCCCTCATTCTATTCCCTGGTGTTCTCCCAGAAATATTTTTGGGCTCCTTTTTTATATTTATTTTGTCTCCCTAACCTGTGACCTTTCAATTTTGTTTTTATCCTTGAATATTGTGTTAGCTTCAAGAAAAGACTGACTCTCATTTCAAAACACAAGGAGCATTAGGTGACAAAAATACTGCTTCACTAAATGTTAGAAGAGTCTAAGTACAGAGGGAATGTTTCTTCTGTGATCTTAAAATCAGTCCTGGACATTATGATTAAGAATTTTTCTATATTGTCCCAAATGAATTTGAGTCTTCTGTTTAGTTTGGCAATGCTTTTCTAAATCCCCTACTCAAATATGGCAGTGCCACCAACCAAGCTAGGGCTCTGACCTAATACAATTTGTTTGTATGAATTATAAACTCCCTAAGAACTTATTTTAGCCTCACTTGTACATGGACCACTTAGAACAAAGAGGCTTTGAAAAGCAGAAGTTAGAGACATTCTAACAGGGTTAATGAAAAATCGAAACAGGAAAATTCTGACAAAGAGTACTTGAAAATTAATGTAAAGTTGGTTTAGATTTTCTATTTAATTTTTGTTTATTTTTAGGTTCCAGGGCAATGTATGTGATTTGTTTGCTCTGTGAATGGCTTATATTCAGCCAGAATTCCAAGTGAATAAATAGTATCTATACTATCTATAACTTACAAGCACTGCCATTTATTTTTAAAATCCCTTCACACTACTTGTGCTTGTCTTTACTTCTAAGTTTTTGAAAGTGCTCTTGCTCCTTCCTACAGACTGTTTTTCATGGGAAAAGAGAAAACTGACATTTGGCAAAGCAGAAAGTTTCCAGACCACAGGGTGTCTGCTACTTGCATAAGTGCTGAAGCCAAAATTTCCATTTTCTACAGTGTGCCTGGAGAACTTCGTTTTTGGTCAACCTGAACTGCACACAAGAGCTAAAACCCCCCGCAACCCACGGGCTGTGCTCTAGGCTTTTCTTGGTTACACTTTGTGACTTCCTGTTTACAATATCTGTGCCTTCCCTTTTTTTTTTCTTTTTTGACTCATTGATACTGTACTGTGACATCTAAAAATATAGCCTAACAACTGGTCTTAAGTAAAGAGGATGTTTCTTTTATGGAAAGGGGCAGCAGAAATATCCTGCATGATTTTCTGAAAATAAACATTTGACAGTCTCTCATCTAAGTTTCTAACTTGAAAAGTGCAGAGTATTTATAAAGAGAATCCTTCTTTTCACTACAGCTTCTTCCATGAAGACATGTCACCTGTTTTCCCCCTTGTCATTTGTTGAACTTGGCTCAGCCCTTTATTAGCTAGGAACCTCGGGCAAATTATTCTCAGCTTCTTGTGGTCTCAGCTTCTTCAGTATGAAACGAAGGGCACAACATTTACTTCAGGGGGTTTGTGAGAATTCAGTGGGTAAAATGTATCTCAGAGCACATGACGTAGACAATACAGGCAGCACACGTTCATCTCCACGTCCTGTTGATGAGAACAAAAGTGGCTGGCACAAGCCATCATCTGGTCACAGTCAGATAAGGAGCAAGGGTTTGCAAGAGTTCCTAGCTTTGGGCATATGGGCAGCTAAAAATGGGGTTCTTGAGTTAACCTGTTGATTTATCAAGAAATTAAAATGGAATTTATTTCTACCTTTTGGGTTGCTGATCCTTCCAGGGTTTAACTGGTGGGTTGATTTGCAACTTGAGTATGACAGTTTGACCTCTTATTAATCCAGGACAACTTTTTTCCTAAGAAAAATATCATTCATCCAACTCAAAATAACCACTTACAATTAACATAACAGCAATCAACAGCTTACAAATCATTTCCACTAATAATGGTACTCATTGCACTGAGGTAAAGCTGATAAAGCATGTTAGGCACTTAGCACAGACCCTAACAACCAAACTGTGCCCAATAAATAAAGTCTGTTACAGGTGACAGGATTATCACATGTACCTTTTGGGTAGATTTTAGGTTCATCCCTCATTAGTACTATAAAAGACAAACAAAACTAAATGAGATTGATTCTTACCATTCCCATTTCTCAGAGGCAGAAACTAGTATAATGGACAAGCTAAGACATAAACCTGCGCTTCCTGATTCTAAATCTTATGCACTCCTCAGGGATACCAGCCTGGGATCTCCTGATGGGCTGCAGCTCCAGGCTTAATAAGTTGTTTTGTTTCTTTCTTTCTTCCTTTGAAACCTGGCCTTTCTTTACTCCAGCCTTAGGAGATCTGGCTGTACTCTGATAAGGGATAGTCTTTTATGAGAACACCCTCTCCAGGGAGAATCTGCCAAAGCTGACTGAAATTGCTTGCCAGGTGGATGCTGGAGCTGCAGAAATGTCTTTCCCCTGACCAGCCTTTCTTGTTTGCTCTCCTCCAACCTCTGCCGCAGAAAGGAGCATGCAGTTGAGTGCTATTGTCCATAAAACTGGGTTATCCCTCCCATCTCTGCTGCAAGTCACTTGGTATGAGCAGCAGTTCAGTATAAGTTCTCTCCGTCGATTTCCTCATTTCTCATTTTCCTGGGTAAGCATGGAGTTTTGAAGTAAGTTTTGCTCATACTAGGAAATTCATTCCAGTCAAGCAATTTCAGAACCCTTGCCGTTATCTGAAAATATCTTATTTAAGTGTTAATAGTTTCTTTTCTTCTTTTTACCTCTAGAGCAATTGTTTTCAATCAGGGTTTTGTTCCCTGAGAGATGTTTGGCAGTGTCTGGAGACATATTTAGTTGTCACAAGATGCGGTAGGGTGGGTGGGGTGTTACTGGCATTTATTGTATGAAGGCCAGGGATGCTGCAAACATCCCACAATGCACAGGACAGCCCACAAGAGAGAATTATCCAACCAAAAATGTCAATAGTGCTAAAGCTGAAAACTTGTACTCTAGGACAAGCTCCAGAGACAGTGGCCTTGCTGATCTCATTTATGGATTTATATAAGTACCCAGTGCATTGCTTGCACTTAGAAGTGTCCAGCAAATACTGGTTGCATGAATAAATGAGCACATGATCCAGAGATTTTTCCATACTGAATTATTTCATTGTGTGCTAGAGTACATCTTGAGCCCAGCTAGTAATATGGAGGCAGGCCCAGGCAGCCACATAATTGATCAATATCATCCTGTACCCAATGTGTTCACATCAGATGAGAGGGCCAGCAGCCCAACAGGTGGGGATAAATTCTATCCTGAGACTCAAAGAAAATCGATACCAAACACATAGACAGGTGCCCATTTTTTAGGAGGTGCCCATATTTCTTCAGTGCAGAGCTAAGAGATGGCCAAGCGTGATCATTACAGAAACTCTGCTTCTCTTCTTGTCTTCCTTCTAGTTGAACCAGACAACTGCAGTTTGGGGAATCCAGATCCAGCTTTTCTAAAAGTGTTACACTTGACAATCAAATATGTGAAATCCCTCAGCTCTGTGTGATTTAACATATAAGGCTCATCAATGGGACATACAACAGAAGTAATACAGTACAGCAGGGAACAGCATGGACTCTGTAATCAGGGTGCCTGTGTTTCCGTCCTAAGCCACATCTTCCTATCTGTGACCTTGTCAGGTGGGTGAGGTCAGTCATGTACCTTCTGTGAGCCTCAATTTCCTCATCTACACGATGAAGCTAGTATTGGAATCTACCTCACAGGCTTGTGTGAATAAATTTGAACAGCCCTTGTAAATTAAAGCGAGGACTCTAGAGAGAGCCAGGCACATGATTAGCTGCTATTACTCAATAATATTTTTCCTAAAGCAGAAAGTTAATTTTGTCTTTGGTAAACTGGACTTACCACCTCTTTATCACTCCCAACTCCTGTCCATTTTCCTTTCTCCTTTTGTTCCTTTTATGCCTCTTCTCTCTCTTCCTCTCTCCAGTCTCTCTTTTTCCTCCTCTACTTCCGGTGAACCTGCAAGAGAAAGAGGCATACCAGAGCCCTGCTTTTTTTAGAGCCCCACAACTAATGGAATATGAGATTCTATCCCAGGTCATAGCCACATGACCCTCTCTGCAATTCAGTTTATCCATCTATAAAATCTAAACGTCTTACCTCCTAGGGTTGTTAATAGCATGAAGGAAGATATTATTATGTGTGTGAAGTGCTTAGAATTCCCAGGGCATCCAGCAAGTGCTTAATAGAATCTAGGAGAATCATTTATCAATACTGAGAAAGCAGCCTCCAATGACTGCACATTGGGAGGGAAGCACCCTTGAAACCTGAGGGAAAAGTCACAGCTGACATAGCTTGGAGACATCTGTGTTAGTAAAGGCCATTATCTGAACGTGAGTGTCAATAGCTCATGTTCAGTCAACACCCACAGATGATATAAAGGGGCCCTGTTCAGCTGAGGTTGACATCATTTGAGTGAAATATAAAACTCCATACACTCAATAGAACCCAAAGTAAGAATGTCCTAGATACATGCCTTCTACCTCTCTTCAGTTCCTCCAGAGTAGCTCATCTGATGAGGAGTTTAACAGCACACCTTGTTCTCTGGATGGAGAGCTAGCTTTGTATGTGTAAGTCTGTCTGGGTCAAGGTTTGGGAGGTGTTTTGGAACATCTTCACTTAACATTATGCTCTGTAAATTTAAATCATTTGTGAATTTCTTTTCACTGTTCACTGTGTCTAGGTTCTGAATAGTTAAAGTTCCTTCACTTAGCAGATATTCATTTACCACATTCTCATCATGTGCCAGGTACTGTTCTAGGCCCTGGGAATACAATGGTGAGCAAATCAATCAAGGTCTCTCCCATGAATTTACCTTCTGGTGGTGAAAGATTGGGAAGTATGAACAAAAAACAGGGAAGTGAAATACTAACTGTAGAGAAATGAAAGCAACATGATATGGGAGAGCTCCACTGTATTTGAGGACAGGAAAGGTCTCCTGGAAATGGTGTCATTTGATATAACGCCTGGAAGAGGCAAAATCACTCAATCATTCAATGATCTGGGGAAGGGTAGTCCAGACAGAGGGAACAACATGTTTGGTCTTGAAGTAAGAATAGGCTTTTATTCTGAGGAGGAAAACGAGGCCAGTGTGGCTGGTGTGTCAAGGCAAGGCATATTGGGGGCACAGGTAATGCAGACATTGTTAGTGAGCTGAAGATTCTCCACTGTTTTACATGAGAAGCCAGTGGGCAATTTTGAATAGAGAAGTGAAGGGAATGATCTGTATTTTAGAGATATCAGTATATGGCCATGCAGAGATTGCACCATCCTGGGGCTCAGTGAAAAGCATGCAGCCTGGACAGATAGCTGAGGTTGCACACATCCAGGCAACAGACAAAGGTGGGTTAGACTGTGGACAAGCAACCTCACAAAAAATCTTGAGGAGTCATTTTTGTGAGGTAGGCCCTCTCATGCTAAGTTTTCAGAGAAGGTCAAAAAGGAATGTGGGTGGGTGGGAGGGGGTTTGTAGGCTTGCTGCTTCCTTAGCAAACTTTCAAACTTCTATGTCCCAAAGAACTATTAAGCAAAAGCAGGTTGGGCTTCTGCTCTTTTTTTTATAGCTGTTATTCCCTGTTGCTCTCTAAGCTGATCCCAGTCACCCTGCATGGTCCCACACTGCCCTGCGCTGACTCGCCTTCAGACCTCTCTGTCTCCTTTCCTAAATGAAGTAGCGGGGTGGGGATTGGAAGAGGGTAATATTCACGCAAAATGACCCCACAATGGGCTACACATCAGGGTACTCCTGGAAACTAGAGGTCTGGCCTGAGGCCAATTCTTACTTCCCTCCTGATCTTCCTCATTTGACCAGTGACAGGGGGGACAAGTCCCTCCACCAACATGCAGTGCTTACTCTGAGGACCCGTCCTGTCACCTGGGGGGCACATGCAGGGCAGCCACTGACCAAGGTGGATTATTAATGTAACATACACAGTCAACCTCCATATTCCTGTGCTCTAATGGACGGGGAGGTGGCAGGAAGTGCCTCAAGTCTGGGTGGGTACTACATGGAACTTTCCAAAGAGATCATCTTGATGTTTTTTATTCCACACGAGGCATTGCTGCTTTTGGCTGTCACTGGATAGGGGTCAAATCTGAAACTTCCAATGGTCTCTGTGGGGTTCAAAAGTTACTCTTTGTACCTCAATTCCACACAGAGGAAGAGAGGAAATTTCTTATGGAAAGAAATTTGTACTTTTGGGGAACTCCTTAAAATGAAGTGTGTGGCCTAACTTAGCAAACTGGTTTTTGTCTAGGATGAGCGGACTGAAGAGCTAAACAGGGAAATACAGACTCGTCCATCTTAAAGAAGGAAGTTTGTAATGAGAAATGCTTATTTACTTACTCTTCTCCTAAGTGGAATTATAAAACTCCTGTTTTTGTAAAGAAAGCAAATTGTCAGGAGAACCAAGTAGAATGTGAAATGGAAAGACAATATATTTCATTCCTTCCATGGGTAATAATTACATTGAAAACTGGGGTAGCCCTGACTTCTGTGGTTAAATGAGTTGGTTGTCAGCCTACAAATCGAAAGTTCACCAGTTCTGTTCCCGGTCTGGGCACATGCCTGAGTTGTGGACAAGGTACCAAGTTGGGGGCATGTGAGAGGCAACTGATCAATGTCTCTCTTGCACATCGATGTTTCTCTCCACTCCTCCCTCCCTTCCTCTTTCTCTAAAAATAAATAAAATCTTTAAGAAAAAGAAAAGAAAAATGGGATAATAATGAACATGAGCTCAGGAGCTAGTCTACCAAGGCTGAAATCCCAGCTCTGCCTCTTAATAGCTGTGTGACCTTGAGCAAGTTACTTGGCTTCTCTGTGCCTCTATTTCTTCAACTATAAAATACAGATAATATAGAGATACTTACCTCATAGAATTAAATGAGTTACTATATATTAAATATATTGAATCTGTTCAATAAAATAAAGTGCTGTTTTTATTTTTAAATTTACTCTGTATTTATGGATATAATTATTGTGATCCATGAATAGCTTCCTACAAATGTAACTCCTGTTGTTGAAATTAGAAGACAAAAACATCAATGGGACTCATGTTTGAAATAAATAAGAAATGCCTAGTTTGGTGGTTTTTTGTAGTTACAGGTTTTTTTTTTAAAAAAAAATCAACCTGGTGGCAAAAATGCATTTGAATAAGATGGTATTATTTATTAGCTGAATAACCGTTACACAGCACTTATGCTCTGGCCTTGAGGTCAATGTCTTGAATTTTAATCCCTGGTCTCCCATTAACCAGCTGTGTGGTTTTGAGCAGATCCATTCCTTAGTTTCCCCAGATTTCAAATAATCAATGGTTATTAGATGCCTTGAAGATTCTTTCTATTTACAACCTCTATACTTCCAACTACTTTAGTCAATGGATTTTTCTCTGCCACCAAAAGGATTTTTCTATGCCCATTTAGGACACTTCATTTTCCCTTTTTAGCCCATGCATCTAACCATCAAGAAAGGGCTGGGTGGGGGACTGCCGGGGAGGCTGTCCCCGAGCTGACACTTGGCAGTGTACTGAACACACATAGCTAAGTGCGGAAGAGCTTGGGCTTTGGGTTTGGGTCTAGTTCTGCCATTTATAAATCTTGCTATTTATAATCTCTCTAACACCATCCACTTGTAATATTGATATAAAACTATCTCATGTGAATATCACAAGATTGAATATATTAATCTGTGACAAGTGCTTATTGTAATGCTGGAACATAGAACATGCCTGTTAATAGTTTTATTATTGTTATTATTAAAATGTCTAGCTGGGTGCCAGGCACACAGAATGCACACAGGAACCAGTGGGCCCCCCTTTTTCTTTATTTCTGCTCCATCAGCTCTAGAGGATATCTCTGCCATGTGATTGTTAACTAACTTGTCAACTTTACCTGTCATTTATCTTCTTAAAATGGGTTAGGAATAGTCTTATTAAAATGCTTCTTCTGTTTTTTTTATGGGAGAATAGATGGATTACAGAAAGATTTAGTTGATTGTTAATTTTCAAGCCGATAAGAACTATAATAAATGTAGCCTTCAGAAGTGGTTTATTTCCCTCTCAGAATATCAGATGGAAAGCAATCAGGACACTGCTAATGAGGTTTAGAAAGTTTAAGTGGCTTCTCCAAAGTAACACAGCTCCTAAGGGATGAAATACGATTTTTGAGTCTGAGTCTAGCTTAGAACTCCTGTGCAAGTTACATCACTTCTCAAGTTTCAGTTTCCTGATCATTAAAATGAGATGCCCCCTTCATGGGCTTCTGTAGAGGTTGAAATACTACACATTGATGAAGGTTGAGTGTCAGCACTTTGCCTGGTGCACAACTTCTTTGATGATGGTTGAGTCTCTTCCTTAGTGTCACATGAGCTTAGGGTTTGCTAATTCACAGGGCAGGGCTTCCAGGAACCTGCAGGTAACAGGTTTAGGTGAGCCAGAAACCACAGACCTCATCTAGACAGGAGCTGCTGTGTCCCACCTTGGCCAGATGTTGCCACAGAGGAAATCCAGCCCAGTGTTTCCAAATCTTACCATCCAGACTTTTATTAAGTGACATCTCTTGATTTATGGTACTACCAACTATAATTTGTTCAAAAGCATTGTCTTGATGAACAAAATACATCCACCACATTTCAGTCTTCAATTTAAGTAAGTGACAAGGGCAGGACTTGCTGTTGCTGGCTATGATCAAATCAGCCCTGTGACCTCCCAGAGCAGCCATCCTCAGGAAGGAAAGGGCTTAGTGAGCACTGTGAATGGATGTGCAGATGTGCTGGGTCGGATAAAACTGTAACTCTTTTTTCTCCATCATCTGCACTGCCCTTCTCCAGGATGAGCGTATCTTATCATGTCACACAGTGAGATGTTCGTTCAGAACTCCTCCCCACAAAATGTCAGCCTTGCTTTTGGCCATTGTATTGTCGTTGGTGGGAGCATCAGTGATTATAAACTGACAACTTTACCATATTAATAACATCACTGGGGGAAGATCATCCTTTGGAAACCTTTTGCCTTGTTTTAAGGTAGAGATACTTGTGGTATCTTATGAAGATGCTTTTAGTTGCAATAAGCAGAATCCAACTCAAGTTAGCTTAAGAGAGAAAGAAAAATGTGGATTTAGTGAAGGAGTACAGGGGTGTTCCATGGAGCCCAAAGACAAAAATTCACCCAGACCAGCGGAAGGACTAGAAGTGATAGGAAGACATAAGGGACACAGACAGCAATTCTCTCAGCTATTCCTCTGAGGCTGCAGGATTTCTCCTGCTTTCAATTAGCTGCTCACCTTCTTCCTTCTCTCTGCACATGGCTTTCCTTCTCTTCCACACACAGTAGACAGTGACTGCCTCTCAGCAACGACTTTGTCATCCTCTCAGACTTAATTTCACATTCCCTGGACTGAGGTGCTGAGTGGCCCATCTTGGATCAGATGTGCATCCCTGGTCCAATTAACTGAGGCCAAAGAGGACCATTTTATACAAATACAGCCACTACTGCCCATGTTTGTCCTGAGATGGGCAGGCACACCAAAAACTTTACAATTTAATTCTCTAAGATAAAATAATGTGTTCACAGAAGAAATATTGACTAGTCCAGAAGAAGTCCAAAGCAAAATAGAAAGGAAAAATTTTTTTAAAAGGTCAGGGAATAAAGCCCTGGCTGGGTAGCTCAGTTGGTTAGAGTGTCATCCTGATACACAAGGGTTGCAGTTTTGTTCCTTGGTCAAGGCACATACAAGAATCAGCCAATGAATGCATAAATAAATGGAACAACAAATTAATGTCTCCTCTCTCTCTCTCTCAATAAATAAATTTTAAAACTATATAAATAAAATAAAATCATGAAATAAATTCATTTAGATTATGCAACAGCATAGCTTGAAATGCTTTATGAGTTTTGATATATTCCTTAATGGATTCATACTGCGTGAGTTGATCTTTCGAGTATTATTTTCTTTCCATGGGCCATGTATTTGAAATTTTCTTGTGTGGGTTTTACAAAAGAAATAAAATGATTTGAACTGATACATTTATTTATTTCTTCCCATTGTAAAGTGGAAATAAGATGACTTTAAATCTTAACTTAGCTTTTTTCTTGCTTAGGTAACTTTGAATAAACTACCTTAAACTAAGTTTTCCTGTCTGTAAAGTGGAGATGTTGCAAGCACATAGATTTTTGTGGAGCTTTAATAAGGTAATATCCATGCAGTGCCACAGCTTAATACATGGAACAAAGGTGTGTATTTGGCTTTTGCCTTGCAAAGTTCAGGAGATAAAAAAATCCAGTGCAATCACTTACTAGCATGAACTTATATGTGAAATTGGGATAATAACACCAATCCCAGAAGGTACCTTTGATGTGCAGCTCAGAGATCATCCATACAAAGTACCAGAGCAACACTAAGGATGTAGTTGGTGCTCAGTGGTGGAAGCTAGTTTTTTTTTTTTAAATTAAACTTACATGTATCTGAGTTTCTAGGTCTTATTTATAGTGTTGTACAACAGCTGAGAAACAAAATGCTATGCGTGCTTTTCAAAAGTGACCCAGTAACTATACATCCGTGGGCAAAGCTGGATGTGCAAAGCTTATGTGACATTGCTTGCAATAACAAAAGACCAAAAACAACATGTTTGCCAGCAGGAGTCTAGCTAAATTAGTGCATGTCTGCATAGATGATTTGATACTTTAAAAAGAATGAGGTTGGACCATATGTTTTGACCTTGGAAAGATCTCCAAGAAATAGCATGGTTCCACTTGAACTGAAAACAGGAAAATGTACACACATACATATATACACACCCCACATACACAGGCCTACACACACAGAGTCGTGTGTGTGGGTGTATAAAATTTCTGGATGGTTACACACATACAAGCACAAATAGTAAGAGTACTTGCTTCATTTTCAGAATATGTGTCCAATATAATAATAAAGTAAAACACTGAATATGCAATTTTTAAAAAAATGTATCTGTATATACCTGAAAGTCTGTGTAAAGATGGTCTGGGGATTCTCCTCAAAATAGCAGGGTGGTAGTTTCAGTAGATCAAATGACTTGAAACATGAGTTAATCAAGGGAGACCTTTGGATTCTATGCGTTGTTTAAATATTTTACGAAGAATATTTCTCAGTATTGCAATTATAAGTGATAAAAATTAAATCTAATTGGATATGTACCCATCATTTTTAACTGTGTATCCTAATTGTTCTTTAAGTATATTTTGTTGATTATGGTATTACAGTTCTCTCATTTTTCTCTCCCTTTTATTCCCCTCCACCCTGCAGCCCCCCTCCTACCAGCATTCCACCCCTGCCCCCCACCGCTTAGTTCATGTCCATGGGTCACACGTATAAGTTCTTTGGTTTCTCCATTTCCTATACTATTCTTAACCTCCCACTGTCTACTTTGTACCTCCCATTTATGCTGCTTATTCCTTGTACCTTTTCTCCTATTCTCCTCCCTTCCCCTCCCCTCAGATCTTCATTTCTGTGATTCTGTTGCTGTTCTAGTTGTTTGCTTAGTTTGTTTTTGTTTTTGTCTTTAGGTTCAATTGCTGATAGTTGTGAGTTTGTTGTCATTTTACTGTTCCTAGTTTTAATCTTATTCTTTTTCTTAGATAAGTCCCTTTAATATTTCATATAATGAGGGCTTGGTGATGATGAACTCCTTCAACTCCATCTTATCTGGGAAGCACTTTATCTGCCCTTCCACTCTAAATGATAGCTTTGCTGGGTATAGTAATCTAGGCTGCATGTCCTTGGCTTTCATGACTTTGTATACTTCTTTCCAGCCCTTTCTTGCGTGCAAAGTTTCTTTTGAGAAATGGGCTGATAGCCTTATGGGAACTCCCTTGTAGGTAACCATCTCATTTTCTCTTGCTGCTTTTAAGAGTCTCTCCTTATCTTTAATCTTGCATGGCGTAGTTATGATTTACCTTAGTGTGTGCTTCCTTGGGTCCAACTTCTCTGGGACTCTGTGCTTCCTGGATCTCCTGGAAGTGTATTCCTTCACCAGATTATAGAAGTTCTCCTTCATTATTTTTTCAAATAAGTTTTCTTCTTTTGCTCTTCCTCTTCTCCTTCTGGCACCCTTGTGATTTGGATGCTGGAACATTTAAAGTTGTCCCAGAGGTTCCTAAGCCTCACCTCATTTTTTTTTTATTCTTGTTTCTTCATTCTGTTCTGGTTAAATGTTTATCTCTTCTTTCTGCTCCCAATCATTGATTTGAGTCCTGGTTTCCCTCCCTTTACTGTTGGTTCCTGGTATATTTTTCTTTATTTCACTTTGCATAGCCCTCACTTTTTCCTCTATTTTGCAACAATACTCAACCATTTTTATGAGTATCCTGATTGCCAGTGTTCTGAACTGTGCATCTGATAGGTTGACTATCTCTTCATCGCTTAGTTGTATTTTTTCTGGAGTTTTGATCTGTTTTTTCATTTGGGACACATTTCTTTATCTAGGCATTCCTGTTATGTTGTAAGGGTCAGAACCTTACATATTCACCAGGGCAGAGCAACCCAGGTTGCTGCGTTGTGACACTGTATGTGGGGGAGGGGCCAGAGAGGGAATAATGATGCTTGCTCAGTTCTCACCCCACTTTCAGTCACTCCCCCCATTACTCACAAGCAAATTGGGCCCTTCTGGTGCTGATTTCCAGGTGAGTGGGTTTGTATGCCTTCTGGGATCCAGAGGATCTCTCCAACATACACTTCAGTGAGGCTGGGAGTTTCTCCTGCTGCTGCAACCCCCACAGGTTTTTACAGTCAGAAGTTTTAAAGCTTTCTTTTCCCATGCTGGAACCCTGGGTTTCACGGTCTGTCTCATTCCCTAGTTGTTCCTCCCGGTTTGTCTGCACGCAAATGTGGAACTGCCCAGTCTGCCAGCTTCTGCCTTGCTGTGTGTCCTCTCCACCCCAGCTCCCCATCCCTGCCCCTCCTACCAGTCTGGATGAATGTTTCTTCTTCAACTCCTTGGTTGTTGGACTTCCATACAGTTCAATTTTCTGGCAGTTCTGGTTGGTTTTTATTTTTAAAGTTGTTGTTGTTCTTCTTTTGCTTGTGCCAGGAGGCAAAGTGTATCTACCTATGTCTCCATCTTGGCCAGATGTCTAATTGTTCTTAATTATAGTAGTGACATACTTATAAAGGGAACAGAAGTTTCAAAAATGGAAACTTTCAATTTGAACTTCAGAATTACAATTTTTTCCTATAATTATGCATATATCGTATTTATTAAAACACACCAATGGATAAAGGCATTTCATTTGAAAAATAAAATATTGATTCAAAGAAAAATATAGTAGTTTCCTCTGGGTATAAAAAGAAACCTCCTTTTTATAATAAAATCTTGTGTGCATGTATAGGTATTATTTTTTCAATACATTGAGTCATCTCTGGTTTGTTTCTTCTTTTAAATCAAAATGCTAAAAATGTTTAAATTAAGAAATCCAAGAGCTAATGCCTTATAATAAATGTTTATGATCAAGCTTGTTGATTAACTCAGGAGAAGCCATTTTTAGGCTGAGCACATCACATGTGAAATAAATGATAAATCAAGTTCAAAGGTTTTCCTGCCATCTCTGACACTGACACCTCTCTTGATGTCTTGTCCCACAGATGACAGAAGGCAGGCACTGCCAGGTGCACCTCCTTGATGATAGGAGGCTGGAGCTGCTGGTTCAGGTATGTGTTGCCCACATGGTGACAGTCTACCCTGGTGCCCTCTGGGAGCTTCATAGCCTGGATTCAGGTTGCTTGCTTACCTGTGCCTCGAAGCCAATGACTCAGGATTGACTGAGGAGGAAAATGTAGCTTTGAAACCAGAAACCTAGTCTGCATGGAACTGAAATACGAGAGGGGACCTAAAAAACAAAAACAAAAACAAAAAACAGAATTATCTTCTGAAAGGTTGCCCCCTTGTAGTACTGACTTCCCCCGCTAGGTCAGTGTTCTAGAAACCCATCTGTATCAGCTGACGTTGTTGTGAGAGGCTGCATTCAGCTTCAGTAAATTTTTTTTTTGAAGACTCAACACATTTACCCATTTCATGATGAGTGATTTATGAGCACAACTGCCCACACTGTGCTGAGTGTTCAGCAGTTTTTGACTAAAAACAGCATGACTCTACCAGTGCTCCACCCTCCCTACTCACCCAATCTCGCCCAAGTGACTTTTTTTGTTTCCCCAGTGAAAAAAGTCCTGAAAGGGGAACATTTTGCCGATGTGGAAGAGGAAAAACACAAAATGGCAGAAGCACTAAAAGGCATCAAAATTGATGAGTTCAAAAACTGTTTTGAGCAGTGGAAGAAGTGTCTCAATAGGTGTATTGCACCAAATAGAGAGTACTTTGCAGGTGACTGAAGTTTAAACATGTAAGAATAAGTACAAAACTTTTTATAAATAAATTCAGGTTTTTTGGGGTCCCCCCTTGTATATACAGAAATATTTGGGTTCCAAACTCAGCTTTGACACTCAGTATCTATGTGACCCAGACCAAGTTACTTTACTTCATTGGACCTTTTGTTGGCAAATTGGGGAACATAATGTTTCCCTGAAAAGGTTATTGTGAGCTTAAAATCTGCATTCCACCACTTTCCTGCTATATGATATTGTTCAAGTTAAATACCCATTTCATAAACTGTAAACTGGGATTAAGAGTGCCTAGACTTCCTTGCAGAATTATGGTTAAAATCAAGCTAGATTATATATGGGAATTAAATCTCTGTGTAAAATATATGGGACTATATGAGTCAGGATATAGTAATTGTTGATGCTACTCACTTTACCTAGCCAATACTGTGGACCGAGAGCCTTAAAAAGTGTGGAAGTCCCTGCTGACAGCCACACCTATGGCTATGGCTAGAATTCTTTCCTTTGACCAAATCTAAATTTTTCTCCCTTCTGAGGCTTATCCCAAGCTCACTATGCATAGGCTTCAATTAGAATGAAAATAGTAGAGTCAACAATAGTTTCAGCAAAGGAGACATTTTAGTCTAGATTTCTGCCTGCTTTTCTTTTCTTTTTTTCCCTTTTCATTTCTTTCTTCCTTTCTTTTTTCCTTTCCTCTAATCATGACTATTCTTTCTCATGAACAGCAAACATTCATGCCTCAAACTATCATAATGAATCCTAAACTGTTTGGCTCAAAGTTGAAACAGAACCCATCTAGTACACTCTCCTGCAAACCCCTTTTCTTCCCCAAATCCAGCAAATCCAGCACCCATGGTCACTCCAGACATTCTGGCTAATTCCAAACCATGCTTCTTGCCACCACCAAGTCCAGTGCTTCTTAAAAACTCATAGATTAAATCCTCCTACTACGTGCTCCATAAGTACTCATGGTCACCATCTATACAATGGGTATAATTACTCCCTAGAGAGAAATGAAAAGTTTAGGCCTTGTAACCAGACAGAACGGAGTTCGGATACATGCCCTTCCTAATTGCAACATCAAACAACATCCTTAACTTTTCTTGGCCTTGGCTGACTCATCCATAAAATGGAAATAAGAACTTGTACCTCAAAGGCTCATTGTAAGTATATGAGATAATAGAGATAAGGAGTTCAGCACGATGAGTGGTTATTGTTGTTGTTGTTGTTGTTGTTGTTGTTAGTTCGTTCTGTGATGACCCTTCTCCGCACCACAACCTGAGTCTTGATCCTCTTCAACTAGCTCCCACCAAGCGAAGTTATTTCTATAGTCCAGACAGAGAGGTGTTTAATATTCTTTGTCTTGGTCATTAGCACCATACTACATATAAAAGAGTGTTTTTCCAAAATACCAACGCATTAATAAGCACAGTTTTATCTTAGAAGAAAGAAGTAAGGTACTGGACTGAATTTCAAATATATGAAAGTAATGATCTCATTGATGTTCCTATTCCCATTTCCCTTCCTTCCCAATCGCTTAGAGAATGAGCACATTTTAACAGACAGATGCAGCACATGGTGGCAGGTATTTAAAAACAAACAAAAGTTGTTTCAACTATTTGGGGTAGAGGAAGTTGGTAGCAATAAAAGAGAGAGGCAACCAAATTGTTTCTAATCAAATTTTCACACTAACAGCCCAAACTTTTATCAAGAGAATTGCTGGACCTTGTGGCTTCACATTTCAACCTGAAAGAAAAGGAGTACTTTGGAATCACATTTACAGATGACACGTAAGTGTTTTTCCAATCGTTTTTATTTCTTTACCTTTTTTCTGGACTACCTACTCATTGTTCTTCAGAATGAACAAAAAAGGAGGAAAATTCTTCAATAATTGGAGTATGTCCTGCTTAGTTAAAGATTTTATAATGCAAGAGTTTTCTTCTAGGACTATTACAAAAAGAGAAGGAAAAGAATATTGATCGTTTTAAGAACTCAGAATATTATCCTGTTTTAGAAATTGGAATGCACTGTGCCTGCTTATTGAGCTCATGTTTCATTGAGAGAAATACTAGATAGTCACTCATTCAGATCTTAAAATTGAATAATGTTTTGGTGTTAGTGACAAGAAAGTTTAAAGGAAAATTTATGGCCCACCCATAAAATATGTATATAGTTTAATATGGAGTGGACTTTTTAACTTTCATCTAGGAACATTTTATGTTACATCCTTACCATCTTTTTTCTCTTTTATATCCATTTTTTATGATAACTTGGATATTGTATATATTTCTCAACAATTTAAATCTTCTCCAAAATGTGACAAGTAGAGTAACAATAAATTCGTGATCATTTAAAACTTCATGTAAACAAATGTGTTTGGACTTGTCAACACTTTTTTACATATGTGTGTGTATGTGTCTATCTGTCACTAGCAGCCCAATTCACCTGTATTCTAATTTGCCCATATTATATTCAGCCTGCTTCATTACATTATCAGAGGAATTCTCCCCCTTTCTGGGGATAACTTCCAAAGATCTCTTCAAATATTAAAAGTTAAGAAAATGTATTCCAGACCAACTATATTGGCCAACAACCAGCATTCTTTCTAACTGTCCAATTTAAGTATTCTTTCAGTCTGCAGCTTCACCAGGTATTATAGGATAATCACCAGAAGCTGTTTATTCATTTTTCACACCTGTGACTTCTGATGATTCCCAGCCTTGTGGACTACGAGCCTAGGACCTCCTGGAAATGCCATTGACTCAGGACTTGGGCTGGGGAAACCAGGCATCTGAGTTCTCAGGAGACAGGGAAAAACCTAACAACTTTGATTCTGGACTCAGTATATTGTCTTTTTTTAAACTTTTATTTTTTTTTATTTTTTATTCTTTTATATTCTTTTTTATGTTTATTGACTTTAGAGAAAGGGAAAAGGAGAGAGAAAGGGAGTGAGAGAAACATCAATGTGAGAGAGAAACATCAATTGGTTTCCTTTTGTAGGACCCCAACCAGGTGTGTGCCCTGACTGGGAATCAAACCCATGAACTTTCTATTTGCAGGACAACGCCCAACCAACCGAGCCATACTGGCTAGGGCTGAACTCACTATATTTTCTAAGTCGGGTTCAACAAAGCAGAGAAAAATACACTCAACATCACCTACCTCACTCTGAATCACAAAATTATCTCTTCACTCAGCAACTCATTGGGACCCTGCATGATCAGTCTTCTGCTGGATGAAAGAGGAAATGCAGGTGCCCATTGGCCAAGTGCTCTAGCATGAAAACCAGGACTAGTACATGTGAATCAGTGATTACACACACACACACTGAATCTGAATGTGAATGAAATAATAGCTAACAGTATAAGACATAAAACCACAAACACTTAATGGCTAAGTTATATGGTACAATCTGTATGTGGCATAAACACTATAATTTAAAGAGGTCACAGAGTAGAGGCTAAAAGCATCCACTAAAATGCTTTGCATGCCCCCTAATGCCAGGCATTGTTCTAAGTCCTGGGAAATCAGCTGTGAACCACACAGACAAGGTTCTTGATTTCTTGGAGCTTACATTGCAATGGTATGGTCTAGCAGAACAAATAAAGAAATAGATACATGGGGAAATACCAGAAATGATAGTGTTTTGAAGAACATAATATAAGAGGACATGATCAAGAAAAGCTGGGGTGCAGTTTTAGACAGGGTGAGCTAGGAAGGTTTTTAAATGTATAATAAAAAGGAAGAACCAGTATGGAGTTTCCTTAAAAATCTAAAAATGGAACTGCTGTTTGACGCAGCAATCCCACTTCTGGGAATATATCCTAATAATCCTGAGACACCAATCAAAAAGAATATATGTATCCCTGTGTTCACAGCAGCATTGTTTACAATAGTCAAGATCTGGAAAGAGATCAAATGACCATCAGTAGATGAGTGAATAAAAAAGCCATGGTACTCCTGACCAGTGTGGCTCAGTTGGTTGGATGTCATCCTACAAAACAAAAGATCCTCAGTTCGATTCCCGGTTAGGGCACATTCTTGCATTTTGGGTTTGATCCCTGCTCAGGGCACATATAAGAGGCAACCGATTGAAGTTTCTCTATCACATTGATGTTTCTCTCCCTCTCTTTCCCCCTCCCTTCCCTTTTCTCTAAAAATAAATAAATAGCCCTGACTGGTATGGCTCAGTTGGTTGGGTGTTGCCCTGCAAAGCAAAGGGCTGCCAGGTCAATTCCTGCCCTGGGTTGAGAGGCAACTGATCAATTTTTCTCTCACATATTAACATTTCTCTAAAATTTTTTTCAAGCCATGGTATATTTACAATGGAGTACTATCCAGCTATGAAAAAGGAACTCTTACCCTTTTCAACCGCATAGATGGACCTGGACATTATTATGCTAAGTGAAATATGCCAGTCAGAGAAAGACAAATACCTTATGATCTCACTTATTTGTGAAATCTAATGAACAAAATAAACTGACAAAATAAAAGAGCCATAGATACATGGAACAGACTGACAAATCGGGGGGGAGGGGCTGGAAGAAATTAAGCAAAGAATATATTTTTTGAGGGGTGCAGTGGCTGAGTGGAAGGAACAAGAAGGGGAGAAATGGGGAACATCTGGAATAGTTTCAACAATAAAAAATAAATAAATATATTTTAAAAAGCAAGAACCAGTTCTATAAATTGTAGGGTTGCATTCCAGACCCAAAAAAAAAGTAAAAGGCAGAGCTGAACTTGACTTTTTTTTTCTGAGAAACTAAAAAAAAGTGCCAGTGTAGCTAGAATACAGAGTAAGAGGCAAAATGAGACAAGATATTATATTGGGTGGGAGGAAGGGAGTCATGTCATAGAATGTTGATTAACTGTGTGATCTTGGACCAATTACTTAATATCTCAGACACTCAAGTTTTCTCATCTGTACAATGGGCATAATAATAGTACCCATATAATGAGAACTACATAAGGTACATGCAGTAGGGCACTAGTGTTACATACTTTTAAATCAGGTAAGTATGCAAAGCCCATAGCACAGGTACATAATAAAAGGAAGGTGTAGTGGCAGTAGGTAAGTGTTCTGCAGGAGACCGGAGGAGGACTGGGGTCGGATTCACACAGCAGGATATCTAAAGTTGGACCTGGCAAGGCTGGTAGATTTTAGATAGAGGGGACAGGAGATGACATTCCATAGAAGAGTCATTTTGTGGACAGTGCATGGACACGATAATGAATGTGGTACATTTCCCTGAAGGGAGGAGTGTGACCTAACTGTGGAGTAAAGTATAACAGAGACAAGATCTTGGTGAGTCTGATGATCATGACTCATGTAGGCGGAAGAGGAACCCCTCAGCCACAGGAGGGTGTTATTTAGGGGAGTGACACGATTCGGGACTGTGGGGTCACAGGTTCTCCAAACCACAAGGCCATGGTGGGTGGTAAAAAAGAGTGCTGGCCCCATGGAAACTTCTGGAAAAGCTCTGAGCTCAGGTGAGCAAAACCAGACCATGCATAAATCAGGAGTTCAGACTATAAGGCCGTTTCTTCAGAAAGAAAAGAAAGAATAATGAATGACTTCCTGAGCCACTGTCCCCCTCTCCTGCCCTGGGATTTCTTTCTAAATCCTCTATTGAGAGAGGACTGTCTCAATCAGGCATTGCTCAATTATCTCTTTTGGCGGCAGTGGCCAATGTTACAGTCCTTCCAAGAAGCCTGGCTCCAAAATGTCTTCTATGCATTCCCCTGCAAAGGACAGCAGAGTCTATTTTTGAATTATGACCAGTTTGGAAGGTGTCTTCTGGCTTTAGCTATGTTTATTTTCAGAAAAGTATGAGCTGGGCTTTTTGATGGAGTGGGAGGCAGTAAGTGGGATTAGCCGTTTCCACCTTTCTGTGCAACAGGTCTGGAAAATCGCTTCTGTCTAAGGGTGTCTCCTTGGAATGTCTTGGTCACCAGCCTAGTTCTTTTTGCCTGGTAAATATTTTTGGAAAGTATTTTCTTCCAGCACTCCCCCTTCACCGCCCCCACCATAAGACCACTGAGTCGGATCCCTACCAGGAAGCAGTCTGAACTGAATTTTCCAGCATAGATGCCACCTCAGCCGTTCGCTTTTGGGGACCAGCTCTAAATAAAGTAGAAGCAGAGTTGGACATTTTGTCACTAAAACTAGCTACGTCGATACCCTACAACACAGGCCAAAAAGAGAAATGGAAAAATAGAATTTTGCAGTTACATAATAAAAGTAGTGATGGTGACCAAGAAAAACAAATTCATGATCCTATTAGAGGGAGGGGCGTACAGTTCTTGAGATTTCTCCGTTACTTTGTTTACCTTCTGGTGTTCTGTGTGCAAGGTGAGTCTGTTACCCCTAGAGGGCAGTCACGTCCCTCCTGACACAGTGGCTCCTCTGTTCACAAGGGTTCCCATTTCCTTCAACCCATTTCATGCTTTTTCTTCCCTTGTTTTGAAAAGACTTTAGGAATAAGCTTTATCAAGTCATAACAAATAGACTTTACAACAGTTATGACTTTTGCCTATCATTCCATCTGATGGGCCTTGAACTGAAACAGTTCTAGCCAAAAAGGAAACGGGCTTTAAGGTTGACTTCCACAGCTTGATAGAAGTGAATGTGTAGATTCAAACATCTCACTGAGGAATTGATTAGATCTGTTATATTTGCTGATAGAAAAACTTGAGCAAAAGAGGTTACTGTATAAGCTTTTAAATCTCACATAAGCCTCAAAGACTATAAAATAGCATGTTAACTTTGATTACATCTCAGTGATAGAGTTGTGTAATTTTTACTTCTTGTTCTTTTATCCTGTTGATGAGATTATGGATGGATTTTTTTTTAATCTAATTTCTAATTTATCCTTTAGAAGTTATATTACTTTTACATAAACATCTTGTTATAAAAATATATAATATCATAGTTAAAGCCAGTCCCTTTTGATTGTAGCAATTTGTTTTATATGTCTCCAGAACTATATCCAAGAAGTTTCATCCATATATAATAGTGTTTTGAGTGTGCTTCTCTGGTTAATATAATTGATTTATTCATTCTTGGACATCATTCCATGCAAGTTCATATAAATATACATTATACTTTTTAAATAATGTCACATCTTTCCTATGTAAAAGTAAAAAAGACAATTAAAAATAAGTCATTTTCTACAAGAAAACTTTTAAGATCTGATACTATACAATATTTTATGTACTTTAAGGCACACATGTGAACACCTGTGAACCTGGGATGTGTCTTTAACTCAGTACCATCCTAAACTTGATAAAATATAATGTAAGAAACCCTAAACTTCCAGTCCTCCATTTTTATATTATTTTACACATAACACCAATAGTTCCATGAACCTCACCTTATCTCATTTATATCAGCTTATCTTCATAATATTCCTCTAAGAAAAGCTAGGAACAGTTATCAGAAACCTCAGTTTATAATTACAGAAACAAAAATAGTTTTTTCCAGTGTTAAAATTGTAAGTGACAGAGATCAAGCCATAAGTTTTTATGAAAGCTAATGCAACCCTCTCATCTCATTTTCTCCTGTATTGACTATCCAGAGTTCAAATCCCAGCTCTGCCACTTTCTTTGCAGAGTTATTGTTAAACACAGCATTCACACATAAAAGTCCCAGCTTGGCTGGCACAGAGCAGTTGCTCAATAAAGAGTAGCTATTATTATTAATATTAATACAAGTTATGCCCACTTTTCCTCTCTATTTATAATTAACACATCTTAGAGTTTTCTGATTTTTTAAAAAAGTACTTACTTAAAGACCAAAATAGGCTATAAAATGTTTTCTGGCCCATTACAGATTTTGTGATGATTTGACACACTCCACCACTGTTGGCATGTTCTTAGATTTTACATAAGCAGGCAAAATAGAGTCTGTACCCAGAGGGAATTCACAGTCCAAAACAGATCAACTAGTTAAACAACCTTAACTCGAGAAAGTCAAGTAAGCAGTCCTGAGCCACAGTGTCATCAATCCCTGCCATCTCTTGGAGGTCAAAAATTGGGAAGAACTATTTATACCCATAAACCCGGTAAGGATCTTGAGTAAATAAACAAATATACAGGGTGGGGCAAAAGTAGGTTTAAGTTGTGAGTATCAGAATGTAGAGCTTCTTCTTGCATTATTATTTATTAATTATAGTATTAATTTCCATATGAAGAACTGTAAATGTACTTTTACCCCACCCTGTATATGCTTAACTATTACAAAGTTCATCTCATATATATACGCGCGCGCGCACACACACACACACACACAGAATCAGCACCCAGAGAGTAGTCAACCCTGAACTTTTTTAAAAGCTCTAGTATTGTTATCTGTGTCTGTCCAATTTCATTAAATGACCCAAAGTTTTTCTCTTTAGTAACTATCTAAAATATTTCAGATTTTATATTTAATAAGAATTTAAAGATTAATATACTTAATGCCACCTGGTTTTCGGTGTCTGAAACAACCACTGTTATTTCAGTGTTTAACTCCCCAAAGGTATTTTTTATAGATATTCATATATATACATGTATACCTATGTGTGCACCTATTTTTTTAATTTTAAAAAGTAATCTACTGTATTTAGTGTTATACATCTTGCTTTTTCATTTAACATTATATCTTGTATATTGTTCAAAATAAGTTTGTAAGGATATTATTGATCTTTTGTATGGCTGCATCATATTTTATCACTCAGGTTAAATTCATTTTTTAAAACAATACCCTATTAGACATTTAGGGTGTTTCAAGCCTTTTTGCTATTACAAATAATGCTACGTTGAGTGACTTCATATGTATGCCATTTTCCACAAGTGCAAGTTTATCTTTATAAACTCCTGCAAGTGAAAATGCTGATTGAGAGGCAGCATTTTACAGAAACTTTTACAGAAAAGCACCTGAGAGGCAGGTGCTTTTATAATTTTGATAGAAATTGCTAATTGTTCTTATTACTAGTTGTAACAAGTGAAATAGCTACCATCAGTGTATGGGAGTAACTGTTTCTCCACAACATTGCCAACACAGTGTATTATTGAACCTTTCTCCGATTTTCTAGTTAATCGTTTCTTTTTTTGTTTCTTTCTTTTTTTTTTTTTTGCTTTGCTCTCACAGAGGTCAACAGAACTGGCTACAGTTAGATCACCGAGTCCTTGACCATGATTTGCCCAAGAAACCAGACCCAACCATTTTGCACTTTGCTGTGAGGTATGTAACTATAGACACACCCAGCATCCCTGCCTCCCTTTCAAAAAAAGAAAAAAGAAAAAATTCTGGTGATCAGAGATCAAGAATTAAAAAAAGAAGCCACCTATCAAAACATTATTATGTGAAAGAGGTTCTCTACTTTCTTAGTCTGGAAACCAAGTTACCATAGATACTGGGTAGGATGGTTTTCTTTGAAGATGAAGGACAGAATCATCTAACTTTATTACTCAAAACATCTTGGATCAATTTAAAGTTGAAAAACATAGGTAATGAAACAAACATTTTTGTTTGAATTATGGGATTTTTATATCTGAATTATGGGAAACATTTATTATTACATTTTCTGTAGGAATGTTTTATAGAGACTGTGGAAATAATGAATCTATATAATTCACACCTTTAATTTTAATAAAAGATAAAATGCAAACAAGTGCTCACTGAAAGAAGGATTTTAACAGTACAGAAATGTGAATTCAGCTTGCAGGCAGAGACTGCTGAGAACAATGCAGTCCTTGACTATCCTCTGAGCTCTGCTTGGGCAAGCCCTGTAATCACGTGAGGGGTGGGGGACGGGGAGTCAGCCATTTACTCCTGCAATGGATGTATTCGTTAAATCAATGATTTCTTAAAACCAGCCCATGATGGAAATATTTTTCACATTAATTATTCACATTCTAAGATAAGTGAAATGTTATGAGTAGTAACACCCATGTTCCTATACCTAAGAAATAAGACATTACCAATTTTGCTAAAAGCCCCTCTCCCCACTATTCTGAATTTGATGATAAATTTTGCTTTCCTGGTCTGAAGCCAAATATGATAAAATAAGCTAAGATAATATATTTACTATAAGTCTATATCAATCTGAAAAATGTTCCTTTAGTCTGAGCTTATGTTATTTTTCAGGTGTTGAAATGTGCTTTGTTTTATTACATGACAGTGGAAGCTTCTTATTTTTCTTTTTGGGGGGGTTTTATACTATGATTAGGGAAAATCATGTTGATTTTTACACTTGTTTTATTTAACTTCAGTGTGTTCCATGAAATCCAAAAGTGTGGTAATAAGATGTCCTCTCTTTAAGGATCTTTTTATGTATGAATTGATGGTGACTGTAGATGGTAGCCCTCTTTACTCAGTAAACAAATTGTCAACAACCCCAATTTGCTTTTTGCTTCCTGCTCTGAAATCTGGTTGAGAATTTCTTTTTTACCACCAGAAATACATTTTTAAACCCCGGGAAGGGGGAACATAATGGAGATTTGTCCAGAAATGTAACCAGTATGGAAAAATGCACAGAAATCTGAAAGAAAAACACAGGAGTTTCTTGGAAGCAGTGTGATGTGAGACTACTGCTTGTGTCCATGGAGATACAGAAAAAGACAAACATAAGCCAGCAAGGAACAGGAAAAAGTTCTAGTAGTAATTAAGCAGAGATCACAGAATAAAGAAATTTTAATCTTGTATTATATAGGGAAAATAGCTCAACATATATCATGTTTTTTAGAAAGAATTATATTATCACTGTAAACATTTCAACTATATGAAAGAAAGGATTAGAGTGAAAAATAAAAATTACTCTCTGCCAGGCTTCTTTCTTAACCTCTACCCCCAATTTGTTCCCCTTCTTAGAGAAAAGTAAGGGTGATAAGTTGTTTGGTAACTTACTTTATTTTTTTTATTTAGAGATCTTTCATTTGAATGGATAAAAATCTACTTTTGAGCTTCCATAATTAAGCTCTCCAGTCTCCTATTAAGCATCTCAGCTTCAGGTACTCCAATCTTTGCACACACGAGCAGTGCTCATGGAGAGGAACATAGCGAAAGTGTTACGTCTTTGAAGAATTTAAGTGCCACATATTTAGTCACCAGACCTGTGTTCTAGTTATTTACAACTCTGATGTGGTCTATTGTTGGTCTCAAAATACCAGGGGAGGAAACTATGTCTTCCCTTCTGTACAGTCATTCAGAGAGCCACCCTATCTTTTCAGAGCAGGTTCCTGAGATGCCAGAGCATCCTGCTTCTTGTCCCTGAGTTTCAGCACTTACTAGTGTTATCTCCAGAGTGCTCCACAATTACTTGGCATGACTGCTTAATGTTTAACACCCTTATCAAGTTTTTAATTATTCACTTAATCCTTCCTCCCAACAGAATAGTGAGATCATAATAGTCTTTGTTATTATCCCAATTAATTACTTGTTGCAACTCCAATTTAATTAAAGAAATGATCAAGCAAAAACACATACCAAAGAATTAAGGGAACTTAACAGAGATCATTGAGTGAAATGTAGTTCTAGGAGATCTTACCAATTTAGTTGCTGTGCATCTGGTGAAGTCATGCCTTCAAGAAAACAGAAACTGACGGTGATACTTACATCCCAACAGGTGATACTTACATCCCAACAGACAGCGGCACCAACCCTCTAGGTTGCCTGCATTACTAAACATTCACTGAAGAACGGAGCCAATGACAGTGTTTGCCTCTGATGGGTATTTGGTCACTATAGGAGCCTCTGGAAATACCCAGGACCTCTTAATATAGCAGAGGTATTTCATTGCCTCTCCCATCAGCAAGGTGCACTATGACTTGGCTGCCAGCCTCATTCACAGTCACCCAGCTATGCAGCTGCCAAGTTGTCGATGCACAGGGAGAAAAGAAAGTATCCAAATGCCAACAGTGAAGATAGGTTCATTAAGTTATGGCATTTTTATGGTGAATAATTGGTTTCTTTAGTAAAAGAGATAAGATGAAATGGTGCATTGCATTTCAGAGCTTCTCCCAGGGAGGGGACATAGATAATTATCCTGGGAAATTTTTCAAATGACACAGTCATATTCCTCCAACCCCCAAGTCCCCCAACCCACCCGCAATCCTGTCCCAGATTCTGGTACAGTGCCCTGGAGGTGGTGAGTATGGTCTTGGACAGGTCAGTTGTGAGCAGTAAAGAAAGATCAGGAAGTACAAAATTATTTTGTAAAGTATTATGCAAACATAATAAAATATCACTTTTTTTCATTGTAGTATTTTTGATAAAAGAAAATATCATACAATTTTGCTCTCCAGAACTTTCTTCTCTATTGAAATATAGCATTAACCTAGGGCAGGCACTAGGCTAAATATGGTTTCATTGATTCCTGAATTAAGACCTGGGGTCCTACAGATTTGGAAGGTAGGACTTTCTCCTCGGTATTATTTCCCAGGAGGTAGGAAGCAGCTTAGAAACACCTGCTGCTTCTGCATGGAGCAAAGAAAACATTTATGGTGAGAGCGCTTAGTTCACCCTTTATTAAACAGTTGTCTTTTCTTCAGTTATAAAATCTCAATGATATGTGCTAAATATGTACATGACAAATGTGTGTGCAGGTGACCCATAATTTATGCACCATAGTTCATTTAACCCAGTCTCCATTCCAATGTGAGTCCCAGCTCCCCTAGTTGCTGGTGGACTTCTCCAGGCAAGGCTTGTTATCGTTATCTGCTGCTGTAAATAATCTTCCCCAAACACATGGGCCTCTTTGGTAATGCAGCCCAGATGTGAGCATTTTAAAAGCTTGATAGTGAGTGCAAGCATTTAAATCTGAGAATGGGGACTTAGAGTGACCTCATGAGAAAAGCTCCCATTCCCTCCAGGGAGGGCAAGCAGAGGTAGCTCGGGCTGGTACCACCCAGCTGCAAGCAAAGCCAAGATCTTGGCATCTTTCACCCCCTTTCTTCTGAATACCTCTGGCGTTTTTTCTTCTTTCTGGTCTTTCCCTCCTTCTCCTCTCTTTTCCTCCTCCTTTTCCCAAGTCACCTTTGCTATTCCCCAGGACTATAAGGGGCAATGAGAGGTACCTTGAAGCATTGTCTGTAACACTCAGGCCTGAAAAGTCACCACATTAGTGAAAGTTCTAATAGGAAATGTGGGATGAACTGCCATGTCTCTGTCAAAGTAGCTGCAAAAAAAAGTAGTCTTTGAAAGATGGCTGAGTACCTTTTCACCATCCCCTGCCCTGGTTCTAGAATTTTTGGCCTTTAGAAAGACTTTAACTCAAGGAAGCATCATAAGTAAACCCATGGGTCCCCATTATTTGGCCTGATCTTTTTTTTTAAAGAGAGCCAAATATATGGAGTACAATCTCACAGATAAAGACTCTGGTGAATATGGAAAGGTGCTCACAATATATTGCAGGGAAACGAAGCAGACCACAAAACAGAATGTACGGCATAATTGCACTTATTTAAATGGATGGAAAAAAGTTTTTAAATGTTAATAGTCAATCTCTGATAGAATGATTGTAGGAATGATTTTTATTTCTTTTTGCTTTTCTATATATTTTTTTCCTACAATGAAGATATAACTTGAACATTTTTTTAATGCAAGTCTAAGGAGTAATAGAAGGAAGAAAAGTTAAAATGTTTGTGACTTTATAGCCATGAGTTATTTTAAAGATATCAAAGAGTCAGTCATTTACAATAAAGAGAGGACAGGAAAACTTATCTCTTTGGGAAGGAATGTTAATAAAAATCCCTGGGAAATTAGTGATTTCCTACTGTAGGTTTACCAGAGGCTATTTGAGGGTGAGTCAGGCAGAGCTCTTTGCCGACCCACCACATTCCCACCTGAATGCACGATATCCCAGCACCCAGAGAATGCACTGTCAGTGTTCCTAATATCCACCATGACCTAACTGGCCTAACCCATTCTTGAACTTCCAGGCAATTGGTTAGCGGCCTCCATCTTTGAGGACCCAACATTCCTAATTCATACAAGAGTTCCAAAAAGACACACTCCTTCAAAACTCATACCCAATTCTGAATCCAGTTTCTTACAGGATTGTATTTCTATGTGCTCCCTGGCCCAACATCAGGCATCGTTTTAGGAATCTGTTCAGTCTTCTCTGTAATCTTTCCTCAGGGTAACATCAAAGGGGCAGAAGGAAAGAATCAGGATTGTGAAGTATGAAAAATAGCTGTAGGATGCAGAAGTGAAAAGCTTGGCCTTTAGTGTAGTTTCTCAATAGTGGCACTATTGACATTATAGGCCATATAACTTCATTGTAAGGAGCTACACTGTGCCTAGGATGTTTGCAGCATCCTGGCTTCCACCCTCAAGATGCCGGTAACACCCTCCAAATCAGGAAAATAAAAAATGTGTCACATTATTGCCATGCACACTTCACCCACCCAAAGAGAACCAGTGCATTAGCATCACTCTTGGGTTCTGTAGAAGCTCTTCCATTTACTGAGAGCTATGTGGCTCTCAGCCCCACTATGGGCCTGTTTCCTCACCTATAAAACAGAGCTGAACTGGTTGTAGTAAAGAGGGTGTCAGAGGATTGCAGGTGTTAGCATGTAATGTAGAATTTCAATGCATGTTAACTGTTTTTATGATATAAATATCAGAAACTGCTTCAAGCACATGTTCAGCGGGTAAAATATTTATAATGTGACATATGGCATTGATTATGGAAGTGTGGGGACTATCTGGCTTGGGGCTAATCCATTCACTTTGTCTTTATCATTCACCAGGCCCAGTCCTACCTTCTCTATCTAGCTTACCTTTCCTGTCCCCTACCTGTCTCCTTCACAGAGCACACTCCTTACTTTCCTCTGGAGTGAGGGAGCAGACTGTTCTGCAGTTTTGAAGGGAAGAAGCAAGCACTTGGAATTCTGCGACCCTGACACTTCATATTTGCCTGGGAAAGAAGACTCCCTCCCCTTTTGGACAAGTCACAGCAAGGCCTTCCCCTCCTGGGCCTCCAGCCCTTTGCTGTAGAACTCAGAAAAAACACCATTGTGGGAGAGAGGTGCAGAGGGCAGGTTTCTACAAGCTTACTTGGAGGGCCGTCTTTGGTACTCCTGGCTATGCCTGTAAATTTAGAAGTGGGGAAGAGTTTTCCTGGCAGGGAAGTCACCAGGGCTGCACCCCTTCCAGAGATGAAAGGAACCTATGAGATTCCCACAAGCACAGCATAATAGCCTGGAGAAAGGGAAATACACTTAAATTACACTGCTATCTTCAGCAGCATTATAAAGTGAGGCTATGACGTTGCAGGGTCATTACAAGCAATGAACAGAGATCTCCCTGCTCAGAATGTGAATTAGGATCAGATCAAAATATATTTACACAGGTGGCCACAGTGAGTGACTAAAATTACCCACAATGACTAAATGAGGTGTTTTAATTTAGCCCTCACTGGATGCCAGTCACAAACTCAGCATTGTTCAGAATGCAAAAATAATTGAACAACCCTTGCCAATTTACCTTCTTGTCTGAGATATCACCCGGACATAGCAAAGGCCCTAGAACTCAAAGAAAATATGCACCATTGGGCCCTGGCTGGTGTGGTTCAGTGGATTGAGTGCCAGTCTGTGAATCAAAGAGTAGCTGGTTCAATTTCCAGTCAGGGCACATGCCTGGGTTGCAGGCCAGGTTCCAGTGGGGAATGGGAGAGGCAACCATGCATTGATGTTTTTCTACCACTTTTTCTACCTCTCTTTCCCTCGCTCTAAAAATAAATAAATAAATAAATAAACAATTTTTTTTTTTTTTAAGAAAATATGCTCAGTTGGTAAGGAAAAGTCATAACTGCTCAGAAGAGCTTTCATTTCACAATATTTTCTCATTCTGTGTCAAAATGGGTGCCTCTGCAGCATTTTGCTTCCTTGAAAGAAAGATCTTAGGAAAGATACCTCGAATTCCCATTCTTGCTTTTATAGTTAAAGTTTTAAAGAAGTTCCCAACTAAGTCATCACCTTTTGTTACAGTCCTTCAGTGGAAGAATAATGATAATACTGTAATAATCATCACCACTCAGTGACTATTGACTGTTGACCACATTTAAAACATCTCTCACCCTGGCTGGCATGGCTCAGTGAAATGAGTTCTGGCCTGCAAACCAGTTCGATTCCCAGCTGGGGCACATGCCTAGGTTTCAGGCCAGGTCCTCAGTTGGGGATGTGCAGGAGATAACTGATCATCTCTTACACATCTCTCTATCCTTCTCTTTCTCCCTCTTTTCCCCTCTCTCTAAAAATAAATAAGTAAAATCTTAAAAAATAAATAAATAAAATAAAACATCTCTCCCTTCTCTGATGTGTGGTGCAAGTGAGGAAGGTAAGACACTGAGAAGCCAAGCAGCTGGCCCAAGCCCCAAGACCCATCAGTGCTGGAGTTGGGGTTCAAATTATTAGGTTGGCAAAAAAAGTCTATTTAGTTTTCTCTGTAAAATCAAAGATATATTTTTCATTTTCACCAATAACTTTATTGATTTGGATTTTATTGATAACTATTGATTTTGAATATGGACTTTATTAATAACTTTATTGATTTTGAGTATGCTGGCTATCTCCCACTATTGGCTTCTAGTGGATAGAGACCAGAGGTGCTGCTAAATATCTTCCAATGCATATGACTGCCCCACGGTAAAGAGTTATTTGGCCAAAATATCAATAGTACCAAGAAACTTCACAAACCACTTTGACACGTTTGATCAGTCACAGCACCTTCTCCATATACTGCACAAATCTTTTCTTTGTGTTTCAGTTGCATTTTTACCTTTCTTGAAATAATAAAGCATAATACACTGAAATATTATGCTTCACCATCTTCAAATATAGCACACCATCTTCAATATTAAAATGGCTGCACAAAAATTCACCAATTTTTACATGTTTTTTTAAATGCACACCAATATGTCAGCTGTCATAATACAATCTAACAAAATTGCTTTGAATGAAGTTAAAGACAACTAAGCACTACTAGAGCCATTGTACAAAAAAAAACTAAACAAACACTTTGGCCAATCCAATTGTATCTCCCTAAATCCATGGTGTTGACTTTGACCATGATGAGCAAATGCCACAAGATAAAAATATTGGACACCTACAAGTAAGAGACAGCTGATGATAGCCCATGCAAACAATCAGTGTTCTGCTCTGTGATACGCATGTGTTGTCACCTGGCTAACAGGTCTGCCTCCCCTCCAAACCACCTCTGTCATGTCGTTGAGGTGAGATGTTCTACTACCACTGATTAGTAGTTAGGTGAACAGCTGTCCCATCAGGAAAGGGGAAAAAATGCTAATGGGAGGAACATGAAAAGTAGAGACAAAACCTCCCCAAATAAATTATCTTCTAATAAATTGCGCTTGTTACACTGTATGAGATTTGTCTCCAAAACATATTCCTAGTCAAAAAGCCTAGGTTCATTTTGAGTCTGAAAATTTCACCATGGGCTCCATCTTCACGAAATCCTAGTGAAATCACTCATAGTAAGCATGCAGAAAACAAATACTATCCTTCTGTCAAAAACAGCTGAAACAAAAGGTTTATTTTATGAGTCTGGGATAGTCCATTTCATTTAATGAAGAAGCTCTAGATTTGGGTTTCAGTTCATGGTACATGTTGATAGGTGTGCCTGGGAGTCATTCTCCCGGAGGACCATTCATATGTTTCATACACTCCATAAATATGAAGTCACTACAGCGGTCCCCTTGAGGGAGAGATGGGATCATGAGTTTAGGGAGCAGGTAATCAGATGCCGAGGCAGAGCGGTAGAAAGCAGTAGGGCAAGTAGCCAGAAAGTGGTGGGAAACAGGATAGGTACCTGTTTACTGGAACTAAGGTACAGTCAGGGGCCTGGGCTTCAGGAACCAGTTGAGCCCAGTTTCTAGTACAAAGGTGTATGTTCAGGGTTGAATAAACCACAGTTTGATTTGGTGCTCAGCCACCCATTTCCCTGCATTTGGTTTCTTAAATTCACGAAGACTAGTAGGAGTATTGCTCTGGCTAATATGCCCTTTCCCTGGAAGGCTGTTCCTCCCTTCATTGCCTGGTGAACTCATGAATTTTTTAAGACTCAGTTCAATTGTCCCAGGGGACACTTATACTTAGTCCTATGGATTTCAGTTTGGCAGCCTTCTCCCACTTGAGTCATAAGCTGAGTTCATTGTATCCTTCCCTTGGGACCCACTTCATTGTGTACATGTTATATTTCATTGTACTTGTTATTGTAGGAAAGCATTATATCATATTGGTTTGGAATATGAACTCTGAAGGCTTTAGTTTGAATCATGGCTCCACTACTTCCCATCTGTATGGCTTTGGAAAGCTGCTCTAAATCTCAGTTTTCTCATCTGTAAAATGGGTTTATAATTTGTTAACTACAGCATCTGTTTGTACTGAACATTAAGGGAAATGATGCATGCAAAGTCCTTTGTATTGTCCCTAGCACATAGGAAGGCCTCTATTAATTTGTAACCTTTGGTTGCCAGCAACAGGAGCCCATTGTGGCTAACCAACAGAACTGAAAGAAAACTGAATTTACAAGGCCTCAGAAAAGATACGAATCCAGGCAGGGACCTAGAGAGCAGAAGCCAAAGGAGGATTTCATCAAGCATTGATGGCAGAACATATTGTGTTCTCCACATATTGTGGCTCCAACCATCTTTGATCTTCAGGTCATTCAAATTATATTGATATTCCAGGGTGAAAGAATCTGACTAGTCTGGCTCCGTTACTGCTCACACATTGGAGAGCAAGCTTGAGCTGAGTAGAAGGAATGTGCTCTGCTCTTTCACATCAGTCAATAACCCTCACAGCTTTTTGCACATGTGACTCCTGCTGTAGACCACAAACACCAATTTAAAAAAAAAAGTTTTGGAGATAAGGAAAAAATTTGAATAACTAGATTTTAAATAAGGAATTATTATGAACTTTGTTAGTGTGAAAATTCATTGGGGTTCTGCTTTTAATACAATCCTTCTCTCCTAGATATATACAGGTGTAATTAAAAGTGAAAGGAAAAAAAGAATTACCCAATTTTGGCAGAGAAAATAGGTCCTGCATTCTGTCAATCTGACCTGAGATTTTTGTAGGACAGGAAGAACACTTCCTTCTGAGACAACTCCTTCAACTTTTAAAAAAGTGTCTCATAGGTGGATTTCAAACCTGTCACATTATTTTTTTCCCCACTGGTTCTCATTCTGTTTTTGCAGCACTGGAGAACAAATATACTTGTGTGTGTTAACCTGGGGAGCGTTGCAGTGATCTTGTTTCTGTGCCTGTTTTTAGCATGGTTGAGCTGCACACAGCTATCTAGGGCTTGGCTTCCCGCGTAAACACAAGTTGAATGCGGAGAGGCAGTCAGAAGGAGGTTTGCTTAAGAGCGTTATCTATGGAGTCCCAGCGACCCAAATCAAGATCTTGCCCTGCCATGTAGGCACAGCTCTAACACTCGGTTTCCGCACCTGTGAAGTGGTGGCAATGTTAGATATCTGTTACCTGGGGTGGTTGTGAGAATTAAATGAAGCACATGGAAAGCATTAGGCATGGCCAGGCCATCAGAGAGCTCAGGAAACAGCTGGGATGCTGCTGCTGAACCTGCTCAGTTTCTTAGAGGAAAGGGATAAAAGTACACGATGCAAAAGCAAAGAAAGCCGGAAACCACCATCACCTAGTTGAACCAGAAGGTCCTTCAGGCTGCAAGGAACTGACTGACACAGGTCATTCCAGGTCCCCTGACTTGTGTCCACGACCATCATGGTGACTCAGTGCTACATCAGCTCCTGCCCTTGACTTGTCCTTCCCTGCCTCCTGGCTGCTGCTTAGAACTTCTCTGTCTCCACCTTTTCCTTCTTGACCTGTCTCTCTGCGAGATTATGCATGGTTGCTGTGTCTAATCCTTTTCTCAACAAGGAGCGTCTGCTGCCACAGTCCTCCTTCACTCGCCCCACCCCCACAACCCACCCCCCTCACCCTGCAGAGGCTGCTCTTGAGTCAGGTGACTAACTTCAGTCTGTCCAGCAGTGGCCAGGGCAGGAGAAACTATACTGATGGGAGAAAACCCAGATTATAAAGAATTCTGCCCTGGTGAAAGCCAAATTATGAGTGTTGATCACTGAAAAGAGATGTTCTTTACCTACAGTATTTTCCCACCTGGATTTATTTTTATCTTTCAGAATCTTGTTTTATCTTAGCCTTCAGATATAGTTCAAATCCCATCATGTCCTTTAAACTGATTTAACACACTGCAAATTTTGCTGTTAGAATTTCTTGAATTCCTTTTGTGTGATAAGCACCATATTGGTACTTCATGTATATCTCATTTAAATTACACTTGTAGGTAAGCATCATTATCCTCTTCTGTATACTAAGGATCTTAGACTCAAACCTGAAGCATTAAATTCCAGAAAATAAATTTTTTTCAAAAAATTGTTGAATAGTTTGTTTAAAAATTTGTTAACTGTCAAAATGTATTGAGTGTTTTACATATATTATCTCATTTAATTCTTCCCAAAACCCTGTGAAGTAAGTGCAGTCATGACACCCATTTTAAAAGAGACACAAAGACTCTGTATTCTAGATCTTTCTGATTCCAAGCCTATTTCCCCCAACCCTCATTGCCCTCCCTACCTAAATCCTTAACTCTCTCCTCTCACAAACCTAACACTCATCAATCTTCATTAATCTCACTTAGAAGTGAGGCAAACCCTTGTACATAAAAATATAAAGGACTTATTCTCTTTCTGGAATTTCCCTTGATGATTCAACATTAGAGGTGGAATTCTTCAAATGATTTTACCATCTCAGTGATAAAACCTTTCATGGCCTTTTTCAGTTTTATTTATTTCTTAAATGTTTTGTAATTGTTGAGACTGGTAGGGGGCAAGCAAATGCCCAAGGTCTAGCATGATTTTGCAGAACTAAGGACAAGCGCACCACACCACAGTCAGCTGGCTTTGTCTTGACTCTCAACCATTTGAGAGTAAATTCTCTTTCAGGACCCAAGCTTTAAACTGTCTTGGGGCATTATGCTCTTCCTGCATTATTCAAGTGGGGTTCCAGCTCTAGAGAAACGGAACCTCGCCTGGCCCACTCTCTCACCCCAGAGGCCACAGCTTCATCATATAGGGATTAAGAAAACAGAAATTGTGAAGGACTCTCCTCTCCTCCTGTCAGTTCTAATAAAAGAGGGTCCTGCAATCTCTGGCCAAACAGACTTGACTGAACAAAAGCCCTGACACAGGGTGGGGAGAGTGGGGCCCAGAATGCTCTGATTTGCATGAGAAAAGACCAAGGTTAAGTACTACTGAGACCTTGGCTTCCAGCCCTGGGAAAGCCCAAAGCCTGGAAGAATGACGGAGAAGGAGGAGGCTGTTACTGACACTCTCCTGCTGGAAGCGGGTAGGTAGGCAGTGGGCGTGGGGCCCTCACACCAACCATGACTGTAAACCACTGCACTGCCAGCAGGCCTCAAGGTTCAGTTACACAGTGCTTACTCAGCTGACTTCTGCTTTCAACCCTCAAAGCTCACCTGGCCCTGTTTTGAAGCTGCCTGGGGTATTATGAGCTCCCAGAACATGTGTCAAGGAATGAGCCCCACAGGGAAAGTGGAGTTTACTGTTGGATGCCACTGTGGATTCACTTTAACTCACCTTCCAACACACAAAAACCTAAGAGACTTTATATGCAGACATTCACCTGCATAAATACATGTTGCAGATTCTTTGAAAAGGGAACAAAAATCACAACATCCCCTGGTTTCTCAAAACCCTCTCATTGCTTTGGGAGAAATTAAGTAAGGAAATGAAATCATGCTGAGAGAAGGAAAAAAATCTGAAGAAACACATTTATGTTATTGTTTTTCAGGTTTTACATTGAAAGCATATCGTTTTTAAAGGATAAGACCACCGTGGAGCTGTTTTTCCTGAACGCGAAGTCCTGTGTGCACAAGGTAAGGTGCCTGTTTGTTATCTTCAAAGAATGAGTCCAGACAGACTGGAGATGTAGGCAAAAATGGTGATGCTTGTGTTTTCATGTTCAAATGAAAAAAAAGCCATGATCTTTTCTGTTGATTCTCCTACCTCAGCTCCAGCCCCAAAATGGCAGCTCCTCTCAGATTCTGAGAGGGGAAGACAATCATCTGCCAAGAAATAATGTTCACACAATCACTACTACTTTCAATACAGCTAATACTCCACACAGAAAAACCCAGAAAGAAAGATGCATCAATCAGATTGTGATTGCAACCTCCCAAAAGTCAGACCAATAATCTTTTTAACAGACTATGCCCCACATTCAGCACAAATTCAAACCCAGGATTGTTTAGGGGCCTCTGCTCAGATCCAGGTACTTTAAAGCAGTGTCTCAGTTACCTGCAGTGAAGGATCTTTTTTAAAATTGTTTTTTATATGTATTAAATTGTTTTTATATGCATCCAATTCATCAAAGACAGATTTCTTTTGTAAAATTCAATGAACACCTATTGTTAGAAAAATGACCCTATGCTTGGATGTTGCACCCATGTCACATTGCTGTGTTTAAATACACTCAGTTTCTGTCTTATCTCCTCACAGACTGGCATTGCTTTACATGCCTCCTGCTCTGCCTTCCTGGTTATGGTGGTCTCAGTGCTCAGGACCTCAGACTCCACGCCTGCGTCCAGGGCTGGGGTGAACCTCTTCAGCCCATATATATGTATTGCCCTAAATCTGAGGGTTCCCAGGGCAGCTGGGTGGTGCCTGGCCTGGAGAGACAGGCGAGAAAGGCTGTGGGTTAGGGCACTCACATTTGTGCTCTTCCCATATGCTCCCAAAACATTAAGGGTGTCCCACTGAACACACATGGCTTTAATTGGTGTGAGGCTCAGTAAGAGTGGAGTTTTGTTTGTTTTTTAACAGTTATTTGAGATATAATTGATTTTACATATTTAACTATTCAATATTTAAAGTTTTGATATACATAATAATCAGGAAATGATTACCATAATCAACATAGTGAATATATCCACCCACTACAGGATCTGCTTTTTCTCACAATAGATTAGTTTACATTTTCCAGAATTTTATATAAATGGATCCATATAGTAGATAACCTTTTTGTCTTCTTTCAAAATTATATTGAGAGTCATCCATAATTGTTGCATGTATCAGTAGTCCATTCCTTTTGATTGCTGAGTAGTAGTCCATTGCATGGCTATACCTTAAATAACTTATCTATTTACCTGTATTTTTCCCATTTTTTTTCAGTTTTACTGATATATGATTTTCATATAACATTTTGTAAGTTTAAGGGGTATGATGTGATGATCTGAAACACATATTAAATGATCCATTCACCTACTGATGGACATTTAGATTGAACTAGTTTGTGAACTATTACAAATTGAAGTACTATGAACATGTATGTACAAATCTTTGTAAGCATATATATGCTTTCTTTTCTCAAGGGTAATAACCTAGGTGTGGAATGGCTAGATCATATGTTAGATATATGTCTAACGTTTTAAGGTAATGCCAAACTGTTTTCCATATTGGGGTGCTATTTTAAATTTCTACTAGCAGTGTGTGAGTCTTAGCTCTTTCACATCCTTTCCCACACTTGGCATTGTTAGTCTTTTTCATTTAGCCATTCTAATAGGTATGCAGTTGTACCTCACTATGGTTTTAATTTGCATTTTCCTTATGACATATGATGTTGAGCATTTCTTGTACTAACTTACCATCATATCTTCTTTATGTTGGACCTTTTGCCCAATTTCTTTGGGTTGTTTGTTTCCTTCTACTGAGTTCTGAGAGTGTATATATTCTAGATACAAGTATTTCATTGGTTATAAGGATTGCAAATATTTTCTCCCTGTCCATGGTTTGCTTTTCACTCTCTTAGTGTCCTTCAAAGACTAGAAGGCTTTTATTTTGATGAAGCCCATTTTATCAATGTGCTGTTACATGGATTGTGCTTTTGCTATTGTACCTCAGTAAACTTTACCTAACAGAAGGTCACGAAGATTTTTTTTTCTTTATTTTATTCTAGAAGCTTAGAGTTTTTGGTTTTACCTTTACGTCTGTGATCCATTTTGAGTTCATTTTTATCTATGGCATAAAGTATGGATTGAAGCTCCTTTTCCTTTTCTTATTTGCATGTGTATATCTAATTTTTCCAGGACCATTTGTTGAAAAGACTGTCATTTCTCCATTGCATTGCCTTTCACCTTTTTCAAAAATCAGTTATCCATGTATGGGTATATTTATTTTTAGACTCTCTATTCCATTCCACTGATCTATTTGTCAACACTTATGCCAATAACATCCTGTTTTGATTACTGCAGCTTTATAATATGTCTTGAAATCTGAATAAATTTCAACTTTGTTCTTTTTCAAAGTTGTTTTATTTATTCCAACTTTTTCCATATGAATTTTAGAATCAGCTTGCCAATTTCTACAGAAAAGTATAATAAGAATTTTATTAGGATTGCACTGAATCTGTAGATTAGTGTGGAAAGAATTGACAACTCAACAGTATGAGTCATCAGACTAATGAACAAGGTATATATCTCCATTTATTAACATCATCTTGAATTTCTCTCACTTACATCATCTTGAATGTTTGATAGTTTTCAGTGTATAGGTCTTTTGTGAGATTTGTCCCTAAGTCTTCCATATTATTTGACATGATTTTAAATGCTATCTTTTCATTTCAATTTCTTAATATTCATTACTAACATACAGAAATACAATTAATTTTTATAATTGATCTTGAATCCTCCAATCTTGATAAAATTACTTATTACTTCTGGTAGTTTTTTGTAGATTCCATCAGATTTTCTTTATAGATGATCATGTCATCCTCTAAAAAAGATAGTTTTACTTCTTCCTATCTCTACATTCCTATCTCAACACCTTTTTATTAGTTGTCAAATTTATAGGCATAATTGTTCATAGTATATCCTTATTATCCTTCTGATATGTACAGTCTATAATGATGTTACTCTGTCAATTCTGATATTAATAACTGCTGTCTTCATTTTATTTTTTTATAATCAATCTGGCTAGAAGTACATCAGTTTAGAGCTTTTCAAAGAACCAGGTTTTAGTTTAAATTACTTTCTGTTGTTTTATGTTTTTCTCTTTCATTGACTTCTACTATGATCTTTATTGTCTTTATCTTTTATCTTTATTATTTCCTTTCTTCTCTTTCCTTTGGGTTTAACACATTCTTCCTACGTAGTTACTTAAGAAAGAAGTTGAGATCACTAGTTTAAAATGTTTCTTGTCCAATATAGGCATTTAGTACTATAGTATTTCCCCCTGAGTATTGATTTCATGGCATCCTACAAATTCTACGTTGTATATTCATAGTCATGCACTTTGAAATATTTTCAAATTCTTTTTGGTATATATTCACTGGTCCCTTGTTATTTAGAAGGGTGAAGTTTGGTTTCCAAATACTTGGGAATTTTTAGAGATCCTTCTGTTTGTTTGTTTTTTTTTACTTCTAACTTAATCTTTTTGTGGTCAAAGAACACACTTCGTACAAATTAAAGCCTTTTAAAATTATTGAGAGATCAAAGATGACGGCAGAGTAAATGGAAGTTATGTAACCTCCTCCCAGGACCAATTTAGAATTACAACTAAATTTGTAGAGAAATCATCTGTCTCTACAATAACCAACTGAACACTAGCAGGAGAGAAGCCTTTTAACCACAAAGAGACAGAAGAAAACACTTCACCACAATGTGACTGGTAGGGAGTGCAGAGGAGACATGAGAGGGCTGGCTGGGCTCCCAGGGCAGAGGAATATTTCAGCAACTGGGGGATTACCCCTGAGAAATGTGGAGTCTAAACTCCAATCAGGGCTCCCCAGCCTGGAGCAACAGAGCCAGAAAGGAACCCAGATAACTTCCAGCTGTGAAAGCAGCAGGGGTTCTGTCAGCCTGGGAGAGATGGCTAGAGATGCAGAGAACCTCTTAAAGGGCCAAAGCACAAAATTTCATTTGCGACCACTTACCCTGGTGCTGGCAAAGGGAGGGCAGGCTGGGCTAGAGACACTTGAAGAGAGTCTGGGGTTGGTGGCTCTGGGGAGAAAACTGAGGGAACAGCTACCAGAACCCATATGCTGAGTCATTCCCCAAACTGCAGGAGCCATCCTTCTAGAGCAGAGCACTCCTCTCTGAATGGCATCAGCCTGAGGAGAAGCAATAGCCCACCTGCAAGAATTACTCTACCCCGCCCTGTGGTGCTTAAACCTGACTGCTGATTACAGATTGATCAGATTAAAAACTGATAAGCTTAACAGGTGATTAGATTATCATTCTAAGGCAGAAAATACAGAGGCAGCCAAAATGGGAAGAAAAAAAAAAACAGACCCCAAATAAAAGAGCAAGAGAATTTTCCAGAAGAACTAGATGAAATGGAGGTAAGCAACTTATCAGATAAATAGTTTACAGTAATGATATAAGGATACTCAACAACATGAAAATAGTCACAGAAACCTTAAAAAAGGATCAGTCAGAAATAAAGAATGCAATGGCTGAGATAAATGCACTGGAAGGACTAAATAGTAGGTTAGGTGTAGCAGAGGATCAAATCAGTGATTTGGAAGACAAGGTAGGAAAAAACACCCAGGCAGAGCAGCAAAAAGAAAAAAGAATTTTTAAAAAATGAGAAAAGCTTAAGAAACATTTTGGACAACACGAAGCACAGCAGCATCCTCATCATAGGAATACCAGAAGGAGAAGAGAGAGAGCAAGAGATCGAGAACCTATTTGAAGAAATCATGACCAAAAACTTCCCTAATCTGGTGAAGGAAAAAGTTGCACAAGGTCAGGAAGCTCAGAGAGTCCTAAACAAGTTGGACCCAAAGAGGCCTACACAAAGACACATCATAATTAAAATGACAAGGCTTAAAGATAAGGAGAGAACCCTAACAACCACAAGAGAAAAGCAGGTAGTTACCTACAAGGGAGCAAATCTTGATAGATGTAAAAGGAGAGATTGACAGAAATACAGTCATAGTTGGGGATTTAAACACCCCATTGACTTCAATGGATAGATCTTCCAGGCAGAAAATCAATCAGGAGACAGACAAAAAAACTCACAACTATCAACAAATGAACCTAAAAAAAAAAAAACAACTAAGTAAACTAGAACTGGAACAGAATCACAAAAATGGAGAACACATGGAGGGTTATCAGTGGTGAGGAAGAGGGGGATAATGGGGGAAAAGGTACAGGGAATAAGAAGCATAAATTGTAGGTACAAAATAGACAGGGGGCGGTTAAGAATAGTATAGGAAATGGAGAAGCCAAAGACCTTATATGTACAACCCATGGACATGAACCAAAGGAAGGGGAGGGAATGCTGGAGGGTAAGGGTGTGCAGCACAGAGGGGGATAAAGGGGAGAAAAAAACTGGGACAATTGTAATAGCATAATCAATAAAATGCACTTAAAAAAAAGAAAGATAAATCTGAATTTTAAAAAAATTAAAAATAGATCTGCATTTGACCCAGCAATCTCACTTCTGGGAATATATCTGAAGGAACCCAAAACAGTAATTCAAAAGAACATAAGCGCCCCTATGCTCACTGCAGTGTTATTTACAATCATCAAGATAATGGAAGCAGCCCAAGTATCCATCAATAATAGTGTAAATAAAACAACTATGGGACATCTACACAATTGAATTCTACTCACCATAAAAAAGAAAAAAACTTTATTCTTTGCATCTATATGGATGAACCTGGAGAATATTATGCTAAACGAAATAAACCAGTCAGAGAAAGACAAATACCATATGATTTCACTCATATGCAGAATCTAATGAACAAACGGAACTAACAAGCAAAGCAGAGACAGACTCATACATGGTGAGCAGATGACAGCTAGTGGTGGGAGGATTTGGAGGGGGTGGACGGATTGAGCAAAAAGGAGAACATACTCATGAACGTGGACAACAATGTGGTGACTGCTTGGGGGAAGGCAGTATAAGGGGACTAAATGATAATGAAAAAAATATAATAAAGATTTAAAATTTTTTAAAAAATTGGCACTTGTTTTATTGGCTCCAAAATATGTCATATCTTAGTAAATGGTTCATGTGCAGTTTGGAAGAATGTATATTCTGTTGTCATTAGGTGAAATGTTCTATAAATGTTAATTAAGTCAACTTGGTTGATAATGGTGTTCAAGAATACAATGTCTTGTTAATTGTCTGCTTGTGTCAAACAGGGGATACTGAAATCTTTGACTATTATTGTGGATTTTTCTCTTTCTCTTTGCAGTTCTATTTCTGTTTCACGTATTTTAAATCTATGTTATTTGGACATAACTATTTAGGATTGTTGTGCCCTTTTGATTATCATTATAATTCTTTCTATCCTGGTAATATTTTTTATTCTGAAATCACCTTTGTTTGATATTAATATAACCAGTCCAAGTTTCTTTTGAAAAGTGATAGTGCAGTAAATCTCTTTTTCATCCTTTTAAGCTATGTGTTTGTGTGTTTAAAGTACATTTCTTATAATCAACATATAGTTGCATCTTGACTTCTGGCCAAGGTGGAGGCCTAAGTAGATATACTTTGCCTCCTCCCACAACCAAAAGAAGGACAACAACAAATTTAAAAATAAAAAAAACCCAGAATTGCCAGAAAATTGAACTGTATGTATATCTGACAACCAAGGAGTTAAAGAAGAAATATTCAAATGGACTGGTAGAAGGGGTGAAGATGGGCACCCAGGGTGGAGAGAATGTGGCAATGGGGCACCTGGAGGACCAGCCGGGCAAGGTGGCAGCTGGCAGACCAAATGGTCCCACATTTGCATGCAGATAAACCAGGAGAAACAACTGGGGAATGAGACAGATCACAAAACCCAGGGTCCCAGCATAGGAAAGAAAGCCTCAAAACCTCTGGTTGTAAAAATCTGTGGGGGGTTGTGGCAGCAGGAGAAACTCCCAGCCTCACTGAAGAGTTCATTGCAGAGACGCACAGGGTCCCAGAACGTACACAAACTCACCCACCCAGGAATCAGCACCAAAAGAATCCAATTTGCTTGTGGGTAACAGGGGCAGTGACTGAAAGTGGAATGAGAGCTGAACAAGCATCATTGTTCCCTCTTGGACCCCTCCCCCACATACAGTGTCCCAACACAGCAACCCGGGTTGCCCCGCCCTGGTAAATATGTAAGGCTCCGCCCCTTGCAATGTAATAAGAGCGCCAAGACAAAGAAATATGGCCCAAATGAAAGAACAGATCAAAACTCCAGAAAAAAATACAACTAAGCAATGAAGAGACAGTTAACCTATCAGATGCACAGTTCAGAACACTGGCAATCAGGATACTCACAGAAATGGTTGAGTATGGTCACAAAATAGAGGAAAAAATGAAGGCTATGCAAAGTGAAATAAAGAAAAATATACCGGGAACCAACAGTAAAGGGAAGGAAACCAGGACTCAAATCAGTGATTGGGAGTGGAAGGAGGAGATAAACATTCAACCAGAACAGAATGAAGAAACAAGAATTCAAAAAAATAAGGAGAGGCTTAGGAACCTCTGGGACAACTTTAAACGTTCCAACATCCAAATCATAGGGGTGCCGGGAGGAGAAGAGGAAGAGCAAGAAATTGAAAACTTATTTGAAAAAATAATGAAGGAGAACTTCCCCAATCTGGCAAAGGAAATAGACTTCCAGGAAGTCCAGGAAGCTCAGAGAGTCCCAAAGAAATTGGATCCAAGAAGAAACACACCAAGACAGATCATAATTAAGTTACCCAAGATTAAAGATAAAGAGAGGATCTTAAAAGCAGCGAGAGAAAAGGAGATAGTTACCAACTAACATGCCTTGTAATATTTAATTGGATGTTGGACATTATTTAATTTTATATTTTGGGGATGATGCATATTTTTCTGTTCCTGTAGATAGTCTTCACATTTGTTTTAGGATACATATTAGTTACTTGGGTGCAGTTTGATTTTTTTCTCAGGTCTTAATTTTATGATATGGTAGGCTGGTCCAGAGCAGTACACATTCTAGAGTTAATTATTCCCCATTACCAAGGTGAGGCCTTCCTGAGCACTCTACTCAGTGCTCCATGAATAATCAGTTTTTTCAGTCAGGCTGGTGGGAATAAGCACCATTTCCTATGTGAGAACCAGGCCCTCTTCCCTTTCATCCTTTCAGATAGTTACTGCTCCAACCTTGGATAGTCTTTTTCCATTCATGCTGTGATCAGTACTCTGATGAACATTCAAAGGACACCCTCTGCAGAGCTTCAGAATTCTCTTTCTGTAGCTGTCTTTTCTCTGGCACTCTGTTCCACGAAGTCTATCATTCTGGTCTCTCCAGTCTCTCAGCCCTGCCTCCCTAGCTCGGAGAAAACCCCACTCACCCCACCTGTGTTTCCCTATTACCACTTGGAAACCTGATGGCAATAAGTGGGGACAGCTGTGGGGTTTACCTCCAAGATTCACTGTGTTCCATTGCCTGATGTTCAGTGTTTTGAAAATTGTTGTTTCATATTTATTGTCTATTTTTGTAGGTTTTTTTCAGGTGAGAGGGTAAATCTTCCATCTTGGTCAAAAGCAGAATATTCAAAGCAGACTTTTTAGTAATACTATGGGGAAATTAAAATGTCCCCAGCACCAAAGACTTTATTACAGTCTCTTTTCTGAGATTTGGGCTTCCTTAAGAACTCTAGTGATAGGCTGATAAGTAAACAAAAGGGAGAGAGAGAGAGAGAAAAACATCGATGTGAGAGAGAAACATCAATTGGTTGCCTTCTGCCCATACCCTGATTGGGGATCAAACATGCAACCTTTTTTGTGATCCAACCAACTGAGTTCCCCAGCCAGAGCCTAATTACAGTTTTTATCAAAAATTGAGAATGTGTCCATAAAAAAGAAAATTTTACATCCATCCTAATATTTAAAAAATTCAAAAGCCCATTAGATTTTTTTCTTTAATCTTTTTACATATCAATTGAAAGTCAATAGTGATCTATTGGAAACTAGTTCTGGTCAACTCTAATTATGAAGCTTTGGTGTATAGTCCAAACTCAACCATGGCAAAAGCTAAGTACATATAAGAATACTTATTAAAGCATTATTTATTGGATGAATGCTACCTGGTCAACACTGTGTAGGCTGTGTGCAACTGAAAATGCTTTCAGGATTTCTTAATTTTTTTCTTGTTCTTTTTTTTAAGAAATAGCTGTGGGTTTTTTCTCTGCAGAATATTAAACAGCATTAAAAATACACAACATGGATAAATATTAGAAATCACAATATTTTTTATTAAAGTATAGTTGACATACCACATCATACTAGTTTCAGGACAGTGACTAGACACCTATGTACATTACAAAGTGAGCAACACAAAAGCCTACCTCAGCAGTAGTTATGACAAAACTGGTTTAATGTATGCCTGTCCTTATAAAGTAATTCAAATGATTGAGTGTTTCTGTTTTCTGTACACTATGACCTGCAATAATTTGCAATATAAGAAAATACATTAAAAATCAAACTATGTTTTGATCTTGAAATGGGTATGTAATTCTAAGGAAAAGTCCCTGGGCTAGAGCTACCTCTTAGCCATGCCAGCTGCGTGATCTTAAGAAAGGTACTTTACCTCACTGAGCCACTTTTTCCTTTTCAAAGTGAAATTAGGGCAGTATTTCTTATTGTGTGACCTTTGACTACTTTTATGAGATTTACAACAAATGCTCATTTTTAGAGAGTACACTTTTGCCACTCTGCCTCTCTCTAGACTAGTGTCAGAGCTGAGGAAGGAGCTAGAAATCAGCCTTTTCAACAGGGTTCTCAGGTGATTGTCCTGAACCCCTTAGTTGAGGAATCATGAGTTTTTCTACATGTTAAATAGTGTAGAATGTTTTCATAAGTGCTAAATTTCACTTTGAGAAATATGAATCAAAGTCCAGAGAAAAGACACTAGACAAATACCTTTTCATTCATACTCCTTTTTTACTGGCAGTTTGAAAAGAAAATGGCATTTCACCTTACCAGCTGGGGAGCAAAGGGAGGCACAAAATTCATTCCAGCTCTGAGACTGATAGGAAGGAAGGAGGGAGGGAAAGAAGGAAGGAAGGAAGAAAGGAAGGAAGAGACAGAGGGAGGAGGGAGGAAGGAAATGTCTTCCTGTACCCTACAGTGTGCCGACATTATGCCAGATGGTGCACATTTATTCCGCCCATGAAGAAGTAAACTTATGATCCCCTTTTACATGTAGGAGAACTTAAGCACAGAGAGGTTAAGTAGTTTGCTTAATGTCACAGAACTCATAGGTGGGAAAAGCGTCCTTTGCAAGTTATACCATCAGGAGACCTTGGCCCTTAAAAGTGACTCTCATTTGTCTCAGCTTCATTTTAGTCATTGTTCTGGGGAAATAAAAGTGTCCTCAGTAACTTACAACTCAGGGGCTATTATTACACAAAAGTCTGGTCGTAGTTGCTAACAAGTATTGAATATGCATAATTTGCTAAGTCGGCACGTACTATATATATTCATTCATTTAGTTCTCACTCCAACCCTACTAGGTAAGTTAGGTAACTTAGCTACTAGATAAGTTATATTATTATCCCCCATTTTACAGATGGGAATACTGAGGTACGATGGTTATGTAACATACACAAGTTTCTAGAGATAATAAGTGGAGGAGCCGAGCTTCATCCTAGGCAGTGTGACGCCAGCCAGAGTTTGTAAGTTTACCCACTGCACTTACTGCCTCTCAAGGGATGAGGACTGTGTACCCACTACAAAGGGAGGCACATGTCCACAGCATCATGAGTTCAAACTCAGTCTTTCTCTTATTTCAAACATTGTTTTACATGCTGATACTTGTAGCCCACAGTTGTTAATAAGGTGTCTCTGGGCATAAGGGCCAATTGACTTTCACAGGCTGGGCTGGGGCACAAACTAATGTAAAAGGATATTTCAGAGGTGCATTAGCACTCATGTTGGAATAGAACCTGCCAGAAAGTTACAAACTGCTCACACGGGTCAAATGTTCCCCAGGAGAGAACTGTTGTCTGAGTTGTCATTCAAGTGAGGGCTCTTGAACCTGTTTGGCTTCCTTGGTGAGAATGCAGAGGGGCACACCTTGCCTTTGCAAAACAAGTGCCTGTGCCAGGTGGTGATATGAGGAAATGCTGAAACTGACTCAGGAATGTGGAAGTGAGCACTCACCGTATGGACTGAGGTCCACCTTGGACCCCCTGTTGCCAACTTGGAAAAGCCTAAATGCATGAAACAGCTGTAGATTTTTTCCAAGTTATTATTTTTGGAGGCCTCCTTGACCATATCTGCAATTTCCATAGTCAATCCACATTTACCACCGCTTATTTTTAAATCAGCTATTTGAAGATGTGCTTGGAAAATTAAAATAGTATTGGCCACTTTATCTCTTTTGGTGTGTATACAATTATTATAATAATGATAAGGCAAAAACTGTGGAGAAGTAAATGGGGTTCAAAAAGTGCTTTGTGGTAGAGATCACGCACAGAGATGGGAGAGGAGAGCAGCTGGAATTCACCGAGAGCTCACCAAGGAGCAGACACAGTTTTCTCATGTACTAACAAACTCATTTAATCCTCACAGTAGTCCATACTGTTATTTATTATTACTTTGACATATGAGGAATTGGAAGCATAAGTAAGGTAAATAACATGGCCTGGTTAAATGACTCATTGGTAGTGGAGTAATCACCAGGCAGTCTGGCTCCAGAAAAAATAGTAATTGTCTTCATTTACATTCAATAAAAAAATTTTTGTGTTCCTCCTAAGGGCCAGGATTTCTGATGAGTGCTGCATTATCTGTGGTATAATATTTAGTTCTGGTACCTTGCTGTGGCCTGTCCTAAAGATTCTTTCATTTCTAGTCTGTAGGTGTGTATCGTTTATTTTAGAGGTTATATGTCTGATGTTATATTCTAAGATATAGTTGTGAAAGATGCTGGGAACTTGCAGATGCTGAGCATACCCAGAAGTCCTGATGACACTTGCTACTTCTTCCTACAATAATATAAAAAGAAGTTTGGGATTTTTCTTAGTTCTGCAATATAAGAAATCTCAAGCAGATTTAGGATTTTGTTATCACACACACACAAATACTGTACTTTATATCTACAGCTCAAGAATCTATCTCATGATCATAAGCTATTTTCATACCAAAAAGTGTTTAAGAAACTTTGAATATTTGACCACTTTCTTGGAGATTTACCACATGCTTTAATATATTAACTGCTACAAGAAGTTCTTCAACATATAAATATGTAATTTTTTAACCCAATATTTTTCAAACTTACTTGCATATGAAATTCTTTTTCCAAAGAATACTTATTAATGGACTTCTGACCACACTTTTGCAAATGGTGTTCTAAGTACTATAGCATTAAATAATAAAACAAAGATATATAACTCTAAGTCTCCTGGGTGTTACCCTAGGTCAGAGCTGGCCACAGGTAGAACCTAAGTCTATTAAGTAAAATATTTTAAGAGTCGATCAGAATCGAGAATCAAAATGGCATAGGAGTGAGTAGAAGCCACACTGACCTCCTCCCAGGACCAACCTGGAATTACAACTAAATCGCGGAGAAATCACCTGGAACAAACAACTAAACAATAGTGAGAGAGGAGCCCTATACCTCAGACAGACAGAAGAATCAGCTTTAGCACAACCTAACTGGTAAGGAGTGCAGTAGAGACTCAAGAAGGAGGCTGGGGTGCCCACGGGCGACAGCACCAGAAAGATATTGAAATGGCCAATTGGGTCCCCCTAAGAAGAGCGCGGTCTAAACCATAAGCGGGGATCTCTAGCCTACAGCACTAGAGCCCAAAAAGTACACAGATAACAGCCAACTGTGAAAGCGGTAGGGTTGCTCTCTGCCAGAGATGGGCAGCTGAAGACACAAAGAGACGTTTAAAGGGCCAATGCATATATTTTTATTTGCAACAACTTACCCTGGGCTTTGGCAAAGGTGGGGGCAAAGTGGGCTAGAGACACATGAGGAGAGACTGGAGAAGGAGGCTTTGAGTAGAAAACTGGGAGAGCAGACATCAAGATCCTGGTGCTGACTCATCCCCCAGACAGCAGCAGCCATCTTGCTCAGGCAGATCACTCCCCTGAGCGGCAACAGTGTGAGAGGACACAATAGCCCCGCCACCAGGAGGGACTTGGCCCTGGCCCAGTAGTGCTAAAACCTGATGGCTGAGTACAGAGTGGCAGCCACAGATAGTAGATCCCTGGCTATAGGGGATGCAGAGTGGTCTAGAGACACTTAAGGAGAGACTGGAGACAGAGGCTTTGGGAAGAGAAAATGGAGAGAGTAGCTGGCGGGACCCCAGCGTTGACTCCTCCCCCATATGGCATCAGCCATCTGACTCAGGCAGACCACTCCCCTGAGTGGCAGCAGCATGAAAGGACACAATAACCTCACTCCCAGGAGGGACTCTGCCCCACCCTATGGTGTCTAAGCCAGCCTATTGAGTCCAGAGTGACTAGATTAACAACTGAAGGAAAAAGCCACAGACAATAGCCCTGGAAGTCTCTGAACAGACTGCCTAAGGTCAGACACGGTCAACATTTGACATCACCAGAGGCAGATCCAGAAAGAAAAAAACAGCAGTCTCCTACCATAGAAGTTTATACCACAAAGTCAGGAAATCAAGGCAGATCAATTTAAGAAGCAGAAGGAAAAAATAAGAGTTTCACAAATAATGGGAACACAAAGAAACACCCCCCACTCGAAGGGAAAGGAGCAATCCCCAGAAAGAGAACTAAATGAAATAAAGGCAAGCAAACTATCAGATATTGAGTTCAAAACAACAGTTCTAAGGAAGCTCAGTGAGCTCAGTGAGCTCAAAGAGAATTACCAAAACTATAGAGAAACTATGAGGAACTTACTGCAAACTACATCAGCATGTAGAGGACACAGAAACTATCAATAAGAGACAAGAAGAAATGAAGAATGTCACTTCTCAGTTGAAGAACACAGTAGAAGAAATCAAAAACAGGCTAGATGAAGCAGTAGATCAAATCAGTGAGCTGGAGGACAAGGTAGAAAAAAGCTCCCAGAAAGAGCAAGAAAATGAAGAAAGACTCAAAAAGAATGAAGAGGCATTTAGGGAAATGCCGGACAACCTGAAACGTAATAATATCTGTATAATAGGGATACCAGTAGGAGAAGAGGATGAGGAAAGGATAGAGAACCTGTTTGAAAAGGTCATGATGGAAAATTTCCCTAATTGGAGGAAAGAAAAAGTCACCCAAGTCCAGGAAGCACAGAGGGTCCCATTCAAGAGGAACCCAATGAGACCCACTCCAAGACCCATCGTCATTAAAATGGCAAATATCAAAGACAAAAAGAGAATCCTAAGGCAGCAAGGGAGAAAGAGGTAGTAACATATAAGGGAGCCCCAATACAGCTAGCAGCTGACTTCTCAACAGAAACACTACAAGCCAGAAGGGAATGGCAACAAATACTCCAAGGAATGAAAAGCAAAGGCCTGCAACCAAGACTGCTCTACCCAGCAAGGCTCTCAATTAAAATGGAAGGTTAAATAAGGGGTTTCCCAGACAAAGTAAGTCTAAAAGAATACACCTCCACCAAACTAACATTGCAAGATATGCTAAAGTGGCTGCTTTAAGAAGATGAAGAAAAAGAATCTATTAATACCCAGTTCCTTTCACAGTCACCAATACTTGATATTACCAATATTTTTAATATTTGTTTTCTGATTGTGACAATGATGTGTTATTTTAATTGTTACTTGATTATTTGTTGAAATTAAACCTGTTTTTGTATATTTCTTGCCTATTTCTATTATTTTTAAGGAGCTTTAAATGACTTTTTGGTATTCTTTATCAATTTTTTGATTAAATGTTTGTAGAATTTTTTTCCTTAAAAAAACCCAAAAACTATTAACCCTATTTTAGATGTATTTAGATGTATCCTATTCCATTACTGTCCTTTAACTTTTTTATATGTATATTACTGTATGATCTTAAATGTTTAATATGGTCATATTGTCAATATTTTACTTTATAGCTTCTAGGTTTGAATATGTTACTTCAGGGTAAGAAAAATATTATTTTGTATTTTCCCCAAAAACTCCTTAGATTTTACATATTGATTTTTAACTCACCTGATTATTTTTTGTATAATGTGTGAAATAAGGCTCTATATTTGTTTTATTTGAAGTAATAGTGGTCCATGAACTTTGTTTGTTGAATAAGCCTTTTTTCCCCCATTGATTTGAAATACCAATTTAATCATATATTATATTGTTAGATATATATGTTTGTTTCTAGAATGCTCATTTTATTTCATTGATCTACTTAATTATTTCTGTGCTGGTGTCATGTTGCTTTAATTGCTGAGACTTTATAATGGATTTAAATCTTTAATATTTCATAATGTATCTTGACATTTAAAAAAATAAGTAAAATCAATCTGCATTTTTTTTTAAAAAAAGTAAGAAAGAAAGACCTCCTCACTTTTGCAACATCATGTATGGAACTGGAGAATATTGTGCTAAGTGAAATATAAGCCAGTCAGTGAAAGACCAATACCATATGATCTCACCTATAAGTGGAATCTATTCAACAAAATAAACTAATGAACAACTAAACCACAGGCAAGGAAACATGGAGCAGACTGAAAGTGACCAGAGGGGATGGGGAAAGAGGACAATGGTGGAAAGGGGAAGGGACTAAACAAAGAACATGTATGAATGACCCATAGACATGGACGACTGTAGGAATTGACTGTGGGAGAGGGAGGTGAGGTGGGATAGGTGGAGGAGTGCAAGGGGAAAAAACTGAGACAACTGCAAAAATAAAAATGATTTAAAAATTTTTAAAAAATGTCTTTCTAATCGCCAAGAAAAAAAAAGAGTCAGTCGAGATGTTGGCCTGGGCACTTAGGCAATTAAAATCTCATCTGCCCCAGGCTGAGCAGGAGACCATATCAAGTTCATTGCAGGAGACCATATCAAGTTCGTTGCAGGAGAAAATGGGCCTATAAATCCTTGATTGATTTCATTATGGTCCTTTTCCTTTTCTCATTAACATTCATCTCTTTGTACTTTGAATAAATGTAGATGTACAAATTAACCAAACATTGGTAATCCTATTAAAAAGTAGAATTATTGTAAGACTATCAATCATGTTTATTTTTATCCTCCTTATTGCCCCATTTATTGATTGAGACCTTGTTAGACATGCTCTTTCCTTAGCAGGCATGGTGAGATTCTCTCTATCATCTCAGAACACACTCTCACCCCACTCAGAGTGACATAGCCTATTGCAGAATGTCCTTAGACTCTTAATGGCATTTGCATTTAACTGTGTGAGCACATAGACTCCAACGCTCTCTTAAAAACCCACATGACTTTGGAAGGCAATTTGGCCATGTCCATTAAAATTAAGATCATGTATACCTTTTCACCCAGCACTCCACCAACTTTAGGAATAATCCCATGCAAGATCTCACTGAAATATGAAAAGATAAATGTAATATATCTGAGGTTATTATTTCTAATAGTGGGAAACTGAAACTGCCTAAACACACTTCACCAGGGATTAAATAATTTGCAGTTATCTTATGATAGGATACTGTGTGACCATTAAAAAGAGTAGACCAACCCTCCTCAGCTGACATGCAAACATGTCCAAACTACATTGTTAAGTTTAAAAAAGAATTGAGTTACAGAACAGCAAATATTGGGTGATTGTTTTTAACTGTTATTTACTTTTATGTATATAAAATGTACTCATATGAAAAACTATAGAAAACTGTATAGCATAGTGTAAATATTTATTGTTTCTAGGGGTGAGATTATGGAAGGGCTTTTTCTTCTAAGTAATTCTTTTCCAGTGATTTTTTTTAACAAGAAACTTGAATTATTTTTTAATTTTTTATTGTTGTTCGATTACAGTTGTCCCCATTTTCCTCCCATCACTCTCCCCTGCCCACCCCCCTCACACAATCAATCCTCACTCCCACCCCATTGTCTTTGTCCTTGAGTCCTTTTATACATGTTGCTTGACTTGACCATTTCCCCTCTTTCCCCTGTAATCCCCATATCCCCTCCCCTCTGGTCACTGTCAGTTTGTTCTTTATTTCCATGTCTCTGGTTCTATTTTGCTCACTTGTTTGTTTTGTTGATCAGGTTCCATATATAGGTGAGATCATATGGTCTTTGTCTTTCATTGCCTGGGTTATTTCACTTAGCATAATGCTCTCGAGTTCCATCTATGCTATTGCGAAGGGTAGGAGGTCCTTTTTTTCTGCTGTACAGAATAATAAAGACAAAAATAATCATATGTTCATTAAACTTGACCCCTTAAAGCTGCAGGAATAGAATAAAAACATGTGCTGATCACTTTCTCTCCTTAGAAAAGCTCTCAGTCATCTTTCTCACTGTACAGGGCTACATGGAAGTTGACAAAGTTCCTACTCACTTTATCTAGAAAAGCAAATGTTCTACTCTTAAAGACAACTGAAAGAATTGCTTTTATTCTGATCGTAAAAATAAGACTTGATGATTGTAGAAAATTTAAAGAATTCAGAAAAGTACAATTAAAAAAGAATTAACACATAATCCCAATACTAGAACACTAATTGCATTATTTTGACCTATTTCTTTCCTTTGAGTGTGTATCTTTCTTGTTTGAGATCAGTTGCTGCCTACATTTTACTTTTTGTTAGATGTTTCACTTTTTATGCATTTTGGCTGCTTTAACCTCATCTTGTCCACTTTTCTTCCTATATTATCTATGGTCTTGTATTATAAGATGAGTATGCCACATAAGGGAGGATTGCAGAGATACTTTGAAAATTCACATGTTTATTTCACTAAATGTAAACTTGCACATTGAGGGTAGGGACTAGGTTTTCTTTATTCTGGAATCTCCAGGTGTTTACTCAGATGTTAGGTAAAAGGTTGTTGAATGGATGAATAAGGAAATAAGTGAATAATTAAAGAATGAACAAATGGATGGCAAGATTGAGGCATTATAGAACATAAAATCAACAAGGTTTAATACCTCCCATACTTACCATTTTAGCCTGCCCCTGCTCCCTCAAGAACCATGTGATGTAGTGGCAGTGGTATTGTGTTTAGACTGAAGCCAGGCAGCCTGGTTTCAGAAGCATTGCCCTGGCTCCAACGTGGGCATGTTACAGTTTTAAGTCTTTCATCAACTGTAAAGTGGGGATAATAATAGTTCCTACCACATTGGATGAGTTCATATGTGCATGGTAGATAAGATAGTATCTGCCACAGAGACTGTTTTGCTATTAATATTTTTGCTCTTATAACTACTACGATTGCATATCAAGCCCCTTAACAGGACACACAAGCCCTGGCTTATCACTCCAGCCTCTTCCCACACTCACCCTCTGGTCATACTGAAATAACTTCTTATTCCCTGATCAATATCAGTCTTTCTCAAGCTTCTGTGCCTTTTTTTATATACTATGTCTTTGCTGAATGTCTTTCTTTTTTTTATGTTCTTGTTCCTCTGCTGAGTGCCCTTCTCTCTCCCTTCATTTCCCTGTGGCAAATTTCCACTTATCCTTCAGAACTCAGCTGCAGAGTTCCAGCCACCTAAGCAATTCTCTCCTTCCTTTGTGTGTACCACCACCCTTTCCTACAGGGAGTTAAGTTCTTCCCACCTCTAGAATATCCTTTAAACACTTTTTCTAACTATCTTCTCATTGTGTTGAATTGTTTATGTATCTGCCACCCCATAACAGGACTGACTCCTTGGGACCAGGGTCAGCTGCAGCTGTCACTCATCTTTATGTACCCACCAGTGGCTTAGAGCCGGACATACACTAGAAGCTCTCAATAAATATTTGTCAAGTGAGCAAAATAAGTCTAGTTTACATCAGTAACTAAATTGATCAAATTTTACAAAATGGGCTTGTGAAAATATCAAGCCTAATTGAAAATCAGTTCTGGTAACCATCATAAAATTAGACTTTTTCAGTTTTAAATTTTATTTTGTTTTTACTATCTACAAAAGTGCTACTGCTCCTAAATTCAGTTTTCCAGAGTTGGCATTGTACTTGTAACCTTTAAATTTAATATGCTGGAATACAATTTGACACCACATGATCAGATTTTAGAGCATATGAGTCTCAGCATTGCTGCCGCTTTATTTGCTCTAAGTGCCTTTTGGGGACATTTAGAACCATCACTGTAAAAATCATCTACAAAGATTGGTAGACACATTTCTCTATTTTTTATTGATTTTAGACAGAGAGAGGAAGAGGAGAAAGAGAGATAGACATTGATGTGTTGTTCCACTTATTTATTCATTCATTGGCTGATTCTTGTATGTGTGCTGACCAGGGATCAAACCCACAACCCTGGAGTATCAGTTAAATGCTCTAACCAACTGAGCTACTCAGGCAGGGATTATACTTCTCTGCTTTTAGATTCAAACACCTTTTTTTGGAATTCCAAGGAAATGTCATGAACTTCTGATTGCCTTGAGGACAGAGCAAGTATGTATAGAGAGAGTCCAGCTAATCTTAAAACATCATAAGAACCGAGTCTTCCAACATATTCTACCACCCAACCATTCAGCCAGACTATGCGGAATGCCACTGACTTTCCTTTTTCTTTCTTAGAAGAGCCAGAGTTATCATACAAGCAAAACAGGGATGGGAGAAAATTTCCAGGGATGGAGAAATGAATCATCCCAACAGTCAACATTGAGCTCCTGAATAATCAAAGTGTGACTGCTTTTTTGAGAAACCTTCTCCTAAAATCTAGAAAGATATGTTGATAATTTAGTACTATTCCAGCTGCCTCTTCTTATCAAAAAGCTTTGTTAAAGTACACATTCATGGTACTTTCCTTATTACTATTGCTATTACCTGTTACTATCCCTATTTATAATGCCTTAAGCAAGAGGAATTATTCTCAGCTCAACTTAAGCTAACAGAACTTGAAGCACATTCCTCTGTAACTAATGCATTATTGTTGGCATCACATTCATGGTCTTATCCTGGAATTATTCGATCTAGTTCAGCAACCAACAATTTGAGTAATTATAAAGAGCTGAAATATTTGGTACATCTGCTAACCTGACAGAGTTTCAGCATTTGGGATTTGAGACTGTTTGCCTATGTCAGTGTGTATGTGTGTATGAGTATGTGTGTGTGTGTGTTAATCCTCAAGCTAATTTCAATATGCTGAAATAATTTAAAAGATCAGAAACTGAATTTTGCAGCCCATAAATTCTGTCCATGGAGAGGTGAGTGTGCCTTCTCATAATAACTGGCCATTGATATTTACCAAATGAAGTCACTTGGATGAAGGAAGAGCCAGACCAAAGAAATCTTACACCATACTTTAAAGGGCTACTGAAAATTTTATAACCATCTCATCTTCGTGTTTCATATGGCTTTCCATCTAGATTTTCATAACTTTGAAATGATGTGTCTTAAGCCATGAGCTTTCAGATATATACTGCCTTTTGCATTTGTAAGAATCAGTTTTCATAATAATAGCTTATAACACATGCCAATTTTAACCCTCAGGGACTTCCCATATGCCCTATGTCATATGTCTTTACCACCTCTCGGTGGTGGTAAAGGAAGGTGTTGGGTCCTCAGATGAAAAAACCGAGGCCCATGAGGTAAAACAACCTAGTAATGGAGTAGAGGACCAGGAAAGTGCCCTACTGTTGGCACCAGCCAAGTAAACTTAACACAGGATGAATTCTTTGTTCACTGACATATCGCCATTACAAGTAGCCTCTCAAATATTTGTTGCGCTCACTTGTTGAGATGACCTACAAAAAATCCACGGGGAAGATGTACATTTCATTATGGTGCTGCTTAGCATACATTATCTTAAAACATTTAAATCTAATACTAATACTTTTGGTAAACTATCATCACAGAAATGCTCTATAAAATAGCATTACAGCTAAACTGTGACTCAAAAAAAGTCATAAAAATAGTATGATGAATGCTTGGATGGAAGTAGGAGGTAGAAGGTTCATTCAGCTGAAAATACAAAATTTTTAAATCTAGGTATGGGTAAAAGACCCTGTAAGATATTTTCTATTTATTTCAGATGTCAAATTTCTTTGTACATTCCCAGCTTTGGAAATGCTTAGGCTAACAGCCTTGAAGACACAACCATGTATTTCAAAAGGAATATGGCAAAGAAACTTCCAAAAACAAATTCACCCATACCATCCATTTACCTGTCCATTTACCATCTATCTGTTATCTCTTTTTTTTTTTTTTTACCCATTCTAGAAGCAGATGTAAGTTGCCTTTCTGCAGTGTTACAAGAGTGTGGAGGAGGTTTGAAGGGCCATCTTTACATTTTTTAGAAAGAAGAAATTGAGTAGAGGACCTTCATTTCATAATTAAGTAGGCCTAATATTTAATGTTTTGCAATGTGGATCTATTAGGTAGTAAACTGATATATCCATTTCAGGTAAACCTGTTGAATTGGCCACAGATAGTTACCATTTTAAATTTACTAGGAAAATATGTAATGTATATTATGAGTACAATTTATCTCAGTTAAAGCAAAGTCCGTAAGTATATTTCAAACCAATGAAGACTCCTTGGAGACTCCTTGTGCACTCCTTGGAGAGACCATTCAAAGAAGGGAGCAGGGTCTCCAGAGAAGAGGTCTACCTGGCTCTACCCCTTACAGGCTGGCCCTAAGTTCCTTTTTTTTAGTGTTTTCTTTCATTTTATTGATTTATTTTTAGAGAGAAGGGAGGGGAGGGTCCTTAAGCTTCTTTATCTTCCTAAGCTTCAGTCTCCTCACCTGTGGAGTGAGGTAATACCATTATTTCTTCACAGGGTTGTCCTGGGAATTCAAAGAATCAATGTATTCCAACATCTTGGAACAGATGATTAGCATATAAATGTTTCTTGTTTTTTGTTGTTATTGACAATATTATTCTAAAATTCCCAAGAGAACTGCTACAAAATGTTCTCATTTATAAGAATTACTTGAGCAAAAATAACCACAATTATGGCATGAAAGGAGAATGTTGGTGAAAATATTTTCAAAATGATATGCCCTGTGGGAAAATAAAATTATAAATGGGAGGCCCAACCAGATGAATGCAAAATAGTCTTGAAAATAAAAGTTTCATTGCATACTTACTCATACAAAATGTCCAGAGAGGACATTGACTTTAGCAAGGCCTCTTTATTCAAAAGCTCAGGTTTAACTTCATGACCATAGCTTTCTTGCTCCTCTTTTTGCCCTCTGATAACCCTTGATTATTTTGTAAGCACCTTGTACTTTTTAAAAAATATATATGACTGGTTTTCCATCAGAACACTCCACTCCTACAAATTCAAATTGTAAATTGGTGCCAGCCTGCATTTAAGCAATTAGAATGCTGTAATTAAAGTCTGTTCTGTATGTAATCTTATAATGAACAAGGGTAAGTACAGAAGTTGAGAGCTGGGTTCTAGGTGTTTGTTTAATGATGATTATTCATCTTTTCTCCAGTTGTCTCCCTGCATACTTAACAGATGTGGGTGCCTTGAACTTCCATGCTTATTAGCAGAGCCTGACCTAGTTAGGCTCCCTGCCTTTCTTGCATCACATAACAATTTGTCCTTAGATTGCCACACCTCTAATTTTCAGGGCAGTCCCATAACTATTAACTCCCTTGCTTTGAAAATACGTTGGTGGAAAAGTTTATTAAAAGGATTGGTGGAGCCAGTCTTCTGATGTTGACCATGTGACAATCTCATTCTTCCTGGGCTTAAAAGGTAAATAGTGGAACCAAAAGACCTCAAAACAGGAGAGTAAAAATAAGAATTGGGGGAGGAAGACTCAGTCCTGATGATTTTTTTCAGACTCATTTGGCAGAATATTGTCATCAAAAGCTTTAGCTTTTAAGTATAGATTAATTTGTTGAAATAGTTATTGAATGTCCACTCTGTGCTAGGCACTACTACAGGTGCTGCTGGCTGTGCAGTGGCTAGCTAAACAGATCTGTGTCTGTTGTGGAGTTTAGAGTTGTATGACATTAATCCCATATTTCACAAATTGTGTGTATCTAATATGTATTTATTGTTCAACATGTAGTTATTGGTCAAATATTTATCATCGTCTAATTGTCTCAATAATGTTCTTTATAGCTCTTTTCTCCATTTCTGATCCAGGATCCAGTCCAGATCCACACATTGCATTTAATTGTCATGATGCTTTAGTTTCCAGAATTGGAAACAGGTGTCCAGTCTTCCTTTGGCTTTTCTGACACTGGTATTTTTCAGGGTAAAAGGCAGTTGCCTTGCAGAATATCTCTGAATTCAATTTGTGAAAGATGGATCTTTCTAATTTAGTGGTTCCAAACATGTATTATGTTGGACATCTCCCAAAATTATCTGGGAACTTGGTGAAAATATAGACAGCCACACTGATTTCATCCTCCCCTACTTCAATGAGCCTGGGTGTGTCTGTCTGTCTGTCTGTCTATCTCTCTCTCTCTCTCTGTTCATTATTAGCTTTTCGGGTAATTCTGCTACACACCAAAGTCTGAGAGCCTCAAGTCCAAAATGATTGCCTTGTTGCAGGAACACTACATCTTGTCTTCTTCTCAGTGTGCCTCAAAAAGAGACTTGCAATGCCAGTAAGCCTTGATTTTGGTTAAGGCAGTATCTGCGAGTTTTCTCTTCATCTTTTCCCCTATGTGATTAATCACCTATCTGGAAATGATGCTTAGAAGTCATTTGGCTATGCTGCTTCCCAAATCTTTGCCCCAGTGGTCTTGGCCTCCAACGGGGACCTTGCCAAGTCAGTTAGCACTGTGGTGATTGGAAATGGTGAGTCTCTAATTCTACAACCTTCAACATTTCTCAGCATTCACTTGTAAAGAACAAATTTCCCTTCTTCTCCCTCTCAACCTTTGAAAAATACTTTTTTAATATCAACATGGACTCATAGATTCCTTTGTATTCAATGTATTGTAATCCATTCTGTCTTTCATTCATGCTAAAAATAGTCCCACTGCCATGGCCTTGGAATCAGCTGCTTTTCCTTTTAATGGAGAAACGGAGCTAGAAACCAAGATCTGGTTTCTATTTAAACTAGTTGGAACTTCATCACAAGGACAAAAATATATGCAACTTGTCCACCTCAAAGTAAAATGCATTGCACAAATTGCATCCGGGCTGATCCTCAAAAGCATGGTCTGGTTAATTTTCCCCCTTTTCCATATCCATATGTTTATTTGTATTATCCTCCCACAACCAAACACTAATTCACATGCTACAAACTTTATCTCTTTCTCTTTGGTCCTATCTTCATTGTGATCAAGTTTCTGAGAAGCGGCCTACCCAGATACCGTGGCCATACTGCTCATGTCTTTGAAACTGTGATAAATACCCACAAAAATGCCCATACTTGTTTGCTTTTCTTGTAATGCTTTTTTACTTTTTTTCAAAGTACCTTTAAATCCAGTTCTCCTTTTTGTCCTCCAAACTCCATGAAGTTGTGAGACAAATATTATTATTTTTCTTTTGCATTTTAAGAAATTGAAGCAAGAAAAGTGAAAGACTTTTTGAGATCTAGTGCCTCACTATGTTTAGTGTTTCGTGTTTACATGTCTACTCCTGCCCACCCAGGCACTACACTTGCAGTTCTCACCACTGTCATTGGAGAAGCCTGGGCTATGTTCTCACAGTTCAGAAAGCTGGGATTCTTTACTCTGAGTTGTAAACCAAGTCACATCAACAGCATCGTGAATCAAAAAACACAAGGAGCATTCCCTTAAAAGAAAGACTGATAAAAATACTCCTATCATCTTTTTACTTTACTACTCTTTTAGTTGATATTCTACAAATACATTAAGCACGTGCTATGTGTCAGGCAGTGTTCTAGGTCCTGGAGAGATAGCTAGGGTCAAAACATCTGAAAACCCATCCTCTTAAAGATCTTACCTACCAGGCAGGAGCAATGGCATGTGCAGAGAAAGACAAGAAAGAAAATAAATAAGATATATAATGTACTCAAAGGTGCAAGCAGAGTCACCAAATGCAGTTGCACAGGCTGAGTTACAAAGATCTGTACCAAAATATTGCTGGGAGACAATTCCACTTTGCACCTAAAAAATGAAAAAAAATTAGCTAAAACTTAATGGCATTATTGGCTTTGATGAAGAAATTGAATATAAGTTAAATATAATAAATAATAATCCTATAAAATGATAACCAGATAAAAAGTACAATGAAAAAAGTATCCTATTTATATTGGAAAATATAAAATACCATACTTTGCCATGTATAATGTGCACCCACATCTTTGGCCTAAACTTTTAAAAAAATATCTTTGTTTTAGTTTTTTAATTAAATTTATATTTATTTATATTTAGATACTTGTTTTTTGTATTATAAAGGAATTTTAGCATTTATTTTTGAACATATTCTGGTAACAAATAATTACAAAACACAAGAGCAGATACAAGTTATTTCACGTACTACCCATGTATAAAGCACATCTTTATTTTTCCCTCAAAAATTTGGGCAAAATAATGTGCATTATATATGGCAAAATATAGTGTTAACCCTAACACCAGATTATGTGATCTTTATGATATATCATAAAACTTTATGATCACTATAAAGCAATTTCAGTAGAGACATATTATGATCCCTGGGGAAGATAAATTATTATACCTTTTTATAAAGTTGACAAGATAACTTTAAAACTTCTTTTAAACATAAGTGAAAGAGATTATCAAAAATTTCATAAAATTAAAGCATTTAGCCTATCAAATATTAAGACATATTATAATGTAACAGTGATTAAATGTTATGGAACTACCAAAAAATTGAACAGTGCACCAGAACAAAGTAGATAACCATAGATCTCATGGTACATAGGAATATAAGAAGCAGCATGGCAAACATTAGTGCAGAGAGTCTTTGAGTGCTAGACTTTATGATAAATGCTTTGTATATGTATTTCCCTTAAAGCCCTAACAGCTCAGTAAATTCAGCATTCTGTAATTTTCAGATAAGGTACTGGGTTTCCGAAAAAATAGTTTGCTTGGGCTCCACAGATTCTTCCAGAGGGAGAAATAGGCCCCAGTCCAATCTGAATTCACAGGTCAGGAGGAGGCCAGAAGAAGGAGAAACATCAAAGGAGAACAGACTGAAGGACATAACTTGTTCCCAATAGGAAAAGTGTTAATATTGGTAGCTCAGATTAAATCTAACTCACTTCTCAAACAAGTAAGTTTGAGAACAAAGGCTTATTTCATACATGAGCAATAGCAAACAATATGTGATCGTGAGGAAAGTATGTACTCAAATTGGTTAGTAAAGAATTGCAAATTCAATTTTACAGTATTGTTTTATACTTTTCTCATTATCAAAAATAATTTTATTGATTTTGATGTGGTTTATAAAAATACATGCATTCTCCTCAGATGAAAAGTTAGAGAGAATGTTTGACATCTTGTCCTAGGTGATGGCTACATGAGTATATATACATTTCAAAATTCATTGAGCTGTATGCTAAGATTGGTGCATTTTATTGCATGTACCTCAATAAAAAAGAAAAACAACTAAAAATAAGAGATGAGATCAAAGTTATCTGTAAGAAAATAAAAGTAGAAATAATTCATTGCTCTCAGGGTTAAGGTTAATATAAAACAATCAGCATGGTTAGTATAATGCACTGAGCCCGCAAATGTGAAATTCAAGTTCTCTTAAAAGCCAAAGCAGAGAGGGGCTTATGACCACTGACATATCTTACAGAGGTCATTAGGGTCCAGACAGAGCAGCTGCTTGAAGGAACAGTCACTGCTAGTCCTAAGAATCAGAAACTTCTCCCAGGGTCCACAGAAACAGACATTAGATGGTGAAATGAAATGTGTCCTTGGCATGCCTGAAGTTATTAAAATAATGAGTTTCTGAGGGTTGTTACTTACACTGATTCTACAGAAGTCAGTGGAGTAATGCCAAAACATTGTTCCAAAAATGCAATTGTACCTGAAACAAACTTTGTGGTTCAATTTTGTAGGTTTCTGATGATTCTAGCTTAATCTAAGAATGAGATTTAGAGAATCAACTGGATCAGTTTTGTCTTCCAGGGATCATTGGAAATGCCTGGGGACATTTTTGGTAGACACAGCTCAGGGAAGGCTGCTGCTAGAATCTAGTCAGTAGAGGCCTGGGATGCTTAATACCCTACAATGTACAGGACAGTCCCACAGTAAAGAATGATCTAACTCAAAAAGTCAATTGTGCCAAGGTTGCAAAACCCTGACTTAGGAAAATGACCGAGCAATATATCATTGAATCCATCCTCCATAAACATTACCTCTCGCAACTAACTTGGACAAAAAGTAGAAAGCATTGGTTCATTTGCATGAGGGGAGTAGGGGAGTACAGATGTGGCAATATGGTCTGGCATAATAACCCCTAGAAAATAGGACATAGCATAGGGAAGTATGTTTCTTTGGCCTAGCAAGGATTGCCTTTTTAGACAGTAGGTAGGTATTAAGTGTTGATGTGGCCCCTCCACCAGCCTAACTGTCTGAAAACTAGTCAGCTCATAGATCTGGGCTTCTCTGGCCTGTCAGATTCCTCCTCCACATAGAGGTGTCTACAGAAGGAATTACAGAGGCTCCATGAAGCTACACCCCACTGACTGACTTATTTGTGTCCTTATCACATCTGCCCTTGGCATTGTTAGCAGACATAGTGGTAAACCAAAATGAGAGCAGCTAAGCAAGGTCTAAGGGATCATTCTTTTTTATTTAATTAATTAATTTATTTTTTCAAATACATTTGTCTCTGCCTTCCCCCCCACCACTTTCCCTTGCCCCCTCCCTTCCTCCCTCCCTCAGCTCTTCCCCTTTGGTTTTGTCTATGAGTCCTTGCTATATGTTCCTTGACTTTCCCCTTCCCTTCCTTTTCCCCCGACCCCCTGTCCTTCCCTCTTGTCTCTGTTGGTTTCTTTTCCTTTCAGTGTTGCTGGTCTTATTTTCCTTGCATCTTTGTATTGTTGGTTAGGTTTCACTTATAGGTGAGATCATATGGTATTTGTCTTTCACCCCCTGGCTTATTTCACTTAGCATAATGCTCTCCAGTTCCATCCATGCTGTCACGAAGTTTAGTAGTTCTTTTTTTATTTCCGCTGCGTAGTATTCCATTGTATATATGTACCATTACTTTTTGATCCAATCATCTAGTGATGGGCATTTAGGTTGCTTCCAACACTTGGCTATTGTAAATTGTGCTGCTATGAACATTGGGGTGCATAGGTTCTTTTGTATTGGCATTTTGGTGTTCTTAGAGTATAGTCCCAGCAGGAGAATCACTGGATCAAAAGGCAGTTCCATTTTCAGCTTTTTGAGGAAATTCCACACTGCTTTCCACAGTGGCTGCACCAGTCTGCATTCCCAACAACAGTGGACTAGGGTTCCCTTTTCTCCACAGCCTCACCAGCACCTGTTGTTTGTTAATCTGTTTATGATGGCCATTCTGATCAGTGTGAGGTGGTACCTCATTGCAGTTTTGATCTGCATTTCTCTGATGGCTAGTGATGCCGAGCATCCTTTCAAATGTCTCTGAGCCCTCTGTATCTCTTCCTTGGAAAAGCATCTGCCCATGTCCTTTGCCCATTTTTTGCTTGGATCACTTGTCTTCTTGGAGTAGAGTCAAGTGAGTTCTTCATATATCTTGGAAATGAAACCTCTGTCTGATGCATCATTAGCGAATATATTTTCCCATACAGTTGGCTCCCTTTTCATTTTGCTGATGTTTTCTTTCATCGTGCAGAAGCTTCTTATTTTGATGAGTTCCCACTTGTTTATTCTTTCCTTTATGTCCCTTGCTTTAGGAGACATATCAGTGAAAAAATTGCTGCATGGGATATCTGAGAGTTTCCTGCCAATGTTCTCCTCTAGGACTTTGATGGTGTTGCGACTTATATTTAAGTCTTTTATCCATCTTGAGTTTATTTTTGTGTATGGTGTCAGTTGGTAATGAAATTTCAATTTTTTGCATGTAGCTGTCCAGCTCTCCCAACACCATTTGTTGAAGAGGCTATTATTGTTCCATTTGATGCTTCTGCCCCCTTTGTCAAATATTAGATGCCCATATAGACCTGGGCTTATTTCTGGGCTTTCTATTCTGTTCCACTGGTCTATGGGTCTGTTCTTGTGCCAGTACCAGATTGTTTTCAGTATAGTGGCTTTGTAGTAGAGTTTGATGTCCGGTATTGTGATCCCTCCTACTTTGTTTTCCTATCTCAAAATTGCTGGGGCTATTCGGGGTCGTTTATGGTTCCATATAAATTTTTGAAATGTCTGTTCTATTTCTGTGAAATATGTCATTGGTATCTTAATAGAGATTTTGCTGAATCTATAAATTGCTTTGGGTAGTATGGACATTTTGATGATATTAATTCTTCCAATCCATGAGCACGGTATATGCTTCCATTTATTTGTGTCTTCCTTAATCTCTTTCTTCAACGTTGTATAGTTTTCTGCATACAGGTCTTTTACCTCTTTGGTTAAATTTATGCCTAGGTACTTTATTTTCCTTGTTGCTATATCGAATGGTATTTTTTTCCTGATTTCTTCTTCTTCTATTTCATTGCTGGTGTACACAAATGCCTTTGATTTCTGAATATTGACTTTGTATCCTGCTGTTTTGCCAAATTCACTTATTAGGTTAAGCAGTTTTTTGGTAGAGTCTACAGGGTTTTCTATGTACACTATCATGTCATCTGCAAACAATGATAGCTTTACTTTCTCCTTTCCTATTTGGATGCCTTTTATTTCTTTTTCTTGTCTGACCTCTGTGGCTAGGACTTCCAATACGATGTTGAAAAGAACTGGTGAGAGCGGACATCCTTGTCGTGTTCCCGATCTTAGTGGGAAAGCTTTCAGTTTTTGCCCGTTGAGTATGATGTTGGCTGTAGGTTTTCCATACATGGCCTTTATTACATTGAGGTATGCCCCATTTATTCCCATTTTGCTGAGTGTTTTGATCATAAATGGGTGCTGTACCTTATCGAATGCTTTTTCTGCGACTACGGAGAGGATCATGTGGTTTTTGTCTTTTCATTTATTTATGTGATGCATTACGTTTATTGACTTGCATATATTGAACCATCCCTGCATCCCTGGGATTAATCCCCCTTGATCATGGTGGATAATCTTTTTAACGTATTGCTGGATGTGGTTTGCCAATATTTTGTTGAGGATTTTAGCATCTATGTTCATCAGCGAAATTGGCCTGTAGTTTTCTTTCTTTGTAGGGTCTTTACCTGGTTTTGGGATTAGGGTGATGCTGGTCTCATAAAAAGAGTCTGGGAGTCTTCCCTCCTCTTGGTATTCTTGGAATAGTCTTAGAAGGACAGGGGTTAGCTCTTCCTTAAATGTTTTATAAAATTCTCCTGTGAACCGTCCGGCCCTGGGCTTTTGTGTGCCGGGAGTTTCTTGATTACTGCTTCAATTTCCCCAGCAGTTATCGGTCTGTTCAAGCTTTGTGTTTCTTCCTCCTTCAGTGTTGGAAGATTATACTTTTCTAGAAATTTGTCCATTTCATCAAGATTTTCAAATTTCTTGGCATATAATTGTTCATAGTAGTTTCTGACGATCATTTGTATTTCTGTGTTATCAGTTGTTATTTCTCCTCTTTCGTTTCTGATATTATTTATTTGGGTCCTCTCCCTTTTTTTCTTGATGAGTCTGCTTAAAGGCTTGTCAATTTTATTTATCTTTTCAAAGAGCCAGCTTCTGGATTGGTTGATCCTTTGAATTGTTCTTTTTGTCTCTATGTCATTCAGTTCTGCTCTAATCTTGACTATTTCCTTCCTTCTTCTTGCTCTGGGATTTATTTGTTGTTGTTTCTCCAGTTCTTGAAGTTGTAATGTTAGGTCTTTTATTTGAAATGCTTCTATCTTTTTTAGGTAAGCCTGTATTGCTATGAACTTCCCTCTCAGGACTGCCTTTGCTGTGTCCCATAGGTTTTGGACTGTTGTCTGTTCATTTTCATTTGTTTCCAGACATTTTTTTATTTCTTCTCTTATCTCATTATTGACCCATTCATTGTTTAATAGTGTACTGTTCAGTCTCCATGAGTTTGCAAGTTTTTGAAGTTTCTCTTTGAGGTTGATTTCCAGTTTCAATCCCTTGTGGTACGAGAAGAAGTTTGTTATTATTTCGATTTTCCCGAATTTGCTGAGGCTTGCTTTGTGTCCTATCATGTGGTCTATCTTTGAAAAACTGCCATGAGCATTTGAAAAGAATGTGTATTTTTCTTCTTTGGATGTAAGGTTCTCTATATGTCAGTTAAGTCTCTTTGATTCCGTGTGTCATTCAGCTCCACAATATCCTTATTGATGTTTTGTTTGGAAGATCTGCCCATTTTTGACAGTGGGGTGTTGAAATCCCCTACTATCAGTGTGTTGCTGTCTGTATCTTTTTTGAAGTCGTCCAACAATTTCCTTATATACTCGGGGGCTCCTATATTGGGAGCATGTAAGTTTACAATGTTGATGTCTTCTTGATAGATTCTTCTTTTAAGTATTATAAAGTGGCCCTCTGGGTCTCTTTTTATGGCCTTTGTTTTGAAATCTACTTTGTCTGATACAACTATGGCAACCCCAGCCTTTTGCTATTGCCCGTTTGCTTGGAATATTTTTTTCCATCCCTTTACTTTCAATCTGTGTAGGTCTTTTGCTCTGAGGTGGGTCTCTTCTAGGCAGCATATGTGTGGGTCATGTTTTCTTATCCATTCAGCTACCCTGTGTCCTTTGATGGGGGCATTTAGTCCATTTACATTGAGAGTTATTACTGATAGAAACTTATTCATTGTTTCTCTTTGTTTTACCTTAAATTTCTCTTTTTCTCTTTCTTATTCTTTTCGTTCATCTTCTTAAACCAGTCCCTTTAGCATATCTTGTAGTGCTGGTTTGGTAGAGATGTATTCTATTAGCCTTCTTTTGTCTAGGAAGCTCCTAATTTCCCCTTCTGCTTTAATTGAGAGGCTTGCTGGGTAGAGCAGCTTTGGTTTTAGGCCCTTGCTTTTCATTACTTGTAATATTTGTTGCCATTCCCTACTGGCTTGCACTGTTTCTGTTGAGAAGTCAGCTCCTAGCCATATCAGGGCCCCCTTGTATGTTACTTTCTCCTTCTCTAAGGGATCATTCTTGCCAATTTTGCACTTTAACCAGATTCTGAAGACTGGTCCAGCTCAGCAGTGGATACCACTGACTACTAGTGTCAAGAAGCCCCTTTCTGTCCATTTGCAGGCATTGATTCTCTTTGGTTCACTTCTTCCCCGACTTTGGGGGGGGGGTGCGGGGGAGAGAGAGAGGGAGGGCAGGAGGCAGGGAGAGAGGGAGAGAGAGAGAGCTTTCTACCTTGTTTTAATTTAGAAAATCGCTGGGAAGTTTCCTGGACCAGCATCCATTATTTGCCCACAAAAGGATGATTGTGTTTTCACTAGAGCCAATAGAAAAAGAATCACTTCTCCAAAAGAATGGGATATTCTGCTCAGAATAAGAGAGGGATACTAGGCAGTCAAGAAAAATCAGTATCTTCCACTCTAGGAAAATGTCTTTTTTTTTAAATAAACTTTTTATTTTGAATTTCAATCTCACAGAAGAGTTGCAAGAACAGCACAAAAATGCCAGTATGTCTATCAGATAAATCTGCCATTTGTTAACATTTTGCCACATTTTCACATACTCTCTCTTTCTCCCTCCCTCCCACCAGTAAGTGTGATTTTTTTTTTCCTGAAGCATTTGAGGGTAAGTTACACTGTTTATCACTAAATATTTCACTGAATGTTTCTTAGGATCAAGGACATCCTTTATATAAATACCACATAACAATGTTCATATCAGAACATTTAACACTGAATCTATACCATCGCCTAATATATTGTACAATCTGGTTGTACCAATAATGCCCTTTATAACAACTTCTCTTGATTCAAGGTAGTGCACTGCATTTAGTTATAACTCTTATCTCCTTTCCTTTGGAACAGCTTTCAGCTTTTCTTTTTTTCTTTTTTTTTGGGGGGGGGGGTCATTTATCACATTAACATTTTTAAAGAGTGTGGGCCAGATATTTTACAAAACACCCCTAGGTTTGGTTTCTTCTCATGCTTCCTCATGATTAGATCTAATGATATATTTTTGGCAGGAATACTAACCAATGGTGTGCAGGACCCAGCTAGTACCAGCTATGACAGCCAATTCTCACATCTTTTCCCAAAGCCACGTTCTGTGATATCATATTGGTAGCTTGAAAATCAGCCAAGGTGGGAGTATTTACACCATGAATATCAACAAATGCTACAAATCAGGACTCTCCTCTCTACTCCTACCCCCAGATTTCTGTTTGTGAAACATTTACATTTATAGCGCAGCACTGCATGTAGTTGTGTCCACATTGCATACCATCAAAAGGCACAGCATGCTGGTGTATCCAATTATTGGTGATATTTTGTTCATTGGTTAAGACAATATCTGTCAGGTTTCAATTCACCATGAAGAGTTACCATTTTCCCCTTTGTAATTAATTTTCTCCAAGGCCAGATCCTTTGAGATTATGTAACTATCCTGTCCTATTTCTCCTCTAACTTTGTCCCAATAGTTTTTATCTATTGAAGTCTCTGTCTGAATCGATTAGTACTATGATTGTTGCAAGTGGTAACTTTCTGTCTCTTTCATTTCTTCTACATTTGTCAGTATTGTACAAGTTAATTTTTTTTAGACTTACCCCTAAAATATATAAGTAATTGGAAATAGACTTGTATGTAAACTGAGGTCTCCCAACTATCAAGTTGTTCTAAATCCTAAGTATTTGTGACCAAGTTATTAATGCCCATTGTTATAATGCAGAATCATTTCCATGGACAACATCTATACAGAACAAGCAGAATGACTGTTCAGAAATTATTTTCCCATTCATTTATGAATGTGTGTGTTTGATGATGACATACTGTTCCACTAACAGCAGAGGGACAGTCTTTTTTCCAATCTACCTAATTCCAGTTTTTAACAGAGCATGGCTTTGTAACATATCTGGTGAGATATTTGCACTGGAGTCTAGAAAGTTAGCTAGTGCTTGGCAGAGTGGGAAGGGCACGGCGGGGAGCCCAGAGTAATATCTGCTATGGGATTGGGTAATGCACTGAGGATCATGTCCCTGTGGAGTGCCATCATCTGTAAAATAACAGGAGTCATACTTCCACTGAATTTACTCTCACATTCTAAAACTGCCTTGTGCTTTGTTCTCCTATTTGGGAAGCAATAATGAAGTGAGTTCACCTCATTAGCATGATGTCTCCATCAATTAAGCCAACAAGCCAGGGGAAAAAATAAGGTATCCAATGTGGGAGCCTGAACCCAGTGACCCAGTGATTGAATCCACAGTCCAGTTAAATGAGCCATGAGGGTGAAGCACCAGGACTTGATACTGTTTTATATTACCTCTGTGCATTCAGCCACATCATCTGACTGACTTCTCTGCTTCTCTTTGTTTATCCTTGACAGTCATGTAAACCCACTGAAGGATCCCATTACCTCTCTCTTTGAGGAGATCCATTTCTCAAGTGTTAGTTTGCCTAGTACCTATAAGGTTACCTCTGTTGCTGTGGTTGTAAGTAAAAGAAATGTTCTGTCCTAGGCCAGACTGCAGTTTCTAAAGAACTTTTAAACTCTAGGCATGAAATTCTAGAGTTCAGTGTAAGTCTAAATTAAATTTCACTATGTGGAATTGCTGAGAATCAAGCAAATAATATTAGTTCTGGTTTATCCATGGTTTGGTGAATTCCATGCAAAAGTCAATTAATCTTGACATGAGTGTTAGAAGTCAAAATAGGTTGCCTTGCATTTCAAGAACAGAGGTTAGCCTGAGGGTGAGGTGGGGGCTGAGGTATATGAAAGAATGCAGGGCACTGCCAAATTATGCTTTCTCTCTCTCCCTGGATTTTGATAGGGCCCACCCCTCCAGCCTATCACAGCCCCCCTCCACCAGGATTGTGTCGGGGTCCCTCGTGTCGGTAAGAAAGTCTACAAGTGAGTTGTGAGCCTGCCTCCTGACTCTGTTGGAGCTGTCTCAACCTGGTACTTCCATGCTCCAGCTCCACATTTCAGTGTTTTTAATATTTAATGACCCTTCTAAGGTAGAGAATTATTTGGCAGCATCCTTAACAGTATCTGTTTGAAGTCTTCCATCTGCTGAACTTCCATTTACTAAATTGAAAAGTTGGTATCTAAAATATTGTTTGGCCCTGACCGGCATGGCTCAGTTAGTTGAGTATCATTCACGGGGTGAAGGGTCACCGGTTCAATTCCCAGTCAGGGCACATGCCTGGGTTGTGGGCCCATCCCTGGCTGAGGAGAGGGGCAATTAATCGATGTTTCTCCTCCACTCTTTCTCTATCCCTTCCCCTTTCTCTAAAAATAAATAAATAAAATCTTTTAAAAAGTATTGTTTGGATGACTCACCTAAGGTTCTGATGAAGCAAAAGGGATCTTGAGGGGATGACAAATATTTTCAATATATTTTATTCAGCTCTAGTTATTTTAATACCTAAAATAATGCACTTTTTCTCTTCTCTAAGATTTTAAGACAAATTTAACTTTAACTTTGAATTTAAGCCTAATTTCAAATTCAAAGATGCTTTAGAATTTCCTCTCCTCTTCCCCCACCCCCCTCACTCTACATGAGTTTCTTTTACTTTGAAAGCAAGGAATTTAATCTTTCTAAAATTTAATCTTGATCAACACCCACCTCACCTGTTGGGTTAACTGTTCCATCATCTTTCACCAGATTAGAAAACCACTGCCTCATGCCTGAAAGACAGAGGGCAATTAATTTCTACCATCAACCTGGCTTCTCTTTGATTGTATAATCTGTTTCTAGAGATAATAGGCGAGCTTTAAATTCCAAGGCTATGGGCCTTTCAGCTTGTGAAGCAGAAAACTTTGAAGCGGAGCAGCTGCCTCAGGTTTCAGAAGGGACACTTGAGTGTTGGTGAATGAAGTTAATTTGTGTTTATTTTGTAATGTAAGAGAAAAATGGATAATTATCACTACTGACATTGTAATGTTCTGGGTGTTTCATTTGTTTATTTCATTTTATGGCCTTAGTTTAGTTTAGTTTTGTTTTGTTTTTGAAAACCCCAGCGAAATCATTCAGAAACCTGAGAGAAAAATATAATCCTTCCAGAAAACTTCACAGAGCTAACTGCTTCTGTAAATCCACTGAGTGTGCCTTTACTCTGATCTACTTAATTGCTCCCCATTGCTGTACTTGGTATAACTGGAAAAACCTCCAGCCTGGATTCTCAGGTAAAAGGGAAAAGGAGACAGAGCAGGGCAACTTCAAGGCCCAAGAGTTCCACATCATTAAATACTATGCACCCTCAAGTGCTGATTTACACAGGACCTGGGCAAGGGGTGGGTGATGTGGAACTGTTTTTACGTGTGTGCATGCTTACAAGCAAGAATATCACCAAAAATTTTTGTAAATAGAGATCCTTCTAAACCACATATTGTTACATTATGTTCCATAATGCAGAGACAGTATTTACATATGTAACTGTATTTAACAAAATAAATGAAGGTGCATTTGAGTGTTATTGATAGATGCAACATCCCCTCCACACACACTTGTAACAACTGCTATTGTTACAATCAGGCCATTGAAAAAGCATTTCTGTTAACAAGCCCAGAACTCCTATTGTATTTGAGATCTTGAAAGATAAAAAAAATAATGAAAAATGACAAATTAGAGCTCATCAAACTTCAATGTAAAGCAACAGAATTTTAGTCTTTGAAGCATTTGCTGTAACTACTTTTTAAGATTTTACACTTTATCTATAATGGTACAAATATTAATTCAATAATGTGTCACTGTCACAGAAGTGAATTTATATTTTTAACAATATTTGCATTGTATGGATACCAAAATGAGCATGCTATGACACAAAGAAAAAAAAATTCTCAAGAAAATACTGAACTGATCTATGAAAATATCATAGTTTATAAATAAACTTGTAGAGACATAAATTATTTATTTAGAAGTTGTCTGAATTTTCAGCCTCAAAGTCATTCATGTTCCTTCTAGAAGTGCTCTCTAAATAAACTCCCACAGCTAGCTAATTCTCTCTCTCTCTCTCTCTCCCCCCCCACACACACACACACCCACGCACACCCACCCACAAATGTGGCTTTCTCTTAACCCTAGAGGCGGCTCTGCACAGCTCCTCTCCCGACCCCGCCCCCTCCCCCCCCCCCCCCCCCCGCCTTTCTCTCAATGGTATGATCTGCATTTGATCCCACACTGAGGTGCCAAACTCTGACAGCTTCTCCAACTCCACAGCCTTTTGCTACAACCAGGGGTGGCCTGAGTCCACTGATGCTTTCCTTTCCCACCAACAGGGGCAAATTGAAGTAGACAGTGAAACCGTCTTCAAGTTAGCCGCGCTGGTTTTACAGGTAAGAACGAACCAGCTGCTCCTTTTTGTTTGTTGCTTTTATGAACGGCCTGCCACTACGAAACTTTTGCAGGGGCCAGTTGCCGATGGATTTTTAAGCCGGGAGTTTGTTTGCCGACGAAAAAATGTGAGCCACCATGTTCTGTTTTGGTATAGTTTGTATGAGCTACAGGGTGAGATTGTATATCTCAAAGGAAAATGAATTTGGACTGCTCTAAAGGAAGAGTTAAGACCATCTTCCTGGAAAGGAGCTCTGAGTTACCTGAAGGGCAGCAGTTGTTACAATGGCTGCAGTTGTCATTTAAACTTAGTAACTTTCATTTACATTTTCTTGAGGTTGAGTTAAAGGGCCCTTCAATTCTTTTTCCCCCTTTTTATTGAATTTATTGGGGTGACTCTGGTTAACAAAATTATACAGGTTTGAGATGCTCAATTCCACAACACATCATCTGTACATTGTAGTGTGTGTTCACCACCCCAAGAGAGCTCTTTAATTCCTAAAAGTACTGGTAACTAAAAAACCAAGCATGCCCCATGCTGGTTTAAAAAGCGTAAACAAATAGCATGTGTTGATTTACCTGTGTCATGGTTTAAAAGGTCTGCTCCCAAACTGAAAAGTGTGCTGTTCCAATAGACAGCTTATGACTACTAGTGTTTCCTTAAGGACACCGCATTCTTCCCTGCAGAGGTAGAGAAAGTGTTCCTTGGTACATTTTTCAAAACAAAAGACAATTCAGGGACTTTAAGAGGGGTAAATGATCAAGAGTAAAGTTCATTTAGCTTAATTAACATAAATACAAATCGACCATCTATTTTTGTTTTTTATTCCAGGAAGCTAAAGGAGATTACACCAGGTAAAGTGGTTTCTTTTCTCATACTACTGTGCAAAATAACATGGGCTGAGTCTTTTTATGCTATTTTAAATAACAATGGATGCAAAATCAAAAGAAAGTAGATCCCAAAGCAAGAGACTGAGATCTCTTCCCTCTTCACATAGATACCTATTCTTTTTGTGAACAAGTCAGGCAATGAAGCTTTCTTACCACTTTTCAATCCAGGATGACAGTGAATTGTAACAAGAAGCCCTCAAAATTCTATTTTCTATTATCTGCTAACTTGATGAAGAAATCTATAAAAAGCTTTGATATCCTGTGCTGACTTTTTTTAACTTACAATAATCCTATGTTTGAAGAGTTATACCATAAACACAAAAAGATTAAATCAGCTGCTTAGTTAAAGGATTAATAGGGGCTTTCTCTTTGCAGCTGCCCTGAAGGGGCCTCACCCCTCATACACTTGACCTAACAGTTGTATTGTTGCCACTGAATCTCTTACTGGTTCTAACTGCATAACCGGTCACATCATCACAGACTTCATATTTGAATTTAGCCTCTTACCTGCTCTATTCTGTCCTTTTAATGTGATAGTTGTAGTTGGAGAAGTCGAAACAGTTCACGGTGGTAGAGTGCATGCCTCGCCCCCATCGTGTTTGACCCCTGTAAACTTTACCCGTGGATTAGTTACAGCTGGGGTAGTGCTCAGTCCCAGCCAAGTCTTTGAATAGTGTGTTCCTTAACAAAGTGATAAACTAATGCCTTCCAAATTTGAAAACTTCCAGTCTGGAGTAATGCTTCACTTCAGACTCAGAGCACTCTTCTTGGCTGCCCATTTGCTTTGGTAGTATGACTGAGGAGTGCACTTAAACACATCATGATCTGCTCACCAAGTCCCTTGCTAGCTTTGTTTGTGCTATGTTATTATTTTTAATTGTTTTAGGTTGGAAATATGTTTGAAGAAATAATATCAATACACACCATTTTCTTAATTAAAAGAAAATTTCAGGAGATAAAATGAGGATCAATTATCAATAGTTTCTGGGTCATTAAGATCAAGAACTACTGTGTCCTCCTTGTTGTCTTTCCTGGAGGAGCCTTATTTCCTAGGAAGATCAAATAGGCAAGAAATACCATCATGTAGGGGGTGATTCTGAAGTTGACTTAAAAATGAGGGCTTCAGGGCCAAAAGCTCACACTGTGCAGTCTGTGGATGGCTAGCCCTTCCTTCCCTCAGTTTCTCCCAGGCTCTCTGAGCCTTGTTTCCTCATCAGGAAAAGGGCACCCATCCTGGACCACTGTTTTGGGATCAAATGTATGTAAATATTTCCTAAGGCAGCATCTTGCACTCATCAAACTCTCTATACACTTTGGCTATTATTATTGTTACAGTATCATTATTGCCCTGATCATTATCATCAACCTGTGTAATCTCTTGGCAACCTCTGAAGAGATTTTTGGGACTAAGGTGGGTCTGGAGAAGCCATGATAACATGTCAGGGGGAAGAATAGAAGAAAAAGGTTGACTCCAAAAACTCTCCTCAGAAGAGGAAGAAGTTTTAGAAGGGACATTCCCGTGGTCGTCCAGACCTTTTAGCCCTAGTACTTAAGGGTTAGCAAGTTAGTCTGGCCAAGTCCAAACCAACCCATTTTCTTAACTTCTGTTTGTTCCTGGTGGGTTCCTGAGTGATTACTAGCCTGAAGAAATGCGGGACACAGGTTTGAAATTGTCTAAATAATGCTGACCAGTAGGAGCATGGCACTGGGAATCAAAAAGTAGCAACATGACCTGGAGGGAGCCATTTGTCTTTCCTGGGCCTCAGTCTCTTCATCTGTAAAATGGGACTTATAATAATAGTATACTTCCCATAGGATTGCTATGAGGATTAAATGAATTAAAATTTACAAAGTCCTTAGAATAGTTTCTGCAATTGCCAGGTTAATATTCCATCAAATTGATGGACATGTCACTCCCCTCCCCTGTTGTTTCAAATATGAACTATTTCTCACTTTATTGCTAATATGAAAAATGCTGTGGTGGACAACAACTTCATGTCTTAGGATTGTAGTTAACAGTGGTTATTTTCTTAAGTGTTCTCAGGTGGGAATAAACGAAGGGACATTCCTTAAAGGAGGTAAAGTGCTAAATGAAATGTACTCAGCCCTGATACCACTAAATTAAAATCAGACAAAACTCATAACTCTATCCAGTAACATCTAGTGGATGCCTGAAATTTGACAGCACCAGCCTTGGCTCTGAGGATGCAGACTTACAAGGGCAAGGTCTTCCTTCCAGGGAACTTGCTTTCTAGCAAGACTACCTAGGGGACAATTCTAAATTCCACAGTATTTTTGTTCACATGTAGGTGACTGCAGCTTTTGGCTTGTAGAACTTCACAGAGTTTACCCGGACCTTTTAATATGGGCCAGAAGCTCTCCCCAGATACTTTCCTAGGTCAGTGCAACTTGGCTTTTTCAATTAAAATGAATTGAACACAGTCTTACAGCTCTAGTCTAACCAGTCCTTGTGAATATCTCCCTCTTTCTCAAATTCAGTATTTCCCAAGCTGATCCCATCAGCATCCCAGCACCCAGACCACCTCTTCTTCCACTGTCTGCCCTTGAATAACATCACCAGTCTCTCGGTCATCTCTGAAGATTGTCCTTCTGTCCTTCCATCCTTTTCTCCCTGTCAGCTCCTCTTTTTTTGCCCTTTTTATCAGAACCCCAGCTTGCTCAGACACTTTCCTTCACCTGACCTGACCACAAAAGTATATGTGTGTATATTGTTTGTTTGAGTGCTTTCTATGACAATATTTAAAACATCCATCTCTGATTTCATTCAGTCTTTATATAACTGTTATCATTGCCATTTAACAAATGAATAGATGATAATTGTAGGCCTAAACAGACTTTGTCCCAAGGCCAGTGAGTCCCCAGATTAGTTCTGATCCCATTGCACACCACCCCTTGCACATAACCCCAGTTAGTTTCCTAAGACATAAACTTGATCTTTGCTGTTGATTCCAACAATCTCTTAGTTTCTCATTCCACTGTCCCACACCCTAACCTGACATTCAAGGCTGTACTTAATCTGTATTATACATTTTCATTTCCATTCTCTATTGTTCATGCTCCTTGAGATCCACCTATGCCTCTTCTTTCTCTTCTCCACATAGCCTTTGCTTTTGTGGCTTTGTTCAACTCCTTTTCCCAGAGTGCCTTTAAAAACAGCAGTCCTCCTGTTCTTACTCTGCTTCCTGCCCTGTTTCCTTAAGAATATTTTAAGTTAATATTATCATAACCAGTAGGAAACCTCAGTCTCTGAAAGTTAATTAAAATAGTGAAGTGAAGACTTCCATTTTCTTGAAATAGTTGACAGTCTGAATTTCCAAGTCAGCCTTTTAAGCTGCAAAGATAACAAGCTACTGGGGTGGCACAACACAGACAAACTCAGAGAATTCCTAAAAGCTGTCTTGACAAGGTGAGAAGGCTTGATCACTGAGCAGCCACAAATGAGTTTGTAAAAGCCAGGGTTTTTTTTAAATTTCTCTCTCTCTCTCTCTCTCTCTCTCTCTCTCTCTCTCTCTCTCTCTCATAACTATGCAGTTAGGTCACTTCTGCTTATAAGAAAAAGCAAGTGACTAGAACTTACAATTCAGTGCTGGGTCAAAATGAGAGTATATTGTCACTCAGCTTCAATGGGAAGGGTTAATTCACAAGATACAGCTGTGCTACCAAATGCACCTTTTTCCATGGAAAAGGAGCTTCTCTGGACACCCTGACAATAGTTAAAGAAGAGAGCAGGGGTGGGAAATCAAAGACTTTAAAGAAATTCTCCCACAGTCCTTACACCTCTAGAGCACTTAAAGCTCTAAAATGTCATTCTATTTCTCGGACCTTTAAAATCAGTGACTACCCTGGCTGGGCGGCACAAGTTGGTGGGAGCATCATCCCATGCACCAAAAGGGTACGGGTTCAACCCCCAGTCAGGGCACATATGGAAGGCAACCAGTTGATGTTTCTCTCTCACATTTCTCTTTCTCTCTCCCTCTCTGTCTAAAAATCAATAAAAAACATCCTCGGATAAGGATTTTTTTTAAAAATTAGTGACAGTAATAACAATAGCAGCTCCTAGGGGATGGTGCTGTGCTGAGTATTTACTCTCACCAATGAGGAGGACACAGTGAAGGCAGGAGCTCTAGTACTTAACTGCATGGGTTCAAAAGCAGGCCCAGTCATTTGCTGCATAGCTGTGGAATTAAGTTTTTATCTCAATATTTATTATGTGTTGTTATTATTATTTATATGTTCACTCTCCACATCAACCTGTGATGATAGGCACTGTTAGTGTCCACATTTTATAGTTAGGGAGGCTGAGCTTTGCAGCAGTAAATAGCCTGCCATCCAGGTCATGGCTAGAGTGCAGGGTCAGGGCTCTAAACCTCATGCTCTTGATGTACAGGAGCCTCCATCTTTTTTTTTTATTTCAGCACAAACTTGTAAAAATCATTCCCTTCTTCGCTGGTAGAATGAAGAAACCTGACTTGACAAAAATTGAACATTTCTGTCTTATTTTAGGTCAGGGTTTTAATGAATCAGCAAAATGTTTGCGTGAAAACATTGTTGAGAAGTGGTTTTCTTCTCTCTGGGAAATGACTCTGTTAAGAATTGACTTAAAGATACAGATAAATTCTTTTGTAGATCAGTTTGTTGTATTTGTATTTTGTTTTTAATGATTTGTAAATACTGCTGTGTTAAACTGTTTTACATGGTTTACAAACATTGACTCATTAATTGTAATCTTCACCTTATGAAGTTGGTGTAAGAGTATCCTCACATTACAAATGAGATTAAGAGATTTCATGTGGCTTTATACTTGTATTACCATGCTATGGTTTAACATTTATTTATCCATGGCTTGGCCAAGATGTTAAGAGTTATTATTTAAAAAAACAGTAACATAACAACAAATAGGGCACCATGAACAAATAAGTATGGGAAATACCTAATTAAAAACTAAAAAGTTCAAGTTTTTTTCAGTATGTTTCCAATCTGCTCACGTGCGCTATGAATCTCCCAGGAAATACATAAGCAGTTTCCTACACTTAATTGTCCCATGATGTGTGAGCATCTTGCAGAACCATGTTCTATGGACTTCACTTTGTAAGGTGTAGTTTACTTATTTGCTGGAAGCTCAGTATTGAAAGCTCAGTAATGAAATTTAAAAGATAAGCAATCTGCCCTGACCAGTGTGGTTCAATTGGTTGGATGTCGTTCTACAAAGAGAAAGGTTGCCCTTTCAATTCCTAGGCAGGGCACAGGCCTGAGTTGCAGGTTTGGTCCCAGGTCAGGGCGCATACAAGAGGTAACTGATCGATGCTTCTGTCTCACATCAATGTTTCTCTCCCTCTCTTTCTTCCTCCCCTCCCCTCTCTCTAAAAATAAATAAATAAAATCGTTTTTAAAAAAGCAGTCAGGGGGAGTCTGTTCTTCAGACTCCCTGGAAGCTTCATTATTCCCTTGATTTTAATGTCATTAACCCTCAGACAGGGTAAACATCCATTAAGTTATGAAACTGCTTTTTCTGAAGAGCCGTAAGTTTGGAATCATACGATGGGTACTTTTTCATCGCTCTGAGCATAGAATGTTAGCGCTGCCCTAAATCATGCATTTGACCCCTCTTTTCACAGCTGATGAACTAAAGAGTGACATATCCATGACAATTCAGGTAGACAAGACCAGGTCTACAGTCCCCAGGTCTCTCCAGCTATCTCAGAGGGACTGTTTTAACTTATACCTACTTAAAGAGGCCTACATGGATCCTTGCTGTCCCTGATAGAAGCCAATGAGGGACAGCAAGCAGTGGACTCCACCATGCTTAGTGGTGTTATCAGTGGAGTGGCCCCAAGTCTAATATTAGTCACTTGATGAGATAGCTTAAGAGTGAGAAGGCAGGAAATGAGCACTCTCATTAGTGCCCTTGGAATACCTTCCTTTTTTCTCACTGTTCAACCCCATTCATTCTTCAGAATTAAATACTTACAATGTACAAGGCACTGGGCCAAGCAAGGGCTATGATGGAGACAGACTGAGTGTCCAGTTTTCCTTTTATTACTAAACCAACAATTATTCTACATCCTTTATAGGAGCCGTTCCAGAAAGGCATGAACTCTGGATTCAGAAGTGAATTTGAGACAAGGTCTCATCTTCTAGTGGGGCACCTTGAGCCAGTTTCAAGCCATCTGAACCTCAGGTCCCTTTTCTTTGAGAGGTTTGTTGTGAGGATTGAATGAGACAAAGCACATTGCACAGTGGAGACTCAGTACATGGGAGTTTACTTCCACTGTCCACTGAATCCCATTTGTTCTAATGAGATGTGTTTTTTTCTTTTACCATCTTAGTCATTTTAAGTCCAAATTTAGTGGTATTGAGTATATTCATATTTTGTGCAACCATCACCACAATCCTCCATGACTTTTCATCTTACAAAACTGTAACTCATATCCACTAAAGAATAACACATCCACTAAGCAATAACACATCTCTCCTCCTCCCCCGGTCTCTGGTAACCACCATTCTACTTTCTGCCTGGGTGATTTTGCCTTTTAGGTACCTCGTGTAAGTGAAATCAAACCATACTCATCTTTTTGTGATTGGCTTATTGTATTTAGTATAATGTCATCAAGCTTAATCAATGTTCTGCCATGTATCAGAATTTCCTATATTTTAAGGCTGAGTAATATTTCGTTGTATGTATATACCACGTTTTGTTTATCCATGCATCCATGGATGGACTCCTCTGTTGCTTTCACTTTTTGGCCTTTAAGAATAATGTTGCTGTTTAAACAATAAAAAAAATTAAAATTAAAAGAAAAGAAAAAAAAGAATAATGCTGCTATGAACAGGGGTATGCAAATACCCCTCTTTGAGACCCTTATTTCAATTCTTTGGGGAAAAGAGATGTATTTTTTAAAAAGAGTCCCTGGCTTCCAGGTACTTAATTATATTCCACCATTCATTAGGGTTGGGGTAGGGTTTGGGTATAGGAATATAAGATGGATATCAGATCATTATTCTAAAATATTGGAATTTACCTATTAAAATTAATACTTTACATTAAAAATACTGATGTAGGTGAATGCTTATTGACATGGAAAGATGATTACCACATATGAAGTGGAAAAAAACAAACATATACATATTATTCATTCTTTTTTTTAACAAAACACTTATATACCAATATGTTCAAACACATGATACATATATAAAAACTGGTGTACTGTGACCTCTAATTTTGGGGGGTATTCATTCAGCCCTATATATGTACTCTCAATACATGTATACTTTTTATTTATTTATTTATACAATTATGTACACTTAAAACTATACTAACATTGTATACATTTCTAAATATTCACTAAAGATGTTGGCACAAGTGTTGCCCAGTGTCCAGTCTTCCTTCACCTTCAGAGTAGTTGGCTTATAGCATGGGTACATATTCTTACTTCCCCTTTAGGGGGTGGCAGAGGCAGGCTCTGCCATGCCAGGGGATATCTGAAAGTTTCCTGCTTTAGTGCCTACAACTGGGTCCAAAAGTTCACCTGATTCTGTGGAAAGACTGAGTTATTCAATTGCGGCCTCAGGCTGCATTGTCCAATTCAGGCTTACCATAATAAAACCAGTATGTTGATTTGTATCTGGGAAAAATTTTCACAAAGGAGCAACATGTCAGAATGAATGAAGTAGAGTAACATGTTCAAAGAAATGGATAAAAATAAATATCATTCAAAGTTCCAATATTTTCTTTCTGCACAGCTGCAGACCTCTCCACCGTAAAGACTACACTAGAGTAGATTCAGAAGATAGGGCAAAGCTGAGTTTAGTTCCAACTTCCACTTCTCAATGGTGAACAATATTGGCAAAATTATTGAACATCTCTAAACCTGTTTTCTCATGTAAATAGGCATAATTGTAGTTCTTTTTTAGTTTTTATTACTGAGGTATGATTGACATATAACAGTGTGTTAGTTGCAGTTGTACAATATAATGATTCACTATTTGTATATATTGCAATATAATCATCAAAATAAGTCTAGTTAAAATCCATCACCACACACAGTTACACATTTGTTCCTTATGATAAGGACATTTAAGATATATCCCTTAGCAACTTTCAGATGTGCAATTCAGCATTCTAGTGCTTGCACCCTGATTTATATAGTAGGAGCAGAAAAAAATGAAGCTCTTATTGCTGTCAGAACTAATGGTTGCTTCAGGATGGTGGGAGTAGAAATGTTTTCACCTTTTCTTCTTGATATGGCATGGTGTTTTCATTTAACAACAATGAAAATGTAGTGCTTTTGTCAGAATTGTTTTGTTTTTTTTTATTTTTTAAAAACTCAAAGCTTAGCACAGTCACTTACCCTTACACTGAATCCTCTCTCAAAATGAATTGTAAGAGTTGTGGAAGACTACTCACTTTGCCTTATGGAAACTTCCAAGCCTGTCCCTGCCCCCCAGAGCAGCAAGCCTTGTGGCAGCCCTGTCCACAGCCTGCTGCCCGCTGGAGACCTGTGTGTCTCTGTGAATAGCTCACTCAGTTTTGGGCACAGGGGCCTGAGGCTGGGCAGACAGAAAGGAAGCAATTAAGAGAGTGGACACCAACCAGCGAATAAGCTGTGGGCAGGGCTGACTGCTTAGGGTGTTACCTGTGCAGTCACAAAGAGTCCCCTGCTCAGAAGGGTCCCTTGCTTTGCTGAGGCTCCTCTGTCGCTAAGTAATTCTTAATGATTTTTTTAACAAAGGTTCTGCATTTTGTTTTTTCACTGGGCCTTGAAAATTGTATGGCAGATCCTGGCTGTCAAAAACTGTAAGGCGTTGAGAAGGTCTGAATGTGGAATGGATCATTAAAAGAAGGGGCCCTTCTGTAGGCATCTGAATAGGAGCTCCACCGGGACAGGTGGAACCACCCAGAATTCTACAAACCAGCTTTTTTGCATATATATCTGGGAACCTCTTAGCACTTTCTGATTACAATATGCATGATCTCCCAGGTCCAAACATATCCTCTACCTGTTAATGAAAATCAAGAGGAAAAATGCATATGAAGGAGTTAGAATAGTGCCTAGCACCTGAAACACTCATTTCTAAAAGCTTCCTCAGTATTCAGTCCCTCAATACTTTTATCAGCTCTATGAGCTAGGCAGTATTATTATCCTTATTTTACAGATAAGGAAACTGAGCCCAAGAAAAGTGGAGTGAATTGCCTAAGTCACAAAGCTAGTAAAATGTGGAGCTGAGATTCACACCCAGGCCATCTTATGGCGGAGCTCATACTCTTGCTTCACCATTATGTACGCTGCTTTTGCAGTTATCTATAGGTGCCAGGCACTCTTACATACTTTATACATTTTCTCTTCAAACTGTACCTGTTGAGATGCTCATTGTGCAGATTTGGATACTGAGGCTTGGCAATCAACGTCACATATCTGCTCCACATGTGGTCATCAATATTATGACATTATCCAAGACAGGACTTGGGAGAACCTGTAGGAGAAGCTCTCACATCCCCTGTCTGTGATGGGATGTTGGGGGAGGTGGAGGGAGGAGCTACGAGGACTCCACAGTCATAACCACCCTTCCCCTAACTTCCTCTTACCCCCTTGAAAGAGACCTGCCCCGTTCTTTGTCTCAAAACTAGCTAAGGATCCACATACCAGACTGCAATACTTTCTCTGTCCTCGAATAAATCCTTTTTTCCTGATGGAATGCCTAGTCAGCTTTTTGTTTACATTCACGTGGTGGAACTTGGATTTGAATCCACATCCTCTGAATTTCCACTCTGCCTTTCCACTTGATAATTTCTCAAAAGTGAATCCAAAAGATGTTTAATGATATCTGATGGACTGGGTTGACAATGCAGGTGCAGTTGGACTTTGGGGAACTCCTGGACCCACTGGACAGGCAATTCTAGGTTTTTTTCAGGCAGTAATGAAACGTCCTCTGCACTGGCTCAGACCCTGGAATCCTGCCCAGTTCCAATCCCGACTCAACCCTGAGCAGCTGGCGCAGACTTCTGCACACCTCATCGCCCCTTTATGTCTTAGTTTTTCCCTTTGTAAAATGGGGTGGTAATCTTACCTGTGGAAAGGATTGTTGTGAGGATTACGTAAAGTAGCTCATGTCATATGCTTAGTTCAGTGCCTAGTATTCCAAAAGGTGATATCTTTACCCAGCTACCAACAGCACAGTGAGGATCAGTCCTGTGTAGGAAGTGACATTCTTGACCTTTTCCTCTCCAGGTGTGAACTGGTCCATTATACCCATTCCTGGGACTTGGTACCAAAATGAAACAGTCTATCTGGGCTTTTCAGATAGCGGCTAACTACATTGGCATGTTTGGTGTTTGGTATGAATAGAAGCTAGCATGACATGCACACCATCCAGAGCTTACCCAAGCTATGGGATGGCATTCGGGGATGACATCTATATTCCCTCACGGGCACACATTCAGCACCTTTGGTTTGGTTCAAGAAATACAGAGAGACAACATAATGCATATTCAGCCTCATTATCTGTGTTCAAATAGCTGATGTAGTTAATCCAGTTTTTTGTGTGTTCAGGAAGGACACACGGGAGGAAAGAACAAAGCTTTGGGGCTGTAAATTGACCATAAATAATTCTCGCTTGTCTAGTAGGAAATTTCCCAGGAGAGGAATAGATTTCTTTGGCTTTACATTCTTTTGTAGGAGAACACTGTTTGATTGCTTTTCTTCCAAGTGCCTTTTTTTTCTAACTCTAAATTTGTATGAGAGGAAATTTTTTAAAATTGTGGTGATATATACATAACAGAAAATTTACCATCTTAATAATTTTTGAGTATATAGTTCAGTAGTGTGAAATATATTCACATTGTTGTGCAACCAATCTCCTGAGCTCTTCATCTTACAAAACTGAAACTCTGTGCCCCTTAAATAATTCCTTCATTCCTCCTTCCCCTTAGTCCCTGACAACCACCATTCTGCTTTCTGTCTCTATAAATCTGTGAAATATTTTTATTTTAAATATTTATAGATTTTCATTTTAACCTGCTCCTCATTGTAAGTCACTCTTGTAAGAGAACTGAAAGTTCAAAGTAGATGCAATCAGAAGCCTCAGCGGGCTGGCTAATGTTTAGAAAAATCTTTCATCACATTTTCATTATTATTAGATATTCTTTAGAATTAAAAAAGAAATAGTTTGACAGTTGATCCCTATCAAGCATGCCGATGAACAGTGTAATTTGTCCTCTATTACTGGTTAGGCCACAGACGAAAATTTAATGGCAAAATATTTCTAGCTGGGACGATTCTCTGTTTCCCAGAACACAAGCAGCTTTCTTGCATCTTTGGGAGAGTGCTGAGATAAAAAGGGTCCTACAGAGTCCACGGTTCAGCCCTGATGTTGGGAGAGCAAGTGTTAAGGCTGGACTTCCCCAGTGACTATTGCTCTCTATTGAAAAAACCCTAAAATTGCTTACAACTTTGGACTTGTCAGTGATTTTTAAAGTTCTTTTCCCTTGTGGTTTATTACCAACCCTTAGGGATGACAGATTTAGCCAATAAAAATATAGGATGTCCACTTAAATTTGAATTTCAGATAAACACTGAATTTTTTTTTAGTATAAATGTCTTAAATATTTAAACTGGCATTCCTGACCTAGATCACCCACTGTACCTTCTTAGTGGTAATAATCCACCCCTAGCCCAGTCTGAGAGTGGTAGGAATACAATGTTTGGAAAAATCTTTTTATGATGAGGAAACCAAGGCTTACAACGATTAGTTTATCTAAGACCACAAAACTCCTTCGAACATGGAGATGTGGTACTGAATCCAGTTCTATGTCCAAAGCATATTACTGCAAATCACAGTTCTAGGGCCAGTTGGTGGGTGGGTCTGTTGATTTGTTTCTAAGTCTGTGGAAGTTTTTTAGTAGCCTGCATCTAAATCCTGGTTGCCCACACCTGCAGTGAGACAGTGGGCAGCTGTCTGAAGCTCCGTTTCCTTATCTGTAAATTAGAAATGGCACCTATGTCAAGGTTTGCTATCAGATTAAATGAATTCCTATAAGTAAAATGGTGAGCACTGGTCTGCCACACCACACTTGCCCCGGAGAGTCCCCTTTAAAGGCACCAGAGTTTCTTTCACTGTCCTGTGAAGGGGCTGAGAGGTCTGAGGGAGCAGGGAACCAGAGGCAGCCTAGAAATGGTCACACCTGAAACTCCTTCAACACAGTGACGGAGTTTCATTTTGTGAAGATGAAGGGGGCATCCCTTTCCCAGAAGCAGTGGGGCACCCCTAGCTTCAGCAAAGGCCAGGAGGATGGCTTCTATAATATTTCAACTCTCACCGTCCACACCATGGATGACTACAACCTGATTTGGCTAGAGGCACGATCAAGAATATTTAAAAGAGGTAGGGAGGGGCGAGGTGTAGCCAGTCCAGCCTGCTTTTCCAAGCCCTGCCCCTCCTCCATTCTCCTCACCACCCAGCTTTCCAATTCCCTCCATTCCTCCCTGCTGTTGCCCCAGGGCCAGCCCCCAGCTGCTGCCCCTCTAGCTTTAGGGCGATTTGGTAAGTGCTCACACAACAGTGGGGCTGTCTCCCAGCTGCTAACGGAGCGCTTCACAGGCTCGCTGGGGTTTGGCTGGGAAGGGCAGAAAGTCAGGAGGCATTTCATTTCGCTGTTATGCAGTTGCCCCGGTCTGTTAGCAGTTTTCCTATCTGAGTACTTAAAATAACCGGTAGTGGCATTAGACGTGGAGTGGATTTGAGCCCCAGGTCTCTGACAGCTCATTTCCAGTTCTCCCACTGGTCCCAGGCTTTGGAATCCTAAAACAGGTGCCTTGCCAGGGGGAGAGATCTTACAAGGAATTTTTTGAGTCACTATAAAAAGTTGGGCTTCAGCAGTACCTGTGTAATGTAAGGTATCTGTTGGGGTGTTGGGCTTCTCACCTGAAGTGACACGCAGGTGAATTTGGATGCCTTGTTTTACAGTTGTGCTGAAAATGATTGGGGTCTGATCTTGTAGCTCTTTTAGAAAAAAGAAATTTAAACTAAATTTGGTATCTTTGTTGTTAGGGGATGACTATTGACTGTAGACATTTTGGTTTGGTTCAGGAAACACTAAGTTATAACATATATATTTGATCTTGTTATCTGTGTTCAGGTCTCTTATGTGGTTTAATCCAGCTTTTGGCTAATTCAGATTGTTCTAGTGTTTAAAAGCAGCCTGTCCTCACCCAAGAAATAAACTTTTTAGTGAATTCATCAGTGACCACTATAATTATAAGTGCTGAAGCCCCAGGTTAAAATGAGGAAAGTCTTCCCTTCCTCCCCATTTACTCCTTCCCCATTTCTTTCCCCTCTTTTAGGAATTCTGGAGGAGTTAGGCAAAGTTACATAAAGCACAGGTTTGGACTCACATCTGCTTTCTTCCTGTGTGAGTTTGAATTAATCTCTCTTAAATCTCAGTGTTCACATCTGTAAAATGGGGATGCTGGTGATGATAGCATAATATGCCTATAGAGAGAGGGTTACCCAGCCTCTGGCACCTAGTAATGCCCAGTGAGTGTGAGCTGTTGTTCAAAGCGTTTATTTCAGGGACTGAATGACTGCTCACTTTGTATCACTGCTGGTCAGCCTCCAAGAGTTTTCTGGGCTGTCAGCCTCCTTCACTTTCTTTCCTGTTTTAAATTGTTGATTACTGTCTCTTTCTTGAAAACCTCCCAGTGTTTTATGATGTGTTATTCAGTTATTCTATTGCAGATTGCTGGATCCCGCCTTCAGCCCTTCTGATTTTATAGGTCTGGGGTAAGGCCCCAGAATTTGTATGTGTAACAAATTCTCAAATAATACTCATATTGTTGGTCAGGGGATTGTTGTAGGATTTGGCCCTTGAACAATATTAGGGGCTTTGATCTTACCATTATGTAGTCAAAAATTTTAGAATAACTTTTGACTTCACAGAAACTTAACTACCCTCAGTATCTGTGGGGGATTGGTTCCAAGACATCTCCCCACTGCAGATATCCAAATCTGTGGCTGCTCAGGTCTCCTTTGTAAAATGGCACAGAACAATTCATATAGTGGGCCTTCTGCATCCACAGACTCCTAACTGCAAAACAAAAACAGTACAAGTATTTATTGAAAAAAAATCCACCTACTGCATTTTGCTGTGTATAATGCACACTTTTTTGCCCAAATTTTTGAGGGATAAAACAAGAGTGTGCATTATACATGGGTATAATGATTTACATACTATGGGTATAATAATGGATGTAGTAGTCCCTTGTATAATACACACAAAAACATGTGTGTACATTATACACAGCAAAATATGATATGTGGGCATATGCAGTTCAAACCGTATTGTTCAGGGTCAATTGTACTGTGTTTTCTTATTCTTACTACCTTTAATAATATTCTTCTTACCTTTACCTAGGAATTGGTAGAGAGAAATTTATTGTTAGCATTCCATAGTTATTAAGTCAAGAAGATAATAAATGAGAATTATTATTGAAGGCCAAGTTCCCAGACAGCTGAGAGAAATGTGATTTTTTAATTAAAAATGGGTGATTTGAAGACAATCTGGCCAGTGAAAAACTCCTCTAAGTAAACTGATAACATACCTTAAACTGCTAACCACTGAGTTATTGATCAATGCCAGTAGCTTAGTTGAGGAAATTAGTGTTCATATCCTTGGTTCATTTTTAGAAGGAACCAAGATTCTTTCTAATAATGACATGTTTAAGCAAGCTGCAATCCTCAAACACTGCTCAAAAGCTTTAGTAGGTAAGTTAGCAACTGTTACACCATTTAGCAGACATGAAATGCACTTTCACTAATGTTATAATCATTGCTGTGTCCCACTCCTTCGGGAACACACAATACTTTGATGGTCGGCATGGTTTCTCGCAAGCATCGGTAAGGAAGAGGCTTATCACCAGGATCTGTACAAGGCAACACCCAGAGAAGTGCAAATGTCTCTAATTAGCACAATGCCCAATGACAGGAAATCTGTAGTTCGTATGGGACACAGCATTAAGTAGGGCTACCATCGGTGACAACTTGCCCAAGTTCTCGGACACCCCTTCTCGTAATCTTTTATTTAATTTCTGATGATATTTAAGCTACAGGTTAGATTTTATCCTGAGTGTTCAGATAGGTAGTATAACATTTTTACATTTGCATGTACATTTATATGAAATACATATTTTTTTAGTTATGCTCATGTGTGAATGGAAGAAGACTGCAGTCCCGAGTTACATTTTAAATGGCTCAGTTTATTTCTTTCTGTGAACTACACAAAGTTCCTACAGACATTTGCATTGAGTCATTGTATTTAATATATGCTTTTTAGGCACCTTTGCTTTGGGTTTCAGGTAAGGGAGAGCTTTAGCTTTGAAAAGAAAAGGAAGTTTGGGGCTTGGGACTTTTTTTCAGACCATCTTAAAACCGAGGGATGCCCCACACCAAGCAGAGCTGGGTACCATCTTCTAGGGAACTCAGTGATTCCTTTGCTCTAGGAAGGCTAATACCTATGGTTTGCTAATTTTCCCCAGTCCCTTGCCCTTCATCCTCAGAATGGCAGGTGGCTGATTGTCAGTGGGAGCAAGTTCCCAATTAGCCACAAACAGGTGCACACATTTGCTGGTGGTGGCTGTTTCCTCACAAGTGCTCCAGTGCACACAAGGGGAGGCCTCAATTTTGCCAACCATGTGGCTCTCCCGAAAATAAGTGAGGTCAGCACATTCCTACAGAGTTTTTGAGGTCAGTGAAGAAAAACACCAGGCTATGAAAGGGGGTTTGACAATGCCAAAAGGAATCATTGCCTGAAACATTGTTGCAGTGGTTAAATTGGTGGGTCATGGGCAGCTTCCTTCCAGAAAGCTGTCAGAACAGGAATCTAGAGCACCTAAAGGATAGCATGAGCCTAATCAGATAAAACACAAGCATGTTCTTCATTGTGACATCTGAATTCCTGCCAAAATTATGAAGGAAAGCAATTGCTGGTTTCATTTCTGAGAAGTAGCAAGTCTTTGGTTTATAGGCATTCTCTCCGTCTAGGACCTGAAGAATCAGTGCCCCCTGGCAATTCTGGTCAAGTGCATCTTTAAAATAACACTTCCATTTGCCATTTAGGTCAAGAACGTGCACCCAGAGTGGGTGCATTTACTGCTAGGGAAAGGCAGAGACACCCCATCAGGTGGCTCACATCCGGCCTGCTTTCAGGCCCTCCCTCTTGATCCTGAGTCACGTAAGCCCAGCCCCCTTCCTGCCAGGAGTGGGAAGGGGGCTCAGCGGACCCATGTGGCCTCAGGCTCCAGGCAAATTCCCCAGCCAAGGTTCTTCTAAGAGCAAATAAATAAACACTCAGATACTGTCCTCCACTCAAACGTGAAATCCTACTTGGTCCTAAACTCTGAAAATGACTGGGATTAACTTTAGGATAATGTGCCAGTGTTTCTAACATTCTGGTGGTTAAACTTTTTGGTTAGTAAGCCCTGGCCTCTTACACAGGCTGCTCCTCTGTACCCTCAGTTTTCCAGGTGAATTTTGTCATACTGAAGAATGCATAAAACCTGTATATAGGGTTTAAGGAACAAATTAGAAAATGCAAGGCTACATAAGCCCACCCAGTGAGGAATGTTGCCAAGACCCCACTCACTTCACTGTGTACAGTGACTCCCAACACCCTGCCCACCCACAATAAAATCCTCTATCCCGAGAGGTACTCTGACTCTGGTACACATTTTCTTGTTTTGTTTTATAGCTTTATCACCTCTGTATGATTCTCTCCAGTCTCATTTTACTTGTTTTGGAATTTTACATATATGGCATTTTAATATATGTATTTTGGCTCTTGCTTCTTTGCTTAATATTTGTGAGATTCATCATGCTTTGTGAAGCTCCAGTGTTTTTTTCTCTGCTCTGCAGTCATCTGTTGTATGATTACACTGCAATTTTGATCTCTATGGTTGGAGAATATTTGAGTTTTTTGTTGTTGTTCTTGTTGTCCTATTGTGAACAATGCTGATATAAACCTTTCTCTTTTGTGTATCTCTTGCAATATATACCTACGAAAGGAACCCTGGGTCCTAGGGTATGCAGATTTCCAAAATGATCATAGCAATTGCCCTACCCACTAGCAATGGATGGGAGGGAGTATTCCTCTTGTCCTACATCTTCATGTAAACTCTGTATTGTCAGAGTTTTAAAAGTTTGGTAGTCCAGTGCATAATGGTGGTTCACTGAGGGTTTAATAGACATTTCTCTGTGTACTCATAAAGCTGAACACTTGCTTCTGTCTGTTAGCCATTTGGATTTCTACTTCTGTGCACCATTTTTCTACAAGATTTAACCCATCTTTCTGCCAAGATGTTTGTTTCAACCATCTTTGGATCCTGCTGGAGCTTTCTTTTAGTGTTGCAGCTAGGTCCATAGCTCAGTCACCTTGATTTAAGTGGTGGCTTGTTTGAAATGGGTTATTGAATAGGTCCTCTTTGGAAAGTAATGCTTTATATTCACAAGGAAAAGATGTTTTGCAATAGCACAAGTAACCAGTTTCGGAGGAGCAGTCTTTTCCAATACAATGAGAAAAGGTTGTATTCTTTCCTGAGAATGTAATAATTTGGGATGGTCCAGATTTAACATTAGTCAAAATTACTTATGTATCTCTTTTACTCATGCACTACTAACAATTTTGAACTATTAATAAATTTTCTAAAACTGGAAACCAAGTTGAGAAGCTAAGAAGGCCTCTCCCTATCCATTCTTTACTAAGTTTGTGTCAGAAATTGCAAAGTGACAGTGATGGTCTGCTGGTATTTTTTACAAATATATGGCCTGAACTAAAAAATGTCTTAGTTTTTATTTTAGGCCGTTTTTGCTGACACGATATTTTAAAATTCAGATATCTTACATAAAACTGAGATTTTGCCTTATTTTTGAAAGCATGCAATCAGTAGTGGCTACCCATTCCGACATGGCAGAAATTTCCTAGATTTGAGTAATGGTTCCTTATCAACAATGGAGTCTGATTATTTTTCCCCACTATCCAATATCCCTTTCTTCCACATTAATAGAATTTTTAGCTAGCCATGTGGCTTCCCAAATAAAGACTACATACCCCAGTACCCCTTGCAGTTAAGGATACTCATGTCATTCTGGCCAATAGGATTAGGGAAAGTGGGTAACTTTATCATGTGACACTTGCTTTCTCTTGCTAGGTATGCAGTACATACACGTAATACATACTTGCTAAATGAATAAATGAACTTATAGTAAATCACAGCTTCTACTCTAGTGAGGTCTTGGTTGCCACAAAATTAACCATAATCCAAAGAATAAGTGAATGCGGGGCTCATACAGTTCACGGGGATCCAGAAGATAACACAACATGCATGTAGTTTGTGGTGATGATTAATAACAAAAGTGTTTTTTGCCTATAATTTTAGAACATAGACATGTATTTGCCCTTCATTAAAAACTTGCAAGCCAACTTCTTTAAAAAGGAAATTGGATTTGAAGGACAACACATCACATAAAAGAAATTATTAAGAAAAATAAATATCATTACTGGAAGTTGACAGGTGACCTTTAGTATGAATAAATTGGACTGTAATGTATTTTGGTTTTCAGGAAGCCCAAACCAGTTTCTCAAGATTGTCAGTGTGGTTAAGCCATACTGCCCAGATTTCAAATAAATAGAGAGACTTATCCTTATGTAAGAACAGGAGCCAAATGACTTTATTTCCTGTAGAAATTTGTAAAGCCAGATCTTTCACCTTGAAGAAGGGCCATGAACCTGATTTTGAAATGAAATGTTGGCAGGTGCAGATCATAGTGTCTCCAAACTAGGTGACACTCAACTCTAATTCTCTGCTCCTACTGAAAGACAGTAAGTATGTACAGTTTGCTCATTGGGTTCACTTGGTTGCCCATGGCATGGTCAAGAAACTTGGAAACCAGAACCAGAAAACAAGCTTCTGTAGACAATGAAGAAGGTCACTTACACAAAACCTGATCAAGTGACAGAAGTGAGCAATTTCTAAGATAGCACAGCACATTGTGGGCCAGACAATACCTGTCTTCTGGCCGTATTTGGTTCCCTGTTTGACCTATTATAAGTGATGTATGAGTGTTGAATGAATGCTTCAGTAGAAGATTCGCCTTGGGTTCAGTGTTTGGTCCTTCAGATGGGGGTTCATTTTCTTTCAGTATCATGATATGGGCAAACCCTAGGGAAGCTAATGTAAAAATGCATAAATGATGGATTTTGAGACTAATGGGTTCGTATTTTCATTGGTAACTAGGGGTGAGGGTTAAGGGGAGCTATGCCTTTGCAAGAAATGAGAATATCTATGTGGGCTCTCTAGAACACGCTCTGGGAGTCTGTCAGTGAATCGGGTAATAGAATATAATGGTTATGGTCTTGGCCTTTAAAGCCAAACAGACTAGATTTTACTTCTGGCTTCTCCACATAGCAGCTGTGAGACATTGAGCATGTGGCTTAGTCCCTCTAAACTTCACGCTCTCCTCCACAAAGCTGGGTAAAAATAGTACCTACTGCATGGGAAGAGCTATGATGAGACTTACATGAGGTCAGTAATACCCCCAAAGTGCATTGCATGGTGCCTGGCTCTTGGTAAGTTCTCTTCAAAGAGTAGCTAGGCTACAGGTATGAAGAGGTGGAAAGTAGTAGAGTTATTGGCACGCTGCTTGATGAATAGCTCCCTCTTCAAGTCTTGTAGTAGCTCTTTTAGGGACTTGTTCTAGGTTCTCATAGACTCTGGAAAATCAAGTCTGCTCCTCAGATCTAGGTGCTCATAGCTCCTTAAATATCTGGGCTAGGTAAAGAGTGTTTTCTCCCATGCAGTGTAGGACCAAGTATGACTGGGCCATATCATCAGCTCTCTTTCTGTTAAACTCTGTAAAGACCATACTCTTTTCTTTTGACAACCTGAATTTTGCCATTTTATAATTAGATAATAGCTGACCTTACATGGGGTACATTTTAGTTCACTTGATGCAATTTAAATGATACCTTGAATCTCATTAGAAATACAGTTTTAAGTCATCTATTCCAGTGATTTCCACAGATGGCTGACTTTGTCCATTTTATTTTAGAGTTATAGGAAATAACATATGAGTAACAGATAGGTCCACCTAAACCTTTTTATTGCAGTGATATCTATTATGAAATATTGGTGACACTATGTGAATGATTTTATGATAACTCATATTTTAAAATGATGAATATTATGTAGCCACTAAAGATAATTATGAGATTGCTATAGAAAGGTAGAGAAAGTATATAACAAAATTTGAAAAATGCTGTATTAAAATAGCATTGTGAAATGTGCACAATATAATAATAGTTATGTAATAATATAGATACATACAGGAAATATGTAATGTAAATGGCTGCAAGTTTATGAAAAGGAAAATGGTGTTAGGTAGCTTAATGTGATTATTTTAATTTTTTTGTCTTTTTAAACTTTAAAGTAGCAAATGATTTGGAAGGGTTGTCAAATTAGGAGCTATCTCTGGTTAAAGACCAGAGCCTTAATTGTGCTGAGAACATTTTGATAGAGCCCAGTGTGCCATAGCTATTTTTCAGATTCATCTGGTTACTAGCTTGGATAATACTGTAGGTAACAGTGACTGACATTACTGTCTTACTCTTCTTTTTAGTGATGAAAATGCCAGGAAAGATTTAAAGACTCTACCAGCCTTTCCAACCAAAACTCTTCAGGAGCACCCATCCCTTGCTTACTGGTAAGCCAGAGCGAGATGGCATGTGACCCCATTATCACAGCCTTCACTGAGAACTGCATGCTTCGCAGTAAATTAAAAGAAATATAAGTGAAGACAATATCAAATTGCCCACTAAATGTGTCAGAGTAACCATAAGAAGACTTTGATTCATTCAGTGAAAGGATCTTGTCAAAGTTCCCTGGAAATCGTTGTACCACGATCATAGTAATTTATAATGAACAGCTGGCTGTGTGCCTTCTTATCAAAGTAAGTGGAGATTCTGCAGAGTGTGCTTTTGTGACATAATGCTCAGTGGATGTGCAGTCATTGTGTAATATGGTCTGAAGCTAGAAGAATGCAATATAAGTGGTATAAAATACAGATTTCCTTGGATAGAGGTTTTCTTAAATACCGGAAATGACTTGAATGACCAGAAGTTTCCTATAAGGCCAGAAATTATTGTATATTTTCAGTTATTTGTTTGTATTTTAATGAATCTTTAGTACCAATTTTTTATGTGGCATTTTTTTCTAGGAAAGTTGTCCAACTCCCCTTTGAATTACTTACTTTCATTCCTTTAAATATATATTTGGTTTAAGGCTCTGAACCCTGAAGATGGTTTTCCTTTCTACTAAAAAACTGATTCAAAAATAAATATTCAACATTAACAGCTTTAATATGAAGGATGGAATACATTTCCCAAATAAGCAGTGAAAATGGCTACTGAGGTTACATTGCATCCTGAGTCTAGAATTTTCTAAACAAAATATTGTTAAGTGATATTTCCTTAAGGGGAAAGAAAGACTGATTACTATTGATTTCCAGTTATATAAAGATAAGAACATTTATTCTTCTAGCTTACACTTGAAATATGACTGAAAATGCTACCTATCTGAAAGTAGGGTACAACAGCTGAATGCCAAGGTCGCTGGACTTCAACTCATATCTCCCCCTTTCAGCTGCCATTTTATCCTAGGACAATAATGAAGGGTTTCCCCTCAAAGCCGCGTGTCCCAAATAGTGACAGTAGAATATTTTAGATTGAACATAAACTCAGAAGCAGTTTTATTTTTTTCTGAATCTTTCTGAACAATTTAAGCAAACTGCTTTTAATACCTAATACCTGTTGCTCTCTCTTTACTAACATTATTCTGTATTTACTGTATTTCATTCAGTTATAACAAAGGATATTAGTTTTTCATTTGATAAATTGATATTATGTTCCTTTTTCTAATAAATTAAGTTTTTAAAGTATTAATATATATTATATAAATACATTACATAAAATATGAATTAAAAACCATGACAAAGTAATCAAATGTCTGAGGTTTGAATCCTTCCAGAATCCATGTCCTACAGAAACAGATATCAGCCAGCTTCTCTTCCAATCAAGCTAATGAAGGCCTTCCTTTGCAAGCTTCTCAAAGAGCCACCTGAGAACCTTGTAATAAGCCAGTATCTCATGTAATCATGCATTGTCAAACTGTTCATTTCTTTGTTTTACAGTGAGGACAGGGTAATTGAGCATTACTTGAAAGTCAAAGGTCTGACTCGAGGTCAAGCTGTGGTTCAGTAAGTATCTTTTTTTTTCCTTTTGCTTAAATATAATTTTAATGTCTTCTGTTTGCAGAAGCCATCTGAAATTATTTCTGTTGTGTGGTTTGTGTGTGTAAAGTCCTTATCTGATTAGAAATATTGTACCATGAATTATAAAATGTCTTGGCTCATTCCATATACTAGTGTTATCAATTCAGATGCCATCAGTGTCAGGCAGGTAACAAAAATGAGAAATATAGGCCAAGTGTGGGGCAATGGGGAATGGTGGGAACTGTGGTAAACTGGAGAACTTTTGCCCTGGGTAGAGGCAATGCTACACAGCTTAAGAATTCCATCAGAATGTTACCAGATCTTCTGATATTTTCCAAGAAAAGCTGGAATTTCTGATTTTTAAATCCCATTTTAAACATTGCAAAGTAATTTTAAGAAATTTTAATTCAATGTGAGCCAAACAAAACCTGTATGAAGGCCTTGTTTAGTTGCCAGATTTGTGACCCTACTTTGGGTGGAACACAGTGTTGGTGTTGGATAATCTGCTTCTTCATGCTACCAAGAAAGGCCATACTGCTATAATTCTGCATTTTCCATTCTTAGAGTTACCATCCATTCATTAAGAATAGTTCACAAGTGCCCTGACTGCATAGCTCAGTTGGTTAGGCATTGTCCTGCAAAGCAGAAGGTTTCTGGTTTGATTCCCAGTCAGGGCACATGCCTGGGTTGCAGGGTCAGTCTCCCCTTCAGGCACATACAAGAGGCAACCAGTTGATGTTTCTCTCTCACATCGATGTTTTTCTCCCTCTCTTTCTCACTCCCTTCCCCCATCTCTTAAAAAACAAACAAACAAACAAAAGTTACGTTGAAACTTTAAAATTATAAAAACTAAATTAAAAAAAAACTATTGAATATAGCTCAGAGTATGTGAGAACTGAAATAAAGCCTTGGAGATCATTATTCCCCAGTCACTGTAGACATAGATTTCCCCTATATCCCTACCTCTTACACCAATCTCCTTAGCATCATAACACACTTTCTGTGATCTTCAATGTAAAAATCAGAAGTATGAGAAGTTAGTAGTCTTGAAGTTGAATCCCTGACATTTTCATTCATTTTACCTATTTTCTGAAATGAAATAACTAAAAGAGTAAGAATTTCCCTGAGGATTTTAGGTTAAGCTAGTGAGCATATTATGAAGTATACTTGCTTAAATGCAGAGTCTTTTTATTTCCCCTGATCATTATCATTCTGGCTCCAAATAAAAGACTATCTAACTTGATAGTTAAGGCTCTAGACTGTAAAATTCAACTCAATTTATTAGAATCCTGGCTACGCAGTGTAATTGATACATTATTTTGGCACACTTACCTGACCTCTTATATTCACTTACATGTAGACTCTTTGCTTTTAAAATTATCAAATTATTGATTACAAAGTCCAGAGCAATTAATCTTCAACTATTATTAAGTCCACTTTTATCAAATCTGAGCTTCAATTCCTTATAGGCAGAGAGGAAGTCTTACACAATTTAGTCCACTCCGTAGAGTCTTAGAGGTACACAATAAATACTTGTCGAATTACTAATAGCAAATGGTGACTTCCGGCCAAGATGGAGGTGTAGGTAGGTCCACTTTGCCTCCTCCCACAACCAAAAGAAGGACACAACAAATTTAAAAATAAAAGACAACTAGAACTGCCAGAAAATCGAATTGTATGGAAATCCGACAACCAAGGAGCTAAAGAAGAAACATTCATCCAGACCAGTACGAGGGACAGAGACAAGTTGCATGTCAGAGAGGACGTGGGGCAATGCAGTGGCTGGAGGACCCGGTGGTCCCACATTTGCATGCAGTTAAACCATGAGAAACAGCTTGGGAGCGAGACAGACCACGCAATCCAGGGTTCCAGCATGGGAAAAGAAAGCCTCAAAACCTCTGGAGGTAAAAACCTGTGGGGGTTGCAGCAGTGGGAGAAACTCCCAGCCTCACAGGAGAGTCCGCTGGAGAGACTTGAGAGGTCCTAGAGCACACACAAGCCCAGCTCCCAGAAATCAGCACCAGATGGGCCCAGTTTGCTTGAGGATAGCAGGGGAAGTGACTGGAAGCTGGTGGGGAGCTGAGCAAGCAGTGTTTTTCCCTCTCGGGCCCCTCCCCCACATACAGCATCAGAACTCAGCGATCTGGGTTGCCCCGCCCTGACAAATCCCTAAGGCTCTGCTCCTTACAAGTAACAGGTGCACCGAGACAAAGAAATATGGCCCAAATGAAAGAACATATCAAAGCTCCAAAAATAGAATTAAGCGATGAACAGAGAGCCAACCTATCAGATGTACAGTTCAAAACACTGGTAATTTGGATGCTCACAGAAATGGTTGAGTATGGTCTCAAAATGGAGGAAAAAGTGAAGGCTATGCAAAGTGAAATAAAGAAAAAAATACAGGGAACCAACAGTAAAAGGAAGGAAACTGGGAATCAAACCAATGATTTGGAGCAGAAGGAAGAGATAAACATTCAGCCAGAAGAGAATGAAGATACAAGAATTAAAAAAAAAATGAGGAGAGGCTTAGGAACCTCTGGCACAACTTTAAACGTTCCAATATCCAAATCATAGGCGTACCAGAAAGAGAAGAGGAAGAGCAAGAAATTGAAAACTTATTTGAAAAAATAATGGAGAACTTCCCCAATCTGGCAAAGGAAATAAACTTCCAGGAAGTCCAGGAAGCTCAGAGAGTCCCAAAGAAGTTGGACCCAAGGAAGCACACCCAAGACAGATCATAATTAAGTTACCCAAGATTAAAGATAAGGAGAGAATCTTAAGAGCAGCAAGAGAAAAGGAGACAGTTACCTACAAAGAGTGCCCATAAGACTATCAGCTGATTTCCCTAAAGAAACCTTGCAAGCAAGAAGGGCCTGGCAAGAAGTTTTCAAAGTCATGAAAGCCAAGGACCTACATCCAAGATTACTCTATCCAGCAAAGCTATCATTTAGAGTGGAAGGGCAGATAAAGTGCTTCCCAGTTAAGGTGAAGTTAAAGGAGTTCATCATCACCAAGCCCTTATTATATGAAATGTTAAAGGACCTTATCTAAGAAAAAGAAGATCAAGAACTAGGAACAGTAAAATGACAACAAACTCACAACTATCAACAACTGGACCTAAAAAAAAAAAACCAAAACCAAAAACAAACTAAGCAAACAACTAGAACAGGAACAGAATCATAGAAATGGAGATGAGAGGGGAGGGAGAAAGGGAAGAATGGGGGAGAAAGTACAGGGAATAAGCACCATAAATAGTAGGTACAAAATAGACAGAGGAAGGTTAAGAATAGTATAGGAAATGGAGAAGCCAAAGAACTTATATGAATGGCCCATGGACATGAACTAAGGGGCGGTGGCGGGGCGGGGGGGGGGTGCTGGGGGGAGGGGGGTGCAGGGTGGAGGGGAATAAAGGGGAGAAAAAAGAAAAAAAATTTTTTAAATGGTGTAAATGTTATCTGCAGTTACACTTGTGGGCCTTTTAGTACAATAGTAGACATGGGCAATAGATAGAAAACAAGCTATTTAAAAAAAAATAGCAAATGGTAGCACCATTAATTTTTATTTTGGGGCGGGAGTGGGCATATTTTTTAGTATCAGGTTTTTATAGAATAAACTTATTTGTTTTTAAGTGTCTATTTCTAAGAGGCTTGATGTAGGAGTTGATTATATATTTCTTAGAGTTTATTATGATCAATACATGGAATAGTTTTATTTTTTACTTACGAGAATGACCCAAAAGTTGATTTTCATTGCTTTGCATTATTAGGTGCTTAGTTTAAAAAATACTTGCAGTTTGAGTGTATCATATAGTCATATATGTTTCTAAGCCACATAACTCTTAATATGCTGAAAATAATATTTCCTATAGCTTTTTGAAATTGAAGTTTTGTTAGCTACTTTCTAACATTGGGATAAAGTAAATATATTATTCCCTAGAATGGTTTATTTTATTTCTACTTTAATTAAATACATGGTTATAATGAGGAAGGTAGATACAAAATGTGTTTCTTTCAAGCACTTCTCCCAGAAGAACTCTCTATTTTAATAAGAGCTTATAATATATATTCATTTTCTACAGGTATATGAAAATAGTAGAAGCTCTACCAACATATGGAGTCCACTATTATGCAGTAAAGGTAAATACTTGTACATGGCTAAGCTTTCATAATGCCCTTGCCCTTGTAATTCTATGAGAGTTACTGAACAACACCAACTTTCTAAAATTACATAAATCAATATGCAAATATATGTAAATTGTCTCTAGAAATTTGAGCATTGAGAATAGGATTGATTTTCTTAAAAAATATTAAAGCTTAATTATATCTTGTCAGTTTTAGCAAATTACAAAACACATTTCTGCCAAATACTTGCTATGTTTAAATGTTTCCCCAAAGCCTGTTTGTCCTAAGATATTCAGATCATCCTCTCAGCACACCTGTTCCATTAGCTATTCTTATTTATTCTTCTCTTTTCCAGTTGTTTCCTTTCCTAGTGCTACCAGAAATTCATTTAATAGTGCCTTTGTATGAGAACCATCCACTCTCCAATGTCATTTGAATAGCTTCATAAAATTCTCACATTTTTCTAGGATTTGCAATACCAATTTTTGCTCAATATGCTTTTATTTGTGCCGTGTTTTCAAGTATTTACAGTAGGGAGAAATATTGTGTAATGATAAGGGATAAATCAAGTTAAGACAGGAGTGTTGTTTGAAAGAGGAGTTAGTTTTCCAAATGATCAATCTTGATTGACTTTTCAAATTCCAACAATGTTTGCAATTCAAAATGGTGGGGAATGGGAACTAAATACTTGCATAATGGGGACACCCTGTACTAAAAATGTATACTAATGCAACTTTAATTCCTACTGATTCTTAGTGGGTTTGCCTATAGGTATATGTTTCAGCCTAAGTTTTTCTTTCCCTGTGTCAATACCTCTTTGCTTTTCAAGACCGAAAAGATAAATTTATGAAAAAAAAATTCTCCCCTCCCCATATGTGCCCCAAAGACATTATTCAAACATCCTGTTTTTCAGTCTTCTCATGTGCACTGTTAAGTGTATTATAAACATCAAGATTTGGAACCACTTTTTATATCTTTGTAATTCTTTGGAAAGTTCCCTAACCTTTACAGCTGGTTACTAATCAAGAGAACAAAGAGCTTTTCTTTCTTTCTTTTTTTTTTTTTTAACAGATAACTGGCTTTGTACTTTGGAATAATTCTTGAATTACTTACATTTTATTTCTTCTCCAACTGTTTAATTAAAACAGTAATGCTTTATTCTTTTTGATGGTATTAATAGCATTGGTCCCTTTTGACTTACAGATCTTATTTGAAGAAGCTCTAAGGAGGAATTTTAATAACAAGTTAAGTTTTCAAGTACTGTTTTGTTTACCAAGACAGCTTTATTTTGGCTTGCTTATACTTGTTAAAGAATGAAACTGGTGAACATTACTTCACCTCTAGAAGACTTAACAATTAGGTCTTGGTTCTCATGCTTTTCCATGTTCCAGGATAAACAAGGACTTCCTTGGTGGCTTGGAATCAGCTATAAAGGAATTGGCCAGTATGATTTACAAGACAAAGTGAAACCTCGGAAAGTAAGTGTGAATCACTTTAGACACTTTGGAGAACCTTGAGCTGTTCTAGAGCTGGGAACATTGCATTGAGAGGCACTGAAGAGTCTTGGGCAAAGGACATTTGATTGGTGAAGCCATGGGTTCAGGGAAGGCTCAGGTTAAGTGTGAAATGTGTGCACAAAGGTTAACACAGATAACAATATAGTTCGCAAGTGCACACAAGGAGGTTTCTATCTTAACTGAGCATAAAAAGGACGATGTCATTTTTTAAATAAATTTTATATATGCACATATACATGCAGTTACATATTTAATTGGATGGATAAACGGATGAATTGTAAAGACATAAGCCAAAATTTTTTGATGCCATTACCTCTCAACACTATAGTTATGAGTACTGTAGTCTTCTTTTTACTACTCTTGCTATATTTGCATCTCTTTGTTTCACAAATTCCCACACTAAACATGTCTGCTTTTTGTAAAGAAACTAAGTTATGTGCTATTTAGTAAAGAGTCACACTTTTGGGTTTGGATTTTCCAGAGCTGATAAGATACATTATTTTCAATTTGAAACTTGATTATGAAGTTGTTTCTTTTGATCAAAGCACAAACATACAATACATTTTTGCCTATGTAAGAACTGATGAGTCCATAGACATAACTACCCAGCTGCCCAGGCCTAGTCAGTATTCTAAGGATGTAAAGATTTCCTCATGCTGCTTGGTCTGTTTCGCCACCCTTGCTATGCTCTGCTGCATCACTAGGAGTCACAGCAAAGAAACAATGACCTATAATAACAGACCATGGTCAGGCTGCCTGCGTTACGACACCCCAACATCACAGCATTCAATAACTTCTATCATTAATGTGTTTTAGAAAAACAGCCATATTCTTTGTGAAGTTAGGCCCTTGTAATCATAACACAGGCTCTCCATCTAAGTGTCCTTTCAGTTTCAATCAATGTTCACAATATTCCTTTAAATTAAGAGAATGAGTAAAGCTTCTGTTTTCTCTCCATTTTATGGTGATAAACTGATGCAGACAACATAAAAGCACAGGCCAGGGTCATCAAAGTCCCCTTCCACTGCCTATCCATCTCTCCGAATCAGACTAGTTGGGCATTGAGGCTTATCCAAATTATCAATAAAAATATTAAAACATTAATTTATAATCAAGATCCATCTAGTTGAGAACAGTGAGAGAGCATTTATGTAGTCATACAAATAGAATGTTGTCTCTGTACGTCCTGTGACCAAGAGCAGTTGAAGGAAGGGGATACTTGAAAATTTGCTTTTCAGACCAAATTAGAAATGAGAGCCATATAATTTTTTCAAAATGATTTTTATTTACAGTGATATACTTTAATTTTTACCAAAATGTGTAAATATTCATTGTAAAAGAAAACAGGAAAAGCAAACACCACAGAAACATGTCAGTGATGGCAGGATGTCCTTCTGCCGTCCCCATTTCTCCCCTACAATGACCCGTGTCAAGAGAAGGCTATGAAATGGTTCATTTAGACTTTGTCAGTGTGTCCTAAGCTTTTACAGAGGAAAAAAAAAAAACCTAACTTTGTACCCTGTTCCACACTGTGTCATGTTTCTTCAGGTCACTTAGACACAGGTGTCTTCCACTCTTTGCAAAGCTGCCTAGTATTCCATTATGAGGAAATATACAATGCATTTAACGAGCTCTCTTTCAATGCCTGTTACAGGATTTCCATTGGGGGAGGGAGGGCAGGAGTTAAATCCCAGCCAAGGAAGCAACTAACCCCTAGTTTATCCATTTTATAAGATCAAATTATGGCTTATCCTGTTTTCTTAAGGTAGATCTGTTATTTTTTTGTAGATCTGTAGAACATTTTTTGTAATTTATTTCTCCCCTTAATTTTTACTTTAAGAAGTAACATTCAGGAGTCTTGCTGATTTTCTGAGTCTTGCATGTAAAAATATAATTCAAGTTGGCTCACATGTAATTTCTTAGCTAACATGGCTTGATAAAATTGAGATTCCCACAGACTGTATATGCTTCCACTGAAAACAACCAGCCTTCCCCCAGAATCACAAAGAATCAGAACGTGCACAGTGAACAGTGCAGTGAATCTGCTCTTGGTTGCTCATGACTCACAGACCTTTCTTTCCCTTCTCAGTTTCATAGAAATTGGTAAATGTTGTTTGACACTGATCATAATCAGGTGTGCTTGTTCATTCTTGAGACTAGACAGGGTCAGAAGCCACTTCCTTTTTTCAATTTGCAGTTTTCCTGTTTCATTTACAAAACATGCCATTCAGCTCAAAAAACCATAAATGAGCCATCTTGTGTCAATCACTGTCCTGCCTTCCCCTGATTGGTTATGTAAGCAGGTGTCCACTCTGTACCATTGTTTGCCTCCTCCTTTCTTCTTCTATTAAATCTGACAATGGGTTTTGCTTCTTTATCTTTATTTTTCTACATTCAAACAATTTAAGAGTTTATTGGAGGGAGAGTATTTTACAAGTGTCTGCCTTGGACCACCTGGAAAAAGTGAAAAAAATGCATTATTTAAAGGTCCATGAGAGCAGACTTATAAAAGGAGAATCATGCTTCAGCTGTTTGCATGGACCTGTGCATGCAGCAAGTTACCAATGGCCAGGCACAAATGAAGGTCAAATTGGCAAACTCAAATGAAACAAAGGCTGGAATGGGAGGCCTTGAACATGCTCAGCCTCTTGAACCACATGCCTGCTATATTATAATTATATGGTCTGAAAACAGGCCAGAAGGAGGAAGATTTGCCAACAGTAAGAGAACCGAACTGATGCCAAAAGGCTCTTTTGAAAAAGGGTTGATCAAAGATCCACAGGCTGAGTCCTCCTATCCTTTCCACATAATGTTTCTTAATTAAAGCTATGAATGTTGGTGACTGTGTTAGTCTTCCCTCCCAGAATACCCAGCTAGTGTCCTTTATGTATTTTGGCTGTAAGGCTTTTGCCAGTCATGGGGCCAAGTTGTTTTTAATCCTATAGTATTGTAGAATGATGAAGGAAACAGTTTGGGAAGCAACCCAAAGCCTGTCTCTGATGTCTATTTGCTGTGTAAACCTTGAGCATGATGTTTAATCTCTCTTTCAATGCAGTTTCCTCATTTGCACAATGGTAATGCCCCCAAATGTGTAGGGTGGTTAAAAGAACTAAATGGGGTTATATGTAGCACTGGGCCTGATACACAGCCATCACTCAATAACTGGTAGTTGTTAGTGAGGGTGAGAGACAATAAAGAAGGGTAGGAGAAATATTCTTAGATCACCATTTGGATAGAAAAAGACCCAACATTTCTACAAACTCACAGCCATTATGCTTCACCTACTAGTACACACTCAAATTTTTTGTTTTCAGAGACTGGTAAGCACTTTGTCTCTCCCAATTCATTAACAATAATGCATGATGCAAATTAGGAGAAAATTTTTTAAAATTCTGTGTTACAAAACACAAAAATTCAGGGTCTTAGAAGTTCAGATCATAAGCAGTTTTTTTTTTTCAATCTTCCCTTTGTGCATGAAACATATTGCAGACTCTTATGGAATGTGAAAACACACGAGAACTCAACTGAATTTCAAATATAGGACATTTGATCTTAAAAGCAATGAAGTTTTACTTTTAAAAGAAAACGTGCAGACTTGTATATCTTCTAGGTTTTTATTGTTTACTCAGTACTTCATGGAAAATGTCTGTTCTTCACAAAGTAGACTGTGGGTTAGTGGCTGATTAAAGTATATGTCATGACTGATTTGTACTCCCCTGGCAAGTTAGTTCACCTGGGAAAACCAGAACCAGTCAGAGAGGAGAGACAGAAAAATGCCATGCTAAGTCAAAGTGTCATACAAGTTGGTGGGATAAAAAGGCCTTTCAAGATTAGTATCTTTCTGTATTATACCAGGCAGAGAAAGTTTTATAATCATCCCAGGGCATTTCAGGGTGGGGAGAAAGGGTTCTCAGCCTTCAGTTAACTGATTATTTTTTTATATTAGAATTCCCAAATGCCTAGAGCCAGATGAATTAAGTAACAAGCACAAATGTCTTTCTGTTTCTTTATCACAAAAGTACAGGGTTCATTTCATTTAAACTCAGAGTGACTTGCTTGCTTTTCTAAGCAGAGCCATCTCGATTATTTCTAACCTACCTACTGTTGCTTTTCCCAAACTATCACATCATCACATCATCATGGGTCTCTCTTAGGATGCTACTTCTAACACTGCTCAAATGCTGGATGAGGCTAACTGAAGGAGAGAATGTGTGCTGTTCAGTCACACTTCCTGCCTCAATACAAAACACAGTATGGTGTGTAAGGAAAAAACTGAATCACCAAGTGCCAGCCGGAGACTGGTCCATCCTGTTTGTAAAGTGTATAATTAAGTTTCAGCCACACCAATAATCAATCTGATTGTTAAAACCTTCTTCAGGATCAGTAGGTGGAGAACTCAAATCCTATAGCTTGGATTTGAAATAAGAACCAGCCCTGCAGTCCTGCTTACCAGTTGGCTGACCTGGAGCTATCACTCAACCTTTCTGGGTTTTTATTTTTCAACTGTTAAGTTCAAATAATTCTGTCGTACTCTATGTACCTCAGAGATTATTCTGAGGACCCAATGAGTTAGTGGATTCCTTCACTGAGTAGATATTTTCCCTTCACACAATACTCTATAGAAAGTTTACTGGACAGCATTGGTATTTCTTTTCCTCTCCCACAACAATCACATTTGGGTTTTTCAGCAGCTTTTCTAAAACAAGGAAATCTTAGATAATTGGTTGGGCATTGGTGAGTTTTCATTTCAAAACCAGCAGGCAAATGGAAAGAATCAAAGGCAGGCAGCCATATTATTCATAAACCACCCAGTCTCATTGCAAGGGAGGCTGGGGCAGGTAGTCTCAAGGTAGCCACGGTGAAGCCTTACCTTAAGATGTTCTATTACTAAAGAAGAAGGAAGAAAAACAGATTCTGAGGGTGATAAGTAGCTTTTTTCACACTGTGTTGGTTTCTTTGAAGTGTTTTAGGGGGGTAGTTAATGAGAAACAAGTAAGCAAGAAATAAGGACGATTACAAATTTTCAATAGTCTCTGATGGAACCAATGAGATGGCAGGATAATAATGGGATTGGCGAAAAACATTTTGTGTATTCAGGGAAGGCCTATCGGGAAAGATGACACTTAAGTTGAAACATGAAGGGTGAGAAGAAATCGGGCTTGTAAGGAATACGTTGGCATGTTCTAGTCAGAGAACAGTGTGTGCTGCTGGGAAGAAGGTCAGCACCTTATAACGGCTGAGGGGAGACCACTGAGCTACAGCTTACAGAGTAAGAGTGATCCTTGTATAAACTGAGGATGGCATGTGAAGAGAAACACTTGCTGGACAGGCAAAACCATTAGATTTCATTATTTCATATTACCTTACCTGTCCAGGCATTTGCCAAATGGCTGAATTGTTGGCACATAGAGAAAAATGAAAGATAGCTCTTTAATAGGGTTGATTAGTCCAAATGCAGACAAAACAAAATAGTACATAAATCATTATGAAAAACTGTTCAATGAAGGTGCATAAACAGTAAAGGTTTCTTCAGTGTGTGTTCATGACTGAAGATTGGTTTTATTTTAATTCATTCAACCTTCAGGAACAAATTTCTAACAAGACAGTACAATGTACGAAGTGTTTTGTGTTTTTTTTTTAATTTATTGATACCATTGTGATTGCAAGGGCCTTGAGCTTGTACTTTTTATTCTTTATCTTATTTAAGGAAAAAGCTAAGTCCCCGTTATCAAGGGCATGACAATCCATCTGAAAAGACTGAATTATATTCAAGATTAGGGATTTAGTTGAAAATATTTAATAACCAGACTAAGTACCATCCTGTGAGAAGGGATGCCAGTTCTAAACATCTGGAAGAGCCACACAGCATCTGGTCAGCACTGGTTGTACCACATGGATGTGATCAGTGCTCTGATGCATGTACGGACAGGAAGGCATGAGGTCAGCCTGGAAGGTTAAACATTCAGCCACAGAGGAAATCTGAGGAAGATGACATCCTCCTAGAAGGTCAGATTTTTATTTTATGCATTTCATGATACCTAGAACTTCATCTAAACTTTTTCAAAAATATGCAGAATGTTTTACCCCTTGCATTTTGGATGTGATGTTTTATGTATGGAGGGTTATGACATTATATGTGAAAAGTAATTTTCACTACCTGAATGTGTGCCATTTGGGTATGTTATGAAACTTGAGTTCAACATACGTGACACTATTAGCAGGCCCTCTTCTGGCTTGATCAGGTGTTGTGAGTCCCTGTGGTAGGTAATATCTACATTTAGAAAACAATCTGAACAACCATTTTTTTTCTAAGACGTTATCTAGGTGAGAAAAATAGAACCCCAAACTTCACTTTTTTAGAGCAAAAATATTATCTTCCTCAGCAATACACTCCACTGACCCCAGTGTAGTTTCATCACCAAAAGTTATCCTCTGAGTCAGGGTTTCTCAGTCTCTGCACTTTTGACATTTGGGGCTAGATAATTCTGTCCTGAGCATGCTGTGATGTTCCACAGCATCCCTGGCCTCCAGTGTGATAACCAAAAATGTCTCCAGACCTCTCCAGATGTCCTGGGGTTGTTGGAGAGGATGGGGAGTGATGCAAATTCATCATTGGTTGAAAACCACTAGTCTAAGTAAAACGCTAGGGACTCAGTGTCCTTTTCTGCAAATGCCATAATTGCTGCTTTTTCTTCCTGTGAGGCAGAAGTGGGAGTTACTCCTCTTTTCTTTCTTTCTTTTTTTCTCTTTCTTTTTTCGTTAACATAACAAATGTCCATAGAACACACTTGTGAGAAAGGTAGGATGGTGGGCTGTGATTAGGCACTGGGGTTTTAGAGCCTGGTTGTGCCTTACTATGAATCCCAGATCTGTCCCCGTCTAGGCATGTAACTTTGGCTAATTTACTATCTGAGTCTCAGTTTCTCTTTTGTAAAAGGGGACTAAATGTAGTACCTCCCCATCAGGTTGTTGGGAAGATGCAATCTCAGTCACATAAACATTTGATGGATAGAAGGATGGCTGGGTGGATAAAAGGTAGGGCAATTTGGCTTTCTAAAAGACCATTATCCAGCAAAATTCTATTTTTGTGGTACTTCAGAAGGCAAAATGGATCCACTAGCGGGCTCGTGAACAGTATACTCATCAAGTGTACAGTTTTTTAGTAAAAAATAAATTAATCAATGATACCATGATTTTGTTTTCTTTAGTTTATAGCAGGAAATGATCCTATGTGAGTCATTGATGTACAATCATACACTGCAACTCTGACTAGCCCACATTTAGTCATTTCAAGGTGAATTTGTAGTTAAATGATTAACCTATATTATAAGTGCTATTATAAAAAAAAAAAAAAAAAAAAAAAACCTCTAGTGACGCCTTTCCTGTCCTAGCCTAGTGTTAATCCTCTGGGTGGTGTCTACTTTCAGTTTGTCAAGATTTAAAAAGACAGTTTGATCCTTTATGACTGAGGCTTTTTCTGTCTTTCATTAACCCAGGAGGTCCATCTGGCTGGTGGCAAGTGTGCACTCCTCAGCATTCTTGTATCCTACTGGGGCATGTTCCTTTACTGGGTACCCAAGACAAGAGGGAGCTTGCTGCCTTGCATCTCCCTGCAGGCATGCCCTTGACCCACTCCTCCTTCCTCCTATGTGACCTCCATGTTGCAGGACAAGTGAACACATTTCCTACCTAGAGGGTATATTCAGAAGCCACCGATGAAATCAACAGACACAGCAGTTTTCACAGAGGCTGAAACTTACAGAATTGGAAGCCTGAGTGATATAGGTGTGTCAACATAATAACTTGGCTGTTTTCATCAGCAGAAAGACAGATATGGGATCCAGACAGCTGTTTCTTGTTCCGTTTCTGCCATTAAATGGCTATCCTCCATCTGCACAAAGGCATGATAAAATTAGGGAATTAGACTGAGAGTCCTAACAAATATAACTAGCATTATCACTTACCAAGTGTTTATTCTCAAACAGTAGGCTAAGTCTCTCACAGACATAATCTCACTGTACCTTTCAACCCTCTGAGGCAGGCGCTGTTGGTCCTACTTTACAGATGAGGAAGCTGAGACTCAGGAAAGTTAAGCAATTTGTCAAATAAAACATAAGTGGTAGAACCAGAATGCAAACCAAGGTAGTCTGACTTGCTCCAATTGGTTCAGGTAAGCCCCACGAGGGAGGGGACCTGGCCATTATTCACCAACAAGAACAGGACCTCTCACATAGAAGGTGGACAAGAAATATTTGTTGATTCAAGAGGAATGAATAAATAACTCCATGAGGTACTAAAGTATGCATCACCCTGTCTCCTAAAAGTCCCTGTGCTTTTCCTTGTAGTCTTATAATCAAAAATTGACAGTAGTTTCCGGTGTTTAGGAACCATTGAAATTGTGGGATGGGAATGAGGAAGAGGTGATTTCTTCTGGTTCTTTTAAGTCTGTAACAGTGGTATCCAACTAAAAAATTGATTGTAGACTTCAAGAAAATGGCTTAAATATTCAACCCATGCATTTCATTAAATGAAGTGTAATGATGCATGGCAAATTATTCTAAAATCATCAACTTCCTTTACATCTAAAGATAACAGGAATTTGGTCTGATTACATAATATTTTGCATAAGTTCACTTTCAGAATAGGGTTTGAGTCTGCTTTGGTTTTCTGCATCAATTTTCTAAAATTCTGACACTTTAAAAAGATTTTATTTATTTTTTAGAGAGAGGGGAAGGGGGGAAACGGTATGTGAGAGAGAAACATCGACCAGTTGCCTCCTGCATGCCTCCAGCTGGGGACCAGGCCCACAACCCAGGCTGTACCCTGACTGGTAATCAAACCACTGACCCTTCGGTTCACAGGCTGGCACCCAATCCACTGAGCCACACCAGCCAGGGTGACACTTTCTTTTTTAAGACAGAATGATTACAGACCTTAGGATATGTTTTCTCCCTATTGTAGCTTTTGATTATATCTTTGTTAATATCATTGTTCATATTGCTTCTCTTTTACTTTTTCTGTTTTATCTATTTATTTATTCATTTTGTGGTCTCAAAGTTAATCCCAGCTATTATTTCATCAGTTGTTACCTACTTCCTTCTTTTGACGCTGATGAGCACAACTTGTTGTTCTAGATTGGTGTAGGGTAGGAAGAAATCTGGGAGACCTAATTTATAGTTTTATTTTTACCATATAAGTAATTTCCACCATAAATTCTAAACAATAGTACAATTTCTAACTATTAGCTACTAGTGACTATCACATAAACAACAATAAATAATAATTGATTGTTATAATGCTCATTTAATGATCACTTTAGAAAACAGTCCTGTTTCATACTCTTAACTCTGTGTTGCAAGGCAAATAAAACTCCTCATTTAAACCTCCAAGAATGGTAATTTGGGCTTGGCCAAAACATTCTTTTCAATTTTAATATGAAAATTACAAATGTGTTTGTGTATATACACATGCATAAATAATATATATAATAGTCTTATCCTACCCTTAAGACATTGTACCTGGTAATAATCCTACCCTATGTGGGCACCAGTTATTCTCTATATAATAGAAAATTTGCCTCCTTCTACCTTTGAACTTTGACCTCTTTAAGGCCCCTCATATTTCAGGTGATTTAGAGTATACCTCATTCCATTATAAGACCATTTCTCTAAAGTAGAGGGCCCAGTAAGTCAGGTCAGCCTGGTGGATAGTTCTTTGACCAATTCCCCCTTCTCCTTTCATTGCTCTGAAATCTGCATGATTTTTACAGGAACATGGAGGGGGCTCTTTTTTTGTGCTTTAAGGAAAACACTGGCAAAAAAGAAGCTAATGAAATTAGTTGCCTGCTGTGTACAAGGCCGTGTTGCGTGGGCAGTCTTTCAGTAAATGAATACTTCACATCAGCTCCATTGCCATTTTCAGTTTCATCCTGCCTGAGATCAGGAGCACAAAAACAATACAAAAACTCAATAGAAGAATAATTTCAGGAATTTCAAAAGAAATACTAGCCTATTTCTAGCTGCCAGCTGAATCTAGTGCCACCACAATTACAGGTATTTTCCTAGCAACCTCAAACATTGATAAGAATCACAATGATAATAAGTGTCTAGAATAGAGGCTTCTTAAATGGTTGGGAGGTAGACATCACACTGTTGTATAAGATAGACTGACCTATGTTCACTTTATGTAAGCATATCATTTTAATTTGAGAAATTTTCATCTCTTTTAAATTTTTGAAATATATAGGAGTACCAAGAAGATGACAACACCTACATAACCACTCAAACTGAAAATTACTAATATTTTGCCATATTTTATCCCTGCCCTTGTGGCAACCGCTGTCACAAATTATTTCATCACTCCAATTCACTATTACAGGCACATATATGAAGTTACATTTTGCATACACTTTTACGATTTCAGGTAGGGAAATGGCTTTGCCTTTCAGACTGAAAATCTCGTTCCCAGGACATCTTTTGCAAACCCAGTTGCCATCTAATTATTTCCAATTATTTAAATAAGCTGGAGCCCCTCACCTTTTAAGTAGGGTTTTGCTTGCAGAAGGCATGTTCGCTCTCAATGCAGGGACAGGCTGAATGGAAGCAAAAGCACTAGGATTTCTGTTCGCAAGTGCTGGGGGGAGGGGGTGGCTTTCAGAGATCATATTTCAAGTCCAGCCCTGGTTTTTATGTGTGTGGGAATGGATGCAAAGGAGAACACAGCTGAGCTGTGCTGTGGCTCTTCCTGTAGAACCTGTTCGTGTCCAGGGTGAGTAACAGGGTACAAATGGCTCCCTGGGCAGCTCGTGTGAAATCTGTACCTGCGTGAAGAGCAACCTACTTCCCAGGAAGATCGTCTGAATCCATACTATAACCTGTTTAAAAAAATGAGTCTCTCTCCTGAGAAAAATCTGCTGGTGAGAGCTTTGCTCTCTCCCACTGGCCGCGGAAGAAGGAGTGGAACTGGGGAGGTGTCACCTGATATGAGTTGCTGATGTCAGCCGTGGGAGGCTCGCTTTGTGAAACTGAGTTACACCTAAGTAAGTGTCTTATGAAACTCAGTTCAGAGCTCACCGGTACTGCTGCTCTTTGGGAGGGGGAAGTAGAAAGAACCTTCGGGTTTTCTTTCACATTTCTGTCCCATTTTTGGAAACTCTGGATTAAAAGAAACAAAAGCCTCAATTCTACGGACATTTTAGGAAATTGGTATGTTGCTTTAAGCTTTCACTAATAACTAACTCTTTGAACTGGGTGAGTGTTGTAGTTACTGATGACTGCATGTGTCTTAATGTGAGCTGGTGTGTTTCACTCTGGGAGTGCAGGTCTAGTTTGAACACTTGTCTCCTAACTGTATATGCATGGGACCCTTAAACTCATGCTTTTCCCTTACATGAGAGTTACATGTTTATGAAATACCTTGGTTTCTATACTTCATTAAATGGTTTTACTGATACTGCATTGCAGAGAAGTTATTTAGATAATGAAAATGCTCTTTGAAGAATATTTGAGCATAATTTTTAAAATCCGGCCAAAGTCTAATAATAGAATGAAATCACTGTTGCTATTATTTTCCTAATAATCAAGACTAGAAATGGAGTATGATGTCCAAGGCTCAGGCTAAGCACAAGGTCTAACATAATGAGGCTGAAAAACACAGCAGGGCACGCTCAGTTCTGTGAAGCTGCTTATTTACAAATCATGTGGTTTTCAAAAAGTCAGTTTTCTCCCAATAAACTGACAAAAAACACCAAGTGCAGCATTACAATGTCAGCAGTGAAAATATGGAAGTGGGTTCTACTTACAAAAGCTGGAGGCTTCAGCTCAGAAACCGAAAGGGCAGCCAGCTCCTGCATTAACCCCTACCCCACCTCTGCCTCCAATTCCTGGTTTCTGTTCCATTTAGGGGAACACTTGTAGGCAAGAAAATTGGTGTCACGCAGAATCACCCCTGTTTGGGGTTCCAGTTTATTTTCACTTTGCTATCTTTTGAAATTTAATCTGTGGTCTTAGTGAAACATTTCGTCAAATATCTTTCCATTTAAATATGATATCAACATCTTTGATCAGTAGGCATGCGCTTACTGGAACCTACGAGGATTTCCTTACTAATTCTTTTATTTGGTTGAGTCACAGGAAAAATAGTATGCATGTTCCCCACAGTTGCCTAATTTTATTGTTCAAAGAGTTGTTAGTAAAGATTATTAACAGAAGAAGGAATAAAATGGTTTCAGGTTGTAGTTGGTTTGTAAAGAGACTGAATCACATGTTTGTGCTTAATCTTGGTGCTCCTTCTTGATTGTGATTGTTAAGTAAAACAACATAAATTAAAGCTATGTGGTTTTGTGTTTTCTTAATTTATTAGCTATTCCAATGGAAACAACTGGAGAACTTATATTTCCGTGAGAAAAAATTTGCTGTTGAAGTTCATGACCCACGGAGGTGAGGATCAGTTTTTTCTCTGTACCGTCCTGGTGACTTTACGAATAATGCTATGCACATTCATATGCAGTTTTTGCATGGACATGTGTTCATTTCTCTTGGGTATATACCTGGGAGTAGAACTGCTGGGTGAAGGGCTAACTCTTTCTTTCACTTTTGGAGGAACTGCCAGAAGGCTTACCAAAATGGCTACACCATTTTCCATTCTCACCAGTAATGTATATGGCTCCATTTTCTCCACATCCTCCTTCACACTTGTTATTTTTAGTTGAGTTGTTTCTTTAATAGTCATCCCGGTGGTGTAAAATAGTTCATTCTGGTTTGGATTTGCTTTTTTCTCATGATGATGATGGCTGAGCATCTTTTCAGGTGTTCATTGGCCATTTGTATATCTTTGTAGAAATATTTATTCAGATCATTTGCTTATTTTAAAATTTGGTATTCCTAATCACTTCAAAAAATAGCTGCCAAGTTATCAACATTAAAGTCAGGATTGTAGTTTCTCCAAACTCTCCAGAGCAATTCTGTATCAGTCCTCAGTGGTTGCTTTTCAGATACATTTATGGATGTTTGGAGGTAAGAGGCATGGGGGCCCTTAACAAAAAGATGACCTAAATTCCTACAAAGGAAAGTGGTCCCTTTCTCCCTCCCTTCCCTCATCCTTCTATCTTTCACCCTGTCCTCCTTTTCATCTGTTTTGCGCCTAAGCCTCACTCTGGACTGGGTTTGGACTTGCATACTTTCAGTTAATATTATGTTCATCCTCTAATAATGTCTGAGCCAGACAAGTCTATCTAGATCCTAGATGCTCTTTCACCATGAGGAAGATGCTGATTCCATAGATCTGTACCTCTGAAACATTATCACATTTGTCCCTGACTGCCCGTGATGGTTTTAACCAAGTGTTTGAGTGCAACCTAATTTGACTAGTCTTTATCTGATTTTGAGAGGGTGTATGTATTTTTAATATGCTAGTTTTACAGAAAGATATTACCTAGGTGTGATTTTCTCCTTTGTCAAAAAAGGAGAAAACCAGAACCCTGTCAGCATGAGAGTGTGGCAGCAGAAAAACAGTTAAGAAGATGCTTTACTACATTACTCACTGGATATATTTTGTGCTGTGCTCGGCCAGAGACAAATAATTTGAATGCATTTCTTAATCTTTCAGGATTTCGGTGTCAAAAAGAACCTTTGGGCAAAGTGGCCTTTTTGTGCAAACCTGGTATGCAAGTTCTTCTCTCATCAAGTCCATCTGGGTAATGGCAATTAGTCAGCATCAGTTTTACCTGGACCGGAAGCAAAGCAAAGTAAGTGACTAGAAGAGGTTCTATCAGAAACTCATTTGCTTTGTGTTCAAAAGATAAGTATTCTCAGAAAAGATGCAAGCACATGGGTTTTTGCTCTCTTAGTTGTTTTTTTACCTTACTACTGTTTTAATTTGTCATATATTTAAAAAATGAGCTATATACTCATATAACCTGATTTGAACATTGTCAGATTTGACAGCTTTTTGGCACGTACGTCTATGTACCCTGGTGACATTTTAAAGCTATTGATTGAACTATACCATAAGAAAGAATAGTGCATTGCTATTAATGTTTCAGCTACAAAGCTTCAGTATCTTTTTTTTTCCTGAAGAGTGTCATTTTAGTATATGTATAAAAATTCTGAATTGTCCTCCATGTTGACATTTTTATTCTATCATAACTTACTCAGCATATTAACTTGAAATAGGTTTAATTAAGTGAATTCCATTACAATGTTTTATATCTTTTAGGCAAAAATTCCTTCAGCCAGAAGTTTAGATGATATCGCAATGGATTTGACAGAAACAGGAACACCAAGGACCTCCAAACTGGTCACTCTGGAGGCAAAAAGTCAGTTCATTATGGCCAGCAATGGCAGCTTAATTTCCTCAGGTAACTTCTGGGATTAAGGAAAATATAAGCAATCTTTATTTTATTTCACTTTTTTTGTTATAGTTGTAGACCAATTTTAAATGCATCTTTTAACAAATAAATAAGCCTGTTAAAATTACACTATGCAGCAGTTTTGAATAAAATTTTTAAACTTATTATACTTTATACTTTCAAAAAGTATAAAGTTATAAATAGTCAGGTTGCATAAGTAACAGTATGTACAAAGATAGTGAGTACCTAGGGGTGGCTTAGAAAGACATTTTCTCCTTATAAGTTCCATCAGCTTCTTATTCCCCCCAATATTTAGTTTTTGATACAGTTGTCTAATTCTCCATTTCATACAAAGTTAAATGTAACTAAAGGCTTTGAATACCCACCTCACCCCAGTCCCACAGTGATTGACCCCCCAATCCCTTCTTATGCAGAATTCAGGAATTTTTTATCACTAAGTACTCATAACTTCACTAAAATTAATATTCCCATTGAAATCCCATTGTCAACTTGTGAATCTGAAGCACAGAACATTCCTTTGCCCTGCTTGCTTGCTTTCTAAAAGAACATTCTAATCAAGTACCTCAAGGAACATCTAACCTTCTCACCTGCTCTGAAAAATTAAATGTTTTCCTTGGGTGTGTCTAAAACATTAAGCATTTTATTATTTCTAAAATGACTGAGCCAAAATGCAAAAGGCACATTTTATTACCAGGCTATGTTTGATGCCCAGAAGCATGAGAAAATGTTCTCCAGTTTCCTTTTATTATGTTCAGAAACAAGGAAAAACAAAAATAAACTACTATTTAATAGCAGGTTTGACTTAAAAATCCTTTGTCCTTTGAAAAGGAAGGAAACTTTCCTTGTATAAACCTTCCCTGACCCCCCTTTCCAATTCTCCAGGTTCCCAAGACTCAGAAGGTAGTGAGGAACAAAAGAGAGAGAAAATCCTTGAACTCAAGAAGAAGGAAAAGCTGTTGCAAGAAAAACTCCTGAAAAAAGTTGAGGAGCTTAAGAAGATCTGCTTGCGGGAGGCCGTGAGTGTCTTCTGCTTTGTGTTGGGGGGTGCTCCTCAAATTGTGTCTGACAACTCCAGCCATAGTCCATCATCCCCTCTAATTCTGTTTTGTGCTACAGGAGCTCACAGGCAAAATGCCAAAGGAATACCCACTGAACATAGGTGAGAAACCTCCTCAGGTCAGAAGGCGTGTAGGCACCACATTCAAATTAGATGACAACTTGCTGCCCAGTGAAGAGGTATGAGCACCAGCTCCCAGTGTTTCCATTAACAGTAAGACAGAAAATCTGTCCATTGAATGTAGTTGACTTGTTCCTTTGGTTTTTGAGTCAGTGCTGTGCAGTTTTATCTCACCAGTTGAAAGTGATAATGTAGACCAATTGAATTCTTTCTTTTATGCACAGTTCAATTGAAATTTTTTCTCACTGGCTACTCTTCCAAACATAGAGAGCATTCAACAAACCCCAAATGTTTATAAACTGAGAAACACAAGAATTAAGAATTCTGACATTAGACTCTTCCACTTAAAAATAAGCAGCAACCTTTGACAAATACTTTTCCCTCTTTGAAGTCTTAGTTCTCAGGTCTCAGTTCCCTTATCTTTAAAAAAGCAGATGCAATGATTGTTTTTCCCTCTGAGGATACAAGGAGTATTCAGTGAGATAATACATGTACAGCATTTGAGTACAATAAAGTAAAAAGATTTGTTAGACAATATAGAATGTCCTTTCTCATCTCATGTTATCAGTGTGACCTTACTACTGTTTCTTACAGAAATTTAGCCATCCTGAAATTATAGCAATTTCCATCAATAAGAGTGTGCTTTGCTATTTATTGAGTGCTCACAGTATATTCAGCTCTGAACTAAGAAATACACATAAGCTTATATAAAGTACATGTTATCTCTATTTTACAAATAACTGAATTATTAAAAAATTAAGCAGTGTGTCTAGGGTCATGCAGCCAGGAACCACCAAAAAGAAGAATCAAACCCAAATTTATCTGTCTCTAACACTATGCATGTGAACACAACATTCCACATCTATGAATCTTGGGTTAAGAATCCCTTCTTGAAATACATGATCTGTACCCAACTAACTGAATGAATGAAAGGCCATTCCTTTTGCAAAGGGAAGAGAATCAGAAGTTTATGTAAATGGGTGAGGGAGGTCTTGTCTTTTAGGGAAATGTTTGAGGATACCCAGGTAGTAAAACTTAGGAAGATTTTATTCCTAAAGGGCATCTGATTTGAGAATTCACAAGTTTATTACCCAGTGAATGTGAGAATGACTGTATGTGGCCATAGAAATAAAACAGTATCATTGTATAAATGCAGGATCCCACTTTGCAAGAGCTGGAGAGCAATTTCCTGATACAGCAAAAGCTGGTTGAAGCTGCAAAGAAACTTGCCAGTGAGCCAGACCTTTGTAAAACCGTGAAAAAAAAAAGGAAGCAAGAATACACGGATGCAGTGAAAAAGCTTCAGGAGATTGAAAATGCAATAAATGAATACCGAATTAGATGTGGAAAGAAACCTAGCCAGAAGGGGACAGTAATTTTACCAGGTTAGTAACAAAGTTTTTTTGAGTCCCGTAGTCAAGACTCTTGATGGTATGTAGCATTTCCAAAGCAGTTGATTTTGTGAGACATAAAAGAAAGAACAAGATTAAAAGTAACTTTCTTAGGATAAAAATGGTTTGGAATTTCAGCCTTACAAGAATGTAAACTTGGTTTTTGGTGACATTCTCACTATTTTAATAATGCTATACTACTGCATTACTTTAATTTTCAGGACAAAAGAGCTTTCACAACAATATTAGTTCATAATACAGGTTCACCTTTAACTGTCCTGACGTCATTTGACAGCACAGCATATTAAGAGAGTTGGGTCCTACCCAGTAGTTTTGCAAAGGTTTTTAATGCAGACCATAGTTTTTAAGGAGCTATTCAACTTAATGTGGCTGGAAAAGAGTTCTTACAATTACTATCATGTAATTCTATGGAGACCATTTAAAGATACAAGCAAGTGTTCATGATATAACATAAAATGCAAAAAGGCAGGATATGAAATTGTAACAACAACATGATCCCGACATTATATAAATACGTCCACACAAAGACTTGTTGGGAATATTTCCCAAGAAGTTGTGGAATTTCAAGTGACCTAATTTTCTTCTTAACACTCTTTTGTACTTCCAGAATTCTCAACATTATGTATTTAAAACTTTCATGTTCAGAAAAAAAGTACACTGAAAAATCTCATTTGCGTAGAGTTCAAGTCCAATTGGCCCTACATATTTATTAGCATGGTTTTTAGCCCTGATCATTGGTTGAAATCTGATTATATATTTTTTTCATTCCCCAACTTTTTCTTTTTCACATTTAAACATCTGTAAAATTGGGATAATTCTTATACTGAACTTATATAGTTATGAATGGCAGTAAATTTTTCTTTTTTTCACTGGGACATAAAATAACCGCATATATTAGATTTGACAAAATATGGTAACTAGGTTTAAAGCATATTCAGGTTTAGGGCACAGGATTTTAGAATAAGAGATAAACCCTGGCCAGTGTGGCTTAGTTGGTTGAAGTGTTGTCCCATAACCAAAGGGTTTTAGGTTTGACTCCCAGTCAGAGCACAAGCCTAGGTTGTGGGATTGGTCCCTAGGTGCAAGCATTGCTCAGTGCTGGGGTGTACGGGAGAGAACCAATCGATGCTTCTCTCTCTCTCTCTCTCTCTCTCTCTCTCTCTCTCTCTCTCTCGTGCACATGCACGTTTCTCTCTCCCTTCCTCTATCTCTAAAAGCAATTTAAAAATGTCCTCAGGTAAGGATTGAAAAAAAATTTTAAAGCAGAGATAAGACTTTTGCAAAGCAAATGCTCAGATATCAATACACAGATGTTAGTCAACTACAGCTGGAGAATTTAGGATGGCTGTGACTCTGAATACAAAATCCAGCTGGCCTTGGTGGCGGTTGTGTTCTGTACTTACAGGGAAGGATAATTAGCAGTGCACTTAACTTTCATAGCCATTTGCTGTGGCCCATTCCTTTCCAGATTGTGCAGGATTCCATTGTTCTCGACAGTGACTGACGTTTATTTGGGCACCAGGTGGTGCCAATGGTTGAGCATTTACACTGGATAGATGTTTTTTAAGAATGCCTTACAGCTGACTATACTGGCATCTTACCTTCAAGCTCCACTCTGTGTCCAGTTAAGAGATAGTCTGCTTGACTCTGATAGAGGTTAATATTTGAGATTAGATGGGGTAGATTCCCTTCACAATGGCTTTGAAGCTCACATTGGAGGGTCGTATTTGCCTGTAATCTTGCCAATACTTGACACCAAGTAAGGAATGTTTGCCAAAGCAGACCAACTAATACTGAGAGCACTGTGGGCATGTCCAACCACCAGAGTTCTTCTGCCAGAACACTCTATCTAGCTAACAAAATAGTTAGTACAGTTAATGTTTATTGACTATTTGTCCTCTGCAACGAGCTGGGCTAAAGTCTTTACATCCATTATTTCATTTAATAGTCACCTCAGGACAACTCACCACGTCCTGTTCTTAATCCTACTTTAAAATTGAGCCAAATAGTATTCAGAGAGATTAAGTAACTTACCAAGATTTGAACCCAGGTCTGTCTAATTCAGAGGTTCTCAACCAGAGCAATTTTGGCCCCCAGGGAACATTTGGCAATGTCTGAGGTATTTTTGATTGTCAAACTGAAGGTGAGGGTGCTGTGGACATCCAGAAGTGGGAGCTGGAGATTCTACAAAGCAAAGGGCAGCTCCCCCTGACAAGAATATACAGTCAGCCCAAAATGTCAGTAGTGCCAAACACTGCTGAGAGACCCTGGTCTAACTTAAAAGCTTATATACCACAAAGAGTCCACACCCTATTAAGTAAAGGCCCTGTTCTTCAGGAAAGGTTTCTAAAAATAAGTAATACCAATAGATTCTCAAATGAGTGTTCATTTATATGAGGTCTGTCTGGGAAAAGTCCAGCTATTGTTAATATAACAAGACAATTTGCGACATGATGTAGCTTGATAGGCAGGAGAGTAGACTGGAATGTGCATTTGTGAACAATGACAACTTCACTGTACCAGTAAGCGTGGGTGGTAGATGCCATTGAGTGAGTATGTGTGCTGTGCGGCCATTGCGTTCAAAATGACTGAGTAGAGAAACAAATCTGCATCACATTTTGATTTAAGCATCAGCATTCCTCCATGGAAACTATTTGAATGATTCAGAAGGCCACAGCTATGGGCAGCTGCTGATTGTCAGCTTCATCATGACAACTCACCCCCTCACACATCATGTCTCGTGCAGAGGCTTTTGGTGAAACATCAAATTGCCCAGGTGACACAGCCCCCCTACAGCCCATATTTGTCACCCTGTGACTCCTGGCTTTTCCCAAAACTAAAATCACCTTTGAAAGGGTAGAGATTTCAGGCTTCCGGTGAGATTCAGGAAAATACAAGAGGGCAGCTGATGGCAACTGGGAGAACTGTGTAACGTCCCAACATGCGTACTTTGAAGGGGACTGAGGCATCATTGTCCTGTGTACAATGTTTCTTCTATCTTCTATCTTCTTCAATAAATGTCTCTATCTTTCACATTACATGGTTGGATATTTTCTGGACAGACCTAGTATATTATGTAACAGTTAGTACTTATGACATGAATGGCATGATTTTTCTTTCCAGTTTGTGGGTTATAAACCCTCAATATATAGAGTAAAGTTTTCATCCCATGTACAAGCTATACTGAAAACTAGTTGAAAACAAAATCTCCCTTGAAGTCTATTCCATTTGAGAAATAATCCAATGTAATATTTATACAATATGTGAGATGTTTACATCTTCAGTAGTAAATGGTTGCTCTCTTATAATAATTAATCTTAATGTACTGTAGTTACATTTATCTAAAATACACTCGACTAAGAATTGCTTTATTAAACTCACAATAGGTGTGTAAATGCACAATTATACTAAAGGCATTCATTGTTATTCACAGAAGACATAATCCCCTCAGAGAGCAGCTCCTTGTCTGACACTACCACTGGTGACGATAGTAAGTAACTCCCCTTTTTTGGTTTAAATATTACATATTCTGAAATAGTAAGATAATTTTTTAGTTAACCGAAGGCTATTTATTACTCTTCAGGGAACAGCAGAATCAACTTATAGTCATGCAGAAAGGCTGGGAAAGGGGGGTTACAATGAACTTCTGCACAGGTCAGCACTAAATAACGTACAAATGTCATGACTCTGGGAATAAGGAGACTTTGTAAGGTTTTTTTAAAATTTTTATTGAAGTAATTATACACCTGCATAAATAATACAGATTCCTTCACCCAGACTTTCCCAGTGGTGACATTTTGTATATTTGGCATCTAACATCACACCAGGAAATTATAGTGTAGACTGTATTTGAATAACTGGGAGTTTAGTTTATTTTCCTTAGGAAGAAATACACATTTTAAAAATTAGGTTACATGTCACTATGTCAGCTTCATAGACACAATGTTGTACACAATGTTGTGTCGTTGTGTCTATATGTTATGTTGTGCAAGAACACAATATTGTGATTTCCTGTGTTTGTTTCCATTTCATGATGGAATGGATTTCTTTTCAAGTGATAGAGTGTTTCCTTGTAATCCCCTGTGCCGAAGCAGAGGCATGACTCTCTTTCTGATGGGATTTCAGCAATTTGGAAGAGCCTCTGACCCATACTGCTTTATCTTTCCCCAAGTTCTATGGTGCATGAAATGCCACCATCTCAGAATTCTTCCTTTGGGTTGAGGTTTGGTCATACTTGCTATTTCTCTTTGAAAATACAAATATTAGTGTGAGACAAAGCAGGTCTCCAATCTCTCAGCGTAAATCAGTTTCATCACTTTTCAATGACTAGACGAGCCTTTGGTCAGCCAAAGAGGCCTAAGAACTTCAAAAAGTAAAGGTGAACAACTTCCTCTTGGCCCTGTATGCACTGGGGTTTTTCTGTAATATAACTTCTGAAAAACTATAGTATCACCCGTACCACCTAAGTAATTTCTTTGCTCAGAGTGGCACCTATTTGGCAAAAGTTGGATTAGACCCCACAAGACTATTCAGCAACTTCCTTTTTATAGTGTATAAAATATAAAAATAATTTTTCAAAAGTTACGTGTCTCTAAAAACGTTATCATTGGAACAACAGTTTGTTGACCAGATTTTCTGATTCCTTCTTTGGGATTGTTGGCATGGTATTTATTAATATTTATTTACCTACTTATTCATTCATTCATTCATTTACTTCTTATAGCCGGTGACACCTTCACACTTGCTGGGCAGCGATCAAGTTCAGTACCTCATTCTCCAAGGATTCTTCCCCCCAAGTCTCTTGGTATTGAGAGAATCCATTTCAGAAAATCCCCCATCAATGAACAGTTTGTGGATGCCCGGCAGTTCAGGTGAGAAGCTGTTCAGACTCTGTTCACAGTGCTTTAATGTATATTAATGAATTTAACCCTCACAACAATTCTGACAGTACTGCTACTATCATTGTCATTTAGAGATGAGTACATAAAGGGCCAGAAAGCAGGCATAACTTTTTGGGTTCATCAACCAGTAAATGTCAGAATTAGGATCTGAACCTAGGTAGCCTACTCCCGAACCTGTGATATGATTTTAGTCAATATGTTATACCATAACTCATGAAGATGGAAATTGGTTTCAAAATAAAAGATTATTTAGATTAAATTTTTCACTCATGAAAATTAAATCAACCTTGGTTATATAACTGATTTGTCAAAGATCATATTATCTCTAGTTTGTGGAGATATTCCACAAACTTTTAAGAACTGACATTTAAGAACTGTTGCCTTAAACAGGAGAGATCTAAGTGTATAGAGCTCTGCTATTCAACATAATTAAAAGTAAATAAAATTAAAAATTTATTTGCTCAGTTATACTAGCCATTTCAAGTGTTAATAGCCTGGTGTGGCTAGTGTCTGTGCTATAGGACGGAATAGATATAGCACATTTCCATCCCTGAAGAAAGTCCTGTTAGATAACACTGGACATGTGTAGAAAGGTGGGCAAAAGTAGGTTAATAGTTGTGAATACACAAAACACAGAGTTTATTTTTGTATCATTATTTATTTATTATTGTATTATTTTCCATATGAATTATTGTAAACCTACCTTTGCCCACCCACTCCTGTATTTATTATATAGGAAAAACAAAGCTATTTCAGCAAAAGGAAGAAAGCTATTTCAGCAAAAGGAAGAATTATTACTAAGAATCGTTATCTTAAAAATTACTATGCCGACATCCATTATAGTTTTAAAAGGGTTTGCTCTTTGACCCAGTAATTTCACTTATAATAATTTTTCCTGTTGGACTAATTAAATACAGGATACTCATTGCAGCATTTGTTTGTATTAGTGACACATTGAAAACAACCCAAATGTATTATGTAAATAAATTATAGTAAATCTCTACAGTGGAAAGTTACATAGTCATTAAAATAACATTATAAACAAATATTAAGCAACATGAAACATTAGATATAATTTAAATTTTTAAAACTGTGTTCTAAAAGAAAACATACAGTAAGATCTCATGTTTGTTGTTTGTACATATATATGCTTAGGAAAAGTATCTGAAAATATTTAGTATTCATTGGCTACATCTAGGATATCAGGTTATGGACATTTAAAAATTTTTTAAATCTGTATCTTTGAACTTTTTTTGCAATGAACTTGACATGCTTTTGTGATAAGTAAAAAGGTAAGCAAAGTCATTTAATAGAGGATTTAAGTATGTTGCCTTCTAGACCAGGGGCCAGCAAACTATGGCCCACTGGCCAGATTCTTCCTAACACCTATTTTTATATGGCCCATGAGCTAACAGTCGGTTTTATGTTTCTAGATAGTTGGAGGGGAAATCAAAAGCAATATTTTGTGATGTGAAAATTATGAAATTTAATTTCAATATTCAGAGTCAAGTTTAATTCGCTTACATATCTCCTGTACTACCTTCACACTCCAAGGGCAGAGTTCAGTAGTTGAGACAGATCACCTGGCAAACACAGCCAAAAATATTTAGTCTTAGGCTCTTTACAGAAAAAAAAGGTTTGCTGTCTCTGCTGTAGTTGATTTCAATCTACTTAGTATACACTTTATTTTAAACTTTTTAATTTTTTCCTTCATATTCATGACTCAGAGAATCAAACCACATGAATGTCCTTAAAACTTACCTAGGACATACCAGGATCCCATACCACCAAGACATCTTTCTAAGTTTCTCCCCAAGCACCCTTTCTGTCAGCTTATGACACATTTGCTAGAGATGTTGGGAACTCATCATTTTCTGAATTCTTTTTACCATCACAGAGAAATGCTGTCAACACACAGCAGCCCTTACAAAACCCTGGAAAGGCGGCCCCAGGGAGGACGAAGCATGCCTACCACCCCTGTGCTCACCCGAAACGCGTACAGCAGCAGCCACCTGGAGTAAGAGCACTTTGTGCGGTCACTTGGGCTTTGTTAATCTTTGCTTTAAGATTTTGTTTCACTTGCATTTGTAATCATTTTAAGGGACTTTGGCAGCAGGTCACCATTTTATGAATCTGTATTTTCTACTCACAGTTTCACATATGTCAGCAAAGAAAATATATTATGTTCAAGTTGATATTGGATTTTTTTGTACCTTAATTTTTCCAAAGAGATGTTACAATTTATTATGTATGTCATGGTGAGGATGAAAATAATGACAATAGCGACATTTTGAAGTGTTTCCTGAAGACTGTTGCTAACATTTTATACACACCATACTATTTAGTCCCAACAACAAGCCTAATTGTAAATACTAGGTACTATGTTTGTCCTCACTTTAAGGGAAGGCAGCAAGGCTCAGACAGGTTAAATACCTTGGCCAAGCTCACACACCTGGGAAATGGCAGAGCTGAGACTCACCCAGATTCTGCCAGCGGAGTCCAGGCTCTGTGCGTGTATTTTCCTAGCCTGTTGGAAGACAGGACCCATCAAAGAATTTTTTTCAGACTTAGGTGCAAATTTGCATCATCAGTTTATCTTCCTAATTCCAAAGAAAGGATGTGGCTTACGCAATTGACGGAACCTGGTTCTTTTCTCGTTTTGACCATTGCAATGAACTGTAGGTGAACCAGTAGGTTCTGTTGTGCGGGTCAGCTTTGAAAACCTTAAAAGTCCTATTAAACCCTTCAATGTGCTGTTCTTTTTCCTTTTTCCAATCGCCCTTTCCTCCTTTCCCTTTGACAAGTTTGCCTTTCTTCTGTTTCAGGCCAGATTCCTCTCAGCACTGCCGCCAACGGAGTGGCAGCCTAGAGTCCCAGTCTCACCTGCTGTCTGAGATGGACCACGACAGACCCTTCTTCTCCCTCCGCAAATCCCAAAGGAGCAGCAGCACTGAAGTCTTGGATGACGGGTCCTCCTGCACCAGCCAGTCCAGCGCTGAGTACTACTGTGTGACGCCCGTGACAGGCCCCTATCACTGTGCTCACACCCTGGACACCCGTGCCAGGGGCCGGAGAAGGTCCAAGAAACAGAACGTTTCCACTTCAAATTCGGGAAGCATGCCCAACCTTGCCCAAAGGGATAGTCTGAGGAATGGCGTCTATGCAAAGAGCCATGAGCAGCCTTCTTCCAGCTACTACATAGCCGGGTACACGCCATATGCAGAATGTGACCTTCATTACAGTGGCAGCTATGTCTATGAGAATGACACTGAGGGACAGTACAGTGTCAATCCTTCCTACCGCTCCTCAGCCCACTATGGATATGACTGCCAGAGGGACTACAGCAGGTCCTTCCATGAAGATGAGACAAACCGGGTGCCCCATAACCCATATGCAACCCTCCGGCTGCCGAGAAAGGCAGCTGCACCCGAGCACATCACCAAGAACATCCACAGGGCCTTAGTTGCAGAGCACCTGCGTGGCTGGTACCAGAGGGCCTCTGGGCAAAAGGAGCATGGGCATAGCCCACAGACCAGCTTTGACTTGGACAGGGGGTCACAGGGATGCCTAGGGTTTGCTGGGCTACAAGTACCCTGTTCTCCAGGCAGTCGTGCATCTTCCTACTCTTCAGGTAAGAATACTGAGGAAGCACTTGATACTCGGATATAATTTATCCTTGTTTCCCTCCCACCCAAAACTATGCCCCTCAAGGATCAGGAGACCAGTACCCAAGATCAGGAGGGTGGTACCATGGGGTGGACCCAAATTGCCAACATAAAAATGGTTCCCTCCAGCTTTCCAAAGAATACCATCACATAGGTCTGATGAAGCAAGTTGTAGATTGAAATCCAGCAAACATTTATTGAGCACTGGCTCCGTACGCTGCCCATATGAGGAGCTTTCACATGCTTTATCTTTTCTAGGTCTTGATAGTCACATCTCTTAAATGTGTTCAGGTCATTGAGTTTTGATATATTAGAAGAACAGACTAAACCCTTCAGGTACAAAGAAAACAATTATACATCCTTCCCTGTACACCACTGGGAGTTTGATCAGTGTGTTTTGAGTGCTCTGGTACCTGCATACAGCTTTTCATAATTGTAATGGAAGCTGGCATTTATTAAGTACTGTTCCTGACACTGTTTAAAGAATTTTGCATGTCTTGACTCAACTCAATAATCATATATAGTCCAGTTTACAGTTGATTTAAGAGATTTTCAAGATAGTTTGTATTACTGTCCCCCTTGTGCATTGCCTTTGGCCCCTAACTCTGATGACACTTTTGGTGAACTTACTGAATATCTTCCAGCTGTGCCAAGTATTTTAAGTAGAGAAGTGGGTGATAAGAGTGTTAGTCTCTGGTTTAATTTATTTAGTAATAAATGAGCACATCCAGGATACTGGGGAGCCAGTGCTGAAACAGTTCTGTGCCTTGAGGAGCTCACGCTTTAGTTAGCAGCCAGAAGAATGTATGAAAATTAAGCAATTTTAAAGCTTCTAAGAAATGAATGAATTCTTGAACAGCATGAAAACCTGGGAGCATGAGTCTTGCCCCCTCCTTCAAGCATGACTCTTTAGTGAGACATGCACAGGGATTCCCAAATCATGGTGTAATTAGTCAGTGAAAACTGTGCCTTTAAAAGTTTCATAAGCTTGTTGACCAGAGGCATTTCCATGGAGATTTCTGTTTGGGTTTGAGTTCTGTTTGTGCAGGACTTTGGACTTCGACTAATACTTTCCCGTCTATTGCCACACCTAACGTAGGAAAGTCTCCTGTAATTATATCTTGTTACTTATGGCTTCAATCTAGAAAATACCTTTCCTCCCCCTAAAATTCAAGGCATCTCATGAGAAACTGACAGAACCCAAACCTGGGCCGAGTGCTGCAAAGAAAGGACTAAAGAGGGCTGAGAAGCTTGTGGGTGGTCCTCAGGATGGGGGTAATGCCCCCTTAAGCAGCAAGGCCAGGGAGAAGTAGGTGTGACCCAGAACCATCAACGCTCCTAGCAGCTGGCTCATTTCTGCTGCAAAGGTGAGAACGGAGTTAACACATCCTGATTTGGACCCGGTGTGAGCCTTGCTGATACCTGCAAGATTTGGCCCCACAGAACAAAAGGCACCATTTTCCAAGGGATGAGAGATATGGAATCAGTTCTCCCAAAGTTGCTTTTGAAAACTTCCTTGTTCCTGTCTATATTTTATAGCTACTGAAATGTATTATAACAGGCATGCCTCATTCTCATTCAGAGATAAGTTCCTGATTATTTGCCACGCTAGTTAGGGGTTTTGTATTTCCTTCCAGCCACCTAAAGGCTCTCAGTGACTCAGTTTTAGTAGTAATGACAGCCTCCATTTATTGGTATTTTACCATGTGCCATGCAGCGTGCTCAACACTTTACCTGTACTGTCCCATTTAATGTATGCAACAGTTCTATAGGCAAGTGTTTTTATGTTTATTATTATTGTCCTAATTGTGCAGCTGAGGCAATTCTGGCTAGGAGAGTATAAATGAGCCTACCCAAGCCCCAAAGCTAGTAAATGGTAGAGTGAGAATTCAATCCCAGCTCTGACATCTTAACTATCAAGCCTCACAGTGCCAACTGATACCAGTGAAACATTCTTGAAGCTGGAAGTGAGACTGTTACATCTTTGTGTCAAAACCAGGTGGTATCCAGGGTTCTGAAATGTGTTTGTCCCACACAGGTCATAAGTGCTTTGTAGATATGAGAGAAAAGAGGAAGGAATTAGCTGCCAGGAACAGAAATGGAGGACAGCTGGAAGGACCCATTAGTAGTGATGGTTATTTGAGTCTTAGATGACCAGATGGCACTGTGGTCACTTGTACAGCCTAAGTGTGGAAGAGGACTGGTTTTAGAGAGAGGACAACAAACACCCAGTTATGAGGCACCCACTGGGTTTTGCTCCCAGATTATTTCCTTGTCTTCTTCAGACAAGTCCCCCAGGAGAACTAAAGTTATTCTTCCTGAAATCCTTCCTTTACCAGTTACCTTCTCCACATCTCCACCTTTTCATAAAAGAAAAAAAAAAAAAAAAGCCTTGATTCTGCTAGTGTTCAGTTTGTCTTTGGCTGGGGAACAGTCAAGTCTCAACAACTCAGTTTACAGAATGCTTCCTCAAAAGGCCCCCAAGAGACTCAGTCATCACCTTACCTAGACAACTGAAGCCTTATGCACCAGCCAACATAAGCCCAAATGGGAGGATTCTCTCAATATACAAGGGGGCTTTTCTGGCTTGTTTTTGGGGTTTTTTTAAATAGAATGTCTTTTAATTAACCTTATCCCCAATAATAATATTGATAGTTATCATTTATTGAGTCTACTCTGTGCTAGGAACCGTGCTAAATATTTTCATACATAACCTTATTTAATCCTGATATTATCTCTATAAAAATATATTTATATTGTTATCCCCACTTTTCAGATGAAGAAACTGAGGTTTAAAAAAGATAAGCTATTTGCCCAAGGTCACATGGCCAGTAAGTGACCAAGCTAGAATAGGAACTTTGTTGATTACAAATATTGGCTCTTAATCTCTATTTTGCACACAGCTGATTATAAGGTACATGTAAATCACCTAAAAATTTTTCACTTTAAATATTACCACTAATTTTTCTATTTTTCCATTTTTTTCTAGTGTCTTCTACAAATGCTTCTGGGAACTGGAGGACCCAGATAACAGTTGGGTTTTCTGAATACGAGACCCTGGCACATCCTTCTTACACCAGCTGCTACGGCAACATCTATAATCCTTTGTCCTCTCCAGGCAGGTGAGGGAGCAGTGCTCAAAAATTCTAGTAGCCTGTTCCTGGTCAAAAGAATCCAGGAATCCTATTTTATTTTATGAATGCTAAATAATCTAGTTCAAGGGTTGGCAACCCTAGCCTATGGGTAAAAAACAGCTGCCATCTGTTTTTTGTAAATAAAGTTTTATTGGAAAACAGCCATGCTCATTCATTTCATGTTATCTATGGCTGTTTTTGCACTAAGAGGGCAGGGCAGAGTAGTTGTGACAGAGACCACATGGCCAACGAAATACACTCATATCAGGCCCTTTAAGGAAACTTTGTTGACCCCCAAATCTAGCTCATTCAAATGTGACCCTGTTCTTAGAGTTCTGTACATTAAATTTTGTGCCTGAAGGTTTTGTTTGTACCAATAATTGCAGTATTTAAAGCTATATAATTGATTTATCTATTTAGACTCTCCTGGAACCTTGCAGGAAAAATATCTCTGCTCCAGAAAAAGGCTGTTCATAGCAAGATTCCTTATAGACAGTTGGTAGGCTGGATTTCAAACATTTGCTGCCTTTTTGTGTCTGACCCTGTGTTTATTAAGAAGCAACAGACACAGCCAGCTGTCCTATTTGTAAAAAGTAATTCTTTGTAAACATTTAGAGGAAATATATGAGAAGAGTTTGTTCAAATGTGATTTGTAAAAAGATTGCAAAGTCTGAATTACATATTTTTCAGTTCTTCATATTATACCAAAATTAAGTTTGAAGAGGTCATTTGTCCTTGTCACTTTCTCACAGCATATAATCCACACCCATGGTGGCAAGAAGTGGAACATTTCCTGGAGGGATTTAGAAAATTAATTTTGCTTTCTTTAAATCAGATACTTCAGGCACAGGCAACTTACACAGATTCTAATTATAAAGGTCTTTATACTACTGAATTTGAGAGGTTAGTTTCTTATTAAAGCACTCAGTCATAAGCAAATTGGACATATGCACACCCCAAAGCCTTATTTTTCTTCTCCATATTCAGCAAGAGTTTTTCTTGGCTTGAAATATTAGTCCAATTGTCTTAACTCAACAAAGAGTATACTCAAAATAGAATGTTAATGAAAATGTACTTCAGAGGAGGTAGCATAGTTTGGATTTCTGCAAATGATGGTTGAGAATGAGTTAGGAGCAAGAACCAGAATGATTTTAGCTCAAAATTAGTGCTGAATTTTTTCAGTTCAGTTCTAATTATTTTGTATAATACATGTGCAAATAGTTTAAATGTTTATATAATTTTACTTTCCTTTTTTCTTAACTCAGTTAGAAATGATATAAAGCATTCAGTGTATAAGACAGTTCCAGTAGTATCCTTAACACCACTCTCACTAGATTCATGAAGTGCTACACATTTTTAGGGAACATCTCTTTTTAGTGAGTCTATGCACCTACTTCAGCCAGCCTAAGATGGATTGATAGGGTAGTCTGATGTCCAAGGGGCACAATGTACAGGAAATTAAAACTATTTAAAGATCCATACTGTCTGTGTGTGCACATGCACATAATATGAGCTTATTGTGTAAAATTAAGAAAATAATAAAGATAAATAAGTAGGAAATAATTTACCTATAATTCCACCATCTAGAGATAGCAGCTATTAACATTTTGGCACATTCCCCTCATTTTTCTGTATCCATTTTTACCATGATCATAATGATATCTACAATTATATATTTGTTATCATATATGAAATTCTACATTCCAGTTTTTTATTTAATATTATAAATATGTTCCCATATTTATAGAAGCTCTTTAAACCTCTTTTATGTGACCAATATGATATTCCATTAATAAATACACCATACTTTATTTAGCAGTCACCCATATTTTTGAATTTGAATGGTTTTAGGATGTTCATTTTTTTATTGTAAGAAATGATGCTATTAATAACATCTTTGTATAAAATATTTGCCTGAATTCCAGATTATTTTGCTAAGATATGTTCCAATTAGTAGACTTTAAGGATTAAACAGAAAAGTATAATTTTTAATCTCTTGTTTTCCAGAAAATTTGCCAATTTATCATCCCATCCACAGAGTTATGGGAGTGCTTATTTTCATTCATATGTCTATTTAGGAGTATTTTTAAATGATGATATAGTTTGATCAATTTAACTTGGCTTATTAACAAGGCAAGTATAATAGCAATCATAAGCTTTAGAAATTTTGCCCCAAAGTTGCATGTTATTATTGATGAAAACATAATTTTTAAAATAAGAGAAATTGGGTTTCAGGATAAAGATAAAAAACTTCAGATCATCTCAGGTAAAAGATTTGAAGTGCTTAGAAATAGATCAGTGATTACATCAATACAAATGAAGTGCATATTATATAAAGATATTTTTCCCCAAAGTGTCCGGGTCTTACTACTACAGAAAGCTACACACTTTAACCAAAATTTGTTTTCTTAGTATGATGTGGTATAATTGTCAACAATATTAAGTTTCCAGAATTAGAAATGTTAAAAGTCTGTTGTGCTACCTAGTATATAGCATACATAATATGTGGCTCTACTGCCACAAATTGCATTTTCAAATAACTTTTTTCTTTCACTCCCTGTTTTCCATTTCCCTTCTTCTTCTTTATTTCACCCTACCTATCACTAGACAAAACCAAGGGCTTCTGTCCCAGAGAACGGTTGTGTCTCCAGAAATGAGATCAGTTTTAAATTCTCTTTTGCTAGGTGTAGCCAGCTGTAGTAAGTACAGTTGCTCAAACCTGTGTGTTGCTTCTTGCATAGGAGGAGTTCTGCTTGCTCTGGCTGATGTGTGAAGTTATGGAAATCTGACTTTGTTTTTATATCAGATGAAAACACTAAATACCTGGATTCACATAGTTATTTCCAAATCTCTTCTTCCAAAGGCTTTTTATTACCCTTACTAAAAGGCGCTGAAATTTAAGATAAAAGGAAATGTACTAACTACCTAATCTATTCTAACCTGCTACTGCAAGAATGAGGTTTTGCTTATTGGAATGTTTTGTGTAATAAGATGTTCCTATTTGGATATACCATCTAAATACATCTACAATTTTCATGTATGATGCTGCTTCCAATTTACCCTTGACCCATAAACCCTAGGGATCTAAAATATGTCCCAAGGTGCCCCCACATCCCTCTTAATATATTCCTTCGTCCGTGAGAAAATATCTGGTATGTTCCTTTGATTAGAAGAATAATTAAAATATGGCTATCAAAAATACCTTTTAAGAAGTTAAAACTATGACTCTCACATACATGGAAAATGGAAATGTGTCAAAGATTTATTTACCGTATTTTGCTGTGTATATTGTACACCCATGATTTTGTGCACATTATACACAGGATTATTATACCCATGGTATGTAATCATTATAACCATGTATAATGTGCATCCTTATATTTCCCTCAAAAACCTGGGCAAAAAAACGCACATTATACACGGTAAAATACAATAACTCATTAATGACAGAACTAACAGAATGGGAAAGCTGTTCCAAGAGAATTTGAGGGAATGTATTCAACACACTACAAGAGAAAATGCCAGATTACTAGATTTGGATACTAAACCAGTTTGTGTCCTACTGGGCAATACAACTATACCCATAATCTCTCTTACTAGACAAAAATTATTTGTATTCTTCCAGACCAAAAAAAAAAAAAACAAAACCTCTTAAATTAACATCTAACTTAACATAATCGGGGTCCTAATCAATGGTAAATGTAAGTTAGAGAATCAAATACTCCTGTATGAGCCTGTTAGACAATGCCCCAGGATGATATTGAAAGAACTACAGTCATCCTTTGCCTTATTTCCAAGTTTTGGATAATTTTCTTAACAGTGTTTCCTACTAACTTCTTTTGAGTGTAGTAATTTTGTACACTGGGAACAAATGACCACAGGTAGTAACTTTCTGGTTTCCTTTAATAGACAATACACAGAGACCAGTCAACTGGACAGTACAGATGGAAACCAGTTGGAACCAGACAGCCTGGAAAATAGTGAGCAGAGGCTCTTTTGGCATGAAGATTCAAAGCCTGGAACATTAGTCTGAAACTGCAGCTGGACCTCTTGACCAAGCACTGCGTTCTCACACTAGTGTGCCTTGCAGAATTAGTTTGTCTTCCCAGAAGGCCATTTGGCTTTAGAAACCTAAAGACAGCATCAGAGGTTGAAGCGAGGACTCACATTGCCCCAGAAGTGAATCCCACACTAAGCTGCACAAAGCCCCTGCAAGAGAACCTGCCTTTCAAAGTCCAGACGCTAACCTAGCAGAGCAAAAGGTCAGACCACATGCTGAACCATTGCCAAGGGAGGATGTAATCTCTATCAATAGCAAGCACTTTTTAAGGAATAAACGTTGAAGGCAAACCTTGAAACTGTGAAAAGTGCTTTCAGGATCTCCAAGAAAAAAGAAAGATGGGAAATTTCAGAGCACAATTCAGAATGAAGACAGAAGGGAAGCCAGAGCTCCGTAGTCATTACTCACCATCAGAAAATTTGGATTTGAGAGCTGACAAAGAATGACACTGCTTCTACACCATCATGAACTGAGACAGTATTGGAAAATTACTTGAAGAGAAGCTGGATTTTTATAAAATTCTGAATGGGTATAAATGTTTTTAGGATTTTATAAAGAGTGATGGTTTTCATAAGCACCATACAATGGGTTCTAGAAAGACTTATTGCCATAGCATCCTGTAATAAAACTTTATGGTAGCAGATTGGGGAAAATGAAGCAGCCCACTGAATAACTGACAAACTGCTTGGAGAATTTTCTGAGGTACAATATCATTGAGCTCCTTTTTTCTTTCTATACCATTGGTATGACGAGCTATTATTCAGGCTGTTAACTCTCCAACTTGGCTGTCATTTGAAATGGCAAACTTGATATGGAAATTCTCTAATCAAGAATTTGAAAAAGTATTTTAAGGTGTTATGGAAAGAACCCAAAACAAAGTCAAGGAAAAAAACCCGACATCATTTTAAATGAATTGTGTGCCTTAAAATGGTGACTGTTAGAAAAATAAGCATATTATCGAGATTCCACAGGTAGTTTTAAGTCACCAAGTGACAAAAGCAAGATTAGTTGGTAACAAGGAAAAAAAAAAAAAACCCTCCAAGCTGCAGTAGATCTAATTATGAGGCTAAAACTACCTCATACTTTCTGTGGAAGAACTAATTAGCTATAGTTCATTGTTGAGGTTTTGTTAAACAAATATTTCCATCTTCCAGATCTTTTTTGTCATCTTTACTCTGCTTGAAAATTCCATAAAAGGTGCTCCTTTACCCCTTTTATACAGGTTTCTTGTTCTTTTTGTGACTCGAGAAGTTTCTGAACAACTGTTTTGGAACATTTTCTATCGCTATTCCAAAGCACATAATATATACATAAAGTTGATTTGTTAAACTGGTCCTTAGTCATTTGTATCATTAAAATGAAGTTTGGGGAAAAAATTTGGAACAAAAAAAGGACATGCGAAAAAATAATAACAATTCCTTTGCGTATTTGTTTAGCCTTCTAGAAACAGAAATGCTCTTCTGCATATTCTTTTACTGTTCTCACTTTTTAAGACCTTTTTTTTTAAGTAGGTCAATAAACTAAAAGTGTGCTACTGAAAATGTTTATGTATTCCTCCATTTATGTTCAGGGTTCATGCAAAGCAGTTTAAGGTGCTATACTTCAAGTAATCATGTTGGACAACATTGCAGATTCTTTTATATAGCATTACCATGTGTTATTGTTTTCAAGATGCAAGTGTTATATATTTCTTATCTGAAATCAGGGTGATCTTTTGTTTGATAGAACATTCTAGTTGACTTGGTAGTATTCTTTCTTAGTGATGCATAAAATAATGCTGTATCTTACAATAACTTGTCTTAAAATTGATGGAATACAGTAGTTTATTGCCTCACTAATGTGAATTTTTAGGCTTTCTAATCTTGCAAATGTTGGGGTTTTTTTAAACATGTAATTTATCCTAGTTTTGCTCACTAGCAAACAGGACTTATAAATTCAGGAAAACATTTCACCTGACATCTTTTTATCCTGCATCGGGGGAAAGGGAATTGGAAATGAAATGTAGGGAGATCTTAGTATTTCTGAGCAAATACCTCACAAGGGAATAAATTTTCTCATTCAAGAAATGGTATGCTCAGAATTGCAAATGTGCCTTTAAAGAACAAATATAATCTGGCTCCCAAATGCAGAAAAAAAAGATGTAGAGATGAAAGCAGAGTGGGCCTGCTGTATAAAAAACATCCCTTGATCACTTTATTGTTATGTTTATTAAAAACCAAAAAGTGACAGAGATAAATTATTCAACATGTAAATTTCCTTTTTTATTACAAAATATACTGTTAAAAATTTTAAATGCAAACACATGACAAATATATAAAATAAAACCATAATCATGCCCTATAAGCCAAATGTTACCAGATATAACAATTAATTTATTGTATATTACTTCAGATTTTTTCCATGCATATAATCTTTTTGTTTAAAATACAACATCATATTACAAGTACAGTATTATAAGGGTTTTTTTTTTCACCTAATACATCTTGGGCCTCACTCCATATCAATATATATCAACCTTACTTCATAAAGATTTGTGTTATGTTTTACAAGATGGATTTAAAAATTGCCTCACCTTTCTTGTGTCTTAATTTTTTCTATATTTAAGTAAATTCTTCAAAATTCTTTCTAATATTTATAAAAGCTTAATATTATGCACAACAGTCATTCCAGAATTGTTTTTAAATTATTAGTTTGGACTCTTCTTAGGGAAAAAGGTACAAACTGAAGAATTTCAAATGTCAGTCTTTAAGAACTTTAATAATTAGAATGATAACTTTCTTCAAAAGAAAAGTTTGGTTTATTTTCTAGAGTAGTGAGTGCTTCTCAAACCTGGTGGTGAAAGACCAATTTTTAAAATTTTCAACCATTGCAGGTATATAGTTTCTTAAATTAAAATTAAAGTGAATTACTAAAGTAAAAAGTTATTTTTAAAAAAATAAATTGCTAGTTGGGGGAACTAAACATACAAAAATATACATTTCTATTTATTATTAGATTCATTTGACATAAAACTACTCTGTCAGGTTTCAAATGCTGACCTCAGTGCTATACTTACCTCGACCCAAGTTCCAGTAACAAAATTGCTACACAACCCTTTGAGTAGCACTGACCTGGGGTTATAGCAGAGGAGGTGTCACAGGTGGGCACAGGTGACCAGGTTTTTGGTGATCGCAGACAAAAAATTGAACCGAACACACAGAGTTTATAACAGAAAGCAAGAGAAAACAGATTTATTAAGCCACACAGACCATGGGAGCAGGCCAACTCCAAGCAAAGCACAGCTGAGCAGAACCTAACAGGCCTGAACTCAGGGGCTAGAGAGCTTTTATTCTTTAGGGGCGGGTTGCTCCTGGCTAGTTTTGGTGGGCTTTTATTGTGCGTATACAAGTAGTTATATTATTTTAAAGTTACTGCACATGGGGTCTCCCATGATTTCCTTGATTGTCCACCAGGAAGGGGGGGCCCACGCTGCTAATTTATTATAATGAAGCAGGGGTCAGGTAGCATCTTCTGCACAGGTGCATTCCTGATTCACTAGGATTCAGTGCTTTTCCAGAAAGCAGGAACTACCAGTCTTAGAACAGGGTTTCTGCCCTTTATCAATTGTTCTTTATTTTAGCCCTAGGGCACCTCTGGAGTTTCCTCCTTCCTGACTGTCTCTTGCCTCAGAGGTGCTATTATCCATGCTTGTTAATAAGGCAAGTCACTCATCCCCTGTTATCTCACAGGGCAAGGAAGTGCAGTCTGTTTCCAAAGAGGAAGATCTTAACATGCACAGGGAGTCCGGAAGATGTTGCAAAACTAAGTCACCTTCCAGCTCAAAATTTGTAAATCTCTCCTCTGAATTCCCATTGGTCTTTCCTACCATTCTACCTTCTCTCCACCCCCATCCTTATGCCACTGTGGAGTAGAAAAAAGAAAAGTATGTCCTGCAGAAGTGAGTTAGCATTTGTTAATTATGATTCAATGTGTGCCAGACCACTGTGCTAAATTGCTTTACAAATTATTTGCTCATTTAATCCCCACAATAGCTGAATGAGGAAATAGAGTGCTGTTATCTCCGTTTTACAGATGAAGAATCTGAGAATTAGAAAGGTCGAGTAATTTGCCTGAAGTTATACAGCTATTAGGAGAAAAGCAGAAAATAGATTCTGAGTTTTCAAACTCCAAATTCTAAACTGCCTTGCTCTGTGAACAGTTTCTCCACAGTAAAGGTAGCAAACAGTATTTTTAAAAATGTATTAATGAAAATGTAAATGAATACATGCTAGACTCAGCTTTCCTTGCTAATTACTTTCTGAAGATAATGGACCTAATTTGCTTCCATTTAACACAGGCACAAAAGCCTCCATCCAAACCAGATCAAGATAACCAGTATCTAGGATATTACCAAGGCTTGGGTGGCTGCCCACTAGGCCACACTATTTATAGCTTTGTGAGCTCATCAGGGGACAAAGAATGTTTCTTAATTGTTTTCTCATCAATAGAATGTCTCACACCAATGAATATATGTGTTACAATCACAGATAGCCATAATAAACTAAATAGTGATCAATAGCACTGAAAATATCTGTTGGTCCATCCCCATTTCTGATTGCTCAGGACAATATGATAATATAAAGTTTATGGGCTCTTTTCCCAATGCCCTGAGGAGTCCTCTCAGAATTCAACTCTGTTAGATGTACGTGCTGTGGGCTTTACATTTTGATTCTCTTTGGAAAGAGTGAAACTAAGATCTATCTCTCTCTCATTATAATCTGAGCCCACTGCCAGAAAGTCCTTATAACACTTTCATCCTCTTCTACCTTTGGTGATTCATTGAAAGAGTTTATCTTCCCTGCAAAAGGAAATAAGAAACATGTATCAAGATTTATTTTGGCAGTAGTTCTTAACCTGATTCTTAACATTAACATATACATATAAACACATTTCCTCCATTTCTTTTTGCTTTTGAATATCAGCAGCCTTAAAAAACAGGGTACTGGGACCAGAAGCAGGTGAAAGTTGACCTGACTTCAGAGTCTTAGAAAATTACCTCTTCTTGAGTGCTTTTAACACTCATAAACTACCCAAGTTTAAAAAGGTTTGTCATTTTCACTAGGGTTGTACCACCCTCTCCGGGCATTTGGAAATGTGTTGCTGTGTTTTGGAAACTCCCAGTGGTTTGGAAGAAGTTTTTACCAGCGTTTAAGAACCAGAGACATTAAACATCCTACAAGGCATGGGATGTCCCCCCACAGCAAATAGTTGCTCGGCCAATCATGATCCCACTGCGAATCCCTGGATGACTTATGTAGGAAAAGGTTTGTTAGACCAAACTATGTGTGCTGTCTTCCAGTGTTTGAAGCAGAGATTTCTCAGTTTTGGAGGGAGGAAAGTGGAAGTGAAGAAGATAATTGTTTTCTGAGCATAGGGGGAAGATTGTACGCAATTAAAAAACCATATATCCAACTGTTAATTAGAACCAACTATGTATGTGTCAGTCGCTATCCTTCCTAGGCAGTGAGGATGCAATGCCTTCCTGAAACTGACAGCCCAGTGAAGGAGAAACAAAAGTGAACAATTTGAATAACTTAAAATGATCATTAGTCCTTTGAAAGCGAAGAGTGGTAAGAGAAGAAAAGAGATGTAGATAATACCTGAGATTAGTGGGGCACATGGGGCACCTTGGGGCAGTGATGGTTATACATAGACTTGAGGATTGTTAAGAGGTCCAGTTAAGCAAAAAAGAAAAAAGCTCTCTCAGGGTTAAGAGAATGGCATTATGGCATTCTCCAAGGCCCTAAAGCTAGGAGAGGCTTAGCCAGTTTTAGAAACTATAAGAATAGAGAAGATTACGCCAGGAGTAAAGAGATACAGGGAATAAGAAAGAACGGTGGGCACCATTGTCGAGCTCTTACTATATCCCCAAAATGGGACTTCGTGCTATTGTACATCACTTCATTTAATCCTTCCTACAACTGGGTGGCAGAGGGGGTCCTTTTCCCAGAAAAACATACAAAGAGAGAGGATCAAAATGTTACCATGGCCTCAGTTACATGACCTTGCAGTAAGTTGTAAAGCAAATATTCTAACCTATGTCGGTCTGACTCCAAATCTCATGTTTTTTATTAACCATGACATTATGAAAAGCAATTGCTCACCAACCACCCCTTAAATGGAAATCAAAGAAAATGAAAAGGGAAGGGAGGGGAGGAAGCAAACAAAAGGGTCAGCCTGGGGAAGCAGGAAGGAGGTAGGGCCCAGGGTGGGTGGGAAATCAGATCGGCATGGTGAAAGTAACCAGGGAAAAGGCAGCCTGCAGCCCTCTAGGCTCTGCACATTTTCAGGCCGCAAACCCAACAATTCAGACACTTCTGATCAGGGCATAGCTGGAAGATATACCTAATGAAGGGCCACTTAACAGCCAACCAGACTGGAATTACCTTTGCAAAAAGGGTGGAGCAAAAGAGCAAAGGCATTTGAGGAATGTGCTCTCAAAAGACTCCTGATCTGAGATTAGACTAGCCATGCAGCTTCCCACCCCTGCTCCCTCTAAATACAAACACTTAACTTTTCCCAGAAAACCATTCTTTATGGTGTCCTCCTCTCATTTGCAGAAGAAAAATGTCTCTATAAGGAAAAGAGATCAAAGAATGGGAAGCCAGAGTGAGAAAGCTCTCATTAGGGATACCAACAGGCCAGACTGGGACGGGCATTCTGCCCACGCCCTTAAATTACTGTGGAAGGAGCCTTTCTGGGAGCTGACAATGGGTGTTTGGGTAGATACCACCATCCTTTTAAAGCAGTGGTTAAATGTGTGGGCTTTGAAGTCAAGCCGACCTGGAGACTGGCTGCCAGGCTTGGAATTAACCCCAGCCTTCTCACTGCTTGCTGGTTGTATGAACTAGTATATGTTTTCTAACCTCCTTGGGCTTCAGTTTCTTCTCTAGTATATATTGCACAAAGGTATTTTGTGGACTGAACAAGATAATGCACATAAATATCTCAGCAAACCATCGAGTTCCCAACATATGCTTCATAATATAAGTTATTTCCTGGGGAAAAGCTGGTAAGTGCTATTGAGTATTAAATGAGATCTAGAAAGCTGGGATTCTGAGGATTCGCAGTTTAGCCACTGAAATGAAAACACCATTGAAATAACTTACCATTGTCAAGTGCTGATTATGTTTCAGGCAATGTCACGGGCACTTGGAATATTTTTTGTCTTATTTAACCCTTAGAGCAACTTGCAATCATTAATCCCAAAGAAAAGCTCAGGGAGGTGAGGTGGTTTGCCTAAGCTACATATCTAGAAGGGATCCAGGTCTAAACAGCAATTCACAAATGCATAAAACAGAAGTTATGTAAAGTACGAAGTTGGCCACTCTGGGGTCCTCTACATAGGGAGGCTGCACCAAGGTTTAACCCAAGGAGTCAAGCCATTTAAGGTGTGTTCCTGACCTTTCAGCCAGAGCTCTCCTGCAAGGCAGAGACTTACGGCAGGGCAAGGTGCACTTGCAATAGCCTGAGAGTGAGCGCCTACTCAGAATGGGCGTCCCCGTTGCCTCACTTGCTTTATCCTGGGCTTGGCCCTCCTGCTGGCTCAAGGACTGTTGTCTGCGTTGTATGCCTAAAACTGCAAGCAAGAAAGCCAATAGGGTGGCCAGATTTAGTAAATGAAAATACAGAATGTGCAGTTAAATTTGTAAAATAACTCAAATATTAAATTCTTTTAATTTCTTTAAAGCTAAATAAAGGAAATTTAGGGCATCCTGGAAAAAAAAATCAGTAAGAGACACAAAGCAAACCAATAAACACAGAATGTGTCCTACAGATACAGGACACCTGCCAACCATACCTGCCAGGCCTCTGCCCACGAGCACATGGGACAATAATAGATACCTGAGGCTGTCTTGGTCTTGGTGTTAGGGAGATACATGCCACATTCTCCCTATCCAAGGAGTGATTGGCCCTGCTCAATCCAGAGCTTTTCTACATACCAGAAACCTTCTAAGTCCAGTCCAGTTTGTTCCATATGCATGCACAGGTGTGTGGAAGCTCTTCTGGAAGAGCATGTTGAGAAAACCTTTTTTCCCCAAAACTCTGGCCTGGAATTCTGGTATTTATAAAATTGGTCAATGAGGTCACCTAGAGGCCTACTTGGGTTATTGCAGGCAGAAGGTCTGACACTGAATTGAAATACTATGTGTACTCTGTTTCAAGAACTCTGCAGGAAAAAAAAAAAATTAATTTCCAATGCCTGACATCTTGACTTATTAGCTGTGTCTTCTTGAGGAAGTTGTTTAAATTTTTTTACATATCACTCTTCTATAAATAGAAATAATAATTATAACAATATCTCTCAGAATTATAAAATTCAATTAAAACTATGCACATGAGGTTAGTACAATGCCTGGGGCACAATAGGCCCTTATAAATGTTTGTTGTAATTATTGTTTCTAATGTGACACTGTGAAAATGGGGGATAAGAGTTTTTATTAATAATATTTAATTATTATTAAATAGTAACAAAATTAAAATAGTATTAATAATATTTAACACTCATTGAGTACCAGGGCTAGAATTGGTGTGAGATGAGTGAGTTATCTACTAAGGTATAAAATGTAAGGGGGCACCAGGAAACCCAGTTGAAAAATAATGTTTTAGTGCAGTCTTTTAAAAAATTAAAACTTACGCAAAAAAAAAAATCCATAATGAACAAATGATCAAAAATTTAAGTAATGATGAGATCAGTATTACTGGTTTTTCCTTTTGCTCAGGCTCCAGTATGGCTTGGCACTGCACTGCACTGTGTGGACACAATTCTAATACCTGGAGAAGGCAAATGTTTTGTATCCCCATTTTACAGATGCAAGAGAGGAAGCTGTGGGGAATTGCTGAGAGAAACTGCCCAGGACCACATCATCATGTATAGGGCCAGAAATCGTCCCCATATTGGAATAATCCTAAAGCTTATGTCTTGCCCTCTCTCTCCTCTCATACTTCACATTCACAAAGTGACGTAAGCTAAAATTTTTCTCCCCCAGGGTGTAATTTAACAATTGTGCTGTGTTTATAGTTGCTATATGTACCAAATAAAAGTGAAGAGTACTCAATTAAACTTGAAGTTGAGAAAAGTCAAATAATTCTTAGTATGTGCATGTCACATGTACCTCTTTATTTTATGGGACAGTCCTCCTGCCTGCCCCATCATCAAGGTGACCAGACAATTTAGTAAAGAGAGCTTATAATTTCAAAATGGAACAGATCCACTAGATTAAGCCTGCTGTTTCTGCCCTAAGCACAGACCAGGAATAAAATGGCTTCAAAGAGTAACAAGGGCCAAAAAAAATACGCAGAAAACTGGATTAGTGTTTTAGGCTTAAAAGCAACCGCACAGTTTGAGCTTCACCTGGCTTTACCAAAGCCCATTTTTGGCCATTCCTGAGATGCTTTGGGACAAGGAACTACAAGCCTGAGTTGGAATAAAATGCTTTCAGTGTTCTGTGTTACATGTCTTGCAAATGTTATTTTGAGATCTCCAGCTCTGGAGAGCATAAATTATTTCCTTGGCAGAACAATATTCTGAATTCCAAAGATTTGCTTTCATCACAGTGCAGTGAAAACAATTTAAGAGCATATGAAATTGTCTTTAAAAATACTGGTAATCATGTTGTCCACCTAGAATTGAAATATTAGCAAATTTTAGCTCCTTGGAGCTAGGCAAATTAAATATATTGTCAGCAATTATTTCTTTTAATAATGCTGCTGCATGCAGATGGAGAAGGGGAAAATATTGTAAAACTAACCTGACTTTTAAGTACTGTTTGAGGAATTACAGGTTTTTTCTTTGTTTAAAAGCTTCCTTAATTACAATTTATTGCTTATGCTATTACAGTTGTCCTGATTTTTCCCCCTCTGCCTGCCCTCCACCCAGCAACCCCCCACTCCCACAGGCAATTCCCCACATTATTCATGTCCATGGTTTGTGCATATAAGTTCCATGTCTACTCCATTTCCTAGACTGCACTTTATATCCTCATGCCTATTTTGTAACTACCTATTTGTACTCCTTAATCCTCTTACCCCTTCACCCATTCCCCTACATCCCCCTCCCGTCTGCAAAATGCTCTCTGTATCCATGATTCTGTCTCTGTTCTTGTTTGCTTAGTTTGTTTTTTAGATTCAATTCTTGATGGATTTGTATTTCTCGCTATTTTATTGTTCATAGTTTTGATCATCTTTTTCTTAAATAAGTCCCTTTAACATTTCATATAATAATAGTTTGATGATGATGAACTCCTTTAGTTTTTTCTTGTCTGGAAAGTTCTTTATCTGCCCTTTGATTCTAAATGACATCTTTGCTGGGTAGAGCAATCTTGGCTGTAGGTCCCTGCTTTTCAGGACTTTGAATATTTCTTGCTAACCCCTCTAGCCTGCGAAATTTCTTTTGAGAAATCAGTTGACAGCCTTATGGGAACTCTCCTGTAGGTAACTAACTTCTCTTGCTGCTTTTAAGATTCTCTCTTTACCTTTAACCTTTGGCATTGTAATTATGATGTGTCTTATGGTGAACCTCTTTACATGCATCTTTTTTGTGGCTCTCTATGCTTCCTGGACTTGCATGTCTATTTCCTTCACCAAATAAGGAAGTTTTACTTCATTATTTTTTCAAATAGATTTCCCATTTCCTGCTTTTTCTCTTCTCTTTCTGGCACCCCTCTGAGGTAAATGTTGAATCTCTTGAAGCTATTCTAGAGGCTGCTTAAACCATCCTCTTTCTTTTGGATTCTTTTTTCTTCTTCTTGTTTTGATTTGTTGTTTTTTTGCTTCCTTATGTTCCAAATCATTGATTTGATTCTTGGCTTCATCCACTGTACTGTTGTTTCCTTGTAAATTGTTCTTTATTTCAATTAGTGTCTCCTTCGTTTCTGACTGGATCTTCTCTAGGCTGTTGAGGTCCTCACTAAGTTCCTTGAGCATCCTTGTAACCAGTGTTTTGAACTCTGCATAGGAGAGATTGCTTATCTCCATTTCATTTAGCTGTTTTTCTGGAGTTTTGATCTGTTCTTTCATTTGGGACATGTTTCTTTGTCTGCTCATTTTGGCAGCCTCCCTGTGTTATTTCTATGTATTAGGTAGAGCTACTTTGACTTCTTGTCTTGGTAGTGAGGCCTAATGTAGTAGGTGTCCTGTAGGGTCCGGTGGCACAGCCTCCCCCATCACCCAAGCTGAGTACTCAAGTTGCACCCTTTGTGTGGGCTGAGTACATGCTCCTCTTCTAGTTGAGCCTTGGTTGCTTTTGGCAGATCATCGGGAGGGATTTACCCAGGACAGTGGTCTATAGCTGACCACTAGGTGCACTCACCCTGGGTTATCCCAGGTGGTGCTGCCCAAGGTCAAACCCCACCTGTGTTTTGCCCAACTTGCTTGAGCTATAAAGCAATCTGAGATGGCTGCTACTGGTGGTGGGCTTAGAGATTCCCAGACAAAGCCAAGCTGTGAATCTAGGTTGACTGCTGCTAGTGCGAGGCCTGGGGCTCACTGAGGCCAGCTGTTGCTTGTTTTAAAGGATTTAGGAAGTTGAGCCAAGACCAGCCATTCATATGGAAAAGCAGCTTGGGTGGGCCCATAAATTGGGTGGGGCTGAGTCTGGGGATCTCCAAGGTGGGTCAAACAGTGTTAGCCAGGTTAATGGGGTCTCAGGTATGGCACCAGCTTGCTGGCTCTGTGGGGGAAGGGTTTAGAAAAGGGACAATGGCCTCTGCTCACCTTGATGACAGATACTTCAGCTTCTCTCTGTATATCACTGGTGCCTTTCAAGCTGCTACCCAGTGCTAGAGCTCAATGGGAGTGAGTCTGAGTAGGTGAGTCTGTGTGTGGGTTCTTTAAGAGGAACTGCTTAGGGCTACAGAAGTTTCTTCCACAAACTATCCCCACTGGTTTTTGCAGCCATTTGTGGGGACTTATCTACCTTGCACTGGAACCCTGGACTGAGGGGCCTGGTGTGGGGCTGGGATTCCTCACTCCTGAGATATCCTCTGGAATTTTTATCCACCACACATGGGTGAGGGAGCAGTCCGTTCCACATCTGCACCCCTCCTACCCCCCGCCCCCGATGGATGTGGTTTCTTTACTCTGTAGTTGTAAGACTTCCATTCAACTTGATATCTGACAATTCTGAATGATAGTTGTTCTACAGTTGTTATTTTATGTTGTTATACAAAGAGGTGAGCCATGTCTGCTTACATCATCATCTTGACTGGAAGTCCAGTATGAATTGGGTTTTTATTATATAGGAGTGAATCGTTAACATATGTCAATGGATTTTTAGGAAATTGCAAGATTTGGACAACCGTTTCAATTTCTAATTCATACCCACCTATCCAGTGAAATTTTCTAGATCCCTTCAAGACAAATGAATCCTTCTCAAGAGTACTAACACTTCAGACAATCCCACAGTTTCTGGATTACTGGGGGCGGCGGGGGGTGGGGGGGTGGTGGCAGGTGGTGAACGTTATGTTTACCCTCCACCTATGAGCTCTTAGAAATCAGGGACCATGTTTATTTAAATATGTGTTCCATTTAGGAGCTAAAACTAACTTCTTGTCCAGCAAGTCCTTGTGGAATTGCATAGTATATACATAACTGCATTAATTTGCTAGGGGTTCTGTGAAGAAAGAACCACAGACTATGTGACTTAACCAACAGAATATTTTGTCTCAGTTCTGGAGTCTGACCGCAAGATGTGAGAAGGGTTGGTTTTTTTCTGAGGCTTAAAGGAGAGTCTGTTCCCTGCCTCTCACCTGGCTTCTAGAGATTGGCTGGCATCCCTGGCATTTCTTAACCGTAGAAGAATCACCCTGCCTTCCTCTTTCCGTGGGCATGCAGCTGCGTCCAAGTATCCCTTTTTCCTAAGGATCCCAGTCATATTAGTTTAACCCACCTAAACTTGATTACATCTGTCAAGACCAAATTTTCCAAATAAGATTACATTCACACTAGGCACTAGGGGTTAGGATACCACATGTCTTTTTTGGAGGCACTATACAACCCATAACACCTACCAAATGAAGAAGAAAAATCACACAAATCCAAAGGATATGCTTTTTGAGATTCAAATAAAATAGAATTATAGATTAACAGGCTCTGGTTGTAAAAATCTCTAAACAGCAAATATACCTCAACCAGATCAAGATGTTGACTGTTGAGAACAGAGTTGATCAGACCAAATCTGCTGAGTAGAGTCAGCTCAAGATCCTCAGCTGAGCTGGTGCTCAGGTATATTAAAGTCTAGGAAGCCTTGTTCTGTTCGTTTTGCCTCATTTCACCCAAAATAGTAAATTAATTGTTAGGAAGGCACACTCACTCCCCACTCCTTATGTTCCCACAGAGGAACTTCAGCTAGATCTGTGTATGTTATATCCACTTAGGAAGCTTTGAAAAAAGACATACTGATGCCCCAGCCCTACAATGGACCAAGTAAAGCAGAATATCTAAGGGTAAACCCAATCATTGACTTTTATTAAGTACTCAGGTGATACTAATAGACAGTACAACATAGGGAATGTGAACCACTGAGCCAGACCTGGCCTCTCCCTTCCTCTTCCCCACTATTTTCAGGGAACCCTCTTCCCCTTTTTCAGTATGTTTGCCTATAGAAAGGGGGCATTCAGTCAACTCCCCACAGCCCTGGGGTAAACTTAGCATGGTAGTTTCTACAAGCAAAATTCAGAGTCCTGCCATTCATTGTTCAGAGCTACTTGTGGAATTCCAGGGAGTGTTGATTAACCTAAGTCCTATGCATCAGCTGGGACCTTGATAATATGCAAGTTCTGATTCAGGAGGTCTGAGGTGAGGGTGGAGAACCTGCATTTGGAATGTCCTTCCAGGGCATGTCTATGTTCTTGTCCATGGCTCACACATGAAGTAACAAGGAGCTGGCAATAAACTATCCCTTTTGACCCAGCTTTATCACTATACATATTGGGTTGGCCAAAAATTCCCTATGTTTTTTTTCCATAAAATAAAAGACACATTTTTCATTTTCACCAATAACTATATTGATTTGTATATTTTGAGTATGTCAGCTATCTCCTGTGTGCTATAACATTGATTGTTCTCAATTAATGTCTCAATTTGATCGCTATCAACTTCAACTGGTCTATACTACCATGGAGCATCATCCAGCGAGAAATTTCCAGCACAAAACTTTGCAAACCACTTTTGACATGTTCAGTCAGTCACAGCACCTTCTCCATACACTGCACAAATTTCTGTGTGTGTGTTTCATTTGTGTTTTTACCTTTCTTGAAATAATATAGCGTAATATGCTGAAAATGTTGCATATTTTCTTCCATCTTCAATATTAAAATAACTACACAAAAATTCACCAGTTTTAATAATTTTTTTAAATGTGCACTGATATGACAGCTGCCACAATACAATCTATCAAAATTGTTTCAAATGAAGTTAAAGACAACCAAGCACTACTAGATCCATCTTACAGGAAAAAAAAAAAAAAACTACTGAACTTTTTGGCTTTGAGCTCCATATTACACCTGTGTCCTTTTTCTGAACTTGAGTGAAAGAGGCATATTATTTATTTGAGAAACCATAAAATTCCAACACTCTATCTGGTCCCCACCTCTACACTGACTCATAAATGCTAATGTAACACTGTATAGTAACTCTTTCAGGGTACTGCTGCCCAGGAGACAGTGATTCCTCTATGAACTATTCCCTCACAGTTACAAGGGATCCCATTCTACACTGTCGAATCTTAAAGTCGATAGAGCACAGAGGTTCCGAAGTCAGGCAGTGTGGGCTCAAAACCTGGCTCTGACACCTACTAGCCCTGTGACCTTGGGAAGGTCACTAAGCATTTCTAAGCCCTCACTTTCTCATCTCACTTCAAAGGTTGATTTGCAGATTAGAGATAATGTGTATGAAATGAACAGTACAGTGACAGGCTCAGAGAAAACATTTATTTAATGCTAGCCGTGGTGGTGGTTTTGTTATGATTGACCCATTTAAGTATAGTTGATGAATCTAGGAGTGTGGGTCTGACCCAAGGTAGGGCAATTGCATTGGCTCCTAAGAATTTGGAACTGGGAAGTGAAAGCTTCAGAGACCAGGCAATGACAAACCAAGAGAGTAGCTACCAGAGGTCAGCAGTATTAGCATCACCTGGGAGCTTGTTATATGAGACACAATCTCAGGCTTCATCTGAGACCTACTGGATAAGGATGCATTTTTAACAAAGTGCACATTGCGACTTGAGACACTTTAAAGGAAAGTCGGCTGTCTTCTTACAAGGAACCCTTTGCATCTTCATTACTGCATATACAAATGCAAATTCTTATGAAATACCCTCAACTAATACCTTATCATTTATTAAGCTTCAGCTAGCTCTACTTAGATTCTGCTATTTGTCACCCCAAGAAATCTCAAGATGCTATAGCTTTTCCACCATATCCTGTAACAAAGACTTGTCTAGAATTGGAGGAGGTTCTAAACTCAGCCCATAAGATGAAAAATGTGTCTGATGAGGAATGTTGCCAGCCCTGGCAGCTGTGGCTCAGTTGGCTGGAGCATTGTCCCATAGCCTAAAGTTGTAGGTTCAATTCCCAGTTAGGGAACATGCCTAGGTTGTAGGTTTGATCCCCGGTCAGGGCATGTACAATGCCTGGTCCAGACACATATGAGAAGCAACCAATCGATGTTTCTCACATTGATGTTTCTCTCTCCCTTCCTCTCTCTCTCTCCCTAAAAGCAATAATAAATGTCCTCAGGTGAGGATTAAAAAAATTTAAAATAAAAAATGCTGCCAGAAAATTCATTAGAAATGAGCCACATGAAAAATGATATGCCATCTTTCAGTAAGTCCAATGTAACATGGTCAACTGGGATACATGGTTACCACTGGAGACCCAGATGAACGAGCTAGTAGCTTGTCTATCATGGCCACTTTACATAAAGAATACTTATTTTTCAAACCCAAGACTCGTGTTCCTGTACAACAGGTCACTCTATGGAAAACTGATGCATACTTCCCAGCTTCACTCTGGGGTAAAAACTCATTGAGTAAAAGGGCAATCACAGCCACTTGCATAGTTTAAAGTAATTTACATTCTCTCTTTCTGGCATGTAAAGGTCGCTTTTCATAAATTAAATGTGAGCATGTTGTGACTCTAGGTTTATTGGTTCTCAAATCTTTTTTTATATAGCACACACTCCAATTCTAGCATTTTGGGCAGCCACTAGAAAGTATTAAAGGTTCTATGTGCTATAAACAAACCAGCAAGAATTACTTCATAATCACTACTGCAGCATAATGATGCTCGTCTCTAGAAGCACCCACAGTTACAGCACTCTTCCTTTGCCCTCCAGCTTGATGTTCACTGGTCCTCTCCTTTCTCCTAGCAATTGTAGCCCACATTTGGCTGAGTCATTGTAAAGGTATCACCATCTAACAGGTGTTTCAGTAAACCATTTGTGCTCTTAATCCTAAAAAATGTAAGTTCTATATATTGATCAAAATTTAATGACACAGTTGTGAGTGTTTAGGTTTCTAGCCACTAAAAGTATTAATAATAAATAAGTCCACACTTTACTAACATTCATCTTCTAAAACTGTCTTTGTGCAGTCTATTCCGCCGCTTTAGAATGCTTCTCATGCTACAGTGTGGATAAGTCTTGAAAACATTGTGCTAAGTGAAATAAACCAGACAGAGGACAAATACTGTATTATTCCAGTTATATGAAATGTCCAGAAGAGGTAACTTTATAAAAACAGAAATAGGCTAGAGTCAACAAAGGGCTGAGTAGAGCAGGAGAATGGGGAGTTATTGCTTAGTAGTCAAGGAGTTTCTGTTTGGGATTATGAGAAAGTTTTGGAAACAAATAGTGATGATGGTTGCATTATTTTATGAGTGTAACTAATGCCACTGAATTGCTATTTTAAAATAGTTAAAATGGCAAATTTTATGGAATGCATCTTTTGCCACAATAAAAAAAAGTAAGAAAAAATGGTTCTCTCCTGTCCCTGTCACCAGATCTAAATACTTAATATCTCCCATATTCTAGCTTACCTTACTGCTTAATTAATTTCCAGGGACCATGTTCACTCTATTCAAAACTCTCCCCACTCTTTCCTCATTCTCTGCAATGCCACCAGGCAAGCACATGCAAACACACTATGTATTCATTCTTATTTTCTTATTTTTTTTCATATGGTCTTCATTTATTTATTCAATAACTTGTTTATAAATTATTACCTATAATGTGTTAGACAATGGAAAACCACCGTCTCAGAGAGGGGCTCCATTCCTTACAAGTTTGCTGTCAACTCTTGAAGTCAGTCAAGTTCGTAGGTAATTGTAATATGGTGCAAACGGATGTCATCAGGGACACAAAGGAAACTGGGTGTGGGCAGCCAATCCAGCTGGGGGCAGGATGGAGTCAAGGAAGTGCTCTCTGACTTTGTGAGTATGTGTTCAAGATTGCTATTATCTTGTGAAACTAAAAGAAGGAGGTGGAGGAAAAAGAGAAAATGTATTACTTTTGTAATCATCATCAAGTACCAGAAAATATTGGGTAGTAGCCATCCAAGAGCAAAGTAAGCAGTGAGAAATTTGTGGTATTAACATTACAGGGCACCTGCTAATTAACAGGTTTTTGTCCAGGAACCATAGCTATAGAACCATCCTTACTGTAATGAATTCTTTATCTTCCTGTAATCCAAGCCCACCGGACTAAAATAATCATGATTTTCTTAAACTCTGAAAGAAAGGATACCTTAAGACTAGGGAAAAGCACTCACAAGTTGCTTGGTTGATGGGTTTTTTCCTTCTTTTGTGGCGGGCTGTGTGGGAGGGGGAGGTCCTGAGAAATAAATAATAAGTTAAACTTGGGAGAGAGAAAAACGTCAATGTGTGTGGTCCATTTGAACCATCCCTAAGATTACATGTAAATAACTGGAAAATCATGGCTCCTGTTATAGGAGGTCATGTGGTACAGTAAAAAGAACAGACTTTGGGGTCACTTTTTTTCACTATGGTCATACAAGTAGAGATAATGATAATAAGACCTAACAGTACTTAAGCTCTTGTTATGTATTTAGGTTCCACATGTTATCCCATTTAACCCTCACAACATACCCATGAAGTTGGTAGTATCATCACGTCCATTTTATAGATAAACAAACTAATGCTTTATTAAGTTATATGCCCAAGGTCATTTTCCTCATCCCTCACATGGGAATGAGGAAGCTAATTTGTTGGTGAGATGTGGATAGGAAATATACGTGTACAGTACCTAACAGAGGAGGTGATCTACCGACACTGGTGCCTCTCCCTGGGATTTGACCACTTTAGATAGATATTTGAGCCCTCTCTGTAAAGATCTCCTTTGGTTACTCAAGTAATCAATACCTTTTGGCTACACACCCAGTTGGAAAAGCCTCGTGGAATTCATGTCTTAATAAGTTTAAAATTCTGGTTTCAAGTAACACAAGCACCTCAATAACGAAATGGTTTTGTATAGATTTGATACATAAATAATGCTAGACCAGCAATGATGGTCCAATCTATCCTTCAAAAGCTGTTGGCTTGACATATATGGTAGAGCTGGCACAGCATTAACATAGCAAGATTTGTGCTGGAAATCTACCAAGAATCTCAAGGGATGCAGACATCTTTAGCCCAGTGTCTATGTTGAGGCAGTATCAAAAGTTACTATGCCATAAGACTGGCGAGGGAATCAGATAAATCCTGGAGGAGAAAGAAACTAGTTCCAAACTCAGAGTCCCTGGATTCTAATCAACAATATATTTTTAGCAAGTGGAACAATGCCCCAGCACTGGAGCTCAGAGCAAGTGGGTCTGTCAGTGAGTAATTCAAACGTGAGCTCTTTAAGAGGCATGCCGGAGACTCCAGAAGCCTCTGTTTCACTCAACCCAATCAATCCCCGCTGCTTTTCTCAGTCTGAACTTATGGAGACTTATCTTCCTGGCACTGTAACCATGGGCTGGGGGGCCTAGCGTGGGACTGAGACTCCTCGTTCCTTAGGGGAGACCTCTGAGGCTGAGCTATCCCTCCCAATTTTTGTCTGCCACACCAGCCTGGTGTGGGACAAGCCTGATCAGCTTCTCCACCCCTCCTATAGTCCCAACGTGGCTTCTATTCACCTACACCTCACATGGTTCTTAATAATAGATATTCTGTGGTTTAGTTTTAATTTTTATATGATCATGGGAGGAGGCACAGTGTTTACCAACTCTGTCATCTTGACTGGAAGTTGAATATTAACTTCTTGTATGATATAAGAAGTTAACTTCTTGTATGATAGAAATATTTTCTCCCATTCCATAGGTTGCCCCTTCATTCTGTTGGTTGTTTCTTTTTCTGTGCATGACGTTTTTAGTCTAATATAGTTCCACTTGTTTATTTTTTATGTTTGTTACTTGTGCTTTTGTTTCATATACAAAAAGTTGTTGCCAAGGCCAATGTCAAGAATCTCTTCCCCTATGTTTTCTTCTTGGAGTTTTTCAGTTGCAGGTTTTATACTTAAGTCTTTAATCCATTTCAAGTTAATTTTTGTGAATAGTGTAAGATGAGGCTCCAATTACACTCTTTTGTATGTAAATACTGTCTTGCCAAAACCATTTATTGAATAGACTATCTTTTCCCCATTGATATTCTTGGCCCTCTTGTCAAATATTAGTTGACTGTATGTGCGTAGGTTTATTTCTGGGCTCACAGTTCTGTCCCATTGTCTGTGTGTCTATTTTTATGCCAGTACAATATTGTTTTGATTACTATAGGTTTTTCATCTAGTTTGAAGTCAGGAAATATGATGCCTCAAGCTTTGTTCTTTCTCAGGATTTCTTTCCTATTCAAGGTATTTTATAGTTCCACACAAATTTTAGGATTGGATTGTTTATTTCTACCTGTGTAAAAAAAAAAAATGCCATTGGACTTTTCTTTTTTTTTTTTTTTTGTCATTGATAGGAATTGCATCGAGTCTATAGATGGCTTTGGATAGTACAGACATTTTAACAATAAATTCTTCTTATCTACAAACATGAGATATCTTTACACTTATTTGTGTCTTCTTAAGTTTCTTTTGTCAAGTGTCTTACAGTTTTCAAGGTACAGACCTTTCACCTCCTTGCTTAAATTTGTTCCTCAATTTTGTTGTTTTTGATGCTATTATAAATGGGATTTTTAAATTTCTTTTTTAAAGGTATTTCAGTAACAATGTATAGAAACACAACATGATTTCTGCATGTCGATTTTGTATCCTGCAAGTTTTTGAGGAATCTTTAGAATTTTCTATGTATAAGATATCATCTGCAAACAGAGATAGTTTTACTTCTTACTTTCCGATTTGAACACTTTATTTTTTTTCTTGCCTAATCTTTCTGGCTAGGACTTTCTGTACTATGTTGAATAGGACTGGTAAGAGTGGCATTCTTGTCTTTTTCCTGATCTGGGAGAAAAGACTTAGCTTTTCACCATTGAGTATGACGTCAGAAGTGGTTTTGTCACATGTGGACTTTATTATGTTGAGATATGTACCCAATTTGTTTAGAGATTTCATCATAAAAGAGTGTTGAATTTTGTCAAATGCTTTTTCTGCCTCTATTGATAGGATCATTCCATTTTTATCCTTCATTCTATTTGTGCAGTATATAGCATTTATTGATTTGTATGTTGAGCCATCCTGGTGTCCCAGGGTTAAATCCCAACTTGAGAATCATTTCTTCTCTTCAGTTTTTTGGACAAGTTTGAGAAGGTTTGCTTTCTTCTTCTTTAAATGTCTGGTGGAATTCACCAGTGAAGCCATCTGGTGTTAGGCTTGGATTGGATATCCCCCTTCTTTTGGGGGAGGATTTGATTACTGGTTGAATCTCCTTACTAGTGATTGATTGATTTAGATTTTCCACTTCTTCCTGATTCAATCTTAGTAGATTGTATATTTCTAGGAATATATTCATTTCTTTTAGGTAATCCAATTTGTTCGTGAATAATTATTGTATTTCTGTGGTATCAGTTATAATGTTCCTCTTTCATTTATATTACTTGAGTCTTCATTTATAATTTTGTTTGAGTTCTCTGTCTTTTATAATGTTTGTCAATAAAAATTTGTCAATTTTATTTACTTTTTGAAAACACCAACTCTTAGTTTCATTGATTTATTTCTATTGTCTTTCTAGTCTTTATTTCATTTATGTCTGCTGTAATCTTTATTATTTCCTTCCTTCTGCTAACTCTGGGCTTTTTTCTTATTTTTCTAATTCCTCGAGGTATTAAATTAGGTTGTTTATTTGAGATCTTCCTTTTTTCTTAATGTAGGCCTTTTTTACTATCAGCTTCCCTCTTAAAATTGTTTTTGCTGCATGCCTTATATTTTGATATGTCGTGTTTTCATTTTCATTTGTCTCAAGATACTTTCTGATTTCCCTTTTGATTTATTTTCTGACCCATTGGTTGGTCAGGGGTGTGTTGTTTAATTTACATGTATTTGTAGACTTCGTTCTGTTTTCTCTTTATTATTGATTTCTAATTTCATACCATTGTGGTTAAAAAAGATCTTTGATATGATTTCAAATCTTCTTAAATTTGCTAAACTTGCAGCCTCACATATGTTCTGTCCTGGAGAATGTTCCATATGTGCTTAAGAAAAATGTATATTCTGGTGCTGTTGGATGAAATGTTCTAAATATCTTTGTTAAGTCTATGTGGTCTATAGTGTTATTCAGGTCTGCTGTGTCCTTATTAGTTTACTCTCTGGGTAATCTATGCAGTACTGAAAGTGGGGCACTGAAGTCCTCTGCTATTATTGTATTGTATTCTATTTCTCTTCAGTTCTCTTAATATTTGCTTTAAATATTTATGTGCTCCAATGTTGGATTCATACATGTTTATAATTGGTATATCCTTTTGAAGGATTCACACTTTTATCACTACATAGTGACCTTTTTTGTCTCTTGTGACCAAATTTGACCCTTGGCAAACTATGGTGGGAGGGTGAGTGCTGTAGCTCAGTATAGGGATATTTTAGGACCCCTGGTGGCACAGATAGGAGTGTCTCCTGCTGGGTCCCTGTGCCAGCAGGCCCACTCAAGGACTGTGGCCCAGATGGGGTGGGGCCCAGTTTCAGGGCCCCTTCAGAATCTACAGTCTGACAGAGTTTGTCAGGCTACTTCCAGAGGCTCCCAGACTGAAGCCAAGAAAGGATGGTCTACTTCAGGGCCCACAGCTGGGATCAAAGTCTGAATGCCTGCTACCTGATGTATTGATTCCTTGGCATATGGTGCTGGTGACAGAATAAAAGCCAAATGGGGTTGTAGCTAAGTTCTCAGGGGTACTGAGCAATTTCTGGACCTATAGCTGGGACCGTAGTCTGCAAGTCAGCCAGCTGAGTGTGAGCTTGCTGTTTCAAACAGCTCTCCTCAGTCTTGGACTACACAGGGGTTTCACAGTCTCCTACTTCAATCCCAAACTTCCAACAAAGGGACTTTTGCCCATGGATGGATGCAAAATTATTGTTGTTGAGGGAGATACGAGTGAGGAACATCTTTTTTGGCCATCTTGCTCAATAAATTATTCTAATTAGGGATTGAATATAGCCCTGCTCTCAGGCACCAACTTGATTGATAGTGGCTGACTGATGTGGGGCTCTGTAAAAAATTCTGAGCTTATTCCTGGGCTTAGAGAGAATGCCATCATTAATTAACAGTGTCTGCCATGGACATAACATAGAGGAGTGGCAATACAAGTGCCATGCACTTGTCACCCCTGATCTGTAATATAAACCTGAGTTAGTGGTAGTAGTTGTAACTTTCTGCTGGGTCATGCCCAGACATGGCCTTGATTAGCTATTTAGGTGCCTTGGTAGCAATTGGGTAGTGTTGTTGTTTACTTATCTTGCCTAACATACAATAATTCATTTTGCACTAATTAAAATTATATTTTAATTTAAATAACTGATTAAGGCACATCTTATACATACATACTTCAGCTCTCAAGAGGTGTTAAAACTTTCAAAATATATTCTGATGCAAAAAAAAAGATGGAAAATCTATTAGGATGAATTCAATAATAAATTTAATTTAGATCTAAATATGCTAGTGATTACCTTATTTTTATTTTTTCATGAAACTTTGGCATGTTGTTTCTCTTCATTCTAGAAATATACATTTTTGGAAAAAGGGGAAGATCATATTAATATAAATTATACATGCCATGACATATAAAAAGCCTCAAACATTATTTTAGTAAAAACTACAAGAGGATAATTTCTCCCCCCAAATTAGTGTCTACACTAACTGTTAAACATGCAAATCCTATGTCCCCATGGCCTTGCCTCTTTCCCAGAGCCTTGCACTTGTATTCCTCTTGTTGCTGTGTGGTTGTTATTTTAAAGGCACCATCTGACCCTCTATAATCCCCAGATTGCATTTCAGTGGATTTCAGTTGGACAGAAGCAGATTTTTTTTTCAATTTTAGAAGGCTCCGTCATACCTACAAGTATTTTTATTTTTAAGTGATGCTAGTTTGTGTTACATACAAACATTTGCTGAGCAAAGTCAGGGAATGCCTGGCAATCAAAGACAGCAAGTACTTTGTAGAATTTATTAGGGTGAAAATTTGAAGCTAGCAATACAAATTCTGTTTTGAAGCATTTAGTATATAATACTTCCATTAATTTCAAAACAGAACCCAGGAAACATGTGAAATATGAAAAGAATGACATTGGTCACAAAATTAGGGAACAACCTCATTGTGACTTAAAAATAAAAATAAAAAAATTTAAAAAAGGTGGTGCCCTGGCTGGATGACTCAGTTAGTTAGAGCATAGTCCCAGTACACCAAGATTATGGGTTCCATCCCTGGTCAGGGCACATACAAGAAATAACCAATGAATGCATCAATAAGTGGAATGACAAATTCTCTCTCTCTCTCGCTCTCTCTCTCTTCCCCCTCCCTCTCCCCCCAACCCCCCTTTTCTCTCTCCTTCTAAAATCAATAAATTTAAAAAGAATGGTCATAGTGGGATGACCACAAATCAGTCTCCCATTCTAATTCTCTTAATAGTTTTGTGGTTGTTTCTCCTTTCTAGATGGGTTAAATTTCTGAACTCCTAGAAGAAAACATGTTTTCAAATATGAAATTCTGAAGCTAGTATAAACTATATTGCTAAAAAGTATCCATAGCCCAATAAAATAGTTTACTAAGAAATGTAATATGAACCAGTGAAATCAAAAAGCTCTAAAATAATCCTGCATATTGGATGTACCTTAAAAACTGGAGAAATAATGACTTAGTCTCACTTCTAGTCATCTGTGGCATTTTCTCACCTCTAATGCCACAATTTTTCTAAAATAACAAGAGTTCACACAGTGAATTGATTGTGACTTTCAACTGCAACTTGAGGACCAGCTACAGTGTGGTTGGCAATTTTGAACTACTCTTGGCTATTTTTGGTTCAAGTTGTTTTAAAATTGTCACACAGCCTCCAATGCCTTGCTTTGTAAACCAACACTCTGGTTGCTCTCCAGGTTGCATACAATTGCAAAGTGATGATATCTGAGCTCTGATGGAGGAGGAGGCAAAATTTCCTGTGTGAGCTCCGTTGCACAGGAGACACACTGATGGGAAGATCTTGTTCTAAACAACAGGGCAGAGAATGGGACACATGAGTTATTATTTTACTAAGTACTTTTGATACTTTTGACAAGTACCATACATGTCTTCCATTTCTCTCCAGCCACCTAAGTGGCTCATTCATTCACTCAACCAAAATACTAGATAACTTTTTGTATACACTGCACCACATGAAGACATAAGGAACAGATATACTCCTTGTCCTTATAGAGCTTTCTGATGCTTGAGACATTGGCAAATCTCTTATTATAAAGACTGCAAGGAATAAGCAAGTAAACTTTAGATCACTTAGATAATAATTATCTTTTATGTGTTAGAATGCCATCTCTTCTCCTTTTTATACAGTGCAGAAAGGGAAAAAATATGTTCATTGAAAACATTTCCATTTGGAGAACAAGCTACTGGCATATCCTATCCAGCAGCATGCCCAGCCCTTATTCATAATCACTGTAGTCTGGCTGCAGGTAGCTGATATTAGCATTCATGACAGGCTAAAAATTCATCTCAAATGCAAAGGGGAGCAAGTCATTGAACAGGTGAAAGAAACTGACATCACGAGAGGAAGACAACAAAGTTGTGAAATGAAGAACTAGTGCACAAGGAAATAGAGTTAATAAGAGAGAGCCTCATATCCATGAAATGTAGCACAGATGGTTGAGGGTCCCAAGAGGAAGCATCCTCCACAGATGGGAAGAATAGATAAAGGTTCTTGAAGGAGGTGATATTTAAGCTGTTTTTGAAAATTAGAGTGAGGCCAGCTAGGGAAATAGGGCACAGATGATATTCTAAGTCAGATGTATAAACAAGGGAGGCTATGACAGAGAACCTGATAGGAAATACAGAGATCAGAATTCCTAACTCTGAAATGGTCTACATTAATAATCATAATGTACATTCATATAGTTCTTCATAATTTTCTAAGTGCTTTCACAGACATTCTCAATCGGTTCCAAAAACAATCTTTTGGGTATACATATTTGATAATATTTACAAATGTGGAAACTTCACTTAGAAGATATAAGTAAGTGATTTGCCCACAGGAAAGAGCTTATGAGACAGGTTTCAGCCTTCTAATACCCAACTCAGTGGTTTTTGTACTCCTTTCCAGCTGCCTCCACTTGGAATCAGCTGCCATGATACAAAGTGCCCTGTACAATATGAACTAAAGGAATAGCAAAGAGAGAGAGAACAAGATAGAGGAGCAACTCCTGAGATTCTCTAAAAAAAAATGTCGTTGATCACTGATCCTGGAGTTTTCCACCTGAGTTCTGGAAAGCATATTAGAATTAAAATAGCAATGGAAGAGACTTAAATTTTACAAATTAATATAGCAAAGTTTTGCCAATTTGAACCTGATTTGGGGAGCAGCTTAGGGGAGAAGATATTAGGGATTAATATCTTAATTTTTATGCTGCTATTTTACTTGTGTGTAAATTAAATGCTTTCTTTAACTAGTATTAACATGCTCAATAATATACTACAGTATTTTTTTTTACAAATATCAAAGATGTGATTACAAGCTTAACACACAAGTAAGGAATATTTATTGTGTTTTTGCCAACCCGGAAACCATTTCTTCTTTTCCTGATAACAGCATCCCCAAAATTTTTCTTCTTTGGATAGTAGTGTTTGTGGAGCCACGAGCCAAGGTGTCCCACCCTCCCCAGGCCATCCAAGCTAAGATGACCAATAGTATCCTCTGGAGTTTCTCATTAAACCAAGACATTTGAAGATTGAAATGGTGGGGGTTTATCTGTCTTTGTCAGGCATGTGGAAGACACCTCCCCTAGTTCCTGCTAACTAGATTTCTGAAGCCCCGCTGTTCTTCTATCAAAATTCATTCAGAAACAATCTACTTTTACTATAATTGAAAAATAAAATTTAATAAAAATAAAAACAAAAGAAAGAAGGCAAAAATCCAGGCTCTGGCTGGGTAGCTAAGTTAGAGTATCATCCCAATGCACCAAGGTTGCAGGTTCAGTCCCCAGTCAGGGCACAAACAGAAATCAACCAATGAATGCAGTAATTAGTGGAACAACAAACTGAGGTCTGTTACCTCTTTCCCTCTCCCTCTCTCTCTCCCTCTCTCTCTCTCTCCTCTCTTTAAAATTAATAATTAAAAAAGAAGAAAGAAATAACTCACTTTCACCATTGCTATTATGACCTCTCTAGCTCACACTGCCATTTTCTCTTTCTGGGTTTCCACAGTAACTTCCTAAATGTCTCCCTGTTTCCACTTCTGCCTCCAGAAAATCTATTCTCCTCATGCAGTCAGAGAGACCTTTTTAAGACACAAATCATTTTATTCCTTTTTCATTCTTTTGCAGTGGCTTCCAGTTGCATTTTAATTTAGCATAAAATACGAACTCCTTACACTATCTGACCCCTACCTGTCTCCCCAGATCTGTTTCCTGTCACTCTCACTCTCACTCATTAACCTCCAATCGCACTAAAAAAGGAGAGGGGAGGTGGGGAGGAAGATGGGGAAAGGTCATCCTGGGAAACTATAAATTATTTCAGCAATCAATTGGCACTTGACACATGAAAATGCATTACCATTCATTTAATACATTAGTTTAAAACCCCTCTTTATCTCTTCTAGGCATGGGAATAACAAAATAAATGAGACAGACACAGCGTCTGATCTTACTTTGCTTGTATTCTAGTGGAGAATAATCAAGTTGAGGGTATTGAACAGAATCCGTCATAGGGGATTCAGGAAGATGGTAGCCATGTAGGTGAGAGTTGAGCCCACTTTCCCATGCACCCAACTGGGACACCTAGCTGATCTTGTGAAGGACAGACTGAACAGCAACAGAACCCCAGCTGATATGAAGTTTGAAAGCCAAAGTGTGCAGAGGACACTTCAAAATGGGCGGTAAGGTAGTTTTGTAGGCTGATGGGAAGATCCCTGGACTGTGCACCAGAGACTGAGGCTGCCACAGGAGCACTGGAAGAGAGCCAGGTCAGTGATAGCAGCCTAGAGGCTCCCTCCACGCCCAGGTAGGGAAGTCCCAGACCTGCACCAGGAGACACCTGGATGTGTAAAGTCTCCAGGGGGATAAAAAGACAGCAAGTGACACACAGCCAGCAGGGTGCCAGATAAGTGCTGGCTGGGAGAGTGCCAGAGAATATGGGGAGCCAGGTGACACCTGGAGCTAGGAGAAGAGATGGGCCTCAACTGGCTGTGACCCAGATAGACTCTGGACTGGCCAAAGAGTTGGACTATGTGGAAAGCCCAGCAGTGGTTAGGAGTGGCAGCAGTAACCAAGGGAACTTTTTTCAAAAGGGGAACTGAGCTGCTGTGCAGGGACATTGAACCAGACCAGTGAAGAGGGAAGAATGTGGGCATGATTTGCTTCCACTCAGGGTGCCTCATGGATTCATCAAAGAGGGGCAGCAGGGGCTCAGAGAGGCAGCAGCACCCAAAGAGAATTTTTTCAAAAGGGGAACTGAGACCTAATGCAGGGACCTCGCACCAGCCAGGCCAACAAAGAAGGAGCAGTGTGGGCATGATTAGCTCCCACTCAGTGCACCTCACAGACTGATCAAGAGGGTGCAAAATGAGGTGGATTATCGATGCCACCATGGCATAAATGCTCAGAGTGGACAGTGCAGGCTGCACAGTGCTCTGAGGGTGTTGCCTGGAAATTGGGCACCTGTGATTATTATAGCCCAGTCTGAGCCTCCATCCTAGCAGAACCAAAGAAAAGGAAAAAACAGAGCCCAGCCCCCTTCGGTCTGCAGGATCTGGAAAGACCTGCAATACCAGCCTGGCAGGTTTAGAATCAGCAGGAGGCTTCCCCCGCCACCCCCCCACCACCCCAAGAGTAAGACAGTAAGACCTGGAGCTCTGAGAAAACCAGAGACAGATCCAGAAAGGAGTCAGAAAGTGAACATCAACAACTGAGACAACTTTCACTTTGCTCTCCTTCAGAATTTGCATGGTTTTTTAAAAATTTCTCTTCTTTCTGTTTACTTAATTTTTTGTATTGTTTGTTTATTTGTTTATATTTTTTGGTTTTTTAGTCTCCCTTTCATATTGCATTTTAATTTTTCTTCTTTCACTTCACTCATATTCCAAATAATACACTACTCTTGGTCTTTTACTCTTTATTCTTTTTATTCAAATTATATATTTCTTATATACTATTGTTATTCCAAGTCCCACACAGCAAACTTCCCCTGGTCTTAATCCATTTTGCCATCTTCCTGAGCTTTATTACTGTGTGGTTAACTTTATTTTTCTCTCACACTATGCCAATTTCTATCCCTTACTCTCACTATTTCTCCTCCATCTAACCTCGCATAAGCACTGTTCTTTCTTAAATCAGCTCACATTCTTTTTCCCCTCTAATAAGAGTCTTACTTCTTTTCCACCTTTTATAAATAGTGGCTAGTTAGGTGGAAACACCATGGTTATTGCTGTACTTCTTCAAAGGATTTCTTACTTGTTCACTATTTGTTTGTAGTTTAAATCCCAGAGAATACCCTCCTGCTATCTTACTCCATTTTGTCTTCCCCCTGCCCCTGATCAGTTGAGTGAGGAATTTTATTTCATTGTTTCCTCTCTTTCTTTTTTTTTTTCTTTTTTCCCCCTCTGTCAACCTGGGCTTTACTCCTTACTCTTATTAGTTTGCTTCCCCCATTCTCTCAAAATCATTTTTCTTTACCGTAGACATCTCATATTCACTTTTTGCTTTTCTACAATATTCTTATTCCTGTTTCACCTTTATTAAACTTCATTCAGCTATCATCGTTATTTACACTGCTGTGGTTTTTCAGCAATTTTGTTCCCGTTGGTCCAGTACATTTTCTATGTTATTTCAAACCTCATAGTATACTCTTCCCTCTTCTTACTCCATTGTTCCCATCACCCTTTCATGTTTTACTTATGTTGTAAATTTGCTCTCTCCTTTTCTTCATCTTTGTTCTATCCCAACTCTTATCAATTATCCTCCCTCTTATCACTCAAAAACATTTATCCCTGTTTTATTTATCTCATATTCCTTTTGTCATATCTTATAATATTTGTAATCTCTCTTCACTTTTATTAACCTTTGCTCAATTGTGGTCGAGATTCCTGATGTAGTGGAGGTTTCTTTTTGTTGGCATAGGTTTGGTTGTCTGGTAATAATTCTTTGTTAACCAACATCTGTACAACAGCATACAAGACAAGGTGGGAGTTATGACTACCAGTAAACCCGCTGGAGGGGAAAACCCACCAACAAAGGAGCCACCAACAGGTAAAGCCCAAGTAAAAGAGAGCCCACACAAACAGAAGATAGGGCAGCCCTAGAGCATCCAGACAAGAGATCAAAGAGACTGCACCACTGAGTCTCACAGAACCCTACGACAGAAGTTCGCCCTATGAACACAGCTGGCAAAGCAGAGCATCTGGAATCACAGAAACAAGCAAAGAGAGTCATTTAAAATAGGGAGACAAAGAAAGAGTCCACAATTGAAAGGAATGGAAGATTCCCCAATAAAAGAGCTAAATGAAGTGTAGGCAAACAAACTTGCAGATATAGTATTCAAAAGAATGATTATAAGGATGCTCAAAGAACTCAGTGACAAGTATCAGGAACTGAGTGGGAAATACAACAGCATGAAAAATGGAAATAGAAACTTTAAATAAGAACCAGGAAGAAATAAAGAATACAATATCTGAAATTAAAAATACACTAGAAGGACTTACAAGCAGGCTGTATAAAGCAGAGGACCAAATTAGTGACCTGGAAGACAAGGTAGAAGGAAATACCCAGGTAGGGCAGCTTCATAAAAAAAGATTAAAAAAATATGAGGATAGCTTAAGGGAACTGCAGGACATCATGAAACACAGCAACATTCAAATCATAGGGATACCAGAAGAAGAAGAAAAGGAGCAAGAGATAGAAAACCTGTGTGAAAAAAATAATGACAGAAAGCTTCCCTAACATGGAGAGGGGAAAAGCTATGCAAGTTCAGGAAACACAGAGGGTCCCAATCAAGATGAATCCAAAGAGACTTACTCCAAGACACATCATAATTAAAAGGTCAAATCTAAAAGACAAAGAGAAAATCTTAAAGGCAGCAAGGGAGAAACATAGGAAGTAACACACAAAGGAGCTCTGATAAGTCCAGCAGCTGATTTCTCAACAGAAACACTGCAAGCCAGAAGGGAATGGCAAGAAATATTCCAAGTGATGAAAAGCAAAGGACTGCAACCAAGACTACTCTACCCAGCAAAGCTGTCAATTGAAATGGAAGGCAAAATAAGGAGTTTCCTAGGCAAAAGAAGGTTAAAAGAATATACCTCTACAAAACCAGCACCACAAGATATGCCGAAGGGGTCACTTTAAGAAGAGGAAGAAAAAGAGAGAGAGGGAGAGAGGAACACAAGTATAAAGAGAAAAAATGAGTAAGTACCTATCAATAATAACTTTAAATATAAATGGATTAAATGCTCCAGTCAAAAGATATAGGGTAGCTGAGTGGATAAGAAAACATGACCTACACATATGCTGCTTACAACAGACCTAGCACAGAACAAAAGATCTACACAGAAGCACAGAACAAAAGATCTACACAGATTGACAGTGAAGAGTTGGAAAAAAATATTGCAAGAAAATGGACAGGAAAAAAAAGCCAGGGTAGCAATACTTATATCAGACAAATAGACTTCAAAATAAAGGCCATAAAAAGAGACACAGAAGGACACTTCATAATACTCAAAGGAAGAATCCATCAAGAAGAAATAAACATTGTAAACATATATGCACCCAACATAGGAGCACCCAAATATATAAGGAAATTCTTGGAGGGCTTCAGCAAAGATATAGACAGCAACACACTGATAGTAGGGGATTTTAATACCCACTGTCAACATTGGATAGATCTTCCAAACAAAACATCAACAAGGATATTGTGGAACTGAACCACACGTTAGATCAAATATGGACTTAACTGATATATGTAGAACCTTTCATCCCAAAGAAGCAAAGTACACATTCTTTTCAAATGCACGTGGGACATTTTCAAAGATAGACCACATGATAGGACACAAAACAAGGCTGAACAAATTCAAGAAAATTGAAATCATAACAAGCTTTTTCCTCAGATCACAAGGGCTTGAAACTTGAAACCAACCTCAAGGAAAAAACTCAAAAACATTCAAACTCAGAGAGACTGAATAGCATGCTATTAAACAATGAATAGGTCAATAGTGAGATCAAAGAAGAAATCAAAAAGTTGCTAGAAACAAATAAAAATGAACACACAACAGTCCAAAACCCATTGGACACAGCGAAGGCAGTCCTGAGCGGGAAGTTCATAGCAATACAGGCCTACCTCAAAAAGATAGAAACATTTCAAATAAACAGCCTAATCCTACAACTTCAAGAATTGGAGAAACAACAACAAACAAAGCCCACAGCGAGTAGAAGAAAGCAAATAATCAAGATCAGAGCGGAAATGAATGACATAGAGACGAAAAGAACAATGGAAAGGATCAATAAATCCAGGAGCTGGTTCTTTGAAAAGATAAACAAAATCGACAAGCCTTTAAGCAGACACAACAAGAAAAAAAGGAAAAGGACCCAAATAAATAATATCAGAAATGACAGAGGAGAAATAACAACTGATACCACAGAAATACAAAGGATTATAAGAAATTACTATGAACAATTATATGCCAAGAAATTGGAAAACCTCAATGAAAGGGACAATTTTCTAGAAAAATATAACCTTTCAACACTGAATGAAGAAGTAGAAAGCCTGAACAGACTGATAACATCTGGGGAAATTGATGCAGTAATCAAGAAACTCCCGGCACACAAAAACCCTGGGCTGGACAGTTTCACAAGAGAATTTTACAAAACATTTAAGGAAGAGCTAACCCTTGTCCTTCTCAGGCTATTCCAAAAAATCCAAGAGGAGGGAAGACTCCCAGACTCTTTTTATGAGGCCAGCATCATCCTAATCCCCCAAACAGATAAAGACAACAAAGAAAGAAAACTACTGGCCAATATCGCTGATGAACATAGATGCTAAAATCCTCAACAAAATATTGGCAAACCACATCCAGCAATACATTAAAAAGATCACACACCATGATCAAGTGAGATTCATCCCAGAGATGCAAGGATGGTTTAATATTTGCAAATCCATAAGTGTAACATATTGCATAAAAATCACATGACCATATGAATATATGCAGAAAAAGCTTTGATAAGGCACCGCATCCATTTATGATAAAAAAACAAACAAACTCAGCAATGTGGGAATATAGGGGATATTCTTCACCATAATAAAGGTCATATATGAAAAACCTACAGCCAACGTTATACTCCAAGGACAAAAACTAAAAGCACTCCCATTGAGATTAGGAAGAATACAAGGTTGTCTGCTTTTACCACTTCTCTTCAACACAGTATTAGAAGTCCTAGCCACAGTGATCAGACAAGAAAAAGAAATAAAAGGCATCCAAATTGGAAAGGAAGAAGTGAACCTGATTGTTTGCAGATGGCATGGTAGTGTACATAGAAAACCCCAAAGACTCCACCAAAAAACTACTCGACCTAATAAGTGAATTTGCAAAGCAGCACAACACAAAGTCAATATTCAGAAATTGAAGGCATTTTTGTACACCAACAATGAAATATCAGAAGCAGAAATCAGGAAATAAATCCCATTTGCTATAGCAACAAGAAAAATAAGGTACCTAGGAATAAACTTAACCAAAGAGGTAAAAGACTTATACACAGAAAACTACACAACACTGAAGAAATAAATTAAATGGAAGCATATACCATGTTCATGGATTGGAAGAATTAACACCATCAAAATGCCCATACTACACAAAGCAATTTATAGATTCAACGCAATCCCTATCAAAATACCAATGATGTATTTCACAGATGTAAAACAAACATTTCAAAAATTTATATGGAACCATAAACAACCATGAATAGCCTCAGCAATTTTGAGAAAGAAAAACAAAGTAGGAAGGATCACAATACCTGATATCAAACTATATTACAAGGCTGCTGTAATCAAAACTGTCTGGTACTGGCATAAGAACAGACACATAGATCAAGGGAACAGAATAGAGAACCCAGAATAAATGCATGTCTTTATTGTCAATATTTGACAAAGTGGGCAGGGGCATAAAATGGAGTAAAAATAGCCTCTTTCACAAGTAGTGTTGGGAGATCTGGACAGCTACATGCAAAAAAATGAAACTAGATCACCAACTTACACTACACACCAAAAATAAACTCAAGATGGTTAAAAGAGTTAAGTACAAGTCACAACACCATAAAAATCCTAGAGGAGAACATAGGCAGGAAACTCTCAGATATTCCATGCAGCAATATTTTCACCGATATGTCCCACAGATCAAGGGACATAAAGGAAAGAATAAACAAATGGGACTTCATCAAATTAAAAAGCTTCTGCATGGCTAAAGAAAAGATCAGCAAAATGAAAAGGGAACCAAGCACATGAGAAAATATATTTGCCAATGCTACCTTGGACAGGGTTTGATCTCCAAAATATATAAAGAACTTACATGATTCCACTCTAGGAAGACAAACAATCCAATTGAAAAATGGGCAAAGGACCTGAACAGACACTTCTCCAAGGAGGACATACACAGGGCCCAGAGACATATGAAAGGATGCTCATCATCACTAGCCATCAGAGAAATGCAAATTAAAACCACGAGATACCACTTCACACCAGTCAGAATGGCCAGCATAAACAAATCAACAAACAAGTGCTGGTGAGACTGTGGAAAAAAGGTAACCCTAGTACACTGTTGGTGGGAATGCAGACTGGTGTAGCCACTGTGGAAAACAGTATGAACTTTCCTCAAAAAATAAAAAATGGAACTGCCTTTTGACCAGGCAATTCTACTGCTGGGATTATACCCTAAGAACCCCAAAACACTAATTCAAAATAACCTATGCACCCCAATGTTCATGGCAACACGACTTACAATAGCTAAGTGTTGGAAGCAGCCTAAATGTCCATCAGTAAATGAGTGGATCAAAAAACTGTGGTACTTTTATGCAATGGAATACTGCACAGCAGAAAGATAGAAGGAATTCCTGCCTTTTGTGACAGCATGGATGGAACTGGAGAGCATTATGCTAAGTGAAATAAACCAGGTGGTAAAAAACAAATACCATATGATCTCATGTATAAGTGCAACCTAATCAACAAAACAAACAAGTAAGAAAAATATTACCAGAGACATTGATTAGAGAACAAACTAACAGTAACCAGAGGGGTCAGAGGAGGGGATAATAGGAGAAAGAAGAAGGGTTGTCAAGGAACATGTATAAAAGCCATGGACAAGGCCAACTGGAAGGTAGGATTGAGCGTTGGAAGTCAGGGTGGGTGGGATGGGGGAGAGAGTGGGGGGAAATAGGGACAACTGTACTTGAATAAGAATTAAAAATAATAATAATAATAAACTTTAAAAAGAAAAATATCACAGGCTAAAGCAGCTCTCAGATATTGCTAAAGACAGTGCTAAGATGCTTTAGTGAGTTGCAGAACTATTTAGATAAGTATACATCCTACCAAAATCACTACAGAGGAGAACAGGCTCATTGGATTTACAAACTATTGTACTCACTTTTAAAAACCATGTTTCAGGGTCTCTGCTTCTCCTGTTCAGCAGACAGCCATGTTTTCCTGAGCAGTGCCAGCTGCAAACCTGAGACACAATGGTGAAGGTCAAAGTGAATGAATTTTGCCTATTGGACGCCTGGTTACCAGGGCTGCTTTTAACTCTGCAAAGTTGATATTGTTGCCATCAATGACCCCTTCATTGACCTCAACTACATGGTCTACATGTTCCAGTATGATTCTACTGATGGCAAGTTCAAAGGCACAGTCAAGGCTGAGAATAGGAAGTTTGTCATCAATGTAAAACCCATCTCCATCTTCCAGGACCAAGATCCCACACACATCAACGGAGACAATGCTGGTGCTGAATATATTGTGGAGTCCACTAGTGTTTTCACTATCTTGGAGAAGGCTGGTGCTCATGTGAAGGGTGGAGCCAAAAGGGTCATCATCTCTGCCCCTTCTGTGGATGCCCCCATGTTTGTGATGGGTGTAAACCATGACAAATATGACAACTCATTAAAGGCTCTCAGCAATGCTTCCTGCACCACCAACTGCTTGGCCCCCCTGGCCAAGGTCATCCATGACAATTTTGGCATTGTGGAGGGACTCATGACCACAGTCCACGCCATCATGGCCACCCGTCAGACTGTGGGTGGCCCCGCGGGGAAGCTGTGGCAAGATAGTCGAGGAGCTGCCCAGAGCATCATTCCTGCTTTTACTGGCACTGCCAAGGCTGTGGACAAGGTCATCCCTGAGCTGAATGGGAAGCTCACTAGCATGGTCTCCTGTGTCAGTTGTAGATATGCCCTGCTGCCTGGAGAAAGGTCAAGAAGGCCCTCAAGAGCATTGTAGGCTATACTGAGAACCAGGTTGTCTCCTGCAACTTTAACAGTGACACCCACTCCTCCACCTTCGATGCTGGGACTGGCATTGCCATTAATGACCACTTTGTCAAGTTCATTGTCTGGTGTAACAATGAATGTGGCTACAGCAACAGAATCGTAGACCTGATGGCCCACATAACCTCCAAAGAGTAAGAGGCCCCAGCAAGAGGAAGAGAGGCCCTCAGCTGCTGGGGAGTCCTTATCCTTGCCCCAAATCAATCTCCAACAGGAAGAATCTCCTGATCTCCACCATTTCCATCCCAAACTCCCTGAAGAAAGGGAGGGGCTTAGGGAGCCCTACCTTGTCATACACCATCAGTAAAGTTCACTCTACATAAATAAATAAATGAATAAATAAATACAACCATTTGTAGTCATGTTTCCTCCACAGGTATAGGTGATGGCATTATATTAGTAGGAAGAAATCATTCCTGGAGAAATAGTGCTGCCTTGAAATTACAGAACATATTCCAAGTCATAAATGCTAACATTTGAAAGACAAATTAATTGCTCTCATCTTTAGAAAAAGGGAAACTGAGGAAAGCATTTTAAGACTGCACCATGAATCTAGGGTCAAAATGATTAATTACGTGATCTAACAGGTTTCTGCAAAGTGAGAATCTCACGTACATAACAGGAAAGGTAGGAACAACCTTAAAAGAAAAAGTTACAGCATTAAACAAACACTGCATGTTAAGAGTGCTTATCTAACTGATGATTTCAATTTTTTCTTTCTGTTTATCTATAGTTTCTATTTTTCTATAATAAACATTTATGATTTATATAATTGAAATCAAATTATTTTAAAGAGAGAAAAGAATTAACTAATTTCCAATGCCCATATTTTTCAGCCCTTTCTTTGGAAAGGCACCAGAGAGGAGGCTTGCTTGTACCTCAGTAAGATTTGAAATTCTGGAGGCACTAAACATGGTTTCAGGTTATGCATCTAAAGTTTCTTGAAGCTCTGGCCTTTTCTCCAATGTCCTAATGCTTCTTGAGTAACAGAACTGTGATATCTAAATTTCTCCTTGCATTTCAGTCAACTGAAGTTCCCTTTGTCTGTATGGTCAGGTGTGGGTGCCTCCAAGGTTGAGGTTCTTTTTCCACTCATGACAGCCGTACATTTTTTTCTAGCTTCACTTTTTGTTTAAAACGCTATTTATATGTTGAGGTGAAATGTGCATGCTGGGAAATGCCTAGATCTTAGGTGTACAAATAGATGACTTGTAACAAATGTATTCACCTATATAACCAATATTCCAATCAAGATACAGGTGTCACCCCAAAAAGTTTCCCAATGCCATATTTCCAGTCAGTCCCCACCCTCTAGAAGCAAGTGCTTTTTTTATTTCTATCACCATGGTTTTCCTTTGCTTGTTCTTGATCTTCACTTATGTAGAATCTTACTGCATGTATCCTTTTGTGTCTGGCTTCTTTCATTCAACCTACTGTACTTGAAATCTGCTCATGTTGCTGTGTGTACCAGTAGTTCATTTTTATTGTTGAGTAGTCTCCCTTGATTGGCCACAATTCTTTTACACATTCTTTTACACATTCTTTTGTTGAGGTACTTAATCATCAACTTTTAAAAAGCAGCTTTTTATTTTGTGAGATAATTCAGAAATAATAGAATCTCAAATGATAAATACTAGTTGGGACATCTTTACCATCTAATTATTTGCTTCTAATATTTTCTGTTCATCATTTTTCAAGTATTTTTAAAATTGTAGTAAAAATCATTTAACATAAAATTCATCATCTTAACCATTTTAAAGCATACAATTCAGTAGTATTAAGTATATTAACATTGTTGTCTGATGGATCCCCAGAACTTTTTCATCTTTCAAAACTAGAACTCTATACCCACCAAAAAACTCCCCATTTCTCCCTCCCCTCATCCCCTGAAAACCACCATTCTACCTTCTGACTCTGAATCTTACTGCAGAGGGAAGATACAGTATCGTTTTGTAATTGGTTTATTTCACTTCTCATAATGTCCTCAAGTTTCATTCATGTTGTAGCATGTGAAAGGATTTCCTTTTTTAAAGAAGCTGAATAATATTCCATTGAGTATGCATACCACATTGTGCTTAACTATTTATTTGATGATGAATATTTGAGTTGCTTCCATCTCTTGGCTATTGTGAATAATGCTGCCATGAACATGGAAGTATAAATATCTCTTTGAGATCCTACTTTCAGTAAGTTTGGACATAAACACAGAACTGGAATTGCCAGATCATATGGTACTTCAAGTTTTAATGTTTTGAGAAACTGACAGCCTTTTTTCCATCGTGGCTTGTACCATTTTACATGCCCACCAACAGCGCTTTAAATATCTTTTGAAGAAATCAAATATTATATAGTTACATTTGAGGTCCTAGTTTAGCTTTTCCCTTTGCTCCCCTCTTTCTCTGCCAAGAGGGGGCCACTATCCTGAATGTGGTGCTTCTCTTGCCCATTAATGTTTTATATTACTTTGTTGACTTTCTGCATTTACTACCATGGATAAGATGTCTACTGTCATTCTGATTTTTTGCTATTCTCTCAATAATGGCTTTTCTCTCTCTGATAGTTTCTTGAAGTTCTACAGTTTTACTACAAGTTGTCTAAGCATGGCCAGGTACAGATATTTTCAAATTACAAATGGTTTTAAATGTTGTTAAACTTATTTTGCACAGTATTCAGAAAACGCATTCATTCTGAGGCCCTACGTCATTCTTCAATTCTGGAAAATTAGTAATAATTTCTCTTCAAATATTGCTTCTTCACCATTCTCTCCACTCTCTTATTCTGGAATTTCTATTCAGCAAATGTGAGAGCCTTAGAATCATTCTCTACCTCAATTGCCCTTTCAGCCTTTTGGCTCCCCACCGCATTCTGAACATCTCAGTGCTATGTTCCAATGTAAAAATGCACTCTTTATCCAGCTAGGGTTCATCCCATTCACACATATTTTATTTCTGTAACTATATTATTTATTTCCAAGATTCTTAATTTACTTTTTACATTTATCTATTTAATTATGTATAACTTCTTCAAAATTTTTTTTCTATTATAGTTGACATACAATGTTCTATTAGTTGCAGGTGTACAACATATAATTACTTCTCAAATAGAAGTTATACTTAATTATTCTGAACATCTTAAATAGTTAAAGTCTATCAAAATCTATAAATTAATCTGTAGTGAACAAATATTCAAAATACTGATTTTGCTGGTTATGATTTTTTTCCCACATAATTTGCCTCCCTGATACATTTACTCATTGTCTTCTCCTTAAAAAATATATTGTCTTAATTCTTACATTTTTACTTAAAGATAGTAAAATAGAGGGACATGCTAGCCTCCCCATGATAATACCCATGAGGATATTACCTATATATTAACACACACTGAGAATATGGTTTCAGGTTTTTCTGATTATAAAATTATATACACTGGTAAAATATTCAAAAAAAACTTGGAAATGTTTTTCCAAAGAAGAAACCAAAATCTGTTTCATATTGATATAAATACTATATGTCTCTATCAATATCTGTTTTATGCTGATAGAGATGCTATATCTATATAAATATAGATATCATTGATATAAATATATGATTATGGTATCAAAGGACTCTGCTGATATGAAAAGCTGCTAAGCTGAGAGCGACAGAAAATCATTAAGAGAAAGAGCATCTGTGTGCCAGATGAGGCTAATTACACATCAACATTCCAAGTTGTGGATCAAATGCAGTTTGAGCAGCTGAGAGAGATGTGCCCACTCCGCACACTGATTTAGAGGATGGGCATTCACTGAAGGAGTACTGCTTACAAGTGTTTCAAAATCTGCTTCGTCATCCCAAACATTTGGTCATATTAAAACAAATGGAACTCCTCAGAATAGAATTTGAATCTGAAAGCTCGCTAGCAACAATTCAGATCATTTTCTGGAAGAGCTTCTTATTTATGAGCAAACGGTGATTTTCTATTTTTTTAAATAAACAATTCCATCTAAAAGTGTCAGAGTTGCTTTCTGTAAAAGTGACAAGATTTTTTAAAAGCCCTTTTTTTAATGTCATTAATATAATGGTTTCTATTGTAGAAGTGGTTTATAAAATGTATTACATTTTACAATTGCCTTAGTTTTTCTTCAGATATTTCTGTGGTTATCCATGAAGTACAAGAATAGTATTTAATATTTATCAAGGGTTTACTCTGTGTCATGCAGCATCCCACTTAATTTACATGTATATCTCTATAGAACCTCACATTGTTCTCTCAGTAGCTGCATGTAGTAAATTTTATTCTCAGATCCCTTTTATATGATCAGGAAAACTGGAATAAGTTACCCAATATTACTGAGGGGTGGAGCTGGGACTTGAATCCCACAGACTGTTTCCAGATATTCCTCTTTTATATTTAGATCACTATTTCCCAAAATACGAATTTTGTAAAGGTAATTGCACAGGATGTTATTAAGAGATTTTTGAATGAAAAAACAGTGTGAGTTAACTAAATAAGGTTGGGGAACATTGGGCTAAACAAAGGGTTTCTTTCCTGTATGATTTCTCAGAGTACCTAAAAGGTTATAAATTCTACAAATCTGTAGAAGACAAATGTGGAATATAACATTTCCCAGTCCTCCCTGAACACAAAACTCTTTTTGGTCAAGTCTTTTTCAACTACCGGCTTGCAAACTAAGTCTATGAAATAATCGCCTGCAAATCAGTGGTCAGAAAAGTCATTTACAAAACTTCCTGCCCACTGAGGCCAAGTTTTTACTTCCCATTTTACATGCCGTAAGGAAGATCTTAAAGCTGTTAAAGACTGTGAATTGCCACTGTATACCTCTGCTCTTTACTTTAAAAATGATTATTCAGATGAATTGGTAATACATTTCTGGGGAATCATTTAGCTATATAAGTGAAAAGCCTCTCAACTTTGGGGAGTTCAAGATAAACCACTGGGGTAGGAGGAAAATATTAGAACATCAATTTAAAACTTCACACATTTGATTTTTCACGTTTTGTTATATATGTGTACGTGTATAAAAATATGCCAAAATTATAAATGTATTTATAAATATTTAGTACTACTATAAGTTAATATTTAAGAATATATTATTTGATTATATATCAAATATATACTATAAATATTTATAAATTAGGTATGATAGTGGAATAGTAAAATATATATATTTTACAAATAATTTTATATATACATAATGTATATATAATGGGTTGCAATAATATTGTAGTAGTAGAATATATATAGAATATATAATAGCCTAGAAAAAACCTGATTTTGTAAGTTAAAAAAAAATACAAAAGATATTATGTCTATATGCCTAGCAGAAAGGGCTGCACTGATAAACCAAAATGTTAACAGTGGTTAAGAACTTAGTAGTGAGATAAGGGGAAATTTTTTCTTTTCTTTGTGCTTCTCTGTGTTATACTAATTTTATATAATGAATATGTATTTTTAATAAATATTATATTCACAAAGTTCAAATTTTGACAATTATAAAGCAGTATACAGTAACAAAGTCTTTTTCCCAGCTTTCTCAGACAACCCATTCCCTCAAAATTATCCAGAGTTATTAGTTTCTTGTATATCTTTCCAAGGATGCATTATATTGATAAAATTTGTTCATATATGTATATTCTTTTTACCTTTTATCACACAAATAATAGCATACAATACACACTGTTTTTCACTTTGTTATGCTAAATAATCTTGTACACCTGTCATTTCACCCATGTGGGGATATATCTGTAGGATTAAAATGTGGATAAAAATTTCTAAATTTGTATTTAATCCTAAGAAGAGTTGGATAAAAAATTCTTCAAATAGAATGGCTAGTTCAAAAGAAACGTACATTTGTCATTTGGATAAATATTGCCATTTGAAAATTATTGCCATATTCTGAAGTTATGAAAATATCTTATCATGTTCTCTTTTGGCACTTTAATGTTTGTTTGGATTTTGATTTTTGTTTGTGTGTATGTGTATATTTACACTTCAATTTAGATCCTTTTACATTTATCCTGGCTTATTGAATACTTAAGAAAAACAAATTATTTAAAATATTAAACTACCCACTCATAGTGGAAATTCAAGTGCTGGTTGTCCGCATCTGGTAGATCACAGGATCTAGATGCAAATAAGGACGTCTTGCAAAGGTTCCGTTTACACAGCAGATGAATACCAGCCAGACCTCTGCTCTGCTGTGTGCCAGTTACTTGCTCCTAGAGCCACATTGTAGTGAAGAGAAGTATTCCTTCACATGAATTTTTCACTTCAGTAGAACCCAAGCCGCTGGTTGGATTTTCCTTCTGAAATATTGTAAGTTGCTTTAATCATTTAAATAAAAAGAAATGGTCTTCTTGTGTAGTGGGGTGTGTGTATGGGGAGTCATGAATTTGTGTATAACAGTGTGAGAGTACATAAGAAAGGAACTCTTTATTCCTGCAGCAATTCTGTGGACCTGTTTCTCGCTGGCAAACCTAAGCAGCTGCACTGAAATGTCAGACGAATTTACACAGCTGACTCAAGTTGCTGAAAAGAGAGCAGCATAGCAGCTCCATAAACTGATCATATCCAGCCAAACCCTGCTTAATATAGACACAGAGTGAGCTCAGCCGCAGTCACTCCTTGCTGCTCAGCAAGCACCACTGAGGTTCTTGGGGAGGAAAATCTCTCAAAGGGATGTTGACCTGGGATACTTGTTAACTGGGGAAACTTCTTGAGAGGTTTTTAAAAATCATCTTTAATCATTTCTCTTTTTCTAGTAAAATAGAAAAAAATACAAAAAAAATCATGTCCGAGAATAGCAGGAATTCAGATCATGAAGAACTATTTGATGAAGAGATTGATGAAGATAAAATCTTGGCCAACTTGTCCCCGGAAGAGCTGTTAGAACTGCAGTCGGAAATGGAAGTCATGGCCCCTGATCCCAGGCTTCCCGTGGGAATGATTCAGAAAGATCAAACCGACAAGCCACCAACAGGAAACTTCGACCATAAGTCTCTTGTTGATTATATGTATTGGCAAAAGGCATCCAGACGCATGCTGGAAGATGAACGCATTCCTGTCACTTTTGTGCCATCCCAGGTAACCAAGGATTTGTGTACAACAGAGAAATGGCGCCTGGGCTGGCAGGTGTCCATGTGGCAATGGCCATTTCTCAAGATTTCATGTTTTGAGTTGTTTTGTTGCCACTTGAAGATGAAATCTTAATATTTAATGTTGGAAATTTCTGAAACAACTATATGATATATCAGTGTGGGAAAAGTTGGTAATTTCTTGTAAATGCCTCTTTTTAAAAAAAAATCATTACTGGGTTTGCTGTGTAGAAAAGTCTGCAGTCTAATAGACATGGAATTTAATGAATTGACTCATAACACAGAAAGAGTCGTCCTTAATTTTTTTTGGCTCACAGATCCCTGTAAGAAGCTAATGAAAGTTCTGTACCTTTTGTTTCTGGCACATACACACATATGCAGTATTTCACATACAATTTCAAGGTATAACAGTCCCTCTCAAGTCCATCCACATACCCTACAATTAATCCAAGTCAAATAACTGAAACTATCCAATATTCCCATAGTACATTTGATATCGGTGATTAATTTAAAGAGTAATAGCTATTAAGATGTTTTAAAGATAGCTCTTTCTTAAAGTTCTTATATGAAAAGTAGAATTGAGGTTAAATCTATGAACTTATTGTATACTAGCATATTTTCTAATATGATAGTATTAGAAAAAAGAGAGAGATCCCCAACTAAAGTCTCTTAGTTATGCCTGCTGATATAGATAGGTCTTGTCACATGACTGTCATGTTGGCTGCAATTAGAGAAGTTATAAACTGGTTTTATGAACAGGAGAGTTCAAACATGTACTGAACTCAAGATCAATTGCTGTCTTGCTAAGTTTGGAGTTTAACGTACAATTTTTATACATTTTACAATTGGAGTAAAAGTCAATCTTATGTGGACAATTTTAGAAAAAGAAAATTGATTGGATATTTTTCACACTTTTTCTTCTCTTGGTAGAATTTAAACAGCTTGATGGCTGGCTCCCCCTACTGGGGAAGATGACAATTGCTAAGGTATTGTCAACTGTCAGACCCAACCTATAATTTATTATTATATGCAATAAGATCAACTTCTTGCTTGGATGAACCTGTAGCTCCAACTGCTAACCACCTTTCAAAACAACACCTCTGATGGATACGTATTGTATAAGAAATTGTACAAATTGATAGGCAACAATATAATAAACATGATTGATAAAGACTGCCACTTTCCTGCCCAGACTAAGCAATTGTTTCTAAATCTCTGCATAATTCTGTCTCCCTTTGTTGCTGGCTCTGCCTCCTAGATACATTTCTTCAAAAGGAACTGGACTAATGAATCTGTCTTTGTAGTAGCCAGGGCAGTTTTTACAGAGATGAGGAGACAAAATCAAAGTCAAAGCTTTGATGTATTCCAAAATATCAAATTGCTCTCATTTTCCCCACAATATTTTAGATTCTTAGGGAAACTTGATGTATACAGTTTACTAGATTAGCTAGCAGATGAAGAATGTAAATTTTGGGTATGGCAATAGGGAAATTATTGTATAACTCAGGGCTATTGAATACACAGATGACTATTCAGCTATACACAAAGACTTCAGCATATTGGTAGATAACCCCAAAAGGTTTTCAAAACAAATAATTATTAGCTGCTTCTGGAACTGTACAGCATTTTAAAAAGCAATACAAAGTCTGAACACAGAAGAGACTATGTTTCATTTTAATGTATAGCATACGGTAAGTGTAGCCCCAAAATGTGTACTTATGTATGTATGCCAATGAAAAATTATCTTTATTTTGCCTGTATTTGCTTACAAAACTACTATGTGTTTTAAACTTAGTTTAGAAAGCTCAAGTACTCTAGTATTATATACTGTAAGAAGTGATTAGTCCCCAAAATGCTTCTTCTTCTCAGTTATCTTAATGGATACCTCTCTTCCTAAGAAATAACTACTAATTTGATGAACAATACAACAGACTTTTTCCTACACATTTATAAGCTTTTATATGTTGTTTGTGTTTTATGTGTATATCTACATACATAGATACATAACAGAATACTATACATACAGTTTATTTGCTTATATTTTTCTCAATAATAAATCTTTTATTATCTCCAGTATATATTGCTCTAGTTCATATTTCTTCACTGTCTCTTTTAGGAAAACACTGAAGAACGGCATAAAGAAATGGACAAAGGTAATAAAAAGGTATCCCAGTATTTAAAAGAAAAGCTCAATAATGAAATCATTGCAAATAAAAGAGAATCAAAGGGCAGCAACAATGTCCAAGAAACAGATAATGAAAATAATAATGAAGATGAAGATGATGAGGAGAATGAAGATGAGGAGGAGGAAGATGAAAGTGAAGAAGGTGAAGATGTAAGTGATGAAGTAGATGAGAGTGAAGGGAGTGATGAAAAAACAAAAAAAGAAGAGAAAGGCAACGGAAAGGAACAAATTAGAAATGGTGAGAGCTGCCAGCAGGCAGCAGACCAAGCATTTGAAGGACAAAAGGGCAGACCAGGGGCCCAAGAGAAAATTGAGAAAAAGATATCAAAATTAGATCCTAAAAAGTTAGCTCTAGACACCAGTTTTCTTAAGGTAAGTGCAAGGCCTTCGGGAAACCAAACCGACCTAGATGGCAGCTTGAGGCGAGTTAGACAAAATGATCCTGACATGAAGGAACTCAACCTGAACAACATTGAAAACATCCCCAAAGAAATGTTACTGGACTTTGTCGATGCAATGAAGAAAAACAAACACATCAAGACCTTCAGTTTAGCGAATGTGGGTGCAGATGAGAACGTGGCCTTCGCCCTGGCGAACATGCTGCGTGAAAACAGGAGCATTACCACACTCAACATAGAGTCCAATTTCATCACAGGTAAAGGAATTGTGGCCATAATGAGGTGCCTCCAGTTTAATGAGACACTGACCGAATTGCGGTTTCACAACCAAAGGCACATGCTGGGCCACCATGCTGAAATGGAAATATCCAGGCTTTTGAAGGCAAACAACACTCTCCTGAAGATGGGCTACCATTTTGAGCTCCCAGGTCCCAGAATGGTGGTGACCAATCTGCTCACCAGGAATCAGGATAGACGAAGGCAAAAAAGACAAGAAGAACAAAAACAACAGCAACTCAAAGAGCAAAGAAGGTTAATAGCCATGTTGGAGAACGGGCTGGGGCTGCCACCTGGGATGTGGGAGATGCTAGGAGGACCGATGCCAGATTCCAGGGTGCAGGAGTTCCTCCAACCTCCTCCTCATCCTCCCAACCCCCGAGTAGTCCCCTTCAGTCGACAAAATGAAGTGACAAGGCAGCCATCGCAGTCCCCTCCTTGCAGGATGGACCCTGACTCCTTCCGGGGGGTGAAGCTGAAGAGAACCCAGCGCAAATCTCGGATGCCAGAAGCCAGAGAAGCACCTGAGAAAACCAACCTCAAAGATGTGATCAAAACACTGAAACCAGTGCCCAAAAATAGGCCACCCCCATTGGTGGAAATCACCCCCAGAGATCAGCTCTTGAATGACATTCGCCACAGCAACGTCGCCTATCTTAAACCTGTAAGTAGAGGGAGGGAGAAATGGTAAACAAGCACCACAATAAAGATCTCAGCTCTCTTCCTGTTCACTTTAGCACCAGGACAGTCTCACTAAGGGTGACTAACTGGAGATCTAAATTACTGGTTATCTCCAAGGATATACACGTATGAAATCTTCTGTAACAATGTTAACCTCTAACAGTTACTAAGCACTTGCGATAGGCCAGATTCATTATATGAATTAATTCGCATAATCAACTTAACAACCCCATAAGATAGGTATTAGTATTCTCCCCATTTCATTGAAAGAAACTAAGGCTTAAAGAAGTTAAATCACTTATCCAGGAGACACAGAGCTGACAATCAAGTATTGGGGAACCTGCTGTAGGCATAAGAATGAAGCCTAAGGAGGCCAGTCATTTTTAGACATCTGAGTGCTTCCAAACGGCTTAAAAAGAGTTGGTCTATACTTAGTAGATGAAGAGATATGACCAGAAATTGCATTTATATTTTTTACTGTTTAAGTAGGCAAACAAATGGTAAACCTCAGGTTAGTGTTTTTGTCAGGTTAGTAATGGAATTTAAAATATTTTGCTATTATTTCAGTTTTAATATTTACTATGATTGACTATTACTGCTGCTGCTATATTAAAATGTTCTATTCCTTGTAGCTTAAATTATAGGAATAAATTTCTTTCATCATTACTATGATAGCATTTAATTAACTATTATTTTAAAATCTAGTGTCTAATTTACCAAGAGATGACACTGACAAAATATATTATTTTATCATAGAGAATCACAATTTTTTTCAAAATGTTTTAAACAAATTTCCATGTAAGCTTCTTCTTTTTCTGCTTCAAAAAGCTACACATTGTAAAATAAGATAGCTGTTACATATATACACATGTATATACACATACATATGTAGGTCCCTTATTCTCATCTGCTAATAATGCATAAGAAATGACTTTTATTTAGAGACACTCTGACTCTTGCTGGGAAAGTTGCCAGGATTAAAACACTGGAGGTGACATGAGGTCAAGTGAGAGCTCTTTGCCTGCCCTTGACTTTCCATGCCCGCTCTTCTCCGAGCAGTCAGACCTCAATAGGGAGAGGACAAGCAGGTCATTTTGAGAGAAGTTATCACTTCTGTAACCAGTCATCAGTAAAGCATATCCAAGTTGTCTTGGTGGCTACGCAGTCCAAAAATAACATTAGCATGAAAAGAATGAGGAGAACTCTTTTTAAAATCTATATTAAAGGTGTCATGTAGATTCAGAGTAGAAGAATGAAGAGTGAACTTCATTCACTCTTGAAGTTCAAATGGTCACATGATCCAACTCTCTGCCTTCTATGGGAATATTCTACTAAGCAAATCTGCTGCCCTGGAGTCTGTTCAGCTCCAGCCATTCACTCTGTCATTATGCAACAAATATTTGCATGTTGTTCCCACACACCAGGTGCCCTCAGAGGGGTCGGTGATACAGCAGTGAATAAGACAGGTGCAGTCTCCACAACATGGAGCTTACAATGTAGGTGTTATAATCTTCACAGTCAAAATACTCTGCCTTTTACTCAACTAAGAACACTTGTTTTAAATCCAGAGCCTAAAGCAAAAGACATTAAAATAAATATGTGATGATAATTGCAAAATATATCACCCTACTAAGTATTACACTTTACCTTTTCAGTCAATTCTAAAATGCTATTCTTTTTAAGTCATGTTTTTTAATGCCCACTAAGAAAGAAAAGCATGCTTCAAAGTACATTCTCAACTAAGTTTTGAATGACAGTCTTGCATATTGGAATGTCTTATGTGTTCCAAGGGATTGGCAATTTCAGCTGCTTTCTGTGCCTGGCTTGGCCTGCATGTACATCAGATACAAAATGTCACACAACTTAATTTATGTGGCCCTGTAAAGTGTTCTGTGAGGAAAATGAAAATGCAATTTTCCACTGGTGAAAATTCACTTCACTAATGCCAATTTGCTCCCCGCTGCTCCTTTTTTTGTGCCTTCCTACATACACAATAAATTTCAGCTTTAACACCAAATCGTAGTGTAATCTTTAAAAGACTTTTTAAATATCTTTATTTTGAAATCATTTTAGATTTAGAGAAGTTCAAAAATAGTACAAAAATTCTTACATACTCATGACCTTTTGCCACGTTTGCTTATTCATTCTTTAAAAGGTTTTGAAATGGCAACACACCTGTGCACAGTTAATGCCAACAGGGGCCTCAGTGGAGGTGCAAACAGTAAGAAGAAAGACTATGCAGCCAGCCATTGTAAACACCACTGACTTTTTCTGGGTGGTTGAAATATCATAAAATGTACATCTTAGACTCAATGGAATACTGTAAATGCCACCAATGATATCAAAGAATCCCAGTAGAAAGGGATATTTTGGGACAGTCAAATGAGACACAATGATACTCATTTGGAGAAGGTGAAATTAAAAGTTTTGGGGTTCTCCTTTTTCCATTAGAGGACAGAGATGCCCTCCAAACCCCTGCATTTTCAAAGATGAGGTTAAAATTAAAATACAATTTTGAAATCTTGTAGGGTGTTTTTTACTGGTGTTCCTAACTAGACTATTAAATGCCAAAAATGTACTTAGAAATAATTTATTCCTAGAAAACTTAAAAAAGAAAAGGACTATTTTCCTCTCATGTACTTAGAAATATTATTTTTGTATGTTCTAGAGTATATATCATTAAGTTGCCCATTTATATATTAAGATTGTATTTTTTCATTTTAATGTTTATTCTCTACTGCATGCTTCTGACCCAAGATCCCTGAAATGAAGCTGCCAGCAGAGAATAAAGGAAAATCCATTATTTGCTTGGCTCACTTGTTACCTCCTCCAAGAAGCTGCCTATTTAATTCAGTTTAAAAGAGATGTATTCCGTAGGCCAGGTATTGAGAACTGGTGGACTACAGGTCAGATCTGACAGTCTGTTTTATTTGGTTTGAGTATTATTATGTAAAATAAAAAATATCACATTAAAAAAACCCAGACATCTGGCACCACTTGAAACCTCAGATCTGGCCCCGCTGAGCTTGCATATCACAGCACAGATCAGGAAGCTGTGTGCTGGCTTCTCTGGTCTCTCAGGCACTACCACATCCTGCTACCTAACACCTAGCATGCTCCACTCATTTCCATCACTGCTCCCATAGAATTTTTGAGATTTTGTTGCTCTTGTTGCTTTTAGCTATGTTTTAAAAGTCTTTGTCTTGACTAACAAATTGAATTTATGAGATAACGACTGTGAGTTAATAACTTTCAGTCAATATGATAACAGCCCAAAACAAAGACATTAGGTTTATATGGGCTTATCCCTTAAGGCAAATGTATGGTTTCCTTTCACTCAAAAATTCTGTGGTCCACTCACTGCCTACCATCTCAGACGAGTAGTTACACCTTTCACTTTGGTCAGCTTCATGTATGTCACATGCAAGCTTCTGTGCCAGAGAAGGTAAGTCTTAACATTCACTCTCCAAAGTTTCACTTTGGAATTCCAGCTCTTGCCTATAAACAGTGCTAAATTTCTGCTTTGGAAGGACTTCAGTATTATAATGGCCTGAACTACTTTCCTTAGCCAAAAGAATCCCTGACACCTAAACAGTCGTTACGATTACAGCATGTAAGATTATAGACTCTCAAGCCTTCATCTCCACCTCTGGCCACTTCTTCTGCATCTCATTTATAAGATCTTCTTCTTTCTCTTTAACTAGGTTCTCTAGATCCTCTTCTTCCGTTATTTTCTCCTCTTTTCCATCTTATCTTCTCCCTTTGTTTTAATTGCCACATAATCTGGGACAATTCCCAGGTCTCCTTTTCAATTTAGATCACTCAGGGTTTTCTTGCCCCTTCATTCAATCGATCCCCTAACCAAGTTCTTCATTGTTATGCCTAGTCATTGTTTCTGGTTCCCATTTTCCCTTGTATCTCCATTCTTTCATACATTCGGGTCTAATGCTCCAGAGCTGTCCTTAACTCCTGTTATCCTGCTCCTGTTTCTTGCCTCCAAAAAAAAAACCCAGGAGGATCTACAAGCCCCAAAGCCTAAACTGCATCATTGCTTTGGAAATGTTCTCCTCCTTATGAAGGGAATCTCCATAGGAGAAAGCAATGTAACATTTCAAATTCATCTCAAAAAAGCAGTTACTCAACTGGGATTATATAGACCATAAAATGTCTTTCTCAAATACCTAGAGAGAAAAAGAATTTTTTATATAGGGTAGGGCCAAAGTAGGGTTACAATTGTGAGTACTCAAAACAGTTTATTCCTGTATTATTATTTATTTATTTTTCTTTTATTTTCCATATGAACAATTGTAAACCTATTTTGGCCCCTCCCTGTATATTGTTTTTCTAATGTCTATGGGAGTGATTCTCAAATGTTAGCGTGAATCAAAACCACCTGGAAGGCTAAGTACAGATGACTGAGTCCACCCCTACAGGCTCTGATTCAATAGGTCTTGGATGGGGCCTGAGAATTTGCATTTCTGACAAGTTTCTTGGTGCTGCTGCTTTTTTAGCGACTATACTTTGACCACCACGGCTGTAGGACATCCATGGCAATCTACATTCCTAGTATTTTCCCTGACAGGCCTTCTTTCCTTGCCTCCATACCACTCTCTGCTCAAATTACCTTTTATTTTATCTCTGTCTGTTGAAATCTACCCAGCATGCCTGGTTGAAATGCAATTTCTCTCAGCAACAAAAGAAACCACACAGAACATCAGGAGTGAGTACTCATCCTTCATGTTTCCACTGCCTCCTACCTGTAGCACTCTCTCTCTCTTTCAGAACTCCCACGTTCTGTTGCAGGTTGAGAGAGTCCTTATGGTCACAATGTAAGTTTCCTCAGGTCTTCCTCACCTCTATGCTGGACACCCACTGAGGTGTTGATTCAGAACAGGAACTCACCCACATGTGAGGAATTAAATACCTTCTGCTAAAATGCATACTCCTGCCCTGTCCAGCCAGTCCCATTCTCTATGAGTGTATGCGTGTATGTGTAATGCTATACATACGTGTGCATACTATACACTGTTGAGCAAAATACTCACCCTGTCTGAGCCTGTACACTCTTTACAAGGATGTTGTAGGATGAAATGAGAAAATGTTTTAAATGTGTTACAAAATAAACAAACAAAAATGGAAATACACTCAGAGTTACAGAGAACGGACTGACGGTTGACAATAGGGGAGGGAAGTTGGGGGCTGGATGAAAAAAATGAAGGGATTAGGAAGTACAAATGGGTAGTTAGACAATAATGCTGGGGATGTAAAGTAAATCATAGGCAATATAGTCAATAATATTGTAATAACTATGTATAGGGCCAAGTAGGTACTTAAAATATTGGGGGGAACCACTCTGTGAAGTACATGATTTTCTATTATGCTGTACATCTGAAACTAATGCAGAATAATATATAATGCTAACTGTAATGAAAACATTTTTAAAGGGAAAGAAAAAATAAGTGTTAACATTAATTACTAACTTGTATTATATTATTTAATCCTTTAAAAAGGCTTGTGAATTAGATACTACTATTGTCATTTTACACCTAGAAAATCTATGCCCATGCCTGGCTGGTATGGCTCAGTGGACTTAGTGCCAGCTTGCAAACCAAAGGGTCGCAAGTTCGATTTCCAGTCAGGGCGCATGCCTGGGTTGCAGGCCAGGTCCCCAGTGGGGACACGTTGAGAGGCAACCACACATTGATGTTTTACTCCCTCTCCTTCTCCCTCCCTTCTCTTCTCTCTAAAAATAAATAAATAAAAATCTAAAAAAAGAAAATTGATGCCCAACACCACACAACTAGTAAGCTCTAGACCCAGGAGTTGAACAGAGGTAGCCCCATCACTTGCCCTCTTGTTTCTATGATATGCTTCACCAGGTGCTCAAAACCCTTGGATCAGTTCCTATTATCAAATGCCCAATGAATGGCGGCTATGGTTGTTGTTGTTGTTTCATCATAATCTGGGGGCTCTCTCTCTAGAATTTCTAATCCACTACTCATCTTTTGAAGCATGTAAGTGTTTTCATTCCTGCTGTAAAGCTCTTGAATATCCAGAATTAATTTTTCCCTTTTATTTAAATGTTTAAATCACAGGTGCAACTGCCAAAAGGACTGGAATAAGAAGTGGCAACAGAATAATCTAGAAGAACTGGAACTGAAATAATGACTCTTGGATGTCATTTTTACATCCAAGCTCTTTTGGAGGCTGTATCAGCAGCATAGTTCTGGATCCAGGTGGAACTGGGAACAAGGCTAACATCTAATGGGGGAATTTTATAAAAGGCAAAATGCTTGGCCCATGAAAAAATAGTGGCTGGAAAGGAAAGGGAAGGAGATTAAATAATAACATTCAGGGGCAACATTTTCTACTTCCAATCAGTTTGAGTAACTTAGGTGAAATTTAATCATGTTTCCAGCACAGAAGTTAAAAGAACTGTTTTTGTAAACATTTGCTTTACTATTGCTTTCTTCTGCTAAATAACAATAAATACAATAGAAGTGTTAACTATTATAGTTCCGCTTTTTCAACTTCCATGTCTCCCGCTATAATTCATCACACAGTTTCATAGAGGAACACATCATATTTCACCTATAGAAATGTGTTGAGTAATTTGACCTCCAGGCCCTTCTCATGCTTTGAAATAGAAGAACTGTAAATTAGCTTTTCTCTCAGGTTCAGATGAGATTTCTATTTTCTAACCTTGCCAGGTTTTCTCCTTTGGCCCTTCCTCTGGTGTTATAGGACATATTTCTGATAGAGGTATCTGTGATGACCAGAATGTTTAAGTCCCAGGATGTGGAGAAAACAAAGTGTTTCCAGAAAAACTAATGGAGAAAACAAACCCTGCATATATACAAAACCTTCCCTATTTCCATACATATAGGAACAGTGGGAGACAGTGTGCTACCTTTGTAGAAAAAAGTTTTTATAAATAATATAGTTATTGAAAAGCTTTTGGTTTTAGCTAACTATATTTGGTTCATTGTTTTTAAGTTTAATCTGTGAATCTAATTTGATTTTCTTGCTCTCCTGAATCTTCTAAATGAAACTTACTCGGTACGGGATTAAACTGAAATTTCCTATCCTGTTACACAAGGCCCCCAATGGCCTGGTCCCAATGTACTGTCCAGTTTTATTTGCCACAAATCCTTCCTCATGGATTCCCTATGCCTTTGCTCTCATTGACCCCTCAATGGAGTAGCCCCCAGAGACTTCCCTCCCACTCTTCATGTACAGAAGTTCTTTCCCGACTTTAAACCCAGGTCAGGTCCCAATTCTCCACAAAAATCTTCCAGACAATCCCAACCCCAGTATTCTTTACTCCTGCCAAGTTCCTAGAGCTTTTCTTAATTATCTGCTGTAGTCATTAGGTGCAGAGAATCTGAAATTTTGTATAGAAGCAGCATGCACCCTAGAAATCAGAAAAGCACAATTTGATGATGCCTTTCCTCACTTCTTCTTCACCTTACTAAATAATGGTACCTGCGTTATTTCTCCTTTTATATAGCCATAGGTGCTAGACAATCAGCCAAACAGATTAGAAGAATGGATTGACTTTAAAACAATACATTATTTGGAAGGACAAGCCATGGTAAAGAAATATGGTATTTCTATATTTTAAAGCTAATTTAGTGTGTACAAATTTAAATTGTTATAGTTATCAATCAACTAATTTTAGAATAGCCAGCAGCTGATAGCTTTGTTTTATTCTGCTTTGTTATTTCTATAAAACATCCTTGCATGTAAATCAGGATAATTAAGAAAGGGCTGTAGTAAATAAGCTTTTTAACTGTTTAGCCCATTCTACAACTAAACTCTAATAGGACAAAGCACTCTCATCATGCTTAAAAACTTAATGCATATTAGTAGTTGAAGTTCTGGAAAGCCTTTACACATTTCCTTGTACAGCCACAATGTTAATAAAGTGAGCAGTTTCAAAAAATGCTAATAGTCCTGAAGGGGCACTTTAATCTTAGATGTGCAAAAAAAGGAGATGATCCAAATTCATAAATTATTGCCTCAATACACAGGTTTTGTCAAGATGTGGGTTCACATTATGCTTTTTCTATCCATTCATTCCTATGCTAAAAATCTCTAAGTTGAATAATTTGTTTTTAAAGTGTAATAATTTCCCCCCAAATATTTGCTTTTTGCATGACTGAGAGGGGGTCTCGAGACTTCGAATGGAGGTCATTGAGCTCTCACCCTGCCTGTTTAGAAAGACGATGTGAAATGGGTATGGGGGCTCAGGGGTTATTACTGTCATTATGGATTTATATATCCATGCATGGACCCTGCCTTAATGTGTTTCTGACATTTCAGTGATAGCAGACCCTGCACAAAGTGGACAGCTGAGTTAATACTGTGAGGAGACAAAATAATGGGAACAGCTTTTCCAAAAATAATGAAATATCATATAATGTCTGCATTTTACAATTGATCTGAGAGCATCTTTAGAACACTGAACGTAATAAAACCCCAGGACATTTTTGGAAATCATATGCTCTCTAACAACTTTGTGTGAATTTTAATGTAAGTACTACTTTATGAGTTATAAAAAGTGGTATAAAAATAGAAAAATATGTAATAGTTTATAGCACTTACATGTTACTTTTCCAGAATTCACACTCACTATTACTAATTACAATGATTACATTTTCAAAATTCAAGTTGTCGCTTTCTCCAAGTCTTGTGTTTAGTCAGCAGAAATCACTATGTAGAAAATGGAAGGAGCTAAAATGTGTATAAATCCATGTCAGGTTTAAAAAAAGATCTCATTGGGACATCAAAATTACAACTAAACTACAGAACAACAGTCATTTAGAATTGCCTGACATGTAGCTGAATGGAAGTCCTACAACCAAGGAGATAAAGAAGAAGCCACATTGAGACAGGTAGGAGAGTCAGAGACACAGTACAGACTGGATCTACATCCATGTATGGTGGATAAAAATCAGGAGGGATATTTTGGCTGTGAAGGTCACCCCTGAGGAGCAAGGGGTCTCAGCCCCACATTAGAACCACAGCCCAGAGTTCCAGTGCCAGGAAGAAAAGTCATCATAACTTCTGACTGTGAAAACCTGTAGGGATTGTGGCTGGGTAAGATAGAAGCTTCTGGAGTCCGAGTGGTTCCTCTTAAAGGTCCCATACACAGGTACTTATTCAGACTCACTCTCTCTGAGCAGGGGCATACGGGGAAGAGTTGAATTGTCCAGCATCAGGACAAGGGCTAGAGGGTCAGTTTTCTCCCAGACAGCAGTGCCAGCAAAGGCTATTGTTCCTTTGATGAGCCCTCCTCCCATTCCTGTAGGTGGACACCATATGAGTCTCCATCAACCTGCCTAACACTGTTTGTCCCACCCTGGTGATGCCCTGAGACCCCTCCCCACCCAACTTATAGGCCCAGCCAAGCTCTTTCCAGTGGCTTTTCCATACAAATGGCCTGTCCTGGTTCATGCCTCACACTTTCCTAAAACCTCTCAAACAAATAGCACCTGGCCTTAGCATGGCCCATACCTCTTGTTAAGTGGTCCTAGACCTGGCACTAGCAGCAGCCAGCCTTGGTTTGCAGCTTGTTCTTGCCTGGGCACCTCCAAGCTTAGCACAAGTAGCAGCCATCTGAAGATCATTTTGTAACTCATGCAGGGTGGCCCCAGGCAGAACACAGGTGGTGGCTGACCTTGGCCTGTACCTCCCAGGAGGCCCCTGAGCCACTGTACCCTGTGGACAGATTCACACTATGTTGAAGCATCACCCAACCACCTCCACAAGTGACACACCTAAGGGGCAGACTCAGCAGGCACCTGAGCCTCACTGAAATAAGTCCTGCTCCATGGGCTGGGCTCCTGCACAGCTAATCCCCCATGGTGGTGACAGCCAGTCTTTGTGACTGATTGGCCTGGGGGTAAATCCTTACCACTGGTGTCCCAACAGCAGCCAAGACTCCACTACAACAGGAGGATATACACAGGGGGTACACCTGGAGCACCCAACTCAGGTGATCAGGAAGGCTGTACCACCGGTCCTTACAGGACACCTACTACATTAAGCCACTCTACCAAGACCAAGAGATATAGCAGCTCTATCTAATACACAGAAATAAACACAGGGAGGCTGCCAAAATAAGGAGACAAAGAAACATATCCCAAATGAAAGAACAGAACAAAACTCCAGAAAAAGAACTAACTAAAACAGACAAGGAATCTACTAAAGGCAGAGTTCAAAACACTGGTTATAAGGATGCTCAATGAATTTAGTGAGAACTTCAACAGCATAAAAAAAGGACATGGAAACCATGAAAAAGAACTAGTCAGAAATGTAGGATACACTAATTGAAATGAAAAATAATTTACAGGGAATCAATGGTCCAGTTGATGAAGCTGAATCAAACAAGCAATTTGGAATATAAGGAAGCAAAAAACACCCTACCAGAACAGCAAAAAGAAAAAAGAATTTTAAGAAATGAGGGTAGTGTAAGGAGTCTATGGAGACAACTTCAAGGATACCAACATTCACATCATGGGGATGCCAGAATGAGAAGAGAGAGAGAGCAAGAAATTAAACTCTATTTGAAAAAATAATGACAGAAAACTTTCTTAACTTGGTGAAAGAAATAGACATACAAGTCCAAGAAGTGCAGAGTCCCAAACAAGATGAACCCAAAGAGACTCACACCAACACACATCATGATTAAAATGCCAAAGGTTAAAGACAAAGAGAGAATCTTAAAAGCAAAAAGAGAATATCAGTTACTTACCTACAAGGGAGCTCCCATAAAACTGTTAGCTAATTCCCCAACAGAAACTTTGCAGGCCAGAAGAGATTGGCAAGAAACATTCAAAGTGATAAAAAGCAGGGACCTACAACCAAGATCACTTTATCCAGCAAAATTATCATTTAGAATCAAAGGACATATAAAGAGCTTCCTAGTCAAGGAAAAGCTAAAGGAGTTCATCACCACCAAACCAGTATTCATGAAATGCTAAAGGATCTTTTTTAGGAAAAAAAGGTAAAAAAATACAAACAATAAAATGGCAATAAATACATATCTATCAACAATTTAAAAACAAAATAATTAAAATAGAAACAGACTTATAGGTACAGAGACCGTTTTGATGGTTGCCAGATGGGAGCGGGGCTGGGAGAATGGGCGAAAAAGGAGAAGGGATTAAGAAGTACAAATTGGGCCCTGGCTGGTGTGGCTTAGTTGCTTGGAGTGCTGTCCTGTAAAGGGTTGTGAGTTCAATTCCCTGTCAGGGCACATACCTAAGTTGTGGGTTCAGTCCCCCAATCAAGGCAGGTACAAGAGGAAGCCAAACAGTTTCTCACATTGATGTTTCTCCCCCACCTCTCTCCCTCCCTTCCCCTTTATCTAAAATCAATAAGTATATCCTTGGGTGAAGATTTTTTAAAAAGTACAAATTGGTAGTTACAGAATAGTCATGGGGATGTAAAGTACATAGGGAATATAGTCAATAATATTCTAATAACCATGTATGGTGTCAGATAGATATGAAGTATATCAGTATATCACTTAGTAAGTTATATAACATCTAGTCACTGAGGTGTACACCTGAAACTAGTCAACTTTAATTGAAAAATAAAAAATGGCCCTTTTCATGAAGATGAAAAGCAAAGCAAGGAAGGAAGCCCCTGACCCTCCCAGTGCCCAAGCCAAATCAAGCAAAGCCTTTGAAGGCAAAGAAAACAGTGCTGAAAGGTGTCCACAGCCACAAAAAAGGAGATCCACATATCACCCACCTCCTGATGGATGAAGACATTGCAGCTCTGAAGGCAGCCTAAATATCCTTGGAAGAGCATCCCCAGGAGAAACAAACTTGACCACTATGCCATCAACAAGTTCCCTCTGACCATGGAGTCAGCGATGAAGAAGATAGAAGACAACTATACACCTGCATTCATTGTGGATGTCAAGACCAACAAGCACCATATCAAACAGGCTATGAAGAAGCTCTATGATACTGATGTGGCCATGGTCAACACCCTGATCAGGCCTGATGGAGAAAAGAAAGCGTATGTTCGACTGGCCCCTGACTATGATGCTTTAGATGTTGCCAACAAAATTGGATCATCTAAAGTGAGTCCAGCTGGCTAATTATAAATATAAAAATTTTACACTGTAAAAAAAATAAATAAATAATGATTTTAAAAATTTTAGAAAGATCCCATTGGAATTCAATTTTATTCTGGCAGGAAATGAATAAGGTATTAAAATTTTATTAAACAGTATTTGAAACACAAGCTGAGTATTTGCTGTGTAGTATATCACTTATAGGATTGTCATCAAGTCTCTCAGACATTTAACACACATGTGCATTAAATAAAGTCTTACAAAAAAGCCTTTGACACATTTTATTCTTCATATTTGGTTGAGGGTATTGAGGGTACAATTCCTAGATCATGCCTGTGAAGTCGTGATGACATCATTATGCTAGAGATGAAGGCTACATGTGGCTAAGAAATTAAAATGCAAGAAAGTCAGGAGCAGCATGTGCTGTGGCCTCTTAATCTAAGAAACACACAGCCTTTTCATGAAGTACTGCTGCAATTGTCTTCATGTTTCAGCAAGAGGGAAACCAAAATTTTTTTATTCATCTAGGAAATCACTGTTTAATCTATTTCTAATTACAAGGGAAATGAGAGGAAGAAAACAGGATATATAAATACATGCTATCTTAATTCTAATGTCTATCTATAAAAATATATGGTTGTAAGAATTACTACTTAAAATTTTTATGAACTGCAGAATCTTGTGATCACTCCCACTTTCAGTCCCATTTTTAAGTCTTTTTACTTGGTTATCTCAACATGCTTTTCAGAGCTGGAGAGAAACCTTACAGACAGAAGAAACCACTTCAGCACAACATGACTGGTAGGGAGTGCAGAGGCATGAAAGGGCTGATTGGGCTCCCATGGGTGTCAGCTGAAGATCCAGAGGGATGTTTCAGGGGCTGGGGGGTTCCCCTGAGAGGAGTAGGGTCTAAACCCCAAGCTGGGCTCCCAGCATACAGCACCACAGTCAGAAAGGAACTAAGATAACATCCAGCTGTGAAAAGCAGAAGGGTTTCATTCTGCCAGAGAGAGATGGCTGGAGACAGAGAGGGCCTCTTAAAGGACCAGTGCACAAGATTTTGTTGGCAGACACTTACCCTGGGCTCTGGCAGAGGGAGGGCAGAGTGGACTAGAGACGCTAGAAGAGAGTCTGGGGTTCATGGCTCTGGGGAGAGAACTGAAGGAACAGCTGCCAAGATCCCTGCGCTGAGTCATTCCTCATATTGTAGAAGACATCTTAGGCAGAGAACTCTCCAAGTAGCATCAGACTTAGGGGAAACAAGAGCCCAACCCATAGGAATTACTCTAGCCAACCCTGTGGAACTTAAACTGCTGATTACAGTATGATTAGTTTAACAGATGATCAGTTTAAGGGCTGATTTGCGTAACAATGAAGTGAGAAAATACAAAGCAGCAGCCAAAATGAGAAGAAAAAGAAACAGACCTCAAATGAAAGAACAAAGGAATTCTCCAGAAGAACTAGATGAAATGGAGGCAAGCAATTTAACAGATAAAGAGTTTAAAGCAATGATTATAAGGAAACTCAAAAGCATGAAAAAAGACATAGAAACCATAAAAAAGGATCAGGCAGAAATAAAGAATGAAATATCTGAAATAAATAATACACTGGAAGGAATAAACAGTAGGTTAGATGAAACAGAGGATTACATTAGTGATTTGGAAGACAAGGTAGGAAAAAACACCCAGGCAGAGCAGCAAAAAGAAAAAAGAATTTTAAAAAATGAGGAGAGCTTAAGAAACATATGGACAACATCAAACGGAACAACATCTACATCATGGGACTGTCAGGAGAAGAGTGAGAGCAAGGACTCAAGAACCTATATGAAGACAAACTGACCAAAAACTTCCCTAATTCGGTGAAGGAATAAACACACAAATCCAGGAAGCTCAGAGTCCCAAACAAGTTGGACCCAATGAGGCCTACACCGAGACGCATCATAATTAAAATGACAAGGTTTAAATGCAAAGAGAGAATCCTAAAAGCCATAAAAGAAAAGCAGCTGGTTACTTACAAGGCACTACCATTTAGACTGTCATCTGATTACTTACCAGAAATATTTCAGGCCAGAAGGGAGTGGCATGAAATATTCAAGCTGATGAAAAGCAAGGACCTACAACTAAGGCTACTTTACCCAGCAAGGCTATCATTCAAAATTGAAGGAGACATAAGGAGTTTCCCAGACAAGAAAAAGATAAAGCAGTTTAACACCAAACCAGTACTGTAACAAATGTTAAAGGGTTTACTTTAAGAAGAAGAAATAGAGGGAAAAAAAAGAGGAAAATACTCTAACAATAAAAAGGCACTAAATACATATCTATCAATAATTACCTTAAATGTAAATGGCTTAAATGCTCCAAGCAAAAGACATAGGGTAGCTGAATGGATAAGACAACAAGATCGAAGACCTTCATTGAGGCAAGATGGCGGGATCATGGTGTGGAGCTGTGAAGGGATAAAAATAAGTATGCCTAGAAGCAACTTTTAAAAGCTTTTTCTCTTCAAGTCATCTTTTTCCATACCACCCAATCAGCATCTTGATTCACCATGGCAGTAGCAGCAGTGAAATAGGCGATATCAAACAGAACTATCTTGAAACATTTATTTCCATTCAAAATGGACCTTTATATTGTGTTTGTCATAAATCCATGTATTCTGCTCTTCCAGATGACTATAATTCCAAAGTAGAGCTTGCTTTGACATCTGATGGCAGGACAATAGTTTGCTACTATCTTTTCGTGGACATTCCGTATGAACACACAAAACCTATCCCTCGGCCCAATCCTGTGCGTAATCATGAAGAAACACTAGATCAAGTACTGAAAACTAGATTAGAAGAAAAGGATGAGCATTTGGAGCAAGGACCTATGATAGACCAACTTAGCAAAATGTTCTTTACTACCAAGCACCAGTGGTATCCTCATGGACAGTATCATAGACATTGTAAGAAACTGAATACTCCAAAAGACAGATGATACTGAGGTTTTCAGTAATCAAAGAAAAATGTTTTCCTGTGTCCCATTTTCCATTTGAGAAAATGTAATCAAGTATATTCACTACTGTGCTATATAGTAAAATAATAATTAAATGTTCTCTCATGTTAGTAAAAAAAAAAAGAAAACAAGATCTATATATCTATATATATATATATATATATATATATATATATGCTGCCTCTAAGAGACCCATCTCAGGTCAAAAGATACACACAGACTAAAAGTAAAGGGAAGGAAAAAGATATTTAATGCAAATCAGAAAGAAAAGAAAGGCGGGATAGCAGTACTTACATCCAACAAATAGACTTTAAAACCAAGGCTATAGTAGGAGACAAAGAAGGACACTACATAGTGATAAAGGGAACAATCCAACAAGAGGATATAACCCTAGTAAACATTTATGCACCCAACATAGGAGCAACTAAATATGTAAAGCAAATCTTGATGGACATAAAGGGAGAGATCAACAGAAATACAGTCATAGTTGGGGATTTTAACACCCCACTTATTTCAATGGCTAGATCTTCCAGACAGAAAACCAACAAGGAGACAGCAGCCTTAAATGACACACTAGATCAAATGGATTTAATTGATACCTTCAGAGCATTTCACCCCAAAGCATAAGAATATACATACTTTTCAAGTGTGCATGGAACGTTTTCTGGAATAGACCATGTTATTACACAAAACAAGTCTCAGTAAATTTAAGAAGACTGAAATCACATCAAGCATCTTCACTGACCACAATGCTATGAAACTAGAAATAAATCACAAGAACAACACTGGAAAACACACAATGATACGGAAGCTAAATAACATGTTATTAAACAACGAATGAGTCAACAACAAGGTTATGGAAGAAATCAAAAGATACCTTGAAACAAATGAAAATAGGACACAACAAACCAAAATCTGTGGGACACAGGGAAAGTAATCCTACGAGGGAAATTTATAGCATTCATTACAGGCCTATCTCAAAAAAGAAAGAAAGAAGAAAAGAAAGAAAAGAAAGAAAAGGAAGGAAAGAAGAAAGAAAGAAAGAAAGAAAGAAAGAAAGAAAGAAAGAAAGGAAGGAAGGAAGGAAGGAAGGAAGGAAGGAAGGAAGGAAGGAAGGAAGGAAGGAAGGAAGGAAGGAAGGAAAAGAAAAGAAAGGAAAAGAAAAGAAAAGAAAAGAAAAGAAAAGAAAAGAAAAGAAAAGAAAGAAAGAAAGAAAGAAAGGCTCAAATAAACAGTTTAACTCCACACTTAAAGGAACTTGAAAAAGAACAACAAACAAAGCCCAAAGTAAGTAGAAGGAAGGAAATAGTAAAGATCAGAACAGAAATAAAAGAAATAGAATCTAAAATTACAAAAGATCAATGAATCCAAGAACTGGTTCTTTGAAAAGATAAACAAGATTGACAAACCTTTAAGGTTTTTTTCAGACTCATCAAGAAAAAAAAGAGAAAGGACCCAAATAAATAAAATGAGGAATGAAAAAGGAGAAATAACAACTGATACCAAAGAAATACAAAGAATTATAAGGAAACATTATGAATGACTACATTTCAACAAACTGGACAACTTGGATGAAATGGATAAATTTCTAGAAACATACTGTGTCCCAAAACTAAATCAGGAAGAATCGGAGAATCTGAATAAACAGATTACACCTGGTAAAACTGAAGGGAATGAAAAAACTCCCAACAAACAAAAGCCTTGGACCAAATGGCTTCACAGGGGAATTTTAACAACATTTTGAGAACGAATTCCTCTGCTTCTCAAACTATTTCATAAAAATCAAGAGGAGGAAAGGCTCCCAAACTCATTTTACAAGGCCAGCATTTTCCCAATTCCAAAACCAGATAAAGACACTACAAAGAAAGAAAGTTATAGGCCAATATCACTGATGAGTATAGATGCTAAAATTCTCAACAAAATATTAGCAAACTGAATACAGCAATGCTTCAAAAAGATCATATACCATGATCAAGTGGGATTTATTCTGGGAATGCAAGGTTGGTACAACATTTGCAAATCAGTTTTCACCACATAAACAATGAAGGATAAAAACCACATGCTCATTTCAATAGATGCAGAAAAAGCATCTGATAAAATCCGGCACGATTTATGATAAAAACTCTCAGCAAAGTGGGAATAGAGGGAACATACCTAAATACATAAAGGCCATATATGACAAATCCACTGCCAGCATCATACACAACAGGCAACAACTACAAGTGTTTCCCTTAATATCAGGACAAGACAGGGATGTCTGCTTTCACCTCTCTTGTTCAACATAGTACTGGAAGTTCTAGCCACAGCAATCAGACAAGGAGAAATAAAAGGCATCCAAATTGGAAAGGGAGAAGTAAAATTGTCTTTTTTTCGCAGATGACATGATTCTGTATATAGAGAGCCCTAGAGATTCATGTATTAGTTCTAGTACTAGAACTAATAAGTGAATTCAGCAAAGTAGCAGGATACAAAATTTATTTCCAGAAATCAGTTGCATTTTTATATGCCAATAAAGAACTAACAGAAAGGAAAATTAAGAAAATCTCATTCACAATTGCTTCAAAAAGAATAAAACACCTAGGAATAAATCTAACCAAAGATGTAAAAGATCTGTACTCAGAAAATTATAAGACATTGAAAAAAAATTGAAGATACAAATAAGTGGAAGCACATACCATGTTCATAGGATAAGAAGAATTAACATCATTAAAATGTCCATACTACCCAAAGCAATCCATAGATTCAATAAAATCCCTGTCAAGATTCCAATGACATACTTCACAGAACTAGAGCAAATATTTCAAAACTTTATATGGAACCACAAAAGGACCTGCAGAGCAATAGTGATCCTGAAAAAGAAGAACAAAGTTGGAGGCATCATGTTACCTAATATCAAACTGCACTACAGGCCATAGTAATCAAACCAGCATGGTACTGGCATAAAAACAGACACATAGATCAAAGGAACAGAATAGAGAGCCCAGAAATAAACCTATACCTCTATAGTCAATTAATATTTGACAGAGGAAACAAGCACATACAATAGGGTAACTAGTTTATTCAACAAATGGTGTTAGGAAAACTGGACAGATACATATAGAAAAATGACACTAGACCATCTTCTTATACCACACACAAGAATAAATTCAAAATGGATCAGACTTAAATGTTAGACCCAAAAACCATAAAAATCCTAGAAGAAAACATAGGCAGCAAACTCTTGGACATTGCTCATAGAAATTTTTTTGTCAGTTGTATCTTCCCAGGCAAGAGAAAAAAAAGAAAAAAGAAACAAATGGATTATATCAAAATAAAAAGTTTTTGCACAGCAAAGGAAACCATTAACAAAATAAAAAAGACAACTTGCAGAATGGAAGAACGTATTCACCACTACATCTGATAAGGGGTTAATATCCAAAATTTACAAAGTATTTAACAAAACTCGATACCCAAAAAACAAACAACCCAATTAAAAAAGGGACAAAGGATCTGAATAGACATTTCTCTGAAGAGGACATACAGATGGCCAATAGACATATGCAAAGATGCTCAATGTCACTAATCATCAGAGAAATGCAAAGTAAAAGCACAATGAGAGACCAAAAAGCGCAGGCGGCTGCTGGAGGACTGGGTCCGGCGAGGTGCCGCTGGCGGACCAGGTGGTCCCACATTTGTGTGTGGATAAACTGGAGAAGCAGCTGGGGAGCAAGATAGACTGTGCAACCCAGGGTTCCAGTGCACAAAAAGAAAGTCTCAAAACCTCTGGAGGTAAAAACCTGTGGGGGTTGTGGCAGTGGGAGAAACTCCCAGTTTCACAGGAAAGTCTGTTGGAGAGATCCACAGCGTCCTAGAGTGTGCACAGACCCACCCACCTGGGAATCAGCACTAGAAGAGCCCAATTTGCTTTGGGTAGCAGGGGAAGCAACTGAAAGCTGGCTGAGAGCCAAGGAAGCAGCATTATTCCCTCTTGGACTCCTCCCCCACAGACAGCGTCACAATACAGCGACCAGGGTTACCCTGAACTGGCTAATACCTAAGGCTCCTCCCCTTCCAACATAACAGGCATGCTGAGATAAAGAAATATGGCCCGAATGAAAGAACAAATCAAAGCTCCAAAAATAGAACTAAGCGATGGACGGATAGCCAACCTATCAGATGCATAGTTCAAAACACTGGTAATCTGGATGCTCACTGAATTGGTTGAGTATGGTCACAAAATGGAGGAAAAAGCAAAGGCTATGCAAAGTGAAATAAAGAAAAATATACAGGGAAATAACAGTGAGGGGAAGGAAACCGGGACTGAAATCACCGATTTGGAGCAGAATGAAGAGATAAACATTCAACCAGAACAAAATGAAGAAACAAGAATTCAAAAAAATGAGAAGAGGCATAGGAACCTCTGGGACAACTTTAAATGATCCAACATCTGAATCATAGGGATTCCAGAAGAAGAGGAAGAGCAAGAAATTGAAAACTTATTTGAAAAAATAATGAAAGAGAACTTCCCCAATCTGGTTAAGGAAATAGACTTCCAGGAAGTCCAGGAAGCTCAGAGAGTCCCAAAGAAGTTGGACCCAAGGAAGCACACAACAAGGCACATCATAATTACGTTACCCAAGATTAAAGATAAGGAGAGAATCTTAAGGGCAGCAAGAGAAAAGGAGACAGTTACCTACAAAGGAGTTCCCATAAGACTATAAGCTGATTTCTCAAAAGAAACTTTGCAGGCAAGAAGGGGCTGGCAAGAAGTTTTCAAAGTCATGAAAAGCAAGGACCTAAATCCAAGATTACTCTATCCAGCAAAGCTATCATTTAGAATGGAAGGGCAGATAAAGTGCTTCCCAGATAAGGTCAAGTTAAAGGAGTTCATCATCAGTAAGGCCTTATTATATGAAATGTTAAAGGGGCTTATCTAAGAAAAAGAAGATCAAAAACTATGAACAGTAAAACAGAGAGAAGGGGGAGGGGGAAGAATGGGGGAAAAGGTACAGGGAATAAGCAGCATAAACAGTAGGTACAAAATAGGCAGGGGGAGGTTAAGAATAGTATAGGAAAGAGAGAAGCTGAAGAACTTATATGTATAACCCTTGAAGATGAATTAAGGGGGGAGGGCACGGTGGAATGCTGAGTGGTGGGACAGTGCAGTGTGGAGGGGAATAAAGGGGAGAAAAAAAATGGGACAATTGTAATAGTATCATCCATTAAATTTTTTTTTTTAAAAACACAACATCCATGCCATCTTTCACCTGGCTGAAGACCACATGCTTGCCATCTGACCACTCAGTCAGTGCAGATGAAAAACAGAATCAATTGTCAATTGTCCAGCATTTGCCATGGACCAGATGCCAGAGCCCATATGCTTCAGGATGAAATTCCCATCATCAAATTTCTCCCCATAGATGGACTTACCACATTTGCCACTATGCCATGTGAAGTCACCACCCTGGCACATAAATCCTGAAATCATTCTGTGAAAGCATGGACATTTATAACCAAATCCTTTCTCCCCGGTGCTCAGAGAACAGTTTTCTGCTATCTTTGGAACTTTTTGTGCAAATGGTTTGAAGGAGGCAAGGCCTTTTGAGGAAGCCATACTGCAGCTCTGGCTTTTAGAGATACTGAAAATACCTCTGTGGAACCAGAGGTGGTGACTGACTGAATTAGAATCACTCTAATCAGCCACAACATAAAGTCTTTTAAGAAGTTGTGTGCTCACAACTTTCTCACAACTGAATTTGATCAGAGGCACAAAGGAAAAGAATCTCAATGTGAATGGACCAGTCTGCATGCCTACCAAGACTCTGAGAATCACTACAAAAGAAACTCCTTGTGGGGAGAGTTCTAAGACAAGGCATAGGATTCAGATGAGGATTCACAAGCAAATCATTGACTTGCACAGCTTTTCTGAGATTGTAAAGCAGATTTCTTCCATCAGTATTGAGTCAGAATCAAGGTTGAAGTCACCATTGCAGATGCTTAAATCAACCTCTTTAATAAATTGACTATCAGTTGTTGATAAATAAATAAATTTCATTTGACATAAAATACTATACTAGTTTCAGGTGTACAACCCAGTGATTAGACATTGTATACTAAGTTATCATTCTGATAAATATCGTACCCATCTGAGACCATACAGTTATTACAGTATGATTGACTGTATTTCCTATGCTGTAATTTATAATCTCATGGCTACTCTGTAACTACCAATTTGTACTTCTTAATCCCTTCACCGTACCCATTTCTCCAACCCCACTCCCAGGTGCCAACATTCAAAATGTTTTTGTATCTATTAGTCTGTTTCTGTTCTGTCTTGTTGATATTGTTTTTTAAATTTAATTGTTGATAGACATGTATTTATTGCCATTTTATTATTCACATTTTTAATTCTTTTTCTTCATAAAGAACCTTTTAACATTTCATGCAATACTGGTTTGGAAGTAATACACTCCTTTAAATTAAAAAAAACCACAATGAACTACCAATTCAAAAGAACCTACACACCCCTATGTTCATAGCAGTGTTATTTACAATAGCCCAGCACTGGAAATAGCCTTAGTGCCCATTAATAAATGAGTGGATCAAAAAACTGTGGTACATTTACACAATGGAATACTATACAGCAGAAAGAAAGAAGGAACTCCTACCCTTTGTGACAGCATGGATGGAACTGGAGAGCATTTTGTTAAGTGAAATAAGTCAGGCGGTGAAAGACAAACACCATATGACCTCATCTATATGTGGAACCTAATCAACAAATCAGATAAATGAGCAAAAAAGAACCAGAGACATGGAAATAAGTAACAAAATGACAGGGTTCAGAGGGGAGGGGGAAGAGGTATAATGGGGGAAAGAAGGGGAGCATGTACAAAGGACCCATGGACAATGTGGAGGGGACTGTCTTTGGGAGTGGGGAGGTTAGAGGGCATAGGGGAGAGCAATGGGGCTGGTGGGAGAATGGGGACAACTGTAACTCAACAATAAAAAATAAATTCTTATAGCAACACCCCCTCTAAAAAAAAAAAACCACAATGAAATACCATCTCACACCTGTCCAAATGGCTATCATCAATAAATCAGAAAGCAAGTGCTGGCGAGGATGTGGAGAAAGGGGGACTCTGCACTGTTGCTGGGAATGCAGACTGGTGCAGCCACTATGGAAAGCAATATGGAGATACATCAAAAAATTAAAAATGGATCTGCCTTTTGACACTTCTGGGAATATATCCGAAGGAACCGAAAACTCTAATTTGAAAGAACACAAGCATCCTTGTGTTCACTGCAGTGTTATTTACAATCACGAAGATATGGAAGCAGCCCAAGTGTCTATTAATAGATGAGTGGATAAAACAACTATGGGACATTTACACAATAGAATACTACTCGGCTACATAAAAGAATAAAGTTTTACCCTTCGCAACAGTATAGATGGATCTGGAGAAAATTAAGTGAAATAGGTCAGTCAGAGAAAGACAGATATATGATTTCACTCATCTGTGGAATCTAATGAACAAACTGAACTAACAAGGAAAATGGGGACAGACTCATAGATGGAGAACAGGATGACATCTGGGGGTCGGGGGAGGTTAAAGGGTAGAGGGATTGAACAAAAAGGCAAAAGGACTCATGGACATGGACAACGGTGGGGTGATTGCTGGGAGAAGGGGGCGGATTTAAAGGGGCTACAAGGTGATGTAAAAAAATACAGTAAACAAAAAAAAGAAATAAAGATGCTTTTCAGATTTCACACAATGAGCTATTGTCCTCATTGTGCCCTAAGAAATTATAATACACATTCGTTTTCTTCTTTCTAAATGTTTTAAAAACTAAAAATGATAAAAATATAGGAGACATTATCTTGGACACTTATTGTTATTATAAAATCAAAAATATGCAATATAAACATAAATTGTTTTATTTTTTTTAAAGAAGAATGTAAAGAATAATACAGGTTACATAGCTATAATCTCGTTAAGGAAGATGACATTCAGTTTGCAACAAATACCTACTAGTGAAAATACATTACTAGCATTTCAAAAATTTACAAAAATTTGACAAAATATTCTGCTGAAGTTACCTTTATCTTTGTAAACAAAATATGAACTGGTTTATCCAGTTTCCACTGCACGCCAAACAGGAGGCAAAGTGATAGAGATCATCTTTGATTTTAAAAGAATAAAAACTAAACTAATTTATAGCCCACATATAATCCTTGGGAGTATTTTTTGAGGAGGATGCTGGGGGAATTCAACAGGCTAATGCATATCATTGTCTACTTGAACAGTCTTTTCTTTTACTCAATTGCCTTGACACTTTACAATTACTTATTTCCCCACAAGATATCAGTATTGTATGAGCCACAATTCGTATATTTTCTTTTATTCCCCTGCATATACGTATGCTCCATTTCCTACCAGTTTTCATAAACAAGCCGAAAATTCCTACACACTAGGAGGGTGGTTTCTTTCAGTTTTTGAGGCCTTCTCTTTGTAACATCAAAGAGGTTAACAGTTTGGCCAACATGTGCATGAGGCCATTGATGGTTGGGTGGTATGCCCCTCCCATTTCAAAAATACAAACAGAAAGTGGGTCCGAACGAGGGCAAACTCTAAGTTGTGTTCTGCTGCAGCCTCTGGCCAGGTCAGCTGCTTTTACTCCTTCACTTTGCTGATGTAGTCAGTGAGTTTGCCGATGTTTTCTTCCTGCTGCTCCAGGGCATCCAGCACAATGCCCATGGGTGTCTTCTTCAGCCCGATCCCCTCCATCTTATTCTCTAGTTTGTTCTTGAGGTTCCGAAGTCTGAGTGACGCGTGGATAAACATCACTGCAGAGAGGTGAGACATGGTTAACCCCCTTCCTCCACAGCCACAGCCCACCCACTTTTGGTCCTGGGTCTTGTTCGCTGGAGTCCAACCTGGTTCTCTAACCATTCCCAACCATCCAATGGCTCCTTGGACTGCATATAAGCCTTATATAAAGCTCTCCTTCAAGTCAAGTATGACGTTTTCCTTTTGTGTGAAGGAAAGGACTGTCTTCGGGGTGAGGGGGGATGCTGACCGGGCAACCACACTTCCCTCCCCACATTGGTACTGTCACCTTTCAGCTGCTACAAATGCCCTGACACTCAAAGCAAGTCCACATGACTCCAAATCTGCAGACCAATCACCTTTCTACAAGGTTCCCAGAAAGCAACTCAAGCTCAGTTCTGGGATTATCTGCATTGTGTTCCCTACAGGAAGCAGTGGTGAAGTCAAACGGATAGTCAGTTTTCTGAAGATTTATACATACAAACTAGTAGTTTTACAGATTTAATATGCCCTCATGTTCCCCAAATTTGCTTCGTCATCAAGAATTACCCAAGTTTGTTCATTAAGAAGCAGATTCCCTGGCCCCTCTCCTAGACCAGAACCTTAAAGGGATGGGCCTGGGAATCTGTATTTTAAATAGGCACCCCTGGTGATCTATATCAATGATTTTCAAACTTCTGTGTATATACAAATCACCTGCGCAGCCCATTAGATAGACAAATTCCCAGTCTCCACTCTCCACTCCCCCAATTCAGGCTGTTAAGACTTAGGTAGGGCTTCCGAGTGTAAAATTCCACATTCATTCTGGATGATTCTGATACAGGTGATCCTGCACCCTCATTTTGAGAAACTAATATGCATTCTATCTGGAGGCTCCCAACCTAGATTGACCATTAGAAACACATGAAGCAATTTTTAAAAATAGGGGGTTTTGTGGGCACCACTATCAACCCACAGAATCAAGATCTCTAAGAAATATGGTTGGGAAATTTATATATACATTTTTTTTTATTGTTCAAGTACAGTTGTCTACATTTTCCCACTACCACTTTCCCCTGCCCCACCCACCCCTACCTCCCAACCTCAATTCTTCTCCCCTTTGACTTTGTCCATAGGTCCTTTATACATGTTCCTTGACGACCCCTCCTCTTCTTTCCCGTTATAGGGAATTTATATTTTTAAAAAGCATCCTGGTTGATTCTCACAGTCATCAAAGTTTGGGAATCACTGATCTTGTCTAATTTCCTTATTTTATAGATGTGTGAACTACCCTATATAGTATACCTGGTCCAAACCACGTGGCTGGTTTCAATTTCACTACACTGGCCTGTATCAGACTCTGAGGTGAAAAGGAACCAAAGTTAAATCATTGAAATACTAAGCCTCTAACATATTAGGAAAACTTGAAGAATATTTCAAAAATTCTGAATTTGTTGATTCAAATATTTTGTCTAATTCTGTGTGGGATTCATCTATAAATATTCTGGGCTTAACCTAACATAACTCTAAAAAACCAATTGATTTTACTTTATGAAATAATGTACATGTGAAATACTATTAAAGGTTAAAGGGATATTCCTGTCACTAAGCACACTAGAATTTTAATCAGATTTCTGCTGATGAGACTGAATTTTATCTGTTCTCTATTTCAGGCTTCATTGGTGTGAAATCTCAGTGGGGGGAAAAATGCATGTAAAACTTTGAAAATATCTAGTTCTTGTCACCAGAATTGGAGAACTTAGGATCTATATTCTGGGTCAGTTATTTATATAGACTTATAAAACTTGACACCAATAATGATCTTCTGAGTAATATAGAGTAAGTAGTTTACTTCCAAATAACATACATTCATTCCTGAGTCAGGGCAGTGTAAATGGCAACTTAAAGATTGAGAGAAGATTTAATATCAGACAAACCTGAGGTCCAGTGCAGGCTATGGCACTTTCCAGTGTGTGGTTTCGGATTTGTATTTCTTTTGTTTACTGTTGCATCCCCAGAAGAGTGTCTGGTACTGAGTAGGTGCCCAATACATATTTGTAGAATTAATGTACTATTAGGCTTTAATCTGCTATTTCATAATATTCTGATAATTTTGCAGACATGCCAACACACATAAGCAGCAGGTTATATAATTCCCACTGAACAATCATTCCTACGTTTTTGTAAGAAAAATCAACTCAGGTTCACTTACACAACAACGGAAAAGTGATGCCAAACACAAAGACCATGACTCCTCCGAACATGGATATGAGGAAGTAGCTAGCAACCATGACCACCATGACAAAGGTTGTGGGGTACTGCTTCTTCATCCGGCGGAGGATGTCTTTATTGTGGGCTGCCCACACAAACCCCGTGAACACCAGCACCACCACAACTCCTCCAAGGATCATGTTGAAGGGGCTCAGGAACCTGGAATATTAAAAAAAGAGGGAGGCTAGGTCAACAGTAATAGCAGCAAGAATAGGAAGATGAGGAAGGGGAGGAGTAAAAATGAGTGTGTAGTATTCACTAAGCATTGTACTTCAATTGCCTCATATAGCCCTCAGAACCACTCATTCATTTCTCAAAAGAAGAAACTGAAGTGCAGGGGTAAGAAAATGGTGGGGCTAAGACTCATATCTAGGCAGTTTGACTCCTACCAAACTCATCAGTTCATCTCATTAGAGGTCCACAAGTTTAAAAGACTTAAAATTTAAATGACCCCATAGTTTGGAAGGGCTATGTTTACCTTTCTTTCATTCAGGGCTCTAGCACACATTAAATTGTATTTTCTGGGCTCTAAAGGTTTATTTAAATCCTCACGGAAATGGCTGTGGTAGATGAATGTAGCAGAGAGGTCACACAATGACTTCCATGGGCCAGATCCAGTCTATCGTCAAACTTGTGTTTGAAATGTACAGTGTTTTAAAAAACTTTAACTTGAATCTCAATGTGTTTAAAAAATCCATAAAACTTGGGATTTCTTGCTTTTCCTCAAAACAAGAAAACCTAACCACACTAGGCCCACTTTCCCATGTGTTAACAAAGGCTGGAGGTGCCTTCCCGTTCAGATAGAAGTTAATCTCCATTATGCCTCGGCCCCCACTACCACCACAGCATCTCTGACACAGAGGCCCCAGTTAACCACCATTACTCATTGTTTTTCTAATAAACGGCCTGCGTTGCTCTCTTACACAACTGGACTAGTCATGGAGGCATTTGAGTTTATGACTCCTGGCATAGAGACTCCATTATAACTCCTAAAAAGGGCCGAGAGCATTGTTAGGAAATGGGTTATCAACTGGGATTTCCAAACACAGAGCTTTCAGATCCATTGGTACATAAACCAAAGGTTACACTACTGTTCATAATGGGGGAACACATTATGAGGAGGAACTTTACACCAAGTATTTCATAAAAAAAATTACTGGGCATTGTAGCCCCCACCTCTACCCCTACCCACCGTGATTACAAAACCCTTAACAGGAAAGTTGTGGTCAGCAAGTGCAACAAATTACTAACATTTTACCCTCATAAGAGGCTAATGAGCATTTTACTTGGGAAGGACAAAGAGGGTCAATGTGTTTTCATCATGCTCCGAGTATCACCACAACTGATTTGGAAGTGAGGGATGGCGGAAGGCAGGATAATGAAAGGTGAAGCCAAGGGCTTACTATCTCTGAAACAGAACAAAGGGAGGATTCATAGTCATGTTGAGATTCATGAGTAGGATAACTAAGAATTTTTTAAAAATCCCTTTACATTTAGCTCTGATTCTACCTCTCCAAACATAAGAGCTATTTTAAATCGTTTTTATTAGGAGTGAAAGTATTACATACCTTAATGGATGAAATCGGGGATATAATCAATGTCAAAAATACTTTTAAGAAGTTAAAATGAAATTTTACATGAAATTAAACAGTGGTAAGAGTATTAATACATAATTTAAAATTAAACCCTACAATAATAAATTGCTTCTTTCATTCAAAACTCTTGCAAGCACTTATACTCTTTAAGACGATAAATCCCCTCCCTAGAATAGAGTCTAAGGAAATAAACAAAAATGAAAAGACTTGAGTTGTACAGTATTCACGAGTGGTACTTATGATTAATAACTTTTAGAAATAACCTATAGGGCCAAGAATTTACTAGATGGTGATATATAAGGCAATTTTTTAAGAGTCAAAGCATAATTAATAATATGGAAAACATTAATAATGCATCGGTAAAAGCGACTACAACACATTGTCCGTGTGAGAGTAGGTGGATTCACCATATGCTATACAGCTCAGAAGTAGAAATTTTTACAATTAGTAAATTATTTTGTAATCAGAAATAATGTGAACATATAAAAAATAAAGTATAAAAATATAAAAGCAGCTGCTCCCCAGCCCCACACCCAGGCGTGGTACAGCCAACTACAACAGTCCATCTTTACTTCATCTCTTTAATAACGTTAATACAATTTCCATTCATACACACAGTGAAGCTGCTCCTTCTCCCACTCAAACCTTGGTTCACTGCCCCCAAGCTTTCCCAACATCTAGCCCATGTTCTCTTCTGTCTTCCCCAGTTCTTTATTATCTGGGTCTAGTCAGACTCTCTGTACTTTTTTTCATTTCTTTTCTTTTTAAAATTTTATGTAGGTTATACCCTACCTCCTGACTTAACCCCATAATTGGTCTGAGAAAGACAAAAATTTCCTTATAGGCTTTAGGAAACAAGAATTGGACAGGGCAAAAACAAAATTCTCTTTAGCAGGTGGTGAGGAGACTAAATGGAGAGGCCTGGAGACTCTCACAGATTAATAAATCTCATTACTAACACCCAAAGAAGTCTGATAGAAATTACACCAAAGACTACAGTAGTTATATTGGTGGTAGGATTATGAGTAGTTTATTTCAACTTGCTTATTGCTATTTACTTGTTTTCCTCAATAACCATGTATTAGTTGAATATTAAAAAACTGATATTTAAAAATGAATAAATGGAAGTGGAAAAAGGTACCTGAAAGAAATGAACACTTTTACATAGCCTTGGTGTTTACCTACAACTCACTCAAATGTTTCTGAGCTGTAAAGAAAAGACCAACATTAACACAAAGAACTAGAGTAGAGGGTTCAAGTTTCAAGAAACTCTTTTGCATAAAATATAAATAGGAAAAGACCGGTTGGCAGCAAAGTGCCCAATGTCCCCTAATCAGTTCTTTCTGGAACACCTATTAAAATAATATTTCATGAAGTGAGCATGTAATAAAATGCATGCCAACCTTTTCCTATTTTCCTCTAGACAAGTAAAGTAGATAGCTGGGTTGAGTGTCTAAATTAAGCCAATGACAAAGAACAATGAAAAATCCTGGCCTGACCCAAGCAATTCCAGATTTGCTTTTCACCTGTTCCTGCTGCTCATGTTCAAGGGAAGAAAACAGAGCAAAGAGACAGAACTGGTTTGAGTTTACAACACACCCAGCCACAATCTATAATTAGAAAGTAACTGAGTTTCTAAGCTTGAAAAAATGAACACAGTTATTCAGAGCAGAAATAATATTCTTCCTTATTCTGCTTAAGGGCAATTCCATTCCAAGAAATGGTAAAATGCACACCACTCCAATGCCCTGGCACCTGTCTGCACTTGGAGCAAATTAACACACACACCCCAGCAAAAGGGAGAGACAGATGGAAAAAGGGAGAACAGCAGAGAGGGAAAGAGAAGGAACGTGATTTTCTGTCCTTGGTGGAAGTAGGACCTAGTTTCACAAATCAAAAATGAAACAAAAACAGACTCATAGAAACAGAGATCAAAGGGATGGTTACCAGAGGGAGGGGGTAAGGTAAATGAAAGAGGGAAGGGAAACATAGTCAATAATATTGTTAAAAGCTCACATGGTGATAGATGATTACTAAAATTAGTGGGGTGGTCATATTGTAAGGTATAAAAATGTTGAATCACTATATTGCACACTTGAAACTAATATAAGCAATATAATACTGTATGCTAACTACTTAGATAAAAAATAAATTTAAAATCACATAAGTATGTTTTTCCTATTGAGATAAAAAATAAAAATACATACCTACAGACATATATATCCCATTTCACCCATTCCAATAGTAAATAAATAAATGTCATAGTTAAAAATTCTATTGGAATCACTGATGGAGGTAAAAAGGTTTAGAATCCCACCATGAAGCGTGCAGCAGAGTCTTCGAAGATGAATCAATTCAGTCCTATACACATGAATAAGCTGAGGCCTACAGAAATGTATTCAAAGGGATGCAGGGGAGAAAAAAAGGTGCCAGTTGATGTAATTGTGGCAGCAGCTCACAATATAAGCCATTCTGTGTTGATAACTAGCCTCGGAAATCTCTCCCTCACCCCCTACCATTCCAAGAAGCCCCATTCTTCTAGTTGGGATAAACAACTAAGGGTCATTCTGAGAAATCCCTTAGCATTCTTGTTTCTCTCTGAAAGAAGGTAGCTATGAACAGGTGTGGACACATGTCTTAAACATGCAGAGTGATTCAGCTAACTATAGCTACAGGGCTAGCACAAGCTACTGAATGGAAAAAGTCTTGACCAATCTCAGAATTGGAGAGCTGGGGGGATCTTGAAAACCTACCTCATTCTACATAAAAGTAAGCTAAGGAAAAGACAAATTAACAAATTTGCTCCAAGACCCCAATTGCAGAGTTGGCAATAAAACCTTAATAGAGATACTTGGATCAATTCAAAGGTGTATTTGGTAGCTTTCTTCAGGCTGCATGTCAAGAACCAAAGAAACAATATTTCCTGCGCAGTAGAAGCAGCTTTTATACTGAATTCCAATTTTCTAACAGAAAAAGCTATTTTTGCACTTTGGTTCCTGAGGAAGCCTGACTCACCAAGAAAGGAGAGAACAATTATTCACAGTGAACTTCTCTAAATTACTAATGTTTTTTCATAGTCCTTCAACAGCCAGAGGCATCATGGCAAATAGGAACCCACCCAACTGTTTCTTTGCTTCTCATTGCTCTCAGAATAAAAACAAAACTCCTTAGACAAGTTCCAGGCTCTGAAGCGTTCAGCCCCAGATGCCTCCACAGCTGCACCCAGTTGTGTGGTTTGTATCCTCAACAGGAGGCCTTGGCTGGTGGGCAAGGAGGGGCCTGAAATCCAGGCAACACTCTACTGGCCAGGCCTACGATTTGGCTTCACTGCATCTGCCTGCAGTAGTTAGGGTGCTCTTCACAACTGGTGTGAGGGAACCCTCATGGCCAGCAGCTGCTCTGGACACCAGCTTTCTTAGACCACCTTCTCTGGCCTCTGCACTCCTTCTGCTGGAGCTTCTAACCATCCGCAGAACTCACCCTGCCTCTAGCCCTCCCAGGCCCATGCACAAGCTGTTCTCTACCGGATCCTTCCTACCTCCCTCACATTGCAACTTCTTCAGCTTTCTCTCAGTCCCTCTGACCTGACCTGGTCAGAGCACCATCTGATCTTCTTCACAGCACTGACACCTGGACAGTTTTACATTTATTTGAATTAGTACTGGATGAATGTCTTTGCCTCCCACTACAGATTAAGCTCCATGAAGACGGTGACCATGACATTTTCTCCCCAGCACCTAACACAGAACAAGTATTCAATAAATATTTATTGAAAGAAAGAAAAAAAGCCAAGAATCTAGCATATTTTCATGTTATTTAAATGAGCCCAGCAACTTTCTATGGCCACAAATTAAGTGACATGAGGTTTTTCTTGGAGAAATCACTATTATTCTCCTCGGACACTAAATATTACCAGAGAATTAGTTCCTGTCTTTGCACCTTCACAGAGCTGAGATGAAAGAAACAAATAAAAAAGCAAAAGTAAGATAAGCCATCTAAACTCCTATGTAAATGTAAGTGATAATTGTTCTGGTATGATCAGTCAGATTTGTATGTTTTGTCTCTAGTGCAGCCTGAGGGCCAGGAGGGGATCCATGTCTCACAAACCTGTCTATACAGGCCCTTCCTGCTCTTTGTACCTCATATAACCTCAAGAGTCTTGTGTGCTTATATTGGTTTCTTAACAGGGACTTCTGTCCTGGCAAGGTCTATTTCTACTATAAAGTATAAATGTAAATGTATAAACCAGTTTTGAATAAATGTGAGCAGTGTCTCCTGGGTCTAACGATCAGGAGCAGTTAAGATGGGACAGAAGCCTGTCTCTTTTGCTACAGAAAGGTCAAAGTAACCTAACCTTGAGATTTTCCTACTCAATGAATTGGGAAGTCCCATGGTATTTATTACACACTTGCTGTGTGCTGAAATTTAATGCACCCTCAGTAATTGGCACAAACTAAACACTTATATCCAAATGATCCACTGTCCTGGCAGCCACTGGCAAGGTAAAAGTATCCATAGTAAAACACCTTTGAACCTCCATGTTTTCTTTTGCATTTATCAAGCTAATTGTTTGTTTTATTCTTAACAAACAACAGGTTGGATCTGGGTTGGAAATCATATATCTCATACTCCCCAAAGCAATGGAGCTTCAAAGAGCAGTCAGTTACATGGCTCTGATTAGAATGCAACAAATCTTTTTTAAACTTTTTATTATGGAAGATTTCTAACATACACACACAGATAAAAAGAAAGGTAAAACAAACCCTCATGTATTTGCCTTCAATAATTAGGAACTCATGTTTACTCTCACAACAAATAATGCTTTAGTACTTAAGTGAAAAGATAATCATTTACAAACTTCTTTCTGAATACTGTTAGTAGAATTAAATTGCAGTCACATGGCAAGTTCTTACAGAGCAGTGGGAAGAAGATAGGTGCTGGCCAAATGCTAAGGAGACTAGTGACACATAAATTCCCTTTGTACAAGCAGTTTCCTATCTACCGTCCACAAACACCCAATTTCTGCTTTCCCTTTCATTCCTCTGAAACAAGGGGAAGCCACACTGAGGATACGAAGCTGGCTAGTGGTAGGATTAGAAGAACGAGAGCCCCAGTTTTCCACTTCAGGTGGGCTTTCCACCTTTCAGGTGTATCCATACACATGTTCCAGGGGGAGGAGGGCTAGAGAGCCTTAAATATTTATGGTAAATGCCTGCAAAATGGAGAAGCAGCCTGCAGGTCTTAAGATCACACGCATGGAAGTGTTCCTGAAAACAAGTCATGCTCACTGAAAGAAACAGGAGATGATGTTATGAGTAAATATTCTGAAGCTGAGTGATAAAAGGGTTTTCCATTTGTCCAAAAGGAAAATAATAAATTTCCAATACTGCTGTTCAATCTGGTGTTAAGTGGATAGGTCAAATTCATTTTTTAGAACTGGATTTCCTGTACAGAGCTCTCTGCCTCTAACAGGTTCATTGTGAGCTTCTGGTCCTCTAAGGGACCAGGAATCCAAAATATGCTCGTTCATTTTGCACACTTACCCAGAACCACTGTAAATCCTTACATAAGAAAAAAAGATAGAAACTAACAACATGTTGACAGTAGCAGGGAAAGTTGTTTTAAAAAGTATGTGGGCCCCTAACTGGTGTAGCTCACTGGGTTGGGTGTCATCCTACAAACTGAAAGGTCACCAGTTCAATTCCTGGTCAGGGCACATGCCTGGGTTGTGGGCCAGGTCACTAATTGGGGGCAGAGGAGAGGCAACTGATCAATGTTTCTCTTCCTCTTTCTCTCTCCCTCCCCCCTCTCTAAAAATAAATAAATAAAAGCTTAAAAAAAAGTGTGCAGGGAGAAGTCAGGAAGAACAAGGTTACATAAATAGTGTCAGAAGATGATTTAACGAAAGACAATCTTTATTAGATGACAAGTTGTGTAAATTATCACAATCCACCAGGGGAAGACATACGCCATCTTACCACAGGCTCTGCTTCATAAGCGAATGAAGGGGTCTGGAAGGGCAGAAAGAGATGAATTCTGGGAGGATTTGGGAAGGCTGGGTGGACTTGAATTTTTGCCTGTATCCTCAGGGCTTACACAATGTCTGGCACAAAGTAGGTGCTCAGTAAATATTTCTTGAACTGAGTAGAAGGGTGAGGATGAGTAAAATTTAATAACTATTTCCCCTGTTCACATACTATATGCCCCTCCCATTCTCAACATGTGAGAGTGTTGGAATTTAGAATCATAATGTAGAGGGAGATCAACTTAGTCAGACTAAAGGTGATGCATGTTTACATAAATTTGTTTCACTGTATGCTTGCTATGTTGTACTTATATAAAGATTAATTCTGACATGTTCAGCGTCATCCAGCTAACACTGTAGACTCTTAACTGAGTGAAGGCAGGAATCACAGCTGTCTCATTTCCACCATATCTTCTGACACATTGTCAGACAGGCTGGCAGGTGCTTCATAGACTTTATGGAGTGGAAAAAATGAAGCCACACAAATAAGAGTGCTATCACAGAACTGGTGCTGAAGCTGATTAATCTCAAAAACATTTTCACTAGGTTTTACCATGAACAAGCTGCAATTTCACATACTAATGTTTTAATACATTCCCTCCAGAGTATCCCAAGGCTCTCCTATTGTTTTCTTCCTCTACCAACTGGAAATTTTGTTTTGTATTTTTGTTTTTTACTTTTAATCCTTACTTGAGGAAATGTTTATTGATTTTAAAGAGACGGGAAAGAGGGGGGAGAGAGAAAGAGAGTAAGAAATATCACTGTGAGAAACATTGGTTGGGTGCCTCCTATATGTAACCTGGCTCTCCTGGGAATCAAACCTGCTAACGCTTGGTCTACAGGACAACAATCCAAACAACTGAGTCACCCAGCAAGGGCCCAAACCATTTTTCAATACCAGATGCTGACAGCCATAGTTCTAGAACATTCTTTAGAACCATACTCATTTTGAAAAGATTACAGCAACACTCTTTCAAATAGAATTACCAGCATTCCAGAAAATCCTTTGCATCTCCAGCAACTGAAAGCGTAAAGGGGTAACTCTAGTTTCACAAGGTGATGCTTTCTATGAAAATAAAGGGCTTTTTCATTTAGCAGCTACACTGTGCTTTCTTAAAGGGAAGGCATGCAGGTACACAACCGAGCATCGGTGCCTTTCTAACTGGAGATGCAGAGAGGGATTTATGTGTTTGAGAATTTTGCATGCAGTTGGCACTTCTAATGCCACACCAGAAAATATGACTCTGCTCACAGGGAGGAATTTGTGAGAAGACTTGCAAATAATACAGATGTGAGAATCAACTATGCAGGAGAAGTTGGTTAATTAGGGGCTTTAGAATATTTGCAATGATTAAATGGGAAAAGTATTTCACTTTTTATCAATAAAAGAGGCTGTTTTTAGTAGCTTTGGTTCCAATTAGCCACTGACTCAAGCATTTATATTTGTGAAAGTTGGGAAGTTGAATGGGATCAGTACCTCTCAACTTCAACTTGGTGGTACACGAGGGGGATCAAAAAACCCCAGAATTTATTTATAAAAAATTTATTCTTACATGTTTAAACTTGAGTCACCTTCAAAGTACTCTCCATTTGATGCAATACACCTATCGAGTTTTTTCCACTGCTCAGAACAGTTTTTGAACTCATCGATTTTGATACCTTTTAGTGCTTCTGCTGTTTTGTTTCACCTCTTCCACATCTACAAAATGTTTCCCTTTGAGGACTTTTTCACCAGAGGAAACAAACAAACAAAAGGGTCACTTGGCGTGAAATTGAGTGAATAGGAAGGGTAGGGCACAGGGGTCATGTGTTTTTTGGTCAAAAACTGCTGAACACCCAGGGAGATGTAAGCAGGTACGCTCATAAAGTACCCATCATGAAATGGGCAAACAAGTTGAAAGAGTCTTCAAAAAAAATTCACTGAAGCTGAACACAGCCTTGCAGAATGCCAGCAGGTACACTGATACAGATGGGTTCCTACAAAACTCACCCAGCGGGGAAGCCTATACCACAAAGGGCCCGTCCTCCAGAAGATAATTCCGGTTGTTGGGGGAGAGGGGGAATTACAATAACACTACAGGTGCCTGGACCCAGCTGAGAACTGTATATTTAGAATCTCTGAAGGTGACACCTGGGCTGATAAGTATGTTTATTTAAATTTTCTCTTTCTTTTAAACCAGAGTAGACTTATACTTCTTAAACTGTCATTGCCTATGAATTTTCTGAGAGTCTTGTTAGAATATAGATTCTGACCCAATAGATCTGGGGCCTAAGAGTCCCAGCAATTTCTAACAAGTTCCCAGAGTGAAAGATGCTCTTGCACAGTAGATTTCTCCAACTCACAGCTTTTGGCATTCTATTAAGCACACAGAAATTCCTGTCCACAACTAGAATATCTTCAATTGCAAGTGCTATTAAATGTTGCCTTTGCTCTGCACTTTAAAAATAGTGACCCCAAAGAGTCACTGGTTCGATTCCCAGTCAAGGCACATGCCTGTGTTACAGGCCAGGTCCCCAGCAGAGGTTGTGCGAGAGGCAACCACACATTGATGTTTCTCTCCTTCTCTCCTTCCCCTCTAAAATAAATAAATAAAATCTTTTTAAAAAACCAAAAAATAAAAATAGAGACATAGACGTCTATCACTGTATGTGAGAGTGAGGTAAAGAGAGTATCTGGTGCCAAGGTGTCTTGTGACAAGGAAGGAGAAGGTTAAGTCACGTCCTCTTCAGTCTCATACATCTTTCCCTTTTGGATTTAAAGGATGCAAAGCCATTTTCAGCAAAACATACATTTTCTATCTTGTGATTCATGTTATTCCTTTTAAGTCATTCAATCTCTTCTGAGTGATACCTGCATCTCAAAAGGAAACAAGTCTTCGAGGGAAGCAGTTTTATAAGAAAGACAAGTTGTAATTATGACAAAACCACTAAAGTTTACACATCATCTAAAACTTCTGCCTAAGAGAATAAGCAAGTTGTGAGAATTTTAAATATGTCTCTAACCTAAGATTTACTATAATAACCACAACTAACGTTTCAGTGGTGTCATTTGCAAGGTCTTGATTAGCTTTTTGTTAATTAAATTATTTAATTCCTATTTTATAGCAGTAGAACTCAAAGAGCAAGTGTTTTTGGAGTTAGAGGACATCCTCTTGGTCTTCCCTCTCCCTTCCTGCAGGCCCTCTCTATCCTCATTCAAGCAGATTTTCAACACAAGAGCAGTCAGAGCTGAGATTTAGAACCCTCCAATAATGGCCTGGAGGCCCCTCCTCACCAGCAGGGCATGGAAGAACACCCTTCGACACAGTCCTTTCCCCACTAAACAGCCAGGCTACATTTTCATACAACTCTACCAAGGTATCAAGAGAACTATCACATGCCAAGAGAGAGGATCCAGATCAACAGCTTTTAGCACTGCTCTGAGCCCACCCCATCTACTGATTTCATCAACAGAGTTCTCTGTAGGATGAGACATGTTCCAAAACCAACTTAGCTCCCTGACTCTGAAGATATTTGGTCTCTTTCAGCTTTAACAGACTATACTTCTAAACCTCATGACTCACAGGGAAGTGGCATAGTAGTTAAAAACACAACCCTCAGTCTGTGACTTTGAGCTAGTCATTTAACCTCTCTGAGCCTCAGGTTTAATAATTCATTAATAACAATATCTCATCTCATATGGTTGTATTAGGGAATGCAAGTAAATCACTTTATTATTGTTAAATTATAAAGAAAGAAAAGACCAATTTGTGGGAAAAGCTACAGGTGGTATGTTTGCAGACAGAAAAAACAGCTGAAGGCCATACATTAAGTTTTTACTGGGCTACAAAAGAAATCTCACATTTTGTACAGTTTTCAAAACAATTTACTACTGGCCTCTACTTTTTGAAGTTTTTAAAAATAATAATAATAAAAAATAAACATGGCTTTTACTTTCACCTTCAAAAATTTCACTGCCAACCAACATCTCCCATTTGAAAGGGAGAATACGAAGGGTAAACACTCCAAACTGCCTGAGTTAGTGGACTAAGGCACCACAAGGGAGCTAAATTTAGTCAAGGAAGGGCCCTGGTCTATCCAGGGAAAAATGGATTCCAGCAAGGTTCCCTGAGCTGTATCTGGTCTGGGCATTACACCTCTCTGAAAAGCAATGTTTTTTGTTTGTTTTGTTTTTGGTACATTTGCTTGGTCTGTGTCAGATCTTGCCTTACATCTTCGTATCTAAGTTTTTGAGGTTACCTAAAAACAACAACAACAAAAAAACCATAACTAGATCACCAAATAAGATTCCTTGCTCACTTCTTTACAAAAAGAGAGCAAAGAAAAAGAGAGCAAAATAACAGATGCAATCCTATTTACTATTTATTTTGTTTGTAATTTTTTTTTAAGTTAGTGTACCAGGAAATAAGCTTCAAGCATAAAGACAGGGGAAGGTTCAGAAGGCAGCTGTTTCAGGCCTGTTCTACCCCAACTAATTTTAACTCGGGCTGCCACCTTGGCTCAGAGTCCTGCACTCCACACACTGAGCAATTCTCAGAGATTGCAGGTTCTTAAGCAACGCATAATGAGGACCTGGGTAATTAATTGTCCACTAAACCCCATAGATGAGCGTCCAATACTGCATAGAGGTGACTATTCTGAACCACACCCAGAAACCGTGAACTCACTCTCCTCAGTGCATTCTGTTTGGTCCTATAGCTTCTCCACAACCACCAGTGCCCTGCCCTTGGGCCAGAATTCATCTCTGCCAGATCTCATTGTGCTCCTGAGACTCTGAGATTGGCACAGAAGAATGACTCAATAAACAAGTCGAAGAACAGCAAACCAACTTAAGAAACTACTCTATTAGCCCTTTTTCACACCCTCCAAGTTTGGATTTCTCCTGTCTCCCAGGCCAGCTTGCGCTACCCTGTGTTTACTCTGAAATGGAAATGTCAGGCACTTCTTTAATGGCAAATGAGTTCCTTATAAAGTCTGAGGGTAGCTTTTTCTTTTAAGACGTATGGTATCAGCAAGATTCCATAGAATATCACCACCCCATTCTGTAAAAGCGAGAGAAACACTTAAATACGAAAAGGCGGCTCTTAGCAGAGCAGGCGTGTGTGGATGTGTGAAACTATATAACACGAGGCACTTTTTATTTTAAGATCCGGTATTGAAAAGGCCTATACAGAGAGCGCAGCCTAGGAAGTGAATATACAGTGGCCACACCTGTCAACTCCTGGAAGAAAAAAATTGAGGCCCTCACTCCTAGAGGCAGGGCAGCCTTCACCCCACACTGGGCGATGCGTTCCGGAGAACAGCGTCCTCTTGTCCCCAAGTTCAGCTTCCTTGTACAAAGTGGCAGGCACAATAGAGACACTGCCAGAGCCCGTCGCTCCCTTAATATCCTTCCTACACTGCCGAACCCGAGCGGACTTAGTCCGGATCCAGCCCCAGGATAGGGTTACACCACTTTCCTCTCTCTCATTTTTAAAGGACGGGGGCCACTACTGACATTCCCCTAGCAAGACCCTAGTCGGAGGACGGTTGAAAAGGTCATTGTTCTTGCACGGGCCTGGCAGTATTTCCTTACTCTCAGGGCCCCTGCCTGTTTAAGCCCGAGGAACGCAAAGGAAAACGGGACCCTGGGTTGCTGCGGCCTCGCCCTGCGCACAGGTTCCCAGGGCTGGGCCGCCTGCAATTGCCCGGGCCGGCGCCGCGCGTGCAGAGCGTTTCCGCGAGCCGGAGTCTGGCCCCCGAGCCCCTCCAAGCAGACCCCATTAGTGCCCCGGAGGGGTCCCACTTACCCTACAACTGAAATCATCATGGCAGCCACCACCAGGTAGTTGGTCTGATAGTAGAGCAGGTTGCTCACCACGCGGTTGTTCCATTTGGAAATGTCCCTGAAGTCAGGCCTGGCGAAGCGGTCAGAGCCTGGAAAAAAATCGTCCCAGGCTCGGAGTGGGGGGATGTTTACGTCCATGTCCGCACTCTCCACCTAGGTTTCTTCGCCTCTGGAATCTGGCGGCGGCGGCGACTGCAACCGAACCTCCTGAATGGTTAGCGGTGACGGCCGCTCCGGCTCGGCCGGCTCTGCGGTTGGCAGCAGCGGAGCAGAGAGAATTGGAAGCGGGAGAGCGTTTTTCTCGTCTTTACTTCCTCATTGGCTCTAAGTGGTTGGTTACAGGAAAAATGGGGTCCCGCTACAGAGCAACGAGCTGAGTGCAAAATAGATACGAAATGACAGGAAGGAACCAGGCGAAATCTTTTCTGGTGAGAGATGGCAATGCCTTCCCTAGTCCAAACACGGCCTCCTTTAAAACACCCCTTCTGAATATTTAACCCAAGGAGTGTGTTCTGGACTTTGGGGGAAATTTTTGCGGCGGTTCAGATACCAACCTAACTGAAATGGAATGGAAGGCATTCTGCAGTGTTACTGGGGGATGAGCTGGTTTTCAAAAGTAAGCCGTTACTAACCTCTGCACATCTGAATGTAATTATTATGTTTTCTCTGTTTCACCCTGAGTGTCTATGAGTGAAATCACATTGACAAAATCGGAAAGAAGAACGTGTAGAACGGAAGATTGGTTTGTTCATTCACTTCTTTGTTTTCCTTGTCCATTCTCTCCAGGCAAAATTATTCAACGACTGTGTATTCTGATAGAGTGGGCACAACATGCCCAGATCTGGTCACTTTAGCCCTAATCTGGGCATGTGATTTACATTTGAAAGCAAACTATGGTCTGAAGCGAATTTAATTGTTCTGCACCCAGTATCTTCTGGACAGAAATATGGATTCCACTCAAAAAGATCTTTCTAAGTTTTATCATAATATTTCTGCACAACTTTCACTAAGGGAGAATGTACTTTAATAGATAATATGATAGTTTTGTGTCTCAGCCTAAACAATTTAGTTGTAAATTCTCAGCTAAGGTTTCCAAAGGGTTTTCCTTTTTCCAATTAAGAGGTGGGTTGATATAGTCAACACCCTTTTATCTCAAGTGCATGAGAAAAAAAAATTTCAGTTAACTTCATAGTGTGGTAGCCAAAGTTCTAAAATGCTACTGTGTAAGATAAGAGTCTTTAAATGTTCAATCGTGCTGTTTTTAAAAACTGAATTCACTCTCCTAAGACCACCAATTTTCACCAAAAAAAATTGTAAAGCAATAAAATATATCTAATGCAAAGTCTAGAAGACATAATTTAGTTTTCCTTGGTGATTTAGAAGGTAGTTCAAGAACCCACAATGACTTTGAAATAGTTCTGAGCTCTCACATTTTCTTGATTCTGGAAAAATGGGAATATTTTAAGTCAGAGAAAGCAAAATTAGAGTCCCAGCTCCTCCATTTCTTGCTAGTGACTCTGAGAAATTACTTAATTTCCTCCAAGCTCAGTTTCTTCATTGTAAAGTGGGTATAATAAAAACATCTGCCATGTATAGAGATAAAAAAGTGAATGAGAAGTGCTTAGTGCATACTAATTGCTCACAGTTAGATATTACTGTTATTGCTATTAATAATAGCACAGCCCATGATTCATTTGGTATCATGGAATTAATAGTGTTATAACTTCATTTGTTTTCTATGCTTTCATAATAAACATCTACTGAATTTTCTCTATCTTGTTGCAATTTTGTTGTTTTAGTTGTATCTGGGTAGACTTGATGGGGCAAAAAAGGTTGAAAAATTTCAGTGCGATGTCAAAAGGTATTTTGAGTCCTTTCAAGGCCCTAAGAGAGCATTGTGAGAGATTAAAAAAAGTTGAGAAGCATGCAGCCTTGCCCTGCCTTCAAGGGTCTTGCAATGCAGTAGAAATACTAACTTAAATACCAAACAGTGAGAGGAGTGCTGTCTAGACATGTGCCAGGCTTTGGTGCTGAGTTACAGGAAGTCAGAAGGTGTGGAAGAATTCCCTTGGGTGTAGGAGGCCCAGTAAAGTCCACACTCATTGGAGAGATCAGTGAGCATTGGGAGCTGTGATCAAGAATGTTTATTAATTCCTCAGTACCACATGACCCCGTAAGTCATCAAGTGTGTGTTAGTAATAATGTGATTACTCATTGATCATAAGTAATTGATATCCATTAAATATTTGTTCAGTATAATTTTATTTATTTGTTCAAACCTCCAAAGAGGTTTAAAAATAACAAAAGAAAATTTTAAAGTGATATAGAGCATGATCCCCTTTTCCCTCTCTCAAAATGTTAAATATGCTTCTCACTCTGGATTATGGGACTTTTTGTTTTTTCACTACACATTTCTACCTTTGTCATGTAGGGGAGGAGAAAATTCCTCCTTCTTCCCATTCTCTTAGTTCTTCTGGCTGGTCTAATAATCAATTGACATGAAACAGATTAACAGAAGAAAATAACCAAATTTAATTACATATGTATGTATAGGGGTTTCATAAGAATACTGGATCAATTGAGGCTAATTTGCTTTCTTGAGCTGAGGCCAAGGGGGCAGGGAGTAGTGGTTTGGAACTTCAAAGGGAAGAAAGGCAATTCGTGTGGAATGGAAAAGCATGTGTTTTGAAAACAAATGTTTGCTGGGCTATCTTTAACAATGGGACAATGAGAAGTCTTCGATCAAATAGGCCTTGCTCGGTCCTCCCTATCACACTACTGTAGTTCCTGTTAAGCTACAGTTATCTAGAATGATATCTCTCTTCCCAGAGCAGGTCTTTTATCTAAATTCTTTAGAGGGAAGATCGAAGGATTTTCCTGAGTCTTTCATTTCTTAAAAATAATTAGGTTAAAAGAAGGGGAAGGGTCAAATTGAGGAACACCTGTAAAGGACCCAGGGACAAAGATGATAGGATAGGGGGCAGAGGATTAAATATGGGAAGGGGAATGGGTAGGGCAGGGAAGAGTAATGGGAAAATGAGGACAACTGTAATTGAACAACAATAAAATATTTTTTTAAATAAAGTGGTTAAAATGGCAAAAAAAAAAAAAAAAAACCCCACACAACACTAGCTTAAAATAATATCCCCCATCCACCAAAAAAACAAACAACAACAACAACAACAAAAATATTTTGGGATGGCAAACTCTGCTCCCCTTCAGTCATAAAATTAATTTAGATAAAAATGGACGCGTGGAATCCTTACTTTATTTCAGGCACTGTTTAAAATGCTATTAGTAGCAGCTGTTTGACATTATTCATTCGAGGAGATCGGATTCACTGTAGGAGCCTTCCTGGTGTTCTTATACACAGACTTGGGGTTCTAGATAGGACCACTCTGAGTATTTGTTGTGGGAAAAACTCGATTCTTCTCACCAACTCAGTAAAGAATTATAGATCAGCAAGTCTATTAGTATGCAAGCAAAGTTTATTAATGGTAAGTTCTCCCAGAAGAGTACAGGCCCTGCTGGGGTCGGGGAGAAAGGCATAGGGCACAGATAAAGGCAAGGCAACGACTGCAAGAGCAGGAGGAGATTCAGGTCCTTTGTCCTGAGGACTTACAAGGTCTGTCCACAAGGTATCCAGTCATGCAATATAAAAAAAAATACTTATTGAAGAATATACAAGATACAAGAAACATTGTACATAGGACAATGACACCTCAGTCCCCTTCAAGGTAGGCGCCTTGGCACCTCACACAATTCTCCCAATTACCATCAGCTGCCCTGTCATACTTTCCTGAATCTTATCGATGGCCTGAAATCTCTTTCTTTTCAAGAGTGCTTTTAGTTTGGGGAAAAGCCAGAAGTCACAGGGCACCAAATCTGGGCTGCAGAGGGGCTGAGTCATCTTGATGATTTGATGTTTCACCAAAAAACTCTGCACAAGATATGATGTATGAGTGGGCACATTGTCGTGATGAAGCTGCCAGTCACCAATTGCCCGTAGCTGCGGCCTTCTAAATCGTCCAAATAATTTCCATGAAGGAATGTTCAAGCTTAATACAAAATTCAATGCAAATTTTTGCTCTACTCACTCAGTCATTTTGAATGAAATAGCCACACAGTATACATGCTCACTCAATGGCATATACCTCCCCCACTGACTAGTACAGTGACGTCATCATTGTTTATGCATGCATTCCAGTCCACTCTCCTTGGCTGCCAGGTTACATTGATGTCGCACAAACTCTTCTCGTTATATTAATAATGGCTGGACTTTTTCCAATCAGACCTCATATATAGTTGTGGGATGAAGTGAGGGAGTTATGCATTGATTGATGGGTAAAGGTGGTATCAGCTTCCTCCAGGGGATGTGACTACCTAAATATAGGCATGTGTGAAGGGCTGTTAACACAGGTCCCTAGCCTGATGCAAACCACACCTTGTCTTCCACTGTAAAACATGTGACTGGAAGCAGTAAATCAAAGTTGAGACAGTTACACAATGTTATTTATGGGCTCTTTCTGTAAGCACTAGGGACCTCCTCATAAAACAGATAGTGACCAGAGGCAGGCAGGCAGCTGAAGTTGTATGGGCTTTTTCTTTGGGCACCGTGGATCCCCTCTTTTTCCCCCTTCTAGACCTTAGGATGAATGCACAGTTTCAAAGGCTTTCTTCCCCAGATAGTGGAAATGATATTACATACAGAACATCAAGGTCTCTACTTTTCCAGTGCTAGACGTTGTGTTTCTTGTGATGTTTGGAACACCTGGCAGTATTATCAGACCAGGCTCACCACCACTGAGTTAGTAGGTGAGACTGTCTCTCTCTTCCTCCCTAACTTGGTTTACTATTTATCCTACCTAATATATTCATCTATCTGTATGTAAACAATAGTGGATAGACTAATATTCTATTTGAAGTGAAATAAATCTGTTGCAAGTTTTGCTTGCATGTCTTTGTTACTTTTATTACAGGCAAGTGCAACTGGCTATTTCCAATCAGTGAGTCTGAGCCAGGGGGAGGGCCTGGTGTCATCTATGAAAATACCACCACAGTGAGTGAGGGTATTAGTTCTAAGGCACAAAGATGCAGGGACAAATGCCTTTGCAAACCTCTTCATGGGACAGCAGGATCCTGTGCATGGGCCTCAACTTCCTCCTCTGTGATGTGAGTGGGTTTAGACTAGGTAATTTCTAAGATGCCTGTTGGTTTTTAACACCTGAAGGAGCTGTGATGCTCACTGCCACTAATCAAAGGTCTCCCAAATGTAGCATTGCTGGAGACAAGGATATAACCTCGATGGTTTCATCTGTGGAGTAATCCAGGCAAGAAAAAGAGGTTTCTGGGTTGATATCAAGACATGTGACCTGGAAAGAAGCTTGTGTTTCCTGTGGATTGTGTGCTCCATCCCTCCATTTATTGCCTGGCTCAGTGAATGCTACTGAATTGAATCTCACTGCGGGGGGGGGGGGGGTGTGCTAAATGAAGTAGAGGAGATAGAATATCATAATTTATAAACGGCAGCTACATTTACTCAATACCCATCGGGCTGCATACCGGGGTGTACAACACATGGCCCGTGGGCCTCATGCAGCCCAGGATGGCTATGAATGTGGCCCAAAATAAAATCGTAAATTTACTTAAAACATTATGAGATTTTTTTTGTGATTACTTGTTGCAATGTTACGTAAATGTAGGTACACTCTCATTATTTGTACACATGTGTGGCTTCAGTTTTATTGTGGTGTGCCGCTTCCAGTGTGTTATCTTCCAAGTGCAGACAGTAGAAGTGACACCATCAGGCGTTATAAGTGCTCATGTTGACTTAGCCAGTGACTATCAATAATATTTCAACCTACCATTGCAACATTGGCTGTTTAATGTTACTTATAAGTCAGGTAAACATTCTTATTTGATTATTAAAGGTATTTCCACACCGCAGTGTCACCCCACACACTGCCCGGCAGGCTTTACAATTGGCCCTCTATCTCACTCTGCAATCAGCAGCCAGGAGAGCTGTGGAAGGGCCCAAACCTTGCCTTCTGTTTTCCTGTCAATTAATTTTCATAATAAAAGTAAATAAAGTCCCTTATCTATTATCATTTTTTAATCCCGGCATGGCTTCTACAACGTATCAAAAGAAAAAAGAACCCCCCAAAAGAAAATATTACAGATGAAGGAAGATTGTTCAATGAAAAGTGGACAGATGACTACTTTTTTGTCAAGGCAAATAGTAAGGCACTCTGCTTAATTTGTAGGGAATTTGTGCAAGTTTTCAAAGACTATAATTTGAAAAGGCATTATATGCAAAACATGCTGCCAAATTCAATGCATGTGAAGGATTGTATTATCAGGACAAAATAGCAGAACTGAAAAAAGTCTGTATTCTCAACAAAAATTTTTTCAAAAAGTTACAACTCGGGTGGATTCCATTGTAAAAGCTAGTTATGTGGTAGCATATTTAATAGCAAACTGAGGGTGAGTTTATTAAGCAATGTATAGGAAGCATGGCAGATATAATTTGCCCTGGAAATAAAGGGGGATATTTCTGAAATCAGTTTGTCTCACCAGACTATAGCAAGGGGAACTGAAAAAACTGGAAATCTGTTAAAAGAAGTTTGGAGAGTAAAGCTGCTTATTTTAAATTTTGTGCTTTGGCAATGGATGATAGCACTGATGCTACAGATAGGCTCAACTTGCCATTTTTATTAGAGGTATTGATAAGGAATATGATGTCACTGAAGAATTGGCTTCTTTAATGCCATTAAAAGACATAACTAAATCAAGAGATTTACACAAAACAGTAAAAATTATGTTAAAGCAATTTTCTTTGTCCATTGTCAAGATATCAGGTATAGTTACTGATGGTGCCCTTGAGATGGTAGGTAAAAGAGAGGGAGTTGTAAAATTAGTAGAAGACGATGCAATTGCCACCCAAGAGCCATGTTTGATGAAGTATCATTGCATAGTACATCAGAAAATTTATGCTCAAAACTTTAAAATGGATAATATCATGTAAATCATCATCAAGACTGTGAATTTCATAAGAGCCAAGGGATTGAATCATTCCCAATTTCAGGAATTCCTTAAAAGTATTGATGTTGGCTATGGCAACATCATTTACTCTTGGGAAGCAAGATGGCTAGCTAAGTCAAGTCCAAACATTGAAAAGATATTTTATGATTTGCCACATGTTATCAAGTGGTTTATGGTATCAAAAAACAAATTTGTGCCGAAACTTTACGATGAAAACTGGCTTACAGATTTAGCATTTTTAGTGGATTTAACTGCTCATTTAAATAAGTTAATATGTGTTCAAGGTGAAAACCAATTTATTAATACCACATTTCAAACCATAACAATGTTCCAAATGAAACTGAAATTATGATAAGCTTGAATTAAGGCAAACAATTTTATGCATTTTGACATGTTGGCTAAATACAGTCCAGTGAACAGTGAAAAATATGCAGCCTTGCTTTTTCATTTGATACAAGAATTTGAAAATAGATTTCAAGATTTGCAGGAAAATAATCAATAATTTGCTATATTTGCAACTTCATTTTTAATCGACATAAATAAATGTTACCGCTAATTTTCAAATAGAATGCATAGAGTTGCAATATGACATTCAACTTAACAAAAAATTTGTATCTCTTTACTGGATTTTAAAGGTTCTGTCTTCCCAGACACAAATATCCCTTGCTTCACAATCATACCTTATTCATGTCACACTATTTGGCTGCACCTACATTTGCGAACAACTATTTTCAAGAATCAAACACATTATGGGTAAAATTAGAACCCAAATATCTGTTGAGCACCTTGAGAACTCACTGAGAATTGCAACTCTTTTATCTAACCAGATATTGATGCACTAGTTTACCAAATACGATGTCAAACATTCCACTAGTTTTATGTTGTCCTCTTTTCTTTTACTTTCATAATAAAAAGATATTTAAAAAGTCAGTGACTTTTTATTAAGTAATAAAAAAACTTAAGTATGTACATTTTTGATATTAGTGATCACAAACTTGGGACCTGCTTGATGATTTTAAAGGATTATGGAAAAGGCTGCGTCATAATTAGGGTTATTATGTGAGGGCCTCTTTGCTTATTTGTGGTGGCAGATATCACAAAAATTATGCATGGACTGTTTTTTTGCTCATCAGTTTTCGTTAGTGCTTGTGTATTTAATGGGTGGCCAAAGACAATTCTTCTTCTAGTATGGCCCAGAGATGCCAAAAGGTTGGACCCCCTATATATATAGTCCCCATTTCAGTAGTTCTCAAGCTTTAATTTGCACAGAAACCTAGAGGGCTTTGCAGCAGGTTGGGGGTGGAGCCTGAAAATTTGCATTTGTAAGAAGTTTCCAAGTGATGCAGACAAGATTGATCAGGAGTTACATTTTGAAAACCACTGTGGGTTCATTAAATTTTCAGAGGCTTACAAGGCAACTATTATTATCTCCAGTTTACAAATGAAGACACAGATGTCCCCAAGATCTCATAGGTAATAAGTGGAGAGTTAATAATTTCTTTCTGACACTAAATCTCATTCTCGCCCACTTTAAGGAAAACTATATGTAATTATTTATATCTATATCTAGCTATTTCTAATTTAATATAATTATTTTTCTGTATTTCAGTCATACACATATCTATCTATCTATCAGTTTTTGACTCTGGAAGAAAATACCTAGTCCAAAATTTTATCATCATTTATCTTTAGGTGATGAGATCATGTGTGTTCTAAAGGATTAATTTTGGTGTTTTTCTTCATACTTTTCTTCTATCTAAATATTATATTTTTCTCAGAGAAAAATGTTTCTTCGATTGTTCCATTGCCACTGAATTTCTTATATGACAGAATGATGTGACACTATATTAATATTGATATTAACAAAAAACCCCAGTATCTTCATCCAACCCCTATAAACTGATTTAACTGAATTTTACTCTCAAAGTGAGTACCTTTATGCAAAGATGTTGGAACCGTCCTGAAAATCAGTAAGTGAAAATTCCCCTGGTGGTTTTCCTCAGCTGGAAGCTTTGGCATATTCAGGTGACTTTTCCAGGAGTTTTCTCACAGAATATACAATTTTATATAATTATTTAACACATAAGTTATATAAACATTGTATTAAGCCTATTATTTTCAAGCAGCATAACATTATACACTAGATAAAAGTTAGGTACTTAAGGGTCGTTTATTAACATTATAATTACAATGCAAGGCTTTCCGGGCTAGGGGTACGTCCCCCGAAGTCGGCCGGCCCCCACGGCCCAGCCGGCCCCGCTCTCACTCCTCGTCCCCGCCTCCGCGCCTCCGGCCCCGCCTCCGCGCCTCCGGCCCCGCCTCCGCGCCTCCGGCCCCGTCTCCACCCCCAGCCCCGTTCCTATGCTTGGCCCCGCCTGCCGTGGGGGTACCTGGGAAGAGGCGGAGAACAATATGGCGGATGGCGAGGAGCCGTAAGTAGTTGGGCTCTACTGGCGCGCCGGTCCGGGTTGGGTTGTGAGAGAGCGCGGCAGTGGGCGGTGGCTGCCGCCACCCGGGGTCCTCCCACACCCCGGCCCTGTCCCCTCGCCCCCATCCTCTCGCGGCGCCCAACGTGTAGCGTGATGCTGACCCTTCTTTTATTCTCTCTTTCTTTTAGGGAGAAGAAAAGAAGGAGAATAGAGGAGCTGCTGGCTGAGAAGTTAGTGCTGCCGGGAGGCCGGGGCCCTCTCCGGGGACCCCCGCCTCCCCTCACCCCAGGCCTAGGAGACCAGCCGCAGCGGGCCCGGGGGGCTGGGAGGGGGGCACCCGGAGCGCAGGCCGCGCGGTCTTGGTCCCCGCAGCAGGTCCCGTTCGGGCCCGCCCGGTGCTTGACCCACAGGTCAGGCCGGACCATCTGGCTCCCCCTCTTCCAACATCCCAGTGGTCAGAGACGTGACCTTGTGAAAAGGGAATCTCACTTGAACACTCCAAAGGAACACTGGGCCGTTTTGGCCTTCCGTAAACACAAACAACAGTTTTAATTGCAGACTTTCTCAGAGAACTTTCTATGGTATCGGACTAAGCACATAAATTATTTTTGCAGAATAATTGGCTCTTAAAGGAGAGTGTTCATTCCAAAGAGCTTATTTTGCCAAGTTTTTACACACCCTATTTCTTATCAGATGGTTAGTTTTGTATGGTGAGACAGATGTAAATAGAGTGTTTTTAATTTTTCCTCTGCCTCACGGGAAGGGACGCAAGTACCTTTGCGGTGGGTGTGGTGAGTTAGTAATCCCCGATCCAAATTCCAGTAGCAGTGATTTTAGTCTATGTTTCGCCCTCAGAAAGTTGAGTGTCAATTACCAGAGGACTGGGGGGGACAATCTTTATTTCACATTCCTTCCCGCCTTTCTTTTCCTTTCCGCTTTTGCTTAAAATGACAGTGAAAGTTTGAGTGCTTACTATATTCTCACTCTGACCTTAAGTAGCTATAAAAATTTGCAGATGAAGTTTATGGCTGTTGAGTAATCTGTTCAAGGTCAGTCACAATGCAATTAATTGTGGAATCAAACCTAACTATAATATCAAAACCTAAGGTCTTTATTGCTAGGAAATATTTCTTGGTCCCTTTTGTAATACATTTGAACATAGATGTGGGGTTGTAGGAAATTTGAAAACTAAAAATAATTACAACCAATTATGAGTTTTGCATTGAGTGGGAAATACGTGGATTACTAGTGTATTAAAGGAGTCAGTGTTAGAACACACTCAGTTGTGTGATATAAAAGATTTCTAGACAATAATGCCTACCTGTTGTATAATCGTAACCTAAAACTTTTTTTGTATTCAGTGGCAATAAAAAGCACCTCATAGTATTTAAAGAGATTGTTTTTTGAAAATTGGGACCTCTGTTTCAGATAAAAATCTGTAAGTTACTCTCATCAAAAATGATGTTTAAATTACATCTTTCAAACTTGGAAAGGATAGATGAGTTATATTAGATGTGAAACATCGCGATTCTGAAAGTGGAGTTATGTATTTATTTTTCTTTTATAACTGATATTTCCTGATTCAGGTGTATTGAAGGAACAAATTGGGGAAGTTCACAGTGATCTTTAATAACCCATTTCTTTCTGATTAAACATTATCCTAAGTTTTATTTTGCTTTGCTGTAGGAACCCAGAAACACATAGACTGATGTATTTCATTAAACGTGCAGTTTTTAACTTTAACTAAACTCTGTAATAGCCAAGAAAAAATTTAAAAGCATAAATATAATCACATTAAATAATTCCCTTTTTATTTGAGCAGCTCTGGTGTGGTTATTATTTGATATGGGAAACAATAGTTGTAGGTGTGGGTTTTTTTCTTACTGATCTTTGCAGCTGAATTTACTGTGTTCTGTGCAGAATGGCTGTTGATGGTGGGTGTGGGGACATTGGAGACTGGGAAGGTCGCTGGAACCATGTTAAGAAGTTCCTCGAGCGATCTGGACCCTTCACACACCCTGATTTCGAACCGAGCACTGAAGTGAGAAATATTTATTTTTAAATAACTCCTCTTATAGTTTTGTTTCAAAAGTAAAATGCTTTATTTTTCACTTATAATAAAAATACTAATACAATTGTGTAAGTTATCTTGAAATACTAAGTTGTATATTTGCAACCGATTTTATTTGAATGGCTAATAGTTGAGTCATTTTCACATTTCTCATGTAATGTTGAAATTTTTTGAGTACAATAACTTTGTAATCTCTAATATTTAGAGTTTTAAGTTATACTTCACTTTGAATTTCATTTTATAATGATTTCTGAGACACATGCCCCTTTTTAGTTTTCCTATGAGAAATTAACTTTGATAGTAAGATAGATGTGTTTGTTTAAATTTTGAAGTTTAAATGAGCATTTTAGGATTGAAGATAACTAATTTCATGTTAAAAATTATGTGACTGCTGTATGACAGGAATAGAATTTTGGACAGATAGTGTTTGACTTAAAGCAAGTGTTAAGTTAGATAAAACTTTTTTTATTACAAAGTAGAAAAAAGTATTCTTTATAGTACATTCTATGTCATTTTGTGTTTACAAAGAGAGACTGTTTTGAAATAGAAATATTGTACTATTCCTAAAGGTATAAACGCTTGGATTTGACCAGTATCTTATCTGAGTAACTTTTTCTTCTTTAGTGTCTTTGGACAAAATTGATAGTATTCTTTCATTCTTTGGACCCACCTTATTTTCCTGGTTCTGAATTTTTTTTTTCCTGATTGTTTAAGATAATTCTGTTAAGTGATTGTTTCAAATAGATTTCTGTTAATATACAGTTTTCTAAGAATTTTATCTTTTTTTTTTTTTTTTTTTTTTTTTTACCCCTTCCTGAAGACCTTTAAATACTTCGTGCACTGTTTGATTCTCCATTCTTAGGATTTTTACACTTTTCTCTTTTTAGGAAGTCAGGGAAATAATGAATTTGATGCCTTCCATACTGTTTCAAAGTTAAAAAAAGATAACTTTCAAGTACATAGTTTTTCTTTTTGGAAGTAGTCTTTTTAATTTCATACAATAAGAGTCAATTTAAAAACATTGAAATTGAAATGCTCTGAAATCATTAGGGTTATAAAATTTCTAGTTCTATGTTCATAAATTTAAGAGTTTATTAAATATAAAGTCTGCTCTTGATCCTCATTTGCATTTTTCATGGAAACATCAGAAACTATTTTATGGCTTGTTATTGTATTGATGGTACCTATGTTTTTTAATAACTAGGCTTTAATGCCTTTTCATTCTTTACAGTCTCTCCAGTTTTTGTTAGATACATGTAAAGTTCTAATCATTGGAGCTGGCGGCTTAGGATGTGAGCTCCTGAAAAATCTGGTAATATATATACATACATATAATATGTATTTTTTCTCTTTTGTAGCAATTTTCCTTTTCTGTCATGCTAGGAAATTTCTTTATTATGATTATTAACCTTTTGTCTTGAGCCTTTGTTAGATAAGTTTAGCAGGTCAGATTCCAGTCTTAAATTCTAAAGTTCTCAACTATAAAGTAGTTGACAGAAATTCTTACTTCTCTGCTTTTTAGCAAAGAAATCTTTGTGTGTCTTCTTGCAAAGTGCTCATTAATTTCAGATAACAAAACTGGTAATTCATATTATAACGAGCAATTATTTTAAAGGCTTTTATTTTTAATTAAAAAAATATTTTATTTATTTGTTTTTGGACAGAGGGGAAGGGAGGGAGAAAGGGGGAGAGAAACATCAATGTGTGGTTGCCTCTTGTGTGCCCTTCACTGGGGACCTGGCCTGCAACCCAGGCATGTTCCCTGACTGGGGTAATCAAACCAGTGACCCTTTGGTTTGCCGGCTGGCACTCAGTCCACTGAGCCACACCAGCCAGGGCTTAACAAGTAATTTGAAAGAATTTATTATATCTTTTGTTCCTTAAGATAACCCACTTATATAGGGCATTGGCTCATTTTATGTAGAGGGAGACATGATGTTCAGAGAGGTTAAATGATTACCTAACTTCTTTGGTTTGCAGTGATAGGTCTGGAATCTAATGCAGGCGTCAATTCTTAGTCAAGTGTTCTTTTCACTGAACTATAGGTTAATTTGTTTCTAATGAGTATCATTTAAGAGAAGGTATTGTTTAGTGAAACTATTGGGTATACTGGTTGGAAATCCATGATTTGTGGTTTAGTTAATTGGTTTCATTGACTTACGATAACTACCAAGTAGCTTTTTAAAAAAGATGAATACCAGTTTATTTAATAAAGATGGGTAGGAGGAGAATTGATTGAGAGCTGATATATGCCAGGCTTCTCACTGGTGTGTAGAAAAAGTGGGAATACTAGATTAGACCCCTTAGAAAATGAAACGAATAAAACAATCAGGTAAACAACCTAAAGAGTCGACCATGGGGCTGAAGTTTAAGTATAAACAGTCATGTTAATTTTGCTAGGAAGTACTAACATCACTCCTAGTGAAACTATAAAAATTCAGTGTACTTAATGGTACCTAGTGCTAGTGCTGGGTTCTGCGGGGATTGTAGATTATCGCAGTCTCTGTCCTTAATGAATTTGAAGTTTCACAGGGGAGACAACTCTCACACAAAATAAATAGCAATATATATCATGTACTCTGGGAGTACCAAAAATGACAGTGCCTTATCAGACATAAATACTCTAGCAGTGTAAGAACCAGAGTTCTAGAAGGGAAGGGTGGCTTGACTTTTTCCATTTTGGATCTGCTATTTGCAAATTAGGTATATACTAATTTTAAAGGTAAAGGAATTGGAGATTAGATCTGAAGAATAGTCATCAGCAGCTTTAGGAGTGACCTTGTTATTCATTGCATTGTAATACCCTCTTACACAATAAAAGAAAACTAAGGGTTTTCAATTTTACCACTTGTTTCTGTGCTTCAGACGTAAGTACATAAGAGATACACATCTTTTTCAAAATTGATTGTAAGCTTCCCAAGGCTCATTCTGAAAAAAAGAATGAAACATTAGTGTTATTGATTGAGTAAATATTTATTAAGCCTCCTACCCCATTTGCCAGGCACTATTTTAGGTGCTAAAGATACAGATACGCATTAAACAATACAGACAGGTCTTTTGGGGGCTTACATTTTAGTGGAAGAAAAAAAGACAAAATATGTAGTCTGTCAGATGGTAATAAATTTTTTGGAGAAAGGAAAGATGAAAGGTAGCCTGGTGGAAAGGGAACAGACTTATAAAAAGGGGCTATTTGAGCAAAGTGCTGAGCAAGAACATTCTAGACAGAGGGAACAGCAGGTGAAAAAGCTGTGGAGTAGGAGCATGACTTATGTTTCAGAACAGCAAGGCTGTCCTTATTGCTAAAGCAGAAGTGGGTAAGGGGGAGCATTTTCAGAGAGATATCAGAGGTAATGGGAAATGGAGGGGCTTGAAATTAGTATCACAAAAGGCTTTGGAGGTTACTGTAAGAACGTAGCCTTTTACTCCTAGTCAGGAAGTCATTGGAGAGATTTCAGCAGATGGATTGACTTGATCTGACTTTTAACAAGGATCACTGTGGCTGATGTATTGAGAAAAGGCTAAAGGAAGAATAGAGGAGAAAGCTGAGAAGCTAGTTAGAAGGGAGTTGCAGTCATCTAGACCAGAGAGGACAGTGGCTAAAGGGTGATAGCACTGGAGGCAGTAGGAGGCAGTAAGAGGCAGTCCGAAGATGGACGTGTTTTGAAGACTGAGTCAACAGGATTTGCTGATGGACTGGTGGTGGGACATGAGAGTGAGAAAGAAAGGAGTAAAGGATGACACCACAATGTTTTTGCCCCGAGCAACTGGAAAGGTGGAGTGAGTTAGCATTCACAGAGAAGAGGGGACTGGGAGAAGGACAATTTTGGTGAGATTGGTGAATAAAGACGGTTGAGTTTGGTTTTGAAAACTGTTGAGTTTGAGATGTCTTTTGAATGATGTTCACAAGATTGAGGTCATCAGAACTAAGCATAAGAGCACTCTGTATTTCTAGCCAACAAAGTAGGAGGAAAATTGGTAAACTGGAAACTAATTTTTAAAGTATTCAAATTTTCATGAGTATAGTGACCAAGTGAAGAATGTGTTTTGAGGAATTGATCCACACAGGGCCAAATACTTTGGAGGTGGCAACACAGAGTGGAGTTCTCTGGTGACTTAGACAAGAGTTGTTTTCAGTGGAAGTGGTGCAAGTGAATGTTTATAGTGAGCACAAGAGGGAGTTTGAGAAAGCAAGTATGGACAACTCTTTTTGAGGATCGCTTCTTAACATAGGGGCAGCAAATTGGGAAATTATTGATAAGTGATTTAATTTGATCACTTAAACTGACCAGGACCAGGAAAGCATAATTAATGAATGTAACTTAACTTTTTTCAATCTTTTGCTTCTGCTGATAAATTTGAGCAGTTGTACTGTTAGAATGCCTGGCCTTACCCTTAAAACACAACAGTTGTTTGTTTTCCCTAGCTATTGTGATTGCTTGTTCTTAACTCACTACTTTCAAGGTATCTTTTACATGTGCAATATACATATGTGTTTTTGTTTGTGATATGTATCTTATAATAGTTATTTCTGAATCGTGGCATGCTTAATGTTACATAAACTGAGATAAAGATTGTATGAATTGCTTTTAACAGTATTCTGAAAAAAGAATAGTAAGTACAGTTAATTAGTAAAACTAGTAAAATTAAAACATTTAGCAGCATCAAAGTAACAAACTTTACAGATGTGTTTATGAGATTATAAAACTAGAAATTTTGAGTTCTCTAGACTAATTAAAACTGAGTAGTTACACATTTTTGACCTTTCCAAGAGCATAAGTTTATATACTTTGTAAGTCTTTAACCATCGAACATGATTATGCAGAATTTATTATTGAGAATTTGTAGCTTTAGGGCTACACTGAAAACACATTTCAAGTTTTTTAAATGTGAGGAAATTTCTGCTTAATTGGATTTTTCTATTTCCACAGGCATTGTCTGGTTTTAGACAGATTCATGTTATAGACATGGACACTATAGATGTTTCCAATCTAAATAGGCAGTTTTTATTTAGGTAAGTTATAATGTCTAACAGATATTTCCAAAAAGTTATGTGATTTTGGGATGATTGTGCTATGAAGACAGAATTGAGCCTTCTGGGGGTTTTATAAGAGAACAGTAGCTGGACTATTAGGCCCTAGTGATACGGGGGGGGGGGGGACTCGTGAGCCAAAATTTGAGTGGTGACTCTGGGACAATGGAGTTGTAGTGAAGTTTGAGCTTTTTACAGAAGGGGAAAAGACATGAAGAGTTAAGGAGAGAAAACCAAGAGCATTTGAAATGGAACATGAAATACGAAAATCATCTGGGAATGGTTTGTTAGAGATCATTTTGAAAACTGGAAGTGGTGCACACTTGCAGGGGTTTGAGTGTCTAGATAAAAGTGTCTGTTAGTTAAAGAATAACAGATATGGAAAGATAATGAACTTTTTTTTCTTTCTCTAGAGATTAGGATACTAACAGCAATTAGTCCTTGGTATATAAGATAAGGTTAGGTTTGCAGAAAAAAAGTTAAGTTTTAGGATAGGCATAAAATCTCTGCCTTATCTTTGTGGAATTTCTTAGAGAAATTGAAGGATGGGTTAAACTAAGTCAAGTTAATGAAATGTTGCAATGTGAACTCTACATTTAACTTTTATTGTTTTCTTTATTTTTTAACCCTTGATATTTCCCTTCTCCATAGAAAGGTTTTGGCGCCCTTGCTGGTATGACAAATTTTGGTGTATAAGTGTTCTAAAAAAATACTACTGAATTAATTGGTTATGATAATAATGATCGTGCCCTTTAATTTGTGGCTAAAATAATGATGATCTTAATGATAGTTAACATGTATTGATTGCTTAGGATGTATAAAGTTTTTTCTAAGCAAGCTCTTTATATTACCTCATTTAATCTCAGCAACCTTCAAGGTAGATCCTTGTTTTCAAGGTTAAATAATTAGGCCAAGGTGTCCTGCAAGGATGGTGTGTGTGGAGGGCCATTTTATTCAAGGTGCAGTTTTTAGGTGGAACAATGTGATTCCCTAATCCTGGAATGGTAAATTAGTAAAAATCTTCACAAAAACAATCTAGGGGTTATTTTGTTTTGGATCTACTGTGAAGGCACATAAAATCCATACCTTAAAAGACCCTTAGGAGTCTGCTTTATCGTGTTTACATACCTGAAGAGCCCTGTGTCTAGAGTAGTTGAATGCAATACTGAAATCTAGTTCCCTGATTTATGTATGCTAGAGTCTTTTCTATTGCAAGTTAGGACAAAAAATAAAACTCTTATCAGAAGTTTTGAATGAAAAAAGAACACTGCTTTATTGGAAGAAGAAAAATGACTTGTTAAAATTATTTTTTTAATATTCCAATTTTAAGTAAAATATTTCTAATAAGCACACAGTGCTGTTTTAAAAAAGGTTCATTAATTTAAAACTCTTTACTCCATGCTTAGATATGAAGGAATATAAAGATATAAGAATATGGTCATTTTCTTCCAAGTGTTCATAGCTAATGAGTATGACAGACCTATACATATAAAAAAATATGTTGTGAAAAAGTAGTAGTGAAGCACTTACTATGTAAATATGAGGGAGTGATTTCTGTGAGAATAATGAGGAAATACTAGGTACGAAAATACCATTTGTACTGAGATTAGAAGAAAGAATTCCTGTCCTTTTCTATCTATAGCTATGATTCTTATCTAGGTGTGATCTTTTGAGGCCTTATATTTTTAGCTTCTTGAAAATATTGGTGACATTTGCAATTTTAGATAATGTCTTTGGAATTATTCCTTCTTCAAAAATGTGGTTATAGTCTCTTCTGGGACACAAAGTTTACTACCCATGCAGGGAATAAATGAAGGGTCTTGCCTCCCTAGAATGAATCTCATTGTATATGTTTCAGCCAAGACCTGCATAGTAACACCTTGAAATTATGGAATTCAGGGCAGGTACTCAGAAGGCTCTAGGTCTGGGATAATGTTTTTTACATTGGGAAATGCCACAGTGAGAAATGGCTAGGAAACCTGCCATAATTATGCTCTACTGAGGGGGCAGGAATCTTCACATTTTCACCTTACTTAGAATTGTCAGTACTTGTAACAACTTAATTTACAACATCAAAAAAGGTTGACATTTAGTGTTGAATGAGTATTCATCACAAATATTTAGATAAAAATATTTTTTAAATATCCTCTAGCTAAATTCATCATGGATATTTTTATGTTTGAAATCATGTAGATCATGTAGATTTATATCATGAATGCTAATTTAGGTATAATTTTTCCTGTAGGCCTAAAGATGTTGGAAGACCTAAAGCTGAAGTTGCTGCAGAATTTCTAAATGACAGAGTTCCTAATTGCAATGTAGTTCCGTATCCTTTGACCCCTGCCCTGCAAAAAAAGTTAGTTAATTTTTTGAAGCTTTTGTTTTTTTCTATACTATAAATGACATGTTTAACATAGAGAATACAGATAAGCAAAAGGAAAAAGAGATAACAGCAGTAAGTTATTACTGAGGTATCTACTGGTAACAATTTGCTCTATCTCTTTCCAGTTTCAAGGTTATATAAATTCTTTTGCCCTAATTTTTAAATTAAACTTCTGTAGCCAGTGCTATCATTTATTCTGCATTGTTGACTTTAAGTTCAGTATCAGTTGCATGTCTCCTCTACTAACACTCTTAAGTTCCTAGGCTGGATCCAATTAATCTCTGTGTCTCCTTAAAGTAGCAGACAGAATAGAAAGTCAGTATATTATTAACCAAATGGAAGATGTGTCAGAGTCAGTATATTTTTATAAGAAGTATGTTTTTAAAAAGGAGTATTCACACTTTTGGTTTTCACACCTTTAGATCAGGGGAACTTTTAGTATTTCATAGAAATTCAGGAGATGGGACTTGCTATGTAGAAAATCTCACAGGATACAAAGTCAACATACAGAAATCAGTTGTATTCCTTACAGTAGTGATGAACATGTGAAATATGAAATTTAAAGTACAATGGCATTTACAGTCACTCAAAAAAAACCTTTAGGTGTAAATAAAATAAGGATGGAATGTCTATGCTGAAAACTGCAGAATGCTAATGAAAGAACTCCAAGAAGAGCTAAATAAATGGAGAGATATTCCATGTTTAAGAACTGGATAGTTAAACATAGTAAAGATGTCATTTATCTCCAAATGTGTGTCCAAGCTTTAACACAATTTCCACCAAAACCCCAGGAAATTTTTTTTTGTCAATACAGAGAATAGTACTCTAAAATTGATACAGAAAGACAAAGGAATACCTAAAATAATGCTGAAAAAGAAGAAAGTGGGAGGAGTTACTATCTAATTTCAAGATTTATTATATGGCTACAATAATCAACACTGTGTAGTATTGCCACAGAGAAGGACGTAGATTAAAACAGAATAGAGAAGCCAGAAATAGCCCCAGGCAGGTACATCCAATAAATATTTGACAAAGGTACATGAACAAGTCAATAGAGGAAGGATAATCTCTACAACAAATTGTGATAGAGCCATTGGATATCTGTAGGTAAAAAAAATGAATCTTGACTTAAACCTCAAATTACAAAAAACTAATTCAAAATGGATCATAGGTTTAAGTGTCAAGTGTAAAACTGTAAAACTTTGAAAGATAACATAGGAGAAAATCTTTGGGATCTAGGGTTTGGTGAAATGTCCTTTGACCACATTAAAAACATGATACATAAGAGAAAAAAATGGATAAATTGAACTTCACCAAAAATTAAAAACTTTTGCTTTGTGAAGGACCCTGTTAAAGGATGAAAAGATTGGAAAATACAAAGCAGATATCTGACAAAGGACTTGTACCTAGAATATATAACGAACTTTCAAAACTCAATAGTAAAAATAATGCAATTGGAAAATGGACAAAAATACGAAGGGGTATTTTACCAAAGAAGATGGCAAGAAGCACATGTAAAGATCTTCAACATCACGAGATATGAGAGAAATACAAATTAGGACCACATTGAGATAGTACCACTCCCCTATCAGATTAGCTAAAATAAAAAATTGTGATAATAGCAAATGCTGGCAATGGTACAGAAAAACTGGATTACTCCTTGCTGGTAGGAAATGTAAAACACTACAGCCATCTGGAAAATAGATTGACTGTTTCTTTTGAGGGGGGGAGAAACATTGCTTTGTTGTTCCACTTATTGATGGATTTATCAGTTGATTCTTGTATGTGCCCAGACAGGGATTGAACCTGCAACCTTGGCGTATTTGGACAACGCTCTAATCAACTACCTACCTGACTGTGGCTGCTTCTTAAAAATCTGAGCATATACTTTCCATATCACCCAGCAGCTTTATCTCAGAGGAATGAATACTGAAGTCTGCATAGAAACTTGTTCTTTATTGTTTATAATAGTTTTATTTGTAGTAGCCCAGAACATCAGTCACTAGGTAAATTGTTTAACAGCCATACTATGGAATAATATATTCCAATAATACAGCCATACTATGGAATAATACTGAGCAATACAAATGCACCAAATGGCGAAATATTAACAGCTTCGATGAACATTAAAGGAATTATGCTGTATGAAAAAGCCAATCTCAAAAGGTTATATAGTGTATGATTTTTACTTAGATAACATTCTTCAAATGACAAAATGGAGAACAAATCAGTAATTGCTAGAAGTTAGGCATGATGAGCGGAGGGAAGGTGTGACTCAAAAGGGGTAGCAGGAGGGAGAGCTTTGTGCTGATTGATGTTATTTGTCTAGGCTGTTAGTTACACAAATCTACATGTGTGTAAGTGATACAGTGAGACACACTTGTACCAATGTCACATTCTTGGTTTTGATATTGCACTAATGTAAGATATAACTGTTGGGGGAAACCTGGTGAAAAACACAGGACTTCTCTGCACCATCTTTGCAACTCCCTGTGAATCTACTATTTCAAAATAAAAAAAAAAAATAAAGAATGCAAATACAGGCCCCTGTTAGGGAGAAAGGGAAAACAAAAACAAAAAAACCCAGCAACACTATGTTTATCCCCATTATTTACATCTGGGAAACTGCGTATTTTATAGAAATCCAGGAGATGGTATTTTTTCGTCTAGCTCCTTGGGTTCCTCCCCTATTCTTTCTGTGTTTGTTTGGGTTCCCTTGATGTTTCTGTTCTAGTTTGAGCTTAAGCCCCCGTTTGCCTAGCTTCAAAAGGAATAGAGGTCTGAATGGGCGAGGGCTAGTACTGCATTTATTTTTCATGGAGGATAAAAAATTCTAGGGCATTCATATATTGTTACTCTTTTTTTCTGTTTTCCTTTTAAAATGGAAGTATAATGGATTATTGTAATTTTAGAGAAGTATAATTTATTAAACATTAAATTGCTCTGTTAGAAAAATTTAAATGTTTTTCACACATATGTGCTATTAAAATATTAAGTGCTATGAGTGAGTCATACCCAGCCAATATTGAATGGGATTCCTTTTGTAGCCTTCAGGCAGGGAAGACTGCTGATAGGGCTTGGTTGGATAAAAGAGAGATGCTTGGAAAACTGAGTAAATGAGAGGAAGAATTCATACCTCTCATCACACCCACCTCCCCCAAAAATTCAACACCAACAAATCACTGGCAAATGAAGAATTTCTGGGTTTTCTTTGTTTTGTTTTTAATTATCTCTTCATTAACTTTTTAAATGACCCAGCTCAATAGGAACTCTCATGTGCTTGTTCCCTTCACTCAACAAAGTTTATTGCCTCTTGGCTTGATGCTGATGGTGTATAACACATGCATTCTGCTTTCCCAGGCTCATGACTTTATATAAAACTTAAAGCAGAAGGTTTAACAGAGTCATAAATATAATGATTTGGGAGTTCAGAGATGAGATTAAGTAGTTATAGGGAGGAATGTTAGAAAAGAGGTTTTGCCAGAAAGTGGTATTGTATTCATTTTGTCACATTCCTTGAATTCCACTACTTTGAATATTTATTATCTATTTCTTGTTTTAAATATGCATGTATAAGTTTTTTCTTATGGTATTGTCACATTCAGCAGCTCAGGTTCCTTTACTTATATTCAGACATTTCAACAAGATCCAGGATTTTAACGACACTTTCTATCGACGTAAGTTGTTCACTTGAAATTAAATTCTCACTATTTTTTGTTGCTAGTTATTTGAGGCTGTTCAGTTTTTTGTCATCTCTTGGTGTTGGTTTTTCAGTAAGGTTCTTGACAGATTGAAAAGACAGTGTGGCTATTTTAAATCTTACTTAACACCATTACCTGTATTTTTCTATGCTGACTTGAGTAGGGATTATTCAGGGATTGGGGGGGCGGTGTGTGTGCGTGTGTGTATTATAGTAAAAAGTGGTTTTTTTTGGTGTGTGTTTTCTTAAAAGGTGTAAATTATGTGGTACCATAGCATTTAAAAAAACAAAACTTGAATGTTTTTTTCTCGTAGAATTTCATATAATTGTATGTGGACTAGACTCTATCATAGCCAGAAGATGGATAAATGGCATGCTGGTAAAGACTTCTTGCTGTTGCTCTTAATATACTGAAAATCAGAATTGCTTATCATATTTTTGAAAAATCAGAATTTATTTAATTTCCAGTAAGTTCATGGACTTCATTGTTTATTGCTAGTTATTAATTTTCAGGTGAGACCCAAAGTTACTAATATTATCATCCCTTGATTTGATATATTAGTATTAAGTCATGTATTAACTTGTGGAATTACTTGACAACATGCTTTTTCTTTCAAATTCTTATCCCTACTTTTAATATTTAATTGAAATAATTTTCCTAGATATCTCTTCTAAATTATGAAGATGGTGCATTAGATCCAAGCTCCATTGTCCCTTTGATAGATGGGGGGACAGAAGGTTTTAAAGGGAATGCCCGGGTGATTCTGCCTGGAATGACCGCTTGTATTGAATGCACACTGGAACTTTACCCACCACAGGTAATCCGGAAAGCACCTGCATTTATTTTAGTTTCTTGGGATGGAATTAGGGTTGAACTATTAAGTCTAATTAATATTTAGGATTTTTAATTAGGGATAACCATATTTTTAAAATCATGCTAAAAAGAAAAATGATAAAAATAGGAAATTCTGTATTTATGGAAAGGTGTGGAATGAATATCATACTTTTGATTGTTTTTATAATTTGTATTAATTTTTTATTTGAAGAGTAGGGATCAAGTGATCAATGTTTCTTTGTGATTGTTTTTATTTTTATTTTTTTATTTTTGTTTAATTATAGTTGTCCCAGTTCATCCCCTATTACTCTCTCCTGCCGCATCCCCCCACTCCCACAGTCAGTTCCCACCTTGTTGTCCATGTCCATGGGTCTTTTATACATGTTCTTGAACTACACCCTTCCCCTTCTTTTTCCATTCTTATCTCCCTCCCCCTGCCCCTCTGGTCAATGTCAGTTTGTTCCTTATTTCCATGTCTTTGGTTATGTTTTGTTCTTTGTTTTGTTGATTAGGTTCCACTTGTAGGTAAGATCATATGGTATTTGTCTTTCACCCCCTGGCTTATTTCACTTAACAAAATGCTCTTCCGTTCCATCCATCCTGCCTCGAAAGGTAGGAGTTTCTTTTTTCTTTCTGCTGCGTAGTGTTCCATTGTGTAAATGTAACACAGTTTTTTGATCCACTCATTTACTGATGGGCACTTAGGCTGTTTCCAGCACTTGGCTTGGATTACTTTGATGAACATTGGGGTGCTTCGGCTCTTTTGAGTTGGTGTTTTGGGGATCTTAGAATATAATTCCAGCAGTAGGATCACTGGATCAAAGGCAGTTCCATTTCTAGTTTTTTGAGGAAATTGCATACTGTTTTCTACAAGGGCTGCACCAGTCTACTTTCCCACCAACAGTTCACTAGGGTTACCTTTTCTCTACAACTTTGTCAGCCTTTGTTGTTTGTCGATTCGTTCATGGAGGCCATTCTGACCAGCGTGAAGTGGTATCTCATTGTGGTTTTAATTTGCATCTCTAATGGTTAGTGATGTTAAGTGGTCCTTTCATATGTCTGTGGGCCCTCTGTATGTCGTCCTTGGAGAAGTATCTGTTCAGGTCCTTTGTCCATTTTTTAATTGGGTTGTTTGTCTCCCTGTTGTGGAGTTGTATGCGTTCTTTATATATTTTGGAGATCAAACCCTTGTCCAAGGTATCATTGGCAAATATGTTTCCCCATGTGGTTGGTTCCCTTTTCATTTTGCTGATATTTTCTTTACCTATGCAGAAGCTTCTTGTTTTGATGAAGTCCCAGTTGTTTTTTCTTTCCTTTATATCCGTTGCCCTAGGAGATATGTAAGTGAAAAATATTGCTGAATGGGAGATCTGAAATTTTACTGCCTATGTTTTCCTCTAGGACTTGTATGGTGTCACAGCTTATGTTTAAGTCTTGTATCCATCTTGAGTTTATTTTGGTGAATGGTGTAAGTTGGTGACCTAGTTTCATTTTTTTGCACGTTACTGTCCAGCTCTCCCAACACCATTTATTGAAGAGGATATTTTTACTCCATTTTATGCTCCTGCTCCCTTTGTCAAATATTAATTGACCATAGAGAGACATGGGTTTATATCTGGGTTCTCTGTTCTGTTCCCTTGATCTATGTGTCTGTTCTTATGCCAGTGCCAGACTGTTTTGATTACAGTGGCCTTGAGATTTAGTTTAATATCAGGTATTGTCATCCCTCCTACTTTGTTCTTCTTTCTCAAAATTGCTGAGGCTATTTGGGTTACATAGAAATTTTTTGAAATACTTTTTCTATATCTGTGAAATATGTCATCTCATATGTCAAATATGGGATTGCGTTGAATCTGTAGATTGCTTTGGGTAGTATTTACAGTTTAATGAGGTAATTCTTCCAGTCCATGAACATAGCATATGCTCTCATTTATTTGTGTCTTCCTTTATATCTTTCTTCAGTTTTGTGTAGTTTTCTGAGTATGGGTCTTTTCTCCTTGGTTCTGTATTTTTCTTGTTGCTATAGTAAATGGGGTTTTTTTCCCCTAGTTTCTGCTTCTGATACTTCATTGTTGGTGTACAGACATGCCTTCGATTTCTGAATATTGACTTTGTATCCTGCTAATTTGCTAATTCACTTACTAGGGCAAGTAGTTTTGTGGTGGAGTCTATAGGGTTTTCTACATACACTATCGTGTCATCTGCAAACAATTACAGCTTTATTTCCTCCTTTCCAATTTAGATGCTTTTTATTTCTTTTTCTTATCTGATTGCTGCGGATAGGACTTCCAATACTATGTTGAATAGAAGTGGTGAAAGTGGACATCCTTATATTGTACCTGACCTTAGGAAGAAAGCTTTAGTTTTTGCCTGTTGAGTATAATATTGGCTGTACATTTCTCATATATGGCCTTTATTATGTTGAGGTATGCTCCCTCTACTTCCACTTTGCTGAGTGTTTTTTCATAAATGGATGCTGTACTCAAGAGATAAATTTTAAAACTGTATGTTGGATGAAGCTATAATCTGTTTTCTTTGGTTGTTGCCTCTGATTATGTCAGGGAAATAAAGATAAGAGGGATGAGAATGACCTTTCCAAAGATGGGACTCTTTCATCTACTTACCCACTTTAAAAAGCAACATGAATTTTGATTTATAACTATAAATAATTTTATGATTATTTACTTGAAATTACTTTAACTCTGAATTTGCTTTTGTTTTATTTTGTACCTTCAGATTTCAGTCAGGTTAACATAACAAAATGCTCATATTTGAGAAATTATTCAGCACTTTTGTTCTCACAGCCTAACAAAGTTAAATGGGGCAAACCTAATTTATAGGTAGATCAACCTAAGTGAAGTGACTCAGATGCTTTTAGAAATATCAGTTGTACAAAAGTTTTATTTCTATAAGTGGAAGGCTAAGATGAATTAAAACAAACTGCTACAAACTAGATCATAGCTATAAGTTACATTTTAAAATAGTTCATTGTTTTAAATCCACTAAAAAGGGCAAACTGTGGTTTTAGGTTAATTTTCCCATGTGCACCATTGCATCTATGCCCAGGCTACCAGAACACTGTATTGAGTACGTAAGGATATTGCAGTGGCCTAAGGAGCAACCTTTTGGAGGTAATGAACCTAATTTCATAATCTAAAATAACAAAGTATTTATTTGTTCATATTATTCATTTGGATAGTTACAATAAAAAAAGTTGATTCATGTTTATATATTTATATCTTCCTATTCTTTTTTCCCCTAACAGAAGGGGTTCCATTAGATGGAGATGATCCTGATCATATTCAGTGGATTTTCCAAAAATCCCTAGAGAGAGCATCACAATATAATATTAGGGGTGTTACATATAGACTCACTCAAGGTAAGTTTGTGAATTGTCATGAATAATGATCTTGGAATGATCCTTTGTTTCCTGGCTGGAGATGGCTTTGGAGGAAATAATTGATAAGTGATTTTAGACAGGACCATCCATTTGAAGTTCAGTAAAGATATCATGGAAATGATAGTTTTCAGGTGCCTTAAAGTGGTAAATGAGTTCAGCAGAATCCATACTACTACTTAGCTAGGAGAACTTTAATAAAATCATTGAATCTCATTTAGTTATTGGAAGAGACCTTAATGTATCCACGTTGACTCATACACTTTATCTTTCATTGAAGAGCAGTTTATTTTTCCTGGGGCAATCTGTTCCACATTTGGACAAGGCTGTTGGACAGTTGTCCTATATATTGAGCAGAAATCTCCATCTTTAGTTTGATCTGAGTATTGTCCCAGGTTATACCATATATGTATGAATCTAATTTACTTTTAAGTAATAGCACTTAACAAATTGAGAACAATGAGCACATTTCTTCGAAATCTTTCTCACTGCCTTGAACCTTCCTAATTCCTTTAATCCTTTGACATGTTGTATGGCTGTAAGTCCCTATTACATTGTTTTTCTCTAACCATATTTTGGTTATCCATACTTCCCTTAACATGGTTAGAATGCAGTGTAGAATATCTAAAATATTCTTAGTTTAGATAATAGCCTTCTGATAACTCTGATAATTGTATAGTCTTAGAGGAGAGCAGGATTTTTTAGTTGTTTGTTTACATTGATCCTATACTTTTGACTTTTTGAGGTGATTGTCCACTAAAATCTAGAAGTCTTTTCCATATACGCAGTTACTGCGCTACATCTGCCTGTTAATAGAAGTTGTTGGGGAGTAGTAGTTTTGTTATTTTTGTACTGAAATATGGGTCCTTACAAATTTATTCTTAAATTCAACCTGCTGTTCTCTCTCATACATTCTTTAGGCCTGCCAACCTATTTATTCTTTCAGCTTCGTTTCTCCTTTTGTTTTGATAACCGTATCCTTTATCTCTTCATAATTAATTGATTCCATATAATTAATTAAAAATTTAACAGGATTGAACTGGCCGAGAATTGACATCTGAATCATACTACTGGTCTGGCCCTTAATTTTAGGTTTTATCTCATTTTGTTGACAGAACTTTTTGAATATGTCATATTTCTTTGTCTTGTTCACAAGATGTCATGAAAGGCCATTCCAGATGTTCTACTCCTTGGTTTGCCAAGCTAGTCATAGTAAGTAAATGAGACAAGTCCAACATGTCTTGTTTCAGTAAACAATAATAATGCTCAATCTTAGTGATCAGTGCTTCCTAATTTAGGTACTCACAGTTCGTCCTTTATAGAATTTTGTCTGAGATCATCGCTAAGTTCTCAAGAAAGAACTTTTGTCTTCTTTTTGAAAGTCTGCTAATTCTTTTCTATGATTTTTTCTTATATTTACTGATGTTCTAGCAGCGTCATTTGAAAATTCCGCTCTTAAACACATTCCTTGTTGCTTCCTGTGCTCCCTCCATTCTCATCTGCTTTGTGTGCCTTGAGCAAACCAAGCTCATTCCTACCTTAGAGCTTGAATACTCCTAATCCTTATGTCTGGACTCTTCTTCCTTGGATCCCCTTAAGTTTAGCTGCTTATCCTTTAGGTATCAGCTTAACCAGTTGTCCTGATGATTCAGCTGTAAATCACTTCTTAGCTATTTACTATTTTACCTTTTTATAATTGCTTAAAACTAATGGTAGTCAATTTTTCTGTGCCAGGAATGTTTCATACTTACACTCTCATACGTCTCTACAATGGGGCCTTAGCACTGGCTTTTTACAGAAATTTCCATAGGTTATTGTATGGCTGGGTCTTTCTCATGGTTTAGGTTTCTGCTCAAATTATTGCCTCTTCAGAGAGATCTTTCTTCCCTGACCATCCTAGCATTGTCAACCCTAACACATATGTTGTTTTACTTTCTTCATAGAACTCTTCAGTATCTGAAATTTTCTAATGTACTTACTTGAGTGTTATCTCCCACGCCAGAATGAAAGCTCTGTAAGAGCAAGTAATTTTTTTTCGGGGGGGGGGAGGGAACTGTAGCACCTAGCACAGTGTCTGGAATATGGTACACAGTTGGTAATTGTCCAGATTAACAAATGAATTCAGTTTGTCCTGATCAGAAATGGAAATTCATTTCCATATGTATTCTCATTCATCTTTCTATACCTTTGAGAAGTGTATATGCTTTGCGCTTCAATGATTGAGGGCCTCAACAAGGAGTACAGAAGCAAAATGAGAAGTCAAGTTCAGCTTTCTTGAGGGGTTCAGAGTATGGGGAGGAGTCTCTTATCATTTTGGCAGTGCTCTTATTGGGCAGTGTCTCCACTACTCCCCACTGTTTGTGACTACCTGTTCTTCATTTCAGTACATCTTAACTATGCATGGCTCACTGGAGAGCATCTAGTTTAACTATCTTGAGGTTAGCTCCTCCCTGTTTCTCCTGCACTGAAATTATACTTAATCATATGGTCGGAATTAACTTTAAAAAACAGCTTTCCATATTTAACTGACTTCCTTTCATGTCTTCTTAGATATCTGCCTTTTTTCTGAAGTTTTTAAGTCACATCTTTGAGTGTTTCCTCACACTCCAAGATAATTAATATGGCTACTTTCCATTGAAATTTTTGTTTACTAAAATGAACAGTTTAAATATAGTTATAAATTAGAATATTTATTTTGTACTTAAAAATTGTTTAAGGTGTTGTGGGGGGCAGGGAGGTATAAGGGGATCGATCAATCAATGGTAATGGAAAAAAATACTAAAAAAAAAAAACCCCAAAATTGTTTAAGGTAGAGATTTGTTCATTTATAAATGAACTTATATAAAAAAGTAGGGTAGAAATAGAGAGGTATATTTACTATTTTGTGTAGTGCATGTTGTAGAATGAAATGAAGGTAAGTTGGAGCCTTTTTTGTTCTAAAGTTTTGTGAATCAAATGGCTGAAATTATATGAGGAAAAATAAGATAACTCTTATTTTTTGTACTTTACTCAAACCTTACTGAGTATGGCATTATATAATGTATCATTTAAGATTATGCCCTTTGGGGCCATCTGGGTTTCATATACCATATTCATCACTTATTAGGTGTAGTGAATTAGGTGGCATTGTGATTTAATTTCTGTCAACCTCATTTTCCTTGTCTTTATTATCAGAGTAATAAGACTATATAAGGATGTTGTGAAAATTCATAATGTCTATTTAAGTTTCACAATGTGCCTGGAACACAGTGAACACTCTAATTGTTAGCTATTATGATACTATGGTCTCATCTTTATATGAAACTTAGAGGAGTTTACTTTTCTTTGCTACTGTAACTTCCATAAGATTCTGAACATGCTACAAAATCATGGGAATGTGGAAGAAGATTGCTTCATGGTTAACCTTAAGTCCATTCTGTGACTTGAAAACCTGACAAATCTGTGGAAAATGATATTTAATAAATCATGTTGTTTAACTAAAGATACCTACTTTTTAAAAGAAATTGTCATGTCTTAATAAGTATATTTTTTCAGGGGTAGTGAAACGAATCATTCCTGCAGTAGCTTCCACAAATGCAGTCATTGCAGGTGAGGAAAAAAGGTCATTACTTAATTTTTTTTCTTTAGTTTTTGATTCAGTATCTAGTTTGATATTTCTGCAGCTACTTGATCTCATAAAACTGGTATTACAGGAATTTGGTATCTTCTTGGGTGGATGGTATAATTAAGCCGTCCAAAAAAGGAAAAGATATTTCATATCACAAAGTGCTCTGTAGTAAGCAAACACTTTCATACCATTTCTTTTTGATCACTGTAACAGGCTGCTAATTAATCTGAAGAAGAGGAAGGAAAACATGTAATGTTATTCTATCACGTGGATTGTACAAAACATATAAAATTTGTTACTTTTTCAGTTTTTTAAAATGAGTACATATATGTTAATACATTTTTAATCAGTAGCCTATAAATTTATCTGTTCTAATTTACAACTGACTTTCTAACAAACTTCTAGTTTTAAATGTCTAATTTACATTGCGTTATAGCACCTTTATTTTCTCCCCTTTTCAGCTGTGTGTGCCACTGAAGTTTTTAAAATAGCCACAAGGTAATGGGTTTTATTTTTAATATGTATGTAAATCTGTTTTGTTCTGGCTCGATAATATAAATAATGGACATTTTTTCATTACAGTGCATATATTCCCCTTAATAATTACTTGGTATTCAATGATGTAGATGGACTGTACACATACACATTTGAAGCAGAGAGAAAGGTTAGTAGTACTAATGCTAATGAAAAAGTTTTTGATCATGCATACTTTGATTTTTAAATATTAATTATTGGTTAGGAATAGAAATGAAATTGCTCATACCCTAATTATTTTCTAATTTCCAGAACCCTATTCACTATATATCTTTTGTAGTATAGTCTGAAATAAATACTATACAGAAAAATAATTAATGAAAAATGGCCTATTATGAAATGCCTAGGTTTTAAAGCATTTGTTTAATATGCATGGTTATAAAGCAACTTAATTTTTATTTCATTATTATAAAGAGACTATAATTGGTGCATGTGCTGCTGTGATTTATTGTTTTATTATGTTTTACATATGTAGGAAAACTGCCCAGCTTGTAGCCAGCTTCCACAAAATATCCAGTTTTCTCCATCAGCTAAACTACAGGAAGTTTTGGATTATCTAACCAATAGTGCTTCTCTGTAAGTGTTCTGCACTTCTGTTATATGTAGAAATATCTTTTGAGATTTTAAAACTTTAAAAACTTAAAATTGTTTTTTTTAAGAAGTGATCTTTGATTTTCTTTTCCTCATAACTTTATTTAGGCAGATGAAATCTCCAGCCATCACAGCCACATTAGATGGAAAAAATAGAACACTTTACTTACAGGTGATGTGTTCAATTTTTATTTCTTTTGCAATTATATTAAAAGTTTAATATCATTTGATGTGTTTTTTATTAAAATAATTTTGTCTTCTAGTCAGTAACTTCTATTGAAGAACGAACAAGGCCAAATCTCTCCAAGACATTGAAAGGTATTTTAAATGAGTATATTTACTAATCAGCTGCTTTTTTTGGTGAAAGTAACAAATCATTTTAGATTTGCTCTTCATACTTCAGATGATATCATCATCATTACTTATATTTTCAGAAATAATAATAGAATTGCTCTTTTAGTAGAGTATATAAACATTTCTGAACAATCAAATATAATATTACCTTGACTGAAAAGAACAGAAATTTGATATTTATCTCAACCATAATATTCTATAGTTTGTGAATCTGTGTTACCATTTTTGGTGAAGGTTTTTTTTCTTTTTTTTTTTTTTTGCTTGGGTTAATTATACTTTTTCTGTTTTAGAATTGGGACTTGTTGATGGGCAAGAACTGGCAGTTGCTGATGTCACCACACCACAGACTGTACTATTCAAACTTCACTTTACTTCTTAAGGAAAATAAATCTTCACATAATAGAAAATTTATGGAAATGTTATACTTTGTGAATGCTAAAATGATTTGATTCATTTTTTAGCATTAGTGTTGCTGGAATTTGACTTTTTTTGTTTAAATATAATGAACCACTCTTTTTGAAGACAGAATTTGGAGTTGGTGCTTGCAAGCATTTTCATTAATATGGGAAATGATGCCTGGAGAGAGAGATTATGAGTAATTGCATTGCTTCTTGTAGAGAAAGGAAACACACTCTTGTGTGTGAATTTTGTTATTATGTCCAAGAATGCAATCCTCAGTTTTCATTTGAGCGCCCACATATACAAAAGAAAATAAGAAAATTAAGTTTTAAATAACATTAAAGGTTATAACTTGACATCTGAAGCGTATTGAACATAGCCTACATCTTGCTTGTTTAATATTCATTTAATCGTGGCTGTCCAAATGAATATTAATTTTTGCAAAGGTTACTTTGTCCATAATAATTTGTAAATGGTGTTCGAACTGAATACCTGTGCATGGAAATGGGAAATATTTTCATGTGTTTACTTGCAGTGCTATAAAGGCCAATATACACAACATTAAAGCCAAGACATGGATGTTTAAAAGAGTTTAATGTTTAAACAGTTATCACTGATGCTTTTGCACTATTTATTAATAAAATATATTGTCTACTTTTCTCACTGAAACTTTTTAAAATATATTGATACTACAGAACTACTTTGCAGGAATAATTTTTAAATGTGTAACAAAATTACTAATACAAAATTTTTATGACACTTGCATTTTCCTTTGCCACAGTAAATATCTATTGTTTTAATTTGCTCAAACATAATACTGTAATGAAAATGGAATAACTATATTTTTATATTAGTCTCTTAAAAAATACCTCCTCCTAAACCCTGCAAAAAAAAAAAAAAAAAAGAACTAAATCTTAAAACAGAATCAAGCATACGTACTGAAAAATGAGTTTTAGTATCTCACTGTGGGAACGTGTAGTATGTGTTCTCACTCTGACTTAGATGGCAATTTTCTATTCAGAGGCTTTGTAATTACATGTCACTGGGTTAAATTTTCATTAATTCTTTCTAGCTCCATGTTGACAAGTAATTTGTTTCATTATAAAACCATGTGGTAAATTTCTCTACTTAAAAAATTACAGATCCAGTATAAATTTTTGAATGTAAAGGAACTAACATTTAGCACTTCCTTTATACAGGTACAATAATAATTCTCAAAGTAGACTTGTGAGAAGGTAACAACAGTATTTCCATCTGAAAGCTGAATAATAGTTGTAGAAAGTTTAGGTCATTTATCCAAAACTGTACAATTAGAAGTCCTGGAAGAGGGATTCTGAAAGAAAAATATTTCCTTATGGCTCTCTCAGTTTCTTGCAGTGGGGTAAAATCCTCAAATATAGGGAACGGATGGACAGGTAATATAAATAACCACAAGGGAGGGTGTAATAAGAGAATGTAATATTAGTTAGTAAAATCTGTGGCAAATGGGAGTAAAAAGTATTTGTCAAAATGGGCAACCATTCCAACTGAGTCTTCCATGTTGGCATTCTTATTTTTCAAAATCAACTGGAAATTTGGATTTTTATATGAAATCTGGCTTTTAAATGTTGGTAGGATTTTATCTTTAACATCATAGGGGCCAAGCTAAACATAGCTGCTGACTAGAATAGCAAGGCCACGGATTAGATTTCTTCGTACAGCTAAACGTTTCAAGAGTGCATGCAGAAAAAGTTGCATTTTAAATAATATGCACGGTACATATTAATAGGGTAAATAGGCTTAGTGCTTTCCAGGTTTGTTTTGAATGGGGCGGAGAGTGGACCTATATTGTGAGGGAGAAATTGTGCCCTCTGTACCCTTGTTATAGCCTGTTACCCATTGTGGAAAGTGGCTTTATATTTCCATCAGGTGGGCTGGGGCAGGTTTTTAGACAATGTGTAGGGTTTTTAGGAAAAAATCCAACGGCAGGTTTTCTCCTTAAGGCCAAGTTAACACGGATGTAATTATTTGAGGCAAATCACTGAGAGAAGTAACACCTCCCAAACTTTTTTGCAATTGTTGCTGGCAAGCGGTAGCTCTTAGTACGGCGAGTTATTTTGTGGGAAGGAGCCTACATGAAAACTCGCTGATTTCTCAAAGAAATGCTGCCAGACGTCCCAGAATCGCTGTCGTTGGAAACCCGTTCTGCGTTCCTCCGTATCTAAAGGCGACCCTGAGTTCCCGGATGTGACGTCAGCATTCCTCCTGTTTTTGTCTTCACCGGCGGAACTTGGGACTTTGAGGTCAGGTGGTTGTGTACGTGGAAGTGGCCGGCGCATGCGCAGTTCTGCCCTGTCGTTTGGGCCGTGGAAAGGACTGAGGGTAACATTCCCGGCTCCGGAGAGACTTTGGGTCATGGGCACCCTCTGACAGGGCCTGCCAAGTGGAGAAGTGGGCGAGGTCGTTTCGTCGCACCCTCCACTGGGCCTTTACCTGTCGCCCTGGCGTTAGGCCTTCCCACCTGGAGCTGCGGCCACCACTGCCGGCCAACGAGGGAGAATGAGCTGGTTCAACGCATCCCAGCTCTCTAGCTTTGCTAAGCAGGCCCTGTCCCAGGCCCAGAAGTCCATTGACAGGGTCCTGGATATCCAGGAAGAGGACTCGGGCACCTGGGCTGAGACCATTCCGTACGGAGAGCCGGGTAAGGGTAAGGGAGCGGCAGCGGGCTGGGCGGGCTGGGCCCTCAAGTGAAGGGGAGATAGGGCCGGTCCTTAAGCTTATTTGGTCTTGAGTTGGGTCTTTGCACTTTTCTGGGGGAAAATCCCGCCCCGCGTTCCTCCTCGCTGGTGGTCCTGGGGGCGGGTCCTTGCCTGCCTTGGAAGACAGGGACTCCGGGCACAGCCTTCCCCAGCACAGCCTTCCTGAAACTGGAGTTTTCCTGGGACACTGTTTGGAGCCCAGGTCCGGAGTCCGTCACAGGTACCCGAGAGACGGTCACCAACGTTGGGCGAGCGCTTCTGCTCGGTACCGCGAATGCTTCTCTGACTCTCGAGTTCAGACCACCCCCTAGAGTCAGGGTCGCGCGTTGTCAGTGTTTCACCCAGAGAAAAGGAGTCTCATAAAGGCCAAGTGACTTTGTCCCTGGCCACTCAGCGGGCAGGGGCAGAGTTGCTGCAGAGACGACCCACGGACACTGAGGCCCAAGATTTGGGGGTTTATTTCCAGATGGTTGTCTCTTTTTGTCAGATTCCTTAGGGTTCTTCAGGTGCTTTTGGCTCTTGAGTATAAGGAACAGTGTGGGGTAAAGATTTGCAGGTTTCGGGTGTGTGTAACCTCTGTGGAAAAGGGTAAGTTATTCTTGACTACTCCTTTCTGTTTTGTTTTTAATTTTACATCGTTGAAAAGTCAGGACCTAAATTTGAGGTACCACATTTTAGGAATTTTTGGCCCATGTCTTTGTCATGATCTTACTATTTTTTACAAGATGTTAGGCCTTGTTGGTGTAGCTTAACTTCTTTTTTCATAGGTACCCCATATTTTGAATTATAGAACTTTAGAGGAGATTATCTAAGATTTAAATATAAGGATACTCGTTTTATGAAACCTGGGACTTGGATTGTGTGCTATATAATTCATTTTTAAAAATAGGTTATCCAGAATATACTTAAACTACAGGGAAATGCCATAAATGTTTACTGATCACCTATGTTTTACTTTACATTGCCATCATTATGCCATTACCAATCTTCAGAATGAACTTAAACGAATATCAGATAAACCTGAGGTTTATATAAAACATTCTTCAGAAGGCAAATTTGACTTTTGTAATTCATTAAGATGACTTATAAATTAAATTAATTAGTAGTCTTAAATCTGCTTGTTCATTTGCATCTTAATTTTGTTTTTTGCTTTTTCACATTGTTTTCATATGCTGAACAAATGGATATAAAACCATGTGCCTAAATTGAAGTTTCTTATATACCTCCAAAGCCGTATTAAAGAATATAGACTTTAATATAGGGTTTGGGAGTTTTTAGGAGTTTTTAGGTATTTGTGCTCTGGCCACCAACTTCTGATTGTGTATAATTTGTGATAATTCTGCTCAGCCACTTTTGAGTTTTGAAAAGGCAGAATTTTTTTAAAAAGAAATACTTTAAATGTTTTAGGGAATATGCCTTTTTTCTGTTTATAATTGGTGTTTTGGTAGCATATATTTTTATGACTAATACAATTATCTTTTTTTAACCCAGAAGATATTTTTGCCTGTTTTTTAAAAATCCTAGTGTAAATTATCATCTGTATCAAAAAGACAATAATTCTAATAAAAATGCATATTTCTTAAATTCACATGACCTTCTAATACTTGCTGACATAATTTGGAATTTAGGAAGAGAACAAAACTTTCTCATAAAGTGGGTTTGGAAAGTGGGACTTGGAGAATGAGCTTGTCATTAAGTGGATGAAAATGAATTTGTCCTCTAGAAGTTACTGTTCCCATCAGTTTATTTTGACCTGTGTAAAGGACATTTGTCACCTGTATTTTGGTTCAGTTTTTTACTGTTTCCCTCTTGCCTAGTTCACAACTGTTTTTTTATTGATAGTACAAGAATAAAATTAATATGAAACTAATGGGAATAGAAGGTAGGATCAATTTGCCACGACTGTGCATGACCTTTAAGTGAAGACACTGCCTAAAATTATGAAATGCATCGTATGTGTCCTGGACGTAGCATGGGTTTTAGAACATACCATTACTTTCTTAATTTGTTGTGGGATGGAATAACAAACTTGCTTCTCATAGTCCAGGCCCAGTCCAATCTTTTATCTTTGTTCCTGTTCCTCTTGGGCAGATTCACACCAGTTTTCCTCTTTAAGGCCCAAAGTTAACCTGTGAACTAATTAATTATATAGTAAGCAAGGAGTTTAACAGGTGCAAATTATAGGTTGAATTCCACAGATTTTATTTTAAAAATGTATTTATATTGACTTATAATAATGATTGTAATATTAATGTAATATATCATTTTTGTTTTTAAATAAATGTATATATATTTTTTTGTCAAAGGATTAAGTTCTCCTGTCAGTGGAGGATGGGATACGTCAACCTGGGGGATAAAATCAAACACTGAACCTCAGAGTCAGCCAGTAGCCTCTCCGAAAGCAATTACAAAGCCAGTTCGGAGAATGGTGGTAGATGAATCTGAAAATTTCTTCAGTGCCTTTCTTTCTCCAACGGATGTCCAGACTATTCAGAAGAGTCCAGTGGTATCAAAACCGCCAGCTAAATCACAGAGACCAAAAGAAGAAGTGAAAAGCACCTTGCAGGAAACCTTGCCCACAGGACAGTCAAGAACAACTGAAACAACTGAATCAAAAGTAAACGACTCTTCTCCCTGTGTATCCGCAGGGGAAACTCTGGCAGTAGGTACTCTGCCACCTAAAACTGAAGACAAGCATGAAGAAACCATTAATAAAGAATCTGATACGAAGGTGTCAGCCATAAGTTTGAAAGTATCTGAGAGTGTAATGAATGTGAAAACAACTAGGGAAAATGTATCTAATATGTCTATGCAGTCTCTCACAGCAGAAACAAAAGACATGACCTCAGAAGCAAAGGAACAAAAACATGAAGACAGGCAGAGTAATACACCTTCTCCTCCTGTTAGTACCTTCTCATCAGGTACTTCTACCACCAGTGATATTGAAGTTTTAGATCATGAAAGTGTAATAAGTGAGAGCTCAGCAAGTTCAAGGCAAGAGACTACTGATTCAAAATCAAGTCTTCACTTGATGCAGACATCTTTTCAACTTCTCTCAGCATCTGCTTGTCCTGAGTATAATCGTTTAGATGATTTCCCGAAACTCACTGAGAGTTGTTGCTCATCTGATGCTTTTGAAAGAATAGACTCATTTAGTGTACAGTCATTAGATAGCCGAAGTGTAAGTGAAATCAATTCAGATGATGAATTGTCAAGCAAGGGTTATGCTTTAGTACCCATTGTAGTTAATTCTTCAACTCCAAAGACTAAAATAGTTGAACCTGTTGAAGGAAAATCCAAAGAAATAGTAAATGAAACATTAATTATACCCACTGAGGAAACAGAAATGGAAGAAAGTGGACGAAGTGCAACTCCTGTTAACTGTGAACAGCCTGAAATCTTGGTTTCTTCTGCACCAATAAATGAAGGACATACTGTCTCAGACAAGGTGGCTGAGCAGTGTGAAGCTGCCGAAAGTCAGCCAGAAGCACTTTCTGAGAAGGAAGATATTTGCAAGGTAACTCTAGAAAGTGGAAGAGGATTTTTGGATATGCTTTTCAGAGATAAAATTATGTGTTTATTTTTAATATTCAGTGATGCATAATGATTTGTACTGATTTTAAAAAAGACATTTTGACATTTAAATGTGGCATTAAGGTCCTTAACATTGAAACATTATTCACAATAAGTTATTTGAAATTTCTCTAAGGCAACTCTGATAGTAGCATAAGTTGATATTTCGGTATAACAGCATAAAGAAGTTTTCCTTTTATGACTTTGCTGTTGAGTCCTTACTCCTTACAATTCTCTTATACAATACTCATTAATTTGTCAGTTTGCAAAGGACTATCTTTGTAAGTTAACACATATCTTCAATTCTTTTGCAGATAGAGCTAAAACAAATCTGTATATTAGATGGTTTTTCTTAACATCAAGACATTTTTTGCATGTCCACATTACTTGTAGCAAATCTTAAGTGAAAAATTTTTTTTAGATTAATTATACATTTTTTTAAAAATTATTAATTTTAGAGAGAGAGAGAAACATCACTTTTGTTGTTCCACTTATTTATGCATTCATTGGCTGTTTCCTGTGTATCCCCTGACCTGGGATCAACCCGCAACCTTGGTGCATCGGGATGACGCTCTAACCAATTGAGCTACCTGGCCAGGGCTTTAAGATTAATTATTTTTGTATTCTGTTGTTAATTGCTTTAGTTTGTCTTTTCTCATTTATGTTATTTTTTTATATTTCCTATTAATAGCTATCTTACATGAATAAGAAAGGGAAGTGTCCAAAGAACAAAGGCATTGCTTAGGCATGTCAAATTGCTTCTACCTAACAGATATAAAGAGAAAGTGCTGTGAAGTCTTTAACTAACATTAAGTCACAGTTTTGGTTTTTCCTATGATTTTTAGATATAGAAATTGAGTGGGATCTGGCATCTTTAATAGACTCCTCTGAGATACAGGATAGCTTGAAGAAATGTCCTGTAAGTGCCATGAACTGAATTATTTAATGTAAAAAAAGTGCCAGATTCTCCTACCTGGGTATAGTATAATTCACAGGCAACATGCCATGCTGTAGCTTTACTAGCAGTTTGAATTCCTAGAAACCGATACCGTTTTTTATCAATAAGATATTTTGGAACTGTTTTCAGAAGACAAGTGATTTCTTAATTAATCTTGACCCAAATCAAGTAAGATTTATTATTTATTTATTTTTAGTGCAAAAAGTGCCATTCCCTCCCTTTGTTTACAAGTTTATCACTGCTTCAGCAGGACCTAAGGAAAATATATTCTAACGATTCCTTTTTGCTTAGTTTTATTCTGATATATTCTGGAGATTTTAAAATTGCATGCCTCTGGATTTTCTAAAGTTATTTTTTAAATGCAAGATATCATACTAAAACATTTACATGTTAATATGTTTAGATTAAAGAATAATATGGAAAAACATACACTTGTATATCCACTACCCAGCTAAGATATAGAATGTTATTAGAGGCTTTGAAGCCCCACTTTTATAACTATTTTAAATTATATCCATCTATCTATCTTCTTCTTTTGGTGGGATATTCACACTCTTCCCAAGTTTTTGCTGTAAGTATTCTTGTATAATAACACATGCAACAGGCTTCTCCTTAAGGTAGCCCTAAAAATAGAATTTTCTACATCAAAGGGTATATAGATCTTCAGGTAGATATTGTTTGATTGTTTTTGAAAATGGTTTACTAATTTATATTCCCATCTGCTATGTGCTTGTACTAATTTATACTCTCCTACCAGCCTTGTATGGTTTTTTTTTTAATACTATATTCATTTTGTTCTCAATATTGTTTTTAATTCTTCTTATGAGATAATGCTGTTTTATTAATTATAGTGGTTAGTTACCTGATCAACTCATCACTCCATATAAAAATGGTCTTCTAAAGTTAAATGTTTGACTTTTGTGTATTCTCCCTATCTAGAGAGTTGAATTTCTGAATGAGAAACTGGACAAAAGGGAGGCTCAGTTATTATCTCTTAGTAAAGAAAAAGCACTTCTAGAAGAAGCTTATGATAATCTGAAAGAGTAAGTATTTAACAAATGTGAATAATTTTACACATTTTGTAGAGGCCCATACACTTGGTTGTTATTTAAGAATGTATTTTAAATTAAAATGGTTTATAATTTAACTTCTTTTAAGTACAAATTTGAATAGCATTTCAATTCTAACCATAGAGATTATTTTTCTCCTTACATATCTTTAGGATATTACCTTTGGCATTGAAGAGAGGCATTTTGCAAAAAAACAAAAAACCTATTTCCCTTTATTAATATTTCAGTAGTAAAGATTTAAAACACATCTTTAAAGAAAACAGTGATATTATAGTTTAAAAAATACTGAGTATTGCTTTGTTTTAAGGAGGTGATCGGTAAAATGTGGCACAAGATTAGAAATGAAAAATTTTATTTACTGTTATTTTTAACATTTCAAACATTGGTGACTTTTCAATTACTAATGGCTTTCCTTTTATGTGTTTAAAAATAAGCAGGTAGTGTTTCTCTGAAAAGTTAAGATGCCTAAACCTAACTTATTTTATTAAGCTATGTGAAGACAATGTTATTTTCCTTTTGTAAAGTGAACTCATCTTGTTACCTTTGGGCTATTTAAACAACTCTCCTCAGTCTTAGTATTATTTTAAATGTAGTGAAATGTTCAGAGTGAAAGAAGAAAGCAGCAACATTTCTTCCTTGAAAGATGAGTTTACTCAAAGAATTGCAGAAGCAGAAAAGAAAGTTCAGCTAGCCTGCAAAGAGAGAGATGCTGCTAAAAAGGTAATGGAAGTTTAAAATAATACTAATTAAACTATATAGAGACATAAATTTTTAGGAGTGCCTTCATACTATTTTGGCGTGGAAAAAAGGTAAAAGGATACTGTAGAATATTAACACCTAAATTGTAAATTTGTCAATACCTTTAGAATTACAGATTTCGATACTTTAAAATTTAAATTCTAAGCAAATATTTGTCCACATAATTTATGTATAAGCCCTTGGAAGATATATAGCAAGGATCACAAGAATAATTTTTGTAAATGATAATTTCATTAGTCCAACTATTACTGAGTAAAATTTGTCATTACTTTCATTTGTTATTTTTCTACCACTTGAAACATATTTCTATATATGCGCGCGTGCACACACACACACATACATACACACATATATGTACACGGGTGTATATAATTTTTCAGGTCAAAGTATTTCTAATGGTTAGTGACTCTTCGGAGGCAGAATATTTATTGTAATGTAGGACTTCTCAACCTCAGCACTATTTGACATTTCGGGCTGCTTAATTTTATGTTGTGTGGAACTGTCCTGTGCATTATAGGGTGATCACCAGCATCCCAGGCCCCTACTTACAAGATGACAGTATCACTCTTCCCTATCGCAGTCCCACCTCTTCAGTTGTGCTGATTAAAAAAATGTTGCCAGACATTGCCAGATGTCCCTTTTGGAGCAAAATCACTCCTGTTTGGAGACCATTGTTCTGAGTCTTAAAATATGGAACAGTGGGCTATTTCAGAAATAGGTAATCAGTGAAGGTTAGTATTTATTTCTTGTATTTCCACTGTGAGTAATAAAATTCCTTAGTATTTGCCATTCTCAGGTTGTTTTCCCCCTTCTTGACCAATGTTAATGTTAATACTGTATTTATAGTTTTTCTGTGTATACTCTTACAGAAAAGAAATACATATTTCCATTTGCTTGGTTGCTTTAACTAGCTAGCTCATTTCAGGCACTAAAAATAACCTTAGACTACCTAACCAGCTTGTCTACTCTTGCCCCTACTATATTTCATCTGGACCAGTTTAATCAAGAAATTACATTTTAAATAATGTTTGTTTTTTGTATTGCAGTTTGAATTGTAGATCTAAAATAAATCCAAATAATTAACTGTAGGTGGAAAAACTTTAGGTCCTCAATTTTAACATATTTTGTGTGTACTGCCATATATGAACCCCCTGCATAGGAGGCATAGGAAATTCAAAGGTAAATTGAATTACCTTTAGTGGTGAATTTGCTTTTCTATAGTGATAGAAGACAACATCAACCACTGTATAGTACTATGCAGAATGAAGTAAATTCTAGAGAGAAATAAGGAATTTGGAATGGTATCATAGAGGATGAACTTTGACCAGGGCAACTGAGGAGGATTTCAAGGAAGACATGACATTCTACTAGACCTTGATGTCTGAATCAAATTTTGAAAGCTGGAAGTGAATAGCGGTGTTGTGGGTGGTTCAGAGTATGGGCTTTGAGATTTCACAGGCTTGGTTTGAAGTCGTAACTCTACAACCTTAGTAGCTCTCTGACCTTCAAAGTTTACTCAGTCTTTCTGAGTCTTAGTTTTCTTATTTCTATAATTGAATAATACAGGTGCCTCCCTTATAGGCTTGTGAGGATTAAATGATAATGGATACAAAGTATGCTTTACATACCTAGTAAATGTTAGTTGTTTTAAGCTATTGTTTAATTTTAGAGAATCTCTTAAAATCAAATTTTAAATTATAGAACACTTTTCATATCACCATTACTTCTCCATTGTAGCTTTAAAAGATAAACTATCTTGACATGTTTCTACTGAATCTCTGCTTTATTAAAGTAGGTCATACTTTATATAACATGTTTTTCCTCCCATTTCACAGCACATTAGTAAGTGTGAGTTTTAATAAGGAAAAGAAATATAATGAGAAATGGAGACATGTACTGTTTGCAATGTTGTTCCAAATACAGTGCTTGTAGAAAATGAACAGTATAGAAATTTATCTTATTTTCATTTACATTTTCATATTAAAACATGTGTATCGGAATTCAGGTTTTCTATATTGTTTTCAAAGCTGTTTCCTTAGTCTTAATAAACCAAGATAATAAATAAATTCAGGTTCACAGAACAAAACTTAGATATTCAAGAATGTTATTATTGATGACTTCTTTGAATGTGGAAAAAATTAAAAAATATACCCAGAATGAAAGTAATTCTTTATGGTATTTACATTTTTTTTTTAATTAGGAAATCAAAAGTATAAAAGAAGAACTTGCAACTAGACTAAATAGTAGTGAAACCTCAGACCTTTTGAAAGAGAAAGATGAGCAGATCCGAGGATTAATGGAAGAAGGTACGTACTTAGTTGATTATGAAGTTTATCATAAAGACAGGAAAAATACTTGCCACTTAACTAGCTGCTGCTTCCTAATAAAAAATACTGGAAGCAAAGAAGGTTTGAACTTAAATCTAAGAAATGTTAGGTGATAATTTATGGAAGGCACATATATAGCTTTTTGTTTCTAAGGAGGGATAAAAATAACTCCCTGAAAAATAGAAGTTTGTGCTTCCTGAAGAAAGCTTGTAACAGGTTTTAGAGCATGTCATTTAAACCAAGATATTTAAGGTTATAATTTTGGAGTTTATGCGGTATCTGAATCTCTAGCTTGGGACTCTATGGTATTACTATATTCTGGCATTTGCTAGTAAATTTTTCATTATATTAGTGTTTTAATTTTTCAGTTATTAAGCACTCTTACAAGATTTATAATTAGCAAGGTTATAGAAATTAAAGCTCCTTCTTGAGCTAAATCATTACAAATGGTCACTGAATTAATTTCATTATGTATTAATAAGATAGGAAAGAAGGTAGTTTTGGAAAAAGTATTTAAGTGAGTTTTTCTTTTACTTTTTCTCCTTTTTAAAAAAATCCTCACTCAAGGATATGTTTATTAATTTTAGAAAGAGAGGAAGGGAGAGAGAAAGAGAGTGAGATGAAAGAGAAACATTGATCAGTTGCCTCCAAATTCGCTCCCTGACCAGGGATGAACCTACAACCTTTTGGTGTAAAGGACAATGCTCCAACCAACTGAGCCACTGGGCTAGGGCCTTTTAATTTTCTTAAGGTTTTTTTTTCAGTTAAAAGAATAATACATGCTACTTGTAGAAATTTTTGAAGTTAGAGGAAGTGTATGAAGAAAGAAAAAATAGGTCATAATCCAATTTTATAATGAACTATTGTTCTAGTCCCTTTTTCACACATTTGTAATACATTTTTAAACATAATTAAACATAATTTGCAATCTTCTTTTACATTTCCCTATGCCATTAAATACTTTGACACCATCATAATGGTTATATTAAAGTCCATTTTATGAATATACCATAAAATGTGTAGTGTTTTCCTAATATTGTACATTTATTTCCAAAATGTTAATGTTACAAAAAATGGTGGGATAACTGTTTCTGTTATTAAGTCATTGAGCTTAAGTGAATTTTCAGAGTTAAGTATATGAGAAGAATTGGAAACAGTTGCTTCGTTTAAAAGAGTGTTACCCAATGTTTTCTTTTCATGTATGAGGGGGACTCCCCCCAAAATGGAATAACCTTCTGGTGGGGGGACCTCTTGAAGAACAGGCTTCCCCTGGTGGGTGAGTGTTCTAGGAACCCATCTGTATCAGTGTATCAGTTGACATTGTTGTTGAGGCTGCTCTCAGCTTCAGTGAATTTTTTTTGAAGACTCTTTCATAGTTTTTACCCATTTCATGATGGGTGATTTACAAGCACACCTGCCCACACCTCACTGAGTGTTCAGCAGTTTTTGACCAAAAATGGCACGACCATTGTGCCCCACCCTCCCTATTCACCTGATTGTGGCCCCGCCTCATCCCCAGTGACTTATTTTTGTTTCACTGGATGAAAAAAAATGCCCTCAAAGGGAAACGTTTTGCCAGTGCGGAAGAGGTGAAACAAAAACAGTAGAAGCACTAAAAGGCATCAAAATTGACAGGTTCAGAAATGGTTTTGAGCAGTGGGAAAAAATGTCTCAATAAGTGCATTGCATCAAACAGAGAGTACTTTGAAAGTGACTGCAGTTTAAACATGTTAGAATAAATACACAATTTTTTATAAGTAAATTCCAGTTTTTTGGGGGGGGTTCTCCCTCATTTTAAGCTAACAGCAGTTAGCATGCCAGATATTATGTTTGGTACAATAATAAATATAACACACTTTCTGTCCTTTAGCAGAGGAAAATAGAGGTACAAAGGTAATTATTAAACCCAGTATAAGCACTAAAATAGAAGAAAGTTGATAAAACACCGTGAAGTCACTAACTACCTGTGTTAACAAATATTAGAGATGGAGGGAAAGGCTAAGTGCATGGTTTTATTATTTTAAGAAGTTATTGAAAATACTGATATCAGATGTCACTGTTTTGGAATTTAGTGTTAGTCACGGGTGGCCTGGAGTTTTCTTTGCTTAATGAACTTTTTTATACAGAAAATAGAATGACTTTATATGAGAGTGTTTACATACTGCTTCTATATCCCCCAGAAGTATTTTTAAACTCACAGTTGAAAAGCTAAAAGCACTCAAAGTTGAAAGCATACTACAGTGAATAACTGATTGCTTCATTACCTCGATTCATCAACTGTTAACATCTAGCCACATTCCCATATCTTTCTGCATATACTAAACTACAGTTTTGTCAAACTGTTTGAAAGTAGGTGACATATCATGACATTCCACTCCTAAATTCTTTTTTTCAGCTTTATTGAGGTATAATTGACAAATAAAAATTGTATACATTTAAGGTGTACAGCATGATTTTTTTTTAAAGGTTTATTTTGAAACCTTTTAGAAAGGTTTATTTATTCTTAGAGCAGAAGGGAGGGAGGAAGGAAGAGAGGGAGAGAAACATTGATTGTTTGCCTCTTGTGTGTCCTCAACTGGGGGCCTGGCCTGCAACCAAGGCATGTGCCTTCACATTTAATTGAACTGGCAACCTTTGGGTTTGCAGGACAACACCCAACCCACTTGAGCCACACCAGTCAGGGCTGCAGCATGAATTTTGATATATGTATATATTGTGAAATGATTACAAAATCAAGCTAATTAACATATCACTCACCTTATATAATTACCTTTTTTGAGTGGTTAAGGTCTATCCTTTTAGCAAATTTCAAGTGTACAATACAATATTTTTAACTTTGGTCATCATGCTGTACATTAGATCTCCAGAACTTACTCATTATGCATGACTAAATTTTGGGACCCTTTGACCAACATCTCCTCATTTCTCCCACCACCCACCTCTTGCTTACCACCATTCCACTCTGCTTTTGTGAGTTCAAGTTTTTAGATACCACATATACGTGAGATCCTGCATTATCTGCCTGCTTTACTTTATATCATCCTCTAGGTTCATCCCTGTTGTTGCAAATGGCAGGATTTTCTTCTTTTTTAAAGCTAAATTTACATTTACACACACACTCTCTCTCTCCCTCCTCCCCCCACATTTCCTGTATACACCACATCTTCTTTATCCATTCGTCCACTGACAGGCTTTGGTATTTTCCACGTCTTAGCTATTGTGAATAATGTTACAGTGAACATGGGAGTGCAAATAATCTCTTTGAAATACTGATTTCATTTCCTTTGGTTGTATACTTAGAAGTGAAATTGCTAGACTATATGGTAGTTCTGGTTTTAATTTTTTGAGGACTCTCCATACTATTTTCCATAGTGGCTGTATCAATTTACATTCCAGTGGTAGTGCACAAGGGTTTTCTTTTTTCCATATCCTTGCCAATGTGTATATTTCGTCTTTTAGATAATAGCTATCCTGACAAGTATGAGGTGATATTTTATTGTAGTTTTGACTGGCATTTCCCTGATGATTAGTGATGTTGATCACTTTTTCATATACCTGTTGACCATTTTTTGTTTTCTTTCAAAACATGTTTATCCATGTCTTTTGCCCACTTTTTAAATTGGCTTCCTTGTTTTTTGGCTGTTGAGTTGTATGAGTTCTTTATATATTTTGGATATTAATTTCTTATCTGATTTATGGCTTGCAAATATTTTCTTCTACTCTGCAGATTCTCTTTTTTTGTCCTTTTTAAAATTTATTTTTTCACTTACAGTTAATATTCAGTGTTATATTAGTTTTAGGTATACAGCATAGTGGTTAGATACTTATATAATTTATGAAGTTATCCCTCCGATAAGTCTAATACTTGACACCATACATAGTTGTTACAATATATAGTTTGCTCATTTAAAGTGTATATTTCAGTTTTATCTTATTTTTAATTGTTATGAAATATGACAAAATTCACCGTTTTTATGATTTTTAAGTGTATAGTTACATTCACCATGTTGTGCAAACATTGCCATTATCTATTTCCAAAACTTTGCTATCACCTCAAACAGAAACTGTAACAATTAAGCAGTACATCTGCATTTTTCCTTACCTCTAGTCTTGGGTAACCTCTAATCTATTTTCTGTCTCTATTAAATTTGCTGTTCCAGATATTCAAATACTGATTTCACTTAAATGTGGAATCTAATGAACAAAATAACCTAACAAAATAGAAACAGACTGATAGATTCAGAGAACAGACTGACATCTGTCAGACGGGAGTGGGGAGTTGGGTGGAAAAGGCAGAGGGGTTAAGCAAAGAAAAAAACAGAAAATCCCCACCCAACTAATAGATACAAATAATATGGTGATTTCCATAGGGAAAAGGGGATGGGGGAGGTAAAAGAGGGTAAAGGGGGGATAAATCACGATGGAAAGAGACTTGAGACTTCTGGTCAAGATGGTGGTGTAGGCAGACATAGCTCGCTTCTTCGCACAAGTACATCAAAATTACAACTAAAATATAGATCAACCATCATTCAGGAATGTCAGAAATAGGGCTGAATGGAAGTCTGACAAGTACGAAATTGAGTTCAATGGAAGCCTGACAATTATGGAATTAAAGGAACCACATCTATCCAGACTGGTAGGAGGGGCTAAGATACTGGATGGGCTGGTCCAACACCCATGTGGATAAAAATTCGAGAGGGACACATCAGGAGTGAGGAGTCCCAGATCCACACCAAATCCCCCAGCCTTGGGTTTCAGTGCCAGGAAGGTAAGTCCCCACAACTTCTGACTGCAAAAACCATCGAGTATTGAGTTGGTGGAAGAAACTGCTAGAGCCCCAACACATCCTCTTAAAGAACCCACACACAGACTCACCTACTCAAACTCACTCCCTCTGAGTTCCAGCAGTGGGGTAGCAGCTTGAAAGGCACCAGTGGCATACAGAGAGAAACGGAAGTTTCTGTCATCAAGGCAAGCAGAAGCCATTGTCCCTTTGCTAAGCCATTTTCCCCACCACCACCCCAAGAGCCCATAAACTGGTGCCATATCTGAGACTCCATCAACCTAGCTAACACTGTTTAATCCACTTTAGAGATCCCCAGAGGCTCTGCCCCACCCAATTCATGGGCCTACCCAAGCTGATTTTCCATCAGAATGGCTGATCTTGGGTCCTAAATCCTATCAAACAAGCAACAACTGACTTGATTGAGCCCTAGCAGCAGCCAGATTAGAGTCACAGTTTAGCTTCCCCTGGCAATCTCCAAGCCCAGCACAAGTAGCAGCCATCTCAGATTGCTTTACAGCTCAGGCAGGGTGCCCAGGGGGGCAAAACAAAGGTGAGGTCTGATTTTGGCCTATACCACCCAGGAAACCCTAGGTCTAGCCCACCCAGTGGACAGTTACAGACCATGTTGGATCACCACCACCCTGCCCTGTACAGCTGTTCCTCCACAGAGGGCAGAGGTTGGAGGTCAGTGGTCACAGCCAGTCCTTGCAGCTGGCTGACCTTGGTAAATCCTTCCCATTGATCTGCCAACAGCAACCAAGGCTCAACTACAAGAGGAGAGTGAACTAAGCCCACACAAAGGGTGCACCTTGTGTACCCAGCTTGGGTGATAGGGGAGGCTGTGCCACTGGACCCTGCAGGATACCTACCACATTAGGCCACATTACCAAGACATGGAATCAAAAAAGCTCTTCGTAATACATACAAACAAATACAGGGAGGCTGCCAGAATGAGGACACAAGGACACATGGCCCAAAGAAAACAACAGATCAAAACTCCAGAAAAAGCAAATGAAATGGAGACAAGCAATCAATCAAATGCAGAGTTCAAAGCACTGTTTATAAGGAACTTAGTGAGGACCTCAGCAGTAGAAGAATGGCCCAGTGAGAAATGAAGGATACACTAACAAATAAAAAACAATTTACAGGGAAACAACAGTAGAGTGGATGACGTTGAGAATCCGATCAATGATTTGGAACATAAGGAAGCAAAAAACAACCAATCAGAACAACGAGAAAAAAATGCAAAAAAATAAGGATAGTATAAACAATCTGGGACAACTTCAAGAAGCCTAACATTTGCATCGTAGGGGTGCCAGAAGAAGAAAAGAAAGAGCAAGAAATTGGAAATCAATCTGAAAAAATAGTGAAAGAAAAATTCCCTAATTCGGTGAAGGAAATACACATTCAAGTCCAGGAAGCACAGAGATTCCAAATAATGATGGCTCGGAAGAGGCCCACTCCAAGACACATCATAATTAAAAGACCAAAGGTTAAAGATAAAATGAGAATCTTAAAAGCAACAAGAGGAGAGAAGTTAGTTACGAGATGGTTATCAGATGGGATGGTGGAGGGAAAGAATGGGTGAAGAGGTGAGGGGATTAAGTATAAATAGGTAGTTACAGAACAGCCATGGGGATGTAGTACAGTATAGGAAATGGATTCCAGGAACTTATATGCATGACCCATGGACATGAATAATGGTGGGGGTATTGCCTGAGGGACTAATGGGGCAAAGGGGGAAAAAAATCAGGACAACTGTAGAAGCATAATCAATAAAATATAATTTTTTAAAAAGACAGGGTAGTGATCCCACAATACAATATACAGACTATTTATTATGGAATTATAGACATGAAACCTATATAACTTTTTTAACCAATGTTACCCTAATAAATTCAATTAAAAAATTTTAAAAACCCAAAATAACAGATATTGGTGAGGATATAGAAAAATTGGAACCCTCATAATATTGCTGGTGTGAATATAAGATGGTACAGCCACTATGGAAAAGTTTGGAGGTTCCTAAAAAGCTGGAAATAAAATTACCATATGACTCAGCAATCCTACTCCAAAGTGTATACCCAATGGAACTGACCATAGTCGGACAAATAGTTGTATATGAATGTTCACTGAAGCATTAGTCAGTAACCAACAGGTGGTAACAAATCTTAATGTTCATCAACAGAGGAATGGATAAACCAAATGTCGTATATCCATACAATGGAATATTACTGAGCCCCGCCCCCCCCCAAAAAAAGAACGACATTTTGATGTGTTCTACAACATGGATGATTCTTGAAAACATACTAAGTGAGAGAAACCAGACACAGAAAGGCAACTATTTCCATATATAAATTGTCTCTCCACTCTGTTTATTGTACTTCTTAGTTTGATGCAATCATACTTGGCTATTAGTGCTTTTGTAGTCTGTGCTTTTGGTATCATATCCAAAAAATCATTGCCAAGACCAATGTCAAAAAGCTTCTTTCCTCTTTTTTCTTCTAGTAATTTTACAGTTTCAGGTCTTAACATTTAAGTCTTAAATGTATTTTCAGTTGATTTTTATATTTGGTATGTGATAAGGTCCAATTTCATTCTTCTGCACATGGAAATTCAGTTTCCCAGTACCATTTATTAATAAGATGATCCTTTCCCCATTGTGTGTTCTTGGCATCCTTGTTGAAGGGCAGTTTACTGTAATTGTGTGGATTTATTTTTAAGCACTCTTTTTTTTGTTCCATTGGTCTGTATGTCTGTTTTTATGCCAGTACCATACTGTTTTGGTTATGGTAGTTTTATAATATGTTTTGAAATTAAGAAACGTGGTATATCTGGCTTTATACTTCTTCAGGATTGCTTTTGGTATTTGAGATCTTTTGTGGTTCCATATGAATTTTAAGATATTTTAAAAAAATTTTTGTGAAGACTGCCCTTGGAATTTTGATAGGGTTGCATGTAGTTCACTTTTTTTTTTTCTTTTTTCTTTTTTTTTTTCTCACCAATCTAGGATAGCTCTTTCTTCTTCATGACATTAAAGACTTTGTAGAGCCCAGGACAGTTGTCCTACGGAATGCTTTATATTCAGGACTTTGTCACTTTCTTCATGATTAGATTCAGATCAAATTTCTAATAAGAAATATAATAAGTGATATTATGCACCTGCCATGTCGCATCAGTAGTCATACAATGTCAGGCTGTAGCATAACTGTTGATGCCAAAACTGAATGGTTATGATGGTGACTGCTAGATTTTTTTTTTTTGGAATAGTACATCTTTCCCTTTGTAACTCATACATAATATGTGGGAGTACTTCCCTAAGAATGTAAATATTCTGTTCCCCACCATCCTTCCATCTAGTAAGTTGAGCATTCATTGATAATTCTTGTCAGCTTAAATCAGTTGAACACTTGTGATTACAACATTGTGATTTTTAAAAAATATTCTATCATTTTATACCACTGATTAGATAAACATTCTATTTAGATTCTTAGGGAATCATTATTATTTGAATTTATGATTTTTTGCCATTGCCAGGAGAAAAACTTTCAAAACAGCAGCTGCATAGTTCTAACATCATTAAGAAATTAAGAGCTAAAGACAAAGAAAATGAAAATATTATTGCAAAGCTGAAGAAAAAAGTTAAAGAGCTAGACGAAGAGTTGCAACATTTAAAACAGGTGAATATTAATCATTGTCTACATATAAATTGTTATTACTGTATGAACAGTAGTCTGTGGTTTATAAAACATTTGGAATGATTCATTTGGGTATATCACATGGGAAGGATTTTTTTCACAATTTAATATATGAATGTTAAGATTATTCTTTGTTATACATTTAAGATTCCTGGAACACAATTATTTACCATGGTGTTATTTATTGAAGAATATTTTTGCCTGTTTCTTTAATATAGATCCTTGATGGCAAAGAAGAAGTTGAGAAACAACATAGAGAAAATATTAAAAAGCTAAATTCTGTGGTTGAACACCAAGAGAAGGATCTTGGCCGACTTCAAGTGGACATGGATGAACTTGAAGAAAAGAACCGAAGTATTCAGGCTGCTCTTGACAGTGCATACAAGTAAGAAAATGAATAAAGATGCAACTCTGTTAAAATCATTTAAATGCAGGATGTTGAAGAAATCCTTTTTTCTACTATTTGATCACTCACAACACATAAACTTAACTCTAAATGAACTTGTAACTGTTCAAAGCAAGTTCAATAGAAAGTACTTACTGCAGTCACTTTATTGTATATGAATGCCCCCTCATTCTGTAAATTTCCTAGAAATCTACATGGAAACTTTATAACCATAGCCATGTAGTTTACTGTATATTATTTTAAAGATTTTATTCATTTATTTATGTATTTTAGAGGGGAAAGCAGGAAGAGAAAGAGGGAGAGAAACATCGATGTGCAAGAAAACATCGATCAGGTGTCTGTCACACACCCCAACCTGGGGCCTAGCCTGCAACCCAAGCATCTACCTTGGCTGGGAATTGAACTGGGAACCTTTCAATTTGCAGGATGATGCTCAGCTCACAAAAAATTGGTATTTTTTTTAAATAAAACTTACCGATCTGATTTTTTTAAGAGAACTTACTGACCTCCACAAAGCCAATGCTGCAAAGGATAGTGAGGCACAGGAAGCTGCTTTGAGTCATGAAATCAAAGCTAAAGAAGAACTTTCTGCAGCATTAGAGAAGGTCCAAGAAGAAGCTCGTCAGCAGCAAGAAGCATTAGCCATTCAAGTAAGCAATGGATATGAATTAAATTTGTCTTTTAAATCTCTGTGCTTGTGCAAATTAAAGAATCCCTTAGTTAGCTTGAGTCAAACCTTATTTAATGGTACATGTGTTATATTTACTTTATAATCTTGTTGGGCAAACTTAATTGTGTGATTTTTAAAACTGTTGTTAAATTATGCTTACATTATGCCAGTATTGTTTAATGTTTTTGTGAATTTCAGACATTTGAGAATAAATATTATGAAAGCTAAGGACCCTCTTGCTGGAGATGCACACATGCAGATAAATACTAAACATTACATATAATTCAAGGAGAATCTGTGTAACTCCATGGAGTTCAGATGAAGGAAGAATCTCTAAATTTGTCACTTTGTCTTATACAATCATCAGTTAATGGATATTTGGGTGTTTTGTTTTTTTTTACAGTTTTTGTTAATTTGAAAAATGCTTTAAACCTTCATTTACAATTTTTTCTGTGAACCTATATTTTAAATTCTCTTAGATACATACCCTCAGGTCGTATGATAACTATGTTTAACTTTTTTGAGGAACTGCAGGTGTTCTGCAGCAGCTTTGTTATTTTACTTTCCCACTAGCAATATATAAGAGTTTTAATTTCTCTACATCTCTTCAAGTATTTGTTATTCTCTATTTTTTTAAATGTAGCCCTTTTAGTGGATGTGAAGTAGTATCTGACTGTGGTGTTGATTTACATATCCTCTGTGACTAATGATGTTGAGCATCTTTTTAGTGTGTTTATTGGCTGTTATGTATCCTGTTTGGAGAAATTTATTCAAATATTCAAACCCATTGCCTACTTTTAAATTGAGTTGTCCTTTTATTGTTCTTTATATATTCTATGTACTAGTCCCTTACTGGATGTAGGATTTGCAAATATTTTCTTCCATTTTAAGGTTGTTTTTCACTTTCTTGGTAGTGTCCTTTTGATGCAGAGTGTTATAATTTTGATAAAGTCCAACTTACCTATTTTTTCTTTTGTCAGTTGTGATTTGAGTGTCTTATTTAAGATACTGTTGCCTAATTTAAGGTTATGCAGATTTTGTCGTTTCCTTCTAAAAGTTTTATAGTCTCAACTCTCACATTAGTTCTTTTGCATGTGGCTTATAAAATTTCCCAGCACCATTTGTTGAAAAGGCTGTTCTTTCCTCATTGACCCGTTGCACTTTGATTTAATTTTACATGAATATTTAAAGCACTTACATGATTACAAAGTGGGATCTATGTAACAAGAATATTTAGGCAGCATTTGTTTTTTACTTAGCCCCTCTCCATTCCTTTTATTTGCCCGTAAGTAACCATTTTATTGGTGCTTGGCTTATTTTTTTCAATGTTTCCATTTGTAAATGCAAGAAAATAGACATTTTTTTTGTACACTTAACACCCATACATTTACAAATATTTATGTGTATTTCTCTCATCCTTGCATAAAATAATAGTTTACTACTTACATAGTTTTATAGCTTGCTTTATTTACAAAATAAAGTATCTTGATGATCGCTCCATAAGATGATCAAAGGCTATCTTAGAAAATGTTTTGTAAAGAAGCATTTATTTATATACTCATAATAAAACAGAGCTTTTTTAAAAAATTTCTTTTTACAGTTATAATGCTGCATTGTATTCAGTCAATTCTTATTGATGGATATTTGGGTTCTTTATAATACCAGTCAATACCTTGGTGTTATAAATCACACCATGGTCCATATACCCCTTATAGTTCTGCTACTCTATCACTGGGATAGAAAAATTATTAATGTTTTAAATTAAGATGCAGTAGGAGAATAATAAAGAAAAATTGGGGGAATAGGAGGTAAATAGTGTAGGGCATTACCATTCATAAGATCATCACTTTCTGAGTACTGTCAATTTTGTGTATTACCTTCTTGTTCTTATTTCCATGTACGTATTTTTGTACTTGATATTATATATTATTTTATAGTTTTTTATTTAAGATTAAATCATACATGTCTTTTAATGGGTATATTCATGTTGTAGTAAGATTTGCAAAAATAGATTATTACTGATGGATATTTAGAATATTTCATGCTTTGTGTGTTATTGCTAATCTAGCTGACCATGTAGGGAACATCTTTGTGTGTTTATAGAGTATCTTCTTCCATAGAGTGAATCCTCAGGTTTAGTTTTCATAGATAATACAGCCATCACATTCTGCTGGCACTGCAGATATTTATGGATGCATCATCTCTCCTCCTATCTTGTAGGGTGGGGCAGTGGTTGGGCCTTGGACATATTTATATTCTTTGTTTTTTTTTTTGTCTAACAGACTGCATATTGAACATATATACAGCTTTGGAATTGCTTGATGAATGGGATGTGTGATAATCCTATGTAAAAACTCATTGGATAGTGTAGAGTATTATACATGAACAGTAAGTCAACACAACACAAAATACAAATAAGTACATAGTTAGCAGGAAGTTATAGACAGTGTTTGAGACTGTGATAGTGTTTTGGTTCTCCTAATACAGGTGGGGGACCTGAGGCTGGCCCTACAACGTGCAGAACAAGCAGCTGCCAGAAAAGAGGATTATTTACGCCATGAGATCAGTGAACTCCAGCAGGTGCTGTCAGTTTTCCTGAACACACATCCAACATGTGTTTTTCTAGAAAAAAACAAAATGACTCAGTGGGGTAATGCTCATAGAATTGAGAGGATTACTACCATATGTATCATTTTCTGGGTTTGGTTTTTTATGGGTGTGTGACTTGTGTCAATAAAATCAGATTTGGAATCTTAAAATTATATAAGGAAAGTCCTAATCCTATTTATAGAAAATAATTTTATCATGATAGATTTATTATGTGTTTAGTATTGTTTTTTCATTTGTAAAAGCTAGTTTATTAATTATTAGTCTGATTATTCTGGGGCAGATAATCAGTGCCCAGTTTTTGTATTACTACTTTATTAATTTTCAGTAAGTGAACATGTATGGGAAAATAGAGAGAAAATGCAACTCAAATTGATCTTCATGTTTTTATAAATACTTAGAAATATTTGGATGAGGAGGGAACTGAAGGGAGGTTTGAATGATACTCATTTTTACATTAAGATGATCAAAGGCTATCTTTATCTTAAAAAGTGCTTTGTAAAAAAACAGTTAATTGAGATACTCAGTTATGCAACTTAATCTATCTTAAGGATTGAATAATTAGAAATAATTTCACTTAAAAAGTAATTCTATCTTGGAGAAAGTTTGCTAGTTTTGTTTTTTTCTTTTTCAAGTTTTCATTGCTATTCATGTTAATAACTTAAGAATTTCATGATTCAGAGACTCCAGGAAGCAGAGAATCGAAACCAGGAACTCAGTCAAAGTGTTTCATCAACAACAAGACCATTGCTTCGACAGATAGAAAATTTGCAAGCAACACTAGGGTCTCAGACATCATCGTGGGAGAAGTTAGAGAAGAGTCTCACTGATAGGCTGGGTAACTGCTTTAGTTCTTGAGCTCAATGCAGAAGCCCTTTTGTCTTGTTTATGGAAATACTGTAATGGTCTGAAATTGAAAATCACTTGATCTGACAGTTATATTTTATATTTCTTGTAGATTTTTACTTCTCCTGTTTTATATTTATTTTCTAATAATTGACTCTCAAACCACTTGTTTTTCCTAATACAGTGGATCAGATACTGTCTAAAATACTTCCATGTCATTTTTTCATTCATTTTTACAGACTACTGCACTCATTTTTTTCCTTGTTCAATGCTAAATCTGACTGTTTTCCTAGCTTCTCTTCAATAGTGTTGAAAGTAGACACCAGATATGATTGTAGTTAGTGGCAGAACTTCAAGAGCAGAGCTAGGTTTAAGGTGGATCAAGGTTAAATTGAGTATTCAAATGCTATGGAATCTTAAGATTTTATATTCTGCTTTATAGAAATGCCCCACTTTGCCCTTCTGTGCTATTAATAGAAAGAAAATTATTTTTCCAAGATGTTTATTCAAGCACAGACTGGTAGTATTACTAGATATTCCAGAGGCTAGCAAATTCATGAAACATCCATGTAATTACAGGGACATCAACAACAAAACCATTGCTTTGACAGTTAAAACATTCGTTGTAGTGATAAAAGCAGACCTGAATGGGTGTTCAGGAGACCTGGATGCAAGGCTTTGTTTTGTTTTGTTTTGTTTTGTTTTGTTTTGTTTTTAATCATCTAGCCAGATAGTCTGGGGCAAGTCGTTTCCCTTTTCTGGGCTACTCACTGGAAATCCTAAGGGGCTAACTAGGTTAATGCTTTCTCACAGTTTTCAGCAGACTCCTTAGATGTGTCTCAGGGCTGCCTGTCATGGTGAGAGGGAAGCTCCATAAATAAGGTGCTGGGCTCCCTCTAGGCAGCTCTAATGGAAGTAATGCCTCCTTTGTCTTTTTTTGAGTTCCGTGTAGGATTTTGCCTGAAAAAAGATTTATCTGTTTAAAAAGAAAATCATTGAACTAGATGAACCTTCATATATTATTTAATTTATAAGTATAAATTTCAGGTCTGTCATTTTATTTCTGACAATTTTTTAAAAAGATTTTATGTATTTATTTTTAGAGAGAAGGAAGGGAAGGAGAAAAAGGGAGAGGAACGACAATGTGTGAGAGATACATCAATCAGTTGCCTCTTGCATGCCCCCAACTGGGGACCTGACCTGCACCCCAGCCAGGTGCCCTGACTGGGAATCAGACTGGCAGCTTTTTGGTTCATAAGCTGGCACTCAGTCCACTGAGCCACACCAGCCATGGCTATTTCTGACAATTTTTGAGACCAGTTTGTTAAGAAATATGAGATACTTGAAAATGACAGCTTCTGAAAGTCTAATTAGCAGTAAGTGAAGACTAGAAGGTGTCATGTTATGGTTTTTGAACTGGAGTCTGCACACTCTTGGGGATATGTGGTATTGTGGAATATAGGCAAAACCACAGGACAGACATACTATATAATGCTATTAATAGAACCATACGTGCAGTATGGAACAGAATATAACATCTATAATAGAGATGTCATTAGGTCTATTTTGGTGGTTGGGGGAAAATACAAAACTTCTTGCCTTGGCTAAATTTCAGAATCTTATCCACTAATCTTTTATATTAATTGAAAAATATTATAGAGTTAATTGTAGATATACATGCAGTTATATGAAATAATACTCAACTTTCCCCAGTATTTCCAAATGTTAACATTTTGCAAAATTATAGTATTACAACCAGGGTATTGACATTGATAGTGTTTACTGATTTTTGAATTCAGATTTCCCCAATTTTACTCGTACTCATTTGTGTGTGTGTGTGTCTTTATGTGTGCATTAAGTTCTACACAGTTTTACCACTTCTGTGGGTCTACGTATTTATCACTACAATCAGGATACCAAACTGTAGTTGCAGCACCACAGAGATCTCTAATGTTGCCCTTTTATGACTTAACCACCTTCATGGCACTCCTTCCCTGTCCCAAATCCCTGGCAACCACTAATGTCCTGTATATTGAAAGTTTAAGAATTTCAAAATGCTACATGAGTATAATTGTATAATATAGGACATTTTGGGATTGGCATTTTCACTCAGCATAATTCCTTGGAGATTTATGCAAGTTATTGTGTGTGTTGATTAGTTTTTTTTTATTACTAAGTGTTTTTCATTGTATGTATGTACTACATTTTGTTTACTTGATGAAGGCTGTATGAGTTGATTCTAGATTTTGTCTGTACAGATAAGCTGCTATGAATATTCATGTACAAGTCTCAGTGTGGATATAAGTTTTAATTTCTCTGGATAAATGCCCAAGAATGCAGTTGCTGGGTTTTATAGGTAGCTGCGTGTTTTGTCTTTAAAGAAAATGCCAAACTGTTTTCCCAGGTGGCTGTATGTATGGGAATAATCCAGCCTCTCCACATCCTTGCCAGTATTTTGTGTTGTCCCTGTCTTTTATTTTAGTCATTTAGACAGCTGTGTAGTGATATGTCATTATGATTTTAATGTGCATATCCCTGATAATTAATGATGTTGACCATCATTATTTGTGCTTATTTTCTGTTTGTACATTTTCTTTAGTGAAATGTCCATTCAGATCTGTTGTCCATTTTCTAATCAGATTGTTTGTATTTTCACTGTTGAATTTTGAGACTTCTTTATATATTCTAGATAGTAGACGTGGATATTGTGATTTCCCTTTATTTTCTCCAAGTCTGTGGCTTTTTTTCCATCCTGTTTATATAGAGCAAAATTTTAAAATTTTGAAAAGGTCCATTTTCTCCATTTTTCTTTAAATATTTTGTTTTAGTTTTCAATTACAGTGAACATTCTATATATATATATATATTATTTTCATGTGTTTTGCATAGTGGTTAGACATTGATATACCTTACAAAGTGAATCCCCAGTAAGTCTTGCACCTACCTGGCACCACACATAGCTATTACAATATTATTGACTATATAACCTACACTGTACTTTACATCTTCATTATTATTCCGTAACAGCCAATGTACACTTCTCAATTCCTTCACCATTTTCAATCAGGCCTCCAATTTCCCAACATCCCTGGTAACCATCAAAATGTTCTCTATACCTATAAGTCTGTTTCTGTTTTGTTTGTTCATTTATTTTGTTTTTTAGATGCCACATATAAGTGAAATCACATGATATTTGTTTTTCCTTGTCTGACTTATTTCAGTTAGCATGATACCCTCTGGGTCCATCCATGTTATTGCAAGTGGTAAGATTAAATTCTTTTTCATGGCGAAGTAACATTCCATAGTATATATGTACCACATTCTCTTTATCCATTTGTCTTTTGGTTGGAGCATTTAATCCACTTAAATTTAAAGTATTGATAGCTTTGTAGTATTGCCATTTTATTAATTGTTTTCTTATTATTTTTGTAGTTCTCTTGTTTTTCTCTTACATGTTGATGACTCTGTAGTGTTGTGTTTAGATTCTTTTCTCTTTATTTCTTGTATATCTCTTATAGATTGTTGGTTTGTGGTTATCATGTGCTTCAATTATATCAACCTATGTTTATAACAGTATTTTAAGTTGATGGTCACTCAAGTTCAAACATATTCTAAAATCACTGCCATTTTTATGTACTCCCTCCACATTTATGTTTTTGTCATTTTTTTCTTCCTGTGTCTGTGTTTGCATGTATCCATTAATTTACTGTTGTAATTATACATGGCCTTTCTACCTTTGCCTTTTAACCTTTGCACTAGCTTTAGTGTTAGTTGATCTGCTTTTATTATGTGTTTCCCTTTATCAGTGAGACTTTTATTGTGATATTTTTTGTCAGTCATACTTTTTAATTTTTTTTTCTTCTTTTTAAGGAAGTCCCTTTAATATTTCTTATAATACTGGTGTGGTGAATTCCTTTATGTTAATTTTTTGTTTGGAAATATCAATTTTTCTTTGTATGGCTCTTGCTTTTGGTGGTCAAACCTAAGTACTCTTTGCCTATCTGTAGATCCTAAATATTTCTATATTTTATTAAAAGTTTTATAGTTTTGTTTTATACTTTATGATCCATTTTGAGTTAATTTTCATACACAGTGTGAAGTTTAGTTTGCAGTGTTTTTTGGGGGGTGGGCCTATGGATGCATGTCCAATTGCCTCAGAACTGTTTGTTGATCCATTGTTCTTTTTTTAGTTTTTATTTTTAAAGATTTTATTTATTTTTAGAGAGAGGGGAAGGGAGAGGGAGCGAGAGGGAAAAAAAATGATGTGTGAGAGGTACATTGATTGGTTGCCTCTTGCATGCCCCCAACTGGGGATCAGGCCTGCAACTCACGCATGTGCCCAGACTGGGAATCAAACTGATAACCCTTTGGTTCACAGGCTGGCACTCAGTCCACTGAGCCACACCAGCCAGGGCCATTGCTCTTTTCACACACAACTCCACTTCAAATTAAAATACTTGGGGGGAAAGCAGGTATAAATTAAGATTGGTTTTTTTGTCTCTGCAGGCAGTCCTGCCTTAGGCGATAAGTAGTTAACAGCTTTAAGTTTGGCTGCTTGCATCATTAGAAGTCAGAACTGACTTGGGATCTTGGCCTCTTGGGTATATTCATAGGTGACTTTTCTTTCTTTATCCTCTGTTCAGGTGAATCTCAGACCTTGTTGGCAGCAGCAGTTGAAAGAGAACGTGCAGCTACAGAAGAACTCCTTGCCAACAAAATTCAAATGTCTTCCATAGAGTCACAGAATTCTCTCTTAAGACAGGAGAATAGTAGATTTCAGGCCCAGCTAGAATCAGAGAAAAATAGGCTAAGAAAACTGGAAGATGAAAATAATCGGTGAGCATATTTCTTGTTGTTTTTGGTAGCTTTATGATTTTAAAGTACTTAAAAACATGCTGTTGGCTTTTAGCTTCATGGCACTGAGAACTATTGTAAAATACATGCTTCTAGTGTTTAAGAGTCATTAGTAATAGAATATTATAACAAAATACAGTGCTTAGATTCATTGTATTCTTGAAATTGTGTGGCATGTTTTATGTGTATTTGCATTTTCTAGGGAAATGATTCATTACTTTAACCAGATTTGTTAATGGAGTCTATAGCCACAAAATAGTTTGGAGATTATTCATTGGAGTTATTTTTATATTACAAGGGTTTTAGTAATGTTTCCATTTTTCTAAGGTCTAGGTTCTTTGGAAACCACAAGCTATAAAATCCATTTATCTGAACTTGAATGCCGAGGCTATGTAGTGTATTTTTACCCTCAGTTCTTTATTGGAAATTTTACTTTTAAAAAAAGTAGTCAAGTAAAAATGATTTATAAAGTAAAACATCTGATCTTTTGCAAACGTTTTCATAGAGCCCTCTAACCAGCTTTTGCAGGATCTGAACATATAGAATTGTGGTATTCAAAATTACTTTTGGAAAGTCTATTTTTAAATGAAATCTTAATGCAAAGCACTAATAAATAAAATGCACAAAAGTAGTAGTTTGGCTTCTGAGTAAAAACCCAAGTCATCTGGGAAAAGGTAGTTGGAAAATCAATCTGGTAATAAAAATGACTAGCAAATACATAACTGGAGTTAATAAAGAAGTGAGTTTTTAATAGTCTGTACTATCATCTTTTTTGTTTTGTTCCATCCCCTCTGGCTTAATAGGTTCCAGGTTGAATTAGAAAACCTAAAAGACGAGTATGTAAGAACACTTGAAGAGACAAAGAAAGAAAAGGTATTTTCTGTTAGTGTTCGCTTGCCTCTTAGGGCTTCCGTTAGTGAATGCTTAGGGATGGCAGCAAACTAATGAGATGACCAGAAGAAATGAGTGAGCTTACTGCTTTTGGAACTTGGTCTTTAGTAGTAAAACAAATATGAGTACATACTTTTTGTACCTTACTTTGAGATTGACTTACGATGATTTAGTATCATATGAATTATCTATTTCTCTCCATTAGACACTGTTAAATAATCAGTTAGAAGTGGAGAAAATGAAAGTTGAACAAGAAAGGAAGAAAGCAATTTTAACTCAAGAAGTAATAAAAGAAAAGGTATTGAATTTTGTGTTGTTTTATTTTTGGTGTAATCAGTTAGTAGCTCAATTAATAGGGTGATGAACTCTAGTAGGATAATCAGTGGCCTGTTCAGGGTGGTTCCAGAGTAATTTGAATTTATCCAAAGAAATCTGTGATTTCTAGGCTTTGAATTACAAAACCTCTTTTTAAATGAATTTTATGGTCTCTCACTGAGATTAATGTATCTCATTTGGTCTGTAGGCACTTGGAGAGTAAAACTTGTTCACTTTCTTTCTGGTTATTGAAGGTAATTTTTCTAAACAAGAGTTTCCAGTATTTAAAGGTTTGGCATGTACTTGGTAGTTAATATATTAAAACTACCTGTATGTATATTGAAATTACATTTTGAATTTATTTGGAACTTTTAAAAAATATACTGAAAGTAAAATGGATAAGTCAGAAAGTTTTTATGGTTTATAAAACTCATTTGTAATTTTGTTCTAAAGAAATAAGTTTAATTGGTATTGTATAGTTTGAAAGAGTTCATATAGTTGTTTCAATAAGAACATTCTCATTCCATTAAAAATAAACCAAATTATGTTGTAATGTCCGTGGATCCTGAGATGATTTGCTTAAGTCTTATCTGTACTTTTAAATTACTAAATATTGTGCATTTTGCTCTTTAATCTGAACTGAATTTTTTTCCCTTACTCCTTAAGGAACGGAAGCCATTTTCGGTTTCTACCACTCCCACAATGTCACGATCAAGTTCAGTAAGTGGAGTTGAGATGGCAGGGCTACAGGCATCTTTCCTGTCTCAGGTGATGTTTCCTTCCTTCCTTCCTTCCTTCCATCCATTTCTTTATTTCTTTTCAAATGGAAAAAAATTTATTTAGAAAGTTACAGAGGGGTAGAAGTGAGCCAACTGGCTGCGTAGGCTCAGGACACAAGTTACAGAACCAAAAGAAGGGCCCTTGGAGCTTAGGAGAGAGAAAGGCAAAGGTAACACACCTGGGGGGAAAGACAGGGACAGAAAGGTATATACATACCTTTCTTTAAAAACTATGTATTTACTGATTAATTTTAGAGAGGAGGGGGAGAGAAGAGAGAAAAAAAAGAAACACTGATTGACTGTTCCACTTATTTATGCATTCATTATGTGCCCTGACCGGGGACCAGACTTGCAGCCTAGACGTATTTGGACAACGCTCTAACCAACTGAGCTACCTGGCCAGGGCGTTTACTTCTTAAATGTGCTTAGTTCCTAAACTGAATAATGATAAAGGCAATATGTAGATAGTAATTAGCCTGTCACCATCATCTTACCATTCCATATTTGTGAATATTTGTGAAACTGAGGAAGCGGAGATGATTTTTTGCCTTTGAGAAAGTCATAGACATTTTAAAGCAAGAATTGACAGAATCATTTGTTTGAATGTTATAATGGAACACAGTCTATAATAACTGAATAACTATGTGCTTTCTTAATTAACATAGGATGAGCCTCATGATCACTCACTTGGACAAATGTCTGTATCAGCAAATGGAAACAATCTTTATGATGCTCTAAGGATGGGGGCAGGATCCAGCATTATTGAAAATCTACAGTCTCAGCTAAAGCTAAGGGAAGGAGAAATTACTCATTTACAGGTATTGGAAAAATTAAGTATACTATAAAAGTAAATGAAATTTGGCGGGCCATTAAGTAGAATTCTTTATATCCACCTAAATTCTGAGCAAATTGAGAAATAAAATGTAGTAGTGGCTTGTGAAGCCCAAAATGTATCACATATGTTAATGATAAGGGCTAGTTGGAGAAATTAACCAAGGATAAGAGCCAAATTGAACCGCTAATTGCCAGAATTGAGGAGACTTCACTCTGTCACAGGAAATGCTGGGCTGGAGTAGGCCTCCCCAGGTGGTGTAGCCTGTCCAGGAAAGATTTAGGCATCTGGGAGCAGACAGCTCTTAGGCAGGCAGCTTTTCCAGTCATTAAAAATAGGAAGTTGCTGAGCTGAGCATACTCATTTTATTCTTACTGGATTTACCACTTAGATTAGGTTGCTCCGTCTCCTCCCTGAGGAATGAGTGAAGATGGTAACAGAGGTTAGAACTGTAACATTGTGCACAGGAAAGGAAACATCATAAATAGGAAGGGAGTATCCATTCACCTTATCTTGCTGTTTAAAAACAATGTAGTGAGAAATGTTGAAACATTTAACCTATTTTGTGTTAAACTTGATACATTCAGAAGTGAAAGTTTCATCTTCCCATTGTATGGCTTTAGTGAGTTGAAAACATTACTCTTATTAAAGGTGGTCTTGAATTAGGAAAAAATAGATTAGAATAATCTTAATACTTACATTGATGTAGCCCAGCATGCTGTACTTGAGGGCCCAAATTCTTTGGTAGTATGTCAATATTATCTACACAATTGGAGATACATTAAAGTATGGTTTTATTTTTCTAGGTTTTTGTAGTAATTTAGAATAACTGAAATACATGCTATTTCCTTAGATTAGAGAAAAATATAGGGTTGCATAGTTCAAACAGATGGTTGAATTCCCTTTAGTTCTTTATGTCTTTCATAGTAAACCCTATAAATGGTGGTACACCTTGAAGAAAGTTGAAACCCTTTTTTTGGCCACTGTTTCCTTTTACTTAAGACAGAGGTACCTTATGGTTATATGCTGATACACTAAGCAAGATATATTTTGATTTAAATTACTTTCTGGTAATGTTTTGCAGCTAGAAATTGGCAATCTAGAAAAAACACGCTCAATAATGGCTGAAGAGCTAGTTAAATTAACAAATCAAAATGATGAACTTGAAGAGAAAGTAAAGGAGATACCCAAACTTCGAACTCAGCTAAGAGTAAGTATTCTTCACTTAAGGATGAATCTAAAATATTATAATCCAATTACTAAATCTCATTTTTATAGTTTACATAAAATGCATGTACATTAACATATATGTTAATGATCTCTTTGAGAATTAGAGTATTAGTTGAGTAAAGAATTTTAAAGGTGAATCTTTTATGCTTATCATATTATACATTCAAAGTATTTTTCACAATCATTTTTAATCTCATAGGAAAATAACTAGATTTTATTTGGCCAAGGCTCATTTATAATACTTCACTTTTATATGATTTTGGTACTGTTTTATTTATTGATATTATATATATCACAATTAGCATATGTGATATTAGTAGTCACTGTTAAGCCATATATGAATTTTTTGTTTTTTATTTTTTTCTAGGGTAAATGCCAGGTAATACTACAGTGAACTGAAATGACTAAATTTCATCACATGTGCTTAAATTAATGAGAAGACACTGATTAAGCAATATATGGGGGAAATTACAGTTTAGTAGAGATATGATAAGATTGATAGCCATTTGGCTTAGCGTTTGTTTTTTTTTTAATTCCTTTACGTGCTGTTTATTCCAACTGGCTGGAGTATGAGTTTGATTTTTATAAGAGCTGACTATGTACTTTTATTTAGATTGTAATGTGTTTATTGGTGACTTGTATATGATAATATCAAAATGTTCTATACAGTTATTTTACAACTTACAAACAAATGTATTTTGTAGGATTTGGATCAAAGATACAACACTATTCTGCAGATGTATGGAGAAAAAGCAGAAGAGGCAGAAGAACTTCGATTAGATCTTGAAGATGTAAAAAATATGTATAAGACTCAAATAGATGAACTTTTAAGACAAAGGCTCAGTTAATTTCTGAAAATTACATTCCCATCCAACTGAATATAAACTTTTAACAACTGAATGTAGACTTTCAATAAATTCTCTTATAGAATTAGAAAGTGTAATTTATTGCAGAGGTCAAAAATGGAAAAAATATTTGTTTCATAGTATATAGTAATATTTGCAGTTAAATTATTTTGTGCAATATTTGAACTTTATTTTTGAAACTATCTTTAAAGATTTATTTTTAAAGCATTTTTTTTTGCCATAAATAGCACAGAGATTTATTACTTTATCCTTTTATCAATATGGTTAAGGAAGGAAATGGTATTCATACATTGTATTATAGGAAACTAATTGTATCTATAATTTATATGTGTTTGTATATATTGAGGACATTTAATGAGTGATATTAACATATTGAAACTTTGAAATTTTTCACACTTCAATCTTCAACATTTCTAATTACTGTTTATGAAAATGGATGTTAAGTGTCCAAGTATAACAAATTATTTAACTTCTAGTTATTACATTTTTAACTAATTTTTTTTCTTTTAAAGTAGAAGTCACACTGACTTAGAAGTTTAAAGGGTGAATAATTTGAATTTAAAAAGTTTTGTGGTCTCAATATTTATTTCACCCAGATTCCGCAATTAAGTCTATACAAATTTTGTTACCTATCTGGAGAAAGCTGTAGCTGTTCAGAGTTATCTAGGCATGGTTAGATAATGAAAAAAATGTTCTTATACAGATTTGTGATGGTGTCACTAACAATTAAGTGTTTTTGATCAGGTTTTGTTTTTAGTAGTATGTAAAATGAATCAAAGTAATAAAATTAATAACATAATTGCTTTAAAATTAATGTTTTACATTTCATAAAGCCTTATTTTTGGCACATTAAAAATGAATGTTTGATATTATCGAACATTCATTAAAAAATAGAGAAATTATAGGAGTTAATTTACATTTGGTATTTGCAATTCTATGTAATTTATCATTTTATTTTTTTCTTGAACCTTTAAACACAAAAAATAGTGCAGAATAGCTTTAAAAAGCAACTATGCCTTATTTTAAATGTTATTTTGTTCAAAGGTTAACCAGTATGAGTTTTACATTTGTGAAATATTTTAATACTTTTTATTACTGAAAGTCATTTGGCTGCCTTTACTTGCAAATAAAAACTCTCATTTACTTTTTAGGTAAATTTTAAACATTAGAACTTTGGAGTACTAAGTAAGCCATGTTGAAGAGTTTGAATGTTTTTCAGGGCAATTCAAGTGACTTTTTTTTGTATTCCAGACAGTATTTCTGTTGGTGGATCTCTAATGTTTAGCATTATTAAGGATTCTTTCAGTGTGAGCCACATTCATAAAATTAATTTTCTATATTTTGGTGGTAATCAGGGTAATAGCTTTTGTTCACTTTTTTTTTTTTTTTTCATATTCAGGGGTTGACAGGCAATGACAAGGCTGATAACAATAAGAAACCTACAGAATTGGAAGATAAAGAAAATTTAATTTTCAATATTCTGTCAAGTGTTTGAAACGAGAAGTTTAGGAATTATGAAATTGTTCTTTTAAAATATCCATTAGTGAGGAGAAAAAGAACCCTTTAGTTGTGAAGAAATGATTGATATAAAACTATAACTTCCAATTTTATAATATTAAACATTCTCTTAGTCCTTATTAACATTAATAAAACTCCAGTAAGTAACAATACATATTGAATATTGGTCATATCTTGCTTTGTCATTAGTTAAGACTTCTCTGTCCAAGTTTTAGTAAAATAATATTTACCTTTTAATGGATAAGAATACAGTTTGCAGTGAGAAGTTTCCATTCTTGGGAGAAAACAGAGACATTATAAATCTTAACTTCAAAAATATTTTAAAAAGTAAAAGAGGTATACACTTTTTTTTTTAAAATGTATAGATATCTAAGCGCAGATGATAGTCATTCTTCCAACTCTTTGGAAGCAGAATTGAGAATACCAGTTCTTTCTTTCCCTTTGCCTCTTTTTTGAGAACTTCCAGTGTTACAGTGTTTAGCACATGGGCATGTCTCAAATGTATGTATACTGTGATTTAAGATATCCTAAATATGGGTAATTTCTGACCTAAGGAAACATTAGTTTCTGTAGTTAATAAGAATGTTCAGAAAAATTTCTTCTCTGTGATCCCTCAGTTGGCGTTTGATTTATTAACTGAAAGTTTTATTCAAATGCTTATTAAATGTATATGATTTATAGTCTTTAGAAAGTAGTCACAAGGAAAAAAAAGAAAATGACTGTAGATATTTTAATCTTGTGTTACTATTTGTTTAGTATGCATACATTTGTACTAGTGTTTCATAATTTTTCATTTTCATTTTCAAAATTAATTTACTCAGTTTTTAAGTATATTTTATAAAGGGCTGAAAGTATGATTTAAACTACAAATTGATATAAATATTTTAAGTGAAATATAAATAATAAGCATGGATCTAATTTGAATAAAGATTTTAAAATAGTAATAATGTATATCATTTTTAACAAAGTGTTCAATACCAATGAAGGGAGGTAGTATTGTTTTATGAAGATAATATAACTTGTATAAGTTTGGAATTCATGTTTTAAGAAAATGAGTAATAGCCCTGGCTGGTGTGGCTCAGTGGATTGAGCACTGGCCTGCAGACCAAAAGGTTGCTGGTTCCATTCCCATTTAGGAACATGCCTGGGTTGTGGGCCAGTTGGAGGTGTAAGAGAGGCAGCTGATTGCTGTTTCCCTCACATATCATCTTTCCCTCTCTTTCTCCCTCCTTTCCCCTCTTCCAAAAATAAATAAAATCTTTAAATTCTGTTATTTAAAAAAATGAGTATAAACCCTAATTTTGTATGTTATTGAGACTATTATTAGTATTAAGCATAGTTTTTTCTAATGAAGATTTAGTTTGAAAAACAATTTTAAGACTGATTGTAACTAATTAGTAATTGTAAGGATGATGTGTACCTTTTAAAAATCTAAAATAGTACCAAAGTATTCTGAAAGTCTTATATTTCTTTATTTAAATAATCAGATATGTTATCCTCTATTTTTAAGTTCATATGGTTTGTGCTATTGAACTCTGCAACTTGTTCCCTAAAGTACTTATAAACTTTTGCTTTTACATATATCCATATTACCTTTTAGCCAATCAAGATCCTTAAACAAAATAGAATAAAAATTAAAAGTATATTTCTTCTTAATATTTAAATGCTGTTTTCAAAACATACAAAAACCCCAAATGCTTCCATATTCCACGATTACAATGCAGAGAATTACTCTTCGTGCTGTCCAGACTCTATTCAGTACACTGCCTCATTCCCTAGTAAATTTAATTTTAGGATCCTCAAGTAATACTAAGTAAGAGGTATGAATGAAAAAGGGGCCCTGTAGAAAACTGGAGAAGCTCAGGGGGCTACTTGGCAGGCCTGACAAGCCCAGTGTCAGGAGAGTAACCACACAGGGTGATGTGATCCAAAATTCCTAACTAGGTGGTCATGGTTTATCTTTACCTTAAGTGAGCTCTGTACATTGTTTTAATTTAGGTAACATTGGTTAATAACATAAGTTTCAGGTGTATAAGTTTATAATACATCATCTGTATATTGTGTGGTCATCACCCAAAATTTGGTCTCCTTCCATCACCAATATATTTGACCCTCCTTTTTCCTCTTCATCCTCCCCTCACCCCCTTTCTCTTCTGATAATCACCATGCCATTGTCTGTGTCTATGAGTTTATTTTGTTTGTTCATCTGTTGCTTTCTGTTTTATATCCTACATATGAGTGAAATATAACTAGCTAAATGGGAAATGCAAGTCAAAATGACAATAAGTATCACCTCACACTTGTTAGAATGGCTATTATCAGTAACACAAGAAATAACAAGTGTTGGAGAGGTTGTGGAGAAAAGGGGATACTTTTACTCTGTTAGCGGGTGCACCCTCTATCAAAACCAATATTGAGGTTCCTTTAAAAATTAACAGTAGAGCTCCTATATGACCCTGCAATCCTCCTTCTGGGTATCTACCCAAAAAAGTTTGAAAGCATTTATTCATAAAGATATATGTACCCCTATGATCATTATAGCACTGTTCAGAATAGCCAAGACATGGAAACAACCTAAGTGTTCTTTGTCTAATGATTAAAGAGGAGGTGGTACATATATACAGGGGAATAATACTCAGCCATAAAAATGATGCAGTATTGCCATTTGTGACAATACAGATGGATGTTGAGAGCATCGTGCTGAGTGTCCATTGTTCTTGTGCATCTAAGTTAACATACCTTTGAATTGACAGAGTAATCTTTTCTAGACCTTTTGGAGGTATAACCACCCTCACAGGAGCAGCACTTAAACTCCACATTGTAATCTTGTTGCCTGAATACCATCTCTATTTTCTGTATGTTAAATGTTAACTATCCGGTACCCATCAATGTAAAAGATGTGTGTATCTCTCCATTTTGCTTTTTGTTCAATCACAAAGATTCCCCCGACTTGCTTTGCTTTCTCCCACCTCCTTAATCTACCGTGAATGACTTTCATTTAACCTTCTTTATGCTTCTTTGATTCTAAATGTATAAAATGAGAACTGCCATTTTATCAATTCAATGAGACCTTGCTTCTGGGCATGTCCTCAGTTTGGTTCAAATAAACTTTAATAAACTCTTACAAGATTTTTTATAGGTTTGGGTGTTCTTATATCAACAGAGGTAATGGGAAGATTTTCTATTTAATATTAAAGTCTCTTCTAATGGGCAGAGAACGTCAATTTTATACAATGCCATGCCCCTTTGTCTCTTGAAATAAACTTTTTTAGAGAGAGGGGAAGGGAGGGAGAAAGAGGGGGAGAAACATTGATGTGAGGGAGAAACAGTGATTGGTTGCCTGCTGGCATGAGCCCTGAGTGGAGACTGAACCCACAACCCAGGCATGTGCCCTGACCGGGAATGGAACTGGGGACCTTTTGCTTTGCAGGAATATGCCCAACCAACTGAGCCACACCAGTCAGGGTACAATCTTAATTTTATTTAATACATATTGTTTAAAAATCTGTGGTCATGATGATAATAGGAAATAGTGCCTGCATTATTACCGTGTGAGGAACTCACTTATGTAGGATCAGTCCCTTATCTACTATTCTGAACTCTTAAGAACGATGTGAAAACTAAATGTTTTATGTAAGTTTGCTGTCAAATATGCTTTGGTTGTAGAGCCTGGCCTGCATTGCAATTTACAGGTTTTATCTCACTTGGTGTGACTACTCACACATTGCTGCAGTAATATTGTGTGAGATGGTGGGGTGCTGACCCAGGGCACGTTGAGGGTGTCAGGTAGTAAGTAAATGGTATACATACTTCTGGCTATAAAAACAATTCAGGAATCCATATGGTCCCAGGGAATTTGAAAAGGGATTTTATACCTGAATTTTAATCTTCAATCTTTTGAGGTTGACACCATTATCATCTCCTTTTTTTTTTTTCTTTTTTATTGCTTCTAGAGAGAGGGAAGGGAGGGAGAAAGGGAGAGAAACATCATTTGGCTGCCTCCTATATATCCCGCAGCTGAGACAGAACACACAACCCAGGCATGTTCCCTGACCGGGAATCAAACCCCTAACCTTGTGGTTTGCAGGATGATGTCCAACCAAATGCTCCACACCGCACAGTTCAGGGCTATCATCTCCATTTTTAAAGTGAAGAAAGGTTAAGTAATTTGCTCAAGATCATATGGCAAGGAGATGGCAAAGTTGGGATTCTAATTTGTGCAGTTTGGCTCCAGAGTCTGTGCTGTTAACCATTAAATACATGGTGCAGCTTCCCTCTTACTGCTTTTTTTGTAAAATCTTAAGCATATCATATAGATAAACTGTAGCATAACATCAACTTCAGGCAAAATTTATTTGTTTAAAACTTTAATCCTTCTGAATTTACAATTTCATCTTGCTTTAATCTTGGATATATCAGAACGAATAAACTATGTTCTGCTGATAGTTTTTTTTTTTTTTGCCTAACACTTTATAAGTTATTCAAAATACAAATAGATGAGCAGCAAACTTGCATTTAGCAAACTTGTACTAAAACGTACAAATTACGATTATACAAAATTTCAGACTTACACAAAAGTGAGAACAGATTATGTGTCCCATGTTCTCATTAACATACACTCTGTTCATTGGGATGTGGCCTAGCTTGGCCCATATATACTTAATGTGCGTGTCAACCCACACTGATGAATTGATGCAGATTTCAGCCATGATTTTAATTACCATATTTGAGTACGGATATCATTATGATCCAGAGTGTTTCTGTAGAAAGTAACTACCTCGGCCTAGGCCAGGGAGCCCAGTCGGTTAAAGTGCCATCTCGATACGCCAAGGTTGCAGTTTCAATCCCCAGCCCAGCACATACAAGAATCAACCAATGAATGCATAAATGAGGGGAACAACAAATTGATGTTTTTCTCTCTCTTTCTCTCTCTCCTTTGTCTACAAATCAATAAAAACATTTAAAAAGTGACTAAATCATCACCTATTTGGTTACTTCTGTCATAATTCATTTAGAAAACAGGATAAATGTGCTTCATTCTTTTATTTACCAGTTTTCACAATAAGTGAGTTCCCTTCTGTCATTAAAGATGACCATTGAGGTTTTTGGCTTGCGTATTTGGTTGATTGTTTGGGTCTTTTAAAATATACTAAAATATATTTTAATTATGTAAATATTAAATAAATATACATTTAAATATATGTACAAAATATATTTAAATATATTTCAGTCTATTACAGTTACCTTTATTGATGCTTGAAATTATCTTCAGCAAGAGGGAGCTTTTTCAGATTGATTCCTGGTGTGACCCCCATGGCCTTTGCTTCCCTGCTTCCTCATGCAATATATTTCATGTTCATTTTGTTCATTTTCTGCCCCACACCCAGGATTACCGATTTTTCTGGTGTGTCTGTTTCTTTCGATGGGAAATGGTTTATAGTGATCTCAGTCTGAGTACATGGGGAGTTTGTTGCTATGGACGAAAAAGGGGTGGTGTAATAAATCATAAATTCCTAACAGGTCAGGTCATAGTGGGCCCTCATGCCCCAGGCCTAAATTGCTTTAGTAAAATGTTTTTAAGCAAGCCCCTTTCATTGTTCTGTCACATATATCAATAGGTTAACACAACTTTTAAATGTCAGAATTAATATCCCTCAAGAGAGCATATAATTTTAGCTGTCCTGTAATCCAATTCCTATCTTGCTTTCTCTCACCTCCATGTAATCTTCCTTAAATTCCCTCCTAAATTCCAACTGCATAAAAGAAACTGAAAACTGTTATTCTCTGGAGCATTTGCAAGTCTGCTTCACAGCAGTTGTCAATTTTGGCTGGAATAAACTCATAAACATACTTTAAAGGTTTGGACATTTCCTACATTGACATTGCTAGAGTTTGTTTCTAGGTCTTTTCAGTGGATGATGACTTCTTTTTCAAAGATAAACTATATTGTTAATTCATATTGATACCTCTGATTCAAATACAGAACTACAGAATTTTTATATAACCTCATCAGACTTGCATCTATACTGCACGTCAAAAGTTTGAGCTTCAAAGATACCATCTTAATCCTATTCGGTTTACCCCTACCAACATTGCCATCAACAATTTGGCTATGGAAAAGTTTATGATTCTTTTTTAATTTACTCCTGAGGGTACATTCCACTAGTATGTACAGACTGTGTTTCTGTTACTGAACAGCAATTAGGGTCCTGTTGCCCTTCGCCACCCTCTATGCAAAATTCCAGAGTCAAAGGTTTGGTGCTAAAGGAAAGGAGTCTTTATCTAAAAGCATCACAGTTTTGAAGTAACAGCTTTCCACAGGCGTTAGCCATTTAAACCTGTCAATTAAGGCTGAACTCTTTAGTTATAGCTTTAATCACTGGCGTTGGGGCCTTTCAAGGCCTGGCAGATCCACTCCAGATTAGGGCAGACAGAAGAAAATGCTCAGTGGTGGGGATACTTGACATGCCTTTATTCATGGGTGGGTGAGCCACGGGGCTGCAAGCTGTGTGTGTGTGTTCAGAGGGAAGGCCCGACCTTAAGTACTAGAGACAAAGCACACCGACAAAAAACCAAAATAATATATAACATAGCGTGATTCCGCGCATGCGAGCCCACTTCAGTTATAGGAACCGTTTATCGGACCCAGTCTGGAGTCTATGAGAACACTATTAGGCCCAATCAAGGTTGTGAGAAACTGCTTCCCTTAGTTACCAAGACACCTGGGTGAGGAAGCCAGACTGCCTCCCTTTACCCTACAATCACTTAAACCTATCAAGGCTAAACTCTTCAACACCTGAGTTCTATCATTCCCCCTGTTAGTTTTTATTTTCTTATTTCTATAGGGTTAATTTAGAAATTAAAACAAAAGATACAAAAGCTACACAGTTTTAGAATAATGGCAGGCTTCTGCCTCAGAGCTCATCCCCTCTAGAACGCTGAAAGAATAACCCTGCCGCTCTCTGCCAGGCCAGCCGAATCCTAGGCTGCGCCAAGAGTTTTTTCACACCCAAAATACCGTCTTCCGTTGGAAACGCAGGCAGCTGCAGCACGACCATCCAGGAATCCTCGAGGACAGAGACAGGCAGTGAGCTTGAGAGTCTGCCCTCATTTTATTTCCATGAGCTCTGGAGGCATCCAGCTTCTCAGCCAATCCCTGTCCTAGGCTGTTTACCATTGCCTTGGCAAACTCCTCCTCCGGCCCCTCCCTAACTTCTCCCCAGGATCTAATCAGATCTCTCGGTATCATTTCTACAATAAGTCATTTGGGATAGTTCTGTTGTGGTATGCCAAAACTGGAGAACATTTAGACTCATTTAATTTCATTTTACTCTGAATCATTAAGGATTGCTTTTTAAAAATTTAATTTCATTTTATAATGTACAATTTTTACTTGATTCTAAAGTCACATTTATCAAATGTATATATATTCAGAGAAGTTATCTTATTACATATTCATCTCCCTTCCATTGTGCTTTTCCATTCAATATGTCCTGCAGTTTATAGAGATATTCCTCAATCCTTTTCCACATCCACATAGTTCAACAGTGTGTGGGTATGCCATAGTTTATTCATTCAGTCTCCTATTAATAGATATTTGAGTTTACTATAATGTCAATTTGAAGACAGTTGAAAATTAAAGTTTAACATGGATATTTTAGGGGGAATTCATGTTGAAAATGGCTGGCAGTATACAGAACCCAATTTCATGCTCTTAAAGCCCCATCACATTTCCTCTGAGTCCGAGTGACCACAGCTTAACATGGAGCCATTTAAAATAGTGGCATATGCATGCCACATCAATCTGATGGGCTTGTATGTCTTTACAAGGAGTCTAACCTATTTTTTATGAGCCTTTCTTGCATATTTTTTAAACTATGTTTTTATATATTATAAACCTCTATATGTATATCTGTATATATACACATAGTTTTTATTTTACATAACTCAGTGGCAAACTAACCTGTTAAAAAACTTATTTTAAATGACTTCAATTCATTTTGAATCAACAGAAAAGCTGCATTTCCTTTGCTGCAAAAATATGGCAAAAATAGGATGGTGGCAAGTAAGCTGAGAAAATCGTTTTTGAAAATTACTGTCATTTGTATGGGGTGGGCAAAGTATGAAATATGCAAAGTCTTTTACATAAATAGTAAAGGAATTAATACTGTAAAGTGCTTCAGAACAATGGTGCATGTCAAACACCGTATGTATTTTTGCTTTATTTGAAAAGAATCCAGATAACATTCCTAATTTATGGGGTTCCTAATGGAACCTGTAGGAAATCTCTAAATAGCATCTAAAAACATTTTAAAAGAATGTAAGCCTGTGGAAGTAAACTGTTGTGTTTCCCTATGATCCTATTACTTAACACTGGTGACTTCATGTGTCTGAGCATGTTGATTTTGATTGTATCAACCTTTACTTCAGTTATGGGAACCGTTTATTTTGATTGATTCCGTGTAATCCATTCAAGTGGATCAGTATTGAATGATCAACTCTAGTACCCTCTATACTTCACAGTGTAGGAGATGGACATTCAAATTATTATGACAAAAAAAAAAAAAACCTGAACAATTAGAATTCAATAATTATAAAATAAAATGATAAAAATTAAACTCCACAAAGTATCATTTGAATTTGATGAGTTTTCGGATAGCACGCAGAGAGGCAAGTATATTAGTACATAATGTGCGTGGACTCCAAAGAAACCTCTTCACCAGAAAGTGCCCCAGATCTGAAAGTTAGGGCGGCAACTTCTGCCTTAATTAAGAAAACAGTGAAAATATGCCTCTCTACAACGCAATCAGAATGGAGAGTCGGGTTTTCCAACACTCTATCCCAGTGTCCTCCATCAGGGCCCGAGAGGGCAGTCGGGCTTCTTCAAGTCCCCCTGCATTTTCCAGCTCTAGCTCTGCGGAGCCTCGCACCCAGACCCTCGGCCGAGAGCGCAGGGAGCGCGGGCGTGTCTAGCCCCACAAGCAGGCCCGCCCAGGCGGGCTCCGCGACCCGGCTCTCGTCCCGCCTCCCCGCGCTGGCTGGCCGAGGTTCCGCGGCTCCCTGGCGCCCCCTGGTCCGGCTCTGGCGTGCAGGTTTCCGGTGAGTCGCAGTAGCTGAATATGACGACTCTCTCTTCCTGAGCAGACACCATCTCCGCCGGCTTCGCCCTGACTCTGGAGTTCAAGGTGGGACTAGCGCCGGGATCCGCGGAGCTTTCACCATCCTCTTCGTGCCTCGGCCCGGCTGCGCGCACCTCTGTCGCTCCGAGGCGCGGTGAGCGCTCCTGGTTTCTTCCGGTGCAGCCACCAGCCGGGCCCCGGGCGGTCGACCCCTTCACCGTGGGCGTAGCGGGGAGGATTCCCGGTCCCCGGCCGACGCCGCGTGGACCCGGTTTCCTAGAACCCTCTCAGGCGCGCTGGGGACCAGGGTCGGAAAGTGTGTGGTGCGGGGCAGGGTGTGGGCGGCCCTCGGGACCTCTGCACCCCTGAGGCAGCCGGGGCAGTGCCTGGATTGGAGAACCTGGTCGCGGCTTGGTGGCCGCGGAAGGGTGTTCGCCGCTGACTCTGCAGCCTGGTTCCCCCACTGACGTTCTAGCCGAGCTGGCACACCTCCCCCGGGCATCTCAGGCAGCCAGAGCCTCTCATCCCCTGCCGTGTACTGACCGTGAGGTTTGTGGCATCGCAGGGCGGGCTGTTTTGGAGTCGTTGTGAGTTTCCGTGTGTTTAGCTTTTCATTGTCTACTGCCATCTTTAAACTTTCCTACGTCTGTCACAGAGCAGTGCTCCATATCACCCACTGTGGTCCCCATCAGCCGTGGCGTTTCACCTCTCATCATCCTTCAGGCATTTTCCTTTTGTCTACCCCGTTTAGGCCTCTGGGAATCCAGTCAAGGGATGCAGGAGTGGAGGGAGCCAACTGGTTTGTGCTGAAGGAAAAAGTACCTCAGCTGGTAAAGCTTCTATCTGCTGGAGAAGGACCTCCACCTCTCCCCGGCGGGACTTGCAGGAGGATTCGACAGCACAAAGGCCTCTGCCTGAACCTGGGGATGTGGTATCTTGCACTACCAGCTACCCACTTCTAGCTTATGCAAGTGAGTCCGTGCCCTCTGCAAAAGCCAGGTCTCTGATCTGAGTCTTTAGATTTTCCCATGACCTAAGCATTATGTGTTCATGAATCCGTGGCTTTAGTTATGGCTAGAGCTCAGTCCAGGACAATGGACTTGGAAAACCAAAGCACAGGACTTGGTCATAACAATGACTTTATTTCTGGGAAGGATGAGTCAAAGGATAGGATGTCCTGTCTCTTGAACAGTGAGGCTTAAGTAGTAGTGGGATTCAGTGAATAGGATTACTACCTGAGAACCCTGCCAGTTGTTTGCTCCTAGGAATGTTTTATCTGCCTGTACAAGTTGATGCCTGCATAAAATAGGCTGCCTCCTTCCTGCTCAGCCTTCCAGTCTGGTTGAGGGTGGTACCTGTAACTCTGCTGCTTGGTATTCATGAAGGCAAAGAAAGGGCACCAGGAGCTAGGCTAGGCCTTATATCACTAAATGCCAGCCCCTTTGTGTACAGGCTATCTCATAAATCATTTTTTTCTCTTAACATTTCCATTAATTCAAAACATCACCTGGAGTGTAAAATCTACCTCACCATCTTTTTAAGGTATATATTTCATTTCTGACAGGTTTTATATATCTGAAACTTCACAACAGCTTCTGAGTGGTTTTGAGGATTAAAGAGGTAAATATTTTCATTATAAGATACTGTTACTATTAAAATGTACTTTTACTTTTATGAAATTGCTGTCAACTGAATGTTTAATAAAAGTTCTAACCAAAAAGATTAATTCAGATCACCTTTACCACAGATAATAGTATATTCTTTAGCCACACCTACATTATATTTACACTCTAGAGAGGAAAAGATTTCTTCTTGGTGTCCCCATTGTTCAGTGATGATCTGTTCACCTTGGAACTTGAGGCTTGATTGATTGTAACCGTCTGTTTCTAAGAGCCCCATCTTTACTGCTCCCACAGGGGCATCTAACCTGAGGCCCACAGGTGCATGCAGCCCAGGAGGGCTGTGAATCCAGCCCAACACAAAATCGTAAATTTACTTAAAGCATTATGAGGGTTTTATGTGATTATGTGTCACTGTGTATTCAATCCATGGCCCAAGACAATTCTTCTTCCAGTGTGGTGCAGAGACTCCAAAAGGTTGGACATCCCTGCACCTAGTTAACGAGGACGGCTTTTGAAAGTTTGGTTTTCCAGTGTGCCCCTGTGACTGCAGACTGTGCTGGGGAGCAGCTAAACTGTAATATGGCTCTATCACCTTCTGGAAAGAACACTTTTTTTTTTTTTAATGTTGCTTCAACAGCAAGTCTTTTTTTTTTTTTTGAGATTTTATTTTTTTATTCTTAGAGAGAGGGGAAGAGAAGAAGGAGAGAGGGAGAGAAACTTTGATGTGTAAGAGAAATACCGATCAGTTGCCTCTCACATGCACCCCATCCAGGGACTGAACCTGCATCCCAGGCATGTGCCCTGATGGAAAATCAAATCAGCGACCTTCGCTTTGCAAGATGATGCCTAACCAACTGAGCTATACCGGTCAGGGAGCTTTTTTTTTTTCTTAATGGAGAAGAGATAACACTGAAGGGAACCAAGAATGATTATTGTCTATGATACTGTGATTATTGTCTGTGCTATATAGGAGAAATCTGGTACAAGAGATTTAATGTTTATGGGATGAGTTAGAAATGTACTAAGGTCTGTGACCATTATCTTTTCACAATTCTAAAGCAGGACAGGGAGAGTTTAAGCGTCCAGTCTCTGAGGCGGACTGCCTGGATTTCAATCCTGGAGTTTTCTGTCTTAGCTATTACTATCATAGACTGTCATACATACCAGAAGATAAGCTTCACAAGGGCAAGGAGTTTAGTTCTTGACTGCATGTTCATTGCTTCATCCTTGGTACTTAGAGTACCTGGCACATAGTATATTCTGACATACTGCTTGTGATTATTCGTTTTATTCAGCATATACACACTTGCTCAGAGCCATGGCACTTCCTTTTTCTTTTGTCCCCCTGGCATGTTTTCCCTGTTCCTTATTATTCCGGTTTCAGCTCAAATGTTACTGAGCACCCCACACCCCACCCAACATGGCTTTAAATATTTATTTAATAAACACATCGAATTAAACATGCCAGGAACAGCTAAACACTTTATCAATATTTAACTCAAAACAACCCTATGAGGAAAGCTTATTATAAATTCCATTTTTACAGATGAAAAAGCTAAGGCACAGAAAGGTTAAATAACTTGCTCAAGGTTATACAGCTTAGGAAGCTGCAGCTGGATTCAACCCAGTTAGTCTAGTTTTAAAGTCTTTGTTCAAGCATCAGCAAACTGGGTCATATCAAGGCCTTCCTCCTATTTTTGTAAATAAAGTTTTATTAGAACACAGCCACCACCACTCCTTTAGCAGAGGCCATGGCTGCTTTCCTGACGAAGGCACTGTTCAATAGTTGTCACAAAGACTACAGCCTGCAAAGTCAAAAATATTTTACTCCTTGGCCCTTTCCAGAAAAAGTTTTCCAGATCCTGGTTTATTTGATTCATAGCCCTTGTCATCATCTGAAGTTGTGGGTTTGATTGTTTATTTTATGTCTCTTGCATTAAGCTATAAGCTCCATGAGTGCAAGGGGTCTTTCATGCTTTGTTCTCCTCAGTATTCTTAGTTCTGATAGGAAAATTCTGAGATGTTCTCAATTAAATTACAGGGGCCAGAAAGTGAGAGAAAGAGACAGACCTGTTAGTCAGTGCATGGCTGTGGGCCAGCTAACAACAGACGGTTCACACTCCTGTTTTGCTTACTGGGATTTTGGGTGAATTTCCAGGTGATTATTCCGCAGATTATTTTAGCCAGGCACCATCAAACCCCAAGAGCCTTGCTTGTTTACACGTGGGCTTTTCAGACCTGTCCCAGTCAATCCACAGGAGCTGACATTTCTTCCTGTGGACTCTGCCGTCCCAGAGCTGGTGCTTCACCTCCCCCACCCCTTTACCTCTATCTACACGTAGATTCTTGCAGACCACGCCCTTCTTCCTGCTTTCCTCCTACTTGATGCATAAAAAACTCCAGGCTGACAGATATGCTGTTGGAAGTTTAGACTCCATGCCCCAAGACCCGTCTTCTTTTTTTGGCTGGCTTCTTTGGCTTAGTAAAACCTTAGTTATAAAAAGACTTGCAGCCATAGAAGTTAAAATATTTTAGTGTCACAGCTCCTAACACAGTGCCTGGTGGATAACAGGTGCACAGTAAATATTTGTTGAACAAAGGAACATTGCTCAGCGATGTAGCAAAGTTCATTGTAATTATGCTTAGCCCTTGATTTCTTTGATTTTTAAAGGATATGTCTTAATGAACATGTTTGCAATGTGATCTGTAGGTTTGGAGGTTGCTATGTTAATGCTGCTTGTCTTTGGACTATTACTGCATGACATCCCACTGAGCAGCCAAGATGAGGCTTCTTCTGGGGCCCATGGCATTCCGGGAGAACCTCTGTTTAACTATGCCAGCATCCGCTTGCCAGAGGAGCACATTCCCTTCTTTTTGCACAATAATGAGCATATTGCCATGGTCTGTAAGAAAGACTCACATTGTCCTTATAAGGTAAGTATTATTCCTTTTCCTCTTATTTATTAAAAGTGTGCAATTTAGACTAGCTTAATAATTCTGCTTTATAACTTGAAGGTAGAATTTCATCTTTTGGTAGTAACTGTAAGCCAATTATTGTATTTCATGTAATGCTTTTAAGTGACCAAACTTTGCTTAAAATGATGTCCTACTCACAGCAGTGAGATTTAAAATCTAAATCATTAGTAAAAATAAATAGGCAACTAGTACTATTTGTATACTCCGAAAATGAATCAAATTATATTTTATGCACAAAAGGATAATATTTGGTTCAAGGTGTGAAATTCTTTTTCTTTCAACTACACCTAAGAGGGTCTCATAGCACTTAATTTTGATAATAACACCACTACCCTGTCTCCACATAATTAAGACTGCTACTGTAGCTTTCCTTCTGTTTTAGAGTTGTTGGAAAGGTCACAAATTGGAGCCCATTAAGAGGCCTCTTGAGGCCCTAGAGATCAAAGCTGGGCAGACTAGACACTTCCTTTCCCACGGTGCTGGCACAGGAAGCCTGCTGAGAAGCAGGCCTGGGACCCAGACTTGGGAGTCAGACCACAGTGCTCCTGAGCTGTGCACAGGAGCTTTCCAGGCTCTCCGGCAGACAGCAGCTGTGGTGTTGCCCATGGGCTGCAGGACTTTCCATATCTGTGGGGTCTCTGCTGATCTTGATGGATGAGTAAATTTGTTGATCCATTTAATTTAGCTTTGATTCTTTTGGTGATAGAAATTTCATTACATTTTATTTTATTTGTATTTAATTTGTTATTGTATTTTTTTCCATTACTATTTATCCCCTTAGAAATCCCATTTTAGATGACCCTTAAGAGACTGATCAGTTTGCTCACTGAAGAAAGGCCGTTCATGAAGCTGCCTCCAGAAATTTCAATTCAAATGGCCTTTGGTAGTCTAGGTAAAGCCTAGACTTTTGTTTAGGGGACAGACTGAGTAGGAGGTGGTGATTAAAGATACTGTTTTTAAGAAACTTAAGACTACTTACTCTTCTTAGAATTGTTATTTTTATTGCATGAGTATGTATTATAAAATATAAAAGTGATAGTTCTATAAAGCTTTGTCTTCTTCATGGAAAAATCTAAGAGTTCTTTCTGAATGTCAGAATATGGGAGCCCAGTCTAAATGCATGTTTTATGTTCTAGAAACACTTAGGAAATCTAAAGTACTGCTGGGGCTATGAGGGATCCTGCAGACCAGAGTTCAGGTTCAGTTACCCTGTTTGCACCTATGTTGACATGGGATGGTAAGTTTCCAGATGGACTAATTCCTCCCCTTTAAGTCTTCTTTCTCTGCCCTGGATGCTGATACCCCAATTCCCAGTTGGGCTTTTTTGATTTTAGATAGTAATTCCTTTAGATATCAGTTTGTTTACACAGTCATGGATTCAAATGGACTCCTTCCCTTTATACACACACAGGAATATCTGTCATTTCCTCTGCCAGAGGGAGAAAACAGTATATAGAGCACAAAAACTATTTCCCCTTAGAAAACATGAAGAAGATAAATTGATGTTTTCCTCATGACTCTGGAGGGGAAGTTAAGTATAATTACTATTTTCAGAACATGCACAGCTAATGGAGTAAGGAAAATATAGTAATCACCAGTTAATTCTCTTTAGTTTCAGATGACACTAACTTCACACATTTATGTGTGTATTTGTATTATAAGGGAGTGCATCTGTAAATAATGTATTTTGGTAATTTCATGTAGCAAGGGTTTATTTTAGGAATATTGTGATAGTTTACTAAAAAAAAATTAATGAAAATCTTATAGCAATTTAACCTTTAGAAAGGAGATTCAAATTTCAGAAAAAGTAAAAAGGGAAAAAAATGACAGAATGTCTTTGTTTTCAAATAGGACAGACACCCTGGAGTCAGCCCAGGACACGTTCTGGAAGCAAGCTGACTTTGGATATGCTGGAGCGCGGCTGCGGGAGCTGCGTGTGCTCTGCCAGCCTGAGCAAACGGTGGGATGGCCTCGTGGTCACAAACGTGCACTTAATGTATTTGTGCCCTTTAGATCATGATGTGAAGACAAGGGAGACAGTGCTGTGAAAGGACTTCTTGCCCTCATGTATTTATTGGCCTAGATTTTTATTTAAATTCTAAAAACATGTTGTTCTGTGTCCTTTGGTAACTGTGTCCTCATTTCACACATATATTGGATGGCCATATTTTGAGATAGTTAAAATATCACTAGGTTTAGCATTTTTCCCCCAACATGTGCTAAAGAGGATAAATTTATAAATTGTATCTTTACATATTTCCTTGCAAGTAGTTTGGGACAGATGATTCACCCCAGTTTGCAAATGGCTGTTCTATATGTGAGTTCACAAACATAACAGAGAGGCAGGGCAGAGAGGAAAACAGGATCCTCAGAGACGTCAAGCAACTTTTTAAGACCACACAACTTCTACACAGTTATACATCTAGAAATAGAATGCAGCTTTTCTGTGTGCTGTCAACTGTGCCACATTGCACAGAGCTGGTAAAATAAATTGTCGCCAAGAGGCGGTTTGGGGTAGTCAGAGGAAGGACGGGGTCCACACTACAGGATTCAAATCGTGATTCTTGGACAGTTTTCTTTTTTTCAATTCTGCTTTTACACAATTCCTATTTCAGAGCTTGTGGTAAGGATGATACGAGATTCTGTATATAAAAATGCTCAGTGCAGGGCCTGGGTCCCAGCAAAGGGCTCAGTGTTCATTTTTAAAGGACTGGGAAATTGCAAGCACTTATGATTAAGGTCTATTTATCTTCCAATGGTTTTGAACCCTGGCCAAATCTCTGACATCTCAGGCATCTCCTTTATCTCCAGGCAATCCAGAAAAGTAAAAAAAAAATTGTTTTAAATACTCTTGCATTAATAAAACAATGTATGTTCTATATCACTTTTATAGGATGTCACATAATAGAACTTTAAGCAGTTCTCGCAAGGAAGCATGACATTAACCTGCACTGCTGCAGGTTGCCTTTAACAGATGTTGTTTTATATGTTGAATCCTCTGGCCTGAGTCTAGCTGTTCACATGGAAAGGACAAGGGAAGAGCCACAGCCCACCTTGCACACCTCTTCCCAGGCAGTTTGTAGAATGCTTTCTTGGCCATGATCTACCTCCACAGGCTTTGTGCTACCAGAGTATGATCCCTTACCAACTGTGGATTCCAAAACACCGTCCAGACCAAGGTGAAGTCCTTGTGTTCCTGGGAGTTATGGGAAAAACAATGAAATGGCATTTAAATCTAGAAATAAAATCATTGAAACTCTCTCTTTCAACACAAACCAGATTGGGAGAGACAGGAACAGGTTCTGATAGTTGAATCTTAAACTCATTTATTTCAGTGATTTAGAAAACACTGCCCTCATGTTACTGTTGAGACAGGGACTCATGGTTTGCAGAGAGTACCTCTTATATTGTCATGCTGCCCTTTCAGCCTTGTATTTTAATGTCTTGTGTGCATTCTTGTTTTATTTGGCTTGTCTTTGAAAAATGCTTTTTCACACAACTTGTGGTGGTGATGGTTGTGAGAGCTTTTTTTCACTTTTCTTAAAGGACTGAACCATGCATTTAGCTCTTGTCTTTAAAATTTGAGGTGATATAAATAGAACATTTGGAAGTTTTTAGCCACCTAAAAGTGTGAAAATTTTCAAACCTATGCTTGGCCAAAGCCTGCTGGGGCGGGGAAAAGTCTTTAAATACAGCAGTCTTTGGGAAGCTTGCCTCGCCACACTGTGGTGTAAACCCGAAGGTACATGTGCCATCAACATTTCTAGCAAGTATGGGTGTGTCCTTGAAATGTTAATACTCAAGAGGTTTTTTTTTTTTTCTTTTTTCTCAACCTTACTTCAGAATGACTCGAGTCTGACATGTTCCCGTTACCTTCAGTATTGCAGAGCAGCCAATCTCTATCTTGATTTAAGAAACATCAGGAGAAACCATGACAGGTATTTAAGTGGTTGATGTTAAAATCTAATGGAAATTCTGAAATATTTTTAGGTCCAGGGATATGCCTTGGATTTGCTTCATACTGATACGGTGATGGGGTTGGGGACAGGTGGAGGGTGGAAGATTCATACTGGCCATGAGTTGACCATTGTTAGGCTGAATTACAGGTCCTTCAGCTTCCTATGCCATTCTGCTACTTTTGTATATATTTGAAATGTTCTATTATAAAGAGTTAAATTCTGATGGAAAACCAATTTTGGAATTTGGTAAATCACTTTGGTTACAACCCATGAACTTGAGTCATGAAAAAATTTTCCAAGCTCAACTTAATTTTTTGTTACCCATCAGATTTAAGGAAGATTTTCTCCAGACTGGTGAAATTGGAGGACACTGTAAACTTGACATTCATATGCTGATGTCTGAAGGTCAGCGCAAAAGCCCTCTTCAGTCTTGGTGAGTTGTTTTGTTTCTGTTTTTACTATATTTGTAAAATATTTGCCTTTATATCTGGCACTTGCAGACTTTGGTAAGGACTTTCAAATGGAAAATTTTACTTCATTTGTGAATAATTTGGCTTGAATTTGGGGAGCAATGACTACTGATTGAATCTGCCAGTTATATCTGAATTAAATGTTTTTTTCCTGTTTTGTTTATGTTTTTATTTTCTCCTTTAAAACATTTTATTTTTCATGTTATTACAGTTGTCCTAATTATTCCTTTTCTGCCCCCTCCATCCATCCCACCCCCCACTCCCACAGTCAGTACCCTCATCGTTGTCCACATCCATGGGTCATGCATACATGTTCTTTGACTAATCCCTTCACCTTCTTTCATCCAGTCCCTGACTTCCCCATCCCCTCTTATAGCTGTCCATCTGTGCCATGTTTCTATGTCTCCGATTCTATTTTGGTCATTAGTTTGTTTTGTTCATTACATTCTATTTGTAAGTGAGATCACATGGTATTTGCCTTTCATTGGCTGGCTTATTTCACTTAGCATAATATTCTCCAGTTCAATCCATGCTATTGCAAAAGGTGAGAATTCTTTCTTATTTACTGCTGTGTAGTATTATATATGTGTAAAATATTAGGAAGTATGATACAGTGCTTACTGATCGCTAATGAAGAAAAATTAGTTCAAAATGAGTTTTTATTAACTCCTCATTATTGCTATATGTGTTTTGGGGAATACACTTTTTAAAAAAAGAAATACACATTTATTGAAGAAGTGTGTAACAAACATATAGAGAAGTATGCAGTTGGATTATGAATGAGTAAACCTACTTGCGTAGTTCTTACGCAGGTCAAAAGTAGACCCTCATCAGCACCCCAGGCTCTCTTCTAGTCACAACCCCATCTTTCTTCCAAAGGCAAACACGTCCTGACTTTCAACACTGATTGATCAGCTTTTTGAACTTTATATAAATTGGAGAATACATTTTGATTTAAAACATTTTCAAAATTAAATCATTTCTATGGTATACCAAGAAATTTAACAGTTCTAGAAGTTAAGGAATTAGGATAATTTAAGACAACTTTATTTTAAAATACTTTTAGACAGAAGTTTAAACATAATACAAAAAGTTCTCATTGTACCCTTATCCTGACTTCCTCTAATGATGACTTCTTACATAAATAATATAGCTCAATGATCAAAACCATGAAATTGACATTGGTTCAGTGTTAATAATGAACTTATTTGGATTTTACGAGTGCTTATATATGCTCTCATTTTTTTTGGATATCTAGATCTATGAAATTTATATCACATGCCTAAGTGCATGTAACCACTACTGCAATCAGGATACAGAACTGTACTAGCATCCCAATGAAACTCTCATGCCACCTCTTTATAGTCTGAGGTTCTGAGCATCCAATTCCAATATGTGTGAGGGGGTTTCCACATACAGGGAAGCAATTCTCTGAAACCATCTGGGCGTCCTACAGTTCAATTCAATTCTGACATACTGTTCCACAGGTTAAGGGCTCAGTCCTACAAGACTTCAGCTTCCCTTCCAGCCCCTGTCCCAAGGCCAGGTTGTCACCTGTGCTTCTGACTGATCATCTATAGATTGGAGGTTCTAATAATTCCCTTCTTAGGTTTAATTTGCTAGAGAAGCTCATAGAACTTTGAGAAACATTTTATTTATTAAGTAGTTTATTATTAAAGAATATAGTTGAGGAACAGTCAGATGGAAGAGGTGCATAGGGCAAGGTGTGGGGAAGGGTGCAGAGCTTCCTTGACCTTTCCAGGCATGCCAGTCTCTCCAAATCTCTAAGTGTTCCCCAACCCAGAAGCTATCCTTTTAGTTTTTCTATGGAGGCTTCATTATACAGGCATTGTTGATTAAATCATTGGCCACTGATTGATTCAACCTCTAGCCTGTCTTCCTTCCCCAGAGGTCAGGAGATGGAACTGAAAATTCCGAACCTCTAAACACCATTGATTCTTCTGGCAATCAGCCCCCAGCTTAAGGGTGGTCTAAAAACTACCTCATTAACATAACAAAAGACACTTATTGCACTCATCACCTTAGAAATCCCAAGGGTTTTAGGAGCTCTGCCAGAAATGGAGAGTAAGACCTAATGTTGTAATATTACAATACCACAAGTCACATAGGATACTCTTATATTAACTTTTGAGGTCAAACATTCATTCTAAGCAAATCCTTCAGGATAATTATCTACCATACATTTGTATAACATTTTATGGTCTGCCATGCAGTATCTTCTTTGACTTAACAGAGTTTTGCATGGGAGTTCCCGTATTCTAGTGGGCATTTTTATTTCTAGCCATTTTGATATATAATTCCACATGGTAGTTTCCTAGGATATATTTGTATCAGTTATTTATTGCTGTAAAACATTTTACTCCAAAATATCCCTGCCTTAGAGTATATTTGTATTTATTATCTGTTGCCTGTGACAAATTACTTCAAAATGGAGCTGTTTAAGACAACAAACATTCATTATCTCATGAAGTTTCTGATGGTCAGGATTTGGGGGCAGCCAAGCTGGCTCATGGTCTCCTACAAGGTCCCAGTTCGGTTGTTGACAAGGGCTGCAGTCATCTCTAGATTCAGCTGGGCCTGGAGAATCTGTTTCTAAGCTCAGTCACATTGTTGTAAGTGCTGACAAAAAGTTGCTTGACATTTCTCTAGCAAAATAAGTTTATTTGGGAATAACAAAAAATTGCAATTAAGGACATGCAGTCTAATGGTGAACCATGCCCAAGTCTAGAGAATGAAGGAGAGGAACATTATTTTTATAGAGAAAAGGGGGAATTTAAAGGGGTTGTTATAAACAAAGAGACCATTGGAGGAAACTGGGAGTTCAAAGTGTAGTAGCTTTTCATTGGCTGAGTTGTAACCATCTTTCATTGGTTGAGTGGGTTGTTAAGTGAGAAGATCCTTCTTACTGTTACAGTAGTAGTTAGTAGAACATCTTCCTATGGAGATGGACAATATATTTTTTTCCTGTTTGGGATGATTGACAATGACTGGTAGGGCATGAAAGCTCCCCCTACAAGTCCTCTCAACTCCAATATAAATGAGCTTTTTGTTGACTAATCTTCAAATAAATTTCAGTTTCTCATTGGCTGTTGTTAGGAGGTGTCAATTCTTTGCCATGTGGGCCTCTTCCTAGTACTACTCACAGCATGGCAGCCAGGATCCCCAACAGAGCCCTTGGTTAGAGAGGAGGAGGGGAGTGGATGGGAGGGGAAGGGGAGAAAGAGAGACAGCATGCCCAATGGAGGCCTTAGCCTTTGTATGTCCCAATCTCAGAAGTGACACACCGTTACTTCTACCACATTGTCTTCATTAGAGGTGAATCACTAAGTCCAGCCCACACTCAAGGGGAGGGAATTAAACTCCACCTCTTGAAGGGAAAAGTATCAAATAATTTGTGGACCTATTTTTGAAACCACAGTATTTTAGCATTGTGTGTGTGTTTTGAAAGGATCTGTTTGATATTTGTTTTGTATCAGAGGTGGCTTCAAAGATGAAGTGTTACAAATGATCTTTAGGTTAACTCTAAATATCTTTTTTTTTTTTTTTAAGATTTTATTTGTTTATTTTTAGAGAGGAGAAGGGAAGGAGAAAGAGAGGAAGAGAAATATCAATGTGTGGTCACTTCTCTCACATGCCCCTCTACTGGGGACCTGGTCCACAGTCCCGGCAGGTGCCCTAGACTGGGAATCAAACCAGCAACCCTTTGCTTGGCAGGCTGGCACTCAATCCACTGAGCCACACCAGCCAGGGCAACTCTAAATATCTCTTGTCACATTCTGTGATTGTCTTCTTTTATGTGGAAGAAACTTGTGCCATGTGGCTTTCAAAGATGTTTTCTAAGAAAAAGGCTTTCTTTTGGGAAACTTAGCTGTCTGCTACCTTTCCAAGATACTCGATAATTCTTTTTTAATTTTAAATTTAAATACTTTATTGTTTATGCTGTTATAGTTATCCCAATTTTTCTCCCTTTGCCCTCCTCCATCCAGCCAGCCCCCCACTCCCAAAGTCAATCCCCGCACCTTTGTCCATGTCCATGGGTCATTCATAAATGTTTTTTGACTAATCCCTTCACCTTTCTTCAACCAATCCCACTCTCCACTCCCCTTTTATAGCTGTCTGTCTGTTCCATGTTTCTATGCCTCTGGTTCTATTTTGGTCGTTAGTTTATGTTGTTCATTAGGTGCTACACATAAGTGAGATCATATGGTATTTGTCTTTCACTGACTGGTTTATTTCACTTAGCATAATATTCTCCAGTTCTAGTCATGCTGTCAGAAAAGGTAAGAATTTCTTCTTTTTAACCGCTCTGTAGTATTCCACTGTGTAAATGTACCACAGTTTTTTTATCCACTCATCTACTGTTGGGCACTTAGGCTGTTTCCAAACCTTGGCTAGTGTAAATAATGCTGCTCTGAGCATAGAGGTGCATATGTTCTTTGAAATTGGTGTTTTGAGACTCTTAGGATTGCTGGGTCAAAAGGCAGTTCCAGTTTTAATTTTTTGATGAAATTCCATACTGTTTTTCACAGTGGCTGCATCAGTATGTGTTCTCACCATCAGCGAACTAGGGTTCCTTTTTTTCCACATCCTCACCAGCACTTATTGTTTGTTGACTTATTAATGATAGCCATTCTGGTAGGTGTGAGGTGATATCTCATTGTGGTTTTAATTTTCGTGTCTCTGATGGCTAGTAAATGTTGAGCATTTCTTCATATGTCTATTGTCCGTCTATATGTCCTCCATGGAGAACTCTCTATTCAGGTCCTTTGTCCATTTTTTAATTGGATTGTTTGTCTTCTGGTGTCGAGCCGTATGAGTTCTTTATGTATTTTGGAGATTAAACCCTTGTCTGATGCATCATTGGCAAATATGTTCTCCCATACAATGGGTTCCCTTTTCATTTTGATGATGATTTCTTTAGCTGTGCAGAAGCTTTTTAATTTGATGTAGTCCCATTTTCTTATTATTTACTTTGTTTTCCTTGCCCTAGGAGATTTGTTGGCAAAAATATTGCTGTGGATATTTGAAATTTTACTGCCTATGTTCTCCTTCAGGATTTTTATGGTATTGTGGCTTATATTTGTCTTTTATCCATTTTGAGTTTATTCTGGTGTATGGTATAAGATGGTGGTCTAGTTTTATTTTTTGGCATCTGTCGGCGTCCAGTTCTCCCAACACCATTTATTGAAGAGACTGTCTTTTTTCTTTTTTCTTTTTTTTAAGAGACTGATATTACTTCATTGTGTGCTCTTGCATCCTTTGTCAAAGATTAATTGACCATAAAGATGTGGGTTTGATTTTGGGCTGCCTATGTGTTCCACTGATCTATGTGTCTGTTCTTATGCCAGTTCCAGACTGTTTTGATTACAGTGACCCTGTAGTATAGTTTTATAACAGATATTTTGATCCCTCCAACTTTGTTCTTCTTCCTCAAGATTGCTGAAGCTATTCAGGGTCTTTTTTGGTTCCATTTGAATTTTTGGAATATTTGTTGTAGTTCAGTGAAATATGCCATTGGTATTTTAATAGGGAATACCTTAAATCTCTAGGTGGCTTTGGGTAGTATGGACATTTTAATAATGTTAATTCTTCCAATCCATGAACACAATATATGCTTCCATTTATTTGTTATCTTCCTCAATTTCCTTCTTCTGTGTTAACCTCCTTGGTTAAATTTATTCCTAAGTACTTTATTTTCGTTGTTGTTGTTGCAGTAGTAAATGGGATTGTTTTCTTAGTTTCTCTTTCTGGTAGTTCATCATTGGTGTATAAAAATGCCATCCTTTTCTGAGTATTGACTTTGAATCCTGTTACTTTTGCCAAATTCATTTATTAGGTCTTGTAGTTTTTTGATGGAGCCCCATAGGGCTTTCTATATACACTATCATGTCATCTGGGTATAATGACAGTTTTATTTCCTCCTTTCCAATGTGGATGCCTTTTATTTCTTCTTGTTGTCTGATCACTCTGGCAAGAGCTTCCAATACTATGTTGAATAAGAGAGGTGAAAGTGGACATCCCTGTCTTGTTTCTGATCTTAAGGGAACTCTCTTAGTTTTTGCCCATTGAATATGGTGCTGGCTTTAGGTTTTTCATATGTGGCCTTTATTATGTTGGGGTATGCTCCCTCTACTCTAACTTTTATACTTGATAATTCTTGGAATGCCATCTTTCTCAGAATCCAGAAAGTCCAATACAAGAGAGCCTCTGGGTCAGTGTTACTTCTGAGTCTCATCAGACTCCAAGAAACCTTTTTGAATCCTCCCACTATACTGGTAAATTATTTAGCCAACTCATTGTGTAAATTTCTTCTTTGTCTAGAAAGTTACTAGTGTATCTTGCACTAAAACTTAAAATCATTTTTGTTCCTTGTCTCAACATTAAAAGCAATAAGTTATGTAAGTGTTAGTAAGTTTGAGAAGTTCTACATGTTTCCCTAAGTGCCTATTCTAGAAATAAAATTACCCTAATGAACGCATCTGAAGTGACAATGTTGTAGTAGGAAGTTTAGGAGAATCACTTTGAAAGTATCTCCCAAATCATACTTCCAGGTTTGCGGAGCTCCAAAGCTATACTCAACTCAACTTCAGACCTATAGAAGATACTAAATGTGATATTGTTATTGAAAAACCAACCTACTTCATGAAATTGGATGCAGGTGAGAAGTTAATTTGTCTGTAACTTATTTATTAATGAGGCTCTGTTCCTTTTTTGATATATACATGTAGTGATTTCCTATGACTTTTTGGGAAGCAGTGTGACATTAAACAGTGGATTTGCTTTCTGCTTTCTTCTCTAAAGAAGTGAATTTGTTTAGATTTCCCTTCATTTAATACTTTAGTTAGAAGAAACCTACATATCTGTATCAAATAACTCAATAAGAATCAAAAGGTGAGAAAAGAATGTGTATGTATACCTTTGTAACAAAATTTATCCCACCACCTTTTTCTAATCCCTTGATATAGATTGAGCGTCATTAGAACTTTTTTCAAACTAAAAGCCACGTATGTCCTGTGGGCAGGAAAGGAATGCCCGTGACCTCTTTTGGCAGACTTTCTGATACTGTTTCCATGACTAAAGTGAACTTAACATTCCTCTGGAAGTTGGGTTTGCTGTATATTCTTGGGAAAAGAGTGGAGATTACAATGATTTTCCCATTTATGCATATGCCTTCTTATTCTCACCGTACAAGCACAGTTTTAACTTTGTGGACTATTTGTCCTGTAGAGGAGAAACATGAATTGTGCTATACTCTCGCTCATTCTAAGAGGTGAGGATTACAATGCCACACCATATCAGAGTTCATGAGAGTATGGGCTTACAGTGAATATTCCAGAATTACTATAATTTATTGATCATATTTTTAATGTGCTTTGCCTTCTGAAGTCATATTCTTTTTTCCCCAAGAAAGACTTGCTTTTTTTAAAAATTTTTTTTACAGTTTGCATTCAACACTTTTTTCTTTTTTAAAAAATTTTAAATCATGTTTATTCTATTATAGTTGTCTCAATTTTTCCCCCTTTACCCTGCTCCACCCATCCCATTCCCATCCTCCGCTCCCACAGTCAATTCCCACTCTGTTGTCCGTGTCCATGAATCATTCATACATGTTCTTTGTCTAGTCCCTTCTCCTCTCCACCATTGTCCTCTTTCCCCATCCCCTCTGGTCACGTTCAGTCTGCTCCATATTTCCATGCCTGTGGTTTATTCTGTTCGTTAGTTTATTTTGTTGAATAGAGTCCACTTATAGGTGAGATTATATGGTACTTGTCTTTCACCAACTGGCTTATTTCACTTAGTATAATATTCTCCAGCTCCATCCATGTTGTCACAAAAGTTAGGAGTTCCATCTTTTTTTCTTTCCATCTTTTTTTAAATGTAGATTTTATTTATTATTTTAAATGTCAAGATCCATTATAAAATATTAAAAAATTTAAATCCATTATAAATTTTCAGCAATTAAACCAACACAACACCAGCACAGAAATAATCAGGTAGATCACTGAAATATAATGAGCATTCTAGAAACAAATGTATATATCTGTTTAACAATGTAATATATGATTAAATTGATATTTCAAGTCAATGGGTAAAATAAGGCTTATTCAACAAATAAGGTGCATGGATCACTATTACTTGAAATAAAACAAATATAGAGCCCTATTTCACACATTATACAAGAAATATTCAGGTGAGTTAAAAATCAGTATGTAGAATCGAAGGAGTTTTAGGAGATAATACAAACTAATATTTTTCTTACCCTGAAGTAAAATATTCAAACCCAGAAGCTATAAAGTAAAATATTCACAATATGACCATATTAAACATTTAAGACTGTACAGTAATATACGTATAAAAAAGTTAAAGGACAAGTAATAGAATAGGAAAATATTTGCAACACATCTAAAAAAGGGTTAATGGTTTGTTTTGTTTTTTTTAGGGAAAAAATTCTACAAACATTTAATCAAAAAATGGATAAAGAATACCAAAAAGCCACTTAAAACTTACTAAAAATAATAGAAATAGGCAAGAAATATACAAAGACAGATTTAATTTCAACAAATAATAAAGGAACAATTAAAATAACACATCATTGTCACAATCAGATTAATCAGTATTTAAAATATTGGTAATATCAAGTATTGGTGACTGTGAAAGGAACTGGGTATTCATAGACTCTTTTTCTTCATCTTAAAGCAGTCCCTTTAGCATATTTTGCAGTGCTGGTTTGGTGGATATGTATTCTTTTAACCTTCTTTTGTCTGGGAAACTCCTTATTTCACCTTCCTTTTTAATTGAGAGCCTTGTTGGGTAGCACAGTCTTGGTTGCAGGCCTTTGCTTTTCATGTGAAGTCATAATTCTTAAATTACAAAGTATTACACTCAGAAATCAAACAAATTTAAGTTTTTGAATGAACAAGTAAAAATACTAAGTTTGATGTCCTGCCTCATTTTTAAAATATGCAAATTAAAAAGGGTCAAAGAAAACATTGATCCATCTGTAGAAGGGTTGAACATGTGTGAACTGCTAAACTTATGGAGATATTTAGGCAACAGTGTATGTCAAGGGGAGTAATTGGCTAGGGTAGACATGCACCATTTCTTTCTTATACTTATAATTACATTTTTCTTCTGCCTTATGCTGTCTTCCAGTTTTCCTTTTCATAATAACTCTTACCTTGGAGGAATGAGCATGCTGAAGAATAAGAGTCGTGAGGGAGCACATTTCTTGAGAACAGAACCTGCATTTTCTCCCTCCTTTAGAAGTTCTCCTAGCACCACGTGTTCTTTGTGTGCTGCATCCCTCAGTACATGTGAACCTGCTGCATGATACCTGAGAGAGCTACTGTGTACCATAGTCTATCATAGGAAAAGGGTTCTGTTGGAATAGAATTTTCCCTTTCTTGTTTATTTAAAAATATACTCTGTCAAGATTTCTCTGGATGAAAAAAGGAGCCCCTCCAAATATCCATCTAAATTACCTGTGTAAAAAGAACTGAGTATTTTTAACTCTTATTTTCTTGCACACAGTGTGATTATTTGCTGCGGGAATGAAATCAGAGTAGTTCATGATTTCTGCTTTTAAGAGTCACTGTTTTTCTTTTAATAAACATTTTTCCTCCTTTAAGGTGCATGTTTTAAATGTAAGTTCCTGAAATTTCATCCTGTTTAGATTTGCACATTTCCAGGTTGAAGACTGTACACCTGAGTTAGGGGTGGCCAGTGGAGGGCCGGGAATACTTGGTTTCTTTTTAAAGATGACTTTGGGGAACTTTAGTACTCCTCCATCTGTCTGACCCAGCAGGATCTAGCTAGTCTTCATTGTTTCACTGTGTACCAGGCCCTAGCTGGGCAATTTTAGATAATCTTTGCATTTCTCCTAACAAAGCTGGCACCTAAGTATAATGATTTCTTATTTCTGGTAGACAAGCATAGGGACTTTAGAAACTTGTCTGAGAACATGGTTCATGAATGGCTGAGCTGGGATTCAACACAGTTCTTCTGGTTACAAAGTTCATGCTCTTTCAATTAGAACATGAGACATTCAGCCCTTTTAAACAATAGTTGGCTAATACAGGGTCTAGCAGAAGTAATGTCTGCTTGAGTGTGGTTGGTAGGGTAATAATATGGGTGTAATAATTTATACTTTTAATTTGAAGATTTCACTTAAAATGTCATATGGTGTGCTTGAGTGTGATGTTATGTTACAGAATTACATGCTTATAATTTTATAATAAAAGATTTTGTAATAAAACAAGGACATTATTTGTGCTGGACCCTGTATTTTCCCAAGAAGCAAAATTATAAATAGTGATTAATGTAGGAGGAAAAGAGACAGGAATGGGAAAAACATATCAAAATGTTAATAGTTGCTGTCATTTTCAGTACTTCTGTGATAAACAGGTGTTGTGTAATTGATTTTTAAAAATAAGTGGTCCTAAAAAGAAAACAACAACTAGTCTTCATGGCCCTATAGCTCTACCTAACTCTGAGCTAAATAGACTTCTGGTATTTTTTTTTATTGGGAACTTAATGATCATTTGTTAGTATTTATGGGAAAATGCATTCCTGATTTCTAAATAATCAATTTTAAAGTGAATTTTTAAACTCAGTCGATTTGTAAATTGAGGATTACCTGAGTGTAGATCATTTCATGTTTGTTAAAACTTTTTTTTCCTCATTTATTTCAGCTAAAAGTCCATCACACGATAAATAGATGTGGTAGAATAAAAATTATATAATCATTTGTTCTTTGGGGTTAATTTACATAGACTTCTTTTCCCAATGCTAGGTGTTAATATGTATCACCACTTCTGTGACTTTGTCAATCTTTACATCACTCAGCACATCAACAATTCCTTCAGTACAGATGTGTACATCGTGATGTGGGACACGGTGAGTAGGACTGCCCTCTGCTTCAACTCTGTCCTTGCTCAATATATTTGTGACTCTGATGTGGTGAAATGGAATTTTCTAAGACACACACACTTAAAGATACATATATCCATACATGTGCAGATGAGTGTGATGTGTCTGTGTGTATGTATATATATATATGACCGCATTTACCAAAAAGTCCACTTAGATTTTTCTGTAAAATAAAAGACACATTTTTCATTTTCACCAGTAACTTTATTGACTTCGAAATTTTGAGTATGTTGGCTATCTCCCACTATTGGCTTCTAGTGGGGAGAGGCCAGGGATGCTGCTGGACATCTTCCAATCCATAGACAGGCCCACAGCAAAGAATTATTAGGTCAAAATATCGCTAGTACCAAGAAACTTCGCAAACACTTTTGATATGTTTGATCAGTCACAGCATCTTCTTCATATACTGCACAAGTCATTTTTTTTGCATTTCTGTTGCATTTTACCTTTTTTTGAAATAATAAGGTATATTATGCTGAAAATGTGTATTTTCTTCCATCTTCAATATTAAAATGGCTGCACAAAAATTCACCAATTTTGATAACGTTTTTAAAAAAATCGAGGGTGGGTGGGGCAGGGAAAAGTGGTAGCAGGAAAATGGAGACAAATGTATTTGAACAATAAAAAAAACTACAAATATCTCAAAATTTTCAAATAAAAAGTTAGCTGACAAAAAGAACCACCAAAAAAAAAAAAAAAAAAAATCCATGCTGATACGACAGCTGTCTTAATACAATCTAACAATTAGTTTCGAGTGAAGTTAAAGACAACTAAGCACTACTAGAGCCATTATATGGAAAAAAATTAATGAACTTTTTGGCCAACCCAATACATATGTAGGTTTATACTTTCATTCTGTGAACTTGAGAGTTAGGCCGTGGAAGATTTTTTTTGCTCCTTTGTGCAGGTTAATCTCCAAAGACTAAAGACCCATCCTTAGTGTTCCTCTGAGGCAGGCAAAAGAAGACTGTCATTCCCTTGACCTATGGGACCCCTGATGGCCCTTGTGGGGAGCACCCTTGTCTTTACCATTGGTCTTACTTGCAGCTTCCCATTGCTGACTGCTTTGTGACATCTGTGCTGTGTGGATGCACTCACTGCACATGGCAAGTGATGGGTGTTTAGCTGCTATTTGCTTATTCGTTTTTAGTGCTGTCTTTTTTCCTTCTCTTTCTTTTCCTTCCTTTTCCCTGTTTCTTTCCATACTGGCCCATCCACCTGCCAAGGTAACTCACCCCCCGCCAGAGTTGCTGCAGTGCATAGAACTGTGAAATGGGACAATTATAGTCTCTACCCAAGTGTCATTTTGAGAATAAACCATATAGTGTATGAGTAGTTACAATGCCTGATGCATAGCACATGTGCTTTGAATGTTACTATGACAAAGACAATGATGAGAGCATGTGGTTTATATTGGGTTGGCCAAAAAAGTTTGTTTGGTTTTTTCCATAAGATGGCTCTCGTAGTGCTTAGTTGTCTTCAATATCATTCAAAACAATTTTGTTAGATTGTATTGTGACAGCTCTCATATCAGCATGCATTTTAAAAACATCAAAACTGGTGAATTTTTGTGTAGCCCTTTTAATATTCAAGATGAAAAAAGTATGCAATATTTTCAGCATATTATGCTTTATTATTTCAAGAAAGGTAAAAACGTAACTGAAATGAAAAAAAGATTTGTGTGGTGTATGGAGAAGGTGCTGTGACTGATTGAACATGTCAACAGTGGTTTGTGAAGTGTCATGCTGGAGATTTCTTGCTGGATGATGCTATCCAACTGGTCAGGTAGACCAGTTGAAGTTGATAGTGATCACATGGAGACATTAACTGAGAACAATCAATGTTATACCATGCAGGAAATAGCTGACATACTCAAAATGTCCAAATCAGTAAAGTTATTGGCGAAAATGAAAAATGTGTCTTTTATTTTATGGAAAAAATCATATGGACTTTTTGGCCAAGCCAATAATACACATGAGAAAGGCTGCCTAAACTGGGAAGTTGAAATACCCACTGAGAAGTCAGGTAGGGTTCAACTAAACATTCTAACACACAGGATACTCATTGGCCCCCCTCTTGGCATGAGTTTGTTCAGAACGATCTTGCAGGGGAACCACAGCCTCCTCATAGGAGAGCATCAGATATTTTCTCTGGATCCTTCCAGAGATCTTTCTAGCAGCCTGCACAGCACAGCTCGGGTGCAAGGACATAGGATCCATCTGGGGCAGGTACAGGTGCCTCATGTCCCAGAGGATGTCCCTAATATCTCCTAGGACAACTGTATTGACAAAGCCCCCAGTATCCCCTCAAGAGAGACAGCCAATTACAAGAGTCATTACACTCTTTCCCAGTCCAGGTGTGATTTACCTATTGAGCATCTTTTTTCATCATAGGCAGTATTACCTAGAAGCACAGTGGACACATGCTGTATTCATTTTCAGAGAACGGAGCTAGACAGCTGACTGCATTTCCATTTCTTGTGCAGAAGCGATATTGTTTTGCTGACATGTTTTTCATTACTATAAATCTCATAGTAGAGCTGCGTAGGAAGGTTTTCATTATCACTGCGTGACCTGTGGTTTGACATGAAGTTTGATGAGAGTTGGTTTTTTATTCTTGGATGTGAATGCTGTCTTTAGTTTCCTTCTTGCATAGATTTACATTTTCTATGTGTTCAGTTTTGCTGCCACCACAGTTTCATTTCCTGAAAATGTTTCTATGAGCAAAGGGCACGGAGTCCCTTTCTTTTCCTCTTTTTATGTGCTTCTAGGCCACAATCACTGGGTGTCCGCAGCCCTGAATGATTAACTCAGGGTGGTGGTGCTTTTTAAAAAATTACACCTGTTATCTCATCTACTGCTCACAACCCATGGTGGACAAGGGCTTCATTAGCTTATTTCATAGGTGAGGAAGTCAAGGCTCTGAGCAGTTGGCGGCTGTCCTCCAATAACACAGTCAGCAAGGGGTGGAGTCAGGGTTCTTGTGCATGCTGGTTGACTCTAGATCTACCCCAGAAACTACAGTATTTTACTGCCTCCCTAGAGTTCCCTACAGAACCTGTTAAGTTGATAGACGTTTTCCAGACACTTCCCAGGTGCTTCCTTGTATCTTGTTGCATGCTTTTCCATGACTTCCTTAAGGAGATTGAGTTAAGCTGAGCTGGTTTCTCCCACCCACCCTTCCCTGTGTCCTCCTGGGAGCAGTAAGCTATTCAGCCACCAGAAGCTCCTTGGTCACTCAGGTCACTGAGCACGTGTGGCGCGGCATTCAGGTTGGGACTGACCTGGGCGGGCAGGTAGGACTTAGCTCAGCAGGTTGGGTGCCCCGAGGGCACCTCCCTCCTTTGCTGCTCCCTGTGCATCCATTTTAAACCTGTATTCTTGGTCAGCGAGGCCTTTGCTAGTTGCTCATTCAGATTCCCAGGTCAGGCAAGTCTGTGGGGTTGCTATAGAATTGAGGCCCATGAAATACGGAAGGTTGCCTGGGGACAGTGGTAAGATGTTATGTGGCCACTGAAGTTTCTCTTTTGTGGTAAGGCCTTGAGTGAAGCCACACTGTGACCTGGGCTGACTGTGACTTGAAATCCTGACAGAGGACAACATTCAAGGCAGTTCTGGAGGCTTTGGATGAGCTGTGTGCCCAGGGGAGGAGCACAGCAGTGGCTGTGGCTGCCCTTCAGATCTTACTGACCTTTTACAAACTTACCAAAACGAAGCCTATGAGGCCTTCCCTGTTGTCCCTGCAAAATTTAGCAGTTTGGCCTCTTTCTTCAGTCACATGCCTTCCTCTGTGGGATAGGTAAGGCCACCAACCTCCCAAGATGCTTTAAGGGACACTTCTGTAGAAGAATTTCTGGGCATAGCAGGGTTGCTCTTACTAACAGAATGAATTAAAGGGGAGACTTCTGCAGGATTTCCATATTTTCTTGTGTTGAGAAGTAATATAACTTTATTATTATCTTTAATTAGGCAAGTAATATCTGGTTATAATGAGTTCAAACAACACAGAAGTATGTAATGATTAAAAAAAATTCTTCCTCTTTTCCCATTTCATTTCCCTTAAAGGTAATTGCAGTTAACATGTGAGAGTGCTTTGTAAGACTTACTTTCTTTGAATATATGTAAATATATCTTCATAGGAAATAAGCTCTCTCTCATATTAATATGTCATGGACATTTAAGGTTATCATTTTATGTTGATATTCTGTTGGATGCATGCCTTAGTACACGCACTTATCTCTGTTCCCACCTGGATCACGTGTTGTTTCCAATTCATTGCTATTTATTGAAATGCTGCAGTGAAAATCCTTCCCATGTACATATGCCTTTATATCTCATCCTAGCATTTCTGTAGGACAGATTCTTGGAAGTAGAAATTCTAAGTCAGAGGTTATATGCATGTTTAAATTTGAGACAAACACAGGAGGAAATGTTCTTCACTATGAGACTAGAAAAGAGTTTCTCCTTTGCCTGTGGCAGATAATTTGAATTTGAGGGACATGGCAAAGAAGCTCTTAGAGGTGGTTATTATAGAATATTACATGATTTCCTGGAAAAGGGATTAATGAGATTACTGTATTTCATTATTAAATTTTCCTTTCAAAGGCACCTTATTTTATCTGAGGTATTTTATCTCAAGAGACTTTCTAGTCACTTCTTTAATTGCCCTTTATTTATTATTGAGTCAGAACTGGGACATTTCAGTTTTGATGGTGTTGACAGGGGCCTTTCTTAAAACAGCATTAGAGAGACATTGAAAGAAGGAACTTTTTTTTTTTTAATCACCACATTTAACAATTCTCAGTAGTTTTGAAAAAACTCTCAAATGTGTAATAAAAAATTTTCATAGTCTGAAAAAAGTGCTATAAAAATAAGACATAAACATAATACATATAATCTATAACCACTTGAGACTTTGATATTTCTTACTTCTGCTGGTTGAATTTTTCAATCTAAGTTATACCATTTTAAAATAAATTTTAAATAAACTTTCCTGTATAGTTTGAAAAAAAAATAAAATAAATTTATCTTTAGCTGATGGAGCATGTAATCAATATTTGATTTTCAAAAATCAATGCATTTGGTAAATGTATTGGAAAGAACTAGTTCCCTCCGAGAGGCAACTGCTGTGTAGAGATTGTGAACGTGGAGTCTGAAACCACACAGACTGGATTAATCCCAGCCCTGCAAACATACCAGTTCTATGATCTAGGCAAATTACTTAAACGTGTGTCTCAGCTTCCTCGTGTGTAAAAATGGGGGTAATGATACTATATAGCTCATTAAGTTTGTGGGGTAATTTAATGTGTTAATAATGTCAAGTGCTTAGAACAGTGCCTGGAACACAGGAACATGCAAGATGCTATTATTATTATATTAATAGTTTTTATTATTATTAATGTTAATGGGGAATTATCACATTAAGTGTTAAGCAATGGGTAGATCATTTCATAGAGTTACACATGCATTATATTTTTAATGTTAAAACTTTCAAGGCATTTTCTTGTTCTGAAATATCTTTCCAAAGAAATTACCCAAATATCAGAGTGTTTTCAAAGGGTGGTGCATGTATGTGTTGTGTGTATCTGTAATTTAGATAGAAAATTCACAGGAAAAACCCCCCACAACAACTAGTTTCAGACATGAAAATACAAAGGACTAGGGTAGAAAGACAAACCACTTTTAGCAGACTAAGATTATAATTGTGATGATTATTTTTGATGAAATTACATCACATTAGGCCCAAGGTGAAAATCCGTTTTTCTTATATGGATTTGATCAGCTTGTTTAGGATCATTAGTTCTTTACAGTAACAAACTAATTCAGGTACATTGCTGCATTCTTGAAAAGCCATGTTGAATGATTTTATTGCTCTAACTTATTTTGTTTCCATTTTCAGAGCTCCTACGGATATGGTGACCTGTTCTCTGACACATGGAAAGCATTTACGGATTATGATGTGATACATTTGAAAACTTATGATTCAAAAAGGGTATGGGAAACTTTACTGAAATGTCTGTAAATAATTGTCATTGCAGATGACTCACACCTCAAATAAATACTTAATATGAGTTTCTGTTAGCTATTGGGTTAGCCAAAAAGTCCATTTAGTTTTTTCCATAAAATAAAAGACACATTTATCATTTTCATCAGTAATCGTATTGATTTTGATATTTTGAATATGTTGGCTATCTCCTGCTATTTTCTTCTAGTGGACAGAGGCCAGGGGTGTTCCTAAACATTTTCCAATGCATAAGACAGCCCCACAGCAAAGAATTGTTTGGTCAGAATGTCAAGAGTACCAAGAAACTTCGCAAACCACTTTCAACATATTCAATCAGTCATAACACCTTCTCCATACACTGCACAAATGTTGTTTTGCATTTCAGTTGGCCTTTTTACCTTTCTTGAAATAATGAAGCATAATGTGCCAAAAATGTTGTGTATTTTCTTCCACCTTCAATGTTAAAATGGCTGCACAAAAATTCACAAGTTTTGATAAGTTTTTGAAAAAAATACATGCTGATATAACAGCTGTCACAATGCAATCTAACAAAATTGTTTTGAATTAAGTTAAAGGCAACTAAGCACTACTAGAGCCATCGTAGGGAAAAAACATTAACGGTCTTTTTGGCCAGACCAATATTACCATTGATTTTTTAGTTCTTAGTTTCTTTTTTGGTAACTGGAATCCTCATTGTTATTAACTTGTAGCTTTGAAAAATAGTTTTTCATAGCATTTCCAAAAACATGTATTTCACTTGAGTAAAATAGTTTGCTATTCAAAATATTTTAAGGTACAATAGAGGTTAATTAAAATTTACTTTCTGTAATTATAAGTGCTGTTTTGGTGTGAAGGGTACACATTGTCTCTTCTTACCTTTTAATATATTTGTATTGTTAGGTTTGTTTTAAAGAAGCGATTTTTTCACTACTCCCCCGGATGAGATATGGGCTGTTTTATAATACCCCTCTGGTAAGAATGTTATCTGTTGCAAACTTTCATATTTATAGAATTTATTCTTGATATGTGTTAAGATAACACATATAACATATAACTAACATACGTAACCTATGCAATAGTAATATATAAATACTCATTGTAATATAAACTATTTCTTTTATTTTAGATATCTGGCTGTCAAAATACTGGATTATTCAAGGCATTTTCCCAGCATGTACTACACAGACTGAACATCACACAAGAGGGACCCAAGGTAATGAATACACAGCAGGTCAAATAATGTGTTTCACTCAATGTTATTTCATTATAACCTCGATGAGATGCCACAGGAACTTAGCTCAATTAGCCTGCACTAACATTGATTTCATTATACATCATTTAGATTAAAGTCATAAGATAAAGTCAAAGAACTTATAAGATGATGTTAAGTGAGAGCTAACTGCATTATGGGTTCCAAGGGGAGCTTGACTTTTTACCCTGAATAAAAATCGATACTACCTTTGCAGAAAAAGAAATACTCAGAAGACGACGTTTTCTGTGTTAACAACTTCTGAATTGGAGTGATCTGAAGTCAGATATCTACTGCCTAATAAAGATAAACTAGGGATAGTGGAAGAATGTGCTTTTTTTTATCCTTCCCTTTTTCTTTTGTCATATCTCTTTTCCACCACCAAATCCCCACCTGAGCCACACAACCTCTGCTAAAAAAAAAAAAAAAATCTACCCAACCATCCAAACAGAAGTGTAGTGAACAGGTTTTGTCTTCTGTGACTAAAGTAGATGCATTCTTTTATTCCCTGAGAGAACTATGAAGGAATCATGCTTAAAAAAAATAAAAAGAAGTTCCATAATGTATTCTTATTGAGCTTTATCTCTTTGAGAAAAATCACATTTTAGGTTCAGGTGTTCATTTATCTGTCCTGACACATACAACATCATTTTGCCTTTTCCCTGTTCTTACAGGATCGAAAAATTAGAGTCACTATTCTTGCACGAAGCACAGAATACCGGAAAATACTAAACCAATATGAGGTTAGTTTTTCTCTGCATTTTTAATATTGAATTTAACTTTCTATAACTAGTGTGCTTTATTTTTTACATTGCAGTAAATATTGCAGTTTGAAATTATTAGCCTTTAGAAAAGGTTATGCCCAGTTCATTTATTGGATTTTTACTGAAAGGTACCAAACCACTTATTAGACTCCCAAACTCATTTCAATAGCATCAGCTCATAAATTATATTTAACTTCAGAAAGATCACCATGTGTACAACAACATGGCTGGAATATCATGGCTGGAAAATCACAGTAGTAGGATTTATTCCACAAAAATGTATTAAGAACTGCTATGTGTTAGGTTATGGTTCTGGGACTTGTTAGAAACAGGATAGGACCAGTTTACAAATCCGTCTTTTTGTTCTTCGTTCCTCAATTTTGGGGAACATGGGTGCTGTAGCCACTTCCTGCTGATAAGGGGGCAGTAAGTCAGGAAGAGTGAAGAAAGTGTAAGAAATATGCTGAGAGTACTAGACCTGTATAAGCAAATATCACAACCAGGAAAGAAAAACTTGGTTCAAACCCAAACAAAAACACATTAGGATAGATAACTTAGGTTTACACAGGCCTGGCCCAGACTCTTGAGAGGAAGCAGTCGGTCTCTTTTCGAGCTGTCTGTGTCTTCTCTTGACCAGGCAGGGTCTGTTGTCCTGTTTCTTTTGAAATGTAACTAACTAGAAGGACTTCACAGGCTCTGTTCCACTTAGGTTGCAGCTGACTCTCGGTGTTGGTTATTCTAAGTCTTGAAGGTCAAATAAAGCCCACCTAGAGACTGCACACATTTGATAGCATCTAATTTTTTTACAATATGCTAAAGGAAGGGTCTCCCATATAACATTTCATATGGGATCAATGCTGCTTGGTTGTAGGGGACTACTCTTACCTTAAGCAGGGCAGTAGATACAATGTTATCCCAAGTTAAGTTGGTTTCTTGACTTACTCCTCTATTCAGTCTTTCATGAATACTGAGGCTTCCATCAAGCCCGTGATTTCTGAGGGTCTCGCACCTTTTCTATCTTTCCTTGGCTATGCCTTCTAAAAGTACCATCCAGCAATATTGTTTCCCATGAGCTTCGGAATCATCCCATTCAAAGGCAAACAGTACTCAGGGGTATACAATAAAAGGCATCTTTTTTTTAGCAAGAACTGTAAACTAGCGGAGGTCTCCAGATCAAGTTGTAAGCAAAGTAAAATGATTTGGTCCCACCATATGTATATATCCTCTACAGTTTGGATCTCAAGTCCTGTACAAAACTGTTATTTCCAGTGCTGGGTTTTTTATAGTAGCAGGCTGGGAATGTTATATGGATATTGACAAGGTCAGATTAATTGGCATTTAAGAAAGGTAGTGGTCTGCCCTGACCAGTGTGGTAGGGCATTATCCTGCAAAGCAAAAGGTCATCGGTTCAATTCTAGTTGGGGTGTGTGTGAGAGGCAACCAACCAATGTTTCTCTCCCTCTCTTTTTCCCTCCCTTCCACACCTCTCTAAAAATAGAAGAAGAAAAAAAAGCCACTATCTGAGGCTATATACCTTCTTTTGCAGGTCTTTCCAAAAGGTATTTTTTCAAGTTTGGAATTTTAGTACCTGGGTGAAGTATTACTGTAACTGGGTCAGCACCTTGGCTCTTCCTGGCCACTGTCAGCCCAAACATTTCTCTTACCTTTTGTAGAATTACTCAGGGATTTCTGGTTGAGGCTTGTCTTCCAGTAGTCATAGTACAACTTGGAGGGCACAGGCTTGATCTGGCAGAACCCTGATGCTGATTTTTTCCTGGTGAGAAAATCCGGTGGGCATTTAATTTTGTTAGTGGATCTCATCCCAGTAAGAGAATAGGGCATTCAGGCACATATAGAAAGCTGTGTTTTCTCTACATGACATTTGCGTGGCCTAAGGAAGGGTCTGCAGGGGGGTCTCCCCCCACAACTATGATAGCTATGGTTTTAGGGAGGGGGGCCTTGCTCAGTGTTTAGGATAGAATATGTAGCTCCAGTGTCAGTTATAAAGTCTACGAATCTCTGTCCCACAGCTGTTGTCACCCAGGGTTCCTTGTGTGAAATGAAAGGCTCCCTTGCGTGAGGCTCCCAGGGCTCTGTCATGCCTGGTCATTACCAACCAGCTGTGGCATCTGGTGGGTTTATTTGTGGGAACTTCCTTCTCCATCCTTTCCTGCAATTAGGACATTCTCATCTCCAATGACCCTCTTACTTGAATATGCACATTGTTCTGGCCCTAAAAGGGGACAGCCTTTTAGGTAAGGGGGTTCTTGGGGTCTGGCCCATGGTTTTTGTTTTCTCCAGCAAGCCCCTTACTGGGTCTTGATTGTATGCCGATAAGTGTTGAGGAGAGAACTGCAGCTTGTCCTCTCATGTCACATTGTGAGCCTCAAAAACCCTGTCAAGGAAGGTGTGTGGGTGCTTCTTGGGCCCTGGTTTGGGCCCATTAATAAAGTCCCATTACCGGGTATCCGCTTCTGCCAGGCCAGGGATAGCATGCCTTGCTGGATCCCTGGGGGCTGCTGTGGGCCCTCTTGCCACTGCCATGTCTGCATGGAGCTTGGAGCACATGGCCTGGGCTTGGCCCTGGGGCTGGCCTTGGCAGCACCCCAGCCACAGCAGGTGCCCAGCCTGATGCTGTCCAAACGCTCTACTTCCTGTCCTGTTTCTACCTGGTAGGCTTTTCTCTGAGTCATGCCTTCAGTATTCAATTGACAATGAAATTTGAACATATTTTATAACAATATTTAACATTTTAAGGTAGCAGCTAGACTTATTTCTTTATTTGACAAATCTTTCCATGTAATTTTAGTATATTAAATAGGCCAAATTAGTTTAAAATATCTCTTTTATAGAGAGAGAGAGAACAAGTCTTTGGGGCATTACAGGAGAATAACCCAAATCTATTTCCAGATTAAGAAAATACCTCTTTTTTAAACCTGGGTGTTGGGAAGTTTGTCAAATGCACTTGACCAAAAAACTCATATATCACTATGAAACACTATTAAATTACTCATTTACCCAAAGTGACAATAAAAGATATAAAACATATTGGTAGCTTAGGTTAAGGGTTAATGACTTTTCATTTTCAAGATAATTAATATGGGGCTTCTGTCTGAACTGACCACAGGGCTTGGGACTGAGTTTGTTGCTCCTGGAGCGGGATTAGGGGGGCAGGGGACGACTGCGCCCTCAGGCTTTGCTCTGCAGCCTGGACCTGGACCCTGCACTGAGCTTTGGGAATCACCGCATGGTAGCTCAGGGCCAGGATGGCATGCAAACAGCTGTGGTGAGCACCGCCCTTAGGGTAGGCTAAAGAGGGCAACATACACAACCTTAAAACTTCACAAACTTCATGAAACAGAACAGTACAGTAGATTGAGGACTCTTCTGGACAAACATCCAAGACCTGAGACAGCACCTGACACAATCTCTCAGGGTGAGCTCTACCCCACAGTCCTGATGAGGCTTTAGGCAATGAGGTGACTCAGTCACTGTTCCTTTACCCAAAAGTGAAAGTAGAAAGTAGCCTGGAGGGATCTGAGCTCAGGGGCTGGCTGACTAAGCCTGTAAGTGGCTCCTTGGGTTCCCTCCAGGGCCCATCTGTGCGGGGCTCCAGGACCTTGGGCAGTGGTCACAGGCTGCATCCTTTCTGGTGCCTAAATTGTCACCAAGCCAGGGATGCTGCCCAATGCACACAGGAGCCAATACTATGACATCTGCTTTGGAGAAAAAGAAAGGTAGAGACCGGAGGCAAGGATCCAGGATTTGGGAGGGATTTTAAGGTGTTTCAGCACTGGATTTTCCTGGAAAATGGACCTTTGCTTCTGAAATGTTCTGCCCGTCAGGTACCAGTCATGCCCGATCCTTTGAATGGTTCCATGGGGGTCAGTTAAAGGTTCACAGTGTTAGTCATGAGTGGCATTCCAAGGTTGAAACTTTGGTTCCAGGTTGAAACTTTGGTTCCAGGTCTTGTTAGATACAGGAAAGGACCTGTAGGGGCTTTGTAGTTATAATCCTGGGAAAATTATTTAACTTCTTTAAGCCTCTGGTGCATCACCTACGAAATACACATAATAGTAATACTTCCTTGGTAGGATTTTTATGAGGATTAAGTGACCTAACTGTAAAGAAATGCCAGCATAATTCAAGTGCACAATCAGCGATGTTTTTGTAACTATCAATGTTGTGCATCCTGTATGCCACAGACGCAGGACACAGGCATGGGACACAGGTGTGGGGCATGGGTGCATATGTTTCTGAAGAGCAGGAGCCACGGTGTTGGATTAAGGTGGTCTGATTCTGAGGGACATGAGAACCATGGTTATGATTTTAATAATAGATTAATTTGCTTTTTACTTTCTGTGTGCTAAAAGAATAATTGTTTTTCTGTATAGAAATATTGACAATGTTTTCCTGCCAAGAATTTAGTATTTTCAGAGGATGAGGTCCAAGGTGCTAGTAATCTGTCTGAAATGAGATAATGGATAGAAAAAAATTTCTTAACATCTGGAACAAAGTGCCCAGGAAATTACATGTTGAAACTTGAGGGAATAACTAGAAAATGGTAATAATAATAGCTAACATTTAGTGAGCCTCTGTCTAGAGCACTTGGCTCCCCTGAACTTTCTCCACTCAGCCTCATAACAACCCAGCAAAGCATAATTTTAGGGAGATAATATATCCAAGGGGTGGAGCCAACATTTGAACTCCATTACGTGTTAGTAGAGCAATAGACCTGAAGGATATTTAATACATGGAAAATATTTTGTATGAAAAATAAGAAATGTGAGGACTCAAAAGTAAAACTGAATAGAAGGAAAAGAAATTTTAAATGTTTCTGTTATTTTCCCAGCTTGTAAACGCACTGAAAACAGTATCTACATTTGAAGTCCAGATTGTCGATTACAAGTATAAGTAAGTAGTCACCCACCCTCGGGCAGAGGCTGTCACCTTTTTTGCCTGGATGAGTTAATGGAAGATAGAAAGGATTTTTCAAACTGGAGTTGTTGGCATATTAGACCTGGAAGGGACAAGCAGACACCAGCAGTGAATGAAGTGGGCAGGTCAGGAGCTTGGGCACAGGGGTGCTTGCTCTTCGGCTGTTGGGGCCTCATGTTTACCATCTCATTTTTCAGGAGAAATGAAGAATCCATATTTTCATTTGAAATTTCTGAATTTTTTAAGTTAGCAGCTAATTCTGAATTAAAAAAAATGTTGTAGGCCTAATTTGCCCTGCTAGCTGCTGGGTTTCAACCTTTGACCTAAAATTAGTTATATATGAATAATTTCAGGGTCATAGAACAACAATGTGAAAGTTTTAGAAATCATAAAATATTTACAATGCTATTAAAATTCTGATACAAGTAAAAGGCTTCAAAAGACAGAGTATGTCTATCCCTGTCTAGCTAACCTCTGTTGATGCGAAAACAGTGATGCTATAAAGGCAGTATATGTTCCTGGATGGAAAATCAAGCTACATAGAAAATGTTCAGAGGAAAGGTGACAGTTTTGTCTCCTACCCTCATCCACCCACAATCATCATCTTGTTTTCCAAATTGAACTCATGAACACTTTCTGTGTTAAAAAAGGACAAGTATACATTTACCAGCATAACGATATCTAATATGGACACGTTTAAACTTATCAGTGTTGCACCTCACTCATCACACATTCATTCTTTCACACAAATCATTGTTAGGGTCCTATCATGAGCTGGTCACAGGCTTCGAATTAGGAATGCAGTCATGAGGCTGATACGGCTCTTGTCTTGAAGACCCTAGACACTAAATAAAAATAAGGAACCATTATAAGGAACAGCGACCCTTTATTGAGACTAATTATTATGCTTTGCTTTATCTTATCTCACTCTTCCAACAGTCCTGTGTGATTGTCAAAGTTATTCTTGTTTTATGAATTTTACCGTACCTTGGTGACCCCCCTCACTGCCACAGGAAGAAACATGGCAGGCAAGAAGGGACTGGGCATCGGGCTGACAGAACAGAGGTGCGGGCATGCACCTCTGAGGCTCTGCTGTTGACTGGGTTTCCCAGATGAAGGAAAAGGACAATAAATTCAGACCTTCCCAGTCTGAGGATCATGTTAGTAATGTAATCACATGGAGATTGGTGACGCCCAAGCCATAGACATTTTCCATAACTGGTGATTCCGTGCATATATTCACCTGGATGGCTGCCTCTCTTTTCCTTGGCATCAGTGTCATTCCTAGGGAAACTGAGGCACATGTATCTCATGTGAGACACATGGTATCATTGTCTTCCTTTCTTTTTATGGGTTTGGGCTTTTTCTTGTACTGTGAGAAGAAGATCTTTAAAGAGAATAAGCTGATTAAGAGGAAATTTGATTTCCCTTCTTAGGTTCAAAATAATCTTGATTATTTATTTTTCTTTATTTAGGTAAGTGGGACTGGGAAGTCTAATCCCATTATGTTTATTCAGAGTGTTATCCTCATTCCAGTATTTCTTCCCAGACTCCGGTGAACTTTTTTCGCACTGATTTTGGTTTAGGGTTTCAAATCTTTCAGTGTCTTGAATTCAAAGGACACTTTCACAATCTTAACATGCATAAAATTGTGGATTAGTCTACTGCAAAGGCAAGAAAATGCTTGATTGTATTGAGATAATTTTAGTTATTCTGATGGCATTGAATAAGTCAACTCACACAAGGAGGAATTAATTTCCTATTTTAAAAAAAGCATTTTTTCATCTTAAGGAAATAGTTTCCAGTTTGGTGAAGTATACCGTAACATCTCTTCAACCCTTGCTTTTTCTTTTTCATTTCACTTTTTCATAAAGAGAAAGAAGACATCAGACTTAGAACTTTGCCTAGCAATGGAATTTATCTAGATTTGAATAATACTTTTTAGTCTGATTTTATCTATTTCTGTAGTTTTGTTTATGTCATGTATTACTGGTTTTCTGTCTAAGATGGTTATAACTTTCCTTCTAAGATAAGTACATTTAGGTTTTTAAAAAAGAGAGTTGACTTAGAAAAAAAAGTTAAATTATTGAGTCATTAAATTATTAAATACTGAAGTAGGCTTGAAATGCAAAACAAATATGATGAATGTGATTTCAATTGTGAAAGACACTTGTATAAACATTTTTACTATGAGTCATGAGCTCAACTCCACTTAGTACTTTCTCTTTTCTCTCTGTCTGTCTTTTGTTGCCCTCTATGTTCACAGGGAACTTGGGTTTTTAGATCAGCTAAGGATCACCCACAACACAGATATATTTATTGGAATGCACGGAGCTGGTCTTACCCATTTACTTTTCCTTCCAGACTGGGCTGTTGTATTTGAACTGTAAGTATTTGTGGGCAGTTTTACATTGGGGCAGCTCATAATGGTCTTTTTATGCATGCTGAGTCTTTCACTCAGAGCATCAAAAGGCTAAGTATTTAATCATTCTAGCGAAGTCACATCATGTAGGCATCTGGAAAGAAAAAAAAGAACTAAAGCTAAAAATGTGAAGTCTACAGCCTGCCATTTCACTTGGCAAGCAAACCCGCCCTTTTCTCCCCTATCTCAGGAAAATGTGGCTCTGTGATTTCTTACTCGGGGTTCCTTCCTGTGTACCTCTTATATTGAGCATCTCCCACACTCGTAATTACTGTGTTAAAAGAGAAACTGTGTGTTGCATACCCATGTTCACAGCAGCATTATTAACTGTTAAGTTGTGGAAGCAACACAAATGTCCATCAGGGGATGAATGGGTAAACAAAATGTGGTCTATACACACAATGGAATATTATTCAGCCTCGAACAGGAAGAAAGTTCCATCACATGGTACAACATGGCTGGACCTTGAGGGCATTACATGAAGTGAGATAAGTCAGTCACAAAAGGACAAATACTGTGTGATTTCACTTTCAGGTGATCCCTAGAGTGGTCATAGTCATAGAGACAGAAGGTGGAGTGGTGGTTGCCAGGGGCTTAGGGCAGAGGAGTGATTAGTGTTTAATGGAGACTGAGGGTAATTTTTCAGGATGAAAAGTTCTAGCAATTGGGTTACACAACAATGTAAATTTACTTACCATTACTGAACTCTAAACTAAAAGGGGTTACAATGATACATTTTATGTTATGTTTTCTACCACAATTTTTAAAAAGTGAGAATTTGAGAACATGTATTTCTCATGAAGAACAGAACTCCAAAACAGGCCGACCACTTCACCTAATGCTCATTGATTCATACGTGGAAACTGATTGTCTTGGGGGCTCCTCCACCTTAGTGGTTGGTTATGGAGACATGGCCTTCTCCCCCTTAATAATTCTATACTGTGCCTCATCTTTAGTTCTGACACATCACTTGTTTCAGAACTAAACACACCACGTTTCCCTCTTTGCATCCAAATACCTTGATTTTATGGTTCCACTTTAAAAATGACTTGACTCAGTATTTAAATGGGAGACTATTTAAAAAAACATTATCATGAACTTCCATACTGTGCAAAAATATTTAAAAAATATACATATTAGAGAAGTAGACAGATAATTGTGGATTCTATCTCAAGTCTTTATTTCTCTTAGAGGTAGAGAGGGAGGGAAGAAGGGAAGAAAGGAAGGAAGGAAGGAAGGAAGGAAGGAAGCAAGGAAGGAAGGAAGGAAGGAAGGAAGGAAAGACGTGTAACTGAGAAAGCTTAGACCTTGGAATTCAGCAGGCCTGGATTTAGTTTCTGCTTCACTAGCTCTCTGACCTTGGAAGTGTTACCTACCCCAAGTCCACATGTGCAAAGGCAAGTATATGAGAAAATACCAAATTAATAGTCAGCTCTGTTGATAAAGGCCAGTCTCCATTATATTCTGTTTTATAAAGTTAAGGTAATCTAGTTATGAGAATATTACAAAAATACAAGGTTGGGGAAAAAGTAGGTTTATAGTTGTTTGTATGGAAAATAATACAATAATTAAAATAATAATACAAGAAGAAACTCTTTCACATACAACTGTGAGCCTGCTTTTGCCCCACCCTGTAATCTCCCTCAGTCTTGTTTACTGTTTATACAATCTTTTGCAAGAACCTATTTGGAAGGTGCATTTTTCCCTCTGAGAACTGTGGATTAGGCAATAACTGCAGGCAAAAGTCTTATGTGTGGATGCCCTCGGTCCCTTAGGTACAACTGTGGAGATGAACGTTGCTACCTGGACCTGGCCAGGCTCAGAGGCGTACACTATATCACTTGGCAAAGACAGAACAAAGTCTTTCCTCAAGATAAGGTAAAGTTCAATGGCAAAACTCACCTTGTTTTTGCTTTTTAATTAGTTTTAAGTGTCTAGTTATGAAAAGCTATTATTGAACTTCAATCCAAGAATAAATTGTTCTCTGGAATAGTGAATTGTTACATCTCATATTTGCAAATTGGAAGAAGAGGGAAATTATTTGCATGATGGGTGAAGGGGAGGGTCCAGGGCCATAAAGTAACCCCAGGAAGAGGCCAGAGTGACCAGACAGTGTAGCAGCAAGTAAAGGTGGGGATGCGGGAGTGCAGTGAAGGGTTGGGATTGTGCCTGAGCCTGATCCCCTGCTCCGTTCTCCCTCTGAGTGGTCTCAGGAAAGGGTCTTTGTCCAGCACTGGTGCGTTGGTCACAGGGAGCTCTGGAAGTTCTGGTCAAAGTGTAAAGCCTGGGGCTCCAGTGATGCTCCAGGCAGCAGGCAGCGATGGAAGCCTAGATGTCTTGCTGCAAGGAGTCACCAATTGGTTCTCACTCCGAGTCCAAGGCACCGCCTCACTGAGGGAAGAAGCTTATCCCGGTTGTCTCTCACCCGGTCATCCTGTCTCCCAGGGCTGCCCGGGGGATCCCACTGCCAGCCCAGCTCACCAAGTCCAATGCACCTGTGCACGTGGACGTGGGCAGCCCCAGGCCCAGCAGCAGCCTGGCCTTGCTCACCAGTACCCCACCTGCAGAATGAGCTGCCTCTTCACTGGTACTGAGCACCATGTTTTGGATAGTTAAGCAAGACTGTTTCATTGACCGGGCTGGGGAGATTTTCTGCTGTGTCCTGAGCTTTCTTTGGACTGAAAACTGCTGCTCCTCCCGATGACTTCTAGGCTGTCAGCCTTCCGAGGAGGCACACTGCTACTAGCTGCAGGCCGTGGTGCCTGAGCAGGAGCACAGCCGCACCTCGGTGAGCAGGTTGCCCTCCCTAGTGAGGAGGTCTTCCTGGAGACCGGCGATGTCCTGTGCAGCCCGCGCAGCACTGGCTGGAACCAGAACCATGTCATCCTGGAGATGCTGTTCAAAGGAATTTCTGCTGGCTGCATCCTGTGGGGCTGGCATGGCCTCCTCCCAGTTGAGAAAGTAGTGGTTGGCCTGGTGGAGTGGCTACCACAGGCCACGCCTACCACTGTCCCAATAAAGCTGAAGTCCCTGGACTGGGTCCTGCCTCAGTGCCCACCTGACGCCCCTTGGCCCTGGGGACAGCCCGGGGATCTGGAAACAGTTCTGCCTATACCTGCTCAGTGGCCTTTGTGGGCCACGAGTGGTGCTGGAGGGTCCAAGGCCAGTCCAGGGCGCCCTGGGGCCCCAGGTGTCATGCAACAGAATGTGAAGTGCTGGTGGCATGCTTACCGAAGGACTGTTGATGTGACCCAAAGATGCCCTGGTGAGAACTCCGCCACCAGTTCCCCAGCTGATGGGCTCCCTGGCCCCACGCAGCATCCTCCAAGGCCTGGGAGCCGGCCATGGTCGGTTTGGCACCGCCTCCCTGGCCCACTGCCGAGGAGCTCTTCGCCCTTCTCCACACGTGGCAGACTCCAGTGGGTCTCCTTGAGTCAGAGATGGCTTATTTTTCTACAGTATTTAAACCAGAAGTGACTATAACTGCACAAGCCAGAGAGGCAGACGAGGACTGACACTTTTTCATCTGGGGCTCCATTCTCAGTCAGGTGCACAGCACGTTCACCCCCAGGGTGGAAGAGCTGCTGGGCACTCTGGCCCAGGGACCCACCGAGTGGGGCTTAGAGAGCTCTGGTCCTGCCCTAAGGTCATGTGGGGAGAGCGGTGCTGTGGGAGTTGAAGCAGGGTCCCCAGGGAGTGGGGCTGCTAGGAGGAAGGTGGTTTGGGTGTGGGGGACAGACGTCTGTGGAACTACCTGAGACACTCACCTTTACTGCCACCTGGGGCGCAGGCCACACTTGGTGGGTCACCCGACCTACTAATGCCCAGGGGCTTCCAATCTGGTTTGTGTGTCCTCACACTTGGGCTCCTGGAGGAGTCTCTCCCCATCCAGATCAGCCACAGGGCCACATGGCATCCTTACCTCAGGAAGGGGCACCACAGTGAAGGCCCACCTGTCAGCAACATCTGGGTACGCATCTCAGGATGCTGCCCCCAGCCCTGATTTTCCCACACTAACATGCACACTAAATTTTTTTAAAAGATTTCATTTATTTATTTTTAGAGAGTGGGAAGGGAGGGAGAGAGAGAGAGGGAGGGAGAGAAACATCAATGTGAGAGGGAAACATCAATTGGTTACCTCTTCCACATGCTACAACTGGAGATTGAACCCACAACCCAGGCACATGCCCTGACCGGGAGTCGAACCAGGGACCTTTTGCTTTTGCTTTGTGGGACAACACTCACTGTTATACCAGCCTGCTGGTGAGACCTGGACATAGGCATACCTGGAGCTCGGATTCCAACAAGGAGTGGCCTCAAGGGGTCCTCATAGACCTGCTGCCTGTTAGACAACAGGCCCAAGGATGGATACCCCAGCTTTGTCACACTTGACTGAGCTGGCTCTTCTTGGGTAGAGAAACCACAGACAACTTCTCGGTGGGTAGGGCACCCAGCTGGCACTGCCCTGCATATTATGCTTATAGACTTCTATACAATCCTTTAATGTTATAAAGATGCTGATGTACAATTGTTGTGTTTGTGTAAATACATTATATTCCTCGTTCATGCCATATACAATGCTATAAAGCAAAACAAATGAACAAACAAACAGCTTCATGAAATTTGGGCCTAGAATGGTCTATTAAATTATATATAGGAAGGATCAGCCAACTATAGACCAGCAGGCCCAATCTGGCTCACCACCTGTTTTTATAACTAAGGTTTATTGGGACACAGTCGTGCTCCTCTGTCTATGTGTTACCTGTGACTGCTTGTGCCTGTCAATGGCAGAGTAACTGTGTCAGAGACTGTATGGTCCACAGCCAAAAATGTGTTATCTGGACTTGACCAAAATAAAATGTGCTGACCTCCGAGGTAGAGCATGAATTAAAATAGTTCCTTTGGCCAAAGTAAAGTAAAATGTTTCTTGTGCAGAAAAACATGTTCTCAGTGACTTATGGATGTGTGTTTTGCTTTGTTTTTGCAGGGTCACCACCCAACTCTGGGGGAACATCCGAAGTTTACCAACTACTCTTTTGATGTAGAAGAATTTATGTACCTCGTCCTTCAGGCTGCAGACCATGTATCGCAACACCCAAAGTGGCCATTTAAGAAAAAACATGATGAGTTGTGATTGTGCTGAGACTGTTTGCAGAAAGGCGGTGTTTGAACTCTCTACCACTCACTCCCAATGCAGTCTGTAAGACATCTGGTGTTTCTTAGCCCTCAAGTGATCTGTTCTATACCAAAACATGCCTTTAGGATATTGCTTATGGGTTTTGTGCTGCTTCATGTGATTTTTGAGTCATTGCTATTTATCAAGATACTCTTTTTGCACTGAAAACTTTTTGTAGTTCAAAAATTGGACATGGTCTTGCTGAGTATTTGAGCTTTCTTCTTAAGTAGTTGACTTTCTTAGCTTTAGAATTTGTAAATGTTTTCATAGAATACTATGGGATTGTTAATTCCAGAGACTTCCAACTTAAGTAAGTTCATGATAACTTCTATTTGCCATAATTTATTCATAGTGCTGTTCGTGGTAGGAAAGGAAGACATGCAACACACACTAAGTTTGGATTCTCAGTACCAAGCTATAGGATCAAGTTATAGATCAAACAGTGCTATAAATAGATCATTTTTACCCTATCAGAGTCCAAATTAACTCCCACTGAATTCTCTGCTGTATATTTTCAGTCGAAGGCAGGTTATATAATCAAGAGCCTGAATCAATCATGCTGCTATATTCATATGTATTCACATATTTCATATGCAAATAAGATTCCCCCCAATGCACTACATATGATAAAAACAACTTAGAATATCCTTTAAAACTGTTCTGCATACCTTTTAGCTGGTTTCCCCTGGCTCCTTAGCTGTGGAGAGCACTTCTGTGTCAAACTGTGGTCTCCACTGTGCGTACTTGCTGCTGCTATGCCTGTGCATGCAGGTACCTCTTTCACGTAGAGGTATGCCAGTATTTTTGCAGACTTTATATTAGCCATGTGAAAAGATGTTTCTCAAAAGGACATGTGCATTATCCATTTCAAAATGAAAAGAAGCAATAAGGAAGTGCCATTTATTGAATATCTGAAATGTAGCCCACTCTTTGCATGGGATTCATCTTTTACTGTTTATCAACTTCCTATTTTGCAGCCAAAAATCATGGATTTATTTCACTGCAAAACATGTTTACATTTTAACACTTGACTAGTCTAATTTAGAGACTAGGGACTTCTATTTTCTTTAAATTCTACTTTTAAAAATTAGCAGATTACAGCAGAGCTAATAATTTTTTTTTACATTTTAGAGTTTTTTAAAATTAGAGTTATTAAAGTGTAACAGAGAAGTGACATGAGAAACCTAAAATAGTTATTATCTAGACTTTCACAGAACAAGTTTGCTGCCCTGATTTAAAGGATTATGAACAGCATTGTAGAGTTTAGGAATATTTGTTAAAATATCTGCCAAAAAAAAAAAAAATATATATATATAGATGGAATTTGTATAGCAATAGCATTGATTTGGATCTTGAAATTGTGTAAAAACAGTGATAACATGAATTTTAAGTGAGTGGTATTGCTACTGCTCTTTGTGCAGAATACTGAATACCTGCTTGGGAAGTATCCACATGAAAGGAATGGTCAATGTGGCATTGCACTTTTAGTGAGAGATAGAAACAGCTGAAAGATTATTTTTTTACCTCATTTTAAGAAGCGTGTGGAAATGTGATCCTATTTACTTGCTAGTAATAGATGTGATATCTTGCATTTAAAGAGAGAATATGTTTTATATGAACAAAGTATATTTGACACTTTATGGAATTAATTTTTAACAGACTTTTATGGTAGCAAAAGAAATCTTCAAATGTTATAAAATTTACAATGTAAAGACTGCTCTTTTTATTAAGTCTTTAAAAGAGATGCATTTCATAGTTTGTACATTTGGGGTATGGCTTTGTAATAAATCTTTCTATATTTTATTTGAATACCAGACCATTTTCAAGGTTTTCTATGTCTGAATGTTATATGCTTACTTTTTGGTAATCTGGTAGTTATGGATTATAAAAATTAAGTAGCTCACTGATGAAGAATTCAGTTTAAATAAAAACTACACCCTACCTTTATTTAGAAGTTTATTATATGATGCTTTCACAAATGTTGTATTACATAATCCTTTCAAAAATGACATAAGAATTGTTCCCATTTTTCTTTGGAACAAAAGCAGATGCTCTTCAAGGGACTTCCCTGAAGATCACAGTCTGTTTGAGTGCCCATCCATAGTCTTCTTTCATCCACTCACATGCTCACTAAATACAGATTGAGTGAGCAGCTACTATGCACCAGTTACTGTTCTTGGTTCTGGGTATACAACAGTGAAAAGAGCAGGAAGCAAAGTCCATGCCCTCATGGAGCTTGCATTCTGGGGGAAGAAACTAATATTAAACAACATCAATAAGTAAATATGCTCTATGTGAGGTGCTGATACAAGCCACAGAGGAAACTCAGTAGGAATGAGAGGTGTGATGCAGATGCGGAGTTCAACAGGCGTAAGTGGAGGTTCAGGAAAGTCCTCACCAAGGCAATGTTTGAGACAAGATTTGAAGTTGGTAAATGAGAAAGCAATGCAGATAACTGGCCAAAGCACATTCCAGGGAGACAGAAGAGTACGAGCAAAGGCCCTGAGGCAGGGGTATGCCTGGCGTGTTTGAGGAAAGGTAAGAAAGCCAGTTCAGCTGGAGTGATCAAGGGCAGAGGAGTAGAAGATGAAGTCCAGAAGGTAACGGGTGTGGAGTACACAAGGCAAGGCTTTGATTCTGATGAGATGGGAACCCTTGAAGGGATCTCAACAAAAGAGTAATGATTTGACTTACTTTGAACAGGGCCCTCTAGCTATTATGTTGGGAATATACTGCAGAGGAATGTTCTCAGGAAAACAGTCTCTGGTATGGAGATTTGTAATCAGTTCATTTACTGGGGGAGGTGCTCATGATTGATACCTGTGAGTTAGTAAGGGGCCCAGGCTTGGGCAAAGGGAGGAATTGAACTGCCAGTAACAGGTGAGATCTCAGTAGGGGAGGTGTAGGGTGGGGTAGTGCTTCAGTGGGGTCCCCAAAGGAGGCAGGAGTTATTCATATTAATGAATCTTCTAATACAGCCACCCCCATGGAGGGCTGTAACATTGGGCATGCAGTCACCTTCAGCTGAGGGTGATTCCTGCAGAGGAGCCCTCATCAGCCAACATCCCCAGCAGTCCTCAATGGAGGGGATCCTGGTGGCCCACTGCAGCGCAAGGGTGGTGCCATTTAGCTTGTTGCATTTCCCTCCCAATGTCTCTCAACTGAAAGACCTAAAGGCTTCACTGGAGTTAGGATGTATTTGTTTTACAGATGGTGCTGTGTACTTTATATTGTAGAGGATTAGACTTGGCTCTGTGGCCACATGTTCTCTTCCCATATTATTATTTGTTGCTCTCCCATCTTTAAAAATGTAAAATTCATTCTTCTACTAGGATGTTTAAATAGAAGAGAGAGGTTAAGAAACTTTCCCAAAGCAACACAGTAAGTAACAGATGGACTGAAGATAGGAATTTCTTTGTACAGAAATTTAAAGTTAAAAGGAAAGTTTACAGGTGATGAAGGAAGGAAGGAAGGGAAAGAGAAGAAAGAGAGACGTTAGTTGAGGAAATAGGGAATAGAGGAAACAGTCCTGTAGTTAGGCCCCTTCTTCGCATTACAAATAGTTTTCTTTGAAAAGTAGTCAATGAATACTTGCTTTTTTGAAACTAGGCACATATAAGCAAATATGCTCAAGCTGGCAAACCAGTTGTTTAAAATAACGTATTCCCAACCAATGGCTATTGCCAGACGTTTTAACACCTTTCTTCTGTTTTAGCTTATTGGGGCATATCAAAGGATGTAAGTAAGCATTCCTGTCATAAAAGAAGAGAGGCTCAGGGCAGTGCACAGTTTCTGTGGGCCCTTGCTTTGACCTATAATGCCCATTTTGACCAATAGGTGGCAGTCAAGCCCTTCAGGGGCGTGAACTCTGGTATATTCCTTTGCAGTTTCCAGGGACTTCAACAACAGGAGTATGGTCTCACTTTTGTGTGTGGTGGATTTTTTCATTCCTGAATTGAGGGAAAGTATGAAAATTATCACACAAATTTAGGTATGGAATTTCTTAGCTGCAGCCAATACCTGAATTCTGTGTAAGATCTGAATGCCTTGTGTAAACAGCATTTGACCCTGGGAAGCTGATTTTTAGTGAAAGCAGCTGTTCGGTGGAATGCATTTTCATTGATGTGCAAAGACATTTTCTTGGGATGAGAGCTCTATTTTAGGATCTATATATAGCATATTAGCTCCTCAGTTGTTTTTAGGAGCTAATTTCCTTCTTGTATTGGCTTTGTAGGTTATTGCATATACAATGGCTGTTATTACTTAGTTTGAGCAGAACCTAACTGTAAGCAAAGGAATTCATTGAAGATTAGACACTCAAGTATTGTGCAATTTTAATTAAGAAGTGCTGTCAGCATAAACAAAGAAGGGTTAATATCTAGTCTTTACATGGGTATGACCTAATGCAGTTCTCAAATTGTGTGATAGTGTTTTATTTCTTCACAACCTTGAGTTGCAGAATTTTAGAATGTTTTTGCTGAAAGGGGCCTTGGAGGTCCTTCATGGCATTTGTTCATTGCACAGTGGTTTGTTGACTCTGCATCAGTAAAAGGAACTTCCAGACCAAGGGAAGAAGTTTCCTGGGAGAGACGTTGTATGGACTGAAGATTTCAGGTATAGGAGCGAGAAGGCCCTGACTTCTCAGCCTCGCAACACATAAGCTGCGTGATCATGGGCTGTTGCCTAGCCTCATGCAGCTTCGGTTTTCCTACTTGTAAGTTGGTGATAGTGTTATCTATTTGGCAGGGTAGATTTAAGGATAAAATTTAAAAAATAAAGTTACACTGGCTTGGTACCTGGCACATAGTATATGTTCCAGAAATGTGTTTATTATATATACTATGATGTAGAGAACTATTATTATTTAAAGCTATAGTACCTGAGGAGCATTTAAGTTCTGATCCCTAGGCCTCTCTCCAGACCAAGTAAATCATAATCTCTAGGGCTACAGTTGGCCAACTCTATTTAGTTGAATGTCTACTGGTAGTTCTGATCCGCAGGAATTGGAAGCTGCTGGTTTAGGAGACAATGACAAAGCTCACAGCCGAGATAGTTCATGAGGTCTAAGTCAGCACTTGTCAAAGTATCTTACACTGGGTATCAATTGATGTCACATAAAAGACATTTTACCTGACAAAGCTGCCTCAAGCCAAGCCAAGCAAATTGGCTTATTGCAGAATTTCTCCACACCTTTCATACACCAATGTGCACTGTGAATCTCTAAACAGGAAGGTGTAATATGGGCTGTTTCCTAACTTATTGGACAAGTGGGTCTTTTTCTCAAGGAGTGTGAGGATCAGTGTTGTAAGAATCCCCTCCAAGCAGGCTGCCACAAGCATTGGCTGTGGCCAAGGCCCCCTTCTGGGGGAAGAGGAACCAGGCAGTGCTTTCCTGAGAAGCTGTTCTGGTCAGTAGCATCTGTCTGTGAGTTAACTCTGCTACCTGGTCTATCAGACCAGAAGACTGCTAGGCAGAGGGTAAATGAAGGACCCACCCAGATCCCTTCTGCAGAGACATTGGAATTGAGATGCAAGGAGAATGTCGAAGTCCTTGGTTCAAAAACTGAGCTACTGTGCTTCTCTTGTTTCAGAGACTCTGAGCCCCTTTCAGTTACCCATGAAGCCACATGTACATTCAGGTCATGAACTGGATTATCTTCCTTGTAGCCTGAAAGAACCTAACTGAGATAGTCATGTCCACAGTCCAGGTGTGATTTTCTCCACACCATACCATGGAGATGGAAGGGCTGAAACCAAATCTTCTTACCCCACATTTAATGCCATCCAGTGAATCGGCAGGGAGGTAAAAAGTAATTGTAGTTTCCAGAAAAATTGAGAAAATAAATTACAAGGACACAATTCTGTTGAAAAGCCTTGGATGGAAATCTAAGCTGGGCCTAGTGTTAAATGAGATGTCAGAGAAATCAGGCCTGTTTGCTTTGGAGCAATTGGATGAAGAATCAGCAAGCAGAAGAGGAGGTTAGAAGTGATTGTTGCAAGTCCCAGAAGGGAACTTGCAATGGTAGTATGGGCAAGGAAATAAAGCCAGTGGCAGGAGTAAAATAAGGGAAGTCCTAGACACGTACTGAACAGACCTCAGGCAAGGCAGTGAGAGGCCTGGATGGACATTTGAAGGCCAAGTAAGAAGAGGGGAGATAGCAAATCTCAGGAGACAAGTACACACTGTAACAATCCTCAAGGCAGGCAGAAAATGGGGAGGAAAGCAGGAAAGCACTGATTCCCAGTGAGAGCAATTTTTTACTGATAGAACAAGGTAAGTCCCCTAGAGAAATGTCTTTGTCTATGGATCATTTTTTTAAAAAAGCGAGATATTTAGCAGTGTCCTGGGAGAGAATTTACACAAGTTGCTTTTTGAAGTGTTTATGGTTCATGTTGTGGAACTGGGACCAGGAATTTCCCCTGTCCATTTTCAAAAACTGTCACTAGATCTGTTCTTCTGTAAAATTAGCATGGGGATGTGAGGGCAGAGCCCCTCACAGTATTGTCTCCAAACTGAGTAGAGATGGCATTTGGTTTTGTCTGTGAGGACTCTCTATGCAAATACTTTGCCTTTCAGACACTGCTTCGTAATACTATTATATTTACTTTTACTAGATTACATGTTCTTGAATAATCTTGCTCTTGTAATTCAAATAAGATTCTACTGAGAAGAGTTGTATGGTGGCTGCTACTTGGTGTAAGCAGTGAATCTGGGGGACAGGGAACAAAGGTGACATACAGGAAAAGGTACCCATTTTTTTGTGGCTTTGCTTTTAAATTAGTGAAAAAGGTAACAGCTGGGAAAGATGTTATATTTTGCTTTTCTTTGTCTTTCTCCCTCTCCAATTCCCCCTCTCCTTTCCAATATTAGCTTTTAAAAGTCTGTTTTCTTGATGGAGGAAAATAGCACTTATCAGTGGGAATCCTGCAGAAACATCCTGATTAGGTGTTTCCTGGTTAATTGTGGGAAGACACTGGGGACAATTTTTGGACTTACTCTGCTGTCCCATGGCTCTCCTGTGGAGGAGAACCCATGGTAACCCATGAAAAATGTTACTTTACCCACTGAGACTTCCTGCGACCCACCCACAGTCTTCTGAGGATAAGACCAAGCGCTTGGACACAGAGCCTTACAAAAACAGAAGGGGCTTTGTGCACTCATGATCAGGCGCTACTGTAGGGTGGTAATGCTTCCTGTCTCTGGCCTCAAAGAGGCCCTGTGCCACTGCTTACTGCCCAAGTCACTTACCCTCATGGAGACTCCATTTTATCATCTGTTAAATGGGGAACCAGGCTCAGGGTTGTGAAGATTCCTTTGGTCATTCTATGTGCAAAGCGCTTTGCTGGGAAGGCAATAGTGTGGAGACAGGGAGACTGATGTTTATCAGATAACCACACAGGTGAGGATATGAGGATGAACTGAGGTTGGTGTCTTGAAGAGAAGGAACAGGATGAAACCAAGGGAAATGCTCCAGGCAGCCTAGAGGAGTGGGGCAAGTTTGCTCCCAGGGAAATGTAAGATAGCACTTAACACCCACACACAGTGAGGCCTTGATAAGCAGGAGAGAAGGACAACCAGGAGAAGGAGGGAGAGGAGGCAAGGGAGAAGGAGACCCAGACACCTAGGAAGCCAGGGTCCTCTGTCCATGAGCATTGGAGAAACCTTTGTGTAGGTGAGAGCTTAACTGAAATGCCCCGAGGACAGGGCCGCCCAGGTCTGCAACTCCAGAAAGCTGTTCAGCAATGGGCGGAGGGTCTGAGAGAGAGACAACCTCAGGAGAAGCCTGTGGAAGACCAGGTGGCCAGATCAAAGGTGCAGAGGCTCGGGGCTGTGGGACTTGACCTTTGCTTCCCACTAAGTGTGTTTGTTAGCATCACCCGAGGACCTCACCGGTGGAAAGGCCTGTGCAAGCCTCCCTCTCTCAGCCTCAGCATTCTCAGCCGGTAAATGCAGAGTTTGGACCAATATCTAACCTGTGTTCTGCTCGTTAAGTCTGTGAGTACGTGGCAAGTTGCATGTGGATACATGCAAATATACGCACACGTATAAAACCACAGTTTGGTCATTGTAGGTAGTCAGTCACATGGCTCTGATGTGAGAGTGATTCTAAAGCCTCTTTACAAAATATCTGTGCTCTTGATCCTTAGAGGAGAGGGAGTTCATTCATTTGCTGAGTGTTTATGGCTGGGCAGAGACTTATAGAAATCCTGCTATAGCCTAAAGTTTTCAACTGTACATAGGAAAATGATTCTGGGGGGCGGGGGGGGGGGCTGTCAAATCAAAGCTGGCTTTTGTGAAAAAAGAAATGAATAAATTGCTGTTGGGTGGAGGGGAAGGGACTTTTGGGGTAGGTGTTATTATTGATGCACCTTGCAGAGGGGTCTGTGATGCTGAGGTCGTGACCTAGAAACCAGAGGTCTCAATGACAGCCTAAGCCTGCCTGTGAACACAGAAGGACAGGCCCTTGCATGAATCAGAAGTGCCTCATGCATTAAGGCCGTTGTGGATGGTGACCTTTATCAGGATTCAGCATTGTGTCGATCTGGCCCTTAATAGTACCCAGGACTCATGACAAGTTTGCTCTGTGGGTCTCAGGCCTTCAGCAAGCTTTCCCCTGGCCAGAAGGGTTTGGCTTTAGCTGGTGCTAGAGATACAAGGTTGGTCACAATACGCTAGGGGCAGAGTGGAACTTGGGAATATGACTAAGACCTGCACTAAGGACAGTGCCCAGTGGCTTGGGCCTGGGTGTCTTTTTTGGTGTCCCTTTTGCCTTTCTTTTTTTTTTTTTGTCTCTTAGTCAGAGGACTTGAGTTTCTGGTTGAATGCAGTAGTAGCAAATAGCTCTCAATTAAAAAACCCCCACAAAACACAAAACCCTTCCCAAAGCAGAAAATAAAATACTTGGAAGGTGGTGCTGTATTGCAATCATGTTAAAACATGTACTTATGTGTATTTTTAATTGTGAGTGTCTAACATAGCTGGTCTTCATCCTGCCCCTGGCCTTCACCCCATTCTCCTTCCATCCCCTTCTTCAGCAAGTCCCTGGACCTGACCTCACCCTCCTAGGTTTACACGTAATGGAAAGAGCAGCAACATTATTTATCACCCTGCAAAATGCTGCACAGAGCCCAAGGGTTGTGTACAATGGTGATGTCAATGGGAACAATTCATTATTCCATCATGTACTTGGCATGTCAGTCAATTAAAAAATATGTGCTTTAGAACTGACAGCTCAGAATAGTCTTTTCAGGATTGGCATGCCAAAATCTTGATAGCATAATGAATTGTTCTTTAAACCTATCATTTTAGCACATCAATTTGGCCATATAGACTTTTCTTGGGGGCGGGGGAGAGAAGCAAGACTGAATGACAGGAGTTACTTAAAAGAGCAAACAAAATAACTTTGCAACCAGGGAAGAAAAAGACAGGAGCTATGAGAAAGAGAATTCAAAAGAGTGTTCCTCAGGGAAGATGTTGCGGTAAACAAAGTTACAATTCACAAAAGTAGAGGAAAAGCTCCCTGATTTCATATGATTCTCAGGAATGAAAAATAGTTTATTCTCATTGGCTACCTGTAGATGACACAAGACTTTCATCCTGATTTTCCATAACAATGCACAGAGGAAATGAGACTATTCCGCTTGCATTGTGATGCAAGTTTGCATCACAATATAGCTCTTGATCACTTGGGACTCAGAGGTGGTTAGGGCACTCTTGGATTGAACTTTGAGTTTAGTTTTAAGATCAAAATAATGTAAATTATTTTCCTAGATGTATGGTTTTTCTTGTGTTCACGTGGCTACTTAATTACATTCATTCTCAAGTCTGACCTCTTCAAAGATTTGCACCCATCTCTTCTTCCCTAGGTGTTCTGAAACCAGGTGAGAAAGTGCACAGGTTGCTGGCTTCGTGGGGAGTGTCTAGCATGTTGGCATGCATTTTGGATGACTTCTGAACATTGCACAAAACATGTTTAGATTTCATCTGTTTAAATCTAACTGCTTTCATCCTAAAATGTCTGCTCTGTTGTAGGAAGAGCAGCTGCCACATACATTTTTTTGTCTCTCAGATATCTCTGCTAGATTGCTGGATGTAAATGCTTATTTTCTGTCCTGTTAAATAATATCCCATTGTTACAGCAATGGTCATTTTAAATATCATCACAAAATAACAGCAACACTAATTTGTTGTCAGGATTGGGTCTTAATTGTTTGCTCATTGTTTGAAAATAGAGAACAGCCTCATTAATTCACTGCAGAATATTAAGCCTCTCATTGAGATTTTTGCCAGAAAGGAGAGTTACTTCAAATCCCCTTCATGTGTCCTTCACGGCCAGCAAAATGATCTATTGTGCATGTTTAACTATCAACCTGAGGAAAAATCTGGACATCCAGTTTGTGCTTCAAAGAAAACATTTCTTAAATGTTATGTAATAAATCAGTCATTACTTGCTTAATAATCTTAGTGCAAGCCTTTGAAGTTAGCAATCCACAAGAGAGGCTGAGATTTAAAAAAATTGACTTGCTGGTCATTTGATGTAAACCATGTTTTATTGATGAGCTGTGGAACAGTCCTTCATATTAGCTGCATGTAAAGGCATAAGGTCATGGGGAAAAATGAAAAATTAAGACTACTATATATATATACACACATGCATATGTACACACACACACACACACACACACATATAGTCTGAAGTGCATAGAAAATAAGACTTTTTAGTACTTTAGTATTTGAAATTTGTCAGACAATACTAACTCCCGTTAAGGGTATCTTATTTTTGTACATGAACACACATGCACAATATTTATATATTTTATGGTTTGTTTAATCTTGAGGTGACAGTTTTTATAACTATTTTCTATATATTCTATAGATTCATTATTTAAAATGCAAATTTACCTGTTCATTCAGTCCTCTTTTGTCTATCTGCCTTGATTTCTTCTGTTATCTGAAGAATTTTTCAATTTAGACATTTTCAACCTAAATGCAATATTCTGGTTATTTATTATTAATGCTCTATTTATTATATCAAAAAAAGAAGACCCTGTATTTTTGTTTTATTTTGTAGGTGAGCTTCAGATAACACAGTTGTAGACCCACTGCTACTTTAATGACTAATGGCTGATGATAGGTTTCCTGATTTGCAATGTATCTAGAAAAAGCAACAAAATGCAATTAATCTCATAGTAATTGGAATGGAAGTTAATATGGGCCTGAAGCTAAACTGCTCATTGTAAACACCTAGTCTAAATAATTGACAGTTACAGGGGCTCATTTCTCTTCCTAAAGAAGTCCCATCATTGCTGTCTGCACAAGCCCATGGACCCTATCCTTCAGAGAATTCAACCCAGACCTTAGCAGGGTCCTGTCTTAGTCATTTGCATAGCAGTGACAGTACCTCTCTCTGAGCTTCCCATGGTCCCCTCTTCTCTTTGTAATGAAGAACTCCTAAAGCATAGTGGCAAAGGGCACAACCAGCTTCCAATCTCAGCTAATCTACCAGCTATAACCTGGGGCAAGGAGTTAGGCCCCCTGGGCCTAACCCTTTGGGAAGACCTACCTTGAGGGGTTACTGTACGAGTCAGAGAATAATACCTGGCACATTGTAGAAGCTCCAACAAAGCTCTGGCACTCCAAAAAGGGGATAGAAAACATGCTACAGTGTGTCACTGGTTTGGGGGCCACATCTCACGCTAAACTCTCAGCCTGGAGTTGGGATATTGGTACCAGTTGCAGAGTAACTCTTTACTCCATGTTGGGGACTACTTTGTGTGGTTTCAGGAACTGTAGGTCTGCGTGAGCTAGGCCCTGTCTATAAGCCTTGACTGGAAAGCCAGGAATGTTGGGAGGCTCATGACCCGATATTAGCACCAAGGATTCCAGGGGGAGATCTAGCCTAATGAGTGTGTTATATTTACTGAAGATTGCTCTGCTTAGTACTGCCCTGATAAGGAAAAACCAAGTGCATAACTTCAAGGCAGGAGAAAAAGTTCCCGAGTCCCTGGACCATGCCTTAATGACTATCTGGTGTCCATATGTCTGACAGACCCTAATGCAAGGCTGATCTATGTGTTCTTTATTGTTATCTGTAGCCCTCTGAAATAGAATGATAAGCTTTGCATGCATGCATGCTGTATACCCCTGTGTATATCTTTCTCCGTAAAAGCCATTTCAGAGAAGGGCTTGGGGCATTCTCTACTAGAGGGAATAGCAACCCCCTTCTCCTGGCAGACCAAGAGTGCCTGGAACGAATTCGTTCTTTATCTCCAGCGGCCAGACAGACTCCACAGGATGGGTACCCGCTCAACTGCACTCTGCTCCTTTCCCTTGCCCATCATTTCTACTCCATAGTTAATACTGAGAGGCTTTGCTTTACTGAAACATTGCTCCCAAAAGCTTTTTCACATCTTCTTCAGGTTATTTCATTTTCCTTTTATCTGAACATTCGAAATACAGTTAGAGTAGTTGTATCTGTTATATATTTTTTTATTTCTTATGTGGCTACTATATGTTCATGGTAGGAATACATGAAAATACAGAGATAGGAAAAGAAAACACTTGAAGGAAAACACAGTATTTATCAATGCAGACTTAGGCTGTGAGCATACCCCTACACTGCCTCACACATACATACAAATTTTATACACACACACACACACAGAACATTTCTTATGCTAGGATATATATAAATATTATATATAAATGCATATTTCTGGGTAACCTGTTGATTACTAACAGGATTTAATGGAACCTCTCTATTACCATAAAAATATCTACATCAACATTTTTAGTGTCTTCAGATAATTTCATTGAACTAGTATCATATTGTTGGGCAGTTAGACTCTAATTACTTAATATTATTTATAAAAATAATTCCACTATTTTGAATATACTTGCACATATATCTTCGTGCATCTTCCCAATGACTTTCTTAGGATAATTTCCTAGATATGGCACTGCTGTACCTCAGGGCATGCACATTTTTAGAGAGTTGATGACATACTGATGAATTTTCACCCAGAAATGTGGCTCTTTCCATCTAAGCCTTTCACAGATATGCAAGCATCCAGTTTCCCCACAGAGTCACACACTGGATAAGTGAGTTGGCAGAGGGGTTTTAAGGTAGAGTTGTGGACTAGCTTTTGCACAGAAACACTGAGTAAAGAAGACATATTGGTCGATCTGTGTTTCATATATTGAAACAATTCTAAGCAATGTAGTTAGAAAGACAGGTTGTAACATTGATATTTGTGGCACAGATCGTGGCTGAACAGAAAGTATAACCAGCACTGGAGAGCTGGACCATGTACTGGGAACTATCGTTCTGCTTGTACAGACCCCAAAAAAGAACACTTGCGAGCATTATTTAGACAGCCCAAGTGGCCCTCACTTCTCAAACTAGGTTAAGTAAAAAAGGCTGCACAGGTTAATTAAAAAGTAACATCATGCAGTTGGACACAGTGCTTGGGTAATTTTCCCTCCTACTAAGACAAGTGTGCAATGCATATTCCAGAGGCCTAGAAATAAACAAACTTGTGTGACAAAGATGTGGCGTTTGTATCTAAAGCTGAAGTGCGCTCCCCATATCCCTGTATTAGGGATTTTTAAGCCTGAATACATAATGGAACATTTTGAAATTATCTACAAACTCTGAATGGCTATTTTGCTTGTAACTGTATTAAAAAGTAATGTTAAGAAGTCCCCCGTTTTCAGTTCCAAGTGTACACAAAAGTAGAGTGAGCAGTATAATGAACGGCTATGTCCCCTCCCCCACCTGCAACAGTTATTCAATCGTGGCTGCTGCTGTTTCCTCTGTAGCCCACCATCTCCTGCCCTGGATTACTTAGAATCAATCTTTGAGATCATATCATTTTACTTATAAATATTTTAGTGTGTAAAAATGATTTTGAGTGACTGTTCCTAGTCAACTTAATTTTTGGATTCAGCATTATCATGTCTTTGCAAAATATTAATTTATAACCTCAGCGAAATTGACGTCTTTGAGCCTCAGTTTCCTGTTCTGTAAAAGAGACACTAATACCACTTAGGCACTGCAGTGGTATTGTGACGATTGTAGGAGAGAGTTTCAGATAACATAGCATCAAAGTGACGAAAAATGTTAACCTATCATCATTGCCATTATCATCACTGTACTTCAGATTTTATAGGCAAATGACATATAGGAGCTTTGGAGAATTGAGTGGTAATGTGTAGGGGCTTGAGAGGCTGCTGAGAAAGAAGGTGGAAAGTGTGACAGGTATGTCAGAAAAAAATGAGTGAAGCAGGAGATACATGAAGAAGGGACATCAGGGGAAAAGGCCAGCAGCAGCCCTGGCAGATGGGAGAGTGAGAGTGTGGGTGCTGGGACGGCAGTGGCCACATGTCAGTGCTCCATTTCTCAGCAACAGGATAGCAAATTGGAGAAGTGGAACATGAATGGAAGATGGAGGAGGAGGAAACAGAGAACTGGAGTTTCAAAAACATTAAATTCTATTAAAGGTTAAGTCCTGTCATAGTAATAAATGCTATTAAAATGGAGTTTAGCTATATATGGAAATAATTAAGTCTTGTCTGATGGGTCCCCAATTTCCAGAAGTTATCAATAATGAAAATTTATGTGACCAATGCATACCATACCTTGAAATTTATTTTTGGGGACTTCATTGGTTCTCTAGCTATGCTAATCTTATCAAAAGAAGATGGTTACATGATTCCCAGAAGATTTTGAAATTTTGTATCTGAAGTGGCTATATCCACAATTCTATTCATTGGATACCTTGTTTATTTCTTTACTAATGTCAATATCTAATCCATCCAAAAATGGCATACAGGATCATTTCATAATATTCAAGAATATTTCCAGATCCTTTGAATATTTTATGTATATCAGTCAATTATTTTAATTTTTGTACATCAGAAATGGCTCCAGGCACTAAGTTAGACAACCCTTGTTTTTATCGTAACTTATCTGTCCTATGACCCAGCCCCAAAGCATTGAATAGCCACAGAGATACTTTGATGAATGATCACCAGTAAAGGAGTGAATAGCTGATATGGTGTTAATTGGGGCTAATCCTCAGAGACACCGTTTGCAATTAACAGAGCCTCCAGGTGTCTTGGCTGGAAGGAATGGATACCATGGACATTTTGTTGGCAATGCCAGTGAGAACAATATTTTGGGGCAGGAGGGTATTTTGTGTCTTCAGATCAAATCACACAAGAACAAAATGTATAAATTACATTAAAGAGCTTGGACTTTATCCTCAACAGTGTGCCTCCAAACTAAAATGTGAAGTGACATAATCATATCTGAATTTTAGAAAGGTCACTCTGGATTGTATGGAAGCAAGACAGGAGGCAGAAGAAGTAGGAGGTGGTGTAGAAGTCCAAGAACTTGGACAGTGGCAATGAGGATAGAGGGGGACGGGAAGCTATAAGCATTAGAATCTGTAAGCCATGGTATCAATTTAATGCAGAGGGTGAGGGGGGAGGAGAAAACAAGGATGATACTCAGGATGCAGATCTTGGAAAACAGGATAGCTGATTGCATCACTTGCAATAGGAAAGGCAGGGAGAGAGGCAGGTTTTAGAGAAAAGATGGTGAGTTCCATTTTGGATACTTTGAGTTCAATGTACCTGCCAGGTACCCATATGAAAGTAAGTGGTGGTTACAGGATTCTTGGAGCCTGGAAGAAGACACATCACTGGCATAAAAGAGGTTGTAGCCATGGGAATCGATAGGATCAAAGACAGCAGTCAGTCAACAGAGAATACAGGTAGATACACAAGTGCTGAGCCCTGTTGACATCAGCTCTTTTAGGTTTGCAATTTTCCCAATATAATTAGTTTCTTTGAGGAAGACCACTTCTAATGTCAGGGAAGGTATCAGAGTCATGGATCATATTTCAACATTTCAGTTGGATCTTGTGGCAGATTAAATATGGCCACACAGTCTTTGACATTCCACCCATCTAGCGGTGGGGTCTCTTCCTCCCTGCTTCCTCTAACTTCTTAAACTTTGGTGGACTCTTTGTGTGCCTGACCAATCCAATATGGTGGGAGGGACCATGTCCCACCATTGAAGAGGGGCAGTTCCTGATTTCTGTCTCTCAGAGGACTTGCTCTTGGCTGCCATGAAAGTAGTCTGACTACCCTCCTAGACACCTGTGGAAAGGCCCTGAGGCAGCAGGAAACAGGACAAAGACCTGGCTGGTCCCACCCTTCCAGCTGTCCCACCAAAACACATATAAGTGCATAAGTGCAGTTGCCTTACATCCTACAAACCAACCCCAACTGATGATCACAGGGGGGTGTCTGTGGTCCCAGCCAGCACCACATGGAACAAGTGGCTCAGCTGAGCTCTCCCCATATTGTGAAATACAATGAAAGGTTTTCTGTTTTAAGTCATTGAGTCTTACAGTTGTTTATTCAGCAATAGAGAATTGAAACAATTGTTTATGCCACAGATCATCCTAATCTCACTCTGTAAAACACAATGTCTTCAGTTGAGTGTTCTGTTAAATCAAAGGGAATTCCACATTAGACTAAAACCTGTGTTTTCATCTGTAAGTTGAGATCATAGTACCTTCCATCCCTTCTTCTCAGAATTATTTTAGGGCTCAAATGAGAACATATTGTGAATGAACTTCCTAAATTATAAAGCACTTTACAAATATAGATGAATTTAAATACAATTGTAAAGCACTCTATAAATACAGTTTAAGTAGAATTTTATTGTAAAAAAAGTTTTAAACTGATATTACAATTTTTAAAAACCAGTGTTAAACATACAGTGTTAATTAGTGTACCTACAAATTTAAATTACATTAATGTTGGGAACTGTCCTGCCTGGTTTCAGGGACTGTAGCCTCATCGACAGGCGAGAGGGCCCCAAGGCTGGAGCTGAGCAGGAGGCCTTGGGAAAATAGGCCACTGAGGAGATGAAACATGTCCCCCTGGCAGGGGCACAGCCCCTGCCTCCCTTACATCACCCTGTTTGGCCCTGGAGGATGGCTGGTTAGTCAATGATGGGTAAGACCCCTCGATGGCAGGGGCAACCTAAGACAGGCACAGTCGCATGGGGCCATCAGGGAAGGACTTGGGAGACACAGAGAAGTGGGAAAAGACCCTCACCCCTCGGTTTTGTCATGGCCAGAGTCCTCATTCTACCTAAAAGAAGTCTCCTTATCTCTTGGTGGCTCTGCCCTACCCACCTGGCTCAAGCTTGAAACAATACTGGAGACAGCCCTAGACTGGATAGGGTGGTTGGGGAGGTGGGGTGGGAATCAGACCTAGAAATAAGTTCCTTAAGCATACTTTGTTTTTCCCTCAAAAGCTATGATAACCAGCTCATGCTGGGAAGGAAATTCACATTATTAACATACCCTGACCTGAGGCAAATCTTTTGTGTTCCTTCAATTGTTATCTATGATCTCTATTTGTTTTCTGTAAACATAGCCTTTTGACATTGATTGATGAACTTTGCATCTTTGCTGTATACCCCTATACAAGTGGTTCTCAATAGAAGCCACTTCAAGAGAAGGGCTCGTGGCCTTCTCCACTAGAGGGAACTGCCACCCCTTCCCTTGGCAGACCAAGAGAAAATTGTCTGGGATGACTTATATTATTTCCCCATCCATGATAACCTGGAGCGTACTGTGCAGGACAGAGTCCGCCCTCCACCTCAGCTGGTGCCCGAATAGGGACCCTCAGATCCACAGCCCCTACCACCTCACATTAAGATCAATTAGAATTCCTCTAACTCTCCATAAATTAATTTGGAAGCTTTTTATCAGTTCTTGTGTATTTTGATTATTTACAAAAGGATGGAAGTTCATTGTCACCTCTTCTTTCATCTTGTGTTGGTCTAAACAGGGCCTTATTTACTTAAGGAAATTAAGCAGATTCGTTTTGGAGGAGAACAAGGAGTGGAATTGGATCCAAATTGATACACAGTAGGTACAGATTTCCTTGGATGGCTTGGTGCTAGCTACAGCCAACTAACTTTTAAACATTTGTCACATTACCTCTATAGTAAGTTGACTCACTGAATTAGCATCAGTAGGTCAGCAATCTGGTGATCTGGTCCCAGTTTTCTTCAGGGTAATTGAATTAATTTGTGTAATTTAAATGAACATTAATTTTGCAATTTTTCCATCATAATGCCTTTGAAAAAGTGGGTGGATGGAGAGTTCAAATTGAATTGTGATCTTTAATAGAAACATAGGGAGGGATGTTTTCCAGTGTTTAGTTGTTTGACATATGCTTGTAACAGCCAATTCAAAGTAAAAGCAAAATAAAATCAGATGTGAGTTGGGGGTTAGCTAGATTGGTTCCTGTAGACTAGGGTTTCTCAACCTCGGCAATATTGACTATTTTGGGTCAGAAAATTCCTTGTTGTGAGGGGTGGGGATGCTGTGCATCTCTGCTGAGACATCAGGGGAAAAGGCCAGCAGCCCTGGCAGATTGTAGAATATTTAACAGCATCTCTGGCCTCTACCTACTAGATGCCAGTAACAGTCCCACACTGCAACTCAGCTGTGACACCAGAAATGTCTACAGACATTGCCAAATGTCTGGTGGGGGCCCAAATTGCCCGCTCTTGAGAATTATTGTCTAGACAACAGAATGTTTTTCATACTAGGTAAACAAACAAATTTTGCTTCAAACTCCTTTCGACTTCTCAGCGCTACCTCCCTAACCAATAACTTTGCTCATCACATACATTCGTGTTTAATCAGTCCACCTCTGGCAGTCTTTTCTAGAGCAATGATCTCTTATTTATTTCCTTTGATATTTGACAATGGACCACTCTTTATTGGACCAACTTGGGAACAAACATCCTCATTTGAAAGTGATTTGTTTTAGAGAAACCCTATTTTAAGAGGTCATAAAACACTTGGTGTTAGGTTCTTGGAGTATGTGATGAACATTTTCCTGTTAAAAATATAGCCATGAAGCAAGGAAATGATTTAATGTTGTAAATAAATCTCTGTGGGATTTAATGTGCCAAATGGATAGAAATGACTTTTAAAAATCATTCCCCAAATGATGGGATCTATACAATGTTGTACTTTGTATGTTGGATCCATATCTGGAGACAGTGTTCTTTGTATCTTTCTTAGATGTTGGAGGAAGATGCTAATAATCATTTTTTTCTCTTAGGACTTCGTATCTTTTTCCTACAACTAGAAGCACATAAGGTCAACTTTCTGGAAATAGTACTGATACCAGAACTTTGAAGAGTATAGTGTTCATCACGTTCCAATAGATAATAACAATACATTTTAATAGGAAAATGGTGCTTATGCAGTGCTCGGCACTGGTCTAAGAGCTTCATGTGTGTTAATACTCAATGCTGTGTAAGCTGATTAAAGAGTCAGCAAACTATGGCCTGCGGGCCAACTTTGGCCACTACCTGTTTTTGTACAACCGTGAACAAAGAATGTTGTTTATGGTTTTCAAGAAAAAAATATAAAGAATATATTTTGATATCTGAAAATTATGTGAGATTCAGCAAAAGACAGCTGATACAGGACTGTTAACCAAAATATACAAAGCACTTAAATTCAACAATAAGAAAGTAAACAATCCAGTTAAAAAATAGGTCAAAGGCCTCAATGAACATCTCACAAGAGATAATGTACAGAAGACAAGTAAGCACACGAAGATGTTCTATACCATATGTCATTAAGCAAATGCAAATTAAAACAACAATGAGATACCACTGTACACTTGCCAAAATTTGGAACAGTGACAACATGAAATGCTGGCAAGGATGTAGGGTCACAGGAACTCTCATTCATTGCTGGTAGCAATGTAAGGTGTATCAGCTACTTTGTAAGATGGTTTAGGTGTTTGTTATAAAACTAAACACACTCTTACCATATAATTGAGCAATTGTGCTTTTTTCCCCCTCACCCAAGGACATTTCCATTGCTTTGAGAGAGAGAGAGAGAGAGAGAGAGAGAAAGAGAGAGAGATTGATTGGCCACCTTCTCTTGCAGCCAATCACAATCTGGTATGTTCCCTGAATGGGAATTAAACCCGTAATCTGTTGGTTCATGGGGAAATGCTATAACCAATTGAGTCACTCCAGCCAGGGTGCAGTTGTGCTTTTTGATATTTACTCAAAGGAACTGAAAACTTACATCTACCCAAAAAATCTTCACAAGGGTGTTTATAGGAGCTTTCTTCTTAACAGCCACAACTTAGAACCAAGATATCCTTCAGCAGGTGAATGTTAAATAAACTGTAGTACATATAGACAATGGGATATTACTCAAGTGCTAAAAATGAATGAGCTATCAAGTCATGAGAAGACATGGAGGAACTTGAAATCCATATTTTACAAAGTGAAACAAGCTGTATGAAAAAGCTACGTATATAGATGATTCTACCTACATGACATTCTGGAAAGGACAAAACCGTGAAGACAGTAAAAAGATCAGTGGTTCCCTGAGAGTGGGGAGGCAGGATAAATACACAGAGCACAGAGGATGTTTAGGGGAGTGAAATGCTCGGTGTGACACTATAATGGTGGATGTTTGTCATTATACATTTGTCTCCAAATCCATAGTATGTACAACACCAATAGCAAGCCCTAATGTAAACTCTGAATTCTGGGTGATATGATGTGTCAGTATAGGTTCATCCTTGGTAAAAGAAAATGTACCATTCTGGTGAGTGATGTTGATAATGTGGGAGGCCGTGTGCGGGGGGAAGGCAGGGGGTATATGGGACATTTCTGTATCTTCCTCTTGATTTTCTTGTAAACCTAAAACTGCTCTAAAAAATAGTCTTATATTTGAGATTCAAATTTCAGTATCCATAAATAGTTTGATTGGGATACAGCTATACCCATTTGTTATATACTATCTGTGACTGCTTTCGTGAGAGAGACCCTGGGGCTGGTAAAGCCTAAAGTAAGTCGTATCTGGCTCTCACAGAGAGTGTTTGCTGCCCCCCTGAGCTGCTCCCAGTCTAAAGAGGGGAACATGGAAGTACAGAGAAACACGACTTGTTCAAAATCACCATCAATACATGGCAGAATTGGGGTTTGAACTCAGACTGGGTTCAGTGCCTTGACTCCACTGTGGTGCCACAATATGGTGATGATAAAACTTGCCAGTACAGGACTTATAGTTTTAAAAATAAACTAGCAAACAACCCTATAAGTCAGCTCTTTTTAAATTGATTTTAGAGAGAGGGGATGGGAGTGGGAGAGAGAGAAATATCAATGTGAGAGGGAAACATTGATCAGTTGCCTCCTGAACGTGCCCTGACTGGTAATTGAACCCCGCTACCTTTTGATACACAGGGCTACCTACTATCCAACCAACTGAGCCACACTACCTGGGCTCAGCTCTTTTTATTCTACTTTACAGCTAGTTTATAAACCTCACTTAGTTTTTGTGCTTAGGTTCCTGAGCAGCAATTACTGAATGAAGTAAAGAACATTTTCCACTCCTTCAGCTTTATCTATATTGCCTTCAAAATTTCTAAGGATGAATGTTTATAATTTTCCTTTTATGTGCTGGGTCCCCTGCCACACAGGAAGCCACCTGAGGAGCAGTGTCCTGTGGGCTAGGTATAAAGGTGGGTAACTGATTTCCTTCTACACAGGGCTAGTGCAGAAGAGATGTCAAGAACAGAGGACAGTTTCTGGATCTGCTGTAACTGAACTTGTAATGTCTATGTAGAACAGTCAGGGACTTTAAAAAACAAAACAAAACAAAACAAAACAAAACAAAACAATTGCATGCAACAGGCTGGCCCAGAACTGGCCTTGCTTCATTAAATTTCTCCATTTCAGAAAATGAAAGATCTCACTGTCTGCCAGTATTTGGCATCCAGTTCCAGGGAATCATTGAGTTTCTAATCTGAGGTTTGAGCCTTGGTGCCATCCCCTCTGCCTGCCCATCAGGATCAGTTCCTTTCTGTGTTACATTGTTAAAAACCCTGGACATGCACTGGTTTCAAACAGCATTTGGCTCCACAGGGCACCGGCTCACAGGTTTTACTTTATTCTTTTTGGAATTTAGAGGGGAGCTCATTACTTATAGCAAAGTGCTGTAATAATTCTCATTTTTAAAAAAAACAGCCACATGAAAAAATTAAGCATATGGAATATTCTAGATCTTGACTGGAGTGGTGGTTCTATGAGTGAATATATTTGTCAAAGTGTATTTAACTGTATGCTTAAGATCTGAGCATTTTACCTCACTTAAAAGGGCATTAAAGGAGGAAATGTAGGGAAACTAGATTCAAAAAATGAGAGTGGTTTATTATAGCACCTGTCTGAGGCTGGTTAAATCCAGAATTACTTCCTAGTAATCACTTTTAATTTTTCAGATTTCTTGAATCCCAGATCAAGGTATCTCCTGGCAGGAGACTTAAACTCATTTCCTCTAATTTGTATTCTGCATTCCTTTTGCCTTGGCTGGTGTAGCTCAGTGGATTGAGTGCCAGCCTGCAAAACGAAAGGTCACCGATTTGATTCCCTGTCAGGGCATATGCCTAGGTTGCAGGCCAGGTCCCCAGTTGAGGGTATGTGAGAGACAACCATGTATCTCTCACACATTGACGTTTCTCTCCCTCTCTTTCTCCTTCCCTTCCCCTCTCTCTAAAAAAGTAAATAAGTAAAATATTTTTTTAAAAATAGAAAAAAAGCAGCCATTCTAAGGCCATATAAGGAAAACTGGTACTTACATCTAAATAGCCAGTGTCAGTAAAGTAATCTTTGTCTTTGAGTCTCTTTATTTTGCCACATTGACTTTGCAATTAGATAAAGGTAGAAAAATTTACCTGGGATAGGGTGCAATGAATGTATTTAGGGTTTATTTCCTCCAGTTTGTGGGGAAAGTGTAAAGATAAGAAATATGACTTTAAAATAAAAAGTCTTTTGTTCAACCATTCATCATGCCTCCAATACAGATTTCTAGTCTCAGATATAAATATTCCAGGACCAAGATGCTTTCATCTTTTTTTGCCTTGCAAGAAGGAAAGATTGGAAACGATCTTCCTTAAAGTAAAGCAGCTTTAATCATTGTTTCTCAATCAACTGAACTGTGTTGTAAAAAAAAAGATGTAAGAATCCTATAATCTCTGGCTTAGTTGTAATGAAATTGTCCAGGTTGAAAGGGAACAGATGGATTTTGATTAATTTCTACTAAGACCAACAAGTATCAACTTCAATATTCTTTATAAAATTGTCAGGGTAAAACTGTTATATAGTCATAAGAGGAAGGAGACAAAAAGATATAAAATAAACACAAATTTATAACTGGATTTTGGATGAACGGAGGATAGACTTAAAAACAGTATCTCAGCAACACATCAAAATTCAGATTTATTGAATCAGGGCAATCTTTTCAGATTTAATTCCTTAAAGAATAAAATAATTTTCTTGTATCCCCAAGAAAGGACCTGTTGCCCTAGGTATCCAGTAAGTGGGCCATCACATGTAATGGGTTTAACAGTAAGAAGAATGCAAAAAATATCACAGAGCTGGGAGGCTGTACCTCAGATTCGACATTTATGATTCCAGGATGGTGATTGAAAACAAAGATGAACTTTACCAAGACATAATTTGGAATGAACTTAGACAATTCAGTTGCCACAGTTCATTAGTTTTATGGTTTATATTTAGGGTGCTGAGGGCAAATTCTCAGCTTCCCCTGTCCTTTGCGGAACATCTTCACTCCTGCGCTGTGTCAAAGAATCAGCTGTCAAGGGGGTGCAGAGGGATCCAGAGGCTTAGAGATTTAAATTTAGCATTTACCTGAAATTAGAACTGAAGATTAAAAGGAAGGCAAAAAAAGAATCTCAGTGGCATTGGTCCCACATTTGCATAGGGCATGGGAAGTGCTTACCTCCAACAGAAAATCAATAACTGCTTGTTTTGGGGTTAAAAATACTTTCGTCTGGCTGTGTCTTCTTCCCAGCATAATTTACAGTGCCTGTTTCTTTCCATCTGGTATATGAAGCGGTCATGAGTCAGAATAGTAAGAAGCTAAGAAAATTCCTTGGTGAGTGGAATAAGGGAAACTGAAAGAAAATAGTTACAACCAAGCAATTAACAGCCTGCTAATAAATTGCAAAATCTTATCTTCCCTAACCAAGGACACTTAAGAGAAGATGGTTTATACCTCTCCCAACCAGAGAGTGAGTAGCTTAAATCACCCTAGTCAGAGAGATAACCGGGATACAGTTCGTGCCATTAGTGCTAGTAAAACCCCAAGATGAAGGAAGTCAAGGGAATAAATTACAACAACAGAAATCTCCAATTTAAAACCCGACAAACCCAAGATAGAAGTACAGCAGTGAAGCTGACCAGAGAATGATCCCCAACTCTCCTATGCTCATTTGGATACATCAGCACATTAAAGCGAACACCTGGGAAAGCTGTTGAATAGTCTGTTGAGACCCTCTCCTGAGACCTCCCTTAAAATTGCCACCTTTAGAAAACAGGTGAGAACCCCCAAGAGAAAAGACCAAGTGTCTTTTCTCAAGCACACCTGCACCAACTCCTTTCTTCAGGAATGTATCTTAGCCCTCTTTTTCCTAAGCTCTAAGGGTCCCATTGAGGCTTGCAAGCAGGGGAGCAGTGGGCAATGGCAGCTTGTCCCAAGGCAACCCTTTGAACTTGTCTCCAAGAATCCTTCTTTTGCCTCTGTAACTTCTTTTCCTGAGTCCACGTAGCCCAGATGGCTCACATCTATTACTGTAACTTCTTTTCCTGAGTCTAGGTGGCCCAGTCTACACTCACTCCTGTAGCTAGATCTTGCCCTTCTATCTTAAGACCTTACTTTGTTTCACTGTCCCAGCTTTAATAAACATACTCTCAAAATCACCTGGACTCATGTAAAATCTTTCCTACATGAAGTCAAGAACCCGCACATTCCAGACCATGCCAGGACAGAGCTGCCTTGACCTTGGTCCCTTTCCAGTGACAGTCACAGGCTGAGAGCTGGCTGAGCAAAGAATCCTAAATATTACCTTCAGTATCATCAATACTTAACACATTGCCAATTAAAGGCAGAATTCATTGTTAAAAATTCTCATTTCTTTTTTCAAAGCAAAACAAATTTCAAGATTGCTTTTCAATACTGGGAGCCAAAATGGGATCTTTCGAAAAATATAGAAAAGATGTTATCTCTTTGACAGCTGTGAAGTGATGTATTTACTTAAAGGACTGTGAGGATTATTAATGAAGTATATGATTGATGTGTCTTCAGCCATTAGAAGGTAGTGAGGAGTAAATGAATCAGGCATTAATTCAACACTAGATACTCCAATTTTTCCATATTGTTATCTTGTCATCTTAGCTGTGACTTGGAAATAAGATCTGCTTAGGGACAAGGGCACTACATTCACTAAAATGGAATAGGCGCTTTGTGAAATATGACCACAGATCATGATTTTAACTTGATAGCAGCCACTCTCTGTGCATTTTTTGCCTGTCAGGTAGGCGAGTAGAGGAGATGGTGGCATCTGTCAGAGTACTGGCAGAATACAACCAGGTTAGACTTCGCCATTATGCAGTCTCAGTGCCTGGGGTCCATGCTACATACAAGAGCCCATGACAATGTCTTTGTTGATTTTAAAATCAGAAGAAAAACATGGATACAATCTGGCCTGGATTATGTTCATCTTTCTACCTATACAGTCATCGAGTATAATCTTTAATATTCTTTGTGCAGAAAGGAGCTCATTGAAGTGGCTATGCCAAGCAGTCGTAAAACTCATCATGTGAACCTGGAAACTGATAGCAGCTCAAAGGTTTTAACCAAATAGAATGAATCAAAGGGGCTCTTTGCAAAGGTGTGGTTTGAGTTAAGAAAACCAGTAAGAAATTGTGAAGCACCCAGGGCCCAGCAACGATGGGGTCCATCATTACTTTGGGGCCTAAACTGACAAGGGTAGGGACCATTGGCCAAACCCAATCAGAAGCCAGAGGGGAAGATAGCCCAGAGGTTGAGTCCCTATTGGCCAGACTTGTGGGGCACAGAACAGTCTAGACAGGTGCAAAAAATAGATTAGGTGGATGATGGGGTCATCAAAAAAGAATAACCAGGGCTAGGACTCATAAGCCAACATCTCCCTGTCTCTAGAATTTTCAAGTGGGTGTAACTCCTGCCTTTGTGTAAGATTAATAAGATCTATTCATGAATTATAGAAGGAGAAAAACTTATTTTCCATTTCAAATGAAAAAAGAAAACCACCCCAGATTTGATAGTACACCAACAGGTGGCAAGTAACCCAATCCTATTTTATCATTTGCCTTATTTTGAGAGCATCTGCCTCTTGGGGCTTATGTTTCCTATCCTTCCACAATTAGGGTTCAACTTCCTGTTCTAGTTCAATGAGGGGACACACTGGAGAACTGGTCAAGAAAAGCCTCTTGTTAAAATCTTTGCTGAGGACATTTTTTTTTTACCGCTTTTAGAGAGAGAAGAAGTGTGGAGGAGTGGAGTGGGGGGAGAAACATTGATGTAACAGAGAAACATTGATTGGTTGCCTCTCATAGGCTCCCCAACTAGGGATTGAAACCACAACCTAGGCATGTGCCCCTACTGGGAATTGAACCCACAACATTTCAGCTTATGGGACCATGCTCCAACCAACTAAGCCACACTGGTCAGGGGGGGAAAAAAAGCCATTTGAATCAGACTGCCAGGCCCAGCTTGGCTGTTCAATAGCTACATGTCCCCGCTATGTCTCAGTTCCTTTATCTGTAAATGCAGGACAATAGTAGTGTTTATTATGAGCTGAGCACTATTATAATTGTTTCATGTATGTTGATTCATTTAACCACACAGAGAAAAGCAAAGATGAAAACTTGAAGAAAGACAAGCTTGTGATGGTATTGAGTATCTGCATACAGCTGTGCTTGAAACTAAACTGCCACTGGATTTTTCACATATGTGAATAAATATTTCCTAATTTTTGAATGATTCTTAGCCACTTAAATTGAATTTCTGCCACCTGCAACCAAGACAGTTCTAATATAGTAGATGCTATTTAGATTTGTATATAAAGTATACATTTACACATGTATGTATATTGTATATATTTATATAAACATACTTTCATTAGCTAAATAAATCAAGGGAAATGATAGAATGCATATAATAAAAATGATAGAATTTCTCTAAACTTTTGGGGATGCCGCTAAAAAATGACCTTGATTGGGTTCAATATCACCAGGTGTGTATCTCATTTCAGACAGTGCTCACAGCCACTCTGGGAGGGCAGTTTTAATACTATGTTCACTTTACAGAGGAAGATATGAAGTACCAGAGAGCTGGAATAACTTTCCCAAAGTCAATTAGCTAGGCTGATTGAGCTAGGATTCAAGAAAAAGTTCTTTTCTTGTAACAGACATCCTCCACCTCTTGCACTCAGAGTGCAAGGATGGTGGACCATGAGTTTGAGCCAGTATGGTTTCTGTCATCTTCTTTCATTCCATAGAAGGCTAGGATAACTGCTAGAATGCAAAGGATGATGAGGTCAGCATCTGTGGTGATTATCACAGCTCATAGTAATAAATGAGCTCTATGCATCAGCTTTGAAAAGGTGACCATCTCTCCTACAGAATAACTGAACCAACAGAGGCTTCCCTCTACCTGTTGCCACATGCTGTGTGTACATTAATAGCAAAGCTCCCCGAGCTGACTTCTGTGGAAACTGGCAGATTAATTGTCCTACCATCTTAAGTGCTTTGGCAACAGCAGAAGAGTCTGAAGTGGGGCCCGCTGGTCCAAACCTAGAAGCTGATTCCTTTCCAATGATTCCTATTTGTTAGCAATCTTCCTCTCCTTGTTGGAACAGAAGTCAGGTCCCTGATAGTGGGTGGATGATGGGGAAGTAGGTGGTATTTCCAGAGCTTGGAGCCTAGAGGCCCCTGCTTTTCCCAGGGAGGGCCTGGGGTAGGGGTGGGGCTGATGAGTATTGAAGCCACTTCTGCAGGCTGCAGACTATGAAGGATTTGCCATTCAACCTTTCCCATGCCCTTCAAATCAGGAATGAAGAACTAAGAAACATCCTCAGACCTTGTCAAGCCCAAGATTCCTATCTCTTGGGGCCAATATCAAATGACTGCCCTTCAAAATTTCTCTGACCTTCCTCAGGCACAACTCCTTGCCCCTTCCTCTGTGCTCCCATAGCTTTCATAGAACATGCATTATGTTTTTTCTCTAATACTTAAAAATATTATTTCCCTCTTTTTTTGTACTATAAAGAGTCATTATATTCTAGACTACTGGAAATAAAGAAATACTCATAATTCCACTAACAAAAAGGAAGCATTCTTAATATTTGTATTCTGTTTATTTAAAAATATTTTATTTTTCAGCTAAAAGCCTGTAACTCTAAAAGGGCATCTCTTTATATTTAGGTGGCTGATACATAGTAGGTGCTTAGGCAATATTTTCTTAATTTAGCTGGTTGACCTGAGTACAGATCCAGTGATGATTTTATTTTGCTTTTAATTTCTAATTTAGTCACATCATAGTTGCCTGAAAATCTCACCAGTCCACAGACCAATGAAGAAAGAACCTCCTTTCAGTGACTAAAGCTCCTATGCCTCAGTCTCCTGGATTTTTCCTTCTGACTCCTTTCTGTCTCTGCCTGTTTTTTTTTTTTTTTGAAGGCTTTATTGAGATATAACTCACGTACCACATATAATTCAATGGTTTTAGTATATTGACAGAGTTGTGTAGCCATCACCACTACTTAATTTTAGAACATTTTTATCACCCCCAAAATAAACTCCACACCCATTAAACAGACTCCCCATTCCCCTTCCTCAACTTCTGGCTACGAGTCTGCTTTCTCTATGGATTTACCTATTCTAGACATTTCAGATAAATGGAATTATATAATATGTATCCTTTTGTGACTGGCTTATTTCTTTAATAATAAAATAAAATAAATATAAATAAAATAAAGCAACGTTCTCTAGGTCCATCATGTTGTAGCATACATCAGTATTTCATTTCTTTTTGTGGTAGGTCTGCTGGTTTTTTCTGTCTGTTGGTTCTTCACATTCTTTCAGAGCTCTGTCATGTTATGTCGCATGTGTTCAGATGGCCCCTATGTGATATTTGCTTTCTTTACCTGACCATTGTCACATCTAATGTATCCTTTTGCTCACAACTCTCAAGATCAAGTCACAATCATCTTAGAATTAGTCATACTATAAGAAACTGTTTATTTCAGGTTTATGTAATGTATGTTTACTTAATTGGGTGTTTAACTGTTAGAAAGCAAGTATGTTTGAAAGTAACAATTTTACAAACAGAGGTGGATACAGACCTGTTTCAAAGATGAGGCAGGAGATCAGGAAAAGTTTGATAGAATTTCTAGATGAATATGTTGTATATTTAATTAAAAAAGTAAATATCTGCAAAATAATTTTAATTAACTGGAGGGAGGATTCGCATCAGCTTTGTTCTAGGAAAAAAAAGTTGTGGTGTTCTAAATCATGCTTATTTTCTAGGTATTATTAGAGCCAAGAGAGATTTGTTCAAAGTTTATCTGGAACTTTAGTCCAGACCTCAAATTAGTGTGTGTCAATTATCTGTCACATGCTGCCAAACAGACCACTTATTATTAATAGGCGATGAAATGGATCACTGGGATGTTAGGGCACTTTTTGGTAATGAGTTCCGTCTCTGAGTACAACTGAGTTGTTTTCCTAACTATATTTTGGAGGTCTAGAATATTTCTGTATCTAATCGACTCATTGCTTTTTCCTGTGCATATTATTATGGCACTCATTAGCCTTCAATAGCACTGCAGAAGTAGGCTTTGGTTTAAAATTGTGCCCGTGGTAGAAGGAATGTTTCTACAAACCACTTAAGATATTATTAAGCTGTACTCTTTTCCCCTCAGAATTTATTTAATCTCATTAAACCTAAAAATTGGCCAAGCAGCAGGTAGCGTTTTCTTTTTTTGTGAATCTAAACATGAAAAAGAATGCAAGCAATATTAAGAGATAGTTAACGTTGGGTGAACTCTCTATTCTAACTGTTCAGACTTAGAGCAATATAAAATACTTAGATGTCATTATCTAAAATACTTATAATAGGGTTGTTTTTCCTTGATAAGAAATTAATTGGTAATAAATCTGTGTTAGAGTATAACTGGAAGTAAAAACAGACTGTACCAACTTAATTTCGCTTCAGGGATAAGAAAGAAGCAGATGTTGGAATTAGCATCTTTAAATATTATCCCTCTAAGTCAGCATTTGGAGATGAGATTGGTTGTGGAACTTTGCATAGGAAGCAGCAGATCCACTCAATCAAGGTCTCAGCTTTGACTATTTTGGGACCTCTGGAATCTGCACAAAATTGTTCCTAGAGACAGAATTCATAATCGAAGAATCACCCTAATGTCCTAGTGCTCACAAACTTGCACTCCATCTGTGAACATTAGACCTACTAATAGTCTCTGAATTATTTAAATTTTGGCAGTATATATCCTGTCAACTAATAGCAAAAACACACACACGTGCGCGCGCACACACACACAAAACACAATCCCCCCACCCCCCGCCCCCAGGATTCAGTGGAGGCAGGTTTTAATCCTCCAGTGCTAAGTAAATGTATTGCTGTGAGCAGGTCATGTAACTTCTATGAACACCAGTTTTCTTGTCATTAAAAAGTTTCTGTGGGAAGCTGCCCACATTCTTGGCAATGTGGAAAGCACTATGGAAAGGTAAAAGCCTTAGAGAAATAGAAGGTCTATTTTAAGTCATCAAACTATGACTTAAACCAGTGAGATAGTAAATATTTTAGGTGCAATACTCCAAATACCAGTTTTCCCTGTTGAGAACATTCCTTAGGAATTTATCCCAAGAGAACAGTCAAAGGAATATGTGAAGATGTTAACCAGAGCATTGCCAATGATAGTGAAATATTGGGAGTAACCTAAATGTTTAGCAATAGGGGATTGGTTAAATAGATTATGTATAGCTCTATTAAGGAATGCTATGCCTCTGTGAAAATTCAAGACATGCTGTAAAGTAAAAAATTGCAGATTACAAACTGGTATACCATAGGATTATATGGCCTCACTTTTTGTTTTCTGGAAATAAAATACATATGTTGGAAAAATTGTGTGCAGATAAAACATTAGCAATGATTATTTCTGAGTGGGTAGAGTATCAATGATTTCTCGGGTAATATTTTTGTATGTTCTTAAAATTTTCTGTATAAAAAACAAATTTTTTACTAGAAAGATATGTGTTTGTGTGTGCAATCTCAGTCTTCTTCACTCCCTCTCACTCTATCTCTATTTCTCTCTGTCTCTCTCTCTATCTCTTGCTCTAGCTCATTGTTTTTCAACTGGAGACAATCTGACCCTCTTTCCACCTGCTTCCTCCCCAGCACCCAGGATATGCTTGGGAATGTCTGCAGCTATTTTTGGCTGTCAATACTTGGCAGTGCCCTTGGCATTTAGGTAGTAGAGGCCAGGGGTCTTGCTAAACATCCTACAATGCACAAGGCAGCCCCCAAAGACTTATCTGACCAAATGCCAGTAGCACAGAGGTTAAGAAACCCGGCACATTTCCATCCCAGATCAGACTTCCTGCTGTTAGTCTTACATTTAGGGAAAGCTATCCACACTGGTCTCTCTATGGAATGCTTGCCCCATTTTACTTTATTTTTTTAAAAAAGATTTGATTTATTTATTTTTAGAGAGGGGAAGGGAGGGAGAGAGGGAGAGAAACATCAATGTGTGGTTGCCTTTCACACGCCACCTACTGGGGACATGGCTTGAACCCAGGCATATGTCCTAGACTGGGAATCAAACCGGTGACTCTTTGTTTTGCTGGCTGTCATTCAATCCACTGAGCCCCACCAGCCAGGGTAGCACCTCATTTTACTTTTTTCTTTTCAGACTATCTTCTCTTCCATCCAGCCCATGGAATCTATGCCTTCTCTGAAAGCTAGAGAGACTTTTTTCCCCCAAATCAATTGTTTAAGGTATGCTGTGACTTTTTGATATTTAAAAAAATCTGGCTTCCAAGGTTCAAAACTTTTGAAAACTGTTGCTTCTGGCAAGGTGTCAGCAACCTGTTTTGAAACTCATAGGCCATACATAGCTTTATCTCCTGTTCTCTGAATTTTGCTTTGGCAGATTTTCCTCTAGAGTTGTGAGCATACCTAGTAGCAGCTTGAATTTTTTGGGAGTAGAGATAGAAAAAAGATTATGGAGTAAAAGTAAATACAAGGGAATATTTAAAAAGTCATCCCAGTACATATATTTTTTTCCTTAAAATTTGTGTCAGTGTGTGCTAAGAACCTTGCAAGATAAAGTATTGACATCATGGATGATACTTTAGTTTTGTATTATACATTTTGTTTAGTTTTGAAGCAAATAGAGTTTGTAGGTTATATTTGCAACATTCAATTCCTACTCCCTGTATTCAGTATAAAGTAATATATAATAGATATTTTTTTAAAAATTAAGGGTTGACTAGCTAATTCATTGAGGAAATATTGTTTTGCTCACTTATATGAAAAGTACAATTTAGTTCTGAAAATATATCTATGGATTTTTTTCTTTTTACCTTTTAGCCCCTTCTCCACAAACTTTATTTATTTATTTATATATTTAGATTCCACAAATAAGAGAAATCATGTGGTATTTGTCTTTCTGTGACTTATTCCACTTAGCATAATGCCTTCAAGGTCCATTAATGTTGTTGCAAATAGCAAGATTTTATTCTTTTTTTTTGGCTGAAATATATCCCACTGTGTATTTATACCACATTTTCATTATTCATTCATACATCATCCATTGATGCACACTTAGGTTGCTTCCATATCTTTGCTATTGTAAATAATGCTGCAATGAACAGAAGTGTGCAAATATCTTTTTAAGTTGTTCTCCAGATGAATACCCAGAACTGGAATTGCTGTACCATGCAGTGTTCTATTTTTAATTTTTTGAGGAATCTTTATGCTGTTTTTCATAGTGGCTACACCAGTTTACATTACCGTCAACACAGGTTTCTCCACATCGTTGCCAACACGTGTTATTTCTTATCTTTTTGATTAAGCTATTCTAACAGGTATGATGTGATAACTTGTTGTGGCTTTGATTGGCATTTCCCTGATAATTAATGATGGGGAGCATCTTTTCACACACCTACTGGTCATCTGTATGTCTTCTTTGGAAAAATGTCTATTTAGGTCCTCTGCCCATTTTTAAAATCATATTATTTGTGGGTTATTTATTTATTTATTTTGTGCTATTGACTTATATGAGTTCTTTATATATTTTGGATATTGTCCCTTATTAGATATATGATTAATAAATATTTTCTCCCGTTTAGAAGGTTACTTTCATTTTGTTGATGGTTTATTTTGCTGTGCAGAAACTTTAATTTTGACATAGTCCCATTTGTTTGTTTTTGTCATTGTTTCCCTTGCCTTTAGAGTCATATCCCAAAAGAAAATAAAAAACATTGCTAAGACTAAAATCAAGGAGCTTATTGTCTATGCTTTCTTTTACGAATTTAATCACTTCAGGTCCTGCATTCAAACTTTTAATCTATTTTGATTTTATTTTTGTGTATAGTGTAAGATAGTTTTATTATTTTTGTATGTGCTGTCCAATTTTTCCAGCACCATTTATGAAAGAGACTAAACCCATTATATGCTTGGTTTCTTTGTCAAAAATTATTGTCAGTACATTTGTGGGTTTATTTCTAGGCTCTCTATCCTGCTCCGTTGATCTAGATGTCAGTTTTTATGCCAACACCATACTGTTTCAATTAGTATAGCTTTGTAATATAGTTTGAAATCAGGGCGCATGATGCCTCCAGCTTTGTTTTTCTTTCTCAAGATTGCTTTGGTTATTTGCGTTTTTTGTTGTTCTACACAAATTTTAGGATTATTTATTCTATTTCTTTAAAAAATGTCATTGGAATTTTGATAGGAATTGCTTTTGGTAATACGGACACTTTCACAATATCGATTCTTCCAATCCAATAAATTCACTTTATTTTTCATGTGTTGTTAAAAAGTCTTATTAAAATGTTAGAGTATTCTGAATTCCCTAGGGGCAAAATCAGTTCAACATGGAATCTTGTTTATCAAGACTGGGTAGAAGAGACACTTTGGAAGTCACCATATTCAGCCTGAAACCCATTCCTTGATATTCTCTGCCTCATTCTCTGCAGCCTGGCCTGATGCATGTGCACTAATTTGCAAGGTTTGTTTAGAGATTCATGTGTAAAAGAGAGATACTCTTGAATTTTTCAGACTGAACTCAATGTGAGCATGATGCACTGTGAACATGGCAGAAAAGTTGTCAAGTCCTAGAGAACAAACTACTTGAAGTCCCTTTCATCTTATGGCACCTAGAAGCATGACTACTATTACCTCCACAAACTCTATCCTCAGTCTCTCTTTTGCTGGTAGAGCATGCAAGGTGCAAAGCTGTAGTCCTCCCCCTGGCAGCTTCATTCCCTGCCATGGCTTTAATGATTACCTCCAGGAGTCCTACTAGATGATGTTCAAAATCAATGTCCCCAGCAAAGATCTTTCTCTAATACTCAATGTTCTGAGGTAACTTGGAGTCAGGAAGGAAGCATTCTCAACTTTGAGTCTTTCTAGCTTGAACATTAACATTAGGAAAGATCAGATAGTTCTCTGAACCTTGGTTTTTCACCTGTAAAATGGAGAGAATGAAGACATTCTAATGGAGTTCAACAGTGAGGAGATGAGATGACATGGGTAAAAAGCACAAAATGTGCATTTCTTCCCTGGGTGCCCTATTCCTACCACAACACTTTCAGGCACTGGAACTCCCAATAAATTGAGTCTGCAACTCACTGAGCCGCTCTTTCAGAGGTGTTGTGGTCTCAGAGTCCAGGTTTCTCTCTGCCTGGATCTCTAGTGTCTATAGCCTGGTTTCTTCATAATTTCAGCGGCACATTGCCCACAATCGTCTGTCATGTTGTATAGTTTAGCTGTTCCAGGTAAATGGCTCAGTCTCTTGAGCTCCCATTTTCAAATTCCATGATCAAAAGTCAGTGTCCCTGGCCGCTTTTCCAGTCAGGCCACAGTTACAGACATTGGGTGAATGGATAGTTCTTTGCTTAGGAGCTGAAACTCACCGAATTAGCCGTTGTCATATGGGTTACTACATGAGGGCAATGGTTGTGGCAGAATCCTGCAATGTATAATAGGAACTTATAACCCTATGATTATGGTGGGATTGTTGTTTACCTCCTCTGCCTGACAGGGGTATTTAGGTGGACTTGTGAAACAAGCTGGAACAGATTTATTTAATTTGAAGCAAGAGGATAATTCTTCTTGCATTTAGAGCTGCATGACTGGAGGATATGTCTTGGAGCCTTTGCGGGGCATCTTCCCTGCCTTTTGGAAGAAGCCTTCTCTTGGTAAGAGAGAACGAGGCCAATAATACTAAAAAAAAAATGCTGAGATGTGGGAGGTATACAGACACATTCATGCCTTACCTTGAGTACTGGTAGGCAATTATGCTTCTGGAACATCTCAGTTACGTAAACAGATAGCTCTTTTTGCCTATTTAAGTTTGTGTTGAGTTTATGCCACTTGCAATCATGGTTTCCAACTAGCCTGCTTTCTCAAAAGGAGGTGTTTGATAGGCAGGCAAATGTTTAGTACTGCAACTTTCTTGAAATCTGCAGGGTTTGTGAGGTCTACTGATAGATTTGGCTTCCCTGGTGGTTAAGTCCCTGATCAAGAGTATTCTAAATGTTAGTTGTCCAAGTGAAGCCTCTTAAATCCTACTTTAACATTTATGACCTTTTGCTAAATGAAGTTCTAAGGTAGAGGCAAAGATTTCAAGTCTAAAAATAAAAGTCAAATGGCATGTGGCTTTTGTCACCTATATTAAAATAGGGCAGATGGAAAGAATGTTGGAATCGAATGCATACTTATTTTTCTGCTTTCTCCAAAATCTGCTCTAGAGATTTAGGGGAGAAAATAGGACAAGTGTGGACTGAAAGCATGGTTCCTTTTCCCACCATTAGTTGGCCACAATGTCAACTTTCATGACATAAACTCAGCATGCTCAGAACCCAAGTCCAAAGATAGACGGTTATCTCCCTCTCTTCAGCACAATCTTTCTCTCAGTTTAGTCTTTTCAGGAGAGGCTGAATTGGTGAATGGGGAAGGAAGAGACTCTCGGTACAGTTATCACTAAGTGTGATGTGAGGGGCTACCCCTAAGAGTTGCTGTGTTAGAAGGGAAGAGAAAATTCACAGTGGAACCAGGCCAGGCCCAAGGTGGGATAGGAAAGTGGCTACAAACCCTGTGTTTCATCAGAATAGTATTCTCCTCAGCCTAGCACTGGGCAAGCATTTCTGCCAATAGAGTCACTCCTATCCTCACAAATGTCAGCCCATCCTTGACTTTGTTGAGCCTCACCTCCTAATTTTCCATATGCTTAAATTATTACTATTACAGTAATAGTAACATTTTTTTGAATTGTTGGAACCCATGAAATCACTGGTTTGATGCCCTTATTTAATTTTTTTCCCAATATACATTAAAATAAATTATAACTATTAAGGAAATTCTTCTATATTCTCGCTAAAATCACTTTGCGAACCATCTGTGGAATGCAAACTACATTTCAGAAACTACTGGGTTAATATGTTGCAAGTATGGGAGGGATTACAGTTAGAAGCTTTATATTTGGATATCATTAGCAGGGTTCATAACTTTAGATGGAGCACAGGGGTTAAAAAGCAATAACTTCTTTTTATTATCTATCGCCCCTACTAGACTGGCATTCCTGTGAGGGATAGGTCTGTGTCTATCTTGTTTAGTGAATCTAGACAGTAACATAGTACACACTCAGTAAATATTTGTTGGAGGAAGAAAGCCCTCTTTGTAAGTCCTCTGAGTTAAAGGAATTATGAATGTCTTTTGAAACTGCATCTCAAGTGCCTAGTATAATGGCTAGCACACACAAACAAAATGTAAAAAGAATTTATTTACATGAAAATGTTTAGTCTAAGTCTGGTATTTTGTGTACAAATTGAATCTCATTGCACATTTTAAGCTTTAAAATTTTGCAATAGTAGATTGATTTAGAAGAACTGTTGTTTGAAAATTATAAATTGTGGTAAAACACAGTATAAAATGTACTGGCTTATCATTTTTTGTAATTTTTTAAAGTATATTTTATTGATTATGCTATTACGGTTGTCCCACTCTTTTTCCCCTTTATCCTTATCTGCCCTGCACCTCCTCCCACCCTCCAGCATTCCCCGCTTCTTAGTTCATGCCCATGGGTTGTACAAATATTTCTTTGACATGTACATGCCCTTTGGCTTCTCCATTTCCTATACTATTCTTAACCTCCCCCTGTCTATTTTGTGCCTGCCAGTTACATTTCTTATTCCATGTACCTTTCCACCCGTTCTCCCCCTCCCCCTCACTACTGATAACCCTCCATGTGATCTCCATTTCTGTGATTCTGTTCTTGTTCTAGTTGTTTGCTTAATTTGTTTTTGTTTTGTTTTTAGGTTCAGTTGTGGATAGTTGTGAGTTTCTTGTCATTTTACTCTTCATATTTTTGATCTTCTTCTTAGATAAGTCCTTTTAACATTTCATGTGATAAGTGCTTGGTGATGATGAACTCCTTTAACTTGACCTTATCTGGGAAGCACTTTATCTGCCCTTCCATTCCAAATGATAGCTTTGCTGGATAGAGTAATCTTGGATGTAGGTCCTTGCTTATCATGACTTTCAACACTTCTTGCCAGCCCCTTCTTGCCTTTAAGATTTCTTTTGAGAAATCAGCTGATAGTCTGCGGGCACTCTTTCCTTTCCTCTTGTTGCTTTTAATATTCTCTCCTTATCTTTAACCTTGGGACACTTAAACATGATGTGTCTTGGTGTGTTTTTTCTTGGATCCAACTTCTTTGGGACCCTCTGAGCATCCTGGACTTGCATGTCTAGTTCCATTGCCAAATTGGGGAAGTTTTCCTTCATTATTTTTTTAAATAAGTTTTCTATTTCTTGCTCTTCCTCTTTCTCTTCTCCTTCTGGCACCCCTATGATGCCCATGGATAGTGGAATGTTTAAAGTTGTCCCAGAGGTTCCTCAGCCTCTCCTCATATTTTTGAATTCTTGTTTCTTCATTCTGTTCCAGTTGAATGTTTATTTCTTTCTTTTGTTCCAAATCGTTGATTTGAGTCCTGGTTTTCTTCCCTTCACTGTTGGTTCCCTGTATATTTTCTTTATTTCACTTTGCATAGCCTTCACTTCTTCCTTCATTTTGCAACTGAACTCAATAATTTCTGTGAGCATCCTAATTACTAGTGTTACGAACTGTGCATCTAATAGGTTATCTATCTCTTCTTGTCACTTAGTTCTTTTTCTAGAGTTTTGATCTGTTCTTTCATTTGGGCCATATTTTTTTGTCTCAGTGCCCAGCTTAAGTTTTTTTAAGTGTACACTTTAGTGGTATTATGCAAATTTTTTGTATTGCACAGCCATCATCATCATCCATTTGATAAATTCTTTTCAGTTTTCATCTGGCAAAACCAAAACATTACCTCACTAAATAGTAAGTACCCATTTTCCCCCCAACTCTTTCCCACAGCCTCTGGCAACCGCCAGAGGCTTTCTGTCTCTAGGAAGTTGGCTCCTCTTGGTACCTCATATAAGAATCAATAAGAGTTATACAAAATACTGTGTGTGTGTGTGTGTGTGTGTGTGTGTGTGTGTGTGTGAGACTGGTTAATTTCACTTAGTGTAATGTCTTCAAGGTTCATCCATGGTGTAGCATGTAACAGAATTTCCTTTCTTTCAATTCTGATATTCTTCCTTTGTATGCACATACCACAATTCATTTATTCATTCACCTGTCAGTGGACATTTGGGTTTCTTCCACCTTTTGTGCATGATGCTGCTATGAACATATATGTACAAATATTTCTTTGACAGAATTTCCAACAAATTAATAAAATGATAGCATAAAATAATAAATGGCTATAGTAGTCTTCTGAGTAGCTTGGGAAATGTGAACACATCAGGAGATGTTGGAGTGTCAGGGTGGAAGGGACAGGAAGGAGAGAGGATGTCAAGAGGACCATTATATCTTTGATGATTCTACCTGAGACTGGCCCTGTGTGGACCTGGCTCATACTGCTCAATGCAACAGCTCTGTGTGATCTATCAAAATGCTCTCCCACTGTGATTTCACAAATCCTTCTTGTGCTCATTTGCCTTGAAGTGCTATTCTTTTCCAGGGCATATATTCCTGAGGCAGTTGTGGTCAGCAACGGGAAGGATAGCGAAACCCACCTGAACCTTCCAAAGTGAATTGCCAGATACCTTGTCTGAGTTCCAGAAGTTTAATGCAAGCCTGACTGAGCCATTGCATGCAGGAAGTCATTTAGTAGCTAAAATGTTGTCCACTTCCTAAATAGGAGGGGAATCCAGGATCCAGTGAGAGCTACATCACATCTTTTCACCATTGCAAGTTCCTTGGGCTTTCTCCATGATCAGGTCTGTAGGAAGCTACCAGAATAGACAGTGCTCAACAAAGACCAGATGAAGTGTTTACTCTCAGGCAGAAGGCTCTATTAGGATCCATGTAAACAGGACCTGAGCTGGCATGGCACGTTGCCCATAGCCTTTAATCTGGCAGGGTGCCACATTCCTTACTATTTGAATAAGGGGAGGGACCCTTGTGTGCTGGGAAGCTGTTAATGTAGGAGTCATGGATGTATGTTAAAGTAGGTTGAGCTCTATGAAGTTTGCTTGACTGACATTTCTTCACAGACTTTTGAAAAATAGGCTGAAAAACAAAAATTGTATCAGTTGTTTCATTTATCAACCTTCTCCCAGTTCCCAGTTTGAAGCAAGGGAAAGCCAAGCAAATATCTGAGTAGAAAAGTGAACTTGAAAGCTAGAGAGCTGGGGTAAAGAAAAAAAAGTCGGAAAACAATGCTTTGAAAATTTCAAAGACAAATGCAAAGGAATAGACAAAAGCTTTTTGCTTGCCCACTCTAACCCACATCTTGCAGTTAAAGAGTGGGGTTCATAGGATAATTCTGCCACAGAATTGTTTCAATGGTGGGCATATTGACCTTTTCTGAGCCCCAGTTTTCTCACCTGTAAAATGGAGATAATAATAAGAGAATTTACTTTGTAGGGTTATTAGGACAATAATTCCTGTGTAGCAGTCAGCATACTGAGCCACACACACACCCTAAATTAATGTTAGCTATTATTCTTACTAGTCTCCTAAGTAAAAATTACATTCAAAGTATATGAGCATCACAAGATTATTAAACTGAAGCTTCACTTGATAAGAGTATTTTATAAATAGGCCTAAGAGAGTTGGAATTTTCCTTCACAGGCACAGTTAGTCATCAGTGTATTTTTTTCTTTTTCTTTTTAATTGTGGTTTTTCCATTACCATTTATCTTCTTTATACCTCCTCCCACCGCAAGCACCAGACTGATGTCTACGTCCATCAGTAGTCCAAAATTAAAAATAGGTCCCTTTTGCTTTTTCGTCAATCCCTCTACCCACGGACTCCAGCCCTCCCATGCAAGAGCTGTCAGCCAGCTCTATATTTATAAGTCTGTCTCCATTTTGTTTGTTAGTTCAGTTTGTTCATTAGATTCCACACATGAGTGAAATCATATGGTGATGGGCAGCCCCATGGTGGGTGCCAGATGAGGGGGCTAACGCATCCTGCGCAGAGTACCCCAGGGTTGCTGCAGATGGAAGAAAATAAAATAAGTTGTTCCAGACACTTCTCAGTCTGCCAGGAAAAGGTGGTGGAGATTTCCTCTAGTGGAGAATGTCCAGAGACCTTTCCTTTTTTTAAAATAATATTTTTAAATATATAAATCATGTTTATTCTATTACAGTTGTCTCAATTTTTCCCCCTTTACCCTGCTCCACCCATGCCATTCCCACCCTCCTCGCCCACAGTCAATTCCCACTCTGGTGTCCATGTCCATTGGTCATTCATACATGTTCTTTGTCTAGTCTCTTCTCCTTTCCACCATTGTCCTCCTTCCCCATCCCCTCTGGTCACTTTCAGTCTGCTCCATGTTTCCATGCCTGTGGTTTATTTTGTTCATTAGTTTATTTTGCTGAATAGAGTCCACTTATAGGTGAGATCATATGGTGTATGTCTTGTCAGCTGGCTTATTTCACTTGGCTTAATATTCTTCAGTTCCATCCATGTTGTCGCAAAAGGTAGGAATTCTATCCCTCCCTCCCTCCCTTCCTTCTCTCCTTCCCTCCTTCTCCCCGTCCTTCCTTCCTTCCTTCCATGCAGATTGATTTTATCTATTTTTTAAATGTCAAGATCCATTATGAAATATTAAAAAATTTAAAACCATTATAAAGTCTCAGCAATTAAAACACCATGACACAAACACAGAAATAATCAAGTACATCAATGAAATATAATGAGCATTCTAGAGACAAATGTATGTATCTGTCTAACAATGTAATATATGATTAAGTTGATATTTCAAATCAATGGGGAAAATAAAGCTTATTCAACAAATAAGGTGCATGGACCACTATTACTTGACATAAAACAAATATAGAGCCCTATTTCACAAATTATACAAGAAATATTCAGGTGAGTTAAAAATCAATATGTAGAACCTAAGGAATTTTAGGAGAAAATACAAACTAATATTTTTCTTACCCTGAAGTAAAATATTCAAACCCAGAAGCTATAAATAAAATATTGACAATGTGACAATATTAAACATTTAAGACTGTGCAGTAATATACATATAAAAAAGTAAAAGGACAAGTAATAGAATAGGAAAGTATTTGCAACACATCTAAAAAAGGGTTAATGGTTTGTTTTGTTTTTATAGGGAAAAAATTCTACAAACATTTAATCAAAAAATGGATAAAGAATACCAAAAAGTCACTTAAAACTTACTAAAAATAATAGAAATAGGCAAGAAATATACAAAGACAGGTTTAGTTTCAACAAATAATAAAGGAACAATTAAAATAACACATCATTGTCACAATCAGATTAATACATATTAAAAAATATTGGTTTTGGCGTTTTGGGATTCTTAGGGTATATTTACAGCAGGGGAAGCTCTGGATCAAAAGGCAGTTCCATTTTCAGCTTTTTGAGGAAATTCCACACTGCTTTCCACAGTGGCTGCACCAGTCTGCATTCCCACCAACAGTGTACTAGTGTTCCCTTTTCTCCACAGCCTCTCCAGCACCTGTTGTTTGTGGATCTGTTTATGATGGCCATTCTGACCGGTGTGAGGTGGTACCTCATTGTGGTTTTGATCTGCATTTCTCTGATGGCTAGTGGTGCTGAGCATCCTTTCAAATGCCTCTGGGCCCTCTGTATCTCCTCCTTAGAAAAGCGTCTGCCCAGGTCTTTTGCCCATTTTTTGATTGGATCATTTGTCTTCTTGGAGTGGAGTCGAGTGAGTTCTTTATCTTGGAGATCAAACCTCTATCTGATGTATCATTAGTGAATATATTTTCCCATATGCTTGGCTCCCTTTTCATTTTGCTAATGTTTTCTTTAGCCGTGCAGAAGCTTCTTACTTTGATGAGGTCCCACTTGTTTATTCTTTCCTTTATGTCCCTTGTTTTAGGCGACATATCAGTGAAAAAATTGCTGCATGGGATATCTGAGAGTTTCCTGCTGATGTTCTCCTCTAGGACTTTTATGGTGTTGCGACTTATATTTAAGTCTTTTATCCATCTTGAGTTTATTTTTGTGTATGGTGTCAGCTGATGATCCAATTTCAATTTTTTGCATGTAGCCGTCCGGCTCTCCCAACACCATTTGTTGAAGAGGCTATTATTACTCCACTTTATGCTTCTGCCCCCTTTGTCAAATATTAGTTGCCTGTATAGACCTGGGCTTATTTCTGGGCTTTCTGGGGTGGGCAGGGAAAAGGAAGGGAAGGGGCAAGTCAAGGAACATATAGCAAGGACTCATGGACAGAGTCAAAGTGGGGAAGGATTGAGGGAGGGAGAAGAGGGAGAGGGCAGGGAAAAGTTGTGGGGAGTAGGCGGAGACAAATGTATTAGAAAAAATAAATTAAAAAAAAAGAAATAACTATGACTGATTAAAACTGTAAAAAAAAATTTCCTATTTCTAGACTGGCTTATCTTCAATCATATACATGTAGATTAATTATCTTTACTTTCAAAGCAACCTTTTTGTGAGGAATTATTACAAAATATATTTATCTTTAAGGTATTTATCTATAAAAATATAAAGTCACAAAGTTAAAAAAATATTGGTAATATCAAGTATTGGCAACTTTGAAAGGAACTGAGTATTCATAGACTCTTTTTCTTCATCTTAAAGCAGTCCCTTTAGCATATTTTGCAGGGCTGGTTTGGTGGAGGTGTATTCTTTTAGACTTCTTTTGTCAGGGAAACTCCTTATTTTACCTTCCATTTTAATTGAGAGCCTTGCTGGGTAGAGCAGTCTTGGTTGCAGGCCTCTGTTTTTCATTTCATGGAATATTTCTTGCCACTCCCTTCTGGCTTGCAGTGTTTCTGTTGAGAAGTCAGCCGCTTGACATGTTGGGGTTCCCTTATATGTTAACTACCTCTTTCTCCCTTGCTTGCTTTAGGATTCTCTGTCTTTGATATTTGCTATTTTAATGATGATGGGTCTTAGAGTGGGCCTCTTGGGGTTCCTCTTGAATGGGACCACCTGTTCTCCCTTGACTTGTGGGATTTTTTTCTCTCCAAATTAGGGAAGTTTCCCATCATGACTTTTTAAAACAGGTTCTCTATCCCTTCCTCATCTTCTTTTGCTTCTGGTATCCCTAGTGTATGGATATTATTATGTTTCAGGTTGTCCTGCATTTTCCTCAATGCCTCTTCATTTTTTTGAGTCTTTTTTCATTTTCTTGCTCCCTCTGGTAGCTTTTTTCTACCTTGTCCTCCAGCTCGCTGATTCAACCTTCTGTTTCATCTAGCTTGTTTTTCATTCCTTCTACTGTGTTCTTCAATTCAGAAATTGTATTTTTCATTTCCTCTTGTCTCTTATTGATGGTTTCTATGTCTTTTTCCAAGCTGATATAGTCTGCAGTAAGTTTCTCATAGTTTCCCTGTAGTTTTTGGTAATTCTTTCTGAGCTCACTGAGCTCACTGAGCTCATTGAGCTTCTTTAGAACCGTTATTTGGAACTCAATATCTGATAGTTTACTTGCCTCTATTTCATTTCGTTTTCTTTGTGGGGATTCCTCCTTTCCCTTTGCGGGGAGTATTTCTTTGTTTTCCCAGTATTTGTGAGACTCTTCTCTTTTGCTTCTGATTATTAAGTTGATCTGTCTTGATTTTCTGACTTTGTGGTGTGAACTTCTATGATTGGAGACTGCTGTTTTTACTTTCTGGATCTGCCTCTGATGATGTCAGATGTCGTCCCTGTCTGACCTTAGACAGTCTGTTTGAGACTTCAAGAAATCTACTGTCTGTGGCTGTCTCCTTCAGCTGTTAATCTAGTCACTCTGCATCCAGCAGGCTGCCTTAGACAGCTCAGGGTGGGGCGGAGTCCCTCCTGGGAGCAGGGTTAGTGGGTCCTCTCATGCTGCTGCCATATGGGGGAGGAGTCTGCACTGCGATCCTGCTGGCTACTCTCTCCATTCTCTCCCCAAAGCCTCCTTCCCTAGTCTCTCCTCAGGTGTTTCTAGCCCACTGTGCCCCTACTTTTGCAGGAGACCAGGGTAAGTGTTTGCAAATAAAAATTTTGGCATTGACCCTTTTTTTTTCTTCCCTCAATAAAATTCATTTTATTTTTCTAGTGCAAGAAAACATATCCAGGTTTTTCTAACTTCAGTTTCAAAACAAACTGACCTGGAAGGTACTGTTTTAAAGATCTGTCAATCACCAATAAATGTGTAAGAATATAAAAACAAACTAACTTCAAATTCAGTGTACAAGCTATTTTCTTTCTAAAGCATTTTTAGAACTACAGAACAATATAAAAATCTGTTCATTTAAAACATTTATGTGTTAAAACAATATATTTCATTTTATTATAGGTATCAGAAATAGAATATAAAAGGTATTAGATTTTTCTTCAAATACCAATTCTTTCATTCTGTTCAATTTTCTGTTTCCTAGCATCCATTCTAAAGGTCAAACAAAATCCAAATGCAGGAAAATAAAACAGGCTATTGAAATTAAACAAAATGTAAAGACAAAATTACAATGAACTTATGAGGTAATTTTTACTTTCATGCGTTCAAATATCACAGTTGTAAGAAATGTCTCTTTACAAAGTGTATTTACAATGTATATTTTCATAGAGTCCTTATTTCTAGAGCCCAAAATCAAGTTAAAATTCCGTGATTCCTAGGGTATTAAATATCATGCATCAAATATTTTAAAAAGTTAACTTATTCACTTATACTATTCTTTCTGCCCAATTAAAAATAAACTCATGAAAACCACTTTAAAATATGCATTTACCTTGAAATAAGTTACTAAGATTCCAACATAAATGTAGTATCTGTAACTAGCTTAATCTGTCTCTCCCCAAAACAATGTATGGGGCAAAATGTTCAGAGGGAAAAGCATCCAGAGCATGTGTAGCTGAGCACCAAGAAGCCAAGCTTCCCAGACCTAATGCAAAGCAATCCAGTCAGTAAATTCACACACTGCTTTTCTGAGGATGAAAATTGCCTGTCAGATCTTCCTACACAAGTCAAAGTTCCCAAGCCAAGTCAAAATGGACCATCAAACTGAAATACTCCATATTTATCAGTGGTCAGCTGATCCAGTTGGGCTCAGAAGCTGTGAGCTGTTCACCTTGCCCAGGGTGCAGACCAACCTGAATTTCAGCTTTTAATGTTCAGATAATGCAGAGAGGGGCAGGGTGGAAGCCGTTCAAGGCCTGATGGAATGGAATGGTAAACTCCCATTTTCTGTCACCTGTCAACTTCCTGTAGTTCAAATCTCCCTTGAATAAAATTAAATGTGTCTTCTGTAGTGCAGCATATAAGTCAGGAGCAACTTGAGACATTGCACAGAATTCATGAGGCAGTGTACAAAATATATGGTCATGGTAAACCCATCTGCTCATTTTAATATAGTTTTCCCAGTCAACCCCACACTTGGATACACACTTATGATCAGAATGTTTTTCTTGTTTGATTAACCAGTTAAAATCATTTATGGTAGTATCAGAAACAAACCATGGAATCCTTTTTCCATAAAAATCGACCTCAGTAGCCAGTTTAGAAGACAACAAGAAGTAGGCTAATACTAAATCTGTAACAAGTTCAAATCTAGAATTATCCAGAACATTATCAACCCTAATAATAGGTACTTTTTCTCTTATTTTCTTGTAGTTGCTAAGTAATGACCAAAGATGTTCCATGTCATTCACTAAAATGAAAAGCTTTAGGTCTTCCAAAGCATTTATTATGTTGGTCTTCTGAGAATGGGTTTCCCCACCTGACAGAGACAGATCACACTTATTTCCCCACAGTGAAATCTGAAGAAATTTAAAAAACTCATTTTTTAGCTGATTTTCACCTAGATCTTCAATAGTTTTCATCAACTCTTGCAGGTGAACACATAAAGCCATGATAGGTTCCTATGACTCATGTTTTGCTCTTTTGATTCTTTAAATAAACCCAAGTCATCGACTAGTGGACAGAATGCATACATCCAAAGGATTGCTGCCTCCTTCCAGTCAGTCATCTTGGGAGTGCACCCTTATCCGAGGATGCTGCCATTGCTCAAAGCACTTTTGGAATTCCTTTTTTGGAATTTTCTTCAGAACCTCTGGATCACTGCTTCTATAATTCTACAACACATGTAACATTCTACGAACAACCACGGTGAGCAGAACCCCCTTGCTTTTCCATCACTTTCATTTAAAAGACTGTTGATATTCCATATGTCAGTATCAGCAAACTTCTCAATCAAGGGGATAATTGGCTTGTCTGTTTGTAATTCATTCTGCAATTTAGAAAGAAGAAAAATAGCTTTCTTTTCAGCTTTCATACTTTTCTCTCCATGTTTCTCAAAAAATTCACTTTTATGTTGATGCTATAGATCAATAGCCTTGGTTAAGATCTGTAGTATTCTGTCTTTAATTGTAATATAGGTGAACAATCTTACATCCTGTCTGGAGAGAGATGGCAGAGGCCCCACCATCACCTTCTGCTTTCCCTGCGCCAATGGCTGCCTCTTTCACCCTTTAAAAGGTTCTTTGCACCTCCAGCAGCCTATCTGGCAGAGAGCAACCCTGCTGCTTTTTGCATCTGGCTGTTTTCTGTGTACTTTTTGGGCTCTGGTGATTTAGGCTAGAGATCCCCGCTTTTGGTTTAGACCCCACTCTTCTCAGGGGAATCCAACTGGCCGTTTCAATATCTTTTTGGTGCTGCCACCCATGGGTGCCCCACCGCCTTCTTGAGTCTCTGCTGCACTCCTTTCCAGTTAGATTGCGCTAAAGCCTATTCTTCTGTCTCCAAGGTTATAAGGCTCCTCTCTTGCTATTGTTCAGTTGCTTGTTTTAGGTGATTTCTCCACAATTTAGTTGTAATTACAGGTTGGTCCTGGAAGGAGGTGAGTGTGACTTCCACTCACTCCTCTGCCATCTTGATTCCTGGAGCCCTTGTCTTGAAGTGGCTTTTATTGAGAACAATACGTGCAGGGGTATATAGCATGAATGCAAAGCTCATCAATCAATGTCAAAAGGGTGTGTTAACAGAAAACAGATAGAAATCATAGATAACAATTGAAGGAATATAAGAGATTTGCCTCAGGTCAGGGTCTGGTAGACAGGGTGGCACCCGTTCGGCCCTGAAATTTGGGAAACTGATCAGATTCTATGCTTGACCCCAAACATCAGTACTCATTAACTCAAGGGCATTCTTAGCAAAGTTTCATAGGATTTAATACATTCCTTTTCCAGGCCTAATTGTCCCCAGGAACCACATGATCCAGTTTAGGGCTGTATCTGCCTTTAGTATTGTTTCAAGCCTGAGCCAGGCGGGTGGAACAGAGCAGCCAAGAGATAAAGAGACTTCGTTCAGATAGAATGAGGACTCTGGCCAGGACAAAAAAAAGCGGAGGGATGGGGGTCTTTTGCCCCTTCTCTATGTCCCCCAAGTCCTTCCCTGATGGCCCCTATGCGACTGTGCCTGTCTTAGGTTTCCCCTGCTATTGAGCAGTCTTACCCTTCATTGACCAACCAGCCATCCTCCAGGGCTAAGCAAGGTGATGTAAGGGAGTCAGGGGCTGCGTCCCTGCCAAGGGGACAGGTTTTGTCTCCTCAGTGGCCTATTTTCACAAGGCCTTCTTGCTCAGCTCCAGCCTTGGGGGCCTCTCGCCTGTTGGTGAAGCTACAGTCCCTGAAAACAGGAAGGATAGTTCCCAACAATATGGTATTTCTCTTTGTCTGACTGGCTATTTCCCTTAGTATAATGTTCTCCAGGTTCATCTAAACTGTTGGGAAGGGTAAAATTTTCTTCTTTTTTACAGTGAGTAGAAATGCATTGTGTACATATTGCATAATTGTTTTATCCATTCATTTATTGATGGACACTCAGGCAGCTTCCTTATCTTGGCGATTGTAAACAATGCTGCAATAAACATAGCAGTGCTCTTTTGAATTAGTATTTTGGGTTTCTTTAGATAAATTCCTAGAAGGGGAATCACTGAGTCATAAGGCAGTTCCATTTTTGATTTTTTGAGGTATCTCCATACTGCTCTCCGCAGTGGCTTTTCCAATCTGCATTCCCACCAACAGTGCAAAAGAGTTTCCCTTTCTTTACATCCTCATCAGCACTGTTTGTTGATTTATTGATGATAACCATTCTGACAGGTGTGAGGTGATATGTCATTGTGATTTTAATTTGCATTTCTCTGATGATTAGTGACATTGAACATATTTTCCTGTATATCCTTTTAGGAGAAGTACCTATTCAGGTCCTTTGTCCATTTTTTAAATTGGATTGTTTGTTTTTTTGGTGTTGAGTTTTATAAGTTCTTTAGAAATTTTGGATATTAACCCCTTATCAGATGTATCAGTGAATATGGCCTCCCATTCTGTGGGTTGTCTTTTTATTTTGTTGATAGTTCCCTTTCCTATGCAAAAACTTTTCAGTTTGATGTAGTTCCATTTGTTTATTTTTCTTTTGTTTCCCTTGTCTAAAGAGATACATAAGAAAAAATATTGCTATGAACAAAGATTTTGCTGCCTGTTTTTTCTTCTATGATTTTAATGGTTTTGGGACTAACATTTAAGTCTTTAATCCATTTTGAATTTATTTTTATGTGTGGCATGAGAAGGTGGTCTAGTTTCATTTTTCTGCATGTATCTGTCCAATTTTTCCAACACCATTTATTCAATAAATTACCTTTAGCCCATTGTATGTGCCTGCTTCATCTATTAACTGACTATAAAGCTGTGGGCTTATTTCTGGGCTCTCTACTGTGCTCCATTGATCTATGTGTCTGTTTTTATGCCAGTACCAGGCTGTTTTGGCCTATGGCCTTATACTATGGTTTGATATTAGGTCGAGTGATCCCTCCAACTTTGTTCTTCTTTCTCAGGATTGCTGTTGTTATGTGAGGTCTTTTGTGGTTCCATATAAATTTTTAAAATATTTGTTCTAGTTCTGTGAAATATGTCTTTTGAATCTTGATAGGAATTGCACTGAATCTATAGATTGCTTTGGGTAGTGTAGACATTTTAATGATGTTAGTTCTTCCTATCCATGAATGCAGTATGTGCTTCCACTTATTTGTATCTTCTTCAATTTCTTTATTTACTGCCTTATAATTTTCTGAGTACATGTCTTTTACACCCATGGTTAGGTTTATTTCTAGGTGTTTTATTCTTTTTGAAGCAATTTTGAATGGGATTGTTTTCTTGATTTCCCTTTCTGTTAGATCATTATTGGCATATAAAAATGCAACTGATTTCTGGATATTAATTTTGTATTCTGCTACTTTACTGAATTCTTTTTATCAGTTCTAGCATCAGTGTATTGATTAAGCACCAGGACGTGTCCAGTAGTGTTCTGAATGTTATACAAAAGAGGAAAATAAACATAATGTCCAAGTCATGTGATCTCACTACCTATGAATACAGAGACATATAAAGGAAAGTTTTGTGAGTGTGTGCTTGCATGCAAAACCCTTTTGGCAAGATCCTTATAGGTTCTTGCATAAGAAGATAAATAATTTGACCCAATTTTTATGAAAAAGCATTCATTTTTCACAGCTTTAAAGGATGCAAAATGGAGGGCAAAGAGAGAAAGTAAGGGTGTTACGGAATGAATGGCAGAGATATAGTCTTATAAGAGATTGTTAACCTGTCTGGAACAACTTTTTGCCAAATCTTTGCTTGGATGGCCTTTGTGTTAGCTCAAATGTCATCATTGGATATGTACCTTCCTTGGGCAACCAATAAATTAAACACACCTCCCATTCTTTTAATCCTCTAGACTTTTTATTTTGTTTTAAGCACATATTCTTCTCTGAAGTAATCTTGCTCATATATTTGTTGATTTGTTTACTGTCCAATTATTGCCATGATGATACACACAAGTCAGGGACCACATTTGCCTTGCTTTTCATCATATCTCAGAGTCTGGCATACAACAGGCTGTTGATAAATAGTTGATAAAGAAATTGAAAAATTAGAGTCATTAGGTTTTTTTTTAATACACGTGCTTTTTCTTGTGATGCATTTGGTTAGTAAATCTCAATTCATGAGATCCTTTTGGCTTTTAGCTATTGCACAAAATATATCAGGTCATTGGAAATTGTAGATGAATCACTTAACTGTACCAGCTTACCCTTGAAACATACTTGTGATGGTTTGCTTGGGAGGCTGTAAAAGGTAACACAAGCTGGATGGCTTAAATCATAGAAATTTATTGTCTCACAGTCTGTAGGCCAGAAGTCCAAGATCAAGGTGTAAGCAGGGCTGGTTCCTTCTGAGGGCCGAGACAGAGATCTCCTCCATGCCTTTCTCTTCTTCCTGTAGTTTTCCGCAATCTTTGGCATTTCTTGCCTATAGAGGCATCACCTTGATCTCTTCCCTTCTTTCACAGAGCATTCTCCCTTTGTCTGTGTCTGCCTCCAAATTTCCCCCTTTTAGAAGGACACCAGTCATATTGGATTAAGGCCCACCCTAATGACCTAATTTTAACTTGATTACCTCTATAAAGACCCTCTCTCCAAATACAATCACCTTTTTAGGTACTGGTGATTAGGAGGTTAAGATATAGGTTTTGGGGAACACATTTAATCCCCAAACAATACTAAACATCCAGGATGGGAGATTATAATACTAGGTTGAGCCATACAAATTTGTATATATATACACATTGAGACAAGAAAATTTCAGTCCAGGGAAACTTGGAGATAAAAAACTTAAGCAGTCTCAAGAAAATACACAGCCTCTGACCAGAACCATGCCTGACTCACAGTGTTGGATCACTAAATATTAGGTGAATAAATGAATATAGAGTTCTAAATGACCTAATCCCTTAGCTCTTCCCAGTTTGTTCATACGTTACCTTCTCAGAGAGAACTAGCCTGAGCACCATGTTTAAAACCATAACAACCCTCAGTCCTCTCCCTTTCTGCACTTTATTTCTCCCTGTATTTCTCCACTAGAAGGTAAGCTTCATGGGAGAAGGAATTTTTACTGTTTTGTTTATTTCTATGTGCACCAGCACCTGTTGCAGTGCCTGACACAGAGTAGGTCTTCAATTTCATTGAATGGATGAATGGTGTCCACAGAGAGCTCTGGCATCTCCTGCCATGTAGTTTCAGGTCTGTTATGGCTTTGTTTTTGTCCTTCATAGAATTTCAGCACTGAGGGATAACTCAAAGGTCTAGGCCCTCGCCCTGATGTTTGAATTTCCTCTTCGGCGACTACCTGGTAATAAGACTGTGTTTGGCTGTAGAGCCCCAATTTTGATAATAAAAAAGGAAAGGATTGAAAATGTTAAATGATAAAATATTTAATATGGAGTGTGTGTGTGTGTGTGTGTGTGTGTGTGTGCGTGCGTGCGCGCGCGCGCGCGCGCGCGCGCACAGGAAGAACAGAGACCAGAGGCCAGCCATAGATTAGTTTAAACAGTACACTCACAGAAGAGCAAATAGACTTTGGATTGCAATTCTGCAGAATGACACCGAATTTTATGTCAGTGCAGAGTAAAAGGACCAGAAGATTATAAGGCAAATCAATGATAGTGCACAGCATGGTGGCAGAGAGCAATGCTTCTCAAACTTTATGTGTATACTAACCACCTGAGGACCTCGTTACAATGAAGATTCTGATTCCCTGTGGGGTCTGAAAGTCTGCATTCTTAACAAGTTCTCAGGGGATGCCTCTTCTGCAATACAGAGTATCAAAGAACATGGATTCTGTGAGGATGCTTCTTGGGTTTAAATTACACACAGTTACCACTAATTAACTGTGTGATCTTCAGTAAGTTATGTTACTTCTCTGCTCCTTGGCTTTCTCACCTGTACAATGGAGATTAGATGAGGTGTTTTCTGTAAAGTGAATAATACTATTTAAGTGTCAGTGATTATTAGTGTTACTTCACTTGGGGAAGGGAGAAGGACGAGGCTTTGGCATGAGGTGCAAGTCAAACAATCTTAGACGCATTTTTATGATTTTTAAAAGACAAAAAATTCAGGTATTGATATATGTGTGGATTTTCCTCCTTTCCCATGCAAACAAGTTACATAAGAAGCCAGGTTAGTCATGCATGTGCTACGCGTAGAGCGGCTAAGGAATCCTGTTTGCAAACTGCTTTGGGTCCTCGGATGGAGACACCACGTATGGTTGGGGATTGCTTTCGATTGCGAGTGGAATCCTCTTCCTCTTCCTTACTCCGGACTCAATGTGGTTTGCAGGCATTCAGAAAGAATACCTTTGCCCAAGCACCTGCGGAATAGTGGCCACAGAGGGGCGCCGGGGAGAGAGGCCGGGAGCCAAGCGGTGGGAGCATAGCGACTGAGTAGGAACCCTGGGAGAGGAGAGAGCCAGCTCTCTTGGAACGCCGGGGCGGGAGGCAGGGGCAGGGGCAGGGGCAGGGGCAGGGGCAGGGGGTCAACCCCGCCAATCAGCGCGGCCCGCGTCCGTCGCAGTCCATCCCCTCTGGCGCGTTCTCTGGGCTCTGCTCCGCAAAGCTCGCTACGCGCCGCCCTGGACTGGGCGCCCAGACCAGCGCATGGCTGCCCGCGAATTCCAGTCGTGGAGACTCAGCTGCTGCTTCCCGGGACGCTGTTTTCTCAAAGCAGTTTCGGACTTGTCTTTGGGTAGACGTGGGGACTTTCTGTACAGCGAACCTGCGGAGGTGGTGGGCCATTCCCGGGTGATACGCGCGGAGGCGACACCGTAAGCGTCCTCTGGCTCCAGTGCGGAGATTGGTGCCTCGCCTTGGATAAGAAGACTTGGCTGCCAGCTGTAGTCAAGTAAGATGGCTTGGAAGGGGAAGGGAGGGGCAGGAGGATGGGGTTGCGGTGGCTTTGGACCCCTTGCTCAATTTATGACTCTTCAGGCAGCCTCTGGGTCTCAGACTGATACCGACTGGACTGAGCTCAGCGCAGACCTTCTCATCCCGGTGCTCTGGAGTGCGAGTGAACTGTGCGGTAGTTGGTGTGCACCCGGAAGTTGGAAGAGTGTATGGCGGGGGAGCAGCGTTGGCTGCTTCCAACTTCGGGGTTCCTGCCTGCCATTCAGAGACTCCTGGGGTGCCCCGTGGGTGGGGGAGAGGCAGTTAGTGGATTGGTACGAGGAGAGGGAGGGCGGACTCGAAGTGAGTTCCTTCTTTGGAGAAGCGGCCTTGGGGCTTCACCTTTGGGTCTTTGTAGGAGCCAGCGGTAGTTAGCAGGTAAGCCTCCACCTTAATTCCTCGTTTTAGGGCTCTTGATGGTAGGTGCTGCATGCCCTGGACGCCTCTTCCAGCTGGGAGAGCTAAGCTTCCCGCACAAGTGGAGAGCTGGAGCAGGTCTGCAAGTTATCTCTTTCCGGATTTGCCCACCAAACCGGCATGTCTGTGTTTCTTCCCTTCTTTTTCAAATGTATTCTTGCCTCATTTGCTCTGTCAATCCGTTTCAGGGAAGGAGGGCGTCTTTAACTCAAAAGCCATGAGCTCATACTTGGGGAGACTGGAAAGTGGAAAGCCTGATATCCCGTGCCTAGGGAAGCAGCCCAAGCCAGACACAGTGCCACTGGGGGGGTTTTCTCTTGAATCAGCGTCATTAAACATTTGAGGACACCACAGATCCCTCTGAGAACCTTAACGGATCTATGAATCAACTCCCCAGCAAGATGTATAAGTATGGGCTCATTGACTAGCTGGGACCTACTTATGGGCCTGCCCACCCCTCCACCAGGACTCTCTCTGTCAAGTGTCTGTATCCCTTTCCTTCCTTTAACTTTTCAATGGCTGTCTCTCCACGACTAGCAAGGTTGATGTGATGTGACATTTGATCCCGGTGTGTGGAAGTGGGCATGTTCAAAGTCTTGGTCTTTCTTTCTTTAATATCCTCAGTACAGAGATTGTCGGCAAGAACTGGAAAACCCCACTTGCAGACACAGACACCCAAACTTGCATACATCACTGGCTTAGCTTTCTGATCACACTGGCCCCCTCCAGACCACTTAGTGACAAAGTGGGACCAATTTGTCTGTGTGCTTAAGCCCTGTTCAAGCAGGGACTGGATTAGAAAAAATGGCTAAAATAATTTAGGAACACTTACCCATTTCACAATATAATCAATATTTCCTCTAAGTCACTTGAGAACAGATGTATGTATGACTAGAAGAATTCTTCAACAGCTCACTGTGGGTTTTACAGTGAGAAGCATTTCTGCTAAGACTGTAGTCATAAATCAGTGTGCGAATCCAACACTTCTTTAGAATTGGAAATACAGATCTCAAGGCAGTATGAGAGCAGTTTCAGTCATCATGACTGATGATGACTTATGTCCTCCCAGTCTGGCCATGTGAGTTAGCATTGCTCATTGGTGCAGAAAGATTTCTTCATTTGTGTGGACATTTCTTGGTCAGGATTTTCATGGTCAAAAGCTCTGTTTTCTTTCCTTTTCAGTTCTTCTGTCTCATTGTTTTGCATTGTATGACTTCACTGTCTTCCCTCCTAGACGATCCTCACTACCCTTTGACATTTTAAAATTTATGAAGGTTTTAAGTCACAGTTTGGCTTGGCCAGTTTTAGCTGTTAAAGATAAGAAAGTTATCATTCCTGGAAAAGCAGTGGCTACTAATTCACTTTTTAAAAAATGATTTTATTTATTTATTTTTTTACTTCTCTCTCAACATACAAAAAATCTATAAATAATATTTTTCATTAGAGGTAATCTCTCCATATTTATAGCACTAGAATGTTCTAGGTCACTTGAATTTCAATATTCATTTTTTGCTTTTTTTAGAGATGTGTATTGTTTGAGGACCTAGTTGTATTTAGACACACACACACAAAGATTCTTTGCTTTATCTCATTGCTTCCTTTTCAGTGGCACAGATCCTTTCTCTAATAACTGCTGTTATCTGCACAGCTCATTCGTTGTTACACTTAACATAATATTTTGTTAGGTAAATGTGTGTTGATGCATATGATATTAAAATTGCAATCACTGGGGATTTTCCCAGGGTATGATATGATCGCCAGCCAATCCTCTGTCTGATTGAAGTGCGTTGACAAAAGTCACATTATCATATTGAGCAAGGGCTTTTATATTGCCTGGGATGAGAGAAAAAAAGAGGGAAAAGTTTTTTTTTGTTCTCCCTAACTCTCAATTAGCTGCCCAGTTAGAGAGTTTTGGGGATTTCTACACTAAAAAGCTTAGCTTAATAATAAAATTCTCAGATTGCCATTTTATATATCTCTTTAGAATTTACATAAGTAAACTTTCCCTCTTGGGAAAATTCCACTTTGGGATTTTTATTCACCTTGCATTCTGGCTCTTTCTTTACATCTATGGAAAGCTGTCATAGCACATAGACTAGACTTTGGATTTTTTTTTTTTTTGTCTTGGATAGATGGAACATTGAGGTAATGGATTACTGTGTGTGTGTGTGTGTGTGTGTGTGTGTGTGTGTGTGTGTTTTGTTGGATGTCATCAGGTGTTGGATATAAATCTGCTAGGGTAAGCAAAATGACTTTAACTCCTGAAGCCAATCATAAACTGATTAGGTGGCCATACAGTGTACTTTATCCTAATTTTTTGAAAAGATTCAGGATTGAGTGTGGAGGACAGGCAATAGGATACAGGTGTCCACAAAGGGATCGGTAAAGTGATCTTGGCCATATTAATCACTTTATAATTATTTGTTTTGAAAATGGCATTAAAAAGCTCAAGTTTGTCCTAAGTAGTCCATAGGCTTGGCTTTCCTGTGGAGTTGTGCTTTGCAATGATACCCCACTCAGCTGATCTCAGCAACCTACCTCTTTCAAGATAAAATTAATGTTGGTTTCCTATTTATTTGATATTTGTGGTAAAAATAAAGTACTTCTTCCTGTTTTATAGTTGCCATGCAAGTTACATCTATTTTCCTCCATAAATTCAATTAAAAGAGCTTTTGCATGTGTGATTTTTAAACATGACTCTAATTTCATAATCTTGTTTGAAGAGAGACTCGAACTTGCAGAATTTTAAATCTAGAAAGTACCTCAGAATTCAGTGTTCTAGAAGATCCAGCGTAGGAGGTGTAGTGACTTGAATCACTATGGTTATAGAAAGAACTGGGATTAGAACTGGGGGTCCAGACTCCTAGCCCAGCACACTTTCCAGTAGGGACCTGTAGAGAATGACTGGTGTGATGGCAGGACCCTCATTTCAGCTGTCTCTGAAGAGGATGACCACATGTCTACTTCTTTCACTATCAAGACTCAGTTGAACCCACCTCAAGGATTTGACAATTGTATGCACCAGCTGGCTTGAGTCCTAGTAGCTGTCTCCTTTGCAATTACAAAGCAGACATTTAAAGGGGAGGTGGCTGTGGAAGAGGATTGGATGGAGTGACTCAATTTGGGCCTTTTGAACACATGAAAATACACAAATGTTAAAACAATGATGAGGCAGTTTTAGGTAATCATTTGATTTACTTGTGACAGAGAACTCAGAATATTAATTTATTGTGTGATAGAAAGTCTCCCCTTTCATACTTTGTGCTTTTTAGTTGCTGTTAAACCAAACTAGTAATTTGGAATAAAATGCTATTTACTAGCTTGGTTGTGAATAACAGTAATGGTATCCTACATTTGTTGAACACTCAGTGTGTACCAGGTGTAGGTTGTTGATGTTAATGAAATATCTGGGTTGATGGATAGCGTCCCTAATTGGATGGGATACTGATTTTCAGAAGCATGAATCTAAAACAATTTTGAATCTTTTTAAGTTACTCTTTTTTAATTCAAAAGATGTCAGGATTTCACAGTAACAAGTAATTAGCATGAGTATAAATAATGTTAATTCAGAAGTATGATAGTGTCAGACATTAGGGAGTTCTTGTTAGTAAAATGATAAATAAAAACACTGTATTTAGTGTTGGGAGAGCTGGACGGCTATATGGTAAAAAATTGAAATTTGATGATCAGCTGATACCATACACAGAAATAAACTCAAGATGGATAAAAGACTTAAATATAAGTCGCAACACCATAAAAGTGCTAGAGGAGAACATCGGCAGGAAACTCTCAGATATCCCACGCAGCAATTTTTTCACCGATATGTCGCCTAAGGCAAGGGACATAAAGGAAAGAATAAACAAGTGGGACCTCATCAAAGTAAGAAGCTTCTGCACGATGAAAGAAAACATCAGCAAAATGAAAAAGGAGCCAAGCATATGGGAAAATATATTCGCTAATGATACATTAGATAGAGTTGTGAACTCCAAGATATATAAAGAACTCACTCGACTCCACTCCAAGAAGACAAACGATCCAATCAAAAAATGGGCAAAGGACCTGGGCAGACGCTTTTCCAAGGACGAGATACAGAGGGTCCAGAGACATTTGAAAGGATGCTCGGCATCACTAGCCATCAGAGAAATGCAGATCAAAACCACAATGAGGTACCACCTCACACCTGTCAGAATGGCCATCATAAACAGATCAACAAACAGGTGCTGGCAAGGCTGTGGAGAAAAGGGAACACTAGTACATTGTTGGTGGGAAAGCAGACTGGTGCAGCCATTGTGGAAAGCAGTGTGGAATTTCCTCAAAAAGCTGAAAATGGAACTGCCTTTTGATCCAGTGATTCCCCTGCTGGGACTATACCCTAAGAATCCCAAAACACCAATTCAAAAGAACCTATGTAAACCAAAGTTCATAGCAGCACAATTTACAATAGCCAAGTGTTGGAAGCAACCTAAATGCCCATCAGTAGATGATTGGATCAAAAAGTTATGGTACATATACACAATGGAATACTACTCAGCAGAAAGAAAAAAAGAACTACTGAACTTCGTGACAGCATGGATGGAACTAGAGAGCATTATGTTAAGTGAAATAAGCCAGGGGGCGAAAGACAAATACCATATGATCTCACCTATAAGTGAAACCTAACCAACAATAAAAAGATGCAAGGAAAATAAGACGAGCAACACTGAAAGAAAAAGAAACCAACAGAGACAAGAGGGAAGGAGGGAGGGGGGCGGGGGGAAAGGAAGGGAAGGGGAAAGTCAAGGAACAAATAGCAAGGACTCATGGACAAAACCAAAGGGGAAGAGTTGAGGGAGGGAGGGAGGGAGGGGGCAAGGGAAAATGGTGGCGGGAAGGCAGAGACAAATGTATTTGAAAAAATAATTTAAAAAAATAAATGAGAAAATTCTAAAAAAAAGGACTGTATTTAGAAATACAGTAAAGATGTGGCTAATTTGTCTCCCTGTATGAGACTGTAACATTGTTAGTGCAGAAGAATAAAGTATCCGGTTCGGAAGATTTGAATATACCCTTGTATTTCTTTTTTTTTTTTTTTTCTTTTCCCAGAACTTTTTAGTTTTCTTTTCTTTTTTTTCTTTTTTCTTTTTTTAATTTATTTACTTTCTAAATACATTTGTCTCTGCCTCCCCCCAACCTCTTTCCCTTGCCCCCTCCCACCTTCCCTCCCTCAGCTCTTCCCCTTTGGTTTTGTCCATGAGTCCTTGCTATATGTTCCTTGACTTTCCCCTTCCCTTCCCTTTCCCTGCTCCCCCTTCCCTCTTGTCTCTGTTGATTTCTTTTCCTTTCAGTGTTGCTGGTCATATTTTCCTTGCATCTTTGCATTGTTGGTTAGGTTCCGCTTATAGGTGAGATCATATGGTATTTGTCTTTCTCCCCCTGGCTTATTTCGCTTAGCATGATGCTCTCCAGTTCCATCCATGCTGTCGCAAAGTTTAGTACTTCTTTTTTTCTTCATGCTGCGTAGTATTCCATTGTGTATATGTACCATTACTTTTTGATCCAGTCATCTACTGATGGGCATTTAGGTTGCTTCCAACACTTGGCTATTGTAAATTGTGCTGCTATGAACATTGGGGTGCATAGGTTCTTTTGTATTGGCGTTTTGGTGTTCTCAGGGTATAGTCCCAGCAGGGGAATCGCAGGATCAAAAGGCAGTTCCATTTTCAGCTTTCTGAGGAAATTCCACACTGCTTTCCATAGTGGCTGCACCAGTCTGCATTCCCACCAACAGTGTACTAGGGTTCCCTTTTCTCCACAGCCTCGCCAGCACCTGTTGTTTGTGGATCTGTTTATGATGGCCATTCTGACCGGTGTGAGGTGGTACCTCATGGTGATTTTGATCTGCATTTCTCTGATGGCTAGTGATGCCGAGCATCCTTTCAAATGCCTCTGGGCCCTCTGTATCTCGTCCTTGGAAAAGCGTCTGCCCAGGTCCTTTGCCCATTTTTTGATTGGATCGTTTGTCTTCTTGGAGTAGAGTCGAGTGAGTTCTTTATATATCTTGGAGATCAAACCTCTATCTGATGTATCATTAGCAAATATATTTTCCCATATGGTTGGCTCCCTTTTCATTTTGCTGATGTTTTCTTTCGCCGTGCAGAAGCTTCTTACTTTGATGAGGTCCCAATTGTTTATTCTTTCCTTTATGTCCCTTGCTTTAGGAGACATATCAGTGAAAAAATTGCTGCATGGGATATCTGAGAGTTTCCTGCCGATGTTCTCCTCTAGCACTTTGATGGTGTTGCAACTTATATTTAAGTCTTTTATCCATCTTGAGTTTATTTTTGTGTATGGTGTCAGCTGATGATCCAATTTAATTTTTTTGCATGTAGCCGTCCAGCTCTCCCTACACCATTTGTTGAAGAGGCTGTTATTGCTCCATTTTATGCTTCTGCCCCCTTTGTCGAATATTAGATGTCCATAGAGACCTGGGCTTATTTCTGGGCTTTCTATTCTGTTCCACTGGTCTATGGGTCTGTTCTTGTGCCAGTACCAGATTGTTTTGTGTATGGTGGCTTTGTAGTAGAGTTTGATGTCTGGTATTGTGATCCCTCCTACTTTGTGTTTCTTTCTCAAAATTGTTGTGGCTATTCGGGGTGTTTATGGTTCCATATAAATTTTTGAAATGTCTGTTCTATTTCTGTGAAATACGTCATTGGTATCTTAATAGGGATTGCGTTGAATCTATAAATTGCTTTGGGTAGTATGGACATTTTGAGGATATTAATTCTTCCCATCCATGAGGACGGTATATGCTTCCATTTATTTGTGTCTTCCTTAATTTCTTTTTTCAATGTTGTATAGTTTTCTGCATACAGGTCTTTTGTGTCTTTGGTTAAATTTATCCCTAGGTACTTTATCTTTTTTCGTGCTATATCGAATGGTATATTTTTCTGATTTCTTCTTCTTCTATTGCATTGCTGGTGTACAAAAACGCCTTTGATTTCTGAATGTTGACTTTGTATCCTGCTGTTTTGCCAAATTCACTTATTAGGTTGAGGAGTTTTTTGGTAGAGTCTACAGGGTTCTCTATGTACACTATCATGTCATCTGCAAACAATGATAGTTTTACTTCCTCCTTTCCTATTTGGAATCCTTTTATCTCTTTCTCTTGTCTGACCGCTGTGGCTAGGACGTCCAATACCATGTTGAAAAGAAGCGGTGAGAGCGGACGTCCTTGTCGTGTTTCCGATCATAGTGGGAAAGCTTTCAGTTTTTGCCCGTTGAGTATGATATTAGCTGTAGGTTTTTCATATATGGCCTTTATTACGTTGAGGAATGCCCCATTTATTCCCATTTTGCTGAGTGTTTTGATCATAAATGGGTGCTGTACCTTGTCAAATGCTTTTTCTGCATCTATCGAGATGATCATGTGGATTTTGTCTTGTCTTTTATTTATGTGATGTATCACGTTTACTGATTTGCGTATATTGAACCATCCCTGCATCCCTGGGATGAATCCCACTTGATCGTGGTGGATAATCTTTTGAATGTATTGCTCGATGTGGTTTGCCAATATTTTGTTGAGGATTTTAGCATCTATGTTCATCAGCGAAATTGGCCTGTAGTTTTCTTTCTTTGTAGGGTCTTTATCTGGTTTTGGGATCAGGGTGATGCTGGCCTCATAGAAGAAGTCTGGGAGTCTTCCCTCCACTTGGATTTTTTGGACTAGTCTGAGAAGGACAGGGGTTAGCTCTTCCTTAAATGTTTTGTAAAATTCTCCTGTGAAACCGTCTGGCCCTGGCTTTTGTGTGCTGGGAGTTTTTTGACTACTGCTTCAATTTCCCCAGCTGTTATCGGTCTGTTCAAGCTTTCTGTTTCTTCCTCCTTCAGTGTTGGAAGATTATACTTTTCTAAAAATTTGTCCATTTCATCAAGATTTTCAAATTTCTTGGCATATAATTGTTCATAATAATTTCTGATGATCATTTGTATTTCTGTGGTATCAGTTGTTATTTCTCCTCTTTCGTTTCTGATATTATTAATTTGGGTCCTCTCCCTTTTTTTCTTGATGAGTCCACTTAAAGATTTGTCAATTTTATTTATCTTTTCAAAGAACCAGCTTCTGGATTGGGTGATCCTCTGAATTGTTCTTTTTGTGTCTATGTCATTCAGTTCTGCTCTGATCTTGACTATTTCCTTCCTTCTACTTGCTCTGGGATTTATTTATTGTTGTTTCTCCAGTTCTTGAAGTTGTAGTGTTAGGTCTTTTATTTGAAATATTTCTATCTTTTTTAGGGAAACCTGTATTGCTATGAACTTCCCTCTCAGGACCGCCTTTGCTGTGTCCTGTAGGTTTTGAACTGTTGTCTGTTCATTTTCATTTGTTTCCAGAAATTTTTTGATTTCTTCTCTTACCTCATTATTGACCCATTCATTGTTTAATAGTGTACTGTTCAGTCTCCATGAGTTTGCAAGTTTTTGAAGTTTCTCTTTGAGGTTGATTTCGAGGTTCAAGGCCTTGTGGTCTGAGAAAAAGTTTGGTGTTATTTCAATATTCCTGAATTTGCTGAGGCTTGCTTTGTGTCCTATCATGTGGTCTATCTTTGAAAAACTGCCATGAGCATTTGAAAAGAATGTGTATTTTTCTTCTTTGGGATGTAAGGTTCTATATATGTCAGTTAAGTCTCTTTGATTCAGTGTGTCATTCAGCTCCACAATGTCATTGTTGATGTTTTGTTTGGAAGATCTGTCCATTTTTGACAGTGGGGTGTTGAAAAACCTACTATCAGTGTGTTGCTGTCTATATCTTTTTTGAAGTCATGCAACAATTTCCTTATAAACTTGGGGGCTCCTATATTGGGAGCATATAAGTTTACAATGTTGATGTCTTCTTGATAGATTCTTCCTTTAAGTATGATAAAGTGCCCCTCTGGGTCTCTCTTTATGGCCTTTGCTTTGAAATTTACTTTGTCTGATACAAGTATGGCAATGCCTGCCTTTTTCTCATGTCCATTTGCTTGGAATATTTTTTTCCATCCCTTTACTTTCAATCTGTGTAGGTCTTTTGCTCTGAGGGGGGTCTCTTGTAGGCAGCATATGTGTGGGTCATGTTTTCTTATCCATTCAGCTACCCTGTGTCTTTTGATTGGGACATTGAGTCCATTCACATTGAGAGATATTACTGATAGAAACTTACTCATCTTTTCTCTTTGTACTTGTGTTCATCTCTGTCTCATTCTTTTCCTTCATCTGCCTAAAGCAGTCCCCTTAGCATATCTTGGAGTGCTGGTTTGGTAGAGATGTATTCTTTTAGCTTTCTTTTGTCTGGGAAACTCCGTATTTCCCCTTCTATTTTAATGGAGAGCCTTGCTGGGTAGAGCAGCCTTGGCTGTAGGCCCTTGCTTTTCATGGCTTGGAATATTTGTTGCCATTCCCTTCTGGCTTGTAGTGTTTCTGTTGAGAAGTCAGCTCCTAGGCGTATCGGGGCCCCCTTGTATGTTACTTTCTCCTTCTCCCTTGCTGCCTTGAGGATTCTCTCTTTGTCTTTGACATGTGCCATTTTAATGATGATGTGTCTTGGAGTGGACCTCCTTGGGTCCCTCTTGAGTGGGGTCCTCTGCCTCCTGGATCCATGAGAGCCTTTCTCTCCTCAAATTAGGGAAATTTTCCATCATTACTTTTTCGAGGAGGTTCTCTATTCCTTGCTCCTCTTCTTCTCCTTCTGGTATCCCTATTATGCAGATATTATTGCATTTCAGGTTGTCCTGCATTTCCCTAAATTCTTCTTCATTCTTTTTGAGCCGTTTTTCCATTTCTTGTTCTTTCTGGGAGCTTTTTTCTACCTTGTCCTCCGTCTCACTGATTCGATCCTCGGCTTCATCCAGGCTGCTTTGGATTCCTTCTACTGTGTTCTTCAGTTCAGAAATGGTGTTCTTCATATCCTCTTGTGTCTTCTTGATAGTTTCTATGTCCTTTTCCAGGCTGATATAGTTTGCTGTAAGATCCTGATAGTTTCTCTGCAGTTTCTCATAGTTCTCTTTGAACTGGCTGAGCTCATTGAGCTTCCTTAGAACCATTGTTTTGAATTCCATATCTGATAGTTCCCTTGCCTCTATTTCATTTAGCTCTCTCTGTGGGGCGTCCCGTTTTCCACTCATTTACGGGGGAACTTCTTTTTCTTCCCATTTTTGTGAGAGTCTGTTAATTATTTTTGTCCTTTACTTTTCTTTCTGGGCTTGCCTCTGATGATGTCAGTTGTTCACCCTATAGGGCCTTGGGTTGTTTGTTTGAGCCTTTCAGGAGTCTAATGCCTGTGTCTGACTCCTGCTTGGAGCAGCTCTGTGATCCCTTTGGTCAGGGCTGGGCTATTATTTGGGATCTCTCTGCGCTCTCACGCGGGCTCCTTGAGTGCGTTCCCAGCGCGGCAGGGTCCCCCACCTGCCTGGGCTCGCATGTGCTTGCCCCAGACAAGGGGGCTTATTCACGACCTCCCGTACTCATCTGGCCTCCCTGGCACGCGAGCTTTGCGGCACTGGTCAGTTTAGGGTCTTCTATTGTGTGTTTTCCCCGCTTTTGGCTCTTTGGGTGCGTTGCTTGCCCTCGCCAAATGGGGTCTACGGAAATGGGAGGAAATCAGCTCTAGGACTCTCCGGGTAACCCTGTTTCTGGTCTCTCCTCCAGGGACTCTGGGCAGCTCTACGTATTTTGTGGGCCGCTCCGCAATCGCGGCGGGTAGGTCAATTTACGCCTGCCCTTGCCCCTCTGTGCACTCCCTCGCAGGCCGTATGGGTGCCAGTCTGTGTGAGGCCTGTTGGCAGGTGCAAGCGTTCGCCAGCCCGCGTGGGTCACACACACGCTCGCCAACCCTCGCCGGTCACTTGGCACAAGTGTGCGCACCTGCTCTGGGTGTTTTGGGGGTGTCTGTGTTTGCTTTTCAGCTTTCGCCTCTTTGGGGGTGTGGCCTCTTCCTGCGCAATGGAGACTACTGCAAGGAGAAGGAATCGGGACTACCCGGTTCCTCCTCCAGTTCTTTCCCCAATGCCTCCGTTTCTAGTCTCCCCTCAGGGGCCTCTGGGCAGTTCTGTGACCCTTTCAGCCAAGGATCCAACCCCTGTGCGGACTGCGTTTCAATTGCAGGCTGTCTGGTTCATGCGCACCCCACTTCTTCCTCTTTGGGGGCGCGCCTTTCCAGCCCACAATGGAGACTACCGAACGGGGAGGGAGTCGGGACTCCCCAGTTCCTCCTCCCGTTCTTTCCCCAACGCCTCTGTCTCCAGTCTCTCCTCAAGGCTCTCCCAGCCAGTCTGCACTCAGCCCCGTAACTCACAGGCGTACAAGCTGTGCGCGGAGCGCACAAAAGGCAGGTTAATTGATTCCCTTATGCCTGAGCGAGATGGTAGCTGCAGAGTGGGAAGTGCGTTATCACCCGGGCTCCACCGGCCGCCGTGTCAGTTCTCTTCACAAAGTTTTCCTCAACAGTCTTTTCCCAGGCACCAGCCCACCCTGCTGCCGCCTCTACCTAGCGATCAAGGAGGGTGGCTGCCGCTGCAACTTTTGCGTTTGCCCTTTAAATGTCTTTTTGCATCCCCAGCCACCTGTCTCTGGCAGAGAGCACCCCTAAGCTTTTTGGGGTTTGTTTTGTCTGTATTTTCTCGGCTTTAGCTGCTGTAGTTTAGGGGTTCCTGTTTATGATTCAGACCCCGTTCTTCTCGGGGGGACGCTAACTGGCCGTTTCAATGTCCCTCTGGTGCCAGTGCCCGTGCGCACCCAGCCCACCCTATCAAGCCTCCACCGCACTTCTCACCCGTTGGGATGTGTGAGAGTAGAATCCACTGTCCACGGCACCAAGGCTCCTCTCCCACTATCGCTCCACTGCTTTCCAGGTGATTACTCCATTATTTAGTTGCAATTCCAGTTTGGTTTTGGGAGGAGGTCAGCGTGACTCCCTTTCACTCCTCCGCCATCTTTCCAATCTCATCTTGTATATCTTATAAAGAAAAAAACGCTAGTTTTTTTTTTCAATAAAAATATGGCATTGCATACAAAACAAACTGTGTTATCTCGGTTAATGCTATCAGTTTATTCCAGATGAGAAAGCAGTTGAATGTTGCTATAGCATTTGAAGTATCTTAACTAAAAGTGGAAGTGTCCACCAGCTGAAAATCACTGCTGTATGTTGAGATTAATTCTTTCACTTTTTGCCTGACTTAAAATATATTATTTCACCTTCATAATTTATACACAATAGCTTACCAATTTATTATATAGTTCTGTGAGGTTTTACAGATGCTACAGTCCTATTCAGAAAAATTCCATCACCCCCCAGAATTACCCAGTGCCCAATTTTAGTTGCCTGTCTTGGTTCTCAAAGTCTCTAGTAGTCGCAGATTTATTTTCTGTCCTATAGCTTTGCTTTTTTAAAGAATATCGTATAATTGAATAATGCAGTGTGTTGCCGTTAAGTCTGGCTATTATATAGATCATCACTGTGGTAATTTGATATGTTTCTGAAATTTTCTATATTTTAAACAGGAGTGAACGTCTAATTGTTTCTAAGTACTAGTAGCCAACTATTGGAAAATAACATAAAAAAGCATAACATAACATAACAAGGTTTCAAAAGATTTATGGAGGAATATACTTAACAAAATATGTAAGAGCTTTACATGACAGCAATACAACATTGTTTAGAGAAATTAAAGAATACATGAATAAAAAAATGGAACTGTCAACAGTGAGAGTTATTATTAGTTTTTTTAATGACCACTGTCACTCCTTGAATTATCTTGGTTTCCTATGTCCTAAAGTTTTCTCTGAAAACTCATTGTTTCTTTATTTTCTTCATTTTCATACCATCCTTTGCTTACAAATCAGGAAAATATTGATGAGTCCTTTGTATACCATAGGTACCTTTGGGTCTAAAACCTCATGCTCAGACACAGCTTCTAAAATAATCAAAGAGGGTTTCCAGCAAGGAAGAAACTTAAAGACCCAGAGAGTAGTTCTCAACTGGGGACAGTTTTGCTCCCCAGAAGATGTTTGGCAGTGTTGGGAGACATGCTCTAATGGGTAGAGGTCAGAGATGCTGCTGAACATCCTATAATGTACAGCACTGCCCCCACAACAAACTGACCCACAGTGTCACTAGTACTGTATTGAGAAACTGCTCTAGTGCAGCCTTTTAGGCCCAGAGTGAAATGGCTTAGCCAGTGTCCCCAGCTTCCTATTTCTGGGAGGGAAACCAGGCCTCCAGATGCATAAGCCAGGGTTCTTTAGTCACTCCAGGCTTCTGTTTTGAAGATATCTTTTTTTAAACTTATAAAGATAATATGTACTTGGGATAGAAAATTCAAACACTGTATAGAATAGTATAAAAAGGGAGGAAATAATGAACCTAATTCTGTTATTGGGACAGTTCCTTTTCACAATTTGGTAAATATATATCCAATTTCCCCCTTCTGCTTTTATCCACATATAGACATTTAGACCTAATCATTTTTGATAAACAGGCTCATATGTCACACAGTCTGTGCCTTCTTTCCTTGGTAAAGGCTGATGAGAGGGCATGTGCTGAATGCATGGCTGGGGAGAAGGCTGACATCCACTTACAGAAGGCAAAATCCCCTTGCAGATAGAGACATCCTGTGCAGGGGTGACCATTTTATGAGCATTCATATGAAAGTCAGACCAGCTCTGGAGCTACTCTGGGAAGAATGATGAATTAGTAAATCGGGCTATATGTCATTCTTTTCCATGGCTGTATACTACTCTATATAAAAATATCTCTTAATATTAGTCAAAAAACACCCCAAAATGAAAAGGGACTGAGTTCCTTTTTAATACATTCCTCTTTACCAAAGACAGCAAGTTTCACAATGTGAATATTGGAATAAGTCCTTCACCTCCACCTTTTTCATTGGTGTGCAGTTTTAAAATTTTAACCGGCTTGAAAGCTATAGGTGTTTTGTACAGTGGAGTGTTTAATTAGGGCTACCCAAAGAAAATGTTGTTGGGGTGCATTCTCTGCATGTATTAGTAGGGGCAACAAATCACTGCAGTCCTCCTGATGATTTAAATAATTTGGCAGCCCTTCCAGAAGCAGCCAGATTGTAATGTAAACATCTGTTACCTTTTCTTTGCTTTCAGAACTGATTAAGAAACCCGGCTTTATACTGGAGACAGCTTTCTTCATGTATATTTTTGGATTAATTCCTTCTTAGCAAGCTTGTGTGTGTGCAGGTGCACACACACACAGACACAAATCGAAAGAGTGGTAAAATTGGTTCCCATGGCCCAGTCCTTCCTGGACCAAACTTGAATTTTATTTGCGTTCTGTCCTGCTTTTGTGCCCTGGGGTCTGCTAGGAGCATGGCGCTCTATGTGCTGAGCACAGTTGTGAGTCTCTCCCTGGGTACCAATGTCATTCTCCTTGTGTGCTGAATTTCCATCCACCTCAAATACTAAGAGCTGATATGCAGCTGAGATTTTGGGAACTAGCTGGTTAACATCCCCAGTAAGGCCACATAGTACCAGTGGGGGTGGAGAGGGATGGGTGGGCAAGGAGACTTTGAAATGAAATTGGATCTTCGATAGCAAATGTCTGTTTCCCTAGAGTTTTCTGTAGGTATTTGTCATTTTTACATTAGGGGATATTTGTTAAATATTTGTTTTGTTGATCTTGCAGGAAATCATAGTAGCAGCAATTGTTATCATTTGTTGAATAAAGATGTTGGGTGCTGTACTAATAAACATTTTAAAAAATTGAAATGCAAGTAACATAAAATTTACCCACTGAACCGCTTTCAAGTGTACAGTTCAGTGACATTAAGTACCTTCACATTGTTGTGCAACAGTCACCACCATCCATCCACAGAATTCTTGTCATCTTGCAAAACCAAAATTCTGTTCCCATTAAACAACAGTTCCCCATTTCTCTTACCTCCAGCCTCTGGCAACCACCATTCTAATTTCTGTCTCTACAAATTGAACTGCTCTAGGTACCTCATATATGTGAAATCACACAATATTTGTCCTTTTACATCTGGTTTATTTCCCTGAGCATAATTTCTTCAGGATTCATCCATGCTGTAGTGTGTGTCAGAATTTCCTTCCTGAGAATCAAGATGGTAGAGGAGTGAGTGGAAGTCACACTGACCTACTCCCAGGACCAACCTGGAATTACAACTAAATGGTGGAGAAATCACCTAGAACAAACAACTGAACAATAGAGAGAGAGGAGCCTTGTAACCTAGGAGACAGAGGAATAGGCTTTAGTGCAATTTCACTGGTAAGGAGTGCGGTAGAGATTGGAGAAGGTGGGTGGGTCGCCCACGGGCAGCAGCACCAGAAGGATGTTGAAACAGCCAGCTGGATCCCCCTGAGAAGAGTGGGGTCTAAACCAAAAGTGGGGATCTCTAGCCCACAGCACCAGATCCCAAAAAGTACACAGAAAATAGCCAGCTGTGAAAAGCAGCAGGATTGCTCTCTGCCAGAGACAGGTGGCTAGAGATGCAAAGAACTGCTTAAAGGGCCAACTCATAAATTTTTACTTGCAGCCACTGACCCTGATCTCTGGCAAAGGTGGGGGGAGAATGGGCTAGAGACGCCTGAGGAGAGACTGTGCAAGGAGGCTTTGGGGAGAGAACTGAGAGAGTAGCCGGCGGGATCTCGGTGCTGACTCATCACTTATGTGGCAGCAGCCATCTTGCTCAGGCAGAGTCCACTCCCCCTGAGTGGCACCAGCGTCAAAGGACCCAATAGCCCTACCCCCAGATGGGATTTCACCCGGCCCTGTGCTGTCTAAGCCGTTGGATGAATGCAGAGTGGCAGCCACAGACAGTAGATGCCTGGCTAAAGGAGGTCCAATGAGGTCTGGAGACACTTGAGGAGAGGCTGGGGGTGGAGGCTTTGTGGAGAGAACAGAGTAGCTAGTGGGATCCCAGTGCTGACTCCTCCCCCATACAGCAGCAGCATGAGAGGACCCACTAACCCTGCTCCTAGGAGGGACCCTGCCCTGCCCTGAGCTGTCTAAGGCAGCCTGCTTAGTGCCATGTGAATAGATTAACAGCTGAAGGAGAAAGCCACAAACAGTAGATTCCTGGAAGTCTTGAACAGATTGTCTAAGGTCAGACAGGGTCAACATCTGACATTATCAGAGGCAGATCCAGAAAGTAAAAACAGTGGTCTCCAACCATAGATGATCACACCACAAAGTCAGGAAATCAAGACAGATCAACCTAAGAATCAGACGCAAAAGAGGAGTCTCACAAATAATGGGAAGCCAAAGAAATATACCCCACTCGAAGGGAAAGGAGGAATCCCCAGAAAAAGAACTAAATGAAATAGAGGCAAGTAAACTATCAGATATTGAGTTCCAAACAATGGTTCTAAGGAAGCTCAGTGAGCTCAGTAGGCTCAGAGAGCATTACCGAAAACTACAGGAAAAATATGAGGAACTCACCGCAAACTATATCAGCATGAAAAAGGATATAGAAACCATCAATAACAGACAAGAGGAAATGAAGAATACAATTTCTGAATTGAAGAACACAGTAGAAGGAATCCAAAGCAGGCTAGATGAAGCTGAGGACCGAATCAGCGAGCTGGAGGACAAGGTAGAAAAAAGCTCCCAGAAAGAGCAAGAAAATGAAAAAAGACCAAAAGGAATGAAGAGGCATTGAGAGAAATGCAGGACAACCTGAAATGCAATAATATCTGCATAATAGGGATACCAGAAGGAGAAGAAGAGGAGCAAGGGATAGAGAACCTCTTTGAAAAAGTAATGATGGAAAACTTCCCCAATTTGAGGAGAGAAAAGGTCTCACGGGTCCAGAAAGCACAGAGGGCCCCACTCAAGAGGAACCCAATGACGACCACTCCAAGACCCATCATCATTAAAATGGCAAATATGAAAGACAAACAGAGAATCCTAAAGCGAGCAAGAGGAAAGAGGTAGGAATATATAAGGGAACCTCACTATGGCTAGTATCTGACTTCTCAACAGAAACACTGCAAGCCAGAAGGGAATGGCAAGAAATATTCCAACTCATGAAAAGCAAGGGCCTGCAACCAAGACTGCTCTACTCAGCAAGGCTCTCAATTAAAATGGAAGGAGAACTAAGGAGTTTCTCAGACAAAAGATGGCTAAAAGAATACACTTCCACCAAGCCAGCTCTGCAAAATATGCTAAAAGGACTGCTTTAAGATGAAGAAAAAGTTTCTATGAGTACCCAGTTCCTTTCAGAGTTGCCAATACTTGATATTACCAATATTTTTAATACTCATTAATCTGATTGTGACAATGATGTTATTTTAATTGTTCCTTTATTATTTGTTGATACTAAACCTGTCTTTGTATATTTCTTGCTTATTTCTATTATTTTTAAAAAGCTTTAAATGACTTTTTGGTATTTATCCATTTATTGCTTAAAGGTTTACAGAACTTTTTTCCCTAAAAAAACAAACAACCCCCCCCAAAACCCTCCTATTAACCATGTTTTAAATGTGTTGCAAATAATTTTCTATTCTAACCTTTAACTTTTTTATATGTATATTACTATATAGTTAAATGTTTAATATAGTCATATTGTCAATGTTTACTTTATAGCATCTGGGTTTGAATATTTTACTTCAGGCCATGAAAAATATTAGTTCTATTTTATTCTAAAACTTCTTAGATTCTACATATTGATTTTTAACTCACCTGAATATTTCTTGTATAATGTGTGAAATAGGGTTCTTCTATATTTGTTTTATTTCAAGTAATAGTGGTCCATGCACCTTATTTGCTGAATAAGCCTTATTTTACCCATTGATTTGAAATATCAACTTAATCATATATTATATTGTTAGACAGATATATACATTTGTCTCCAGAATGCTCATTATATTTCATTGACCTAATTGATTATTTCTGTGCTGATGTCATGTTAGTTTAGTTGCTGAGACTTTTTAATGGTTTTAAATTTTTTAAATATTTTATAATTAACTTTGACATTTTAAAAATATAAATAAAATCAATCTGCATTTAAGAAAGAAAGAGAGAGAGAGATGGAACTTCTACTTTTTGTGACAACATGGATGGAACTGGAGAATATTAAGCTAAGTGAAGTAAGCCAGTTGATGAAAGACAAACACCATATGATCTCACCTATAAGTGGACTCTATTCAACAAAATAAACTAATGAACAAAATAAAGCACAGACATGAAAACTTGGAGCAGATTGAAAGTGACCAGAGGGGATGGAGGAAGAGGACAATGGTGGAAAGAAGGAGAAGAGACTAGACAAAGAACATGTATGAATGACCCATGGACATGGACAACAGAGTGGGAATTGACTGTGGGAATGGGGGGGTGGGATGGGTGGAGGGAGGTAAAGGGGGAAAAATTGAGACAGCTGTAATAGAATAAACATGATTTATAAATTAAAAAAAATTCCTTTTTTAAGGCTGAGTAATATTCTATTGTATGTATTTATCACTTTGTTTATGCATTTATTCATCCATGGACACATGGGGTTACTTCTACATTTTGGTGATTTTGAATAATGGGGCTGTGCACACAGGTATACAAATATCTGTCTGAGTCTTTGCTTTCAATTCTTTTGGGTATATACTCACAAGGGGAATTTTTGAATCATATGGTAATTTTATTACTTATTTTTTGAGGAACCACCATACTGGTTTCTGTAGTGGCTGCCTTACTTTACTGCACTAAGTATTTTTATGTACTATCTAATTTATCCCTCCCCCAGCTCCGCAGGATAGACACAATCATCTCCCTTCTGTGCATAAGGAAAGTTAGGCATATCAGGATGAAGACACACAGGTCGCTGTGGCAGAGCCATTATTTGAACCCAGACAGTGTGGTCCAGAGCCAAAGGTTGTACTAGATTCATTCTTTCAGTTCAAGAAATACTGCCTGAGCTCTTCATGCATATGGCCTGGGAATGACTGGGGCTAACAGATAAATAACAAACATGTTTATCCCAAGGAGAAGCTCTAAAAATCCTCATCTTTTAAAAAATTTTTAAAATATATGTTTATTGATAGAGAGAGAAAGAGAGAGAGAGAGAGAGAGAGAAAGAAGAGAGAAACATTGATTGGTTGCCTCCCACCTGACCAGGGATTGAAACTGCAACCTAGATAATGTGCCCTGACTGGGAATCGAACACTCAGCCTTTTGGTGTACGGGACAGTGCTCCAATGAACTGAACGAACTGGCCAGGGCAAAAAGTCCTCATCTTGCCACACTGAGGAGTTTGCTTGATACTTGAGTTCCTGTGAGTCAAATGCTTGTTGTGAAATGGGTATTTCACAAAGGTAATAAGACACCAATAAATATATATTCTGTTTATTTTGGCTGCTGATACCAGTTGTGTCTCAAATCCTCTGCAATTAATAACCATGTAGCCCATGGTTTTTAACATGCCATGATGATTTTTGCTTCTTATTGGAGTTGGGGGTTTGAGACAGTTCAAGAAAATAATAGAGATGATGATTGCATTTTTTCTTTACAGAGTGAGTGGGCATCTTTCACACCAAAAATGCAGGGTAATGGAGTTACAGAGGATGCCATGTTTAGTCACTTTCTGGAATTAAGAATTTATCAAGTTTGTGGTGCCCGAGTCCTTTATAGGCACCCTATGTTTATTCATTTTTGTGATTACACAATGGAAGAGGCTCTGCTGGATGTGATGAGCAAAAGCAAGATGTGAAGACATTTAAATGCACTTGAAATTAACATTTGCACAAATAAGTATCTGATGTGATATTCTAATTTGATTCTAAAGGCCTGGGAATAAGCCTGGAATCCTGTCTGTCAGATTTGTGCAGTTCATTTGGAAAGGTTCTGTGTTGTTTAGAGGAAAATGGCCAGTGTCTGGAATACCAAAGCCTCATGTTCCTCATGGGTGACTAAGGGGAGCAGAGAATACAGGTAAGCTTGCTATTGATACTGGCCTATCATATTGGCTACCCTTTTACAATGGTGTTCTTCATAGTGGGGAAAAGTTGGCTTGTCTTGATGTATACACTGACAAAGTACACTACTCATCCTACAGAAGTATTAATCAGGAAAGGAAAATATTCCTTAAGTGTGAAACTTAAGGTAATTCTGAGAAAAATGACTGGCAAGATTCCTGGAAAACTTTGCTTCTTTGAGACATTTTGGTTCTGAATTTACCCTTCACATTTACAAAAGATTCAGGATCCCAAGTGCAAACTCAGATTCTGGTTTGATGCACAAGTATTTCTTAGTCATAGTGTAACTAGATATGAACTTACAAGCAGTTGAGTACATCTATGTGTGAATTTCATAGTCCTCATTTACTTAGACGTAAGGGGAGATGGATGTACGGTTTAAATTGATTGCAATTTTTTTTGACCTCTGCATACTTTGGACCTTTAAAATCTACTTCATATTACTAATTTTGTTTGGTATGCTTGTTCCCCAATTCCAGTATTATTGTAATTCTCAATGTTGTCACTTAGACCAGTGCATAATAATCACCTGGAGGGTTTTGCTAAAACACAGATTCCTGGGTCTCTGTCCAAAGGTGTGGTTCAGTAGGTCTGGGGTGGAGCCTGAGAATTTCCATTTCCAACTACTTCTCACAGAGGGCTGATGCTGCCAAGTTTTGAACCACACTTTGCATAACTGTAGTTCATTGTTCAGAGTTAAAATTTTTAATGTGGAGATTTTTGTAAAACAACATTATTTTGACTAGTTTAAAAGTTTCTCATTTTGTAACACGCTGAATGCTTGTCTAAATATTATGATTCTGAAGATTAATTTAAATTACTGAGCCAAAAGTACATATTAGATGTTGGTTTCCTCAGAACCATGTATGAGAAACTGATTTTGAAAATGTCCCTAAGTTTCTTTTTAGAGCATAAAGTACATTTTCTGTCATTGAGGATATTTAAAATAAGAAGCATGCAATTGATTACCTGGATGTTGAGACAGTTTTGCTGCACATAGCACATAGCTAGCTTTGGTCGTCTGGCTGATGTCTGGATTGGTAGGGAAAAAAATATGGCTTCTAGTTCCATATACTTTTGAGTCTGACATAAATTTTAGACCTGTCAGTAGGTGACATACAGGAATTTTATTATTGTTCCTGTATATTAAGATCAAGCAGATGTTAAAAGCTGATGTGGACTTAAGACTTCATCCATTCTGGGAATACATGAAGATTTAGCCCTGACCAGAAGATGGAGTTGAAGATAGAATTATAGGACTTGAGGGGGTATGGTAAGTGTTTTGCACAGATGCCTGGCTTGTTGCATTCTCCTACTGGCTGGAAGAATAAGTTATCTTGTGTGTTTGCTTATACAAAAAGCTTTCAGTGGATATTTGTCTTGTGCTATTTAAAAAATTTGGTGGTTGCAAACAGAAATCTCTTCTGAATAAAAACAAATGTAAAAAGTTTGATTTTAAAAAATTGTACTCATATTTAAAAATTGGAGTTTTCAGTATATTTTGGAGATGGTCCAACTTACAGAAATGTGTGGGTGTTGGCAGGAAGGTTAGAATTGGCAACAACCAAGAAGAGGGAGTAGACTGGGTCAGAGTCATTTAACCTCTTCTGTCTCCAGAGCTGTGTGTTAATTACATGGCTAGTTTGAGGATTGTATTGCGTGTGACTAGGTTTGTACTAACATTTTCTTGAGACCTGACTGTCCCTGTTGTCCCTTCCGAAGGTTTTCACTTTGGTCATTTCCACACAACTGTCAAGATGCTGCAGCTCTCCTCAGGGTGGGGGTGCTGCCGTTTTGCCCATTGTCCCCCAGCAGACTCAACTCCAGGCAGTAAGAAGATGAGGCTTCCAAGTTCAGTGTCACACTAGGGCAGGAGAGAAGATAGTTTACATGGAAGACTAAACAGCAGAAGCATCCAAACAGCAAAACTGCCCTACTTGTTTTTTAAAGAAAAAAATAGCCACTTAAAAAAACAAACAAACCCTATGGCATTTGGTTTAGAGTAGAAACTGGTGCGTGTGGATGGTGTTATTATAGCTGACAGCATTGTATCATTAGGAGAGTGGTGCCACAGTCATAATATAGGGTCACAGTGGCTTTGTGGAAGCCCTACTGGTAACATGGAAGTTATAAAAAAGTAATAGTAAAATTAGAGTTATGAAAAAGTGAGGATCCCCTTTAAATATCCCCGCAACCCATTTCTACCCTCCCTCTCCAAATACTATTAAGAGTTTGGCTAATATCCTTTGGCACATATTTAAAATACTTACTATGCGTTATGTCTCAAAGAAATCCAGACAGGGAAAAGAATGGACTCATGGTGGCTGGTAGACCCTCTCTAACCATGTGAAGTTGATTTATCAATGCTAAGTCATCAACAGAAGTAGGAAGCATATCTGGCATTTACCTTTAGTTAAAAAGTAAAAGGTAGAAACATAAAAATATATTACACTCTTCTGTTTATGTTATTTAAATCACATATGTTTAATAGTATTGTGTGTGATTTTTTTTTCACTTAAACAGTATCATTCTATGCCTCTGGTTCTATAATTTACATTTGCCACTTACCAGTGTCTTTCAGGTCTACCTATGCTGATACATGCATAGCTTTTGTCCATTTTTTTAACTGCCATTAGTTGGTCCCTTATGAATGTACTATATTTTATTTAGTTGATCACATACAGAGGGGCATTCAGATTTTTTTCTATTTTTTCCTATTGCAGAAAGTACTTAAAGACCATTCTTGAACAAATTCATACCTGGTATTAACTGAGATATAGTTTTTACTGTTCGAAGCTTTCTCATAATTATATGTCCTTTGTTGCCATGTGTTGGTATTTAGGAGAATAAAAGTGGAATTGTCATGTCAGAGGGTATGTTTTACTTTTTTTTAGGTTCCAGAATACAATTTATATATTTAAATATTATTTTTCAATTATACTTTACATTCAATATTATTTTGTTTTAGTTTCAGGTAGTTAAACAATCATATACTTTACAAATTGTTCCCTAGATATTTCTAGTACCCACCTGGCACTGTACATAGTTTTTAAAAAAAAAATTAAATAATTTATTTTTTCCAAATACATTTGTCTCCTCTTTCCCCCTACCACTTTCCCCTGCCCCTCTCCCCCCTCCCTCCCTCAATCATTCCCCACTTTGGCTTTGTCCATTAGTCCTTGCTGTATGTTCCTTGACTTGCTCCCTCCCTTCCTTTCCTCCTGCACACCCCTCCCTCCTTCCCTCTTGTCTCTGTTGGTTTCTTTTTCTTTCAGTGTTGCTCGTCTTATTTTCCTTGCATCTTTGTATTGTTGGTTAGGTTCCACTTATAGGTGAGATCATATGGTATTTGTCTTTCGCCCCCTGGCTTATTTCGCTTAGCATAGTGCTCTCCATTTCCATCCATGCTGTCGCGAAGTGCAGTAGTTCTTTTTTTCTTTCTGCTGAGTAGTATTCCATTGTGTAAATGTACCATAGTTTTTTGACCCAGTCATCTACTGATGGGCATTTAGGTTGCTTCCAACACTTGGCTATTGTAAATTGTGCTGCTATGAACATCGGGGTGCATAGGTTCTTTTGTATTGGCGTTTTGGTGTTCTCAGGGTATAGTCCCAGCAGGGGAATCGCTGGATCAAAAGGCAGTTCCATTTTCAGCTTTCTGAGGAAATTCCACACTGCTTTCCACAATGGCTGCACCAGTCTGCTTTCCCACCAACAATGTACTAGTGTTCCCTTTTCTCCACAGCCTTGCCAGCACCTGTTTGTTGATCTGTTTATGATGGCCATTCTGACAGGTGTGAGGTGGTACCTCATTGTGGTTTTGATCTGCATTTCTCTGATGGCTAGTGATGCCGAGCATCCTTTCAAATGTCTCTGGGCCCTCTGTATCTCGTCCTTGGAAAAGCGTCTGCCCAGGTCCTTTGCCCATTTTTTGATTGGATCGTTTGTCTTCTTGGAGTGGAGTCGAGTGAGTTCTTTATATATCTTGGAGTTCACAACTCTATCTAATGTATCATTAGCGAATATATTTTCCCATATGCTTGGCTCCCTTTTCATTTTGCTAATGTTTTCTTTAGCCGTGCAGAAGCTTCTTACTTTGATGAGGTCCCACTTGTTTATTCTTTCCTTTATGTCCCTTGCCTTAGGCGACATATCGGTGAAAAAATTGCTGCGTGGGATATCTGAGAGTTTCCTGCCGATGTTCTCCTCTAGCACTTTGATGGTGTTGCGACTTATATTTAAGTCTTTTATCCATCTTGAGTTTTTTTTTGTGTATGGTGTCAGCTGATGATCCAATTTCAATTTTTTGCATGTAGCTGTTCAGCTCTCCCAACACCATTTTTTGAAGGAGCTATTTTTACTCCACTTTATACTTCTTCCTCCTTTGTCAAATATTAGTTACCCATTTAGGACTGGGCTTATTTCTGGGCTTTTTATTCTGTTCCACCGGTCTATGGATCTGTTCTTGTGCCAGTATCAGATTGTTTTGAATATAGTGGCTTTGTAATATAGTTTGATGTCTGGTATTGTGATCCTTCCTACTTTGTTTTTCTTTCTCAAAATTGCTGAGGCTATTCGGGGTTATTTATGGTTCCATATAAATTTTTGAAATGTTTGTTCTGTTTCTGTGAAATACGTCGTTGGTATCTTTATAGGGATTGTGTTGAATCTATAAATTGCTTTGTGTAGTATGGACAGTTTGATGATATTAGTTCTTCCAATCCATGAGCATGGTATATGCTTCCATTTATTTGTGTCTTCCTTAATTTCATTCTTCAACGTGTATAGCTTTCTGCATACAGGTCTTTTACCTTCTTGGTTAAATTTATTCCTAGGTACTTTATTTTTCTTGTTGCTATATCGAATGGTATTTTTTTATGATTTCTTCTTCTTCTATTTCATTGCTGGTGTACAAAAATGACTTTATTTCTGAATACTGCCATTCTATCCTGCTGTTTTGCCAAATCTACTTATTAGGTTGAGTAGTTTTTCGGTGGACTCTACAGGTTTTTCTATGTACACTATCATTTCATCTGTGAACAATGACAGTTTTACTTCCTCATTTCCTATTTGGATGCCTTTTATTTCTTTTTCTTGTCTGACCACTGTGGCTAGGACTTCCAATATTATGTTGAATAGAAATGATGAAAGCGGACATCCTTGTTGTGTTCCCGATCTTAGTGGGAAAGCTTTTAGTTTTTGTCCATTGAGTATGATGTTGGCTGTAGGTCCTTCATATGTAGCCTTTATTATGTTGAGGAATGCCCCATTTATTCCCATTTTGCTGAGTGTTTTGATCATAAATGCATGCTCTACCTTATTGAATGCTTTTTCTGCATCATTGAGATGATCAGGTGGTTTTTGTCTTTCCTTTTGTTTATGTGATGTATTATGTTTATTGATTTGTGTATATTGAACCATCCCTGCATGCCTGGGATGAATCCCACTTGATTGTGGTGGATAATCTTTTGAATGTATTGCTTGATGCGGTTGGCCAATATTTTGTTGAGGATTTTAGCGTCTATGTTCATCAGTGAAGTTGGCCTGTAGTTTTCTTTTTTGTAGGGTCTTTATCTGGTTTTGGGATTAGGATGATGCTGGCCCCATAAAAATAGTCTGGGAGTGTTCCCTCCTCTTGGATTTTTTGGACTAGTCTGAGAAGGACAGGGGTTAGCTCTTCCTTAAATGTTTTGTAAAAGTCTCCTGTGGAACTGTCCGGCCCAGGGATTTTGTGTGCCAGGTGTTTTTTAATTACTGCTTCAATTTTCCCTGCTGTTATCTATTCTGTTCAAGCTTTCTGTTTCTTCCTCCTTCAGTGTTGGAAGATTATACTTTTCTAGAAATTTGTTCATTCATTGAGGTTTTCAAATTTCTTGGCATATAATTGTTCATAGTAGTTTCTGACAATCCTTTGAATTTCTGTGGTATCAGTTGTTATTTCTCCTCTTTCATTTCTGATATTATTTATTTGGGTCCTCTCCCTTTTTTTCTGCTTAAAGGCTTGTCAATTTTATTTATATTTTCAAAGAACCCACTGCTGAATTGGTTGAATCTTTGAATTTTTCTTTTTGTCTCTATGTCATTCAGTTCTGCTCTGATCTTGACTATTTCCTTCCTTCTACTTGCTCTGGGATTTATTTGTTGTCGTTTCTCCAGTTCTTGAAATTGTAGTGTTAGGTCTTTTATTTGAAATGTTTCTATCTTTTTTTAGGTAGGCCTGTATTGCTATGAACTTCCCTCTCAGGACTGCCTTTTCAGTGTGCCATAGGTTTTGGACTGTTGTCTGTTCATTTTCATTTGTTTCCAGAGACTATTTGGTTTCTTCTCTTATCTCATTATTGACCCATTCATTGTTTAAAAGTGTACTGTTCAGTCTCTATGAGTTTGCAAGCTTTTGAGATTTCTCTTTGATGTTCATTTCCAGTTTTAAGCCCTTGTGGTCTGAGAAAATGCTTGATATTATTTCAACACTCCCGAATTTGCTGAGGTTTGCTTTGTGTCCTATCATGTGGTCTATCTTTGAAAAAGTTCCATGCGCTTTTGAAAAGAATGTGTATTTTGCTTCTTTGGGATGTAAGGTTCCATATATGTCAGTTAAGTCTCTTTGATTCAGTGTGTCATTCAGCTCCACAATATTCTTGTTGATGTTTTGTTTGGAAGATCTGTCCATTTTTGACACTGGGGTGTTGAAATCCCCTACTTTCAGTGTGTTGCTGTCTATATCTTTTTTGAAGTCATCCAAGATTTTCCTTTTATATTTGGGTGCTCCTATGTTGGGTGCATATAAGTTTAAAATGTTTATGTCTTCTTGATGGATTCTTTAAGTTTTTTAAGTGTCCCTCTGGGTCTCTTTTTATGGCTTTTGTTTTGAAATCTATTTTGTCTGATATAAGTATTGCAACCCCTGCTTTCTTCTCTTGTCTATTTGCTTGGAATATTTTTTCCATCCCTTTACTTTCAATCTGTGTAGGTCTTTTGTTCTGAGGTGGGTCTCTTGTAGGCAGCATATGTGTGCGTCATGTTTTCTTATCTATTCCGCTATCCTGTGTCTTTTAATTGGGGCATTTAGTCCATTTACATTGAGAGTTATTATTGATAGAAACATTCATTTTTTTCTCTTTGTACCTCTGTTTTTCTCTTTCTCACTCTTTTCTTTCATCTTAAACCAGTCCCTTTAGCATATGTTATAGTTCTGGTCTAGTGGACATGTATTCTTTTAGCCTTGTTTTGTCTGGGAAACTCCTTATTTCTCCTTCTATTTTAATTGAGAGCTTTGTTGGATAGAGCAACCTTGGTTGTAGGCCTTTGTTTTTCATGACTTGGAATATTTGTTGCCATTCCCTTCTGGCTTACAGTGTTTCTGTTGAGAAAGTCAGATCCTAGCTGTATGGGGTCTCCCTTGTAGGTTACTCCCTGTTTCTCTCTTGCTGCCTTTAGGATTCTTTCTTTGTCTATGATATTTACCATTTTAATGATGATGTGTCTTGGAGTGGTCCTCCTTGGGTTCCTCTTGAGTGGGGTCCTCTGTGCTTCCTGGACCCGTGAGACCTTTTCTCTCCTCAAATTGGGGAAGTTTTCCATCATTACTTTTTCAAAGAAGTTCTCTATCCTTTGTTCCTCTTCTTCTCTTTCTGGTATCCCTATTATGCGGATATTATTGCATTTCAGGTTGCCCTGTATTTCCCTCGGTGCCTCTTCATTCTTTTTGAGTATTTTTTCATTTTCTTGCTCTTTCTGGGAGCTTTTTTCTACCTTATCCTCCATCTCACTGATTCGATTCTTGGCTTTATCTATCCTGCTTTTGATTCTTCTTACTGTGTTCTTCAATTCAGAAATTGTATACTTCATATCCTCTTGAGTCTTCTTGATAGTTTCTATGTCCTTTTCCAGGTTGATATAGGTCACTGTAAGATCCTGATAGTTTCTATGCAGTTTCTTATAGTTATCTTTGAGCTGGCTGAGCTCATTGAGCTTCCTTAGAGCCATTGTCTTGAATTCGATATCTGATAGTTCCCTTGCCTCTATTTCATTTAGCTCTCTCTGTGGGGATTCCTCTTTTACCCTCATTTAGGGGGAACTTCTTTTTCTTCCCATTTTTGTGAGAGTATATATATATTTTTTGCTTCTGCTTCAATTGATGCATCGAGATTTTCTGACTTTGTTGATTAAACTTGTATGGTAGTAGGTGGGTCTTTTTATTTATTTATTTATTTATTTTCTTTCTGGGTCTGCCTCTGATGGTGTCAGTTGTTGACGTTATCTGACCTTGGGTCATTTGTTTTAGCCTTCCAGAAATCTACTGTCTGTGTCTGTGTCCTGTGACTGTCAATCTGGTCACTCTGTCCTTGTCTGTCAGGCTTAGGCATCACAGGGCAGAGCAGTGCCTCCTGATGGCGGAAATATCATGCCCTTATAGGCTGCTGTCACTCAGGGGAGTAGTCCACCTGAGCCAGATGTAGATTGTGGACTGGGAAAGAGTCTGCACCAGGACTTCCCAATGCCTCTGTCTCCAGTCTCTCCCTGAGGGTCTCTGGGCAGCTTTGTGACCCCTTCTGCCAGGGATCCACTATTTTTGTGGATCGCGTTGTAATCATGCACCTTTCGGCTCAGGTGCCCACTTCTGCCTCTTTGGGGGTGTGGCCTGCCTGCACAAAATGGGGACTACAGAATAGGGAGGGAGTCAGCTCCGGGACTCCTGGCTACTCCTCCAGTTCTTTCCCCAACCCCTCTGCCTCCAGTCTCTCCTCAAGGGTCTCTCTGCAGCTGTGTGTCCCATTTGGCCAGGGATCCTCTATTTCTTACAGCCAGTCTGCACTCAGCCCCCAGCCCACACACGCACAAGCTGCATGCAGAACGCACAAAAGGCAGGTTAATTGATTCACCTATGCCTAAGTGAGATGGTAGCTGCAGAGTGGGAGGTGAGTTATCACTGGGGCTTCGCTGGCCACCATCTCAGTTCTCTTCACAAAGTTTTCCTCGCCAATCTTTCCTCAGGCACCAGCCCACTCTCTTGCTGCCTCTACCCAGAGATCAAGAAAGGGTCTGCCACTGCAAATTTTTGCATTGGCCCTTTAAGTGTCTCTTTGCATCCCCAGCTGCATGTATCTGGCTGAGAGCGCCCCTAAACTTTTCGGTTGCATTTTGTCTGTCTGTTTTTCTGGTTTCAGCTGCTGTAGTCTAGGGGTCCCTGTTTAGGATCCAGACCCTGTTCTTCTCAGGGGGATCCAACTGGCTGTTTCAGTGTCCCTCTGGTGCTGGTGCCTGTGGGTGCCCAGCCCACCCTCTCGAGCCTCCACCACACTTCTCACCCATTGGTATGTGTGAAAGTTGATTCCACTGTTTGTCCGCAGCTCCAAGGCTCCTCTACCTCTATTGTTCCATTGTTTTCCAGGTGATTTCTCCACTACTTAGTCACAATTCCAGTTTGTCCTTTGAAGGAGGTCTATGTGACTCCCATTCACTCCTCAGCCATCTTTTTCTCCCCTGTACATAGTTATTACAGTGTTATTGCCTATACTGCCTATGCTGTAATTTATATCTTTGTGACTGTTTTGAAATTACCAATTTGTACTTCTTAATCCTGTCAGCTTTTTCAACCAGCCCACCAACTTTCCTCTCCTTGGGTATTCATCAGTCTTTTCTCTGTATCTGTTTCAATAAGTATGTTTCAGTTTTGTTTGTATATTTATTTTGTTTTTTAGATTCCACATATAAGTAAAATCATATGGTGTTTGTCTGTCTCTGATTTATCACTTAGCATAATATCCTCTAGGTCCATCCATGCTGTCACAAATGGTAAGAATTTATTCTTCTTTATGGCAAAGTAATATTCCATTGTATATATGTATCACAGCTTTTTTTATCCACTCATTTACTGATGGGCACTTGGGCTGCTTCCAGATCTTGGCTATTATAAACAATGCTGCAATGAACATAGGGACTCACATATTCTTCTGAATTAATATTTCAGGTTTCTTTGTATTTATTCCCAGAAGTGAAATTGCTGGATAAAAAGGCAGTTCCATTTTTCATTTTTTGAGGTAACTCCATACTGCTTTCCACAGTGGCTGCACCAGTCTGCATTCCCACCAACAATGTACTGGGGTACCCTTTTCTCCACAACCTTGCCAGCACTTGTTGTTTGTTGATTTATTTGTGATAGCCATTCTGACAGGTATGGGGTGATATCTCATTGTTTTAATTTGCATCTCTCTGATGATTAGTGACATTGAACATCTTTTCACATGTCTATGGGCCATCTGTATGTCTTCTGGGGAGAAGTGTCTGTTAGAGTCTCAGGCTGATTGGCGATGCATCCAGAAAATGGGGGACTGTGGAAAGTCTCTTGCATCATATTCTCTTGGAATTAAGCAATTTTGAGAAAGAAGAACGAAGTAAGAGGGATCACAATACCTGATATCAAGCCACATTACAAGGCCACTGTGATCAAAACAGTCTGGTACTGGCATAAGAACAGACATGTAGATCGATGGAAGAGAATAGAGAGCCCAGAAATAAATCCAAGTCTCTATAGTCAATTAATATTTGACAAAAGGGGCAGGAACATAAAATGGATTAAAAATAGCCTCTTCAACAAATGGTGTTGGCAGATCTGGACAGGTACATGCAAAAAAAAAAAAAATGAAACTAGACCACCAACTAATGCCATACCAAACACATACCAACACACAGGCAGTAAAATGTCAGATATCCCACATAGCAATATCTTTGCTGATATATCTCCTAGGGCAAAGGATATAAAGGAAAGAATAAACAAATGGGACTACATTAAATTAAAAAGCTTCTGCACAGCAAAAGAAAACATCAACAAAATGAAAAGGTAACCAACTATATGGGAAGACATACTTGCCAGTGATACCTTGAATGAGGATTAGATCTCCAAAATATATAAAGAACCCATAGAACTCAACACCAGAAAGAAAACCAATCCAATTAAAAAATGAGCAAAGGGCCAGAACATATACTTCTAGGAGGTCATACAGAGAGGCACAGAGGCATATGGAAGAATGTTCAGCATCACTAGCCATCAGAGAGATGCAAATTAAAACCACAATGACATATACCTTCACACTTATCAGAGTGGCCATCATTAACAAATCACAAAAAAACAAGTGCTGGCAAGGATGTGGGGAAAAGGGACCCACAGTATATTGTTGTTAGGAATGCAGATTGGTGCAGCTACTGTGGGAACAGTATGGAATTTCCTCAGAAAACTAAAAATGAAGGTTTACTTTTGATATAAGAGAAACAGGACCTTATGTATTTGTAGGTACATCTTATTTTAAATAATACATAAACAGCATTATAATCTGAAAGCACTGATTGAAGGAAGTTTGTGGAAAACCTGCTTTTAAAGGAAATGGTGTTTTATAATTCTGGAATTTTGTTTGTATTTTAACATTATATACTTTTCCATTGAAGTATTACCTTCTCTTTCTTTTCTTAAAAGGCAGTTTTAGAACTGGATTGCATGAGGGTAGTAGAGACAGAAGACAGCTAGGATTCCTGTTTGTAGGAGAAGCAGAAGTGGTGTTAGAGCAGTTTCTGGTGCCTTAATTTTCTCCCTGATGTCCTCTGAGCTCTCTCTCTTCTTTCCTGTGACCACACTGGCCATCTCTGGTTTCCTGGAATACAATAAACCTGTTCCTTCACCAGTGGCTGTGTACTTGATGTTCCAGTCCTTGGAGCATGGGTCCTCTGTTTTGTGTTCTGTTTTTTCTTTTTTCTTTTGGTTTCTTCCTCCTCACCTTAAAGTCTCAAATGTTCCTTTGACTATATGTCCCTTACCTACTCAGGACAACAGCAAACTGGCCTCCTATGGAGCATCAGTGGAAATTTCTAGTTGCTGATTATGTGGAAGTGCTCTTTATAAATGCATGTTGTTATCATTGTGAAGTTCTGCCAGAAGCTGTGTTGCTTTCTGAAATGTGTAGAGATTTTCCATAAGGCTGGGCATTGGTGTGAAAACATAGAGGTATGGAATTCAGAGTCTGGGCTTCTACCCTCTCATATAATCCTAGGGAAAATGCCATCATTTCTCAGAATTTTCAGTCTCCTTCACTGACACTCAGGGATGGAAGGTGCTGATTCTGCTCTTGGATTTGAATGAGATAGAAAAACCCATTGTTTTATAGTTAAGTTTCACAGAAAACAAAACCTGAAAACTCAAATCACAGAACACCTCGGTCTTATAAGTGCCTTTGAAATATTGATTATGTCTGAAATCTGTTATTATGTTCACTTGATGAGGAAGTATTATGTTAACTGACCTATCTGAGAAGTGTTTGATCTGAGGAGAAATATGTTTAGTGGAGAATGTTATTGGGTTGGCCAAAATTTCATTTAGTTTTTTCTGTATGATAACTCTAGTAGCGCTTAATTGTCTTTAACTTCATTAGAAACAGTTTTGTTAGATTGTATTGTGACAGCTGTCATATCAGCGTGCATTTAAAAAAACATCAAAATTGGTGAATATTTGTGCAGCCATTTTAATATTGAAGATGGAAGAAAATACACATTTTCAGTATATTGTGCATTATTATTTCAAGAAGAGTAAAAATACAACTGATGCGCCAAGAAAGATTTGAGCAGTGTATGGAGTAAGGTGCTGTGACTGATTAAATGTGTTAAAAATGGTTTGCAAAGTTTCTTGGTACTTTTGACATTTTGGCCAAATAATTCTTTGATATGGGTCTGTCTTATGCACTTGAAGATATTTAGCAGCACCCCTGGCCTCTACTCACTAGATTTCAATAGAAGGAGATAGCTGACACACTCAAAATATCCAAATCAATAAAGTTATTAGTAAAGATGAAAAATGTGCCTTTTATTTTACAGAAAAAACTAAATGGACTTTTTGGCCAACCTACTACCTTCCAGGATATTGGAGTGGAATCTTCTGGGAAGTTTCCTGAGGTGATGATAGAAGGCTCCATATTGGAGAATCCTTCTCCCTCCCTCCCTCTCTCCCTCCATCCCTCCCTCCCTCCCTTCCTTCCTCTTTTCTTTTTCTTTGTTTTCTTTTCTTTCCCTACCTCCCTCCCTCCCTGCCTCCTTCCCTCTCTCCCATCCTTCCTTTCTATTGTTTGATGGTCCCTCTATACAAAGTAGATGTGTACAGTATAAGGTAGTGGAAGCAATGCTAGTTGCCTACATACATCCTACAATTAGCACCCCATCCTTACCCCTTCCTTTGTAATGGAATCCTGACTTCTAGCCAAGCACATGCTCCACAGAATCAGGACTGTGTTTTACAACATCTCTGACCCTGGGATGGCCATGTGAGGTATATGTAGAAGTCTTCTGGGGAGTCTTCCTGAAATTGAGGGTGGAGCCCTTTCTGGATATCTTAAGTCCTGGAATGTGATATAATATTTGGTGCTTTAGCAGCCATCTTGGACTATGACGTGTCCCTGAAGATGAAAGACAGATGGGAAGAAGGCAGAGCAGAAAAGATGAAGCACCCTGAGGCCCTAATAATTGTGTGAAGTTGAAGTACCTTCCTTGGCCCGTCCACCACTAGACATAATTTTTGTATAAGAGCAAGGCAATTTATGTTGACACCTTTATTTTGTAGGTCATTGTTACATACAGTGAGATGAAATGATACAGGTTGGAATGCATTCACAAATGAGGTTAGGACCATACCCTTAATGAGTTCATAAATGCAGTAGAAGGGTATATAGTCTGTCAGTTCAGAATGCTCCTTTGAGTTATGAGTAGACATAGCTTTAGTTCTGGAAAATCTGAGTGTTGGGGAGCAAACTCCACAACATATTTGTAATTGGAGTTATTAATACTATATAGAAAGATACTGAGAGCCATTCCTGGAGAGGCTGAAACAGGGGTACTATGTGGTTTGGCAGCAAGAAGTGAAGAAAACTGCCAAGAATAGTAAAAGCCATCAGAGGATTCTCCAAATTGCCAATATTGAAGTTAGTTACAACCTATTCTCAAATTAGTTGGAGTCTTCTTCATTTGATGTGTTTTGACAAAAAATGTGTATTTACTACCTGAAATGTCCCCAATTGCTGAGCTCTGAACCACAGTATTTCAGAAATGATTAACATTAGACAGAGCCAATAGAAACCTCACAGCTTTTCCTAAGCAGCCTTCCAAGAGAATAATTTCTTACAATTGCAAGGTATTTATCCTATTTCAAAAAGTACACATTTTCCCTGGTAGGTTTTGAACTTGTCTGTCAAAAATAGTTATTGCTTTTGAAGACAGAGAAATAGTTACTTAAAATCTAAGAAGATGAACAGGTAAATTCAGGATATCATGATCAATTTAATATTTATTGAATGAGGATAGAACCTAAGTGTCTTCCTTCCTTGATATGTTTCTCAAATCCCTATTTTGCATAAGGAGGTGGTCTGGGTATGATTCTCTGTTCTAATACGTGTTTCATATTCAGTGAGCATTCTGTCTAGTAAGGGAGATTCAGCTACAATAGATAGAGGAGGAAGGATATTCCATGTGGAAGAAATTTCACAGGTGGGGAAATTCATCTTCCATCCCCATTTGACAGTTAAACTTTCTTTTTTTTTTTTAAAGATTTTATTTATTTATTTTTAGAGAGAGGAAGGGAGGGAGAAAGAGAGGAGAGAAACATCAATGTGTGGTTACCTCTTGTGGGCCCCCTACTGGGGACCTGGCCTGCAATCCAGGCCTGTGCCCTGACTGGGAACTGAACTGGCGACCCTTTGGTTTGCAGGCCGACACTCAATCCTCTGAGCCACACCAGCCAGGACAACAGTTAAACTTTCTTATTAGCCAATTAGCACCCCAGTTATTTTCTACTGGTATATTTCCAACAATAGCCTTAAATATTTATACTTTAACGAGACACTAGTGGCTTGAAAACAGAAGATTCTACAGTTGGTTGACTTTTAAGCAAGACCTAACCTGAGGGCAGAATAAACATTCCAGAAAAAATGGACAGTTTTACAATGTGACTCAAGGAACTAACTCATGATACTTGCTAATGATGGTTTGTGATTGTGTTGTCTTCTGTGGCAGGGGTCTTCTGACCAGGCTGAGTTGCTACTGGGTCAGAATGCGGAGGTTGGACACATGCTGTGGGCTTTGTAAAGTCAGAATTTGCAGTCAAGGACCTAATCATGGTGGGTATATGAGAACAGACTCTTAGTGAGAAAGGATTAGAAGAATGAGGTGATTTTAGTGATAAGACAAAATATCTACTAGAGCTGGAATCAGCTAACTTTTTTGGTAAATGGCTGTATAGTAAATGTTTTTGGCTTTGCAGGCCATGTTGTGTCTGTTAGAACTACTCAACTGTGCTTTTGTTGCAGGAAAAGAGCCAGAGACAGTATGTAAGTGAATGAGCAGGCCGATGTTATAACAACATGTGATTTGTGGACATTAAAATTTGAATTTCATATAATTTTCATGTGTCAGTAAATGTTATCCTTTTGATTTTCCCCAGCCATTTAAAAATGTGAAAATCATTCTAAGGTTATAGGTTATACAAAAACAGGCAGTGGGCTGGATTTGGTCACTGGGTATGGTTTATCCACTGTGGGCTAGACTAAAGGCCCTCTGAATCCCTTTCATGTTTAAGGCAGATGCTGCTTCATAGGCTAGTGATTTCCAAACCTCATTCACAAACTGCCTTTGTTTTTTCCATTTATTTCATATTTATATTGAAATGTATTTATATTGAAAGTTACATTCAGTCTCACCTTAAACAATATGTGTGAAATAGTAAATTGAATGCCAATAGAGCTTGAATTTGAACCTACACAACCAGGCTCCAAAGTACTCTGCTCTGAACCATTCCGTTAAATCAAATGAGCATTAATTTGAGCCCTCTGCTGCCCCAGCTGGTGGCGCTGCCTTCCCTGTGCCCTCTCTTTTCTCCCTGCTGGCCAGCTTTATTTTCTAGCCCCTTTGGCCACCAGGAGGAGACAGGACTGGGTGGCCTTTAGAAAACTAGGTTCTGGGGTCACTTATCTTGGTTTCAATCCTAACTATCTGTGCAACCCTGGCAAATAACACGAGCTCTTTTCAGGTGCCCCCATCTGTAAAATAGAGAAGATACCAGGTAGGAATTAGATGGGAAATGCTTGGACAGCATACAAGCATTTCAGTGTTTGACATACAGCATACAGTGTTTGACACACAGGAAGTTGTCATTAGATATAAACAGCCTCTGTATTTATTACTTGTTTTGGTGGTTGTTACTCAAAATGAGTGTTATTAAGGGCATTTAAATGAATCACTGAGCACCTGAAAATCTTCCCATATTAATTTCTCTGTTTCAGACTATTCTTTAATAACCCCAAGTGTTGATCTTGAAAAGTATGATCTGGCCAGGGAAATATTTTTGGGCAGGGCTCCTTCTCCAGGTGCCTTCAGTTTTACCTTTCCCAGGAGCCACTATGCTAGGGACCTGTGTGAATACCTTAACTCCCAAACCGAGAGCCACAGTGGTTTATCACTTACCCAGCAGAGAACATAAGAGAACCCAGAGGCTTTCCCTTTGACTTTGTTTATCTCTAGTGGCTTTCTGAAGCTCAGGGAGGGTATTCTTAGGGCTCTCCAATTTTCAGGCTACATCAGAAGTAAATGGAATTTGATATTTTAAGGCTAGAAAGAGCAGCCACGAATCTGGGAGCACTTGAACAGGAGCCAGCAGCTTCTTAGCCGAACCCATTATTGATTCTCTTTGAGTGCAAAGCATGTTCATGAGTGAGAGTGGATTAATGGGATGCTGCTTGCTGGCTGGTTCCAAACACTCTGAAAATGCAGTGGGGTGGTGAGGAAGAGGTGGGAAATCAGGGGTGCTCACTGTGCAGAAAAAACCAACCATCTAGTATGATGTTGCTTATCCCATTTCGAATTAAAGCTATGGTTGCATTTTATTAGTGGCCATTAGTTAAGCAGGCATCAAACATTCTGGTTGGGTCTTAAATATAAATAATGGCAGTCCCCATCCCCTTTCTTTCTTTTTTTTTTTTTTTGATCTGCTATTCTGCTGGAAAATATAAAGCTAGATTTCATGGGATTGGTAAATGTGGAAGGGGATTTCGGTTTGCAGGTCTTTCCCTGTGTTTCATGGTTAAATGGGCCCTGGCAGGTGTAGAAAAGGAAATTGGCTTATCTACACTTTAGGAGTGGGCTTCTCTTAATGTCATGGGAAGTAGGAAACAGCAGGGAAAATCATGGGATAAAGGTGTGGGCGGCATTCAGTGAGCCCAGACCTAAAAGACGACTGAGAAGGATCAGTGACTTGCTTGAATGTGGCATATGAAACATTGATCCAAGGGGCTTAGGGGAGAGGTGATGTCTCAGAGGCGAGGAGTGGAGAATGGAAAGGACCACATAGTGCTCACACTGATCCTCTGGGTGCTGAGCCTCTGCATGGTAACTAACACATTACTGCTAATATGGCTGTAAGCCAAGGCAGCACACCTGCTGACATACATCCCAGCATACACACCTCTCCCCTGAAGGTTCGTGCTATTTATTATTCTGCTTAACCTTTTCTGACACACTGACATAAAATAAGCAATCTTCTCTTTCTATGTCCTGCATGCTACCCCAAGATTAAACGTGAACTTATATTTCTGTCTCTTCTGTTTATTGGTTTTCTCATTTATTTATAAGCCATGCAGTGGTTGGTGGTGTCGAGCACATATTAGTTGAACAAATGATTAGTTTTTGGGATTCTGCTGTGCTGAAGATGTGCTCTATATTAGGGGATCCCCTTCTGAAGGTCTAGTTTCCAATTTTGGTTTGGGGTGTGTGTGTGGGTATGTGCGTGCATGTATGTGAGCACACATGTGCATACATATGTGAGCATGTGCACATGGGCAAAGTGTGTTCATGCATGTGCAGGGATGTGTGTGTGTTTGTGGGGGGCTTTAGGCAAACCATTTAGCCTCTGCCATAGCTTCTGTTCCTCTACCTGTAGAACAGGTTGATCACCCTCATCCTCTAGCATGGCTGTGAGGTATAAGTGAGCAAGCACGGGGACCTTGCCTAGTGCAGGGCTGGACAGGCAATGTCTCTATTAGAGTCCTACTCTCTTGACCCTTGCAATCAAGATCCATGGGATATAAAGTTTTTAAAACATGATTTGGCTGTAATTGGACAGTACCCTTTAATTGTTGATATTTTCTCTTTGGAGAAGATGATAGGCACATGGGGAAAGCAGGTGAGAAATCTCCAAATGCAGTCTTCGGAAGGGAAAAATGGATTATGGAGGATTAATCTCTATGGTTCATGTTATCGATTGGCATGGCATAATTGCTCTCCTCTTGAACATTGGCAGTGTTTTCATGTTTAGCAACAAACTGCTCAGAATATGAACAGTGCCCATAACATGTTTTGGGGCTACAGTTAATGAAATATAAATTGAGCAGAAGAGAAAGATACAGTGTTTGACCTTCTTGAACAAATATTTCAAACAAAATCTATCATCAAATCATTTTTACATGCTTAGTAATTTAATAGGAGATAAAAGTTGATATTTATCAAACAACTAAGTGCCAAGCACTGTGTCACCTTTTTAATGATGCTTTTAGGACAAACCTATGAGGTTGGGACAATGGAATCTGATTTCACACAGGATTTGGTGCTGCATTAAGTCTGTAAAAGAAAAATCATATATAGTCAGAATTACTCTCTGAAAAATCACATAGAATATTTTGTGCAGAACCCTATAGATGAATTTTTATTCCCAAAGTGTGAGAATCACTGAGCTACTCCATAGGAAGGCACAAAGGAATATTTACATGCAGGAGTCTGGGCACTCAAGTTTGTTGAATAAATGAATGTTGAATGAATTCTGCTTATAACTAACAAAGTTCTGCAGAGTGTGATGGGTTGGGAATGCTTAAGTATTTCTCTGGCTTAAAGGTGTGGTTTGCTTCTGTTTTAATTTTAAACCTCTTTAACCTAAATCTATCCTACTAGATCTGTTATTGTGAGATTTAAATGCTATTGTGGAGACACCTGACCCTGGTTACATTCTAAAGTAAGTTTGTATATTAAATATGCCTTTAATGATTTCCATTGTAATATTGGTGACCTCATTTTTATATAGAAGATGCTGGAGTGTGCTGACTTGCTAAAGTCACTGTCGCAGACACCAGGGTAGCCCTTCATGACCCCACCTCCTAGAGTCTCAAGAGTGGGTGGGATCTGAGCTGCTACTAACCAGCAGCATACAGCAAAGATGATGGGATGTCATATGTGAATGTTTCCTTATGTAAACTCTACTTGCTAGCAGCCTTGCTTTAGAGGCTCTTTCTGATGGCTTGGAGACTTACATAGGGAATGTTGGGGAACCTGATGCGGCAGGAGATGCAGGTGATCGTTAGGAGCTGAGAGCATCTGAGCTGAGAGTCAGAAAAATAGCCTGGAGCTCTCAGTGCTATGACCACTAGGATGGAGGTCTGAATGTTGCCAATAACCATGTGAGTGGGGAAGTAGGTTTTACCGCCGTCCAGCCTCTGGGTGAGAACTGAAAAGTGTGTGCCCCGGTTGACACCTTGATTGCAGCCTCATGAGAGCTTAAGCAGGGCACCCAACTAAGACATCTAGACTCCCGGCCCACAGAAACTGTGAGATAATAAAAGCGTGCTATTTGAAGTCGTGAAGTTTGTAGTAATCTGTTATCCAGCAGTTAATAGTTAAGATAGTCACACAAATAGTGTGTGTTTAGATCTGAATCCAGTCCCATATGATGGTACACATGGGGCTCTTAGCAGATCCAGCAGGACCTTAAAGCCCATCTTGGCCAGCAACCTTTTGGTGGATGCCCAGATCTTCCACAATATCCCAGGGATGGTGATCAGCCAACGTCTGTGAGGCTTCTCCAGGCTGGGGGAGTTCGTTGTCCTTTGTGGCATTTCTATTCCATCTGGACAGTTTCCCATTTCATTGATTGATTGATTCATTTCCTTAATCAATATAAATATTTCCTGAAGGCCTTCTTGGTGCCAGGTACTGTGTTAGGTGCTGGGAAGTGAGTACAATGGCCATGGGTTCAGCCCTATAAAGTGACATTGTCATAGTTATAAACAATTATTTCTACATGGCCATGAATTTTATTTTGCTGTAATTTCTCTCTTCAAGTCCTAGTTCTGCCCAGTGGGCTCCAAAGAATATTTCTAATCTCTTTTCCGTGAGATGGCACTTTCAGATATGAGCGCTCTTGTCATTTTGTCCCCCTGAGTCCTTTTTTCAGAGTTACTATCCTTCAGTTACTTCTGCCGTTTGGCATGTGGTTCTGTCTAGAGTTGTGCAGCCTAGTACAGTAACCATAAGCCATAAGCAGCTACATAAGTTTAAATTGATTAAAGTGAAATAAAACTAAAAATTCAGCCCCTCAGCCATCTTAGTCACATAGCAAGAGCACAGTAGCTGTGTGTGGGAGTGAATATTGCACTGAAGGTAGAGAGCATTTCATCACAGTGGGAAGTTCTGTGGGCCAGATCTGGGCCAGCATCCTGGTCACAGAGGCTGAACAAATCCTGCTTTGTCCACATCATCCTTAAAGTAAACTGAGTCATTCTGGTCTAACTATTTCAGAGTATAACTGAATGATCCCTTTTAGTTTTAAGTAATATACTTTTATTTTTTTATTTTTTATTTTTTAATATATGAATATTTTTTAATTTTTTTAAAATTTTATTTTAATTAATTTTTCAAATACATTTGTCTCTGCCTCCCCCCCTACTACTTTCCCTTGCCCCCTCCCTCTTTCCCTCCCTCAGCTCTTCCCCTTTGGTTTTGTCTATGAGTCCTTGCTATATGTTTTTTGACTTTCCCCTTCCCTTCCTTTTCTCTGCCCCTCCTCCCTCCTTCCCTCTTGTCTCTGTTGGTTTCTTTTCCTTTCAGTGTTGCTGGTCTTATTTTCCTTGCATCTTTGTATTGTTGGTTAGGTTCCACTTATAGGTGAGATCATATGGTATTTGTCTTTCGCCCCTTGGCTTATTTCGCTTAGCATAATGCTCTCCAGTTCCATGCATGCTGTCGCGAAGTTTAGTAGTTCTTTTTTTCTTTCTGCTGTGTAGTATTCCATTGTGTTAATATACTTTTATTAATAACACATAATCAGAGCAATATTTTGGCAACCATATTGTATTTCTTCTTTTAAATTCAAAGACAGTTAAGATGGTTACAAGCAATCTTTCTCCATGCGCTATTAGAGAGCAGTGTTTCTTTATCCTGTACTTGTCCACTTATGTTATAGACCAAAGCTTAATATTCAGCATTTATCTCTAAAGAATTGCATTATGTTAACTTTCAGTGGGTTTGGCCACCTTACTGGAATTTTTTCAATTTTGCTTCTGACATTTCAGAATTGTTGTTTTCCTTCCTAGCTTCAGGTGTTCCCCAAATTCGAGTGGAATACTGGCAACATCAGCATCCAAATTATTGATAAAAAGAACAGGATAGGGCTCTCTGTAGAGCTCTGTGGCATACCACTAGAGATTACACTCTAAATTGACATAGACAAAATTAATCAGGACTTTGAAAAGAAAACTTTTACTGGGTTTTTCAGCCTACTTGTTTTCATTATGTCTAGCTGATATTTCTTTGTATTTTTGCAATAGAATTTTGTGTAAAACCGAGAATATCTTGCTAAATTCCAGATTTTATGATCATAATGGTCAACTTTAGGGAGCGTGAAAACAGGGAATGAGCATTGCCTGATATGAATTATTCTTAGTGAATTTATGCTGATTCCAAGTAATTATTGTGATATTGGTAGTCATTTACTGATTTATAATTGGCAAAACCTCTATTCTCATTTTTAAAAATTTGTTGTTACATCTATTCTCCAAGATTTTTCAGTTTGCTAACAACGTTTTGCCACCCCACACCTTATGTCATCACTAGCAGAGGGTTATACTCGTCAGGGCCAGGAGCCTCAGACTCATTTATGGAGGGCAAGCACTCTGACAGTCACAGCTCCTATTGCGGACCTCACTTCCCTCTAAGCAGTGTCTCCCCGACCCTTCATAGAAAGCGTCTCATCCCTCTGGACAGAACACAGATGCAGTCTGGAGGCTGAGTAATTCTGCTTGCTGTCACTGTTTGCCTCACACCACCCTCTCTGAGCAGGAGACCTTTGTCTTCTTGTTGTTCTCTTTGCCCTGAGCATAACAAAAATAGCCTGCTGTAGTTCTGTGTGCTTTCTGCTGGGCTCAGCTCATTCCAGCCTTTGCCTTCCTGACTCTCGTATCAGAAGCTGGAAGATTTTTCATTTGAGGATTGAGGCACTCTCCAAAGCAGACTTTAAAGGAGCCAGCTAGAGAGAAAGCTATTATATTGAGAATGACAGTTTGTGCATATCTTGGCTTCTACTTTCTATTTGGACAATGAGTGTTAATTTCTTTGACTACTTTGGGTATTAGTGGGGGATCAGTTTCTCTAAACCTCTCCCTTGCCTCTTTTTCTCACTTGAGGCAAAAGTGATAAAGGGTATCAGTTTATCAATACCCTTTCATGATGGGTATAATATACAGTGGAAATGGGTTTTCAAATGGCAGTGAGTTCTGCCATTTGCAAGGTCCTCTCTGCAAGCGGGTTTCCAACACACTTGAAACACCCAGGCCATGGAAAGTCAGCTGTGCGGTTAACAGACTTAACAAAGCATTGTAGCTTGTGGTTTAGAGGACTCCAGAGTCAAACTCTTGCTGGTTCAAATCCCATCTTCTTTACTTATCAGCTTTATGACCTTGGCCAAATTGTTGTCTTTGCTGTGTTTGAATTTCCGCTTAGGAGGTTTCTGTCTCACAAGGCTGTTGCAGGACTTGAATGACTTAATGCATGTAACAAGTTTTCAGCATAGTATTTAGCAGACAGGTAATGCTAAATAAAAACTTGCTAATAGCAATCATTATTATTTGCATACTGAATCTCTCAAGGCTAAAAGGCTCCAGGTAATTGAAATTAAAGGGCAATCAGCTGGGAACATCTTCAATTCTAATGCCTGGGAAGGAACATGTGAAATCAATACCTGCTTCTCTGTTATGCCAATCAATGTATCATCCTCCAAGATGTAAGAAAGGAATGGAGATACGGAACCAGTCTGGCCATTTTGAGGAAGGACACTTGAATTTTGGCAGATCCTTGAGCCCACACCTGCTTCATATCTGGCCTGCTGTGCACACAGACCATCATTTCACTTCACATGTACCTATTCCCACCTGCTCCTTGCCAGCTCTTTCTCTGATTTGGAATTACTCTGTAGTTTACTTTTGTCCTTTCCAAAATGTCCTGGGACTACAGGCAGTTGGGAGTTTTCACTTTTGTTTGAGCTTGGTTAACACTGTGAAGCTCCAAGTTCAATAATCTGTGGATGAAAATGTGGTGAAGAAAAAAAAGGATAGAAATACTTTGGTTTGGTTAAAAGTTGGTTTAAGGAGAGGACCCTATATATTGTACAGAAGCCATCACCATCTGAAAATGAATTTCCACATTTGCATACTTCTTGACTGATGAGTGCTCCTGGCTATAATTAATGCTTCCCCCACCTCGCCCCAGGGGAGAGGCATTGCCTATTGCTACAGCTGGCCTCTCTCTACCTCAGGACTTTGCAAATGTACTTCCTCTTTCAAAAGCTCTTCCCGCACATGTTCCACAGCTGGCTCCTCATCATTCAGCATCCAACTTAAAACGATAATACCTGATGACCCTTACTAAGTTATCCTCTCTTCCTCTTCCCTTTTCTCATCTCTCCTCCTCCTATTATCTCTTTTTATCAATGAGTGGAACACAGATTTTTCAGATGGCTGCTGTCAGGTGTGGGTGGGCAGAGACTGAGCTGGTCCTGTTCATCACTATGTCCCAGGTCCTGGAGGCAGTGCTGGGCATGCAGAGCTGGGGCTCAGGAATATTTGATGAGTGAATGAATTTTAAAATTCAGGAGAAGCTACTCCAGAGGTAAAAAGCTTACATTCCTCATTTGCCCTTGGTAGTAGATACCTGTGGTACCTTGTGTCCTATCTCTCAGTCCCCACAGCAGCAAGGGACCATTCGGAGTGAGCCCCGAAGTGAATGTGTGGGAAATGAGGGATATGGCATGAGGCATCAGCTTGAGCTGCCCACTGTCCCTGGTGCTGGCCACACACGTTCCACCCTTCTCACAGGGCCTCTCTGAAATAACGGTGTACAAGCAAAGGCAGCCCAGAAGGACCAGGCAGTTCTTGTCTTTGATGGAAACCTGATGGATAAATGCTTTCCCTCCTGTCCTTCTGTGGGCAATTCTGTGTGCCCTTCTCTACATTCCTGGGAGGCCCAGGTGGGGTCCCATGGTCCCCACGGTGTGGCTTACATCACAGGCCTCAGTGATGCTCCCTGACATGCTGGCCTCTGCTCTGCTGTGGGAGAACTCACCCTCGGACCCTGCTCATGGTGATCACATCACTTTACTATTGCTTACCTTTGTCATAGCCTGCATGGATGTGTATGATAGCAATTGGGAGACCTCTTAGGAACCTCTTAATTAGTAGTTGCCTACTTATGTATTTTATCTTTTTCAGGATGATAAGGGTCTCTTTGCCTTTGGGCTTCTGACACCTGTTATCCTAAAGACTTTTGAAACTCATGTTCCTTTTACTGAGCCATCGCTGGCCTCCAGCTCCTCCAGTCTCTCTTTTGAAGACATGATCATGGAATCTATCTTGCTGTTGCTTTCCAGGGCCATGTGCATTTGCAACCCTGCTTCTTTGATTGTGGGCTAACTTTCAGAGGTGCTTACTTTGAAATAGACGTCCTGAAGGATGTTTGTGGTGGGTAGTGAGGCCTTTTCTTTACTTGCAAGTTGGAAGACATTACAAATAGTGGCCTTAGCATTTGAAAGGATGCTCTGCATCACTAGCCATCAGAGAAATGCAGATCAAAACCACCATGAGGTACCACCTCATACCGGTCAGAATGGCCATCATAAATAGATCCACAAACAACAGGTGCTGGCGAGGCTGTGGAGAAAAGGGAACCCTAGTCCACTGTTGGTGGGAATGCAGACTGGTGCAGCCACTATGGAAAGCAGTGTGGAATTTCCTCAGAAAGCTGAAAATGGAACTGCCTTTTGATCCTGCGATTCCCCTGCTGGGACTATACCCTGAGAACACCAAAACGCCAATACAAAAGAACCTATGCACCCCAATGTTCATAGCAGCACAATTTACAATAGCCAAGTGTTGGAAGCAACCTAAATGCCAATCAGTAGATGACTGGATCAAAAAGTTATGGTACATATACACAATGGAATACTACGCAGCAGAAAGAAAAAAAGAAGTACTAAACCCTGCGACAGCATGGATGGAACTGGAGAGCATCATGCTAAGCGAAATAAGCCAGGGGGCGAAAGACAAATACCATATGATCTCACCTATAAGCGGAACATAACCAACAATGCAAAGAAGCAAGGAAAATATGACCAGCAACACTGAAAGGAAAAGAAATCAACAGAGACAAGAGGGAAGGGGTGGGGGCAGGGAAAGGGAAGGGAAGGGGAAAGTCAAGGAACATATAGCAAGGACTCATGGACAAAACCAAAGGGGAAGAGCTGAGGGAGGGAAGGTGGGAGGGGGCAAGGGAAAGAGGTGGGGGGAAGGCAGAGACAAATGTATTTAAAAAGTAAATAAATTAATGAAGAAAAAAAAATAAAAAAAAAAGACTGGAAAAAAAAACAAAACAAATAGTGGCCTCAGGAAGTACTGGAAATGATGGTGCTTTCTATACAGGGATAATTGTTTTTTTTTCTTTTAACTTTCCAAAAATTATTCTGCAGCTGTTTCCTGGTGCTTTTGTGATTGGCTTATACCTTGCACACAAGTCATCTCATTATGTGTCAGTTTTTTCTTTCTTTTTCTTCCTTTCTTCCTTCCTTCCTTCTTTTCTTTCTTTCTTTCTTTCTTTCTTTCTTTCTTTCTTTCTTTCTTTCTTTCTTTCTTTCTTTCTTTCTTTCTTTCTTTCTTTCTTCCTTTCTTCCTTCCTTCCTTCTTTTCTTTCTTTCTTTCTTTCTTTCTTTCTTTCTTTCTTTCTTTCTTTCTTTCTTTCTTTCTTTCTTTCTTTCTTTCTTTCTTTCTTTCTTCCCTTCCTTCCTCTCTCTCTGTCACTGCTACAGTCAATGAAAGGGAAACTTTATTGAAGTCCCAGGGCCATGAGGTTTAGTCAGAAGGCTGCCCTGTGGGCTGGGGATGTTGTGGAAGGGCCTTATTTAAGCTTCTTCTTGGGGTGCAGGTTGTTGGTGTGGCTCTGCTTCTTCTGGCATTAATTGACAGTACAGGGGTTCAGGCGGCTGTAACACTTGCAGTAGATCATCTTGTCACAGTTGTACTTATGGGAGAGCTGATGGAGGGAAGACTTAATCATGCCACCTGCAGACGAAGTACCAAGTGCACGGTGGACTCTTTCTGAATGTTGTAGTCTGAGAGAGCGTGGCTATCCTCCAGCTATTTGCCTGTAAAAATCAGATGCTGCTGGACAGGAGGGATGCCCTCCTTGTTTTGGATTTTAGCTTTGATACTCTCAGTGGTGTCACTGGGCTCTGACTCAAGGGTGATGGTCTTGCCAGTTAGGACCTTCACAAAGATCTACATCTCTGAGCCTGCTGGAGAAGCTGCTCTAGCACTTTGTTGAGAAGAAAGCTGTTTTTTTTTTGTTTTTTTGTTTTTTATTATTCTCAAACTGCCTGTGTCAGAACCAGTAGAATTGATGGGTGAAAGATTTGGCTTACATAGGATGGGAGGGGAAGGAGGGAGAGGGCAGCTGTGACATTGCACATGAAGACCAACTCCTGGCATGTAGCTCCTTTAACCTCTTCTGTGCCATGGGTCCCTCCCCTTTGGTGAAGCTAGTAGGTCCTATCTCAGAATTATGTTTTAGTAAACATAAAACAAAGTGTATAGGATTACAAAGGAAACCAACTAGACTGAAATGATCAGAACATTAAGATAATTTGTAATATAGAACCTGTGCTTCTATAGTAATGCATTGAACAACATGATCTGTTAACTAAATCATTATGAGGTTGTGATGGACACATAATTTGAAGTATCTGCAACAAAATGTATTATGACTTGAAAATACCAGTGGTTTCCAGTTTTGACCAAGACACAGGAACTGCAGAATACCCCTGTGGTCTGTTGCTGACATTTATAATTGAAGGAAATGATGAGTTTCAGATAGAGTCTAATGAAAATAAAGATGACAGCCTTTTTCTTTTCTTACCCCAGTGCATGCACCCCTGAATGGGTCCAAGGTGCCAGATTTAGCATCCCTCTTTTCAAAATTGCCAGTGTTTTAAGGCGGGTAGTGGAGATCTTATTTGCTAGGTTGGGTGACCCTCAGCTCCAGCATCTGCCTCACAAGAGATGCTTGGCCAATGTTGGTCAAAAGGAAGCGTTGCCTAGCACTGTGTCTACTGTTGTCACATACCAGATAAGTGTTAATGACAGGAATGATGATGCTGGCATGTTATCTCTCAGGAGTCCTGTCTCTATTTATTTATTTTTTGGTTCCTTTCATTTTTTATAGAATTGGCCATTGATTGAGAGAACCAATGATGTCTGAAATTACTTATCAGATTGAAAATACTTAAGAAAGTGATTTTACTAGCTTGGTTTGTCTGGTTTTCTCAAGTAGGGTCTGTTGGCTGATCACTACTTTTCATAATGCTGTGGAATTTACAAGCCTGCTTTCTGTTTTAACATCAGCTCTTTGTGTTCAATAAGGCTCTCATACACGTATACAAAAATACATGTATGCACACAAGGTAAAAACATTAAAATAGAAAGCCCAGAAAACAAGATTATATGTAACTAGAGTATTCATACACAAAGTGAATCATATAGGCATTGTCTGAAAAAATGGTGGGGGTAAAAGGGAGGGAGAGGTGAATGCCCATTTTCAGCTGTTGCAAAGACAGTGTAATCTGGTGGTTAGGAGGGCAGAATCTGGAGCCTGTATTCATATCCAGCTCTGCTGCAGGGTGAATCTCATTTCTTCCAAATTTCTTCCTCTCTAAATGGGGATAATGATAGCACATGGGCAGCATTAAATACGTTAATGCACAGGGAACTCTTAGAACAGAGCCAGACATTTATATGGGCTCTGGAGGTGGTGATTAGGTGTTGCTGATGTTCATTATAACCACTAACATTTGTACATGTGCAGTTTACTGAGGCCTTCCTGGTACCATGCCTCATTTGAACTGCACAGGAACCCAGGAGCTATTTTAGAATCTATGTTCAAGATGAAGAACTTGTAGTTCAGGGATGTCTAATGGTTTTCCAAATGAAACCATGTATAGTGGGGATGAGAAGAGAATCCAAGGTTTGGGATGACAAGACATACCAGTGTTCCACTGCATTTAGTTCATCAACGAAGTGAGCTTTTGCCATTCATTTCATATGTCACAAATGGAGAGAACTGATCCTGTAGGCACCTGGCACTGTCCAGTAGAACTTGGTGCTCGGTGGATGTTCCATAGCTATGCTGGTCAGTACTAGAGCATTCATGAGGTAGAGCTATTGGGCACATGAAATGTGGCTAGTGCCACAGGGGAACTCAATTTAAAATTTTACTTTATGTACCTTAATTTAAATGGGGCAAATATCTACCAACTGGACAGTGCAGACAGGTGGCTCCTGTGTCCTAAGGCTCAGGTAGGAAGCCTGGCTCTACTACCAGTTAGCTTTTGACCTTGGGAAGATGCTTTCTGGGGGCTCAGTTTCCCTCTTTATGAAGTGGGATAACTGTATTAGGATTCAATTAAAAACTCACACCAGCTAGGCCAAACAAAGGTGAAAGTCATTATTATTTCAAAGAAGTTATGTGAGTTCTTGTGGAACCCAACAGAAGGGGTGAAGGCATGCCCAGAACTTTCAGAGACCAGCACACTCTCTTCTGTGTTATTGCTGCTCCTTGCACATCTGGGTCAATCTCATCTCCATGAAGACTGGTTTTCTTTTTCTTCCCTGTGTTCCTCCCAAGTTTATATCTTCCTCCTTTGACAGCTTATTCCAGAATGACTAGCTGTCTTTCCGCCTCGATTCTAAGTTCTAGGAAGAGGAAACCTCACTCGGCTGGCTTGAAGTAGCCACGGGCAGCTCTACTGCACGGGGTGCCATACCAGCCTGCTCCCTCTTAGCAGGTCAGGTAGGGGCTGGGATGTTCTTAGCAAAAGCAGTAGTTGTGAGTTGGAGCCACACCTAAGAAAGTGTCTACAGTGTGGAAAAGAAACAAAAAGCCCCAAATAAAGTCCCTTGTGCTAAGCAACCCAAGACTTACTGCCTAACCTAACTGCAGTTAAAACCTTACGCAGCAATGTTTTCTTAACCTACCTGTCAGTGTGGAATTTTCTGTTTGCTGTGAATGAGATAATCTTTTCCATCCTCCAAAGGAAGGTGAGATAATCTGCCACATTGATCCTGCTGTCTCTCATGGTAGATAATCATAGTAGGTTATCTAAGCCTGAAATAATCTTTTTTGTTTATGACTTCCCTGTTGTGCCTTTAAACAGCTTTCCCTTTCCCCTCTGCTTACCTAATGGGATGCTCCCCAATTTATGAGTCACTCAATCAAGCCAATCAGATCTTCAAGTTTACTCAGTTGAATTTAATTTTTTTGACAACAGTTAAAAATTTTGGTATAAAGTGGAAACTGAAATTGAAAATTATTAAAGGAAGGAGATGGGGAATCCTGGTTAAGTTTAGCTTTTCAGAGTCATTCACTGATTCAACAAATAGTTACTGAATTCTTGGTACATGAAGGCCCTATGCTAGGTCCTCTGCTAAGGGCTAGAGATGAGATGCAACTCTGAGAGAAGACATCTGATTCTTGCCCTCATAGAGATTCAAGTCTTATGGGGAAGACCCACATGAGTGTAACAATGCAATTCAGAAGAATCAAGGAGAAAAGTCTAAGATTTATAGATTTTACTTAGTAATTAAGAGATCGTCTTTGAGGAGCTGATGGCTATCTTGAGATATGAAGATTGAGCAGGAATTAATTAGGTGGAGATCAGAATGTGCCTGCCTCTGAACAATAGGAATGGTGTGTGCAAAGGCCCTGTAGCAGTAAGACTATACAAGACTGGAAGAAAGACTGGATAATATTGGAATTTCATTGTTTCTGCTCCCTCTGGCTCCATTTACCACAGGGACTTTGGAACTGACTATATGGTAGTGCTCCCTTATGTACAGTTTTGCTTTCCACAGTTACCCACAGTCAATCATGGTCTGAAAATATTAAATGGAAAATTCCAGAAAAAAAATTCCTAAATTTTAAATTGAATGCTGTTCTGAGGTTGTGTTCAAATCACCTTTATTTTACTTCATAACGGCCCCAAAGTGCAAGAGTAGCAATGCTGACAATTCAGATATGACAAAGAGAAATGGTAAAGTACTTTCTTTAAGTGAAAAAGTATGTATGAAGGCCCTCCCCCCCAAAAAACTGGAATTATCTTCTGGAGAGCTGTCCCCTTTTAGTACAGGCTTCCCCTGCTAGGTGAGTGTTCCAGGAACCCATATGTATCAGTGTACCAACTGGCATTGTTGTGAGAGGATGTGTTCAGTTTCAGTGAATTTTTTTGAAGACACTGAACACTTTTGCCCATTTCGTGATGGGTGATTTACAAGTACATCTGGCCACACCGCACCAAGTGTTCAGCAGTTTTTGACCAAAAACAACATGACCCCTGTCCACCATCTTCTGTCTTCACCCGATCTTGCCCCAAGCAACTTTTTTGGTTTAAGTTTAAACAAAAAACTTAATGCTGTTTTTAAAACTTGTCCTGGATGAAAAAAGTCCTCAAAGGGAAACATTTTGCCTATGTGGAAGAGGTGAAACAAAAAATGGCAGAAGCACTAGAAGATATCAAAATGGATGAGTTCAAAAACTATGTTGAGCAGTGGAAAAAAATCTCGATAGGTATATTGCATCAAATGGAGAGTTCTTTGAAGGTGACTGAAGTTTAAACGTAGGAATAAATACACAATTTTTTATAAATAAATTCTAGTTTTTTAGGTCCCCCTAGTATGTATAAGAAGAAACATCGCATATATAGGGTTCAGTACTATCCTCTCTTTTAGGCATACACTGGGGTCTTGGAACATATACTCCATAGATAAGGGGAACTATTATATTCAGTGTTGTTTATTCTTTAACACTTAACTTCAATCCACAGTTATCTTATTCATGTGTGTTTGCTTGTTTGTCTGTCTCCCCATGCTAGAATACAAGCCACAGGATACCTGGGACCATGTCCATCCTCAGTCCAGGTCCAGCTCCCAACACAGGAAACTTGTTGAGGGAATTGTGTAGTGGTGACCAATGGAACATGGAGACAGAACGAGGGAGATTGTGCTCAGCCCTTTTGCATGACTTCCATGTGTGGGCAGCCCCTTACCTTTGTCCTCTCGCCTCCCCCTTCTCCATGTGTATTGTGGTTCCCTTTAGTGGTCCTTCCCCTTCCTCCACCAAATCAAATATGAACAAAACAGAACAAACCCACACACTCATACAGATTTTTTTTCTTTGGTAACAAACCAAAAGAAACAAATTAACAGAAACAAAAATAGAGCAAAAAAGATAAAGAAAAAGAACTCATGGACATGGACAACAGTGTGCTGATTGTGGGAGTAGAGATGGTGAGTGGAGGTGGAAGAGGATGTAAGGGGGATAAGTGGTAATGGAAAAAATACAATAAAAATTAAACTATTAAGAAAATCCCAAATAAATAATCCCAAAGCACTTTTACTCCTTTCCCCAAACAATCTTTTACTCTTTTTACTCTTCTTCTGAGTTGCTGCCTCTTGATCTTACTCTCCTTGATATGGTTAAAGCCTTTATTTTATTATTCCAAAAGACAGTGCCAAATATTATTGACCTACTTTCTTTGTTGCTCCACGTGTGTTTGTCTTTTCCAATTAGATTGTCACTTCTGGATAGACAGAAATTGGTCTTATTGATTTCTCCCAGCATGTGCTGGCGTAAAGCTAGTACATGAATACTTTCCATATATACAGGTTGAGTTTTTGAGCATCTTTAAATTGTCTGGGGAGCATTGATAGATTGTGGCATGGACTTGGATTATAGAAGTAACAGGAGGAGCCAACAAATATGGAATCCCATTAGGTTCTTGTGTTGATTATGGTCAGGATTTGTATAAATAATTACCACTTCATTTAGAAGCTATAAATATATTTTGACTCGTTTTTAAAATGTCATTTAGTGTGATATTGTTATTTAATTTATAGTATCTTATGTTTATTTAATGAAAATTTTTATTCTGTTAAGAAATATGGCTGTATTAAAAAATTAAAATGTACTATGTATCATAAAAATATCGTAATCAGTTAACATTAGTACTGTCAAAATACTCTTTTTTTGCCACAGGAGGGCACTGTTAAACAAAAGATGACTTTAAGGTTGAAAATTTAATAAAGGTTTACATTAAGTTTTTACGAAGCATTTATCCAATTAATGGATTAAAATGGCCAAGATTGTCTGAAGTGGGCATTGTCTTATTATTTATTGTTGCTGCAGCTGAATTTGCTGTGTATGTATGTCCATGAACTGTATGTCATTAATAGCTAAATCACACGGAATTTTTCCTAAAATGCTTTGTAAGTTATAGGAAGGTGGGTGTCTAGTTGAGCTATGTTAGTTCACAGGTGAGGAATTTTGGGAGCATTGTGGTTAAATGGAAGTGAAACAATAGATTAGTTAACGAAACATTTACAGCAATAATGTGCAGAGCCTTATGTTAGAGATTCCTGTTGAAGAGAAATGCGGTATCATTCCTCCCTCCAGAGGTTTGTTTGCACTCTGGTTTTAAGTTTTCCCCCATGGTAATGATTAAAGCAGTAGATGTGCTGTTATTGGTTTTTATGTACAACTTAGTATATTTTTGTGAATATTGTTTTTTTCCTTTCAGTTTCATTTTGTATTAGTTTCAGGTGCACAGCTTAGTGATTAGACAATCATATACTTTACATAGTGTTCCTCTAGATATTTCCAGTACCCAGCTGGTAACATACATAGCCGTAGCAATATTATTGACCGTATTTCCTATGCTTTACTTACAACCCTGTGATTATTTACAATATTCTTTATGTAGAAGTTAGGTCATCACATAAAAACTTTTTAGATAAAAGTTCAAGGACTTGGCAATTTGTGGGCAGCCTCCAACATATTATGTTGGTTATTTATTACATTACATAAAATCCTTGGACACAGTGTTTTGATTTTTTGAATAATGAGAAATGAGAGGAAAATTTCCAATTAAAACCTCTTCTAATTAAAAGAAAGACGTGCTCTGCAGTAAGGATAATTGGGCCTTGAGAGATTTATGGCTAAATTGCCATCACTGCTCACATTTGTTCAGCCCCAGACTTGGACAGTTGCACTTGGACAAGAAGCTGTGGAGTCTTGCTGGCTGTTCCTGGATTGTGAGAGCATTTAATTTTATGTAACTTGCTGGTTTGTTTTTCTCTTTTATTTAGGGGCTCTCAATAGACCATTGTCACTTAGTGATGATTGCTTTTGCACTTTTGCACCATTTGCCCACACTTCCATAGAAAGAAATGTTTTACTACACTTAAATTAGTGTGGTTTTAGGAATTTCTTAGTTCTTAAAACGAGAGAGTGTGAATCTTATAAAAGCACAACATGCCTATTTAGTTTATTTAAAACTAAATAAAAACCTTAAAAGGTTCCCCACTCGAAGAGCCTTTTAAAAACTCGCTACCACCTAATTTAGATGAAATGGTATTGGTAACATTTGAAGTACCATTTATAAAACTCTTCAATATTAATAGACAGTTGTCTTCTTTAACGGCTCATACCATACATGTTGTAAAATGGTTTAGTAGTAAATTCTTCATAGATTCTTTTTTAATAAATCATGTTGATTCTATTACAGTTGTCTCAATTTTTCCCCCTTTACCCCTCCACCCATCCCACCCCAACCCCCTGCTCCCACAGTCAATGCCCACTCTGTTGGCCATGTCCATGGGTCATACATACATGTTCTTTGTCTAGTCCGTTCTCCTTCTTTCCACCATTGTCCTCTTTCCCCATCCCCTCTGGTCACTTTCAGTCTGCTCCATGTTTCCATGTCTGTGGTTTGTTTTGTTTGTTAGTTTATTTTGTTGAATAGAGTCCACTTATAGATGAGGACATATGGTATTTGTCTTTCATCAACTGGCTTACTTCACTTAGCTTAATATTCTCCAGTTCCATCCATGTTGTCACAAAAAGTAGAAGTTCCATCTCTCTCTCTCTCTTTCTTTCTTAAATGCAGATTGATTTTACTTATTTTTTAAAATGTCAAAGTTAATTATAAAATATTTACAAAATTTAAAACCACTATAAAGTCTCAGCAATTAAACCAACATGACATCAGCACAGAAATAATCAATTAGGTCAATGAAATATAATGAGCATTCTAGAGACAAATGTATATATCTGTCTAACAATGTAATATATGATTAAGTTGTTATTTCAAATCAATGGGTAAAATAAGGCTTATTCAACAAATAAGGTGCATGGACCACTATTACTTGAAATAAAACAAATATAGAAGAACCCTATTTCACACATTATACAAGAAATATTCAGGTGAGTTAAAAATCAATATGTAGAATCTAAGAAGTTTTAGAATAAAATAGAACTAATACTTCTCATGACCTGAAGTAAAATATTCAAACCCAGAAGCAATAAAGTATATGACTATATTAAACATTTAACCACATAGTAATATACATATAAAAAAAGTTAAAAGACAAGGAATAGAAAAGTATTCGCAACACATCTAAGACATGGTTAATAGGTTGTTTGTTTGTTTTCTTAGGGAAAAAAGTTCTGTAATCCTTTAAGCAAAAAATGGATAAAGAATACCAAAGAGTAATTTAAAGCTTTTAAAAAAAAAATAGGCAAGAAATGTACTAAAACAGGTTTAGTTTCAACAAATAGTAAAGGAACAATTAAAATAACATCATTATCACAATCAGATTAATGAGTATTAAAAATATTGGTAATATTAAGTATTGGCAACTCTGAAAGAAACTGGGTATTCATAGAAACTTTTTCTGCATCTTAAAGCAGTCTCTTTAGCATATTTTGCAGTGCTGTTTTGGTGGAGGTATATTCTTTTACACTTCTTTTGTCTGGGAAACTCCTTACTTCCCCTTCCATTTTAATTGAGAATCTTGCTGGGTAGAGTAGTTTTCGTTGCAGGCCTTTGCTTTTCATGACTTGGAATATTTCTTGCCATTCCCTTCTGGTTTGTAGTGTATCTGTTGAGAAGCCAGCTGCTAGCCGTATTGTGGCTCCCTTATATGTTACTACCTCTTTCTTCATTATTTGCTTTAGAATTCTCTATTTGCCTTTGATATTTGCCATTTTGTTACTGAACAAAAGGACCCTTCGGGGAAGGGTGGCCAGATGCTATTACCAAAACAACGACACCCTCCTTCCCCGGGACCCCTCGGTTGTGGGTCCTTTGCCTGCCGCCCTTGGAATTATGGCTCTGAATGACAGAGTTTGGTGAAAAGGAAAGGAACTATTTATTCACAAGTTTTACAGGTTTGATTAATGGCTAAAGGTCACCCTTAAACCTCAAAATCTCTTCAAAACAACCACCAGCACACACACTGTCCTCCTTTCCCCCCTTTGCCCAGTTAGGCCAGTCAGGCCAGTCAGGGTACCGTCCTTCAGAAGAAAGAACAGAAGTCCAGGACTTGGCTAGGCAGGCCTTTCGCGGGTCTCAGCACCATCTACTGTGTCGCAGCGATCTCCAGCTCTTAATCCATAACCATGTGGCACTTCCTCCTGGCCCACTAGCAAGAGTCCTTTCTCCCCTCTTTCTTCCCATGTGGTCATCACACTGTTCCCCAGAGTCTGTGTCCCTTTGTCTCTCCTGCAGGCCACTGTCTCTTCTCTTCCTTTTCTCTCTCAGTTACATTCTGTATTAAGTCTTTTAAACCTTCCTGATTAGTTTTGGTGATATGCCAAATAATCCTCTTTGCAAAGGAGGAAGGAAGCTATTCTGTTATTGACATGCAAACTGACTTCTCAATGGCCCTGCTCAAGGCTTCCATCCCCCATGGCAGCCTGCCCTGGGGTGGGGAATATATTTTGGACACTGCAATCTCTGGTCCCCGATACAAGTATACTTTGGGGGGGCCCTGGCTGTGCCCTGTTACAATCTTAGTGATGATGTGTCTTGGAGTGGGCCTCTTTGGGTTCCTCTTGAATGGGACCCTCTGTGCTTCATGGCCTTGTGTGACTTTTTTTCTCCTCCAATTAGGGAAGTTTTCCATCATGACTTTTTCAAACAGGTTCTCTGTCCCTTCCTCATTCTCTTCTCCTTCTGATATCCCTATTATATGGATATTATTACATTTCAGGTTGTCCTGCATTTCCCTCAATGCCTCTTCATTCTTTTTGAGACTTTTTTTCATTTTCTTGCTCTTTCTGGGAGCTTTTTTCTACCTTGTCCTCCAGCTCGCTGATTTGGTCCTCAGCTTCATCCAGCCTGCTTTTGATTTCTTCTACTGTGTTCTTCAATTCAGAAATTGTATTCTTCATTTCCTCTTGTCTGTTATTGATGGTTTCTATATCCTTTTTCATGCTGATACAGTTTGCGGTGAGTTCCTCATATTTTTCCTGTAGTTTTCGGTAATGCTCTCTGAGCCTACTGAGCTCACTGAGCTTCCTTAGAACCATTGTTTGGAACTCAATATCTGATAGTTTACTTGCCTCTATTTCATTTAGTTCTTTTTCTGGGGATTCCTCCTTTCCCTTCGAGTGGGGTATATTTCTTTGGCTTCCCATTATTTGTGAGACTCTTCTCTTTTGCGTCTGATTCTTAGGTTGATCTGTCTTGATTTCCTGACTTTGTGGTGTGATCATCTATGGTTGGAGACCACTGTTTTTACTTTCTGGATCTGCCTCTGATAATGTCAGATGTTGACCCTGTCTGACCTTAGACAATCTGTTCAAGACTTCCAGGAATCTACTGTTTGTGGCTTTCTCCTTCAGCTGTTAATCTATTCACATGGCACTAAGCAGGCTGCCTTAGACAGCTCAGGGCAGGGCAGGGTCCCTCTTAGGAGCAGGGTTAGTGGGTCCTCTCACGCTGCTGCTGTATGGGGGAGGAGTCAGCACTGGGATCCCACCAGCTACTCTCTCCCTTCTCTCCCAAAGCCTCCATCCCCAGTCTCTCCTCAATTGTCTCCAGACCTCTCTTCCCCTGCCCCCCATTTAGCCAGGGATCTACTGTCTGTGGCTGCCACTCTGCACTCAGCAGGCAGCTTAGGCAGCACAGGGTGGGGTGGAATCCCACTTGGGGGTCAGGCTATTGGGTCCTTTGACGCTGGTGCTGCTCAGGGTGAGTTGTCTCTGCTTGACCAAAATGGCTGCATAGGGAATGACTCTGCACCGGGATCCCACCAGCTACTCTCTTGGTTCTCTCACCAAAGCCTCCCTCCCCAGTCTCTCCTCAGACATCTCTAGCCCACTCTGCCCCTCCTTTGCCAGAGACCAGGGTAAGTGCCTGTAAATAAAAATTTATGTGTTTGTCGTTTTAATAGTTCTTTGTGTCTCCAGCCACCTGTCTCTGGCAGAGAGCAACCCTGCTGCTTTTTGCAGCTGGCTGTTTTCTGTGTACTTTTTGGGCTCTGGTGCTGTGTGCTAGAGATCCCTGCTTTTGGTTTAGACCCTGTTCTTCTCAGGCGGATCCAACTGGCCATTTCAATATCCTTCTGGTGCTGCCACCCATGGGTGCCATGCCTGCCCTCTCAAATCTGTACTGCATTCCTTGCCAGTTAGATTGCACTAAAGCTGATTATTGTTTCCGAGGTCACAAGGCTCCTCTTTCGTTCTTGTTCAGTTGTTTGTTTCAGGTGATTTTTCCTCCATTTAGTTGTAATTCCAGGTTGGTCCTGAGAGGTCAGTGTGACTTCCACTCACTCCTCCGCCATCTTGATTCCCTTTTCATAGATGTTTTTAAGCAAGTAATAATAAAGCAACTTTTGACATGTATATATCACATTTTGGCATAAAAATGTGCCTTCTTTAATACGATGGTGACCAATCACTAAATTACAAAGTGATTCCATGCATGATATGATGATTTTATGACAGCTCAGTGGAGGCATCAGCCACATGTCAGTACCTAAAATACATTCACATAAGTGTTGATAGTTGCTAAATACATTTATTTTCATGAGCAGGCTCTCAAATATAAGAAGTTCATTAATACTGGTCTTTTTTCAAAGTAAGTTTGTTGACAGAGGTTATATCTAGTATTGCATAGTTTTCTGGAAAAGCTGTTTGAAAATTTCTGGAAGACAATTTATGGTAATGTGACTGTGTTATTGAAGCAATTTGAAATGGAAACATCTTTCCTCATTCCCATCTGAATAAAAGATGAATTGTTTTATGTAGGCAACTTCCGGTTAAAAATTTCCATCGATTATTATGCATCACTTAGTAATGTCTTTTTACCCCTTTTCCACTCACAAAACTCTCTTTCACTCTCCAAATGCAGGTTGATAATTTATGAAACATTTCTTGCTCTAGTATTTTTGCCTCAAGAAGAAACAACTGTGGAGAAATGATTTATCAGAGTGTCTCAACTTTTATGGGCGTCACCTGTGCCTTCATCAGCTGTTATAATTATTCCTATTTGTCCCCTGAAGTCACTAGGCCATCCCAGTAGGTGCCTACCTGGAAGGTCAGATGAAGTGATGGTGAATCTGGAAATCACTATTCAAATGTGCCCACTGAGGAGGTGATGCAAGAGAAGCTTGGGCGCCTCCCTGGGAGTGGGCCCATGGAAGAAACAGTGGTGTTAGCAGCATGCAGACTGTGCGCTTTGTTAGCAACCGAGAGTCTGCCTGGCTGTTTTGTTGCAGAAATGCTTCTGAACTGGAGTGTCGGAAAATGAGTCTGAGTGGATGCACAGACAAAAATACTTTTGCTTTTTTATTTCAATGCTGAATTCCTTCCTAGAACTCAGTTGAAGTAATCAGCCCTCTTCATCATGTTCTGGCTTAGTGCATTTTCACTGATGTCTTAGAGGACTTCTTAGCAGAAGGGCAGTTGCTTTCTGCCTATTTGAATGGCAGCCCTAGCTCCCATGGTCTTTACAATTCTTGCTTGTTTTGTTCTTAATTTGGAAAATGACATAAGCCTTTAATGAATCTGCAGCAAATAAGAACCACTCTTTTTCACCAGCTTTTCAGAGATGGCAAAAATTTATTTAGGGTTTTATGTAAAATATCTTGGGTTCCAAGAAGAATCTGGTAGCAAATTCATTCTACTTGCCTGTACACATCTGTCCATAGGCAGACATTTCAACTATATAGGTTGATGATCAGTATCTTGAATTCCTGAAGAAAGATAGATTTATTTTTAGTCTATTCACTAAAGCATGAAAAGGGACTTTGGAAATAAGTTTTACAATTGAAACCATAGGTACCTTCATGCTAGATGGCTTGAATTTGAGTCTTGGTTTAGCTACTTGCTAGCAAAGTGACTTGGGCCAGTCACTTATCTTCTCTTTGCCTTACTTTCTTCTTCTGTATATTAGGATATAGATAAATCCTGTTGTTAAGAGGATTAACATTTTCAAGTCCTTAACACAGTGTTTGGCCCATTAGTAGACACAATGCATGTGATTCTTAAATAAAAGCAAAAAAGCATTCTCCAGGTGCTTGGGCAAATGCACAGAGGATCAAACCAGAACATTCCTTCTATCAACTCCCCTCACTGTTTAGGATTGGTAATAAATTATTATGTTAAAATACCTTATGAACTGAAGGCTTTTAAGTAAATACTTATTGTCTTATTGTGATCTGATTTCTGACTTAATTAAAAGTTGAATGAAAAGAAAAATAACTCTCATATACCTTTAACCCTTCTCCAGTTGCTTACATTTTGCTAATTTGTTTCCTCATTCATTCATTCATCCACTCATTTTTATCTTTTTTCCTTCCTTTCCCCTTTCATCCATTCTCTTTTTTTTTTTCCCTCAGAGTCATTTAAAAGTATTGGGTTGGCCAAAAAGTCTGTTATGTTTTTTCCATACAAATGGCTCTAGTAGTGCTTAGTTGTCTTCAATTTCATTTGAAACAATTTTGTTAGATTGTATTGTAACAGCTGTCATGTCAGCATGCATTTTAAAAAAACTTATCAAAATTGGTGAATTTTTGTGCAGCCATTTTAATATTGAAGATGGAAGAAGATATGCAACATTTTCAGTGTATTATGCTTTATTATTTCAGTAAAGGTAAAAACACAACTGAAATGCAAAATAATATTTGTGCAGTATATGGAGAAGTGCTGTGACTGATCGAATGTGTCAAAAGTGGTTTGCAAAGTTTCTTGGTACTATTGATATTTTGGCCAAATAATTCTTTGCTGTGGGGCTGTCTTATACAATGGAAGATGTTTAACAGCACCGCTGACCTCTACCCACTAGAAGCTAATAGGGGCAGATAGCTGACATATTCAAAATACCCAAATCAGTAAACTTATTTGTGAAAATGAAAAATATGTCTTTTATTTTAGGGAAAACCATAATGGACTTTTTTGGTCAACACAATAAATTGGGGACATTTTCCCCATTATTCTTAAATATTTCAGGCAGTATTTTTTAACAAAAAGGGCATTTTCTCTCTTAACTACAGTATAATGATCAAAATCAGGAAATTTAATATTGACACAAAACTAATTTAAACTACCATTTATATTTAGAAATTGTTAATTATCCCAATAATGTCTTTTAGAGCTATATGTGTGTATGTGTATGTTGGCATGTATGTGTATGTATGATCATGTGTATGTTGGTATGTTTGTGTGTGAGTGTACATATGTGTGTGGTGTGTGCAGTTCATTCTGAGAATAACTACATGTGATCCAGTGTAGGATCACAATTACATTTAGTTGTCATGTTTCTATTCTTTATTTGGGACAGTTCCTCACGTGTGTGTGTGTGTGTGTGTGTGTGTGTGTGTATACACACACACACACGATATCTGTCCAGAAAATGTCTAGCCATTGTTAATATGACAAGAATGGTTTGCATGACATCAATGTAACCTGGCAGCCAAGGAGAGTGGATTGGAATGCACAGGCATGAACAAGGAAAACTTCACTGTAGTAGTCAGTGGGAGTGGCAGATCCTGTTGTGAGACCATGTGTACTGTCTGGCAATTGCATTCAAAATGACTGAATGAGTAGAGCAATAAATCTGCATCAGATTTTGCATTAAGCTTGAACATTGCTCTGCAGAAATTATTTGGATGACTCATAAGGCTGCAGCTGTGGGCAACTGGTAATTGGCAGCTTCATCACAACAATGTGCCCACTCAATGCATCACATCTCATGCAGAGTTTTTTGGTAAAACATCAAATCATGCAGGTGACTCAGTCCCCATATAGCCCAGATTTGACACCCTGTGACTTCTGGCTCTTCCCCAAACTAAAATCACTTTTGAAAGAGAAGAGATTTCAGACTGTCAATGAGATTCAGGAAAATACAACAGGGCAGCTGATGGTGACTGGGAGAACTGTGTGAGGTCCCAAGGTTCCTACTTTGAAGGGGACTGAGGCATCATTATCCTATGTATAATGTTTCTTGTATCTTCTTCAGTAAATGTCTATATTTTTCATATCACATGGCTGGATATTTTCTGGAAAGACCTTGTATATATCTTTCATGCACACATACATATCTTTCATGACCTTGACATTTTTTAAGAATACAGATCAATTTTCTTTCAGAATGTCCCTGAAATTTGAATTATTCTGATTTTTAACTTGTGATTAGATCCAGATTTAAGGTCATTGTGTCTTCCAATTTTAAAAGAAAGTGGGATATTTCATCACTGTAAGATTTTAGAATGAAAAAATGAGGAGAACTTGATATTGTACAGATTGATGTGTGGGCTGAGGTGGGTGCAGAAAAACTGGCATAAGAGATATGCTGAGGGTGCTTGTCTATAAGATGTAAATAACTATATTCCAAAAGAGTAACCCTTTTAGGGAATTCGTTCCACTATTAGTACTGGCAAGTACATCAAGACAAAAGGAAGATCAAGCATCAATATTTTCTTAATAAGAAATCAGGTGGGGGCAGAATTCTTTCTTGTATACAGCAGAAGTAAGTCAAACATCTAAAGAATAGTCTCTGCCTAGGAATTTCAGCTTCTTGGTACCAGGGAACATGAACAGTCATTCTGCTCTTTTGTTGTAAAAGAATGACTATTTCCACACATTACCAACAAATAAGGTGGAAGATGAAAAATGTAACCCAGTCCCCAAATGCTGAGTCTTTTTAGTTCATTCTAAGAATTAGAGGACACAATAAGAAGTTTTTCAGTCTATATATGGTCAATGCCTTTTATCACTGAAAATATTAGACACTTTAAAAACAAATGGCTTTGGAAGCAGACTAATAGGAAGGACTGTGCTCTTGTTGGGAAACAACCGAGAAATGAAATGACTGAAAGGAAATGCTTTTGCTTTCATGCAAAAAATTATTAGTGGTCTTGAAAGTACTAACATTTGGATGTGACAAGAAAGAGTTAATCCTTTCTTTAAGTGCCCAGGGTCCACTCAGAAAATTTGATTGACTGAGTTCTGCTGAACCTACAATTAAACGCCTGGCTTCTTGTCGGGCATACGAACAGTTAGATCACATTTATTTCCACTGATGAATCTGTTTTTTAATGAATTGAAAAACGAATCCCTACTGGCTCTTTTTGTGTGAGGAAAACAAGATAAATATTAGCTAGGAAAGGTCAATTTGGTTTCAAATAGGTGGGGAGTTCATTATGATGGGTTCCGGTAACTTACACCATGTATTTCTTTCCAGTAACAGAAGGTCATATTGTGTCCTTGGGTGGACATCAGGACAAACATACTTAATAAAGCTGTAGGATCTGGGAGATGAACATTTTCCAGTTATTTTGAATACCTTATATTTATTCAGTTATTCAAAGCCACTTTCCTCTTGTTGAGCGAATCACTCAAGGCCCACTCTCTCTAGTCCCGAAGGCTATGAGTTTGTTACTGAAAGTGTATTCTAGGCAAATGTATAATTATCTTCAGGGACATCCAAAGAAGAGAAAAACCTCAGCTTCACTTTGGGGCAGATTTGTAATGGGTTCAGCAGGATTTTAATGTAAGTACACTTCATTGCAAGGATCATTTTTATATTGTGTTTGCAACTTTAATATCTACTGATACACATCATTATTTCTCATGATCTCCACCATGGGAGGGATGTATTTAACTTAGCAATGTTAAAAATGACGTAGTTTCATGTTCCATTTTTTTTATTGAGATGTTTTGGTTTAGAGTCATCTGAGTCCTTTTTGTAAAAATGTTTTTGCTGATTAAAAAAGTCCTTTTAGGTCTGTACATTACAGGGGAATGTCAAGTGTCAATTACAGTATTAACAAGCGTTCTTCTTCTTTTGGTATGGTGTTTTCTATTGGAACAACTTTTGCCCTCTGCCTCTCATTAACATTTTTCACAAAGCATCATTGCCCATTGTTTAGCACCACCTTTGGGTTTATGTCACATAAAATTGGGGATTCAGATCTCTGAGCTGGCTTTTCCACTGTTTTGTGAGCTTGGCAAATTGCAGAACTCTTGGGAATGGATCCCCAATTCCATTTCCATCCCTTAGTTAATGAAATGAAGGAGCAGAATTTTGCATCATGAATGGTTTGGGAGCCTCTGTCAAATTTTGAATGTCTTTTTTGGGAACCGTTGCTTTAAAATTGTATTCTGTTGACTAATATGTGGCTAGTTAAATGAGTGCAGAATTCTGTATACCCCCTCCCGACCCCACCCACCCCCTGCATATTTTAGGACACTTCACAAATGTGGATGTGTCTGATTATCTACCACTTGCCTAAAACCATAGACATCATTATAAAAAACATTATTTTGTTACTGGAAATTTGTATCATTTCAACATTAAAATGCTAATGGCTTCCTGTCTTTTTTTTTTTTTTAGTAGGTCTTCCAAGCTAAGATAATTTTTTTGGAACTGCAGAAATGTTTGGTCCTAACTACATATGGGAATTTGAAGTCACTCTGAAATACATCCTGAAATAATTGTATTTGACTGGAACCAAATCTTATGAAGTCTCTGAGGTAAAATAATTTTAACACATATCTAGAGATGATATTTATGAAGCATTAAGAATTTAGCAAAACAGAGTAATTTAGAATTGATGATTATTTATAAAGCTTTCTTTTACAATTAATTTTTTGGAATTTGGGGAATTGTAGTTTCTAAAATTGTAGTTCTTATCTTTGAAATTATTTCAGTTTATAAAGCAGTGTTTTGGCTATTTAGTAGGGTAAAAGGTGAGATTTTTAAGATAAACCAGTTTTATTTTACATTTGGACAAAAATGCTCAATATGGAGGAAATTGAAACTGATTATGGTAGATGTGGTAGGTCAGAAGTCCTTTCATTGGGTGTCTGAAATATTGAACGAAATAAGGAATTATTGCTGAGTAATGGCCCCTTCGTCCTAAAGCATTTCTTTAGGGGATTATAGCTTTTATTAAGTAAATACTTGTTCTTAGGCCCTGGTACCTTGTTGCTATTCACCAGGAACCTGGTACGTAGAATCATCTACTTAAGAAGGCAGATCAGGGATTATGGCCTGAGTCTGGAATGGGAATTTGTTGTTAGGATCCAGCAGGGAAGACAGAAGCATTCTGATGCCGTGGGACAGAGGAAACTGACCTCAGGGAACTGGTTACACATGTAAGGAGCACATCAGATAGGTCAGTCTGCAGACATTGAGGCAGCCCAGACCTTAGTGGCAGCAGAAATCTCCGATCCTGGGATGGAGGGAAAAGGAAGGAAGTAGTGCTTGCTAGTACCTAGGGAAAGGGACCTTCAGTTGGCCATGGAGAACAAATGGCCAACTCCATAGGTCCTGCCTAAGAGAGGGAAGGTGAAGGGAGTGAATACTTGACCTTTTCTTTCTGCTCTCCACGGTCCAGCTAGCATGTTCTATTGTTTATACCCAGGCAGGAGCCAGCTGATTGAAGAGTCACCCCAGGAGAGGGGAAGAATGGATCTGAGGGCAAAGCAGGCCCAGGCTGGGATAGGGTTCATAGTTGATATATCTTCCCATGACATTTTAATGAGCATGGCATGGGATTTTTATACCTCAGAGGATGGATCCTCTCTCTCTTAAAATTTATTTTTTGATTACAGTTGACATGCAACTTAAGTTTCAGGTGTACCACATTGTGATTAGGCATTTATATATCTTATGAAGTAGTCACCCCATGTATGGGTCTTCTCTTGAGAATGACTCCCTCAGCCCCACAGAGTAACTTATGCAAATACCATGGAATCTTCTATTGGAAGGTGGACAGTAGTGGACACTGCTGCTCTGCCAGGAATGAAAGGTTTATTCCCTCAACTGTTGAGAATACTGCAAAAGATGGCCACCTTGCCTAAGATGACCCCTCTCTTTAGAGCAGCACATGCCCAGTGACCGATCAACCTGGAATTATAAAGGCCCAGCCCCTCTGCCTGAATTGGGACCACTGAAAAGAGGCAGCTCATCTTTGGAGCTGCCTGTAGGATTATCTGAGACCTTTTGTCCCTCTGTCCTGCCTTCTTCCCTCCTCTCCCTTCTCCTTCCACAGGCGATCATCCCAAGAACACCCAATAATAACCTTCTGCTCACCAGTTTCCATCTCAAAGTTGGCTTTCCAGGGAACCCAACCTTTGGGACTCAGCAAATCTCAAATATACTCTCCAAATGTCATAAAATCCAGTGATGCAGGGACTGATAAGCAAATAGAAACTGAATTTCACCTGTAGGTTAGGTGGAAGCGATTATAGCTCATCTGAAAACCCTAATCTGGGTTTGGAGATTCCACATTGGGTGGCACATTGTGGTTAGAGGCAGGGGAGTCCTCTCACTAAGCTGGACAAAGTGTTTAATGACTCTGCAAAAGATAGAAGAGTTAAGCAAATAGACCTGGGCATCTGGAAATTGGATTAAGAAAAGAAGGTGGACTACAGAAGCAGGTTGAGTCAACTGGTTTTAATAAGGAGAGAGAACAACTTGTCTTGAGGTTCTCAGAACTGTTGCTCATATCTCAGAGAGTGGAATGTGGATGTATGGACTGGGCTGGGAGATGTTGGTACAAAGTTCCCTCTGGGACGACAGGAGCTGCTGACTGCAGGAAAGTAGACCAGGGAGAACTCTGTGCCTTTGGGTCCATATTCTTGGGAGTCCATTTTCAAATTTGTAAATCTTGAGGTTAACCTGTGTCTATAAACACATAAGCTATATAAATTGGTTGAATACCCAATTGAATCTTTGTCAACCAAATATATGGATAAACTTTTGTGAATGGATTGTGAACCCATTTTTGATAGAACTCTGAGAAAGCCCACAAACTTCATACCTTCTCATTACATGTCCTGAGTTATCTTCTCCCCTTGAGTGGGAACAGGTTGTGATGCAGACGAAGGGACTTTGTAGGTCTAATTAAGTCCCAAATAAACTGATGGTGAGTTAATCCAAAGGGAGATTATCCTGGGTAGGACCGACCTAATTAGGTGGCCCCCGCAAGGGGCTAAGCATCCTTCTGGAAGAGAAGATTCAGACTGAATGGCATGTTGAGGGGCCACATGGCCAAATCTGAATGTAGCCTATCAGAGCTGAGAGCAAGAACACAGAGACCTCCATCACACAGGCCCAAGGAAATGGAGTTTGCCACCAACAGTGGGGCTCAGGAGCAGTCTTTCTCCAGCTGAGTCTCCAGATGAAGACATACCCAGATGACACCTTGATTTTAGCCCTGTGACTTCCTGAGCAGAGAATACAGCTAGAATATGCTGGACTTCTGACTTATGGAAATTATGAGATAATATATTCATGTTGTTTTAAACTGCATAGTTACGCAGTTCATTTGTTACACAGCAATAGAAAACTACTCCTTTTATCTGATTACTTGAAATTTTCCTGGTTTGGGCCACTAATTTCTACTGGAAGCCAAGGTGTCTGATCTGGCCTGCAGATGTGTTATTTTTGTTTGCACAGTTTTAAAAACAGAACAAATAGAATTAGTCACCAAGATAAAATGTGCAGACTGCATATGAGAATCCAGCTTCTATTGGACTGTTGGCTGCATCTCTGTGCTCATATAAATATCTGTGCAGGGCCATGTGCTGTGTGGGAGCAGCTCCCAGCATAGGCCTCCTCCACGCCTCTGCCACTGCCCAGTGCCTTCTGCCCAGCCAGCTTACTCCTTCACTTGGAGGTGTTTGAATTTTGACCCTTAGGGAAGTGAGATCAGCCGTTGTAACAACTAGATCAATAACTGGTATTGGGGTTAGTGACCGGAATTTTAAAATATTGCAGGTGAGACCAAACACCTCATTCAGAAATTCAGCAAATATGGAATTTTGAATCTCCATGTGTTCTCTACGTAATAAGGAATTAAAAACCAGTTCCCTAAATCGACAATGTAATTAAATAATAGCACTACAAACTCGCATGGCCCATGTCTCATTGCTGCATTTTGAACTGCTCCCAGGGCTTCTGTCTTGTGGTTGCATGGAGATTGGGGAGGCAGGAGATCCACTTTGAGAAACTGAAGCTTGCGCAGACCTTCAAGGTAGAGACTGGGGTTCCCTGTCAGTTTAGAAGGCTTTGGATCTCCAAGGCAGGGACAGAAAGAAACCAGTGTTTTGTGACCCTATTTATACCAAGTTCTTTGAAGAGGATCTTTGAATCTTGTCTCATCTGGCTGCTACAAATGTAGACTGAGTCTAAAATCAGTGAGCAATACGACACCTTTTCAATATGCTCTATTAGACTAAATCATGTGTGTGTGTGTGTGTGTGTGAGAGAGAGAGAGAGAGAGAGACAGACAGACAGGCAGACAGACAGACAAAGACGGAGATAGAGATGGACAGAGACAGAAAGAGACATGTACACAGAAACAAGCAGAGAGAGAGCACAAGCTGGTGGCAGAGTCAGCTCCCAGAGGGGTGTGATGTGGATACTAGGTCCCCAAGGAGTGTGGTGTGGGCCCCAGGTTCCCTAGGCTGTACCTCAGTCCAGCACAGAATCAGGGTTCTGGTTGAGGTTCTTCTGGACTGGCAGTGTGGTTCCTAAACCATGCTTCCTCCCAAGACTCCCTCAGGAGCTTTGCCTCCTATGTTACTTGAGTATTGATCTGACCCCATGGGCCACGTCTTGGTTGAATTTACACATTTTGTATTTAAAAAAGGGGTTCCTTGGATTCACTGTGGTGGATCATATTATCAACCGACATCATGAGTCAGGCAGAACCTAATATCATTGGAATTTCAAATGCCAAGAGCCCTGACTTTTTGCTTGAAAACGTTAACACAAAAAAGAACAAAAATATTAATTAAGTTCTAGGCATAGTATAATATAATATAATATAATATAATATATAATATGTAAAAAGGGCAGAAAATTAAGGGGGGATGCATTTTGATATTTTGTTTTTACTTACTTTTTTGGGTTTGTTTTAGAATAGACCACACAACCACATTTGTGAACAGAATTGTCTTTGAACAACTGTTTTAATACTGTCTATCCATATGAGGTTGAGTTTATTTACTGTTTTTTCCAGGTTTACAGAGATATAATTGTCATATAGTATTGTGCATGTTTCAGGTGTACAATGTGGTGATTTGATGTCCATCAGCTGCAAAATGATGACCCTGTCGTGTTAGCTTTTTCCTCCACACCATCCCTTAGTTGCCCTCCCTTTTTTATGGTGAGAACACTAAGACCTATTGTTTTAACAACTTTCAAGTATTTGATACAGTATTATTAGCTATAATTATCATGTTGTACATTAGCTTCCCAAACTTGTTCATTTTATAACTGGAATTTTAACACCCATATCTTCCTATTTCCCCCACCCTCCAACCCCTAGTACCTGCCCCTCTACTCCCTATGTCTGTGGGTTTATCTTTCTCAGGTTCCATGTATAAGTGATATCATATTTTTTTCTCTGTCTGACTTATACACTTAGCATAATGCCCTTAAGGTCTATCCAAATTGTTGCAAAAGGCAGGACTTCCTTCTTTCTACCGGCCGAACAATGTTCATGTACATATATATGCTACATCTTTATCCATTCATCTATGATATTCATATGACATTTATTTTGTATTCACCCATAGTTGCCCATATTCCCACCAAACTTTGAGATTCATTTAATAAGCTATGAAGCCAGTCTTCTAGGATTTATATATAGTCAAAGAAACCAGAAAAAAGCTCTTGCGTTGGGTGTGAAAATTTCTGTGGTTTCTTTCAGATGCAGAAACCTGTATATTTATTTGAATGCAGCTCTCAGTGTGTAGCTTTTAAATTTCATGATATAAAATAGTATATAACTCTCATGTTCTATCAGTGCAATTCAAGCTACACTGCAGGGATTCAGAAATAGTCTTCTCATTAAGGCATGTTGCTAACTCCGAAAATCTCTCTTTTTTTTTAAAAAACCCTCACCTGAGATATATTTATTTTAGAGAGAGAGAAAAGTGGGGGTGGGAGGAGAGAGAGAGAGAGAAACATTGATGTGAGAAACATTGATCATCTCCTGTACACCCCCTGATTGGGGATCAAACTCATAACCTAGGTATGTAACCTCACTGGAAATCAAACCTGCAACCTTTTTGTTGCATGGGATGATGCCCCAATCAACTGAGCACCAGGCCAGGGCTGGAGAAGTCTTAATTATAAAAGGTGTTTATTGAAAATTGAGTTAATGCACAGGGCAGATAAGGTTTAATGACCCTGAGCCCATCTTCTTTGGGCTGTGATTGCCCAAGAGCCTCTCTTCACTGGCTTGTTCTGCTTTCTGTCCTTTTTTCTTTAGGATGAAAGTCTGTGCGAAGTCAGTGTCGCTGTTGTACTGGCTCTTTCTGTTGTACGTGTTAATAGTCTGCTGTAAGCTGATGTCTGCTTCTAGCCCACATCCCTGGGGACATGCAGGTAGGCCCTTTTAAGCTCATTATATGCCAATGAGATCAATTAATAAAACCCATTCAAACATCAGCTTCCACATTGTAGATGAGGTAACTGACATGAGTTTTTGATAGTATGTAAATACCCAGAGGAAACATAAAACAGAGCAAAGTGAAACCGTTTAATAGTTTGCTGTGGAAAGACTGTTGTTCCTGGCACCTTTTAAAGATGTTCCAGGTTTTTCTGTTTTCTTTCCTTTACTGAGTATACTTCCGTTTTTGTAGTCATTTTTTTAAGGAAGTTGGTAAACCAGCAGCACTTTATTATTTTTTAAATAAATACATGAAATTCATCTTTATTTTTCTTTTTCAATTAAAAGTTTTATTTAGTTATTTATTGTAAATTTTTTTAACTATTTCAATTACAGTTGACATTCAATATTATATTATTTTCAGGGGTATAGCATAGTGGTTAGACATTTATATATATTAAGAAGTGAACCCCCCTAATAAATCTAGTACCCACCTGGCACTACACATAGTTATTACAATATTATTTACTATATTCCCAGTGCTGTACTTTATATCCCTGGGACTGTTTTGTAACTGTCAATTTGTTATTCTTAATTTGTTTACCTTTTTCATATAGTCCCCCCAATCCTCCTCTCCTCTGCCAACCATCAGTTTGTTCTCTGTATTAGTGTGTTGTGTTTTTTTGTTTGTTTATTTTGCTTTTTAGATTCCACATGTAAGTGAAATTACATGGTATTTGAGTTTCTCTGTCTGACTTATTTCATTTAGCATAACAGCCTCTAGTACATCCATGTTATTGTGAATGGCAAGATTTCATTCTTTTTTATGGATGAGTAATATTCTATTGTATATATGTATCACATCTTTTTTCTCCACATGCCTATTGGTGGGCACTTGGGTTGCTTCCATACCTTGGCTGTTGTAAATAATGCTTCAGCAACACTTCGTGTGTGTGTGTGTGTGTGTGTGTGTGTGTGTGTGTGTGTGTGTGTGTGTGTGTGTGTGGTCTGTCCGTAAAGTATCCAGCCACACAATATGAAAAATAGAGATGTTTATTGAAGAAGATACAAGATACAAAAAAAACCCATTATACATAGAACAATGATGCCTCAGTCCCCTTCAAAGTTATGACTTTCTTGAGGAAATCTTGTTCATTGGTAGTGGTTTGAATCAAGTCATTAGCATCTGCAGCATGATGTTCCTTCAGCTTTGGGAGCAGAAGCTGCAGAACAAATTTTGCCACTACACATTTCATGCCAAGATCCTGTGTCAATATCTCAGACACAGTAGTTTTTGGAATCCCCAGATCAGCTTCTACTTCTTTCACTGTCAGTCACAAATCTTTGTTGATTGCAGCCTGTACACATTCAACAATCTCAGGTGTTCTGCTTGTTTCAGGCCTTCCAGAATGTGGATCACTTCAGCAGATTCTCAACCATCTTTGAAGTATTTATGCCACACTTTTATTTGTGCTGCACTCATTGCATCATCCCCAAAAGCCTTCTGAATTATCTGAATAGTATCCATTGGAGGAATGCTCAAGCTTAATGTAAAATTTGATGCAGATTTGTTGCTCTACTGTCATTCTGAATGTGACAGCCACACAGTACACATGCTCACTCAATGGAGTCTCTTATCTCTACTGACTATTACAGTGAAGTTGCCATTGTTCATGCATGTGCATTCCAGTCCATTCTCCTTGGCTGCCAGGTTACACTGATGTCATGCAAACCACTGTTATATTAATAATTGCTGGACTTTTTCCAGACAGACCTTGTATGTGTGTATTATTGCAGCTTACTTTGAAGGCAGGACATTTTTATTGATAAACTTGTTAACATTTACAGGGCTATAGCAAAGGGAGCTTTTAGATAATTCAAGACCCTTTTAAGATGCATGGAGGAGAGGTGAATGATTTAAAAAAAATAGAAAGAAAGAAAAAGAGTCAGTAACTTTCTCATGGGACCTAAAATAGAATATGTCTAAAATTTTAGAGACTCATTCTGCTAATTTTTAGTGAGGACCATGTCTATACTTTGCTTATTTCTAAAGAAAGATTAAACTAATCAGTTAAGCATTGTGTGTGTGTGTTTCTCTCTGTCTTTTCTTGTTACATATATGTTTAAAGTGACACAGACTTGGAGACTCTCTAATGGATTGTGTTTCCTTGAATAATTTGCATTTATTAAAGCAGTCTTGTTGCCAGACAATTAATTTACTGTGTCTGCTCTGGTAATTTGAGATGTGATAGTGCCAGATATGCTTTGACTTTTTAATGAGAGAGTGAAGCTTGAAACCAAACCATGTATGTGTCAACACTATAAAGTCTCTCCAAGAGATCGTGTGTATGAAGTTTATTAGATATCCTTATCCTCAGACATACAGCTTTCTATTCAGTTATTCTGATATTAAGTTGACATACTTTTAGGCTTAAGATGATTTTAAAAATCTCTTATGGCTCAATATATTTATTTTTTATTTTATTTTTTTAAGTAATTAATTTATTTTTTCAAATACATTTGTCCTGAATCCTGCCACAATCTGGATGCACCTGAAAGAGGCCCCCAAACCCCGGATGAGCTCAGATCCTGCCAAATCTTGATTTTGGTTTTGTGAGACCCTGTGAGTTAATAAATAAGCATTGTTTTAAGTAGCTATATTTGTAGTAATTTGTTGTATAGTAACAAAACTAATACACTCTCTAAGCTGATTTTTTAAAGAAATGTTTCATTAATGGAATTCACAAAACTCCTTTTCTTTCCTAAGTATTACTGTTTTATGAAATATATAAAATATTTTAGAAACAAATTATATATTTTAATTGTGCATTTGTTTCTTTTTTTTTGATTTTTTAATGCATTTTAATTTATTTTTTCAAATACATTTGTCTCTGCCTACCCCACACCACTATCCCTTGCCCCCTCCCTCCTTCCCTCCCTCAGCTCTTCTCCTTTCGTTTTGTCCATGAGTCCTTGCTATATGATTCTTGACTTTCCCCTTCTCTTCCTTTTCCCTGCCCCCCCTTCCTCATTCCCTCTTGTCTCTGTTGATTTCATTTCCTTTCAGGGTTGCTGGTCTTATTTCCCTTGCATCTTTGTATTGTTGGTTAGGTTCCACTTATAGGTGAGATCACATGGTATTTGTCTTTCGCTCCCTGGCTTATTTCACTTAGCATAATGCTCTCCAGTTCCACCCATGTTGTCACAAAGTTTAGTACTTCTTTTTTCCTTTCTGCTGCGTAGTATTCCATTGTGTAAATGTACCAAACATTTCTTTTTTTTTTTTTTTTTTTTTTTTTTTTAGTTCTTTAATCACATTACTTTATTTTTTTTTTTTACTTTTATTTATTTTATTTTATTTTTTTATTAATTTATTTACTTTTTAAATACATTTGTCTCTGCCTCCCCCCCCTTCCCTTGCCCCCTCCCACCTTCCCTCCCTCAGCTCTTCCCCTTTGGTTTTGTCCATGAGTCCTTGCTATATGTTCCTTGACTTTCCCCTTCCCTTCCCTTTCCCTGCCCCCCCCTTCCCTCTTGTCTCTGTTGATTTCTTTTCCTTTCAGTGTTGCTGGCCATATTTGCCTTGCTTCTTTGCATTGTTGGTTAGGTTCCGCTTATAGGTGAGATCATATGGTATTTGTCTTTCGCCCCCTGGCTTATTTCGCTTAGCATGATGCTCTCCAGTTCCATCCATGCTGTTGCGAAGTTTAGTACTTCTTTTTTCTTTCTGCTACGTAGTATTCCATTGTGTATATGTACCATAATTTTTTGATCCAATCATCTACTGATGGGCATTTAGGTTGCTTCCAACACTTGGCTATTGTAAATTGTGCTGCTATGAACATTGGGGTGCATAGGTTCTTTTGTATTGGCGTTTTGGTGTTCTCAGGGTATAGTCCCAGCAGGGGAATCGCTGGATCAAAAGGCAGTTCCATTTTCAGCTTTCTGAGGAAATTCCACACTGCTTTCCATAGTGGCTGCACCAGTCTGCATTCCCACCAACAGTGGACTAGGGTTCCCTTTTCTCCACAGCCTCGCCAGCACCTGTTGTTTGTGGATCTGTTTATGATGGCCATTCTGACCGGTGTGAGGTGGTACCTCATGGTGGTTTTGATCTGCATTTCTCTGATGGCTAGTGGTGCTGAGCATCCTTTCAAATGCCTCTGGGCCCTCTGTATCTCGTCCTTGGAAAAGTGTCTGCCCAGGTCCTTTGCCCATTTTTTGATTGGATCGTTTGTCTTTTTGGAGTAGAGTCGAGTGAGTTCTTTATATATCTTGGAGATCAAACCTCTATCTGATGTATCATTAGCGAATATATTTTCCCATATGCTTGGCTCCCTTTTCATTTTGCTGATGTTTTCTTTTGCCATGCGGAAGCATCTTATTTTTATGAGGTCCCACCTGTTTATTCTTTCCTCTATGTCCTTTGCTTTAGGAGACATATCAGTGAAAAAATTGCTGTGTGGGATATCTGAGAGTTTCCTGCCAATGTTCTCCTCTAGGACTTTGATGGTGTTGCAACTTATATTTAAGTCTTTTATCCATCTTGAGTTTATTTCTGTGTATGGTGTCAGCTGATGATCCAGTTTTAATTTTTTGCATGTAGCCGTCCAGCTCTCCCAACACCATTTGTTGAAGAGGCTATTATGGCTCTATTTGATGCTTCTGTCCCCTTTGTCAAATATTAGATGCCCATAGAGACCTGGGCTTATTTCTGGGCTTTCTATTCTGTTCCACTGGTCTATGGGTCTGTTCTTGTGCCAGTGCCAGATTGCTTTGAGTATAGTGGCTTTATAGTGGAGTTTGATGTCCGGTATTGTGATCCCTCCTACTTTGTTTTACTTTCTCAAAATTGTAAGGCCATTCAGGGTCGTTTATGGTTCCATATAAATTTTTGAAATGTCTGTTCAATTTCTGTGAAATACGTCATTGGTATCTTAATAGGGATTGCGTTGAATCTATAAATTGCTATGGGTAGTATGGACATTTTGATGATAGTAGTTCTTCCAATCCATGAGCATGGTATATGCTTCCATTTATTTGTGTCTTCCTTAATTTCTTTCTTCAATGTTGTATAGTTTTCTGCATACAGGTCTTTTACGTCTTTGGTTAAATTTATGCCCAGGTACTTTATTTTTCTTCTTGCTATATCGAATGGTATTTTTTTTTTTCTGATTTCTTCTTCTTCTATTGCATTGCTGGTGTACAAAAATGCCTTTGATTTCTGAATGTTGACTTTGTATCCTGCTGTTTTGCCAAATTCACTTGTTAGTTTCAGGAGTTTTTTGGTAGAGTCTACAGGGTTCTCTATGTACACTATCATGTCATCTGCAAACAATGATAGCTTTACTTCCTCCTTTCCTATTTGGATGCCTTTTATCTCTTTCTCTTGTCTGACCGCAGTGGCTAGGACTTCCAATATGATGTTGAAAAGAAGCGGTGAGAGCGGACATCCTTGTCATGTTCCCAGTCTTACTGGGAAAGCTTTCAGTTTTTGCCCGGTGAGTATGATATTGGCTGCAGGTTTTTCATATATGGCCTTTATTACGTTGAGGAATGCCCCATTTATTCCCATTTTGCTGAGTGTTTTGATCATAAATGGGTGCTGTACCTTATTGAATGCTTTTTCTGCATCTATTGAGATGGTCATGTGGTTTTTGTCTTTTCTTTTATTAATGTGATGTATTATGTTTATTGATTTGCATATATTGAACCATCCCTGTATGCCTGGGATGAATCACACTTGATACGGTGGATAATCTTTTTAATGTGTTGCTGGATGAGGTTTGCCAATATTTTGTTGAGGATTTTAGCATCTATGTTCATCAGTGAAATTGGCCTGTCGTTTTCTTTCTTTGCAGGCTCTTTATCTGGTTTTGGGACCAGGGTGATGCTGGCCTCATAGAAAGAGTGTGGGAGTCTTCCCTCCTCTTGGATTTTTTTGGAATAGTTTGAGAAGGACAGGGGTTAGCTCTTCCTTAAATGTTTTGTAAAATTCTCCTGTGAAACTGTCCGGCCCTGGGCTTTTGTGTGCAGGGAGTTTCTTGATTACTGCTTCAATTTCCCCAGCTGAATCGGTCTGTTCAAGCTTTCTGTTTCTTCCTCCTTCAGTGTTGGAAGATTATACTTTTCTAAAAATTTCTCCATTTCATCAAGATTTTCAAATTTCTTGGCATAAAATTGTTCATAGTAGTTTCTGATGATCCTTTGTATTTCTGTGGTATCAGTTGTTATTTTTCTTCTTTCTTTTCTGATATTATTAATTTGGGTCCTCTCCCTTTTTGTCTTGATGAGTCTCTTTAGAGGCTTGTCAATTTTATTTATCTTTTCAAAGAACCAGCTTCTGGATTGGTTGATCCTCTGAATTGTTCTTTTTGTGTCTATGTCATTCAGTTCTGCTCTAATCTTGACTATTTCCTTCCTTCTCCTTGCTCTGGGATTTATTTGTTGTTGTTTCTCCAGTTCTTGAAGTTGTAGTGTTAGGTCTTTTATTTGAAGTGTTTCTATCTTTTTTAGGTAAGCCTGTATTGCTATGAACTTCCCTCTCAGGACCGCCTTTGCTGTGTCCCATAGGTTTTGGACTGTTGTCTGTTCATTTTCATTTGTTTCCAGAGACTTTTTGATATCTTCCCTTATCTCATTATTGACCCATTCACTGTTTAAGTGTACTGTTCAGTCTCTATGAGTTTGCAAGTTTTTGAAGTTTCTCTTTGAGGTTGATTTGGAGTTTCAAGGCTTTGTGGTCTGAGAAAAAGTTTGGTATTATTTCAATTTTCCTGAATTTGCTGAGGCTTGCTTTGTGTCCTGTCATGTGGTCTATCTTTGAAAAACTGCCATGAGCATTTGAAAGAATGTGTATTTTTCTTTTTTGGGATGTAAGATTCTATATATGTCAGTTAAGTCTATTTGATTCAGTGTGTCATTCAGCTCCACAATGTCATTGTTGATGTTTTGTTTGGAAGATCTGTCCATTTTTGACAGTGGGGTGTTGAAATCCTCTACTATCAGTGTGTTGCTGTCTATATCTTTTTTGAAGTCATCCAACAAGAACCTTATAAACTTGGGAGCTCCTGTATTGGGAGCATATAAATTTACAATGTTGATGTCTTCTTGATAGATTCTTCCTTTAAGTATTATAAAGTGTCCCTCTGGGTCTCTTTTTATGGCCTTTGTTTTGAAATCTACTTTGTCTGATGCAAGTATGGCAACCCCGGCCTTTTTCTCTTGCCCATTTGCTTGGAATATTTTTTTCCATCCCTTTACTTTCAATCTGTGTAGGTCTCTTGCTCTGAGGGGGGTCTCTTGTAGGCAGCATATGTGTGGGTCATGTTTTCTTATCCATTCAGCTACCCTGTGTTTTTGATTGGGGCATTTAGTCCATTCACATGGAGAGATATTACTGATAGAAACTTACTCATCTTTTGTCTTTGTACCTGTGTTCCTCTCTCTCTCATTCTTTTCCTTCATCTGATTAAACCAGTCCCCTTAGCATATCTTGGAGGGCTGGTTTGGTAGAGATGTTCTCTTTTAGTCTTCTCTTGTCTGGGAAACTCCGTATTTCCCCTTCTATTTTAATTGAGAGCCTTGCTGAGTAGAGCAGCCTTGGCTGTAGGCCCTTACTTTTCATGGCTTGGAATATTTGTTGCCATTCCCTTCTGGCTTGTAGTGTTTCTGTTGAGAAGTCAGCTCCTAGGTGTATCGGGGCCCCCTTGTATGTTACTTTCTCCTTCTCCCTTGCTGCCTTGAGGATTCTCTCTTTGTCTTTGACATTTGCCATTTTAATGATAATGTGTCTTGGAGTGGACCTCCTTGAGTCCCTCTTGAGTGGGGTCCTCTGTGCCTCCTGGATCCATGATAGCCTTTCTCTCCTCAAATTAGGGAAATTTTCCATCATTACTTTTTCAGGAGGTTCTCTATCCGTTGCTCCTCTTCTTCTCCTTCTGGTATCCCTATTATGCGGATATTATTGTGTTTCAAATTGTCCTGCATTTCCCTAAATGCCTCTTCATTCTTTTTGAGTCATTTTTCCATTTCTTGTTCTTTCTGGGAGCTTCTTTCTACCTTGTCCTCCATCTCACTGATTCGATCCTCGGCTTCATCCAGCCTGCTTTGGATTCCTTCTACTGTGTTCTTCAGTTCAGAAATGGTATTCTTCACTTACTCTTGTGACTTCTTGATAGTTTGTATGTCCTTTTCCAGGTTGATATAATTTGTCATAGGCTCCTGATAGTTTCCCTGCAGTTTCTCATAGTTCTCTTTGAGCTGGCTGAGCTCATTGAGCTTCCTTAGAACCATTGTTTTGAATTCAATATCTGATAGTTCCCTTGCCTCTATTTCATTTAGCTCTCTCTGTGGGGCATCCCATTTTCCACTCATTTACGGGGGAACTTCTTTTTCTTCCCATTTTTGTGAGAGTCTGTTAATTATTTTTGTCCTTTACTTTTCTTTCTGGGCCTGCCTCTGATGATGTCAGTTGTTGACACTATACGACCTTGGGTTGTTTGTTTGAGCCTTCCAGGAGTCTACTGTCTGTGTCAGACTCCTGCTTGGAGCAGCTCTGTGACCCCTTCGGTCAGGGCTGGGCTAGGTTTTGGAATCTCTCTGCACTCTCACGCTGGCTCCGTGCTCCTGGCGTGGCAGGATCCCCCACCTGCCTGGGCTCGTAATTGCTTGCCCAAGACCAGGGGGCTTATTGGTGACTTTGCGTGCTCATCTGGCCCCCCGTCCAGCAAGCTCCGGGGCACTGGTCTGTTTAGGGTCTTCTACTGTGTGTTTTCCTCGCTTTTGGCTCTTTGGGTACGTTGCTTGCCCTCGCCAAATGGCGACCACGGAAATGGGAAGCAGTCAGCTCCAGGGCTCTCTGGTTTATCCTGTCTCCGGTCTCTCCTCCAGGGATTCTGGGCAGCTCTACTAATTTTGTGGGCCGCTCCGCAGTCGCGGGCAGGCGGGTCAATTTATACCTGCCCTTATCGCTCTTTTCACTCCCTGCAGTCCATATGGGTGCCAATCTGTGGGAGGCCTTGCCGGCTGGTGCAAGCGTTCGCCAGCCCACGTGGGTCACACACACGCTCACCAACCCTCGCCGGTCACTCGGCACAAGTGTGCTCGCCTGCACTGGGTGTTTTTGGGGTGTCTGTGTGCTTTTCGGCTTTTGGCTCTTTGGGGGTGTGGCCTCTTCCCGCGCAATGGAGACTATGGCAAGGAGGAGGAGTCGGGACTCCCCGGTTCCTCCTCCCGTTCTTTCCCCAACGCCTCCGTTTGTGGTCTCTCCTCAAGGGTCTCTGGGCAGTTCTGTGACCTCTTCGCCCAAGGATCCACCACCTGTGTGGCCTGCATTTCAATCACAAGCAGTCTGGTTCCTGCACACCCCTCTTCTGCCTCTTTGGGTTGCGCCTTTCCTGCCCACAATGGAGACAACAGAACGGGGAGGGAGTCGGGACTCCCCGCTTCCTCCTCCCATTCTTTCCCCAATGCCTCCATCTCCAGTCTCCTCAACGCTCTTCCAGCCAGTCTGCACTTACCCCCCGCCCCAGCTCACATGCATACAAGCTGTGTGCGGAGCACACAAAAGGCAGGTTAATTGATTCCCTTATGCCTGAGCGAGATGGGAGCTGCAGAGTGGAGGTGCGTTATCACCCGGGCTCCACTGGCCCCCGTGTCAGTTCTATTCACAAAGTTTTCCTCACCAGTCTTTTCCCAGGCACCAGCCCACCCTGCTGCCACCTCTGCTGAGAGATCAAGGAGGGTGGCTGCCACTGCAATTTTTGCATTGGCCCTTTAAATGTCTCTTTGCATTCCCAGCCACCTGTCTCTGGCAGAGAGCGCCCCTAAGCTTTTCGGGGTTGGGTTTTGTCTGTATTTTCTTGGTTTTAGCTCCTGTAGTTTAGGGGTCCCTTTTTGATTCAGACCCCGTTCTTCTCGGGGGAAGCTAACTGGCCGTTTCAATGTCCCTCTGGTGCCAGTGCCCGTGGGCACCCAGCCCACTCTCTTAAGCCTCGACTGTACTTCTCACCTGTTGGGATGTGTGAGAGTTGATTCCACTGTCCGCAGCACCAAGGCTCCTCTCCCACTATCGTTCCATTCCAATTTAAAAATTTTAAAAAAGAACACATGACCTAGTAGAAAATGCAAAATATTTTAAGAAGATGAAGACAGGGTGGCTTCACAATACTGTGATTTCTCCTTACCTCAGTAGCGGCCCACATATCGCAGTTCTGAAATGATAAAAATCCACAATAGTAAAAATAAGCAAAGGAGTCAGCACTAAAATCTTTTTCCTCTCCAGATAAGGGGAAAGACTGGGGTCTATGTAAAATATTAGACAGAGGAATGAGAGGTGAACAAGACATCTGGGCACTTCTCCTCTTCATCTTCTTAAACCAGGCCCTTTAGCATATCTTGTAGTGCTGGTTTGGTGGACATGTATTCTTTTAGTCTTCTTTTTTCTGGGAAAGTCCTTATTTCATCATCCATTTTAATTGAGAGCCTTGCTGGATAGAACGATTTTGGCTATAGGCCTTTGCTTTTCATTCCTTGGAATATATCTTGCCATTTCCTTCTGGCTTGCAGTATTTCTGTTCAGAAGTCAGCTCCTAGCTGTATCAGGGCTCTCTTGTATGTTACTACCTGTTTCTCCCTTGCTGCCTTTAGGATTTTTCTTTGTCTTTGATATTTGCCATTTTAATGATGAAGTGTCTTGGAGTGGGCCTCATTGGGTCCCTCTTGAATGGGGCCCTCTGTACTTGATGTGTGAGACTTTTTCTCTCCTCCAATTAGGGAAGTTTTCTTTTTTTTCTTTTCTTTCTTTCTTTCGTCGTCTTTTTTTTTTTTTTTTGCTTAAACTGCTTTTTTATCATTCAATTTCATGATAAAAACATCTAAATGATAAACAGACCCCAAAACAAATACCAGTTTATAAAACTGGACCATTTTAATGTTCTCTACAATAAAATAGTTCTCCTGATGGCTGCAGGCATGTAAGCTGTTGTAATATTGTAGTATGCAGAAACATCACAGTCATAATTTCCTGATTGGTGCTTAGTCTTCAATAATTATGTGCTACTTGTATAAAACTGCTGTCACACCAGTAAGACTGCATTTATACATCCATCATTTTCAGGATTATTGGTAACCTGGGCATAGTTTCCCCAAATAACCTTGCCTCCTTGTGTCACAAGGCCCAACTCGCTTACATTCACTTCAATGACAGTACACCCAAAGTTATTATATAACCAAAGTTATTATATAACCAAAGTTATTATTTCGTAATAACACCCAAAGTTGTGTAAAGTAGGGATGAAGGATTTTTCTCGACACCAAGTATTGGCAGGCAAAAGGTCGCTTTCAGTTCAGGATGTGTTACATGGGCTTCCTTGAAACGTAAGCCCATTGGCCTAATAAATCTTTCATATTTAGGTGGTTTTCGAGTAAACCCATCTCCAACAAAGCAGACTTTAGTAACCATCCTCTTCCATGCTTTTTTCTTTCTCTTTCCTGTTCGAATAACTTTTAATACCTCTGTTTCTCCCTGGGCATGAACTTTGGGCAGAGGGACTTCCCGTTTTCCCGCTTTCTCTTTTCATTTTTGTTTAATCATATTGGAAAGTACTTCAGCTTGGGACTGTCCCTCTCTGTCCAGTAGATATGCAGGTACTGCCTCTTGTGGAGTCTTTTCATCATTCTTTTGTTTGGTGTTTCTCTTTTCATGCATCTTAATGGTCTTTTTCATTTGTATTTTCTCAGCATGGCGCTGTTTGTGGTAGAGCTTAGCCTTCAGACCAATCATCTTTTTTGCCTTCTTTGAACGTTCATGAGCCTCTTGACTTTCCTTCTTTCTCTTTTTCTCGTGGTAATCCAAACGATATCCAAAGCGCTTACGGTGTAACTCGATATACTAGTTTTGTGGCATGGTTACAGCCGTGGAGCAGCTGGGTACGGTCCCCGGAGCGCGAAGAAGCTTCCAACTCTCAGGTCTCAAAGACCCACGAACCCAATTAGGGAATTTTCCATCATTACTTTTTCAAACAGGTTCTCTATCCCTTGCTCCTCTTCTTCTCCTTCTGGCATCCCTATTTTATTGATATTATTACGTTTCAGGTTGTGCTGCATTTCCCTAAACACCTCTTCATTCTTTTTCAGTCTTTTTTTCATTTTCTTGCTCTTTCTGGGAACTTTTTTCTCCCTTGTCCTCCAGCTGGCTGATTTGATACTCTGCTGTATCTAGCCTGATTTTGATTCCTTCTACCGTGTTCCTCAATCCAGAAATGGTATTCTTTATTTCCTCTTGTCTCCTATTGATAGTTTCTATGTCTTTTTCATGTTGAGATAGTTTGCCGTAAGTTCCTGATAGTTTCCCTGTCGTTTCTCATAGTTCTCTTTGAGCTCGATGAGCTCATGGAGCTTCCTTAGAACCATCATTTTGAATTCAGGATCTGATAGTTTACTTACCTCTTTTTCATGCAGTTCTCTGTGAGGGGATTTCTCCTTTCCTCTCATGTGTGGGGTGTTTCTTTTCCTTCCCATTATTCATGAGACTCTTCTTCTTTTTTGCCTCTGCTTCTTAAATTGATCTGTCTCAATTTCCTGACTTCGTGCATTGAACTTCTGTGGTAGTAGGCGGGTCTTCTTCTATTTTTTCCTTCTCTGTTCTTTCTGGGTCTGCCTCTGATAATGTCAGTTTTTGACCCTGTTTGACCTTAGGTAGTCTGTTTGAGACTTTCTGGAATCTATTGTTTGTTTCTGTCTCCTGCAATTATTAATCTAGTCACTCTTCTTTCAGCTGTCATGCTTTGGCACCTCAGGGTGAGGCAGTCCCATCTGAGGGTGGGGCTATTGTGTTCTTTCAGGCTGCTGCCACTCAGGGGAGTGGTCTGCCTGAGCAAGATCGAGACCATGGAATGGGGAAGGAGTCAACACCAGGATTCCCCTGGCTACTCTCTGAGTTCTCTCCCCAACTCCTCTGACTCCAGTCTCTCCTCAAGTGTCTCTAGGAAGTTCTGTGTCCCCTTCAGCCAGGGGTCTAATATCTCTGCAGGCTGCTCTACACCCAGGCCTGTGCACAAATTCTGGGTGGAGTGTCTTGAGGGCAGGTGTATTGTTTCCTTTATGCCTGAGTGAAATGGAGGCTGCAGAGTGGGAGGTGAGTCATCACTGGTGCCTTGCTAGCCACTGTCTCAGTTCTGTCCCCAAAGCTATCCTCATCAATCCTTCCTCAGGCTCTAGCTCACTCTGCTCCCGCCTCTGCCCAGGGACCAAGAAAGGTGACTGACATTGCAAGTTTTTGCGTTGGCCCTTTAAATGTCTCTTTGCCTCTCCAGCCGCCTGTCTCTGGCAGAGAGCTCCACTACTCTTTGTAGTTGTTTTTTGTCTGTGTGCTTTTTTGGGTTCAGATATTGTTGATTAGATGTCCCTGCTTATGATTCAGATGCTGTTCTTAGGGGGATCCAACTGGCTGTTTCAATGTCCCTCTTGTGCTGGCACCCGTTGGTGCCCAGCCCACCCTTTCGGGCCTCCACCACACTTCTCACCCATTAGGATGTGTGAAAGCCGATTCCGCTGTCTGTCCGAGGCTCCAAGTCTCCTCTCTTGCTATCGTTCCATTGTTTTCCAGGTGATTTCTACACAGTGTAGTTGCAATTCCAGTTTGGTCTGGGAGGAGGTCAGTGTGACTTCCACTCTCTCGTCTGCCATATTCCCTCTCTCTTCTTTGTTGTTTTTAAAATTCTACTTGAAAGATGACAAGGACTTCTGTAGCCTTAAGCCATAGATAAAGTGAAGGGGCCAACTAGCAGGTTAGCTTCTTTTGACAGAAGCCAGGGTTAACTCATTTCTCAAGTAGCAATTTACCCTTTATTCCTTTTTCTTCTTCTTTTCCCTGTAACCAGAATTATTTCCTCAGAAGAGGGCAGCAAATGTAAGGAATTGGAAAGATACTGACAATTTCAGAACGTTGAGTCAGGTGGGATTAATTGTTATAGGGATCTCTGTGAACACTTCTTCCAACATAGATATGATGAGTTTCAAACACAAAATAACCTACATCCTTCAGATCTATCCCAGAGAATATTCAGATAGGCAGAGACAAATTTATTTGAAAAAATAAGTTAATTTAAAAAATATTTAAATTTCCATCTTTGAAAACAGAATCATAGCTACTCTTCTGATGTAGCTAAGAGAGTTGGGTACTTGGGTGTTCTGATTTACAAGTTCATTTCAGTAGTTCCAGTTCCCAGAGAGTGTGTTTCAATTCCACCAAATGCTTTTGTGCCTAGCTGCTATTTAATATAATCTATTTTGGTATAAAGTCTCCTGTTTAATATATACTTTGTCCAGGTGTAAAGGCCCTGTAAAATGGAAATGAGGCAATATTAGAGGTGTCCAAACTTTTGGCCTCTCTGGGCCATGCTGGAAGAAAAGTTGTCTTGGGCCACACAAAAAATACAGAAACACTAATGAAAACTAATGAGTGAAAAAAAGATTTTAAGGAAATATATGATATTGTGTTGGGCTAGTCATCCTGGGCCACATGCAGCCTGTGGGCCACAGGTTGGACATTCCTGAATGGTATCAAGCATTGGGCCCCTGGAGACAAATGTAATCCTGGCTGTGTGACCTTATTTTGGCCCCTAACCTACTCGACCCTGCTTCATCTGTAAAAATGCATCTTTATTGCACTCTGCCTTCTTTTGAGAGTCTCTGTCCTGTTTTTATACAGGCCCTGTTGTTTAAATTCATGGAAATTTAGGTTTTATATTTTCTCTATTATAAATGATAATGCAAAATATCAATGTTGTGATTGTGTATTTTGGTCTATTATATTATTTTAAACTTAAGATAAATTATTTGAAGAGTAGTTTTGTATCCAACTTTGGGCCCATGTTGTTATCCCTTTTAGTGGCTGAATTTTTTTTTTTAAATTGTTGATCAAGTACAGTTGTCTCCATTTTCCACCCATCACTCCCCTTCCCCGTCCATCCCCACCTCCCACCCTTAATCCTACTCCCCTTTGGCTTTATCCGTGTGTCCTTTATACATGTTCCTTGAAGACTCCTCTCCTTTTTTTCCTCATTATCCTCCTCTCTTCTCCCCTCTGGTTACTGTCAACTTGTTATTTGTTTGAATGTCTCTGGTTCTATTTTTTCACTTGTTTGTTTTGTTGATTAGGTTTCACTTATAGGTGAGATTGGATGGTATTTGTCTTTCGCCCCCTGTCTTATTTCACTTAGCATAATGCCCTCCAGTTCCATCCATGCTGTCACCAAAGATAGGAGCTCCTTCTTTTTGCTGGGTCGTATGCCATGTGTAAATGTACCGTAGTTTTTTGATCCACTCATCTACTGGTGGGCACTTAGGTTGCTTCCAGCACTTGGCTATTATAAATTGTGCTTCTATGAACATTGGGGTGCATAGGTTCATTTGAATTGGTGTTTTAGAATTCTTAGGGTATAATCCCAGCAGTGGAATGGCTGGGTCAAAAGGCAGTTCCATTTTCAGCTTTCTGAGGAAATTCCACACTGCTTTCCACAATGGCTGCACCAATCTGCATTCCCACAACAGTGTACTAGCGTTCCCTTTTCTCCAAAACCTTGGCAGAACTTGCTGTTTGTTGATTTGTTTATGATGGCCATTCTGCCCAGTGTGAAGTGGTATCTCATTGTAGTTTTAATTTGCATCTCTCTGATGGCTAGGGATACTGATCATCCTTCCATATGTCTTTGTGACCTCTGTATGTCCTCCCTGGAGAAGTGTCTGTTCAGGTCCTTTGCCCATTTTTCATTTGAGTTGTTTGTCTTCCTGGTGTGGAGTTGTGTGAGTTCTTTATATATTTTGGAGATCAAACCCTTGCCTGAGGTATCATTTGTAAGTATGTGTTCCCATGTGGTTGGTTCCCTTTTCATTTTGTTGATGTTTTCTTTATCATTGTAGGAGCTTCTTATTTTGATGAAGTCCCATTTGTCTATTCTTTCCATTATCACCCTTGCTTTAGGGGACATATTGGTGAAAATATTGCTGTGTGTAATATATAAGATTGCCTGCCTATATTCTCCAGTGGCTGAAATTTTGTAGGAATCTTGTAGCTACTTTTGATTGGAATGATTATATTAGCCTTAATTTTACATAAGAAATCTGTATTTCTTTCAAAGATAACAATTGGGTGGGGATATTACTCCTACTACAGTTTTTTTGTGAGGCTGAAATGTGAAGTGTTATTTGTGAAACTGTCAAATAATAAAGCTGAATGTGTAAGCTTCTAGTTTTACTTTGCAGACCAAACTGAATTTTACTGTTGCAGACTTTTTTGAAAATTATGTGCCGGTATTGACTAAGCTCTGACACCAGGGGGAAGGCAAGGTTTAGAAGAGGTAAAGAGGAAGAAACATGAACCTAATCTATTACACACAGTCAAGAAGAATTATGAGAGCCACATATATAATTTTAAGTGTTCTATAAGAAATTAAAAAGTAAAAAGAAACAGGTGAAGTTAATTTTACTATTATATTTAACCTAATCCAAAATATTTCAGCATGTGGCTAATGCCTACAACACAGGTTAAAAAATTGAATTTTAGTATTCCTTTTTGAAAGATTAGACTTATGAGTGATGTGATTCATGGGTCAATCATTGGGTGCAGTGTTTTATATCTCTTAATTTAATTTATTTTATGTTTTATATACTTTTTACCTCCTAAATACTACTACTAAATTGTTTTAAATTAATTAATTTATTTTTCCAAATATATTTGTCTCTGCCTTCCTCCCACCACTTTCCCTTGCCCCCTCCCCCCTTCCCTCCCTAAATCCTTCCCCACTTTGGTTTTGTCCATGAGACCTTGTTATATGTTCCTTGACTTGCCCGTTCCATTCCTTTTCCCCTGCCTACCCCTCCCTCCTTCCCTCTTGTCTCTGTTGATTTCTTTTTACTTTTTTAAAATTTATTTTTTTCCAAATATATTCATCTCTGCCTTCCCCCCACCATGTTCCCTTGCTCTCTCCCCTCTCTCCTTCCCTCAATCCTTCCCCTTTGGTTTTGTCCAGGAGTCCTTGCTATATGATTCTTGACTTTCCCCTTCTCTTCCTTTTCCCTGCCCCCCCACCCTCCTTCCCTCTTGTCTCTGTTGATTTCTTTTCCTTTCAGTGTTGCTAGGCTTATTTCCCTTGCATCTTTCTATTGTTGGTTAGGTTCCATTTATAGGTGAGACCATATGGTATTTGTCTTTTGCCCCCTGGCTTATTTCGCTTAGCATAATGCTCTCCAGTTCCATCCATGCTGTTGCGAAGTTTAGTAGTTCTTTTTTTCTTTCGTCTGCGTAGTATTCCATTGTGTAAATGTACCATAGTTTTTTGATCCAATTATCTACTGATGGGCATTTAGGTTGCTTCCAACACTTGGCTATTGTAAATAGTGCTGCTATGAATTTTGGGGTGCATAGGATCTTTTGAATTGGCGTTTTGGGATTCCTAGGGTATAGTCCCAGCAGGGGAATTACTGGATCAAAAGGCAGTTCCATTTTCAGCTTTCTGAGGGAATTCCAGACTGCTTTCCACAGTGGCTGCACCAGTCTGCATTCCCACCAAGAGTGTACTAGGGTTCCCTTTTCTCCACAGCCTCGCCAGCACCTGTTGTTTGTTGATCAGTTTATGGCCATTCTGACTGGTGTGAGGTGGTACCTCATGGTGGTTTTGATCTGCATTTCTCTGATGGCTAGTGATGCTGAGCATCCTTTCAAATGCCTCTGGGCCCTCTGTATCTCCTTCTTAGAAAAGCATCTGCCCAGGTCCTTTGCCCATTTTTTGATTGGATCGTTTGTCTTCTTGGAGTGGAGTCGAGTGAGTTCTTTATATGTCTTGGAGATCAAACCTCTATCGGATGTATCATTAGCGAATATATTTTCCCATATGCTTGGCTCCCTTTTCATTTTGCTGATGTTTTCTTTAGCTGTGCGGAAGTTTCTTATTTTTATGAGGTCCCACTCATTTATTCTTTCCTTTATGTCCCTTGCTGTAGGAGACATATCAGTGAAAAAATTGCTGCGTGGGATATCTGAGAGTTTCTTGCCAATGTTCTCCTCTAGGACTTTGATGGTGTTACAACTTATATTTAAGTCTTTTATCCATCTTGAGTTTATTTCTGTGTATGGTGTCAGCTGATGATCCAGTTTCAATTTTTTGCATGTAGCCATCCAGCTCTTCCAACACCTTTTGTTGAAGAGGCTATTATTGCTCCATTTGATGCTTCTGTCCCCTTTGTCAAATATTAGATGCCCATAGAGACCTGGGCTTATTTCTGAGCTTTCTATTCTGTTCCACTGGTCTATGGGTCTGTTCTTGTGCCAGTGCCAGATTGTTTTGAGTGGAGTGGCTTTATAGTAGAGTTTGATGTCCGGTATTGTGATCCCTCTTACTTTGTTTTTCTTTCTCAGAATTGCTGCAGCTATTCAGGGTCATTTATGGTTCCATATAACTTTTTGAAATGTCTGTTCTATTTCTGTGAGATACGTCATTGGTATCTTAATAGGGATTGCATTGAATCTATAAATTGCTTTGGGTATTATGGATATTTTGATGATATTAATTCTTCCAATCCATGAGCATGGTATATGCTTCTAAATATTTGTGTCTTCCTTAATTTCTTTCTTCAATGTTGTATACTTTTCTGTGTACAGGTTTTTAATTTCATTGGTTACATTTATTACTAGGTACTTTATTTTTTTGTCGCTATATCAAATGGTATTTTTTTTGTGTGATTTCTTCTTCTTCTATTTCATTGCTGCTGTACAAAAATGCCTTTGATTTCTGAATATTGACATTGAATCCTGCTGTTTTGCCAAAATTACTTATTAGGTTGAGTAATTTTTCGGTGGACTCTACAGGGTTCTCTATGTACACTATCATGTCATCTGCAAACAATGATAGTTTTACTTCTTTTCCTATTTGGATGCCTTTTATTTCTTTTTCTTGTCTAACTGCTCTGGCTAGGACTTCTAATACGGTCTTGAAAAGAAATGGTGAAAGTGGACATCCTTGTCGTGTTCCCGATCTTAGTGGGAAAGCTTTTAGTTTTTGCCCATTGAGTATGATATTGGGTGTAAGTTTTTCATATATGGCCTTTATTACGTTGAGGAATGCCCATTTATTCCCATTTTGCTAAGTGTTCTGATCATAAATGTGTGCTGTACCTTATCGAATGCTTTTTCTGCATGATCGAGATGATCATGTGGTTTTTGTCTTTTTTTTAAATTTATGTGATGTGTTACATTTATTGACTTGCATGTGTTGAACCATCCTTGCATCCCTGGGATGTATCCCACTTGATCATCGTGGTTAATATTTTTAATGTATTGCTGGATGTGGTTTGCCAATATTTTGTTGAGGATTTTATTGTCATATTCATCAGTGAAATTGGCCTGTCGTTTTCTTTCTTTGTAGGGCTTTATCTGGTTTTGGGATTAGAGTGATGCTGTCCTCATAAAAAGAATTTGGGAGTCTTCCTGCCTCTTGGATTTTTTGGAATAGTCTGAGAAGGACAGGGGTTAGCTCTTCCTTAAATGTTTTGTAAAATTCTCCTGTGACACCATTCGGCCCAGGACTCTTGTGTGTCGGGAGTGTCTTGATTACTTCTTCAATTTCCCCAACTGTTATTGGTCTGTTCAAGCTTACTGTTTCTTCCTCCTTCAGTGTGGGAAGATCATACTACTGTAGAAATTTGTCCATTTCATCAAGGTTTTCAAATTTCTTGGCATATAGTTATTCAGAAAAGTTTCTTATAATCCTTTGTATTTCTGTGGTATCAGTTATTTCTCCTCTTTCCCTTCTGATATAATTTATTTGGGTCCTCTCCCTTTTTTTCTTGATGATTCTGCTTAAAGGCTTGTTGGTTTTGTTTATCTTTTCAAAGGACCAGCTCCTGATTGGGTTGATCCTTTGAATTATTCTTTTTGTGTCTATGTCATTCAGTTCTGCTCTAATCTTGATTATTTCCTTCCTTCTACTTGTTCTGGGATTTATTTGTTGTTCTAGTTTATTATTTGTCTAGTTCTTGAAGTTGTAGTGTTAGGTCTTTTATTTGAAATGTTTCTATCTTTTTTTAGGTAGGCCCGTATTGCTATGAACTTCCCTCTGAGTACTGCCTTTGCTGTGTCCCATAGGTTTTGGACTGTTGTATGTTCATTTTCATTTGTTTCCAGACATTTTTTGATTATCTTATCTCATTATTGACCCATTCATTGTTTAATTGTCTACTGTTCAGTCTCCATGAGTTTGCAAGTTTTTGAAGTTTCTCTTTGAGGTTGATTTCCAGTTTCAAGCCCTTGTGGTCCGAGAAAAGATTTGGTATTATTTCAGTTTTCCTGAATTTGCTGAAGTTTGCTTTGTGTCCTATCATGTGGTCTATCTTTGAAAAACTTCCATGAGCATTTGAAAGGAATGTGTATTTTTCTTCTTTGGGATGTAAAGTTCTACATATGTCAGTTAAGTCTATTTGATTCAGTGTGTTATTCAGCCCCACAATATCCTTGCTGAGGTTTTCTTTGGAAGATCTGTCCATTTTTGACAGTGAGGTGTTAAAGTCCCCTGCTACCAGTGTGTTTCTGTCTATATCTTTTTTGAAGTCATCCAAGATTCCTTATATATTTGGGTGCCCCTATGTTGGGTGCATATGTTTACAATGTTTATGTCTTCTTGACAGATTCTTCCTTTAAGTATTATAAAGTGTCCCTCTGGGTCTCTTTTTATGGCCTTTGTTTTGAAATCTATTTTGTCTGATATAAGTATTGCAACACCTGTTCTCTTCTCTTGCCCATTTGCCTGGAATATTTTTTTCCATCCCTTTCCTTTCAATCTGTGTAGGTCTCTTGCTCTGAGGTGGGTCTCTTGTAGGCAGCATATGTGTGAGTCATGTTTTCTTATCCATTCAGCTATCTTTTGTCTTTTCATTAGGGCATTTAGTCCATTTACACTGAGAGTTATTACTGATAGAAACATTCATTTTTTCTCTTTGTACCTGTGTTTTTCTCTTTCTCACTCTTTTCCTTCATCTTCTTAAACCAGTCCCTTTAGCATATCTTATAGCACTGGTTTGGTGGAGATGTATTCTTTTAGCCTTGCTTTGTCTGGGAAACTCCTTATTTCCCCTTTTATTTTAATTGAGAGCCTTGCTGGGTAGAGCAGCCTTGGTTGTAGGCCCTTGCTTTTCATTACTTGGAATATTTGTTGCCATTCCCTTCTGGCTTGTAGTGTTTCTGTTGAGAAGTCAGCCTGAAGCCGTATTGGGGCTCCCTCATACATTACTACCTCTTCTTCTCTTGCTTGCTTTAGGATTCTCTGTTTGTCTTTGATATTTGCCATTTTAATGATGATGTGTCTTGAAATGTGGCTCCTTGGGTCCCTTTGAGTGGGGCCCTCTGTGCCTCCTGGATCCATGAGACCCTTTCTCTCCTCAAATTGGGGAAATTTTCCATCATTACTTTTTTCAGGAGGTTCTCTATCCCTTGCTCCTCCTCTTCTCCTTCTGATATTCCTATTATGCGGATATTATTGCGTTTCAGTTTGTCCTGCTTTTCCCTCAATGCTACTTCATTCTTTTTGAGTCATTTTTCCATTTCCTGTTCTTTCTGGGAGCTTTTTTCTACCTTATCCTCCATCCCACTTATTCGATCCTCAGCTTCATCCAGCCTGCTTTGGATTCCTTCCACTGTGTTCTTCAATTCAGAAATGGTATTCTTCACTTACTCTTGTGACTTCTTGATAGTTTCTATGTCCTTTTCCAGGTTGATATAGTTTGTCATAAGCTCCTGATAGTTTCTCTGCAGTTTCTCATAGTTATCTCTGAGCTGGCTGAGCTCATTGAGCTCCTCAGAGTCATTGTTTTAAATTCAGTATCTTATAATTCCCTTGCCTCTTATTCATTTAGCTCTCTCTGTGGGGATTCCCCTTTTCCACTTAAGTAGGGGAACTTCTTTTTGTTCCCATTCTTGTGAGAGTCTACTATTCATTCATTCATTCATTCATTTATTTATTTTTCCTTCTCCTTCAATTGATCCGTGTAGATTTCCTGACTTTGTGGATTAAACTTCTATGGTAGTAGGCGGGTCTTTTTATTTATTTATTTTTTCTTTACTTTTTTTTCTGGGTCTGCCTCTGATGATGTCAGTTGTTGACCCTATATGACCTTGGGTCTTTTGTTTGAACCTTCCTGGAATCTACTGTCTGTGTCTGACTCCAGCTTTGGGCAGTTCTGTGACCCTTTTGGCCAGGGATCCACTATTTTAGTGGATTGCTCTGCAATCTTACACTGGTTCCTTGAGTGAACTCCCCAGCCCTGCAGGATCCCCTGCCCGCCTGGGCCCGCCCTTGGTCTGGCCTGGGCATACTGCTTACCCCAACCCAGAGTGGCTTACTGGGCTTACTTGCCCGACCTTGGGCACTCCCCTGCTGCTGGTGTCCAGTGGGCACCCGGTCCCTGGTCTGTTTAGGGTCTTCAAATGTGTGCTTTCCCCACTTTTGGCTCTTGAGGGGCATGGCCTGCCCGCACAGAATGGCGGCTAGGGAAATGGGAAGACGTCAGGTCCAGGACTCTCCGGTTAATTCTGTCTCGTCTCTCCCCCGGGGTCTCCGGGCAGCTCTGTGACTTTTTGGCCAGGAATCCACTATTTCTGCAGACCATAATTGTGCGCCTTCTGGCTCCTGCAGCCACTTCTGCGTCTTTGGGGGCATGGCCTGCCTGCGCAAATGGAGACTACAGAATGGGGAGGGACTCTGCTCCGGGCATCTCAGATAATCCTCTAGTTCTTTCCCCAATCCCTCTGTCTCCATCACTCCTCAAGGGTCTCTATGCAGCTGTGTGTCCCTTTTGACCAGGGATCCTCTATTTCTTCCAGCCAGTCTGCACTCAGCCCCTAGCCCACACTTGCACAAGCTGTGTGCAGAGCGCGCAAAAGGCAGGTTAATTGATTCTCTTAAGCCTGAGCGAGATGGTAGCTGCAGAGTGGGAGGTGTGTTATCACTGGGGCTCTGGTGGCCACCATCTCTGTTCTCTCCACAAAGTTTTCCTCACCAATCTTTCCTCAGGCTCCAGCCCACTCTGCTGCTGCCTCTACCGAGAGATCAAGGAAGGCAGCTGCCACTACAAATTTTTATGTTTGGCCCTTTAAATATCTCTCTGCATCTCCAGACACCTGTCTCTGGCAGAGAGCGCCCCTAAGCTTTTCAGGGTTGTGGTTTGTCTGTGCGTTTTCTTAACTTTGGCTACTGTAGTCTAGGGGTCCCTGTTTATGGTTCAGACCCTGTTCTTCTCAGGGGGACCCAAATGGCCATTTCAATGTCCCTCTGGTTCTGGTGCCCATGGGTGCCCAGCCCACCCTCTGGAGCTTCCACTGCACTTCTCACCCGTTCGGATGTGTAAGAGTTGAATCCACTGTCTGTCCGCAGCTCCAAGGCTCCTCTCCTTCTATTGTTCCCTTGTTTTCCAGGTGATTTCTCCACTATTTAATCACAATTCCACTTTGGTCTTGGGAGGAGGTCTGCGTGACTCCCATTCACTACTCTGCCATCTTTTTTCTCTCCCAATGACAGGTTATGAAGGTAGGTCCTAGGATGATGAAACGTGGAAAAGAGCCTACTTCTAAATTTCTAAATTTAAAGAAAGTGCCAAGTAAGTGGAGTTTGTAATCTCAAGTCAGAAAGTGTGGGGAATAACGTTGTTTCCTAACAACCTTTGTGATTATTTTTTGCAAGAGCATATTTTTAGAGAGGAATGTCAAGATAACTTGAATGTGTGTGTGTGTGTGTGTGTGTGGTGTGTGATGGTATCAGACATTAAGTCTTAAATTCCTCCCTGGAACTCTTATTTGGACCAATAACGGGCATTACCTACTGGAATGAAATCCAATGGTATGGTATTAATGTGGTTTCTTCCATCATTGTCCCTGTCTTTCTCCCTCCTGCTCCACCTCCCCAGTAAATGGTTACATACAAACTGTGTGGATATATTTTTGGTAGGCAATCCCACAGGAAGATCCTCTATTTTTTAAAATAAAAAAAGGATTGTGGGTTGGTCATGGAGCCTGTATTTTAGTAGTGATTGAAAAGGGTGTCTGCATGATGTTGATTCCTGGAGTCTTGCTCTCAGGAGCTTTGGTACTAAAACCCAGAGGCCCCACATAGCTCTGTTGCATTTGGACTTCACAGGGCGGAGTCCTGGCACCTGTGTTCAACTGGTGCATTGGGGATTATTTAGACCTGCAGCCAAGACCAGAATCACTGATTCAGAAGATGGAAAGGTCAGACGTTTGACTCTAGCTCTCATCAAGCTGCTTTTGGGTCCAAGTGGTGCTATGTCTCCATGCTGGTCTCCTTGAGTTACAGCCAGGCTTCAGAGAGGTGTCTTCTCCCCAAAGAAGATGACCTACATCACCTCCTCTTTGGAAGGACTGTGAAAATATGTACTCATTTTGCCCTGACATGGTCATTCCCGGATGCTAAGAGCCTCCTGTGTGTGGAATTCCATTGGTCTCCTTTGTCCTTATATTATTTTCTCTGGACCATCTTGATGGGTCATAATCTCCATGTTTAATAAGAAGGAGAAGGAAACACTATTTGAGGTGTTAATACTAAGGTTCTCTTCTTGGCAGCAAGTTCAAGTTCCTGTTCTGTGAACCAGGTCAGCTTTGTGGAGTGTCTGACAAATAAGTGTGCTTTATGGCCTTTTTAATGAGAAGAAGGGGTTGTTTCATTGGTGATAGTAAAGAGTCTCAGTTCCTCAAATGGATCTGTGAGCTGTCTTGCTTGGCAAGCTGGCTTTTCCTCCTGCCCCTTGAGTCTTTGAGTGAGAAGAAGCCTTTGAAGAGTTCTCTGGATAGTTAGTAATACAGTGTATCCTTTCCCTTGAGAAAAAAGCTCCTCTTTCTTCTTTCAAACTTTACACTTAAACTCACATAAACAGAGCCTACAATTTGGGGTTTAATATCTCATCTGTATGTCAGTGCTATGCAAGGAAATGAGACTCTTCTGTGTTCCATGTAATAAAAGTGAAATCATTGGTAAAAGGAGTTGGGGGTGTCGAGTTGGATCAGGAAGGAAAATGAGGTTTTGCATTGTTCTAGGTGTTGTTTGGATGCTTGCAATATGTTGGCTATAGAGTGGTCTCAGAACAACACACTGGAAATAATGTTATTGAAGGGGCATTCAAAAACCCATTAAAAAGGATTAATTGTGTGAAGACAGTGTACAAGAGTTAAAAACAATTCCACTCCTAATTGCTGTGTGCTATCTATGTTTGTTTTAGGGACAGTCTGATAGCAGATAAAAACTATAACCAATTTAAAGTCAGCTAGGAGGGCCCAAAGGTGGTGGGCATCTCTGGTGGGGCTCCCTCTTCCTGTCTCCTACAGGTTCTGGAGGGAGTAATGGGACCCCAGAGCCAGCAGGGGAAACAATAGAGGACTTTGTTTCAGGAAAAAACTATGAGCATGAAGTGAAATAAGTGAATCAGCCCACAGTGTCATTAAGAGCAGCTTGTTTTTCTGTAGTTTGTCACTCACTTTGCATAGCTACCAGCGAAAGGGCTGGAAATTAATATCAGCAAGCAGGGGGATTTGAACAACTTGAACCTCACTGTGAATGAAGGTGTACAAAGATAAGGTGTGTGCCTTCCCCCCCTAAATAAAACACAGGTATAGACTTCATCATTTGGAAAGCATTTGCAAGGGATGGTGGAAGTCATTTCTTTCACGAGGAGCTTTGAAATCTGGTTGGATTTGAATCAGAGAAGTTGCTGTTTTCTCCAAAATATCCTGTGGACCAGTGGCAGGCAGTGATAGTACTGGGGATAGTAAATGTGTTTGACCTGTTCCTGGTCAGTAACATCTGATAGAGAACAATGACCATATGTAAAGTGAGAGAGCAGCATTTATGATTTCTCTAGTTAGTGTAACTTTACACCCAGAATGCCTAGGTCAACATTTGGGCCACAAGGTGTGTGGGTGTGTGTGTGTCAGTCTTTTCCTGAAGAGAAATGTCAGTTTGATCTTTCTGGAGAGGAGCACAAAGCTCATCAGCCTGCTTCTTCTACCCTGTGCTGGGCTCAGCTTGAATCTATATGCCAGTGAGTCTGGCTCTTGACTCAGGTGTGTGACATGGAGGAACCTGGATTGTTTCCTAAATTGCTGAAAACTTAATTTGAACCCTATTAATTTTAGATTTGTGATGATCCTGAAATGATAGGCTTTTTACTGATGTGCTGTGTGTAAAAAGAGATTTGCTTTGAAAAACAGTGTAAATATATTTGTTTAGGACCTATTTAAGTTATCCTAAAAAATTGTCAAGTGCTTTGGAAACATTTATTTAACATGAAACCAAAATGCTTGAGCCTTTGCTCTGTAAAGCCCTAGCTATGTGAGTAACTGAGTAACAAAGTTATTCAATCTCTCTGAGCCTCAGTCTCTCTTTCCTGGAAACTGGTGTGACAGTATCCCCTATCTGAAAGTGTTTTTGTGAGGTTTAAACGAAATAGTTCATGTGAAGAGTTTGCTGTTATATTGAAACTTAATACATTGATTTTAAATTTTTTAATTTATTTTTTCAAATATGTTTGTCTCTGCCTACCCCCCACCACTTTACTTTGCCCCCTCCCTCTTGCCCTCCCTCAGCTCTTCCCCTTTGGTTTTGTCCATGAGTCCTTGCTATATGTTCCTTGACTTTCCCCTTCCCTTCCTTGTCCCTGCCCCCCCTCCTTCCTTCCATCTTGTCTCTGTTAATTTCCTTTCAGTGTTGCTGGTCTTATTTTCCTTGCATCTTTGTATTGTTGGTTAGGTTCTACTTATAGGTGAGATCATATGGTATTTGTCTTTCTCCCCCTGGCTTATTTCGCTTAGCATAATGCTCTCCAGTTCCATCCATGCTGTCGCAAAATTTAGTAGTTCTTTTTTTCTTTCTGCTGCGTAGTATTCCATTGTGTATATCTATGTTAAAATGGTATAATTAACATGCAGTAAACTGTATATTTCTAAAAGTGTAAAATTTGATGTTTGACATATATGTACATATATACAGATATATTATAGAACTCCATGAAACAATCTCCAGATCAAAATAATGAATATAGCCATCACTCCTGAAAATTTCCTGTGCCCCTGTGTATCAGTCCATATTGCCCCTCACCCTCCCATACCCAAGCAAACACAGATCATTCTGGCATTATGAGTGAGCATTTTCTAGAATTGTGTTTAAGTGGAATCATACAGTATGTATTGTTTTTTGTTTGATTCCTTTCCACATAGTTGTTTTGCATGTACCCATGGTATTGTGTGTATCAATAGCTTGTGTCTTTTCATTGCTGAGTAATATGCCATAATATGCTACAATGTTCATCCACTCAACTGTTGATAGGTATTTGGGATGTTTCTAGTTTTGGGTATTACAAAAAGAGCTATTATGGACTTTTTATATAAGTGCTTATATGGGCATATGCTTTCATATCTCTTCAGTAAAATTCCTAGGGAGCAGAATGGCTGGTTTAAATGGCGCATGAATGGTAGGCTTCTTAAGAAACTTGTCAAACTGTTTTCCAGAGTAGTTACACCAACTCACACTCCCACCAGCCATGTATGAGACCCAGTCCTTCACTAGCACTAGGTGTGATCTATATATTTTTTTTATTGTTCAAATACACTTGTCTCCATTTTCCCGCCACCACTGTCTCCTGCCCCACCCACACCCACCTCGCACCCACAATCTTTCCCCACTTTGGCTTTGTCCGTGGGTCCTTTATACATGTTCCTTGATTTGACCCTTCTCTTTCTTTTCCCCGTTACAACCCTCCCTCTTATCCTCTCATTACTTTTGATTTCTTTTTTATTTCAGTGTTGCTGGTTATATTTTCCTTGCTTGTTTGTTTTGTTGATTAGGTCCAATTATAGGTGAGATCCTATGGTATTTGTCTTTCATCCCCTGGCTTATTTCACTTAGTATAATGCTCTCCGGTTCCACCCATGCTTTTGTGAAGGGCAGTAGCTCTTTCTTTCTGCTGAGTAGTGTTCCACTGTCTCAATGTAACACAGATTTTTGATCCACTCATTTACTGATGGGCACTTAGGTTGCTTCCAGTACTTGGCTATTGTATATTGTGCTGCTATGAACATTGGGGTGCATAGATTATTTTGATTGGTGTTTTGGGATTCTTAGGGTACAATCCTGGCAGTGGAATCTCGACCAAAAGACAGTTCCATATTTAGATTTTTGAGGAAATTCCAAACTGTTTTCCACAGTGGCTGCACCAGTCTGCATTCCCACCAACAGTGTACTAGGGTTCCCTTTTCTCCACAACCTCACCAGCACTTGTTTGTTGATTTGTTTGTCATGGCTATTCTGCCTGGTGTGAAGTGGTATCTCACTGTGGTTTTAATTTGCATTTCTCTGATGGCTAGTGATGATGAGCATCCTTTCATATGTCTGTGGGCTCTTTGTGTGCCCTCCTTGGAGAAGTACCTGTTAAGGTCCTTTGCCCATTTTTTAATAGGATTGTTTGTCTTCCTGGTGTGGAGTCATGTGAGTTCTTTATATATTTTGGAGATCAAACTTTCTCTGAGCTATCATTGGAAAATATATTTTACCATATGGTTGATTATCTTTTCATTTTGTGACGTTTTCTTTAGCCGTACAGAGGCTTCTTATTTTTGAAGTCCTGTTTGTTTTCCTTGCTCTAGGGGACATATCTGTGAAAATATTGCTGCATGGGATATCTGAGAGCTTCCTGCCTATGTTCTCCTCTAGGACTTTTATGGTGTCACAACTTATATTTAAGGCTTTTATCCATCTTGAGTTTATTTTTGTATATGGTGTAAGTTGGTGGTTGAATTTTAATTTTTTGCATGTAGCTGTCCAGCTCTCCCAACACCATTTGTTGAAGAGGCTATTTTTACTTCATTTGATGCTTCTGCATCCTTCTTCAAATAGTAATTGACCATAAAGATCTGAGTTTCTTTCTGGGCTCTCCATTCCATTCCATTCCATTGATCTATGTGTCTATTCTTTGTCAGTGCCAGACTGTTTTGTTACAGTGGCCATGTAACATAGTTTGATGTCAGGTACTGTGTTCCCTTCTACATTGTTCTTCTTTCTCAAAATTACTGTGGCTATTTGGGGTTGTTTATGTTTCCATATAAATTTTTAAAAATGTTTGTTCTATATCTGTGAAATTCGTTATTGGTATTTTAATAGAGATTGCATTAAATCTATAAATTGCTTTGGGTTGAATGGACATTTTGATGATGTTAATTCTTTCAGTCCATGAACATGGTATATGCTTCCATTTATTTGTGTCTTCCTTAATTTCTTTCTTCAGTGTTGTATAGTTTTCTGTGCACAGGTCTTTTACCTCCTTGGTTAAGTTTATTCCTAGGTACTTTATTTTCTTGTTGCTATAGCAAAGGAGATTTTTTTCCCTGATCTCTGATTCTGATATTTTGTTGTTGGTATACAAAAATGGCTTCGATTTCTGAATATTGACTTTGTATCCTGCTGTTTTGCCAAATTCACTTATTAGGTCAAGTAGTTTCTATGAGGTGTCTGTGGGGTTTTCTATGTACACTATAATGCCATGCAAACAATGACAGTTTTACATCCTCCTTTACAATGTGGATGACTTTAATTTCTTTTTCTTGCCTGATAACTGTGGCTAGGACTTCCAATACTATGTTGAATAGGAGGGGTGAAAGCGGACATCTTCGTCTTGTTCCCCATCTTAGTGTGAAAGCTTTTAGTTTTTGTCCTTGGAGTATGGTGTTGGTTGTAGATTTTTCATATATGGCCTTCATTATCTTGAGGTATGACCCCTTTACTCCCACTTTCCTGAGTGTTTTGAACATATGTGGATCCTGTGCCTTATCAAATGCTCTTTTTACATTTATTGATATGATCATGTGGTTTTTGTCTTTCCTTTTGGTTATGTGATGTATTACATTTATTGATTTGCAAATATTGAACCATCTTGCATTCCTGGGATGAATGCCACTTGATCATGGTGGATGATCTTTTTAATGTATTGCTGGATGCGGTTTGCCAATATTTTGTTGAGGATGTTATTGTCAAGTTCATAAGCGGTATTGGCCTGTAGTTTTCTTTCTTTGTAGGGTCTTTATCTGGTTTGGGGATTAGGATGATGCTGACTTCATAAATAGAGTTTGGGTGTCTTCCCTTTACTTGGATTTTTTGGAATAGTCTGAGAAGGACAAGGTTAACTTTTCTTCAAATATTTTGTAAAATTCTCCGGTGAAACCATGCAGTCCAGGGCTTTTGTGTGCTGGGAGTATTTTGATTACTGCTTCAATTGCACCAGCTGCTATCAGTCTGTTCAGGGTTTCTGCTCCTTCTTCATTCAGTTTGGAAGATTATACTTTTCTAGAAATTCGTCTTTCATTGAGGTTTTCAAATTTCTTGGCTTATAATTACTCATAGTAATTACTTATGATTCTTTGTATCTCTGTGATATCAGTTGTTATTTCTCCTCTTTCATTTCTGATATTATTTATTTGGGTCCTCTCCCTTTTTTTCTTGATGAGTCTGCTTAAAGGCTTGTTGATTTTGTTTATTTTTCCCCAAAACAAGTTCCTGGATTTATTAATGATTCCAGTTGTTCTTTTTGTCTCTAACTCAGGTCTGCTTTGATCTTGATTGTTTTCTTCCTTCTACTTGCTCTGGGCTTTGTTTATCATTCTTAACTCCAGTTCTTGAACCTGTAGGGTTATATCATTTATTTGAAATGTTTCTATCTCTTTTAGGTAGGCCTGTGTTGCTATGAACTTCCCTCTCAGGACTGCCTTCATTGTGTCCCATAGATTTTGGACTGTTGTGTGTTCATTTTCATTTGTTTTCTGAAGCTTTTTGATTTTTTCTTTGATCTCATTATTGACACATTCATTGTTTAATAGCGTGCTATTCAGTCTCCATGAATTTGAATGTTTTTGTTTTTTCCTTGAGGTTGGTTTCTAGATTCAACCCCTTGTGGTTCGAGAAAATATAGTTATGGTTTCAAATTTTTTGAATTTGTTGAGGCTTGTTTTGTGTCCTGTCATGTGGTCTATCTTTGAAAGTGTTCCATGTACATTTGAAAAGAATGTATATTTTGCTTCTTTGGGATGACAGGCTCTATATATGTCAGTTAAGTGCATTTGATCTAACACGTGGCTCAGTTCCACAGTATCCTTGTTGATGTTTTGTTCGGAAGGTCTATCCATTGTTGACAGTGGGGTGTAAAATCCCCTACTATCATGGTTTGCTCTCTATGTCTTTCTTGAAGTCCTCCAATGTTTTCCTTATATATTTGGGCACTCCTATGTTGGGCGTATATAGGTTTACAATGTTCATGTCTCCTTGCTTTGAGTATTATGATGTGTACTTCCAGGTCTCGGTTTATGAACTTTGTTTTGAAATCTCTTTTGTCTGATATAAGTATTGCTACCCCTGCTTTTTCTTCTTGTCCATTTGCTTGGAATATTTTTTTCCATACTTTTACTTTCAGTCTGTGTAGGACCTTTCTTCAGAGGTGGGTCCCTTGTAGGCTGCATATGCGCAGGCGGTGTCTTTGTAACCATTCAGCTACCCTATGTCTTTTAATTGGAACTTTAATCTATTTCCTTTTAAAGTTATTATTGATAGGTACTTATTCATTTTTTTTCCTTTGTATCTGTGTTCCTCTCTTTCTCACTCTTTTTTTCACCTCCTTAAAGCAGTCCGTATAGCATACCTTGCAGTGCTGGTTTGGTGGAGGTGTATTTTTTTAGCCTCCTTTTTTCTGAGAAACCCCTTATTTCATCTCCATTTTAATTGTGAGCCTTGCTGGGTAGAGCAGTTTTGGTTGCAAGCCTTTGCTTTGCATTCCTTGGAATATTTCTTGCCCTACCTTTCTGGCTTGCAGTGTTTCTGTTGAGAAGTCAGCTGCTAGCCATATCAGGGTTCCCTTGTATGTTAGTACATGTTTCTCCCTTATTGCCTTAGGATTCTCTCTTTGTATTTGGTATTTGCCATTTTAATGATGCTATGTCTTGGAGTGGGCCTCATTGGGTTCCTCTTGAATGGGACTCTCTGTGCCTCCTGGACTTGTGTGACTTTTTCACTCCTCCAATTAGGGCAGTTTTCCATCATGACTTTTTCAAAGAGGTTCTTTATCCCTTGCTCCTCCTCTCCTCCTTCTGGTACCCCTAGTACACAGATATTATTACGTTTCAGGTTGTCCTGCATTTCCCTTGATGAATCTTCATTATTTTTGAGTCTTCTTTCATTTTCTTGCCCTTCTGGGAACTTTTTTCTACCATGTCCTCCAGCTCAGTGATTCAGTCCTCTGCCTCATTTGCCTGCTTTTGATTCCTTCTACTGTGTTCTTTAATTCAGAAATTGTATTCTTCATTTCCTCCTGTATATTATTGATAGTTTATATATCCTTTTTCATACTGATATAGTTTGGAGTAAGTTCCTTGTAGTTTCCATGTAGTTTTTCTGTAATTCTCTCTGAGCTCACTGAACTCATTGGGCTTGCTTAGAATCATTGTTTTGAATTTGGTATCTGATAGTTTACTTGCCTGTATTTCACTTAGTTCTACTTGTGGGGATTCCTCCTTTCTTTGTCTCCCATTATTTGTGAGACTCTTCTTTTTTTTTTCTTCTGCTTCTTATATCAATCTCTTTTGACATCCTGAGTTTCTGGTGTAATCTTCATTGGTAGGTGACCTATGAGATTCAGTGGTCTAATATTCTTGATCTCCTGCTGGTGTTTGGATTCCTTTTATGCTGTTTATGTTGATTTTCTGGAAGTAATTAAGCTTTGATCTTTTTTTTGTCATTCTTTGGTGGGTCCTACCCTCCAACTGAGGGTAGGGTTACTGAGGGTCACTCTGCCCACAACATCTTGTGTGTTTTGGTGCAGGTCCTGCCAAGAGAAAACCACAAAGCCCAGGAAACAAGCGCACACCTGCAAAAATAATTCCCTCCTTCAATCTCACTATCAACAACAAGTGAACTTGTATTAATAAGAGATTAATGAGAGAGTAAAATTTTAAAACTATTATAGAAAGGAGAGAGATAAAGTATTACTATAGAATCTAATGACTTAATATGTACAAACTTGATGGACTGGAAATGAATATTGAAAACCTATTTTGTAAAGGAAATATCACAAATAATGGAGAAGACCATGGTGGATTTCATCTTGGTAGCCTCTGGTATTTACTGCTGTTTTTTCTTTCTGAACCTGCCTCAGATGATGTCAGATGTTGACCCTGTCTCACTTTAGGCAGTCTGTTCAAGACTTCCATGAATCTACTGCCTGTTGCTGTCTCCTTCAGTTGTTAATCTCATCACTCTGCACTCAGCAGTCAGGATTAGGCACCGCAGGGTTGGGCAGAGTCCCTCCTAGTGGTAGGGCTATTATGTCCTCTCCTGCTGCTGTTGCTCATGAGGGTGGTGTGCCTGAGCCAGATGGCTCCTGCTGTAGGTGGGAGGAGTCTGCATCGGATCCTGCCAGCCGGTCTCTGAGTTCTCTCCCCAATGCCTCCACCTCCATTTCAGTCTCTCCTCGAGTGTCTCTATTCCACTCAGGGCCCCCTTTAGCCAGGGATCTACTATCTGTGGCTGCCACTCTGTACCCAGAAGTCAGGCTATGCACCACCGGTCCAGGGCAGAGTTCCTCCTGGGAGATGGGCTATTGTGTCTTCTCACACTGCTTCCACTCAGAGGAGTGGTCTTGTGAGCCAGATGGCTGCTGCCATATGGAGGAGGAGTGAGCACTGGGATCCCTCCAGGTACTCTCTTAGTTCTCTCCAAAGCCCCCATCCCCAGTCTCTTCTCAGGTGTCTCTGAGTCACTCTGCCCCTACCTGTGCTGGAGCCCAGGGTAAGTGGCTGCAAATAAAATTTCTTTTTAATTTATTATTATTATTTTCTTTTGGTGTAAAATTTACTTTTACTCTTTAAATTACAAATCATGTTTATTCTATTACAGTTATCTCAATTTTTTTCCCCTTTACCCCCCTCCACCCATCCCACCCCCACTCCCGACTCTTACAGTCAACTCCCACTCTGTTGTCCATGTCCATGGGTCATTCATATATGTTCTTTGTCTAGTCCCTTCCCCTTCTTTCCACCATTGTCCTCTCTCCCCACCCCCTCTGGTCACTTTCAGTCTGCTCCATGTTTCCATGCCAGTGGTTTATTTTGTTCATTAGTTTATTTTGTTGAATAGGGTCTACTTATAGGTGAGATCATATGGTATTTGTCTTTCATCGACTGGCTTATTTCACTTAGCATAATATTCTCCAGTTCCATCCATGTTGTTGTAAACGGTAGGAGTTCCATCTCTCTCTTTCTTTCTTTCTTTCTTAAATGCAGGTTGATTTTATGTATTTTTTTAAATATCAAAGTTAATTATGAAATATTAAAAAAATTCAAAACCATTATAAAGTCTCAGAAGTTAAACCAACATGACACCAGCACAGAAATAATCAAGTAGATCAATGAAATATAATGAGCATTCTAGAGACAAATATACATATCTTTCTAACAATATAATATATGATTAAGTTATTTCAAATCTTGGGTAAAATAAGGGAAAAAATATTCAACAAATAATGTGCATGGACCACTATTACTTGAAATAAAAAAGTATAGAACCCTTTTTCACACATGATACAAGAAATAATCATGTGAGTTAAAAATCAATATGTAAAATCTAAGGAGTTTTAGAAGAAAATAGAACTAATATTTTTCATGACCTGAAGTAAAATATTCAAGCCCAGAAACTATAAAGTAAATATTGACAATATGACTATATTAATCATTTAATTATACAGTAATATACATATAAAAAGTGAGAGTAGGGAAGATGGTGGAGGAGTGAATGGAAGTCATACTGACCTCCTCCCAAGACCAAACTGGAATTGTGACTAAATGGTGGGGAAACTACCTGGAAAACAATGGAACAATAGAGAGAGAGGAGCCTTGGAGCTGCAGACAGTGGAGTCAACTTTCACACATCCCAACGTGTAAGAAGTGTGGTGGAGGTTCGAGAGGGTTGGCCGGGCGCCTGCAAGCACCAGCTCCCAGAGGGACATTGAAATGGCCAGTTGGGTCCCCTTGAGAAGAATAGGGTCTGCATCATGAACAGAGACCTCTAGAGTACAGCATCTGAAACCAGAGAGACGCACAGACAAAGCGCAACCATGAAAAGCTTAGGGGTGCTTTCTGCCAGAGACAGGTGGCTGGACATGCAAAGAGACATTTAAAGGGCCAACGCAAAAATTTGCAGTGGCAGCTGCCTTCCTTAATCTCTCGGTAGAGGTGGCAACAGAGTGGGCTGGTGCCTGAGGAAAGATTGGTGAGGAAAACTTTGTGAAGAGAACTGAGACGGTGGCCAGCGGAGCCCCAGCGATAACTCACCTCCCACTCTGCAGCTACCATCTCGCTCAGGCATAAGTGAATCAATAAACCTGCTCTCTGTGTGCTCTGTCCAGAGCTTGCGTGCACATGGGCTGGGGTGCTGAGTGCAGAGTGGCTGGAAGAAATAGAGGACCCCTGGCCAAAGGGGTCACAGAGCTGACCAGAGACCCTCAAGGAGAAACTGGAGACAGAGGCGCTGGGGAAAGAACTGGAGGAGTAGCCACGGAATCCTGGAGCTGACTCCTTCCCTACTCCGCAGTCTCCATTTTGCGCAGGCCGACCACACCCCCAGGAGGAAGCAGCAGGAAAGGAAATAATAGCCCTGCCCTCAGGACATTCCGGTCTGGACAGGAGTTGCTTGCTGGCCTTGGTGCTGAGTGCAGAGCTGCCTGCAGAGATAGTAGACCCTGGGCTAAAGGGGACACAGAGCTGCCTAGAGACTTTTGAGGAGAGACTGGAGATGGAGGTGTTGGGGAGAGAACTAAGGGAGTAGCCGGGGGTGGGGGGATCCTGGTACTGACTCCTTCCACAGTCCACGTTCTCCATCTTGCTCAGGCAGACCACTCCCCTGAGTAATAGCATCATGTAAGGACAAAATAGTCCCACCCTCAGGAGGAACTTCCACGCCCTGTGGCGCCTAAGCCTGACAGCTGAGGGCAGAGTGACTAGATTAATAATTGCAGGTGAGAGACACAAACAGTAGATTCCTGGAAGGCTCAAACAAATGGCTCAAGGTCAGACAGGGTAAACAAATGACTTCATCAGACGCAGACCCAGAAAGAAAAGAAAAGAAAAAATAAATAAATAAAAAGACCCACCTACTACCACAGAAGTTTAATCCACAAAGTCAGGAAATTTAGATGGATCAATTGAAGCAGAAGCAGAAAAAAAAAAAAACTCTCACTAATAATGGGAAGGAAAAGAAATACCCCCCAAATGAGGGGAAAGGAGGAAACCCCACAGACAGAGCTAAATGAAATAGAGGCAAGGGAACTATCAGATATTGAATTCAAAACAATGGTTCTAAGGAAGCTCAATGAGCTCAGCCAGCTCAAAGATAAGTATGAGAAACTTCAGGGAAACTATCAGGATCTTACAGCAAACTATATCAGCCTGGAAAAGGACATAAAAACTATCAAGAAGACACAAGAGTAAATGAAGAATACCATTTCTGGATTGAAGAACACAGTGGAAGGAATCCAAAGCAGGCTGGATGAACCCAAGGATCGAATCAGTGACTGGAGGACAAGGTATAAAAAAGCTCCCAGAAAGAATAAGCAATGGAAAAAAGACTCAAAAAGAATGAAGAGGCATTTAGGGAAATGCAGGACAACCTGAAACATAATAATATCCGCATAATCGGGATACCAGAAGGAGAAGAAGAGGAGCAAGGGATAGAGAGCCTGTTTGAAAAAGTCATGATTGAAAACTTCCCTAATTGGAGGAGTGAAAAATTCATACAAGTCCAGGAAGCACAGAGGGCCGTATTCAAGAGGGACCCAAAGAGGCCCACTCCAAGACATATCATCATTAAAATGGCAAATATCAAAGACAAAGAGAGAATCCTAAGGCAGCAAGGGAGAAACATATACTAACATATGAGGGAGCACTGATATGGCTAGCAGCTGACTTCTCAACAGAAACACTGCAAGCCAGAAAGGTAGGGCAAGAAATATTCCAAGGAATGCAAAGCAAAGGCCTGCAACCAAAACTGTTTGATTTCTACTCATTCCTCCACCATCTTGATTCCCATGCTATTAAAAATTGATACTGTGTTCCTTTAAACAGCTCTTTGTGTCTCCAGGTGACTGTCTTTGACAGAGAGCAACTCTGCCATTTATCTCAGCTGGCTGTTATATGTATACTTTTTGGACTCTGGTGCTGTAGGCTTGGGTTTAGACCCCATTTATGGTTTAGACCCCCCTCTTCTCAGGGAGATCGAACTGGCCATTTAAACATTCCTCTGGTGCTGCTGCCCATGGGTGCCTAGTCCGCTTTCTCAAGGCCCCACTGTACTACTTACCAGTTAGGTTGTGCTAATGCTGATTCTTCTGTCTGTCAGAGATTATAAGACTCCTCTCTTGCTATTGTTCAATTGTTTGTTCCAGGAGATATATCCACATTTTAGTTGTAATTCCAAATTGGTCCTGGGACTTCCATTCACTACTTCGCCATCTTGCCACCTCCTATACTATTCTTAACCTTCCCCTGCCTATTTTGAACCTACTATTTATGCTTATTATTCCCTGTACCTTTTCCTCCATTCTGCCCCCTTTGTCTCCCCAGTAATAATCCTCCATGTGATTCCCATTTCTGTGATTCTGTTCCTCTTGTAGTTGTTTGTTTAGTTTATGTTTGCTTTTGATTTTAGGTTCAGTTGATAGTTGTGAGTTTGTTGTCATTTTGCTGTTCATATTTTTGATCTTCTTTTTCGTAGATAAGTCCATTTAACATTTCACATAATAAGGGCCTGGTGATGATGAACTCCTTTAACTCGACCCTATCTGGGAAACACTTTATTTGCCCTTCAGTTCTGAATGATAGCTTTGCTGGATAGAATAATCTTGTATGTAGGTTCTCGCCTTTCATAACTTTAAGTACTTTTTCTAGCCACTTCTTGACTGTATGATTTCTTCTGGGAAATCAGCTGATAGTCTTACGAGGACTCTTTTGTAGATACCTGTGTCCTTTCCTCTTGCTGCTTTTAAGGTTCTACCCTTATCTTTAATCTTGGGTAATGTAATTATGATATTTCTTGGTGTGTGTTTCCTTGGGTCCAACTTCTTTGGGACTCTCTGAGCTTCCTGGACTTCCTGGAGGTCTGTTTCCATTGCCATATTGGGGACGTTCTCCATTTTTTTAAAAATAAGTTTTCAATTTATTGCTCTTCCTCTTTCCGTTCTGGCACCCCTGTGATTCAGATGTTGGAATGTATAACGTTGTTCGGGAGACCCCTAATCCTCTCATTTTTTTGATTTTTTGTTTCTTCATTCTGTTCTGGTTGAATGTTTATTTCTTCCTTCTGTTTCAAATTATTGATTTGAGTCCCCGTTTCCTTCCCTTTACTGTTGGTTCCCTGTATATTTTTCTTTATTTCACTTTGTGTAGCCTTCCCTGTTTCCCCTATTTTGTGACCAAACTCAACCATTTCTGGGAGCATCCAAATTAACAGTGTTTTGAACTCTGAGTGTGATAGGTTCACTATATCTTTGTTGCTTAGTTACTGTTTTTTTTTTTTTGAGTTTTGTACTGTTGTTTCATTTAGGTCATATTTCTTTGTATTGGCACATCTGTTACATTGTAAGGAACAGAGCCTTAAATATTCGCTAGGGCAGGGCAACTCAAGTCACTGAGTTGTGGTCCTGTATGTGAGGGAACGGTCAGAGAGGGAGCAATGACACTTGCTCAGCTCTAGCCCTACTTCCAGTCACTTCCCCCGTTTCCCACAAGCAAATTGGGTCCTTCTGGTGCTGATTCCTGGGTGGGGGGTTTGCGTACATTCTAGAAGCCTGTGGATCTCTTCAATGAACACTTCTGTTAGGCTGAGAATTTCTCCCACTGCCATAATCCCCACAGGTTTTTACTGACAGAAATTTTGAGGCTTTCTTTTCTCACGCTGGAACTCCGGGTTGTGCATTCTGTCTTGCTCTCCTGTTGTTCTTTCTGGTTTACCCGCACACAAGTGTGGGACTGCCCAGTTGGCCAACCTCGGCCTCACCCGCCCAGTCTGGTGCCTTGCTTCGTGTCCTCTCTGCGCTGGGTGCCCATCTCTACCCCTACTAGCTGTCTGGTTGAATGTTTCTTCTTTAACTCCTTGGGTGTCGTACTTCCATACAGTTCAATTTTCTGGCAGTTCTGTTTGTTTTTTGTTTTTAAATTTGCTGTTGTCCTTTTTTGGTTGTGTGAGGAGGCAAAGTGTATCTACCTATGCCTTCACCTTGGCTGGAAGTTCTATTCTTTTATGTATTGTGCTTTAGATATCTTGGAACTATTCACCCCTAACCTGAGGTTACAGAGGTTGTTTTCTATGTAACATTTTAGTTTTAGGCTTTATATTTAGGTATATGATTTATTTTGAATTCATTCTTGTATATGATGCAGTTAATGCATTTTTAGAAGGTAAAAAATATATTTCTTATTATAAATTTTCCTCTTGTCACCTAGGTGAAGCTGCTGAGTTCTTGAAAATAAGAAAATTGTAGATTTAATTTTAAATAACTTATGTATTTTAATAAGCCAAACTGATAGTCCCATACTAGTATGAATCAGTGAGTTAAAGTAAAGGTGTGCCATAATTTAAACAATACTGCTTTTCAGATAAGAATATTTTAAATAGATCACATCTGTGCATCTCTGAACAATGAGAAGAATGTCAGCCTGGAAGCCACAGGACCAGCTTTTCTCCCAGACTTAGACAAAAACTAGTTGTGTAGATCATGACAGATTACTATGATAGATTGTCTAATCTCTTGGACTTAGTTTGTACAGCACTGAAACAGAACATAGAAGTTAGATGAGTTTTTAAGTTTGCAATGTGTAGATCTGCCCACTAGGGGTGGATATATTCCTACAGATCCTTTTATCCATTTTGGTAGTAGTAATTGACTAGATTGTCCCTCCTCTGTATGTATTTCTTTTTTCAAGCATGTGTTGATGGGATTTTGATGGAGAAAATATAAATTAACTTTAAAGGACTTTTACTGCATATTAATTGTGTCATTTATGTGTTTTTGTAATCGAAGAGTCCAATGGTGTAACCACTGTCTGATTGCAAATATAGTGTGAACTTTATTCTTACCACTAATACATCTTCTTACTCATGTTAGCTGGGGAAGCTCGATAGGTGATCTTATGCTAAGAGTTGGCCAAGCTTTGAGGTTTAGTTGTTACTAGTGAGTTTCAGCATTGCTCAGATGCCAGTTTGTTCAGATGGTGCAGCCCAAAGTGTCTAAATGACTAGCTTCTGCTCTGTGGCTCCTACAGTGTCCCTCTGCCCTTTCCGTTCCACTGATGGCTCAGTCGGGGCACAGTTTTAGGCAGACTGATGCATGTCACTATTAGGATATATTTGTAAATTGGGCCCTCCTGAAGGCTAGGGTTAGAATCTTTCTCTATGAATATCCTGTAATATGTGCTAGCTTGGAAACCTTCAGGAAAATGTTACTAAACAGGTTAATTAGTGTAAAAAGAAACATTCTTGAAGGAAATATTTTGCGATCCATAAGCTGCTACACACCTATTTGCAGTAACAGCTAAATGTCTACATACACACATATGCACACCTCATAAGTGATATTTACAAATTGCTTGGGTTCTTAACTTAGACTATTTTAATATAACTGATTTTCTTTGCAATTAAATTGTATTTTATGCATTTACAACATGTTTCAAGAGGAAGTTTGTAGGTTTCACCATGGCATAAAAAAGATGAATATATGCTGTATTTACAACTACACCTTAGCTTACCTGCTCCTAACAAGTTCCCTGACTTGGTAAGAGTAGCTGGTAGCCTGGGCATCTAATGGCATCATCAGAGAGCTGTTTCTCCACAGTGAATTGATTGGGCTGTCAGTGCGGGCTCCTCTGCCTTGACCTCAAATGTTGACAAAGATAAGCTAACCATCTGGGCAGCTGGGAAAAGGAATAGAGAAGTTGGTCAGCAACAGGCAAAGGTGGGATTAGTTGCATCATATTACAGTGCTGAGACATGGAGCTTATGTGTAACCAATTTGGGGGGCATGAGTGATGTTTTGGTTGCAGTAACCCCAAATGAGATGCCCAGTAAACACTGTCCACTCCTCAAAATTTTCCTCTCAATCTGCTCTTCCAGCATGTGGGAATGAGACGACAGTCAGATGCCTTGATTTTTTGGTGAATCCAACCCCTTTGGGAAGACTGGAGGAAATCAATACTTGGAAACTTCCAGGTGTGGTATCTTCATGGAAGGTGTACTAGCTGAGCCTAGGGGAGGTAGATTTGAATTCCCTCCATGGCAGGTCTCAGCCACATGTCCTCTCTTTCGGTCCTGTGGTAGCACCTGTGTATGCATTGATTTCTCACTGCTGGGTTCACACGTGTTTGGTAGCATTCACTGTTTTTTTTAATATATTTTATTGAGTATGCTATTACAGTTTTCCCATTTTTTTCTCCCTTTTATTCCCCTCAACCCTACACTGCCCTATGCTCCCCTCCCAAGCATATCCCCCTCCCCCTTAGTTCATGTCCATTGGTTGTACATGTAAGTTCTTTGGTTTCTCCATTTCCTATACTGTTCTTAACCTCCTCCTGCCTATTTTGTACCTATTTATGCTGCTTATTTCCTGTATGTTTCCCCCCAATTCTTCTCCCTCCCCCACCCCTCTGTTTTACTGTTCATAGTTTTTGATGTTATTTTTCTTAGATGAGTCCCTTTAACATTTCATACAATAAGGGCTTGGTGATGATGAACTCCTTTAACTTCACCTTATGTGGGAAGCACCTTATCTGCCCTTCCATGCTAAATGATAGGTTTGCTGGATAGCGTAATCTAGGTTGCAGGTCCTTGGCTTTCATGACTTTAAATACTTCTTTCCAGTCTCTTCTTGCCTGCAAGGTTTCTTTTGAGAAATCAGCTGATAGTCTTATGGGAACTCCTTTGTAGGTAACTGTCTCCTTTTCTCTTGCTGCTTTTAAGATTATCTCCTTATCTTTAATCTTGGATAATGTAATTATGATGTGTCTTGGTGTGTGCTTCCTTGGGTCCAACTTCTTTGGGCCTCTCTGAGATTCCTGTATCTCCTGAAAGTCTATTTCCTTTGCCAGATTGGGGAAGTTCTTCATTATTTTTTCCAGTAAGTTTTCAATTTCTTACTCTTCCTCTTTCCCTTCTAGCACCCCTATGATTCGAATGTTGGCACATTTAAAGTTGTCCCAGAAGTTCCTAAGCCTCTCATTTTTTTTTTTTTAATTCTTGTTTCTTCATTCTGTTCTGGTTGAATGTTTATTTCTTCCTTCTGTTCCAAATTGCTAATTTGAATCCTGTTTTCCTTCCTTTTACTGTTGTTTCTCTGTATATTTTTCTTCATTTCACTTTACATAGCCTTCACTTTTTCCTCCATTTTGTGATGAGACTCAACCATTTCTGTAAGCAACGTGATTACCCGTGTTTTGAACCATGCATCTATAGGTTGGCTATCTGTTCATTGCTTAGTTCTATTTTTGGGGCTTTGATCTGTTCTTTCAGTTGGGCCATATTTCTTTGTCTCAGTGCTCCTGTTATGTGAGAAGGTGCAGAGCCTTAGGTATTTGCCAGGGTGGGGTAACCCAGGTCTTTAGTTGTGACACTGTGTGTGGGGAAGGGGTTCTGAGAGGGAACAATGTCACTTGCTTGACTCCTGGGGTGCTTTCAGTCATTTCCTCTGCTACCATAAGCAAATTGGGTCCTTATGTTGCTGAATCCCGGGTGGGTGGGTTTGTGTACATTCTAGGACCCTGTGGGTCTCTCTAATGGACTCTCCTGTGAGGCTGGGAGTTTCTCCTGCCACCACAATTCCCACAGTTTTTTACAACAGGAGGTTTTGAGGCTTTCTTTTCCTGCACTGGCAGGAAACTCTGGATTGCCTGGCCTGTCTCACTCCCCAGCTGTTCCTCTGGTTTATCCACACGCAAATATGGGATGGTGTGGTCCTCCAGCTGCAGCCTTGCCGCGTGTCTTCTCCATCCTTGCTGCCTGTCTCCACCCCTCCTACCAGTCTGGATGTTTCCTCTTTAGCTCCTTGGTTGTTGGACTTCCATAGAGTTTAATTTTCTGGCAGTCCTGGTTGTTTTTTGTTTTTAAATTTGTTGTTGTCCTTCTTTTGGTTGTGCGAGGAGGCATAGTGTATCTAGCTATGCTTTCATCTTGGCTGGAAGTCTGTGGCATTTATTGTTGAGTAAGAAAATGATTTGTGTCTGTCTGTCTTTCTTTCAAGGTGGGAGTTCTTGAACATGAGCATAGGTGTCTTATTTCTGTTTTGTAAGGACCCCAGTACAAAGTGATTAAAAAATATATAACTTACTGAAAGACTGAATATTTACATAATAGAGCATTTTCTCTCCTAATGTAAAATTTCCCAGGGTCTTTCATTTTGGCTTTTCAGGATACCGAGTGGGGGGAAGATTTTTCCACATTAGTTCCTGATAGTGAAGAACAAACCCCGAAGATGCTGGTTGCTGTGGAATATTTCACAGTGAATGCTCACTACCAAGGACTAGTTCTGAGGAATGGACATATAGGTTGCTTCAGCCCTCCACTATCCCAAAACTAAAACAAAGAAAACAACAACATAAATGAATTGGTGATGATCCATGACAATGTTCCTGTACAGAGCTGCTCAGGAATTTCTCTGGGATGTATGATGGGTAGTGGGTTTTGGGGGAAGGGAGTGTGTATATAACATTAGAAACACTCACAGATGGCTGGCCATTGTGGCCTTCCTCCTTTATAGTCCCAGAAAGCTTTGTGAAATGCTTTCTTTTAAAGGAATTTGAAGGAAAATATTTTAGAAAATAATTTTTGTGTTCTGATTGATTAGTGTATGTGATTAGCATATATGGTTAGGGAAATAATTGCTAAATAAGTGCTTGTGGACTTGAACTATCTTTTAGAAAATTTTTGGCAACCACAGGATTCAAATGTTCTATATACATATTAGGAATACAATTTTAATTTTGTAGTATCTAAGAAAACCTGATGCTAGGGCTGGCTAAAAGATGGGTATTGGCACTTTCACTTGAAACATTTGATTCTCCTTTTGTTATAGGTGTTACTGGTTGGTGAACTCTGCTGCCAAAGTTATACTGGGCCACCATTGTGGGGCTGCTTTCAGTGCTCGATGCAAGGCAATCAAGGCTTGATGCAGGGTTGGGAAGTTCTCGGCCGAAATTATTTTTATTATTTCCTGAGTCTCAGTCAATTAACCAGCTTGGTGAAAAGGTCAGAAAGAGAAATGGCATTCTTGAAATATTATTAGCATTTTGTGGTGAATGCTAACTACAGTACATTTATAGCCGATTAAGTTTTCCCTCTCTCTTTCATTATGGATTATGACAGGGATTTTGAGCCTGAATTTTATTAAATAAGAAATAGAACCAGCCAGATCATTTTCTTCCTGACCAAAGGAAAACTTTGCATAAAGAATTGAGAGAGAGGTTTAGTTAAGTCTCTTAGGGAGAATGAAGGATTCAGTTTTTTCAGAATCAAATAGAATCAAACAAACATCAAACATTTGCAATGGAATGTGAATATTACCAATTCCTTATTGCCAGTGATATATATTTTTACCTACCAAAAATTAAGGCATGCTTTAGCAGAGGTCTCAAAATGGTGGCCCACAGATAATTTAGATCCACAATGTGTTTTTTTGGCCCAGATTATGTTTAAAAAGTGTTTTTAAAATTGGTTGCATTGCTTGAAAATCACAGAATTTCACATAAAAATTCAGATTTTGGGCAACACTGTCTCCCCCTGCCACCCCTGCCTTGCTTAGTAACAGTTTGCTGTAGCTGAGTGCTAGCTGCCTCCAGTAGATGGGGCATTTTTCATTCTCTATGTCACCTGCTGCCCTCATTTACGTTGATGCCCTTGACCGTGCAGTATAAGCAATTAAGTTTGAGAAACTTGACTTGCATGGTCCAGAATGAATATTGAAAGGAACTGGAAGATTTTATTTCAGATTTCATGCATCTTTGTCATTTTATAGCACAGTGGTTAAGTGTTTAGGCTCCAGAATCAAAATTTCCTGGAAACAAATACTGATTTCTTACAGATTAGCTGTGTGAGCTCAAGCAGGTTACTTAACTTCTCTGAACACTAGTTTTCTCAGTTAAATAGCAGTTGTGTCTACCTTATAAGGTTAGTGCAAGGATTCCATTTGCATCTGTGTGAATGTATATCCATGAAACACACAGACACATACTACTTAGAATAGTGCCTTGTTAATGCTAACTCATCAAATATTTTTATAAACAACTTGGTTGAAAGAGAAAATATAATTAGCAACTAAAGAATAGTTTCTCTTCCCTTTCCCATGGCTTAGAAAGGCAAGAAGTAATATTTTTGTTTCACACAGGCATTTCTTAAATGATAGGTATTTAGGTTGATAGTATTATTATTATTTTTTTACAGAGTGCTATATTTTTTATTCACTGATAAACTAAAAGTCCATTTTTAGATGTTTCTTTCTTATATGTTTCATTTGTTTTATTAGTAAGCAAAGCCTACAGAGAGGCTTCATCTAATCCTCATATGCATATCTATCTTCATCTTGACTAATCTGGAAGTAACAGCGTGTGTAGATCTCCTTGTCAAATGCAACCACATGAAGCCAATCATGAAAACTGTTCTTCTTAATGTATTTCTTGGTATGATATTTCAAATACCTTTTATAGAACTGTTTCTCAGAGAAAACTGTGATTTTATTCTCGAAGCATTCAATGTATACAACATCCCCAAGATTTCCAGTTATTCCACTGACTTTAACCTTCTCCTGTAGGAACTGTTCAAAATTTCCAGAATAAAAATTCCATTTTCTACTGGATGAGGAAAGTCCAAACTTTCAGGTTGTCCTCTTAAGATCCTTAACTTTCAGCACCATCTTGAAAGTAGTCTGTGTGATCAGAGCTAGGTTGATAGTATTATTAATTCTGTCTTCACATAACTATGACAGGAATTGTGAAAGCTGATGGAGATTATTCTGTTCTTGATATCCTTCTGAACAGTGGGACTTGAGGTGATGGTAAACATATAAAGAATGCCAAGCATTTCCAGGAAGTGTTTTGCACATGTGAATGATGGCTTCCATGCTCTCCCAGAGGATTGGGAGCTCAGACCATTCTTACTGGCAAAATGAATTGACCTGACAGTCTGCAGAGGGGAAGAAGAGCAGAGACATTCTTGGAGACAGTGTCTGGTGGTGGTGTTTGGTGTCTGATGAGCAGGAAGAGAACCAGCAATCAGATTTAAATTACTGAGGGAATGGGATACAGATAAATAGGCCTGCTTTGGTCATTACATCTTCTCTTGACTAGAATCAGAGGTTAATGTATTATATTTCTTCAGCTAATATGGCTTTCCCCACTCAGCATCCTAGACATCCATCAGTAGATGAGTGACTAAAATAACTATGGAACATTTACATGCTGGAATTCTACTGGGCCATAAAAAAGAAGAAAATTTTACCCTTTGCAACACTATGGATGGACCTGGAGAACATTATGCTGAGTGAAATAAGCCAGTCAGAGAAAGACAAATACCATATGATTTCACTCATATGTGAACTTCAATGAACAAACTGAACTAACAAGCAAAAACAGAGACAGACTCATAGATGGAGAGCAGATGATAGCTAGTAAGGGGGGATTAAGGGGTGGAGGGATTGAGCAAAAAGGAAAAAGGATTCATGGACGTGGACAGCAATGTGGTGATTGCTGGGGGAGGGGTACATAAGGGGACTAAATGGTAATGGAAAAAAATACAATAACGATTAAATTAAAAAAATTAAAAAATGATGTTGGCTTCTGAAATTATTGGGTGCTAAAACTAAGTGCTAACTTGAGTGGTTTTTGTGTCTGGAGCTTTAACTCAAGGAAAATTAATGACATTTAACTATAGTATGTGTGTATGTGTATATATATGTATATATATAGGTTATATATGTTTTACATATATGTTTATATATGTTTATATAACATATAATTATTATATATTATATATAATATATTACATACTATATATTATATAATAATTATATTATATATTATAATAATATATAATTACATATAATAATACATATTATATAATATAATAATATGTATTATTATATATAATAAATAAGTTACTATGTAATATAATAGTTTATAACATATAAACTGTAGTTTATATATAATATTAGGTAACAATATTTTGGTAAAAAAATTTTAGTGTGTAAAAGATACTTTTAATTTTAATGATTTAAAATCATTTTGATTGCAATAAGATGATTATCTGGGTGATTAAATTTTCCATTCATGGGTCCTTATTAGTTAATCTCTAACATTATTTTCTGTTTATCCTTTTTTTCAAATTAGTTCCTTACCTTAGGGTACAGGCATTGTTTTCCATCCTTGTACTGCTCTCTGCTTAATAGACTTAGTGACCTGGCATGCCATGATGTTCCTTTAATAAGAAGGGCTTTCTCCTTTAGATGTGCTATATTATTTAGTAGTGATGCCACTGCTATACCTTTGAGTTTTCAGAAATGGCTATGTGGTAACATTTTGACTGTTTGCATGAATTGGAAGAAATCACTGAATGCCATGTGGAAGGGAATCTGATTGCTACCCTAGAATAGGTGCATGGAGGCTGATAATGAGAATGTTCAGGGAATTTGTTTCACTCAAGAAGAATGTTACATATGTGATGATAAGCTTAATTAATTGTAATAATTTTTTTTGATATTAGTACCAGTTGCTGGAGCAAATTTGCTGCCCTGTGTATATCCCATTTGACTTCCACCCAAGCCTGGGGGTCTGTGCATTTACTCCTCATAGCTGCACAGAAGCTCACACCTGTTCAGTGACTCATCTGCATCATACAGCCAGCAGGTTGGGGAGCTGGGTAGGAGCTGCACCAGATTCCCTCCAGAGTCCAGTGTGTCCCCTGAACACCATGATGCTTTACTGATGATGTGTTCTATTTCTGTGTTGTGGTTCTCATCTGTGCCTCCCTGAGAATAAGTGAGGTACAATTATTATTTGCTCCATCCATATGAATGCTGAAAAGTTATCCTGGGTTGAATGACTTTCCCAGTAATGATTAGTGCCAGCAGTGATAGTGGAGTCATAATATCTTTTTTCCAGCTCCAGGTTCCTGCTTGAGTACTGCTCTAATGAGTAATTAAAAATTATGTGAATGTTACTGTGCCCTGTCAAGCATAGTCTGTTATCTCAAGAGGCTGTCATATATATAATCCTGGAAGAACATACTAAGAGGGAATGGACAGACAAGTTAGATGTGTTTGGGAGCATCTTAATCTTTGAAGCAGTATGTTTTGAAAAGCAACCATGGTGGCTGTCTTATTCCTCTGTGCCACATTAGATATGTACTCTCAGAATTACCCTCTACTCCATTTTTAAATTAAATATGACAGTTAATACAGCATTGTTATTTTAAAACATTTAAAGAGATAAAACTGCCTCAGACTTCCCAATCATCTTGCCTCATTATGTCTCTCCCTAATTTTCTCCTCAGGGGTAATCACTGTTACCAGTTTGCTGTATCAGTGGGTTGAGATTTTGTTCATCCACATGCAGCCATCAACTAAACATAACTAAATCAGCTTATATTTTTTTCACTAATGAGTCTATAGGTGGACAGTCCAGAGTGGGACAACTACTCAAAGATCTAGACTCCATCTTCCTTTCTGTCTCATGTTCTTCAGTTTGTGACTTTTATTTTCGTGGGGGCAAGTTGGCTGCTTAAATTCTAGATATGGAGTCTGCATTTTGGGCAAGGAAAATAGAAATGGAAAAGGGAAACAGCCTTTTTTTTGGAAAACAATAGCTTTTCTGGAAACCATGGCCAGTGAAATCTGCTTACATTCATTGATCAGAAGGTCATTACATGACTGCTTTGGAAAAAATCATGTTTCTGATTGTAAGGAAGATAGGGCCATGTTGGGTTTTTCAATGAACTTAAGTACATGTATATGTACATATAAAATTAATGTCTTCATTCTCTTTTAACATAAATGGCATCTACTCTAGGTATGGTTTCACAGCTAATATTTCCCCACTTGTCAGTTAGATACATTAGCAATTTATTGGGCTTTTTTATAGAAATAAAATTTTCTCCCTATTATGTATAAGGTACAAGAGTAAATTGAACTGACCCTATCATATTCTATCATATGCTTCTATCATATGCTTTGCTGATTTTGACCATTTTGCATGGAAATTTATCTAGATTATATTTTACTCTTTCTTTTTTTTTGGTAAACTAAGAAATACAGAACATAATTTAAGTCTTTGACTTTGCCTATTTTAGAAACATCTAGTTTTCAGTTTTGTAATAGCACCAAGAATAACTCTGTTGTGACTTTGATTTTTCTATTTTCTACTTAACTTTCATGTAGTCACCCATTATTTATTATTGTTAATGTTCTGGACTCTAAGAAAACCACTATCACCTACCTATTATAACTTATTATTCTGTGGGTTTGATACCAAGGCTATTAGGATTGTGTGTTAACTAAGAGTGAACTGGTGTGTGTGGAGATAGTTACAAATATTATCTAGAGATATTGTGTTGGAGAGCTATGGTTGATTCTTAGGGATATCAGTAGAATGTTTCTGTTTTTCAAGACTCTGTTCTAGAAGCTTGAAGTTATTCAACTTCCTTTGAAAGTTGGTTAGGAAAAAAAAAAAAACCAAAAGCCCACAAAAAACAAAACTAGAGAAAAAAACATATTAAGGGATACGTGGTGATTGTTTTTTTTTTAATTCAGTCAAATGAGAGGTGATGATTATTCATTCATTAATGAGGCTTTAATTATGGACCCGTTTCTGAATCCCTGTAAACTGTGTGAGGGCCCAAGAATCCTAGAACTTCATGCCTGCCGCAAGGAGCTCAGAGGACTCACAGGGGCAACTAGTGAGCTTGCTGCATTCACTAACTGTTGGCAGCTAGTGAAACTGTGTACAATTCTATCATCAAATCGTAAAAAAGAACCAGTCAGAAATGAAGAATACAGTATCTGAAATGAAGAATACACTATGAGGCACAGCAGGTTAGATGAAACAGAGAATCAAATCAGTGATTTAGAGGACAAAATAACAGTAAACACCCAAGCAGAGCCAGAAAAAAAGAAATTAGAATTTTAAAAATGATGGAAGTTCTTTTCACATCTGTTTGAATGGGTATCATCAATAAATCAACCAACAGCAAGTGCTGGTGAGGACATGGAGAAAAGGGAACCCTCATGCACTGTTGGTGGGAATGCAGACTCATACAACTACTGTGGAAAACAGTTGGAGCTTTCTCAAAAAATTAAAAATGTATCTGCCATTTGACCCACTGATTCCACTTCTGGATATATACCTTAAGAATTCAGAGATTAACAGCTGAAGAGGACAGCCACAGACAGTAGATTCCTGGAAGTCGAGAACAGACTGCCTAAGGTCTGACAGGGCCAATATCTGACATCATCATCCATAAAGGAAAAACACGATCTCCTACCATAGATATTCACATCACAAAGTCAGGAACTCAAGGCAGATCAATTTAAGAAGCACAAGCAAAAAAGAACAGTCTCATAAACAAAAGGAAGACAAAGAAAAACCCACCTCCCCCAATCAAAGCAAAAGGAGCAGTTCTCAGAAAGAAAATTAAATAAAATAGAGGCAAGTAAACTATCAGATATTGAGTTGAAAACAATGATTCTAAGGAAGCTCAATGAACTCAGTGAGCTCAGAGAGAATTGCCGAACACTACAGGGAAATTATGTGGAACTAACTGCACACTATATCAGCATGAAAAAGGACATAGAAACTATCAGTAAGAGGCAAGAGGAATGAAGACTACAATCTCTGAGTTGAAGAACACAGTAGAAGGAATTAAAAGCAACCTAGGTGAAGAAGAGGATTGAATCAGTGAACTGGAGGACAAGGGAGAAGAAAGCTCCCAGAAAGAGCAAGAAAATGAGAAAAGTCTCAAAAAGAATGAGGAGTCATTATGGGAAATGCATGAAAACTTGAAACGTAGTAATATCTGTATACTAGGGGTACCAGAAGAAGAAGAAAAGAAAGAAGGGATAGAGAACCTGTTTGAAAAAGTAATGATGGAAAACTTCCTTAATTGGAGAAGAGAAAAAGTCATACAAGTCCAGGAAGCACAGAGGGCCCCATTCAAGAGGAACCCAAGGAGGGCTACTCCAAAATACATAATCATTAAAATGGCAAATATCAAAGACAAAAAAAAGAATTCTAAAGGCAGCAAGGGAGAAACAGGTAATAACATACAAGGGAGCCCTGATACGGGTAGCAGCAGAGTTCTCAACAGAAACATTACAAGCCAGAAGGGAATGGCAAGGAATATTCCAAGGAAAGAAAGGGAAAGGCCTGCAACCAAGACTGCTCTTCCCAAGGCTCTTAATTAAATTGGAAGGTGAAATAAGGAGTTTCACAGACCAAAGAAGGCTAAAAGAGTACACCTCCACCAAACCAGCACTACAAGATATGCTAAAGGGACTGGTTTAAAAAGATGAAGAAAAGGAGTGAGAAAGAGAAGAACACAGGTACAAAGGGAAAAAATGAAGATGTGCCTATCAATAATAAGTGTAAATGGAAATGGACTACATGCCCAATCAAAAAACACAAGATAGCTGAATTGATAAGAAAACATGACCCACACATATGCTGTGTACAAGAAACCGACCTCAGAATGAAGGATGTATGCAGACTGAAAGTAAAGGGATGGAAAGAATTATTCCAAACAAATGGACAGGGAAATAAAGCAGGGGTAGCAATACTTATATCAGACAAAAGATATTCAAAACAAAGGCCATAAAAAGAGACCCAGAAGGACACTTTATAATATTCAGAGGAAGAATCCATCAAGAAGACATAAACATTGTAAACCTATATGCACCCAACATAGAAGCACCACAATATATAAGGAAAATCTTGGAGGACTTCGAGAAAGATATAGAGAGCAACACACTGATAGTAGGGGATTTTAACATCCCACTGTCAAAATGGATAGATCTTACAACAAATCATAAACAAGAATATTGTGGAACTGAATGATGCATTAGGTCAAATGGCCTTAACTGACATATAGAGGACCTTTCATCGCAAAGAAGCAAAGTACACATTCTTTTCAAGTGTGCATGTAACTTTTTCAAGGATACACCACATGACAGGACACAAAACAAGCCTCAACAAATTCAGGAAAATTGAAATAATAAGAAGCATTTTTTGGACCACAAAGGCTTGAAACTGGAAACCAACCTCAAGGAAAAACCTCAAAAACTCTCAAACTCATGAAGACTCAATAGCACACTGTTAAACAATGAATGGGTCAATAATGCAGTGGAATCACTGGGTCTAAAGGCAGTTCCATTTTTAGTTTTTTGAGGAAATTCCAAACTGATTTCCACAGTGAGTGCACCAGTCTGCATTCCCACCAACAGTGTACTATGGTTCCCTTTTCTCGACATCCTCACCAGCACCTGTTGTTTGCTGATCTGTTTTGTGATGGCCATTCTGACTGGTGTGAAGTGGTAGCTCACTGTGGTTGTAATTTGCATTTCTCTGATGGCTAGTAATGCCGAGCATCCTTTCATATGTCTATGGGCTCTGTTTATGTCCTCCTTGAAGAAGTGTCTATTCAGGTCCTTTGCCCATTTTTAAATTGGATTGTTTGTCTTCCTGGAGTGGAGTCATGTGAGTCTTTATATATTTTGTATATTAAATTCTTTTCCAAGGTATCATTGGCAAATGTATTTTCCCATACAGTTGTTTTCCTTTTCATTTTGCTGATGTTTTCTTTAGCCATATATAAACTTCATATTTTGATGAAGTCCCATTTGTTTTTTCTTTCCTTTATTTATTTAATTTTTTTTTGGTAGGTTGACTAGAGTTTCAGACCAGATACCTGGTGGATGTAATCCTGGATCTTCATACTCAAAGAATGTTTTCATTCTTTATACAACTTTGAAAATTTCTTTAGCTTGGATATCTGGGCCAGATACCTATTGATTTTTTTAGTAATTTTTAATTTGAAAATGATTTTTAGTTTCTTTTTTAAAATTTATTTATTATTTTTTACAAATACATTTGTCTCTGCCTTCCCCCCACCAATTTCCCTTGCCCCCTCCCTCCCCTTATCCCTCCCTCAACTCTTCCCCTTTGGTTTTGTCCATGAGTCCTTGCTATATGTTCCTTGACTTTCCCCTTCCCTTCCTTTTCCCTTGCCCCCTTGCCCCCTCTCCCTCCAGCATCATTGAAAGGAAAAGAAATATTTTATGTTTCTTGCTCTAGGGGACATATCAGTGAAAATAATGCTGCATTGAATATCTGAGAGTTTGCTGCCTATGTTCTCCTCTAGGACTTTTATGGTGTCACGACTTATATTTAAATCTTTTATCCATCTTGAGTTTATTTTTGTGTATGGTGTAAGTTGGTGGTCAAGTTTCATTTTTTTGCATGTACCTGTCCAGATCTCTCAGCAGCATTTGTTAAAGTAGCTCTTTTACTCCATTTGATGCTTCTGCCCTCTTTGTTGAATATTAATTGACCAAAGAGACATGGGTTTATTCCTGGGCTCTCTATTCTGTTCCATTGATCTGTGTGTCTGTTCTTATGCCAGTACCAGATTGTTTGGTTACAGTGGCCTTGTAATATGGTTTTATGTCCGGTATTGTGATCCATCCTGCTTTTTTTTCCTTTTCAAAATTGCTGTGGCTATTTGGGTTCATTTAGGGTTCCATATAAATTTTTGAAATATATTTTTTTCTATATCTGTGAAATATGTCATTGGTATTTTAATAGGGATTGTGTTGAATTTATAAATGTCTTTGGGCAGTATGGACATTTTGATGATGTTAATTCTTCCAATCCATGAACACAGTATATGCTTCCATTTATTTGTGTCTCCCTTAATTTTTTTCTTCAGTGTTGCATAGTTTTTATGAGCACAGGTCCTTTACCTCCTTTGTTACATTTATTCCTAGGTACTTTATTTTTGTTGTTGCCTTAGCATGTGGGATTTTTTCCCCCCTGATTTCTGATTTTGATATTTCATTGTTGATGGACAAAAATGGCTTTGATTTCTGAATATTGACTTTGTATCCCTCTGTTTAAACAGATTTACTTATTAGATCAGTAGTTTTCTGGTGGAGTATACGAGGTTTTATATAAACTACCATGTCATCTGCATACAGTGATGGTTTTAGTCCCTCCTTTCCTATTTCGATTCCTTTGATTTCCTTTTATTGTGTATGGGTAGGACTTCCAGTACTCTGTTGAATAGAAGTGGTGAAATTGGACGACTTTATCATATTCCTGATCTTAGTGGGAAAGCTTTTGGTTTTTGCCCATTGAGTATGATGTTGCATGTAGGTTGTAAGTTTTTCATACGTGGCCTTTATTGTGTTGAGATATGCCCCATTTCTCCCACTTTGCTGAGTGTTTTTTATCATAAATACTGTACCTTATCAAATGCTTTTTCTACACCTATTGAGATGATCATGTGATTTTTGTCTTTCCTTTTGTTTATGTGATATATTACATGTATTGATTTGCAAATATTGAACCATTCTTGCATCCCTGCAATGAATCCCACTTGATTATCATTGATAATCTTTTAAATTTATTGCTGGATTCCATTTGCCAATAATTTGTTGAGGATTTTGGCAGCTATGTTCATCTGCATTATTGGCCTGTATTTTCTTTATTTGTTGTGTCTTTATCTGGTTTTGGGATTAGAATGATGCTGGCCTCATAAAAAGAGTTTCGGAATCTTTCCTCTTCTTGGATAATTTTGTAATAGTCTGAGAAGGACAGGGTTGGCTCTTCCTTAAATCTTGTGTAAAATTCTCCTGTGAAAACATCCAGCCCATGGCTTTATGTGCTGGGAGTTTTTTGATTACTGCTTCAATTACCCAGCTGCTATCAGTCTGTTCAGGCTTTCTGCTTCTTCTTCATTCAGAGTTGGAAGGTTATCTTTTTCTAGCAATTTGTCAATATCATTTGAGGTTTTCAAATTTCTTGGCATATAATTTTTCATAGTAATTTCTTACAATCCTTTGTATTTCTGTGGTATCAGTTGTTATTTCTCCTCTTTCATTTCTGATATTATTTATTTAGGTCTTTTCCCTTTTTTTCTTTTTTTTTAATTTCTTTTTTTTTAAATTTATTTACTTTTCAAATACATTTGTCTCTGCATCCCCCCCACCACTTTCCTTGCTGCATCCCTTCCCCCCTCCCTCAACCCTTCCCCTTTGGTTTTGCCCATGAGTCCTTCCTATATGTTCCTTGACTTTCCCCTTCCCTTCCCTTTCCCTGCCCCCCTCTTCCCTCTTGTCTCTGTTGATTTCTTTTCCTTTCAGTGTTGCTGGTCATATTTTTCTTGCATCTTTGCATTGTTGGTTAGGTTCTGCTTATAGGTGAGATCATATGGTATTTGCCTTTTGCCCCCTGGCTTATTTCGCTTAGCATAATACTCTCCAGTTCCATCCATGCTGTCGCGAAGTTTAGTAGTTCTTTTTACTTTCTGCTGCGTAGTATTCCATTGTGTATATGTACCATAATTTTTTGATCCAGTCATCTACTGATGGGCATTTAGGTTGCTTCCAACACTTGGCTACTGTAAATTGTGCTGCTATGAACATTGGGGTACATAGGTTCTTTTGTATTGGTATTTTGGTGTTCTTAGGGTATAGTCTCAGCAGGGGAATCCCTGGATCAAAAGGCAGTTCCATTTTCATCTTTTTGAGGAAATTCCACACTGCTTTCCACAATGGCTGCACCAGTCTGCATTCCCACCAACAGTGGACTAGGGTTCCCTTTTCTCCACAGCCTCGCCAGCACCTGTTGTTTGTGGATCTGTTTATGATGGCCATTCTGACCGGTGTGATGTGGTACCTCATGGTGGTTTTGATCTGCATTTCTCTGATGGCTAGTGATGCTGAGCATCCTTTCAAATGCCTCTGGGCCCTCTGTATCTCCTTCTTAGAAAAGCATCTGCCCAGGTCCTTTGCCCATTTTTTGATTGGATCGTTTGTCTTCTTGGAGTGGAGTTGAATGAGTTCTTTATATATCTTTGAGATCAAACCTCTATCTGATGTATCATTTAGCGAATATATTTTCCCATATGCTTGGCTCCCTTTTCATTTTGCTGATGTTTTCTTTCACCGTGCAGAAGCTTCTTATTTAGATGAGTTCCCACCTGTTTATTCTTTCCTTTATGTCCCTTGCTGTAGGAGACATATTAGTGAAAAAATTGCTGCGTGGGATATCTGAGAGTTTCCTGCCAATGTTCTCCTCTAGGACTGTGATGGTGTTGCGACTTATATTTAAGTCTTTTATCCATCTTGAGTTTATTTTTGTGTATGGTGTCAGCTGATGATCCAATTTCAATTTTTTGCATGTAGCCGTCCAGCTCTCCCAACACCATTTGTTGAAGAGGCTCTTATTGCTCCATTTTATGCTTCTGCCCCCTTTGTCAAATATTAGATGTCCATAGAGCAAGAGAAAAAATAAAGTACTTAGGCATAAATTTAACCAAAGACGTAAAAGACCTGTACGCAGAAAACTATACAACATTGAAAAAAGAAATTAAGGAAGACACAAATAAATGGAAGCATATACCGTGATCATGGATTGGAAGAATTAATATCATCAAAATGTCCATACTACCCAAAGCAATTTATAGATTCAGTGCAATCCCTATTAAGATACCAATGACGTATTTCACAGAAATAGAACAGACATGTCAAAAATTTATATGGAACCATAAACGACCCCGAATAGTCTCAGCAATTTTGAGAAAGAAACACAAAGTAGGAGGGATCACAATACCGGACATCAAACTCTACTACAAAGCCACTATACTGAAAACAATCTGATACTGGCAAAAGAACAGACCCATAGACCAGTGGAACAGAATAGAAAGCCCAGAAATAAGTCCCTTTTTTTCTTGATGTGTCTCCTTAGAAGCTTGTTGATTTTGTTTATCTTTTCAAAGAACCAGCTCCTGGATTAATTGATCCTTTGAATTGTTCTTTTAGTCTCTATGTCATTCAGTTCTGCTCTGAATTTGACTGTTTCTTTCCTTCTACCTACTCTGGGCTTTTTTAAATTGTTGTTTCTGCAGTTCTTGAACCTGTAAGGTTATATCATTTATTTGAAATGTATCTATCTTTTTTAGGTAGGCCTGTGTTGCTATGATCTTCCCTCTAAGAACTGCCTTTGCCATAGGTTTTGGACTGTTGTGTGTTCATTTTCATTTGTTTCCAGAAACTTTTTGATTTATTTTTTGATCTCATTATTGACACATTAATTGTTTAATAGTGTGCTATTTAGTCTCCATGAGTTTGAATGTTTTTGAGTGTTTTCCTTGAGGTTGATTTCTAGATTCAAACTAATGTGGTTTGAGAAAATGCTTGATATGATTTCAATGTTCTTGAATTTGATGAGCCTTGCTTTGAGTCCTATCATGTGGTCTATCTTTACAGACGTTCCATGCACATTTGAAAAGAATGTGTATTTTGTTTCTTTGGGATGAAAGGTTCTATATGTTTCATTTAAATTCATTTGATCCAATGTGTGGCTCAGTTCCACAATATCCTTGTTGATATTTTGTTTGGAAGATCTATGCCTTGTTGACAGTGGGGTGTTAAAATCCCCATTCTTAGTATGTTGCTGTTTATGTCTTTCTTGAAGTCCTCTGTTATTTTCATTATATATTTGGGCACTCCTATGTTGGGTATATATTGGTTTATAGTGTTTATGTCTTCTTGATGGTTTCTTCCTTTGAGTATTTTGAAGTGTCCTTCTGGGCCTCTTTTTCTGACCTTTGTTTTGAAATCTATTTTGTCTGATATAAGTATTTCTGCCACTGAAAATTTTTTCCTTTAAATTTGCTTGGAATATTTCTTTTCTATCCCTTTACTTTTAGCCTTTAAAAGTTTTTATTAATAGGTACTTATTCATTTTTCCCATTTGTACCCATGTTCCTCTCTTTCTCACTCTATTCTTCATTTTCTTAAAGCAGTCCCTTTAGCATATCTTGTAGTGCTGGTTTAGTGGAGATGCATCCTTTTCACCTTCTTTGGTCTGGGAAACTCCTTATTTTGCCTTCCATTTTAATAGAGAGCCCAGCTGGGTAGATCAGTCTTGGTTGCAGTCCTCTGCTTTTCATTCCTTGGAATATTTCAGCCCTTTCCTTCTGGCTTACAGTGTGTCTGTTGAGAAGTCAGCTGGTAGCCATATCTTGTCTCCCTTGTATATTAGTACATGTTTCTCCCTTGCTTGATTGAGGATTCTCTCTTTTTCTTTGACATTTGACATTTTAATGATGATGTGTATTGGAGTGGGCCTCATTAGATTTCTCCTAAATGGGTCCCTCTGTCCTTCTTGGACTTGCGTGACTTTCTTTCTCATCTAATTAGGGAAGTTTTCCATCATTACTTCTTCAAACAGTTTTTCCATCCCTTCCTTCTTTTCTTCTCCTTCTGGTATCCCTATTATGTGGTAATTATTACATTTCAGTTTGTTCTACATTTCTCTAAATACCTCTTCATTCTTTTTGAGTCTTTTTTTCATTTTCTTTCCCTTTCTGGGAGCTTTTTTTACTTTGTTTTCTAGCTCACTGATTTAATCCTGTGCTTCATCTAGCGTGCTTTTGTTTCCTTCCACTGTGTTATTCAATTCAGAAATTGTATTCTTCATTTCCTCTTGCCTCTTCTTGATAGTTTCTATGTCATTTTTCATGCTGATTTAGTTTGCAGTAAGTTCCTCATCATTTCCCTGTATTTTTTGGTAATTCTCTCTGAGTTCACAGAGCTCATTGGGCTTCCTTAGAACCCTTGTTTTGAACTCAATATATGATAGTTCGCTTGCCAGTATTTCATTCAGTTCTGTTTCTGGGACCCACCTTTTGCTTCATTTGGTGAGTATTTCTTTGTCTTCCTATTATTTGTGAGGCTCTTCTTTTTTGCTTCTGCATCTTAAATTGGTATGTCTTTACTTTCTGACTTTGTGGTGTGAACTTCTTGGCAGGAGACCTGTGAGATTTAGTGGTGTAGTCTGCTTGATCTCCTGCTTCTCGTTAGATTCCTTTTATGCTCTTTATATTGATTCTCTGGAATAATTGGGTTTTGATTGTTGGTAATTCTTTGGTGGGTTCTATGCTCCAGCTGAAGGTAGGGTGATTGAAGGCCACTCTGCCAGCTGTGTCTTATGTGTTTTGGTGCAGGTGCTGCGAGGAGAAAACCACAAAGCCCAAGAAACAAACCCACACCTGCAAAAATGACTCCTTCCTTCAATCTCACTATCAACATCAAAGGAACCTGTATTAATAAGTGATTAACGGATTTTGGGGAAGATGGTGGGGGAGTGAATGGGAGTCTCGCTGACCTCCTCCCAAGACCAAACTGGAATTGCAACTAAGTAGTGGAGTAATCACCTGGAAAACAATGGAATGATAGTGGGAGAGGAGCCTTGGTGCTGTGGACAGTGGATTCAACTCTCACACATCCCAACGGGTGAGAAGTGTGGTCGAGGCTCAAGAGGGTGGGCTGGGTGCCCACATGCACTAGCACCAGAGGGACATTGAAATGGCCAGTTAGCTTCCCCCGAGAAAAACGGGGTCTGAATCATAAACAGGGACCCCTAAACTACAGGAGCTAAAACCAAGAAAATACAGACAAAACGCAACCCCGAAAAGCTTAGGGGCGCTCTCTGCCAGAGACAGGTGGCTGGGGATGCAAAGAGACATTTAAAGGGCCAACGCAAAAATTGCAGTGGCAGCCACCCTCCTTGATCTCTGGGCAGAGGTGGCAGTAGGGTGGGCTGGTGCCTGGGAAAAGACTGGTGAGGAAAACTTTGTGAAGAGAACTGACACGGCGGCCGGTGGAGCCCGGGTGATAACACACCTCCACTCTGCAGCTCCCATCTTGCTCAGGCATAAGGGAATCAATTAACCTGCCTTTTGTGCACTCCGCACACAGCTTGTACGCATGTGAGCTAGGGGGCGGGGTAAGTGCAGACTGGCTGGGAGAGCCTTGAGGAGAGACTGGAGACAGAGGCATTGGGGAAAGAATGGGAGGAGGAAGCGGGGAGTCCCGACTCCCTCCCCGTTCTGTTGTCTCCAATGTGGGCTGGAAAGGCGTGACCCCAAAGAGGCAGAAGCAGGGCGCGCATGAACCAGACTGCCTGCGATTGAAATGCAGGTCGCACAAGTGGTGGATCCTTGGCAGAAGGAGTCACAGAACTGCCCAGAGACCCTTGAGGAGAGACCACAAACGGAGGCTTTGGGGAAAGAACGGGAGGAGGAACCGGGGAGTCCCGACTCCTCCTCCTTACCATAGTCTCCATTGTGGGGAAGAGGTTACACCTCCAAAAGAACCAAAAGCCAAAAAGCACACAGACACCCCAAAAACAGCCAGTGCAGGTGAGCATACTTGTGCCGAGTGACCGGCGAGGGTTGGTGAACGCTTGCACCGGCCGGCAAGGCCTCCCACAGATTGGCACCCATACAGCCTGCGAGGGAGTGCACAGAGCCGCAAGGGCAGGTATAAATTGACCCGTCCGCCCGCGACTGCGGAGTGGCCCACAAAATTAGTAGAGCTGCCCAGAGTCCCTGGAGGAGAGACCAGAGACAGGATAAACCGGAGAGCCCTGGAGCTGACTGCTTCCCATTTCCGTGGTCCCCATTTGGCGAGGGTAAGCAACGCACCAAAAGAGCCAAAAGTGGGGAAAACACACAGTAGAAGACCCTAAACTGACCAGTGCCCTGGAGCTTGCTGGACGGGGGGCCAGATGAGCACGCAAAGTCGCCAATAAGCCCCCTGGTCTTGGGCAAGCACTTATGAGCCCAGGCAGGTGGGGGATCCTGCCCCGCCAGGAGCACGCTCAAGGAGCCAACGTGAGAGTGCAGAGAGATCCCAAAAAATAGCCCAGCCCTGACTGAAGGGGTCACAGAGCTGCTCCAAGAAAGAGTCAGACACAGACACTAGACTCCTGGAAGGCTCAAACAAACAACCCAAGGTCGTATAGTGTCAACAACTGACATCATCAGAGGCAGGCCCAGAAATAAAAGTAAAGGACAAAAATACTTAACAGATTCTCACAAAAATGGGAAGAAAAAGAAGTACCCCCCAAATGAGTGGAAAAGGGGACTCCCCACAGAGAGAGCTAAATGAAATAGAGGCAAGGGAACTATCAGATATTGAATTCAAAACAATGGTTCTAAGGAAGCTCAATGAGCTCAGCCAGCTCATAGAGAACTATGAGAAACTGCAGGGAAACTATCAGGATCTTACAGCAAACTATATCAGCCTGGAAAAGGACATAGAAACTATCAAGAAGATACAAGAGGATATGAAGAATACCATTTCTGAATTGAAGAACACAGTTGATGGAATCCAAAGCAGGCTGGATGAAGCCGAGGATCGAATCAGTGAGATGGAAGATAAGGTAGAAAGAAGCTCCCAAAAAGAACAAGAAATGGAAAATAGACTCAAAAAGAATGAAGAGGTATTTAGGGAAATGCAGGACAACTTGAAACACAATAATATCCGTATAATAGGAATACCGGAAGGAGAAGAGGAGGAGCAAGAGATAGAGAACCTCCTGAAAAAATAATGATGGAAAATTTCCTTAATTTGAGGAGAGAAAGGCTCTCATGGATCCAGGAGGCACAGAGGACCCCACTCAACAGGGACTCAAGGAGGTCCACTCCAAGACACATCATCATTAAAATGCACATGTCAAAGAGAAAGAGAGAATCCTCAAGGCAGCAAGGGAGAAGGAGAAAGTAACATACAAGGGGGCCCCGATACGCCTAGGAGCTGACTTCTCAACAGAAACACTACAAGCCAGAAGGGAATGGCAAGAAATATTCCAAGCCATGAAAAGCAAGGGCCTACAGCCAAGGCTGCTCTACTCAGCAAGGCTCTCAATTAAAATAGAAGGGGAAATACGGAGTTTCCCAGACAAGAGAAGACTAAAAGAGTACATCTCTACCAAACCAGCCCTCCAAGATATGCTAAGGGGACTGGTTTAATCAGATGAAGGAAAAGAATGAGAGAGAGAGGAACACAGGTACAAAGACAAAAGATGAGTAAGTTTCTATCAGTAATATCTCTCCATGTGAATGGACTAAATGCCCCAATCAAAAACACAGGGTAGCTGAATGGATAAGAAAACATGACCCACACATATGCTGCCTACAAGAGACCCCCCTCAGAGCAAGAGACCTACACAGATTGAGAGTAAAGGGATGGAAAATAATATTCCAAGCAAATGGGCATGAGAAAAAGGCTGGGGTTGCCATACTTGTATCAGACAAAGTAGATTTCAAAACAAAGGCCATAAAGAGAGACCCAGAGGGGCACTTTATCATACTTAAAGGAAGAATCTATCAAGAAGATATCAAAATTGTAAACTTATATGCTCCCAATACAGGAGTCCCCAAGTTTATAAGGAAATTGTTGGATGACTTCAAAAAGATATAGACAGCAACACACTGATAGTAGGGGATTTCAACACCCCACTGTCAAAAATGGACAGATCTTCCAAACAAAACATTAATAAACATATTGTGGCGCTGAATGACACACTGAATCAAAGAGACTTAACTGACATATATAGAACCTTACATCCCAAAGAAGAAAAATACACATTCTTTTCAAATGCTCATGGCAGTTTTTCAAAGATGGACCACATGATAGGGCACAAAGAAAACCTCAGCAAATTCAGGAAAATTGAAATAATACCAAACTTTTTCTCAGACCACAAGGGATTGAAACTGGAAGTCGACCTCAAAGAGAAACTTCAAAAACTTGCAAACTCATGGAGATTGAATAGTAGGCTATTAAACAATGAAAGGGTCAGAATGAGATAAGAGAAGAAATTCAAAAATTTCTGGAAACAAATGAAAATGAACAGATAACGGTCCAAAACCTATGGGACACAGCAAAGGCGGTCCTGAGAGGGAAGTTCATAGCAATACAGGCTTACCTAAAAAAGGGAAACATTTCAAAGAAAAGACCTAACACTACAATCTCTAGAACTGGAGAAACAGCAACAAATAAATCCCAGGTCAAGGAGAAGGAATGAAATAGTCAAGATTAGAGCAGAACTGAATGACATAGAGACAAAAAGAACAATTCAGAGGATCAACCAATCCAGAAGCTGGTTCTTTGAAAAGATTAATAAAATTGACAAGCCTTTAAGCAGACTCATCAAGAAAAAAGGGAGAGGACCCAAATTAATAATATCAGAAACGAAAGAGGAGAAATAACAACTGATACCACAGAAATACAAATGATCGTCAGAAACTACTATGAACAATTATATGCCAAGAAATTTGAAAATCTTGATGAAATGGAGAAATTTTTAGAAAAGTATAATCTTCCAACACTGAAGGAGGAAGAAACAGAAAGCTTGAACAGACCGATAACAGCTGGGGAAATTGAAGCAGTAATCAAGAAACTCCCAGCACACAAATGCCCAGGGCCGGACGGTTTCACAGGAAAATTTTACAAAACATTTAAGGAAGAGCTAACCCCTGTCCTTCTCACACTATTCCAAAAAATCCAAGAGTAGGGAACACTCCCAGACTCTTTCTACGAGGCCAGCATCACCCTAATCCCAAAACCAGATAAAGACCCTACAAAGAAAGAAAACTACAGGCCAATTTCGCTGATGTACATAGATGCTAAAATCCTCAACAAAATATTGGCAAACCGCATCCAGCCACACATTAAAAAGATTATCCACCACAATCAAGTAGGATTCATCCCAGGCATGCACGGATGGTTCAATATACGCAAATCAGTAAATGTGATACATCACATAAATCAAAGAAAAGACAAAAACCACACGATCATCTCAACAGACGAGAAAAAGCGCTCGATAAGGCACAGCACCCATTTATGATCAAAACACTCTGCCAAATGGGAATAAATGGGGCATTCCTCAACATAATAAAGTCCACATATGAAAAACCTACAGCCAATATCATACTCAACAGGCAAAAACTGAAAGCTTTCCCACTAAGATCGGGAACATGATAATGATGTCCGCTCGCACAGCTTCTTTTCAACATCGTAGTGGAAGTCCTAGGCACAGTGGTCCAACAAGAGAAAGAGATAAAAGGCATCCAGATAGGAAAGGAGGAAGTAAAGCTATCATTGTTTGCAGATGACATGGTAGTGTATATAGAGAACCCTGTAGACTCTACCAAAAAACTCATCAACCTAATAAGTGAATTTGGCAAAACAGCAGGATACAAAGTCAACATTCAGAAATCAAAGGCATTTTTGTACACCAGCAATGCAATAGAAGAAGAAGAAATCAGAAAAAAAAAAACCATTTGATATAGCAACAAGAAAAATAAAGTACCTAGGCATAAATTTAACCAAAGACGTAAAAGACCTGTATGTAGAAATCTATACAACATTGAAGAAAGAAATTAAGGAAGACACAAATAAATGGAAGCATATACTGTGCTCATGGATTGGAAGAATTAATATCCTCAAAATGTCCATACTACCCAAAGCAATTTGTAGATTCAATGCAATCCCTATTAAGATACCAATGACGTATTTCACAGAAATAGAACAGACATTTCAAAAATTTATATGGAACCATAAATGACCCCGAATAGTCTCAGCAATTTTGCGAAAGAAAAACAAAGTAAGAGGGATCACAATACCGGACATCAAACTATAGTACAAAGCCACCATACACAAACAATCTGGTACTGGCACAAGAACAGACCCATGGACCAGTGGAACAGAATAGAAAGCCCAGAAATAAGCCCAGGTCTCTATGGGCATCTAATATTTGACAAAGATGGCAGAAGCGTAAAATGGAGCCATAATAGCCTCTTCAACAAATGCTGTTGGGAGAGCTGGATGGCTACATGCAAAAAATTGAAATTGGATCATCAGCTGACACCATACACAAAAATAAACTCAAGATGGATAAAAGACTTAAATGTAAGTCACAACACCATCAAGTCCTAGAGGAGAACATTGGCAGGAAACTCTCAGATATCCCACGCAGCAATTTTTTCACTGATATGTCTCCTAAAGCAAGGGACATAAAGGAAGGAATAAACAGTTGGGAACCCATCAATATAAGAAGCTTCTGAATGGCTAAAGGAAACATCCACAAAATGAAAAGGGAGCCAAGCATATGGGAAAATATATTCGCTAATGATACATCCGATAGAGGTTTGATCTCCAAGACATATAAAGAACTCACTCGACTCCACTCCAAGAAGACAAACGAGCCAATCAAAAAATGGGCAAAGGACCTGGACAGATGCTTTTTCAAGGAGGAGATACAGAGGGCCCAGAGGCATTTGAAATGATGTTCAGCATCGGTAGCCATCAGAGAAATGCAGATCAAAACCACCTTGAGGTACCACCTCACACCAGTCAGAATGGCCATCATAAACAGATCCACAAACAACAGGTGCTGGCGAGGCTGTGGAGAAAAGGGAACTCTAGTACACTGTTGGTGGGAATGCAGACTGGTGCAGCCACTGTGGAAGGCGGTGTGGAGTTTCCTCAAAAAGCTGAAAATGGAACTGCCTTTTGATCCAGTGATTCCCCTGCTGGGACTATACCTTCAGAACACCAAAATGCCAATACAAAAGAACCTATGCACCCCAATGTTCATAGCAGCACAATTTACAGTAGCCAAGTGTTGGAAGCAACGTAAATGCCCATCAGTAGATGATTGGATCAAAAAGTAATGGTAAATATACACAATGGAATACTATGCAGCAGAAAGAAAGAACGAACTACTAAACTTCGCGACAGCATGGATGGAACTGGAGAGTATTATGCTAAGTGAAATAAGCCAGGGGGTGAAAGACAAATACCATATGATCTCATCTATAAGTGGAACCTAACCAACAATACGAAGATGCAAGGAAAATAAGACCAGCAACACTGAAAGGAAAAGAAATCAACAGAGATAAGAGGGAAGGAGGGAGGGGGTGCGGGGACAAGGAAGGGAAGGGGAAAGTCAAGGAACATATAGCAAGGACTCATGGGCAAAACCAAAGGGGAAGAGCTGAGGGAGGGAAGGAGGGAGGGGACAAGGGAAAATGGTAGGGCGTTGGCAGAAACAAATATATTTTAAAAAATAAATTAAAATAAAATAAAAAAAAGAAAAAAAAGAAAACCTTAAAATCTTCCAAATTAAAAATTGGGGTTAAAAAGGAAAAGAATAAAACCTGCAAATAAAAAAAAATAAGTGATTAATGGGAGAGTAAAGAGATTAAAACTATCAGAGAAAGGACAGAGATAAAGTGTTACTATGGAATCTAATGACTTAATATACACAAACTTGATGGACTAGAAATGAACATTGAAAAGCTGTGTTGTAAAGGAAATATCACCAATCGTGGAGAATACCACAGGGGATATCTTTTTCGTAGCCTTTAGTATTTATCAGTATTTTTTCTTTCTGAACCTATTTCAGATGATGTCAGATGTTTACCCCATCTCACCTTAGGCAGTCTATTCGAGACTTCCATGAAGCTACTGTCTGTGACTGTTTCCTTCAGTTGTTAATCTCATTACTCTGTACTCAGCTGTCAGGATTAGGCACCACAGGGTTTGGCAGAGTCCTCCTGGGGAAGGTCGGGCTATTATGTCCTCTCATGCTGATTCTGCTTATGAGAGTGGTCTGCCTTAGATAGATGGCTGCTGCTATATGGGGACGGAGTCAGCACTGGGATCCCGCCAGCTATACCCTCAGTTCTCTCCCCAAAGCCCCCATCTCCAGTCTCTCCTCGAGTGTCTCTTGTTCACTCTGTGCCCCCTTTAACCAGGGATCTACTCTCTGTGGCTGCCACTCTGTACTGAGCAGTCAGGCTTAAGCACCACTGGGGGTTCAAGGCAGGATCCCTCCTGGGAGAGGGGCTATTGTGTCCTCTCACACTGCTTCCACTCAGGGAAGTGGTCTCATGAGCCAGATGGCTGCTGCCATACGGAGGAGGAATGTATACTGGGATCCCACCGGCTATGCCCTCAGTTCTCTCCCCAAGTCATCCTTCCTCAGTCTCTCCTCAGGTGTCTCTAGCCCATTCTCCCTGCTACTTCATCAGAGCCCAGAGTAAGTGGCAGTCAGATTGTGTTTAGGATGATTCTTCTGTCTATCTGAAGTTATAAGTCTCCTCTCTTGCTATTGCTCAGTTTTTTGTTCTTGGTAATTTCTCCATAACTTAGTTGTTATTCCACATTTGTCCTCAGAGGATATAAGTGTGACTTCCATTCATTCTTCCAACATCTTGACTCCTCCCACTGAGGACTTTTGTTAAATGCCATCTCTTCATGTTCTTCCCACTTACTTTTTAATTCTTTATGCAAGTCAAAATGATCTGACATTCTGTTTTATTTTTGTTTTTTACTTTTATTGCTTTTCTGTCATCAAAGGAGAGAATTTTCACAGTTATATCACCTGAGTAGTGTCTGGTCCATAATAGGTGCTCAGTCAATATTTGTTAATTTGGTGAATAAGTTCTACATATGAAGAATCACTGTGCCTTATTTATTTCTGATTCTCTGAGTCCAGGAATATATTTTGCAATGGTAAAAACAGTAATCATTAATGCTCACTGAGGCTTTTGTGCTCCAGGCCCTGTTTTGCGCACTTTGCAAATCTTCATTTATTTAAAAAGCTTTCGTGGTAGATAATACTATTAGCTCTATTTGTACATATAAGAATACTGAAGCATATTTGTTGAGTAGCTAGACCAGAGTAATGTAGGTAACAAGTCAAGGATCTAGAGTGTCTTTGACTTGGCCATGTTTCCCCCTTAACCACTTTGCTGTAATGTCTTTGCCTATAGCAGGCATTCAATACAAATTTATTGCATTGAAATGAATAATTAACCAAGGGCCATATCATGGAAAACAGATGCTAAGAGATGAGAGGAAATTGTAGAGGGTGCTAATTATGTTGTATAAATTAGATGTAGGATAGGATTTAGAAAAGGGAGTGATACAGGGAAGATAGAGGTCATGACCCAACCTCTCCCTCACCACTGCCTCACCTCAAAGGGGAAATGGGACCTACCTGGATTTTAAGAGCAAGTCTCTTCTAGTAGGCAGAGGGGAGGAAAAGTGGGGATTCCAGGGAAAATAATACTAAATGATAAATCATGCATTTCATATATTACTTAAAACAGACTTGAAGGTAATATAAGGAAGATGGATGTTACAGAGTCACACTTTTCTGTATTAAAAACAGAAGTGACTCATATCTATTAACACTTGAAGATATATTTTTAGAACAATAGCGGGAAAAATGTTTTATTTCCCCACTTTAACTCTGTAATAGATAATAACAATGAAAGCCAATAGATGCATAAATATTGTGACAATTCAAATCTATCTGTATTTGAGATGATAAATTGAAGTATAATTTACTTTTTCAGAAATCACATTACTTCATGCATTATTACCATGTTATTGCAGAGGATTCAAGTGAATCACATCTGAACTTTTGCATTTCATGTGTTAAGACCATCAGTTTTCCTTAGAATGAAGAACAGTTTATTAAGGAAGAATTATTTCAAAACACTATTGGGAAACACATAGGGTTTTTATATCCAAAAGGATTATCTAACCCAATCATGTATATGAGATGAGGAAGTTTTTAATTCTCCCCCCAGGGCTCATAAGAGCTGAGGGTTTCAGTTTTTGCGTGCGTGCATGTGTGTGTGTGTGTGTGTAGATGATAGTGCTACATTGGGGATGGTATAATAATTTTTGGGAACTTTGTTAATGAATTTTATTGACCAAGGATTCAGGATCAACAAATCTGAAAAGAAATTGATTATGGGTGTGTGTTGACTTTTATGCTGAAGCAGAAGCTTGGCCAATTCATTCCAAAACTTTTAATTGGAGTTGCATTTGGGAGGCCTGGTGAACTACAGTACCTACTCTAGGTCTAAAATGGCTGAGAGAGTCTCAGAGTCAGGGAAGTGGAGATGAGCACAGGGCCTTGGGCACTGTGGCAGCTGATTGGAGAATGCACCTTTTGGTCTAGGGCCACAAAGCGTTGGTAATGCTTCTCTCTGGACTAAGATGGGCTTTGAAAGCTGTTGTTAGCAGAGTTGGACAACCACAGGCCCTCTGCACAGGAGTAGCCCTTACATGGCCAATAACTGACCAAATATAAGTGACTACATTCAGTTAGTCACTCCTTTGTAGATGCCTGGTCTCTCCTAGACCAACTCCTCCTGACTCCCTATTTCTATACTGGCCTTATTCAGTCTGGAGACTCAAAAGTCAGTGCTGATTCATTATTTCTTCTCACTCATCTGGTGTTAAGATCTCAAGCAGGGATTCTAGAAGGGTGGTCAGTAGCTGCTTGCATCAGAATCACTGGGAAGGTGATGACACACTTGTTCCTGGGCTCCCACTCAGATGTACTGAACCAGTTTCTTGATCTGATCTGAGGAATCTGAAGTATGAAGATGGTTTCTTGCTCTTTCTGGGTATGCTAAAGTTTGCTTACCCCTGTCCTGTAGGCATGATTTTAATACTATCTTCTGAAATTGTTTTCTGCCAATTCTGCTGCTATCGTCCTAAGGTCCAGCTGCATTTATCTCTTCCTCAGGTCACTTCTCCCTGAGTTTTGCCTCCATTGATCTCTCCTGACTACCATGACCAGATGAGCGAGTTTTAAAATTTGGTAACCTGATTTTTAGCCTACCCCTAAGTGTTTAGTACAAATGAGTTGCATTTATTTATTTGTTTTTTGTGTGTGTTTAAGCTGCGTTTCTTCTTGACAAACTGTTCCAATGAATCAAGTTAATTTTTGCGGGGGAGCTAATGAGGCGAACAGGAGACAGCCTGACACATTCCATGTACTAAGAGCTGTGCATGCTCCCAGCCTAAGAGTCATACCTGAAAAAGTGGAAGAGGGGCTAGAAATCTTGGTCTGGGGGCAGGAAGTGATGTAGTGCAGGCATCATTTCCTTTGGAGGTGGCAATAGAAATTATTGCCAGAACCAAAGGCACTGGATATGGAAGATGTCAAAAGTGCACAAGGAATGTTGAGGAGATGGGAAAGTAATACAATTCAATATACATGTCCATTTTTACCTTTAATCCAAGTTCAAGGTACCATTGCTACCAAGGTTAGTTGACCAACCATGGTCCACAGGAAAGCTGAATAGTAGGATGAAAAGGCTGCTAGAAAAAGTCTACCTTATTAAGATACCTGCTTCTTAGGGAAAAGGCATATAGGTCACAGGAAACTCCAGTCACATGTCACACCTAAAGGACTGAACAATGGGAATGGAGACAATACTCTTTACTTGCTGAGGCATGACTGAGAGCAGAGAGAGGCTACTGCCTGATTCATTTTTTCTCATCCATGTCTAGCACTGTATTCATGTGTCAGGCAGGGCCTCAGAGAATGCTGGACAGGTTCACTTTGTATGTGCTGCACATCAACATGGAGAAGCAGAATTCTGCAGGTGCTGCAGGTGCTGTGTGTGGCGGTGAGTGGCACAGGGCTACAGCCAACTTCTTGTGTTCAGATTTTGGTTCTGCCATGTAATAGCTGTGGAAACTAAGGTGAGTTACTCAATCTTTCTATGCCTCAGTTTCTGCAATTATAAAATGGGTATATAATATCTACCTTTTATTATAGTTGTGAAGATTAAATACATCACTACATATAAAGTGGGCATACTACTATGAAAGTGATGGCTATTAGCAGCAGTAGCATTAATCTTTTCTAGAGAAATTCTTGCAAAAATTCCTGAGACAAAATAGGGACATAAAAATGTTTGATGAATGACTTCTATGTGTGCTTCAGTTGGAGGTGCCAGGATGTGGATTGTGCAGGGTGGTAGCCACACCTGTGGTTTAGCTTGGGCTGGTGGCCCTGGGCTGTCAGAAGAGAAAGGCTGGAACAGCTTCAGACTGCTGTAGGACCACAGGGACTTCATGCAGATTAAAAGTTTTGTGGGAATATTTTTGTTTTATTTATTTATTTATTTATTTATTTATTTATTTATTGTTCAAATACATTTGCCTCCATTTTCCTGCCACCATTTCCCCCTGCCCCACCCACCCACACCTCCCCACCTTAATCCTTCCCCACTTTGTCTTTGTCCTTGGGTCCTTTATACATGTTCCTTGATTTGACCCTTCCCCTTCTTTTCCGCATTACCCCTCGCCCTCCTTCCCTCTTGCTACTGTCAGTTTCTTTTTTCTTTCAATGTTGCTGGTTATATTTTCCTTGCTTGTTTTGTTGATTAGGTTCCACTTATAGGTGAGATCATATGTATGTTTTATTTTTTAAGATCACCTTCTGTTTAAACTTGTAAAGGAAACATGGTGTTAGATTTTTGCCAAGACAGGGCAAGTCCAGGGTGAGAGAGAAGCTCCACTTATTTCAGTGTTTCAGGAAACAATGGTAGTTGGAACAAAAGGGGCACTTTTTGGTCATTCCAGCCCCTTTTGGAACAGCAAGTGCAGTGTGGTGTTTGGCAGGGGCAACAAGCCAGGAAAGATTCCTCATGCAGGAATATGTTTGCTGCTAAACCAACTATGGACCACAATTTCTGCACATGGGGCACTACTAGGGCTCTATTTTTCCTTCTCTGTGGCCATGCCATTAGACACCTGCTCAGCTTCTGTTACTGGGTATTGAAGAAAAGAGAATGTAAGAGTTTTAATTCATTTTTAAAAGCCATGTATATTGTATCTCTTGAGTGTTTTTTGGATAGTCTGCTGACCTAGCCTTACAAATGGTTTTTCTAAAACCAATAAATGACAAAACCTTGATTTCTGGCCAGGGAGGTTTTCCTGCTGCTGCTCGCATTTGCAGTGGGGCCTTCTGTCTCACTGTCTTCATCCTTTCTTGAGACTTAGCACAAGGGAACAAAAGCATTTCCTTTGAGAAAAGACAGTATCATATCAAAGATTCTACCTGAATACCAAGGGAGGTGAAGAGGTCAAGCCTTCTGCCTATATATTAAATCTGTGGTCACTGTTTCATGTTCATGGTGGACCCACCAGGGTCTCTGCCATTTTCTTATCACCCCAGCCAAGTGCCTCTGTGACTATAGCTGACATTTGAACTCAGAAACTTTTAGCCAGCTTCTGGAGTCTGTCATGTTGCATTGTTCCCTTTAATTCCAAAGACCTGGCACCTCCTTTGCAAGAAACTTCTTAGTTAGGATCAACTGATCTCAAAGTTAAACTTCTAATGGATTCAGGTGAGGCTGGAAAGCAGAGACACAGGGCACATGTCAGTAAATGAAGGATTTGAGTGATTTTTTTAAGAGGTAGGGTTAACATTTCTCAAAATGGAAAGGTGAATTTCATTGGAGTGTTAATGAATCTTGAGCTGATGCTTGTTGAAGAGCTGTTCGAAGTATTTGCATTTACATGATGTCATAAAACTTTCACTTTTGCCTTGACTAATTAATATTTATTGGTCTGAAGCCCATTTTATTATGAATTACTTTTGGGGTTTTTTTGGACATTGTTTCCAACATACTTAAGTGGTGTAGTGTTATTGCCCATGATGATAACTGAACTTGAGCAAGTCTTTCCCTGTCTGAGAGGGGAGGGCACACTTCTCCACCTCATTTGATCTCTGCTTAGATGTCACCTTTCTTGGCCACCCCTTTTAAAAGTCCTCTTCAGCTGTCACTCTTTATCCTCATTATTTTTCTTCATAGAACTTAATTGTGCTCTACATTTTACTGTATACAGTGGGGTAAAAGTAGGTTTACAGGTAATATGGAATATAATACAATAATTGATAAGAAATAATATAAGAATAAACTGTTTTGTGTACTCAGAGCTGTACATCTACTTTGGCCCCACCCTGCATTTATTATCTATCTATCTATCTATCTATCTATCTATCTATCTATCAATCTATCTATCTATCATCATCATCTATCTATCTATTATGTGTTTCTCTGCTAGAGATAATTTCCAGAAGGGCAGGGACTTTTGTCTGTTTCACTCACTGCTATAGCCATCACTTAGCATAGGGACTGGTCAACTGAAGATCTGGCCCGTAGCTTGTCTTTGTATTGCCTAAGAACAAAGAAATATTTTTACATATTTTTTTATTTTTTTAACTTATTTTTTCAAATACATTTGTCTCTGCCTACCCCCCACCATTTTCCCTTGCCCCTTCCCTCTTTCCCTCCCTCAGCTCTTCCCCTTTGGTTTTGTCCATGAGTCCTTGCTATATGTTCCTTGACTTTCCCCTTCCCTTCCTTGTCCCCGCACCCCCTCCCTCCTTCCCTCTTATCTCTGTTGATTTCTTTTCCTTTCAGTGTTGCTGGTCTTATTTTCCTTGCATCTTCGTATTGTTGGTTAGGTTCCACTTATAGATGAGATCATATGGTATTTGTCTTTCACCCCCTGGCTTATTTCACTTAGCATAATACTCTCCAGTTCCATCCATGCTGTCGCGAAGTTTAGCAGTTCGTTCTTTCTTTCTGCTGCATAGTATTCCATTGTGTATATTTACCATTACTTTTTGATCCAATCATCTACTGATGGGCATTTACGTTGCTTCCAACACTTGGCTACTGTAAATTGTGCTGCTATGAACATTGGGGTGCATAGGTTCTTTTGTATTGGCGATTTGGTGTTCTGAAGGTATAGTCCCAGCAGGGGAATCACTGGATCAAAAGGCAGTTCCATTTTCAGCTTTTTGAGGAAACTCCACACCGCCTTCCACAGTGGCTGCACCAGTCTGCATTCCCACCAACAGTGTACTAGAGTTCCCTTTTCTCCACAGCCTCGCCAGCACCTGTTGTTTGTGGATCTGTTTATGATGGCCATTCTGACTGGTGTGAGGTGGTACCTCAAGGTGGTTTTGATCTGCATTTCTCTGATGGCTAGTAATGCTGAGCATCCTTTCAAAGGCTTCTGGGCCCTCTGTATCTCCTCCTTGGAAAAGCATCTGTCCAGGTCCTTTGCCCATTTTTTGATTGGCTCGTTTGTCTTCTTGGAGTGGAGTCGAGTGAGTTCTTTATATGTCTTGGAGATCAAACCTCTATCGGATGTATCATTAGCGAATATATTTTCCCATATGATTGGCTCCCTTTTCATTTTGCTGATGTTTTCTTTCGCCGTGCAGAAGCTTCTTATTTAGATGAGTTCCCACCTGTTTATTCCTTCCTTTATGTCCCTTGCTTTAGGAGACATATCAGTGAAAAAATTGCTGCGTGGGATATCTGAGAGTTTCCTGCCAATGTTCTCCTCTAGGACTTTGATGGTGTTGCGACTTACATTTAAGTCTTTTATCCATCTTGAGTTTATTTTTGTGTATGGTGTCAGCTGATGATCCAATTTCAATTTTTTGCATGTAGCCGTCCAGCTCTCCCAACAGCATTTGTTGAAGAGGCTGTTATTGCTTCATTTAATGCTTCTGCACCATTTGTCAAATATTAGATGCCCATAGAGACCTGGGCTTATTTCTGGGCTTTCTATTCTGTTCCACTGGTCCATGTTTCTGTTCTTGTGCCAGTACCAGATTGTTTTCAGTATAGTGGCTTTGTAGTATAGTTTGATGTCCGGTACTGTGATCCCTCTTACTTTGTTTTTCTTTCTCAAAATTGCTGAGAGTATTCGGGGTCGTTTATGGTTCCATATAAATTTTTAACATGTCTGTTCTATTTCTGTGAAATACGTCATTGGTATCTTAATAGGGATTGCGTTGAATCTACAAATTGCTTTGGGTAGTATGGACATTTTGAGGATATTAATTCTTCCAATCCATGAGCACGGTATATGCTTCCATTTATTTGTGTCTTCCTTAATTTCTTTCTTCAATATTGTATAGTTTTCTGCATATAGGTCTTTTAAGTCTTTGGTTAAATTTATGCCTAGGTACTTTATTTTTCTTGTTGCTATATCAAATGGTTTTTTTTTTCTGATTTCTTCTTCTATTTCATTGCTGGTGTACACAAATGCCTTTGATTTCTGAATGTTGACTTTGTATCCTGCTGTTTTGCCAAATTCACTTATTAGGTTGAGGAGTTTTTTGGTAGAGTCTACAGGGTTCTCTATGTACACTATCATGCCATCTGCAAACAATGATAGCTTTACTTCTTCCTTTCCTATCTGGATGCCTTTTATCTCTTTCTCTTGTCTGACCACTGTGGCTAGGACTTCCAATACGATGTTGAAAAGAAGCGGTGTGAGCGGACATCCTTGGCGTGTTCACGATCTTAGTGGGAAAGCTTTCAGATTTTGCCCGTTGAGTATGATATTGGCTGCAGGTTTTTCATATATGGCCTTTATTACATTGAAGAATGCCCCTTTTATTCCCATTTTGCGGAGGGTTTGATCATAAATGGGTGCTGTACATATTCGAATGCTTTTTCTGTGTCTATCGAGGTGATCATATGGTTTTTGTGTTTTCTTTTATTTATGTGATGTGTCACGTTTACTGATTTGTGTATGTTGAACCATCCCTGCATGCCTGGGATGAATCCCACTTGATCGTGGTGGATAATCTTTCCAATGTATTGCTGGATGCGGTTTGCAAATATTTTGTTGAGGATTTTAGCATCTATGTTCCTCAGCGAAATGGGCCTGTAGTTTTCTTTCTTTGTAGGGTCTTTATCTGGTTTTGTGATTAGGGTGATGCTGGCCTTGTATTACCAGTCTGGGAGTCTTCCTCCTCTTGGATTTTTTGGAATAGTCTGAGAAGGACAGGGGTTAGCTCTTCCTTAAATGTTTTGTAAAATTCTCCTGTGAAACCATCTGGCCCTGGGCTTTCGTGTGCTGGGAGTTTCTTGATTACTGCGTCCATTTCCCCAGCTGTTATCGGTCTGTTCAAGCTTTCTCTTTCTTCCTCCTTCACTGTTGGAAGGTTATACTTTTCTAGAAATGTGTCCTTTTGATCCACTTTTCAAATTTCTTGGCACATAATTGATCACAGTAGTTTCTTAAAATCCTTTGTATTTCTGTGGTATCAGTTGTTATTTCTCTTCTTTCATTTCTGATGTTATTAATTTGGGTCCTCTCCCTTTTTGTCTTGATGAGTCTGCTTAAAGGCTTGTCAATTTTGTCTTTTCAAAGAACCAGCTTCTGGATTGGTTGATCCTCTGAATTGTTCTTTTTGTGTCTATGTCATTCAGTTCTGCTCTAATCTTGACTATTTCCTTCCTTTTCCTTGGCCTGGGATTTATTGGCCAAGTTTTTTCTCCAGTTCTTGAAGTTGTAGTGTTATGTCTTTTATTTGAAATGTTTTGTTTTTTATGTAAGCCTGTATTGCTATGAAGTTCCCTCTCAAGACCGCCTTTGCTGTGTCCCTTAGGTTTTGGACCGTTGTCTGTTCATTTTCATTTGTTTCCAGAAATTTTTTGATTTCTTCTCTTATCTCATTATTGACCCATTCATTGTTTAATAGCCTACTGTTGAGTCTCCATGAGTTTGCATGTTTTTGAAGTTTCTCTTTGAGGTTGATTCCCAGTTTCAATCTCTTGTGGTCCGAGAAAAAGTTTGGTATTATTTCAATTTTCCTGAGTTTGCTGAGGTTTGCTTTGTGTCCTATCATGTGGTCTATCTTTGAAAAACTGCCATGAGCATTTGAAAAGAATGTGTATTTTTCTTCTTTGGGATGTAAGGTTCTATATATGTCAGTTAAGTCTCTTTGATTCAGTGTGTCATTCAGCGCCACAATATGTTTATTAATGTTTTGATTGGAAGATCTGTCCATTTTTGACAGTGGGGTGTTGAAATCCCCTACTATCAGTGTGTTGCTGTCTATATCTTTTTTGAAGTCATCCAACAATTTCCCTATAAACTTGGGGGCTCCTGTATTGGGAGCATATAAATTTACAATGTTTATGTCTTCTTGATAGATTCTTCCTTTAAATATGATAAAGTGCCACTCTGGGTCTCTTTTTATGGCCTTTGTTTTGAAATCTACTTTGTCTGATACAAGTATGGCAACCCCAGCCATTTTCTCATGCCCATTTGCTTGGAATATTATTTTCCATCCCTTTACTTTCAATCTGTGTAGGTCTCTTGCTCTGAGGGGGGTCTCTTGTAGGCAGCATATGTGTGGGTCATGTTTTCTTATCCATTCAGCTACCCTGTGTTTTTGATTGGGGCATTTAGTCCATTCACATTGAGCGATATTACTGATAGAAACTTACTCATCTTTTGTCTTTGTACCTGTGTTCCTCTCTCTCTCATTCTTTTCCTTCATCTGCCTAAAGCAGTCCCCTTAGCATATCTTGGAGGGCTGGTTTGGTAGAGATGTATTCTTTTAGTCTTCTCTTGTCTGGGAAACTCCGTATTTCCCCTTCTATTTTAATTGAGAGCCTTGCTGGGTAGAGCAGTCTTGGCTGTAGACCCTTTCTTTTCATGGCTTGGAATATTTGTTGCCATTCCCTTCTGGCTTGCAGTGTTTCTGTTAAGAAGCCAGCTGCTAGCTGTATTGGGGCTTCCTTATGTGTTATTACTTCTTTCTCCCTTGCTGCCTTTAGGATTCTCTGTTTGTCTTTGATATTTGCCATTTTAATGATGATGTGTCTTGGAGTGGACCTCCTTGGGTCCCTCTTGAGTGGGGTCCTTTGTGCCTCCTGGATCCATGAGAGCCTTTCTCTCCTCAAATTAAGGAAATTTTCCATCATTACTTTTTTGAGGAGGTTCTCTATCCCTTGCTCCTCTTCTTCTCCTTCTGGCATCCCTATTATACAGATATTATTGCGTTTCAAGTTGTCCTGCATTTCCCTAAATGCCTCTTCATTCTTTTTGAGTCGGTTTTCCATTTCTTGTTCTTTCTGGGAGCTTTTTTCTACCTTATCCTCCATCTCACTTATTCGATCCTCAGCTTCATCCAGCCTGCTTTGGATTCCTTCTACTGTGTTCTTCAATTCAGATATGGTATTCTTCATATCCTGTTGTGTCTTCTTAATAGTTTCTATGTCCTTTTCCATATTGCTATAGTTTGTTGTAAGATCCTGATAGTTTATCTGCAGTTTCTCATAGTTATCTTTGAGTGGCTGAGCTCATTGAGCTTCCTTAGAACCATTGTTTTGAATTCAATATCTGGTAGTTCCCTTGTCTCTATTTCATTTAGCTCTCTCTGTGGGGAGTCCCCTTTTCCACTCATTTGGGGGGAACTTTTTTTTACTTACCATTTTTTTGAGAGTCTGTTAAGTAATTTACTTATTCATTTATTTATTTTTGCTTCTGCTTCAATTGGGCTGTCTAGAGTTCCTGACTTTGTGGATTCAACTTCTATGGTAGTATGTAGGTCTTTTTATTTATTTATTTATTTATTATTTATTTATTTATTTATTTATTTATTTATTTTCCCGTTTACTTTTCTTTCTGTGCCTGCCTCTGTTGATGTCAATTGTTGACCCTATATGACCTTGGGTTGTTTGTCTGAGCCTTCCAGGAGTCTACTGTCTGTGTCTAACTCTTGCTTGGGGCAGGTCTGTGACCCCTTCCATCAGGGCGGGACTATTTTTTGGGATCGCTGTGCCCTCTCATGCCAGCTCCTTGAGCGCGCTCCCCAGCGGGGCAGGATCCCCTGTTTTCCAGGGCTCGCTAGTGCTTGCCCCAGACCAGGGGGCTTATTTCCAACCTCGTGTACTTGTCTGGCCCCCCTGGCCGGAGAGCTCCCTGGCACTAGTCAGTTTAGGGTCTTCTATTGTGTGTTTTCCCTGCTTTTGGCTCTTTGGGTGCGTTGCTTGCCCTCGCTAAATGGAGACTATGGAAATGGGAGGCAGTCAGCTCCAGGCCTCTCCGGTTAATCCTGTTTCTGGTCTCTCCTCCAGGGACTCTGGGCTGCTCTGTGACCCCTTCGGCCCGGGATCTACTAATTTTGTTAGCCGCTCCGTAATCGCGGGCTGGGTGGGTCAATTTCCACCTGCCCTTGCCGCTCTGTGCACTCCCTCGCAGGCCATATTGGTGCCAATCTGTGGGAGGCCTTGCCGGCTGGTGCAAGCATTTGCCAGCCCGTGCCAGTCACACACATGCTCGCCAGCCCTAGCTGGTCACACGGCGCAGGTGTGCGCACCTGCACTGGGTGGCTTTGGGGTGTCTATTTGTGCTTTTCGGCTTTTGGCTCTTTGGGGGTGTGGTCTCTTCCTGCACAATGGAGACTATGGCAAGGAGAAGGAGTCGGGACTCCCTGGGTCCTCCTCTCATTCTTTCCCCGATGCCTCTGCCTCCAGGCTCTCCTCAAGGCTCTCCCAGCCAGTCTGCACTCAGCCCCCCTGCTCACATTCACAAGCTATGTGTGGAGTACACAAAAGGCAAGTTAATTGATTCCCTTATGTCTGAGCGAGATGGTAGCTGCAGGGTGGGTGGTGAGATATTACCGGGGCTCCACCGGCCGCCCTGTCAGTTCTCTTCACAAAGTTTTCCTTACTGGTCTTTTCCCAGGCACCAGCCCACCCTGCTGCCACCTCTGCCCAGAGATCAAGGAGGGTGGCTGCCACTGCAATTTTTGCGTTGGCCCTTTAAATGTCTCTTTGCATCCCCAGCCACCTGTCTCTGGCAGAGAGCGCCCCTAAGCTTTTCGGGGTTGGGTTTTGTCTGTATTTTCTTGGTTTTAGCTCATGTAGTTTAGGGGTCCCTGTTTATGATTCAGACCCCGTTCTTCTCGGGGGAAGCTAAGTGGCCGTTTCAATGTCCCTCTGGTGCTGGTGCCCATGGGTACCCAGCCCACTCTCTCGAGCCTCTACTGCACTTCTCACCCGTTGGGATGTGTGAGAGTCGAAACCACTGTCTGCAGCTCCAAGGCTCCTCTCCCACTATCATTCCATTGTTTTCCAGGTGATTACTCCACTGTTTAGTCGCAATTCCAGTTGGGTCTTGGGAGGAGGTCAGTGTGACTCCCATTCACTCCTCTGCTATCGTAATCTCTCTATTTTTACATTTTTAAAGGATTAAAAGAAGTGAAGTAATAATATGTAACAGAGACCACATGTAGTCCACAAGCCTAAAATATTTACAATTTGACCTTTTAAAGAAAATATCTGTCAACCCCTAGCCTAGACCAGTGCCTGGTTTTGAGCAGGTTCTCAATGAATATTTGCACAGTGAATGAATGAATGCTAATCTGATCACTCAAGTTTACAATCTTGATCTACCTAGAATGATGCCTCACAAACATCTGGTTTTCAGTAAAGTTTCTTAAATAAGGCCATGAAGACATAAAAATGCATTCCTGGCATTGAAAACAATAATTGAGACGAAGTATTTTTTTGTAGTTTAGAGTTTTAACACTTAACTCCTTTATTGCCATAGAAGCACCATGAGTTATTACAACAATGATTGCTGACAAATCTGTTATTATAAGCATCCAAAAGAAAAACATTAATAGTGATGGACACAAATGATGTTTCTTGATTTTTGCCCTAACTTTAGAGGATATAAAAGTGTATTTTCTTAAAATAATATTTCTAGAGTAATGTCCCAGAATCACTTGTGTCTGAATCTCCTCAGGGGGTACTTGTTTAAAAATGTGGATCCGTTGATCCCACCTCAGACTCATTGAATCAGAATCGCTGGAGGGCAACACCAAGAGTTTACATTTTTCACAAACCCCACATATGATTCAGGTGTTCACTAAGGTAAAAGATAATTGTTCTGCAGGCAAAACAGAGACAGACTTAGATGGAAAACAGATGACAGTGAGTGGGCAGGGAGGGAAGTTAGGGGGTGCAGGGATTGAGCAAATAGGAAAAAGGGCTCATGGACATGGACAACAGTGTGTTGATTGCTGGGGAGAGAGGGGTATAAAGGGACTATATGGCAATGGAAAAATATAATAAAGGTTATATAAAAATTGTTCTGAATTCAGCTATTGGCTGATGTAGGAAGGAGAAGATTGGAATTTACTGTGTGAGTGTAGAGCAAGAATACGGCCATTGTAATGGGCACACTCCCGGGTGGCAATCACAAATTGCACTTGGCATCTTGTTAAAATGTAGATTCAGATTCAGGTCTGGAGTGGGGCCTTAGATCCTGTATTTCAAACAGGCTGTTTGGTGAAGTTGATAGTACTTGTTATCAGACCTCACTTAGCATAACACAAAATTAGAGCAGGAGTTGGCAAATTTTTTCTTTAAAGCATCAGAGAGTAAAAGTATTAGACTTTGCAGATCACATAGCTTCTGTTGCACCTATCAGCACAAAAGAAGCCATAGATTATACATACATAAATGGGGATAACTGCATCCCAATAAAACTTTATTTACAATAAAGGTAGCCAGTCATATTTGCTGTGAGGGCCATAATTTGCCAACCCTGGATTAGAGAATTATACTGATTAGTATTGCTGTTCTTCAGAATTATTGTGCACCTTCCATATGACTGGTAATTTGCTAGGCATTTTCTTTTATTCATTTTCATCCTGGTATAGAATCTGGAAGGTTAATTTAAGAACTTTCTCAAGGATGCACTGGGTGACAGAATCAAGACTTGAACCCTGACCTTTGGACTTCAGTCTATTTTTTCCTGCTATACAAAGTGAGTTCCACATTAGTAATAAATTTTGCTTTGGAAATAGCATTTCTTTTGAAGGACTACTATAATGAACCCTTATGAGAGAATGAGTTGTTATGTTTTGTTCTCTCTGTGTCCTCACTGCCTAGGACACTACCTGGAACATAGTAGGCACTCAATAACCATTTGTTGACTAAATGGCTATCTCATAACTTCCCAATTCTAATATTAGTGTTTTTATAGGAGGAGATTTCAGAGATATAGTAATGCAACAAATGATAGAGGTAGTGAACCTCAGTATAACTCTTAGAACCCAGGTTTTTCTACATGCTGGCTCCTTGATACTCAGTAGTTCACTTAAGTTTGGTAAGTGCCATTTGCAGGGACCTAAACGGTTGTCTTGTGGCTTCTAACAGATTTTATTAATCCCTCTTAATTTTGAGCTCCACTTTCTCCTCAGCATTGGCAATAAAGTTGTGTTTTGGCAAACCATCCTGGTGAGTGGAGAAATCAAGGATTATTCCTGTAGTAAGAGATTCCAGACATAACTCCTATCTTCTTGTGATTGGGGAGTTTCTCCAAAACAGACCAATGGTCAATTCTCATGCCACCAATCAGAAGAAATAAGGAGCCTGACAGAAGGGTGATTCATCCTTTCCTTCTTTGTTCTCTGTAGTTTCTCATTTTAGAACACTTAATATGATTTGAAAAACTAAGTCCACAGACCATGCTGGAATGGGTTTCTTGGTAACAATATTGCATATTAGAAAACATGCTGTAATTTGCGTGTGGTTGTTCTGATGCAAAGTGAAAGGCAATTTGGTAGGTGTGTTTAAAGCAGCTCAGACATTTTGAAAGAGGTCCCTGAAGAAGGCAAATGAAATGGCTGCCCTGAAATGGAGTCACTTAAATAAAGATGCTGCTCATGGCAGAGTCTGGCTTTTGATCTTGAGGAGGCAAAGAAGGAGGGCACAGCGGCTGAAGCTACAAAGACCCTGAGAAGTCATATCAATTCATCACTTCTGGGCATTTTTGCCCCCAGTCACTTAACTATGTCATCTGCAAGCCAACTTTGTATCTGTTCAAGACTGCCACACACCATCTGGGCTTTGTAGTGAAATTTCATAAAATTTTCTCTCTGTGTTGCATTTGAGCAATGTGACTAGTTTACCCTCGATGAAGAAATCACAACTTTACAAGTTTGGGGTTTATTTTATTATTATATTATTACCATGCCTTTTAGAAGCCCGGTGGCAAGGAAGAAATACCTTTATTTCTATCATCACATACCCCTACCACATTCATTCATTCATTCATTCATTCACTCACAAGTATTTGAGTACTATCTGTGCATTAGGTGTGTTCTCATTGTAGGGAAACAAAGTCTTTGCCCCCAAGGAGCTTTCAGTGCTAAGGAGTGGAGTTAGACAATGACCAATCACAAAAAAGTAAACCTCAGCTGGTGATGAGTTCTAGGGAGAAAAATAGCACAGAATCAAAGTTTTGGGGGAGCAGTGTGGGTGTGAGGAGGTAGTTATTTCAAATAAGGTCAGCAGGGAAGGCTTTTCTGTGAGTGCCATTTAGACAAAGACCTGAGGATAAGTGGAGCAAGTGATCTAGGTGGAAGGCACAGCAAATTCAAGGACTGTAGGAAGGGACAGGAATAGGTGGGAGACAAGAGAGTTAAGTGGAATGAACACTGTACTTCCCAGCCCTGGGTATGGATGTAGATAGAATTGGACCTCAAGGGACATTGTGAAGACTTTGACTTCTTCCCTGAATGAGATGCAAGATCTTGGAGGGTTTTGAGCAGGGGAAGACATTATCTGACTTATACCATAAGAGAGTCACTGTGGTTGGTGTGTTTATGTAGGAAGGAAAGAACAGAAGCAGAGACACTGGGTTCCTACATTGTCTCTGCTGTTGAAATACAGGTGGCTTGGATGAGGGGAGTAGTAGTGGAGGTGGTGCAAACTAAGTGGACTCTAAATATGTGAAATGGAGCCAGTGTGATTTGCTGACAGATAAAATGTAGATCATAAGAGAAAGAAATGGATCAAGGGTGATGCAAATATTTTTGGCTTGCACAACCAGAAGGAAGTTGTATCTGAGATGAGGAAGTTTGGGAGGAGCAGACATATGTGGGATGGAAGTGGAAACCAGGAATTTGGCTGTTGAATTGAAATGCTTATTAGCTACTCAAATGAAGATGTCTAGGAGGCACCTGGATATATAGGGATGAAGATCAGGTAGGAGGATTTGGAAGATGATGATGGTAGTAATAGCAGTTAGTATTGTGTGCCTATTATTTGGGTTATATGAGCACAATAAAGAACATTCTTCTCCATGTGTCTGATTTCAGAACCAAGCAAAATACAGGTACATTAAAACAAAAATTATACAGTAGGGAATTGAAATTTCACCTTTGTTGCTGTTAACGGCAGGATTAGAGAACATGGCTTTGAGTCTATGGCAAAGCGGACTTGCCCATACTTTATTGTTGAATCAGATGGGCTCATCTACCAGGAATGGTGGACAAGGACATTTTCAGGGGTGGGTTTCTTACTACACGGAACTGAACAGATCAGAATGTTAGCCCATACTCAGGTAAGCTAACCCTAAAAGAATGCCTACCACACAGTGACCTTCAAATGCCCTTTCTTCTTCCTAAACTTGTCAATCAGAGGTGTTCTTGTGGTTTGGGGAGAGAAACCAGGGTAAGCCTTAACTCTAGCTAATAGAGTATAAAGAGTAGGGAATACATATCTGCTCCCCCTATCTAACTTAGTGGTACCTGTTTTACCCTCATTGTCTCATGTAACCTTCATATTTTTATCAACATTTTACAGGCAAAGCAACTCAAAATTAAAGATCCACTTTACCTAAGGACATTAATGTGGAATAGGAGGACTTACGTGCCTGTCCCACTAGTCTTTTATTCTTCTGCTATGTTTTATAAGGAATGGACTGTGAAAGGGTGATCATTTTATTTTTTAAAGCTATAGACATGAAAAGATTTGCTTTTTTTTTTGTTATTGTTGATGGGTGCTAGGAATAGATGTCTGTTAGGGAAACATATCTATAGTCACAAAAGAATTAAGAAAAATATTTTTTCCAACCAAATGAAATATTTACATACAATTTAAATAAACAGGAAAGATGGTAGACTATTCATTCTCACCAGTTTTATGTTTAGAAAAACTTATTTTTATTTTTATTTCCAAGAGCCTGAATGCTTTGGATATTCAAAATAATCTTTACATTGATGTTTTTATTGGGGATCCTTACACAAACATGCTGCTATGAATTTTGATGCTATATTTCATACAAAATCAAGTTTTAGTTGTAGAAAATTCTAGGCTTTGTCTTTGTGTATGTCTGCTGAATCCCTGATTATGCTATAGTTTTTTGAGGAATAAGTAACTTCCTTTAAAATGAAAATCTTATGAAATAATACCAGAGCTGTTATTTTTTTCTTGTATCTGGTTGCTCCCATAATATTACTGAGTAAGAAAGTGGTTGGAGTAGAAAAGTACTGAGTCTTAAGGAACATGAGTTTTTGTTACTCTTGGGCCTTTTTGGACTGTTGCTGAGACTATATGATGCCCCTTCCTCCCCTTCCTTTCATGCTTCCCTGATGTGACCCTAACCCCAAATTCAGAGGAACACTTACACAGGCTTACTACATTGCTTTATTTATTTTGCATAACACTCCTCTGAATTAGCCTTCTTTTCTTTTTTTTTAATCTTCATCTTACGACATGCTCATTGATTTTAGAGAGAGGGAAGGAGGTAGGGAGGAGCAGGGGGAGAGAGAGAGAGAAACATTGATTGGCTGCCTCCTGTAAGTGTTCCAGTTGGGGATTGAACCTGTGACCTTTCAGGTTACCAGACAATGTTCCAACCAACTGGGTCATACTGGCCAGGGCTGAATTAGCCTTCTTATTGCCCCTTTTTATGGACAAGAACACTTGGCATAATCAAGTATTCATGCTTACACAGGTAGTGGCAGATCTGCCTCCTGTGACTCTTGGTCCACCTTTCTGTTATTCTTAGCTCACCTCCTCTCTTCTGCCCAAATAAACTCTTCCCTTAGCTATACTTGATCATCTGCCTGAAATATAATAACAGGAGATGAGGGAATAGTTGATATATAATATTGGATATATTCCGTTTCTTCCCCACAGCCATCCTCCCTCTTCAGAACCCAGTTTATTCTGTAGAGCTGCCTGTTGAGCTCCCTGCCTGTTCTGAAGGCCTTCCTGTTTTGATTTCTTCCCACCTTTAAAAGCCCCTGCATATTGTTACACTTCAGCCTGGGACCTTGACAGTGCCCCTTGCTGTCTCTTAGTCACATGTACACTGGCTGATTACTTATTCCCTCTGGCTTCCTTTAAATTGTAAATTTATACATTCTAGACTGCTTCTGTGTCCCCAGTGAATCTAGCATAAAGCCTTGCACAGAAAAGCATGTGTGGTCACTGGATTGACCTCAGATGTCCTATAGAGGGCCTCACTGATATGGAAAGGCATTTCCTTTACAGGCTACATTTCTATTGTTATGAATTATGTGGACTACATTTATGGAAGAATAAAGAAGCTGCTAAGGGGGCCTCTTCATTTGCTTTCCCCCTCCTCTGAGCTGTGTTCTTTAAGGTAAAGTTAACACTGGATAAATAAAAATGAAATTCAGGGACTGATAGAACATACCTGTGAAGGCATCAGGCCCTAAAAATCTATGAAAGGAAAAGCATTCAATATTGCATTCAAGAGTAAATGAGAGTGGTGTAAAGCTTGTAGGACAGTAAGTCCAGAGGATAAAGGATGAAGGAATAGTGGATATGTAAAGCACCAGGTACATGGTAGGGACCCCAAAGCAGCTGTTGTTACAGCCTTGTGGCTAAGAGGACTGAATGCTGTTTCTGCCCCTTGCTGGCTGTGTGACCTTGAACTCTAAAGTTTAAACATCAAAATTCTCATCTATTACACTGAAGATGATATTTGCAAACTCACTGTATTGTTTTGACATGTAAAACATGGTTGGAAGTATGGTTATGTGCTAGGCACAATCGTGGTTCCCCAGAGAGGTCCACGTCTTAATCCCTGGAACCTGAGAATTTTCATGGCTAAAGAAACTTTGCAGATGTGATTAGTTTAAGGACATTGAGATGCAGAGATTGTCCTGGATGATCCAGGTGGGACTGGTGTAATCACAAGATCCTTAGGAGGGGAAGAAGGATGTGGTAGTATCTGAATCAGGAGCTGTGATGACTGAAGCAGGGGTTGGAGTGGTGAGATCGCTGCCTTTGCAGATGGAAGGGGACCATGAGCCAAGCCGTGTGGGCAGCTCAGAGAAGCTGGAACAGACATGGAAGTGGCTTCTCTCCTAGAGCCTAGAGAAGGAGCGCAGCACTGTCGATACTTTGATTTTAATCCAGTTAGATCCATTTTGGGCTTCTTACATCCAGAACAATAAGAAAATAATTGTGATGTTCTAAGCTACCAACTTTGAGATAATTTATTATAGCAGTAATAGGACACAGTTAGTGTAGGCATTAAAAAAATTGGTGTTACTTTTTTCATTGCATTTTTTCCATTATCGTTTATCTCCCTTATAACTCTTCTTCCCTGCAATCACCACGCTGTTGTCCATGTCCATGAGTCCTTTTCCCTTTTTCTCAATCCCTCCACCCACTAATCTCTCCCAGAGCTGTTAGCCTACTCTCTACATATGACCCTGTCTTTACTTTCCTTGTTAGTTCAGTTTGTTCATTAGATTCCACATATGAGTGAAATCATATGGTATTTGTCTTTCTCTGACTGGTTTATTTCACTTAGCATGATGGTCTCCAGGTCCACCCATGCTGTTGCAAAGGGTAAAATAAAAAAGAAAATTTTACCCTTTGTTATTATTTTCTAAGTAACTTAGAGCTACCACGTAGTCACTCTGGGTTTTTGGCTTCCTCATTGTAGCAGGCATGCTCACCGCACCTCACCACTGGGCTTGTCTCTTGAGCCACAGGCCCGGGGGCAGGTGTGACATAAATAAAGCCTATAGCCCACTCTCAGAATTACATTTTTAATTCATAAAATACAATCAGTATTTCAACAAAGGAAACCCATTATGTTGAAACAAGTTATCAAATATTTTAAAAATGTGTGTTAAAATGACACTTTAGTAACATATTAAAAAATATCTTGTGGCAGGCCTAGTAACTACTGTTGCTTTGAAGTAGTAATGACCATAAGTGATATCTCAACATATGTGTATGTGCGATGTGAGATGAAAATATCTGTGATTTCTTTTGGTGACAGAATGTAGGCACTGCTGATTCTATTGCATTTCATTGCCCATATCCCTCTTTCAAGGAAATGCTAGATTTCACTTCAAGGTTAGTGAGATAAAGATGTGCTGTCTTTTCCCCATCTAAGTTCCATACGATACCCTCCCCCATCCCACCCAATTCTGACTGTGGACTCTTTGGGGCTCTAGGACCTCAGGTATGACTCCCTGGGAGAGGCATTGTGAAAAGACTGTAGGGAAATATGGTGACACCTTGAAATCATAATACTTAATATTAAGAGTCAGTGTATATATTCTGTCAGTCCTCGGGGTGGAAGGGGCAACATGTCTCTTAGGACAAGGAAATGACTACTCTGATTCTTTTGGGAAGGGCCAAAATCATTCTTGTAAATCCAACTGAGTTTGTCTGTGCCTCATTGTTTTTGACATTACCTGTAAAGATAGCTAACTAGGAGAGAGAAGCTAGCAAACAGTTTTAGAATAGGGTAGGGTGGTGAGCATGACATTAATCCCACATAAACAAAGCACCGGAACTCAACAAAAGGAATAAATAGTGTTGTGATAATTTCAGTGAAGTTGCTTCTTAGAGATAATTTTGGGTAATAGTGGAAATTTTTTTGACAATAAGTATGATGTTCCAGTAAATTGTGCTGACCATTGTCATTGAGCAATATAGACAGCTGAGTTTTAATCAGTATTCATAAGACAGTAGCTTACTTAATAGAGAATCAAATGGATTACTTGGTGAGAGTGTTAGGCTTAAATCTGACACATTGCTTTGCACATAGTAGGCATGCAAATATGTGTTAAATCAGTTTGATTCAATAACATTTTATATCCTATTCACTTTTAGATTACATTTTTAAAGTCAATATTTGTTTTTACTGGGTAATTTAGAAACACAGCTAAATCAGCCAGAAGTAAACAAGTAGCTTTCAAAGCTACTTGTCATATAAAAAGAGTGAATATAATACATTTTTATTTCATTAACATGAGGCTCAGTAGGACTGCAAAATTAATACCAGTAGAGCTTTCTATAGGTAGTTTTCATTGCAGATTTACTCAAAAAGCACTCACAAATATCTTTGTAAGTGATGGATTTGATGGTCATTTTTAAATGGAAGACAGGGAGCTCTTAGTGCTTTACCATGGTTCAAACATGTTAATATTTTCTCATTTATTTATTTTTGGATACAAAGTTACAATTTGGTAAAACACATGAATGTGGCTTTGATGCTGTGTTTATTTCCTCAGTATTATTTTTCATAGCTCAGAGATTGTAGTTCAATTAACAGTATAGAATTTTGGTAGTAGTTCAAAAGTTATTGATTTTGGTACATTTTTCACCATCAGTGAATGCATGAATGACATTATTATAGAATGTAAAAAAGCTTTTAATTTGAAATATTGACTGTTAAGACAAGAGCAACAATAGTGAGGTTTCAGAATCAGTTTCTACAATACTAACAATGCCTGTAAGTATCTGCCTACCAGCTAAATTGGAACCTTCAAGTGGTGTAGCACACCTTTTAATTCTCATGGCTCACTGACTCTGAAGTAAAATTCTTTATATTTTGTTTAATTGTGGAGGGTTTACATTGTATCCAAGTTTTCATGCAAAGTGAGACTTTGATAATATTTCACATCTCATTATTTTATATGTGTATATTTCAAAAGTGCAAAAAATCAACCATATTATATTGACAACAAATTATACTTTTAGACAAGTAACTATAAGCTGCATACTTTAAATTCAAGTCCAAATTATTTTATTGCACTGGAATTTCATTGCAGTGTTAAACTAAATTCAAAAGCTGGTAATTCAAAGGACATTGTTGGTTCTGATTCACACTGATCAAATGTGCTGTGCTTTCAGGGTTTAATTTGTTCTTAAAAATATTCAAATTCCCTGTGACCATGATATTAGAATAAGATACCTATAAATGGCTTGTTACTGTACTTTAGTGGTTTGTGGTGTTCCTAGGAAGAGATCATAACTATGTAGGTTGATTCAATTATTGTAGATTTGAATAGTATTTGAAAATATTTGTCATCCCTCCCTTCCAACCTCATTGACATCGTGTTTACTCACACTGCTTGCTTCGGCCAGTGCTAAGGAAGTAATAAAGTAATCTGTGGTTCAATCGACATGTGTATCACTTGAGCAAACACTTAGGAGTTAGTTGGGGTTGTTGTGTTCTCTATTTCTTCTGTCATGATGAGGATCAATATTCCAGGTTAAGGCCACTCTGTTAGTTTGTGTCCTAGAATTGAAGTGACTTGGAGCCACAGTATTGTTGATTTTCACTTGAAAATCTGACATAATGAGATGTAAACCCTGTAAGCTACTCACATTATGGTGTTGTTTATTATCTGTACTGTAGTTTACCCTGTTCTGACTGCTGTGCCATGCTTAATTGATCCCTCTAGGTTTCTAGAGGAAGAAATGACCACTTAGGGCTTGTGCATATGGGATTTGAATTGAACTGTATGGGAAAATGTAGAGTTTGAAAATAGAGGTTATAATGAGCATTGTCATAGACAAATCAGAAAGGTCAAGTGTGTGAAGATGGGATTTGAGACTGTTCATGATCTATTTAAGGAAAAAAGTAGATTTGGGGAGGTTCATTCAGAGGACTTGAGTAGGCAATAAATTATTTTGGGGAGGTAGGTTGGGTCTAGATTGTGAACACTTGAAGGCAGCTTGGAACTTTGGAAAACTTTTGAATAAGAGGAAGACATTAGTAATGTTGAATTTTAGGATGATTGTTATAGTAGTAGGATGGATAGAGAGGTTTATGAACAATGGAAGGGCCATTTTTAAGGACTTGTTCATAAATGTAAGTGGTTCTCTGTTCTGCAACTCCTGCAGGTAGATTCCTCTTCTCTGCTGTGTCTGGTACTCCAGACCTCATCAGACCCAACACTTTTTTGTGTGTAATAAATATTTGGAAGCACTTCCTATATCATTCTAAGTCAAAATTCACAAATAATATAATCTATTTATGCACATAATTTAAAAAAACCCCTCCAATGTGATTTCTCATCTATTATAAAGCAGAAACTAAAAGGAAGCAATAAAGTGAGCTGTGGTTCAATATATAAATATTCAGGCATGTCAACACTAAAGGACACAATGACTTCATCAGATCACTTGCAAGTCCATGTAGAAGAGAATGAGGCTCAGACCTTCAGCCCAGATGGACTACTGATATCTCCCTCCCCACCCCAGTTTCCTCCTTGGGACTCTCAAAGGGCAGAACAGTTACCCAGTAATCCTCACAAACCACCATGGTGGATCATGGTCTTTGTCATACCCCTGGAATGATTGTGACTAAATCAACTTTTCCCAGGACAGAATTATGGACCAGGAATGTTACATTCTCATCATTTCACCAATCAAATCAACTCCTCCTTCTCCCATTTAGAAGATTGTGAGAAGGCAGCAGTTTTAAACCAATTCTGTAGAAACACAGGGAGAGGAATATTGTCCTCTCTAAATTACTCATCTCAGTATTTCTAGTTATCTAGCACAGGAAATAATAAGAATTAACAAATAAGTAGATAGATCTCACATATATTTATTTAATGAAGACTGTTAAGTACAAAATATTACAACTGGCCACAGCAGATATAAAATAAGCTATCTTTGGAATTCAGCAATTAGGGGAATTTTCAATAAAGATTATTTTTTGTTACTAAAGATAATTTTTAATGTTATCTTTTTAATGTACCTGTTTCAGGTACTAAAATAGGTACCAGAGAACAAGGGAAAGAGGTCACATTATATACAGGATGGTGGGAAAACAAGGGAAAATGGTCACATTATCTACAGAATGGTGGGAAGTTAAACTAAAGCAAATTATCCCATTAGAGTTTTGCCTTGCATTGCACAGCTCTTTATCCTAATGGTAAGCTTGGTTTTTGACAGGAAGTTTCCAAAGAAGAATGCACTTGAGCATTATATTTCAAGTTCTAGATTGTGAAAATGAGGTAATTTAATTGAGAGAAAGGCTAACTTCTTTTTGCCATGTAACATTTAAAAAATGGGGTTGCTCTATGGGTTAGTGCTGTGTAGAAAAGTTGGGTGATGTCCCACTATGCTCAGAAGTCGTAATGCATGACAAAGGTTCTGTCTCCTGTGTCAGAAGGCCTTCTCTCTCTTGTCTGCATTGTTCAACACTGTTGTATTTTGGTGGCTTTTCAATGCAGAGTACTTCTAGAGCTTACATATTTGTGGTACCTACAGCCATCTGTGCTCAACTGCTCTCACAATGAAGAACAATTTTCAGTTTAAATAAAACTCATCACACCAAAGCACTTTCACAGAATTTATCTTCCAGTGTACTAGATTTTGTTGTTCTAAACTGGTATTGAGTTAGTACTTGCTTTTTAAAAATATTATCCTTAAACACACACACACACAGACACACACACACAAAATCAACATGTCACCTTTTATTTGTGGGCCAATGTACAGGGCTCTATACATGACAAAGGCTCATTTTTGACCTTATAATTTAGCATGTAAATTAGGATACTTGAAGCAGAAGGCTGCCTATTTTCTTCCAGTTCATGTGTAATGCCAACAGATTGTTATGAATCAAAATGGAACACTTAGAAGCAGATAACATTTATAAAATGTTAGAGAAGGCAAAACTGAATATAAAAGTTATATAACTGGTGATATCAATTAGAATAGTTTTCATTATTGTTTCATACCAGTATTACCATTTTGTACCAGAGTATAATGTAATGTAATTTCCATCCTGTTATTCCAAAAGACTGTGAACATAGGACTGTATCAGTAGTTCTTACTTGCATTTATCTGCAAAACCCCTGAAGATCTCAGGGGCTGGTTGGAATTTGGTACCTGTACATAGTAGATTTTTGGGTTCTGGCAAAACACTGCAGTTATGTACCACTTGACAATGGGTATACTTTCTGAGAAATATGTCATAAGGCAATTTCATCATTGTACAAACATCACAGAATGCACTCCCACAAACCTTCATGCTCAAGCCTACTACACATCTAGACTACATGGTATAGCCTACTGCTCTGAGGCTACCAGCCTGTACAGGATGTTACAGTACAAAGAAACATGAGATTAAATCAAGAGAATATGATGCCATTAAGAGACTCAGAATCAAGAGGACAGAGGAGTGGAAGTCACACTGACCTCCTTCCAGGACCAACCTGGAAATACAACTAAATTGTGGAGAAATCACCTGGAACAAATAACTGAACAATAGCAAGAGAGGAGCCTTGTAACCTCAGAGACAGAAAAATTGGCTTTAGCACAATTTAACTGGTAAGGAGTGTGGTAGAGACTCGGGAAGGCAGGCAGGGAGCCCACAGGCAGCGAAGGATATTGAAATGGCCAGTTGGATCCCCCTGAGAAGACTAGGGTCTAAACCAAATGGGGGGAACTCCAGTCTACAGAACCATAGCCCAAAAAGTACACAGAAAACAGCCAGCTGTGAAAAACAACAGGGTTGCTCTCTGCCAGAGACAGGCAGCAGGAGACTCAAAGAACCATTTAAAGGGCCAACATCAATTTTTATTTGCAGCCACTTACCCTGGTCTCTGGCAAAGGCAGGGGCAGAGTGGGCTACATACCTGAGGAGAGACTGGGGAAGGAGGCTGAGGGAGAGAACTGAGAGAGTAGCTGGTGGGATCTCAGTGCTGACTCATCCCTCATGCGGTAGTAGCCATCTTGCTCAGCCAGAGACCACTGCCCCTGACAGCAGCAGCATCAGAGGACCAAATAGCCCCACCCCCCGGTGGGATTCCACTACACTCGGTGCTGTCTAAGCTGACTGCTGAGTGCAGAGTGGCAGCCACATATTGTAGATCCCTGGCTAAATGGCATGCAGAGAGGTCTGGAGACACTTGAGGAGAGACTGGGGATGGAGGCTTTGGGGAAAGTACGGAGACTCCTCCCTCATAATGGAGCAGCATGAGAGGACCCAATAACCCTGGCCCCGGGAGGTAATCTGCCCTGCCCGGAGCTGTCTAAGGCAGCCTGCTTAGTGCCATGTGAATAGATTAACAGGTGTAGAAGACAGCCACAAACAGTAGATTCCTGGAAGTCTCAAACAGACTGCCTAAGGTCAGACAGGGATGACATCTGACATCATCAGACACAGATCCAGAAAGTAAAAACAGCAGTATCCTACCATAGAAGTTCACACCACAAAGTCAGGAAATCAGGACAGATCAACTTAAGAAGCAGAAGCAAAAAAGAAGAGTCTCACAAATAATGGGAAGACACAGAAATATGCCCCACTCGAAGGGAAAGCAGGAATCCCCAGAAAGAGGCAAGTAAACTATCAGATATTGAATTCAAAACAGTGGTTCTAAGGAAGCTCATTGAGCTCAGGGAGTTCAGAGAGAATTACCAAAAACTACAGGGAAACTACAAGGAACTTACTGCAAGCTATATCAGCATGAAAAAGGACAAAGAAACTATCAATAAGAGACAAGAGGAAATGAAGAATACAATTTCTGGATTGAAGAACACAGTAGAAGTAAAAATGAGGCTACATGAAGCAGAGGAATGAATCAGTGAGCTGGAGGATAAGGTATAAAAAAGCTCCCAGAAAGAGCAAGAAAATGAAAAAAGACTCAAAAGAATAAAGAGGCATTGAGGGAAATACAGCACAACCTAAAACGTAATAATATCCATATAATAGGGATACCAGAAGGAGAAGAGGATGAGGGAGGGATAGAGACCCTGTTTGAAAAAGTCATGATGGAAAATTTCCCTAATTGGAGGAGAGAAAAAGGCACAGAAGTCCAGGAAGCACAGAGGGCCCCATTAGAGAGGAACCCAATGAGGCCCACTCCAAGACATAGCATCATTAAAATGGCAAATATCAAAGACAAAAGAGAGAATCCTACAGCAAGCAAGAGAGGAAGAGATAGCATAAAACATATAACATATAAGGGAGCCCCAATACGACTAGCAGCTGATTTCTCAACAGAAACCCTGCAAGCCAGAAGGAACTGGCCAGAAATATTCCAAGGAATGAAAAGCAAAGGTTTGCAACCAAGACTGCTCTACCCAGCAAGGCTCTCAATTAAAATGGAAGGGAAATAAGGAGTTTTCCAGACAAAAGAAGGCTAAAAGACTACACCTCCACCAAACCAGCACTGCAAAATATGTTAAAGGGACTGCTTTCAGATGAAGAAAAATTTCTATGAATACCCAGTTCCTTTCAGAGTTGCCAATACTTGATATTAACAATATTTTTAATACTCATTAATCTGATTGTGACAATGATGTTATTTTAATTGTTCCTTTACTATTTGTTGAAACTAAACCTGTTTTTGTATATTTCTTGCCTATTTTTATTATTTAAAGAAAAAAGCTTTAAATGACTTTTTGGTTTTCTTCATCCATTTATTGATTAAAGGTTTGTAGAACTTTTTTCCCTAAAAAAAAAAAAAAAAACCAACCAAAAAACCAAAAAACCTATTAACCATGTTTTAGATGTGTTGCAAATACTTTTCTATTCTAGTCCTTGTCCTTTAACGTCTTTATATGTTTATTAGTATATAGTTAAATGTTTAATATAGTCATATTGTCAATATTTATAACTTCTAGGTTTGAATATTTTGCTTCAGGTCATGAAAAATATTAGTTCTATTTTCTTCTAAAACTCCTTAGATTTTACATGTTGATTTTTAACACATCTGAATATTTCTTGTATAATGTGTGAAATAGGGCTCTACATTTGTTTTATTTCAAGTAATAGTGGTCTATACACCTTATTTGTTGAATAAGCCTTATTTTCCCCATTGATTTGAAATATCAACTTAATCATATATTATATTGTTAGACAAATATATACATTTGTCTCTAGAATGCTCATTATATTTCATTGATCTCCTTGATTATTTCTGTGCTGTGTCATATTGGTTTAATTGCTGATACTTTATAATGGTTTTAAATTTTTTAAAGTATTTTATAATTAACTTTGACATTTGAAAAATAAAGAAAAGCAATCTGCACTTAAGGAAGCAAGAGAGAGATGGAACTCCTACCTTTTGCAACAACATGGATGGAACTGGAGAATATTAAACTAAGTGAAATAAGCTAGTTGATGAAAGACAAATATATGTGATCTTACCTATAAGTGGACTCTATGCAACAAAATAAACTAACAAACAAGATAAACCACAGGCATAGAAACATGGAGCAGACTGAAAGTGACCAGAGGGGATGGGGAAAGAGGACAATGGTGGAAAGAAGGGGAAGGGACTAGACAAAGAACATGTATGAATGACCCATGGACACAGACATCAGAGTGGGAATTGACTGTGGGAGTGGGGGCGTGGGGATGGGTGGAGGGGGGTAAAGTGGAAAAAATTGAGACAATTGTAATAGTTAAACATGATATATAAATAAAAAAAGAGAATAAAGCATAACAAGAGTTTAGTAGTCTTTCCTCTTCTTGGATTTTTTGAAATAGTATGAGGACAGGGGCTAGCTCTTCCTTAAATGTTTTGTAAAACTCTCCTGTGAAACCACTTGGTCCAGGTCTATTATGTGCCGGCAATTTTTTGATTACTGCTTCAATTTTTCCAGCTGTTATCAGTCTGTTCAGGCTTTCTGCTTCTTCATTCAGTATTGGAAGGTTATACTTTTCTAGAAATTTGTCCATTTCATCGAGGTTTTCAAATTGTAACTTGATCACCAACTGACACCATACACAAAAATAAACTCAAGATGGGTAAAAGACTTAAATATTAGTCACGGCACTGTAAAAGTCATAGAGGAGAACATAGGCAAGAAACTCTCAGATATCCTTTGCAGCCATATTTTCACCAATATGTCCCCTAAAGCAAGGGACATAAAAGAAAGAATAAACAAGTGGGACCTCATCAAAATAAGAAGCCTCTGCATGGCTAATGAAAACATCAACAAAATGAAAAGGGAAGCAAATGTATGGGAAAATATATTTGCCAATGATACCTTGGGCAAGGATTTGATATTCAAAATATATAAAGAACTCACATGATTCCACTTGAAGAAGACAAACAATCCAATTAAAAAATGGGCAAAGGACCTGGACAGAAAACTTCTCCAAGGGAGAGATACAGAGGACCCAGAGAAATATGAAAGGATGCTCAGCATCACTAGCCATCAGAGAAATGCAAGTTAAAACCACAGTGAAGTACCTCTTCACACCAGTCAGAATGGCCATCATAAATACATCAACAAACAATGGGTGCCAGCGAGGCTGTGGAGAAAAGGGAATCTTAGTACACTCTTGGTGGTATTGCAGATTGGTGCAACAACTGTGGAAAATAGTTTGGAATTTCCTCAAAAAGCAAAAAATGGAACTGCCTTTTGACCCAGCTATTCCACTGGTGGGATTATACCCTAAGAACACCAAAATGCCAATACAAAAGAACCTATGCACCCCAATGTTCATAGCAGCACAATTTACAATAGTCAAGTGTTGGAAGCAACCGAAGTGCCCATCAGTAGATGATTGGATCAAAAACTATGGTACATTTGCACAATGGAATATTACTCAGCAGAAAGAAAGAAAGAGTTACTACCTTTTACAGTAACATGGGTGGAACTGGAGAGCATTATGCTAAGTGAAATAAGCCAGGGGTGAAAGGCAAATACCATATGATCTCACCTATAAGTGGAACCTAACCAACAAAACAAACAAGCAAGGAAAATATAACCAGCAACATTGAAATAAAAAAAGAAACCAACAGAATCAAGAGGGAAGAGGGGGTGGGGAAAGGGAAGGGAGGGGTCAAGTGAAGGAACATGTATAAAGGACCCATGGACAAAGTCAAAGTGGGAAAGGATTGATGGAAGGAGGTAGGGGAGGAGGACAGAGGAAAGCGGTGGTGGGAAAGTGGAGACAAATATATTTGAATGATAAAAAAGTAAAATTAAAAAAGAAAATAAAGCAAACAAGGATTGTAATAAAACAGACCAATTTCCTTTGTACTCTGATTACTAGGAAGCTCTGTGACATTATTTAAATTTAATTACAATAACCATGTTGACATTTAAATGTACATATTTTACGTTTTCAAAAATGTTTATGTTTCAATTAAAGTTGGTATATAATATATTATTTCATGTGTGTAACATAATGATTAGACATTTGTATAATTTATGAAGTGATCACCCCAATAAGTCTTGCACCCCAAGAAGTCTAGTACCCAATAAGTCTAATAACCATACATAGTTTTAAAAATATTACTGACTATAGTTCCTATGCTGTACTTTACATCCCATGACTATTCTGTTACCACCAATTTGTACTTTTTAATTCCTTCTCCTTTTTCACCCAGACACCGACACCCTCCCCACTGGCAACCATCAAAATATTCTCTGTATCTATGAGTTTGTTTCTGGTTTTTTTGTTTGTGTATTTTGCTTTTTTAGATTCCATATGTAAAGGAAATCATATGCTATTTGTCTTTGTTTGAATTATTTCACTTAGCATAATACTTTCTAGGTCCATCCATGTTGTCACAAATGGTAAGATTTTATTCTTTTGTATGGTCAAGTAGTATTCCATTGTTTACATCTACAACACCTTCTTTATCCATTCATCTATCAATGGACACTTGGGTTGCTTCAATATCTTGGATATTGCAAATAACCATGTAATGAAAACAGGGGTGCATATATGTCTTTTTAAATTAGTGTTTTGGGTTTCTTCAGATAAATACCCAGAAGTGGAATTGCTGGGTCCTTCTTTGTCTCTTGGTATGCCTTTTTTTAAAAATCTATTTTGTCTGCTATAAGTATTGCTACCCTAGATGTTTTCGTTTCCATTTACATGAAATAACTTTTTTTCATCCTTTTACTTTTAGTCTGTGTCTTTCAATCTGAAACGGGTCTCTTGCAGGCAGAATACGTTTGGGTCTTGTTTTCTTATCTATTCAGCCACTGTGTGTTTTGATTGGATCATGTAATTCATTTAGATTTAGAGTGATTATTAAGTATGTAGTTATTGCCACTTTATTATTCATGTATTTTTTTCTAAATCTAGTACCCATTTGGCACCATACATTGTTATTACAATATTATTGACTGTTTCTCCTCTGCTATAATTTACTTCCCCATGACTATTTTGTAACTACCAATTTGTGCTTAATCCTGTTACCTTTTTCATCCAGTTATCCAATGCCCCTCCCTTGTGGCAACCATCAGTTTGTTCTCTGTACCTATGACTGTATTCCTTTTTTGGTTGTTTCTTTTTTTCTTTAGATTCCACATATAATTGGAATTATGTGACATTTGTCTTTTATTGTCTAATTTATTTCTCTTAGCATAATATATCCTCTAGGTCTACCTATGTTGTCACAGATAGTAAGATTTCATTCTTTCTCATGGCTGAGTAGTATTCCATTGTATATATGTACCACATCTTCATCATCCATCAAAGGACACTCTGGTTGTTTCCATGTCTTGTATTGTAGAAATTGCTGCAATGAACATAGGGGTGCATATATCTTTAGAAATAAATGTTTTCCAATTTTTAGTGAAGATACCCAGAAGAGGGATTGCTGGATCATGTAGTAACTCTGGTTTTAACTTTTTGAGAAACCTTACTGTTTTCCAAAGTGAGTGTATCAATTTACATTCCCATCAGCAGTGTATGAGGGTTCCTTTCCCTCCACATACTCTGCAACATTTGTTGTTTCTTGTCTTATTGATAATAGCCATTTTCACTAGTGTGAGATAGTATCCCATTGCAGTTTTGACTTATGTTTCTCTTTCAGATAATGAAGTTGAACTTTTCATTTATTTGCTGGCCATTCATACATTTTGGGAGAAGTGTCTGTTCAGGTCCTCTGCCCATTTTTTAAATGGATTGATTTTTTTTTTTTTTTTTTTTGCTGTTGAGTTGTATGTGCTCTATATACATTTTTTGGATATTAACCTCTTATCAGAGATGTTTGCAAATATCTTATTCCAATTTATTGGTTGCTTTTTGTTTTGTTGATGGTTACTTTTGTGTGCAAACGTTTTAGTTTGATATAGTTCCGTTTATTTATTTTTGCTTTTTTCATTTTACACTTTTATTTTTTTAATATATACATCATGTTTATTCTATAACAGTTGTCTCAATTTTTACCCCTTTACCTCCCTCCACCCATCCCACCCCCATGTCCCCGCTCCCACAGTCTGTTGTCCGTGTCCATGGGTCATTTATACATGTTCTTTGTCTAGTCCCTTCCCCTTCTTTCCACCATTGTCCTCTTTCCCCAACCCTTCTGGTCACTTTCAGTCTGCTCCATGTTCCGTGTCTGTGGTTTATTTTGTTCATTAGTTTCTTTTGCTGAATAGAGTCCACTTATAGGTGAGATCACATATATTTGTCTTTCATCAACTAGCTTATTTCACTTAGCTTAATATTCTCCAGTTCCATCCATGTTGTCGCAAAAAGTAGGAGTTCCATCTCTTCCTTCCTTCCTTCCTTCCTTCCTTCCTTCCTTCCTTCCTTCCTTCCTTCCTTCCTTCCTTCCTTCCTTCCTTCTTTCTTTCTTTCTTTCTTTCTTTCTTTCTTTCTTTCTTTCTTTCTTTCTTTCTTTCTTTCTTTCTTTCTTCCTTTTCTTTCTTTCTTAAATGAAGATTGATTTTCTTTATTTTTTTAAATGTCAAAGTTAATTTTAAAATATTTAAAAAAATTATAACCATTATACAGTCTCAGCAATTAAAACAACATGACAGCAGCACAGAAATAATCAAGTAGATCAATGAAATATAAACATTCTGGAGACAAGTGTATATATCTGTTTAACAATATAATATATGATTAAGTTGATATTTCAAATCAATGGGGAAAATAAGGCTTATTCAACAAATAAGGTGTATGGACCATTATTACTTGAAATAAAACAAATATAGAGCCCTATTTCACACTTTATACAAGAAATATTCAGGTGTGTTAAAAATCAATATGTAGACTCTAAGGATTTAGAAGAAAATAGAACTAATATATTTCATGACCTGAAGTAAAATATTCAAGCCCAGAAGCTATAAAGTAAATATTGACAATATGACTATATTAAACATTTAAGACTGTACAGCAATATACATTTAAAAATGTTAAAGTAATAGAATAGAAAAGTATTTGTAACACATCTAAACATGGTTAATAGTTTTGTTTTTTTAGGGGAAAATGTTCTAAAAACCTTTAATCAATAAATGGGTAAAGAATACCAAAAAGTCAGTTAAACCTTTTTAAAAATAATAGAAATAGTCATGAAATATACAAAAACAGCATTAGTTTCAACAAATAGTAAAGGAACAATTAAAATAACATCATTATCACAATCAGATAAAGAGTATTAAAAATATTGTTAATATCAAGTATTGGCAACTCTGAAAGGAACTGGGTATTCATAGAAATTTTTCTTCATCTGAAAGCAGTCCCTTTAGCATATTTTGCAGTGCTGGTTTGGTGGAGGTGTAGTCTTTTAGCCTTCTTTTGTCTGGGAAACTCCTTATTTCACCTTCCATTTTAATTGAGAGCCTTGCTGGGTAGAGCAGTTTTGGTTTCAGACTTTTGCTTTTCATTCCTTGGAATATTTCTGGCCATTCCCTTCTGGCTTGCAGGGTTTCTGTTGAGAAATCAGCTGCTAGCCATATTGGGGCTCTGTTATATGTTACTGCCTTTTTCTCCCTTGCTGTCTTTAGGATTTTCTCTTTTGTCTTTGATATTTGCCATTTTAATGATGCTATGTCTTGGAGTGAGCCTCATTGGGTACCACTTGAATGGGGCCCTCTGTGCTTCCTGGACTTCTGTGCCTTTTTCTCTCCTCCAATTAGGGAAATTTTCCATCATGACTTTTTCAAACAGGGTCTCTATCCCTCCCTCATCCTCTTCTCCTTCTGGTATCCCTATTATATGGATATTATTACGTTTCAGGTTGTCCTGTATTTCTCTCAATGCCTCTTCATTCTTTTTGAGTCTTTTTTCATTTTCTTGCTCTTTCTAGGAGCTTTTTTATACCTTATCCTCCAGCTCACTGATTCATTTCTCAGCTTAATCTGGCCTGCTTTTGATTCCTTCTACTGTGTTCTTCAATTCAGAAATTGTATTCTTCATTTCCTCTTGTCTCTTATTGATAGTTTCTATGTCATTTTTCATGCTGATATAGTTTCCCTGTATATTTTGTAATTTTCTCTGAGCTCACTGAGCTCATTGAGTTTCCTTAGAACCATTGTTTTGAACTAAATATATGATAGTTTTTTTGCCTCTATGTCATTTATTTTTCTTTGTGGGGATTCCTCCTTTCCCTTCGAGTGGGGTATATTTCTGTGTCTTCCCATTATTTGTGAGACTCTTCTTTTTTGCTTCTACTTCTGAAGTTGATCTGTCTGGATTTCCTGACTTTGTGGTGTGAAGTTCTATGGTCTGAGACCTCTGTTTTTACTTTCTGGATGTGCCTCTGATGATATCAAATGTCGTCCCTGTCTGACCTTAGGCAGTCTGTTTGAGACTTCCAGGTATCTACTGTTTGTGGCTGTCTCCTTCAGGTTTTAATCTAGTCACACTGCACTCAGCAGGCTGCCTTAGACAGCTCAGAGTGGGCCAGAGTCCCTCCAGGGGGCAGGGTTAGTGGGTCCTGTCACGCTGCTGCTGTATGGGGGAGTAGTCAGCGCTGGGATCCCACCAGCTACTCTCTCTGTTCTCTCCACAAAGCCTCCACCCCCAGCCTCTTCTCAAGTGTCTCCAGACCTCTCTGCACCCTCTTTAGTCAGGGCTCTACTGTCTGTCACTGCCATTCTGCACTCAGCAGGTGGCTTAGACATCACAGGGTGAGGTTGTATCCCACCTGGGGGTGGGGCTATTGGTTCCTCTGACACTGGTGCAGCTCAGGGTGAACGGTCTCTGGCTGAGCAAGATGGCTGCTGCCGCATGGGGGATGACTCAGCACAGAGATCCTGCTGGCTAGTCTCTCAGTTCTCTCCCCAAAGCCTCCTTCCCCAGTCTCTCCTCAGGTGTCTCTAGCCCACTCTGCCCCCTCCTTTGCTGGAGAACAGGGTAAGTGGCTGCAAATAAAAATGTATGCGTTGGCCCTTTAAACAGTTCTTTCCATCTCCAGCCGCCTGTGTCTGGCAGAGAGCAACCCTGCTGCTTTTCGCAGCTGGCTGTTTTCTGTGTACTTTTTGGGCTCTGGTGCTGCGTGCTAGAGATCTCCACTTTTGGTTTAGACTCTGACCATCTCAGGGGGATCCAACTTGCCATTTTAATATCCTTTTGGTGCTACTGCTCGTGGGTGCCCCCCCACCTTCTTGAGTTTGCACCACACTCTTTCCCAGTTAGATTGCACTAAAGCTGATTCTTTTGTCTCCGAGGACAGAAGGCTCCCTTCTCACTATTGTTCAGTTATTTGTTCTAGGTGATTTCTACATAATTTAGTTGTTATTCCAGGTTGGTTTGGAAGAGATCAGTGTGACTTCGAGTCACTCCTCTGCCATCTTGATTCTCTTTTATTTTTGCTTTACTTCCCTCTTCTTGGAGTTTAAATTCCTAAAATCCTCTTTAAGACCAAGGTCCATAAGTTTAGTACCTGTGTTTTCCCCTAGATAATTTATTTTTTCAGGTCCTATATTTAGGTCTCTGATCCATTTTGAGTTAATTTTTGTGTATGGTGACAAATAGCAATCAAGTTTCATTTTTTAACATGAGGCTTTCCAGTTTTTCAAGTAGTATTTATTGAAGAGCGTTTTTTTCTCCATTGTCAAAAATTATTTGCTTATTAATTAGGGTTTATTTCTGGGCGTTTATGTCTGTTCCATTGTTCTATGTGTCTGTTTTTCTGCCAGTATTGTAGTTTTTTATTTCTTTTTAATTTTTTAATTTTTAATTTTTTTAATATTCTACCTTTCTTTTTTTTAAATTTTATTTTAATTTATTTTTTCAAACACATTTGTCTCTGCCAACCCCCCACCACTTTCCCTTGCCCCCTCCCTCCTTCCCTCCCTCAGCTCTTCCCCTTTGGTTTTGATTATTGTAACTCTGCAGTATAATTTGAAGTCAGATAGGGTGATACCTCTGGCTTTGTTCTTTTTACTCAGGATTGCTTTGGCTATTAAGGGTCTTTTGTAGATCCATACAATCTGATGTTTTGTTCTATTTCTTTAAAAAATGCCATTTGTATTTTGATGGGGATTGCATTAAGTCTGTGTATTGTTTTGGGTAGTATGGCCATTTTAACTGTGCTGATTCTTCCATTCCATTCCAGGAGCATGCTTGTGCTCCTGGAATGAACTCCACTAGATTGTGATACATTACCTCTTTAATGTTATTGTGGTATTCGACTTGCTAGTATTTTGTTTAGGATTTTTGCATTTGTATTTATCAGAAATATTGGTATGTAGTTATCTTTTTGTGTGTTATCCTTGTCAGGTTTTTGGTCAGGGTATCGTTGGCTTCATAAAGTATATTAAGAGGTATTGCTTCTTTATTTTTTTGGAAGAGTTTGAGAAGGATAGGTATTAAATCTTTTATTGATGGTAGAATTTACTGGTGAAGGCATCTGGTCTTTTACTTTTCAGCAGGTTTTTGATAGTTGCTTCAATTTCCACACTTTTGATTGCTTTATTTAGATTTTCCAATTCTTCATAATTCTATCTAGGAAGATTATATATTTCTGGGAACATACCCATTTCTTCTAAATTATTGTATTTGGTGACATAGAGTCTTTCATAGTATTCTTGTGTGATCCTTTGTTTTTCTCTGGTGTTTGTGGTAATTCCCTCTCTTTCATTTCTGATTTTATTTTAGTTTTTTCTCTTTTTTTCTTAGTGAGTCTAACAAAAAGTTTGTCAATTTTATTAATCTTTTCAAAGAACCAGTTCATAGTTGCATTGTTTTTCTATTGTCTTTTTGCTCTTTATTTCATTCAGTTCTGCTTTAATTTTATTATGTCCTTTCTTCTGCTGACTTTGGGCTGAATTTGATCTTCATTTTCTAGTTCTGTAATATGTAATGTTAGGTTGTTTATTTGGGACTTTTTTTGTTTGTTGACATAGGCCTGTAGTGATATATGTAATGATATAATGAAGTAATATGAACATTTTTTGGTTTAGACCAGTATATTGTATCTCATTTGCTTTTCAAGAAGCACATTTGCTTTTATTTTTAAATTTTTTTATTGACAATTTTTAAAATCCATAACTGAAGTACAGCAGTAAAAATGGCAGCTCCCTTTATAAAAAACTGGCTCAAAGTTTCACTCATTCCTTTTTCAAAAGATTGTAATTGTTGTTCTCCATGATCTTCCACTAATTGTTACAGGAGAGAACATTGGTTCATGCTAAATGTTTTTAATGTTCTCTTGCTCATATATAAGCTCAAAATTAAAATGCCATTTTTGCCATTAAGCTTTATGACTGATCTTTGCATAAGTGGCAATTGGATTTCCAATTTGGGCTGCCAAACTATGAACCATCAAATAGGGTTGTTTATCTGAAACAGTTGACTGAAAAACCAAGCTCTTGAATGAACTGCAAAGCAAGCAATTAAAACTGAGGGCATTATTTCAGTAGAGCAGTGATCACTTGAGTGTGGTTAGGAGCCATATATTTTCTTTAATGTGCATTCAGCTTAGTGGAATTTTAAGAACAATAGCTCATTCTCCTTTTCTATTTTGTAAGTGTTGTGGTCATGCCATCTTTTTTTTTAAATTGAATTAAATGATCTCATTTGAAGATCTATCTCCAGAGTAGGATTCGGATAAGTTGGTTTCTACTTCCCTGAAATCAGAGAGTGATTAACTACCTGTTTATTTGCCTGCCAAAGTTGAGATGCTTTGTAAAGTCAAGAATTAAAAAAGCAGAAACATAGGGAAAGTGTAATCCCATTATTAAGAGACAATATAACTGCCTGATCTTGCAGAAGCAGTAGCACAGCTGTGCTGGAATAATAAAGAGAATGAGGAGGCTTTTTACCTGTGTGTAGATTGCCATCAATTTAATGTAAATATTAAAGTATCAAACTCATTTTATTTAGTGTTTGAGATTCTGCTTGAATTTAAGATGAAAAGCCTGAGTTTCACTAGGGATAGAAGCAAAGTTGTATCTATCTTCAGAGCACATTTTGTTTGCAATGACTGGCATCATTTTAATCTAATTAATTTGAAAACATATTAGATGAAAACTATTGCCATACAAAGAAAAATAATTGCAAAATGACATGGGCAACTTTAGACTAATTTAGGAATCTAGAAGATATTTGTCAATCATAATAGGGCAAGAGAGCATAAATCAATCTGATTTTTTCCCTGAAACTTTCAAAGCTTTGAGAGGATTATCTTTAGATAATGAATGCATCCTATTTTGAATTTGCAATACGGAATTTGAAATATAGTTACACTAGTGTTAGAAATATCTCTTCATTCTATTGTCTGCTGCACAGGTTTGCAAACTTTACTGCATGCTGCGATCACCAGGGGAGCTTTTAAAATTCCTGATGCCCGGGCCATATTGACTCAGACCATGAAATTGAGACATATGCCACCAAATTTGAGACTTTAATTTTGTCTCTTCCAAAAAATTTTCCTTGATTCATTAGTGAAGAAAAAAATTGCCAGTGAGTGAGTCCATATATGTAATGATAGTTTATGAGCTCAACTAATAATTAAAAATAAGATTAATAATTCATAACTTCTTTCCACTGAGAATTTTTTGTCCATTAACCTCTTATCCTTGATAAGTACTATTTAATAATGTGGTATCAGTCCAGAATTTTGTTTTACAGGTATAATGAACTTGCAAGATAGATGTTGATGGCATGTTTCTAAAAAAAATTAAGATTGACTGATAACTTCAGAAAACCCAGGTGAGTGAAATCTATTTGTAGGCCATTGATGTTGAAAGTACTATGGCTTTTCTTCCATTTACAGGGTTTTGTTAGAATCTGAATCTCTACCTTGGAGTATAGGGGTGTGACTGACCAGAAAGATTGTAGGCTGATGGCTTGTGGGTTGCGTTTGGCCCAAATATATGCTGTGTTTGGCCTGCTCAGTGTTTTCGTGTCTGGGAATATCACCTAAAAAAATCCTAATTTGGTTTCTAAAAGAGATTAATATTTCTATAGTTGAGGAACTGTTGCTCCCCAGGCAGAGACTAGACTCATTTGTTTCTGTGCCTGATTAGGGTGTACAGTCATTTCTCTCATTTACTTTATAGTCTTTGAGGCTTGAGATCCCTGTTTCATGCAAGGGAGTGAGGCAGAAGCAGAATATGTTTTATTTCTTGGGTGTCTGGTCCTTCTGACTGAAATAAAGCTTTATCTACCCTGGCTGGTGTGGTTCAGTGGATTGAGTGCTGGTCTGTGAACCAAAGGGTCACTGGTTCAATTCCCAATCAGGGCACATGCTTGGGTTGGGGCCAGATCCTTTGTCGGGGGTACTCAAGAGGCAACCACACATTGATGTTTCTCTCCCTCTCTTTCTCTCTCCCTTCCCCTCTCTCTAAAAATGAGTAAATAAAATCTTTTAAAAATTTAAAAAAAGAAATAAACACTTACCCTCTTTCCCCTCCCTTAAATTACGGTGTGTTCCAAAGAAAAATATCATCCTTTTCTGTGTTAGTTTCCTAGGACTGCATAACAAAGTACCACAAACTAGTGGCTTAAAATGGGGGAAATTGATTCTCATCCAGGCAGAGGCTAGATGTCCAAAAAATTAAGGTGTTGACAGGGTCATGCTTCCCCCTTGAAGACCCTAGGGGAGGATCTTTCCTTGTGTCTTTTATGTTCTGATTGTTCCAGGAGTTCCTTGGCTTGTTGCTCCAGCTTTTCAGTCCCTGCCTCCATTGTTATACTGTGTGTCTCTATTTTGACATGGCATTATTCTTGTTTATAAGGACACCAGTCATATTAGATTAGAGTTTATTTTAATCTGGTGATATATGCAAAGACCTATTTCCCAATAAGTTTACATTCATAGGCATTGGTGAATGTGGTTAAGGACTTCAGAATATCTTTTTGGGTCACAACTCAACTCATAACACTTGAATGGAACATAGAGCAAGACCAGTGTGTGCACTGGCCCCTGTGCCATGTGTAGTCAGGTGGTTAGGGTGGAGCTTTTTTGTGGACCATGTGGCCTGAGGTCAATCCATATTAAGGAGATGACTCCAGCCAAGTGACTTATGTTACTTCTCTGCCATGTTTCTTCATCTTTCAGTCATATGTCTCTATGAGTTTCCACCCATGTACATATGTTTTTTCCTCCCACTAAGCCACTACATGCATTGGAAGTTGTCATAAATTTTGTACTTCAAAAGGAAATCATTGTGCTGGTTTGAAGAGGGCATTGATGCCAGAGCACCGGAATTACCAAAACAGGGTCCCCAAAGCTCACTTCCTGCCTTCATCAGTGCTGAGGTAGTACAAAAGGTGGGAGAGATCCTCTCAGTTTTTCAGTGCTTCTGGGTAAGGCTTGACTCACTTTGCCCCAACTTTGCAGATCCAGTGGTTGCAGCCATTTTGCTTTATTACTGCAGCATTGTAACAGATGTTTTCCTGGTTGTGACATTCTGCATTTATGTCTGATCTGAGGTCATTCACAGAATTAATTCAGGGATTTCCACTCCATAAGAATGTGACACTGACCTTTCACCTGAGAATTTATTGTGTAGTCACTTGAGCATACTCAGCATGATCACCTGATAATCTCTTTTAATTGATGTCTTTAGATCATTTATATTTAATGTAATCATTGATATATTTAGAACTTAGGTCTACCATTTTATTTTTTGTTTTCTGTTTGTCACTTCTGTTTTTTGTTTCTTTGTTCCCCTTTGTTATGTTCTTTTGGGTTATTTGGATACATTTTAATATTTTATTTGAATTTATCTATTGCATTTTGAGCTGTATTTCTTTGTATTTTTTTTTAGTGGTTGTTCCAGGGCTATCTAATCTTCCACAGTCTACTCTAGAGTTAATGTTTTGATATGTTGGGAAAATGTAGAAAAGCCTTACAAGCATGTAGGTCCCCTTATCCTCCTTCCTTCAGTAGTTCTCAAATATATTACATCAACATACACTGAAAACCCCAACAGATAATGTTATGTCTTGCTTTCAACAGTCATATATATTTTTAAAAATATGAGGAGAGAAATAGACTATATTCCCCAGTTATTTACCATGTATGATGCTTTTTATTGATAAATTTCCATACTTCTCTCTAATAAAATTTCCCTGCAATCTGAAGAATGTCTTTGATTCTTTTTTGTAGGGAAAGCCTGCTGCAGATAAATTGTGCTCTCATTTAGAGGTGTGAGGTCATCATAATTCATTGATGTGTGTGGTTATGTGTTGAGTGTGTGTTTTTCTTTGGCTTCCTGATCAAAAACAAAGTTAATTTTTTCAGTGGGTGTCTAATATTTGCCTGGCACTGATATCCATCACACAATTGATAAAGCAGTGAACAAAACAAGAAAATACTTTGCCCTTGAGGCTAACATCATGTGTGTTGGGAGATAGCCAATAAGTAAACACATAAAGCATAATGTGACAGATGTCATGAGTTCTATGAGGGAAAATAAAGTAGGGGTCAGAGAAGGACTTTTCAGTTGGGAACTCAAGAATTACCCCTCTGAGAAGGAAGTTGGAGTAGAGACTTAAGTCAGGTGAGGGAGTCTGCCCTGATGGCTGGGGAAAAATGTTCCAGGGGAGGGAACAGCAAGTGCAGATGTCCTGAGGCAGAAGGTGACTGGCACGCTTGAGAAATAGCAAGGAGAGGCCAATTTGGCCAGAGTAGTGAGGGAGAAAGGTGGTAGAGAATAAAGTAATACAGCCATAGGTGAAGTTGGGGTCACAGAGATGCTGCTGTAAATGAGAAAGAGAGTAGCCATGCGCTACACCACAGCATGAGACTTCTGCTGGGAAAGTTTTTTTTTTTTTAATTTTCACTCTCCCAGGGCTACAACAGAGGTTAAAAAAAAACTCAAATACTTAGGATTTGTCTCTAATTGAAATAGGTAAATGTAATCTAGCACTGCAATCTTCCAAATTGTCCAGACAAGCTGGAGATAGACCACTGAGTTATATCTTTTGACTTTTAAATATTGAGAACTAAAAAATTAATTTTTAAAGGCACCCTGATCCAGATAAAACATCCCGTGGGCTGGAATCAGGTTACAAGTTGCCAGTGTTTGAGCATTGGCCTAGAAGCTTTATCATAAAACAAGCAGCTCCACCCCATCAATCTTTAAGGAAAACAGTACATTTGACCCTTAAACAATGGGGTTGGGGAGCTGACCCCTATGCAGGTGAAAATTTGAGTGTAATTACAGTCCACCTTTCACATCACATATCCGTCACCATGGATTGAAGATGGTAGTTTGTGTGCAGGTTGCTTTAGGACAGATTGGTGCTCCTCAGCCTCTTTTGTTTAATTTAATTTTGTAGTCAAGGACTGTGGACCACAAGGAATAACCTGGTGAAAAAATATTCTATTTGCAGGTATGGCTGCTTGTAGTGTAGGTTACATGTTACCTGGTGGATAAGTCATGGACCTCCAGTTTCTAGGTGATTCAAGGACGAGTCCTGCTATGTCACTGGATGTTCACCCTGTGCCCTCTGTCCTCTTCACCTGCCAGACTTAGGACATTGGTCTGATTTTATTGCTGGAGACGTTTATTATGCTTAGCACATCTTTCTCTACAGCCTAGTGATATAATTATGATTGTTATCTTCTCCTTTTCACTTTCTCCCTTTCATGAGATGAAACCCTCTGGTAGAAATACGTGACAGGGAGGGCACTTGCTTTTCTTCTCAGCCTAATGAATGAACAGCTGGGAGTTAATGAGCTTTTAATAGTGAGTGTAGGGGGTTAGTTTGTTGCAATTTTAGTTTCTGCTGAATACTCTGAGGCCTCATTGTTTTTCCCTTTCCTCTTAACATTAACTTTATTGATACCAGCAAACACCTGTTTAAAATTCATCTGGCATGGAGGGAACATATTTCTCTTTGGATCACCTTGGCCTCAACTGACTCTCCTGTAATTGTGAGGCGCCTGTGGAACTTCACTAGAGGTTTTTATCTTCATTTTTAAGAATTTCAAAACATGTTATATAAGATTAAATTTTTTATTTAGCACAGCAATGTTTAAAAAAAGCATTTGCACAAGCTTTTGTATATTTTTGTAGACCCACTTTATTTTTTCTGCTATGATCTTAAGGGAAAAAACAAGAGAAAACCTTCCTCCACTAATATATTTTATAGCAATGTTCTTAGCCTTTATTTCTCATTTATCTTTCCCCCTTAAATTAAATTTTCCACAGACATATTTGTTGTAAATTCTTGGTCATAAAATGATTTCTTATAGCTAAAAAATCATGATTAGCAACAATATCTAACTTGTGTGCAGTTTATTGTCACTCTATACAGCTTATAAATCACTTTCATGTTTCTGTGTTTTCTCATTTTGTATTCAAAATTACCTTTGGAGATGAGCTGGACAAAGTAGTATTACCATTTTACAACGTAGAAAATCAAGGTACAGTATATGATTAATAAAGGTAAAATGGTTATAAAAGCTAATACATTTATTGTAAAATTTGAAACAGTACAAATGATATTCAAAAGTTCCTCTACTTTGAGGTTATCCATAGTTAACCATATTGTTGCATTTCTTCCAGTGATTTTCCATGCACATTCCAACTTATCTATGCTTTATTAAACACAAGAGGAGAATGATTTCATACTCTCCTGTACCTGACTTTAGTTATTTAATCATGCAATAGAAATAAAACATATATGAAATAGAACACGCAGACCTCCCTCCTATATTTTGGGGACCTTGCATAGTTTATGTAATCAGTCCCCTAATGATGGACAGTTAGGCTTTTTGTTGTTGTTGTTGTTGTTGTTGTCCAAATACATTTGTCTCCATTTTCCTGCCACCACTTTCTTTTGCCACCCCTACCCCCACCACCCACCTGCAATCCTTCCCCACTTTGGCTTTGTCCATGGGTCCTTTATGCATGTTCCTTGACTTGGCCCTTCCCCTTCTTTTCCCTGTTTCAACCTTCCCTCCTACCCTTTTATTACTGTTGGCTTTTTTCTTTCAGTGTTGCTGGTTATATTTTCCTTGCTTTTTTGATTTGCTGATTAGGTTCCAATTATAGGTGAGATCCTATGGTATTTGCCTTTTACTGCCTGGCTTATTTCACTTAGCATAATGCTCTCCAGTTCCATCCATGCTGTTGTGAAGGGTAGTAGCTCTTTTTTTTTCCTTTTGCTGCATAGTATTCCATTGTGTAAATGTACCATAGTTTTTTGATCCACTCATTTACTGACGGGCACTTTTGGGGTGCATAGGTTCTTTTTAATTGGTGTTTTGGGATTCTTAGGGTATAATCCCAGCAGTGGAATTGCTGGGTCAAAAGGAAGTTCCATTTTTAGCTTTTTGAGTAAATTCCAAACTGTTTTCCACAGTGGCTGCACCAGTCTGCATTCCCACCAACAGTGTACTAGGGTTCCCTTTTTCTCCACAGCCTCACCAGCACTCTTTGTTGATTTGTTTAAGATGGTGATTCTGCCCAGTATGAAGTGGTATCTCATTGTGGTTTTAATTTGTATTTCTCTGATGGCAAGTGATGCTCAGCATCTTTTTATATGTCTCTGGGCCCTGTGTATGTCCTCCTTGGAGAAATGTCTGTTAGGTCCTTTGCACATTTTTTAATTGGATTGTTTGTCTTCCTGCAGTGAGTCATGAGAGTTATTTATATATTTCAGAGATCAAACCCTTGTCCGAGGTATCATTGGAAAATATATTTTCCCATACAGTTGGTTCCCTTTCATTTTGCTGATGCTTTCTCAAGTCATACAGAAGCTTCTTATTTTGATGAAAGCCCATTTATTTATTTTTTCCTTTATGTCCCTTGCTGTAGGGGACATATCAGTGAAAATATTCCTGCGTGGAATATTTGCATTTCCTGCCTATGTTCTCCTTTTGGTCATTTATGGTGTTGCAACTTATATTTAAACCATATATCCATCTTGAGTTTATTTTTGTGTTTGGTGTCAGTTGGTGGTCAGATTTCAACTTTTTGCATGTAGCTGCCCAGCTCTCCCAACACCATTTGTTGAAGAAGCTATTTGTATTCCATTTGATGCTTCTGCTCCCTTTGTCAAATATTAATTGACCATAGAGACATGGGTTTCTTTCTGGGCTCTCTATTCTGTTGCATTGATCTATGTGTTCATTCTTATGCCAGTACCAGACTGTTTTGATTACAGAGCCTTGTAATATAATTTGATATCAGGTACTGGGATCCCTTCTATTTTGTTCTTCTTTCTCAAAATTGATGCAGCTATTCGGGTTCATTTATAATTTCATATAAACTTTAAAATGTTTTTTCTATATCTGTGAAATTCATCATTGGTATTTTAATAGGGATTGCATTGACTCTATATATTGCTTTGGGTAGTTTGGACATATTGATGATGATAACTCTCCCAATCCATGAACATGATATATGCTTCCATTTATTTGTGTTTTCCTTAATTTCTTTCTTCAGAGTTGTGCAGTTTTCTGAGTACAGGTCTTTTACCTCCTTGGTTCAGTTTATCCCTAGGTATATTATTTTTGTTGTTGCTATAACAAATGGGATTTTTTTCCTGATTTCTTCTTCTGATATTTCATTGTTGGTGGACATAAATGACTTTGATTTCTGAATATTGACTTTGTATTCCACTGTTTTGACAAATTCACTTATTAGGTTGAGTAGATTTTTGGTGGAGTCTATGGGTTTTCTATGTACACTATCATGTACCTGCAAACAAGGATTGTTTTACATCCTTCTTTGCAATGTGGATAACTGTTATTTCTTTTTTTATCTGATCATTGTGGCTAGGGTTTTCAATACTCTGTTGAATAGAAGTGGTGAAAGGGGACAATCTTGTGTTGTTCCCGATCCTATTAAGATCCTATTTTAGTTTTTGCCCATTGAGTATAATGTTGGCTGCAGGTTTTCATATATGGTCTTTATTATGTTGATCTATGCTGATTGTATACCCACTTTGGTGAGTGTCATCATGATAAATGGACACTGTGCCTTATTAAATGCTTTTTCCACATGTATTGATATGATCATGTGGCTTTTCTCTTTCTTTTGTTTATGTGATCTATTATGATTATTTACTAGTGAATATTGAACCATCCTTGCATACTTGGGATGAATTCCACTTGATCATGGTGGATGAACTTTTTAATGTATTTCTGGATGTGCTTTTCCAATATTGTGTTGAGGATTTTAGAGTCTATGTTTATTAGCGATATTGGCCTTTAGTTTTCTTTGTTTGTTGTGTCTTTATTTGGTTTTGGGATTAGGAAGATGCTCGCTTCATAAAAAGAGTTTGGGAGTCTTCCCTCTTCTTGGATTTTTTGGAATAGTCTGAGAAGGACAGGGTTAGCTCTACCTTAAGTGTTTTGTAAAATTCTCCTGTGAAACCATCCAGTCCAGGGCTTTTGTATGCTGGGAGTTTTTTTTTTTTAATAATAGAAATAGGCAAAAAATATACTAAAACAGGTTTAGCTTCAACAAATAGTAAAGGAACAATTAAAATAACATCACTGTCACAATCAGATTATGAGTATTAAAAATATTGGTAATATCAAGAATTGGTAACTCTGAAAGGAACTGGGTAATCATAGACTCTTTTTCTTCATCTTAAAGAAGTCCCTTCAGCATATTTTGCAGTGCTGGTTTGGTGGAGGTGTAGTCTTTTAGCCTTCTTTTTCTGGGAAACTCCTTATTTCACCTTCCATTTTAATTGAGAGCCTTGCTGGGTAGAGCAGTCTTGGTTTCAGACTTTTGCTTTTCATTCCTTGGAATATTTCTTGCCAGTACCTTCTGGCATGCAGGGTTTCTGTTGAGAAGTAAGCTGCTAGCCGAACTTTGGCTCCCTTATATATTACTACCTTTTTCTCCCTTGCTGTCTTTAGGATTCTCTCTTTTGTCTTTGATATTTGCCATTTTAATGATGATGTGTCTTGGAGCGGACGTCATTGTATTCCTCTTGAATCGAACTCTCTGTGCTTCCTGGACTTGTGTGAGTTTTTCTCTCCTCCAATTAGGGAAGATTTCCATCATTACTTTTTCAAACAGGTTCTCTATCCCTTCCTTCTTTTCTTCTTCCTCTGGTACCCCTAGTATACAGATATTACTACGTTTCAGGTTTTCATGCATTTCCCTTAATGATTCCTCATCCTTTTGGGACTTTTTTCATTTTCTTGCCCTTTCTGGGAGCTCTCTTCTCCCTTGTCCTCCAGTTCACTGATTCAATCCTCTTCTTCACCTAGGCTGCTTTTAATTCCTTCTACTGTGTTCTTCAACTCAGGGATTGTAGTCTTTATTCCTCTTGCCTCTTACTGATAGTTTCTATGTCCTTTTTCATGCTGATATAGTGTGCAGTAAGTTCCACATAATTTCCCTGTAGTGTTTGGTAATTCTCTCTGAGCTCACTGAGCTCATTGAGCTTCCTTAGAACTGTTGTTTTCAACTCAATATCTGATAGTTTACTTGCCTCTATTTCTTTTAGTTCTCTTTCTGGGGATTGCTCCTTTCCCTTTGAGTGGGGCATATTTCTTTGTCTTCCCATTATTTGTGAGACTCTTCTCTTTTGCTTCTGATTCTTAAGTTGATATGTCTTGATTTCCTGACTTTGTGGTGTGAACTTCTATGGTTGGAGACTGCTGTTTTACTTTCTGGATCTGTGTCTGATGATGTCATATGTCATCCCTGTCTGACCTTAGGCAGTCTGTTTGAGACTTCCAGCAATCTACTGTCTGTGACTATATCCTTCGGCTCTTAATCTAGTCACTCTGCACTCAGCAGGCCACCTTAGACAGCTCAGGCTGGGGCCAAGTCCCTACTGGGGGCGGGGTTATTGGGCCCTCTGATGCTAGTGTGTATGGGGGAGGAGTCCGCACTGGGATCCCGCCGGCTAATCTCTCCGTTCTCTCCCCACAGCTTCTATCCCTGGTCTCTCCTTGAGTGTTGCCAGACCTCTCTGTGCCCCCTTTAGCCAGAGATCTACTTTCTGTGGCTGCCACTCTGCACTCAGCAGGGAGTTTAGACAGCACAGGTCAGGGTGGAATCCCTCCTGCAGGTGGGGCTATTGGGTCCTTTGATGCTGGTGCCACTCTGAGGCGTGGTCTTTGCCTAGCAAGATCGCTGCTGCCACAGGGGGATGAGTCAGCACGGATATCCTGCCGCTACTCCCTCAGTTCTCTCTCCAAAGCATCCTTCACCAATCTCTCCTCAGGTGTCTCTAGCCCACTCTGCCCCATCCTTTGCTGGAGACCAGGTAGTGGCTGCAGACAAAAATTTATGTATTGGCCTTTCAAACAGTTCTTTGAGTCTCCAGCTGCCTGTCTCTTGCAGAGAGCAACTCTGTCAGTTTTCACAGCTGGCTGTTATCTGTGTACTTTTTGGGCTCTGGTGATGTTGGCTAGAGATTCCCAATTTTGGGATAGACCCCGCTCTTCTCAAGGGGATACAAATGGCCCTTTCAATACCCTTCTGGTGTTGCTGCCCATGGCTGCCCTGCCGTCTCCTCAGGTCTGTACAGTACTCCTTACTGCTTAGATTGTGCTGAAGTCGATTCTTCTGTGTCTGAGATTACAAGGCTCCTCTCTCGATCTTGTTCAGTTTGTCCCAGGTTGGGACAATTTCTCCACAATTTAGTTGTAATTTCAGGTTGGTCCTGGGAGGAGGTCAGTGTGACCTCCATTCACTCCTCTACCATCTTGATTCACTCTGTGTGCTGGGAGTTTTTTAATGACTGCTTCAATTTCACTACCTGTTGTGTTCTCTTCAGGCTTTCTGCTGCTTCTTTATTCAGTGTTGGAAGGTTATATTTTTCTAGAAATTTGATTATTTCATTGAGGTTTTCAAATTTCTTGGCAAATATTGTTCATAGTAATATCTTATGATCCTTTGTATTACTGTGCTATCAGTTATTAATCCTTTTTAATTTCTTTTTAAAATTAATTTCTTTTTTTAAATACATTTGTCTCTGCCTACCACACACCACGTTCTCTTGCCCCCTCTATCCTTCCCTCCCTCCCTTAACTCTTCCCCTTTCATTTTGTCCATGAGTCCTTGCTATATGTTCCTTGACTTTCCCCTTCCCTTCCTTTTCCCCCGCCCCCGCTTCTTCCTTCTCTCTTGTCTCTGTTGGTTTCTTTTCATTTCAGTGTTGCTGGTCTTATTTTCCTTGCACCTTTGTACTGTAGGTTACGATCCACTTATAGGTGAGATCATATGGTATTTGCGAAGTTTAGTAGTTCTTTTTTTCTTTCTGCTGTGTAGTATTCCATTGTGTAAATGTACCATTACTTTTTGATCCAATCATCTACTGATGGGCATTTAGGTTGCTTCCAACACTTCACTACTGTAAATTGTGCTGCTATGAACATTGCGGTGCATAGGTTCTTTTGTATTGGCGTTTTGGTGTTCTCAGGGTATAGTCCCAGCAGGGGAATCGCAGGATCAAAAGGCAGTTCCATTTTCAGCTTTCTGAGGAAATTAAACACTGTTTTCCACAGTGGTTGCACCAGTCTGCATTGCCAGAAACAGTGTACTAGTGTTCGCTTTTCTCCACAGCCTCGCCAGCACCTTTTGTTTGTGGATCTGTTTATGATGGCCATTCTGACCAGTGTGAGGTGGTACCTCATGGTGGTTTTGATCTGCATTTCCCTGATGGCTAGTGATGCTGAGCATCCTTTCAAATGTCTCTGAGCCCTCTGTATATCCTGCTTGGAAAAGCGTATGCCCAGGTCCTTCACCCACTTTTTGATTGGATCGTTTGTCCTCTTGGAGTGGAGTCGAATGAGTTCTTTATATATCTTGGAGATCAAACCTCTATTTGATGTATCATCAGCGAATATATTTTCCCATACGGTTGGCTCCCTTTTCATTTTGTGGATGTTTTCTTTAGCTGTGCAGAAGCTTCTTATTTTGATGAGGTCCCACTTGTTTATTTTTTCCTTTATGTCCCTTGCTTTAGGAGACACATCAGTGAAAAAATTGCTGTGTGGGATATCTGAGAGGTTCCTGCCAATATTCTCCTCTAGGACTTTTATGGTGTTACAACTTACATTTAAGTCTTTTATCCATCTTAAGTTTATTTTTGTGTATGGTGAAAGCTGATGATCCAATTTCAATTTTTTGCATGTAGCCATCCAGCTCTCCTAGCACCATTTGTTGAAGAGGTTATTATTGCTCTATTTTATGCTTCTGCCCCCTTTGTCAAATGTTAGATGCCCACATAGACCTGGGCTTATTTCTGGGCTTTCTATTCTGTTCCACTGGTCTATGGATCTGTTCTTGTGCCAGTACCAGATTGTTTTGAGTATAGTGGCTTTGTAGTAGAGTGTGATGTCCGGTATTGTGATCCCTCCTACTTTGTTTTTCTTTCTCAAAATTGCTGAGACTACTCGGGGTCGTTTATGGTTCCATATAAATTTTTGAAATGTCTGTTCTATTTCTGTGAAATATGTCCTTGGTATCTTAATAGGGATTGCGTTGAATCTGTAAATTGCTTCGGGTAGTATGGACATTTTGAGGATATTAATTCTTCCAATCCATGAGCATGGTATGTGCTTCCATTTATTTGTGTCTTCCTTAATTTCTTTCTTCAATGTTGTATAGTTTTCTGCATACAGGTCTTTTACCTCCTTGGTTAAATTTATTCCTAGGTACTTTATTTTCCTTCCTGCTATATTGAATGGTATTTTTTTTTTTCTGATTTCTTCTTCTTCTATTGTATTACTGATACACAAAAATGCCTTTGATTTCTGAATGTTGACTTTGTATCATGCTGTTTTGCCAAATTCACTTATTAGGTTGTGGAGTTTTTTGGTGGAGTCTACAGGGTTTTCTATGTTCACTACCATGTCATCTGCAAACAATGATAGCTTTACTTCCTCCTTTCCTATTTGGGTGCTTTTTATTTCTTTTTCTTGTCTGACCACTGTGGTTAGGACTTCCAATACAATGTTGAAAAGAAGTGGTCTAAGTGGACATCCTTATTGTGTTCCCGATCTTAGTGGGAAAACTTTAATTTTTGCCTGTTGAGTATGATGTTGGGTGTAGGTTTTTCATATTTGGTCTTTATGACGTTTACGAATGCCCCTGTTATTCCCATTTTGCTGAGTGTTTTGATCATAAATGGGTGCTGTACTTTATCATATGCTTTTCCTGCGTCTATCGAGATGATCGTGTGGTTTTTGTCTTTTCTTTTATTTATGTGATGTATCCCGTTTACTGATTTGTGTATATTGAACCATCCCTGCATCCCTGGGATGAATCCCACTTGGTCGTGGTGGATAATCTTTTTAATGTATTGCTGGATGCGGTTTGCCAATATTTTGTTGAGGATTTTAGCATCTATGTTCATCAGCGAAATTGGCCTGTAGTTTTCTTTCTTTGTAGGGTCTTTATCTGGTTTTGGGATTAGGGTGATGCTGGCCTCATAGAAAGAGTCTGGGAGACTTCCCTCCTCTTGGATTTTTTGGAATAGTCTGAGAAGGACAAGGGTTATCTCTTCCTTAAATGTTTTGTAAAATTCTCCTGTGAAACCATCCAGCCCTGGGCTTTTGTGTGCTGGGAGTTTCTTGATTACTGCTTCAATTTCCCCAGCTGTTATCGGTCTGTTCAAGCTATATGTTTCTTCCTCATTTGGTCTGTTCAAGCTTTCTGTTTCTTCCTCCTTCAGTGTTGGAAGATTATACTTTTCTAAAAATTTGTCCATTTCATCCACATTTTCAAATTTCTTTTTTCATATCTTTACTTTCAATCTGTGTAGGTCTTTTGCTCTGACGTGGGTTTCTTGTAGGCAGCATATGTGTGAGTCATGTTTTCTTATCCATTCAGCTATCCTGGGTCTTTTCATTGGGGCATTTAGTCCATTTACATTGAGATTTACTACTGGTAGAAGCCTATTCATTTTTTGTCTTTGTACCTTTGTTTTTCTCTTTCTCTTTTCTTTCATCTTCTTAAACCAGTTCCTTTAGTATATCTTGGAGTGCTGATTTGGTAGAGATGTATTCTTTTAGCCTTCTTTTGTGTGGGAAACTCCTTATTTCCCCTTTTATTTTAATCGAGAGCCTTGCTGGGTAGAGCAGCCTTGGTTGTAGGCCCTTGCTTTTCATTCCTTGGAATATTTGTTGCCATTCCCTTCTGGACTGTAATGTTTCTGTTGAGAAGTCAGCGCCTAGCCGTATTGGGACCCCTTTGTATGTTACTTTCTCCTTCTCCCTTGCTGCCTTGAGGATTCTCTCTTTGTCTTTGACATTTGCCATTTTAATGATGATGTGTCTTGGCATGGACCTCCTTGGGTCCCTTTGAGTGGGGCCCTCTGTGCCTCCTGGATCCATGAGACCCTTTCTCTCCTCAAATTGGGGAAATTTTCCATCATTACTTTTTTCAGGAGGTTCTCTATCCCTTGCTCCTCTTCTTCTCCTTCTGGTATCCCTATTATATGGATATTATTGTGTTTCAAGTTGTCCTGCATTTCCCTCAATGCCTCTTCATTCTTTTTGAGTTGTTTTTCCATTTCTTGCTTTTTCTGGGAGCTTTTTTCTACCTTATCCTCCATCTCACTGATTCGATCCTCAGCTTCATTCACCTTGCTTTGGATTCCTTCTACTGTGTTGTTCAATTCAGAAATGGTATTCTTCATATCCTCTTGAGTCTTCTTGATAATTTCTATATCCTTATCCAGGTTGTTATAGTTTGCTGTAAGATCCTGATAGTTTCTCTGCAGTTTGTCATAGTTCTCTTTGAGCTGGTAGAGCTCATTGTGCTTCCTTAGGTTCATTGTTTTGAATTCAATATCTGATAGTTCCCTTGCCTCTATTTCATTGAGCTCTCTCTGTGGGGAGTCCCCTTTTCCACTCATTTGGGGGGAACTTCTTTTTCTTTCCATTTTTGTGAGAGTCTGTTAAGTAATTTACTTATTCATTTATTTATTTTTGCTTCTGCTTCAATTGGGCTGTCTAGATTTCCTGACTTTGTGGATTCAACTTCTATGGTAGTATGTGGGTCTTTTTTTTTATTTAGTTATTTATTTATTTTCCCCTTTACTTTTCTTTCTGTGCCTGCCTCTGATGGTGTCAATTGTTGACCCTATATGACCTTGGGTCGTTTGTTTGAGCCTTCCAGGAGTCTACTGTCTGTGTCTGACTCCTGTTTTGTGCAGGTCTGTGACCCCTTTGGCCAGGGATCGACTATTTCTGTGGATCACTCTGCACTCTCACGCCGGCTCCTTGAGTGTGCTCCCTGGCCTGGCAGGATCCCCCTCCCTTCTGGGCTCGCGCGTGCTTGCTCCAGCCAAGGGAGCTTCTTCGAGACCTCGCACACTCGTATGTCCTCCCAGGCTGGTGGGCACCCCTTCACTGGTCAGTTTAGGGTCTTCTATTGTGTGCTTTCCCCGCTTTTGGCTCTTTGGATGCGTTGCCTACCCTCGCCAAATGGAGACTGCTGAAACGGGAGGAAGTCAGCTCTAGGACTGTCCGGTTAATCCTGTCTTCGGTCTCTCCTTCAGGGACTCTGGACAGCTCTGTGACCCCTTCGGCTCGGGATCTACTATTTCTGCGGACCGCTCTGCACAAGCGGGCCCATGTGGGTCGTTTTACACCTCGCCGATCTGCACACTCCGTCGGAAGCCCCATCAGTGCCAACCTGTGGGAGGCCTTGCCAGCCCACGCGAGCCCTTGCCCTTGCCAGCCTGCGCGGGTCCACACACAGACTCTCCAAATCTCACCGGCCACTGGGCTCAAGTGTGTGCACCTGCACTGGGTGGTTTTGGGCTCTCTGTTGTCTGCTTTTCAGCTTTTGGCTCTTTGGGGGTGGTTCCTTTTCCTGCACAATGGAGACTACGGAATGGGGAGGGAGTCGGGACTCCCGGTTCCTCCTCCCATTCTTTCCCCAATGCCTCCGTCTCCAGTCTCTTCTCAAGGCTCTCAGTGCAACTGTGTGACCCCTTTGGCCAGGGATCCTCTATTTCTTCCAGGCAGTCTGCACTTAACCCCTCAGCTCACATGCCTAAAGTTTTTTAAAAAATAATTTAGATTATAACCTATCTTGGTGAATTTCCATGGATATTTAAAAATATGCTCTCAGATATTGGATAGAGTGTAAATGTCAATCAGTTGATGATTATTAGTTTACTTTACTTATTAATTACTGAGGGTAGAGTTTTAAAGTCTCCAAGTATAACTAAATTGTATTTTTAAATTTCTTCTTACAGTTTCATGAAATTTTGTTTTGTGTATTTTGAAACTGTAGTATCATGCATATACATTTAGGATTATTATGTCTTCTTGATTCATATTGTCCCTTTTTTTATCATTAAGTTCTACTTTTTACTTCCACTCATATTCTTGTTTATGAAGTTAACATTATCTAATACAAATGTAGATACTCCAGCGTCCCTCTTATTAGTGTTTACATCATATATTTTTCCATCCTTTTGCTTTTAACTAATCTCTGTTTATATTTAAAGTGGGTTTCTACTTAGGTTTTGTTTTTCATTCATTCTAACAATCCTGCATTCTTTTGAATTAATTATTATTCATGATTCGGTTTATATTTCCATTATTACTAATTACCTAGGCCTCTTTGTTTTATCTTTTTACAAGCTTTTAAAATTACATTTTATTGATTACGCTATTACAGTTGTCCCTATTTTTCTCCGTTGTCCTCCTCCACCTAGTACCCCCTATTCCTTCCAGCAATCCTCCCCATTAGTTCATGTCCATGGGTCATTCATATAAGTTCTTTATTTTTTTGTAATTAATTAATTTATTTTTCCAAATATATTTGTCTCCACCATCCCCTCACCACTTTCCCCTGCCCCCTCGCTCCTCCCTCCCTCAATTCTTCCCCACTTCAGCTTTGTCCATGAGTTCTTGCTGTATGTTCCTTGACTTGCCGCTTCCCTTCCTTTTGCCCGTCCACTCCTCCCTCCTTCCACCTTTCTGTTGGTTTCTTTTTCTTTTAGTGCCGTTGGTCTTATTTTCCTTGCATCTTTGTCTTGTTGGTTAGGTTCCGCTTATAGGTGAGATCATATGGTATTTGTTACTACAGGGCCGAGCAGTGCCTCCTGATGGCAGGACTATCTTGCCTTTATAAGCTGCTGTCACTCAGGGGAGTAGTCCGCCTGAGCCAGATGTAGATTGTGGACTGGGGAAGAGTCTGCACTGGGATCCTCAATGCCTCTGTCTCCAGTCTCTCCTTGAGGGTCTCTGTGAAGCTCTGTGACCCCTTTGGTCAGGGATCTACTATTTCTGCGGATTGCTCTGCCCTCGCAGGATGGCTCATTGCATGTACCCTGGCTCACGCAGGTGCCATCATGGGCCTGCGCTTGTGTCCTTGCCAGCTTCCCTGGAGCATGCCCGGGACTGGTCAGTTTAGGGTCTTCTATTGTGTGCTTTCCCGCTTTTGGCTCTTTGGGTGCGTAGCCTGCCCATGCAAAATCGAGACTACAGAAAGGGGTAAGAGTCAGTACCAGGACTCTCCAGGTAATCTTGTCTCCAGTCTCTCCCCGAGGGTGTCTGGGCAGCTCTGTGACCCCTTCTGCCAGGGATCCACTGTTTCTGCACACCACACATTGTAATTGCTCACCTTTTGCCTCAGGCGCCCACTTCTGCCTCTTTGGGGGTGTGGCCTACATGCGCAAAATGGGGACTAAGGAATGGGGAGGGAGTCTGCTCCAGGAATCTCGGATAATCCTCCAGTTCTTTCCCCAACCCCTCTGCCTCCAGTCTCTCCTCAAGGGTCTCTATGCAGCTGTGTGTCCCCTTTGAACAGGGATCCTCTATTTCTTCCAGCCAGTCTCCACTCAGCCCCCAGCCCACATGCACACAAGCTGTGTGTGGAGTGTGCAGAAGGCAGGTTAATTGATTCCCTTATGTCTGAGCGAGATGGTAGCTGCAGAGTGGGAGGTGAGTTATCTCTGGGGCTCCGCTGGCCACCATCTCTGTTCTCTTCACAAAGTTTTCCTCACCAATCTTTCCTCAGGCTCCAGCCCACTCTGCTGCCGCCTCTACCGAGAGCTCAAGGAAGGCAGCTGCCATTGCAAATTTTTTTTTTTGGCCCTTTAAATGTCTCTTTTCATCTCCAACCACCTGTCTCTGGCAGAGAGCACCCCTAAGCTTTTTGGAGTTGCTTTTTGTCTGTGTGCTTTCCTGGTTTCAAATGGTTTAGTCTAGGGGTCCCTGTTTAGGATTCAGTCCCTGTTGTTCTCAGGGGGATCCAATTGGCCATTTCAATGTCCCTCTGTTGCTGGTGCCTTCTGGGCACCCAGCCTCCCCTCTTGAGCCTCTATCACTTCTCACCCATTAGGATGTGTGCAAGTTGATTCCACTGTCTGTCTGCAGCTCCAAGGCACCTCTCCCTCTGTCCTTCCATTGTTTTCCAGGTGATTTCTCCACTATTTAGTCACAATTCCAGTTTGGTCTTGGGAGGAGGTCAGCATGACTCCCATTCACTCCTCCACCATCTCTTTCTCCTCATATAAGTTCTTTAACTTCTCCATTTCTTATACTGTTCTTAACATTTCTATCTATTCTGTATGTACCAATTTGTACTTCTTAACCCTTGCTCCTTTTCCCCTAATCTCCCCCTTCTGCCTCCCAAACAATAACCCTTCAAATGATCTCCATATCTATGATTCCGTTACTATTCTGCTTGTTTGCTAGTTTGTTTTTAATTTTAGTTGTTGATAGTTGTGAATTTGTTGCCATGTTTATATTCATAGTTTTGATTTTCTTTTCCTACATAAGACCCTTTAACAGTGCATATAATAATGACTTGTTGATGTTGAACTCCTTTAGCTTTATGTTGTCTGGGAAGCACTTTATCTGCCCTTCAATTCTAAATGATAGCTTTTCTGGGTAGAGTAATCTAGGTTGTAGGTCCTTGCTTTTCATCACTTTGAATACTTCTTGCCAGTCCCTTCTAGCCTGCAGAGTTTCTTTTGAGAAATCAGCTGGTTGTATAATGGGAACTCCTTTGTAGGTAACTAACTGCTTTTCTCTTGCTGCTCTTAAGACTCTTTCTTTATCTTTAGGTTTTATTGAAACTTCCAGCCAAGGTGGAGGTATAGGTAGACACACTTTGCTTACTTGCACAACCAAAAGGACAACAACAAATTTAATAACAAAAATCCCAGACTGCCAGAAAATAGAACTGTATGGAAGTCTGATAACCAAGGAGTTAAAGAGGAAACATATATCCAGACTGGTAGGAGGGAGCAAAGACAGTCAGATGGAGAGGATGTGTAGCAAGGCAGTGGCTGGAGGACTGGGCGGGTGAGACTGCTGCTGGCAGTCCCACATTTGCATGCAGATAAACCAGGAGGAGCAACAAGGGAGTGAGACAGATTGTGCAACCTGGGGTTCCAGCATTGGACAAGCAAACCACAAAACCTCTGCCTGTAAAAACCTGTGTGGGTTACAGTGGTGAGGGAAACTCCTAGCCTCACAGGGGTGTTCATTAGAGAGACCTACAGGGTCCTTGAACATACACAAGCCAACCCACCCAGGAATCAGCACTAGAACAGCCCAATTTGCTTGTGGGAAGTGGGGAAAGTGACTGAAAGTAGGGTAAAAGCCTAACAAGCAGCATTGTTCTCTCTCAGACCCTTCCTCCACATATAGCGCCACAATGCCGAGTGAGTTTCCCACCCTCGTGAAACCTAAGGCTCTGTCCCTTACAATGTAACAGGTGTAACAAGGCAGAGAAATATGGCGCAAATGAAAGAACAGATCAAAACTTCAAAAATAGGACTAAGTGATGAGGAGAGAGCCAACCTATCAGATGTAGAGTTCAAAACACTGATAATTAGGATGCTTACTGAAATGGTTGAGTATGACTGCAAATAGAGGAAAAACTGAAAGCTATATGGAGTGAAATAAAGAAAAATATACAGAGAACCAACAATGAAGGGAAGGAAGCCAGGACTCAACAATTTGGAGCAGAAGGAAGAGATAAACATTGAACCAGAACAGAGTGAAGAAATAAGAAATCAAAAAAAAAAAAATGAGGAGAGGCTTAAGAATGTCTGGGACAACTTTAAACAATCCAACATCCAAATCACAGGGGTGACAGAAGGAGAAGAAGAGCAAGAAATTGAAAACTTATTGGAAAAAATAATGAAGGGAAACTTCCCCAAATTGGCAAAGGAAAGAGGCTTCCAGGAAGTCCAGGAAGCTCAGAGAGTCCCAAAAAAGTTGGATCAAGGAAGCACACACCAAGACACATCATGATTAAATTACCCAAGATTAAAACTAAGGAGAGAATCTTTTTTTTTTTTTTACTTTAAATGTTATTTTATTTTTTGTTTAATTTTTTTCAATTTATAAATCATGTTTATTCTATTACAGTTGTCTTAGTTTTTACCCCTTTACCCCCCTCCACCAATCCCACCCCCACTCCCACTCCTACAGTCAACTCCCACTCTGTTGTCCATGTCCAGGGGTCATTCATACATGTTCTTGTCTAGTCCCTTCCCCTTCTTTCTACCATTGTCCTCTTTCCCCATCCCCTCTGGTCAATTTCAGTCTGCTCCATGTTTCCATGCCTGTAGTTTATTTTGTTTGTTAGTTTACTTTGTTGAATAGATTCTACTTATAGGTGAGATCATGTGGTAATTGTCTTTCATCAACTCGCTTATTTCACTTAGCTTAATATTCTCCAGTTCCATCCATGTCGTCGCAAAAGGTAGGAGTTCCATTTCTGTCTCATTCATTTTTTCTTAAATGCAGATTGATTTTACTTATTTTTTTAAATGTCAAAGTTAATTATAAAATATTAAAAAAATTTAAAACCATTATAAGTCTCAGCAATTAAACCAACATGACACCAGCACAGAAATAATCAAGTAGCTCAATGAAATATAATGAACATTCTAGAGACAAATGTATATATCTGATTAATATATGTATGATTAAGTTGATATTTCAAATGGGGAAAATAAGGCTTATTCAACAAATAAGGTGCATGGACCACTATTACTTGAAATAAATACAGAGCCCTATTTCACACATTATACAAGAAATATTCAGGTGAGTTAAAAATCAATATGTAGCATCTAAAGAGCTTTAGAAGAAAATAGAACTAATATTTTTCATGACCTGAAGTAAAATATTCAAGTGCAGAAGATATAAAATACATATTGACATATGACTATATTAAACACTTAAGACTGTACAGTCACATACCTATAAAAAAGTTAAAGGACAAGGAATAAAATAAAAAAGTATTTGCAACACATCTAAACATGGTTAATAGGATTTTTTTAATGGAAAAAAGTTCTAAAAAACCTTTAATCAATAAATGGATTAAGAATACCAAAAAGTCATTTAAAGTTTTTTTTTTAAAAAAATAGAAATATGCAAGAAATATACTAAAACAGGTTTAGTTTCAACAAATAGTAAAGGAACAATTATAATAACATTATTGTCACAATCAGGTTAATGAGTGTTAAAAATATTGGTAATATCAAGTATTGGCAACTCTGAAAGGAACTGGGTATTCATAGAAACTTTTTCTTCATCTTAAAGCAGTCCCTTTAGCATATTTTGCAGTGCTGGTTTGGTGAAGGTATAGTCTTTTAGTCTTCTTTTGTCTGGAAAACTCATTTTGCTTTACATTTTAATTGAGATCCTTGCTGAGTAGACCAGTCTTGGTTGAGGGCCTTTGCTTTTCATGACTTGGAATATTTATTGCCATTCCCTTCTGCCTTGCAGTGTTTCTGTTGAGAAGTCAGCTGCTAGCCGTATTGCCCCTGCCCACTCCAGAGTCTAGCCCACTCTGCCCTCTCACCCTTTGCTGGAAACCAGGGTAAGTGGCTGCAAATAAAAATTTATGCATTGGCCCTTTAGTTCTTTACATTTCCAGCAGCCTGTCTCTGGCAGAGGGCAACCTTGCCGCTTTTCGCAGCTTTGGGCTAGAGATCCCCACTTTTGGTTTAGACTCTGCTCCTCTCAGGGGGATCCAACTGGCTGTTTCAATACTCTTCTGATGTTGCTGCCCGTGGGTGCCCCGCCTGCCTTCTCAGGTCTGTACAGTACTCCTTACCAGTTAGATTGTGCTAAAGCCGATTCTTCTGTCTCTGAGGTTACAAGGCTCCTCTCTCACTATTGTTCAGTTGTTTGTTTTGGGTTATTTCTCCACAATTTAGTTGTAATTCCAGGTTGGTCCTGGGAGGAGGTCAGTCTTTCACTCACTCCTCCACCATCTTGATTCTCAAATAGGAAGAGAATCTTAAAAGCAGCAAGAGGAAAGGAGACAGTTACCTACAAAAGAGTACCCATAAACCTATCAGCTGATTTCTCAAAGAAACTTTACAGGCAAGAGGGGACTGACAGGAAGTATTCAAAGTCTTAAACAGCAAGGACCTATATCCAAGATTACTATATCCAGCAAAGCTATCATTTAGAATGGAAGGGCAGATAAAGTACTTCACAGATAAGATAAACTTAACAGAGTTCATCATCACCAAGCCTTTATTATATGAAATGTTAAGAAAAAGAAGATCAAAACTATGAACAGTAAAATGACAACAAACTCAAAACTATCAACAACTGAATCTAAAAAGAAAACAAACATACTAAGCAAACAACTAGAACAGGAACAGAATCATAGAAATGGAGGTTACATGGAGAGTTATCAGTGGGGAGGGGGAGGGGCAGAATGGCAGAAAAGATACAAGGAATAAGAAGCATAAATAGAAGGTATGAAACAGACAGGGAGAGGTTAAGAATAGTGTAGGAAATGGAGAAGCCAAAGAACTTATATGTACGACCCATGGACATGAAGTAAAGGGGTGATGGTAATGGGAAGGGAGTGAAGTACAGATGTGAATATAGAGGAGAAAAAAATGGGACAAGAGTAATAGAATAATCAATAAAATATACTTTTTTAAAAAAAGATTCTTTCTTTATCTTTAATCTTTGGCATTTTAATTATGATTGGTCCTGGTGTGGTCCTCTTTGGGTGCACCTTGTTTGGGACTCTGTGCTTTCTGGACTTATATATCTATTTCCTTCACCAAATTAGGAAGTTTTCCTTCATTATTTTTTCAAATAAGTTTACATTTCTTACTCTTTCTCTTCTCCTTCCAGCACCCCTATGATTCAATTGTTTGTGCATGTGAAGTTATCCGAGAGGTTCCTTATTCTATCTTTGGTTTTTGGGTTTTTTTATGGATTTTTTTCCCCTGTTGCTCTTCTGATTGAATTTTATTTTTTCCTTATGTTCCAAATCATTGACTTGATTCTCAGCTTCCTCCATTCCCCTGTTGATTCACTGCAAATTTTTCTTTATTTCACTTACTATAATCTTCATTTCTGCCTGGAACTTTTTTATGCTGTTTATGTATCCAATGACTCCTCAAGCAACCTAATACCCAGAGTTTTGATCTCTGCATCAGATCGGTTGCTTATCTCCATTTTGTTTAGTCCTTTTTCTGGAGCTTTGTTCTGGTTTTTCATTTGGGCTGTATTTCTTTGTTTCCTCATTTTGGTAACCTTCCTGCATTTGTTTCTATGTAGAGCTGCTTTGACTCCTCATCTTTGCCATTGAAGAAGAGTACACTGGTACATTGGGTGGGGCAGAGCCTTAGGTAATTGCCAGGGTGTGGCAACCCATGTGAATGAGGTTGATGGAGTCTCAGGTATGGTATGGCCATTCTGTGGCTTTCTGTGGGGGAGAGCTCAAAATTGGGACAATGTCGCTACCTAGCCTCTGGAGTTTTGTCTGGGAAGAAGCTGTCCCCCAGGTTTTTCCCTGATACCAGACACCTGAGGTTATCACTGTATGCCACTGGTGTCCTTCCAGCTGCTGCTGTGATGTTGGACCCCTGAGGGAGTGAGTCTGTGTAAGTCCTAAGTCCATTGTGTGCCCTTTAAGAGGAGATGCTAGAGAATCCTGCAGTTTCTTCCACCGTCCCGACTCCCACTGGCTTTTACCACCAGAAGTTATGGACACTTATCTTCCTGGCAGTGAAACTCTGGACTGGGTTGTCTGGTGTGGTACTGGGATCTGTCATGCCCGAGGTATCCCTTACAATTTTTATCCATCGCACATGGGTGTGGGACTGCCTGTTCTGTGTGTGTCCATATCTCCGCGTGTTTCTGCCCCTCCTACCTGTCTGGATGAATGTGACTTCTTTAATTCCTTGGCTGTCAGACTTCCATACAGCTCAATCTTCTGACAATTTGGGGTGATAATTGTTGTGTAGTTTATCTGTAATTTTTGCCTTGGTTGTATGAGGAGGCGAGCCGTGTTTACCTATGCATCCATCTTGACTGGAAGTGTTTTTTTCCCCCCACAAGTTCTTAATGGTTATTCTTGCCCTGCATTATCCAATATGGAAGGTAATATCTATATATGGCTATTTAAATGTGAGTCTTTAATTAATTCAGTTTAAATGCAATTACAATTTCATATCCTTAGGGGAACTAACCACATTTCAAGTTCAAAGTATCCACATTTGGCTAGTGGCTACCTATGGATGGTGTAGCTGTAATTCAAAATATATGTATGCCTTTAACTTCTCACAGTCTTCCTTCAAATAATGTACCACTTTATGTAAAGTGTAAGAGATGTAAGTGGTGTGCTTCCATTTCATCCCTCTATCCTTTGCTTTATGGTTTAAATCCTTTAATATATTACTTTTTTAAATACAGCCAGCTATAACTTAGATTGAAAGTAAGAAGAAGGTCTCATATTTAAGGTATATAAATGTTGAATCATTATATTGTACATCTGAAACTAATATAATATTGTATATAAATATATTAAATTATATGTATAGTGGTACCTTGGTACTTGTTAATTTGTTCTAGAACTTGTGAAGAGTACTGAAACCAACAAATACTGAGTAATGAAACATTTCCTCCTGTGGGGCAGCATTATGACTCATACAAGTTCTACCAACTGTGACAAGTCCTAAGGAAGCTCAATGGCTAAGACATTTATTTCTCATAAAAAAAGAAAAAGAAAATTACTGGCCAGTATCTATGATGAACATAGATGCTAATATCCTCAACAAAATATTGGAAATTGGATCCAGCAATATATTAAAAAGATCATACACCATGATCAAGTGGTATTTATCCCCGGGATGCTAGGATAGTACACAAATCAATATTCACACATCAATAAATATAATACACCACATAAAAAAATGAAGGACAAAAACCACATGATCATATGAATACAGAAAAAGCTTTTGATAAAATTCAGTACCCATTGATGATAAAAACACTCAGCAAAGTGGAAATAGAAGGAGCATACGTCAACATAATAAAGTCTGTATATTAGAAACCTACTGCTCACAGCATAGGTAATGGGTAAAAACTAAAAGTGTTTCCCTTAAGATCTAGAACAAGACAAAGATGTCTGCTCTCACCACTCCTATTCAACATAGAACTGAAAGTTCTAGCCACAGTGATCAGAAAAGAAAAGGAAATAAAAGGCATCCAAATTGGAAAGGAGAAAGTAAAATTGTGTTTATTAGCACACTACATGATAGTGTACATAAAGACTCTATAATCTCCACCAAAAAACTACCCGACCTATAAGTGAATTTGGCACAAAGTTGTGGGATACAAAATTAATATTCAGAAATCGATGGCACTCCAAATTGATTGAGAAATCAATTTTGTACACCAAAAATGAAATACCAGAAACAGAAATTAGGAAAAAAAAATACCATTTACTATAGCCACAAGAAAAATAACGTACCTGGGAATAAACCTTAACAAGGAGGTAAAAGGCTTATTCTTAGAAAACTATAAAACACTGAAGAAAGAAATTGAGGAAGACAAAAATAGGAAGGACTTCAAGATGGCAGAGGAGAGAGTGGAAGTCACATTGACCTCCTCCCAGGACCAATATGGAGTTACAACTAAATGGTGGAGAAATCACCTAGAAAACAACTGAACAATAGCAAGAGAAGAAACTTAAAACCTTGGACAGAGAGACGAATCAGCTTTAGCACAATCTAACTGGTAAGGAGTTGGGTAGAGACTCGAGAAGACGGGCCTGGGTGCCCATGGACAGCAGCACCAGAGGGAGTCTTAAACAGATAATTGGAATGCCCTGAATTGAGTGGGGTCTGAACTATAGGCAGGTATCTCCAGCCTACAGCACCAGAGCCAAAACACTACACAGATAACAGCCAACTGTGAAAAATAGCAGGGTTGCTCTCTGCCAGAGATGGGCAGCAGGAGATGCAAAGAGACGCTGCAAGGGCCAACCCATAAATTTGTATGAGCAGCCACTTACCCTGGACTCCAGCAAAGGTGGGGGCAGAGCGGGCTGGAGCCGTTTAATGACAGACTGGGGAAGGAGGTTTTGAATGGGGGGCGGAACTGAGATAGTAGCGGGCCAGAACCAATGCTGACTCATCCCCCATTGAGCAGCAGCCATCTTCCTCAGGCAGAGCACTCCCTTGAGTGGCAGCAGCATGAGAGGACACAGTAGCCCAACCCCTAGAAGTCCGTGTTCCAGCTGGTAGTGCGCAAGTCTGACTGCTAAGTACAGAGTGGCAGTTACAAAGAGGAGATCCCTGGAAAAGAGGGCACCATATGGTCTAGAGATGCATGAGGAGGGCCTGTAGACAGAAGCTTTGGGGAGAAAACGGTGGAAGTAGCCTGCAGGCACCAGGTGCAGGCTCCTTCCCCATACAGCAGCAACCATCTAGCTCAGGCAGACCACTTCTCTGAGCAGCAACAGCATGAGAGGACACAAGAACCATGCACACAGGAGGGGCTCTGCCTCACGCTGTGGTGCCTAAGCCTGACTGCTGAGAACAGAGTGACTAGATTAACAACTGAAAGAGAACACCACAGACAGTAGATTCCTGGAAGTCTAAAAAGTGCCTAAGGTCAGTTGGGGTAACAGCTGACAGCATCAGAAGCAAATCCAGAAAGGGAAAAAAAAAGTGAGGTCTCCTACCATAAAAGTTCACACCACAAAATCAAGAAATCAAAACAGATCAATTTAAGAAGCAGAAGCAAAAAAAAGGAGTATCACAAATAATGGGAAGACAAAGAAACACCCCCAATTGAAGGGAAAGGTGAAATCTCCATAAAGAGAACTAAACGAAATAAGGCAAGTAAACTATCTGACATTGAGTTTGAAACAATGGTCCTAAAGAAGTTCAATGAGTGAGTTAAGAGAGAATTACAAAACACTACAGGGAAACTATGAGGAACTTACTGCAAACTATATCAGCATGAAAAAGGACATAGGAACTATCAACAAGAGGCAAGAGGAGATGAAGAATACCATTTCTGAATTGAAGAACACAGTAGAAGGAATCAAAAGCAGGCTAGATGAAGCAGAGGATTGAATTAGTGAGCTGGAAGACAAGGGAGAAAAAAGGTCCCAGAAAGAGATGGAAAATGAAAAGACTCACAAGAAATGAAGAGGCATTCAGGGAAATGCAGGACAAACTGAAATGTAATAATATCCATATTATAAGGATACCAGAAAGAAAAGAAGGGAGAGAACCTGTTTGAAAAAATAAATTGGAAAACTTGCCTAACTGGAGGAGAGAAAAAACCACACAAGTCTAGAAGGCACAGAGGTACCCATTCAAGAGGAACACAAAGAGGGCTACTCCAAGACACATCATTAAAATGGCAAATATCAAAGACAAAGAGAGGATCCTAAAGGCAGCAAGGGAGAAACATATACTAACATACAAGGGAACCTCAGTACAGCTAGCAGCTGACTTTTCAAGAGAAACACTACAAGCCAGGAGGGAATGGCAAGAAATATTCCAAGGAATGAAAGGCAAAGGCTGCAACCAAGACTGCTCTACCCAGCAAGGTTCTCAATTAAAATGGAAGGTGAAATAAGAATTTTCCCAGACTAATGAAGGCTAAAAGAAAATACTTCCACCAAACTAGCTTTGCAAGATATATTAAAGGGACTGTTTTAAGAAGATGAAGAAAAAGAGCGAGAAAGAGTAGAACACAGGTAGGAAGAGAAAATAAATGACAACGTACCTATCAATAGTAACTTTAAATGTAAATGGATTATTTGCCCCAATAAAAAGACATAGAATAGCTGAATGGATAAGAAAACATGACCCACACCTTTACTGCCTACATGAAACCCACCTCAGAACAAAGGACATGCAGAGACTGAAAGTAAAGGAATGGAAAGAAATAATCCAAGCAAATGGAAAGGAAAATAAAACAAGGGTAGCAATACTTATATCAGACTAAAGAGATTTCAAAACAAAGGCCATAAAAAGAGACCCAGAAGGACACTTTATAATACTCAAAGGAAGAATCCATTAAGAAGACATAAACATTGTAAACTTATGTGCACCCAACACAGAGCACCCAATATATAAGTAAAATATTGGAGGACCTCAAGAAAGATATAGACAGCAACACACTGATAGTAGGGGATTTTAACACCCCACTGTCAAAAAGGGAAATATCCTCCAAACAAAACATCAACAAGGATATTATGCAACTGAACCATGCATTAGATCAAATGGACTTAACTGACGTATATAAACCCTTTCATCTCAAAGAAGCAAAATACAGTATTCTTTTCAAATGCACATGGAACATTTTTAAAGATAGACCACATGACAGGATGCAAAACAATTCTCAACAAATTCAGGAAATCCAAATCATAACAAGGATTTTTTGGTATACGAGGGCTTGAAACTAGAAACCAGCCTCAAGGAAATAAAAGTGTTCAAACTAATGAAGACTGAATAGCATGCTATTGAATAATGAATGTGTCAATAATGAGATCAGAGAAGAAATCGAAAATTTTCTGGAAACAAATTAAAATGAAACACAGAACAGTCCAAATCCTATGTAACACAGGGAAGGGAGTCCTGAGAGGCAAGTTCATAACAATATAGATCTACCTAAAAATATAGAGGCATTTCAAATAAATGACCTAACCCTACAGCTTCAAAACTGGAGGCAACAGCAAACAAAGCCCAGAGAAAGTAGAAGGAAGGAAATAATCAAGATTAGAGCAGAACTGAATGACAGAGAGACAAAAAGAATAATTCAAAGGATCAGCCAATCCAGGAACTGGTTCTTTGAAATGATAAACAAAATTGACTTGTCTTTAAGCAGACTCATCAAGAAAAAAAGGGAGAAGACCCATATAAATAACATCAGAAATGAAAGAGAAGAAATAACAACTGATACCACAGAAATACAAAGGATCGTAAGAAACTTCTGTGAATAATTATATGCCAAGAAATTTGAAAACGTCAGTGAAAGAGATGGATTTTGTGAAAAATGTAACCTTTCAACTCTGAATGAAGAAGAAGCAGAAAGCCTAAACAGACCAATAACAGCTAGTGAAATTGAAGTACTTGCGAAAAAACTCCCAACACACAAAAACCCTGGACAGGGGGATTCACAGGAGAATTTTACAAAACATTTAAGGAAGAGATAATCCCTGTCTTTCTCAGATTATTCCAAAAAATTCAGGAAGAGGGAAGACTCTCTATTATGAGGCTAGCATCATCCTGATCCCAAAACCAGATAAAGACACAACAAAGGAAGAACACTACAGGTCAATATCACTGATGAATATAGACACTAAAATCCTCAACAAATTATTGACAAACTGCATCCAGCAATACATTAAAGAGATCATCCACCATGATCAAGTGGAATTAATCCCAGAGGTGCACGGATGGTTCAATATTCCAAAATGAATAAATATAATAGATCACATAAACAAAAGAAAGACAAAAGCCACATGATCATATCAATACATGTAGAAAAAGCATTAGATAAAGTACAGCATTCCTTTATGATAACACTCAGCAAAGTGCAAGTAAAGGGGGCATACATAACATAATAAAGGCTATATATGAAAAACCTACAGCTAGCATCATACTCAATGGATAAAAACTAAAAGCTTTTCCACTTAGATCGGGAACAATACAAGGATGTTTGCTTTCATCCCTCTTATTCACATAGTATTGGAAGTCCTAGCAACAGAGATCAGACAAGAAAAAGAAACAAAAGGCATCCAAATTGTAAAGGAGAAAGTACAACTATCATTGTTTGCAGATGACATGATAGTGTACATTGAAAACCCCATAGGCTCCACCAAAAAACTACTCAGCCTAATAAATGAATTTGTCAAAGCAGCAGGTCACAAACTCAATATTCAAAAATTGAAGGCATTTTTATACACCCGCAATGAAAAATGAGTAGCAGAAATCAGGAAAAAAATCCCATTTTCTGTAACAACAAGAAAAATAAAGTACCTAGGAATAAACTTAACCAAGGAGGTAAAAGACTTTTACGTAGGAAACTAGACAACACTGAAGAAAGAAATTAAGGAAGACACAAGTAAATGGAAGCATATACCATGTTCATGGATTGGAAGAGTAATCATCAAAATGTCCATACTACCCACAACAATCTATAGATTCAACGCAATCCCTATTAAAAGACCAATGACATATTTTTCAGACATATAACAAACATTTGACAAATTAATATGGAATCATAAATGATCCCGAGTAGCTGCAGCAATTTTGAGAAAGAAGAACAAAGTAGGAGGGATCACAGTACCTGTTATCAAACTATATTACAAGGCTGCTATAATCAAAACAGTCTGGTACTGATATAAGAACAGACACATAGATCAATGGAACAGAATAGAGAGCTCAGAAAGAAACCCATGTCTCTACGGTCAATTAATATTTGACACAGTGGGAAGAAGCATAAAATGGAGTAAAAATAGCTTCTTCAACATATGGTGTTGGGAAAGCTGGACAGCTACATGCAAAAAATTGAAATTTGACCACCAACTTACACCACACACAAAAATAAACTCAAGATGGATAAAAGACTTAAATATAAGTCTCGACACCATAAAAGTTCTAGAGGAGAACATAGGCAGGAACCTCAGATATCGCACGCAGCAGGGTTTTTGCAGATATCTCCCCTAGAGAAAGGGGCCTAAAGGAAAGAATAAACAAATGGGACTTCATCAAAATAAGAAGCTTCTGCACGGCTAATGAAAACATCAGCAAAATGAAAAGGAAACCAACCACATGGGAAAATATATTTGCTAATGTTACCTAGGACAAAGATTAGATACCCAAAATATATAAAGAACTCACACTACCCTACTCCAGGAAGACAAACAATCCAATTAAAAATGGGCAAAGGATCTGAACAGACACTTCTTCAAGGAGGACATCAACTAGGCCCAGAGACATATGAAAGGATGCTCAGAATGAGTAGCCATCAGCAAATTAATACCACAATAAGATACCACTTCACACCAGTCAGAATGGCCATCATAAATAAATTAACAAACAACAAGTCCTGGTGAGGTTGTGGAGAAAAAGGAACCCTAGTACATTTTGGAGGGAATGCAGATTGGTGCAGCCACTGTGGTAAAGAGTTTGGAATTTCCTCAGAAATGGAACTGCCTTTTGACCCAGCAATTCCACTGGTGGGATTATACCCTAAGAACTACAAAACACCAATTCAAAAGAACCTATGCACTCCGATGTTTATAGCAGCACAACTTACAATAGCCAAGTGCTGGAAGCAACCTGTGTGCCCTTCAGTAAATGAATGGGTCAAAAAACTATGGCACATGTACACATTGGAATACTACACACCAGAAAGGATGAAAGAGCTACCACTCTTCATGACAGCATGGATGGAACTGGAGAGCATTATGCTAAGTGAAATAAGCCTGGCAGTGAAAGACAAAAACCATGTGATTTCACTTATTAGTGGAACATAATCAACAAAATGGACAAGCAAGGAAAATATAACCAGCAACACTGAAAGAAAAAAGAAACTGACTGTTGGCGTGAGTAAGAGAGGGAGAGTGGTAACAGGAAATGGTAGGGGAAGGGTCAAATCAGGGAACATGTATGTAGGACCCATGGACAAAGCCAAAGTAGGGAAGGATTGAGGGAGGGATTTGGGGGTGGGTGGGGTAGGGGAAAGTAGTGGTGGTAAAATTGAGACAAATATATTTTAACAATTAAAAAAAAACACAAATAAATGGAGGCCTATACTGTGTTCATGGATTGGAAGAATTAACATCATTAAAATGTCCATACTACCCAAAGAAATCTATCAACTCAATTCAATCCCTAATAGAATACCAATGTCCTATTTTACTGATCTAGAACAAATACTCCAAAAATTTATATAGAACCACAAAAGACCTGCAATAACCACTGCAACCTTGAGAAAGGAGAATAAAGTTGAGGGGATCTTAATACCCAATTTCAAACTATACTACAAGGCCACTATTATCAAAGTAGTCTGGTACTGGCATAAGAACAGACAGATTAATGGAACAGAACCAGATGTAAACCCTTGTATCAATGGCCAATTAATATTTGACAAAGGAGGCAGAAGCATAAAAAGTAAAAATAGTCTTTTCAATAAATGGTGTTGGGAGAACTGGACTGGTACATACAGAAAAATGAAACTAGACTACTAACTTCCACCATATACCAGAATGAGCTAAAATGGATAAAAAACAAATATAAAGCATCATATCCTAAAAGTCCTAGCAGAAAACATAGACAGTAAAATTTCAGATAATCCATGTAGCAATATTTTCACTGATATATCTCCTAGGGCAAGGGAAATAAAGGAAAAAATAATAAAGAAATGGGACTACATCTAAGTAAAAAAGGTTCAGCTTGGATAAAGAAATCATCAAAATGAAAAGGGAACCTATTGTATGGGAGATCATATTTGCCAATGATACATTATACAAGGGTTTAATCTTCAAAATATCTAAAAAAAAAAAAAGTCATATGACTCAATACCAGGAAGACAAACAATCCAATAATAAATGGCCAAAGGCTTGAATAGACATTTTCCCAAGAAGGGCATACAGGTGGCCCTTGTGAAAAGATGCTCAGCATCACTAGCCATCAGAGTGATGCAAATGGAAACTACAATGAGATACTGCCTTACTCCTGTTAGAATGGCTATCATTAATAAATCAACAAACAAGTGCTGGCAAGGATGTGGAAAAAAGGGAATACTAGTACACAGCTAGTGGGAATACAGATTGGTCTGGCCACTGTGGAAAAGAGTATGGAATTTCCTCAAAAAAAAAATTGCCTTTTATCTCTTTCTCTTGTCTGACTGCTGTGGCTAGGACTTCCAATACGATGTTGAAAAGAAGTGGTGAGAGTAGACATCTTTGTCGTGTTCCCGATCTTAGTGGGAAAGCTTTCATTTTTGCCCATTGAGTATGATATTGGCTGTAGGTTTTTCATATACGGCCTTTATTATGTTGAGGAATGCCCCATTTATTCCCATTTTGCTGAGTGTTTTGATCATAAATGGGTGCTGTACCTTATCAAATGCTTTTTCTGCATCTATGGAGATGATCATGTGGTTTTTGTCTTTTCTTTTATTTATGTGATGTATCACGTTTACTGATTTGAGTATATTGAACCATCCCTGCATCCCGGGGATGAATCCCACTTGATTGTGGTGGATAATCTTTTCAATATATTGCTGGATGCGATTTGCCAATATTTTGTTGAGGATTTTAGCATCTATGTTCATCAGCGAAATTGGCCTGTAGTTTTCTTTCTTTGTAGGGTCTTTATCTGGTTTTGGGATTAGGGTGATGCTGGCCTCATAGAAAGAGTCTGGGAGTCTTCCCTCCTCTTGGATTTTTTGGAATAGTCTGAGAAGGACAGGGGTTAGCTCTTCCTTAAATGTTTTGTAAAATTCTCCTGTGAAACAGTCCGGCCCAGGGCTTTTGTGTACTGGGAGTTTCTTGATTACTGCTTCAATTTCCCTAGCTGTTATCGGTCTGTTCAAGCTTTCTGTTTCATCCAAATAGGAAAGGAGGAAGTAAAGCTATCATTGTTTGCAGATGACATGATAGTGTACATAGAGAACCCTGTAGACTCTACCAAAAAACTCCTCAACCTTATAAGTGAATTTGGCAAAACAGCAGGATACAAAGTCAACATTCAGAAATCAAAGGCATTTTTGTACACCAGCAATGCAACAGAAGAAGAAGAAATCAGAGAAAAAATACCATTCGATATAGCAACAAGAAAAATAAAGTACCTAGGTATAAATTTAACCAAAGACGTAAAAGACCTGTATGCAGAAAACTATACAACATTGAAGAAAGAAATTAAGGAAGACACAAATAAATGGAAGCACATACCGTGCTCATGGATCGGAAGAATTAATATCCTCAAAATGTCCATACTACCCAAAGCAATTTATAGATTCAACGCAATCCCTTTTAAGATACCAATGATGTATTTCACAGAAATATAACAGAGATTTCAAAAATTTATATGGAACCATAAAAAACCCTGAATAGCCACAGCAATTTTGAGAAAGAAACACAAAGTAGGAGGGATCACAATACCGGATATCAAACTCTACTACAAAGCCACTATACTGAGAACAATCTGGTACTGGCACAACAACAGACCCATAGGCCAGTGGAACAGAATAGAAAACCCAGAAATAAGCCCAGGTCTCTATGGACATCTAATATTTGACAAAGGGGGCAGAAGCATAAAATGGAGCCATAATAGCCTCTTCAACAAATGGTGTTGGGAGAGCTGGACAGCTACATGCAAAAAATTGAAATTGGATCATCAGCTGACACCATACACAAAAATAAACTCAAGATGGATAAAAGACCTAAATATAAGTCACAACACCATCAAAGTGCTAGAGGAGAATATTGGCAGGAAACTCTCAGATATCCCACGCAGCAATTTTTTCACTGATGTGTCTCCTAAAGCAAGGGACATAAAGGAAAAAATAAACAAGTGGGACCTCATCAAAATAAGAAGCTTCTGCATGGCTAAAGAAAACATCAGCAAAATGAAAAGGGAGCCAACCGTATGGGAAAATATATTTGCTAATGATACATCAGATAGAGGTTTGATCTCCAAGATATATAAAGAACTCATTCAACTCCACTCCAAGAAGACAAACGATCCAATCAAAAAATGGGCAAAGGACCTGGGCAGATGCTTTTCTAAGAAGGAGATACAGAGGGCCCAGAGGCATTTGAAAGGATGCTCAGCATCACTAGCCATCAGAGAAATGCAGATCAAAACCACCATGAGGTACCACCTCACACCAGTCAGAATGGCCATCATAAACAGATCCACAAACAACAGGTGCTGGCGAGGCTGTGGAGAAAAGGGAACCCTAGTCCACTGTTGGTGGGAATGCAGACTGGTGCAGCCACTATGGAAAGCAGTGTGGAATTTCCTCAGAAAGCTGAAAATGGAAATGCCTTTTGATCCAGTGATTCCCCTGCTGGGACTATACCCTAAGAACACCAAAACGCCAATACAAAAGAACCTATGCACCCCAATGTTCATAGCAGCACAATTTACAATAGCCAAGTGTTGGAAGCAACCTAAGTGTCCATCAGTAGATGATTGGATCAAAAAATTATGGTAAATATACACAATGGAATACTACGCAGCAGAAAGAAAGAAAGAACTACTAAAGTTCGCGACAGCATGGATGGAACTGGAGAGCATCATGCTATGCGAAATAAGCCAGGGGGCGAAAGACAAATACCATATGATCTCACCTATAAGCGGAACCTAACCAACAGTACAAAGATGCAAGGAAAATATGACCAGCAACACTGAAAGGAGAAGAAATCAACAGAGACAAGAGGGATGGAGGGAGGGGCAGGCAGGGAAAGGGAAGGGAAGGGGCAAGTCAAGGAACATATAGCAAGGACTCATGGACAAAACCAAAGGGGAAGAGCTGAGGGAGGGAAGGAGGGAGAGGGCAAGGGAAAGTGGTGGGGGGGGGGGGGAGGCAGAGACAAATGTATTTAAAAATAAAGAAAGAAAGGAAAAAAATGGAACTGCCTTTTGAACCAGGAATTCCACTGCCGGGAATATACCCTCAGAAGCTTGAAACACCAATTCAAAAGAACGTATGCATCTCTATGTTCATAGCATTGCTATTTACAATAGCGAAGTGTTGGAAACAGCCTAAGTGCCCATCAGTTGATGTGTGGATCAGAAAACAGTGGTACATTAACGCTATGCAATACTACACAGCAGAAAGAAAGAAGTAATTCATGCTTTTTGTGACAGCATTGATGGAATTGGAGAATATTATGCTAATTGAAATAAGCCAATCGGTGAAAGACAAATATCATGTGATCTCGCTCATAAGAGGAACCTAAAGGAACAAATTACACTAATAAGAAAAATAAAACCAGAGACATGGAAACATGGAACAGTCTGACAACAGTCAGAAGGAAGGGATGAGGCAAATAATGGTGAAAGAAGGGGAAGGGACTAGTGAAAGAACATATATGAATGACCTATGGAAATAGACAACAGTCCATGGACTATTGTGAGAGTGAGTAGCAGGCTGGGTGGAGGAGGGAAAAGGAGGAAAAATTGGGACAACTGTAACAGAACAACAATAAGAAATTCTAAAATAAAATAAAATAAAATAAAAGAGGCAATAAAATGCTGAAAAAAAAGCAAAATGTAACAAATACTGGGTTTGACAAGGTCTGAAGCCAATGGGTACTGAGGTATGACTATATATATGTCTTTCCTTGATTTCTGGCACAAAGCTTTAAATCCCTTGAAATTTCCTCAGTGATAGGATGGTCTTTGTTATGCTAATGATCCATGTGGGCCCCTAAGTGGCTTCAGGATGATGGTTGGTCACCAGAAAGATCAAGTTTATGATTAGAAAGTTGGAACTTTCAGCCTCTGACCTTTGGGTAAAGGAGACCTGGTTATTCAGTTCAGTCACATGGCTAATGACTTAATCATTATTGTGTAATGATACTCCAACAGAAATTTTGGTTGCTGAGCACAGTGAAACTTTCAGGTTGGTGAACACACTGATATGCTGGGAGGGGGACATGCCCTGAATCCAAAGGGAAAAGGAATGGGAAAATGCATCTAGGTTGCTTCTAAACCTTGCCCTATGTGTATCTTTTCTAATAAAAATGTAATCATAAGGTTAGTGCTTCTTTGATTTAGATGAGCTGTTCTGGAGTGAATTATCAAAGTTGAGGGACTTACAGTAACCCATGAATTTGCAACCAAATTAATCAGAAGTTTGGATGACTTGGTGTTTTAAGTGGGGACTGTCTTGTGGAAGATTTGACCATAGCTTGTGATACCACACTAACTCCAGGTAGTTAGGGGCAGAATTGTATTGCAGTAAACCCCAGTTAGGGTAGAGACAGAACACCTGGTCTTACAGGGGCCCCTTTCTTGTAGTTGTATATACTATGTGCTCCTTTGGGGATGACTGAGCTGAAGTTAACTGTGATTTTTTAATTTTAGTAATTTTTGTTTTCTTTAGTTGACATATGAAATTCTTCCTTATCAATAAAGTTTTATTGGGATTTCATCTCTTAATAAGATGGATATTGGGGAGAGGCCTTTCACTGACACAAAATTTCAAACTCCATTTGTTAAGTGATGCTCTAGACATGTTTACTCCTAGTGCCAAAGTGAAATTATCGGCTGCACAAAACCTATTTTTTCTTTATAGAGTGGGAGAAGGTGAGCCGGGTCTGGAGAGCAGGCAGGCATGTGCCTCTATCAAAGGAACATCCTGTATATTTATGTAAAATAATGTATGAAGAATAATCTGGAAAGTGATTCCCTTAAAGTTGTCTCTGGGTATTACCCTTGGAAAGTCTTTGTGTATTTCCAGGGTTCATAAAGCCTAGTTTGAAAACTTCTGTTTCAGTACATTGGTTAATAAAGTTTTTGCTCTGTTTACTTCCACTTTTATAATTGCTTAATTTTCTGTAATTATGAAATCAACTTTTGCTTATTTGAAAAATTTTTTTCCTTGGTCTTATCCTTCAGAGTTAATTATGATTATCAGTGGAATATTGTACTAAATTTTCCTGGCCATTTCCGAGTATTTTATCACTAACCTTTCCTGGATGGTCACAATTTACAGCATTTAAAATGCATAACCCCCACAAGTAACCCTATTTTGATTCCTGTTTAGGCATCATTCCTAAAGCCCTTGTGTTATTAGGAGAAAGGCACTTTTACAAAGTTTTTTCCTCAAGAGTTTTATTAAAGCAAACGACCGCCTCTCCAAAAAACCAAATATGTGTTAACAAATAAAAACCCAGGATATAAAAGGTGTAAACAGTAATATAAATGGAACCCCTTTAAAATGGAGCAGAGCTGCCATGCTAGAGAAACTACTTGCCTATTCCATGTCTCAAACCTTTGGATGTTAAAGCACAATCAAATGATCTTTGGAATGAGTTTAGGGAAACCTTGTGCCCCAAAGAACAGTTTGCAAAGAAAACAAGAAAGCAGTTGTTATGGCTACTGGACTGATGACTGTGCACTGAAAATTTAAAACATTATTAAAATTAATATCACTAAGTTATGTTATCTGCAGCAATAGAAATTCCTTCCTTTTACTGACGTAATTTTTCCTCTTCCATTTCTCATAAATACCCATCCTAACTGGAACACTACTTGGGCTTCAGCCTAAATCAGTATGTCCCAAATAACTATTCTTCTTAATTTCAAATAATCATTTTCTGGCCTCCCACTTTGAAAGTTCTTTTCATTTTAAAGTTATTAAAGGTTTGGCTTTTGAATAAGATTACATTTGATTTTTTTAATGAGTCTGAAGTCACGATTAGTCTAGACAACAGGCACACAGTCCCATGCAGTGAAGTCTTCCAAGGGCTTTAATGATATAAAGGTACTACTGACTCAGATTTGTAGATCATTGATGCAGCTTGGATGTAGTAATTGTCCTCTAGTGTTAGTGTAAACCACACATGAAAAGATAAGAAGGATTAACTCCTTAATTCAAGAAGAATTTATGGTTTACTGTGGGGATGCAATCATGAAAAGGGAGCTGTTTTCCCTGCCTTCAAAAAGCTTATGTTCTAAAAGATGGTACTCAGGAAAAAATTGTTAATGTCAATTAAATATTACCAGAATTTTTATTTCTGTTTTGGAGGTGTTTTTTTTAAAATTTATTTACTTTTTAAATACATTTGACTCTGCCTCCCCCCACACCACTTTCCCTTGCACCCTCCCTCCTTCCCTCCCTCAGCTCTTCCCCTTTGGTTTTTTCCATGAGTCCTTGCTATATATTCCTTGACTTTCCCGTTCCCTTCCCTTTCCCTGCCCCCCCTTCCCTCTTGTCTCTGTTGATTTCTTTTCCTTTCAGTGTTGCTGGTCATATTTTCCTTGAATCTTTGTACTGTTGGTTAGGTTCCGCTTATAGGTGAGATCATATGGTATTTGTCTTTCGCCCCCTGGCTTATTTCGCATAGCATGATGCTCTCCAGTTCCATCCATGCTGTCGCGAACTTTAGTAGTTCTTTCTTTCTTTCTGCTGCGTAGTATTCCATTGTGTATATTTACCATAATTTTTTGATCCAATCATCTACTGATGGACACTTAGGTTGCTTCCAACACTTGGCTATTGTAAATTGTGCTGCTATGAACATTGGGGTGCATAGGTTCTTTTGTATTGGCGTTTTGGTGTTCTTAGGGTATAGTCCCAGCAGGGGAATCACTGGATCAAAAGGCATTTCCATTTTCAGCTTTCTGAGGAAATTCCACACTGCTTTCCATAGTGGCTGCACCAGTCTGCATTCCCACCAACAGTGGACTAGGGTTCCCTTTTCTCCACAGCCTCGCCAGCACCTGTTGTTTGTGGATCTGTTTATGATGGCCATTCTGACTGGTGTGAGGTGGTACCTCATGGTGGTTTTGATCTGCATTTCTCTGATGGCTAGTGATGCTGAGCATCCTTTCAAATGCCTCTGGGCCCTCTGTATCTCCTTCTTAGAAAAGCATCTGCCCAGGTCCTTTGCCCATTTTTTGATTGGATCGTTTGTCTTCTTGGAGTGGAGTTGAATGAGTTCTTTATATATCTTGGAGATCAAACCTCTATCTGATGTATCATTAGCAAATATATTTTCCCATACGGTTGGCTCCCTTTTCATTTTGCTGATGTTTTCTTTAGCCATGCAGAAGCTTCTTATTTTGATGAGGTCCCACTTGTTTATTCTTTCCTTTATGTCCCTTGCTTTAGGAGACACATCAGTGAAAAAATTGCTGCGTGGGATATCTGAGAGTTTCCTGCCAATGTTCTCCTCTAGGACTTTGACAGTGTTGCAACTTATATTGAAGTCTTTTATCCATCTTGAGTTTATTTTTGTGTATGGTGTCAGCTGATGATCCAATTTCAATTTTTGGCATGTAGCCGTCCAGCTCTCCCAACAGCATTTGTTGAAGAGGCTGTTATTGCTCCATTTAATGCTTCTGCACCATTTGTCAAATATTAGATGCCCATAGAGACCTGGGCTTATTTCTGGGCTTTGTCTTCTGTTCCACTTGTCCATGTTTCTGTTCTTGTACCAGTACCAGATTGTTTTCAGTATAGTGGCTTTGTAGTATAGTTTAATGTCTGGTATTGTGATCCCTCCTACTTTGTTTTTCTTTCTCAAAATTGCTGAGACTACTCGGGGTCGTTTATGGTTCCATATAAATTTTTGACATGTCTGTTCTATTTCTGTGAAATACGTCATTGGTATCTTAATAGGGATTGCGTTGAATCTACAAGTTGCCTTGGGTAGTATGGACATTTTGAGGATATTAATTCTTCCAATCCATGTGCACAGTATATGCTTCCATTTATTTGTGTCTTCCTTAATTTCTTTCTTCAATGTTGTATAGTTTTCTGCATACAGGTCTTTTACGTCTTTGATTAAATTTATACCTAGGTACTTTATTTTTCTTGTTGCTATATCAAATGGTATTTTTTTTCTGATTTCTTCTTCTTCTATTTCATTACTGGTGTACAAAAATGCCCTTGATTTCTGAATGTTGACTTTGTATCCTGCTGTTTTGCCAAATTCACTTGTTAGGTTGAGGAGTTTTTTGGTAGAGTCTACAGGGTTCTCTATGTACACTATCATGTCATCTGCAAACAATGATAGCTTTACTTCCTCCTTTCCTCTTTGGATGCCTTTTATCTCTTTCTCCTGTCTGACCGTGGTGGCTAGGACTTCCAATACGATGTTGAAAAGAAGTGGTACGAGCAGACATCCTTGCCCTGTTCACGATCTTAGTGGGAAAGCTTTCAGTTTTTGCCCGTTGAGTATGATATGGCTGTAGGTTTTTCATATACGGCCTTTATTATGTTGAGGAATGCCCCCTTATTCCCATTTTGCTCAGTGTTTTGATCATAAATGGGTGCTGTACCTTATCAAATGCTTTTTCTGCATCTATGGAGATGATCATGTGGTTTTTGTCTTTTCTTTTATTTATGTGATGTATCACATTTACTGATTTGAGTATATTGAACCATCCCTGCATCCCTGGGGTGAATCCCACTTGATTGTGGTGGATAATCTTTTCAATGTATTGCTGGATGCGATTTGCCAATATTTTGTTGAGGATTTTAGCATCTATGTTCATCAGCGAAATTGGCCTGTAGTTTTCTTTCTTTGTAGGGTCTTTATCTGGTTTTGGGATTAGGGTGATGCTGGCCTCATAGAAAGAGTCTGGAAGTCTTCCCTCCTCTTGGATTTTTTGGAATAGTCTGAGAAGGACAGGGGTTAGCTCTTCCTTAAATGTTTTGTAAAATTCTCCTGTGAAACAGTCCGGCCCAGGGCTTTTGTGTACTGGGAGTTTCTTGATTACTGCTTCAGTTTCCCCAGCTGTTATCAGTCTGTTCAAGCTTTCTGTTTCTTCCTCCTTCAGTGCTGGAAGATTATACTTTTCTAAAAATTTCTCCATTTCATCAAGATTTTCAAATTTCTTGGCATATAATTGTTCATAGTAGTTTCTGACAATCCTTTGTATTTCTGTGGTATCAGTTGTTTTTTCTCCTCTTTCATTTCTGATATTATTAATTTGGGTTCTCTCCCTTTTTTTCTTGATGAGTCTGCTTAAAGGTTTGTCAATTTTATTTATCTTTTCAAAGAACCAGCTTCTGGATTGGTTGATCCTCTGAATTGTTCTTTTTGTCTCTATGTCATTCAGTTCTGCTCTAATCTTGACTATTTCCTTCCTTCTCCTTGCTCTGGGATTTATTTGTTGTTGTTTCTCCAGTTCTTGAAGTTGTAGTGTTAGGTCTTTTATTTGAAATATTTCTATTTTTTTTAGGTAAGCCTGTATTGCTATGAACTTCCCTCTCAGGACTGCCTTTGCTGTGTCCCATAGGTTTTGGACAGTTGTCTGTTCATTTTCATTTGTTTCCAGAAATTTTTTGATTTCTTCTCTTATCTCATTATTGACCCATTCATTGTTTAATAGTGTACTGTTCAGTCTCCATGAGTTTCCACGTTTTTGAAGTTTCTCTTTGAGGTTGATTTCCAGTTTGAAGGCCTTGTGGTCTGAGAAGTTTGGTAGTATTTCAATTTTCCTGAATTTGCTGAGGTTTGCTTTGTGTCCTATCATGTGGTCTATCTTTGAAAAACTGCCATGAGCATTTGAAAAGAATGTGTATTTTTCTTCTTTGGGATGTAAGGTTCTATATATGTCAGTTAAGTCTCTTTGATTCAGTGTGTCATTCAGCGCCACAATATGTTTATTAATGTTTTGTTTGGAAGATCTGTCCATTTTTGACAGTGGGGTGTTGAAATCCCCTACTATCAGTGTGTTGCTGTCTATATCTTTTTTTGAAGTCATCCAACAATTTCCTTATAAACTTGGGGGCTCCTATATTGGGAGCATATAAGTTTACAATGTTGATGTCTTCTTGATAGATTCTTCCTTTAAGTATGATAAAGTGCCCCTCTGGGTCTCTCTTTATGGCCTTTGCTTTGAAATCTACTTTGTCTGATACAAGTATGGCAACGCCAGCCTTTTTCTCATGCCCATTTGCTTGGAATATTATTTTCCATCCCTTTACTCTCAATCTGTGTAGGTCTCTTGCTCTGAGGGGGATCTCTTGTAGGCATCATATGTGTGGGTCATGTTTTCTTATCCATTCAGCTACCCTGTGTCTTTTGATTGGGGCATTTAGTCCACTCACATTGAGAGATATTACTGATAGAAACTTACTCATCTTTTCTCTTTGTACTTGTGTTCCTCTCTGTCTCATTCTTTTCCTTCATCTGCTTAAACCAGTCCCCTTAGCATATGTTGGAGTGCTGGTTTGATAGAGATGTATTCTTTTAGCCTTCTTTTGTCTGGAAAACTCCGTATTTCTCCTTCTGTTTAATGGAGAGCTTAGCTGGGTAGAGCAGCCTTGGCTGTAGGCCCTTGCTTTTCATGGCTTGGAATATTTGTTGCCATTCCCTTCTGGCTTGTAGTGTTTCTGTTGAGAAGTCAGCTCCTAGGCGTATCGGGGCCCCCCTGTATGTTACTTTCTCCTTCTCCCTTGCTGCCTTGAGAATTCTCTCTTTGTCTTTGACATGTGCCATTTTAATGATGATGTGTCTTGGAGTGGCCCTCTTGAGTCCCTCTTGTTGGCGTCCTGTGTGCCTCCTGGATCCATGAGAGCGTTTCTCTCCTCAAATTAGGGAAATTTTCCATCATTACATTTTTGAGGAGGTTCTCTATTCCTTACTCCTCTTTTTCTCCTTCTGGTATCCCTATTATACGGATATTATTGCGTTTCAGGTTGTCCTGCATTTCCCTAAATGCCTCTTCATTCTTTTTGAGCTGTTTTCTATTTCTTGTTCTTTCTGGGATCTTCTTTCTACCTTATCCTGCATCTCACTGATTCGATCCTCGGCTTCATCCAGCCTGCTTTGGATTCCTTCTACTGTGTTCTTCAATTCAGAAATGGTATTCTTCATATCCTCTTGTGTCTTCTTGATAGTTTCTATGTCCTTTTCCAGGCTGATATAGTTTGCTGTAAGGTCCTGATAGTTTATCTCCAGTTTCTCATAGTTACCTTTGAGCTGGCTGAGCTCATTATGCTTCCTTAGAACCATTGTTTTGAATTCCATATCTGATAGTTCCCTTGCCTCTATTTCATTTAACTCTCTCTGTGGGGAGTCCCCTTTTCCACTCATTTGGGGGGAACTTCTTTCTCTTCCCATTTTTGTGAGAGTGTGTTAAGTATTTTTGTCCTTTACTTTTCTTTCAGGGCCTGCCTCTGATGATGTCAGTTGTTGACCCTATAGGGCCTTGAGTTGTTTGTTTGAGCCTTTCAGAAGTGTAATACCTGTGTCTGACTCCTGCTTGGAGCAGCACTGTGACCGCTTCGGTCAGGGCTCGGCTATTTTTTGGGATCTCTTTGCGTCTCACGAGGGCTCTTTGTGCGCGTTCCCAGAGTGGCAGGGTCTCCTCCTGCCTGGGCTCGCATGTGCTTCCCCCAGATCAGGGGGCTTATTTGCGACCTCACGTACTCATCTGGCCCCCCTGGCACGTGAGCTTCGCGGCACTGGTCAGTTTAGGGTCTTCTATTGTGTTTTTTTCCCGCTTTTGGCTCTTTGGGTGCATTGCTTGCCCTCGCCAAATGGGGACTACGGAAATGGGAGGAAATCAGCTCTTGGACTCTCTGGTTAATCCTGTTTCTGGTCTCTCCTCCAGGGACTCTGGGCAGCTCTACTAATTTTGTGAGCCGCTCCGCAATCGGGGGGCGGGCGGGTCAATTCATGCCTGCCCTTGCTGCTTTGTGCACTCCCTCGCAGGTCACATGGGTGCCAGTCTGTGTGAGGCCTTGCCAGCCGGTGCAGACGTTCTCCAGCCCGCGTGGATCACACACAGGCTCGCCAACCCTCGCTGGTCACTCGGCGCAAGTGTGCGCGCCTGCTCTGGGTGTTTGGGGGTGTCTATGTGTGCCTTTCAGCTTTTGGCTCTTTGGGGGTGTGGCCTCTTCCCACGCAATGGAGACTACGGCAAGAGAAGGAGTCGGGACACCCCGGTTCCTCCTCCCGTTGTTTCCCCAACGCTTCAGTTTCTAGTCTCCCATCACGGGCCTCTGGACAGTTCTGTGACCCCTTCGGCCAAGGATCCACCCCCTGTGCGGACTGTGTTTCAATCGCGGGCAGTCTGGTTCATGCGCACCCTGCTTCTTCCTCTTTGGGGGCGCGCCTTTCCAGCCCACAATGGGGACTACCCAACGGGGGAGGGAGTTGGGACTTCCTGGTTCCTCCTCCCATTCTTTCACCAAGGCCTCCGTCTCCAGTCTCTCTTCAAGGCTCTCCCAGCCAGTCTGCACTGAGCCCCGCAGCTCACACGTGTATAAGCTGTGTGCGGAGCGCACAAGGGCAGGTTAATTGATTCCCTTATGCCTGAGCGAGATGGAAGCTGCAGAGTAGGAGGTGCGCCATCACTGGGGCTCCACCGGGCCGCCGTGTCAGTTCTCTTCACACAGTTTTCCTCACCAGTCTTTTCCCAGGCACCAGCCCACCCTGCAGCCGCCTCTACCCAACGATCAAGGAGGGTGGCTGCCACTGCAACTTTTGCCTTTGCCCTTTATATGTCTCTTCGCATCCCCATCCATCTGTCTCTGGCAGAGAGCTCCCCTAAGCTTTTTGGGGTTGCATTTTGTCAGTATTTTCTTGGCTTTAGCTGCTTTAGTTTAGGGGTTCCTGTTTATGATTCAGACCTCGTTCTTCTCGGGGGGAGCTAACTGGCCCTTCAATGTCCCTCTGGTGCCAGTGCCCGTGGGCACCCAGCCCACCCTCTCGAGCCTCCACCGCAATTCTCACCCATTGGGATGTGTGAGAGTAGAATCCACTGTCCGTGGCACCAAGGCTCCTCTCCCATTATCGCTCCACTACTTTCCAGATGATTACTCCATTATTTAGTTGCAATTCCAGTTTGGTGTTGGGAGGAGGTCAACGTGACTACCATTCACTCCTCCACTATCTTCTATCTCCTCTGTTTTTGGAGGTTTTAACAAGAATTTTTTTGCCAATATTCTTTTAAGGAACTACGTGTGCATGTGCCCATATGACTGCCTAAGTAAACTTAAAAAAATGCAGCACATAAACATATAATTTTTTACCTGACAATAACCTTAGCTTATTATAGAAAAAAATTGCAAAAAATAGGAAACTTACAAAATGTGAAGGAGTCAGTTTCTGTGTGTGTGTGTGCGTGTATGTGTGTGTGTGTGTGTGTGTATAAAATATCCACAGATTCAACTCATCATGGGTTAAAATTATTCAGAAAAACAAATTCCAGAAAGTTCCATAAAGCAAAATTAGAATTTTCCATGTGTTGAGCACTATGCTGAATTCACACAAATTAAGTGATGTATAAGCATACCCTGCTGTAGCCTGTATTCAAATATAAGTTATATGTAAATACTAATCTTTATGTAAAGACTTGAGCATTCAAGGATTTGAGTATCCACGGAGGGTCCTGGAACCAGTCCCCTGTGGATACCAAGGATAACTTCGTACAAGTGTGTGTATATGTATATGTATATGTATATGTGTATAAGGACTTAGCTATGAATGTAAGATATGGCTTTGCAAATAATCTGGCTGGTTAGGATTTCAAAATCTATTACTAAATGTATCAAAGTAATACTGGTATGTATTTGAAAAACCAATTGCCTAATCTCTATATATCCCTCATCCAACTTTCTAGCTGCAACTACTGTTTTCTTTTTTTATAATTTAGATTTTCTATTAACACTCATTTCTATATAACATGCACATACTGTGACTTCTTAATTCGTCAATCCTAGATCTTAGGTATTATTATTCGCCTTCTGTTATGATAGAAAACAGCTTTCCTTTCTTTGATAGTTTTACTGTTCCTAACGGCTTTATATGCATATATAAATGTCTGTTACAGACATCTCCATTCTTGATTATTCTTTTCTGACTAGCTGAAAATCAGACCCCGGGGTTTTGTTTCACCAGTCTTTTGGAGAAGGTTCTTTGTTTCTAACTGTGTTTCTTTTCCTTTTGCTTTTTTTGCTACAGCATATTCTCCAATTTCTAAATAATTGAGTTCATGAGTAAAACTTTTGAGACAATATCTCAGATATTTTCTGTCTTACGCGTTATTGATAGTTTTGTCGGGTATAGAAATATTTTCCTTTAGAATTTTGAAAGCATGATTCCATTGTTTTTTTTTACATACAGTTTTCTTTTTTGAGAAGTTTGATGAAATTATTGTATTTCTTTTTTCACATAATATTTTCTTCTCCTTCCTTCTCAAAGCCCTTATTCTGTTTTGTTTTTTTGGTTATCCTAAGAAGTTTAAATTTTACAATGATGTGTGTCATGGTGGAGGTCCACTCTTTATTCTGTGTTCCTGGTACTAACTGGATTCAGTCCTCTTGATCTTAGACATATAGTATTTCTTTGATGATATCCTCACTCAGCTTTTTGTCATTGTTTTCTCTCTCTGTAATAGGACATTAGGCCATCTGGATTGTTCCTCTAAGTATTTCCTGTTTGCATGTATTTAGCTTTGTTTTTAGAATTTTCTAAGAGATTTCCTTAGGGAAAATTGATTTTAGCTTTTAATAGTTTTTTTCTTTAGCTTTTTCTAAAGAGTGCTTTTTTATTGTCTAATTTATTTTATCATAACACTTTGCTATGATATTACCTGAATTTGAGATTTTTAAAAAATATCTGATGGGTGATGGGTGACCTTGTGAAACTGTGTCTTGTTTCCTTTCCTTCCCTGTAGTCAAAGATTTAATGTGCACACATGTGTATTCTATATCTGTGACTGAGATTTCATATATATTATAATTATATGTAGAGTTATTAAGGATATATACTATATTAGTATTTATTGTATATACATTAAATATTAACAAACACTTAGAATACATTGCATGTAGTAAATGTTAGTCATCTCCCCCTCCTCTTCCTTTGTTTTTGGAATCACACTACTATAATTAGAACTCTTAGATCTTTGTCTGTTCCTTGCACTGACTCTGTCCTGTAGCTTTATTTTTTCTGTTTCTTTATTTTTTCATATTGGAGGCTTTCATTTTTTTTTAAATCAGAGCTTGCATATTTATTTCAAACTGGTCTAGTATGTATGCAATGAAATGTAATGGTCCCCTGTATCATCCCTGCAAAAAACCCCTGATATAATTTTAATAATTCTTAATTTATTATGACAAACTCTCACATCATAGATATTCTGATGCATTGATGATTGTCACACCTATTTTGTATCTTTAAAATTATAAATAAGAAGTTTGTACTTAATTTTTTCCAAACAAAACATTAATAAACATATTGTGGCGCTGAATGACACACTGAATCAAAGAGACTTAACTGACATATATAGAACCTTACATCCCAAAGAAGAAAAATATACATTCTTTTCAAATGCTCATGGCAGTTTTTCAAAGATATACCACATGATAGGACACAAAGCAAACCTCAGCAAATTCAGGAAAATTGAAATAATACCAAACTTCTTCTCGGACCACAAGGCCTTGAAACTGGAAATCAACCTCAAAGAGAAACTTCAAAAACTTGCAAACTCATGGAGACTGAACAGTAGGCTATTAAACAGTGAATGGGTCAATAATGAGATAAGAGAAGAAATCAAAAAATTTCTGGAAACAAATGAAAATGAACAGACAACAGTCCAAAACCTAAGGGACACAGCAAAGGCGGTCCTGAGAGGGAAGTTCATAGCAATACAGGCTTACCTAAAAGAGATAGAAACATTTCAAATAAAAGACCTAACACTACAACTTCAAGAACTGGAGAAACAACAACAAATAAATCCCAGAGCAAGGAGAAGGAGGGAAATAGTCAAGATTAGAGCAGAACTGAATGACATAGAGACGAAAAGAACAATTCAGAGGATCAACCAATCCAGAAGCTGGTTCTTTGAAAAGATAAATAAAATTGACAAACCTTTAAGCAGACTCATCAAGAAAAAAAGGGAGAAGACCCTAATTAATAATATCAGAAACAAAAGAGGAGAAATAACAACTGATACCACAGAAATGGAGGCTTTCTTTGTATGTTGTACCTTCTGTGGAAGAAAGAATATGGCTAGTACTTGTTGACCTGTGGGCTTTGCTTTTTGATAATACTGATGGTCAGTCAGCCCTCCTGCTTTTAGCCCCATGCCTTGAGGGACCTCCTGAAGTTGTAGCAAATGAATCAGTCTTGTCCCTTACCGTATCTGCCTGTCCCTGTCAGTCATTCCTAATCCTCCTGCTCTCCACCTTCCCAAATACTATTAAATACTCAACTGCTGAAACCTCACTTTTGTTCTTTGCTCATGTTAGTTTGGATTTTTTTTTCTTTACTGTAGTTGATTTTAAGAAAGAGAAAAGATCAATCTTGGTAAGTGTTTATCTTTAATTGAAATTAAAAAATTAAAACATCTGTTGAAAACAGGCTTTGCTAAGTGCCATTGAAGAGTCCATGGTGCCATGTTAGGTAATATTCTGATATCTGAATTTTGGGCTTAGATACTTAATGACATGTACAATGTGTCAACAAAAATAATGTTTATAATAGAGTATAACATCTAAAACATTGCTTAGGTTATGATAAAATACATTATGCAGTTTCTTGATGAAGACCATTTTTATTTAGGTGTAAAACAGAACAAAATTTCCTAAGGAAAAATGTTACAAATATATATTTATATTTTATATTTCAAATGTACAAAGGAAAGCTTACAAATTTCTATACCATATGTACATAGATGTACTTTTTATTTTTGCCCACTGAGATAGTTTTACATACAAATTTAGGACAACAAATAAGAAATCTATCCATTTGTGTATGAAATATTGGAATTACAGTAGCAGATATTGAAAGGGACTTTCAGGGAATAAACAAAGTCATTTTGCTTATTTTTACCTTTTAACTCTTCATTTGGCCTTATTTTAATGTTAGTATACATAGAATTTTGTAACAAGTTTTTTGCAACTGAACCAAAAAATTTTATCTCTTCTTCTGTCTTTTCTTTTGCTAAGTCTTACCCTTAGCTGTCCCCGTGCTTTGGTAGGAGTGCTTGGAAATGGGATGAGGGTGGCTGGGCTGAGGGTGGGTGTGACAGTGATGCAGCATGTTGGTTCTCTGCTTTCTCAGTGGCCTCCAAGTGGACAGGCTTTTGTGATCTCTTCTGTGTCTTGCAACTTCTCTTCATACTCCCCCTTTAGAAAAAAGATGCTCAATCTGATCAGCTGAGTACAGGGAGCCACTTCACTTGACTTTCTATATTCTAATGGTTCTGCTAGTTTGAAACCTTGAAAAGTACAGAACAGTAAAGACAGAAACTAGATAAATAAACTAGAGCACCCAGTTATAGTCCAGTGCCATAAGGATGGAAGTCATCACCCATATCACTGGAGATATCTTAAATTTGGCCTCACCTGGGTTCTGATGAAAAAGCTGTTTTAAGAAGGCACTGGATGAACACTGCTGGGGAAATAAAGGGATTTGTGTGCCATGTGGGAAAAAATAGAACAAAAATTGCTGACTCTTTCAAATCTCAAAATCAATGACTATCAGTTGAGTAAGCAGACCATTGGAATGTTTATTTTTTTTCTCCTAGAAGGAATTGACTTAATCCTCATTCTGAGAAGAATAATTTAAAAAAATGAACTGAATCTAATTGTTTGCATTTATTCCTAAATTTTCTGTTTAGTTGGTGTTTAGTCTATAATAATAATAGCAGTAATAATAGTTATGATCATACTCACTGTTACTATTATTACTACTCTAATACTATATGCCAGGTACCATTCTCAGCTCTTTATATATATCACCATTTATTCTAATCCTGAACCTCTGAAGGTTTATTATTTTGTAGGCATGGAAACTAAGCTAAGAGAAGAGAAGCCACTTATTGAAAACCTCACAGATGTAGAGAGGTGGCTGAGTGAACAGAGGAGGCTGGGGTCTTTACCTGTGTACTGCTTTCCAATTATTTCTTGTAATGTTAGCTTTCCCTACAACTTCTTATTTGGAATTTTTAAAATATTTTATTTACTTATTTTTAGAGAGAAGGGAAAAGAGGGAGAAAGAGAGAGAAAGAAACATCGACGGGTTGCCTCTCACATGCCCCCAACTAGGGACCCGGCCTGCAACCCAGGCCATGTGCCCTGAGCAGGAATTTAACTGATGCCATCTCAGTCCTCAGGACAGCACTCAGTACACTGAGCCACACCACACAGGGCTAGGAACTTTTTAAATGTAATTAAATATTGAAAGAAATGTACAACAAACATCTTTATATATCTTACTAGGTTTATAACCTGTTGTATTCTACAAGATTGCAACTACCAATTATATATCTCTGTGCCAATCTGCTTATTCTTTTTCTCCCTGAACTGTTTGAAGGTGAGTAGCAAACTGCATAAATTTCCTAATAAAAAGACCATTCTTCAATACAATTTGGTATTGTAATAACCTATGTTGATATAAACCAAGGCAAATAATAAATTGAGCTTAAAAATGCAATTTCAGAACATGCACATACACGGAGATAAACTTTAATGGCTGCTCCCAAAAGATTTGTTTCACCCAGTCACGTTTCCATTGTGGTTCCCCTTCATGTGAAACACTTCACTTTTTTTTCAGCCTATGAAGTTAGAGTTAATAGTGACAGTGTATTGGTCAACTCAGGCTGCCACAACAAATACCACATAGGTGGTTTAAACATTAAATTTATTTTCTCACAGTTCTGGAAGCTCCAAGTCTAAGATCAAGTGCCAGCAATTTCATTTTTGGGTGAGGACTCTGCTTCTGGCTTGCAGATGGCCATCGTCTCACTGTGACCTCACATGACCTCTCCTTTGCGTGTGTAGAGAGAGAGAAACTCTGGTTTCTCCTCCTCTTCTTGTAAGGGTACCAGTTCTATTGGATAGGGCTCTGCCCTTAGGACCTCATTTAACCTTAATTACCCCTTTAAAGGCCCTCTCTCCAAATAGAGTCACATTGGGGTTTGGTGCTTCAACATATGAACTTTGCAGAATAGAGGACAAAATTCAGGCTATAATAGATAGTTGGATGGAATACTTATGAAATATGGGAAAATTGGGTCCACTAAAAAGTAAGTGTACTTCAATATAAAATCTGAAAGTATACATTACTAAAGCCATCTTTTATATTACAGTTAAATGCAAACTTTTTTTTTGTGTGTGTGTACTCCATTTATGTTATGTATTCATAAGACCAATGTTCATTTAATGATGAGATCCTCTCAGAGCCTCTATTCCATGGTGCTCATCATCTAAAGACATCTATCTACTTATTGACAGTGCTCTTGGTAAAAAATGGTAAGCAGATAGTACTTTTGATTAAGAGAGATGTGGCGAGGACGTCCTTAGAATAGGTATTGTTTTGTGTAGCGAGGTAAGAAAAATTTTAAGACTAATAAGAACTCCTTAGCATGGGAAATTTTAGATATTGCAAAAACTGAGATCAAGGTTACAACATATTTTGTTTTGACTTTCAATCAGTTGTTGAAAATTTTTGTTTGTAATATATCTTAGAACAGAACAACTGTAGTTTTTCCCACAGAGATGAGTATTCTGCAGATGGAGAGTTTTTCTTGAGTGAGGTTGGGGACACAGGAGGAAGGTTTTTATGGAAAAGGAAACGATAACCAGGATATAATAGTCTTAGATGGGTTTTGCTGCATAGCTTTTCAGGGAATAATTGTAATGTGGTATAATGTATCATCTTTCATTTTGTTCTTGCCTTTTGTCTGTGATCATAAATGTCTGCAAAAGCATAAGGAGCTTCACCTTCCCCAAGGGCTTCTCTTTAGCCCATTACAACTTAGTCACTTTTTCTAAACAGCCTATTTAGCTGAATTTCTCTTCAATTGTTGACCTAAATCTGACAAATTCTCAACGAATGGCTTTGATGGTATGCAAGCAGATTTCTAATGTCACTTTTATTGATGTTTTGAAATTCTTTACTCTTTGTGAATGTTTTAGACTGTCACTGAGAAGCAGACTAACAGACTTGATGGAACAGTCCCTGGTGTTGTGTGGGAACCAGTTTTGTGTGGCTAGGCATATTTTTTTTGGGTGACAATTGTAATGAATGCTCATATATCAAGAAACATGCTACATATGTGGCCATTCTACACAGGGCAATATACAGAAAACTGGAAAGAGGAAGACTATATGAATTGTCTGTGCTGCCATCAAAAACTTGCCTCTTCATTAAAGCTTCACCCATTCCCTCCTAACTCCTCAGATATTTCCGTAGTGGTTTTCCCTCTCTATTGCATTTTCCCTATCAGCATACACATATAATTTCTCATATCATAAAAATTCTGCTCACACCTGCGTACTTTATCAGTTATATTTTTGTGTTTCTTTCCTCCTCTACAACACAATTTCTAGCTATAATTATTGTCTCCAATTTTTCCCTTTTTGCTCTCTCTGAAACCCATTCCAGTCATGACTTACCTCCATTTTTCTACTGATACTTTTCTTGTTAAGGCCACCAGTGACCTTAATATTGCAACATCCAGTGGTTCTCATTGTACTTGAACTCATAGCAGCATTTAACGTGATTACTCATTCACCCTTGATATCTTTGTCCACTGGGCTTCCAGAACCACATATTTGCTCTTGGTTGTCTTTTTAGGCTATGGGTCAGTCTTTCTCCAAAACTCTTAAATTTGAAGTGATACTTTTCTTTATCCTCTGGCTACAATTCCTTTTTTGGGGGTTTTACCCAATCTCATGCTTTAAATACCATCCACATGTTCCAATGGGGTGAGCCTATGTACACCTTAAAACTAGACTAATCTCTTCCAGGCTAAAATGTATAATTGCCTATATGACCTTCCTTAGTTGGCTATCTAATCAGCACCTAACACTTAATTAACCAAGCTCCTAGTTTTCCATTATATGTTTAGGGAAAATTTTATCCCACCCTTCTCATTGTTCAAGGCAACAACTTCAGAGTTAGTATTGACTCCTCTTTTCCTTTCACATCTTACATTTAACCCATCAACAAATCCTGTCAATGCCACTTCTCAGGATATCCAGAATTCAAATTTTTCTTTCCATCTCCCTGCTAAGACTTCAGTCCAAGGCATTATGACCTTGCCTTGGTTATTGTGACATGAGTTGTATCCCTGCCCCCATCCTTGCTCTTCTTTAGTTTGTTATGATCATAATAGATCCTTTAAAATATATCATATCATGTCATTGTAAGTTCAAAACAAAATATTCTTCCTGACCCATTGTGAGTACAGCCAAGCCCCCAAGATGACTGATGTTGAGGCTCATGTAATGTATCCATTCACCCGCCATTACCTTTCTGGCATCATCTCCTACTAACCCCCCTCACATGGCTCCAGTTGTAAGGGCCTCTTTTTCTCAGATATCTGCAAGTCTTGTTCTTTAATTTCTGCTTTAATTTTCTTTCAAATGTTAGCTTCTTAGGCTCTCTCTAACTCAAATTATATATTTTGTATATAATTGCTTTGTGTTTCTTTTACCACAAATATATGACAGGTTCTTGAGGAAGAGGATTTTTGACCTGTTTTGTTCAGTGTTATGCTTCCATGTGCGTGGCACAGAGTACCTGATGAACAAGCATTTATTGAATGAATATTTAAACAAAAGTAATTTATTCAACATCTATGATGTTTCAACAAGCCTATCATGTTCATTAAGCATTTTAAATTTCACAACCATCATGTGAGATAGGCAATATACTACTTACATATGAGAAAAATGAGATTGAGAAGCTTCATTAAATTACTTGTCTGGAAGCTAGCATTCCAGCTCAGAAGTTCTAACTCCAAGTTCAGTGCTCTCTCCTTTGTTAGCAAGCAGTAAGAAGGGTCCATTTCCTCCTTAGGAGAGTTGTCAGAGATTTCCACTTGGTGTCTCTGCTTATTGAGACAAGAGGCATGTCTCTTCTTTCCTGTTCTATCCTGAACCCCAGCATGGGGCCTGGCACATAGTAGGGGCTCAGAATATATTTGTCTCCACAACTAAGTTACCAAGTTTGTCTGGCTGATGGTCCTGTGATCACCACAGTCTTAACTTCTATATTATGACATCTCCCTTTTTCACTAAAAGCCATGTTGGGGCAGGGATAGGGGAATAATGTTGTGAATTATAAGGGAAACACTAGGAATACAGACATGTTTTCCAAAGGTGGTGACTACCCATCGCCTCATAGTCTCATTCTCTGCTTGTATTTCATGAAATCTCATTTTCAGCCTTCTCCTTAGTCTTTTCTGTTCTCATAGAGAGGCTGAGGGTATCACAGAGAAAACCATGCTCAGATGAAATTGGTGCCTTCTAAGATCAGTGGAGGGTGAGGCTTCTCTTTGAGGGTGTTTTATTTTTATTTATTTTTAATTGTATTTTTTGTTGTGCAGGAGGAGGGAGGGAAAAGAGAATTTGAACAAAAGGAAAAGGATCCAAAGGAAATAAAGCATGAATAAAGTCACCCTAACCTGAAAATCTGGTCTTCTGTCTATCAGCTTTCAAGTAGCTTCAACTGCAGAACTATTGCAAATGTAGTTTTGTATTTTATCTATGGAGAGGTCTTACCTCATTGGGACAAATGGATATTTCCCCTTTTGTTTACAACTTTCTTAAAAGTATATTTAATAAGAATAAAAAATGCATTTAAGCAACTTGCTCTCCAGATAAAGTTAAACTATCCTCTGTGGCAATCCCAAGACAATCAATTTTTTGGGAAAGGATTATCATAATGCTTTTAATGGTGTTTACATTAACTAATTGGGAAAGTGAGGAAGTAAGGAAAGTTATCTTACATTTTACAGTCTTACCAATATTTTAAGTCATCTTTTTGAAAAGACAATATGCAACCTGATTGCAAGTTCAGAATTCTGGAAAGGAATTAAGAAACAGTTTCAAGTTTCCCCACGTATAAAATGTGTTTTCAAAAGCTCAGGGAACAATATCTGGCACATTGTGCACTGTATCTAAGTGTTGATTAAGTGTCAAAATTAATACCATTCAATATAACTACCCAGACAAAATGAGAAGGGAAATGGCTCAGCAACTGCCAAAAGTAAACAGGCAGCACAAAGGGACCGGTTTGTTTGTTTTTTTTCTCTTTTGCCCATTTCTGTTAGAGCACAGCTATACTTCTGGACAATGTCTTATCTACTTCAATTTACACTTTGAAACTCCAAAAGAAACCCCATATGAGGAGTTTCAGCTATAGTCTCTCAGTTATTGCATGGGTCTTATGTATATATGTTTAGTTTTCAAGATGGATCTCTGACCTGAATATTCCCTGCTGTTTAAAATGGAAAATGCACTTTTGTTTCAAATGAATTTATTGAAATGGCCACTTTCTGGTCCTAAGCTGTTGAAGAAGGCATTTCTCCTGTACCTCTAAAGATTACTACAAACCCATTCATTTTTTTGTTTGTTCTCAGCTGTCATTTTTTCCCATCCAGCAATACTATGCTACATATTGTGATGATTTTAATTGTTAATTTCATATGCCAACTTGACTGGGCCAAGAGAATGCCCAGCTATTTGGTTAAACATTTTTCTGGATGTCTTTGTGAAGTTGTTTTGGAAGGTACTTTGAGTAAAACAGATTGTTCTCTCTAATGGGGATGGGCCTTATCCAATCAGTTGCAGGTGTGAATAGAACAAAAAGCCTGATAATCCCCTGAGTAAGAGAGAATTCTTCCTGCCTTAGAACAAGGACATATCAGTCTTTTTATGCCTTTCGATGCAAACTGAAACATTGGCTGGTTCTTCAGCCTTATGGCCTTTAAACTGGAATGACACCATCATCTTCCCTGGGTCTCCAGTCTTTAGACTCAGCTGGAGTTAAAATATCAGTTCTTCTAAGCCTCTGGTTTGCAACTCACTCTGCAGATCTTGGGCCTTGCCAGCCTCCAGAATCAATCAATCAATCTCAATATCTCCTTCCCTCCCTTCTCCTTCTTTTTCCTCCTTTCTCCTCTCCTCTCCATCCTCTCTCTGTTTATTTACTCATATCCTATTAGTTTTGTTTCTCTGCAGAACTCTAATACAATGTTATAGCTGCTCAAGAGAGCATAATCAGTGATTTCTGTGCATAACATATATTGGGTACTTATCTTCTGCCATCATGCTTTGAGCAATTTTAAGGACCTGTTTCTGAGTACCTATTTTCTAGGCCAGGTGTTGTAGATTACAAAGATTCAAGGCCCATCCTTTTTCAAAAAAATATTGCCCAGTATCAACACTACACAAATTCTGGAAAGGCTGTTTATATAGAGACCCATAAATACTGTCATCAAGTAGGAACAATGTTTCCAGTGGAAAGCTGAACCATATTTTTTGACTTGCTAAGGTAGAGGTGTCATTTTTGGCTCTACTGGGGGTAATATTAGTTACTTTGCTTCTCCTTATTATTATTCTTTGAGAATATAGATACTGTCTGGGTTCAAATCTCACCCCTTTCCAATTTCTACTTGTGTGACCTTGGGTAAATTAATTTTTTTTATATTTGTTAATATGTGAAATGCAAGACCTCTGACCAAGCTGGAGGTGTAGGTAGATACTCTTTGTTTCCTTGCACCATGAAAAGAAGGAAAACAACAACAAATTTAAAACCAAAAAACAACCAGAAATGCCAGAAAATCAAATTGTATTGAAGTATGACAACCAAGGAGCTGAAGATAAAACATTCATCCATACTAGTAGGAGGTGCAGAGACAGTGAGCTGGGGCAGAGAGGATGTGCAGCAAAGAGAGGACCTGGCAGGTGAGGCAGAGGGTGCTGGATTGGGCAGTCCCACACTTGCATGTGGATAAACCAGGAGAAACAACTAGGGAGTGAGACAGACTGCACAACCCAGGGTTCCAGAATGGGAAACTAAAGCCCCAAAACCTCTGGTGGTAAAAACCTGTGGGGGTTGTGGCAGTAGGAGAAAACCCCAGCCTCATGGAAAAATTTGTTGGAGGGACCCACAGGGTCCTAGAATGTACACAAACCCACCCACCCAGGATTCAACACTAGGAGGCCTCAATTTGCTTATGGGTAGCAGGGGAAGTGACTGAAAGCAGGGTGAGAGCTGAGCAAGTGACACTGTTCCCTTCCTGACCCCTCCCCTATGTATAGCTTGAAATGGGTTGCACCACACTGGTGGATATCTAATATTTCACCCCTTACAATGTACCAGGTGCACTGAGAAAAAAAAATGGCCCAAATGAAGGAACAGATCAAAACTCCAAAAAAACTACTAAGCAATGAGGAGATAGCTAATGTATCAGATGCAGAGTTCAAAACACTGGTAATCAGGGTGCTCACAGAAATGATAGAGTATGGACACAAAAGAGAGGAAGAAGTGAACGATATGCAATGTGAAATAAAGAAAAATATACATGGAACCATCAGTGAAAGGAAGGAAACCAGAACTCAAATCAATGATTTTCAGAAGAAGGAGAAATAAACATTCAACCAGAACAGAATGAAGAAACAAGAATTCAAAAAAATGAGAAGAGGCCTAGGAACTTCTGGGACAACTTTAAATGTTCTAACATCCGAATCATAGGGATGCCAGCAGGAGAAGAGGAAGAACAAGAAATCGAAAACTTATTTGAAAAAAATAATGAAGGAAAACTTCCCCAATCAGGTAAAGAAAATAGACTTCCAGGAAGTCCAGAAAGCTCAGAGAGTCCCAAAGAAGTTGGACCCCAGGAATCACACACCAAGGCACATCATAATTAAGTTACCCAAGATTAAAGATAAGGAGAGATCTTAAAAGCAGTAAGAGGAAAGGAGATAGTTATATACAAAGGAGTTCCCATAAGACTATCAGCTGATTTCTCAAAAGAAACCTTGCAGGCACGATGGGGCTGGCAAGAAGTATTCAAAATCATAAAAGGGAAGGACCTGCATCCAAGAATACTCTATCCAGCAAAGATATCATTTAGAATGGAAGAGCAAATAAAGTGCTTCCCAGATAAGGTCAAGTTAAAGAAGTTCATCATCGCCAAGCCCTTATTATATGAAATGTTAAAAGGAATTTTCTAAGAAAAAGAAATCCAAACTGTGAATAATAAAATTATAACAAAGTCACAACTATCAACAACTGAACCTAAAAAAAACCCATACAAACTAAGTAAACAATTAGGACAAGAACAGAATCACAGAAATTCAGATCACATGGAGGGTTATCAGTGGGGAGGGGAAGGCACGAGAATGGAGGAGAAGGTATAAGGAATAAGAAGCATACTTGGTAAGTAGAAAACAGACAGCAGTAGGTTAAGAATAATATAAGAAATGGAGAAGTCAAAGAACTTATATGTAGGACCCATGGACATGAACTAAGGGCAGGGAATACAGGAGGGAGGGATAGTACAGAGCAGAGGGGGATAAAGGGGAGAAAAAAATGGGCAACTGTAATAGCATAATCAATGAAATATACTTAAAAATGTAAAACAAATAAAATAGCACCTGCGTTTTCATACTTTAATAAAATTACCAGGATAATATTTTTAAAGAATTTAGAACAGTGATTGCAACCTACCATATTATATTAAATATAGATGCTGTCAGCTGTAAGATGCACTGCTATTTTGTATATTTCTAAGAAAGAAAAGCAATGCTAATTATAATGGTAAGACACTATCAATTGTGACACCTCCTGCCATGTTAAAAGATGAAAAAAATATATATCTTAAAATCAATAAAGTGTAACAGTCAGAGCTCTATAAATGAATTAAATACTAGACCAGGCAAACTGATTACTTAGAGACAAGTTTGAATATGAAAAAAAAAATTCATTTGCAGTTCTTGATGGTTATCTAAATAGCAATACAATTCTAAGCAAATTACATTATTAATAAATGTCCCACTCATTTCTTGAGTATTCTAAGAAGTTACTAAAGCATTTTATTTTATTTTATTTTCTTAATCATGTTTAAAGCTGCTTTCATTATAGATACCCTGGGTTCATGTGAAATTTAATTAAGGTATGAGGGCAGTTATGGACTGAATGTTTGTGTTCCTGTCCAAATTCATATGTTGATGCCCTAACCCCCAATGTGACTGTATTTGGAGATATGATCTCTGAGGAGGTGATAAAGGTTAATGAGGCCATAAGGGTGAGGTCTAATCTGATAGGGCTGACATCCTTATAAAAAAGAGAGAAGAGACACCAGCACATTATATCATTATGTGAACACATAGTTAGAAGGTGGTGGTTAAGAACTAGGAAGAGAGGGAAAATCAAGATGGTGGAAGAGTGAAAGGAAATCACATTGACCTCCTCTCAGGACCAGTCTGGAATTATAACTAACTTGTGGAGAAATCACCTGGAACAAACAGCTGCACAACAGTGAGAGAGGAGCCTGATAACCTTGGACATACAGAAGAATCAGCAATTGCACAATCTAACTGGTAAGAAGTGTGGTAGAGACTCAAGAAGGCGGGCAGGGCACTGGCAGGTGTTAGCACCAGAGGGACATTGAAATGGCCAGTGGGATCCCCCTGAGAATAGCAGAGTCTAAACCATAAGTGGGGATCTCCAGCCTACAGCATAGGAGCCCAAAAAGGGGACAGGTAACAGCCAGCTGTGAAAAGTGGCAGGCTTTCTCTGCCAGAGACAGGCAGCTGGAGATGCAAAGAACCTTGAAAAGAGCCAACGCATAAATTTTTATTTGCAGCCACTTACCCCAGGTGCTAAACAACACGGGAGCAGAGTGGACTAGAGGCATGTGAGGAAAGGCTACAGAGAGGCTTTGGGGAGACAACAGGGAGAGTAGCCAGCAGGATACCAGTGCTGACTCCTTCCCCACACAGCAGCAGCCATCTGGCTCAGCCAGACCACTCCCCTGAGTGGCATCATGTGAGAGGACACAATAACCCCACTCCCAGGAGGGACTCTGCCCCGCCCTGTGGTGCCTAAGCCTGACAGCTGAGTGCAGAGTGACTGGATTAACAGCCAAAGGAGACAGCCACAGACAGTAGATTCCTGGAAGTCAAATAGTCTGCCTAAGGTCAGATGGGGTCAACATCTGATGCCATCAGAGGCAGATCCAGAATGGAAAAACAACGGTCTCCTACCATAGAAGTTTACACCACAAAGTCAGTAAGTCAAGACAGATCAATTTAGGAAGCAGAAGCAAAAGAGAAGAGTCTCACAAATAATGGAAAGACAAAGAAACACCCCCCAGTCAAAGGGAAAGGAGGAATCCCCAGAAAGAGAACTAAATGAAATAGAGGCAAGTAAACTATCAGATGTTGAGTTCAAAACAGTGGTTCTAAGGATGGTCAATGAGCTCAGTGAACTCAGAGAGAATTATCAAAAACTACAGGGAAACTATGAGGAACTTACTGCAAACTGTATCAGCATGAAAACGGACACAGAAACTGGCAATAAGAACCAAGAGGAAATGAAGAATACAATTTCTGAACTGAAGAACACAGTGGAAGGAATAAAAAGCAGGCTAGATGAAGCAGAGGATCGAATCAGCAAGCTGGAGGGTAAGGTAGAAAAAATCTCCCAGAAAGAGCAAGAAAATGAAAAAAGACTCACAACGTGTGAAGAGGCACACACGTTGGGAAATGCAGGACAACCTGAAATGTAATAATATCCATTTAACAGGGATACCAGAAAGAGAAGAAGAGGAGCAAGGGGTAGAGAACCTGTTTGAAAAAGTAATGATGGAATACTTCCCTCATTGGAGGAGAGAAAAAGTCACAAAAGACCAGGAAGCACAGAGGGTCCCATTCAAGAGCAACCCCAATGAGACCCACTCCAGGACACATCATCATTAAAATGGCAAATATGAAAGATAAAGAGAGAATCCTAAAGGCAGCAAGGGAGGAGCAGGTAGTAACACATAAGGGAGCCCCGGTATGGCTAGCAGCTGACTTCTCAACAGAAACACTACAAGCCAGAGGGAATGGCAAGAAATATTCCAAGGAATGAAAAGCAAAGGCTTGCAACCAAGACTGCTCTACCCAGCAAGGTTCTCAATTAAAATAAGGAGTTTCCTAGAGAAAGATGGCTAAAAGAATACACCTCCCTCAAACCAGCTTTGCAAGATATGCTAAAGGGACTGCTTTAAGAAGATGACAAAAAAGAGTCAATGAATACACACTTCCTTTCACAGTCACCAATACTTGATATTACCTGTATTTTTAACACTTATTAATCTGATTGTGACAGTGATGTGTTATTTTAATTGTTACTTTATTATTTGGTGAAACTAAATCTGTTTTTGTATATTTCTTGCCTATTTCTATCAATTTTGAAAAGCTTTAAATGACTTGTTGGTATTCTTTATCCACTTTTTGACTAAATATCTGTAGTTTTTCCCCTAAAGGAAAAAGCAAAAAAGAAACAAAAACAAAAAACTATTAGCCCTTTTTTAGATGTGTTGCAAATACTTTTCTATTCTACTACTTGTCTTTAACTTTTTTATATGTATATTACTGTATAGTATTAACTGTTTAATATAGTCATACTGCCAATAATTTACTATACAGCTTCTGGGTTTACACCAGTAAAATATTTTACTTCAGGGTAAGAAAAATATTATTTTATATTTTCTCCTAAAACTCCTTAGATTTTACATGTTGATTTTTGACTCACCTGAATATTTTTTGTATAATGTATGAAATAGGGCTCTCTATTTTTTTTTATTTCAAGTAATAGGGGTCCGTGCACTTTATTTATTGAATAAGCCTTATTTTCCCCATTGATTTGAAATATCAATTTAATCATATATTACCTTGCTAGATATATACATTTGTTTCTAGAATGCTCATTTGATTTCATTGATGTACTTGATTATTTCTGTGCTGGTGTCATGTTGTTTTAACTGCTGAGACTTTATAATGGATTTAAAATTTTAAATATTTTATAATGGATATTGACATTATAAAAACAAATAAAGTCCATCCACATTTTACAAAAAGAGAAAGAAAGAAAGAAAGAAAGAAAGAAAGAAAGAAAGAAAGAAAGAAAGAAAGAAAGAAAGAAAGGAACTCCTACCTTTTGCAACAACATGGATGGAAATGGCCATTATGCTGAGTGAAATAAGCCAGTCGGTGAAAGACAAATACCATATGATCTCACCTATAAGTATAATCTTCAACAAAATAAACTAATGAACAAAATAAACCACAGGCATGGAAACATGGAGCAGACTGAAAGTGACCAGAGGGGATGGGGAAGGAGGACACTGGTGGAAAGAAGGGGAAGGGACTAGACAAAGAACATGTATGAAGGACCCATATCCATGGACAACAGAGTGGGAATTGACTGTGGGAGCAGGGTTGGGGTGGTTCGGGTGGAGGGGGGAAAAGGGGGAAAAATGGAGACAACTGTAGTAGAATAAACATGTTTTATAAAATCTATAAATCACATTAATGTAATATGCAACATAAAAATATAGTCAATAATATAAAAAGTAACTTTGTAGAGTGGCGGGTTGTTACAAGACTTATGGTAATTACTACTGAAATTAATGTAATATATATTAACTATATTTTAATTTGAAAAACTCTTTAAAGATAGAATTAATAGTGAGGAAGATGTGACTGTAGTGATAATTTGATATTTCTTCTTCTTCCACCATCTATTTATCAGGGTTTTTTGACTTTTTCACTGTGACTATGTTTTATTTCTCATATAAAAACATTAAAGCTAAGTTTGAGCGTTTTTTTAAAGCCATCAAGAACAGTGCAAGAATCTTTTATAAACATGTGAGTTATAGAGATTGTTTGAAGAACCTCCAAACAATATGTTTTCCATATTGGCTACTCCAATCTGCATTCCCATCAAGAATGCATGAAACGGCAACCCACTGAATGGGAGAAGACATTTGCAAATGACACATACAACAAGGGTTTAGTATCCAAAATATATAATGAACTCGTACAACTCAACATTAAAAAAATGTTATTTGAAAATAGACAAAAGATCTGAACAGACGTTTTCTCAAAGACAACATATAGATGGCCAAGAGACACATCAAAGGATGCTCAAAAACCTGAAACATCAGAGAAGACACAGTGTGGGGAATACAGTCAATAACAGTGCATTAACTGTATATGTTGTCCATTAGGTACTAAATTTTTAGGGTGCTCACTTTATAAGGTATATAAATGTCTAATCATTATGTTGTATACCTTAAACTAATATATATAATGTGCGTGTCATCTGTAACTGAAAATTAGATTTTAAAAAATAGGTAGAGGATTTGAGTAGACATTTTTCCAAAGATGATAAAGAAAAGGCCAAGGAGCATTAGTAATGTTCAACATCACTAATCATTAGAGAAATGCACGTCAAAACCACAATAAGATATCACCTCACACCCATTGTGATAGCTACTAATAGAAGATCAGAAAATATCAAATGGTGATGACATAAAATAATTTGAATCCTTGTGCACTGTTGGAGACATTGTAAAATGGGGCAAACTAGTATAGAAAATAGTATGGAGTTCACTCAAAAAATTAAAAATAGAACTACCATGTTATTCAGCAATCCTATAGACACATACACATATTTAAGGTATACACACAAATACATAAAAAGAATTGACTTGAACTGAATTAAGGTCAGGGCCTCAAGGAGGTATTTGCACATCCATGTTCATAGCAGCTGTATTCAGTAAAGCAACCTGGATAAACAAAACATGATGTACACATACAATGGAATGTTATTCAGCTTTAAAGATGGAGGAAATACTGTCAAGTGCTACACAACATGGATTAACCTTGAGGACATTACACTAAGTGAAATAAGTTTGTCACATACAAATACTGTATATGATTCTACTTATATGAGGAATGTAAAATAGTCAAACTCATGGAAACAATAGGAAAAATGGTGGCTACCAAGGACTTGAGGGAGGGGAAAAAGGGAGCTATTCTTCAAAGGGTAAAGGGCCTCTGTTTTGCAAAATTTAAAGGTCCTGGAGCTCTGTTACACATCAATGAGAATATAATTAACACTACTCACCTGAATACCTAAAAAAATGGTTTAAATAGTAAATTGTGTTTATTTAAAGATAAATAATTCTTTTTGCATTTTTTATTATTGTTAATGTACAGTTGTCTCCATTTTCCCCATGGCCACTTTCCCCTGTCCCTGACCCTCACTTCCCACCCTCAATACTTTCCCACTTTGGCTTTGTCCATGGGTCTTTTATACATGTTCCTTGATGAACCCTTCCTTTCTTCGGCCCACTATCACCCTCCCACCTCCCCTCTGGTTACTGTCAGTTTGTTCTTTATTTCAATGTCTCTGGTGACATTTGTTTCCATATTTGTTTTGTTGATTAGGTTGCACTTATAAGTGAGATCATATGGTATTTGGTTTTCACTGCCTGGCTTATTCACTTAGCATAATTCTCTCCAGTTCCATCCATGGTGTTGCAAAGGGTAGTAGCTTTTCTTTCTTTCTGCTGTGTAGTATTTGATTGTGTAGATGTACAATAGTTTTTTGATCCACTCATTTATTGATAGACAGTTAGGTTGCTTCCAGCACTTGGCTACTGTAAATTGTGCTGCTATACTGAGGTGCAAAGGTTCTTTTGAATTGGCATTTCCAGATTCTTAGGGTATAATCCCAGCAGTGGAATTTCCAGATCAAAAGGTAGCTCCATTTTTAGTTTATTAAGGAAATTCCATGCTGTTTTCCACAGTGTCTGCACCAGTCTGCATTCCCACCAACAATGTACTGGAGTTCCCTTTTCTCCACAATCTCACCAGCACTTATTGTTTGTTGTTCTGTATATGATGGCCATTCTGACCAGTGTGAAGTGGTATCTCACTGTGATTTTTATTTACATTTCTCTGATGGCTCGTGATGCTGAGCATTCTTTCATATGTCTCTGGGCCCTCTGTAAGTCTTCCTTGGAGAAGTGTCTCTTCAGGTCCCTTGCCCATTTTTTAATTGGATTGTTTGTCTTCCTGGAGTGGAATTGTGTGAGTTCTTTCTATATTTTGGATATCAAATCCTTGTCCAAGCTATGACTGACAAATATATTTTCCCATACTGTCAGTTCCCTTTTCATTACCCGTGATGTTTTCCTTACCCGTGCAGAAGCATCTTATTTTGATAAAATCCCATTTGGTTATTCTTTCCCTTATGTCCCTTGTTCTAGGGGACATATTGGTGTTAATATCGCTGCATGGAATATCTGAGGGTTTTGTGCCTATGTTCTCCTGTAGGAGATTGAAGATTATACTTCAATTATACTGAAGATTGTTGAAGATTATACTTATAGGTGAGATCATATGGTATTTGTCTTTCACCGACTGGCTTATTTCACTCAGCATAATGGCCATTTCCATCCATGTTGTTGCAAAAGGTAGGAGTTCCTTTCTTTCTTTCTTTCTTTCTTTCTTTCTTTCTTTCTTTCTTTCTTTCTTTCTTTCTTTCTTTCTTTCTTTCTTTCTTTCTCTTTTTGTAAAATGTGGATGGACTTTATTTGTTTTTATAATGTCAATATCCATTATAAAATATTTAAAATTTTAAATCCATTATAAAGTCTCAGCAGTTAAAACAACATGACACCAGCACAGAAATAATCAAGTACATCAATGAAATCAAATGAGCATTCTAGAAACAAATGTATATATCTAGCAAGGTAATATATGATTAAATTGATATTTCAAATCAATGGGGAAAATAAGGCTTATTCAATAAATAAAGTGCACGGACCCCTATTACTTGAAATAAAAAAAAATAGAGAGCCCTATTTCATACATTATACAAAAAATATTCAGGTGAGTCAAAAATCAACATGTAAAATCTAAGGAGTTTTAGGAGAAAATATAAAATAATATTTTTCTTACCCTGAAGTAAAATATTTTACTGGTGTAAACCCAGAAGCTGTATAGTAAATTATTGGCAGTATGACTATATTAAACAGTTAATACTATACAGTAATATACATATAAAAAAGTTAAAGACAAGTAGTAGAATAGAAAAGTATTTGCAACACATCTAAAAAAGGGCTAATAGTTTTTTGTTTTTGTTTCTTTTTTGCTTTTTCCTTTAGGGGAAAAACTACAGATATTTAGTCAAAAAGTGGATAAAGAATACCAACAAGTCATTTAAAGCTTTTCAAAATTGATAGAAATAGGCAAGAAATATACAAAAACAGATTTAGTTTCACCAAATAATAAAGTAACAATTAAAATAACACATCACTGTCACAATCAGATTAATAAGTGTTAAAAATACAGGTAATATCAAGTATTGGTGACTGTGAAAGGAAGTGTGTATTCATTGACTCTTTTTTGTCATCTTCTTAAAGCAGTCCCTTTAGCATATCTTGCAAAGCTGGTTTGAGGGAGGTGTATTCTTTTAGCCATCTTTCTCTAGGAAACTCCTTATTTTAATTGAGAACCTTGCTGGGTAGAGCAGTCTTGGTTGCAAGCCTTTGCTTTTCATTCCTTGGAATATTTCTTGCCATTCCCTCTGGCTTGTAGTGTTTCTGTTGAGAAGTCAGCTGAATATTAATTAACTATAGAGACATGTGTTTATTTCTGGGCTCTCTATTGTGTTCCATGGATTTATTTGTCTGTTCTTATGCCAGTACCTGACTGTTTTGATTACAGTGGCCTTGTAATATAGTTTGATGTTAGGTATTGTGATTCCCTCCTACTTTGTTCTTCTTTCTCAAAACTGCTCTGGCTATTCAGGGTCATTTATGGTTCCATATAAATTTTTGAAATGTTTGTTCTATATCTGTGAAATATGTCATTGGTTGCTGATTATATCCTCTGCTTCACCTAGCCTGCTTTGGACTCCTTCTTCTGTGTTCTTAAAATCTGAAATTAAATTTTTCATTTCCTCTTGTCTATTGTTGATAATTTCCATGTCTATTTTCATGCTGATGTAGTTTACAGTAAGGTCTTCATAGTTTCCCTTCAGTGTCTGTAATTCTCTCTGAGCTCACTGTGCTCTTTGAGCTTTATTAGAACCATTGTTTTGAACTCAACATCTGGTTGTTTACTTGCTCTATTTCATTTAGTTCTCTTTCTGGGAATTCTTCCTATCCCTTCAATTGGCAGGTGTTTCTTTGTCATCCCATTATTTGTGAGGCTCTTCTTTTTTGCTTTTGATTCTTAGGTTGATCTGTCTTGATTTCTTTGCTTTTTGGTGTGAACTTCTATGGTAGGAGACTGTTGTTTTTTCTTTCTGGATTTGCCTTTGTTGATGTCAGATGCTGACCCTCTCTGAACTTTGGCAGCCTGATTTTTGGGAGTCTGTTCAACTCCTCCAGGAATGTACTGTCTGTGGCTGTCTCCTTCAGCTGTTATTTTAGTCACTCTACACTCATTAGGCTGGTTTAGACAGCTCACGGTGTGGCAGAATCCCTCCCGGGGATGGGGTTATTGGGTCCTCTCATGCTTCTGTTGCTCAGGGGAGTGGTCTGCCTGAGCATGATGGTTGTTGCTGTATGGGGGAGGAGTCAGCAATGGGATCCTGCTGGCTACTCTCTCAGTTCTCTTCCCAAAGCCTCCTTCTCTAGTCTCTCCTCAGGTTTCTCCAGCCCACTCTGCTCCTGACTTTGCCTGACCAGTGTAAGTGGCTGCAATAAAAATTTATGCATTGGCCCTTTAAAAGGCTATTTTGCATTTCCTGCTGCCTGTCTCAGGCAGAGAGCAACCCTGCCGCTTTTTGCAGCTGGTTGTTATCTGTGTACTTTTTGGGCTCTGGTGCTGTAGTCTGGAGATCATTGCTCATGGTTTAGATACCGCTTTTCTCATGGGGATCTAACTGTCATTTCAATATCCATCTTGTGCTGCCACCCACCTTCTTGAGTCTACCACACTCCTTACCAGTTAGATTGTGCTAAAGCTGATTCTTCTGTCTTTCTGAGTTAATAAGGCTCCTCTCTTGCTATTGTTCAGTTGTTTGTTCCAGGTGGTTTTTGCACAATTTAGTTGTAATTTCAGGTTGGTCCTGTAGGAGGTCACTGTGACTTCCATTCACTCCTCTGTCATCTTGATTCTCTCAATTTGCGATATTTTCTTTACTATAGAGCTCTTTAAAGTCCATTTAAGGACCATGTAGTTTGTGCCTCTTATGTAATAGATTTTATCCTCATAGTTTATTTCTCTTTATTCTTATAATAGTTAATCACTTTACAACCTTATTAATACTGGTTCATTTGCTGTTGATAGTGAGATTGCTGGTGTGAATTATTTTCGCTGACATACGTTTGTTTCCTGTGCTTTGTGGTTTCATTGTGGTAGCACCTGCACAAAAACACACAAAATGTGGTGGGCAGAGTGACTCTCAGTCAACAGCTTGAGGTTAGGACATGCCTAAGAATGACCAAACAACAATCAATACCCAGTTATGACTAGAGAGCCAATATAACCACCATAAAAGACATGCAAAAGCAGAAAGTTCAGGAGACCACTAATCTCAAATGTCTCCTATCATAGAAGTTCACACCACAAAGTCAAGAAGTCAAAACAGATCAATTGAAGATGCAGAAAGCAAAGAAGAAGAGTCTCACAAATAATGGGAAGATGAAGAAACACTGCCCCAATTGAAGGGATAGGAGGAATCCCCAGAAAGAAAATGAAATGAAATAGAGGCAAGTAAACTATCAAATGGTGAGTTCAAAACAGTGGTTATAAGGATGCTCAATGAGCTCAGTGAGCTCAGAGAGAATTACAAAGAGTTACAGAGAAACTGAGGAAATTGTGCAAACTATATCAGCATGAAAAATATGTAGAAACTATAAACAAGAGGCAAGAAGAAATGAAGAATTCAATTTCTGAATCGAAGAACACAGTAGAAGGAGTCCAAACAGGCTAGATGAATCAGAGGGTCAAATCAGCAAGTGGGAGAATAAGGAAGAAAAAGTTTCCCAGAAAGAACAAGAAAATGAGAAAAGATTCACAAAGAATGAAGAGGCATTTAGGGGAATGCAGGGCAACTTGAAACATAATAATATCCATTTAATAGGGATACCAGAAGGAGAAGAGGATGAGGAAGGAATAGAGAACCTGTTTGAAAAAGTAATGATGGAAAATTTCCCTCATTGGAGGAGAGAAAAAGTTACACAAGTCCAGGGAGCAGAGAGGGTCCCATTCAAGAGGGACACAATGAGGCCCACTGTAAAACACATCATAATCAAAATGGCAAATATGAAAGACAAAGAGGGAATCCTAAAGGCAGCAAGGCAGAAACAGGTAGTGACATACAAGGTAGCCCTGATACAGCTGGCAGCTGACATCTCATTAGAAACACTACAGGCCAGGAAGGAATGGCAAGAAATATTTCAAGCAATGAAAGACAAAGGCCTACAACAAAGACTATTCTACCCAGCAAAGCTCTAAATGCAAATCAAAGTCGCAATAAGGAGTTTCCTAGACAAAAGAATGGGTAAAAGAATGCTAATTATGACAATTGAACCACTCGTGCTTCCCTGGGATGAATCCCCTTTGATCATGGTAGATGATCTTTTTGATGCATTGCGGGATGTGGTTTGCCAATATTTTGTGGAGGATTTTAGCGTCTGTGTTCATCACCAATAGTGGCCCGAAGTTTTCTTTCTTTGTTGTGTCTTTATCTGGTTTTTGGAGTAGGATGATGCTGGCCTCATAAAAAAAATTTGGGAGTCTTTCCTCTTCTTGGATTTTTTGCACTAGTCTGTGAAGTACAGGGTTAGCTCTTTCTTAAATGTTTTGTAAAATTCTCTGTGAAACCATCTTGTCCCAAATAAATGGAAGCATATATCGTGTTCATGGATTGGAAGAGTTGATATCACCAAAATGTCCATAGAAAATTTATAGATAATTGCAATCCTTATTAAAATACCTATGATGTATTTCACAGATATAGAACAAACATTTCAAAAATTTATATGGAACCATAAATGACCCTGAATATCTGCAGCAATTTTGAGAAAGAAAAACAAAGTTGGAGGGATCACAATACCTGACATCAAACTACTTTACAGGTCTACTGTAGTCAAAACAATTTGGTAGTGGCATAAGACCAGACACATAGACCAATGGAACAGAAGAAAGAGCCCAGTAATAATCCCATGACTCTATGGTCAATTAGTATTTGACAAAAGAGAAAGAAGCTTAAAATGGAGTAAAAATAGTTTCTTCATCAAATGGTGTTAGGGGATCTGGACAACTACATGCAAAAAAAAAAAAATGAAATTCAACCACCAACTTACACCATAAACAAAAATAAACTCAAGATGGATAAAAGACTTAGATATATATCATGACACCATAAAAATTCTAGAGGAGAACATAGGCAGTATACTCACAGATATTACATAGAGCAATATTTTCACTGATACATCCCATATAACAAGAGATATAAAGGAAAGAATAAACAAATGGGACTTCATGAAAATAAGAAGCACCTGCATGGCTAAAGAAAACATCAGCAAAATGAAAAAGGAAACAATCGCATGGGAAAATAGATTTGCCAATGATACCTCAGACAGGGGTTTGATCTCTAAAATATATAAAGAACTCACATGTCTCCACTCCAGGAAGACAAACAATGTATTTAAAAAATGGGCCAAAGGCCTGTACAGAGACTTCACCAAGGAGGATATACACAGAGCCCAGAGACATTTGAAAGGATGCTCAGCATGACTAGACAACAGAGAAATGCAAATTAAAACCACAATAAGATATTACTTCACACCCATCAGAATGGCCGTCTTAAACAGATCAACAAACAAGTGCTGTGAGGTCACGGAGTAAAGGGAACCCTAGTACACTGTTGGTGGGAAAGAAGACTGGTGCAGCAATTGTGGAAAACAGTTTGGAATTTCCCCAAAAGGCTAAAAATGGAACTGACTACTTAATTTTTATTTTTTAAGGTATATTTTTTGATGAAGCTATTACAGTTGTCCCACTTTTTTTCCTCCCCTTTATTCCCCTCTGCTCTGCACCTCTTCTCCCACCAGCATTCTCCCTCCTTAGTTTATGTCCATGAGTCGTGCATATAAGTTCTTTGGCTTCTCCATTTCTTATACTATTCCTAATCTCCTTCTGTCTCTTTTGTACCTGCACTTTATGCTTCTTATTCCCCATACCTTTACCCTCTTCTCCCCTCTGCCTCTCCCCGCTGATAGCCCTCCATGTGATCTCCATTTCTTATTGTTCTAGTTGTTTGCTTAGTTTGTTTTTGTTTGTTTTTGTTTTGTTTTGTTTTAGGTTAAGTTGTTGATAATTGTGAGTTTGTTGTCATTTTATTGTTCACAGTTTTGATCTTCTTTTTCTTAGATAAGTCTTTTTAACATTTCATATAATAAAGTCTTGGTAATGATGAACTCTTAACTTTACCTTATCTGGGAAGCATTTTATCTGACCTTCCATACTAAATGATAGCTTTGGCTGGATAGAGTAACCCTTGATCTTGGTCCTTGCCTTTTATGACTTTGAATATTTCTCTCCATCCCCTTCTTGCCTGCAAGGTTTCTTTAGAGAAATCAGCTGATGGACTTCAGGGCACTCCTTTGCAAGTAACTGTCTCCTTTCCTCTTGCTGCTTTTAAGATTCTATCCTTATCTTTAATCTTAGGTGATATAATTATGATGTGTGTTGGTGTGTTTCCTTGGGTCCAACTTCTTTGGGACTCTCTGAGCTTCCTGGATCTCCTGGAAGTCTATTTCTTTTGCCAGAATGGGGAAGTTTTCCATTATTTTTTCAAATAAGTTTTAAATTTCTTGCTCTTCCTCTTCTCCTTCTTGCACCCCTCTGATTCCAATGTTGGAACATTTAAAGTTGTCCCGGAGGTCTTAAGCCTCTCCTTAGTATTTTGAATTCTTGTATCTTCATTCTGTTCTGGTTGAATGTTTATTTCTTCCTTCTGCCCCAAGTCATTGATTTGAGTCCTAGTTTCCTTTCCTTTACTGTTGGTTCCCTGTATATTTTTCTTTATTTTATTTTGCATAACCTTCACTTTTTCCTCTATTTTTCAACCATACTCAACATTTTTTTTTGTGCATCCTGATTACCAGTGTTTTGAACTCTGCATTTGATAGGTTGGCTATCTCTTCATTGCTTAGCTGTATTTTGTTTTCTGGAGTTTTGATCTGTTCTTTCATCTGGGTCATATTTCTTTGTCTTGCCACTCCAGTTATATCTTAACGTGCAGAGGTTTTGTTATTCACCAAGATAAGTAACTCACGTGGCTGCATTTTAGTGCTCCATGTGGGCGAAGGGTCATAGAGGGAACTATGCCACTTATTCAGCTTTTGTTCCACTTTCAGTCACTTTTCCTGCTAACCACCAGCAAATTGGGCCCTTCTGGTGCTGATTACTGGCTGGGTGGTTTTGTGTACAGTTTGGGACTCTCTGGGTCTCTCCAACAAACTCTCTTGTGAGACTGGGAGTTTCTCCTGCCTCTGTAACTCCCACATATTTTTACAGCTAGGGGTTTTGAGGCTTCCTTTTCTTGTACTGGCACCCTGGGTTATGTGGTCTGTCTCACTTCCAAGTTGTTCCTCCTGTTCATCTACATGCAAATGTGGGACCACCCGGTCTGCTAATCACCACCTTGTCCTCCTGACCCTACAGCCCCCTCCTTGCTGTGTGTCCTCTTTGCTCTGGTTGCCTATTTATGCCTCTCCTACCAGTCTGGATGAATGTTTCTTCTTTAATGCCTTGGTTGTCAGACTTCCATACAGTTCAACTTTCTGGCAGTTTGGATTTCTTTTTCTTTTTTATTTTTATAAGATTTTATTTATTTTTAGAGAGAGAGGAAGAGAGGGAGAGAGAGAGAGAGAGAGAGGGAGAGAAGTACTGAGGTTCAAGAGAAACACTGATCAGCTGCCTCTCACATGCTCCTAACTAGGGACAAACACAATTTTTAAAAAATTTGTTGTCCTTCTTCTGGTTTTGCAAGGAGGCAAAGTGTATCTACCTATGCCTCTGTCTTGGCTGGAAGTTCTGGTCAATATATTTTTCTATATATTTGTATATTTAAGATAGTTTGTAGAAATGTGGTAGATTTTGATGTGACTGTGTGTTGTATAGAAATGATATCACATTGGATAGTTCTTAAACCAGCCTGCTTTATTCCTGTCCATATTACATTGTGTGCTAGTACACATTGCTCTAACTTGCTTTCTTAATTGTTCCATAGTGTTCTATTGAATGGATAGGTTATGTGTATTTAGACTTTCTTCTACTGAAGAGACATTTTGGTTGTGTCTATGACCAATCAACAGGTCCAGGGTAACTAAATGATTGCACTAGTCATATAATCAGTCAGTGCTAGAGACCAATTATTTGGTGTCTGAGCAAGTCTATACAGTAGAACTTTCTGTGATGATGCAAATGATATTTCTATGTATCTCTACATCCATATGTCATGATGTATGTGTGTCCAGTACAACTGTGGTTGGTAATGACTAACTACATGTGGCTATTTATCATTTGAAATGTGATTAGTTTCGATTGAGAATTTGAGATGTAACTAGTGCAAATTTAAATTTCAATTGAAACGTGATTTGGCTAGATGTGCCTATATTAGACAGTACAGTATAGGTTTTATGTAAATATATAACTTGAGAATAACATTTATGGCCATAGAATAACCACATTCTGAAAGATGGTATTGTGATATATCTTCATATTTGTATTGCCTGCACCTCGCGTTCCCTGGCAAAATTGATGTTCAATAAATGTTTACTGGATCAAAGTTATTGCGGTGGTATAGGAAGTTGTAGTTCAGGCTTCAGTTAGGATAGATATCTGTTCGCACATCCCCCTAATGTTCTAGTCCTTATCTGAATATGTTTTTATTATGGCCCTTTGACTTTACCTGTTTAATCTTTATTTCATAATAATTATGCAGTATCATTCTGCTAATGGTTTGTGGGAAGGCCTAGTCTCTACTGATGTGTTCCTCTTATCTTATTTGTAAATAAGAATAGAGAGGATCTGAAATATAAAATTCATTTGAATTTACATTTAAATTAAAACAAGGGCAAGAACACATTAGAGCAGGCACTAATTAATGTTGGCATAGAAATTGGAACACCCTCATGAATTTTTGTTAATCCACACTACAGATACTTATCTGGTGTTTTCACAGCTTTTCTATAAAATTATAGCTTTTATTATTTAAACAGGGAGAGAAATTAGCTGTTTTTACCCCATCAATCTTTTTTTATTATAATTGACCTGTGAATCTCCCTAAGTTATGGAAATGTGTCTTTGATACATACTTGGGATTTGAGAGAAGGGATGGGAGTTATTTGAATGAGGTTGTGCTTACCTGAGTCCTAATACAGAAAATTGGTTAGCTAGTAAGTATTTTCCTTTGAATCCTCTGGCACATGAAAGGCTCTTTAGCGGTGGGAACTCTTCACTTTTTCAAAATACAGCTCTATAGAGATAATGCTGAATGGTTTTATGATTAAATGAGATAAATGAGTACTACAATGAAGCTTAATTTTTTTTTTTTTTTGGCAAAGAGAATGCTTTCTAAATACTGACTTTAAAAAGATTAATAAGACAAAAGCTTTGGAATGGGAGACAGTTACTTTTTTAAAGCTTTTTCTTTTTCTTTCGATGGTACCTGAATTTCTTTTCTCAGGTGTCAGAATTTGCTTAGTTATGGATGAGAGTTATCGTTCATACTATAGATGACATCCATGGATTTCTGACTGTGTGGTGACAAGATTCAGATATGATTTCACAAGGTTTTCTTCCTGGGGGTGGTTTCAGTGCCACCTACAAATTAAGCAGTTTTCTGAGTTTTCTTAGTAACAGACAGGTGAATGACAGTAAGGAATACTTTGCAAAAGTGCTTTGCAAGCTGAAAGAATGTGTGCCTTGCATATGTTGGTTCATTCATCAACTTTTAATTTAGCACCTTTGTGCCTGGTGCATCCTAGATGCTGGGGGAAGGATAATGATTACACTCAAGCCCTGATTTCTTTTCTTTTTAAAAAATTAATTAATTATTTAATTAATTAATTTATTCATTTTTTCAAATACATTTGTCTCCATCTACCCCCCCACCACTTTCCCTTGCCCCCTCCCTCCCTCCTTCCCTCCCTCAACTCTTCCCCTTTGGTTTTGTCCATTAGTTCTTGCTATATGTTCCTTGACTTTCTCCTTCCCTTCCTTTTCCCCCGCCCCCCTCCCTCCTTCCCTCTTGTCTCTGTTGGTTTCTTTTCCTTTTAATGTTGCTGGTCTTATTTTCCTTGCATCTTTGTATTGTTGGTTAGGTTCCACTTATAGGTGAGATCATATGATATTTGTCTTTCACTGCTGATTTCAAGGAACCCTCACTTTACTAGGAAAGATAGACAATTAAATTCTAGAAAATGAAGGGCTCCAGGCAGAGCAGAGAAGGGGTCTGGGATGGTGCCCATGGGAAACAATGGTATGACTTTTTTTTAATGGCTCATTTTATTTTATTTTCTCTCTCTCTTTTTTAATTTTATTGTTTTTATTGTTCAAATACATTTGTCTTTATTTTATCACCAATACTTTCCCCTGCCCTACCCACTCCTACCTCCCAAACTCAGTCCTTCCTCACTTTGGCTTTGTCCATGGGTCCTTTATTCATGTTCCTTGACTTGACCCCTTCCTCTTCTTTTCCCCATTAACTGCCTCTCTCCTCCCCTCTCGTTACTGTTGGTTGGTTTTTTCTTTCAGTGTTGCTGGTTATATTTTTATTTCTTTGTTTTGTTGATTAGGTTCTACTTGTAGGTGAAATCATATGGATTTCACCACTTGGCTTATTTTGCTTAGTATAGTGCTCTGCAGTTCCATCCATGCTGTTGTGAAGGGTAATAGCTCTTTCTTTCTTTCTGCTGCATAATATTCCATTGTATAAATGTGCCATACTTTTTTGATCCACTCATTTGCTGATGGGCACTTCAGTTGCTTCTAGAACTTGGCTATTGTAAATTGTGCTGCTGTGAACATTGGGGTGCATAGGTTCTTTTGAATTGGTGTTTTGGAATTCTTAGGGTATAACCCCACCACTGGAATGGTTGGGTCAAAAGGGAGTTCCATTTTTAGCTTTTTGAGGAAATTCCAAACTGTTTTCTGCAGTAGTTGCACCAGTCTGCATTCCCACCAACAGTGTGCTAGGGTTCACTTTTCTCCACAACCTCGCCAGCACTTGTCTGTTGATCTGTTTAAGATGGCCATTCTGATGGGTGTGAAGTGGTATCTCATTGTGTTTTTAATTTGCATTTCTATGATGACTAGTGATGCTGAGCATCCTTTCATATGTCTCTGGTTCCTGTGTATATTCTCCTTGGAGAAGTTTCTGAACAGGTCCTTTGCCCATTTTTTAATTGGATTGTTTGTCTTCTTGGAGTGGAGTCATGTGAGTTCTTTATATATTTTGGAGATTAAACTTTTGTCCACGGTGTTATTGGCAAATATATTTTCCCATACAGTTGTTTCTCTTTTCATTTTGCTGATGTTTTCTTTAGCCATGCAGAAGCTTCTTATTTTGATGAAGTCCCATTTGTTTATTCTTTCCTTTATGTCCCTTGCTCTAGGGGGCATAGCAGTGAAAATATTGCTGCGTGGAATATCTTGAGTTTCCTGCCTATGTTCTCCTCTAGAACTTTTATGGTTTTGTGACTTATATTTAAGTCTTTTATCCCTATTGAGTTTATTTTTGTGTATGATGTAAATTGGTGGTTGAATTTCTTTTATTTATTTATTTTTTTTTCATGTAGCTGTCCAGATCTCCTAACAGCATTTGTTGAAACAATGATATGACTTTATCAGGTAGGAGGAAACTAGGCAGTACAGCCATATGAAGCAAATGAGAATGAGTGGGACCACTTAGGGATCTGGCTTTGAAATGGCAGAAGATAAGGCTGGAGGTGTGAACCAAGCCATTGATATTAGAGGACTTGGATGAAATTACATTTTTGAGATAAATTCCTACTTTCTTGGACCTTGTATTTTAGGTTAGATTAAGTAGGTATACCAATTTGAAAGAGATGAAGTACTACAAACTAAGTTTATATAAAATAGCTGAAGATTTTTGAGAAAGAAGAATGTGTCTCTGAGAGAGAGAGAGAGAGAGAAGGAGAAGGAGAAGAAGAAGAAGAAGAGGAGGAGGAGGAGGAGGAGGAGAAGAAGAAGAAGAAGAAGAAGAAGGAGAAGAGGAAAGAAGAAGAAGGGAAGGAGGAGAAAGAAGAGGAGGAGGGGAAGGGGTGGGTAAGGGAAGGAGGAGGGGAAAAAGGAAAAGAGAGGAAAGGAGATGAAAAAGAAAGGAGGATAAGAAAAAGAGAAGTGAAGAGGAGAGAAGAGAAGAAGAGAGAATGCATACTTTCATCTTGTGAAATTGCCCATGGATATGCACATAGGAAGACAGTAGGCTGGTGGTAGCATGATGTTTATTGTGGATTAACAGTGTTTTCACAAACCAGAATTTAATGTGGTCTGACAAACTAGCTCAGCCTCTCATTTTGGGCTAAGTACATCTGTATAACCATATATAAGTGCTTTTCAACTGGGGTCCATTTTATCCTATGGGGACATTTGACGATCTCTGGAGACACTTTGGGTGGTTACTCTGTAGAGTAGAGGGTGCTACTTTAATCTAGTAGGTAAAGGCCAGACATGCTGCTAAACATCTAACAAACACATGATAGACTTTCACAGTAAAGAATTACCTAGCCTCAAATGTCAGTAGTGCCAGGTCAAGGATCCCTGCTTTAGAGGTCCCTACTACAGGTGTATGTACTTGTGTGAGATGGCATTTAGCTGAGGAGGACAAACATAGATCAAAAAAGATCAGTCCATACGTACTCATCCACTGCCTCACTCAGTACTGTATGTGCACTGTGGAAATAACAACACTGTGCTATTTGTTTAATGTGTAAACAAGTAAGAGCTTCCTGAAAAAAAAATTGTAGTGCTCTAATGACTGCTTTTATGTGTGTTACTGGATCAGGTTGGAATGGCTTTTTGTCTTGAAAAGCAAAAAGTACAAACTGATGAGACATTCCACCTAGTGATCTTAAAAATTAATAAATGGTTTAATTTTTAAAGAACATTGTTGTTACAGAAACAAGCCCCCCGCCCCGGGGGTCCTTTTTTTGCCATGGTTTGTCTTTGCCCACTGTTGTTGTGTTAGGAACTGTAGCACTGAATGTCAGAATTTGGTAAGAAGGAAAGGAACTATTTATTCAAAAGTTAAACATGTTAAGAGTAATGGTGGAATGTCATCATTAAATCCCAAAGTCCCTTTAAAACACCCGCAAACACAGACACAGTCCTGCCTCCCCTTGCCAAACCAGGTCACTCAGAGGTACTGTATCTCAGAAAAGAAAATATAAGTCCACAGTTCTAGGCTCCCATTCTTAACCCAAAACCACTTCCTCATGGTGAGCTAGGGAATCCTTGTGCATCTTTTCAAATCGTTGAGAGCTCTGCATGGCTGCTACATCTTGCTTTCCTGCTTAAGTTGTGTGGTCAATTGAGCCCCGTCTCTGCTTCCATAACTAAGTGGTTAAGTCCCAGCATGGCTGCCATGCCTGGGTTTAAATCCCAGTGTGGATCTTCCTTCATAACCCCATTTCTGACTCCTCCCACAATAGCCTACACTTGCTATTACTGCTGTGTTTTCTGCCTTTCTTGGTTGCCATAGTTAGTCCAGAAAGGAGTGTTCCTGTGGCATGGAATGAACCATCTCTAAGCTCTCACAAAGTTGCTGTAACTGGGGGAGCTGTCTCCCAGTTACATCATCTGTCAAAGTGACGCCCACCTTCCTGGTTCCCTGCAGGTTATGAAGCTAGCCTGCTGTTATTGATATGCAAAATAACTCTCAATCCCTGTGGTGGTGCTCTTCTCAGCCCCTAAACTAGGCTTGTGGGGGGACCCGGGCCTCTCAGCCTATGCCCTGTTAAGTCAACATCCCATTAAGCCTATACCCCATTACATTGTGAGCATCTTGAACTAACAATGGTAACAGCAAAAATAACTAAAGACAAAATACATTTGAATCTCAGAGAGTAGTCTGGTGGCCATTTCCATTTTCTAGACTACACATATTCTAGGAAGATGTTTTCTTAATCTTTCTGTTCATAGTGTCAGTGTAAAAATCCATTTGTTATTTTATTTTTATTTTTTCTTTTTTTAAATAAATTTGTAACTTTATTATATTTATTTATTTTTATTTTTTTAGTTGTTATTTATTTTTCCAAATACATTTGTCTCCGACTTCCCCTCACCACTTTCCCCTGTCCCCTCCCTGTCTCCCTCCCTCAATCCTTCCCCACTTTGGTTTTGTCCATGAGTCCTTGCTATATGTTCCTTGACTTGCCCCTTCCCTTCCTTTTCCCCCACCCACCCCTCCCTCCATCCCTCTTGTCTCTGTTGGTTTCCTTTTTTTCAGTGTTGCTGGTCTTATTTTCCTTACATCTTTGTTTTGTTGTTTAGGTTCCGCTTACAGGTGCGATCATATGGTATTTGTCTTTTGCCCTCTGGCTTATTTTGCTTACAATAATGCCCTCCAGTTCCATCCTTGCGGTCAGGGAGTATAGTAGTTCTTTTTTTCTTTCTGCTGCATAGTATTCCATTGTGTAAATGTACTGTTATATGTTCATTTTCATTTGTTTCCAGAAACTTTTTGATTTCTTCTCTTACTTCATTATTGACCCATTCATTGTTTAATAGTATAATATTCAGTCTCTATAAGTTTGCAAGTTTTTGAAGTTTCTCTTTGAAGTTGATTTCCAGCTTTAAGCCCTTGTGGTCTGAGAAAAAGCTTGGTATTATTTCAATTTTTCTGAATTTGCTGAGGCTTGCTTTGTATCCTATCGTATGGTCTATCTATGAAAAATTTCCGTGTGCATTTGAGAAGTATGTATTTTGCTTCTTTAGGATGTGAAGTTCTATATATGTCAGTTAAGTCCATTTGATTCAGTGCATCATTCAGCTCCATAATATCCTTGTTGATATTTTGTTTGGAAGATCTGACCATTTTTGACAGTGGGGTGTTGACATCCCCTACTATCAGTGTGTTGCCGTCTATATCTTTTTTGAAGTCATCCAAGATTTTCTTTATATATTTGGGTGCTCCTATGTTGGGTGCATGTAAGTTTACAATGTTTGTCTTCTTGATAGATTCTTCCTTTAAGTATTATAAGTGTCCCTCTGGGTCTCTTTTTTATGGCCTTTGTTTTGAAATGTATTTAGTCTGATATAAGTATTGCTGGCCCTGCTTTCTTCTCTTGCCCATTTGCCTGGAATATTTTTTTTCCATCCCTTTACTTTCAATCTGTGTAGATCTTTTGTTCTGAGGTGGGTCTCTTGTAGGCAGCATATGTATGGGTCATGTTCCTTAATCCATTCAGCTATCCTGTGTCTTTTGATTGGGGCATTTAGTCCATTTACATTGAGAGTTATTATTGATAGAAATTTATTCATTTTTTCTCTTTGTACCTGTGTTTTTCTCTTTCTCACTCTTTTTCTTCATTTTCTTAAACCAGTCCCTTTAGCATATCTTGTAGTTCTGGTTTGGTGTAGGTGTATTATTTTAGTCTTCTTTTGTCTGGAAACCTCCTTATTTCCCCTTCTATTTTAATTGAGAGACTTGCTTGGTAGAGCAGCCTTGGTTGTAGGCCTTTGCTTTTCATTACTTGGAATATTTGTTGCCATTCCCTTCTGGCTTGTAGTGTTTCTGTTAAGAAGTCAGCTGCTAGCCGTTTCGGGGCTCCCTTGTATGTTACTCCCTGTTCCTCCCTTGCTGTCTTTAGGATTTTCTTTGTCTTTGATATTTGCCATTTTAATGATGATGTGTCTTGAAGTGGACCTCATTGGGTCCGTCTTGAATGGGGCCCTTTGTGCTTCCTGGACCCATGATACCTTTTCTCTCCTCAAGTTGGGGAAATTTTCCATCATTACTTTTTCAAAGAGTTTCTGTATCCCTTGCTCCTCTTCTTCTCCTTCTGGTATCCCTGTTATGCGGATATTATTACATTTCAGATTGTCCTGCATTTCCCTCAATGCCTCTTCATTCTTTTTGAGTATTTTTTCCATTTCTTGGTCTTTCTGGGAGTTTTTTTCTACCGTATCCTCCAGCTTGCTGATTCAATCCTCGGCTTCATCCAGCCTGCTTTTGATTCCTTCCACTGTGTTCTTCAATTCAGAAATGGTATTCTTCATATCCTCTTGAGTATTCTTGATAGTTTCTATGTCCTTTTCCAGGTTGATATAGTTTGCTGTAAGATCCTGATAGTTACTCTGCAGTTTCTCATAGTTATCTTTGAGCTGGCTGAGCTCATTGAGCTTCCTTAGAGTCATTGTTTTGAGTTCAATATCTGATAGTTTTCTTGCCTCTATTTCATTTAGCTCTCTCTGTGGGGATTCCTCCTTTCCTCTCATTTGGGGGGACCTTTTTTTCCCCCCATTTTTGTGAGAGTCTATTATTTTTTATTTATCTACTTGTTTTTGCTTCTGCTTCAATTGATCTGTCTAGATTTCCTGACTTCGTGGATTAAACTTCTGTGATAGTAGGGGGGGGTCTTTTATTTATTTATTTATTTATTTATTTATTTTCTTTTGTTTTCTTTCTGGGCCTGCCTCTGATTTTGTCAGTTGTTGACCTTATCTTACCTTGGGCTGTTTGTTTGAGCCTTCAAGGAATCTACTGTCTGTGTCTGTCTCCTGTGATTGTCAATCTGGTCACTCTGTCCTCATCTGTCAGGCTTAGGCACTAAAGGGTGGAGCTGTACCTCCTGATGGCAGGACTATCATGCCTTTATAGACTGCTGTCACTCAGTAGAGTAGTCCGCCTGAGCAAGATGTAGATCATGGACTGGGGAAGAGTCAGCACCAGAACTCTCCAACGCCTCTATCTCCAGTCTCTCCTTGAGGGTCTCTGGGCAGCTCTGTCACCCCTTCGACCAGGGATCCACTAAAAAATCCATTTTTTAAAAAAGAAAAGCCTAAATTCTATATAAGTAAAACTAAACTGAGTCAACAAATGAGAGACAAACTCTTGAGAATTGAGACTGTTCCCTGTTAGTCTTATTCAAAGGTAGACTTATCTAAATACTTACTGTGTTTTACTTAATAGGTAATGTTTATTTGGGACAAGGGATACAAAAAAAAACAAAACATCAATCTATTTTAAGCATAAGAGAGTAAAGAAAATGGACCAGAAGCAAAATAGCTAATCAACCACATTACATTTTCACCTAGAACATTACAGAAAATAAGAATCACTACCACAAAACAGAGTTTCACTGACTTCTTTCTTCCTTTCTGCTTAAAACTAGATATTTACTACAGGTTGGCATGTTTTTGTTTTCATAAGTTAGGGAGACTTGAGGCTTTTTAAATAGTTTTATTTTAAAAATAGAAGTGACAGGACACTTTCTCATTTAAAGTACATTATGGTATTTTGTAACAGGAAAAAAATGGCTTCTACAAGCTTACCTTTCTGTGGAGAGAAGGCTCAGTCAGGTAAGTGGGCAGGTGTTCTCATGTTCTTTTAGTAGAATCCTGCTTCTGGGTCCTTGGTCAGCTTTAGTCACCTCAGTATGCACTCAAAGCGGAACCTAACCAACAATGCAAAGAAGCAAGGAAAATATGACCAGCAACACTGAAAGGAAAAGAAATCAACAGAGACAAGAGGGAAGGGGGGGGGGCAGGGAAAGGGAAGGGAAGGGGAAAGTCAAGGAACATATAGCAAGGACTCATGGACAAAACCAAAGGGGAAGAGCTGAGGGAGGGAAGGTGGGAGGGGGCAAGGGAAAGAGGTGGGGAGAAGGCAGAGACAAATGTATTTAAAAAGTAAATTAAAAAAAAAAAAAAGCTGCGACTTTGTTTTCAATCATCTTATTCACCCCCAGGTCAAACTCTTGGCTGGTTCTCATCTAATTGTGACTTCCTTAGTCAACCTTTAACTCATACAGGAACTTGCCACTTTTATTTTGGCTATTGTTGTGGATCTACTATGTCTGTCTTTTCTGAAAGAACATTTGCTATCAAGTCTTTCACACTGAAGCTCCATCTTGGATAAAGTATCTGCTTCTAGGGACACCTCACTCAATGTATTCTTTTACAAGAGATGGAAAGGATGTAAAAAAATAGAAATATTTTAAATTCTAGGGCAGTTTGCTATTTTAAGGAGGCTGTTGTGAATCTGTCCTTAGAAAATCACTTAGGATTTTCCAATTAAATGAAAGAAAACTGATAAAGAATTTCACAGAGCTTGATTGTATATACTTCTTATAATTTATTTAAATAAATTAAATTTAAGTCTTTAAACAAAATATGAGGCAAACAATATCCTTTTCTGTAGTTAAGAGTTGGCTTTTTTTTTCTGTGACAGACACCTGAACCCACCATTTTCTCCCTCAAGCTCCTTTTGTAGAGTTTGGCATCAGAATTATCTTGGTCCCTATGTGTATAGTGAAGATACTCTGATATTTCTCTGCTGTGAAGCTGAGATAATGTGATTCACTGTATTTCCTCTGCAAAGAATTTATTCCCAGATTTCTCACCTCACTAACACCTCAACTGGTCTCTTTCAGACTCCTTTCTGCCCAAATCCTTTCATAATCTGCTGACAGATTCACTCTTTCAGGTGCAGAGGTTTCCCTTGTTTACTGTACTACCTTGCCCAGAGACTTTCCTTGGCTCCCTACTACTTAGAGAATGAAGTCTGATCTTAAGCTGGCCTCTAGAGCCCCTGAAGATTGCTTTCTAGACCATCCTCTTTAGCTGGTGTCCTGTGCATCCTTGATGACCCCTCCCTTAGGCCACATGGGTCTACTGGTTTCCAGGTTGGCCACTTCCTGACCCACTGCTCCTTCTACCTCCACTAGGCTAGATCACTAACCACCTGTCTATCAAGGTTTCTTCTGACTCTTCCATATGGGTCTCATACCTCTCTCAAGAGACTAGTTTCCCCTGTTGAGTGAAATCGAGTGTCTAAGAAACAGTTTTAAAGATTAAAAAAGGTACTTTAAACTCAGCTTTAACTCTGTGTAAATATAACTAAACCCTGTCAACATTTATAAAACTGCTCCAGTCCTGAAGATGGTATTTTAAATTGAGGGTTGGGAACTGTCGCTTACTTATCTTTATATCCACTTAGGAACAACCCATGGTAGTCAGAAAATAATGAATGTGTGGTCTGAACTTTAATATGGTCAGATGACATGGAGAACTTATTAATCTAAACTATTGTTTTCAATTGTGGTATAGAGGAAAGACTGGTGGAGAAAGAGCATTAAGATCTAATACCTGCTCTCTCACTTGATTTACTCTATGGAAAGCTCTAGTGTTTATTTCTGGTACCCTCTGCTTCCCCTTCCTGCTTTTGAAGATTGTTGGGACAATTAAATGAAGGATAGTAGGTAAAGGTGCTTTGAAAATGACAAACTCTGGTCTGAAGATGAGATTACTATGATATTTGGGGGCTGAAAAGAATAACTTTTCTCAGACTTCACCTCAATATATCCATCCACTCAAATTAAATGTCAGTCTCTGACTAAATAATCCATTTAGCTACATTCCTTTCTCAATGTTGGCATCTTTTGATTTAAACAGCACATAGTTATCTTTGATCACAAACCTGTGTAACTCAGGTATTATTGGCTTTGTTGGGACTTATGATATAGTAGCTCAGGATTTAGCTAGAATTGGGAGTTGTGGCCACTTTTCTGCTTCCAGGTAGACACAATGTCTGGCCACTTCGATTGATAATGAACCCATCCTGTGCCCTCATCATGCCACACTGCATTTGCCTGACAGGAGAGGAGTTTGCAGGTACTGGCTTACTGTGTTACCTACTTTTGTCACTGGCTCTATACTTGGGCTTGTTTCTACTAGAGATCTGAGGTGTGAGGGAGGGGGAATATATAGGGGTGGGCAAAAGTAGGTTTATAGTTGTATGGAAAAAAACACAATAATTAATAAATGATAATATAAATATGAAGTCTGTGGTTCACATCCTCACAACTGTAGATCTACTTTTTCCCACCTTGTATGTAAGGGTTAGAGCATGGGCTGCAATGTCAGACTGCTTTCATTCAATGTTGCTTGACTGTTTTCAAACTATGTGACTTTAGACAAATCAAGTAATATGCCTGGATCTTAGTTTTTTGTTTTTCTAGATTGCAAGAAAATATCAATTTTTAACTTCAAAGTTTCAGTGAAATTGAAATTAGAAAATGCAGAGAAGGTAATTAGCAGCATGCCCAGCCCTTAAGAGAAAGTAGCTATTAGGATTTATAAAGATTTGCTTGAACTTGAGTTTCAGCCTTCTCAGGCAGTAGTAGTTTGAGTGAAATGAATTGGAGGATATTTTCTATCAGTGTTGCTGTTTCAACAAGAAAAATATGGCTAAAATCCTTCCCGTCTTCCCTCCCCACCCTCTCAGCCCCCTGCTCCAATGCTCTGTCTTGTATCAGCCTATTGGCTGGGCTCATTTTTAACATTCACTCCAATCCTTTTTTTCCCTTGAATCTGTGGAAATAACCAGCCAAGTTGATGGTGCTTCCTTCACTTTTTCTGCCTCCAAACTCAGAGAACTGGGGTGCCAGTTTTTGCTTCATAGGTGTAAAACACAAATCATTTTATTGGTCAACCACTGTGGACATGGGGAGTTATGGGGGGCAGTGAATTCACAGATGAGTGAGCTCATTAGAATGTGGGCATGTGAGGAGAGTGCTCAGCACTTGCTGGAAAGGGTATAGAGATGAGTACCACATGTGATGGAAACGTTGAGAGCTTTTATTCTTTGTATTGTCAACAAAAAACATCAAATTTAACAGCTTTGCACTATTAATATACAACTTACAATCAAAGATGAAGATCATTACAATAGCTAACATTTTCTGAGAACATAAGTGACTGGCCTGATGTCAGCCAAGACTTTCGCATGAATTAGCTTCATCCTCAACATCCTGTGGTAAGGTTCTATTTTTACCCCCATTTTACAAATGAAGAAACTGAGGTGAAGAGGGGTTAAATAATGGGTTCAAGGTCATTTGTAAAAAGTAACACAGCCAAATACAAACCCATTCAGGCCTATTTCAAAGTTTGATATCTCACTATGTTATAATCAGCAAAGTCAGTGTACTAATCTATGTTGTTCAAGCTTTATGTTGTTCACATTCAGAGGAAGAAACAGTGTCATAAACATTGTTTGGCCTTTATTTTCCAGCTTCCATTGTGATTCAGAAATGGTGGTGTCACATGAATCCTTGTTTGGAAGGAGAGGATTGTAAAGTGCTGCTAGATAACTCAGGTTAGTCCTGTAGCAGTGGCAATAAAGTCAAAACTACAAAGGCAAGTATAGACAAAAAGACTGTAATGTACAACTTCAGCAACATAAACTATGGGTTCCCTCTTCATTTTAGCCTACCATCAAAAAGACAGCATTTTGTTATATTGGCAAGCTCTCATGGACAGTGTCACCTGATCTGTGACTTTGGCCTTTCTGAAAAGTCCTTTCCCTAGTATCACTCTTTATGTCAGATTTTTTGAGCAGTGATTTGGTGGGTGAACTCCATATTTTAGGCAGAGCCACTATATTCATTCCAGGTCCTCCATGAGCCTAATTGAAACTAAAGGTTTACAAGAATCAACAAGACAGCATATCAAAATGGCAGGGCAAAAATCCTCATATAGTGCTTTACTAAAGTTGAAATACCTATGCCTACAAGGAGGTCTAATGTTGAAGACTGTAATTCAGGTCTTACAAGTCAAAACTTTCTTCCCCTAATGGATCTCCGTCTAGTTGTCTCTGTCTCTGAAAGGATACCACAGCCTACCCAGTCCTTGAACCAGAAATCTAACTTCTTTCTTATCTCCCCATGTCCAATCCATTATTCTGTTTTTGGGATTGTCACTCCCAAATCCCTTCATCCCCCTGCACTGCTGTACTTACTACTCTGTCCAGTCTACCACAGAGTGCTGTCTCACACACATTCTTGTTCCCTTCCAGTCTGCCCTTCATCCAATGATTATGTTCATTTTTGCAAAATGCAAATCTTCTAAACTAGTCAACCCCTGGATTTTTCTAATGGCTCCCCCATGGCTATGCAGCCCACTAGCCCTGCCTATCTGGCCCTCAGTAAGTAAACTGGCAGGCTCTGCACCCCCCTTCCTATCCTGCCTGCTTCTGCCATCTCTGCTGCTCTTAGTGCCTCTCACTCTGCATGGTGCCTTTGTAGGTGCAAGGTGTGCTCTTCACAGAAATACGCTTCCCACCTTTTCTAGTTGACCATCATTTCTTCAAAAAATGCTTTATCTCTGAGCATTTATGATGGTTATATTTTACATTGATTGATATACAGTTGATCCTTGAACTAGTTGATCGCCACTGTGCAGTAAAAAATCCACATATAACATTTGACTCCCCCCAAATTTGTCATCCCTCTGTATTTGTGAGGGATTGGTTCCAGGTCCCCCATGGGTAGCAAAATCTTTTGATGCTCAAGTTCCCTATATAAAATAGTGTAAATAGATGCACACAGTTAGCCCTTGGTATCTGTGGCCCACCTGTGGATAGAAAGAAGTATAGGAAAACAATCTGCATTTAAGTGGACCCATATAGATCAAACTCTTGTTGTTCAAGGGTCATCTTGTATTTATATGTGTAACACTTAGAGTATTCTGTGTAAGGGGCAGTTGTGAACTCAGGACCCATGTCCACTTTTGCTTACCTTGGTAGTCCAGAACCTACCAAATGACTCATTAACTATTTTTTGAGTGAAAACTAATAAAACAGGCTATGTTGGGATTATTAGAGGTAGATACAGTGTAATGAAGTGATTCTTTAGCTCTGGTTGCTATCTGAGCATTGACCCTTTAAGAGATATAATGTCTTGAATGGCTACTCATCTTTCTTACATTTTTCCCTTTAAAAGCATTTTGAGTTACTAAACAGAGCTCTCATTCATCCCCAACCGCTGTGGTCAAAAGCAGGTGAATTCTCCTTCTAAATGTGTATGTAAGATATTGTTATAAATAATATTTTATAAAGTAAATACTTAAATGTGCCATTGACATAATATATTAAATCAAAATCATAAGAACAAAATAATATTTTATAAATTTTAAAGGAAATGTAAGTTTTTGCTGACATCATTTCCAGAACTATAAATATTACGTTAAGTCAGATTATGATCTTTATTATCTATTTTAAACATAATTTCAAAATAAAGACAATTTTCAACATTAATTGCCATTATCAACTAACTTTTCCTTGTTAGTGATATCAAGGTGACTAAGACAAATGCCCTGATGTAATATTTTATATCCAGCACAGTGGAAGTTTGTGGAGTTATTGTTGGTGGAAGAAGGAGGTAAATACTCCTGTCATTTCTATGGCTCCTCCTCTAAGCCAATTCCAATTCACTTCCAACCTATGTAAACCCAGCATGCTTGCTAAGCAAATCCTGCCTTAAAACAATTTGACTGTCCTGTTCCCACAGGCCCCTTTCAGCCATTTTCCCTAACCTCTTCCTAAATGAAAATTTTGGAGTTACTAATGACCTAGGGTCTTACTTATATCCATCAATGATAAAATTTTCTTTCATTGTATTTCTTGTAGGCTAAGAAATAACATTTTGGAAGATTATACTTGCACTGATTTTTACAGATAAATATGAAACAAGACCATGAGTGCAAGTGAACTATGTTTCAGAAAAGTAGGTGTCTAAGTAGCCTCTTGCTACAGCACTGCCTCTTTAGTTATGTGCAGTTAGAGAGGACATTTGCAGGAAGCAAACCTTTAGGGGCATTTTGGCTCTGTGTACTAGGGATATGAGTTTGCTCTAGCTAAATCCTCAATGGTAGTGACATTTCATTCGGCACTTCAGAAAGTTGTAGAAACATAATGCAGTTCCCTAAGCTATCGTGATACTTAGCTGCTTTTTTTAGTGATGCACCACCTGAGAATAATCTTGAAGTCGTAAAACTTTGTTTCCTTTATTAATCCAAGTCAGTGTGACTTGTACTGCATAAAACATTTTCTGTCTTTTATGGATCTAATGCAGATACAGTAAATTCATTTGTGGAGCTGTGACTGGCTTCTGTGCTGAGCTTGGTGCCCACAGAAACTATTTCTTTTTCTTACAATCAATGCTCACCTTACAGTGAGATAGAAGACCTATAAAGGTAGAGCCTTGACCTCCCTAGAGGAAGGGTATTAACTGTGTAACAAAATAGTTTCCATTTTCCTTAGCCAGTTCACATACAACAGCCTCAAAACATGGAAGGGCTAAAAAGTAAGATTGTCTACAGTAAGCCACCTATGTCAGAATTTTATTTTCCATTTAAATGCAAATATGAAAAGAGTTAGCAGTTAACTTGGTATTTTAACAGCCTTAGATGAAGATATGAAAATAAGAGGGGACAATTCCCTAACCAGTCATGTCTTTCCAGAGTATAAAAGGTTGACATTGAGTTTATTCTACCTGTGTAGTTTTCCAGGCCCCCAGAGAGAGTGCAGCAATTTCTTCTCATGGGAAAGTAGAACTCTTTCTCTGTCATCCTGCTTCCATTTTCGTTTTCTCAATTCTGAGTTTTACTGCATTCTCTGTGCAATATTTAGGCTCCTCACAAGTGCCTGATGTCCTCTTAGCATCAAAGCCAACCATTTGCCAGGGCTTTTTGTTGTCTGAAAATAGAAGTAAAATTCATATTTTACATATTAAGAACTCTTAGATTTGTTAATTTTGTGATTTTTACATATCTACTAAGGGGGAAGGACTATATCTTTAGAGCAGTAGTTCTCAACCAGGGGCATTATGCCCTTAAAGGGGATATTTGACAATGTCTGGGGACATTTTTAGTTGTCACATGTTGGGAAGGAGGAGGACATGGGCCTCTTGCTGCTGAATACCCTGCAAGGAGAGCCCCCAAAACAAAGAGTTACTTGGCTCCCAAAGACAGTAGTGCTGAGATTAGAAAATCCTCCTTTAGAGAAAGTATATATTTTTAGTAGCTCTTTGCAAGCATCCTACCTGATTCTCTTACTTCATTTTCTTCAAGTTTACTACTAAGTGTCTAAGTGTTTTCAATATTTTACATTGGACAACTAGAGGTAGGAGTTAGGGATTTAAACAACAGGGTCCTTCTTCAACCTCTCTGTCAACTTCAAAGTCTAAGATGACAAGTCCTTCTGGTTTGTCCTCAATGGCTTTCTCTAAAGGATCCTTTTCTCTCTCTCTCCTGGGCTGCTGCTTTGGGCTGCCCTCATCCTCCTTTGCCACTGTGTTATAGTAATTTACTGGTATCAGTGGCTACAGAAAAATCGTCATGGGAACTTGTTAAAAATGTACTGTTTTGAGCCCGACCTCTAGGATTTTCTGGAACAGTAAGCCTGGGATGGGGCTTAGAAAACCACACTTCAACAAAGTTGTTAGGGTGATTCTGATGGACAAGCTGTATACGGGAAGCACTGGTTTCTCTGACCTCCCCAACTGCTTACTGTTCTCACCTTTATTTGGCTTATAGTCTGCCTTCTGTGTCACCAGAGTCACCTTCCTGCTCAGGTTCCCCCTTGATGAAAGACCATTAATGGATCCCCATTTGTAACAGGTAGAAAATACAGAGTGCAAGCATTTTGGGATGGGCCTTCATTGATTGTCACTCACCAAATAGGTCATGTGTTTCCATGCCCCATTGTTTTCTTCTTTATCTCCTTTCTCATCTCAAATTCAATTTGTCTTTCCAGGTCAGCTGAGATTTCTTTCCCCTGAAGTCCTGTCTTCCCTCATTTCCACAGCCAAAGCATAAAGTACTCAGGGTAACCTGTCATGTGAGAGTGGAGCTGATACTGCTATGTTAGCAATCTTTATCCACCAAAATTCCAACATAACAATGGAGCTTCCCTATATAATCAGCAAAATCAATATTTTACAGAGAAATAAATCCTAAAGTATCTTTTCCAACTTTCAGTGCAGATAGGCTCCAAAATGAGCAGGGCAATGAGCTTTCTTAAATAAGATGCTTTTGAGAATTACATCCTAGATTTAAATCAGTGCTTGGCTGTGATCACTGTTAGGTCATATACAGGTGCATCATGATCCAGAGAGAGCCACCATTTCCTGAATGTTAACCACATTATGGGCACTGGGCCTTGCAGTTCAGTTCACTACTTCATTCACTCTTCACTGCAGCTGAGGGTAGCAGGTGCTGTTTTTATGTTTAGCAGATGAAGAAACAGAGAGACAGTCCTCCCCATCTCAGAAAATGACAAACTTGGTCAGGTTTTTCAAGCCAAAGACTGACTCATTTCTGTCACATCCTTCATCCTATTTGTCACAAGCCCTGCTGGCTTTGTTTTTCACCTCAGTCAAAGGATTCCTTTGAGTTGTATCTGGCCATGTGTTCCTTGTGTCATCTTTGCATGTCAATTAGAGAAATAGCACATTCTATGCATTACCCTGGGTCCCCCTTGCCTTCACCCCCTTCTCCACCTAGAAGATTATTCCCCCATATAGTCAGGGCTCCCTCTACTTCTTCAAGTGTCTCTTCAAATATCTCCTTCTCTATGAAACTATAGCCTTCTACCTTCCTTGCCCCAGTCTTTTCTCCATTATACTGATTTACTTTTTTCCATAGCACGCGTTGTCATCTGACACACTGTTCATTTGCCTGCTTGTCCAGTCCTTTCCTCTAGAATAGGAATCAGCAAGCTATGGCTTTGCAGCCCATTCCCACTTATGGTCTCTTTTTATATGGCCTGTAAACTAAAAATTGCTTGTACATTTTTAAATGGTTGAAGAAAAGAAAAAGGAAAATAATATCTCATAACACATGAAAATAATATGAAACCAAATTTGAGTGTCCATAAATAAAATTTTATCAGAATAAAGCCATGTTCATTAGCTTATGTATTGCATTGCCTATGTTGCTTTCATGGTATGAAGGCAGAGTCGAGTATTTGAGACAGTGACTATGAAGCCTGCAAAGGTGAACATATGTGCTGTCTGGTCCATATAGAAAGTATGCCCGCCTTCCTCCAGGACAGCTTCATGAGGACAGACAGTGTTTTTGTTTGGTTTGCTGCAGTATTCAAGCACCAACAAAAGAGCAATTATATTGCTAAATACTTAACTGAGGGCCACTGTGTCAGTTAATAGTGAATCTAGGATTTGAATAAATACCTGATTGGGTCTAAAGGCCAGGCATGATGACTATGCTGTCAAAGAATATAATTTACTATGAAAATATTTTCATTGTGTAGACATGTTAAAGTCTTAAGCCTTTATTTTTTTTCTCCTAGCTGTTGTATTGATTATCTGATCTGTAAAATCAAACAATAGAAACTGCTGGTCTATTTTCTTACATTTTAGGTAATGTGCCTGGGGTGTTTAAAAATGGAAAAAAACCAACAACAAAGTTTTTAATGGATGCATGTTTCCAGTAAATACAGCAGTTTTATCAAATCACCTATTTTTTAAACGTAAGTTAACTACATTTAAAAAAGTAACAAAGACAACCTTTGATCTTGACATATGCTGATTTTAATCAGCATATATTAGAAAAATTTTTTGGCACATTACCAAAGCATGCTCAGCATGTGGGAGTTAACCTTGATTAACTTGAATCCTTGGGGCCTTGAATGTACATAATCTTATAGGATTTTTCCACTCCACAAAATACAAAGTGAGGACATGTTTTCTTTGAATTCTAAAAAGCAAGAAGTGTACAGAAGAATTGGAAGAACTTCTTTGGTGAGGTTGGTTATGGATAAAGGTACAAACTGCTAAACTCCACACAGTGACAGAGACAAAGGTCTGGTGGCAGGAAGGATTATCTTTGATGGGCATGGGGTATTGAATCCTCACTTATATAATTTGTTTTAGGTAACCCGATAGCAGAAAGAGGTCTACTTCAGTCTTGGAGGAGCAGCAGGATGCAGAGCTCTCGTGTTTAGATTACCTTCGGGCTGCATTGTAGGAAACTGTCTTGGATTTCAGCAACATAATGTGTAAATATGTGTGCTGTGAGGAATGGCATTCACTTAACTGCCCTAGCCCTCCTGGCTTCATATCTTTATCACATTGAATTATAACCACAGGCTGCCACACGATTGACATCCTATCTGGATCTTTAGAAACATACCTCTGAGAAACCCTGGAGGAACACACTGCAGACTTCAGAATGGATTGCCACTAAAGGAATATTGGGTCTTTAGATTTTTTGCCTTTACAAAAAGGATTGTGGATATAGGTTTCACAAGTCCTGATCTTTACTCTTTAGAACTTTTCCTTTAGCCCTTGCATTAAAATGGTTTGAAAGGGATCTAAATAAGAAATATTTTGGCAAAACATATTTGCAGATGAACTCTGATTACCTGGTGATGAAAAATTATTTTATAAACTTTGAAGAATTAGGATTATTGGAGTTATTGTATGTGCATTTTATTTTTGCTTTTGATGATTTGAAGTTTTTGTATTTTAAGTTCCCCTCTCAGGTTAGCAGAAATAAAATGTGAGCATTTTTCTTCTTTGCACTGTTTTGCAGAGTGCTAAGGAAGCAAATCAATGCTGATATTTTATAACCAAAGTTCTATCATGACATATTCACAAAAGAAATAAAACCTGTTGGGGTTTTTATGGATAATGTGTAGTCATAGAGGTAAACAATTTTAAAAATAAAATAGTTTCTGTTTAGTTCAAGGGTAATTTCTCAGATCCAGTTTATGTCAATTATATTAAAATATTTTGTTAACTCCTAGATAGGGGTCTTGAAATGCTGAATTTTTATTTATTTATTTTATTTTATTGAGAGAAAAGAAGTTTTATTTAGGCTTTTGCATGTATGTCTTTTTATTATTTTTTATTATTTATTTATTTATTTTTTAAATACATTTGTCTCTGCCTCCTCCCCCACCACTTTCCCTAGCCCCTCCCTCCTTCCCTCCCTCGGCTCTTCCCCTTTGGTTTTGTCCATGAGTCCTTGCTATATGTTCCTTGACTTTCCCCTTCCCTTCCCTTTCCCTGACCGCCCCTCCCTCCTTTCCTCTTGTCTCTGTTGATTTCTTTTCATTTCATTGTTGCTGGTCATATTTTCCTTGCATCTTTGTATTGCTGGTTAGGTCCCGCTTATAGGTGAGATCATATGGTATTTGTCTTTCGCCCCCTGGCTTATTTCGCTTAACATAATGCCCTCCAGTTCTATCCATGCTGTCGCGAAGTTTAGTAGTTCTTTTTTCCTTTCTGCTGTGTAGTATTCCATTGTGTATATTTACCATAATGTTTTTTTTTAATAGTTCTTTTATTTTTTTTTATTTTTAATTAATTTATTTACTTTTTAAATACATTTGTCTCTGCCTTCCCCCACCTCTTTCCCTTGCCCCCTCCCACCTTCCCTCCCTCAGCTCTTCCCCTTTGGTTTTGTCCATGAGTCCTTGCTATATGTTCCTTGACTTTCCCCTTCCCTTCCCTTTCCCTGCTCCCCCTTCCCTCTTGTCTCTGTTCATTTCTTTTCCTTTCAGTGTTGCTGGTCATATTTTCCTTGCTTCTTTGCATTGTTGGTTAGGTTCCGCTTATAGGTGAGATCATATGGTATTTGTCTTTCGCCCCCTGGCTTATTTCGCTCAGCATGATGCTCTCCAGTTCCATCCATGCTGTTGCGAAGTTTAGTACTTCTTTTTTTCTTTCTGCTGCGCAGTATTCCATTGTGTATATGTACCATAATTTTTTGATCCAATCATCTACTGATGGGCATTTAGGTTGCTTCCAACACTTGGCTATTGTAAATTGTGCTGCTATGAACATTGGGGTGCATAGGTTCTTTTGTATTGGCGTTTTGGTGTTCTCAGGGTATAGTCCCAGCAGGGGAATCGCTGGATCAAAAGGCAGTTCCATTTTCAGCTTTCTGAGGAAATTCCACACTGCTTTCCATAGTGGCTGCACCAGTCTGCATTCCCACCAACAGTGGACTAGAGTTCCCTTTTCTCCACAGCCTCGCCAGCACCTGTTGTTTGTGGATCTGTTTATGATGGCCATTCTGACCGGTGTGAGGTGGTACCTCATGGTGGTTTTGATCTGCATTTCTCTAATGGCTAGTGATGCAGAGCATCCTTTCAAATGCCTCTGGGCCCTCTGTATCTCCTCCTTAGAAAAGCATCTGCCCAGGTCCTTTGCCCATTTTTTGATTGGATCGTTTGTCTTCTTGCAGTCAAGTCGAGTGAGTTCTTTGTATATCTTGAAGATCAAACCTCTATCTGATGTATCATTAGCAAATATATTTTCCCAAATGGTTGGCTCCCTTTTCATTTTGCTGATGTTTTCTTTAGCCGTGCAGAAGCTTCTTATTGTGATGAGGTCCCACTTGTTTATCTTTCCTTTATGTCCCTTGCTTTAGGAGACATATCAGTGAAAAAATTGCTGCGTGGGATATCTGGGAGTTTCCTGCCAATGTTCTCCTCTAGGACTTTGATGGTATTGCGACTTATATTTAAGTCTTTTATCCATCTTGAGTTTATTTTTGTGTATGGTGTAAGCTGATGATCCAATTTCAATTTTTTGCATGTAGCCATCCAGCTCTCCCAACACCATTTGTTGAAGAGGCTGTTATTGCTCCATTTTATGCTTCTACCCCTTTGTCAAATATTAGATGTCCATAGAGACCTGGGCTTATTTCTGGACTTTCTATTCTGTTCCACTGGTCTATGGGTCTGTTCTTGTGCCAGTACCAGATTGTTTTGAGTATAGTGGCTTTGTAGTAGAGTTTGATGTCCGGTATTGTGATCCCTCCTACTTTGTGTTTCTTTCTCAAAATTGCTGCAGCTATTCGAGGTCGTTTATGGTTCCATATAAATTTTTGACATGTCTGTTCTATTTCTGTGAAATACGTCATTGGTATCTTAATAGGGATTGCGTTGAATCTATAAATTGCTTTTGGTAGTATGGACATTTTAAGGATATTAATTCTTCCAATCCATGTGCATGGTATATGCTTCCATTTATTTGTGTCTTCCTTAATTTCTTTTTTCAATGTTGTATAGTTTTCTGCATACAGGTCTTTTGTGTCTTTGGTTAAATTATCCCTAGGTACTTTATCTTTTTTCGTGCTATATCGAATGGTATATTTTTCCTGATTTCTTCTTCTTCTATTGCATTGCTGGTGTACAAAAACGCCTTTGATTTCTGAATGTTGACTTTGTATCCTGCTGTTTTGCCAAATTCACTTATTAGGTTGAGGAGTTTTTTGGTAGAGTCTACAGGGTTCTCTATGTACACTATCATGTCATCTGCAAACAATGATAGTTTTACTTCCTCCTTTCCTATTTGGATGCCTTTTATCTCTTTCTCTTCTCTGACCGCTGTGGCTAGGACTTCCAATACGATGTTGAAAAGAAGCGGTGAGAGCGGACATCCTTGTCGTGTTCCCGATCTTAGTGGGAAAGCTTTCAGTTTTTGCCCGTTGAGTATGATATTGGCTGTAGGTTTTTCATATATGGCCTTTATTACGTTGAGGAATGCCCCATTGATTCCCATTTTGCTGAGTGTTTTGATCATAAATGGGTGCTGTACCTTGTCAAATGCTTTTTCTGCATCTATCGAGATGATCATGTGGTTTTTGTCTTTTCTTTGATTTATGTGGTGTATCACGTTTACTGATTTGCGTATATTGAACCATCCCTGCATCCCTGGGATGAATCCCACTTGATCGTGATGGATAATCTTTTGAATGTATTGCTGGATGTGGTGTGCCAATATTTTGTTGAGGATTTTAGCATCTATGTTCATCAGCGAAATGGGCCTGTAGTTTTCTTTCTTTGTAGGGTCTTTATCTGGTTTTGGGATCAGGGTGATGCTGGCCTCATAGAAGGAGTCTGGCAGTCTTCCCTCCTCTTGGATTTTTTGGAATAGTCTGAGAAGGACAGGGGTTAGCTCTTCCTTAAATGTTTTGTAAAATTCTCCTGGGAAACCGTCTGGCCCTGGACTTTTGTGTGCTGGGAGTTTCTTGATTACTGCTTCAATTTCCCCAACTGTTATCGGTCTGTTCAAGCTTTCTGTTTCTTCCTCCTTCAGTGTTGGAAGATTATACTTTTCTAAAAATTTCTCCATTTCATCAAGATTTTCAAATTTCTTGGCATATAATTGTTCATAATAGTTTCTGAATATCCTTTGTATTTCTGTGGTATCAGTTGTTATTTCTCCTCTTTCATTTCTGATATTATTAATTTGGGTCCTCTCCCTTTTTTTCTTGATGAGTCTGCTCAAAGGCTTGTCAATTTTATTAATCTTTTCAAAGAACCAGCTTCTGGATTGGTTGATCCTCTGAATTGTTCTTTTTGTCTCTATGTCATTCAGTTCTGCTCTAATCTTGACTATTTCCTTCCTTCTCCTTGCTCTGGGATTTATTTGTTGTTGTTTCTCCAGTTCTTCAAGTTGTAGTGTTAGGTCTTTTATTTGAAATGTTTCTATCTTTTTAAGGTAAGCCTGTATTGCTATGAACTTCCCTCTCAGGACCACCTTTGCTGTGTCCCATAGGTTTTGGACAGTTGTCTGTTCATTTTCATTTGTTTCCAGAAATTTTTTTATTTCTTCTCTTATCTCATTATTGACCCATTCATTGTTTAAAAGTGTACTGAGGTCTCCATGAGTTTCCAAGTTTTTGAAGTTTCTCTTTGAGTTTGATTTCGAGTTTCAAGGCCTTGTGGTCTGAGAAAAAGTTTGGTATTATTTCAATTTTCCTGAATTTACTGAGGCTTGCTTTGTGTCCTATCATGTGGTCTATCTTTGAAAAACTGCCATGAGCATTTGAAAAGAATGTGTATTTTTCTTCTTTGGGATGTAAGATTCTATATATGTCAGTTAAGTCTCTTTGATTCAGTGTTTCATTCAGCGCCACGATATGTTTATTAATGTTTTGTTTGGAAGATCTGTCCATTTTGGACAGTGGGGTGTTGAAATCCCCTACTATCAGTGTGTTGCTATCTATATCTTTTTTGAAGTCATCCAACAATTTCCTTATAAACTTGGGGGCTCCTATATTGGGAGCATATAAGTTTACAATGTTGATGTCTTCTTGATAGATTCTTCCTTTAAGTATGATAAAGTGCCCCTCTGGGTCTCTCTTTATGGCCTTTGCTTTGCTTTATGGCCAGCCTTTTTCTCATGTCCATTTGCTTGGAATATTATTTTCCATCCCTTTACTTTCAATCTGTGTAGGTCTTTTGCTCTGAGGTGGGTCTCTTGTAGGCAGCATATGTGTGGGTCATGTTTTCTTATCCATTCAGCTACCCTGTGTCTTTTGATTGGGGCATTTAGTCCATTCACATTGAGAGATATTACTGATAGAAACTTACTCATCTTTTCTCTTTGTACTTGTGTTCCTCTCTGTCTCATTCTTTTCCTTCATCTGCTTAAACCAGTCCCCTTAGCATATCTTGGAGTGCTGGATTGGTAGAGATGTATTCTTTTAGCTTTCTTTTGTCTGGGAAACTCCGTATTTCTCCTTCTATTTTAATGGAGAGCCTAGCTGGGTAGAGCAGCCTTGGCTGTAGGCCCTTGCTTTTCATGGCTTGGAATATTTGTTGCCATTCCCTTCTGGCTTGGAGTGTTTCTGTTGAGAAGTCAGCTCCTAGGCGTATTGGGGCCCCCCTTGTATATTACTTTCTCCTTCTCCCTTGCTGCCTTCAGGATTCTCTCTTTGTCTTTGACATTTGCCATTTTAATGATGATGTGTCTTGGAGTGGACCTCCTTGGGTCCTTCTTGAGTGGGGTCCTCTGTGCCTCCTGGATCCATGAGAGCCTTTCTCTCCTCAAATTAGGGAAATTTTCCATCATTACTTTTTCGAGGAGGTTCTCTATTCCTTGCTCCTCTTCTTCTCCTTCTGGTATCCCTATTATACGGATATTATTGTGTTTCAGGTTGTCCTGCATTTCCCTAAATGCCTCTTCATTCTTTTTGAGCCGTTTTTCCATTTCTTGCTCTTTCTGGGAGCTTTTTTCTACCTTATCCTCCATCTCACTGATTCGATTCTCAGCTTCATCCAGCCTGCTTTGGATTCCTTCTACTGTGTTCTTCAATTCAGAAATGGTATTCTTCATATCCTCTTGTGTCTTCTTGATAGTTTCTATCCTTTTCCAGGCTGATATAGTTTGCTGTAAGGTCCTGATAGTTTCCCTGGAGTGTCTCATACTTATCTTTGAGCTGGCTGAGCTCATTGAGCTTCCTTAGAACCATTGTTTTGAATTCCATATCTGATAGTTCCCTTGCCTCTATTTCATTTAGCTCTCTCTGTGGGGAGTCCACTTTTCCACTCATTTGGGGGGAACTTCTTTTTCTTCCCATTTTTGTGAGAGTCTGTTAAGTATTTTTGTCCTTTTCTTTCTGGGCTTGCCTCTGATGATGTCAGTTGTTGACCCTATAGGGCCTTGGGTTGTTTGTTTGAGCCTTTCAGGAGTCTAATGCCTGTGTCTGACTCCTGCTTGGAGCAGCTCTGTGACCCCTTCGGTCAGGGCTGGGCTATTTTTTGGGATCTCTCTGCGCTCTCAGGAGAGCTCCTTGAGCGCGTTCCCAGCGCGGCAGGGTCCCCCACCTGCCTGGGCTCGCATGTGTTTGCCCCAGACCAGGGGGCTTATTCGCGACCTCCCGTGCTCATCTGACCTCCCTGGCACGCGAGCTTCGCGGCACTGGTCAATTTAGAGTCTTCTATTGTGTGTTTTCCCCACTTTTGGCTCTTTGGGTGCGTTGCTTGCCCTCGCCAAATGGGGACTACGGAAATGGGAGGAAATCAGCTCTCCGGTTAATCCTGTTTCTGGTCTCTCCTCCAGGGACTCTGGGCAGCTCTACTTATTTTGTGGGCTACTCCGCAATCGCGGCGGGTAGGTCATTTATGCCTGCCCTTGCCCCTCTGTGCACTCCCTCGCAGGCCGTATGGGTGCCAGTCTGTGTGAGGCCTTGCCGGCAGGTGCAAGCTTTCGCCAGCCCGCGTGGGTCACACACACGCTCGCCAACCCTCGCCAGTCACTCGGCGCAAGTGTGCGCGCCTGCTCTGGGTGTTTTTGGGGTGTGTATGTTTGCTTTTCGGCTTTTGGCTCTTTGGGGGTGTGGTCTCTTCCCGCGCAATGGAGACTTCGGCAAGGAGAAGGAGTCAGGACTCCCCGGTTCCTCCTCCCGTTCTTTCCCCAATGCCTCCGTTTCTAGTCTCCCCTCAGGGGCCTCTGGGCAGTTCTGTGACCCCTTCAGCTGAGGATCCAACCCCTGTGCGGACTGCGTTTCAATTGCAGGCAGTCTGGTTCATGCGCGCCCTGCTTCTGCCTCTTTGGGGTCGCGCCTTTCCAGCCCACAATGGAGACTCCCGAACGGGGAGGGAGTCGGGACTCCCCGGTTCCTCCTCCCGTTCTTTCCCCAATGCCTCTGTCTCCAGTCTCTCCTCAAGGCTCTCCCAGACAGTCTGCACTCAGCCCCGCAGGTCACATGCCCACAAGCTGTGTGTGGAGCGCACAAAAGGCAGGTTAATTGATTCCCTTATGCCTGAGCGAGATGAGAGCTGCAGAGTGGGAAGTGCGTTATCACCCGGGCTCCACCGGCGGCAGAGTCAGTTCTCTTCACAAAGTTTTCCTCACCAGTCTTTTCCCAGGCACCAGCCCACCCTGCTGCCGCCTGTACCCAGCGATCAAGGAGGGTGGCTGCCGCTGCAACTTTTGCGTTTGCCCTTTAAATGTCTTTTTGCATCCCCAGCCACTTGTCTCTGGCAGAGAGTGCCCCTAACCTTTTTGGGGTTGTGTTTTGTCTGTATTTTCTCGGCTTTAGCGGCTGTAGTTTAGGGGTTCCTGTTTATGATTAAGACCCCGTTCTTCCCGGGGGGACTCTAACTGGCCGTTTCAATGTCCCTCTGGTGCCAGTGCCCGTGCGCACCCAGCCCACCCTCTCGAGCCTCCACCGCAATTCTCACCCGTTGGGATGTGTGAGAGTCGAATCCGCTGTCCGCGGCACCAAGGCTCCTCTCTCACTATCGCTCCACTGCTTTCCAGGTGATTACTCCATTATTTAGTTGCAATTCCAGTTTGGTTTTGGGAGGAGGTCAGCGTGACTCCCTTTCACTACTCCGCCATCTTTTTCTCTCCCTTCTATTTACCATAATTTTTTGATCCAATCATCTACTGATGGGCAGTTAGGTTGCTTCCAACACTTGGTTACTGTAAATTGTGCTGCTATGAACATTGGGGTGCATAGGTTCTTTTGTATTGGCGTTTTGGTGTTCTTAGGGTATAGTCCCAGCAGGGGAATCACTGGATCAAAAGGCAGTTCCATTTTCAGCTTTCTTTTTATTTATTTATTTATTTATTTATTATTATTTTTTTATTTTATTTTTTTATTTTTTTAAATTAATTTATTTACTTTTTAAATACATTTGTCTCTGCCTTCCCCCCACCTCTTTCCCTTGCCCCCTCCCACCTTCCCTCCCTCAGCTCTTCCCCTTTGGTTTTGTCCATGAGTCCTTGCTATATGTTCCTTGACTTTCCCCTTCCCTTCCCTTTCCCTGTCCCCCCCCTTCCCTCTTGTCTCTGTTCATTTCTTTTCCTTTCAGTGTTGCTGGTCATATTTTCCTTGCTTCTTTGCATTGTTGGTTAGGTTCCGCTTATAGGTGAGATCATATGGTATTTGTCTTTCGCCCCCTGGCTTATTTCGCTCAGCATGATGCTCTCCAGTTCCATCCATGCTGTCGCAAAGTTTAGTACTTCTTTTTTTCTTTCTGCTGCGTAGTATTCCATTGTGTATATGTACCATAATTTTTTGATCCAGTCATCTACTGATGGGCATTTAGGTTGCTTCCAACACTTGGCTATTGTAAATTGTGCTGCTATGAACATTGGGGTGCATAGGTTCTTTTGTATTGGCGTTTTGGTGTTCTCAGGGTATAGTCCCAGCAGGGGAATCGCTGGATCAAAAGGCAGTTCCATTTTCAGCTTTCTGAGGAAATTCCACACTGCTTTCCATAGTGGCTGCACCAGTCTGCATTCCCACCAACAGTGGACTAGAGTTCCCTTTTCTCCACAGCCTCGCCAGCACCTGTTGTTTGTGGATCTGTTTATGATGGCCATTCTGACCGGTGTGAGGTGATACCTCATGGTGGTTTTGATCTGCATTTCTCTGATGGCTAGTGATGCAGAGCATCCTTTCAAATGCCTCTGGGCCCTCTGTATCTCCTCCTTAGTAAAGCATCTGCCCAGGTCCTTGCCCATTTTTTGATTGGATCGTTTGTCTTCTTGGAGTCAAGTCGAGTGAGTTCTTTGTATATCTTGAAGATCAAACCTCTATCTGATGTATCATTAGCAAATATATTTTCCCAAATGGTTGGCTCCCTTTTCATTTTGCTGATGTTTTCTTTAGCCGTGCAGAAGCTTCTTATTTTGATGAGGTCCCACTTGTTTATTCTTTCCTTTATGTCCCTTGCTTTAGGAGACATATCAGTGAAAAAATTGCTGTGTGGGATATCTGAGAGTTTCCTGCCAATATTCTCCTCTAGGACTTTGATGGTGTTGCGACTTATATTTAAGTCTTTTATCCATCTTGAGTTTATTTTTGTATATGGTGTCAGCTGATGATCCAATTTCAATTTTTTGCATGTAGCCATCCAGCTCTCCCAACACCATTTGTTGAAGAGGCTGTTATGGCCCCATTTTATGCTTCTGCCCTCTTTGTCGAATATTAGATGTCCATAGAGACCTGGGCTTATTTCTGGGCTTTCTATTCTGTTCCACTGGTCTATGGGTCTGTTCTTGTGCCAGTACCAGATTGTTTTGAGTATAGTGGCTTTGTAGTAGAGTTTGATGTCCGGTATTGTGATCCCTCCTACTTTGTGTTTCTTTCTCAAAATTGCTGCGGGTATTTGAGGTCGTTTATGGTTCCATATAAATTTTCAGCTTTCTGAGGAAATTCCACACTGCTTTCCATAGTGGCTGCACCAGTCTGCATTCCCTCCAACAGTGTACTAGGGTTCCCCTTTCTCCACAGCCTCGCCAGCACCTGTTGTTTGTTGATCTGTTTATGATGGCCCCTCTGACTGGCGTGAGGTGGTACCTCATGGTGGTTTTGAACTGCATTTCTCTGATGGCTCTTGATGCTGAGCATCCTTTCAAATGCTTCTGGGCCCTCTGTATCTCGTCCTTAGAAAAGCGTCTGCCCAGGTCCTTTGCCCATTTTTTGATTGGATCGTTGGTCTTCTTGGAGTGCAGTCGAGTGAGTTCTTTATATATCTTGGAGATCAAACCTCTATCTGATGTATCATTAGCGAATATATTTTCCCACATGCTTGGTTCCATTTTCATTTTGCTGCTGTTTTCTTTTGCCATGCAGAAGCTTCTTCTTTTGATGAGGTGCAACTTGTTTATTCTTTCCTTTATGTCCCTTGCCTTAGGAGACATATCAGTGAAAAAATTGCTGCATGGGACATCTGAGAGTTTACTGCCAATGTTCTCCTCTAGGACTTTGATGGTGTTGCGACTTATATTTAAGTCTTTTATCCATCTTGAGTTTATTTTTGTATATGGTGTCAGCTGATGATCCAATTTCAATTTTTTGCATGTAGCCATCCAGCTCTCCCAGCACCATTTGTTGAAGAGGCTATTATGGCTCCATTTTATGCTTCTGCCCCCTTTGTCAAATATTAGATGCCCACATAGACCTGGGCTTATTTCTGGGCTTTCTATTCTGTTCCACTGGTCTATGGGTCTGTTCTTGTGCCAGTACCAGATTGTTTTGAGCATAGTGGCTTTGTAGTAGAGTTTGATGTCCAGTATTGTGATCCCTCCTACTTTGTGTTTCTTTCTCAAAATTAGTGCAGCTATTCGGGGTTGTTTATGGTTCCATATAAATTTTTGAAATGTCTGTTCTATTTGTGTGAAATACATCATTGGTATCTTAATAAGGATTGCATTGAATCTATAAATTGCTTTGGGTAGTATGGACATTTTGATGATATTAATTCTTCCAATCCATGAGCACGGTATGCTTCCATTTTTTTGTGTCTTCCTTAATTTCCTTTTTCAATGTTATATAGTTTTATGCATACATGTCTTTTATGTCTTTGGTTAAACTGATGCCTAGATCCTTTATTTTTCTTCTTGCTATATCGAATGGTATTGTTCTCTGATTTCTTCTTATTTTATTGCATTGCTGGTGTACAAAAATGCCTTTGATTTCTGAATGTTGACTTTGTATCCTGCTGTTTTGCCAAATTCACTTGTTAGGTTGAGGAATTTTTTGGTAGAGTCTACAGGGTTCTCTATGTACACTATCATGTCATCTGCAAACAATGATAGCTTTACTTCCTCCTTTCCTCTTTGGATGCCTTTTATCTCTTTCTATTGTCTGACCGCTGTGGCTAGGACTTCCAATACGATGTTGAAAAGAAACGGTGAGAGCGGATATCCTTGGCGTGTTCGTGATCTTAGTAGGAAAGCTTTCAGTTTTTGCCCATTGAGTATGATATTGGTTGTAGATTTCCCATATATGGCCTTTATTACGTTGAGGAATGCCCCATTTATTCCCATTTTGCTGAGTGATTTGATCATAAATGTGTGCTGTACCTTATCAAATGCTTTTTTGGCATCTATCGAGATGATCATGTGGTTTTTGTCTTTTTTTAATGTGATGTATCACGTTTACTGATTTGCGTATATTGAACCATCCCTGCATCCCTGGGATGAATCCCACTTGATCGTGATGGATAATCTTTTGAATGTATTGCTGGATGCGGTGTGCCAATATTTTGTTGAGGATTTTAGCATCTATGTTCATCAGCGAAATGGGCCTGTAGTTTTCTCTCTTTGTAGTGTCTTTATCTGGTTTTGGGATCAGGGTGATGCTGGCCTCATAGAAAGAGTGTGGGAGTCTTCTCTCCTCTTGGCCTTTTTGGAATAGTCTGAGAAGGACAGGGGTTATCTCTTCCTTAAATGTTTTGTAATATTCTCCTGTGAAACCGTCCGGCCCTGGGCTTTTGTGTGCGGGGAGTTTCTTGATTACTGCTTCCATTTCCCCAGCTGTTATTGGTCTGTTTAAGCTTTCTGTTTCTTCCTCCTTCAGTGTTGGAAGATTATACTTTTCTAAAAATTTCTCCATTTCATCAAGATTTTCAAATTTCTTGGCATATAATTGTTCATAATAGTTTCTGAATATCCTTTGTATTTCTGTGGTATCAGTTGTTATTTCTCCTCTTTCATTTCTGATATTATTTATTTTGGTCCTCTCCCTTTTTTTCTTGATGAGTCTGCTTAAAGCCTTGTCAATTTTATTTATCTTTTCAAAGATCCAACTTCTGGATTGGTTGATCCTCTGAATTGTTCTTTTTGTGTCTATATCATTCAGTTCTGCTCTAATCTTGACTATTTCCTTCCTTCTACTTGCTCTGGGATTTATTTGTTGTTGTTTCTCCAGTTCTTGAAGTTGTAGTGTTAGGTCTTTTATTTGAAATGTTTCTATCTCTTTTAGGTAAGCCTGTATTGCTATGAACTTCCCTCTCAGGACCACCTTTGCTGTGTCCCATAGGTTTTGGACAGTTGTCTGTTCATTTTCATTTGTTTCCAGAAATTTTTTGATATCTTCCCTTATCTCATTATTGACCCATTCACTGTTTAATAGTGTACTGTTTAGTCTCCATGAGTTTGCAAGTTTTTGAAGTTTCTCTTTGAGGTTGATTTGGAGTTTCAAGGCTTTGTGGTCCGAGAAAATGTTTGGTATTATTTCAATTTTCCTGAATTTGCTGAGGCTTGCTTTGTGTCCTATCATGTGGTCTATCTTTGAAAAACTGCCATGAGCATTTGAAAAGAATGTGTATTTTTCTTTTTTGGGATGTAAGATTCCATATATGTCAGTTAAGTCTATTTGATTCAGTGCGTCATTCAGCTCCACAATGTCATTGTTGATGTTTTGTTTGGAAGATCTGTCCATTTTTGACAGTGGGGTGTTGAAATCCTCTACTATCAATGTGTTGCTGTCTATATCTTTTTTGAAGTCATCTAACAAGAACCTTATAAACTTGGGAGCTCCTGTATTGGGAGCATATAAATTTACAATGTTGCTCTCTTCTTGATAGATTCTTCCTTTAAGTAATATAAAGTGCCCCTCTGGGTCTCTCTTTATGGCCTTTGTTTTGAAATCTACTTTGTCTGATACAAGTATGGCAACCCTGGCTTTTTTCTCTTGCCAATTTTGATGGAATATTTTTTTCTGTTCCTTTACTTTCAATCTGTGTAGGTCTCTTGCTCTGAGGTGGGTCTCTTGTAGGCAGCATGTGTGGGTCATGTTTTCTTATCCATTCAGCTACCCTGTGTCTTTTGATTGGGGCAGTAGTCCATTCACATTGAGAGATATTACTGATAGAAACTTACTCATCTTTTGTCTTTGTACCAGTGTTCCTCTCTGTCTCATTCTTTTCCTTCATCTGCTTAAACCATTCCCCTTAGCATATGTTGGAGTGCTGGTTTGGCAGAGATGTATTCTTTTAGTCCTCTTGTCTGGAAAACTCCGTATTTCCCCTTCTATTTTAATGGAGAGCCTAGCTGGGTAGAGCAGCCTTGGCTGTAGGCCCTTGCTTTTCATGGCTTGGAATATTTGTTGCCATTCCCTTCTGGCTTGTAGTGTTTCTGTTGAAAAGTCAGCTCCTAGGTGTATCAGGGCCCCCTTGAATGTTACTTTCTCCTTCTCCCTTGCTGCCTTGAGGATTCTCTCTTTGTTTTTGACATTTTCATTTTAATGATGATGTGTCTTGGCCTGGACCTCTTTGAGTCCCTCTTGAGTGGGGTTCTCTGTGACTCCTGGATCCATGAGAGCCTTTCTCTCCTCAAATTAGGGAAATTTTCCATCATTACTTTTTCGAGGAGGTTCTCTATCCCTTGCTCCTCTTCTTCTCCTTCTGGTATCCCTATTATACGCATATTATTGCATTTCAGGTTTTCCTGCATTTCCCTAAATGCTTCTTCATTCTTTTTGAGCCATTTTTCCATTTCTTGTTCTTTCTGGGAGCTTCTTTCTACCTTGTCCTCCATCTCACTGATTCAATCCTCAGCTTCATCCAGCGTGCTTTGGATTCCTTCTACTGTGTTCTTCAATTCAGAAATGGTATTCTTCATATCCTCTTGTGTCTTCTTGATAGTTTCTATGTCCTTTTCTAGGCTGATATAGTTTGCTGTAAGGTCCTGATAGTTTCCCTGGAGTGTCTCATACTTATCTTTGAGCTGGCTGAGCTCATTGAGCTTCCTTAGAACCATTGTTTTGAATTCCATATCTGATAGTTCCCTTGCCTCTATTTCATTTAGCTCTCTCTGTGGGGAGTCCACTTTTCCACTCATTTGGGGGGAACTTCTTTTTCTTCCCATTTTTGTGAGAGTCTGTTAAGTATTTTTGTCCTTTACTTTTCTTTCTGAGCCTGCCTCTGATGATGTCAGTTGTTGACCCTATAGGATCTTGGGTTGTTTCTTTGAGCCTTCCAGGAGTCTAATGCCTGTGTCTGATTCCTGCTTGGAGCAGCTCTGTGACCCCTTTGGTCAGGGCTGGGCTATTTTTTGGGATCTCTCTGCATTCTCATGCAGGCTCTTAGAGCATGCGCCCAACTCGGCAGGATCCCCCACCTGCCTGGGCTCGCATGTGCTTGCCCCAGACCAGGGGGCTTATTGGCGACCTCGCGTTCTCATCTGGCCCCCTGGCCGGCAAGCTCCGTGGCACTGATCAGTTTAGGGTCTTCTATTGTGTATTTTCCCCACTCTTGGGTCTTTGGGTGCGTTGCTTGCCCTCGCCAAATGGGGACTACCGAAATGGGAGGAAGTCAGCTCCCGGACTCTCCAGTTAATCCTGTCTGTGGTCTCTCCTCCAGGGACTCTGGGCAGCTCTACTAATTTTGTGGGCCTTCCGTAATCGCGGGCGGGCAGGTCAATTTACGCCTGCCCTTACAGCTCTGTGCTCTCCCTCGCAGGCCATATTAGTGCCAATCTGTGGGAGGCCTTGCCGGTCGGTGCAAGCATTCGCCAGGCCGCGCGGGTTACACACAGGCTCGCCAACCCTCGCCTGTCACTCGCGCAAGTGTGCACACCTTCACTGGGTGTTTTTGGGGTGTCTATGTGTGCTTTTTGGCTTTTGGCTCTTTGGGGGTGTGGCCTCTTCCCGCGCAATGGAGACTATGGCAAGGAGGAGGAGTTGGGACTCCCCAGTTCCTCTTTCCGTTCTTTCCCCAACTCCTCAGTTTCTAGTCTCTCCTCAGGGGACTGTGGGCAGTTCTGTGACCCCTTTGGCCAAGGATCCACCACCTGTGTGGACTGCATTTCAATCGCAGGCAGTCTGGTTCCTGCATGCCCCTCTTCTTCCTCTTTGGCGTCGCGCCTTTCCAGCCCACAATGGAGACTACGGAAAGAGGGAGGGAGTCGGGGCTTCCCAGTTCCTCCTCCCGTTCTTTCCCCAATGCATCCGTTTCCAGACTCTCCTCAGGGGCCTCCAGGAAGTTCCCTGACCCCTTCAGCCAAGGATCCACCCCCTGTGCAGATTGCATTTCAATCGCATGCAGTCTGGTTCAAGCTCGCCCTGCTTCTGCCTCTTTGGGTCGCGCCTTTCCAGCCCACAATGGAGACTACAGAACGGGGCGGGAGTGGAGACTCCCCGGTTCCTCCTCCCGTTCTTTCCCCAATGCCTCCGTCTCCAGTCTCTCCTCAAGGCTCTTCCAGCCAGTTGCAGAAAGTATTTAAAGAAGAGTTTTGGAATCAGCGAGAATGCTCAATATGGTCAAGTTATTTAACTACTAAAAACCTCAGTTTCTTCATCTTTAAAACAGGGATAACTTCAATCACTATATGGCATCATTTGTGAGGAATAAACGAGATAATGTATGTCAAACTTTTAGCACAGGACCTGGAATCAAATGAGCTTACAACAACATGTCTTGATAATAGAAACTTCCTGCTCAATTTATCATTACATTACGTTATAGCTGAAATTTGATTGTTTATTCAGTTGGACTCTGCTACAGACTGCTTCATACCACTGAGCAGCAGTACTTAATTAATCTTACACCTTAAGATACTAAAAAAAAGAGCAAACTAAGACCAACACAAACAGAAGAAAATAATAAAGATTAGAGCCTAAATAAATGAAATAAAAAGTAGGAAAAATATAGAGAAAATTTTTAAAAAAACTAAAAGTTGATTTTTTGAAAAAAATCAACAAAACTGACATCTTTAGCTAAACTGACCAAGAAAAATCAATCAAATTATTAAATCATAGGTAAAAGTGGAAGCCTTATTACAAACTTTATAGAAATAAAAAGGATTATAACAGAATGCTATGAAAAATTATATGCCAACATATTAGATAACCTATATGAAGTGAAAAAAGTTACTAGAAACAAATATACTACTTTAACTAACTCAAGAAGAAATAGAAATTAGACCTGAATAGACTCATAACAAGTAAAGTGATTGAATTAGTATTCCAAATACTTTTCACAATAAAAAGTCAAGACATAAATGGCTTCACTAGTGAATTCTATCAGATGATTAAAGGATAATTAACATTAATTTGTTTATTTTTCCAAATACATTTGTCTCCACCTTCCCCCTACCACTTTCCCCTGTCCCCCTCCCCCTTCTCCCTCCCTCAATCCTTCCCCACTTTTGCTTTGTCCATGAGTCTTTTTATTAGTTCCAGAAGTTTTTTGTCAATTCTCTCAGAATTTCTACATAGACAATCATGTCACCTGTGAACAAAGACAGTTTTATTAATTACTTCCCAATTTCACATCTGTTATTTCTATCCTGCTTTATTGCATTAGCTAGGACTTCTAGTACAATATTAAAAAGCAGTAGTTGTATACTACTACCAATTTGAGGGAGTTGAGGCAGTTTTCCTCTATTCTTAGTTTGCAGAAAGTTTTTCTCATGAAAGTTGTTGACTTTTGTCAAATAACTATTCCTGCATTTATTGATATAACCATATTATTTTCTTCATTAGTCTGTTGATGTGGTGGATTACATTAATTGATTTTTGGACGCTGAACCATCTATGCATACCTGAGATAAATCCCACTTGCTGTGTATACATTTTTATACATTATTGGTTTTAATTTGGTAATATTTTATTGAAGATTTTTGCATCTATGTTTATGAGAGATATTGGCCTATAGTTTTCTGGCCTTATAGAATGAGTTAAGAATTACTCCCTCTGTTTTGTATCTTCTGAAAAAAATTGTAGATAATAGGTATAATTTCTTCCTTAAATGTTTGGTGGAATTCATCAGTGAACCCATCTGAGCCTGATGCTTTCTCTTTTGTAAAGTTGTTAAGTATTGATTCAATTTCTTTAATATATATAAGCCATTAAGATTGTCTACTTGTGTTACTTTCTTAATAAAAAACAATCTCACAGCAAAAAAAATTTACAAATAATTAACCCTAAAATTTCTCAAAATTTCTCAGAAAAAGAAAAAGGGGGATACTTTCCAGCTCATCTATAAGGTTAGAATAACCCCAATACCAAAGTCAGACAATCATCACAGGAAATTAAAACTACAGATCAAAAGCTCTTTAGCATATAAACACAAAAATTCTTCACAAAACTTTAGTAAACCAAACTCAATAATATATAGAAAGAATTGTACACCATGACCAAGTACGATTAATCTCAGAAATGCAAAGTTGGCTTAGCATATGAGAATCAATGTAATTCACCACATTAATAAAATGAAGGACAAAAGCACATGATCATCTGAATCAATAAATAAAAAGCATTTAATAAACCTGACATCTTTTTATTATAAAAATAATAAATAAATTACCCACCAAACTAGAAATAAAAGGAATCTTCTTCAGCCTGTTTAAGGGCATATATGGAAAAATCCACAAATAACATCATGTTGCGGTTGAAACTCTGAAAGCTTTTTCCCTTATATTAAGAATATATAGATGTCCACTCTTACCACATCTATTCAACATTGTCCTGGAGCTTCTAGCCAAAACAATTAGGCAATAAAGTAAAATGAAGGGCATTCAAATAGAAAAGGAGTAATTAAAACTATTTCCATATGTCAATACAAGATGTTATATAAAGACTATCTTAAGGAATCCACAAAGATAAATATTACAGCTAATAATCAGGTTCAACAAGGTTGCAGGATGCAAGATCAATATTAAAAAATTAATTGAATTTCTATACTTTAGCCATGAACAACAAAAGAATGAAATGAAGACAATTCTATTTACAACAGTATAAAAATGAATAAGTGATTTGGAATAAATTTAGGAAAAAAGCACCGAATTTTTACGCTGAGATACCAAAAGTCATTGAAATAAATTTTAAAGGGCCTAAATAAATGGAAACCTATATTCATGAATTAGAAGACTTAATATTGTTAAGATGGTAATGCTCACCAAATTTTTATACAGACGCACTGCCATTTCTATCAAAATTCCAGCTCACTGTCTTACAGAAATTTGAAAGATGCCCCCTAAATTAATAAGAAAATGCAAGACACCTAAAATAATTAAAATAGTCTTGGAAAAGAACAAAGTCTCACTTGAAAATTTTAAAACTTAAAACAAAGCTACAGTAATCCAGACAGTGTGGTACTGGCATGAGCAGACACCTAGATCAATAAAATAGAATTTAGGTAACAGAACAAAAACATATTGATGGACAACTGATTTTCAAGAGAATAACAATTCAATGAGACAATAATAGCCATTTCATAAAATAGCAATGAGAGAACTAGATGTGCACATGTAAAAACAGTGAAGTTGTACCCCTGCTGTGGTAGGTTGAATAATATCCTCCAAAACATCTGGTCCTGCTCTCTGGAACCTGTGTTACTTTATTTGGAAAAAGGGTCTTGGTCGATGTGATTAAGGATTTTGAGATATGGAGATTATTTTGAATTATCAAGGTGGCACACAAGTGTCTTTATAAGGGGGAGGCAAGGGGAAACTTAACATAGTCAATAAAGTATAAGGCATGTAACCACTAAGGTAGAGTTTGGAGTGATGCAATCACAAGCCAAGGAATATCAGCAGCAGTCCAGTAGCTGGAAGAGGCAAAAATAGATTCTCTCTTTCTGCCTCCACAGAAAGCACAACCTGCTCATACCTGGATTCTGGCCCAGTAAAACCAATTGCAGATATCTAACCTCTAGAACATTGGAGGATAAATTTCTGTTGGTTTAAGTCACCAAGTTTGTGATAAGTTGTTACAAAAACTATAGAAAACAAATATACTCACCTCACTTCATATAAAAGATTAGCTCTAAATGGATCACAAATTAATATGCAAGAGTACAAATTACATAACACTTAAAAGAAAACACAGATGTACATTTTGGTAACCTATTACATCTAAAGCACATGAAGAAATAAGTTGAATTTCATCAAAAGTAAAACTTTTGTGCATTAAAACTCACTACCAAGAGCATTTGAAGACAGCCCACAAAATGACAGAAAATAAAAATCATATATCTGCTGAGGATCTAATATCCAGAATATACAAAGAACTCCTATGTCTCAATAATAAAAAGGCAACCAAATTTAAAAATCAGCACAGTATTTGAAAAGGCATATCTCTGAAGAAAACATACAAAAGACCAATAAGCACATGAAAATATAATCACATCATTAGTCATTAAGGAAACAAAAATACAACAACTAGATAATACCACTTCACACTCATTAGAATAGCTAATGATATTTTAAGAAAATAAGAATGTGAAGAGACTGGAACCCTCATCCATTGCTTGAACATAAAACGATGGAACCACTTTGCAAAACACTTTGGCAATTTGTAAAAAAAATAATGATAGAGTTACTGTATGACCCAGCAGTTCCAATCCTACGTCTATACTCCAGAGAATTGAAAACATATGTCTACACAAAAACTTGCACACAAATGTTTATAGCAGCATTATTCTTTTTTTTTAATTTTATACATAGGATTTTATTTTGCACTGCTATAATAATGTCATTATAGACCTAGAAAGGAAAAGGAAAAAAAAGAGAGATAAAACCACCACATGGAGTAAGTCACTAAAGCTTTACTACCTTTTAACAGGGTCTTCCATTGGGTAGATTTATTGTCATATCCCCTTAAAAACAGACAAGATACTTACCATATTTTAAATATTACAGGCTACCACTGAAAGGAAAATTTTATATAGTCACTGTACATCAAGGTTGAAAAACTGCCCTGCATTAAAAATATACTTAGAAATCATGTGAATAAAGAAAAATATTGTGTTTAAGGAAAAATTAAAATTCTCATAATGTGCCATTTAAATGTGGACATTCATTCTTCTTGGAGTCGTTTAGGTGTCTGGAATTCTTGCTTCTGCCAATTTCATTCATTATACTGTGTTGTTACCCAACAGTGTTCATTAATACAAACAAATCATTTTCTGAAAAGGTCTTAAAGAAACTGTGTACAAATAGCAAACATTTGGCATTAAAACAGGTTAACACATACATAGCCTTTATAATGTACATTAAGCATATTTTCTTGGACTAGTGACAAGAAAAGATGAACATGCTTGCTAACAATGTCAAAAAGTTTAAAATTCAGTGTCCAAGCAATGTCTAACAATGCTTTGGTTTAAACAGTTTAAGGTCTAAACAGTTTAGAATTTATGCAAATGCATTAATGAATTCAAGCTTGGCAAATTACACCCAAGCAGGTTGTTAAACTATATATACAATAAGGAAATGATAAATACAGAATTAAAAGAATCCTTCTGTTTTTCTTTATACCCTTGAAAACTGACAAACCTTTTGAGGACAGTTCCATTAATGTTAAACATTAGGTAACCATAGATGTTGGGAAACCTAACTACACAAACCTATTTAAAATACACGAGATGACTTTGTAGTGTTTAACATAATTCAGTTCATAGGTAAGGGCACAAGACAACATTTAACAAAAATAATCACATCAATTGACCTAGGAGTCAAATGCAAATAGATATGAATACAATCTCCAAAATCTGTCTTTTTAAGTGAACATGAACCATTTTTTCAAAGTTATACAAGAATTTGAAAGATTAAAATCTTCTGTGACATAAAGCCATTTAGAGTAGTTTCATGTCTCAGCTGAGCAGGAGAGGGTGAAAGAAATAGAGAGTAGGCCTCATTTGGGCAACAAGACAGTAAGAACAAACTCAACAGCAGCCTCCCCCAGCCTGCTGTCCTCCCTGATTGCCCACATGTGTGGGTTAGTAGCATCCTGCTGAGGGGCAATTTTAATGCCATTTGCCTCATTATTAATGTCAAAGACTCCTTCTTGGGTTTTTTCATAAATTTCTTTTGCTGTATTAATAAATGCCTCTTCTACATTTGAAGCAGTCTTACCGGAAGTTTCTATGAAAATAAGTCCATGTTCTCATGCAAAAGCTTTACCTTCTTCCTTTTTTACGTCTCTTCTAGATTCTAAATAACTTTTATTTCCAATAAGTATAGTGACCATGTTGGAATTAGAATGCTGGCAGGCATCTTCTAACCAGGTTGTCAAGTGGTTGAATGTATATCTCCTTGTAATGTCATATACTAGTAAAGCCCCTACTGTACCTCTGTAGTATGACCTTGTGATGGAAGGAACGGACTCTTGCCCTGCCTTATCCCATATCTGAATTTTTATTTGTTTACCATGAATAGTTCTCATTCAAGCACTGAACTCTACACCAATATTAAGGTCATGCACTAGCTGAAACCTCTTGTCTGTAAACTGTAGCAATAAGCATGATTTACCAAGACTTGTGTCACCGATAATGATGTAGTTGAAGAGACAGGCATAGACCATGGCCTCAGCCACTCAGTGCCATGACACACGGTTCCTCCTCCCACTACTCCTAGAGCAGCATTATTCTTAGTAGTTCAAAAACAATCCAAATGTCTACCAACTGATAGATGAATAAACAGAAACTGGTATATCCATACTATACAATATTAATTTGTCATAAAAAGAATGAAGTATTAATATATACTACAAATGGACAAACCTAAAAATTATGCTAAGTGAACAAACCCAGACATAAAGAAACACAATTATGTGATTCCATTTGTAGAAAATGTCCAGAAGAGCAAATCAGTAGAGGTAACAGGTAGACTAGTGAAGAAATGACAGACAGAAATGTGGAGAAATAGGGAGGGGTTTCATCCAAACAAAAAATGTTCTGGAATTAGATAGTGATAGTGTTTATAGATCTTTTTGAATATAAAGGATGAATTTTATGGTGTCAGTTACATCTCATTAAAAAAAAGAGGTAGAGTAGGATGTTCATAGCTATACACAAAGCCTATTATCATTTGTTCATGTTTAAGACAGAACAGTTCTCTAAAATTTGCTATTTTATCTACTTTCTCCTATACATTTTTCTTCTTGGTTACTCACCAGGTTAAATTCCTTTGGACACTTCCACTTCTGGTAAGATGGAATATACATACTTTTCTTTATTTCTCCCAATAAGTACAAATGAATACTCTGGACAAATATGAGAAAAGTTACAGTAGAGGGAAGAAGTTGGACTTTCTAGAGAGCTTGGGATCCAGGGAACAACATGGTAGTAAGTTCCCTGGGTTTACTCTCTGTCTTATATATACCTCAGACTGGGTGCTGGAGAAACTGTTACCTGGAAACATCAATGGGTGTGCACAAGGAAATCTCAAGGCCCACATAGCTTCACAGAGAAGTCTACCGAATGCTTAAAGAAAAATTAACACCAACTCTAAATAATCTCTCCCTGAAAACAGAAGATGAGGGAACACTTTCTTATGCACTTTTTGAAGCTCGTGTTGTTCTGATACAAGAGCAGACAAAGGCAATACAAAAAAGAGATCATACATACCAACATTCTTCATGAGTACAAGAACAAAAGTCCCTTAAAATATTTACAAATAGAATTCAGTTAAATATGAAAAGAAATATTCACCATAACCAAGTAGGGCTAATTCCAGGATTGCAAGATTGTTATAATATTCAGATATAAATTAATAGAATTTACCCTATTAAAGGTTAAAGAAGAAATAGGACAAAATTATATCAATCATTGCAGGAAAAAGCATTTGACAACATTCAATACATAATGGTGGTTTTTTTTTAAAGTCAGAAAGAGGAGTAGAGGTGAACACTCTTAACTTGATAGAGAGAACCTGCAGAACCCTGCAGCTATCATTATACTATATAGTAAAAGACTAAATGCTTGTCTCCAAATATCAGAACAAAGCAAAGATGACTGCTTTCACCACACTTACTCAACATGGCACAGAAATTTTAGCCAGCAAAATAAGGAAAGAAAAGATACAACTATTAGAAAGGAAGAAATGAAATTGCTTATTTTTGCAGATGGCATGTTGTTCTACATAGAAAATCCCAAAGAACATACAAAAAAAAACCCCTTAGGACAAAAAACTTCTGAGTTCATTAAGGTCTCAGGAAACATGATCAACATCATAAAAAAAGTGTATATCTATGTACTAGGAATGAACATATGGGAGGGAGGGGGCAAGGGAAAGTGTGGGGGGGGGTGCAGAGACAAATGTATTTGAAAAAAATAAATTATTTAAAAAATAATAAAATAAAATTTAAAATACAATACCATTTACAATTATTCCAAAAACTTGAAATACTTGGGTGTGAATCTATCAAAACCTGTATAGAACTTGAATGATAAAAAGTACACAGTGCTGATGGAGAATCAAGATGACAGAGGAATGAGTGAAAGTCACACTGACCTTCTACCAGGACCAACCTGGAATTACAACTAAATTGTGGAGAAATCACGTTGAAAAAAAACTGGACGGTAGTGAGAGAGGAGCCTTATAACCTCAGAGACAGAAGAATGGCTTTAGGGCAACCTAACTGCTAAGGAGTGTGGTAAAGACTAGAAGAGGCGGGCAAGACGCCCATGGGCGACAGCACCAGAAGAAAATTGAAAAGGCCAGTTGGATCCCCCTGAGAAGAGAGGGGTCTAAACCAAAAGCAGGGATCTCTAGCCCACAGAACCAGAGCCCAAAAAGTACTCAGAAAACAGCCAGCTGCGAAAAGTGGCAGGGTTGCTCTATGCCAGAGACAGGCGGCAGGAGGCACAAAGAACTGTTTAAGGGGCCAACACACAAATTTTTATTTGCAGCCACTACCCTGGTCTCTGGCAAAGGTGGGGGCAGAGTGGGCTAGAGCCCTGAGGAGAGACTGGAGAAGGAAGCTCTGGGGAGAGAACTGAGAGAGTAGCTGGCAGGATCTCGGTGCTAACTCATCTCCCATGTGACAGCAGCCATCTTACATAGGCAAAAACCACTCCCCCTGAGCAGCACCAGAGTTAGAGTACCAATAGCACTACCCCCAGGTGGGATTCCACCCAACTCTATGCTGTCTAAGCTGCCTGCTGAGTACACAGTGGCAGCCACATATAGTAGATCCCTGGCTAAAGGGGATGCAAAGAGGTCTGGAGACACTTGAGGAGAGACTGGATATGGAGGCTTTGGGGAGAGAACGAAGACAGTAGCTGGTGGGATCCCAATGCTGACTCCTCCCCCATACAGCAGCAGTGTGAGGGGACTCAATAGCCCCACCCCCAGGAGGGACTTGGCCCAGCCCTGAGCTGTCTAAGGTGCCCTGCTGAGTGCAGAGTGACTAGATTAACAGCTGAAGGAGACAGCCACAAACAGTAGATTCCTAGAAGTCTCAAATAGACTGGCTAAGGTCAGGTAGGGATCACATCTGACATCATCACAGGCAGATCCAGAAAGTAAAAAGAGCAGGCTCCTGCCATAGAAGTTCACACCACAAAGTCAGGAAATCAAGACAGATCAACTTAAGAATCAGAAGCAAAAGAGAAGAGCCTCATAAATATTGGAAAGACAAAGAAATATGCCTCACTTGAAGGGAACGGAGAAATCCCCACAAAGAGAACTAAATGAAATAAAGGCAAGTAAACTATTAGATGTTGGGTTCCAAACAACATCTGAGTTCTAAGGAAGCTCAATGAACTCAGTGAGCTCAGAGAGAATTACCAAAAACTACAAGGAAACTAACTGTAAGCTATATCAGCATGAAAAAGGACATAGAAACTATCGATAACAAGAGGAAATGAGGAATACAATTTCTGAATTGAAGAACACAGTAGAAGGAATCAAAAGCAGTCTGGATGAAGCAGCAGATCAAATAAGTGAGCTGGAGGGCAAGGTAGAAAAAGCTCCCAGAAAGAGCAAGAAAATGAAAAAAGACTCAAAAAGAATGAAGAGGCATTGAGGGAAATGCAGGACAACCTGAAACATAATAATATCCATAAAAGAGGCATACCAGAAGGAAAAGAGGATGAGGAAGGGATAGAGAACCTGTTTGAAAAAGTAATGATGGAAAACTTCCCTAACTGTTTGAAAAAGTAATGATGGAAAACTTCCATAACTGGGGGACAGAAAAAGTCACACAAGTCCAGGAAGCACAGGGGCCCCCGTTCAAGACTTACCCAATGAGGCCGACTCCAAAACACATCATCATTAAAATGACAAATATCAAAGACAAACAGAGAATCCTAAAGGCAGCAAGGGAGAAAGAGGTAATAACACATAAGGAAGCCCCAATACGGCTAGCAGCTGGCTTCTCAACAGAAACACTGCAAGCCAGAAAGGAATGGCAAGAAATATTCCAAGGAATGAAAAGCAAAGGCCTACCAAGACTACTCTATCCAGCAAGGCTCTCAATCAAAATGGAAGGCAAAATAAGGAGTTTCCCAGACAAAAGATGGCTAAAAGAATACACCATCAAACCAGCACTGCAAAATATGCTAAAGGAACTGCTTTAAGATGAAGAAAAAGAGTCTATGAATACCCAATTCCTTTCGTAGTTGCCAATACTTGATATTACCAGTATTTTTAATATTCATTAATCTGATTATGACAATGATGTGTTGTTTTAAATGTTCCTTTACTATTTGTTGAATCTAAACCTGTTTTTGTATATTTCTTGCCTATTTCTATTATTTTTAAAAAGCTTCAGATGACTTTTTGGTATTCTTTATCCATTTTTGGATTAAATGTTTGTAGAATTTTTTCCCTAAAAAAACCAAAACCAACCATTAACCCTTTTTAGATGTACTGCAAATACTTTCCTATTTTATTATTTGTCCTTTAACTTTTTTATATGTATATTACTGTACAGTCTTAAATGTTTAATACAGTCATATTGTCAATATTTTACATTATAGCTTCTGGGTTTGAATATTTTACTTCAGGATAAGAAAAATACTAGTTTGTATTTTCTCCTAAAAGTCCTTAGATTTTACATATTGATTTTTAACTTACCTGAATATTTCTTTTATAATGTGTGAAATAGGGCTCTACATTTGTTTTATTTCAAGTAATAGTGGTCCATGCACCTTATTTGTTGAATAAGCCTTATTTTACCCATTGATTTGCAATATCAACCTAATCATGTATTACATTGTTATACAGATATATACATTTGTCTCTAAACTACTCTATATTTCATTGATCTACCTGATTATTTCTGTGCTGGTGTCATGTTGGTTCAATTGCTGAGACTTTATAATGGTTTTAAATTTTTTAATATTTTATAATGTATCTTGACATTTAAAAAATAGATAAAATCAATCTGCATGGAAGGGAGGAAGGAAGGAAGGAAGAAAGGAAAGAAGGTAGGAAAGGAGAGATGGAACTCCTACCTTTTGCGACAACATGGATGGACCTGGAGAATAATAAGCTAAGTGAAATAAGCCAGTTGATGAAAGACAAATACCATATGATCTCACCTATAAGTGGAATCTATTCAACAAAATAAACTAATAAACAAAATAAAGCACAGGCATGGAAACATGGAGCAGATGAAAGTGACCAGAGGGGATGGGGAAAGAGGACAATGGTAGAAAGGAGAAGGGACTAGACAAAAAACATGTATCAATGACCAATGAACATGGACAACAGAGTGGAAATTGACTGTGGGAGCGGGGTTGTGGGGGTGTCATGGGTGGAGGGGTGTAAAGGGGTAAAAATTGAGACAACTATAATAGAATAAATGTGATTTATAAATTTTTAAAAAATGTTAACAGAAAACATGAGCTGTTAAAGAAAGTAAAAACTTAACCTGTGAAATTAAGAAAAAAAATTACACAAAGCTGACAAAGGAAATCAAAGACCTGAATAAATGGAGAGCTATTTCATGTTCATGAATTGGACAACACCAATTAGTAAAGTCACTTTTTCTAAAATTAATGCATAGGCTTAACAGCACTATATTTTTGTAGATAGGCAAGAATACTCTAAAATTTATATGGAATGGCAATGAAACAAATAGCTAAAAATAATTGAAAATAATAAAATAGAAGGACTCATGCTATCATTATTAAGATTTACTATATCGTTATCATGTCTGTATGTTTGTTGGAAGGATAGACACATAGATAAATAGAACAGAATAGAGAACCCAGAAAGAGACTCTCACATATATGACCAACTGTTTTTGGACAATGGCGCAAAAGCAATTCAAGGGGGAAAGGGTAGTCTTTTCAACACATAATTTGTGCTGCAGGCCAAAAATGAACCTTGACTTAAACCTCACACACTATAGAAAAAATAAGTCAAAATGAATCATAGATTTAAATGTAAAGCAAGAAATTACAAAACTTATGGAAGGCAACATGGGACAAATGAAACAGTTTAATAAAAAATTGTCGCAAATGACACGGAAAACATGATCTATTAAAAAAATTGATAAATTGGACTTCATCAAGATTTAAAACTTTTACTCCCTGAAAGATCTAGTTAAGAACAGACTAGATCCAGACTGGGAGAAAATATTTTTAAACCACATATCTGACAAAGGATTCATATTTAGAATGCATAAAGAACTCTCATAACTCAACATTAAAAATAAACACTAGTAAAGTACCAGTGAGGATGTGGAGATGAAATCTCATATGTTACCAGTGGAATGTAAAATAGTACAGTTGACTCTTGAAAAATAGTGTCAATTTTTTAAATAAAACTCATACATTTACCATATGCTCCAAAAATTGTACTCCTGAGCATTTGCCCCAGAGAAATGAAAACTCAGGTGTTCACACAAAAATTATACTTGATTGTTGATAGCAACTTTAGGTGTAATAGCTGAAAACGAAAACAATCAAAATATACTTTAATAGGTGAATGGCTAAACAACCTGCAGTGCATCCATACCATGGAATACTATCCAACAATAAAAGGAACAAACTATTGACACAAGAACTTGGATGGATATCAAGGACATTATGCTGAATTTTTATAGATGTGGAAGACACATTAGTGTTTGTCAAGGGTTAAGAATGATGGGCCTCATGGGCAGTGGTGTCACTAAAAGAATAGCATGAGGGAGATGTTTGGGGTAATGGAATAGTTTATAAATAAAACTATACACACAAACATTGTCCCAATGTCAAATTCCTGGTTGTGATATTTTGATGTAATTATGTAAAATAGAATCACTGGGTAATCAGGGTAAAAGGGATACATCTTTCTGTATTATATTTGCAAGTTCTGTAATTATTTCTAAATAAAAGTTTAAAAAAGCAAATCCAAGGTGAACCATTCACCCTGATGGAGCTCGATTTTCAACATACCATTTTACTAACAACTCCCACTATAATTTAAGAGTCAAGACTCATGGGAATGATCTGCCTACCCTTCCAAGCATCTTAGATTCTAAGGTCTCCTTTGGTATCTTGGGGCTGTCTGGACAACTAAATTTCAAATACAATTGGAGGATAAAAACTGCAGGAAAATTGAAGCTGATGTGCTATGATATCTTACTCTCCAATATGAGCACAGAATTATTCTGAATGACTGAATCAATGTACCTATTGAACACAGCTGATGTATAAAGGCATCTCTAGCAACTGAGCTGCACCACACCACAGGTATTCCAAAGGCTGTAAGAAAACAAGAGTAAAAGAAACATTTTTTGTATCATGGCCCTTTCTGCTTTTTAACTGTGAACAAAAATTACTATTGATTTTACATATTCATTGGAAAACTAAAACAAGACTCAAACATTGCATATGGTCATATGTGTAATTTTATCATTAGGTACCTTTACCAACAAAGGGTTTACTTTGGTTCAGTAAATTAGCATCCACTAGGGTCCCTCCATGAGGATGCCATAAAACAGAGCTGGTTTTATAATTTGTCTTTCTGACACTGATATTTCATTCCAAATGTGGTCATTGGAATAGATTTGGTATTGTTAATAACACAATGCTTCCTATCTTTCTGAAAAGGAGACTTTTTCAAATAGAAATTAAAGAAAATTCTCTTTAGTGGAGAAGGATTGTAAGAGTGTAGAATGAAAATACTTATTGAAGGAACATATGGCTTCCAGGCTCCATTAGAGATTAAATGAAGATATGCCTCTTTTTCTCTAAGACCTTGATTTAGTCATTTTTAATCTGAACCACTGCATGGAGCTTTAAGGGGTATATTTCTCTAACCTGCAGAAATCTGGACTGGCCAAAGTAATCCTGTGTCTGGCAGTCAGATCAGAAGGCAATTGGTCTCCACTTGCATAGGTGCAAAACCAGAAGACATTTTCCCCCAGGCCCTGCCAGTTCCTCCTTTTAACTGTGAAAATTCTTCTACCTAACAGCATCCTGTTGGCTCCAATTTTCTGCTGAGAGAGTGTCTTGGCAATGGGATAACATTACATTAAACTCCAAGACACGTGCATCCTCATTTTATCAGTTTTGCTGACTGTATTTCAACTAATGTCATTTTTACTAAAATCAATTAGTATCTTATCGAATTTTTAGTTAAGTAACTCTCATTTAAATTTATTTACTTTTCTAAGAACTAGTAAAGTACCAGTGAGGATATGGAGATGAAATCTCATATGTTACCAGTGGAATGTAACAAATTCCCAGTTCTTGACAGTCTTGTAAAATTACAAAATTAATTATAGCATTAGGCTCCAAATCTCTCTCCTTTTCACTTCTGATATCACCACTCTGATATGGCTTTACTTATACAATGCCTCTGGGGGAGGGTAAGGGAGGTGCTCAACATTTAAGTGCTTGAGAATGACTTGTGCTTTCTGCATTAATACTTGCTAACATTGACTCTCAAATTGCAAACCTCTGAGGAAGACTGGGGAGGTGTGACCAGAGGTGTCAATCTCAGTTCTGAAACTTTTATTTGTGAGTGTTAGGGATTATTTTTAATTTTCCTAAGACCCAGTATTTTCACCTGGAAAATACTGGCAAACTACTATGTTGTCCTTTACACATAGCGGGTGCTGAATAAATACCAGTTCCCTTTATCTCTCTAGCAATTCTGATACAGGGGAGCCATAGATGTCCCAGACTTGCATCAAAACCTAAAACGTGGGGTACTGCACAAAAAGGTAATAGATCAACTCGGATGCTTACACAAATCTCTTTCCAAACATTCTGATATGTGACATCTCTAGGTTGGTGAGACTCACATTTCAGAAGCCGAGTTGAGAGAGTACTCATCTCAAAGAGTTCTGACTGTCAAACGGAACATCATTTCTAGCTATCTAGATTGCCATCCCTGTCTTGGAATAATAACTCAGTTTAAATTAAAATGGCCAAGGGAATATCTGAAGGGAGACCAATTAGAGATTAAATACACTAGCAAACCTGTCTCAGAGAAGGACACTCTAAATAAAGAAGTTAAAATCACACATCATCCTCCCCCTTAACATTTCACATAAGAAATCTCTACATGTATTTTACTAAAATGGGATTATACTAGGTAGTTCCAATATAAATCAATATCATCTCAATTTCGTTACAATAATAATGTTTAGAGATAACCATAACATATTTACCGACTCCCTCCTTTAGAACTGCTTTATATTTTGAAATAGTTTGATTCACAGAAGTTACAATAATAGTAGTGTTTATATGTACCTTTTGCCCAGATTTTCCAGCTATAGTATTTTACATCACTCTGATACATTGTCAAAACAAGAATACTGATGATGGTATAATTAGTCCTCATTATTCATGGGCTCTATATTTGTGAATTTTTCTACTTGTTAACACTTATATGCAAATATCAAAATCATATTCAATACTCTGGTTTCTCTTCAGATCATATAAATCTTTCGCCTTTTACAAAATCATATTCACAGTGATTTCACAGACATCTGGACATGGTCCTGCACAGAACATTGAAAAACTTGAATCATCCAATGTGAATGTTTGCATCTTATGTTAAACAAGGTGAGACTCTTCCTTCCTCTTCAGTTCTAATATTGTAAACAGGTGATCATTATGTGGTCTGTTTAGCACCACTCTTTCTACCATTTTTGTGCTTTCAGTTGGTGATCTCACTGTTTAAGATGACCCCAAGCACAGGACTGAAGTGCCGGCTAGTGCTTCTAAGCACAAGAAGCCTGTGATGTGCCTTATGGGGAAAATAGATGTTAAATAAGCTTTGTTCCATCATGAGTTATAATGCTTTGGGCATGAGTTCAGTGTTAATCAATTAACATCAATATATTTTTAAAAGGTATTTAAACAGAAGCATACAAAAACAAGGTAATATAGTATTGATCAGTTGATGAAAATAACTGTGACCAGGAACTCATAGGAACATAGCCCTGTATTTCCCAGAAGGGCAATGATTCAGCGTTCACAAATTCAGTGCTTTGGGCAACATTGTAGATTATAATTACTATGAATACCAAGAATCACCTGTACAATGCTGGTGGGAATGTAGAATGCTACTGCAACTGTGGAAATTTTGGCAACTTTTCTTATAAAGTAAAACACACGTTTACCATACAACCCAGTAATTACATTTCTGAGTGTTTATCCCAGAGAAATGAAAACTTATGTTCACATATTTATCTTTGAATTTGTAGGTTTGTGTCTTTTGTCAACTTAAATTTTTTTCAGGCTTTCTTCAAGTATTTTTTGAGCTCCATATTCTTTTCCTTGTCAAACTCTAAGGACATAAATATTATATTTTGTGTTATTGTATCACAAGTTCCTGAGGCTAAGTTTATTTTATTTTGATTTATTTCCTCTTTGTCACTAATATTGGCTTATTTCTATTGGTTTGTCTTCAGGTTCAGTGATGCTTTTCTATTTCATCTCTATTTTGCTATGAAACCCATCCAGTGAGGGCATTTTCTTTTGGTTTGTTTTGTCTGTTTGTGTTTTTTTATTTACTTCAGTCACTGTATGTTTCAGTTCTAACATTTAAATTTGGTTCTTCTTCATATCTTCTCGTGCATTGTTGAGATAATCTACTTTTTACATTTGTTTCAAGAATAATCATAATTGCCTGTCAGGGCATTTTTATGACAGCTGCTTGAAAATCCTTGTCTAAAATTGCAACATCTGTGTCATTTCAGTGTTGTCATCTATCAGTCCTCTTTTATCTCTTAGTATTTCCTTTTTCTTGATATCTGAGCAATTTTGGACTATATCCTGGATACCCTGAATATTATTTTCTCATACTCTGGTTTCTACTTAAATCTCCTATTGCATCAGCTAGTCAGCCTATTAGGTTCAAAATGCATGTCCTGGCTCACTCTTGTATGTCATAGTTCAGTTTATAAAGTCTTGCAGTGCTATTCTCTTCCACCTCAGTTATGTGTTACCTAGATGCCAGCAGTCAAACCTAAACAGTGATTGGGTGGTGGGTGGGAAGTGGGAGAACATGCCTCATTACTGCAGGACAGCTACAGAAGACAGAGTTTTATGCACTAATACACCTGGGGGTGGCGCCCTGTTCTTGCAGAAGGGATGGAATAAAAATATGCCCACAGGCTCCAGAAGGCTGGAGTGCCCTTTCATTATTGTTGTGGGGTGGGGGTAGAAATCAGAATTCTGACCACAGGGAAGCAAATGTTACCTCACTACTTTAGGTGAAAAACATGGAATTTAGAGTTCTTCCTACAGGCTTTGTCAGAAAGGGGTGTTGCGTATGGAAGTTCAGCCCATGAACCTCATAGGGGAAGGGCACACCTCCATGCTACTGCAAGAGGGTAGGGGAAGCCCTAGTTCATCCACAGGCCCTGCAAGGGTACAAAGACTCAACACAGCGTGAGAGGGGCATGAAGAACAGGGTTCCACCCACAGACTCCTCTGCTGTGATACCCACTGGGGTAAAGGGTAGCTGCAGATCGTTTTCATGGTGTTCTCTCAAGAACAGAGATATGTTTAAAGGTTTATGCACTCTTGGGTTGCCCCTTTCCTAGTACTTTGTGTAAAAGAAAGCAGGTTTTTAGGGGGCCTGTTTTTGTTTCTACCCTTTGGCATTTCTTGGTTGCAGGCTTCTTAAACACAAAGACACACACAACAAAAACAACAACAAAAACCGGGACCTCATGCTGGGTCCTTTAAGTCCTAAGGTCCCTAGCTAGTCTGCCTTTTACCACCTTTGAGTCCTCTGCTAGGTGGTTTATGTGTTCTGTGCTGGGATTTTGTTGTGATTAGCAAGAGTAAAATGGAATGCACCTTGCCCAAAACTGTGATACAGCCATTTTTGATGGTTATTTGGGATTTTTAATTTTTTGCTCTTATGAACAATTCTCTGATTCATATTCTCATTCATGAAATAATTCTTAAATTCCTATATGTAGAAATCTTGAGTCAAGAAACACTACACTGCTAGGGCTCTTGATATGCAATGTGTACAGTGTAATACTATACCCCTGTCACTACTGTTTAATGATCTCTTTCATTTTAACATGAGCCAAATTAATACACAAAAGGCTGTCCAATCCAAACTATTCATCAAAAATTGAAAACCACTGGCCTTTTGTATTTATTCTTTTGTGAGTTTTTATACCTCTTGTTCAATTTTCTATTGAAGTGTTAATCTTTTGTTACCTAGTTTGTAAAAACTTTGTTTATATGGTTATTAATGTTTTGTCTGCCATAAAACTGTAAATATGGGTCACAGTTTGACCTTTCATTTGGTTTGTGTGATTTTGCTATGTAAAGGTTTTGCTTTTTATATAATCAAATCTATTAACTTTTATATATTTTTTCTGTTGGGTAGATCAACCTTCCAGGTGCTACTCTGAGCCTGAACAGACCCTTCCCCAGTTTGGACCCCTTTTTGCATTTGAGAAGTCAGGAGGGAAAAGAGAGACAAAAACATCTCTCTTTAAACCACAGAAAGGTGAATGGAGTAACAAATGGGAGAGACCCTCAAGTGCTAGTCTTTTGCCTAATCAGAAGTGAAATAAGAGTCCTCCAAAAACACACTGAAATCTCTTCCTACTCTCTCTGACCACAGCCCAAGTGCATACATCACCAAATTAGAGCCACCTACACTGATTTTCGGGAGGCAAAGTCCCTCTCCCTTGAGAGTGTCAGACACTACATCTTGTAAACATCCCCTCCCCATCCTCACTCTTTGGCTACGCTCAAGTAGTGAATCAGGAAAGAGGGTGATTGAAACAGTACATGGCAGAATCAAATACAAATGTTTGACAGTTGCAAGAATTGTTACTAACTTTTTCTCAAGCTTAGACTTAGTGGCTCTACTCCAACTTCTTTACCGTAGCATTAAGAATCACTGTCAGAGAGAGAAGATGGTGGAGGAGTGAATGGGAGTCATGCTGACCTCCTCCCAAAACCAAACTGGAATTGCAACTAAATAATGGAGTAATCACGTGGAAAGCAGTGGAGCGATAGTGGGAGAGGAGCCTTGGTGCCATGGACAGTGGATTCTATTCTAACACATCCCAACAGGTGAGAAGTGCGGTGGAGGCTTGAGAGGGTGGGCTGGGTGCCCACGGGCACTGGCACCAGAGGGATATTGAAACGGCCAGTTAGCTTCCCCCAAGAAGAACGGGGTCTGAATCATAAACAGGAACCACTAAACTACAGCACCTAAAGCCAAGAAAATACAGACAAAACACAACCCGAAAAAGCTTAGGGGTGCTCTCTGCCAGAGACAGGTGACTGGGGATGCAAAGAGACATGTAAAGGGCAAAGGCAAAAGTTGCAGTGGCAGCCACCCTCCTTGATCTCTGGGTAGAGGTGGCAGCAGGGTGGGCTGGTGCCTGGGAAAAGACTGGTGAGGAAAACTTTGTGAAGAAAACTGACACGGAGGCCAGTGCAGCCCTGGTGATGGCGCGCCTCCCACTCTTCAATGACCATCTCGCTAAGGCATAAGGAAATCAATTAACCTGCCTTTTGGGCGCTCCACACACAGCTTGTACGCGTGTGAGCTGCGGGGCTGAGTGCAGACTGGCTGGGAGAACCTTGAGGAGAGCCTGGAGACGGAGGCGTTGGGGAAAGAATGGGGAGAGGGAACCAGGGAGTCCCGACTCCTTCTCCTTGCCGTAGTCTCCATTGCGCAGGAAGAGGCCACACCCCCAAAGAGCCAAAAGCCAAAAAGCACACATAGACACCCCAAAAACACCCAGTGCAGGTGTACACACTTGCAAGGAGGGACCGCCGAGGGTTGGCGAGAGTGTGTGTGACCCGTGGGCTAGCGAACACTTGAACTGGCCGGCAAGGCCTCCCACAGATTGGCACCCATACGGCCTGCCAGGGAGTGCACAGAGCAGCAAGGGCAGGCGTAAATTACCCGCCCACCTGCGATTGCGGAGCAGCACACAAAATTAGTAGAGCTGCCTAGAGTCCCTGGAGGAGAGACCACAGACAGGATTAACTGGAGAGTCCGGGAGCTGACTTCCTCCCATTTCTGCACTCCCCATTTGGCGAGGGCAAGCAACGCACCCAAAGACCCAAGAGTGGGGAAAATACACAATAGAAGACCCTACACTGACAGGGAGCTTGCCGGCCAGGGGGGCCAGATGAGTACGCAAGGTCGTCAATAAGCCCCCTGGTCTGGGGCAAGCACATGCGAGCCCAGGCAGGTGGGGGATCCTGCTGCGCTGGGAGCACGCTCAAGGAGCCTGCATGAGAGTGCAGAGAGATCCCAAAAAATAGCCCAGCCCTGACCAAAGGGGTCACAGAGCTGCTCCAAGCAGGAATCAGACACAGGCATTAGACTCCTGGAAGGCTCAAAGAAACAACCCAAGATCCTATAGGGTCAACAACTGACATATCAGACAGGCCCAGAAATAAAAGTAAAGGACAAAAATACGTAACAGACTCTCACAAAAATGGGAAGAAAAAGAAGTTCCCCCCAAATGGTAGAAAAGGGAACTCCCCACAGAGAGAGCTAAATGAAATAGAGGCAAGGGAACTGTCAGATACTGAATTCAAAACAATGGTTCTAAGGAAGCGCAATGAGTTCAGGCAGCTCAAATATAAGTATGAGAAACTGCAGGGAAACTATCAGGATCTTACAGCAAACTATATCAGCCTGGAAAAGGACATAGAAACTATCAAGAAGACACAAGATGATATGAAGAATACCATTTCTGAATTAAAGAACACAGTAGAAGGAATCCAAAGCACGCTGGATGAAGCTGAGGATTGAATCAGTAAGATGGAGGATGAGGTAGAAAGAAGCTCCCAGAAAGAACAAGAAATGGAAAAATGGCTCAAAAAGAATGAAGAGGCATTTAGGGAAATGCAGGACAACCTGAAATGCAATAATATCCGTATAATAGGGATACCAGAAGGAGAAGAAGAGGAGCAAGGGATAGAGAACCTCCTCGAAAAAGTAATGATGGAAAATTTCCCTAATTTGAGGAGAGAAAGGCTCTCATGGATCCAGGAGACACAGAGAACCCCACTCAAGAGGGACTCAAAGAGGTCCAGGCCAAGACACATCATCATTAAAATGGTAAATGTCAAAAACAAAGAGAGAATCCTCAAGGCAGCAAGGGAGAAGGAGAAAGTAACATTCAAGGGGGCCCTGATATACCTAGGAGCTGACTTCTCAACAGAAACACTACAAGCCAGAAGGGAATGGCAACAAATATTCCAAGCCATGAAAAGCAAGGGCCTACAGCCAAGGCTGCTCTACCCAGCTAGGCTCTCCATTAAAATACAAGGGGAAATAAGGAGTTTCCCAGACAAGAGAAGACTAAAAGAATACATCTCTACCAAACCAGCACTCCAAGATATGCTAAGGGGAATGGTTTAAGCAGATGAAGGAAAAGAATGAGACAGAGAAGAACACAGGTACAAAGACAAAAGATGAGTAAGTTTCTATCAGTAATATCTCTCAATGTGAATGGTCTAAATGCCCCAATGAAAAGACACAGGGTAGCTGAATGGATAAGAAAACATGACCCACACATATGCTGCCTACAAGACACCCACCTCAGAGCAACAGACATACACAGATTGAAAGTAAAGGGATGGAAAATAATATTCCAAGCAAATGGGCATGAGAAAAAGGCTGGGGTTGCCATACTTGTATCAGACAAAGTAGATTTCAAAACAAAGGCCATAAAGAGAGACCCAGAGGGGCACTTTATCATACTTAAAGGAAGAATCTATCAAGAAGACATCAACATTATAAACTTATATGCTCCCAATACAGGAGCCCTCAAGTTTATAAAGAAATTGTTGGATGACTTCAAAAAAGATATAGACAGCAACACACTGATAGTAGGGGATTTCAATACACCACTGTCAAAAATGGACAGTTCTTCTAAACAAAACATTAATAACACATGTTGTGGTGATGAATGACACACTGAATCAAAGAGAATTAACTGACATATATAGAATCTTACATCACAAAGAAGAAAAATACACATTCTTTTCAAATGCTCATGGCAGTTTTTCAAAGATAGACCACATGATAGGACACAAAGCAAGCCTCAGCAAATTCAGGAAAATTGAAATAATACCAAACTTTTTCTCAGACCACAAGGCCTTGAACCCCGAAATCAACCTCAAAGAGAAACTTCAAAAACTTGCAAACTCATGGAGACTGAACAGTACACTATTAAACAATGAATGGGTCAATAATGAGATAAGAGAAGAAATCAAAAAATTTCTGGAAACAAATGAAAATGAACAGACAACAGTCCAAAACCTATGGAACACAGCAAAGGCAGTCCTGAGAGGGAAGTTCATAGCAATACAGGCTTACCTAAAAAAGATAGAAACACTTCAAATAAAAGACCTATACTACAACTTCAAGAACTGGAGAAACAACAACAAATAAATCCCAGAGCAAGGAGAAGGAAGGAAATAGTCAAGATTAGAGCAGAAATGAATGACATAAAGACAAAAAGAACAATTCAGAGGATCTACCAATCCAGAAGTTGGTTCTTTGAAAAGATAAAATTGACAAGGCTTTAAGCAGACACATCAAGAAAAAAAGGGAGAGGACCCAAATAAATAATATCAGAAATGAAAGAGGAGAAATAACAACTGATACCACAGAAATACAAAGGATATTCAGAAACTATTATGAAAAAAATATGCCAAGAAATTTGAAAATCTTGATGAAATGGAGAAATTTTTAGAAAGTATAATCTTCCAACACTGAAGGAGGAAGAAACAGAAAGCTTGAACAGACCGATAACAGCTGGGGAAATTGAAGCAGTTATCAAGAAACTCCCCACACACAAAAGCCCAGGGCTGGACGGTTTCACAGGAGAATTTTACAAAACATTCAAGGAAGAGATAACCCCTGTCCTTCTCAGACTATTCCAAAAAATCCAAGAGGAGGGAGACTCCCACACTCTTTCTATGAGGCCAGCATCACCCTGATCCCAAAACCAGATAAAGATCCTACAAAGAAAGAAAACTACAGGCCAATTTCGCTGATGAACATAGATGCTAAAATCCTCAACAAAATATTGGCAAACCACATCCAGCAATACATTCAAAAGATTATCAACCACGATCAAGAGGGATTCATCCCAGGGATGCAGGGATGGTTCAATATACTCAAATCAGTAAACGTGATACATCACATAAATAAAAGAAAAGACAAAAACCACATGATCATCTCCATAGATGCAGAAAAAGCATTTGATAAGGTACAGCACCCATTTATGATCAAAACACTCAGCAAAATGGGAATAAATGGGGCATTCCTCAACGTAATAAAGGCCATATATGAAAAACCTACAGCCAATATCATACTCAACGGGCAAAAACTGAAAGCTTTCCCACTAAGATCGGGAACACGCCAAGGATGTCCGCTCTCACCACTTCTTTTCAACATCGTATTGGAAGTCCTAGCCACAGCGGTCAGACAAGAGAAAGATAAAAGGCATCCAAAGAGGAAAGGAGGAAGTAAAGCTATCATTGTTTGCAGATGACATGATAGTGTACATAGAGAACCCTGTAGACTCTACCAAAAAACTCCTCAACCTAACAAGTGAATTTGGCAAAACAGCAGGATACAAAGTCAACATTCAGAAATCAAAGGCATTTTTGTACACCAGCAATGCAATAAAATAAGAAGAAATCAGAGAACAATACCATTCGATATAGCAAGAAGAAAAATAAAGTATCTAGGCATCAGTTTAACCAAAGACATAAAAGACCTGTATGCATAAAACTATATAACATTGAAAAAAGAAATTAAGGAAGACACAAAAAAATGGAAGCATACCGTGCTCATGGATTGGAAGAATTAATATCATCAAAATGTCCATACTACCAAAAGCAATTGATAGATTCAATGCAATCCTTATTAAGATACCAATGATGTATTTCACAGAAATAGAACAGACATTTCAAAAATTTATATGGATCCATAAACGACCCCCAATAGCCACAGCAATTTTGAGAAAGAAACACAAAGTAGGAGGGATCACAATACCGGACATCAAACTCTACTACAAAGCCACTCTGCCCAAAACAATCTGGTACTGGCACAAGAACAGACCCATAGACCAATGGAACAGAATAGAAAGTCCAGAAATAAGCCCAGGTCTATGTGGGCATCTAATATTTGACAAAGGGGGCAGAATCATAAAATGGAGCCATAATAGCCTCTTCAACAAATGGTGCTGGGAGAGCTGGATGGCTACATGCAAAAAATTGAAATTGGACCATCAGCTGACACTATACACAAAAATAAACTCAAGAGGGATAAAAGACTTAAATATAAGACTTAAATAAGTCGCAACACCATCAAAGTCCTAGAGGAGAACATTGGCAGGAAACTCTCAGATATCCCACGCAGCAATTTTTTCACCGATATGTCTCCTAAAGCACGGGACATAGAGGAAAGAATAAACAGGTGGGAACTCATCAAAATAAGAAGCTTCTGCACGGCGAAAGAAAACATCCGCAAAATGAAAAGGGAGCCAACCATATGGGAAAATATATTTGCTAATGATACATCAGATAGAGGTTTGATATCCAAGATATATAAAGAACTCACTCGACTCCACTCCAAGAAGACAAACGATCCAATCAAAAAATGGGCAAAGGACCTGGGCATATGCTTTTCCAAGGAGGAGATACAGAGGACCCAGAAGCATTTGAAAGGATGCTCAGCATCACAAGCCATCAGAGAAATGCAGATCAAAACCACCATGAGGTACCACCTCACACCAGTTAGAATGTCCATCATAAACAGATCAACAAACAACCGGTGCTGGCGAGGCTGTGGATAAAAGGGAACCCTAGTACACTGTTGGTGGGAATGCAGACCTGTACAGCCACTGTGGAAGGTGGTGTGGAGTTTCCTCAAAAAGCTGAAAATGGAACTGCCTTTTGATCCAGTGATTCCCCTGCTGGGACTATACCCTAAGAACACCAACACACCAATAGAAAAGAACCTATGCACCCCAATGTTCATAGCAGCACAATTTACAATAGCCAAGTGTTAGAAGCAACCTAACTGCCCATCAGTAGATGATTGGATCAAAAAGTCACGGTAGATATACACAATGGAATACTACACAGCAGAAAGGAAAAAAGAACTACTAAACTTCGCGACAGCATGGATGGAACTGGAGAGCATTATGCTGAGCGAAATAAGCCAGGGGGCGAAAGACAAATACCATATGAAATCACCTATAAGTGGGACCTAACCAGCAATACAAAGATGCAAGGAAAATATGATCAGCAACAATGAAAGGAAAAGAAATCAACAGAGACAAGAGGGAAGGAGGGAGGGGTGGGCAGGGAAAGGGAAGGGAAGGGGAAAGTCAAGGAACATATAGCAAGAACTCATGGACAAAACCAAAGGGGAAGAGCCAAGGGAGGAAAGGAGGGAGGGGGCAAAGGAAAGTGGTTCGGGGAGGCAGAGACAAATGTATTTAAAAATAAAGAAAGAAAGAAAGAAAAAAAAAGAAATTAAATTGGAATATTTGGGGATGTGGTCCAGGAATTTTGTTTTAAACAAGATCCCCTGGTGATTTAAAAAAAAATAAACTTTCTGCAGTTTCCTTGGTCAACACTGCTGTTTTGTGTTGCCAAATGATAGTGATGTCATTTTGGTGTATTGACTTGTTTCTTGTGAACCTGGGCAGCCTAAATTAGGCTCTCAGAACTGAATAGATGATCAAATTAAGTTGCCAAAAATGATAGACTATGGCTTCTTATATACACATAAATTAACTGGTTCTTGGGGGGAGAAATAGCTGCCTGCTTCTTACCCCTCTTCCCTTGACTATCATTGCTTTGGGAAGTTCTGGAAGGCTAAATGTGATACGATCTTAGAAAATCAAAAGAACTGCCAGGGAAACTTCTAAAATATCCCTCAAAACCCCCAAATCCCTGCCCCCCATGCATACACTTTATATAATATCGTCCCCGGTGTATGGGTAAAATGTTATTGTTTGCTGAGGAGCCTTGGTGCCCAGGAGGCTATCATTGTTCTCCAAAAGTTGTAGCTAAGGTGCACAGATGAAGGACAACCTGGAAGTATACTATGCACCATAGTTAGAGTGAAGAGCAGCTATCTCCCTGCAGCACTTGTGTAAGGGTACCATTGCAGAAAAACCAGTCTTCTTCCCTGACTCAGCCTTGCCACCCTGTTAAAAAAAACACACACACACAATGAGAAGAGGTCTGGCCTCTACTTTATAGGGGTGTGTGGTGAGAGGTACTTATGCTCCTTGGAGTTAAGAGACTGTTCATTAGGAAAGTTACTTCTAAAGCTTGAGAATGACAGAATTGCTCCACTCATGAGTTGGGAACAGGTTGGTGTCACGAGATTCTTAATGTTGGCAAAATTCAGGACTGGATACTAATAAGGCAAAAAGAAAAAAAAGATCAGAATGACATTTAAAAACAATAAAACCAAGATTGAACCTCAGTACAAATCCAAAGGAGACCATTGGACTAAGTAGAAAAACATCTAAAAGTAATGGAATTGGGCTGAAAGACTCACATTGTCCAGAAAGTACCAGCCACATAATAAAAATAGAAACATCTATTGAAGAAGAAACAAGATATAAGAAATTGTACAAGAAATTGTATATAGGACAATGATGCCTCCATACCCTTCAAAGTTGGCATGTTTCCAATTGAAAAACACAGTTAACATAATCTTGACCTTGCTGTGACTTCTTTGGGCATGGAGAACCAGTGACTCCATTGGGACAACTGTGTCTTTGTTTCCAGATCATAGCCATAGACCCAAGATTTATCTTTATCTTTATAACTAGACCCAAGAAGGTCTAGTTATGACCTTCTTGAGGAAACCTCATTCATTGGTAGCAGTTTGAATCAAGTCATTAGCAACTGCAGCACAATGTTCCTTTTGCTCTGGTACCCGAAGCCATGGAATGAATTTTGCCATGACATGTTTCATGCCAAGATCCTGTGTCAAAATCTTGGACACAGTAGTTTTGGAATTCCCAGAGCAGCTTCGAGCTCTTGCACTATCAATCACTGATCTTTATTGATTGCAGTCTTTACACATTTGACATTTTTAGGTGTTCTGCTTGTTGTAAGCTTTCCAGAATGTGGATCACTTTCAACAGATTCTTGACTATTTTTGAAGCATTTGCACCACACTTTTATTTGGGCTGCACTTGTTGCATCATCCCTGAAATCCTTCTGAATTATGAAATAGTTCAGAATTCAGAAGGATTAGAGGAATGTTCAAGCTTAATGCAAAATTTGATGCAGATTCATTGCTCTATTTGCTCAGTAATTGTGAATGTGACAGCCACATTGGTATACATACTCAATGGTATCTACCACCCCCCACTGACTAATACAATGAAGTCATCATTGTTCATGCATACAAACCATTCTCATTATATTAACAATGGCTGGAGTTTCCCTGAACAGACCTAGTAGTATGCTTCTTGAAAGAGTATTATTAAGGAAAAAGTTATTCCCTGAAAGTCATCCCTATAACTTGAGACTCTTGAATGAGCCAATGACTCCAGGATGATGCTGGGACATAGCAAGATCTGATTATCTTCCCAGGTGCTGCAGCTGCTGGACTTTGAATGTTCTTCACTTCCATCCTTTAAGCTCAGAGTTGATGAAACATAAATCTATAATTAAAAGGAAATGTGGAGGACCCAATTTGATATTCTTAGAGTATTTCTAGTTTAATAATTAGTTCATGATGAGAGTGCTATTGTTCAATAGTATACAACATTGTGGAAATTATTCATTTCAGACAAGCACCCCTTGTCCTGTTCTGTCTTTTTAAAAAAGATTTTATTTATTTATTTTTAGAGATGGGGAAAGGAGGGAGAGAAACATCAATGAGTGGTTGCCTCTTGCGCGCCCCCTACTGGGGACCTGGCCCGCAACCCAGGCATGTGCCCTGACTGAGTATTGAACCAGTGACCTTTTGGTTCACAGGCCAGCACTCAATCCATTGAGCCAAAGCCAGGGCCCTGTTATAATTTTTGATTAAAATAAAAATTTACTAAGATTTATTCCTCAAAATACGATAGATTCATAGGCAATTGAAATCAGCCAGTTTTCAATTATGTTTTCAAATGTTTCAAATGTTTTTTGTGTTCCTAATTCCAGGGCTTATGATAATTTTGGGGGAGAATCAAACATGACATAATGCTAAAACTCTTGGAGCTAGCAAAGATGATGAAGTGTTTAGCCACAGGAGGTGTTCTGCAAAATTCTTTATTAAAAAGATCTGCAATACCCAGGCTCAGAGTATGATGGATTGTACAGAAATTAAAAGTGACTGTTTATAAATTTACAACATTAATTTTTTTCTCCTAATTAAAGCAATGGGAATGGCTTCAAAACAAAAGATGACTGGCACTGGATAAGAATGATTGTATTCCCCAGGACTCCAGGGGAAGGATTCTTGACCCAGCGTTCTCACAATGAGAGGGTGCTTGAATTAAAGTATGAACTGACAGCAAACAGTAGCTGACAGTAGTTAATTAAAAGCTCCTCTTTTCTGTTATACTTTCACTTCTATTTTCAGCTTGAGATGTGGACATTTTCAATTTTTTAAGCATATAATTGGACTTTGTAAGCTGTCCTATTGTCAAAGTAAAAAATTAGGGTGGTCTACGTGCAGACATCAGGAGGGCTCACAGAGTAATTCCAACTATGATAGCATGTGCATAACAGTGACTAAGAAAAGCTCAACAAGCAATGCTGAATAACCACATGATTGCTGGGGAAAATGCCAAAAAATTTTATAGTTGATATTTGAACAATAGGGGTTGGGGTGGGGTAAGTTTAGGAGTGCCAACCTCTTGAGCAGTTACAAATCCACATAAAACTTTTGACTCCCACAAAACTTAACTACCCATAGCCTACTATTTAGTGGGTAGAAGACTTACCAATAACATAAATACTTAACAGTTGATTTGTATGTTATGTGTATTATATACTGCATTCTTACAATAAGATAAGCTAGAAAAAAGAAAAAGAAAATTTTATTAAGGAAATCATAAGGATGATAAAATACATTTATAATACTGCACATATTTATTGAAAAAAAAATCTGTGTATAAGTAGACCTGTGCAGTTCAAACCCATGTTTAAGGGTCAACTGTACCTTACCATGTACATTCTTGCACAAAGGAAAAGAAGTGAAGGTATGTATGTTTCCTGTAGGAAGTATTTAATGACCAACAACTATGACAAAAAAAACAGATGAATATATGTTTTTAAATCCTTTGGAGGTGAAAGGATGGGTGGCCATGCCAAATGGACGACATGTGGAAGAGAATTTTTCAGAAACAGTAATGCACCTGAACAAATGATTATTCAGCTAAACAAGCTCAATTCTCCCACATGTTTGTTCACCTCCTAATTGCCAGTCAGATCTTTCCCATGCTGAGCCATATGGAAAGACCTATTTCCTTCATCTAGTAGACTTACAGCTTTTTTTTTTCCTTTTGAACTCTGAGAAGGACATGAATAGAAGAACACATACACTCTCACACATACTTAATATATCACCAAATGCACACACAGTAGACTTCACTTTCTCACTGTTCCTTAAATACATATGTATTTCTTATTCTAATAAATCATTATTTTAATTACTTTTCTCTAGCAGGGTGAATAGCATCATTAGTAATAGCATGGACTTCAGAGCCAAGAGGCCCTGCGGTTTCCTGGCTAGGTGATCTTGGTCAAGTTGCATAACTAAATTTCTTTTTCAAAAGAGTGATGCCAATATTATCTCTTCTCAGAGTGTTGCTGAAGTTGAAATGGAGTTATGCATGCAAAACTAGTGTATGGAATGCTCCCATTAAATGTTAGCTATGAATATTTACCATTATTATAATTATCAATGAACTTAGACCTGAAATCACTCAAGCCAATAAGAAATTAGATTTGCAGAAGCTGAAACTGGTAATTACAAAACTCTTTCAAGAAGACAAGGAGAGTCCTCTTTATTCATATTATACTCCTCTTTTCAATAGCCAGTGTTAGGGACTGGTGATGTTAGAAACAGAGGGAAAGACACAAATGAGAGTAAAGTTGATAAAAACCAAAACAGCGAGGAGATGAAATGGAGGGGGAATACCAGAATGTAGGGAAGGAGAAAGAAGGGGTACATAATTCTATTCTTTTTTTGTTTTTTAAACATTTATTACATTTTTACATTACCATTTAGTCCTCTTATAACTCCCTACCCCCAGCAATGACTACACTGTTGTTCATGTCCATGACTCCTTATTCCTTTAGCTCAATCCTTCCACCACCTAACCTCCCTGCACCACTAGCTGTCATCTGTTCTCCATCTATGAACCTGTCTCTGTTTTGCTTGTTAGTTCAGTTTTTTCATTAGATTCCACATATAACTGAGATCATGTGGTACTTATCTTTCTCTAACTGGCTTATTTCACTTAGCATAATGTTCTCCAGGTCCATCCATACTATTGAAGAGGGTAAAATTTTCTTCTTTTTTACAGCTGAGTAATTTCATTTTGTAAATGTCCCATAGTTGTTTTATCCACCCATCTATTCATGGACACTTTGGCTGCTTCCATATCTTGGCAATTGTAAATAACACTGCAATGAACATAAGGGTGCTTATGTTCTTTCAAATTAGTATTTTGGGTTCCTTTGGACATATTCTCAGTTGTGTGATTGCTAGGTCAAAAGACAGGTCCATTTTTAATTTTTTGAGGTATCTTCATACTGCTTTCCAAAGTGGCTGCACCAGCTTGCATTCCCACGAGCAGTGCAAAAGTGTTTGACTTTCTCTACATCCTCACCAGCACTTGTCATTTGTTAACTTATTGATGATAGACATTCTGAAAGATGTGAGATGCTATCTCATTGTAATTTTAATTTACATTTATTTAATGATTAGTGACATTGAGCATCTTTTCATATGTCTATTGGCCACTTGTATGTCCTCTTTGAAGAAGTATGTATTCAGGTCCTTTGCCCATTTTTTAATTGGTTTGTTTGGTTTTTTTTGGTTATGAGTTTTGTAAGTACTTTGTAAGTTTTGCATATTGACTCATCAGAAGTATTGGCAAATGTGTCCTTCCATTCCGTGGATTGTCTTTTTATTTTGTTGATAATTTCCTTTGTTGTGGAAAAATTTTATTTTGATGAAGTCCTACTTGTTTATTTTTTCTTTTGTTTTCCTTGCCTGGGTAGATATATCCAATAAAGAATTTCTATGGGGAGGGGGGAAGATGGCAGAGGAGTGAATGGGAGTCACCCTGACCTCCTCCAAAGACCAAACTGGAATTGTGACTAAATAGTGGAGAAATCACCTGGAAAACAGTGGAACAATAGTGAGAGAGGAGCCTTGGAGCTGTGAACAGACAGTGGATTCAACTCGCACACATCCCAATGGGTGAGAAGCAAGGTGGAGGCTTGAGAGGGTGGGCTAGGCGCCCACGGGCACCAGCACCAGAGGGACATTGAAACGGACAGTTAGATTCCCCTGAGAAGAACAAGGTATGAACCATAAACAGGGACCCCCTAGACTACAGCAGCTAAAACCAGGAAAACACACACAAAGAGCAACCCCGAAAAGCTTAGCAGTGCTCTCTGCGAGAGACAGGTGGCTGGGGATGCAAAGAGACATTTAAAGGACCAATGCAAAAATTGCAGTGGCAGCCAACCTCCTTGATCTCTGGGCAGAGGTGGCAACAGAGTGGGCTGGTGCCTGGGATAAGATTGGTGAGGAAGACTTTGTGAAGAGAACTGAGATAGCGGCCGGCGGAGCTCCGGTGATAACTCACCTCCCACTCTGCAGCTACCATCTCGCTCAGGCATAGGGGAATCAATTAACCTGCCTTTTGTGCGCTCCACACACAGCTTGTGCGCATGTGAGCTGGGGTGCTAAGTGCAGACAAGCTGGAAGAAATAGAGGGTCCCTGGCCAAAGGGATCATACAGCTGCATTGAGAGCCTTGAGGAGAGACTGGAGATGGAAGCATTGGGGAAGAACGGGAGAAGGAACCGGGGAGTCCGGACTCCCTACCCATTCTGTAGTCTCCATTTTGTGCAGGCAGGGTGCGCCCTGAAAGAGAGCCAGATGACCTGCAAATACAACGCGGTCCACAGAAATAATAGATCCCTGGCCAAAGGGGACAAAGAACTGCCCAGAGACCCCTAGGAGAGACTGGAAATGGAGGCGTTGGGGAAACAACAAGAGGAGGAACCGGGGAATCCCAACTCCTTCCCCTTTCTGTAGTCTCCATTGTGCACAGGCAGGCCACGCCCCCAAGAGCCAAAAGCTGAAAAGCACACAATAGACAGCCCAAAACCACCACTGCAGGTGTGCGCACACATGTGCCAAATGGCTGGGGAGGGTTGGTGAGTGCGTGTGCAGACCCGCATGGGCTGGCCAGGGCTCCCGCAGGTTGGCACCCAAGGGGCCTGCGAGGGAGTGCACAGATCAGTGAAGACAGGCTAAAACTGGCCCACATGGGCCCACCAGTGTAGAGCGGTCCACAGAAATAATAGATCTTGGGCCAAAGGGGTCACAGAGCTGACCAGAGACCCTGGAGGAGGGACAAGAGACAGGATTAACCAGAGTCCTGGAGCTGACTTCCGCCCATTTCTGTAGTCTCCACTTTATGCCAGCAGGCCACGCCACCAGAGAGCCAAAAGCGGGAAGGCTCAAAATAGACCCTAAACTGACCAGTGCCGGGGTTCCCACTGGGTGGCGGGCCAGATTAAAGCGCGAGGTCAGGAATAAGCGCCCCTGGGCTGGGGGATCCTGCCAGGCTGGGGAGCATGCTCAAGGAGCTGGCGGGGGAGTGCAGAGCAATCTGTAAATATAGTGGATCCCTGGCCCTAGGAGTCACAGAGCTGCCCAAAGCAGGAGTCAGACACAGACAGTAGACTCCTGGAAGTCTAAAACAGATGACACAAGGTCAGAGAGGGTAAAAAACTGACATCATCAGAGGGAGGCTGAGAAAGAAAATCAAAAATAAATCAATAAAAATAAATAAATAAATAAATAAATAAATAAATAAATAAATAAATAAAAAGACCTGCCTACTACCATAGAAGTTTAATACACAAAGTCAGGAAACTTAGTTCAATTGAAGCAGAAGCATAAATAAATATGTAAGTAAGTAAGTAAATAAATAAATTATTTAATAGACTCTCATAAAAATGGGAAGAAAATAAAGTTCCCCCCAAAAGAGTGGAAAACAGGAATACCCACAAGAGAGCTAAATGAAATAGAGGCAAGGGAACTATCAGATATCAAATTCAAAACAGTGGCTCTAAGGAAGCTCAATGAGCTCAGCCAGCTCAAAGATAACCATGAGAAACTGCAGAGAAACTATCAGGATCTTACAGCAAACTATAGAATCCTGGATAAGGACATAGAAACTATCAAGAAGATACAAATGGTTATGAAGAATACCATTTCTGAATTGAAGAACACAGTAGAGGGAATCCAAAGCAGGCTGGATGAAGCCGAGGATTGAATAAGTGAATTGGAGGATAAGGTAGAAAAAAAGCTCCCAGAAAGAACAAGAAATGGAAAAAAGACTCAAAAAGAATGAAGAGGCATTTAGGGAAATGCAGGACAACCTGAAACGCAATAATATCTGTATAATAGGGATACGAGAAGGAGAAGAAGAGGAGCAAGGGATAGAGAACCTCCTGAAAAAAGCAATGATGGAAAATTTCCCTAATTTGAGGAGAAAAAGGCTCTCATGGATCCAGGAGGCACAGAGTGCCCCACTCAAAAAGACCCAAGGAGGTCCACGCCGACACATCATCATTAAAATGGCAACTATCAAAGACAAAGAGACTCCTCAAGGCAGCAAGGGAGAAGGAGAAAGTAACATACAAGGGGGCCCCTATATGCCTAGGAGCTGACATTTCAAGAGAAACACTACAAGCCAGAAAGGAATGACAACAGATATTCCAAGGAATGAAAAGCAAGGGCCTACAACCAAGGCTGCTCTACCCAGCAAGGCTCTCAATTAAAATAGAAGGGGAAATAAGGAATTTCCCAGACAAAACAAGGCTAAAAGAATACATCTCTACCAAACCAGCACTCCAAGATATGCTAAAGGGACTGGTTTAAGAAGATGAAGGTAAAGAGTGAGAAAGAGAAAAACACAGGTACAAAGAGAAAAAGTGAATATGCTTCTATCAGTAATAACTCTCAGTGTAAATGGACTAAATGCCCCAATCAAAAGACACAGGGTAGCTGAATGGATAAGAAAACATGACCCACACATATGCTGCCTTCAAGAGACCCACCTCAGAGCAAAAGACCTACACAGATTGAATGTAAAGGGATGGAAAAAAAATATTCCAGGCAAATGGGCAAGAGAAGGAAGCAGGGGTAGCAATATTTATATCAGACTAAATACATTTCAAAACAAAGGCCATAAAAAGAGACCCAGAGGGGCACTTTATAATACTTAAAGGAAGAATCTATCAAGAAGACATAAACATTGTAAACTAATATGCACCCAACATAAGGGCACCCAAGTATATAAAGAAAATATTGGATGATTTCAAAAAAGATATAGACAGCAACACACTGATAGTAGGGGATTTCAACACCCCAGTACAAAAATGGACAGATCTTCCAAACAAGAAATCAACAAGGATATTGTGGAGCTGAATGATGCACTGAATCAAATGGACTTAACTGACATATATAAACCTTACATACCAAAGAAGCGAATACACATCTCAAATGCTCATGGCAGTTTTTCAAAGGTAGACCCCATGATAGGACATAAAGCAAGCCTCAGCAAATTAGGGAAAATTGAAATAATACCAAACACTTTCTCAGACCACAAGGGCTTGAAACTGGAAATCAACCTCAAAGGGAAACTTCAAAAACTTACAAACTCATGGAGACTGAACAGTAGGCTAATAAATAATGAATGGGTCATAATGAAATAAGAGATGAAATCAAAAAATTTCTGGAAACAAATGAAAATGAACATACAACAGTCCAAAACCTATGGGACACAGCAAAGGCAGTCCTGAGGGGGAAGTTGATGGCAATACAGGCCTACCTATAAAAAGATAGAAACATTTCAAATAAAAGACCTAACACTACAAATTCAAGAACTGGAGAAACAACAACAAATAAATCCCAGAGCAAGTAGAAGGAAGGAAATAGTCAAGATTAGAGCAGAACTGAATGACATGGAGATGAAAAGAACAATTCAAAGGATCAACCAGTCCAGGAGCTGGTTCTTTGAAAAGATAAATAAAATCGACAAGCCCTTAAGCAGACTCATCAAGAAAAAAAGGGAGAGGACCCAAATAAATATCAGAAATGAAAGAGGAGAAATAACAACTGATACAGCAGAAATACAAAGGATTGTAAGAAACTACTATGAATAATTATATGCCAAGAAATTTGAAAATGTGGATGAAATGGACACATTTCTAGAAAAGTATAATCTTCCAACACTGAAGGAGGAAGAAACAGAAAGCTTGAACAGACCGATAACAGCTGGGGAAATTGAAGCAGTGATCAAGAAACTATGGACACACAAAAGGCCAGGGCCAGACAGTTCCATGGAGAACTTCACAAAACATTTAAAGAAGAACTAACCCCTGTCCTACTCAGACTATTCCAAAAAATCCAAGAGGAGAAAAAACTCCCAAACTCTGTTTATGAGGCCAGAATCACCATAATCCCAAAACCAGATAAAGACCCTACAAAAAAAGAAAACTACAGGCCAATTTTGCTGATGAACATAGTTGGTAAAATCCTCAACAAAATATTAGCAAACCGCATCCAGCAATACATTAAAAAGATTATCTACCACGATCAAGTGAGATTCATCCCAGCGATGTAGGGATGGTTCAATATCTGTAAGTCAATAAAGTAATACAGCACATAAACAAAAGAAAAGACAATAACCACATGATCATCTTGATAGACACAGAAAAAGCATTCGATAAGGTATAGCACCTATTTATGATCAAGACACTCAACAAACTGGGAATAAAGGGAGCATTCCTCACCGTAATAAAGGCCATATATGAAGAACCTACAGCCAACATCATACTCAATGGGCAAAAACTAAAAGCTTTCCCACTAAGATCGGAACACGACAAGGATGTCCGCTTTCACCACTTCTTTTCAACATCGTATTGGAAGTCCTAGCCACAGTGGTCAGACAAGAGAAAGAGATAAAAGGCATCCAAATAGAAAGGAGGAATTAAAACTGTCATCGTTTGCAGATGACATGATAGTGTGCATAGAAACCCTGTAGACTCTACCAAAAAACTCCTCAACCTAATTAGTGAATTTGGCAAAACAGCAGGATACAAAGTCAACATTCAGAAATCAAAGGCATTTTTGTACACTAGCAATGAAAGAGAATAAGAAGAAATCAGAAAAAAAATATCATTCTATATAACAACAAGAAAAATAAAGTACCTAGGCATAAACTTAACCAAGGAGGTAAAAGACCTTTACACAGAAAACTATACAACATTGAAGAAAGAAAAGAAGGAAGACACAAATAAATGGAAGCATATACCATGCTCATGGATTGGAAGAACTACTATCATCAAAATGTCCATACTACCCAAAGCAATTTATAGATTCAACACAATCCCTATTAAGATACCAATGATGTATTTCACAGAAATAGAACAGACATTTCAAAAATTTATATGGAACCACAAATGACCCTGAATAGCCACAGCAATTTTAAGAAAGAAAAACAAAGTAGGAGGGATCACAATACCAGACATCAAACTATACTACAAAGCCACTATACTCAAAGCAATCTGGTACTGGCACAAGAACAGACCCATAGACCAGTGGAACAGAATAGAAAGCCCAGAAATAAGCCCAGATCTATATGGGTAACTAATAGTTGACAAAGAGGGCAGAAGCACAAAATGGAGCCATAATAGCCTCTTCAACAAATGGTGTTGGGAGAGCTGGAGGGCCACATGCAAAAAATTGAAATTGGAAGATCAGCTAACACCACACGCAAAAATAAACTCAAGATGGATAAAAGACTTAAATATAAGTCACAACACCACAAAAGTCCTGGAGGCGAACCTTGGCAGGAAACTTAGATATCCCACAGAACAGTTTTTTCACCGATATGTCTCCTAAAGCAAGGAACATAAAGGAAAGAATAAATAAGTGGGACCTCATCAAAATCACAGCTAAAGATAATATCAGCAAAATGAAAAGGGAGCCAACCCTATGGAAAATTATATTTGCTAATGATACATCAGATAGATGTTTGAGCTCCAAAATATATGAAGAACTCACTCGACTCCACTCCAGGAAGACAAACGATCCAATAAAAAATGGGCAAAGGACCTGGGCAGATGCTTTTCTGAGGAAGAGATACAGAGAGCCCAGAGACATTTGAAAGAATGCTCAGCATCACTAGCCATCAGAGAAATGCAGATCAAAACCACCATGAGGTACCATCTCACACTGGTTAGAATGGCCGTCATAAAGAGATCAATGAACAACAGATAATGGCGAGGCTGTGGAAAAAGGGAACACTAGTACACTGTTGGTGAGAATGCAGACTGGTGTAGCCATTGTGGAAAGCAGTGTAGTATTTCCTCAAAAAGCTGAAAATGGAACTGCCTTTTGATCCAGTGATTCCCTTCCTGGGACTATACCCTAAGAATCCCAAAACGCCAATACAAAAGAACGTATGGACTCCAATGTTCATAGCAGCACAATTTACAATATCCAAGTGTCGGAAGCAACCTAAATGCCCATCAGTAGATGACTGGATCAAAAAACTATGGTACATTTCCACAATGGAATACTACGCAGCAGAAAAAAAAAGAACTACTAAACTTCACGACATCATGGATGGATTTAGAGAGCATTATGCTAAGTGAAATAAACCAGGGGGTGAAAGACAAATACCATATGATCTCACCTATAAGCAGACTCTAACCAACAAGACAAAGATTCAAGGAAAATATGACCAGCAACACTGAAAGGAAGAGAAACCAACAGTGACAAGAGGGAAGGAGGGAGTGGTAGGTGGGGGAAAAGGAAGGGAAGGGCAAAGTCAAGGAACATATAGGAAGAACTCATGGACAAAACAAAAGGGGAAGAGTTGAGGGATGGAGGAAGGGAGAGAGGGGGCAAGGGAAAGTGGTGGGGAGAAGGCAGAGACAAATGTATTTGAGATAATAAATTAACTAAAAAAATAAAAAATATAAAAATTATGATAAAAAGAAATAAATATGTATAATCAAATATGTAATTTAAGTTCAAAAAAATTTCTATAGGGAAATCTGAAGTTTTGCTGCCTATATTTTCTTCTGGGATTTTTATGATTTCAGGTCTAAGATTTAAGCTTTCAATCCATTTTTAATTTATTATTGTGTGTTGTGTAGGAGGAAGATGTAGTTTCCTTTTTGCTGCACATATCTGTCTAATTTTCCCAACACCATTTATAGAATAAACTATATTTAGCCCATTGTTTGTGCTTGCATACTCTGTCAGATATTAATTGATTATAAAAATGGGGTTTATTTCAGGGCTTTGTATTCTGTTCCATTGATCTCTGTATCTTTTTTTTATGCTAGTACCAGGCTGTTTTTGGTTACCATGGCCTTGCAGTATAGTTTGATTTTATTTAGTGTGATTCCTTCAACTTTCTTCTTCATTCTCAGAGTTGCTGTTGCTATGCAGAGCCTTTTATGGTTCCATATAAATTTTTCAAATATTTTTTCTAGTTCTCTGAAACCTTATGTCATTAGATCTTGACAGGAATTGTGTTGAATCTACAGATTGCTTCGGGTAGTACAGACATTTTAATGATGTTAATTCTTGCAATCCATGAACAAAGTATGTGCTTCCACTTAATTGTATCTTCAGTTTCTTTCTTCAGTGTGTTATAAAATTTCTGAGTACAGGGATTTCACATCCTTGGCTGAATGTATTCCTATGTATTTTATTCTTTTTGAAGCAATTGCGAATGAGATTGTTTTCTTGATTTCACTTACTGTTAGTTTGTTATTACCATATAAAAATGCTACTGATTTCTGGATATTAATTTTGAATCCTGTTAATTTACTGAATTCATTTATCAGTTCTAGTAATTTTTGGTGGAATCTTTGGAGTTCTGTATGTTCAGTATCATGTCATCTGCAAATAAAGTCAGTTTCATGTCTTCCTTTCCAACTTCCTTGGATGTTTTTATTTCTTCTTCTTGTATGATTGCTCTGGCTAGGACTTCCGGTAGTATGTTGAATAAGAGGTAAAATCAGACAACCTTGTCCTGGTCCCAATCTTAAGGGAAATGCTTGTAGTTTTTGCCCATCAAATATGATGCTAGCAATGGGTTTGTCATATATGGCCTTTATTATATTTATGTATATTCCAACTCTTCCCATTTTGTTGAGTGTTTTTTTTTTTAATCAGAAATAAGTGCTGGATTTTATCAAAAGCTTTTTCTGCATTTATTGATTATAATTGTGTGGTTTTTATTCATTTTGTTTATGTGATGAATCACATTTATTGATTTTCAAATGTTGTACCATCCTTGCATTCCTGAAATAAATCCCACTTGATCATTTTTAATGATCTTTTTGATGTATTGCTCTATTTTGTTTGCTAATATTTTGTTGAACATTTTAGCATCTACATTCATCAATGATATAGGCCTATAATTTTCTTCCTTTGTAGTGTCTTTATTTGGTTTTACAATTAGGATAATGCTGGTCTCATAAAATTAATTTTGGAGTCTTCCCTGCTCTTGAATTTTATTAAACAGTTTGGCAAGGAGAGGTCTTAGTTCTTCTTGGAATATTTGGTAAAATTTACCTTCAAAGCCATCCTATCCAGGGCTTTTGTTTGTTGGGAGGTTTTTAAAAAGTTTTTATTTTATTTTATTTTATTTTATTTTTTATTGTTCAGTTACAGTTTTCCTCATGTTTTCCAGGTGCTCTTCTCTGCCTCGCTTCCACTCCATTGACCATGCCCATTAGTCTTCTACTGATGTTCCTTGGCTTGACCCTTTCACTTCTTTCCCCTGCTATTTACCTCCCTTCTTCTTTCTGGTCACTGTCAGTTTATTTCTTATTTCCATGTCTCTAGTTCTATTTTCTTCACTTGTTTGTTTTGTTAATTTTTTTTGATTACTGATTCAATTTCATTAGGTACAATCTGCCTATTCAGACTGCCTGATTCTTTCTGATTTATTTTTGGAATATCATATATATCTAGGCATTTATCCATTTCATCCATGTTGCTCAGTTTGTTGGCATATAATTGTTCATAATATTTTCGTACAATCTTTTGTATTTCTTTGGTGTCAGTTGTTATTTCTCCTCTTTCATTTCTGGTTTTATTTATTTAGGTCCTTTCTCTTTTTTTCCTGATGAATCTTGTTAAAGTTTTGTCAATCATATCTTTTCAAAGAACCAGCTCTTGAATTCATTGACTTTTTGTATTATTCTTTAAGACTCTATTTCATTTATTTGTGCTCTGATCTTAATTATTTCCTTCCTTCTACTCAGTTTGGGCTTTGTTTATAACTCCTTTTCAAGTTCCTTTAAGTGTGAAGTTAGTTTATTTGAGCCTTTTCTTGTTTTTTGAGATAGGCCTATAATGCTTTGAATTTTCCTCTTAGGATTGCTTTTCTAGTGTCCCACAGATTTTGGATTGTTGTGTCCTCATTTTCATTTGTTTCAAGGTAGCTTTTGATTTATTTCTTGATCTTGTTGTTGACCCATTCATTGTTTAATAACATGTTATTTAGCTTCCATGTCTGTGCATGTTTTTCAGTGTTCTTCCTATGATTGATTTCTAGTTTCATAGCTCTGTGGTCAGAGAAGATGCTTGATATGATTTCAATATTTTTAAATTTATTGAGACTTGTTTTGTTTCCTAGCATGTGGTATGTCTTAGAAAACACTCCATGTGCAGTTGAAAAGTAATTATATTCTTCTGCTTTGGAGTGAAATGTTCTGATGATATCAATTAAATCCATTTGATCTAGTGTGTCAGTTAAGGCTGCTGCCTCCTTGTTGATATCTGTCTGGAAGATCTATCCATTGAAGTCAATGGGGTGTTAAAATCCTCAACTATGACTGTATTCCTATTGGTCTCTCCTTTTATGTTCATCGAGATTTGCTTTACATATTTAGGTGCTTCTATGTTGGGTGCATAAATGTTTACTAGGGTTATATCCTCTTGTTGGATCATTCCCTTTATCATTATGTAGTGTCCTTCTTTATCTTTTACTATAGCATTGATTTTAAAGTCTCTTTTGTCAGATATAAGTACTGCTACCCCAGCTCTTTTTCTTTTCCATTTACACAAATAATCTTTTCCCAACCCTTTACTTTTAGTCCATGTGTATCTTTCAATTTGAGATGGGCCTCTTGGAGGAAGCATATATATGGGTCTTATTTTCTTATTGAGTAAGCTACCTTGTGTCTTTTGGTTGGAGCACTTAAGCCATTTACATTTAAGGTGATTATTGATAGATATGTATGTATTGCCATTTTATTGTTAAACTGATTTCCTTTTTTTTTTTCCCTTTATCCTCCTCCTCCTCCTCCTCCTTCATGCAAGCCCTTTAACATTTGTTGCAGTGCTTGTTTGGTGTTAACAAACTCTTTTAGCTCTTTCTTGTCTGGGAAGCTCCTTAATTTACCTTCAATTATAAATGATAGCTTTGCTGGGTAAAGTAGCCTTGGTTGTAGGTCCTTGGTTTTCATTGCCTATAATATTCATACCACTCCCTCCTGACCTGAAACATTTCTAATGAGTAATCAGATGACAGTCTAATTTGTACTCTCTTGTAGCTTTTCTCTTTTGCTTTTTTCTTGTGGCTTTTAGGATTCTCTTCTTATCTTTAAACCTTGTAATTTTAATTATGATGTGTTTTGGTGTAGGCCTCTTTAGGTCCAACTTGTTTGGAATTCTCTGAGCTTCCTGGACTTGTGAGGCTTTTTCCTTCACTAGATTAGGGACATTTTTTTGTTATCTTTTCTTCAAATAGGTCTTCAATGCCTTGCTTACTCTTTTCTCTTGGTATTCCCATAGTGTGGTTGTTGTTACGCTTCATGTTGTTCTACATGTTTCTTAAGCTCTCCTAGTTTTTTTTTTTAAATTCTTTTTTTGCAGCTCTTCCTGATTATTTTCTATCTTGTCTTCCTTTGCTTCATCTAACCTGCTGTTTATTCCTTCCAGTGTATTATTAATCTTGGAGATTGCATTCTTTATTTCTGACTGATCCTTTTTTAAGGTTTCTATGTTTTTTTTTTTTTTTTTTTTTTTTACTGCTGTTGAGTGTCCTTATAATGATTACTCTAAACTCTCTGATAAATTGCTTGCCTCTGTTTCATCTAGTTCTGGAAAATTCTCTTGTTCCTTTATTTGGGGTCTGTTTTTATTCCCATTTTGGCTACTTCTTTGTATTTTCTGCCTTAGCTGTTGAACTAATCAGCCATCAAACTGATCGATTGTTAATCTAATCAATCTGTAATTAACCGTCCGGCTTAAGCACCACTGGGCTAGACAGAGTGATTTTTGTGGGTGCGGCTATTGCTTCCCATATGTCTAATGCCATTCAGAGGAGTGCTCTGCCTTCAGAGAGATGGCTCCTGCAGTATGGGGAGTGACTCAGCTCATGGATCCTAGTGGCTGTTCCCTGAGTTCTCTCCCCAGAGCCACCGACCCCAGACTCTCCTCAAGTATCTCTAGTGCGCTATGCCCTCCCTTTGCATGCACCCAGGGTAAGTGGCAGCAAAGAAAATTTTGTGCTTTGGTCCATTAAAAAGATTTCCGTGTCTCCAGCCATCTCTTTCTGGCAGACAGAACCCCTGCTTCTTTTCACAGCTGGATGTTTCCTGGGTTCCTTTCCAGCTCTGCTGCTACAGGCTGGGGAGCCCATCTTGGGGTTTAGACCACATACTTCCCAGGGAGAACAGCCCAGCTGCTGAAATATCCCTCCAGCACTTCAGCTGCCACCCATGGGAGCCGAGCCAGCCCTCTCTTCTCTCCTCTGCACTTCCTACCAGTCACGTTGTGGTGAAGCTGTTTCTTCTCTCTGTCCATGTTTATAAGGCTTCTCTCCAGCTAGTGTTCAGTTGGTTATTCAAGATGACTTTTCTACAATTTTGTTGCAAATTCAGTTGGTCCTGTGAGGAGGTTAGTGAAGCTTCCACTTACTCCTCTGCCATCTTGGATCTTGGGGTACATAATTCTAAAACTACATTCTTATCTTGTTCCTCAACCAGCAGCTTTTCTTACTGTTCTGCTTATATTAATAAGGCCTTAGGTTTCTGCTCACATGCGTTTGAAACCTTCTCCAAATACTTTCCTGTCACTATGATTTCAATAGTGTCACTATTGGACCTGAAATAGCTTTCTTATTATCAAAATCCCATCTACTAATTAGTCTATTTTCTCCAAACCTCTGTGATTTCTTAGAATCTAAAGGCCAAGGATGAAAAATAGAGTTCAACTGAGATAGTGACTCCTGTGGAGTGGTTACAGTCACTTGCATTTCTATGTGGAAAAGATTTCTGAGTCCATGTCTGAATAGAGCAGCATGTTACATCTGCTTTAAGCATGGGAGTGGGGTTGGAGGTAAGATTACCATGCACTGCTGTCCCTCTTGTGACCTTTATCATCTATATTACTACTTTAACTGGTTATAAATTCTATCCTTCCTTGAGTTGACTCTTGTGTAAAGTCATTTCAATTATCCTTGAAAGTTTTTGAGGAATTAAGAGAACAAGAGTCCCCCCTCCCGCCACCTCTTTTATTAACAGTTCCACATGAATGCTTTGCATGTTGTAAATATGTGATAATTATATGTTGACTTATTGATACCCCATATCAGAAGTTAACATGTTAAAGTGAGTACAGGCAGCCACAGAATATCTCTTCTTTTCCTCTAGAGTTTTTTTTCTCTAAACACGCAGACTGCAGACTGTAAAGCCTCATAAGCTCCCTTGTTACTTTTCAAAGGGGGATACTTATAAACACTCTACATGTGGAAAGGAAGCTGTTGCCACAACCTGCAGAATTAGGCTCTGGAAGCCAGAATTACTGAATCTGTATAATTCAATAGTAGTTTCTCTTGAAGGCTACTGGGAACGGAGGCTAGAACAAAGCAGATGTGTTGAAAGGGAATGCACATCCACTTCTTTATTCAGGAACCACAGTGAAAAGGTGATGAAAGTCAGGGCACACAAGAGCTTAGACTTGGCAAGAATCACACCTAACTTGGAAAGCAATTGACTATTCACAATGGTGCCATTTAACTTTTCCTATTCCCCATTGTTTCTCTCCTTGGGTTCATTAAAAAGACACAATGAACCAACACAGCAGGGGCAAGTCAGAATAACTATGACAACTTTTGGGCTGCCTGGATGTGGGAGAGGGAGAGGGGGAGAGAGAGACATGCAGACAGACAGACAGGCTTTATGTTGGGGTTTACAAAGTAAGTTAGTAAGAGTGTGTGCATGTATGTGTATACATCTACAGTGAAGGTGCAGGTGGGATCAGCTCAATCCCCTCAGTTTCTCAGAATCAAGCCAGAGAGGGATACATTAATCAAATAAGTAGTGTCACCTGGGTATCTCTGATAAGGGTTAATCGCTAGAGAAATATGGATGTTCACAGTTAAAGGTTATGAAAGTCTTGACCAGGCTAGATGCTTTTCAGACTAGATCAGGGTTTCTCATACTTTGTACTATTAACAGTTTGGGCCAGATAAATTTTGTTACAATGGGGCTGTCTTCTGTATGGTAGAATGTTAAGCAGCATCCCTGGCTTCTATCCTCTAGATACCAGTAGTACCCCTCCCTTAGTTGTGATAAAAAAATTGTCTTCAGGTATTGCTAAATGTTCTTACCATGGGGGAAAATCACCACCTGTTGAGAACCACTGACCTTTCTCTTTTATCTGGGGGTAAGAGAGACATCACATCAACACAAGATCACTTGGTGACATAGTATGATAAATTATATACATGTATCTTGTATTTTATCATTCAGCATTGCCTTAGGAGAAATTTGTATCTGTCTCAAGCAGCAATTGTATTAAAAATGTCTTTAGTGTATTAAATACTTGCAAATAACATAGGATTTTAATTTTGAAACATATCAACCTATATTAATCAGAGCATTTTCATGCAGGTAGAAATATATATCCAAACACAAAGAAGTTGTAACTATAAATCATGGCAAAGCTGGTAGTATAAATTGGAAATGAGTTTACAAAATAAATGAAAACAAAAAATTGTAAGTATGTCCCTTACTACATCTTTTTTCTATGATTATTATAAATTTGGAAAGAGAATATAAATGGGAACTGGGTATACAATACATTCCACCTGTCAAAATACAATAACACAAATAAATTTATGAGCAGGTGTAGCTATCTGCTTTTAGCATTAATCTGAATTTGTAAACATCTCGCTTTTCCAATGAAAGTTGAAGAAAAATAAATAAAATCCTTATCTTTATTAATTGAAGGAAAAAACAATGTTAAAGATACACTATATCATAACCTTTCAATAAAAATATTTATACTCTTCATTATAAGCACTTCAATTTTTTTTTCAGAATTGGCTTCTATTATACTAACTAATGCATTAGGTAGGGATGATGTGAAAAGAGGACAAAGATGGACAAATGACTTTAAGGAAGCTTTCCAGTTCACTGATGCATTTCCTCCAGTACAAAAAACAAGCCTTTATTCAAATTGTCTTTGCCATGTAAACTGACTGTGAATTTGTCAGATCCATGGCTTGAATAAAGGTTGTTTTAAGTATAGCTCTTATCACTAGAAAAGCAGAAAAAGAAACATACAAAGTCACCTTAACATTACACTTAGATTGAATAATTTAACTGACTAAGTAGTAATTTTATCAAATACAATCAATACACTTATCTTTCACATCCTAAAGCAAGGACATTTTCTCTCCAAGTTAAATGTATTCTCAAACTCACAGTTGGTCTTTAGTTCTTTTCCATTGTAATGGAAAAGTGTTCTACTTCAGTTGATAAAATTGTGGACTGTTTTATTAATGCATTTTGTTATTATTTTGCTTGATAATCAGGCATATGCAACAGGAGAAAACACTTCTGCACTAAATTGGCATTCTGTTCACACTTCTATCATGAAAGTTAACCCCTTGTTTGCTAATGCCTTTATTCCAAGTGTCAGTAGATGAAGATACTATGGAATTTGCTTTCTTTCCAAAAACAAACAACAAAAAGAAGCCAGCTAGCCCCAATCAACTGTTAACAAACTTCTGAAAATGTAAGGCATTTTATTTTGCTGATTGATGTTATTGTCTTCCATTCATCTTACACATGATCAAATGACTAGTGTTAAAAACAAGTCACCTTTCTAGACTCAGCTCAAAGAATATGGCCCATATAAACGACCAGGGCAGTGAGTTTGTTCTTCCTCTGTGCTGTAGCATTTTGAACATAACTTCTGTGAATATTTACTAATGACATTACAATTATTTGTTTTCATGTCTTTCTCCACTAACTGATGGTGCACTACTTGAGGACATTGAACACACCTTATTAATTGGTTTATCTCTTAGAGATTGTCCTTTCATAGTACTTAATATAATATGGTAACTTGTCTAGTGTCTGTCTTCCCTGTTAGGCTGTTACCAGGTAGCAGACATTGACAATAATAATATACTTACATGGTACTTAAAATGTGCTAGGAATTGTTCAAAATAGTTCCTAAAATTAATTACATCCTATTTAATCTTCAAAACAATATGTGAGATAAATATAACTATAATTTTTACATTATAATTGAGAAACCTGATACCAGAGATAAGTAACTTGCTTAAAGTCATCCAGCAAGCAAGTGACAGGGCTAGGATTTGAACCCATGCAGTCTGGCCGCAGAGGCAATCACTCTTAATTCTATTATAATATCTATTAGGGCCCTCAACAATGTTTGGTAAATGAATACAAGAAGGAAAAAGGAAAAAAAAAGTTCAGGAATGAAAAAATAAGCAAATGAACAAGGAACAGGTAGATTGTCATTAAATGTTTGCAAAGTAACTGAATAACAGAATCTAACTGTCACAGCAAGAGAAACTAAGTATCATAAAAATGTAAAAAGAGGTTTTTAAAATAATATACAGTGTCCAAATAAAATAAATTGCTATTAAAAATAATAATCTTGGAGGAAAAAGATGGCGGAGGAGTGAAAGGGAGTCACGCTAACGCCCTCCCAAAACCAAACTGGAATTGCAACTAAATAATGGAGTAATCACCTGGAAAGCAGTGGAGCGATAGTGGGAGAGGAGCCTTGGTGCCGCGGACAGCGGATTCGACTCTCACACATCCCAACGGGTGAGAATTGCGGTGGAGGCTCCAGAGGGTGGGCCAGGTGCGCACGGGCACTGGCACCAGAGGGACATTGAAACGGCCAGTTAGCGTCCCCCCGAGAAGAACGGGGTCTGAATCATAAACAGGAACCCCTAAACTACAGCCGCTAAAGCCGAGAAAATACAGACAAAACACAACCCCAAAAAAGCTTAGGGGCACTCTCTGCCAGAGACAAGTGGCTGGGGATGCAAAAAGACATTTAAAGGGCAAACGCAAAAGTTGCAGCGGCAGCCACCCTCCTTGATCGCTGGGTACAGGCGGCAGCAGGGTGGGCTGGTGCCTGGGAAAAGACTGGTAAGGAAAACTTTGTGAAGAGAACTGACTCTGCGGCTGGTGGAGCCCGGGTGATAATGCACTTCCCACTCTGCAGCTACCATCTCGCTCAGGCATAAGGGAATCAATTAACCTGCCTTTTGTGCGCTCCGCACACAGCTTGTATGCATGTGAGCTGCGGGGCTGAGTGCAGACTGGCTGGGAGAGCCTTGAGGAGAGACTGGAGACAGTGGCGTTGGGGAAAGAATGGGAGGAGGAACCGGGGAGTCCCGACTCCCTCCCCGTTCGGTAGTCTCCATTGTGGGCTGGAAAGGCGCGACCCCAAAGAGGCAGAAGCGGGGCGCGCATGAACCAGACTGCCTGCGAGTGAAACGCAGTCTGCACAGGGGTTGGATCCTCAGCTGAAGGGGTCACAGAACTGCCCAGAAGCCCCTGAGGGGAGACTAGAAACGGAGGCATTGGGGAAAGAACGGGAGGAGGAACCGGGGAGTCCTGACTCCTTCTCCTTGCCGAAGTCTCCATTGCGCGGGAAGAGGCCACACCCCCAAAGAGCCAAAAGCCGAAAAGCAAACATAGACACCCCCAAAAACACCCAGAGCAGGCGCGCACACTTGCGCCGAGTGACTGGCGAGGGTTGGCGAGCGTGTGTGTGACCCACGCGGGCTGGCGAAAGCTTGCACCTGCCGGCAAGGCCTCACACAGACTGGCACCCATACGGCCTGCGAGGGATTGCACAGAGGGGCAAGGGCAGGCATAAATTGACCTACCCGCCGCGATTGCGGAGCAGCCCACAAAATAAGTAGAGCTGCCCAGAGTCTCTGGAGGAGAGACCAGAAACAGGATTAACCAGAGAGCTGATTTCCTCCCATTTCCGTAGTCCCCATTTGGCGAGGGCAAGCAACGCACCCAAAGAGCCAAAAGCGGGGAAAACACACAATAGAAGACCCTAAACTGACCAGTGCCGCGAAGCTCGCGTGCCAGGGAGGTCAGATGAGCACGGGAGGTCGCGAATAAGCCCCCTGGTCTGGGGCAAACACATGCGAGCCCAGGCAGGTGGGAGACCCTGCCACGCTGGGAACGCGCTCAAGGAGCTCTCGTGAGAGCGCAGAGAGATCCCAAAAAATAGCCCAACCCTGACCGAAGGGGTCACAGAGCTGCTCCAAGCAGGAGTCAGACACAGGCATTAGACTCCTGAAAGGCTCAAACAAACAACCCAAGGCCCTATAGGGTCAACAACTGACATCATCAGAGGCAAGCCCAGAAAGAAAAGTAAAGGACAAAAATACTTAACAGACTCTCACAAAAATGGGAAGAAAAAGAAGTTCCCCCCAAATGAGTGGAAAAGGGGACTCCCCACAGAGAGAGCTCAATGAAATAGAGGCAAGGGAACTATCAGATATGGAATTTAAAACAATGGTTCTAAGGAAGCTCAATGAGCTCAGCCAGCTCAAAGAGAACTATGAGAAACTGCAGAGAAACTATCAGGATCTTACAGCAAACTATATCAGCCTGGAAAAGGATAGAAACTATCAAGAAGACACAAGAGGATATGAAGAATACCATTTCTGAATTGAAGAACACAGTAGAAGGAATCCAAAGCAGGCTGGATGAAGCTGAGAATCGAATCAGTGAGATGGAGGATAAGGTAGAAAAAAGCTCCCAGAAAGAGCAAGAAATGGAAAAACGGCTCAAAAAGAATGAAGAAGCATTTAGGGAAATGCAGGACAACCTGAAACGCAATAATATCTGTATAATAGGGATACCAGAAGGAGAAGAAGAGGAGCAAGGAATAGAGAACCTCCTCGAAAAAGTAATGATGGAAAATTTTCCTAATTTGAGGAGAGAAAGGCTCTCATGGATCCAGGAGGCACAGAGGACCCCACTCAAGAAGGACCCAAGGAGGTCCACTCCAAGACACATCATCATTAAAATGGCAAATGTCAAAGACAAAGAGAGAATCCTGAAGGCAGCAAGGGAGAAGGAGAAAGTAACATACAAGGGGGGCCCCGATACGCCTAGGAGCTGACTTCTCAACAGAAACACTCCAAGCCAGAAGGGAATGGCAACAAATATTCCAAGCCATGAAAAGCAAGGGCCTACAGCCAAGGCTGCTCTACCCAGCTAGGCTCTCCATTAAAATAGAAGGAGAAATACGGAGTTTCCCAGACAAAAGAAAGCTAAAAGAATACATCTCTACCAAACCAGCACTCCAAGATATGCTAAGGGGACTGGTTTAAGCAGATGAAGGAAAAGATTGAGACAGAGAGGAACACAAGTACAAAGAGAAAAGATGAGTAAGTTTCTATCAGTAATATCTCTCAATGTGAATGGACTAAATGCCCCAATCAAAAGACACAGGGTAGCTGAATGGATAAGAAAACATGACCCACACATATGCTGCCTACAAGAGACCCACCTCAGAGCAAAAGACCTACAGAGATTGAAAGTAAAGGGATGGAAAATTATATTCCAAGCAAATGGACATGAGAAAAAGGCTGGCGTTGCCATACTTGTATCAGACAAAGTCGATTTCAAAGCAAAGGCCATAAAGAGAGACCCAGAGGGGCACTTTATCATACTTAAAGGAAGAATCTATCAAGAAGACATCAACATTGTAAACTTATATGCTCCCAATATAGGAGCCCCCAAGTTTATAAGGAAATTGTTGGATGACTTCAAAAAAGATATAGATAGCAACACACTGATAGTAGGGGATTTCAACACCCCACTGTCAAAAATGGACAGATCTTCCAAACAAAACATTAATAAACATATTGTGGCGCTGAATGAAACACTGAATCAAAGAGACTTAACTGACATATATAGAATCTTACATCCCAAAGAAGAAAAATACACATTCTTTTCAAATGCTCATGGCAGTTTTTCAAAGATAGACCACATGATAGGACACAAAGCAAGCCTCAGTAAATTCAGGAAAATTGAAATAATACCAAACTTTTTCTCAGACCACAAGGCCTTGAAACTCGAAATCAAACTCAAAGAGAAACTTCAAAAACGTGGAAACTCATGGAGACTGAACAGTACACTATTAAACAATGAATGGGTCAATAATGAGATAAGAGAAGAAATCAAAAAATTTCTGGAAACAAATGAAAATGAACAGACAACTGTCCAAAACCTATGGGACACAGCAAAGGCGGTCCTGAGAGGGAAGTTCATAGCAATACAGGCTTACCTTAAAAAGATAGAAACATTTCAAATAAAAGACCTAACACTACAACTTGAAGAACTGGAGAAACAACAACAAATAAATCCCAGAGCAAGGAGAAGGAAGGAAATAGTCAAGATTAGAGCAGAACTGAATGACATAGAGACAAAAAGAACAATTCAGAGGATCAACCAATCCAGAAGCTGGTTCTTTGAAAAGATTCATAAAGTGGACAAACCTTTGAGCAGACTCATCAAGAAAAAAAGGGAGAGGACCCAAATTAATAATATCAGAAATGAAAGAGGAGAAATAACAACTGATACCACAGAAATACAAATGATCATCAGAAACTATTATGAACAATTATATGCCAAGAAATTTGAAAATCTTGATGAAATGGACAAATTTTTAGAAAAGTATAATCTTCCAACACTGAAGGAGGAAGAAACAGAAAGCTTGAACAGACCGATAACAGTTGGGGAAATTGAAGCAGTAATCAAGAAACTCCCAGCACACAAAAGCCCAGGGCCAGACGGTTTCCCAGGAGAATTTTACAAAACATTTAAGGAAGAGCTAACCCCTGTCCTTCTCAGACTATTCCAAAAAATCCAAGAGGAGGGAAGACTGCCAGACTCCTTCTATGAGGCCAGCATCACCCTGATCCCAAAACCAGATAAAGACCCTACAAAGAAAGAAAACTACAGGCCCATTTCGCTGATGAACATAGATGCTAAAATCCTCAACAAAATATTGGCACACCGCATCCAGCAATACATTCAAAAGATTATCCATCACGATCAAGTGGGATTCATCCCAGGGATGCAGGGATGGTTCAATATACGCAAATCAGTAAACGTGATACACCACATAAATCAAAGAAAAGACAAAAACCACATGATCATCTCGATAGATGCAGAAAAAGCATTTGACAAGGTACAGCACCCATTTATGATCAAAACACTCAGCAAAATGGGAATCAATGGGGCATTCCTCAACATAATAAAGGCCATATATTAAAAACCTACAGCCAATATCATACTCAACGGGCAAAAACTGAAAGCTTTCCCACTAAGATCGGGAACACGCCAAGGATGTCCGCTCTCACCACTTCTTTTCAACATCGTATTGGAAGTCCTAGCCACAGCGGTCAGACAAGAGAAAGAGATAAAAGGCATCCAAATAGGAAAGGAGGAAGTAAAACTATCATTGTTTGCAGATGACATGATAGTGTACATAGAGAACCCTGTAGACTCTACGAAAAAACTCCTCAACCTAATAAGTGAATTTGGCAAAACAGCAGGATACAAAGTCAACATTCAGAAATCAAAGGCGTTTTTGTACACCAGCAATGCAATAGAAGAAGAAGAAATCAGGAAAAATATACCATTCGATATAGCACGAAAAAAGATAAAGTACCTAGGGATAAATTTAACCGAAGACACAAAAGACCTGTATGCAGAAAACTATACAACATTGAAAAAAGAAATTAAGGAAGACACAAATAAATGGAAGCATATACCGTGCACATGGATTGGAAGAATTAATATCCTTAAAATGTCCATACTACCAACAGCAATTTATAGATTCAACGCAATCCCTATTAAGATACCAATGACGTATTTCACAGAAATAGAACAGACATGTCAAAAATTTATATGGAACCATAAACGACCTCGAATAGCTGCAGCAATTTTGAGAAAGAAACACAAAGTAGGAGGGATCACAATACCGGACATCAAACTCTACTACAAAGCCACTATACTCAAAACAATCTGGTAATGGCACAAGAACAGACCCATAGACCAGTGGAACAGAATAGAAAGCCCAGAAATAAGCCCAGGTCTCTATGGACATCTAATATTCGACAAAGGGGGCAGAAGCATAAAATGGAGCAATAACAGCCTCTTCAACAAATGGTGTTGGGAGAGCTGGATGGCTACATGCAAAAAATTGAAATTGGATCATCAGCTGACACCATACACAAAAATAAACTCAAGATGGATAAAAGACTTAAATATAAGTCGCAACACCATCAAAGTCCTAGAGGAGAACATTGGCAGGAAACTCTCAGATATCCCATGCAGCAATTTTTTCACTGATATGTCTCCTAAAGCAAGGCACATAAAGGAAAGAATAAACAAGTGGGACCTCATCAAAATATGAAGCTTCTGCACGGCAAAAGAAAACATCAGCAAAATGAAAAGGGAGCCAACTGTATGGGAAAATATATTTGCTAATGATACATCAGATAGAGGTTTGATCTCCAAGGTATACAAAGAACTCACTCGACTTGACTCCAAGAAGACAAACGATCCAATCAAAAAATGGGCAAAGGACCTGGGCAGATGCTTTTCTAAGGAGGAGATACAGAGGGCCCAGAGGCATTTGAAAGGATGCTCTGCATCACTAGCCATCAGAGAAATGCAGATCAAAACCACCATGAGGTACCACCTCACACCGGTCAGAATGGCCATCATAAACAGATCCACAAACAACAGGTGCTGGCGAGGCTGTGGAGAAAAGGGAACTCTAGTCCACTGTTGGTGGGAATGCAGACTGGTGCAGCCACTATGGAAAGCAGTGTGGAATGTCCTCAGAAAGCTGAAAATGGAACTGCCTTTTGATCCAGCGATTCCCCTGCTGGGACTATACCCTGAGAACACCAAAACGCCAATACAAAGGAACCTATGCACCCCAATGTTCATAGCAGCCCAATTTACAATAGCCAAGTGTTGGAAGCAACCTAAATGCCCATCAGTAGATGATTGGATCAAAAAATTATGGTACATATACACAATGGAATACTACGCAGCAGAAAGAAAAAAGAAGTACTAAACTTCGCAACAGCATGGATGGAACTGGAGAGCATCATGCTAAGCGAAATAAGCCAGGGGGGCGAAAGACAAATACCATATGATCTCACCTATAAGCGGAACCTAACCAACAATGCAAAGAAGCAAGGCAAATATGACCAGCAACACTGAAAGGAAAAGAAATCAACAGAGACAAGAGGGAAGGGCGGGGCAGGGAAAGGGAAGGGAAGGGGAAAGTCAAGGAACATATAGCAAGGACTCATGGACAAAACCAAAGGGGAAGAGCTGAAGGAGGGAAGGTGGGAGGGGGCAAGGGAAAGAGGTGGGGAAAGGCAGAGACAAATGTATTTAAAAAGTAAATAAATTAATTAAAAAAAAAAAAAGAAAACAACTTGAACAGGAACAGAATCAGACAAATGGAGATTAGTGAGGAGGGGGAGGGGGGAGAATGGGAGATAAAGTACAGGAAATAAGAAGCATAAATAGTAGGTAAAAAATAGACAGGAAGAGGTTAAGAATTGTATAGGAAATGGAGAAGCCAAAGAGCTTGTATGTACAACCCATGGACATGAGCTAAGCGGTGGGGGTTGGCGGGGATGCTGGTGGGATGAAGGGTGCAGGGTGGAGGAGAATAAAGGGAAGATAAAAATTGGACCAACTGTAATAGCATAATCAATAAAATATATATAAATAAAAGAATATAAAAAGAAAAAAAATAATAATCTTGATTATTGTATGCAAAAATGCCTATGCTATAATATTAAGAAAAAAATATGAAACAGTATATATCAGCTCTGTCCAATAGAAATATAAGACATAGATCTGAGTCACATAAATAATTTTAAATGTGCTGGAAGCCGTTTAATTATTTTTTAAGACTGAGTTAATTTTAATAATTTATTTAACCCAACATATTATCATTTTAAATATATAATCAACATGAAAACTATGACTGAGATATTTTATATAGTTTTTAATAATAAATCTAAATCTGGATCATATCTTTAAATTGCAGCATCATTAAAAAAAAACTATCCATACTTTGCATGATTTATAACCACATGTGGCTAGTGGCTCACATATTGGACAGCATAGTTATAATGGTATAATTCCTTTTAAACTTAGTTGGTTAGCCTATCCATATACCTGCATAAGAAAACAGTTGGCATGAAATACACTAATATATTTATTGCAGTTATTTTTAGGCTGAAGAGATATGAGCTCTTTTACTTCATTCTTTATAAAATGTTCAAGAGTTATTACATTTACCATCAAAAAACAGTTACAGTCTTCACTTATAGTCTCTCAGGAAATACAAATATTATGAAAAAGACTAAAATGAACATATCAGACACAAAAAAGTCAATTCAACATGTGTCCTGAAACTAGTATAATAATCAAAATTCTTATAGAATATGAAAAGAAGGGAATGAAAAATCCAGATGTCATTGAGACAATGGCCCTCCGGAATGTAAAAACTACTGGCAACTTCAATTTCTGGTAATATAACACCTCAGAGCTTTCCCTCCAAGATAAGGAACAAGACAAGGATGTCTGATTTTTCCATTTCTATTCAGTGTGGTGCAAGAAGTTCTAGCCAGAGTAATTAGGCACAAAAAAGAAGTCATCCAAATAGGAAAGAAAAAAGTAAAATTATGGTATCTCTGCTCTCAGATGAAATAATTTTATACATAAGAAACCCCAAAGATACACACAAAATAACTCCTGTTAGACCCAATAAATACATTCTTCAAACCTGCAGGATACAAAGTCAAACCACAAAATTGGTTGCATTTCTATACACTAGCATTAAACCATCCATGTAGTATATTAAAAATTACTTTATAATAACATCAAAGAGAATAAAATACTTTGGAATAAATTTAATACCAGGAGGATGAAAAACCTGTACACTAAAACTACAAAACATTACTGAAAGAAATTAAAGAATAAATAGATAAATGAAAAAGGCATCTCATGTTCAAGGTTTGGAAGACTTAATATTTCTAAGATGATTCTACCCAAAATAATTGACAAGTTTGATGCAATCCCTATAAAAATCATAAGGAAGGTATATCTTTTTAATTTTGAAAAGGAAAAACTCATTCTAAAATTCTTATGGGATCTCAAGAGAATCCAAACAGCCAAAATAGTCTTGAAAAACAATAGAGTCAGGGGTCTCACATTTCCTGATTTCACAACTTATTACAAAGCTTTAGTAGTCAAAACAGCATGGTGCTGGGTTAAGAACAGACAAGCAATGGAATAGGAGAAAAAAGCCATAAACATAACCTCACATGTATAGTCAATTGATTTTTGACAAGAATATCCACACAATAAAATGGGGGAAAAAAAGTCTTTCCAACAAGTCATGCTAGAAAACTACATATCCACATACAAAGAAGGAAGTTGAACTTTTACCTTCTACAATATACAAAATTAACTCAAAATGGATCAAAAACCTAAACATAATAACTAAACTATGAAACTCTTAGAAGAAAACACAGGGGAAAATCTTTGTGACATTGTATTTGGCATTGATTTTTTTGATATGACAGCAAAAGGACAAATAGATAAATTGGATTCCATCAAAATGAAACACTCTGTGGATTAAAGGATACCATTAAAGGGAATGAAAAGACAATCGAAAGAATAGAAGAAAACACCTGCAAATCATATCTGATAGTGTATAAATATTCAAAATATATAAGCTACTGCTACAGCTCAGCAATGAAAAAAAAAAAAACAAACCAAACAATCCAGTTCAAAAATGGCCAAGAACTTTATCAGTTATATGTCCAAAGAAGATATGCAAATGGCCCATATGCACATAAAATATGGTGAATATCATTAATCATTAAGGAATTTAAATCAAAACTACAATGAGATACCCGTTCATACACATTAGGATAGCTATTATTCAAGAATCAGAAAATAAGTGTTGGTGAACATGTAGAGAAATTGGAACAATTTGCATTGCTGGTAAGAATGTAAAATTGTGCAGCTGCTGTAGAAAATAGTCTTGTGGTTTGGCACAAGTAGAACATTCTATTCTATTACCATAAAAATATAAAATGATCTAGCAATCCTACTCCTATATTCCCAAAGGAGTTGAAAGTAGCCCTGGTTGGTGTGCCTCAGTGGATTGAGTGTCCACTTGTGAACCAAAGAGTTGTGGCTTGATTCCCAGCCAGGGCATATGCCTGGGTTGAGGGCCAATGGGGGGCATGCCAGAGGTAGCCTCACATTGATGTTTCTCTCCGTCTCCTTCTCCCTCCCTTTTCCTCTCTCTAAAATAAATAAATAAATAAAATCTTTCTAAAAAAGAATTGAAAACAGAGACTTGAACAGAAATTTATACATCCATGTTCATAGTAGTTTTTCCTCTCAGTAGCCAAAGGGTGGAAACCACCCAAATGTCCAACAGTGGATGGATAAGTAAACAGGCATTTTTCAGCCATAGAAAGGAATGAAATTCTTACATATGCTACAATACAGATTAACCTTGAAAACATTACGCTAAGTGAAATAAACTAGACACAAAGGGACAAATATCAGATTATTTTATTTATGTTAGTTGCTTAAGGTAAGCAAATTCAAAGAGACAGAAGGTAAAATAGAGGATACCAGGGTCTACAGGGAGGGGAAAATGGAGAATTGTCATTTGCTGGATACAAAGTTTTTGTTTGGGATGATGAAAAGTCCTGCATTTGGATACTAGTGATGATCATATAATATTGTACAATATTTAATGCCTCTGAATTATACACACAAATAGTTAAAGTGATATATTTTGTATACATAATGTTTGTATATATAAAATATTAGAAATATAGCTACCACCCCATCTAAAGATGAAAGACCCAATGCTGTCCTCCTAAATTTGGAAACAGAAAATTATGTCTCCTCACACCATTCTATATTAAACAATGTAGTAGAGATCCTAATCAGTGCAATACATTTGAAAATAAGATAAAGGCTATAGATATTTAAAAGGAACAAGTGAAATATAAATTAGCAGATCACAGGGTTGAGTATGCAGGAAATACTAAGGAACCTAAATAAAGACTACTAGAACTAACAAGTAAATTTAACAAAGTCACAAGATCCAAGGTCAATGTGCAAAAATTAATTGTATTATAAAATAATAGCTAGAAATAGTTGAAAATAACATTTAAAAAATACCACTTATGGTAGCATCAAATAACCATGAAATAAATAGAAATATATTTATTAAAATTTGCACTAGATCTACATATGATATGAAAATAATAAACTTTCCTGAGAGAAATGAAAGAATACCTATGTAATCAGAAATATATACTATATCCCCGAATTAGAAGACTCAGGACTTTAAGATATTCTCATTAAACAGATTAATAGATTCAGTCCATCCGAATAGAAGGTACTCATTTAGTCTAGATTACTTTATTCTGTACAATGTTTGTGAGAGTCCTACACAGGACAGCTGTGTGTTGAGACTTTGGACCTTTTTGCTACTGATTAATACTCCACTTTGTGTGTGTGTCTGTCTACCCATCCATCCATACTACAATTTTGGATCCATTATTTGTGATTAGACATTTGGATTAATTTGAAGTTTGAGGGTAATAGTGAAAAAAGCTACTATAAATATTAATGTATAAGTGTTTGTGTGACCGTATGTTTTTATTTTTCTTGTGTGAAAAACTAGAAATTGAATTGCTGTCTTATACAGGTGGTGGGGCAAAAGTAGGTTTACAGTTGTGAGTATGCAAAAACAGTTTATTATTGTATTATTATTTATTAATTATTGCATTATTTTCAATACAAATAACTGTAAACCTACTTTTGTCCACCCTGTAGTATGTGTATAGTTATCTTTAAGTATATACAGCTAAATTGTTTCCATGTGGTTTTACTATTTCACCTTCTATCACAAATATTTCAGTATTCTAATTGCTCTGTATTTTTGCCAACACTGGATATTACATAAAATTTCTTTGTATTAAATTCTTGAGATGGTAAATTTAATGGTGACAGAAAACTGGTAAATATTTGCTTGCAGTGGTGGAGGTTGACTGCAAAGGAATACAGAGGAGCCATTCTGAGGTAAAAAGAGATAGTTTTGATTTTGATTGTGGTAATTACATGGGTTATGCAGTTGTCAAATCTAATCAAAATAAACATTTAAAATACATCAATTGTATTGTATATAAGTTTACTTCAAACCAATTATTTAAAAAAAACATCATACTCAATGAGCAAAAACTAAAAGCTTTCCTCTTAAGATCAGGACCAACACAAGGGTATCCTTTTGTATCAGTTCTCCTCAACACAGTATTGAAGTTCTAGCCACAGTGATTAGACAAGAAAAGAAAAAAAAGGCATCAAAATTGGAAAGCAGCAAGTAAAACTGTCATTGTTTGCAGATGACATGATAGTGTACATAGAAAACACTAAAGATTCCACCAAAAAAACTACTTGACCTAATAAGTGATGTTGGCAAAACAGCTGGATACAAAGTCAATATTCAGAAATCAAAGGCATTGTTGTACATCAACAATGAAATATCAGAAACAGGAATTAGGAAAAAAAAACAACTTATTATAGCAACAAGAAAAAAAAGTACTTAGAAGTAAACCTAAACAAGGAAGTAAGAGACCTCTACTCAGAAAACTACACAACACTGAAGAAAGAAATTAAGGAGAACATAAATAAATGAAAGACTATACTGTATTCATGGATTAGAAGAATTAACATCATCAATATGTCGATACTAACCAAAGCAGTTTATAGATTCAATGTAATCCTTATCAAAATATCAATAACGTATTTCACAGATACAGAACAAATAATTCAAAAACTTATATGGAATCATAAATTACCAAGAATAGCCTCAGCAATTTTGAGAAAGAAGAACAAAGTAGGAGGGATCACAATACCTGACATCAAACTATATTACAAGGCCACTGAAATCAAAACAGTCTGGTACTGGCATGAGAACAGACACATAGATCAATGGAACAGAAGAGAGAGCTCATAAATAAATCCATGTCTCTATAGTCAATTAATATTCACAAATAAAGGGAGCAGGAGCATAAAATGGAATAAAATAGCTTCTTCCACAAATGGTGTTGGGAGATCTGGACAGCTACATGCAAAAATTGAAACTAGACCACCAACTTACACCATATACCAGAATAAACTAAAAATGGATAAAAAGACTTAAATATAAGGCACGCCAACATAAAAGTCCTAGAGGAGAACATAGAGAGTAAAATGTCAGATATTCCACGTAGCAATGTCTTTGCTGATATATTGCCTAGGGTAAGGGATATAAAGGAAAGAATAAACAAATTAGACTACATCAAGTTAAAAATCTAGTGTGCAGCTATAGATAACATTGGCAAAATGAAAAGAGAACCAAATGTATGGGAAAATATATTTGCCAATGATACCTCAGACAAGGGTTTGATCTCTAAACTATATAAAGAACTTACATGACCCCACACCAGGAAGACAAACAATCCAATTAAAAAATGGGCAAAGGACCTGAACACACACTTCTCCAAGGAGGACTTACAGAGGGACCAGAGACATATGAAAGGATGCTCAGCATCACTAGCCATCAGAGAGATGTAAATTAAAAACACAATGGGATACCACTTCACACCAGTCAGAATGGCCATCATAAACAGATCAACAAACAACGGCTACTGGTGAGGTTGTGGAGAAAAGGGAACCCTAGTACACTTTTGGTGGGAATGCAGACTGGTGCAGCCACTGTGGAAAACAGTTTGGAATTTCCTCAAAAAGCTAAAAGTGGAACTGCCTTTTGACTCAGCAATTCCACTGGTGGGATTATACCCTAAGAATCCCAAAACACCAATTCAAAAGAACCTTTGCACCCCAATGTTCATAGCAGCACAATTTACAATAGCCAAGTGCTAGAAGCAACCTAAGTGCTCATCAGTAAATGAGTGGATCAAAAAATTATGGTACATTTAAACAATGGAATACTTCACTGCAGAAAGAAAAGAAAGAGGAAAGAAAGAAAGATAAAGAAATAAAGAAAGAGGTAGAGAGAAAGAGATAGAAATAAAGAAAAAGAAAGAAAGGAAGAAAGAAAGAAAGGAAGGAAGGAAGAAAGAAAGAAAGAAAGAAAGAAAGAAAGAAAGAAAGAAAGAAAGAAAGAAAGAAAGAAAGAAAGAAAGAAAGAAGGAAAGAAATAAAGAGCTACTGCCCCTTGGGACAGCATGGATGGAACTGGAGAGCATTATGCTAAGTGTAATAAGCCAGGGGGTGAGAGACAAATACCATATGACCTCACCTATAAGGGGAACTTAATCAAAAGAACAAACAAGCAGGGAAAATAAAACAAGCAACACTGAAAGAAAAAAGAAACCAAAAAAAATGAGAGGGAAGAAGGGAGAGTGTAATGGGGAAAGGAAGGAAAAGGGTTAAATCAAAGAACTTGTACGGAAGACCTATGGACAAAGCCAAAGTGGGGAAGGATTGAGGGAGGGAATGGAGGATGGGTGTGGTAGCGGAAAGTGGTGGCTGGTAAATGGAGACAAATATATTCGAACAACAACAAAAAAAGAACCAAAAAATAAATGGGCAAAGGACCTAAACAGACACTTCTCCAAGGAGGACTTACAAAGGGCCCAGAGATATATGAAAAGATGCTCAGCATCACTAGCCATTAGAAAGATGCAAATTAAAACCACAATGAGATACTACCTCACACTGGTCAGAAAGGCCATCATAAACAAATCAACAGATAACAAATGCTGGTGAGGATCTGGAGAAAAGGGAACCCTAATATATACTGTTGGTGGGAATGCAGACTTGTGCAGCCTCTAGGGAAAACTATGGAATTTCCTCAAGAAAACTAAAAATGGAACTGCCTTTTGACCCAGCAATTACACTGCTGGGATTATACCCTAAGAATCCTGAAACACCGATTCAAAAGAACCTATGAACTCCTATGTTCATAGGAGCCCTATTTACAATAGCCCAGTATTGGAAGCAACCTAAGTGCCCATCAGTAGATGAGTGGATCAAAAAACTGTGATATATTAACACAATGGAATACTGCACAACAGAAAGAAAGAATTCCTACTTTTTACAACAGAATGGATGAGACTGGAGAATATTATGCTAAATGAAATAAGCAATCAGTGAAAGGCACATACCATATATTTCACCTTTAATTGGAACCTAATCAACAAAACAAACAGAAAAGTAAAAAAGAACAAGAGTTGTGGAAATAAAGAACAAACTGACAGTGACCAGGGGGAAGGGGGTGTTAATAGGGGAAAGAAAGGGAAGGGTCAAGTCAAGAAACATGTACATAAAGGACCCATGGACAAGGACAACAGGGGAGGAGGATTGAATGTGGGGTGGTGGTGGGCAGTGCAAGGGAGAGCTGTGGGGGAAACATGGGGACAATTCTAATTGAACAACAATAAAATTTTTTAAAGAAGTACAAAGAGCTGTTGAGTAGAGATTACGTAGGGGGGAGCTTTGCTTAGAAAAGCATGGGTTATACTTCAAAGAATAAGAATTATTCCTATTTTATGAATAACAATTAAGTGCATGAGTAGACTTAAATAATTGAGAAAAGGCATTTATTTTGAGGTATATGGACCTCAGAAGTCCTGCTATTGCAAGCTTCTCATCCTGGCCTGGTAGACTTGAGACTACCACAGACAAGAATCAAAAACCTGGCCTCAATTATGGTGTTGTCACTGGGTAGCCCTGTGAAAGTTAAGTAGCTTCTTGGTGCTCTGGTTTCCTCAACTGCTGTTACTGCCCACTTTCCTGAGACCCCAGAAAGAGCCTCAGAGCACATGTATCAGTGCCTACTCCTAGGTAAGAGCTTGAGTTGGTGTTGAGCAACTTTAATTCAAATCCCCATTTGACCACAGAGTAGCTGTGGGGCCATGTGCAGACATATAATTGATCTCTTTGCTTTTTCTTGTTGTCATCTGTGAAGCAGGACATGACCCTTATTTTATAGGTACATATGGAATAAATAGGTAATATTATACTTTACATAGTCTGAAAGTTAGGTGGTCAGTAATTTAGTCTCTCTCTCCTTTGTCAGAAGGAAAATATGCTTGAAATAGTGAACAATACTAACAAATGCTTGCCTATTTGCATGCCATGTACTTTATTTTTACCTATAACAACCCAATGAGAAAAGTTTTATTATTCTAAATTTACTGATCAGAAAAAAGGCTGGAGGGGATAAAACTTGCTCAAATAGTAAATAGAAGCACATAGTTTCTATTATTTCCCATGTTTAACTTATTCCAGAGCTCACTTTTTAGCCACTACCATTTAATACCTGAATAATCGTTGACATATGTAAGACATGTTGCATATATTACACATTTAACCTAAAAATGATACCATTAAAATAAAGTCTCAATTTTCCTTTCTTGATCTTAAAACTGAGGTAACTAGTTCAGTGGAAGGTAAAGCTGGGTCTGTTAGAACAATCATAAGCCTCTAAAGAATTAATAAATGGTGAAGTTTGTCAAAAAATGAAACATTTCAAAGACAGTTGCTATTAATTTTTAAATAATTGCTGGATCCTAGTTCCATCAGTAAGAAGCTACATATATATTCTGCCTAATTTGATAAGGCTGAACTTCAAAAACAGATTAAGTCTTTTTAGTTTTTCATCTCAGACAAAGATAATTAGCTTGAAATAAAGGAAAAGAGAATAAATCACAAATACTGTTATTTCAAAGACATTTCCTTTCACTTGATCCTGATTTGGTTGACATTTTGATGCATTAAAAGTAATGTTCCATCTGTATGCAAGTTTTGCACATTTTATTCAGAAATACCATTCTTATAGTTTAGCCCTAGATGATAATTTCCAAGGTTTTATCTCCTCTCATGTGACAGTTATTCAGTGATTAGTTGGAACCTCATGAGTATAAACAGCAAATAAGGAAATGTGGTAAAACTGAAAAATACCAGGAGGTCAAAGATGAAATGAGGGAATTTTCCTATATAACTGTGAGAGAAATTGTTACTTCAATTATCCTTGCTACTTTCAAAGACCAGGAGCCTCTCCTAAGCCCTTCTGTGTCTTGGTTATGTCAGCTTGAGCTCTCACCTGCTTAGAAGGAACCTCAAGAAGATATGTGTTTGTCTGATAGTTTCAAGCAAAGTTTTTACCCAATAGAGCAACACACATCTGGACAATCCTTGGAAAATTGACATAAACATTTGCCAATAAAGCCCAGAGTTTGCCTTAAAGGACTACTTTTTTCCTTAGTATTATTTCTAGCAAAACCTCTTCTGTGGGAAGCCTTAAGCAAGGTCCAAGTCCATGTTTCTCTTGTGGCTTTCTCCTAACCTTTTCACCCCAGTTAACATTTATTTTAGCTATCTAAAGAATTATTCTGAGCACCACTCCTAGCAATAACAAAATACCAAACAGAGTAATTTTCTGCTTGTCATTCCCATTCTACTGACCAGCCACATACTGACAAAAATGTTGGTATTTGGGTGCTATGGTAGACAAGGAAGGGAAATAGTGGCATATGCTATTTGCTTTGAAAAATTATCTACACTTTTCCAAATTATGGACTCTGGCTGCACATCTTTTAATAAAACATTTGCAAGGCTGATCAAATTTCTGGAAAGAAATTATCATAAAAGCAGGCCTTTTGTAGTGCTTCTCATTTTTTCCTCATTACTATGAGAAAAAGTGTATTAGTGTCTGAATATCTCATCAGTTTTGAGAACTGTAGCTGTAGGCAGTTCATAAAATGGAAATTGGTAACTGGTTACATTCCTTATTTGCATGTGTACCAAACCCATGATTGTTTAATTTGCATTGAATTTGTACATTTTGTGCTCAAATCTTATACATGTGCACTGGGCTGGGGGGGAAGAGGGGTTGGCTGATGGTGCTGGAAGGAGTTGTTTTAATATACGTTGAGATTTGATCTGGGATTGCTTATAAAATAGGTAAAAAATTAAAGTATTGCAAAATGTTAAAATATTCAAAAACAATGTCTTTCATGCCCTCTTTCTTTTGAGGTATAATTTACATATAACATTGTATTAATTTCAGGTGTACAACATAATATTTGGTATGCACATATATGTATGTGTGTGTGTGTTTGTGTGTGTGTGCACGCCCACGCACATATGGCTGCCACAGTACGTCATAAACATCTGTCATTATACATAGTGACAATTTTTTTCTGGTGATGTACATGTCCTTTCCTGATATCACTTGTATTTATATTTAAAATTCACTTTAGGGCTGCTTTGAGTGAATTATATTCTTGTATAGATCAGATAGAATCATTTCCTAATCACTTATTTTAGGTGTTTGTGTGAAAAACAAAATTGATCTATTAAGGTGAAATTGTGTAAATCATGGTGGCAACTACAAACAACTTAGTCTTTTTCTCTTTTGTCAGAGCTCTAACCAGGCAGGTAGAGGCATCAAGTGTGTGTTTTTGTTTGTTTGTTTGTTTGTTTTACTGTTGGCACAAGGTATTTTTTTTTTTACAAAGGTTGTTCTGTAGGATGGCAGATGATCATGTTGATATCCACACTATTTCTTATCTGAGATAGGCCCTGCAACTGCTAAAATGACAAACACACATATATTCAAACTGGAGCTTTGGCATTAGCTGTCCTGGAGGTCCAGGGAGGAGTGTTCATCTCCACTTGTACACTAATTAGTGAACCTGTATTCAGAACAATCTCTTATAAATCACAAGTGATTATGGAGCAGGGTCTCAGGACATGGATGTACTCCCCATGGTCTCTGTTCCTTGACCTCAAACTCATAAAAAGAGTTTGGGAGTCTTCCATCTTCTTGGATTTTTTGGACTAGTCTGAGAAGGACAGGGGTTAACTTTTCCTTAAATCTTTTGTACAATTCTCCTGTGAAACCATCCGGTCCAGGGCTTTTGTATGCTGGCCGTTTTTTAATTACTGTTTAAATTTCATGAGCTCTTGTCAGTCTGTCAGACTTTCTGCTTCTTCTTCATTCTATGCTGGAAGGTTATATTTTTCTAGCAATATATCGATTTCATCAAGATTTTAAAATTTCTTGGCATATAATTGTTCATAGTAATTTCTTACAATCCTTTGTATTTCTGTGGTATCAGTTGTTATTTCTCCACTTTCTTATCTGATATTGTTTATCTGGGTCCTCTCCCTTTTTTTTTTGATGAGTCTGCTTAAAGGCTAGTCGATTTTGTTTATCTTTTCAAAGAACCAGCTTCTGGATTGGTTGATCCTTTGAATTGTTCTTTTAGTCTCTTTGCCATTCAGTTGTGCTCTGATCTTGATTATTTACTTCCTTCTACTTGCTCTGGGCTTTGTTTGTTGTTGTTCCTCCAGTTGTTGAAGCTGGAGGGTTAGGTTGCTTATTTGACATGTTTCTCTTTTTTAAAGGTAGGCCTGTATTGTTATGAACTTCCCTCTCAGAGCTGCCTTTGCTGTGTCCCATAGGTTTTGGACTGTTGTGTGTTCATTTCCACTTGTTTCTAGAATTTTATAACTTCTTATTTGATCTCATTATTGACACACTCATTGTTTAATAGCATGCTCTTCAGTCTCCATGAGTTTGAATGTTTTTGAGTGTTTTTCTTGAGGTCGGTTTCTAGTTTCAAGCCCTTGTGGTCTGAGAAAATGCTTGTTATGATTTCAATTTCCCTTCAATTTGTTGAAGCTTGTTTTGTGTTCTACCTAGTGATCTATCATTGAAAACGTTCTGTGTACATTTTAAAAAAATATGTGTTTTTCTTATTTGGGATGAAAGGTTCTACATATGTTAGTTAAGTTCATTTGATCTAATACATTGTTTGGTTCCACAATATCACTGATGTTTTGTTAGGAAGAGCTATTTATTGTTGACAATGGGGTGTTAAAATCCAACCATCAGTGTGCTACTCTGTATATCTTTCTTGAAGTCTTCCAAGATTTTCCTTATATATTTGGATGCATCTATGTTGGGTGTATATAGGTTTACAATGTTTATGTCTTCTTGATGGATTCTTTCTTTGAGTATTATGAAGTGTCCCTCTTGGTCTCTTTTTATGGCCTTTGTGTTGAAATCTATTTTGTCTGATATAAGTATTGCTAACCCTGCTTTTTTCCGTGTCCATTTGTTTGGAATTTTTTCCATCACTCTACTTTCAGCCTGTCTAGGTCCTTTGTTCTGAGGTGGGTCTCATGTAAGCAGCATATGTGTGGGTCATGTTTTCTTATCCATTCAGCTATCCTATATCTTTTGAGTGGGGCAACTGATCCATTTACATTTAAAGTTATTATTGATAAGTACTTATACATTTTTCTCCCTTTGTACCTGTGTTTTTCTCTTTCTCACTCTTTTTCTTCATCTTCTTAAACCAGTCCCTTTAGCATATCTTGTAGTACTGTTTTGGTGGAAGTGTATTGTTTTAGCCTTCTTTTGTGTGGGAAACTCCTTACTTCATCTTTCATTTTAACTGAGAGCCTTGCTGGGTAGAGCAGTCTTGGCTGCAGTTCTTTGCTTTTCATGACTTGGAATATTTCTGGTCATTCTCTCTGGCTTGTAGTGTTTCTGTTGTGAAGTCAGCTGCTAGCCATACCGGGGCTCCCTTATGTGTTACTACCTGTTTCTCCCTTGCTGCTTTTAGGATTCTCTCTTTGTCTTTGATATTTGCCATTTTAATTATGAATGTCTTAGAGTGGGCCTCATTGGATTCCTCTTGAATGGGACCCTCTGTGCTTCCTGGACTTATGTGACTTTTCTTTCCTCCAATTAGGGAAGTTTTCCATCACGACTTTTTCAAATATGTTCTCTATCCCTTGTTCCTGTTCCTCTTTTGGTATCTCTATTACATGGATATTATACATATCAGGTTTTCCCGCATTTCCCTAAACATATATTCATTCTTTTTGAGTTTTATTTTCATTTTCTTACTCTTTCTGGGAGCTTCTCTCTACCCATCCTCCAGCTTGCTGACTCAGTCCTCTGCTTCATCTAGCCTGTTTTTGATTCCTTCTACTGTGTTCTTAAACTGTGAAAGTATATTCTTTATTTCCTCTTGCCTCTTATTGGTAGATTCTATGTCCTTTTTCATGCTGATATAGTTTGTGCAAGTTCCTTGTAGTTTCCCTCTAGTTTTTGGTAATTCTGTCTGACCTCACTGAGGTTATAGTTTACTTGCCTCTATTTCAATTATTTCTCTTTCTTGGGATTCCTCCTTTTGTTACCGAACAAAAGGACCCATGGTACGGGGGATGTCCAGATACTATTACTGAAACAACAACACCCTCCTTCCCCGGGACCCCTCGGTTGTGAGTCCTTTGCCTGCTGCCCTTGGAATTATGGCTTTGAATGGCAGAGTTTGGTGAAAAGGAAAAGAAACTAATTATTCAAAAGTAATACAGGTTTGATTAATGACTAAATGTCACCATTACACCTCAAAATCCCTTCAAAACAATCACCAGCACACACACCATCCTGCCTTCCCCCTTTTGTCCAGTTAGGCCAGTCAGGCCAGTCAGGGGTACCATCCTTCAGAAGAAAAAGAACAGAAGTCTGGGGCTCAGTTAGGCAGGCCTCTTGTGGTTCTCAGCACCATCCACTGCGTTGCAATGATCTCCAGCTTTTAATCCATAATCATGTGACACCTTCTCCTGGCCCACTAGCAGGAGTCCTTTCTCCCTTTTCTTCCCACGTGGTCTTCACACTGTTCCCCAGAGTCTGTGTCCCTTGTTCACTTCTGTAGGCCCCTGTCTCTCCTCTCCTCTTTCATAGTTACATTCTGTATTAAGTCTTTGAAACCTTCCTGATTAGCTTTGGTGATAAGCAAAATAACCCTCTTTGCATATGAGGAATGAAGCTGTACTGTTATTGACATACAAAATAACTCTCAATGGCTTCTGCTCAAGGCTCCCATCCCCCATGGAGGCCTGCCCTGGGGTGGGGAGAATATATTTTTCTTGGACACCCTAATCTCTGGACTCTGTTACAAGTACCCTTTGCGGGGGGTCCCTGGCTGTGCTTTGTTACACTTTCTCTTCCATTGAGGGGTGGGTGTTTCTTTTTATTCCTATTATTTGTGATACTCTTCCTTTTTGCTTCAAGTTCTTAAATTGATTTTTTTTTTTTTTTTGCCTTCCTGACACTGTGGTGTGAGTGTCTATGGTAGGAGACCTGGTTGGTTTAGTGGTACATTCCCCTTGGTCTCCTGAATTTGGTGCTCTTTCGATGTCTGTTATGTCATTTATGTTGGCTATCTGGAAGCCATTGGGTTTTTATTGTCATTTGGTTGTTCTTTGGTGGGTTATTCCCTGTAGCTGGTTGACTGATCATCTCTATACCCACCACATCTTTTATGTTTTGGTGCAAGTGTTGCCAGAATAAAACCACAAAGCCCAGGTAAAAAACCCACATCTGCAAAAATAACTCCCCAATACAATCCTGTTATCAACAGCAAATGAATCAGTATTAATAAGGCTGTACAGAGATTAAGAGTATTATAAGAAAGGAGAGAAACAAAATATTAGTATAAAATCTAATGACTTAATGTGTACAAATTTGATGGTTCCAAAATGAATGTTAGAAAGCTATGTAGTAAAGAAAATATTGCAAATCATGGAGAAGACCACAGTGGATATCACCTCAGTAGCCTCTAGTATATACCTCTGTGTTTTCTTTCTGGATCCACCTCTGATGATGTCAGATGTTGACCCCATCTGACCTTAAGCAGTCTGTTTGAGGCTACCAGGAATCTACTGTCTGTGGCTTTTTCCTTCAGTTGTTAATCTAGTCATTCTGCACTCAGCGTTCAGGCTTAGGCACCACAGGGCAAGGCAGAGTCCCTCCTGTGAGTGGGGCTATTGTTATGTGTCATGCTGTCCCCACTCAGTGGAGTGTTTTGCTTGAGGAAAATGGCTGTTGCTGTAGCGGGGGATGATTCAACACCAGGATTCTGTTGGCTACTCTTACAGTTCTCTCCACAAACCCTCTGTCCCCAGTCTCTCCTCAGGCCTCTCTTGAACACTCTGCCCCTGCCTTTGCTGGAGCCGAGGGTAAGTGGCTAAAAATAAAATTTTATGTGTTGGCCCTTTAAACAGCTGTTTGCATCTCCAACCACCTATCTCTGGCAGACAGCAACCCTGCCACTTTTCATAGCTAGCTGTTATATGTGTCCTTTTTGGGCTTTGGTGCTGTTGGCTGGGGATTCCCAATTATGGTTTAGACACCCCTCTTCTTGGGGGGATCCATCTGGCTGCTTAAATGTCCCTCTGGCTCTGCTGCCTGTGGTAGCCCAGTCAGCCTTCTTGAATCTCTACCATACTCCTCACCAATCAGGTTGTGATAAAGCTGATTCTTCTGTCTGTCCCAAGTTTTAAGGCTTCTCTCTCACTATTGTTCAGTGGTTTGTTCCAGGTGATTTCTCCACAATTTAGTTGTAATTCCAGATTGGTCCTGGGAGGAGGTCAGTGTGACTTCTATTCACTCCTCCACCATCTTGCCCCTGAAAGCTATATAAATTCAGATAAGCATTTTATTTATTTTCTTATTTTCACATTTGGCTGGGTATACTTTCGTTTACCTGGTTATATATTACTTCCTCCTCCTGTAAATGTGAGCCTTAAACTTTGTGTGTATTAGAATCATCTGGGGGAATGTACTATAAGTGCAATTTGGGGTACTCTCAGCTCTTTATGTGCTTTGTGAGATTCAGAACCATGTTTGAACCTTTCTTTGGATTATATCCTCTTAAGGTGATAGTTAGGAATTGTAAATAGTGGCAATTTATCCTCAGAAATATTAATTTTTTCTACTTACAATAAATTAATTGGAAATCTGTTATTCATGTAAAGATCCTGACCCCAGTTCTTCTAGTATAGCTAGCCCAGGGCTAGGGTAGGGTCCTCTAATCAATTGGACAAATGGATAGGAAGAGAAGAGGTAGGACCAGCTGAATTTGGTGGGACAGATTTATGGTGGGAAGTGTGAATACTGTGGTCTCTGTGGGGTTTGAATCCTTACTCTGCCATATCCTAGACATGTGACCTTGTGCCAGGTCCTCAGCTTTCCTGGAGGACAGTTCCTTAAATACTGAATGTCAGTAGTGCTTATCTGTATTATTATGAGTAATATTTACATGGTGTTTAAGCTATATATGTTAAATGATTTAACATCTAGGAAGCTTAGTGGAATGAAAATTAGGTTTTTGTATACTCTGTTTTTAAATTTTCAAATATCTTATATCATTGTTTATATTTCATTATATCATTAAAATGTTTACATAGTAAAACAAAACAAACAAGCAAGGAAAATATAATGAGCAACACTGAAAGAAAAAAGAAACCAATAGAAATGAGAGGGAAGGAGGGAGGAGGGGTGTGGTTAAAGGAGGGGAAGGGTCAAATTAAAGAACATGTATGAAGGACACATGGACAGAGCCAAGGTGGGGAGGGATTGAAGGAGGGAAGTCGGGGTGGGAGAGGCAGGGGAAAGTGGTGGAGGTTAAATGGAAACAAATGTATTTGAACAATAAAAATAAAAAAGCAAAAAATAAAACCCCAAAAAATGTTTACATAACATTCAATACATATGTAGCATCTTCAAAAGATATTTCTTTAAGCTTTAAAATGGGAAAAAAGTGAATGTAATTTCTTGTGCTGTATCTTGAGAGATTCTAATAGTTCACTAGTTGCAAAATGTGTCCTCAGGAAACTGCATTTTAGAAATATCCCAGATTTACAACATTGATGATGACTGAGCTACCTGTTGAAATCAGTGTATATATTCCAAATTTCTTACTCAAAGACAGTACCTTACTGTTCTGCATATCCTCAGTTGCTAGCATAGAGCATGCCACATAATAGTTGCTCAATATATATTTGATGAATGACTAAAGGAATGAAGAGTTGAGTGAAAAGGAATACTAATCCAAATCAGAGCTCTCAACCTCAATGGTATTGACATTTTCGGTTACATAATTCTTTGTAGTGAGGGTTGTCTTGAGCACAGTAGGGTGTTTAGGAAGATCCCTGACTTATACCACTAGATGCCAATAGCCCTCCCTACAGTTGTGGCAACCAAAAATGTCACCAGACATTACAATGTATCTCCTGGTGGTCAAATCATCCCCAGGCTAAAACAACTATCCTAGACTGATGCAACAGCATAAGAGAATACACCTAGCACAATATGTGGCACTTAAGCATTAAACAAACACTGGTACCATTGCTTGAAACTATTTTGGATGTTGAATCACTGAAGATAAATTAGAGGAAACTCAGATGTAAACTTTCTAAAGGAAAAGGTTGCATGGTAACTCTGCAAACCTTCTTGTAAGGTTAGATAATTATTTTCTCCTTCAGAATGGTTATCTAAGCATGGTCATAAAAATCCTAATTCGATTTTCAGCATCCCTAGTGGTTTTCTGGCTCTTAATTAAAAAAAGTTATGTGTCGTAATTTATCAGTCTGATTCCTATTTAGTCAGTGGGGAATCAATGAATAAATCCATATACAAGACTTGCAAATATAACCTCAGATTTGATCCACTTGTTATATTCATGAGAATTATAATTGATTGCCTGTATATGCACACATTTTCTTCTCCTCCCTCTTCTTTATAAATTTAAAACCACACACATTTTGCAAAAGGAAATCACTTTGTCAAGAAAGGAAATAGAAAAATGAAATGGAAAGACTTAGTGTTATAAATTTTATTTTCACTTCATTCTTTAAACATATGGCCATTCTATAGATTCTACCTAACAAACTTTCCCTGGGGTCAGGGGAAACTGACAACAAAATCTGTGATTTAAACTATAAGTAAGTGTGACTTTGTACTCTCTTTCTTCATAGAAAAAGTGAGGATTAGTATCCTCATAGAAGCACACATGGATATGGCTGTAAAACAGAGGTCTGTCTTTTACTTGGTGTTCAAAATAATGAGTTGGGGACTTTAGTAAGATAATTAAAATGAAAGAAATACTCAATAGAGAATCTAGCTTGGGTTCTGCCCCAATTATACTTCCACAGCAGTTCCTCATGTAATGACATCAGCAGCCACTGTAATATCAACAACAGCCACAAGACTACAAAACAATATCCATCTCTACCAGAAGAACTACCAATTAGCACTACAAACTCCTGCTCTACAAGTATTTTACTACACAGACACAATAAGCACAGATGCAATAGTAACAGCTAAACGGACAGTAACTACTCTACTACTATTTCTACTATTCTTCTACTGCTGCTGAAAATATAATACCCGCATTGAGAACTCATTAGATTCCATGGACTTTAAACAATCCAATGAGGAAGGTGTTATATCTCCATTTTCCAAAACTGATGCTTAGAATTTGACTAATATGCTCACTGAATGCAGTCAATAAGGGTCCCAGGTAGTCCACTCAGGGTGTGTTTCTGGATCTTCAGTTTAATGATGTGCTGCTGTCCATCATAGGTTTACCTTCCTGGAACTTGGTCATCTTGTTTATTGGATGCAGAAGATAATCAAATAATGTATAAGCAATTCCCTCTATTCCTTTTCAGACTAACTGCTTCACTGCATTATGTGAGCCCAGAGAAGCATAGCATTACACTGTGGCATATAACTGAGTATACAAATGTATCCTCTATGTTCACATGGGGACAGCTGCCTAGAGCTGTGACTCAAGCCAACAGGTGATAATTAAATTTGTCCTCTCCTGGCCAATAGAACAACATTGAGATGAGGATCCCCAGTGTCCACAAGGAGGCTTGTCATAAAGTAGACCATTTTTTAATTTAAACTTTGAGTTTTAATAAATGATGACTATGGAACCCCCATAATATAGACACCATTCAAAAACATATGCCCACAGGAAGAAAGCCTTAGGGAGGATTAGAGAGTAGGAAGAACAAGATCAAGCCTGTTTATAAATAACATAATTGTGAATGACAGCCATATTCTCCTAGTGTTATTTATAATAGCAAAAACATGCCCATCAGGAGAGGGCTGGTTAAATAAATTATGGAATCTTATAACACACTGTTGCATAACTACTAAAAAGGATGTCTGGGGGTCTCCCGGTGAAGATGGCAGAGTAGGTATACATTGTGCTCCTTTCCTCCTATGACCACATCAAAATTACAACTATACCACAGAATAACTATCACTGAGAACAATCTGAAGTCTAGATCAACAGAAGTCCTCCTATAACAAATACATACAGAAGCCAGGATGAGACTGGTTGGAAGGGTGGAGATGTGGGACAGGTTGGCCCTGCATGAATGTGTGGTGGTTAAAAATTGAGAGGGGTATCTTAGTTGAAGAGGTCTCCCATGAAAGCAACGTGTCCCAATCCCACACCAGGCCCCACATCCCAGGGTTCCAGTGCCAGGAAGAAAAGTCCCTATCACTTTTGACCGTGAAAACCAGCAGGCATGTGGCTAAGTGAGACAGAACACTTCTAGTGTCTCATGTGTTCCTCTTAAAGGGCTCATGCAAAAACCTACTAAGATTCACTTGCTCTGAATGCCAGTGCTGGGGTAGCAGCTTGAAAGGCACCAATAACATAGGGGACAAAATGAATTTTCTGGTTTTAAGGTGAGGGCTGGAGGTGCAGCTTTCTCCCAAACAAGAGTGCTGGCAGGTGCCATTGTCCCTTTGCTAAACCCCTCCCCTCCCTCCTCAGGAGGTAGGTGCCATATATGAATCACCATCAACCTAGCTAACACTGTTTGCCCCAGTGTGGTGATTGTCTGAGAACCTACTCCATTCAACATTTGAGCCCACCCAAGTTCTTCCAGTAGCTTTTCATACAAAAGACCTATCTTGGCTCATACTGTGGATTTTCTTAAAATCTCTCAAAGATTCACGGATGCCAAACAGGCAGCATCTGGCTTAGTGTACCCTATACCTCTTTCTAAGCAGCACCAAGCCTAGAACTAGTGGCAACCAGCATCAGTTTGCACCTTAGCCTCTCCCAGGTACCTCTAAGCTAACTGCTATTGGCAACTATCTGCATATTACTTGGTAGCCCATACCAAGTGTCCCCAAGTGTTTTTCTTTTTTTTGTCATTAAACTCTTAGCTTTATTACCAAGTATACACCATCAGACATTTCATAATAGTCCTCAATTATTAAGAAATTTTACCTATATGTGTTTTTGAAGCCACAATTTATTGACTAAGAGCAATTAAAGATCCTGTTTCCTATAGTCCATGTCTAACATTTTCTTTCAGTTTTCAATGAAGTGACCCTTCTTCAATGGGGCTTATGCCTCACTCGCTTTGTGAGGCCTTCCCGGACCCCCCACCGTCATTCTTGCAGACTTCCAGAGAACTGCCGCTGCCTGTCCCCTGCTCTGGACTCTGAGCACCTCACTAGGAAAGGCTGTCTTTTTGTTGGTTTTAGAACATGAGTGCCCTTTCTGTAATAGGGCTTGCTCAGGAAAGGAGCATGCAGATAGAATCTGATGTTGGCATATATCAGAGCTCCCCCAAAAGGCCCCAGAACCAACACACCAAGTGGCCGGCTTCATCCAAACCAGAGAACCAACCAACCACCCCCACAAATAATACACTCAGCATGCACCAGAGCCCTGCTAAAGAACATCCTGCTCCTTAGGGCCAGCCCCTTCACAATGGCTCCTCCATTGTAGTCATAACCAGCATTCATATCCAATCAGCCTGAGGGTCAGTCTTTCCCATTGATGTGCCAACAGCAACCAAGGCTCAACCATAGGAGGAAAGGAAGGCATGCACAACCCACAGAAAGGACACACCTGGAGCACCCAGCTCAGGTGATGAGGGAGACTGTGTCACTGGACCCGACAGGACACCTACTGCATAAGGTCACTCAACCAGGATTAGGGGACATAGCATTTTTACCTAATGCATAGAAACAAACATAGGGAGGAAGCCAAAATGAGGAGACAAAAGAAAATCCCAAATGAAAAAAAAGAAAAGAACAAAATTCCAGAAAAAAAAGCTAAACAAAATAGAGACAAACAAAATGCAGAATTCAAAATACTTGTTGTAATGATGTTCAATGATCTCAATGAGAACTTCAGAAAAAATAGAAAACATAAAAATGGAAATGGAAAACATAAAAAGAACCAGTCAGAAATAAAAAAAATACAAAAACTAGATTGGATGAAGCAGAGGACTGAATCAGTGATTTGGAAGATAAGGCAGCACAAAATACTCAATTAGAACAGCAAAAAGAAAAAATTCCAAAAAACAAGCATAATTTAAGGGCCCTCTTGGACAACACCATGTGTACCAACATTTACCTCATTTTCAGAAGGAGAAAAAAGAGAACAAGGAATTAAAAATCTATTTGAAGAAATAATGATGAAAATCTTCCTTACCTTGGTGAAGAAAATAAACATAAAAGCCCAAGAAGCTCAGAGATGATGAACAAGATGAACCAAAACAGGCTCAAACCAAGACACATCATAACGAAAATAGCAATGGTTAAAGACAAAGAGAGAATCTTAAAAGCAGCAAGAAAAAAGCAGTTAATTAACTACCAGGAAGTTCCCACAAGGCTGTCAGCTGATTTCTCAACAGACATTTCTCAGGCTAGAAAGAACTGGCAGGAAATATTCAAAAGGATGAAAAGCAAAACCTACAACCAGTATTACTCCATCCAGCAAGCTATCATTTAGAATTGAATGACACATAAAGAGCTTCCCAGACAAGAAAAAGCTAAAGGAGTTTATCACCACCAAGTCAGTTTACAAGAAATGTTAAAGTGACTTTTTTTAAGAGAAGGAAAAAGAACATAAATATGAATAACAAAATGGCAATAAATATGTATCTATCAATAATCATTTTAAGTGTAAGTAGACTAAATGCTCCAATAAAAAGTCATAGTGTAGCTGAAAAGATAAGTAAAAAAGACCTATAAATATGCTGCATACAAAAGACCCACTTCAGATCAAAATATGCACACAGACTGAAAGTAAAGGAATGGAAAAAATATATTTCATACAAATGGAAACAAAGAAACAAACAAAATTCAGGGGTAGCAATGCTTATACAAAATAGACTTCAAAACAAAGGCTATAACAATAGACAAAGAAAGATTCAGCAGTCCCACCTCTGGATATTTATCCAAAGAAACCAAAACCATTCATTCAAAAAGACACATACATTCATATGCTCATTGCAGCATGATCTACAATAGCCAAGATATGAAAGGAACTTGTGCCAATCAATAGATAAATGGATAAAGAACTGGTACATATAGATAATGAAATATTACTTGGCCATAAAAAATGAAATCTTGCATTGCAATAACACAGATGGACCTAGACGATATTAAGCTAAGAGAAATAAGTCAGACAGATTAAAAACACCATACAATTTCACTTATATGTGGAATCTAAAAACAAAATAAATAAAAAAAACCCAGAAACAAACTCATAGATACAGCGAACACTATGACAGTTGCCATAGGCAAGACGGGTCAAAAGGAGAAAGGGATGAAGAAATACAAATTGGGAGGGGAGAAAGATGGCAGAGGAGTGAATGGGAGTCAAGCTGACCTCCTCCCAAGACCAAACTGGAATTGTGACTAAATAGTGGAGAAATCACCTGGAAAACAATGGAACGATAGAGGGAGAGGAGCCAGGAGCCGCGGACAGACAGTGGATTCAACTCTCACACATCCCAAAGGGTGAGAAGTGTGGTGGAGGCTTGAGAGGGTGGGCTGCATTCCCACGGGCACCAGCACCAGAGGGACATTGAAACAGCCAGTGAGCTCCCCCCCGAGAAGAACGGGGTCTGAATCATAAACAAGGACCTCTAAACTATAACAGCTAAAACTAGGAAAACACAGACAAAAATGCAACCCCAAAAAGCTTAGGGGCACTCTCTGCCAGAGACAGGTGGCTGGGGATGCAGAGAGACATTTAAAGGGACAACGCAAAAATTGCAGTGGCAGCCACCCTCCTTGATCTCAGGGTAGACGCGGCAGCAGAGTGGGCTGGTGCCTGGGAAAAGATGGTGAAGAAAACTTTATGAAGAGAACTGAGACAGGAGCTGGTGGAGCCCTGGTGATAACTCACCTCCCAGTCTGCAGCTACCATCTCACTCAGACATAAGGGAATCAATTAACCTGCCTTTTGTGCGCTCCGCACACAATTGTGTGTGTGTGATCTGGGGAGCTGAGTGCAGACAAGCTGGAAGAAATAGAGGATCCCTGGCCAAAGGGGTCACACAGTTGCATAGAGAGCCTTCAGGAGAGACTGGAGATGGAGGCGTTGGGGAAAGAACGGAAGGAGGAACTGGGGAGTCCCGACTCCCTCCCCATTCCATAGTCTCCATTTTGGGCAGGCGGGGCGCGCCCCCAAAGAAGAAGAGGGGTGCCGACGAACCAGACTGCCTGCGATTGCAACGCCATCTGCACAAATAGTGGATCCTTGGCTGAAGGGGTCACAGAACTGCGCAGAGACCCTTGAGGAGAGACTGGAGACAGAGGTGTTGTGGAAAGAATAGGAGGAGGAACCGGGGAATCCCAACTCCTTCTCCTTTCTGTAGTCTCCATTGTGCGGGAAGAGGCCACACACCCAAGGAGCCAAAAGCTGAAAAGCACACAACAGACAGCTCAAAACCACCCAGTGCAGACACTCACACTTGTGCCGAGTGGCCGGCAAGTGTGCGTGTGGACCTGTGCAGGCTGGCGATGGCTCACATGGGTGGGCATGGCCTCCCACAGGTTGGGACCAATGGGGCCAGAGAGAGAGTGCTAAGATCGGCAAGGGCAGGTGTAAATCGACCTGCGCGGGCTTGTAAGTGCAGAACGGTCCACAGAAATAGTGGATACTGGGCTGAAGGGATCACAGAGCTGCCCAGAGTATCAGGAGGAGAGACTGGAGACAGGATTAACTGGACAGTCCTAGAGCTGACTTCCTCCCATTTCCATAGTCTCCATTTGGCGAGGGCAGGCAATGAACCCAAAGAGCAAAAAGCCGGGAAAGCACGCAACAGAAGACCCTAAACTGACCAGTGCTGGGGTGACCGCAAGCCTGGGGGGACAGACAAGTACACGAGGTCATGAAAAATCCCCTGGGCTGGGGCAAGCACGTGAAAGCCCAGGGGGGTGGGGGATCCTTCCAGGCCAGGGAGCACACTCAAGGAGCCGGTGGGAGAGTGCAGAGCAATCCACAGAAACAGTCGATCCCTGGCCGAAGGGGTCACAGAGCTGCCCGCAGCAGGAGTCAGTCACAGACAGTAGACTCCTGGAAGGCTCAAACAAATGACCCAAGGTCATACAGGATCAGCAACTGACATCATCAGAGGCAGGCCCAGAAAAAAGAAAAGGGAAAAAATAAATAAATAAATAAAAGACCTGCCTACTACCATAGAGGTTTATTCCACAAAGTCAGGAAGTCTAGATGACCCAATTGAAGCAGAAGCAAAAATAAATAAAGAAATAAATAAATTACTTAACAGACTCTCACAAAAATGGGAAGAAAAAGAGGTCCGCCCCAAATGAGTGGAAAAGAGGACTCCCCACAGAGAGAGCTAAATGAAATAGAGACAAGGGAACTATAAGATATTGAATTCAAAACAATGGTTCTAAGGAAACTAAATGAGCTCAGCCAGCTCAAAGATAACTATGAGAAACTGCAGAGAAACTATCAGGATCTTACAGCAAACTATAGCAACCTGGAAAAGGACATAGAAACTATCAAGAAGATACAAATGGTTATGAAGAATACCATTTCTGAATTGAAGAACACAGTAGAGGGAATCCAAAGCAGGCTGGATGAAGCCGAGGATTGATTAAGTGAATTGGAGGATAAGGTAGAAAAAAAGCTCCCAGAAAGAACAAGGAATGGAAAAAAGACTCAAAAGGAATGAAGAGGCATTTAGGGAAATGCAGGACAACCTGAAACGCAATAATATCCATATAATAGGGATACGAGAAGGAGAAGAAGAGGAGCAAGGGATAGAGAACCTCCTGAAAAAAGTAATGATGGAAAATTTCCCTAATTTGAGGAGAGAAAGGCTCTCATGGATCCAGGAGGCACAGAGTGCCCCACTCAAAAAGACCCAAGGAGGTCCACGCCGACACATCATCATTAAAATGGCAACTATCAAAGACAAAGAGACTCCTCAAGGCAGCAAGGGAGAAGGAGAAAGTAACATACAAGGGGGTCCCTATATGCCTAGGAGCTGACATTTCAACAGAAACACTACAAGCCAGAAAGGAATGACAACAGATATTCCAAGGAATGAAAAGCAAGGGCCTACAACCAAGGCTGCTCTACCCAGCTAGGCTCTCAATTAAAATAGAAGGGGAAATAAGGAGTTTCCCAGACAAAACAAGGCTAAAAGAATACATCTCTACCAAACCAGCACTCCAAGATATGCTAAAGGGACTGGTTTAAGAAGATGAAGGTAAAGAGTGAGAAAGAGAAAAACACAGGTACAAAGAGAAAAAGTGAATATGCTTCTATCAGTAATAACTCTCAGTGTAAATGGACTAAATGCCCCAATCAAAAGACACAGGGTAGCTGAATGGATAAGAAAACATGACCCACACATATGCTGCCTTCAAGAGACCCACCTCAGAGCAAAAGACCTACACAGATTGAATGTAAAGGGATGGAAAAAAAATATTCCAGGCAAATGGGCAAGAGAAGGAAGCAGGGGTCGCAATACTTATATCAGACTAAATACATTTCAAAACAAAGGCCATAAAAAGAGACCCAGAGGGACACTTTATAATACTTAAAGGAAGAACCTATCAAGAAGACATAAACATTGTAAACTAATATGCACCCAACATAAGGGCACCCAAGTATATAAAGAAAATATTGGATGATTTCAAAAAAGATATAGACAGCAACACACTGATAGTAGGGGATGGCAACACCCCAGTACAAAAATGGACAGATCTTCCAAACAAGAAATCAACAAGGATATTGTGGAGCTGAATGATGCACTGAATCAAATGGACTTAACTGACATATATAAAACCTTACATCCCAAAGAAGAAAAATACACGTTCTTTTCAAATGCTCATGGCAGTTTTTCAAAGGTAGACACCATGATAGGACATAAAGCAAGCCTCATCAAATTAGGGAAAATTGAAATAATACCAAACTTTTTCTTGGACAACAAGGCCTTGAAACTGGAAATCAACCTCAAAGAGAAACTTCAAAAATTTGCAAACTCATGGAGACTGAACAGTACACTATTAAACAATGAATGGGTCAAGAATGAGATAAGAGAAGAAATAGAAAAATTTCTGGACACAAATGAAAATGAACATACAACAGTCCAAAACCTATGGGACACAGCAAAGGCAGTCCTGAGAGGGATGTTCATAGCAATACAGGCTTACCTAAAAAAAGATAGAAACATTTCAAATAAAAGACCTAATGCTACAACTTCAAGAACTGGAGAAACAACAACAAATAAATCTCAGAGCAAGTAGAAGAAAGGAAATAGTCAAGATTAGAGAAGAAATGAATGACATGGAGGTGAAAAGAACAATTCAGAGGATCAACCAGTCCAGGAGCTGGTTCTTTGAAAAGATAAATAAAATTGACAAGCCTTTAAGCAGACTCATCGAAAAAAAAAAAAAAAAGGGAGAGGACCCAAATGAATATTATCAGAAATGAAAGAGGAGAAATAACAACTGATACCACAGAAATACAAAGGATTGTCAGAAACTACTATGAAAAATTATTTGCCAAAAAACTTGAAAACATGGATGAAATGGACAAATTTTTAGAAAAGTATTATCTCCCAACACTGAAGGAGGAAGAAACAGAAAGCTTGAATAGACCGATAAGAGCTGGGGAAATTGAAGCAGTAATCAAGAAACTCTGTCACACAAAAGCCCAGGACTGGACGGTTTCACAGGAGAATTTTACAAAACATTTATGGAAGAGCTAGCCCCTGTCCTTCTCAGACTAGTCCAAAAAATCCAAGAGGAGGGAAGTCTCTCAGACTGTTTCTATGAGGCCAGCATCACCCTGATCCCAAAACCAGATAAAAACCCTACAAGAAAGAAAACTACAGGCCAATTTCGCTGATGAACATATGTGCTAAAATCCTAAACAAAATACTGGCAAAATAAATCCAGCAATACATTAAAAGATTATCCACCATGATCAAGTGGGATTCATCCCAGGGATGCAGGAATGGTTCAATATACACAAGTCAATAAATGTAATACATCACATAAAAAAAAGAAAAGACAAAAACCACATAATCATCTCAATAGATGCAGAAAAAGCATTCGATAAGGTACAGCACCCATTTATGATCAATACACTCAGCAAAATGGGAATAAAGGGGGCATTCCTCAATGTAATAAAAACCATATATGAAGAACCTACAGCCAACATCATACCCAACGGGCATAAACTAAAAGCTTTCCCACTAAGATCGGGTACACGACAAGATGTCCTCTTTCACCACTTCTTTTCAACATCATATTGGAAGTCCTAACCACAGTGGTCAGACAAAAAAAAGAAATAAAAGGCATCCAAATAGGAAAGGAGGAAGTAAGGCTATCATTGTTTGCAGATGACATGATAGTGTACATAGAAAATCCTGTAGACTCTACCAAAAACTCCTCAACCTAATAAGTGAATTTGGCAAAACAGCAGGATACAAAGTCAATATTCAGATCAAAGGTATTTTTGTATGCCAGCAATGAAAGAGAAGAAGAAATTGGAAAAAAAATACCATTCGATATAGCAAGAAAAAATATATAGTACCTAGGAATAAATTTAAAGAAAGAGGTAAAAGACCTGTACAGAGAAAACTATACAACATTGAAGAAAGAAATTAAGGAAGACACAAATAAATGGAAGCATATACCATGCTCTTGGATTGGAAGAATTAATATCATACTACCAAAGCAATTTATAGATTCAAGGCAATCCCTATTAAGATACCAAGGACATATTTCACAGAAATAGAACAGACATTTCAAAAATTTATATGGAACCATAAATGACCCTGAATAGCCACAGCAATTTTGAGTAAGAAAATCAAAGTAGGAGGGATCACAATACTGCACACCAAAGTACAATACAAAGCCACTATACTCAAAACAATCTGATACTGGTACAGGAACAGACCCATAGATCAGTGGAACAGAATAGAAAGCCCAGAAATAAGCCCAGGTGTATTTGGGCATCTGATATTTGAGAAAGGGGGAAGAAGCATAAAATGGAGCAATAATGGCCTCTTCAACAAATGGTGTTAGGAAAGCTGGACGGCTACATGCAAAAAATTGAAATTGGATCATCAGCTGACACCATAGACAAAAATAAACTCAAGATGGATAAAAGACTTAAATATAAGTCGCAACACCATAAAAGTCCAGAGGACAACATTGACAGGAACCTCTCAGATGTCCCATGCAGCAATTTTTTCACTGATATGTCTCCTAAGGCAAGGGACATAAAGGAAAGAATAAACAAGTTGCACCTCATCAAAAGAAGCTTCTGCACGGCCAAAGAAACATCAGCAAAATGAAAAGGGAATCAATCATATAGGAAAATATATTCCTTAATGATACATTAGATAGAGGTTTGATCTCCAAGATATATAAAGAAATCACTCGACTCCCCTTCAAGAAGACAAATGATCCAATCAAAAAATGGGCAAAAGACCTGGGCAGATGCTTTTCCAAAGAAGAGATACAAAGGGCCCAGAGGTATTTGAAAGGATGCTCGGCATCACTAGCCATCAGAGAAATGCAAATCAAAACCACCATGAGGTACCACCTCACACAGGTCAGAATGGCCATTCATAAATAGATCAACAAACAACAGGTGCTGACAAGGCTGTGGAGAAAAGGGATCCCTAGTACACTGATGGTGGGAATGCAGCCATTGTGGAAAGCTGTGTGGAATTTCCTCAAAAAGCTGAAAATGAAACTGCCTTTTGATCCAGTGATTCCCCTGCTGGGACTATACCCTAAGAATCCCAAAACCCCAATTCAAATGATCCTATGCACCCCAACGTTCATAGCAGCACAATTTACAATAGCCAAGTGTTGGAAGCAACCTAAATGCCCATCAGTAGATGACTGGAACAAAAAACTATGGTACATTTACACAATGGAATACTACGCAGCAGAAAGAAAAAAAGAACTACTACGCTTTGCGACAGCATGGATGGAACTGGAGAGCATTATGCTAAGCGAAATAAGCCAGGGGGCGAAAGAGAAATACCATTTGATCTCACCTATAAGTGGAACCTAACCAACAATACAAAGATGCAAGGAAAATAAGACCAGCAACACTGAAAGGAAAAGAAACCAACAGAAACAAGAGGGAAGGGGTGGGGGTGGGGGAAAAGGAAGGGAAAGGGAAAGTAAATCCATAAATGTTTTGTAAAATTCTCCTGTGAAACCGTCCAGTCCTGGGCTTTTGTGTGACAGAGTTTCTTGATTACTGCTTCAATTTCCCCAGCTCTTATCGGTCTATTCAAGCTTTCTGTTTCTTCCTCCTTCAGTGTTGGGAGATAATACTTTTCTAAAAATTTGTCCATTTCATCCACGTTTTCAAGTTTTTTGGCAAATAATTTTTCATAGTAGTTTCTGACAATCCTTTGTATTTCTGTGGTATCAGTTGTTATTTCTCCTCTTTCATTTCTGATAATATTCATTTGGGTCCTCTCCCTTTTTTTTTTTTTTTCGATGAGTCTGCTTAAAGGCTTGTCAATTTTATTTATCTTTTCAAAGAACCAGCTCCTGGACTGGTTGATCCTCTGAATTGTTCTTTTCACCTCCATGTCATTCATTTCTTCTCTAATCTTGACTATTTCCTTTCTTCTACTTGCTCTGAGATTTATTTGTTGTTGTTTCTCCAGTTCTTGAAGTTGTAGCATTAGGTCTTTTATTTGAAATGTTTCTATCTTTTTTAGGTAAGCCTGTATTGCTATGAACATCCCTCTCAGGACTGCCTTTGCTGTGTCCCATAGGTTTTGGACTGTTGTATGTTCATTTTCATTTGTGTCCAGAAATTTTTCTATTTCTTCTCTTATCTCATTCTTGACCCATTCATTGTTTAATAGTGTACTGTTCAGTCTCCATGAGTTTGCAAATTTTTGAAGTTTCTCTTTGAGGTTGATTTCCAGTTTCAAGGCCTTGTTGTCCAAGAAAAAGTTTGGTATTATTTCAATTTTCCCTAATTTGCTGAACATATAGCAAGGACTCATGGAGAAAACCAAAGGGGAAGAGTTGAGGGAGGGAGAAAGGGAGGATGGAAGGGAGGGGTCAAGGGAAAGTGGTGGGGGGTAGGTAGAGACAAATGTTTTTGAAAAAATAAATTAAAAAATAAATTAATTAAAGTATAGTTGGTATGCGATATTAGTTTTAATGTACAACATAGTTTTTCAACATTTACATATTTTCCTATGGGATTACTACACGAAATCTAATAACTATCTGTCACTATGCAAAATGATGATTTTCTTTTGTACATTTTCACTCATCCTTCTACTCCCTTCACCTCTGGCAATCATACATTTTTTCTTGGTTTATGATTCCGTTTTTATTTTGTTTGTTTGTTTTGATTCTTTAAGATTCCACATGTTCATGAAAACTTGCAGTATTTGTCTCTGTCTGATTTATCTCACTTATTATAATACCCTCTGGGTCCATGGGTCTTGGCAAATATTGCCAAGTTGTGGCAAATGGCAATATTTCATTATCTTTTATGCCTGAGTAATATTCCTTTATACCAACTCTTCTGTATCCATTTATATATCAATAGACTTTTAGGTTGTGTCCATATCTACTTATGGTAAATAATGCTGCAATGAACATAGGGGTGCATATATCTTTTCACATTAGTATTTTTGTTTGTTTTCTTTAAAGAAATATACAGAAGTAGAATTGGTGAGCCATATGGTAGATCTGTTTTTAAGAATCTCAATATTGTTTTCAAGAATGGCTGCACCAATTTGCAGTCCATTTTCCCTATTCACTATACCCTTGTCAACACTTGTTTATTGAACTTTTTATAATAACCATTTTGAGTGGTGTGTGGTAGTATGCCATTGTGGTTTCTCTCTTTCTCTTTGCAGCTCACTTAGTAGTGTCTTTGTCTCTTTTTGGTATCAGGGTAATCCTGACCTTGTGCAATAATTTTGAAGTCACCTCTTACTCTAAGATTTTAGAATAGTTTGAGAAGAAAAGCTATTTTTAAAATGATTTCATTTATTTATTTTTAGAAAGAGAGGAAGGGAAGGAGAGAAACATCAATGTGTGGTTACCTATCATGTACCCCCTACTGGGAGCATGGCCCACAACTCAGGCATATGCCCTGACTGGGAATCAAACCCATGACCCTTTAGTCTGAGGGTGGTGCTCAATACACTGAGCCACACCAGCCAGGGCTAGAAGAAAAGGTATTAATTCTTCTCTAATTGTTTTATAGAATTCAGTCGTGAAGCTGTCTGGTCCTTGGCTTTTCTTTGTTGGAATGGTTTATAAATTTTTTTTGTTATTTATTTATTTACTTACTTACTTAATGCCGCCTCAATGTTAGTTGGTCTGTTCAGATTTCTGTTTCTTCATGCTGTAATCTTGGGAGGCTGTATGTTTCTAGGAATTTGTCCATTTTCTCTATATTTTTCTCATTTGTTGGCATATAATAGCATTCTTTAATAATTCTTTGTATTTCTGTGATATTAGCTGTAATCTGTCATCTTTCATTTCTGATTTTAGTTATTGTGAGTCTATTTTTTCTTGATAACTCTTGCTATAGATTTTTCAAAGAACCACCTATTAGTTTCATTGATCTTTTCTATTGTTTTATTGTCTCTCTATATTTTTTAGTTTCTATTTTCTTTATCTAACCCTCATTTTTGGTATTTCTTTTCTTTTATTTTCTTGGGCCCAGTATGCTATTAATTTTATCATTTCTTTAGGTGTAAAGTTATCATTTATTTGGGATATTTCCTGTTTCCTGAAGTAAGAAATTCTATGAATTTTCCTCCTTGAATTGCTTTGTTACAACCCATGAATTTTACTTTATTTGTTAATTTTTTATTTTTAAAATGTTTAATGTGTCTTTATTTATTTAGTTTTTATTATTTTTTCTTTTAACTTTTAATTTTTTTAAATTTATAAATCATTTTTATTCTATTACAGCTGTCTCAATTTTTACCCCTTTACCCCCCTCCACCCATCCTATCCCCAACCCCTGCTTCCACAGTCAATTACCACTCTGTTGTCCATGTCCATGGGTCATTCATATATATTCTTTGTCTAGTTCCTTCCCCTTCTTTCCACCATTGTCCTCTTTCCCCATCCCCTCTGGTCACTTTCAGTCTGCTCCATGTTTCCATGCCTGTGGTTTATTTTGTTTGTTAGTTTATTTTGTTGAATAGAGTCCATTTATAGATCAGGACATATGGTATTTGTCTTTCATCAACTGGCTTATTTCACTTAGCTTAATATTCTCCAGTTCCATCCATGTTGTCACAAAAGGTAGGAGTTCCATCTCTCTCTTCCTTTCTTTCATTTGTTCTTTCTTAAATGCAGATTGGTTTTATTTATTTTTTTAAAGGTCAAAGTTAATTATAAAATATTAAAAAAATTTAAAACCATTATGAAGTCTCAGCAATTAAACCAATATGACACAGCACAGAAATAATCAAGGAGATCAATGAAATATAATGAGCATTTTGGAGACAAATGTATATATCTATCTAATGATATAATATATGATTAAGATGATATTTCAAATCACTGGGTAGAGTCAGGCTTATTCAACAAATAAGGTGCATGGACCACTATTCCTTGGAATAAAACAAATATAGAGCCCTATTTCACACATTATACAAGAAATATTCAGGTGAGTTAAAAATCAATATGTAGACTCTAAGGAGTTCTAGAAGAAAATAAAACCAGAAGCTTTTTCAATTCTCTAGTTAAGATGACTCTGATGTCTAGTTAATATGACTGGGATGTGTTTTCCTAGCATGCATCACAATTTGTAATGATATATTTATTTATTTTATTAATGTAGACTCTTCCACCAGTCTGTATGCTCCATGAAGGCAGGGATTGTGTCCGGGTTTTGCTCACTATTAACTCATTTACTCAACAAATATTTACTGGATATTTAGTCTGGATTAAGCTCTGTTCTAGGAAATAGAATATTGCCTGAAATGTAGTAGTCACTAAATAAATGTTTCTGCCAGTTATAAAAAGGCAGGAGCAAAGCAGAATATAGAAGCATAAAGAGGCAGCCCTTTGCCTTAGAAGTGTGGTCCTCAGAGTGGTCCTGAGACAAACAACATCAGCATCATCTGGGAACGTGTTAGAAATGCAGATTTAGGGTTCCACTCCTGAACTATTAAATTAGAAACTCTTAGGGTGGGCCCAGTGACCTGTTTTATTAGCATCTCAGGTGATTCTGATGCATGCAAAGGTATGAGAACCACAGCAGTGGAGACGCTGGAGAAATTGGGAGCGGACGACATGGCTCAGCTTTTATTTTGGCATTACTGAACAAATATCACCTTTCATTCTCCCACCAACTGCCACTTTGCCTTCATCCTACCCCAGAAATTCTCAAGGCTTGTAGTGACCACCCAGATTTTGATCCTCAAGGATAATTCTTCCATCAAGCTGTGGCCTATACCTTTGAGGAAGATGAAAATGCAAGATGAGTGAAGAACACAATGACTAATGGTACAGTTCGTTGCTACTCTCTTGCCCACCATTGCTTTGGTACCATTGCTTCAAGTGTCAATACAGTGAAAAAAGGCTAGAATTAAACACTCTGTGAATATCTGCCCAGCCAGGAAGGAAGGAGAGATGGAGAAAACACCAGGAATGTTAATTTACAGTCTGATGGAGAGACAAAAGATGGGGGAGGAGTGAATGGGAGTCATGCTGACCTCCTCCCAAGACCAAACTGGAATTGTGACTAAATAGTGGAGAAATCACCTGGAAAACAATGGAATGATAGAGGGAGAGAAGACTTGGAGCTGCAGACAGACAGTGGAATCAACTCTTACACATCCCAACGAGTGAGAAGTGCTGTGGAGGCTCGAAAGGGTGGGTTGGGTGCCCACACACACCAGCAACAGAGGGACATTGAAACAGCCAGTTTGATCCCCCTGAGAACAACAGGGTCTGAATCCTAAGCAGGGACCCATAGACTAAAACAGCTGAAACCAGAAAAACACACACACAAAGAGCTACCCCGAAAAGCTTTGGGGCGCTCTTTGCCAGAGACAGGTGGCTAGAGATGCAGAGACATTTAAAGTGCCAAGAGAAAAATTTGCAGTGACAGCCACCTTCCTTGATCTCTGGGTAGAGGCAGCAAGAGAGTGGGCTGGTGCCTGAGGAAAGATTGGTGAGGAAAATATTGTGAAGAAAACTGAGACGGTGGCCAGTGGAGCGCTGGTGATAACTCACCTCCCACTCTGCAGCTACCATCTCACTCAGGCATAAGGGAATCAATTAACCTGCCTTTTGCGCGCTCCACAAGCAGCTTGTGTGTGTGTGGGCTGGGGGCTGAGTGCAGACTGGCTGGAAGAGATAGAGGATCCCTGGCCAAAGGGGACACACAGCTGTCTAGAGACCCTTGAGGAGAGACTGGAGACAGAGGGGTTGGGGAAAGAACTGGAGGATTAGCCGGGATTCCCAAAGCTGACTCCCTCCCCATTCCCTAGTCTCCATTTTGTGCAGGAAGGCCATGCCCCCAAAAAGGCAGAAGCAGGCACGTGAGCCAGTTGGCACGCGATTACAATGCAGTCCACAGAAATAGGGGATCCCTGGCCAAAGGGGTCACAGAGCTGCCCAGAGACCCTCAAGGAGAGGCTGAAGACAGGGGTGTAGGGGAAAGAACTAGAGGAGTAACCAGGGAGTCCCAGTGCAGAATCCTCCCCTAGTTCACGTTCTCCATCTTGCTCAGGTGGATTAGTCCCCTGAGTGACAGCAGCCTATAAGGACAAGATAGGCCCACCATCAGGAGGCACTGCTCCACCCTGTGGTGCCTAAACCTGACAGAAGAGGACAGAGTGACCAGATTGACAATCACAGGAGACAGACAGAAACAGTAGATTACTGGAAGGCTCAAGCAAATGGCCCAAGGTCAGATAAGGTCAACAACTGACACCATCAGAGGCAGACTCAGAAAGAAAAGAAAAGAAAAAATAAGTAATAAAAAGACCTGCCTACTACCATAGAAGTTTAATCTACAAAGCCAGGAAATCTAGACGGATCAGTTGAAGCAGAAACAAAAAAAAAAAAAAAAAAAAAAAAGTCTCTCACAGAAATAGGAAGAAAAAGAAGTTCCCCCAAATGAGGGGAAAAGAGGAATCCCCACAGAAAGAGCTAAATGAAATAGAGGCAAGTGAACTATCAGATATTGAATTCAAAACCCATTCATTGTTTAATAGTTTACTGTTCAGCCTCCATGAGTTTGCAAGTTTTTGAACTTTGTCTTTGAGGTTGATTTCCAGCTTCAAGCCCTTGTGGTCTGAGAAAATGCTTGGTATTATTTAAATTTTCCTGAATTTGTTGAGGCTTGCTTTGTGTCCTATCATGTAGTCTATCTTTGAAAAACTTCCATGAAAATTTGAAAAGAATGTGTATTTTTCTTCTTTGGGATGTAAGGTTTTATATATGTCAGTTAAGTCCATTTGATTCAGTGCATCATTCAGCTCCACAATATCCTTGTTGATGTTTTGTTTGGAAGATCTGTCCATTTCTGACAGTGGGGTGTTGACATCCCCTACTATCAATGTGTTGCTGTCTATATCTTTTTTGAAGTCGTTCAAGATTTTCCTTATATATTTGGGTGCTTCTATGTTGGGTGCATATAAGTTTACAATGTTTATGTTTTCTTGATGTATTCTTCCCTTAAGTATTATAAAGTATCCCTCTGGGTCTCTTTTTATACCCTTTGTTTTGAAATCTATTTTGTCTGATATAAGTATTGCAGCCCCTGCTTTCTTCTCTTGCCCATTTGCTTGGAATATTTTTTTCCATCCCTTTACTTTCAATCTGTGTAGGTCTCTTGCTCTGAGGTGGGTCTCTTGAAGGCAGGATATGTGTGGGTCAGGTTTTCTTATCCATTCAGCTATCCTGTGTCTTTTGATTGGGGCATTTAGTCCATTTACATTGAGAGTTATTATTGATAGAAACATTCATTTTTCCCTTTGTACCTGTGTTTTTCTCTTTATCACTCTTTCCCTCCATCTTCTTAAACCAGTCCCCTTAGCATATCTTGTAGTGCTGGTTTGGTGGAGGTGTATTCTTTTAGCCTTTTGTCTGGGAAACTCCTTACTTCCCCTTGTACTGTAATTGAGAGTCTTGCTGTGTAGAGCACTCCTGGTCGCAGGCCTTTGCTTTTCATGACTTGGAACATTTCTTGCCATTCCCTTCTGGCTTGCAGTGTTTCTGTTCAGAGGTCAGATGGTAGCTGTATCGGGGCTCCCTTGTATGTTACTACCTCTTCCTCTCTTGCTTGCTTTAGGATTCTCTGTTGGTCTTTGATATTTGCCATTTTAATGATGATGTGTCTTGGAGTGGGCCCCATTGTGTTCCTCTTGAATGGGACCCTCTGTGCTTCCTGGACTTGTGTGAGTTTTTCTCTCCTCCAATTAGGGAAGTTTTCCACCATTACTTTTTCAAACAGGTTCTCTATCCCTTCCTCATCCTCTTCTCCTTGTGGTATCCCTATTCTACGGATATTATTACGTTTCCAGTTGTCCTGCATTTCCCTCAATGCCTCTTCACTCTTTTTGAGTCTTTTTCATTTTCTTGCTCTTTCTGGGAGCTTTTTGCTACCTTGTCCTCCACCTCGCTGATTTGGTCCTCAGCTTCATCTAGCCTGCTTTCACTGAGCTCATTGAGCTTCCTTAGAACCGTTGTTTAGAACTGAGTATCTGATCGTTTATTTGCCTCTATTTCATTTAGTTAATCTGTGGGGATTCCTCCTTTCCCTTCAAGTGGGGCATATTTCTTTGTCTTCCCATTATTTGTGAGGCTCTTCTTTTTTGCTTCTGATTCTTAAGTTGATCTGTCTTGATTTCCTGACTTTGTGCTGTGAACTTCTATGGCAGGAGACTGCTGTTTTTACTTTCTGGATCTGCCTCTGATGATGTTAGAGATTGTCCCTGTCTGACCTTAGGCAGTCTGTTCTAGACTTCCAGGAATCTACTGTTTGTGGCTCTCTCCTTCATCTGATAATCTCGTCACTCTGCACTTGGCAGGCATCCTTAGACACCTCGGTATGGGGCAGAGTCCTTCCTGCTTGCAGGGCTACTGAGTTCTTTCAAGGTGTTGCTGTATGGGGGAGGAGTCAGCACTGGGATCCCACTGGTTACTGTCTTCGTTGTCTCCCAAAAGCCTCTGTCTCCAGTCTTATCTCAAGTGTCTCTAGACCTCTCTGTGCCCTAGCCAGGGATCTACTCTCTGTGGCTGCCACTCTGCACTCAGCAGGCAGCTTAGTCAGCACAGGGCAGGGTTGAATCCCTAGTTGTTATTGGCCTATTCAGGCTTTCTGCTTCTTCTTAATTCTGTTTTGGAATATTATATGTTTCTAGAAATTTGTCCATTTGCTTCAGGTTGTCCAAGTTCTTGGAATATAGTTGTTCATAGTAATTTCTTAGAATCCTTTGTATTTCTTTAGTATCAGTTGTAATTTCTTCTCTTTTGCTTCTGATTTTATTTGTTTGGGTCTTGTCTTTTTTTCTTGATAAGCCTGGTTAAAGGCTTTTTGATTTTTCTTATCTTTTCAAAGAAACACCTTCCAGATTTATTGATTCTTTGAATTGTTCTTTTAGTCTCTGTGTCATTTAATCCTGCTCTGATCTTGATATTCCCTTCCTTCTACTCACTCTGGGTTTTGTGTGTTGTTCCTCTAGTTCCTGTAGATATAGGATTAGGTTGCTTACTTGAAACTTTTTCAGTTAGGCCTGTATCACTACGAACTTTCTTCTCAGGGCTGCCTTCATTTTGTCCCATAGGTTTTGGGCTGTTGTGTTTATTTTTATTTGTTTCCTGAACGTTTTTGAGTTATTCCTTGATCTCATTATTTACCCATTCATTGTTTAATACTGTGCTATTCAGTCTCTGTGGATTTGAATGTTTTTAAGTTTTGTCCTTGGTTGGTTTCTAGTTTCAATATGTTGTGATCTGAGCACATGCTTGATATGATTTCAATTTTCTTGTATTTGTTGAGGTTTGTTTTGTGTCCTACCATGTGGTTGATTTTTGAAAATATCCTATATGTATTTGAAAAGAATATATATTTTGCTTCTTTGGGGTAAAAGGTTCTGTGTATATATAAATTAAGTCCATTTGATCTAGAGTGTCATTCAGTGGCACAATACTATTGTTGATTTTTTGTTTGGACAATCTATCTATAATTGACAATGAGGTGTTAAAGACCCCTATTATAAATATGTTGTTGTCTATATCTTTCTTGACATCCTCCAAGATTTTCCTTATATATTTGGGTGCTCCTATGTTGGGCGTATCTATGTTTATAATGCTTACAGTTTCTTCATGGATGCTTACCTTAATTATTATGACATGCCCTCTGTCTCTTTTAATGGCCTCTGTTTAGAAATCTATTCAGTCTGATACAAGTATTGTTACCCTGGCTTTTTTTTTTTAATGTCCATTTGCTTGGAATATGTTTTTCCATCCCATCAGTTTCAGTCTGTGTAGGTCTTTTGTTTTTAGGTGTGTCTCTTGTAGACAGTATATATGCAGGTCCTGCTTTTTCCATTCAGCTGCCCTATGTCTATTGATTGGAGCCTTAATCCATTTACATTTAATGTTACTAATGATAATTACTTATTCATTGCCATTTTTCATACCCCCCCTTTGTCTCTCCCTCTCTCTGTATCTGTCTCTCTCTCTCTCTTCTTCTTTTTATAGCAGTCCATTTAGCATCTCTTGCTATGCTGGTTTGATGGAGATGTATACTTTCAACCTTCTTGTGTCTGAGAAACTCTATTTCACCATCTGTTTTAAATGAGAGCCTTGCTGGATATAGTAGTCTTGGTTGTAAGTCATTGTTTTTCATTATCTGGAATATTTCCTGCCAATCCCTTCTGGCCTGTAGTGTTTCTGTTGAAAATCAATTGATAGCCTTATTGGAGCTCCTTTGTATGTTACATGCTGTTTCTTCCTTGTTATCTTTAAGATTCTCTTTGTTTTTAACATTTGGCATTTTAATTATGTTGTGTCTCGGAGTAGCCTTCTTTTTCTTTTTCTTTTTTTTTTTAAATTTTATTTTAATTTATTTTTTCAAATACATTTGTCTCTGCCTACCCCCAACCACTTTCCCTTGCCCCCTCCCTCCTTCCCTCCCTCAGCTCTTCCCCTTTGGTTTTGTACATGAGTTCTTGCTATATGTTCCTTGACTTTCCCCTTCCCTTCCTTGTCCCCGCCCCCCCCCTTTCCCTCTTGTCTCTGTTGATTTCTTTTCCTATCAGTGTTGCGGGTCTTATTTTCCTTGCATCTTTGTATTGTTGGTTAGGTTCCACTTATAGGTGAGATCATATGGTATTTGTCTTTCGCTCCCTGGCTTATTTTGCTTAGTATAATGCTCTCCAGTTCCATCCATGCTGTCGCGAAGTTTAGTAGTTCGTTCTTTCTTTCTGCTGCGTAGTATTCCATTGTGTATATGTACCATAATTTTTTGATCCAGTCATCTACTGATGGGCATTTAGGTTGCTTCCAACACTTGGCTATTGTAAATTGTGCTGCTATGAACATTGGGATGCATAGGTTCTTTTGTATTGGCGTTTTTGGGTTCATCTTGATTGATGGCCTCTGTGATTCCTGAACTTGCATGACTTTTTCCCATAACCATGTTAAAGGAGTTTTTGGTCATTATTTTTTAAAACAGGTTTTCTATCCATTGTTCCTTTTCTTCTTTTTCTGGTATTCCTATGATGTGCATGTTGTTATACTTCTTGTCCTGACATTCCCTTGTACTATCCTCATTCTTTCTGAGTGTTTTTTGTTTTGTTGCTTTGTCTGGGTATTTCTTTTTACCTTGTCTTCCAGCTCGCTGATTTGGTCCTCTGCTTCATGCAGCCTGCTAATGTGGTTTAATCCTTCTAATCTGTTTTTCATTTCAGATATTGTATTCTTCATTTCTTCCTAGTTTTTGTTCATAGTTTCTATTTCCTTTTTAATGCTGCTGTATTTCCCATTCAGTTCCTTGTAGTTGTCCCTGAGTCCGTTGAGCATCTTTATATCCTTTTTTTGAATTCTGTATCTGATAGATTGCTTCCCTCAATTTCATTTAGCTCTTTTTTTTTTTTAGGGAACTCCTACATTCCTTTTGATTGGGGTTCTTTCTTTGTTTCCCCATTTTAGGTGACTCTTTTTGTTTGTTTCTGCATTTCAAGATGCTCTGCTTTGCCTGCCTGTCTTCAAGAGGTGGACTTCTGTGGAACGAGTTCTGTGGGATTCAGTGGTGCAGTCTCTTTCATCTCCTGATCTGGATGCTCTAGGGTTGCCTTTTATTCAGTTTGTGTGGTCTCTTTTGTTATACTTTGGCTTTGCTTGTTGGTGGCTCATTTGTTCGTGGATTCTTCCCTCCAGCTGGCTGACTGGCAGTCACAGCTCCTGACATGTCTTGTATGCTGTTGTACAGGTGTTGGTTAACAAAGCAATATTACCAAAAACCAAATCCATGCCAGACAAAAACCCAAACAAACAAACAAACAAAACACAAAAGACAAACAAATAAAATCCTTTTACCTCATCAACAATATCAACAGTAATTAGGCAAAGATTAATACATGTGGAGAGAGATTACAAATATTATAAGATAGAAAAAAGGGAATGTGAGATGAATAAAAGAGGGAAAAATGATTTTGAGTGGGTAGAGGGAGGAGAAATAATAAGAGTATGGAATAGAAATGAGGCAAAGAAGAGAAAGAATAAAATTTAAAACAGAAATAAAACAGAGTAGCATGATGGCAAAAGTGAAGTAAGAAAAGGGAAGAGTACACTATGAGGTTTGAAGTAAAATTAAAATGTTATTGAACCAATAGGAACATAATTGCAGAAAAACCAAAGCAGCATCAATATCAATGCCACCTGAGTAAAGATTAATAAATGTGGAGAGGGAATAAGAATATTATACAAAAGAAAAAAGTGAATATGAGATGTCTACAGTAAAGAAAAATGATTTTGAGAGGATGGGGGAGAAATAATAATAAGAGTAAAGAATAGAACACAGATTAAGAAAAAGAAAAATATTAAAATAAAATTCCTAACTCAAGTCATCAAGGGCATAAAGAAGGCAAAATGAAGTAAGACTGGTAGAGAGTATTCTATGGGCTTTGAGGTATAAACAGATAGTGAACAAATAGGAATACCATTGGAGGAGAACAACAGAAACCTTGATTTCCTTGCCCAACTCTCTACAATTTTATATAGGTGGAAAGGAAATAAGACTATTATAAGGGTGGGGGGAAGAATGTGAGCTGACTTAGGGAAGGAAGAATGCTTTTGCAAGGAAAGATGGAGGAGAAATAGTAAGAGTAAGGAATAGAAACATGGCATAGCATGGGAGAAAATAGAGTTTAAAACAACAATAAGTAAGGTCAGGAAGAAGGCAAAATGGAGTAAGACCCAGGACATGTGCTATGTGGGATTTGAAATAACAATAATATGAAAAAATATATATAATCCAGATAAAAAGAATGAAAAATATCGAGTAGTTAGTTGGAATACAATTGAAGCAAAAGAAATACTAAAAGTTTATGTGAAAGGAAAAAAGAAGAAAGAAACACACAAGTATCAAGGAAGAGTAAGGTGAAATTCATCTCAGCCGTCAATGTTCACTTTCTGACTTCTTCCCAGATCCATCTGTTTTTTTATCAGCTCAGGGTCCCAGGGTGGGTTGTTCAACTTTTGGCAATATCACCTGTATCTCCTTCACCTGTCTCTAGAGGGAGCTTCTATTTCAATTGAGAGGATGTGGCCTCTGTGTCTCCCCTGGGAGACATTTCAGTCTTCTGGAAAAATTGTAGGTACATCCCCTCTGCCCCTATACCTCCTATCTCTGTCCCAGTTTATTTCCAATAACGTATTGTTTCTGCTTAAGTAGCTGTCCATTTCATGGGGGTTGAGGGGGAGTCAATCTGTGTAAGAGTGTCAGCTCTCTTCCATTTGGTGGAGATGGCAGCTCTGTGTTCAAGCCATGGCTGTGTGGAATCCCCTTTGTTGCACCACCCTCTGAACTCTCTTGATGGCCTGAGGTGTGATGGAGAGGAGTTCAGAACGGGCCCTTTTAGGTATTCCTCTTGGTGTCTTTCTCTTGTGGAGGAAATGCCACATGCTGGGTTCTTAAGTCTGCCCACCCAGTTTTCCAGATCTTTCCCCACTCCTGCAGGAGGTGGGGCCTGGGCACAACCTTCTCTACCTGGCTGTTATGCAAAGGAAATGGCTCAGTCTGGCTTTAAATAATATCAGGTACACAGTTCCCTGGCCCACACAGCACTGTAAGGCCCATACTGTCCACTCTGCATAGCTACACCAGGCTAAGGTCGAGAAATCACCTCACTATGCACTTTTTTGATCAATATGTCCAGCTATACTGAGTGGGAGCAAATTGTACTCACAATCCTTTTTCACTGTTGGCAGGGCAGCTACACACTTGGGGTCCTTGCCCAGCTCCCCTTTTAAAATAGTCTCTCTGGGCACTCCCATTGCAGTGCTGAGTCACTGTCCAGCTTTCCCTACACACCTCCTCTCCAAAAAGTCAAGAGTCTGTCCCTTGGCTAACTGGAGCCTCCTCCTCCACCAGATCCAGGTGCAGATAATATTTCTCTCGCTCTTTGGCACTCTCCAAATGGCATTTGCTCCTGAAGCTAACGATGTGCAACTATCTGTGTGTGTGTGTCCCCATGGATTTGTGTAGCCAAGTCACTCTCAGCCTGGGACTGTGATTTTCCTGACCTGGGAGGGGAAGAGCCACTAGGCTGCTATCTTTGACCGAGATTTCCACAGGTGTAGGTGCCTAGGCTGCAGGTGCCACAGTTGCTGACACTGTGACTGCAGGTGCCAGGCCCAGGAATTTTCCTGGCCCACCTATAAAACCTGCTTATCACCTGTTTTGAAGTGTCTTCTGTACTCTTTGGCTTCCAAACTTCATATAATCTATGATTCCACTGACTGTTCACTTTATCTTTTTTGAAGAGAGCAGAGTGTCCAAGATGAATACAAGAGCAAGTGGACTCAGCTCTCACCTACATAGCTGCTGTCTTCCAGACCTTGCATTTCATAAATTTTAGAAAGTTGTGTTTTCATTTTCATTTGTCTCAAGGTAGTTTTGATTTCCTCTTGGTTCAATTAGTAGCATGCTATTTAATCTCCACATTTTTTCTTTTTTAGATATTTTCCTGTAGTCGATCTAGTTTCATGACATTATGTCAGAAAATATGCTTAAGAGGAGAACCAAGATGGCAGAGGAGTGAGTGGAAGTCACACGGATTTCCTCCCAGGACCAATCTGGAATTAAAACTAAACTGTGGAGAAATCACCTGCAATAAACAACTGAACAATAGCGAAGGAGGAGCCTTGTAACATTGGAGACAGAAGAATTAGCCTTCGCGCAATCTGACTGGTAAGGAGTGTGGTACAGACCTGAGAAGGCAGGAGGGATGTCCACGGGTGGCAGCACCAGAAGGATATTGAAATGGAACGTTGGATCCCCCTGAAAGAGTAGGGTCTAAACCAAAAGTGGGGATCTCTAGCCCACAGCACCAGATCCCAAAAAGTACACAGAAAACAACCAGATGCAAAAAACGGCAGGGTTGCTCTCCGCCAGAGACAGGCAGCTGGAGATGCAAAAAGCCTTCTGAAGGGCCAATGCAAAATTTCTATCTGAGGCCAATTACCCTGGTCTCTGGTAAAGGCATGGCAGAGTGGGCTAGAGACACCTGAGGAGAGACTGGGGACTGAGGTTTTGGGGAGAGAACTGAGAGTAGCCGGCAGGATCTCAGTGTTGACTCATTCCCCATGCAGCAGCAGTCATCTTGCTCAGGTAGACCACTCCTCCTGAGCGGCACCAGCATCAAAGGACCCAATAGCCCTACTGCCAGGTGGGATTCCACCCCGCCCTGTGCTGTAGAAGCTGTCTGCTGAATGCAGAGTGGCAGGCACAGATAGTAGATCCTTGGCTAAAGGGGGCACAGAGAGGTCTGGTGACAATTGAGGAGACTCTGGGGATGGAGGCTTTGGGGAGAGAACTGAGAGAGTAGCTGGCAGGATCCCAGTGCTGACTCCTCCCTGATATGGTGCCAGCTTGAAAGGACCCAATAACCCCGCCCCCAGGAGGGACTATGCTCCACTCTGAGCTGTCTAAGGCACCTTGCTGAGTGCAGAGTGAATAGATTAATAGCTGAAGGAGAAAGCCACAGACAGTAGATTACTGTAAGTCTAGAACAGACTGCCTAAGGTCAGACAGGGTCAACATCTGACATCAACAGAGGCAGATCCAGAAAGTAAAAACGGCAGTCTCCTGCCATAGAAGTTCACAGCACAAAGTCAGGAAATCAAGACAGATCAACTTAAGAATCAGAAGCAAAAAAGAAGAGCCTCACAAATAATGGGAAGACAAAGAAATATGCCCCACTTGAAGGGAAAGGAGGAATCCCCACAGATTAACTAAATGAAATAGAGGCAAATAAACGATCAGATACTCAGTTCTAAACAACGGTTCTAAGGAAGCTCAATGAGCTCAGTGAAAGCAGGCTAGATGAAGCTGAGGACCAAATCAGCGAGGTGGAGGACAAGGTAGCAAAAAGCTCCCAGAAAGAGCAAGAAAATGAAAAAGACTCAAAAAGAGTGAAGAGGCATTGAGGGAAATGCAGGACAACTGGAAACGTAATAATATCCGTAGAATAGGGATACCACAAGGAGAAGAGGATGAGGAAGGGATAGAGAACCTGTTTGAAAAAGTAATGGTGGAAAACTTCCCTAATTGGAGGAGAGAAAAACTCACACAAGTCCAGGAAGCACAGAGGGTCCCATTCAAGAGGAACACAATGGGGCCCACTCCAAGACACATCATCATTAAAATGGCAAATATCAAAGACCAACAGAGAATCCTAAAGCAAGCAAGAGAGGAAGAGGTAGTAACATACAAGGGAGCCCCGATACAGCTACCATCTGACCTCTGAACAGAAACACTGCAAGCCAGAAGGGAATGGCAAGAAATGTTCCAAGTCATGAAAAGCAAAGGCCTGCGACCAGGAGTGCTCTACCCAGTAAGGTTCTCTATTAAAATGGAAGACAAAATAAGCAGTTTCCCAGACAAAAGAAGGCTTAAAGAATACACCTCCACCAAACCAGCACTGCAAAATATGCTAAAGAGACTACTTTAAGATGACGAAAAAGTTTCTATGAATCCCCAGTTCCTTTCAGAGTTACCAATACTTGATATTACCAATATTTTGATTTCTTTATTTTAAATCATTAATATGATTGTGACATTATTTTAATTGTTCCTTTACTATTTGTTGAAACTAACCCTGTTTTAGTATATTTCTTGCCTATTTCTATTATTTTTTTTAAAAAAAGGTTTAAATGACTTTTTGATATTTTTATCCATTTATTGATTAAAGGTTTGTAGAACATTTTTCCCTAAAAAAACAATAACAAAAAAACCCCCAAAAGAAAACCCTATTACCCATGTTTTAGATGTGTTGCAAATACTTTTCTATTCCTTGTCCTTTAACTTTTTTTATACATATAGTTAAATGTATAATATAGTCATATTGTCCATATTTACTTTATAGCTTCTGGGTTTGATTATTTTACTTCAGGTCATGAAAAATAGTAGTTCTATATTTCTAGAACTCCTTAGATTCTACATATTGATTTTTAACTCACCTGAATATTTCTTGTATAATGTGTGAAATAGGGTTCTATATTTGTTTTATTTCAAGTAATAGTGGTCCATGCACCTTATTTGTTGAATAAGCCTTATTTTCCCCATTGATTTGAAATGTCAACTTAATCATACATATATTAATCAGATATATACATTTGTCTGTAGAATGTTCGTTATATTTCATTGATCTACTTGATTATTTCTGTGCAGGTGTCATGTTGATTTAATTGCTGAGACTTTATAATGGTTTTAAATTTTTAAAAATATTTTATAATTAACTTTGACCTTTAAAAAATAAATAAAATCAACCTGAATTTAAGAAAGAAAGAAAGAGAGAGAAACGGAACTCCAACCTTTTGTGACAACTGGTGAATATTGGGCTAAGTGAAGTAGGCCAGTTGATGAAAGACAAATACCATATGACTCACCTATAAGTGAACTCTATTCAACAAAATAAAATAATCATCAAAATAAACCACAGGCATCGAAACATGGAGCAGACTGAAAGTGACCAGAGGGGAGGTGGAAAGAGGATAATTGTGGGAAGAAGTGGAAGGGACAAGAAAGAACATGTACGAATGACCCATGAACATGGACAACAGAGTGGGAATGGACTGTGGGAATGAGGGGTGGGGGTGGCATGGGTGGAGGGGGGTAAAGGGGTAAAAATTGAGGCAACTCTAATAAATAAACTGATTTATAAATTTAAAAAAATTAAAAATATTAAAATTATGTTATTTCCCCCCCAAAAAGAAAATATGCTTAATATAATGTCAATCTTCTTGAACTTATTATAGCTTTTTTATGGCCTAATGATGGTTTATCCCAGAAAATGTTCCATGTGTACTTGAGATAAAAGTGTAACCTGCAGTTACAGAATGAAATGTTCTGTCAAGGTTTTATTAATTAATCTGATGTAATGTGATCTTTTTAAAACAATATTTAAAAAATATAATCTTTCTGTATTTTTTCTTACTTTTTTAAAGATTTTATTTATTTATTTTTAGAAAGAGGGAAGAGAGAGAGAAAGAGAGGGAAACATGAATGTATCATTTCCTCTCAAGCACCCCCTACTGGGGACCTGGCTCACAACCCAGGAATGTTCCCTGACTGGGAGTTGAACTAGCAACCCTTTGGTTCACAGGCCAGCACTCAATCCACTGAGCCACACCAGCTAGGGCTTAATTATGTTTCAGTCCCCTTATACCACCCTGTCCCAGTATTTACTACACTGTTGTCCATGTCTATGAGTCCTTCTTCCTTTTTGCTCAATCCCTCCCCACATAACCCCCCCACCACACACCAGCTGTAATCTTCCTCTCCATCTATGAGTCTATCCCTATTTCACTTGTTCAGTTTGGCCATTAGATTCCAGATATGTATGAAATTATATGGTATTTGATTTCACTGACTGACTTATTTCACTTAGCATAATGTTCTACAGGTCCGTCCATACTGTTGCAAAGGGTAAAATTTTCTTCTTTTTATAGCTGAGTAGTATTCATTGTGTAAATGTCCCATAGTTGTTTTACCCAATCATCTGTTGATGGACACTTGGGCTGCTCCTTCCGTATCTTGGCACTGTAAATAATTCTGCAATGAGCATAGAGGTGCTTATATTCTTTAGAATTAATATTTTGCGTTCCTTTGGATATAGTCCCAACAGTGGGATTACTAGGTCAAATGGCAGATCCATTTTTAATTTTTTGAGGTATCTCCATATGGTTTTCCATAGTGCCTGTACCAGTCTCCATTCCTACCAACAGTGCCAAATAGTTCTCCATCTTCATATCTTTACCAGCATCTGTTATTTGTTGATTTGTTAATGATGGTCTTTCTGACCAGTGTGAAGTGGTATCTCATTGTGGTTTTAATTTGCATTTCTCTGATGATTAGTGATGTTGAGCATCTATTCGTATGTCCATTGGCCATCTCTATGTCCTCTTTGGAGAAGTGTCTATTCAGGTCCTTTGCCTGTTTTTCAATTGGACTGTTTGGGTTTTTGCTGTTGAGTTTTGTAAGTACTTTGTAAATTTTGGATATTAACACCTTATCATATGTATTGACAAATATATCCTCCCATTCTTTTTATTTTGTTGATGATTTCTTTTGTGGTGCAAAACTTTCAGTTTGATGTAGTCCCATTATTTATTTGTTTGTTTATTTATTTTATTTTGTTTCCCTTGCCTGGGGAGATATATCTGATAAAAAAATTTCTACAAGCAATGTCTGAGATTTTGCTGCCTATATTTTCTTCTAAGATTTGTATAATTTCAGGTCTAACATTTAACTCTTAGATCCATTTTGAATTTACCCTTGTGTGTGATGTAAGAAGGTGTCTAGTTTCATTTTAATGTACATATCTGTCTAATTTTTCCATCACCATTTTTTGAATAAGCTTTATTTAGCCCATTGTTTGTGCTTGCATACAGTTGAATATTTTTTAATTAATTAATTTATTTTTTCAAATACATTTGTCTCTGCCTTCCCCCCACCATTTTCCCTTGCCCTCTCCATCCCTCCCTCCCTCCATCAACTCTTCCACTTTGGTTTTGTCCATGAGTTCTTGCTATATGTTCCATGACTTTGCCCTTCCCTTCCTTTTCCTCCGCCTACCACTCCCTCCTTCCCTCTTGTCTCTGTTGGTTTCTTTTCCTTTCAGTGTTGCTGGTCTTATTTTCCTTGCATCATTGTCTTGTGGGTTAGGTTCCATTTATAGGTGAGATCATATGCTATTTGTCGTCTGCCTCCTGGCTTATTTCGCTTAGCATAATGCTCTCCAGCTCCATCCATGCTGTCGCGAAGTGTAGTAGTTCTTTTTTTCTTTCTGCTGCATAGTATTCCATTGTGTAAATGTATGATAGTTTTTTGATCCAATCATCTACTGATGGGCATTTAGGTTACTTCCAACACTTGGCTATTGTAAATTGTGCTGCTATGAACATTGGGGTGCATAGGATCTTTTGAATTGGTGTTTTGGAATTCTTAGGGTATAGTCCCAGCAAGGGAATCACTGGATCAAAAGACAGTTCCATTTTCAGCTTTTTGAGGAAATTCTACACTGCTTTCCACAATGGCTGCACCAATCTGCATTCCCACCAACACTGTACCAGTGTTCCCTTTTCTCCACAGCCTCGCCAGAACCTGTTGTTTGTTGATTTGTTTATGATGGCCATTCTGACCGGTGTGAGGTGGTACCTCATGGTGGTTTTGATCTGCATTTCTCTGATGGCTAGTGATGCTGAGCATCCTTTCAAATGCCTCTGGGCCCTTTGTATCTCTTCTTTGGAAAAGCATCTGCCCAGGTCTTTTGCCCATTTTTTGATTGGATCGTTTGTCTTCTTGGAGTGAAGTCGAGTGAGTTCTTTACATATCTTGGAGATCAAACCTCTATCTGATGTATCATTAGCGAATATATTTTCCCATAAGGTATGCTCCCTTTTCATTTTGCTGATGTTCTCTTTGGCCATGCAGAAGCTTCTTATTTTGATGAGGTGCAACTTGTTTATTCTTTCCTTTATGTCCCTTGCCTTAGGAGACATATCAGTGAAAAAATTGCTGCATGGGACATCTGAGAGTTTACTGCCAATGTTCTCCTCTAGGACTTTTATGGTGTTGCAACTTATATTTAAGTCTTTCATCCATCTTGAGTTTATTTTTGTGTATGGCGTCAGCTGGTGATCCAATTTCAATTTTTTGCATGTAGCCGTCCAGCTTTCCCTACACCATTTGTTGAAGAGGCTATTATTGCTCCATTTTATGCTTCTACCCCCTTTGTCAACTATTAGATGCCCATAAGACCTGGGCTTATTTCTGGGCTTTCTATTCTGTTCCACTGGTCTATGGGTCTGTTCTTGTGCCAGTACCAGATTGTTTTGAGTATAGTGACTTTGTAGTATAATTTGATGTGCAGTATTGTGATCCCTCCTACTTTGTTTTTCTTTCTCAAAATGCTGCAGCTATTTGGGGTCATTTATGGTTCCATATAAATTTTTGAAATGTCTCTTCTATTTCTGTGAAATATGTCCTTGGTATCTTAATAGGGATTGCCTTGAATCTATAAATTGCTTTGGTAGTATGATATTAATTCTTCCAATCCAAGAGCATGGTATATGCTTCCATTTATTTGTGTCTTCCTTAATTTCTTTCTTCAATGTTGTATAGTTTTCTCTGTACAGGTCTTTTACCTCTTTCGTTAAATTTATTCCTAGGTACTTTATTTTTCTTCTTGCTATATCGAATGGTATTTTTTTCTGATTTCTTCTTCTATTTCATTGCTGGTGTACAAAAATGCCTTTGATTTCTGAATATTGACTTTGTATCCTGCTGTTTTGCCAAATTCACTTATTAGGTTGAAGAGTTTTTTGGTAGAGTCTACAGGGTTTTCTATGTACACTATCACGTCATCTGCAAACAATGATAGCCTTACTTCCTCCTTTCCTATTTGGATACCTTTTATCTCTTTCTCTTGTCTGATGGCTGTGGCTAGGACTTCCAATAAGATGTTGAAAAGGAGTGGTGAAAGCAGACATCCTTGTTGTGATCCCCATCCCAGTGGGAAAGCTTTTAGTGTTTGCCCGTTGAGTATGATGTTGGCTGTAGATTTTTCATGTATGGCCTTTATTACATTTAGGAATGCCCCTTTTATTCCCAGTTTGCTTAGTGTTTTGATCATAAATGGGTGCTGTACCTTATCAAATACTTTTTCTGTGTCTATTGAGATGATCGTGTGGTTTTTGTCTTTTCTTTTGTTTATGTGAGGTATTACGTTTATTGACTTGTGTATATTGAACCATCCCTGCATCCCTGAGATGATCCCACTTGATTATGGTGGGTAATCTTTTTAATGTATTGCTGGATGTGGTTTGCCAATATTTTGCTGAGGATTTTACCATCTATGTTCATCAGCAAAATTGGCCTGTAGTTTTCTTTCTTTGTAGGGTCTTGATTCTGGCCTCATAAAAAGACTGAGAGTCTTCCCTCCTCTTGGATTTTTTGGAATAGTCTGGGAAGGACAGGGGTTAGCTCTTCCTTAAATGTTTTGTAAAATTCTCCTGTGAAACCGTCCACCCCTGGGCTTTTGTGCGCCGGGAGTTTCTTGATTACTGCTTCAATTTCCCCAGCTCTTATTGGTCAGTTCAAGCTTTCTGTTTCTTCCTCCTTCAGTGTTGGAAGATTATACTTTTCTAGAAATGTGTCCATTTCATCCAAGTGTTCAAATTTTTTGGCATATAATTGTTCATCATAGTTTCTTACAAACCTCTGTATTTCTGTGGTATCAGTTGTTATTTCTCCTCTTTCATTTCTGATATTTATTTGGGTCCTCTCCCTTTTTTTCGTGATGAGTCTGTTTAAAGGCTTGTCAATTTTATTTATCTTTTCAAAGAACTAGCTTCTGGATTGGTTGATCCTTTGATTTTTTTTTTAGTCTCTATGTCATTCAGTTCTGGTCTAATCTTGACTATTTCCTTCCTTCTACTTGCTCTGGGATTTATTTGTTGTTGTTTCTCCAGTTCTTGAAGTTGCAGTGTTAGGTCTTTTATTTGAAATGTTTCTATCTTTTTTAGGTAAGCCTGTATTGCTATGAACTTCCCTCTCAGGACTGCCTTTGCTGTGTCCCATAGGTTTTGACCTGTTGTATGTTCCTTTTTATTTGTTTCCAGTAATTTTTCTATTTCTTATCTCATTCTTGACCTATTCATTGTTTAATAGTTTACTGTTCAGTCTCCATGAGTTTGCAAATTTTTGAAGTTTCTCTTTGAGGTTGACTTCCAGCTTCAAGCCTTTGTGGTCTGAGAAAAAGTTTGGTATTATTTCAGTTTTCCTGAATTTGCTGAGGTTTGCTTTGTGTCGTATCATGGGGTCTATCTTTGAAAAACTTCCATGAGCATTTGAAAAGAATGTGTATTTTTCTACTTTGGGATATAAGGTTGTGTATATGTCAGTTAAGTCTATTTGATTCAGTGTGTCATTCAGCTCCACAACATGTTTATTAATGTTTTGTTTGGAAGATGTGTCCATTTTTGACAGTGGGGTGTTGACATACCCTACTATCAGTGTGTTGATGTCTATAACTTTTTTGTAGTCATCTAAGAATTTCCTTATATACTTGGGGTCTCCTATATTGGGAGCATATAAGTTTACAATGTTTATGTCTTCTTGATAGATTCTTCCTTTAAGTATTATAAAGTGCCCCTCTGGGTCTCTCTTTATGGCCTTTGTTTTTAAATCTATATTGTCTGATATAAGTATGGCAACCCCGGCCTTTTTCTCTTGCCCATTTGCTTGGAATATTTTTTTCCATCCCTTTACTTTCAATCTGTGTAGGTCTTTTGCTCTGAGGTGGGTCTCTTGAAGGCAGCATATGTGTGGGTCGTGTTTTCTTATTCATTCAGCTATCCTGTGTCTTTTGATTGGGGCATTTAGTCTATTTACATTGAGAGTTATAACTGATAGAAACTTATTCATTTTTTCTCTTTGTATCTGTGTTTTTCTCTTTCTCACTCTTTACCTTCATCTTTTTAAGCCTGTCCCTTTATCATATCTTGGAGTGCTGGCTTGTTGGAGGTGTATTCCTTTAGCCTTCTCTTGTTTGGGAAACTCCTTATTTCCCCTTCTATTTTAATTGAGAGCCTTGCTGTGCAGAGCAGCCTGATTATAGGCCCTTGCTTTTCATGGCTTGGAATATTTGTTGCCCTTCCCTTCTGGATTGTAGTGTTTCTGTTGAGAAGTCAGCCCCTAGGCGACTTGGGCTCCCTTATATGTTACTTTCTCCTTCTCCCTTGCTGCCTTGAGGATTCTCTGTTGGTCTTTGATAATTGCCATTTTAATGATGATGTATCTTGGAGTGGACCTTCCTCGGTCCCTCGTAAGTAGGGTCCTCTGTGCCTCCTGGACCCATGAGACTCTTTCTCTCCTCAAATTGGGGAAATTTTCCATCATTACTTTTTCGACGAGGTTCTATATCCCTTGCTTCTCTTCTTCTCCTTCTGGTATCTCTATTATATGGATATTATTGCATTTCAGGTTTCCTGCATTTCCCTAAATGCCTCTTCATTCTTTTTGAGTCTTTTTACCATTTCTTGTTCTTTCTGGGAGCTTTTTTCTACCTTATCCTGCAATTCACTTATTCAATCCTCGGCTTCATCCAGCCTGCTTTGGATTCCTTCTACTGTGTTCTTCAATTTAGAAATGGTATTCTTCATATCCTCTTGTGTCTTGTTGATAGTTTCTACGTCCTTTTCCAGGTTGCTATAGTTTGCTGTAAGATCCTGATAGTTTCTCTGCAGTTTCTTAGTTATAGTTACCATTGTTTTGAATTCAATATCTCATAGTTCTCTTGTCTCTATTTCATTTAGCTCTCTCTGTGGGGAGTCCCCTTTTCCATTCATTTGGGGGGAACCTGTTTTTCTTCCCATTTTTGTGAGTCTGTTAAGTAATTAATTTATTTATTTTTGCTTCTGCATCAATTGGGCCATCTATATTTCCTGACTTTGTGGATTAAACTTCTATGGTAATAGGCGGGTCTTTTTTATTATTTATTTATTTATTTATTTATTTATTTATGTATTTATGTGTTTATGTATGTACGTATGTATGTGTGTATGTATTTTTCCCTTTACTTTTCCTTCTGGGTCTGCCTATCATGATGTCAGTTGTCCCTATATGACCTTGAATCATTTTTATGAGCCTTCCAGGAGTCTACTGTCTGTGTCTGACTCCTGCTTTGGGCAGCTCTGTGACCCCTTTGGCCAGGGATCCAATATTCCTGTGGATCTCTCTGCATTCTCACATCGGCTCCTTGAGTGCGCTCCCTGAGCAGCAGGATCTCCCGCCCACCTAGGTTCGCGTGTGCTTGCCCCAGTCCAGGAGGCTTATTTGTGACCTCGTGTACTCATCTGGCCCCCTAGGCCGACGGGCACCCCGGCGCTGCTCTGTTTAGCGTCTTCTATTTTGTGCTTTCCAGCTTTTTGCTCTTTAGGTGTGTTGCCTGCCCTCGCCCAATGGAGACCACGGAAATGGGAGGAGGTCAGCTCCAGGACTGTCCGGTTAATCCTGTCTCCAGTTTCTCCTTCAGGGACTCTGGGCAGCTCTGTGACCCCTTCGGCCCGGGATCCACTATTTCTGTGGACCACTCTGCACTCGCAGGCCCGCGTGGGTTGGTTTTTGCCTGCCCTCGCCGATCTGCGCCCTCCCGCCCCCGAGGCCATATCGGTGTCAACCTGTGGGAGACCTCACCAGCCTGCGTGGGTCCACACACATGCTCCGCAACCCTTGCTGGCCACTTAGCACATGTGTTCGTGCTCCTGCACTGGGTGTTTCTGGGCTGTCTATTGTGTGCTTTTCAGCTTTTGGCTCTTTGGGGGCATGGCCTGCCCACACACAATGGTGACTAAGGAGAAGGAGTTGGGATTCCCCAGTTCCTCCTCCTGATCTTTCCCCAACCCTCCATTTCCAGTCTCTCCTCAGGGGTCTCTGGGTGGTTCTTTGTCCCCTTTGGTCAGGGATTCACTATTTTTGTGGACCACATTGTATTTGCAGGCTGTCTGGCTCCCACACTCCTGCTTCTGCCTCTTTGGGGGTGCGCCCTGCCTGCACAAAATGGAGACTATGGAATGGGAAGGGAGTCAGGACTCCCTGGTTCTTCTGTTCTTCTCCTCCTGTTCTTCTCAAACGCCCCGTCTCCCGTATCTCCTCAAGGCTCTCAATGCAGCTGTGTGACCCCTTTGGCCAGGGATCCTCTTTTTCTTCCAGCTTGTTTGCACTTAGCACCCTAGCTCACATGCGCACAATCTGTGTGCGGAGCGCACAAAAGACAGGTTAATTGATTCCCTTATGTCTGAGCGAGATGGTAGCTGCAGAGTGGGGGGTGAGTTATCATCGGGGCTCCACTGGCCACTATCTCAGTTCTCTTCACAAAGTTTTCCTCACCAATCTTTTCCTAGGCACCAGCCCACTCTGCTGCCGCCTCTACCCTGAGATCAAGGAGGGTGGCTGCCACTGCAATTTTTGCGTTGTCCCTTTAAATGTCTCTCTGCATCCCCAGCCACCTGTCTCTGGCAGAGAGCACCCCTAAGCTTTTCAGGGTTGCATTTTTGTCTGTGTTTTCCTGGTTTTAGTTGTTGTAGTTTAGAGATCCCTGTTTATGATTCAGACCCCGTTCTTCTCAGGGGGAGCTCACTGGCTGTTTCAATGTCCCGCTGGTGCTGGTGCCCATGGGAACCCAGCCCGCCCTCTTAAGCTTCCACCACACTTCTCACCCATTGGATGTGTGAGAGTTGAATCCACTGTCTGTCCGCGGTTCCAAGGCTCCTCTCCCACTGTCATTCCATTGTTTTCTAGGTGATTACTCCACTGTTTAGTAGCAATTCCAGTTTGGTCTTGGGAGGAGGTCAGCATGACTCCCATTCACTCCTCTGCCTTCTTCTCTGTTGAATATTAATTGACTCTAAAGGTGTGGCTTTGTTTCTGGGCCCTCTATTCTGTTCCATTGATCTATGTGTCTGTTTTTATGCCAGTATCATGCTGTTTTGATTACTATGACCTTATAGTACAGTTTGATAATAAGTAGGGTGTTTTCTCCAAATTTTTTCTTCTTTCTCAAGATTGCTGTGGCTTTGTTGCCCTTTGTGGTTCCATGTAAATTTTTGAAATATTTATCTAGTTTGGTGAAATATGTCATTGGAATCTTTTTTTAAAATTTTTTTCAAATACATTTGTCTCTGCCTTCCCACCACCACTTTCCATTGTCCCCTACCCCCCTCCCTCCCTCAGTCCTTCCCCTTTGGTTTTGTCCATGAGTCCTTGCTATATGTTCCTTGACTTTCCCCTTCCCTTCTTTTTCCCCGCCCCCCCTCCCTCCTTCCCTCTTGTCTCTGTTGATTTCTTTTCCTTTCAGTGTTGCTGGTCTTATTTTCCTTGCATCATTGTCTTGTTGCTTAGGTTCCGCTTATATGTGAGATCATATGGTATTTGTCTTTCGCCCCCTGGCTTATTGCGCTTAGCATATGCTCTCCAGTTCCATCCATGCTGTCGCGAAGTGTAGTAGTTCTTTTTTTCTTTCTGCTGCATAGTATTCCATTGTGTAAATGTACCATAGTTTTTTGTTCCAATCATCTACTGATGGGCATTTAGGTTGCTTCTGACACTTGGCTATTGTAAACTGTGCTGCTATGAACATTGGGGTGCATAAGTTCTTTTGAATTGGCGTTTTGGGATTCTTAGGGTATAGTCCCAGCAAGGGAATTACTGGATCAAAAGGCAGTTCCATTCTCAGCTTTTTGAGGAAATTCCACACTGCTTTCCACAATGGCTGCACCAATCTGCATTCCCACCAACACTGTACCAGTGTTCCCTTTTCTCCACAGCCTCGCCTGCACCTGTTGTTGAATCTATAGATTACTTTGGGTAGTATGAACATTTTAATGATGTTTATTCTTTCTGCCCATGAATACCGTATGTGCTTCCACTTATTTGTACCTTCTTTAATTTCTTTCTTCAGCCTCTTATAATTTTTGAGTACAGGTCTTTTTCATCCTTGATTAGGCTTATTCCTAGGTATTTTATTCTTTTCAAAGTGATTGTGTGTGCGGTCGTTCTCTTGATTTCCCTTTCTGTTAGTTCATTACTAGCATATAAAAATGCAACTGATTTCCAGGTATTAGTCATGTGTCCTTCTACTTTGCTGAATTAATTTATCAGTTCTAGTAATTTCCTGGTGGAATATTTGGGGAATATTTGTACAGCATCACGTCATCTGTGAATAAAGTCAGTTTTACTTCTTCCTTTCCAATTTGGATGTTTTTATTTCTTCTTCTTGCTGGATTGCTGTCGTTAGAACTTCCAGTACTATGTTGAATAAGAGAGTTAAAAGCAGACATTACTGTTTTGTTCCCAAACTCAAGAGGAATGCTTGTAACTTTTGCCTGTTGAATATGATGCTGGTAGTGTAATGTGATCTTAAAGGTCATTATTTCCTTTTTAATCTTCTGTCTAAATGACCCATCCATTAGGTAAGTTGGGTATTAATGTTTACAATTATTATTATATTACTGTTAATTTCTGCCTTTATATCCATTAATATTTGCTTTATATGAAGTCTGTGCAGAAAGTATCCAGTCAGGTACTATGAAAAAGGAGACATTTATTGAAGATACAAAATACAAGAAACATTGTACATAAAACAATGATGCCTCAGTACCCTTAAATGTAGTCACCTTGGGACCTCACACAGTTCTCCCAATTGCCATCAGTAGTTCTGTCATATTTTCCTAAATCTCATTGATGGTCTGAAATTTCTTCCCTTTCAATGGTGATTTTTGTTTTGAATAAGCCAGAAGTCACAGGGTGGAAAATCTAGGCTGTTGGGGTCAGAGTTACCTGAGTGATTTGATGTTTCATAAAAAACTTGGCATGACATGTGATACATGGTGTATTTTCATGATGAAGCTACCAGTCACAAGTTGCCCATTGCTTCTGAATCATCTGAATAATTTCTGCAGAGGCACCTACCACCCCCCACTGACTACTATAGTAAAGTTGTCATTGTTCATGCATGTGCATTCAGGTCCACACTCCTTGGCTACCATGTTACATCAATGTTGTGTAAACTGTTCTCATTTTATTAACAATGGATAGACTTTTTCTGGACAGACCTTGTTGTATGTTTGGTACATAGATATTTACAATTGAATACCCTCTTCCTGGATTGACCAATTTATCATTATGTAATATCCTTCTTTGTCTCTTTTCCATTATTTGTTTCAAAGTATATTTTGTTTGATATGATTATTGGTACTTTAGCATTTTTTCTCACTTAAACTTTTGTTATATTTTTTCCATTGCCATTTATTTCCCTTATACCACTCTCCCCCTTTTCCTCTTTTGCTTCATCCATCCACCTCCTAACCCCAACTGCAGAGCTGTCAGCCTGTTCTCTATCTATGAGTCTGTCTCTATTGTGCTTCTTAGTTTAGCTTGTTCATTAGATTCCAGATATGAGTGAAATCATATGGTATTTGTCTTTCTCTTATTGGCTTATTTCACTTAACGTAATGTTCTCCAGGTCCATCCATACTGTCCTAAAGGGTAAATTTTTTTCTTTTCTAAGGTCTAGTAGTATTTCACTGTCTAAATGCCACATTATTGTTTTATCCATTTATCCACTGATGGATACTTGGGCTGTTTCCATATCTGGGTGATTATAAATAATGTTTAAATGAACATAGGGTGCCTATATTCTTTTGAATTAGTGTTTTGGGATTCTTTGGATAAATTTCCATAATTGGAAACATTCTGGTTGGGTCATAAGGCAGTTCTGTTTTTAATTTTTTTGAGGTATCACCATACTACTTTCCACAGTGGCTGTACCAGTCTGCATTCCCACCAATAGGGCAGAAGGATTCCCCTTTCTCCACATCCTTGCCAGCACACTTGTTGTTTATTGATTTATTCATAGCCATTCTGACAGGTGAGGTGATATATCATGGTGGTTTTAATTTGTATTTCTCTGATGATCCTCTGTATGTCCTCTTTGGAGAGTGTCTATTCAGATCCTTTTCCCATATTTTAATTGGATTCTTTGTTTTTTTTTTGGTGTTGAGTTTTATAAGTTCTTTATAAACTCTGGATATTAACCACTTATCAAATGTATTGGTGAATATATTCTCCCATGTAGTGGGTTGTCTTTTTCATTAATGGTTTCCTTTGCTGTGTGAAAACTTATTAGTTTGATGTAGTTCCACTTGTTTTTTTTTTTTCTTTTGCTTTCCTTACCTGAGGAGATATATCAGAAACAAATATTGCTTTGAGAAATGTCTGAGATTTTACTGCCTAATTTTTCTTCTAGGATTTTTTATGTTTTGGGGTTCTAACATTTATGTCTTTTATACATTTTGAATTTATTGTTGTGTGTGGTTTAAGAAGGTGGTCTAATTTCATTTTTCTGCATGTAACAGTCCAATTTTTCCAAAACAATTTATACAACAATACATCAAAGAGATTATACACCATGATGAAGTGGGATATATTCCTGGAATGAAGGTTAGTACAACTTTGTAAATCAATAATTGTGATATACCACATAAACACAATGAAGGATAAAAAACACATGATTACAGCAATAGATGCAGAAAAAGCCTCTGATAAGACCTAGCACCAATTTATGATAAAAAACTTTCAGCAAAGTGAGAATAGAGTAAACATACCTCAACATAATAAAGGCCATCTATGACAAACCCACGACCAGCATCATACTCGATAGGCAAAAACTACAAGCCATTTCTGTTAAGATTGGGAACAACACAGGGATGTCTGCTTTCACCTCTATTATTCAACATAGTACTGGAAGTCTTAGACAGAGCAATCATACAAGAAGAAGAAATAAAAGACACCCAAATTGAAAAGAAGTAGTAAAATCATCTTTGTTTGTAGAAGATATTATTATGTACATAGCAAGTCCCAAAATTCTATCAAGAAACTGTGAGAATTTATAAATTAATTCAGCAAACTATTAGGATATAAAATTAATATCCAGAAATCAGTGGCACTTTTATATGCCAATAATCAAGTATCAGGAAGGGAAATTAAGAAAGCAATCTCATTCATAATTACTTCAAAAAGAATAAAATACCTAGGAATAAATCTAATCAATGACATATCTCAGAATATTACAAGACACTGAAAAAAAGAAATTGAGAAAGCTACAAATAAGTGGAAGCACATACTATGTTCATGGATAGGAAGAATTAACATCATTAAAATGTCCATACTTCCCAAAACAGTCTATAGATTCAACACAATTCTTGTCAAGATATCAAAGATATATTTCAAAGAACTAGAACAAATATTTCAAAAATTTATAAGGAACCACAAAAGGCCCTAAATAGCAACAGTGATCTTGAGATAGAACAAAGTTGAAGAAATCACACTACCTAATATCAAACTATACTATAAGGTCATAGCCATCAAAACAACATGGTATTGTCATAAAAACAGACACATAGGTCAATGGAAGAGAATAGAGGGCCCAGAAACAAACACACACCTTTATAGTCAATTAATATTTGACAGGGGAAGCAAACACATATAATGAGCTAGAGACAGTTAATTCAATAAATGATGTTGGGAAAATTAGCTACTGTAGGTTTTAAAAAAATTTTATTTACATGGAATATATTTTCCATCCCCTCATTTTGAATCTGTGTGTCTCTTTATCTAAAAGTGAGTCTCTTACATGCAGCATATTAATGGGTCATGGTGTTGTTAATCCATTCTACTAACCTTATCTATGTTTTTTTTTCTTGATTATAGCATTTAGTGCCTTTACATTTAGAGTAATTATTAATATGTATGTGCTTATTGCCATTTTGTTAAACACTCTTTTGATTGTTTTTAAATGGAAACCCTTTAATATTTATTGTAAGGCCAGTTTACTGTGGTAAATCATAGTTTTTGCTTGTCTAGGAAACTTCTTATATCTCCTTCAAATCAGAGTGATAACCTTGCCAGATATAGTATTCTAGGTTTCAACTTCCTTTCTTTCAGCACTTAAAATATTTCCTGCCACTGCATTCTGGCCAGTAAAATTGTTGCTGGAGAATCAGCCAATAGCCTTAAGGGATGTCCCTGTATGTTACTTGTTTCCTTCTTGCTGCCTTTAAGATTGTCTCTTTATTGTTAACTTTTACTATTAATTAATTAATATTTCCTCATCTGAGGACACATTTTTCATTGCTTTTAGAAGAACAGAAAGAGAGAAACATTAATGCGAGAGCGGAGCATTGATTGGTTGCCCTTTGTGTGCTTGCAGACTGGGGATTGACACCCAGACCGGGGATTGGGATTAGTGGCTGTACAAGGATGGTGGAATGAATGCACAATCAAGGTATGTCCCCTAACCAGGAATTAAACCTGCAAACTTTTGGTTATGGGACGATGCTCCAACAACTGTATCACACTGGGTAGGTTTACTTTTGAGGGGGGTACCTTATTCCCTACAGAGTCCCCCTGGTCACCGCAGATGAGGAAATATGTTGTCCCAGACATTCTTGGTCTGCGAAGAAAAGGGGGTGGTGATTCCTTCTAGTGGAGAATCCCCCAAGCCTTCCTGTTGAAGTGGCTTTTATTGAGAAGGATATGTTCAGGGGCAAACGGCAGGCAGGCAAAGCTCATCAATCAATATCAAAAGGCAATGTTTACAGAGAGCAGATAGAGATCATAGTAACCATTGAAGGAACACAGAGATTTGCCTTAGGTCAGGGTCTGGTAGACAGGGTGGTGTCCATTAGGCCCTGCAACCTAGGGAACCGATCACATGCTATGCTAAACACCAAACATCAGTACTCATTAACTTGAGGACATTCTTAGCAAAGTAAGTTTCATAAGATTTAGTGCATTCCTCTTCCAGGTCTAATTGTCTCCAGGGAACTGTTGATCCAGTCTAGGGCTGTATCTGCCTTTAGTATTGTTTCAAGCTTGAGCCAGGTGGGTGGAGCAGAGCAGCCGAGAGATAAGGGGACTTCTTTCAGATAGAATGAAGACTCTGGCCAAGACAAAGCTGAGGGGTGAGGATCTTTTGCCCCTTCTCCATGTCCCCTACGTCCTTCCCTTATGGGCCCTGTGCGACTGTGCCTGTCTTAGGTCACCTGTACCATCGAGGGGTCTTACACATCATTGACTAACCAGCCATCCTCCAGGGCCAAGCAGGGTGATGTGAGGGAGGCAGGGACTGTGCCCCTGCCAGGGGGACAGGTTTTGTCTCCTCAGTGGCCTATTTTCCCAAGGCCTCCTTGCTCAGCTCCAGCCTTAGGGCCCTTTAGCCTGTTGGCATGGCTACAGCTCCTGAAACCAGGTGGGATGGTTCCCAACATACTTTTGCCATTTTAATTACAATACGTGTTGGTGTGGATATCTTTGGAGTCATCTTGTTTGGAACTGTCTGTGCTTTCTGGACATGGATGTCTGTCTGTTTCCTCTTCCAGATCAGGAGAGTTTTTAGCCACCACCTTTTCAAATATACTTTCTGCCCCCTTTTCTTTCTCTTTTTCTTCTGGAATCTATATAATGCAATTGTTAGAGTGCTTAATGTTGCCCTAGAGGTCCCTTATATTATCCTCATTTTTTAATGTTCTTTTTCTATTTGCTTTTCTAATTAGGTGACCTCCACTATTCTGTCTTCCAGTTCACAGGTCAGTTTTTTCTGAATTAACTAACTTGCTGTCAGCTTCTTCTAATGTATTCTTCATTTCAGTTATTTTATTTTTTTATCTCTAGTTGGTTCTTTATTACATTTTCTCTTTGTTAAAGTTCTCTCTGAGTTTCTCCATTCTTCTCTCAAGTTTGTAAAGTGTCCTTATGATGGCTTCTTTATATTCCTTATTAGACAAATTACTTATATCAGTTTCATTAGAGGTTTTGTCTGGGTTTTTTCCTATTCCTTCATTTGGAGAATGTTCTCTTTACTTCCACTTGCTAACTTCCTGTGTTTATTCCTATGTGTTAGGTGAAATAGCTCTCTCTCCCAATTTTGAAAAAAGTGTAGTTTTGGCAGACTACTGTAGTGAGGGTGGGTGTATGCAGTGCCTAGGGGGCTGTGTGGATAGAGGAGTGGCTTCTGGGTAAGGCAGCCTGATATGTTCATACTTCCTTGTCATTCTGATTTAGTTTAGGCTGCCCTGATCAGTGTGTGGATGCCCTGTTGCTTTAATTGTCTGTTGCCTGAGTTGGGTCTGGGAGGGGCTTCCCTGAGTGCAGGTGTTCGAGCACCCTACTAGTTCCATACTTTCTCTGGGTGGGGCAGCCCCGAGTGAGGGTACCAAAGCATTTTGCTGGCTCCATACTCTCTCTGGGCAGGGGAGTCTGGCACTTGGGTGTGGCCCAGTGGGTGTGTGCAGCAGGGCCCTGCTATAGGCATTGGATCAGCCTCTAAGTGAATGGGCTCCATGTGCATGTGATCTGACACCCTCCTGCTCCTGCTGATCTAGCTTTGAGAGGGTTGGCTGGGAGGCATGCACTGTAGTGTCCCTGCAGGTTGGCCAGAGAATGTGGATAAAATTGCTGTCTGCTATCCAAATGCTAGAGAAATGTGAAGAATGTCACTCACCAGGGCATCTGGTTCTGGAGAATTTCCTCACATCTCAGAGAGCTATCTCATCCTCAGCATTTTCTATGTGTGTGTGTGTGGTTTTGGTTTTTGTTTGTTTGTTTGTTTGTTTTTTGAGAAGCTGTTCCATTAGCCCTTAGTTGTCTTTCAGGAGGAATTACTCTAAATATAGGTGTACATTCAATGTGTTATTGGGAGAGGATGAGCTCAGTGTTCTCCTATGCTTCCAAATGATTTATATGATTTTCAGATTAAGTTCTTCCAGTCTCTAGTCTTATCTCTCCAGATAAGATCCAGTTTGATGTGCTGATCTATTTTAATCCATCAATTTTCTCTTTAATTGTGGTGCATTTTGGGCTCATTTTTTCCTGTGGCCTGGAGACATTTTAATAGAATGAGTCAACAAATGAGCATAATTGATTCTGTTGAGCCTTCTGTTGTTCAAGGGTGGTGAGGAGCTGCTGGCTCAGTCCTCTTCTGAAAACTACTTTGGGAAACTGCATTTCTATATAATTTTATGTGCTGAAAGAATAGTCACCTATCTATTATTCAACACATATTGACAACTAGATTATAAGCATCCTCACTTTAAAAGATATGTTTCTCCAACCATGCTGGTATTAATGCTACAACACCTCTTTGTGATTTATAGCAGCTTTTTTTTCCAAAGAAGTTCAAAGACTTTCACATATAGGCCGATCTCACTTGCTTCATTTTATTGTGTTTCATAGATATTGTATTTAGAAAATTGAAGGCAAGACCCTCTACCAGCAAAAAGTTTATACAGCACCTATTTTATTACAGTGGTCTGGAAACTAACCCATAATTTATAAGAGGTATGCTTGTACTTTCTCACAGTTTTACCCCAGAAAATCCTGGAGGTGTGAGGGAAAAAAAGGAAAAAAGTATTTATGAGAGGATTAAGACCTAGCTCAAGGTGATACCAAAGCCAGTTCAGCACAATATTTTCCTCAGGTGCCTCACAATTTCAATTTTGCCTGCTAGGGTTTGTCCTCTCCACCATTCTCTTAGTCTTTCAACACTCAATGAATTTGTTGGTCTGTTCTGAACTCAGTCCTCAGAAGAATGACCAGTGTCGAAGACCTTATCCTCTTCCCCCAGCTCCTCCCAACACAACACAGAATTAAGCAACTTGATCATTTTCTAATTTTTTGACCCATCTTCTGGTGTTATCATGCTACCTGGCATAGCTTAACACATCAGTTTGTTTTCCCAGTTGCCTCCTGAAAACTTTTTCCTCCTCAAAATGCGAACGTTTCCTTTTGCTCATCATTCTTAGCTGATGATCTTGCTGTTTCATTCTTTGAGAAATTAGTGCAATAACAAGAGAACTTTCATAGACTTCCACCTTCACATCAACTTACGTTTCCATATGCAACACCTTCCTCTTGTCACTGTAGGTCAACTGCCATGCCCTTCTCCAAAGGCAAGACCTTCACTTGTGTGTAAAAGCTCATGCTTTCTCCCATGCTCAAAAATATTGCATCTGCAATTTTTCCATCTCCCTTTTATGTCATCAGTTCTTGGCTTACTACTAGATTCTTCCCAGCTGTGTAAAATTACTGGTGTCCTTTAAGTCCATGACTCTCTCCTAGAACTACATTTTTCTGCTGTCCTTTAGCATATCCCCTCTATTGTCTATGCTAATAAGTTCTCTTTCCCCATGAACCCATATAACCAGTCTTTCCAGACTTTCATTCACATCACTACACTGAAAGCATGCGCAACCACTAACGACTTCCTTGTTGCTCTTCTAATGACCTCCTGACTAGTTTCCCTTTTCCCATATTTGTCTCCCATGCAGTATTTTAAACCTAACAAGAAGACATAAGTCAAATCATGTCACACCTCTTTTCAACACATGTTTAAAGCTTCTCATTGTATGAAGTCTTATCATTTTATACAAGTTTCTGTGTGATATCCCTCCCACCTCCAAGTAACTCTTGACCAGCAACGTCCCCTATTCTTCCTTTTCCTCCTGCCTCAGCTGTGTCATCTCCTTGAATAAGTCAGCCACACACTTACCTCAGGACTTTTGTAATGACTGTTCTTTCTCTGATATGCTCTTCCCTCTTTTAAATGCTGGCATACTTCCTCAGGTCCTCCAGAAGCCTGGTCAAATGGCACTCTTCCACTGAGGCCACCCTGTCTACCCTATTTACGAATGTACTTTGTCACTACTCCTGGGGCTTCTCTCTACTACCTGACCATATACCCCATATCACATATCATTTTATTATGGTTTACAATTTACTCGTTTATTATGTTTATTGCCTGTCTCCTTCACTAGAATGAAAGCTCTTTGAAGAAAGTGAAATTTGTATTCCAGCTTTTAGAACAATTCTTGGCACCATACATGCTCACTAAATAGATATTAAATGAAGGAACTAGTGGCAAAATGACCACTACTACTCTATACAACTGTGTTTCAAAGTACTTATAAAAAATGCAAATTCTTTGGCTCCACATATGATGACTTAATTATAGTCTTTGGAGGTAGGCTCTGGGAGTCTCATTGATTCTTATGTACAATGATTCTTTATAGTGATGCTTCTAAGAAGATTAAGGAACCAGAACTACAGAACTCTGAATGGCTTTTGGTAGAAACCTAGGGACAGATAGGCCACTCAAACATATTGAACCAGGTCAATGATTCTGAACCAGGGGTGATTTTGCCTGCCATGGGACATTTGGCAATATCTGGAGACATTTTTAACTGTCTAATCTGATGCAGGGGTATTGAGTGGGAGGTTGCTTCTGGCATCTAGTGAAGGGAGGCTAGAGATGCTGCTAAACATCCTACAGTGCACAAGACAGCTCCTAGGTTGATCTTGGGCTAAGCTAGTTTTATATACTAGGCTCTTCACTTGGACAGCTTCTGATCCTAATTCCAAAGAACAAGCCTAGCAAAGATTTACAGAGGAAGACAAAAAGGTAATAATGCAAATGAAACATTGTTTCAGGAGTAATTATACTGACCTCCAGTCTCACCCATGCTTTTAATTTTATGATCTTGATTGTCTCACCTATTCATTTCATTTAGATTGAGTTATAGACTGAATTGTGTCCACCTTAAATATCATATATTAATGCCATCACTCTCAATGTAGCTGCATTTAAAGATAAGTCCTTTAAGAGGATAATTAAGGTTAGTTGTAGCCATAAGGGTGGGGCTCTAATTCAATGGAACTGGAGCCCTTATAAGAAAAGGAAGAAACATCAAGAATACATGAGCCCAGAAGAAAGGCCATATGAGGACACAAGATAAAACTGGCCCTCTGCAAGTCAGGAGGAAAGGCCTCACCAGAAATCAACCCTACCAAGACCTTGATCTTGGACATCTAGCCTCTAGAACTATGAGAAAATAAAAATGTTGTTTAAGCCAGCCAATATTCTGTTATGGCTGCCTAAGATGACTAATGTCCATTACAAGTGGACTTTGTGTTTATGCTACATAGCATACTCCCCTTTCTTCTCATGGCAGCACCTTCATTGTCCTTTGGAGAATGACCTCATCTTTTACATCATTCTCTGTTGTTCAAGTAGGGGTGAACTCACCCCTGGCTCCAAGGGTAGACCTATGCACTAGGTTTGGCCCATCAGAGCATCTTGTTCTCTTGATTTCAGTGGTTGACAGTAAGCTGGTAGAATTTCTGGATTTTTGTTGGATCACTGGAAACTGAATCTTGCTTTCTACTGGCATGACACTGGGAGTATGGGATACAGCAGCTGCCAGGCACCTTCACACGGCCACCTGCTAAGAAAGCAGAACCGAGAGAGAGAGAAACTGAGTCCTAATGACTTAGAACAAATTAAATCCTGCCTCTATTTCACTTGATTAGAAAATAAGAAGGTATATTTACCTTACAGTTAAAATTGATAAGATGCACTGAATCATACTGAAGGATACATTTTTCACATCACATCTCTCATGATAACAAATAATGATCACAAGTAAGTTGAGCCTTTGCCCCCAAAGAAATGTGGACTCTGAATCAAGTTTGAGGCACATGCTGGGAATTACATACATCTCAGGATTCTTCCATGTGGCTAAACTGAAAATAGGAAGGACCCTTGTAGCATTTGTGAGAAATCAGGGTTGGAGTGCTGATTCAAGCCAACTCTGGCCTAGTACAGAAGAAAGAAGAAATACACAGCAAATTAGTGTTTAATGTGTGCAGACCAACTGGCTTTGCTGCTCAGAAATCATGTATTATGTATATTTCATGATGTAGCCAGTGTGGAAGGAGGGTTTACCATACTTAGGATAAAGACAGTCACAATTCAGGGCTATTAACAAAAATAATAGGGCAGGGGTCCCAAGGAGCTTGTCTTAGAATGCCTACACATATTCCACTTAAGTAATGTCATGAGTCAGAACAGATCCCCTTCAAGTCTGTAATGCTTGTCATAACATGGCATTCGAATAGAAGACATCGCTTTCCAGAAGATAGTCCTGCTAAGGAACTGTGTTATTTAATGGGGTTTAAAGATTCCTTTTAAGTTCCAGGACCTGCTTGTATAGAATTTGCATTGGAAAAAGCAACTGTTGGCTGAGCTCCACCTAATGGGAAATAAACTTTTTTGAGGCTGGGATTTGGAGGTCAGGCCCACAGCTGTAATTAGCTAATGATGACAAGGGAACATAGTCAAAAAAGGAGGGGGACCTGGGTTTGAATTCGTAATGACAGAAGCACTTTGTTAAAAACTACCATCTGTGATTCTGAGTTACTTCCCATATAGCTGAGTGGTTATTAAAGACAATGTTTGTATTTTATGGTGTCACCCCTCTAGATGAGGTGATAGGACCAGAGGTGGACATCTGGCCTAGTTTTGGCCATTAGGTTCTCTTGGGATTTGAAAATGAGACACTGTTTGTGTCTAATATATTTGTGGTTGTTTCTCTTGAGCTTGGGACATTTACATTTCAAGAGACAAGCTGATGGGTTGTCCTAGTCCTATGTTTTCCATTTAGCTGGAAGAAGGAATAGAGTTAGCTTTGAATAGAGTTCCTTTGGGGGAAGGCTAAGAAAAAGCAAAAAAAAAAAAAGGCAGTGGTAGTGGTGGGGGGAGGGAGGGAGGGGGAGAGAGAGAGAGAGAGAGAGAGAGAGAGAGAAAGAGATCAGTGGACTGAGAAACTGTAGTGTCTAGCTTCCAGACACATGGCAGGCTCCTTACAGGTTTGTGATTTCAAGGCTAGTCAGTACTAAGGGAAAAGAGCATATCTAATGATCAAATCTGCTTTATATTTTCATCTAAAAAAGTAGCATTTCAGACTATTCTTTGCATTCCTACTGGTGTAAAGGTGACAGGATAATAATATTGGAGTTATTTGAACAGACAGAAACAGGTACTTTGGTCTTAATCATCTGTAAATTCTTTCCTTCTTTCAGTCTAGACCTTTTCAAATGATAGTCACTTGCTCAGGACATATTTTCTGCTTGAAATGTAGAGAAATTAACACAAGGCATACCTATGTAAGAAATATTGCCAAAAGAACGCAGTAGGATTCACCTTATGTAATTATGGAGAAGGATGTTTGTTCATGAAAGGGTAGTCATTGACTGCAGATACAAAGGATAGCCTAGTATGTCTATCATCTCTCCAAATACAACTGGTTCCAAAATATATGCACTCATCTTCATCTCATAGGCTGGTCAGTATTGGAGCTATTCATTATTTTTATGGACATGTTTTCAAAGTTTATTTGGCAGTTAAGTAGCAAAAGAAACTTACATTTTTCACATCAGTAAAAATTGGTGAATAAAATAAAACCTCTCATTAGTGACTATCTTTTCTAATTGCTGTGGTACCATAATTATCACGAATGATGACAGCACATCATTCAGACCTTCCACTTCCACTTCAGCTTCCCTTGCTTTTGTTACTCAGTATTGTTATCTGTCTCTTTTACCTCCCCAGTGAAGAAAACCTCTCAAATGCCACATCAGTAGAAGTGCTGGCCTGGCCTTCTGGAAGAGAACATGGTAGGGGTCAAAGGGAGAAGAGAAGCCCTTATTGTTTCATATTTGGGGGACTTCAGACACCAAGTAACAGGTGGAACCTTTGTAACTGGATAAAATTTGGTTATCCCTGCATCCCTCTATTAGTATTTCATGAAAGGAAGGAAAATTTTCCTTGTCTTTCAGAATGGGATGGTTTGGTTTTAATAGTCTCAGAAAGGGCATTGAAAAGGCAGTGAAACTGCTTTGCAACTAGCACTGAGACAGTGGCTGTGGTCAGTCTCCCCTGCACATGACAGTTGTGGTGGTGGCCTGAATCTCAGAACACAGTCCCAACCAGTCACCCCTGGGTTGGTCCAGCAGCAGTTGAACAGCGGGTACAGAGTCTCTGGCTGGAGAATACTAATCTATGAACATAGGCAATTTCACTCTGGGGTGAAATCCTAAACTAATTGGGGTGTGTATTCATTACAAGTTTTTCTGCAGGGAGTGAAATATACCAAATCCATTCTGGCTTAAACATAATTTGGCTTAAATCCCTGAGAAGTAAAGGTACCAATAGTTTCAGGAACAGTGGGATACAGGGAATCCATTGTCATCAGTCATTCTCTGTCTCTCAGTTCTGTTTCTTTCTGCATTTTTTTTTAAGTTGCCTGTAGGCCTTCTCATTATGGTGGCTGCTGACAGCTCTAGGCTTATACCACATGTGCAATCAGCATTCCCAAAAGAAAGAAATCTTACTCCTTTTTAATAACTCTAACAGTATTTCTGAGGTTGATTCAGTCTGGTTTGGTTTGGGTAACAGTAAAAATCACTGGCAAGACCCAAGAAAGTGTTCTTTCCTGGAGTCAGATGCGTGTGTATGCAAACATGCACACATGACAGGTTATTGTCATTTCCCACTGAAACCTGTAGACTATGAATGAGGGACAGTGACTTTTTAAGAGAGCTCAGAGGCAGTGACTGCTAGAACAAGGCCTGGAAGGTGGTACACAAAATGAGTGTTTGTGGATATTCACCATGAGCAGATCTTGCAAGGACTGCTTTTCACACTTGAGAACATGAGGTTGGTGATTATCCATATCAGACATAAATGCTCACATACCCTCGTTCATACTCACAGGCTGGCCAAACCTGGCTCATGTCAGTTTGTCTTGTTTTAAATTGGTCAGGATGAGGCTAGATAGGAGGGGAGCCTACTTAGCTTTGCTGGGTGACGACCATATATATCTATATATGTGATTTTATTCTCTTTTTATGATGCTCACCAAGACAAATGTTATTATTTCCACTTTAATACGGAAATAAAGCAACAAAGAGATCTGTCCGTGATCACACTTCTGGTGAGAACTGAACTCTTGTTTTCAACCTAGCTCATTATTTTCATGCTTACAAAAACCAAAAAACTTGGTAAGTAGTGGTCTCACATTTGGTGGTGATGGTGATTGTCACTCCCAGAAAATATTTTGGTATCTTAATAGCTTTTGAAAAAATTTCTGTGGTTTGGTTGCTTGTCTATTTTTGTCTGCTCAGCCTGCCATAAAAAATACTATTGACTGGGTGGCTTAAACAAGACACATTGATTTCTCACAGTTCTGGAGGATGGAAGTCCAGGATCAGGGTGTCAGCATGGATGGGTTCTTGGCAAGGGTGTCACCATGCTTTTTCTCTTTCTGGCTTGTAGTCACTTTCTTGCTGTGTGCTTGCATTTTGAAGAGAGAGAGGGAGCAAGCTCTGGTCTGTTCTTTTTATAAGGATGCTAATCCTGTCAGGGGGACCTCATTTTCATGACTTCATCTAAACTTAATTACCTGCCAAAGGTCCTATCTCCAAATACATTATACTGGGAGTTAGGGCTTCAACATATGGATTTTGGGGGGAAGCAAATATTCAATTTATGACATTGTCTTACCTTTCCAACCCAGCCTCTCTCTCATCTGAATAAGGCATCCTTTGACAGGTATGTTGACCCAGAGCAGGGAGAATTGGCTTTGTAGTGGCTGTTTTTCATTCCATGTCCAATAATGCCCACATCCTGGAGCCAAAAGAGGTACAGGGTTCACCCTCCCCTTTACTCAGGCTTTAGCACATTTCATCCCAATATATCCTGGGGTATTTAAACTAGAAATTGTTGTGAGTTGGATTCCCAATAACATGTCCAAGTAAAGAGGAGGGGAACAAAGCCCTCTTACTCTGTTTGCTAAAACACTGTATTTGGCATCTACTGAGAGTAACTGGCTTAAGGTGTGAGCTGGCTAGGCTGAGTAGATTAATAACTTGCCTTGGGTTATCAGCTGAGTTTCAGCCAGAAATAAATCCTGTCTGATCTCTTAGTACAAACTGTGAAGTATTCCATCTAGTCTAGAGGCAAGGATTTTTGGTTCTATAACTGTGCAGCAAAAGGACTCTGACTAATACATATTTTGTGTGTTTCAGGGTTTGGCAAATTTATGAGTTAGGATTCTGGGAGAAAGATGGCTTCCTTACTGTCACCAGAAATGTTATAGTCAAGAATACAGTCAAGCTAGCGCAGTGGTTCTTAGCTTGAGGACAATTTTTCCATCTTTTCGCCCCTCAGGGGATATTTGGCCATGTCTGGAGATATCATTGATTGTCAGGACTGAGGGTAAGGATTACTATTGGCATCTGTTGAGATGCTCCTAGACATCCTACAATGTGCTAAACAGCTCCTTCCCAACAAGAAATTCTTTCTCCAAAATGAAAACAGTACTGAAGTTTAGAAACTCTAAGATAAATCTTAAGTAGCCAAAGATGATACTTGGACTTCCAGTCAGGTAGAACATTTTCTTAAGCTCACAACAGGAAAGAAAATGCACTTCTCTTTGGCAGAGGTTGCTGACAAGGAGCTTAGTCTTTGTGTTGGTTTCCTATGGCTGCTGTAATGCAATAAATTGCCACAAACTAGGTGGCTTAAACAAGACAAGTGCATTATGTTAACCTTCTGGAGGTCAGAAGTCTCACAATATCCCTTTTGGAGGCTCCAGGGGAGAATCTGTTTCTCATCTTTCTCAGCTTCTATTGCATTCCTTGGCTTGTGGTCTCTCCCACCTTCTAATTCAGCAACCTTACCACTCTGATCTCTGCTCTGTCATCATATCTCCTCTGTCTCTATATTCCTGTTTTGATCTTAAAGGATCCTTGTGGTTAGGCTGAGCCTACCTGGATGATCCAGGAAGATATTTCCATCCCAAGACCTTTAATTTAATCACATCTGAAAGATCTCTTTGCCATATAAAAGTAACATAGTCACAGGTTTTGGGGATTTGGACACGGTTATCTTTGGGGAACCATTGTAGTGCCTACCACAGTCCATTCCCTGGCTAAAAGAATCTATAGACCATCTCTGATTGCTGAGACACCCTTGCTCCAAACTCCCCAACATTACTAGAATCTTGTGATCATGAAAAAGCATTTCTAGACAAACCAAAACCATGCTTTTACCCTTTACCCAATCCAAAAGATAAATCTCTTAAAGAAGTTTCTGGCCACTTGTTCAAGCTATTAAGCTAATTCCACATAAGGGTGAATATAACAATGATTATAATTTTAATATTCCAAGAAGGTGGTACAGTTGAACCATTGTTTTGGGGTTTCTGTTATTTCTTCTTTTTTGTATATAAATTTGTAGTAAGCAGAGTCTTAATTTTCATATTTGAATTTCTGGTAGTGTTTATTCTCTCAGTCCTACTTAATCAAAATGTCCAGGAATACAGCCATTATTTTGGTCTTGATTGGTGTCAAGGTACAACTCAGTTCTTTATGACCTCCTAAAATGTAGATGTTGAATTTCAAGCTTACTACAACAGAATTTCCCTTGAGGTCTGTATTAATTGCATTGATTTGAGCAAGTACATGCTCACCATTGTGCTTTGGAGGGCAAAGTAGGTACTAAAGAAATGCCAGAAATTCTACCGGGGTTCAAGGAACTTAAAATGTCTTTGTCTCCACCTATGGAGTTTGGAAACTAGGAGAACAAGATTCAAGCCAACTGAGTGAATATTTACAGAGCATGTGCTCTACAACAGTGTGGCATAAAACAACAATAAGTAACGATAAATACACAAATTTTTCTCTTGAACTTGGTACCCAGAAGAGATTGCCCTAACCTTTCTCATTGGTCTCTCTTTTCATAGGTATTCTCATAACACCAAGGCTTCAATTTGTCTCTACTTCTAAGAAAAGTTACATATCTACTTAAATATGACATTGTGAAAAGAAAATAAAAGTCATTTTCCCTATAATTGAGCCTTAAAACCAAGAATTTCTTTTGTACTTTTCTGTTAAAAAGGAAACATGTCCTGATGGAAAGTGCTCTGGCTTGCAAGTGCACAGACCTTAGTATGAATTCGAGTTTGGCCTCTTAACAAATAGTCAGACCTTGGAAAAGTTGTTTTCTATCTTCCAGTTTCAGTTTCCTCATTTGTAAAATGGGGCTAATAGGGTTCTAACCAAAATACTTTAGTAAGGACCAGGAACAATTTTGGGAAGGACTGGCCACAGGAGCAGGCACATAGCAAGTGGTGAATTAGTGAGGGCTCTAACCCCACCATCCCCTCTGTCCCTGGTTGTTAGACACACTACTTATGTGTGGACTGACCAGGTTTAAGTCAGCTTGCATGCTTTTCCTTTATGGCTTATTTATCTCCCCTATGGGCTTGGAAAGAGATTAATATGCAGACAAGTTACAATTGCTCACACTCCTCAGTTCATATGTGGAATAATTTTTTCAATACCTTTAAATGTAACTCACCTGTCATATAATTGAGGTCTATAAAAGCTTCCACTTAAAAAAAAAATTATTACCCAACTGAGTATCTTCTGGAAGGTGCTGACTCTGTAGTTTTTAAAACCCATTGCTAATGGAATCATTTTTCACTGTGGAAATTGTCCCTCCGTTTCAAGGAGCACGAAAGGCTGGCCATAGAGCCAGCTGGGAGATTTTATCCCTCTCCATTCCACTTAGGCATACTATGTTTGATATTATTTTGCCTGAAAAAAAATGGTGTTGATATTTTTGATCCATCCCATACTTCTAGAAAATCTGAACATTGACATCTCCATTTTATGACATAATATTCATGTGGTTTTGAGTTGGTGTGCAATTGAAGGCTTAGGGTGTGGAATCAAAGCCACTTAATAGTTGTGGTTTTGGATAAGATACTTACCCTTTCTGCATCTCAGTTTCCCCATCTGTGGGATGGAGATTATAATAGAATCTTGCTAATAAGATTTTGTGAGATTCGTTTTCTGCATACAGGTCTTTTACCTCCTTTGTTAAGTTTATTCCTAGGTACTTTATTTTTCTTGTTGCTATATCGAATGGTATTTTTTTTCTGATTTCTTCTTCTTATATTTCACAGCTTGTGTACAAAAACGCCTTTGATTTCTGAATATTGACTTTGTATCCTGCTGTTTTGCCAAATTCACTTATTAGATTGAGTAGTTTTTTGGTGGAAGCAACAGGGTTTTCTACGTACACTATCATGTCATCTGCAAACTGATAGTTTTACTTCCTTCTTTCCTAATTGGATGCCTTTTATTTCTTTTTCTTGTCTGACTGCTGTGGCTAGGACTTCCAATACCATGTTGAAAAGAAGTGATGAAAGTGGACATTCTTGTTGTGTTCTCGATCTTAGTGAGGAAGCTTTTAGTTTTTGCCTGTTGAGTATGATGTTGGCTCTAGGTGTTTCATATATGGCCTTTTTAATATTGAGGAATGCCCCATTTATTCCCATTTTGCTGAGTGTTTTGATCATAAAATGGGTGCTGTACCTTATCGAATGCTTTTTCTGCATCTATCGAGATGATCATGTGGTTTTGTCTTTTCTTTTATTTATGTGATATGTTACATTAATTGACTTGTGTATATTGAACCATCCCTGCATCCCTGGGATGAATCCCACTTGATCATGGTTGATAATCTTTTTAATGTATTGCTGGATGCGGTTTGCCAATATTTCAATATTTTGTTGAGGATTTTAGCATCTATGTTCATCAGCAAAATTGGCCTGTAGTTTTCTTTCTTTCTAGGGTCTTTATCTGGTTTTGGGATTAGGGTGATGGTGGCCTCATAAAAAGAGTCTGGGAGTCTTTTCTCCTCTTGGGTTTTCTTTTGAATAGTCTGAGAAGGACAGGGGTTAGCTCTTCCATAAATGTTTTGTAAAATTCTCCTGGGAAACCGTCCAGCCCAGGGCTTTTGTGTGCTGGGAGGTTCGTGATAACTGCTTCAATATCCCTAGCTCTTGTCAGTCTGTTCAGGCTTTCTGCTTCTTCTTCATTCAGTGTTGAAAGGTTATACTTTTTTAGAAATTTGTCCATTTCATCCAGGTTTTCAAATTTCTTGACATATAATTGTTCATAGTAGTTTCTTACAAACCTCTGTATTTCTGTGGTATCAGTTGTTATTTCTCCTCTTTCATTTGTGATATTATTAATTTGGGTTCTCTCCCTTTTTTTCTTGATGAGTCTGCTTAAAGGCTTGTCAATTTTATTTATCTTTTCAAAGAACCAGCTCCTGGATTGGTTGATCCTTTGAATTGTTCTTTTCATCTCTATGTCATTCAGTTCTGATCTGATCTTGATTATTTCCTTCCTTCTATTTGCTCTGGGATTTATTTGTTGTTGTTTCTCCAGTTATTCAAGTTGTAATGTTAGGTCTTTTATTTGAAATGTTTCTATCCTTTTTAGGTAAGCCTGTACTGCTATGAACATCCCTCTGAGGACTGCCTTTGCTGTGTCCCATAGGTTTGGACTGTTTTATGTTCATTTTCATTTGTTTCCAGAATTTTTTTGATTTCTTCTCTTATCTTATTCTTGACCCATTCGTTGTTTAATAGTCTACTGTTCAGTCTCTATGATTTTACAAGTTTTTGAAGTTTCTCTTCAAAATCGACTTCTAGTTTCAAGCCCTGGTGGTCCGAGAAAAAGCTTGGTATTATTTCAATTTTCCTGAATTTTCTGAGGCTTGCTTTGTGTCCTCTTATGTGGTTTATCTGAAAAAGTTCCAAGTGCATTTGAAAAGTTTGTGTATTTTGCTTCTTTGGGATATAAGGTTCTGTATATGTCAGTTAAGTCTATTTGATTCAGTGCATCATTTGACTCCAAAATATCCTTGTTGATATTTTGTTTGGAAGATCTGCAACATTGAAGAAATAAATTAGGGAAGACACCAATAAGTGAAAGCATATATCGTGCTCATGGATTGGAAGAATTAGCATCATCAAAATGTCCATACTACCCAAAGCAATTTATAGATTCAATGCAGTCCCTATTAAGATACCAATGACGTATTTCACAGAAATAGAACAGACATTTCAAAAATTTGCATGGGAGGGGGCAAGGGAAAGAGGTGGGGGGGAGGCAGAGACAAATGTATTTAAAAAGTAAATTAAAAAAAATAGCTTTATGAAAAAAAAATTTGCATGGAATCAAAAATGACTCTGAATAGCTGCAGCAATTTTGAGAAAGATAAACAAAGTAGGAGGGATCACAATACTGCACATCAAACTATATTACAAAGCCTCTATACTCAAAAGAATCTGGTACTGGCACAAGAACAGACCCATAGACCAGTGGAACAGAATAGAAAGCCCAGAAATAAGCTCAGGTCCCTACGGGCAACTAATATTTGACAAAGGGGGAAGGAGCATAAAGTGGAGTAAAAATAGCTTCTTCAACAAATGCCGTTGGTAGATCTGGACAACTACATGCAAAAAATTGAAATTTGTTCATCAGCTGGCACCATATACAAAAATAAACTCAAGATGGATAAAAAGACTTAAATGTAAGTTGCAACACCATAAAAGTCCTAGAGGAGAACATTGGCAGGAAACTCAGATATCCCATGCAGCAATTTTTTCACTGATATGTCTCCTATAGCAAGGGACATAAAGGAAAGAATAAATAAGTGGGACCTCATCAAAAGAAGAAGCTTCTGCACAGCTAAAGAAAACATCAGCAAAATGAAAAGGGAGCCAGATGCATGGGAAAATATATTTGCTAATGATACATCAGATAGAGGTTTGATCTCCAAAATATATAAAGAACTCACTCAATTCCCCTCCAAGAAGACAAATGATCCTATCAAAAAATGGGCAAAGGACCTGGGCAGATGCTTTTCCAAGGAGGAGATATAGAGGGCCCAGAGATATTTGAAAGGATGCTCAGCATCACTAGCCATCAGAGAAATGCAGATCAAAACCACCATGAGGTACCACCTCACACAAGTCAGAATGGCCATCATAAACAGATTAAGAAACAACAGGTGCTGGAGAGGCTGTGGAGAAAAGGGAACCCTAGTCCACTGTTGGTGGGAATGCAGAGTGGTGCAGCCATTGTGGAAAGCAGTGTAGAATTTCCTCAAAAAGCTGAAAATGGAACTGCCTTTTGATCCAGTGATTCCCCTGCTGGGACTGTACCCTAAGAACACCAAAACACCAATTCAAAAGAACTTATGCACCCTAATGTTCATAGCAGTACAATTTACAATATCCAAGTGTTGGAAGCAACCTAAATGCCCATCAGTAGATGACTGGAACAAAAAACTATGGTACATTTACACAATGGAATACTATGCAGCAGAAAGAAAAAAAGAACTACTACACTTCGCGACAGCATGGATGGAGCTGGAGAGCATTATCCTAAGCAAAATAAACCAGGGGGCGAAAGACAAATACCACATGATCTGAACTATAAGCGGAACCTAACTAACAAAACAAAGATGCAAGGAAAATAAGATGAGCAACACTGAAAGGAAAAGAAACCAACAGAGACAAGAGGGAAGGAAGGATGGTTGTAGGGGGAAAGGAAGGGAAGGGTAAAGTCAAGGAACATATAGCAAGGACTCCTGGTCAACACCAAAGTGGGGAAGTTTTTTAGGAGGGAGAGGGAGAAGGGGACAAGGGAAAGTGGTGGGGGGAAGGCAGAGACAAATGCATTTGGAAAAATAGATGAATTAATAAAATAGATAAATTACTTAAAAAAAAGAGCTGTTGACACCTGAAAAAAATAAGATTTGGTAATATTAGATAGGACTATCATGCCTAGTGCAAGTATTATAATTGCTGCCATTATCATTTTTTATTACTATTATACTCCTATATTGAATTATGTTGAGAAGAAGTTTAGCTGTTAAATGTAAAGTGCTTAGCATAAGGTCTGGCACAAAGAAATTCTTAGTAAAAAGCAAATATTATATATTATTATTCATTTTTACTTATTGTGGGTTTTATAAACAGTAACTTGTCTATAACATTTATAAACATTAACTTATTTTGCATCCTTATGTTTGTTGCAGCATTAGTATTAATAGTTAAAGCATGGAAGCATTCTAGACATGCATCAACAGATGAATGGATAAAGAAGATGTAGTACATATACACAATGGAATATTACTCAGGATTAAAAAATATTAAATCTTGCCATGTGTGACAACATGGATGGACCTAGAGGATATCATGCTAAGTGCAATAAGTCAGATAGAGAAAAACAAATACCATATGATTTCACTTATATGTGGAATCTTAAAGAAAAAAACACATAAATGAATAAACAAACAGAAACAGGTCCATATGAAGAATAATCTGATGGTTGCCAAATGGGAAAGAGATGGGGTGATGGGAATACAAAATTTAAAAAAAATAAACATTACCATCTTGAATGTACAAATAAAAACATTCAAAATGGTGGAGAGCACTGGCAGATAATTCTTTTTAACCGCATGTCTTTTTCTATTAGAATGAGGCAATTTAAACATGCTTTTTCCTGATCTGTGCGAAAAAAGAAAAAAAGACTACTGGTACCTGCTCTCAAGTCTGGTGGGAAGGACACTGATATAAGTGGGTTATAATGAAGTAGTGGGTCAGTGCACTGATGATAAGGGCTCCACATAGTATGTAAGTGCTGAGGGGGAGCCACAAGCATCCTACTTCCAGCCATTAGAAACATTTGTTCTTATATAGCAAGGACTCATGGACAAAACCAAAGGGGAAGTGCTGAGGGAGGGAAGGAGGAAGGGGGCAAGGGAAAGTGGTGGGGGGTAGGCAGAGACAAATGTATTTGAAAAAATAAATTAAAATAAAATTTAAAAAAATGTTTAAAAAAAAAGAAACATTTGTTCTTTTCTTCACTCTTTACCTTTTTTACAAGTTATTTCACCTGCCAAGAATGCCATGTTCTCTATTGCCTGGCTAAACTCATATTTATCTCTCAAAACCCAGTAACATATCCCCTACTATGGAAAGCTTTTAGGAGCTGTCCCACCTTGGCAGAGTTGGCCCATGCATGCATGCACACGCAACAAAGTTAACTTATTTAATTATTAACCTATGTATAGGTTTCATAATCCCCATATAAAAGATGGATAAACAGACACTAAATGGCTAAATATTTTGCTCAAAGTGATACAGATATTAAGTGGCGGAGTTGGGATTTGAATCCAGGTAGTTATTAAACAGAGATCATTTTATTCTTTTGGCTACAAGGTTCTGCTACAAGATCTACCATGAAAATGCCTCTGGTTTGTCACTGGCTATGCTGAAAGTCCAGTTAAATTATCTAGGGCCAGGCAAGATAAATGAGATTATAAAATAATACTGGGATTTGTGTGGCCCCTCCCCTTCCAGGGTAGCACCCCATCTGGATGGCCCAGAGAAGACAGGAAGTCAAAATTCTTAATAAACTGGCTCTCTTTGCTTGGAACAGCCATGAATTAAGCATTAGTGGAAATGAATGAGACACCCACTGATTTACCCAGACCAGTTCTTTAGCAAGAATGTCTAAACATTTGAATTGTTTTGATAGTATTTTAACAACTTCTTATCAGCAGGAGCCTCACTCCTTATGAAGAAAGAAGGTCTTTAAGAGGAAGAACACAGCTTTTGATATGAAGCTGAAGTGAGAGGTTACATTGTAATGCCGTTTGGAGCTGCTTCAGTTAGGGTAGCTGGCTGAGAGAATTCAGGGGGTCTCCAGAAATTAGTGGCTGGATTCCTCACCACACAATTGTGATGCTGCTTATTCTAGATCACTCCCTTGCCCCTGCAACTCACAACACATGTAGCTACTGCATGTAGTTGCTGCTTTAGCCAGTGCAGTAGCAATGATGGACGTAACAATCATTCTTAATAGATACTGTTTAGTGAACATTTACTAAGTGCTCGGTCCTCTCCAAACTAATTTTCACTGAATCCTCACACCAGCCATCTAAAAATACTAGAGCCATCTTCACAGATGAGGAAACTGAGACACAAAAACTTGAATGCTGTATGAAACAGAGTCATAATTCCATCACCTTTGGCCTGAGTACTCAGAAACACAAAAGGTTAAGGGTGGTGGAAAGAACCAGATCGGAAGGGTTTTAGTTGTCTTGGAAGGCTTAAGTTAGGGACATTCCTTTGGTTTTCTCATCCTTACAATAAGGAGTTTGCATACAAAACATCATTGTTTAGTCTCTTTGTCCTTCACAGAGATGTCTCAAGAAACAGATTCATCTTAAAAGTCAATATATTTTGGAAATGTATGGAAGGATTCTAATTAAGCCAATGCTTCTGATTTTTCAACTATTAGAACAAAAAGATGAAAGCTGAGATGAGGAATATAAAATCCAAATTCAGACCGTCTTTACTAAGAAAGTTATAGATTGGCCTGTAGTACTAAAAACTAGAATAAATGTACATGAGTTATAACACCTCATTTTCTATTCACTTATTGAATTATCAAGAACAGTGCTTCTTAGTGTGTCTGAATCATGCAGAGGTCGTGCAAAAGTGTAGATCTTTGGGCCTGTGCACAGTTCTGACACAGGAAGTCTAGAGTGCAGTCTTCATTTCTAACAAATTTCGTATATATTATTGGCTCTCATCTGGTTAGGTACTCATCCTTGAGCCAATGTGACTTAGGCTAATTAGAGACTCTGACTGCAAATAAAGGCGTAAAGTGAACCCTACCTGATATACGAGGCTGAAAGGGCTGAGGGATGAATTCCACAAAGAAAAATGGGAGACCTGAATTTTTTGTGGGTCGAGTAGAGATAGATATTGGAGAAATAAACTACTTATTCCCACAGTTTTATAACATGATGAGATCCCTCAATAAAGTTCAAGCTGGGGCCAGAGCTAGCCCTTGTCATTCAGGTTATTTTGAAATAGGAATTCCCATAGAAGATGCACCTGACTCCTCTTAGCATATGAGCTGTGCTTGTGTGCAGTCTGCTCTATTTTCCTCCTTATTATATGTATGTCATGTGCTCAAGATAATTATTACTTCTTCCTGCTTGTATTGCTCCATAACACTGAGGTAGAAAGAGACCTTATGGTCAAAAGGTACAAACTTCCAGTTATAACATAAGTCCTGGGGATGTAAAATACAGCATGGTGACTATAGCTAATAATACTGTATTGTATATTTAAAGTTGCTAAGAGAGTAGATCTTAAAATTTTTCATCCTGTGAAAGACAAATACCATATGATCTCACCTATAAGTGGAACTTAATCAAAAGAACAAACAAGCAAGTAAAATATAACCAGGGACATTGAAATAAAGAACAAACTGGCAGTATTGAGAGGGGAGGCAGGAGGGGGATAATGGGGGAAAGAAGGGGAGGGGTTGTCAAGGAACACATATAATGGACATATGGACAAGGCCAAAGAGGGGTAGGATTGAGGGTGGGAGGTGGGGGAAAATGGTGGAGACAACTGTACTTGAACAACAATAAAAAAGAAAAGAAAGAAAAAAATTTCATCACAAGAAAAAAACAAATTGTAACTGTGTATGATGGGGGCAATTACATTTACTGTGGTAATCATTATATACACATACACACATACACACACGTCATTTTATTGTTCATCTAAAATTAATACAAATTATATTTCAAAAAAGAAAAAGACCTTAACAACTGGCAGTATGACAAATCTACAAACCTGCAAACATTTTGTTCTTTTTTTAAATTTTATTTATTATTTACAGTTTACATTAATACCCTCTAGGTCCATCCATGCTATAATAAACTGTAAGATTTAGTTCCTTTTTATGGCTGAGTGTTATTCCATTATATATATGTACCTCCAGTTTTTTTAATCCATTTATCTGTTGATTGGCATTTGGGTTGCTGCCATATCTTGGCTATTGTAAATAGCACTGCAATGAATATTCCTTTGAATTAGTGTTTCCTATTTCTTTGGATATATACCCAGAAGTGGAACCACTGGGTCATAAAATAGTTCTATGTTTGATTTTTTGAGGAACCTCCATACTGTTTTCCACATGGCTGCATTAATCTGCCTTCCTACCAAAAGTGCACAAGGATTTCCTTTTCTCCATACCCTTGTCAGCATGTTACTTGTGTATTTATTGATGATATTCATTCTGACAGGTGGGAAGTGATATCTCATTGTGGTTTTACTTTGCATTTCTTTGATGACTAATGATGTTGAATATTTTTTCATATGTCTATTGGTTCTCTGTATGTTCCTTTTGGATAAATGTCTACTCAGGTCTTCTGCCCAAATTTTAATTGGATTTTTAAATTTTGTTGTTGCTGAGTTATATAAGTCCTTTATTAATTTTGGATATTAACTCCTTATTGAATGTGTCATTAGTGAATATCTTTTTCTGTTCAGTAGGTTTTTGTTTTGTTGATGGCTTTCTTTGTGGTGTACAAACTTTTTAGCTTGATATAGTCCCATTGTTTTATTTCTCTTTTGTTTTCCTTGCCTGAGGAGATAATTAGAAAAATTAGTACTAAGAGAAATGTCAGATATTTTGCTACCTATAAAAAATTCAAAATTTTAAAGCAGTAGCCATAGCCCTGATACTGACAGGGTGTAAAGAGAACTCATTTCTCAAATCCAGGTAATAATTGAGACAACAGGAATTCATACTCTCATGCAGCTCAGAAGAGTCTGCAGACCTCTAGCCCACTGTCAAAGCAAGGAGGACTATTGCTTCACTGTAGATAGTGCTTTGATAAAGGAAGGATTGTTGTCCACCTCTTCTGTTCATTGCACCTGATGTCAACCTCTCAGGAGGCAGCCCTAATGAGAACAGTCCACACTAGGAAGGGGTTACATATGTGGCTTTTTACAGAGCATCAGAATACTCCTGTCCCTTATATCACCCAGTTTCCAGGTCTCCTAGGTGGACCCATGTCAGTATTTGGAATTCTTGATACTGTTCCTGATTCTCCAGCACCTAACATATTGCTTGATAAAAATGGGAGCTCAGAAGGTAAAACCTTGTTGAATGTTTGACCATATTGGTTGGACTTGAGTTTCTGGTCAATAAACTTATAGACTTATTATTCATTTACTTGTGTGCATAAAGTGTTCAGTCAGTCTGTTTGGTTGCTGTTGGGTCATTGATTACCAGACGGCATTTTTGGGACCTTCGAGTGATTGTAGGGGAGAATGGCCTCAAGGAGGAAGGGAGACATCCTCTCAATAGGAAGCATTATGTCTCAGAGTAATTTCACTTGCGTATTAAAAGTCATCACCTCATTTTGGACCACAAACTGGTGAAATTGAAATTCAGTAAAATAAAAATAACAAGAGCAACAATAAGATTTAGTATATTTAGTATATTTTGAATGTTGACTATATGACAGGCTTTTTCAAAATCACTTTATACATTTTAGCTCTGTCAGTGTTCATCATAACAATGATAAATGCTATTATTATTTCTATTTCCTAGGTGGAGAAATTAAGGCAAAGAAGTTCAGTTACAACTAACATAACGAGTAGGAGTAAGTGGCATATGCTGCTTTCACTCTTACATTGGCAGTCCTCAAACTTTAGTGAGCAACAGATTCACCACAGCCGGCTGGGCTCCAACCCCAAGGCTCCAATTATGCAGGTCTGGGATGGGGCCTAAGAATTTGTGTTTATAAGTGTTCACAAGCAGTGCTTAGGGTGTTTTCCAAGGTCTACATTTTGAGAACCATGATTTTAGGTAGGCAGACTCTGGAGTTTATGTGTGTGTTGCAGCCTCTCTAGGCTGGACAGGTCCACTTGGGGTAGAAGGAAGAAGATGTGTGGAGCCCTGGGGATGCTTGACATGCCTTTATTTGGGAAAGTCACATAGGCACAAGCCCGTATCCGGGGAAATGACACAGGCCACAAAGCTCATGTCCAAGTTGGTGCCCGATTCCCCATCCCATCCAAAGCTCCTATCCCGTAAATACTAGCCCTAACCAAAATGGGCTATAGGCCAGAAGGTGAAGTAACTATCATGAGCTGCACATGCGAGCCTACTCAAGGCTATGGGGCATTTTATTGCACCCGGGGCTCAAGGCCATGAGACCCGTGCTCAAGGCTATGGCAACACTGCTTTATCAGACTCCTTCGAGGTTGTGAGGAGCTTCTCCCTCCAGCTACCCACACATCTGGGTGAGGGAATCAGACAGCCTCCAAGTACCCTACAACATGCTTAACAAATCTGAGGTGAAAAAAGTACTCATTGAGAAATTGTGGCACATGTTGCTTTGACTTTTATACTTTGCATGGCTTACATAGGGTTCATGTTTGTGCCCAGGTACAGGTCATTTTCTGACTCACCTCCAAGATCACAAGTGTTCATACTGTCCCTAGTTACTTTGTACGGATTTCTCACAGCTGTAATACAATGCTAAACTTTCTTCCTCCGATTATTCATTCTCAGCATATTTTGTTACAGTAGCCTAAGGAGCCCTGTATCTCATGGCTATCATTCAGTGATTGGCTAAATAAAAGTATATACATCTAATCAAAGGAACACTACAAAGTTGGGGAGGAATGATGGTCCACCAAAATGTACTTCCCATTTTTTATTGGCTGGTCAGTTAGAGAAATAATTTCCCAGCTTTCCTTGCAGCTCAGGGTGGTCGTATGATTAACTGCTCCCCAGACAAGATGGGTGCAGCTTGCATTGTATTTTCTTTATAAGAAGCTTTCCTGCCTTGGACTTCCTTGTTTTCCACTTTCTTTGTATTGGGGTATAGACAGGATAGTAACTGGCTTTGGTATTAGAGATGATGACAATACCCTAGGGGATAGCAGAACAGACAGAGGAACCTGGGTCCCTGAAAGACGGTGTGGAGCAGAGTTTTCTTACCAGTCGGGGCCTCACATTAAACTGTTTTATGGGAGGAAAACAATTCTTTATTTAAGTCATTGAATTTTAGAATTTTTAGTTTTTGTTATTAGCCTTTGCAATAGCAAACAAGAATGACATATGCTGGTATGTATTAGTTACCTAAAATTACCCCCAAACTTAGTAATTTAAAACAACAAATGTTTTATTATCTTACAACATCTGTGGGTCAGGAATTTGGGAATAGCTTGGCTGGGTGGTTCTGATCCAAAGTCTCTCATGAGGATGTAGATCAGAGGTTGGCTTTGGCTGCAGTTATGTGAAAGCCTCCTAGACACTAAGAGGTCCCTTTTCAAAATGGCTCACTCATATAGTGATTGGCAGGAAGCCTTGGTTCCATGCCTCTCTGTAGGGTTGCTTTAGTGCCCTCCCAGTAGGGCAGTTGGCTTCCCCTAGGATGAGTGATCTGAGGAAGATCAAGGAGGAAACCACAATGCTTTTATGGCCTAGTCTTGGAAATCATACTTCATCCTTTCTGCCATATCCTGTTGGCATACATGTCAGCCCTGCTCAATGTGGGAGGGGATGGCACAATAGAAGGGTTCAGTGGGGGTCACCCTAGAAAAGAGCAACCATAGGGCATGAAAATATCTCCAAGATAAGCTCTTAGTAGTAGGGAGTGAGTGGTAGGCACAGTATGCTGCTATTTGTTTAGGTTTTAGGGATATATATAATACCTGGACACACATACACATATATGTGCTCAGAGACTCTAAAAGGACACCTAAAAAACTCATTACCTCTGTAGTTGGAGTTAGGGGACTAGGTGTGTGGAGAAGAACAGTAATATCTTCTATATCATTTTGTATGATTTGATCTATATATTCATTTGTAGCAAAAGTTTAATTAAAACATTGTTTTTGTTAACAAGCCAAACAATACCAAAATAAAATGACAAAAAAGCAAACAAAAATTGTTATCCAAGCTTGAGTCCAACATACTACCATTCCTAAAAAAGCAAGCTAATATTAGATTTTGATGTTCATTTATTTCTGAGAATAGTAATTCACTATGAGTTAAATAGTATGACTTTTTGATGTAAAAAACTTTTCCAAAGTGACAGTTTCCTCAAAGTGTTAATATTTTTGCTGTAATGCACAAATATTCAGAAGCAGAAGTTGGAAATGCAGGAAAATCCACAGTATCATCAACAGCAAATGTGTTCAGCGGTGAAAATAGCAAAAAAAAAAAAAAAAAAAAACATGATGTACTCCATATTTCACTTTCATGTCACCAAAGACAATTAAAATGCTCTGAATTAATATGGTTTGTGTCTTGAAACAAAGAAGCCTATGTCTACAGAATCACAAAGTTGTTTGCACTTAATGAACATACTATGTTCCCTGGAAGGTTTTACTTAAAATTTTAGATTGTGTTCTTCAAAAGAAAAAAAGAAAACTTAGAATTATCTAGAACAATTAGTTAACAGAAATAATAACAGTTCTTTGTTTAGGACCCAAGGGTTGATGTGGTGACTGGGGTTTATGTAAAATGCCTAGGGAAAAGTGGAAGATGGCCAATTTTTTTTTTCCATTTGTGACCCTATACAACCTGTTAGCAACATCAATGCATCTCAAATGATCTGTAGTGAGCAAAACTTTTAAAATTCTCTTACCCATGGTATGACCAACATACAGTTTATGCCACATGTGGCTTACTAGATAAGTTGGACAACATTAAAGTCAGCCTATTTCCTTCAGAACAACATAAATCCACTGAACACCTACTTGGATGCCATGGCAATGTCAAATTACTCTGGAAGTTTTTGAAAGCTTACTCTCCACTTCTATACTTATCAGGCCCTAGACCTGGTCACACAATTCATGAAAGGCATCAGTCACTGGGCCAGACATTGAGTGATACTGAGCTAGATCACAATAAATAGGTGGTTTGGATTTGGACCAAATAAAGTAGCACTGGACCTGTCTGTATACTGTTGTGGATTGAATTGCATCCCTGAAAAGATATGTTCAAGTCCTAAATCCTGGTGTCTATGACTATCACCTTGTTTGGAAATAGGTTTCTGGAGATGTAATCACGTTAAGATAGGTCATACTGGATTAGAGTGAGCCCTAAACCCAATGACTTGTGTCCCCATAAAGAGAGACAGAGAGAGATCTGAAGACCAGAGGAGGCACAGGAAGGAAGGACACATGAAGACAGAAATTGGAGTTATGCAGTTGCAATCAGAGAACACCAAAGCTTGCTGACAAACTGGAGAGGACGGGAAGGGGCAAAGCAGGATGATAGAGGGAGCCCGGCTGACATCTAGGTTTCAGACTTCTAGCTTCCAGAACCATAGAGAATAAGTTCTTTTGATGCCAGTATGTGATACTTCGCTACCACAGCTTTAGCAAACTAATACATATACCAATAGTGGATTCTGTTGAAAAACATTTTAATATTTATTAGGTTAAAAAAAATTTTATAGCTAAGTAACTTTAACAAAAAAGTAACAAACTTAAAGATTATGTTATCAGATTAAATGCTATCTCTGTAACATTTCTCAGGGCTTTTGATGTAAAATTAGCATCTCCTATTGACTAAAATCTATCTTCCCAGAATATATGTCAAAAAAAATTAAGCACATTAGCTCATTGATTGACAAAACTCTATGAAGTTGGGGAATATTGCTCTTGCTATGTCAGAGATGATAAAACTTATAAATAGAATGGTTAGATGATGATTACTGATGAGGAGGGGTGATGAAGCAGAGACTGAAAGCCTGGCACTGTGGGTCTGGAGCCTGGCCTATCCTGGAATGTCAGGGGCACTGGGGGTCTCTGAGATCTCCCACAGTGATGGCAGGTTTGTGTGTGTGTGTGTGTGTGTGTGCGTGTGAGTGTGTGTGTGCTCGCGCGCAGAAGACTTATAGGATGAATGTTCAATGGCAAATGACTGCAGACTTGTCATTGGATGAACATGCTGCTGCTGAGAATATTTTAGGATTCAAGCAGTTTAGGATCCCCAAGAAACTAATGGAAGTGATTATCAATGGCCTTCAGCGGTGCAAACATATTTAGAGAGCTGAACAAGTTATTTTAATATCTAAATATTTCCATTTGGAAGCAACTTTTTTTTTCTGCAGAATTTGAGCTTTGAACAGGGAGACACACATTGGTTAGTGACAAATAACAGCCCGACAAAAGCCTAAGAATAAAACCTGACCCAGCAAATGGAAGAAAGAGTTAAATCAATGGGCCATGAGAATTGAAGAGAAACTGACTCAGGTGTGAAGAAATGGCATGATTGTGAACCACATCATGTTGCCCAGCAAGTGAGCTCATTTTAAAAAATGAACAACATGAAAGGAATCAGGGAGACCCAACACACAGGGTATAAACTGTTGAAAAAGTGAAGGAGAGCGAGATGTGGCCAGTCTGAAGGATTTCAAAGTCCACACTATTCAGAGATGAGTGAAGTGGCGAAGATGACAAAGTAAATGATTATGCTTGTTGGTATTAGAAAGTCAAGATGTTTTCCACTCTCAGAGGATGACTTTGCTGCTTATTTCATTGAGAATCTAAGAGCAACCAGAAAACAGTGCTCTCATCTTTCCAGCCCAGAGCTACCCCAGCCTGCAGTTCACCCATTTCTTTTCCTTTCTTCCTGATTCAAGGGAGGAGCTGCCCCCTCTCATACCTGGTCTTTCCATCTATAGAAGAGACTCCATTTCTTCTGACCCATTCTAGGACTTTTCTCTTGTCACCCTCCTCTTTCCCTTTTGTGGTGGTGGTGTTGCTGTTGTTGTTGATTATTATTATTATTATTATTACTAATTTACTTTCTACAGAATCACACGAATGTGATTATAACCATACTGAGATGATTTTTCTCCTTAAAATGCTTTCCCTAGTCCCTCTTTTTCCCTTCAGCCAGAACCCCATTTCTCTTCCTCCCCCTTAGCACAACTGAAGAATTCTTTATTCTCCCTTTTACCATTTCTTTATGTCCAATCTATCTTGACAACACTCCAATCAGGCATTTTATCCAGACGATTCCACCAAATTATTCTTGTCAAGCTGGTGATGACCCTGTCTGGGCAAATCTAACAATTACTTCTCTGTCCTCATTTTACTCAATGTCTCAGCACATTGACATGACTGACTACTTCTATGAAACTCTTTCTTTCCTGGGTTTCCAGGATACCAAACCTACCTGGCTTTTCTTCTGTTTACTGGCTGCTTATTTTCAGTCTCCTTTGTTGGGTTGTCTCTCTTTTGACCTTGAAATATTAAGGCTCAGTCCTTAAAACTTTTCTCTTCTCTGCTATACTTGCTCCCTTGGGGCTCTCATCAAATCCTATGGCTTTAAATTCTATCTGCAAGTTACTGTCTCCCAAATCTGTATCTTTAACCTTGAGGTTTTCCCTAAGCTGTAGGCTCATATACAGAATAATTTCTTTAACTTATCCCTTCAGCTCTCTAGTAGATAATTTGCACATAATCTGTCTAAAACAGAGCTCTTAATTTCCCTTCCTCTCTGCCTTCAAACCTGCTCATGTAGATTGGGTCCTTTAAAAGTAAATGTTGAGATGGGGTTTGGTGAGCAGGTGGTTTATTAGGGGTCAACATATCTTGATGGGAAAGTAGAGGAAGATAAGAAACAGGGTTGAGAGAAGATAGGAGTTTTGTTTTGAGGCAGGTTCAACAAAGTCTTGGCTTACCCCATGGAGAGTTCTGGAGTACACATGACCCATTAGAGTTGTCCTGGGTTGGGCCTAGCCTTTATCAGTTACTGAATGTGGGCTGTCCTCGGAAGGATACACTCCTGGATAAGGCAGCTCTCTGCAGCTGAATAAACCCCAAAAGTACTGACATACCTCTTACTCAGTGCCTTTGTCGTCACTAGAACCACTTTGCATCACCTAACAGTTTTCTAGAGTATGTCACCTCTCTAAGTTTAATATGCACTGCATTGGGAATCTAGGAGTTATGCTACTTTGGGATACTTTAACCCAGTCTAAAAGTATTCTTTGTATAACATTAGGATGCCACTTTTTCCATTCATTTCACAGTAATTATACTTGTGATCTCCGCAATACCACTACCTACTCGTATTTTATTCTAAAGATATTCTTAAGGTGAGAATTGGGCTCTGGGGCAAGATGGTGGAGGAGTGAATGAAATTCACACTGACCTCCTCCCAGGACCAACCTGGAATTACAACTAAATTGTAGAGAAATTACCTGGAACAAACAACTGCACAACAGTGAGAGAGAAGCCTTACAACCTTGGACAGACAGAAGAATCAGCATTAGCACAACTTAACTGGTAAGAAGTATGGTAGAGACTCAAAGGTATGATGGGGGACCATGGCTGGCAACACCAGTGGGATAATAAAATGGCCAGTTTGATGCCCCTGAGAAGAGTGGGGTTTAAACCATAAATGGGGATTTCCAGCCTACAGCATCAGAGCCCCAAAAGTACACATATAATAGGCAGCTGTGAAAAGCAGCAGAGTTGATCTCTTCCAGAGACAGGCAACTGGAGAAGCAAAGAGCCATTTAAAAGGCCACTGCATACATTTTTATTTGTAGCCACTTAACCTGGGCTCTGGCAAAGGTAGGAGCAGATTGGGCTAGAGATGCCTGAGGAGACACTGGGGAAGGAGGCTTTGGGGAAAGAACTGAGGGAATACCCAGTGGGATCCTGGTGATAGTCATGCCCCAGATGGCAGCAGCCATCTTGCTCAGGCAGACTACTCCCATCAGCAGCAGCAGCATGAGAAGACACAAGACCCCACCCCCAGGAGGGACTCTGCTCTGCCCTGTAATGCCTAAGCCAGACTGCTGAATGCAGAGTAACTAGATTAACAACTGAAGGATTCCTGGAAGTCTCAGACAGACTGCCTAAGATCATAGAGGGTCAGCATATAACATCATCAAAGGCAAATCCAGAAAGAACAAAAAAAGAGCCATCTACTACCATAGAAGTTCATACCACAAAGTCAGGAAATCAAAACAGATCAGTTAAAGAAGCAGAGGCAAAAAAAGAAGAGTCTCACAAATAATGGGAAGACAAAGCAACAACCTCAATCAAAGGGAAAGGGGGAATCCCCAGGAAGAGAACTAAATGAAATAGAGGCAAGTAAACTCTTAGATATTGAGTTAAAAATAATGGTCCTAAGGAAGCTCAATGAGCTAAGTGAGCTCAGAGAGAATTACCAGAAACTACAGGGAAACTATGAGGAACTTACTACAAACTATATCAGCATGAAAAAAGGACATAGAAACTAGAAATAAGAGGCAAGAGGAAATGAAGAATACAATTTCTGAATTGAAGAACACAGTAGAAGGAATAAAAAGCAGGCTAGATGAAGCAGAGGATTGCCTCAGCAAGCTGGATGATAAGGTAGAGAAAAGCTCCCAGAGAGAGGAAGAAAATGAAAAAAGGTTAAAAAAAGTGAAGAGGCATTTAGGGAAATGCAGGTTAACCTGCAACATAATATCTGTATAATAGGTATTCCAGAAGGAGAGGATTAGGAAGGGATAGAGAACCTGTTTGAAAAAGTAATGATGAGAAACTTCCCTAATTGGAAGAGAGAAGAAGTCACACAAGTTCAGGAAGCACAGAATGTCCCATTCAAGAGGAACCCAATGAGGCCCACTCCAAGACACATCATCATTAAAATGGCAAATATCAAAGACAAACAGAGAATTCTAAAGGCAGCAAAGGAGAAATAGGTGGTAACATACAAGGGAGCCCTGATACAGCAGGCAGCTGAGTTCTCAACAGAAACACTACAAACCAGAAGAGAATGGCAAGAAATATTCCAAGTCATGAAAAGCAAAGGCCTGCAACCAAGATTGCTCCACCCAACAAGGCTCTCAGTTTAAATGGAAGGTGAAATAAAGATTTTCCCAGACAAAAGAAGGCTATAAGAAAATATTCACCAAACCAGCATTGCAAAATACACTAAAGGGACTGCTTTGAGAAGATGAAGAAAAAGAGTGATAATGAGAGGAACATGGGTATAAAGGGAAAAAATGAATAAGTACCTATCAATAATAACTTTAAATGGATATGGATTAAATTCTCCAATCAAGAGACTAGGGTAGCTGAATGGATAAGAAAACATGATATGCACATATGCTGCCTGCAAGGGACCCACCTCAGAACAGATGGCCTACACAGACTAAAAGTAAAGGGATGGAAAAAAAAAATATTCCAAGCAAATGGACAGGAGAAAAGGAGAAAAAAAGCAGGGGTAGGAATACATATAACACAAAATAGATTTCAAATCAAAGATCATAAAAAGAGATCCAGAAGGACATTTCATAATACTCAAAGGAAAAATCCATTAAGAAGACATAAACCTACCATTTGGGAAAATATATTTGCTAATGAAACATTGGACATGGGTGCAATCTCCAAAATAAGTAAAGAACTCTCACATCTCTGGTTCAGGAAGACAAACAGTCCAATTAAAAAATGGGCAAAGGACCTGAACAGACACTTCTGCAAGGACATACACAGGGCCCAGAGACTATGAAAAAAAGCTCAGCATCACTAGCCATCAGAGAAATGCAAATTAAAACCACAATGAGATACCACTTCACACTCATCAGAATGGCCATGATAAACTAATCAACAAAGAACAAGTGCTGGTGAGATCATGGAGAAAAGAAAATCCTAGTACACTGCTGGTGGGAATGCAGACTGGTGCAGGCATTGTGGAAAACAGTGTGGAATTTCCTCAAAAAGCTAAAAATGGATCTTCCTCTTGACCCAGTAATTCCACTGGTGGGATTATACCCTAAGAAATCCTAAAACACCAATCAAAAGAACCTATGCACCCTAATGTTCATAGCAGCACAATTTACAATAGCCTAGTACTCGAAGCAGCATAAGTGTCCATCAATAAATGAGTGGATCCAGAACCTATGGTACATTTACACAATGGAATACTATGCAGGAGAAAAAAATAAAGCGTTCCTACCCTTCATGACAGCATGGATGGGACAACAGAGCATTATGCTAAGCAAAATAAGCCAGGGGGTGAAAAATAAATACCATATGATCTCACCTATAAGTGGAACCTGATCAACAAAACAAGCAAGGACAATACAACCAGTAACATTGAAAGAAAAAACAAACTGACTGTAGCAAGAGGAAAGGAGGGAGCCAGATAAGGGGGAAAAGAAGGGGAAGAGTCAAATCAAGGAACATGTATGAAGGACCCACAGACAAAGTGAAAGTGAGGAAGGAGTGAAGGGGGGGGTGAGCATGGGAAAGTGGTGGTGGGAAAATGGAGACAAATGCATTTGAACAATAAACAAAAAAAGAAAATAAAACATATTTTTAAAAGGCCCATTTATGACACAGAAGCATTTCAGTTATGAGAGTCATATGTCCAGAAATAAATACTCAGTCTGTGTATATAGACAAGTAGACATTAAACATAAGAAATTAATTGTTTACTGGAGCCTTTACTAGTATAAACTAGAATTGATTGAGGACTTTTCAGCTTAGGTTTCCCCCAAAGTATGCCTGGTTGTTCAAAATAAAATAGTTAAGAAACTTGGTAAGGACATGTGTATAAGGAGATTCTGTATTTCCTGAATGGTGAATTTTGAGAAAAACAGCTTTCCTTATATTTAGACATATATGTTATTTCAAACTAAGTTAAAAACAGATAGATAGATCTGTCACAGTGGTTGAAGGAAACCTTATTCTATATACTAAAGTCAATTCCTTGAAGGCCCATACAACAAACCACTTTTCTTCAAAGCAGCACATCTTGAGAACCACTTTTCTTCAAAGCAGCACATCTTGAGAAAATCCTGCATTTCTGTTTCACCTCTATTTAATTTTGCACATAAAGCTCCTCTTGAGAAAATAAGCACCTCATGGAATAAGTGACAGACCCTTAATTCAAGGCACAGACATTATTATTCTACAATACATGGGCCCAAAAAACCAATTTCATATTTTATAATCTGATTTTAGAAAACTTGGCTTATCCTCTTAACTCCTGAGGGTTGGTTTCCTTGTCCAGGACACTCTGTCTTCTGAAGTCAAGAAATAATAATGAGTATGCCTGGTGGAACTCTTGCCCTCATCACAGGACTCAAGCCTACACATGTGTATTTGTGTTCCTGTGGAATTTATGAGCATTTCTGCTACTTCACAATTTGTCAGAACCTCAAGAACAGATGAATATAGAATTGAAAGGTGAACATGTAGAGAAGACATATTTCCAATTAGTAAATTGTATTTTTAAAAAGTTTAGCAAATGAAAAACTTTTAAACCATTTCATACCTTTTAAAGTTTTTTGTCAAAAGTGATATTGTTTTCTGTTTCATTCCTGCTCTTTCCCTAAGTTCCCCTGCCTCCTATTTTATTTAAGTGTTACTGAACACTTAAATAAAGGTAGTATCACAAATAGCAATTGGTAGGATAGTTTAACTACCTTCCACAATCTCCCAAGAGACCCTGAGTTAATTGTACCACAATATGGGCCAGCATATGGTATGATTGGGGTTCACCACTATGCAGTCTTCTTTTCACAGGACTTGCTCCCCACTTTATTTCTCTCCCATAACACCTTTTGGTTAAAAACTAAAATCCCAGTCATCACTACAAAACAACCCAAATAACATCAACTATTATTTATTGACTATATATTGTTTCAATGTGCTTTATGTACACTATCTCATGTGAAGTGAATACTATAATTAAATCCATTTTCAAAATTAAAAAACTGAGGCTCAAGGAGGTAAAGAAACATCATAGACAAAACTACTTAAGTGGAAGGCTTGGCCTGTTAGTTAAATCCACATTCTTAACCCCTGCACTTTGCCCCATGCTCAGAGCTAAAATATACCCAGCAGATTTGCTCTTCCAGGCACCCTATTTTCAGAACAACACAATGAATGTTCAGGGAAGTAGAGGGACTCATTTGAAGTTACACAATAGTTGACCAGGGTTGACCAAGATCATAGCCTGGATCTTTCTCATTTAAGCTTGATTGTCCAGGTATACTCTGATGTGTCTCCAATACAATTAGGATTCTGGGAAATAAGGGACTAATTGCTCACACTGTCTTTTGATTCAAGGAAAACTGACTTGAAATTGTAGTGGTGTTATATACAGGCAGGCACTTAGGAGAGAAAATAGTGACTGTTTAGTTCCAGTTACTTTTCAACTTCTTTGCATTCACTGCTGTTATGCTAAATTGGCACCTTCCAGTGAAGCCTATATCAAATGTTTTCAATGATTTGGTGTCTAACTGTGTGGATGTTTGAATACGACTTGAAAAAAATCTCTTTTACTCATCTAATTTTTTAGGACTTTGCTTTACTTCACTCATCACATTTATTTAGAAAGTGAGACCAATAGTCACTAAAATGAATTCTTGAAATATTTGGCATGCTGCATCTTAAAGCTAGTTTTTAAAGGATATATAAAACATTTTCTCCCTTCAAGCTTTATCACTTCTCCATCTAATATCTATCTATCTATCTATCATCTATCTATCTATTATATATCATCTACATATTTAATCTATTATCTATCACCTATTTCCTCCTTTCTCTTCTTTCCCTTGTCCCTTCCTTCTTTCCTTCCTTCCTTCCTTCCTTCCTTCCTTCCTTCCTTCCTTCCTTCCTTCCTTCCTTCCTTCCTTCCTTCCTTCCCTCCTTCCTTTTCCTGTCATATGTATCATCTGTAATTATATATTTATTTCCATAATGGCCAAGTGAGAAAACAGATTCATACACCAAACCAGCGGTGGTAAAATGACTGCTTTTTTCATAGAGTTAATAGTCAACTTTCTATGCACTCTGATTCAATGATGTTTTTGTTAGGCTTTTGCTATAACATTTTTTAAAAATCCTCAACTGAGTACATTCTTCCATTGTTTTCAGATAGCAAGGAAGGGAGAGAAGAAGGAAGAGAGAGAAACATCAATGCACTAGAGAAGCATCAATTTGTTTCCTCGTTTATATACCCAAGCTGGAGATCATACAAGCCCAGACGAGTGATCAAACCTGCAACTTTCAATTATGGTACTATGCTTTAACCAACTAAGCCACACTGGCCAGGGCTGCTAAACTGTTTTATTGAGTCTGATGCAGAATTTCAGAACCAATTCTGAGCATGAATGACAAACCTACCAATTAATAAAATTAACAGGGACATTGACTCCATGCAGTAGGGGCATAAGAGAGGCAATTTTACAAAGTATGCCACAAATTTTGAGCTACAAAACTCTTCTCACAAATTACCTGGTTGTAGTTTCAATTCATACTTACCATGGTATTGATGCATACTATTTTTCATGGATAAAAACAAATGATTGTTTTGAAGAATAATTTGTTATCTTTTCTAGTGGAGTTTGATAAAACTATTCACAGCCATGTAATTGACAAATTATTTATAAACTACAGTACTAATATCTGGTAGCAATGATATTTTTAAGGGTCTATCAGCCTTTCCGATAGATTGTGACCTTGTTTTTCCTCCCTAAGTGTGGATCACTTGCCCATTTTAAATTATAACAAGAACAAACGTGGTGATGTGAATGACATTTTATAACAAAAATAACCAATGTCTCAGTAGACTGCAAAGAAAATTGCCCTCTCCACAGTCACATTTAAATTCCCAAGCACACAACATTTGGAGACAAAGAAGATGGAATAAGCATACATTTTCTCAAAATAAAACTGAGATTATTTGTTATAAAGGAGAATGATACAACATGTTTTATTTAAGATTTAAGATAAGGTGAATGCACAAATAAAATACTGAGCAAGCTCACTCTCATATGACCTTTTGCACATTTATAGGGGTCATTGTCTTCTGTCAGAGTCAGATCTACCCCCATCATTTTTCTTTAGGCAGAATTTCCAAACACCCCCATTTAGCAACACCTGAAACTCCCTATCATTAGGATGGGGAAAATGCAGTGCTGATGGTCACGACAGACAGCACTAATTAATTGTAGCACCCCTCTTGCTGTTAAACCTGGCTTGGCCAAAACATAACTAAACTTTGTTAGTGTCTATGTACTAGTATTCTCTGAGGATGCACTCAATTATTTCATTTTATTGGAAGGGAAAACAACTTATTTAAAAAAAAGTTACATGACCATGGCCTGGAAGCAAGGTCTAAATTCTACTTGAAATCAATTTCACAGCTGTCCTAGGCACTGTTGTGATAGTGGGAAAGAACAAGATATTACCCCAGTGCTCAGTTAGCGCACTAGATGTAAGCTACCTGGAATAATGCAATACCAGCTTAACTCATGGATTCTTAACCAAGGTCAATGCACAGAATTCAGGGGTGGAGGGAGCATCCATAAACTTTGATGGAAAAACACACATCTTCATTTTTACTAATCTTTTATTGAACTTGAGCATTTCCTTTAATTATGTCTCTATGTAGCAAACCACAGCACTTTAGGTAGAATCTGTGGCTTGTTATAAATCATAGCACTCTTCACACCCTACAGACATTGAAAATATATTGAAATAAAGTTTGTGTTCATCACATCTTTGAAATTGTAGTGGATCACCACTAGATTCAGTTATTTGATATCTTCTTAAAAAGACATATATTGCCTAACTGCAGTTTTGGTTGACTTCATTTTGTAGTCCTGTTTCCTTTGTAATCCTATGTATTCTGCAAGCATTCAAAAACCTTCTTCTGAGGAGAGCACAGATGCAGAAGGGACACAAACATTTTAAGCTCCTGTTCTTTCTGGATTCTGTTTTCATCTGTATCCTGTCATTTCTTCTTTGTGCTGCAATCTCAGTGGTCTTGTTCAAGAGTTGCTAAAGCATGTCTCTTTCTGCTCTACACTCCCTGCTGCCCATCACAGAATAGAACCTAGACTCCCTGCAGTGGTCTATACAGAGCCCTGTGTGACCAGTCCCCACCTTCCCCATCTCTCCAGATTGCACCTGCCACATCTCTCGATCTCACTGATGACCCCACTTGAGATCTTCATACTGATCTCTTTGTTTCTCTTTGCACTGGCTTTTTCCTCTGGGTAGAAATTTTGTCCCTGGTTATTCTCATACCTCTCTCCCTACTTCCTTCAGGTCTCTGCTCAGATGTGCCTTTATCAGGAGTCCTTCCCTGCCTTCTTATTTAAAATAACATTTCCAACTCCACCACTCTATTTTTTTAAGTATTTTTATATTTTTAAATTTTTAAATTACAGTGGATGTATATCACTCTCCTCATCCTACTAAATTTTTGTCATTGTTTTATCGCTACCACCATGTTATATACTGTTAGACTTTCCCACTGGACTCCAGGGACTCAAGTTTGTATCAATATAATAAAGGTGTAAATAATGTGTGGAAAATGCACAGGTAAGTAATGGATAGGTAAGACAGAGCAGTGGGATGCCCAAGGGCCAAAGCGATGAGTCTTACTACATCTCCAGAGTCTCCTCTTCCCAGCAGGAAAACTCAGGTGATCTTCATGGTCTGACAATAAGCCCTGGTCTGACAAGATAATTTTACCTTGGCCCTCAGCAAGAGGAATTCAGGGAAGGCTGAGGAAAATGAGCATGCGCCCTGGGAGAATGAGGCCTGAAGTTTCTGAGCTGGGATGAGCTATTGAATATATAACTTCTCAGAGGCCCATGTTTCTCAGCTACAAAATGGGGCCAAATAACACCATGGAATCCTCAAGGCTGCTCTAGAATAAAATGAAATAAGGTAGATAGGAAGGTTATCCCAGCACCTGGCATGTGGCAAGTGCTCAAAAAAAGGTTAGTTCTTGCCGCTTTTATTGTTTTTATTAAAGCAATGAATCATTCATCTGTTATGATATAAACTTTAGGCCAGGGGCATCCAATGTTTTAGTGTCTCTGGACCACATCAGAAGAGCTGTCTTGGACCACACATTAAATACACAAACACTAATGAAAACTGATGAGAAAAAAAAAAGCACATTTTAAATAAATTTACAATTTTGTGACAGATCACATTCATAGCCATCCTGGGCTGCATATGGCCCATGGGCCATAGGGTGGACACCCCTGCTTTAGACCAAAGCCTTTTCACCTGGAAGTCTGAAAAATTGTTCACTAGGGTTGTAAATGCCAAATACTTTCAATGCAAACATAAGTAGATTTCTGTAAAGAAGAGAATGTGATAAACCCCTTCCATCTCCCACCCCATCTTTGCTTATCAAGGTGAAGGCAAAGATGGTCTTTGAGGAATGGCCTGGGAAGAGAGGCACAAAGCTGTGACTTAGCAGAGAATTACCCATTGAACTAAAAGACTGGGGGACAATATTTGTCTTCATTGGATCAAATGCATTGTGGCATAGAAGGAATAGAAGACAAAATAGTCTTGAACTTTAGAAATAAACACAAAAGTTCAAAGAAATTTCCTACCATGATGGCTCAGGACAATGCTCCTATGTCCTCAGAGGGAAGAGGACTGCTCATGACTGATGATGTGTGGTGACGAAGGATGAAATTTTGTATAAATGGAGAAGAAATAATGTTGCTTACAGTTTATTGGGAATCAACATTCTCTGCCATGTGTGCTGAAGTTCTCAGAGATTCAGACACAGTGGGTAAGAGGTAAGACCCAAGAGTCTGCATTTGTAATAAAGCACACTAAGGAATTCTGATAAAAGTGGTCCAAAACTCATTCTAAAAAAGATGTGATGAAAGCAAAGAGGTAAAATGCAGGCCTCTCAGCATATCTCAACCCAGCTCACTTGGACCAGAGAGCATCAAGTTTTAGTGTAAACTCTATAGGTAACATAAAGGGAAGTATTTACATGGCATATCTTTTCTATCTACAGCATTGGAAACCTGCATAGTCATGGGAAGATTAGAGATCTCTATCATCTCTTCCTTGGGGACCTATCTCATATTGACTGCATTTTCTATAGTTAATTTATAGTCCTTTTTTATCCTGGAATATATTTTGCTCTGTCCAGTAATCCACAGGTAAGTGCTAAATTGTCTCTTGGAATTCTGGATTTAGAAAGATTGTAGCTCTGCATTCTAGTGTGCAAATGTCAGCAAAGCAACAACAACAACAACAACAAAAAGTGTAGTAGATTAGATTATTATTCAGCAAAAATCACTTGCTTTTACTTCTCCCTGACCTCCATGGGAATGGTATATTTCCTACCTTGTGAATTTGGGTTTGATCCAGTGACTTGCTTTGGCTGATGTAAGGTGAGTTGATATGGCAATATGTGAATTCTAAGCCTATATGCAAGATTCTGTATGTTTCTACTTATCACTCTTTTTTGATTAAAAAACATGTATGATTAGTTTTTTGTGGTTGCTGTTACAAATTACCACAAACTGAGTAACTTAAAACAGAAATGATTTTTTTCTATTCAATGCAATCCTTATTAAAATGCCAATGACGTATTTCACATAGAAAAAAAAACATTAAAAAAATGTAAATGGAACCATATAAAACCCAAATAGCAGCAGCAATTTTGAGAAAGAAAAACAAAGTAGGATGGATCATAATACCTGACATCAAGCTATATTAAAATGCCACTATAATTAAAACAGTCTGGTACTGGCATAAGAACAGACAGATAGCTCAATGGAGCAGACCAGAGATCCCAGAAATAAACCTAAGTGTCTATAGTCAATTAATATTTGACAAAGGTTGCAGAAGCATAAAATGGAATAAAAATAGTCTCTTCAACAATTGGTGTTGGGAGAGCTGAACAGCAGCATGCAAAAAACTGAAATTTGACCACCAATTCTATACCATATGTGAAAATAAACTCAAGATAGATAAAAGACTTAAATGTAAATTGCAACACCATAAAAGTCCTAGAGGAGAACATAGGCAGGAAACTCAGATATCCCACATAGCAGTATTTTCACTGATATGTCCCCATAGAGCAAGAGACATAAAGGAAAAAAAACAAAAAACAAATAGGACTTCATCAAAATAAGAAGCTCTGCACAGCTAAAGAAAACATCAGCAAAATGAAAAGGGAACCCACCATATCAGAAAATATATTTGCCAATGATACCTCAGACAGGGATTTGATCTCCAAAATATATAAAGAACTCACATGACTCCACTCCAGGAAGACAAACAATCCATTTAAAAAATGGGCAAAGGACCTGAACAGACACTTCTCCAAGGAGGACATACACAGGGCCCAGCCCAGAGATATTTGAAAGGATGCTCATCATCACTAGCCATCAGAGAAATATAAATTAAAGCCACAATAGAAAGATACCACTTCACACCGGTTAGAATGACCATCATAAATGAATCAACAAACAATGGGCACTGGCGAGGTTGTGGAGAAAAGGGAACATTATTACACTTTTGGTGGGAATGCAGACTGGAGCAGCCACTGTGGAAAACAGTGTGCAATTTCCTCAAAATCTAAAAATGGAACTGCCTTTTGACCCAGTGATTCTGCTGGTGGGATTATACCCTAAGAATCCCCAAAACACCAATTCAAAAGAACCTATGCACCCCAATGTTCATAGCAGCACAATTTACAATAGCCAAGTGCTGGAAGCAACCTAAGTGCCCATCAGCAAATGATTGGATCAAAAATTTATGGTACATTTACACAATGGAATACTATGAAGCAGAAAGAAAGAAAGAGCTACTACTATTCGTTACAGCATGGATAGAACTGGAGAGCATTATGCTAAGTGAAATATGCCAGGTAGGGAAAAACAAATACCATATGATCTCACCTATTAGTGGAACCTAATCAGCAAAGCAAGCAGGCAAGGAAAATATGACCAGCAACATTGAAAGAAAGAAGAGAGACTGACACGGATGGGAGGGAAGGAGGGAGGGGAGTAGAAGGGAAGAGGAAGGGTCAGATCAAGGAACAGGTGTGAAGGACACATGGATGAAGCCAAGGTGGGGAAGGATTGAGTGGGGGAGGCGGGGTGGGTGAGGCAGGGGAAAGTGGTGGTGGGTAAATGGAGACAAATGTATTTAAAATATTAAAAATAGAGAAATTAAATAATTAATTAAGAAAGTTGTTCTTTTCTTATAGAAAGAAGTAAGGAGAAACCTCCAAAGGGTTCTGAGCTTTAGGAGCAGTTGTGGCTGCATCTTTGCCATTCTAACCAGCCATTAGAGCACATATCTAAGAACCCATGTTTCCTGTCTGGTTCTACCTGGAGGAAAAGACAAAGACCCAAGTGCTTCAGAAAGTGCAACTAACATATAGTATTTTCCTTAAGTCACACCAAACCCTATGGGAACAAACCCCAGAGTTGTGTATACTTTGCAGGTCTTCTATCTTGAGTCAGTGTATGACAAATAAGGAGGGGCTGAGATATCAGTTTTATCTTTATCTTTTCTTTTTGTAGGCTCCCTTAAATATTGGGATTAAAGAATATGCTCTGGCTGGTGTGGCTCAGTGAATTGAGTGCCAGCCTGTAAACCAAAGGGTTGCCAATTCAATTCCCAGTGCAGGCACATGCCTCGATTGCAGGCCAAGTCCCTGGTAGGGGGCGCATGAGATGCAACCACACACTGATGTTTCTCTCCCTCCCTTTTCCTCTCCCTTCCCCTCTCTAAAAATAAATAAATAAATAAATAAAAATTTTAAAAAAGAAAAAAAGAGTACTTAAATCTCATAAACCAAACTGTAAGCTAAAGAGAACACACATTGTAAACAAAACTCATTTTGAAATAATCCAATGGAGGATGTATAGAATTATTAAAGATGTAGTATGCAAAGGGAAAATTCCAATTTATCAAATCCTGGGCCATGGATAGGAGGTTTCTCCAGAATCCACGGAAGTATAGACACTTACATATATTAAATATTGGCAATGTGTGGTTAAGGTGCATTAGGTATGTTATCTAGTATAATTCTCATTACAATGTCATTAGATAGATAATATTATCCTAATATATTGATAATTATGAGAAGGTTAATATAGCTTGAATAAATTAATATAATCTTATTTTTTACCAGTTGAAAAATATTTGTAGTAAATTTAGATAACTTGTTCAAAGTCAAACAATTGGAAATGGCAGAGCTATACTATAAACCTGATACTTTCTCTTCCCAAGTCATTATCATTACATCCCACTGTTTTGCTGACAGAATGAGAGGATTAAATTTATAGTACCTCAAAGTAATAAAACATTATGCAGAAAATAGCACATTATAAAATTCATTGTCCAATACTGCCATTACTGGAAATCTTAAGTTTCAAAAAGGGTTAGGGATAAATTCATCTCTTACCCACTTCTCTGATCATGTGTTATATTTTATTTAACTCTCCAGCTGAATACTATCCTTCACTAGATTTTTCTTTTCAATGTTTTTGCATGGACATTGTTTTTTCACACAATATGCTTCTACCTTCAATCTGAATGCTACATATTTTTCAAAACCTAGATAAATGCCTTTTTATTTAAAGCCATTCTATATTTACTCAGAAATTAGGCCCCTATCTCTTCATACACTTTATTGGGAACCAGGTTTGTTTCTGATTTATTGCTATGATGCACAGGATATACCTTGAACATGACTATAAAATAAATTTATGAAAATAGATTGCAATTCTGTAATTCATAACAAATAGGAGTCAGAACTGCTTTGTGAGCTTCGCTGAGAAATGGATCAGCACCTTGAAGGGCGGCCAGGCCTATTATAAGAAGTTGGCCATGGGTAAGCCATGGGTTTCATCCTTTTTCACAACTGTGTATGCCCTTTTATAAACTGTCTCACTTGTTACTAAACAGGTACAAATAAAATATAAAAGATAATTTACAAAGTTGCTTTTTAACCTATTTCAGAACATTATACTCATTGTAATACTTTGGCTATCATGGTTCATGTCAACACATGTTATGGAATGTAGACACATGTCCTCTCCTTGAAGCCGATGAGGCAACTTCGTAGAACAGAAATAACACAGGCGTAGGAATCAGGAGATCTGGATTATAATTCTAGATGTACTACTCTGGACAATAACTTAATCTCACTCACTAAATTCAATTTCCTCAAGTGTAAAAAAGCTAATCATATCTTTTTGCCTATTTTGGAGGTTGATCCTGGCAATAATAAAATAACATATTATGTCTGATCACTGTATAATCATAGTTTAACATTTTTTTTGCTAAGTAACAAAATCCCATATTTTTCAAAACCTAGGTTGTTATGACAATATTGATCCCACAAACCCTAGCATGGACCGACCAGTCCATTAAGCAACTTTAATTGTGGGGCAGAGCATATTTAAATTGACCACAAATCAAAATTCTTTCAAATAGGTCATTGCCTTATTTCTGAAGTTTACTATATACTAGAAATACTATGAGATTAAAATTGCAAATGTTCTTTTTCTCTTTTTTAGGGTTTAATTCTCCCATGGATGAATTGAGAGGAAAAAACAACTCCATGTTTAATGTGGCTCTTTCTCAAGTCAGCATTTAAAGTTCCAAGTCAGCATTTAAAATCCTGTCTTGAAAACCTTAATAGAAGATAAAACTATCCTAATTAGGATAATGGGAATTTATGTATCTAAGTATAAGGATCCTGGACAGAGAGGAAGTGCTCCCTGGGGCACCTCTTCACTCAGGTGGGAGTAAAAAATATGTTGGGAAAGTGATAAAGGTTTACTACTCTGAAAATATATTGAGAAGGCATGAATTTCCCCTCTGCCTGGGGAAGATTGAGAGCTGTGATGATGACTCTGAAGGCTTTATCAGGGGTCTGACATCAATAGACACTCCCTTATCACTCAGTCTCTGTGTAATTGTTCCTTTTCACATGTATGTGAACACACACATACGTACCCTGCAATGCCCTTTGAGACACATTTTCCCTCTTAAGCCTCCCTGCATGAAAGTTGCCGTGCATATTGGACAGAGCTTACCAGCTCTCTTTATCACCTGTTCTGTTATCCCCCCTGAGAAAACGGAATACTCATTTTATTGTCAGGTTCTAGGATACTTAGGACAAATTTACTAGTTGATGGAGTAACAGCAAATTAAGAGATTATATATAGTATTAAGTATAATATCAAACTCCTAAGAAAGTTTAATGTTAAAATAGACTTTGAACTAAAGTAGATTCTTACTCTAGAATTTCCCTTAACATCTGTCTCATGTCTGCAAAACTAGATCCTTTTTACTAGTCAGATAATGGCATAATGAATTTTATTCTGCACCCCCCCCCACAATTCTGGGTTTCAGTTTCTCCTTTGTTCATATTTTCAGTTCTGAGAATCATTTACAGCCCACAGTAAGCAAGGGTAAAAGTGTGAAAAGTGAATCGAAGTAACTTTCCTAAGAATTTATATTTTTAAACTTTTATTATTGGGTTCCAGGTGTTTATTCTCATAACTCTGAAATATTAAGTAATAACCTCTCCTTGTTGTGTCATGGAGACACAGCATTTACAGTCTTTGGCTAGAGGAATTAGTGGGTATGAGTCTGTTCCTTATCATTTTGGACTTTACAACATCCTTATGAAAGCTCTTCTTTCTGAGATGGCCTGGAATTGAGACTTTCATGACATGGGATATGCCACAGAGGAAGAGAAAAGTCCCAAGTTCTACCAGCCTATTGGCTTCTTTCTTAAGGACATTGACTAAGGGGAGTTGGTGGCACATGAGTTTCGTTAGACATAAAGGTTGGGTGTAGCTCTCTTTCTGCTTTTTTTTTTTTTTTTTTTTAATCTTACTTCCAAGATAAATGTGCATACGAGAACTGGAGAGATCTGTTAAAATGTATATTTTCACTCGGTAGTTTTTTTTTGGGAGACAGAAATTCTGCATTTCTCACAGGCTTTCAGGTGGTGCAGAGGTTGCTGCTCAGTGATCCACACACAAGACAGCCATAGGTTTTGGCTCAGCTCATGAGAGGATGTAGGCCTCTGCCAGGGTAGTAAGCACAAATCCACCTGATCATCATTTAGCGTTTGGCTTTTTTCATCTCCTACCTCCTGTATGTACAACTCCTTTAAGCTCTTTTTGGGGAAGGTGATAAGAAAGGCAGGTAGGGTCTCCTGGTGTGAACATTCCATTGATAACTTAGGATGTTACCGCTATTCCTGTATTCTGCAATTCCATTTAGTATTCTAGATTTAAAACAGCAGTAGTGAAGTACTTACTATCCAGAGGATATATCTGGTCCCCAGAATGGTATCACTGCCATTTTTATTCTCTTTTTCTTGGTTTATGTTTAAATTTCTAAAGACATCCAGTCTTCATGGAAGCCATTATCAGTTAAGTTGCTGATATTTTTGGAGACTCCTGTGCAGGGGCTGGTAAGAGCTTTTTCAAATTGATAATACCTAAATTAAAATAACATTCACAAACACAGCTTTAAACACAGATAGAAACTCGGCAAAGCTACAGAGGCATATTAGCCTGCCTAATGAAGCAGGCAGGGAGATAGAGAATTATTCCTCTTGGATTGAGGATGTTAGCAGCCTCTGTTGAGTACCTGTTCTTTGGTATCAGTAATGGTACTGACTTCTATTCCTTTACAGGATGGTTCTTCCATAAATGTTACTGAACAATTGCTTTCTGTCAGAGACCTTATGAGAGTAACAAAGTTAAATAAAACAAGTGCCTACCTTGCAGAAATCTAATGCTGTCCAAAACTAACACATTAATGCCACAAGATTTTAAAGAATTTTGTAGGCCTTTAATGTATTCATCTAATAGATATTTATTAAGCCGCTACCATGTGCCAGGCCATTATGGTGAAAACAACTATAATTCCTCCTTCAGTTAAATTTATCAAATAACCAAACACACAAATAAATAGTGATGGGAAATTCACATGTATCATGAAGGGTAGATGGGCTCTAAGGGAAAAAAAAGAGGAAGCTGTTTGAGAATGGGGTTACAGAGACCTACTCTAGGAAGGGACATTTATTTCTCAAAGGATGAGAGGTTTTCTATGTAAAGAGATGAAGCAGCCCAGGAAGAAAGGATGGGATGTATGGAGGCCCTGAGGCATGAACACACTTGATACATTCCACAGCTGAAGGCAGGCCAGTGACCCTGAAGGCTATGAGGGATGAGAGAACAGCAAGGTGAGGCTAGACAAATAAGCAGAGTCAGTTGGCATGACAGCACTTTGTAAGACCTTTCTTAAGCCTGTACTTTCTTCTACTTGCAGTGGGAAACCACATATTCATTCTTCACTTTAAGTAGCTGACTCTGACTGCAGACAGGAGAGAGACAAGAGGCAAGGCAGAGGGCCAGTGGGGGTTGTCATGCCTGTCTTCTTCAAGAAGTTTCAACACTGATTAAAGTACTGCAAGTCAACTTGGACACAAGTGTGATCAGAATGTTTAATTCATTCATTTGATAATTATTTACTAATTATCTCTTATATGCTGGGTACTGAGGAAGACAGGAATGCATAAAACAGACAAAAATCCCTAGCTCCTCTTCCTTCCTCCCTCCCTCCTTTCCTTCCTCTCTCCTTCGTTATTAACAACTATATTGGAATACGAGGAAATGGTACTTCCTATAAATATTTATCATTATTATTAATTATTACCAACTCCTATTTTCCTCTATATTTTAAGATGAGGCTTTCTAAGAGTATGTGAGTTGGGGAAAGAATTTTAGAGTATGTCCTCCAGGGAAGAACATGGGTTTTAGAAATGACCTAAAAAATATAATAAATCTTGTTATCCTTTTGGGTAAGAACAACACACTACATATTGAGAGACTTGGATTCCCATTCCCATTAAACTATTTTTAAATTGTAACCTTGGGCACAATGCTTATTTTTTCTCATGTATAAAGTAAAAACATTGAATTGTGTAATCTCCAAAGCCCCACTAAGCTATAAATTTCTTCTGTGGAAATCAACAAGGGATTTGGAATCAGAGGACCTGATACTTATGCTTGCTAACTTGTGACCTTGGCAAAGTCACTCAATGTTCCTGAAGCCAGGATCCTCATCTAAAAACAGAAATAAATGATTCTATCTAGAATAGCAGACCTGGTATTTTAGTACAATGCATGGAACTTAGAACTAAAAGCTATTTTTAAATGGGTGAATACTTTTCTTGTGAATTCTATCTTGTGAAAATTAAATGGGATCAAGCATGTAAAGAAATTTGGAAACTATGTAGTACTGTTTCAACAATAGTTTATATACCTATTATAAACTCATTTATATTATAAAAACAGCTTTTTTTGTGTTCTGGGCTAAGCATGGCTCTTTATCCAGCATTATTTGTTAATATGAGGGTATATCTCCAAATTCTTCAGCACACATTATAATAGCAAAAAGTATAGCTAGAAAAAAACGAGTGGGTATGCCACTTAATGAGCTATTAAATTTCCCATCAGAAAGCCAGAAACTCAGAGGGAGTCCAAAAAAGCAAATTCAGCATAATCAGCCAAACAATAGGCCACATTTAAGAGCCAGCATTCCATTCTTAGCATGCCTATAAGATATACTAAACAGGAAAAAAAAAAAAAAGCCAGCATTGGCTCAGACTTCCTTTTAAGGTAACTTCATTCATCATTTTTAATACTTCCAATTTTCAGGCAACAGCCTCCTAATATGGACTTGCAAGTTTTATATGAGAATGATAAGTGGTTTACAGTATGACAAGTTGCCTCTGTTGTCTTAGGTTGGAATTTCTGTGAAATGATGGTTTGATTTCAACCTGCCAGTATTTCATAAATACCAGGGTGGTGGTTCACTTTGTTCCCCACCACTTATCCTACTACTTTAGTGTTCTAACTTTTTCTTTCTCATTCTTGAAAGAGTTGTTGGGGAGACCAGCTATAGTTTGCCCTGGTTTGATGTTCAGTAGACTTCCCAGGTTTCCCATGAAAGATTTCTTTTACTGAGAGTTACTTTGATCTTGAGGTAGATTTCAATGTTCTCAAAGGACTTGAACAAATTCCTTAGGTATGTGACATAAAGAAAGAACATTACCTTTTTATTTCTGCTCCAATTCATCCATCTGGAATACAGGCCAGTGGGAAAGCTAGAATAAAGCCTAGGCTAAGTTGACACTCTGCTTCTAGTATTCACTAGTTCTATATTGCACTAAAAAACTTGTGGGTGGTCTCATGGAGTGGGTTGGAAATGAAAGAAGGGAAAGATGTTGTGTAAAGAGGCATGGTAAATGAGAATTAATGTTTTCTCAGGGAGTGGTATGGGCCAGATATTTTATCAGTAAGAACAGCAGCAAAAATAGAAGCAATACCAATAAAAACAAGGTGGCTATCATTTAACTGAATGCCTACAATGTGTCAGGTACTATAGAAAGTTCATGACATACATCAACTTGTTTATTGCTTACAAAACCATGTGAGATTTTCACAGATGAGGAAATGGAGGTAAAGAGAGATTTAGTGATTTACTCAAAGTCATGTAACTAGAGTGATACAGAATTGGGATTCAAACCCAGGTCCATCTCAGCCTACAGCACAGGGCCTTTCCACTTCACCATGGAGTATCAAGAAGTTCTCAAGAACATTTGAATGTTCTTGTTTTTCTGGCTCCCCTGATTTCCAGGGCTGATATGAGGGAAAGGAGTTGGCTCAGGGCGACAGAGTGGCTTCTTCTTGCTGAGAGGATGAGAAAGCTTGACTTTTTTCTTACTTAAAGCTAAAGCGAATCTAAATTGTGAGGTGTTGGCAAAAGGAAAGAGGAATGGTGTTAAAGGTAGAAAGCATCCTGGTGATGTTTGCAAACCAGGGGCAGGTGTGTATAGACCATGTACACATGTGCCCAAATGAGAAACACAGAGACAAACAGGTTGTTAAAGCAGAGATTAGTTATATCTGGTTGGGTAGAGATAATGGATTCCCAAAAGGCTTCATGGAAGAGGGGGTTTTTGAGTTGTGGTTTGAAAGGGAGGCAGAATTCTGACAGGCAAAAATGGGGGTATTCCAAAAAGTCAAATAACAAAACTCACCAGTTTTATCTTATACAAAAATGTGATTTTAATTGAGAGAAACTCATCCCATTAGGCAAGCGTCTTCTTGGTCAACAAAGAAGTTTTACCCAAGCAGTTTGCTAGAGTGGATATTATTACACTCTAGTAGAGTCTTGACGTTAGAGTGGAAGACCAGGTTTCAAATTCTAATTCTGGCACTGATGTGGGACTTAATCACTCTGAAACTTAGTCCCGCCAGTAGTAAAGCTGTGATAATTTGTGCCCTAGCTTTCTCCAACTTTTAGACAGTTTCCAATGAGATAAAATAGTTGAAAATGTTGTAAATGTAAGGAATTATCATTTCTTTTGGAATATTTGTTCCCAAAATCCATTCTAGATATTTCTGGGGATAGTGGCTTCCATTAGAAAGCCTCTTTGAGGTTCATTAGCTAAATGACTTGCCCCACACCATTTTATCATATAAGTCAAAATTCATATGATGTTTAAATTTATCAAACAAGCAAATGTTCAAGATAAATTTTGGACACAGCTTTCTATGTGTCAAAGTGGGTCATAAAAAAGTCCATCACATTTGTATACAAAGCACACACACACACACACACACACACACACACACTACCATCTATCTTGACCAGTCTTTTAATACAGAGAAATATTTAGATGTCAAAAAAGTAGTAAGAACACAACCTCAGTAAAATATCAGTATTTTAAGTGGATTAAAGGTGGCTTTATGAGGAATTCACTGCATAGTTGCTTTGCTGCAGAAGCGAGAGCATCAGACTGATGGCATCAAGTCATGTGGGCCCAGTTTCAAACTTCCCACAGATGCTTGGTAGAAACAGTTAATTAATTAATTTTGGTGGTGGTTCCATAGGCTAGCAAATATGATGTTGTTCTAGATACTGTCCTTTTAGATACCCTCCTTTTATAGGTTGAGGTGAGGTTTAAGACTTTCAAAGTATCTTTGTACCATACCTTAACTTCTACTCCCAGCACAGCACCTGAGAGGGAACACTGAAGATAATGCAAGGGCACATGGACCATAAGAGAGAACTATTTTATTTATTTGTTTGGAGTTTTGATGAGTTTAGCAGGTAAAGAAGAAATTGCGTGGAGATGTAGCACCCATGCATTTGATATATAAGCTGAATTTAGACCTAACCTTTTCCAGTCCCACCTGCCTCCCACATCTAGATTCTACTCTATCATCTCTCAAGTATATTAAGGTTTGGGAGCCTTAATGGGAAAATGGCTTAGACTCTGAATAGTAGGGTCACTTTAGAGTTGTTCCACATTTTTTTAAAAAATCATGTCTATTCTATTACAGTTGTCTCAATTTTTCCCCCTTTGCCCTCCTCCACCCATCCTACTCCTGACCTCTGCTCCCAGAGTCAATTCCCACTCTGTTGTCCATGTCCATGGGTCATTCATACATGTTCTTTGTCTAGTCCCTTCCTCTTCTTTCCACCATTGTCCTCCTTCCTCATCTCCTCTGGTCACTTTCACTCTGCTCTGTGTTTCCATGCCAGTGGTTTACTTTGTTCATTAGTTTATTTTGTTGAATAGATTTCACTTACAAATGCGATCATATGGTATTTGTCTTTCACCGACTGACTTATTTCACTTAGCATAATATTATCCAGTTCTATCCATGATGTTGCAAAAGGTAGGAATTCCTTCCTTCTTTCTTTTTTTAAATGTAGATTTTATTTATTTATTTACTTATTTTTAAATGTCAAAATCAATTATAAAATGTTAAAAAAATTGAAATCTGTTATAAAGTCTTAGCAATTAAAACAACATGACACCAGCACAGAAATAATCAAATACATCAATGAAATAAATTGAGCATTTTAGAAACAAATGTATATATCTAACAAGGTAATATATGATTAAGTTGATATTTTAAATCAATGGGGAAAATAAGGCTTATTCAACAAATAAAGTGCACAGGCCACTCTTACTTGAAATAAAACCAATATAGAGTCCTATTTCACACATTATACAAGAAATATTCAGGTGGGTTAAAAATCAATATGTAAAAACAAGGGGTTTTAGGAGAAAATACAAAGTAATATTTTTCTTACCTTGAAGTACAATATTCAAACCCAGAAACTATAAAGTAAACTACTGACAATATGACTAGATTAAACATTAAGACTATACAGTAATATACATATAAAAAAAGCTAAAGGACAAGTAATAGAATAGGAAAGTATTTGCAACACATCAAAAAAATGGTTAAGAGTTTTTTCAGGGCAAAAATTCTACAAACTTTTAATCAAAAAAATGGATAAAGTATACCAAAGTCATTTAAAGCTTTTTAAATTAATAGAAATAGACAAGAAATATACAAAAACCAGTTTAGTTTCAACAAATAAAGTAACAAAATAACACATCATTGTCACAATCAGATTAATCAGTATTAAAAATATTGGTAATATCAAGTGTTGGTGACTGTGAAAGGAACTGGGGATTCATAGACTCATTTTCTTAATCTTCTTAAAACAGTTCCTTTAGCATATTTTGTAATGCTGGTTTGGTGGAGGTGTATTCTTTAAGCCTTCTTTTGTCAGGGAAACCTCTTATTTCACCTTTCATTTTAATTGAGATCCTTGCTGGATAGAGCAGTCTTGGTTGCAGGCCTTTGCTTTTCATTCCTTGGCATATTTCTTGCCAGTCCCTTCTGGCTTGTAGTATTTCTGTTGAGAAGTCAGATGCTAGCTGTAGTGGGGCTCCCTTATATGTTACAATCTCTTTCTCCCTTGCTTGCTTTAGGATTCTCTGTCTTTGATATTTACCATTTTAATGATGATATGTCTTGGAGTGAGCCTCACTGGGTTCCTCTTGAATGGGACCCTCTGTGCTTCCTGGACTTGTGTGACTTCTCTCCTCCAATTAGGGAAGTTTTCCATCATTACTTTTCAAACAGATTCACTCTCCCTTCCTCCTCTTCTTGTCCTTCTGGCATCCCTATTATATGGATATTATTACGTTTCAGGTTCTCCTGCATTTCCCTAAATGATTCTTCATTCTTTTTAAGTCTTTTTTCATTTTCTTGCTCCCTCTGGGAGCTTTTTCCTACCTTATCCTCCAGTTCACTGATCCATTCATCTGCTTCATCTAGCCAGCTTTTGATTCCTTCCCCTGTGTTCTTCAATTCAGAAATTGTATTCTTCGTTTCCTCTTGTCTATTATTGCTAACTTCTATGTCCTTTTTCATGCTGATATAGTTCCTAGTAAGTTCCTCACAGTTTCCCTGTAGTTTTTGTAATTCTCTCTGAGCTCACAGAGCTCATTGAGCTTCCTTAGAACTATTGTTTTTAACTCAATATATGATAGTTTACTTGCCTGTATTCCATTTAGTTCTCTTTCTGTGGATTCCTCCTTTGCCTTCGACTAAAGGATGTTTCTTTGTCTCCCCATTATTTGTGAGACTCTTCTTATTTGCTTTTGCTTATTAAATTGATTTGTCTTGACTTCTTGACATTGTGGTATGAACTTCTTTGGTTGGAGATCGCTGTTTTTACTTTCTGGATCTACTTCTGCTGATATCAGATGCTGACCCTGTCTCATCTTAGGCAGTCTGTTTGAGACTTCCAGGAATCTGTCTGTGGCTATCTCCTTCAGTTGTTAATCTCGTCACTCTGCACTTAGCAGTCAGGCCTAGGCATCACAGGGCGGGGCAGAGTCCCTCGTGGGGGCAGGGTTATTATGTCCTCTTAGGCTGCTCAGAGTGAGTCTGCCTGAGCCAGATGCTGCTGCCATACAGGGGAGGAGTCAGCACCAGGATCCCTCTGGCTACTTTCTCAGTTCTCTCCCCAAAGCTTTCTTCCACAGTGTCTACTCAGGTGTCTCTAGCCCACTCTGCCCCTGCCTTTGCTGGAGCCAAGGATAAGTGACTGCAAATAAAAATTTATGCATTGGCCCTTTAAAAGGCTTTTTGTATCTCCAGCTCCTGTCTCTGGCAGAGAGCAACCCTGCTGCTTTTCACTGCTGATTGTTTTCTGTGTACTTTCTGGGCTCTGGTGCTGCAGTCTGGAGATCCCCGCTTATGATAAACCCCACTCTTCTCAGGGAGATCCAACTGGCCATTTCAATATCCCTCCGGTGCTGCCACTGTGGGTGCCCTGCCTACCTTCTCTAGTTTCTACTGTACTCCTTATCAGTTAGGTTGTGCTAAAGCTGATTCTTCTGTCTGTCCAAGGTTATAAGGCTCCTCTTTCACCATTGTCCAATTGTTAGTTCCAGGTGATTTCTCTACAATTTAGTGTAATTCTAGATTTGTCCTGGGAGGAGGTCAGTGACTTTCATTCATTCCTCTGCCATCTTGAAGTCTAGAGTTGTTCCATGTATTTACTGCTAAGGATGTTCTTATATGTTAAATGCTGAAGGGTTTGAATGTCCAAGTATCCACATAAAGATATTTCTTTTGTTTCTTTCTTCAGGAGTTATTCAACTTTGGCAATCATATAATTATGGAATTGTGTACAAAAAATTATAAATCTAAACTTTGGGGCTAACTTGCACATTTTTAAGGGTATTTTTGATAAGTCATAATTTCCATTTTAACACACTGATTTTAATGCTTTACCTTTCTCTTCAAAGCAAACAATGGCTCCACACTTTAAATCATTCAGCTAAACAGCACAGGGCTTGGACTTTAGTGGCAGAATCCTTTTTCTTACTATGCTTAGGAGATCCAGCAAGTTCAGTAGGAGAATAGTGAGACGCTGCCTAAGAATATTCAAGGAAACTGTAAAAGAACCTCTAGTTTGTGTTTTTTGTATTAGTCAGCTATGACCATAATGATGCCATGTAACAAATCATCTCCAAGCTCAGTGATTTAAAATAACAATCACTTATTCTTATGTATCTGGGTCAATGGCTTAGCTGAGTTAGGCTGTGGTCATTTAGGTAGCTCTGCTTTCAATTATGGATCAGTGATGCTTGGCTGTAGGCTTGGGATTGGCTCAATTTGTTCTGTGCCCAGTCTGAAAGGCAGGGGCTACATGGAACATGATCTTTTCATGTAGTAGGGGCAAAGCGAGCCATAAAAGTATAGTTTAAGTTTATGCTTCTATCATCACTGATGGCATAGTTTACAAACACGTACAAAGCCATGGGCTAGGAAATGCATTCCAACTACTGTGAGGTTATGGCAAGGGCGTTGATATAGGATTCTGGTACATATGGTTAAAGAACTGTGATTAGTAATTTCTCCTACTACAGGTGAGGAAATCAAGGTACACCATGGAAAGAAAGGTTTTGGAGGCTAAAAGGACCAAACTCTGCCTGGTGAGTTGTTTTTCTGAAGGCTGCCAAGAAAGGACATATTTTAAAGGCAGTGACTTGAGTTTTTTTCTATTAGCTTTTAGTTTTATTGACAGATATGGACCCTTGTGGCCATGATTTATTTCCCCAAAGCTAACATATGGCATATAGGTGAATGTGGGATGAAGTTTCATACAACAAACTGGAAAATTTAATCTTGTTTAGTCTCAGTTATCTAAACCCTAGTCTAAAACAGAGCACTGGTAAGTTGAAACAAGTAACTTAATCTCTCTGTACCTCAGTTTCTGTACTGATTGAAGAGGTCTAATAATGACATCTACTTCACAGGACTGGTGGGAAGAAATAATAAGATAGTGCAGGTAAAGCATTTGCTACAATAATTTCTCAATAAGTTATTTTCTTCCTACTAATATTAAAACAATGCTCAGGAAGTATATCCTAGAGATGGACAAAAGAAGACACCTCAGAGCATGTATCAAGTTCTCAAGATGACTAGAGAAGAAAGAATACTTGAATGATACTTTTAAATGATATTGTTTGAAAATAGAACAAAAATTGATATCAAAATACGGGGTTCAGTTCAATGTGGCTGCTTCTTGCTTCTGCTTTGCACTGTTATTTTCCATGTTTGTCTCATGGTCACTTCAGGAAATGCTTGTTGATCAGATCATCACAATTTCACTGGAAGAACAAAGTGACGTCTGGAAGTTCTGTTCATAGGATCTCTCGGCTCATATTTCACTTGGCCATGCTCTGAGCATGAGAGCTTTGGAAAGTGTTTATTAGTCTGAATTTGTAAGAAGTATTATTATGGGAAATCTGTTTGTGAGACACAAACATGTCTGGATAAAATCGCTTAGGACATGCACAGCTCTCAGGAAATCTCAGAGCTTTCTTTGACTTTGCAAAATTTTGATCAAATGCTAGGTGGGGGGTTTTGTGCACTGACATATCACAGCCTCAGTGGTATTGTCTCAGAAGCAATTACTGCTGATGGAAATAAAAGTGAGGAGTCAGTGACACTCCTTATTTCAGTGGTTCTCCAAAGGGATGTCATAATAATACTAGTATGCCATGGATCCTTCTTGTGTTTCCCTTGAAATTTTGATCAATGTGTACAATTAATTTTTGCCACAACTGGGGGAGCACATTATTATGATGATTTCTGTCAAATGTAAGGGTGTGATGACTGAAACTTAGAGAAAGCCCTGTATAGTAATCTGCTGACAGTGAGAAGAGGCTAATCATGATATCAAGTCAGTATCAAGAAACAGCTTGGATTTCTTGGAATACTCAAGAACTTTGCCCTGCTGATACTTTGGGAACTTAGGAAAGTAAACTCTTTTCCTAAAATAGTCTGCATTGGGTTGAAATACAATCAACACAGAGGATAAAACTAGGTTATTTTAGTAGACACTGTGAAGCATTATCCTATTTTAGTAGAATCATGCTGTAGTTATTATAGTCTAATCTATTGTTGTTTTGAATCTCTTGATCGCTTTGATGAATTGCCAAAATTTCTGATATTTTAAAGGTCGTGAATCACTAAGTTACAGTAAACCCTTGTTCTTTAAATACTGCAGGGAGAGAAGCTCAGAATTTTCCCAGAGAATGGCAGTCTAGGAACTGTGTGCTTATGTGTGGAACATTTTGATTCTCAGGAAAGATTTGAGATTTGAGGGAATACAAAAATATCTGAAGAATAGTAAGTTTGAAACTTCCTTATATTAAAATGTTATTATAAGAGATCAAATGCTCAATTGGTTACTGCTTGCATCTAAAAGAACTAGAGAAACAACAACAAAAAAATCCCAGAGTGAGTAGAGGGAAGAAAATAATCAAGTTCAGGGCAAAATTAAGTGATATAAAGACAAAAATAACAATTAAAAAATCAATGAACCCAGGAGTTGCTTCTTTGAAAAGATAAACAAAATTGATTAATCTTTAACCAGATTCATCAAGAAATAAGAGAGGATTCAAATAAATAAAATTAAAAATGAAAGAGGAGTAACAACTGATACCACAGAAATAAAAAAGATTGTAAGAAATTACTATGAACAACTATATGCAAAGAAATTGGACCATGAGAGCAAAGTGGATATATTTCTAGAAACATACAACCTTACAAAACTGATTTAGGAAGAAGCAGAAGACCTAAATAGGCTGATAAAAACCAACAAAATTGCAGCAGTAATCAAAAAAGTCCAGACACACACAAAAAAATCTCAGGACCAAATGGCTTTATAGGTGAATTTTATCAAACATTCAAAGAAGAACTAACATCTATCCCTCTCAAACTATTCCAAAAAATTCAAGAAGAGGGAAAGACTCTCAAACTCTTTATGAGGCCAGTATTATCCTAATTCCAAATCAGGTAAAGACATACAAAGAAAGAAAATTACAGGTCGATGTCTCTGATGAACATAGATACTAAAATTCTCAACAAAACATTGGCAAACTGGATCCAGAACTACATTAAAAAGATCATACACCATGATCAAGTGAGGTTTATTCAAGGGGTGCAAGCATAGTATAATATTCTCAAATCAATATACATAATACATCACATAAACAAAATGAAGGGCAAATATCATGTGCTCATATCAATAGATGCCGCAAAAACATTTGATAAAATCCAGCACTCATTTATGATAAAAACACTCAGCAAAGTGGGATTAAAGGGAGCATTTCTCAAAATAATAAAGGTCATGTACAAAAATCCTACTGCCAACATCATACTCAATGAGCAAAAACTAAATGTATCTCCTTTAAGATCAGGAAGAAGTGAGGGGTGTCCACTTTCACCACTCTTTTTCAACATAGTACTGGAATTTCTAGCCGCAGTAATCAGACAAAAAGAGAGAAAAGACATCCAAACTGGTAAGAAGGGAGTAAGACTGTCACTGTTTTCAAATGACATGATAGTGTACATAGATAACCCTAGACTCCACCAAAAACTACTTGACCTAGTAAGTGAATTTGGTAAAGTAGTGGGATACAAAGTCAATATTCAGATATTGAAGATATTTTTGTACACCAATTAACTGTCAGAGAAACTAAGAAAAAAAATCCTATTTGCTGTAGCAACAAGAAAAATAAAATACCTAGAAATAAATTTAACCAAAGAGGTAAAAGAACTGTTACTCAGAAAACTATAGAACACCGAAAAAAGAAATTGATGAAGATTCAAATAAATGGAAGCATATATCATGTTCATGGATGGGAAAATTAACATCATTAAAAATGTTCATAGTACCCAAAGCAATCTATATATTCAATGAAATTCCTATAAAAATACCAATGGCATATTTCACAGACCTAGAACAAATGTTACAAAAATTTATATGGAACCAAAAAAGATCCTGAATAGCCTTTGCAATCTTGAAAAAGAATAAGAAAGTTGGAGAGATCGCAATACCTGATATCAAACTATATTACAAGGCCACTGTAATTAAGACAGTCTGGTAATGGCATAAGAGCAGACACATGGGTCAACAGAAAAGAGTAAAGAGGCCCAGAAATAAACCCATGTCTCTATGGCCAGTTAATATTTGACAAAGGGGGCATGAACATTCAGTAGAGTAAAAATAGTCTTTTTAATAAATGGTGTTTGGAAATCTGAATTGGTACATGCAAAAAAAAAAAAAAAAATGAAACTAGACCACCAATTCACACCATACACCAGAATAATCTCAAAATGGATAAAAGACTTAAATGTAAGTCATGATAACATAAAAATCCTAGCAGAAAACACAGACAGAAAAATTTCAGATATCTCATGTAGCAATATTTTTGCCAATATATTTCCTAGGGCAAGGAAAATAAAGGGGGGAAAAACAGGACTACATCAAATTATAAAGTTTCTGAACAGCTAAAGAAACCATCATCAAAATAAAAAAGGAACCTACTGTATGGGAGAGGTATTTGCCAATGATGCACTGGACAAGGGTTTAATCCCTAAAATGCATATTAAAAAAACTCATATGACTCTACACCAGGAAAAGAAACAATCCAATTAAAAAATGGGCAAAGGACCTGAATAGACACTTTTCCATGAGGACATACAGTTGTTCCATAGACATATGAAAGAATGTTCAACATCACTAGCCATCAAAAAGATACAAATTAAAACCACAATGAGATATTACTTCACAGCTGCCAAAATGGCTATCATTAATAAATCAACCAAACAACAACTGTTGGTGAGGATGTGGAGAAAAGGGGACCCTAGTGCACTCTTGGTAGGAATACAGACTGGTATAGCCACTGTGGAAAACAGTATGGAGTTTCTTCAAAAGAATTAAAAATAGAACTACCTTTTGACCTAGCAATTCCACTGCTGAGAATATATCCTAAGAATCCTGAAACACCAATTCAAAAGACCTTATGCACCCCTATGTTCATAGCAGCACAATTTAGAGTAGCCAAGATTTGGAAACAATCTAAGTGCCTGTCAGTAGAATAGTGGATTAAAACAAAACAAAAAAAAACAAAAACAACAACAACAACAAAACTGTAATACATTTACACATTGAAGTATTACAGAGCAGTAAAAAAGAAGGAATTCTCACCTTTTACAACAACATGGATGAAACTGGAGACTATCATGCTAAGTGAAATAAGCCAGTTGGTAAGACAAATACAGTATGATCTCACTTACAAGAGGAATCTAATGAACAAAATAAACTAATCATCAAAATAGAACCAGATGCATAGAATCACAGAACAGACTGACAGCGAAAAGAGGTGAAGAAAGTTGAGGGCACACTGTTTGAAAAAAGGTGAAGGCCTTAGTCAAGGACTATATATCCAGGACCCATGAACATGGACAATGGGGTTGGGATTGACTATGGAAGTGGGGGTTGGAGAGGGGGGCAAAAGGAGAAATAATTGGAACAACTATAAAACATAAAATAAAAAAAATAGTTTGAAGAAATCAAATGCTCTAAAAATAATAAAGAATAATATGCAGCTAATAAAGAATTGCTACATGTAGGACTTTGAAAGGATAGAATGCCAATGGTTGAATACATATTTGTTGAATAGACAAACCAATGAATGAACTAGTCAATAAATAAATAACTCTTACCATATATTGTAGATTTACTATGCATGTATATGATCTTATTGAGAAAGCAGGTATTGTTATAGCCATTTTGCCATTAAAGATATAAAGCAAGAAATTAAATAACTTGCTCAAGGTAAGAGAGTAAATGGAAGAGCTGGGATTTAAACTTTGAACTACCTAATCACTAAAACCTATTCTATCAAGCGAGTATTTGTTAAGCAAAGAGCTGTAGATCTATTTATTACAAGTCAGCAAAAATTGAACCTGGTCATGTCCTTCTCCTAACTAAAGCCTTGTGATGTTTTCTAAGTACTCGGAGGATAAAATCCATACTCCCACCCTCCTGACTAGGACAAAGATGGTTCCACATGATCTGGCCCCTCCCCGCCTCTGAGTCCTTGCCTTTTTTACTTTGGATTCTGGCTGTTTTTCTAGCCAACCAAGCTTGTTTCTGCGCCAGAGGCTTGCATTTACTATGTCATCTTTTTGGAATATTCTTTCGCCAAATCTTTCCATGTCTCTGCACAAATGCCATCTCTTAGAAAGGCATTAAGTGTCTAGTTGTATGTTTTATTTCCTCGCCTTATTGTTTTTCACTATCTGAAATTAGGTGTTTTGTTTACTGTTTCTCATTCCTAGGAGTATGTGAGTTTCAGATTCCCTCAGTGTTGTTGCTATAACCCAAGGCTCTAAAATAATGCCTGACATATAGTAGGTACTCAATTAATTTTGTTAAATGAATGAATAAATTCATCCCCTGAGACAAAGACTGAGTGCTGGTTGTAATCATAAAAACATTTCTTTTGTCTGGAAAATAGATTATGCCTTGGAAGTTTAGGGAGGTGAAAAATAATGTCTGGGTAACATGTTGCCACTTTAAGAAAGCACAAGATTGAGCAAGGAACATAATGCCCTGGCCTGTAAGAATAAGGCAACAAAAGATGAAGTGGAAACACAGAATTGAGAGGGCTAAAAATGTGTGGTTATATTTTCATTGGCTGGGTTAAACTTCATGACCTCAAAATAGTGCTGGTAGAAATGAATTTTGGGCCAAGTTAGCAGATGACAAATTTAGCCGCAGGGTCACAAGGCAGACATAGTTTTAATATAAACAACCTTCCCTAGTGAGTGTAGTATCTTATTTGTGTGTGTGGTTTCAATGAAGTATTTTAAAGGGCTGCAGAAATTTTGGCCAGACACAGAGCTGTACAAGTATCTAGCAAAGTTCAAACCACTGCAGAATTCAGAATGTCTTCCGAGTGTCAGTTTGTAAACCCTTATCTCTAGGAAGTTTTAGAAGACAACAAAGCAATTCCCATTCAGCTACTCATCCCAAGGTTAAGGTATCTCTGCAGCATGATCTGTGAGATGCAGATGTAGTTTGGGATTTAACAGTTATTGTTTTGGGTTAGAAGTATAAACTAATGAAGTGTACAGTAATGTCCTATGGTGAGCACCTGAATGTTAATCTGCTTAGAATAAGGGCCTTGTCATTTATATTGAATTTAACACTCACATTTTGAGCAGCCCACCTCAAATGGATACAATCTATTTCAATTTTCATTCTTCCTCCTAATAGTTTAATATAGCTGAGTAACTCCCAGGGCTTTGGACACATCATCAGTGTTGCTCCCTGCTGCCAATTATGGGCTGGTTCATCACCTAGCTAGAAACTGATCTTCATACAACACCTCTCTATTTATGCTGCTAATCCTTATTCCAGAGGTGACTGAGAAACCCAACAGTTAATTTTCCCTTGAGGTCCCCCCTATACAAGCCCACAGAGGGCCTTGGCAGATGTAGGATGCGTGAGATGGGAACTGCAAACATCTGCTTTCCTTCTTAATTAGAGCTAAACTGCTTTGAGAAATAGTTTAATGCTGTTGGGGTAACATTATGTAGTAGTTTCTGGCTTCTATATTTGGTAGAGCATATCATGCAAGACATAATTCAATCAATTCCACCTTCCTGAATGAACTGGTTACTGCCAAAGGATTAGACACACATTAATTTTTCCAGGATATTTGCATGAATTTTATTTCAGTAACCCATTGCAGTTCCCATCCAAAAACTGGAAAGAATAGCCTTTTTCTACACTCCATCCAAGTAACTATTAGATAATTATTTAACTAACATTGTTGCACAAGCAACTGGAGAATCCAGATCTCAGGAAAGGGGCTGCTGATGAAATTTCCATTGAGAACGAATGTGTCAATCTAAAAAGGTAGAATGGGTAACTTTGGGAAAAACACCTTCTTTGGATTTTAAAGAGTATGGTAGTCTTTGTATAAATCAGATTAAACTTTATTAATTAAAAAATAAAGCTCTGTTTCTTCCTCATGTAGGTTATATAGTTTACTCTTTCAGGGAAACAACTACAGTTTATTGTATCAAGAAGACACACAAAAAATGATAAAATATCACCCTAATTATTTCTGGAGAGTCTGCTATGTGCTGGGCCCTGTACTAGATATTGTAGCTAACTCTCATAAAGTCAAGTTATTAAAAAATGAGAAGACTGGGGCTTAGAAAGTTAAATACTTTTGCCAAGGTCCTAGAGCTGGCAGCAGCAATACTAGGATTTGAAGCCAATTTCTTTCTGACAGTAAAGTCCAGTGTTTTCCCAACATCCACTTGTAATCAAGTTCTGGAGTCCTATCTACCAGCAATGAGCTGGCTCTCTAAGTAGAAAAGCTACTACTGAGGTAGGTGCTCTAAAGCATCCTTCTGAGATACTACTATTTTGTGCATTAGCAAACTAAATATTTTGAGGGTCATCTCTGTACCTTTTTGATGTCCGTGAGTATGAGCACCCCATGTCTATTTGTCATTTTATTCCTAATATCTGGTAAGTAGCAGGCATTTGATAAATAATTGGGTGCATGAGTGAGTGAACAAATAAGCAAATGGCCCCTATAAGTAGAGTCTAAAATACTTTCCTAAGTAGGAAGAAGTTAGATGATCAGCTTTGGTAAGGCACATTAAAGGTCAAAAGCCAAAAGCAACAAGAATATTATTAGTTCAAGCTATTGTCTCTGCCTTGATAATGCTAAAATCTTTGCATATTTGGCTCATTGTCTCCCTTTAGAGTTCATCTCCAATGCCATTTATTCAGAGATATTTTCTTCAGCCTTATCTAGAGTTTACCTCAAATCTGGTCACTTTTGGTCTCCTGATCCTGATTTATTTTCTGTACAGAGCTCATCACCTAGGCTATCCTGATTATTTGTTCATTTCTTTCTTTCCTCTTATAGTGTTTATTTTCTACCTTTTGAAGGCCAGCTGGCATTCTGCTTGTTTCTACCACTGTCTTCAGGACCTAGGCACATAGTAGGCACTTAGTTATAGCTTGAAGTTATTGAAGTCAAATCCTGCAAAAGAGGCTCCAATCAGAATTTCAGAGGTGAAGGTCCAAGAAAATGTCAAGATTAAGAAATTGAAGATTAAATAATGCAACAACACATAGCTGATTCCCCAAAAGCTACATACCTGTCCCTCTTGGAGTTGGGGTAACTATATCTCATCCCAAACCCTCTTCTCCAGTTACCCTGCTCTCCAGTGTCTCCTCCTAATGAAGACTGTTTGGACTGAACTGTTTCCACCACTTGACCTTTTCAATTATTTCTTCCTAATTGAACACAGGGGAGTGATTGAACAGATTCCATACTACAGCATCAACCTATCCACCTTTCAGTTCAAAGATGGTAAAGTATCCAGCTGTTAACTTGTTGGAGGGAACTAAGACTCTCCTCTTAGAAGATACACCATGTAGTTCATGTATCATTCTAAGGATCAGCCCATTCAGGATCATCTTATCCCTGGCCATCCCTACCACTCTGGTCCTTTTGGTGATATTTTATAAAAATCCTCTCAAATATTCCTCACAACCATCCCCATTTTTCGAGAGAAAAGAATGGAAGCTCAGAGAGGCAGAAGAGCCTGGCCCACAGTTGCCCAGCTAGGAAGTGGTGGGGAGGAATTTGAATCCAAGTCAACCTGACTTCAAAGATCATCCTCTTCTACATCAACATGTAAATGGAAAGGTGCATGGCTGCCTGGTGCTAAACTTTTCATTTTAGTCCCAGATACAATGAGGGGTTGCAGTGGCAACCTTCAGCCTGCTTCAATCGGCATCCTTTAAAACCATTATCATATTGGTTTCTGCTTTTACTTTAGCTTTCTTACATCTGACTAGTTTTCAAAGTGGGGAGTTATATGACTAAAAAGTCTCAACCAATATTGAATAGTGAAATGGTCTTTTTGGAATGTTCTCACTCCTTGTATGCAGTTTCCCCTTAGACAGATAGCTTCTCCACTTCTGCTCCCATACTGCCTTCTCACCCTGTGATTCAACAAATGAGTCTAAGCAAAGTAAATTTGAGATGGGCCACTAGGCTCTCAGTGTTAGCACAGGAAAATCCACTGTACATCACTGTTGGGCTTTTGCTGAGAAAGGCTGTAGGTTCAGGGGATAGTCTCATTCTGTTCCTCAAGATAGGAAGAGAGATTTCTCAGAACCCAGATTGCCCTTAAGATAGTTTTTTCTGGAGCCTGTGGGCTAGGAATGCAGAAGACTATCAGTAGCCCACCACTTAGGCAAGTTAAATTGATAATAACAGTGATGGTTAGTGTTATCACTGTTGATGTTTATCACATGCTTATGAAATGCCAGTGTATTCATCAGTCTTCTGAGGTAGATTATTATTATCATCCCCACTTTCCAGAGGCTCAGGGATTTGAGAAATTTTCCCAAGGTCACTTGAAAGTGGTAGAGGTAGTACTTAAATCTAGATACTTTACAGTAATAGCTCTCAGCTGGGGACATTTTTGCTTCCCAGGGGACATTTGGCAATATTCAGAAACATTTTTGTAAATTAGCCTTTTATTTTAGAATGCTTTCATATTTACAAGATAGTTTTGAAGATAGTATGGAAGTTCCCATATTTCTCACTCCCAGTTCCTCCTATTAATAACATCTCTCATGTTAATAATTAATATAGTACATTTGTAACAATTAATGAACTAATATTAAAACATTATTATTAAATTATATACTTTATTCAGATTTCCTTAGTTTTAATGTTACTTAGATTTAATGTTAAATCTGATGTTACTTTTCTGACCCAAGATCCCATTTAGCACACCATAATATTTTCAGTCACCTGTCACTTTAGGCCTTCCTGGGTCCTGAGAGTTTCTCACACTTTCCTTTTTTTTAAGGACCTTCAGAGTTTTGAGGAGTCCTGGTCAGATATTTGGTAGAACATTCATACATTTGGGTTTGTCTATGTTTTTCTCATGATTAGACTGGGGTTACGGGTTTTGGAAGGAAGATCACAAAAGTAAAATGTTGTTCTCCTCACATTATAATAAGGGTAAATACTGTCAACATGATTTATCACTGTTGATGTTGACCTTGATAACCTGACTGAGTAGTGTTTGTCAAGTTTCGCCATTGTAAAGTTACACTTTTTATACCCCCTTTCTGTACCATATTCTTTGGCGAGAAGTCAGTATGCACAGCCCATAATTAAGGAATGGGGAATTACAAAGCCTCCTTGAGGGCTGAGTAGCTATATAAATTATTTGGAGTTCTTCTGCAGAAGAGATGTGTTTATAATTCCCATTTTTTAATTGTTCCATTATTTATTTATATTAACTTAGACTCAGTAATATTTATTTTATACTTTGGGTTATAACTCAATACTACTTAATTTTATTTCTCAAATTGTTCAAGCTCTGGTCACTGAGAGCTCTTTAGTGATTCCCGGTACCTTTGATATCCTGCCATCATTGATGTGTGTGTGTGTGTTTGTGTGTGTGTGTGTGTGTGTGTATGTTTTGATAACTTTCCTTTTTTGACATTAAGTGATGTACTAGACTCACCTTGGGAATTACTACAGAGCCATTGAATAGGTAATTTCTCTGGAACCATTTTTATAGTCATGATTGGGGGGAAGGTGCAAATAGCATGTTAGGTAGAAACTAGGGAAGCTGCTAAACAACTTGCAATGCCCAGGACAGTCCCCCCCTTCACACACATGCACACATCCAGCAAAGAGTTATCTGGTTGAAAATGTCAATGGTGTTCAAGTTGAGAAGCCCTGGTCTATTTTCAGAAGTTACAATGTGTCATCTTGACTCTATACCCAAACCTGAGTGAAGTTTAGGAAAGGTGGGGACACCATAGCTCCAACAAAAATGAAAACATCAGGCTAATTCAAAGATTGTACTTGCACAAATCTTTCTTGCCTTCCTACTGGACTTGAAGAATGAGATATATTTGACAAAAAGAGGAAGAGTTTTTAAAGTAGAACCCATGAGACAGAAGGAGCAATGAATGAAAACATGAATTTAGCATATGTTAAATTAAAAATAAAACTTGCTTCTCTGGGCAGCTCTATTAATTCTCCCTCTTTCCCTTATAGCAAAATTTTTAGTAGGTAGAAGAGACTTCTTTAGAATCCAACTCTGTAGGATGATGTTTTAGTATTCACTCTGGAGAAATCTTATGTCTGGAAAATACAGCACAATTACATTGTACAAAAGACATGGCATGTCTGTGCTTTGTTTTGATTGAGGACAGTGAGTTGAGAGTAGGCAATAATTGCTGCTTTATGTTTGATTATCACAAGCTCCTAACATTTGTTCATGTCAAATTTATCTTTGTAATTGATTTTCATGTTATTATAATACTTTTAGCTAATAGAGCTCACATGTTCTCCTTTTAGCATAGGACAGATATTTTATTCATCTTTCTCCCACCATTACTCCTACATACAGAACATGCAAGTTTTTTCAAACAAAAGAATAAAACTATGAATGAAGACAAAGCCACGTCATTCAGAGCAAGTTAGAGCTTATGAAAATACTAGTTCAATCTCTGGAACACCCAAATGTGTCCTTAGCAGATCAAAACAGATTCAGACAGGGGGGAGGCAGAGACAAATGTATTTAAAAAGTAAATAAATGTTAAAAAATTAAAAAAAAAACAGATTCAGACAGAACAAATTATCTTCGAATGTACATGAATCTTCCTTAACCCTCACCCTCATCCCAACACACACAATGATTTATAATTGAGAGGCAGCTATGTGTAGGGACAAGGACTGGATTTTTCTAGTTTTGGTTGGGTTATTTTCTAGTCGGCTAACCCAGGGTCAATCACTTAATCTCTCTGAGCCCTCTGGATACTCAGTTGTAAAACTGAGCTAACTGAACTACCTTATAGAGTTGTGAGTATTTGATAAAATGAATAGAAAGCACTTTTCATAACACTGCATGTTGCAGATGATCCATAAATTACACTGATTACACAGACATACCTCTGTACAACATTATACTGATATGGTGATTAATAGAAGAATAAGTTTCTGCGAAAAGGTGAAGCTCAGACAAGTTAGTCCATAGCTATTGATCTTGGTTCCTTCATTTATAAAAGATAGGGTAGGACAAGATGATCTTTAAACTTTGAGTGCTAAAATCCTAAAATTCTATGATTCTATTAAATAAGCATTTAATAAACTAGTCACTTATGAATTATATATATAACTGTATTTTGCCACAAATAATGTGCACTGGTTTGCCCAAATTTTTGAGGGAAATGTAAGGATGTGCACTGTGCATGGGGAAGATGATAACATAACCATGGATATAATAATGGGTATAATAACCCTGTGTATAATGAGCACAAAAACATGGGTATGCATTATACAAGACAAAATATGGTAATTTGAGCCAAAGTTTTCTCTTAATTCCCCTCTTTGTAATCTACTCCTTGCCTTTCCCCAGCCAAGAGACCTGTGGATGCAGATCTGATGAAGTACAGAGAAGAGCAGACCCAGCAGGGCACAGGTGGAGGTGTAGGACTTGGTGAGAGTCTCTATGAATCTCCACAATGAAGCCATACACAAGAGAGAAGGCTGGATATGCAGAGGATGGGGGCGGGGATGGTTGAACTATAGGCAAATGAGAGAACCTTGGAATTTCAAACTTGTGGAGAGAAAAGGAAAGGAAATACAGTGGTACCTTGATACTCGTTGCTATTCATTCTAGAACTCATGACAAGTGCCAATAATGATGGAACATTCTCTCTTGCAGGGTGGCATCATGACTCATACAAGTTCTAGCAAGTGCAATGTGTCTCAAGCAAGCATGAATGCTGAAACTTTTTTATCTCATCAAAATGTGATGAATACAGGGTTTGACAAGTTCTGAAACCGATGAGTACTAAGGTATGACTGTATAGTAAATGTTGAAAGTTTTGAAATGGGTTTCTTGAATTGTCTTATGAATTTAGGTAAAAGGTGAACCTTTCCATTTGAACTTCAAACAAGAAGATGCAACTGCCTGCTCTACTGTCTTAATGCATTCAGGCTGCTATATCAAAATACCACAGAACATATTTCTTATAAACAGCAACAGTTCTTACAGTTCTGGAAGCTGGAAGATAAAGGTGACAGCATTAATCACTCTCTGGCAAGAGCGCTCTCCCTGGTTCATAGCAGGTGCCTCCTCACTGCGCCTTCCCACGGTGGAAGGCTTGAGGGACCTTTGTGGAGTTTCTTTTAAAGGGCCCTAATCCCATACCGCCTTCATGACCTAAGCACCACCCAGAGGCCCTACCTCCTAAAAACATCACATTGGGGGTGTGGATCTCAACATAAGAACATGTGACGGCAAAAACATTCAGACCACAGCATCTGTTTTTCCACTCTGATATCTGATAAGCATTTTAACATTACCTGTCCAAAACTGAATTCTGAATCTTCCCCCAAACCAGCTTTTCTAATCATCTTAAACCAATCAGATTATTTCTCAGAATAGTCACAATCTGATTATTTTATACCATCTCCACTATTACTTCTTTTATCTGAACTACCATTGCCTGGAATAAAAAAATAATGGCCTCATAGCTGGTTTCCTTCTGTCTGCCTCAACATACACTAGAGTGATATGGCCAATATGTGAATCATTTTACATCATTCTACTGCTAAAAATACTCCAATAGTTCTCCATCCCATGCAAAGTATGATGGTTAATTTTATGCATCAACTTGGCCGTAGGGTACACAGATATTTGGTCAGATGTGTATTTCTTTGAGGGTTTTTTTTTTTTTTTAGTGGGTTTAACATTAATATTGGTAGACTAAGTAAAGCACACTTTCATCTCTAAGAGGAATGGTCCTCATCCAATCACTTGAAGGCCTGAATAGAAAAAGAAAGCTGACCTTCTCCTGATTAAAAGAGAATTCCACCTGCCTGACTGCCTTCAAGCAGTGTGAGAATAAGGTTTTATCCTGCCTTCAGTCTCAAACTGAAATATATTGGTCTTGAGCTGCTGGTCTTCAGACTGGAAACTGTACCATTGGCCTCCTGGGTATCCAGCTTGTCAAATGCAGATCTGGGCACTTGTTAGCCTCTATAATCATGTGAGCCAATTCCTTATAATATCTCTGTTTCCACACACACACACACTGCTGGTTTTATTGGTTTTATTTTTCTGTAGAACCCTGACTAATGCACAAAGTTAAATTCAAAACTGTTGCAATGATGTACAAGGCCCTGCACAGCCAGCCTCACTACCACCTGCTCATTCCTCTAGACCAGGGTCAGCAAACTGGCCTGTTGTGTGTGGCAGCTTTCATAGCACAGTGGCTGATGGTGGAGCTGAGTGGTTGTCATGACTTTATTGTTCTCAAAGATGATAATCTTACTGTCTGGTTCTACACAGAAAAAGTGTGCTAACCCCTGCTCTATTCTCATACTGGCCTTCTTACGGTTCTAAGACACAACGCTCTCATATCTCAAGACCTTTGCACTCGCTGTTTCTTCTACCTGGAATGCTCTTCCTGCAGATATCTGCCTGATGCTCTCCATACCTTCTTCAGGTTTTTGGTCAAGAGTCATCATATTAAAGAAACCTTCCCTTCCCAGTGCTCCCAAGTCCTTTTACCTGTTGTGCTTTTCCCCATATCACTTATTATCATCTAACTTATTAAATATTTTATTTATTTTGATTCTCATATATCTTTCTCCACTCAATGTAAACTCCATGAGAATGTGGTTTTGTTTTTTCACTGTTGAATCTCTAGAGCCATGAGTAGTGGCTGGCATAGAAGATATCCAATAGAAATGCTGAATGAGTGACTGGAACCATCTTCATCTACTTCTAGACTGCTGAACTTTGCCTCCTGAATAAGATGCCATAGTTTGAACTGCATGGTCACAGATCCAGTAGGGCTTCACATGCCTAATTAGCCCATGTAAGTGTGGATTAGCATAGAATTGTATGAAATAGCAGTCTGAACAAATATGTATGAAAATATATTCCATTACCACAGAGAACACACAAAAGGGAAAGTGTATGCTTTAGGCATTTCAAAAATTTTTCCTTAATCTTTTTTTGACCCTTCTTCCACTCTCATAGCATGCGTCATCCTTTGCTTACTCCCCAACTCTGACTTTCCCTGAAATGACTACAGTGGATATTCCTGGTCTCACTATCTTCTGATCCTTTTCTATTTGTCCAGACTACCTAACTCTAATCATTTAATTCCATTTAGCAAACAGGAATGGAAAGAATACAAAAGAGAGATAAACCTCAAGCACAGAGATTGTGGTAAAAAATGAGTTCTCCCCTGGGCTGGTATGGCTCTGTGGATTGAGCATCGGCCTGTGAAACAAAGGGTTGCTGGTTTGATTCCCAGTCAGGGCACATGTCTGGGTCATGGGCCAGGTCCCTGGTTGGGGGCATAGGAGAGGCAACCAATCCATGTTTCTCTCTCATATCAATATTTCTTTCCCTCTATTTTTCCCTCCCTACCCTCTCTCTAAAAAGAAATAAAATCTTCAGACTTTTTAAAAAAATTACTTCTCACAAGGAATAGACATTTACCTCTTATTAAACAGCTCCTGGGAGCCTGCTGGGCAACTTTGCGTGGTGGTTTCACTTCATGGAAGTTGATATGCATGGGTTTAAATGTCATGACTGATGGAGGAATTGCAAGGATTTGGTGACTTTTCTCTGAGGACTTTCATTATATCCTTATTTAACTCTTTATGTACTATTAAAACCCAACATTTTTATGTACTTTTTTCCTGAATATAGTACCATATCCCCCTGTATAAATATAGGTAGAGACATAGACATAAATGATATATATATATGACACATCAATCTCTAATATAGATAACATATATGAATCTAAATCTATATTATTAATACCTATAATTTTAGGAATTCTATAAAACCCAAATATTTATCAGATTGTGTGATGAATCAACATTAGTAGAAAATAAATTTCAACTTCCCAGGTGCTTTATCTAGTCCTTGTGGATTCATATAGTAAGAAAATAGATTTAAGCAAAAAGGAAATTTGTTGGCTCACATTACTAGAATGTTCGTGAGATGACTTCAGGTCCAGCATGATTAAAAGGTTCAGATTGAATCAAATAAGCCCCCAGTTTCTTCAGAACCTGAGTAAAGAGACTAAACAAATTCTGAGGTAGAAAAGCGGTGGGTGTCCCACACATATCCTCCTTTTATCTTATTTTGGTGCAGCAAGTCTGACTTTCAAATTCTGGCATCTGTACCTCTTTGTCTGGTTCCACTCTATCAGTGCTTGGCACGGGCCATAGTGACTGGGACAAACTACCAAGAGCAGCCCTCCACCATGGCTCACGGGGCTGGTGTGCATTCCTCTGGTGGGCTAATCTGAGGGTTCTCTTCTGTTGGCACTTAAACACCCCGGGAAGATGTCTCCAATTCTACTCAGTTATATCTTGCTTGATAGCATCAAACAGTATTTCCTAGGATCAATTCTCAAAAAACATTTACACTCAAATCTTTGTGTGTCTGCTTCTGGAGGATTTTTCCTGGCTGAACATATCACAGACCTATTTCATGTTGGACAAGTTGAAACCACCACCCCTGCACCAGTTACTGTGGCTAGGGGGATAGATGTGCTCAGTGGTCAGATTTGGATCACATTCCTTAACCATGGGGCCAAGAGTGCAGCCCAAGCAAGAGCATGTGAACTGAGGGTGAGGTGATGATGTGTCCCAAGAGACATCAAAGGAAATGAAGCTCAGAAAACAAAAGCAACAACATCCACTGTTACCTATGTCTGTAATATCTACCAGGCAAGTAATCTGTATGTCCATATTTTAGCCTCTGGGTGCTATGTCTAATGGCCAGATCGATTATCTTATGTGCAGGTAAGGTAGACTAGAGGTTGGCAAATTTATGGACTTTGGGCCAAAAACAGCTACTGTTTTTTGTAAATAAAATTTTATAGGAACCCATCCACACTTTTTTGTTTATGTAAAGGGGTGAGCAAATGTAGTCTTATAGTTGTGAGTACACAAAGCACAGAGTTTATTCTTGTATTATTATTTATTTATTAATAATCATATTATTATTATTAACCTACTTTTGCCCTCCCCTGTATCATCTGTGGCTGTTTTCAGGCTCTAATGTTGGAGTCAAGTAGTTGTAACAAAGATCTTGTTACTCAAAAGGCCTAAAATATTTACTCTTTGACCTGCTATGATCTGAATGTTTGTGTACTTCCAGAATTCATGTCAAAATCCTAAGCTCATTACAAAAGAGGCCCCACTGAACTACCTGGACCCTTCTACCCTGTGATGATACAAAGACAAGTCTGCAAACTGGAAGAGAGTCCTCACCATAACCCAACTATGCTGGCATGCTTATCTTGGACTTCCAGCTTCCAGAACAGTGGGAGATAAATTTTGGTTGTTTATATACCACCCAGTCTGCAGTATTTTGTTAGAGCAGCTTTTACTGGCTTAGACATGACATTTGCAACAACAACAACAAAAAAAATTGCCAATCTTTGAGCTACACAGAAAGCACTTTGTCTCCTAGGTACCAAGAAAGCACTTGGAGAACTGTTTTTCTCAGCTTTTCCCATTTCTTCCAGTTTAATCTGAGGAGTAGACCTGAACAAAAGGAGATTAATTTATCAGATTCAACTTGTCGTACTCTCTTTAGCAATAACTATGCATTAAATCATATGACCTTCTAGTAAACTTTTTTTAGTAACTTGGTATCTATCGTACTGCTAATGGAATACTCTTAATATAAAATGCAACCTGAGCACTCCTAAACACATTTGTCACAAATGTGATTAATTCACTGAAATTGTCTATAAGTGGTTGACTTGTGCAAAAATTAAATTTCTATGAAACTGTTTGATTTTCTGACTCAAAAATTCCCCAGAGAGAAAAGTTAATCTAGTCCTTTTCGGGATTTCCTCAATCCAGCCCAGAAATTTTTATTTAAGTTACTTTTGATTAAAAACTCAGTTTCATTCCATCACCTGGAAGTTGGTTCTTTCTCTTTAATTCAGTCCTGATTCTAAGTGCCGTAGGGCTAAGACAATTGCTGCAAGATTCCACTGAGGAGCTAATCCTGATCTTGGTCTTCCTCTATCTTGGTACTTTGTCCTTTTTTAATATGCAAAACTTGTCTAATTTATCGAGCAGTTTTGCATCTTCAAATCAACTTCTCTGTCCCTCTACTCCTGGCTCTCTCTCCTTCCAGTTACAGCTCATTTTTTCACTTCAACTTCATGGCTTACTGGTCATTCGCTCCTAACTACTCTGTCCCCTAAGATGTTCAAGATTTTGTCCTCCATTGGACTCTTATGCCCTCAGGTCATTCTCTGTCCTTCATGTCCTTGCCTCTGGGCTCAGATTATTCTGTCTAACCTAACTAAATCCTTTGGGATATCTCCTATAGGTATGATTGTTGTTTTTCATCTTTTAGAGGTCCCATCTTACTTGACTCTTTGAGACTATTAATGACTAGAGTGTGAGACAAAGCTGGCAAGGTGCTAATCCTCTCTACTCTCAGATTCCCAAATTAAAATCAATTGTGAGTTGGCCTCTCTATCACCAAAGTTTACTCCAGGGAGAGGAGAAAGAAGAAGTGGCCCCCATATATCTTATCTTTCTTATTATCCAAATTATTTTTTTAAATTATTGACACTATTACAAATATCCTCCATTTCTCACCTCCCCGTTTCTCCCCCTCCCCCCAAGTCCACACTCCATCCTGGCCTTCACCACATTGTTGTCTGTGTTCATGGGCCATGCATATATGCATATACATTCTTTGGCTAATGTCTCCCAGTCCCCCTCCCCCCTCCCATGTGAGATCTGTCAGTCTGTTCCATGTATCCATGCTCTGGTTTAATTTCTTTTCTCCATCTGCTGTTTAGAGGATATTTATAGAATCTGAGGGCAGCAAAAAAACCCCCATCTTTTCTTGCTCACCCTTCCACTTGGAGGCTAAGGATGACACCTCTGCCCTCAGTGGTCTGTCTGCTGCAGTGGGTGTTCATCCATTTGTCTGCCCAAGATGGACTGTTGGCAACTATGTTGGGAGGTAGCAAGTAATACTTTTTAACACTTTAAAATATTATTCTGCTATATTGAGTAATGAGCTGTTTTTAACATTCAGAAAAGGCAGAGGATTATTTGCCTTTAATTTATCCTAAATTAAAATTACACATAGTTAGCATTTCTTGGTGCAAAAAACATGCAAAGACCTTAAACTAAGCTCTTCATAAATGATATCTCACAAATCTCTATGGGATAAGAGTGATCATAATTACAATTTTTAGGGAGAGAAGTTTGGTTTTAATTAATTTTTCTCTGGCATTTATTGCTTTTAATAAAATACCTAAATGGCAATCAGATCTATAAAAATGTATTTATACCTTAATAAATGGCTAAAACAGATTATTCATGAAAAAAATACAGGATCCAGCAGAAGTAACTCCTGTTTGAGTGTAGTTGGTAGGGTAATAATATGGGTGTAGTACTTTTTGGTTTTAATTTGAACATTTCACCTAAAATGTGATATGGTGTACTTGAGTGTGATATTGTTATGTTACAGAATTACATGCTTATGATTTTGCAATAAAAAAGGGTGTAATCTGTGCCATACCCTGTATAATGCAGAGAATAATAACCTAAATTGATATTTTTTTGTTTTCTTTCTCATCATAGAAATAATTAGTATTTGTTTACAAAATTAAAATATGAAAAAAGATTATCTTCTAGTTTATTCAGGTATAATTGAGAAATAAGAATTGTATATATTTAAGATATATAACTTGGTATTTATATACACACATATTGTGTAATAATTACTATTGTCAAACTAACTAGGTTATCCATTTCCTCAGAGTTGTCATTTTCTCCTCGTCCATCTTCTCCTCCTCCTCCACTTCTCTTTCTTCTTCCTATTTCCCTTCTTCTTCCCTTTTCACTTCTTCTCCTTCCTCTTCTTCTTCTTCCCTCCTCCTCCTTCTTCCTAAGATTTACTCTATTTACAGTTGCAAATATGCAACATAGTATTGTTAATTCTAGTCATGCTGTTGTTCCTTAGATCTCCAGAATTTATTTATTCTGCATAATTGACACTTTGTATGTCTTAACCAATATCTCCCCATTTCTTTCTGCCCCCAATCCCTGATAACCATCATTCTACTCTATGCTTCTATGAGTTTGGCTTTTAGATTCCACATATAAGTAACATCATATAGTATTTGTCTTTCTGTGTCTGGCTTATATTATTTAGTATAATGCTTTCCATGTTCATTTACATTGTTATAAAGGTCAGGATTATTTTCTTTTGTAAGGCTGAATAATATTTCTACATGTGTGTATGAGATATGCACACATTGCATATTTTATCTATTGATCTGTCAATGGACATTAAAGCTATTTTCAAATCTTAGCTCAAATGAACATAGGCATCCAGAGATATCTCCAATCAATCATTGGGTTCATATATATCTGCCCTTAAAGACAGTCAGTTTCTCAGTGGCAAGAATATAATTTACCTTGATGTCCCTGGGACCTGCCATTTAGTAGGTAGATAGTACTCGAGTGTTGCATGACTGAGAAGTCAAGAATCAAAAGAACTGCAGGAACCCTTACCTCCTGCAGAAAAGTGTTTACTCTTGCTATATTAAAAATTTGGAAACATCTTTTTAGCCACAGTAATGTACTTGTATAAAATGGCCATGGATTCCATCAACTTCAAATAGGGATATCAATTAGATATCAATGATTTTCAAACATTTCACTCTCTCATCCATCCACCAAACTTTCACTGGATGCTTACTACATACATGGTTCTGGGCTGGGTGCTAGAGACATAAATCTTGCTTTTAAGAAGCTCATTAAATTGGAGGAGTCAGAAAGATAAAGAACTAATTTTAATGCAATATGATAAGTGTAAAAGGAGAAATATAAATAGACGGCTATGAGAACCCTTCAAAATGAGTAGCTCTTTGTCTTTGGAAATGTTAAAAAAAGGCAACTTTCTCTCAGAAAGTTGATAAAATAACATAGAAGTTAAGGGAAGGGGGAACTCCATCCTGTGGTGTCCCCCAGAGTCATGGATGAAATGAAAATGCCCAACTCAAGATCTTCTTGGGGAGGAAAGGCTGGCTAATCTCTCAGAGGAGAAGAGCCCCAAGCACGTTTCTCCTTGGGCCTTTATTGAGTTTAGCTCCTATAGGGGTACAGAGAGTGCGTGTAAAGCTCATCAATAAAGGTTAAATAGTAAGGATTAAATGAAGGAGATATGGCTTAATGACAATAGTAAAGAGATTACAAGAGTCTTTCTGAGTCAGGGTCTGGTAGACAGAGTGATGCCCATTCGGCCCTAAAACCTGGGAAAATAAAATCATCCTATGCTTGGACCCCAAACACGAGTACTCATGAACTCAAGGGCATTCTTAGCAAAGCAGGTTTCATAGGATTTAATGCCTTCCTTTTCCAGGCCTAAGTGCCACTGGGAGCCACCTGATCCAGTTTAGGGCTGTACCTGCCTCTAGAATTGTTTCAAGCCTGAACCAGGCATGGGGAGAAGAACAGCCAAGAGATGAGGAGACTACTTTCAGATAGAATGAGAACTCTGGCCAAGACAAAGATGAGGGCTGAGAGGGTCTTTTACCTCTTCTCCATGTCCCCCAAGTCCTTCTCTGATGGCCCTATGTGACTGTGTCTGTCTTAGGTTGACTCTGGCATCGAGGGATCTTACCTGTCATTGACTGACCAGCCATCCTCTGGGGCAAAGCAGGGTGATGTGAGGGAGGCAGGAGCTGGGCCCCTGCCAGGGGGACAGGTTTTGTCTCCTCAGTGGTCTATTTTCTCAGGGCCTCCTTGCTCAGCTCTAGCCTTGGGGCCCTTTTGCCTGCTGGCAAGGCTACAGTCCCTGAAACCAGGCGGGATGGTCCCCAGTGGTTAAGATCACTAATGTAGGCTTCTGAAACATGTTCATATCTTAATCTTTGAAACCTGTGAGTGATTTTTTAGATGGTTAAAGGAATTTAATATATGTAATTAAATTAAGAGTTGGGATTGGGAGATTATCCTGAATTATCCAGGGAGGCCCCATGTAATAACAAGGGCCATTATTAAAGGGAAGCAAGAACACTGAAGTCAGGTGGAGATATAATTAGGAAAGAAGAGTCAGAGAGAGAATCAGAGAGAGCAGCAATGGGAGAGGCATACTGAGATTTGAAGATGCACTGCTGCTGTCTTTGAATCAAGAGCCAAGGAATGCAGGTGGTCTTCAGAAGCTGGAAAACTCAAAGAAGCAGTTTTTCCCTAAATCCTCCAGAATAAATGTAGCCCTGCTGATAACTTGATTTTGGACTTCTGAATTCCAGAGCTGTCAGGTAATGAATTAGTACTGTTTTCAGCTACTAAATTTGTGGTAACATATTACAGCAGTAATAGGAAACTGATATAGCTATGCTGGAGTTGGAATGTCTTGATTTAAATTCCCACTGTCACTTCTTGAACATGTACCCTTACATGTGTATCACTTAGCTGAACTCTATTTTGTCATCTCAGATTCCTTCTTATGCCTAATAATAGTACCATATCATAAAGTTGTTGATCATTACAATGCTGGGCATGCAATATGCACTTAACAAATATGCGCTAATAAGCTGATTCTTGCCTAAGCCTTGCGGCCTCTGTAGAAACATTCCAGACAAAGAAAAGTGTATTTGCAAGACATCACATCATAGCAGGCAAGGTACAGTGAAAATGTAGAAATGGCTGTGGTAAAATATGCAGGGTGGGAAGAAGCCACATCTGAGGCTGAAGGGTCAAGAGAGGAGCAGATTGTGAGTATTATGTATGGATCTTATAAACCTTCAATTTCATCTACTACATTAGGAAGCCAGGAGAGATCTTTAACAGACTTAGGACCATGATGAATTGTGGTATTTATAGGGATGGTTTTTTTGTCATAAAGAGTACAGGAATGGAGGAGATTTGTTTGAGGGAAATAGGAATGTAAAATGCCTTGAAGTCTTACAAATGATGATGATTTGAGTGCTTACTTTTTGCCAGGCACTATAGCAAATTTTTTCCAAAGGTTATCTAATTTAATAATTTCAACAACCCTGTAACCTATTACCTTCAATGTACAGAAGGAAACATACATACATAGAAAGGTTAAATGACATGTCCAAGGCTACCTACCCAGTTATCCAGGAGTGGAGAAAGAATCCAAGTCCAAGCCTCTCTGACGCCAAGGTTATTGTTTTACCTACTGTGCAATTTTTCACTTCTGTCTCTGCAGAACAATCTCATGAGTAAAACCATGTTTTGATAAAATCCTTGGGCCCTTAAAAACAAAATTAGAACTCCATGAAGAATCCTAACTCTATTTAATTCCATTCTTTTTAGATCCATACGAGAACCAATATGCAGTATAACTGTATCTCTATTAGCTCATTCTTCAATATAGCAGTCATATATGCTAGATACTATTTAACACAGGACATCTTTATTACTGTAAATTTATGCCTTCTTCAGAGGTTGGCAGATGAAATAACATTCATTGATAAACTAGCATAGCACTGCTGATTTTGGCACTGTAGAAATATAGCAAATTAAATGCATTTGGTAGAAATAAGCACTCTGTTAACTGTTACTTGTTACAGTGATTGTTGTTTCTTGGTATAGGAAATAAATATAACCAGCTTTTGCTTTTGTAAAGTACATCAGAGGTAGTGTCTGCTTTGCTCAGTGCAGAAAGTGTTGTGATAATGACTTGGAAACTTCTTGTGTGGATTGGGAAGATAGGATATTAATGAAAGACCCTCAAGTTATGGTAATCAAACTGTTACTGGACAGTCTCATATTGTTCCAGAACAGTCAGTGAGGTTCTTCTATTGTTCGTCTCCTCCCTACTCCCTTTAAAGGGAGTACAGGGCCCTACTCCCTTTAAAATACCCAAACACAAAAAGCCCTGCCACCCTCTGCCAGTTCAAGAATGCACTTGAAACCCCTTTTCCCATTCCTAAAAATACCATCCTTTATGAAATGAAGATAAGTACAGCAGGTTCCCAGTCCCAATTAAGCTAGCACTGCCATTTTCTGTGCAGGAGAGGTGCAGGGGCTTGGAGCCTGGCCACGTGTTCTCTGGGGAACCTTCCAGTCTCAAGTAATGAGGCTCTCTGTGTCTGACCAGGTTAGTCAGGGGCAGAGAAAGAGGTGACCAACCTTGTGCCCTCTGGTGTGTGCTTCATTTAAAAGTTCTCTCACAATGAACACAGGTATAAAGGGAAAAAATGGCAATGAACAAGCACCTATCAATACTAACATTAAATGTAAATGGATTAAATGCTCAAATCAAAAGGCATACTATAAACAATTATATGCCAAGAAACTGAACAACCTAGGTGAAATGGATAAGTCTAGAAATATACAGTCTCCCACAACTGAATCAAGAAGAAGCAAAAAGCCTGAATAGACCAATAACAGCTAGTGAAATTAAAGCAGTAATCAAAAAACTCCCCCCTCCCCCGGCAAAAGCCCTGGATGAGATGGCTTTACAGGTGAATTTTACTAAACATTCAAAGAAGAACTAACACCTATCCTAAAACTATTCAAAAATTTTCAATAAGAGGAGAGACTCCCAAATTCTTTTTACTAGGCTAATATTATCCCAGTTTGAAAACCAGGTAAAAACACAAGAAATAAAAAATATTACAGGTCAATATCTCTGATGAACATAGATGCTAAAATCCTCAACAAAATATTGGCAATCTGGACATAGGAACACATTAAACAGGTCATACACAATGATCAAGTGGGATTTATCTCAGGAATGCAAGGATGGTGTAACATTCACAAATAAATAAACATAATGCACCACATAAATACAATAAAAGACAAATATCACATGATCATATCAATAGGTGCTGAAATACATTTGATGAAATCCAGCAGCCATGTGTGATAAAATACTCAGCAAAGTAGGAAATAGAGGGAGCATAACTCAATATAATAAAGGCCATATATATGAAACCACTGCCAACATAATATTCAATGGACAAAAACTAAAAATGTTTTCCTTAAGATCAGGGACACGACAAGAGTGCTTGCTTTTACCACTCATATCCAACATACTACTGGAAGTTCTAGCCACAGGGGTTAGACAAGATAGAGAAATAAAAGGCATCCAAATAGGTAAAGAGGAAGTAAAACTGTCATTATATGCAGAGAACATCATAGTGTATATAGAAAACCCTGTAACCTCCACCAAAAAACTACTCAACCTAATAAGTGAACTTGGCAAAGTAGCTGGATAGAAAGTTAATATTCAAAAACAGATGGCATTCTTGTACACCAACAATGAAATATCAGAAACAGAAATTAGAAAATAATCCAATTTACTATAACGACAAGAAAAATAAAGTACCTAGGAATAAACTTAACCAACGATGTAAAAGACCTATACTCAGAAAACTATAGAACACTGAAGGAGGAAATTGAGGAAAACACAAATAAATGGAAGCATATACCATGTTCATGGATTGGAAGAATTAACATCATTAAAATGTCCGTACTACCCAAAGCAGTTTATAGATTCAACTCAATCCTTATTAAAATACCAATGACATATTTCAGACATAGAACAAACATTTAAAAAATTTATATGGAACAATAAATGACCCCAAATAGCCGCAGCAATTTTGAGAAAGAAAAACAAAGTAGGAGGGATCACAATACCTAACATCAAACTATATTACAAGGCTCTGTAATCAAAACAGTCTGGTACTGGCATAAGAACAGACATACAGATCAATGGAACCAAGTAGAGATCCCAGAAATAAGCCCATGTGACTACATTCAATTAATATTCGACAAATGGGCATGAGCATACAATGGAGTAAAAACAGTCACTTCCATAAATGTTTTGAGAGAACAGGACTGGTACATTTAAAAAAAATGACACTAGACCACCAATTACACAATACATCAGAACAAACTCAAAATAGATAAAGGATTTAAATATAATTCATGATATAAAAGTCTTAGAGGAGAACATAATCAGTAAAATTTCAGACATCTCATGTAGCAATATTTTTGCCAATATATCTCCTGGGGCAAGGGAAATAAAGGAAAAATATACATACAGGACTATATCAAATTAAAAATGTTCCACAAGGCTAAAGACACCATCATCAAAATGAAAATGGAACCCACTGTATGGGAGAACATATTTGTCAATGATACATTGGACAAGGACTTAATCTCCAAAATATATGCAGAACTCATACAACTCAACACAAGGAAGACAAACAATGCAGTTAAAAAATGGGCAAAAGACCTGAATCAACTCTTCTTCAAGGAGGACATACAGATGCCTAGTCAATAGGCATATGAAAAAAAAAATGCTCAACACCACTAGCCATCAGAGAGATGCAAATTAAAACTACAATGAGATATCACCTCACATCTTTCAGAATGGCTATTATTAATAAATCAACAAACAACAAGTGCTGGTGAGGATGTGGAGAAAAGGAAACCCTAGTGCACTATTGGTGGGAATGCACACTTGTGCACCCACTGTGGAAAACAGCATGGAATTTCCTCAAAAACTAAAAAATGGAACTGCCTTTTGACCCCATGATTCCACTGCTGGGAATATACTCTAAGAATCCTGAATTACCAATTCAAAAGGACTTAAACACCCCTGTGTGCATAGCAGTGCTATTTACAATAACCAGGTGCTGGAAACAGCCTAAGTGCCCATCACTTAGGCTGTCTGAGTGGATCCAAAAGCTGTGGTATATTTACACAACCGAATACTACAAAGCAGAAAGAAGGAACTCTTACCTTTTGCGACAGCATGGATGGGACTGGAGAGCATTATGCTAAGTGAAATAATCCAGTCAGTGAAAGACAAATGTCATATGATCTTACCTATAACAGGAATCTAATGAACAAAATAAACTAATTAGCAAAATAGAACCAGATGCATGGAAACATGGAAAAGACTGACAGTGACCAGAGGGGAAAGGGGAGGAGGAAAGAAGCAGAGGGATTAGTCAAAGAATATGTATGAAGGATCCATGGACATGGACAATGTGTGGGAATTGACTGTGTAAGTAGGGGATGGGCTGGATGGAGTAAGGTAAAAGGAGAAAAATTGGGACAACTGTAATATAATAACAATAAACAACTAAAAACATTGAAGGAAAAAGAAAAAGAAATACAAATTAGAGTACTAACATACAGTGCAACTCTATATACCGTTGAAGGCAATAATGTTAAAATGATGATACATGCAATTTACATAAAAAGATGTAGGTAGTATAATGAATGGAAAGCAGGTTGTGCATCTTATATAAAAAATAATAGCACATATGTTTTTCTTCATCAATATACATCTATATATGTATAGTGTTAAAGGATGGGTTGTGAACAGGTTTGGATGGTTTAAATTTAGTTTTGTTTATGCATATTTTTCTAAGGTTTATAAGGTTTATATGATAAATATGTATAACAAGTATAATTATTTTTATTCTTTTGAAAAAATAAAAATAAAAGTTCTCTCCTAGAACCCCACATGTGCTGGAAGCCCATGGGAGTGTCCAGCTTTCCAACCAACGAGGACCAATGTTGGCCATATTTGCCTTTGCCACTCTTCTGGCCACCATGTTCCATAAGGGGGCAAAGTCTCCAGTCACACTTTCTCTGTGCAGGTTCCCTTCTGTGGATTTATGTGCTGCCTGGCTGCCTTGGGCAATTTTCTTCCTCCAGTGGTCCCTCATTTCACAGGGAGGGCAAGCTACTTTTAATCTTCAACTCTACCTTGGGGTTTTTCTCCCTGCCCCCTGCCTTCTGCAGTGACAATGTGTTACAATATGAGGTATATTTTATTAGGCAATATTAAGGAGCACTCATCCGCCTTTAGCCATATTCTCTTAAACAGTAAATGCACCAAATCCCAGATAATCAGAACAAGAAAGGAAGTCTAAAATTCAGGTTGCAAACTTAAGGCCAAAAGAAGTTGAAGAATGACTCAGGGACAAGGGATGACACTCGTGATTTCTAATTCTGAAACAGGTAGGCTAAGTTGAAAGAAGAGACATTAAAAAATATGAAATTATGAATTTTAAGAGCCGAGAAGTTTTATCTTATCTAGTCATTTTTCCAGTATGTCCCATGCGACCCTGCAGGGAGGATGTGGGAATTAACACTCTGACCTCAGTATTATCCTCCTAATTCCCTCATGCTCTTTGTTGGCTGAATACAAACGACAGTCAGAAAATATAAAAATCTGATTTCATCTATGAATTTCAGCCTTGAGGTAGAGATAGGGTGGAGAGTAAACAGAGAAGTAAAAGATATGACATCTATCCAGAAGGTATCCATCCATGTAATAAGGAAAATAAAGACATTTATTGAAGAAGATACAAGACAGAAGAAACATTGTACATAGGACAATGCCTTAGTTCCCTTTGAAGTAAGCATTTTGGTACCTCACATAGTTCTCCCAGCATCTCCTCCACTGTTCAAAAAAAAAAAAAAAAAACCTCCTTAAAATTCTTTGTTAGAATTACCATCAGGTTCCCTGACACATCTTCCTGAATATCATCGACTGTCTGATATGTTTTCCCTTTCAAAGGTGATTTTAGTTTCATGCCAAGATCCTGTGTCAAAATCTTGGACACAGTAGTTTTTGGAATCCTCAGAGAAGCTTCTAGTTTCATACTGTCAGTCTCTGACCTTTGTTGATTGCAGCCCACACATGTTCAACATTCTCAAATGTTTTGCTTGTTGCAGGCCTTCCAAAATGTGGATCACTTTCAAAAGATTCTAGACCACCTTTGAAGCATTTGTGTAACACTTATATTTGTGCTGCACTCATTGAATCATCCCTGAAAGCTTCTGAATCACCTGAATATTTTCCGCAGAGGAATGTTCAGGCTTAACGCAAAATTTGATGCAGATTCATTGCATTCATTGCTCTATTCAATCAATCATTTTGAATGTGACAGCCACACAGTACACATGCTCACTCAATAGTGTCTACTGCTCCCACTGACTAGTACAGTGAAGTCATCATTGTTCATGCATGAGCCTTCCAGTCCACTCTCCTTGGGTATCAGGTTATATCAATGTCATACAAACCATTATGTTAACAACAGCTAGACCTTTTCCAGACAGACCTTATAGACAATATTGTGGTAGGAAATTAATATCTAATCTAACAATTAGAAAGAGTCCCTGATTTCCTCATGCAGCAGCCTTGGTGTACCCCAGATAGGTAAACTGGTGAATCCAGGACAGAAACTAAGCTTCTTGGCAGCATCTCTAACTTGTAGAAAATCAGGTAGCTGTCTGGGGTTTCTCTGTTTGTGAGCTAATGATTTATCTCGATAAATATGTGGTAATAAAGATTTTACTGTTATGCATGAAATAAACACGTCAGACTCGCCTGGTGGAAAACGAAGCTGAATGAGTTACAGGACCTGCCTCACAAAGCCTAATTTACATATTATTATTATTGTTTTAAAGGTAGGTAAAACTTTAAAAGTGTCTCAGAAACATCTGGATTTTAGATTACCCCAATGTTCTTGACACTTTTGGCTTAGAACTTGTCCCTGAGACTAAACCTCTGAGAAGGCATTTCAGTGCATTAGAACTTGCCTTAACTTTCTGGTATTTGTAAAGAGAAAGAAAAGCAATACTTCTTCAGCTGGGGAAACAGAGGGGTGCTGGTGTGTGGCCTCCACTGAGAGCTTAGGAATTTAAGTCCCCCAAGAAGAGAAGATTACTGAATGGCCAGCAGAGTTGTCCCAATCTGTTGAAAATTAAAGCTTTGAGGCTGGCCAGGAGCCTGTTATGATTACTGTTGCCCTTAGGCTCTGCCCTTACTCATCTGGTATTTGCTGCCAAAAAGTCCTACTTTATAGAAACATCCTTGTTCTTTGGCCTAGACTCATACCCTTTTATTTCTCTGTTAAAAAAATTGCTCACATGGCTAAGGTCTCTCTTAGAACTTTTTCAAAAATAGACATTATTTCCTTCATTGTGACTAGTTTTACAACAGGCCTTACACTAACTAATAAGAAGACATCATGAGAACATAGCCTTCATCTTAAACCAAATAACAAACTCTGCCTTAGGTGTTTACCCCACATATGATATGATCTCAGATATTAAATTTTATTTTCCAGGCTGACCTTGGCCTTTCCCTGAGATCTGAAGATTCTCTTTCTTTTAGTATATTTCCATCATTTTGCAATGGGAGGGAGTTTCCTATTGATCAGTGTGCCAGAGTCGCACAAGTAGTTTTCCTTTCCTCTGGCTTTTCATAGCATTCATTTCTTAATACCCTGTCTTAAGTAGCTCAGGCTGTGACAGCGCATTACTGTATATTGTGTGGCTTAAATGAGACATTTTTTTCTTCATCAGATACTTCAGCAGAAACCCCATGAGCTAAGAAAGAGTAGAGTAAATTATTCATATTATTAAAAGAAAGAAATCATCAGCCAAGAATAATATATCCAACGAAGTTATCTTTTTGCTATGGAGAAATAAAGGCTTTTCCAGACATTTAGAAGCTGAAGGAATTTACCACCAGAAGAATTTGAAACACAACAAATGCTGAAAGGTGCTCTTCTACCTGAAACAAAAAGATAAGAAGGATACAAAACTATAAGTAAGATGACTAACAGACAGGCAGAAGGAGGAAATTGCAATTCTTGTTCAGAATAGAGTATTAAACACTTAAGTAATATAAATATTAAAGGAGGTAAAAACATTTTAAAAAAGAAAACAATACTGCAATTTGGAAATGAACCCATAACATAAAGAGGGATAATTTGTGACAACAAAATCATAACAAAGGAAGGGGGAAGGACTGAACTTGCACAGGTGAATGAAGATAAGATACAATCAGTAGAAAAAAAAACTATTGTAAATATGAAAATGTTTTGCATAAAGATAATAGTAACCACAGAACAAAAATCTAGAACTGAGACACATAACACAAAAAAAGAGGAAAACAAAAAGAAAAAAATCATAAAATACCAACAAACTAAAATAACAGACAGAAACACGAAGAAAAAAAAAAAACAATGGAGATGCAGAGCAACTGGAAAACAGAAAATAAAATGGCTATAGGAAATCCTCATACGTCAATAATCATTCTAAATATAAGCAGACCAAACTCACCTAAAAGGCACAGAGTAGCACCATAGATTAGAAAACAAAATGCAACTATATGCTGCTTTCAGAAAACACATTTCAGCTGCACAGACAAAGGTAGATTCAAAATGAAAGGGTGTAAAATGATTCTCTGAGCAAATCATTTTAGGGAAAAGAGGGTGTAGCTGTACTTATGACAGACAAAATAGATTTCAAGATAAAAAAGGTAATGAGACAAAAATGGACGTTTTATAAAGATAAATGGGACAATATATAAAGAATACATAACCCTTATTGATATATCCATTCATCCTGGGAGCAAAAATATAAAGCAACTACTAAAAAGACCGACAGGGAGAAACTGATGAAAATATAATCACGGTAGGGGACCTAAAGACCCTATTGAAAGCAATGGGTAGATCATACAAACTCAAATCAGTAAGGAAATAGCTTTAAATGACATATAAGACCAAATGGACATAATCATTATTTACAGAGCTATTTGTTTCAGAACACAAGAATAAACATTTTTCTCTAGTGCACATGGCACATTCTCAAAGGCAGACCAAACGTTGGTGTCCAAAACTCACCTAAAAAATTTAAGAAGATTGAAATTATACTAAGTATATTATTTAAAACTAACCTAAAAAATTTAAGAAGACTGAAATTATACTAAGTATATTATTCAACCACAATGCTTTGAAATTGGCAATCAACTGCAAAAAAGAAAGCACTATAAACCACAAATATGTAGAGATTAAACAGCATGCTACTAAACTAAAATGAGGTAAAAAAGAAACAAAAGAGGGGATAAAAAGATACCTAGAGACAGAAGAATGACAACATGATATCAAAAAGTTTTTGAAGATCACAAAAGTAGTAATAAGAGGGACATTTATAGTATTACAGACCTACTTCTAGAAACAAGAGGAATCTCAAATAAATAATCTAAGATTTCATCTTAAAGAACTAGAAAGAGAAGAACAAACAAAGCCCAAAGTCAGTAGAAAGAAGGGAATAATAAAAAATTAGAGCAAATTTAAACAAAGTAGAGAACAAAAATAATAGAAAAATTAATGCAACAAAAAGCTGGTTTTTTGAAAAGATTGAGAAAATTGACAAACCTCTTGCTAGACTCACTAAGAAAAGAGAGAAAAGACTCAAATAAACATAATTAGAAATGAAACAGAAGTTTTCATAAACACAAGAGAAATATAGAGAACTACACAAGAGTGCTATGAAAGGCTATACACCACCAAATTTAATAACCTACAAAATAGCAAGGTTATTAGAAAAATGTAACCTTTCTAGAATGAATCGTGAAGAGTTGGAAAATTTAAATAGATCAATCAACAGTAACAAAATTGAAATGGTCATTAAAGACTTCTCCAAAAGTAAAAATCCAAGACCAGATGGCTTTACTAGGAAATTCTACCAATTATTCAAAGACTTAATACCTATCCTTCTCAAACTGTCCCCCAAAAGTTACAAAGAGGTAATACTTTCTCATTTTTATGAGGCCAACATTGATACTAACACCTGACAAGAACATGACAAAAAAATTACAGATCAATTTCTCTGAAGAATATAAACACAAAAATTCTAAGCAAAATACTAGCAAATTAAATAAAATAATACAGTAAAAAGATAATATATCATAATCAAGTGAGGTTAGTTCCAAGGGCACTATGATGGTTCAACAGATGCAAATTGATTAATGTGATATGCTACATTAACAAAATAAAGGATAAAAATTATACGAACATATTAATAGATCAGAAAAAGCAATGGACAAGATACAACATACATTTATATTTAAAACACTCAATAAAATATGTACACTAGAAAAGTACCTCAACATAATATAGGCCATATATGATAAACCCTCAGCTAATTTAATACACAGTAGTGAAAAACTGGACTTCTGGCCAAGATGGAGGTGTAGGTAGATATACTTTGCCTCCTTGCACAACCAAAAGAAGGACAACAACAAATTTAAAAACAAAAAATACTCCAGAAATTCCAGAAAATCGAACTGTATAGAAGCCCGACAACCAAGGAGTTAAAGAAACATTCATCCAGACTGGTAGGAGGGGCAGAGATGGGGAGCTGTGGCAGAGGGGAAGCATGGCAAGGTGGTGGCTAGAGGATCAGGTATGTGAGACGGCAGCTGGTGGTCCCAGATTTGCATGTGGATAAACCAGGAGGAATAGCTGTGGAGCAAGACAGACAAAGCAATCCAAGGTTCCAGTGCAGAAAAAGAAAACCTCAAAACCTCTACAAAAATCTGGGGGTATGTGGCAGTGGAAGAAACTCCCAGCCTCACAGGAGAGTTTGTTGAGGAGACCCACAGGGTTGTAGAATGTACACAAACCCACCCAACCAGGAATCAGAACAAGAAAGGCCCAATTTGATTGTGGGTAGCCGGGAAAGTGACTGAAGGTGGGGTGGGAGCAGAGCAAGTGACATCGTTCCCTCTGTGACCCCTTCCACACATACAGCATCAAAGTGAGCAACCTGGATTGTCCTGCCCTAGCAAATACCTAAGGCTCCACTCCTTCCAACATAGCAAGCTTGCTGACACAAAGAAATACGACACAAATGAAAGAACTGATCAAAGCTCCAAAAATACAACTAAACAATGAAGATATAGCTAACCTATCAGATGCACAGTTCAAAACACTGGTAATCAGCATACTCACAGAAATGATTGAGTATGGTTGCAAAATGGAGGGAAAAATGAAGGCTAATCAATGTGCAATAAAGAAAAATATACAGGGAACCAACAGTGAAAGGAAGGAAACTGGGACTCAAATCAATGATGTAGAGCAGAAGGAAGACATAAACATTCAACCAGAACAGAATGAAGAAACAAGAATTCAGAAAAAATGAGGAGAGGCATAGGAACCTCCAAGACAACTTTAAATGTTCCAACATCTGAATCATAGGGGTGCCAGAAATAGAAGAGGAAAAGCAAGAAATTGAAAAAATACTGGAGAACTTCCCCAATCTGGCCAAGGAAATAGACTTCCAAGAGATCCAGGAAGCTCAGAGGGTCCCAAAGAGTGGGACCCAAGGAAGCACACACCAAGGCACATCATAATTACACTACTCAAGATTAAAGATAAGGAGAGTATCTTAAAAGTAGCAAGAGGAAAGGAGACAATTACCTTCAAAGGAGTTCCCATAAGACTAGCAGCTGATTTCTCCAAAGAAATCTTACAGGCAAGAATGAGCTGGCAAGAAGTGTTCAAAGTCATGAAAAGCAAAGACCTATATCCAAGATTACTCTATCCAGCAAAGCTATCATTTAGAATGGAAGGGCAGATAAAGTACTTCTCAGATAAGGTTAAGTTAAAGGAGTTCATCCTCACCAAGCCCTTATTATATGAAATGTTAAAGGGACTTATCTAAGAAAAAGAAGATCAAAAACTATGAACAGTAAAATGACAACAAACTCACAACTATCAACAACTGAACCTAAACAAGAACAAGAACAGACTAAGCAAACAACTAGAACAGGAACAGAATCACAGAAATGGAGATGGGGTGGTAGCAAGGGAGGAAGTGAATGGGGAAAATGTACAGGGAATAAGAAGCCTAAATAGTAGGTACCAAATAGACAGGGCAGGGGTTAAGAAGAGCATAGGAAATGGAGAAGCCAAAGAACTTATATCTGCAACTCATGGACATGAACTAAGGTGGGGGAAATTCTGGTAGAAGGGGAGGTGCAGGGTGGAGGGGATTAAAGGGGAGAAAAAAATAATTCAGCTCTAATAGTATAATCAATAAAATATATTTTTTAATAAAGGGAAAAATTGAAGACTTTTTCCTCTAAGAGCAGGAACAGGACAAGGATGTCTGCTCTCACCATTGTTTAAACATAGTGCTGGGAGTCCTAACCAGAGCCATTAGACAAAAAACCATAGGCACTAAACTTGTGGAGCTTGGTCTCAGAGAGGATTTTATGAAATTGACACGAAGGGTAAGAGCAAGAAATAAAAGACATTCAGATTTGGAATGAAAAAGTAAAATTTTGCAGATGACATGATTCTATATATAGAAAACCCTAAAGACTTCTCCAAAAGACTCTTAGAAAATAATAACAAATGTAGTAAAGTTGCAGGATACAAAAATCAATGTAAAAATTATCATGTTCCTAGACACTAACAATGAAATATCAGAAAAGCAATGAAAAACAATCCATTTGCTAATTGCGACAAAACAATAAAATACCTAGGAATAAATGTAACAGAGGATGTAAAGTACCTGTATGCACTAAAAACTACAAAACATTGTTGAAAGAAATTGAAGAATAAACAAAGAAATGGACAGATATTCTGTGTTCATGGATTAGAAAAATCAATATTGTTAAAATAGCCATAATACCTAAAGCAAAATATAGATTAAACACAATCCCCATCAAAATTCTAATGGCATTTTTCAAAGAAATAGAACAATAAATTATAAAACTTGTATGGAGCCACAAAGACCCCTAATAGCCCAAGCAATCTGAGAAAAAAAAGAACAAAGATAAAGATATCTCTGACTTCAAATTATACTAAAAGCTACACTAATTAAAATAGTATAGTATTGGCAGATAAACAGACACACAGACCAATGGATAAAAATTGAGAGCTCAGAAATAAGCCCACATATATATGAGCAAATAGTTTTTGACAAAGAAGTCAAAAACGTACTATAAAAAAATGAAGATTCTTCAATAAATGGTGTTGAGAAAATTGAAAGTTGCATACAAAAGAATGAAACTAGATTTCCATTTGACACCACACACAAAAATCAATTCAAAATGGATCAAAACCTAAATATAAGACCTGAAACAATAAAATACACAGAAGAAAACATAGGTACTAAACTTATGGACGTTGGCATCAGAGATTTTATGAACATGACCCCAAAGGGAAAGGAAGTAACGCAAAAATAAATGAATAAGACTACATCAAACTAAAAAACTTCTGCACAGCACAGGAAACCAATAATAATACAAAACTATGGACAGACAAATAGGAAGGTTATATATAGATATAGATATCAACTATATATATATACACATACACACACATAAACACACATATACATATGCATGCAAACAGCACCTCTGATAACAGGTTAATATCCAAAATACATAAAGAACTCATACAACTCAGTGACAAAAACAAAATAAAACAATCCAATTAGAAAATGGGCAGTGGGCCTGAACAGACACTTCTCCCAGGAAGACATACAAATTATCAGAAGGCATATGAAAAGATGAATAACTTCCCTAGCTATAAAAGAAATGTAAGTCAAAACCACAATGAGATACCACTTCACACATGTTAAAATGGCTATTATAAATAAGACAAGAAATAACAAGTGTTGGAGAGGATGTGGAAGAAAAGGAACACTCATTCACTGGTGGTGGGCATATAAATTAGTACAGACACTTTAGAAAAGAGTATGGAGGTTCCTCAGAATGTTAAGACCAGAGTTACCATATGATCTCGCAACTCCTTTTCTGGGAATCTAAGATAAATATTTGAAAATATTTATCTGTAATGATAAATGTACCCTTATGTTCATTGCAGCAATTTAAGTGATAGTCAAGACGTGGATACAGAGACAGAATCAAGATGGTGGAGGAGTGAACAGAAGTCACACTGACCTCCTCCCAGGACCAACCTGGAATTACAATTAAATTGTGGAGAAATCACCTGGGACAAACAACCGAACAATAGCAAGAGAGGAGCCTTGTAACCTCAGAGATAGAAGAATTGGCTTTAATGAAATATCACTGGTAAGGAGTGTGGTAGAGACTCAAGAAGGTGGGCAGGGTGCCCACAGGCAGCAGCACCAGAAGGATATTGAAACGGCCAGTTGGATCCCCCTGATAAGGGCGGGGTCTAAACCAAAAGTGGGGATCTCCAGCCTACAGCACCAGATCCCAAAAAGGACACAGAAAACAGCCAGCTATGAAAAGCAGCAGGGTTGCTCTCTGTCAGAGACAGGCTGCTGGAGATACAAAGAGCCTTCTAAAGGGCCAACCCAAAATTTTTATTTGCAGTCACTTACCCTGGTCTCCAGCAAAGGTAGGGGCAGAGTGGACTAGATACACCTGAGAAGAGACTAGGGAAGGAGGGTTTGGGGAGAGAACTGAGAGAGTAGCTGGCTGGATATCGGTGCTGACTCATCCCACATGCAGCAGCAGCCATCTTGCTGAGGCAGAGACCACTCCCCCTGAGCAGCACCAACATCAGAGGGCCCAATAGCCCTGCCCTTAGGTGGGATTCCACCCCACCCTGTGCTGTCTAAGCTGCCTCCTGAGTGCAGAGTGGCAGCCACATATAGTAGATCCCTGGCTAAAGCGGGCATGCAGGGGTCTAGAGACACTTGAGCAGAGACTGGGGATGGAGGCTTTGGGGAGAGAATGGAGAGAGTAGCAGGCCAGACCACAGCGCTGATCCCTCCCCCATAAGGTTGCAGCTAGAGAGGACCCAATAACCCCGCCCCCAGGAGGGACTCCACTCCACCCTGAGCTGTCTAAGACAGCCTGCTGAATGCAGAGTGACTAGATTAACAGCTGAAGGAGACAGCCACAAACAGTATATTCCTGGAAGTCTCAAACAGACTGCCTAAGGTCAGACAGGGTCAACATCTGATATCATCAGAGGCAGACCCAGAAAGTAAAAACAGTGGTTTCCAACCATAGAAGTTCACACCACAAAGTCAGGATATCAAGACAAATCAACTTAAGAAGCAGAAGCAAAAAAGAAGAGTCTCACAAATAATGGGAAGCCAAAGAAATACACCGCACTTGAAGGGAAAGGAGGAATCCCCACAAAGAGAACTAAATGAAATACAGGCAAGTAAACTATCAGATATTGAGTTCCAAACAATGGTTTTAAAGAAGCTTAATGAGCTCAATGACCTCAGAGAGAATCACAAAAAACTACAGGGAAACTACGAGGAACTTACTGAAAACTATATCAACATGAAAAAGGACATAGAAACTATCAAAAAGAAACAAGAGGAAATGAAGAATACAGTTTCTGAATTGAAGAACATTGTAGAAGGACTGAAAGGAGGCTAGATGAAGCTGAGGGCTGGATCAGTGAGCAGAAGAATAAGGTAGAAAATATCTCCCAGAAAGAGCAAGAAAATGAAAAAAGACTCAAAAGGAATGAGGAGGCATTGAGGGAAATGCAGGACAAATGCAGGGGTGTTATTTTGTTTCTGTGCTGAAACAAAATAATACCCCTATAATAGGGATACCAGAAGGCGAAGAGGATGAAGAAGGGCTAGAGAACCTGTTTGAAAAAGTAATGATGGAAAACTTCCCTAATTGGAGGAGAGAAAAAGCCACACAAGTCCAGGAAGTACAGAGGGTCCCATTCAAGAGGAAGCCAGTGAGGCCCACTTCAAGACACGTAGTCATTAAAATGGCAAATACCAAAAACAAACAGAATCCTAAAGGGTGCAAGGGAGAAAAAAGGTAGTAACATCAAAGGAGCCCCAATACAGGTAGTAGTTGACTTCTCAACAGAAACAGTGCAAGACAGAAGGGAATGGCAAGGAATATTCGAAGTAATGAAGAGCAAAGGCCTGCAACCAAGACTGCTCTACCCAGCAAGCGTCCCAATTAAAATAAAAGGTGAAATAAGGAGTTTCCTAGACAAAAGAAGACTAAAAGAATATACATCCACCAAACCAGCACTGCAAAATATGCTAAAGAGACTGCTTTAAGAAATGAAGAAAAGGTCTATGAATACCCAGTTCCTTTCAGAATTGCCAATACTTGATATTACCAATATCTTTAATACTGATTAATCTGATTGTGACAATGATGTGTTATTTCAATTGTTCCTTTATTATTTGTTGAAACAACCTGTTTTTATATATTTCTTGCCTATTTCTATTATTATTAAAAAGCTTTAAATGACTTTTTGTATTCTTTATCAATTTTTTTGATTAAATATTTGTAGAATTTTTCCCCTAGAAAAACCCCATAAAACATTAATCCTTTTTTAGATGTGTTGCAAATACTTTCCTATTCTATTACTTGTCCTTTCACTTTTTTATATGAATATTACTATACAGTCTTAAATGTTTAATATAGTTATGTTGTCAATATTTTCCTTTATAGCTTCTGGGTTTGAATATTTTACTTCAGGGTAAGAAAAATATTAGTTTGCATTTTCTCCTAAAACTCCTTAGATTCTACATATTGATTTTTAACACACCTGAATATTTCTTGTATAATGTGTGAAATAGGGCCCTATATTTGTTTTATTTCAAGGAATAGTGGTCTATGCGCCTTATTTGTTGAATAAGCCTTATTTTCCCCATTGATCTGAAATATCAACTTAATCATATATTACATTGTTAGACAGATATATATGTTTGTCTGTAGAGTGCTCATTATAATTCATTGATCTACTTCGTTATTTCTGTGCTGATGTCATGTTGGTTTAATTGCTGAGACTTTAAAATGGTTTTATAATTTTTAATATTGATAATTAACTCTGACATTTAAAAAATAAATAAATTCAATCTGCATTTAAGAAAGAAAGAAAAAGAGAAAGATGTAACTCCTACCTTTTGCAACAACATGGATGGAATTGGAGAATATTAAGCTAAGTGATGAAAACAAGCTGATGAAAGACAAATACCATATGATCTCACCTATAAATGGAATGTATTCAACAAAATAAACTAATGAACAAAATAAACCACAGGCATGGAAACATGGAGCAGACTGAAAGTGACCAGAGGGGATGAGAAAAGAGGACAATGTTGGAAAGAAGGGGAAGGGACTAGACAAAGAACATGCATGAATGGCCCATGAACATAGACGACAGAGTGGGAATTGACTGTGGGAGAGGGGAGTGGTGGCGGGATGGATGCAGGAAGATAAAGGGGGGAAAATGGAAACAACTGTAATAGAATAAACATGATTAATACGTTTAAAAAACTATTGAAAATAAATAAAAAATAAATGTAAAAAAAAGACATAGATACAACTAAAGTGTCCTTCAATGGATGATTGTACAAAGAAGTTTTAGTACATATATACAATGGAATACTACTCTGCCATAAGAAAAGATGAATTACTGCCATTTAGAACAACATGAATGTACTACACAAAGAGAAATAAATAAGACAGGGAAGGACAAAAACCATATCATATCACTCATTTGTAAGATATAAAACAGTAAGCAACAAACTAACAAACAGAACAAACGTAGACACAGGCAACAGAAAGATGGTTATCACAGGGGAAAGGGAGTGAGGGGACTATAAAGAAGGTAAAGAGGGTCAAAAAAATGCTGATGAAAGGAGAAGGGACTTTGGATAGTGTGCCCACAATGCAATACATAGATGCTGTATTGTATAATTGTACACTTCAAACTCATATGATTTATTAAACAATGTAACCCCAATACATTTAATAAAAAGCAAGTTATAGAACAATAAACAGATACAACCTTATTTCTATAAATAAAAAATAAAACTATATATTTCTATCTGTTTATTTGTGTTTATATATGTACATATATAGATACATACCTAGAAAAAGGTTTGGAAGTTTATGCCAGCGGTCAAATACCATTTTTTGTAAAGGATGTGACTAAATATTTTAGGCTTTGCAAATCACATAACAGTTTTCATTGCATATTCTCCATATTTTGTTTTTAAACAATCTTTTTGAAAGCTTATGAATTTATATATTCTATAGAATCCTTATTAGAATACCAACGACATATTTCACAGACAGAACAAACATTTAAAAAATTTATATGGAACCATAAATGACCCCAAATAGCCATGGCAATTTTGAGAAAGAAAAACAAAGTAGGAGCGATCACAATACCTGACATCAAACTATCTTACAAGGCCATTGTAATCAAAACAGCCTGGTACTGGTGTAAGAACAGACGTATAGATCAATGGAACAGAATAGAGAGCCCAGAAATAAACCCAAGTCTCTATGATCAATTAATATTCATCAGAGGGCTCAGAAGCATAAAATGGAGTAAAGAAAACCTCCTCAACAAATGATGTTGGGAGAGCTGGACAGCTACATGCAAAAAATTGAAATTCAACCCCAACTTACATCATAGACAAATATAAAATCAAGATGGAGAAAATACTTAAATATATGTCACAACAACATAAAAGTCCTATCAGAGAACATAGGCAGGAAACTGTCAGATACTCCAGGCAGCAATATATTTACCAATAGGTCCCCTAGAGCAAGGGACATAAAGGAAAGAATAAATAAATGGGACTTCATCAAAATAAGAATCTTCTGCATGGCTAAAGAAAATGTCAGCAAAATGAAAAGGGAACCAATTGTATGGGAAAATATATTTGCCAATGATACCTCAGACAATGGTTTGATCTACAAACTATGTAAAGAATTCACACAACTCCACTCCGGGAAGACAAACAATCCAATTAAAAAAATGGGTAAAGGACCTGAACAGACACTGAACATACACAGGGCCCAGAGACATATGAAAAGATGCTCATCATCACAAGCTATCAGAGAAATGCAAATTAAAACCACAATGAGGTACCACTTCACACCAGTCAGAATGGCCATCATAAACAGATCAACAAACAAATGCTGGAGGGGTTGTGGAGAAAACACAATCCTAGTACACTGTTGGAGGGAATGCAGACTGGAGCAGTCACTGTGGAAAACAGTGTGGAATTTCTTCAAAAAGCTAAAAATGGAACTGCCAAATCCTGAAACACCAATTCAAAAGAACTTATGCACCCCAATATTCATAACAGCACATTTTACAATAGCCTGGTGCTGGAAGCAACCTAAGTGGTCATCAGTCAATGAGTGGATCAAAAAACTGTGGTACATTTACACAATGGCATACTATGCAGCAGAAAGAAGGAAAGAACTACTACAATTTGCGAGGGCATGGATGGAACTGGAGAGCATTATGCTAAGCAAAATAAGCCAGGGGGTGCGAGACAAATACCATATGATCTCACCTATAAGTGGAACCTAATCAACAAAACCAACAAGCAAGAAAAATATAATCAGCAACATTGAAAGAGAAAACAAACTGACAGTAACAAAGGGAAGGAGGGTGTGGGGTCACAGTGAAAAGAAGGAGAAGGATCAAATCAAGGAACAAGTATAAAGGACCCATGGACAAAGCCAAAGTGGGGAAGGATTGTAGGTGGGAGGTGGGGGTGGGTGGGGCAGGGGAAAGTTGTGGAGGGAAAATGGGGACAAATGTATTTGAACAATGAAAAAAGGATTTGCTTTAGATAGTAAGGTGATCCTATGTTGGATGCATAAATGTTTATTATGATTATTTCCTCTTGTTGAATTGTTCCCTTTATCATTATGTAGTGTCCTTCTTTGTCTCTTATTCTAGTGTTGGTTTTAGTGTTATTTTTTCTGACATCGTATTGTTACATCAGGTTTTTCTTCCCATTTGGATAAAATATCTTTTTTTTTTTTTTTTTAAATCCTTTTACTTTTAATCTCTGCATCTTTCATTCTGAGTTGGGTCTCTTGGAGACAGTACATATATGGGTCTTATTTTCTTATCCATCCAGCTACCCCATATCTTTTGATTGCAGCATTTGAGGCATTTACACTTAAAGTGGTTTTTGGCAAATTCATATTTATTACCATTTTATTTTTTAACTAATTTTCTGTTTTTCCTTCTTCTCCTCTCCTCCTCTTCCTTTCCCTCTTCTCAGGCAAGCCTTTTAACACTTGTTGCAATACTTGTTTGTTGGTAACAAACTCATTTGGCATTTTCTTATCTGGGAAGCTGCTTATTTCTTCTTCAACTTTAAATGATAGCGTTACTGGGTGAAGTGGCCTTGGTTGTAGGTCCTTACTTTGATCACCTTGAATTCTTCATACCAGTTCGTCTGGCCTGAAATGATTTTGCTAAGAAATGATATTGCTGTCCAATGACAGTTCCCTTGTAGTTAACTACTGCTTTTCTCTTGTGGCTTTTAGGATCCTCTTCTTGTCTTTAAGCTTTGTCATTTTAATTGTGATATGTCTTGGTATGGGCCTCTTTGTATTCATATTATTTGGAACTCTCTCTGTTTCCTGGACTTGTGTGTCTTTTTCCTCTATCAAGTTGAAGGAGTTTTCAGTCATTATTTCCTCACATAGGTCCCCAATCCCTTTCTCACTTTCTTCTTTCTGGTATCCCCATGATGGGGATGTTGTTATGCTTCATGTTGTCCCAAAAGTTTCTTAAGCTCTTCTCATTTGTTAAAAAGATTCTTTTTTCCTTTAGCTGCTCTGTCCTAGTGGGTTTTTTTTTTTTTCACTTTGTCTTTTACATTGATTTGATCCTCTGCTTCATCTAACCTACTCTTTATTCCTTCCAGTGCATTATTTATTTCAAATACTGCATTCTGTATTTTTCACTGGTCCTTTTCATTGTTTCTATGTCTTTTTTATGTGGTCAAACATCCTTATAATCATTACTTTAATCTGTATATCTCAGAAATTGTTTGCCTCCATTTTCTTTAAATCTTTTCTAGAATTCTCTTGTTTTTTAATCTGAGGACTGTTTCTTTGTCTCCACATTTTGGCTGCCTCTTTGTGTTTGTTTCCGTGTATTTTATAGATCTGCAAAGACTCTGGTTCAGGCCTATGTCAGGTTCTGACTGTGACTGACCCTGGGAAACCTGTTTCAATCTATTAGCAATTCACAGCTCATGTTTTTCTCTTCCAGGCCTTCATTCATGGATAAAGAACCAAGCTGTACACCAAGGCCAGATTTTGTCAGCACTGGGCCCAGGATAAGGTCAGATAAAGTCTCAAAGCCCTCAGTGATCCACTTTTGCCTGTAGGCTTTCTTTTAGACTTATTCAGTGAAAGTGCCTCCATCTGTACTCCTCAGCAGCCTGGCTGAAGCTCCAAAGGGTGGGGTAAGAGGGAATTCTGAGGGTGGGGTTATGGCTTCCTCCAGGGTGATGCCACATGGAGGGGAGTTTCTGCCTGAGAAATATGGCTTCTACAGAATGGTGGATGGCTGAACACAGAAATCCTGGCCACAGACGCTTCAGCTGCCTCCCCAGAGCCAATGTCCTCAGACTCTTCATGTGCTCTAATCCACTCTATCCTCCCTCTGGAAGAGTCCAGAGTAAGAGGATGCAAATGAAATTTTTTGTGTTGGCTCCTTAAGAGTCTCTCTGCATCTCTAACCATCTATTCCTAGCAGACAGAAACACCTGCTGCTTTTCACAGCCAGACATTTTTTGGATTTCTTTCCTAGTTTTGGTGCTCTAGGCTGGGGAGCCCAGTTTAGGGTTAGACCCTGCACTACTCAGGAGTAAATTCCCATTGCCAAAATATCCTTGGAGAACTGTAGCTGCTGTCTATGGGAGCCCAGCCAGCTCTCTTGTGCCAGCTCCTCACTCCATACCAGTCTTGCTGTGGTGGTGGTGTTTCTTTTCTCAGTCCCTGGTTATAAGGCCTCTCTCCAGCTAGTGTTCAGCTGATTATTCAGGATGATTATTCTATAATTTATTTGTAATTCCAGTTTGGTCTTATGAGGAAGTTAATGTAGCTTCCAACTACCCACTTGGATCCTTGAAAGTTTTTACTCTCTACTCAGTTGATTTTCCTATTTTATTTTTTAAAAATCATTTAATTGAAGTGTACATTTTAGTGTTTTAGATTATATTTACCATTATCACATGAAAATTTACTTTGGCTTTAATTGAGGCTATCAAATTTACTATATTTAAAGCCATTTAAAATAAGTGCTAAAACACAGTATTGACTATCAGTGAGCAAATATCCTACTACAATATGTGAACTATCCAATATTTTCTTATCTTACTAAATAGTGTGAATTAAGATTATAGTATAATGAGAAACTAATAGTTTGTAGTAATTCTGAATGTGGCAAATCTTCACCAGCACATAAAAATTTTCAGTGACTATGAAAAATAGCAGAGTGGTTTGAACCTTAAATCTTTCTCTAAATAATCAAAAAAGACCCAAAATAAGCTAAGCATTCATCCTGGAAGTGGCTTATTGAATTACTATGACAAGTCAATTAATGTAATGCCCTGTTGCTTTAGGATAACACACAAAAACAGAAAAATGTGGAGTTGTTTACCATAATGGGGTCAAGCAGACAAGGAAATTCTGAACAAAATATCCTTATCTGTTTCACTTTCAAAGAAAAACTCATCGTGGCTACTGCTATGGAATAATGGTGTTTTTCCAAATTTTACTTGCTAAAGGGCTCCACTTAAAGATAGGGACTATAAGAGGTAATCACATTTATATAAAGTCATGAGAATGGGTCCATGATCCTATAAGATTTGTTTTCTTATAAGAAATGATGCCAAAGAGCTCATTCTCTCTCTTAGCCATGTACAGACACAATGAGAATGTTACTCTTTACAAGCTAGGAGGTGGGTTTTTACCAGGAATCAACAGCACCTTGATGTTGGACTTCCAGCCTCCAGAACTGTGAGAAAATTAATTTTTGCCATTTAAGGTTCTTAATCTGTGGTATTTTTTTTTTTTATGGCAGCCCAAGCTGATGAACATGGCTTCCAAAGGTATTCTGTACAGTGCCATGGGGAGGAGGTTACGGTGGAGACCAACTGGGCTTAACCAAGTGAGTCTTCTTCCTGGGCAAAAAGCTGGGCTGCAATTACCAGCCTCCTTTGCAGTTAGGTGGGCACATAAACAGCTTTGCTTAATGGAATGTGGGCTGTTGGATTTTGTATTGTTTTTCTTAACACCTCCAGAACAGATCTTTGTGCTTGCTTTGCCTTCTGGTATAAGGAGAAGTTCAAATGGAAGGTTCCATGGGCCCAGAAATAACAGAGCTTCTAAAGTCCATGAACCCCTGCTCTGTGGATAAAATTCAAGGAGTTCATGAGCTTGGTTAGAAAAAACTTATGTCTATATTTTCATGAAACACTAACTTAAATTTAAAATTGCATTGTGTTATGAATGTATGAAAATACCCACAATAATTTATGCATTACCTATGACTTTGTCACCCAGAGAAACAGATATTCCAAATCACATTATAGTTGTTGCACATATTTCAAAAATTTTTACACTTAACATTCCTTTAAAATTATGATTGTTATTAAACCTGCTGCTGGATTTTGTAATTTAAGGCTTTAATAAAGAGGCACATACATTACTGTGTCACATTTTAAAATATCTTGAATTTTAATATAACTTTCTTTAAATCCAATGTATTTTTAATGCATTTTAAAATTATTATCCTGAAAAGTATTGACAGATTTTGTCAGACTTCCCAGTGGGTCTAAGGCACAGAAAAAAATCTCATTGCCTCTAGGACAGAGACTATGACATAAGGGTGAAATATACATTAGTTGGGTTACCTACTGAAATTTTGAAGGTGTTTGTTATATCTGTTAGTCTTTGCAAATAAAAGAGTCTACATCATTCAAGACATGGGTGGGCAGAGGCTTTCTGTAAAGGGTTAGAGTTTTGCAGGCCACACAGTTCCTGTAGCAATTATTCCAATCTGCTCTTGTATTGTGAAAGTAACCACAGGTTCTATGTAAGTGAAAGAACATGGCTGGATTCAAATAAACATTTATAGAATTTGAATTTTATATAATTTAAATATATCACTCACATTCTTTAAAGCTTTTTCTGCTTATAACCAAGGACAGATAGAAGAAACCATTTCACCACAACGAGACTGGTAGAAAGTGTGGAGGCAGCGCGAAAGGTCTGGCTAGGCTCCCACAGGTGACAGATGAAGTTCCAGAGGGCTATTTCAGCAGCTAGGGGTTTCACCCTGAGAAGTGTGGGGTATAAACCTCAAACTTGGCTCTGTGGCCTACAACACCAGAGCTGGAAAAGAACCCATATACCATCCAGCTGAGAAAAGCAGTAGGGTTTCTGTCTTCCTGGGAGATATGGCTGGAGATGCAGAGAGCCTCTTAAAAAACCAAAGCACAAAATTTCATTTGCAGCCATTTACCCTGGGCTCTGACAGATGGAGGGGAGAGTGGACTAGGGATGCTTATGAGAGCCTGGGAATAGCTGCTATGGGGAGATAACAAAAGGGATAGCCATGAGGATCCTTATGTTGAGTCATTTCCCCATACTGTAGAAGCACTTCCTTCTTAGGCAGAGCACTAAGTGGTGTCTTCTCCAAGTGAAACCAGCCTGAGGGGGAAGCAATAGTCCTGAAAAAGGAATTATTCAGCTGCACACTGTGATGCTTAATCCAGGCAACTGATTACAGCTTGAGGGTATATCTCTGATTAGTTTAACAACTGAGGTTGAAAATACAAAGAAGCAGCCAAAATAGGAAGACAAAGAAACATATCCCAAATGAAAGAGCAAGAAAATTCTCCAGAATTAGAACTAGACAAAATGGAGTAAGCAATTTATCAGATAGAGTTTAGATTAATGATTTTTAAAATTTTATTTTTAAATGATGTTTATTCTACTACAGCTGTCTCAATTTTCCCCCTTTTACACTCTTCCACCCATCCCCCCCACCCTTGCTCTCACAGTCAATTCCCACTCTGTTGTTGTCCATGTCCAAGGGTCATTCATACATGTTCTTTGTCTAGTCCCTTCCACCTTTTTCCACCATTGTCCTCCTTCCGCATCCCCTCTGGACACTTTCAGCCTGCTCCATGTTTCTATTCCTGTGGTTTATTTTGTTCATTAGTTTATTTTGTTGAATAGATTCCACTTATAGGTGAGATCATATGGTATTTGTCTTTCACCAATGGGCTTATTTCACTTAGTGTAATATTATCCAGTTCCATCCATGATGTCGCAAAAGGTAGGAGTTCCTTCTTTCTTCTTTTTTTAAATGCAGATTTTATTTATTTTTTAAATGTCAATATCCATTATAAAATATTAAAAATTTAAATCCCTTATAAAGTCTCAACAATCAAAACAACATGACACAAGCACAGAAATAATCAAGTAGATCAATGAAATATAATGAGCATTCTAGAGACAAATGTATACATCTGTCTAAGAATATAATATATGATTAAGTTGACATTTCAAATCAATAGGGAAAGTAAGGCTTATTCAACAAATAAGGCACATGGACCACTATTCTGTGAAATAAAACAAATATGGAACCCTATTTCACACATTATACAAAAAATATTCAGGTGAGTTAAAAATCAATATGTAATCTAAGGAGTTTTTGGAGAAAATCCAAAATAATATTTTTCTTATCCTGAAGTACAATATTCAAACCCAGAAACTATATAAAGTAAAATATTGATAATATGACTATATTAAGCATTTAAGACTATATAGTAATATACATTTAAAAAAGTTAAAAGACAAATAGTAGAAGAGGAAAGTATTTGCAACACATCTAAATAAGGGTTAATAATCCTGTTTTTTTTTTTTTAGGGTAAAAATTCTACAAACATTTAATCAAAAAATGGATAAAGAGAAGAGCTGAGGGAGGGAAGGAGAGAGGGGGCAAGGGAAAGTGATGGGGGGTAGGCAAAGACAAATGTATTTGAAAAAATAAATAAAAAGAAAAAAAAGAAAAAAATGGATAAAGAATATCAAAAAGTCATTTAGAGATTTTTAAAAATAATAGAAATAGGCAAGAAATATACAAAAACTAGTTTAGTTTCAATAAATAAAAAAGTAACAAAATAGCACATCATTGTCACAATCAGATTAATAAGTATTAAAAATATTGGTAATATCAGGTATCAGTGACAATGAAAGGAACTGGTTACTCATAGACTCTTTTTCTTAATCTTCTTAAAGCAGTCCCATTAGCATATTTTGCAATGATGGTTTGGTGGAGGTATATTCTTTCAGCCTTCTTTTGTCAGGGAAACCTCTTATTTCACCTTCCATTTTAATTGAGAACCTTGCTGGGTAGAACAGTCTTGGTTGCAGGCCTTTGCTTTTCGTTCCTTGGGATATTTCTTGCCATTCCCTTCTGGCTTCTAGTGTTTCTGTAGAGAAGTTAGTTGCCAGCTGTATTGAGGTTCCCTGAGATATTACTACCTTTTTCTCCCTTGCTGCCTTTAGGATTCTCTGTTTGTCTTTGATATTTGCCATTTTAATGATATATGTCTTGTAGTGGGCCTCTTTTGGTTCCTCTTGAAGGGGACCCTCTGTGCTTTCTGGACTTGTGTGACTTTTTTCTCTTCTCTAGTTAGGAAAGTTTTCCATCATTACTTTCTTAAACAGATTTTCTATCCCTTGCTCATCTTCTTCTCCTTCTCATATCCCTATTATAATGGATATAATTACTTTTCAGGTTGTCCTGATTTCCCTCAATGCCTCTTCATTCTTTTTTTTTTTTTTTTTTTTTTTTTTTTTTTTTTAGTCTTTTTTCATTTTCTTGCTCTTTCAGGGAGCTTTTCTTCTACCTTGTCCTCCAGTTCGCTGATTTGATCCTCTGCTTCATCTAGCCTCTTTTTGATTCCTTCTACAGTGTTCTTCAATTCAGAAATTGTATTCTTCATTTCCTCTTGTTTCTTTTTGATAGTTTCTATGTCCTTTTTCATGTTGATGTAGTTTGCAGTAAGTTCTTCATAGTTTCCCGGTAGTTTTTTGTAATTGTCTCTGAGCTCCCTGAGCTCATTGAGCTTCTTTATAACTGTTGTTTGGAACTCAATATCTTCAGTTTACTTACCTCTATTTCATTTAGTTCTCTTTCTGGGGACTCCTCCTTTTCCTTTGACTGGGGAGTGTTTCTTTGTCTTCCCATTATTTGTGAGGCTCTTCTCTTTTGCTTCTATTTCTTAAATTGATCTGTCTTGATTTCCTGACTTTGTGGTGTGAACTTCTATGGTAGGAGACCGCTGTTTTTTCTTTCTGGATCTGTGTCTGATGGCATCCAATGTTGACCCTGTCTGACCTTAGGCAGTCTGTTCGAGACGTCCCATAATCTACTGTTTGTGGCTGTCTTCTGCAGCTGATAATCTAGTCACTCTGTGCTCAGCAAGCCAGTTTAGAGACACCACAAGGCAGGGCAGAGTCCTTCCTGGGGGTGGGGTTATTGAGTCCTCTCATGCTGTTGCCGCTCAGGGGAGTGGTCTGCCTGAGCCAGATGGCTGCTGTCTTATGGGCGAGGAGTCAGCCTCGGGAACCTGCCAGATACTCTCTCAGTTCTTTCCCCAAAACCCCCTTTCCCACTCTCTTCTCAGGTATCTCTAGCTGACACTGCCCCAGCCTTTGTAGAAGCCCAGGGTAAATGGCTGCAAATAAAAATTTGTGCATTGGACCTTCAAATGGCTCTTTGCCTCTCCAGCCGCCTGTCTCTGGCAGAGAGCAACCCTGCTGCTTTTTGTAGCTGGCTATTATCTGTGTACTTCTTGGTCCCTGGTGCTGTAGGCTGGATATCCCTGCTTATGGTTCAGAGCCCACTCTTCTGAGGGAGATCCACCTGGCAGTTTCAATATCTTTCTGGTGCTGCCACCCATGGGCACTCCACCTGCCATCTTGAGTCTCTACCTTATTCTTTACCAGTTAGGTTGTGCTAAAGCTGATTCTTCTGTTTGGCTGAGGTCATAAGCCTCCTCTCTTGCTATTGTTCAGTTGTTTGTTCAAGGTTATTTCTACACAATTTAGTTGTAATTCCAGGTTGGTCCTGGGAGGAGGTCAGTGTGACTTCCACTCACTCCTCCGCCATCTTGATTCTCCAGAACATTTGAGAAATGATTATAACGATAATCAATAGTATGAAAAAAAGACATAGAAACCATAAAAAGACCCAGTCAGGAAAAAAGAATGCAATATCTGAAATAAATAATACATTGGAAGGATAAACAATAGGTTATATGAAGCAGAGGATGAAATCAGTGATTTGGAAGAGAAGGTAGAAAAAAAACATGGGGGCAGAGCAGCAAAAAGAAAAAAGAATTAAAAAAAATGAGGAGAGTTTAAGAAACATTTTGGCCAACATGAAGTGTAACAAAATCCACATCAAAGGAATATCTGAAGGAGAAGGGAGTGAGCAAGGGATTGAAAACCTATTTGAAGAAATAAGGAGTGAATACTTCCCTAATCTGGTGAAGAAAAAAGAAACACAAGTCCAGGAAGCTCAAAGAGTTCCAAACAAGTTAAACCCAAAAAGACCTACACTGATATGCATCATAATTAAATTACAAGGCCTATGAAAAAGAAAGAATCCTAAAAGCCACAAGAGAAAAGCAGGTAATTACACACAAGGCAGTACTGATTAAACTGTCATCTGATTTCTCAATGGAAACATTTCAGGCCACAAGAGAGTGATGTGAACTATTCAAGGTGATGAAAAGCAAGGAGTTACAACCAAAGCTAATTTATCCAGTAAGACTATTATTTGAAATTGAGGAGAAATAGGAACTTCCTACATGAAAAAAAAGCTAAAGAAGTTTGTTAACACCAAACTAGTATGGCAACAAATGTTAAAGGGCTTTTTTAAGAAGAAGAAGAAGAAAAAGAGAAAAAAATAGAGGAAAATATTCTAACAATAATATGGTACTAAATACATATTTATCAATAATCACCTTAATTGTTAGTGGCTTAAATGTTCCAACCAAAAGACATAGGGTATCTGTATGGATTAAAAAAAACCACAAAACATGACCCATACATATGCTGCCTCAAAGAGACTAATCTCAAATCAAAAGATATACACAGACTAAAACTAAAAGGGTAGAAAAAGCTATTTCATGCAAATGGAAGGAAAAAAGAAGCTGAGGTAGTGGTACTTATATCTGACAAAATAGACTTTAAATCCAAGGCTGTAGTAAGAGACAAAAAAGGAGATTGAATAATATTAAAGGGGACATCCAACAAAAGGATTATAACCCTAGTAAACATTTATGCATCCAACATAGGATCATTTAAATAAGTGAAGCAAATCTTAATGGACATAAAGGGAGAGACAGATGGAAATACAGTCATAATTGGGGATTTTAACACCCCACTGACTTTGATGGATAGATTTTCCAGACAGAAAATCAACCAGGAGACAGCAGACTTAAATGGCACTCTAGATCGTATGTCGTTAATTGATATCTTCAGAGCATTTCACCCCAAATCAGCAGAATATATATACTTTTCAAGAACACATGTAACATTTTCCAGGAAATGCCACACGTTAGGACACAAAACAAGTCTCAATACATTTAAGAAGTTTGAGATCATATCAAACATCTTCTCTGACCACAATGCTATGAAAATAGAAATCAATCATAAGAATAACACTTGAAAACATGTAAAGACATGGAAACTAAATAATGTGTTACTAAACAATAAATGGGTCAACAATGAAATCAAAGAAGAAATTAAAAGATACCCTGAAACAAATGAAAATGGGGACACAACAATCAAAAATCTGTAGAACATTGGGAAAGCAATCCTAAGCCGGAAATTCAAAGCATTACAGGTTTATCTCATAAAACAAGAAAAAGCTCAAATAAACAATTTAAGTTCACACTTAATGGAACTTGAAGAAGAAAAACAAAGGCTAAAGTGAGTAGAAAGAAGGCTATAATAAAGAACAGAACAGATAAATGAAATAGAGTGTAAAACAGAAAGAAAAAAAGAACTACTAAACTTCGGAACAGCATGGATGGAACTGGAGAGCATTATGCTAAGCGAAATAAGCCAGGGGGCGAAAGACAAATACCACATGATCTCACCTATAAGTGGAACCTAACCAACAACACAAAGATGCAAGGAAAATAAGACCAGCAACACTGAAAGGAAAAGAAATCAACAGAGACAAGAGGGAAGGGGGGGGCGGGGACAAGGAAGGGAAGGGGAAAGTCAAGGAACATATAGCAAGGACTCATGGACAAAACCAAAGGGGAAGAGCTGAGGGAGGGAAGCGGGGAGGAGGCAAGGGAAAGTGGTGGGGGGTAGGCAGAGACAAATGTATTTGAAAAAATAAATTAAAATAAAATAAAAAAAAACAAAAACAAAACAAACAAAAAAAAAAAACAAAAAAAAATACAAAAGATCAATGAATCCAAGCTGGTTCTTTGAAAGGGTAAATGAGATTGACAAATTTTTAACCAGACTCGTCAAGAAAAAAAGAAGGAAGACATCAATATAAAATCAGAAATGAAAGAGGAGAAATAACAACTGACAGCAAAGAAATACAAAGAATTGTTAAGAAAATATTATGAGCAATTAATGCTAACAAACTGGATAACCTGGGTGAAATGGAAAAATTCCTAGAAACACACAATCTTCCAAAACTAAATCAGGAAAAATCAGAGAATCTGAATAGACAGATTATACCTAATGAAACTGAAGAAGTAATGAAAAAGCACTCAACAAACAAAACTCTGGACCAGATGGCTTCACAGGTAAATTTTATAAAATATTCCAAGACTAACATCTCTCCTCGAACTAGTAAAATTCAAGAGGAGGGAAGATTCCTAAACACATTTCCTGAGGCCAGCATTATCCTAATTCCAAAACCAGATAAAGACACTACAAAGAAAGAAATTATAGGCCAATATCCCTCATGAATATAGATGCTAAAATCCTCAACAATATATTAGCAAACTGAATACAGCAATGCATCAAGGTCATAGACCATAATCAGTTGGGATTTATTCTGGGAATTCAAGGTAGGTACACCATTCACAAATCAATAAATTTGGCACACTATATAAACAAAACAAAGGATAAAAACCACATGATCATATCAAGCGAAGCAGAAGCATTTGATAAAATCCAGCACCTATTTATGATAAAAACTCTCAACAAAGTGGGATTAGAAGGAAAAAACATAAACATAATAAAGATTATATATTACAACCCTACTACCAGCATCATAATCAACAACAACAAAAAAAACTATAAGCATTTCCCTCAAGATCGGGAACAAGACAGACATGTCTGTTTTCACTTCTCTTATTCAACATAGTACTGGAAGTCCTAGCCATAGCAATCAGACAATAAGAAGAAATAAACGGCATCCAAATTTGAAAGGAAGAAGTAAAACTGTCATTGTTTGCAGATGACATGATTATGTACGTAGAAAACCCCAAGAAACTTTTGAACTGAAAAATCCATTCAACAAAGTAGCAGGATACAAAATTAATATCCATAAATTAGTTGTATTTTTATATGTCAATAATGACATATACAGAAAGGGAAATTAAGAAAACAATGCCATTCACAATTGCTATAAAAAGAATAAAATACCTGGGAATAAACCTAAGCAAGATGTACTTGCTTAGCCCTGTACTCAGAAATTATAAGATACTGAAGAAAGAAATGGAAAATATACAAGAAAGTGTAAGCACATACTGTGTTCATGAATAGGAAGAATTAACATCATTAAAATGTCCATACTACTCAAAGCAATCTATAGATTCAACACAATTACTATCAAGATTCCAATGACATATTTCACAGAACTAGAACAAATATTTCAAAAATTTATATGGAACCACAAAAGGCCCTGCATGGCAACAGAGATATTGAGAAAGAAGAACAAAGTTGGAGGAATCATGCTACCTAATAGCAAACTGTACTATAAGCCCATAGTAATCAAAACAGCATGGTGCCGGCATAAAAACAGACACATAGATCAATGGAACAGAACAGAGAGCCCAGAAATAAACCCATATCTTTCTAGTCAATTAATATTCAATGGAGTATGCAAGCACAAACAATGGGATAAATATAGCTTATTCAATAAATGGTGTTGGAAAAATTGGACAGATACATGCAGAAAAATGAAACTAGACTGCCTTCTTATACCACACACAAGAATAAATTCAAATGCATCAAAGACTTAAGTGTTAGACACAAAACCATAAAAATTCTAAAATAAAACGAAGGCAGCAAAATCTTGGACATTGCTTGTAGCATTTTTTTTTTATCAGATATATCTCACCAGGCAAGGGAAACAAAATAAAAAATAAAAAATTGGGGTTACATCAAACTAATATGTTTTTTCACAGCAAAAGAAACAATGAACAAATTAAAAAGACGACCCACAGATTGGGAGAACATATTTGCTGATACATATGATAAGAAGTTAATATCCAAAATTTATAAAGGACTTATAAAACCCAACAGCAAAAATGCAAACAATTCAATTTAAAAAAGGACAGAAACTTGAATAGACAGTTCTCCAAAGAGGACATACAGATGGCCAATAGACATGAAAAGATGCATAATTTCGCTATTCATCAGAGAATTGCAAGTTAAAACCACAATGGGATATTACCTCACATCAGCAGAATGGCTTTCATCAACAAATAAACAAACAACAAGTGCTGATGAGAATATGTAGAAAGGGGAACTCTTTTGCACTGTTGGTGAGAATTCAGATTGGTGCAGCCACTGTGGAAAGCAATATGGAGATACCTCAACAAATTAAAAATGGATCTGCCTTTGAATCAAGCAATCCCTCTTCTGGGAATATATCCAAAGGAACCCAAAACACTAAAAGAACATAAGCACCTCTATGTTCATTGCAGCATTATTTACAATCACCAAGATATAAAAGCAGCCTGTGTCCATCAGTAGATAAGTGGATAAAACAGCTATGGGACATCCACACAATGTAATACTACTTGACCATAAAAAAAGAAGAAAAATTTACCCTTTGTGACAGCATGGATAGACCTGGAGAACGTTATGCTAAGTGAAATAAGCCAGTCAGAGAAAGAAAAATACCATATGGTTTCACTCATATGTAGAATCCAATAAACAAACTGAGCTAACAAGGAAAATGGGGACAAACCCACAGATGGAGAGCAGGATGACAGCTAGTGTTGTGGGAGGTGAGGGGGTGGAGGGATTAAGCACAAAGGAAAAAGGACTCATGGACATGGACAACTGTGGTGATTTCTGGGGTGAGGGGATATACGGGGACTAAATGGTAATGGGAAAAAATACAACAAAAATTATATAAAAATGACAAAAACCTTTTTTCCAAACATTTACTTTTTATCCTCACCTGAGGATTTTTTAAAAATTGCCTTTTAGAGAGAGAGCAAGAGGGAGGGAAAAGAGAGAGAGAGAGAGAAACATTGATGTGAGAAACATGGATCAGTTGCCTCCCCTATATACCGTGGCCAAAATCAAATCCACAACCTATGTGTGTGACCTGTCCATGGATGGGACCAGCAAACTTCTTCTTCTTTTTTGTATTTTATGATGGAATTCTATTCTATTTTATTTCACTTTATTTTATTTTATTTATTTTATTTTTTTTAGGGCTTTACAATTTTATTATTTATTTATTTATAAAATTATCTATCTATAATTATCTATCTTTGACAGTTTTTTTTTCTTTTTTTAAAATTTTTTTAAATTTATTTTTTCAAATACATTTGTCTCTGCCTACCCCCCCACCACTTTCCCTTGCCCCCTCCCTCCTTCCCTCCCTCAATCCTTCCCCACTTTGATTTTCTCCATGCATCCTTTGTACATGTTCCTTGACTTGACCCTTCCGTTTTGTTTCCCAGACCCCCTTTCCTCCTTCCCTCCCTCTTGACTGTTGGTTTCTTTCTTCTTTCAGTGTTGCTGGTTATATTTTCCTTGCTTTTTTGTTTTGTTGGTTACGTTCCATTTATAGGTGAGATCATATGGCATTTGTATTTCACCCCCAGCTTATTTCACTTAGCATAATGCTCTCTAGTTCCATCCATGCTGTCATGAAGGGTGGTAGCTCTTTCTTTCTTTCTGCTGCAGAGTATTCCATTGTGTAAATGTACCATAGTTTTTTGATCTGTTCATTCACTGACAGACATTTAGGTTGCTTTCAACACTTGGCTATAATAAATTGTGTGGCTATGAACATTGGGGTGCATAGGTTCCTTTGAATTAGTATTTTGGGATTCTTAGGATATCCCAGAAGTGGAATCACTGGGTCAAAAGGCAGGAACCAGCAAACTTTCTGCTTACAGGTCCACACTCTAACCAACTGAGTCATATCAGTCATGGCTCAGCCATTTAAATATGTAAAAACCATTCTTAGCTCAGAGCCATATAAAGCAGGCGTGGGCTGGAGTTTGCCAAAACTCCATCTAAGGCAAGGGTCACAGGGTACTTGTAAGAAGGATTAGGGATTGCAGCTGTATTAACTGTTGAACTTGGTGGATCAATTCAACAGCATACACCTTACTGTAGACATCATTGAATGGCAATCTGAAGCTTTTCTGCAATGTTTACTCTTCATAAATCTAAACACCATCATGATACCACATATGTCCTTAATTTTTAGATTAGTGGTTCTCTACCTGAGTTTTGTTTTATAATAATATGAGGTACATTAAAAAATATCATGCCCTGGGCCTCACACTGGACCCATTAAGTCAGAATCTCTGAGTCTTGAGATTAAACACTGACCTTTTTAAAAGCCCCCAAATATTTTCATGAACTGAGAAACAATACTAGCACAGGTATTGAAGCTAAAGCTGAACATAGTGTGTCCCACAAATGAGGGGTAGAGGTGGTGCAAGGTAGGGATAGCAGGAATGAAAACCAACATTTCTCTCTCCAGGGTCTTGGTCTTCACTTTATTTCATTTATATTAGGTTTAAAATAGTATGAGTCATTTTCATTAAATAAATATAAAACATCTCTCTCTAACACATATCATATCATCATGAGAGTGCTGTTGCCAAATATAAATAATGGAATGTAGCCTCTTGTCCAGAATTTGAAAACTGGTGGTTTAAGGTAGGTATGGCCATTTGTCTTTTTGACTTTTTCTGCCTTTGCCTATTTCATTTTTTTCTCTCTCAGCTTCTGCCTCCATTCTTCTCCCCTTCCTTCATTCCCTATCTTCCTTCTTTCCAACATAATACAGAGTGGAGCAAAAGTAGGTTTACAGTTATGAGTACCTGAAACAGAGTTCATAAAGCTATTGTAATAATCATAACCTGCATTTTTTAATCCTCACCCAAGGGCATTTTTAAAAGATTTCATTTATTTATTTATTTTTAGAGAGAGGGGAAGAGGGAAAGGAGGAAGAAAGGGAGAGAAACACTGATGTGTGAGAAAAACATTGACTGGTTGCCTCTCCCACATGCACTAACTAGGAATTGAACCTGCAATCCAGACATATGCCCTGACTGCGAATCCAATGGGCGATCTTTTGCTTTATGGGATGATTCCCAATAAATTGAGCCACACTGGTCAGAATTTAAGGGTATTTTTTCATTCCTTTTCTTTTTTGCAGGGGAGCAGAGAGAGAGGAAGGAAGGAAGAGACCTGACGTGAGAGAGAAATATCCATGGGTTACCTCTAGAGCACACTCTGACAGGGGACTGAACCTGCAACCCAGGCATGTGCACTGACAGGGAATGGAACCCGCAAGCCTTAGATTACTGAATGATGCTCCAACAAACTGAACCACACCGGCCAGGGCCTGCATGTCTTTTTACACATGAAAAATTGTAAACCTATTTTTGTTCACCCTTTATTTTTTGGGAATCTATGTGCCTACTAATCCTTTTCTGGATATCCTAAGGTTTGTTTTGTTTTTCCTGTGTGTTGTCATAAAGTTTTTCAATTATTTTTCACTGTTTAAAAACAGGGAGATTTTACTGTGCCAACAGAGGAGGAATTACTGGGCATTTCCACCTAGTGTCAATCAGGTAGAACTGATAACAGGGTCCTTTTACAGTGGAAGGCAGGTTCTTTCTGCTTAGTTGCACTCACCACTTTCAAACATGTTTACATACTCATGTTTCTATGCAATGAAAAGTTTTTGCTCTTTAGAAATTTGAACTTTGACCTCATACTGGAGCCATTTTTAAAGAAAATTATTCTATAATCTGTACTATTCCTCTCACATCTGCAACTATGTGCCAGCTTCTAACATGAAAGCAAGGCATCTGTCTTCATCTATATGAGAGGTCTGTAAACTATGGCTCACACACCAAATATGGCCTATTGTTTCTTTTTGTAAATAATTTTGTAAGCCCATTGTATTTGAGTACAGCCCTGTGTCTTTGTTTATGTATTGTTTATGCCTTCTTTCATACTGTGATGGAAGAGTCTGGTAGTTCCCTGCAAAGTCTAAAATAAATACTTTCTCACCATTTACAGGAAAAAAACCCTGCTAACCCATGATTTACCTATTTGGCGTAAGAAACTTGTATATCTAGATCTGTTAAACCCTGGCTGATTTCACTTTTAGCTTTTCATTCAGATGTTTTATATTGTGCCATCTACCTATATCTACATTGACCCAGAGGTCTCTGTCTAATCTATTAGGCAATGCAGCTTCAGAAACAGGGAACAACATGCATAGGTGTGCTATTCTTTTACTGAAATACCTTTTCCTTTATATTAATTTGAGTCACAGTCATTTTTCAATCAATTGTCTCTTTAAAGAGTCATTAAGAGAACCATTTTATTTCACCTTTTTATGTAAATATTGCTACCTTACTCAAAGAACAAAATAATTGCTTAGGTTTTCAGCAAATCCCCACCTATTTCCAACTTCATCGAATCACATTGTAATAGGAGCTATGATAGATGAAAACAACTAATGGCTGAGGAGTATTACATCATTTTAAGCACTATGATTGCAGCTAATCTACTTGGAACATGTTTAAGATATTGTGCTTATTTTATGTTTCCACTCTGCAGGAAAAAGATTTAACTTCTTGAGTTATAGCATAATGCTTCCCAGTGATTAACATACCTACATAGGCTTAAGCCTCTCCCAGGAAAAGCTAGTCTGACCTGAAAAAAACTTTTTAAAGGTCTCCTCTTTTATCTCTACTTTTTACCTCTGCTCAACCAAAAAGGGCTTGTTACAATAAGATTTGTTCTCTATAAGGTAGTTACTCTGCACCACCTTCACAAGCTTCCTCCATCCTGGGGAATGAACTTTTTGGTGAACTTCATGTATTGTGGTTTTAATCGAGAGAAAATATATCATGTCTGCTCAAACCATAAAAATGTTCTGTGGGAAGAGGTAGCACTGTTGATACAATCCCATATTTGTGATTTTAAATGCCTAGAAAGTGCCTAAAATTGTTCTCAAGACGGTGATAGGAATAATGAATCATAGTAATAATAATATTAATAATATAAATGTTAATATTTTTAAAGATTATGTAATTATTTTTTAAAGCTTTTATTTATTTATTTTTAGAGAGGGGAAGGAAGGGAGAGAGGGAGAAAAACATCAATGCGTGGTTGTCTTTCGTGTGTCCCCTTCTGGGGGCCTGGCCTGCAACCCAGGCCATGTGCCCTGACTGGGAATTAAACTGGCAATCCTTTGGTTCACAGGCCAGCACTCAGTCCACTGAGCCACACCAGCCAGGGCTAATAATATTAATAATAAGGCTTAGTCCTGGCCTGGTAGCTCAGCTGGTTAGAGCACTGTTTTGATATGCCAAGGTTGCAGGTACAATCTCCAGCCAGGCCACATACAAGAATCAACCAATGACTGTATAAATAAGTATAAAAACAAATGGAGTTATTATTACTAGAAAATACAGGACATATCTCATCATCACTCGTCATCAGAGAGATGCAAATTAAAACTATGAGATACCACTTCACACCAAGCAGAATGGCTATCATAAACAAATCAACAGACAATAAGTGTTGATGAGGTTGTGGAGAAAATGGAACGCTAGCACATTGTTTGTGGGAATGCAGACTGATGCAGTCACTGTGGAAAACAGTTTGGAATTTCCTCAAAAAGCTAAAAATGGAATTGCCTTTTGACCCGGCAATTCCACTGCTGTGATTATACCCTAAGAATCCCAAAATACCAGTTCAAAAGAACCAATATACCCTAATGTTCAAAGTCACACAATTTACATAGCCAAGTGCTGGAAGAAACCTAAGTGCCCATCAGTAAATGAGTGGATCAAAAAACTATGGTACATTTACATAATGGAATACTATATAGCAGAAAGAAAGAAGGAGCTCCTACCCTTCACAACAGCATGAATGGAATTGGAGAGCATTGTGCTAAGTGAAATAAGCCAGGTGGTAAAAGACAAATACCATATGATCTCACCTATAAGTGGAACCTAATCAACAACAACAACAAAAGAAAAAAACAAGCAAACAAAATGTAACCAGAGACATTGAAATAAAGAACAAACTTGACAGTAACCAGAGGAGAGGGCGGAGGGGAATAATGGGGGGAAAAAGGGGAAGGATCAAATCAAGGAACATGTATAAAGGACCCAAAGACAAAGCCAAAGGAGGGTAGGATTGAGGGTGGGAGGCGGGGCTGGGTGGGGCAGGGCAGGGGAAAGCAGCGGGGGGGGGGGGGGAAATGGAGACAACTGTACTTGAACAAAAATAAAAAAAATTCTCTATGGTATTTAAGGAGAAAAAGGCATTTTTAAATAAAATGCCTTCTTTTATCCTCTCTTTGGAGTCTTAGAGTCAATATTTAAGCTAAATAATTATTTTATCAAAATTCCATCCTACATATGGAAACAGTTCATAGGAGGCTGCAGAGCACATTCTGAGTTATGTGGCCAGTGACCAGCGGGCTGGAATATTGCTTTTGAAAAATGTTGGGTTGTATTTCTCACTTCTTTTAAGCTACTCTTGGATTACATTTTATTCTGAAAAAATTGCAAATAAAAATGAAGCATTTTGAGAATTTTAAATTCTCCTTGAAACCATTAGTGATATCCTTGTGTGTGCCAAAACTTGGTTTAGAAATTACTGACCTAGATGATAATTTTCAGCCTTCAGAACTTGGAAGGGGCCAGTTCATGAAAAGAAAAACTGGGAAGATTCTTTGCAGCCCATGATTATTCTTTAACTCTGCAAGCAGTCAGCTACCCAATTTCACTTGTGAAACCCTTCTTGTGTTTTTAGGCTCTCTTAATCACTGTTTTTAATGAAAAAAAAAAAGGTAAGAATAAAAAGTCTTTGAGAAACAGAAAACATCCTAAATAGCTGGAAGGGTATTTTTTTAATATGTTTGTTTTTCACCCTCTACCTAAAAGTATCATTGAACTATAAAGTTGTTGAACTCCTTGAGAAATAACATTTTTGGACCCTTAAGGATGCTGCAGATTCTGAGAAATACTGCTTATCATAGTAATACTTAAAAAAAAAAGCCAAATGGAATCCTTCAAATATTTCATGGGTCACTGGACAAGAGAACGTTTTGCATTGCTGTCTTAAAAGCAGGGTGGATTGGGAGGGAGAAGCAGGAAAAAGAACCAACCAATAGAGTTTGAATCATCCTTGAATTTGTGGTAAGTGGTGACTAATTGTGAGTTTGGAAATCCATGAAGTTGTAGTGTAAAGTATTTATACATTTAGATTATTTTTGCATGCGATTACAACTGTAGTTCTCAACAAGGTAAATACCATACTCTTAAAGATCATGTGGAAATTTGTGCAATGACTCCTTTGTTGTTACAGGGTTTGTGGGCTGCTACTGCCCCAGCCCACAACTCCTGTATAGTCTGAAGTGCATAAGATATTTCTGTTCAAGGGAGAATTATTAGCCAGGTGAATTATTAATGAAGTACTGAATATTAATGTAAGTGAAAAACCTGTTTAGAATTATCAGAGCCTAGAAATGAACAGATAAAAAAAGTAATTTTTTGTATGTTGTTTTTAAATTGGGGTATAATTAACACTCCATAAAAGTCACCCTTTTAAAGTAGTGTAGAAGTCAATGGGTTTTAGTATATTCACAAGGTTGTGCAACCATCACATCTGTCTAATTCCAGACCATTTTAATTAACCCCAAACAGTTAATTTATTTGGAGCCCCTGGAAACTCACTTACTTTCTGTAACTATAGATTTGCCTATTTCAGATATTTCATATAAATGGAATCATACATTATGTAACCTTTTCTGTCTGGTTTCTTTCACTCAGTATAATGTCTTCAAATTCATCAACATTTTAGCATGTATCAATATTTCATTTATTTTTATGGGTAAAAATAGAATAACATATTGCATGAATAAGGCACACTTTGTTTAATCCATTCATCAATTGATGGACATTTGTGCTGGTATGATTTTGATATATACTAGTATTACTCAGGAGTGCAACTGTCATGTGAATGGGGGAAAGATTGTCCTGTTTTGTTTTGTTCTAAATTTTACCAAGAACTAGTCCCTATTTTAGAAAAATCATATCACCAATAGGAATATGATTATGGATTTGAGTCAGCAATACGTTTATATGTTTGTTTTTATTTATATATGTTGCATCCTTGGTTTTATATATACATGTCTATTCTTTTATTTATTCTGTCTTCTAAAATATAATTTGGCAACAGCATCTGGGTAAATTTCACTTCTCTTAAATCTAAACTTAGTCATTGTAAGTATGCTCAAACCTTTATGTATTTCATTATATCTTCTGACATTATGTGCCAGCACATTTATTTTATTTAATTTCATTTGTGAATTATGTCTATTTTTTTGGAATTACATATATAGAGAGGTCACACTATCTATGAATTTCATTTCAGAAGGGCAAAGTGATATCAAAAGGGGACATTGGTGATCACTGTATTAGGGGTGGTAATACCTTATGGAGCTGATGTCCCTCCATATAGGCCACACATTTTTTGGTAGCTTTTATATCTATGCAGGTACTTCTCATATCCTTAGGGTATTTGGGACAGTGATCTGCATTTTGCCCTCAGACTTCTGGTAAATTTCCTGAAACAACTAATTAACTACCAAAGAACATGGAACGTTTCAGTTGGTGCTGACTCTTCCCATTTTACAATTTCCTGCCACGGAATGAAAAAAAAAAACAAAACAAACTTGCAGCAGAACAGGACAGTTGATGGTCTTTTATTTAGACATTTCTGGAAGGAGTGTTGAGATCATAAGTTGCAAGTTGAAAATGAAATGTGAAATATAATTGAGAAATTTTTGTCCAGATGAATTTTTATTTATTGACTATCTCACTGCACATACATATTATTGTCTTCTAAAATCTAGTATATAATTAGATGGCATCTATGATATGATAAACCATTGTAAAAGTTGTGGAGACATCCTAGCTAAAATACTCAGCAACTGGCTCAATGTTACAATTTGAACCAATTTCTGCCTTTACCCTTTTGTTTTTGACCTATTTGTTTTTGATCTGTTTCTTTGTTAGCAAACTTCCACCTGGTTTATTCTTGGCAGTTATAGTTATTTCTGCCTGAACGCCTCTGAAGTATTTTGACCAGTCTCCATGAGGAAAGGCTGGTGTTTATTCTAAAATTCCTGAGACTCTGAGTCATTTCCATCATTATGCCAGTATTGTTGAACCTGACTGATTATCAATGGAGTTGGCTTGCTCCAGGTGTGGCCAACTTATTGTGCTTTGCAGATACAGATGCTGCTGAGATTGGGAAGGAAGACATATTTTTGTTGGTGATGCTTCTGAGGCATTTAAGGGACATTTGTATGCTTGATCTGGATATAGGAAGTTTGAGTTTCTATTCAGAATTTAAGAATTTGTTGCAACTTAAGAATTTGACATTACAGAGTATCTCTAATTCTCTTTTCTCTATACCAATAAGAAATCAGGATCAGGTAATCACAAATTCTGAGAAGTACAAGATTGCTTAGACATGCATCCTTCTATATATATCACTACTACATTCTTCTGTTCTATCTTTGAATACTATGCATGGCAAAAAACTCACTAGTATGAAAGTCTGTTGGAAATTGTTCTCACAGTAAACTGAAATATGTTTAGTTATAAATTCTATGAACTCTTTAGAAGCTAATTTAATCCCTCTTCTAAATGAAAGGACTTCAAATAGTTAAATGATGCTTCTCATTCTTAACCCATTTATTCTTTTTCCATGAATTTAAACATTAAGTCCTTCAACTGTCTGCATACCATATTGATACCCTCTTTCACACAGTAGATTATTAAACAATGCACAGGACATGGCTGGGACAGAATTTGGGTTTCTGCTACTAGAAATCTTTCTCCAGAATACAATTATTCCACAAATTAGAAACATTTGAATATGGCTCTTCATTATGATTATGGTCCCAAACAACTCACAGCTTTTTAATATCATTCAGCCTTCTCAATAATCAACCAGTGGTTGGCAAAATGTATCAAGGAAAAAGAGAAATATTTTAGGTTTTTTGAGCCATTAGATTTCTGTTGCAGCTATTCAGCTGTTGTTGTAGTGCGAAAGCAGCTGTTGCTGACATATAAACAAGTATCTGAGTTATAATAAAACTTTATTCATTTACAAAAACAAGCCACAGACCAGATTTAGTGTAAGGGCCATAGTTTTCTAATCCTTGGCCTGGACTTATATATTGAGTCTACACATGCCTAAATATGAATCTAAAGTCTAAACATGTTCATTGTCTTTTAAAATCCTTCAGACTAGTTAAAACAGTGAGGCTAATGAAAAAAGATGTCTAGTATGATTATTTTTTCTCAGTGAACCCAAGTTGGTTCCTGGTGACTACTGTTTCCTTAAATCTTCATGAAAATTTCTTAAACCATTTACTCTGGAATCTTGTCCTGGGCTGACTTCAGGGTCACTTGTCTAGTCTTTAGACTCTACTTCCTCTTTTTTAACAACTGCAACTATAATTAGCCACATTACCAGTGAGCTAGGTGTAAAGCCAGGCTTGAAAGGTCATAGCTCTGCAGTAACTGAGCTATCTGTGAGTTTGCTTGAATGATTAGCCTGGATGATGAGAGGGCTGTGTGTGAGGAAGTGTGGCCTGGTGATGACATTGTGTGTAGTTGGTGAAAACTGACTTGCACTCCAGATGGCTCAGGCTATTAGCAATTCAGTTTCCAAATAAAAATTCTGGACATCAGCAAGTTGCCTCCTCCAACATGCAGTTACTTGCTTGTGTCAATGGCATTGCTCAAGTCTGGGTTATACTGGCATTTTACCAGTGGCTTAAAAACATTAGTAATGGCAAATGGGGACTTCTACAGAGTTGAGCAAGTATGTGTCTAGTCTTTGAGCTTTCCAGAAAGAGACTATAAAATGATATTTTAACTTTTTGTAAGTTTATTTTTTTTTGTTGGCCTTGAGTGGAACTAGCATGGACACACGGAGCTTTTAGGTGACACACAGTAGGAGTAATCTGAAAAATATAATAATGACAATAGCCTACCTACTGCTTTATATTTAAAAAAGCACTTTCATTTTCTTTTCTATTTTCCTAGTTCTCCCATCACCTTTAAACTTTGTATAGCAATCTTCATTTTACAGACATAAAAACTCAGAGAGAAGAGGTTACAAGAAGAGGGCAAAGACTTGAACATTTAGGGGGCCGTTTTGGATTACAGTTGTAGGGCTCTTTTCAGGGTTTTTTAGTCTTGAAATGTGAAAGGAAAAAGGGGAAATGTGACAGCAGTGAGGTAAAAGGCATGGGTGAGAGGGTGAGAAACCTTGGGAGCTTCTCAGTTTGGCTATCTTGAGGAACATATAGGTCAAGAAACACAGAAATAAAGAATTCACAGTATGGAACAGTATGTGTGGAAGGTTGAAGCAGAGAGAAGAGGCCATTTTGATTGGGCAGCCAGTACCCAGCATTCTTTTAACTAAATGTACAAGCTTCCCAAGTCTTTTAGTATCAGCTATGGGATCTGCTTTCTTCTAGGCCCTAAATTTTGCTCCCACACTACATTTTTGATCCCAAAGTTGGAATCTATGGAAGTTTAATCCATTTATTTTATTGTAGTACAGTGGTTGGCACCTTATTGCAACCTTAGCATGCCCCCCGTCAAGGATAACTGGTGCCTATTTCTATACTTACAGTATTCTCAGTGGCAAAAGTAAGATAGGCTGCAGATTATGTGCAATGAACTGCAAACTGCCTCTATCTCCACCATTTTTCTACTACCAGAGGAAGGATGTGAGAATGAAGTCCATGAGAGTAATATAATTTTAGGCCCAGTTTTCAAATTGGTGTCTTGTAAACAGAATTGAGTCTTCAGCCATAGCTTTTAAAAAAGTTCAATGGGTTATAAATATGTAAAATTTGGAGATTTATGAGTTTCTGATTTTCCTAAAAAAGTAAAGACAGAATAATTGGGCCACACAGGCTGCCTAATGCTACATGGTAACAATAAACTAGGCCCAAATAGGGCCAGCTGGAATCCTGCAGGAAGCTAGGTCTTTACCCTCATCGCTTTGTGCTTAGGCACTGACAGGTGATAGTTTTAACTAACCTGTGTTACCTGGTTAGCTCCTGTAAGCTTATATGCCTTTTAGGCTTTGTTTGAGAACTACCCTTAACCAATTAAGATTCCTTCAAAAATGAATTTGCAGACTATTAATAGTAAGAAGTCACTTCCAACCCACTGCATGAGGTATGGTCACAAATCCATGAGCCCTAGCCTAATAGTTGAGAATGATTGTCTTCACGTAAGCCTGCCTCAGGTTTTTCTCATGGCATTCATGTGACTTTACTTTTGAGTTACACCCCCACTGAGCAGGTGGGAATTAGGACAGGATGAATATCACCTGGCCTATAAATAAAGTAAATTATGGTAGGGATACCTGGCTTTCGTATTTGGTAATCAGTTATTATTTTTTAGTAATGTAGCTAACTACCAAAACAAAAAAAAATTAGAGCTTACATTTATTGAAATGAAACAAAACTACTTAAACAAATGAAATAAATGAGAGCCACAGGTGGCCAATGATGTGATCATACCACAGCATCCAATACTATGCCCCTGAGATCTTTTAAGAGGAAAAAATCCTGGCCCATTATGCCTAAAATCTCTAATTAGTTAACTATGTATTTATTTATTTAGAAAATTTTATTGTTTATGCTATTACAGTTGTCCCAGTTTTACTGCTTTTGTTCCCTTCCACCCAGCCTGCGCCCCACTCCCAAAGTTATTCCCCACACTGTTGTCCATGTCCATAGGTCCTTCATATATGTTCTTTGACTAATAACTTCACCTCCTTTCAATCGCTACCTCCCTCCCTTTTATAGCTGTCTATCTGTTTCCATGATATCGTGCCTCTGGTTCTATTTCTCTTGTTAGTTTATTTTGTTCATTAGATTCCTCTTTTAAGTGAGATCATATATTTGTATTTCACTGACTGGCTTATTTCACTTTGCATAATAGTCCCCAGTTCTATCCATGCTGTTGCAAAATGTAGGGATTCCTTCTTTCTTTCTGCTGTGTAGTATTCCGTTATGTAGATGTACCATAGCTTTTTTTATCCACACATCTACTGATGGGCACTTAGGCTGTTCCCAGATCTTGGCTATTGCAAATAGTGCTGCTATGAACATAGGGGTGCATAAAATCTTTTCAAGTGGTGTTTCAGGATTTTTAGGGTACATTTTAGCAGTGGAATCACTGGGTCAAAAGGCAATTTGATTTTATTCTTTTGAGGAAATGCCATGTTTTCCACAGTGGCTGCACCAATCTGCATTCCCACCAACTGTACACTAGGGTTCCCTTTTTTCCACATCCATGCCAGCACTAGTTATTTGTTGATTTATTAGTGAAGTCCATTTTGGTAGGTGTGAAGTGGTATCCCACTGTGGTTTTAATTTTCATCTTTCTGATGGCTAGTGATGAACATTTTTTCATATGTCTATGGGCCATTTGTATGTCCTCCTTGGAAAAGCATCTATTCAGGTCCTTTGTCCATTTTAAATTGGATTGTTTGTCTTCCTGGTATTGAGTCGTATGTGTTCTTTATGTATTTTGGAGATTAAACCTTTGTCCAAGATATCATTGGCAAACATGTTCTCCCATATAGTGTGTTCCTTTTTCATTTTGATGATGGTTCCTTTTGCCATGTAGAAGCTTTTTAATTTGATGTAGTCCCATTTGTTTATTCTTTTCTTTATATCCCTTGCCCTAGGAAAGATACTAGCAAAAATATTGCTTCATGGAATACCTGAAATTTTACTGCCTATGTTTTCCTCTAGAATATTTATGGTCTTATATTTATGACTAATATTTAAGTCTTTTATCCATTTTGAGTTTATTCTGGTGTACAGTGTAAGATTATGGTCTAGTTTCATTTTTTTGCATGTACTAGTCCAGTTCTCCCAATATCATTTATTAAAGAGACTATCTTTATTCTATTGTATGCTCGTGCCTCCTTTGTCAAATATTAATAGACCATAAAGGTGTGGGTATATTTCTGGGACCTCTGTTCTGTTCTATTGATCTATGTGACTCTTCTTATGCCAGTACCAGACTGCTTTGATTATAATAGTGGCCTTGAAGTATACTTTGATATCAGGTATTGTGATCCCTCCAACTTTGTTCTTCTTTCTTAAGATTGCTGACATTATTGGGGGTCTTTTTATATTCCATAAAATCTTTTTGAATATTTATTCTATATCTGTGAAATATGCCATTGGTATCTTGATAGGAGTTGCATTGAATCTATAGATTGCTTTGGGTACTATGGACTTTTTAATGTTAATTTTTCCAATCCATGAACATGATATATGTTTCCACATATTTGTATCTTCCTCAATTTCTTTTTTCAGAGGACTAAAATTTTCTGAGTACAGGTCTTTTATCTCCTTGATTAAATTTATTCCTAGGTACTTTATGTCCTTTGTTGCAATAGTAAACCAGATTGTTTTCATAGTTTTTTTCCCCCTAATAGTTCATTATTGGTCTATAAAAGTGCCTTCAGTTTCTGAATATGAACCGCTATAGCGTTATCCCTGTACAGTATCGTGTTGTCTGGGCATAATGACAGTTTTACTTCATCCTCTCCAGTCTGAATGACTTTTGTTTCTTTTTCTTGCCTGATCACTGTCTTCCAAAACTATGTTGAATAAAGTGGTGGAAATGGTCACCTCTATCTTGTTCCTGATATTAAAAGAAATAATTTAGTTTTTGCCCATTCAGTATGATGTTGGCAGTAGGTTTTTTGTATATGGTATTTATTATGTTGAAGTGTGCTCCCTATAATCCCTTTTTTCTGAGTGTTTTTTAGTCATAAATTGGTGTTAGATTTTATCAAATGACTTTTTAATATTTATTAATACAATCATGATTTTTGTCTTTCATTTTGTTTATGTGATGTGTCACATTCATTGATTTGTGAATATTGTACCATCCTTGCATCCTTGGAATAAATCCCACTTGACCCTGGTTTATGATCTTTTTGATGTATTTTTGGGTTCAGTTTGCTAATATTCTGTTGAAGGTTTTAGCATCTGTGTTCATCAAAGATACTGACCTGTAATTTTCTTTCTTTGTTGTGTTTTTAGCTGGTTTTAGAATTAGGATAATACTGGCCTTGTAAACGAGTTTGAAAGTCTTCCCTCTTCTTAAATTTTTTTGAATAATTTGAGAAGGATAGTTGTTAGTTCTTTGACTGAGGGGTAAAATTTTCCTATGAAGCCATCTGGTCCAGGAGTTTTGTGTGCCAAGAGTTTTCTGATTACTGCTTCCATTTTACTGATTGTTATTGATCTATTCAGGTTTACTGCTTCTTCCTGATTCAATTTTGGAAGATTCTATGTTTACAGAAATTTATCCATTTCACCCAGTTTGTCCTATTTCTTGGCATATAGCTGTTCATAGGAAATATAAATATCTTATATTTATTTTATATTTCTGGGGTATCAGTTGTTACCTCTCCCCTTTCATTTCTGATTTTATTTATTTGGGGCCTCTCTTTTTCTTGATGAATCTCCTTAAAGGCTTGTCAGTTTTGTTTATATTTTCAAAGAACCAGCTCCTGCATTCATTGATCTTTTGAACTGTGTTTTTAAGTTGCTTTGTCATTTATTTCTGCTCTGATTTTGATTATCTCCTAACCTCCACTCACTCTGGGCTCTGTTTGTTGTTTTTTTTCTAGTCCTTTTAGATGTAGTGCTTAGTTGTTCATTTGAGATTTTTCTATCTTATTTAGGTAGGCCTGTAATACTATTAACTTCTCTATCAAATCTGTTTTCATTGTGTCCCATAGATTTTGTGTCATTGTGTGCTTATTTTTTTTTGTTTCCAAGTACTTTTTGATTTCTTCCTTAATCTCATTGTTAAACCATTTTTATTTAATAATATGTTATTTAGGCTCCACGTATTTGGGTGTTTTCTTTTTCTTTTTTTGAGAAAAAGATATCTAGTTTCAGGCCATTGTGGTCTGAGAAAATGCTTAATATAGTTTTAATTTTCTTGAATTGGTTAAGGCTTATTTTGTGTCTTACCACGTGATCTATCTTTGAGCGTGACCCGTGTGATTTGAAAAGAATGTATATTTTGCTTTTTGGGTTGCTATGCTTATAAATATCAATTAAATCCATTTGGTCTAGTATATTGTTTAATGCTGCTATATCCTTGTTGAGTTTTTGTCTGGAAGATCTGTCCATTGTTGACAGTGTGGTGTTGAAATCCCCTACTATGATTGTATTGTTTATATTCTCTTGGCTGAACCTTTAAGTATTAGGTAGTGACTTTCTTTGTTTCTCATTATGGCCTTTGTTTTAAAGTCTATTTTTTCAGACAGAAGTGTTGTTCTCCCAGCTTTTTTTGTCTCCATTTGCATGGAATATTTTTTTCCATCTCTTCAGTTTCAGCCTGTGTAAAATTTTTGTTCTGAGGTGGGTCTTTTGTAGACAGCATATATGCCGCTCATATTTTCTTATCCATTCAGCCAACGTATGTCTTTTGATTAAAGTATTTAATCCATTTACATTTAAGGTTATTATTGATAGGTACTTATTCATTGTCATTTTTTTCCCTTTGTATATGTGTTTCTCTCTATATTTCTTCTTCTTAAAGCAGTCCCTTTATCATCTCTTGCTATGCTGGTTTGGTAGAAATGTACTCCTTCAGATTTTTTTGTTTTTTTGTCTGGGAAGCTCTTTATTTTGCCATACATTTTAAATGAGAGCCTTGCTGGATAGAGTAGTGTTGTTTGCTGGCCCTTGCTTTTTATTCCTTGCATTATTTCATGTTAATCCTTGCTGGCCTGTAGTTCTGTTGAGAAATTAGCTGACAGCCTTATCAGAGCTCCTTTGTAGGTAACTGTTTCTCTCTTGCTGCCTTTAAGATTCTCTCTCTCTTTTAACTTTGCCATTTTAATTGTGATATGCCTTGGTGTAGGCTTCTCTGGATTCATCTTGCTCAAAATTTTATGTGCTTCCTAAACTTGTTTGACTTTTTCCTTCACTAGGTTAGGGAAGTTTTTTGTTTTATTTCAAACAGGTTTTCTATCTATTCTGGTATCCCTATGATATGAATATTATTGTTTCATGTTGTCCCAAAGCTCCCTTAATCTATCCTTATTCTTTTTAAGTCTTTTTTAATTTTGTTGTTCTTAGTGGGTGTTTTTTTCCTACCTTGTCTTCCAAATTGCTGATTTGACCCTCTGCTTTGTCTAGCTTGCCTTTAATACCTTCTAATGTATTCTTCAACTCAGATATTATATTCTTCATTGCTGTCTGTGTATTTATAGTTTTTATGTCCTTTTTTATGCTGACATAGTTTTCTTTAAGTTCCTTTAACATTCTTATAACAATTACTTTGAAATCTAGTTCTGATAATTTGCTTGCCTCGATTTCACTTAGCTCTTTTTTTCTGGGGATTCCTCCTTTTCTTTCATTTGGAGGTTGTTTCTTTGTTTCCCCATTAAAATAGCTGTCTCCTTTTGTTTGTGCCTATGTGTTAGATAGACCTGTTCGATTCCCTGTCTTATGAGGTATCCTTATGTAGTAGGAGTACTGTGGTACTCAGTGGTGCAGTCTTCTTTATCTCTTCATCTAGATGCTCTTGTAGACTTTCCTGTTATATTTGGGCCCTGATTCTTGTCAGCTCATTTGTTGGCTGTGTCTCCCTCCAGTTGTCTGTATGTGAGGTTCTACCCCTATTGTATCTTGTATGCTGTTGTGCAGATGCTGACAGAACAAAGCAAAACAATACAGAATGCAAAACCCAGAAAAGCACTCCCCCACACAACTACAACATCAACATAAATGACAACAGAGCAAAGAAGAATAAAAGCAGGAAGAGAAATGGAATAGTACAGAAAGGGTACAAAAAAGAAAAAAGAAATAAAATAAAAGAAGACCAAAAGAAAAAAAAGTGGTTATGAGAGGAGAAAAGGAATGAGAACTAATATAACTAATAAATTGAAAGAGGAAATGGGGAAAAGTGACAAAGACAAAGAATAACAAAAATAAGAAAAGGAAAGTAGAAGGGAACAATGAGGTAATCAAAGGTAAGTATAAAATAAGGACATGAAAGAAAACAGAGAGAGCCAAAAATAGAAGAAAAAGAGGAAAAAAACTATGAAAGAGGAAAAATAATGAAAATAATTAAAGGAACTAAGTGAGATCCATCTCAGCAGAGTTCAGCGCTTGCATGCTAGGTTCTCCCCTTAGATATGGCTCTGATGTGTCGGAGGCTGGTGTAAGCCAGTGTCAGGTGCTGTCCACGTCTAGCTGTCAGCAGCCTGTTCAGAGCTATCAGTGATCCACAGTTTGTGGCTGATTTCTCCAGGCTTGGCTGCAGCCAGGATGGGCCAAGTTATCCTGAACAGTTGGATTTTAAGAGCACTAGGTCCAGGGGTATGTCAGCAAATGACCCAAGTCACTGCTTGATCTCTCTCTGTCTGCCTTTGCTGGCCTATTGTCAACCTTGGCCTAGCCGTGGACCTGACTTTTATGATAGGGCTTCTGGTAGTGTCAGGGGCTTGGAACTCCTGGATCTTTCATGTCAGGTGCCTTTCAGACTTCAGGGAAGATGGTGGGTGTGATCCCCCACCCCCCTGCCTTTAGTTTGAGTCTGTTTGGGATTATTTTTCTGTAGTTTGCAGGGTGGGGTCCCAAGTAGAATAATGGGTGGGGCCTCCAGTGTCCAGGTTTTGGGTCTGTCAGAAACCAAGAATGTGTTTCTATGGCTCTTTTGTGAAGGGAAGCACCAGTTTGTATGCTGGGAGAGTGTATGGCATGGCTGTGCCCTAAAGCCAGTCTCTAACACCCATTGAGTTTGGGTACGTTGCTATCTCTCAGGGGTTAAAATGCAGGATGGGAAAAAAAAAAGAATAGAAGAAAAAAAACCCATGCAAAACAAAACAAAAAATTGAACAAACTAAATGAAAGGAAAAAAAAAGATGCAGGGCATGGTGAGCAGGATTCCAGAGAGCAGGTGGGGTGAGTGATATCCCGCAGGGTATGGTAATTGCTCTCCCCCTGGCAGAAGCTTGCTCTTCTCAATCAAGATGGCTGCTGTGGAATCTAGGTATATCTCAGCAATGAAAGTTCCACAGTTTTTCCCCCATGTCTGTCTCTAGCACCTCTCACACTAGACTCTCCATGCAAGACTGCACACTGTGCAGCCTTCCCTTCACTGGGGCCCAAGGTGAGTGGTTGTGAATACAAGACCTGTGCTTTGGCCCCTTTAAGAGTTAAATTAAAAAAAAAAAAATAGTGGCTATGCCTCCAGCAAGTTTCATCTTTCTCAGCAGAGCAAAACCCTGTAGCCTTTCACTGCTGCATGCTGTGTGGTCAGATGATAAGAGCACTGGCATGCTCTATGCTTGGTGGCCCAGTTTGTGATCCAGCTTCTCTCTTGTCAAGGGGAAGCTCCCACAGCCTTGCTGCTACCTAGGTCCACTGCCTTTGTGAAAGGGCCAGGCTCATAATCAACCCCACCTTTCCTATCCATGTCAAGGTGTTTAAAAGTCTCTTTTTCAGGTGGTTTTTGGTTTATTTTGGGTGACCGCTCCCTTCTTTGTTTTATTTCCTGTTTGGTTTGGGGAGGAAGTGCATGACCAATCCTCCTGCTCTGCCTCCATCTTGCCCATATAAAATCTCTAATTATTTAATGGCAGAGGATTTGGGGGTATGTGTGTATGCACAGCTAATGCCTTCTTTTACTTTGAAGTAAAAGTGAACATGGTTCTATTATGTCACTTTCATGTTGCATCCTTGGGTACTAGGATCAGATTCTAGTCCCGAGACCCACATTCCTTAGTCAGTGACTTTTATCTTATTTTCTGATATTTATAAATTAGATGGATGTGATTTGATCCCTAGAATTTGCTAGACACTAAATTTTTTATTTAGAAAATAGCTCATGCAAGGAGATATTACACACTTCTTTTTCAGTTAAGCCCTAATAGATTTCTAAAATGGGGTTGTCAAACATAAGTAGAAGAAAAATTCATATTTTGACATGACATTTAACCTTCTAGGAAGGAGTGCACATGCCACTGGAGGTGAGAAATGTATGTAGGATCTCCCTACATAAACATATTCATACCTGCCATAACTTATCATATCAGTAACAATGGCAAGATAGCATCATATACTGCACAATAAAATCACTATATTGCTTTGTGAAAGTTACACTGCATTTGATCAGGAAAAGATGCTGAATTGTGTATTGGTGAAATATTCTTTATAATTCTATCATGGAAGAAAGCCAATTAGTAATACTTCTCAATGTGCTCACTAAGTCCATTAATACATAAATCTAATCACACCCACACAAATAAGCTTTATCTTACTAAAAATGTTTTGTTTTATCAAATAAGCCACATTTTCCTTTTTATCAGGAGAAAGGGTCTGGATGAAACCCGTTGCATTTGCTCTAATTTTGGTATAACATACTTGATTCACAATCCCAAAATCAACATTGGTTATACTACACTGAATTCTTTATTATCACAAATACATAGTTTTAAAAGCATAAATGTTCAGATTCAATAGGCAGATTGTAGCTACTGAATTTTTTAAACTGGTGAAAGTTGAATTTAAACAGTTGATGGTTTGCACATTTTTGTAAAGAACTTGGATAAAACTAAATTGAATTTGATGACATTTTCAAATATTTGAACAGTTTTATTAGGTAATTGCCTGTTTCTGATGTAGTCTTTCTTTCTGCTCTTCTCTTCTTCCAGGTCTTTCCAAAGGAGGCTGTTGCATTAAGTGATCAATAAGAAATGAACTGACAGACCTGGACTTCTAGGTTAGGTCTTTCATTGACTTATAGGCTCTGGTTACAGAGTAGAAAAGGTGCAACTCCACATATTTTAAATTATGAGAAAGATCTGTATGCATGAGGCCATACAAAAGAAAATGTCCTTTTCCTTCTCATTGGTTTTTTTTTTTATTCAAGACCAACACTTTTAAAAGGGTATTCCAAAAAACGCTAATCTCATAGAAAAGGCCACATGATCAGGGAGTTTGGGGCAATAATAATGCTTGCAGAGCTTTTAATGGAAATAATGTCATTTTAGTTATCATATTTAAGAATGTTAAAAGATTGTGTAAAATTTCACATCTGTGGTTCTCGTGAGAAACTAAAGATATGTTAATACAGTTACCATATACTCACTGAGAAATAATTTCTTGTAGCTTCTAATTAGGCCAAAAATAAGCTCTCAATTAGTCAAATGACTACCTAACATGCCTGGATTCTGTCAGATTTTTACGTAGCTCCCACTGTTCTAGTCTTTCTGGAAGACACACAGTGTCTTTTGGTGTATTAAAGGCACTGGAAACTCCCACAGTAAATATTTCTATTTTATTTTGTTTAAAAATTGTTCCTAAGTGTATTTTGGAATGTACTGTTCTAGATAAGCCTTTGAGTTTTTAATTACAATTTTTACTTAAAAGTGTACAGAAGAAAGTCAATTTCTAATATATGACTATGGATCATGAATTCAAGTTATTATTATTTTCTGGTATAAGTTTTATGCTACCTTCTAACAAATATTTGTGAAAATATTTTGGAAACCTAAATTTTGCAAAGAGGGTTCTATTTCCATTTATGGATGGTTTTGTAACCATTCAAGATGTAGAATCAATCTATCTACTTGCAGTGTTCACACATTCAATGAGATTTCAACCTACATGGTAGAGATGAAGAAGCTTTTGGATCTTACCTGAGGTTTAACATTAAAATGTCCAGACTAGGGGACTCCCTGTGATGTTGATCTAGTAAGAGGCCCTAAAAACATGGATTCCAGAAAGAGGCTTTGGAGAAAAAAACCCAGATATACTTGCAATATGATAAGTAATTGGAACATATACCTAGTTAAACTAGAACTTAAGTAGGTATTTCTTTCATGCAAGTATCAGCTTAGTAACTTTCAAAAAGAGAAGATGGGAAATAATTGCTTTTGGGAAGGTATGCCCATTTGACTAATTGCTTTTGGGGAAGATGGTATATAGGTATGCCCCTATATACCATCTAAGTTTTCACTGTGAAAAGCCCTAAAATGGTATTTGACTTTCATTTTACTGGTTGAGGACCGTGAAGTTTTAATAATGGGTATGCAAGTTTCCCAATATTAGAGTTGGAAAGTGTGTCTGTAATGGCAGCAAAGATTTCATGGAAAAATTCTGACAGATTACAAGTCTCTAAGTGGGGTGTTCTCTTGATTTGGCTAAAATGGATTCAGGAAAAACAAAGAGGACAAGTAGGTTTAGAAAGAAGTTATTTACCACTTTAATTAATAGGGCCATCCAACATTTGGTCACATAGATTATTCTGAAACCCAATTGGTTTAATGGTCTTCCTAGCTCACCAGAAGAGATCTGAATACTCTTAGAAAAAGCAAATAAAAATAGAAAAATGTGCGATGATAAGACTTGTTGCTACAGCACTATGTACTTAATGATGCCAGATTTTGACTTAATCAGAGAGCATTTCTGAAGCGTAGGACAGGTATACAAAGCCTCAAGATGTTGTATTTACAGGACTTATTAATATAGGGATCCATATTCTACCATAACTCTGCCAGTCTTAACAGCACAGTGGAGCAGCTCCCTCCAATATCCTCTCTTTCTTATCTGTGTAAAAACTAGTAGTTCTAAAAATATTTTCCTGAAAGAGGTGAAAATGGTTATTATATATCAATTGACAAAATATGGTTATGTAAGCCAAGCTTGCATGCTAATATTGCAGAGGGCAGAAAGCAATAAAACAGGATGCTTGCTTCCTTGGGCATCTGATAGAAACAGAAGGAAGCTCTTGATTCAGTATTATGATGCCTCAGATTCCAGGAGTCCACCTGTAGCTGGCCTTCCAGTGTGAGTGCCCTGCTGAACTCTCAAAGGGGCCCATCTTCTTTGCCAATAGAAAAAGAAATGACAACAGAATGAAACAAAACAAAGCATCCAAAATTCAAAGAGATATACCAGCTGCCTCAAACTGTAGTATTGTTCATTTCTTGAAGAGATATATAATATTTCAAAATATTATATATACATATATTTCAAATGGTACAAAGTAACTATAGATCCAAATTAGAAGACAGTTGATCATTCTTCATAATCTCCAAAATTTTCATTGAGAAAATCCTTTTTTAAAAACCCACTTTCCATGATGTTGGCCCAAAACTCTGGTCTTCCCATTATAGGATACTTCATGACACACAGTTAAAGCACTGTGATTATCTGATAACCAGTCAAAGTGCAAATAAGAAATCCATTTGGCTTGTAATGTGTTAGATGTTTTAAATTCTTAAAATGTATTTTCCGCAGAGTTGGTTTTCCTGTATTAGTACAACAAATGCTTCTGTTAGGTTCTTGGGTGAATCTGAAACCAAAGAAAGAAAGAAATTTCAGGGAGAAAAGAAAAAAGTGAAGGCATAAAGAAAGGTGATCAGGCAGAAAATTGAGAACATCTTGAATTTTTAGGATGTTCCTTCTTTCAAGTGATCTGAAATTTTAAAAAGTGTTAACATCTAGAGCAATTGTTCTCAGATGGTTATCAAAGCACATTGACAGACCACTATATATTTTTATCAACTTATTAAATTTTGCCATGCTAAGGCGATAGTCTTGCACAAAGTCTGTGCTGAAAAAGCCCCACACTTGGCTTAATGACCTCCTGCTGCCATCTTGAAATTATTAGTAATTTTTGAAAAAGGGCCCCATGTTTTTATTTTGGACTGGGTTCTATTATTCAGTCAGTCCTGTGTCTGATGAGTATTTGAACTGAGTAGGTCATTCCATGTCTTTGCATGTTGGCCTGTGGTAAGATGTAGAGGGGTGGCATAAGGTTCTAGTCATTGCCGAGGTTCAAGGACACAAGCATTTTTCTTAGAAATTGAGTGTCTGAGTCCAGGCAGTATAGTTTTAAGTATACTTGAAGCTCTCAGGGTTAGGTAGAAACAGTAATAAAAGTTTGCATTCAAAAGTTGGTCGGGCCAGTAGTACAGTGTATGAGAAATCTTCATACACATTTTTATCCTCTCCATATAAATAACAAATGCTTCCAAACCTTTACTTCCTACATTCCAGTGGCATTTATCACCTTCTGTTTTCACTGTGTTCTTTTTTATCAAAGGAGGGAGAAAGTGACATTCAAAAAAATTGTCATTCCTTTATTTCTAGCGTCCCATCATTTACTCTTGGACCCTGTCCTCATGGAAGACCAGGGACTCTGTGATGTCCACTGTCACATCCTCAAAGCCTTTATACATTAACTTTACAGAATAGAGGCTTAAATATATTTATTGGCTAATAAAATGAATGAGTTCATTTGGAGCCAGGGGCAATTATGATATTGTGCTAGCGTAAGTTGGCTCATTCTTTCTTTCTGCAATCTCCAAACATGCATACATCTCTCTTTCTCTCTCTCTGTCTCTCTCTCTCTCTCTTTTTGCCTCTGTCTTGCCATACCCCAGCCCCTCTATTTTAAAGACATTCCATGCAAAATGGAATGGAGATCAGGATTGTAATGGCTCTCAGAGTACTTCAGACCTGGTGGGATTTTGAGTGAAGAAGCTGAAATATGTCAAAGTCAATACTTTATCTTTTCAGTAATAAAAAAAAATATCATGGAGATAAACAAATTCAGAGTCACCATTTGTGGGATGGGCCCAAGTGACTAATAAACAAATAATTGCAGTGGATTTGTGTTGGGCTGATCACAGAAAAAGGGATTTGACCAGCTGGCAATTGTAGTTACATGAGCAATATGAGTTCACCCTGTTAGAGGATGAAATTTGATTCTACATTGGGCACCAACTTTATTTTCTCACTGTCTGAAAGACGTTAACACACTGGGTTGTAGGAAGCTCAAATTTGCCTGATACTTTTCCAGGTATTATACCAGATTGTGTTCTGCTATTTTAATCTGCTTATTTTTCTTTCCAAGTGACTTTGATTTTCTCCTCATTTCATTTCCTTCTTCTTCCTATCCCCCCAAAAATCAATGTTCACTTTTTACCTGTGAATTATTACAGCATTGTCAAACAACTTATTTCCTTTATGGAGAGGACTGTCTTCTTAAAGAAAGCCATTGTTCCTGAATACAGAGTGTATAGATTTGTTCCTGAATGCATGAGCTATTGCTTTTCAACTTTATATTTTTTATATGAGTTTAAAGAAAATAAATAAATCAGTAGGTATCTAAAACCATAGGAAAAAATCTCTACTTAATATTTAAGTAGGGTAGTCTTACTGTAAGCTACCAACAAAACAATTTTAATAAAACAATTGAAACAATGATCAAGCAGGGGCAGGGTTAAAGTTTAGCCATGAGATTTCACTCAGACAAACCAAGCATCACTTCAAGAGGGTATCTGTCACCAGCTTTATTCTACTGGAGGCTCTCTATAGGTGACATTTATTCAGGAAGCTTCCTCTTTCCCCAAGATTTATTCTTTCAAATCTCCTGAAAGGAAAGCCTTTGTCTAATTCTACTTATTTTCCTTCATTATGTCATATTGTCACTGAGATCAAATTCCTAAAGTTAACTATTTACCTTTAGATTGTGGTCATTACATTGGCTACTTTTCAATCTGGGGTATCTGCATGTCTAAATGAAACAATGAATTTCTACTCTTTACCCTTTAAAAAAGAAACATCATAAGAATATAAATTAGATTATACTTTGAGGCATCTTTTATCTACATTTCAAAGACTGCTGAGGATTTTGGCTTAGGATGATTATTTGGGAACTAACTCCTGTAATAGGAAGGTTTTAGGGAAAAAAACCTACATAGGGAAAAACAATGACATTCAGGAAACTTTCCTGCAAATACCTTTACATTAGAGTTACTTTTTAAAATAACATATAAAGGAAACTCTGTCATTAACAATCTACATGTGTTTGCTCATTTTTTCCCCTAAGAGCACTCTCTTTGGATCAATCTTATGCATAAGAATAAAAAAAGGTGATTTTTCTATATTTTCCCCTTCATTTTGATAGGAGCTTGAAGATTTTTTTTTATCCTAAAGATCACCTCTTAGCTAAGAACAGAAAAATAAAAACATGTTTTTCAAATTAAAGTACATCTGTGAATTAAACTCTTTCAAAAGTTAAATTGTTAGAGTCAATATTTGAAGTGTACAGACATATTACTCTCTAATGGGGAAAACACATGAGGCATACTAGAAAAATTGATATGAAATATATTCTTAGAGCATATAATCTAAAGACTGTTGTTGGTATGTGATTTATACAGAATGGAAAACTCCTGTACCTATCATCTGGACTTCATTGGTGCCTTTGTATTTAAGTGTTTATTTTATTGTGAATTTCTTGATAAGAGAAGGGGAGAAATTGTAAGTCAGTAGAAATGTCTGAGTTCTCTCAAGGTTTAAAAAGTACACTTTTTTCTAGTGTCTTCTTTTTCCTTCTCTAAAGACAGACGAGAATTATCAGATGACTGATGTGCCCTTCATAAGGCTGTAGAGCAGTGTCTCATTTCCTAACTTGAATTGGATGTACCTGTCAGAACAGGTACATCTTTTTTTTCAAACCCATTTCTCTCCCACACTCAACTGTCTGGGTTGCATTCAGCCCACCTAGGGCAGTAGAAGACATTGTGCGCTACAGCCTCTATTACCATGATCAGATTCTGCACTGTACTTCTGTGATGCTGAAAAATATCTAGGATGTATTTACAACATGCTTGATGCTTTCAAAATATACTCTACAGAAGCTGAATTGAAGAAAGTAACATAGGTCACATAAAGATAACATTAACAATTTTTGTGTTTTATTTTTATGTTATAGCTTCCAAAGAGCCTCCTCATTGGTATTCTTGGAATTTCACTTATTTGATCCTGAAATGACTTGCATGTTGCTCTTTACTGAGTTCCAAGTCTGGAGGCACCATGAGAGCAGGACTTACCATCAATAAAGGGTGATCAGTTATCATTTGGAATAGAAAATAGAGATTTAGCAGAAAATACAGGGATGAGCAAAAGTAGGTTTACAGTTATAATACAAATAAATAATACAATAACAATAAATAGTAATACTGGAATAAACTGTTTCACATTCTCACAACTGTAAATCTACTTTTGCCCACCCTGTAAATCAGCAACATGTCTAAAACAATGGTGATCAGATTCTAATCATAATTCTGTAGTTACACTGGCCATAATTCAGGGTAGCTTAAAACTAACTTGTAAGGGCATCTTCAGATTACTTGGTAAAGTCATTTTCAGTCAAACTGCAACCAAAGGAAAACCTGAAACCCAAACTGTACCAGGTAATTAAATGGTTTCTATGGATAATTTGCATAAACTGGTTTATTTCTGTAGGTGTTTTTTTTGGTAGGTGTTTTATTGAAATGAATACAATAATCCAAGCTGAGCTTCTTGGGTACTCAAAAATGTATGTTAAACTAGGGTGATTCACAAATCTCTTGGCTGCAAGCCAGGGAGGTATAGCCATTTACTAGCTAAAGTGATTAATATAGGCAACTATATTTGACACAGAAACATCTCAACCTGTTTTATATATGAAAAAAATAAGCATTTAATATGGTATTATGAAACATTACTTTTGTTTTCTCCATCGCAAAGCTGCAAGAACAAATTTTAATTTTTGAAAAGGCAATACTGAGAAGACAGATCAATTTAAGATTCATAATATAGGAGTTGGAATCAGAATTGCTTTATTTTGAGTCACTCTTTTGGAAGATTTCAAGGTCAACATATTGAGATGTATAATTGGTGGAGCTTCCTCTAAAAGATATCCAATACATTAAAATATATATACGCACAACAGGGCTGGTATTCATGGTGTGTGTGTGTGTGTGTGTGTGTGTGTGTGTGTGTGTGTGTGTGTAGCCATACTGATTGTTAAAATAGTAACATAACTTTGCACTAGTAAAGAAATATTTTCTTTCTTTAGACACACAGGGGAGGCACACAATCCTCCTCTGACCCCCTTTATTATTCCCAGACTTTCTTATGGTACAATTTACAGAAGGTCAATCGCTGGCATAGCTGGGCTTCTTCATCCTGCTCTAGCATTATGACACAAATCTTGATGATTTGGTAGCCTCAAAATACAAGGTGGGATGTATTTTGAATACAACTTCTGATAACCAGAGTAATCAGGGAATGATTATTCACATCACAAAAACCTTTCATTTCCCTATAAGATCATGAAAGAATTCTTTTAAAGGATCTGTACTTAAATGCGGACTATTTCAACAAACTATGTGGACAAACTAGATAACATCCTCATTTTACTATCTATTCTGAGCACCAGAGATGCAGGATGAACTATCCAAATAATTGCCTCACTAAAACCTAGCTTTATTTATGAGCTAGTAGCAGATACACTAAAGTGCTCAGTAGAGAAAAGTTAACTTCAATCTCTAAGTTCTTGTTGATGGATGGATACTGATAAGGATGGTTAAGAATGGTTTCTATAAAAGAAAAGGCTTTTTGTCCCCTGTTCAAAGCTTCCCTGGGTGATATTTGTATAACACAAAGGAAAAGAGTGCAGTTAGTAACATGCATGAGACATGAGAAATAAGTAAACTTACTCTTGTGGTCTTAATTTTATTGCCTGTAGCACACATCCATCCAGAATTATCAGGGAGTGTCTTACATTCTTCTCCTTCGAGACAAGGCTCCATTTCACACCACCATTTCCCAATCACAATGGAGGCTGTACAAAAATAGAAAAATAAGTGTCTGCATTTGTTCAAACAACCAGGGTGCTGCTGCTGTGTTCCTCTGCAGATGCAAGTTCTCATTGAAGTGAGGTCGTCTTTAACCTTCCATGACTGGCTAAGAATACTCTATTTAGAAGAATAAGATTTTAATTTATAAGTTTTACAATGCAAATGTAATTATGTTGTCTAGTTTCATCAAGCAACAATTTTATCAAAAATTTCCCTATATGATAAAATCTTATGGACAGGAAGGCTTACTTATTGGAAGACTTTTTATTTTGTTATTTTTTGTAACCAAAATTGTGTACTATTTCCTTCCAGTGAAGGGAACAAATTGCTAAATGCTGTTCAGAGTGACTAAGCTATTCTTTTCAGAAAAACCAGTTTATCTACCCAGCATTAGGGTTTATCACTCAGTCTAGGGCCTTTGAGAATTTTAAAGGCCTAAAAAAAGAAAAAATGAATTGACTGAAAGTACAAAAGAAAACCTGCAAAATAAAAAAGAATAATAATAAATGAAAATATTTGTTTACAGTAAAAAAATATATTTGTTACAAGCTATGGTTTCTTTTTGATATGTTTGATATCATGTAGGTGAAACATGCAAAAGTTGAGTCCCTGATAAAAACAGCCCTGTATCACAGGGTGATATCAAGGTTGACCACAATAGGAAGCTGGCAATGGACTTAGGGGATGTATTTACAGCACACTGCTTTTGATAATGAGATTTTATGAGACCAGTGATTAGATTCACTCAGTACAAATCAAGAAGCTCACATTTTTCTTGCTGCCCTGAGTGAAAAATTATTTCTGAACAAGCATCAGTCATTTCGGAAGCTCCACAAAGCGTTAGTTTTAAACAAATCCTCCTCGGGTTTTTCATCCAAAATCTTCAAAATTTCTTCCAGATTTTTTATTGTGATACTTTCTGATTGGCTGTTTTTGCACTAGACCAATCTAGACCTTTACCTCATCAACATTCAACTCCTGACATGGCAAAGATGAGTCCCCGCCATGACACTTCATTCTCACAACAACAAGGAAACCAAAGGACACCTGTTAACATCACAGAGAATTAATAAGAAAATGGAATTCAACCCCTGCTGGTGTGACTCAGTTTGTTGGGTTTCATCCTGCAAATCCAAAAGTTACCAGTTTGATACCTAGTCAGGGCATGTGCCTGGGTTGCGAGTTCAGTCCCCAGTTGGGGCACATGTGGAAGACAGCCAATCAATGTTTCTCTCTCACATCAATGTTTCTCTTCTTCTCTTTCTCCCTCCCTTCCCCTTTCTAAAATAAAAATAAAATTAAAAAAAAAGAAAACAGAGTGGAGAAAATTACACAGTGATGCAGGAACACATTAAAATATTCTCTCCATATTGCCTTCATTAGAGGATTACATTGTTAACTTAGACGCAGAGTGGTTTGAACACCCAGATATCTATCTGCATTCAGTTTTTCCTTCTACACTATTCCTACTTTAGTCTTTCCCTACTTCAGAATCCAATCTTCCTCAACTTTTGAGTAAAAATTGCTACGCAGGATTATATATGCAAAATCATGTCTGCTCTAGTATATGGAAAGCTAAGTCTTTTTTTCACAGGTAATTTTGTTTATATTTGATTTATGCTTTACATGTGGATCATACCAAACCAAGTAAAATGTAACTTCAGATTACTTACATTGATGCAAACCCCGCACTGTTCAAGGCTGATCCCTTTCATTTCATCCATTCTGCTTTGGGTTACTTTGAGGAAGGGAATGGAGAAGGAAATAGGGGAAGCAGTGTAAGTACTTAGGGCACAACCCAAGGGCTGTAGCTCTTGAGAAGAGTCACTATTTAATTAAGCCAACTGTAAAGATGGCAAGATGGTGGAGGAGTGAATGGAAGTCACACTGACCTCCTCCCAGAACCAATCTGGAATTACAACTAAATGGTGGAGAAATCACCCAAACAGACAACTGAACAGTAGTGAGAGAGAAGCCTTATAACCTCGGACAGACAGAAGAATCAGCTTCAGCACAACTTGACTGAAAAGTAGTGTGGTAGAGACTCAAGAAGTCTGGCTGGATGACCATGGGTGGCAGTGCCAGAGGGATATTTAAATAGCTAGTTGTTTCACCCTAAGAAGAATGATAAGAGTGGGGTCTAAATCAGCCTACAGTACGAGAGTCCAAAAATTACACAGATAACAGCCATCTGTGAAAAGCAGCAGGGTTGCTCTCTACCAGAAATGGGTGGCTGGAAATGCAAAGAGCCATTTAAAGGGCCAATGCATACCTTTTTATTGCAGCTTCTTACCCTAGGCTCAAGCAAAGATGGGGGCAAAGTGGACTAGAGATGCCTGAGGAGAGACTGGAGAAGGAGACTTTGAAGAGAGAACTGAGGGAATAGCCAGTGGGATCCTGGTGCTGACTCATACTCCACACGGCAGCAGCCATATGTTCTTACATAATTATACGAAAAATTATATTTTTTCTATGAATAATTATAGGACAAGAAATTTGAAAACCTGGGTGAAGTGGAAAAGTTTCTAAAATATATAACCTTCCAATGCTGAATGAAGATGAAACAGAAAGCCTGAAGAGACTAACAGCTGGTGAAATTAAAGCACTAATCAAAAAACTCCCAGTACACAGAAGCCCTGGACTGGACAGTTTCACAGGAGAATTTTACAGAACATTTAAGGAAGAGCTGACCCATGTCCTTCTCAGACTATTCCAAAATTACCAAGAAGAGGGAAGACTCCCAAACTCTTTTATATGAGGATGGCATCTTCCTAATCCCAAAACCAGATAAAGACACAACCAAGAAGGAAAACTACAGGTCAATATGGCTCATGAACATAGATGCTAAAATCCTCAACAAAATATTGGCAAGCCATGTCAAGCAATACATTAAAAAGATCATCCACCATGATCAAGTGGGATTCATTCCCGGGATGCAAGGATGGTTCAATATTCGCAAATCAATAAACATGATACATCACATAAACAAAAGGAAAGACAAAATCACATGATTATATCAATAGATGCAAAAAAAGCATTTGATAAGGTACAGCACCCATTTATAATAAAAACATTCAGCAAAGTGGATATAAAGGAGGAATATATCAACATAATAGAGACCATATATGAAAAACCTACAGCCAACATCATACTTAATGGGCAAAATCTAGAGGCTTTCCCACTAATATTGAGAACAAGACAGGTTGTCCTCTTTCACCACTCTTTTTAACATAGTATTGGAAGTCCTAGCCACAGTGATTAGACAAGAAAAAGAAATAAAAGGCCTCCAAAATGGAAAAGAGGAAGAAAACCCATCATTGTTTGAAGATGGCATGATAGTGTACATAGCAAACCCTATAGACTCCACCAAAAAACTACTTGACCTAATAAGTGAATTTGGCAAAACAGCAGGATGCAAAGTCAATGTTCAGAAATCAAAGACATTTTTGTACACTAAAAATCAGATTGCAGGAAAAAAAAAATCCCATTTGCTCTAGCAACAAGAAAAATAAAGTACCTAGGAATAAACTTACCCGAGGAGGTACAAGGCCTGTACTCAGAAAACTATACAATGCTGAAGAAAGAAATTAAGGAAGATGAATAAATGGAAGCATATACCGTGACGAAGTAAACATTGTCAACATGTCCATACTACCCAAAGCAATTTATAGATTCAATGCAATCCCTATTAAAATACCATGGACATATTACACAGATATAGAACAAACATTTCAGAAATTTATATGGAACCATAAATGACCCCAAATATCCACAGCAATTTAGAGAAAGAAGAATAAAGTAGGATGGAGCACAATACCTGATTTCAAACTATATTACAAAGCCACTGTAATTAAAACAGTATGGTACTGGTGTAAGAACAGACATATAGATCAATGGAATAGAATAGAGAGCCCATAAATAAACCCATGTTTCTATGGCCAATTAATATTTGACAAATGGGGCAGAAGCATGAAATGGAGTAAAAATAGCCTCTTCAACAAATGGTGTTGGGAGAGCTGGACAGCTACATGCAAAAAAATGAAAGTCGATCACCAACTTACACCATACACAAATATAAACTCATGATGGATAAAAGACTTAAATATAAGTCATGACATCATAAAAGTCTTAGAGAACACAGGCAGGAAACTCTCAGATATTCCATGCAGCAATATTTTCACCAGTATATCCCCTAGAGCAAGAGACATAAAGGAAAGAATGAACAAATGGAACTTCATCAAATTAAGAAGCTTCTGCACAGCTAAATGGATGGAACTGGAGAGCATTATGCTAAGTGAAATAAGCCAGGTGGTGAAAGACAAATACCATATGATCTTATCTGTAAGTGGAACATAATCAACAAAACAAATAAGCAAGATAAATATAAGCAGCAACACTGAAAGAAAAAACAAACAACTCTAATGAGAGGGGAGGAGAGTGGGGGATAACGGGGAAAAGAAGGGGTACAAGCCAAGGAACATGTATAAAGGATCCATGGGTAAAGCCAAAGTGGGGAAGGGTTAAGGGTAGGAGGTGAGGGTGGGCGGGGCAGAGGAGGGTGGTTGTGGGAAAATAGAGACAAACGTATTTGAACAATAAAAAAAAAATTAAAAAAATAAAATGTAACTTCATTAGATATGCAAGCAAATATAGGAAGTAAAATCTTCTAAATAGTTTTATCCATATGCCAGTCAATATGATAGTTTCCTAAAACACAGTAATAAAAGAAAACATAAATCCTCCACAGGGTTCAACATAATTGTGAAAGTTATGTATATTTTCTTTTTTAATAGTAGTGCTGCGCACCTGGACACGGAGTACGGAAAGATTCTGGTCATGGGTAAAACAGTACTTATTTATGCAAATTTATAGGTGGCAATATTAAATAAGAGAAGCATATATTTCGGCAACAAGAAAATCATACATAGTGCTGAAAGAGAACAACAGTAAATCACAAAGCCTTGGTTCATGTAAGTGAAAAGTCAGTGTTGGCAGCATTTATTGAGAGCCTGCAATCTGAAGCTTCCTTGTGCTAGTGCTCAACCTGCTATATTAGCCATGCTGTCCCCCTAAAGCCTTTCTAATATTTCAGTATTACTGCCCTGCATCTACACCCTTGGGAATGGAAGCCCTCTGAACTTAGTTCTAAGGGAAACTCTTTCCTAACAGTCTTAGGTTGAACATTTCATCACACTTTCCTCACAAAGGCACAGGAAAAATGAATGACAAACAACCAAGGCTCAGCCTACTCACAGAGGACCCTGTTCTTTTTTTTCAAGCTGCCTTCTACACCCTCCAAAGTGACCTACTTCAATGCAAGCTAACAAAACAGTTCCTCTCTCTCGAGCAAGATTATCTTCTAAATGACAATGTAGATAGAAAAAGAATACATCTCAAGACCCATATATCCCCTTTAATTCAAGGTTGTAAAGATATGCTGATTCATAGGGGAAAATAAAAAGCTTTCTAAGAATAAAAATGTCTTTAGCCATACCTATACACTCTAAGAATCCCATTACACCTTCCTCTCTAAATAGTGATTGATGACTTGGCATTGCCTCTGGTTTATCAGAATCCAGTTCATTCTTGCTTTTCTAAAGATGCCATTGCACTGATTTTGTTTCTGATTTGTTCATTACATGGTCATCTTCATATATATCCCTTTATGCTTTAGGTCAAACATTAATCTTCACTCCTAATCATGTTCATAAACTTGTATTTCCTGAAATATCTTTAAAAATTCACAAAGAGAAGATTTAAACATTGCCTTCTCTTTTCCTAAGCTGGAAGCTGCCTAAAACCTTCAGATTAATAAAAGGAAGTAATGTTAATGTTATTTAACTTTTTTGTAATATTTTTCTTATGGATATATTTATAATAAGACAAATTTAAATATTAAAAATTCTTAGATGTCTTAAATTATAATGGTCAGTGCAAAAATAAAAATGATAACTGACTTTTTGTATACTTTTTATATGTTTCTGTATTTGATACTGTGAGAGTATTATATCACAAAACCCATGTTTTTCATCATTATAATGCCAACTCATTCTAGTTTTGTGTTCGAGATTCAAAGAACTGTAACAAAGCACTTATTGACTTAGAGGAAATGAGTGAATTCTCTCTGCTATATTAATATAGAAAATAAAATTCAGGTCAACATATTTATGGAAAAGTAATGTTGAGGGGATATTTGGATTCTTGTAAAATTAACTTAAAAAATAACTTGGGCAAGAAGGCAGTTTATATTGCACTTAGTTCTTCCCACTCTGAGCTACCATGACTTGGTTTCATTGGTTATAGTATTTTAATAAAATTCCCACTAGTGAAAAGTTTTGAAGACATGAGAAATGTGTGAGGAAGATGTATAATTCTGTAGGACTTTTCTCCCCTAAAAGAACTGAGTTAATTAAATATCAGTTGCAAAACAAACTCTCTCTTATGCGTGGTGATTACCAAAGAGGGTCTTAAACGTCACTTTTAACCCTGGGGTTCTGGGATTTGATCAATGATTGTGCCATGTTCAGGAATACAGCTGATCTTCATTTTTTTCAATAATGTCCATCTTTCTATGAGAGAGTCTTAAAATCACTAAAGCCACTTAAATCAAGAGTCTTAATCTCACCTTTTTACCAAGTCACATTGCAGTAGAGGAAAAAAAGAGACTAGAAAAAGAGAATCAATCCATCTTTCAAGGATATATCTTAAATAGGGCAGAAACCCTTTTCATTTTATTGTTATCTTTCTCTTTGGGGCATTTTCCTGAGGGAACAGAACAAGATACCAATATACAATAGGCCTAATAAATACAGCAATTACACATTATATTATCTAAGAACTCTAATCCCATTGTATAATTTCAATAGATAATGTTTTAATCTCAATTCAGCACATTCTATACTGAAAGCACTACCCAATTTGCAGAGACTGTAAAATAATGAACTTGACACAGCCCTGCTCTTCGAGCTTACACTTTAGCTCAGTGTGTCTCAACATGGACTTTTTTGGCATTGGGTCATGAATTATGGTCAGGGGGCATAAATGAGCAGCCACAGATCCCTTGACCAGGGTTGCAGTGGAGAGTAGGAAGAGAAAAGCTTAATAAGGTTTAGAAGGCAGGGAGATTGGGCTTTTTTCTTTTAACTTAATTTTTATTATTTTTTTTAAAGAGTGGTCAGTCACTAAAGAAAGGATTCATATTTAGCGAGCAAAGGGAAGATCTCATTACAGGAGTGGATAGGGAAGATGAACTTTGCAGTGATGAGCAAGATGGAAAAAGAAAGAAGCAAGCAGCTAAAATGCCACTAAGCACCATAGCATTCAAATAGAGACAGGATAAGATCTTGATTTTAAATGCCTACTCTACAGTTGTGAAGAAGGGCAGAGTTGCAACTGAGGAAGCTTTATGGCCAGAAACTCAACCATATTAACTGTAACCCTAACCACACTGGATTCAATTACTAGCTTACTCATCAAGTAGCGAGGTACTTCCTGGAGGGCAGGATTGACACTGCATTCATCTTTGAATAACATAAAGTAGCTCAAGACTGGTTTGCAATTTAAAAATGAATAAATTAATAAAAATGAAAGAAAAATAGAAAAAGAGTGCCTACATCAAAGGATGGTGAGGATTACATGAAAAATGCCATTGTAGCACTGAGCAGTTTCTGGCTTTTAGCTATCATCATCTTTGTCACCATCATAATTTTTATTACTCTAAAGGATAAAGTCACTCGAAAACAGAAAAGACAATTCTTCACAAAGTTAGAGAGTAAACCATTGTCCTTGGATATTATGCCCAACTCTCAGTTCACTTCTATGACTTAATGAGAGTTTGAGCGTAAATTAAATGGTTCAACATACCATTTCATTCATGTCCCCAGAAGTAGGTTATAAGTGCATCAATAAAGACACATTTTCAGGCTCATGTTTGTTGCAACCTGTCATGCAATTTAAAGCATGGAACTCCATTTGTGGACTGGCAGAGCTCTCTAGTCTCCGTTTTGCACAGGTTGTTTGAACAGGTGTTACAATGCTCTTTTTAAAAAGACCTTCAGTGGTTCTCTGTGTGTTACTATCTTCCTCATGCAAACAGAAAATCAAAGGAATTGAATACCATTGCCTGCAGTCATTCCAAACTCCCTCTTTCCTGTGAGCTCACGTTTAACGATAGGATTTAGTGTAGAGGCATGTGTGATGATTAAAAATATAAGCTCTTGGGTATATAATAGAAGAAACTGGGTTTGGATTTATATCCCACCATATCCTGGTAGTATATCTTGGGAAAGTTCTTCAGTTCTGATCTCAGGTTCCAGCGTTATAAACGGAGTTAAAAATCACAACTGATTATAGTAAATTTTAGATGAGATAAAGTACTTACCATAGCACCTAATAAACTTTATACTCAACACATGGCAATTATTACTATTATTTATTAATGTATCCCCTATCCAGCTATGCATGCACCCATCCAATTACTGTTTTAGAGACTTAATGCTTTACCTTTAATGGAAGCTTATACTAATTCTGGGATGCATATATTCATTTTATCACTTATGACTATTTCTTTATGGGATTTACAATATATTTCAGGGTCATAACAGCTGATGATGGGGTTATTAGCATTGCTCTCCTGTACAAATACTGTCCAGCACTTTTCAAAATAGGGCAATTTTATGTTGGTGAGGGTGCAGATGAGGGTGTAGATTGTGAACTGGGCAGTATTTAAAGCCAGTATGATACAATTTCCTTGAATGGTAGTTTTTCTTGAAGGCATTTAAAGACAAAAGTTATCCTCTATTCATTCAAATCTATTTATTAATTGCTGTGCTGAGCATAAAATAAACACAGTTCTTACTCTTACAGGAGATATACGCTAAATGTAATGATACAATAATATATACTGACAAATTGTGATATGCAAAAAGATACAATATGCTATAAGGGAAACTAAAGTGTGGATATGATTTAGGTTATCCGGGTGGTGGTGGTAGGAGTTCTCATTGATAAAACAATTTAACAAATACGAAATCAACAAATAATAAATTTATATTAAATCATATATATACGTATGCACCAAGTCTGTCTGGAAGGTATCCAGCCATGTAATATGAAAAAATAGAAGATACAAGGCACAAGAATTATTGCACATAGGACAATGACACCTTAGTCCCCTTGAAAGTAGCCACCTTGGGACCTCAGACAATTCTCCCAATTGTCATCAGCTTCCCCATCGTGTTTTCCTGAGTCTCATCAATGGTCTGAAATATCTTACCTTTCAGAGGAGATTTTAGTTTTAGGAAAAGCCAGAAGTGACAGGGCACCAAATCTGGGCTGTGGTGGGCTGAGTCACCTGGATGATTTAATGTTTTGTCAAAAAGCTGCATGAGACATGATACATGGGTGGGTGTGTTATTGTGATGAATTGCCAATCACCAGTTGCCCACAGATGCAACCTTCTGAGTCATCTGAATAGTTTCTGTGGAGGAATTTTTAAGCTTAATGCAAAATTTGATGCAGATTCATTGCTCTACTTGCTCAGTCATCTTGAATGTGATGGCCACACAGTACACATGCTCACTTAAAGGCATCTCTGCCCCCACTGACTAAAACAGTGAAGTTGTCATTGTTCATGCATGTGCATTCCAGTCCACTCTCTTTGGCTGCCAGGTTACATTGATGTTATGCAAACTGTTCTTGTTATATTAATAATGGCTGGATTTTTTCCAGACAGATTTCATCATATATATTTATATATATATATGGCTAACTGCACAGAAATTTGAATTTACAAAACATAAATCTTTTACTTTTCCAACCTGTCTTATCAGAAGTTAGGGGTTCAGCTCCTTCTTCTTTGACAAAAGCTGAAAGGAAATTTTTAGAGACTTTTTGTCAACTCAAGGACATGCTCATGATTCCTGCCAATAATAACATTGTTCTTCTTAAGCTGGACACCCATGCTAAAGCCCCTGGCTTATTCTGAATTTTCAATGTGGTGGTCCCTCCTTATCCACAGTTTCGGTTTCTGCAATTTCAGTTACATGCAGTAACTGAAATAAGCCATGCAGTGAAAGACAAATACCATATTATTTCACGTATAAGTGGAACCTAATCAGCAAAGCAAGTGGGCAATGAAAATATGACCAGCAACACTGAAAGAAAAAAAAATAGTAATGAGAGGGGAGGAAGAAGGAGGGTAACAGGGAAAAGAAAGGGAAGAGTCATGTCAAAACATGTATAAACAACCCATGGACAAAGACAAAATGGGGAAGGATTGATGGAAGGAGCTGTAGGTGGGTGGGGCAGGGGAAAGTTGTGGTGGAAAATGGAGACAAATGTATTTGAACAATAAAAAAAATTAGAAAAGAATAAAAGATACACAAAGATAGGACCCTACATAGTTCTAGGCATGAAATAGATTCTTAATAAATATCTGCAGAATTGAATTAAAAAAAAGAAAAAAAGATACACACTAAAAAATGTAAAACAATTTAAAGTAATTTTACCCTAATAAAATTTTTTTATTTGCTTAAAAAAAAGGATTCCAATGACATATTTAATAGAACTAGAACAAATATCTGAAAAATATATATGGAACCACAAAAGGCCATGCATAGCAACAGTGATCCTGAGAAACAAGAACAAAGTTGGAGGAATAATGCTACCTACTATCAAACTCTACTGTAAGTCTTTAGTAATCAAAGCAGCATGGTATAGGCATAAAGACAGACACATAAGTCAATGGAACAGTATAAAGAGCCCAAAAATAAATCCACACCTTTGTAGTCAATTGGTATTCAACAGAGGAAGCAAGCACATACAATGGCCTATATTCTCATATTTAACATTCTATGTTTAAAATATTTGTGTGACCCTGAAGTTAATAATATACAGTAATTTGTAATTTTATTGAGATGCAAACATTTTGATGTTCTTATTTTGTCAACCACAGAAATCTTTACGTTTTACCCCTAATTCTAAATGTAATATATATTCTTTTCTAAAATTCAAGACATAAAGGTGCTTGTCAAAAGGAACATATACATCACCCATACTTGCATCAGGTAGAGGTAGACTATTATATTTGGGTATGTTTTTTTTCTCAAACTTTCTCTTTGATTTTTCTTGACACAGCATCCAGAATGATTTTTCTTTTTGAATGTAGTTACCTTATTCATATATACAAAAAAGGGTGTCACTACCATTAGAGGAAAAAAAATGATGGCTTTTCAAAATGCAAATAGTTTCATGTTACTCCTCTGCTTAAAACTCTCTAATGGTTTCCATCACATAGAATTGTAAACACCTTACTATGTAGCCTTCAAAGATCCATGCCATTTGACTCCTTCGTCTGTCCAGTCACAATTTTTACCGTTCCCACCCTACTTCACATTTTGCTCCAGTCCTTCCAGCTCTCTAGCTCTTCAGTGAACCTATCAATCTCTTTTCTGATTTGGCTCATCCTCTGTTTGGGGCATGCTCTTGCAGGATTGACATTGACCTGGCCCTGATTCAGTTGTGTTTGTTCAGAGTGGCCTCTCCTGATAATTTATCTAAAATAATCCACACCTACCTGACCCTGCTACTTTCTCCTTCTAGCATGCTTTGATTTTCTCCACAGCAGTACTACTACCTGAATTTATATAATTTTAGTGTACCTGGGTGTTTATCTTTCCCTCCCACTTGGTTGTAAGTTTCATGAGGTTTGAACTTTATATTCCCAAGTGTCTTGAGCATTCTGGAACATAGTAGGTGATCAATATTTATTTTTTAAATGGTTGAATAAATACATACACCAATGTAATTTGTAATATAAATTTTTTCATAAAAGATTATATCACATATTCTGTCTTGTACTCTAATTTAAAACCTAACCACTCAACATACACATTTTTCCTTGTCTATAAATAAATTAAATGCATCATTATTTTAACACCTGCATAATATACATAGCAGGGCTGTATCTTAATTTACCAGTCTCTTCTTATTGGAAATTTAAGTTCGTGTGTGTATGTGTGTGGTTGCTGGTTTGCTATTAGAAAAAATGCTTACATGAACGTCCTCGTGTGGATAGTGAAATAGCACAAGGTATTAGACCTCTATTCACTGACCTCAGTATTTGAGTTCTGGTTAAGAAAGAATTTGAGTCAAGACTCAAATTATAAGAGAAAGTTTATTTAGAAAGTCACAGAGGTAGAAAAAAATGAGCTGTAGAAGAAATGGGCTCAGGAAACCAGTTACAGAGGCAAAGGAAGAGGCCTTGAAACTTATGAGAGAGAGGCAAAGAGGGAGGAAAGACACAGGTGTTCTCTGGGGGGTTGAGTGTGAGGGGGTGGAGAGAGAGAGAACAAACACATGTGCAGAGTTCCTGTCTGAGGGTTTTTTGGGGGGTCTCTCAGGGGAGGGTCAACATAAAATATTCATCAGTTTTTCAGGTGTGTCTCCTTAAGGTTGTGGTCTCCACTGATTGGTCAGTACCAGGGCAGGGGTTCATTAGTCATTGCCGCTGGTTCTGATGTCAGCTATGGCATTGCTCCATCTGGTTTTGCTGCTTTTCTGGGCCTGGAGCTAAAGCACAGCTGAAGCCTAGATATCATCTCTAGCTCTCAGTGCTTAAGGGAGTGATTGTGCAAGGGCTTGTAATTTTGTCTATCACTAGGCACCTGGGGCTCTTCTTCCGGCTGTCCCTCGGCACTCAACCTATAGTGCCAATTCTGCTCATGACTATCTAATCATCTTCTACACTTGCACATATCTTTTTGCAAGTTTATTTAATTATTTCCTCAGGATGAATTCTAAGGAATGAAATTTCTTTATTGTTGTTGAAACACAGGTGTCTCCACTTTCCCCCCAACACCCACCCCCTCCTCACCCACCCCACCCTGGACCCACCTACCTCCACCCTCAGTCCTCTCCTCCTTTGGCTTTGTCCATGGGTCCTTTATACAGGTTCCTTGATGATTCTTCCCCTTCTTTCCCCTGTTATCCTCCTCCCCCTCCCCTCTGGTTACTGTCAGTTTGTTCTAATTTCAATGTCCCTGGTTATATTTTGCTTGCTTGTTTGTTTTGTTGATTAAGTTCCACTAATAGTTGAGATCATATGGTATTTGTCTTTCACCCTCTGGCTTGTTTCACTCAGCAAAACGCTCTCCAGTTCCATGCATGTTGTTGTGAAGATATATATCACAAGCTTTAGTACTTGTGATATATATCTTGTCATATTGTCCTCCAGAAAAATTGTAGTAACTGCTATTTCTACCACAAGTACCCACTTCTCTACAAAGCTTTCCCAACACTAAATTCCTAATGATGTTAGTGTGGCCTGGCTTTTGCTTTTCTTTGGTAGGGGGGTGGTACAGAAGCATATTACTTAGCTAGCCAGTGAACCCAGCCAACTGCCAGCTTTCATATTCCCTTTCCACTGTCTATAGAGTAGAATTAATATAGCAATAAAACCTCAATTACTTTGTTAATAATTTCTCCTTAAAGAAACCCAAATGAGAGGGCTGTCACAGAATGAAGAGAGAATGAAGAGGTCAAGACTAGTGGAGGCTCTGTCAAAATCAACCACCCGCCCAACCAACCAACCAACCAACCACACTGCATTTGATGCCTTTGTGTAAATAGATATTTCTTTTTGGTCCCTAACAAATGGGATGCACTTACAGCACATGTATCTTTTAAGTTTAGACAACTCAGTGTGGAGAATCTTGCTCTTTTAGAACAGAATTGTCCTTTATGTTTTAATCCCAGTAGAATTTCATATCCTTGTGATTGTTGCTTCTATTTGATCCATTTATATTAATGGTAAAAAAAAAATTGAATGGGGATACCTGAGTAGAGAAGAACCCTAAAATGGTTCTGTATTTAAAATCAAAAGGAAGAACAGGTTTAAAAAATGATACTTAGAAACAATGTTTAAGCCACATGTACATCTGTATATCTTTTGGTGCTAAGCTCTCTGTGTTCTTACAACTTTAGAGGAAGTATTTTCATATATAAGTATTTTTCCAATTTGAAAGAACTTTATAAGGTTATTATTAGATTCTATAATATAATTTTTTCAAGAATTGCTATAGATTTACTATAATCAAATAAATGCCAGCAAAGTACCCTTTCTACTTTTCAAATATAAAGTAATAACATTTATAGTTATTGATATGTTGAAATATCACTTTTGGTTGATCCACTTTGCAACTGATCCCAAATTATATTATTCTCAGAAAATTCTTTGCATCAGATATCTTTGCAAAATGAGCGCTTGCTGTCTTGGCAGTAATGGGAAAGTTGTACACTGATTGAAAGGCCTTTCATTTAATCTCACTCCCACTAGAAAAGATCAACATAGATAAAATTTAAGTAGAAAACACATTTCAGATGCCAGCAGTAAAAAAGACTTTTTTCAGCCTAATGAAAAGGTATCAATTTTCTCTACTTTATTCAATAAATTGTAAGTCATTTTCTAAATGAATTAGATTAAAGGAAGTTCAGACTCCCAGCGAGATGCTCTTGGCATTGATGGAGACTTTAGACAAGGGAGAAGACCAGGGCATGTGAAACCTCTTAGGGCTTTTCAGATCTATAAAAAATGTTAGCAAGCAAGAGACAAATATATCTCTAACCCTGAACTCACCTATTGCCTGTATAAGTACTACATACTAACCAATTGTACCACTGGAGCTCCTTGAACTCATCTATTGCCTGAGAAACCAGATCCTAGGGAATTGAGCAAGATCCATATTTTCTCTTATTTTATTAGGATGTGAAAAGTGGTTGAGTGAATTACAATTGAGAACATGGAAATCTTAGGAGGAATGGGGCCTGGATGAGGAGCTTGTGGCTCTCAGTGCTTGCTCTGCCTCTCTCACAGGTGTTTGATAAAATAAGAGAACAACCTGCTCTAAAGTCATTATATTCATGCAATCTCTGAGGAGACTTCAATGGCTTTAGGTTTATTATAATAACTGAACTTCAGAAAACATAACCTGACTTTCATGTGAGGATGAAATGTGTAAATCTTGAACATAGGGCAAGCTTGGATCTAATTTTATTTGTGTGTATGTGTTTGAAATGGCAAAATAATTTGATAATTTGTAATTTGGCAAGAACTGCCCAATATCCCCTTGGCATATGCCTTTGCCTACCAATCCCCTGAGAAGTGGAAAATAAAAGCCAATTGTTTTCTTAATTTCCTCTATAGAATGGCACACAACTAGCACAGTTATTTTTGTGGAATTTTCTAGATGGCTTAGAAGAGTTTAGCTTTACTTATCAGAAAATATTTATAGACTCTGTTCTATGCTTAACACCACTTAACATAGGCAGTATGAGCTACATAAAAGCATGCCAGAGCTTCTACATATGAGTTTAAAAGTAGATGATGAAATGAGAAATAATATAAGGTTCTTATTTTTAAATGCTTCACTTACATGTGGAATGTAAAGAACAAAAATGAACAAACAAAACATAAGTAGATTCAGAGAACAGACTATTGAATGCCAGGTTGATGGGGGTTGGGAGGATGGGTGAAAAGATGAAAGGATTAAGAAATAAAAGTTGGCAGTTATAAAATATTCATGGGATATAAAGTACAGCATAGGGAATATAGTAAAATGTAATAACTATGTATGATGTTAGGTGGGTACTAGACTTATTAGGTAAGTCTAGTACCAAATGTACAAGCCTAGTGCCAAATGTCAATTGAAGTGTCTCGATTTGAGGGTTGAGGTTCCCTGAAAAAGGTAAGGAGGGTTGTAGTGGTAGTGGTGGTTTGAAAGCTTACTGTAATAACAATAGTGACTTAGTTGTGCTGATTCATTTTAGTTTTTGTATTTACCGTCTCTTTATGCCAGGTGATACTAATTTTCCATTTTCTATTTTTAGGAAAATTACTGCAATGCTTGCACTTACACCATTGAACCAATGGCAACAACCAATAACTTTGGACTGCCTATTCAAGCAACTTCAGTTAAGAACTCTTGCCCAACTTACTGCCTAACATATACCTAACGATTAAGTGATACCAGAGGTACTCGAGATTATACACACACACACACACGTGTATCTCCACATTCATACATATATACACACATATACACACTATATATACATATACACACACATATATATACACATATATATTTATGGACTAAATGAATGAATAAATCCAGATTATTTGACTGCACCAAGGCCAGATCACTGCAATTTCTATCCACTTAGTATAAATATTCACAATAGCCAAATAATAATTTTTTTCATTCAAATTTAGAAATTCAGATGGCCTATATACCATCCTAAAAGTGGCTTTCTGCTCTCATTATGTGTTTCTCTACTCTGCATGCACAATCACACCACACTTCACAATACACCAGATGCAGATTCGGTGGAACTGGCATAGTAAATCAGGCATTTCCCACAGCCCTTCAGTGACAGAGGTAATGTCGTGTTTTCTTGATTACAATCCAGATATGCTCACAACGGGGTGATACTAACTGTTATGGTCTAAAGCAGCTAAATTCAATTTTACTAAACTATTAAGATTCATTTGCATGTCTCTGGAGCTATTTGGGCAAGAAGAGGAGAACATGTATGAGTTACTCTCATGGTGAAGTGTTTTCTGAGGCCTGCTGTAGCCAAGGAAAGAAATTGGGAAAAAATCAACCATTAAAATTAAAAGCAAAATATAGCAACTAAAGAAAAGGCTTTTAATGTTTATTTATTGTTGATTTAATACTATTTTCTGTCCTATGTGAAGAAGGCAGAAATCTCTCTCTTCCTATGAGCCATGGAGAAAAAGTCTGAAAATCTTCTTGAATTGATAATATTTGATAAGAAGACAGGTCTAAAATACATTTTTTTCTTGGGTTCTGAGTTTTTAAGTTGGCTCTAGCCCAAGTGCTGATTCAAAAATCATTTCATTTAACTTTCTGAAGTGACTACTTTTCTTAAAGAGAAAACAACCACCAGTACAACATACTTTACATGAAATTCTAAGTAAAGACATACAGCTTTATATTATAGAATTTTGTTTTGTATTATAGGATCTTGTTCTACAAAAAGAAATATACCAGAATTACTCCCTTTCAATTATGAATCTTATTATACACCATTTATTGAGACATGTCCCTTTTTAAAGCAGAAGGGTCTTCAAGTCCCTGATATACACATCCTGCTATTGACACATTTCTGAAATGCATGATGCTATGCCAAGTAGTTGTGCAGAACAATGAGACAATTGTCAGTTACCTTTCAATGAACCCCTTCCTAGATTTTAGTTTAAACCAAGGCTCATTATGTGGGAGTAGAAGAATTAATATTCAATTTTTTTTAGTTTTATATCGATATTTATTGCTAAAGTTGTTGTCATATAAAGTACCAAGAGGTAGCCTTTATGAACAAATAAACATTAATCTGAAACCAGTGTGCTCTTATCTGCTATTTGGCCTCCCCAGCAATAATTCTACTTTTTTCCCCTCATAGTGATATCTTTTGGAAAACAAACTTCTCTCAGGTTTCAACCTCTTTTGGTATTCCTTCCCCTTTGCCTCAGTGATTGGTTCAGGTATGAATGAAACTAGCACATGAGTCAATTGCAGAACTTTGACTGACTCTTTTGGGAAAAGGAAGCTGCCTTTCCCATGGGACTGCTAAACTGTTAAATCAAATTTCAAGTGTACAGAACTCTCGCATAGAGTAGTCCTGCTTGAGGAAAAGGAAATGTGCACAAAATCACAGCACAGATATGGTGATCAAGAGACCAGTACACCAAGCCTTGAGCTCTTTTTGATAGCCTGAATCCAGGTGTAATTGCAGCTAACTTGACACTTGGATTTCTCAGTAAGAAGCCACTAAATTTTCTGTTTTGCTTAAATCAGTTTGATGCCTCTGTAACTGAAAAATGGATTTTTTAAATCCAGATTAAAAAATCCAGATTAACATAATTTATACATGGTTTTGAAGAAAATAGGGGTATGATTGTGAGCTTTATTTAAAAGCTTATTATCTGAAATAAACTGACAACAATCTATTATACATACTCACACAGACACATGCCTATTATATGAATTTCTTGAGCAGTGAATCATTAAAGCAATCAGGATGCTCACAGGAATGGTTGAGCGTGGTTGCAAAATAGAGGAAAAAATGAAATATGCGAAGTGAAATAAAGCAAAATATACAGGGAACTAATAGTGAAGGGAAGGAAACTGAGACTCAAGTAAATGATTTGGAATAGAAGGAGGAAACAAACATTCAACCAGAACAGAATGAAGAAACAAGAATTAAGAAAAAAAAAAAGAGAGGCTTAGGAACCTCTTGGACAACTTTAAATGTTCCAACACCTGAATCATAGAGGTGCCAAAACGAGAAAAAGAAGAGCAAGAAATTTAAAACTTTTTTGAAAGAATAATAGAGAACTTCCCCAATCTGACAAAGGAAATACACTTCCAGGAGATCCAGGAAGCCCAGAGAGTCCCAAAGAAGTTGGACCCAAGGAAGCACACACCAAGGCACATCACAATGACATTATCCAAGATTAATGATAAGGAGAGAATCTTAAAAGCAGCAAGAGAAAAGGAGATAGTTACCTACAAAGGAATTCCCATAAGACTATCAACTGGTTTCTCAAAAGAAACCTTGCAGGCAAGAAGAGGCTGGGAAGGAGTTTTGAAAGCCATGAATTGCAAGGACCCACATCTAAGATTACTCTATCCAGAAAATCTATCAATTAGAAATGAAGGGCCAATAAAGTGTTTCCCAGATAAGGTGAAGTTAAAGGAGTTCATCATCACCAAGCCCTTGTTATATAAAATGTTAAAGGGACTTATCTAAGAAAAAGATCAAAACTATGAACAATAAAATGACAACAAACTCACAGCTCTCAACAGCTGAGCCTAAAAAACCATAAACACACACACACACAAAAACTAAGCAAACTACTAGAACAGGAACAGAATCATAGAAATGGAGATCACATGAAGAGTTATCAGTGGGGAGGGACGGGGGGAGAATGGGGAAAAGGGTACAGGGAGTAGGAAGCACAAATGGTAGGTACAAAATAGGCAGGGGAAGGTTAAGAATAGTATAGGAAATGGAGAAACCAAAGAACTTATATATACAACTCATGGACATGAACTATGGTGGGGGGATTGCTGGTGGGAGGGGGGGGTGCAGGGATGGGAATAAAGGGGAGAAAATAATGGAACAACTGTAATAGCATAATCAATAAAATATACTTAAAAATAAGAGTGAGATCTCTGGAGTTAGATTCCCTTGCTTCAAATCCATACAGTCAGATATTGTATGGCCTTGGAAAAAGCATTAATATCTTTCTTCTCCAGTTTTCTAATCCCTAAGATGGCAATAGTAACAGAACCTAGCTTAAAGGATTGTAAAGTTGAATGGCTTAACATAAATAAAGCCCCCGACCAATGCCCAGCACAAAGTAAGGGCTAAAAAGCCTTAGCTTTTGTTATTATCATACAAGTAAGCATCAGCTGACCTCATTCTGATATAATTCAATATATTGTGTCCTGGTACTGTGCTGGGGCTAGGGACAAACTAAATAATTTTAATCCATGCTTTTAAGGAGCTCTTAGGATAATAAAAAATATTATAACTTAATTGCAATCAATGTGGTCAGTGCAGTGATTAAATACTTTGAAATCATTACATTTATGGAGTACATACTGTGGGCCAGGCACTGTGCTCATTGAATTGCATTGATTCTATAATTTAATCCTATAGTGGTCCTGGGATGTGAGCACTATTATTATCCCATTTTAGAGAGGAGGAAATTAAAGCAAAGGAAGGCTATATAACTTGTCCATGTTCACCCAAATGGAAAGGGACAGAATTGTGAATCAGCGAAGCAACTGTCTCCAGAGCTTACTAGAGGTTGAAAAGTGATGTCTGAAATAAGTGCTAAACCAATGAATAGCATTTGTAAAGTAAGCAGAGTTGAGTAATCTCTGTGTAGGTAAAACTGCACGTGAAGTATGACCTAGAATGCTACATTCTGGGAAATATTCATGGTTCAGCATTTCTGAAGCAACAGTGTGGTTTGTTTGTGAGTGAATGAGGGTAAATGAGACTGAGTGTAGTTTAGATACTGTGGAATTCGATTATGGTCTTCTTCATTATCTAGGCTTTATACAAATGCAGTTGCTGTGGCCAAAGATGTAATGATAACAGAATTGATCACTTTTGATGGGAGTAAGTTGTCTCTCATCCCAGGTAGTACTGTTTCTCCATCAGAAGAATTGCCTCTCCTGGGCCATGGTTCCTTATTTGGAAAGTGCAACCTACTAGATGGTTCTGGGAATGAATGAATCCATTTGGCAGAAGTAAGTAGTGTGTCCTTTTTGGATGTTTCCTTCAGTTCCCATCTCCATCAGAGGCAGTTGGAAGACGCTGGCTCAGCCTTTGCCTCCCTCTTCCAGTAGCAGACCACTTGACTCTAGGTGTCTACAGCTTTCCCTGCATGCAGGCTGCATAAGAGACCGGGGATTCTTGTTCATACACAGGAGCCAGGGCAAGAGAAACCGCAAAAGGCCATATTCCACATAAAAGGATCCCATGAGCTTTAATCTATAGGGTGACACTTCAGGAATTGCTTCTTTTACTTAAATGAAATTCTATAAGAAGGAAACTTTACTTCCTTGCTGTAACTGGCAAACTGACATCATTTGCTTTAAGGTCAGTGTGAAAAATACAACATGAAAACAAGGTTACTTTATTTAGATACTGTCATCTTCCAAAGATGAATTCCTTAGCATGTTTTAAGAATTGGTGAGGAGTAAAAATTTTAGAGAGGTATTAAAGACATAATAGTGCCAAACTGTGAATTTTCATTAAAGATATCAGACCAACCAAAGGAAATTGAAGGAGGAGCATTTATTTACTCTGTACTTCGGTGTTATTTAGTGCCATATCTGTAATCACTACAAATGATCTTGTTTATTGTCAGTGGTGTGACCCCCTACACACTGAACACAATGAAATAATCTTGCTTGCTCTCTCTTTCTCTTCCCCTCCATCTCTTTTATTGCTTTTTCTAGCAGCAGGAAGGAGAAAGAACTAGTGATGTCCTTAGAAGCTGCACAATATCCTGGTTGCTTTCAATCTAAGAACACTTTTTACTTAGGTTCATTAATTAGATACATTAATTGATGAGACAAAGAATTAGACACTTTAATTAAATATATAAATAAATAAAACTGTAACATATTAACAAGCTGCAATGTAAGTAGCTTAAGTTTTTCACCTGGCATTCAAATTCTATAAACCAAGCCAATGCTACTGGAAGGACAGCTCAGTTTCAGCCATGTCTCCATGATGAAAAGCATTAGACCGAGAAGTCACCTTTTTGGTATTTTAAGACATATTTAATCACTGAATTTGGAAGACAGCTTCCAGTACTTGAATGCCCAGGAAAAAATATTAAGCAATCAAGTTTTATCAGTGATGACCAATAAAAGGGAAAAGCTAACTTCAGCCCTAACTGTCATTGTTAAGGTGGGTTGGGTGACCTTCAATATCCTTTAAAAGACTGATGGCCCTGAATGCTTAGGATTCTGAGAGAAATGAATTTTGAAGATGAAATAGGGAATAGTATGTCACTGTAAAGATGCGCAGAGGTACTCTCTCACATGAACAGAGACCAAAGTGTATCTGCTTTTATTCCTCAAAGGGAATAATGCGAATTATATTTTGTAAACTAATGGCCAGTGTAGTCTATAAACATGCTTGGTTTTAACACATCTGAAACTTTCTAGGTTACTACATACCATCCCACTCTCAAAAGGGGTGATATTTTCAAGTATAGCTCATATCTACAATTTAAGAGGTTTCACAAGGGAAGGAATACAGGGGAATAATATTTGTTGAGCAAAACCTAATGCTTCATCTAATGCCTGAAGCAACCCTGGGAAGGTTATTGTTCACATTTTATAGATAAAGAAGGTAATGCTCTAATCTCATGTAATTAGCCCAAGTAAATGATCGGCAGTTAGGATATAAAATAAGGCTTTAACAAGTCCCAAATGTTGATGCATTTTTTTTATTCTATAATGCCTGTTTGAATCAATGGTTTGATAATATCACCATCAATTTGTAACAGGGCTATTGTTTCTACATACTTAGCCTCTCTCTGCTTTCCTGTCTTCTGGCAATAACACCTTAATTTTTACTTTGGGGAGCTAGAGGTCTCACAATGTTAGTCAGGTACTTTAGATGGAGCTGACCCCCAACCTTTGAAACAGATGGCACATGACCAAACTTGTCCAATCAGGTCACTCCATCTCCATGTAGACTAAAGATTGCTACAAAAAGTTAGGTACTCCTCCCTTGAGTAGTAAAATCTCACTCCCCTCTTGCTGAACCTAGGGTGGCCCTAGCCATTTGCTTGATGAACAGAATGCAGCAGAAGTGACATTCTAGATTTCTTAGGACAGGTAATAAAAAACCTTGCAGTTTCCACCCAAGTCCCTTGGATGTCTCTCTGGGAGTCCTGAGCCATCTCCTTAGAAGACCACTACATGGCCTTCAATTGATACATATGGAAGACAGTTATGAGAGTGTAGCTGTACTTCTGATAGTGGGTGAAGAAAATTGAAGGGAGCTAATGATGCTAGTGTCTAATTTTTTAAAGAAGATTTTCTTAAGCTGGCTATTCTTTATTCTTCATATTGATAAAGTAGTCTCTACTTTTAAAAGTTAGTGAGTGATGTTTCTGAAAAATAAGTTTTTTGGAAGTGTCTCAATTCTATATTTTGGCAATAAATAAATAATAAAAGAAGCAGAATGAAGTTTGTAAGCAAATGACCAGGCCTGATTATTGCAGTGCTGCTTCGTGGCAGCTCTGTGAAGTGCATGAGATCTTCAAGTGTAAGATGGGTAAGACTCAGGTTTATGTAACTTTGACTAAGTTATGTAACTTCTGTAAATCTTGGTGCTGGTGTCCTCTATTATTAACATGGTGATAATCATAGTGCATCTATCTCAGAGTTGTGATGATTATATAATAAACAGGTAATACAGAAGGAACTGGGAAGACTTGTCATGTATGTGCTATGCATGATATTAATGATGATGATTACCATTATCACTTATATTACCTAGAACTATTCCTGGTATATAACAAGTGCTCAATTAAATGCTGGATATCACTTATAGCGTCTTCTGTAATTCTTCTTCAAATATGAAATAATATATTTGATTTGAATTTGAATAAGTAAACTATATGGAGAATAATAAAGACAATGATTTCAGTAAATTATCTATGGTAACTAACTACCAGGAAAATATTAAAAATTAGAAGTCTGGTAAATATCACCCATAATTAAAAAATAGTATTCTTAACATTCAGCAGAGATGGGAGCAAGATGGCAATTCCAGGCAGGCAGTATGAGCTTATTTTGCCAATGAAAACACAGCACTTGCATCCTGTTTTGCAAAAACCATTAGTGGTAGGGAATGATTCTGATGATGATGAGACCTCCATGAGTAAAAGCCTTCAGAGGGAAGCAACTAAAAAGCAAGCAATGAAAAAGACCAAAGTGGAAATCCAGAAGACCCTTGCTGAAGATTCCACTGTATATGAATATGACAGTATTTATGATGAAATACAGAAAAAAAAGGAAAAAAGTAATCCCAAACTGCTTTTGGTAAAAGACCGAAAGCCATCACAACTTACTAAAAGCAGTTGAGATCAGAAAAAAGGAAGAGGAAAAAAGAATGGAAAAGAAAATACAGAGAGAATGAGAAATGGAAAAGGAAGAATCTGATGATAAAGAGGCATTTGTGACATCTGCTTATAAGAAAAAACTGCAAGAGAGAGCTGAAGAGGAGGAAAGAGAAAAGGGGGCTGCTGCATTTGAAGCATGTTTGGATGTAACCAAGCAGAAAGATCTCAGTGGATTTTATAGGCATCTATTAAATCAAGCAGTTGGTGAAGAGGAAGTATGTAAATGCAGCTTTTGTGAAGCTATGTCTGGGATAAAGGGAGAGGAATCAAGGGGTTATTCCAACGAAGTAAGCTCAGAGAATAGAACAAGACATGAGAAATGCATTCTCCAAATTGCTATTAAAGTAGAAGGAAAACCTGGATGCAGATAGGGACTTTTATGCTAATGACAATAAGGATGATTAAATGGAAAGAAACAATAAAGTGAACTGAAGAAGAGGAAAGAACACAGACCTCTGAGAATGACTCCAGGCATCACAGGAATCATACCCACTCAAGGTCATCTAGGGAAGAAAGAGAACATGGTACCAAAAGCCATGTAAAAAGTTTCAAGTTAAGGAGACATGAGAAAAGGGAAGATAAGCACCAGGAGAGATAATCCAGGGACCAGGAGAACTATTATGCTGACCGTGATTACCAAAAAGAAAAGAATGATTCCCCTAGACACAGAGAGGCCAGTCATAGAAATTCCCATTGGAAGAGACATGAACAAGAAGATAAACTGAGGGAAAGAGACCAAAGAGAAAGATGACAGAGAATGGAAAAGGGAGAAAGACAGAGAGAAATATCCCAAAAGAGAACAAGAAAGAGATAGGAAATGAAATGATCATGACCGACACTGTGAGAAAGGAGGAGGGAATGAAGAGAAAAACAAAGAAAAGGAAGAACATATGAAAACAAGGAAAGAAAGATATGAAAACAGAAATAGAGAAAAATGAGAAGTAAATGTTCAATCTTCAGAAAGACAGCGAGACAGAAAGGAAAGCAGCCTGAAATCTAGGGCAAAGGATAGGTTTCTTGACCAGGAAAGATCCAATAAAATGAGAAACATGGAAAAGGACAAAGAAAGAAACCCAGAGAAATTCTCTAGTTCTGAAACATGACTGGGAACAAAACACAGAATCACAGGAATGCCAAGAGATTGGCAAAGAACAAGAGAGACCACACGAGACACTGAGCAAGTTTGCAAAACGGAGCAATGAAGAAACTGTAATGTCAGCTAGAGACAGGTACTTTTCCAGGCACATGGCATGGGTTAATGCAAAGACATACACTGAGAAAGAAGATGATTGACATCCTGGAACATGCTGTGTGAACACATAAAGGAGTATGTTAGAAATGGCAAACTATATTTTCAAGATTAATTTTTGGTTTAGGGTTAAGTCAAAAGTCACTCCTTTTATCTCGAATATTTGACTGAACTGATATATAGTATTTACTTATCAGTATCCCATTCTTGGTTGTATTCAAGCAACCTAAAGAGTGCTAAATCTTGGTAGGTATTTTTTGAGGAAAATTGGCTCCATTATAAGCATTAAAAAATAATTTAAACAGATTTCCTAATGTTGGTTTTGTTGCAAGAGCTATTTGTTTTGTAAATACTGTGTTTCAGATAAAATCAAGTGGATTTGAATGTAGAGAATATTGTTATGTTTATGTTTTGAAATTTGTATTAAAGTATAAAATATAGATAGATACACACCTTGTCTAACTTTGTAGCTCAGGCATACTTGGCTTCAATGAAAATAAAAATAGTGATATAGCTGTACTTTTAGTTCATGTTCTTCTTTTAAAACTAATGTCCTTTTTTTCATTAAAAATCACTTTAATCCTGAAAAAAAGTATCCTTTTAAATTTTAAAAGTATAACATTTACATACATATTTAAAAGTATATATTTACATATATACATATTTAACCAAACATTCTTAATATTTAGAGTAAGAGATTCATTATTATCATTTTATAGTATAAAAAACTAATGATATTTACCAAGCACATACCCTATTGACTCCATTCAATTAATTTAGGTTTTATTGTTTAGATATAAGAAAAATGGTTACCTTTGCTAGTATATTTCTAACTGAGCTTTAGAAGGAATAAGTTATTTCAAATTGTCTGCTAGTAGAAATATATGATTAGAAGCCTCCTAAATTTATTAAGATAATTACATTAATAACATTTATGGCAGCTGCATTTGCTAATAGTGTTATTTTCACATTTGTTTTAATATCTTTTACTTCATGTTTAAACTTAACATCTCAAGAGGCTGAACCTTGTTTTCATATTTATTGCTATCCAACTATTTATACTGTATGTTTATTTAAATATAGCAATGGATATATTCTTGAATGTGAGAAGCAAATGAAACATGATTGCAAATGATCTAATGAGTTTTTTCCCCCTTTCAGGGGCAAAGAAACAACTAGCAAAGTGGAGAGATGCATTCACATTTGTGTCTTCTTAATATTCACTCTGAAACATCAATACGATACCTGGCCTTTCTCTTGTTCTTCTAAATATGAAAGAACAAACTGAAATAAATAGATATAAAATATTAAGGACTGTACTGTTTACAGCAAGGAGAAAAATTTTAACTGATATTTACCTGATCACCAGAGAGAAATAATTTCCTGATTTCTTCCCTTTAGTTTTCAGTGGAGCCCACTAAATCTGACACCTTTCTGCATTTTTATTTTTGTTTTATTTATTTTCCCTTTACTGTGCAAAATAATACAGTAGAAAGACCATTGAATTGGGAGTCAAAATTCTCTAGTATAAGTCTGCACTCTTTTGTTAATTAACTGTGTCATCTGGTTTGACTAACTCAACTTTTTTTGAGTCTCACTTTCTTTATCATAAGAAGTGTGTGAACTCTAAATTTTAGATGCAGTGTAAATTTTGGTAGTATTTTATGGATAGTAAGGAGCATAGATGGCTGAGGCTTATGCCCTGAGATTCACAATTCAGAAATGTTATGTTGTACCCAGCCAACCATGTGTGACCTCTGGGTTAGCAAAGAATGCAAGTGCTGTTCAGGAGACAGGACTGTAAATTATGCATCCTAAAACTCAATGTGGTATTACTGAGCCTGACTTCTCACTTCACAAAACTCCACTTTCTGAGTGGAAGCGAAAATATAAAAGAGGACTATGTAGAGTCGTATGTGCATATCTGAGTGTAAGTGAGTGTGTGCACATGCATGCTATCTATCACTTCATCACCTGAAAGCCTACTGATCTACTTAGGTGAAGTGCTAAGCTTTGGGGATACAGAGATTGCCAAAGTGCTGTCTATTCTTTTCTCTTGAGGTTCTCAGAGTCTAGTGGTCATTGCAAGGTAATAAGTGAGCAATTGTGGTTTAGTGTAGTAAGTCCTGTTGCAGAATGAGCAATGGACACAACAGCAGCAGAGGTGAGAGACAACATTCTCAGCTTTGAAGGGTGATTTAAGAAGACTTCTGTTAGGAGGTGGTAAAGCAAAACAGGATAGAAAAGAACAGGGGTGGCAGAGGGACCAACTTTTGCAAATGCCTAAACATGAGAGGAAACATGGAGCAAGGATATGGGGACAGATCATTAAAGGTCATACAGGCACAATAATGACATTGGACTTCATTTTGAGATAACAGGACTCAAAGTTACATACAATACAGGTCTTTATCACCATAGTTCAGAAAGGACATAACCTCATTGTAAAAGCCCTCTGGAGACCGGTACTTCAGCAAAATGGGTCCACTCCTTCCAGTCCCATTTTATTCTCTCTTTCAATATCCTATTTCTCTTAGGTGTAACTTCAATTTTCTACCTACCAGACAGTGCCCACATTCTGCAGATCTTATTTTGCTTTTCTTTGAGTTTTCTCTATCATTCTCTGAAAATTATTGAATAAGCTACTCATGGGATAATGGCTAATAATGATTAGATACATCACCTGTTCAAGGGGCTTTGGGTTTTAAAAACAATTAGAACTTGAACAGTAATTTTTAAAGATGTCTCCCATTTTTCATGGTCTCTATTAGTCCTTGCTAATAAGCTTACCTAATTCTTACATAATTTAAATTAAAATTCAGATAATACTAGAATCTTATTTTTGTTCACATAAAACCAGGAGTGCATTCCTTTTTCTTAAGAATGGGTTAACCTAGTGAAAGAGTGGAATGTGAAATTTCAGGAGAGAGGGCTTCAAGGGAGATACATCTGAATAGGATGCTGAAGGAAATCTGGTCAGCGTCCTTCAATTAAATCCACAACTGCCTCTCCCTCTACCTTTGGGAGGATAGAATGGACATGAAATGAACTCTATATATACAGGTGACATCTCACACTGATTAACTTGTGTCCTTTGTTTTCCCATTGGACCATACAATGCAGAATTTCCCCAGGCTCCTTTGTTAACCTGTTTGTGATAATTAAACACAAGAATACATATAAAGTACCTAGCACTGCACCTGACACATACCAGGTAATAAATATTAGTTCTTCTCTTTTATACACAGAGACTTAGTGACATATTACTACCTACAGACCTATGTGACCGTGATGAGGATGTTTGACTCATGCATCAGAGAAACTGGAGTTAATTTTTGGCATCACAGATGATCCTCAAACATACCCACTGAGCTCCTGTCTTCAGGCCTCTGCCCTTGTACTTTGTGCTTCTTCTATTTCTTCTTCCATGATTTTGCTTGGCCAGCTCTCTCATCTCCTAGCATTTGCTCAACTCTCACTTGTTCCATGAGCTCTATCTGTACCACTTTAACATTATTACTTAACCTTTTTTTCCCCAGAGTACTGGGTCCAACATAACCTATTATATTTTTGGATGAACTTATAATTTCCAAATATATGTTATTTTCAGTATTTTTTTTTACAAAAATTGCTCTGATTCCCCCATTGGAATGCAAGTTCTTCAAGGGCAAAGGTTTTTCCTGTTTTATTCCCGGATGTGTCTCAGGTGTTTATATCTGCTCCTGGCACAGAGGGAAAAACAAATTCTCAAGTGTCATGGAAATTAAGTTATATAATGACATCCAGTGAAAGCTCAAGAAATGTTATAAAATATGTATTTTAAAAGCCCAAGATTTTTTTTCTGGACAATTGGGAATTTTCCATGTTGTTACAGACTGAATGTTTATGTAACCCCAAAAGTCATAGGCTGAAGCCCCAACCCTCAGTGTGGCTCTATTTTGAATAAGTAATTAAGGCTAAGTGAAATCGTGAGACCAGGCCCTGATCTGATAGGATTAGTGTCCTTACAAGAAACATCAGAGAGTTCATTATCTCTCTCAAGAAGGGGGTCGTCCACCAGCTAAGATAAGAGTCCTTACCAGAAATCAGAGCCTTTGTTGTGGACTTCTAACCTCTATAACTGTGAGAAAATAAATTTCTTTTTGTTGGGAAACACCTTGTCTTGTTTCTGGAACTATAGCTCCACCAACAGCCAAGAGGGCCCCTAGGCTGGAAATAATCAAGGAGGCCTTGAGAAAACAGGCCACTGAGGAGATGAAACTGTCCCCCTGGCACTGTGATGGTTGGTAGTCAATGATGGGTAAGATCCCTCGAAGAAAGGGACAACCTAAGCCAGACACAGCCGAAATAGACAGCAGGACACATGGAGAAAGGGCAAAAAGACCTGCACCCCCCGTCTCAGCCTGGACATGGCTGGGGTCCTAATTCTATCTGAAAGAAGTCTTCTTGTCTCTTGGCGGCTCCCTCCCCCTACCTGGCTCAGTCTTGAAACAATACTGGAGACAGTCCTAAAGTGGATTTGGCACTTTCCAGGGGAAATCAGGCCTGGAAGTAAATTCTTTAAAGCATACTTTGTTTATCTCTCAAAACCTGTGATAGCGAGCTCATGCTGAGAAGGAAATTCACATTATTCACAGACTCTAACCCTAAACTTTTTGGCACTCTTATGGTTACACTCTCATGTTTACTGGTCTCTGCTCAGACCCATGTAAATCAGTGTGTTCCTACCATTTGTTTTCTTCAAAACATCATCTATTCTCTGTAAACATTAACATACTGATGTAATGACATCACCTGTTCATTCCTATTACCTAGCCCCACCGATAACCCTTTCAATAAAAGCCTTTGGACAAAGGGACTTGGGGTCTTCTCTACTAGAGGGAAGAGCCATGTCTCCTGGAAAACAGAGAGGGATTTGCAATGACTGATGTTTATTCCCTCCATCTGTGACAACCCCAGGGCGGGCTCTGCGGGATTCAGAGTCCGGCGTCCAACCTCAGCTGGCCCATGACAGTGATCCTCAGATCCAGGAGCCCTGCGCTCTCTGCAACATCTTTTGGTTAAGTGTCCAGTTTGGGTATTTTGTTATAGCAGCATGAATTGTCAAATACGTACATATTTAGATATTTTTGCAAATGGGAGCTTACTTTTGAATAAATATTGCTTTGTAACAATATGACATCATGTTTCTTGTGGAGTCAGATCACTTTCTTATGACTTAGTTTATGTACTTTCACCATCTTCCCATGCACTATAAAGGGTCACTCATTACTTTATCCATATTGCCATTTTGCATATGAAGAAATGGGCTCAGGGAGGTTAAGAGGTTTATATAAGGTCACATAGTGAGAAGTGCTAAGAATCTGGTGTTTCAATCACAGGTGCCCCCATCACACCCCAATTCTTCCCAAGGATGAATCTACTCTTACTGAAAATATAATAATTTTAGAATTGAGAAATTTTGTGAGGCTCCAAAATCATTTAGTAGTACAATATCTGTTCCCCATTATAGATGCTGTATTTCTCACTACAGCTCAGCCAAATGGTAAGTATAGTTAAAGGGTATGATAAAAGGGAGAAGAACTGAGAAATTCTAGCTACTAGTTTTCATCAAACTTGTTTGCTCTCATGTGACTATCTGGTAATCACAGATTATAATTTATGAAGACTTCTCCTGATCTCATTTTTTCCATGTAATATTATTTTAACAAATTTTTTCCTTTATCTCAGTAACACCAGTAGCAAGGATCTCTCCCCCTACCTTATCTCATCATTGTTCTCTATCAGCCTGTGTTTAGTGTTTGTTTTTGTGCAGATTATCTCACTTTTAGTAAAATTTTGGGAACAAAGGTTGGCTCTATGATAAGGTAAATTAGATAAATTATGGTAAATCCAGACAAAAGATGGTCAATAAGCTTTAACTCAAGTTCTAATCCAGTCACTGCCTGAGACCTAGTATTTAAAATTTCAAAGCTGGGTCTAAACCTAAGGACAATTGGTACTGTGACTAATTATCATTGTCTGCCATAATTGACAAGGGCAGGATGGCAACCTCAGAGCTATGGATTTGCTGTGCATGGCCTAGAACTTCAAATATGCAAGGCTCTCCCTGGATCTCAGGCTTTGCTTGAGGCCATAGAGAACATTGTTCTAACCCAGAAAAACAATGGAGAGTATTTATTGCCATAAGAATTCGTGATTCTAATTCATTTGCAATATGTCTGCTTTTGGCAATGGTTCAAATGAAATGAATAGATATATTTTAGTCACTTCTAAAAGAAGGACATTTTCAGGAATATTTCATTGGCAAATTCACTGAAATGGTCATTGTTATGTACTAAGAACACCCTGAAAAATTAACTTCCATGAAAAATTTTATGTCTGTATACCTAGCTATATCTATATCTATCATCTATATCTATATCTATATATGGCACATTTTCACAGTGCAAGAACAATTATTTCACCCTGAATTATTGGGCACTAATGAAAAAATCAGGAACCAATAAAGGAATAGAGGTACTATTCTCATGATTACATTTCCTTATATAAGTCTCTTAGCAGACAGAGAGATTCTCCTGCTGGTCTTGATGAAGCAGCCACTACGCTGTGAACAGCCTACAGAGGACCATGTGATGGGGAATTGCAAGCAGCTCCTAGGACTTGAGGGTGGCTTCTAGTGTCATCTGCCAGACATCTACAGGAAAATAAATCCTGCCAAAGCCTTGACTAAACTTGAGAGTGAATTCTTCTTTCATTAACCTCCAGATGAGAACACAGCCCAGCTGGCACTTTGATTGCAGCTTAATAAGACATTGAGCAGAGGACCTAAGTCATGTCTGAACTCTGACACACAAACACGCTGAATTAATAAATGTTGGTTAAGTTGCTGGATTTGTATGATTTATTATACATAAATAGAAAATTAACATGAAGGAGAGGAATTTAAAATGTGACCTTTGAACTTGAAGAAGGTTATTATAAGATTATAGTCATCCTCAAAATGTCAACATGTGTGATAGAACTTGTTAAAGGACAAAAGCAGACAACACTGGAAGAACAGCTTGCATAATGTATGAATATCCTCTAGACAGTGTTTTCTAACCTTTTGTGTTTGCTAAACATTTTTAAACAGTAGAAATGTTGGTTGGTTGAATGCTTTAAAGGATTAAATTGTTTGTGTTTCTGCAGTTATCTCACTGCACACTTCCTATTGTTCCAAACTCTGTCACTGTTTGAGGAGAACAATTTGTTCCCTGACTCTGCCCTTTTATATATGTAGGAGGAAACTCTCCCATATTCCAGTTAACATACTTTGGTATTTGTTGTCTGCTTAACAGAATGCAGTACTTCTTACCTTTTACCCACATCCAGATGAACTCTGTTCTTTATTTCAGATAACCCACAAATTTTATATCCTTACAGCCTTTTCTTGTAACCTTTGTTTTTGAGCAAATATGCTCAGTTTTAGCAGGAGTCATTTTTATTTCTTGGTCATATTTTTGATTCTTTGAAGGGACTGTGACATACCTGTGTAGCATAGCACAAGGTTGAAACTTTGTCCCCTGCTACCTTTGGGGAGACTTTCATTTTAAATGGCCATTAATAGTTTTGTTGGTGCAGATGGGGAACATTTTAAAGCTTTTTAGCTGAAATGTTAAGGGTTGGATGGTAAATTTGCAGTAGAGTGGTAAAAAAAGGGATTGATAACCACAATTCAGATTTGGTAGATGATTTCCTTTTCTTTTTAGAGACTGAATCAGGTGTGAGAACACTTGAAATATAATGACATGGCAGGGAAAGCTGCAGGTCTGTAACTGTGCTTTTGTGTGAACAAGGTGAAATTAATCAAGTCAGCTGAAAGTCCCTCTGGCAGGCTCTGCAGGAACAATGTGTCTGTTGTCCTTGGATCCTGGTTGAAATCCTAGTTAATATGCTCCAGAATGCACCCCGAGTCCAGGGATATCCCTTACAGTGCCACAGCAGGCAAATGAACACTGCCTGCTCTGTGAACAGTTTGTGTTCAGAGCAATGTGGGTGATGATGGAAGTGAAGCAGCCCTGCCAGTGTTCGAACAAAAGCCCAGCAAGCAGTTTCTCTCTATCTCAACCTGGTGAGCACAGTAAGGGATGTGTGGTTGGACAGGAAAGATCTTTACAAGAAAAATGCCTGTGGTGGACTAAGAGGATACACAAGATCCGTGGCTGGAAAGATTCACTTTCTGCTTTTTGTTTGGTTGCACATAAATGGGGCTAAAATATAATCAATCTTCCATCATTTTCTTGTCCCTTTTTGAAGGGTTATATATATATATATATATATATATATATATATAACCCTTCAAAAAAAGAAAGCAGTTAAAATTCAGTTTGCTGTACATTAGATTATCTTTTTCTTGTCCCTTTTTGAAGGGATATATATATATATATATATATATAACCCTTAAAAAAAAGAAAGCAGTTAAAATTCAGTTTGCTGTACATTAGATTATTTTTTTCTGAATTATCAAGTTCATCCAGACTGTATGATGATGGTGGTGTAATAATGATGATAGTGACCATGGCTATCATTGTCACGAGGTCACTACATCATCATCTATTTACTTAATCATTTTAGCAGTATTGAGCACTTAGTTTAAATACAGAAACAAACCCATCAGTGCCATTTCACTGACTTCCTTTTTAAAACATGTATTATTAGAAAATAATATTTCTTTCTGGGGAAATAACACATATCAGCTTTTTGCCAGAAAGCCTTCCCTATCAGGAATGATTTTTAAAACATTATTATGGTAAAATTCATATAACAAATACAGTTTATTATCCATTTTAAAGTGTATGATTCAGAAGATTTTAGTGCATTCACAATGTACAATTATCACCACAAACTAAAGTTTTCCTGATCCCTAAAGGAAACCCTGTACCAATAAGCGTCACTCTCCATTCCTCTCTTGCTATAGCCCCTGGTAACCAGTAACTTCTGTCTGTCTTGAAGGATTTGCCTATTCTGGACATTTCAGATAAATGGAAGAATGCAATATTTGGCCTTTTGCATTTGGCTTTTCCACATGGCATAATATTTTCGAAGTTCATTCATGTTGTAGCATATATCACCCCTTTTTATGGCTGCATAACCTATTGCATGAATACAATCACATTTTGTTTATTCATCCATTGATGGGCATTAGGGTTATTCTTTTTAGCATTATGTTATTATAAACATTGGTGAAAGAGCTTTGGTTTGAATACATGCTATTATAAACCATGTATGTAAACTTTTTGTTTTTAATATGTCTTCCATTCTTTTGGGTCTTGGAATAATTTTAAGGCTTGATTTTCAGTTTTTGGACCTGCTGATGACAGGATTCAACAACATCATAGCTTTTTGCATGTTACAGCTCTAAGAACTTCAAGAAGAAGCTGTTTGATTTGGATGATGAAGGTAACTATGGAAGATGGAGGTACACGTGGAGGAGTCAGGGGGAGAGGAGCATGCAGGACAAGGAGCTTGGTCCTCTCTGAAATAATTCTAATTCCCCATCATCTGCTATAGTGGTAGTGTTTGAGATTATATTTATTTGCTTATGATTATTGGTCTGTCTATATTCTCCTGTGTTTCTGGGAATATATTCTGTTTCTATCCAGTTACTCAATGTTTAATAATATGTGCAAACATTAAATATTTAATGTTTAGAAATCCATCAATTGTCTGAAATATTGGATCTAATGATCACAAATCAGTATATTTGCACACTGTAGTCCAGATTTCATTAACAACTATTTTGTGTTTAATGACAATTTTTTTGTTTCTGTGTATTCTAAAGCATAAGAAGACCCAAATTTATTTTGCCTAGCAGACAATAAAAGGAATAATTATAATCCATATTTATAAAATGGAGTTAATAAGAGTTAAGTAACTTAATATGTTTAAATTGCTTAGAACAGTGCCCTAAATATAATTCAGTTTTTATCATTATTGCTAATTCAATATACAGCAGAAAAAATGGTATTTTAAAAATTAAATCAAACCATGTCATCCCCTTCAAAGCCTTTCTACTTTACTGACAGTAAAATATTGGCATGAGCAAATTTGACTTTTAACTTCCTAAAGATTTTTTGACTATTTTTCTTCTTGCTTACTCTGCTCCAACCATGCAGGTTCTTTCTTAGAACAGATCAAAATTCTCTGCCACAGGGACATGGCACTGGCTTTTCCCTCTGCAGGAATGAATATTCCACACTTCCCTTGGCTTGGTTGCTGCTATTCTGGTGCAACTTTGCTGCAAAGTCACTTTCTGTGGGTGCCTTCTTGCTAAGGAGACTCTCCATTAATAATTTCTATTTCTCCTCTTATATGCTATAGTCAAATGGTAGCCTAATTACAACCTGCAGTTTCTTTATTTAATTCCCACTGACTACAAAAGCAACCTAGACAATATATAAGCAACTGGGGGTTGGCTATGTTCCAATATAAATTTCCTAATAGCTTGTGGTGGACCAGACTCAGTGTGTAAGTGAAGTCTGCTGCCAGTACCTGAGAGCCCTGCTCCACAAGGTGTAAGTACAGAAATTGAGTGTAATTGTTTAGAAAATTTTATGCCAATTTGGCAGAGTCATTTTATGTCTGTGAAATCTAATAATAATTTGAGCTTGTATTTTATAACTGTGTTTCTTTTCCTTTCACTTTTATACTAATTCATTCTAATTGTATTTTATAGAATTATTGGTCTATGACAGATTGGTTATTATAAAAAATAATACAAATTTTTTTCATAAAAGAGAGTTTGAAAAGCACTGGTTTAGAAAGATAACAAAATCAGCCAAATTCATTACCCCAAATCAAGCTGATCCCAATAATTATATAGAGAATTATTTTCCCCCATCACACCGAAACCCAGAACAATGTTTGGAGCTTCCTGGAGCCACATCCAAGAGCCTAGAAAGGAAGGCATTGTATAGGAGGGCACAACCAAAAGGTGGACAGAAATTGAGCACAATGATGTCAGTGGAGAGTTTGATAAAACCTGCAGTTTACTTGTTAATTGGTTGCTTGTGTTTTGCCTATTTCCCCAACTAAGTTTTACCACTGGACTCTACTTGTATATAAGCCAACAAATGCCTTCTACTCCTTTTCAAAAAAGTCACTTTGAATTGTTTTCTGTCACTTGTAACCAAAAGAATCCTGACAAATACAAATTTTGTTATGTTTTTGCCTCCCTTATTCATATATTCACTTCCCCAACTATAAACATCATGGGGTTTTATCAAATAACACCTTAATTCTATTAGAACTTTAAAATGTTTTATTGTAAATATTTTTATGGTTACATTGATGGTATTCATATTCTAAATTTAAAATGTTAATTCAAGAATTTTAGTTTGTAGTGTGTATTCTATGAAAGAAAGAAAGAACACTTGAATAAAGGAAAAAAGCAAACAACAACAGCAACAACAACAAAACCATCTCCCTCCTGAGAGTTCAAGATTTGATTGTCATGTCATTGCCAAAATATATTAAGAATGATATGAATGCTTCAATAAAGTGTTTTTAAAAATTGACATAAAAAAAGATTCATTGGAAAATTTTGCTCCAGATGTTCATTGTATCTATCAGTTTGATCCTGACAAATAAAATCATTTGCTTAGTATAAATGAAAATTATGCATGGATCTGAAAAGATATTTTAATACCCAGGCTGCTTTATAAGAGTTAGGAGAAAATATATCTCTTCGATGATTTCCTAAATTTCCAGTTTAATGACATGAATTTGACTACTGTGGTTCCTATCAGGATAAATAAAGGGAAAGATTGTTTAAAAAGTGGAACAGAGAAAATTTACTTATAGGTCAGTATATGTCAAAAATCATGTTTTCTGGAGACAGGCTTTTAAGGCTGTTTCCTGGTGAGTGTTGAAAAGATCTCTCCTGAGCTCATGAAAGTCCCTAAAGATAATTTCAGTCAATCACCCTGATGGTCCACCCTACAGACACAAGCAATATTTCAAATGTTCACTTCTGCATGGTGGCTACTAGAAGAGTGCCCCCCACCCTCGAAAAAAAAGCCACCAAAAGACTTTGGAGGCATTGTTGTGATCCAAAATAGGCTTTTGAATATTCTCTATTTGCATCAGCTTTTGAAAGAAAACTATTTTGTGTCATCAAGTTGTCCTGCATTTCCAGTGACAGCTTGGGCTCTGCGACTACAATGTTTTCAGTCAGGGGTCACCTTGGTCTTTTTTCTTAAAATAATAAACTTCTCTGCTTTAGAGAGATGCAGCTACTTGGACCTGTTAGCCACAGTGTAGTTTTTCTAGTTTGGTTTTTATAGTTTGCACACATGCAGGACTGTTTGTGGTTGGCCCCTAGCATCTGTTTATATCTATGATTTATAATCCAACTTTTATAGATAATAAGTATCTTTGAGAGTGGGGACGTTAACTTATTTTTCTTTGAATACCAGTGTCTGGCTCAATATGTATGTGTGGAATGAAGGATTAGAAAATAATAATCATCATTAAAGATTCTCTCCATTCCAGGTGTTATTATTAGTACTTTCAATATTTCTAGTCCTCACGGAAATCCCATGAGGTAGACACTAATCATATGCCCATTTTATAGATGAAAAAACAAAGTGATTTTTCCAAGGTTATATGATTACCAGTAATCGATAAGCCAAGATTTGAATTTTGATTGAGAATCTCTATTTTATTGTACCAAGGATGGAACTTCAAGTCACTGGTCACTGTAAGTGAAGAGTGTACTAACTACCAAGCAAGGGATTGGTGATTGAAGTCACCGCTAGATGATGCCTTCTAGAGTGGCATCAGACCCAAGTAGATCCTTTGGAAAAGTTCAATTAGTTGGCTACCAATCAAGGATCATTATCCAATGGTAGGTGATTCCTGAATATTTCTCTCCACCCATGCACTGCATCCTAATCCAAGTTCTTATCCCCTTTTTCTTGGGCTAATAGCTATTTCCTCTCATGCATATATTCTCCCCACCCCCACCAGTCCATTCTATACACAGTAGTCAGAGTCATCTAAACAACAAAGTATGCAAACACACCATTCTATGTCAGTTCCCTACTTTAAAACCTTCACTGTATTACATATAACGTTAGGAAAACATCAAAATTCTCATCTGAGTATGGAAAGTCCTTTGTGAGTGGCCCTGCTACTTTTCCAGGCTCCTCTCAAGCTCTTTCCGTATATCCAGCCACAATCTGTCTACTTCCATTTCCTGGAGGAACCACACTGTTTCCTAGCCCAGGACATTTTCTTAAGCTTAGTCTTCTGCCAGACATACTGCCTGTCCATGCTTCTACCCCCTCAATGTGTCACTTTGGCTGCAGACACACTTCTGCTCATCCTTTCTTTTGGTCTCAACTTAACCCTAAAAGTCTTTCTGGATAGATTTCAATTTCAGATGCGATTCTGAATCTAATGAGATTTCATTAGATTTAGATTGCTCTAATGTATATAACATAGCCTTGTCTTGGTTCCCTCTTTTTTCAAGTCTCATTGTACCCTTATAATTACTTGTTGAATATCTGTCTGCCTTCCTCATATTCCCAGTATCTATCAGGTCTGTCACATTGTTGAAACTCCATAGTTGTTGAATGAATTAATGAAAATATGTTAAATAACTAAAATTGTATTACTTCTAGGAACCATTACCTTAGAGGTGAAAAAGTTTATAAAACATATCTTGAAAATTTAAATAGTTGGTAGCTCACTGAAATATGGTGCCCAAGAACATTCACAATCAGAAAAAAAGTGATATTATAATAATAGATCCAAGCATATACTATGTAAAAGGCATTGTTCAAAACACTGTACAAAGTGGCCATTTTTCATTTTAGTTTTCATTGGCTTTTTCATGATGACCAAGTCAGAGATATTTCTCTTTCTGTTCCTAAAAGCTGGTAAGAAACAACACCAATATAAACAGTTGTGATCATGTTGTTGCTGGTAATAATAAAAATGATTATGACAATGGTGATACAGTGGTATTGTTGTGGGTTACTTTACATTATGTTTTTTATATGCAGCATAATCACATATGGTTCTAAGGACCACTTCATGAGAGAGTTAGGAAGAAATTCTCTCCTAAGAAATTCTAACCTAAGAGAGTTAGGACAGGATGGTTAAGCAACTGCTTATATTTATGTAAATAATAAGGGCAGAGTCAGGATCCACAACAATCTACTCTTTAATTTTTTTTAATTTTATTTTTCAACTACAGTTGATATTCAATACTAGTTTCAGGTGTATAACACAGTGGTTAGACAGATAATTTACAAAGAGGTCCTCTGGTTAGTCTAGTGCCCACCTGACACCACCACCACATCGATCTATTCTTTTTAATGTTTTAAAAGATTAGTGATTGGTTTTCAAATTCTTTTTTTAAAAGGTTTTATTTAATTATTTTTAGAGAGAGGGGAAGGGAGGAAGAAAGAGAGGGAAAGAAATATCAATGTGTATTTGCCTCTTGTGCCCCCTACTGGGAACCTGGCCTGCAACCCAGACATGTGCCCTGACTTATATTCGAACTGGGGACCCTTTGGTTCAGAGACCAGCACTCAATCCACTGAGCCACACTAGCCAGGGCATGTTTTTTTAAAAAAATTAATTATCACCTAAGGGTATGTTTATTGAGCTTTTAAAGCGAGAGAAACATCGACATGAGAGGGAAACATTGATCGGTTGCCTCCTGTATACTCCTCGACCGTGGATCAAACTCACAACCGAGGTATGTGCCCCGACTGGGAATCAGACCCACAAAATTTGGATTTGTGCAACTATGCTCCAACCAACTGAGCCACCTTGCCAGGGTCACGTTAATCTGTTCTTGATATTCAGAATACACACTATTAACCCCTATACTTGACACTATCTGTTCCAATTTTCTATTCAAAATTTGGTAGCTGAAAACAACACAATATTTCAATTTTGTGTGCCCAGCTGAGTGGCTTTCCCTTGGCATCTACCATGGGATTGAAGTCAGTTGAGGTCTTTAGTTATCTAAAGCCTCGGTTGGTCTGGATATACAAGGTAGCTTACTGAAAAGGGCTGCTGCTAACATTACTGTTGTCTTGGGGCTCTTTGAGATCATTGACTGGAGGATCAATACAATTTCTCCATGTTGCCTGGGGGCCTCACAGCACTGAAGGTGGATTTATATATGGATCATTTCAACAGGAGCATTCCCTGATACCAGTGGAAGCTGCAGGGCTTCTTATAACCTGGCCTTGGAAGTTTTGAATGTGACTTCTCTCATATTCCACTGCTCAAGCAAACACTCAGGATATCCCAGGTTGAAGGGAAGAGGAATTAAACTCAACTTGGGGCGCAGTGTATGTGAACAGAAAGGAAAGGAATTGATGAAGTATCTTGGCAACTATATCAACTTACCTTTTTCCTAATTTATTCATACTTAGTACTGATAATCTTTAACACTGATTATGCAGGTAAGAAGGTATGCTTTGCTTTCCTCTTTCCAGGTCTCAAGTGAGAACAACCTCAGGCATTCTTTAGACAAACACAGTGATATTTGATTTGAGAAGATCTATTGTTTGACCTTTTTTTTTTTTTTTTTTTTGCTTGAGAGAAAGAAGGCTCATGCTCACTCTATTTCAAGATGCAAGTGAGAAAATCCTGCAGAACAAACAGGAGCACTTCAAAGGATGTCACTTAAATCACTGTCCATAGAGATCACTATCCCCTTAAATCCTGTGCAGGAAGTTTGGTATTGCCTAACCTGTTATGATGTACATTTCTTCCTTGGTTTCCTTTCTTTCTGGCTCCATATGAGAGCCAGGGGAGCATATATCTCTCTGCAACCCCACAATCAACCCTGAGCTGCTTTAGATATTAGTCCTCGAGCTATGCCTGCAGCAGTGTGACCCTGGATGGGATTGAGAATGTGCCCCCTACTCTAAAATGATTGAGAATTGTAATTGGTGAGTTGAAAAATTCAGTGAAAGCAATAAATGACAAGTTGATCTATAGTCCTCATATACATTTTGGAGAATCTTAAAACAACTAAATGTATAGTATTTGCTAATTTTAAAATGTGATGCCAAGAACTTCTCTTAGATTTAAAGCCCACATTTTGAGGTTCCAATTAGCCAATCTTGCATGACTTACATTTATTATATATAATCCGTGATGTTCAGTTTTGTTTAATTTAAAATAAAATGAGAATTAAAGGCAAATTAAAGACTACTTCCAAGTTTTTAAATGATTTTTCCAACATGCCAATAGGTAATGTTTCTCTTTTGTTTAATCTTTCCAAATATGAAATGATGCATTTTATGTAAAATTGAATTATATATTTCAGTAAGATATACAACAAGAATCATTAGGTTTGGAGACAATCTTGCTAAATATATAACAATTCAATTGGTAAGAACAGGAGTACTCAAATGAACTAAAAAATGGCCTACCTTCTCAGAAGCCTCACCGTGTGGTTTGTTTCCATAGGGGTTCCATGGAGGAAATGGAGAGTGTCTGTTCACCTAGTGTGTGGGTTAGAGGTCAGTTAACAGAGTTTCTGCTGCATTCCTTTGTTTTTCACTCTAGCTATCACTTAACCTCATTGAAAATCACATTGTGCACTGTTCAGAGGAGAATCAGCACCATCTTTTTGTGAAGTCCTGTGGAATCCAAGCCCAGTTTAAACAAAAATTACCATTTTCAAAGTATATTCTATGTGCCAGGAACTGTTCTGGGTGTTTGACATACTTTATCTAATTGTACCATATAGAGAACCCCATACAAGGTAGTGTATCATTTAGGAACTGAATTAAACTGCTAGTGCAGGAATAAAGGAGCTTAAACAGGCATTTAGTTTTTTTTTCCTAAGGAAGTAACAAAATCAAACAGCCCAGGGTTTGGATGGTATCATTAGGAATTCATTCATCATGGGTGACTTCCATTTTCAAAATTATTGCATGATTCAAAATGACAACTGGTATCTTCATATCTGTTTTCTGGCAGCAAATGGTAGAAGGGAGGAAAGTTCTCTGGAAGGCTTATCTAAGTTCTAGAATATATGTCACAAAAGCCACACACTTCTGTGAGGGAGGTTAGTATATATTTTTAGCTGTGTAATTTGATACTTGGCATAAAATCTGGGTTTTTCCACAAAAGAGGAAGAGAACGGATGTTGGGCATCAGCTACCAGACTAGGACCCAGATAGTTACTGTTAGTTTTCTTTTTTTATAGAGCAAGAAACTGAGGTTTGTCAAGATTAAGTTCTTAATCACAGAGCAGTGACAGGTCTGAAATTTAGATCAAGTGTAGTGTTATATACTCTAACTACCAACCCAGTGGGGTTGAATATCTGCCTTAATTTTTAGGAAACTCAAGTTTAGAGAGGTTAAGCCCACAAACAATTACATGTCAAGCAAGATCAGAGACTGACATGGAATCCTGGTTTATCAGATTCCAAAGTGATGCTTTTGAGAAAAGTCAACACAAATTCAGATAGAACCTCATCCTTTTCTGTGCATGAAGCCCCTGGAGAATGTTGCTCAGTATAAGGAAATATGACACATTTAAAATATGCAATTAACAACATGGTTCATTACTCTTAAATCTGTTTTCAAACTTACCTGTCACTAAGTATCCAACTTTTCCTTATCATAAAAATCACCTAAAGTAGTTGTTAAAAAAACAAATTCCCATTTTTTTCCCTTAGAAATTATAGTCAGGAGATGTGGGGTAGAGCCTTGCAAGGTATTTGTGTTTCAAAAATGTCCCAGCTTATCCTCATGATCAGGGTAATGTGGGAAATACTTTTACATGGAAATTCTTTCTTTGTTATTGTTGAGTTCACAAGGAGCTTGAAGAATTGTTTTGTTTGTTTGTTTGTTTTTTGTTTTTCTTCCTTCCAACAACAACAAAAATCCAACAAAATGTTGTTCATTCTTGATCTATTATTCTCCCTGCAAAATGTGGAAATATCACAAGCAAGCTATTATCCAAATTCCAAAGTCACTCACCTTGAAACTTTAGGATTAAAAAGTCATCCATGAATACAGTAAAAATGAAAGCCTACAGTGAAACAACAGAGAACTCAAGCAAACCCTCTTTTCTGATTCATTTATTGGTTTCTTCTTTCATTCATGGAGAAATCAGTTGAACTCAAGGGAATAACAAGGAAACGCAGACTTTTAGAGAAGCAGTTCACTCAGATTCTCTTTGTAGTCTGGCTTCCCTGGGCTCACCGCCTTCACTTTTATGAAAGTCTCAGTGAAAAAGACGGCCATTCTGAGCATTGTGGAAAAGGCTGGATGCAAAAGCCTTGATGACCCATATCCAGAGATTCTGATTTTGGAGGTCTAGGGTGAAACCCACAAAATTACATTTTTAGCAATTTCCCAGGGGTGCTGCTGCTGTTCATCCATAAACAGAACTTTGAATAGCACTATTCTAGAGGAGGGCTTCTCATAGGTTTTGTTCTCAGGATCATTTGATATTCTTAAAATGAGTTGAGGATCCCCAAAACTTTGTTTATCTATTGAGATCTATTGATACTTACTGAATTAGAAATTAAAACTGAGAAATTTAAAAATATATTTATTTGTTAATTCATTTAAACATAACAATAATAAACTCCATGTTAACATAAATACCATATTTTAATGAAAAATAACAATATTTTCCAAAACTAATTAGCAAGAAGAGAGGCTTGCATTAGTTTATAAGTCTCTTTAACATCTGGCTTGATAGAAGAAATTTGTTTAGCTTGAAGTATAGAAAGAAAATCTGGCTTCCCATAGATATATAGTAGGAAAAGGAGTAAATATTATATTATATGGTAATATAATTACCATATAACTATATGGTAATTATAGTAATATGAGGCCTTTTAAGGTAATTGTGGATGTAACTGTGTTTGATACTCAAAATTCAAAAGATAGTCTTTTCGTAAAGTTTAATAATGATGTAGCTCTGAAACCATGTCAGTGAACATGAGAATTTGTTGGTCAATGTCTTGCTTTGAATGCTCTCATCTCCATTAAAGAATCTATAATATCATGACTCATTCATTGGAAAATATGGGTTCACTGAGTTAAGGAGATTTTCTAAGTGTTGACATATGTCATTATGCAATATAAAAAAAATCACAATTGTTACTATAACTATAATCACAGCATAAAAACTTTTTAAGTATTGGGAATCTGTCAAGTTTAAGTTTTCCAAAATTTTAATTCTTCACTTGAAACTTGAGTTTTACCATTGATGCTGAGTATAATAGTTGTTTTCCTTGGATGTGATAAGCTCACTTGTGGGTGGTGGTTACTGTTGTTTTTTTCTTTTATTTTTTTGAGAAAATATCTGTCCAATACCAAATCTTAATAACCATAAAATAGGGGCTACTTCAGCTTACCATTTGAACAATTACTTTAGTCCTTCTAGAGAAATGGACTTTATATAAATATACCATTTTATCACATTTAAAAGATATGTGCTCAAAGGTTTAAGTTAAATAAGTGAATAATATTTACTGCTTTATTAATGGCATTCTTAAGTAAAACTGGTATTGTTTTATTTTACAGTGAGAATGTAGTAGCAAGTAAAACAATGTTACTTATATATTTTTGAAAAACTGCCTTAATTCTGCTAAGAAATAGCAGTTTTACCCAACATTGCTTTTGCATCATTAGTGCAAATATCAACACAATAGAAAAAAATATTTAATGTGAAAATAGTTTTGAACATGTGGTCATACTGAAAGGGTCTTAGGTCTTAGGGGACCATCAGGTTTCTATAGATTACCCTTGAGAAACACTGACCTGGAGAATAATATAGAGTTGACATTGTAATTTGAATTTGGCCTGCAGGTCTTTCCTTTGGCTATCACAGTACTTGAAAATAAATTGAATTAGCTATAAACATTTGATAATCAGGAGGTTTCAACTTAAAATCTAGGTTCCATAGTTTTCTTCATAGATATGACATCTGATAACATAAGATCCTCCTTCCTTTGTGGTGATCATGAGTGTTGTCTAGCTCTTTACATGAGGCAGGCTTTTCCCAGCTGCCATAGTTTCCACTCATCTTATTTCATTCATTACATTCACCTCCTCAGGTACAAAGCAATCTGAGTCTGCAAATCCTGCTATTATGATAAAATGGTGGAAAGCAAAGGCTTTGAAGTTGGATATGCAAGAGTTAAAATCCCCACTTTTCTACATACTAGCTATGTGACTTGTGAAGTTAGCTCAGTCTTCCTTAGTCTCAGTTTTCTTAACATCTAAATGGGGACAATAATATTATAATATGAAAGTTGTGAGGATTAAATGAGATTAGGAAAGTAAAGGGTTTTTCTCAGTCTGTCAAATCTATAAGTGCATAATATATATTAGTTGTGCTGCTAATATCACATTTTTGGTAGTGAAAACAATTTTACATTAGCAAAACTTTCAACATATATAGGGATAAACACACACTTTTATTTTGCAAATATGCCACAATTTGTGAATCATTTATAATGAAACATAATTAACTGGCTGTGGAAAATTAAAACCATGGACATGGTTATTTTTTCTTTTGTTAAATCTAGAAGTTATAAATAATAAAAAAAGCCACAGTATGTTGAACATAATCTTGCTGGTTTTTGATTGTAATTAGAAGTCACCTGAACTTTGCCGTAGAGTACTATCAAGTATCCCAAAACCTTTCCTGATATTATAATATTTTGGATTTAGGTCACATTTCTGGGCAACTGACATTCTCTCTTATTTACAATTAAATTACGAAGTTTCAAACACTCTCTGAGTCATTATAACATTTCCATCTTTTCTTAAGTTTAACAATGACCTTGCTTGGGTTAAATGCATCCCAAGGCCTGTAATTTTTGGTATTTTATTTCACTTTGTTCTTGGTTTATTGTCAAAATTTACTGGAAATAAAACATCACAGTAAACTCATATTTATTTTTAAATGATTTCAAAAATAAGCATACCAAGAACACACAGGGTGATGCTAAGCTTCCCCTGACAAATGTGTAGAGCACAGGTTATAATGCCCACATGGCAATCAGATGAGGCACAGTTAATTCACTTGTCCAAATACCCAGATGTGAAGACATCTGGATAATTAACATAATGCTTACCTTTTATAAAGATTATAGCTATGTTGACAACATTAAACAAGGGCTCATTGCACAGACTCAAGAGGTTATCACTGTTAAGTGCTTGTTGTATGCTACATATTTGGTAAGTACAATGCAACTGTAACAGGGCACATCCAGGGCCCCCCAAAAGGTATTTGTGACCGGGTCCAGAGATTGGGGTGTCCAAGAAAAATATATTCTCCTCACCCCAGGGCTGGCCACCAAGGGGGAAGGGAGCCTTGAGTAGGGCCATTGAGAGTCATTTTGCGTGTCAATTACAGGATAGCTTCATTTCTCATATGCAAGGTTATTTTGCATATCACCAAGGCTAATGAGGAAGGTTTGAAAGACCTAATGCGGAATGAACTGGGAGAGGAAGAGGAGAGACAGGGACCTGTGGGAGAGACAAAGGAACACAGATTCTGGGGAACAATGTGAAGACCACATGGGAAGAAAGAGGGGAAAAAGAACTCTTGCTAGTGGGTCATGAGAAGGTGTCTCATAATTACGGATTAAGAGCTGGAGATCAAGGCAACGCAGCGGATGGTCCTGAGCACCACGAGAGGCCTATCTAGCTGAGCCCGGGACTTCTGTTCTTTTTCTTCTGAAGGACGGTACCCCTGACTGGCCTAACAGGGCAAAGAGGGTAAGGCAGGACTGTGTGTGTGGTAGGTATTTTAAAGGAATTTTGAGATTTAAGAGCAACATTTAGCTATTAATCAAACCTGTATAACTTTTGAATAAATAGTTCCTTTCCTTTTCACCAAACTCTGCCATTCAGAGCCATAATTCCAAGGGTGGTGGGCAAAGGACCTACAACTGAGGGACCCCAGGGAAGGGGGCGGTCATTGTTTCTGTAAAAGCATCTGGGAACCCCCGCTCCCACCACAGGTCCATTTGATCGGTAACACAATGGCCCTTATAACAGCTATGGTGCAAATACCCTATAACAAGGAGAGTTATTATCCTCAGTTGATATATAAGAAAACTGAGGCTTAGAAAGATTAAGAAAGTTTCTGCAAATCACTGAGCTAGTAAATGACAAGGCTGAGCTTTGAATCCATGTCTATTTCATTTCAAAGTTCAGGTTTTGGTGTGGCTCACAGGCTGCAAATGGAGATACTCCCAGGGCCGAGGCAGGTGGCTTACATTGGGAACAGTGTCCTGTTTCAAACTATATGGACTGGCCAGGCTTATAAGGAACTGGATATTTCATACCTTGGCTGACAGCTTTCACATCCAAAATTCTAAAAATCACTGTGTATGTAAAACAAAACATAATCTCCTGTTCTTCCCAGTTCTTTACTTTGCTTCTCTGATACAGATAAAAACAAAGCAAAAACAATCCCATAAATATGTTTCTTTTTTCATTAGCAACTAGTTATTTAGGCAGCTGAAATTTGTTTTCATAAGGACTTAGAAAAGAATGGAAGGTTTCCATGTAACTGAATTTGAATGAAATATAGGCTGAAATTTCTAAAGCCTGGATCGCAGTCAGTGATTCTAATTCTCTTCTTAAATTCTTACACTAGCTTTTTATTGTATTAACATACACATTTCACTCTTTAAAATTTCCTAGAAATTATAGTTCAAGGTGCAAATTAATGGTGAACTGCCCTCAGTTCATTGAATTATCTAATGAATGAACAAGTGGGCATTAAAATTTAATTTACTTGATAGACAATTCTTTTTGAGATAGACCCAAAAGATTTTCACAATAACTATCATTTGCCTACATTTATTGGTGTGTCAAGAGACAGAGAAGATCTTAGATGTTAACTGGTAAATGTGGTAAGTACAGACTGGTTTTGCTGTCATACCAAGAGTGGTCCAGTAAATTTTCATCAGGTTTTATTATTAAAATCCTGACTTTGTCAGTAGGAGAAAAAATGGATTTATTGACTTTTCCTAAGTATCTAAGGAAGCCAGTGGCAAAGTAGAAAAAACATTCAGAGTTATTGAGGTCACTGTTACATATGTAGTGTGGTTTGGGGTAGAGCCGTTTAATTCAGACAAGTAGTTATTTTGAAAAAAAAAAAGTGGCTGAAATTAAGATAAATATCTGATAAAGCCAGTTGGTGAATTGACAACATTTACCTTCTTCCCCTGCTGGCTTGTGTGTGATAAGGTACTAGAGTTGACTATCCAGAGAGCTTTTGTAGCCTGTGGCAATTGTTAAGAAGAGAGAAAGCAGTTATTGGTTCTGGGTGGATCAGAAGCCCTGGAAGCTAGGGATGCAACCAATGGGTCTTTCATGGCTTCTTCAGTGTATAAATACAGCCACCTCTATCCCCTGGGAATTTCTATCACCCCACCTTTGAGGTGCATGTGCTCTCAGGGAAAGTAATCAAGGGATAGGTTAAAATTTCCCTGGTTATAATTCTTGCCTTTAAATTAAACCCCAGCAAACAAATTGTTTCCTTTTTCCCTGAGATTTTAAATCCAATTTATTTGAGGTTTCTATTTAAATTGAAAATACTGTAGCATCTCTTGCAAAGTAAAATCAATCTCTTTAGAAATAGGAGGAGGAGAAGGGAAAGGGGAGAAGGGGGCCAACTACATGTAGATTAAAACTTGCTTTTTCAAAGATTTTGAAATATGAGAAAATATCTCTGCTTCTAAGATTAATGATGGTTCCTTGAGACAGAACCATGCTGTTTAACTGCTTTCCTGGATGCCTAATAAGAATCTTGAACTTAATATAACTAAACCCAAATTTTTCCTTCTGCACCTGGCTAGCTTCATTCTCTCCTTGGTTTGGGTCATTCAGGAAATTAAACCAACAACCTTGTTGTTTATCCCCTGCCCCACCCACCCCCACCTCTGACCTTCAATCCTTCCTCACTTTGGCTTTATCGATGGGTCATTTATACTTGCTCCTTGATTTGACCCTTCTCCTTCTTTTCCCCATTACCCCTCTCCCTCTTTCCCTCTTGTTACTGTCAGTTTGTTTTTTCTTTCAATGTTTCTGGTTATATTTTCTTGCTTGTTTGTTTTGTTGAGTAGGTTCCACTAATAGGTGAGATCATACGGTATTTGTCTTTCACCCCCTGTCTTATTTCTCGTAGCATGTTAGGCTATAGGCTAATTCCCTTGCCCATGGTGACCTTCTGCTCCTTCTGCTTCGTTCAACAAAAACTTATCCCACACTTTCCATGTTTCAGATGCTTCATGCACTGGAGATTTAGAGTAGAACAAGTTAGAAAGTGTTATACCCCTTTGGGATATTATAAACTAGTGGAGAGGAGATAAAGAATATATAAGCCCATAAGTAAATAAATAGAATTATTAAAGATTATGATAAATTCAAGAAAGGAGCTAAATAACAACAATAACAAACTTATTGATAGAATTACTAGGGTTGGAGAATGCGTATATTAACTTAAGAAAGGAAGAGTTTTCTAGAGTATTTTCTGCGCATGTAGCAAACTGGAAGCCTAGGGGTCAAGATTTAAATAATCTTTTCTTTGCCTTGGGCTATTTGCTCTCCTCACCTACCATGGCAGAGAAATTGCAGACCTGATCTCAGGTAACAATTCTACCTTTCGCCACTTCTAGTTGAGAAAGAGGCAAACCAAACAAGTGAGGTTGATGCTATCTAGTGGCAAGTTTTATTACAGAAACAATGCCACCTAATAAGATCACTGGATCTTTAGTGTGTGGCAATAAATGCTACACATGAAAATAGATGAGAAAGTTAAGAAAAACAATCCCTTTAGAATTTATACAAGAGACATGACAACTATGTTTTTTTTTCTGTCTGTCTTGAATTGTCTGTCATTGACTCACATCACAATCATTGTCATCATCATCATAATTATCAGCCTTTGGCATTATCATCATCATCAATCCCATTCTATACTTCCTCCTTGTCGGCAGGAAGAGAAGCTTAGATCTCTATTTCCTGGAATTCCATTCCCCATATGTTTCCTAGTTAGCTATGTCATCATTAAGAAACATTTGACAGAGTTTAGGAAAGTGGAGGAGAAACAGAAGCCATTATTCTTCGGTGGAAGTTTCAGGCAGGCGGTTCCAATCAACAGTTTTGGGGGGGCTACTGAGGACTCCCAGGCAGCTGACATAATGGAAGATAGTTTTCTTTATAATCTGTCGGTTCTGAACATCAGCAACTTTAGCCTTGGAAACGGGTGGTCTCGCTCTAGTTTCTATGTTGTTGACTTCCATAAAATAAGCAAATTTTTACCTATATATTTTATTGTTGTTCAAGTACAGTTGTCTCCATTTTCCTGCCACCACTTTCCTCCATCCCACCCTCAATCCTACCCCTGCTTTGGCTTTGTTCATGGGTCCTTTATACATGTTCCTTGAGGGCTCTTCCCCTTCTTTCGCCCCTTATACTCCCCCCTCCCCCCTCTGGTTACTGTCAGTTTGTTCTTTATTTCAACATCTCTGATTATAAAATCAGCAAATTTTATTGTTGAAAGTAATTCATTAGATAATTAGGCACTATGCTTAAAAAGTAGCTATCATTCATTGGGAACACACTGAGCTAATTGTTTTACATGCATTTTATTTTTTTAATTGAGAAAATTGTATATTCACATGTAGTTATAAAAAACAATATAAACAGAGCCCTGTACCTTTTACTGTTTCATCCAATAGGAACATTTTGCCAAACTATAGTACAATATCACAACCAGGATATTAATATTAATATAATATACTTATGTTATTTAGATTTTCCCCAGTTTAACTTATATTTATGTGTGTATTTTGTTCTAAACCATTTCAGCATATGTTATAGACACAGGTGTCCAACACAGCAGTCAGGGTACTAGTTAGTTCCATTACTGCAAAGACTTTATATGCACTTTTAAAGTTCAATCCTTGTAATAGACACATAGGTGATAATATTATCTCCATTTTCTAGGCAAGAAAACTGAGGTTTAGGCAGTATAAGTTAATGATCCAAGGTGATGTAACTAATACAGATCAGAACCAGACTTTGAATCCCAGTTCTTTAACAGCTAGCCAAGTCGGACTGCTCCTGTAAGACAAACGGAGAAGCTGCTGATGCCTCACTAAATGGTTTTCTGGCTTTTCAAAAAAGAAAATAGCAGAAACAGCCTTGAAAGCAAGCAACAAATGATGGATGAATTATGCTTTCCCATGGTTAATCTGTTTCTTTTCCATTTGGAGAGCAACTAAGTCTCATGACTGTTCCTTATCAATGTTTTTTTCTTTCAACATCCTATAATACTAAAACAAAACAAAGCAAAATAAGACATAAAAATACTCCAAATGCTTTCTTCTCTCTGACTTCTTAAGCCTTTGCCAGCTGTTAACAATTGCTTGGAAAAGAGCTTTAATTTGAGCCATGAAGACATATTACTCATTTCTTCTTTTATTCTTCTGGGGCTTTCCAAAGAACCATCACTTTGAAAAGAAATAATTTGACATCTTGTGAATTCATTTCTTACTAAAATGATGTAGCAATTGATGAGTTGGTAATTTTTAAAGTCACGTAGGCAGCAAACATGTCTTTCTTAGAAGCCAGAGTTGAAGATAATAGAAAAGTGCTAATAATGCAGGCCCCACACTGGATGTAGCTAACCAGTAAAGAAGCCTCATAAATCTCAACAATATTGCCAACTCTCAGCTATTGATGGTAATAGGGGTCTAGGAGAGCACAAATACTGTAATTGAAATCCACTGATATTTAAACACTTCATTTTATCCAATAGTTATCAGTGCCCTCTTAGGCCAAACTCTTGACAGGGATGAATGCCAAGTGGTCAATGTGACTGATTTGAGTTTCATCTCTTTCTTCCTGTCTTGGCACTGTTTGGCAGTGGAGGCACTCAGCCTGGGAAAATCCAAAATTCAGGAAGTAGAGCCTGCCATTGAAGTGAGAGTGTAATTTGGCTCATAATTCATAAATACAAAGAACCTCAATTTATTTATTAAAAAAAAAATTCTTTTACAGTTCAAGTACAGCTGACTTCATTTTCCTTCCACCACTTTCCTCTGCCCCATCCACACCCACCTCATACTCTCAATCCTTCCCCACTTTGGCATTTTCCATGGGTCCTTCATACATGTTCCTTGATTTGACCCTTCCCCTTCTTTTCCCCACTTCCCCCTCCTTTCTCCCCTCTCGTTACTGTTGGTTTGTTTTTTCTTTCAATGTTGCTGGTTATATTTTCCTTGCTTGTTTGTTTTGTTGGTTAGGTTCAACTTATAGGTGAGATCATATGGTATTTGTCTTTCACTGACTGGCTTATTTCACTTAGCATAATGCTCTCCAGTTCCATCCAATCTCTCACGAATAGTAGTAGCTCTTTCTTTCTGCTGCATAGTATTCCATTATGTAAATGTACCACAGTTTTTTGATCCACTCATTTACTGATGACCACTTAGGTTGCTTCCATCACTTGGCTATTCTAAATTGTGCTGCTATGAACATTGGGGTGCACAGGTTCTTTTGAACTGGTGTTTTGGAATTCTTAAGGTATAATCCCAGCAGTGGAATTGCTGGGACAAAAGGCAGTACCAGTTTTAGCTTTTTGAGGAAATTCCACACTGTTTTCCACAGTGGCTGCTCCAGTCTGCATTACCACCAAGTGTACTAAGGTTCCGTTTTCTGCACAACCTCACCAGCACTTGTTTTTGATCTGTTTATGATGGCCATTCTGACTGGTGTGAAGTGGTATCTCATTGTGGCTTTAATTTGCATTTCTCTGATGGCTAGTGATGGTGAACATCACTTCATATGTCTCAAAGAACCTCAATTTATATTAACAAAAACATGTCCTTTAAATAAAGTTTCATGCACATAGTCACAATGTAGGATTAAAACAAAAATATGTTGTTCATATATATTCAAACTTACATGCCATTTCTAAATCACCATCTCCCTAATTTAGTTACCATGAATTGATTTTTCTATATTTCCTGTTATTACAGTGTGAATAACACAATTATAGTGTTTCATTTTGCATTAAAAACTAAAATTTGTTAGATATAAGTCTTTAAGCTGTTAATAAATATTTGAAACCTGGTGTTGTAGCTCTTGAAAATTTTTAAAGATTTTATTTATTTATTTTTAGAGAGAGGGGAAGGGAGGAAAAAAGAGGAGAGAAACATTGATGTTTTTCAGGAATGAACCCTCAAACCAGACATGTACTCTGACTGGGAATTGAACCAATGACTCTTTGCTTTGTGGTACGGTGTTCAACCTACTGAGCAACACCACCAGAACTTTCATTTTTTATGTATCAGGGCCATAAAAAACTTGAAGTGCCCTGTGGCACTGGAAGAAAATGTAAGATTTTATGAGGGACTGGGTAATCATTTCTTGCCATCACAGTAAGGTATATAGTTATTTTTACTTTTCAAAAGACAGAGATTACTACAATAAATATGTTTATGGACATCTCTAGAGTTTGGAATATTTACCTATCCATAAGTATGGCTTTTTATGATTGTTTAATGGTCAATGAGGTAGTGTCAACTTAGAAATATTGAAATCAAGGGATATGAGGTTCCAGTAAGATGAAAAATATAAATATAGCTTGTTCATCAGTATTTATCATTAGGATAAATAAATAGTTCAACATTTTGTATTGAAGTGTGAAGAACTGGAAAGACTCATATTTAAATAGGATCCTGTTTTTTAAGGGGTGTGGTCTTTGCCATGTCATCTACTTTCTCTGACCATATGAAAAGTAGGGATAATAATATTTACCTTTCAGGGTTATAATTTAAGAGATTATACATGTATTGTATCAGTTAGCATTCCTGAGTTGCATCATGAGAACAATCTCACTCATGTGTCCACTGCCTGTGGGCTGACCAGGTATCTGCTGCATTTCATTGTCGTTTGTGCTCTGGGAACTAGACCAACAGAGCAGCCACTGTTTGGAACAGTGCCAGCTGCAGTGGCAGAAGAGAAATTTGCTATGTAGTTTCACATCAGTAAATAATGTTTTGCTGAAAAGTGAAGCATATCACTTCACTCATGTCTTTCCCAATCTCAAGATCTCCTGAAAATGCATAAATCTACCATGTACCCAAAAGTAGAGGAAGAAGTAGAATATTTGGCTACTAGTTCAAGTGAAGAGCTTGACATACTCAACAAACTGTAGCTATTACTATAGCAATACATACTACAATCATTTTGAATACATTCATAATTGCTGGTGTTTTGATATAGCTGTCTATGGCAGAGCGAATACCTGCTATTCCTCGCCCCCCATATGTTACTGTTCTTCCTTTGGTAACTGATTCTCCAAGACTTAAATGGCTATATAGCTCCCTGGCCAAAAGATATTTTCCAGCCTCTTTTGTAGCTAGGAGTATTTAGTTGACTAAGGGCAAATGTGATAAAATTGGAAATGGTTGTCCTTAAAACAAAAGGTTATATCCTTTCCTGTCTTTCCTCTTTCTTGCTGGTTGGGCTATGGCCCTAGTGGTTGGAGCTGGAGCTGCTCCCTTGTCCCACAAGGTAACTTTTGAATTGCATTCACCAATGGTAGGAGGACAACATTGAAAACTCACATTTCTAGTCCTTCTAATCCTGGAATATCCACACCTAGACTTTAACTGAGATAAACTGCTATATTATTTTAATCACTGCTATGTTGAGCTTCATTCCTCTTTTCACTGTCAATTATAAAGAACTGGACGAGGTTTAGCAACTTTACACACGGATATATCGATTAGAAGGCATTTGTTTGCAAGTAACAGAACACCCACGTTAATAGTGATTTAATCATAAAAGACAGCTTAGAGGTCAGTGGTTCCACAGTTTTGATGCTTTCTTTTTGATCTGTGATTCTCAGCATTTTGAATTTGGTCACTGTATGGATACTAGGTACCTGGTGCAATGCCAGTTATTCCAGTAGTACTCAAAACATAAAGCAGATAGGCTTCTTGTTATCTCTATTTTTATAAGAAAGCAATATCATTTATAGAAGTTTATTACTGCTCTCTGCTCTTCTTCCCTCTCATCCCACCCTACAAGAAATCTCCAATATCTAGAATAAAGTCACATGTCCTCCTCTCAGCCAGTCGTTTGCAAGGGGACTGGAATTACTGTGGTTTAGGACATCATGACTCATCTCCCAGAGCAAGGGAATACATTACTTTTCCCTGAGCAGAATGCTGCACAAATAAAATCAGGCTCTTTTAGATGATGGAAGAAGGGGGAAGCAGTGCCTGCCTAAACAGTTAAAGAATTTCTTTGTACAGATATAAAGGACCCATCGACAAAGCCAAAGTGGGGAAGGATTGAGGTTGGGAGGTGGGGGTGGGTGGGGCAGGAGAAAGTAGTGGCAGAAAATGGAGACAAATGTATTTGAACAATAAAAAATTTTTAAAAATTTATTTGATTTCATCTCAATTTTGACATTTAGCAAGTCACAGTTAACCTAAATATAGTAAGTCCTCACTTAATGTCATCAATAAGTTCTTGAAATGCATGAAATGACATATAACTAAACCAATTTTGCCATAGGCTAATTGACATAAACGAATGTTAAATTCCTATGACATCTCATCAACACTATAGTGAAAGAATTTGAAACAAATCTATGTTGAGGATTTGTTGTATATAGAACTACAACATGAGAAAGTAGAGAGAAAGGATACCTCATAACTGCTCTGCCAGGGTGTTGTGTTGTCCATTTTCTTTACCCACATAGCTCTAGCAAATAGACCGGCGCCTGATACATGATAGGTTCTCAACAAGTGAACAAAAATTTGGGTGATGGTAGTGGTTTGCATTGCAGATCATCCCTACTTGGCTACAGGAAATGGCATAAAATCAAGTTTCCTTTGCCCACAAAAGTAATATGACATCCTACCTCATCAGGAGCATGGTGACTCAAATCTTTAAAGGTTCGGGTAAAGAATAGTTGTTATTTTTGAAATAAAGTAAAGAGCATAAGCCTATCCACACTGTTGTTAATCCAAGTAGCTCAATGAATTTGTCTGAAACACAACATTCTTTCTTTTAAAATAACAATGTGTATCTTACTCATAATGGCTATTCCAGAAGCTATGAAATTGCCAGTTAAACAATGGTCCATAATTCAGCAGATGTGGCTCAAGGAAAAGAAAGCTGAATGTCAATCCTGCAAATGAAAAAATGTCATCATATTTTACTCCCTTCAGTGTTATACCCAACATCTTCTGGAAAGCTTACCCTTGAGTATGTGATGCTCAGTTGTTTTCTATTGACCTGCTCCTTCTGTGTTATCTGTAGCACAGGACACAGATTCAAATGTGGAGATAGAAGGAGAGTTTAGAGGTGGCAAAGATGGAGAAGATAAGCTATATAATTCAATGGGCAAGGGTAGCCAGGGGCAGATCCAGGGAGAACACCAAACTAATTATACAACTAAAATTCCCATTTGCTTGTCAAGAAAGAGTGCTAATCAAAAAGTCAAATAAAATGAAATCTTTTGATAGAAACCTCGTAAATGACTGCATTTGAAAAGGCAAGTTGTTTGCACCAACTCCTAGATGAAACAGTGGTTTTCCCATTATGTTATAGGAAATAGATGTTTGCTAAATAACTTCTTTAACTTTTCTCTGGCATCTATTGATTATATCCATAGAAATTAAGAGGAGAAGGCAATTAAGTTGAAAGTTTAATGGTGTTCTGCTGCTGTGAATTTAGCTGACTCAATCAATGCCTCACTCTGGTTGGAAATCCATGCTCCTCTCCATGCAATAAAAGCTCTATGATGCCCTTTCATCTAAAATTATAATAATCACAAGAAACCAAAGAACTAAGAAGCAGATACCATACAAAGATGTGAGAGAGAGTGACTATAGTTGCCTCCAACAGTTTAATGTATATTTTTAAAGAGGCCACAAAAATTGAAAACTGCAAAATTTTGTTGTTTTGTCTATCTTAGTACTTGCCAATTTTGGAATTAACTAAATGGTACATAAGACACACTAAATTTTTCAAACCAATGAAAGCTAAAATATACATGTGCCATAGCATTTCAATTTGCTTGTCAGGCAATGAAAGGAAGTTCTGGCTATACAAGTATGTCATGATATAATCTGAAAAATGCAAGGTTATTCTAAAAGGAGATTATTTCATTTATCATAAGATATTAGCATATTAGTTAAGCCCAAAGCTTAAACAGTTCACTCTGTGGCAATGAAATTTCCTTATGATATAATTTAAGACAAAACTAATAGTAATTAAATGTAATTATAAGTAAGTAGGATATATTTTCACAAAATGTTTTTGGAATCTTATCTATTAGGTTTATCTAATTTTTATTTCCTTTTTAATTATATTTTATTAAAAATTAAGTTCATTTTACTTATTTATAAATATTCCAAAACACAAAAAAAAGGAATAAAGCAAAAATCTTCTATTCTCTTAAGCTTTTTTACCTACCGTTGTATTGAGTTTGCCAAAAATCTTCAAAAGTATACCTTTTTACAACCAAAATATATTCTGTTATTAATGGTTCATAATCATTAACTCTCTTCCTGTTGCACAGTGTGTAATTTTCCCACTTTTGCAAACATGAACTTCTTTGTTGCTTCCTAGAAAACAGCTCTAGGAGTGATTCTTCCTTTGCTCCCAAGGTATTAGTCCATTATGCATTAATAGCCATTGGTATCCCCTGAATTCTGGCTGTAGCCAGAGTTATCAGAAAACAAGCAGAGAGATGAATACATCTGTCCTGCCTGAGTCACAGGATAACATCTTGGACTTACCTACCACAATTCCAGTGAAAGAAAGGCAAATAGGACAACAGGGATGACTGTCTCCTGCTTGAGAACAGATGAGCGTAAAAGTGACATAGGTTTTCATTCTTAACAGCATTGTGATGAAATACTGTGGTAGGTTCATTTGCTAACACTAGAGTTTTTACAAAACCATGGAGGCCATTGTGTTATTGAAGGGAAGTGGAAATAAGGTGATGGAGATGTTGGGATCAAGGCTTCAATCCCTCTTCATGCTGCCATCCTGACCAAGACTCAGGATTCAGTGGGAACAGCTAGGGAAACTGAGAGCAGGTTTATTTAATTGTGATAGGGGAAAAAAATTGGGTCACACAGCTAGGTCCAACTAGCCATAAATCTTCTCATGTGTGTGCATATGTGTACCATAACTAGTGAGGGCCCCTTCACTAGTTCTGACCAGCTTATTTGTCCTCTTTCTTTTCTCTGTCTTAGGCCCTGAGAGCAGCTCATCTTTGTTCTATACCCAGGGTTTTGGGGAAAGATTTTTACCTCAACATATCTCCTTCTTTTTAAATATATATCTTAAAATTTTAAAGTTTCTAGTATGGTGGTCCTCAAGGTGTAGTCCATAGAACAGTTGCCTCAACATCACCTGAGAACTTGTTGGAAATGCAAATTTTGAGGCATAGCCCAACTCTACAGAATCAGAAGCTCTGGTGGGCTCAGCAATGTGCATGCCCACAGTCACTCAAAGCATGTCCTCCTCTTGTCCTTGGAACCTGTGTGGGTGACTATTCATTTTCTGTGCTTCTGGGCTCCAGGTATGGGAAAGAGCAGGGGATGCTTTGAGCCTAAAACATGAGGAAGAGGTAGACATTCTCAAAGAGATCTTGCCTCTGAGTTTTATATCTAAAAATATGGGTTGACTTTGTTTCTTGGGATGTTTATGATCCCGCTGGCATTCATCCTGTATCTTATTATGCTAAAAGTCTGTCTCTTCCCCAGACCTGAGTGACAGTATTGAAAAATAAAAATCCTTTATTCATGGAGAAACCAGACCCTGTAAAGAAAGTTGTGAGAGGGGAAATAAAATCATCCTGCCATCCTTGCATTGATTTCAAGGTAAAGAGAACCTTGATGTGTCAGATGGGCTAGAACAGTGCAGGATGCTCTGATGTTCCTTCCAAATCTAGAATACTGAGATTTGAAAATGTACACTTGTCTTTTTCCTTTGTTAACTTCACTAATGCTACCTCTAGCCAATTTTCAGCTAAATTTTTTTTGCTCTAGGAAGAGGAAGCATTAAGAAAAAAACAAGCCTCTTCTCGCTCTCCTTCTGAGACCTAAAAAAAATTATTTCTTACACTCATTTAGAGTTTGAGGATGGACCCTTAAGTGATTCTTTTGGAAATGATGAAGCAATTGTACATCTCTCAAGCTCCAACAAAAGGCCTAAGTGCATTTGTTTATACCTAGATAACAAAGCAATGCTTAATTGCTGCGTGAATCCTAACAAACTAATATTGGAAACACAGCCCAAATTCAAAGCTAATGAGTGCAACATGGCTTCACCGTATTTTCCAGAGCCTCAGCTATCTCTGATTACACCTAAGAAGTTTACCTTTATCATTTTCTTATTTCACTGGGGATAATATTACTTCAAGAGAATTTGACTGGGACATCTTAAAATGAAAGTTTTATACGGGTAAATAGGGTATTAGGGAAAGAGCAACAAAGAGACTATATTGATCTTATCACTCATTTCAAAGATAATACTTTCTATCAACTGCAAACACTTTCATTTAATTCCCAAAAAACTAGTATTAGTTCCATTTATTTTGTTCTTAGAATGGGGATTTTATTAAATTTATTGGATTCTCAGAACTTGTATTTTGCAAAACTGAACAGTAAAAGCTGAATCATTGCTTACCTCTCCTAAGCCATTGAAGATAAATACAAAAACAAAACAACAACAACCCCCCCAAAAAAAACCCAAAAGCAAAACCCACATCTTGAAAATGTCTCTGCTTAAAATTCTTTCTCTCTAAAACATAGATTCTGAACCCAAGATCAAAATCTATTATTGCACAAATTTTTCAGTAACTTCAAGTGCTCTTTATATTCTAAAACCTTTTATTTTTCAGTTTTGTTACTGATTGTTGTACTAAAGGGTGTGGACTTACTTCTTGTAGTGGATACTATAATATGCCGCCCAGATCCCCTCAGAACTAAGACACTCCTACTCCCAGCTCCTGAGATGGCTGAGTTCATGGGGAATTCATTCGGAATTGCCCTCAGCTGAAGAGAGCTTCCTTGCCCAAAGTCATACCTCCTTCCAGGGGACACCGTACACCCAATGTCTGGCAAATGTGAAGATGGATGGGCCTAGTTCCTTGCCTAAGGAACAACAACCCTGAAGAGCCCTCCTGTGCAGTGACTGAACTCTTCTTTCTGTATCACAGCCCCGTTCTTCCACCTGTCCTCCTTGCCCCATCTCTCCTATACATGTTGATTCCAAGGACATCACCCACTATATCTCCGGAAAGCAAACCTGCCTTAGAGTATGTTTTCCAGAAAACCCACCCAAGATATTACTAAATATAACATGATTTACCCTTTCCTATAGGAGTAAACAGTTTCTACAAAGTAAAAACACACTTCAAAAATGTCTACTCAAGCCAAATAACATCCTCACCCAAACAGCTCAAAATGACCTACATATGGAGGGTTGGCACATAATACATCTGGAAATGTCATAGTAGTAGTTGTCATTATGTTATTTATTCCAAGGTAAAAATCTATAGAGCCTCTTAGGAAAACTAGGATGAATGACAAGCTTAGAATCAAAATACTGAGTTCTAATGTTGGATTCTGAGTTAATGACTTCAGACAGATAACTTAACTTTCCTGATTTCTCTTGGAAATGATAAAACAGTGAACGGGCGAGTGAATCCCTGTGTAAAACCAAGCTGCAATTCTGGCTTACCAAATATCCACTGACTAATTCATACAACGTACTATTGTCATAGAATAAGACCAGCTGATTAAATGCTTCATGGATTCATTGTCTTACCCAAAGAATGATAGGGTAAACTGTTTCAAAGCATGGTCCATGGGGAAATACCACCCAGCATGTTTGTTAAAAAATACAGACACTGGTGTGGTGATTGCCAGGAGGAAGGAAGCTAGGAGAGGTAGAGGAGGGTATGGGGGGCTAAATGGTGATGGAAAGAGACTTGACGTGTGGTAGTGAACACACAATATAGTGTACAGATTATGTGGTATAGAATTGTGCACCTGAAACATGTATAATTTTGTTAACCAGTATCACCTCAATAAATTCAATTAAAAGGAAAAAGTGCAGATTCTTTTTTTTATTGTTCAAATACATTTGTTTCCACCTTCCCACCACCACTTTCCCCTGCCTTAAATGCAGATTCTTGAACCCCCATCTCTGGCTTCCTGAATCTGATCTCTGGAACAGGGGCATTAAAGAGCCAGTATGTTCAGTAAACATTCTTGGTAATTCTCATGAAACCTGTACTGAAGGAATTCAGAGGATGTCAGGGCTTAAGGAGAGAAAAGGTCTGAAACAGCTGCTGCTATAGACTACCAGCGATGACAAAGAACTGCCACTAAGAACTCTGGTGGGGATGGGTCAAACTGTTTTACACAGCATGGAAACAGCCAAAGATTTCCTGTACTAAGAAGCTCAGGAATAGCCTTGAAGATAATGAACTCCTCTATTAATTCAAAGCTGGGGCTGTATAAAATAGGATATGTAGTGAAGGAATGTAGATATACTGCTAAGTTCACAGTAATGAAACAGCTGACACTGTGATATAAGACAGGGCAGGAAGGACTGTGATATGAGCCTGTTAGAAGCTGATAGACTAGGGAAATAAGGAGGGACCAAAGGGGTCATGGTAGTGGTAAAATCAAGTTCAGTGGAAGTGACAAAGTAGATGAAAGAAACAAAAGTTTAAAAACAGAACATTTAAAAGACAAAATACATATAGCAACCCTATTTCTTGCACAGATAATGCTAGATGCCTGGAAAAGCTGCCACTGTTCTTTTGCAATTCATTGCTCAATTACAGTAGATCTCATTTTTGGTGTGTGTGTGTGTGTGTGTTTATGTGTGAAAATCAAAGTGTAAATTAATTTTTAAAAAGAAAATATATTTTTTATTCTTCCAATACATTTGTCTCCATTTAGTCACTACCACTTTCTCCTGCCCCACCCACCCCCACCTCCCTCCCTCAATCCTGCCCCACTTTGGCTTTGTCCATGTGTCCTTTACACATGTTCCTTGACACTATACCTCCTCTTCCCCTCCCCGCCACCCTCCTCCCTCCTTTCTTCTAGTTTCTGTTCATTTCTTTTTTCTTTCAATGTTGCTGGTTATATTTTCCTTGTTTGTTTGTTTTGTTGATTAGGTTCCATTTATAGGTAAGATCATATGGTATTTGTCTTTCACCCTCAGGCTTATTTCACTTAGCATAATGTCCTTCAGTTCCATCCATGCTGTTGCGAAGGGTAGCAGCTCTTTCTTTCTGTTGCACAGTATTCCATTGTGTAAATGTACCACAATTTTTTGATACACTCATTTACTGATGGGCACTTACATTGCTTCCAGCACTTGGCTATTGTAAATTGTGCTGCTATTAACATTGGGGTGCATAGGTTCTTTCGAATTGGTGTTTTGGGATTCTTAGGGTATAATCCCAGAAGCGGAATCACTGGTAGATCTCATATATTGAAGTTCCAGAATGTTCACTTAATAACACAGTTGTGATCACTGCTATAAATATACAAGTTGCTATCAGTGCCTCATTGGTACTGAACATCTGTTAACCTGTTTCTACTTCCAAGAGATGTGCAAAGAATTATTTTTTTTATTTCAGTACCTTTCCTTTAGCTTTATATACTCAGAGGCTCCCAAAAGTGAAAATGTTTCCAGCAGGGTGCCAAGGTGAGAAGCCATAAAGTTAGTGTATCTTTACTTTACATAAGCACTCAGAGGATTATGGGAAATGTGATCACCTTGACTGTAATGTAAAGCTTATAGCTAATTGTCATTTAAATCATGGGGTTGATGAATAACATCCCAGGAATAATGAAAATTCAGCTTGACAAATAGATTCTTAAAAATTATTTATCTAACACAATTTTGGCATATTGTTATTTGTCAAATTATTACTATGCCAGATGCTTACTCTAAATCTGTTGCCCATTGCTAAATGGCCTAGCTGTACATTATCTCATTAGTTAGCACTGATAGTCCATGCAGTGATAATTGAAGACAGAGATTTGTTTTTCGTATTCTACACCTACAATGCCCATTGCCACTCCACACTTCCATACACCTGCTTATTCAAGCCAGCTCACATATACCTTATCCTCTTCTCTGGAGAATACAGAATGCACAAGTCACTGAGTATAGAACTACAGCTTGCTGTTTGATCAGAACAGGAATGAAAAGTGGCTTAAGGAAGAGTTGTGTGCATAATGTTCACCATTTCTGTCATTTCTGAAGCATGCTATATTTTCAGATTAGAGACATTATCACATCCTAATATAGGAGCTGTCACTTCCCAGCACAAATTATGGGAGGGTGAGAAGAGTCCGCAATGGGTTTCACAACAAGACAGAGGATTTGGGTCATCATCTTTGACCCACTCAAACCCCATCATTCTTAAAAAGAATTTGAAAATCTTGAGTCTAGTAACTCTCATGGTTAGTAAGTGCTTATGTCTCTAGAGATTACTGCAGTTTTTCAACTTTGGTAGTAAATTAAAAAAAAAAAAAAGGCAATGCCATAGCAGTGAGGGGGCAAAAATGAGTATCTGACTACATGTAGTGTTTCAGATGAATTTATATTATCATCCAAAAAGGCAAGTAGATGAGTCCATGATTGACAACTGCAGTATTTGACATTTACTATTCCCTTCAGGGATATTCAGAAGCAATTGAAAAAAAATGCAGTGTGTAGGAACTACTCAGGGGTGCTTTCAGTAAAACGCTTTAAATAATGGTTGTCCAAAGCTTGCTAGACACTTTGTAAATGTCAGAATCACATTGAATATGTAAAATGAACATGTTCAATATCTATGAAACAACACAAGTGATTTACAGTCAATTTCACACATGGGAGAAATGTCTCCCTGATGGAAGACAAAAATGTTCTCTCTAACTCGGGCACACCAATCTGGTCTTCATTCTGGTCCAGTATTTAAACGCATGTGGCTGCTCAACTCACAATATGGGGCATTGCCTAGACTGTAAGATATATGCTTTGGAGCTGAATACAAGTTTAGTGTTGAGTATTCCTTCTATGCTGAGTGAAGATAATAGTAGATACATTCCACTACAAGTTGGGGAGGGAAAAAGGAACTTGTCTTCCTGAAGTTAATTTCTGACCACAGTCTCTTGTCTTTCAGGCTTTCTCGGACACTTTCTTTCACATCTGTACTCTTCACCATCATCAAGGCATGCAGGCACTCTATACCTTCATTTATCCTAGCTCTTTATGCCTTCCCTGGCTTCTTATTCATTCTTGGGTAACCATCTGAAATACTCTTTCATAAGCCATCTGGATTCCTTCACAGTTCTATTTCTGCTGTCACACGTGGCCAGAAAACAGCATTAAAGGCAGAAACAACATTAAATTCATGTTTTCACCGTAAAATACCTGTTCTCCTACCTCATTTAAGCCATCAGAACTGCCCTTTCTTTTGTTATCACCCTCTGTCTCATTTTGGAGTGGTCACTGATTATTCCATACCTCTACCTCCCTCCTTCAGCCCCTGCAACTCTCTTGGCAGATGGCTCTGACCTCTGTCTCATTGAAAAAGTGTGACTCACCAGTATGGTCTTTCTCAACTTTCTATTCAGTGTCTTCATACGTGTGTACATCCAGACCTCAATTTTTCCCATTTTAGAGGTTGAGTTTTGCTCTTTTTTTTTTCAAAGCCCACCTCTCTGTATTTAGAACATTATATGTGCTAAATCGATATTTGTTGAATGTACAGATTAATGTACAAAAAGAGAGAGACAAAAAATATGAGATTAGGGATAAAGGTATGACAGACTTTCTTTCTGGTATAGGAGGGCCTTCAAATAACTCTTTATCTTTCTTTTGAGATCTCACTGAATCAGTCATTTACTTTCTCCTGTATTTAAATTTCTTCTCTACTGACAACTTTAAGTCTTATTAATATGTTCAAGTCTTTACCCTTCTAGGTAGCAGTCAATTTCTATTCTCCCTTCATAATTAACATTTCTTATGCATTCATTTAGTGAATGTTTCTTGAGACCTTATAAACTATGAGACACTAGCTCAAAGAGCAATGTAGGCTCACAATAAATATTTTCTGTCTATTCATTGCATGAATGGAATTATCAGATATAATTTATGTTTCAATCTGGAAAGGAAGTACTTCTAGGGAGGATGTTGAAACAAGAAGCATATAGTCAGTCATCCTATTTACTACCCACTGCAATAGGGAATGATAGTCTAATAGCCATGAAATTGAGCATGAACTCTGCTGCTAGACTGCCTGATGTTGAAATTGGTTCCATCACTTACTTGTAGTGTTTCCTGGGGAAATTATGTAACCTCTCTGTCCCTCAGTTTCCTCGTTGTAACATGGTGATAACCATAGTACCTATTTCATAAGGTTATTGCTTTAAGTGAATTAAAGGGTAAGGCACTTAAAACTCTGTCTTTCTGTAGTAAGTGCTCTGTAATTATTATTGATATCTGACATTTTCCTTATAATTACACTGAAATTGCTTTCATTACGATTAACAATGAACTCCAAATAGTCCAAATGAATGAATGGACTGCCTTTTCTTCATTTCTTATCACCTTTAAAGTCATTTAAAAAAAAATGATTTCTTTGGCCTCCATAATACACTCATCTCTGGGTTCTCTTCATTCATATTTTTTGTGGGTTCACTTTGTGAGATCTATTCTTTAAATATGCCTTTCCCTGGGCATTTGCTCATGAGTCATTTTTGAAATTTGGGTTCTCCCTGAGTGATGGGATTCACTCTCATAGATTCATGTACCAACCATATGCTGCTGACTTATTAAATCCAAAATTTCACCTCAGATCTCTCTGCTAATTTCACACTTACATACCCAACTTTATGTTCAATATTGCTACTGTGTGTTCCAACTTTTCCTCCAACTCAACATTTCTAAAACTGATCTCATCTTCTTCACCCAAAATTTGTCTTTTCTTTCTTACTCCTTTAGTTAATTGAAACACTAGCAGCTTACAAATACAAACTAGAAATAGGGAAATCATCCTTTTGCTATCTTACATTCAAAGTCAGTGATTCACAAATTATATGATTGCATCACATGTGGATTGTGGGAATCCACTCCTCCTTTGCCACTGCATTTTCAACTCTCATTCTAATTGTTTCTGCTTGGATTATAGTAATCACACAACTGTTCTCCTTTCCTCCAGTTTTGCTCCAAGAAGTCCATCTTTCATGAATTCAACAGTCCATGCTGTCCTTGGCAAGGAGAGCTACCAAGTCAAATGGCAAGCTTCAGACAGGTATTATGAGCGAATGAAGTTGGTTAGAATAGGTAATGAAATATTGCTTCTCCCGTTTTTTTTTTTTAATACATGGTACTTTTGGTCTATCTTCCACTTTACACTTTTGACATAGACATAAGTAGAGAGAAATATTTCTTCACTATAAGAAGAAGGTGTAAGATCGATGATAAATGGGTATGCTCTTATCATTTATTTGGCACTAGCAAGGAAACAGTAGTTTAACCAAGGCCAGGTCCAGTCTAAATGAGACAGTAACTAGTCAACTATGGGTAATAGATGCCATGCAGAATATGAACTGTGAGATGTTGGATCCTTCCTTTTTTTTTTTTTTTTTTTGAAAGAAAAGTAGTCACCAGAGTTTTAAATATGGGAAGAATTTTAAAACTTCAATGTAATAGCCAAATGCATATGTAACCTAGATTTTTCTAGAGGGTCACCAATTAGTAACCTTTTTTTAAAACATAAATTAAACATGTAAATCTACTCAGAAGATATTTGGGTTTCCCATTCCCTATAGGATATGGTCCAAGATCCTTAACACAGCAATTAAGAACATCCATGTTCTGGCCCCTCCCTCACCCTCTTAGCTCTGAAAAATGTCTCTTCTCTCTAGAACTTCATGCTTTGACATGGCAAAATGACTCTTATTTCCTGCCCACATAAGATCATGTCTTACTTTTGTTCTGCCTGTTGTGCTGTCCCCTATAAGTAGAACATCACATTTCTTTCTTTGCTACCCTGACTCTTATTCCACCCCGAGGACCTGGAGCCATACCTCCTGCAAGAAATCTCCCCTGACTCTTGCTTGTACATTTTCCTCTCACTGTACTTCCCTTGTGATTTTGTGATGTGCTTGTCTTTCCCACAGTAGACTTCAACCTTTTTGAAGGCAGGGGCCTGTGTCCTTCATAATTGTACCTTAGTATGAAACATATCCCACTGCAGACACATAGTGGGCAGTTAATAAAAGGTTGTTGTTTTTTAAGTAATATGAATGAAAGCTGAGCAATAGGCTACTAAAATTTTTTATACTACCTTACAGCAGCTTTTCAAATACTAATCAAGTACTGTTAGAATTAATAAAGGTTTTTACACCTTATAAAGTCATTTCCTACTACGCTATTTTTCTTCTGTTTTACATCATTCCTATAAAAGCTTATTTCTATTTTTCAGTGATAAAATTAAAACTCAGAGAGGTTAGGAGACTTATTAAGTTTATACAGTTACAAAGAAATTAATAAATTCTACTTCTGCCTTTTGTATCCAGTTTTCCCTTTACAACATCAGAGCTACTCTCTCACTGTCATTCAAAATTTCAGTAGATAGAATTCAGAGGGCCACCCTGGCTAGCATGGCTCAGTGGACTGAGTGCTGGCCTGTGAACCAATTGGTTGCCAGTTTGATTCCCAATCAGGGCACAAGCCTGGGTTTCTGGCCAGGTCCCCAGTTGGGGGTGCATGATAGGCAACCACACATTGATTTTCTCTCCTTCTCTTTCTCCTTCCCTTCTCCTCTCTATAAAAATAAATGAATAAAATCTAAATTTTTTTTAAAAAAGAATTCAGAGGGCCTGTGACCTTAAATGTGAAAGAAGTATACCTTACTTTCATTAACCTTTAACTAAAATTTAGCATCTCCTTCAATTATGTAAGAAAGCAGCAAACCATACTAGAACAAGTAGCGCCTATAAATGTCACAAATGGAAATCACAAACATTTTCATATCACAGTAAAGTTGCTGCTGTCTTTGAAATATCATTTATGCTCTTTGTTATTTCAAAACTATGTCTGCTATTAGACTCGCTTATGAATCTTGTTATTTATTTCATCAATAAAGAAGCATGCATATTACTTACTAATGTGCTACTAAAATTATTTTAACACTGGATTTCAATATATCTGACTTTCTACTTAGCCTATGTCTCTTGTGTCATGCATGTAAAACATTGTCCTGAGAAAGGGTCTGTGGGTGTTACAAGACTGGGAAGCCTCCACCACATGAAACAGATTTTGAAGCCCTGAGACTACTTTGCGTTGCACCTTCACTGAGAGGGTTCCCCCAGGATGCAGGTGAATACCCTGCCCTCTCTGGCAGACGTGATCATGCCCTCCATGCACTGTGCAGCAGCCTACCTGGGGACACATCCCAGCTCAGCCACCTAACAATACTGAATGTATCGATTGGTCAAATCATTTAACCCTATTGCTTTAATTCCCTTATTTGTACCTATCTTTTTGGATTGTTGCAGTATTGACCAAGCTTAGTTCTGTACCTGGCAAGTCATGCTGCATGTGTTGATTCTTCTGGTTACTATTTATAACATTCTTTCTTTCCAAGGCAAAAAAAGAAAGTTTTAGAATCCTTCCCAGTACAGCACTGCAGCAGCTACTAGCAATTGATCAGAGGTTACTGGGAAGGAGGAAATTATTGTCAGTCTTGCAATTATTCAGTATATGGGCCTAAGCACGCTTTTCCATGTTTCGAGTTACACTACTCTATGCAAATATACACATTTTTTAAAAATCGAATTTATTGGGGTGACAGTGTTCACAAAACCATACAGGTTTCAACTTTACAACTCAATAAAACCAAACATACAATTTTTTATTCTCAACTACCATCACCTTTAGAACGGATTTTTGGCCTGCTAATGCTCAGATCAGAAACTAGAGTTTAGGAGCACTGGTCACAGGGACCTGGGACAAGGGTATTTTCTATAGAGTAGACAAGAGGCCCACTAGGGAACAAGGGGAGTCAGAGCACATGATGCATTATGAATGAATCTGATTATTACACCTAGAAAATTTAGGGGAGGGGATTTGCAATGGGAAGTGCGGAGCAGCCAGCAGATTGGTCATTAGTCCATGGTTCAGTCCTGGCTCTGGCATTCATGACTGGGAGAATTTGAGCAAATTCTTTTAGCTCTCAAGAGCTCAGTTTTCCTTTCTTTAGAATACAATAATGTCATCATTACTGTCACAAGTCTGCCATGATGTGTGTTGGAGATAATAAGCATAAATATAAGGACAGTATATTGGCATATTTAGGGATATTCAACAAATACTAATTTCCTTTTCCTTACCTCACTTTTAAAGTATGGGACATTATTCCAGTACCACATAAATCCTTTTAAAATTCCTCATCCAAATGGTGACAGAAAATGACTCAATACTACCAAAGAGAATCTAATCTGATTCTTCACCCTTTACTTTTGGACAAACTTAGAAATGCAGTAGACTGATAATTGATGCCCCTAAGTAAAGTGCAATAATCAAAGCCAAGAAGTCACCAGAATAATATAGACCTCTTCCTCCTTACTACTTGACAACCACTGAAGTGGACCTTATCAAACAGCAATTGTATTTAAACATTTCGTTCTCTCCAGTGGACACATTATTTCCCTTCTAAGGCTTCTGCTGCAGATGAGCAGTGTATCTAATTAACGGGGCATGGCAGTGAACCAGTCATCACATTGACAGAACACCTTTGTCATTGCAGAAAGGAAAGCTAACCACTGTGTCTTTTCCAAAAGGTTTGAGATGAAAACTGACCTTGGGATTCTTTTAAAATCTAGGTCCTCTTTCCATCTAGTAGAACTTAAGTACTGAAATGAGTAATTCAATTTCCTTTACTTTTCATTCTTTAGTGACAGGCATATATAAATGATTTGTCATTATAAATGACTGTGTGACTGGTGCGCTTGTAGGTAATCCTTAAATCAAGGCAATAAAGGGAACTTATAGGAGGTTCAGGTGGAAGGGTCTTTCATCCTATTCTGTACTCACTTGCCCATTCTTGAAACAAGAGTGAGGAAATTTTTTCTTGTGAAGGAACAGATATTAAATATTTTTGGCTTTGTAGGTCACATAACCTCTGTTGGGATGATTCATCTCTGCCACTGCAGTGTGAAATCAGCCATAGACAATGAATAAACAGATGAGAGTGATTATGTTCCAATACAACTTTATTTACAAAAACAGAGGGTGGGTTAGACTGGGGCTGCAAGATGTAGTTTGCCAACTTCTGCTTTAGGCTAGTGGTTCTGGAGTGGGATCTCAAGAGTAGCTGCAGCAACATCACTTGGAGACTTTTAGAAATGCACATTTCCAAGCCTAGATGTACAGACTCAGAAACCTTAAAGAGGAGGTCCAGTAATCTGTGTTCCAAGAAGCCCTCTTAGTGATTCAGAGACATGAGGACCACTGCTTAGCCTAAAGGACTACATGCCTAATCCATATAGAACTCCCTCCAACCCAGTTTACAGCTAGAACTCATTTAAAAAATGTTTCATGCTGAATGCTGATTTTAATGCCTGCAACTACACCGGCATTTATATATTTGTTCAATATAAGTTATCCATAGGTAATCCCTCAGATAAGATTAGTTTGTCCATACTTCATTGCATAGATCATTTTTTCATTTGTTGACTAATGAAAACAATAACCTTGTAAAGCAGATAATCCTTCAGTGCTAAATTCTACAAAGGTGCATATAAATTTAGATTAAATTATGCACTGTTTGGTGCACAGTCAGATTTTCTTACAAACAGATGAAGTAGTTGATATTACTTTCGCAAAATGCAAAATTAAAATGGTAGAAATAGATGATGTATTATACATAATTAACCAAGCAGATATCTTAGTAAATCGTCTATTTTTTCAGTAAAGGAAATCAAACATTCAAATGCATAGTTCATAAAGCATAATATGTCTATGGATGTAAATATCAACATGCCCAAGTCTTGTCTAATTATCATCGGATCACTATAAAAGCTGGATACAAATAGCAGCTACAATTATCAAGGTAATCTTTCACTTTTATTTTAAGTTACTGGACAGTTGTTGGTTAGATAAATACATTATTTAAATATATTATTCAATATAACAATTTGTAAAATGTTTGCTCTGTCAATATCTTATACATAACAAATTGTGATACTGAGAAGAGACAGAGCAATGTTTGAGATTATAGTGCCTACAAATTATATAGGTGGAATCTGAAACCAGATTCATCTTACTTAAAAAGAAGAGCTGAAGCAATAGCATTTTATATTATACATACATAGTAAAATATTCATATTCTTGCAAATATTCTCAGGGAAATATCATTTAATGGTCAACTATTCAGTAAAGGCTGGCACTCCCTATCATGGTGTAGCAGTTCCTGGAAAGCCCAGACAAGGACTACATTTCCCAGGTGCCCTTCATTTGGGTGGGGGTCATGTGACTACTCCTGGTATATACTTTGTGAGAGGAAATAATATGTGTCCCATGAGGGTGAGAGCAAAGGAATAAAGCAGATTTGAGAATAGCTTCAAGGAAAAAGCATTGGAAGTGATCACTGGTGGGTAGACATAAAGGGGAAAAAGGAGATCATGAGCCTCGGCATGCTTTAGGAAATTGTGTTGCCCCTGCAACAACAAACTCAGATTTTTTTTAAAGAAATTATTTAGTTGTCTGAGCTTAAAACACTCCCGAATTAGTTTGAAAAATAAGTATTCTGTGAAATTTGTAGAGCCCCAGCACCTGACCATTCAGATGAGGCCATAAAGGATGATGGACAGAGCAAACCTACCTGAAGGCAGAGGGAGGGCCCTGGAGGGACATAGACTGGTAGTTTCTCCAGCAGGGGAAGTTTCTCTGGAGGGCAGGGGACCCTGTAGTGTCCATCACACTGGATTTAGGATGGTTAGGAAATACTGACTGCTGTTTCTTTTCCCTATGAGTAGGAGTTTTTTAATTGATTCTTCCCTGTCCCAACACCTATCTTTTTAATATGTGAGGTTTCTAGGAAGATAGATTAGGAAGAGAAATCTCATCTGCACTTAATGGAGAAACAATTCACTGCCTGGAGACCCTCTTTGGGCTGCTTTCTTTGGGCAGGGGAATGGTGTTCTATGTATATGGGAAAGTATTTGGTGGATGGAGATAAATATTGTGGAAGAGACAGCCAGTGGCCTTCCATAGTTTTGTGTTCTTAGTTCATAGAGGAAAGGTATGATGGGAAGAATCTGCCTTGCACAGACTATTTCCCAGCTTCCTTGCAATGAGGTGGACCATGCACCAATAGAATGTGAATAGAAGTAATGTGGGCCTTGTAGGTGGGCTTTCGCCACTGTCTGTCACTTGATATAGGTGCCCCAGGAGCAACATATGACAGAACCACAGTATGAAAGGACTGAGATTCATAAATCACCACATGGAGGAGAGCCACCTGCTATTCAGGTGTGCAGGAATCAGTTTTATGTAAATAGATATCTATTATATTACACCACAGAATCATACAGTTGGGGTACATAGGCATATATTATCAAATATCTGCTCCTCTGTCCTTTTCAGATGTCTGGTGTAAAGAAGCAATCTTTAGGAAAGATTGCCTGTGAAACTCTTAATCTGTTCTCTTCTGCAGGCACTGGAATCTATTTTGATTTCATTCAGGCTAGCTGAGCACTGATGTCTATATGGGTCATTCTGCATATACAACCTGTGGAATTACTTTTATTGAATTGTGTCAGTCCATCAGCCTACTCCAAGGAATTTTGGCCAAGTATCCCATGAATTTTGTGCAATGCAATACAGATTTCCTTCCCCTATCATTCTTCCTTTCTACACTCACTAAATGTGTATTGGTAGCCACTGTGTCATGCACATGATTGGGGTGCTAGGGTGTAATGAAGATATTATTGTTCTCACAGTTTCTTTTTTTATTTAAATCTGAATATACTTCTCTTTAGCACTGTGCCAGGGATGGCTGAGTCTGTCCTAACTAATTACCTGGATTAAGCTGAGAACCTTTTAAAACTTGTAACCTGTCTTATGGAAATCCCTTGTAGGTAACTAACTGCTTTTCTTTTATGGCTTTTAAGATTCTCTCTTCGTATTTAATTTTCAGCATTTTAATTATGATGTGCCTTAGTTGTTGGCCTCTTTGTCTCCATCTTATTTGGAACTCTCTGTGCTTCCTGGAATTTCATGTGTATTTCCTTCACCAAGTTAGGGAAATTTTCTTTAATTATTTTTTTCAAATAGGTTTCCAATTTCTTGCTCTCTCTCTTCTCCTGCTGGCATTCTGATGATACGAACTTTGGGACACTTGAAGATGTCCCAGAGTTACCTTATACTTTCTTCATTTTTTTGGATTTTTTTCTTCTTGCTGTTCTGATTGTTTGTTTTATTTTGCATCCTTATATTCCAAATTGCTGAAGACCATCAGTTGATTTGTCAAAAGAAACTTTGCAGGTCAGAAGGAAGTGGCAAGAAATATCCAAAGAGATGAAAAACAAGGACCTGCAATCAAGATTACCCAGAAAAGCTGTCATTTGGAATTGAAGAACAGGTCTTAGAAGATGGTGGCAAGGTAGGTTGGAGCTGAGACCACTTGCTCGTGCACCCAACTGGGGCACTTAGCTGACCTTCCAAAAAACAAAGTTAAGAGCCAACACAATCTTAGCTAATATGAAGTTTGGAAGCCAAAATGTGCAGAGGACACTTGAAAACAGGCAGTAAGGAGGTTTTATAGCCAGATGATAAAAGTCCCTAGACATAGCACTAGAAACTGTGGCTATGCCAGGGACAACATTGGAGGAGAGCTGGGTCAGTGATGGCAGCCTAGTGGCTCCCTCCCATCCCAAGGCAAGGCAAATGCAGACCTGTGCCAGGAGAGACTTGAACACATAAAGTCACCTGGGAAAAAAGAGGCAGCACACATACACACAACTAACAGTGACCCAAACTAGGACAGTGGTCACCAGCTGGGACAGTGCTGGAGAGAGGGGGGAATCCTGGTGACACTGGAGCCGGGAGACAAGGTGGGCTGTGACTGGTCATGACTGAGATAGACTCTGGACTTGCCAGAGAGTTGGAGTGTGTGGATAGCCAGGCAGTGGCTCTGAGAGGCAGCTGGTTCTGAGGATCTGAGGCAGCTGGACAGACACTTCTTGCATGCAGCCGCCAGGCCAACAAAAAGAGAGGAGGTTTATCAGTACGAGCTCAGTGCAACTGTGCAGAGTGGAGAGTGCAGGATGCACAGTACTCTGAGGGCAGTGGGCTGGAAACTGGGAACCTGTGATTACTGTGGCCCAGATTAAGCCTCCTTCCTTGCGGAAAACTGAGCCCAACCCCCCACTGCCTGCAGGAGTCAGGAAGATCTGCAAAACCAGCCAGGCAGACTTAACAACCAGGAGGGGGCTTGCTTTTTTTTTTTTTTTTTTTTTTTTTTCTTTCAAGAGTAAGGATAAGACCTGGAGCTGAGAGAAAACCAGAGACAGGTCCAGAAAGAAGTCAGAAGATGAACACCAAGAGCTGAGAAAAATTTCTCCTTGCTGTTCATCAGAACTTGTTTCTTAAAATTTCTCTTTCTTTTCCTTTTTTAAGGTTTTTTGTTTGTTTTTGTTTTTCTGTTTTGCTTCCTTTCATATTATATTTTAATTTTTATTCTTTCACTTCACTCATATTCCAAAAAACTCACTACTCTTGGTCTTTTACTTTTTATTCTTTTTATTCAGATTATATATTTTTATCATATTATTGTTATTCCAAATCCCACACAACACTTTTCCCTAGTCTTCCTCTATTTCGCCAATCTTCCTGAGCTTTATTACTGTTGTAAAATTTATTTTCTCTTACATTATGCCATGTTCCTATCCCTTACTCTTGTATTTCTCCTCTAACCTTGCATAAGCACTCTTCTTTCTTAAGTCAGCTCACATTCTTTTTCCCCTCTTAACAGAGTCTTATTTCTTTTCCACCTTTTTAAAACAGTGGCTACTTGGGCAAAATGCCAGTTATTGCTGTACTTCTCCAATGGAACTCTTATTTGTTTTCTATTTGTTTGTTCTTTAAATCCCATAGAATAATCTCCTGCTGTCTTACTCTATTTTGCTTTCCTCATGCCCCTGATCAGTTGAATGAGAAATTTTATATCATTTTTTTAAATCCCTCTCTCAGCCTGGGCTTTATTCCTTACTTTTACTTGTTTGTTTTTCACTATCCCCTCAAAATTATTTTTCTTTACTGTAGACATCTCATATTCACTTTTCTCTTTTGTACAATATTCTTATTCCTGTTCTACTTTTGTTAAACTTCATTCAGCTGTCATTGTTATTGACTCTGCTGTGGTTTTTCTGCAATTTTGTCCCCATTGGCCCAATACCTTTTCAATTTTACTTCTAATCTCATAGTATAATTTTCCTTTTTCTTACCCCATTGTTCCCAACACTTTCCATGTTTTACTTATGTTTTAAATTTTGTTTTTTCTTTTTCTATGTCTTAGTTCTACCCCTACTCTTATCAATTCTCTTACCTCTTACCACTCAGTAACATTTTCTCCTCTTTTAGTCATCTCATATTCCTTTTGTCATATCTTATATTTGTAATCTCTCTTAACTTCTATTAATCTTTGCTCAGTTGTGGTTGAGATTGCTGATGTGGTATGGGGGTTCTTTTTGCTGGCATAAGTTTGGTTGTCTGGTAATATTGTTTTGTTAAACAACATCTGTACAACAGCATACAAAACAAAGTCGGAGTTCTGACTACCAGTAAGCCTGCAGAAGGGGAAAACCCACCAACAAAGAAGCCACCAACAAGTAAAGCCCAAGTACAACAAAATAGCCTACACAAATGGAAGAAAGGGAAACCCTAGAGAATCCAGACAAGGAGATCAAAGAGATTGCACCACTGAGTCCTACAGAACTCCTAATACAGAAGTCTGCCCCATGAGGACAGGCAGGCAAAGAAGAGCACCCTGAGACACAAAAAATAAATATAAAGAGTCACATAAAATGGAGAGACAAAGACAGAACCCACAGTCAAAAGGAATGGAAGAATCCTCAGTAAAAGAGCTAAATGAAATTGAGGTAAGCAATCTATTAGGCATAAAATTTAAAAAAATGGTTATTTTTTATTTAAAAAAAAAAGATGCTCAAGGAGCTCAGTACAAACCACACGGAATTGAGTGGAGACTACAACAGCATGAAAAAGGAAATAGAAACTATAAACAAGAACCAGAAAGAAATGAAGAATACAATATCTGAAATTAAAAGTACACTTTTTAATTTCATTGAAAAATACACTGAAATTAAAAGAAGGAATTGCATGCAGAATGGATTAAGAAGAACTGAATCAGCGAGTTGGAAGGCAAGGTAGAAAGATATACCCAGGTAGAGCAACAAAGTGAAAAAATATTTCATTTTGTATTAGATAGCTTCAGGGAACTTCAGGAAAACCAGAAATATAACAGCATTTACATCATAGGAATACCAGAAGGATAAGCAAATAAACAAGGTATAAAAAATCTATTTGAAAAAATAATGACAGAAAACTCCCCTAATTTGGAGAGGGGAAAAGCCATGCAAGTTTGGGAAGCACAGAGGTTCCCAAACAAGAGAAACCCAAAGAGGCCTACTCCAAGACATGTCATAATTAAAATGCCAAATTTGGAAGACAGAGAATCTTAAAAGCAGCTCGGGGAAACAGATAGTAACATACAAGGGAGCTCTGATAAGGCTAGCAGCTGATTTTGCAACACAAACACTATAAGCCAGAAGGGAATGGCAAGTAATAGTCAAAGTAATGAAAAACAAAGGCCTACAACCAAGACTATTCTACCCAGCAAGGCTGTCATTAAAAATGGAAAGCAAAATAAAGAGTTTCCCAGACAAAACAAGGTGAAAAGAATATGTCACCAAACCAGCATTGCAAGACATGCTAAAGGGACTGCTTCAAGAAGATGAAGGTAAAGAGTGACAGAGAGAGGAACACAGGTACAAAAGGAAAACATGTCAATGAATATGTACCTATTAAAAGTAACCATAAATGTCAATGGATTAAATGCTCCAATCAAAAGACATAAGGTAGCTGAATGGATAAGAAAACATGACCTGCATATATGCTACCTACAAGAGATCCACTTCAGAACAAAAGACCCACGCAGGCTGGGTGTAAGGGGTAGAAAAAAATATCCCAAGTAAATGGACAGGAATAAAAGCCAGGATAACAATACTTATATTATACAAAATAGATTTCAGAACAAAGGCCATAAAAAGTGTGAAGAAGGTCATTTCATAATTCTAAAGGGAAAAATCCACCAGGAAGTTATAAACATTCTAAACATATATGCACCCAACATAGGAGCACCCAAATATATAAGGAAAATCATGGAGTACTTCAAGAAAGATATAGACAGCAACACACTGATAGTAGGGGATTTTAACACTCCACTGTCAACAATGGATAGGTCTTCCAAACAAAGAATCAACAAGGACTGTGTCACTGGATGACATGCTAGATCAAATGGGCTCAACTGATATATACAGAACCTTTCACTCTAAAGAAGCAAAATATACATTCTTTTCAAAGCACATGGAAGATTTTCAAAATAGGCCACATGATAGGACACAAAACAAGCTTCAACAAATTCAAGAAAATTGAAATCATATCAAACATTTTCTTAGATCACAATGGCTTGAAACTAGAAACTAATCTCAAGGAAAAAACTCAAAAACAGTCAAATACATGGAAACTGAATAACATGTTATTAAACAATGAATGGGTATACAATGAGATTAAAGAAGAAATCAAAAAGTTTCTGGAAACAAATGACAATGAACACACAACAGCCCAAAACCTATGGGACACAATGAAGGCAGTCCTGAGAGGGAAGTTCATAGCAATACAGGCCTAACTAAAATAGAGAAAAATTTCAGATAAATGACCTAACCCTACATCTATAAAAACTAGAGGAACAAGAGCAAACAAAGCCCAGAGCGAGCAGAAGGAAGGAAATAACAAATATCAGAGCAGAATTAAATGATGTAGAGACTAAAAGAGCAATTTAAAGGATTGATAAATCCAAAGAACAATCAATGAGCTTGTTCTTTGAAAAGAAGGACAAAATTGACAAGCCTTTAATCAGACTCATCAAGAAAAAAGGAAGGATGGCCCAAATAAATAAAATCAGAAGTGAAAGGGATAAAATTTCAACCAATACCACAGAAATTCAAAGAATGGTAAGAAATTACTATGAACAACTATATGCCAAGAAATTTGAAAACTTGGGCAAAATGGACAAATTTCTAGAAACACATAATCCTCCAAAACTGAGTCCAGAAGAAGCAGAAAGCTTGAATAGACCAATACCAGCTAGTGAAATTGAAGTAATAGTTAAAAAAACAACAACAAACTCCCAGCACACAAAAGCCCTGGGCTGGACCAATTTACAGAATTTTACCAAACACTTAGAGCTAACCCTGATTCTTCTCAAACTATTCCAACAAATTCAAGAGGAGGGAAGACTCCAAACTGTTTTTATATGGCCAGTATTATCCTAATGCCAAAAGCAGATAAAGACACAACAAAGAAAGAAAACTACAGGCCAATATCACTGATGAACATAGATGTTAAAATCCTCCATAAAATACTGGCAAACCAGATACAGCAATATATTAAAAAGATGATAAACCATGATCAAGTGGGATTTATCCCAGGGATGCAAAAATAGCACAATATACACAAGTAAATGTAATACATAACATAAACAATATGAATGACAAAAACTACATGATCATATCAACAGATGCTGAAAAAGTATTTAATAAAGTACAGCACTCATTTAATATTAAAAACACTCAGCAAAGTGGGAACAGAGGGAGCATACCTCAACATAATAAAGATCATATACAAGAAACCTACAGCCAACATAATACTTATTGGGCAAAAACTAAAGGTTTTTCTCCTAAGATCAGGCACAAGACAAGGGTGTCCAGTTTCACCACTTCTACTCAACATGGTATTGGAAGTTCTAGCCACAGCAATAAGGCAAGAAAAATAAATAAAAGGCACACAAATTGGAAAGAAGTAAAGCTGTCATTGTTTGCAGATGACATTATAGTGTACATAGAAAACCCTATAGATACTATCAAAAAACTACTCGATCTAATAAACAATTTTGTCAAAATGGCAGGATACAAACTCAACATTCAGAAAGTGAAGGCATTTTTTTTACGCCACCAACGAAATATCAGAAACAGAATTTAGGAAAATAATCCCATTTACTATAGCATCAAGAAACATAAAATACTTAGGAAAAAACTTAACCAAGGAGATAAAAGATATGTACTCAGAAAACTACACAACACTGAAGAAAGAAATTAAGACACAAATAAATTGAAACATATGCTGCATTCATGGATTAGAAGAATTAATATCATTAAAATGCTCATATTATTTAAAGCAACCTTTAGATTCAACATAATCCCTATCAAAATACAAATGACATATTCCCCAGGTATAGAACAAATATTGCAAAAATTTATATGGAAGCATAAATGACACCAAATAGCCTCAGCAATTTTGAGAAAGAAGAAAAAAGTAGGAGGGATCACAATACCTGATGTCAAGCTATATTACAAGGCCACAGTAATCAATACAGTCTGGTACTGGACTGTACAGAACAGAAACCTAGATGAATGGAACAAAACAGAGAACTCAGAAATAAATACATGCCAATATGGTCAATTAATATATGAAAAAAAAGGAGCAGGAACTTAATATGGAGTAAAAATAGCCTCTTCAATAAATGGTGTTGGGATATCTGGACAGCTGCATGCAAAACAATGAAACCAGACTACAAACTTACACCATACACAGAAATAAACTGAAGATTGATAAAAAACTGAAATATAAGTCATGACACTATAAAAGTTGTAGGGGAAACATAGGCAGGAAAATTTCAGATATCCCACCCAGCAATATTTTCACTGGTACATCCTCTATGGTAAGGGATATAAAGGAAAAAATAAACAAATGGGACTATATCAAACTAAAAACCTTCTGCACAGCTAAAGAAAACACCAGCAAAATTGAAAGGGAACCAACCATATGGGAAAACATATTTGCCAATGATATCTTGGACAAGGTTTTGATCTGCAAAATATATAAAGAACTCACATGACTCCACACCAGGAAGACAAACAATCCAATTAAAAAATGGGCAAGGGATCTTAATAGACAATTCTCCAAGGATGAAATGGAAAGGGCCCATAAACACATGAAAAAACGCTGGCTATCACTAGCCTTTAGAGAAATGGAAAGTAGAACCACAACGGGATATTACTTCACACTAGTCAGAATGGCCATTATTAATAAATCAACAAACAAGTGCTGGTGAGTTTGTAGAGAAAAGGGAACCTTAGTACACTGTAGGGGGGAATGCAGACTGGCACAGCTACTGTGGAAAACAGTATGAAAATTCCTCAAAAAACTAAAGATGGAAATGCTTTTTGATTCAGCGATCCCACTTAGGATTGTACCCTAAAATCCTAAATCACCTATTCAAAAGAACCTATGCTATGAATACCCCAAGGTTCATAGCAGTCTTATTTACAATAGCCAAGTGCTGGAAACAGCTTAAGTTCCCATCAGTCAATGAGTGGATCAAAAAAACTGTGGTACATTTACAAAATGGAATACTATGCAGCAGAAAGAAAGAAGGAATTCCTACCCTTCATAACAGCATGGATGGAACTGGAGATCATTATGCTGAGGGTAATAAGCCAGGCGGTGAAAGATAAATACCATATGATCTTACCTATAAATGGAACCTAATCAACAAAAAAAAAAACAAATGAGCAAAATAGAATTGGAGACTTGGAAATAAAGAACAAACTGACAGTGACCAGAAAGGAGGGGTGAGGGAGATAATGAGGGGAAGAAGGAGAAGGGGCAAGCAAATCAACATGAATGGAGAATTTATGGCACAGACAATGAGGGGGATTGACTGTGGGAGTGAAGTGGGGACAGGGTAGGGGAAAGCAATGGGGAACTGTAACTGAACATCAATTAAAAAAAAAAAAAGAATTGAAGGACCGATAAAGAGCTTCCCAGATAAGAAAAAGCTAAAGGTGTTCATCACCATCAAACCAGTATTATATGAAATATCAAAGGGTTTTCTTTAAGAAGAAGAAAAAAATCATGAAAAATTAAATGGCAATAAATGCATACCAACAATTAAATCTAACAAAACAATATTAACAAACAAGCATAACAGAAATAGAATCATAGATACAGAGAATGTTCTGACAGTTGCCAGATGGGAAGGGGGTCAGGGAGATGGGTGAAAAAAGTGAAAGAATTAAGAAGTGCAAATTTGTAGTTACAGAATAGTCATGGGAATGTAAAGTACCTTATAGAGAACAGAATAGCTAAATAACATCTATGCAGAACCCATGGACATGGACAACAATGTGGGAGTTGCCTGAGGGAGTCAGGGAGCTGAGTTGAGGGGGACAAAGGGGAAAAATTGGGACAACTGTAATTGCATAAAGAATAAAATATAATTTAAAAAATCTTGTAGCTAGCCTTGTTTCCTTCTTTCCCTTGTCTTTTTAGAGGCTTAAAGTCAATCTGTGTCCCACTGTTGGTATATTTACAGGCTTCAGTGACCTCCTCTCCGTGTATTTGCATCTCCCTGGGCCCCTTATTTGTCTCTTCCTCTCATTGTCCCTGTATCTACTTCTTTTATGTCTATATAATATTTTATCTTTCCCTGTTGTGTGTGTTACATTCACAGAAGTTATGTTTGATCTTTTCTGGAACATTTATAAATGAAAAATGAAAAGAGCAGAAATAATTCTCAGGACTATTTAGAGTTTCCCAATGAAGTGGGCTGAATCTGGACAACAGAAGTTGTCTTGGTTTTATGTGTGAATGAGCCATGGTGTCACAAAGATGAGCACCTGTCTCCCTGAGCACCAGAGATTATTAACACCCAGGGATTTGCTGTTCATTGTTGAAGCTCTATGATTATTTAATTTCAGCTTTTCAGAGACACATCTGTTTGTTCCACATTTGTGTTAAATTCAAATCAGAGCCAAAGTTTTGAAATTGGCTCTGAGCAGTCCTGTAGTTTATTTTATTTTGTACATTATACACCTGCTTGCTTTACTTTTGAGGCCTACATTATTAGATGATCAATTAATGAACACTTGGCTCAAATTTAAACATTAACCTAGAATGCAAGAAAGCAATTTGGCTCCATCTTACCTTTCTGTTATTTGCCATTTTTTCCTGTTATTCTCTGAGGCACCAGGCAAATTAATTGGTGCTCTTGGAACATGTATTATGATTTTTATCTCTCTATGACTGTGTCTCCTATTAACTGCACCTGGGCTAAGAACAATAGCTTACATTTATGGAGCAGTCATCTGCCAGGTATTTGTAAATCCCTTCACTTGCACTGATCCTATCAACTAGATGCCATTCTCTTCTCATTTTACAGATGTGGAAACTGAGGGTGGATAAAAGTTAATTCCTTTTATGTTTATATTCATTTCTAGTGTATTTTTCATTACCATTTAGTCCCCATATACTTCTCTCCTCCCTGCAATTGCTATACTCTTGTTCATGTTCATGAGTCCTTTTTCCTTTTGGCTAAATCCCTTCATTCCCTCCACTCCCCACTTAGTTGTCGTCCTTCTCCCTATCTATGATTCTGTCTCTATTTTTCTTCTTAGTTCTATTTTTTAATTAGAGTACACATATGAGTGAAATAATATGTTATATGTCTTTCTCTGACTGGCTTATTTCACTTAGCATAATGTTCTCCAGGTCCATCCACACTGTGGCAAAGCAAAAAGATTGATTTTTTTTTTTTTTTACAGCTGAGTAGTATTCCATAGCTGAGTGTAAATGTCCCATAGTTGTTTTATCCACTCATCTACTGATGAACATTTGGGCTACTTCCATATCTTGGTAATTGTAAATAATGCTGCAATGAACATAGTGGCGTTTATATTCCTTCCCATTAGTATTTGGGGTTCCTTCAGATAGGATTGCTGGGTCAAAAGGTAGATCCATTTTTAATTTTTGAGGTGTCTCCATGCTGCTTTCCACAGTGTCTGCACCAGTCTGCATTCTCACCAACAGCGCAAAAGGGTCCTCCTTTCTCCACATCCTTGCCAGCACCTGTTTGTTGATTTGTTGAATGATAGCCATTCTGACAGGTGTGAAATGATATCTCATTATGGTTTAAATTTGCATTTCTCTGATAATTAGTGGCATTGAATATCGTTTCATATGTTTATTACCTTTTATCTTTATCTTGTGTTGAATGTATCCAGATAACCTAGCATTTATGGAATGTTTACAAATGGAAAATTAAAAGACAAAAAATAACTCTATTTCCAGAAAGAGCTGTAGTTCCAACTCACAGGATTTATGCTCTTGGGCACTACACTTTTGGTTCTCAAATCTGGTAACACTTCAGTATTCTTTGTCTAGCTTTGGAAAATGAAAATGCCAGGCCCACCCTTGACCAATTGAATAAAAATACATACGGGCATGGTCGAGACCTTGATATTTTTAAGAATCTTCCTAGCTGATTCTGCTGTGCAGCTGGGAGAATATTCATTGTACTCTTTAATCCCCCCCAGCATGAAGTGTCTCCTCTTTCTATGTTTAAAATATCTTAATTCTAGCCATTCCTACTTTTTCTCTTTTAAAGGAGTCAACTCTCTCCTTGCCATAGTGATTCTGATGCATCACCAGCTGTTTTCTTGAAGAATCTTGGAATCTGATCCTATACCTTCTGAACATGCACAATTCAGGGCTTGCTTTCCAGTCATATGGCTAATTAGACGCTATGATTTCTTCTAGGAGGTATTTAGGTATTTTCTCTTGCATAATCTTCACTCTGAATTTTTGCCAGCTGTACTTTTGCTGGCTGGGCACTAACCTAAATATCAGAATTGACCTAAATCCATTCTGGCATTTCTTGGACTTATTCTCTGTATTGATTAGAAATATGGGTCAAAGTACAGTGAACAGCAGTTATAGTGGAAGCAGAGTTGTTGTTTTTTTAATATCTTAGTGAGGCAGTGGTATACTCTAGAATAAATTAAACCATGTTATTTATTGGCATCAAACCCTGTAATGCCTCATTCCATCACTCCCAAACAGTCCCAGTGCCTCCCCATGGCTACTGGGGTGCTGGGAGAGCTCACCCACATGACCATATCCATCTCATCTCTTTTTCAAGCTACCCCAGCTCTTCTCCATAAAAGCACACTGAATGGCTGTCAGTTCTTTTTTAACCCTAGACGTTTGCATATACTGTTCCCTTCTGTTTCATATATTCTATTGTCCTATTTTTGTTGCCAGTTATATAGGCTTTCAGTGTAGATGCTAATTCTTCTGGGAAGCCACCAGAACTTTCCCTGCCATGGGTCACCAACACCCTCACCTCTGTTCTCAGAGCACCCTGGGTTGTTCCCTTCACAGCACAAATTTCTGCAATCACTTGTTTTCCTGTCCTCTCACCTGGACCACATCATAATTAAAGTGGGGACCATGTACTGTTGGTTACTCTGTCTCTAATACTCAGGATTAAGGAGGATGGGTCAGTATTTAGGGAATGAATCTTCTGATTTGGGCATTTTTTAGGCCATTTTATGTATCATTTTCAGTTTAGATAGGAGGTAGCATTGCACATAACTCTTGATTTCTACAGATTCTGCAAGATAAAATCCTAAAAAATGACAGGTTTTAGACAGAGTGTGTTAACTGAAAGATATACCAAAATCCTGTCAATCAGTTAGCAGGTTGGTGAGGCCATTTGTAGAATTTCCCATCTGAAAAGTCATTGAACATTTTGAATCATTCTACTTATGACAAAAAGTTCTATATAAACTCATCTTTATATGTTTTATCTCTACCAAAAATCTGAGAAACAGGTAGGGTGGGACACACTTCTGCATGAGGTCTTCTTCTTTGTTTGTATTAAAATGGAATAAAAAACTTTTAACATATGAACACAAGGAAAGGGAAAGTAATAGCAAGCTCCCTAACATAGTTTAAAACAGCCATTCTAAGCACTGGATCTGACGAGTTTCTATAGTTGGATTGTTTATGCTTCATTTCTTGTAAGTAGCAGCCAAGAGAATATTTACATTATCTTCTAGTGAGTCTTGCTTGTAATGAGCTCATAGCTAGAAGAAGATAGAGTACTTTAATTGCTAAAAACCTAACTTAGTCCACATCAGCTACAAGTTACTATAGCACAGAACACCCTCAACTCAAAAGCGATAAACATAAAAACTTGTTTATTTATTTCACGTAGTATAGATATTTAAAAGAATTAATCACCAATTTAGTTTTGTGATAATTACCCCTTATATAAAGTTTAAATGCACCTGGTTTTTGATGGGTTCCACCCAGTAGAAAGATTTCATCTTTCTTTTGCTTTTACCACAGGGAAATTAGAGTGTAATAATTCACTGAACTTGTAGTATACTTAGGCCACAAGAATGTCCTGTTAACTTAAAGAACACATGCATCAGTGTAAATTTGGGGGTTGTTACTGTGTTGTCTTTTTTTTCCTCCATGTGACATGTAGAGAGCCTCAAATATGGTTCACCAAATCTTTATCTCATGCCAGTCCTCTAAACTACTAGAGCTAATATATATTAAGAACTAATTCTGTGTTGTATTTCACATGCATTTCCTCAAATCATCTTCATGATCACACTGTGAAGCTGTTCCCTTATTACTTCTGTTTTCAGATGTGTATACTGAGGGTTAGGATCATACTAGTGCTGAGATTGGAACATAAGTTTGTCTAACTTCACCACTTAGGTGAAAAAGGTATGGATTATTCAAGTATCTGTGCCTAGCATTATGTTGAGCACTGAGGCAAGACCTTCATTCAGCATTTGTGGTACAACAGTGAAAATACTGTCAAAATGTAATTTAAAGTGGTAATTATGTTGCAAAAAAGGAAGAATGAAACACACTGGTCACATACATCAAGAGGACTTAGATTAGTTTCTGGAGGTCACATATGATAAATACTTCAGGAATAAGATTTTTCAGAATAAAGACAAGGGATTGCAATGGTTTGAGCTTGGTTTTTGGAGGTAGGGATAGAAAAAATAGAAAATATTAGAGAGATGTTTGGGCTACAGAATCAAGGAAGTCTGTAGATAGAACTGAGGTGGGCTGCAGGGAAATGATAAGAGGCAAAGGTGTTTCCCAAGAGGCTGGCTGGAATGAGGAGTAGATGCATGTCTCAGCCCTTTCAGGTTGCCATAACAAATCACCATAGACTGGGTGTCTCATAAAGAGTAAAATTTTATTTCTCACCATTCTGGACACTGAAAACATCCAGGTTCTTGTCAAGGCTCTCTTACTGGCTGCTGACTGACAACTTTTCACTATATCCTCAAATGGCAGAAGGGATGAGGGAGTTCTTTGGGGTCTGTTTTATAAGGGCTCTGATCTCATTCACCAGGGTTACATCGTCATGACCTAATAACCTCTCAAATAACCTTCCTAATACTATCATCTGGGAGTTATAATTTCATCATATAGATTTTGAGGAGACACAAACTTTTCAGTTCATTGCAGTGCAAGTGTCATTCACTGATGTGGGAACCATGACCAAGTGGCAAGGCTGGTAAAAATGTGTGCTCCATTTAGAGAATACTGAATTATGCATTCTTTGAGAAATCAAAAGTGAGATGTTCAACAGTAATCTGAACTAAGGGCCTGGAGTTTGGAGATACAGATTATCTTCAATAGGTGTTTAGGTCTCTTAAGCCATGAAAATAAATGAATGAAGTCAACTCGGGAGAGTGTCTATAGTGAGAAGAGACATGGCAGCCCTCATGTAAAGGTAGAGAGAAGATCAAAACCAGAGGTAAACCAATTTGTACCTAATCTTCAATAAAATGCACCCACCTTGCTCCTTTCTAAACCCCACCATTTACATGAGATCTTTCAGTTTCAGAGATGAAAACTGAAACTGAGTACACCAATAGGCACTTGAAAAATGAGTGTTTTCTTGGACTGTCATTAAAAAGATGATGTTTGTTATCAATATCTTCATTTTTGAATAGAAAACAAGCATATTTCATCAAGAGTGTGAGATGTTCATGAGACAGCAACCATGTGGATAAGAGTGTGTGGAAGACAGTGAAATCAAAAAGGCAGTTTGATTTGCTTTGCTTTGGCATCATCTGAATTGTTAGTATACTGCTTTGAAATCTATTTTCAGACACCAGATAAGGAGAGTTTTTCTCAGTAGAGGATTCTCAATACTATCTCCTCACTCATAAAATTCCAAGTTGACTTACCATCCAATTTCTCTTAGCAGATACCTGCATTGCTGCTTTTTCTAAGTATTTTATTAGCACACCTCATTAGTTTAAAAAAACTATATTAGGAACTGGAGATACATAGTGCAATCACTACATTATTGCATGGCTCCAGAATCTTTTAAGCCTTTTCTTACATATAATCTTATTGTTTTCCTGGTTTCAGCAATAATGGCTTTCTCCTAAATTTTTGATCAAAGCCTAAGGCTTTTCCCCAAGCTGTTCTCTTTCCTGGAATGTTCTTCACCAGCTAGATTGAGTCATGCCTCACATCTCAGACCTCTGTCACTTTTTCACAGAAGTTACAACTCCCAGCCTCCTTCAGACTCTTTTATTATATCCTTTCCAAAGACTGAGCTCTTTTCCTTTTGAAGTGCAGTTTCTACTTGTACATCTTTATGTATGATTAGATTAATGTCTGTCCTGCTGAATTGTAGGCTCCAGGGGTGCAAGGGACTATATTTGCTCATTATCATGTGATCAACTGTTCGGCATAATTTCTGGCACACAGTCAGTACCCTAAAAATATTAATTGAATAAATGTATAAATGGGTGAGTTTCACTAGCAAAGAAGATTATAAGTCAACAAAATATAGTATCTTTGGTAAATTACGATAAATGTTCAGAATGTTGCTGAGATCCAGAGAGTATTTGTTAGCTTTAGGCACTGTGGGTTGAGGGAGGACTTTTGGAATTAGTGATACAAGTTGGGAAATAAAGTCAGAGTCAGATGGGGTGCTGAGGACACATTTTAATTAGATAAGAGTCTAGATTATTATAGTATTAAAACTAGGAGATGGTGAGAGATTGGTGGGTTTGAGCTTTATGGGACATGGATAATAATGGTGTATGTGCTGAAGGGGATGTTTAAGTAAGAGAGTCTAGCATACCTGAAGGGTGGGGTCCTTCTGCAAGGATGGAAATACAAATATATTCAAACAGATATACTGTTATATCACGTTCTGGAAGAAATAACCTCTATAAGTCATCAGATTCATCCTCTAAAAGATGGGGGTGTTAATAGTACCTACTTTATAAGGCTGCTGGTATAAAAGATGACCTGAAGTAATAATGCATGCAGTACACAAGGTCAGCACATAGTAAAGGGCTTAATAATTATAAACCAGTAAAATTAGCAGTTTTAAACTAGTACCCTAATTAGTGTCCCAAACAGTTGGGAATACCATTGACAGCTAACATGGACAGACTTAATCTCCCCAGTTTGTAGAGAAAAGAGAGTGAGGCAGATGTCTAAAGAGAGTGCAAAATAAAAGGTGGCATTGTGTGTGAGATAGAGCCATGGTGAATATACATGGCTTGTCCCAGTTTCAGCTGCCTGGAGGCCTGCTCTGGCCAATTACTGCTCTGGGATTTTGTGACCCTAATATATTTTCACAATACCTTCTCTTTTCATCTGAGCCACTATTGAGGAAATTTAGGTACAGCATTAAGCATGAAGCAAAATTATTTTATAGTAACAAAGGAGATCATGAATGACAACTTTTAAGTTGGCATGTGTAGACAATTTTAAATGTGAAGTAATGTGACCATCCTCTGAGTGAGGAGCTGTTAAACCACTCAGTCACTTTACTAGTCTAAGTAATATTAGTTGACATTACAATTTAGTCCATTGAATCTTATTAAAGTTTAAAAATAATGCAATAACAAAAATGTCAAATAACATTAGGGATTATAAATGAAATAGGTTGGTTAGGAAAAGTGAAAATATACCACCAATGTCCTAGGTCAGTTGGAGATCTTAACTCCATCTGTTCTTGTATAATTGCTGCATGAAATTTCCTTTCTATGCCCATCCCACCCATTGAGGATCCCAGTTCTCTCCTCTTGTTTCTGGGGTTTCATAAGTGTCTGGGGTCAATTATTTAGGATGGAGTGCTAAGGAAACCTTAAGATAATGATGGTTATGACCTCTGTTGGACAATCAGTGAGCCATATGGTAGATGTTGTTCATGGATGGTCTAACAGGAAGGCAACCAAGAGGTCATGAAGAGGATGTGTTGGGCTATCACATAAAGTGTTTTCTTGGCTGGCAGATGGAGAGGTGGTTCTACAAGAGATGACACATCTCTCTGTTAGTGGTGGCAGACAGCCTTTGTTCCAGAAGACCACATTTGTCCTACTCATGGGGTCCTTTCTCTCTCGTACTCCCTCAGCTCAAAGCATCCATATTAGTCTGGGGGTAGGAAAAATTAATTCTTCAATTTTATGTTTAAGTCTTTAAATGGCTTTTGAACTTAAACACCAAATATTTGGGCCTCTGTTCTTTGGTTAGTGGGTGATTCATGTTTTGTTGTTTTGACTTGAAGTAGACCCTCAAAAATTCAAGGAGCTTGAGAGGATGGAGAAACATATCATTAGTTTTTCAAAATATTCATCCTTATAAGTTTCTACATAGGCCTCAGAATAGGACATAGTTTTACCTCTCCCTTAGATGAAATTATCAGAATCTTCCACATAGAAATGTACTGATATCCTCAGCAGCTCCCAGTGCTATTGTGGAAGGACAAGGCTATAGATTTTCCCAGAAGTATGAAATAATTCACAAGCCTTCTTCCATATTCATAGGGACAGCACATTAATAACACAGGACCCTGAAATCTCACATTATCTAGGCTGGAGCCCAGATAGAGGGATTGGGAGCGGACTCCTTAGATTTAGAACATCCCGCCCTTTCTGAATAAAAAAAAAAAAATTGAACACAAGTGCTCTCAGATCAGACAAGAATAGGTCTTTGAAAACACTGGAGCTCCTTGGAAATAAATGGCAACCAATGGCTTTGGAGCTACTTTAGGGAACATTTTTGTTGATAAATTTGGAATTATTTCAATCAAGTACATTCCAGCTAGATAAGTGACAAGGTTTGTCTGTGCTGTGGCATGATGATACACACACACACATGACAAACATTTGTGCAGATAGTTTTGTAACTCCCAAGTGACTACACAGATAGACTTATGATGGAAATTACCATACTTATTTAGGCCCAAGCATGTGCACTAAATAAATATATTTTAAAGTTTTCTTACTGAAATGACATAAAAATCCTTAGATTTCTTAGAATGACATTGAGATTAATTAACTTGACACTGTTGAGGAAATGTAGGGAATTGTATGTTCAAAAACTGTTGCTAAATACAGTCACTGCAAGTAGGTATAATTCATGTAATTTATATTATGTTCCCCAAACATCCAGTCTCATTAAAAATTTTTGTATTTATTTTCTCTTCTTTCAGTGTACCAAATAAAGAGAAGTGGCTAAATAATTGAGTTTGTAAGCTTCTTATCACCGTGTATGACTTACATGTAATTTTTCTCCCTTCCCTCCTTAATACTGGGGATTACCAAAATTCTTATATTTTCCTATTAGATTGATGAAACATTGCATTTTAGTGTTTAATTTACATTTCTTCAACTGAGTAATGTTGAGCATTCTCTCCATGTTTACCAGCCATTCACTGAATGAGTGAACTATTTAAGATATTTTCTTATACTAAAAAGGAGCAAGTCGAGACCATTTGATATAAAATGACACCATTTTGATTTACCAAATTTATGTGTGGACATCTATAGGCCTGCATGTGTATAGATATTTTCTGTAAGATGCACAGAAATATGGTAACAATTGTTCCTTCTGGTAATTAAGATAGGAGAGTATTGGTGGGGGAGGGGAAAAAAGGACTACTGATATTTTTATATTTTCTTTGCTATTTTTATATATATGCATATCTATTTATACCAGGTAACATATATTATTTTTATACATACAGCAATTTTTTCTAAAAATTAATTTGTTTATTAACTTGAGAATAGTAATGTAACAGTAGAAAATTATAATGGGGAATTGTAACCTACTCACCATTCTTTTGACATTGTAAGTGCTGACTCTGACTAATATGTAACTTGTAGATAAATAGCATATTTGTATAAGAATCCTATGAACTAACTTCAAAAAATACAGACTCTCACCTTCAGGCATCCCAGGCCCAGGGAGATTTGATTACCTTTGACTGTGGAGTCAGGATGACATGAAGTCAGGATGACTAAACCAGGATGATGCACACTGGACCATCACTTGCCTTATTGGAATGGACTCTGCTCATTTGCACATAGAGAGCTTTGTAGGGAACTTTTCAACTCCCTTCCTTGGTCTCTTTGTTCTGTTCCCCTCTCCCTCCTTATAAAAATCTCTGCTTCCAGAGAGAGGTGGAGATGGGTTTGAGACATAAGTCCCCCATTTTCCAGGTGGCTGGCACTTGAAAATAAACCACTTTCCTTTACATCAATACCTGCCTCTCAAGTGTTGGCTATCATTGTGGCAGTCAGCTGGGCCTGCTTTTGGTTACAGTAGGGGAAAAATCTCTGTGAACCAGAGCCTTACATTCTACTGTCTTAAGGACTCAGGGAGGTAACATCAATGTGCCAGACCCAGGTGTATTCATAAGAAGTGGTGATGCCTGTGGGAACTGTAGTGTCCCATCCAAAGGCATACAAAGTCAATTTTTCATTACTCTGCTGACCTAAGGAACAGGACTTGGAGTGGTGTCTGCCAGTGGGCTGTCTGTTGAAAACTGTTGCTCTAAACTTAAAAAAAAATGACATCCAGTTTTAGAGGTAGAGGAATAGCTGAAGACTGAACTCCTGCTCTCTTTATTATGAGAAGGAACAAATACAGAGACAGATCTTTTATTGGATAAGATGAAAAGCTCTGTCATTTCTTGTACATCCTTCCTCTTATTCCTCCTACTAATGCAGACTTGGATCCCTAATATACATGGGCAGTGTTAGGTGCCAAATAAGGGAGCAAAAGAAAATTCATATATAATTCAGAAATTATATATGAAGAAAGCCACCATTTTACTGATGATGCTACAGAAGAATTTCTTCTAATAAAAACAATGCGATCTCCTTTCAGAAATGCCTCCTGATAAAACCAATTAAGCTGAACATTCATCTATTAGACAAGCTGGAATCTTCCTTGAGAGAACAAGGAAAGAAGGTATGAAGGAACCAAGGAGAAGTGCTGTGGCATTTGTCCCAGACCCACCACAACATTTCATTATCTGGTATTTCACTGTGTGGGAATGACAAGTAACAAATGGCAGCAAAACCAAAACAGATCATCTTCCCTGTCTCCTCATTTAATATCTGGAAGGGTCTAAGCTTTTTCATATTATGTTTGCCCTGAAAGGTTTGTAGATGATTTCCAAAATACAGTTGAGTCTGACATGTCACTGAGACATTATAAATCTCATTACTACCAGAAACCACAGTGCAGTCCTTGGTAAGCCAGTCTTAGGAAGAAAACACTGAGCTATTGGCATAGTAATTATCAGTCAGTCTCAGAAGACCAAAAAAAGTTTTGAGAGACAAAAACAAAATGTAGTCCATGTAGTCTATACTAGAGTGGCCCAAAAGTTTAATTCACAGAAAACTGAGTATGCAGGATATGAACAAGTATTACATGGAAAAAGGTTCTATCATAAAAAATGTGTACTTGAAATATCAAAGGGACCACTTTATAAAATATAGGATTGTCTAACCACTATGCTGTTCACCTGAAATGAACACAAAATAATATTGAATGTAAACTGTAATTTAAAAAAAATAGAATGTTAGAAAAGGAAACAAAAAAGTCTGGGAGAGACTAGGTTAAAGTTCAACAAGTTTCTTGTCTATAGAACTTCTCAGAACCTTGAATATACTACCATATTTTGGAAGGCTAAGAAGGGGTTACAATATGCCATATTTGTTACATACATTTTATGGCCAAGAACTGTTGTGAATTTTAAGTTTCCTCCAATTCTCAGAACTTTTTCTCCACCACACCACACCTCTCCAAGGAACATGATGGTACATGGTCAAGAAAATTTTATCATGTATTTTCCAAAGGAGCAATCTCCAGAAGCAATTTTTGCATATTCTGATTCTAGAATCTATAATGTAACTTGAAAAAATGTTAAAGTTTCAATTTACTAAATACATTTATTTAGTTAAATTTAGTTATAAACTGTGAGACTGAACACAAACAGTAGTTTGGGAAAATGAATGAAGCAGTTTTGTGGACAGATGTCTTAGTATTCCTTCTAAGTGTCCATTCTCTTATCTCTCTATTGTTAACTTTCTTTCTGAGTTCTCCTTCCCATATACCTCTATGGTACTGTTTTTCTGTTTCCCATAAGTCTCTTTGTCTTCCTGGGATGAGTGTTGCATATCTTTTTTCCTGCATTTCTGGCTTTGATCTTGGAGGCTAAGTATAATGAGCAAGGAGCAAAGTATCTTGATATATTGTGTTTTTATTTCTTCACAGAAATAGCCAATATGACTTTTTCATTATGTTAACTATACACTAGTAGTTAAAAAGAAATCTGGGGTTTCCATGCCTGTGAAAATTAGAAAGTTCTGTGCCTGTAAGCTGGTCTCTTTTTGATGTTTCCTCTGGCTGGTAACCCAGTATAAAAACAAGAGTACCAAGTAAAGTTTGCTAGCAATCAGAGTCATTAAAATGGTCATAATTACATTGAATGAAAAAGAAAAGCCAATGAATTTATCAGGTAGATTTCTCTTAATCAGATTGATATTAAAATCCACCATGAACAACAACAACAACAACAACAACAACAACAAAAACAAACAGGGGGATTAAAGATGGCAGAGGAGTGAGTGGAAGTCCTGCTGACCTCCTCCCAAGACTAATCTGGAATTCCAAATAAATTGTGGAGAAATCACCTGGTAAAAGCTGAACAGTAGTGAGAGAGGAGCTTTAAAGCTTTGGACAGACAGAAGGATCTGTTTTGGCACAACCTAACTGGTAAGGAGTGCTGTAGAGGCTTGAGAAAGTGGGCCAGGTGCCCATTGGTGGCAGCGCCAGAGGAATACTGAAACAGCCAGTTGGACCCCCCTGAGAAGAGCAGGGTCTAAACCATAGTGGGGATCTCCAGCCTACAACACCAGAGCCCAAAATGCACACAGGCAACAGCCAGCTGTGAAAAGGGTAGTGATGCTCTCTGCCAAAGACAGGTGGCTGGAGATACAAGGAGCTGTTTAAAGGACCAAAGCAAAAATTTGTAGTGGCAGCCACTTAACTGGGCTCTGGAAGAGGTGGGAGCAAAGTGGGCTGGAGCTGCCTGATGAGAGACTGGGGAAGGAGGCTTTGGGGAGAGTACTGAGAAAGTGGCCAGTGGGGTCCCCGTGCTGACTCACTCCCCATTCCACAGTTGCCATCTTGCTTAGGCAGACCAATCCTCTGGCAGCAGTGTGAAAGGACAAATTAGCTGTGATCCTAGGAGGCTCAGCACTGGTCTGGTGTTGTGCAGGCCAGGGTACTGAGTACAGAGAGGCAGTCACTTATACTAGATCCCTGGCTAAAGGTGATGAGGAATGGTCTAGAGACACCTGAGGAAAGTCTGGAGATATAGGCGTTTGGGAGAGAACTGAGGGAATAGCCAGGGGGGATCATGGTGTTGACCCCTCCCCCATACAGCAGCTGCCCTCTTACTCAGGCAGACTATCACTCGAGTGGCAGCAGCATGAAATGACCCAGTAACCCTGCACACAGGAAAGACTCTGTCCAGCCCTGACTGCTGAGAATAGAGTGACTAGATGAACAACTGGAAAAGACAGCCGAAGACAGTAGATTCCCGGAAGTCTCTTAAAGACTGCCTAAGGTCAGAAGGAGTCAACAGCTGACATCATCAGAGGCAGATCCAGAAAGAAAGAAAGAAAGAAAAAAAGTGGTCTCCTACTGTAGAAGTTCACAGCACAAAGTCAGGAAGTCAAGTCATATTAATTTAAGGAGCAGGAGCTAAAAAGAAGAGTCTCACAACAATGGGAAGAAAAAGAAAGACCCCCCCTATCTAAGGAAAAAGAGGAATCCCCCCAATGAGAACTAAAAGAAATAGAGGCAAGTAAACTATCAGATATTGAGTTCAAAACAGTGGTTCTAAAGAAACTCAGTGAGCTCAAAAAGAATTACTGAAAACCACAGGGAAACTATGAGGAACTTATAGCAAAGTATATCAGCATGAAAAAGACATAAAAACTATCAATAGGAGGCAAGAGGAAATGATGAATACAATTTCTGAATTGAAGAATACAATAGAAGGAATCAAAAACAGGCTCAATGAAGCCAAGGATAGAATCAGCGAGCTGCAGGACAAGGTAGAAAAAAGCTCCTAGAAAGAGCAAGAAAATGAAAAAAGACTAAAAAATAACGAAGAGGTGTTCAGGCAAATTATTATGAAACATAATAATATCTGTATAGTAAGAGTACCAGAAGGAGAAGAGGAGCAAGGGATAGAGAACTTGTTTGAAAAAGTAATGATGGACAGCTTCCCTAACTGGAGGAGAGAAAAAGCCACGCAAGTCCAGGAAGAAGAGAGGGTCCTATTCAAGAGAAACCCAATGAGGCCCACTCCAAGACACATCATCATTAAAGTGGCAACTATCAGAGACAAAGATAGAATCTTAAAGGCAGCAAGGGAGAAACAGATAGTAACATACGAGGGAGCACTGATATGGCTAGCAGCTGACGTCTCAACAGAAACACTACAAGTCAGAAGGGAATGGCAAGAAATATTTCAAAGTAAAAAAAAGCAAGGGCCTGCAGCCACGACTACTCTACCCAGCAAGACTCTCAATTCAAATGGAAGGAGGGAGGGGGTGGGGGCAAGGGAAGGTGGTGGGGGGAAGTTAGAGACAAATGTATTTGAAAAAATAAAGAAAATAAGTTAAATTAAAAAAAAGCACCGTTTTTGGTTCTCAGTTGGTCAAATCCACAGAAGTGACAGGCAGAATGTAGAGTGAAAAGTTCTATATGGGTTTTCAACTACATGAGTTAGGGGGATGGGGGTGTGGTGCCCCTCAGCTCAGCATTGTTCAAGGGTCAACTGTAATTGGATATTACTAAAAGGCTGTGCATTATGTTTTTAGTTGGTCTCAACCAAGATATTGAGTAAGGTGTTCCCCCACCTCCAGTTTGGGTTACAGAATAATTAATAAAACACAACATGGTATGAATTAAAGTATAATGACATATTCCTTCAGAATAGAGCTAGACATAACTCCAAGGGTACAATGCTTTTTAAAATATTTATAACAAATATCCTCAAATGTAAGTTGTTGAATGTGCATTTTGGTATTTTTGATTATTAGACAATATCATTTTAAAACTAAAATCCACTACTTAAAAATTTCTCCAAACATCATACATATATCATACTTTTAAATTAGTTGCTAAGACTGTACTGCAGAATTTGTGTCCCATTTTAAATAATATGGTCTGAGATTTTGAACCTTAAAATAATCCAGTATATGCTGTTTTAACATCATTGCTTTTCCTCTGTTTTTGAAAACACTGTAGAAATAACCACTGACCGGTGATTTTAGAGGAAAGCAAATAACAGCCATTGGAACATTTACTATGAGAAATGCACTATGTATGACAATATGTTTAGGACAAATATGGTTCATGGTTGTCAACTGTTGTCAGGGACAGAAGCTGGTTTCTATCCATGTTGGGCTGAGAAGGGTAAATGCATGAAACATTACATGTATGCCAAAGTGGAGGGAATAGTTAGATAAATGGTGGTGTGTCCACCCCTGAATTCCTATGTGGTTATTAGTAATAATGTTCAAAAACAATGTATTAAGTTGGGAAATGCTCATAATATAATAAATGAAACAGGCTGTTGAGAAAACAGAACTATAATATTTTATTTCAATAAAATATCAACTATGGGAGTTTTTTTTAATGAGGAGTTAAGCCTGGAAAGATATATACATGTTATCTTACAATGCAATGATAATCTTTGAGCAATAATGTCATGGGTGATTTTAATGTCTAGATGCATTGCTTTAGTTTTCAAAATTTCTATAATGAAAATGTATTCCTGAATATGTCATTAGTTATATCCAGGATAAATAGTTAGAAGCATTTCCAAGAAAAGATGATGGCTAAAATGCTAGCGTGTTCAATTACTATAAAATAGCTCTTCATTAAACAATGTCTCTTTCTAACCATTACCAACATGTCTTAGTAGAATAGGAAATAGGTATCATCATTAAGCGAGCATTTGATAGACATGGTACAAAACACATTGTACACATGATTTCTTTAATCCTCATCACAATCTCATGAAGTAGAAACAGTTATTATCCCAATTTTCAGATTAGGACATAGATTAAAAACAAATGTAACATTGCCCAAGGTCATGGCTGTCTAATTTCATAATTCATGATCTTAATAACTATGCTAGAAATATTAATTTATATATACCCTTCATATTTAATTTGCATGTAGAGATTGCAGCCATTAAATTAATTGAGCATAGCAACATGCAGACTTTTGCCATGCATGTCAGTGGGTTCAAGGAAACTATATACAATCAGCTTGAGATTATAGAACACTGTATACTTTATTGACTTTCACTTGGAAGATAGAGACTAATAGCTCTTGCCTAAACCTACCACACTAAAGGGTTCAGAGTTTCTAATGTCAAACTAAACTGTTCTGAGAGACAAAATATTACTATTATGTGGATTAGCCTCTCACAGAATTTAGGGCCAGTTGCCATTTCCCCTCTGCCAGCAGAGACATTGCATTGCTCTTTGTGTCTTGCCTCCAAATCTTGAAGGCAATTCTATTTCTAGATCATTATAGATAAAAATGAACTGGAAACAAAATGGAAGTTAATAGTTGACAGACTCAGTGCTTTCTTTGGTGGTGAACATGAGAAAACATCAATGGTTTCATATTTATTGGTTCTAGGCCAAGAGTTTTCTCCTATAGGAGGGTCTAGCTTCCTACCTTCCCTGCACTGGAGGTGCCTCATTGTGTTAATTGGTATCTACAAATAACCACAGTGCAAGTTTCTCAACCTTAGCTCCATTGATATTTGGGACTGAGTAAATAGTTCATTATGGTGGCAGTCCTCTGCATTTTAGCATGTTTAGTAGCATCCCCATCCTCCACCAACCAGATGGCAGTTGCACACCCCTTGTCATAACAAATGTTCAGACCAAAATGTCTCCAGACATTGCCAAATAACCTGAGAATTGCCCTGATTGAGAACTAAAGGTCACTGTGTATTTCCTAATCTCATTTTTTTGCCACCTTTTATTTAAAAAAGAAAAGCTCGAGCTTCCCATTCATGGTACAGAATGGGCAACTGTACATGGATGTGAGTTTGTCCCTCTGATTGTGGCTGATTGGGCAAAGGTTGACATGTGACCCATGGGTAAATGTTGTGACCCAAGCTGGGTCAATCATATTTAGTCTTTTCAGAAAACACACTTAAGATATATAAACTATGTCAAATATGCATAGGATATACTATAATATTGAGTGAGATCAGAGTAGGTGCACTAAAATTAAAACCTCACATTAGTCCTTAAGTTATGTGGGACTAGTTCCCTTGAATAGGAGAATGAAGGAAACAGGTCAGAAACAAAGTGAACAAGATGGCAGCTGCCCAAAGTATTTATGAACACCTCAAGGTGTGGCTGAATTTCCTGTGATTTGGTTCTGCAGAATTTCTCTATTTTCTTAAAAAATAACTTCCTCTTTACTTGGTATAGTTTGAGCATGTTTCTCTTACTAACCACCTAATGATTCATAATGAAAATACATAACATGAGCCAATCTAGATGGTATTTTTTTCCATCTATATCTGGAAGTAGAGGAATGAACCCTAAAGCCAAGATATTCAGCTTCTAATTCCTTCTGTGTCACCTGAGCATGACTCATTTCTGAGTCCTGATTTCCTTACTGAACAGTGTGAAGATCAATCCACACCTAGCTCTAAAATTATAAAAGAGAAAAACTGGAAGATAAATCATGGTCCCTTTGAACCTTAAACTCACTGTTTAATAAAGGATTTAAATTGTTTTAAATTTGGTGCTCTAATAATAATATATTAGAGCCAGGGACTCTGGTAAGTGTTAGTTGAACTATGCCTTACGAGCGATGGTACCAATGAAACATTACTCAGCCCTGCTAAGCCTCATTTTCTTGATGCTTAAAATTGAGGGCAAGTATTTCTGGCTCAATGATCTCTCCTCATTTTCAGCCCTATAGTCCACTCTCTCACTGAATAGTTAGGGCTGACTTGTATAACCAATAGGGTATCATGAAAACAATGAAATATAAGTTCTGAGCTTAAATCATAAAGGAAAAAGTCATTGTGTTCTTTTGGATCACTCACTTTGGGGGAAGCCAGATGCCACGTTGGTTGTCATAACACCAAGCTTCTACAGAGAAGTCTATGTGACAAGGAACTGAGGCCACCTGCCAACAGTCACGTGAGTGAGCCATGTTAAAACCATCCTCCAGTACCAGTCAGATCTTGACTACAACCACATGAGAGACCCTGAGCCAGAAATATCCAGAGGAGTTGGATTCTTGACCCACAGAAACTAAGATAATGTTTGCTGTTTAAAGCTGCTAATTTGGGGAAGGAGGGTGGGGGGGTTGTAACTTGTTACATAGCAATTTGTTACATAAACAAATACATGAGAAGTATTTACGACAGTGCTTGGCATGCTTTTATGAATATATGTGAAGCATCTGAGCAGTGGCTGACATATAGTAAATGCTCATTAAATTAAATGTGTTAAATTAATGTCAAGTGTGCTTTTATTTTACTACCATTCATCATCATCATTATATATAACCTCAGTCCAAAATCACTTCCCAAATGAACTGGACTTGCAAGATTCATCTCTAAAAAATATTAAAATAGAGCTATTTAAAAATCCAAAATAAGACCAGCAACACTGAAAGGAAAAGAAATCAACAGAGACAAGAGGGAAGGAGGGAGGGGGGCGGGGAAAAGGAAGGGAAAGGGAAAGTCAAGGAACATATAATAAGGACTCATGGACAAAACCAAAGGGGAAGAGCTGAGGGAGGGAAGGAAGGAGGGGGCAAGGGAAAGTGGTGGGGGGGAGGCAGAGACAAATGTATTTGAAAAAATAAATTAAAATAAAATTAAAAAAAAATCCAAAAGCCAGAGAAACAAGAATTCAAACTCTATTGTGAGGGCTGGTCTTCGCATAATTTTTCAGCACTTTGGATGTACCTTGTTATCCTGAACCATGTTTACATGAAACAAAAATATATATTATGCATGGTGAACATCTAGGTGAAAACCTAGAGAAAGATGTAAAACCAGCTGCTTACCATCAACACAAGAAGGCCGGTTTCTGGTTGTTCCAGCCACCTTTCCAGGTAGGCAAGAGCACTTGACTGTTTGTGAACGTTCCTCGATGCGGTTCTTATTACAACATCTGTGCGCTGCTATCACTTCACATGTCCCTCCTTCTGGCAAGAGAGAAAGAATAGGGAATCTGATTAGAGATAATTCAACAGCCATTTGGGCCTCTGAAGGTATGTGTGGAAGGGTTGGGGAAAGTGAGAGAAATGATAGAAATAGTTTCCAAGAGGTCTAATTTCTATGGGATTCTCTCCTACCCTCTGTCTATAATATGTATATATACATGTAGATAAGATTATAACTAAGGTCTGTGTGATCTTGGCAAAGACAACAGGCATAATAGACTATATGCCACATACAACAAAGGTGCTCATAGAGAGCCCTCAGGAGGGGTGATTTGGGGCCAATGTATTAAAAGGTAGTGGCACTATGAATGCCTGGAGTCACAACAAAATAAAGACATTGCCTGACTTAAGTTCATTATATTTTGGGAGATCACTCCCATGTTATCTTTGATTTACAGTTCTCTGATATCCCACTAATGACAAGTAGCTGACCCTCCAGAGATGTAGTTCTGCAGAGGAAGCGAAACTGCCCAGGATTTAGCTCTCTCTTCCACTGTCTGACCACTTTCAAAGTGGGTTAAATAGAAAATCTAACTGGGAGTCATTTCCAAAATCCAGATCCCCTCCAGAAATGATATAAATAATCACTGAAGCAAGTAGGTATGTCTCAGATTTCTCTTAAACTATTCTCATTTTTTAAATTCTTTTTTCTTTCTGTTCCAATTGGGTGTTGTCTGCTACTTTGTCTACCAAATCACTGATATGAGCCTCTTCTTCATCTAAGCTGCTGTTGGTTCCATCTAATATATTTTTAATTTGGGTTTTTGTATTTTCATTTCAGACTAATTCGTTGTTATGCTTCCTATCTCCTTTTTTATATTTGCTATTTCTTTGTTGAAGTTCCCACTGAGATCATCTATTCTTTCAAGTTCATTGAGACTTCTTATCATCTGTGTTTTGGACTTTGCATCTGGTAGGTTGCTTGCCTCTATTTTGTTTGGTCCCTTTTCTGAAGTTTTGTTATGCTCTTCAATTTAGGTCATGTTTCTTTGTCTTTTCTTCTCATTTTGCCTACCCCCCTGCATTTCTATATGTTAGATATGGCTGCTATGCCTCCCAGTATTAGCAGAGTGGTCTTATGTAGTAGGGGTTCTGTAGGACACAGTGATGCAATCTCCCTAGTCACCTGAGCCCAGTGCTTCAATGGTGTACCTTGTGTGTGCTCTTTTATTGTTGCTGATACTTGATTGTTATTGGCATGTCAATGGGTGGGACTGACCCTCAACCTGACTGGCTGTGAGGACTGGCCATGACTACAGAAGACGAGCTTTTTTTGTGGCAGCTGACCCTATGGAATAGGATTCACTTTAGCAGGCTCTGGTGCCTATTGAGCCTACCTTTTAGGTGTGATGTTTCTGGCACTACTTGGGTGGTCGTCTTGTGTTATCTGAAGACAGCCACCAGGTGTATTGGTTCTGGGGCCTTGGAGGAGGGGCTCTGGTTAAGGCCAAGTCCAGCCTCTGCCTGTGTTTGTAGCTCCTACCAGGTAGCCTTGGTAGGAGCTATAAACTTATCTGTACTTGTTAGTTCTCTGTGCTGGGCTTGGAGGTACCTGGGAATGATTATACTGTGAACTGAGACCAGCTACCACCAGTACAGGACTTAGGGCTGCCTAGCAAAAGATATGGAGCATGCCAAAGCCAGTTGTTGCTTGTTTGGGGTTTGTGGATCTTTGAGAGATTTAGGAAAGCCCAGAATGTGGGTCCATGCTGGCTGCTTGTGTGAATTACCCGTGAAAGAACTGAATGGGGTGGGTTCTCAGAAAATCACCAGGGTTGAGCAAGAGCAGTGTTAGTGTCAGTGCTCTTGCTCAGGTTAATGGAGACTCAGATTTGGTGAAAGTTTGTACCTGCAGGTTGTGTGGGGCAAGGGCTCAATAGAGAAACAAAGGTGCCTGCTAGACTTTAGTCCTGGAGAGAGCTTCTCCTTCAACTCTCCCCTTGAAACCAGACAATGCAGCTCCTCCCTGTATATCTCTGGTGCTTTTTGAGATATTCTCTGTTCACTGGAGCTTGGGGTAGTGTTTGTTAGCTAGTGAGTCTGTGTGTGGTCTCTTTAAGAGGACTCTTGGGTCTACAGCAGCTCTGTTCCTCACCTGGAAGGAATCCCTGGTTTTCACAGCCAGAGGCGAAGACTTCTCTACCTGGCACTTGTGTTCCAGGTTGGGGGCCAGGTATGTGGTTAGACCCCTTGCTTGTCAGTGGGAACCTCCACAGTTGAGATATCCCTCCCAATTCTTAATTGCCTTATGTGGGTGTGAGACCAGCTTGTTTCATGTCTCCGCTTCTCTTACTAATCTTCTTGTGGCTTCCTCTCTATATCCTTAGTTATAGGACTTCTTTTCAGCTAGTCTAGAAGTGGTTATTATATAGTTAATTAATTTTGTAATTTGACTATAATTTAATATAATTTTGATGTGGTTATGGGAGGTGGTGAACACAGTGTTTACCTACTATGCCATCTTGACCACAAGTCCCAGGCAGGATATTTTTAAAAATACATTAGAGTAGATGGAATTGAAGACCTTAAATAGGATTTAATTAGAGCAGGCTTCCATATCCAGGGGAGACTTTGCCGTGATTCTATGTTGCAATGCAGCACAAATGGGTATTTTAAAGCCAAGTACTGATGTGATCTGAATATTGCTCTAGAGTGACCAACTAGGCTGTTCTTTTCAGGAGTGGTCACAGAAGTGCAAGGTGGCAAACAGACTGAACAAAAGGCCATTGCTAGATTCTAGCAATAAGTAAGAAGGCTTGAACTTGGATTGTTGAAGAGAATCTCATTTTCGTCTCATGCTCATCATTGGGATTCGAGTTAATGTTACAACAGAGCTAATTACACATTATACTCTTTAACACAGACACCTACAATTAGGTCACTTTAGCTTATACTGTCAGCTGCAAGTTCCCTCAGTCAAGTCAGTAATAATTGGTTTGACACTTCATGAAATACCACTAATTTAAAAGTAACCATTTGATTTTAACACAAGAGTGGAGCAATGTTAATGACTGAAAACATACAAAGCATATAAAAGCTTCAGGATGTATCTTGAATCTTATTTGATTTACAGTCAGTCCATCAGAACCAGTGATAGACATGCCAGATTGTCTGAGTTATTGCACTGAGTTAAATAATATAGACAAAGTGGCCACTGGAAGCCCAAAGCCAGTCCCTCATAGCACAATTGTAGATGAGCCAAAGGGACAGTTCTGTGTCATCTCAGCACTCACTGCCATTTACTGAGTTCTGAAATGGGTGCTGGAGACTGCATTTGGCACTTGAAGTTTAATTATAAACCTCACAGCAATTGTTCAGCTATTGTCCTCATATTACAGATAAAAACTTGATGATCAGAGAGGTTGAATAACCTGTTTAGTATCACACAAGTGTGATTTCAGATGTGTTTGACTCTAAAATTCATACTTCTTTGCATCATATCACAAGCAGTCATTCTTTGTTCATGAGAAACTTCCAAAAGGAAGTATGACACATTGCTCAGAAGGGTCATCAAGGTTAATTATCTAACCTGCCCTGGCTAAACCCCAATCAAGTTTTGACCTCATTTGCTACCACCATACCACCATTCTCTCTGCAGGGGTATAGTTTCCTTTTAGGCTTTGGCATGACCCCACCTTGAGAGTCACTCTAAACCCAGGGAGGTATTGCTCCAAATAACAGGCATTCTTGGTTTTGACAAGTTGAAGTATGCACCTCTCTGGGCACTCTTCTAGTAGACCTCTGACTCATTCTCTCACATCTTCCACATATTTACCCAAATGTCATTTTATCAAAGGCACATTTGACCACGATATTGAAATCATAACTCCCTTAGTAATACTTCATTCTATGCCCCCAACTCCAGGGTACCTGTAACTTTCAAATATAGTATATAATTTATTTTTTAACTATACTTATTGTCTGTGTGTTTCCCCCCTAGAATATAAGCTCCTCAAAGACAGAGGTTACTATTGTTTTCTTTATTAAACATTGTCTGGTATAATATTATTAGGGTTTAAAATGTGACTCTAATACATATTTCATTTACTATGCAAAATAGTTAAAAGAGAACTAAGACTCTTGTTATCCCCATTTTCTAGTGAGGATTTAGACTTGGGACAGCCAAATGACATAGCCATATAACTAATGGTGAAAATAATATCACAAGAGTTAAGAATTTATTAAATATTTAGTATGTGTCTAACACCATGGTAGACACATTACAAACCTTCAATGTATTTTTTGCTTGATGAGGTTATGATGATCCTCATTTTATAAAGGAGGCAACTGAGATCAAGAAGGGCTTAAACACTTGCCCACATTTTATTTAGTAAGATGTTGGCAGCATATGGACTAGAACCCAGATCCTTCATCTAGAGTGTTCTTTCCCAGTGCTACCCTGGCACTCATGTTGCTGTTTCTCTGCAAAGGGAGTAGAGCTCAGTGATTGGGTGTTGAGAAGTGCTCCATTTTCATTAAAACCTTGTATATAAAATCAATGATGTCAGGCCACATTTTCCTCAGGCTCACGAATGATGGATTTGCCCACTAGAAGCCAAAGATGTATTGCTTTAAATAACAAGCTCATGTAGTCATGCCAAGTTAAAATATGGCTTCAATTTATACCTACTTTTCAGGTATGACAATGTGGAGACTAGACCAGGTCTTGGAGGCCCAGAGGACCCAAACATTTAGAAAGTGTGATTGGTACCATCATATCCAGATCTCCTGATTCCCAAGGTTTACATTTGTAACTGTAAGTCATAGTTAATCATAGAAATTTAATCTTTCGGTATATCCTGATCATGAAATCTGGGTCTATTGACTTGTGTCGACAGAATAAAAATACTGGATCGTTGACAGAACAAGGCTTACATTTGTAGTCCTTTGATTGGAAATGTTCAGGTTATTCTTTGTGGTGCTCTACAGATTATTGAGAGAGCTCATTTATGTCCACTGGAGGAAAGTACAAACAACTCTAGTTATTATAATGTTAACTTTCAGTATAATAATCTATACTTTGGAGATTCCTCTGCTAAGGAAAAGTTGAAAACAACTGTATTCAGCTGATCAGCTCCCTAAAATAGTGAAAAGGATTTGCTGGATGGATGGATAGATGAATGGGTGAATGGATGGATGACTGATTGAACAATGGGGGAAAAATAAATAAAAAATCTGGCATGGATTTTTGTACAGTCAAACAGTATGGAATTATTTCTTGAGTAGTGTATAGTAATTTTGTATGATACATCCCTCCTCCAAATTCTGTTTTTTACTTCTTGACTATATCAAGAGCCCATGTTGACTTTGTCTCCCCATAAACAACCCTCTCTGGCCACACGGTGGGACAGCTGTAAATAAAATACTACATGGTTCTTTAAAAAAAAAGTACCCAAGACATAGTGAGAAGCTGATCAAATTCTGTGAAAAGAAATAAAATTCTGGACAAAGCCAAAGTGGGGAAGGATTGAGAGTGGTTGTGGGAAAATGGAGACAAATGTATTTGAACAAAACCAAAGGGGAAGAGCTGAGGGTGGGAAGGAGGGATGGGGCAAGGGAAAGTGGTGGGGGGTAGGCAGAGACAAATGTATTTGAAAAAATAAATTAAAATAAAATTTAAAAAACAAAAAAAGAAAAATAAAAACAAGTAAAAATCTTGACTTCTATTATAATCACAGGGATAGAATTTTTCAAAACCCTCTGGAATAGACTTTTAAGGCTTACTTATCTATTGTCATCATTTTCTGGCTGTTTGAAAAAAGTGACTGAAAACCAGAACATTTTCCAGCTTTTTCCCCAATAAAAGCAAAGTAAACTTAAGTTTGTCATAACTCCTTCCGAGAACTGGAAAATTGTCCTTTTAAATATATTTTATCTACAGGTTAAATACTACCTAGTGAACTGTTCTTTAAAAACTGTCAAGATTACTAAAAAATCAAAATGATAATATATGCCATGAAATGCCTTTTAGATTTTCTTTGGTGCCAATGCCAATCCATTCCTAAACTTTATCTCAGTCCAAGTCAAAATGATTTCAAGGTGGTCTATGGTTTCTCAAAGCAATTATTTTAGTACTCAGGCAATTGAGCTTCCCATTTTTGTTTATGGATTATCTGTAAAATGGCTTCTTTTTGGATTTCACTCAGCATCTCAAGAGCTAGCAAACAAGAGAGGTAAGGTAACCTACTAGTTAATGTCAGAGAATATGGCACAAGGAACAAGCCAGTATGAAGGTTGTCCATACTATTTAGATTTTTCAGATTACTGTTTCTGTCCTCACTTTTCTTTGTCTAAGGAAAACACACCTAAGTAAAATATAAGAAATTAGCTTCAAACCCTAAATCTAGACTTCTAAAAAGTTTGATTTTTCTTTCAGATTAGAAGGGAAATGCAGCAATTAAATGGCTAATGCAGGCTATCTGAAAAATTTAGAGGTGTTAGATATCAATTAACGAGTTTTCATTTTCAGAATGATTGTCTTGCTTCTCACCCATATTGCCCATGTTCCGCAGGTGGTGATGGGAAGGTCCCCTGCAGGGAAGCTCCTCTGGGCAGCTTTCTACTTCCCCTTCTGTTCTTTCTCTTGGGTTTGTCAGAGCTCTGAGTACATTATCAAAACCTATTTTTAAAAGGAAAAGAAAGTTTCTAATACCCAAAAAGAAAAAAAAAAAAAAAAACAGCCTTTCAAGATTATTTCTGGCAGCATTAACTCTCTTGGAGCCAGAGAAGTTAAAAAAATGCCAAGCCCATTATGCTCCAGCACTGATCCCTTCTTCCCAGCTCAATGGATCATTGTTTTGCTCTTGTTCTTTCAAGTGAGGAAACACAAAGAAGATGAATTGATAAGGGTAACATTTCTTTTAAAAAGAGTATGCACTGATGACAAGTCTATGTAATAATCGAAAGAAGAGATTAGGCAGGACCTTCAGGTAGGTGGCTAAAAACTTGAAGGTTGGCGTCATAAAATAAGAGTTTGCCCCCAGAATAAACATCTAATAGAAATAGCTTATACAAACCAAGTGAGTTGCTTTGGGCTACAAACTGGGCCAGCCATTTAAGAATGGGCACTTGTGAGAATTTGCTAATGTCGACTCCTATTCATCTGCCAGGGAATTTGACATTCAGTAGTATATTTTGGTGTTGCTGGTTTCATGTCCATGACTAAGCATAGTCAAGCAATTAGAAATCATCACAGTACCAGCTTTTCTGGGAAGGAAAATGCTTGGAGAGATCGTAAAGTTGGAACAGAAGAAAAATTATCTTTATAAGAAAGGTAGTAATGTTAAAGTCTAAACCTGTACATTTTTTGGCCTCTGTATTCACTGCTTAGGTCTTTCCATTTAGGGACCCTTCTTATATGATCCTACAACCTCTCATAATTATCCCACAATAATATTCTCATTGCATTATTTTGGACTTTTTAATAATGTTTTACTTTTATTATAGAAGGTAAGGGCAGCAGTTTTTCTGTTTCACCATTTTGTCCTCTCTACTGGGCTCAGGTCTGGTCTATAAATATTTGTTGAATGAAACCATTTCTCAAAAACTATCTTTTGACCCTCGTTGTGTATTTCTGTGGTATGTCTCTTGGAAAACCTGGTTCACTGCCTGCCTGTCCTGTTGGGCTGAATTTCCAACCATTGCAGGGAACATATCCTGTTTATTTCTTTATTCCCAGTGCCTGGCATAATAGTAGCAGGCACACATTTCAAAATGACCAAATGATTAAATGACTAATTGATATGAAGAAAGAAAGAAAGAAGCAGAGGAAGAAAGAAGGAAGGGAAGCAGTGAGAGGGGAGAAACAAAAATGAAAAAAAGAAAAGAGGAGAAGGAAAAAGAAATGAAGAAAGACTGAATATCAGTTGATTCTTTTGGTGGAACTTTCCCTGAGTATCCATATGTAGTCTTTTCAGTAAAAAACTTGAATGATAAATGTAGCTTTTGCAAAGAAATGAACTACATCTTTAAGAAAAATCACTTTAAACACTGGATTGGAGTAGAGCCAAAATGTACAAGTAAAAGCTTTTTATTCTAAATAAAATGATTGGGAAATGAAATGACAATTAAGAGAAACCATAAGGAAACTTTAGTCCTAATTAATAGTTAAGCCAGGACAAATCTGCTTCTGGATCAACTTTTGGAGGAAATGAATACAATGTGACTACAGGATGTTAAGACTGACATACTTATTTGAACCCTTGCTTTTTCACTTTATTGCAAGTGGTTCTTTTCTTTAAAAGCTATTACCTGTGAGGCAAAGCACAAATTTTTTGAGATTCACTTTTACAGGACTTCTTGACCAAGGCTTTACAAAATAGCTCTCTTGGAATCTGTTATTGTGGATGTCAGAAATGAATATTTAAGGCTCTGTTAATAATGCTTTATTGACCCAATGTACTGGAAGGCAGCTCCAGATGTCTTTGTAAATCATTGACAAGAGAGACACTAATGAATTTTTAAGCATGGCTTTGTTGTGGTGGGTAAAACGGCTGCTGGAATTTTTTATGCTCTCGATTAAACAAATTACCATCTTCTCCCTCCTAGGGCTCTGGGGTAACATAAAAGACAAACAAATGTTAAAAAACTGGAAAAATTCTGGGAAAGATAGCAATGTTTGAGGCTTTATTGAATAATGAATAAGATTACAGATTCTAGAGCCAGGCCACCAATATAAAATTCTTGTTGTTTTCCATTCTACACCTCAGGGTTTTCTTTGGTTAAATATGGGCGATGATAGCATTGACTTCATAGGGTTGTTTTGAGGACTAAATGGGAATGAAAATTAAGTATAAGGAAAGTAGTTATAGTCATGCTTGGTTTAGAGTAGGCACTAAAAGATATTCTGCTGTTAATAATACTATGGGAAACATCATCTTTGACTAGATCATAATTATTAGTGAAATAAAATGGACTCATTTTATTTTTTTCTTCTTTTCATCAACATGGACTTTTCCTCATACACAAATCCCTACTCTTACCCCAGGCCAGGGACTAGGGAACTATATTTAGACCTCATCATTCCCCTAAGATTGCTAAAAACAATGTATACTACAATAAACTCATCACCCATCCCCTAAATTTTTCTGTTATATTTTTTAAAGAAGAAAATCACTTAAACATTGGATATATTGAAACTTACTGCAGAAATATTTTTAATAACTGCACTAACAATATGGGAATAAATTTTACTCAGAGATGCACTAATAGGTTACAAGAATATCCTTGATTCTTTTCTGGTCTTTAAATACTTTAGAACTTTTACTCTTTTCCAGTAAGGATAGTATTAGGGAGAGGAACCTGAGCAATGGTTTGTGTATCAGACTGCTTTTGTGTTACTCTCAGCTCTGCTTAAGAATTTTGCTAGAATAAAATAAGTACATAACATCTCCATCTGTCTATTCTTTGTATCTAAATTTGTTTCCCTTGTCTGAACTTTCTTTCAATACACTACACATTAATGCAACCCCAGAAATGAGTTATTGCCCAGGAAGGAAAGTCACTCAAAGGCTGGGTGGCGGCCAAAATAATGGAAAGGGAAGCTTCTACCTCAAAGTGGGACATTTACCCTGGATTTAAGTTTCTGGAAAGTAAATCACAGCATCTATTCCCTCAGCTTCCTTGAGCCATGCTCTAAAATAAAAAAAAAAAATCCATATTCTATTATTGTGATTGGGAAAGAGTTGGAATAAAATAAGACTTAGAAAAATATCTGTGTCTACTGTTTCCCTCTAAGAGGCAACATTCTCAGTCTATATCCAGCTTGGATCTCCCCCCACTCTATACTTCAACCAACATTACTGGTCCATCTGGGCGAGAACTTATCAAACTTTACTTCCCTGTTGCTAGCCTTCAAGGCAGGGAACAATTTATTAATAGTTTCTAGAAAAGAGACAGGCAATCTTATTTTATATAAGCCACTCCTTGAGCTATATTTCCCTAAAATTAACTGAAACACTGGTATGAAGGTTGAATATATTAATATTAAATGATATTTCAAAAAATTAAGATCATTTGCTTTGCTAGCTGGGTGACTTGGAGAAAGTTGTAATCACTGAGCCCTGGTCCCTTGTAAGTAAAATGTCTAACTTAAGTGATGTTGTGAGCATTAGAGATTTGTGCATTAAAATAATTAATACACCAAGCAGCATACTACAGGTGCAGTTTAAATAACAACTGGTATTCTTATTGACATAAAAATGAAATCTAATTTCAAAGACAATGCTGGAGGTGGTTGCAATCTGATGAGTTTTGTTGGAAGAATAGAATTCTGAAAGGCTAGAAGATGAAGGAGTTTACCTGTAAGGCCCCAGGAGCATCTTGTCAAATGTCTGAGCTGTTCACACAATGGTGGGTGGTCTAATATGCTTTCTACATTTCATCCTTACCTTATCGCTCTTATCTCTGTTTATTTTTGTTCTTTGTTTCTTGGTGACATTTAGTTAATGCCATATGAACAGAAATACATGCAGAGGTTAAGGGGTGGAAGGATTGGAAAAAAAGGAAAAAGGACTCATGGACATTAACAACAGTGTGGTGATTGAGGGGACAGAGGTATAAGGGCACTAAATTGTAATGGAAAAAATACAGTAAAGATTAAATAAAAAATGTTAACAAATAATAAAAATAAATTCAAACATTGTTTTAAAAAATTAAAAAAATGAGATCATCAAAAAAGAAATACATGCAAAGAATGGAGCACAACAATAATTATGAATGTTTTAAAAATTCCTTTAAAATGAGATTCTTCTATTATCCTTCACAGGTAAGTGTAATGAATGTTAAAAGGAACATGGCCAGTGATAATACACAAACTCCACTATGAAAACGTAAGAGTACAACAAACAAAGCAGGCAGTGTATGATTTCAAATCCATCACCTCTAAACCATAACTGTGTTATGACATTTTTCCTCCAGTTAAACAACAACACCAAAAAACAACAACATTCCTATGGAAAATTTCTGAGTTGGCTTAGGAGCAAAGACAAGAACATCAGGATATAATTTGATATAGTTAATAGAGGAGTGGCTATAAGACACTATTCCCTGAAAGAAGCTCTGACTTTAGTGTTTAATACCCATAAATGTGTTCTCTTGTTGAGTCATAAACTGATCTTAAATTTTGTAAGTCTTTTCTTTGGTTTGTATAGGAAAACCACATGAAAACTCTCAAATGTTAGAGTTCACTTTTATCTATGGGTTGATAGTGACTTGCAAACTCCTAAGTAAATTATTAAGCATTATGGAAATCTGTTATGCAAAATTAAAATTAGCATTTTGTTTGTATCTACTGAATTCTATAATTAAGGATTTTGTGAAGAAGTGGTCTCTACAATGTCAATATTTGGACTTTCATAAATTCCAGAGAGTCTGTATGTGGTAGAATGGTTGAGTATTATGTTTGAGATTGGATTGAGATTGGAGTCATATTGACTGGGTTCAAATAAAGTCCTCACCCTTTATTAGTTATATTTACTTTAGGAAAACCATTTAAATCTAATATTACTTTCTTTATCTGTAAAATGGGGAAAATAATAGTACTTTCACGATGAGGTTGTTGTGAGGATCAATGAATGAACACTGGCAAAGCCCTTAGAACTGTTCCTGAGGTATAAGAACGTGTGTTTGCTATTCATATTCTTGCTATTATTAATTTTAGCTATACCAGCAATTAGGCCTTTTAAATGACTATCTCTAGCTCTCCTCCTCTTGGACTTGTGGCAGTTCCTACTCCTCTTATGAGATGTGAAGTCATATGATTGCTGTTAATAGAATTAACATATCATTTTCAAACTGAGCCTTTAATTCCCTATGCAATACCCTATAGGGTTCTCTTCCTGTTGCTATAGCAAACAGAAATATTTTACATCAGGGATCAGCAAACTTTTTCTATAAAGGTTCAGACAGAAAATATTTTTGATTTTGCTCGCTATCTGTTCTCTGCAGCAACTACCAAACTCTGTAGTTGTAACACAAACGGAGATATAAAAAAATATGTAAACAAATGAGTGTGACTGTATGCAATAACATTTATTTATGGAAACTGAAACTTGAATTTCATGTAGTATTTATGTATTGTACAACATTCTCCTTTTGCTTTTTTCCAGCCATGAAAAAGGTAAAAGATCATTCTTAGCTCACAAGTCATATGAAGAAAATGGTGAACAAATTTGGCCAGAGGGCCCTGATTTACTGCTCTTATTTTAAGGGAATCTGCTCCAGAAGCTCTAGTCTGAGTAGCTCCTATAAACACAATGCCACTGTTGAACCAAAATGGGCATGTTGCATGTTCAAAAAATAATCCTTTGTTGTTTTGAGCCAATTAGATTTGGACTGTTTTTTACTGTTGTAGCTTAATATAGCTTAATCTGACTAATACACTCTTCTTTAAGGTGATGAGAACAAAAGGGGTATATTACCTTCTTAAGAGTGTTTAAATAACTTCTATAAATATATTTAATGATGGGGGATGTAAAATACAGTCCTCCAAATCTATGCTGTCCATGAAGACCTAGGATGAAATAAAGCTGCCTAACTTTCTTTTTTGTGCATATACCTCACTTAGGCTCTAGTCATCTTGGCATTTTATTGATTTAGCAGAGAGGTAATAATAAAAGTATATATTTATTTATATCATAAGATTGTACCTCATACCATAACCAAAGAGATCAGAAAACACATATTTAAGGGAAAAGAACACAAACAGAAACTAATTTGTGTTATACATTGTAGAAATCATTAACTATGACTCAGGTAGGAAAATATATTACTTCTCTTTTTGACAGTGATGACAGTTTAATAGTATTTGACTCTACCAAGTTACATAAAGCATCGAGAGGCACTGAAAGGGACAGTTTATCAAGATGATAAACAAGGTTTCATTTTCTCCTTAGCTGCCTGGATGTGATCAGAAGTCTAAGGACATCCAAAATCACTCAGTCTGGCCCAAGGAGATGCTGAGCTCCTCAGGACCATCTATGCTTGAAATGAACTTCACTTGAAGGACAGTGTCTGTGCAAGGCAGCACAAGTGAAGGCAGGTCTCCATGAGTGCATGAACACTGGGGCATTCTGTGGGGCTTGATGTCTAAGGAAAGGGTATTAGTCCTTCTTAGAATCCCTGCTTTCTGGGAATCTCATACTCACTAATTTCAAGCCATTCATTTTTCTGGGTTAGGTAAAGCAGTATGGATAAATTCTCAACATGCTAGGAATAGGGAATGAGAATTTGTAAGTATAATAAGAAACACTTTAAGTGTTAGCTCGTGCTATTGTTACTATTATTGTTGTTGACCTTGCCAGTCATTAATGCTATTAATCATTTCCACTCTGTAGTAGGTCCCTGTTCTTTAGCTCACCTAGCCAACGTTCCTACTTCTATTGGTGACTGTTTTGTGGTTTTCTGTGGGGAACAAATGGCCTTCTTCCCTCCTCTCAGCTCACGAAGTTTTGATGGTACTGTTGGTCTTTGATTCAGGAGAGAGCACAGGGCTCAAGATTAGCTAGGTGGGTCATGCATTCTCTAGTGACCACATGATTGCTATAAGGGCTGGTATCTGGCCCAAGTGATATACAATAATATCTCATTGTAAAACATTTATTATTGAGAAAATATAATTTTATATGTGTTTGTAACGAAAATATGTAAGCCTGAAGCTTGCCACTATCATAGTACCATGATAGAAAATCCTACAGATGAATAATGTCAGCAAAGTAGAAAGCCACATGAAAAAGTGGAATACTTTCTGACGTTAGTAGTGCTACTTGATGAAGCTGTGCCTGAAGCTGGAGCTGAACTTTAGCTAATACATGTTTTTTTGTTTGTTTGTTTTTTAATTGAGTTTGATTTAGATTTTCTGCCTCTTGCAATAAAAAGAATCATGCAGTTATACAAGGGCTTCAAGAAGATTCTTTGAGATTATCTCTTCTTTTCTATAAATTATTTTATGTGCAGGACCATATGGTAGGTGCCAAAATTAAATCAGATATGCCACCCTTTATGGGAAGCCCTTCTTAAATTAAATACCCTGATTAGTTCACTCACATTTCTTCCCTCCCATTCTAGACTCTGCTAGCTCTGTGACTTTTCCCATTTTAGCACATTAACAACTGTAATTTTACATGTGTATGTCAAATACTTTTTTATTATTGTCTACTTCTAATAAATAAAAAGCTCTATCAGGCTGGGGCCATATCTGTTTTTATTGACCATTTTATCCTGAGTGCCCAGAGTAATTCCTAACTTGGGAAATCACTTTTGCTAACTCAAGACCCATTTACATCTTTTTCAGAGATCTAGAACAATAATTTTGATCAGAGTGACTATATGTTCACATATTCAAAACATATTTCTGTTCCTCTTAGAGCTGCATATGTACATATGAAACTTGTCAATGGGACATAAATGAAAGTCTGCTGAGGCTATTTAGGAAGAATTTGCTTACCTTACAAAATAACTGCCCTTTTGTATTTACCATTTTCTGCTCCTCCATGCCTGTCACACAGGCCTGATAGCTGGAACTACAGTAGCCATTTTGTGCCAGTGAGAGGAAAGAAGGTCAAAGGAAAAGCCCGAGAAAATCATAGCAACTTTTACCTAGAGAGTGCCGGGCCACTGAACCAGTCATCAAATCTATACATCTAAACTTTGTACTGAATGAGAAAAAATAAACTGCCTGCCAAATTGTTTAACTTACCATTCATTTAGAATTTCTGTTTCTTGAAGCTCTGATACACTGATACATGTTAGGGTTTTGATAAATACTTAAAAATGTATGAATAAATAAAAAGGAGAAAGGGTCCTTGGCTTCAAAGATCTAGTCAGAGAATTAAGACAGAAAAAATAAATCTTCAAATTAGAGAGTAATAAATGTCATAAGAATGGAGACTCCATTATTGGAGGTTCTGAGAAACTGGAAGATACTACCTCCATCTTAATGGATTAACTAAGACTTCTTGGAGTAGAAGAATTTGATTCAGATCCTTGGTCCTTCAATGTTGATTTGTTTTTGTGGTGATGAAGCAAGGGCATTTTAAGTAGACGAAACACACTGAGTTAATGACCAATGATGAAGAGTGTGCCAGACAGACTCTAGAGTGGCTCCGTATTCATGCTTTAATCCCCTCCCTACTTTAGTGATGGTGAGACTCTGGAAAAGAATATAGCAAATATGATACAATGCTAAATTATGTGGCAAGGATGCTGTGATGTCACTACCATAATTATATCTCTCTATATTCATATAAAATACTGTTAGTATGCACTAGAGATTCTCTCAACTGCTGGTTTTAAAGGAATAAGATGTGAGAGGGTCTATGGAGAAGTCTACATGACTAGGAATTGTGGGTAGACTCTAAGATCTGAGAGTGGTCCCTGGCCAAAAAGGCCACAGGGCATGAATGCTGCTAACAATCTAAGGAAACTTGGAAGTGGATGCTTCTCAGTGGATCCTCTGATAAGAATCTATGGGTCTTCAATCTCATATCCACCTAGAACATTTTCCCTCCGATGTTTAGAGATGAGTTAGGTAATGTCAGGCAAAAATCTCCTCTGCATTTCATATTTGATTCCAGCAATCAGGGATGTCTTCCAAGAATCAACAGTGTTTATAAAATTTTTACAAAAATGAAAACATAGCTTTTGCTCTTTAAATATTTGATTGTTTAAGGAAGAAAATAATTTAGTAATTTTACCTTACTAAATTTTTTGTTCTTTTTAGAGTTGTGAGGAAAAGAAAATGGAATGTCATATTACTTGGACATTCAGGTGCTGTTGATTCCTTAAAAGGGCTGGAATAAGAATCAGAAGGAACACTGTTGTCTTGAAAATCTTCTTGTATAGAGGAGACTTCAAGATGGCAGAGGAGTGAGTGGACCTCCTCCCAGGAACAATCTGGGATTACAACTAAATTATGGAGAAACCTCCTGGAAAACAACTGAACAATAGTGAGATAGGAGCTTTAAAACCTCAGATAGATAGAGGAATCAGCTTTAGAACAACCAAACTGGTAAGGACTGAGGAAGAGGCTTGAGAAGGTGAACTAGGCACCCATGGGCAGCAGTGCAAGAGGGGTATTGAAATGGCAAGTTGGATTCCCCTGAGAAGAGCAGGGTCTAAACCATGAGTGGGGATCTCCAGCCTACAGCACCAGAGCCCCAAAAGCACACAGATAACAGCCAGCTGTGAAAAGTGGAAGGGTGCTCTTTGCCACAGATAGTTGGCTGGAGATGCAAAATGCTGTTTAATGGCCCAATGGAAAAATTTGTAGTGTCATCAGCTTACCCTGGGTTCCAGGAGAGGTCAGGGCAGAGTGGGATGGAGCCACCTGAGGAGAGACTGGGGAGGAAGGCTTTGGGGGAGAGAACTGGGAAAGTGGATGGTGGTGACCCGGTGCTGACTCACCTGCCATTCCACAGCTGCCATCTTGCTTAGGCAGACTACTTCCCTACATGGCAGCAGCATGAAATGACACAGTAGTTCGGGCTCCAGGTTGCTTTGCCCTGGCCAACAGTTGCACCGGCCTTGGCGCTGAATATAGAGTGGCAGTCACAGATAATATGTCCCTGGCTAAAGGGGGATGCAGAGTGCTCTAGAGATACATGAGGGGAGTCTGGAAAATGAGGCATTGGGGAGATAACTGAGAGAGCAGCTAGGGGGATTCTGGTGCTGATGCCTTCCCTCTAATGGCAACAACCATCTTGCTCAGGCAGACAACTCCCCTGAGAGGCAGCACCTTGAAAGGACACAACAGCCCCACCCACAGGAGGGACTTTGCCTGGCCCTGACTACTGAGGGCAGAGTGACTTGATTAAAAATGGGGAGAGAGACAATGAAAGTAGACTCCTGGAAGTCTCTTAAAGACAGCCTAAAATTAGATTGGGTCAACATCTGACATCATCAGAGGCAGATCTGGAAGGAAGGAAGGAAGGAAGGGAAGGAAGAAAGAAAGAATTAAAGAAAGAAAAAAGGAAGGGAAGAAAAGAAAGAAAGAAAAGATAGAAAAAAACAACAACAACAGGTGGTCTCCTACCATAGAGGTTCACACCACAAAGTCAGGAAGTCAAGACATATCAATTTAAGAAGCAGAAGCAAAAAAGAAGAGTCACAAATAATGGGAAAACAAGAAACAGCCCCCAAATTGAAGGGAAAAGAGGAATTTCCAGAAGAGAACTAAATGAAATAGAGGTACGTAAACTATCAGATACTGAGTTCAAAACAATGGTTCTAAGGAAGCTCAGTGAGCTCAAAGAGAAATTACAAGAAACTACAGGGAAATGATGAGAAGCTTATTGCAAACTACATCATCATGAAAAAAAGACAGGAGAATCAAGATGGCAGAGGAGTGAGTGGATTTCACACTGACCTCCTCTCAGGACCAACCTAGAATTACAACTAAATTGAAGAGAAATCACCTGGAACAAACAACTGAACAATAGTGAGAGAGGAGACTTATAACGTCAGAGACGGAAAAATCAGCTTTAGAACAATCTAACTGGTAAGGAGTGCAGTAGAGACTCAGGAAGGTGGGAGGGGTGCCCATGGGAGGCAGTACCAGAAGGACATTGAAAGGGCCAGTTGGAACCCCCTGAGAAGACTGGGGTCTAAACCAAAAGTGGGGAACTCCAGCTGACAGCACCAAAGCACAAAAAATGCACAAAAAACAGCCAGCTGCGAAAAACAGCAGGGTTGCCCTCTGCCAGAGAAAGGCAGTTGGAGATGCAAAGAGCTGTTTAAAGGCCCAAAGTATAAATTAATATTTGCAGCCACTTACCCTGGTCTCCAGCAAAGGCGGGGGAGTGTGGGCTAGAGATGCCTGCGGGGAGACCAGGGAATGAGGCTTTGGGGAGAAAACTGAGACTGGCCAGTGGGATCTTGGTGCTGACTCATCACCCATGTGGCAGCAGCCATCTTGCTAAGGCAGAGACCACTCCCCTGAGCAGCAGCAGCATCAAGGGGCCCAATAGCCCAGGCCCCAGCTGGAATTCTGCCCTGCCATGTGCTGTCTAAGTTGCCTGCTGAGTGCAGAGTGGCAGCCACAGGTAGTAGATCTCTGGCTAAAGGGAATACATAGTGGTCGGGAGACACTTGGGGAGAGACTGGAGATGGAGGCTTTAGGAGGAAATGGAGAGAGTAGATGGCGGGATTCCTGTGCTGACTTCTCCCCCATACAGCAACAGCCAAATTGCTCTGGCGGCGACCATACCCCAGATCGGCAGCAGTGTGAGAGGACTCAATAGCCCCTACCCAAGGAGGGACTCTGTCCAGCCCTGAGCTGTCCAAGTGGGTCTGCTGAGTGCAGAGTAACTTGATTAACAGCTGAAGGAGACAGTCAGAGACAGTAGATTTCTGGAAATCTCAAACAGACTGCCTAAAGTCAGACAGGGACAACATCTTACATCATCACGGGCAGATCCAGAAAATAAAAAAAGAGGTCTCCTACCATAGAAATTCACACCACAAAGTCAGGAAATCAAGACAGATTGATTTAAGAAGCAGAAGCAAAAAAGAAGAGTCTCACAAATAATGGGAAGACAAAGAAATAACCCCCCACTCAAAGGGAAAGGAGGAATCCCCCAGACAAAACCAAAGTGGAAGAGCTGAGGGAGGGAAGGAGGGAGGGGCAAGGGAAAGTGGTGCGGGGGAGGCAGAGACAAATGTATTTGAAAAAATAAATTAAAATTAAATTAAAAAAAGGAAAGAGAACTAAATGAAATAGAGGCATGTAAACTATAAGATATTGAGTTCCAAACAATGGTTCTAAGGAAGCTCAATGAGGCCAGTAAGCTCAAGAGAATTACAAAAAGCTGCAGAGAAACTATGAGGAACTTACTACAAACTATACCAGCATAAAAAGGGACATAGAAACTATCAATAAAAGACAAGAGGAAATGAAGAATAGAATTTCTGAATTGAAGAACACAGTAAAAGTAATCAAAAGCAGGATAGATGAAGCTGAGGATCAAATCAGTGAGCTGGAGGACAAAGTAGAGAAAAGCTCCCAGAAAGAACAAGAAAATGAAAAAAGACCCGAAAAGAAAGAAGCATTTAGCCAAATGGAGGACAACTTGAAAAATAATAATAATACCCATATAATAGAGATACCAGAGGGAGAAGAAGAGGAGCAAGGGATTGAGAACCTGTTTGAAAAAATAATGATGGAAAACTTCTTTAATTTGAGGAGAGAAGAAATCACACAAGTCCAGGAAGTACAGAGGGTCCTATTCAAGAGGAACCCAATGAGGTCACTCCAAGACACATCATCATTAAAATGGCAAATATCAGAGACAAAGAGAGAATCCTAAAGGCATCAAGTGAGAAAGAAGTAGGTAACATCTAAGGGAGCCCCGATGTGGCTAGCAGCTGTCTTCTCAACAGAAACACAAAAGAGAAGGTAGTGGCAAGAAATTTTCCAAGTAATGAAAAGCAAAGGCCTGCAATCAAGACTGCTCTACCCAGTGAGGCTCTCAGTTAAAATGGAAGGCAAAATAAAGAGTCCCGGACAAAAGAAGGCTAAAGGAATATACCTCCACCAAACCAGCACTGCAAAATATGCTAAAGGGACTGCTTTAAAGAAAATGAAGAAAAAGTCTATGAACACCCAGTTCTTTTCAGAGTTGCCAATACTTGATATTACCAATAATTTTAATATGTATTAATCTGATTGTGACAGTGATGTTATTTTAATTGTTACTTTATCATTTGTTGAAACTAAATATATTTTTATATATTATTTTTAAAAAGCTTTAAATGACTTTTTGGTATTCTTTATCCATTTATTGATTAAAGGTTTGTAGAGTTTTTTTTCCTCTAAAAAACACACAACAACTGTTGACCTTGTTTTAGATCTGTGGCAAATACTTTCCCATTCTATTACTTGTCCTTTAACTTTATATATATATTACTATACAGTTTTAAATGTTTAATATAGTGATATTGTCAATATTTTACTTTAAAGATTCTGACTTTGAATATTTTCCTTTATGGTGAGGAAAATATTATTTTGTAGTTTCTCCTAAAATTCCTTAGATTTTACATATTGATTTTTATCTCACCTGAATATTTCTTGTATAATGTGTAAAATAGGGTTCTATATTTGTTTTATTTCAAGGAACAGTGGTCCATGCGCCTTATTTGTTGAATAAGCCTTATTTTACACATTGATTTGAAATATCAACTTAATCATACATTATATTGTTAGACAAATATATTCATTTGTCTCTAGAATGCTTATTATATTTCTTGATCTGCTTGTTTATTTCTGTGTTGTGTCATTTTGCTTCAATTGCTGAGAATTTATAATGCATTTAAATTTTTCATTATTTTATGTGACCTTGACATTTAAAAAAATAAATAAAATCAATATGCATTTAATAGAAAGAAAAAAGGAAAGAAAGAGAGAGAGAGAGAGAGAAAGAAGAAAAAAGGAAGAAAGAAGAAAAAGAAAGGAAGGAAGGAAGGAATTCCTACCTTTTGTGACAACATAGATGGAACTTCAGAATATTATGCTAAGTGAAATAAGCCCATTGGTGAAAGACAAATACCATTATTATCTCATCTATAAGTGGAATCTATTCAACAAATAAACTAATGAACAAAATAAACCACAGACATGGAAACATGGAGCAGACTGAAAGTGACCAGAGGGAATGGGGAATGAGGACATAGTGGAAAGAAGGGGAAAGGACTAGACAAAGAATATGTATGAATGACCCATGGACATGGACAACACAGTGGGAGTAGACTGTCAGGGCAGGGATGGGGGTGGGATGGTTGGAGGAGGGTGGAGGCGGAAATATTGAGACAACTGTAATAGAATAAACAAGATTTAAAAATTAAAAAAATAAAGTATACAACTAAAAAGAAGACATAGAAACTATCAATAAGAAGCAAGAGGAAATGAAGAATACAATTTCCGAATTGAAGAACACAGTAGAAGGAATCTAAAACAGGCTAGAAGAAGTAGAGGATCGAAACAGTGAGCTGGAGGACAAGGTAGAAAAAAGGTCCAAGAAAGAGCAAGAAAATGAAAAGAGACTCCAAAAAAAAAAATGAAGTGGTGTTCAAGAAAATGCAGGACAATCTGAAATATAATAAAATCCATATAATAAGGATACGAGACAGAGAAGAAGAAAAAGGGATAAAGAACCTGTTTAAAAAAGTAATGGTGGAAAACTTCCTTAATCGGAGGAGAGAAATAGCCCCAAGTCCTGAAAGTACTGGGGCTCCCATTCAAGAGAAACTCAATGAGGCCCCTTCCAAAACACATCATAATTGAAAAATGGAAAATATCAAAGACAAACAGAGAATCCTAAAGGTAGCAAGAGAGAAACAGGTAGTAACATGCAAGAGAACCCCAATATGTCCAACAGCTGTCTTCTCAGCAGAAACACTACAAGCTAGAACATAATTGCAAGAAATATTCCAATTAATGAAAAGCAACCAAGACTGCTTTTCCCAGCAAGGCTCTTGATTGAAATGGAAGGCAAAATAAGGACTTTTCCAGACAAAAGAAGACTAAAAGAATACACTGCCACCATACCAGCACTAAAAGTCATGCTAAAAAGACTGCTTTATGAAGATGAAGAAAAATATGGGAAAGAGAGGATCACAGGTACAAAGGGAAAAAAATGAATAAGTACCTATCAATAATAACTTTAAACATAAATGGATTAAATGCCCCAATCAAAAGACATAGGAGAGCTGAATGGATAAGAAAACATGGCCTGCACAGATGCTCAGGAGATCCACCTCAGAACAAAGGACCTACACAGACTGAAAGTCGAGGGAGGAAAAAAAATATCCCAAGCAAATGGACAGGGAAGAAAACAAGGGTAGCAATACTTATATCAGACATAATAGATTTCAAAGCGAAAGCCATTAAAAGAGACCCAGAAGCACACTTTATAATACTCAAAGAAGACTCCGTCAAGAAGACATAAACACTGTAAGCTACATGCATCCAACATAGAAACATCCAAATATATAAGGAAAATCTTGGAGTACTTCAAGTCAGATATAGATAGCAACACACTGATAGTAGGGGATTTTAACACCCCACTTTCAAAAAGGGATAGATCTTCCAAACAAAACCTCAACAAGGTTATTGTGGAACTGAACGACACATTAGTTCAAATGAACTCAACAGACATATATAGAACCTTTCACCCCAAAGAAGCAAAACACACATTGTTTTCAAATGCACATGGAACATTTTCAAAGATAAACTACATGATAGGACACAAAACAGGCCTCAACTAATTCAGGAAAATCGAAATTATAACAAACATTTTCTCAGACCACAAGGGTTTGTCTCTAGAAACCAAGAAACCTCAGAGAAAAAACTCAAAAACATTCAAACTCATGGAGACTGAGTAGCATACTATTAAACAATGAGTAGGTCAATAATGAGATCAAAAAATAAATAAAATTACCAGAAACAAATGAAAATGAACAAACAACAGCCCAAAACCTATGGGACACAGTGAAGGCAGTCCTAAGAGGAAGTTCATAGCAATACAGGCTTATGTAAAAAAGATAGAAACATTTCAAATAAATGACCTAACCCTCCAGCTTGAAAAAACTGGATAAACAACAACAAAGGCCAGAGCAAGTAGAAGAAAGGAAATAATCAAGATGAGAGCAAAATGGAATGACAGAGAGTAAAAGAACAATTCAAAGGATCAACCAATCAAGGAGCTGGTTCTTTGTAAAGATAAGCAAATTGATAAGCCTTTAAGCAGACTCATTAAGAAAAATGGGAGAATGGGAGAGGACCCAAATAAATACTATCAGAGATGAAAGAGGAGAAATAAAAGCTAATACTATAGAAATACAAAAGATTCTAAGAAGTTACTCTGAAAAATTATGTGCCAAAAAATTTGAAAACCTCGATGAAATGGACAAATTTCTAGAAAAATATTACCTTCCAACAATGAATAGAGAAGCAGAAAGGCTGAACAGAGTGATAACAACTGGTGAAATTGAACTCCCAGCACACAAAAGCCCAGCACTGGACAATTTCACAGGAGAATTTTACAAAACATTTAAGGAAGAGCTAACGTCTGTCCTTCTCAGACTATTTCAAAAAATCCATGAAGATGGAAAACTCTGAAACTCTTTTTGTGAGGCCAGCATCACCCTAATCCCAAAACTAGATAAAGACCCTACAAAGAAAGAAAACTACAGGCCAATATCGCTGATGAACATAGACGCTAAACTCCTCAATGAAATATTGGCAAACCACATCCAGCAATACATTAAAAATATCACCCACCATGATCAAGTGGGATTCACCCCATGGATGCAGGTGTGATTCAATATTCAAAAATCGATAAACAATACATCAGATAAACAAAAGTAAAGACAAAAATCACATGATGATATCAATAGACGAGGATAAGAATTTGATAAGATACAGGACCCAGCTATGACAAAAACACTCAATAAAGTTGGAATAAAAGGGGCATACTTCGACATAATAAAGGCCACACATGAAAAACCTACAGCCAAACAAATACTCAAAGGGCAAAAACTGAAAGCTTTCCCACTAAGATCAGGAACAAAACATGGATGTCCACTTTCACCACTTCTATTCAACATAGTATTGGAAGTCTCAGCCACAGTGATCAGACAAGAAAAAGAAATAACAGGCATCCAAATTGGAAAGGAGGAAGTAAAATTATCGTTGTTTGCAGATGACATGATAGTATACATAGAAACCCCCATAGACTCCACCAAAAAACTACTTGACCTGATAACTGAATAGGCAAAAAATCAGGATACAAAGTCAATATTCAGAAATGAAAGGCATTTTTTGCATACCAAAAATGAAATATCAGAATCAGAAATCAGGGAAAAAAAATCCCCTTTCCTATAGCAACAAGAAAAATAAAATACCTAAGAACAAACTTAACCAAGGAGGTAAAAGACCTCTACTCAGAAAACTATACAACACTGAAGAAAGAAATTAAGGAAGACACAAATAAATGGAAGCGTATACTGTGTTCATCGATTGGAAGAATTAACATGATCACAATGTCCATACTACCAAAAGCAATTGATAGATTCAATGCAATCCCTATTTAAATACCAATGGCATATTTCACAGACTAGATAAAACACTTAAAAAATTTATAAGAAACCATAAACGACCCCGAATAGCCACAGCAATTTGAGAAAGAAAGAAAAGTAGGAGGGATCACAATACCTGACATCAAACTATGTTATAAGGCCACTGTAATCAAGACAGTCTGGTACTGGCATAAAAACAGACACATAAATCAATGGGACAGAATAGAGAGCCCAGAAAGAAGCCCATGTCTCTATGGTCAGTTAATATTCAACAAAGGGTGCAGATATGTAAAATGAAGTAAAAATAACCTCTTTAACAAATGGCTTTGGGAGAGCTGGACAGCTACATGCAAAAAAATTGAAATTCGACCACCAACTAACACCATACACAAAAATGAACTCAAGGTGGATAAAAGACTCAAATATAAGTCGTGACACCATAAAAAACCTAGAGGGGAACATAGGCAGGAAGCTCTCAGATATCCCATGCAGCAATATTTTCACAGATACGTCTGTGAAACATATAGAAAATTTGTAGAGCAAGAGACATTATGTCTCTTAAGAGACATAAGAGACAAATGGGACTTCATCAAAATAAGAAGCTTCTGCATGGCTAAAGAAAACATCAGCAAAATGAAAAGGGACCCAGCCATATGGGAAAATATATTTGCCAATGATACCTCGGACAGGGGTTTGATCTCCAAAAGACATAAAGAACTCACATGACTCTACTGCAGGAAGACAAACAGTTTAATTAAAAAATGGGCAAAAGACCTGAACAGACACTTCTCCAAGAAGAACATACACAGGGCCCAGAGACATATGAAAGGATGCTCATCATCACTAGCCATCAGAGAAATGCAAATTAAAGCCACAATGAGATACCACTTCACACTGGTCACAATGCCCATCATAAACAAGTCAACCAACAACAGGTGCTGGCAAGGTTGTGGAGAAAAGGGAACCCTAGTACACTGTTGGTGGGAATGCGGACTGATGCAGCCACTGTGGAAAACCGTTTGGAATTTCCTCAAAAAGCTTAAAATGAAACTGCCTTTTGACCCAGCAATTCCACTGCTGGGATTATACCCTAAGAACCCAAAACACCACTTCAAAAGAACCTAGGCACCCCAATGTTCATAGCAGCACAATTTACGATAGCCAAGTGCTGGAAGCAACCTAAGTGCCCATCAGCAAATGAGTGGATCAAAAAACGGTGGTACATTTACAAAATGGAATACTACGCAGCAGAAAGAAAGAAAGAGCTGCTACCATTCGCAACAGCATGGATGGTACTGGAGAGTATTATGCTAAGTGAAATAAGCCAGGCAGTGAAAGACAAATGCCATATGATCACACCTATAAGTGGAACCTAATCGGCAAAGCAAGCAGGCAAGGAAAATATGACCAGCAACATTGGAAGAAAGAAGAAACCGATGGGGACAGGAAAGGAGAAAGGTCAGATCAAGGACCGGGTATGAAGGACACATGGATGAAGCCAAGGTGGGGAAGGATTGAGAGGGGGGAGTACGGGTGGGTGGAGCAGGGGAAAGTGATGGCGCGTAAATGGAGACAAATGTATTTGAAAAATTTTTTAAAAAGAAATAAATGTTTAAGAAAAAGAAATTCTTGTATAGACTTAGTTTCTAAAGATGTAGAATGTTTTTTTAAATACCCTGAGAGTTCTTGGCTGGAATATTGGTTTATGTCTTACTAACTGGCATATTATGACACTATCTGTTAAACTTCCTGACCCATAATTTATTTGTCTGTAAAATGGGTATAATTGTCACTATCACATTCTATAGTTGGAATTCACTGTTTTTGTTTGTGTATGTCTCACTGTCTCTTCTTTTGATTATAGCATGCCAGGATTCCTTTAAGCAGGGACCACCACCACCATACTTTTAGCCCATTTAGTGCAGGTGAATAAAGCTTTAGGGATTGGACTGTGGCCTAGACATGGTCAAACTTCATAGGCCTTTACAGGCCGCAAAGATTGTCTTGAGAATGAGCTTGTGACCTAAGTTGGTTCAATCAGATTAAAATTGAGGATTATGTGAAACTACTGGAAAAAGTCTTCCAAAAATCATAGAGATCATTTATTACCTTAACTAGTCATCATTACTCATACCCTTTATTATGAAGTGAAAGGAATTTTATTATGTGAATATGTTTATGGGTCTGCAAGAATTGTTGAATATCTCTAAACTGACAGCAATCAGGAGAAAGAGTCAATTTGATCCTGATTTCCTGAGACATCTACTGCAGGTGAAGTTCAAATAACTCACCATATTGATTTGTAGCAATTGATAGTTAAATATTCAGTTGAATTGATTTACAGTCAACTGGATGGTTATGCCTCTGTTGTTAAGAAATCCCAGACAGCAGAACTGTGGAAGGACTTGGAAAATACTATAGTGAAATCTTTTGGGCTCAGTAATCTGACAAACATGGGTTCAAAGCCCCACTTCACTGCCTTAAGTCCTGTAAACTATATACATTTCTTACACTCGCTAAGCTTTGTAAAACAGGGAACACCTCCTTCTTATGAAAACCATAAAGAATAAAGGGGGACTAAATATAAACAGCTCAGTACAGCCTGACTCACATTGTAAGACTTCGTAGTCATCATCACTTTTGATATTTTGATTATATTGACTACTGTGAATAAACTCCTCCAACTCTAAAGTGATATAAATTAGACCTTAACACTTTTATGGCCAAACAGTATTGATTAACTGTGTCTTTTGAACAATGTAGATGCAACACGTAGAAATAGATTAATTTAAACTTTAAGTTGTTTAGACTGAGAAAGAAGTTTTCCCACCTAAGGTAAAAGAATACAGTCTTTAAGATACATATTAAACTTATTCCTTTAGACAAGTCATACATAATGAGTAATGTAGCCCTTGAGAAGCCTGTAAGAAAGAAATACCATTCTTCTTTGATTAGATGTTAGTTTGTCAGAAAACATTTTATGAGTGATAACCTGAAAAGCAGAATATGCCTACTGAAGTTTTGAGTTCGCTGAAGAAACAGTCATGTGAGTTAATGATGAAATAACATTATAGAAATGTTAGCCAAAAAGTACATAAAAATGATTCTAAGGCTAAAGTTTTCTTCTTCAAAGCCAATCACATTCATGTTAATGGGGTCAGCATAGGAAGTGAAGTTATTGGGAATGCCTGATCTGCTCACACCACATTTCCACTGCAGTCAGTAATGCAGGAAGGACATCTGAAGGGGTGCAATTTCCAGACAGTATTATGAAAACTCAAGATCTTCACAGAAAGGTCCTGTAGAAAGAACACCTTTCTCCTATTTTTCCTCCATAGTTTCACTTTGTCTCAGCCTAGTATGTTTTCCTTACTACTCAACCACTTTTCACCTCCCAGTCTTTCACCTCTAATCCCACAACTTCCCTTTGCCTTTTCTCAATATGTCTTTCTTTTGACAGTTAGAGAAACAACGTAAAACAGCAGTCAAGAGAACAAATTCTGATCATTCAGAGTGGAGTTTCACGGAGTTCAGGAGTTAATTTAACTATGGAATCTTTGATAAATTATTCTAACTTTCAGTTTCCTTATCTGTTATTGGGTTTGATTTTTAAAAGCATGTAAAGGAATAGACAGAAAAGAGAAAGATAATCACAACTACCCTAGAGGATCATTAATTTTATCACTAGACTGGAGAGATGCTGACAGTATAGGAGGCAACAAGAATGAAGACTAAGTAAGGCAGAGTGGACTCAGGAGTGAAACCTTTTCACTCCAGGCATTTCTGAGAAGAATGGAAGTGTTAGCACCATGTGAATTGTTCCTCATTTGTTATTGGCTCTAGCTTTCTCTTTCTCAACCACATGTGTTTGAATTAAGGTCAATGCATGCAGAGAGGCACTTCTGCTCTTTGTGTTGGAAGACTAGAGAGAATCAATTTTACTCTATTTTTATATTTTAAATTTCAGCAATAAAAATTTTGTGGAACTTTGCTTTCTTTTCAACATGTTATTTAAATTACCTACATAATACCCTTATTTTTGCCTTTTGGCCCACAGAGTCTAAACACTTGCAATCTTGCCCTTGACAGAAAAAGTTTACTACTCCCTGTTCTGAATTCAAATTCTAACTTTGTCCTTAATCATTGAGTAAATGGGGTGATGGACAGAAGGAAATAAGCATTTTTGCTGCTAAGCGAAAAAATGTCTGATTCATCCTACCCTCCCTCTCTCTCAGACAGTGTGCCTGATATTACGGGAGCAATAGTGACCATGAACACTGGTGCATCAGAGTAGCTTACCTTTTCAGACTCTAATGTTTTTAATCCCACAGTAACCCTCATAACAATTACTAAGAACTGGAACTGAGACCTAATCCAGTTCTTCCATCTACAAGCAACTATGCACAGTAGTGAAGTGGAATAAAGTTATTATTCCCTTTGGGCTAAAATTTTTTTTTGCATTTATTTTGTGCAGGGCATGTTTGATTGTAGCAGGAAGAGGTTTGGGAGATACAGAACATAGATAGTAAGCCATGCTGATACAGATGGGCTGGACAGACATGGTTAGTGCTGGGAGTGCAAGTGAAAGCTGAGGAGGGGCAGGGAAGAAACTGCCCTGAGGCAGGGGCAGCATTGTATTGTGACACATGATGACAGATTCATCACCCCCAGGCAAAGATGTGGCAGAAGAAAGACATTCATTGAGCTTGCCAACAAAGTGAGCTAAGGGGAAAGCCTTCTTACTCCCTTCCAGTCCCTGGGGGAAGGTGTGACCAAACGATGAAGCCACCATAGAGTCAATGTGGAGGCAGGGGGAGGTGCTGTCCTGTCTGTGTATCCTGAGAAAACAACAGGATTGGCTGGGGCAAGGGGTAGACCTTCCTGGAGCATGTGGAAGTTTGGATGGGCCAGGAGATTTAAACCAAAGTGGAAGAAATGGCAGTTTTCCTGCTCTTGGATCCACAGTGTGGTTGTGCAGGCTGGTGCTTTGTGGGATCTCTTTGACCCTGGAAGCCATGTGGCTAAGGACAGTGCTGGTCCCACATGTGGACCTCAGAAAGGTACCTAAAGCCAAACAGCAACCAGGAACAAGCTAAGCCACCTAAGTAATCATGCAGCAGCCACCTGCAATTGAAGAGGGACACACACACACACACACACACACACACACACACACACACTTTAATGGGAGAAGAAACTGGGTGCAGCCTCAGCCTTGAACTGCTCTGGCAGAGAAGGGTAAGGTTTTCTCTGGATGTTCTGGAGGGCATGAGCTTTGAGGCAGGAGCCTACCATTCTGCCAGGCTGTGTAGCTTTTGAATAAAATACCTCTTTCCTTTTCTCACCAAACCTCTGCCTCTTGAATTTACCTATGAGTAGTGGTGGGCAGCCGAATTCCACTTTTGTTTGGTAAACATGTTAGAGTGGAGAGTAATAAAGTGAATATATAGAAAGAGATATGTTGTGTAGAAGTTTCTAGAATCTCAAATAGAAGAACTGAGATTTTATAGGTCCTTATTTTAGCCAACAGTTCTAGGTACTGAGACATACATATGTCTTTGAGTTGTGTTTTAAACATTCCTTCATTTCTAGTACAGTTAGTTTGATGACATACTGTTTGCCATCACTGAGTTAGGCAGGATGATACGACAGTGTAAATATCCTCACTTTAGCTGAAAAGACAGAAAAATAAAAGAATTTCAATACAGTGATGTAAATGCTATAACCTGAGAAGCACCTGAAAGGGAAACTAACTCTAACTGAGTGGCTGGGAGAAGGATTCCAGATGTTTTAAGAACTGAAAGATGGGCAAGGATTTTCTCAGAGAGCACAAAGGAGAGTTGAGGATTTTTCAGGGGTAGTATTCACAGAGGTTTTGCCTGAGCAAAATGGCAAACAATTCGTATGGTTAGAGATTAGAGGAATGAGCTCAGTGTGAAAGCACATGTTGCTAGAGATGAGAATAAAAGAAGGAATGAAAGATAACCTGGTATAAAACCAGTAGAATTTATGTTAAAATGTCCTCAGCTTATTGTAAGGACATTGAATAAAATGTGACGGAAGCAGTGTTTTAATAGAATTTCTTAAACTTCTGTGGAAAATTGGGGAAATGTTAACAGACATTTTTGAAGAGTATAATTTGGCAGTATTTGTCAATATTTAAATGGACATACCCTTTGACCCAGAACTATGAACTTTAAATGTCTCTTATACCAATATCCTTGTAAAAGTTTATAAAGCTCTGTGTACAAGAGATATTCAAAGCGGTCTTATTTATAACAGGTAGAAAAATGGGATAATTATTAAAGATGATATGAAATGAATAAAATATTTGAGTTACAAAGAAGCCATCTTGAATAAAGTGTTTTACATCTTTCCTCTGGTAAAAAAAAAATATAAGCTTTAAAAACCCTGTTAAATACCAACTAATTTTAGACAGCTGGAATAAATTGAAAGATCCACAATATGGGCTTATAACTATATATAAGTTCTCCTTGGTTCAAGAAAGAGTGTATCCAGGCAGAGTTTTCAGGATAGCTACCTACAAGTACAAATTTTGAAAATACAGAATTGTTCTTATCAACATGTACCATGTACTAATTGGCAGACCAACAATATTATTTTTAACTAAAAAGTTACATATATCCTTTGACCTATAGTCAAAAATAGTTTTCTTATTTTCAGTGTGAAAATAAGTTCTCTCAAAAGGTACAAATAAAGTGTCCTATATCATGGGTTATTAAGTTCACAATAAAAAAGTCTTTTTCCAAACCACCAATGTGCAATGACACTCTTGGGCTGGATTCCCAGATAAGTATCACTTAACAATGCAAAACATTATAACCCCATTTTCTGAAAAACATATTTTCAAAGTGAAGTTAAAGCAGTGATGGCTAAACACATGGCGATATGCACTATGTTTTGTTAGAATTGTTAGCTAACTATTACGGTTTAGTAAGGTTTTTTTTTTTTCCTTAAATATTTTATTAATGTAGTTACACATACATTTTTAAAAGCTAAATACATTGTTGTATGTTTATTTTTTTTCTATCTGTTCACTTTCTTTTTTTTGTTTTTTTTGTTTTTTTAATTTTTTTAATTTATTTTTTCAAATACATTTGTCTCTGCCTACCTCCCACCACTTTCCCTTGCCCCTTCCCTTCTTCGCTCCCTCAGCTCTTCCCCTTTGGTTTTGTCCATGAGTCCTTGCTACATGTTCCTTGACTTTCCCCTTCCCTTCTTTTTCCCTGCCCCCCTCTCTTGTCTCTGTTGATTTCTTTTCCTTTCAGTGTTGCTGGTCTTATTTTCCTTGCATCTTTGTATTGTTGGTTAGGTTCCACTTATAGGTGAGATCATATGGTATTTGTCTTTTCCCCCCGGCTTATTTCGCTTAGCATAATGCTGTATGTTTAATTTCAAAACTTAATTTAGGAGATGTAGATGTTAACAATATTTTTCTTTTTTTTAATTTAAATATTGGACTTTATTTTTTTAATGTTTTTTATTTTTCAAATACAATTGTCTCTGCCTTCCCCCCACCAGCGTCCCCTGCCCCTCCCCCCTCTCTCCCTCAATCCTTCCCCTTTGGTTTTGTCCATGAGACTTTGCTACACGTAAATATCCATTTATATTTTACCAAAACAAGAATTCAAAAATCTATAACATCAATATAATTATGAGAGTCAGCTTGAAAATGCTCATCTTGAGAATTTTTGAGGAAAAAATAATTCAAAATCATGTTGTTTAAATTTTTTAACATTGAGAATATAATTTCTCAAGATTAAAACCATCTGTTCTTTTTAAAAAATTTATTTGTTTTTTAATTTTTCAACTACATTTGTCTCCATTTATGCACCATCACTTTCCCCTGCTCCACCCACCCGTACTCCCCCCTCTCAATCCTTCCCCACCTTGGCTTCATCCATGTGTCCTTCATACCCGGTCCTTGATCTGACCTTTCTCCTTTCCTGTCCCCATCGGTTTCTTCTTTCTTCCAATGTTGCTGGTCATATTTTCCTTGCCTGCTTGCTTTGCCGATTAGGTTCCACTTATAGGTGTGATCATATGGCATTTGTCTTTCACTGCCTGGCTTATTTCACTTAGCATAATACTCTCCAGTACCATCCATGCTGTTGCGAATGGTAGCAGCTCTTTCTTTCTTTCTGCTGCGTAGTATTCCATTTTGTAAATGTACCACCGTTTTTTGATCCACTCATTTGCTGATGGGCACTTAGGTTGCTTCCAGCACTTGGCTATCGTAAATTGTGCTGCTATGAACATTGGGGTGCCTAGGTTCTTTTGAAGTGGTGTTTTGGGTTCTTAGGGTATAATCCCAGCAGTGGAATTGCTGGGTCAAAAGGCAGTTTCATTTTAAGCTTTTTGAGGAAATTCCAAACGGTTTTCCACAGTGGCTGCATCAGTCCGCATTCCCACCAACAGTGTACTAGGGTTCCCTTTTCTCCACAACCTTGCCAGCACCTGTTGTTGGTTGACTTGTTTATGATGGGCATTGTGACCAGTGTGAAGTGGTATCTCATTGTGGCTTTAATTTGCATTTCTCTGATGGCTAGTGATGATGAGCATCCTTTCATATGTCTCTGGGCCCTGTGTATGTTCTTCTTGGAGAAGTGTCTGTTCAGGTCTTTTGCCCATTTTTTAATTAAACTGTTTGTCTTCCTGCAGTAGAGTCATGTGAGTTCTTTATGTCTTTTGGAGATCAAACCCCTGTCCGAGGTATCATTGGCAAATATATTTTCCCATATGGCTGGGTCCCTTTTCATTTTGCTGATGTTTTCTTTAGCCATGCAGAAGCTTCTTATTTTGTTGAAGTCCCATTTGTTTATTTTTTAGGAAGGCTATTTGAAAGACCATCTTTGCCCCTTAAGTTTATATTTCTTCCCACATACTAAAAATCATATGAACAGAAACTCTTTAAAAAGAAGCACATCTTTACTAAGAGTGATTTGATTTGGTAGAGTTGTTTGCTGGGTTCCTACATTATGGAATATAAGCCCAAAGGTGTTAGAAGGAGTTGGCACAATGAAAATCCAGTTGGCATTCTATCTAATTCTGAAAATGATGGAGATTTATTAGGAACAGCAAATACATTGGCTGTTGGTGGATAAAATCCACAAAGAAATTCATAGTTGAGATAATGAGCTGAATCCAGCAAGAAGTAATAGAGATAAATGTTAGATATGGCATGTTAGAAAAAAGTGCATGAGTACAGATGGAGAAGAGGCTTAGCAGCAGCAACAGTTAAAAAAGCTGAGAGGCTTAAATTGACTGTGAATTCAGGATGAGGCCTCTTTGTGATGTATTATTAAAATTGTTAATGTGCTGTTGGGCTTGATTACTAAAAGTTCGATACCAAGTTTAATGATTTCAATCATTTTTTTCTTTATATGGATACTACTTTTTATAAATGTAAAGTTTAAATGTAGTGATTGTAATATGCATTCATTTAGTGGATGTGCCCTTCCAAACCTCAGATAAGCATCATTATTTATCTGCATATCTCTTCCATCCAAAATATCTTTGACCTTAATTTTTTGTAATGTGAATTAGGACATCAAGAGTTTTATCTGTTTTTTAACAATAATATTATACTGAAATACTAAATATGCCTTTTCAAATAATATAGAATATGCCCATTATGTGATTAATGATTGATATCCATTCATAGAATAACACATTTCTTTAGTAGAATGAGGAATTCTTAGCTTGGTTCTCAATAATTAGTTCAATGATATAGTCAGAAAGGGTTTAGATAATTTAATGAATACAATGGTAATTGTCTTAGATCTGACTGGAGTCCATATTATAAATAACCCTCCAAGGCTGCTATGGTCAGGAAGCCACCATGAACTCCTCCAGGAAAAATAAAAAAAAAAAAAAGAAGAAGAAGGAGAAAGAGAAAGAAGTAAAAAGAAAAAAAAATAAGTTTTTTATGTCATTGTAAGAAGCTGCATGTACTACACAAGATCCCCTACAGGAATCCTTAACTATAGCAGAGAACTCACAAATGATGTTCTGAGTAAGAGGAGGAGGAATACTTTCTAAACGAAATAGAAAATCTGGAAAAATAGGTCAACCTAATGTACCTTCATGCTTTTGTTTCCCAGACACCCATCATAATGCCAAGCAGAGTCATTCCTAAGTAAACATTTGTTGATGGTTGAACACAGGGTAAATTCATACCATGACTCTCCATTGAGACATAAAATTTCTAAGATACACTGGTACACATTATCATGCACGGAAGTTGCCTAGATGGCATTATTTAATATAAGAAATCATATATAAAACATATAAATACAAATTAGGCTTTATAACATTTTATTTAAAAACTAACCCTAAAGGGATGCTTTTATATGACTAGAAAACTCCAAACCCACTTGAGAATCTAACAATATCTTTCTATTTATTCTAGCACAGAGGATATCAGATCTGTATGAAACCAAATTACCACTAGAGTTCAATGTTTAGATGTATAGCCACCAGAATTTTTAATCATGCTTTCAACCAACAACAAAGACAGCTTTTGGAAGTTGTAGATATAGCTTTCATTCCATCATGCTCTTCTTGTGCTTAATGGCTTCATTCTTAAAAAAGTGTATATAATCTCTAGGCACACACCAAAAGAGAAACATTGAAGCATTGTGTATGGATTTAACTTCTTTAAAAAGAAAATTCTGAGCACACAAGCAATCTAGATGTAGGACAAGTGTATGTATTTTTATATCAAACCAAAATACACTCTAGAGAATGATCTTCCTTTCTAAAGCAAAGGATCTTGCAAATTGCTCTCATGGGAAATTTTTCCTACAACATAGTTCTTATGCATATAAGATATTTCAAAGGTGAATCAAAGAGATATGGTACCTTTTCAGACCAAATAAACTTCTGGCAGCCAAGCTTCAGGCTACCAAGCTACAGAGAAGACAGACAAGAGGTCAATTGGAAAGAAAACCACAGTTTGCAACATTAGTTCATCAGCTACACAGCTGTCCTTCTGCAAGCAATACTATTGGTGAAAGCAAATAGTTCCTTCCTGGGAAGGGAAGGATGGTTGCCAATAAAGATGGGGCTAGGGAAACATATCTGTAGCCAGGCCAGCCAAACCCAGGTTTGTCAGGCTAGGTGAAGCACATAGCATCCTGTATGAGTTCTCAATGCAGGCAAAATGGAATTGATTGGCCTGAACATAGACTTTTCAAATATGTACTCTTTATGCCATCTACATATGACATTAGAGACAAAATCCAATAGTAACTAGTAACCACCACAATTACTACATATCATCAAAGAACTACCTAATCTAAGCTGAGAAATATGATTAGAAATGTGTGTTTGGAGTCAAATAAAAGCAGTTCAGTTTCAACTTTGTTATTTTGTGTGTCTTTGAAAATTTTACATAGTAACTCTGAGTCTTTGTTTCTTCTTATATAAAATAGGGATAACAATATTAACCACCTCGGATTATTGACAGAAGTATATTCATGTTGTGGGGGTTAAATATAGCACAGGGCCTTGCTTATAGAAGAGGTCAGCAAACTTTTTCTGTACGTGTCCAGCCACACAGTAAATATCTTAGCTAAGCTTCAGCAGCCATGTGTTTTCCTCACCACTACTCAAGCTGCCCTTGTAGTATAAAAACAGCCAGAGACAAAGTGCAAACAATCATGTGACTGTGCTCCAATAGAACTTTATCTACAAAATCAGGATATAAGGTGTATTTGGCTCAGAGGCTATGATATATAATGGTTTATAGACATACTTAATAATAGTATATGAATGAGCCAAATATTTGAATTTGCTTATAATATGACCTGTACTAGGCTGAGTGTTTCATATGGATTAACCTATTCAGTTTCATAAGGTAGAAACTATAACTCTCTCTTTTTTGACAAGATGAAACAGACCCAGAAGCAATAGGTAACCCACCCATAGTTACACAACTAAAAAGCCAAAAAGTCAGGATTTGAATCCAGGTCTTCAGTGTATGGAGTCTGTCCTTTTAGCACCTGACTATGACACTGACTATTATCTACCAACTTCTTTATTAGAATTCAACTAAATGCCAGGTAAATGCCAGTTTGTAATTGCAGTTCAAATAAAACATGAATATATTTCAATTCTAAAAAGATAAAACCATCTAAAATCATGATCAAGTTTAGGCAGATAGTAGATTTAAAAGATTTTCAATTAGCTTTATCTTTGATTTCTACCATCACTGTGTAGTTTTATTGGGAGTGTGTTCTACCAATAAGTCATCATATAGATTCTTTCAATATTGTGAAATTATTTGAAGAAAAGTTAATTCATGATGGACAGAGCTGATCTAAATTATTTAGGCAACTTTAAGAATAATTTATTATGGAATAAGTCTACTTATAAAGTAATATATTGCATAAGTGCTGATTCAGTTACAAACACATAATAATAACTTGCCCTGTCTGGGTTCCTCAATTGGTTAGAGCATTGTTCTGATGTACCTAAGTTACAAGTTTGACCAACCAATGAATGCATCAATGACTGGAACAGCAAATCAATGTTTCTCTCTCTCTCTCCCCCTACCTTATCTCTCTCTCTTTCTAAAAATCAATAAATTAAAAAAATTGAAACCAACACATAACAACATGACTGACAAAAAACTTTGACTAGATTTATCCTAGAGGAACACTCCAGTTTTTACAGGTATTGCCTAAGTTTTCAAAATGACAAGTAAAAATTTTTCTCTTTTATGGAAAATAATGGGTAGTTCTTTTTCTGTTCTTCAGAACAACATACATACATACATTAGCTCATTTAATTCTCAGGGAAAATCCCTGTTAAGGTAGGCTCTGCTATTATTTCCATTTCATAGATGAGTAACTTGAAGTTCAGAGAGGTTAACTTACTGAAACTCATATGGTTAATAAGTTATATAGCACTAGGAAACAATCCTGAGATATTAGATTCCAAGGTTAAACATGAAGACCCTTAACCTCTGCACTCTGAAGTGTCCCTTTCCACCTCTGGAATGACATATAACTGATAGAAATTGAGAACCTGAGGCTCAAAGGTCTGCATTTTGCTTAAGAGCAAAAGACAAACAAAATGAATGGAATGAAAGGTCAATGAAACACTTCATCTAATTTAGAAGGTAGTTATTAAACACCCCCTGGGCAATATCTATGGGAAGCTTTAAAAATGTATTGATGCCTGGGCTGCTTATCCAGAGATTTTCATTCATTTTGGACTGGGGTAGCGCTAAAAGGAGAGATTTCACCCTCAACTGTACATTGGGTCACCTGGGAGATCTTTACACATGTATATATAAAATATCAGCTACAGATCTTAAACCTGGCCACACGTTCGAATCACTTGCTTTGCAGAGAACACTCAAAAAGAATATCAGCTGTTATTTTTAGGTAAGAATGTTAAAAATGATAAAACATATTTCATATCTGTTGTAATGAATTGAGTTAAACAAGGAAGAGTGATTCATAATAGTCCTTGGAATTTGTCTATAAATTAATCTGATTTTGACTTTTTCTAGCCATGTATAGGTTGCTACTGCCTGAAGGTTAGGAACAACTCTTGATTCATCTCCTTTTTGGTCAGTGACTTGTATGGCATAAGTACACAGTATATACTCACTGAATTGATTCCAAATGTGTTTTACATAGGTAAGCTAGAATCTATGATTTTAATGAACTACACTTTAATCATAACAGTTTTAGAAATTATTTGTATGGAAATAGAATATTCTGACACACTGTCATATGATAACATCTCTATCTGTTGTAGAATAAAAACAGAAACAAGGCCTGTTTGAAAGAAAAGCTCTTGAATTTGATGACAATGGCTGATCAACCAGCAAAGTCAAAAACAGGAGGCAAGGGGTTATTTATATTTGAGAGAATTAGAGTTCATTTGGGAGCAATGAAAAAAAATTGCAGTAGTCATGTCAAAAGAGGATCTTCTTCTATAAAGATGTAGTCTTGATAATATCAGAAACTGATAACATTTACTGCCAAATACAATTATTCTGAAATGTGATTTGCCTAAGGAAAGCGGATAATGCCATCATTAAGAGAGAAAGGTGGTTGGAGACAATGCTTTTATTTTTCTGCTGGAGGATAATTTTGGAGTCAAGGGTTAAGAGGTGTTGAAAGTAATGGGATCCATAAAAAGCTTCTGAAATCATTGAGATAATAGAAAGGCTAACTGGAGTTTCTAGCAGAAATGGGGCCATTTACCTCACAAGAAATCATAAGTAACTAACAACCAGGAGACCTGGAAGTGGTTTTCACTGATACAAAATCATCGTAAGGTGAATGTTGAACATGATGCTGGCATGCCATGATGATTTTTAGAAAGAGATGGGATGCAGCTATATAATATGGAATTGTTATAGGAATTTTTAAGACATTTTTAAGGATAAAGGTATACTAAATTCTTGAATGGTCAGAGTCAACTTATTGTAATAAATCTTAGTCTATTAAAACCTTTATAATAAGTAAACTTACACTCTAAATTCTGCTATGTATTTGATTATACACAGTAGGGATATTTTTCTTTCTATAAGAATATAGGGCAACTGGGAGTGCTTAATCTGCTAAGAGCTCACTCTCCTTCAACTCTCCTCTTCTTCATATTGGCAAATCCCTTACTGCTCTGCTCTATTCACGTGTTTAAAGTACAAGCAACCATATTCTCAGAATGTGAGCCTGGCCTCCCTACTTTCAGTTGATTGGCCAGGACTGGACAACTGACACTACCTAGATCTAAAGGGTCTGGTTTCATCTGTCTGGTTGGTCTCCTGAACAATGTATTCAATCACAGAAATTGTGGATGACTGTTTTCACTACATGGGTTGTGAAGCAGAGAAAGCTGGTTTTCAGGGTGGAAGGATGGAGAAGAGAATAATTTTGTCTTGAGTTTATTTCTGAGTCTTCGATGCATTTCTGTTCACTTATGGAGACACTGTATATCTTTATAATAAATTTCCTTCTTGTATTTTATTCTTGCTCAAGCGGGTCTCCATTCCTGTCAAACAAGAGTCCGAAATAACACAGAAATGAACTTCTGCCGTTTGCGGAATCCACTTACTTTTACTCATGAAAAGGAGGCCTAAGAAAATGAATAGGGTAACCTATTCATTTGCTAGATAGGGTAACCCAAGTTTTCAGTTTGAATTCTGATAAGCTTTTTCCTCACATTGTAATTAGATTTGAAAGTCTGATCTCAAGTTAAGATTGGCATATTCAGTCTTCCACATGGTGATTTGTGTCTTGATGTTACATGCAATGACTTTAGTCTGTTATGGTAGCTCTGACATCAGCATTTATTACACAGACTCAATGTGCTGGTAGCTGCTATGTAAAATTTGTAACAAGGGTAGTGTTTGCCAGGGCTTCAGGGAGAAAAACAGAACAGGTATGAGCACTGTGGTTTAAGGGCAGATAAGTTAAATTACATGGATTTAAGGCTTCTGTTATTTTGAATAGCTTGAGCTACTCTTTCTAAGCTTATTTGCATGAAACTAAACAGAACTGTATTTTAGAACAAAAAAGGAGTATGCTTTTAGAGTGAACTAGTTACCTTTTTCTTCTCATTCTTCAACAATCTGTATGAGGGTTTAACCATTTGGGCCATTTTTTCTTGGCCACAATTTGCAAGGCTCTGATCTATATCTTCTTTGTAGGCAGCACCATGGTACTCAATAAATGATAGTGAAAGTTGCAATTTAAAATTGGAAAGACATTTTAACAATGAACTTAGATGTTGAGGAAGGAATTATTTTCTCACTGAGATTAAAGCCAAACAAAAGCATTTCCATCTCCAGGGGTGATTTGTCCCAGGACAGATTTGGACCTTGTACACTGGCTCTCTTTATAAACCTGGACAGTTTTGCAAAAAGTTTTATGTTTTTCAACAGATTCCTGGGTTTAGCTTCTTGTTAGGGTTATTCCTTTGTGATCTTCTTTTTTTTTACAAAATTTATTATTTTATTGTTCCAATACAGTTGTCTTCATTTTCCCGCCACTACTTTTCCCTGACTCACCCTCAATCATTCCCCATTTTGGCTTTGTCCATAAGTCCTTTATACATGTTCCTTGACGTGACCCTTCTCCTTCTTTTCCCCATTACCCTCCTTACTCCTCTCCTCTTATTACTGTCAGTTAGTTTTTTCTTTCCATGTTGCTGGTTATATTTTTCTTCCTTGTTTGTTTTGTTGATTAGGTTCCATTTATAGGTGAGATCATATGGCATTTGTCTTTCACCCCTGGCTTATTTCACTTAGCATAATGCTATCCAGTTCCACCCATTCTGTCACAAAGGGTAGGAGTTCTTTCTTTCTTTCTGCTGCATAGTGTTCCATTGTGTAAATAAGAATAATAAAGTTGGTAGTATAGCACAGTGGCTAGGAATTACATGGTTACACTCTCTGCAGTCAGATTCTTGAGCTCAGCTCCTGGCTCCACCCCTCACTAGCAGTGTGACTATGCTCAAATATTGAGTTTCTCTGAGGCTTCCACCAATATTCTTCTAAAATTTTATTTTTTGTTTTGAATAGGCAAGATGGCAGAGGTGTGAATGGAAGTCACCTCCTCCCAGGACCAATCTGGAGTTACAACTAAATTGTGAATAAATCACCAGAACAAACAACTGAAAAATAGTGAGAGAGGTCCTATAACCTCAGAAAGACAGAAAAATCAGCTTTAGCACAATCTTACTGGTATGGAGTGTGGTGGAATCTCGAGAAGTCTGGCTGGGCACCCACAGGCAGCAGTGACAGAGGAATATTTAAACAGCCAGTTGGATACCCCTGAGAATAGTGGGATTTAAATAAGAGGGGATTCCCCAGCCTACAGCACTAGAGTCCAAAAAGTACACATATATCAGACAACTGTGAAAAGTGGTAGGGCTGCTCTCTGCAAGAGATGGGTGGCTGGAAATGCAAAGAGTCATTTAAAGGGCCAACACATACATTTTTATTTGCAGTCACTTACCCTGGTCTCTGGCAAAGGAGTGGGCAGAGTAGGCTAGAGACTCCTAAGGAGAGACTGGGGATAGAGGCTTTCAGGAAAGAAATGAGGGAATGGCCTATAGGATCCCAGTGCTGAGTCCTCCCCTATAGGGGAGCAGCCAATCTGCTCAGGAGATGACTCCCTTCTCAGCAGCAATAACCCCGACTCTAGGAGGGATTCTACCTCCCCCTCTGGTGCCTAAGCCTGACTGCTCAATGCAGAATGTTTAGATTAATAACTGAAGCAGATATCCATGGACAGTAGATTCCTGGTAGTCTTGAACAGAATGCTTAAGGTCAAATGCAGTCAACATCTGACATCACCAGGGGTGGCTTGAGAAAAAAAAAACAGTGGTAAATACTAGAGGCTACCTAGATGAACTCCACTGTGGTCTTCTCCATGATTTGTGATATTTTCTTTATTACATAGCTTTATAACATTCATTTTTTGTCCATCAAATTTGTGCATATTAAGTCACTAGATTTTACACTATAGTTTATTTCTCTCTTTTCTTAAAATAGTCTTAATCTCTTTGTAGACTTATTAATACTGGTTGGTTTATTGTTGATGGTGGGATTGCATGGGGGGAGTTATTTTTGAAGATATCAGTTTGTTTCCTGGGCTTTGTGGTTTGTTCTGGCAGCACCTGCCAAAAACACATAAGACGTAGAGGGCAGGTGTCCCTCAGTCAACCTGGTCAGCTAGTGGGAAGGGACAACAAAAGAATGATCAAACAAAAATCAAAATCCAATTATTTCCAGATAGCCAATAAATGGTATAAAAGGCATCCCAAGAGCAACAAGTTCCAGAAATCAAAAAGGCTGCACCACTGAATCTCACAAGTCTCCTACCATGGAAGTTCACAGCACAAAGTCAGGAAGTCAAGACAGATCAATTCAAGAAGCAGAAGCAAAAAAGAAGAGTCTCACAAATAATGGGAAATCAAAGAAACAACCCCTAATTTAAAGGTAAGGAGAATTCCTAAGAAAGAGAAATAAATGAAATAGAGGAGAGTAAACTATCAGATATTGAGTTCAAAACAATGGTAATAAGGAAGCTCAATGAGTTCAGTGAGAATTACCAAAAACTAAAGGGAAACTATGAGGAACTTACTGCAAATTGTATCAGTATGAAAAATGACATAGAAACTATCAACAAGAGACAAGAGGAAATGAAGAATACAATTTCTGAATTGAAGAATGCAGTACAAGGAATCAAAAGCAACCTCGATGAAGCAGAGGATCAAATCAGTGAGCTGGAGGAGAAAGTAGCAAAAAGCACCAAAAGAGCAAGAGAATTAAAAAACACTAAAAAAAGAATGAAAAGGCATTAAGGGAAATTCAGGATAACCTGAATCATAATAATATTTGTATAATAGGGATACCAGAAGGAGAAGACGAACAAGAGATAGAGAACCTCTTTGAAAATATAAGGATTGAAAACTCCTTAATTGAAAGAGAGAAAAAGTAACACATGTTCAGGAAGCACAGAGGGTCCCATTCAAGAGGAACCCAATGAGGCCCAGTCCAAGACACATCATCATTAAAATGGCAAATATCAAAGACAGAGAATCTTAAAGGCAGCAAAGGAGAAACAGGAAGTAACATACAAAGGAGCCCCAATACATCCAGCAGCTGACTTCTCAACAAAAACATTACAAGCCAGAAGGGAGTAGCAAGAAATATTCCAAGCAATGTAAAGCAAAGATCTGCAACAAAAACTACTCTACCCAGCAAGGCTCTCAATTAAAATGGAAGGTGAAATAAGGAGTTTCCCAGACAAAAGAAAGCTAAAAGAATACACCTCCACCAAACCAGCACTGCAAAAGATGCTAAAAGGATGGCTTTAAGAAAATGAAGAAAAAGAAGTTTATGAATACCCAATTCCTTTCACAGTTGTCAATACTTGATATTACCAATATTTTTTAATATGCATTAATCTGATTGTAACAATAATGTGTTATTTTAATTATTCCTTAACTATTTGTTGAAACTAAACCTATTTTTATATATTTCTTGCCTATTTCTATTATTTTTAAAAAGCTTTAAATGACTTTTTTGTATTCTTTATCCATTTTTTGATTAAATGCTTGTAGAATTTTTCCCTAAAAAAACCAATCAAAAACCATTAACCCTTTTTTTGATGTGTTGAAAATACCTTCCTTCTCTCTTACTTGTCCTTTAACTTTTTTTTATACATATATTACTATACAGTCTTAAATGTTTAATATAATGATATTATCAATATTTTACTTTATAGCTTCTGGGTTTGAATATTTTTCTTCAGGGTAAGAAAAATATTAGTTTGTATTTTTTCCTAAAACTCCTTAGATTCTACATATTGATTTTTAACTCACCTGAATATTTCTTGTATAATGTGTGAAATAGGACTCTATATTTATTTTATTTCAAGGAATAGTGGTCCATGCACTCTATTTGTTGAATAAGGCTTATTTTACACATTGATTTGAAATATCAATTTAATCATATATTATATTGTTAGATAAATATATATGCTTGTCTCTAGAATGCTCATTATATTTCATTAATCTACTTGATTATTTCTATGCTGGTGTCATTTGGTTTAATTGCTGAGAATTTATAATGGTTTTATATTTTTTAATATTTTATAGTTAACTGACATTTAAAAAATAGATAAAATCAATTTGCATTTAAGAAAGAAAGAAAAAGAGAGGGAGATGGAACTCTTACTTTTTGTGACAACATGGATGGAATTGGAGAATATTAAGGTAAGTGAAATAAGCCAGTTGACAAAAGACAAATACCATATGATCTCACCTATAAGTGAACTCTATTCAACAAAATAACAAAAAAAATAAACCACAGGCATGGAAACATGGAGCAGACTGAAAGTGACCAGAGGGGATGGGGAAAGAGGACAATGGTGGAAAGAAGGGGAAGGGACTAGACAAAGAACATGTATGAATAACTCATGGACATGGACAACAGAGTGAGAATTGACTGTGGGAGCAGGGAGTGGGAGAGGGATGAATGAAGGGTTAAAGGGGGAAAAATTGAGACAACTGTAGTAGAATAAACATGATTTATAAATTAAAAAGAAACAAAATAAATGAAGTTTTAATTGAAAGCTGAAAAAAAGAAAAATGAAGGAGATTGAAGTTAAAAAAATAAAAATAAATAAAGTTTTTCTAGCTCACTTGACTTGTTAATGCCTTTTCTTCACAGATTTCTAGGCTATTATATTGCTTATTGTTATAGTTAGAGGGAAAAATAACCAAGAGCTAAATAAAGGAGGGAAAAGAAAAAATGGTGTTCTGGAAAATTATATTCCCCAATATCTTCTTTAATTAACCCAGAAGATTCCAACATACCCTGACTGTCAATTAAGTTAATAAATATTTCTGTGTCTATGGGACCAAGCTAGTACTGTTTACTCTTTCATTGGCTCGAAATTTGAACTGACTGGCAGGTATCTTAGCACCTATGTAAGGAGAATGGTGTAAACATCAATGCTAAGTGCTCCCAACCATATCCTTGGCACTCCAAAATTTACTCACTGATTATGGAGTCCAGGCAATTAAAAACAAAACACCAAAACACACAAAAAAAGAAGGAGGTTTAAAAAAGAGAACAGCCATTCTCCAGTTTTCTAATGGTACTTTTGTGGCTTTTGCATGTAGTTTCATGAAGACCATACATAATTCTTGTGAGGCTTTGATATCACTTTCCTTCTCCCACCCTTAAAAACTCGCTATTTGTAACATGTATTTCTGTAAGCTATCAACAATTCATTTAGACTTTGGAAATAAAAGCTCAGCTATTCTCAAAGAGAACTATGAGAAACTGCAGAGAAACTATCAGGATCTTACAGCAAACTATATCAGCCTGGAAAAGGACATAGAAACTATCAAGGAGACACAAGAGGATATGAAGAATACCATTTCTGAATTGAAGAACACAGTAGAAGGAATCCAAAGCAGGCTGGATGAAGCTGAGGATCGAATCAGTGAGATGGAGGACAAGGTAGAAAAAAGCTCCCAGAAAGAACAAGAAATGGAAAAACGACTCAAAGAGAATGAAGAAGCATTTAGGGAAATGCAGGACAACCTGAAACGCAATAATATCCGTATAATAGGGATACCAGAAGGAGAAGAAGAGGAGCAAGGAATAGAGAACCTCCTCGAAAAAGTAATGATGGAAAATTTCCCTAATTTGAGGAGAGAAAGGCTCTCATGGATCCAGGAGGCACAGAAGACCCCACTCAAGAGGGACCCAAGGAGGTCCACACCAAGACACATCATCATTACAATGGCAAATGTCAAAGACAAAGAGAGAATCCTCAAGGCAGCAAGGGAGAAGAAGAAAGTAACATACAAGGGGTCCCCCATACGCCTAGGAGCTGACTTCTCAACAGAAACACTACAAGCCAGAAGGGAATGGCAACAAATATTCCAAGCCATGAAAAGCAAGGGCCTACAGCGAAGGCTGCTCTACCCAGCTAGGCTCTCCATTAAAGTAGAAGGAGAAATACGGAGTTTCCCAGACAAAAGAAGGCTAAAAGAATACATCTCTACCAATCCAGCACTCCAAGATATGCTAAGGGGACTGGTTTAAGCAGATGAAGGAAAAGAATGAGAGAGAGAGGAACACAAGTACAAAGAGAAAAGATGAGTAAGTTTCTATCAGTAATATCTCTCAATGTGAGTGGACTAAATGCCCCAATCAAAAGACACAGGGTAGCTGAATGGATAAGAAAACATGACCCACACATATGCTGCCTACAAGAGACCCACCTCAGAGCAAAAGACCTACACAGCTTGAAAGTAAAGGGATGGAAAACAATATTCCAAGCAAATGGACATGAGAAAAAGGCTGGCGTTGCCGTACTTGTATCAGACAAAGTAGATTTCAAAACAAAGGCCATAAAGAGAGAACCAGAGGGGCACTTTATCATACTTAAAGGAAGAATCTATCAAGAAGACATCAACATTGTAAACTTACATGCTCCCAATATAGGAGCCCCCAAGTTTATAAGGAAATTGTTGGATGACTTCAAAAAAGATATAGACAGCAACACACTGATAGTAGGGGATTTCAACACCCCACTGTCAAAAATGGACAGATCTTCCAAACAAAACATTAATAAACATATCGTGGTGCGGAAAACACACTGAATCAAAGAGACTTAACTGATATATATAGAACCTTACATCCCAAAGAAGAAAAATACACGTTCTTTTCAAATGCTCATGGAAGTTTTTCAAAGATAGACCACATGATAGGACACAAAGCAAGCCTCAGCAAATTCAGGAAAATTGAAATAACACCAAACTTTTTCTCAGACCACAAGGCCTTGACACTCGAAATCAACCTCAAAGAGAAACTTCAAAAACTTGCAAACTCATGGAGACTGAACAGTACACTATTAAACAATGAATGGGTCAATAATGAGATAAGAGAAGAAATCAAAAAATTTCTGGAAACAAATGAAAATGAACAGACAACAGTCCAAAACCTATGGGACACAGCAAAGGCAGTCCTGAGAGGGAAGTTCATAGCAATACAGGCTTACCTAAAAAAGATAGAAACATTTCAAATAAAAGACCTAACACTACAACTTCAAGAACTGGAGAAACAACAACAAATAAATCCCAGAGAAAGTAGAAGGAAGGAAATAGTCAAGATTAGAGCAGAACTGAATGACATAGAGACAAAAAGAACAATTCAGAGGATCAACCAATCCAGAAGCTGGTTCTTTGAAAAGATTATTAAAATTGACAAGCCATTAAGCAGACTCATCAAGACAAAAAGGGAGAGGACCCATTAATAATATCAGAAATGAAAGAGGAGAAATAACAACTGATACCACAGAAATATAAATGATCATCAGAAACTATTATGAACAATTATGTGCCAACAAATTTGAAAATCTTGATGAAATGGACAAATTTTTAGAAAAGTATAATCTTCCAACACTGAAGGAGGAAGAAACAGAAAGCTTGAACAGACCGATAACAGTTGGGGAAATTGAAGCAGTAATCAAGAAACTCCCAGCACAAAAAAGCCCAGGGCCAGACGGTTTCCCAGGAGAATTTTACAAAACATTTAAGGAAGAGCTAACCCCTGTCCTTCTCAGACTATTCCAAAAAATCCAAGAGGAGGGAAGACTGCCAGACTCCTTCTATGAGGCCAGCATCACCCTGATCCCAAAACCAGATAAAGACCCTACAAAGAAAGAAAACTACAGGCCAATTTCGCTGATGAACATAGATTCTAAAATCCTCAACAAAATATTTGCAAACCGCATCCAGCAATACATTCAAAAGATTATCCACCACGATCAAGTGGGATTCATCCTAGGGATGCAGGGATGGTTCAATATACGCAAATCAGTAAACGTGATACACCACATCAATAAAAGAAAAGACAAAAACCACATAATCATCTCCATAGATGCAGAAAAAGCATTTGACAAGGTACAGCACCCATTTATGATCAAAACACTCAGCAAAATGGGAATAAATGGGGCATTCCTCAACGTAATAAAGGCCATATATGAAAAACCTACAGCCAGTATCATACTCAACGGGCAAAAACTGAAAGCTTTCCCACTAAGATCGGGAACATGACAAGGATGTCCGCTCTCACCAATTCTTTTCAACATCGTATTGGAAGTCCTAGCCACAGTGGTCAGACAAGAGAAAGAGATAAAAGGCATCCAAATAGGAAAGGAGGAAGTAAAACTATCAGTGTTTGCAGATGACATGATAGTGTACATAGAGAACCCTGTAGACTCTACCAAAAAACTCCTCAACCTAATAAATGAATTTGGCAAAACAGCAGGATACAAAGTCAACATTCAGAAATCAAAGGCGTTTTTGTACACCAGCTATGCAATAGAAGAAGAAGAAATCAGAAAAAATATACCATTCGATATAGCACGAAAAAAGATAAAGTACCTTGGGATAAATTTAACCAAAGACACAAAAGACCTGTATGCAGAAAACTATACAACATTGAAAAAAGAAATTAAGGAAGACACAAATAAATGGAAGCATATACCGTGCTCATGGATTGGAAGAATTAATATCTTCAAAATGTCCATACTACCCAAAGCAATTTATAGATTCAATGCAATCCCTATTAAGATACCAATGACGTATTTCACAGAAACAGAACAGACATTTCAAAAATTTATATGGAGCCATAAACGACCCCGAATAGCTGCAGCAATTTTGAGAAAGAAACACAAAGTAGGAGGGATCACAATACCGGACATCAAACTCTACTACAAAGCCACCATACTCAAAACAATCTGGTACTGGCACAAGAACAGACCCATAGACCAGTGGAACAGAATAGAAAGCCCAGAAATAAGCCCAGGTCTCTATGGACATCTAATATTCGACAAAGGGGGCAGAAGCATAAAATGGAGCAATAACAGCCTCTTCAACAAATGGTGTTGGGAGTGCTGGACGGCTACATGTAAAAAATTGAAATTGGATCATCAGCTGACACCATACACAAAAATAAACTCAAGATGGATAAAAGACTTAAATATAAGTCACAACACCATCAAAGTCCTAGAGGAGAACATTGGCAGGAAACTCTCAGATATCCCACGCAGCAATTTTTTCACTGATATGTCTCCTAAAGCAAGGGACATAAAGGAAAGAATAAACAAGTGGGACCTCATCAAAATAAGAAGCTTCTGCACGGCCAAAGAAAACATCAGCAAAATGAAAAGGGAGCCAACCGTATGGGAAAATATATTCGCTAATGATACATCAGATAGAGGTTTGATCTCCAAGATATATAAGAACTCACTCGACTCTACTCCAAGAAGACAAAAGATCCAATCAAAAAATGGGCAAAGGACATGGGCAGATGCTTTTCCAAGGAAGAAATACAGAGGGCCCAGAGGCATTTGAAAGGATGCTCAGCATCACTAGCCATCAGAGAAATGCAGATCAAAACCACCATGAGGTACCACCTCACACCGGTCAGAATGGCCATCATAAACAGATCAACAAACAACAGGTGCTGGAGAGGCTGTGGAGAAAAGGGAACCCTAGTACACTGTTGGTGGGAATGCAGACTGGTGCAGCCACTATGGAAAGCAGTGTGGAATTTCCTCAGGAAGCTGAAAATGGAACTGCCTTTTCATCCTGCGATTCCCCTGCTGGGACTATACCCTGAGAACACCAAAACGCCAATACAAAAGAACCTATGCACCCCAATGTTCATAGCAGCACAATTTACAATAGCCAAGTGTTGGAAGCAACCTAAATGCCCATTAGTCGATGATTGGATCAAAAAATTATGGTACATATACACAATGGAGTACTACGCAGCAGAAAGAAAAAAAGAAGTACTAAACTTTGCGACAGCATGGATGGAACTGGAGAGCATCATGCTAAGCGAAATAAGCCAGGGGGCGAAAGACAAATACCATATGATCGCACCTATAAGCGGAACCTAACCAACAATGCAAAGATGCAAGGAAAATATGACCAGCAACACTGAAAGGAAAAGAAATCAACACAGACAAGGGGGAAGGGCGGGGGCAGGGAAAGGGAAGGGAAGGGGAAAGTCAAGGAACATATAGCAAGGACTCATGGACAAAACCAAAGGGGAAGAGCTGAGGGATGGAAGGTGGGAGGGGGCAAGAGAAAGAGGTGGGGGGAGGCAGAGACAAATGTATTTAAAAAGTAAGTAAATAAATAAATAAAAGAAAAAAAATAAAAGCTCAGCTATTTCTATAACTTTGGTTAAATTCAGGATGCAAAACTTTTTTTTTAATTGATGCTCTGTAATTTAAACCAAATGTTTATTTAGCCTTTAAATCTCTTGAATGTTTTAAAAGCACATGAGTTATCTTATTTTCTATTTTATTGTCTTATTGGAGAATTTATCTTGTCTTTTGAAAGTATAACCCTGTAAATATTTTTGAGTAGGAACCTTGGTTAGTTCTTAATAAGAAATCTAGAAATGTGAGCTCTTGTTTAACAAGAAGAGTATTGGAGAAACAATATAAGAGGTAGAGCCAATTTATATTGAGATTGAAAACAATGTGAGAATGAATGATGGTAAATCCCTAAGAAATAGCGGATTTAAATGGAACAAGAGTTATAAAAATAGATTTGGTAAAGGAAATAAGATTATGCAGAAAGCAAAGGGCCATCATCTTTGAACTGTGACTACTGTTGGTTAATAACCAACTGGATGAAGTAGATAATGCTACCAATTTTAAAATTTGGGTCTAAAATATTCTGTCAATTTTAATCATTTGCTTAAATAAATATACCTTTAATGCAAGCATGATTTTTCCACAAAAATAAAAAAAAACTTGCTTTATTTTTCTACAATTTGTTGAACTTCAGCATTAATGTATTGACATGTAATACAAGCCAATACATCCCATTATTTTTCATACCTACCATAAGACAAATTCTGTTTCAAGGATTTGTTCAAAGCTTGTTTCAACTGCTACAATGATTTCTGGTCTAACAGCATTCCATAACAAAACAATTTTTACCCAAAACCATTTATATACTACTCTTTTTAGCTCTATTTTTATTTCGTGTGTTTGTGTGTGTGTTCTGTGTGAATATACACATGCTGGCCTGATGTCTCCAAATGTCTTTTTCTGACTTAGGCATGTGGCATTGAAGTTAACAAAACCTGCTTTAGAAAAGTAAAGTCTGTCATAAAAAAATACATGCTATATATTCTGATAATACTGGGATTTCAGGTCAAATAATACATATTTATTTATTTTTTGATATCTTTTACACAATAAATTATATTTTCACCCATTACTTTCTTGAAGTTTATTTTATAACTCTTCACCACAGGCTTGTCCAGGGTGTAATATAAAGTTGCTAACAGAAGAAATAGAGAAGAGGAGAATAGGAGTGAACATGTATAAACCCATGAAGTCAAAATATATTCATGTGTGATGATGTTTTATCTCTAAATATTTGCTAACACCACTAACTTGTCTCCAATTTCTCTTGGGTCTAGGTGAGGGGTTTGTTGGGGAAGATGGTGGTGGTATAGATGGAATAGATTTTCATTTTGTGTTTCCTTTCCCACTTACACCTGTTCAAATAAGTAAATCCAGAAATGATGCTAAGGAATTGAATAAGTAGTAGGGAAGACAGTCTAGAATATTAATTTTCCATAATAAAGAACACTAAAAATCTCAAGATAGTCTCAGGTTTTTCGTCGGCTGGACATTTCAGCTCTCCTTATCAGGCATTTTTGCTAATTTCCATATAATGAGGTTTTCTTTCTTTCTTTCTTCTGACTATGCCATTTGTATGAGACATACAAATGCAAGAGCTTTAAAATCCATCAGAAATTATTTCAAGGTCCCATAATGTATTCATTGATACTTATTGACCCCACATTTTTTTCTCTCACTGGGAACTGAGAAACATCTGTTCTTTTTATTGGACCAGATTCTGTAATGCTCAGAATCCAGAATGGTGGGTGACCAGAGAGGATCACCATAATGCTGCATTAATCTAATGCTAATTTATTAGGTTTGTTTCATCTAATAAGTTTCATTTGACTCAGAGATTGTAAGAGACAATGGTGAGGTTGGACACTTTTTCAAATACTACCTTGGTTGTCTGCTACTTGGGGGAAAAGTATTAAGCCTTTTCACTTGGGGAGGTGGACAAACTGAAAATTCCAGGCAACTAAATAGCAGAATTTCTTGTGTATTTACACATGGGATAGCTTATTTTTCATTGTAATTAGCTTTTAGAGAATCACTAAGGATTCAAATAAATGTATGGAGGTATATATATATATATATATGTAAATAAACTATTTACATTTGAGGTAATTTGCTTCACCACCAGATATAGGTAGCAGGTAAGTGAGCCATTCACATTGACCATTATTTTTATAGACAAGAGAACCACTCAGCCCATACAAGCAGTTACCTTTATTTTTCTCTGACTACCTAAGGAATCCACCTCATTAGAACTTTAATACTCCATTGCTTAACCTTGTCTTAACATTGGAACTGCCTAGGGGTCTTTGAAAGAAATAAACAAACTCATCCATGATCCCCACACAAGAAAACCTTACATTTTATCTGAGGTTTGATTGTGCTATGATATATTTTTAAAAAGCTTCTCAGGTGATTATAATGTGTGAACCAAGGAATTGAAACTTGAGTTTTACCAGATTTTAGGAGCATCACCCTGATGAACACAGAAATCTGTCCTTGTCTCTTTGCTTACAGATGACTTGTGGTGTGTTTAATATGCTTATCCTTTGTTTCCTGATGGAGAAAAATCATATCATGTTAACTTGGAAGTGCATGGAAAATTTTTACTAGAACAGAGGGTTAGAAGTCAAACATTGGCACTAGAAACACTGGCATTGACCCAAAGGGTTAGAAGTCAAGCAGAGGGTCAAGATTGGCTCTAGACATTTACAAGAATTCCCATTGCCAAAGGGAGTATTAAAAGACAATAGACCCTGAGAGACTTCTATACCAGAAACATCCCATTTAAAACTTCAGGTGGAACTCAAATACTGTATATATCACATGACCATTCATGTGCTGGCATTGTCTGAAGTACATTCTATGTCATAATTCACTCCATGCTCACAATAACGTAATGAGTTGGATTATCCTCATCATTAAGAAAGAGGTAAGGAAACTAAAGTTAACTTAGAAATGGAAGAATGTGGACAGTAAACTCTAGCTTTGTCTGAGTCGTGGTTAATGTCTAGGGTGTTATAATTGATAGAAAATTCAAAATATAAACACCTTTGAATATATGGCATTAGAGAGAAAGATATAATTCTTAGTTTTTTATTCTAAATACTACTTCTAATAATAACAATGGGTCCAGTTTATTGAGCCTATATAATTCATCAGACACTGTACTAAGTACTTCATATTCATTATTTTATAGAATCTCCACAGATCTTCGATAAGCACTATTTATTCTTCTCAATTTACAGAAAAGAAGATTTAGGCCTAGAGAAGTTAAGTAACTTGTTCAAAGTCCAAAGTTAAGTGTCAACTGTTTGGACTTGAGAGTTGTATTTTGAAACTCTGGCACATACTGCCTTGCTCTAGGGGAGGGATTAACTTCTTCTGTGTCCATTACCTTCCCTGCTCCCTGTGTCCTCACACTTCCACCTGATGAGCCCCTCCTTTCATTTTAAATGTTTCTGCTTGAGAAGAATCAAAATTGCATTGTGTAATAGTTTGAAATAAGACCTGGATGTAAAGATGACAAAGCAAGACTGTGGCTGTCTGTGTTTGCAACAGTGTCATAGTGCTGCTTTCCCCCTTCTGGAAATGAAGATTCAAGCCATTTTATTTCCCACTCACCCCTGCAACATTCCTTTGTCAGGCTTGGCGTCCACTGTAAGGCAGTGGCTGGAAAAGACACTACCCCTCTTTGTTTGCAGTGTCCTTCCTGGCTACTCACACACTTGATACTCTGGGTTAGTGCTCCCTCCTCCTTCCAATGTCTATGAAATATTTCCTACATTCCATTGTTTGAGCATCCGAACCAATTGCTTTGCCTTCATTTGTATTTTGGAAGGTGCACAAATACCTTCAAATATGGACATTCCTTCAGTAGCCATGGTCTTCACATTAGAAGTCTCATGTAATTCTTGGGTCTCAAATCTTCTGAGTACCAATCTTGATTCCATATGAAGCAGAAATATAATGTCCAGAAAATGTGCTTTGGAGATAGGTGGACCTACATTTAAAATCTGGATCTATTGCTACTCTGTGTGATCTTAGGAAAGTTAAACAGAATATTAGGAAAGAATCTCAGTTTCTCTACCTGCAAACTGGACCTACACATACTTTACTGGGTAATTCATAAGACAGCACATAGAAGGTATAAGTATAGTGCTTGCTTAGTATATGAGAGCTGATACAACAAAAACAATTGCAATTATTCAATTACTATTACTTTCCCATCCCCATCCCTTAATAAAGGAGACTGTAGCTTTATGACAAGGTTAAGGGTAAAAGTGCTTTTTTAGAAAAGCTGATTGTCATCCAAAATAATGGTTACATGCAGCAGAGTGTAGACTTTGAAATGCATGTTAATTGCCATGGAACACTGTTAAAGTCCCCTAATGGGAACCACTGAAAGTGCTTGGGAAATACTCAGATCACCTAATGTCTTCCTAGGAAATCTGAACTCAGCAAGTTGGGTTGGATCCCAGGAATCTGAATTTTAAACAAACTTTCCCGGATATTCTTCTTGCTGGCTCCCTCGTTTGGATCCTCTGACTTGGAGCTCAGGGTAGAGATAGCAACAAGCTCTTCAGTCACACTTCATGCTCATTTCACCTTCTGCCTTCACTCCTCCCAGTGGCAAGGGGTCACTTTCTTAGCTTTTTCTTGTAAGTAATTACTATATTTTGCCATCTATAATGCACACTATTTCACCCAAATTTTTGAGGGAAAAATAAGGATGCACATTACACATGGGTAGTACCAATTCTGTGTCTATATAAATTGTTTAATCCTTTCATTTATGCTTATACATTAAAAGTATAATTCTAGAAAGCAATAACAATATCTGTATGCAAAATAATATCCTGGAATATAATAATTGCTTTTGTTTCTAAATATAAATAAAGTTGAATTAAAACATTAAAATGAAAGTGTTTTTCCTGAAAATTTGGGCCAAAAACATGGGTGCACACTAAACACAGGAGCACATTATACAAGGCAAAATACAGTATTCTCAAACACACTATGAAATCTTCATTTCTGAGATTACTAATGTCTAATAGCTCATGTTTCAAGCACCCCAAATCCATCAGCTGGAAAGAGTTTTCATGGCATGTTGAACAAGACAGACAATGAGACTCCAGAGACTCTGCAGAGAGGAGGAAAATACTTAAAATCTTATATTAACATCACTCTAGCCTTGAGAAGTGGAGTGAGGCTGCCTATATCTTAGTTTGGGTAGCCATAAGGGAAAAGCCAGCACTTTCCTTCCTGTTTGGATGTATTGGAGAATTTTTTTTTTTTTAATTTTGGTCATTGAAGGCATTAAAAAAAAAAAAAAAAAAGGAGCCAGTGCTTTAAAAAGAACCAGGATAAAAACTTGGTTAGGTCTTCTAAAGAAAATCAGACAAAGACACTTTATAAATTATAAACATTTTTCTTGTTGATGTTTCCTTCAATTTGCCTCTTCTCAGGAAATAATTTGAAGATGTAAGAGTATCTTAGACTTGCTCTGTATAGAAACAATATAGCCTAGAAGTCAGGAGTTTGCCATATTTCCATGACCTTAATATGAGAGTGACCTTGATATGAAACCATTATGAGAGAAATCACACAGATTCCCTGAGATTTTTTATCATCTGTCAAGTGCAAACAATATTATCTGCCTCTTAAGAATTGTCTGAGTTTATTTTGAATTTAGACAACTCTGTATCTCATTAGCTCTGTGAAATCAAATTTGTTATCCTCTTGGAGTCTAAGTGTCACATATAAAATGGGAATATGAAGAAATACCCCACAGATTTTTTTGCATGACAAATAAAAGAAACAATGTGCAAAATCACCCAACACTATAGGTTACAAACAGTGCACATTCACAAAATGTTGGTTCTTTTTCTCTCTTTCTTATGTGTCACCCAAGTCTGTTGTGTTACAGTTGAACCCTGTTTTTTATTGTTCAATGCATATTGTGGACAGCCAAAGGATACTGACTACACACCTACAATTTAAATACTTAAAGACTTGTGAGATCATTCTTCAGATATTAGTAATTAGAGTTTCCAGCAAAAAATGTAATTTGCTTTATTACTTCCTTAGCATTAAATTATACCACACTTTTACCCATCATCAAAATAGAAAAGATTGGATACAACATGTATTTCTTATAACATTAAACTTATAATATTAAACTTAAGCTTCTCATCCGTTTTTTCTAATATTCAGTGAATGATAATTATATTAAAACATTTTAGTTTTCATTAGAGTACTATAAAGCTTTTTTCATGGTTGCAATATGTTGCCAACATACTAATGTATATTGTACACTGATTTCCGTTGTAGCATAAAATGAAAACATTTCCATATGAGTCAGTGATTTCAGCATGTTTGTGTCTTCATATGAGGCCAAGCTGCGAATGTAAATAGTAGCATATTTCATACTTAAATGTATAAACAGTATTTCAAATGACTAAGTGCAACAATATTAGTGGTACCAATTTGAAATTTTTAACCTGCTGAATGAACACTTGTGATTTTGAAAATTTATATTCAATGATATGAAGACTGAGTAACTAATAAGGTGAATTTTGCCTTTAATTCTACCCATAGCCCCTATGTATGTAAATGGATGTTGGGTAACATGTGGATTTAGCATCCTGCTCTGGAGGGAAAACTTGACTTTGTTATGTCAAAAACAGTGCTGGGATGCTATAATGTACATCATGTCCCAAATGGCTGTAATGAGGCAAACAGTCTTATGAAGGATCAGCACCTATGCTTTGCTAAGCTTTTAAATTGTTAGTCATAAAAGTATTCCATTGTTAAAGTGGTTGTTTGAAAAGGCTGAGATTAGTGACACAGTCAAAGTAGCTTTGGAAGTTGTAGGCTCCTATCTGGATTTGTTGAATAAATATTCTCTGACAAATCACCTTGACATTTAACATTAGGAAGCACAGAATTGAAGAGCCATTCAAGTTGGTTATTTACACTTATTTTTCAAGGGGTAAAATCTGTACCAATGCTGGAATTATAGTTGTGGCAAACGGAGTGAATATGACTTCGTCTAAAAAACATACACAATTGCCAACAAGAATGTTGAATCCATGCGTCCCTTTAATGAGAGAATTTAAAAGGAAACAAAGAATTGAATTTTCTTGTTTAATTTATCCATGCCTTGTTAATATATCTCCTATCAAGGGCCCCACTATGGGAGTATACAAAATGGCTCATTATGAAAATAGAAAGGTGGTCCTTCGATTAAAAAAAGCCCTCTGCTTTGACACTGGAATAAAGTTTAGTGCCAGCCATGATTTGGTAATCTATGAATACATATTTGGTCATTGCATTATATTCCTGTTGCTATTGTAACAAATTATTGCAAACTTGGAGGTTTAAAACACCACAAACTTATTATCTTACAGCTCTGTATTTCAGAAGTCCCCCTCATGGGTCTCCATCAGCTGATATCAAGATGTGGTCAGGTTGTGTTTTTTCCTGTAGCCTCTGCAGAGAATAGGTTCCCTTGCCTCTCCAGTTGCTAGAGGATGCCTGTACTCCATGACTCATAGCCCCCTCCTTTGTCTTTGAACCCAGACAGGGCATATTGAGTACTTCTGATAATGTGTTGCTCCAATCTTCTTTTCTTCCTCCCTTTTCAATTTTTATTTACCCTTGTGATTACACTGGGCCCATGCAGATAATCCAGGATAATATCCCTATTTTAAAGTCAGTTGATCAGTTACAAAACAGTCATGGTGATGTAAAATACAGCATAAGGACTATAGTCAATACTCTTAATAACTATTTATAGTGCCAGGTGGGTACTAGACTTATTGAGGTGATCACTTTGTAAATTATATAAATGTATAACCACTGTGCTGTATACGTGAAAGTAATATGTGACATTGTCAACTGTAATTTAAAAAAATTAAAAATTAAAAAAATAAAGAAAGCTGATCATCAACCTTAATCTTAACTGCAACCTTTGTTTCCCTTTTCCATATAAGGTAACAAGATATTTACAAGTTCTGGGACTTAGGATATGGACATCTCTGGAGAGTCATTATTCCAATTATGACAGTTGCTAACTCAAGAGTTCATGGAAACGGTTCTGCAATTTCTGATAAATATGATTTTCGAAATCTTTGCCTTTTGCCCCGGAACATACAAGAAGAATTTCACAGTCTTGCATCATATGTGGAAAATAAAAAGGGAGATAGATGTACCATGCATAAGGGTCTCACAGATGGTATGTATCTGGCCCACGAGCAGGCAATGGCACATTAGGCAGAAAGTTTATGCTGCCAATCAGATCCATACAAGAAAAATACTTTTAGTTAAAGTTATAATACCCAGTTTTATTTTAGTGGTGGATTAGGCATATCCTGTCAGGATCCCTGATTAATTCCATATGTTAAAGTAACTTCTCCTTTAGGCAGAACTAAGGGTGAATGGAGGTCTAGAAGCGGAAAATCAATTCGGGCTGCTCAAAGGGTGCCAACACCTTAAATTAACGATTATGGAATGACTATTGTCTTACCCATAATGCTCTTGTGAGGTTTCTACATCTAAAAACAATGCAATATCACTAACATGCCACAGGAGCTGTAATTCTGACTGTATAGTTTATTTTAAAAGAGGGACAGCATTCCTCCATCAGCAATAACTGCAGCTGAGGGCTGTGATGGCTGCAGGGAAGAGGACAGAAAATTGGAAGAGTTGGGGGATGGGGAATAAGGGTGATCAGGAAATTGGGTCAGTCCAAGTTGTAGGGGAAAAATGTTTACCATTTTCTAAATGAAGCCATATTCTTTAGTGTTTGAAAGGGTCCATTAGTTACCAGCTGTGCATCCTTGAGCAAGTTACCTGACCCCTCTAAGCTCAGTTTCCTTGCCTATAAAATGGAGATAATGATAAAACTGGGGTAATGTCTTGGATTTATTGAAATGTTAATGAGATAACTAATGTAAGTATCAGCATAGAATCTGAGATATGGTGTGTCCTCAATAATTAATGGCTGTTTTGGGAATTATAATTTTGAATGCCATTATTAGCTCAATAAAAAAGATATTCAAGACTTAAAAGTAAGAAAAATTAAGATGTAGAACTAGAACAATTCAATTTTTTTGTATGAACAGCTCAAAATTCTGTATACAGAATCCATGTAAGTATAGAAAACGCCTGAAAATACACACACCTGTTAATTACAATTCTGGCAGAAAGATCAGATACAGATATGATTGACTTTCAGATTTATGACTGCAGTAAGAAAAACAGCTTTGTTGAAAATGGCTCCCTGAAAATATCACCAAAACTACCTGCAGATAAGACAATCTATTTAACAAATGCCGTAATATTTCTTTTAAAAACAACAATGAAGCTCAGAAACCAACATATAAAGTATATCTAGGCAACTTTGTGTAATATTTGAAGCCTTTGTAATCAGATGTAGTCTACCATCTTTCAAAGAAAAATCCTCTCCTCAATTTCAAAGAAGTAAAATCTAAAATAAAATGGAGAATCTTCTTCACAACTCCTTGGGAACCTGAACAAATACATTTGGGAACTCACAAGCTGGAGGAATGTTTACATTTCCAGCAGGGACATAGAAATACCTGGTCATTCCTCCCTCAGACTGCCTTTTGCCATGAAACAAGAATCAGGATGCTTGGAAAGAATGCGGTTGACAACTATTTTCTAATGTGGTGTTCAGTCTCAGTAACACATCTCTAACTAACCAATCATTTAATTGATTGCAGTTTTCTACATGGTTGGCTTAGCAGAGTCACTTACATTGACTAGTGTGGGGAGCTCTATCTTCACAACAGACTGGGTGGAAATTGCCTAAATGTAAATAAACCTTATCTTAGCTTTCAAAGGAATTAAATAAGAACACTAAAATTAAAAATTAAAATACTGTCAGGTCTGTATCAGTCATGTGTTATCCACCTTCCATTTATATATTTATATGTGTGTGTGTGTGTATATATATATATATATATATTCCTATTTATCTAAGAACAAATAGACCTTTTCCACTTTGGAAATGATTAAAATGATAATCAACATGTATGTAATGAGCACTTGATTTGCTTCATGAAGATGAACAAAGTTCACTGAAGTCAGTTGCTTAAAAATTTTTTTTTGGTCAATTTGTACTTTTTGAAGATTTACCTTCATTTAAGTAAGCAAATAGTTATTTAATCCTTGTATGTTCTGTAGAGTTCTGGGAGATGAAGAAACAAATGTTATAGCTATAATTCTTGTCTATTAAGAGTTTACAGTATCCTATGACATCACCCTTAACTATTTTGCTCACTGGTCTTACAAACAAGGAAATTAGGCTGGGAATAGAGTCATCAAACACTTGGTACTAGATAGACTTGGGTCCAAATACCAGATGTGCCAGTTTCTACATATAAATTGTTAAAGAATCACAGTATCTGTCATATGTAATAACCCATATATATTAAGAGTTATGAATTGCAATCCACCCAAGTTAAAAGAATCAGCATTTGAATTCTGTATGCAGCCCTTTACAACCTTGGACAGATGATGTAAAGCTCTAAGCTTTAGTTTTCTCAGTATGAGGGCAGTATGAGTAGCTTCCTCACAGAATGGTGGCAGTAATTAAATGAGATAATAAATGTAAGGGATATAGCTCGGAGCTCAGCACACACTTAAGGGGTCACTGATGGTAGCTATTGATTTTGGAAAGATCCTGCTCTTTCAAAGTTTGATACAAAGTGGCTACTTCATTGCACTTGAGATCCCTGGCTCTATATGTGTCTTTCCCTTCAGCTAAAGAATAGACCTGAACATCTGTGCATCCTGCTTTGTTCCAGACGCTGAGCCTGAATTTTATTCATTTACACTCATAACCACCCTCTGGGGCAAATTTTAATTATGCATCTGGGGAAACTGAGACTAAGAAACAGTGCTCTGCCTGGGGCTGGGGATAAATCTGAAATCCAGGAGTCCATGGTACATGAGCTTTATACCACTCAGTATGTCAGTTCCTTCAGTATATTTGTTCCATGCCTCCTGAACTGACCTTTCCCAAGTACCTAGATTCAGAAACACGGTGTAGAATATCCCTTTCTAATGTGCTGTTCCATGGAGATTTCTGTGATGATGGAAATGTTCTACATCTGTGCTGTTCAATGGAGTCATGACTAGCCAATCATGACTATTGCTACTAACAGTTGAAGTATAGCTAGTGTGGCTAAGGAGCTAGATTTTAAATTTTATTTAATTTTAAATAGTAGATTTAAAGACTCACACATACCTCATGGCTACCAATATGAACAGCTTATCTACAATGTATCCAGTCGACAATCATCCAACATTTGCTTAAACAATGTAAGTGACAGGTAGCTCATTGCCTGACAAGCAGCCCATTCAAACTATTTTCTGTCTCTGGACGTAAGAAAGAGCTTCATTATGTTGAACTAACAATCTGTTTCCCTCTAGCTTTTACTTATTTGGTCTAATTTTCCCCCAGTGCTACATAAAGTATGCTCAATCAATTTCATGCAATAGTATCCCCTAATAAACCTTTACTATATTCAGATCCTCGGGGTTTTGTTTGTTTGCTTGTTTGTTGTGTTTGCTTGTTTGTTGTGTTTGCTTGTTTGTTTTCTGAGGCTGCAGTGGAGATTCAGTTTACTGGCATGGTGATGATATAATGATGGTAATAGACATTGTCATGTACTAAACACTTACTCTTAGAGCAATCTTACAGGCTAGGCTCTATTTATTAGCCCAATTTTAAGAAAAAGAAACTGAGACAAAAGAAAGTTGAATGCATTGACCAAAGTCATACCTCTTGGAAGTGGTGAAGCTGGAATTTGGAACTGTAGTTTGAATTTAAAGCCCATATTAAAAAAAAAATTAATTGCAGTATATTTTTTAAAAAGATTTTATTAATTTATTTTTTAGAGAGAGCGGAGAGGAGAGAGAAAGAGAGGGAGGGAAACATCAAGGGATATGCAAGAGATATGTGGATCAATTGCCTCTCACATGCTCTCAATGGGGACATGTGCTCTGACTGGGAATCGAACCCTTAACCTTTCAGGTTGCAGGCCAGCACTTACTACACCAAGCCATGCCAACCAGGGCACAAAGCCCATATTTTTAACCACACTGCAATCTGGCTTCTCAAGACCCAAGTTCTAGGAATGAAAAGAGCATGAAAATTGTACTACATCGTTTGAAGGCTTGAAGCTCAGAACTCTTAAATTCAGTAAGAGAGAGTTTAAAAGTAAAGCATTGTAGAGCTGGCCTGCAGGAACATTATATTCCCCAGAACTCTGGTCTGATTGCCACTTCTTCAAATGGCCACAATGAAAGGAATGGGAAAAGTAGCTCTTTGCCCAGGGTTTTCAAAGCAAAATACCTGCAGAGGCCAGGAAGTTTATGCACATGAGTAAAGCGGGTTGGTTATTTAAATGTACCTATTCTCTCAAAATTGTTCTTGCCTATTTTAAAAATTATTTATTGATGGGAGAGAGAGAGACATCAATTTGTTGTTCCACTTATATATGTATTTATCGGTTGATTCCTGTATTCCTGTATATGCCCTGACCAGGGATCAAACCTACAATGTTGGCATATCAAGACGATGCTCTAGGCAACTGAGGTACCTGGCCAGGGCCCCCATTATTTTCTGGAAACATGCTGTACTTTCAGGCTGACTTGTTTTTGATTTCTCACTTTTCATAGATATATGAGTACTATGAATGTTCCACAACCTCTTGGCTGTACTACAGTTGGAGGTGCCCAAGTGAGCTAACGGCTATTGTCATTCAGCCCTTTCAAGGGATGTGTGAAATTTAAATGTTTTATGTGAAAATTTTCCCTTTTTAAATGTTGACAATTAATTTAATTTAAAAAATTATCCTGTTTTAAATGACAGTGTTATCCTAGACTAGATCTTGGGATGGGCAAAGGACACTACGTGGGGGGGCGGGAATAAAATTCAAATGAAGCTGGAGTTTAAGTTTTAAAAAAGTTTAAAAAAATGTGACCAAAACTTGAGGGTCAGTTAATACATATGTAGCTCGTGGACTGCCAATATGTCATACCTAATCTGGTCCAAGTACCACATTAATGATGAGAAAGCTGAGGTCCAGAGATTAAAAACAGTTTGCTCAAAGTCATATGAATTATTTGCCATGCTTTGTCTAGAAATTCCATTTTGTACTGCTCAGGCCAGGAATGATTCACTCTGGATATATAACAGAACTATCTGGGTTTTAGTCCACAACTGAAATAAAGTAAGCTTTATGGATTTCACATGTGAAGTCCATCACACACGGTAAGATATTATATGACCAAAATGTTGTATCTCATTATTATTAATGAAGATGCTTCTTCTTCTTGCCCAGTGGCCTTCCTATCCTGCACTGTGCCTCAGGCTTGGTTTACTATCTTTATTGCCTTTTCCTGAGTATTTGTAGTTTTCTTCTATTGCTCCCTACCTCCGTGTAGCCATTGCATGAAAAGCCAGATTATGCGGCAAATAGTGGTTATGAATACAAAGCAATGTATTTATGCACAAGCCTAGTTCAGAAAACCTGTTGCACTAAAGCATCAAGAAATTCTCAAATCACCAAGTAAGAATTATTACTAGAGTGTTTATGCCACACTGGTCACATCTTATGCTTGTGCATCAGAGCATAAAATGGTAAGGTAAGGATCACCTATAAAAGGTAAATAGTATATGTGTGTCTTCACTTATGAAACATAAAGATGCCAACATGTAAGCCCATCTTGACAATGTGACTCTTATGGGATGGAAGGGACTTAAGAAAGAAGAGCTATAGACTTCCTGTTTGTCTAAAGAGGGACCAAAATATTCAGGTATGTTGCATAAAGCAGGTGAAACTCAGAACTGAATGAAAAACCAGAGCTGGGGGTAAATGACTTAATTCCTGTGTTTTTCTCTTCACTGGCACAACATAAGGACTGAATTGTGAAAAGGTATGATTCTAGGGGGACAAAGAAGCCATTTTCCAAATGTGCCAGTTTGCAACAGAATTAATTTGGCTAATCTGGCGCTACATTTTACAGATTCTCCTGCACTTCGTAACTGAGTCAGAGTTGGTGAGATGAAATGTGAGTGGGATTGCAAGACTGTTGTTGTTGGAGGTGGCCAAAGACAAACATGGGCTCCTAGTTGTCCTCATTCTCCCCTGTTCTGCCTTCTTCCCAAATAATGACCCTGCTGACTCCCCTGACCAGGCTCCGGGCAGCAGACTTTCCTGGGATTCTCTGTAGTGGTAGCAGCATCTGTCTACTCATATTGCATGCAAACACCTCCAGACCACCCTTACCAGGGCTTAGTGAAGGCGGCCAGTGAATTTTCCCAGATCTTTCAACTCCTTCAGACCTGCACGTCTCCAGCTTCTCCCACAAACTATATAATCTGTTCCTAGTATACATCCTTGTTCCTTAGCACTCTAAGGAGTTCTGATTTCCCCATCGAAATCTGCTTGCTATACTAAGCAATTTTCTGGGAAGGGTTACCCCTGATTTAATTCATCACAATAATCACTTTCATTGTTTATTAACCCAGGACCCTCCTAAATCCTGGATGGGAGGAGTCATTTCAGGGAGGAGTCTTTTAATAAGCAGTCCAGCTGACTCCTGTAATCAAGGAGCTTCTGCAACACTTTACAGCCACCTGGGTAGCTGTGATGAGATATATAGATGCCTGGGTGTCAGGTCCAGAAATCTGGATTCAGGTGACCTGGAGCACAGCCTAGACATCAGGATTTAAAAGCTCCTGTATGGTGTTGATGAGAAGCCAAGTGTGAGAAGCTCTGCTGTACTGGCATAAAGCTGAACAATTAAGAAAGAATAATGTTCTTCCAACTTACTAGCAAACTATGACAGGCACTATATGCTCCAGCACGGAATTATTTTCTAGAATTTTAAAGACAATGTTCCAGCTACATGGGGTTTCAGTGATCACTTGGCAATATTGTTATTTCTACCCAGAGGTGAGTATACTAAGCCCAGAGAGGTTGAGTAGCTGCTTAAGGCCACACAGCAATATTAGAAGACCCAGCACAGAGTTGTTCTGCCACAGGTAAGCAACCTCTTCATCAGTGCTTAATTGTGTCTGGAATAAATGTTCTTACTTGTACTTGACTCTGTTCTAAAGAGACACCCTGTTACTTTTCTGTTAAAAAAAGTTTTATTTAATGTTTTTATTAAATGTTTTTTTGTTATTCTATAACAGTTGTCCCAATTTTCCCCCCTTTGCCCTCCTTTGCCCATCCCCTCCCCACCCCCTCAGCCAACTCCCACACTGTTGTCCATGTCTGTGGGTCACTCATACATGTTCTTTGTCTAGTCCCTTCCCCTTCTTTCTACCATTATCCCCCTCCCCTCTCTCTTCTGGTCACTTTCATTCTGTTCCATGTTTACATGCCCATGGTTCTATTTTGTTAGTTTATTTTATTCATTAGATTACATTCAATAAACAAACAGAAAGTTCCATTCTTTTTCTTGTTTAAAAGTAACAGTCATACAAATTATACCATACCAAAGAAATATCTTGGGATCTTTTACAAATGTAGATCTTGGAAGGTTAGTTCAGGAGATCTGGTGAGCCTAGGGATTTGTAGTTCCTATCTAACCATGAGCATGCATCCCACCCACCCTGTAATTCTGATGCAAATAGCCTAGAGGCCAGACTTTGAGAATGTCTGTCTTATCACTTAATTCCAAACACTGGTGTAAAATATTTAAATAAAAAGAGCATTTAGTTCTCTTCATATATAATATAATACTTGACATTTGTTTTTCCCAATTTGTACAGAATATTAAATTTTCAGCTCTTCTACATCAAAGACTGCATGCATGGCTTCTAAAGTAATGCTCTATCAAACAAAGTCAATTTAATCACTGGCTGACTACATATAAATTCTTCCAAAATGCAGTCTTGTCATCCATACTTTGGCCCACCGGAGTTTTAAAATAATGTTTGCTATTTGTATACCAATGATTTTTTGTGTATGTGTGATTCATTTTATATCATTTAAGCTAGTCAGAGACTCCACATCCTACAGAGGCCAGAGAAATACTACAAATGAATCAAGTTGATCTAGTAGAGAGTTTCATAGGAAGCACTAAGGACCATAGAAAATTGATAGCTCATGCTGTATCTCAAAAGAGTAGTTGTTATTTGGCTCAAGGCTGGTATGAACCCAGAGGTACTGGTCTTCTATTCTTGCTCCCCGACTCAGACCCAAGAGAAGGTGATAATCTGAATGAAGGGTCCATTACCTAATGCCTGAGAATAAATCCAACCTCCAATTGCTTTTACAAAGAAAGTTTTATTGAAACACAGCCACATCCTTTCTGTTCCTATTGCCAATGACTACTTTCTCCCCACAATGGCTGAAATGAATATTTTCAACTGAGGTTTATGGCCCTTAAAGCCTAAAATACTTCCTTTCTGGCCATTTACAGTTCAAATTGTGTGAAATTTTAAAATGCTAGCTGAAATTTTAAAAGCACTGAATGTCCAAATGAAACAGATATGCTGAAGAACTAAACAACCATTGCTGTTCACCTGTCCTCTTGTCTGCGTTGGTGGACATATGACTCTTTCTGGTAGAACAGAAATAGGTTATTTATTTCTGTAGTACATTTTTGTAAGAGAAAAACATGTCCAGAAATATACACATAAGTACTGTGATACTTAGACTAAATTTTCAGCAACTGGAAATTATTTTGTTTGCAGAAATTTTAAAAAAAGGCAAAAAAGACTTTGAATTTGAAGACAACAAAGACTGATTTAAGAAAAAAAAAAGTTAAAGGAAAGGTACAGTCTAGAAGGGAACCTGAGGAAGAATCTACCTCAATTTTTACAATGCCTTAGGAAAATTAGTAAAGTTTCCTGAACACATAGAGACTAACTCAGGAGAAGCTTCCACAAACACATACACTATATCTATCTATCTATCTATCTATCATCTATCTATTTATCTATCTATCTATCTATCTATCTATCTATCTATCATCTATGTATACACACACACGTATATATGTGTCTGTGTGTATATATGTATATATATTCCCTATAAAGGAACAGGAAGCAGGTTTGCACCAACCTTCAAATAAGGTTAACATCAGAGATCAATTTTGTTTAAAAAACAAAAGCCTTCTAGAACTTTTATCAACTGTGCTTTACAATTATTAAAAGCCATTCTTCTTGCTTTCCCCCCAACCCTCTGTTATATATGAGCCCTTGATCTTTTCCATTGCAGTTTTTCCAACCAGCATGGCTTTTTATGAAGACATGTGATCCCTGTGGCTCTTAAGGATTGTTATAATTCATTCTCACATTTCATGATGAGTTGTAAGGAAGAAAATGAGTGTCATAAAGAAGTGTAGGTTGAAATATTTCAGAATTATACCAAGATGAAAATTCTCTACAATTCACTGGTGTGTCAGGAGCAAAACTTCTATTTAAACAATAGTTTAAAAGAAAAAGGCTTGATTTGGTTCTTACAATCTAAATGTTCCTTTCTCTAACCTTTCAAATGTACCCAAGTAATAAATTTGGCAAGATAGGTGTCAGGTAGTTTTAAATGATGTTTTATCCCCTAAATTTCTAACTCAAGAGAGCATGTATGGTGAAGTAAGCCAGATATTCATGTCATCCAATATATGTGATGGCAGAAGACAAAGTGGGCAACTCCAAGTGCACAGCAGAAAAAGTAGAAAGGAAAAACATTAGACATACATTGTGTCTAAATCTGTAATCTGGTTTAGAATTTATGAAGCATTTCATCATAAGTATATGGTTAAATACAAATACTACTACTTTCTATAGACTTACTATGTACAAAGTTCTACAGTGAGTACTTCACACGCAATATCTTATTTAATTCTTACAGGGTATTAGACTATCTTATTGGCAATGACACTGAGGTCTGAGGAGGTTAAATAACTTGTCTAGATGATATAGCTTGTAGGGTGTAGAAGCCAGAATAAAAACTTTTGCTCTTCATAGTTTTAGTTTCCCAGTAAAAGCTTATAAGGTATGTCCATTTTATAGGCAAAGTTCAAATGCTCTGATAAATGAACATCATGGACTTAATAAATGGGAGCACTGGGACTAGAATCCAGGTCTTCTGACTTTGGCCTGCATTTATTCCCTGAAAGTCCCTCAGTCAGCCATTCCAAATAGAGAGATGCAGAAGAAAAATATGAACAGGAGTGCAATTGTCAGAGTTGTTCCCTGGGAACAAGTTGCAGAAAAGGACAGAAATGGACCCTGCTAAAGGCAGATCATGATTGACTATTGCTAGATTTATAATGCAATTAAAATGTAAGGCTCACACACATACACACACGCTCACGCACAATAATGCCAAAGCTAGTGATTTTAGATAAGGGATCACCAAACTATGGTCCCATGGGCCAAATCCAGCCCCATAGGCCAAAAGCGTCATGATGTCTTCCCCTCTAAGTAAAGTTTTATGGGAACACAGCCACAGCATTCATTTATACATTGTGATTGTTTTCATTCTACAATGACAGAATCGTGGAGTTACTTGCAACAAAGACCATATGGACTGCAAAACCTAAACTATGAGGCCTGTCCAGAAAGTATCCAACCATGTACTATGAAAAATAGAGACAATTACTGAAGAAGGTACAAGATATAAGAAATGTGCATAGGACAATGATGCTTCAGTGCCTTTCAAAGTAGACACCTTGGGAACTCACACTGTTCTCCCAGTATCTCTTCCACTGTTTAAAACTCTGCAAAATCCTTTGTTGGAATTGCTATTAGCTATCCCCTCATATTTTCCTGAATATCATCAATGGTCTGAAATCTCTTCCCTTTCAAAAATGATTTTAGTTTTGAGAAAAGCCAGAAGTCACAGAGTGCCAAATCTGAGCTGTATGGGGGTGATTTGATGTTTCATTAAAAACTGCACCAAATGTGGTACATGAGCAGGCTCACTGTTGTGATGAAGCTGCCCATAGCTGCAGCCATTTTTGTTGTATTCCATCTCTCAAACAAAGAAGAACATTGAAGTAGTACTCCTCATTAACTGTTCGGCCTGGAGGGGCATGCACATGATGGACAACACCTTCCTAACCTAAAAGCACAGTTAACATGGTCTTGATCTTGCTGCAACTTTGTCATGCCCTTTTTGGGAATGGAAAACCAGGCAACTTCCATGGTTACGACTGGGCCTTTGTTTCTGGATCATAGCCATAAACCCATGATTCATCTTCGGTTATGATGTTCTTGAGGAAATCTTGTTCATTGGTAGTGGTTTGAATCAAGTCATTAGCAGCTACAGCACGATGTTCCTTCTGCTCTGGTAGCAGAAACCATAGAACAAATTTTGTCATGGCACATTTCATGCCAAAATCCTGTATCAAAATCTCAAACATAGTAGTTTTTGGAGTCCCCAGATCAGCTTCTAGCTCTTGCACAATCCTTGTTGCCAATCCTTGTTGATTGCAGCCCGTACACATTCAACATTCTTAGGTGTGTTCTGCTTCTTTCAGGCCTTCTGGAATGTGGATCACTCTCAATAGATTCTTAGCCATCTTTAAAGCACTTTTTGTTCCACAAATTGTGCCCCAATTTATTTGTGCTGCATTTGTTACATCATCCCTGAAAGCCTTCGGAATCATCTGAATAGTTTCCACGGAAGAATGTTTAAGTGTAATGTAAAATGTGATGCATATTTCTTGCCCTACTTGTTCAGTCATTTTGAATGCAAAAACTACACATTACACATGCTCACTCAACAGCATCTACTGCCCTGAATTACTAGTACAGTAAATTCCTCATTGTTCATACCTGTGCATTACAGTCTACTCTCCTTGGCTGCCAGGTTACATCATTGTTGTGCAAACTGTTCTCATCATATTAACAATAACTGGATTTCTTCCAAACACACCATGAATTTACTGACTGATCCATTACAAATTAAGACTACTAAGCCTGTTCATAGAGAAAGTTAACGGTCATACAAGAGTATTGTGGTGCTGAACCACGGAGGCACTCTGTCCAACATGATCCTGAAGTGGGCAATGAGGTTTACTGTAAATAAGAGCAGAATCAAAAACCCTAACCTCTGAGGCCTGGAGAGCACCCAGTTGGAAAGCGAGAGAGCAGGAGAGACAAAGATGAATGCTGTAGCTGCAGCATCACTCAGGGCACTCAATCAAAGTGTAAAGTGTACAGCTTGTATTTTCAGAGTATGTTAAAAGGGAAGCAAAACCTTTCATAAAGATATGACAGTGAGGATCAGCCTTTATGCAAAAGTATGAGCACTAACAACATTCTCTATATTATGTATAAATAACAGCCAAGACTCAAAAATTTAACAGCTCAGTGCAGATGGCATGAGATAAGAATAAGGTCCCAGAGCTCATTGGGGAAAACAGGATGGACTAATGCAAAGATATCCTTGGGTAAAGGATGGCTCTCATTCCCTCTTAGGAAGATCTGGAGATTTTTTACCAGAATCTGTTGCATATTTTCTATAGTTTAATCATTTTTTTTGTGCATGGCTACATAAAGTAAAATGTTTACACTTCTTTTATTTTATTTTATTTTTCTGATCCTGAACTCAAAGCTTGAGAAGTTACATTATGCAGATCTTAAGTGGTGACATCAATGTCATCAGCCCTTCATCTGCCTTTATCAAGTGCATGACTTCATCCTAGCATGCTATAGAAATATACAAATATATAACTAAATGATAAATATAATGTTATATTTATATGATGTCACAATATAATATAAATACAAATTCTTATATAATACACAGGGTCCAGCAGAAGTAATGGTAGGGTGTGGCTGGTTGGGTAATAATATGGTAATAATATGGATGTAATAATTTATAGTTTTAATTTGAACATTTCATCTAAAATGTCATATGGTGTACTTGAGTGTAACATTGTTATGTTACAGAATCACATGCTTATGATTTTGTAATAAAAAAGAGGGGTGTTATTTGTGCAAGACTGTATATTATATAATATGTATTATTTATATATATTTTAACATATTATTCATATATGAATATTTATAATATAATAAATATATAAGTATAATATATAAAATAAAGTAAACATAAACAATGCACATATAAATACATTATTTTATTTAAAATAAAAATATAGGTCTTTTTGTTTCTCACAGAGAAAAACATGTTGGAAAACTAGCATAGCTCATTTAAAACTACAGAATAACTGTAGTCAGAAAATTTGAGGAGACTTCAAGATGGCAGAGGAGTGAATGGAAGTCACACTGACCTCCTTCCAGGACCAATCTGGAATTACAAATACATTTTGGAGAAATCACCTGGAAAACAACTGAACAATAGTATGAGAAGTGCTTTAAAACCTCAGACAGACAGAGGAATTGGCTTTAGAACAACCAAACTGGTAAAGAGTGCAGTAGAGGCTCAAGAAGGTGGAATAGGCACATGTGTGGCAGTGCCAAAGGGATATTTAAATGGCCAGATGGATCCCCCTGAGAAGAGCAGGGTCTAAACCATAAGTGGGGATCTCCAGCCAACAGCACCAGGGCCCAAAAAGTACACAGATAACAGCCAGCTGTGAGAAGTGGCAGTGTGCTCTCTGCCTGAGACAGGCGGCTGGAGATGCAAGGTGCCATTTAAAGGGCCAATGCAAGAATTTGTAGTAGCAGCTGCTTACCCTGGGCTCTGGCAGAGGTAGGGACAGAGGAGGCTGGAGCAGACTGGAGCAAAACAGACTGGAGAAGGAGGCTTGGGGGAAAGAACTGAGAAAGTAGAAGGTGGGGTCCAGGTACTGACTCACCTCCCATTCTGCAGCTGCCATCTTGCTCAAGCAGATCACTTCCCCGAGCACCAGCAGGTGAAAGGACACAATTGCCATGCTCCCAATAGGTTTGTCCCTGGACTGGTGTAGGCCAAGCCTGAGTACTGAGTACAGAGTAGCAGTCACAGATAGTAGATCCCTGATAAAGGGGACACAGAGTGGTCTAGAGACGCTTGAGGAAATTCTGGAGATGGTAGCTTTGGGGAGAAAACTGAGGAAGTAGCCGGGGGGACCATGGTGCTGACTCCTCCCCGATACGGCAGGAGCCATCTTGCTCAGGCAGACCACTCCGCTGTGTGGCAGCAGCGTGAAAGGACACAATAGCCTTGCCCACAGGAGTGACTCTGCCCTGCCCTGACTGCTGAGGGTAGACTGACTACATTAACAACTGGAGGAGATAGACACAGAGAGTAGATTCCTGGAAGTCTCTTAAAGACTACCTAAAGTCAGATGGGGTCAACAGCTGACATCATCAGAGACAGATCCAGAAAGAAAGCAAAAAATAAAAATAAATTAAAAAAAATAAAGTGGTCTCCTACCAGAGATATTCACACCACAAAGCCAAGACAGATCAATTTAAGAACAAGAAGCAAAAAAAGAAGAGTCTCACAAATAATGGGAAGAAAAAGAAACTCCTTCTAATCGAAGAAAAAGGAGGAATAACCACAAAAAGAACAAAATGAAATAGAGACAAGTAAACTATCAGATATTGAGTTCAAAACAATGTTTCTAAGGAAGCTCAATGAGCTCGGTGAGCTCAGAGAGAATTACAGAAAACTACAAGGAAACTATGAGGTACTTACTGCAAACTATATCAGCATGAAAAAGGACATATAAACTATCAATAAGAGACAAGAGGAAATGAAGAATACAATTTCTGAATTGAAGAACACAGTAGAAGGAATCAAAACCAGGCTCGATGAAGCAGAGGATTGAATCAGTGAGCTGGAGGACAAGGTAGAAAAAGTTCCCAGCCACAGCAATCAGACAAGAAAAAGAAGCAAAAAGCATCCAAATTGGAAAGGAGGAAGTAAAATTATTGTTTGCAGATGACATGACAGTGTACATAAAAAACCCCATAGATACCTCCAAGAAACTACTCGACCTAATAAGTGAATTTGGCAAAACAGCGGGATACAAGGTCAATATTCAGAAATTGAAGGCATTTTTGTATACCAAAAATGAAATATCAGAATCAGAAATCAGGAAAAAAAAATCCCCTTTGCTATAGGGACCAGAAAAATTAAGTACCTAGGAACAAACTTAACCAAGGAGATAAAAGACCTGTACTCAGAAAACTATACAATACTGAAGAAAGAAATTAAGGAAGACACAAATAAATGAAAACATATACTGTGTTCATGGATTGGAAGAATTAACGTCATCAAAATGTCCATACAACCCAAAGCACTTTAGAGATTCAATGTAATTCCTATTAAAGTACCAATGGCGTAATTCACAGACATAGAACAAACATTTAAAAAATTTATATGGAACCCTAAATGACCTCGAATAGTCACAGCAATTTTGATAAAGAAAAACAAAGTAGGAGGGATCGTAATACCTGACATCAAACTATATTACAAGGCCACTGTAATTAAAACAGTCTGGTGTTGGCATAAGAAGAGAAACATAGATTGGAACAGAATAGAAAGCTCAGAGAGAAACCCATGTCTCTATTGTCAATTAATATTTGACAAAGCAGCAGAAGCACAAAATGAAGTAAAAATAGCCTCTTCAAAAAAAAAAATGGTGTTGGGAGAGCTGGACAGCTACATGCAAAAAATTGAAATTCGATCACCAACTTACACCATACACAAAAATAAACTCAAGGTGGATAAAAGACTCAAATATAAGTAGCAACACCATAAAAGTCCTAGAGGATAACATAGACAGGAAGCTCTCAGATATCCCACGCAGCAATATTTTCACAGATATGTCCCCTAGAGCAAAGGTCATACAGGAAAGAATAAACAAATGGGACTTCATCAAAATAAGAAGCTTCTGCACAGCTAAAGGGACATAAAGCAACATAAAAAGGGACCCAACTGTATGGGAAAATATATTTGCCAGTGATACCTCAGACAGGGGTTTAATCTCCAAAATATATAAAGAACGCACAGGATTCCACTCCAGGAAGACAAACAATCCAATTAAAAAAGTAGGCAAAGTATCTGAACAGACACTTCTTCAAGGAGGACATTCACAAGGCCCAGAGACATATGAATGGATGCTCATCATAATTAGCCATCAGAGAAATGCAAATTAAACCCACAATGAAATATCACTTCACACTGGTCACAGTGGCCATAATAAATAAATCAACAAACAATGGGTGTTGGCGAGGTTGTGGAGAAAAGGGAACTCTTGTACACTGTTGGTGAGAATGCAGACTGGCACAGTCACTGTGGAAAACAGTTTGGAATTTCCTCAAAAAGCTAAAAATGGAACTGCCTTTTCACCCAGCAATTCCACTGGTGGGATTATACCCTAAGAATCCCAAAACACCACATCAAAAGAACATATGCACCCCAGTGTTCATAGCAGTACAATTTATAATAGCCAAGTGCTAGAAGCAACCTAAGTGCCCACCAGTAAATGAGTGGATCAAAAAATTGTGGTACATTTATACAATGGAATATTACCCAGAAGAAAGAAAGAAAGTGCTACTACCCTTTGCTACAGCATGGATAGAACTGGAGAGCATTATGCTAAGCGAAATAAGCCAGGCAGTGAAAGACAAATACCATATGATATCACCTATAAGTGGAACTTAATCAGCAAAGCAAGCAGGCAAGGAAAATATGATCAGCAAAATTGAAAGGAAGAAGGAACTGACGGCGGGATGGGAGGGAAGGAGGGTGGTAGCGGGTAAGTGAAGGAGAAGGGTCAGATCAAGGAACAGGTATGAAGGACTCATGGATGAAACCAAGGTGGGGAAGGATTGAGGTGGGGAGATGGGGGTGGCTGGGGCTGGGGAAAGTGGTGGTAGGTAAATGGAGACAAATGTATGTGAAAAATTTTAAAAAAGGAAATTATAAAAAAAGGAAATTTGAACATACACAACTTAGTTTGCGGCTTCAAACTTCTGCAAGCTCTTTGGCATTTATGTGAGACAATATACATATCAAGTGCTGTGTACAATGATGGTCAAACATGTTAGAAATCATTCTCAATCAACTTCTGTGCTGTCTTTATAAAAACCATAACTTAAAGACCTCCTCTAAGTAATGTCCCTTGGAGATATTTATTCTGGGAGGTCTCTTTAACTATGGTCGTAGAGATTCTGAGGCTCAGAGACGGGCAATGCCAAGTAAACATTCCCTGTTGAATAATGACATATAAAGCTTAATATCATTTTGGTGGTCTACCCATGGCCCTATTACTTTTAAAAGGAGTTTTCAGGTACTTTTAAATGTTTCAGCTTTGGAGCTCTTTTTCTCATCTTGCAGGATGGTGGGCAAAAAAACTGAAAAACCGGATACCAAAGAGAAGAAACCTGAAGCCAAGAAGGCTGATGCTGGTGGCAAGGTTAAGAAGGGTAACCTCAAGGCCAAGATGCCTAAGAAGGGGAAATCTCACTGCAGCCAAAACCCTGTCCTAGTCTGAGGAATTGGCATGTATTCCCGAAAGGTCATGTACAAGAGGAAGTATTCCACAGCTAAATCCAGGATTGAAAAGAAAAAGGAGAGATTTATGGCTACTGTCACAAAGCCAGTTGGTTGTGACAAGAATACTGGTACCCGAGTGGTTAAACTTCACAAAATGCCCAGATACTATCTTACTGAAGATGTGCCTCAAAAGCTGTTGAGCCACAGCAAGAAGCCCTTCAGTCAGCATGTAAGAAAACTGTGGGCCAGCATCACTCCTGGGACCATTCTCATCATCCTAACTGGGCGCCATAGAGGCAAGACGGTGGTTTTCCTGAAGCAGCTGAGCAGTGGCTTGCTACATGTGACTGGACTTCTGGGCCTTAATTGAGTTCCTCTGCATAGAACACACCAGAAATTTGTCATCGCCACCTCCACCAAAATTGATATCAGTGGTGTGAAAATCCCCAAGCATCTCACTGATGTTTACTTCAAGAAGAAGAAGCTGCGCAAGCCCAGGCACCAGGAGGGGGAGATCTTCGACACTGAGAAGGATAAATACGAGATTACAGAGCAACGCAAGGTTGATCAGAAAGCCGTGGACTCACGAATTCTGCCAAAAATCAAAGCTGTCCCTCAGCTCCAGGGCTATCTCCGCCTGTGTTTGCTCTTACAAACGGACTTTATCCTCACAAAATGAAGTTCTAAATTTCTTTTGAAAAACCTAATTAAACAACTGATCTGTTAAATAAATACATAAATATTTCGGCTTTGTGATTAGACAGATCTTATCTGTGTGAGGCACAGAAGGTCTCAGAGAAACTGTAAAAAGAACAGCAATTAAGTAGCCAGTCTCATTCCTTCTAGAAAAACTCTAAACAGGTTTTTAGTTGGCTGGTAGAGACATGTAACTTAACAAGCTGCTCTCTTGCCAATCTTTCCCGTGTTTGCCTCTAAGAAAGAAAATGTACGTTTCATTATCAAGTATCCTCAATATGTCTTTGGACTCACCCTTTACTACCTTCCCACCAGTTCATACAAATTTCCAACTGATACTCTTGGTTTTCCTGAATTTTCATTAAAACACTATACTACTGTCCGATAAACACACTTTTTTGCTGAGATATTTTTTGTTTGTTTTTGTTGTTTGTTTTTCTCACTATAAGAGTGCTTTCCAGGCAAGAGCAAAAAACTTGAAAGCAATGATATCTCTCTGCTTTAATGAAATGATTGACCATGGTTTCCTGGGTCTCCTTGTCAGGCTTAAATGTCACTCTGCTGTTCATGTTAATGTATTGTTGATTTCTCAGATTATTCTCTGACATTTTGCACTTTGTTCCTCATTCCTCTTTTATTTTCCTCAAGTTCAAAGTCAAAGTCAAGTTCAAGTCAAAGGATTCTCCTCTGCAACATAACAGCACTCTCTGTTCTTCTTGATGTATAATGGAAGGAGTAGTGATGAGAGCTACAGTCCCTGGATTCAGATTTCTTCTATCTGGTCCTGATTGCCCAATTTATGTCAATTCACTATGGCCTGCTGCCTGGATGACAGACATATAGGATTTAGCAGGAGATAAAGTATCTCAAGAAGTCCCCAGTTTATCTGATCTAAAAATGTGGGCTCTTCTAGACCCTGGGTGTAGACTGTTGGTGAAGATTAACATTTTATTAGACTCCATGTGAAACCAACCTTCTGAGTTCTAAACATGAATGAGCACTTGATCTCCCTTTTTTTATTTTAAGAACTGTAAAAGAACTGAGTATACTTTTAACTTTTGTAGTCAGTAATTCAGAGCTTAAGTTTTGCTCTTGAATTGCCTGTGGTACTATCTCCCTATATCTCAGTTTACAAATCTGTGAAATAGTTATAAGAAAAGAAACTAACTCAGGGCTATTTAAACATTAAACAGAAATAATGACACAAAACACTTAGCAGAATGCTTACCAGTTAAAGGCTCTGTAGATATTTACTACTGCCTTCTTCCATATATATGATATTAGGTAGGGTAGGCTTGACCAAAACCTAGAAACACAGGCACTGTGACCCAGCTCAAGTCTCACAGCTAGTTAGGGGCAAAGTCAGGGCTAGAATAAAGGTTACTTGATATGCTTCAATCTGACCATTTGTGGTAAAAGGGCAACTCTTATGCTAATTGGTCAGACCTGAAAAGCATGTCACATTCAAGCTGGCTCACACACATACCTGTACTCAGGCATTCCTGGGAAAGATTATGATCCAAGAAGCTTTGATGAATAGAGGTAGCATATAGAGACTGGTAGACTTGGATTCATATTTTACTACCACGAATTCATGCCTTAAGCCAGAGGTTCCTAAATTTTGTCAGGTCATGTGGCATCCTTTGTGTCTTAGTATTTTCTTCACAGTGTGTGCTAGGCCAAAAGAGTACTTAACCTTTCCATTTATTAAATAGTTAATACAAATACCTTAATAGATAATTATATTCTAATAGCTTAACAGCCATTTGAAAATATTTGTAGTCTGAAAGATTACATATAAAATAAAATGTCATATTTTATATGTAATAAAAATGTAATATTTTATATATTTATATTGTATTTAAACATAAATATGTAATATAAATATTTATTATATAAATAAAATATATAAAATACATATTATAATATATAATTTAATACAAATATGTAGATATTATACAATATTTCAAAATAATATTGCTATATAACTTTTTAGACATTGGGATCAGATTAGCCACAATCACTCTTATTTCTTGTTCCACTTTGGTTTTCTCATGCTACATGCTTTTAATCTCAGTAAATTCTAAAAACCTACCTAAATAAAGATAAGACATCCTCAAAAATATGTAGCAAAATTTACAAAAAAAAATGTAGTTTGAAATTGAACTACTTTGAACTAGCAGTTGGCTTAGCGTTCAAGAGATGTTGAGTATCATTGTATATTCCTAGAAATTTAAAATATCCAGTAGGACTCTGTAAGATTACTGTAATATCCAGGGGTAACGCAGCTCACAGTTTGAAAACCATGGATTTAAGCACTCTTAGCCTCATTATTTACCTATAAATGTGGGGACACTACTATATATAGCATTTGTGAAAATAAAATTAAATAGCGAAATTACCAAACACAGAAATCACAGTGGGACTCAACTTTTATTGTGTGTGCATAAGAATATATGAGTTCTTTCTTTTAATGTGAATTACTGGTTCCCTATCCCCACAAACTCTGTCTTGTTAGGCTTGAGGATTATCCCAGGAGTTTCACCAGAGGATTTATATGTGCTGGTCTGAAGACTACACTTGTAGAAAAACTTCAAATGTAAGATTTATTTACTAGGGATGCATGAAAATGCCAGTAATTTAGAGAAAAGAGTTAAGTTATGAGATTTCCTTCTTAATGGATATGAGAAAGCTCAGAATGACTCCAGAGTCTTGCTAAGTAAATTTCTTCCATGCTGTTCCCTACGTGATCAATTTATTGATTCTCACCCACTCCTACACAGGCCAACTGATAGCACTTTGTTAAAACAACTAACCTATAGGAAATTTGATCCATGAATAAAGAAAGCCCTTCAAAGGAAAAAAGGTACTTAGAGTGTGTGAAGAATCTACTATTAAATAGTAAAGGCTGCACTGCATAACGTGGAATTATTATTTTTAAATTCTCCATAGATTACAAAATAGCGGTAAACTCATATTTAAAGGCCAGATTGGGCCTTTGTAATGCTGAACATGCTAAGAAAAAGTGAAGTAGACTTTGCTCCTTGAAGAATATTTGCCTACAGAATAATAATAATAATGGAAATAAAATCAGATCATATAAAGTGGAGGATTTTATTCTCCAAAGAACTGAGAAATGATGAGAGAATCACACTGAGAATTTTCCCTTTAGATTAAATATTTGAATCATAACTGTCTGAGACAATCACATTAAAATAAAAAATTACTTTGCTATTTCAAGCATACTGAAAATCAAAGACTCTTCCAGTATCATAATTAAGAAGTGAAAATCTTCTTTTCTATAGGATTTCTATAGTTAGAAGAAGAGAAAAAAATATTTGAATGGTACTTAATGTTTTAGTTGAGTTTAACTAGTTCCATCTTGCTGCAGCAAAACAGGAATGAACAAGTTCATAGCTTTTGGAGCTGATTAAAAACCCTGTGCCAAGCTCTCATCAGCTCCCAGCAGGATCAGGAAAGAGAAACAAACAAAAGCCAACAGGGCAACCACTCTTGTTCTGTATGGAGGGGCAAACCTTAGGTTTTCTGGCATCTTCTTTTTTTAAAATTCTCTTTTATTCTATTACAGTCGCCCCAATTTTTCCCCCTTTGTCCTCCTAAGTCCAACCTACACTCCACTACCACTGTCCATCCCCACCCCATTTTCTATGCCTGTGGGTCATTCATACATGTTCTTTGACTAACCCCTTCTCCCTCTTTCCACCATTCCCCTTCCCCCGCCTTTCTGACAGTTGTCAGTCTGTTCCATAGTTTATTTTGTTCATTAGATTCCTTTTATAAGTGAGATCCTATGGTATTTGTCTTTCATTGACTAGCTTATTTCACTTACCATAAGAGTCTCCAGTTCCATCCATGCTGTCACAAAGGTAGGAATTTCTTTTCCCTTCCTTCCTTCCTTCCTTCCTTCCTTCCTTCCTTCCTTCCTTCCTTCCTTCCTTCCTTCCTTCCTTCCTTCCTTCCTTCCTTCCTTCCTTCCTTCTTTTCTCCATTTCTTTCTTCTTTATTTCTTTCTTTCTGCTACTTAGTGTTCCTTTGTGTAAATGTAACAGTTTTTGAATCCATTCACCTACTGATAAGCACTTAGGCTATTTCTAACACTTGACTATTGTAAATAGTGCTGTTGTGAGTAGAGGGGTGTATATGTTCTTTTGAATTTGGTGTTTTGGGATTCTCAGGTTATATTTCTAGCAATGGAACTTTTAGGTCAAAAAGCCCTTCCATTTTCAATTTTTTGAGGAAATCCATACTGTTTTCCACAGTTGCTGCACTAGTCTGCATTCCGACCAACAGCGCCTCTTTTTATGTTCACTTCCAAAATGGCTTGGATCTCAAATTCTGCTGACATGTTATTACCAAGGCCTCAGAGGCTAGAGGCAGCATTATTTTGAGGGTTTATTCTCTTTATCTTATTTTTTCCAGGGTTACTTGTTATTTGTTTGCACCTCCCCTCCAGCTTTCAGAGGAATTGGTAAACATGGTAGAGACATGCCATCCTCCTATAGCTGTACTAGTCTCCAAGTTTGACCAGCCTTAGGAGAAGGTGGTGACCATTTAATAACGCATTTTCTTTAGCAAAAGTCCCTCCAAAATATGCTCTCACTCAACTGTCAAATCTCAGTGCTATTCATTCCCAAGCTGTCTTTGGATTTAAGGTCCTTAGGATAAACTTTCATTTCATGTCTTCTTGCCCCTGTTAAGCCCCAGCCAAAGCAAATAATAAAAATTTCTTGGTGTTACACTCTGGTTTCCCATTTCTGGACCTTTACTTCTGTGACTCCTTCTCCTCTGAAAGACTATTCCCCTCTTTCCCAACTTCTACGTGTTAACATCTTATTCATTATTTATCATTCTTCTTCCAGGAAGGCTTTCCTGACTCCCAGCATCACCACTGAAGAAGTCTCTTTTTAATTTGATTTGGACCCATAACACTAATCTTAATGCACCCATTACTTTCCTCCTAATATTATGGAAATGTGGGTATAGGTCATATTTGTGTCTTCTCCTTTAGATTAATACCTTCCAAAAGATTGATTTAATTTTGCATCCATCTCAACATATGGCACAGAGCCCATGGCATGCTATGATTGAGTAGTAAATTAACTAATAAATTACAGAAATGAGTTGATATGCAGTTAACCCTAGAAATCGTTCAAGGACTCTAATGTGTCTAAGGTGTACATGATGAGCTCTCCTATTTCTGTGCAAGGGGAAATTTATGGAAAAGGAATAGATAGAGAGCACATAGCTTATGAGGTCATCACTCAATACTGGGGTCAGGAGCAGTGGCTTTGGAGGAGGAGCAGTGGAGGGAGACTATTTAACCTATTTAAGTAGTTTCACTTAACACTTGGCCGAGGAGGGACTATTATTCTCCACACAATTCCAATCCATTCATGTGAAAAAATCAAGAAGCCATTGATATATATTGTATGGACCACATTCCCTAATGTAATCAGCGGAGTTAGTTTCCTGGATTTCATGTAGCACCTCTCAGATGGATGTGGCAGATAGAAAGATGTTCTTTTTTGGACCCTGAAATCTTGAATGTTTTAGTTCAAAGAGTATATCAGTTTTTTTCTTATACCATGAGAAACATGTAAGAGGTGATATGCAGAAATATCTTATGATTCAATACTACTTCCTAATGTAGAATATGTAATTTGCATATACATCAAAAAACACAGTGGCTTGTTTTCAAGGCTTTAAGCACAATATTTTCATACTGGTTTTTAAAAATCACTTAGTCTGATGCCTTGTTTTGTTGGTGTGTGAAAACAAACTCAAGAGATATGACAGAATAATTAGAATGAAAGGAATAAGAAACTCCTCAATAGAACAAATAGTACTGTTTATATTAAGAGAGGTTTCTAGGAGCTGGCTCATAGCAGAACTTTATGAATTTGTAGTAATGCCATTGGTAAATTGGTAGAGCCATGGTGGGAATATTTACAGCATAGAAATTGGCAAACACTGCAAGTTAACACTTTTTTTGTTTTGAGAGGTGGTTTACCAATACACCACCGAATATAGGTAAGAACAGTCATAGTTTGCAAAGAAAAAAAAGTGGATATATTATTATTGACTTTTTCCCCTCAAAAATCTTCATTAAGAACAGTATTTTTAACTACATATTCAAAAGCACTGCCAGTGTTTAAACAGAGCTGTACACATTGCACAAGTGATTCTATTTAGAACAAGATAATTATAAATCATAGCCTCAATAAAATACCTCTTTAATATAAAAAATTCATACTTTCCTCTTGTAGCATATATAATATCTTCAGAGAACGAATTAACCTTCAACTTACTTTTTTCTGTCAAATTTGGTTGGCCATTATCATCCATATTATCATAATCATCTCTAAACAATAATCATGGCTATAGTGAGCCTATATTTGTAACAATACAATTCTCTATGACTAAATTTTCTGTGGTAAAAGTGCTATAAAATGATAAAAGAATAACTTTAATTAGAATGAAAAATCCTGTTATACTTTGTAGGCAAATACAGTTCTTTTTTTTTAACGCTATGATCATTAGAATTAAACCAATGTCTTTAACAGTGAGAAAAAAAGATTGTTCTGGTGTATTTAATCATTATTGTGATTCTTTCTACACCTGCCCCTCTCCCAGGATTCACACTCTTCTCCATACTTCCCATCACACTGATTTTGTCTTGACCATATGGAATATGGGTAGAACCTATAGTATGTCTTAGTCCAAGTACTCAAGAGCCATTGTATATTTCTTCTCTGTTCAAGGCATTGTCTATGAGAAAACTATGCCCTAAGGAGCCTTCGTCCTTTAGCCTGAGCCCTGGAAAGAAAAACAACCTATGGTTTAGATCCAAGCTCAGACAAGCCTAGCTGAGGTCAGTCAAACTCCAGGCATCTCGTCTACCCACCAGTAAACAATAACTGTTTATTTTGATTCTGTGAGTTTTAACATAATTAGTTATGCAGTAGTATGCTAGCAGTAGCTGATTAATATAGTTATCAGACATTACTCAGTAGGAGAAAATACTTGAACCTTTCTTTATGACAGTTTATATAAATCAGCCTTGTACAGATTTTGGAATGAGGAAGCAAAGTTTTGAATCCTGGCTTAATTTTTCACAACCCCTAGAGCCTCCACTTGTCATCTATAAAAAGAAGACAATAATATATATTTCACAAGTTTCTGGTGAAGATGAACTGAGAATCACCATAAAATGACCCATTATGAAGCGTTTGACCTAGAATCTGGCACATAATAAAAGCTCAAAAGTTGAAAGCTATAAGCATTATTTTAATTAAATAACATTTATTCAACATTTACTGTTGACAAAAGCACTAATACTAACTGAAATATGGAAAAATGCAAAAATATATTTTTGGATTAAATAAGAAATCACTGATAAAATTGCTGGCATGGCAACACATTCAAGATTGACCATAGAACAGCCAAAGGCAATTGCTCTGGAATTAAACACAGGTTTGAAACGGAAACTTATTTTGAACACCACTAAGCAGTCACCATATCAAAAAGACTGTAAAATTTGATGGATGAGTTCTATTACACAAGTAAAAATTAAGCCATGGCCTTATCCAAGTGTTGTTAGTAACAAGTATTAAAGATTCATAGCAGGTAGCCCAGAGTTCTCAAGAGAGGAGAGCTTTCAACACAGGCTTGTACAAGAAAAACAAATACCCTCATCATTAAATGAACTCCAAAGCAAAAAACCTTAAACTCTGTACTTGAACACAGACTAATTTAATTTGACAGAAAACCCCTAAGTGATTAGAAAAACTCAACTATGTGGTCTTCAGTGAATTAATGAAATTGCTGGGACTCATCTCAGACATTCCCTAATTTTTTTTTTTCAGGTGGAAGAGAAAAGATAGGTAAATAGTAAAAAGTATAAAGTTTAGGTGGATGCAGACCTCACTTCACAAAGTAGTGATTATCCTCAGGAGCCACAATACCCCTACCCCTGTGTCTCCCAGATGCAATTTCATAATTAACTTCAAAGTAAATTGTAAAGTATTTCAAAGGGCATTACTTCAACTAGTCTATGTGTCAAACATTAGAGGACATAAAATTGCCCAGGAAATTTATTTAAAATGTATATTCTCCTCAGTAGCCAGGTCTCCTGACTCAGTGGCCTAGAGTTCAGTGGTCTAAAGTGATGACTGTACCAGGTGATTGGTCAAGCAGATAATATTTAAGACCATACTTTAAAGAATATTGAAATAAGCTTAATGGGAAGTCAGAAACTAGTGATCTGTGGGCCAAAGATATGTTTTCTTTGGCTCAGAGGTTTGTTTTATTTGGTGATTGACAAAAGGCAGGGAATTTCATATAAACAGATCTATGAATTTTCTTAAAAATAAGGAGATATGGCTATTCCTGAGCCAGGTTTATGCAGGACAGAAAATACACTGGAAGTGAGTATTATGGCAAGAAGATCAGAAAGGAGAATCCTGAAAGCATGAAAATGAGAGATCAAATGTGTTGCCCTGGTAGGGCAGAGTGTCAAAGCAAAGACCTTCAGGCTGAATGCCCAGATCACATGGGATTATAATAACCATAGCAAACCTTTAAAATATCTATTCAATGAACTAGGCCTTTTATTAGGTGTTTTATGCATATTGTTTCTAATACCAACACTCACCCTGAAAAATAGGTATATATTCTTTATTATAAGATTAGAAAGCTAGTGATCAGGGAGACTAAGTGGTTTAGTTAAGGCCACACAGCAAGCAAAGGGTGATATTGGGCTTCAGGCCCAGGTCTGCCTGGCTCCAAGGCTTCCTTCCTTAATGATCCACCGTTTTTGCAACTCAGTATACTAAGGAAGAAGAAAAGTACAGAACAAATGTTGAAGGCAGTAGGCTGTGATTCCGGAATTATAAAGAATGTTTACCAATCAAAATTTGACAAAGCAACTAAGAAATGTTTTCCATAACTAAACCTTCCATGCTACCTGCAATGTATCTTCTGGCTTTCTTCCTTTATAAGGTCATTTTTATTTGAGCAAATAATTCAAAGACAATGTGGTGTGTTTTGGCTATTGATACTATCTATTATTACCTTGTAATTTTTAGTATTAATGGAATTTTTTACAAATTTGGAATATGATTATATGTCTTCTGATGACATTGTGTATACATGTGTGTGAAACCATATGTCTTAAATTTTGTAGGATATCCTCCAATTAAAAAAAGAAATGGTCCAATTGTGCCCATAAACCATTGGAATGGCCTGTAAATTTCACTTATTCAGCATCTAAATTTCATTCTAATGCAACTTTTTTCAAACTAAATGGTACACAAAATTCTATATGATTAGATGTACTAAACATGGGTATGAACAAGTTGGTGTGTTTGGATAATATGTTCATAGTTTGCCATTTTTTTAGAGTTAGAAATGGGCAGTGGTGCCGTAAAAAACAGTGGAAGCCAAAATAACTGGAAACAAAAACTATTATGCCATTTTAAATAAGAGAATTGGAAATAATTTTCACAGTTTTTTTCAGCTCTTAAAATTCTTATCAATTTATAAGAATTATTAGCTTATCCTATGAGGAGAAAGAAATATCACTCTGAACTTTCGTGAATAGAAAGGCATGTAATTAAAGCCTTAAGACAAATGCACTTCTTGTGAAACTTGTAAATAATTGGTATGTTCATCTTCCCATTTTTAAATTTTATTTTTTTCACTTACAGTTGACATTCAATATTATGCTCACTCCATTGAGGTTAGGTATACTAAATGGACAAGTTATGGCTGATAAAACGAGTAGAAGGGATCCAGGATATCTTTAAATCAAGTACTTAATTGCTGGCATTCAGTTTTCTAATTTCTTACTTCCTATCCATCAGGTGGTTCAGCTATGATATTTTAGTCCTCCATTGATACGGGTCCTTTAGTGACTTGTAGAGCTGTGTATCTCATTGAACTTGCATTCAACATGTAATATGTGTAAGAGCATGAGTAAGACATGTGAGTGTCTAATACTGGGATTTTAGAGTTAATTTCTTTCCATAGCAAAACACCAAAATGGTGTATGTAATATATCAGTATTTGTATTGATACTAGTGGCTTGGGTGGCAGGAGCAGAGAGGCAGTGCTGAGGAAGGAAACTTCCCTGAGCAGGGGCAGCATCACATTGCCCGGATAACCAAGCTAGTGTAGTGCATGACAACAGATTATGTAGCGCAGGGGGAAGTCATCGCACTGAGTCTCCATGAGGCTAGTGAGAGTGACTGACAGAGGGAAAAGCCCTCCTACTCCTTTCTGGTCCCAGAGGACACAACCACACATGTACCATAAAGGTCAACATGGCAGCAGTGGGAGATGCTGACCTGTTAGTCTAGCCTGGGAAATGGGCAGGATTGGCTAGGGGGCAAGGGGTACTCAACCCTACCAGAATATGCAGAAGTTTGAGCTTGAAGATTTAAATAGAGGGAAGGGAGAAACACACCCTCTTCTTTCTCTGGGACCCATTGATGCAGACGTGCAGGCTGGAGCCTTTGCAGGATCAACTACACCCTGGAAGCTGTGTGGCAATGGCAGTACTGGCCCCAGACATGTACTCTGGGTAGTAGCCTGAAGCTGGAGAGCCATCTGCTTAGCATCCTAGGGCTCCAAAGGACAGATAAGGATGAAGCAGGAATTCTGGGCACTGTTTCTGATCCTGGTGATGACTGGGTTTTATCTGTGTTTTGTGGAAGTGATTGTCCTGGAGTTGGGGAGTTCTCCATCCTCCTCAATTGTGCAACATTTTTAATAAAGACTTCTTTCCTTCCCCACCAACCTTTGTCTTCAGAATTTGCCTGTAGGTGGTGGCAGGCAGATGAACCCCACTTTTGTCTGGTAACAGTATCACTTGAGAAGTTATTAAAATGCAGAATCTCACTTATAGAGGTTACATTATATTATACAGATGAAACTAATATGCTACTGTATGTCAACTACATTTTAATGGAAGATCATAAAAAATGCAGAATCTTAGACCTTATCCCAGAACGACTGAGTCAGAAGTTCTGATTCTAATAAGAATACCAGGTGATTTGTATGCAGGTTAAAGTTTGAGAACTGCTGAGAGCTTATTCTAATTTATAAAATGTTTAAGTAATTTTTTCAATGTATAGCCATTTTAAAGATTGAGCTTTTCCTGGTGGTCATTATATTTATTTAAGGAGTTTTTTTCAACATGTTCCAAAGCTGTCTCACAAATATGACAACTGCGATAAAGAAATAAGTGAAATTTATCATGTCAGCGTGCACCAAAACCTATGTAATAGTATGAATGTTTTCCGTAACTATCTTGAAGAATCAAGAGAGAAAAATACACACATAGATGTACTCTTAAAAATTTCCTAATTACCTCTTATAAGACAAGTAATTTTTGCTTTAGGTTATCACAAGCAACATTTTTCTGCAACAGACGTGAGTAGAGAGTCCTAGTGACCAACTCACCCATAACTAAAAAAAATTAAGTCTGTTATCCCCCTAGTATCCATTCATTTATTTATTCAGCACATGTTTTTCTGAGTACCTATTATATGCTTGAACATTTTTTATTGTAATAAAATTTATCAGTTTAGCCCCTTTAATGTTCTACCAGTGGCACTGAACAAATATACAATGTTGTGCAACAATCACTGCAATGTCGTTTAAGAACAATTCCCAATTCACATAACAAAACCCTGTATCCTTTATGTAGCCACTGTTTCTCTCTCCTTACAGTCCCTAGCATCCAATAGTATGCTTTCTGTATATATTGATTTGCCTTTTCTGAATATTTTATATAAATGTAATACTATATGCGGTTTTTGTGTTTATCTCCTGTCACTTAGCATAATGTTTTTTTTTTCTAGTATATTCCTTTTAGTATGTATTAGCCCTTTATTTCTTTTTATGGTTGAATGATATTTCATTGCATGGATATATTCACTTTTGTTTATACACTTATCAGTTGATGAGTATTTATGCTGTTTTCACCTTTTGGCTCTTGTGCATGCTGCTATGAAGGTTTTGTACAAGTTTTTGCTTGAGCACCTATCTAAAATTCTTTTGGATATGGAACCATTTTTATTTTTTTATTTTATTTTTTCTTTAATTTCTTCCATCTTGCAAAAAAGGGAACCATTTTTAAACTGTGAGAAACATACAGATGAAATTCTCTGTCTTCAAAGATTTTTAACTATTAATAACAGAAAGTGTCAGAGTTACTTAGACCAAGACCATTAGTTAAATATGTCAAGGCCTAAAATTTCCAAAGTTAAATTAAACACACAAACAAACGAAACAAGGTTGAGGGTTAGTAGTTAGTTACACATGATTCCAATCCCAGTTGTGTCATCTTAAGCAGTTTATTTAATTTCCTCAAGTTTTAATCTCCTATTGTAAAAATGGGAATAATGATAACATGTCTTGTTTCATAGAATTGTTTGGGGGATTAAATGTGATAATACATATAAAGCATTGGAAGATCTCAGTAAGTGGTCATTATTATTATATGCATTTGAAAGCAAAATGAGGTATAAATAAGGTAAAGTGAAAATATACACATACAGAGGAGACCTGATGTATTTCTCTCTCCAGAGCCCCTTCCTTACTTGATTACTGCAGTTCTCTGCTCAGTAAATAATGCATGTTATGAGGTCATGTGAGGCTGGCCTCACTCACCAATCACAGGAATGGATACCAAAGTCAGAACAGTCGGTATGAGGACTCTATCATGGAGTCAAAGGGATTGCTTCAGGGAATGGTATGTGACCCAAAGGAACTGGACTCTAAGGTGATATTTTTTTCCTTATAAGAATGCTGGCAGAGAAAAGTCTTTTTTAGCACCTGGAGCCTTAAGAATATCATACCATTAACTTCTTAGGCCCATTTTACTTATGCAGTATGAAGAAAGCCAGTTGCAGTCAAAAGGAATTAAGCCAACACCCACACAGGAGTCCAACTGAAAAGTGAAGAATCTATTGACATCTTTTGAGCCTCTGGACCCAGATATCTGAAGTAAGGTACTCACTGTGCTTCAGTAATTGAGTTTATGTGTGTATGTATTTACATATTTATTGATTTTGCTTAAGCAAACTTAAATTGGGATTCTGTCACTTTTAACTTAAGAAAGCCAAGACTAATTCAAAATTTAACACAAAACCAGGTAAATTAACTTGCTTACATAATTCTAAATTCACAAGGGATGAGAACCTGCTGTTTTTCCTTCTCTTTGCCCAGAGTATCATCATAAATCCACTGTCACCAGCTGTCCATGGTTCTCTTATTTCCAACTTACATATGTAAAACTCTTCCAAAATAGCATAGGATATTACTGCAGTTAATACTGATGATGTATGCTTGAGGCTTGTAGAGAGCCAATATTCAACACATGAGAGCAAAGGCATTAAAAACAAACAAACAAAAAACACACAAAAGTTTTGTTTGAATAAAATAAAAAACTCTGATAGTCAAAAACTGTGTCCCTGAGCTTTAAAGCCAGTCTCCAAGGTGCCATTCACCATCATCACCTAGTGCAGATTTATGCTGTAACAGAACTTGGTTTGAATGGCTTTTCTGGTTCAGATTATCCATGAAGGGCAGACTCTGGAGGCTGATGTGCCAAAAATGGTAGAAGAGTTCTCAAGAGTGGTCACAAGTAAAATTATGTTCTACTCCTTTGAGGAGGCTTGAAAGAAGTGACTAAGGACATAGATACCTCATAGTGCTTAGCAACATCTCAAGATCATGTCATTTTATTTTCCATTTTTCACATAGCTTGGAACCAACTTGCATTTTGTTTTTGCCTTCCTACTTGCTTTTTATGTCATTACATTTGGTCATCCGTTTTAGTTACTGTGTCATTGTTTCCTACTATTAAGTTCTAATTTTTGGTCCAATTTTCTTTCCTTTTTCTGCTCTTTGGATCTGTAAGACTACGAACACATTCATTGTCTATAAAGAACTTATTCTCTGAAGTGAAAAAAGAGTGTACAGAGACTAGAGTTATCTGTGAGCTGATGGTCAGGCAGAGTGAACTCCAATGTAAACAGCACAATATAACCTGGATAATATATCCATGTCTCATGTTAGCTTGCTGATTTATGCAAGTCTCTGGAAAATGCCCTAAAGAATTTGTAGTATTGTACCAAAGTTGAAAATGTGCACAGGGCAATCACAAAGGTTTGTTAACACCTCTCAGGAAACAGCCAAAATGCTTAGACTAGCAAATACTTAGCAAATTTCATCTCAAGGGGCTTCAAAGCAGTATAGTTACTACTTTCCCCAAACACAAATCTGAAACGAAATAGGATCATCAAGAAGAAGAGACTGTCCTTCTGAAACTGGGACAGGAATTGCTGTGTTCAATAAAAATAACATCTCACCCAATATCAAAAGCAATTTTATGAAATTGGTAATTTCAGTATTCCACACATCCCAGACCTGACATAGAAGTGTATTTGTGAGAGTTGCACAAAGTCCCATTTGGTCACCAACCAGCTGATTTATGAGAACTGCAGTGTAAAAAATAGAAAAGTTGAGGCTAGATTTCCAGTTGGGCCATATGAGAAAAATGAGATTCTAGTCAGCATCAGTGAGTCACATCATTTTATGCCAGTGGATTCATAGGCCATAATCTATGTCAGCTAAGATGAGCAATGAATATGCCCTTGAAAATATTCCCTTAAAGACACCATATTTAAATAGTTAAGAGCCTTGTAATCAATTAGTTGTTTCAATACCAGATGCCTCCATTTAAAATTTTTTCATATTATAAAAAACTATATTAAAATTTCTCAAGGATTAGGAGGGTGTCTAGTTTGTAGATTGGGCTATTTATTTCTTCTTATTGAGACTATGTCTTTAAATGGCATAATTCATTTGAAAGACTACTTCAATGAAAATTTATATCATTATTGTGAAGTTGAAGGTTCTCATGTATTTTAGTTAATTGCAAAAAAAAAATATAAAACTGCATACAGAGCAATAATAACAACCAAGCTAACACCCTTTGTTGATATTTATTTTATGTCCAGAATTGTACCATTGATTTATATAAATCAACCCATCTAATTATCTCAACAAGCCTATGAAGTTAGTATTGATATTTCCATTTTACTGATAAGAGAATTAAAAAACATAAATGTGAAGTTTTCTGTCCAGTTTCATGTTGCTAATAAGTGGCAAAACCAGTACTTGAACCTAGGTAGATCTAATATCAAAAATGATATTTAACTCATATTTCCTCTACTCAGTTACACATCCATCTTAGTTTCAAACTTTAGTAAAATTTGTTTCTTACTAAAACCATAAATGGTAGTATAAAATTCCTGAGATAGCCACCTTGTTAGTAACCAACTCACCTTAAAAGAGGCAGAAGTTTTGGTACCATGGTCTATAGTCAGATGTTAGAACCCTCTATTTAAAGATGTCCAAACTCTTAAGGCTTTGGGTTTGTCACATAACATCTCTTAGTCCCCATTTATTCATCTTTTCCAAAGGAGATGATCATATTTATTTCCCAGATTTATCAGGGTTAAATGAGACAACATTTATGAATATCTCTGGTATTGTATGTATCCAGCAATAAGAGATCTTTCAATTCTAATTTTCTTTCTTTCTGCCATGAACAAACTTATACATCATGATTAAAGCTGTATATGTCATAGAACCAGGATGGTGTCAAACTAGATAGAAATTACACTCACCTCTTCCCAGGACCAAACCAGAATTACAACTAAATTATCAAACAGTCAACTTGAATAACTAAGTGAAGACTAGCTGAACATAAGTCTTATAACTAAGGATTTACAAAAGAAGCCACATCGAGACTTGAAAGGAAGGAAGAGATGCAACAAGAGCTGGCCCTACACCCATATGTAGTGGTTGTGAATCCAGAGGGATTTCACAGCTGCGAAGATCCTCTCTGGGAAGTAAGAGTTCTCTCAACCCAATGTTGGGCTCCACAGCCAAGAACACCAGAGCCTGGAAGAGGAGCCCACATAACATCTGGATGTGAAAATCAGCAGTGATTCTATCTGCTAGGGAGAAATGGGAGTCTGCTAGAAGCCCAGGTGTCCTCTAAAAGGGTCAGCACACAAAATCTCATTTGTCATCACTCATGCTGAGCTGCAGTGTGAGGAAGGTGGCTCAGAGTGGACTGGAATCATACTGAGAGAAGTTGGCTATGTGGCTTCAGGGAGAGGGCTGAAGGGACAGCCACCAAAGTCACTGTACTGAGTCCCTCTCCCATACTTCCCACAGATGCCATATTTCCTAGGTCAAGGACTTCCTTCCATGCAGGATCAGCCTGGGGGAAGGTACTATCTCCACCCTCCTGACTCATTGTGGTCCTGTCCTATTAAGTTCACACCCTGTGGAGGAATCTGTGGGCTGAAATTAGCCTGGATTCATGGCACAGGTATTCTTAGAGGCTTCTTGAGGAGTTCCAGGCAGACTTAGAGGGTAGTAGAGATGTACAGATAAAGAATGAGTTGTGTGGATCTAAGGCAAGGATCATTTTTCCCTTTCAAGCTCTATCAGCACCACTGTTCCTAATGCAAAACCCTCCTCCCACATAGGCAAATATTGGTCATTTTTAGTGTATAAACTCTGCTTACCTTACTCCAAAAACTCCCTGAGACTTTGCTGTACCACAAACGTGGTCCACAAGCCATAGGCTGGTGTTAGCTGGTTTTGGTGAGTACTGAGACTTTTGCTGAGTGGCCTCAGACACAGCACTGATGCTGAGTTTGAATCTGTATTAAACTTGAAAACCACTTGACATTACCTAGCAACTTACTGAGAATTTACTTCACACAACTTGCATACCACCAGGGGCTCTTTCAGTGACTGAACTTAACAAGCAACTAGCAGGCAAAGCCTGATGATGTTGGAATCTTTGGTCTTATTCTGACCTGACTTTGAGCTGAATGCTGGTGGAAACCAGCCTGTGAGCACGCCTTTGCCCCTTCCCCACACATCCAGGACCAGCTGAAGCAGTCACAAACCATGAATCACCTTGTAGCTCCAAACAGGTAGCCCAGGGCCAGTCAATGGCAGTGCTTAACATTGACCCTCACCAAGGTCCCTCCCAGGATTCCCCAGGAACAACACACTCAGTGGTGAACTCAAACTACATCAGAGCATGACCCAGTAAGCTCCAAAATTGGAACTTGCAAAAGGGAGATCTCAGCAGGCACCAGACCCTACTGAGGTGAATTCCACTTTGTAGGGTCAGCCCCCTCACAGGAGATCATATACTGTGGTAGAGATCAATCATCATAGTCAGCCCACTGGAGTGTCAACCCATGGATGACCCAACAGCAGTCAAGACTCAACTACAACAGGAAGGCTCACATAACTCACACAAGGAACATTGCTGGAGCACCAAGCTCAGGTGATCAGAGAGACTGTGCCATTGAACTCCACAGAACACCTGCAACATAAGGCCACTATACCAAGACTGGAAAACACAGCAGATCCAACTAAGTACAAAAAAAAAAAATACACAGAGTAAGCCAAAATGGGGAGACAAAGAAACATGTCCCAAATACAAGAACAAGAGTAATCCCAGGAAGAGAATGCAATCAAATGGAAGCAAGCAATCTGTCAGATAAAGTTTAAAACAATAGTTATAAGGATGCTCAAGGAATTTAGGGAGCAAATGGAGGAACTCAGTGAGAAACTCAACAAAGAGAACCATAAAATAGAACCAGTCAAAAGTGAAGGATACAATATCTGAAATGAAAAATGCACTACAAGGAATCAACACCAAATTAAATGAAGCAGAGGACAGAATCAGAAATTTGGAAGACAAGGTAGCAGAAAACATCAAATCAGAAAAGGAAAAAGGAAAAAAAAATGAGATGAGTTTAAGAGACCTCTGGGACAACATAGAGTGTAATAGCATCTGCATCATAGGGGTCCAGAAAGAGAAGAGGGAGAGAAAAAGGGATTGATACCATATCTGAAGAAATAATGACTCAAAACACCCATAACTTGGTAAAAGAAATATACATGCAAGTCCAAAAAGCACAGAGAGTCCCAGAGAAGGTGAACCCAAAGAGGCCCATACCAAGACACATCATAATTAAAATGGCAAGAGTTTAACACAAGGAGATACTCTTAAAAGCTGGAAGAGAAAGACAGTTGGCTACCTGCAAGGGAGCTACGTTAAGACAGTCAGCTGATTTCTCAACAGAAATATTTCAAGCCAGAAGAGATTGGCACAAAAATGTTCTAAGTGATGTAAACTAAGGACTTACAACCAAGACTACCCTACCCAGCATGGATATTATTTAAAATTGAAGGAGAAATAAAGAGCTGCTCAGGCAAGAAAAAGCAAAAGGGATTCATAACCACCAAACCAGCATTACAAGAAATGTTAAAGGTCCTTCGCTAAGAAGAAAAATATACATGGGAATATAATTAAAAAAAAATAAAGTGTTAACAAACACAAAGTTATCATTAACCACGTTAAAAATAAATGAGAAAGGCCCCAAACAAAAGGTTAGACAAATGAATAACACACACACACACACACACACACACACACGACTCGCATATATGCTATACACAGACTGAAAATAAAGGAATGGAAAAAAAATTCATTTAAATGGAAACAGAAAAAGCTAAAGTAGCAATACCTAGACAATGTAGACTTTAAAACAAAGGCTATAATAAGAGACAAAGACATATTGTACATAATGAATGATAGAGGGATCAATCCAACAGGAGGGTATAATCTTTATAACCATTTATAAACCCAACATAGGTATACCTAAATACATTAAGTAAATAATAAAGGACCTAATGGGAGAGAGGAACAGTAGTAGAGTCATAGTAGGGGACTTGAACACCCCATTGACATCAATGAGTAGCTCTTCCAAACAGAAAATCAATAAGGACACAGTGGCTTTAAATGACACACCAGTCTATGTGGATTTAATTATAATTTTCACAGCATATCACCTTAAAGCAGAAAAATATACATTTTTTTCAAGTGCACATGGAATATTTTCTTTCTTTCTTTTTTCTTTTTTCTTTTTTTCTTTTTTGCTGTTCAGGAGATATTTTATTTTGGTACTTTAGTGACATTGAAAATTTTACAGTAGATATTTTCATGGGCTCTGGATGTTTACATAAAAGTGACACATTCAATTAGAAATTAAACATCAAGAGTGTTTGCAAACATCTTAGTCAAAATTGATTTGGGTATTGGCCTCTATGAAGACTTGTAAGATACAACACAAATTGGCTCCTCCTGCATCTCTTCCCTTCTCCCTCAAAACTTCTCTGCTTCAGAGTACAGTCTAAAAATGTAGGTGCTTTTGGAAAGGCTTGGGAAATTAAAATATGGCTCAGTGATTTTCAACGCAAGGATCACAAATAGCACTAGGGCACAAGAAGTGTTTAAAATATATTACCCCCCAGAAGTTGGAGGGCTACAAATACAAGTCAAGTCATCCAGGCCAGTCTGCAGAAACTGTTTGTGTTTCCTCCCTGCAATAACCCAGCAGGCAACAAGTCACAATGGATTTCAGCTGCAGAAGAGGAAGAACATCACCTGCAGTTTCAGGTATGGGAATTGCTGTCGGAGGGGACTTGAGAGAGAGCCAGAAAGGGGCAGGCAGTGGGGATCAGGGGCCACTGGGGTGCATAGTTTGAGGAATGCCAACAGTCTGCATAGACCAGACATGGAGTGGGGAAGATGGGACATACACTGCATTGGAGGGCCAGCAGTCAGGCAGGTGAGCCTGTTACATCCTTCCACCTTGCTGCCACTACTGTCCCAGAGGCAGACCTGCCAGAGTGTATGCACACAGAATATTTTCCAAAATAGACCACAAGTTAGGCCATAAGAAAAAACTAAATAAATTTATGATAAAAATCATATCAAACATCAGTAATATGAAACTAAAAACCAATTATAAGAAAAAAACCTGAAAAACACACATAAGGTAAATAACATATTCACAAACAATGAGCAGGTTAACAATGAGATCAAGAAAGAAATCAAAATATACCTTGAGAAAACATAAATGAAAAGACAACCCAAATCTATAGGACACACAACTGCAGTCCTGAGGGAAAATCATAGCAATACAGGCCTGTCTAAAAAAACAAACAAACCAATAATGTTTTAAAAATCTAACTATCCACCTAATAGAACTAGAAAAAGAACAAAAAACAAAGCCCAAATTACATAGAAGAAAGCATATAATAATGACCAGAGCAGATAAACAAAATTGAATCCAAAAAAAATTATAAAATATCAGTGAAACCAAAGCCTGATTCTGTGAAAAGATAAACAAGGTTAACAAACTTTAAACCATACTCATCAAGAAAAAAGCAGAGCACCCAAACAAATAAAATCAGAAATGAAAGAGAAGTAACAATAGGAATACAAAGGGTTATAAAAAAAATTATGAACAACTATATGTCAACTGAATGGACAATCTAAAAGTAATGAATACATATCTAGAAACATATAATTTTCCAAAACAGAGACAAAAAGAAACAGAAAATCTGAGCAGACCAATTACAACCAATAAAAACAAAGGAATTAAAAAAAACAAGAATCTAGTAACAAACAAAAGTTCTGGGCCTGATGGCTTCACAAGTAAACTTAACAAGCATTCAAAGGACTAACACCGATCCTCCTCAATCTATTCCAAAAACTTCAAAAGGAGAGAAAAACATCAAGCTCATTTTAGGGAGCAAGCATTATTCTAATTTCAAAATCAGATAAAGATACCACAAATGGAGAATCAAGATGGCGGAGGAGTGAGTGAAAGTCATACTGACCTCCTCCCAGGACCAACATGGAATTACAACTAATTTGTGGAGAAATCACTGGAACAAACAAGTGAACAATAGCTATAGAGGAGACTTATAACCTAGAACAGACAGAAAAATCAGCTTTAGCATGACTTAACTGGTAAGGAATGCGGTAGAGACTCAAGAAGATGGGTGGCAGCACCAGAAGGATATTGAAACAGGCACTTGGATCCCCCTGAGAAGAATTGGGTCTGAACCATAAGTGGGGATCTCCAGCCTACAGCACCAGAGCCCAAAAAGTACACAGAATACAGCCAGCTGCGAAAAGCAGCAGGGTTGTTTTCTGCCAGAGACAAGCTGCTGGAGATGCAAAAAGACGTTTAAAGGGCCAATGCATACATTTTTATTTGCATCCACTTACCCTCGGCTTTGGCAAAGGCAGAGTTAGAGTGGGCTAGAGACCCTGGAGGAGATACTGGGGAAGGAGGCTTTGGGAAGAGAACAGAGAGAGTAGCCAGTGGGATCCTGGTGCTGACTCATTCCCCACGTGGCAACAGCCATCTTGTTCAGGCAGACCACTCCTCTGAGTGGCAACAAAGTGAGAGGACACAATAGTCCCCCCCCTTAGGAGGGACTGGGCCCGGCTGAGTACACAGAGTGGCAAGCACAGATAGATCCCTGGCTAAAAGGAGTGCAGAGTGGTCAAGAGAATATTGAGGAAAGACTGGAGGTGGAGGCATTGGGGAGAGAAAAGAGAGAATATCTGAGGGATCCCAGTGCTGACTCCTCCCCCATATGGCAGCAGCCATCTGGCTCAGGAAGACCATTCCCCTGAGTGGCAGCACGTGAGAAGACCCAATAACCCCGCTCCCAAGAGGAACTCTGTCCTGCCCTGTGGTTTCTCTAAGCAAGTCTGCTCAGTGTAGAGTGACTAGATTAACAGTTTAAGGAGACAGCCACAGAAAATAGATTGCTGGAGTCTCTAACAGACTGTCTAAGGTCAGAAAGGGACAACATCTGACAATATCAGAGGCACATCCAGAATGAAAAAAAAAAAAAAAAAAAACAGTGGTCACCTACCATAGAAGTTCATACTGCCAAGTCAGGAAATTAAGACAGATCAATTTAAGGAGCAGAAGCAAAAAAGAAGAGTCTCACATATAATGGAAAGACAAAGAATGACCTCCCAGGTGAAGAGGAAGGAAAAGTTCCCAGAAAAGGAACCAAATGAAATAGAGGCAAATAAGCTATCAGATATTGAGTTCAAAACAATTGTTTTAAGGAAGATCAATTAGTTCAGTTAGCTCAGAGAGAACTATAAAAAACTACAGGTAAACTACGAGGACCTTACAGCAAATTATACCAGCATGAAAAAGGACATAGAAACTGTCAATAAAATACAATACAAAATGAAAAGTACAATTTCTGAATTGAAGAACACAGTAGAAGGAATCAAAAGCAGGCTAGATGAAGCAGAGGATTGAATCAGAAAGCTGGAGGACAAGATAGAAAAAAGCTCCAAGAAAGAGCAAGAAAATGAAAAAAAAACACATTAAAAAAGAATGAAGAGGCAAGGGAAAGTGGTGGGGGGAAGGCAGAGACAAATGTATTTGAAAAAATAAAAAAAAAAGCAAAAAAAAAAAAAAAGAATGAAGAGACATTGAGGGAAATGCAGGACAACCTGAAACGTAATAAAGTCATATAATATGGATACCAGAAGGAGAAGATGAGGAAGGGATAGAGAACCTGTTTGAAAAAGTAAGGATGGAAAACTTCCCTAATTGGAGGAGAAAAAAAGTCACACAAGTCCAGGAAACACAGAGGGCCCCATTCAAGAGGAACCCAATGAGGCCCATCTCAAGACACAGCATCATTAAAATGGCAAATATCAAAGGCAAACAGAGAATCCTAAAGAGAACAAGGGAGAAAGAGGTAGTAACATATAAGGGAGCACTGGTAGGGCCAGCAGCTGACTTCTGAACCAAAACACTTCAAGCCAGAAGGGACTGGAAAGAAATATACCAAGGAACGAAAAGCAACAGCCTGCAACCAAGACTGCTTGACCCAGCAAGGATCTCAATTAAAATGGAAGGTGAAATAAAGAGTTTCCCCCAGACAAAAGAAGGCTAAAAGAATATACCTCCACCAAACCAGCATTGCAAAATATACTAAAGGGATTGCTTTAAGAAGGTGAACAAGAGTCTATGAATACCCAATTCCTTTCACAGTCACAAATACTTCATATTACCAATATTTTTAGTACTTATTAATCTGAGTATGACAATGATATGTTATTTTAATTGTTACTTTATTATTTGTTGAAATTTACCTGTTTTTGTATATTTCTTGCCTATTTCCATTATTATTAAAGAGCTTTAAGTGACTTTTTGGTATTTATCCATTTTTTGGTTAAATGTTTGTACAATTTTTCCCCTTAAAAAACTATTAACCCTGTTTTATATGTGCTGCAAATAATTTCCTATTCCATTATTTGTCCTTTAACTTTTTTATATGTATGTTACTATATAGTCTTAATGTTTAATATAGCCATTGTTAATATTTTACTTTACAGCCTCTGGGTTTGATTATTTTACTTCAGGGTAAGAAAAATTTTAGTTTGTATTTTCTCCTAAAACTCCTTAGATTCTACATATTGATTTTTATCTTGCCTGAACATTTCTTGTATAATGTGTGAAATAGGGCTCTATATTTGTTTTATTTCAAGTAATAGCAGTTCATGCACCTTATTTGTTGAATAAGCCTTATTTTCCCCATTCATTCAAAATATCAATTTAATCATATATTACATGTTGGATATGTACATTTGTTTCTAGAATTCTCATTTATTTCATTGATCTATTTTATTATTTCTATGCTTGTGTCATGTTGTTTTAATTGCTGAGGCTTTATAATGCATTTACATTTTTAATATTTTATAATGGATCTTCACATTTAAAATACATAAATACATAAAATCAATCTCCATTTTTAAAGAAAAGAAAGAAGGAAGGATCTTCTACCTTTTGTGACAACATGGATGGAACTGAAGAATATTATACTAAGTGAAATAAGCCAGTTGGTGAAAGACTAATACTATATGATCTCCCCTATAAGTGGAATCTATTCAACAAAATAAAACGAATGAACAAAGTAAACCACAAGCAAGGAAACACTGGAGCAGACTGAAAGTGACCAGAGGGGATGGGGAAGGAGAACATAGGTCGAAATTAAGAGAAGGGACTAGACAAAGAACATGTATGAATGACCCATGGACATGGACAACAGAGTAGGAATTGACTGTGGTGAGGGGGGCAGAGTGGGATGGGTGGAGGAGGGCAATGGGGTAAAATTTGAGACAACTGTAATAGAGTAAACATGATTTAAAAATAAAAAAATAAAAAAAGAAAAAGAAAAAAATGATACCACAAAGGAAGCAAATTATAGCCCTGTATCCCTGATGAACATAGAGGTAAAAATCTTTGACAATATAATAGCATACTGAATTCAGCAATACATTAAAAAAGATTATACACTATGATCATGTAGGATTTATTCTGGGATGCAAGGTTGGTATAATATGTACATATCGAATAATGTAATATGCTACATAAACAAAATGAAAGTGGTGGAAAGAAGGAGAAGGGGCTAGACAAAGAATATGTATGAATGACTGATGGACATGGAAAACAGAGTTGGAATTGATTGGGGGGGTCGGGATGGGTGTAGGAGAGCAAAGGGGGAAAAATTGAGACAACTGTAATAGAATAAACATTATTTAAAAATAAAATTTTAAAAAAACTAAAAAAAATCATAAGGTCATATCATTGATGCAGATTACCATCTGACAAAATTCAACACTCATTTATGATTAAAACTCTCAGTAAAGTGTGAATAGAGAGGATACTCCTTGACATATTAAAGGCCATATATGACAACTCATAGCTAACATCACACTCACTGGAAAAAAGCTAAAATTGTTTGACTTAAAATTGGGGACAATTGAACACTGGGGAGCTGTCCTGATTCGGGTCTCTGTGAGCTGTGTGCACATTCAAGCAACCATGTCTAAGGGACCTGCAGTTGGCATTGATCTTGGCACCACCTACTCTTGTGTGGGTGTCTTCCAGCATGGAAAAGTGGAGATAATTGCCAACGATCAGGAAAACTGAACCACGCCGTTATGTAGCCTTCACTGATACCGAACGATTGATTGGTGATTGGGGATATCCACTTTTACCACTCTCACTCAACATATGACAGGAAATCCTAGCCACAGCAATCAGACAAGAATGAAAAAAAAAAGACTTCTAAATTGGAAAAGAAGTAAAACTCTTTGTTGTCTGCAGATAATGTAATACTGTATATAGAAAACCCTAAACATTTTACAAAAAAAGGGGAAATACTAGAACTGATAAATGAATTCAGTAAAGTAACAGGATAACAAAATAATATTCAAATATTGGTTGCTTTTTTATACACCAATAATGAACTATCAGAAAGAGAATCTAAGAAAACAATGCCATTTACTATTTTCTCCAAAAAACGGTATCTAGGATTAATTTTAACCAAGGAGGTAAAAGACCTGTAGTGGGAAAATTATAAGGCACTAAAGAAAGAAACTAAAGAAGATACAAATAAATGGAAGTATACACCATGCTCACACATAGGAAGAATCAACATCATTAAAATGTCCATACTCCCCAAAGGAACCTATAAATTCAATATAATTCCTATCAAAATAGCACTATTATTTTTCACTGAACTAGGATAAATAATTCAGGAATTGTATATGAAACCACAAAAGGTCCTGAATAGCCATAGCTATCTTGTGAAAGAACAAAGTTGAAGGAAACATGTTACCTGATATCTAACTATACTATAAGGTTATAGAATCAAAACAACATGGTACTGGCAAAAAGACAGATACAGAGATTTGTGAAACAGAATCAAAAGCCCAGAAGTAAACCCAAGCCATATGATCAATTAATATTTGACAAAGGAAGAAAAAACATACGGTAGGGTAAAGACAGCCTATTTAACAAATGGTGTTGAGAAAACTGGACAGATACTTTTAAAAAAAAGTGAAGTTAGACCACCTTCTTACACTATGCAGGGTGGAGAAAATGTAGGTTTACAGTTATTTGTATGGAAAATAATAAAATAATTGCTAAATAATAATATAAGAAAAAACTCTTGAGTTTTGCATACTACATGTAAGAATAAACTCAAAATGAATATGAAAAATTAAATGTAAAACTTGCATCCATAAAACTCATAGAGGATGACATAGGCATTAAAATTTATGAAGTTTATTCTAGCAGTTTTTAAAATCTATCTCCTCAGACGAGAAACAAAAGCAAAACATAAACAAATGGGACTACAGTAAACTAAAAAAGTTTAACATAACTTTTTAACATAACTGCCAACAAACCAAAAAGACAACTGACTGGATGGAAAAAGATATCCTCTAATGATATGTACAAAAATGGGTTAATATCTAAAATTTATGAAAAACTTATACATCTCAACACCAAAAATAAATCCATTAAAAAAATGGGCAGAGGACCTGACTAAACAATTATTTCTCCAAAGAGAACAGACAGATGGCCAATAGATATAAGAAAATATGCCCAACAACATTAATTATCACAAAAGTGCAAATTAAAACCACAGTGAGATAGATATCACCTCACACCTGTCAGCATGGCTATCATCATTAAATCAACAAACAACAAGTGTTGGTGAGGATATGGAGAAAAGGAAACCCTTGTGCACTGTTGATGGAATACAGGTTGGTGTACCACTATGGAAAACAGTATGGAAGTTTCTCAAAAACTTAAAAATGAATCTGCCTTATGACCCAGAAATTCCACTTCTGGTTATATATGATAATATATCAAGAGGAACCTGAAATACTAATTTGAAAGAATATATGCATCCTTATATCATTGCATTCTTATTAATAATGGCCAAGATATGGAAGCAGCCCAACTGCCTGTCAATATACAAGTGGGTGTTACTTGGTCATAAAAAAGAATGAAAGTTTATCATTTGTGACAGTATGGGTGGATGTAGATGGTATTATGCTAAGTAAAATAAGTCAGTCAGAGATGGAAAAATATCATGTGGTTTTACTTATATGTGGGATCTAAAGAAAAAAATAAATGAACAAACAAAATTAAAATAGACTCAGAGATACAGAGAACAGACTGATAGTTGACAGAGGGGAAGGGTTTGGGTTTTGGGGGACTGGATGGAAAAAGTGAAGTTATTAGGAAATACAAATTTGTAGTTACAAAATAGTCACAAAGAGAAAAATCAAGATGGCAGAGGAATAAGTGGAAGTCACACTGACCTCCTCCCAGGACCAACCTGGAATTACACCTATATTGTGGAGAATTCACCTGGAAAACAACTGAATAATAGTGAGAGAGGAGCCTTTTAACTTCAGAGACAGAAGAATAGGCTTTAGCTCAATTTAACCGGTAAGGAGTGTGGTGTAGACTCGAGAAGGCAGGCGGGGTGCCCATGGGTGGCAACATCAGAAGGAAATGGCCAGTTGGATCCCTCTGAGAAGAGTGGGGTCTAAACCATAAGCAGGAATCTCCAGCCTGCAGTACCAGAGCCCAAAAAGTACTCAGAAAACAGAGAGCTGTGAAGAGCGGCAGGTCCCTCTCAGCCAGAGACAGGCAGCTGGAGACACAAACGATTGTTTAAAGGGCCAACACATAAATTAATATTTGCAACCACTTAGCCCGGTCTCCGGAAAAGATGGGGGCAGAGTGGGATAGAGATGCCTGAGGAGAGACTGGGGAAGGAGGCTTTGGGGAAAGAACTGAGAGAGTAGCCAGAAGGATCTCAGTGCAGACTCATCTCCCATGGGGCAGCGGCCATCTTACTCAGGCACAGACCAAGCCACCAGAGTAGCAGCAGTGTCAGAGGACCCAGTAGTCCTGCTCCCAGGTGGGATTACACCCCTCCCTGTGCTGTCTAAGCTGCCTGCTGAGCGCAGAGTGGCAGTCACAGGCAGTAGATCCCTGCCTAATGGGGTGTAGAGAGGTCTGGAGACACTTGAGTAGAGACTGGGGACAGCGGCTTTGGGGAGAGAACAGAGAGAGTAGCTGGTGGGGTCCCAGTGCTGGCTCTCCCCTCATACGGCAGCAGCTTGAGAGGACCCAATAACCCTGCCCCCTGGAAAGACTCCTCCCCACCCTGAGCTGTCTAAGGCAGCCTGCTGAGTGAGGAGTGACTAGATTAACAGTTGAAGAAGGAGACAGCCACAAACAGTAGATTCCTGGAATTCTTTTCTTTTTTAATAATTAATTAATTTTTTCAAATACATTTGTCTCTGCCTTTTCCCCACCACTTTCCCTTGCCCCTCCTCCCTCTCCCTCCCTCAATCATTCTCCTTTGGTTTTGTCCATGAGTCCTTGCTATATGTTCCTTGACTTTCCCCTTCCCTTCCTTTTCCTCCGCCCACCCCTCCCTCCTTCAAGTCTTGAACAGACTGCCTAATGTCAGGCAGGGACAGCATTTGACATCATCAGAGGCAGATCCAGAAAATAAAAACAGCAGTCTCCTATCATAAAAGTTCACACCACAAAATCAGGAAATCAAGACAGATCAACTGAAGAAGCACAAGCAAAAAAGAAGAGTCTCACAAATAATGGGAATACAAAGAAATACCCCCTAATCGAGGGAAAGGTGGAATCCCTATGAAGAGAACTAAATGAAATAGAGGCAAGTAAACTATCATATATTATTATAAACAACCATTCGAAAGAAGCACAATGAGCTCAGTGAGCTCAGAAAGAAAAATTACAGAAAAACTACAAGAAACTTCCTGTAAGCTATACCAGCATTAAAAAGGACATAGAAACTGTCAATAAGAGACAAGACAAAATGAAAAGTACAATTTCTGAATTGAAAAACACAGTAGAAGGAATTAAAAGCAGGGTAGATGAAGCTGAGGACTGAATCAGCGAGCTGGAGGACAAGGTAGATAAAAGCTCCAAGAAAGAGCAAGAAAATGAAAAAAGACTCAAAAAGAATGAAGAGGCATTTAGGGAAATGCAGGATAACCTGAAACATAGTAGTATCTGTGTAACAGGGATACCAGAAGCAGAAGAGAATGAGAAAGGGATAGAGAACCTGTTTGAAAAAGTAATGATGGAAAACTTCCTTCATTGGAGGAGAGAAAAAGTCACACAAGTCCAGAAAGCACAGAGGGTCCCATTCAAGAGGAACCCAATGAGGTCCACCTCAAGACACATCATCATTAAAATGGCAAATATCAAAGACAGAGAATCCTAAAGGCAGCAAGACAGAAAGAGGTAGTAACACATTAGGGGGCCCCAATACAGCTAGCAGCTGACTTTTCAACAGAAACTCTGCAAACCAGAAGGGAGTAGCAAGGAATATTCCAAGGAATCAATCAAGACTGCTCTACCCAGCAAGGTTCTCAATTAAAATGGAAGGTGAAATAAGGAATTTACCAGATAAAAGAGAGCTGAAAGAATGTACCTCCACCAAACCAGCACTACAAAATATGCTAAAGGGACTGCTAAGAAAATGAAGATAAAGTTTATGAATACCCAGTTCCTTTTGCAGTTGCCAATACTTGATATTACCAATATTTTTTAATACATATTAATCTGATTCTGACAATGATGTTAATTGTTACTTTATTATTTGTTGAAACCAAACATGTTTTTGTATATTTCTTGCCTATTTTCATTATTTTTAAAAAGTTTTAAATGACTGTTTGGTATTCTATATCCATTTTTTGATTAAATGTTTGTAAAATTTTTTCCCTAAAAAAACCCAAAAAACAAACCATTAACCCTTTTTAGATGCTTTGCAAATACTTTCCTATTCTATTACTTGTCCTTTAACTTTTTTATATGTATACTGCTCTACAGTCTTAAATGCTTAATATAGTCATATTTTCAATATTTCCCTTTATAGCTTCTGAGTTCAAATATTTTACTTCAGGGTAAGAGAAATATTAGTTTGTGTTTTCTCTTAAAACTCTTTAGATTCTACATACTGATTTTTATCTCACCTGAATATTTCTTATATAATGTGTGAAATTGGGTTCTATATTTGTTTTATTTCAAGTAATAGTGGTCCATGCACCTTATTTGTTGAATAAGTCTTATTTTCCCATTGAATTGAAATATGTACTTAATCATATATTACATTGTTAGACAGATATATACATTTGTCTCTATAATGCTCATCATATTTCATTGATCTACTTGATTATTTCTGTGCTGGTGTCATGTTATTTTAATTGCTGAAACTTTATAATTATTTTGAATTTTTTAATATTTTATAATCGGCTTTAACACTCAAAAATACAAATAAAATCAATCAGTATTTACAGTGAAAGAAAGGAAGGAAGAAAGAAAGAAAGAAAGGAAGGAAGAAAGAAAGAAAGAAAGAAGAAAGAGAAATGGAACTCCTACATTTTTGACAACATGGATGGAACTGGAGAATATTAAGCTAAGTGAAGTAAGCCAGTTGATGAAAAACAAATACCATATGATCTCACCTGTAAGTGGACTCCATTCAACAGAATAAACAAATGAACAAAATAAACCGCAGGCATGGAAACAATGGAGCAGACTGAAAGTGACCAGAGGGGATGGGGAAAGAGGACAATGGTGGAAAGAAAGGGAAGGAACTAGACAAAGAATGTGTATGTGACCCGTGGACATGGACAACAGAGTTGGAGATTGACTGTGGGAGTCGGGGGTAGGGTTGAATGGCTGGAGAGAGGTAAAGGGAAAATAATTGAGACACCTGTAATAGAATAAACATGATTTAAAAGTTAAAAAATAAAATATCAAAATAAGAAAAACAAAATGATCACAAAGATATAAAACACAGCATAGATAATATACTCAATAATATCATAATAACTATGTACAGTGCCATGTGTGTAATGGAAATATTGGAGAGAAAACTTTCTAAAGTGTATGATTGTATAACAAGTTTGCTGCACACCTGAAACTAATACAAAATAATATTGAATGGAAACCATAATTTTTAAAAAGAAAAAGGATATTCTGAAAAAATAATTAAAATATAAAAATTTATACATTTTTTTCAAACATTAGATTCTAATAATGCACTGGCTATGTAGATGGAGAATGGCATAGACTAAAGCGGGTTACTTAGGGCAGTAGAAAAGGTTTGTTGAATGTGTTCACGGATAAATATGTCCAAGACTGAATGAATACAGATAATCTTAATGAGAAATACCTATGTGACACTGATATGATTAGTGGACTCAACAAATTTTTGATGGTTCTTCTCCCATTTATTCTGTTGCAATACCTCCTGCCTTCACAAAGGTAATTGTCAATGACACAAGCCAAAGGGTACAGAAAGAAACCAAAGCCCATTTTAAAACAACTATAGTGGAATATGACTCAAGCAGAAGAAAGACAAAATACTGCCATTTGCAAAAACATAGGTTTTTAATGCTAGTAAGCAAAATGAGTCAGTCAGAAAAAGCTAAGAACCATATGATATCACTCATATGTGGGATATAAAACTGAAACTCATGTGGGATATAAAACACAGACAATAGTATGGTGGTTACCGAAGGGGAGGGAGGAGGGGGTTGGGGGTAAAAGGTAAAGAGGACCAAATATATGGTGATGGACGATGGTTTGACTTTGAGTAGTGGGCACAGAATGAAATATACATTATGTATTATAGAAATGTCCATTTGAAACTATATGATCTCATTACCAATGTCACCCCAATAAATTTAATAAAAAGTAAAAATGAAACAACTGCAGATACTTTTAAACTCAAACATGAGCTACAAGGGAAACTTGACAATTGGTTTATTCAACACTAGCAGTAGCAAACAGGATAACCAGCGTTCTCTGTCAGCCTGGAAATTTCCATCCCTTGTTTGTATATGAAAATAAGAACCTTCAGGAAAGCAGCATTGGGGATTTGGAAGCACAGTGAACTTTCCTAAACCCTTTGTTTATATTTTCTTTGGAATTGCCTTTTCCTTGGATTCTCATTTATTCTATTTGAAATGAAATTTTTCAACAATTAAGACCAAAAAATCTATTACCCCATAATGAACCCTTTGTATAGCTGATCCCCCAGTCATAGAAGAGAGATTGAGATTTTGGGACCTGGGTTGAAGTCTCCCTCATCACTAACAAGGTGTGTGTCATTAGGTGGATTACCTAACCTCTCTCAAGACCTGGCTTCCTCACTCAAAGAAGGAAGCTTTAAAGACACTTTAGGAACCTCATAGGATTATGAGAACTGAATAAAGTGATGAGGAACTAAATCAATACATGTCATTTATTACATATGATTAATATAACTATGAATCTCAGAACTGCAATTGGCTCATCTCAAAGCTCGCTGCCATCTTAGCTCCTAGTGGGAAATTCTCAGTGATGCCCAGCCCATCATTTGAAACATAAGTATACAATTAATAATGATAGTTATCTTCATAATCAACATCATGCTAGTAGATACAAATACATAGTAAGCATGTACTCAGTGCTAGGCATTGCTTTATAATTTTTTATATATTTTGCCTAATTGAATCATCAGCAATCCTTAGAAATAGCTACTAATATTTTCCTCAATTTCTAAAGATGAGGAAGAGGTTGAAAAACTAGCTGAAAGGTCACAAAATATGTGGGGGCCAAAATTAATCACAGGGCTTTCAAAGGAATGACTATGTTTAACTCAACCTCCCTTTTACAATTGATGAAACTGGTGGTGCAATTAAGTGATTTTTCCTAGCGTCACAGGTCTAGTAAGGGACAAACAGAGACTCAAAATTATGTATTTTAAGACTAGGCCTCACTTCTTTGTTGCAATGATACTCAAACATTTGGATCTCATGAACAGTTGTGATATTGAGAGGTGACAGAAAGAAGAGAGAGGAGAGAAAAAGGCCCCTAACAAGTGTACTGGTGTCAGTTTGTAGTAGATCTGGTCTACCAGTTAGAGCCTCATATTCTGCTGTTGTGTATAAACAATTTCACAGAATACCAACATACACCAGATAAGGCTATTCTGTGACCATTATGAAGAAAAAGAAAAGAGACCACTCTCTAATCATATGTGAGCACAGACTAAAACAAGAACATGATGCAGACTCCTTTTTGCCTAATATGAGTGACTGTTATTTCTTTACAATTACTGCTTTAGCTTCACTTTGTTACTCCTACCTACTTATAAAAGCTGTCAAGATACCCAATCATAGAATTGCTTCTACTTTCTGGAAGCACTCAATCTGGAGGAAAGTCAAGAAACCTCTCCCAGATACTTAATAAGCCAAGTCCTATAATTCACCCTTCCTCATACTGTCTTGTAATTCCTCGCACTTCCAAAAGAGTGCTTTCTTCTCTATAACAAGCCAAAAGCCTAACTTTTATCAACTTCTGATACTCCTGGTATTCTTATGGTGTTCCTCGTATTATTTGGTGCTCTTTGGCTCCATTAATAGTGTCTTTACATACATTTTTATTAGGTGAGCTTAGTTTCTTTTAATTACTATCATTTATTTATAGTCATAATTCTTAAAAGAAAGTGAATTTATCAGCAACAATAGTGAGGAAATACTCTCTCTGCCTCCTGCCAAATAAGTTCCATAAGGCTAAAGGCATTATTATTAGCTTAGCATTATAAAAATGTTTCTAAGTTGTTCTTATTTTTCCTATTTTATTTTAGACTAGCAAAATTTGTGCCATAGGCCAGCACTGCCAGGAAGACATCTGGGCTTTGGGGAGGCTAATACTTATATAATCTGAGGGTAGGGGAGCTCCTTAAGAAAAACACAAAATTTAAGCTGGAAAGTTGATGGTTGCTAAGAATAAGAAAAGGAACACAATAATTCTTGTAGTCCTGGAGATAGAGGTGCCCTTCTCTGGTATCCCTTTACATACTTTATCTGAAATGTTTACATAGAAATTACCCTGGTTGCAAGCAGCTTCCCTTCCCGACCCAGAACATGATACAGGGGCCTGTTCACATGAAGTGTTCCAAAGCTAACATTTCATAGGAAATTAACCAGGTGCTGGCATTCGGTAACCATTACCTTATATCATGCTGCTTTTGAGGATTACTTTTCAAAAACTGAATTCCAACTGATCTCAAAGGTTAAAGGAATAAATAAATTTTGTATCACCTTCACTATCTAACAATTGAAGATTCTACCCCCTTCCTTTTCAGCTTTAACTATGGGCATTTGGGCCTTGAAAAATAATAGTTTTGATGGCCTAAATTACCTAGCTACACATATAAAGACAGGCAATTCAATATGTGTTGGCCAGAGAATTGTCAGTCACTGGCCTGTGATTAACTCAAATACTCTTGCTTCCTTTCTTCATAAAACTCAATGTTTTATATTATTTGATTTGATTTCTAACTCCCCTCAGGTTTTGTTCTTGTTTATGCTGTGTTTTGCATTTGTGTTGGCTTCTATTTTCTAACTCTTCAAACTACTTCCAAGTTCTGGCCACTAGAATCTATTCATTTTAGTGAATTTTACACAGCTGAGTAGGTCTGCAGTTGGCAGCTAATATGTATACAGGTGGCTGCTTAAATCCTGACTTATTTCTTCTGGAGGAGACATCATCTCTCCCTGGGGTATATTTGGTTCACCTGGAACTAGGGCAGACAGCCCTGGTTATACGGAAGCCAATGTTTAAGGTGATATGATACTTGCCAAAACTGCATGAGGGTTGTATGAAAGATTTATTTTTCAAAACACCTTTCAATATAAGCAATAGTATTTCTTCCCAGAAATTATGAAAATGATTATAAACCCCAACTAGCCCTGATTTTCCTGGACATAGTAAGGTGTGGTGTAACAGGAAAGGCATGGTACTTAGAGCCACATACTTAACTCTTTTTTTTTAATTAGTATTTTTTTAATTTATTTTTTCAAATACATTTGTCTCTGCCTACCCCCCTCCCCCCACTTTCTCTTACCCCTTCCCTCCTTCCCTCCCTCCCTCAGCTCTTCCCCTTTGGTTTTGTCCATGAGTCCTTGCTATATGTTCCTTGACTTTCCCCTTCCCTTCCTTTTCCCCACCCCGCCTCCCTCCTCAGATACTTAACTCTTATTCAAACTCTAACTATATGAACTTGATTGGTCAAGCCAAATAACTCCTCCAAATTTGGGGCCTCTAATAAAGTAAAGACTCTTCCACTGATGTCTTAGGATTGTGAGAATGAACTAACATGATACTCTGTAATTTTTGAGGGAAATTCCAAGGGCATATGACAGCGGTGAGAGGAACAGAAAGACATGGGCACAGATACAGAAAATCTTAATGAAGCATTAATTTCACTTAAAGATTGAGCTTCAAGTAATTTAATAATTTTTTGTATAGCAAAAATACATATTAAAATACTATTTTTGTATTAAAAGAAGTATTATAAAGATTGAAACAAATGGCCAATAATTTCAATAAAGATATATGTAATATAAGGTCTTAGAAGAATTTCATACATAGGTAATTTTAACTTATGGACCCAAGCCCATGGAATTAGAAAAAGCTTCCTCTGCCAATTAATAATTACAAATTAATAATTTGTAAAATTACTTTTTATTTATAAAGTACTCTCTGAGGTTCTAGAAAAATCATAACATATATACAAGACTGTAGATAAAGATCTTTCTGCCTTTGGGAATAGATATAGTTGAAATGCCCAGGAACTCCTTTTAAGGTGGAAATATATCTCTTATGACTGATGTTACTGGAGAGAGAAAAAAGTGATTATTTTTATTTAGTGCCTTTCAGAACACCTTGAAAATTATAGTTGGCTATTTCCTTTAAAGTGGCCTCCAGATCAAATGGAGGGCAGAGTGGGTGGGTAGGAATAATAAAACTTAGAAGGAGTGGTGACAGGGGGTGATGGGGATCAATAAATTATGGGTGGGGCTGGGTCAGAGATGCAGGGACCAGCTCAGGGACCAGCTCAGGGAAATAGGAGAGAATAGATAAATAAAAGCAACAATGGTTTCCCCTTCAAGAAATACTTGGAAAGGTAGCAGCTTCCTGAAAAATGTGTGTGTAGCATTTTTTTATTTCAGTCTTAATTTCTTATATGCCTTTGTTTACTCATAATTCTTAGATAAGTCAGGGCTGATTTCTTAAACTTGAAAAGTATAAGGAGTAAGACAAAAAGCACTGAATATTTGGTTAATAAGTATTTAATATTTTAATTTACTTATTTATTAATTTTTAATTACCTCTTTCTATCCACCATCACGGGGAATATTGATTATAGACACTCCCAGGTGAGGTGATGATAATAATAATAGCTAATTTACTAGTACTCATTATGTGCTAGTCACATGCATTATTCCTTTAAATCTCACATCTAACCTATGAAGTAGGGGCCATTAAATCCCCATTTTATAGGATGACAAAGAAGATGAATAATAAAAGCTAATGTTATTGGTTCCCATGTGTTTAGCAGTGCTTTAATTGCTTTTGTATATTAGACTACATATAGATCATAATAATTTTATGAAGCAAGTTTTATTATCCCCCATTTTATAGAAAGAGATTTAGGTTTGAGTAAAGAGAGGGTAGTTGACATTGCCTACATAACACAACCAGAAAAGGTCAGGTTTGAGGTTTGAACTCAAACCTTTGGTTTTAGAGCCTTTTCCTATAACCATGGTCTATATTGTCACCACAGTAGAAGAAATATGCAAACCTCTACTACACCTTCCAGGAGGAAGTACACAGGGTAGATTGTTCAGCACCTCCCTGGCACCTTCCCTCCCAGTCCCTGTGGGAAGAGGGGGTGTTAGCTGCAGGCCTGGCGGAAGGGAGGAAATGAGCAGGAACACTTCCAGCCCTACAAAGGGAGAGCTTCTTCTCATGTTGGTTCCTTCTGAGTCCCTGCCCTAGGGAGCCACCTGTAGTTCTGCTGTCTGTTAGCATGGGAGTTCTTAGATTAGGGGTTCATCAGAAAACTGGTTACAGAGGTGACAGCAGAGATATGAAGCAAAAAAGAGGTGGGGACTGGCAATAACAGGAAGCTACCTCTGGCCCTGGGTCAAAAGGAGGCTGGGAGGAGGAGCTCTCAGTAGAAAGTGGAACCAGGGCAACCTCTGCAGCAGGATTTGGAAGCATGGAGGGGATGGAGCAGCTGCAGAAGACATTAGAGGGGCAGGAAGGGAGAAGTGCCCTTACTTCTTTTTCCCCATCACCTTCCAACCTGCCCTCAGCGTACATCACTGTCTGAATCCAGCTGGCATGGGGAGTGAGGGAAGTGCTGCCTGCTGCAGACTGCCACACTCCACAGAGCAGAGGAAGGGGAGGGTGATGATAGATGGGGAACAGAAGGACCAGATCCACACAGTGGGCACGTTCAACTTAGAGGGAAAGACACACAGAAGCCAGATTGTGGATACATACCTAAGCCTGTTTTCAACTTAGCTTTATCACTACTAAAGCTAAAATATTGTTATAACCTTCATTTGTATGACATTTCTTTAATTGATTATGAATTTGTGGGGCTAGAGAAAAAGCCTTTATTACTGTCCACTCCCAACCCAAATAGTCAAACCTACTGTTATATTGTAAGCATTGGAGGATTTCTGTTCCTTTTACACACACACACACACACACACACACACACACACACACACGCACACACACACATCTATATATTCAAACTGGACAGGACGTAGTGGGGTAAAATCATCACTTTAGAAGAAACATTGTTTTATATTATTTTTATTACTTGCTTTATCAAAGCTAACAACCATTTCAAAATTACTATAAAAATACCAGTTATTTTTATGATAATGTAAACTTTAAATAGCTCGGTAGGATAAATTAGATCCAAACTTTTGGGAAGTGATGTGAAAAAATAATTTTTACCTGAGGGACAAAGCCCAGAATGAATTTAACTTAGTCAAAATATTTAGTGGTAACAAAGATAGATGCCAGCAATGCATGTCCATGTGATAACATGGAACAAAACTTTACTGCTTCTTTATAAGCTATCCACTTTCCTGAATGCCTTGGATGGATCTCTAGGTTAGGGATTCTCAAACTCACATTATTAACATTTTGAGCCAGATAGTCATTTGCTGGAGTTGGGCTCTGTCAAACATAGGATGATAGGATGCTTCTCTCATCCCTGGACTTTGTCCATGAGATGTCGCTAACACTCCCGGCTCAGTCATGGCATCCTTTTCTCCGCACATTGTGACATGGCCACTGTGCAAGAGGGAGTGAGGCAAAACACCCAGCTGAGATTTACAGTTATCTATTTCATTTATGTTATTATTTGTTGTGATTGTTTGCTAGTTTTGTTGAACTAGTTCAACTTTTAGCTTTAAAAATCATAAACATTTTAGGAAAAATGACAATATGGTGGAGGAGTGAGTGGAAGTCACACTGACCTCCTCCCAGGACCAAAGTGGAATTGCAACTAAATTGTGGAAAATAACCTGGAAAACAAAAGAACGATAGCAAGAGAGGAGCTTTAGAGCCTCAGACAGACAGTGGAATCAGCTTTCACACAACATAAAAGGCCATGCCCCAGAGAGGCAGCAGCTAGAAAGGAAACAATAGCCCTGCCCTGTGGATACTCTGCCCTGGCCAGGAGTTGTGCACAGGCCTGGGTGCTGAGTGCAGAGCAGCCAGCACAGAAAGTGGATCCCTGGCTAAAGGGGACACACAGCTGTCTAGAGACGCCTGAAGTGAGACTGGAGATGGAAGCATTGGGGAGAGAACTGAGGATGTAGCCAGGGGGATATTGGTGCTCACTCCTCCCCCACTCCTCAGCTTCCATCTTGCTCAGGCAGACCACACCCCTGAGTAGCAGTGGCCTGTAAGAACACAATAGCCTTACCCTCAGGAGGCACTGCTCTGCCAAGTGGTGCCCAAGTGTGACAGCTTAGGGCAGAATGACTAGATTAACAATTGCAGGAGACTGAGACAAGCAGTAGATTCCTGGAAGTTTCAAACAGGCTGCAGAAGGTCAGATGAGGTCAATATCTGACATCATCAGAGGCAGATCCAGAAAGAAAAGAAAAAACAAACAAACAAACAAACCCATCTACTATCTTGAAGTTCACACCACAAAGTCAGGAAATCAAGACAAATCAACTTAAGAAGCAGAAGCAAAAAAGAAGAGTCTCACAATAATGGGAAGGAAAACAAACACCCCCCAAATGAGGTGAAAGGAGGAATCCCCACAGAGAGAACTAAATGAAATAGAGGCAAGTAAACTCTCAGATATTGAATTCAAAACGATGGTTCTAAGGAAGCTCAATGAGCTCAGTAACCTCAAAGAGAATTATGAAAAACTACAGGGAAAATATCAGGAACTTACTGCAAACTATATCAACATGAAAAAGGACATAGACACTATCAATAAGAGACAAGAGCAAATGAAGCATACAATTTCTGAATTGAAGAACACAGTAGAAGGAATCAAAAACAGCCTAGATGAAGCAGAGGAACGAATCAGGAGCTGGAGGACAAGGTAGAGAAAAACCTCCCAGAAAGAGCAAGAGATGGAAAAAAGACTCAAAAAGAATGAAGAGGCATTTAGGGAAATGCAGGACAACATGAATGTAATAATATCCATATAATAGGGATACCAGAAGGAGAAGAAGAGGAGCAAGGGATAGAGAACCTGTTAGAAAAGGTAATGATGGAAAACTTCCCTAATTGGAGGAGAGTAAAAGTCACACAAGTCCAGGAAGCACAGAGAGTCCCATTCAAAAGGAACCCAATGACGCCCACTCCAAGACACATCATCATTAAAATGGCAAATATCAAAGACAAACAGAAAATACTAAGGGCAGCATGGGAGAAACAGGTAGTAACATATTAGGGGGCCCCAATACAGCTAGCAGCTGACTTCTCAACAAAACACTGCAAGCCAGAAAGGAATGGCAAGAAATATACCAAGGAATGAAAAGCAAAGGCCTACAACCAAGACTGCTCAACCCAGCAAGGCTCTCAATTAAAATGGAAGGTGAAATAAGGTGTTTCCCCCACAAAAGACAGCTAAAAGAATACATCTCCACCAAAACAGAACTACAAGATATGCTATAGGGACTGGTTTAAGAAGATGAAGAAAAAAAATAAGAAAGAGAACACAGATACAAAGGGAAAAATGAATAAGTACTTATCAATAATTACTTGAAATGTAAATGGACTAAATCTACCGATCAAAAGACACAGGATAGCTGAATGGATAAGAAAACATGACCCACACATATGCTGTCTACAAGAGACCCGCCTCAGAACAAAAGACCTACAAAGACTGAAAGTAAAGGGATGGAAAAAAATATCCCAACCAAATGGACTGGAAAAAAAAGCAGGGGTAGCAATACTTATATCAGACGAAATAGAATTCAAAACAAAGGCCATAAATAGAAGCCCAGAAGGACACTTCATAATACTCAAAGGAAGAATCCATCAAGAAGACATAAACATTATAAACATATATGCACCCAACAAGGGAGCACCCAAATAAAGAAGGAAATTCTTGGAGGACTCCAAGAAAGACATAGACAGCAACACACTGAAGTAGGGGATTTTAACATTCTTCTGTCAAAAATGGATAGAACTTCCAAACAAAACATAAACAAGGATATTGTGGGCTTGAATGACGCATTAGATCAAACGGACTTAACTGACATATATATAACCTTTATTCCCAAAGAAGCAAAATACACACTCTTTTCAAGTGTACATGGAACATTTTCAAAGATAGACCACATGATAGGACACAAAACTAGCCTCAACAAATTCAGGAAAATTAAAATAATAACTAGAATTTTCTTGGACCACTAGGGCTTAAATCTGGAAACCAACCTCAAAGAAAAACCTCAAAAGCTTTCAAACTCATGGAGACTGGATAGCATGTTGTTAAGGAATGAATGGATCAATAATGAGATAAGAGAAGAAATCAAAGAGTTTCTAGAAACAAATGAAAATGAACACAGAACAGTCCAAAATCTATGTGACACAGCAGAGGCAGTCCTGCAAGGGAAGTTCATAGCAAGACAAGCCTATCTAAAAAAGATAGAAACATTGCAAATAAATGACCTAACCCCCCAGCTGGAAGAACTGGAGAAACAACAACAAAAAAATCCAGAGCAAGTAAAAGGAAGGAAATAATCAAGATCAGAACAGACTTGAATGACAAGAGACTAAAAGAACAATTCAAAGGATCAACCAATCCAGGAGCTGGTTCTTTGAAAAGATAAACAAAATCAAGAAGCCTTTAAGCAGACTCATCAAGGAAAATAGGGAGAGGACCCAAATAAATACTATCAGAAATGAAAGAGAAGAAATAACAACTGATACCACAGAATAGATAGGATTGTAAGAAATTACAATGAACAATTATATGCTAAGAAATTTGAAAACCTTGATGAAATGGACAAATTTCTAGAAAAGTATAACCTCCCAACACTGAATGAAGAAGAAGCAGAAAGCCTGAACAGACCAATAACAGCTAGTGAAATTGAAGAAATAATAAAAAATCTGCCAGCACACAAAAGCCCTGAACCGGACAGTTTCACAAGAGAATTTTACAAAACATTTAAGGAAGAGCTAACCCCTGTTTTTCTCAGACTATTCCAAAAAATCCAAGAAGAGGGAAGACTCCTGAACTCTTTTTATGAATCCAGCATCATCCTAATCTCCAAAACAGATAAAGACACAACAAAGAAAGAAAACTGCAGGCCAATATCGCTAATGAACATAGACGCTAAACTCCTCAACAAAATATTGGCAAACCGCATCCAGCAATACATTAAAAAGATTATCCACCAGGATCAAGTAGGATTCATCCCAGGGATGAAGGAATGGTTCAATATACACAAATCAATAAACGTAATACATCACATAAACAAAAGGAAAGACAAAAACCACATGATCATCTCAATAGATGTGGAAAAAGCACTCAATAAAGTACAGCATCCATTTATGATAAAAACCACTCAGCAAAATGGGAATAAAGGGGGCATACCTCAACATATTAAAGGCATATATGATAAACCTATAGCCAACATCATACTCAACAGGCAAAAACTAAAAGCTTTCCCACTATGATCAGGAACAACACAAGGATGTCCACTTTCAACACTTCTATTCAACATAGTATTGGAAGTCCTGGCCACAGTGGTCAGACAAGAAAAAGAAATAAAAGCATCCAAATAGGAAAGGAGGAAGTAAAACTATCATTGTTTGCAGATGACATGATAGTGTACATAGACAACCCTTTAGACTCCACCAAAAAACTAGTCTACCTAATAAGTGAATTTGGCAAAACAGCAGTATACAAAGTCAATATTCAGATATTGAAGGCATTTTTGTACACCAGTAATGAAGTATCAGAAGCAGAAATCAGGAAGGAAAAAAAAACCTTTTGCTAGAGCAACAAGAAAAAGGAAGTACTTAGGAATAAACTTAACCAAGAAAGTAGAAGACCTGTATACAGAAAACTATACAACACTGAAGAAAGAAATTAAGGAAGACACAAATAAATGGAAGCACATATCATGTTCATGGATTTGGAAGAATTAACATCATCAAAATGTTCATACCACCCAAAGCAGTTTATAGATTCAATGCAATCCCTTTATAGGAGAGACAGTCAGGAGCGCTGGATATTTATCATGTCTGTACCAGTATACTGTCATATAACCACAAATATGTCATTCTTCCTGTGGGCTTCAGTTCTTCAGCAGTGAGATAAAAGTCAGAATAAAAGACTGTGTAGAGGAGATCCAGGCAGTTGGTAGGTCATGGGGTGAGACTCTCAGGCACATGTACAGATCTGCATTTGCCAGCAAGAATCCCTCTACCTGAGCAAGCTAGACATTAGATAACAAATAAAAACACCATGATGAGAAGAGAGAGAGAGAGAGGAAAGAGGAGAGAGATTTTATACTTTTAGAACTCTAAGGGAACTTTTACACCTATATTTTGAATACAGACCCTGCATTTCCAGTTTGCATTACTGAGTCCAAGTGTAGCTGACCTTATAGTCAACAAATATTTACTGAACATCTGATACATTCCAGGTACCGTGCTACATTTTTAGGACCTGGCGGTGAGCAAAACAAAGCTCACTCCAGCCTTTGGAACTTCACCATTATTACCTTGTCCTCCCACCCCAACACTGTTTGTCAGGATCCCTTTAAAGCTAGAGGGTCAGGCAGAAGTAACACCTGCTTAAGTATGGTTGGTAGGGTAATAATATGGATGTAATAATTTATGGTTTTAATTTGGACACTTCACCTAATGCCATATGATATGCTTGAGTGTAATATTGTTATGTTACAGAATTACATACTTATGATTTTGTAATAAAAGATTTTGTAATAAAAAAGTTGCATTATTTGTACCAGACCTTGTATATCCTGTAAACTGATAAGAAAGTATCAAATCAGTTATTTAGGTTGAGTCACTAGCTTATTGAATATTTAGTATTCATCCTTGAGTATCCCATCCATTGGCAGGGATACACATCTTCTACCTAGTGAACTTAGGAGTGATCGTCCAACTTGCTTTGACCAATGAAATGTGGACAGAAGTGTGTCTGTCGCTTGGGGACAGGGAATTTATCAGCCAGCACACAGTCCATCAGTTCTCTTTCCCTCTGCTGCAGACTGGCCATACTCTTAATAGATTTTGGTCCCTTAGCCTGGATCATAGGAGGGAAGCAGCCAAGAGTGAAACAGCTGCTGACATGTTGCCCAATTGAGAAATAAACCTCAGTTGTGGCAGGTAACCGAGACATAGGAGTTGCCTGTTAATGGAGCATAATCTAAAATACTCTCACTAATCTACCGGTTTATGGTCTTTAACTTGAGGTAGAAGAAAGCCTATATAATTCCCCAGCAATTTAGCATGAGAGATGGGACCTCTAAACACATGATGTTTCTACTATATCCAGAAAAGCAACTATATTTTCAACAGATCACTGGAATCCTTTTTTCTAATAACTAACTTCTCAACAATCCTCTTTATAGACATCCACTTCCACCACTCATCACCAAATTATTGACTGTTCAATTAACATGCATTTAATTTGACTAATTTTATGACTTATCTGGTACCACCTATTTGAAATGTTAACTTGACTCTGTCATGTACATACCACCATCACAGTGTGATGGAAAAAATAAAGAAGGAAATATTGGTGGTATAAGGCTATTTTGCCACTAATCAAAACACTTAAATGTTAATTCATTAACTATGTTTTCTACTTTTTCTCCATATTTTATAAAAGCAGACCAAAAACTAAAATGCCACTGAATTGAAATATAGACATATCGTTCTACTTCACAGATTCATTCCAAACATTTATTGAGGCCTACTATGTGCCAGACACTGTTATAGACATTGAATTTACCAATACCTAGAGTAGCTTCAGACATATATAAAGTAGTCAGTAAATATTTTTTGAAAAAAATGGGAATTTAGTATGTATTCAAACCCCTCACAAAACCTATTAGGTTTGCAATATGTATTTTAGCTCCATTTCATTCCCTTGTCTGAGAGAAAATGAAAAGAAAAAGAGAGTAGAAAAGTCCAAACTACTGCAAGTTAGCAACCTGAAATACACAGTGTGAAAAACTCAAATGTTATAAAGGAAGATTTAAATGCAAAGCAGCATGAAACAATATTGGTAAAGAATTTGTTACCTTTCCTGGTAGCCTGAAGGTAAATGTTGAGATATTTTAGGGAAGGTAAATTTTCCAAGCCACTATAATTTTATGTGACCATTTTGATCATTTCTAAGGTCTCCACATGCTCAACCCCAATTATTCTTGAGTGTTGTCAAGTTTACAAGCCAAGCAGTAAAATACATATTTAAAATAAATTATTTCAACATATACATTAGTAAGGTTATGGAACAAAATAGTCTTTACTCAGCTTAGATTAGTGAATCCCTCCTTTAATTACAACTGGAAAGGTTAGAAAGCTTTTATCACAGACACACATTCTCTGGGAATTATCTGGCTCTGAAGTATAATTAATCATCTTCTGTCATGCTTTCATTATGCGCACTGCTCTCCAGAGCCATTGCTTTCCTCCTTTTTTAAAAGTATATGTTATTGATTATGCTATTACAGTTGTCCCATTTTTTCTTCCCTTTATTCCCCTCCACCCTGCACTACCCCTCCCTGTTACATCATCCCCCTAAGTTCATGTCCATGGGTTGTAAATATAAGTTCTTTGGCTTCTCCATGTCCTATGCTATTCTTAACTCCTGCCCTGTCTATTTTGTACCTACTACTTAGGTTTCTTATTCCCTGTATCTTTTCCCCTATTCTTTCCCTTCCTTTTCCCTCCCCTCTAATCTCCATTTCTATGATTCTGTTCCTGTTCTAATTGTTTACTTATTGTTTTTGTTTTATTTAGGTTAAGTTGTTGATAGTTGTGAGCTGTCATTTTACTGTTCATAATTTTGATCTTATTTTTCTTAGATAAGTCCTTTTAAAATTTCATATAGTAAGGGCTTGGTGATGATGAACTCCTTTAACTTTACCTTATCTGGGAAACACTTTATCTGCTCTTCCATTCCAAATGATAGCTTTGCTGGATAGAGTAATCTTGGGTGTAGGTCCTTGTCTTTCACAACTTTGAATACTTCTTGTCAGTCCCTTCTTGCCTGCAAGGTTTCTTTTGAGAAGTCAGCTGATAGGCTTATGGGAACTCCTTTGTAGGTAACTATCTCGTTTCCTTTTTTTTTTTTCAAATAATAATGTCTTTATTATCACAAAAATCAGAGCAACATGAGGCAAGACATTCTTCAGGCTGGGTCATTTAAAAGGCTGGAAAAATCCATCAAAACTATCACATGAGACAAACAATGTCCATGAGGAAAAGTAAAGCTTTCATGCTACCAGAACAGAACTCAGGTCCTCTTGGTTAAAGATCGGCCATGTCCACATTTTTACCAGTCAGCGGGGAGGAAATGAGCCCTCACCCTCATTTAACTCAGGTTTTTTATAATTCCCCCAGAGATTAGAGGTTTATCTTTAATCTTGTATAATGTAATTATGATGTGCCTTGGTGTGTGCTTCCTTGGGTCCAACTTCTTTGGGACTCTGAGTTTCCTGGATCTCCTGGAGGTCTATTTCCTTGGCCAGATGGGAGAAGTTCTCCTTCATTATTTTTTCAAATAAGTTTTCAATTTCTTGCTCTTCCTCTTCTCCTTCTGGCACCCCTATGATTCTGATGTTGGAACATTTAAAGTTGTCCCAGAGGTTCCTAAGCCTTTCTTCATCTTTTTGAATTCTTGTTTCTTCATTCTGTTTTGGTTGAATGTTTATCTCTTCCTTTTGCTCCCAGTCATTGATTTGAGTCCTGGTTTCCTTCCCTTTACTGTTGGTTCCCTGTGTATTTTTCTTTATCTCACTTTGTGTAGCCTTCATGTTTTCCTCCATTTTGCAACCATACTCAAACAACTCAGTGAGTATCTAATTTACCATTGTTTTGAACTGTGCATCTTATAGGTTGTCCATCTCTTCCTCACTTAGTTGTATTTTTGGAGCTTTTATATGTTCTTTCATTTGGGCCATATTTCTTTGTCTCAGCACATGTGTTATGTTGGGAGGGGCTGAGCCTTAGGTATTTGCCAGGGTGGGGCAACCCAGGTCACTGCCGTTGTGATGTCGTGTGTCGGGGAGGGGTCCGAGAGGGAAAAATGATGATTGCTAAGCTCTTGGCCAGCTTTCAGTCCCTTCCCCATGCTACCCACAAGCAAATTGGGCCATTCTGATGCTGAATCCTAGGTGGGTGGATTTGTGTACGTTCTAGGACCCTGTGGGCCTCTCCAATGGACTCTTCTGTGAGTCTGGGAGCTTCTCCTGCTGCTACAACCCCCACAGGTTTTTACCTCCAGAGATTTTGAGCCTTTATTTTCCTGTACTGGAACCCTGGATTGCATTATCTGTCACACTCTCTAAATGTTTCTCTTATCTGCATGCAAATGTGGGACCATTCAGTCCTCCGGCTGCCACCTTGTTGCCTGTCCTCTCTGCCCTGGCTACCCATCTCTGTCCCTCCTATTGGTTTGGGTGAATGTTTCTTCTTTAACTCCTTGGTTATCAGACTTCCATGCAGGTCAATTTTCTGGCAGTTCTGGTTATTTTTTGTTTTTAAATTTGTTGTTGTCCTCGTTTTGATTGTTTGAGAAGGCAAAGTGTATCTACCTACACCTCTATCTTGCCTGGAAGTTACTTTCTTCCTTTTTTATTCATATTTCTCTGACTTCCCCCTCTCACTGTGAGCAGACCTCATATGAATTTTGTCAACTGCCCGGCAATGACTGGCTATTGATAAATCCATTTGTCAACCAAATTATCAGCTCAGAAACATGAGATCTCTGCATATGTTTAGCCTTTTCCATTATACAGCAGTATAAGTATTACATGGATGGCTGACAATGCTGTCAATGCTGACAAAAATTAAATTTCAAAAGTAATGTAAATAATAAAGCAGTCATATAACGATCATTTCTCTGGAGTTTAAGCTACAAGTAAACATAATTTGCATACTGTGCTTACAGCTGTTTCAACATGAACCTCTTGCTTTGTTTCATTAAAATGATTTGAACTGTCAAGTTCTATGATTGTTGAAAATGGTACATAAAATTATTTAAGTTTAGTGAATTTTTTATTTTTTATTTTTAGAGCTGTGCACACATGGCATAAGAAGAACAAAGTGAAGTGAGTAATGTACCTTTAGGAGAAGTCATTAGGGTTTTAAATCATGAGAGTTCATCATCTTGTCAATTCTGAAGGTCTTCAGGACAAACCAAGTTCCCTGACCCAGCAAGGCTTACATACTTTTCACACACAGCTCAATGGAGTAAGATGGCTCAGGCATACCATCCTCAACTCAGTGTCAGAGGTTATGGTATTCTTTCACCTCAGTGACTGAACCAGACAGAATCAACCATGTGATCGCTAACCTGGTGACCATTTAAACTTCTCTCAGACAGTTTTCTGTGGATTTGATTTAATTATATAATTCTACAGCTCTCTGGTCTATCACTTTATAATAAAAAAAATCATACAATCTAATTGCTCAGTGGAACTGATAAAAGACATATGTTGGCATTTTCTCCCACACTAATTTTTTTAAGAAAAATGGTTAGAAAGTCTGTTTTTCATGACTTTGAAGAAGAATAATCACTGGTTTCTTACTTATTAAAGCCCTATTTAACACACAAAAAGGTCTTTTTATGTCTAATTGATTACATAATATATTTATTCTCTTAGTCAATGTTAGTATGTACATCACTATCATCATTAGCATCACTATCTATATAACTATCCTGAAACTCAAGAATAACCAAAGTCAGGTTTTAGCCAAGTCTTTCAAACTATGGACCTTTAAATATTATTTGTGGTCTTTTTTTGTGTGTGAGTTTCTCCTATTTCATTAAGATTCAGGGGCCAGGCTGACCTTCTCTCATCATATGTCATGTATTTAAAAAGAATTTTTAAGATTAAATATAAAAGTACCTGCTAAATGCATTTACAAATGCAATTCCAGTATCAGTGAAATAGTGACTTCCATTTGTTGACTAGTTACCATCATAAGTAGTGACCGTGTGTGTGCTTATCCCTGCACTCATAAATACTGTAAAGATTTCTCCTTCAAAAATCAATCCCATAAAAATAAACATTTGTGAAATGCTTTTATTTTATTCAGTTATATGTGGTTTTGATGTAGGAAGAATTATTTTCAGATACCGGTTTGTAAGCATTAGTAACAGAAGAAGCAGAGCGCAGGGGACTGAGGAAGTGACAAGAATGATTAGATGTCAGCAGCAGGACTTTGCTGTAACTTTGCTACAAAAAGTTAGATATTAATTTCCTTTAGGATTAGTGTCCAAATAAAGCTCAGCTCTTAACGTATGATCCGTTCCTCCATGTTCAGGAACGGGTGTTTTGAATTCTACAATTTTATTTGAATTGTAGAAAGAAATGTGTGTTTTCCTACTCACCCACTTGTCAATGATTATTATCTAATTGGGCCAAGTGTTCAATATAAAGCATAGGTTTTTTGGAAAGAACTTCCATAGGCTATCATAGGAGAGACAACCATCAAACACTAAACTAAGTAAGTCCCTAAAACCTAAAAAAAATAGGCAAGAAAACTGGAGTCATTTTAATTCTATTCAGGGACAATCAGACATAGTGGAGTGAAAATTATACTTGAGCTTAATGTTGAAAAACAGATTTTTTCCTACATTTCCTCTTATTTCTGTAATCAAACATGCAAGTCATGTTTGTGGTTTCTGCAGGCTAATATTTATACCTCTTTCTTAAAGCAGAAGCATCCTACATTCTGAGCCCATGGGCTTCTATTGAAACTGACTTTTATCCCAGGCCCTTAGAGGCAATGCCCATCAGAATAGTTCATGACTCAGCCACAGTGATTAATTTAGGCAAATTACCCATGTCTGGGCCATTTAGGGCCATATAGAGTGAGTATTGAGGCTTTTCTTACCCTGTTTTCAGGGTAGTTTTATACAATAGAAAAAGAGGATTAGATCTGAGAGGGTACCATTTATATTGATACATCGTCATTATTTTGACATTTTTTTCTGATTTTATCATAACTTTGTTAACTCCAGCATAGGTGATTTATATATTTATTTTAAATTTTGGGGCAGATAGTGGAAGGTTTTCTTGATCTAAGAAAATCAGAATTCCAGGATACTTTTGAATAAAATGACATTTTAAAAATATGTACATTTAAAGGTACATAAATGTAAAATATTTTAGCACTAACATTGATTTCTCTAGCATAAAAAATACTAGACTCATTTTAAATATGGATACCATAAAATATCTATGTTCCAGAATTAATTTAAAAATACTTCTTACACTGGATTTTCCATGAACTATATCGCCTTTAAAGTACAAGTCTATGATAATTAATGATACTATTAGATGAGATGTAGTTTGAAAAATTGCTATGAACATGACTACTCTGACACTATAAAGTATAAACTTGAAATTGATCTAGGAACAATACAATAGTAAGGAATGCGATACGAAAGAGACATCAGTCCATGAGGAGCTAAGCTTATATATAGTTTTATAATAGTTAGAATGTCTCTCAGAGCCATAGTGAAATATTCATTGTAATAATTCACCTGAAAAAATTCCATATGCTTTTATTTTAAAACATTTAGGATATATTTAACTTAGTCAATATGAGTCACTAGTCAAGAACTTGACCTCTTAAAATTACAATAAAAACAACTTACAATTTCCAGTCTCACTAGAAAGATGGTGAGGTCTAGCATTTGATTGTTGGTACAGATAAGCCTTGAAACTCTCATATTTTGTTTTTCTGAAAGTAAGACAAATAATTGTTTTATACCAATTAATACATGGTAATGTCTTTGGATTAATAATTTTTTGTGATTAAAAATTTACATTTTTTCTGCTATGTAATTTTCAATAGTATTATTTGTGTTGCTTTTTAGAATACTTTATGTTCCAATAATTATTATTGCTAAACCACAAACTTTGGAAATTTGATTGAGAAAAGGATACCATTGTCTAATTTGCACAAATGTGTCATATAAACTGGCAGGAGGGTTGACTTCTAGGGAAACAAACTTCTTCCTCCCACTGACCTAAAATAAATATGTATGTCTAGAGCTCTTGAATGACACACCTGCTACATTAACACCTAGGGAGTGGAGTGTGGAAATTGAGGGAAAGACTGGGTCTTGCTGACATCATTTGAGCATCAAATCAAACCTCTTAAAAGCCATCCCTTCAATCTGTTCAATTTTGTGGGCTGATACATTTATTTTATTTTATATTTTCACTCAAGCAGATTTAAGTAGAAATTTCTGCCACTGCTAACAAAAAATATAAATGATACAAGTCCTACAGGAGTATTTGTTCACAAACAACCAGTGCTGGTGGCCAGAGGGAAAAATATTAAGTAGGTAAGTTTGTCTTTGAGTGACCGATTCTATATGATCTGAGTTTCTTTCCAGATTTGTCCATGATGGTTAATGACATGGTTTTGTTGTAAGATAGGCATAGGTTCAAATCCCTCTTGGCCATTTATTAGTGCTATGGCATAGAATTGATGTGAGAATTTAATGAGATAAATTAAGCATAATTTCTTGGTTTCCATAGGTGCTCAGTAAATGATAATCATTATTAGGGTTTATTCCTTTTTTTCCTCTTCAATGTACTAGATATCTTTGTACATATTATGATTGATTACTTATTTTACTATTGATTTGTAAGTTCATTAACTACATTTGACAAGTATTCCTTGCACACCAACTGTATGCTTGGTGTGTCCCGGACTGAGGATATAGTGGTGAATATAATAGATCACACAAATTTTCCACTTTCACAGAACTTATGTTAAAGTGGGTAAAAATGAGTGAGAAAACAAATGAACAAAGTTTCAAAGAGTGATAAACACTATAAAGACAACGAAACAAGATTGAAGGAGTCAGATGTATGGGGTAAGGGATACCTTAAATTAGCTAAGATAAAAATGATGAGGAAGAATTAACCATGTGCAGATATATGAAGATAACATTCTAGAACATTCCAGAGAACATTCAAGGGCTCTGAAGCAAGGTTGGCATTCCAGGAACAGGAGACTGATATAGCAAGAGGAGACTGAGGGAACCAGGTAGTAAAGATTAGAGCTGTGGTCAGGAAGAAGATCCGTAAGGCCACGTAGGTTAGGGTATTCAATCTGGACTTTGTTTTAGTACAATGAATGCTTTTCAATGAGCATTCTACTTTCTACTTTCAGAAGTGTGTATGTGTGCATGTGTGCATGTTAGGTATGGCTACTTACTACTTTCTTATAGCACTTTATTTCTCTTGTGTCATTGAGAGGAATATTTTCAAAATAAGTGAGCACTATCGTCTTGATAAAATCACTTGGTGGGAGTGACCAGTTTCCTGTGTCATTGTGGGAGTTAATGGAAATTGCTGAATATAAAATAAATCATGGGGTTTTATGAAGAGTCTGGCAAATTAGAAGCTTTTCTTTTGATTGTTATAAAGGCATCTACTTACTACACTTTTCATTTTATGCAATCTGTACAAAAGATAGAAAATGCATTTGAAACAGTAGGAGGGAGTATAGGGAAAAAAGAAAAAGAGGAAAACTATTTCTATTTTACTACAAAATGAATGTAGGCACCTCTTTAAAATAAGAACTAGACGAGCAGAAACTTAAAGTAGGGCCACGTGAGGGTGGCAGCATTTTAATGAACACAGAATGCAACAGAGGTGGAACTTTGAATATCAAAAAGTGTATGTGAGACAATTACCTTAGGTATAAAACCTCCCTTGAGCCTCTGATTCACACAATATCATTGGTTTGTAAATTCTAGGTTTCAGCCTGGATGTGCTATCATTTTGTGGCTCATTTTCTCTTTTTTTAAAAAAGGGTATATTCAACATTTATTTCATTCTAAAATTACCATAAGTTTGAGACTATATTTTTTTAATTTTTATTGAATTTAATAAGGCGATATTGGTGAACAAAATTATATATACTTCAGATGTACAATCCTCATTGTATTATGTGCTCACCATCCCAGGTCAAGTCTCCTTCCATCATCACTTATCCCCCCTTTACTCTCTTCTATTCCCTCCCCTCTCACCCTCTTTTTCCTCTGGTAATCACTGTACTGTTGTCTGGGTCTATGAGGTGTTTGTTTGTTTGTTTGTTTGTTTTGCTTAATCCCTTCATCTTTTTCATCCAGCCCCCAAAACCCTTCTTCTCTAATAGCTGTCAGTCTGTTTTCTGTATTTATGAGTTTGTTTCTATCTTGTTTGTTAGTTTATTTTGTTCATTAGATTCCACATATGAAATCATATGATATTTGTCTTTCTCTGACTGGTTTATTTCACGTAGCTCATTTTCAAATTAGGAATTGAATATTCTATTCAGATCACCTAATTAATTACCATAGTTGGTATTTTGGGGAAGGATTGTTCATATTTATTTAACATTGGTAATATTTAAAATTAGATCTTTCTCTTACAAATAGATATTTTTGAACATTCTTGAAGGCTATCATAGTCATATTAGACACCAATGTATTGGCAAGGGCAATTATGAGTCTCTAGTACAATGATAAACTATTTCTTATGCATCTTTACATATTCCTAAATTGAACATTATGCTCACCTTCTCACATCTTTCATTATGTCTTTCCAGTTCGGGGGAGGCCACTGGCTCATGAATTCTTAAAATCTCCAGATGTACCTAATGTGCTACATCATGTAAATTTCCACAGCATATTTCAAATTGCCCTGATCAGCTAAGCAAAGAAAGAATCAGATAATAATCTTAAAACACAAATATTGTTTCAAGGAAAAGTAAAGGCAAATTTCCAATTAGAGCCATAAATGAGAACTGGAAGAAGCCATACATCCAGTAAATTTGAGAAACTTAGTCATATTGTTATGTGTGGTTGAATGTTACTGTTGAGTGTAGCATGTAATACTGATCTAAATATCATATTGCTGAAAGTGTAGAATTTGTAGCTATTTTGTGTGTGTGTGTGTATATACACACACACACACACACATATATATATATACATATACATATGTATAAAAAATCTAGAGATGACTTTACCTACAAGACTACTTTAGTAAGCAATGAGGTACTAGAAAAGTTATCCAAACTGTCCATTTTCTTTCCCATTTTGAATTCCAAAATGGGATAATTAGTTTTACTCAAGCTAATCCAAATAACTCCCAAATTTTGCATAATGAGATCCAAATAAATATACTAAGTCATTTGTTTTCCTCATTGTGTTTTAAAATGGACTTTTGTCTTGGAGAATGTGAGATGAGAAATAATAGCTAAAGTTAGCAATGTTGGTTAGGTACATTGTGATGTGCTGGACAATGTATTAAATTTTTAACACATATTATCCCAACTGCACTGTTATTGTTAGCATTTTACAAGTAAAGAAACAGAACTCTGTAGAAGTTCAATGACTTTCCAAAGTCATTTGGTTCAGCTGGCATTTGACCAGTCCTTGCTGGCTCTGAAGATCATGTTCTTAACCACTACATAATGCTGCCTTGAAATTTCACCAAACATTTACAGAACAAAGGTGTGCAAATATTTGGCAGAAAATCATTGAAAGTATGTGAATTAAGCCATAACTTGTCTCATGGGGAAGCATGGGGTAAGGCAGGTGCTGAAATGTGGACTAGAGAAAAATGCCTTATCTTGCATAGTGAAGATTCAGCATTAAGAACAGCAACTGAGGTGGTATAGCTACTATCTTGGGCAGCCTGATCCTCAGAAGCCTGAAACTTGGTTCATATGCTGAAGACAAATAACTCTGTAGTTGGGATAAGTTTTCATATAATTTGGCTCCAGAGGCCACCCCTAGCTTCTCTGAGATCTAGGTCTACCCAGTGGCGAGACAATTAATTTGTATGATATCAAATTTAAACTGTTCAGACAAAACATGCTTTTTACAGGATGTAAATTTATATACACATACACATACATAACTGGATGTTTGAGTTTAAAGAGATTGATTCTGCAAGTTTGAAAACTAAGATTAGGCAAATGGGTGGTATGCAAGCCTTAGACCCCTTTACCCCACTTCCAACACAGGAATCATTGAAATCATTTGCTCTAGCATATTCCTGTAATTCCCAGTGATCCAAAGTTCCTGTTACTTCCCTCTAGAAAATTACTCTTCCAAAATTTTTTCTTTTTCCTTAAATCTTTATCATAGGTTAAATTATGCTCTCTCCTACCCTGCAACAGATATGTTAAAGTCCTAAACCCTGGTGCTTGTAAATGTGACTTTCCTTGGAAATAAGTTCTCTGCAGGTACAATAAAGTTAAGTTGAGGTCATTAGGGTAGGCTGGAGCCCAGTATAACTGCTGTCTTTATGCAAACAGGAAAACACCAAAAGAAAGACACACAGGAAAATCACCATGTGATGACAAGAGGCAGAGACTGGTGTATGAAGTTGCAAGCCAAGGAATGACAAAAATAGATGGCCACCACCAGAAACTAGAAAGAGAGGAGAAAGAATTCTACCCAGAATCTCAGAGGGAGAATGGCCCTGAAACACATTGATTTCATACTTCTAGCTTCCAGAACTATGAAAGAATGAATTTTTGTTATTCCAAAATGGCGTTTTGCTTTCACAGTCTTAGGGAACTAACACAGTCTTTTGTATTTTATTTTTACTCCAGTTTGCATGAAATGAGACTTGATAGGGGATTTTGCTACTATATAGTTCTATGGTCTACCCCAGTGACTTTTAATCTGGTCAGTCAAAACTAACAACAAATGAAAATACCTACCCAAACAAACAAATAAACCTTCCTCGGCAAACTTTCTCCACAGTGACGTTATTTTTACCTTGTCTTATTAACCGGTCCAGTAATTCATTAGCATCAAAAGTAATTTTATGTTTCTGGTTCTTCATTTGAAAACCGTAGCCTTCCCAAATTGCACATCAACTTCTTTAAGTAATTAAGTACACTCCATTATATTTCAGTAACTGTTTGAAAAAAATAAACTGTAATAATGTTATACAAGGTTCATCTCACTTTCTGGGTACCACAGGAGTAATTATCACTCCATTATTGGTACAAATATTGAGAATAAGGTGTTTTCCGAACTTCATGGACATCCTGATGTGTGGAGGGAGCACAGGACACGCTGCAGGTCCACACCCTACTCTTCATTCATATTATTTAGGAAAGAATTACATACTGAAAAAAGAGCAATGATATAATTATAAAATAATAAGCAGGAAGAACTTTTAGCTCAGTTAAGCTATAAAGAAAACTTCAAAGCCTCCTCACTAGGTTAGATATTTGCTTGTGTTGACATGGGCTTTAACCAATAAAACTTTACAGCATTTGAATTTTGGATAGCTTATTCTAAATACAAACTCCTTGACATATGCTCACATCAAGCATCTATCATTTAAATCACACAGTTATTGAATACTTTCTGCTTTAATAGGTGGAAAGATGAAAATATGTTTAGAATCCTTCCATATGCTTTTAGAAACCTTCGTTTTGTCATATTTAAATATCCAAATTCAGATTTCTATCATTTTGAACAGCTCTGCTTTACTCTTTGTGGGTAAAATTGTTACTGTACACTTCAATTTTTCACAAATGTAAAATCTACATTTGTTAAGTAAGCATTATATTGTGGGTGCAGCCCTACTATTTGAAAATCTAATGGGTGTATTTACAGGGTAACACAAGGAAATAAAATGCTTTTATTTTGTTCTTAAAAAATGTTTTAATAAGGGGGAGGACTATGGTTCTTTAATTATTTTTCAGATACATGTCAGCGTACCAGTAGCTTTCTATAAAATCTTTGCCTCTTTGTGACATACTTTTTTAATTCTTCTTAAGAATTTCCATAATCAAGAGAGTTGGGCCAAGAATATTTTCTTTATCCCCTCTTTAGACAGAGTAAATAACTAACTTTGAAGGATTATGTTAGGGTCAATTGGAAGCACCTTTTCCCCAAATCTCACTTCATTAGGAGGCCAGCATTTGGAAGGATGTTCATTATGCATATGAATTTGGTAAAAAGCACTGTGGTTCCTAGAAGGCTCCTGATAGAAGACAAATGCATGTTCTCAAGAAGGGTAACATTGCAATATGGAAATATTACCTGGTAGCTCTTTATACAGCAAACATCCTTTCCTTCACCAGCTCTCATTTGATTCTCACAATAATGCTGGTGATTGAAAATGTATTGAGTATTTACTAGCTACCAGGTACCTTGCTGCATGCTATGAAGGAAATATGCAGTTCTTCCAACCATCATATGAGGTAGATTAGTAATATTTTCCCACTTTAAAACTAAGAAAACTGACATACAGAGGTTTAAGTAGCTTGTCCAAGATTATATGCAGCTATTAACTAGTGGAGCTCAGATAGACCTTACTACTGCTAGAACCTGTCTTTTGGGCCTGAATCATTAGTCCTATTTTATAAATGAAGAAACTGTAGGTTAGATATTACTAGTCTTCCTGTTGTTTTATACAGTTAGTAAATGTCAAAGAGAAGATGGGAATTCAGGTCTCCTTGGCTTCTGGTCACGTGGTCTTTCCGTAGGCTAGACTGCTACCTCTGTCCCATTCATTCAAAAGATTTTATAGGGTACACTTATGTGCCAGACATTTTTCCCAGATGTGGGATATGACAGTGAGCAAGACAAGAACTCTACACTCTTGAAACTTTTATTTTTATAGGTGCAAGTAAATAATAAGTAAACAATGAATAAAAAACAGATTTAAAAAAAAAAAAAACTAAGGAGAAAATGAGAACAGGGGATTTGAAAGGGGCTGGGAAAGCTTACTGCCACTGTCTCCACCAGCACATAGGCTCTATTCATTTTTCAGAGTAGTCAGATGCTATTTGGAAATGTTCTACATGGAAAAGTCATGATAAATTTTGATGGGAAAAATGAGGGGAATTGTTGTGTAGCTAAGTCCCTCTTGCACAGTGCCTGACCCGTAAGAGATGCTTAAAAAACATTTGAATTTACTTGCCTTTCTAGGGACCACTTGGTATCTCTAAAGCAAGAAAAGATCATTGGGCTGAGCTGAGAGTAAACACCTTGGTGTTTCTAGTAGTGAGCTGATGTTTAATGTAATTATTTTCTTGGCCTTTTGAACTCCAACAAAGAATATTTATTTATTCCTTTCAATTAGGATGAAAGAAAACATTTGATCTTTGGCATTGGTCATCAGAAGTTTCTTAAATTTAGATTTAGGTTTGCATAAATATATTTTTCCAAGAGAAATTATAAAATAAATTCTGAATACATTATGTTTATCACAAAAGAAAAAATAATAAGATAAAAATGAGGAAGAAAAATGGACTAGTACAAAATGAACTAAAAAAATAAAGCTGAATAAACTTACCAAAAATATATTTCTAAAATATGTACATTTAATTAATCTTAGCATTATGAAACATAATCTCTTTTTCAACTTGGCCCAAACAGTTAAGTGGTGGTCTTTCTTGCTTTCCCAAATAAGCATGAACTGTCAGTCATCTAACAAACTTCTGACAGTTCTCAGAGTGTTGGCTAAGTCACCAATTCCAGTTTTTAACTGCTATGACCTCACTTTATTAAATAGTTCAGGTGGTGTTCTCTTTGATTTAAAAGAAAGTTCATCCTTCAGTGCAGAGATGTATCTTGCCAGTAACTCTGTGTTACATTTCTTGCTCAGCCAGGTGACCAGTTTGTCCTTGCAGCTGGTAGAGTTGTCCTAGTTTACTGTGCACATTTGGACAGCTTCTCTGGAGCTTTCCTGAGACTCTTGTTTTGTGACAGGCACTGTGTCTTGCTCTTTTTTTTTTAAGAGTGCTGCTCAAAGATTGTTTAAGTAAATTAAAGATGCAGCATTTATATAATGGGATATTATGTGTTTATAAAAAGAATGGGGAATTTTGAGGGTATGAAATGATCTTCAACATATAGAGGTGAAAATAGCAAGGGGACAGAATAGTTTATATAAGTGGACTAACTTTTATATAAGGAGGATACAAAGAAAACTTTATATTAAAGTTGCTTGCATTTTGAAGAAGAATTGATGGAAGGAAAACACAAGAAAATAGTAAAAGTGACTATTTATGGGGCAGAGAACAAGATGGATTGGGGACTAAGGTAAGGATTTGAATGTTTCATTGACTCTCTTTTAATAGTTTTTTTTTTTTTTTTTTTTTTTTTAACCACAAGAGTGAATTGCCTTTAAAAGAGATGACAGATTTTGGTGGTAGTTACATGAATCTATGTGTGTGGTAAAATTCCATTGGCCTATACACTAAAAAAATAAGTGAATTCATGTAAAAACTGATGACATCTAAATAAGGTCTATAATTTAGTTAACTGTATTTCACCAATGTCAAGTTTCTGGTTTTGATCATTGTGCTGTTTGCATAAAAAGTTATCATTGGTAGAATTTGGGTCAGGGGTACATGGGAACACTGTTCTATATTTGCATCTATGTGAGTTTAGTATTACTTCAAACCAAAGTCAAAATCCCAGAAGTTACAGATTTGGGGAAATAAAAGACAACTAATAATGAAATAGGTAAGCAAAATTAAATAATAACTAATATCCGGAAGAAAATGGGGAATCTAAATATCAAACCGATAAAGAATTCAGGGGCAAGAAGGAAAAGCTGGATGGTCTTCAGAATAAAAGCAACTGTGGTCTATTCCCTTCTTTTAATAGGTTTTCTCTTTCCCAGTTCTTTTCTTTGTATCATTATTTTTCACCTCCCTGTGTCTCTCTGCCCCACTGTCTCTTCTGACATCTTTTTTCTTTCAATCTCTCTTTTTCTCTTATTTTTCCTCCTTATTGTGTTTTTGTCTCTGTCTCTTCTTTCTACCACACCCCAGCTACCAAATTTTTCATCACTGCTGCCATTCCTCCCATTTCTTCCTTCCTGTTCTTTCCAATTCATTTCATTCACTTGGCCTCTCCTCTCCCAAAAACTTCTCAGCATATGCCATATTTTTCCACAGCTACTGACAGGCTTTCTGGTTCCAGTTCTCATGTGTTCTCACTAGTTAGATATGTTGGATCCTATTTCAAATTCCTGCAAGAAGCATCAAAGTTGCTCTGCTAAAACTCGTGTTCACCTTCAGCTGTTTCTGAGATAATTGTGTTTTTGTCTCACGCTTTGTTTGTCAGGGACTGTGCATACAGGCTCTTGAGGTAAGGCTACAGCAAGAGCAGATACCTCAGTCTAACAGGTGGAAAAGAACTAACAGATAAAAGACAGGAAAAATATCTCCAGATACAAGAACTAATTTTGTCTGTGAGGAAACATCTTTGTCTTACTTCTGAAGTTTCAGAAAATGTAAATAATTTTGATTGCAAGAAAGTATTTGAATAATAGTATGTTCTTACTGAATGAGACCCAAGATAAACATAGCAATATCTGAAATGCTGGACTTATTGGGCTTGTGATAATTGATTAAGTTTCAGAATAAATAGAAACATCAACCTACAAAGAATCAAAATTTTTCAAGGAAGAAAGAAAAAGAAGGGATATGAATATATAGAAATATTTTTAATATAGAAGACCCAGGAACTTCAAAAAAAAAAAAAAAAAAAAAAGCTCATTGAGATCAGGAGAGGAAGATCCCTCCATAAGATTTCTTCTTCATTAGATCATTTCCAAAGGTGACTGGTAATATTATATATTCCACAGAAGTTGATATTATCTATAATAAAAGAATGATATACAAAACTGAATTTCTAATGCAATCATTATCAGACTTTACTGTCCATCAGAGTGACTAACAGCAGGTGTAAAAGATAAAGACGGCTGTGCCTCACTGTAGAACCATGGAATCAGATTCTTCGGAATTGAAGGAGGAAGTCTTATTATCTAATTTGTTTTAAATTACACCAGTGGGTCACACCTCAGAGCAAGAGACTTACACAGATTGAAAGTAAAGGAATGGAAAATAATATTCCAAGCAAATGGGCATGAGAAAAAGGCTGGCATTGCCATACTTGTATCAGACAAAGTAGATTTCAAAACAAAGGCCATAAAGAGAGACCCAGAGGGGCACTTTATCATACTTAAAGGAAGAATCTATCAAGAAGACATCAACATTGTAAACTTATATGCTCCCAATATAGGAGCCCCCAAGTTTATAAGGAAATTGTTGGATCACTTCAAAAAATATATAGACAGCAACACACTGATCATAGGGGATTTCAAAACGCCACTGTCAAAAATAGACAGATCTTCCAAACAAAACATTAATAAACATATCGTGGCGCTGAATGACACACTGAATCAAAGAGACTTAACTGACATATATAGAACTGTACATCCCAAAGAAAAAAAATACACATTCATTTCAAATGCTCATGGCAGTTTTTCAAAGATAGACCACATGATAGGACACAAAGCAAAACTCAGCAAATTCAGGAAAATTGAAATAATACCAAACTTTTTCTCAGACCACAAGGCCTTGAACCTCGAAATCAACCTCAAAGAGAAACTTCAAAAACTTGCAAACTCATGGAGACTGAACAGTACACTATTAAACAATGAATGGGTCAATAATGAGATAAGAGAAGAAATCAAAAAATTTCTGGAAACAAATGAAAATGAACAGACAACTGTCCAAAACCTATGGGACACAGCAAAGGTGGTCCTGAGAGGGAAGTTCATAGCAATACAGGATTACCTAAAAAAGATAGAAACATTTCAAATAAAAGACCTAACACTACAACTTCAAGAACTGGAGAAACAACAACAAATATATCCCAGAGCAAGTAGAAGGAAGGAAATAGTCAAGATTAGAGCAGAACTGAATGACATAGAGACATAAAGAACAATTCAGAGGATCAACCAATCCAGAAGCTGGTTCTTTGAAAAGTTTAATAAAATTGACAAGCCTTTAAGTAGACTCATCAAGAAAAAAAGGGAAAGCACACAAATTAATAATATCAGAAATGAAAGAGGAGAAATAACAACTGATACCACAGAAATACAAATGATCATCAGAAACTATTATGAACAATTATATGCCAAGAAATTTGAAAATCTTGATGAAATGGACAAATTTTTAGAAAAGTATAATCTTCCAACACTGAATGAGGAAGAAAGAGAAAGCTTGAACAGACAGATAAGAGTTGGGGAAATTGAAGCCGTAATCAAGAAACTCCCAGCACAAAAAAGCCCAGGGCCAGACAGTTTCCCAGGAGAATTTTACAAAACATTTAAAGAAGAGCTAACCCCTGTCCTTCTCAGACTAGTCCAAAAAACCCAAGAGGAGGGAAGACTCCCAGACTCTTTCTATGAGGCCAGCACCACCCTGATCCCAAAACCAGAAAAAGACCCTACAAAGAAAGAAAACTACAGGCCAATTTCGCTGATGAACATAGGTGCTAAAATCCTCAACAAAATATTGGTAAACAGCATCTAGCAATACATTCAAAAGATTATCCACCACGATCAAGTGGGATTCATTCCAGGGATGCAGGGATGGTTCAATATATGCAAATCAGTAAACGTGATACATCACATAAATAAAAGACAAAAACCACATGATCATCTCGATAGATGCAGAAAAAGCATTCGATAAGGTACAGCACCCATTTATGATCAAAACACTCAGCAAAATGGGAACAAATGGGGCATTCCTCAATGTAATAAAGGCCATATATGAAAAACCTACAGCTAATATCATACTCAACAGGCAAAAACTGAAAGCTTTCCCACTAAGATCGGGAACACGACAAGGATGTCTGCTCTCACTGCTTCTTTTCAACATCATATTGGAAGTCCTAGCCACAGCGGTCAGACAAAAGAAAGAGATAAAAGGCATCCAAATAGGAAAGGAGGAAGTAAAACTCTCATTGTTTGCAGATGACATGATAGTGTACATAGAGAACCCTGTAGCCTCTACCAAAAAACTCCTCAACCTAACAAGTGAATTTGGCAAAACAGCAGGATACAAAGTCAACATTCAGAAATCAAAGGCGTTTTTGTACACCAGCAATGCAATAGAAGAAGAAGAAATCAGAGAAAAAATACCATTCGATATAGCAAGGAAAAAAAATAAAGTACCTAGGCATAAATTTAACCAAAGACGTAAAAGACCAGTATGCAGAAAACTATACAACATTGAAAAAAGAAATTAAGGGAGACACAAATAAATGGAAGCATATACCGTGCTCAGGGATTGGAAGAATTAATATCATCAAAATGTCCATACTACCCAAAGAAATTTACAGATTCAATGCAATCCTTATTAAGATACCAATGACGTATTTCACAGAAATAGAACAGACATTTCAAAAGTTTATATGGAACCGTAAACGACCCCGAATAGCTGCAGCAATTTTGAGAAAGAAACACAAAGTAGGAGGGATCACAATACCGGACATCAAACTCTACTACAAAGCCACTATACTCAAAACAATCTGGTACTGGCACAAGAACAGACCCATAGACCAGTGGAACAGAATAGAAAGCCCAGAAATAAGCCCAGGTCTCTATGGACATCTAATCTTTGACAAAGGGGGCAGAAGCATAAAATGGAGCAATAACAGCCTCTTCAACAAATGGTGTTGGGAGAGCTGGACGGCTACATGCCAAAAATTGAAATTGGATCATCAGCTGACACCATACACAAAAATAAACTCAAGATGGACAAAAGACTTAAATATAAGTCGCAACACCATCAAAGTCCTAGAGGAGAACATTGGCAGGAAACTCTCAGATATCCCACGCAGCAATTTTTTCACTGATATGTCTCCTAAAGCAAGGGACATAAAGGAAAGAATAAACAAATGGGACCACATAAAAATAAGAAGCTTCTGCATGGCAAAAGAAAACATCAGCAAAATGAAAAGGGAGCCAACCGCATGGGAAAATATATTTGCTAATGATACATCAGATAGAGGTTTGATCTCCAAGATATATAAAGAACTCACTCGACTCCACTCTACGAAGACAAACGATTCAATCAAAAAATGGGCAAAGGACATGGGCAGATGCTTTTCTAAGGAGGAGATACGGAGGGCCCAGAGGCATTTGAAAGGATGCTCAGCATCACTAGCCATCAGAGAAATGCAGATCAAAACCACCATGAGGTACCACCTCACACCAGTCAGAATGACCATCATAAACAGATCAACAAACAACAGGTGCTGGCGAGGCTGTGGAGAAAAGGGAACCCTAGTCCACTGTTGGTGGGAATGCAGACTGGTGCATCCATTGTGGAAAGCAGTCTGGAATTCCCTCAAAAAGCTGAAAATGGAACTGCCTTTTGATCCAGTGATTCCCCTGCTGGGACTATACCCTAAGAACACCAAAACGCCAATACAAAGAACGTATGAACCCCAATGTTCATAGCAGCACAATTTACAATAGCCAAGTGTTGGAAGCAACCTAAATGCCCATCAGTAGATGATTGGATCAAAAAATGATGGTACATATACACAATGGAATACTATGCAGCAGAAAGAATAAATAGAAGTAATAAACTTTGCGACTGCATGGATGGAACTGGAGAGCATCATGCTAAGCGAAATAAGGCAGGGGGCGAAAGACAAATACCATATGATCTCACCAATAAGCGGAACCTAACCAACAATGCAAAGATGCAAGGAAAATATGACCAGCAACATTGAAAGGAAAAGAAATCAACAGAGACAAGAGGGAAGGAGGGAGGGGCAGGCAGGGAAAGGGAAGGGAAGGGGAAAGTCAAGGAACATATAGCAAGGACTCATGGACAAAACCAAAGGGGAAGGGTTGAGGGAGAGGGGGAGGTATGGGGCAAGGGAAAGTGGTAGGGGGAAGGCAGAGACAAATGTATTTGAAAAGTAAATAAATTAAAAAGAAAGAAATGAAAAAAATAAAATAAAAAAAATTAATTTCACCAGGGGGTCAGTATGAAGATTCAGAATTGTGGGTGATGGTTCTGAAGACTAAAGAAGAAGGCTCCACACTAAGTCTTGGCTTTATTAGAGAAAGTGAAGGTCTGAGTACTTCCACAACCTTAGTTAATGAAAAAGAGTACCATTTTAGAATGGGTGTTAGAATGAAGATAAGATGAGAGTTAGATTAAAGACTTAAGAATAAAGATTAATATTTGTGAGAGAGCCTACCAAATCCTGCAGGATCTGGTTCCTGCCCATCTCCTCTGTGTCATCCTATTATACTCTGCATGTCCTTTATGCTCCAGCTACATGGGCTTACTTTGACATTTTTGAACATGCCATTTTACCTTCTGCATCAGAGTTTTGGCACATCCACCTGGAATGTCCATCCTCCTCTTACCTGTGGCTTTGTTAGCAGTGTTTCATACTGTGGACCTCCGTTCAACCAAACAAATCTTTCTGACCTCTCCAGTTAGGTCATTTCCACTCTAAATCTTCCAATATTACTGCATTTCTTATCTTTACATTCTACTTACTATGGTTACATTTTTCCATTTCATTATTTGATGAATAGTGCTCCCAGCGATAACAAGCTCCCTAAAGGCAGCAGCCACATCTCTTTGTTCATTTTTGTATCCTGAGCATCTACCACAGTGTCCATATATAGTAAGTCCTGTGGACTAAAGGGTTGTGTCCCCTCAAAATTCATATATAGAAGCCAGTCTCCAATGTGATGGTATTCAGGTGGAACCTTGGGACGATAATTAGATCCTGAGGGCTCTGCTCTCATGAATGGAATAAGTGCTCTTATAAGAAGAGACATAAGAAAGACGACTGTTCTCACTGCTCTCTGCATATGAGAAATAACCATCTACAAACCAGGAAGAGGGCCTTCACCAAGAACTTGACTAGCTAGTAGGCTGACCTCAGACTTACAGCTTCCAGAACTGTGAAAAATAAATTTCTGTTGTTTAAGCCACCCATTCTATAGTATTCTGTTATAGCAGCCCAAAATAAGATAGTAAACTTTCAATAACTATTAGGTATATTAATATAAAGGGAAACAGGTGGGTAGTTTGTATGTTGAATCAGGAAGAGCTTACACCCAGACAAGTCAGTTCAAGAGAGACCTAAGAGCAGGTTGGCTGCAAGCCAGTACAGGAGATATTTTTGAGTAGATGTCTTTATGAGCCTTTAAAAATTACTTGCTATCTTGTATAATTTTCAAGGCTAATCTCAGTATATAAAGTTGACTCTCTCTTTCTGTGTATGTTTAATGTGAAAGTACCTGCAAGAATTTTCATTGAATTCTGAAGTAATATTTGGGATTATGTGGACTATATAGAGATTATAAAAATATGACAGAAATTCATTTAGGGGTTTTTAGGAGCAATTCAACCAAAGAGGTAGTAATTCTCCACAGAGGCTGCAACTGAAATTCAAGAAGATATGCTCGTGGCAAGACATGTCACATGTTTTAAAAGGATGTAGATGGGAACAGCAAATGTGGATATCAAATATGAACCCAAACAAAAAGTTATGATGCCAGGTGATCTAAATTGTAAGTGCTGATTTGTGTGGGGCATGCAGATCATGCAGGCCATTGTATAGAGTTGGGTTTGATGACATCAAGTAGCTATTATTTGTTGGTTTCTCTGCATTAAATCCCATGAACAATAATCAGGCTTTTTCCAAAGAGAATTAATTTGATTTCTTATCAATGTAGAATCAGAGCCCTTAGCCTTGTATAAGACTTTTTTTTTCACATGTATGGATTTTATTATAAAATAATTCATATTATTTGTTCAAAGTTGAAATAATAAAGAAGTCTTTGAAAAAAGGGGAAAATTTCTCTTCTTTACATCTCTCTCTGTGGGGGTTGAGTCTTAGCAGTTTGATGTTTATCTTTTCCAAACACACACACACACACACCCATTGTGTTCATGTTGAAGTTATCACTTAATCTCATCTTCAAGAACCTTTAGTTTTTTTTAAATTTTAAAAATACATTTTGAGACTTTGCATTCAAGATCAAAGCATTGATTGTCTTAAAATGCAGTATTAAAAAGATTGCTTTAAGAAGTTACCAATCCACTAAATCCTAACTTTAGGATTTATAATTATCCATGGGAATAGAGATGATATCTTTCTGCCTCTACAAATGTGGAACCTAATTCAAAACCACTAAATAATTAACGCTTTCCGTATCACTAAATTAAACATACCTTGGGTTTATATTTCATTTTGCAGAACTTTCTCTTATATCCTCTCATTCAACTAGCACAATAAATTTATGAGCTTAGGGATCTGGATAAATGGGACAAAACTGAGGCTAAGAGAAGGCAAATGGGTTGCACAGGGACACAGAAAATAATAGGGGATATAGAATTCACGCCTAGAGCTCCTAACTCAAAATTCACATTCTTTCCTGGAAACCTGGACTGCTTAATGTGATGGCCACTAGGCACAGTCACTACTGTGCACTTGCAATATGGTACTTCTGTCCTCCCAAAATTAAATTTTTAATTTTATTTAATTTAAATGTAAATTTTAAATGGAAATAATATAAAGTAGTTTTCCTGTTAACACAAATTAATTGTTTTGGTAGAACTGTATTTTACTTTTATCATTAAAAGTTTACTATCAGAAAAATCAGGAGGAAAGATGGCAGAGGATTAATGGAAGTCACACTGACCTCCTCCCAGGACCAATCTGGAATTACAACTAAATTTTGGAGAAATAGCCTAGAAAAAGTAAAGGAAAGAATGTGAGAGAGAAGCCTTATAACCTTGGACAGACAGAAGAATCAGCTTTAGCACAACCGGAATGGTAAGAACTGTGGTGGAGACTTGAGAGGACTGGTTGGCATGGATGGCAGTGCATTAGGGATATTTAAGAGGGCAGTGGGACTCCTCTGAGAAGAGTGAGGTCTAAACCATAAACAAGGATCCCCAACCAACAGCACCAGAGCCCAAAAAGTACAAAGAAAGTAGCCAGCCAGCTCCAAAAAGCAGTAGGATTGCTCTCTGCCAGAGACGAGTGGCTGGAAATGCAAAGAGCCATTTAAAAAGCCAACACATAAATTTTTATTTGCAGGCAACTTACCTTGGTCTCTGGCAAAAGTGGGGGCAGAGTGGGATAGAGACACCTAAGGAGAGACTGGGGAAGGTGCATTGGGGAAAGAACTGACAGAGTAGCAGGTGGGATCCCAGTGCTGATTCATCCCCCATCCAGCAGCAGCCATCTTGCTCAAGCAGCCCATTACCCTGAGTGGCAGAAGTGTGAGAGGATATAATAGCCCAACCCCAAGGAAGGAATATGCCTGGGCCTGTGGTGACGAATCCTGAATGCTGAGTGCAGAGTGGCAGACACAGATAGTAGATCCCTGGTTAAAGGGGGCACAGAGTTGTCTAGACATGTTTGAGGACAGGCTGCATACAGAGGTTTTGGGGAGAGAACTGAGAGAATAGCCAGTGGAATACTGGTGTTCAGCCATCCTCCATATGGCAGCAGCCAACTAGCTCAGACAGACCAATCCCATGAGCAGCAGTAGCATGAGACAAAACAATAGCCCCACCACCAGGAAGGACTCTGCCCTGCCCTGTGGTGCCTAAGCTTGACTGCTGAGTGCAGAGTGACTAGATTAACAACTGAAGGAGACACCAACAGACAGTAGATTCCTAGAAGTCCCAAATAGTCTGCCTAAGATCAGATGGGGTCAATATCTGACATCGTCAGAGGGAGATCGAGAAAGAAAAACAGCAGTAAATACTAAAGGCTAATGAGATGAAATCCACTGTAGTCTTCTCCAAGATATGCAATATTTTCTTTACTAAAGAGTCCTTTAACATTCATTTTGGGTCCATCATACTTGTGCATATTAAGTCAATAGATTTTATACTAATACTGTATTTCTCTCCTTACTTATAATAGTCTTAATCTCTTTACAGCCTTATTAATATTGGTCCATTTGCTGTTGATAGTGAGATTGCAGGGAAAACTTATTTTTGTGAATAGGATTTCTTACCTGGGCTTTGTGGTTTTGTTCTGGCAGCTCCTGCACCAAAAAAAAAAAAAACCCCCCCCAAAAAAAAAACACAAGATGTGGTGGGCATCGTGACCCACAGTCCACCAGTTGGACGATAGGAATCACCAAAGAATGACCAAACTACTATCAAAACCCAATTACTTTGAGAGAGCCAACATAAATGGCATAAAAGGCATCCAAAAAGCATCGAGTTCAGGATATCAAGGAGAATGGACCACTGAATCTCACAGGTCTCCTATCATAGAAGTTCACACTGCAAAGTCAGAAAGTAAAGACAGATCAATTTAAGAAGCAGAAGCAAAAAAGAAGAGTGTCACAAATAATGGGAAGCCAAAAGAAAAAGTATCCACCAAAGAATCCCCAGAAAGAGAACTAAATGACATAAAGGCAAGTAAGCAATCAGATACTGATTTCAAAACAGTGATTCTAAGGAATCTCGGTGAGCTCAGTGAGCTGAGAGAGAATACCAAATACTATAGGGAAACTATGAGGAAATTACTGCAAACTATATCAGCATGAAAAAGGACATAGAAACTATCAAGAGGAAATGAAGAATATAATTTATGAATTGCAGAACGAGTACAAGCAATCAAAAGCAGGCTAGATGAAACAGAGGATTAAGTTAGTGCCCTGGAGTACAAGGTAGAAAAAAGCTCCCAGAAAGAGCAAGAAAATGAAAAAAGACAGAAAAAGAATGAAGAGGTGTTTAGGGAAATTGAGGGCAACCTGAAACAACAATATCAGCATTATATGGTTATGAGAAGGAGAAGAAGAGGAGCAAGGGATAGAGAACCTGTTTGAAAAAGTAATGATGGAAAATTTCCCTAACTGGAGGAGAGAGAAAGTTACACAAGTCCAGGAAGCACAGAGGGTCTCATTCAAGAGGAACCCAATGAAGCCTACTCTAAGATACATCATCATTAAAATGGCAAACATCAGAGACAAAGAGAATCTTAAAGGCAGCAAAGGAGAAATAGGTAATAACATACAAGGGAGCCCTGATATGGCTAGCAGCTGGTTTCTCAACAAAAACACTACAAGCAGTAATGGAATAACAAGAAATATTCCAAGTAATGAAAAGCAAAGGCCTGCAACCAAGACTGCCCTACACAGAAAGGCTCTCAATTTAGATGGAAGGTGAAATAAAGAGTGTCCCACACAAAAGAAGGCTAAAGGAATGCATCTCCACCAAATCAGCACTGCAAGATATGTCAAAAGGACTGCTTTAAGAAGATAAAGAAAAAGATTGAGAGAGAGAGGAACACAGGTACAAAGGGGAAAAAATGAACAACACCTGTTCAATAATAACTTAAAATGGAAATGGATTAAATGTTCCAATCAAAAGACATAAGGTAGCTGATTGGATTAGAAAAAAGGACCCACATATATGCTGTCTATAAGAGGTCTGCCTCAGAAAAAAGGACCTACACAGACTAAAAGTAAAGTGATGGAAAAAAATTCCAAACAAATGGACAGGGAAAAAAAGCGGGGGTAGAAATACTTATATCAGACAAAATAGATTTCAAAACAAAGACCATAAAAAGAGACCCAGAAAGTCACTTCATAATACTCAAAGAAGAATCCATCAAGAAGATATAAACATTGTAAACGTATATCCACCCAACAAAGGAACACTCAAATACAGAAAGAAAATCTTGAAGGACTTCAAGTAAGATATAGACAGCAACACACTGATAGTAGGGGATTTTAACACCCTTCTGTCAACAATGGATAGATCTTCCAAACAAATCATCAACAAGAACATTGTGGAACTGAACCACACATTAGATCGAATGGACTTAACTGACATATATAGAAGATTTCATCCCAAAGAAGCAAAATACACATTCCGTTCAAATGCACATGGAACATTTTGAAAGACCACGTGATAGGACACAAAATAAGCCTCAACTAATTCAAGAGAACTGAAATCATAAAAAGCATTTTCTCAGACCACAGGGGCTTAAAACTAGAAACCAACCTTAAGGGAAAAATTAAAAACTTTCAAACTTATGGAGAATGAATAACATACTATTAAATAATGAATGGGTCAACAATGAGATCAAAGAAGAAATCAAAAGTTTCTGGAAACAAATGAAAGTGAACACACAACAGCCTATGGGACACAGCGAAGGCAGTCCTGAGAGGGAAGTTCATAGCAATACAGGCCTACCTAAAAGTGATAGAAATATTTCATATAAATGATGTAACCCTACATCTTCAAAAACTGGAAAAACAACAACAAACAAAGCCCAGAGTGAGTAGAAGGAAGTAAATAATCAAGATCAGAGTAGAACAAAATGATATAGAGACTAAAAGAACAACTCAAAAGATCAACAAATGCAGGAGCTGATTCTTTGAAAATATAAACAAAATAGACAAGCCTTTAAACAGACTCATCAAGAAAAAAAAGGGAGAGGACCTAAAAAAAATACTATCAGAAATGAAAGAGGAGAAATTACAACTGCTACCACAGAAATAGAAAGGATTGTAAGAAATTACAATTATATGCCACAAAATTTGAAAACCTGGGTGAAATGGGAAAATTCCTATAAAAATATGACTTTCAACACTGAATGAAGAAGCAGCAGAAAGCCTGAACAGACAGATAACAGTTGGTGAAATTGAAGCAGTAACCAAAAATGTCCCAGCACACAAAAGCTCTGGATGTGGTGGTTTCACAGGGGAATTAAAAAAAAAAAATTAAAGAAGAGCTAACCCCTGTCCTTCTCAGACGATTCCAAATTATCCAAGAAAAGGAAGATTCCCTAACCTCTTTTATGAGGTCAGCACCATCCTAATCCCAAAAACAGATGAAGACACAACCAAGAAAGAAAACTACAGGCCAATATCGTTAATGAACATAGACAATTAATCCCTAAACAAAATATTGGCAAACTGCATCCAGCAATACTTTGAAAAGATCATCCACCATGATCATGTGGGATTCATCCCAGGAATGTAAAGATGGTTCAATATTTGCAAATCAATAAACATAATATGTCACATGAACAAAGGAAATACAAAAATTCCATGATGATATCAACAGATGTGGAAAAAGTATTTAAGTACAGCATCCATTTATAATAAACACGCTCAGAAAAGTAGGAATAAAGAGTGCATACCTCAACATAATAAAGGCCATGTATGAAAAACCTGCAGGTAATAACATACTCAATGGGCAAAAACTAAAAGCTTTCCCACTAAAATTAGGAGCAAAAAAAGGCTGTCTGCTTTCACCACTTCCATTCACAATAGTATTGGAAGTGCTAGCCACAGTGATCAGATAAGAAAAAGGAATAAAAGGCATCCAAATTGGAAAGGAGGAAATAAAACTATCATTGTTCGCAGATCATGTGATAGTGTACATAGAAACCCCCATAGACTCCACCAAAAAACTACTTGACCTAATAAGTTAATTTGGCAAAACAGTAGGGTACAAAGTCAATATTCAGAAATCCAAGGCATTTTTTTTACACCAACAATGAAATTTGAGAATCAGAAACCAAGAAAAAAAATCTTATTCTCTATAACAAGAAAAATAAAGTACCTAGGAATAAACTTATCCAAGGAGGCAAAAGACCTATATTCATAAAACTATAGAACACAGAACAAAGAAATTAAGGAGGACACAGATAAATGGAAGCATATACCGTGTTTATGGATTGGAAGAAGTAACATCATCAAAATGTCATACTACCCATAGCAATTTATGTACTCAACACAACATCTATTAAAATACCAATGACTTATTTCACAGATATAGAACAAACATTTCAAAAAGTTATATGGAACAATAAATGACCCTGAATAACTTCTGTAATTTTGAGGAAGAACTAAATAGGAGGGATCACAATAAATGACCTCAAACTATATTACAAGCCCACGGAAATAAAAAAACTACTGGTACTGGCATAAGAACAGACACATAGATCAATTGAACAAAATAAAGAACCCAGAAATAAACCCTTGTTTCTATGGTCAATTAATATTCAACAAAAGGTGTAGAAGTATAAAATGGTGTAAAAACAGCCCCTTCAACAAATGGTTATGGGAAATCTGGATAGCTATATGTAAAAATTGAAATTTGACCACCAACTTACACCATATACAAAAATAAACTCGAGATGGATAAAAGACTTAAATATTAGCCATGATACCATAAACATCCTAGAGGAGAACATAGGCAGGAAACTCTCAGATATTCCACACAGCAATATTTTTACCTGTATGTCCCCTAAAGCAAGGGACATAAAGTAAAGTATAAACCAATGGGACTTCATCAAAATAAGAAGCTTCTGTATGGCTAAAGAAAACATCAAAATGTGAAACATGAAAAGGGATTCAACCGTATGGGAAAATATGTAAAAAAGCCGGCTGACTCCACTCCAGGAAGACAAACAATTCAGTGAAAAAATGGACAAAGGACCTGAACAGGCACTTCTCCAAGGAGGATATACACAGGGCCCAGAGATATTAAAGGATGCTCATCATCACTAGCCATCAGGGAAATGCAAATTAAAACCATGATAAGATATCACTTCACACCAGTCAAAATGACCATCATAAACAAATCCAAGTGCTGGCAAGGTTGTAGATAAAAGGGAACTGTAGTACACTCTTGGTGCGGTTGTAGACTGGCACAGCCACTGTGGAAAACAGTTTGGAACTTCCTCAAAAAACTAAAAATGGAACTGCCTTTTGACCCAACAATTCCACTGCTGAGATGATACTCTAAGAGTCCCAAAACACCAAATGAAAAGAACCTATGCACCCTAATGTTCAAAGCTTCACAATTTACAATAGCCAAATGCTGGAAACAACCTAAGTGCCCATCAGTATGTGAGTGGATCAAAAAACTATGGCACATTTACACAGTGGGATACTACGCAGCAGGAAGAAAGAAAAAGCTACTATCCTTTACGACAGCATGGACACAACTAGAGAACATTATGCTAAATGAAATAAGCCAAGGGGTGAAAGACAAATACCATATGATCTCACCTATAAGTGGAACCTAATCAACTAAACAAACCAGGAATGGAAATATAACTAACAACACTGAAAGAAAAAAGAAACCAACAAAAATGAGAAGGAATGAGGGAGGTGGGTAACAGGGAAAGGAAAAGGAAGGGTGAAATTAAGTAACACATATGAAAGATACACGGACAGAGCAAAGGTGGGGAGGGATTGAGGTAGGGAGGTGTGGGTGGGTGGGAGGGGCAGGAGAAAGCAGTGGCAGGTAAATGGAGACAAATGTATCTGAAAAATAAGAATAAAGAACCTATGCACCCCAATGTTTATAGTAGCACAATTTATAATACCAAGTGCTAGAAGCAACGTAATGGCCCATCAGGAAATGAGTGGATCAAAAAACTATGGTACTTTTACACAATGGACTATAAAGCAGCAGAAAGAAAGAAGGAGCTCCTACTCTTTGCAACAGCATGGATGGAACTGGAGAGCATTATGCTAAGTGAAATAAGGCACAGGTTTAAATACAAATACCATATGATCTCACATATAAGTGGAACCTTATCAAGAAAACAAACAAGCAAGAAAAATATAATCAGCAACATTGAATGAAAGAACAAATTGACAGTAACAACAGGAAAGGTAGGTAACAGAAAAGAAGGGGAAGGGTCAAATTAAGGATCATGTATAAAGGACCCATGGACAAAGCCAAAGTAGGGAAGGAGTGAGAGTGGGAGGTGGGGATGGGTGGGGAAGGGAAAGGGGTGGAGGAAAATGGAGACAAATATATCTGAACAATAAAAAAGCATCAGGACATAGATGTTTTGTAAGTATAAGAGACCCACTGAATTTCAAGGCTTGGTATAAAAATAAAAATCTTAACATATTTTAATATTGAGTGCAGTTTGAAATGACATTTTGGATATACTGGATTAACCATCAATTCACATTTTTTAAATTCTAAAATTTTGATTACATGAAAATTTAAACTATATATATGGCTTGCATTTTATTTATTTTGTGTAATATTGCTTAGAATTACATTACCCTCTCAATTCCTTGAGCATTGGGAGAATAGTGTATATAATATTAAAATGTGTGTCCTTGTTATTTATTGCATACTTTGACAATTATAGATATGCTGAAGTATTCCCTAAAATAAGGGGAGTCCCAATCCAGAAGCAAATTCTGATAGCTACTTATATTTAAATATATATTTCTCTAGAAACACTGACAGCATTCTATGTCAACTATTTAAATGTAAATAGAACATTCACTTCTTTTATCTCAATAACATTGTAGTTTTGATGTTGAAATTATGTACTCTGTGGTTGAACTTTCAAGTAGCAATAAATGGTAAAGTAGTTCTCTAAAAAAAAAAAAAAAAAAAAAAAAAGAAAGTTTTCTTAACTGCTACATACGTTTTGGTAATATTCCTCTGAGTGTATTTTACTGCAAATGAACAAAATAATAAATCTTAATTGATAGTTTTGCAGAGAGGTTCTCTGTGTTTTGATCAGGTTCTACTTCTTTGTCTTTTTTTACAAGGTTTGCTTTTCTTCCTGACCTTGTTCATTAGAGGGGTGGAGGGAGCAGTCCATTGGTGGGTCTCAAACAAATGAAAAGAGCCTTTCCCACCACAGTTCTTGACCTGGCTATTGCTCTTCAGATTCCCTACCCCTGCAAAGTCTCCAAAGATCAGCTTCTTTACTTTTGCTTCCATTCCTGCTGAAAAGCCTAAACCACTAAATAAATACAAATGGCTTATGAAAAGAGTAATAGCACTGATGGAGCCTATGTGCCAATCTGCATGCCATGTCCTGTTATATGCAATATCTCATTTAGTTCTCATGCAGACTTGCTAATATTAACCCTGGGACTGGGAATGGACAGATTGCCTGTGATCATCTTTTATGGAAAGAGTCAAAGGTGGGGTTTGAGCTCTTGTTCACCTGATACTGAGTATATACTCTGAACCATTGTACTGTAGTCATTCCACAAGATAGCTGAAAGGTGATCTACACAGGGGGTTTTAAACTGGGTTCTCAGATGAATGTCAGAAATTACATGAAGCACCCAGCGTTGTTGCTCCATTTACCAGCATGATTATTTTTCTCTGGGAAGAGGATCTATAACTTTTAATATACTGTTAAGTCTCTAATCAACTAGGAAGGGTTAAGCACCTTTGGTGTACAGAGAAGTGAATGTTTCCATGGACTTTTCTAGCTATCAGTTTACAGTTGTTAGTACAAACCTAAGACATTGAGAAGTCATCCTTTTATCACTTTAAAAATGTACAAGATTGAATATGTAGATTTTTGGAATTCATGAGGGAGTGGGAGGGAATTAATCAATGAAATGCCTTTTAATGCAACATGTGGATGTGAATGAGGAAGTAATTATTTTTTTCTAGGAGCTCTCACAAGATGGGAAAGAAGAGAGAAGCAAAACATTATGCAAATTCTTACACATAACTCAAACTACACATATATGAGAATCTAAAAATCTTTGAAACTTTTCTGGAAGATAAATGGTAAAAGAGCAAAAGAAAACTGAGAAGAAAAACCATAGAGAAGATGGTATGGGAAGTAAGGACAGATATCTGGTCTTTCCTTAAATCTCTGGGTAGGCATGACTAAATAAGTCTACACAGCAACCAAGAACTACACACACACACACACACACACACACACACACACACACACTATGGTCTAAATCTGCTTAACTGAATGTTTAGAATACACAACATTTGATATAATGTATATGAATAAAACTACAACTGATTCTTGGGTTGATTCTGGCTGGGAGAGAAAATAAAAACGAGAGAGTGTATCCAGATAAAAACTGAAACCACATTTACACCAATACAGAAATAACATTCTCAAAATTTCAAGGAAAATTTCCCTGAAACTTTGTTGAAATTATTAGAACCCTCACAAAGTTAAAAACCAAGGGAATCATGCAAATTTTTCAGAATCTCAGAGACCTTGTTTACCATCAAGTATAATCTCCCTATCCTGTGAACCTGACTTTTTCTATCATTTCCTGGTGGATTTACATGCAGTCAGACTGGCTTCCTTGATTTCCCTTGCAATAAATGATTAAGACATACTGTACTCATCATCCTCTTGTGTACAATATTAGCTAAACTGTCCAATAAGCTAACCTATTGTAATTCCAAGCAGGTGAAAAGCAGTTATTTCTAAAGCACATTCAGCAAATGCTCCAATTCTCCTCATTCACCACCCTCAGTAATGGCTTTGCTACTTTATATTTTACCTGTCGTCTGCTTTGGTCTGTACTGGACTAAAATTATCTCATTTATGCAGCAACCTCCCATATATTTATGAAGAAACTATTATATGCATGACACTCTGCCATGACCCATGCACAGTGGTGGTTCCAGAGTAGGGGTGACGAGAGATTGAGAAAGACACACAAACAGTTTAGAGAAAAGCAGGGGCCAGGTAAGGCATTGAACTCTGATGGAGAGACAATGACCTTGAACACAGTCTCTGCATTTATTTTATAGGGTTTAGTCAGATAAAGCTCAAGGAAGTTTTGCAGACTTAAGGGAATGTTGTGGGCATGGATTGTTCCATTCCTAGGCTATCTACATGATAAAATGTTCTCTGCAAAGGTTGCAGTCATCTTCAGCTGAAGCTTGCAGTTCTCTACTCCCTTCTCAACACGCCCCCTCCCCCGGTTCTGGCTGTCATCAGCCAGCTGCTGGCTTGCTCTGTTTTGCAGATGCAAGCCAGTCAAGCATGGCTTTGCCAAGAACTCAACATGCTTTTGACGTCAACCTTCATTGTCCTCCACAACACTATATTATCTCACCACTAGAAAATTAGCTTTTAAAGTGAAGATATGTATTTTATTTCTGCTATTCCTTGCATGACAATTGACCCAGATTCTCTAAATAAACATATGGTTACTGGTTAAGAAATAGTCTATGGGTTCTTATGGTATAATCCCAACAGAGGAATCACTGGGTCAAAAGGAAATTCCATTTTTAGTTTTTTGAGGAAATTCCATACTGTTTTCCACAGTGGCTGCACCAGTCTGCATTCTCACTAACAGTGTACTGGGGTTCCCTTTTCTCCATGTCCTTGCCAGCACTTATTGTTTGTTAATTTATGATGGCCATTCTGACTGGTGTGAAGTGGTATCTCATTGTGGTTTTAATTTGCACCTCTCTGATGGCTAATGATGATGAACATCCTTTCATCTGTCTCTGGGCCCTCTGTATGTCCTCCTTGGAGAACCTATGCTTCCCAATGTTCATAGCAGCACAACTTACAATAGCCACATGCTGGAAGCCCATCAGTAAATGAGTGGATCAAAAAACTAGGGCTCATTTACACACTGGAATACTACACAGCAGAAAGAAATAAGAAGCTCCTACCCTTCAAGACAACATGTATGGAACTGGAGAGCATTCTGCTAAGTGAAATAAGCCAGGTGGTGGAAAACAAATACCATATGATCTCATCTATAAAAGGAACCTAGTTAACAAAACAAACAAGCAAGCAAAATAGAACCAGAGACACTGAAGTAAAGAACAAACTAACAGTAACGAGAGGGGAGATGGGAGGGAAAAAGAAGGGGAAGGGTTGTCAAGGAACATGTATAATGGACCCATGGATAAAGCCAAAGGGGGTTAGGATTGAGAGTAGGAGGTAGAGGTAGGTGGGGTAAAGGAGAGCAGTGGGAGAGAAATGGGGACAACTGTAATTGAATAATACAAAATATTTAATATATGGGGTTTGTGTTTTTTATGTCCCTAAAATGATATTTTGATTTATAATACTTTAAAATTCCTTAAACATGATCCAGATTCTTTCTGTGGAGAATGACCATGTGATGTCAATTTGCACCACCTGAATATGTAGATCCTTCTCTGCTCCATTTCTTTTTTTACACAAAAACTTATTTTCAGGATTCTATCAATAGCAGTTAGTATGTAGAGAGATCAAGAGTATGGGTTCTGCATGCACAGACTTAGATCAAAATATGCCTCCAACACTTACTAGTTATTTGGTCTTGGATATGTTACTTGGAGTCTATAGGGCTGAGTTGCTGTTTTTGTAAAATGAGATCAACAATACCGCTCACCTCACAGAGCTGTTGTCAAGGTTAAAGGACTTCACATCCCATTAAGCAAGTAAAAAGTACTCTATGTGGAAGCTATTGCATTGTTTCCAAATGCACCTTCTAGATTGTTTATAGTTACATTGCCAATTCTAAGTCATGTTTCATGACTCTTGTTCTAAATATCTTATTCTACTAAGGTAGTAAGGGAAACTTCAATGTAAGTTACAGGTTGTTTCAATTAAACAAATATATATAATGAGACCATGCTACTTTCAGATCCAAAAGTCTTTAAAACTGATATGGAGCTAACATTCCTTTAACATTCTATTTGGGCCAGATCCTGATGTAGTCCTTTTACATGTATCACTTTTTGAAAAAAATTACTGTTGACAATATTACAGATGTCCCCCATTTTCCCTCTCCATGCCCACTTTCACCCAGCCTCTGCCCCCCTCCCCCTCCCCTTCACAACACTGATCCTATTAGTATTATTTTCACCATTCTACAGATGAGAAAAATAAAGCTTGCAAGAACATATAGTTATGAAATGGAAGGTGGGTTATATCCTGAAGAAAAAGGAGGGTTTGTTTTTAAAAGGTGGGGTTCAATTTGAGTTACAGTTTTTAAATTTATCTGTTCTTAATATCATAGTTGATAATGTAATTTCCTTGTATAATTATTCCTCACATGCAGATCAAGTGTTACAAATTAATAGTTAAATATGCTAGGGGAATGTTCATTCTTCTTATAGTAGCAGTATAGATGTCAATTAAATAGTAAATTAGGTATACATTTTGACTTACGTGCAAAGAAGAGCATTGCTCCAATATTAAAGAATTTTTAACTACTGAGTAGTCAGATAATTAGGAAGCTGTCAAAGCTTGTTATGTTATCTTGTAGCAGTTGGTGTTCAGAATATTTCTTGCTACGCCTGTCTGAATGGTATGTGGTTAATATGCAGCTTCGGTCAACAAAGGTTCAAAGGGGACAATTTAATTATGACTCTGTAACTTCTTAATTTTCAATTATTTTGACATGGGGGGAACTGCCCTTGAGAAAGGGCAAATAAAAGACATTTTTCCACTCACATAAGATTACATATATAGACTAATTTGAAAAAAAAATAATGTTTACTGGTTAATGCTTTTTGAGTGTTGCAATAAAGCAATAAATTCTCCAGGGTGTGTATGTGTTTAACATATTAACATGGTAAGTTAACGACCCACTTTTACTAAAGAATATTCCATAGAATATTAATACTAGTGTTGTGGAATCTTAAAAAGTTTGACTCTGAGAACAATTTTTTATGAAAAATAAATTTGAGCTATACTGGGTTAAATAAAGATAAAGAAGTTTTTTTGTTTTTTGGTTTTTTTACTGCAGACCATCTGAGATTCAAGTATATATCACCAGAGGAGTTAGTATATAAAATAAACTAAATTACTTGACCAGAGGATACTTAATTTGTTTTTCTATAGTATAATACTTTAAAACGAGAATTCAATGGAATATTCTTTGGCTTGGTATGAGTAAAAATCCCAAACTTAGGGTAAAATTACCCAGGAGCTCTAATTCTGACACTGACTTATTCATCATGAACAAGTCCATTGGCTCATTTATTCATTCAGATGAGCCACCTCAAACCTAATCTGAGCAAAATAGAATTGTTCAGTTTGACCTAAAAATATTTTCTTTTTTCATCTTTCTTTTTTTGCTTGTTCAATCAATCACACTCACAATACTATCACTCACCCAGTTCTTCAGGTCAAGAACCAAGGACACATCCTTGATTTCTCTTTTTCTCTCACCTCCCATCTATAAAATCTGAAGGTTCAACTTTTGAAATATCTTAAATCTGACCACTCCCTTCTATTTTCACTACTATCACCCAAATCTTAATCATATTCATTTCTCTCTTGAAATTTTGAGACAGAATATTCAAAATATTTTTTCCTGCCTCAACTTTTATCTGTCTTCCACATAGCAGCCAGACAGGTCTTAATGAAATAAGGGCTAGCCTGTGCCTCTCCTAAGAATATTCTAGTGGTTTCTCATGGATCTGAGACAATCACCAAAATAAATTTCTGGGTGAATGCAAATCCAGCTATGAAGGACAAGCAGTAAATCTTCTAGGAAACACTACTGCAGACTGTCTTCATGCCTTCAGAGCAGGGAAAGATTTGTTTTTTTGAGTTTTTTTTTTTTTTGGAATCAGGTTAACAAAACCAACTATAGCAGAAAACTTTGATAAATTGGACCACATTAAAATTAAGAACTTCTATTCATCAAAAGATATATAAAAAGAGTGAGAATGCATTCTATATAATAGGCTTTTATTAACATATACACTAGACAAAGGAGTCATATCTGCTTATAAAGAATGTACATAAACAACAGTTTTAAATCAGACAAAAATGGAAATAGCCTAATAGAATAGGTGCAAAACTATGAACAAGGCTTGTTAAAAATATACTATGTCTTGACCACATCAGTGGTTATACATTTTTTAAAGTTATATTTTATTGATTATGCTATCACAGTTTTCCCAATTTTTTCCCCTTCTCCCCCTCCACCCAAAACCCTCCATTACCTCAGGCAATCCCCCCACTATTGTTCATGTCAATGGGTCATACGTATAGGTTCATTGGCTACTCCTTTTCATATACTGTACTTTACACCCCCATGGTTATTCTTTAAGTACCTATTTGTACTTCTTAATCTCCTCACCTCTTCACCATTCTCCCACACCCCCTGTCATCTGGCAACCATCAAAAACTTGCTGTATCAATGATTCTGTGTTTGTTTTTCTTGTTTGCTTTGTTTGGTTTCTAGATTCAAATCTTGATAGATTTGCATTTTTGCCATTTTATTGTTCATAATTTTGATCTTTTTCTTAAGTCCCTTTAACATTTTATATAATAATGGTTTGGTGATGATGAACGCCTTCAGTTTTTCTTGTCAGCAAAGCTCTTTATTTGTCGTTTGATTATAAATGATATCTTTGCTGGATAGAGCAATCTCAGTTGTAGGGGCTTTTCATAGCTTTGAATATTTCTTGCCAAACCCTTCTATACTACAAAGTTTCTTTTGAGAAATCTGCCGACAGTCTTATGTGAACCTCCCTGTAGGTAAATAACTGCTTTTCTCTTGCTGCTTTTAAGATTCTCTCTTTATCTTTAATATTTGTCATTTTAATTATGATGTGTCTTGGAGTGGGCTTCTTGGCAACTACCTTGTTTTGAATTTCAGTGCTTCCTGGACTTGCATGTCTGTTTCTTAGGGGAGTTTTCTTTTATTACTTTTTCAAATAGATTTCCAATCTCGCTCTTTCTCTTGTCCTTCCAGAACCCCTATGATGTGAATGTTGGACCTCTTGAAGTCATCCCAGAGGTTGCTTATACTGTACTCATTATATGGATTTATTTTCCTTTTTGTTGTTCTAATTGGTTGTTTTTTGCTTCTTTATGCTCCAAATCATTTACTTGACTCTTGGCTTCATCCGCTCTACTGTTGTTTCCCTGTAAATTGTTCTTTATTTCAATTAGTGTTTCCTTCATTTGTGACTGGATCTTTTTTATGTTTTTGAGGTCCTCTTTAAGTTCTTTGAGCATTCTTATAAGCACCGTTTTGAATCCTGCATTTCATAGATTGCCTATCTTGATTTTGTTTAGTTCTTTTTCTGGAGTTTAGATCTGTTCTCTCACTTGGCCCATCTTTCTTTGTCTCCTCATTTTATCAGCCTCCCTGTGTTTGTTTCTATGTACTAGGCAGAGCTAGGCTTGGTAGAGTGGCCTAATGTAGTAGGTGCCGCATAGGGTCCAGTGGAACAGCCTCCCCTATCACCTAAGTGGAATATTTGAGGTGTATCCTTCATGTGGGCTGAATATAATCCCCTCTTGTAGTGGAGCCTTGGATGTTGTTAGCAGATCAATGGAAGTGATTTACCCAAGCCAGTCATCTGCAAGGATTGGGTGTGATGACTTATCACCAACCTCCACCCGCAGTGGAGGATCAGCTATGCAGGGCACAGTGGCTGTTTTCTGACATGGTCTGTAGCTGTCCATAGGTGCACTGACCCCAGGGTTTCGCAGGTAATGCGGGCCAAGGTTAGCCCCCACCTGACAAAACACAGGGTGTTTTGCCTGGGACCGCCTATCCTGAGTTTAAAGCAGTCTGAGATGGCTGCTGGTAGTGCCAGACCTGAGGCTCACTGATATCAGCTGTTGCTTGTTTGATAGGATTAGGAAGTTGTGAAATGTGAGCCAAGACAAGCAATTCATATGGAAAAGCAGCTTGGGTGGACCTATAAATTGGGTGGGGTGGAGTCTCTGGTGATCTTAAAGGCAGGTCAGTGTTAGCCAGATTGATGGAGTCTCAGATATGGCAGAAGCTTGCTGGCTTGGGGCTCCTGTTTTGATTATTAGTTTATTTTGTTCATTAGAGCCCTCTTATCAATAAGATAATATGGTATTTATCTTTCACTGACTGGCTTATTTCACTTAACCTAATAGTCTCCATTCTATCCATGCTCTTGCAAAAAGTAAGAATTCCTTCTTTCTTTTGGTTTATGTAAATGTACCACAGTGGGGTGTGTGTGTGTGTGTGTGTGTGTGTGTGTGTGTGTATGTGTGTGTGTGTTTAATCATGGCCCAGACCTGGCTGGGTGGCTTCATTGGTTGGAACATCATCCCATACACTGATAAGTTACTGGTTCAATCCCCAGTCAGGGCGCATACCTAGGTTGTGGGTCTGATCCCTAGTTGGGGTTCATACAGGAGGCAATCAATTGATTTTTTTCTCCCTCACATTGATGTTTATTTCTCTCTCTCAAATCAATAAACATATCCTTAGGTTAAGATTAAAAGAAAAAATCAGGGCCTGAGGAAAATTTACATAGTTTGCCTTTGATTAATATGTCTATTAAATAATTCTTAGCCTGTAATAGTTACTTCTTACCCCCTTTTTTGATGCCACACATTTGTTAAAGAAACTGGGTATTCAGGAGGTTTTTCATACAAAAATCATTAATTTTTGTTACATAACTTATATTAATAAATCTCTTCCAACACAATACATAGTTCATTTGGAATTTTTGAGATATAATGTAAAAATAACAAAATCTTCACATCTATAAAGCACATTTGCATGCATTTTACCTATATATACATAATATTGGCCCCATCCAGATTTATATTAACATTTTCATCCCCCAGAAGATTCCTTGTGCCTCCTTCCAGTCATCAGTTATCCCCTGGAAGCAAACAGTATTCTGACTGCTATCAACATAGCTTGTTTTTCCCTATTTTTGTGTTGTATATTAATGAAATTATATAATATACCTTGCTACAGGAAGCCTCTTCTGTACCTTGCTTCTTTCTCTAAACATAATATTTTTAATTTTCATCCATGTTTTTGAGTATATTTATAGTTTGTTCTTTCCTATTGCTCTGTAATTTGCTATGATATGAACATAGCACACTTTACTCATTCTTCTACTGATGGATATTTGAATAGTTTCCAATTTGGCTATTGTGAATAAGGCATATATTTTGTTAAAGAATGTTAGTTTACCAAAGTGGTTTACCTTTATATTCTTATCAGCAAAGTATTAGAGTTCCAGTTATTCCACATCCTCACCAATAATTAATATTATCAGTCTTTTAAATTTTGGTCACACTGACGAATGTTATTTTTAACTCCCAAGGCTCTGAAAAAAATTAAGGATAACCAAACAACTTTTATAAGTGTTGGTATACTCTTTTAAGTGATGTTCTTCTGACATTAGTAAAAATGCAATTAAAGTCGGTGTTGCTGAAAGAGAGACAAAAAGAGAAAAACTCAAACCTCATCTAATTCTTTCTTCTTTCAGAATTCTTTGGCAAAGTGGGCAACTGTGCATATTCAACATCAAAAGCCTAATGTTAGCCTGGCCAGTTATAGACAACTTCACAAGGAGTAGCAGATATTCTTCCAGGAGAATCTCAGGTCTTGGGTTCTGGTTAAAGTCTATGTTAGCATTTACCTAACTTGACAAGATGTGCAAAACACATACCATTTACACAAGAGGATTTAACTAATCATGAGTACTTCATAAGTTATGCAGCTACATAATAAATAAAATCTCTAGTACATGCCAGATAAGAGAGGAACCCAGTTTATGCATTGTAAGCTCAAAGTTGAAGTTCTTTTTAACGAATCATTTGGTCAGTGATTTAGTCACAGCAGACCTGGAATCAACTGACCTGGAATTTATCATATTTCAGACAGTCTCATTGAAAAAATAAAATTATTGTGCACATTAGGAAAATACTTGACTCACTAGAGAATGAAGGCCAACATTCTCCTGTTCACAGATGAGGTGCTTTGGGAACATTCTTCCCAGCCTTGATTTCATGATGATATTCATAATTGATAGTGCTCAGGTTGTGGATTCTATAAGTTTGCTCTAACTATAGGCCCTTTCCTCATATTCAAGAGAGAACAACAGAACTCAGGTAGTTAAAATAAAATTACATAGACCCTGGCAAAAGGGCTCAATTGGTTGGAGCATCATCTTATACATGAAAAGTTTGAGGGTTAGAGCTCTTTCTCTCCCTTCCTCTCTCTAAAATCAATAAGCATATCCTAAGGTGAAGATTAAAGAAAAAAAACTTAGAGAACCTTAAATGTTCTCAGTTTTGTATTAAGAAATGAGTCCTTCACAGATGGCTATTTTTTAACTGCTATTTGAGATTATTTGTTAGTGACATATCCATAAATTCTGTGATAATGAGACCTCTATATGGATTTTAAGTGAGCCAACATGAATCCTTTGAGGATAAGCTAAAAAAGAGAGAATAGAGTTGGACTTCTTAGGTTTAAATCCCATTTCTGTTTTTAATTACCTGTTAGACTTTGCCCAACTTAGTTAATCTTTCTAAGTCACATTTTTTTTACCTTGTAAAGTGAGGATGACAGTCTTTCTTACTTTACAGGGCTATGGTGAAGAGAATAAGATAAGATACATAACATGTTCAGAGCACTGAGCACCTAATATTAAGTGCGATGACTATTTCACTTAGTATAATATTCTCATGATCCATCCATGTCAGACAGAAAAAGTTAAGAACCATATACTTTCACTTATATGTGGGACATAAAACTGAAATCAATAAGTGAACAAGAAAAGCAAACAAAAACTTATAGAATAAGAACAACTATGCATGAATTGCAAGAGAGAAGAGGAGGGGCTAAAAGGTAAAGGTCAAATATATGGTGACAGAAGGACTTTGGGTGGTGGACACACAATGCAATATACAGATGATGTATCATAGAATTGAATACTTGAAACCTATATAATCTTATTAACCAATATCACCCCAATAAATTTAATTTAAAAGAAAAGAAGGAAAGAAAGATGAAAGAAAGAAATAATTAAAAATATGACATGTAAGAAAATGGAAGATGGGCAAAAACAATTAGGAAAGTAAGAAGAAAAATAGGTATAATCTACCAATGTACACTGTTAACAAACAGCAAACTTCAGCATTAAAGAGGCAGCCCATGCATTGAACTACCCTTATGCATGAAGGTGCAGTTAGATAATTTTGATGAGAAGAAAATAAAGTAATGTGAGACATGGTCATAAGGCCTCATAGCATACTAGTGTCAGATGAGATTTCTTCTGTAAGTATGGGAGGTGCCTATAACTTTGCTTATACTACATAAGGAGAAACAGTGACACCTACCCTCTATATGAATCGGTGCTGGAACTAAGAAATAGGGTATGAATCCCAGTTCTACCATTTGCATGTTGTGTGGACTTGGGCAAGTCACAGAACTATTCCTGATTCTCAGTTTTCTCATCTGTAAAATAGGAATGAATAAATAACTGCTTATAAGTTAGTTGAGAGGATTATATACAAATATGCCCAAGTACTCAGAACGGTTGCTGAGTCAGGTAAGTTCTCAATACCTTTTGTTATGATCATCACCATCACGAAAAGGAACAAAAAGAGAGCAAAGTGATTTCATTCCCTTGTGTGGATCAGAAATATTGACAATTTATCCTAATGGAATTCAAAGATGTGGACAAAAGGTTACAAATGCATTCAGTCTTTTATTTTCCCAAGCAACATAAAAACTTCCATGGAATAAAAAAATATAAAGTTATCTACTCCAATAGAGGAAATATATCAAATAAAGTATCTCCGTGCATTTAACTGAGTTTTAGACTCTGTGAACAATAACCTAAATAGTTTAAGCTTCTGAATATAAACTCTAGGTTTGTTGCACTTCACCTATACCACTGCTGTGCTGTGAATAAAAATAATTAACTCTCAAAAATTACATTTTCCTGGTCTTCTTTTTCCAACAATAACTATATGCTTCATTAGTATAGTTGGAAATTGTTGCCCAGACAACTCAAAACATCTTAACTAACAGATTCTGGGGCTTGATGTTGCAGGATGCTTTTAGCATTTCTGATTTGAAAAACACGAAAATATATTCTTAATATGGTATACAGGTTATCTCAAGGGCAAAATGGTGTAGCAGAAAAAGCACTAGTCAGAAAATAAGGGTTTTATTCTCATAACATTTATTTTTGTGCAACTTTAAGTTGTTTTGTAATGTATAAGGCTGCCAGTTTCCTTAAGCCTCAATTTACTCACCTGTAAATCCTCAAATAAAACATTCATTATGGCTGTTGTATGAGGCTGTTGTAAGAATTGAAGCAAATAATGTAAATAAACTTTAAAATGCTAAAATTCTATAAAATATTTTATTAGAAATTATGTGGGTTTCTTGTTCTGTAATAATATTACAAAAGACTAAGAAATAAGTTGCATAACAGTATGAAAATATTTCTAAGTGTTCCACTGTGAAGCAGAGAAAGATGACACAGGGTCTACTCCTTTCAAAGTCGAGGGAAATTTCTTCAATGACCTAAGCCTGTCAGCTTACAACCATGCATCCCTTTAACCAGATAATGTTCTGCTTAAAAACCACTCTTTACCACCTGAGAAATTTCCTAGTTCCTTACCAGGATCCATTCATCAAGGCATAGAATGTTAAGACTGCCTAACTGTGAACCACAAAATAGGGCAGAAGGAATGCCACTAGCTTTGTAACTTACAAAGAGTGACTGCCAGCCAGCTCTGTTAAAGGGATCGATGGTATTGAAAGAATGAGTTATGGTGAGCAGAATACTGACCATTGAAAAGAGTGATGGACAATTACAGTCCTGGTCCAATATCAGTGTTATAAAGGTCACTGCTGAAAAATGTCTCAGTTCTCCCTGTTAAAAGTCCTTTATGCTTGATTACACTTCTTTTTTCTCTCCATTATTCTGTTTTCTCAAGTGGTTCTTTCAGAATCTTAATGACAGTGAATAGCACCATCCAGCAGATGGTAAACATATCACTTACATTATTAGCATTTTGAGATTTTCATAACCTGTATGAAAGCTATACAGAATATGAATTTAGAAAAACAACAATGCTGTGCAAGATTGCAGTTGGCACTTCGCTTACAATGCAAACACTAAGTTGTACATCATTAAGACTACAAATAGAAATTCCCCCAAAGTCAAAGAGCGAAGAAAGTTATAGTTCTCTAAGTGGTGTTCATTTCCTCACTGTTATGTGTACTGTGTAATGAACATGTGTTATATTTACAAACCTAGCTAACAATTGGGAATATAACCCAGGTGCAAATCCCATATTATGACTTAATGTTACCTGGAAAAACATCACCTTGCTACCTATGTACTTTTGTGAGATTTTTTTTTTTCAAATGGGAAGTTTTCTATTAAGTAAATGTTTTGAATTTAACTTCCTAAAGGAGAAAACAGAAAAGAAGAAGAAAATATATTATTTCTGACTTCTTATAGGTGTTGATGTTTTAATATCTTTATTTTTTGACCTGTTTATCGGGTCCAAAGGAATAGGATCATCTCTGATTCAACTCATTAATTTCTGCATGGCCTACAGCATCCAACATAGTGATTTAAAAGATCAGTGAAAATGCTTGTGTCTATGTAGGATGGGTGTTTTGTGGAGGGGCAAGGTAAATCCAAGAAAGGACACCTGTGCATTCCATCTATGACATGTAAACTAGTGGCTTCAAGACTTAGTTACATATTGACATAGAGTTTGAAAAATAGTTTCCAAGCCCCTACTCAAAACTCAGTGAATTAGAATTTTTCAATGTAAAACCCCAAAATCTAATTTTAAGAAAAATCTCCCAGTTGAATATTTTGCAGCTAGTTAGGTCTAGTCTGTGGAGTGGCACTTATAAATTTTTGAGAGCAAGGAAGCCCTTGTTTCTAGATCAGACATGACCAATTGATTTCACTTCACAAGCCATCTCTTGTAATGACCACTAAGGACTCAGATACTCAGATTTAGTCCATAGATCAGCAGCATTACCTAGAAGCTTGTTAGAAAAGCTGAATCTTGGACTCTAGAGCAGAGCTTCTTAATCAAAATCTGCATTTCAACCTGATCCTCAGTGATCATATGGATGTTAACATTTGGAAGCAATGTTAACAAAATATGACATGTAGACAGACACCACCAGCATCACCTTGCCAGCTTGTTAGAAATGCAGAATATTAAGTGTCATCTCAGACCCATTGAATGAGAAAGAATCACTAGGGAAGGACCTAAACATGTGTTTTTTAGCTCTCTAGGTGAAGTTGGTATGGTACTGTTCAAGAACAAATGGTCTAAAGAACTCTGCTAAAAAGAGTTGTACAGATATACCTGAGCTTACTGAAAAAAGATGTGTTGATTAATTAATAGTATCTACCAAGGCGCAGAAGGGGAAATGTGATGAGATTCATCCCATGTATTCATATCTCTCTTATAGGTAGAAAACTTAACTCATGGAGATGAAGCTTTAAGGCCAAATACATAGGATTTTGGAAGAAATCAAAATTGATACTAGGGTGGGAATTTAAAAAATGAACAACCAAAAAAAAAAAAAAACCAACCAATAAACTGAATTGTTTTTTCTCCTCCTTCTTCCTTTCACAAACTACCTAAAAAAGATAATAAAACCCTGATAAAGCTCATCATATGAGGTGAGTATTAAGGGATGGAAGGAAGTATAAGAAAAGAATCACACACTGTGTATAAAACAAGTGTAGCAATATATTGGTAATTGTTGAAGCTGGATGATGACTAATGGGAATTTATTACAATATTCATTTTACTCTTGAGTTTGTGAAATTCTTTATAACCAGTTTAGAAATAAACCTATCCATAGATACATCATTGCCTGTGTAGTTAGAAAACATTAAAAGACTAATAACATACCTTTTGATAAAAGTGGGAGAAGAAGATTCTCATACACTCTTGGTGAGAGTATAAAAGATTATGACCTTTCAAAAGCAATTTGACAATAACTGTTAAAATGTTTATAAATGTGTCACCTATATTGATCGAATAATTCTATTTCTAGAAAATTTATCTGCAGAAGAAGTCACTCGTTTGTCTATGGATACAGTACAAAGATGTACACTGTGAGTTTATTTGTAAACACAACAATTTGGAGATTCTATGTATGTAATAAAATGGGACAGCTTAATAAATATAATATGTTCTTAGTATGGTCTATAGAACAATTATTATTTGTACAATTTATTATTATGTACTTTATTATTCCTGAGTGACATATCTAAATATTGACCTTGAAAGGTGTCAATGATATATCATTGAGAAGAGGAAAATTTCTATTACCCTTTTAATGGGAAGAAAAACAAAACAGTCTTAATGCTTGGATGTGTGGTTCTCTTTGTATGTACACAGGCAAGCATCTGGGAATCCAGTACTAAATGGTTAATGTTTACCTTGGGGAAGGATTATGTCTACTTTTGGAAGAATGTCTACTTTTAACTTTGTACAATTTTGCACCATTTTCAACTTTTGTATCTTGGTACATGTGACATAGTTATAGCCAATGAGACATAAATGGATGTCACTGGGAAAGCTCGCTGAGTTCTGAGAAAAGTCATTTACAGGGTCACATTCAGGTGGTCCCTGCCTTTGCTCTTTACACTCACCCACGTTTCATTTCTGAATGTGGATGAGGAATTCCTTAAGGAGCAGCTGTTCTGTAAGCACTGGGCTAAGGGATTCATGCTTAGAACTGGCATAATGGAAAGCCAGAAGGGGGTGGTGTTTCCAGTGAAAGTATGGACTCACTGAATAGGCCATGAATGGTTCTCTTTCAAACTTCTTGTTATATAAATAAATAGAGCCATTACTTTAAGTTAATACTTTTCAGGTTTTTGTTATTCACAGCCAAAGCATTGCTTAACTCTCCAGGTACTGAGGTATACCTGGTGGGATATACATACTAATATAAGTACAATCAGGCCTCATCTGAAGAGGCAGCTTGTAGCTCAACATGAATCCCTAGACCTAGCACAGTACCTGACACATCTTTTAATGAGGAGAAAACAAATAGTGGGATTATGGATGATTCTAGTTTCTTTTTTGTACTTGCTTATATTCTCTGAATATTTAAAATCAGGACAAAAAAAGCTATTTTTAAAAATTATTAAAACTGTATAGGAAAGCTGTGTGGTACAGCTGAATGACAAAGTAGAACTTTGTTACTCTGCAAATTTTAACATTGCAAATAAAATGTTTTTCTCCTCCTCCTTTCCTCTACAAACTACTTAAAAAAATAGAATAAATCCTGATAAAACTCAATATGCAAGATGAGTATTAGTCCGATCACCCACCAGGATGATAAAAGAGGTTTACTTCACAATTATATTACATATTTATAAAGAAAAAATTTTGAAAACATTTTCTTTTACATTGATGGATGCCTCAACATTAACCATAAAAATAATAAAAAGAATTAAGCATTTTTGTTTGGCTGCTGCTAAGAATGAATGTATGATGTACTGTATTTCAATCCAAGGGACACATTTATCTTACTTCTCAGAAAAACTTTACATAAAAATCAACTGAAACCCCTCTGGGTGGTGCAACTTATACAACTTTTTAGAAAGTGTCATAGCATTAGTACTGTTATACCAGTGGTCTCAAAACTGGGCCACATGACAATATCTTGGGCATTCTGTGTTGTCAACACTGAGGGGATGCCACTAGTATCCAGTGGGCAGGGGCTAGCAATGTTGCTCAGCAATGCACAGGACAGTCCTCTCAGCAAACAATTATTTGGTGAAAAATGCTACTAGTGCTGAAGTTAAGAGATCCCTGGTTTAAGTGACTTTTTTTTTCCTCTGTCTGGTAATTTAGGATCCATCTACCCCTATAAGTAATTTGACTGCTTTGACTTTCTGGATTTCTAAATTGCAGTGAACCATTTCCTTCCTTCTGTTCATTAAACAAACAGTATCATCCTATCTCCTGCACTTCACACCATTTATTTGGATGTTGGAATTGCCCTTTCTTCACATCTCTTCTTTGCTGGATCTTCTGTGCCATTATGATCTCTGCTCAGATATCACCTCCTCAGAGAGAACATTCCTGATCATTCTGGCTATTGTCTCTAAGCTTTCTCTATCTCATTGTCCTGTTTTATATTCCTTATCTGAAATTATCTTGTTTACTCGCTTAGTGTTTTTCTCTATAATAATGACTTTATGATTTTTGGAAAAAAGTCCCATAACCCTTCAAGGCCTTGGATGAGGTGACTTCTGAGGATGTGCACAGTCTTGTTGAGACCTACCTTCTTTCCTCTTTCCAGCCACACTTGTCTTGTTCTGCTTCTTCACTGGAACATGCTGTTTCTGAGCCTTTTTACCCTTCCCTCTGACTAAAACTCCCTCTCTCCACATCCTGGCTAATACCTATTCATCCCTCAGCAGTTGTCTTTAAATACAACTTCTTCCACTGTCCACTTAGGTTGCTCACCATGATCCTCTCCAAAATTATTTATTCCATTTTAGTGATTGGCTTCCTTGGCCTGTCTTTTCTCTTGGCTGTATATCCTACAAAGGCAGGACATCAGTCTTCTGCCCTACTCCTCTCATCCCAGGCCCTGCCTTATCATTCACTTCCTGTATCCTGCAGAACTGAAACTCTGGTTTTTAGAAATTAAAATGTAGTAGAATCTTTAACAACACTTTTGTCTGCTTTTGTTAAGAAATACTAACTTTACAGACTCATCTCTACCATTCTTCTTCAAGCTGCATGTGGTCTAAATATAAACTTTTCAACAATAACAAAAAAATGCAAACAAGGTCCTTTGCTAGTAGAATCTTTTCTAGAGAATATAACTAAACAAGAAAGAGAAAAAGAGACAGAGCATACACAAGCAGTCATAATCTTGTTAATTTAATTAAAGTGAAAGAAGCCCACAATTAAACTTCGGACTGAGGTTGGGAACACCCACCCATACCCCCACAGCTTTAAAGCTGAACAAGCTACAAACATCAAACCCATCACTACTTTTGTGAGACCCTGATGAAAGGATTTATGGATTGTGTAACCATATATTCCCCTAAACTTCTCCCAGTGGAAAGTATCACCTCCCATAGCAATCCAGGCAAACTCCTGAAGTAGCCAAAGTAGGCAGGATCTTGTCCTTGAGGATATTAGTTGCAGAACAAATTTTGCAAACCATACTCTGAAGCTCACATAGACCTGCAGACATTGAATCTTGCAGTCAGAAATGAACTTTGGCCTTTTTTGTCGATGAATTGGCTTCCCCACATTGCTGTTCATCTATTAATTCATTTTTTAATAAAAAATCTGGACACCAAAAAGAAAAATATTGAAGGAAGTTTGGAGAATTTTCTCTTTTGAAGCCCTCATTTAATAAAATTTTATCATATTTCTTTTTAATCTTTGGCACTTTTCATGAAAACCATCATCCTAAATACCACAGAGTGAAACTTATCATTATAATTCGGATTTAGGAAATTGATGGTCTGAATTTGAAATTTGAATTTCATTTATGTACCTGACTGAGTGGACCGTTTTATAGCCATTCTGAATGTAAAATAGAGATAACATCATTTCAAGGCCAGTGAGCTCCCACAGTTCTCAATAACACCTACATTAATTTTTTTGTTAATTAATTAATTAATTAATTAATTTTGGGGAAATCAATATTTATTTATTTTCCCAAGCCAGTGGAATGGATGAAATATTTGCTCTGGCTCTGGGATATTTATAAACTAGACTAAAATATTAATCAAGGAGGGTCCTTAGAGATTATATTCTACACACTCATGTTACAGTGAAACTGAATCTCTCAGAGTAGAAATAAATATAAGCAAGTCATACAGACAAGGATGAGGCTGAAATATTTTTCCTATACATGATAGTGTCACCACTAGTTTTTACCCCAGCAGCATTTCTTCTCTGGATTGCTCTAGTAGTTTTCTAACTGGTTTCCCTGCTTCCACTTTTATATTCTTCAATCTGTTTCTCTACTGTAGTAAGAGTAGTTTTATATTATAACTTACATCACTCTAATCCCTTGCAATAGCTGTCTCAAGGCATAAAGAAAATAATGCAAACTCTTGACAACAATACAAAATTGTGCAAGATCTGACTCTTTTCTTTCTCCAAAACCATATCATATTACTTTGTCCCATTCACTATGCTTCAGCTATACTGTTGTTCAGTTCTTCAAACACACCACACCTCACTTATCCCATGGCATTTGTACTTGCTCTCCCTTCTGTTTGGAGTGCTCCACTTTCTCTCCTGTGCATGGTCAAATTATTTACACCTTATAACTTAGCTTAAGTGTTTAATTATTTAAGTGTCTGATTAAATTAATTACTTCCTTTAGAGTCCTTGCTATATAAAAACCAGACTGCCCTTCTTAGTATTATTTCTGTTTCTCTTGCTTTGTTTCTTTCCTTTATAATATATATCAGATTATAATTATTTTTGTGATACAATTTTAGTCCCTTCCCCCTGTTAAAACATAACTCTTGTGTCTAGCACAGAGCAAGGGACAGCGTAGGGTCCCCATTCCTCCTTGCAGAATAAAAGAATAAATGTGGCTTGAACTCAAATCTCCAATGTCAACACTGAATGCATATCCAACTATATGAAGATGAAGGTATTAAAAATATAATTTTGATTTTTCAAGATGGAGGAATGAATGGAAGTCACACTGACCTCCTCCCGGCAACTCTGGAATTACAACTAAATTGTGGAGAAATCATCAAGAACAAACCTGAACAATAGTGTGAGAGAGAATCCTTACAACCTCGGACATACAGAAGAATCAGCTTTAGCACAACCTGACTGGTAAGGAGTGTAGTGGAGACATGAGAAGGCTGGCTGGTCACTCACAGGCAACAGTGCCATAGGGATATTTTTGTGGTCACTTGGTCACCTGAAAAGAGTGGGGTCTAAACCATAAGTGGGGAGCTCCAGCTTATAGCACCAGAGCCCCAAAAGGATACAGATAACAGCCAGTTGTGAAAAGCGGCAGGGTTGCTTTCTGCCAGAGACCGGTGGCTGGAGACACAAAGAACCATTTAAAGTACCAACACATAATTTTTTTTTTAAATTAATTTATTTACTTTTTAAATAATTTCCCCTCCCCCTCTTCTTGCCCCTCACCTTCCCTCCCTCATCCCGTTTGTCCATGAGTCCTCTTATGTTCTTCCCTTTTCCTGCCCCCCTTCCCTCGTCCGTGATTTCTTTTCCTTTTCCACATAATTTTTGTTTGCAGCCCTTACCCTGGGTCCCAGCAAAGGCAGGGTGAGATGGGGCAAGAGACACCTGAGGAGAGACTGGGAACAGAGATTTTGGGGAAAGAACTTAGAGAATAATGAGCAGGATCCCAGAGTTGAGCTATCCCCCATACTGCTGCAGCCATCTTGCTCAGGCAGATCACTCCCCTGAGCCACAGCAGCATGAGAGGAAACAATAGCCTTACCCCCCTGCCCTGGTCCTATGGTGCTTAAACCTGACTGCTGAGTGCAGAGTGGCAGACACAGACAGTAGATCCCTGGCTAAAGTAGGCACAGAGTAGACTAGAAACACTTGAGGAGAGACTGGAGAAGGAGGCTATACGGAGAGAATTGAGAGAGTAGCTGGTGGGAACCCACTGCTGACTCCTCCCCGAGACGGCAGCAGCTATCTTGTTCAGGCAGACCACTTCCTTGAGCAGCAGCAGACTGAGATGAAACATCCCCGCCACCAAGAGGGACTCTGCTGAGGCCCTTTAGAGATTAAGCCTGACTGCTGAATATGGAGTGACTAGATTAACCACTGAACAAGACAGCCACAAACAGTTGATTCCTGAAAGCCTCAAAGAGACTGCCTAAGGTCAGATAGGTTCAACATAGGACATCATCAGAGGCAGATCTAGAAAGAAAAAACAGCCATAAATACTAGAAGCCAATGAGACAAAATACAAAGTGGTCTTCTTCATGATTTGCAATATTTTCTTTACAGCATAGCCTTATAACATCCATTTTGAGTCTATCAAGATGTGCATATTAAGTCATTAGATTTTGTACTAATATTTTATTTCTCTCCTTTCTTATAATAGTCTTAATCTCTTTACAGCCTTATTGATACTGGTTCATTTGCTGTTGATAATAGGATTGCACTGGAGAGTTATTTTTGTGGATGTGGGTTTGTTTCTTGGGCTTTGTCATTTTGTTCTCAAAGGACCTGCACAAAAATACAAAAGATCTGGTGGGCAGAGTGACCTAGTCAACCAGCTGGAGGTTAAGACTCACCAAAGAACAAATAACAATCAAAACCCAATTACTTCCAGAGAGCCAACATAAATGGCACACAATACATTCTAAGAACATCAAGTTCAGGAGATCAGAGAGATTACACCACTGAATCTCAAAGGTTGCCTACCATAGAAGTTCACACCACAAAGTCAGGAAATCAAGACATATCAATTAAAGAAGCAGAAGCAAAAAAGAGGAGCCTCACAAATAATGGGAAGACAAAGAAACAAACCAAATTCAAGGGGAAAGGAGGAATACCCAGAAAGAGAACTAAATGAAATTGAGGCAAATAAACTATCTGATACTGAGTTCAAAACAATGGCTATAAGAAAGCTCAATGAGCTGAGTGAACTTGAAGAGAATTACAAAAAACTACAGAGAAAATATGAGGAACTTACTGTAAACTATATCAGCATGAAAAAGGACATAGAAATTATCAATAAGAGACAAGAGGAAGTGAAGAATACAATTTCTGAATTGAAGAACACAGTAGAAGGAATCAAAAGCAAGCTAGATGAAGCCAAGGATCGAATCAGTGAGCTGGAGGACAAGGTAGTAAAAAGCTCCCAGAAAGAGCAATAAAATAAAAAAAAAAAGACTCAAAAAGAATGAAAAGGCATTTAGGGATATGCAGGATAACCTGAAACACAATAATATCTGGGGTCACGAGAAAGAGAAGGAGACAAGAAAAATATAGAGAACATATTGGAAAAAATAGTGATAGAAAACTTCCTTAATTTGAGGAAAGAAAAAGTCATACAAGTCCAGGAAGCACAGATGATACCATTCAAGAGGAACCCAATAAGGTCCACTCCAAGACATGTCATAATTAAAATGGCAAATATCAAAGACAAAGGAAGAATCTTAAAGACAGAGAGGAAGAAACAGGTAGTAACAGATAAGTAAGCCCCAATACAGCTAGCAGCTGACATCTCCACAGATACACCACAGACCGGAAGGGAATGGCAAGAAATATTCCAAGAACTGAAAAGCAAAGGCCTGCAAGCAAGACTGCTCTACTCAGTAAGGCTCTCAATTAAAATGGAAGGTGAAATAAGGAGTTACCCACATAAAAGAAGGCTAAAAAAAATATACCTCCACCTATCAGCACTGCAAGATAGGCTAAAGGGACTGCTTTAAGAACATGAAGAAGAAGATTGAGAGAGAGAGAACACAGGTACAAAGGAAAAAATGAATAAGTACCTATCAATAATAACTTTAAATGAAAATGGATTAAATGCTTTAATCAGAAGATACAGGAAAATTGAATGGATAAGAAAACATGACCTGCACATGTATTGCCTACAAGAGACCCACTTCAGAACAATGGACCTACACAAACTGAAAGTAAAGGGATAGAAAAAAAATATTCCAGCCAAATGGATAGGAAAAAAGAAAAAGAAAGCTGGGGTAGCAATACGTATAGCAGACAAAAGAGATTTCAAAACAAAGGCCATAAAAAGAGACCCAGTAGGACGCTTTATAGTACTCAAAGAAGAGTTCATCAAGAAGACGTTAACATTGTAAAACTATATGCACCGAACTTAACAGCACCCCAATATATAAGGAAAATCTTGGAGGACTTCAAGAAGTGTATAAATAGCAACACACTGATAGTGGGGGATTTTGACACCCTACTGTCAAAAATGGATAGATCTTTCATACAAAACATCAACAAGGGTACTGTAGACCTGAACCACACATTAGAACAAAGAGACTTAACTGAGATATATAGAACCTATCCACATAAAGAAGCAAAACTCATACTTTTCAGAGGCACATGGAACATTTCCAAAGGTAGACCACATGATAGGACACAAAACAAGCCTCAACACAATCAAGAACATTGAAATCATAACAAGCATTTTCTCAGACCACAGGGGCTTAAAATTAGAAACCAACCTTGAAGAAAAATTCAAAACTATTCAAACTCCTGGAGATTAAATAGCATGCTATTAACATTGAATGGGTCAATAATGAGATAAAAGAAGAAATCAAAAAGTTTCTGGGAACAAATGAACACACAACAGTCCAGAACCTTTGGGACACAACAAAGACAGCCCTAAGAGGGAAGGTGATAGCAATACATGCCTACCTTAAAAAGACAGAAGCATTTCAAATAAATGACCTAACCCTACATCTTCAGAAACTGGAGGAACATCAACAAACAAAGCCTAGAGCGAGTAGAAAAACGGAAATAATCAAGATCAGAGCAGAATTGAATGACATAGAGACTAAAAGAACAATTCAAAAGATCAATAAATCCTGGAGCAGATTCTTTGAAAAGATAAACAAAATTGACAAGGCCTTGAGCAAACTTATTAAGAAATTATGCGAGGGGACCCAAATAAATAATAGCAGAAATGAAAGAGGAGAAATTTCAACTGATAACACAGAAATACAAAAGATTAAAATAAATTACTATGAACAGTTATGTGTCTAGAAATTTGAAAATCTGAGTGAAATGGACAAATTTCTAGAAAAATATAACCTTCCAACACTGAATGAAGAAGAAGCAGAAAGCCTGAACAGAAGAGCTGGTGAAATTGAAGCCGAAATAAAAAATCTCCCAGCACACAAAAACGCTGGACTAGATGATTTCACAGGAGAATTTTACAAAACATTTAAGGAAGAGCTAACCTCTGTCCTTCTCAGACTATTTCAAAATATCCAAGAAGAAAGAAGACTCTCAAACTCTTTTTATGTGGAAAGCATCATCCTAATCCCAATACCAGATAAAGATACAAACCAAGAAAGAAAACTACAGGCCAATATGGCTAATGAACATAGACGCTAAAATCCTCAACGAAATATTGGTAAACCACATCTAGCAACAACATGATCAAGTGGGATTCATCCCAGGGATGCATGGATGGTTCAATATTCATAATTCAATAAACATAATACATCACATAAATAAAGGAAAGACAAAAATCACATGATCATATAAATAGATGCAGAAAGAGAATTTATTAGACAGCATCCAATTATAATAAAAACACTCAGTAAAAGGGGCATGTCTCAATATAATAATGGCCATATATGGAAAACCTACAACCAGCATCATACTCAGTGGGCAAAAACTATAAGCTATATCACTATGATTGGGAACAGGACAAGGTTGTCTGCTTTCACCATTTCAATTTAACATAGTATTGGAATTCCTAGCCACAGAGATTACACACACACACACACACACACACACACACAGAAATAAAATGCATCCAAACTGGAGAGGAGGAAGTAAAACTGCCATTGTTTGCAGATGACATTATAGTGTACATTAAAAACCCTATTGACCCCACCAAAAAACTCCTTGACCTGAGAAGTGAATTTAGCAAAACAGCAGGATACAAAGTCAATATGCAGAAATTGAGGGGAGAGAAAAGATGGCGGAGGAGTGAAAGGGAGTCACGCTGACCTCCTCCCAAAACCAAACTGGAATTGCAACTAAATAATGGAGTAATCACCTGGAAAGCAGTGGAGCGATAGTGGGAGAGGAGCCTTGGTGCCGCGGACAGTGGATTCGACTCTCACACATCCCAACGGGTGAGAATTGCGGTGGAGGCTCGAGAGGGTGGGCTGGGTGCGCACGGGCACTGGCACCAGAGGGACATTGAAACGGCCAGTTAGCGTCCCCCCGAGAAGAACGGGGTCTGAATCATAAACAGGAACCCCTAAACTACAGCAGCTAAAGCCGAGAAAATACAGACAAAACGCAACCCCAAAAACACCAGAGACAGGTGGCTGGGGATGCAAAAAGACATTTAAAGGGCAAACGCAAAAGTTGCAGCGGCAGCCACCCTCCTTGATCGCTGGGTAGAGGCGGCAGCAGGGTGGGCTGGTGCCTGGGAAAAGACTGGTGAGGAAAACTTTGTGAAGAGAACTGAGACTGCTGCCGGTGGAGCCCGGGTGATAATGCACTTCCCACTCTGCAACTACCATCTCGCTCAGGCATAAGGGAATCAATTAACCTGCCTTTTGTGCGCTCCGCACACAGCTTGTACGCCTGTGAGCTACGGGGCTGAGTGCAGACTGGCTGGGAGAGCCTTGAGGAGAGACTGGAGACGGAGGCATTGGGGAAAGAACGGGAGGAGGAACCGGGGAGTCCCGACTCCCTCCCTGTTTGGTAGTCTCCGTTGTGGGCTGGAAAGGCGCGACCCCAAAGAGGCAGAAGCGGGGCGCGCATGAACCAGACTGCCTGCGATTGAAACGCAGTGCGCACAGGGGTTGGATCCTCGGCCGAAGGGGTCACAGAACTGCCCAGAGGCCCCTAAGGGGAGACTAGAAACGGAGGCATTGGGGAAAGAACGGGAGGAGGAACCGGGGAGTCCCGATTCCTTCTCCTTGCCGAAGTCTCCATTGCGCGGGAAGAGGCCACACCCCCAAAGAGCCAAAAGCCGAAAAGCAAACATAGAAACCCCCAAAACACCCAGAGCAGGCGCGCACACTTGCGCCGAGTGACTGGCGAGGGTTGGCGAGCGTGTGTGTGACCCACGCGGGCTGGCGAACGCTTGGACCTACCGGCAAGGCCTCACACAGACTGGCACCCATACGGCCTGCTAGGGATTGCACAGAGGGGCAAGGGCAGGCGTAAATTGACCTACCCGCCGCGATTGCGGAGCGGCCCACAAAATAAGTAGAGCTGCCCAGAGTCCCTGGAGGAGAGACCAGAAACAGGATTAACCGGAGAGTCCTAGAACTGATTTCCTCCCATTTCCCTAGTCCCCATTTGGCGAGGGCAAGCAACGCACCCAAAGAGCCAAAAGCGGGGAAAACACACAATAGAAGACCCTAAACTGACCAGTGCCGCGAAGCTCGCGTGCCAGGGAGGCCAGATGAGCACGGGAGGTCGCGAATAAGCCCCCTGGTCTGGGGCAAACACATGCGAGCCCAGGCAGGTGGGGGACCCTGCCGCGCTGGGAACGCGCTCAAGGAGCTCTCGTGAGAGTGCAGAGAGATCCCAAAAAATAGCCCAGCCCTGACCGAAGGGGTCACAGAGCTGCTCCAAGCAGGAGTCAGACACAGGCATTAGACTCCTGAAAGGCTCAAACAAACAACCCAAGGCCCTATAGGGTCAACAACTGACATCATCAGAGGCAAGCCCAGAAAGAAAAGTAAAGGACAAAAATACTTAACAGACTCTCACAAAAATGGGAAGAAAAAGAAGTTCCCCCCCAAATGAGTGGAAAAGGGGACTCCCCACAGAGAGAGCTCAATGAAATAGAGGCAAGGGAACTATCAGATATGGAATTTAAAACAATGGTTCTAAGGAAGCTCAATGAGCTCAGCCAGCTCAAAGAGAACTATGAGAAACTGCAGAGAAACTATCAGGATCTTACAGCGAACTATATCAACCTGGAAAAGGACATAGAAACTATCAAGAAGACACAAGACGATATGAAGAATACCATTTCTGAAATGAAGAACACAGTAGAAGGAATCCAAAGCAGGCTGGATGAAACTGAGGATCGAATCAGTGAGATGGAGGACAAGGTAGAAAAAAGCTCCCAGAAAGAACAAGATATGGAAAAACGGCTCAAAAAGAATGAAGAAGCATTTAGGGAAATGCAGGACAACCTGAAACGCAATAATATCCGTATAATAGGGATACCAGAAGGAGAAGAAGAGGAGCAAGGAATAGAGAACCTCCTCGAAAAAGTAATGATGGAAAATTTCCCTAATTTGAGGAGAGAAAGGCTCTCATGGATCCAGGAGGCACAGAGGACCCCACTCAAGAGGGACCCAAGGAGGTCCACTCCAAGACACATCATCATTAAAATGGCAAATGTCAAAGACAAAGAGAGAATCCTCAAGACAGCAAGGGAGAAGGAGAAAGTAACATACAAGGGGGCCCCGATACGCCTAGGAGCTGACTTCTCAACAGAAACACTACAAGCTAGAAGGGAATGGCAACAAATATTCCAAGCCATGAAAAGCAAGGGCCTACAGCCAAGGCTGCTCTACCCAGCTAGGCTCTCCATTAAAATAGAAGGAGAAATACGGAGTTTCCCAGACAAAAGAAAGCTAAAAGAATACATCTCTACCAAACCAGCACTCAAGATATGCTAAGGGGACTGGTTTAAGAGATGAAGGAAAAGATTGAGACAGAGAGGAACACAAGTACAAAGAGAAAAGATGAGTAAGTTTCTATCAGTAATATCTCTCAATGTGAATGGACTAAATGCCCCAATCAAAAGACACAGGGTAGCTGAATGGATAAGAAAACATGACCCACACGTATGCTGCCTACAAGAGACCCACCTCAGAGCAAAAGACCTACACAGATTGAAAGTAAAGGGAAGGAAAACAATATTCCAAGCAAATGGACATGAGAAAAAGGCTGGCGTTGCCATACTTGTATCAGACAAAGTAGATTTCAAAGCAAAGGCCATAAAGAGAGACCCAGAGGGGCACTTTATCATACTTAAAGGAAGAATCTATCAAGAAGACATCAACATTGTAAACTTATATGCTCCCAATATAGGAGCCCCCAAGTTTATAAGGAAATTGTTGGATGACTTCAAAAAAGATATAGATAGCAACACACTGATCATAGGGGATTTCAACACCCCACTGTCAAAAATGGACAGATCTTCCAACAAAACATTAATAAACATATCGTGGCGCTGAATGACACACTGAATCAAAGAGACTTAACTGACATATATAGAATCTTACATCCCAAAGAAGAAAAATACACATTCTTTTCAAATGCTCATGGCAGTTTTTCAAAGATAGACCACATGATAGGACACAAAGCAAGCCTCAGCAAATTCAGGAAAATTGAAATAATACCAAACTTTTTCTCAGACCACAAGGCCTTGAAACTCGAAATCAAACTCAAAGAGAAACTTCAAAAACTTGGAAACTCATGGAGACTGAACAGTACACCATTAAACAATGAATGGGTCAATAATGAGATAAGAGAAGAAATCAAAAAATTTCTGGAAACAAATGAAAATGAACAGACAACTGTCCAAAACCTATGGGACACAGCAAAGGCGGTCCTGAGAGGGAAGTTCATAGCAATACAGGCTTACCTTAAAAAGATAGAAACATTTCAAATAAAAGACCTAACACTACAACTTGAAGAACTGGAGAAACAACAACAAATAAATCCCAGAGCAAGTAGAAGGAAGGAAATAGTCAAGATTAGAGCAGAACTGAATGACATAGAGACAAAAAGAACAATTCAGAGGATCAACCAATCCAGAAGCTGGTTCTTTGAAAAGATTCATAAAGTGGACAAACCTTTAAGCAGACTCATCAAGAAAAAAAGGGAGAGGACCCAAATTAATAATATCAGAAATGAAAGAGGAGAAATAACAACTGATACCACAGAAATACAAATGATTATCAGAAACTATTATGAGCAATTATATGCCAAGAAATTTGAAAATCTGGATGAAATGGACAAATTTTTAGAAAAGTATAATCTTCCAACACTGAAGGAGGAAGAAACAGAAAGCTTGAACACACCGATAACAGTTGTGGAAATTGAAGCAGTAATCAAGAAACTCCCAGCACACAAAAGCCCAGGGCCAGACGGTTTCCCAGGAGAATTTTACAAAACATTTAAGGAAGAGCTAACCCCTGTCCTTCTCAGACTATTCCAAAAAAATCCAAGAGGAGGGAAGACTGCCAGACTCCTTCTATGAGGCCAGCATCACCCTGATCCCAAAACCAGATAAAGACCCTACAAAGAAAGAAAACTACAGGCCAATTTCGCTGATGAACTTAGATGCTAAAATCCTCAACAAAATATTTGCAAACCGCATCCAGCAATACATTCAAAAGATTATCCATCACGATCAAGTGGGATTCATCCCGGGGATTCAGGGATGGTTCAATATACGCAAATCAGTAAACGTGACACACCACATAAATCAAAGAAAAGACAAAAACCACATGATCATCTCGATAGATGCAGGAAAAGCATTTGACAAGGTACAGCACCCATTTATGATCAAAACACTCAGCAAAATGGGAACAAATGGGGCATTCCTCAACGTAATAAAGGCCATATATGAAAAACCTACAGCTAATATCATACTCAACAGGCAAAAACTGAAAGCTTTCCCACTAAGATCGGGAACACGCCAAGGATGTCTGCTCTCACTGCTTCTTTTCAACATCATATTGGAAGTCCTAGCCACAGCGGTCAGACAAAAGAAAGAGATAAAAGGCATCCAAATAGGAAAGGAGGAAGTAAAACTATCATTGTTTGCAGATGACATGATAGTGTACATAGAGAACCCTGTAGACTCTACCAAAAAACTCCTCAACCTAATAAGTGAATTTGGCAAAACAGCAGGATACAAAGTCAACATTCAGAAATCAAAGGCGTTTTTGTACACCAGCAATGCAATAGAAGAAGAAGAAATCAGGAAAAATATACCATTCGATATAGCACAAAAAAAGATAAAGTACCTAGGGATAAATTTAACCAAAGACACAAAAGACCTGTATGCAGAAAACTATGCAACATTGAAAAAAGAAATTAAGGAAGACACAAATAAATGGAAGCATATACCGTGCACATGGATTGGAAGAATTAATATCCTTAAAATGTCCATACTACCAAAAGCAATTTATAGATTCAACGCAATCCCTATTAAGATACCAATGACGTATTTCACAGAAATAGAACAGACATTTCAAAAATTTATATGGAACCATAAACGACCTCGAATAGCCGCAGCAATTTTGAGAAAGAAACACAAAGTAGGAGGGATCACAATACCGGACATCAAACTCTACTACAAAGCCACTATACTCAAAACAATCTGGTACTGGCACAAGAACAGACCCATAGACCAGTGGAACAGAATAGAAAGCCCAGAAATAAGCCCAGGTCTCTATGGACATCTAATATTCGACAAAGGGGACAGAAGCATAAAATGGGGCAATAACAGCCTCTTCAACAAATGGTGTTGGGAGAGCTGGATGGCTACATGCAAAAAATTGAAATTGGATCATCAGCTGACACCATACACAAAAATAAACTCAAGATGGATAAAAGACTTAAATATAAGTCGCAACACCATCAAAGTCCTAGAGGAGAACATTGGAAGGAAACTCTCAGATATCTCACGCAGCAAAATTTTCACCGATATGTCTCCTAAAGCAAGGGACATAAAGGAAAGAATAAACAAGTGGGACCTCATCAAAATAAGAAGCTTCTGCATGGCTAAAGAAAACATCAGCAAAATGAAAAGGGAGCCAACCATTTGGGAAAATATATTTGCTAATGATACATCAGATAGAGGTTTGATCTCCAAGATATACAAAGAACTCACTCGACTTCAAGAAGACAAACGATCCAATCAAAAAATGGGCAAAGGACCTGGGCAGATGCTTTTCTAAGGAGGAGATACAGAGGGCCCAGAGGCATTTGAAAGGATGCTCTGCATCACTAGCCATCAGAGAAATGCAGATCAAAACCACCATGAGGTACCACCTCACACCAGTCAGAATGGCCATCATAAACAGATCCACAAACAACAGGTGCTGGTGAGGCTGTGGAGAAAAGGGAACTCTAGTCCACTGTTGGTGGGAATGCAGACTGGTGCAGCCACTATGGAAAGCAGTGTGGAATTTCCTCAGAAAGCTGAAAATGGAACTGCCTTTTGATCCAGCGATTCCCCTGCTGGGACTATACCCTGAGAACACCAAAACGCCAATACAAAAGAACCTATGCACCCCAATGTTCATAGCAGCACAATTTACAATAGCCAAGTGTTGGAAGCAACCTAAATGCACATCAGTAGATGACTGGATCAAAAAGTAATGGTACATATACACAATGGAATACTACGCAGCAGAAAGAATAAAAGAAGTACTAAACTTTGCGACTGCATGGATGGAACTGGAGAGCATCATGCTAAGCGAAATAAGCCAGGGGGCGAAAGACAAATACCATATGATCTCACCTATAAGCAGAACCTAACCAACAATGCAAAGATGCAAGGCAAATATGACCAGCAACACTGAAAGGAAAAGAAATCAACAGAGACAAGAGGGAAGGAGGGAGGGGGGGCGGGGAAAAGGAAGGGAAGGGGAAAGTCAAGGAACATATAGCAAGGACTCATGGACAAAACCAAAGGGGAAGAGCTGAGGGAGGGAAGGTGGGAGGGGGCAAGGGAAAGAGGTGGGGGGAAGGCAGAGACAAATGTATTTAAAAAGTAAATAAATTAATTAAAAAAAACAAAAACAAAAAAAAAAACAAAGTCAATATGCAGAAATTGAAGGCATTTTTATACACCAACAATGAAATATCACAATCAGAAACCAGGAAAAAAATCCTATTTGGTATAGCAACAAGAAAAATATAGTACCTAGGGTAAAGCTTAACCAAGGAAATAAAAGACCTGTACTCAGAAAACTATAGAACACTGAACAAAAAAATTAAAGAAGACACACATAAATGGAAGCATATTCTGTGTTCATATATTGGAAGAATTAACATCGTCAACATGTTCTTACTACACAAAGCAACTTATAGATTCAACACACTCCTTATTAAAATACCAATGACATTTCACAAATATAGAACAAACTTTTTAAAAAGTTGTATGGAACCATAATTGACCTTGAATAGATGTAGCAATTTTGAGAAAGAAAAACAAAGCAGGAGGGATCACAATACCTGTCATCAAGCTATATTATAAGGCCATTGTAATCAAAACAGTCTGGGACTGCCATAAGAACAGACACATAGATCAATGGAACAGAATGGAGCCCAGAAACTGATCATGCCTCTATGGTCAATTAATATTCAACAAATGGGACAGAATCATAAAATGAAATAAAAATAGCCTCTTCAACAAATGGTGTTAGGAAATCTGGACAGCTACATGCAAAAAATTGAAATTTGACCACCAACTTACACAACAGACAGCAATAACCTCAAGATGGATAAAATACTTAAATATAAGTCATGACATCATAAAAGTCCTAGAGGAGAACATAGGCAGGAAACTCTCAGATATTCCATACTACAATATTTTCATGAATATGTCCCCTAGAGAAAGGGACATAAAGGAAAGAATAAACAAATGGGGCTTCATCAAAATAAGAAGCTTCTGCACAGCTAAAGAAAATATCAGCAAAATGAAAAGGGAATCAACCAACCGGATGGGAAAATATACTTGTCAATGATATCACAGACAGGGGTTTGATCTCCAAAATATATAAAGAACTCACACAACTCCATTCCAGGAAGACAAATAATTCATTTAAAAAAATGGGCAAAGGACCTGAACAGACAATCCCCAAGGAGGACATAAACAGGGCCCAGAGACATATGAAAGGATGCTCATCATCACTAGCCATCAGAAAAATGCAAATTAAACCCACAATGAGATACCACTTCACACTGGTCACAATGGCCATCATAAACAAATCAACAAACATCAAGTGCTGGTGAGGTTGTGGAGAAAAGGGGACCCTAGTACACTGTTGGTGGGAATGCAGACTGGAGCAGCCACTGTGGAAAACAGTTCAGAATTGCCTCAAAAAGCTAAACATGGAACTGCCTTTTGACCCAGCAATTCCACTGCTGGGATTATACCCTAAGAATCCCAAAACACCAAATAAAAAGAACCTATGCATCCCAATGTTCATAGCAGCACAATTTATGATAGCCCAGTGCTTGAAGCAACCGAAGTGCACATCAGTAAATGAGTGGATCAAAAACAATGGTACATTTACACAATGGAATACTCTGCAGCAGAAAGAAAGAGCTACTACCCTTCGTGGCAGCATAGGTGGAACTGGAGAACATTAATGTAAGCAAAATAAGCCAGAGTGTGAAAGACAAATACCATATGATATCACATGTAAGTGGAACCTAATCAAGAAAACCAACAAGCAAGAAAAGTATAACCAACTACTTTGAAAGAAGAGACAATCTGACAGTAACTGGAGTGTAGGAGGGTTGAGGGTAATAGGGAAAGGAAGGGGAAGGGTCAAGTTAAGGAACATGTATAAAGGACCAATGGACAAACCCAAAGTGAGGAAGGATTGAGGGTGGGAGGTGAAGATGGGGGGTAGGGGAAAGTGTTGGCAGGAAAATGAAGACAAATGTATTCAAACAATAAAAAAAAACAAAGAAACAACAAAAATATGTAATTTTAATATTACAGTTTCAACCACTACCAAGTCATTGGTTAGCTTAACATAAAGGTTAGCTGTGTTTCAAAAACATTCAGCATGTTTTACAGTACATACAAATGAATGCTACCAAAATGTTTTACTGAGAGTCTTAGACTTTTAAAGTCTAAGAGGATCCTAAACATCTCATTGGAATCTTATTTCATAAATGAAGAAACTACCGACCATACAGATGAATTACAACAAGTACCACAAAAACTGCTTACTCTAATAACCTAACACCTAATCTTGTTTTTTTTTAAATCCTGTTTTCCAAAAAATAGAATAAAAGTATCATTTCTCCTAACCTGCATTGAATCCTTACATTCCATTTACTGCATTCCCACCATGTACCCAATAGCTACACATTCACCCATCACCAATTGTTTGTGCCTTCATAATATGTCAGGTCACGTATATTAGATGTTTTAGGGGTTTTATCTTATTTTGTCCTCACTCCTCGTGCTTTAGGTAACTTTGTTACAGTCACTGAAGGGATGAGGCAACTCAGGTTTAGTAAATGAAGCCAGTCCCCCAGGTAAGAAATGGTCCAACAGGCTTACAACCTGAGGGCAGATTAGTGCAAAAGCGGGCGGTTTTTAAAGCCCCTGCTCTCTGTGTCATTGACTGGTGCTCCTGTGCCCACAGGAGTCATGTAGTTTTTCAAAGTATTGAGTTTTATTACAAAAAATCAGCTTTTCATCCAGTGAGAATAAGACTCTTTTTATGTAAAATGATTTTTATCTTTGGCAGAAAGCAACTCTAATACAAAGTCATATTTCACTCTGCTCTGAGCTTGGATTTCCCTATGCATCTCCATAATTCAACAGGACTAGGGAGAGAGAATTTTCCCTTGAGCATCTATTTATAGTTACACAGTGCAAGTCACTGTGTACTTGAAAACCACTTACCCACATTCCAATCGTTTGAGTAAAACCCTCTAGCTGGTATCGCATCCCTATTTCTGAGGTGAGTAGGCTATTCTACATATTATAAAAGAGTATATATGTGTGTGTATACACACACATAAGTGTGGGAATAAAGTCTAATATGGAAAGTGACAGACAAGATACAGGTAATTGTTACCTATTTCCCCTCTCCATCTTCTAAACCAATAACTGTTTGGAAGCTCTAAAGTATTTACCTAAAATACCTTCTTTCTGACAGACATTTGGGAAAGCCCCTCACCCTCTATGTTGCAAATCCTTGTACTCTCTGTCTCATGTCCAGTTTTTTAAAGGAATATATCACCTTTATTTCCTTTTGAGTCTTAAAAATCAATTTTTTTTCCTACCCACATTTCATTCTTTTTGGAACAACAGCCCGATTCTACTAGGAGATCATCTCTGCCGCCTTCTCAGTCATGTGGTCTGTATAGCCCCTGGCCTGGCCAATTAGAGGCAGATAGTTCCATTCCTGGACCATGTACTTGGCTCTGGATTGAGCAAGTGATGAAACAATGCCTCAGATATTTGATGCCGGGACTTCTGTGGATCCACCTGGGAAGCAGGAGTTGTACGTTTCACTGGGACTTTATGACACATTGGAAAATAGACCTGGAGGTACTAGTGGCCATCCTTGCTACCTTATAAAGAGATATTTCCTGAAATTGAAACTAATTCAGAAAAAAAGCAACACCAAAGGATGGAGAGGGAGAGAAAGTGGGTGGGGGGAATACAACATGGTTTTATCCCTTCAGCCTGCCATGCCCCAAACCATCTACATCCTTGCTAACTTCAGTTCTTTACTGCAACAATTTCTACTCTCTCCTCTTTTTCTTTTGGGTTAAGCAATTTTGTTTGGATTTCTATCATTTTCAACAAAAAATTTGATTAATATAGATTGAACATCAATGTTTTTAAGAATTCTTTGATAGAAACAGTAAATTCGGTTCACTTTTCATCACTCTGTAAGCTCATTTTCTAAAAAATCATGTATGCTAAATGGCTCCCATGTGTTTTCCTAATAAACTGTACACTGAGGGTTGATTTTCCTCTAATGTTAAGTCCACACTATGTCCTATAACTGTCGGTGCATTAATCTACCATACTTCACAGGAAATAAACTTACTTTTGACTTTCTCCATGACGCCTTTCTCTGATAAAGGCTCTAGGCCTAGAAGAAGGATGCTTTGGGTTAAGAGAGTTTTTGGCAGTCCCGGGTTATGCTTTTGTACCTGGTCCACAGATACTTGGACCTCTTGAAAAATCCTTTATACCTACAGGAACCAAATTCCAAAGAGTTTTACTGACAGGGGAATCAATGCTACATAGAAACACCAAGGGACTTTGGAATACATGGAAAATTATTTAACTGCTGGTCCACATAAGATAACAGTAAATATTTTCTAATTCCAAGTATAGGCAATGCAAGAGATTTGGGAATGCTTTCTTACCTCACTCCTGGACGCAAATATGCTAAATGTGATAAGGATCACTTCAAAATATTAACAGCTCACATTTCTAAACTCCTAACCATATTCTGATGCTTGCTAGCCCTTCACTGAGACTCTTTCACAACCCCACCAGGTAATTACTACTTTTATTCCCATTACAAATAGGGGCTTAGAGAAGTTAAGAAGGTGATGGAGCAGACTCAAATTCACTTCTTCCTGAATGTAGAGTTCATAGCCACTTCCATTCTGCTTCACAACAGAAGGGATTTGGATGTAGTTCCCTGCAGCCTGCCTTTCAGCAGTGGGGAAAGTGTCACAGCTTTCCCAGGTTTGACATGGGGATTATTTCACCAGGTGAAAATCTGAGCAACAGGTTCCAACAGGGGTGTAACAGTACTAGAAATGAGTGGACCATTGTCTTAAGACTTCTCAAAGTATGGTCCTTAGGTCAGCATCATTATCATCACCTGGAACATTGATAGAAAAGCAGAACCCCAGGCCTCACCCTGGACTTGCTGAATCAGAATCTGCATTTCAGTAAGACACGCCCCCCCCCAGGTGATGCAGATGGACATTCAATTTTGGGATAGACTGGTCTGGAACCAGCTCTCAAATCCTGGTCCTTGGACAGCAACATTCTTATCAATGGGAGCATATTGTAGAAGTGGAAAAAGAGGAGGGAGGGAGGGGGGTGGGAAGGAAGGAAGAGTAGGGTAAGGAAGGCAAGGGAGGAAGAAATATCCATATCTTCATTAGCTGGAAATTCTTACATGCCTGATGTAATGGGTATTGGAATTAATGTTAGTTCAGTCAGGCAAGACAGCTTAGTGTAATGAGTTAGTGTCAGCCTCTGTGAAAGTTTACATCGTTTTTAATTATCATGATTAACCAGTTGACTGGTTTCTTTCTAAGAGCAGGAAAGTGTAGAGAGCATGTGAGCTAAGTAGCATCAGCAGCCCCCACAGCACATGCATAAGGAGAGCAGAGTGAAATGTCAGTCAGGCGAGAGGTGGATATTTTTAGGTTTTTAGAAGAAAACCAAAGGGCTTCATTTGACCCTCTTCTCCCAGTGTCAGGTGTCTGGCCTCTCCCAAGTATTCACCCATCCTTTTCTTTTCTATCCCTTTCACCTCTTATTTCCTTTGCCATATATTCTCCCAGTGGGGGGAAAGTGATGATAATGCCCATCAAATAGAGGTCAAGTAGCACAGAAGAAAATATCTCAAGGACTCTAATAATTAGCTGACAGTTGAGCTGTCCTCTCCCCTTCCCCAACACACTTATCAATACCCACAGTTCGTTGACTCAAGAGGGCCAGGCATTTTTGATGTCTGGTTTGAATCTGCTAAGCCTTAAAATGTCAAAATTTAGACAACACCTTAAAATGTATTTCTTTGTAGAAACTGAAATGGTGCTGTCTCTCCTTTATTTTCTTATAACATCACCTGGTTGTTGTTGTTATTGTTTTTTAAGAGTATTATCTTTTGGAGCAGAAAGTCTGGATACATTCTCAGAATGAGAAGGATCCATAATGGCAGTTAAATACCTTAGCACTTTATTTTTGGAGCTGGTGCTAGGAAAGAGAACAGATGAATGATTCTGAAAGCAGAGCTCACCTTCCAACCCGTCCTAACAGAGATGGAAAATTTCAACACAAAGAACAAGTACAGTGCATTGTCTGGTCTGCCAATGGTAAGTAACAACAGCTCTTCTAATGAGTTCATGAGTGTGAAAAACTCTGGAACTAAGTTATATTTGCTGGTTCATATTCATAGCAGCATCTAGCAACCTTAATAACATCTAACCATTGTTTAGCAGAGATTTATCTCATATTAGCAGTCTTCCCATTTTAGAAACAAGAGGAGTCACAGAAAAAGCACTCAGAGGGAAAGGAACGGCAGAATTGAAAGTTACATACAGAGTAATATAAGCTTGGATCTCTCCATCCCACCCCTTAAATATTAAAAAATAAATTCTTTAAACAACTTGTACAGGGTAGAAGAAAATTTCCAGGAGTCAATACAGAAATCTTAACAGAAACAATTACCCTTTTCTGAAGGAAAATCCCCACAAATCTGCTGCACAATTCACTTAAGTCAAGTCAGTGACTGGAAACTTGCCTCTGTAGGGTGTGAGAATTCTTGTGACCACTGGGAAAGAAGGTTTGAGACACCACAGCTCACTTCACATATTAGCCTCACACCTGATTTTCTGTGCAACCTGTGCAAGTTACTGGAGTTTTGAAGACTAGTTTCATCATCTGGAATGATGATTGTATACCCACCTTAGTCCCAGCCTAGGGCTGTATTATTTGAATAAAATCATACTTGTTAAGTGCTTAGTATATATGTATGAGTTCAGTAAGTCTGAATCTATGTGTTCTGATGGTCCAGTTTGCACTAATAGATGTGAATAACCTTGGATTATTGTGATGGGGTACTCAGCTTACTTTTGTGAATGTATCCCCAGGTAAGGAGAATCATTTGCATAAGGAAAGCCTGTCACTGAGAAATCTGTTTTTATTGACATCCAAAGCCCCCTGCACCTCTGGCAATATTCACAGAAGCCTCTTCTGCATGACTGAGCCCAAGAGTAGATGTGCGTCATTAAAGACCAGTCAGGCAGGACCAGTCACAGCTTCAAATTATGATAACAAACAAATTAAAGCCACCTACTTATCCCTGGGATCTGGGCAGCATACCCTAGAGAGGAGGGCTGCAGAAGACAGATAAATTGCTGGACAAGGGCAATCAGACTCTTTGGAATTCCTTTCCACACCTTCTGCATGTCCCCAATCAACTGGGAACTGTCTTTCTAGGCTCTGGCTGTGTATCCCTTACTGTTGCCTCCTGGAATGTACCCTTCTCCCAGTCCACATCTAATGGGAGCCCTCTACTAGAAACACAGACTTTCAAACCTGAAGCAAGCCTTGGTAAAGGGAGAATAACAGCACTGTGTACACCAGAGAGATGTTAAGGTTAAATGAGTTTCTGGTTGTGAAAGACCTTTGTAAACCATAAAAAGCAAGTCAAATATCAATATCATTAATGATGACACTGAAGGGAGGCAGAGATTTACTTTGGTCAGCTTATTCACATCCCTTTTAGATAAAAATAGTAGCTCTACTTATAAAATCTTCAACTCCACAACACATATGATACAGATCTTTTCAATTAAAGACTTTTTTTTTATATCTCAATCTCTTTCTTTTAAGACAAAGATCAAACTTCACTTTCCACTAACTACAGGGACACCTTTATTACAGGGTGTAAAAGTTTAAATGACCACCCTGGCTATCGGTTACATTGCACTGCATGACTGAATGAAAAAGATGACATTCCACTTCTGTCTAAATTCAGCCCCAACACTGACCACTTTAATATTTTCTTTATTGTGGATACTTTCTTTTCCCTACAAAGGAAATGTTTTATGTTCTAAAAGGCAGCAGCCAGGCTCAGGCAAAAAAGATTAAGAACTTGCTAACTGTGTCTAGGGGGCCTAATCTAACAGCACTATTCAATTTAGAAACTCAAGATGTTAACATTTTATTGATTGTATAATTTTTTTCTTCTTAATATTCAGAACTTCTACCTACAGGTATAAACCCTTTAAGATGACACAGTGAAGCTGTAAACATCCCAGAGAAGCAATGAATGCTTCTTAGGCCTGGCGCATTAATGAGCTCTCTCAGAGCTATGCAGCCCAGGACTTTCTAGAGGCTCGTTTAGCAGTGCTTACAGACCATGAGAATGAAGGGACTTCAATTTCTTGGGCCAATTTGGTAACAAGTCATTACACAGACGGCTCCTTCAAACTGGCTGCCAAAATGTGCTTTTCTGTTCATGTTATTTTTCTCAGGGCTGGAGATAAACCCAGTTAGTTCAGGCTTCAGCTTGTTTCTGTGCACAGAAAAGTTTCTCTCCCTTGAAGGACAAATCAAAACACCTTTCATAGATATTCTCACTGGGATCACCAAATGTGACATGGGGACATTGCCAAATCTTGTCAGGAATCAAATAAGATGGTCCTGTTAGGATGATGGGCCAGTATGCTTAATCGTCTTTAATAAAAAAGAAGTTGTCCTTGATGATGAGGAATCGTTTTTGCATGAAGAGACCTCCCAAATTAGGGTGATGTTGAAAGCAATTGGGCCAGGGCTCCTGTGGGGTACACAGGAAGAACGGCGAAACTTTGGTTAGATATCCTAGCAAGAAATGATTAAGACAAATAAAATAAAATCAACATGCATTAATAGTGGTTCTGGAAAATTAAATAGGTGATTGAGATCTAAGTGATCAGAGCCTCAGGAAGCATTTTTGTTTTTTTTATCTTTACTGTACTTTTAAAAATCTTTACTGTACTTTTATTTTTAAATTACAATTTAGTCCCTTTATACCTCCCTCCTACCAGCAATCATCACACTGTTGTCCATGCCCATGAGTCCTTTTTTCTTTTTTGCTAAATCCCTTCACCCACTAGAGTCCCCCAACTAATAGCTGTCATCCTGCTCTCCATCTAAGAGTGTACCACTAGTTTCCTTGTTAGTTCAGTTTGTTCTTTAGATTCCACAAACGAGTGAAATCATATGGTATTTATCTTTCTCTGACTGGCTTATTTCACTTAGAAAAATTATCTCCAGGCCCATCCATACTGTTGCAAAGGGTAAAATTTTCTATTTTATGGCCAGGTAGTATTCCACTGTATAAATGTCCCATAGTTGTTTTATCCACTCATCTATTAATGGAAACTTGGGCTGCTTCTATATTGTGGTGGTTGTAAATAATGCTGCAATGAACATAAGGGTCCTTATGTTCTTTCGAATTACTGTTTTGGATTATTTCAAATATATTCCCAGAAGTGGGATTGCTGGATCAAAAGGCAGATCCATTTTTAATTTTTGAGGTATTTCCATGCTGCTTTCCACAGTGGCTGCACCAGTCTGCATTCCCAGCAACAGTGCAAATGAGTCCCCCTTTCTCCACATCCTCACCAGCACTTATTTTCTGATATATTGATGATAGGCATTCTGACAGGTGTGAGATGGTATCTTATTGCGGGTTTTATTTGTACTTTTCTGATGATTAGTGACTTTGAGAATCTTTTCCTATGTCTATTGGTCATCTGTATGCCCTCTTTGGAGAAGTGTCTATTCAGGTTCTTTGCCCATTTTTTAATTGGGTTCTTTGTTTTTGGTGTTTAGTTATATAAGTACTTTGTAAATTTTGGATATTAACCCCTTATCAGATGTATTGACAAATATGTCTTCCCATTCTGTGGGTTGTCTTTTTATTTTGTGGATGATGAGTATTTGCAAAAAGTTTTTAGCTTGATGTAGTCAATTTTGTTTATTTATTTTTTTGTTTCCCTTGTCTGGGGAGATATATCTGATAAAAAAATTGTTACTAGCAATGTCTGAGATTTTGCAATCTATATTTTCTTTTATGATATTTATGGTTTCAGGTATGACATTTAAGTCTTTGATTCCTCTTGAATTTATTCTTGTGTGGGGTGTAAGAAGGTGGTCTAGTTTCATTTTGATGCACATATCTGTCTAATTTTCCCATTTATTGAATAAATTATCTTAGCTCATTGTGTGTGCTTGCTTCCTCTGTCAAATATTAATTGGCTGTAAAGGTGTGGGTTTATTTCTGGGCTCTCTATACTGTTCCATTGATCTATGTGTCTGTTTTTATGCCAGTACCATGCTGTTTTGATTACTATGTTCTCATAGTGCAGGTTGATATTAGGGAGTATGATTCCTCCAATTTTGTTCTTCTTTCTCAGGATCGCTGTTGCTATGCAGGACCTTTTGTGGTTTCATGTAAATTTTTGAAATATTTATTCTAATTTTGTGAAATAATTCTTTGGAATCATGATAGGAATTGTATTGAATCTATAGATGCTTTTGGTAGTATGGACATTTTAATGATATTATTTTTTCTTATCCATGACTATACTATGTGCTGTTACTTATTTGTACCTTCCTCAATTTCTTTCTTCAATATCTGATAATTTTATGAGTACAGGTCTTGTACATCCTTGGTTAGGTTTACTCCTAGGAATTTTATTCTTTTTGAAGCAATTGTGAATGGGATTGTTTTCTTGATTTCCCTTTCTATTAGTTCATTATTGGCATATAAAAATTCAACTGATTTCTGGCTGTTAATTTTGTATCCTGTTACTTTGCTGAATTCATTTATTGGTTCTAGTAGTTTCTTGGTGGAATCTTTGGGGTTATCTATGTACAGAATCATGCCATCTGAGAATAAAGACAGTTTTACTACTTCCCTTCCAATTTGGATGCTTTTTATTTCTTCTTCTTTTCTGATTGTTATGGTTGGGACTTCTAGTACTATGTTGAACAAGGGAGGTGAAAGCAGACATCCTATCTTGTTCTTGATCTTAATGGGAATGCTTGTAGTTTTTGCCTATTGAGTATGATACTGGCAATGGGTTTGTCATAAAAGGACTTTATTATGTTTAGGTATGTTCCTTCTATTTCCACTTTGCTGAAACTTTTTATCATTGGTGCTGGATTCTATCAAATGATTTTTCTGCATCTATTGATATGTTTATGTGGTTTTTATTCCTTCACTTTGTTTATGTGGTGAATCACATTTATTGATTTGTGAATGTTGCACCAACCATACATTCTTGGAATAAATTCCACTTGATCATGGTGTATGATCTTTTTGATGTATTGCTGTATTCAGTTTCCTAATATTTTGTTGAGGATTTTAGCATCTATGTTCATCAGGGATATTGGCCTATAATTTTCTGTCTTTGTAGTATATTTATCTTGTTTTAGAATTAGGATAATGCTGGCCTAGTACAATGAGTTTCAGAGACCTCTTTCCTTTTGAATTTTATGAAACAGTTTGAGAAGCGGAGGTGTTCTTAGAATATTTGGTAAAATTCACCTGTGAAGCCATCTGGTCCAGGGCTTTTGTTTGCGTGAGTTTTTTGATTACTGCTTCAATTTCACTAGGGTGTAATCTGTTTATTCATATCCTCTGATTTAGTTTTGGAAGATTGTATATTTCTGTGAATTCATCCCTTTCTTCTAGGTTGTCCAGTTTGTTGGCATATAGTTGTTCATAATATTTTCTTAAAATCCTTTGTATATCTTTGGTGTTGGCGGTTATTTCTCCTCTTTCATTTCTGATTGTACCTATTTGGGTCCTTTATCATTATTTCTTGATGAGTCTGGTTAAATGTTTATCAATCTTTATCTTGTCAAAGAACCAGCTCTTGGATACCTTGATATTTTGTATTTTTTAAGACTCTATTTCATTTATTTCTATCATCTTTGTTATTTCCTTCTTCTTACTTACTTTGGGCTTTATTTGTTGCTCTTTTTCAAGTTCCTTTAAGTGTGAAGTTAGATAATTTATTTGAGCTTTTTTGTGTTTATTTGTATTAGATCTGTAATGCTGTGAATGTATCTCTTAGGACTGCTTTTCTTGTGTCCCACAGATTTTGGATTCTTGTGTCCTCATTATCATTTGTTTGAAGGTATCTTTTGATTTCTTCCATGATATGCTGTTGACCCATTCATTGTTTGATAACATATTAACTAACTTCCATGTCTTTGCATGTTTTTCAGTGTTCTTTTTGTGACTGATTTCTAGTTTCATAGCATTGTGGTCACAGAAGATACTTGATATGATTTCAAACTTCTTAAATTTATTGAAACTTGTTTTGTGTCCTAACAAGGTTTCTCATAGAAAACATTCCATGTGCACTTGAAAAGCATGTACATTCTGCTGCTTTGGGGTGAAATGCTCTGAAGATATCAATTAAATCCACTTGATCAAGTGTGTCATTTAAGGCCACTGTCTCCTTGTTGATATTCTGCCTGGAAGATATATCCATTGAAATCGATTGTTAAAATGCACAAATATGACTATTTCTGTCAATTGCTCCCTTTATGTTCATCAAGAATTGCTTTACATATTTAGATGCACCAATGTTGGGTGTGTAAATGTTAACGAGGATTATAGCCTCCTGTTGGATTGTTCCCTTTGCCATTATGTAGTGTCCTTCTTTGTCTCTTACTATAGCTTTGGTTTTAAAGTCCAATTTGTCAGATATAAGTACTTCTACCCCAGCTTTATTTTTCTTTTCCATTTGCATGAAACACCTTTTTCCGTCTCTTTACTTTTAGTCTGTGTGGATCTTTCAATCTGAGATTTGTCTCTTGAAGGCGTGTATATATATATATATATATATATATATATACACACACACACACACACACATTTATCTGGCTTTCTTATCCATTCAGCTATCCTGTGTCTTTTGATTGGAGCATTTAAGTCATTTACATTTAAGGTGATTATTAACAGATACTTATGTAGTGCCATTTTATTGTTAGACTGTTTTCTTCTGTTTTTATTTTTCTCTCTCATTGTTTTCTCCTCTTTCTCTTTCTCCTTCTTTCTCTTTTCTTCTTCTTCAAGCAAGCCGTTTAACATTTGTTGCAGTGCTGGTTTGGTCTTAACAAACTCCTTTAGTTTTTTTCTTGTCTACGTAGCTCCTTATTTCTCCTTCAATTTAAAATGACAGACTTGTTGTGTAAAGTACCCTTGGTTGTAGGTCCTTGCCTTTCATTGCCTTCAATATTTCACACCACTCCCCCCTGGCCTGAGTGTTTCCATTTAGTAATCAGATGACAGTCTAATTTATGCTCCCTTGTAGGTAATTTCTTGCTTTTCTCTTGCAGCTTTTAGGATTCTCTCCTCATCTTTAAGCCTTGTCATTTTAATTATGATGTGTCTCAGTGTAGGCCTCTTTGTGTCCAACTTGTTTGGGACTCTCTGAACTTCCTGGAGTTGTGTCTTTTTCCTTCACCAGATTAGGGAAGTTCTTGTTATTATTTCTTCAAATTGGTTCTTGATACCTTGATCTCTCTCTTCCTTCTGGTATTTCCATGATGCATATGTTGTTCCACTTCATGTTGTCCAAAATATTCCTTATGCTCTCCTCATATTTTTACATTCTTTTCTCTTTTTGCTGCTCTGCCTGGGTTTTTTTTTTTTTTCTACCTTGCCTTCCAAGTCACTGATATGATTATCTGCTTCATCAAACCTACCCTTTATTCCTTCTTGTATATTACTTATTTCAAATATTTCATTCTTTATTTCTGACTTGTCCTTTTTTTATGATTACTATGTCTTTTTAATGCTTTTGAGTATCTTTATTATCATTACTCTAAACTCTCTGATAAATTGCTTGCTTCCATTTCATGTATTTCTTCTCTGGAGAGTTCTCTCATTCTTTCATTTGGGATATATTTGTCTTCCCATTTTGGCTGCTTTGTATTTTCTGCCTTAGCTGTTAAACTAATCAGTCATTGAAGTGATTGATTGTTAAATCAATCAAGCTTTAATCAAAGGCCTGGCTTAAGCACCATGGGTAGGGCAGAGTAATTCCTTTTGGCATGGCTCTAGCTTCACCTCAGGCTGATGCCAGTTGGAGGACTGGTCTGCCTGAGAAAGATGGCTTCTGCAGTTTGGAGAATGACTCAGCCCAGGGATCCTGGTGGCTGTCCTTCAGTTCTCTCTGCAGAGCCACCAACACCAGACTCTCCTCAAAGGTCTCTTGTCCATTCTGCCCTCCCTCTGCTGGATCCCAGGGTAAGTGGCTACAAATGAAATTTTGTGTGTTTGTTCTTTCAGAGGCTCTCTGAGTCTCTAGCTGTCTCTCTGTGTCAGACAAAAAACCCTGCTGCTTTTCACAGCTAGACGTTATCTGGGTTCCCTTCCAACTCTGGTGCTGTAGGCTGGGAAACCCAGCTTGGGCTTTAGACCCCCAAACTTCTCAGGGAAATCTTCTAGCCACGGAAATATCCCTCCAGAACTTAAGCTGCTACCCGTGGGAGCCTTGCACATGCCCTATCAGTCTCGTTGTATTAAAGTAGTTTCTTCTGTCTGTCCATTGTTATAAGGCTTCTCTCCAACTAGTGTTCAGTTGGTTATGCATGATTATTTCTCCACAATTTAGTTGTAATTCAAGATTGGTCCTGGAAAGAGGTTAGTTGTAACTTTCACTTACTCCTCTGCCATCTTTGATCTCATGAAAAGGTAGGTTTTTGATGTGTCTCTTGCAAAAAGAGCATCCAAGTTAGAGTAATAATGACGTGAAAATAAAAATTGGGTTATGGAAATTATACTAAATTGAAAATGTTTCTTGCAAGGCTAGCTAAGCAGTATGTGAATTTCTAACATCAATATTACATCAATTTTTGTGTACATTTTCATTTAAATATGTTAATTTTATATGGGTAAATATATGACAGCAGATCTTAACAATTATCAATAAAATCTTAACATCTTTTTTTCTGTTATTTCATGGCATAACTAACAAATGAAATTGTAAGATATTTAAAATGTTCAACACAATGACTTGATAATATATGTATGCATTGTGAAAGAATTGTCCCCTGAAATTAATTTATACATCTACCACCTTACATATTGACAATTATAAAATATACCATTACCAACTAAAGTCACCATGTTATACATTAGATCCTCAAATTTTATTGATAAACTGTAAACCCTGACTCAGTGAGTGTGGATTGGGGCCTGAGAGTTAAATTTCTAAGAAGCTCCCAGGTGCTGCTGGAGGCCTCTGGACTGCATTTTGAGTGTATAGATGCTGGATATCTTTGAAGATAGCCTAAGCAAAACATACCCCAAATGGACTAAAAGGCTTCAAATTAAGGAATGAATCTATATAGTTGTTGTACGGCTCTGCAACAACACTATAAATACTGATTTTTCTTGTGCTATGGCATTAACATTATCTGAAGGTTTGATTTGAAAATATTCACTGAACCCAGATTCAGCATGATAACTATTCATTTAAACAGAATGTTTATAGTAGCATAAATTTCCTATTCTTCTAAAAAGAAATTATTTAGAATATATTTTTAAATTATTTAAGTGAGAGAGCTATTTTCCCTCAGACTGACAATACACAGTAGGAAATTTCTAAAACTTAAAAGCAATGCTTGAAAAATGAAGATGGCAGAGGAGTGAATGGGAGTCATGTGGACCTCCTCCCAAGACCAAACTGGAGTTGTGACTAAACAGTAGAGAAATCACCTGGAAAACAACGGAAAGATAGGGGGAGAGAAGCCCTGGAGCTGTGGACAGACAATAGAATCAACTTTCACACATCCAAATGGGTGAGAAGTATGGTGGGGGCTCGAGAGGGTGGGCTGGGCACCCAAGGGCACCAGCACCAGAGGATCATTGAAATGGCCAGTTGGATCCTCCTGAGAAGAACAGGGTCTGAATCCTAAACAGGGACCCCTAGACTACAGCAGCTGATTTAGGAAAATGCACAGACAAAACGCAACCCTGAAAAGCTTAGGGGTGCTCTCTGCCAGAGACAGGTGGCTAGAGATACAAAAAGGCATTTAAAGGGCCAACACTAAAATGTGCAATTGTAGTTACCTTCCTTGATCTCTGGGTAGATATGGCAGCAGAATGGGCTGGTGCCTGAGGAAAGCTTGGTGAGGAAAACTTTGTGAAGAGAACTGAGACGGTGGCCAGCGGAGCCCCGGTAATAACTTACCTCCCACTCTGCACATACCATCTTGCTCAGGCATAAGTGGGTCAATAAACCTGCCTTTTGTGCACTCCACACACAGCTTGGGTGCATTTGGGCTGGGGGCTGAGTGCAGACTGGCTGGAAGAAATAAAGTATCCCTGGCCAAAGGGGACACACAGCTGTCTAGAGACCCTTGAGGAGCGATGGAGACAGAGGCACTGGCGAAAGAACTGGAGAATTAGCTGGGATTCCCAAGGCTGACTCCTTCAGTGCTTGATGGTCTCCATTTTGCACAGTCAGGCCATGCCCTCAAAGAGCCAAAAGCAGGGAAACACACAAATAGACGGCCCAAAACAGCCCAGTGCTGGGGGTATGCTTGTGAGTGGCTGGCCAGTGCATGCACAGGCCGGTGCCCCGGCAGGTCGGTGAGTGTGCAAACGGGCTGATGCCAGGGCAGGCTGGAGAGTGTACGAGTGGGCCAGCATGCGAGTGCAGAGCAGTTCGCAGAAATAGTGGATCCCTGGCTGAAGGGGTCACAGAGCTGCCCAAAGCAGGACTCAGACACAGACAGTAGACTCCTGGAAGGCTCAAACAAACGACCCAAGGTCATATAGGGTCAACAACTGACATCATCAGAGGCAGGCCCAGAAAGAAAAGTAAAGAGAAAAATTAAAAAATTAAAATTAAAAAATAAATAAATAAAAAGAGCCACCTACTACAACAGAAGTTTAATCCACAAAGTAAGGAAATCTAGATGGATCAATTGAAGCAGAAGCAAAAATAAATAAATTAATCAGTACTTACTTAATAGACTCTTACAAAAATGGGAAGAAAAAGAAGTTCCCCTCAAATAAGTGGAAAAGGGGAATCCCCACAGAGAGAGCTAAATGAAATAGAGGCAAGGGAACTATCAGATATTGAATTCAAAACAATGGCACTAAGGAAGCTCAATGAGCTCAGCCAGCTCAAAGATAACTATAAGAAACTGCAGAGAAACTATCAGGATCTTACAGCGACCTATATCAACCTAGAAAAGGACATAGAAACTATCAAGAAGACACAAGAGAATATGAAAATACCATTACTGAATTGAAGAACACAGGAGAAGGAATCCAAAGCAGGCTGGATGAAGACGAGGATAGAATCAGTAAGATGGAGGATAAGGTAGAAAAAAGCTCCCGGAAAGAACAAGAAATGGGAAAAAGAGGCAAAAAGAATGAAGAGGCATTTAGGGAAATGCAGGACAACCTGAAACACAATAATATCTGTATAATAGGGATACGAGAAGGTGAAGAAGAGGACCAAGGGATAGAGAACCTCTTTGAAAAAGTAATGATGGAAAATTTCCCCAATTTGAGGAGAGAAAGGGTCTCGTGGATCCAGGAGGTACAGAGGGCCCCACTCAAGAGGGAACCAAGGAGGCCCACTCCAAGACACACCATCATTAAAAAGGCAACTATCAAAGACAAGGAGAGAATCCTCAAGGCAACAATGGAGAAGGAGAAAGTAACATATAAGGGGGCCATGATACGGCTAGGAGCTGACTTCTCAACAGAAACACTACAAGCCAGAAGGGAATGGCAACAAATATTCCAAGTCATGAAAAGCAAGGGCCTACAACCAAGGCTGCCTTACGCAGCTAGGCTCTCAAGCAAAATAGAAGGGGAAATAAGGACTTTCCCAGACAAAAGAAGGCTAAAGGAACACATCTCTACCAAACCAGCACTCCAAGATATGCTAAAGGGACTGGTTTAAGAAGATGAAAGAAAAGAGTGAGTAAGAGAAAAGCACAGGTACAAAGAGAAAAAATGAGTAAGTTTCTATCAGTAATAACTCTCAATGTGAATGGACTAACTGCCCGAATCAAAAGACACAGGTAGCTGAATGGATAAGAAAACATAACCCACATGTATGCTGTCTACAAGAGACCCTCCTCAGAGCAAAAGACCTATACAGATTGAAAGTAAAGGGATAGAAAAAAATATTTCAAGCAAATGGGCAAGAGAAAAGGGCAGGGGTTGCAATACTTATATCAGACAAAATAGATTTCAAAACAGAGGTCATAAAAAGAGACCCAGAGGGGCACTTTATAATACTTCAAAGAAGAATCTATCAAGAAGACATAAACATTGTAAACATATGTTCCCAATATAGGAGCCCCCATGTATATAAGGAAAATCTTGGATGACTTCAAAAAAGATATAGACAGCAACACACTGATAGCAGGGGATTTCAACACCCCACTGTCAAAAATAGACAGATCTTCCAAACAAAACATTAATAAAAATATTGTGGTGCTGAATGACACACTGAATCAAAGAGACTTAACTGACATATATAGAACCTTACATCCCAAAGAAGAAAAATACACATTCTTTTCAAATGCTCATGGCAGTTTTTCAATTCTAGACCCCATGATAGGACACAAAGCAAGCCTCAGAAAATTCAAGAAAATTGAAATAATACCAAACTTTTTCTCAGACCACAAGGCCTTGAAACTGGATATCAACCTCAAAGAGAAACTTCAAAAACTTGTAAACTCATGGAGACTGAACAGTACACTATTAAACAATGAATGGGTCAATAATAAGATAAGAGAAGAAATCAAAAAATTTCTGGAAACAAATGAAAATGAATATACAACAGTCCAAAGCCTGTGGGACCCAGCAAAGGCAGTCCTGAGAAGGAAGTTCATAGCAATACAGGCTTCCCTAAAAAAGATAGAAACATTTCCAATAAAAGACCTAACACTACAACTTGAAGAACTGGAGAAACAACAACAAATAAATCCCAGAGCAAGTAGAAGGAAGGAAATAGTCAAGATTAGAGCAGAACTGAATGACATAGAGACTAAAAGAACAATTCAAAGGATCAACCAATCCAGAAGCTGGTTCTTTGAAAAGATAAATAAAGTGGACAAACCTTTAAGCAGACTCATCAAGACAAAAAGGGAGAGGACCCAAATTAATAATATCAGAAATGAAAGAGGAGAAATAACAACTGATACCACAGAAATACAAAGGATTGTCAGAAACTACTATGAACAATTATATGCCAAGAAATTTGAGAACCTTGATGAAGTGGACAAATTTCTAAGAGTATAACCTTCCAACACTGAAGGAGGATGAAACAGAAAGCTTTAACAGACCAATAACAGCTGGGGAAATTGAAGCAGTAATCAAGAAACTCCCAGCACACAGCAGCCCAAGACCGGCCGGTTTCACAGAACAATTTTACAAAACATTTAAGGAAGAGTTAACCGCTGTCCTTCTCAGACTATTCAAAAAAATCCAAGAGGAAAGAAGACTCCCAGACTCTTTTTATGAGGCCAGCATCATCCTAATCCCCAAACCAGATAAAGACCCTAGAAAGAAAGAAAACTACAGGCCAACTTCACTGATGAACATAGATGCTAAAATCCTCAACAAAATATTGGCAAACCGCATCCACCAATACATTCAAAAGATTATCCACCACAATCAAGTGGGATTCATTCCAGGCATGCAGGGATGGTTCAATATCCACAAGTCAATAAACATAATACCTCACATAAATAAAAGAAAGGACAAAAACCACATGATCATCTCAATAGACAGAGAAAAAGCATTCGATAAGGTTCAGCTCCCATTTATGATCAAATCACTCAGCAAAATGGGAATAAATGGGGCATTCTGCTATGTAATAAAGGCCATATGTGAAAAACATATAGCCAAAATCATACTGAACAGGCAAAAACTAAAAGCTTTCTCATTAAGATCGGGAACACGACAAAGATGTCCACTTTCACCACTTCTTTTCAACATTGTATTGGAAGTCCTAGCCCCAGCAGCCAGACAAGAAAAAGAAATAAAAGACATCCAAATAGGAGAGGAGGAAGTAAAACTATCACTTTTTGTAGATGACATGATAGTGTACATAGAAAACTCTGTAGACTCCACCAAAAAACTACTCAACCTAATAAATGAATTTGGCAAAACAGTGGGATAGAAAGTCAATATTCAGATCAAAGGTATTTTCAAACACCAGCAATGAAATAGAAGAAGAAGAAATCAGAAAAAAAATACCATTTGATATAGGAAGAAGAAAAATAAAGTGCCTAGGAATAAATTTAACCAAGGAGGTAAAAGACCTGTATGCAGAAAACTATACAACATTGAAGAAAGAAATTAAGGAAGACACATATAAATGGAAGCATATACCATGCTCATGGATTGGAAGAATTGATATCATTAAAATGTCCATACTATCCAAAGCAATTTGTACATTCAATGCAATCCCTATAAAAATACCATGATGTATTTCACAGAAATAGAACAGACATTTCAAAAATTTATATAGAACCATATATGACCCCGAGTAGCCACAGCAATTTTGAGAAAGATAAACAATGTAGGAGAGACCACAATACCGGACATCAAACTATATTACAAAGGCACTACACTCAAAATAATCAGATACTGGCACAAGAACATACCCATAGACCAGTGGAACAGAATAGAAAGCCCCAAAATAAGCCCAGGTCTATATGGGCAACTAATATTTGACAAATGGGGCAGAAGCATAAAGTGGAGCAATAATAACCTCTTCAAACAAATGCTGTCGGGAGAGCTGGATGGCTACATGCAAAAAATTGAAATTGGATCATCAGCTGACACCATACACAAAAAGAAATTCAAGATGGATAAAAGACTTACATATAAGTCACAACACCATAAAAGTCCTAGAGGGAACCTTGGCAGGAAACTGTCAGATATCCCACACAGCAATTTTTTCACTGATATGTCTCCTAAAGCAAGGGACATAAAGGAAAGAATAAACAAGTGGGACCTCATCAAAATAAGTAGCTTCTGCATGGCTAAAGAAAACATCAGCAAAATGAACAGGGAGCCAAATCTATGGGAAAATATATTTGCTAATGACACATCAGATAGAGGTTTGATCTCCAAGATATATAAAGAACTCACTCGACTCCACTCTAAGCAGACAAATGATCCAATCAAAAAATGGTTAAAGGACCTGGGCAGATGCTTTTGCAAGGAAGGGATATAGAGGGCCCAGAAACATTTGAAACGATGCTTGGCATCTCTAGCCATCAGAGAATTGCAGATCAAAACTACACCTGTCTGAATGGTCATCATACACAAATCAACAAAGAACAGGTGCTGTCGAAGCTGTGGGGAAAGGGGAACACTAGTACACTTTGGTGGGAACGCAGACTGGTGCAGCCATTGTGTAAAGCAGTGTGGAATTTCCTCAAAAAGCTGAAAACTGCCCTTTGATCCAGTGATTCCCCTGCTGGAACTATACCCTAAGAATCCCAAAACACCAATTTGAAAGAACCTATTCACCCCAATGTTCATGGCAGCACAGTTTACAATAGCCAAGTGTTGGAAGCAACCTAAATGTCCATCAGTAAATGATTGGATCAAAAAATTATGGTATATTTACACAATGGAATACTACATAGCAGAAAAAAAAATAAGAACTACTACACTTCGCCACAGCATGGATGGAACTAGAGAGCATTACGCTACATGAAATAAGCCAAGGGGTGAAAGACAAATATCATATGATCCACTGATAAGCAGAACCTAACCAACAAAACAAAGATGCAAAGAAAATAAGACCAGCAACACTGAAAGAAAAAAGAAACCAACGGAGACAAGAGGGAAGGAGGGAGGTGTGGGTGGGGGAAAAAGAAGGGAAGGGTCAAGTCAAGGAACATATAGCAAGGACTCATGGACAAAACCAAAGTTGGGAAGGATTGAGGAAGGGAGAGGAGGAAGGGGGGCAGGGGAAAGTGGTAGGGGGAAGGCCTAGACAAATGTATTTGAAAAAAAAATAAATTAATTAATAAAAATTATTTAAATGAGTAAATATTCTAGAGTAGAAAGTGGATTGTAGGCTTTTTTTTTTTTTTAAGAGACAGGCTAGCATACTCATTATACTCAAAATAGTCAACAATATGCCTTCATAGCTCTGATCTATTCGAACCAGCATACAGCAGCAACCAGTATGATGGAAGCTGAGCAATTAGACAGTATGACTAAAGGTCATCCCTGGTCTCTGAACCAGTTAAATTTTTTTTTAGTTTGAAATACTTGTAGATTTATAAAAAGTTCCAAAGATATGATATAGAGCTTTACTCAACTTGCCATAATATTAACATTCTATATAACTGTGGTACCTTTACATTTGTCAGAACTAAGAAATTAACATTGGTATATTACCATTAAATAAACTACACAGTTTATTTAAATTTCACCAGTTTTTTTATTTTTATCTTTTTCCTTTCCAGAATCACACATTGCATTTAGTACCTATATATTTTTAGCCTCCTCTGACCTCTGTTTCTCTTTCCTTGTTTTTCATGATCTAGTATTTTGTACAATGTCCCTAAAATTTGGATTGTCTGATGTTTCCTAATAATTGAACTGGGGTTATGAGTGTGGGGAAGAATATCCTACAGGTGAGGTGCCTTTCCCATTGCATCCTATCAGAGATTAAATTAATGTTTCATCATTGGTTATATTAGCCTTGATCACCTGGTGACCACAGTGTCTTTCAGGTTTATCTGCAGTAAAAGTGACTGTTTTCACCATTTTCCCATTTCCATATTCTGTTCTTTGGAAGTAAATCAGTAAGTTCAGCCTATACTCTGGAGGAAGGGAAACCGTGTTTTAGAGAGACCAACAGTCTCTTTTTATTCAAACTGTGTGAACATAGATCACTTCCTCATTTGTAAAATGATGATTCTAATGGTAATTAACTCAAAAGTTTATTGTGTAGATGAAATAAAATCATGAGTATTGTTCATGTAGCTCAGTGTTTGACACACAGTAAGTGTTCATTTGTTCATGCATTCATTGATTCAACAGCTATTTATTAATCACCAACCATGTCTGTGACATTATCCTGGGAATTGGGATAAGATTAAAAACAAAAACAAAAACAGACAAGGTCCCTGCACTTACAGAATTAACTGTCTGTTGGGGAAGACAGATGAAAACAAACTCATAAAAAAACATGGCACTATAAACTGGAATAAGTTATTCAAAAGATGAGGTGAGTGTGCTATGTCAGAAAATTAGATTTTTATGGGAGGAGATTAATTTAAATTCTGGGATAGGGTGGCTGTGCTTCAAAGAAGGGTTAAGAAAGCTATGTTTAGCAGCGATCTGAGAGGTGAGCTGGAGTGAGAAAAAGTATGCATTAAAGATGTCCCATAAAGAACAGTGTGTGCACATGTGCTGGGGCTGGACATAGTTTATGGATTCAAGGACCAGGGGAAGATGGGAGATGAAGCTAGGGAGGGAGGCAGGAGTCTGACACTTTCTATTTGTCTAAATTCCAACCTAGGAGTGCTGCTAAGCATGGGAATGATGTAAGGTGGTGAGCCATCATTATAGAACCCAGGTGGGCTGCAGTGTGGAAAACAGGCTGGAGGAGGTAAAAGAGGTTCTGGAGCTGTGAATATTACAGCCAATACACAGATTCACAGGAGCGGTGGTGGTAACAGGGAGAAGGAGAAGGGGTTGTACCCACTCAATAACATAACCACATCAAATCTCCAATCTTCTTTTCCCACATTACCTGGCTTGATTTATATTATAATTAACTCTCCAGGCTTATAACCTTACAGTTGAATTTGTCACCTTCCTGTTGCAAAGTTTGCAAATAACATTCTTCTTAATTCTAAGGCCATGTACATTAAACTACATATGAGACTATGTACATTAACTGAAAAAGAAATTATTCTCTTACAAATACAATAGCAGCACATAAATGACACCCAGGTCAGAACTATTTAAAATGTGACTTTATACAAGAGATAGGTACAGTTATTACCCCACTTTACAGATGTGATGACTGAGGTACAAGTATTTTAGGTAACTTAATATCTTGGCCTCACAGTCAATCTACTTGCTCTGAAGCAGTATGATATATTTCAATGCTAAGGGAGTTGTAGGTTGAGAGAACCCCTGGCATTTTTCCTGCAGCTAAAGGAAAACATTTGAAGTTGAGGAAGCATAGTTAGAAAATGTGGAAACACTCTAGCAACTGGGCACTAGGAACTCCTGCCAGAGGTCATTTAGGACTAAATGAGAATAAAAACTCTTGTATTTAACTCCACATTTAAAGCAAATGTTATAATATCCCAAATGAGCCAGAGTAGCCATCTGGCTTGATATTAGAATCTAATATTTAGAAAATGTTTTCATGTGATTTTCTGGCTTTGATAAATAGTATGTATTATAACAGTGAGAGCTAGTAGTATTCTGAAAGAAAACAATATTAGTAAGTGGATTAGTAAATTAATCATTAGTTAATGATTCAATTTGTTAATCCCTTTTCTGTTAATTAAAAAACATGTTTGTTAAAATTGAAATCTCAGTTTTTTACAGTTTAACTGCCTGTCAGCCAGAGAAAAAGGCCTTTCATTTCCTATTAGCCTGCCTCCAACCATCCACTCTGCAGACATATGAGACCAAAGAAAATTCTAAGAAGCTCCGAGGCCTTTTTACAAGTATGTCATTATCCCTCACAAAACAAACAGGCATAAAACAAAAAACAAAAAATCTATAAAGATCTATAGCATGGCTTTAGTTTTACTTTAGTGATTCCCTGTGCTGTATACATCAAACCTGGCATTCTCTGAAAGGACGTATAGACAATAGTTAGCTCACAATACCAGAAATAAAGAGGGATATATAAGTCCCTTCCCAATAAATGTCACAATTAAGGAAAAAGATTGGTGATTGCTGATGTTGCATTGAGACCTTAAATAAGGTCTTCAATCCGCAGTACTTCTTTGGTACACTGAAGAGCTGGCAAATGTTTTTCACTATCCAGATTTAATGATTACTTGCAATCAGAACCAAACCAATAAGTGAAAACAGATTATGTTTTTCTATATTAGACACAAATCAGATTTATAAAATATAGGTTCATAAATCACAGCCAATAAAAGAAAGGGAATAATATTTAATAGACGGTCACTTGAGAACTGACGGATTTTCTTTGTTCCTTCTTTACCCAGTTATATTTCTCAGATTTGATCATTCTATGTTATAATAGTTTGGGGTTGTAGAAGATAAGTGAATATTCATCATCTGTTTCATTAGCCCTTATTAATTTACTGCTTCCTTTTTGGCAAATTGACCATTCTTTGGAAGGGTAATTCTTTCCTTTTGTAAAAAGAAATTTCTTTTGAGTAACAGGTAATTCATTACAAAATTAATTTCCTCCCCACTTTTTCAATGAGGCCAAGTGGTTGCCACTTCAGGGCTAGTTTTAGAAAGACGATTAAATTAATATTCCTATTTATTGCATTATATAGACTAGCATTGTAGGTTTGGCTTGCTGTAAGCAGGATTAATGTGGCATTCTCTCTGCCCATCAAACACTTTTATTACTCCCTTCTTCCTCCATGACACTAGGAGCCTTTGTTGAGTTGAGTCAGATATGAACATTCCAGAAATTCACTTTCAGAAAACTAGGACTTAGTTGTAGTGGACCTACTAATAAAATCTAAGGTTATTTATAATCCTACATATCTTTAGCTTTCCTCCACAGAGGTAACAACTATCCATCAAAGGATCTCTTTGGTTCCCATATAGATGGATTGTAGCAGCAGTATTCAGAAAGTGGCCTCAGTAATTACAGTCTCACTCTTCACCATGATAGTATATGGAAAAGAGTTTTATTTAAGAAATTTATGCAAATGATGGCAGGAGTGTCCTCTTTCTGGTTTAAAAAAATTCTTCTGAGATTTGACTGAATTTTAGGTAGGATATTAACTTACATTAGTGAAAAAGTATACTTTGAACATTTTTATCTCCACTAACAATTATCTTAGATGGTCAACCTTGATGTAATTTATTCTCAAATTTTCCTGTAACTATTTTCATTATCTCTATCACATAACCTAGTATATGTTGAATTTTCATATCTTGCCCTTTATGTTGAAGACCAAGGCCTGATATGAAACATACATATTTATATACAGTATATGATAGATACAAATATAAATACAGGTATTGATAGAAAGAGTTACACAGTTTTCTATATAGCTTTCAGAACTGTCTGATAATTTTTAAAAAGTTGCCAAATAGGTTTGTAGCTCCTACAAATTAGGAAGAACTAAATTGTAACAGAGTTGCCACATAATAATGAACTTCATTTTGGAACTAGTGTCACACAGTAATGACCTTTAATTCACAACAACCTACATTAAAAGCAGTGAAAAAAACTGTTTCAACCCCATAACTGTATTATTTGTAGCTGATTACACAGAAATCTGACCTTCTAACTTGATATTGTTGGCCAAGAAAAGTGTCATGATAAAATTTTCCTCAAGGGATTTCAGAAAATGAGTTTTGTACTGTATAGCTTGTGCCAACTCTCTGCCATAGAGTTGAAATGTGACCCAAGCATCACCTGCCTTGCTCTCCATTAGGATGCTCCAGTCTGGTTAGAAAGAGAAAACATCAGCCAAAGAAAGTTAAATAGCAATACGAAAGAATAGGTAAGTATACAGTAAAATCAGAGCTAGAGGAATGGAGTACAGTAAGAAATGATGTTCAGTCAGAGTGGCCAGTAAAGGCTTCCTAAAGGGGTGAGATTTGAAGCAGATATTAAGAGATGACTAGGATTCGGTGATCACAGAAGTCTGAATAAGCCATTTTGGAAGAAAGATTAAGGCACATAAGAGCAAGGAGATAGGATTATAAATGATATGTTGATTTGACAAATATAGTAGTTTAACTGATACAGAGCTCAAATGGAAACCTCAAAAGGTAACCTTTATTATGTGTTTTCCATGTCCATTCATTGCTCTAAATGGTTTTGCATGTATTAATTAATTTAATCATCACCCCCAGAAATATGAGATAATCATTATTACCTACACTTTACAGGGTAGCCATAGACCTATTAAGTAATCAGTCAGCATTATAAGGTTAGTAAGTGGTAGAGCTGGATTTTCAATCTCAACTGTTTCAATCCCTTAATAGGCACTATTCTTAACTATTGCTAAAATATGTGTTACAATGTGCAAGGACCAGACAGGTTAACTGTGATACCTGTGGATGTCTGACCACAGAGATTAGTGGAGACTGCGGTGCTCATGCCCCCTACAGAACGGGCAACCACTGCTCAGCTCCAGCCTTGTGACAACATAGGGCCAGTATTCTCAGATCTGATCTTTTAAAAATAGAATCCAGGCATTTGATTTGTACGTATTTTTCTAAAGAACATGTGGTCAAAATATAGCCTGCAGGTGACCAACTTGGATGTGGAAGAAGAGGAAGGATGCAATTGAAAAGGTAGGCTGGTACCAGATTATTAAGGGTTCTGAAATCTGGAAAAAATGGAATATGCACAGCTAGAAGCTCAAATAGTAGCAGGACCAATGGAGAACAAAGAATACAATCCATGAACTTTACCAGGGATAATTAACTGGATCTGTGGCAGAAGTGGGAGATGTGGGGAAAGTTAGACCCAGGAATAATATGAGAAATAAAACCAGCTGAGATTTTGAGCGAGATGATCTCAATAGAAGTTAGTTTCAAGGGCTAAGATTATTAATGAAAGCAATAACAGAGCACATATACTACATGAAATTATCTACTGAGTAACTGAAAAGCTATGCTGTGATTAAAAATAATTAAGGCTTTGGAATTTCATAGACCCCTATCTTGGCTATGGCTTCTCAGATGAGTTATATCAATGAATTATTTAATCTCTTTCATTTCAGTTTCCTTGGAGATGAATCATGTCACTCCCCTTCTGTCCCCTATGTATAGCTTCCTATTATCCTCAGAAAGAAATCCAGAGTCTTTACCTGGCCTATAAGTCCCTGGCCACCTATTTCAGCTTATGTGCCTCTTACCTCTTCCAGCACATTCCATTCACAGAGGCCACAGACGTTCTTTACAAATATGTCCTCTTCAGGACATTAGCACATGATAGTTTCTATACCTGACACTTCCCCCAGAGCTCATACCATAGCTTCACTTAGGAATCTTCTCAAATATCATCTCTCTGGTGCCTTCTCCACCACCACCGGCTTCTCCTTTCACTTCTGTTCTTTCTCCTCCAACAGAATGCCAGCCTTCGTTGTCTTCATTGCTATATTCATAACTCCTTGAATACTGCCTGGCCTTGATGGGCATTCAATGACTATTCACTGAAGGGTATGAATGAATGGATTAAAAAATGCCAAAAGAAAGGAATAATACAACTTCAACCAGAGAAGTGGTATGTAGGTTAAATGACATATATGTAAGGCACTTAGCACAAAGCCATAGCAAACATTAAAAAACGTTGCTGAAAATGACATAAAATATTAAAATGGGGGCAAGGAACTGGAGATGAGCCTTGGAGGTTGGAGTCTGAGATTGTGAACAGGCTTCTGAGCAGATAACCTGTGCTCACTGTCATCACACAAACTCTCAATGGTCTATCCTCTGAATTCATGGAGAGACTTTTGAGTGCTATCCAGTAAGAAGTCATTGGCCATAATGGTGTGTTACAAATAATTTGTTTTATTTTCTTGCTTAAAGATAATCTATAAACTACCACTTGTAGCTGCTTTGCTGATAAATGGGAGATTATGGAATGATATATTGTTTAATTAAAAGCAATGAGAAGTCAAAAGAAAGCAAATGCCATTTCTATCATGTGTATTGTAGTTCTTTTAAAAATTACCATTATGTTACCATAATAAGACAAATAGTGTTCCTTTTCTGATTTTTATGTAATTATGCCCTTTATGAATAGTAATTGACTTGAAAATAGATCCTTGTCCTACAGGATAAGGTTACAGGGAAGAAGAAAATTGCTAGAGAAAAATGAAAAAGGATCATATAGGTTTGCCCAGTTTAACTAGAAAATTCCTTTTCTTCTCAGATTTTCTATCTGAATCCCCACTGAAGCAATTTTTATTCTGCCTTAGAGGTTGATTGCCTGGAAAAAAGACTTAAAGTATGCAAGATATCTTGTAGCTGAGTGTGTCAATGTTTTGAGAACAAGAGCTAGTCTTTTGAGAAAAGGAAGTGTCATGGGTTATTACTAGTAAGCCTGGACAGATAAGGTAGGGCTACCCTTGGGATAAAATATGTAACAGGGCCCAGGTTGAGCTAGGAGAAGTATAACTACTAGTGTAGTTCCCAGACCCTTAGTGTATCATACTTTCCTGGAATACTACAAGCAAGTATGTCTGGTTAGTTCTGAGACCATTTTCAAATGAAGCAAAAATGACCCAACAATAATTATAGACATGTGCTTATCTTCTGTCGGACACTGGGGTACACACCTCTGCAGGGGGTATTATTATTCTTTTCATTGGATGGATTAGTAAACTGAGAGCCAGTTTTACCCAGAGTTATTATCAGGTGGAAAAGTTTGAATTAGAACCATTACACTAGACAATGAAGCAAGCATATGACTAGATGATGAGAATATGTAGTTATTCACTGAAATACTTTTTCCCCCAAATGAATTAATTGTATCCTTTAACATTAATAAAATAGTTTCCATATACATTTGGGAAAAAGAGAAAGTAAAAGAAAAATCAGTGTTTAGACAGCTGTTTTTCATTGTTTGGTGTTATTCACGCAGGTGGACTTTGGAAGATATGTGGTTGAGACACACGTATACATCACACTAGAGTCCACCTTGAAGTAGGTACTCAGTATTTGGCTCTGGAGGACACTCACAAAATTCTCAACAAATCTGCTTGCCAGGGCTGCATTTCAGTGCAGTGGTGTGCTTTCTATACCTTTGGCAGCCTTAATGTATTTCTGTTCCTTTATGACTGAGTAGGTGGAATGGACCTTAGGAAGTGCTTTCCCTTTTCAGTTTTCTTTTCCTTTCTTGTCCCTTCTTGCTCATAGTCCTACCTTCTCTTAACCTGTACCTGTGTCAAATCCAGGCTTGACGGAAGGGTGGTGGAGGACAACATATGACTTTGTCTCTCAATCAGCCATTTCTGCTTTTCTGTTGATAGAACTGCAATTTCCTTCAAGGAAACACTATCCTGTGTTGTTACATAAGGGACAAAGGGCATGGAAGTCAAGCCCTGGCAACTGTGATTCTCTTGGCGGTAGTCATTTGATCCAAAATAGGTAGCTAAGACTCAGTCTCAGATCTATTACTGATACACCTGGGAAAAGACATTTTGTCCCAAATAGAACTGCTGAGCTAGTGGGGTTGAAGCTTGGAACTCCCAAAATATCTTGACTTGATAGGAATGTTCTGACCAATTGTAAAACCCACAGTCAGGAACTAGAAGACATCAAGTCCTGATAATGTCATTGAATTCCTGGATATGGAATTATTTCTGGATTATTTTAGTCACTTGAGTTACTACATTTCTTTTGCCACTTAAACCAATTTGAATCAGGTTTTGGAAGGCAGGTGGCATGTGTGTGGGTTATCTTTTCATTAGGCATGCCAACTTCAATAAAATGTTTACTTTGCTGCCTGGATTCACTCATTTGTTAAACTTTTTCTTTCCAATGATTTGTCTCATCCTTAATCCTTTCTTAATCATTTAATTTTATTTCTAGAAACATCAAGCCTAAGGAAAATAGAAATCTCCCCACTAATGATCTCAATTACATATCTTTATCAAGTGTTTCCACGTAGTAGGTACTTGTAGGGTTTTGAATAAACCAAACTGGGAATTTCTTTGATTTATAAAATAAGTAGTCCCACCCTGACTTTACAAATAAATCTTTGTGATATTGCCACTGTGTAATGCTTATTAGAACTTATTATTGATATAATGACTATTTTTAATGTTTTAGAATAAATTTAGCTTTTCTTTTTAACAAATATGCATGGAAATTCAGTTATTCTCTAAGCAGGGGTGTCCAACCTGCAGCCCATGAGCTACATTCAGCCGACGATGGCTGTGAATGCAGCCCTACACAAAGTCATAAATTAAAATGTTATGAGATTTATTTGTGATTTTGTGTCACAATGTATTTAATGTGTGGCCCAAGACAACTCTTTTTCTTCTAGTATGACAGGAGATGACAAAAAGTTGGACACTCAAAGGCACATTCACTTCATTCTCAATGTCCAAGTCTTAAAAGGATCTTGAAATTATGTTTACATTTTTCCCCCAACAGTTTTGCAACCAGAACTCCAAATGAAGATCATGCTTAATTCTGACCTTTAGCCAATAGTGGTTTGATATTTAAATTATCTTCAGTTTATAAACAATATAAACCACAGCCTGAAAAGTTGTCAATTTTCCAAAGTTACATTGTGTTTCTTAACAAGGACAGAAATCCTTTTTTTTCCCCTACACAAATGCAGACAAAAAAATGGTCAAGCTAATTGATATGGGCTCATTGAAATACACTGCACAGCTCAGAGCCCAAGATGCCTGCCAGAATCTGTGGCGCAAGGAACTTCAGGTGTCTGCCGGCAAAAATTCCCATGAAATCAATGAGGTTTTAAAATGCATTCTATTTGAGGAGGTTGGCTGGAGTTCACGGATCTGGATCTAGGACAGGTGTTAGCTCTGGTGACATTCTGAGACAAGAAAAAATATTCTCGCACATGTCTTTTTGTTTTCATGTTTTGTCTTTAAAGCAGGAGGAGAAGAAATTAGAGAATTCCTAGCAGAAAGAGAATGAATCTCCTCTACAGAATGCATATGAAAGAAAGATATTTAGTACCTGAGGGAGTATTTCACCTGGATTTTATTCAGAATGATACTCAACAAAATTTTCTCTATCTCTAATAACATCTTTCATGATCCAGGGAAGGGAAAAGAAAGAAGGAGATAGGAACCAGGTAAGGGTAGTTGGAGATTTTAATAGTGGTTGTATAACTTGTATTTATTAAAATTTTATTATATGTCAGACATTTTGATTAATCATTTTATGTACTTTCTTTCTTACATCAAGCCCATGAGGTAAGAATCATTATCATATGACACTTAACTGACATAGAAACTGAGGCAAAAGACAGATCAGTAGCAGTAGAGCCAGAATTGGAACCCAATCAGCCTAATTCCATGCTCTCATCTTTATCATCCTTCTGAATCCTCAGTTACCCAAACTTACCCTTATTATACACATGGGAAAAATGAGGCTTTGCCCATTTCAAAGTACTTAATCCTTGTCTTATAGCTGTGAAGACAACAGATGCCTGAGGTTTGTGAGTATTGCCTTAGGATAGAGTATGTGGTTCAAGGCATGGCTGGCTAACTTCATTATCTTACAAACACCTCATTCAAGGTATGGAAACAGGAACAAAAACAGGAGAAATGAGTACCAGAGACATTTGTTGACTGAGGAGATAGATTAGGGAATAAAACACACAGATTCCTTGTTCTGAGAACTTCCATTACTGTAGACTATTCTGTACCTATTAGTATTAATCCTTGCCTCTATCTTGCTGTCTGCCCCAGAAGTACCCTCTCTTGGTTCTTGTAAAATATCCACATATTTACTCTTGCTTCCAAAGACCAGCTCATACAATTAATGAAACAAGAAAAAAATAAATCCTAATCTTTAAGAGCACAACATTTATTTCCTTTGTTCTCTGAACTCACAAAATTGCAGGTTTAGAATTAGAGCCTGCTCAAGGTCATTCAGCAAGTAATCAGTAGAGGAAGCAAAGCAATTTATCTTCTGATTTTTGCTCTATTCACAAGATTTTCTATTTGCAAACCGAGTATTAAATGTTTATGAAAGAAAATAGAACTATGGTAAAAAAAAAAATCCTGTATCAGTTCCCTTCCCAGCAACATATAGTGCTAGATGACCCTCTTGTTTACTTTGCTTTAATATGCAATATCGACACAATCACCAGGAAATGGAAGGCAGCACATTAGAAATATATGGAAATTGAGGGTGTAACATGTAAATCACAAGGTAATATCTGGGAAAATAGCCTATCAAAAGTCTTAAAAGGAATTAGAGACTCGATAAATAAAGAAAGTCATTCTTAGCTATATGACCTTTGTTAAAAATCAACATGGCCCTGGAAGAAGTCCTGTTAAATAAAAACTGAATATAAAGGAACAAAAATACATTAGATATTGTGGTTGTAACTATTGGCATGACAAATAATATTGTTAAAAAATTTATTCTAGATGAAGGTACTATTTCTTTTCCTAAAATAATAATAGATACTGTATCATATGCCTGGTCAAATTTTATGAGCAGTATCCAAACTTCCAGCTGAATTTTTGAACTGCTGAAACATACAAGATGGGGAAGAAGTAGGTTTATAGCTGGAAGTACACAAAACAGTTTATTCTTATATTATTATTTATTAATCATTGCATTATTTTCCATATGAATAACTGTAAACCTACTTTTGCCCACTTTGTATTTTGAAGGGTATGCCAAAGAGGTCATCAATCCTGACTGAACACTATGATAAGGACTTTGGAGATAAATCCTGATTATGAGCTTTCTTTGGTAACAAAACAATTTAGTATTAACTATGTCATAGGTTTTCAAGGCAGAAAGTTGTGAATTCTAACTCTATGTTTGTATCACAAAAACTTTGTGATTTTGGCATGTCACTTAATGTTTTTCAAACTTTATTTTCAATACCTCTAAAATAAAGATAGTAATATTGCCCACGTTTTCTTCTTTTTTTCAAATAATAAATGGCTAATAATGCAAGTAAAATACTTCAAAATATGCTTGTCATAAAGAGAAAACTCAAAAAATTTTGGGAGAATCAAGATGGCAGAACAGTGAGTAGTAGTCAAACTGATGACCTCTCAGGACCAACCTGTAATTACAACTAAATTATGGAGAAATCAACTGGGGGAAAAAGAACCCAAAACTGAGCAATGCCAAGAAAGGAGCCTTATAACCTCGAATACACAGAAGAATCAGCTTTAGCACAACTTAACTGTTAGGGGTGCAGTAGAGAGTAGGGGTGCAGTAGAGACTTGAGAAGGCAGGTGAGGCACCAGAAGGATATTGAAAAGGCCAATTGGATACCCCTGAGAAGAGCAGGATCTAAACCATAAGCAGGGATCTCCAATCTACATCACCAGAGCCCAAAGTGTACACAGAAAACAGCCAGCTGCAAAAAACATCAGGGTTGCTCTCTGCCAGAGGCAGGAGGCTGGAGATGCAAAGAGCCTTTTAAAAGGCAAATGCATAAATTTTTATTTGCAACCACCTACACTGGTCTCTGGCAAAGGTGGGGGCAGAGTAGCAAGAGACACCCGACAAAAGACTGGGGCAGGGGAGACTTTGGGGAGAGAACTCAGAGAGCAGCTGGCAGGATCCTGGTATTGACTCCTCCTCCATACAGCAGAAGCCATCTGGCTCAGGCAGACCACTCCCACAAGCAGCAGCAGCATGAGAGGACCCAATAATCCACCCCCAGAAGGGACTCTGCCTCACCCTGTGGTGTATCTAAACTAGACTGCTCAGTGTAGAGTGACTAGATTAACAGTTGGAGGAGACAGCCACAGACAGTATATTCCTGGAAGTCTCAAAGAGACTGCCTAGGGTCAGAAAGAGTAAACATCTGACATCATAAAAGGCAGATCCAAAGAAAAAACAGTGGTTACCTGTCATAGGAGTTTACACCACGAAGTCAGAAAATCAAGAGAGATCAACTTAAGAATCAGAAGCAAAAAAGAAGAGTCTCACAAATAAAGAGAAGACAAAGAAATACCCTCCACTCGAAGGGAAAGGAGGAATCCCAGGAAAGAGAACTAAATGAAATAGAGGAAGTAAACTATCAGATACTGAGTTCAAAACAATGGTTATAAGGAAGCTCAAAGAGCTCAGTGAACTGAGAGAGAATTACCAAAAACTATAGGGAAACTATGAGGAACTTAATGAAAACTATATCAACATGAAAAAGAGCATAGAAACTACCAGCAAGAGACAAGATGAAATGAAGAATACAGTTTCTGAATTGAAGAGCACAGTAGAAGGAATCAAAAGCAGGCTAGATGAAGCAGAGGATCAAATCAGTGAAATGTAGAACAAGGTAGAAAAAAGCTCCCAGAAAGAGCAAGGAAATGAAAACGCACTCAAAAAGAATGAAGAGGCATTGAGGGAAATGCAGGAAAACCTGAAATGTAATAATATCCATATAATAGGGATACCAGAAGGAGAAGAGGAGGACAGGATAGAGAAACTCTTTGAAAAAATAATGTTGGAAAACTTCCCTAATTGGAAGAGAGAAAAAGTCACACAAGTCCAGGAAGCACAGAGGGTCCCATTCAAGAGGATCCCAATGATGCAACCCCAAGACACAAGACTATTAAAATGGCAAATATCAAAGACAAAAAGAGAATCCTAAAGCAAGCAAGCGAGAAACAGGTAGTATTAGATAAGAGACCCCCAGAATGGCTAGCAGCTGACTTCTCAACAGAAACACTTCAAGCCAGGAGGAAATGACAAGAAATATTCCAAGGAATGGAAAGCAAAAGCCTGCAACCAAGACTGCTCTACCCAGCAAGGCTCTCAATTAAAATGGAAGGCTAAATAAGTAGTTTCCCAGACAAAAGAAACCTAAAAGAATACACTTCCACCAAATAGCATTACAAAATATGCTAAAGGGATTGCTTTAAGAAGATGAAGAAAAAGAGTCCTGTGAATACCCAGTTCCTTTCACAGTCACTAGTACATGATATTACCAATGTTTTTAATACTTACTAATCTGAATGTGACAATGATGTGTTATTTAAATTGTTACTTTACTATTTGTTGAAACTAAACCTGTTTTTGTATATTTCTTGTTACTTCTATTATTTTTAAAAAGCTTTAAATGGAGGAATCAAGATGGTGGAGGAGTTAGTGGAAGTCGCACTGACCTCCTCCCAGGACCACCCTGGAATTACAATGAAATTGTGGAGAAATAATCTGGAACAAATAATTGAACAATGGTGAGAGAGGAGCCTTGTAACCTTGGAGACAGAGGTATCAGCTTTAGCAAAATCTAACTGGTAAGGAGTACAGTGGAGACCTGAGAATGTGGTCAGGGCATCCACGGGAGGCAGCACCAGAAGGATATTGAAAGGGCCAGCTGGATCTCCTTAGAAGAGCAGGGTCTAAACCAAAAGTGGGGATCTCTAGCCCATAGCACCGGTGCCCAAAAAGTACACAGATAACACCCACCTGCGAAAAGCGGCACAGTTGTTCTCTGCCAGAGACAGGTGGCTGGAGACACAAAGAACTGTTTAAAGGGCTAACACATAAATTTTTATATGCAGCCACTTATTCTGGTCTCTGGCAAAGTCAAGGGCCGAGTGGGCTAGAGACACCTGAGGAGAGACCAGGGAAGGAGGCTTTGGGGAGAGAACTGAGGGAGTGGCCAATGGGATTTCGGTCCTGACTCATTCCCTATGCGGCAGCAGCCATCGTGGTCAGGCAGAGACCATGCCCCTGAGCAGCATCAGGGTCAAAGGACCCAATAGCCCCACCCCCAGGTAGAATCCACCCCACCCCCAGGTGGAATCCTCCCCACTCTGTGCTGTCTAAGCTGCCTGCTGAGTTCAGAGTGGCAGCCACAGACAGTAGATCCCTGGCTAAAGGGTTTGCAGAGAGGTCTGGCGACACTTGAGGAGAGACTGGGGATGGAGGCTTTGGGGAGAGAATGGAGAGATTAGCCGGTGGGATCCCAGTGCGGACTCCTACCCCATACACACTAGCATCAGAGGACCCAATAACCTTGCCCCCAGAAGGGACTCCGCCCCACCCTGAGCTGTCTAAGGAGGCCTGCTGAGTGCAGAGTGACTAGATTAACAGCTGAAGAAGATGGCCACAGACAGTAGATTACCAGAAGTCTCAAACAGGCTGCCTAAGGTCTGAAAGGGTCAACATCTGACATTATCAGAGGGCAGATCCAGAAATTTAAAAAAGCAGTCTCCAACCATAGAAGTTCACACCACAAAGTCAGGAAATCAAGACAGATCAACTTAAGAATCAGAAGCAAAAAAGAAGAGTCTCACAAATAATAAATGAGAAGGCAAGGAAATATACCACACTTGAAAGGAAAGGAGGAAAACCCACAAAGAGAACTAAAAGAAATAGAGCCAAGAAAACTATCAGATATTGAGTTCCAAATAATGATTCTAAGGAAGCTCAATGAGCTCCGTCAGCTCAGAGAAAATTACAAAAAACTACAGGGAAACTACGAGGAACTTACTGCTAACTGTATCAGTATGAAAAAGGACATAGAAACTATCCATAAGAGACACGAGGAAATGAAGAATACAATTTCTGAATTAAAGAACACAGTAGAAGGAGCAGGCTAGATGAAACTGAACACCGAATCAGCGAGCTGGAGGGCACTGTAGAAAAAACTCCCAGAAAGAGCAAGAAAATGAAAACACACTCAAAAAGAATGAAGAGGCATTGAGGGAAATGCAGGAAAACCTGAAATGTAAAAATATCCATATAATAGGGATACCAGAAGGAGAAGAGGAGGATAGGATAGAGAAACTCTTTGAAAAAATAATGATGGAAAACTTCCCTAATTGGAAGAGAGAAAAAATCACACAAGTCCAAAAGCACAGAGAGCCCCATCCAAGAGGAACCCAATGAGGCCCACTCCAAGACACATCATCATTAAAATGGCAAATACCAAAGACAAAAAGAGAATCCTAAAGCAAGCAAGGGAGAAAGAGGTAATAACATATAATGTTATTTATATGAGCCTCAATATGGCTAGCATCCGACTTCTCAACAGAAACACTGCAAGCCAGAAAGGAATGGCAAGAAATATTCCAAGTCATGAAAAGCAAAGGCTTGCAACCAAGACTGCTCTACACAGCAAAGGTCTCAATTAAAATCAAAGGTGAAATAAGGAGTTTCCCAGACAAAAGAAGGCTAAAAGACTACACCTCCACCAAACCAGCACTGTAAAATATGCTAAAGAGCCTGTATTAAGATGAAGAAAAAGTTTCTATGAATACCCAGTTCCTTTCAGAGTTGCCAGTACTTGATATTACCAATATTTTTAATAGTCATTAATCTAATTCTGATAATGATGTTATTTTAATTCTTCCTTAACTATTTGTTGAAACTAATCCTGTTTTAGTATATTTCTTGCCTATTTATTTTTTTATTTATTTTTATTTCTATTATTTAAAAAAAAAAAACCTTTAAATGACTTTTTGGTAGTGTTTATCCGTTTATTGATTAAAGGTTTGTAGAACTTTTTTCCATAAAAACAAAAAACAAAAAAAACCTACTTACCATGTTTTAGATGTGTTGCAAATACTTTTCTATTTTATTACTTGTCTTTAACTTTTTTTGTGTATATTACTATATAGTTAAAAGTTAAAAATAGTCATATTGTTAATATTTACTTTATAGCTTCTGGGGTTGAATATTTTACTTCAGGTCATGAAAAAAATAGTTCTATTTTCTTCTAAAACTCCTTAGATTCTACATATTGATTTTTTTTAAACTTTGAATATATTTTTTATTTAAACTAGTAATTAGTGCTTTATTATTTATCCTAATAGAGAACAGAACCACAGATTATAGAAAACCACAAGTAAATGAGTAGTCAAGATCATACCTACAATTTTTAAAATGGTATAGTAGGAATGGCAGTACAGAGGAACACTCAGTGAGTCTCCCATGCTGTTTGTTTCCTGACTGTTACTGAAAATAGAGCAGTCCACAGACAAAGTGCGGAGGTTACGAGTTCATTTTGTCATCTGTGCCAATCTGTGAAGTACTCACACCATTGGTGATGAGCATCACCCGTTCACAAGGTAACCATAACATAATTTTTTCTCAGTTTTTTAAATTTCAATTTGGAGGAGACTTTAAAATCTACAGAAAAGTTGGAGAAATAGTACAAATAACAACCATATATGCCCTTCATTTAAATTTACTAAATGGCAGTTGCAAGCACCAGAATACGTAATCTCTAAGTACTTTCACACGTCTTCCAAGATTGAATATATTTTAAAAGGATCTGTGTTTTAGTTCCTTTAATTCATAGTAGATCTTCTATAAAACATTTTAGCAAGGATCTTACTAGGTGTCTACCACACTCTAATCAAAATTCTGATCTAAGTAAAGGTAAAAATTATATTCTTTTGTGAAAACCAGCTCTGATGTGTTTCACCTCCCTCCCCCCACCCCCCCCAAAAAAAAAAGAGAGAGAGAGAGAAAGAGAAAGGCAGAGAGGATGGGCAGGGGTAGAGAGAGGGAGAAGGAGAGACAGAAAGGAAGTAAAAAAGAAAAAAAAGTTATGAAGAAGACAGTGCAAATGAGCAGAAACAATGATTACCAGATCCTGGAATGGAAAGACTCTTTATCGACAGTTTGATATCAAATGGCAGAAAGACATCTGGGGCATTGCTTTACAAAAATAAAAAAAATAAAAAAATCTCAGGTCTTTGCACACTAACAGCAGTGATCTAAATTGAGCCAGGACCAGGAAATCCCTCATTCATGTGCCTAAGTGCTAGCCTTGCTAAAATGTTTTTCTTTAGAAAAAGACTTCAAGGTTTTTAAGAAAAATTACCTAAATAAATACCTTACTTTACTTACTGCTAATTTTCCATTTTCAACAATAATGACCACACTCATCTATTGCATGTTTTAAAATACATATTGATTTTTAACTCATTTGAATATTTCTTGTATAATGTGTGAAATAGGGCTTTATATTTGTTTTATTTCAAGTAATAATGGTCCATGCACTTTATATGTTGAATAAGCCTTATTTTACCCATTGATTTGAAATATCAATTTCATCATATATTGTTAAATAGATATATATGTTTGTCTCTAGAATGCTCATTGTATTTCATTGATGTACTTGATTATTTCTATGCTGGTGTCATGTTGGCTTAATCCTGAGATTTTTATAGTGCTTTTAATTTTTTAAATATTTTATAATTAACTTTGACATTAAAAAATAAATAGAATATCTGCATTAAAAAAAATTATACATATAATGAAGCTGCCAAATTCCTGTAGCTAAACTGGAATAAATCCATCCATGTTGCTGCAGTCATGATGGTGACCCTCTGTGACAATTCAATTCATATAAACTCTGAACTGATTTTTCAAAAATATAAATAAATAAATAAATAAATAAATAAATAAAAGCTTTAAATGACTTTTTAGTATTCTTTATCCATGTTTTGATTAAATGTTTGTAGGATTTTTTCCCAAAAAACAGAAGCAAAACAAAAAACTATTAACCCTTTTTTAGATGTGTTGCATAACTTTCCTATTCTATTACTTGTCCTTTAACTTTTTTACATGTATATTACTGTATAGTCTTAAATGTTTAATATAATCTTATTGTCCATATTTTAGTTTATAGCTTCTGGGTTTGAATATTATACTTCAGGGTAAGAAAATTATTGTTTGTATTTTCTCCTAAAACTCTTTAGATTTTACATATTGATTTTTAACTCACCTGAGTATTTTTTGTATAATTTGTGAAATAGGGCTCTATATTTGATTTATTTCAGGTAATAGTGGTCCATGCACCTTATTTGTTGAATAAGCCTTATTTTAGCTATTGATTTGAAATATCAATTTCATCATATATTACATTGTCAGATATATACATTTGTTTCTAGAATGCTCATTTTATTTCATTGATCTATTTGATTATTTCTTTGCTGGTGTCATGTTGTTTTAATTGCTGAGACTTTATAATGGATTTAAATGTAATATTTTGTAATGGATCTTGACATTGAAAAAAAATAAATAAATATAATCAATCTGCATTTAAAAAAAAGATAGAAAGAAAGAAGGAACTCTTACCTTTTGCAACAACATGGATGGAAATGGAGAATATTATGCTGAGTGAAATAAGCCAGTCGGTGAAAGAAATATACCTCACCTGTAAGTGGAATCTATTCAACAAAATAAAGTAACGGACAAAATAAACCACAGGCATGGAAACATGGAGCAGACTGAAAGTGACCAGAGAGAATGGGGAAGGAGGACAATGTTGGAAAAAAGAAGGGACTAAACAAAGAAATGTGTGAATGACCCATGGATATGGACAGCAGACTGGGAATTGATTGTGGGAGAGTGTGGCTGGGTGAGATGGGTGGAGAAGAGCAAAGGGGGAAAAACTGAGACAATTGTAATAAAATAAATGATAAAAATTAAAAAAACAAAAGAATTGCAGACAGAAAAAAGGGAAAAATCAAGGGAGATATAATAATTCTTGATATATCAATAAGCCCACTAAATATAAATGGACTGAACTCACCAATCAAAACACATAGAGTACCTGGAGACCCATCTGAGTTCCCAAATCGAACCTATGCTCAAAGTGGAGGGTGAAAGATGCTATTTCAAGCAAATGTCATTAAAACAAGCAAGTGTAGCTGTACTTATATCAGACAAAATATATTTTAAGATAGAAAAGTAACAAGAAACAAAGACATTTTATAACAATAAAGAGGACAATGCATTAAAAAATGACATAACTTGATATATATGTACCCACCCTGACAGCACCAAAATATATAGCATTTATTAACAGAATTAAAGTGAGAAAATGACAATGATAAAATAGCAGGGGACTTTAATACCTGACTTACACCACTGGGTAGATAATAAAGACAGAAAGAAAACAAGGAAACATCTGTCTTAGAAGGCATATTAGACCAGATGAATTTATTAGATACTTGTAAAATTTTCCATCCCTCAATAACAAAATACATATTCTTAAGTGCATGTGGATCTTTTGTGAGGAAATCCCATATGTTAAGACAGAAAACAAGTTGCAATAAATTTAAGAAAATTGAAATCATATGAGTATCTTTTGCTCATGCATAGTATGAAACTGGAAAGTATAAGAAGAAAGCTGGGAAAAAAACACAAATATGTGGGTATTAAGCAACATGCTACTGAACAATGGTTGAGTAAAATAAAAATAAAAAAGAAATACAAAGATAAACACAGACAAATGAAAACAAAAATATAATATTTCACAATTTATGGGATGCAGCAAAAGCTGTTTTAAAAAGGAACTTCATGGCACTACAGGTCTGCCTCCAGAACCAAAAAAAAAAATCTCAGATGATCTGATATTATACCTTAAAGAATCTAGGAAAAAAAGGAGCACATGAAACCCGAAGTCAGTTAGAAAGGAAATAATAAAAATTAGAGCAGCAATAAATAAAATAATCAATAAAAAGACAATAGAGCCCTGGCTGGTGTGTCTCAGTGGATTGAGCGCCGGCCTGTAAACCAAAAGGTTGCTGGTTCAATTCCCAGTCAGGGCACATGCATTGGTTGTGGGCCAGGTCCCCAGTAAGGGGCGTGAGAGAAACAACCACGTACTGATGTTTCTCTCCCTCTCTTTCTCCCTCCCTTCCCCTCTGTCTAAAAAATAAACAAAATCTTTAACAAAAAAAAGACAATAGAATAATTAATGAAAAAAAGAGCCAATTCCTTGAAAAAACAAAATTGATACACATTTAATTAGACTCACTAAGAAAGAAAGAGAAGACTTCAATAATTAAAATCAGAAATAAAGATAAGTTACAAAAGATACCACAGAAATACAAAAAATTATATGAGAATACTATAAAATGCTATCTACCACCAAACTAGACATCCTAAAAGAAATGAACAAATTCTTTGAAGCATATGACATTCCTAGACAAAATCGGAACACCTGAATAGGATGCTTACTAGTAAGAAAATTGAAACAGTAATCAAAATTCTCCCAAAAACAAAAGCCCAGGATCAAATAACTACTCTGGTAAAATTTACCAAATATTTAAAGAAGATTTAATACGTATACTTCTCAAACTCTTCCACAAAAATGAATAAGGAGGAGTGATTTCTAACTCATTTTATGGGGCCAATATTATCCTGATACTAAAACTGGACAAGGATGTCACACAAAAAAAGTGTTACAGACCAATATCTTTGAGGAACATAGATGCAAAAATCCTCAACAAAATACTAGAAAATCAAATACAGCAATACATTAAAATGGCCATGCATGATAATCAAATGGGATTCATTCTAGGGATGCAAGGATGCTTAAATATCCACAAATCAATTAATGTGGTAAACCACAACAAAAAAAGATAAAAATTATATGGCCATCTCAATAGATGCTGAAAAGTCATTTGACAATGTACATCTATTTGTGATAAAAAAAAATCCTCTCAATAAAATGGATACAGAAGTACCTCAGCATAATGAAGCCCATATATGGCAAACCCCCAGCTAAAATTATACTCAATGGTGAAAAACTGAAAGATTTTCCTCTAAGATCAGGAATAAGACAAAGATGCAAAGTCTTGCCACTCTTATTCAACATAGTGCTGGAAGCTATAACCAGAGCTATTAGGTAAGAAAAGAAATAAAATGCATTGAACTGAAAAAGAAGAAGTAATACTGTCACTATTTGCAGAAAACACAATTTTATATGCAGAAAACCCTAAAGAATCCACCAAAAACTATTATAAACAATAAACAAATATAGTGAAATTGTAGGATACAAAATAGATATTTTAAAATGTTGCCTTTCTATATACTAACAACTAAATTTCAAAGACACATGAAGGCAACAATCCCTTTTGCACACACACAGTGGAATAAATGGAATACAACTTAGCCATATTAAGATTTACAGTAACATTAATGGACTTTGAGGGTGTTATGCTAAGTGAAATAAATAAGATAGAAAGGACAAACACCATATGATTTCACTCATATGTACAATATAAAGCAAAGAGTGGCAAACCAACCAACCAACCAACCAACCAACCAACCAACAAACAAACAAACAAAAAACCCTCATAGATACAGACAATAGAATAATGGTGACCAAAGAGGAAGGGGTGGAGTGAGGAGAACAAAATGGTTCAAGGGAGGGTTAAATCTATGGTAATATAATAAAACCACATGTTGGGTGGGAGAGCATGATTCAGTAAACAGATATTGAATTATAATTCTGAATACCTGAATTTTATATAATGTTCCCTCAATAAATTTAATGAAAAAGTAAAATATAGAACACTAAAATCTATAGAAATAAGAGAAAATCTTTAAGACCTAAAACTAAGCAAAGAGCATATATACTTGACATCAAAACAAAAATCAATGAAAGAAAAAACTGATAAATTAGACTTTATCTAAATTTAAAACGTTTTCTTAGCAAAATACCCTAGTAAGAGGATGAAAAGACAGACTAGATACTAAAAGAATATATTTGGAAATCAAATGCATAACAATGAACTTATATCTAAAATAGATGAAGATCTCTCAAAACTGAACATTAAAAAACAATCTATTTAGAACTTGGGCTAATGACATGACAGACATGTCACTGACGAGGATATACCTACGACAAATAAACACCTGAAAAGATGTTCAACATCTTAGTCATTAGGGAAATGCAAATTAAAACCACAATGAGCTATAACTACACACCTATCATGATGGCTAAAATAAACAATAATGATAACAAAAAATGATGGTGAGGATTCGGAGAAACTAGATCACTCATATGTCTTTGGGAATATAAAATGAGACAGCCACTTGGAAAATAGTTGGCAGTTCTTTTAAAAACTAAAAATGGACTTGGAAATTTCACACGTGGGCTTTTTCCCCAGAAAAATAAAAATTATTTCCTCAGCCCTACCCGAGGGGCTGAGTTGTTTGAAGCATCATTCCATACAGCAAAAGTTTGCTGGTTTGATTCTGGGTCAGGGCACATACCTACATTGCAGGTTTGATCCCAGGTTGGGTGTGTCCTGGAGGCAACTGATTGGTGTTTCTCTCTCATGTTGATGTTTCTCTCTCTCTCTTTCCCCCCTACTCTCCTCTCTCAAATCAATAAACATATCCTTGGATGAAAATTTAAAAATTAATAACATTTTTAAAAATTTAAAAATTATTTTCTCAGAATATGCATAGCATCTTTATTCATAATAACCAATAACTGGAAACTACCAAAATATTCTTTAGTATTCTTTAAAAAAACTGGTATATCCATACCATAAAATATTCAGGAATAGAAAGGAATGAATGACTGATATATACAACACACTGGAAAAACATCAAGGAAATTATTTTGAATGGAAAAAGTTAATCTCAAAAAGTAACATAATGTATCATCCATTTATATAGTTTTTGTGGAATAACACTTATAGAATAAAGAACATTAGTAGCAGTTGGGAGGACTAGGGATGTGAGGAAGAGTGGGTGTGTCTATAAGAACGTAGTATTTCAATACAAGGAAGACTTGTGACGATGGTACAATTAAGTATCTTCATTGTGGTGGTAGTTAATAAAGGTACATGTAAAAAATTAATCTATGCACACACCCAACTTTGTGAATTGCACTAGTGTTGATTTCCTGGTATTGATACTGTACTATAAACATGCACAAGGTTAACAATGGGGGAGTGTGCATGGGACATCCCTGTATATTTTGTTACAACTTTCTGTGAATGTATAATTATTTCAAAATAAAAAGTTAAAAACTATGCTGATTTTAGTATTTAGGTTAAGAATTTTTAAAGCTCTCCTCTTTATGTAAAGTTGCAGTATAAAACCTGAAGCTCACTGCTGCCTGTGCTGTTTAGGAGAGTAAATATCAACTTAAAATGCTTCCCAGGAAAAAGGAGACAGAAATGGAGTCATTTCATCACACTTCTTCCATTACACACACATATACATCCCACATTGTTATTTAAGAGTCACCATATGCTAAGTGTTACATACAACACATAAACATCAAGAGGTATGTAGTCTACATCAAAATTGCAGTTTATGTAACAATATAAGCCTGTGCTTAATTCTCACCAATAACATTAAAAGAGGAAAAAAAACCCATTTGTAGATCAATAACTAAATTTTTGATGTTAAGCAAATCACTTGATATTTTTAAATAATTTTTAATACAGTAATTAAAGTGGGTGATATTAGAGAGTCTAAAGATAATTAAATAACACAATAACTAGGAGTGAAACTTCATTAAGACCAACTGCTAGAGATGCACTATATTTAATGTAAAATATGAAAGGACCCCATACAGTAAAAAACCTCATTAATTTAGACTCCACTAATTTAGAACTTGTACAACTTAAGGGGGTTGCTTTACCGATCACTACTTTTATTGTTTTAAAAAAGAAGGATTTACTATGTAAAGAAATTGTGCAAAGAAGTGTCTAAGAAAAACATTTAAGTAGCACATACTTTTAAAATGACCAATGAGTACTTTACAAGTCCTTAAGTATGTGCAAGAATAGAGGGGTTATTAGAAATCCTTATCTATCCAACAAGTCATGGGAGATTTAGGATAATGCAGGAACAGGAATTACACCTTAACAAGAAGTTCCCCTAAACCCATTCATTTCAAGGGAATCCCCTGCTAGCTTCCACTGGCTGCCCTGAACAATTATCTCTAGCTTGTGAATCTATGACCCTGGCCTTAGGCTGTATTATTGCACATTCAGGTAGAGCAAGGGAGGTGGTCAGGCCAAACCTCAGGAACTAACATGACAGAAAACAAACATGGTAAAACGGCAAAACAAAATTTCTGGGTCCAAATTTTTATGGGGCAGTACTAAGAAAATTTGCAAAGGTGCAGGATTTTCCAATTACCAATTTTTACATGTCTTTCTCACATCCTATGCTTCCTATTAATCTTGCCTTTGAATTGGGTCCAAAATTAATTGGACTTTTGGGGTTTTGTGTTCTGCTGGGGAGGAGAAAATAAAACCTTTGAATTAAACATCAAACAGCGTGATGCCTGCGTGCTTATCCCACTCTTCCCTCTGCCCATTCACACATTCATCCACCCATTGCCCCCAAAGAGGAATAAAGAAGGTCATTCTGAAAAGAGTCACAAAAAGTATAATAATCAGTTCAATAGAAATTAATATTTAAAAATATCCTACCCAAGTAATTATGGGAGAAGACTATATCCATGGAAAAATCACATTCATTTGGAGTTTAGGGTTGTGTTCTGTGCTTCACTTCAAAGTTCTATTTCTCTTTTCACTAATTCATACGTAAGCTGAAAAAATTTCTCAAAAGTCATGAAGAAAAGAACTCTGCAACATAGTTTCTTCTATTACAAACAAGGGTGGGCAAAAGTGGGTTTACAGTTGTTCATATGGAAAATAATACAAAAATTCATAAATATAATACAAGAATTAACTCTGTGTTTCATGTACTCACAACAGTAAACCTACTTTTGCCCACCCCTGTATTGAGTCCAGAGAGCCTTAAAAACAAAATCACATAGAAATTATATTATTTGTCAAAAATATCCCCAAAAGATAATTGTACCGTGTCAGAGTATGCAGAAAAACAATACTAAATATCACCAATCAACTGCTATATTCTCTTTTCTTCTGTTTAAATCTGTAATAAAGAAACTTTGCTTATTTTGTGCTGTTTTCAATAGGATAAAGTAGCAAAACTTTTAATGAGATATGTCATTTTATAAAAAAATATATTACTTCACCAACCACAACTTTTTCCTAATACCTGATAACTGAATATCATTTTGAAGACATAAAACTTTATACTCCAGTTCCAAACGGACAAACCAAAAATGTCCTTATAATGGTTGATATCTGTGGAGATCTATCCCCTATTTTCAATCAAAGTTAGATTTGAGAATATCCACACCAGAGCTGATTTTATAGCCTCCAAGCTTTCTTTGGCAGAGGTAAGTATGGTGAAAAGTTAGAATTATTTCATACCTGTTATGGTTCTGTGTTCATGGCTACGTTGCTTTCTGTCTCTGTATAACGAAGCCTAAACTAAGAAAGAGAGGCATATATACTTTTTTTTTTCTTGGCAGTACAAATTAATAAGAAACAGTTCATGAGTTCTTTGGAAAAGAGTCTTTATAAAAATGCACAGCAGCTTTGGAAAGCATGTTTACTCCGAAGGAGGGATACAATCAAGACTTTTTTTCTTACTTTCTGTCTACATTGCTCCTTTCCTAAGGAGAGTGATAAACACTCAATGCTCAGATACTAGGACATATACGTCTAGGTCACAGAATGAACCCTGCTCACCAGTGGGCAGGGTTGATCTGCAGTACAAGATCATATAAATTAGACACAGTGTGAACATTATGCTTATCTCTGTGCAGCTGGAGTGAAACCAAAGAGCTATGTGATGTTCTGAATTATAATCTTCTGGCATGCTCTTCTGTTCCCCTGTGCTCTTGTTAGTGTAGGTAGCTAGATATTAATAAAGGAAGGGAACTAACTGAATAAAACATTAAGAAGTCTGCTTCACTAGGAAGCTAACCTTTCATATGTTCCATAGGGCATCATCTACCAATGGGACCTAACAGTGTAAGTTAGTAGAAAGGGGGCAGGAAGGATTATTTCTGGCCATTACCTGGGGAGAAATAAAATAGCAGAAGAAATTCCTCTGTTGGGCATGTGCCCAAGAGAAGCCAAGACGGCACAAGGGGAGGTACCTTTACTATGAGTCATGTGCAGTAGGAGTCAAGATGATGACCATAGAGGCTTGTCAGTCTATTCTGGGAAAAGGAATAGATTGGATAAGGGACACATAACCCTGGAAGATCTAGGAAATAGATTGCGGGGGGTGCACAACATGAGCACATGAAAAACTGGGAAATTGATTGGTTATTTTGAACAAGTGCCTCGCCCTTCCCAAACCCAGATAATATTAGACTAACAAAGGGGCTCTCACACTCTCTCTTGCTTGTAACACGTGCTCAGCCAGGTTTGTTTACACGTTTTCTCTCCATAGCAGCCATGTGGCCCTAGCAGCTGCCCGGGGCCCCAGGATCCAAGCATAAGCCTGAGTATGACAATGTAGCACCAGCTGGAGTTCAGTCAGGAATACAGACTAAGCTAGCTGGATGAGGCCAAGGACTGAACTGGACTGAACAAATGTTACAGACTATCTGGACTTTGCTCTTTGTTCTGGACTTGAGGAAGACAAGGTTAGACTTTCTTCACAGTGAACACGCGGAGATGAAACATTGGGAACCTGTAGGCAGCCTTCTGTTTCCAACCAAGTAAATCTTAACACTAGATCTTAGCCTCCCATGTGGGTGCTTGGAAATATTTTTCTGGCAACACTGCAAGGATCCCATTTGCACCAGCAACACTCTCACATAGCTGATCAATGACAATAGCCCGAGATTTTAATTAGTAAGTGTTCTGCCTTGCTGTTTTGCACATGCTCAGCTATACACAAAGTGCTACTATGTTCTCAAGCAACTTCCCCTGTTCATATATCTCTTAAGGGGGCACTATAAAGTGCGGTGGGATAGTTGAAGACAGGATATGAATATTCTTAGATCCCTTGGCATAAAATATCCAAGAGCATCCCATTGACTCAATTGTTTTTAAAAACACAGTAGAGAGAGCACTGCACTGGCAGCCAAAAAAGATGGGACATTCTAATCCAAGCTCATATGCAAACCTGGGCAATCGCTTCATCTTTATAATACTCTTTTGCTTCATTTGTAAAATTACCCATTTCATCAAAGAGTTGCTGTGAGCATCAGGTTTCAGGATGTATAAGAAAGCCTTTTAGCGGCAAAGCACTATTAATTTGCAAGGTGTTATTATATTTTTAAAAAACAAGTTCACTTCGAATGAGACCATCTGTCTTTTCATCTGTGAATGTGTCAATAAGGTGTCACTGGGACATCAAGACTGCAAACAGTGCTGACTCATTGTCAGAGGAATTCATTTGATCAGTTGGCTGTTTGCCCTAAATGGCACAAAAGAAGCAGATGGACTGCTTCCTTCCCCATGAATAAACCTAATTGTTTTGGCAACCAAGCCTCTGAGAGATTAGAAGTTACACTAAACACTACTTGAATTCTTCTATGTGTGACTTGAGAACTAAGAGGCATGGGCGCATCTTCAAATACTAGTAATGTCATCATGACAGTTACTGTTTTTATTTGGGTCTGGGGTGAGGGGATCTATAATGCACATAGGATTTAGGTTCCTCTCCTCGGGAAAGAGTTGAAGACTGGAAAAAAATATCTTCTTACCAAACATTAGGGAAGAAAGAAAAGTATATATTTTACCGTAAATTGGAAATTCAGCACAACAAACTGAGACGTAGAAACTTAAGCACCTTAATTATAAATAATTGTATTAGGAAATATATTATGTTCTACTAACTTACTGACAAACTTTCAATATCAGCTTAATTCAGTACTGCACTAATTCTTGGTCCTTACTTTCTTCATATTTTATTAATTCTAAATTCTTTACAAATGGGAAGTGAGATAAAAGGAGATATGGAAAACTAGGAAAATTCCTCACCTTGATTTATGTATTCATAAAAGTTAGTTTGGTTCCAGATAAGTAAAAGTACACATTCCTATCATGATTCAAGTCTGTGCCTTGCAAAATCACTCTCTGGTAGAAATTTAATGTGCAAAAGGCAATATTTAGCTAAAGTTTCCATGTGGGAAAAACTTCTTGGAAATTAGGCAAAACAAATCAATAAATTAAAAAATTGGATAAGTTTTAAAGCTTTCACTCCCCCAAAACTTCATATATCATTAATTACAACATGTTTCAAACTTAAAAATATCTATTTAAGACCAACTAACTATAATCTATGAATTTAAATACTCATTAATATGTAACATTTTCCTGCAGCATAAATTTTTCCCAATAAAATTAGGTATGTTTTGATTTTGGCCATGGAAAGAAGAGAGACTAAATTGAGTTTAATATTATAGCTATCTGCAATGTCCACGTTTCCATTAAGATACAAAATATTTAATTATCAGCCATCAGTTTGGCAAAGGAAAGGATTAAACAAATTTACTCCTCCCTTTGATATATTTAGAACCTCTGCTAAGCACTTATCATTGTCAGAAAAACATAATTTTCAAAAATTAACTGAAATACTGAATCATGTAATGTGTTACATAGGCAAAAATCAAGGCTTCATTTTTGGACAAACTATCTGAAGGAAATGTTCTAACTGGCTGTAGGCTCTTGCTGCCTGACCCAACACTTGGCATCAAGTTGCTAATCTCTATTCATAGAAAATCCTGAATATCTTCTTTCTCCAGTCCATGTAATGATTAAAGAAAATTAGCTGGTATAATTAAGAAGGTACATAAAATGTAACAAGCTCTAGGCCTCAGTCTAAGAGAGGAAGGTTCTATTAGATTGTTCTGTCTTAGCCGTAAGGGTAGTAACTGCTCCTTACATCTGCTGTTTTGATGTTATTTGGGGTTCTTTTTAATTTTTACTAGCCAATCCCTTTCATACAGTAGGCAGTTTGACAGACATGAGCAAGTAGGAAGGATAGGCCAGGTACAGAAGGACACCAGGTTAGAGAACCCTGGCCGCTTAGCAATGGGCGAAACTGAGAAAACAAGGATTGTAGAGTGGAACTTCAACCACAGAGTGAGCTTTTCTACTCTAGCATATCACCGGTCATGTGGTAGACCCCCGTAGTGGAGACCAGAGAATAACTTTATATGACACCCATACAAGCCCTGTTCGACCACTCCCTTGATCATTAAGCCCTCAGAATAATGGTATTCTGGCCCCCATAAAATAATCTTAGGAACAAAGCCTTGGGTATGTTTTCCTCCGGGACAGAGTTTTGGTCAAATTAGAGATAACATCTAGACCTCAGTTGTGTTTCAGCTCCAGGCTCAGAAAAACAGAAAAACCAGGTGAAATGATGTCATGGCTGACAGCAGGACCAGCTGCAATGACTAATGACTTCCTGCCTTAGCACCAGCCAACCAGTACAGACCATGACCCTGAAAGGACACACCTGGAAAACTGATGCATATTCAGTTGAGATCCTTTCCTGAGACCTACCCTAAAATCCACACCTTTAGGAAACAGATAAAAATCTGTAAGGTGAAGGACCCATCCTAGGTTCTCTCTTGAGCACAGCCTGCGTTTTTCCCCACTACCTTCTTATCTCAGACATGCTTTTTCTCCCTATCTCAAGCATGCCTGGACCTTTCCTTCTCCCTTTCTTACCTCAATGCATGTACCCTGGCTTTCTTACTCTTAAGTTCTAAAGCATCTTTGTTTGCCTATGTAGCTTGTTTTACTGAGTTCATGCAGCCCAGCTGCCCCACTTCTTCTATTTCTGTGACATTTTAAATACATTTTCTCTTATAACTAGAGTTCTTGGTTCTGAATTCTTTCTCAGCCAAACTTAAGGACTGCGGTCTAATTTTGCCAGTTACATCTGGTGCTATTTGTTGTTAATACCTTGACCCTCTAATATATTGAAGTTCATAACTCTTTATATTAAATGTCCTGTACCAACTACTGTGTGATTTCTCTCTTCTAATTGGACCCTGACTAATACAATATCTTTGGCTATACTTTTATTCTTACAATGAGTAAGGAATGTATTTGCTATTGAACACAGACCAACAAAAAAAAACCCAATTTAGAGCAAAACAAATGTGTAGGTAGGAAAAGTGCAGATGCCAATCATTTGTGTATTATTATGAAATAATTCACCTCTAAAATGTCATTCCCCAGAATGTCATGAGTCACAATTATTACCACATGAATTTATTTATATATTATATATCATGTGTATATATATATATATATGTATGTGTGTGTGTATGTGTGTGTATATATATATATATATATATATATATATATATATATGCGCCCAGTTATCCATTTGTATCTTATCTGTGAGTAATATTTCAAACAAACCAACTGGGGTCTATTAGCTACCTGACAATCAATAGTCTATGTTGCGTATCCTGCCTTACAATGATAATATATGCTTGTGATACTATTCAATAATTTACTGTTTAGTGAATACAATCTCATTTTGATTAGAGCAGCTAATTCATCTCTGAGATTTCTGTTGAGGCCACGTTAATTTCAGTGTATGTTTTATGAGCTATTGATGTGCTTTTAATAATCCTCCACAAAGAATTCCATGATCATGACCTTATGAGAAGTTGCTACATTCCAAACATAACTCTGCCAGGCGGTCCAAAGAAGCAGTTAAAGTGATGACACCCTTCTATGAAGTCACATTTTTTGACTAGACAGGGATAGTCTAATGAACACTTAGTTTCAGAAATAATTAAAATCCCCTTAAAGATGTACATTTTTCATTAATAATATTAACTCACCCTGCATATGAAAGAGAGCAACTAAAACATTTGGTGCAATAGAGATGCTTCAGTAACTCCACTCTGTCATTTTTCCCATCCTGTACCTGATTAGCTAATATCAGTCTCCTGAGTAGGTGGAGTCCATTAATATATCCTTTCAGTACATCTTGTTGTTAGTATAACTCTGTTACAGAGTATGTAATCAAATAATGAAAGGTAGTGAGTTTAACTGGTCTTTACCCGTATTTTGACATTTGTGAGAAAGCCATTTTCAAATTCCAGTAATGATAATAATTTATAATTTTATTCTGAATGAGATGGTTTATGGAAATATATTTTTAAACTATAAATTATTGAAATTAACTTACAACCTAACAAGCTTTCCATTTTTTAACAGGAAACTTAGAATATTATTTTGTGTGTCCTGAGGAATTCAAAGGTGTGAATAATTATGTAGCTCCACAATTCCCACCTTTCTTATGATATTTTCTACTTGGTTTTACTATTCTTAGCTATGAGCTTTCAGTTATTCAGTCTGTGCTGAACATTACCCTTATACAATAGGATGGGATGGCAGAGGGAAGTGGTGTGGAGGTGCTTTTACTATTAATAATCACAGTTGTATATTAAACAAACCTCCCAGTTGCAGATGCCAAAAATAAAACTCAAAACAACTTAAACAAATAAGGGACTTTATAGTTCTCATATTGGAAGACTAGAACGGCTCTCCTTTTGGGAGTGACTATAAGATACTCAACCCATGTGATAAGAACTCCATCCCTTTGCCTATCTCAGCTCTACATTTCTTAGCTTAATATTCACTCTCAAGAACTTTCAATGTAGATGGTGGTTCTTGATAGCAACATGTTTATACTCTCCCAGTGTTAAGTGCTGAGACAATTTCTCTTTGCCAAGGTCCCAGGTGTGTCTCACTGGGCTATTCTGGGTCACAGGAAACTTGATTAGCCAAGCATACTTTATCTAAAAAGCATGAGGTAAAGTCAGCAACAACCAGATCATAAAGGCTCCCCAGAATCTATGTGGAAAATGGAAATAGGTGTTGAACAGACATAAACAAAAGTTCTTCATCTGTAGTTATTATTTCTACATAATAACTACAAAGAAATGTTGTTATTTCTTTGATCTAAGAACTAATCCATAAGGCAATATTTAATCCTCAGAGTGCCATCTATTTATTAGAATTGTTCTATGTGATTTACAGGTGAGGCATTAGTACTAAAAAAATTAAATAACATGTCTAGGATTTCATAGCTGGCAGGTGTTGGACCGGCTATGAATATATCCTTAGCTGCTATCTATATAATAGAGACAAAGTAATTACTCCTGAAGACCCATTGTCCATTAAGACATGATCTCTAAAATATTTTCCATGACTAACATAGTGGGATATGGGATGGAAAGGTGTTTAACTAAAATGATTCACTTCTCTTGATTTGAATAAAGAAAGTTTCTACCTAACTAGCTGAACTCAGAGTCTCTCTACAAAGTTGCCTATTTGAGGGAGTGAAATATGACTCTTAACAGAAGCAACAAATACTCTTCACCTTGAACTGAGATGAAAATGCATACTGGCTTCTAAGAGCAAGATCTTCAAAAGTCCAGGCAGTGTGCAATCATGCACATGTATGCATACACAATTGGGAAAGGGAGTCAAGAATAATTCAAGTATTTATTCAAGACAACATAGTGTCCATCTGTTCTCCTCATCCATCCAATCAAGTGTCTTTACTGAGCATGGACACTGTGTCAGGAATTTGAAACAAGTTGCACCAAATAAACACTAATTTCCATCATTTGGAATAAAAACTGACTCTGCCCACTTTTGCCTTTAGCCATGTGATTTTTCAGGAACTGAATAGTCAGAGGAAATCTAAATACATTTACTACAAATACCATTTATGCTGGGTTTTTGGGTGTTTTATTGGTGGTGGTGGTGGTGTGTGTGTGGGGCGGGGGATATCTTCCCAAAGATGAAAGTAAAATATAGGAGAAACTAACTGTTAGTGAAAAATGTAGTCAAGGATGATTCCATCTGGGAAAGCCAAGCAGAGCTTTGATGGGCCAAGTAAAAGTCATAAAAGGAGAGTCTAGAACAGTGTCACTTGTCAATGAGTCATGAGCCAATCATTTTGAAAGTTAAAAAAAAAAAGAAGTTAACTATGGCTTTACAGCATGTTGGAAGGACTGGTGCTGTTTACACTTTAATCACATCCAGAGTTGATGAATCCTAAATGCTCTACTTTGAGTCAGCACTGACAATTTTATCTCTGAAAGAGAAGATACTCAACATGTGAAGGTGGCATTCCTATTCCTCTCTCCCATATATCTTCAGGGAATTTTAATGTGAAAGAAACCTAAATCTGTTTTCCTGGAAACCTGCCATAGAATTAATTTCCCTCTCAGAGCTCTTGTCAGCTTCCTTCATCCTTCAGGAAGTCTGCATCTAGCTCCTTTCTGTGGAGGCCAATTCCAGTTGCAGTTTCCAAACACTTGCCACTGCTGTTCTTTGATTTCACTCTCAAATGGCATAGCGGACAATCCGTTTAAGTAATCATCACTCTGGCTGAAAACCTACAGAAATCTCACCTGCTGGGTAATCTGTGTGCATCCTTTCTCCAGTGGTGTTGTGTAGAGGTACAGTGATCGTCAGCAAAGCCAGACTCAGAGGAGTGAGCAAAGCAATCAACAGCAGGGGTCTCCTGGCTTGATTCTACCCTTTCAGGGCTTCTCGGCTACTTTCAGTCTTTCCCCCTCTTTCTCACTTCATTTTTTTCCTATCAGTAAAATGGGAATGATTTAATGCTTCAGGCATAAGGAATTAGAGTGAGCATAAAAATAACAAAATTACAGGGAGATTTTTCTGTGCCATATAACCTCTGTTTTATAATCCCGGAAGTTATAGCATAGGAGTAACCCATGAATCTTTGTTACTTTGGTTAAAATTTAGAAAAAAGAAACCAAGAGAAACAAGAGGGAAGGAGGGTGGGGTGGGCAGGGGAAAAGGAAGGGAAGGGGCAGGCAAGTCAAGGAACATATAGCAAGGACTCATGGACAAAGCCAAAGTGGGGAAGGATTGAGGGAGGGAGGTGGGAGAGAGGGCAGGAGAAAGTGGTGGGGGAAAGGTGGAGACAAATGTATTTGAAAAAAATAAATAAATAAATTAATTAATTAATTAAAAAATTATAGCCTTTCAAATCTATGGAGGCAAAATATAGGTTAGTAGTTGCCTGAGCTAAAGGTGAGAAGACAGAGTGACTTTAGATAGGCATGAAGAATATTTTGGGGATGACAGAAATTTTCTAATATTGGAGTGTGGTGATGGTTGCACACTTTGTGAATTTACTAACAATCGTTCGATTGTACATTAAAAACAAATACATTTTATTGTATGTAAATTATATGTTGGTAAAGCTGTTAGCAAAAATAAAATAGATTGAGGGATGGATGGATTGACTGAAATATGGTAAAGCAAATATAATAAAATGTTAGTTGTGCAAGCTAGATGTTGATAATGAGTGTTCACTGTAGAATTTTATCAGCATTTGAAAGGTTTATAAAATGTCATAAAATATATTTATACAACAATTGGTTATCTCTGAGCTTGCTGGAAAGGATTGAAAGTTCTACTTTCTACATTTCTGTATAATTGTGCAAACACACATATACTTAAATTTAAAAAATGTGAACAAACAAGCCCTTATGTCTGAGAAAAATGCACTAAGTATGGTAAGATATTTGTGATTAGAGATGGCACTCAGGAAATAGTGAATGAATGATACTGAACAGCCACTATTAAGCCACTACCTTATCTCCTGCCCTGTTCTAAGGGCTTTACAGATATTATCACATTTAGCTCTTGTAAATAGCTGTTCCGGGCAGGCCCTACAAATATCTCCATTATATAGAGGAAGAAGCTGATGCTTAAGGGGATTAAAATGCACATGTCGGGGTGTTAGAATCTGAAACAGATCTGACTTGAAAGAATACACATTGCAAGCAACTCGAATGATATTGATCCCAACTTAAAGTTCATCCACCACCCACCAAAAAAGTATAATAATGTTTAAAAAACCCTTCGACTATCTGTGATATAATTACTATAGTCCCAGCCTATGCTTCTACATTTTCTATATTAGAAAAATATTTTGTAATCATTTGCAAAACAACCAAAAACAAAAAAAAATATGTTTTCTGCCTCTACTTTGGATACTATGGGGTATTTCCCCCTATCTCAGTCACAAACTAATGAGAATAGTTAAGAGATAATATTTTAGATTGTTGAGCAGAAGGTATTTTTTCTGTTGTAGAATAAGATATCTGAACAAAAACTTGTACTTTTGGAGCTAGCATATAAGATTTCTTATACATATTTATTTCAGAGACATAAAAATGTTGTTTTTGAACCCTAAAAAATTTTTTAGAAAGCAATGGAAAATCTTATTTGTTTGCTCTGTTGCCAATGTAGAAAACCAATGAAAAAACCCACAAAATGTTGCTAAGACTATTTGGATCACAATTTTAAGATTAGTAGCCACGGTTTGTTGACTTTAATAAATATTAAACCACTGTTTTACAAAAGCTGAATCAGATGCCATTTTTGGAGGGGGCAGAAAGTATAGGGTACCGTGAGTCTAGAGGAGGAGAAATGAGTGGGAAACCACTTTAGGCAAAATGAAATCTTCTGGGGTAATCCTTTCACTCCCACACTGTCCCTTTTTCCTTTTTCTTTCTCCTAATTCACCTCCTTCCTTCATCTTTTACTTAATCTCATGTCTTTGAATAAGACTCAATATAAGTGGAGGAAGGGTACCATCCTCGTCTCTTTCCCTTGTAAGTTTGACATCAGATCATATGGTTTTATTCAAGACTTAGAATATTTTCCAAAGCAGGTTTTACCAAGAGGCAAAGAAATATTGTTTTCAAGTCCATTAAATTTGTTTATCCTGAAAACTAGTAAATGTTTAGTCCTAGGCACTAGGACTGGGGAGACCAGAAAACAACACAGGAATAAACCTAGCTGGTTAGATATTTATAGAATAATAGGAGAGATGGGCAGGTAAACAAATTAACGACTAACCAGTTCAACCAGAGCAAATGAAACAAGTGAAATACAGAGCCATATATTATTGTTTTATAGGACAGAAAAGATTCAAATGTATTTATTTTCTATAGAAAGTTTTTTGAGTCTGGTTACCTGACAACCCTAATAGAGTACGAGTTAATATTTACTGAGGGTTTATGATATATCAGTTGATGTGATGGTACTTTATATGCTTGACCTCATTTTATCTTCACAATTACCCAAACAGGTAACTACTTCTATTTGCTCCATTTTTATATATGAGCAAACCTCAAATACACCTGCTGAATTAAGCTGTGTTCTATCTTTCCATCCTGGAGGCCCAGCTGCAAGGTAGATGTTATGTACTTGTCAACTTGTCTCCAAGTTCAACCTTATTTTTTCTCCAAAAGGACCCTCCAAAATAAAGTATGTGCTCAACTCTAAGTTACAGCTAGTGATAAAAGATTCTCTTCTGAGGAATCACTTTTCACTTACAATGTATAGACTTTCCTCCTTGAAGCGTATGTGGTAGGAAAAAAAGGATCATCTTAATAAAATGAAAAATCTCAGATGCTCCCAATATTGAGTGGTAAATTCACACCCTGTTTGGAAATTTACCAAAGATTTAGGCCAGATCTATAGAGAGAAAGTTACTATTTCTGACCAAAGGTGGGAATAAAAACTCAACATAACATTCTCTTCTATAACACAGAAGTGACCAGCATTATTTTTTCCAATTCCATTCAGTCTTTCACTTAATTTTTCCCCTTGTCTTTTGGGATCTTTTATTATTCAATATTTCCCCCAACTGCCATATGGAGTCTTGTTATGTGGGAGGTGACATTCTGAGTTAGAAGCATTACTCCTGCAGGTTCACCTGGAGGTAAGCTGTCTCCTACTTGGCAAGGCTTAAAAGGACCTGGCTTAATTCCAGATACCATAATTATGTTCTAATCTGTCTTTATTACCTCTCCTCATTTTTCATGTAGTGTTCTTAACACAGTTTAAACCACAAATTCATTGCTTTTTAGCAGGAAGGGAAACTAATGGATGTATTGTGAGATTATCTAATGACATATGATTTATGTTTCATTCTACTCCTGTTAGATGAAGCCTAAACAGAGATTAGTAGAACACAAGCTATCCACATTTAATATATGTATGTTTATATAAAATATAGAAAATTTATATATATGTTAAGTATTATTCATTATATTCAATATTTGCATGTAAGTTACACTTACAGAGAATATTTGGCTCCTGGTTTAAAAAAAGCAAACACCTTGAAATATTTAAATATTAAACTGCAGCAGTGACAATGACCATATGACTCCAAGCTGGCAGGAGCTCACTGTTCAATCTGTATGAATCTTGACTCCGCTATGGTAACAGACATTTCCTGAATGACAGAGGCCAAACCAGCTTTTCTTATGTGCTCCACAATATCTAGGAGAAGGCTGGGTACTATTCACTCCTTCAAACTTTGAGTCACTTTCTGGTGACACTCATTGGTGGTTGCTGCATTTTCTAAGAACTGTTTTCCCAAGTTTGTGCATGGGGTATGATAAAATGCAAAAACACTGGCATCAGGAAGGAGCTGAGCTAGGAAGTGACCATTCTAATAATTATAGGTCCTGTGACTTGAGCCATATTGGCCCAATCACTTCTGAGCTTTGTTTTTCTCAGACTTTAAAAGAAAGATAATAATTTATATTCTGCCTACATCTCTGGGTAGTCAAGAGTCTTAAGTAATATAATATACATGAAAGTGTCTTGTAAAATGTGCTATACAATGAAAGTTAATATGAAGAAGAGGAGGGCAAGGCAGAAGGGAAGAAATGATTAGGCCTCCTCTCCCACTTAGATTACAAAGTCCTTGAGACCAAGGAAGATATATCTCGTTTAATTTTTGTTTGCCTCCTGCACCTTTTTTATTGGAACCTCAAAGAAAAGCATGATAGAGATGGGTTTAAATGGTGGGAGTGGGAGTGTGGGGGGCAAGCAAACATTTTGAAATGATAATTCTTATGCCCATATTAAATCATGTCCCTAAGAAACACAAGGACCATTCATTTGAACATTAAATGGAGGGATAGGAAACTATGGCTGTGATAATATGGTTGGTTGTCTCTTTCCCTTTGTTCATGGACATGAAAGCATGCCAAGCTTTATTGAGCACATCAGTCTTTCTGTGAGCAAAAGCATTTACACATGCCAGAATCATTTCATTTTGAGCTACAACCTGACCTCTTGTGTTTAATTGTCTGATCAAGAAGCAATAAGGGACATTGGGAAAAGTAGAACACTTGAAACCAAGAAAAACACATTTTTCCATCAGTTGGCCAGTCTTTCTTTGAACATAAGGTGAACTCTGAAAATGGGACTTGAATTTCAATTTTTCTAATGACTTCATGCCAAATGAGTGTTTTAATATAAATAATCCTTTTTGTGAAATTATGTTTTCAGTCGTCTCTATGCCACAAATTTAGACATAACAATATATTTTCTCTTCATGCTGCTAGATGGTTTTTAAGTATTTTCATATCGATTATGTTTACTTAATGCTACAGCAACCCTGAGAAATACAGGTATTATCATTGTTTTCACAGAGTGGTTATCTGAGCTCATAAACATTAAAAAAACTTGCTGAAGATCCATAGTTGCAAAGTAAAAGCAAAGACAAAGAAGTTAAGATGTAGAAAGTCAGACTAGGTCTCATAGTAAATAGTATATGCAGGAATTGAACACAAAGAGATTGATTCCACACCCTACTCTTACCCTTCAGGGTAGATGACTGGAACAGGGCCTGCTACATAGTAAGTGCTCAGGAAACATATATTTCCTATCACTATAGGCATCCATGCCCTAAGGCAGAGAGGGCAGATATGTTTAAAGGAGATGTGACCTCTTAAGTTTGCCAGCTGGTCCTTATTCTGTGGCCCAACATATTCCCACTACAGGCAGGAACTATATGGCCTTCTATTTTGACTATGGCTCTCAAGGAATCCTTTTGGTGTGGGTAAATTTATTTTAAATAATGGTCTTTTATTAATTGTTATGAATATATGGGCACCGGATCAACCTGTGCCTGAATATTCGTATTATATAGGTTATTGAAAACTTCCTTCTCATATATTTTCTTGCACATTAGACTAAAATGTGTTAAACCCAGTGACATAAACTGCACCCCCCCAAAAAAAAACTAATAAAATGCCACACCACAAAGTTTTCTGAAATGCAAAACACCAAGGAGCATAATCCTAGGCCTACTCACCCCTGTCTTTTACCACCTCCCCCACGATAAGTCTAAAATCCCCTTTATCTATTATTGATCACCAATATGAGCTAATGTGTTTCAGAAATCATTTGGGCTAAATGCCTCCTTTCATGGGTGGGAAAACTGAGGCCCAGAACAATGAAGGTAATTGCCAAAAATGACAGCCTCTAAACCTTAGACAGTCTTTCTGTCCAATACTCTTTTAACCCTACTGTATACTGTCCCTCATGATAAAAGCCACAGGCCACAAAGTTTGCAGGAAAGAAGTACACATCTCAAACTAAAATCCACTCTATTTCCTGGATTTTCGGAAAGCCGAAGGGTTTGCCACAGAAACATAAAATTAAATTAGCAGCCCCTTCAGCTTAGATTACAATAAAAAAAACCCCCAAGAATTAAAATGTAAAATACTTTGATTTCCTCTCTCAGAACCTGATTCTAAGAAGTGGGTAGATCACTATTTCTAATATTTAAAGTTGAGCTAAATAAGCTAGGGTCAGAATACTGAAAGGGAAGAAACCATTTGAAGGAGATATCAATGTCAGTCTTAGCCTGAATTCTTTTGTACAGTTTTAAATTTTCCTCCATATACCTTTATTCACTAAGGTGATTCAGATATACATTTAAAACTTTCTCAGGTATTTTAGATTTTATGCTGAACTTGAGCAGCAAACCAGAAAGCATTGTTCTGGGATGAGACATAAAACTCCCCCAAATATTAGCAGCTTGCCAAAATTCACATGGTTGATGACTATGAAATTTGTGCTTAATAAATTTTATTCTCATGAACTCTATTCTGGATAAATTAAACAATGGATCAAATTATGTCAAATTAATATAGTGGATGTTGAGGCATTCACATAAACAATGACCTTGTGGGCTTGTTTTCAACTTTAAATACAGAAACTAAAGCAGGTGAAATCCGTGACTCTTTGACAAAGCACAGATTTTAGTTCACGCTTGCCAATAATTTTAGGTGTGTTGTGAATTACATTTCAGTGGTGCTGTGGACCCAGCTGAATAAGCATTATTTATAAGACTTTGCCATTTATCTAAACTTCCCCATCCCATCAAGGTGCCTGGGAAAACCTTCAGATCACTAAATGTTTAGAATGTAACTTAGGAAGCATGGACAGTCTCTCAAAAATTTCATATTGTCTATCTCTTTATAGGTAAAATTCTGTGAAGACCTATTTTTTTTATTACAGAGGCATAGTGATGATATAAAATGTGCATAAGAGTCTTATATACATAAACACAGATACATACTCCTTGAAGAAAATTAGGAATGGTTTTAAGCTTGCTTTATTTCTATGGCTCAACTACCTTGATTGTAAAGAAAACTTTGAATGGGAAGTCTAGTTTGCTTATTGGCAGAGATTTCCTTTCAACTGCACAGGAAATATTGAGAGGCTTGGTAAACTATCTCATCCTGCAGTACTTTGAAAGTGCCTAAAAATTTTTCAATAGGCTCATGAGGAAATCAGACTGAGAATTTTATCTGGAAAGAGGACCACTCATCCTAATTACCTATAGTTAGTCACCAAACTTCGGTCTTCAAAAAGGATAACAAGCGTCAAAAATAAAAATGTCAAAATGAAGGATGTGAGTCATATTTTAAAAAACAATATTCCCTACTCCTTAAAAAAAAGAATCCCTAAGATATGATTTAGAGCAATGATCCTTTCATCAGAATGGGTGTTTAATTTGCCACATTGTGAGTGATCAAAGATCTTATACAAATAAATTTTGGAAAGTTAATGCAATCAAATTAATGAATCAAATAGATATTGAATACCCTCCAAGTTTGGTGGCAAAACTTGGCTAGGAATTGTGAGAACGAGAGGGTATGAAAATACAGGAAAGAGTAGCCCAACCCTTCAGAGAATTCAGAAGATGCCAGAGAAGGAGACAATCACATGAGAGACCAACTCTAATTGCCTCACTTTAACTGTGCAAATAAAGATTTATCAGAAAAGGAAACATGAAGGACAATATACTGTTCTTTTGTCTAGTGTGAAATTTGTGTTGTAAAAAGAACAATTATCTGAAAGCAAACTTTTTTTTCTCAATGACATGAGATAAAGTTTGATCTAAAAGTACAAACTGAACCATGATCTTTCAACCTTTATTCCTTAAGCATATTGCAGTTCTAAAAACACTTGTGTTAACTTTTCACTTCTAAATCAGAATTACAAACTTAAATAAGTCATATTATTTCTTTGCATACCTTTCAGCTTCAATAAAATCATGAAAGTAAAATGAAAAAAGTTAGAGAGGCAAGATGGTGGAGGAGAGAATGGAAGTCACACTGACATCCTCCCAGGACAAATCAGGAATTACAACTAAATTGTGAAGAACTCACCCAGAACAAACAGCTGAACAACAGTGAGAGAAAAGCCTTATAACTTTGAACAGACAGAGGAATCAATGTTAGCACAACCTGGCTGGTAAGGAGTATAGTGGAGACTCAAGAAGGCTGTCTGGGTGACCAGAGGCAGCAGCGCCAGAGGGATATTTAAAGTGCCAGCTGGATGCCCCTGAGAAAAGTGGGGTCTAAACCATAAGTGGGGATCCCCTGCCTATTGCACCACAGATAAAGCCAGATATGAAAAGCAGGAGGTTCGCTCTCTGCCAGAAACAGGTGACTGGAAATACAAAGAGCTGTTCAAAGGGCCAATGCATAAATTTTTATTTGCAGAAATTTACCCTTGGCTCTGGCAAAGGAGGGGTCAGAGGGGGTTAGAGACAATTGAAGAGAGACTGGGGATGGAAGCTTTGTGTAGAGAACTGAGGAAGTACGGCAGGATCTCAGTGCGGAGCCATCCCCTGTAGGGCAGCGTGCTCAGAGTGCTCAGGCAGACCACTCTCCTGAGCAGCAGCAGCATGAGAGGAAACACTAGCCCTACCACCAGGAGCGTCTCTGCCCCACCTTGTGGTGCCTAAGCATGACTGCAAAATGCAGGCTGACTAGATTAAGAACCGAAGGAGACAGCCAAAGACAGTAGACTCCTGAGAGTCATGAACAGACTGCCTACGGTCAGAGATGGTTAACATCTGACATCACCAGAGGTGAATCCAAAAAGAAAAACACAGCAGTAAATACTAGAGGCTACTGAAGCAAAATCCACTGTGGTCTCCTCCATGATTTGCAATGTTTTCTTTACTACATAGTTTTTTAATGTTCATTTTTGGGTCCATCAAGCTTGTGCATATTAAGATATTAGATTTTATTCCAATAGTTTATTTCTCTCTTTTCTTATAATAGTCTTAATCTCTTTACAGCCTTATTAATACTGGTTCATTTTCTGTTGATAGTGAGATTGGGGGGGTGTATTTTTTGAGGATGGGGCTTTGTTTCCTGGGCTTTGTGGTTTGGTTTTGGTAGCACCTGAACAAAAACACACAAGTTGTGGTGGGCAGAGTGACTCTCAGTTAACCTGCTGGAGGGTAGGACCCATCAGAGAATGATCAAATAACAATCAAAACCTAATTACTCCAGAGAGTCAACATAAATGGTATGAAAGACATCCAAAGAGCATCAAGTTCAGGAGTTCAGGGAGATTGCACCACTGAATCTCACAGGTTGTCTACCATAGTTTATATCATGAAGTCAGGTGTCAAAACAGATCAAATTAAGAAGCAGAAGCAAAACAGAAGAATCTCACAAATAATGGGGAGACAAAGAAACAACCCCAATTCAAAGGGAAAGAGGAAATCCCTAGAGAGAGAATTAAATCAAATAGAGGCAAGTAAACTATCAGATATTGAGTTCAAAACAATGGTTATAAGGAAACTCAATGAGATCAGTGAGCTCAGAGAGAATTACAAAACCTTATGGGAAACTATGAGGAACTTACTGCAAACTATATCAGCATGAAAAAGAACACAAAAGCTATTAACAAGAGACAAGAGGAAATGAAAAATACAATTTCTGAATTAAAGAACAGAGTAGAAGTAATAAAAAGCAGGCTAGATGAAGCAGAGGAACAAATCAGCAACTGAAGAACAAGGTAGAAAAAAGCTCCCAGAAAGAGCAAGAAAATGAAAAAAGACTGAAAAAGAATGAAGAGGCATTAAGGGAAATGCAGGGAAACCTGAAACATAATAATATCCATATAATAGGAATACCAGGAGGAGGAGAGAGGAGCAAAGGATAGAGAAACTACTTGAAAAAGTAATGATGGAAAACTTCCTTAATTGGAGAAGAGAAAAAGTCACACAAGTCCAGGGAACACAGAGGGTCCCATTCAACACAAACCCTAAGAGGCTCCCTCCAAGACATCATAATTAAAATGGCAAATATCAAAGACAAACAGAGAATCCTGAAGGCAGCAAGAGAGAAATGTTAGTAACATACAAGGGAGCATTACTGTGGCCAGCAGTTGGCTTCTCAACAGAAACACTACAAGCCAGGAGGGAATGGCAAGAAATATTCCAAGTAATGAAAACCCAGTGCCTGCAACCAATATTACTCTACCTAGCAAGGCTCTCAATTAAAATGGAAGGTGAAATAAGGAGTTTTGAGGCCAAAGAAGGCTAAAAGAATACACTTTCACCAAAGCGGCACAGCAAGATATGCTAAAGGAACTGCTTTAAGAACATGAAGAAAAAGATTGAGAGAAAGAGGAACACAGTTCAAAGGGAAGAAATGAATAATTACCTATCAATAATAACTTTAAATGAAAATGGATTAAATGCTCCAAAGAAAAGACATAGGGTAGCTGAATGTGTTAGACAACATGACCTGCACATATGCTGCCTACAAGAGACCCACCTCAGAACAATGGACCTACACAGACTGAAAGTAAAGAGATGAAAAGAATATTCCAAGCAAATGGACAAGGGAAAAAAAAGCAGCAGTAGCAATATTTATATCAGACAAAGGAGATTTCAAAACCAAGGACATAAAAAGAGACCCAGAAGGACATTTTATAACACTCAAAGGAAGAATCCATCAAGAAGACATAAACATTGTAAACCTATATCCACCCAACACAGGAGCACCCGAATATATATGGAAATTCTAGAAGGACTTCAAGATGGATATAGGCAGCAACACATTGATAGTAGGGCATTTTAACACCCCACAGTCAAAAATGGATAGGTCTTCCAAATAAATTATCAACAAGGTTATAGTCAAACTGAACCATGCATTAGATCAAATGGACTTAACTGATACATATATACATATACCATATGTATAGATACATACATATATATATAGAAGCTTTCATCCCAAAGAAGCAAAATACACATTCTTTTTAAATGCAAATGAAAGATTTTCAAAGACAGACCACATGAGAGGACACAAAACAAGCCTCAGCAAGTTCAAGAAAAATGAAATCATAGCATTTTCCTGGACCATAGAGCCTTAAACTAAAAAACAACCACAAGGAAAAAATTCAAAAACATTCAAACTCATGGAGACTGAATAGCATGCTATTAAACAATAGTCTATGTTCAAATTATATGGCAAATACTGTGATTTTTATTGGTGTTTCTTAAGGAATTAAAGCAGCACAATCACATCATATTTGTGTATTAGAGTCATTGAATCTCCCCACTGCATATTTGCTCATTCTGTTCTCTCTACTTAGATATGCAGCTACTTGAAGTACTATTTAACAATCCTTTGAAATGATTTTCAAAAATATGAATATGCTTTTCTTCTTTCACTTATACTCCTGGGCACCCATCTGTCTGGAGGTAGAAGAGGAGAATATTAGGAGTGTAGTAACAGAAGCAACATAGAGAGAAAGGTAACGTTTTGCTCCCAACATTTAAAAAAAAAAAAGAATGTTGTAAAACAATTTCCTTTCAAGCCAGACTATTTTCTTGAGAAAATATACCTGAAAATTATTTTATTCCTTCTTTAACCTATTAGGAAGCAATCTAATCTCTTTGTGTTTAAAAATTATGGAAGACAGATCTAGACAAGAACAGGAATAGGCAGTAGGAAATACTGGGAATGAGAACAGACAAGGCCTGATGAGTGGAGTTACTCAAATGAACAAATGAAAAAGGGCATTTGGATCTGGAAAAACATGGTCATTTGGGTCATTTCTATACCGGTTTGAGGATACTGTGTGGCAAAATGGCAGGGAGAGGGAACTCCTGGGACACACTGATATTTGTGTGGAAGAGGCAGGATTAGAAGTTGCTAAGGATCTCACTGGGGAGCTTCTGACAGGTGTGCTATAGCAGGAAAAAGGCAGCCCTGTAGCTGTTGCTAGAAAGCAAACTTTTGAAACCAGATCTTGATGGAGGTCACAGCCAGTCTGAAGAGGTATCTGTGGTACCAGTGGAGGGAATGTAAGGCTGAATCAGCCAGTGAACTCTTCCTTAAAAGGCCTATAAACTTGATTGAACATTCCTCTAGGGTTATTATTATTTTTTACTTACCTAATGAGTGGAAAAAAAGATTTAGAAATAAGACTATAATAATTATAGACAAATTAAAGAAAGTACACCTTCTATGCACATTCAAATTGTAGTGAGTATTAAATATGTTACCCTGCTCTGTTCCCAGCCTCAGCACAAATGCCATCAGTGAGAATAAAGTCTGTTTGAATTAACCACTTCCTCATCTGGTATTCTCAAAATCTCACTTTGGCACTGACTTCATTCAGCACTGTATTGCAGACAATATTTATTTATATAAGTCATGAAATTTTAAGTTTTTTGAGGGTACCTATCCTACTGATTATATATTTTGTCTTACTGAGTTAATAAATTATGAAACTTAGAGCCTAAATGTCATTCTTTTCTAATTAAGAATGTTTTGTTTAAAAGGTCTAATTTGTGACTTGCATAATTAAGTAGGGCCATGTAATACTTACAAATCAATTTACTATATTAAATCCACAAATAATCAGAGAGGACAAAATCTTCTCATGCTTTGATATCTGTGGTACCTCTTGTTTTCTGTTTGCCTGTTATGTACAAGGTGTCCATTTTGACCTGGTAACAAACTATAATATCCAGACTGATAAAGAGTCCTAGCCAAACCTTGTAGTCATCTGTGATAGGCTGAATTGAAAGTGCCCCCAAGGCACCCACACTCTGGTGTATACAACCTGTGGAATCTTCTCCTTTGAGTGCGAATGAGATTGAATAGGATAGCATTCCCTTTTTAGGTTACTAATGAGTTGATTGTGAGTTAATCAAAAGGAGATTATCATGGATGAACCTGATTGGATCAGTTGCACCATTAAAAAATGAGGCATCAGAGATGCTCTCTGGAAGGCATAAGAAAGCAAATAGCCATGTTTGAGAAAGGGGGGCCTCCTGAGGACTGAGAGCAACCCCTCGCTGACAGCTAGCAAAAAAGCCAATCAAATTAACCTAGATGTATAAGCAGGACTAGAGTGAGATTATAAAGACACCATATTTATGTACAATTGCTGTTGGCAGAACTGGAAAGAAGCATGACAGAGTACTACAACATCATTCCTCCCTAAGTAATGTGCTTTCTAAACTATATGTTGATATTTAATAATGTCTATATTAGTAAACTACATTCAAAGGTAGATTTAACTCATTTGGATTTTATTTTATTATAGTTCTTGTCAAATTAAAATACTTTTAAATATGTCTTTGGGTATCAGGAAAACTGTTCTAGAGAGAAATACAAATTCATTTCTTACCATCGGGCTACACTTAAGGTTTATTTTTAAAGATACAATATCTACAACCATATTTTCCTAGTGATAAAAAGAAATCTCCTTAGTAATCCCTACAAAATCCTAAAGGGCTAACACGCAATGAAGAGGATTTCTAATGCTAAGTTTTAAATCCTTTTAGAGAACATCTTGGTCTAAAATAATTTTTTTTAAAAAGAGCATACTTAGGAATTCAGTAGTACTATTTTGAAATTCTTCAGCAATATCAAGGACACTCAAAAGGATTTTACATTTGGAGTTGAGAAGATAAAATGAAGTTATATTTGTGATGATCATGGGCACTTAGAAACTCCAGTTACCAGAGAAACACAATTGTATACCCTGAAAACTTGAGAGAAATGCAAGGACCCTTCATTCAGCCAACCCAACTTCAGATAGCTCTTTACACAAGCTACTGCAGATAGAAATCTACTATCTCACAAATCAACATACTCCTTAGGTTAATTAAGCAGAAATTTTACTCTGTGAATGTTTAATTTTATATAACCTTTGCTCTTTAACACTTCAGAGAGTAAGTTGCACTCCTCTTCTACCTGGATGCACTTCCAGCATTTGATCCTGGATATCTATAGGACCAGCATGAGGTTTAAAGACATAAGATATGAACATATGAGACAACAGGAGCGATGAGCACTGTGGCAAACAGTCTAAAGGAGCAGTTCCTTCTCATTTCCCTCCCAACACATGGTATTTAGGAATTAATCACAATAAAACAAAGTATTAGGCTATCAAAAATAAAATTCTCCCCTTTTAAAACTGTGATTAATTAACCTATATACTTAGAAGTCACATTTGATCTTCCTAAATACATCATTACATCAAAACATGCTCTCAGCTAAGACTTTAGAACAACATTTGTATCTCAAAGTCATTTGTCATTCAATGTTGAGAATATAATCTGAAGTCTACATCTATTTAAATACATAGAAATAGAAATCTTGGGACCCTTCATTGAGTTGTGACCTGAAGGCTGAAATTTTTTACATTGAATTATTGTTGGACAATTGAAACATCAAATCCTGTGGGATGCTGATTAAATCCCCCAGGGATATATTGTGTGAAGATCCATCAGCTATAAAGACCCGAGGACATGGTGAGTGCTTTAGACACCGTTCCAAGAAAGCCACATCAGTGCATAGCATTTAGCATATAATTTTGGAGGTTCACTCATTCCCTTAAAGGGTATTCATCTTCTTCAAATCTAAATACCCTTCAAAATAAGAGTGATAATAATAATAAAAGGTAGCATTAGGCAATGCAAAAGGTTGATGTGAAAATCAACATGAAATAATAAGTGCACTAATCTCAGGTAATTGTAACAATGAAATAGATCAATACATGTAAGATGTTTGGGATATATATTATCAATCAAGTCTCCATTTTTAATAAAAATAACTTTCTAAAACATTGGAAATTTGATAAATTTATTTTTTAACTTTTTTAATTGAATTTATTGAGGTTTCATTGATTAACAAAATTAGATTTTAAGTATACAACTCTATAATACATCAGCTGTATATTTTATGGGGGATAAATAGTGATGGAAGGAAGTTTGACTTGGGGTGGTAAAAATAACTTTTTTAAACAATATTATATTTACAGAAAAATAATGAAGATAATACAGAGTTCTTATATACCTCACACCCAGTTTTCCCTGTTATAAGATCGTATACTTGTTATCATTAATGATTCAATACTGATACAGAATTATTAAATAAATCCATATTTTGTCCAGATGTTATTAGTTTTTTTTGTCTGTTTGTTTCTAATGTACTTTTTCTGTTCTAGGATAACATCTGGGATATATTACATTTAATTATTATATCTTCTGAAGTTTCTCTTGAGTGGGACAGTTTCTCAGACTTTCCGTATCAGTTTCTTGACAGTTTTGAGGAGTACTGGACATATAATTTGTAGAACATACCTCAATTTACACTTATCTGATGTTTTTCTCATGATTAGACTGAGATATGGGATTTAAAGAAGAAGACCATAGAGACCAAGTCATTTTCATTTTATTATATCAAAGGTAAATATTATCAACATGACAACACTATTTATGTTAATCCTAATCACCTGGCTGAGGTAATGTTTGTCAGCTTTCTCTACTGTAAAATTACCCTTTTTTCCCTCTTTTCCATATTGTACACTTGGAAAAAAAAGTCATTAGAGCCCACATCTCCTTAAGGGTGGAACAGCTACAAAAGTTATTTGGAATTTTTCTATATGAAATTTTGTCTATTCTTTTCTATTTATCTATGTATTCAATTATTTCTTTGTATCAATATGGACTCATTGATGTATAGTTTAAACTTTGGGTTACTACCCATTACTATTTTATTTCGTTGCTCAAGTTTTCCTTTTTTCAGTTTTGGTCATTGGGAACTCTTTCAATTAGTGCCAGTGTCTCTGACTCATCAATGTGGGGTATTTACATTTGCACATTCTTACTTTCTGAAACTACAAGATATTCCAGACTTATCTTGTGTATTTTCTGCCCAAGTCCTTGAATTAGCCCTGGATTCTTTCCTTAGATAATAATATTATAAACCAAGATCTGGGCACTAGATGAGTTATGAGCTCCCTGCTAATGCAAGAAAACATATCTGTGTATATCAACTCACGTATATACACATTTAACCCAAACTCCTATGGGATACACTTTTATCAGCTAGAGTACAGTGTTTATATACAGGTTCTTTTACCTTTTGTTTTACAAAATCTACTTATTTCCAAAGGTACTTGTCAGAGTTGTTTTTCTCCATTCCTTTTAATGAGGCTGTCTCATATATTTTAATATGTTTATTGTATTTTTTTTGGTCACACTCTACATTCATCCAGGATGTCCCTGGCCTCTGAAATGATTTTTTTTTTTGCATTTGAATGCATTAAGATTTACTCTTTGTTGTGTGAAGTTCAGTGGGTTTTGACAAATGTATAGTGCCATTTACCTACAATTACTGTATTAAATAGAATAGTTCTACTGCCTTAAAATAATCCTTAGTGTGTTACCTACTAACCTGGCCCCCTCCTGAATCATGGGCAACCACTGATCTCTTTACTACTTAAGTTTTACCTTTTCCAAAATATCATATATTTAGCACATGCTTTTTATAGCCTTTTCAGAATGGTTTCTCTCACTTAGAAATATGCATTTAACTTTCCTCTGTGTCTTTTCATGACTTGATGGCTGAGATTTTTATGGCCAAACAATATTCCATTGTCTGGATATAACACAATTTGTTTATACCTTCACCTGTTAAAGAATTTCTTGGTTCTTTCCAGTTTGAGGTGGTTATGAATAAAGCTACTATAGACATTTATGGTCAGGTTTTTGTGTGAACACAAACTTTCAAATCATTTGGGAGTGTGAATGCTGAATCATATGATAAAATTACATTTAGCTTTGTAGGAAACTTCCAAACTGTCTTCTGCAGTGATTGCACCAGTTTTTATTCCCACCAGCAATAGATGAGAATTCTCTTGCTCCAAACTCTTGTTAGCAATTTCTGTTGTCAATTTTTTAGATTTTAGCCATTCTAATGGCTTGTTGTCTTTTATTGTATATTTGTCTTGCACATCTTTACTCCTAGTCAGTGGTTTGTCTTTCCATTCTTTTAATAAAGTTTTTCACAGAGAAGTTTTCATTTTACTAAAGTCTAGTTCATCGATATTTTATTTCTTGGGTCATGATCTTAGATTTGTATGTAAAAATCATCACCAAACCCAATTTCACCTAGATTTTCTCCAGCCCTCCATTTCTCAAGAATTATATACTCCTTTGTTTTTCAGATGGTAAAATTTGGATTTGAAGAATAACTAGGCCAAGATCACTTAGCCTGAATTTCAACTCAGATCATCTGACCTCCAAACCCTGTTTATCTCTTGAGAAACTTGTTGTTTAGTGTGAAGAATAAGTAAGGTAATTCATGGAAAGTACTCTGGGTTTATTGAGTATAATCTATTTTTCTACGTATTGTTATCATTGTTTTGTTTTTGTTGTTATTATTCCTCTTAGGTATGCACATTACCTCAGGTTTTGATTTCTGTTGTAAGCACACTAATTCACAGAGTATCCTCCTTGGTATACTAGACTAATGATGCATCATTGAATTTAAATAGTTTTATAGAGATTCATACTAATATGACTAAGTAAAGCAGAAATCTGAATGCCCTTCATTTCACAGATCAGTAACAGTATGTACAACCTCTAAGCGAAACTCTAGCTTTTTTTCTTTTATAAGATACATTAGCTAAGATTATAGAGAAGTCCCTATTTGCTGTCCAAGGTCTGTCTTTCCTTACCACCTTCAAAAGAAAACATCTGGCATATATTATTTAAAAGGCAGGGGCAATGCCTCTTAGTGCAATAAATAATCAAAGATGGTTTATATAAGAGCAGACTGGGAACATCTTGTGAAGCATGTTTTAAGGGCAAACTGAAGCTATTGATGATAACTTAAAATGTTTTTTGACTTATCATGTTCTAGACACAGCAACAATAACTTAACACATATTATATACTTAATCTCAGTTACTATTAATATATTTATTTTAAAACCAGAAATCAGAGACCTGGGGAAATTAAATTACTTGTCCAGGGTCACAGAGTAAGGAAGAAATGGCATGAGGGTTTGAATTCTGATCTCTCTGAACCCAGATCCTGTGCTCTGAAGTACCTGTTCTTCTGCCCAGTGGCAATCATGTATTTAGAAGGCTAGAACTTCACAGCACATTTCTTGAGAAGAGAAGTACCTCATACTACCTAATAAATAGGGTGGGAGAATGTAGATTACTACCCCAAAATTTTTACTTATGCCACATGGCAAGAAGAATAACCAGGAATCATACCTTCTATACACAGAGCTCAATTCCAGACCAGTTTGGTAAGTAAGCAATATTGTTCCAAGAATGCTCAGCAGGTTAAAGGAATGACTGTATTCTACAAGTAGAAATGAGAATGATAGAGGAAAGTGTCTGGACCATGTTGAAAACTGAGTTGTCAATGTACGTCAAAGAAAAAGACCAAATCTTAGCTGATCTATTTTTTCTAACAAGCTAATCTGAGAAATCAATTCTAATGTGTTTAACTGGGATAGTCAAAATCAATTGAGAAATTATTAAATGTCACCCAATGGTAGCACAGTAGACACATATATACACAGATTATATTGGGAACATGTTGTCATATGTTTTATGTATAATAATGTCCATCTGGGATTAGGACAAGCAAAATTCAAATACCTTTTTTTTAAAAAAAGTGAAGTCAACATTGAATCGACTCAACAGTGGTAGAATGTGCTAAGTAGAACATTCTGGATGGTCCTGGCAATAACAAGATTTAGATTGTGAATATCCTTTCATCTCTAATATTTACTAAGGATATAATTCCTAAATTGAATGTTATTACACCAAAAAATGTGGCTTGTAACTTTTCATAATTTACTGATCAAATTACCCTGATCATGTAAGTTGGCATCTACTTGGCTGGGTATGGGATTGATAGAATCTACAGCCTTGATGACATTTCCCCTAAAATTTAAGCATTTCATATATGTAACAACCTACCTCCTTGCCTTGAAAGAACTTCAGGTTGAAGAAGTAGAGAGAAAAGATCACTTTTGTCAACAGCACCCTGATTTCCTTCTGGAATACTACTCCTCCAAATTACATAGTGCAAAGCTAGATCGCTAGGTTCTCTATTGAGATTTTTAATATTAAACAGAATGATGCAAAAAGAAAAAAAGCAAAAAGTGATGGAGACCATTCATCCCAGAAGTGATATCTAGGAGAGAATGTAAGCTATATGCTACATCTTGAATCATGGAATCAGATGCTAGTTTCTGTTTTTATTCTCTTCCTGAAAGTTGTTTTCTCACTATTCCCCTCTATTTCCCAGGTCTTCTGGTAGTCTTGCAATAAATTAATTTTCTATTTATATTAGCTGGTGTTGGTTTCTTTCTTTACTCACAACAAAGTATTATAACTGATCATATCACCAAAAACAATCAGGTACCAATTTCAGTTGAGGTGCAGTGGAACTGATAACCTTACAAGGTTTGTTTTATTTTTTTTTCTTTGCCTAAGATGGTTTTATAAATCCATCATTTGCAAGTTAAGATTGATAACCCTGAGGAAGGTTACTGAGGGAAATTTTGAAACAGTCTGACAGCATCTAAAGATGACAGCCCCCTTCTGCCTAGGCTCTTGTGCTCCATTCCTGTCTAGCTGCCCAATGTCTAATTCAGCCACAGGGCTGAACGTGCATATTCATAAGCAAGCAAAGATGTTACCTGAGTTAGGAATAAATTACTCCATAGCAACCACTCCCTTTTTCCAGCCTTCTCACCATTCCCTCAGCTTCTCACTTTGGCTGGCCTCACTTGCACATACTTTATGAAAATTCCTGACATATTATATGAATAACACTAAGAAAAGGAACTCCAGGTAAAGTGCAATGCTGAAAAGGAGTAGAATCTGAGAAAGTGTAATAAATGGATAAATGGGCACATATTTATGGTATTGTGTCAGTGATTTGTGGTTTTATAATTTTCTACTAGCAGGAGGAAGGAAGAGCAATTATATACTACAAGGTGATGATGTCTTATTCTAAAGCTAAAGACATATAGACCTGTAAAAAAACAAAAAGAGGAGCAAAGATAACAACAGTTGAAACCATCCATTTGCTACATAGTGGCAAGACTAATCAATGCAAAATATTAAAAAATAGCACATTGCTTGTTGTTTCTCTACTAAAAACTTCTTACTGGCTCCCATAACATCTAGAAGTGACCCACAGGGTCCAATGTGATCTGGCTTTTTTCTCTCTCCAGTCTCCTCTCTTGCATCTCTTCTCCTGACTCACTGTCTTTTTTATCAACTCTTAAATAAGCCAGGCTATTCCTTTAATGGTTCATGTTTTTGCTCTTTCCTCTTACTTGTCCTCTCCACCCAATCCATTTTCCACCTTTATAGCACAGGTTCCTTAATTATGCTTTTGGCCTTGGGTTAAAACTTATCTCTTCAAGCTGAGGGAGGGAAGGAGGGAGGGGGCAAGGGAAAATGGTGGGGGGTAGGCAGAGACAAATGTATTTGAAAAAATAAATTAAAATAAAATTAAAAAAAAAATAAAAAAACAAACAAACATCTCTTCATCTGTGGCTAGCCTATTCTATGTAACTTCCACATTCCAGTTATTTTTTTATGTCAGTGGCTATTCATTTTAAATATGATGATCATTGTGATATCTATTTACTTGTTAGTTAGATTCTCTCCCCCTAGAATATAAGTATAATGAGAGCTGGTGCTCTGTTCACTTCAGTTTCCATAGATCCTTGGAAATCGGCAGAATGGTGACTGGCAAATAGTAGAATGTCAGTAAAAATTTTAAAATGTACATATTTAAGTAGTTTCATATGTAATCAGAAGTGATCTGAATGTGACATGAACTGATGAACATCAGTTCAAAATCTACTCTTCTGGTCACAGTGGAACTTAGAGGTGGCTCTGTCTCTGTTGGGTTGTCGCAAAGGACGGTGTCATCTGAGGAGCAAGTCCCTAGATTTGCTCATCGGACTTCACCAATGTGCCTAATTAATGTTGGTCCTTGAAATCTCAGGACAGTCCTCTGAATTGATGCCTATACAGGCAAACTTTAATCTTAGAGGAAAGACCCTAAGAAATCAGCATTTTGGTAGCATGATTTTCCCAACCTGAGTCAAGATATTTGTGATGAAACCTCTAAGTTAAATGCAGTTTCTTCAGTTTTTGATAACTGAATCACACTTAAAAGGTAAAACAAATAGAAGGTGTTAAATAATAGAAAAATCTTCAAAAATACAACCAGACTTGGTGCTAATGGAACAGATAGTTCCAATCATTTTCTCCTGTTATCTTTCTCTCAGACATCAACTCATTACAAAGCCAGGGTAGCAAGAAGGGAAAAAAAAAGATTTGTCTCAATCAGGCAGACCTGATTGATACCATGTTTAAACGTGCTTAAGAAAAAAAATTAAAACTGATGTTGATGAGTGTAAAAGATTGGCCCAGAATTTCAGCTACTTTAAGTTTCCTGTCTAATGATTTGAACCACGTATTTCTGAATTTCAATCTGAGACATATATTATACATAAATTGTGTTGACTTTTATACTTTTTATTATAGCCATATCTGTATCATAAAACAAAAATATTAAAATCTCTAACACAGCAAACATGAATAATATTGCAGTATTTGTTGATGGAATGATATCAGTTGTGCCCTCTCTTCAGGGTCTCACACAGATGTAATCAAGGTATAAGCCAGTTATGAACTCCCCTGGAAGCTTGAGTAGATGAAGGTCTGCTTCCTGGCTATCTCAGGTTATTGGTGGAACTCACTTGCAACTGTGTGACTGAGGTTCCCATTGTTTTGCTAGGTATCATTTGGGGATTTCAGCAGCTAGAGGTCACTCTCAGGTCTTTTCCACATGGCCCTATACATTAAGTAGTATTTTTTTAAAAAGGAGATGTCCCTGTAGCTTTGAATTTCTTAGGTTTTTCTGTCTCTGACCAATAGCTCTTATAAAGGTCTCACCTGATTAGGTAAGGCCCATTGACACCCAAGAGAAGGGGATTATTCAGGACATGCACACCAGAGAAGGGGAATTTTAAGGACCATCTGTAAACTATGTCTAGCACACAGGCATAGAGTAGGAGGAAATTTTGTGCAGAAAACAGCACTGGCTAAAGCATATGAATGCAGCCAGAAGACCTGGCTTCGTCCTTTTATTTTCTGCAGGGAAATGAGCTTCCTGGGACACTGAAATGATGGGGATTCTAATATTGTTCAAGGACTACTAACACTGCTTTCTTCTCAGAACAAGCATTAGGCATTTCAGGGACAGAATTCAGCTCAAGAACCAACCATTCCCTTATGAAAGAGTCCAAATCATTTGAATAACTTCTCCCAATTGGTGACATACGAGTGGCTACAAAAGGGCAGTGATGCAGACATGATTCAGGTTTTTCCTCAGCTCTGGAAGGACCCTACCTTTTCAGAAAGGGTTCTCTGAAATAATGTGTCCTGGACAGACTCTGGGTCAGGAGAACACCTGTGCCCAGATATTCTGCACCGATGCTGAAAGGAAAGCTGACATCATGATGCAATCACATAGTGAGCTCCAACGTTATAAACAAATGCATGACAGGCCTCTCTGATACTGCAAGTCATCAAAATAGAATGACCAGGTTTGTCCTGGTGCATGAGTCACAGATAGGTGGAACAGATTGCCTCCAACCTCTGCATCCTCTACACAGCTGTGTTTGGCAAACTGTTATCATGGAGAATGTAAGAATTAAAAAAAATCATATTTTCTTTGTATGTAAAACTAACAATTAAAGTGTACAAGGCTTACATCAATGTGAATATGAAGCAAAACAGTAAAGGCCCTTTTTATTTCTAAAAATCTCTGGGTTGTTACTCTATGGCTACCTGGAGAGATACCTTTCCATGTGGCTAAATTATAGAATGGGATGGGTGCTAAATAAAGTTTGTTATTTCTCAGCTATGTGACCTTGAAAAAGTACTTCATTTCCTCCCCCTTAATTTCCTCTTCTGTAAAATGACAATAATAAGAGTACCCGACTTCTAGAGTTGTGATCATCAAATGAGGTATGTATAGCATAATAAGAAATTAGCAAGTATTAGTAATTACTATTACTACTGCTCGTGTACTACTAGTACCATCAGAATGAAATTTTTATGACTCTAAAGTTGTTGACAGCAAATTTACTTGTGGATGCTCAATTGATGGTTCTTAGACCTGCTGCATCAGAATCACTTAGAAGGCTCTATCAAACAAAGACTGCTGGGATCCACCTCCAGAGTTTTGGATTGAGTAAGTCTGGGGTGGGAGCCTAAGAACTCAGGTGACGTGCTCATGATTACTGTCTGCTCTATGAGTTTGTTGTTTCACTAAGGTAATAGGAGCAATAGTTAATCCAAGTAGTTACATGATATTTTACTACACAAGTAACCCTTTAACATGTGATCATATTTTCCACTTTTACAAGTTTATATGAAAGTGTACAGAAACAATACTAGTTTTAATTAACATGACATTTTAGTATCATTTAATTTGGAAAACACACAGAAAGTATAATGGGTAGGATCTTGAAGCCCTTCTTCAGCAATAATAAATGTACAACTGTTACTAAAAAGTCACCCAATATTAGTCAATAGTGGAAAGTATCCTCATTTTTTTTTTTTTTTTTGCTAATTTGGTGCTGAAAAAATACTCATTTCCTAAAAACTATTAATTTTTTCAGTTTTGTAACTCAGGGAAGTCCTTAACAGGCAACTTGTTATTAACCTTGACCTTAAACCTTTAGTTTACTACATACTACATATAAAATATTTCTGGATTTTATTGATATCAAACTATTCAACCTTCTTAGAAGAATCATCCCTATCACGTTGAGAGTTAAGTCTTCTGCATGCTTTGTCAGTGTGCTTTGTGTGTGACTGATCCCAGCTCCCAGAGTCTGTGGAGATCATGTGACCTGGGACTGGCCAATCAGCATAATCCATTCTCCTGAGTAAGTGACAAGTTCTGGTGTGGGCATGTAGCTAGAGTTGGTCCAATGGGACTCAACACCAGCACTTTCATTGGAACCAACTACAAAAGTTTTCTCAGGCTCAAGGTAAATCAAGAGTAGGGGGGCAGCTCTCTTGTCTCCACACAGAGAGACCTTGCCAGACAATAAAGCCAACATAGGAAACAGCAGAACTTAGAAACAGAGCACAATTGATGGTGATGTTGAACAACTGGATTCAATGATACCTGAAGCCACGATATCATTTTTTCATATATATGAGTCAATAAATCCCCTTTTTTATGTCATCTAACTTTTCTATGTGGGACTAAAAGAACCCTGAATAATATCATTTGGAAATTGTTGTATTTTTATAGAAAATGACCAACAATATTAACACATAGTTGATAATATTTTATAGCATTTCATGACAAACAGAGACATATTTAAGGGAAAAAAAGACATTTATTTCATTTTGTCTGCTAACTAGCTATTATTTGTCATTGGTTGTCATATTACATTTTTTTCCTGAGAAAATATAGTATTCACTACATTAATGGAGAAGTAAATTCAAGCCAGACATTGTCCTACTACCTTAATAAACGTATAAGGTATCTCTTTTTTATGTCATAATGTTAATATGGATTAAAATCTACCCAAGATTTCTTTACTACTCACCAAAGACTGATGGTTATTTATGTGTAAATCTTTAATTTAAAAAATAAGCAAAGAATAAAATCACTTAAAATCATTCCAATCACCATTTGACACATGGAATAATAAAGAAATTTTGGATATGTCTTTAATCATATAATTGCTTTGTCAGGGCGACTATATTCTCACTTCTACTGCAGAGGATTCCAATGTGTTATAACAACAGAATGTTTTTGCAAGTCTCCTGAAAACTCAATTTAACTGAAAAAAAGATCTGTACAATACTTAATTTTTTGCCTTGCTTCAGGTTCATATTTTGCTACTTAATATACTTTCTTATTAGTGTGAGGAGGACTGATCCTATGACTAATTAATCTTTTTATTTCATTCATCCTTAGTGGACAGTAATTTTGTTTTTCTGGGAAATAGCTTGTAGTAATTTATATTTCATTTATAATCTATTCCTGTGAAAATTCACATCACTTACAAATAAATGCAGTGGTTTGAAGAAAAGATTATCTTGGGTCACTTTCCAATCTCTATGAGTCCAATGTCAGGCTAAGGTCACTCTAGCCCAATTATAGTGACTTAGTTACCAAATACTGATAAAACTGGCCAGCATGTGTGTTCTAATTTCTCACATTTTATGTCACCTCAGAGAAGATGTGGGTTTCCCAGAGTCACAGAGTCCTGATGGACTCCTGACCTTCCGTTCTTTTCTATTCCTCATCGTTCCTCTCAGTCATTTACCTCTTCATAAAGCTCGGAGGATAGTGTGGAGTACCACTATGGAAACTGGCTGTGTTAAGTGGGGGGTGGGGGGCGTGGGGGAGGCTGTGAAATGAACACAGCTGGAGCTCATTCTCTATAATGATTTCCATTGGGTTTATTAACTGAGAGTTTTAGCTCATAAAGCAGAAACTCCTGTTATTGAACTGATTTAAATCATCTCAGAAAGAGTTTTATGTCTAAAAATCACCCATATCTTCTAGAATAAGTTGTAAGAAACTTCCTATTACATAACTTTGCATTCCAGTGTTACTAAGTTGTGGATAATTTTCCTGGGCTTACCCAAGTTGTGGAATGTCAATGCATTACATACAAGGTCAGTTTTGTACTGTACGTGGACAATCTACTTTATAATTCTGTGATAAGATATGATTCACCGAAAGGAAATAGCTATACTTGAAGTGAAGGGAAAAATGAATTGAGTTTACAGGTCATCTGGGTGGCCAAATGATATAGTGGGAACAGGCTCTAGAATGGGAAACAGTAGATCTTAGTTATATCACAGATTAGTCATTAACTCACTGAATGACCTTGAGCAAATCACCTTGGTCTAGAGAATTTCAGTTTGCTCTAAAGGGAGTTGGAACAGTTTATCACTGAAATCAAATACAACTCTCTACAGGAAGCTTGTTAGAGGGAATGCAACGAACATGTGGACATCTGTGTTTCCTGCTTTTACTCTGTCTTTCCTTTCAGGCTCTGCCTGTTTTCTACTCTATGAAGTTCCCATGGGCTGCCAGCCCCAGTTATACCTCCCCTGCTGCAGTGGTAGCATAGGAGTCAGGCAGACCTATCAGAGTATCTCTCTTTTCCTCCTTCTGGACATTGTTATTGTTTAAAGATGAACAATGTCACAAAAGAGGGCCAATTAGAGTCAATTTTGGAAATTCATATCAATAGGGGATGGAGAATTGGACTAATTTCAGGGGGATCACCAGCTGTGAGGCCAAAATATTGAGCCTTCTCATGACCATCTTTACTGCCAGGTGAATAGATTCTGTCTAAGAATTAACCCAACCCAGTGGAAAGAAGAGATGAAAAATGGAAAGAGAGAGGCAGAATCCAAGCTATATCATTAGGGCCTATGGATCCAGCTATACCTGAGGTCATATCTATTCCCCTGGAGTTCCCAAAACATACTCCAATAAGATCTCTTTCATTACTCAAGATAATTTGAATTGGGTTTTGGTCACTTGCTACTGAACTGATTGAGTTCTGATTAGTATCAGTACATCCAGAAATTGTTACTTAATCTCTAGAAAAGAGTATGCTGCTGCAATAAAATACTTTCTCATTAAATATGTGTTGATAAATTGAATATATTAATATATTCTATGAATGGTTCTATGATTCTAAAATTATATATATCCAATATTTAAATTGCATTATTTATATTAAATTACACTGTGAAGAAACATGCAAGATTTTTTAAAGATTACTCACCATTCCTTTATTCATTCATTGAGTACTGAGTGGAGAATTTTTACCTGCTAAGCCTTGATGATCCAGTACTGTACAAAACAGACAAAATTGTCTTCACCCACTGAGCTAACATTCTAGTTATAGACTGACTTACATTATACTTAATTATATATAATTCAAGTTTTAGAAGTACTCGATACACTTATATTCAGGAACAATTAAACCCAGAATGCAAAATAACACTATGTAACTTATGGATATTGGCTTCCAAATGCTTTTCTTTTACTAGTGAATTTGGTAACAAGCTGAACTTCAGAGCCTAAAGGTAGAATATCTGTTAAGTTTTATAAAATAAGAGCTCCTTCTGCTTTTTTGACAAAGCTAATTCAACAGCTAGGATTTGACTAACCAGGACATTATTTTTACCATTCCTTTTAAATTTTAAAAAGATTTTTAAGTTTTAAGTTTTTTCATGGTAAAGAATTTCAATTTGTACATTGTGTAATCTAAGTGGAGGAGGCAACAAAGACTCCCATTTAAGGATACTTTAGCCAGCAGTGTGGACTGGATTATTGTTCCCAATGCCTAACTTTTTCCCGATGATAGAATTTACACGTCCTTTGTCATGTGACTTTGTAGTGACTCCCTTTACCGAAAGCAGAGTAAGCATTTCTGTCTTACTGACTTTGAGCTTGATCATTTTTTTAAAAAAATTTAATCTTCATCTAAGGATATCTTTATTGATTTTAGAAAGAGAAGAAGGGGAGAGAGAGAGAGAGAGAGAGTGAGTGAGAGAGAGAGTGAGAGAGAGAGAGAGAGAGAAAGAAACATCTATCTGTTGCCTCTGGTATGATTCCCGACTGGAGTTCAAACCCACAACCTTTTGGTGTAAGAGATGAAGTTCCAACCAACTGGGTCACCTGGCCAGGGAAGCCTTGGCCATTTTACTTGCTGAAGTCAATGGGAGAAAATGACAGCCTTCCAGTTCTGAACCATGGTGTTAAAGAGCATTGCAAGATTTCACCAGCCTTTACAAGAAAAGCATAATTCAGATCTTTCAGCCTGAATCTTAGGATGAAGACACTGAAACTGCCCTAAACCTGACTAAAAGCCTGACAGTAAGCCTAGCCCAGACAAATTCAGCTAAGACCAGATGAACCTCAACTGAACTGCAAATCCATGAAACTATAAATCAATGTTTACAGTTGTTAGAGACTAGGACTTGGAGGTTGCTTGTTACACAGCATTAGAGCAATAGAAACCTGCTTAACACAGCCACTATTTTCATAGAAACAGAGGAGACTTGTTCATTTTTTTGCAGTGTAGCTTTAAACTTAGGTAACCTAGGCAACCTGAGAACCTTGGGGAAAACAGAATTTCTATAAATAAAATCATATTTTCCTATTAACTCAATCATTTCAGAGATGCTTTTGCCTGGGGAAAAATGTTGCCTCCAAAATGATAATAAAAGTCACACTCCCAAAAATGAAGCAGGATTGACAAATAATACTCTGCCTAAGTCCCGTTCTTGACTTCAAGAAATTGTTAAACATCAATATTTGCCAAGAGGAGAAGGTTCACTGGAAAAAGACATAGTCTGGCTTTTTTTGTTTTCTGGGTTTTTTTGTTTGTTTGCGTAAAGTTTCAAAGGTAACTATTTTAGAAAAGTTTTTTTCCCCTGTAAATTCTATTTAACTTGTTGGTCTCTTTCTTGACACTTTTGGTAAAAATGTTGAAATTAGAGGATAATGCTTTACTATATCTTTTACTTGATATTTAAAAACATTTTAATGAGAAAGCAATACGTGTTTGAATGATAGGGAAGTACCTAAATAAAAATTAAATGTCTGTCTGCTACCACATTCTATCCCCTGATCACCACAGTTAACAACTTGATCTATTGAATTAAGACTTTTTCAGGTTTCCAATCAAGATAGTAGTGTAGGTAAATGTGGCATTGACATTCTCCCACGACTGCATCAGAATTACAACTAAGCTACAGAACAACCATCATTCAGAACTGCCTGAAGTCTAGCTGAACAGAAATCCTACATCTAAGGATATACAGAAGAAGTCACATTGAAACTGGTAGGAGGGACAGAGAGAGGAGCAGGCTGTTCCACATGGACTAACTCAGACTCACTCCCTCTGAATTCCAGCACGAGGACAGAAGCTTGAAATGCTCCAGGGACATACATGGAAGGCTTTTGGTGAGAGCTGGAAGAGCAGCTTTTTCCCGGAAAGAAGAACTGGCAAAGGCTATTCTTCCTTTTCTGAGCCCCCCCACCTCCACAGATCCAGCAAGTGGGCACCATATCTGCATCTCCATAAACCAGGCTAACACCATTTTCCCTGACCTGGTGATTTCCTGACACCCTGCTTCTGCCCCACCCAACTTGTAGGCCCAACCAAGACACTTCCAGTGATTTTTCTACACAAATAGCCTGTCTTGGTTTAGTTTTCAGACTTTCTGAAATTTTCTTAAAGGTTCGAAAACCTCCTAAAAGCAGTCTTTGGCCCCACATATTCCATACCCCTTGGCTCCAGGTTTGTCACTAATGGTAGCCAGATGTTTGCAGCTTGGCCTCTTCTGGACACCTCCAAGCCCAGTACAAATAGCAGGTGACTGATGATCACTTTATAGCTCATGCCAAGTGGCCCTGGACGGGGCATAGTCAGTGGCTGACCTTAGCTTGCATCTCCCAGGGGGCCTCAGCCAGCACATCTTATTGCTAACTTCAGATCACATGGAAGTACCACCCAATGACCTGCACGAACAACATACTCAAGGGGCTAACTTGATAAGCACCAGAACCCCACTGAAGTAAGTTCTCTGTGAAGTCTGCCCCTGAACAACAGATCCTCTGCTATAGTTATAGACAGTCCTCATAGTCAATTTGCCTGGAGTCAAAGTCTCCCATTGATGTGCCAACAGAGATCAAGCTCCAGCTCTGACAGGAGGGTATACATAGTCCACACAGAATGTGAGCACCTGGAGCGCCACCCTACCAAAGCTGAAAGACACAGATCTATCTGTACATAGAAATGAGCACAAATAGGCATCAAAAGGAAGAAACAGAAAAACATGTCCCAAATGAAAGAACAGGAGAAAATCAGAAAAATAACTAAGTGGAATAGAGGCAAACAAACTACAAAATACTTAGTTCAAAACAATGCTTATAAGGATTCTCAAGGACTTAGTGAGAGCTTTAACAGCATTAAGAACATAGAAACCATAAAAAAGATCCAGTTATAAAGAAGAATATAATAATTTAAATGAAATATACACTAAAAGGAATCAACAGCAGATTAGATGAAGTGGAGGATTTAATTAGGAATTTGGAATATAAGGTAGCAGAAAACACCTAATGGATCAGATAAAATAAAATAGAATGTTTAAAAATGAGGGTAGTTTAAGGAACCTCTTGGACAACATAAAGGATAACAATATCCACATCATAGGGGTACTAAAAGAAGAAGAAAAATAGCGAGGGGCTGAGAATTTATTTGAAGAAACAATAATGGAAAACTTCCCTAATTTAGTGAAGGAAAAAGACCATAAATTCACAAAGTGCAGAGAGTCCAGAACAACATGAACCCAAAGAGGCCCACACCAAGACATGTCATAATTAAAATGGAAAATGTTGAAGACAAAGAAGCTTAAAAGTAGCAAGAGAAAAGCAGTTAGTTACCTACCAGAGAGCTCTCATAAAACTGTCAGCTAATTTCTCAAAGAAACTTTGCATGCCAAAAGGGATTGGCACAAGATATTCAAAGTGATGAAAAGCAACAAACTACAACCAAGATTACTCTATCCAGCAGTGCTATCATTTAGAATCGAAGGACAGAAAAAAGTTTCCCAGACAAGAAAAACTAAAGGAGTTCATTACTACCAAACCAATATTACAAGAAATGGTACAGTGTCTTCTTTTTGAAAAAAGGAAAATTATCATAAGTATGAATAATAAAGTGGCAAGAAATACATATCTATCAAAAATGACTTTAAATGTTAAAGGGTTAAATACTCCAATGAAAAGGCATAATGTGACTGAATGGACAAGAACACATGACCCTTACATATGTTGTCTATAAGAGACTCACTTCAGATCAAAAGATACACACAGACCTAAAGTAAAGGGATGGAAAAAGATATTTTATGAAAATGGAACAAACACAAATGAGGGTAGCAATACTTATATGAGACAAAATAGATTTTAAAACAAAGGCTATAATAAGAGAAAAAGAAGGGCCCAAAAATTTTATTTCTGGGTATTTAATCCAAAGAAACCCAAATGTTCATTGCAAGATTGTACAGTAGTCTAAATATGAAAGCAACTTAAGTGTTCATTAGCAGATGAGTAGATAAAGAAGTACATATATACAATCTAATATGACTCAGCCATAAAGAAGAAATGAATAAAAATTTTTAATATATATTTTATTGATTATACTATTACAATTGTCCCATTTTTTTCTCCCCTTTATTCCCCTCCACTGTGCACCCCTTCTCTCACTATTTATTCCCCACTCCCCTTAGTTCATGTCTATGGGTCCTACATACAAATTCTTTGGCTTCTCTTTTCCTATACTGTTCTTAACTTCCCCTTGTCCATTTTGTACCTACTATTTATGCTTCTTATTTCCTGTAACTTTCCCCCCATTCTCCAGCCTCCTCTCCCCTCTGATTTCCATTTCTGTGATTCTGTTCCTGTTCTAGTTGTTTGCTTAGTTTGGTTTTGTTTTTTCTTTTTTTTTCCAGTTCAGCTGTTGATAGCTATTAGTTTGTTGTCATTTTACTGTTCATAGATTTGATCTGCATCTTTTTCTTAGATAAGTCCCTTGAACATTTCATATAATATGGGCTTGATGATAATTAACTCCTTTAACTTCACCTTATCTGAGAAGCACTTTATCTGCTTTTCCATTCTAAATTATTGTTTTGCTGGATAGAGTAATTTTGGATGCAGGACCTTGCCTTTCCTGACTTTGAGTACTTCTTTCCAGCCCCTTCTTGTCTGTAAGGTTTCTTTTGAGAAATCAGCTGATAGTCTTATGGAAACTCCTTTGTAGGTAACTGTCTCCTTTTCTCTTGCTACTTTTAAGATTCTCTCTATATCTTTAACCTTGGGTAATATAATTATGATGTGCCTTTGTGTGTGCTTCCTTGGTTCCAACTAAAATGAATAAAATCTTGCCATCTGCAACAACATTGGTGGACCTAGAGGGCATTGTGTTGAGCAGAATAAGTCAGACGAAGACAAATGCCATAGGATTTCACTTAAAAGTGGAACCTAAAGTAAACAAACAAACAGAATAGGAACAGACTCAAAGATAGAACATTTTGACAGTTGACAGATGGGAAGGGGGTTGGAGGATGAGTGAAAAAGGTGAAGGGATTACAAGGTACATTACAGAGTAGTCATGGAGATGTAAAGTATAGCATAAGGAGTATAGTAAAAAATATTGCAATAACTATGTATGGTGTGAGAGGGTACTAATTTATCAGGATTATCACTTTGGAAGTTATATAAATGTCTAACCACTGGATTGTACACCTGAAATTATAATATAATATTTTATACCAATTGTAATTAAAATTAAAAAAGACTTTCAAATCTTTTATTATTCTAACATAAACTGGTTTATTTTTTATTTAACAGAAAGAGGCAGGTACTGTGTCTAATTTCTCATGCTTAGAACATTTTAATGGCTACTCATCTGCCATGTGATAAAGATTAGCAACTTTAATATGGGTTATGAAGCCCTGTATGAACTGTCCCAACATCCATCTCAACTCATCCAAAGATATGCTCTACTTTACTTTGTCCTATTTGCTTTCCAGTCATCCTGGACCTCTTGGGCGCATCCCTATCATCTGTTCCCACTGCTGGACTATGTTATAGGCCACTATATTTATGAGGCAACTCCTAGCAAATCTTCAGGTTTCAGATCGTAAGCAACACCCAGGACCACATAATTTTCTTCCTTAGACCAGATAACTTCCTTCCTATACTCATCCAGAGTACTCTATACTTCGTTATTAAAACATTCATTTTAATTTTAACTGCATTTCATTTTTTTTGTTTTTTTAATTTTAATTAATTAATTTATGTTTCCAAATACATTTGTCTCTGCCTTCCCTCCCCACTTTCCCTTGCCCCCTCCCCACTCTCCCTCCCTCAATCCTTTCCCACTTCGGCTTTGTCCATGAGTCCTTGCTATATGTTCCTTGACTTGCCCCTTCCCTTCCTTCCCCCCTGCCCACCCCTCCCTCTTTCCCTCTTGTCTCTCTTGGTTTCTTTTTCTTTCAATGTTGCTGGTCTTATAGAACTGACAAATAAAACTGCAATATATTCAAAGTATATGATGCAATTATTAGATATATGCATACATTGTAAATAATATCATAATCAAGTTATTTAACACATCCATCAACTCACATAGATGGTTTTGTTAAAATTTTAAATTATTTTTCTTATTTTTTTATTGTTCAAATACATTTGTATTCATTTTCCTGTCAATGCTTTCTCCTGCCCAACCCATACCCACCTCCAACCCTCAATCTTTTTCCACTTTGGCTTTGTCCATGGGTCCTTTATACATGTTCCTTGTCTTGACTCTTCCCCTTCTTTTCCCCGTTACACCCCTCTCTCCTCCCCTCAGGTTACTGTCAGTTTGTTTTTTTCTTTAATTGTTGCTGGTTATATTTTTCTTGCTTTTTCATTTTGTTGATTACATTCCACTTATAGGTGAGATCATACGGTATTTGTCTTTCACAACCTGGCTTATTTCATTTAGCATAATACTCTCCAATTCCATCCATGCAGCCACAAATGGTAGTAGATGTTTCTTTCTTTCTGGTATGTAGTATTCCATTGTGTAAATGTATTATAATTTTTGAACCACTCATTTATTGATGGGCATTTAGTTTGCTTCTAGCACTTAGTTATTGTAAATTGTGCTACTATGTACATTGGGATGCATAGGTTCTTTTGAATTGGTCTTTCGAGTTCTTAGGGTATAATCCCAGAAGTGGAATTGCTGAGTCAAAAGGCAGTTTCATTTTTAGATTTTTGAGGAAACTATAAACTGATTCCCACAGTGACTGTACCAGTCTGCATTCCTACCAACAGTGTACTAGGGTTTCCTTTTCTCCACAAATTTTCTAGCACTTGTTGTTTGTGGATTTGTTTATGATGGCCATTCTGACCAGTGTGAAGTGGTATCTCTTTGTGGTTTTAATTTGCATTTCTCTGATGGCTAGTGATGCTGAACATTGTTTTATATATCTCTGGGCCTTGTACATGTCCTCCTTGGAGAAGTGTCTGTTCAGGTTCTTTGCCCATTTTTTAATTGGATTGTTTGTCTCCCAGGAGTGGAGTTCTATGAGTTCTTCATATATTTTGGAGATCAAACCCCTGTCTGAGGTATCATTGGCAAATATATTTTCCCATCTGGTTGGTTGGTTCCCTTTTCCTTTTTCTGTTGTTTTCTTTAGCTGTGCAGATGTCTTATGCTGATGAAGTCCCATTTGTTTATTCTTTCCATTATGTCCCTTGCTCTAGAGGACATGTCAGTAAAAGTATTGCTACGTGGAATATCTGAGTTTCCTGACTATGTTCTCTTCTAGGACTTGTATGATATCATGACTTATATTTAAGTCTTTTATCCATCTTGAGCTTATTTTTGTGTATGGTGTAAGTTGGTGGTCAAATTTCAATATTTTGCATGTAGGTAGCTGACCAGATTTCCCAACACCATTTGTTGAAGAGGCTATTTTTACTCCATTTTATGCTTCTACCTTTTTTGTGAAATATTACTTGACCATAGAATCATGAGTTTATTTATGGGCTTTTTATTCTGTTCCATTGATCTTTGTGTCTGTTCTTATACCAGTAAGAGACTGTTTTAATTACAGTGGCCTTGTAATATAAGTTGATGTCAGGTATTGTGATCCCTCCTACTTTGTCATTCTTCCTCAAAATTGCTACAGCTGCTCAGGGTCATTTATAGTTCCATATACACTTTTGAAATGTCTGTTGTATATCTGTGATATATGTTATTGGTATTTTAACAGTGATTGCATAAAATCTATAAGTTGCTTTGGGTAACTATTTAAGTCTTCCAATCCATGAACACAGTATGTGTTCCATTTATTTGTGTCTTGCTTAATTTTTTCTTCAGTATTGTGCAGTTTTGTGAGTACAAGTCTTCGACCTCCTTGGTTTTTATTCCTAAGTACTTTATTTTTCTTCTTGCTATAGCAAATGGAATTTTCCCCTTTATTTCTGATTCTTAAATTTCATTGTTGTTGTACAAAAATGCCTTGGATTTCTTAATATTATCTTTGTTTTCCACTGTTTTGCCAAATTCACTTATTAGGTTGAGTAGTTTTTTGGTAGAGTCTATAGGGTTTTGTATATACACTATAATGTCATCTGCAAACAATGAGAGCTATACTTCCTTCTTTCCATCTTGGGTGCCCTTTATTTCTTTTTGTTGTCTGAGTGCTGTGGATAGGACTTCCAATACTATGTTGAATAAAAGTGGTGAAAGTGGATATACTTGCGTTGTTTCTGATCTTAGTGGGAAAGCTTTTAGTCTTCACCCATTGAGTATGATGTTGGTTGTAGGCATTTATTATGTAGAGCTATGTCCCCTTTACTCCCACTTTGCTGAACATTTTTATCACAAATGGGTGCATTATCTTATCAAATGCTATTTCGGTATCTATTGATATGATCATGTGATTTTGGTCTTTCTTTTTGTTTATGTGTTCTATTACATTTATTGATTTGTGAATATTGAACCATCCTTGGATACCTGTGATGAATCCCAGTTATTCATGATGGATGATCTTTTTAATATATTTCTGGATGCAGCTTGCCAATATTTTGTTGAGGATTTTAGCATCTATGTTCATCAGTGATATTGGCCTGTAGTTTTCTTTCTTTATTGTGTCTTTATCTTGTTTGGGATTAGGATGATGCTGACATTATAAAAGTCATTTGGGCATCTTCCCACTTCTTGGATTTTTTTGGAATAGTGTAAGAACAGAGGTTAGTTCTTCCTTAAGTGTTTTGTAAAATTCTCCTATGAAACCGTCTGGCCCGGGGCTCTTGTGTGTTGGGAGTTTCTTGATTACTGCTTAAATTTCCCCAGCTGTTGTCAGTCTGTTCAGGCTTTCTGCTTCTTCTTCATTCAGTGTTGGAAGGTTATATTTTCCTAGAAATTTGTCCATTTCACTGGGGTTTTCAAATTTCTTGGGATATAATAGTTCCTAGTAATTTCTTTCTATCATTTGTATATCTGTGGTGTCAGTTGTCATTTCTCCTCTTTCATCTCTGATATTATCTTTTGGGGTTCTCTCCCATTTTTTCTTGATGAGTTGCTTAAAGGCTTGTTAATTTTTTTTAATCTTCTCAAAGTACGAGCTCCTGGATTTTGTGATCCTTTGAATTGTCCTTTTAGTCTCTATGTCATTCTTTTCTGATCTGATCTTGATTATTTACTTCCTTCTACTCACTCTGGGCTCGTTTGTTGTTGTTTCTCCAGTTCCTGAAGATGTAGGGTTATGCCATTTATATGAAATATTTCTATCTTTTTTAGGTAGGCCTGTATTACTATTAACTTCCCTCTCAGGACTGCCTTTGCTGGGTCCCATAGGTTTTGGGCTGTTGTGTGTTCATTTTCACTTGTTTCCAGAAACTTTTTGATTTTTCTTTGATCTCATTATTCACACATGCATTGTTTAATATCATGCTATTCAGTCTCCATGAGTTTGAATGTTTTTGCATTTTTTCCTTGTGGTGGTTTTCAAGTTTCAAGCCTTTGTGGTCTGGAAAAATGTTTGTTATGATTTCAATTTTCTTGAACTTGTTGAGGCTTGTTTTGTGTCCTCTCATGTGGTCTGTCTTTGAAAATCTCTCATTTGCATTTGAAAAGAATGTGTATTTTTCATCTTAGGGATGGAAGCTTCTATATATATCAGTTAAGTCCATTTGATTTAATGTGTGGTTCAGTTCCAAAATATCCCTGTAGATGTTTTCCTTGGAAGATCTATCCATTACTGACAGTGAGATGTAAAATCCCCTACTATCAGTGTGTTGCTGTCTATATATTTCTTGAAGTCTTCCAAGAATTTCCATATATATTAGGGTGCTCCTTTATTGGGTACATATAGGTTTATAATGTTTATGTCTTCTTGATGGATTCTTCCTTCGAGTATCATAAAATGTCCTTCTGGGTCAATGTTTATGGCCTTTGTTTTGAAATCTATTTTGTCTGGTATAACTATTGCTGCCCCTGCTTTTTTATTTTTCCTGTCCACTTACTTGGATTATTTTTTTTCCATCCCTTTAGTTTCAGGCTGTGAAAGTCTGTTGCTCTAAGGTGGGTCCCTTGGAGGCAGCATATGTTATGGTTATATTGTTTAACCCATTCAGCTATCCTATATCTTTTCATTGGAAAATTTAATCTATTTCCATCTAAAGTTATTAATGATAGGCACTTATTCATTTCTTCTTTTCGTACCTGTATTCCTCTCTCAATCTTTTTTTTCATCTTCTTAAAGCAGTTCCTTTAGCATATCTTGCTGTGCTGCTTTGGTGGAGGTGTATTCTTTTAGCCTTCTTTTGCCTCAAAACTCCTTATTTCACCATCCATTTTATTGAGAGCTTTACTGGGTAGAGCAGTATTGGTTGCAAGCACTGGGTTTTCATTACTTGGAATGTTTTTTGTCATTCTCTTCAGGCTTGTAGTGTTTCTGTTGAGAAGCCAGCTGCTAGCCATATCTGGGCTTCCATGTATGTTACTATCTCTTTCTCCCTTGCTGCCTTTAGGATTGTCTCTTTGTCTTTGATATTTGCCATTTTAATTAAGATATGTCTTTGGGTGTGCCACTTAGGGTTTGTGTTGAATGGGACCCTCTGTGTTTCCTGGAATTGTGTAACTTTTTCTCTCATCAAGTTAGGGAAGTTTTCCATCATTACTTTTTCAAACATTTTCTCTATCTGTTCCTCCTCTTCTTCTCCATCTGGTATCTCTATTAGACAGATATTTTTACATTTCAGTGTCCTGCATTTCCCTTAATATCTCTTCATTCTTTGAGTCTTTTTTAATTTTCTTCCTCTTTCTGGGAGCTTTTTTCTACCTTGCTCTCCATTTCACTGATTCAATCCTCTGCTTCATCTAGCCTGCTTTTGATTCCTTCTACTGTGTTCTTCAATTCAGAAATTGTATTCCTCATTTCCTCTTCTCTCTTTTTTATAGCTTCTATGTCCCTTTTTATGCTGATATAGTTTGCAGTAAATTCCTCATAGTTTCCCTGTACTTTTGATATTTTTCTCTGAGTTCTTTGAGCTAATTCAGCTTCCTTAGAACCATTTTTTGAACTCAATATCTGACAGTTTACTTGCATTTCATTTAGTTCTCATTCTTGGAATTCTTTCCTTTCTTTTTTTTTAAATTTTATTTAAATTTATTTTTTCAAATACATTTGTCTCTGCCTACCCCCCACCACTTTCCTGGTGTTTCTTCGTTTTTCTATTATTTGTGAGATTCTTTTCCTATGTTTCTACTTCTTAAGTTTATTTGTCTTGACTTCCTGACTTTGTTGTGTGAACATCTATAGTAGGAGACTTGTGAGATTCAGTAGTGCAGTCCCATTGATCTCTTGTATTTGTTGCTTTTTGGATGTCTTTTATGCCATTTATATTGACACTCTGGAAGTAATTTGGTGTTGATTATTTTTTGGTGGGCCCTAACCTTCAGTGACTTTACTGAAGGTCACTACGCTCACCATATATTGTGTGTTTTTGTGCAGGTGCTGCCAAAATAAAACCACAAAGCCCAGGAAAGAAACTCACATCTGCAAAAATAACTCCTTCCTGCAACCATATTGTCAATATCCAATGAATCAGTATTAATAAGGCTATAAAGAGATTAAAACTATTGTAAGAAAGTAGGGAAGTAAATTATTAGTATAAAATCTAATGACTTAATATATACAAACTTGATAGACCCAAAATGAACATTAAAAAGCTATGTGATAAAGAAAATGTCGCAAATCATGTAGAAGACCACAATGGATTTAGTGTCAGTAACGTCTAATATTTTCTGCTGTTTTTCTTTTTTTCTGGATCTGCCTCTGATGATGTCAGATGATGACCCCATCTCACCTTAGGCAGTCTGTTCGTTACTTCTAGGAATCTATTGTCTGTGGCTGTCTTGTTCATTTGTTAGTCTATTCAGTCTGTGCTCAGCAGTCAGGCTTAGGCACCACAGGGCCAGGGCAAAGTCCCTCTTGGCTGCTAGGTTAGTGTTTCCTCTCAGGCTGCTGCTGCTCAGGGGGGTGGTTTTCCTGCATAAAATAGCGGCTGCCATATTGGGGACAACTCAGCACAAGGATCACACTGGCTATTTCCCAAGTTCTCTCCCCAAAGCCTCCTTCCTTGGTCTCTTCTCAGGCAGAGAGGTAGCCCACTCTGCTCCCACCTTTGCTGGAACCCAGGGTAAGCTGCTGAAAATAAAAATCTATGCATTTGCCATTTAAATGACTCTTTGCATCTCCAGCCATGTGTTTCTTGCAGAGAGCAACCCTGCTGCTTTTTGCAGCTGGCTGTTATGTGCGCACCCTTTGGGCTCTGGTGCTATAGGCTGGGGATCTCCGATCATAGTTTAGACCCCTGTCTTGTCAGGGGTATCCAGCTGGCCTCTTAAATATCCCTCTGGTGCTGATGCCCATTGTCACCCAGCCAGCCTTCTCAAGTCTATACCACACTCCTTACCAGTCAGGCTGTGCTAAAGCTGATTCTTCTGTCTGCCCAAAGTTATAAGGCTTCTCTTCTGCTATTGTTCAGTTGTTTGTTCCAGGTGATCTCTCCACAATTTAGCTGTAATTCCAGATTGGTCCCGGGAGATTAGCATAACTTCCATTCACTCCTCTTTCATCTTGCTCCTACCTATTTTCTATTTTTTTATTTGTTTTAAGAATGTTTAAGACCTATGTTCTGAGCAATTTTATATTGTGTAATACAGTTTATTAACTATGGTTGCCAATCTGTACTATAAATGCTCAGAACTTATTCATCTTTAATTAAATGATAGTTGTATATTTTCAATTATAGTGATCTCCATGAGACCAAAAGTTACGTCTATTACTCTCTTATAGCCCCTGAATATGGCACAAAATAGTTACTCAGTAAATACTTGTTGGACTGCAGTGAACAGAACTCTCATAGCTCAGAATGACAATTCTTAGGTATTAAAGCCAATAATACCTCTAGGTGGAGCTTTGAAAAGGAAAGAAGAACAAAATCAAAAGCATAGAAAAAAGAATATGGGAGGAGTTCCTACAATGAGAATTCACATAACAATGGTTGAAGCAAAGAAAGTACACAATTCATTCAACAGCTCTATTGACACTGAGGAAATTAATAAAACACCATCAGCTCATGTCCTTGGTAATGACTACATCAATCAGGCCTACTAAATGGCTCATTGTGAAAAACCAAGTGCCCATTATTGTGCTGCTTACAGTCCCAAGTATTTAGAACAAACCTACATTAAATTATTTACCTATCATGTTATGACCTTAAGCCAAACAGTGGCCCCATTGTAAAAGTTCTCTCTCCCTTTTCTTGATTCTACTGTTTTTTCTGTAACAACAACAATGAAAAATTGTGGAAACTATAGATTCAGGCAGAGCTGATGAGTAAAATCCAATTTATAGTATGGAACTTGATCTCTCCATGTGCATTTCCTCAAATATTTCACTCCATAAGTTCTACATGTGAATACACTAAATCCAAACCAATAGAGACACATAAAAAGGGGAAAATAATTGGGTACAACTTCAACTTAGCATCTTTAGTGAAACAACAAGTTTAAAATTTAATTTACCTGTGAAAATGAATCACTTTATTTTGACTATAGCCATGCTTTTCTGCTACTTGAACAAGCTTAATAAATGCTTCTGTGATGATAGTTGTATGTGCCTTATGAGAAATTTTTTCAAACTCTAAATTAATGATATGTGGTACCTAGAGTATACACTCATCTCCTCATCTTATCTGGGAATTTTCAGGAGGGATATTAGAAGAAACTACCTATACAGATAAGAAGTAATACATTATGTTTGCCACTGATTTTATAAAATGGAAAAACAGAACAAAAACAAAAAAAAACCAAAATGAAATAGACACATTATACACTCTATAAAAAAGCATTCATTCCTTGCTTCACTATGTGTAATCTAAGGACCACTCATATGGGATTTCCTTAAGGACAGCTTTGAAGTCCTCACCACAGACTAGTTGAATCCAAATCTCTGAATTCAACCAGATATGCTCATGGGTTTTAAATTTCCCTAAAGCATGAGAACTATAATACAAGCTGGGGGAAAGCAGGTTTACAGATTTTTGTATGAAAAATAATACAATAATTAGGAATCAAGATGGTGGAGGAGTAAGTGGAAGTCACAATGACCACCTCCCAAGACCAACCTGGAATTACAGCTAAATTGTGGAGAAATCACCTAGAAAAAACAACTGAACAATAGCGAGAGAGGAGCCTTATAACTTTGGACACAGAAGAATCAGCTTTAGCGCAATCTAACTGGTAAGGAGTGTGGTAGAGACTCAAGAAGGCAGGTGGGGCACCCACGGGAGGCAGCACCAGAAGGATATTGAAAGGGCCAGTTTGATCCCCCTGAGAAGAGTGGGGTCTAAATCAAAAGCAGGGATCTCCAGCCTGCAGCACCAGAGTCCAAATACACAGAAAACAATCAGGTGCAAAAACTAGCAGAGGTGCTCTCTGACAGAAACAGGCAGCAGGAGATGCACAGAGCTGTTTAAAGGACTGACACATAAATTTTATTTGCAGCCACTTACCCTGGTTTCTGGCAAAGGGGTGGGGGTAACAATGGGCTGGAAATACTTGAGGAGAGCCTGGGGAAAAGACCTTAGAGAGTAGGCTGTGGCATCCAGATGGTGACTTCCTCCCCTATGTGGCAGTGGCCATCTTGCTCAGGCAGAGACCACGGCCCCTGAGCAGCAGCAGCAGCATCAGAGGACCAAATAGCCCCATTCCCAAGTAGAATTCCGCCCTGCTCTTTTCTGTCTAAGAATCTTGCTGAGTGCAGAGTGGCAGCCACAGATAGTTGATTCCTGGCTAAAGTGGGGACAGAGTGGTCTAAGGACATTTGAGGAGAGACTGGGGATGGAAGCTTTGGGGAAAGAACTGAGAGAGTGGCTGATGGATTCCCAGTGCTGACTCCACTTCCGTATGGCAGCAGCTGTCTTTTTCAGGCAGAGACCACTCCCTTGAGTGGTAGCACAATGAAAGGACCCAATAACCCCACCCCCAGGAGTGACTCTGCCCAGCCCTGAGCTGTCTAAGCAGGCTAGTTGTGTGCAGAATGACTAGATTAACAGCTGAAAGAGAAAGCCATAGACAGTAGATACCCGGGAGTCTCAAACAGGGACAACTGTCAGAGAGGGACAACATCTGACATGATCAGAGACAGATCAAGAAAGTAAAAATGGCGGTCTCCTATCATAGAAGTTCACACCATAAAGTCAGGAAGTCAAGACAGATTGACTTAAGAAGCAGAAACAAACAAACAAAAAGATTCTCACAAATAATGGGAACACAAAGAAATACCCCCGACTCAAAGGGAAAGGATGAATCCCCAGAAAAAGAACTAAATGAAATAGAGGCAAGTAAACTAACAGATATTGAGTTCAAAACAATGGTTGTATGGAAGCTCAATGAGCTCAGTGAGCTTAGAGGGAATTATAAAAAACTACAGAGAAACTATGGAGAACTTCCTGCAAACTGTATCAGAATGAAAAAGGACATAGAAACTATCTATAAGAGACAAGAGGAAATGAAGAATACAATTTCTGAATTGAAGAACACTGTAGAAGGAATCAAAAGCAGGTTAGATGAAGCTGAGGATCAAATCAGTGAAATGTAGAACAAGGTAGAAAAAAGCTCCCAGAAAGAGCAAGGAAATGAAGAAAGACTTAAAAAGAATCAATAGGTGTTTAGGGAAATGCAGGACAACTTGAAACGTAATAATATCTGTATAATAGGGACACCAAAAGGAGAAGGAGAAGAAGAAGAGCAGGGGATAGAGAACCCGTTTGAAAAAGTAATGATGGAAAAGTTTCCTAATTGGAGAAGAGAAAAAGTCACACAAGTCCAGGAAGCACAGGGGGTCCCATTTAAGAGGAACCCAAAGAGGCCTACTCCAAGATACATCATCATTAAAATGGCAACTATCAAAGACAAAGAGAAAATCCTAAAGGTAGCAAGGGAGAAAGAGATAGTAACATATAAGGGAGCCCCGATATGGCTAGCAACTGACCTCTCAACAGAAACACTTCAAGCCAGAAGGGAATGGCAAGAAATGTTCTAAGGAATTAAAAGCAGAGGCCTACAACCAAGGCTGCTCTACTCAGCAAGGCTCTCAATTAAAATGGAAGGCAAAATAAGGAGTTTACAAGACAAAAGAAGACTAAAAGTATACACTTCCACCAAACCAGCACTGCAAAATATGCTAAAGAGACTGCTTTAAGATGAAGAAAAAGAGTCTATGAATACTCAGTTCCTTTCATAGTTGCCAACTCTTGATATTACCAATATTTTTAATATGTTGATATGACTGTGACAATGATGTGTTATTTAAATTGTTCCTTTATTATTTGTTGAAACTAAACCTGTCTTTGTATGTTTCTTGCCTATTTCTATTATTTTTTAAAAAGCTTTAAATGACTTTTTGGTAGTCTTTAATCATTTATTGATGAAAGATTTGTAGAATTTAAAAAAAAATTAAACAACTATTAACCCTTTTGTAGATGTGTGTCAAATACTTTCCCGTTCTATTACTTGTCCTTTAACTTTTTTACATGTATATTACTATATAGTCTTAAATGTTTAATATAGTCATATTGTCAATATTTTTCTTTATAGCTTCTGGGTTTGAATATCTTATTTCAGGGTTAGAAAAATATTAGTTTGTATTTTCTTGAAATCTCAGATTCTACATATTGATTTTTAACTCATCTGAATGTTTCTTGTATAATGTGTGAAACAGAGCTTTATATTTGTTTTACTTCAAGTAACAGTGGTCCATGTACCTCATTTATTGAATAAGCCTTATTTTACCCATTGACTTGAAATATCAATTTAATCATATATTTACATTTTTAGACAGATATGTATGTTTGTTTCTAGAATACTCATTATATTTCATTGACCTAATTGATTATTTCTGTGCTGATGTCATGTTGTTTTAATTGCTGAGACTGTATAATAGTTTCAAATTTTTAAATATTTTATAATTGACATTTAAAAAATAAATAAAATCACTCTGCATTTAAAAAAGAAAGGAAGGAAGGAAGGAAGAAAAAGAAAGATGGAACTTGTACATTTTGCGACAACATGGATGGAAATGTAGAATATTAAGCTAAGTGAAATAAGCCAGTTGGTGAAAGACAAATACCATATGACCTCACCTATAAGTGGAACCTAATCAGCAAAGCCAGCAGGCAAGGAAAATATGACCAGCAACATTGAAAGAAAGAAGAAATTGACTGGGACAGGAGAGAGGGAGGGAGGGAGGGACAGAAGGAGGGAGGAAAGCAGGTAGTGGAAGGGGAAGGGTCAGGTCAAGGAACAGGTTTGAAGGACACATGGTCAAAGCCAAGGTGGGGAAGGATTGAGAGGAGGCGGTGGTAGTGTGTTAGGCAGGGGATAGTGGTGTCGGGGAAATGGAGACAAATATACTTGAAAAATTAAAAAAAAATTAATCTAAAAAAGAAAAATAATACAATAATTAATAAATAATAATACAAGAATAAACTCTGTGTCTCTGTGTTTCATGTACTCACAGCTCATAACTGTAAACCTACTTTTGTCCCACCTTGTATAAGCAGTACCTGAAATTACTAAGATGACAATGTGCGGTGAGAGGTATTTGTTAAAATTGTATCTTAGGACAGGTACTTTATTTCACTTGTACTCTGGTCTCATTGGAAGTTCAAATTACTTTGTTTGAGGAAGACCCAAATATATATTAAATTAAATGAAACATTGATATTTCCCTGGTTCATAAGACTATAGTGAGAAAAATTAACAGCTCAGTGGTGAATTTCCTATTCTATTCTTACAAACTTCTCTGAACAAAAATACATTTCTTTAATAGAGACCAAGTTTAAGGCTGTGGTTCATGAAATTTAATGTGCAGCAGAATCACATTGGTGCCTGCTAAAAACGCAGCTCCTCCTACTAACAGAGTGAAAACAGGGAGGCAGAGGCACAGCAAAGACTCACATGTTTCATCCATATCCCAGAGACCCTGAGGAAAGGGGTGTAAAGAGATTTTGAGAAACACAGAGCAGTAGGGTGACACCTCTGAGAGGGTGTTTTCCTCACTCAATTCTTTACCTTCAGGAAAAAAAATAAAATATCATGAAAATCAATTTCAAATAAATGAGTGAAAGCATTTTCAGGAAATATTGGGACATGTTTTTCCAATGACATGGGTATAACTTAAAACTTATCCAAAGTGTGGCCAGCCTTCGCATACCAGCAAGTCCACCATGTTGTAATGCCATGAACACTCCATAAACTATGACTTAGTCAATCATGCCTTTAACTATTGGGCAATGTAGCCATAAAAGAATCTTTTTGTGACTGACAAAGCATACTGGAGAAAGGAAAAAAGAATGAAAAATGTTAAGAGTTCTTTAGTATCTCTTTCTGACACAATTCAAAGGGGAGGGCAAGGTGATTCTTCATGACTAATAGTGGTTCTTCTGACAGAATCTCCTTCAGGAGGAGAAAGACAATTCATTAACCCACTGTAGCTTGATATAAATATCTGTGCAGTTCACCAGTTTCCTTTATTCTAATTTATATTCACCAAGCAACCTTCTTCTCTGAAACTGCGTTTTCAAAGTTCACTCATACACCAGGAGAAATTCCCTGGTGCAGATGACTGATAAAACTAGTGGTGTCAATAGAATCACAAGTTACAAGAATGATATTTATGGAAGCTCCCTTTATGCCAGGCCCTTATCCTGCATCTCTCATTTCCTAGTCAAAGCATCCTTCTAAGGCAAGTATTATTATCCTCACTTTAGAGATGAAGAAACTGAGGCTCTGAGAGATTAAACCATTTGAATGAAGGTCACTTCAGGATATATCTGAATATAAAACTTTTATAATTTTTTACTTCCCCTTAATAAAGTACCTGTTGTTGGACTTCTGGTCAGGGCTGGAGGTGGATAGCTCTTACTGAGGCCATGAAATTCAGGGTTCTGGTAGAGCTTTGAGTGGCAGCCATATTTTAAATATGCAAAAAGGTAACTGAGATGAGTTGCCAACCCAGAACTGATATTTAAAGTGGGAGTGCAGAGCTAGGAATTTATAAAACAGATAGTAACAACAAGGGCAGGTTTGAATGTAATCAAAAGTCAGAGAAAGCAGCATTTAAAACAAATTTGGTGTCTGGGGCTATATTTCTTTTATCAGGTAACAGTGGCATGTGGGTGAATATGCTGGATTGAAAGATGCAAGGATAGGATAGACACTGTTAGTTATTTTATCTTGTGCATCATTCTTTCTTTCTGTGATTAAGTTAACTTTTATTGAGCACCTACCCGTTGTGAAAATGATGATGAACGAGAAAGAGGCTCCACTTTCATATAACTTCCATTCTATAAATTTACATTTCAAGATGTTATATTCTGCAAGGATTTTATTTGGTATAAACCAACCCCAAGAACATAATCACTAGTGGTAATTCGACTTGAGAATCTGACTGTTTAAAATTGATGACTACAGCCTGGACCTAGAAAGACCTGTTCATGGTCACAGCCCTTCCCCTCTCAGGGCATATGCCTGGTACCACAGCTTAAAGAAATAGAAATGGCAGGCCACAAAGAATGTACTTGATCAAAATTATCATTAATAATAAAGTATAACCAAAAGAAGCATCACAAAAATGGTGGCCAGTGATAAAATGTCATCTTTCCTTACTCATCATGGGCTTGTGCTCAGTGCAAGAAATGCATGGAATTCCAAGAAAAAAGTACTGTGCTTTTTCTCTAAACCACTTAATACTTGATGGAAACACAAAGACTGAATTGCAAGAGCCAGGGTTGCATCTGTACCTATTAACAAAGATATAAGATATACTAATTTAGAGAGATTCTTTTAAAACAGAAAAGAACTTTAAAACATGCAGAGTAAGTATAGAGAAAAATAATACATTTTAAAATATTTTATTAAAGTCAAATGACTCTAAAATAATTAACCCATCCAAGGAGGTGGGGAATCAGCATTGTAAACTTTCCCTTAACAATGTTCAAGTAAGTAAAGCAGCTTAGAATTTAGTGTTTCCTCATTCAGGATTTCCTGAGCAGGATACAAATGGTACTTAGGAAGTTGGCCACATTAAAGTTTAAAACTTCTGTTCACTTTAAAAGCAAGAAAACACCCTTAGGACAATGAAAAGAACATCAACAGAATAGAATATGCCAAACAGATAACAAAGATGTTTTATCCAGAATATAAAAGAACTTCTACAAATCAATAAGACAAAAGCTAGACAACCCAGTAGAAAATGGGCAAGAAATTTAAACAGAAATTTCACAAAACAAGATACCCCAATGGCCAATCCTAGCATAAATATAAAGTTGAATAACATGTTGGAAAAGTACTTGACATTTTCTAGCAGAGTTAATCAGATACTTTGCAGATAATGACCCAAAATCCAACTCCTACATATACGCTCAATAGAAATACATGTTCCCAAAACACATATAATAAAGTTCATGGAGGTGTTATTTATAATAACCCCAACTGAAACTGAGTATTACAGAGGATTTCTAAAACTGTCATGTAATCATATCATGCAATGCAAAACTATGCCACCCAACATAATTTCATAAACATGTTGTTGAATAAATGAAGCCACAGTGTATTATCCCAACATATAAAGTGGAAAAATAGTCAAATCTAATATGTATGGTTAAAAGTTAAAATAATACCTTTGGCCAGAGATGGGGAGATTAGACAAAACAGGAGAAAGGTTTTTAATCTTATTTTATTTCTTGATCTGTGTGTGTAGGTTTTTTGATAATTCATTTATCTGTATATTTATGATTTGTAAACTTCTCCTGTTGTGTATTATCATTCCATGAACAAAAATTTAAAGGATACCTTTAGAGAGTGCTTACACAAAAAATTATGCAAAACAATGTGGGGAGTAGACAAAGGGGAAACACTCATGTTTTATTCTGTATCCATATCTAATAATGATAGGCAAAATAAATTTAGCATGGGACTCAGGGCTTTGTTATTGCAAAGATATTCCTAATTTTCATGAAAGTTTGGCTCAAAACAAAGAGTGTAGACATAAAAATGTGATGAATATCTAGGAAACTGGCCTGACTCGTTGTCTGTACAAGTTTTACATGTTTTTAAAAATCTGTTAATTATCCACAGAGTAACGAAGGACAGATAACTTTTAGGAGCCTATTTTATGAGCTAGACTCACTACTGGTGAATTTTAGAGGGGCCAGTTCTTAGCAAGTTGGGGATCTAAGCACGCCATTCCTAAAAGCTAGAGCATCCTTAGCAGCCTAAAGCAATTCAATACAGTCTGAACATTTACTAAAGAGTCTTACACACACTAATGTTTGAATGAATGAATGAGTGAATTAATTAATTAATTAATTAATTAATTAATTAAAGGGAGACAGAGAGAAAGGAAAAGAGGGAAGCCAAGAAAAGGGGAGGAAGCAAGTGGAATAAAGGTGAGAAAGAAGAGAGGGAAAGAAATAACCTAAGTCGACTTGATGTCTATATGAAGTAAAGTAAATAGACAGGTAAAGAAACCTACAAAAAAAAATCAACAAAGAGTTCCAGCTCCAGGTGGGGATCAAACAATGACTCTTTTCAGCAATAAAATCTGACCCAGAGTTCAATATGTCAAACAGACAAAAGCTGAGTTGCTTTGGTTAAACTGAATGATGATAATGTGGAGTCCTGCTTCATTAGTAATTAATGCCACCAAAGACTTTGTACAAGCATATTTTAAATATAAAAATATCAATCTATTCATTATTCAAAATCATATTTTCCTTCAATCAGAGAGAATTAAATGTATTAAATCTATAATTTTCAAACCTAAAAATACAATGAGTTTATATACTTATCAATATGTATTTATTATATACCTACTGTGTGCCTGTCCCTGTGTATGTGATGAGGGATAAAATGGTGAAAGGAAAAAAAATAGCCTAATCTCTGCTTTTACATCTTAGTGAAATAGGTTTTATTCAACAGTATATTATTGTTATTATAATGAATGTTGTTTGTATTGTGCTCAAAGCACAAAATCACACTTGATTGATGAAAACAGAGCATGAGACATGAAAAAAATTTTGAATCTGCTGTTTTTGCTTTAGGCTTGTCTGTGTACTTACATGAAAGAGTTAAGGAAGCATACTGTGAATCGTCTCAAAATTATCTCATGGTTTCTAATTGTCCTCAGGGCAACATTTAAAATTGTTATGATTTATAATAATTATTCCCAAATAGTTGAAATGTTACAGAAAACTCTCGAGATGATACTAGACAGTATTCCAGAGGGGTAGTAGATGGTTAAGGCACTAAATACAAATGAAATGCATAACTGGAAAGTTCTTGGGTTTTCACTGTACTTCTTAAGGAGAAAGTGTAATGTCACTATAAGAACTTTAATTCCCCCTAACACTTACTCACTTTATTTTTGATAAAGTAGGCTTCATGCTTAGCATCATCTGATGGCAAAAAAAACCTGAGTTAGAATTTAATAATGTTACTTTGATTCAGTTTAATTGATTTTATTTTATATTTTAAATTATTTTAAAATGTATTTTAATTACAGTTGACATACAATATTATATTATTTCAGATGCACAACAGAGTGATTAGATATTTACATATCTTATGATGTGATCACCTTCAAAACAGTTTAGTTCATTTTAAAACTGAGATTCTATTGATTAAAATACAAAAGTAGTAAAAACAACTATGCTTATAATTAATAAAGGGATACACAAAATAAAAAGACATAAAATGTGCAATCAAAAACACAAAATGTGGAAGGGGAGAGTAAAAATGTAGAGTTCTAAAATATTAAACTTAGCTTGCTATCAACTTAAAATAGGCCAAAATATATGTAAGCTGACATATGTGAGGTTTATGGTAATCAGAAAACAATAACCTACAGTAGCTCCACAAAATATCATGAGAATGGAATCTAAACATAAAACTAAAGAAAGCCATTAAACTATAAGAAAAGAGAATAAGAAAAGAAAGAAAGAGTGAGAAACTACAAAACAGCCAGAGAAAACAAAACTACAAGTCCTTACCTGTCTATAATTACTTTAAATGGAAATAGGCTAAATTCTTCAATCAAAAGACAGAGAGCAGGTAAATGGATTAAAAAACAAACAAACATGAAAGAAAAAACAACACCCATCTTTATGCTGCCTAAAAGGGACACACTTTAAATATAATGACATGCAGACTTAAAGTGAAAAGGTGAAAAAAAATTTATGCAAACCAAAAGAAAGCTGGAGTAGTTATACTTAGATAACATAGACTTTAAAACTAAGACTATAGACCAGAGGGGATGGGGAAGGATGACAATGGTGTAAAGAAGGGGAAGGGACTAGACAAAGAACATGTATGAATGACCCATGGACATGGACAACAGAGTGGGAATTGACTGTGGGAATGGGGAGTGGGGGTGGGATGGGTGGAGAGGGGTAAAGGGGGAAAATTGAGACAACTGTAATAGAATAAACATGATTTATAACTTTAAAAATCTATAAAAATAAATTTTTTATTGTTAAAAACAAAACTGACTATAATAAGTCAAAGATGGATATTATATAATAATGATTTCAATCCAGTAAGAAGATATAACATTTTAAATATATAGTCCCAAAATTAAAGTGCCTAAATATAGAGAACAAATACTAAATTATCTAAAATGAGAAATTAAAGAGGTTTCAAGATGGTGATAGAGTGGGTAGAAGTTGCACTCACATTCTCTCAAGACCAAACCAGAAGCACAACTAAATTATAAAACTCAATCTGAATAACCAGCTACAGACTAGCTGAACAGAAGTCTTATACTGAAGGGTTTACAGAAGTCACATTGAGACTGGTATGGAGAGCAGAGACACAAAAAGGGCTGGCCCCACAACTACTTGTGGTCATTGATAATTTAGAGAGATATCTAAGCTGCAATGGTCCCTCCAAAGCATCAAAAGATCTTAACCACATGTGAGGCCCAGCACTCTAGAGCTTGAAAGAAGAGCCCAACTAACATCTGTCTGTGAAAATTGGCAGCAATTCATCCACCAGGAAGAACAGGAGTCTGCTAAAAACTCAGATGCCCTCTTTAAGGACCAGTAAAAATCTAATTTTTTTCCTGGTGGAAAATTTACAGCTATTCACTCTGGGCTGCAACAGAGAAAAAGTGGTTCAAAGCAGACTAAAGTCATACAGGAAGAGACTGAATTGTGTGATTTTGGGGGAGAAGCCTGAAGAGATAATCAACAAGATTCCTATGCTGAGTCCTTCTCTTCCACTGCCCAAAGATGCAATCTTTCCTGGGTCAAACACTCCCCTCCTCATGGCGTCAATTTGGGGGGATGTACTAGCCCGACCTTCCCAATTTCCTATGAGGCTGCCATGCCAAGCTTGCACTCTGCAGAGGGGCCAGCTAGCTGCAATCAGACTGAATACCCTGTGCAGACTTAGTTGGAAGGTTCTCAAGGAGATCCAGACAGACTCAAGGGATGCAGAGGTGCATAAGGAGAGATTGAGTTGTGTGGCTCTGAGCAATGGCCAATTTTCCCCTGACCAAAGAAAGCTACCATTACTGAGTAGAGCTCTCCCTCCACACACCAAATCTTGGTCTGTTTTAGCCTGATGAACATTGCTGGACTTACCCTGATAACAACCTCAGATCCCACCTCAACACAGGTCCATAGGTCTCAGCCTCGTGGGAGCTGCCCTTGGTATACACAGAGATGTTTGTTGAATGGCCTCAGACCCAATACTTGTGCTAAGTTTGATTCTGTTTCAACCTGGTTAACACCACTTGAACTTACCTCGTGACTGAATGCAAACCTTCCTAATGCAACTCATGTACCACTAGAGGTTCTCTCTGTGACTGGGCCTAAGAGGCAACCAGAAAGCAGAAGCAGATTTTGAGATGCCTTGGGCCTTTTGCTGGCCTGCTCCCCGGGCTCAGTACAGGTAGAAGTCAGGCTTTGTATACAGCTTGGCCACTTCCAGTTGTACCCAGGCCCAGGAAAGCCAACCACAAATTGTGAATTTCTTTGTAGCTTCATACAGGTAGATTCAGGGTTGGTCACAGGCCATATCTGACATTGATCTGCCCCAAAGTCCCTCCCAAGAGGCCTAAAACCAAAACACTTGCTGGCAACTTCAGACCACATAAAATCATGAGCAATTACTTCTACAAACAGTACACCCAAAGGAAGATCTCAGCAGTCTCTGGGTCCTGCTGGGGAAAATTCTGCTTCATGGGGTCAGTACCTGTTCTATGGTCAAGGCCAATCCCCATAGTCAGCAAGCCAGAGGGGTCAACCCTACCCATGGATAGGCCAACAGAAATCAAAACTAAACTACAACAAGAGGGCTTACATAACCCAAACAAAGGGCATTCCTGGAGCACCTAGCTAAAGTGACCAGAAATACTCTGCCACTGAGCACCACACGACACCTACTATGTAAGGCTATCATACGAAGACATAGAAAATCTTCTTAATACACAGACAGAAATACAGAGAGGCAGTAAAAATGGGGAAATGAAGAAACATACCCCAAGTGAAAGAACAGTAAAAATATCCCCCCCGAAAGAAAAAAACCTTAAATGAAATAGAAACAAGCAATCTACCAGATAGAGAGTTCAAACCAATGTTATAAAAATGCCCAAATAACTTATGGAGAGAATGAATGAACTCAATGAGAACTTCAACAAAGAGATGATATGCATAAAGAAGGATATAGGGATAAAAAAATAAACTAGACTAATCAGAGATGAAAAAAACAAATAACTCAAATAAAGAATTCACTAGAAGGGGAGAATCAAGATGGTGGAGGAGTGAGTGGAAGTCATACTGACCTCCTCCCAGGACCAACCTGATATTACAACTAAATTGTGGATAAATCATATGGAATAAACAACTGAACAATAGCGAGAGAGGAGCCTTACAACCTTGGACAGACAGAAGAATCAGCTTTAGTGCTATTTGTTTATTTCAAGTAACAATGGTCCATGCACCTCATCTGTTGAATAAGCCTTATTTTACCCATTCATTTGAAATATCAATTTAATCATATATTACATTGTTAGACAGATATATATGTTTGTTTCTAGAATGCTCATTATATTTCATTGATCTATTTGATTATTTCTGTGCTGGTGTCATGTTGTTTTAATTGCTGAGACTTTATAATGGTTTTAAATATTTTGTAATTGACTTTGATATTTAAAAAAATAAATAAATTCAACCTGCATTTAAAAAAGAAATAAAGGAAGAAAGAAAAAAGAAAGAAAGAAAGAAAGAAAGAAAGAAAGAAAGAAAGAAAGAAAGAAAGAAAGAAAGAAAGAAAAATGGAACTCCTACCTTTTGCAGCAACATGGATGGAACTGAAGAATATTATGCTAAGTGAAATAAGCCAGTTGGTGAAAGACAAATACCATATGATCTCACGTATAATTGGAATTTATTCAACAAAATAAAGTAATGAACAAAATAAACCAAAGGCATGGAAACATGAAGCAGACTGAAAGTGACCATAGTGGATGGGGAAAGAGGACAATGGTGGAAAGAAGAGGAAGGGAAAAGAACATGTATGAATGTCCCATGGACATGGACAACAGAGTGGGAATAGACTGTGGGAGCAGTGGGTGGGGGTGGGATGGGTAGAGGTGGGCAAAGGGGGAAAAATTGAGACAACTGTAATAGAATAAACATGATTTAAAAATTAAAAAATAAAAGTAAAAAGAAAAAAAACTTGAAAAAATAAAAAAAGAAAAGAACAAGAGATTAGATAAAGCAGAGGATTGAATTAGCAGTTTGGAAAACAAGGGTAGCTGAAAACACCAAATTAGAGCTGGAAAAAAAAATAAGGATAGTCTAAGGGACCTTTGGGAAAACATTAAGCATAACATTTGCATCATACAGGTTCCAGAAGAAGTAGAGAGAGAGCAAGGAGTTGAGATGTTATTTGATGAAATTATTACTGAAAACTTCTCTGACTTGGTGAGGGAAAAGACATAATTTCAGGAAGTTCCAAATCAGATGAATTCAAAGAAATCCAGACCAAGACTTACTACAATTAAATGGAAAATGTTAGCCCTGGCTGGGTAGCTGTTTGTCAAAGAATCATCCCAATATGCCATGGTTGCTAGTTCAATCCCCAATAAGGGCACAAACAAGAATCAACCAATGAATGCATAAATAAGTGGAAAAACAAATTGATCTCTCTCTCTCTCTCTCTTTCTCTCTCTTTTTCTCTCCTTTTCTCTTTCTAAATCCATCAGTAAGTAAAGTTTAAAAAAATAAATAAGTAAATAAATAAAATGGCACAGATTAAAGACAAAGAGAAAAATAGTAGAAGCAGTAAGATAAAGACAGTTAGTTACCAAACAAGCTTCCATAAGACTGTCAGCTGATTTCTCAACAAAAACATTTCAGGCCAGAAGAGATTGGCACAAAATATTCACAGTAATAAGAAAAAAAACCTACTCTACCCAGCAAGACTTTTTTTTTTTTTTAATTGAAGTAGAAATAAAAGAGCTTCCCAGACAAGAAAAACTGAAGGAGTTTATCACCATCAGACCAGTACTACATGGAATGTTAAAAAGAATTCTTTAAGAAGAAGAAAGAAAAGAAAAGATACACATAATTACACAGGATAAAATGGCATTACATATATACGTGTTAATAATCACTCTAAAGGTAAAGAGAATAAATATTTCAATGAAAAGTTAAATGGATAAGGAAACAAGACCCATACATATCCTGTGTATGAGACTATGAGACCCACCTTAGGATGAAAAACATAAAAAGACTGAAAGTAAAAGGATGAAAAAAAATATGTCACGATGTCATGCAAATGGAAATTAAAAATAAAACTCGGTAAGCAGCACTTTAAATAAACTTTAAAACAAAGCTATAATAAGAGATAGAACACTACATATCAATAACAATAAAGGAATCAATGCAACCAGATAATATAACCCTTGTAAATATTTATAAACATCAGAATATCTAAATATATAAAACAAAATTGTGATGGAAATGAAAAACTTTGACAGTAATATAGTCATAATAATAGAGTTTAATGACCCATTCACTTCAGTGGAAATAGGTTTTTCAGACCAAAAATCAACAGGGAAACAGTGGCCTTAAATGACACATAAGATCAGATGGACTTAGTTGATATATTCAGATCATTTCATCCCACAGTAGCACAATATACATTCATTTCAAGTGCTTATGAAACATTTTCCAGGATAGACCATATTTTAGGCCTTAAAATAAGTCTCAATAAATTTAAGAAGATAAAAGTCACAACAAAAATTCTTTTTTGACCACAATGGTATGAAAATATAAATTAATTCCAAAAACTCCTCAAAAAAACTAAAAAAAAAAAAACCCCACAGAAAACACAAGGAGGCTAAAAACTTAGTTAATAATGAAAGGGTTACCAATGAAATTTTAAAAAATCAAAAACACCTTACAACACATGAAAATAAAAACACAACACCACAAAATCTATGGGACACAGAGATAGCAGTCCTGAGAGGAAAATTCATAACATTACAAGACTACCTCAAGAAATAAGAACTATCTCAATTATAAAAACTAACTTTAGACCTAAAAAAAAAAACAAAACCTAGAAATAAAAGAACAAATAAGCCCAAAGTGAATAGAAGAAACCTGATAATGAAATTAAGAGTGGAAATAAAAACAAGTGCAAAAATTATACAAAAATTAATAAACCCGGGAGTTTGTGTTTTGAAAAGATAAACAAGAATCATAAATTTTTAACCATGCTCATCAAGAAAATAAGACAAATAACACAAATAAAATTAGAGATGAAAGAAAGGAGGTAACAACAAATACCACAGAAATACAAAAGATTACAAAAATATAAAAAACTATGTGTCAACAAGTTGGACAATCTCAAAGACAAATAAATTCCTTAAAAAAATAAATCCAAAAGAAACAGAAAATCTAAACAGAATGATTACAACCACCAAAATCAAAGCAGTGATCAAAAAACTCACAACAAATAAAAGTCCTGGATTTGATGTCTTCACAGGTGAATTTTATCATACATTCAAAGGAGAACTAACAACTACCTTTCTCAAACTATTCCAAAAATGTAAGTGGAGGGCAGATTCTCTTGCTCATTTTATGAGGCCACCATTACCCTAATTTTAAAACCAAATAAAGACACTACAAAAATATTATAGGTCAATAACCCTGATGAACATAAATGCAAAATTCCTCAACAAAACATTATCAAAATGAATTCAGCAATACATTAAAAAGCTCATACAGTACAACCAAGTGAGATTTATTTCTGGGATGCAAGGTTGGTACAATATTTGTAAGTTAGTGTGATACAGCACACAAACAAGATGAAGATTAAAAATTATATGATCATCTCAATAGATGGAGAAAAGCACTTGACTAAACCCAGTGCATACTTATGATAAAATCGCTCAGCAAAGTGGGAATAGAAGGATTATACCTCAACATAATAAAGGTCATATACGACAAAACCACATCCAACATCACATTCAATGGGCAAAAACTAAAGCATTTCCCTTAAGACTAAGACAGGGATGTCCACTTTCACCACTCTTATTTAACGTAGTATTGGAAGTCTTAGCCAAAACAATCAGACAAGAAGAAATAAATGCTTTCCAAACTGGAAAGAAAGAAATAAAACTGTCATTGTTTACAGATGATATCATCCTGTATACAAAGAGCCCTAAAGATTTCATCCCCACCCCCCAAAAAACTACTAAAACTGATCAATATATTCAGTAAAGTAAGAAAATACAAAATAAATATCCAAAAATTGGTTTAATTCTTATGAACCAAAAATGAATTACCAGAAAGGGAAACTAAGAAAAAAATCTAATTTGCAATTGCATTAAAAAATAAAATAAAATACCTAGAAATAAACTTAACCAATAAGGTAAAAAAACTGTACTCAGAAAATTATAAGACACTGAAGAAATATACTGAAGAAGATACAAATAAATAAGAGCATACATGATACTTATGGATAAAAAGAATTAACATCACCAAAATGTCCGTACTACTCAAAGCAGTTTATAGACTTAACACAATCTCTATCAAAGTGCCAACTGTGTTATATACAAAACCAAAATAAATAATCCAAACATTTATATAGAACCACTAAAAACTCTGAATAGTGTCAGCAATCTTGAGAACAAAGTGTGAGGAATCATGCTACCTGATATTAAACCATTGTACAAAAATTAGTAATTAAAACAACATGATAGTGACATTAAAAACAGATATATAGATCAATGGACTGAAAAACAGTTCAGAAATAAACCTACACCTATTCAGTCATATGGACAAAGGAGACAAAACTATACAATGGGATAAAGATTGTTTATTCAAGAAATGGTATTTTGAAAATTATACTGATACATGGAAAAAAAGTGAAAGTATACCACCTTCTTACAACATATACAAGAATAAAAATCAAAAGGATTAAAAGTGTAAATATAATACTGAAAACCATAAAACTCTTAGAAGAAAACATAGGCAATAAAATCTATGAAATTTCTCTTAGCAATATCTCTTCTAATATATCTCCTCGAGCAAGGGAAACAAGAAAAATACAAGAATGAGACTACATCAAACTAAAAATATTTTGCACAGCAAAAAATCATCAAAAAAACAAAAAAGACAGCCTACTGAATTGAACAAGATATTAACCAATAGTACATTTGGTTAGGGGTAATGTCCAATATTTATTTTTAAAAAACTCATACAACTCAACTCATTAAAAGAAAATCCAAATTAAAAATGGGCAGAAGATTTGAATAAACACTTCTCCAAGGAGTTCATACAGATGGCCAAAAGACTTATGAAAAGATGCTCAACAACACTAACCATCAGAAGAATGCAAATTAAAATCACAATGAAATACTACAGATATGATCAATAAATTAACAAACAAGTGTTGGCAAATATGTTGGAAAAAAGTGTACCCTGTACACTATTTGTAGTAAAATTTGATACAGCCACTACACAGAAGATTATGGCGGTTTCTCAAAAAATTAAAAATGGTATTGCTTTATGAACCAGTGATTATACTTTTGGGTAATATATCTGAAGAAAAACAGAAACACTAACTCAAAAAATATGCATCCCTATGTTTATTGTAGCATTATTTGAAATAACCAAGATATGGGAACAATACAAGTGCCCATCACAGACAGGTGGATAAAAAAGTTGAGTTACATATATATATATATATATATATATTAGAATATTACTTGACAAAAAAACAAACAATGAAATCTTAGCATCTGTGACAGCATAAATGAATCTAAAGGTATTATGTTAAGTAAAATAAATCAGACAGAAAAGGACAAATATATGATTTCACTTATATGTGGACTCTAAATCACAAAATAAATGAACAAACAAAATTTGAACAAATTCATCGATAAAAGGAACAGACTGATAGTTGATAGAAGAGAGTGGGGTTCGAAGAATGGGTGACAAAGATGAAGTGATTAAAAAGTAAAGATTGGTAGAACTGAGAAATGAATTCAGCCAAGTAGCAGAATACAATATAAATATCCAGCAATCATTTGTATTTTTAAACACTAATAATGAACTATCAAAAAGGGTAACTAAGAAAACATTCCCAGCCACAACTGCATAGAATAATGAAAATACCTAGGAAAAAATTTAACCAAGTATATAAAAGGCTGGTACTTGGAAAATTATAAGACAATGAAGAAAAAAATGAAAGAAGATACAAATAATTGGAAGCATAAACCAAGTCCATAGTAGGAAGAATTAGCATTAAAATATTCATAATACCCAAAGCAATCTATATATTCAATGCGATCCCTATCAAGATATCAATGGTATACCACACAGAACTAAAAGAAATATTTCAAAAATTTATATGGACACATAAAAGATCCCAAATAGCCACAATAATCCAGAGAAAGAATAACAAAGTGGAGAGAATCATGTTGCCTGATATCAAATTGTACTATTGTAATAATAATCAAGCATAGTACTGGAATAAAAATAGGCATATACATCAATCTAACAGAATAGAGATCCCAGAAATAAACCCATGCTATTATGGTCAATTAATACATGAAAATAAAGGGAAAAACATACAATGGGGTAAAGATAGTTTATTCAACAAATAATGTTGGGAAAATTGGACAGATACATGCAAAAACTAAAACTAGATCATCTTTTTATACCATCAACAAGAATAAACTAAAAATGGATTAAAGACTTAAATGTTAGACTCAAAACCATAAAAATGCTAGAAGAAAATATGGGCTGTAAACTCTCAAACATTTCTCATAACAATATTTTTTTTCTGATATATCTTCTTGGGCAAAGACAACAAAAATAAATAAAGAAATACATGGGACTACATCAAACTAAAATTTTTTTGCACAACCAAGGAAATCATCAACAAAATGAAAAGACAGCCTACTGAAAAAGAAACCATTTTTTTAAACCAATGATACATCTCATAAGGTTAATATCCAAAATTCATAGAGAACTTATAAAACTCAATACTAAAAAAATAAACAATACGAATATGTAATGGACAAATGATCTGAATAGACACTTCTCCAAAGAGGACATACAGATGGACAAAAGATGTTCAACATTACTAATAATCAGAAGAATGCAAATTAAAACCATGGGGAGGTATCACCTCACAACAGTCAGAATGGCTATCATCATTAAATCCACAAACAAGTGTTGCTGAGGATGTGGAATAAAGGGAAACTTCATGTCCATTGGTGTCCATGCAAACTGATGCAGCCATCATGGAAAGCAGTATGGAGTTACCTCAAAAAATTATAAATGAAACTGCTTCGTGATCTGATTCTACTTCTGGTAATTTTTCCAAAAAAACCCTCAAAACATTAATTGAAAAAATATATGCATCCTTATGTTCATTGTAGAGTTATTAACACTAGCCAAGGTATAAAAGCAACTTAATGTGTCTATTAGTAGATGAGTGGATAAAAAAGCCATGGTATATTTGCATAATTTAATACTACTCAGCTATAAAAAAGAAGGAAATATTACCCTTTGCGACAGCATGGATGGACCAAGAGAGCTTATGCTAAGTGAAATAAGCCAATAAGAGAAAGACAAGTGCCATATGATTTCACTCATATGTGCAAATAAACTAACAAAAAAGGTAGAAACAGACTCACACACAGAGAACAGACTGACAACTGTCAGAGAGGAAGGTGTTTGCAAGGCTTGGTGAAAAAAACACAGCAACTCATATACACAGACAATAGCATGATGATTACCAGAGAGAATGGGAGGTCTGGGGAGGTGGAAGAAGATATAGGGAGAATAAATGGTGATGAACAGAGACTGAAGTTGGGGTGATGAAAGTACCATACAATATATAGATGATGTATTGTACACCTTAAACCAATATAATTTTAATAACCAATGTCACCCCAATAAATTCAATAAAGATAATAAAAATAAGAAGTGCAAATTGGTAGCTACAAAATAGTCACTTGGATACAAATTACAACATAAGGCATATAGCTTATAATATTGTAATAACTATGTATGGTGCCAGATGGGTACAAAAATATTGTGGGGAACAATTTGTAAAGTATATGACTGTGTAACCATTATGCTGTATACCTGAGACTAACGCAAAATAATATTGAATGTAAACTGTAATAGAAAAGTAACAAAAAATAAAATAAAAAATAAATTTCCATTTTCAGTTAAAAAAGAAAAATAAAATTAAAAAATAAACTGAGAACTTGACAGCAATACAGAGAGAGTATCCTACTTTAACACTCCTTTTTCATCAATGGATAAATCAGATAGAACATCAGTAAGAAAATGTTAGCCTTAAATGATAAATTCAGTCATATAGACATAATAGATCTATACTGAATACTTCATCTAAAATGCCATAGAATACACATTTTCTCAATTTCACATAAAATATTCTTCAGAATACATCCTATATTAGGCCACAAAGTATGTCTCAATAAATTTAAAAAGGCTAAAATCATAGAAAGAGTGTTATTTGCAATATCCAAGTACTAAAAACAGCATAAGTGCCCATCAGTAAATGAGTGGATCAAATGAGCGGTATATTTACACAATGGAACACTACGCAGGAGAATGAAAGAAAGAATTCCTACCTTTCATGACAGCATGGATGGAACTAGAGAGCATTATGCTAAGTAAAAAAAGCCAAGCCGTGAAAAACAAATGCCATATGACTCACCTATAAGTGCAACCTAATCAACAAAACAAACAAGTGAGCAAAATAGAACCAGAGATTTGGAAATAAAAAAAACAAACTGACAGTGACCAGAGGGGAGGTGGTGAGGTAAGGAGGGGAAGCGTCAAGGAACACGTATAAAGACCCATGGACAAGGGAAACGGTGGGAATTGAGTGCAATAATAAAAATTCTAACATATACTTATTTTACAAATAAACCTAAACAAAGTGGGTATAAAGGAAATGCACCCCAACATAATAAAGGCATTTATGATAAACCTAAAGCAAATATAATACTCAATGGTGAAAAGCTGAAAACTTTTATGCTATGATCAGTAACAAAACAAGTATGCCCACTCTTAGCATTTTTAATGAACATAGTATTGGAAGTTCCTAATCATAACAGTTAGGAAAGGAAATGAAATAAAACCATTAAATCAGAAAGGAAGGAAAAAATATGTCACAAACATTAAACTATATTTAGAAACGCTAAATTTGCCACCAAAAACACTATTGGAACTAATACATTAATTTAGTAAAGTTGCAGAATACAAAATCAATATACAAATATCTATGGCATTTTATTTATTTATTTATTTAAATTTATTGATTTTTTTTTGTTCCACTTATTTACATATCCATTGGCTGATTTTTGTATGTGCTCTGACTGGGGATTAAACCCGCAGTTTTGGCATAATGGGACAATGCTCTAATAACTGAGCTACCCAGCAAGTGATCTATGGCATTTTTATACACTAATAACAAACAACTGTATCAGAAAGAATAACATACCTAGGAATAAATTAAACCAAGGAGATGAAAGATCTAAACACTAAAAACCATAAGACATGATGAAAGAAATTGAAAAAGACACAAATAGATGAAAATATAGTTTATATTTATGGACTGGAAGAATTAACAATATTAAATTGTCCATACTACCCAAAGAAATATATAGAGTCAATGCAATTCCTATCAAAATTTCACTGGTATTTTTCACAGACCTATAGCCAAAGCAATCTTGAGCAAGAAGAACATAGCTGGAGGTATCACACTTTTTGATTTCAAACTATACTACAAAGCCATAATAATCAAAGCAGTGTGGTATTAGCATAATCGCAGACATATAAATCAATAAGGCAAAATAGTGAGCCCAGAAATAAATGAACATATATATCAACAATTAATTTCTGATGAAGAAACCAAGAACATATTATGGGCTTAGTCTCCTTTAAAAATGGTGCTGGAAAACTGGACAGCATGTGCAAAAGAATAAAACTCTTAAGCCATTTTCAAAAATCAATCAAAACAGATGAAGAATTTTAATGTAAGACCTGAAATTACAAAATTCCTAGAAGAAATCATAGGCAGAGAGCTCCTTAAGTTTGGCCTTAGCAATGTTTTTTTGCCAAGGAAACAAAAAAAAGCAGAAAAATGGGGCTACATCACACTAAAAATCTTCTGCACCATGGAGGAAACCATCAATAAAATAAAAAGGCAACATACTAAATAAGAAAAAAATATTTGAAATTGTACATTCAATAATCTGTGTAAATATGTATTTAATATTATATATATACACATACAGAGAGGTGAGAATTTATACAACTCAACAACATAAAAATAAACAATTGATTAAAAAATGGACAGAGGATCTGAATAGACATTTTTACAAAGAAAACATACAGATGGTCAACAGGTGCATGGAAAGTTGTACAACATCAATAATTATCAGGAAAACATAAATTAAAAAAACCCACAAGAACACGCCTCACATCTGTTAGAATGGTTATAATCAAAAAGACCAAAAAAATGACATGTGTTTGAAAGAATGTGGAGAAAAGAGAATCCTTATGTACTCTCTGTTGGAATGTAAACTTGTGCAGTCACTATGAAAAACATTCCTTAAAAAATTAAGAATACAACTAACATATGACCGAGCAACTACACATCTGGGTATTTATCAAATAATATAAGAACGCCAGTTCTAGAAGATATATGTACCCTTATGTTCATTGTAGCATTATTTACAATAGCCAACATATGAAAGCAACCTGTGTCCATTAACGGATGAATGGACAAACACAATGAAATACTTTTTGGCCATAAAAAAAAATCAAAACTTGCTATTTGAGACAGTGTGGATGGACTTGAGTATATTGAGGATATTATGCTAAGTGAAATAAATCAGATGGAGAAAGACAGACACCATATGATGACACCTATATGTGGACTCTAAAACAAACACAAACCCACAAGGAACAGATTGGTGGTTACAAGAGAAGGGGTTTAGGGAGAGGATGAAAAGGGTGAAGGGGATCAACTGTATGGTGATAGATAGTAGCTAGACTCACAGTCGTGATCACTATGTAGTATACAGAAGTAACACATTATGTTATACACTGAAAATGCATATAATATGTAAACCAGTTTTACCACAATAAAAAAGTGACCTTCTATTTATGTTAGTTGAGGCTGGTTTTGCATTTATGTAGTGATATGAAGTTTTCTTTTAAAAGAAAAAAATGAATAGAGAAAAAGCAATATATTAAGGAAATATTGGTACAAGTGGTACTGAAGTGCAGCAAAACCTTGAAAACTATGAAAACTCCAGACTGGTAATGACAAGTTTAAAATATTTTGTTAATTTTCACCGTTACCCCTTCAGCCACACCCTTTCCGCCACAAACTACTTTTTCTCCCCAGCCATTAAGGTTTTCCAGGCTTCAAACACAGCCTCTTTTATTGACTGCCCTACAAGAGGAGCTTTGGTATTTGGAAATGTCACTTCTCTCTGTTTGTCTCCTTGACTTCCCTTGCCTAGCTCTATTCATTCCAAAAGGACCCTTCCAATGCCACCTCCTCAGAGCTGCCTCTCCTGCTGTCCTGATGAAGATTAATGTATGTGCATGTTTAGTGCGTGTTTATTGCATGTTCAGATTTGTCTTTCCTAACAGCCTGGGAGCTTCATGAGAACAGGGACTTTGGGACAAATATCTGGGCATAGTTCCTGTCACATTACAGAGTTAAATATTTATTGATTTGAATTGAATGGGGGGAAAACAGCACCCCAAGCAGGAAATGGATTTTATAGCAATGGTTGTTCAAATGAAGGATTCAGAACGATTTCCTGGGTGTTGGTGAAGAACACACTTTCACAGTCCTCTTTCCCTGAGAATCTACTTTATTATATTGTATTCAGGAGCCAAGGTTTTTTATAAGTAAAGTGATGGTCCACAGGCCACTCTGAGATATATTAAGTCTATACGTATGTCAGTCATATCCTTTGGGCCTGATATATTTTTTTCCAGAGCAATTCCACATGAGTGAGTAGTTAATCTTTGCTCACTTACCAAAATCTAATATTTATTTAACAACTGCTTTGTTAGCAAATGGGAGCTTCCATGTTCCCAGAATGCATTGGAGTTAATCAATAGTGTTTATTTAGAGATAGAAACAAAGTCTTCCTCCAAAATATCTTTGTGGCAATTTTGGATTATCTTCTTGGAGTACAAAATAATTTTAATATTTTAAAAATAAAATCAACTCATTCTATTTTCTTACATACACATTGGCACACACATAAGCATGTGTACACACACAGAACTTATCATCTTAAATGTGAAAATGTTGGTATTCCTTCTAGCTAGTACATTTTCAAAGCATGAACTCTAATAATTCTCTAAGCCTTTGGCCCTGTAAGGCCCATTGAACTTGATATTCACTTTCGTGTAGGATTTAGGACAAAATTGCTGTCATGTATCTTGTGGAGGTAATCTATTTCATTGCCACATGTCTTTCATAAATCATCTGAATTATAAATGTTAGTGTTGACTCAGTCATTTGGTTTATTATTCACAGAAATTCATAGAAAAGTTCAGGAGGAACATACATATAAGCTATTTTTTTACTGTCCAGTTCCTCCTGAGGTATATTAATGTAAATTGTCATATTGACATCATGGAGAAAAGCAGCTTAATGTTAGTGTTCAAATAAGATTCTTGAGTTTATTATTCAGGTAATAGATTAGAAGCACTTACATTAAATTGTGATGAGGGCAATATCTTTTATATCTTTTTGAGTATATTAGCTTTGCATTAGAGAAGACCAAGATCAGCTCATTATCCCTCATTGTGATTATCACTAAAGCACATGGAATTGCACTATGCATTTGGGTATTCATTTTCCCTGACATCTTCACTACAGCTCTAACTCTTCTGCCTGTACTGATTCCTATTCTCAGAGAAAAATAAAGAGTATAGAACTTACTTTGATCTAAATAGAATAGTAAAATGTCCTTAGTAGCAAAAATACTGTCTTAATCTCCTATATTACCAAAGTGGTGTTTGAAATTGCCATACAGAAAATCAAGGAAAGGACAGTCCTTAGATTTAAAAGTGATGCATGACCGAAACCTATGTTTCAAGTGGACTGCAGAAGCCATGGCATGATTAAATAACCTTGTCTCTCATAGTTGAGGGCAGCTAATAAATAGTAATAAAATATAAAAAAGGTCCATTAGTCTTCCATATTATAACAACTCAAATCAGAAAGCCATTATGACAAAAATATAGCTCATTCTTAAAATGGGAATTGGCAAAGCTATTAATATGCATCTCACTTGAGACAATACATCTAAAACATAGTAAGTTGCTGGAATACTCTAATGCATGATGATGCTTGCCTCCTACTTCATTATTTCCTGATGTTATGACATTATTGTCCAATCCTGGGTCATAATGAGGAGACTGAGATCTACTCATTCTACTATTATCACTTAATGAAGTCTAATTAAGAATCATTTACCTTTGATCTACTCTGCATACTTAAGAGACAATGAGTGCTCCTAAAAAACTTTAAAAGTTGTATTTGGGCCAAATTAGTCAATGGAGGTTTTTGAGGTGTGAAATCTCTCTCAAACTACCATTTTAACCTGATGCAAGGGCCACATGATATTATTGATTGATGATAAAATTACCTACATACCTCTAAAGACAAAATAAAAATTAAAAAATTGCAAGAATTTGATAATAGAATAATTATGTTGGATGGTTATTGGAACCCATAGATGATACAGAAACATCACTTTGATGATTTATATTTTTAACAGTTCATCTATAAACTGCTTGAACCTAGATAGAAATTGTATTTTTTAAAATTTTAAATTAGGTCCAACCCATATTTAACACCACCATGTGCATTAAACATAAGCTACTTTTATAAAATATAACATTATTATTAAACAAGAGACTGAATTGGCAAAATAAATGTATATAATACATAAAGCAATGTACATTTTACAAGGCTAACAGGAATGCAATATTTGTACAAAAAATGGTTTAGGGTCTCCAAATCATTACATTAAAAAAGATATAGAGAGCATTATGCTAAGCGAAATAAGCCAGGGGGCGAAAGACAAATACCATATGATCTCACCTATAAACGGAACCTAACCAACAAAACAAATATGCAAAGAAAATAAGACCAGCAACACTGAAAGGAAAAGAAACAGAGACAAGAGGGAAGGAGGGAGGCATGGGCGGGGGAAAAGGAAGGGAAGGGGCAAGTCAAGGAACGTATAGCAAGGACTCATGGACAAAGTAAAAGTGAGGAATGATGGGGGGAGGGGGGCAGAGGAAAGTGGTAAGGGGAAGGCAGAGACAAATGTATGTGGAAAAATAAATTAATTAATTTTTGTAAAAAAGATATTAAAGAAGACCTAGTCAAGTAATTCAGTTGGTTAGTGTTGACCTGATATGCCACAGTTGTGAGTTTGATCATTGATTAAGGCACATATAAGAATCAACCTATGAATCCATAAAGTAGAAAAACATATGATATTTGTCTTTCACCCCCTGGCTTATTTCGCTGAGCATAATGCTCTCCAGTTCCATCCATGCTGTCGTGAAGTTTAGTAGTTCTTTTTTTCTTTCTGCTGCATAGTATTCCATTGTGTAAATGTACCATAAATTTTGATCCAATCATCTACTGATGGGCATTTAGATTGCTTCCAACACTTGGCTATTGTAAATTGTGCTGCTATGAACATTGGGGTGCATAGGTTCTTCTGTATTGGCATTTTGGTATTCTTAGGGTATAGTCCCAGCAGGGGAATCCCTGGATCAAAAGGCAGTCCCATTTTCAGCTTTTTGAGGAAATTCCACACTGCTTTCCATAGTGGCTGCACCAGTCTGCATTCCCACCAACAGTGGACTAGGGTTCCCTTTTCTTCACAGCCTCGCCAGCACCTGTTGTTTGTTGACCTGTTTATGATGGCCATTCTGACAGGTGTGAGGTGGTACCTCATGGTGGTTTTGATCTGCATTTTTCTGATGGATAGTGATGCTGAGCATCCTTTCAAATATTTCTGGGCCCTCTGTATCTCCTCCTTGGAAAAGCATCTGCCCAGGTCCTTTGCCCATTTTTTGATTGGATCATTTGTCCTCTTGGAGTGAAGTCAAGTGAGTTCTTTATGTATCTTGGAGATCAAACCTCTAGCTGATGTATCATTAGTGAATATATTTTCCCATACAGTTGATTCTCTTTTCATTTTGCTGATGTTTTCTTTAGCCATGTAGAAGCTTCTTATTTTGATGAGGTCCCACTTGTTTATTCTTTCCTTTATGTCCCTTGCTTTAGGAGACATATCAGTGAAAAAATTGCTGCTGGGATATCTGAGAGTTTCCTGCCAATGTTCTCCTCGAGGACTTTGATGGTGTTGTGACTTATATTTAGGTCTTTTATCCATCTTGAGTTTATTTTTGTGTATGGTGTCAGCTGATGATCCAATTTCAATTTTTTGCATGTAGCCGTCCAGCTCTCCCAACACCATTTGTTGAAGAGGTTATTATTGCTCCATTTTATGCTTCTGCCCCCTTTGTCAAATATTAGATGCCCATAGAGACCTGGGATTATTTCTGGGTTTTCTTTTCTTTTTTTGGTTTTTTTTGGGGGGGTTATTTATTTATTTATTTTTATTTTTTCAAATACCATATGATCTCACCTATAAGCGGAACCTAACCAACAATACAAAGACACAAGGAAAATAAGACCAGCAACACTGAAAGGAAAATAAACCAACAGAGACAAGAGGGAAGGAGTGGGGGGCGGGGAAAAGGAAGGGAAGGGGAAAGTCAAGGAACATATAGCAAGGACTCATGGACAAAACCAAAGGGAAAGAGCTGAGGGAGGGAAGGAGGGAGGGGACAAGGGAAAGTGGTGGGGGGTAGGCAGAGACAAATATATTTGAAAAAATAGATTAAAAAAAAGAAGTAGAAAAACAAATCAATGTCTCTCTCCTTTCATATCTCTCTCTCAAAATCAATAAATAAAAAAGTTAAAAAGATACATTAGAGCATGTATGTGTGTGCATATATCATTAAGCACTTTAAAAATATGTTTAGTTTAATCTGAAAAATTTAATATTCTGTAAGAACAGAGGAATTAATAACAGAGGTATAACTTGAAGTGAAAACTCACATTAATAATCTTTAATATGTGTTTTGATATTTGAATATGTTAAGCTGTGAAAGTAGTTTTGAATAAAATACTTCTGCTTTGTATATAGAATTTGAAATTCAAATATCATCAGGGGTGTCCAAGATGGCTGCAGAGTAGCTGGGAGCTCTGTCTACTTGCTCTCAGCTTCAGACTGGTTTGTAGCTAAACCACAGAGCAATGAACTCTAAAATTCAGCTGAGTGATGAGGGCATGTGTGAGCAAAAATGTATGTGGATGACTGGGGATGTGTATGCAAGTACATGTTCTCCTGCAAAGGCACTTGGAGTTGGGCAGCCCAGGCTGTCCTGGTGGAGCCACTGCCACTGCTGTCCAGCCAGGGGCTTCTGGCTACTGCAGATTTGGAGCAGGCCTTTGTAGACTTTACAATATCCTGCTCAGGAAGAAGCCACCATAGCAGTACCTGGGCTTGTCTCCATACCTTCCACCCCAGACAAGGCCACGCACCATTCCACTGCTAGGAGCCAGGGTCAAGGGACTGTGGTATTTATCAGAGATGGGGCTGTCATCTCCGCAGCCCTGGGCATCAATGAAACCACAAATTGGACCTAGTCTGATGAGGCTGCATATCTGTCACAGAGACAGGAGTGTCAGGGGTTTACACTACTCTCAGACATCAGAGTGGTATCCAAATGGAGAAACCAAGAAGCAAGATCTAATTGGTGCTGAGACAAATCCACTTTGTTCTTTTTTTAATTTCCATTACTATTTTTTTACTATTGTTCAATTACAATTGTCCCCATTTCCCCCCATTATTCTCCCTTGCCCTACCCACCCCCTCTCCTTGATTTGTCCTTTCCCCCTTTTTTTAATCATCTTACCTATTTTTCTTTTTCAAAGCATTTTTATTTATTTTATCTAAATTTTCATTTTGTTTTATTTTTGATGTTCTATTTTTCTTTCATGTCTCTTATTCTAATCTTATCTTTGATTTTTCAACTGTTCCCTTCTTCTCTCATTTTATTATTTTTGTTAACTTTCTGTGTTCTATTTCCCTGTTTTCCACTTTCAGTTCATTATAAATGGTAGCTCTGTTTCCCTTTCTCCTCTCATAATCACTTTTCTTTCCTTTGGTCCTCTTATATTCCTTTTCATTTTCCCCTTTCTCTAATATTCCAGTTCTCTTTCTTCTTTTATTATCCTTTGCTATCTTGTTGATATTGTTGTGGTGGTCGGGTGGTTGCTTATTTTTGTGTTGTTTTGTTTTGTTCTGCCAGCACCACACATGGTGGGAATTAAGCCTCTTGACCGGCCAGATGGAGGTGAGTTCTCACTAACAAATTGGCCAATAATAATCAGGATCCAAATATAATAGGATAGTCCACATAATCCACAGAAAGGTCATTCCTAGAGCATCCAATCAGGAGATCAAGGAATCTGAACCACAGGGTCCCAAAGGAGTCCTAACACCCAAGATTACTCCACAAGACAAGGAATCAATGAAAATCAGTCTAATAAATAGAAACAAGCACAAAGAGACAGCTAAAATAAGGAGACAAAGAAACAACCCAAAAACAAAAGAAAAGGAGGGATATCTAGAAAAAGAGCTAAATGAAATTGAGGCAAATAATTTATCAGACATAGAGTTGAAAGTAGTGGTTATAAGGATGCTCAAGAAACTTAATGAGAACTACAAACAATGTAGTTGGACCTATATTAGCATGAAGAAGGACATAGAAACCTTGAATAAGAACCCGTTCTAAATGAAAAATGCAATGTCTAAAATGAATAAAACTCTAGAAGAAATCAAAACTATGCTAGACAAAACAGAGGATTGAATCAGTGAATTGGAAGACGAGGCAGAAAAACACACACCCAATAAGAATAACAAACTAAAAAAAAACCCAAAAAGAATGAGGATAGTTTAAGGGAATTTTGGTACAACATGAAATGTAACAATATTCACATCATAAGGATACCAGAAGAAGAACATGAGCAAGGGATAGAAAATCTGTTTGAAAAAATAATGACATAAAACTTCTTTAATTTGGTGAGGAATAAAACTCATTCAAGTTCAGGAAGCATAGAGAGTCCCAATCAAAATGAACCTAAAGAGGTCTACTTCAAGACACATTATAATAAAAATGGCAAAATTTAAAGACACAGAGATAATCTTAAAGACAGCAAAGGAGAGACAGCTAGTAATATAAAAAGGAACTCCAATAAGGCTAGCAGCTTATTTCTCAACAAATACCACAAACAAGAAGGGACTGGCAGGAAATATTCCAAGCAATGAAAAGCAAGGACCTGCAACCAAGACTACTCTAACCAGCAAGTCTTTCATTTAAAACAGAAGGTGAAATAACTTCCAAGACAAAAAAAAAAAAAAAGAGAGAAAAAAAAGTACATCTCCACCAAGCCAACTCTGCAAGAGATGCTAACAAGACTACTTTAAAAAGAAGAAAAAGAGAGAGAGAGGAGTAAGAACATAAGTACAAAGGCTACAAAGGAAAAATGGCAATGAATAAGTACCTATAAATAATAACCTCGTGTGTAAATCAATTAAATGTTCCCATCAAAAGGCACAGGGTAAATGAATGGATAAGGAAACATGACCCACATATATGCTGTCTTTCAGAGACCCTCCAAAGATATACACAGGCTGAAAGTGAAAGGGGGAGGGAGAATATTGCATGAATATTGGCATGAAAAAGAAGCTGAGGGAGCAATATTTACATAAGACAAAATGGATTTCAAAACAAAGTCCATAACAAGAGACAGGGAAGGTCACTACATTATGCTTAAGAGAGTAGACCAACAAGAGGATATAACTCTTATAAACACATATGTACCTAATATAAGTACACCTAAATATATAAAGAAAGTACTGGAAGCTTTTTAAAAAGAGATTGACTGCAATACAGTCATTGTATTGTAGGCAGTTTTAACACTCCATAGTCAACAATGGATAGAACTTCCAAGGGAAAGTCGTGGGGGGTAGGCCCAGACAAATGTATTTGAAACAATAAATTAATTAATTCTAAAAAATGAAGAAAGACAAAAAAATAAATTAATTAAAAAAATCTAGAAAAATATTGCAGAACTGAATGACACTCTAGATCAAATGGACTTAACTGATATTTATAGAATACTTTACTCCAAGTAAGAAAAACACACATCTTCTCAAACACACATGATCATTTTCAAAGGTAGACCACATGGCAGGAGACAAAATATGCCTTAACAAATTCAATTAAATTGAAATCATATCAAGTACCTTCTCAGATCACAGTGTTACAATGTCTTAAAACTAGAACCAACTTCAAGGAAAAAAATACTCAAAAACATTCAAATACATGGAGGTTGAATAACATTTCATTAAATAATGAATGGTTTAACAACAAGATAAATGAAAAAATGAAAAGAATCTGGAAACAAATGAAAATAAACATACAACAGACCAAAACCTATGGGATGCAGTGAAGGAAATCATGAGAAGAAGTTAATAGCAATGCAGGCCTACCAAAAGAAGACAAAATAATCTCAAATAAACAACCCTACCCTACATCTAAATGAACTAGAGGAACAACAAACGAGGCCAAAAGCAAGCAGAATAACAGAAATAATCAAAATCACAGCAGAATTAAATGACATGGAAACTTAAAAAAAAAAAAAACAAACGACAAGTCAAAGGATCAATGAATCCAGGAGGTGGTTCTTTGAAAGGATAAACAAAATTGACAAACTTTTAACCAAACTCATCAAAAAAAAAAAAAAGAGAGAGAACCCAAATAAAATCAGAAATGAAAGAGGAAAAGTAACAACTGATACCACAGAAATACAAGGGATTGTTAGAAATCACTATGAACAACTCTATGCCAAGAACTTGGCCAACCTGGGTAAAATACATAACTATCTGGAAACATATAGTCTTCCAAAACTGAATTAAGAAGAAGCAGAAAACCTGAATAGACTGATAAAAACTAGAAAAACTAAAGCAGTTGTCAAAAAAAAAAAACTACCAACACAATAAAGCCCTGTACCAGATGGCTTCACTGGCAAACTTTACCAAACATTTCAGAGAAGAACTAACATCTAACCTTCTTAAATTATTTCAAGAAATTCAAGAAGAGGTAAGACTCCCAATCTCCTTTAACTAGGCTGGTGTATCCTAACCCCAAAACCAAGTAAAGACATGGCAAAGAAATAAAATTATCAAGTCAATATCTCTGATGAACATAGATGCTAAAACCCTCAACAAAATACTAGAAAACCAGGTCCAACAATAAACTAAAAATATCATATACCATTATTAATTGGGATTTACTCTAGGAATTCAAGGATGGTACAATATTCACAAATCAATAACTGTGATACATCACAAAAACAAAATGAAAGACAAAAATCAAATGATCATATCAATAAATGAAGAAAAGCATTTGATAAAATCCAGCACCCTTTATGATAAAAACACTCAGAAAAGTGGGAATAGAAGGGAGCATATCTCAACATAATTAAGGCCATATATAAAAAACCCTACAGCCAACATCATACTCAATGGCCAAAAATTAAAAGTATTTCCTTTAACATTAGGAACAAGACAAGGATGTCTGCTTTCACCACTTCTATTCAACATAGTACTGGACATCTTAGCCACAGTATTCAGACAAGAAGACATAATAAAAGGCATCCAAATTGGAAAGGAGAAAGTAAAACTGGCACTGTTTGCAGATGACATGATAGTGTACATAGAAAACCCTATAGGCTCCACCGAAAAACTACTTGACCTAATAAATGAATTTAGCAAAAACTTCAGGATATAAAGCCAACATTCAGAAATTAAAGGCATTTTTTGCATGACAACAATGAAATAGCAGAAGCAGAAATTAGGGAAAAAGTCTCATTTACTATAGCAACAAGAAAAAGAAAACAGGAATAAACTTAACCAAAGAGAAAAAAGACCTATACCTAGAAAACAATAGAATACTGAAGAACGAAATTGAGGAAGATATAAATAAATGGAAGCATATATCATGTTCATGAATTGGAAGAATTAACACCATTAAAATATCCATACTACCCAAAGCAATCTACAGATTCAATGCAGTTCCTATTAAAATACCAATGGCTAGAACAAATACTTCAAAAATTTATATTGAACCATAAAAGACCCTGAATAGCCACAGCAATCTTGAGAATCAAGGACAAATTAGGAGGGAATCACAATACCTGATGTCAAACTATACTACAAGGCCACTGTAATCAAAACAATCTAGGACTGGTATAAAAAAATGACACATAGATCAATGGAACAGAATAGAGAGCCCAGAAATAAACACATATCAATACAGTCAGTTAATATTTCATATAGGGGGCACAAGCACGAGCATAGAATGGGGTAAAATAGCCTCTTCAATAAATGCTGTTGAGAGAATTAGACTAGGACATGCAAAAAAAGAAAAAGAAAAAAAAAACAGAAACTAGACCACCAATTTACACCATACATCAAAATAAACTCAAAACAGATAAAAGACAGATAAGTTATAAGTCATGATATCACAAAAGTCCTAACAGAAAACAGAGAGAGTAAAATTTCAGATATCCCACATTGCAATATTTTTTGTAGATGTATCTCCTAGAGCAAGGGAAATAAAAGAAAAAATAAACAAATAGGCCCTGGCTGGTGTGGCTCTGTGTACTGAGTCTGTGAGCCAAAAGATCTCTGGTTTGAGTCCCAGTCAGGGAACATGACTGGGTTGCAGGCCAGGTTCCCAGTAAGGGGCACACAGAGGCAACTACATACTGATGTTTCCCTCTCTTTCCCCCTCCCTTTCCCCCTCTTTAAAAGTAAATAAAATAAATTTTCTTTCAATTTTTATTTTTTATTCAAATACATTTGTCTCCACCTTCTCACTACCACTTTCTCCTGCCCCATTCCTCACCTCCCTCCCTCAGTCTTTCCCCACTTTGGCTTTGTCCATGGATCCTTTACACATGTTCCTTGACTTGACCCTTCCCTTCCCTTTCCTTTCACCCCCCTCCTCCCTCTTGACTCTGTTGGTTTCTTTTTTCTTTCAATGTTGCTGGTTATGTTTTCCTTCCTCATTTGTTTTGTTGGTTAGGTTCCACTTATAAGTGAGATCATATGGTACTTGTCTATCACACCCTGGCTTATTTCATTTACATTAATGCTCTCCAGTTCCATCCATGCTGTTGCAAAGGGTAGTAATTCTTTATTTCCTTCTGCTGCACAGTATTCCATTTCGGTACATTTGTACCACAACTTTTTGATCTATTCATTTATTCATGGTCATTTACGTTGCTTCCAACACTTGGCTATTGTAAATTGTACTGCTATGAACATTGGGATGCACAGGTTCTTTTGATGTGGTGTTTTGGGATTCTTAGGGTATAATCCAAACAGTGAAATCATTGGATCAAAAACCAGTTCCATTTATAGCTTTTTGAAGAAATTCCAAACTGTTTTCCACAATGGCTGCAGCAGTCTGCATTCCCACCAACTGTGTACTAGGGTTTCCTTTTCTCCACAGCCTCCCAGCACCCATTGATTGTTGATCTGTTTATGATGGCCATTCTGATTGGTGTGAAGTGGTATCTCATTGTGGTTTGAATTTGCATTTCTCTGATGGCTAGTGATGCTGAGCATCCTTTCGTATGTCTCTGGGCCCTCAGTATTTTTTCCTTTGAGAAGTGTCTGCCCAGGTCCTTTGCCCATCTTTAATAGGATTGTTTGTCTTCTTGGAGTGGAGTCATGTGTGTTCTTTATATATTTAGGAGATCAAACCTCTATCTGATGTATCATTGGCAAATACATTTTCCCATATGGTTGGTTCCCATTTCACTTTGCTGATTTTTCCTTTAGTCATGCAGACGCTTCTTATTTTGATGAAGTCTTACTTGTTTATTCTTTCCTTTATGTTCCTTGTTTTAGGGGACATTTCGGTGAAAATGTTGCTGCATGGGATATCTGAGAGTTTCCTGCCAATGTTCTCCTCCAGAACTTTTGTGGTGTCATGACGTATATTTAAGTCTTTTGTCCATCCTGAGTTAATTTTTGTGTATGGTGTTAGTTTGTGGTTGAATTTCAATTTTTCGCATGTAAGTGTCTAGCTCTCCCAACTATTTGTTAAAGAGGCTATTTTTACTCCAATTTATGCTTCTGCCCACTTTGTCAAATATTAATTGACCACAGAGACATGGGTTTATTTCTGTGCTTTCTATTCAGTTCCAATGATCTATGTGTCTGTTCTTGTGCCAGTACCAGATTGTTTTGATTACAGTGGCCTTGTAGTTTAATGTACAGTATTGTAATCCCTCCAGCTTTGTTTTTCTTTCTCAAAATTGCTGCACTTATTTGGGGTCATTTATGGTTCAATATAAATTTTTGAAATGTCTGTTTTATTTCTGTGAAATACGTCATGGGTATTTTAATAGGGATTGTGTTGAATCTATAAATTGCTTTGGGTAGTATGGACATTTTGATGATGTTAATTCTTCAAATCCATGAACACGGTATATGTTTCCATTTATTTGTGTCTTCCTTAATTTCTTTCTTCAATGTTGTATAGTTTTCTGTGTACAGGTCTTTTATCTCCTTAAGTTTATTCCTAGATACTTTATTTTAATTTTTGCTATAGCAAAGGTATTTCTTTTTCTGATTTCTGCTTCTGCTATTTCATTGTTGGTGTACAAAAGTGCCTTTGATTTCTGAATGTTGACTTTGTATCCTGCAGTTTTGCTAAATTCATTTATTAGGTCAAGTAGTTTTTTGGTAGAGCCTATAGGTTTTCTATGTACACTATCATGTCATCTGCAAACAGTGCGAGTTTTACTTCCTCCTTTCCAGTTTGGATGTCTTTTATTTCTTTTTCTTGTCTGACCACTGTGGCTAGGACTTCCAATAGTATGTTGAATAGAAGTAGTGAAAGCGGAAATCCTTGTATTGTTCCCCAACTTAGTGGGAAAGTTTACCTTTTGCCCATTGAGTATGATGTTGGCAGTAAATTTTTCATATATGGATTTAATTATGTTGAGGTATGCCACCTTTATTCCCATTTTTCTAGGTGTTTTTATCATAACTGGGTGCTGTACCTTATCAAATACTTTTTCCACATCTTTTGAGATGATCATGTGTTTTTTGTTTTTCTTTTTGTTTATGTGATGTATTGCATTTATCGATTTGCATATATTGAACCATCTTTGCATCCCTGAGATGAATAATAAAGTAGATTTTAAAAAAAAACTATTAAAAACAAACAAATGGAACTACATCAAGTTAAAAAGCTTCTGCATGGCTAGAGAAACCATCATCAAAACAAAAAAAGAACCAACTGTATGGGAGAACATATTTGTCAATGTTACCTTAAACATGGGTTTGATTTCCATAATATATAAGTAATTTATACACCTCAGCACCAGGAAGACAAACAATCCAATTTAAAAGTGGGCAAAGGACCAGAATACACACTTCTCCAAAGACGACATACAGATGGTCCACAGACATATGAAAAAATGTTCAACATCATTAGACATAAGAGAGATGAAAATTAAAAGCACCATATGATATCACTTCATACGTGTCAGAATGGCTATCATTAATAAATCAACAAACAAGTGCTGGGGAAGATGTGGAGAAGAGGGAACCCTACTTCATTGTTGGTGGGAAGCAGACTGTTGCAACCACTGTGGAAAACAGTATGGAATTTCCTCAAAAAATTAAAAATGGATCACTTTTTGAGCCAGCAATTCCACTGCTAGAAATATACCCAAAGTCTGAAACACCTATTCAAAACACCTTAGGCACTTTTATGTTCATAGCAGTGCTACTTACAACAGTCAAGTTTTGAAAACAGCCTAAGTGCCCATCAGTAGGTGGATGGTTTGCAAAATTGTGGTACATTTAGACAATGGTATACTGCATAGGGGAAAGAAAGAGGAAGGAAATCATATCTTTTACAACAGCATGGATGGAACTGGAGATTATTATACAAAGTGAAATAAGCCAATCAGTGAAAAGCAGATACCATATAATCTCATTTATAAGTGGAAGTTATTGAACAAAAGAAACTAATAAGCAAAACTAAATCAGAGACATGGATACAGGGAACAGATTGAAAGCTGCCAGAGGAAAAGGACGAGGGGCAATGGTGGAAAGAAGGGGAAGGGGTTAGTCAAAGAACATGTATGAATGACCCATGGACATGGACAACAGGGTGGGGATGAACTCTAGGAGCAGGGGTGTGGGGAGTAGATAGAGGAGGACAAAAGGGAAAAAATTAGTATAAAGGTAATAGAATAAACAAAATTTTTTTAAAAAAAGTTCAAATATCACAACCCCAGAAGCTTAGACACCATGCATAGCACTTTATATGCTATTCATTTTTATTTCCAAACTGAGCACTATAACTGGTACAATGCAGGTGCTTTTACAAAGTTTGCTCATTACAGAAATGAACAGTACACTATTTTGCAACTGAAAACATGATATTGAACAGTCCACCAAATGTTCCATAGCTTACCAGCAAAAAATCATTTCCATATCATTCAAGACTGTTTTAGCCCTGTCCCTCTCTTTTCATATCTAGATTTCACCCTATTTTACAGATTGAAGGATTTGCAACCGCCATTCTTCTCCCAATGCTTACTAAGGGGAGCCCATCCCAGAAGTCTGCATGATTTTTAGTTGTCTCCTTTGGTAGTTGTATTCTAGGAATTTATCATCGTTAATAGTTTCAAACGCTTTTGTGTATAAGATATCCTTTTGATAAACAGAATATATTGAAGCACATCTGAAGGGATTTTAAAAAAGATAACTCAAACATTACTGAGAAAATAATAATTACCATATAAGCTACATTTTAGTATAATTGTCTCTCACAACAGTTACCTCATCATTGGTCACCTTTATTCATTTTATAGTTAGTGTACCTTTAATATCAGCCATTGTACTAAAACTATGGTCATGGGGATAGAAAAGTTTACTGTCTTAATTTAATCCCAAAGAAAGTTTTTTGTATGTGCCAGTCAATATACTATCTTTCTCTGAAGTAATAAGTTATGTAACTTATCTATTGCTGCTTAAAAATTCCTCTGAAATTTCACAACTTAAAACAACACAGAGTTTCTGTGGGTCAGGAATCTAGGTACAGCTTATCTGGGTCTTCTGTGTCAGGGCCTCTCACAAGGCTGCAGTGACATTGTGAGCCAGAGCTGCAGTTTTATCTCAAGGCTTAACTGGGGAAGGATCAGCTTCCATGATAACTTACGTGGTTGTTGACAGGATTCAGTTCCTTATTAGTTGTTGGATGAATGTCTTAGTTCTTAACTGGCTCTCGGACAGGGGTCACCCTCCATTCCTCTCCATCATGGCAGCTTAATTTATGGAAGCAAGCAAGCTGAGAGGGTAAGACAGAAGATTCCCAGAAGATGTATGTCACAGCCTTTTATAACAATCTCAGAAGATTCCATCGTTTACTCTGAGTTCTTTTTTTTTTCTTTAGAAGATTGTCACTAGGTGAAGCTCATACGTAAAGGCATGACAATGAGGAGGAAGGAACTGTTCAGGTGTCATTTAGAAGCTGTCTATCACATAGGTGCTCTTACTGTTCTACTGACCACAACTTAAAAGGCTAGAGGGTTCAGTGAGTAGTGTAAAGAACTCAAGCACGTCAGGTTCTAAGAGAAAAAAGAAGTGACTGGGACTGTGGCAACCTAGGGGCCATGTGCATTCCCTAGAAGGGCAAACACTGCTCACTTCCTGCTGATTTGGGCCAAGCAGGAAGAGGGTCCATTCTGTCCACTGACCAGTTTTTCAAGGAAGACTGTGTAAATCCAAACTTCTGAGTTAAATCATCTGGATTTCAAATGTGAGGACAATATAGGCTAGCCAAATAAAACATTCCTACTAGGTCTTTGTTCAGTATCTTTTATGTCTTATTTTCCACAAGACCCTCTGCTATTTCTGCATATAATTTGTCCTGCTCAGTATGTCCCACAGTTACAATGAAAATATTATATGTCCTCAGTTATAGACAGGAACAAATCTTAGACAAGTGTCAAAATTTGATGTACACAGGTTGACTTGGTTAGAGTGATCATGTATTTGTAACCACATAAGCACGCAAATGAATGGGTAAAGTTGATGAAGAACATGCAGAAGGCTGTCTTCCCAAATTTCGAGAGCATATATTCACGCAAAATTGTCTTATGTAACTTAAAACCAATTCAAGAAAAGCTAATTTCTAATTCGCAGGTGTATATCTTCCAACTCACTGATTTGAAAACTAATAAATGGAAAATTCTGGCATTGTGGGGCTATAGATTAGCTGATGTTACTTTGGACATTTTACAAAGAAAATATGTTCAGTGTTCTCCAGGGAAAGAGTTGCAAATAAGTCCTTGAATAAGGCACTCAGTAAGTGCCTGATATTACATTATTACTTAATAATTCAGAAACACATAGATTACAAAAAAAGAAAACCATCAGTTCGGTGTTTCCAACTTCAGTTACTCTAAAAATACAGGCCAAAGTAAAATGAGCAAAATGTAAAGGTGAACAAAATAAGCAGAAAAAAACATGGTGCAAATCAAAATATCTTAATGAGACTTCCACTTTCATTCTGTGATACTGGGGCACTCAAATTGTGTTCTAAAGGTCATTTAGTAGTACAGTGTTGTAACATGCTTAAAAATATTTTCCCCCTAGAGAGGAGAAAATTAGAGAAATATGCTGATCTTGTTCACATATTTGAATTTTAAATTTTTAAAATACCAAAAGAGGTGTTTTCATTCAGGGAAAGTAGGGAGATGTAAAATATAGTTTCCCCAAAAGTAAGTGATAACCTAATGAAATTATGAATGATGAAGTGAGTTTCAAAGCAATGGTAAGTACAATTTTGAATCATTCTGCTTTTAAAAAAAAATACTGCTCTTATTAAATAAGTACCTCCTGAGAGTCACTTCCCTGATATGTGGGTAATGAAAATATCTAACATGTCAGAATTCATCAGCTACAAAATAGTCCCAGACATGAAAGTTGGGGGGTTTCCTTTTTAATCAGTAAGGGGAAAGCTCAGGAGAACACTTGATTTTCTTCAAGCCTTTCTCCATAAGGTAGCTTGAGACCCCTTCTTAAAATGTCAATATTGTAACATTGTTTCTTCTAGGACTTCTCACTACCTTGGAATTTGAATCTAAACCTCTGTTTAAGAATGATAATGGAGCCCTGTGCCATCTTGCCTTTGTTTACTTCTCCAAGCTAATCTCATCATTCTACCTCACCCTCTCTATGGCTTAGCCAGGTGGCCTTATTAAGATCCTTGTGCATACTAAGCTCTTTCTGTCTCAAGGAATACCCATGTGTTTACCCTTGAGCAGGAATGCTTTCTTCCTGAGCTGGTCTTCTAAACACACTTTGTTCCTAAATTATTAACTTTATAGATACTGCTTCCTGAAAGTCTTCTCTGAGCACCCTGAATTAATTATCATGCGCCTCTCCCCATTCTTAATTTCCATCTTAACCCCTTGCCTGTTTCTTTTCTAACACATCATAACTAATGATTATTTAATTACTTCCTTCCACCAGATTATTAGCTAGATGAGGAAGGGACTCTTCCTATTGTATTCACCATTGTACCCAGCATCTAATCAGCGTGTCTAAAATAATGAAAACAACTGATAAGTATAAGGTACATGAATAAATGAATGAATAAAAAACTGACAAACTGCAATCCTTTTTTATTAGGCTAATGAATTACTTAACATAATAATAGCCACCATGCAGTATGTACTCGGTATTATGTTTTGCAGGGTTATCTTTTTACATTTTATAACAACCTTCTAAAGTAGCTACTATTATCACCATTTTATCATGGAAAGAGAATAACTATATCACCAATAAAGTTATTTGACCAAAGCCCAGATAGTAAGCACGGGGAGGAACAGCATTTGTCCTTGTCTTAATCAAGAATTCCAGTTTATAACTAGTCCATACACAATTAATATTGAGTGAGTCCCTTGTTGAAAATCAGGAGTTTTTAATTATTTAGATTGGGATTACATTTTAGCTAACTGCTTAAAATCACATTTGAACTTGCACCCAAAATGAGAATGCAGTTAACCACAAATTACTGTAATAAGAATTCTCTCATATTACATTCTTGATTGTTACAGCTAGAAGCCTCAGGATGCTAAATTTCTCTTTCAAAAGAACAAAATGGTATAAAGGAGCACAGAACCTCAGGATTTTTTCACTTGGTGAGGTTTTCCTTTTAGCCACTAGATCTGTAGCTACATCTAAGTGAAATCTAATGGGAATAGCAGTTTTTTAAGACAAAAAAAAAATCCAAATAACAACAATAAAAAAGTGGATCTAAGCTTTTCTGAGCATTAATGTTGATTTACCAATTAAATATCCCAGAGCAGTTTGCAGGAGTGTACCTCTGTGTCTCCTTGGTAGAAATATACTGGCAACTAAGGAATTCTCTGCATCCTGCTTCAATGAAATATACTTCAATACTATTTCTGCTTAATTAGAATTACTCTTTTTCCCATTTTAATTGCATTCTTATGCATATTTGTCCTCATTTCTGTAATATAAATAGTGGCACCATCTGAGTTACCATAATATTTATAGTCTGAGTAAGGTTTATGAAGGCATAAGAGAAAATACTAGTTCACAATGATCTCCAGTCCATAAAGATCTTAAGTCAAATGCCACCAAGAATCAGGTGAGCATGGTAGCAAATCATAAATATCCAAATAAATTTCTCCACACATTCCTCCCAGACATGGCACATAATCTACTTCCAGGTTGAGTTTTTGTGCTGGGTTTCATCCCAGAGCACAACTTTGCAGTAGTTATAAGCCCCTAAATTGCTGATACCGCTTTAAATATCACTAAGCCGATAATATCATTCTAATTAATCCTGCTGTTTTATGTGGCCTGGGAATCCCAGAAGGCTCATTATCTAAATGCACAAACACACAAGTCAGGGTTTAGTAGGATATTCTTGTGATGGAGTATTGGTAAATATGTGTGAATAAAAGTGCATGTGTGTGTAGCTTTTAGTGCAAATATGAATTATGTAAATTTCAATGACTATGAATAAAATGGTGATACATTTATAATATCAAATGGTCAAAAAAGGAGACTACATGTTCTGTAATGGCATTTTTATTTACATTATTTCCTCTATTGCCATTGACAGCAATATTTTGAAATTCAAATGAAATATCAGTCACTTTTCAGTTCCATTCATTTCAAACCAGAGCATTTCAAAATGTCATGAGCTCACAAAGCACAATCCAGTTAAATTTCAGATCTTCATTCTGGATGCCTGGAGTGGAGCTTTGGATAGTGCATTTCTTACAAGATATTGGTCCATATTACTATGTACTTGGAATAGAATTTCTACAAAAGATTTTGGTTACTATTGTACTTTTAAATAACATTTAAATAAAAAATCACTTCGAAAATATGTTGGGTGAGAAACTTATACCCAGAAATACATATTTTCTTGCAAGTCAGAGGTGTGATTAAAAAAATTAAATATCTTCAAATTATCTAAACATTTTTAAGTAATGATTCTAGTGTTATTTTATAAAATCTGAAAAGCTTCTGAAAACTAATGGTTTTGGAAATGAAGGCAATGGCTTAAAAGTACCATGAAGAAAGGCAGACAACCAGTGTAACATATCATATTGCTAATTTAGAAAAAGGATCCTGAGAAATATCAAAGTTAATGCTGAGAAGAAAAAAAAACGGCATAAAAGCAAGCAATTCTAGATTTATAGCCCCCGTTTCTCAAATATAGTCTCTTAGGAAAGTGAGTCTTAAATCTTGCATGATTCTTAAGTGTTTCAGGTTTTCAAAATAAAACCTCTGCATAAATATATGAACCCTTACATATTTAAAATTTAGGTGAAGATAAAACAAGGCACCCCCCAATATATTATTTTCCCAGTTATCTTTGTTTTCTTTCAAGTCTGACAACTCAAGATGACTACCTATGTGTTTTTGTAACATAAGGATATTCCATTTTCTTAAGAAAAGTTGGAAGAGGATGGTTGGCTCAAAAGCTGCCCCCCTGCCCTGTCTGGGTGGCTCAGTGGGTTGGAGTAGCATTCCATACACCAAAGGGTTGTGGGTTCGACTCCAGGTCAGAGTACATATCTAGGTTTCAGGTTTGATCCCTGGTCTGGGCGCATACCGTAAGCAACTGATTGATGTTTCTCTCTCACATCCTCTCTCTTCTCCCTCTTCCTGTCTCTCTAAAATCAATAAACATGTCTTCAAATAAGGATTCTAAAAAAGGCTGTAGCTCTTAAGCTCAGCATGAAAGAGCATCACTTAGGAGATATTAGGCCAGATTATGTGACTAGAGATTCCAATATTTACTTTGAAAAAAATCTCAAAATAATAAACACAGGACACTGTTATTAAGCTAAGAGAATTTGCTCAAAACATGTACCTTTATTAAAATGTACTAGGAGATTCAAATATGTACAATCACAATAATGTGAAAAGACCCTCTAGAAATGAGTATATGTTGTGTCATATTTATTGGACGAATTACGTGTCCAGCTTGTCAGAAAGCGCATATATGTCTAGGTATGAAGTGCCACTCAAGTATTTGCAAAATGGATTTTGAATGACATATGTGATTCACAACTATGACATTGTATCAAATAAAATGTTAGTGATAAAGGAATGTGCCCAGTAATGGAAATTCTATGCACTCAAAGGTGATGGTAATTCACATAGTTTATAATTTACCTTTCAGAAGTAGCACAATCTTCTTGGGGAGAGGAAGAATGCAGAGGTTTCAAGATATGTAAACACAGAGAACTGTATTTAAATAGAAAGTCCTAAAAGGCACACCTCATAGGTAGTATAGTTTGGGTTCCAGACTACCTCAATAAAATGAGTGTTCTAAAAACTTTAGAGCCATACAGCTGAAAACCACTCTCAGAAATCATCTAATCTGGTGAGCTTAAAACGTATGATATAAAAAAAAAAAAACAGATAAAATCAGATTTTCTCTAGTTGGGGTCTTTCTGTTCTCCAGGCCTCCAATATTCCTCTATAATGTTATACCTGCGACAACTCCTGAAGGTGACATGCTAGAGGAGACTGTTCCACCACTGGTCTACTAATTCAACCCCCACATTTTGCTCCAGAACTATGAAATGGTTTGTCAAATAGTCCACATGAGCTCACTGTGAGAGCTTGACCTAGAATTCTAGCTGAGTTTTCCTTGGTCAACAGCAGTGCTTTACCATGGCACTGTATTGCCCCATTGACAGGACAGTTAGCTATCTCTACTGAGAATCAGTGAAGTGTTTTTCTCAATGTACACACCAGGGCAATGATTTCATAGCTTTGTTCTGTTTCCTGAATTCAGACTACTACATTTAACCTTTAACCTGAATTACTACTGTTTTAAAGATATATTGCTTAAGAATTTGAAAGGATTTTAAAAAAATAATAGCTGTAGCAGAAAGAAAAAAAGAACTACTAAACTTCGTGACAGCATGGATGGAACTGGAGAGCATTATGCTAAGCGAAATAAGCCAAGGGGCGAAAGACAAATACCATATGATCTCACCTATAAGCGGAACCTAACCAACAATACAAAAATGCAAGGAAAATAAGACCAACAACACTGAAAGGAAAAGAAATCAACAGAGACAAGAGGGAAGGAGGGAGGGGGGCGGGGAAAAGGAAGGGAAGGGGAAAGTCAAGGAACATATAGCAAGGACTCATGGACAAAACCAAAGGGGAAGAGCTGAGGGAGGGAAGGAGGGAAGGGGCAAGGGAAAGTGGTGGGGGGTAGGCAGAGACAAATGTATATTAAAAAATTAATTAATTAAAAAAATAATAGCTTAAAAAAAGATCATAACTTTCAAGGAGACTGAGGCATCATAGTCCTATGTACAATGTTTCTTGTATCTTGTATTTTCTTCAATAAATGTCTCTGTTTTTCATATTAAAAAAATAAATAAATAAAAATTTAAGAGAAAAAAATAACCACAACAGACCAATAATAATAAAAAAAAGCTGTATTCAGATTTCATGTTTTGTTATTTTTTATTTTTTCATTAGTGAAAAGAGTAATGTTTTATTATTTCTTATAATTTTGTGGGTTTACTAGGATCAATTGGATGGCACACAGTGCAGCTGAGCTAACTCAGGCAGGTACTCTTATCTAGAAGAGCTATTGTGCCTGGAATGTCCACCACAGCCTCTAAACTTCTGGATGCACCCCTCCAACGGGACTTTCATTACTTTGCTGTCTAGCCTTTGTGTCTTTACACCATGATGGCTGGCTTCCAAGAAGGGGTGTTCCAAGAGGACAAGACCTAAAGTGCAAGCACGTATTAAGTCTCTCCTTGCATAATACTTGCTAATTTCCAATTAGCTCAATCTTCCAGATAAGGAAACTGAATGTCATAAAAGTTACCCTTTAAAGTATAAAATTTAGTAATTTGTAGTATATTCATGAAGTTGTGCAAACATCAGTACTATCTAATTTTAAAATATATCATCACCCACAAAGAAAACCCCATATCAATTAATGTAGCAGCCACTCCTTATTCCTCCCTACCTCCAACCCCTGCAAACCACAAACCTATTTTATGTCTCTATTATAGAGATTTAATAGGAATAGAATCACATCTTATGTGGCATTTTTTACTGATGTTCTTCATTTAATGTAATGTTATTAATGTTTATGCATGTTATAGCATGTAGCAGAACTTTATTCCTTTTTATGGTCAAGTAGTAATCACTTCTATGTATAAACCACATTTTATCTATCCATACAGCAGTTGATGGACATTTGGGTTGTTTCTATTTCTTGGCTACCATGAATAATGCTCATGTAAATGTTTGTCTACAAGATTTTGTATAGACGTGTTTTTAGTTCTCCTGGGTGTGCACCTAGGAGTGGAATTGATGGGTTAATTGGTTACTGTACTTAACATTTCAAGGAACTCCTCAACTGTTTCCAAAGTGTCTGCACCATTTTACAATCTGACCATCAGTGTATGAGTGCATGAGGGCTCCAGTTTTTCAACATGCTTTCCAACACTTGTTGTTGTCATTTAAAAAAAAAAAATTAACCATTTTAGTGGATATTCAGGGGACCTCATTGTGATATTGATTTAATTTCCTTAATGACCAATGATCTTTAGCATCTTTTCATGTGCTTATTGGCTATTTATAAATCTTCCTTGGAAAAATGTCTATTCAAATCCTTTGTACATTTTTTAATTGAATTATTTGTCCTTTCATTTTTGAGTTGTAAGAGTTCTTTATATATTCTAGATGCTAGATATTTATTAGGTATATGATATGAATTCTTTCACCCATAATAAAGTTGCATTTTCATTTACTTGACAGTATTTCTGGAAATGCAAAAATTATTGATAATACTAAGTAATTGATAAAATCAAATTCATCTATTTTATTCTTTTCTTGCTTCTGTTTTTCATGTCATATCTAAGAAACTGTTGCCTAATACAAGGTCACAAAAAATTTATTCCTGTATTTTTCTAACAGTTTTATTGTTTTAGTTCTTACATTTAGTTCCATTATTCATTATGAGTTACTTTTTTATATTATGGAAGATAGGAGTCCAACTTCATTCTTTTGTATGGGGCATTACAACTATTGAATAGAAGATTTTTTTTGGCATCCTTGTTAAAATTAATTGACCATAAAGTAAGAGTCATTTCTGGATTCTCATTACTAATATGTGTATAATATTTTATTATACATTATATTGCATTACATACATAGTACCATCTTTATTCCAGAAACACAATGTTTTCTTTGCGTTATCATGTGTCCTTGTATGTCCATGTGAATTTTAGAATCATCTTCTCAAACTCTGCAAAAAAAAGTTGCTGAAATTATCACAGAATACATTGAACCTATAGATCAATTTAGAGGATATTTTCCTCCTAACAATATTAAGTCTTTTAATCATGAACATATGATGCCTTAAATTAAATTAGGTATTCAATTTCTCTTAATGATATTCTGTAATTTTCAGTGTACAAGTCTTGCACTTCTTTAGTAAATTTTATTCCTAAGTGTTGTATTATTTTTGGTGGTGGTATAAATGAAATTGCTTTCTTAATTTCACTTTGGGAATTCTCATTACTAAAAATAAAATTGAGTTTTTATATTGAATTTGTATCCTCCAACTTTGCCAAACTCACTTATTAGATCTAATAAGTTTTTAATAATTGCTTAGAATTTTTTCTATCAAGATCATGTCATCTGCATTTAGAAATAGTTGTATTTCCTTCTTTCCAATCTGGATGACTGTTATTTCTTTTCTTTTCTTTTTTCTTTTCTTTTCTTTTTTTTTTTTTTTGCCTAATATCCCTGGCTATGGTGTTCAATACAATGTTGGACAGAACTGGTGAGGACAGGCATCCTTTTCTCATTCCTAATCTTAAAGGGAAAAACATTTTGTCTTTGTCTATCAAGTGTGCTGTTAGCTGTGGGTTTTTTGCAGATGTACTTTATTAGGTTGAGCAGTTTCTTTCTATTTCTATTTTTTAATGTTTTTATTATGAAAGGATATTGACTTTTATCAGATCTTTTTACCCCTGTGTTTATTGAGATTATCATGTGATTTTACCCTTTATAAATATGGGGTATTACATTAATTTTTTTATGTTAAATCAACCTTGCATTCTAGGGATAAATCCTACTTTGTCATGAAATATAATCCTTTTTATATATTCCTAGTTTCTGCTAACAAGTACTCTTATTAGATATTTGTGTCTATATTTACAGGATATTGATCTTTGTCTGTTTTTTATTTTTTATTTATATTTTATTGATTATGCTATTGCAGTTGTCCATATTTTTCTCTGTTTGCTCCCCTCCTCCCAGCATCCCCAATTATATTAGGCAACCTCCCCATCATTGGTCATGTCCATGGGTCACATGTGTAAGTTCTTTGGCTACTCCATTTCTAATGCTACACTTTATATCCCCATGGTTATTCTGTAACTATCTATCTATACTTCTTAATCCCCTCACCTCTTCACCCATTCTCTCCAACCCCCTCCCATCTGGAAACCATCAAAATGTTCTCCATAGCCATGATTCTGTCTCTGTTACTCTTGTTTACTTAGTTTGCTTTTTAGATTGAAATTTTGATAGACACATATTTTTTGCCATTTTATTGTTCAAAGTTTTGATCTTCTTTTTCTTAAATAAATCTTTTTAACATCTCCTATAATAATGGTTTGGTGATGATAAACTCAGTTTCTTCTTCTCTGGGAAGCTCTTTATCTACTTTTTGATTCTAAATAATAGTTTTGCCGGATAATCTTGCTTTTCATAACTTTGAATATTTCTTGCCAATCTTTTCTAACCTGCAAAGTTTCCTTTGATAAATCAGCTGACAGTCTTATGGAAACTCCCTTGTAGGTAACTAACTGCTTTTCTCTTGCTGTTTTAAGATTTTCTCTTTATCTTTAACCTTTGACAGTTTAATTATGATGTGTCTTGGAGTGGTCCTCTTCACATCCAACTTGTTTGGGACTCTCTGTGCTTCCTGGACTTGCATGTCTATTTCCTTAATCAAATTAGGAAAATGTTCTTTCACTATTTTTCAAATAGGGCTCCAGTTTCTTGTTCTTTCTCTTGTCCTTCTGGCACATCTATTATGTGAACATTGGACCTCTTGAAGTTGTCTCAGAGGCTGCTTATACTATCCTCAATTTTTTTTTATTTTTTTCCCTGCTTGTTGTTCTGATTGGTTGTTGTTTTGGTTTCTTATGTTTCAAATCATTGATTTGTTTCTTAGCTTCACCACTCTACTGTTGTTTCCCTGTAAATTATTCTTTATTTCAATTAGTGTATCTTTCATTTGTGACTGGATCTTTTTTATGTTATTCAGGTCCTTACTAATTTCCTTGAGCATCCTTATAACCAGTGTTTTTAACTCTGTATCTGACAGGTTGCTTACCTCCATTTCATTTAGCTCTTTTTCTGGAGTTTTGATCTGTTCTTTCATGGAGGTCATGTTTCTTTGTCTCCTTATTTTGGCAGCCTCAGTGTGTTTGTTTCTATGTATTCAAAGCAGGTAGAGCTGCTTTGACTCTGTGTCTTGGTAGTGTGGCCTAACATAAGAGGTGCCCTATAGGACCTAGTGGCACAGCTTCCCCCTTCACCCAAGCTGGATACTCAAGCTGAGCCCTTTGTGTGGGCTGAGTACACATTCCTCTTGTAGTTGAGCCTTGGTTGCTGTTAGTACATCATTTGGATGGATTTACCCAGGCCAGTCAACTGCAAAGACTGGCTCTGACCATTGACCACCAACCTCCACTCTCAGTGGAGAATCAGCTAGCTGTGCAGGGGCATGATGGTGCTCTGAAGTGGCTATAGCTGTCCACTGTGTGCACTGGCACTGGAGTTTCCTGGGTGGTGCAGGCCAAAATCAGCCCCCACCTGTGTTTTGCCCAGGGCACCCTGTCTGAGCTATAAAGCAATCTGAGATACCTGCTACCTGGGCTGGGCTTGGAGATTCCCAGGCAAACCCAAGCTGTGAATATCAGCTGACTACTGCTAGTGCCAGGCCTAGGGCTCATTGAAGCCAGCTATTGTTTAATTGATAGAAAGTTGTGAAGTATGAGCCAAGACCAGCCATTCATATGGAAAAACAGCTTGGATGGACATATAGTGGGTGGGGTGAAGTCTCTGGGGATCTCCAGGTCAGTATTACAATCTGCAATTGTTATTACTGAGTTGTCTATTTCTTCCTTCAATTCTGTCAGTTTTTACTTTATGCAGTTTGGGCTTCCATTGTGAGGTATATATGGATTTATTATAGTGTTGTCTTCCTAATGGACTGATACTTTTCTCATTATAAAATATCTTTTTTGCTTCTGGTAACAACTTAAAGCCTATTTTGTCTGATAGTATATATCAGCTCCAGCTTTATTTTTTTGGTTATATTTGCAAAGCATATCTTTTCCCATACATCTATCTTAAATCTATTTGTATCTTTGGATTTATAGTGTATCTCTTGCAAATATAATATAATTAAATCATATTTTCTTATCCATTATGCCAATCTTTGTCTTTTGATTGAAGTGTTAAATCCATTTTCAGGTGAAATTCCTGTCTATTACTTTGGTATTTGTTTCCAATGAGATCTCATTTTGTTTTCTTTGTCCCTCCATTTCTCTCCCTTTTATGTTAAATAAGTATTACCTAGTATACATTTTAAAATCTGTTGTTTCTTATACCACATTTTTTTTTTTTTTTTTAGTTCTCTTTGAGTGGTTGTCCTGGGATTACAACTAACATCTTGACTTAATCTACTCTGGATAATTATCAATTTAATAACATAGAAAAGTTTTGTTCTAATCTCTTTCCACTCTTTTGAACTACTATATTCATGAAAAAAATCTTTATTCATTATAAGCCCATCAACACACTATTTAATTATTTTATACAGATATATTTTAAATCAGAAGAAAGAAGTTACAAAAATGCATTTATACTGCATTTTATGTTTACCTATGTAGTTACCTCTATCAGTGTTCTTGATATTTCCATGTGGATTCAAGTAAGTGTCTTTGCCTTTTTATTTCAGTCTGAAGTACTTTTGTAAAAAAATATTAGTTATAGAGAGGTCTGCTAGCAATAGTTTCTCTCTCAGTTTTCGTTTACCTAGGAATGTCTTACTTTTTCAATGTCTTAGTTTCATTTCTGAAGGATAGCTTTGCTGGATACAGAATGCTTAGTTCACAGTCTTTTCCTTTCAACACTCTGAACATGTCATCATACTGCTTTCTACTCTCCCTAATTTCTGATAAGTAGTGATCTGTTAATCTTTCTGAACATCTATGTACATGATAAGTTGTTTTTCCTCTGTTTCTTTTAAGATGTACCCTTTGTTTTTGTCTTTAGTTTTGTCAAGTATGATCTCTGAGTTTATCATACTTGGAGTTTATTGGACTGCTTCAATGTGGAGATTGCTGTTTTTTATCAAATTCAAAGAATTTAATCCACTATCTTCCATATTCTTTCTGTCTCTTCCTCTCTTCTTTCTTGACTCAAATTTCCTGCATGTTGGGCCCTAGCTGGTGTGGCTCAGTGGACTGAGCACTGGCCTCTGAACCAAAGGGTTGCTGGTTCAATTCCCAGTACAGGGCACATGTCTAGGTTTCAGGGCAGGTCCCCAGTAGGGGACATGCAAGATGCAACAACACATTGATGTTTCTCTCCCTTTCATTCTCCCTCCCTTCCTATCTCTAAAAATAAATAAATAAAATATTTAAAAAAATTTCTTGTATGTTGGTATATTTGATGGTTAATATAGCCAGAGATGGTTATATTAACCATCTCTTTTCTTTTTTTCTTTAGCTGGTCAACTAAATGCTTTCAGTTGACCTATATTCAAGTTTGTTTTTTCTCCTGCCAGATTGAATTTGTTATGGATCTTATAGTGAATTTTTTATTACTTTTTTTTAACATTTCAACTCTGGAATTTTTATTTGGATCTTTCTTTGATAATATCTGTCTCTTTATTGACTCCCTATATTTGATGAGATATTTTTCTTATACTTTTTTATTAATCCTTTATCAATAACTTTATTGACTTCTTTAAATATATTTTAATAGCTTATTTAATGTCTTCATCTACCAATTCCAATGTCTTTACTTCCTCTGGGATAATTTCTATTGATTTCTTTTCTTGTGTAAGGGCCATAATTGCCTCTTTTTTTTTTTTTGTAATTGAACATTTTATTACTTATTGATTTTAGAGAGAAGGAAGAAGGGGAGAGAGAGAGAGAGAGAGAGAGAGAGAGAGAGACATTAATTTGTGTTCTGCATATTCATGTATTCAATGTTTGATTTTTGTTTGTGACCTAACCAGGGATCACACCAACAACCTTGGCACATTGGGACAACACTCTAACCAATGGAGCTACCTGTCTAGTGCCTGTAATTGGACATTTTAAATATATAATCTGGCAACTCTGATTATCAAGTTGTCTTCTGCTCCATCTTACTTTCCTATTGCTACTGAAATAAATTACCACAAATTTAGTGGCTTAAAACTTAAAACAGTTATTTTACATTTCTGTAGGTCATTAATCCAAAATGGATCTCATTAGGCTAAAATATAGGTGTTGGCAGAGCTATATTCCTTTCTGTAGGATTTATAGTAGAGCCTCTTGTCTTTTCCAGCTTCTAGATACTACCCAAATTCCTTCATTTGTAGCCCTGTTTCATATTCAGAGTTATTAATGGCTGTTTGAGTCTTTCTCATATTTTGTCACATAGACACTGAATTTTTTTCCTTCCTCTTCCTCATTCAAAGAACATCGGACCACCTGTAGAATCCAGGATAATTGCTGTAGCTTAAAGATAGCTCTTATTAGCCTGAATTCTTCCTTGCCAGGTAACATAACAAATTAACAATTTCTGGGGATAAAAGACATGGACATCTTTGGGGAATGGGCAGCTTCCTGGTATTTACTGTTATTGTTATTGGTCAGTTTGTTCAATGAGTTTTCTGGATTAATCAATTAAAGTCTGTAGTGTGTGTGTGTGTGTGTGTGTGTGTGTGTGTGTGTGTGTGTGTAGCCACTAAAGCCTCTGCTTGATCTGCTTAGTTGTCAGCTAGTGATTGGACAGTGATTTCCTTAAATGACTTAAACCAATAAGTCTTCCAATCTTTGCCAACAGGTTATGTTTTGGGGACATGCCTCTAGTGTTCTGGCTTTTACAGCTCTGCCTTAGCTTTAATTTCCTACTCTGCACTGAGACTCAATATGAGCCACAGATTAAAATTTAGGGCCTTCATAGTTTATTTCTGACATGAGCACAACACTGCATGTGTGTTGCCTTCTAGGAATTTATTGGAATATTTTAAAATGTTGGGTAATTTGAAATGCTCCTATGACTATCTCTTTCCCCAATTTTTCCTTTTAAGTTTTTTAGGTCAACTACTTTATTGCCGCCTCAGGGAGCTGCAATGTTAGACAAATGCACATGAAGGTTTTCGACAAATGCCCTTAGGATAGAGCTTTTTGCACAGAGACTCAGACTGTATAAAAGCTAGCCCTGAGAATTTGGATTTTTCTGAGGTGCTAATGGACCAAAAGAAATAGTGAAAACTCTCCAGGGATAGGTTTTTTTCAGGGAACCCCAAAAGAGGTGTGTGTGTGTGTGTGTGGGTGTGTGTGTGTGTTTCCTTCTCCTATGGCTGTTAGACTGTTGGTTTTCACAAATATCATGTTTGCAAGATTATTAGTTTCCATGACTGCCACAGATCTGGGACAGGGAGATAAGAATGAGTCAATTTAAAATATCACAAGATTCCTTTTCTTACCAATTTTCAGCTGCTTTTCTTGAATAAGTGCCCCTTGGATTGTTAACAAGCCTTCATTTTATTTCCAAAGTCCTGTACAAGTTGATTTAGAGAGTTCTTGTAAGGGTTCTCATTACCTTTATGGAAAGCATATTTTGGAGGTCCTTACTCTATTGTCCTGGAAGGGCCTCCTGAAAGGTTTTCTTAGGTAAGAATTATCTAGCACTCTTTTCAAAAATGCAGATTCATTACTAGGAAATTAAACTTTCTGATCAATCATTGAAGGCAGCCAGCCTTTAATCTTTTGAAAACTTAACACAAATATAACGCTTTTCTCTACCTCATCGCCATAATATATTCTTCTTAAACCTAGTTAACAATTAATTTTTCCCTTAAATCTTTACTAAACCAACAGAGTGAGTGAGATACAGACTCATGATCATCATGGACTTCATTATGCATCCAATAATTTGAAACTTTTACTTGTCTTTGATCATAAAATTATGTTTTTGTTATCTCTTGTTGAGTAATTATCCCAAAATGTATTGGCTTAAAGCAATGATTATCACATGTTAGTCATAAAATTCTATCTTTTAAGCAACACTCAGGGCTCTTAATAAAGCAGATGTTGCTGCAGTTTCTGTGGGAAGGAAATTGGAGCTACTCTGTTGGGTGATTCCAGCTTGGGTTCAGTCATATTGCAATCAGTGCCGAATGCATCTGTAATGAATCACTGGCAAGGAGCATGTTTATAAGGATGGTGGCTTAGTGTTGACTTTTACCTAGGGCCTTGGTTCCTCTCCACATTCACATCATAAAAGGGTTATTTAAATGGCATCATAACATAGCAGCTGGTGTTCTCTACAATGAGTGATCCAAGAAAATGGGAAAGAAGGGCCAGTGCTTTTATGACCTAGCTTTGGAAGTCATACATCAACACATTTGATATGGTCTGTTGGTCACATGAGGCTAACTCTGATTTACTTTGGAAGGGCACAAACACATGGAAACATGAATTATTTAAATATATCATGGAGGCTAACTACTACAATACCTATTTTTCTTAAGATTCTTTGCAGGATATAAAATTTTATAAATATGACCTATCTCTTAAATATGTGCAAAGCTGTTTGCAGAGGAAAAGGCATATGTTACAATAACAATACTACTACTACTGCTACAGATAAAGGTCATGTTATAAGTAAAAGAAAGATTATATACTCTGAGAATTCAGAGAAGGTAGAGTTTGCATCTAGCCTCCAAAAAAGAGGGTTCGAACTGAAAGAGACCCTTGGCTATGAGTGAAATATCAGAAAAAAATTTTCTACTTATTATTTGTTCCAAAGGATTTCTTTTCAGACATAAATATATATATTTATATTTGAATTACCTAAGTCAGAAGCAGATTTAGACTCCTTGAACTAAGTTTTTATAAAAAGGCTTTCAACCTCATGGTGCAGGATACAAGTTCAAGGTGGCAGGAAAATGGAGACAACTGTACTTGAACAATAAAAAAATAAATTAAAAAAATATCAGGAGTAGTTTTTCACTAAACCACTGATACTAGGCTTTACTAACAACAGTTATAATCTACCATCAGAATCTGAAGAAAAGTCAGGGTTGTCTGAATTTCAGTATTTATAGACTGCAATAGAGACTGGTCAAATATCATTTATAACCAATCATCAACTAATTTGTGAATCTTTCCAGAAATGTTTTGTTTTGAACTGGCAAATTATATATATATATAATGAAGAATAAAAGTAGGATTACTACATTATCTGCTTTAATATTCTAAAACTTCATTTCAGTGAATAATTTGCTCTAACAATGCTAAATCTGTTAAATTTAATTTGTAGGCACATATTTATCATAGTTTGAAAGTAAAGAACTTATAGTTACAGCAAATGCCACCAGGCTAGGAGAAACAGACCCCCCCGCCAAAAGGTATAGGGATTCCTATGATTTGCTGTTAAATCAAACAAATCAAGCCTTTCTTACCTGAAAAAAAAAGTTTATTAGGACCAATAAGTAGGTTTAAAAATTTTTTAATTCATAATAGTAACATTTCCCTTAAAAATAAAAAAACTTGATTACAAGAGAAAAAAAGAACTGAATAAAAATAAAGGATACTGTCTGTTGACCAATGACAATGAAAGTGATCTTTAGACTTACTTCCAAGTTTGGCTTTGCAGTTTTTTAAAAAAAAATTATGTGGATTGGCCTTTATTTTTAAGCTTTATCTTGGAAATAATTTAGATAATTTTATTAGTAGTAGTTCTCAAACTTTTGTGTGGTAAGAATTATCTAGCACTTTTTTCAAAAATGCAGATTTTGGGGATGCTACTTCCAGAGAGGTTGATTAGGTGAGGCCCTCAAATATATAGTCTAACTTGTCTACGGTGATTTCAAAGCAGTCATCTAATGCTACACTTAGAGAAATAGAGGATTACTGGATGGGAGTTATCCTCTCAAAGCATAGAAGGAACATCCTATATTCTGATTCAGCAGACCTAAGTCCAAGTCCCAACCACTAATAAGCCATGAGACCTTGAGTGGTTCACCTAACCTTCCTGGGATTCCTCTGAATTGTGGTGAACCTTCCTGTTTTGGGCTAGGTAGTGATAAAAACAAAAGAGGCAGCATAAGTGAAAGCCTTTATAAACCAGAAAGACTCTGCTAAGCTGATGTATTTGAACAATTAAAAAAAAAGTCTCTATCCACGATGTGTTTGCAAATACTTAGAGGAAACAGGAAAATCTCAAAATATTAATAAATAAAATTTATTTGGTTGCTAAATCTACGAAAGGAAGGAAGGAAGGAAGGAAGAAAGAAAGGAAGGAAGGAAGAAAAGAGAGAAAGAAGGAAAGAGAGAAAGAAGGAAAGAGAGAAAGAAGGAAAGAGAGAAGGAAGGAAAGAGATTAAGGAAGGAAGGAAAGAAAGAAAGAAAGAAAGAAAGAAAGAAAGAAAGAAAGAAAGAAAGAAAGAAGGAAGGAAGGAAGGAAGGAAGGAAGGAAGGAAGGAAGGAAGGAAGGAAGGAAGAAAGAAAGAAAGAAAGAAAGAAAGAAAGAAAGAAAGAAAGAAAGAAAGAAAGAAAGAAAGAAAGAGGAAGGAAGAATGAAAGAGGAAGGAAGGAAGGAAAAAGAAACCCATGGTTGAATGCGGCATTTCTCATGGACTGGCCATTGGCATCTCCTCTCTGTGTATAGCTGTCTTCTCTTGTAGTAAGTAGCAAGAATAAATGAAGTTCTGTTCTCTCTCAACACACACTAGCCCAACTCATCAAACCCCAGCAGATAATCTCCATTCTAAAATATCCTAAACCATTCCTATAGTATTGTTACAAAAGGAAGTTTTCCAAAAGAAACTAATATTAAAAGGGTTAAAACAAGTAAACAAAAAAGAATACTCTTACTGCTGAGGCATCTGCTGTAAGTGGCCAGTTTATACCCTTGATCTTATTTATCATTCAGAAGATATTTACTGCATGTCTACTGTGTATAAGACTTTGCGGTGGGTATATTTCTACTGGCCTTTATATAAGCCTATAATGGGACTTCAGAACTCACAAATAGGCAATTAAATCTCTAGCCTCTTCCTGAGAGTTCTGCCCTCCATTTGGTATGCAGAACTTACCTCTGATAATTTAATTGGCAACTCTGTATGATAACTTTCCTTTCTCATCCTCTAGGGAAAGTTGCTTTCACATATCATGGGCTTCTCAAGGGAAGAGTGTGGCAGATTTTGCTGTATATTGCACACTGCTAATTTTTAATGTGGGAAGTCATGCTCTGTCAGAGTTTGTTTTTTTTTTAATGTTACTGATAAAGTAATATAGTGTAGTGCTGCTGGCCTCTCACCCACTATGCAAGGCAGTCACCCCATGGCTGCTTCAGAAAGTTGGCTCTACCTTGCTAGAGTCCCAAGATGGCAAACTGTTCACTTATTAAGTAAGGGGGACATGTGACTTTGTTCCTTGTACAGAACTGATCTGTAAAAGCTTCAAAGGGATGATAGATAGCTTGTCTGAATAGCTGACAGGGGAGGGACAAAATGTGCTAACAAGAAGGAACAAACAGCACCAAAGACGGTGGTAGAAGTGGCTCAAGAAAGGAGAAAGTCTGAAATGTAGATGGGTTAAAGATCCACTTGCTTAAAAATATTTAGGTGTCTCCAAACTTCACAGAATAGTAAAATCTTTTCCCTGGCAAGTAAGACCTTTGTGATCAAGTTCCAATGTACCCTTCTAATCTCCGAGTTTGGGTAACACTGAGTTTCTGGATCTTGAATGTGTTCTGATATTTCACACCTGCCTTTGCTTGGATTTTCTCTTCCCCTCTGGCATTGCCACTTCCCCTCCTCTCCTCTGTCTTTTGTAAAAAATTGGAGGTCAGGCTGGACTTCCCCAGCCCCTGAAGGCAGAATGAACTATCCCTTTCAGTTCTCCTTGATTATTTTCACCATGTAAATGTTTCCCCTTTTGAAGCCCTGATTTTATTCATAGTTATTTTTATTTAAGTTCCAAAATATTTATTATGCACATACTTCATGTCAGATACTATATTGGATTCTGGGGATAGAGCAGTGAGCAAATGACAGACACCTGCCTCCCAAGCTTACCTACTTCTGTATTGTCTCTTTTTCCTGGGAGAAAAGAGGACAAGGTTTTATCTGTTTATTTCATCACTGTATTCTCATAACCTTGAACAGTGTGCAGAACATAGAAAACAAATATGACCAGCAACACTGAAAGGAAAAGAAATCAACAGAGACAAGAGGGAAGGGGGGGCAGGGAAAGGGAAGGGAAGGGGAAAGTCAAGGAACATATAGCAAGGACTCATGGACAAAACCAAAGGGGAAGAGCTGAGGGAGGGAAGGTGGGAGGGGGCAAGGGAAAGAGGGGGGGGAAGGCAGAGACAAATGTATTTAAAAAGTAAATAAATTAATTAAAAAAAAAAGAAAGTGAATATTTGCTGAAAAAATAAAACTATTTTAATAGTAAGTGTTACTAGAGAATGCTGGTGAGATGTCAGTTTTGCAGAACAGATTGCAGGCAATTTGAGGCCACATTTTCTTTACCTTTTGCTCTTAAATAAATAAAACTATCTAAGATTATTGTTTTAGCCACATCCATTAACTTTATATTCTGAAGCTAGTTGGCCAAGTTAGACACTTATTTATCCTGAGACAGCTTAAGATCAAACTGTAACCCTAAGAAGTCTTTTCTAATTACTGTATAGAACTTCAGACAGATTGGGAATGGACAGAATTTGTGTGTCCTTTTTAGAAGGAAGTTCTAATTACTGCTGATCAGGCAGTTTTTCTGGTAGCAGAAAAGGCTTTGAAACTTGCTACCTTATATCATTAAGACTGCTGCAAATTTACCAATATTTTTTACTGTTAGAAGTATTGGTTGATTCATAGAGTCACTGATCAAGTAGAAGGAGTGATTCTGAAAACTCAATAGTCAGTTGTTCTTGCACAAAAGAGCATAATTTTTTTCGCTATCTACTTATTTTCTTTTACTTAAATTTATTTTTCAACTACAGTTGACATACAATATTGTATTAGTTCCAGATATACAACACACACATTTATGCAACTTACCAAATGGTCATCCCAGTTAGTCTAGTATCCATCTCACACAATACATAGGTATTACAACACTATTGACTATATTTCCTATGCTGTACTTTACCTTTCCCATATATTTTTAACTGGCAATTTATAATTCTTTATCCCTTTCATTTTTAACCCCCTTCTCAACCTCCCAACCATCTGGCAACTATCAATTTGTTTTTTTTTAAATGAGTTTTCTTCTGTTTTACTTGTTCATGTATTTTGTTTTTAAGATTCCACCTATAAGTGAAATCAGATGGCATTTGTCTTCCTCTGTCTGACTTATTTCATTCAGCACGATGCCCTCTAAGTCTACCTATTTTTAACTTATCATTCAGGTACTGCACATGGCCTGGGCTTTACTCTCCACTATGAACACTTGTGAAAAGAGTTCAATACAAACAATCACCTTTTGTTTATTCACAAAATTAAAAGAGGAGGATCCAGATACTGCAAAGTAGTTGTATATACAGAGCAGCTTAAAGTAATTGACTTGAAACATATTTCATGGAATTGGTGGGGGGGGGCAGAGTAAAATACATTCCTAAAGTGATAAAATATAGACCTCAGAGGATCTACAAAAGACATTATAGTCACTGAACATGTATTGTAATGGGGGAAGAAGCGATTTGGTTAAAATCTAAGTGGGAGGAAAAAGTAAACTTGTAGGGAAAATGTATCATAGACAATTCACAAAGTGAGTATTCATATGTGAAAATTTGAGAGCTAACCATAAGCACTAGATATTAATTTAATTTCCCTTGTTGACACCCTTTACACGCACACACTGAGACACACATTTGTGTTGCAAAGAGGGTGAGAATGGCTGATAAGATAGTGAGGAAAAAGCTGAAAAAGAGCAAATTGAAGGGGGAAAGAGGATGTCATAAAAAAGAAAAGATAATGCAAAAATGCAAATTTGATCAGTTTACAAAATCCAGGTATGTTCAACATAATATACCAAGGCAATTACCCATGGGGTAACAGAAGGAGTGATTCAAAGCTAACCTGATGACACCTCTAGGATGAAGAGTCAACATTTCAGGTAACCTCATAGTTACAACACCTTAAATGTCCTTTTCAGAATTCCACTTGAATGTTTGAAAACTCCACAGTTGTTCACATATATTAATGCATTTTAAGATTCTGTTTGAAAAAAGTACCACTCAGAAGCAGGACCTCCTACGACAAGTCTCTATCTTGAGTAAATTTTGATGTCCAAATTAGACACCTGGAGAAGAGAGATTATAGTGGAGGTGCTCACTCAGAAGTAAACAGAGGAACGGCCATGGAGCAGTATTTTAATGATGCCAGAGCTGAAATGTATCATTCCTGAGATTAGCATATCTGTTAAAACATAAAGAAGAAGAATATTCAGCAATACAAGCTAGAGCATTTTGCCAACAGTCAGCAGAATGGGAATTTTTGCATAAATGGGAAGATTAGGAGATAAGGTCAGGAGATTTAAAAGGGATTAAATGGTTTATAGACTTCTCTGAACTGTGGAACTCCAGATTGGATTCAGTCTCTTTTTGCCAACCATGTTCCAGAAGGATGTTTTTTACATGGTCTCTGGCACATTTTAACACCACTTACATTATCTTTCCCATTTTCATAGTAGATTTTCCAGTTTTACATAAAAAATTAAGTCTCTTTAATTTGCTCACCTATCAGAAATTTATTCAGCATTCACCATACACCAGGTATTTGGGATACCCTGATAATCAAGATCCAGCTTCAACCCTCAATAATGTCATACTTTGCAAGGGGAATATAGCCAGTGCAGCAAGTAATCTCAAATCCAGAGTGAATTATGCAATGAAAGAGATAAAGAGATATGTAAGTATAGCAGACTATGGGAATGCAGAAGATATTTGACCCAGATTAGGGAATGTTAATAAAATTAAAGGTTTAAACCTGGTCTTAAATACCTTAACAACTTTTCTATAATGATTAACAGGTTCAACGTGCAGTCTAAACTTCATCAGACATTAAAACCAGTTAAATGTCTACATATGAGTAGAACAACATAATAAAATGAAGAAAGTAAGTATCGACTTTACAGTCAGATTAGGGCTGCATGCTGGCTCACTATTTATTAGTTGAATGACCTTCAGCAAGTTTCTTAGACTTGAGTTCCCATGCATTAAGAAGAATAACACTAACTCATCTGAGTTCTTTGAGATTTGAAAGAAATAAATGTGTGTGATGCACCTGTGTGTGATGGAGAGCACCAAGAATGTGTTTAATAAAATGGTAGCTGAAACATTATTTCTGCTGCTGTAGATGCTATACTTACCAAGCAACTAACTTATTTAAAAAAAATAACACTATTACTTATTATTAAGACATAGGTAATTATGGTTCTTCCAAGTTGAAGCCACCAGGTTCTGCCTCTATTCCTATATTTCTTGATAAATGATTGAAGGATACTCTTCAACAAAATAGTAGAAGGCAGTTGTTTCTAAAAATCTGTTGTAGTGAACAGTAGCCGCAAGCCACATGAGGCTGTTGCATGCTTGAAATGTGGCTACTGTGACTGAAGAATTGAATTTTTAATTTTATTAGATTTTAAATTGAATATGAACTTAAACAGCCATGCTATGGTCAGAATGGTTGTGCCCTTCCTACATTCATATGTTGAAATCCTAATTCCTAAGGATGATGATATCATGAAGTGAGACTTTTGGGAGGTGGAAAAGTCGTAAGGGTGGAGCCCCCATGAATGAGATTAGTGCCTTCCTTATAAAAGAGGTTCCAGAGAGATTCCTAGCCCCCTTTTGCTATGTGAGAATACAACAAGAAGTCTGTAATCCAAAAGGGGTCCTCTTCTGACTGTGCTATACCCTGGTCTCAGATTTTGAGTCTCTGAAGTGGTAATAAATGTCTGTTGTTTATTAGACATTCAGTCAGTGGTATTTTGGTAGAGCAGCATTAACAGATTAAGGCAAACAACATGTAGCTATTGGCTACTGAATTGGAATTGAAGTTCTAAAGTAATTGTTAGACATAAAGATAGCTGTATTACTACTGTAGATCTAATAAATCAGGAAGAGTGATGAAATCTGCATACTAAGCATATAGGTGATTTTTAAGTATACAGCTGTTGAAAACCACTGCTCTATTTCTCCACTCTATGGTTTTTATTCCATAGCCATGGGTTTGTAGAAGAGCCCTGAGGTTATTAATTAAATTATATTCATTTTCTTGGAGGGTATGCCTATGCTAGGCACTATAGGTGGAACAGAACCTAAGAATAAGGTCTGTTTTCTATCTTAAATGAATTTTTGGTAATTTGTAGACTAGTTAAGACTGATGCAACAATTATAAAGGAAAAATTATTTTATAACTGTGAAAAAATAAAAAATAATTTGTACACAGGAGATTACATGTAGAGGGAGATTACTGTGCTGTGGAGTAATCAGGGGCCATGATGAGGAGATAAACATGAAAATAGAAACTAAAATGTCAAGAAGAGTAAGTGTTCTGAGAATGCAGATTTAGAGATAACACAAACTATACTAATAGCTCTTATTTTCTCACCAAAAACAATGGCACATTATAGTAAATATTAATTAAGCATTTATTTTATGCTGAGACACTTTACATACACTATCTTAATTTTCCCAGAGACACTAAAAGCAGATATTACTATCACCCTCCAATTCACATCTGGAAAACAGAGTTAAGTAACTTTCTCAAGATCATAGATCTTAACCATTAAATGGTATTAAAGTCAGCCACAGAAAGCAATAGATTCAGGGGTCAAAAGAAGCCATTAAATCTAAAGATGAATTAAAATACTAGTCCAATATTTATTGCAGAAGATACACTTAAGACACAAAAGATGGAAATGGCAATATCAACAACAAAAATAATAGGCATTATTTATTGAGCACTTATATTGCCAGATACTCTTAAAGGGTTTTACATTTATTATTATCAGAATGTTCCTAACAACCCTCCAAGATAGGCAGTGAACAATGAGGAGATGGAGTAAAATAGCAAGCATGCACTAAAACAGCCATGGATTGGACTGTTTCAGATGATAAGAATTCTCTCACTCTTCAGTTCATAGCATGCTCCTTTATTTAGGTTGCAGGCAAAGGAACGCATGAACCAGTGAAAAGAAGCATGCAGTACTCACATACTAGTGCCAACATTATCGCTCTGTTCAAGCTTTTGCATTAATAAAAAATGTATTGATTCCCTAAACATGGAAGCTATGCCTTTCATTTATGGGTCTTATCATTTAGTAAGTTTAGAAATCTCTAGGGGCACATTTTGATATGTCAAAATCCGCTCATGGTTTTCCAGTACATGGTATGAAAGGATTCCCCTCCCCACTGCAAATAAAGAAAACTTGGAATAGATAAGAGAAATATTTATAAAGATATCAAGTAAAAATATTTTTCCAGTAAGTATGTGAATATTTGTCTCAGAATATGGTTTATATAATAATAAAAACAATTTCACCAAGACACTAATATACCTTGGGGCTGATTTATTTATATTCAAAATTTTTGGAACATTAGACAAGGTTCTCTAACATATTATGCACTGAGTTTCAAGCAGAGTACATCATATTTAATCAGAATTGCATGCAGAAATCATGCTTCAACAAGGATCAGTGGCAAATATATTTTAACAATTGTAATCGATGTATCTCCTTTACTGTTCAGGATTATTTATTTAAGGACAAGGTAAAGTTAAAACTCATTGTAACTTTCTTTTCCACAAAGTAACCAAGGGGTAATTATTCATTCTTCTGTGTTCCATCCACATCTTAACATGTGCAGTCTTTAAAACATAGGTGCATTAACAGAAGATGAAACTACACAATACACATAGGAAAAAAGCACCACCATGGAACCCAGAGATTATCTATTTGTTTATTGAAAAAATAGTTTTAATTTCTATATCAGCTTCTATTTCTTGATATTAGCTGCTCAGGATACTAAATTGAAGAAAAATTTGATATTGGCTTGGTGGAGAAATAAAGTGGAGGGATTGTCTAGTAATGTCTGCTATAGTGAAAGCTACAAGTTTGGTGATGTAAATGTTTTATATTACTTGCTACTGATTTTGTTAATACATTTATTTTAGTAACTAAGAATGTGAGCCCCATGTGGTTATGTAATCTACCCCTGGTTGTACAGCAAGATCATTGCCGATCTGCTGTGAAGATGCTTGTTGGCTAAATCCCATGTCAAGGGTTTGCCTACTCTGTCAAGCTGCAGTCATCCTATGTCCTTCCTTTCTTGTTTTTTATTTTTTTCAAAATCAGCAGTACTTTGTTAAAATCATACCAAACACACCAGAAAAGGCTGAGCAATAGATAGACAAGAGTAGTCTTTCAGAAAATAACACAGAAAGAAAAATAAACTGGTATGCCCTTGAAAGAAAAAGCTACTTTTATTTAAGTTAATAAAGCTTTATTTTTTTCTCTAGCCATTATGTTTATAGAAATGAAAAGTGTTGAGTATTTGTTTTTTGCCAACATGAATTTAGAAGTGGCTTTAAAAAATCTCATTAATGGTATGCTGCTCTCTTTTTTCTGTCCCATGCTGATCCAATACAAAACAGATTACCTCCTGTCTGTGTCACTAAAGTGCACATAAATATTTCACAAACCAATTTATCTAAAAATTTGGTCATTCCTCATTCTGTGTCCAGACACAGAGCTCACTATAAAGCACTTTAGGTTTTTCAGATAACATAATCATTGAGACAAGAGTTTGTTATATTCCTTTTTTTTTTTTTTTATTCTTGTGCTGGCTTAAAATACTCTTTTTGTTTCTAGAATTTTACTGTGTCAGATTGGTACACACAGTTAATGGGACTTGCAGAGAATGACTAAAAAATACTTAACTGAGGTAATTTAATAATCAGAATACTGATAGTGTCCGCACTCTTGAGACATAGGGGAAGGAGAAAATAGACCTAGCTTTTACTGATTCAAGTGGGAAATACGATAGTCCTGTGTGAGTAGACTGGCCTGAGAACACATGCAGAAGAGAGTTGAGGAACATTGAACATTTGTTACTGAAGTTAAAATTAGCAAATGAAGTTAATGGTCCTCTATTCTACTACTTTATTGATCAAAAATTATGAAGGACACCTGTTGTCTATAGACGAGTGATTGGCAAACATTTTCTGAAAAGGTCAAATAATAAAGAATTTCTACTCTGTGAGCCATATGGCCTTGTTATAACTATTCAGTTCTGTAGTATGAAAGCAACTGCTTATAGATAATATGCAAGTAAGTGTGGTTGTGTTGCAATAAATCTTTATTTACAAAAACAATTGGTGGACCATATTTGGTTTATAGGGATATTGTTGGCTGACTCTGGCTCTAGAGGACTGTGATTTCAGGGGCTTCTCTAGTATCTTCAGGCTGTCTGCTGTCACCCTTTTTCCAACCTTTCCCCTGGTTCCTTCTAGTCATGTGGTTTTCTTGCTGTCTACCAACCATTTCTTCTTTCAGACAAGACTGTGAGCTATCTGAGACCTGAGTTTATGTTTTCTCATCTGTCCCATCAAACTGAACAAGGCTTATAGTAAGGGAAGTACTCATTAATTGCTTATTGAATGAATAGGTAAGTGAATAAAAGCCAGGGTCTTTGCAGTGTTTGGAATCTCTTCCTTCAGTCAGCCTCTGTCTTGGTGAACTTTGAAGATGTAGATATTCCCCATTCAAACTACAAGATTCTCTCCTTACCTCTATATGAAAAATGCCTTCTCCTGATACAAAATACATATTTGAAGTTATAGCATAGATTTATTTAAATTGAATGAAATCAAAGGTGATTATTTTGTAAAAAAGAAAGAAAGGAATGTGTGAACAGAGATAAAAATATAACTTAATTTGGTTGCAAATTCCTGAGGCCCTCTCTAATTTAGGCCATCTCAGCTCAATGATTGTACGGTTTAATGGTGTAATGTTTATATGTTGTGGCCCTTTATGTAAGCCAATGACTTCATCTTATATTCAGTGGTAGGAAGAGTAAACTTTACTTGCCCTGAAAATGTGGCTCTGTAGAACTTCTTGATTAATATTTCCTCATACTTATCTCCAACCTGGCATAAATCTAGCCACAATGTGTCTAATATCCATGTTATCAAGATTGAATAAAGATAAGTTAGAAAAAGATACAGAGCAATATATACAATTTACACAAGTTGAATTTGAAATCAATACCTGAAATAGACACAATTTCACTATATTGTAGGTGTTACATGTTCAATGTGGGCAGAGTTATGAATCAGTAGAGACTCCTATGCCATGCTCAGTCCATGCAAAAAAGGAACAGACACTCTGGATCAGTAATGCCACGGAGCCAGTGCAGCAGGATGGATGCCAATGTGAGAAATGTGTTGAAATCTGAAGCCTGTTTCCTATCAGTCTTGGCTGTCAGGGCCTTAAAGGTCCAGCAAAGCCATTTGAATGGGGACCTTGATATTCAGGCTGCTCTTCAGGGTAGATTTCATAAGGAAATTGGGTGAAGTCTCATCATAAATTTTAATTTCAGCTGGTTCTTACTGATGGTATTGATCTTTGAAACTTTTTTTATATGTTTATTTATTTATTTATTTTTAAATACATTTGTCTCTGCCTACCCCCCACCACTTTCCCTTGCCCCCTCCCTCATTCCCTCCCTCAGCTCTTCCCCTTTGGTTTTGTCCATGAGTCCTTGCTATATGTTCCTTGACTTTCCCCTTCCCTTCCCCGGTTGAGAGGATGCTTCTGATAGTGAAGGGACTCAAAATGTGTAAGCTTCCCAGGTCTTATAGTGGCTCCCATTAGGCCAAAATACAGGATACAATTTTTTTTATGATTATAACCTAAAACTTTAAGCCAAAGAGCCTTGTTTTCATTATTAAGGAAACCAAATATGAGGTCTGGCTATCCACTTAGTATGTGATTACAACATAAACAGTTTTAAAATGAAAATTGCAGCCCAAGCTATTTGGATATAAGCTAAAGATGCTTGTCCAATTTGGAAACAACTGAAGAGACCACATATGATTGTTTATCATCTTGGTTAAATAAATAGAAACATAAAACCATGGAGACAAGACAATAGGATTTCTTAGTCATTTCTATTGATTGAAAGACAGCTTCAAAGGACTTGAAACTATTTAAGAACAAACTGTATTTTTTTCTGTTTATGTACCTTGCAAGCAAGGTTTATGTTATTTTATTTTTCCCCTCCTTTACAGCAGTTGGGAGAAATTTGTTTATAATAAAGAAAAGCTTATTTATTATGTTCTTGATAGAGTGGTAATTGTCTTCACTGCAGTTATTTTTAACATCTTGTGGCAACAGGTTTCTGATTTAAGACCACAGACCTATCAAACTTCTCTACCTGCAACAGAGTATTGACCTCAGCATGGATTTCAACAGGGTCCAGTCAGGAACATGCTAAAATAGAGAAAATCTAATAAATAAAAAATAAATGTGATAAATAAATATAAGTAATATTTTTCCAGGTCCTTTGTGAATATACTCTAAGCACATTTTCAAAACCATACAGCTTATTTCTGAAGTCACTCTGAATACACAGGCTAGGCCAGCATCCCAACAGAAAAGTTTGTTAATACTGCATAAAAAGAACCTTATAACATTTGCCTTAGGGTTTATAAATTCAGAAAGCTTACTAGTTAATAGTGACAGAATTGAAATAGCAGAGTTCTAACTCATCTCCCTCATTTACTACCTAAAAGTAGGTGTGGCGCTTAGGGAATTATGGTATCTCTCTGTGCTTCAATTGTTCATCAATAGAATGGGAATGTTAATATCTACTTCAGTAATACCTACCAAATTAATGACAAGAATTAAAGCTAACATGGGACTTAATTTTTCCCTGGCACATAATTCATAGTCAATAAACTATGGCTGTTATTATTATGAAGATGAAGATGAAGATGATAATGTTTAGTATTTTGAAGTTTATTAGTGGTGAGTCATCTTAGCTCAAAATGTAGGTCACTCAAATGTTTCCTTTTTTGGTTATAGTATCAGTAAAACAGGTTAACTTTAATGGATCCATTTACTGTACAGAAGACATTGTACTAGGCAATGCTTATGCATTTTCTCACTTGGGCACTGCAGCCACATTACCTGTTTCTATTTTGCAGAGGTGGAAACTGGGGCCTAGTAAAGTCACATAAATTTCCTAAAGTCTCACATTTAATAAGAAGCAAATCCAGGGGTGGGGGGAACGAACAGTTGAGCAAACAAAACTCTACCTGATTTTGTATCTGATACTTTTGACCATTAAAGCAACCTTGCCTATAAATTCAGATGCAAGCTTCCCTTTGTACTTTTATCCTCTGTTGCTTCCCAGAGATTCCCATTAAGAGTAAGCTTGAAAGTCAAAGGCTCAGATACAACGACCACTGGTCTAATACTCTCTTCCTTTCTCCCAACCTAATCTCAGAATCCCAGATCCTCTCCCCCAATTCTGCCTCAGTAAACTAGTTTTTGGTACTTATGCTTTATTTACCCTAGGTTCCTCCTCTGCTATAGTGTTATGGCAAAGCTTAGCTTCTTTCTAAAGAACTCCAAAATCAGAACCAGTAATCTTGGGCTAATTGTAGCCTGCCTTGCCCTGAGTTTTAGACCACCTGGTACTTGAAGAGGGGAAAAAAACATAATAACCTAATTATTGCAACCACCTGCATGCCATTACGCTTGTGTTCCCTATGGCCACCAGGTGCTAAACGGGAAGGCTTGGATCAATTAGTAATTGCAACTGAAGCTCAATGCAATTAATTATATAACATTAAGCTGTTCACATTGAACACCCCCAAAATAACTTCAAGAAATGAATATTGTAGCAAATATAAAAATAGTAATGAATAAGGTTTCTGTAAGTACTTTCTTCAGGTTTGGATCAAACTTAATCCTCATATATCATGTGCATGCTCAACTTTTTCTATTTTCTCATTATTAATCAAATGATTCGTTAATTTCCAACTTGTGGCTCAAGACTGAAAAGGTGTAGCTATTCTCACAGATCATGAAGGAGGGTGACTTCTCACCTGGGCAATGCTGTGATAGGCCTTCAATGAGGAACAGGTGACAAAAGGAGATTATGGACTTTGGGGTTATAGGGATTAGCATTTGAATCCACTTTGCCCTTAAATGGGCAAATGATAACCTCACTCAGCTTCCATTTCTTCTTCTGTAAACTAGGGTTAGTATTAATTCAGGAAAAATGAGAGAGAATTAAAAATTGATTCACATGTGCCTGGCACAAAGTCAATGTTTGATCAGTGCTAGAGTACCAACACTGTCTGCTGACCTTTTCATAGTTCAGAAGTAGGCAAGCCTTCTATTGAGGCTCTGTCATGATTACAGCCTCACTAATAACCAGGCATGATAGTGTGATATACTCGTTAATGACTCAGAATTTGGAGTTTGTTGAACATGAATTCTTGTTTCTTAGTGCGGGATGTGTTGAGGAACCACTAATGTAAGTTCTTGAAGTCTCATTTTCCATGTCAAAAGTGAGAAATGTTACCTAGTACAGAGCTGATTGATGATTAAATGCAATAAGACATGGGTCTGATGTACATAACCACTATATACAATACATTTTAACATTTCTTTATGACATGATATTTTACTGGTATTATAATTTATATTTTTTACTTGTGGTATTTTTTCCATCTTCACTTTGCAGTGTTAGCCAAGCCCTTCTCTGCTTTTTTCCTTCAGGGCTTCATGTAGGGCAGAATTTAGAAGCCAATCTAAATGTCCCAAGTAAAGTGGAGAAATAATATTATAAGTGTGTGTGTGTATGTGTGCATGTGTGTAGAGTGCTAGGGGAAGAGAAGTTATTTCCAAATGACAAAAGCTCCAGGACAGAGTAGAAACTACCTTCAGGATAAAAAAGAGAAAGGACACTCGTGGACCTCTAGAGTAGGAAAAAACCCAGAGGAGTAGCAAGGACATCGTGTGGATGACTAGATGGCTCCTCTAAGAAGAGTGAAGCAAAGACACTATGGTTTCTAGCTCAACTGAATTCCCACGTGGGGATGAGAGAAGAGATGAGACTCAAAGAAATGCCATAGGTTTGGGTAAGAGAATTGCTAGCTGCAATCATATTAGGCTAAAGAGGCTTCAATTGGCAACTAAGTTCCCTAGGTTTTACTATAATTTAGCAGCCAAAGGAAGCCCAGTAATGATGTAGTAGGTTAAACTCATTTTCTTTTCTTGGATGCACATGGAAATTATCTTAACAACCCTTCCTGGTAGATAGGGTGGAACCTTGCAGCTAGATCTGGCCAAAGGAATATGAGCAGAAGTGATGTACACAACTTCCAGCCCTCTAAAACCCTTCAGGTGGTGTACCACATTTGTCATTTTGTTTAGTAGCTGATGTATATAGAGGATACAGTTGGGGAATCTGAGGATGTCTTAGAAATGGATGGAAGCATCCAGATGCCCTTAATTGCCACTGGAAAAGTCACTTGTTAAATATTCAACCAGACAATGATAGGACTAAGAAATTAAATTATATGATATTAAGTCACTAAGGATTGGATGCTGTTTATTAGAAGAGCTAACATTAATTACTCTAATTAAATGCTTAGCATAAAATTTTTCACAAGCCCTAAAAGGTAGAAAATAGAAAGTAAATTTAAAGTGATTAAGGGAAATAAAGACAATACTAAGACTCATATCTAGGTCTCTGCATAGCTTTATTATTACAAAAATTGGATTTTCCACCCAGCAATCTAAGCAACATGTGGACAATAGGAATATCATAAGACAAAGATTTTATACCAGGGGTTGTCCTGATAACTAAATCAGAAGAGTGGTATGACAGGATTCTCTAACTCAAGAATCCTGAGTGGCTATGTCTTCACCATCCTACCACAAGAAGGATACCACAGATTGGTCAGATCAGCATCTGGATCTTACCCGACCATGAAGTCCCCTCTGCAAATGTGTGTGATGCTAATACCTGGAGGTTTAAAGTAAGAAAAATAAATTTATCTTTGTGAGTTCAATTCAAAAACATCTCAAAGCTATAGAAGAGCTTTTCAACTTATATCTAAGAAACACCCTCATTTCTACCCCCAGTCTTTCAGCTTTTCCAACACAGTTCCCATTCTTCCCAGCCACTCATCTTGCCACCTTGTCAGCTTCTAATCATGACCTTTCTGCTTTCCCCAATCATCAGCAGGTTCTATATCAGTGATTTAAAACATCTGGGAAATAAATTCCATGTGAACATGAATTAGATCTGATGTGAATAATTTCCTATTGTTCTATAAGGAGATACACCTGTCAGAGCACTGGATCACATTAGATTTGATAACATTTAAAAAATGTTTTCTGAGAAAATTATGTTACACCTAATCACCTAGGAGAAAATGACAACAGAACTATGAGCAAAGAATGAAAGCTCGTTTTATCTATTCATGGGGAAGAATAATATTCAGTGATTTGCTTGCCCAACATTCATTCCTTTTACTTGTATTATTATGACCCAACTTTTCTCGGGGAACAAGTCTCACTCTTAGTTCATGTGGGTCATGAGCGGCTGACTGTCTCTTTTCCTCTCTACTTCCCAGTTCAGGACTGTGGCAGGATCTGAGTTTGGTCAAACTTGGACAGCATGTGAACCCCCTGTCTTCTGTTTGGTTCAGAGAAGTTAAGGTCATAATCTGAGCCTAAGTCTCAAAAAACTTTTGAAGAAACTATGTTGAAAGATATATTCTTGCTACTGGAAATTCTAACCTGGCAGAATATAAGCCTAGAGGTGACAGGAATTTAAGAAGTGGCTACTTAAAAATGAAACCAAAATAGAAGAGAGGTGAGTGAAATCATGAAGAGAAATGTATTCATGGTGATTGTGTTCAAGTACCAGGAACTAACAGTTCTTTACATAAACAAATAAATTACTTCTTATACTTCTGCCCGTTTGAATTGGGTTTCTTTAAAAGCATCAAGTCTAAAATCATGGAGATGAATGAAACGGGTAGCATCAGAGTCAGATATTTTCATAAAGATGGTATATGCAATCATAATTTCCTTTTGGCTGCCTAAACTTGTCTCTCTCACTGCCTTGTACCAATGTGACCATACTAGTAGCTACTTCATAAAGGGACTCTCCAAAAGGTCATGATATATTTACATGAGTAAAAGTCATGGATTCCCAAGAGAGTTGGGAAATTGTAAAATTTGCAGATTCCCAAGACCTATATGGATAGATTCTGATGTAGGAGGTCTTTTGAGCATCTCACAAATGAGCATTCTCAAGAAGCAGCCTAAATGATTCTGATTCAGGTAGCGACACTTTAAGAAATAGTACTGTGCAAAGCAGATCAGGGCTCAGATACTAAAGTCATGCACAGATGGATTTTAAATCCTGTTTCCACTGCCTGCAAATCGATTACTCTTCCTGTGCCTCAGCTTCCTATTTGCAAATTAAGATCATAAAGCCATCATAGATGGCTTTAAAAGATAATGTTTATGAAGAATTTACATGACTCCAATCCAGGAAGATAAATACTCCAATTAAAAAATGACCAAAGGACCTGAACAGACACTTCTCCAAGGAGGGTATACAGAGGGCCCATAGACACATAAAGAAATGCTAGCATCACTACCCATCAGAGAGGTGCAAATTAAAACCACAATGAGATACCACTTCACACCAGTCAGAATGGCCATCATAAACAAATCAACAAACAAGTGCTGGCAAGGAAGGCTGTGGAGAAAAGGGAACCCTAGTACACTGTTGGTGGGAATGCAGGCTGGTGCAGCAACTGTGGAATACAGTATGGACTTTCCCCAAAAAACTAAAAATGGAGCTGCCTTTTGACATGGCAATTCCAATGGTGGAATTATACCATAAGAATCGTGAAACACCAATTCAAAAGAACATATGCACCCCAATGTTTATAGCAGCATAATCTATAATAGCCAAGTGCTGGAAGCAACCTAAGTGCCCATCAGTCAATGAGTAGATTAAAAAACTATGCTACATTTACACAATGGAATACTACAGAGCAGAAAGAAAGAAGGAACTTGTACCCTTCATGACATCATGCTTGGAACTAAGTGAAATAAGCCAGGATGTGAAAGACAAATACCATATGATCTCACCTATAAGTGGAACCTAATCAACAAACAAACAAACAAGCAAAATATAACCGGAGACACTGAAATAAAGAACAAACTGACGTAACCAGAGGGAAGGGTGAAGGGGAATAACAGAGGAAATAAAGAGAAGGGTCATCAAGGAACATGCATAAAGCACCCATGGACAAAGTCAAAGGAGGTTAGGATTGAGGGTGGGTGGGGTAGGAGAGAGTCGTGGGGAGAAAATGGAGACAACTGTAATTGTCTCCAATTACAAACATCCAAACAATAATAAAAAAAGAATTTGGCACATAGCCTATCTTACAGTAAGGCTCCAATAAACAGTATCTATAGGTACTTCATTAATATGGATTAGCTTCTCACATAAACCAATTATTACTAATTAGAATCTAGCAGCATATAAGACCATGTAGCAATGAGACATAAGATTACAACTTTTGGTATAGAAAAGAGGAAACAGGGCCTACATATCAACCTGATAAATGTCCTGGTGCACAAAGAACAGGAAAATTTCTTGCCAAAAGACAGTTAGGATTTAGGTTTGCCAACATAGCTTAAGCTTGCACATTAAGAACTTCTTTATATTAAATAACAACAGCCTAAACACAGAAGTGAGTAAGGTAATGAAACTACTATAGCATCACAAAACATTTGGCAGCTTGTATGACAGGTCTGGCTACACAGGGGATATTAAAGAGCATATCTGTACCAGGAATAAGTCTGTATGGCATCCTGATATAGAGGCAGACTTTGAAGGAGGGCCAGCCACCCGGATTTGAAATCACAGAGGCCCCATTTACTAGATGAGCCATCATGTTCAGGTTGTGTTGGTGACTTGATGAAATAATTGGTGTAAAATATTTGATAGAAAGTTTGACATGTGATCAATGCTCTAAAAAGTGTCCATTATTGCTATAACTGTCATTTTACTGGAGACCCTGTTTTAAAAAAAAAAATAAAGGTGACAAGGTAAGGGTAAGTTTTTGCAGAAGAAAGCATACAAAGTATTCCATATTTTTAAAGACATGACAGTGAGGAGAAGAAACAATAAGAAAGATCTCAACCCAGTATCAATAAGGGGAGGAGGCAGGGGGAGAAAGGCTTAAAACAAGATTTTCTTCCCACCTCATGTTATGCTACCTCACGCCCCAGGTGAGGACTTGGTTGACCTTTGCCAAGGACGTGGTGGAGCAGCAAAAATTCAACAGCACTGGCCATGCCTCTGATGTTAAGGTGTCTCGAATGCGATCTCCCAAATCAATTTTTTTTTTAATGCTGAGCTTTTGCTACCTTAACAGTGGCAGAAAAGTCAATTCTACAATTTTCCCCTTTTCCAGAATGCCTGGGTTTTGGCTGATAAAGCAATGATTTAAGCCAATGGCTGAGGTGGGAATTTGAGTATATTCTTAAATGATAATCATTATGCTCCTTCTTGGGATGCATCTGTTTTTAATGAATATCTCAACCTCTGAGTGTAGTAATTAAACAGAGAGGTGTACAGAACAAATGGTGGAAACTGAAAATCAGCTTCATTAGTTTCTGTATCTTAGGTAACTGCAGGTGTGTGTTAAGAAACTACATGATGGGTAAAATAAAATTAAAGGCAGCTGCATGTGTTTACAAAACTGCAGCAGAAAATTACAGGTATGTGTAACATCCATAATTCATCTATAATTGACAATTTTCATATTACTAGAATAAAGAAGTAAGTCATGCAGATGATTTTAGCATTTGCCTTTTGGCACTAAAGATTTTGCTTCATTTTCTATGTAGAATATCGAATGAAATAAGTGAGTTTTTCAGGTGGAGTTGGGCCTCAAGGTAAAGGACCAAAGTCCTGCCAACAGCCTACCCCCATTCCCATCTCCTAGGTCTAACTTCTAGATCCTATCTATAGAGAAGTGAGCTTACACACAACCTGTGAAAATACATACTATGGGCCAATTTTGACATTGCTGCCTAAATCTACAAACCTGAAGCTTGTTTCTAAAAGTCCTATGCCTCAATGTCTTCATCTATTAAATGGGATAACAATAGTGTCTACTGCATAAGGTTGTTCAGTAGATCTGAATGAATTAAGATTGACTTGATGCATGTAAAACATTCAGAGTAATGGTTGGCACTGAGTAAGCACTCAGCGAGAGTTTATTAACATCTCAAAGCCTCAGTTTCCTTAACAAGAAAATGGGGGTAAAAACATTTCCTATCACATATGATCATCAGGATGATGAAATGAAATAAAGCATGTGAAGTTCCTCATTAACTTTCAGGTACACATGAACACTTGGTGTTTTAGTTAGTAGCAGACATAGTAATAGCAGCAGCCATACTTCAAATAGACAAAATACATTGATATTGTTAATTTTTTTGAAAATTTTCTTTTGTGTAAAAATCCCAAATCTTGGTCTTACAACTTATTTAGAATTTTTTCCCTTGGGTACTCTGATGCAGATAATATTAGGGGACTACATTTTTACAAAGCGCCTTGGACATTTATAAATTTAATCTTTTTAAATCTTCATCTGAGGATATACTTCTTATCACTTTTTAGAGAGAAAGAGAGAGAGAAACATCAATGTGAGAGGGAATCAATTGGTTGCCTCTTGTACATGCCCTGACAGGCGATCAAACCCATAACCTAAGCATGTGCCCCAACCAGGGATAGAAACTGAAAACTTTTTGCTGTATGGGATGATACTCCAACTAACTGAGCCATCCAGCCAGGGTGAATAAATTTGATCTCCATAAAAAAAAAAATCCCTGTATGAAGGGATGCTCCATGTGTTGGTGGGAGGCCTCCTATCCACTCCCTCAAAGACACTAACCAGAGCTGCATATGGAATTCTCAGTACTGGATGAGGAACAATTTGGAGGCCATTTAAAAAAGTTATCAGAGTTGGGAAGAAAGTTGAACACAGCAGAGAATGTGATGGAGACAGAGCTGAGAAGCTACAGGGACACAAGTCAAGTGATTTTCTGAAATCTTTGTAACATTCCCCAGAACTGACTTTCTCAGTGTCCATGATGTCACAGATGAGAGAACTCGAGGGTCTGCCTTGGTGTTAAGTATCTCAGTTTCTATTACTGAAGTCTAGGAAGATAGGACAGTGTAAAATCTCAGCAATGTCAATGTAAAATTTCTTAGACACACTGATTGGAACATGTGTCAAAGTTTCCTGCCCATTAATGAAGGACACAGCAGGTATAAAATGCTTGTTCAAAATGATACAGGAGAGGGAAGTTAAATACACAAGGCTTCTATCAAGGTGTAGGACACTGTGTTACTTTAAATGGTTATTAAAGGGTTATGTTTTTAAACATTGTATGATAAATTTGTGGCACAACATAGAGCCATCTTCAGACATTACCCATTAGCCAGGAACAACGGGTAATTTATAAGAGAAGCAAATGATAAGCAAATTATCTGTCACTATTAATTAGAAATACCAGGCAACAAACTTTCTCCTTCCTCTTTCACATAGAGCACAGAGTCCTGCATTTTCTCAAATTTCTGCAGCATATAATCAAAGATACCAAACAATGCGCTTAATTCTCAGAAATGGCATTTTCATTTCACAATAAGAATATTTTGTTTATGTCCAGGATAGCTATGAAAAATACTCCTCTTTCAAATATTTCAAGAGTTGCAAGAAAATTCTCAGGTCAGAGCCTGTTACAGACAGATAAAGACATACCTTCAACAGTGTGGAGGTTGGGAGATATTTAATAGTTCTTGTGCTCTTTCACTACCCAAACTCTCAGCTGCACTGCTTCAAATTTCCCAGCCTGATTTAAACAATTGAAATATGTCTAAACAAGAAACATATTGTAAAAATGTGGACCTAACACTTCAAGAGCTTTCACCTTTAGCCTCTGACCAAAAAACCTATTGATAACATCAGACAAACTATTTCAACTACAGGTTACCTGCAGGTGTGCTCTGTTGGAAATCTCCTCTTCCCACCCAGTGTTCCTCAGCCTACACTACACCTTGGAATCACCAGGGGGAGTCCAAAGACTGCCAATGCTGAGGTCCCAATCCAAGACTGATGTAACTGATACAATCTAAAGACACTTGTAGAATACATAAAGGAAATACTACACTAAACCATGTAAAACATTTTTGTTTGTTAGCTTTTTTACAGTAGCTTTTAATGTATTGATGCATCATATGACTCTCCAACAGAGGGAGCTATAGCTTATAATGTCTGGCAAATACATCTTACTCCAGAGTCTTTGGATGTTGAACATCTCCTGGGACTCTAAATCCACACAGAATTAATGAATTCTGGAAAAGGAAGAGGGATATTTTGATGGGGTCTGAATTCAGTAAGAGCCATAAGGCACTTCCTAAGGAAAAGACTTGTATTTAAAGAAAGATGTAATGGAGACAACCTTCCCAGTTTACAGTCTCCCTACATGATGTGGTCCCCTCAACAGCCTCAGTAGCATTGCAGGTGCATTGTTAGAAGTGCAGAATTTCAAGTCCTATCCCAAACATGTTAAACCAGAACCTTCACTTTGACAGGATCCCCAGGGGAGGCATGCACATTAAGGAACCTATGCACCCCAATGTGCATAACAGCACAATTTACAATAGCCAAGTGTTGGAAGCAACCTAAATGCCCATCAGTAGATGATTGGATCAAAAAATTATGGTACATATACACAATGGAATACTATGCAGCAAAAAGAAAAAAAGAACTACTTTTTTTCCATACAGCATGGATGGAACTGGACAGCATTATGCTAAGCAAAATAAGCCAGGGAGTGAAAGACAAATACCATATGATCTCACCTATAAGTGGAACCTAACCAACAATACAAAGATGCAAGGAAAATAAGACCAGCAACACTGAAAGGAAAAGAAATCAACAGAGACAAGAGGGAAGGAGAGGGTGGGGCGGGGAAAAGGAAGGGAAGGAGAAAGTCAAGAAACATATAGCAAGGACTCATGGACAAAACCAAAGGGGAAGAGCTGAGGGAGGGAAAGAGGGAGGGGGCAAGGAAAAGTGGTGGGGGGTAGGCAGAGACAAATGTATTTGGGGAAAAAAAGAATATTTTTCTAAGATCTCAAAGTCCAGAGGTAATGGTGGAGGGCTTCAAAACCAGGTCATAAACCTTCAAGTCATGAGCTCTCTTCTCAACAACTGATAAATATTAGGACCTTAAGACTAAAATACAACAGACACTTCCCTGTTGGACAGCCTGGTTTGGACAGTTGACAGTAAATGAGAGGGTTCTTGGGAATGAACTGATAAAACAACAACAAAAAAATTTAGGAAATGCCTTCCAAGAATTTTTCACACTTTAGCAAATAGTTAGTTCAAACAAATGGTTGATTCTGGTACCTAAGACCACAGAAAGTTATTTTCCCACAGCCCTTACATTTTATTTTTTCTCTCTACTTAAAAAGAAAAATATTTCTGCCAAGTTTTCTTAAAAAAAATCTTAAAAAAAGGAGGACTCCACCAGGCTTCCTGCCAACATAAAGGGCATGCTGGATGGAGAGTGTGCCTGACAGGTACTGTCATTAGTATGATCCAAAGGAGAGATAAGAATGAGGCCAGAGCATGGATAAACAGTATCCTAGAATTAGAGCATCAGCAGGAATCTTGACAGGTCAGTTAGTCCATCCCTCTGTCTCCAGGAATGACTTACTTTCCTCCATGAATTTGGACCATGATAGAATAAATTCATTCTGTTGAAAATATTGGGAAGGTTTTCTGTGGGTCAATACTTAAAAACACCCTTCTACTCTTACTCACTTACTTTTGGTCTTTGTTCTCAACTGGAAGTGATTTTGCACTCACTATTCCCCAACTAGACAGTCATCCAGGGACGTTTGACATTTGACAAAAAAAGCCTGAAAGAAAGTCACTGTTGGTATGTAGTAGGTAGAGGGCAGGGTACTAAAAATCTTACAATGCCTAGAATAGCTCCGCAACGAGAATTATCTGGCCTGAAAGTGAATATGCAGAGGTTGAGAAACTATAACAGAGAAATAGGGAGGGTGCCATTCCTTGCATATTGTTTTCAGAGTGTTGGTCAAAGGGCAGATGATGTGATATTTGTCAATGAAGGGAACTGCCTAGAGTGGAACTAAAATTCCATTGTTCTGAAAAACACTGTTTCATAAGACAATGTAGAATCCATTTTTTTTCAGTCAGACTCACCTAACTCTCCACTTAATAGCTAGTCTTAACTGTCCAGTAGTAAGTTTACAAGGGCAGAAGCCACATATGGTTAATCTCTACACCCCAGAGCTGACCTACCATGGGGAATGGTATATAGTAGATGCTTCATATATGTTTTGCAAATATCTATGTAAAAACTTAAATCATCAAACTATATAAAACCAGTGTGATGGATTTTCTCAAAATTAGGGCATGTGTTAGAGATGGTTGATCTTAAAATCACAGGCTATTTTGTATATACTTGAAATTATAGTACTTGAAATTTTGTCAGTCTCTCAGTGAGGCATCTCAAAAAGTTGGATGGTCTGCCAGCGTTGTTGAAACCTAGGAGTTTTTATGACTGTAAATGGGGCATAACATGCCATATGTATGAAGATTCTGTAGATTAAAAAATAACTGCAGTTTCCAAAGTAAATTACAATGAGAAAATCACAGGGGCAGGTTCTTCAGATTGTAGATGTTGCTTAGCTTTCCACAGAGGCAACCCTATTTAGTCATGCACAGGTTCACTTCTTGGAAATTAGCCACCTCTGAGAGGAATGTCTTAAAGAGAATCAGTGCTGAGCAATTTATGGCATGGGGTGTATTTAAAGTGCTCTTGGAAAGCTACCAACTACCAATATCACAGACAAAACCCATTTATGTTTCAACAGGAAATGCTTTAGTCCATCCTGTTAAGAGAAGGAGGTTTTTGCCAACTTCCTCTTGACTTTAATTGATAACACACAAATCTGTTACCACAGATGGTTGGGTGGGCAGCATCTGAAGTTGAGGTCTGGAGAAAGGCTTCCCACCCCCAGCAAGAATGTTCTGCAATGTGGATGCAGGGTGCACAATGAAAACAGGATTGAGAGGAGAGGTCTAGACTCAACCCTCTAGCATAAGGGGTCTCGACTGAAGGTGCCTCTGCATGAGGAAGGTTACAGGTTTCCAGCTTGCCTTTCTGTCATGTACAAATAATATAGTTTTGATTCCAAGATATACCAGCTGTTAACTGTGTGATCTTGGACAACTTATTTAACTTCTCCAACTTCTGTTTTTCTCCATATGCAATAAAGATTGATATTATTATCTCCCTTTTGAAATTGTGGGGAGTTTGAGTGAAATATAGAGCAAGTTTCTATTCATTTTAGTCTTTCCTTATGCATGAAACAGAACTATCCTGGACAGGATTTCTGTTTCCTTGTCTTAGAAGACTATTTACCTTTGCTACTATGACATGCAGAATCTAGATATTCTGCTAATGTAGAAAGAGAGGGCAAAGCACAAGTGTTGGGAAGCTCAGTGACCTCAGATTCTTTAAAGACAACTGATGAAATCTCATCGAATGCCAGCTGCTTGCAAGAAGTAAAAAGTGACCTAGGAATACAAATACCCAAGAATGGGGATGAAATTTGCTAAACAGGTCTCTTTCAATGGAAAATGGTTGAAAGTCAACTTCCTGAAGGAATAAGCAGGAAGACATCTATCAACTCTCATCATAGATGAGAAGCCCAGTAGAAAGCTTAGGTTAGGCGATATCCAGTTGATTAAAAGAGATTGTCAAAAATCAATCATTGAAATAAACAGTTAATATATTTTATTTTCATATATTAATAGTTTTAAAGAGAACTGTGAATAAGAGAGAGCTAAAAAAAGAAATAAAGACTATAAGCAAGAAAAATAAACAAATAAATAAATAAAATAAAATAAAATAAAATAAATCTTGTCTTCCTGTATCTGTGCTTTCCTCGTTTTTGTGCTGGTTTCACTCTCAGCAAGGCTTCTGCAGTGGTAATACCCAGGAGCTCCAAACATACACCCTTTCTCTATCAAGGCAGGCAGACCAAATGCACCCTTCCCAATCACTCTGGTGACAGTCTCAGACCTGGGTCATGTGCCTACTCCTGCAGTTGGCACCATACCTGAACAAGGTATACTGAGAGGGTAGAGAGGTAATCAGGAAAAAGGTGAGACAGATGCTTTTCAGGCAAAAACAGAAGCATTCACTGCATTTGCTGACCACCCAAGTTCTATTTCTTAATAATGGGCTTACCTCTCTCCTTCTCTCCTGTTATATTCTGTGAGTGGTAATGGAATTAAAGTAAAGGCAGAATGAAGAGAGCAGATTATATACTGCTGGACTAAAAGAACTTTCTTATCAGCTATTTAGGTCTCAATAAAAAAGTCTTCCTTGGAAATATGTGCCATGTGTCATGCTGCTTCTCTTCTGTACAGCATCTTGGCTGCTTGAAAAAAATAGACTCTCAGAAGTTCCTGTCAGCACTGACCTTTACTTAGCTTCAGTCTTCCTAGAACTAAGGCTATCAAGGCAAGGAGGGGAGCCTAGCTTAGGAACACAATTCTACGGCATAAATTCATTATCTATTAACCCCATAGGCAAGTAGAACTTTTAACTTATCCCAGACATTTCTGCCATGTTTTTCTCCAACCACTGGTTTGGTATGTTTCTTCTGGAGCTCACCAGAATTACTCCAAAGAACCATAAGTGGCTTTTAAGGATGAAAGTCTCAAGACTTATGGTTGTGTAAGGTGGATGGTAGGAAGACAGCAGTAGAGGAGCTACCTGCCGAGATTTCAAAGGTAGGCAGACTGGGCTTTAAAACCCTGAGAGGGGTCTGAGGAAATGGGTGAAAAGGTGAAGGGATTAAGAAGTACAAATTAGTAGTTACAGAATAGTCATGGGGATGTAAAGTAAAGAATAGAAAAGGGAGCAGCCAAAGAACTTATATGCATGACCCATGGACATGAACAATGCTGTGGGGATTGCCTGGAGGAATGGGAAGAATGGGGGGGTTGGGGGGATGGGGGGCACATGGGAAAAATCGGGACAACTATAATAACATAATCAATAAGATATAATTAAAAAATAAAAACCTGAGTAAATTTTTTAACTGTTCAGATACCATGTTAATACTGGCTGCTTTCTACTGGGCACTTTCGATGTGCCCCACACTATTCTAAAGATTTTTAAAACTTTTTATTTATTGATTTTAGAAAAAAAGAGGAGGGGAGGGAGAAAGAGAAAAAAAAAACCCAAAATATTGACTTGTTGTCCCACTCATTTATGGTTGCTTTTTGTAGTGCCCTGACTGTAGATTGAACCACAACCTTGGTGTATGGAGACGGCACTCTATCCAACTGAGGTACCAAGCCACGTCCCCTACATAGCACTAAATATGTACTTTAATACACTGAATCCTCCTACCAAACTCCATGAGACAGGTACCAGCATAGTCTCTATTTTTCAGGTGCCAACACAGAGGTTCAGGGACTTTACCAAGGCAGCACCTCCAGTAAGTGGCAGAAAAGTTTTCAGCACAGGCTCTTACATGTAGTAGCCAATCAAAAAATGTTCATGGTGGGGAAAAGTTAGCCCTATATGCAGTTCATCCACTAAGAAATGTACAATCCAAAAGTAGTAGATATCATTTAAGGTGACTGAGGAGGAAATGGTATGATTCTTGATTTGAAAATGCAGTAGTGTAATCTTGAAAGACTTTTTGGGAGAAGAGATTGGTTCTGATATTTTAGTAAGAGAGTGTCATACTCAGCCACCTCTGAAAAAGGACCAGTCCTCTTCCTTCAAAGCTGTAAGAGCACATCACCTTTCCATGCAGTGAGCGGAAAAGGCCACTGGGCGCTGATGTGGCTGCATCTTCTGAATCAACTTTAATCACTAATGTCAAGTACTGTCACCAAATTACCCTCTCATGTAAGCTGTGCACAGACAGATGGTATGACAGGTTGGAAGACAAAATTTCTTTAACTCTTATCTATTATGTGTTATTACTGCAATTTGACATGCAAGTATGAAACAGTCCAATGTACCACAGGAAACTTGAGTTGAGTGACATCTAGTGTTTTTGGAGGACTTATATAGAATTTCACATGCAATATTTTGTTTAGTTCTGACAATTATCCCATGGGTAAAGCACTATTATTATCCCCATTCTGAAGATAGGAAAAATAGAGTGCATTGAAGGACTTGGTCCAAGGTCACATATACTTAAATAAGGAGCCAGCCAATGGTGCAGAGCTTGTACTTTTAATAACTATATTTTCAGTTTCCCACATTGACATCAGTTGAGTTAGAGCAGGAGATGAATGCAGATAAGAAAGATGAACCTTTGTACTCATGAGAAGACATTCCTATACCAGATATCAGGTATAAAAAAAAAATGTAAAATCTAGCTCTGGCATAATTGCATAAGCTCACTTTTTCATGACCTTAAAGTGTCCTGGTCAGGAAAAGATTGTTGAGGCCCAAGAAATTTAAGTTCATGATATAAAAGGAAGTAACATAAGTGTCCCAGTACAAATAAGCAATTCTATATATTTAGTTTTTAAAATAGAATAAAATGAGAAAAGAAATGACCACAGACTGTCTTTTTCACAATAAAACTCATTGCGCCCACAGTGAATCAATATTTCTACATAATGTTACTTGTCTCCCACTGATTTCTTGGGAAAATCTACAGAGGAATGCAATGCTTACAATACATTATTACTTTGGTGTTTCAAGGGGAATTATTCATGCTCACATATTATTGAAAAAGTATTCAATTTAAAGAACCTATTCCCAATTCTAGTTTCCAATGGTGTATATTTCTCCTCTTACCACTATTTAAATACATAATTAATTTCTAAAGTTAATTGACCAGGTATTTGGTATGTCAATATTCTTCTGTTAGCAACATAAGTAAATGTTATATATAATGATGGATAAAACAATGCACTAGGAATTTATTTCTCAACGAAACTCCTTAACAATTAAAATGTTGCTAGTTCCCATAATTCTAAAGGCATTTCAGTGTAACTCTAAAATACAGGATATAAATAATCTGATTCTACATGGCCACACTCAAAGGCAGTAATTCCCAAAGCAGAAGAACCATTAGGAATTTATCCTTTTTATGGTGGCATTTAGAGCCCCAATCTCATCAGTCCTGGCAACTTCCAGCTATGTCAATCATATTCTAATTCTACCCTGAAAAAATTTGCAATGATTCATTTCCTGTTCATGCCCTCATTTTCTGACTACACATAGCAGGTGAACGAGACAATAGATCCAAAGGGCATGCATGTCAGGGGCAATAACTTGTGTGAGGGGCATCTTTTCCCTTCATCCTTCTCTACTTCACTCAAACTCAGATCCCAGATTTTAAAGTAGGAAAGCTTCTGCATCCATAGGTTCACTGCCCTTAATTTCCTTTGTGGTTTGCTTACTCTGGGACCCCATCAAGCTCTAGGACTTTCTACACTGCAGGATTGCACAGTCCCATCTAATGCTATTGTTACAGGCATGCTGCAATGTGGATTATACTTCCTTGATTTAAAAACAAACTCACTTGGCTGGATATAATCTGTTGGGATAAATTGTTTAAGAAAGCCACAGCATTGAAGGAAGGTCAGCACCTAGTAAATGCTGACTCCTCCATTTAATCATGAAATTGAAAGAATAATAAGATAAGAATTGGGAAGAAATCAGAACATCTATATGAAATAGTTTGAAGTGACCACATATTTAAGGATTTTGGTTTTGTTTTTCTGTTTAGAGGAGTCTTTTAAATTATTCCATATGAACAGAGAGATTTTCCTACAAAGTGCTCCATTGCCAGAGCTTAAGAAGAGTTTAGAAAACAGTATTTCTCAGACATAATGGAAACATCATCCCAGTGCTTTCACTCTTCTCTTGAATACTTACATCCTTGAAAACATTATCCCAAGACTTTCCCCTCAGCCCAATCCTGCATCCTGAGTGGCTGATGACAGCCCTAATGAACAGGTGAAAGTAGGCTAGCATATCCTTTGAAATTTTAGCTGGGCCAACTGACAAACAAATTAATTGATCCAATCCATATCTCATCAGTATATTCACTGATGGAAGAGAGAATCCAATGTACCAGGCAATTTTTAATCATTTCTTTTTGACCAATATCCACCCAAGAAGGAGGTAAATTAGGAAAAAGAAAAAAAATCCTCTGCTCTCGCCAGTATCTGTTGCCCACCCCCCTTCTCCATTTGGGAACTCAAAACATATATATTCCACTCCCTTCCCAAAGTATAAAGTTATGAATGCACCTTATGAGTGGTTGTCATGGAGAAGCTGTGGCCAGTAAAACATAGTCACTACAGAATGTGGCATGCAACTTGCCCCAGAAATATTGCAGCAGCTCCAGAGTGATCATAATTTCTGTCCCCACTAATTGAAATACAACACAATTCTGTCACTCTCAGAAAGGTCTTTGTCCTTTGGTGTCTGGTTTTCCATATCTGTGTCTCGACTATTTGGATTGAGATCAAAGCACATTTCAAAAGTGTGTATGGTGTCATATTTAATAGAATCCTAATGGCAGGCCTTTCCGTAAAGTACTTTTTTCCTACTAAAATGGGGTTCCAATGTACTGGTTTCCTATAGTAGGATAAACCTGTAGAATTCTGACTTCTGACCTTTACAAGTGGAAAGAAAACACAGGTCCATCATCACGTTACCTCAGTCATACTGTCTCTCATTCTTGAAATGAGGCATCGGCCAAAATCAGAGTAATATGCACAGGTTCATCTTTCTGCAGTCCAAGTTTCTCTCTGCTGGTTGAATATTATTCAAATAACAAGGAAACAAATGTAGGTTTATTTATTAGACTTCAGTATAACTGCCAGATATTAATGAAAATAAATTTATGTGCACATGAGATACAAACACACACACATATTAAGGTGTGTGAAATCTGTAATCATACCTGCAGTTGTTTAAATGTAAAATAGAAAGAAAAATCTTGATATATTGAAAGCAATGAAGAAACACTCTGATTCAATAAGACCTGTTTAACTATACTGCTATTTGGCAGACCCAAATGGTCTAATACCTAAAGAATGAGCATTCAAATTTGAGTATATAACAAATATCACTAATATTTCTAAATATCTGTTATGTTTTAGGTACAGGCTGGATTCATTATGTTTATAACTGCATTTGACCCTCAAAGTAACTCTGTAAGATGGTGGTATACAGACAAAAACATAGAGATTTATGGTAAGTAAGCCACATGCTCACATCTATCCTTTCACATTATAGACACTTTGGAGGTTTAAACCTGGGTCAGACAGATTCTAGAGTTTGTACTTCTTCCTCCATGCTCCATGAAAATCAGAAAATGCCCAAATTCAAATGCAGGACTTCAGCCATGCACATGCCCCATCAGTGAACATTAAGATTATATCAGAGAAGAAATTATAGGCCGCCCAGGACAGACCTAGGTACCCTGAAGATGTGTGATGGCAGATATTCATGCTCCATGGCTACCTGAAATCCATTCTCCCTTCTTTTTACTAACAGGTGGCAATGTGCCCAGCTAATACCTGTCCTTGCCAGGCTCTCTTTCAGATATGTGGGGTTAGTGAGATATAATCAGAAGCTTTTGGGTAAAGTTGTCAGCAAAGCTTTTAAAAGGGTCCAGTTTGGCTGATGTATGTCCTGGTTGCTTGTCACCAGCCTTGTTCTTAGTGTCTGGAGCATCCGTCCATCCAGGGACTGAAATGTGAGCAACAGGTCATAATCAGGAAGTAATTCAGAAGTCAGAAACCACACACTAAGAAACCTCACATATCTCAAGACTGATTCTCTGAGTCCATGCTTCACATTATGTAAAAGAAAATTATTTTCTGTCTTATTTAAGCCACTTTTATTTAATGTTATGTTATACAAAGTCAAAACTAGTCCCAATTAAAAATTATATTTTGTTAGAACAAGAGAGAAAAAAGAGTCAGGATTCATGTTTCTTTGTTTCTATCTTTCCCAAAAGACAGTACTTTTCTGGATATTAGAAACTCTGTCTTTTGTATCTTCTTTGATACATCTTCCAACACTCAGAACTTTCCCAGATAAACAGCAGAGTCTGTTAATTACTTGTTTACATAAACTAGTAGATATTTTAAAAGAAGTAGAGAGGAAGGTCTGACTTTCTATATATCATTTTTTTAAGTTACACCCAATTTAAATACTCTAACTATAAGAAAATCGTTTCTGGACAGATTCTAGTAGGCCACTAACACTAACTGATGGCAAGAATCAACTGTCCCTCAGCCTGACAAAAAAAGAAAGAAAAAACAGAATTAAATTTGTCTTTATAAATGACAGCGACTAACAAAGAAAGTATGTGAATCTTCAAATTACAGTTGACACATAAACAACTTTTTACACACACAAAAACACACCAAAGGACCTCGCAGAAAAGTTCATCTTATTAAGAATTCGAATGCACTTTCAGTGCTGGTCTCATGATTTAACACCTTTCTTCCTGTACAGAACTCACTGTGTCCTTATTCCCCTTCAGACCATTAGATCTATTTGCTGTTGAAGTCTCTAATTCCCTCCACCCCATGCCTAGTTTGCACATTTATTCTTTCCTGTGCAAGTGCCATTCCAGAAGGCTTTCCTCTGCAGACACATCTCTTTATCGAAAGTGGTAACATGAAGAATACAGCCTCATTTGGCTGTTGAAAAGATTCCATGAGGTCATGGATTAAAATGCTTTGCATAATATCTGCTTTATGAGATGTATTCAATCAGGAATTATTGGTTGCCCTGGCTGTGTGACTCAATCACAAGTCAATTTAACAAGGTCAACCATTTTAACTCCTCCTTTACTCCAATCAGTCAATCAGTAAATCAATCAGGGGTTGCCCTTCAAGTTATCATCATTGAGCTGGTCATTTCAACTAACTCCTATCCCTGTTCTGAGGTCCAGCCCCAATCCTACACTTTCTGAGGCTGGTCCTACCACTATGACATCAGAAATGTCTCCATCTTTTGTCATTACTTCACTCCTTAACTCTCTGTCCAAATAATTGCACTGTTACTTAGAACTATCCTTTTCTCATATGAACATCATGTTTCTTCAGCAACTTTCTAAGACTTTAAGAAAGCAAGAAACTTGTACTCTGTTTTTGATCCCCCTGGCTGGCACGGGGCCTAATACCCAATAAGATTTTGTTAAATAAGGACAATTTGATTATTACTTTGGGAATTTTACTTTCTTTTTTTTTTTTTAATTAATTTATTTACTTTTTAAATACATTTGTCTCTGCCTTCCCCCCACCTCTTTCCCTTGCCCCCTCCCACCTTCCCTCCCTCAGCTCTTCCCCTTTGGTTTTGGCCATGAGTCCTTGCTATATGTTCCTTGACTTTCCCCTTCCCTTCCCTTTCCCTGCCCCCCCCTTCCCTCTTGTCTCTGTTGATTTCTTTTCCTTTCAGTGTTGCTGGTCATATTTTCCTTGCTTCTTTGCATTGTTGGTTAGGTTTTACTTTCTTTAAAATTGGAAACAAAGTAGCTTTTATGAGTAGGAAACAGCAACACATGTGGTCCAGAGGAATGTCAGTATTTACTATTTCTTAAATCATAGTTTAGTGCTTTTTAGATGCTATATAATGGGTTAAATGTTTTACATATGCCGCCTCTTAACAGATGGGAGGTTTATAATTACTCCTACTTCACAGATAAAGAAACTAAGGCACAGAAACTAAATAATATACCCTACTCCACATATAATAAATGGCAGAGCCAGAATTTCCATTCAGGTCTTTGAGCTCTAAAAACTGAACCCTACCAGTGATTCTAAGGCATGAGCTTGAATGCTAAAATTTTGTGCAGCCCAATCCCATGCACCAGAACTCACAAACTACCCAACTCAGCCTGCTTAGTAGCAAAGACATACACTGACTCTTGGTGTATTTCGTAGCTCACAGAAACAGCTATGATGTTTATTTAATCGACCTCAAAGTAGCACTAGTAAGGACGGCAGCAGATTGAGAAGAGAAGCAGCATGTGGTAGGAGTCTAAAAATAAAGACATAGAAAGGGAGGACTTGAAGGTAATTAACCTATGTTCTTCCTCCAGGAGAAGAGAATTCGACTACTTGGTCAGCTTAACAGTCCTGGTAGCCATGTTAAAGCCAGACTCTTTGTGATCTGCCTGTGTGTTCATGGGTGGTTATAGGTTATACATTACACATCATCCAGAGTGGAAGAGAATGAGGGATCTCCCAAGAGAAGCAATAACAGAGTCACTGTTGAGTCTGAAAAATAGCTACCACTTAATACTGGTTTCAAAGATCACATGTGTGACCAGTCACATATGATGCAAATAATCACCTTGCGAGAGCACAATTCACCAATTGATTCATTCCTATGGACTGATTTCCTAAATTATTTATTAAAATCCCAGTATGTGTCATCCATTACATTACATTAAGGATAAAACAGTAAACAATCAGAAATGATCTCTGCCTTCATGGAGCTCGTCTTTTTTGGGGGGGCTTGCAGGGAGGCAGACAGCAAACAAGTCAACCAATATATGAACAAAGAAATAACTGTGTTATGAAAGAGAAAGACAGTGCAATGAGCTAGAAAATGCCTAGAGAGGTGACAAGAAAGGTTTATGGGCAGGTAATATTTGAGCTGAAACATCAGGATTGGAAGGAAGTATCTTTGCAGAGATCTGGTATAAAATACCTTTCTGGCAGAGGGCACAAAAGACCTTGTGGCAGAAAAGTGCTTGATACGCTTGAGAAAGAGAACTTTGACTGGAGAGGGAAACTGAGCCAGTGGGAGATTGAAGTGGGCTGGAGCCAGACAGGGAGAGCTTTAAAGGCCAGGCTACAAACTTCGTGTTTTATTCTAAGAAAAGGGAATAATTTTAGAGTGTTTTCTGAAAGAGTACCACGCTCCTCCATGCATTGTATTTTGGAAAACGGGTATTCAATGGAACAAGAAAAGAAACATGAATAGTTGAGAGGCTGCACTGGAGGCCTGCATAGTTTGGACAACTTTGGAAGCAACAGAAATAGAAATAAATGAAAAGATTTGGTTGTGTCTTTGAGAAAGAATCACCGTGCATTTTGCCCAAAGGCTTCACTGCCCCCAAATGTCAGTAGCAAAGGGCTCAAGTACCTTAAATTTCTGGAATTGAATAATTTAAAGGATAATAGGTTATGATCAAAATGAATTTATGATAGAGATTTTAGGTAGTTTTGCTTCCAGATTCAACTTCCTAAATGACTGGCCAACTCTATAACCTCAGTGAGGGACAGTAAGGTCTACATCCCAGGGCAATGTCTGCTCTGGCTACCTGGCAGCATTGTGATGAAGAATTAGTTAAATAATAATAAATAAAATGAAAGGCTTTAAAGATCTATGCCAAAATTTCCCAAAATGAAATATATTTGCTCAAAGAAATATAAAAATAAGCATTCCATAGTCAAATATGTGTATAGACTTCTATATTGCAGGACTTATCAGAGCCTGTAATGAATAAATTTGTATGGTAGCTGCCAATAGAATACTGTATTTCTCAAACTTAACCCAAGAGGAAATTGTTTGTAACCAGACCACCTGGTTACAACTGCTGTGGAACCCAGTTTGACAAACACTGTATTGCAACTATGTAAAAGACTACTGGAGGCCTTTTAAAATTCAAAATATTACAGCAGAGAAAATATATTGCACACTTATAATTATCAGTGCTTTAGAGAAGAATGGCCAGGTTAGGGAGCCAACATGTTTCTTATGCACCAAAAATTTAAGTCACAGGTTACAGAATGAAGTAAAAAGGTGAGATGTCTTGGAAATGTAGTCTCAGTTAATCCATACAAGAAATCTGTGAAGTAGCCATTACAATCCCCATTTAATAGATGAGAAATCTTGGATTTGAAGAGGCTAACTTGTATAAATTCCTCCAACTGATGCATAACCAACATGTATACTTCTAATGGTGATAGTTCTTTTTTTAAATGTCAGGATTAAAAGAACTACTACCCTTTGTGACAGCATGGATGGAACTAGAGAGCATTATGCTAAATGAAATAAGCCAGGGGGTGAAAGACAAATACCATATGATCTCACCTATAAGTGGAACCTAACCAACAAAACAAACAGGCAAAGAAAATATAACCAGCAACATTGAAAGAAAAAAGAAACCAACAGAATCAATAGGGAAGGAGGGAGGGGTGGGTGGGGAAAGGAAAGGGAAGGGTCAAGTCAAGGAACATGTATAAAGGACCCATGGACAAAGCTAAAGTGGGGAAGGATTGACGGGGGCGGGGGTGTGGGGGGCAGGGGAAAATGGTGGCGGGAAGGTGGAGACAAATGTATTTGAACAAAAAAAAAATTTTAATAAATAAATAAATAAATGTCAGGATTAGATGTAGCAGTGATTAGGTTAGCATGGCTTCTGTTTCAATTCTAACCACAAGTAGCAGCAGAGAGCAAAGCAAGTCCAGAGGTTTAAATCCTGTCTTTATCACTTACCAGTTGTATGATGATAGATAAAGTGCTTATTTAACCTCTGAGCCCTGGCTAACTCATCTGCACTGGACAGATGACAACAATGCCCCCCATCTACCCTGATGTTTGTTATGAGGATGAAATGGGAAAGTCAAGTACTTAGCCCAGCTCCTGGCACATTGGGAGCCCCTATTAAATGTTTAGTCTTGCTTATTATCTTGTACAATATTTTAGGTGTAATTTGGGATTTTTGAGGGGCAGTGAGCTACTAGGGGCTGTTGGGTAAGAAAAGATGAGAAAAAGTTTCACCATTTTCATATTCTTGATAGTATGATTTATTCTGATGGCTAAGTCCAGAACTAAATGACAAAGGACAAAAACTGCCAATGTTACTTAACCCGGACACTTTATCTTTTTTAGAAATAAGCTTTGAGTAAAATGCTTTCTTTCTTTTTTCGTTTTTTTCAGAGCACTCAATTTGGAGTAAATTCACTGAGACTGAGTAATCTGAGGAAAATTGGAATCCTAGTGAGAGACAGACTTTAGCCCCTGATGTCTAGGTTCCCATGGTACTGCTCTAAATACCACAGATTTTCTCCCTACACAGTATGTCCACATTCTTTCAGGTGAGGGAAAGAACAGGGGGATGGATCATAAAAAGATGGTAGACCATCAGAAGTGATATTTCTGCATGTGTGTATGTATGAGGGGATCTGTTCTGACAAAGAAAAATGCTGCTGATTTCAAATCATACCTTATTCTTGCCTTAGTTAAATCTACAGGAAATCTGTTTTTGACCTTTAATATACAATATCACCTTGTTCTCAGTCATCCTGTGAGTTTCTTGTCTACCTAATGAAATTGCTTCTTGGCTAATAAAGTTGTGGGTAAAGTCCTGCCTCTTAGCCATTATCTTCAAGATCTGAGTGCAGTTTTCTATTCATTACTCTCTTAAGTCCCTTAACAGTGGGATGTAGGGTCTTGCTTAGAATTGAATTTGGATAGTCTGTGATCTTCATGAGTTTAATTTGAAACACAAGATGTTATATTAGTTTTAAGATTATGAGGAATTAAGTGCCTGGCCTCTGGAATCAGCTTGCTTGACTGTGAGTCTTGGCTACTCTATTAACTGTGTGACCTCTTCAATCCTGTTTCTTTGGCTTTAAACCCTGAAAATAATAATAATAATAATAATAATAATAACCTATCTTACATGAGTCACTGGTTATGAGGGTTAAAGGAGAAGAAGAATGAGTACCTGGACCATAAACACTTGCTATCATTATTGTCACCATCATCAGCACCACAACTACCATCAACATCATCACTACCACCATCTCTACTATTATCAGAATCACCAACATCATAACTAAAACCATTACTATCACCACCACCATCACTATTATCAGCAACAGCAGCACCAACAAAAAGGTCATGGTCCACCCAAACCTATTACCCTAATTTTTTAAGATACACTTAATGTCCCTCTTATTCTTGAATCCAGGCATTTGTTTTCTCTCCCAAGTCACTTCACTTATGCTGATGTTTTCCACATCACACCTGAAAGCAGCTTTAAAGCTAACGAGACATTAGGCAAAAACCATTGTGGCAGATAGCTAAGGCCTTTAACACTTTCTTTTGTCTCTTTTGGGTAGTTTAATTCAAATGCCCTACACTTTATTTTTGACTCATTGTCAATAGCCTTTATATTTTATTATTAGTCACTAAATATGAATTGTTCTCTTTTAAAAAATTTGTCTATAAAAAATCTCTTCCTTTCAGTAACCAAGTAAATCAGAGACCTGCTCAGAACCTCCAAAATTATGATTAGTGAATTTTGCTTATAGTCTAACCTAGTCAAATCAGTTAATATTTTTATATTAAGACTTCAGTTGCATTCACTCACCATTATTTAATTTCATGGTGCTGATGTGTGTGTGTGTGTGTATGTATGTGTGTGTGAGAGAGAGAGAGAGTATGTGTGTGTGTGTATCTTTATAACAGGTTGAAATTTCATTTGGTAGTAGGGACTGACTCACTGAATTATCAGTAAAAACAAATAATGTTTAGAACCTTCTCTTTCAAAAATATTTCTGAAAATTCCTTCCTACTTTCCTTCCTCCCTTGATTGTTTCCTTCCCCATCCCAGACAATTCTCCCACAAGAGTTTCCTCTTGCCATTGAAAACTGTGTTTTTTCAGAGCTACTACCCTTCGCAACAGCATGGATAGAACTGGAGATCATTATGCTAAGTGAAATAAGCCAGGGGGCGACAAATACCATATGATCTCACCTATAAGTGGAACCTAACCAACAAAACAAACAAGCAAGGAAAATATAATCAGCAACATTGAAAGAAAGAATAAACCAACAGAATCAAGAGCAAAGGACTGGGGACAGGGAAAGGGAAGGGAAGAGTCAAGTCAAAGAACATGTATAGAGGACCCATGGACAAAGCCAAAATGAGAAAGGATTGAGGGAGGGATATGGGGGAGGGGGACAGGGGAAAGTGGTGGTGAGAAGGTGGAGACAAATGTATTTGAACAATAAGAAAATTAAATTTAATTTAAAAAAAGAACTAAAACCTTCCCCTCCCCCCCGGAAAAAGAAAAATGTGCTCTTTCAATACCTCGACAATCCTCTGTCAAGCTCATTCTTAGGTTCACTCTTTTAGATGCTGAGAGGCATTTTGAGTGCAGGAGAGTTAAAATGGTAAGAGGGGCACGATTGACAAGAAGCCTAGAAATAGTGGGCTGCTGCCTTTAGAATATCATTTAAAGTTTTGCCAAAAGTGCCACTTAGTTTAAATATTTCCCAGAGTGCTTCAGGGAAATGATGTCTCATAGAAACAGAAAAACGAGGAGTCCTGCCTGAGATATTGCAGAGCTTTTGCAGTGCCCTCCATATCCAGTAAGATCTTTTCACTTGTCCGAAATGGCAAATAGTCTGTTCTTCATGATAGTTTTAGTTAAATGGTTCAATCTATTTCATAAAGCATGGGTTCATCTCTTCCCAATTAACACAGTGACTTTGTCTGGGGCTGGTTTAATAACCAACTGATTTAATGATTTATCAACTGGAAATATTTCTATATCCATATAGTTGTTCACCTGAAATTTGGTGGTAGATTTAACAATAAAGACTGATAATTTGTAGTAATGCTATGGGCTATCTTTGCTTTGTGAACCAGTTGTGCTATGAAAATATTTAGAGTGCTTTTAAACTCTGATCAAAAACAACACTTTCTTCAAAATGTGTTTGGTTCCCTAGAAACTTTGGGAATCACTGTCCTTCAGCTCTCTTACATTTTGTCTCAATTTCCTTAAGTTGTCCTTTGGATAAGTCAGGTCAAGTGTGAGGGTCTGGAGTTCTTTTAATGTTGAAACTCTTGTATCATTTACTAATTTTTGACCTATGTTAATCAACATGTATAGAGGGTTGTGTGTGTGTGTGTGTATGTGTGTGTAGTAAGTTAATCTTGCCTTTGACTTAATTAACTGAAATTTTAATTGCACTGGTTGCAAGCTTCACCACTCAGTGGTAATAGAGGTTTTATAATTAGTAGAAGCTAAAAAATCAGAGACACTTTTTTTCTTTCTGTTTCCACTGCTCTTAGCAACTGATGCTATGCTCACTGTAGTTCTTCCTTGGGTAAGATTTTCTATGGACCAACTAATATGGGAGATATTTTCACAGGGTCTGCTTAGTGGGCTGTCATGTCTCTGACACTGTGTATAATATTAGTATGTGTATGTGTACATTTGTGAGGAAAGCCTGTCTGGAACATCATGAACACTTATATGGAGCCACCCTCTAAATTATAAGCATGGGTTCCTTCCACAAAGGGGATTTGGCAGTGGAGAAAATAATGATAATGGCCAATGCTTTCCATATTTTAGACGCTGCTATAAAATTTACAAATATTATCTCACACATTAGGCACTATTATAATGCCCATATTGCAGATAAGGAAACCAATGCTTTGGAGAACTTATGTTAGTATTTGAACACAGGAAGTCTGAATCCAGAGCCCAAGCTCCTAGTCCCTTTCTTGAGCAAAGGTTCAGTAAACTTGCTTTGTCATGACCCTGCTATGTTAAGTCACTATACAAAAGAGCATCTGAGGAGTGAACCTGAGAATGAGATTGACAGAGGATTGTCAAGGTGTTGAAAGAGCATATTTTTCTATGGCAAAGGGAAACTCTTGTGGGAGAGCTGTCTGGGATGGGGAGGGAAGCAATGAAGGGAGGAAGGAAAGTAGGAAGGAATCTGTAGAAACATTTTTGAAAGAGAAAGTTCTAAACTTATTTTCTTTGCTGATATTTCAGTGAGCCAATCCCCACTACCCAATGAAATTTCAATGAGATGAAAATACACACACACACACACACACACACATACACCATGAAGTTATATTGAAAGAACACAACTGAAGTCTTAATATAAAAATAAATAAATTTCTTCTTTATTTCAAGTTCAGCTTATGGAATTTTAAGTGACTTGCTTTTTTCCAGGCTTTGCATTTTATGATAAACACATAAAAAATGCCAATGGAAAACTACTATGTTTATTTTGATATTGGTTTCATTAGAACATGGTCCTAAATTCACATTTAACTCATGTTCTTTCCTCCTGCAGGAATAAGTATTCCTGTCACATGGATCACTTAAGCTGCACATTATGTTTAGCTCCATATAATCTGTTCATACTATAATCTTCATCTCATTTATGATTCTTTTCCAACATGTGCTTCTCTTGGGACATATGTGATTACTTAGTCTTTTATCAGGGTTTTCAAAAAAGGACAAACCACTTCTGGGTCAGTGTGCTTATAATATTAAGTCTGTGCATTACACAGGTTGCTCCTCCCAGTATTGCTATCCTTGTCATGGAGGAAAGGTTAGACTGGTTGCATACTTGAATGGGAAATCCTCAAAGTCAATAGTAAAATCAAATTATAAACATTACCTCAGAACTGAATAATATAAAGAAGAGTTATATCCAAGGCCCAGATAGAATAGAAACATAAAAATTCAACTCTGGAGTTAGATGAAATAAAATTTAAATCCAAGATCCGTGTCTTATTTGCAGACCTCCATTTCCTTCTTTGTAAAAGAAGATAAAAACAATAGCTACCTCATGAAAGAAACAATAGCTACCTCATGAAAGAGATGTGAACATAAAGGAACAGTATAACTAAGGGCTTAGCAGAGTACCTGGCACATACTGACTAACCTCTAAACATTAATTAGTATTATTAATAGATACAAAGAACTTAATATTGTTACAAACACTTTGCAATTGATCTTTCTCCTGTGCTTTCAAATGACAACTCCCTGCAAAATCCAAGCTCATGTATAAAGAATCATACTTAATACTTCTGAAAAGGATGTTCCCTTTTGAATTCATTATTATTTGTTGTTAGAAATCTTAGCATATGGTTTACTTTAATTGATCTCTTTGACAAAGTTAAGATATTGAACAAAATAGTAAATTATGTTCATTTATATTTGTTTTTATATTCAACATGAACACTGCCTAATTTTGAAATAACTGGAAAACACATGATTATTGAATTAGGGGCACCACAGAGAACTTAGTATCCCAGCTGGTTCATTTGCACTCTAAATACATACCATTCTTATTCAATTACAGCCTGTACATTCAGTTCAAGAGTGTTCTTAAAAAACCTTATTAGTGACTTTCATATTTCTTGGAACACTGAAAATAACCTTGCATATGTTCAAGATCCACTGACACAGAATAATGGGTTCTGTTAAGCTGTTTCACAACAGAGGAAAGTATTCTCTTTTTTCTTCTCTATTGTTTAATAATTGAGACAGAAAATCCTGAGTTGACCCATCTGAGTCCCTAGGTTTAGTAGGGAAGATTTTACATATATATGTAAAACATTTGAAATATTTAAATCAAATTATGTCCTATAAATAATTAAAATGTAATGTATTATAAAAAGCATTTTTCAGTCTACATTGAAACATTATCAGCAAGGAAACAAAAATATATTCTTTTTTTGTTAATACTTAGGAAAATTTATGTCTTGGCTTGTCATCCAGATACTGCTGACTCGGCAATGGAAATAGCTGATACAAAAAAAAAAATGCTACTGGAAGAAAGAAGAGACGATTGACATAATGCAAGACTGGAATTTGCAATTTAGCTCTCAATCCCAGCTACAGATAAAGTTCTTAAATAGTCTTTAATTAATCTTTAGGCATTTGCCCATAAAAAATGGAGCCACACCCTCACATTCTTAAAGGTGACAGGAACGTGGGAAAAGTGTATGACTCTTTTAGTACTTCATAGTCCTTTTTTTCTCTTAGGAGCACTCAGTTCCCTGAGAATATCTCTTACCATAGGTTCTTGAATAATGATTCCCCATGAGACATTTATGAAACATGAGTCTTTCATAAAAGAGCAGTTCCACAATAAATATCTGTTGCACAGAAACATGAAGATATACAGTGGTGTTTTCATATGGTTCTTTTCCCCAAGATTATGAACCTCACCTTAGATAAAATGTGGCTATATCATCTGTATAATACTCATTAGGGTAAAAAAAAAAAACATAGAAACAAATGTTAAGTCAATACAGGCTTACTATGACAAATGACTAGCACAATTTTGCACAGTAAAGGGTCATTTGAATATTCTTCACTCCATCCCCCACACCTACCAATGTTAAGGGTTTTGTAGTTTGCTTAAAAGAAAAATGGACTGAAATCCTCTAATTGTAGTATTACTAATTTTTATATGGTTGCAAGAAACTATGCATATTAAACTGTATGGGTGACCCCAAGTAGCCAAAATGATATTGAAAAAGAAGAACAAAGTTGGAGGTCTTACACTTCCTGATTTCAAAAACTTATAACAAAGCTACAATAATCAATATGATGTTGGCATATAGACCAATGGAATAGAATTGAGAGTCCAGAAATAAACTCTTTCATATATAGTCAAATGATTTTTGACAAGGGTGCCAAGATTATTAAATGGAAAAAAGGACAGTTTTTTAAACAAATAGTGTTGAAAAAACTGGATATCCACATGCAAATAAATGAAATTTGATCTTAACTTTATATAACACACAAAAATTAACAAAAAAAAATGGCTCAGAGATAAAGGAGTTAACAAAAAAAATATAAAATGCAAAAGAAAATATAAGGAAAAGACTTCTTGACATTGGATTTGGCAATGATTTCTTGAGTATGACACCAACAGCACAGAAAACAAAAGTAAAAATGGATAAATTCAAATTCATAAAAATTGTAAATTGCGCATCAAAGAACACAGTCAACAGAGTGAAAAGGAAACCAATAGAATGGGAAAAATGTTGCCAATAATATATTTGAGAAAGGGTTAAATATTAAAAAATCCTCAACAACAACAAAATAATTCAATTAAGAAATGGGCAATAAACTTGAATAGACACTCTCAAAAGAAGGTGTATCAATGGCTAACAAGCATATGAAAAGATGCTCAACATCACTAATAATTAGGAAATTATAAATCAAAACCACAATGAGCCCTGGCTAGTTTGGGTCAGTTGATTGGGTGCCATCATGCAAACCAAAAGATCGCAGATTTGATTCCCAGTTAAGGCACATGCTTGGGTTGTGGGTTCTACCCCCAATCAAGGTGTGTATAGAAGGCGACCAATCACTGTTTCTCTCTCACATCAATGTTTCTCTCCCTCTAGTTCTCCCTACCTTCTCCTTTTTCTCTGAAAAGAAAAGAAAAATACCACAAAGAGATATCACCTCCCCATTCATTAGGATGGATATTTTTTTAAGACAGAAAATAAGAAGTATTGGCAAGAGAAATGTAACATTTGTTCATTTTTTGTTGGAAAGCAAGATGGTGTAGCTATTATGGGAAATGACATGATGGTTCTTTGAAAAATTAAAAATAAAATACCAAATGATCCATCAATTCCACTTCTGATTATACACCCAAAAGAATTAAAAAGAGGGTCACAAAGAGGTATTTGTAAACTCATTTCATAGCAGTATTATTCACAATAGTCAAAAGATGGAAGCAATCCAAATATCCCTTGATGAATAAAGATATTAACAAAGTACGGTATACATACTCAATGGAATGTTATTCAGCATCTACTAAACTTCGCGACAGCATGCATGAAACTGGAGAGCATTATGCTAAGCGAAATAAGCCAGGGAGCGAAAGACAAATAGCATATGATCTCACCTATAAGTGGAACCTAACCAAAAATACAAAGATGCAAGGAAAATAAGACCAGCAACACTGAAAGGAAAAGAAACCAACAGAGACAAGAGGGAAGGGGGTGGGGCGGGGAAAAGGAAGGGAAGGGGAAAGTCAAGGAACATATAGCAAGGACTCATGGACAAAACCAAAGGGGAAAAGCTGAGGGATGGAAGGAGAGAGGGAGCAAGGGAAAGTGGTGGGGGGGGAGGCAGAGACAAATGTATTTGAAAAAAAATATAAGGAAAACATTATAGGAATATGTCTAAAATATAGTAAAAATGTTATTTTTGAAAAAAAAAAGAAACCAACAGTAACAAGACAGAAAGAGGGTGAGGAGTAACAGGGAAAAGAAGGGGAAGAGTCAAATGAAGGAACATGTATAAAGGACCCATGGATAAAGCCAAAGTGGGGAAGGATTGAAGGTGGGAGGTAGGGGTGTGTGGGGCAGGGGAAAGTGGTGGCAGGAAAATGGAGACAAATATATTTGAACAATAAAAATTTTTTTAAAATAAAAAGAAAGAAAGAAATTCTGACACATGCTACAACATGAAAGAGGCTTGTGGATAGTACACTAAGTGAAATGAGTTATTCATAAAAAGGCAAATACTAAATGATTGCAGTGATTTCGGGTACCCAGAGTAATCAAATTTATATAAGCAGAAAGTAGAATGGTGGTTGCAAAAACTCAGAGAGGGAAAAATAATTGTTGATGATTTGGAGTTTCATTTTTTAAGTAAGAAAAGGTTCTGGGGATGGGTTGCACAACAATGCTCAATACTTAACAATACTTAAAAATGGTTAAGATAATAATTTCTAAGTGATGTGCATTTACCATTAAAATATGTATGTCACTTAAAAAAGGTTATTTTTGCCAGATGAAATATTTTTTTATCCTCGCTTGAGGACATTGTTTTTAGAGAAAGAGAAAGGGAGAGAGAAACATCAATGCAAGAAAGAAGCAGTGATTTGTTGCCTTCCCTATGTGCCTGGGCTGGAGATCAGACCCCAACCTAGGTATGTGACCTGCCCAGGAATCAAACCTACAATCTTTGGTTATGGGAAGGCACTCCAACCAACTGTGACACAGCAGCCAGGGTTGAAATTTTTCATTATGAAGTAATGAAAACCTCTAAACCTAACTTTTACATTAAGCTGTGATTCTACTGTCTTTTATTGCTACTTGTTTTTAAGTTCCCTATTTATAAAGCATTAGCTTGGAAAGAACTATAAACATCATCTAACCTAGATTTTTCTAGTTACTGGAGAAGAAACTGAGGAAGACTCACTTGGAGAAGCAGTCCACTGCCCAAGTTTATATTGTAGCTAACTAATGTGATTACAAACTAGAAACCAGTGCACTTTTTAATAAAAGATTACATTTCTTTTTTTGAGACAAATACTATATGATCTCATCTATAAGTGGAACTAATCAACAAAACAAACAAGCAAGAAAATTATAACCAGAGACATTGAAATAAAGAATAAACTGACAGTAAGCAGAGGGGAGGGGAAGGGGATAATGCAGGGAAAAAGGGGAAAGGTAGTCAAGGAACATGTATAAAGGACCCATGGACAAAGCCAAAAGGGGATAGGATTGAGGGTGGGAGGTGGCAGTGGGTGGGGCAGAGGAAAGTGGTGGAGGAAAAATGGAGACAAATGTATTTGAACAACAGTTAAAAAAAAAAGACTGCATATTTCATCCCTGGATGCTTATAACCTAGCATTACATCCAAACAGAGACCAAAACAAATCATACTTGCCAACTCTAATATGCCATAACCTATCTGTATTAACTTGGCTTTCTGTTGAACTCATAATCTGATACACTGTAGCCACATTTCTGAGAATTAAAAAGCTGGAACAAATCTCACAGTATGCAAGTAATGTGCTCCTGAGAAGTTATGCTTAAACTGATTCACGTATTCCCATCTTACTGTACTTTGGAATAACCAAAACTCCAGATTGGTTCCAAAGGAAAATGAGGGCACTTAATAGGGAAATGAGTAGATTAAGTCTCCGAAGAAAGACCACAACATAATAAAACAATTGCTTAGGGTAATATGAAGAAAGAAACTTACTTGGACAAAAGAGAGTTTTTTAGAGACACTAATAAATAATTATTTCATTAATTTACTATTCAATAACTATGGAGAACCCACTATATTGTACTGTTGTTACACTTCTAGATCAAGGATAATTTTTGTAATAAACAAACAGTAAATACTTCAGGTTTTGCAGGCCAGACAGTCTGTCTCCAACTACTCAACTTTGCGACTATAGCATGAAAGTTATGGATAATATGTAAGGCCATGAGCAATTCTCCATTCCAATAGGCAGATGGGCTGATTTTGGCCCATAGATCATAGTTGCAAACTTCTGTTCTATATATTGGAAGACAGTGGTGAACTGGCCTGGAGGACTTGTTTTCATGAAACTTATACTCCAGCAGAGAGACAAGCAGAAAGCAGAAATTAAATAATTAAAGAAGATATTCAGTGACATGGAGTTATGTCCTTTTACAAAGATTGTTGCAATATCTTCCTAGCTAAGTTTTCAGACCTGGAAATTCAATAGATTTTCAGAAGGATTTGTAAAATATCAGATTACAGGGCTTCATCTGGGACATTTATTCAGAGAAAAAAATCAAGACATTTTTAATGAATAACTTTTAAAAGCTCCACCACCATGTGATGCCATCTGAAGGCCACTAAAGAAGCCAGAATGGCAGCTGTAGGACACTTTTTGATTAAGTGGGCCTAGCATACAGGTTGGATAGCATTATTTTTTAGTTCTCCATGTGAGTTCTCCATGTGAGATATCTGGTCAAACATTTGTTTTTGTAACTATATCTGAGAATAGTAAAAATATTAATGTTAATTTTATTGATGGAGAGACAGCAAAATTCAATTCTTGATCTACTAATAAATTAGCTTCCTCAAAACAGAAAGGCCAGCTCATATATATTTTAAGTAGTATGGTTGACATGTGTTACACAAGCAATTCTAAATCATCCCTAGATATACTAGCAGGCTTTGAATTAAATAAAAAATCTTCCTGTCACAAAAAATGAGATAGGACAATCACTCATCGGAATAAACTGAGAAAGTATAGGCACCTTCCAATTTGCATCCTGTTGTGCTTTCTGATGACAAATCTGTAAAACTAAGAAACAGGTACACGCCCTCAACATGACTGAAGCCTACCTGGGAGCAAGGAACAAAGCACTCAATGGTGTTCCTTAATGAATTGGGTGCTACTCAAATCACATCAAAACTTCACCCTGACCCATCAGAAGTCATTTATCGTTAATTCTGAGTCATTATTTGGACTGTGTGTCAACACTGCTCTATTAGCATTATACTTTAAAACTATTGTGGAGTGTCAAAGGATTGCTTAAAGCCATCTGGTTAACCAGGTCCTTGCTTCACAGGTGAAAACGTGGTGGTGTCAGCAGGGGGAGCAGTAAAAGACTGGTTGGTTTTTCAGCAATAGACTGACAAAGCTATTGAACTTTTGTGATATCTCCTTATCTCTTTAACATTTATTTTCATTGTGATATATAGCACGTTCACAGCAAGTGTATAAAACATAACTGTACTACTTAATAAATTACCATATAGCAAACCTTCATGTAAACTTTATGCAGGTCAAGGAATTGAACTTTACCAGCATTCTAAGGCTCCTAGCTACTCCTCCCAATTACAATCCCTCCCTTCCTGATAAATGCAACCACTATTCTAATATTTATACAAACCAATTCTGGCTTTTTAAAATACTTTTACCTCCTGTGAACTACAAAGGATATTATAGTTTACTTTTGCCAGTTTTTTTCCTTTACATAAAGGAATAATAATAAAAGTTTGTTTCTGAATTCTTTGCCTAATAATTCAACATGTGATTCATCATATTACTGCTTTTAACTATAATTTTTAAAATACTCACCCAAGGATATGTCTATTGATTTTTAGAGACAGGAAGAAAGACAGAAGAAGGGGAGAGAATCAAGATATTGGAGTGAGTGAAAGTCACACTGACCTCCTCACAGGACCAATCTGAAATTACAAATAAATTGTGCAGAAATCACCTGAACAAACAATTGAACAATAGAGACAGAGGAGCCTTATAACATTGGACAGACAAAACAATAAGCTTTAGCAAAACCTAACTGGTAAGGAGTGTGGTAGAGACTCAAGAAGGCAGGCGGTGTACCCATGGGTGGTAGCAAAAGAAGGATATTGAAAGAGACAGTTGGATCCCCTGAGAAGAATGAGGTCTAAACCATAATCAGGGATCTTCAGTCTACAGCACCAGGGCCCAAAAAGCACACAGATAACAGCCAACTGTGAAAGTGGCAGGGTTGCTCTCTGCCAGAGACAGGCAGCTGAAGACAAAAAGAGCCATTTAAGGGCCAACACATTCATTTTTATTTGCAGCCACTTACCCTGGTCTCTAGCAAGGGTGGGGGCAAAATGGGCTAGAGATTCCTGAGGACAGATGACAGGGAAAGGAGGTTTTGGGGAGAGAACTGAGAGTGTGGCTGGCTGGATACCAGTACTGACTCACCCCCCACCCCCATACAGCAGCAGCCATCTTGCTCAGGCACACCACTATCTAGAGCAGCAACAGTATGAGAGGTCACAATAGACCTGCCCCCAGGAGGGGCTCTGCTCTGGACCAGTAGTGTTAAAGACTGACTTCTCATTACAGAGTGGCAACACAGATAGCAGATCCCTGGCTAAAGAGAGTGCAGAGTGATCTAGAGACACTTGAAGAAAGACTGGAGAATGAGGCTTTTGGAAGAGCACTGAGAGAATAGCTGGTGGGATCCTAGTGCTGATTCTTTCCCATATGGCAGCAGCCATCTGGCTCAGGCAGACCTTTCACCTGAGTGGCAGCAACATGAAAGGACCCAATAACCCCAACTCCCGGGGTTGGGGGGGGGCTCTGTCCTGCCCTGTGGTGTCTAGGCTGGTCTGCTAAGTGCAGAGTGACTAGATTAACAGCTGAAGGAGACAGCCACAAACAGTAGATTCCTGGAAGTCTCCAGAAGACTGCCTAACATCAGGCAGGGTCAACATCTGACATGATCAAAGGTAGAGAAGAAAGAAAAAACAGCGACCTCCTATAACAGAAGTTCACAACACAAAGTCAGGAAATCAAGACAGATCAATTTAAGAAGCAGAAGCAAAGAAAAAGAGTCTCACAAATAATGGGAAGACAAAGAAATGCCCCCCTCCCCAGTTGAAGAGAAAGGAGAAATCCTCTGAAAGAGAACTAAATGAAAAAAAGACAAGTAAACTATCAGATTTTGGGTTCCAAACAATGATTCTAAGGAAGCTAAAAGACCTCAGTGAGCTCAGAGAGAATTACCAAAAACTACAGGGAAACTATGAGGAACTTCCTGCAAACTATATCAGAACGATAAAGGACAAAAAAACTGTCAATAAGAGACAAGAGGAAATGAAGAATACAACTTCAGAAATGAAGAACAAAATAGAACTAAAAAGGAGGCTAGATGAAGCAGAGGAATGAATCATGAGCTGCAGGATAAGGGAGAAAAAAGTTCACTAAAAGGGCAAGAAAATGAAAAAAAGACTAAAAAAGAATGAAGAGGCATTAAGGGAAATGAAGTCCAACCTGAAAGGTAATAATATCCATATAATAGGGATACAAGAAGAACAAGAAGAGGAGCAAGAGATAGAGAACCTGTTTGAAAAAATAATGATAGAAAAGTTACCTAATTGGAGGAGAGCATATGTCACATAAGTCCAGGAAGCACAGAGGTCTCCATTCAAGAGGAATCTAATGAGGCCCACTCCAAGACACATCATCATTAAAATAGCAAATATCAAAGGCAAACAGAGAATCCTAAAGGTAGCAAGGGAGAAACAGGTAGTAACATATAAGGGGACTCCAATACAGCTATCAGCTGACTTCTCAACAGAAACACTGCAAGCCAGAAGGGAACAGCAAGAAATATCCCAAGTAATGAAAAGAAAAGGCCTGCAACCAAGACTGTACTACCCAGCAACCTCTCAATGAAAATAGAAGGCAAAATAAGGAGTTTCCCAGACAAAAGAAGACTAAAAGAATACAACTCCACCAAATCAGCACTGCAAAAGATGCTAAAGGGATTGCTTTAAGAAGATGAAGAAAAAGAGTTTATGAATACCCAGTTCCTTTCACAGTCACCAATACTTGCTATTACCAATATTTTTAATACTTATTAATCTTATTGTGACAATAATGTGTTATTTTAATTGTTCTTTTATTATTTGTTGAAACTAAACCAGCTTTTGTATATTCCTTGCCTATTTCTATTATTTACAAAAAACTTTGAATGACTTTTTGGTATTCTTTATCTATTTTTTGATTAAATGTTTGTAGAATTTTTTCCCTCAGTAAAAAACAAACAAACAAACAAAAAAAAAACTATTAACCATTTTTTAGATGTGTTGAAATACTTTCCTATTCTATTATTTGTCCTTTAACTTTTTTATATGTATATTACTATATAGTCTTAAATGTTTAATATTGTCATATTGTCAATACTTTACTTTATAGCTTCCAGATTTGAATATTTTACCTCAGAGTAAGAAAAATATTATTTTGTATTTTCTCCTAAAACTCCTTAGATTTTACAAATTGATTTTTAACTCATCTGAATTTTTTATATAATGTGTGGAGTAGGGCTCTATATTTGTATTATTTCAAGTAACAGTGGTCCATGCACCTCATTTGTTGAATAAACCTTATTTCCCCCATTGATTTGAAATATCAATTTAATCATATATTACATTGTTAGACAGATATATATCTTTGTTTATGGAATGCTCATTTTATGTCATTGATCTACCTGATTATTTCTGTGCTGGTGTCATGTTGTTGTACTTGCTGAGACCTTATACTGCATTTAAAATTTTGAATATTTTATAATGGATTTTACATTTAAAAAAATAAATAAATGAAATAGTTCTGCATTTTTTTAAAAAAGGAAAAAAGTTACTCTTATCTTTTGCAACAACATGGATGAACCTGAGAATAGTATACTAAGTGAAATAAGCCAGTTGGTTAAAGACAAAAAACCATATAATCTCATCTTTAAGTGGAATCTATTTAACAAAATAAACTAATGAACAAAATAAACCACAGACATGGAAACAGGGAGAAAAGTAAAGAAGTGAACATTGGGGATGGGGAAGGATACAATGGTGGAAAGAAGGAGAAAGGACTAAACAAAGAACATGTATGAATGACCCATGCACATGGACAATAGTGTGGGAATTGACTGTGTGAGAGGGTTGTAGGGTGGGATGGATGGAGGACAAAGGGGAAAAGTTGAGACAACTATATTAGAATAAACACGATTTAATAATTGAAAAAATTTAAAAACACAAAAAAAATCAAAGTATATTTCTAAAACTGGATTGTGGTGATATTATTCCAAGTAATGAAAAGCAAGAGCCTGTGGCCAAGGCTACTCACCCAGCAAGGTTCTCAATTAAAATGGAAAGGAAAGTAAGGAGTTTCCCAGACAAAAGATAGCTAAAAGAATACACCTCTACCAAACCAGCACAAGATAAGTGAAGGGACTGTTATAAGAAAATGAAGAAAAATAGTGAGAAAGAGAAGATCACAAGTACAAAGGGAAAAAAATGAATACCTATCAATAATAACTTAAAATGTAAATGGATTAAATGAACCAATATAAAGACATAGTATAGCTGAATGGATAAGAAAACATGACTCACTCGTAGGCTGCCTACAAGAGAGACACATCTTAGAACACAGGACCTACACAGACTGGAAGTAAAGTGATGGAAAAAAAATATTCCAAGCAAATGGATAGGAGAAAAAGGCAGGTGTAAAAAGAGATCCAGAAGGACACTTCATGATACTCAAAAGAAGAACCCATGAAGAAGACATAAAAATTGTAAACCTACGTGCACCCAACATAGTAGCAAACCAATATATAAGGAAAATCTTGGAGGACTTCAAGAAAGATATAGACAATAACACATTGATATTAGGTGATTTTAACATTTCACTGTCAAAAATGGATAGATGTTCCAAACAAAATATCAGCAAGATTATTGTGCAACTAAATGACACATTAGGTCAAATGGACTTAAATGTCATTTATACAACCTTTCATCCCAAAGAAGCAAAATACACATTCTTTTGAAATGCACATGGAACATTTTCAAATATAGACCACATGATAGGACACAAAACAAGACTCAATAAATTCAGGAAAATCGAAATCATAACAAGCATTTTCTCGGACCACAAGGTCTTGAAACTAAAAACCGACCTCAAGGGAAAAACTCAAAAATATTCAAACTCATGGAGACTGAATAGCATGCTATTAAACAATGAATATGTCAATAATGAGATCAAAGAAGAAATCAAAAAGCTTCTGGAAGCAAATGAAAATGAACACACAATAGCCCAGAACCTATGGGCCACAGTGAAGGCAGTCCTGAGAGGGAAGTTCATAGTAATACAGGCCTGCCTAAAAAAGATAGAAACATTTCAAATAAACAACCTAACCCTCTAGCTTCAAGAAATGGAGAAACAACAAGAAACAAAGCCCAGAACAAGTAGAAGGAAGGAAATAATCAAGATCAGAGCAGAATAGAAAGACATAGCAACTAAAAGAACAATTTAAAGGATCAACCAATCTAGGAGTTGATCCTTTGAAAAGATAAACAAAATCTATATGACTTTAAGCACACTCATCAAGGAAAAAAGGGAGAGGACCCAGATAAGTAATATCAGAAATGAGAGGGGAGAAATAACAACAGATACTACAGAATTACAAAGGATTGTAAGAAATTACTATGAACAATTATATGCCAAGAAACTTGAAGACCTTGATGAAATGAATGATTTCTAGAAAAAAAAAAAACCTTTCAATGTGGAAAGAAGGAGAAGCAGAAAGCCTGATAACAGTCGGTGAAATTGAAGCAGCAATCAAAAGACTCCCAGCACAAAAAAGCCTTGGGATGGACTGTTTAATAAGAAAATTTTACAAAACATTTAAGGAAGAATTAACCCCTGCCCTTCTCAAACTATTCCAAAAACTCCAAGAAGAGGGAAGACTCTGAAACCCTTTTTATGAGGCAAGCACCATCCTAATCCTAAAGCCAGATAAAGACACAACCAAGAAAGAAAACTACAGGCCAATATTGCTGATGAACATAGATGCTAAATTCCTCAAGAGAAGATTGGCAAAGCACATCCAGGAATACATTAAAAAAAGATAATCCACAATGATCAAGTGGGATTCATCCCAGGGATGCAAGGATGGTTCAACATTTGCTAATCAATAAATCTAATATATCACATAAAAGTAAAGACAGAAACCACATGATCATATCAATAGATGTGGAAAAACATTTGATAAGGTTCAGCACCCATTTATGATAAAAATACTCAGCAAAGTGGGAATAAATGGGGCATACCTCACCATAATAAAGGCCATATATGAAAAACCCACAGTGAACTCATAGTCAATGGGCAAAAACTAAAAGCTTTTCCACTAAGATGGGGAACAAGACAAGGATATTTGCTTTCACCACTTCTGTTCAACATAGTATTGGAAGTCCTGACCACAGTGAACAGACAAGAAAAAGAAATAAAAGGCATCCAAATTTGAAAAGAGGAAGTGAATCTATCAGTGTTTGCAGATGATATGATAGTGTACATGGAAAACCCCATAGACTCCACTAAAAAACTTCTTGACCTAATAAGTGAATTTGGCACAATGGCAGGATGCAAAGTCAATATTCAGAAATCAAAAGTGTTTTTGTACACCAAAAATGAAATATCAGAATTAGAAATCAGTAAAAGAAATTCTCTTTGCTATAGCAAAAAGAAAAATAAAGTACCTAGGAATAAACTTAATCAAGTCGGTAAAAGACCTGTGCGCAGAAAACTATACAACACTGAAGAAATAAATCAAGGAAGACGCAAATAAATGGGAATATATTCCATGTTCATGGATTGGAAGAATTAATATCATCAGAATGTCTATACTTCCCAAAGCAATTTATATTCAATGCAATCCCTATTAAGAGAGATCAGGAATATGGCAGAGGAGTGAGTGGAAGTCACACTGACCTCCTCCCAGGACCAAACTGGAATTGCAACTAAATTGTGGAGAAATCATCTGGAAAACAAGGGGACAATAGTGAGAGAGGAACCTTGGAGCCTCAAACAGACAGTGGAGTCTGCTTTTGCACATCTTAACGGATAAGAAGTGCAAATGGAGGCTTGAGATAGTGAGCTGGGGGCCCACGGGTGACAGCACTAGAGGGATATTGAAATGGCCAGTTTGGTCCTCCTAAGAAGAACAGGGTCTGAATCATAAGTAGGGACCTCTAGCCTATCACTTCAGAACCCCCAAAAGCACACAGACAAAAGACAACTGCAAAAATGTAGTAATCCTCTTTGCCAGAGACCAGCAGATGGAGATGGAAAGAGACATTTAAAGGGCCAATGCAAAAATTTGCAGTGGCAGCTACCTTCCTTGGTCTCTGGGCAGAGGTGGGAACACAGTGGGCTGGAGCCTGAGGAAAGATTGGTGAAGAAAGCTTTGGGGAGAGAACTGAGATGGTGGCCAGCAGGCCACGGTAATGACTCACCTCCGACTCCGCAGCTTCCATCTTGTTCAGGTGTAAAGGGAAAATAACCCTACTCACAGGACACTGTGCCCAGGAGTTGTGTGCAGGCCTGGGTGCTGAGTGCAGAGTGGCTGACAGAGATAGTCAATCCCTGGCTAAAGGAGAGAGAGAGCTGCCTAGAGACATGCTTGAGGAGAGACTGGAGACAGAGGCACTGGGGAGAGAACTGAGGGCGTAGTTGGGGGGTGGTAACTGGTGCTGATTCCTTTCCCTTTCTGCAGTCTTCATCTTTGGGGCATGCCACACCCCAAAGAGGTGGCAGTAGAAAAGAAAACAATACTCCTACACTCAGGACACGCTGACACATACAGGAGCTTTGTGTGGGCCAGGGTGCAGAGTGCAGAGTGGCATGCAGAGAGAGTAGACTCCTGGCTAAAGGGGACACAGAGCTGCCTAGAGACACTTGAGAAGAGAGAGGAGTCAGAGGCGTTGGGGAGAGAACGAAGGGAGTAGCAGGGGGGATCCCGGTGGTGACTCCTTCCACATTCCATGGTCTCCATCTTGCTCAGACAGACCACTCCCCTGAGTGGAAGCAGCTTGTAAGGACACAATAACCCCACCTTCAGGAGGCACTGCCCCACTCTGTGGTGCCAAAGACTGACAGCTGAGGGCAGAGTAACTAGATTAACAATTGCAGGAGACAGACACAGACAGTAGATTCCTAAAGTATCAAAAAGATTGCCTAAGGTCAGACAGGTTTAACATCTGACATCATCAGAGGCAGACCCAGAAAGAAAAGAAAAGAAAAAAAAAGACCTCCCTACATAGAAGTTCAATCCACAAAGTCAGGAAATCCAGAAATATCAAGTTAAGAAGCATGAGCAAAAAAAAAAAAAAAAAGGGAAAAAAAGTCTCACAAATATTAAGAAGGAAAGGAAACACCCCCAAAATGAGGGGAAAGGAGGAGTCCCCACAGAAAGAACTAAATGAAATAGAGACAAGTAAACTATCAGATATTGAATTCAAAACAATGGTTCTAAGGAAGCTCAATGAGCTCAGTGAGCTCAACAAGAACTATGAGAAAATATACAGAAACTATCAGGAACTTACTGTGAACTACATCAACATGAAAAAGGACATATAAACTATCAATAAGAGACAAGAGAAAATAAAGAATATCATTTCTGAATTGAAGAAAACAGTAGACGAAATCCAAAGCAGGCTAGATGACACAGAGCATCAAATCAGCAGCTGGGGGACAAGGTAGAAAAAACCTCCCAGAAAGAGCAAGAAATGGAAAAAAGACTCAAAAAGAATGAAGAGGCATTGAAGGAAATGCAAAACAACTGGAAATGTACTAATATCCACATAATAGGGATACCAGAAGGAGAAGAGGAGCATGGGATAGAGAACCTGTTTGAAAAAGTAATGATGGAAAACTTCCCTAGTTGGAGGAAAGAAAAAGGCACACAAGTCCAGTAAGCACAGAGAGTCCCATTCAAGAGGAACCTAATGAGGTCCACTTCAAGATACATTATTATTAAAATGGCAAATATCAAAGACAAACAAAGAATCCTAAAGGCAGCAAGGGAGAAACAGGTAGTAACATACAAGGGAGCCCCAATACAGCTAGCAGCTGACTTCTCAAAAGAAACACTACAAGCCAGAAGGGAATGGCAAGAAATATTCCAAGAAAAAAGGCAAAACAAAGGCCTACAACCAAGACTGCTCTATCCAGCAAAGCTCTCAATTAAAATGGAAGGTGCAATAAGGAGTTTCCCAGGCAAAAGTATACTGAATGAACACATATCCACCAAACCAGAACTACAAGATATGCTGAAGGGACTCCTTTAAGATGAAGAAAAAGAGTGAGAAAGAGAACACAGATACAATGGGAAAAAATGAATAAGTTTCTATCAATAATAACTCTCAATGTAAATGGACTAAGTGCCCCAATCAAAAGACACAGGGTAGCTGAATGGATAAGAAAACATGACCCACACATATGCTCCCTACTAGAGATCTACCTCAGAATGAAGGACATACAGAGACTGAAAGGAGAGGGATGGAAAAAAATATTCCAAGCAAATGGACAGGAGGAAAAAGCAGGGGTAGCAATACTTATATCAGACAAAAGAGATTCAAAACAAAGACCATAAAAAGAGACCCAGAGGGACACTTTATAATATTCAAAGGAAGAATCCATCAAGAAGACATAAACATTGTAAAATATATGCACCCAACATAAGAATACCTAAATATTTCAGGAGAATCTTGGAGGACCCCAAGAGTGATATAGACAGCAACACAATGATAGTAGGTGATTTTAACATTTTACTGTCAAAAATGGATAGATCTTCCAAACAAAACATAAACATAATGTGGAATTGATGATGATGATGATGATGATGATGATGATGCGATCAAATGGAGTTAAGTGACATATATAGAATCTTTCATCCTAAAGAAGAAAAATACACATCTTTCCAAATGTGCATGGAGCTTTTTCAAAGATTCACCACATGATAGGACACAAAACAAGACTCAACAAATTGAGGAAAATTGAAGTAATAACAAACACTTTCGCAGAACACAAGGGCTTGAAACTGGAAACCAACCTCAAGAGTAAACATCAAAAACTTTCAAATTCATGGAGACTGAATAGCACACTATTAAACAATGAATGGGTAAATAAGTAGATAAGAGAAGAAATCAAAAAGTTTTTGGAAACAAATGAAATGAACACACAACTGTCGAAAACCTATGGGACACAGCAAAAGCTATCCTGAGAGGGAAGTGTATACCAATACAGGCCTACCTAAAAAAGAAAGAAAGATTTCAAATAAATGACCTAACCTTACAACTTCAATAACTGGAAGAAAAAGAACAAATAAATTCCAGAGCAGGAAGAAGGAAGGAATAATCAAGATCAGAGCAGAACTGAAAGGCACAGAGACTAAAAGAACAGTTCAAAAGATCAACCAATTCAGTAGCTGGTTCTCTGAAAAGATAAACAGAATCAACAAGCCTTTAAGCAGACTCTCAAGAAAAAAAGGAAGGGGAGTATCAGAAATGAAAGAGAAGAAATAACAACTGATACCACAGAAATACAAAGGATTGTAAGAAATTACTATGAGCAATTTACATACCAAGAAATTTGAAAACCTGGGTGAAATGAACAAATTTCTAGAAAATTATAATCTTCCGACACTGAATAAATAAGAAGCAGAAAGCCTGAGCAGACCAATAACAGCTTGTGAAATTGAAGCAGTAATCAAGAAACTCTTGGCACACAAATATCCTGAACTGCATGGTTTCACAGGATAATTTTACAAACATTTAAGGAAGAGCTAATCCCTGTCCTTCTCAAAGTATACCAAAAAATCCAATATGAGGGAAGACTCCCAAACTCTTTTTATGAGGCCAGCATCATCCTAATCCCAAAACCAGATAAAGACATTACAAAGAAAGATAACTACAGGCCAATATCACTGGTGAACATAGAAACTAATCCTTAAAAAATATTGGAAAACTGCATCCAGAAATATATGAAAAAGATAATCCATCATGATCAATTGAGATTCATCCAAGGGATGCAAGGATGGTTCAATATACACAAATCAATGAATGTAATACATCACATAAACAAAGGAAAGACAAAAACAACATATCATCTCAATAGATACAGAAATAACATTCAATAAGGTACAGCATCCATCTATGATAAAAATGCTCAGCAAAATGAGAATAAAGTGATCTCACCTCAACATAATAAAGGCCATTCATGAAACTTGTACAGCCAACATCATATTCAATGGAAAAAAACTACAACCTTTCCCACAGAGATCAGGAAGAACACAAGGATTTCCACTTTCACTACATATATTTAGCATAGTATTGGAAGTCCTAGCCATAGTGATAAGACAAGAAAAAGAAATACAAGGCATCCAAATTCGAAAGGAAGAAGTGAAACTATCACTGTTTGCAGATGACATGATAGTGTACATAGACAACCCTTTAGACTCCACCAAAAAATACACCTGACCTAATAAGTGAATTTGGCAAAACAGCAGGATACAAAGTCAATATTCAGAAATTGAAGGCATTTCTGTACACCAACAATGAAATAGCAGAAAAATAAGTCAGGAAAAAATGTCCCCTTTGCTATAGCAAGAGCTATAAAGTTAGAGTAAATAAGCAAAATAAGTAAAAATAAGTAAAATAAAGTACCTATAAAGTAAAATAAAGTAAATAAGTAAAATAAGTAAAAATAAGTAAAATAAAGTACCTAGAAAAAAACTTAACCAAGGAGGTAAAAGACCTGTATGCAGAAAACTATACAACACTCAAGAAAGAAATTAAGACATAAAAAAAATGAAAGTATATTCTGTGTTCATGGAGAGGAAGAATTAACATCATCAAAATGCCCATACTACCCAAAGCAATTTAGAGATTCAACACTATCCTTATTAAAATACCAATGACATATTTTGCAGTCATAGAACAAACATTTAAAAATTGTATATGGAAATATAAATGACCCTGAATAGTCACAGCAATTTTGAGAAAGAAAAACAACATAGGAGGGATCACAATACCGGACATCAAAGTATATTACAAGACCACTGTAAAAAAAAAAAACAGTCTGGTGTTGGCACAAGAACAGACACATAGGGCAATGGAACAGAATAGAGAGTCCAGAAATAAACCCATGTCTCTACGGTCAATTAATATTTGGCAAAGGGAACAGAAGCATAAATTGGAGTAAAATTAGCCTGTTCAACAAATGGTATTGAGAGAGCTGGACAGCTACGTGCAAAAAATTGAAATTCTACCACCAACTCACACCATACACAAAAATAAACTCAAGATGGATAAAAGACTTAAATATCAAGTGTGACACCATAAAAGTCCTAGAGAAGAACATAAGCAGGAAATTCTCAGATATACTATGCAGCAATATTTTTACCGATATGTCCCCTAGAGCAAGAGGGATAACTGAAAGAATAAACAAGTGGGATCTCATCAAAATAAGAGGATTCTGCACAGCTAAAGAAAGCAGCAAAATGAAAAGGGAAGCAATCATATGGTAAAGTATATTTGCCAATGATACTTCAGACAGTGGTTTGATCTCAAAATACATAAAGAACTCACATGACTTCACTCCAGGAAGACAAACAATTCAATTAAAAAAATGGGCAAAAGACCTGAAAGACACTTCTCCAAGGAGAACATACACAGGGCCCACAGACATATGAAAGGATGCTCAGCATCACTAGCCTTCAAAGACATGCAAATTAGTACCACAATTAGATACCACTTCATAGTTGTCAGAACATCCATCATAAACAAATCAACAAAGAACAAGTGCTGGTGAGGTTGTAGAGAAAAGGGAAACCTAGTACACTGTTGGTAGGAATGCAGACTGGTACAGCCACTATGGAAAACAGTAAGAAATTTCCTCAGGAAACTAAAAATGAAACTGCCTTTTGACCCTGCTAGTGTTTTGAATTTTGATTTAAAACTAGACTTTGTTGTCTGATGCTATTGTTTGAGTATCAGAAATCATTTGAAATCAGGCCACTCATAGGAATTTGATCAAGAGGTAGAATTCTGAGGTCTTTAGTCCTATGTAAGATATGACATCTCTGAAAACACATTTGATAAATTAATAGCAACTATCATCTGTGTAGTAATTCAGGAGCACTTTCCACACTCAAAGAATTTGGGCAATGCGGACTATATGGGAAGAAAACTCTGTAGATTCAGGTACCAAGTAAAATATAAAATATTTAGCTTAATTCATGTTTGTAGTTTTAGTTTTAAATGAGAGAGAAGAGAAATCCCCTCCTCAATCTCTCAGCTTTTCATAATGTTGTAGTTGCTCTCTCATATAAGTTTTCAGAAGTTTCTCTACAAGAGATCAAAAAAGTACAATGATATTTTCCTATAGGAAATCTGTTTTTTCCCCAAAGTGAGGTTTAGTGAGGTATAATTTAGATACAATAAAATATACCTGTTTTAAGTATATAATTCTACAAATTTTTGAAGGGGCATAATATATTTTCATCAACCTCTAAAATTTCCGTGTGCCCCTCTGTAGTTATTTCTCTTTCCCTACTCCTAATTTGATATATGTTCCTATAATTTTACCTGTTCCATAATTTTATATAAGTGGAATTATATGTAATGTAATCTTTTGTGTCTAGCTTCTTTCACCTAGTCTAATGTTTTTGAGATAAATCTATGTTACTGCGTTTAACCGTACTTCATTCCTTTTTGCTGTTTAGTAGTATTCCATTTATAGAGGCATCATAATTTGTTTATTCATTCAAATACCAATTGATAGACATTTCGTTTGTTTTGATTTTGGGGCAAGTATGAATAAAGCTACTGCAAACAATATATAAGAATTTGTATAGGCACCTGTTTTTATTTCCCTAGGACTGCAATTGCTAGGCCACAAACAGTGCCATAATGGTAAACGCTTAATAACTATCTCCAAGTCTTTTATTTGTATCATTTGTCAATTCCTGTAGTGTGAATACTCCCACTCTAGCCTGTGTCAAGCACCTGACATGGCATCACTAAACACAGTGCTGGAAATAAGAGAGCATATGTCTTTCATTGTGGTTTTAATTTGGGTTTTCCTAATGATTAATAATAGTAAACACCTTTCTTGGCTTATTTGCCTTTTGTTTCTCTTTTTGCTGAAGTGTATGTTCAAATAATTCCCCTGCTATATTATATTATTGTTGCATTTTGAGAATTTTTTAATATGTTCTGGATACAAGTCCGTTAATATACTTGGTTGTAAATAGTTTCTCCCAAAAGGTGACTTGTCTTTTTATTTTCTGACCACTGTCTTTTAAAAAGCATAAGATTTAAAAAGATATATATTGTTGTTCAGTTACAGTTGTCCCACCTTTTTTGTCCTTGCTCACCCAAACCCCATCACCTTGCCCCGACTCCCATGGTCAGTCCCCACCATTGGCCAAACCCATGAGTCCTCTATTCCTGTTCCTTTGTTTTCCTCTTCCCCTTCTTTCCCTGTTATCCTCCTTCCCCCTTATACCATCCCCTCTGGTTACTGTCAGTTCATTATTTTCAAGTCTCTAGTTCTAGTTTGCGCATTTGTTTATTTTGTTGATTGGATTCTATTTGTATGTGAGATCATATGGTATTTATCCTTCACCTCCTGACTTAATTCACTTAGCATAATGCTCTCCAGATCCATCCATTCTGTCACGAAAGATAGGAGCTCCTTTCTTTCTGCTGCATAGTATTCCTTTGTGTAAATGTGCCATAGTTTTTTGATCCACTCATTTACCGATGGGCACTTAGGTTGCTTCCAGCACTTGGCTACTGTAAATTATGCTGCTATGAATGTTGAGGTGCATAGGTTCTTTTGAATTGGGGTTTTGGGATTATTAGGGTATATTCCCAGCAGTGGAATCACTGAGTTAAAAGACAGTTCCATTTTTAATTTTTTGGAGGAAATTCCATACTGTTTTCTACAGCAGCTGCACCAGTCTGCATTCCTACCAACAATGTATACAGGTTCCCTTTCCTCCACAACCTCACCAGCACTTGTTGTTTTGTTGATTTATTAATGATGGCTATCCTGATTGGTCTGAAGTGGTATCTCGCTGTGGTTTTTAATTTGCATCTCTCTAATGGCTAGTGATGTTGAGCATTTTTTTATGTGTCTATGGGCCCTGTGTACATCCTCCTTGGAGAAGTGTCTCTTCAGGTCCTTTGCCCATTTTTTAATTGGATTGTTTGTCTTCCTGGTGTGGAGTCATGTACATTCTTCATATATTTTGGAGATTAAACCTTTGTCCAGCATATCATTGGCAAATATGTCTTCCCATGTGGTTGTTTCCCTTTTCATTTTGTTGATGTTTCCTTTAGCCATGCAAAAGCTTTTTAGTTTGACGTGATCCCATTTGTTTATTCTTTCCTTTATATCCCTTGCCTGAGGGGATGCATGGGTGAAAATATTGCTTCATGGGATATCTGAGAGTTTCCTGCCTATGTTCTCTTCTAGGACTTTTATGGTGTCACACTTGATATTTAAGTCTTTTATCCATCTTGAGTTTATTTTGGTTTATGGTGTAACTTAGTGATCTAGTTTCATTTTTTATATGTAGCTGCCCAGATCTCCCAACACCATTTATTAAAGAGGCCATTTTTACTCAATTTTATGTTTCTGTCTCTTTTGTCAAATATTAATTGACAAGATTGACATGTATTTATTTTGAGGATCTCTATTCTGTTCCATTGGTCCATATTTCTGTTCTTATGCCAGTACCAGATTGTTTTGACTGCAGTGACCTTGTAATACAGTTTGATGTCAGGTGTTGTAATCCTTCCTACTTTGTTCTTTTTTCTTAGAATTGTTGTGGCTATTCAGGGTCATTTATTGTTCTACATAGATTTTTTAAAATATTTTTTTTATATCTGTGAAATATGTCATTGGTATCATTGGTATTTTTAATGGGATTATGTTGGATCTACAGATTGCCTTGGGTAGCATCATAATGATTTGGGACATCATAATGATGTTAATTCTTCCAATCTATGGACATGATATATGCTTTTATTTATTCGTCTCTGCCTTAATTTCTGTCATCAGTAGTCTGTAGATTCCTGAGTACGGGTCTTTTGCCTCCTTGGTTAAGTTTATCCCTAAGTATTTTATTTTTCTTGTTGCTATAGTAAATGGGATTTTTTTCCTGATTTCTCTTTCTGATATTTCATTGTTGGTATACAAAAATGCCTTTGATTTTTAAATGTTGACTTTTTATCCTGCCATTTTGCCCAATTCACTTATTGGGTCAAGTAGTTGTTTGGTATAGTTTTTTCTATGTACACTACCATGTCATCTGCAAACAGGGACAGCTTTATTTCCTCCTTTCCAATTTAGATGACCTTTATTTATTTTTCTTGTCTGACCTCTGTGGCTATAACATCCAATACTATGTTAAATAAAAGTGGTAAAAGTGGACACACTTGTCTTGTGCCTGATCATAGGGGGAAAGTTTTTAGTCTTTGCCCATTGAGTAAGATGTTGACTGTAGGTTTCTTGTATATGGCCTTTATTATGTTGATGTGTGCTTCCTCTATTCCCACTTTGCTGAGTCTTTTTATTATAACTGGGTGCTGTACTTTATCAAATGTTTTTCGTCATCTATTGATATGGTCATATGGTTTTTGTCTTTCCTTTTGTTTATGTGATGTATTACGTTTATTGATTTGCAAATATTGAACCATCCTTGCATCCCTGGGATGAATCCCACTTGAACATGGTGGATGATCTTTTTCATGTATGGCTGGATGTAGTTTGCCAATATTTTGTTGAGGATTTTAGCATCTATGTTCATCAGTGATATTGACCTGTAGCTTTCTTTCTTTGTTGTATCTCAGTATGGGGACCTTTCCTCTTTTTGGATTTTTTTGAATAGTTGAGAAGAATCAGAGTTAGCTCTTCTGTACATGTTTTGTAAAATTCTGCTGTGAATCCATCTGGCCCAAGGCTTTTTTGTGCTGGGAATTTTTTTTAATTTTGCTTCAATTTCTCTAGCTGAGACTGGTTTATTCTGACTTTCTGCTTGTTCTTGACTCTGTTTTGGAGGATTACATGTTTTTATAAATTTGTCCATTTCTCCCAGGCTTTCAGATTTCTTCATGTATAGTTGTCCATAGTAATTTTCTTTTTTGTATTTCTGTTGTATCAGTTGAAATTTTGCCTCTCTCATTTCTGATTTTATTTATTAGGGTGATCTCTCTTTTTTTCCCTGGTGAGTTTGGTTAAAGCCTTGTTGATTATGTTTATCTTTTAATTTTTTTTAGGCATGGCTCAGTGGATTGAGTGCTGGACTGTGAACCAAAGGGTAGCTGCTTTGGTTCCCAGTTCTGTTGTCACATGCCTGGATTGCAGGTCAGGTCCCAAATTGGGACATGCAAGAGGAAACCACACACTGTTTATCTTTTCAAAGAACCAGTTCCTGGATTTATTGATCTTTTGGGTTTTTCTTTTAGTCTCTATGTCATTTAGTTCTGCTCTAATCCTGATTATTTCCTTCCTTCTACTCGCTGTGGGTTTTGTTTGTTTTTGTTCCCTTTTCTTTTTTTCTTTTTGTAGATGTAAAGTTAGGTCATTTATTTGAAATTTTTCTTTTTTTTTTTAGGTAGGTCTGTATTGCTATAAACTTCCCTCTCAGGGCTGCCTTGACTGTAATATTTTTATTTTTTTATAAAATAAAATTTGTCATTATTTCTTTTATTGTTTGTGCTCTTTTATTCTATTGAAACTGTCTAATCCTAGTGCCTCACGTGGAATTGAACCAGTAACCTTTCAATTTGCAGGACAAGGCCCAACCAAATGAGATATACTGGTCAGAGCCTCAGTGTTCCTTTGGAAAGAGCACTTTCCTCAAAGTTCCATAATTGTACTTTTGATGTTTAGTCTCATATATTTCAAGTCAATTTTTTATATGATGTGAAATATGAGTAAAGTTTTTATTTTTGCACATAAATTTCATATTGTTCCAGAAATATTTGTGAAATCTACTTTCATTTTTTTAATGGAGTAACAGTAAGATAGTAGGGCTTCCCTTTGACATTTTTTTCCTTCCTTTTGAGGTGATAAACACATTCTAAAATTAGATAATAGTAATGGTTGTACAACTCTGAATATATAAAAACAACTGAATTGTAAACATTAAACAGGTGAATTTATGGTATGTGGATTATACCTTAGTAAGGCTGCTATTAAAAAAAAAAAAGAAGGCATACCGAGGGACCCAATATTTCATATCAGCTACTATGGTGGTTGAGTTAGGCCCACCAGATTTACCAAGGGATAGCTTCATTCCCCACTATCCTTTGTCCCCTGGACCAACATATGTGTCTGACATGTTGTCTATAGGCTAGGGGATTATTTAGTGACTACCAGGGAGGTGAGGCCTGGTTAACACAGAGAGGCAGCTAAAGTGCAAGGGACATTCTGCCTCCTACAAAAATCAAGGCATCCAACCAAGGTAGGAAAATATCACTTTGCCCCCTTACTGTATGGAGAAGGGTTTTGGCAAATGGACCATTGTTAGTGGGAAATGGGGGCAAGTGGGTGTCTTTTTAATTTTAAATAAGTTTACTTAGTAGAAGAAATATATTTCACACATGAATTTCATATTTATCTTTTCCCATTTCAATTCTGTTCTAGAGAAAAAAGTAAATACCCAATTCAGAGTTTTACCACAAAAACTCCCATGCTTCTTGTAGCCTTCCATTTCCCCTTGGTAAGTAAATTTGATAAACATATTTTTTTGCTTAAAGAGTGACCATAGCATTGAGGTAGCCTCACCTTGTTTTGTGAATTTTTTCAGATCAATCCAGGGGGCAATAAATTAAAATATGCTTCACTTGAAACTAATATAGCATGGTATCTCAACTGTTACTGAAACATAAAAAATTATTTAAAAGTATGTTTTTTTTAACTGGCTGAACCATTTAGATTTCAAAAATTGTTTTGACAACTGTGTTTTTGTTTATTCGGAAAGTCTTCAATATTAGGGAACTATAAGCTTTTATCAACTGACATTTCAGTTTTGACAAATTGTTTAAATCAGGAGTCTCAAATATTTTAGTTTTTGCTTGCAATGTGATCTCTATCACAAGTACTCAACTGTGCTATTGTAGCACAAAAGCAGTATGGACACAAATGAGCTTCACTGTCTTTCAATAAAACTGTATTAGAAAACCAGGCCATAGGTCAGGTTTGGCCACAGGACGCGGTTTGCCTATGCTAATTTAGGATTGTAGTTGTTCACTCCCATACCTTTAAAGAAGACAAAACTCATTTTACTGCAATTTTATAAAAATAAATAAAATGTAAAGGTAACTCATTTCTTTTAAATGTGACTTCATATATTCTAATAATGTGATATTTTTAACCACAATATAAAAGTAATCAACTTTTCCTGTTAATATAGTTTATAATTTTTATAAATTTTTCTCATTTAAATATTCTATATTTTACTTTACATTTAAAAAACAATGAAGACTTAATGAGTACTGTAACAATTCTTAAGGACTTGTCCTTGATGCAAATTTATCACTTTAATACTTGGCTAAAAAAGAAAAAAGAAAAAAGAAAAATAACCTTGGTTGGTATGGATTGAGTGCCAGTCTGTGAACCAAAGGGTCTCCATTTCAATTCCTATTCAGGGCACATACTGAAGCTGCTGTTCAGGTCCCCAGTAGGGGACCTGCAAGAGGCAACCACACATTGATGTTTCTCTCCCTCTTTTTCTCCTTCCCTTCCCCTCTCTCCAAAAGGAAATAAACAAAATCTTAAAAATAAAAACAGTATGAATGTCGGGAATCTCCCAACCCTCTTAATAACTGGGATAGGAGACTGGTATCATAGCAGATACTGAGTTCAGAATGCAATCCTTATAATGATAAAAGCAAAAAAATTAACCATTACACAGAAGATGGTCTACTTTAGACTTCAAATTGCAATAATGTATTAGAGTCACATAATGATAAATCTAAATTCAGGTTGACAAAAGTCATATGGAAATAAAGTAGGAACCCTAAACCAATGGAAAGAAACAATTGAAGACCTCGGTTCACATTTAACCTTGATACTTATTAATTTTGGAATTTGGAGTAATCATTTATACTCTGTGTCTCAGGTTTTTTTTTTTCATATTTATAATAGAAGTAATAAAAAGACCTACTACATAAGTTCCGTGAGGACTGAATGATATGATCCATGTAAAATGCTTAAAACAGAACCTGGAACATTGCAAATCTTCAATGAATATTAGCTACTGTTTTTGTTGTTTGTTATTATTATTACTATTGAGCTGAAGTTTGTAGTTTAGGAATTCAGGGAATTCTAACACTCTCCCAAATACTTACTAATTCATCACCAATGAAAATTAGTAGTCCTCTGAGCCTTGCTAGGTGACTGGCTAATTTGGATAAATGTGTACAAAGATCCTCATTGCCACTGATGAAAACTATAGATGTATTAGCACCTTCCAAGGATTATTAACATTGCAATAAATATTCAATGTCTAAACTCAAGCAATGAATTGTTAAGGCTGAAATCACTGTGGCATATAGTTAATAAGCATATTCAAAGAAACATTGAAACATTCATATTCAAAGAACAAAGAAACATTGAAATGCACCCCATACATTTCCTCCTCAAAGTATCAGGCTGCCCTTCCTGCTGCTACATGCTTTGCACCACCTCTGAAAGAGCAGGCATTGTAGTCTAACCAGCCTGCCCAAACATGCACAGAGCCTGAGCAAGATCACCAGGAGACTTCCCCCAACTATTGCCACACCTTATCTCTGACTCCAGGCTGCACTGTGCAGAACTGAGCACATGGTGCTGGACACTAGAACCCTTCATCTCCACCTCAGAACTACCCACCCTTGGTTGCCCCATATATAGACGACTCCAGTATTTTCACTCTCCTTGAAGGAATGAACTCAGGGGACAAGTTCAGAGCTACTTGTGCTGAGAATCCTAGGGTCTCAAATACCCAAGGCATGATGTGAGTGGGAAGACTTGGGCTCTGGATGAATACACCCTCGGCTTGAAGGTTCCTATGGGGAGGGGCATAGCAGGAAAAGGGGCAGAGCAGGACCGTAAAGGCCAAGGCCTAGATGAGGGCTAGTTGGCCGGGTCTGAGGGTGGTATTGACTAAAAATGACAGATGACAAATGTAACACACAGAGAGGTAATGTGACTTTCTTCCTAACAAGTGATTGACATAGATTACTGAGATCATTTGCAAGTCCAAGCATCTTTCTCCTGTCTTTTCCAGAAATTTATCAATAAACTTCTGATAATCATAATATATAACAGCAAGCTGGCTGATTTTTTAGTATATAAGTATGGGTCTAAGACTCAGCCCAAGCTAAAGTTTTATGTGCATATATAGCAATTCTGTACAGGAAAATAAAACGAGAGTCAACTTTCTACACATACTATTAGTTAATTGACATTAAGGCATCTACCTAGTTCCTCTATTAATTAGGGTAGTATAAAAATCCAGTTAAACATATAATTGAATGGTTGGACAGAGCTATAGGATATTGCAAAATTGTAATACCATAGTTGTGTAAGAGCTAGGTAATTAAGTGGTAGTAAAACAGCAGCTTTTTAAATCCTAAGCATACAGTATTTAAAGAATTGGGAAGTGATTTTAGAACTTTTATTATGGGAGAGTTTACAGCCTTCTAGATTTTAAGAGATCCTCTCAGCCTCACAGCTCAAGCTAACCTTGATGCTTCCATTTAAAATGAATTAGCACACAGATAAAAAAAATGTGGCATTTCCACTGTATTTAAAGCCATAATAACTTCCATAGTTGAAATGTCAAAGCCACTACTCTATAATTCTTGTAAAATGTAAAGCAAAGTCTGTGATACATTTTTGTCTTGGACAAGGCCCTCGATTTTAAAGTTGTCTGAACTTACTCCCTTCCCAAAATAAAAATCTAGGCCCACCAGTGAGCACTCTTCATACAAGTTTCTCCATCTCAGAGTCATCCACTTTGAGATCTGATCACACATGCATCAAGAGCTGTCCAAAGCTAAGGAAACATCTCATTGAAGGTAGGGAAGTTGCCAGAATCTGAAATGGCTCCACTCTGGTATTTCTGAACTCTGCTAAGAGAAATCACCAAACAGAACTCAGCAGCTCTCAATCTGAGGCTCCTCAGCAGAGCTGGGCAGTGCTGCTTTCTTGGTCCTGTGTGTGAGGTCTTTCTCCCTCTGCTTCACAGACATTCAAAGCCTCTTTGTACAGAATAATCGGTGAGATCTCACCTACCTTTAAACTGTCACCTGTTTTCTTTCCCATAGCGTGTGTCTAAACCTCCAGTGCCTAGAGTGGTTGGACAAGAAACTACATGCATGGTACTGGTGAGGCTTGAAGATATGAGTGGATATTGTTTCATGCTTATGGTTTTACCATATTCTCACTTGGGCTATAGTGATCTTCACTTTTTCCTACATCATTTTCTAAACTGAGAGACTCTTAAGAAAAAGAATAGAATTTCTCTCATCCTTGATTTTAGAGCAGAGTAGCTGAAACACAAAAACACAAAAGAGGCTTAGGTAATATCCCTTTATTGATTAATTATAAGGGAATATTCCTTTATTGATTAGAATTTGATGTAGGATAAATAGATAGCTGAAGTAACAAATACTGAGCAATGAAGGAATGCTTACAATTGAATTGGACTAAATGTAGCCTAAACATCCACAGCAGACACATTGACAAGTAATGTTCAATGCTGAATTTGGGATTGGTATTAGGAATGTGAAGAGTCCATCTGGTAGCTGACAGTCCCATGTTATGTCAAGACTCTCTATATGTGCCCATGATTCTTGGTAGTTCCTTCTCCCATAGCACTCACTTCTCTCCCTTGCAGTAATCTGTACACCTGTCTGTCTTCCCCACCTCTCTACCCCATCCTCCTCCAAGGCAGAACCCTTTCATATGACTGGCATGATGCATTGCATGTACCTAGTGGCCAATACATGTTTGGTGAGTCATTGAATCAGTAAGGAGACTCTAGGCATATACAGTTTTCCTAAAAACTCACTGAGATAAAGAAGTAAATGTGCTTAGGAACTTATTTTTATGCTTTGCATCTTATAGCTTTGGGAACTGAAACTCAGGAATTCTATTGGTTGTTCCCAGGCACAAGCAAGGAAGTACAGCATAATAAAAACACTGCCCTTCTTAAAACATTAATCATTTGGATATATGCAATAGAATAGATTTACGAGATAGTCACACTTTAAAATGTCTTGAGTTGTGATATTGTGAGGTTTTTTCATGCTATTTGATGCATTCAATTATTGACTTTTTCATGATTCTGTTAAGACATGGAATCCACTGCAAAGTTTGATTCCAAAGAAATAACATAATTCTGTGCAGTGAGAACTCAAGCAGTCCTTTATAGTCAGTAGCAATTACAGGTATGAACTAATAAGCTTGCACTTGTCACTAAGAGCATCCCCTAAATCATTTAACAATTTACATGGGAAAACTGAGGCTTGGAACAGATAACCTGTCAATGTTTTCATACCTAGCAAGGCCACATTTATCAGAAAGTGCAGCCATGCTCTGGATCCCGTGTCGGGGGGGTCTCTTCCAGGGAGCCTATCAAGAAAGGCAGAGACAGCTTCTGCCTTGGCACTCTATACCATTCCCTGGGGAAATCAGTCCAGCACTATACATTTCTATGACTTGGGAAATCCCTGTATGATAGTCCTTACTATATTTTACTGTGAATATCCTCACATGACAAGTATTTACTGCACAATTATTAAGTGCCAGGCACTGGGTACTGCAGTGACAATAGGGGTAACTATTGGGAAGGAGCATTTTGTGTAAGACTCTGTGTTTAAGAAGCTGAGGTTCTATAATTATTATCATGAAAAGCCTAAGCCTGGGTTTTGCTTCTTGCTGTGCTCTCTACTGTGCTTGTGTGTCAGACCATCATTTCCCTTAGGATATGCTTATGCAAACACAAGGACAGGAAAAGCACCCACGACAATGAAAGAAACACTTTTTAAAAATTTTATTGTGGATAAAGTACAGTTGTCTCCATTTTCCTGCCACCACTTAAACACCCATCCCAACCTCCCCAACCTCTCACCCTCAATCCTAACCCTCTTTGGCTTTGTCCATGCATACTTTATCCATGTTCCTTGATGACCATTCACCTTCTTTACGTCATTATACCCCTGCCCCCTACCCTCTGGTTACTGTCAGTTTATTTTTTATCTCAATGTCTCTGGTTATATTTTGCTTGCTTCTTTGTTTTGTTTATTAGGTTCCACTTATAGGTGAGATCATATGGTATTTGTCTTTCACCTCCTGGCTTATTTCACTTAGCATAATGTCTTCCAGTTTCATCCATGTGGTCACAAAGAGTAAGAGAGTCTTCTTTCTTTCTGCTGTGTAATATTCATTGTGTAAATGTACCACAGTTATTTGATCCACTCATTGACCAATGGGCAAGTACTTAGGGTGTTTCCAGCACTTGGTTATTGTAAATTGCACTGCTATGAACATGGGAGCACATAGGTTCTTACGAATTGGTATTTCAGGATTCTTAGGGTATAATCCCAGCAGTGGAATACCCAGGTCAAAAGGCAGCTCCATTTTTAGTTTTTTAAAGGGAAGGGTCATGTCAAGGAATATATAGCAAGGATTCATGGACAAAACCAAAGTGGGGAAGGATTGAAGGAGAAAAATGGGGGAGGAGGGCAGGGGAAAGTGGTGGGAGAAAGGTGGAGACAAATGTATTTGAACAAAAAAATAAATTAAAAAAAGAAAGGAAAGTCCATACAGTTTTCCACAGTAGCCGCACCATACCGCATTCCTATCAACAATGTACTAGGGTTCCCTTTTCTCCACAGCCTCACCAGGACTTGTTGTTCATTTGTTTATGGTGGCCATTCTGACTCCTGTGAAGTGGTATCCCACTGTGTTTTTAATTTGTATCTCTCTGATGGCTAGTGATGATGAGCATCCTTTCATATGTTCCGGGACCCTTTGTATGTCCTCCTTGGAGAAGTGTCCTTTCAGGTCCTTGCTCATTTTTTAATTGGGTTGTTTGTCTTCCTGGGATGCAGTTGTGTGAGTTATTTATATATTTTGGAGATCAAACCCCTGTCTGAGGTATCATTAGCAAGTATATTTTCCCATATGTTTTGTTCCCTTTGCATTTTGCTGATGCTTTCTTTAGCCTTGCAGAAGCTTCTTATTTTGATGAGGTCCCATTTATTTATTCTTTTGTTTATATCCCTTGCTCTAGGGGACATGTCAGTAAAAATATTGCCGCATGGAATATCTGAGAGTTTCCTGCCTATGTTCTACTCTAGGACTTTTAGGGTATCACGGCTTGTATTTAAGTCTTTTATCCATCTTAAGTTTATTTTTGTGTATGGTGTCCATTGCTGGTCGAGTTTGATTTTTTTTTTTTTTTTGCCTGTAGCTGTCCAGCTCTCCCAACACCATTTGTTGAAGAGGCTATTTTTACTCCACTTTATGCTTCTGCTCCTTTTGTTGAATATTAATTGGCCATAGACACATGGGTTTATTTCTGGACTCTTTATTCTGTTCCATTGATTTATATGTCTGTTTTTACGCTAGTACCAGAAGTTTTGATTACAGTGGCCTTGTATTATAGTTTGATGTGAAGTATTGTGATCCCCCCTACTTTGTTCTCCCTCAAAATTGCTGTGGCTATCGGTGTCATTTATGATTCCATATAAATTGTTGAAATGTTTTTTCTATATCTGTAAATACGTCATTGATATTTTAATAGGGATTGCATTGAATCTATAAATGGCTTTGGGTAATATGGACATTTTGATGATGTTAATTCTTTCAATCCATGAACATGGTATATGCTTTCATTTATTTGTGTCTTCCTTAATTTCTTTCTTCAGTGTTGCACAGTTTTCTGCATACAGGTCTTTTACCTCCTTAGTTAAGTTTATTGCTAAGTATTTTATTTTTCTTGTTGCTATAGCCAATGGGATTTTTTCTTGATTTCTGTTTCTGATATTTCATTTTTGGTGTACAAAAATACCTTTGATTTCTGAATATCAACTTTGTATCCCACTGTTTTGCCAAATTCACTTAATAGGTTGAGTAGTTTTTTGGTGGACTCTATGGGATTTTCTATGTGCAGTATCACGTCATCTACAAACAATGACAGTTTTACTCCCTCCTTTCCAATTCGGATGCCTTTTACTTCTTTTTCTTATCTGACCACTGAGGCTAGGACTTTCAAAAGTATGTTAAACGGAAGTGGTGAAAGTGAACATCTCGTCTTGTTCCTGATCTTAGTGGGAAAGCTTTTAGGTTTTGCCCATTGAGTATGATTTTGACTGTAAGTTTTTCATATATGGCCTTTATTATGTTGAAGTATGTTCCCTCTGTTTGCACTTTGCTGAGTTTTTTAAATCATAAATGAGTGCTATATTTTATCAAATGTTTTTTCTGCATCTATTCATATGATCATATGATTTTTGTCTGAAAGACAAAGCCCTTACTACAAGAAATGTTAAAGGAACTTATCTAAGAAAAGGAAGATGACCAAAACTATGAACAGTAAAATGACAACAAACTCAGAACTATCAATAACTGAACCTAAAAAACAAAAAACAAATTAAGGAAACAATTGGAACAGGAACAGAATCACAGAAATAGAGGTCACATGGAGAGTTATCAGCAAGGAGGGTGAGGGGGGAGAGTGGGGGAAAAGTACAGGGAATAGGAAGCATAATTGAGAGATAGAAAATGGACAGGGGGAGGTTAAGAATAGTATAGGAAATGGAGAAACTGAAGAACTTCTATGTACGACCCATGGACATGAACTAAGGGACGGGGAATGATAGTGGGACATGGGATGCAGGGCGGAGGGGAATAAAGGGGAGAAAAAAGTCGGACAATATAATAGCATAATCAATAAAATGTACTTTAAAAATAAAAAAAAAGAATGACCTCAGAGCACCGTTATAAAATCTTTCAGCTCCCGGAAGCTCAGTGTAGATAGAAAGGCACACTTAGTGAAGGAAGTATTCACTTAGGTCCCCAGACACCATTTTATCTGTTGATGGAAGTAGACACCTGATTAGATATTTTCTAAACCTTCTAATCCATCTGATTGCTCTCCACCATTGTCTCTGAGAAAAACTTTCCCAAACTCTCACTTCTTAGATATATAAAAGTGCTTTGTGATTACAATTCTCTGAAGACGTAGGGAGAGTATATTATTTAGATAATATATTTGTATATTATCTAAACATGTTCCATGATGATAGTGTCTCTTTTATTAGACTTCAAGCTCCTGTTAGTGTTTAAACTAAAATTTAAGAGTAAAGGCTTTGTTGTTCCAAATTCCAGCTCTACCATTTATAGGCTGTGAGACCTTGAGGAAATTATCTAGCTTCTCTTAGCCATAGTTTCCACAGCTGGAAAATGTGACTAATGTTCTTACACCACAGAGTTTCTTGAAGAAAAAAAATATATAAGATGATTTATCAAAAACAATTTAGTATACTGAGACACAGGAAATTCTCTATAGTGTTCTCTACTATTTTGGCAAATTATTGACCCTCTTAGTCTCATTTCCTTGTGTGCAAAATGGGGACACTAAGGGTGCATAATTCATAGGCCTTTTGCCAGGATTAAGTTAATTATTCCACGGGCACTGTTTTAAAGTGTCTGAGACTAGTAAATGCTCAATAAATCTTACCTCTTAGTATTGTTGTTGTACTATTACTATTATCATCATCATACAATCATCATCATCTAATACTCTGCTGGCACCAGAGACCATGGCTTACAGATATTTCTCAACCCAGATCTTTGGGAGCTAAATACAGCTTAATATTTGTAGATGGCTCTCATGGAAATTTTGGGGTGAAATATCTACAGATTAAAGACATGCCACCAGGGGAGGAAAGCCCTGATATTAAAAAATCAGACGTTAAACCCATAACATGAAAATCCACTGAGTGCCAGAAAAGCTTTTCAAGTCTGGGTGCATGCAGGCTTGATTAGCACCAAGCAAAGAAATCTCTCTGCAGAAACATCTCTGAATAGTACTCTTAGAATTAACGAAAACTTTAAAAAAAATGGCAATGCCATTTAAACTCAGGCATGTTTCCATTTGAACTAATATCAAAATTCAGGAATCTCATTTTACAGAAAGTCAGAACTTAGAGAATTTGTAAGCAGTAGAATGTAGAACTTAAGATTTATATCCAATGTGTGCAGAACAGGAGTGTCTAGGGAGCTGTAAACACACTTTGGAAAGCAGCCAATCAGAACTCTCCTGCTTGGAGCTATGAGGCCAGAATGCCTCCTGACTGAAGCCAAGATACCAAAGGACCTCTGAGAGGTTCACTGTCCATTTTCTATGATGGGTAGCCTTGTACATGCTGCTGTAGGGGTAATTCTTTGGTATTAACAACAGTTACTCTATAAAACCACTCCTTGTTAACCAAAGAAAAATGACCTGCAAGAGCTAAAGCAAATCCCAATTATGGTTGAGAACTGGAGCTCATGTTTAATTTCTTTTTTTTTCCCTCCCTCTTTTTCTCTGTTATTTCCTATCACCCTACAGGCTAACACCTGGGAAATAAAACAGAAGGAAGCTAAAATTCACTGAGGGGTACCTGTGATGTGCCAGACATACCACTATGAGATTGGTAACCCTGTCCTCAGTTCACAGATAAGAATACTGAGACTCGTGGGGTTAAATAACTTGCCCAAGATCACATAGCTAGTCACTGGCAGATCCAGGGTTTTACTTAATTTCTCTCTTTTCTCTTTCCATGAGAACTAGCACATGTTTGTTTATTCTATAGAGTAACCTGAGGACCTTACACTTTCTAAAGATTTCTTCAATGAATTTTAATAAAACAACTTACATTCTTATGTATAACAAGATATAGCTTTTGTTTCATTGTAACATAGTCCAAGTGGATTCTGTTTCTTTTATTAATTCATTATCTATTCTTTCAACAAATTATTGAAATTGTTATAAGACTCTACTATAAGACTGGTCCAGGCACTGGAGATACATCAGTGAATAAAACAAAGATCACTGCCATTGTAGGTCTTAAATTCTAAAGGAGGAAGGGAGAAAATACTCAATAAATAAAAATTTATTTAGGATATCAAGAAATATTTATTAACTCAGAGGAGGTAAATAATTTAAACATCCACAAACCCATCAAAGTTGGAAATAAGACTGGATAGAATAAGAATTTTGATAGACTTAATAAGTTTGAAAATATTAAATTGATGTACTTTTCATTCATTTTAAAATCACAATACCTTGAGGTCCCCATACCCCATACCTAATAGATTTCAGAGACTCAGAGAAAGGGCAGGCATCATCTACAATTTTTTTAAAAATCTAGATTTCATGTTGACTGTCAAATTAGACTTACTGTGAGTCCATAACAAGATAATATTGTATTTTTTCAAGATAGGCCTTGTCAAAAGAGAAAAAAATCTCCATGATCCCTTTCTGTATCAAGAGACAAATCTGTTTTCTGCATACAGGTCTTTTACCTCTTTGCTTAAATTTATTCCTAGGTACTTTTTCTTCTTGCTATATGGAATGTTTTTTTTTTTTTCTGATTTCTTCTTCTATTTCATTGCTGGTGTACAAAAATGCCTTTGATTTCTGAATGTTGACTTTGTATCCTGCTGTTTTGCCAAATTCACTTATTAGGTTGAGGAGTTTTTTGGTAGAGTCTACAGGGTTCTCTATGTACATTATCATGTCATCTGCAAACAATGATAGCTTTACTTCCTCCTTTCTTATTTGGATGCCTTTTATCTCTTTCTCTTGTCTGACCTTTTCCAAGGAGGAGATACAGAGGGTCCAGAGGCATTTGAAAGGATGCTCAGCATCACTAGCCATCAGAGAAATGCAGATCAAAACCACCATGAGGTACCACCTCACACCAGTCAGAATGGCCATCATAAACAGATCCACAAACAATGGGTGCTGGCGAGGCTATGGAGAAAAGGGAACACTAGTACACTGTTGGTGGGAATGCAGACTGGTGCAGCCATTGTGGAAAGCAGTGTGGAATTTCCTCAAAAAGCTGAAAATGGAACTGCCCTTTGATCCAGTGATTCCCCCGCTGGGACTATACCCTAAGAATACCAAAACGTCAATACAAAAGAACCTATGCACCCCAATGTTCATAGCAGCACAATTTACAATAGCCAAGTGTTGGAAGCAACCTAAATGCCCATAAGTAGATGATTGGATCAAAAAATTATGGTGCATATACACAATGTGATACTATGCAGCAGAAAGAAAAAAAGAACTACTAAACTTCACAACAGCATGGATGGAACTCGAGAGCATTATGCTAAGCGAAATAAGCCAGGTGGCAAAAGACAAATACCATATGATCTCACCTATAAGCAGAACCTAACTAACAAAACAAAGATGCAAGGAAAATAAGACCAGAAACACTGAAAGAAAAAGAAACCAACAGAGACAAGAGAGAAGGAGAGAGGGGTAGGGGTGGGGAAGGAAAGAAAGGGGCAAGTCAAGGAACATACAGTAAGGACTCATGGACAAAGCCAAAGTGGGGAAGGATTTAGGGAAGGAGAGGGAGGAGGGGGTAAGGGAAAGTGGTGGGGGGAAGGCAGAGACAAATGTATTTGAAAAAATAAATTAATTAATTTTTAAAAGAAAGCTATTCTGCAATAGATTGTTCTTTTCAGACTTGATTTTAAGACATTTCAGTAGCTGGCTAATTGATATTTAACTCAGGTTAGATTATCCTGAAGAACAGTAACTTTTCTCCCATGTGTTGGAACATATATATTTTGGTTGTTTTTCAAACAGAAATCTTTCTACAGAGGATATCTTGCATTTGGGCTCAGAGAAGCAAAGATCTTCCTGACAATGATTTTCAGTAACATCACCAATGTCCTGGGTTTCCATGCCCTGTGCTGTAGATTAATAGATTCTCTCATCCAGTCTGTTGTGCTAGATATTTACCAGATGCCATAGAAACAATGGTGATAGCAGATGTAATTTTTGCCCTGTCAGGTTTTAGTCACAAAGAAAAGCTGACACGGAACAAGAAATTAATAGTGAGCCAAGCACTACAAAGTAGAAGTACACAGGATGACTAGAGTACCTACACAAGGTTTATCTAGACTGATGGGGTTACAGATGGAAGGGAACAGCATAGGGCACAAAAAAGAGAAAATAGATGTATTTGCATATCTTTAAAGTTATGGTTTAAAACCATACATTTGTAATTTCAATGATTCAAATCTTAGTGCAATCTTAAATTTCCAAAATTTAAAGTAAAAATGAATTGTCAATATCCTGGCTGTGATATCAACTATATTTTTGCAAAATGTTACCACTGGGGGGAAATGGGTAAAGGGTACACATAATCTCTTTGTATGTGAACCTAAAGAATCTTAAAGTATTTAATTTAAAAAAATGAAACATATATCATGCGGAGATATTTTTGTCTACTGCATTGGAAGGAAGACTTTTCAATTACTGACCAATAATGATTCAGCCATCCCAACTCCAAAACACTGAAATTCTCAGCTGGTGGGACATCTGGCTCATATTAATTGCTCTTCACAGCTTTTATGATGAAAAAAATGAGGGGATTCTAAGTGGGTATATGGACTCAAACTGCTAACTCCAACCGTAAAACCTTGGTCATTATAATAAATATGTTCACTTAATGTTTACAAGGGGCTTTCATGAGGTCAGCCAGTCAATTTCAGTTTTAGAGATCATACAAATAATAGCTTCTTTGAGTCATTAGTACAGTTTTTTTTAAACTATAGATTTTAATTCAAGCCACTGTTGTGTATATTTCTCTCTTTAATATTTTCATTTTATTCCTAACAAGGCCTAGCCCAGACATTGAGGGGCCATGTAAATACAGTTGACTTAAATATTTTTAAAAATCTCTCTGAGCACCTCAAAGACCACACCAGACTTTTCTAGTTAATATTTCCACTTAAACAAGAGAGGGTGGCACTTCAACCATAAACAGAGTGGAATGGTCAACCATAATAATATGGACCCTGAGGTTCATAGCTTGGTTTCCCTAGGATGTATAATTAATAATCAATAATTATTCAACTTCTAAATAAATTTTAGTACCTGCCTTTCCTCCTATACTCTTCATAACCTACACTGAAGCCAGGTGAATACATTTTTTCCATCTTCTTCAAGATGAGCCAAGCCTCTGAATTGTCTTCAGTGTTCATATTGATTAGTTAAACAACAACCCATCCATCTGTTCATCCATCCTCATAGTGAGAAGGAAGAGCTAATGTTTATTATCTTCTTACTATAAATATTAGGCAGTGTGCTGAAATTATATAAAATTCATATTATCTCATTTAATCTTTACAAAAAAGCAGTATATGCATCTTATAAATAATTAAATTAAAGCATAGAAATATCATATTGATTAAGGTCACTTATCCAATGTTGATAATTTCCAAATCTAAATTGCCAGCTGTGCCCTCTCTGGAACTTTAGACCAATATATCCAATTCTACACTTGAATATCTCAAGTTTCATAGTCACCTCAAATATCGCATATGCAAAACCAAAATATGGACCACACTCCCCTCTACCACCACAAACACCTGTGTTCCCTCAGGATCTCAGAGTCTGACAACCAGTGTTCATCTAGTTGTTCAAGCTTTGCCTGTAGAGTCACCTCAAATGTCCCTTTCCTTTCCTCCTAAATGCTACCTATCAGCATATCCAATCATCTCTACCTTCCAAAGAGAGCCAAAATGTGACTATTTTACCCCATATCCAGTGACATCATTATAATCCCTCAACTTGTCAACTGTAATTGCTTTTCTTTTTTTAATTAGCCTTTATATTGTACTTTAAAAAAATATTTATTTATTTACTTACTTTTCATTTTTCACATAGATTTGTCTCTATTTACCAGCCTCCATTTTCCCCTGGCCCACCTACCACATGCTCCCACCCTCAATCTTTTGCCACTTTGGCTTTGTCCATATGTCCTTCACATCTGTTCCTTGATCTGACCATTCCCCTTCCTCTTCCTGATACCTCTCTCCTTCCCTCCCCCCAGTCCCCATTAGTTTTGTCTTTCTTTCAGTGTTGTTGGGTCATATTTTCCTTGACTGCTTGCTTTGCTGATTATGTTCCAATTATAAGAGAGATCATACGGTATTTGTCTTTCACCATCTGGCTTATTTCACTTAGTATAATGCTCTCCAGTTCCATCCATGCTGTCAAGAAGAGGAGTAGCTCTTTCTTTCTTTCTGCTGCACAGTATTCCATTGTGTAAATGTACCATAGTTTTTTTTATCCACTCATTTACTAATGGGCACTTAGGTTTATTCCAACACTTGGTTATTATAAATTGTGCTGCTATGAACATTTAGGACCATAGCTTCTTTTGAATTTGTGTTTTGGGATTCTTAGGGTATAATCCCAGCAGTGGAATCACTGGGTCAAAAAGAAGTTCTGTTTTTAGGTTTTTGAGGAAATTCCAAACTGTTTTCCACAGTGGCTGCACCAGCCTGCATTCCCACCAACAGTGTACTAAGGTTCCCTTTTCTCCACAACCTCGCCAGCACTTGGCCATCCTGATTGGTTGAAGTGGTATCTCATTGTGGTGTTAATTTGTATCTCTCTGATGGCTAGTGATGATGAGCATCCTTCATATGTTTCTGGGCCCTAAATATGTCCTCCATAGAGAAGGGTCTGTTCAGGTCCTTTGCCCATTTTTTAATTGGATTGTTTGTCTTCCTGCAGTGGAGTCATGTGAGTTCTTTATATATTTTGGAGATCAAACCCCTGTCCGAGGTATCATCAGCAAATATATTTTCCCATATGGTTGGCTCCCTTTTCATTTGCTGGTGTTTTCTTTAGCCATGCAGAAGCTTCTTATTTTGATGAAGTCCCATTTACTTATTCTTCCCTTTATGTCCCTTGCACTAAAGGACATATCAGTGAAACTATTGCTGCATGAGACATCTGAGAGTTTCCTGCCTATGTTCTCCTCTAGGACATTTATGGTATTGCGACTTGTATTTAAGTCTTTTATCCATCTTGAGCTTATTTTTGTGTAGAGTGTAAGTTGGTGGTCGAATTTCAATTTTTTCCATGTAGCTGTCCAGCTCTCTCAATATCATTTTTTGAAGAGGCTATTTTTACTCTATTTTATGCATCTGCATCCTTTGTTGAATATTAATTGACCATAGAGACATGGGTTTCTTTCTTGGCTCTCTATTTTATTACATTGATCTATGTATCTGTTCTTATGCCATTATCAGGCTGTCTTGATTACAGTGGCCTTGTAATATAATTTGATGTCAGGTATTGTAATCCCTTCTACTTTGTTCTTTCTCAAAATTGCTGTGGCTATTCAGGGTCATTTATGGTTCCATATAAAGTTTTTAAATATTTGTTCTATGTCTGTGAAAAACGCCATTGGTATTTAAATAGGGATTGCATTGAATCTATAAATTATTTTCGGTAGTATGGACATTTGGATGATGTTAATTCTTCCAATCCATGAGCACAGCATATGCTTTCATTTATTTGTGTCCTCCTTAATTTATTTCTTCAGTGTTGTATAGTTTTCTGCATACAGGTCTTTTACCTCCTTGGTTAAGTTTGTTCCTAGGGACTTGTTTTCTTGTTGCTAAAGCAAAGTGGATTTTTTTCATGATTTCTGTTTCTGATATTTCATTGTTGGTATACAAAAATGCCTTTGATTTCGAATATCGACTTTATATCCCGCTGTTTTGCCAAATTCACTTATTAGGTCGAGTAGTTTTTTGGTGGAGTCTCTGGGGTTTTCCATGTACACTAACATGTTATCTACAATCATAGTTTTACTTCCTCCTTTCCAATTTGGATGCCTTTTATTTCTTTTTCTTGTCTGATCACTGTGGGTAGGACTTTGAATACTGTCTTTAATAGAAGCAGTGAAAGTGGACATCCTTGTGCTGTTCCTGATTTTAGTGGGAAAGCTTTTAGTTTTTGACCATTGAGTATGAGGTCGGCTGTAGGTTTTTCATATATAGCCTTTATTATGTTGAGGTGTGCACCCTTTATTCCCATTTTGCTGAGTGATTTTAACATAAATGGATGCTGTACCATATCAAATTCTTTTCCACATCTACATATATGATCATGTGGCTTTTGTCTTTCTTTTTGTTTATGTGATGTATTACATTTATTGATTTGTGAATATGAACAATCTTTGCAACTTTGGGATGAATTCTACTTAATTATGGTGGATGATCTTTTTAATGTATTGCTGGATGTGCTTTGCCAATATTTTGTTGAGGATTTTAGAGTCTATGTTCATCAGCAATATTGGCCTGTAGTTTTCTTTCTTTGTAGGGTCTTTATCTGGTTTTGGAATTAGGATGATGCTGTCCTCATAAAGAGTTTGGGAGTCTTCCCTCTTCTTTTATATTTTGGAACAGTTTGAGAAAGACAGGGGTTAGCTCTTCCTTAAATGTTTTGTAAAAATTCTCCTGTGAAACCGTCCGGTCCTGGGCTTTTGTGTGCTGGGAGTTTCTTGATTACTGCTTCAATTTCCCCAGCTGTTATCGGTCTGTTCAAGCTTTCTGTTTCTTCCTCCTTCAGTGTTGGAAGATTATACTTTTCTAAAAATTTGTCCATTTCATCAAGATTTTCAAATTTCTTGGCATATAATTGTTCATAATAGTTTCTGATGATCATTTGTATTTCTGTGGTATCAGTTGTTATTTCTCCTCTTTCATTTCTGATATTATTAATTTGGGTCCTCTCCCTTTTTTCTTGATGAGTCTGCTTAAAGGCTTGTCAATTTTATTTATCTTTTCAAAGAACCAGCTCCTGGATTGGTTCATCCTTTGAATTGTTCTCTCAGTCTCTAGGTCTTTCAGTTCTGCTCTGATCTTGATTATTTCCTTCCTTCTACTTGCTCTGGACTTTGTTGTTGTTTCTCCAGTGCTTGGAACTGGAGGGTTAGGTTTTTTATATGAAATGTTTCTATCTTTTTAAGATAGGCCTGCTTTTCTATCAGCTTCCCTCTCAGGACTGACTTCACTGTGTCCCATAGGTTTTGGACTATTGCATATTCATTTTCATTTGTTTCCAGACTTTCTGATTTCTTCTTGTTCTCATTATTGACCCATTCATTGCTTAATAGCATGCTATTCAGTCTCCATGAGTTTGAATGTTTTTGAGTTTTTTCCTTGAAGTTGGTTTCTAGTTTCAGTCCCCTGTAGTCTGAAAAAATGCTTGTTATGATTTCAATTTTTCTGAATTTGTTGAGGCTTACTTTGTGTCCTATCATGTAGTCTGTCTTTGAAAATGTTCCGTGTGCACTTGAAATGAATATGTATTTTGTTTCTTGGGATGAAAGGTTCTATCAATGTCAGTTAAGTCCAATTGATCAAATTCATCATTCAGTTCCACAATATCCTTGTCGATATTTTGTTTGGAAGATCTATCCATTTTTGACATGCATGGTTTAAATCCCCTACTATCAGTGTGTTAATGTCTATATCTTTCTTGATTTTCTCCAAGATTTTCCTTACATATTTGGGTGTTCCTATGTCGGTTGCATGTGTTTACAATCTTTATGTCTTCCTGATTGATTCTTCTTTGAGTATCAGGAAGTGCCCTTCTGTGTCTGTTTCTATGGCTTTTGTTTTGAAATCTATTTTGTCTGATATAAGTATTGCAACATGGGTTTTTTTTTGTGGGTGCTCAGTCCACCTTCTTGAGCCTCTACAGCACTTTTTACCATTTAGGTTATTCTAAAGCCTATTCCTTTGTCTGTCCGAGGTTTTAGGGCTCCTTTCTCGCTATTCAGTTGTTTTCCAGGTAATTTCACCACAATTTCATTGTAATTCCAGATTGGTCCTGGGAGGAGGTCAGTGTGACTTCCACTCACTCCTTCGCCATCTTGAAGTCTCCCTGTAATTGCTTTTCAACTGATCTTTCCACTTCCACATTTGACTTTCTAGTCTATCCAAACACATAATAATACTAACCTTAAAAATTTTTATATATCAAATTACTCCTTGGCCCAAAGTTCTCATTGTATTTATTAGTTTTTTATCCACATTTCTTTGCTTAGCTCTGATATATTGAATCAATATTCAGAATAGGACCCCAGACCATTTTGGTGGCAATTTCCAGTAGAAACAATGAAAATTCTACAGGTTCAGAATTGCTAGAATGATTGAAACTGAAAAATTATGTAGTAATCCATTTTTATTTTACAGATCAGGAAACTGAATCTCAGAGATATCTGATGACTTCTAAATATCAACTAGCTAATAAATAATTGGGTTCAATTTTATATTGATGATTCCTGGTTCTTGGCCAGTGCTTCATACTGGAGATTACCCTGTCTTAATTTTCTGGTGGCTATGAATCACATCTCAGAAAAACATCTATATGTGTCAAAACCACGAATAATTGATAGATCAAAGTCAATGTAAAGATAAATTATCTCTATTTTCTGATATTACCAGTTTATTTTGGCTATGGAGGGACTCATAATATAACTGCTATCTAATTTTTCAGTTGTTACTATAGGCTATGGATACTCTATTAGTACATATCATCAGTTCCAAGTCTGTATGAGAGTGTTATTAATATAAAGTCTTTTCATGACTGTGAGAAATAATAGCCACAAGTATTAACATTCTAACTGATGATAAAGGTTGTCTCAACCAAAACAAATGCTGTTACTCAAATTTAAATGATCTTGCTTTAAGTATTTAACATGGAAGCATAGGAAAGCAGAATCATGATCTGTGTCTAACAGGGCTGCACCTATGAGCTGGCATACACTATGAGCTCAATAAATACTTATTGAATAAATGAATGCTGTTCATTATATAAATGTTTATAATACACCAAAATTAGAAATAACATAAATGCCCAATAGTAAGAATTTGAATATATAATTTAAGGAAGATTTATACAACTAAATTAAATTTACTTAAAGTAGAAGTATATTTACTAACATGGAAAAATTCAAAGTATGTTACTTCATTACAAAAAGAAGTTATAAAAAGTTTTGGTTTAATCTAATGCTATGTTTTAAGTACTGAATAAATGAAAAGACAAAAGGGAAGGAGGGAGGAGAGGGACAGAGAGAAAAGGACATATAATTAACGAAAGAAAATTTCATATAATGGAAGAGTATATTCTAAAATATTTTCCTAGGTGATAACAAATAATATATTGTTTGTTTTTATGTATTTGTGTTAAAATAGATTGAAACTGAGAAATTATGTAGTAATCTATTTTTATTTTACAGATCAGGAAACTGAATCTCAAGATATCTGATAACTTCTAAATATCAAGTAGCTAATAAATAATTTGATTCAATTTTATATTGATGATTCCCGGTTCCTGGCTCAGTTTCTCAGCGGTGGCCTTACATAACATCAATTATTGTATTAATAATTGTTTTAGGGACTTTTGGTCAAGATGGCAAAATAGATAAACTCTATGCTACCCTCCTCCCATGACCACATCAAAATTTACAACCAAATTACAGAGAAATCTTCACTGAGAACTACCTGAAAACTAGCTGAAGAGAATTCCTATGCAAAAGATATAAACAAGAAGCCACTTGGAAACTGGTAGGAGGGGCAGAGATGTGGAATGGACAGGTCCCAAACTCACAGTGTGGCAATTAAGAAACAGGAAAAATATCTCATATGCTGAGGTACCCCTGAGGAACAAGGAGTTTCAGCCTCACAAAAGGCTCCTTAACACAGGGCATCAGTGCCAGGAAAAGGTGTCCGTGTAACATCTTTCTATGAAAACCAGCAAAGAATGTGACCAAGAAAGATGAAGGTGATGATGAACTACTTTAGTTTTTTCTTGTCTGAGAAGCTCTTTATTTGCCTTTCAATTCTAAACGATATATTTGCTGGGTAGAGCATTACTATAGGAAATGTTAAAGGGATTTATTTAAGAAAAAGGAGATCAAAACTATGAAAAATAAAATGGAAGTAAATACATATCTTTCAACAAATGAATCTAAGAAACAAACTAATCAAACAAGAAGAACAGAGGCAGAATCATGGATATGGAGAGTGTTTTGATGGTTGCCAGATGGGAGGGGTGTATGGGGGAATGGGTGAGGAGGTGAGGGGATTAAGAAGTACAGATAAGCAGTTACAGAACAGCCACGGGGCTGTAAAGTATACTCTAGGAAATGGAGTAGCCAAACCATTTATACACATGACCCAAGGATATGGTGGGGAGATTGCCTGAGGGAGTGAGGGGTGCTGGGTGGAGGTGAGGAAAGAGGGGGAAATTGGGACAACTGTAATAGCATAATCAATAAAATATTATTTTAAAAAAAAGGAAGACAAAAAGTTGCTAGTGATTGAGACACTACTCTCAAAGGGTCCAAGCACAGACTTAGTCACTCAGACTCACTTGCTCTAAACTCCTGCACTAGGGCAGGAGCTTGATCAGAACCAGGAACACATGGGGTGGAACTAAATTGACTAACTTCAAGGTGAGGGCTGGAAGGGCATAAATCAGGACAACTCTTTCCAGGAACAATAGTGCTGGCAAGCACTATTTCCTTGTTGAACTCCACTACCCAGCCAGCCTGGCACAAGCATGCACCAACAAGGAGCTCTCAGTTAACATGGCTAACACCATTTGTATTGCCCTGCTGATTCCCAGAGACCCCCTTCCGCCCAACTCACCTGTTAGTCCCAAACTCTTCTAGTAGCTTCTCCACACAAGCAGCCTGCTTCAGTTCTTGCTGCAGACTTTCCCAAAACTTTCAAAAGCCCACAAACCCAAACAAGTAGCATCCTGCCTTGGGGTGCGTTATAGCTCTTGCTAAAGAGACCAAAGCCTAGCACAGGCAGTGACAGGTCTCAACTTGCATTGTAACTCCCATCAGGTAGACCCAAGCCTGGCCTCAGCGGTGGCCTGTCTTGGCTGGGGATGTAGTTTAAACTAAGTGGCCATAAGCTCAGCACATGCAAAAGCTGGCCTCAGAACTCATCATGGTGCCCACCAGAGGGTTCCAAGCCAAGCACAAATGGCAGCTGGACTTGGCTCACAATGTAGACTCTCCAAAGCCAGCACAAGCTGCAACCAACTGCAGAACACTTTGTAGCTCCTACCAAAAGGCCTCCAGGCCCACACAAGAGGCAGATGACCTTAGTCAGCATTGGAGCTGCTCCCAAGAGTCTCTAAACCCAACAAACCTGATATCCAGTTTAAGATTATATCAGAATATCACCGAACCAGCCCCACAAATGACATACCTGAAGGGCAGACTCATCTGACTCACCTGGTACCAGAGCCCCACTAAAATGATTCCTGCTTTGCAGAGTCAGCCCTTGTACAACAGCTTGCCTGCAAGACTCATACCCACCCTTCACAGCCACTCAGCCTGAGTGTCAACCACACCCACGAATATGCCAAGGAAAATTGAGGGCCAACTACAATAGTGAGGCACATACAACCCACACAGAGGATACTCCTGGATCATCTTGCTCAAGTGACCAGAAAGGCTGCACCATAGGGTCCCTTAGGACACCTTCTACATAAAATACTATATCAAGACTGGGAGATAAAACAGATATACCTAATACATAGCAACAAACAGAGAGTCAGCTAAAAGAGGAAAACAAAAAGCATGACCCAAATGAAAGAAAAGTACAAAACTTCAAAACTAAGAACAAAATAAATTGGCAGCAAACAATATACTATATACAGAGTCTAAAGCACTGGTTATAAGCATGTTCAATCAACCTAGGGGAAGAATATATGAACTCTATGAGAACAACAAAGATAAAGGTAAAAAAAAAAAAGATAGAACACACAAAATAGAACCATTCAAAATGAAGGCTACAAAAAATTGCCATGAAAAATACATTAGAGGTATTTAATAACAGTCCAGGAAGATCAGAGGATCAAATCAGTGATCATAAAGACAAAGTAGTGGAAAACACCCAACAGGAACAGCAAAAAAAGGGAAATAGAATTTTTTTAACAAGTAAGGATAGTTAAACAGATCTCTTGGACAATATCAAGTATACCAATAGTTCCATCTTGAGTACCGCTTGAAAAAAAGAGGGAGAGCAAGGAATTAAAACCTGTTTGAAAAAATAATAACTGAAATCTTCCTTACCTGGGAAAAGAAATAGACATACAAGTCCAGGAAAAACAGAGACTGAAACAAGATCAACCCAAAGATGCCCACCCCAAGATATGTAATTCATATACCAATGATTAAAGACAAAGAGAGAATCTTAAAAGTAGCAAGAAAAAAAGAAAAACAGTTCTTAGTTAATACAAAAGATCTCCCATAAGGCTGTCAGCTAATATTTCAACATAAATTTTGCAGGCCAGAGGAGTTGGCACAAAACATTCAGTGATGTGAGGCAAAAACTTAAACCAAAATCAATCTACCCAGCAAGAGTATCATTTAAAATCAGAGATATAAAGAGTTTTCCAGACAAGAGAGAGTTAAAGGAGTTCATTATCACTAAACAAGTATTATAAATAATATGAAGGGGAATTTTTTATATAGAAACAAATCAAAAAAAAGAATAAGAAGATATATGAAAGGAAAAATTTTCACTGGCAAAGGCAAACAGATAGTAAAAGCATTGGATCAACAAACTATAAAGCTAATACAAAGGTTAAAAGACAAAAATGGGAAGATCATATATAATTACAACAATAAATTAAGGGATACATGCAAATGCACACAAAAAGGAAATAAACAATAATAACAAAAACATAGACATGGAGGAGGCAAGTAAAAATTGTAGTGATTTTAAAATGTATTTGAACTTAAGCAACCATCAAGAGAAAAAAAGACTGCCAATGACATAGCTTGGTATATGAAACACACAGTAACCACAAACCAACACTCTAAAATAGATATACAAAAAATTAAGAAAAAGGAACCCAAACACAACAATATAGAAAGTCATCAGCATATAAGAGTAGAGAGCAAGAGAATAAGAACAAAGAAAAACTACAGAAACAATCAGAAAACAATAAAATGTCAACAACTGCATGCTTATCAATGATTCCTTTAAATGACAATGGACTAAATGCTCAAATCAAAAGCTGTAGCATGTCCAGATAGATTTTTAAAAAATCAAGACCTGTATATATGCTACTACAAGACACTCACTTCAGACCAAAAGAAACACACGAACTAAAAGTAAAGGGATGGCAAACAATATTTCTTCTTAATTGAAAGAAACAGACAGACAAAGAAAAGCTGTGGCAGAAATACTTATATCTGACAAAATAGGCTTTGAAACAAGGTGGTAACAAGAGACAAAGAAGGGCATTTCTTAATGATAAAGGGATCTATTAAATAAGCAGATATAACTCTTGTAAAAATTCACACATCCAGCTTAGGAGCACCTAAATGTGTAAAGCAAGTGTTGATAGACACAAAGGAAGACAGAGGTTAACAGTAATACAGACATAATAACAGCACATTGAAATCAATGGATACATCATCCAGATAGAAAAATCAGTAAGAAAACAGTAAACATTAAATGACACATTAGTGCAGGTAAACTAAATTTCTATTTTTAAACATTTCATTCAAAGAAGCAGAATATACATTCTTTTTTATAGCAATTTTTTGTTTTTGTTTTTGTATTTTATTTTAATTTATTTTTTCAAATACATTTGTCTCTGCTTCCCCCCCCCCCCCGCCACCACTTTCCCTTGCCCCCTCCTTCCTTCCCTCCCTCAGCTCTTCCCCTTTGGTTTTGTCCATGAGTCCTTGCTATATGTTCCTTGACTTTCCCCTTCCCTTCCTTTTCCCCTGCCCCCCTCCCTCCTTCCCTCTTGTCTCCATTGATTTCTTTTCCTTTCAGTGTTGCTGGTCTTATTTTCCTTGCACCTTTGTATTTTAAAAGAATGTATATTCTTTTTAAGTGCACATAAAATATTTTACAGGATAGATCACATGTTAGGACACAAAGAAAGTCTCAATAAATTTAAGAAAACTGAAGTCACATTAAGCATCTTTTCTGATCACAATAGTATGAAACTAGAAATCCATTAGAAAAGCAAAATAGAAAAGCACAAACACATGAAGCCTAAGTAACATGCTACTGAACAATGAATCGGTTAATAACAAGATTAAAGAAAATACTAAAAGATAACTTGAGACAAATAAAAATGAAAACACAATGATCCAAATATATAGAACAAAGTACTTTTAAGAGGAAAACCATAACAATACAGTACTACCTCATAAAACACCAAAAATTTCAAATAAACATTCTATCCTCACACCTAAAGAAAGGAAAAAGAAAAACAAACAAAGCCCAAAGTGAATAGAAGTAGGGAAATAATAAAGAACAGAATATAAATATAATAAACAGACTCTAAAAAACAGTAAATCAATGAAACCAAGAGCTATTTCTTTTTAAAAAAATAATTTATTTTTCTATTGTTGTTCAACTACAGTTGTCCCCATTTTCCCCCGAGGACTCTCCACTGCCCCACCCAGCCCCACCTCTCACACTCAATCTTACCTTCACATTGGCTTTGTCCTTATGTTTTTTAAAAAGATAAACAAAATTAATAAACTTTTAACTAGAGTCATCAAGAAAAAAAAAGAGAAAGGTCCTAAATAAATAAAATCTGAAATACAAAAGATGTAACAATCTACATCACAGTAATACAAAGAATTATAAGAAAATACTATGAACAATTCTTTGCCAACAAATTAGACAACCTGGAAGAAATGGATACATTTCTAGAAATATACAAACTTTTAAAACTGAATCAGGAATAAATAGAAACTCTGAACATGTCAGTAACTACTAACAAAATTGAGTCCGTAATCAAAAAACTCCCAGAAAACCAACTCCTGAACCAGATTGCTTTACAGGTGAATTTTGCCAAACATTCAAAGAAGAATTAATACCTATCTTCTCAAACTACTTAAAAAAAAAATGAAGAGAAGGGAAGATTCCCAAACTCATTTTATGAGGTCAGCATTATCTTGATAGCAAAACCAGAAAAGGACATAGGAAAAAAAAATGACAGGCTAATATCTCTGATGAACATAGACACAAAAATCCTCAACAAAATAGTACTAAATCAAATTCAGCAACATGTTAAACAAGTCATACATCACAATAAAGTGGGGTTTAATCATTGTATACAAGTTTGGTTCAATATCCACAAATTAATTAACACGATATATCACATAAACAAAGTAAAAAGTAAAAATCATATGATCATGTCAGTAGATGCAAAAAAAAAGCATTTGAGGAAACCCAATAACCATTTATGAGAAACATTCTCAGCAAAGTGTAGATAGGGAGAATATACCTCAAAATAATAAAAGACAACATCATACTCAAAAGTAAAAAGCTGAAACCTTTTTAAGATCAAACACAAGACAGGAACGATCACTTTCATCACTTCTGTTCAACATAGTACTGGAATTTCTAGACACAGCAGTCATGTAGGGGGAAAAAAAGCAAGAGGCACCCAAATTGGAAATGAAGGAATAAAACTATCATTTGCAGATGACATGATTCCATAGAGGGAATTAAATAAAGTTTCAAAGAAAAACCTGTTAGAACTAATGAATTCAGTAAAGATCAGGATATAAAATTAACATTCAGAAATTGGCTACACTTTATACACTAATTACAAACTATCAAAAAGAGAAATTATGAGAACAATCCCATTTATAATCATACCTAAGTGAAAGGATAAAATACCTAGTTATAAATTTAGCCAAGGAGTTTAAATACCTATATTCGGAAAACTATAAGACATTAAAAAAGAAATTGAAGAAGATACAAATAAATGGAAGCATATACCATGCTCATTAATAGAAAGAATTAACATCATTAAAATGTCCATGCTACCCAAAACAATTTACAGATGCAATGCAATTAGTATCAAATATTAATGGCATTTTTCACAGATCTAGAACAAATAACCATAATATTTATATGGAACCACAAAAGGCCCTTAAAAGCCAATGAAATACTGAGAACAAAAGAACAAAGTTGAAGGTATCATGCTACCTGATATCAAATCATACTAAATAAAGCTATAGTAATCAAGATAGCATGGTGCTAGCAAAAAAAACAAAAACAAAAACAAAACCCAAAAAACAAAAACCAGACACATAGATCAATGATGGAACATAATAGAGAGCCCAGAAATAGACCAATGTCTAGAAGCCTAACTAATCTATGACAAAGGAAGCAGAATACACCATGGAATAAAGATAAGTCTATTCAATAAATAGTGTTGGGAAAACTAGACAGGCACTTGCACAACAATGAAACTAGACTACTTTCTTATACTCTATACAAAAATAAACTCAAAATGAATTAAAAATTTAAATGAAAGACCTGAAACTAACATAGGCAGTAAATTCTCTGACATGGAGAATTTTTGACCTGTCTCCCAAGGCAAGAGAAACAGGAGAAAAAATAAATCAACAAATGGGACTACAAAGAACTAGAAAGTTTTGCACAGTGAAAACAACATAATTAATGGAAAAAGATATTTGCCAATGATACATCAGATAAGGAATTAATATCCAAAATATATAAGGAACTCATATAACTTAACACACATACAACAGCAATCCAATTAAAGATCAGAAGAGGGCATGACTAGACACCTCTTTCTCCAAAGAAGACATACAGATTGCCAGTAAACATGTACAAAGATGCTCAACATATTAATCATCAGGAAAATGCAAATTAAAACCACGATGAGATATCACCTCACCCCTGTCATCATGGTTTCATCAGTAAGTTAACAAACCAGTGTTGGCGAAGATGTGGAGAAAAGAGAATCTTAGTGCACTTTTCGTGGGAATGTAAACTGGTACAGCCACTATGGAAAATTTTATGGAAATTCCTCAAAAAATTAAAAATTGAACTACCATATGATCTACCCATTCCACTTCTCGGTATTTATCTGAAGAAACCCAAAACAATAATTCAAAAAGTTATACTCATCTCTATGTGCATTGCTGCATTATTGAAAATAACCAAGATATGGAAGCATCCTAAGTGTCCATCTATAAACAAATTGATAAGGAAGAGGTGGTACATATAGACAATGGAATATTACTCAGCCATAAAAAAGAATGAAATCTGACCATTTGCAACACCATGAATGAACATAGATACTATTATGCTAAGTAAAATAAATCAAAGAGAAAGACAAATATCATATGATTTCAAGTATATGTGGAATTTACAAAACAAAATGAACAACAAATGAAATAGAAACAAATAGGGAACAAATTGAGGTTAGCCAGATGAGAGGCGCTTGGGCAAATGAGTGAAAAATGTGAAAGAAATTAAAAAGTACAAAGTGTCAGCTGTAAAAGTAGTCATGTGGATGAAAAGTGTAAAGAATATAGTAAATAATATTGTAATAATTATGCAGGGTATTAGGTACTAGATTTCTCAGGATGATCACTCTGTAAGTTATATAAATGTCTAATCATGATGTCATCCTCCCGAAACTAATGCAATTGTATTTCATCTGTAATTTAAAAATAAATGAAAAATTATTGCTTTACAAGGGACACAAAGGAAAGAATAAACAAGTGGGACCTCATCAAAATAAGAAGCTTCTGCACAGCTAGAGAAAACATCAGCAAAATGAAAAGGGAATCAACCATATGGGAAAATATATTTGCTAATGATACATCAGATAGAGGTTTGATCTCCAAGATATATAAAGAACTCTCTCGACTCCACTCCAAGAAGACAAACGATCCAATCAAAAAATGGGCAAAAGACCTCGGCAGACGTTTTTCCAAGGAGGAGATACAGAGGGCCCAGAGGCATTTGAAAGGATTCTCAGCATCACTAGCCATCAGAGAAATGCAGATCAAAACCACCATGAGGTACCACCTCACACCGGTCAGAATGGCCATCATAAACAGATCCACAAACAACAGGTGCTGGCGAGGCTGTGGAGAAAAGGGAACCCTAGTCCACTGTTGGTGGGGATGCAGACTGGTGTAGCCATTGAGGAAAGCAGTGTGGAATTTCCTCAAAAAGCTGAAAATGGAACTGCCTTTTGATCCAGTGATTCCCCTGTTGGAACTATACCCCAAGAATCCCAAAACACCAATTCAAAAGAACCTTTGTACCCCAATATTCATAGCAGCACAATTTACAATAGCCAAGTGTTGGAAGCAACCTAAATGCCCATCAGTAGATGATTGGATCAAAAAATAATGGTACATATACACAATGGAATACTATGCAGCAGAAAAAAAAGAACTACTAAACTTCGTGACAGCATGGATGGAACTCGAGAGCATTATGCTAAGCGAAATAAGCCAGGGGGTGAAAGACAAATACCATATGATCTCACCTATAAGTGGAACCTAACCAACAATACAAAGATGCAAGGAAAATAAGACCAACAACACTGAAAGGAAAAGAAACCAACAGAGACAAGAGGGAAGGAGGGAGGGGGGCAGGGGAAAAGGAAGGGAAGGGACAAGTCAAGGAACATACAGTAAGGACTCATGGTCAAAACCAAAGGGGAAGAGTTGAGGGAGGGAGGGAGGGGGTAAGAGAAAGTGGTGGGGCGTAGGCAGAGACAGATGTATTTGAAAAAAAAATTAATTAATTAAAAAAATAAAAAGATAAAAATAAAAATATATAAATAAAATCTTTTAAAAAAATTTAGTAGAGATCAACAAATTTATTCAGCAACCTAATGTCATCTAAATGAAATGTAAAATGAGAGTAATTGTTGTCTTTCATTGTCACAAAAAAACAGACAAAAAAATCTCTCTAAACCAAATTACCATTTATTTCCCATACTTTTTAACTGTTTGTCTGTTAAATATTTTTACTGACATATGTGGGAATGAGAGCTTCATGGATTTTAAAAATTAGGTTCAATTCCTTTCTAAATGCAATCCTGTATGACAATAGGTATCCAATAGTATCTAAGCAGGGTTATTTGAACAATGAGTATATATATTATAGTATGCAAAGAGCCACAAATGCCAAACACTAAAACGTCTGCAAACATCCAAGATTTCCAGTTCCAAGGATATAATTATCATCTTGGGATTTGTTAGGTGTCTTGTTGAAGACATTTTCATTTCGATAAAATGATGACCTTGCAAGGAGAAGAATGCTCTAACATCTCATGTTAACCTCAGTAGTCCTGATCAAGGGAAGGTTCTTTTTGTAAATGATTTAAGGGAATAATCACTAAAGCCTTTTGTTGCCTGATAATATCAAAGAATACCTCTTTATCAAGCCACTGTATGAGAAAATGTGTTTATATCACAATAGTATGTGGCCGCAGGTAATAACTTCAAAATAATTATTATTGGCAACAAGCTTCCATCAGTCTTTGGGCTAAATTAAAAGTAAATACTAGTATACCTTCCATTCCCCAGATTCTCATTACAGAGTAAGAATTTTTTTTTAAATGCCCTGGTTGGTTGCCTCAGTTGGTTGGGTGTCCTCCTGAAAACCAAAAGGTCATGGGTTTAATTTCTGGTCAGGGTACACTCCTGGTTTGCAGGTGCAGTCCTCAGTCAGGGAATGCCCTAAAGGCAACCGATCAATGTTTCTCTCTCACATCCATGCTTATCTTCCACTCTTTCTCCCTCCCTTCCCATCCCTCTATAATTAATATAAAGAAAAAATCTAAAAATGTTTTTTAAAAATTAAACCAACGATTCAGATATGAATTCTGAAATCAGAAGGAGAAATTATAGTCAAAATGCTTTTTTATGCACTTGGCATATCTTATGACTTAAGAATAAGTGAAGATGAGGAGCAAGAATGCTGTTTTAACACACGACAATCAGACACACCTATGACAATCAGGAAAAAGAGACCTAAAAAAGGAAATGAAGGGGCACAGAGAAGGATCAGGATTTCTTCAAGTCTTAATGTCTCTTAAGCTTCAATTTTACCAATTTAATTCTACATTTATTAGATGCCTATAAGACAGCCAATACTGTATCAGTCTCTGAGGACAGAAAATGAAGACAATTAATTGACTCTTTAATAGGACAAGTATACATAAACAAATTATAGTAACACACTATACAAAGGAAATCACCATCGTCGTCATAATTAACAGCACAGAGTAACTTTAGAACTTCTTTTCTTCACTTAAATTTTACCTTTTAGTCCTGAAATAACCAAAATAGTTTAGGGACAATCCATGGCTCCTTTTCACAGATGTGGAAACAAGACTTCAAAAGATTAATAACATCATTTCACAAAGCTATATAATGCCATGCTTTAGAATTGGAATCCAGGTCTATCAGACAGCAAAATTCAAGCCTATAACCACTGTATCAATGCACCTCCAATATTTGAGGTTCATGTGAACTGCTTCAGAAACAAAAATAAGGAATAAGGTAATTAGGAAATAGGAATAATGCAAAGACAATTTATTGCTTATAGGTTTTTGTTCCTCTTTTATCTTTTGTCTTTTTATCTGTTATCTTTTATCTTTTGTTCCTGTTTCATCTCTTTTATCAAATTCTGATACCCCAAACAACTAGACCAAGAGTTAAACACTTGGGCTCCAGTTCTAGCTTTTCCATTCTTCTTTCACCAAGACTGTTTTAAATGACAGTAGATGATTAAGAAAAAAAATATATATATATATTTGTGTGTGTGTATATACATACATATATATATTTTCAATGATTCTCATTTTATTCTGTTGATCAAGATTTTTCTTATGTGAGTGAGAGGGTTTTACTATGAAAGATAACAGTTCTTGCTCCATCAGTGGTAATGTTGACATTGACTTTAGTTTTCTATCCACTTCAGATGCTTGGAAGTCAACTTAGACAATATCTTAATTGCTACTTCTTCACAATGTATAATAAAACAGCATTTACTTTTAACAACCCCCTTGTTAAGGTCCTTGGGACTAAAAATGGTTCTACTGAAGCAATCTTTTATTTGTAGAGTTGAATGTAACATCCTAGTTAGGTTTCAATATTCGTATCACAAACTACAAGTTGATTTCTAATCAGCTAATGGAATAAGAACAGAGAGGAAGAAAACTCATTGAAGGTGACTAACACCTTCATTAGCCCAAGAGTGAGACTAAGAGTCATAGGGGTCCCAGACTTCATTAGGAAGCCAAAAGGCAGCTAAGTTTACCCTTATTGTCAATTAGTAGGGAAGGCAGTGGCTGTGCAATCCATGTAAAGCAGGACCCAAATGTGGCCAGTCTCTGTGCAACAGTGTACGCAGAGGAAGCAGTCAGATTTACAGTTTTAAAAGTGGGGAGGCAAAGAATGAAGTTTATTTATTAAAAAAATGTGTATTTATTCTTACATGTTTAACCTTCAGTCACCATCAAAGTACTCTCCATTTGATACAACACACCTATCGAAATGTTTTTTCCACTGCTCAAAACAGGTTTTGAACTTGTTGATTTTGATGCCTTTTTGTGCTTCTGCTGGTTTTTTGTTTCACTTATTCCACATCAGCAAAACATTTCCGTTTGAGGACTTTCTTCCTCTGGGAAAACAAAAAAATAAGTGGCTTGGGGCGAGATTGAGTTAATAGGGATGGTGGGCCACAAGGGTCATGTGTTTTTGGTCAAAAAAGGTCTTACACCTAGCAATGTGGGCAGGTGCACTCATAAATCACTCATCATGAAATGGGCAAACACTTTGAAAGAGGCTTCAGAAAAACTTCACTGAAGTTGAATGCAGCCTCTCACAACAATGCCAGCTGGTACATTGAGACAGATGTGTTCCTAGAACATTCACCTAGCGGGGGAAGCCTGTACTAAAAAGGGCCCGCTTTCCACAAGATAATGCCAGTTTTGGGGGGTCCCTCCTCATATATTTTTCTAATACCATTATTTTTGACCCTGGATCTATTCTGTGACTCTACTTTGTCAAAGAATATATTGTTCCTTTTTAGAATAATTTCACTGGATTCTTTGTACATTTTAACATAAACTAATTATTGCTGAAAGCTGCAAGAATAGGATAACACTACTCCGAATGTTTTCTGTTTGTAGTGTTCTGTTTAGTTTACCAGAGTTTTCATATGTATTAGGTTATGTGGTCCAAGTTTCAAACTAAACCAGTGACTCAGACTTGAGACCCATAATGTCCAACTGCCTATAAACATCTCTGTGTGGACATTGTACAGGTACCTCAAACTCCACAGCCCAAAGCTGAACTCAGTGAATCTGTAAAACCTCACTTATGCTTCAGTTCATTCAGTGGTATCGTCATTCACCCAATTTTCAAAATAGAAGCTTGATTTTTGTCCCTCTCTTCTTCTTAACCTGTCCTCATAAAATTAAGATCTGACTATTTTAATTCCCATCATTTCTTCAATATCCTCTCAACAACCTTTCACTAGAGTCTATGTTCTATCTCTTCACTACCTGTCATTTGGATCACTGCAGGTCATCTTATGTAGTCACCACACCTACCATCCTGCTTTCCTTAAACCCAAGCTAAACAGATCCATCAGAGTGACATCAAAAACATCATTCTCTGATATTCCTGTAAAGGTTCTCCATCACTTTAAAATCAACAGTACAAACCCAGGGCTTTTAGAACCTGACCCCTGCTTACTCCTCTTGCCTCACATCCCAGATTATCTGGTCCTGCAACATAAGACTGTTTGTCATCTCTGTGCTCTTGTGCATGTCTGCTGTGTTGGGATGCTACCTGCTATTATACCTGGCAATTTACCTGTTGGACTCCTCATCCTTTAAGCTTTGGCTCAAGGCTATACCTTTGAATAACAAAAATATAAGGAAAAGAAATAATTTAATAGTACTTACAATGGGCCAGGCAGTGTTTTAAGCAAATTACAAGTATTAACCTAGTCAATTCTTCCAAAGACCATAAAGTCAAGTGCTATTTCTATCCCCATTTTACATGTAGGGGAACTGAGGCACAGAATGGCTAAGTGATTCACTCAAGGTTACAGAACTAACAAGTGGCAAAGCTGAAATGGAAATGAGGCTGTTTGGCCCCAGAGTTTGATTCTTAACCATTATACCTCACCTCCCCCAGTAAGCCTCTTCTGATTTACCAGTATCACTCCATCCACTCCACTGAAAAGACATAGTGGCAGACAAAGGTTTTTGTTTTCATCTCAGAAATTTAGCAATCATGGTACATATACACTATGATTATTCAAAGGGCAATCCTAGCATGTCTTTCATCAAAATAATCCAGCATGTGTGTTAAAAACTGTAGTGTTCAAGTTATTCCCTTTCTTAAAACTATCCAAAAATGCATACTCCTGCACCTCACCTCAGACCTACTGATTTGAAATCTCTAAGGGCAGAAACTGGGAATCTGCATTACAGACAACCTACATAGTAGATTTTTATGATCAACAACATGGAGAATTAAATAACACAATGCATGCAAGGCACTTAGCCCATTGTTTCTCACATAGTAAATGCTCAAAATGTTAGCTAGTATTATTATGTTTTTTTAAATTATTGTTTGAGCAAAGAATAAGGTGAAAAAAGGTAGAGAGCAAGTCATGCTACTTAAACCATAACACACAAAGTCTTTCTTGATCAGGCAAAGGATAATTTTGGAGGAAATAAAAAAGTTTGTGGTTTCCAGTTCCATGTTCTTTGGGGTTTGTTTAGGTAAACCACAGAGGAAGAGAAGACACAGATAGGTTTTTATTTTAGCAGTTCTATTCCTGAGAATAGTGGCGCCTAGTTAAGTAATATGACCTGAAGTACAAGAATTGGAGCAATTAAAGATTTAAAAGCTTAGAGTCATCAACATTGTCATACTATGATGTCTCAGGCCTCAGAATAGCAGAAATAGCTAATAAAGACAAGAGAAACCTGTCTGAGCTAGAAATAGGTGTCTGATTCTAGAAGAGAAGATCTATAGTAATGTTAAGCCTTAAAATCATTGATGGATAGAATGGTGTTTTGAGCATAGTATTTTACAACTTTAACTAAGAAGCTTCATGTTTATTTCTTACTTTATATGTATCACTTATTGAAACCAGTTACTTAACTCCTCTGTTATCTAATAGTTGATTTGAAGCTATTTTTAAGTCAGAGTGTTTCTTCAGTGTGATTAGGGCTTAACCTTCCATCACCTGTCCCCAGAGATAGGTGATCTATGATGAGTTGTTTCTCCCAGGCATTGAAGACATTGCTGCCACCTGAAGAATTGCAAAAGTGGCAAATATCAAAGGAAGCAAAAAGAATTATGATGGTAGTCATCATACCTATCTTTACACTTGTTTAAGTATTTCCTAATTCTTTTATTCAAAGAATTACCTTCCTGATTACACTGTAATTGCTTATGCATCTGTCTTTCTGCCAGTTACTTGGCAGCAGGGGCAGGGTCTCAACTTTGTGTCTTAAGTATCTAACACAAAACAGGCACTTACTAAGTACTTCTTGAATGAGGGAAGGAAGGAAGGAAAGAAGGAAGAGAATTTATTACTGTATGGTTATAATGCTTTTACAATTACTATTGATGCAAATTTCAAATGTACAACACAAAAAATTTTTGTAAAATCATTATATTTACAAAAAAATGAAAATGGCCACCTTATACCAGGTAGTGTGTGAAACCTTAGTGCTTCTAACACCTATCAATTACACACTTCAGTTCCAAATTCATCTGCATAAGAATGAGATAAGACAATGGCTCAGAGAAGCCCTTTTAAAAGGTATTTAAGAACCTGAGAGAGGGGAAAGATGGCAGAGGAGTGAATGGGAGTCATGCTGACCTCCTCCCAAAACCAAACTGGAATTGCAACTAAATAATGGAGTAATCACCTGGAAAGCAGTGGAGCGATAGTGGGAGAGGAGCCTCAGTGCCGCAGGCAGTGGATTTTACTCTCACACATCCCAACGGGTGAGAATTGCGGTGGAGGCATGAGAGGGTGGGCTGGGTGCCCACGGGCACTGGCACCAGAGGGACATTGAAATGGCCAGTTAGCTCCCCCCGAGAAGAACGGGGTCTGAATCATAAACAGGGACCCCTAAACTACAGCAGCTAAAGCCAAGAAAATACAGACAAAACGCAACCTCAGAAAGCTTAGGGGTGCTCTCTGCCAGAGACAGGTGGCTGGGGATGCAAAAAGACATTTAAAGGGCAAACGCAAAAGTTGCAGCGGCAGCCACCCTCCTTGATCGCTGGGTAGAGGCGGCAGCAGGGTGGGCTGGTGCCTGGGAAAAGACTGGTGAGGAAAACTTTGTGAAGAGAACTGACACGGCAGCTGGTGGAGCCCGGGTGATAACGCACTTCCCACTCTGCAGCTACCATCTCGCTCAGGCATAAGGGAATCAATTAACCTACCTTTTGTGCACTCTGCACACAGCTTGTAGACATGTGAGCTGTGGGGCTGAGTACAGACTGGCTGGGAGAGCCTTGAGGAGAGACTGGAGATGGAGGCGTTGGGGAAAGAATGGGAGGAGGAACCGGGGAGTCCCGTCTCCCTCCCCGTTCTGTAGTCTCCATTCTGGGCTGGAAAGGCACGACCCCAAAGAGGCAGAAGCGGGGCACGCAGGAACCAGACTGCCCGCAATTGAAATGCAGTCCGCACAGGGGGTGGATCCTTGGCCGAAGGGGTCACAGAACTGCCCAGAGACCCCTAAGGGAAGACTAGAAATGGAGGCATTGGGGAAAGAACGGGAGGAGGAACCGGGGAGTCCCGACTCCTTCTCCTTGCCATAGTCTCCGTTGCGCAGGAAGAGGTAACACCCCCAAAGAGCCAAAAGCTGAAAAGCACACATAGACACCCCCAAAACAGCCAGAGCAGGCGCACACACTTGCGCCGAGTGACCGGCGAGGGTTGGCAAACGTGTGTGTGACCCACGCGGGCTGGCGGACGCTTGCACCTGCCGGCAAGACCTCACACAGACTGGCACCCATACGGCCTGCGAGGGAGTGCACAGAGTGGCAAGGGCAGGCGTAAACTGACCTGCCCACCGCGATTGCGGACCAGCCCACAAAATAAGTAGAGCTGCCCAGAGTCCCTGGAGGAGAGACCAGAAACAGGATTAACCGGAGAGTCCTAGAGCTGATTTTCTCCCATTTCCATTCCCCATTTGGTGAAGGCAAGCAACACACCCAAAGAGCCAAAAGCTGGGAAAATACACAATAGAAGACCCTAAACTGACCATTGCTGCGGAGGTCGCCAGCCACGGGGGCCAGATGAGTATTCGAGGTCACGAATAAGCCCCCTGGTCTGGGGCAAGCACAGGTAAGCCCAGGCAGGTGGGGGACCCTGCCGCGCTGGGAACGCGCTCAAGGAACCCGTGTGAAAGCACAGAGAGATCCCAAAAAATAGCCCAGCCCTGACCGAAGGGGTCGCAGAGCTGTTCCAAGCAGGAGTCAGACACAGGCATTAGATCCTGAAAGACTCAAACAACCCAAGGCCCTATAGGGTCAACAACTGACATCATCAGAGGCAAGCCCAGAAAGAAAAGTAAAGGACAAAAATACTTAACAGACTCTCACAAAAATGGGAAGAAAAAGAAGTTCCCTTCAAATGAGAGGAAGAGGGGACTCCCCACAGAGAGAGCTAAATGAAAGAGAGGCAAGGGAACTATCAGATATGGAATTCAAAACAATGGTTCTAAGGAAGCTCAATGAGTTCAGACAGCTCAAAGATAACTATGAGAAACTGCAGAGAAACTATCAGGATCTTACAGCAAACTATATCAGCCTGGAAAAGGACATAGAAACTATCAAGAAGACACAAGAGGATATGAAGAATACCATTTCTGAATTGAAGAACACAGTAGGAGGAATCCAAAGCAGGCTGGATGAAGCCGAGGATCGAATCAGTGAGATGGAGGACAAGGTAGAAAAACGCTCTCAGAAAGAACAAGAAATGGAAAAACAGCTCAAAAAGAATGAAGAGGCATTTAGGGAAATGCAGGACAACCTGAAACGCAATAATATCCATATAATAGGGATACCAGAAGGAGAAGAAGAGGAGCAAGGAATAGAGAACCTCCTCAAAAAAGTAATGATGGAAAATTTCCCTAATTTGAGGAGAGAAAGGCTCTCATGGATCCAGGAGGCACAGAGGACCCCACTCAAGAGGGACTCAAGGAGGTCCACTCCAAGACACATCATCACTAAAATGGCAAATGTCAAAAACAAAGAGAGAATCCTCAAGGCAGCAAGGGAGAAGGAGAAAGTAACATACAAGGGGGCCCCGATATGCCTAGGAGCTGACTTCTCAACAGAAACACTACAAGCCAGAAGGGAATGGCAACAAATATTCCAAGCCATGAAAAGCAAGGGCCTACAGCCAAGGCTGCTCTACCCAACTAGGCTCTCCATTAAAATAGAAGGAGAAATACGGAGTTTCCCAGACAAAAGAAGGCTAAAAGAATACATCTCAACCAAACCAGCACTCCAAGATATGCTAAGGGGACTGGTTTAAGCAGATGAAGGAAAAGAATGAGACAGAGAGGAACACAGTACAAAGAGAAAAGATGAGTAAGTTTCTATCAGTAATATCTCTCAATGTGAATGGACTAAATGCCCCAATCAAAAGACACAGGGTAGCTGAATGGATAAGAAAACATGATCCACACATATGCTGCCTACAAGAAAACCACCTCAGAGCAAGAGACCTACACAGATTGAAAGTAAAGGGATGGAAAATAATATTCCAAGCAAATGGGCATGAGAAAAAGGCTGGCTTTGCCATACTTGTATCAGACAAAGTAGATTTCAAAACAAAGGCCATAAAGAGAGACCCAGAGGGACACTTTATCATACTTAAAGGAAGAATCTACCAAGAAGACATCAACATTGTAAACTTATATGCTCCCAATATAGGAGCCCCCAAGTTTATAAGGAAATTGTTGGATGACGTCAAAAAAGATATAGACAGCAACACACTGATAGTAGGGGATTTCAACACCCCACTGTCAAAAATAGAGAGATCTTCCAAACAAAACATTAATAAACATATCGTGGTGCTAAATGACAGACTGAATCAAGAGACTTAACTGACATATATAGAACCTTACATCCCAAAGAAGAAAAATACACATTCTTTTCAAATGCTCATGGCAGTTTTTCAAAGATAGACCACATGATGGGACACAAAGCAAGCCTCAGCAAATTCAGGAAAATTGAAATAATACCAAACTTTTTCTCAGACCACAAGGCCTTGAACCTCGAAATCAACCTCAAAGAGAAACTTCAAAAACTTGCAAACTCATGGACACTGAACAGTACACTATTAAACAATGAATGGGTCAATAATAAGATAAGAGAATAAATCAAAAAATTTCTGGAAACAAATGAAAATGAACAGACAACTGTCCAAAACCTATGGGACTCAGCAAAGGCAGTCCTGAGAGGGAAGTTCATAGCAATACAGGCTTCCCTAAAAGAAAAAAAGAAACATTTCAAATAAAAGACCTAACACTACAACTTGAAGAACTGGAGAAACAACAACAAATAAATCCCAGAGCAAGTAGAAGGAAGGAAATAGTCAAGATTAAAGCAGAACTGAATGACATAGAGACAAAAAGAACAATTCAGAGGATCACCCAATCCAGAAGCTGGTTCTTTGAAAAGATAAATAAAATTGACAAACCTTTAAGCAGACTCATCAAGAAAAAAAGGGAGAGGACCCAAATTAATAATATCAGAAATGAAAGAGGAGAAATAACAACTGATACCACAGAAATACAAATGATCATCAGAAACTATTATGAACAATTATATGCCAAGAAATTTGAAAATCTTGATGAAATGGACAAATTTTTAGAAAAGTATAATCGTCCAACACTGAAGGAGGAAGAAACAGAAAGCTTGAACAGACTGGTAACAGCTGGGGAAATTGAAGCAGTAATCAAGAAACTCCCAGCACACAAAAGCCCAGGGCCAGACGGCTTCCCAGGAGAATTTTACAAAACATTTAAGGAAGAGCTAACCCCTGTCCTTCTCAGACTATTCCAAAAAATCCAAGACGAGGGAAGACTCCCATACTCCCTCTATGAGGCCAGCATCACCCTGATGCCAAAACCAGATAAAGACCCTACAAAGAAAGAAAACTACAGGCCAATTTCGCTGATGAACATAGATGCTAAAATCCTCAACAAAATATTGGCAAACGGCATCCAGCAATACATCAAGAAGATTATCCACCACGATCAAGTGGGGTTCATCCCAGGGATGCAGGGATGGTTCAATATACGCAAATCAGTAAACGTGATACATCACATCAATAAAAGAAAAGACAAGAAACATGATCATCTCGATAGATGCAGAAAAAGCATTTGATAAGGTACAGCACCCATTTATGATCAAAACACTCAGCAAAATGGGAATAAATGGGGCATTCCTCAACATAATAAAGGCCATATATGAAAAACCTACAGCTAATATCATACTCAAAGGGCAAAAACTGAAAGCTTTCCCACTAAGATCGGGAACAGGACAAGGATGTCTGCTCTCACCGCTTCTTTTCAACATCGTATTGGAAGTCCTAGCCACAGCGGTCAGACAAGAGAAAGAGATAAAAGGCATCCAAATAGGAAAGGAGGAAGTAAAACTATCATTGTTTGCAGATGACATGATAGTGTACATAGAGAACCCTGTAGCCTCTACCAAAAAACTCCTCAACCTAATAAGTGAATTTGGCAAAGCAGCAGGATACAAAGTCAACATTCAGAAATGAAAGGCGTTTTTGTACACCAGCAATGCAATAGAAGAAGAAGAAATCAGAAAAAAAAATACCATTCGATATAGCAAGAAAAAAGATTAAGTACCTAGGGATAAATTTAACCAAAGACACAAAAGACCTGTATGCAGAAAACTATACAACATTGAAAAAAGAAATTAAGGAAGACACAAATAAATGGAAGCATATACCGTGCTCATGGATTGGAAGAAATAATATCATCAAAATGTCCATACTACCCAAAGCAATTTATAGATTCAACGCAATCCCTATTAACATACCAATGATGTATTTCACAGAAATAGAACAGACATTTCAAAAATTTATATGGAACCATAAATGACCCCGAATAGCCACAGCAATTTTGAGAAAGAAAAACAAAGTAGGAGGGATCACAATACTGGGCATCAAACTCTACTACAAAGCCACTGTACTCAAAACAATCTGGTACTGGCAGAAGAACAGACCCATAGACCAGTGGAACAGAATAGAAAGCCCAGAAATAAGCCCAGGTCTCTATGGACATCTAATATTTGACAAAGGGGGCAGAAGCATAAAATGGAGCAATAATACCCTCTTCAACAAATGGTGTTGGGAGAACTGGACGGCTACATGCCAAAAATTGAAATTGGATCATCAGCTGACACCATACACAAAAATAAACTCAAGATGGATAAAAGACTTAAATATAAGTCGCAACACCATCAAAGTCCTCGAGGATAACATTGGCAGGAAACTGTCAGATATCCCACGCAGCAACTTTTTCACTGATATGTCTCCTAAAGCAAGGGACATAAAGGAAAGAATAAACAAGTGGGACCTCTACAAAATAAGAAGCTTCTGCATGGCTAAAGAAAACATCAGCAAAATGAAAAGGGAGCCAACCATATGGGAAAATATATTTGCTAATGATACATCAGATAGAGGTTTGATCTCCAAGATATATAAAGAACTCACTCGACTCCACTCCAAGAAGACAGACGATCCAATCAAAAAATGGGCAAAGGACCTGGGCAGGTCCTTTTCTAAGGAGGAGATACAGAGGGCCCAGAGGCATTTGAAAGGATGTTCTGCATCACTAGCCATCAGAGAAATGCAGATCAAAACCACCATGAGGTACCACCTCACTCCGGTCAGAATGGCCATCATAAACAGATTCACAAACAACAGGTGCTGGCGAGGCTGTGGAGAAAAGGGAACCCTAGTACACTGTTGGTGGGAATGCAGACTGGTGCAGCCATTGAGGAAAGCAGTGTGGAATTTCCTCAAAAAGCTGAAAATGGAACTGCCTTTTGATCCAGTGATTCCGCTGCTGGGACTATACCCTAAGAACACCAAAACGCCAATACAAAAGAACCTATGCACCCCAATGTTCATAGCAGCACAATTGACAATAGCCAAGTGTTGGAAGCAACCTAAATGCCCATCAGTAGATGATTGGATCAAAAAATAATGGTACATATACACAATGGAATACTATGCAGCAGAAAGGAAAAAAGAACTACTAAACTTCGCGATAGCATGGATGGAACTGGAGAGCATCATGCTAAGCGAAATAAGCCAGGGGGCGAAAGACAAATACCATATGATCTCACCTATAAGCAAAACCTAACAAACAATGCAAAGATGCAAGGAAAATATGACCAGCAACACTGAAAGGAAAAGAAATCAACAGAGACAAGAGGGAAGCGGCGGCCAGGGAAAGGGAAGGGAAGGGGAAAGTCAAGGAACATATAGCATGGACTCATGGACAAAACCAAAGGGGAAGAGCTGAGGGAGGGAAGGAGGGAGGGGGCAAGGGAAAGAGGTGGGGGGGTGGCAGAGACAAATGTATTTAAAAAGTAAACAAATTTAAAAAATGAAAAAAAAAAAAGAAAAAGAACCTGAGTTGGCCACAAATTCAAGATGTAAATTGTCAATAAATGTAAGTTAGTAAGTTGGCCATAAATTAAAAAATGTGAAGTAAAAAATTAGCAAATCTTTAGTCTACATTGATGGAAACACAAAATCTCAAATGACAGATATTAGTCAGTGTTTTGCAAACAATAGTCTGTAGTTAAAGAATTGGGTCAATTTTGTGTCCAGAAGACAGTGACAACTGTAAATTTATTCTTTTGATGAATATTTTCAGATCATTCAACAGTTGCAAGACTCTTTGCTCAGTGCCATCATTAAAAAGAACAAGATAACCACATCCCATACCCTCATTATATATTACATTATATAGTCTAGAAGTCTGTATGAATGAAATTATAAAGTATGTATTCATTTTTGTCTGGCATAATTATTTTGAGATTCAGATTCATCCATGGTGTTACATGTGTCAATAGTTCATTCCTTTTTATTGCTGGATAGCATCTCATTGTATGTATATTAAAGAGTTTATTTCTCCCTCTACTTGCTGATGGACATTTGAGTTTTTTCCAGTTAGATGGACACATAAAGAGAGAGAGAGGGAGAGAGAGAAATGATACACAGATTCATAGATATATACAAATATGTATATCTATATAGTTACATATGTATTTATATATCTGTCTATACCTACCTATATCCTTATATGAGAGTATTTATTCATCTGTACACAGATTTATATACACACATATACATATATTATTAACAGATTAAACGGAACACATATATGTCTCCACTTACAATTTGCACTGTCCAGCACTCTACCTGGCTCTTTTGTGAGGTCTAAGTAGATGGGACTTGATAGTTGTGATTCTGTACAATAAAAAATATATATATTTGGTTTTCAGCGCTGGCTCCTGGCACAAGAGCTCCTATAACCCTTGGAATATCCAGAGTGATGATGAGTATCTTTCTGTGGCTTGGGGCCCTAAAGATCTTCAGGTCAGGGAGGGGAGATGGACATCAGAAAGACCAAGGTATGGTTAAAAGGTTGAAACTTTCAGCCCCAATCTTCATTTCCAAGGAGTTGAGAGGAGCTGAAGGTTGAATCCAATCACTAATAACCAATGATTTAATCAACTATTCTTATATAATAAAACTTCCATAAAATCCCTAAACAATTGGGTTCAAGTGCCTTTCAGTATGGTGGATGCATCCATGTGTCAGGAGAAATAGGATGTCCCACTTCCATGGAGATGTAAAGTCCTGTGTGGGATCCTTCTGGATCTCACACTATTACCTCTTCTGTTCATTTGTGTCATTTATGATAATTTTTATAATAAACTGCTACCAGTAAGTAAAATTTTCCCTGAGTTCTGTGAACGATTCCAGCAAAGTATGGGGCCGAAGTGTGCGGTTGTGGGAACCCATGATTTATATAGTCAGTCAGTCATAAGCACAGGAGGCCTGGGGTTTATGACTGGCACATGAAATAGGTGGCAGTTTTGTGGGACTGAACCCTTAACCTCCAGGGTCTCTACTAACTCCAGGTAATTAGTGTCAGAATTGAATTTAATTGTAAGACATCCAGGTGGTTCCCAGAAATTTTGAGTATGGGTTGGTGTACAAAAAAACATCCCACATAATTGATGTAAGAAATATAAATGAAAACACTCTCAAAAGTAGTAAGTTTGGAAGACAGTGAGTAAGATTCAAGCACTAGGCTGGAAAAGTTGCTCAATTTCCTCAGTACTATCTTTGATTGCAAGACACTAGAGACCCTCACAATTGCTCATTAGATGAGCCTGAATTGTGCTTCCAAAACATTCAATATGTTGCCAATCATAGCCAATTGCTCTCATTCTAGTTTAGAAAATCTCCCAGAACTCAAAGGTCACACATTTAGATTTATGTGATCATATAAGAAACAACTTTGCAAGGATGATTGTATCCTTGGAAAGTCCTAAATAAAACAAACTAAAACAAAAATTCTACAATGTTGTCAGGATAGCAAATAAAAACTGAAAACTGCAACCCAATGACAATCAATGTTACAGTGGACACAGATAGGTGCTTGCTGTCCCTGGTGGGGATGGAAGCATGCTGACCTCCCTAATTTGAGGGCTTTTGTAATTTGGAAAAAGCCACCACAAACTAATTGAGTATATGACCAGCAGGAAGTCATTTGCAGAGCACAAAAGCCATAGCATTTTACAAGTTTTGTTCCTGATGGGTCTGGATTTACTCATGACCCCTCAGGTCTGGGAAACAACACTGTGTGTATCATGTACGCTTACCATGACAAGTGATAATTAACTAAGATGGACATATCAAAGAAATTTTTTTTTCAAAAATGCAGGTATTTCCCAGAAAGAGTCAGTGGGGATAATTTAATGAGGAGGAAAGGTGCTTCTATAGCTTGCATCTTTGTCTCTCATTAAATTTATAATACAAAACAGTTTTTTCATCTAAATTGTATAATGGCATAGACACAATAGGATGCTTCTTTGGCAGAAAATGGAAAACAAAAAACACAAGAGGTTTTTCAAGGAGTTAAGTAGCTTTCTTGGACAATTTATGTTGCAATAAAATATTAATGAATGCTCATTTGTCATGTGTTAATTAGCAGAATAAGCTGTAGGAAGTCTGGATTACCATGCAAATGTTAATTAGGTCATAATTTATGTTAAACATCTCTAAGTTTAGGAGCAATGTATCTCATTCAGCAGCAGTTGAACTTTAGAAATAATTTGCATGTGCAACTGCTCCTTTTCAATTTTAATGTGATAGTCACTTTATTTTAATAAATACAAGAAACTGCATTTAAATAATAGTAAATTCAGAGCTAATTTGGTCACAGTCAGTACATTTCCCAGGGAGATGGAAGCTCTGCCCTTTAATAACCATTCAGGTAAAAAAAAAATGCTTCAGAAGATATTTTTTTCTAAAAGAACTAAGAGAGTTCTCCCCGCACCCAGCAACTCTCCAAAATTGATGCCCTGTTTTCTTTTGGAGAAAATATGCTCATAGATGACTTTTCCATGATTCAGCTTGGCCATGATTTAGGTTCCACTTAAATACGTTTTCATCTATCCACTTTCGTTCTCCACAGACACAACCGCACAGCAGCATCCCCTACTCTGTTTTTATATATTAAATTTCATTTTTCATTTTATTTTTATTATGTTTCAGAATGATGAGGGATCCCAATTACTCCTGAACTCCTATAGGTGATAGAAACTTAAGCCTGGAAAGGTTCTCCTTGTCCCAGGTAAGAAAGCTTATAGAAAGGAAAGCCACCCTAGCACCTTCAGTCTGGGTAAGCAATTTATGTGCATCCACACTGGGTCAGAGCAGAGCTTCTTAACCTTTCTTATGCCATAGATTGCCTGAAAGGCCTGCTGAAGTCAGAGGATCTTTGTTCAAAGTAATGTTTTTAAACCTTAAAATAAAATATAGGATTACAAGTGGAAGTAATTATAGTGAAAATTATTTAAAAAATATGTGGCATAGTAGTATATGTGCTTCTTTATTAATGCATTGAAGAATGTGATCCAGAAGCAAGCTGCTACCTACTATGATTTTGAAGTATCTATAGTAATATGCCTGTTTCAGGTATTTCAACAGTACAAAAACACCTGAAATTTCTAATGATGATAAAGTCATAGAGCTACTGCTAATGTTTCCATAGGTGAACTATTTCATAATTGAAGAAAATGCTACACTTTTGTTAGAGGATAATGAAAATAAAGGTGTAATTATGCTTTTGGTCAAGTTCACATACCCGCTGAATCCTCTTATGTTTCAACTACTGTTCTGAAAGACATTTTTTCCTAAACTTCTAAAAAGATTTTTTAATTAATGCTTTCCTAATTGAAAATTTTACACTAAAATTATTCAATATAACCTTTGAAAAATCTACTTAATCTCAAAAACTATTTCTATTTTATACTCCTTATCCATGTGCATGCATCTTTTTAACATATTTGTAATTATAGTGCATGCCAAATTGGTTATAGCATCAGTGGTTTCCCATGACCAGTAGCCATAATATTTAAAATATGCTCTCAGATGAGAAACCCACTATTGGTGCAAGAAGGGTATGAATGTAAACTCATGACAACATAGGTAATCTTCACTCTGGCCCCTAGCAGCCCAAAGTTTCTTTCATATATAGGCTCTAAATAAGTTTCGATTCATATTTTTTCTTTTTGAATGTGAATTTGCTGCCAACATGCAAAACTCGGATTTCAAACTTTTCATGGGCAGTGTTAACACTGAATTTCGGTATGACAACAATCCACTCCAAAGGAGCCTGTTTTTTTGTTTTTCGTTGTTTTTTTTTTTTTTTTCTAGATACAGTCTCTATAAGTAAGTTTTCTTTTTAGGTTACCTGCCTGGCCCCTGTGGACACCTTCTAGACAAGGAAGCTCAGACTCCTTAGCCTGTTGTTTAAGGTTCTCAACAAGTGCTTTCAAATAATTGTTATCATGAGCTTTTTGCTAAAATCAAAGTGATGTTACCATTGTCCCAGAAAAAGAAGCTTTTCATATCATGCAGCTTTTCTGATTTATTCAAATCATTAGGGCTGCTTCTTCACTATCTTTTTGCCCTTAACCACGTCACATTCATTTTTCAAATCATTATTCCAATATTCCCTCCTATGTGAGTCCTCCTCTCTTACTTCAAACTGAAATGTATCCTCTATACCCCCAGTGCAGCTGGCAGAAAGCACATGTCCCAGCTTACGGTTTAGCTTTTTCAGTGGATGAACCCTAGGGATTATGCACATATAGAAAGATATGAATTACTTGTTGATTTTATTGAAAATGGTTTGGTGAAGAACCTGTTTTTTTAGTTTTGTTGATGCTCTGTTACTTCTGTTTATTTGGTGTTAATTTCCCCCTTGACAGATCATTCTCCAGATGTCACAATGTAGTGTTTCGGGGCTTCTATGCTATTTTAAATGATAGAAAATTTTGCTTCTTTAACCATATTTCTGTATCTCTTGAAAACATTTGTACAGAATCACAACAGTTGACCATGTAACAGCCTTACATGACATCTATTGGCTAAAACTGAATAGCAGCAGTGTCTCTGAACAAAGGAATATGATGTCCAGTTTGCTACAGTTCTCACCATTCCCCATTATCACCCTGATCCACATCAGTAGTCCATTCATTTGCCTGCCCATCCCCTCTAATGTACCATGGTTTGAGACTACCTATTCTACCCATAAGTGATAGTCAACCAAGGAGTGTTGACTGTTAGAAATATATAGTAGCAAAAGATAAATTGACAGATTTCAAAATAACACTTTCTCATGCCTGTATGTTTGCTGGACACATTGGAACCCTACGACAAGTTTGAGAATAGAGGCTATATTATTGAAATATTATTTCTACATTTGCCAGTATTGGAGAAAATCACATTTTATGAGGAATAAATTTAATATATCTAGGGAACACAAACAAAACTCTGATATGCCAGTGGTTTAACTTCCCTTCCTCCCTGAAGGGTATTTTGTGGAGAAATATGATCTCATCCTCAAAAATGTAGAGGTTTCCTAAATGTCCTTAATGCACCTTTAATCATCAACTACAACTTTACTCCTCACTTATGTATCTAATGTTGGAACCCACTTTTTGCTCAAGCAGCTGCACAAGATCAATAGTGCTTATGACCTGTGCAAAACGCATCTGTTTTTCTAGTCTTAAATTATTACTTTCAAGCTTCAAGCAAAACCCTCAGTTTTCAGGGATGTGATAAACAAGTGAACATTTATCATGCCTAGTACCTTTCTAGCTTACTATTTCTACTCAGATCTGGTATTTCTGTACTGATTCCCACTGTGCCTTTTCAGCCCTTTCTCACAGAGAAACCACCCTCATGTTGAATTTACTCAGTTTCCTTTCTCAGGACTTTTCATGCTTTTCCCATTCTCCTTGAAGCACCCAAACTAAATTTAACACAGAAGTCTTGGGAAGGAAACTCCTTGTGAGCTGAAATTTATCAAGCACCATATTTTTTAAATGTACATATGTCACTTTCCTAATCAAGATGCAAAATCTAACTCAACCGAGACTTAACAAATGCCCTCAAATTCTGCTCATGTACATATGCTATGCACACACGGCATTGATGAAAATGACAGGCTCTCACACGACTCTCACAGAGCCTTCCACTGAGATGTTTCACCGTCTCTTTGCTGACTACTGGGCACTCAGTTTAAGAAGATATTTACTTTCTACAACTGTTAACTCTCTCTCCAAACAAAGTTAAAAAAAATCCAGAGAGACAGAAAGAGAAAGTACACGCACACTAAAGAGGGATATGCAGTCAGTACAAATCTGAACTTTTGTCAAACTGCACTATGGGATGAAATTCAATCATCCATCCTGACAAGATGGTACATGACAGTGGGTCTTGAAGAATCCATGTTTTCATTAATATAGAACATACCCTCAAAGAGGAGCAATCAAAAGCCATCTAATTGAATTTATTTAAAGAGCATTTATTGCTCAATAAAATTATAAAGCCTGCCTATCCAACTATTTTACCTTTCCTCTGAGGCACATGCACCTGATGCTCATAACCAAGACTCAGTGTTCAGCTGAGAACTGGCCCAAGAGCACTGGCAGTCCAGACCAGTTTCTCCACATCCACAAGGGCCAGGGGAATGTTATTTGTAAACAAAAAATAAAGTTCACTGTAAAAATACAATACATATATTTCCCGAGTGGCCCTCTATGTCCAGAATATTCCCCCCACTTAATAATCCCCCATCCACCTGCTTTTTTGCCTGAAATTCCATCATTCTAGCTTTAGTTCTCAAAGTATGGTGTCATAGCCTCAAACAATGTCTTTTGATATAGAAGTAACCTTCTTGGAGGAATCAATGTGAGGTTGCTTTTGTCATCTGTGTACACTAGTGTCTTCCCATGTGCAGTCAAATGAGCTTGTATAAGAACCATGACAAAGGGAGGAGGAGATAATTTGGGCTGCTCTACATATGTACACATGCACGCATACACATGCATATATGGGCATGGGTGCAGTGGTGGATTTGTGAGGCAGGAGAACCTGTAGGTTAAAGGACAATATGGAGGCAACAGAGATAAATGTCTCTGCCTCCCTAGTTTTGGTCGGGCAAATCTTGATTCTAAGGAACAAGCCCTGTTGAGCATTTAGAGCAAATTCTCACTTTCTTCTCCCAAATGGGACATTAATAGCTGGTTTGTTTAGGTCCCAGATGAAGAAACCAAGAACAAGTCTATGAAGCCTGCTGCTTCACAGAAATATACTTCTTTGTACTTACCAATTTAGGCTCAGGCGCTCTTCTAAGTAAAAGCAATTATGCTCACTCTGCCATGGTATTTGGGTTACTAATTCCCAACATAGCCAGTAAATCATACAAGCATATTTTTACAAAGGCCTGCCTTATTTCCTCTGAATCTTTAATTAATTTAGATTGGTCTGGTGCTTGGCTAAATTGTGCAATAGGTCAAGATTACCCATGGGGCACCTTCTCACAGGATTCTTCCCTCTATTCCAGGCTCCTCCTATCATTGCACAGATATTACCATGTGTCCCTTGCTGACCACAGTGATCAGGGACCCTGGAATGGAACCTTACTTGAGTCTGTACTTTCTACGCAGCACCTTCTCTTCTTGCTCTCAGAACTCACCTATTCTGTGCTTTTCCTTCTCAGAAATTTCTACTGTACTTTTCCGAGTAACTTATCAGTGGTAGGAATGTAGGTTCTAGGGCCAGGGCACTTGAGCTCAAATCCCACCTCTCCCACTTATTATCTTTGTGATCTTGAGCAAGTTATTTAGCCCCTCTGCCTCAGTCTTTACATCTAAAATCAGGCAACAGTTGCCACCTCATAGGGTTTTTGTGGGAAGTAAAATTATTTATATACCTAATTCAATTACAGCCATGCCTGGCAACTTGGAAAGAATAAGCATCAGCTATTTCTATCATTTTTATGTCATCTACTACAATATTCCTCTTATCACATGGTCTTCTTATTTAAGCCATTAGCATGAACATTCTCCAAAATTTTCTTTCAGTTCCTATAGGAAATATAGGCTGCAGGAAAGGGGACACTTGGATATCACTCACACCCTGAAACTGATAGGAGCAATTACTTATTACTAACTTAGCATGAGGCAGTTTATATATAATGGCAAACATCTCCACAATTTGGTCAGATCTTCAATAATCAGTGGGTCACTTTTGATCCTGAAACTTCTCAATTTATTATATTTTATGCCATCAGAGTTCATCTTTCTAGGCAGTCAGTAACTAAACTGAAAAATAAAGCAGTCATAGAGAATACTAGGTAGATTGAAAAAAAAAATATATATATATATATATATAAAAAACCAAACTGTAATGTTTCCAAAAGTCCAAAACTTAGATATCAGTACTAAGTTCTGTTCCACAAACAGAAGCCAATTGTGTTTTGAGATGTTACTAAATGCGGGGACTTTGCATGTGGCATTGTTTAAAAATGCTTGTTTTTCCTTTACCTCTGGAATTTAAGACATTTTTTACAAGATTTTATTTATTTCTTAGAGAGAGGAAAAGAGGGAGAGAAACATTAATGTATGGTTACATCTCACATGCCCCCTACTGGGGACTTGGCCTGCAACCCAGGCATGTGCTCTGACTGGGAACTGAACCGGCAACCCTTTGGTTCACAGGTGGACACTGAATCTACTGGGCCACACCAGCCAGGGTGAATTTAAGACAATTTTATTCTATTCTCAACATGAATTCAGGAGTGAAAAAGAGCACTGGATTAGGAACGATTTCAGCTGTGCCTGTGAATGACTCGGAGGCCTTGTCAATATCCACTATCTCCTTTAAGACTCTATGTGTTTACCTAGAAAATGGGGAAGTAATCCTAAAGAACGGATTTAAGTTTAAACTAAGATATATGAGAACATTTTGTAAACTGTTTGATCATCACAAGCATAAAGGCCACTATTGATTATTGTTATGTTATAATAATGTCAGTTTTTAAAATTTCTTTTAATGTTTCTTGATTTCAGAGAGAAAGGAAGAGAGAGAAAGAAACACCAATGTGAGAATGAAATATCAATTTGTTGCCTCCCATACACTCCCTGACTGTGGATCGAAACTGCAACCTGGATATGTGCCCTTGCTGGGGATAAAACCCCAACATTTTGGTGTATAGGATGACGCTCCAACCAACTGAGCCACAATAGCCAAGGTAATAGTCAAGTGTTTTTTGAGTTCTTATTATGTGCCAGAAACTCTTTTAAATGCCTTATATAGATTATCTTGTTCAATGCTCAGAACAATAAAATAAGATACTATTATGATTCCCATTTGCAGATGAGCTGTGGAATTGGAATTCAGTCACCAGATTTTTAGCATACACACCATACTTCCACAAGAAATACAAATATGATTATAATCTGTGATAACCTGTACATTAGTTTCTTATTATTTGCTGTCGTAACAAACTACCACAGACTTACGTGGTTTAGAACAAAATTAATGTATTACCTTCAGTTCTGGAAGTCAGATGTCTGAAATGGGCCTTATGAGGCTAAAATCAAATTGTTAGCAGGGCTACATTCTTTCTGAAGGTTTTAGGGGAAAATTCATTCATTTCCTTCTCCAGCTCCTGAAGGCTGCTCCCACCACTTGGCTCCTTCCTTCATCTTCAAAGCTAGCAATCACATGACACTGACCACTGCTTTCATCATCACATCTCTTTTTCTCTGACTCTGCTTGGAGCTTTCCTCTCACTTACAAGGACACTTGTGATTACATCAAGCCTAACCAAGAAATCCAGAATAATTTAGTCACATCTGAGATTTAATCATACCAGTGAAGTCTCCTTTGCCATGTCCTGTAACATATTTATAGGTCCTGGGGATTAGGTGGCCATCATTCTGGCTAACAAGCCCTGCATGGCCAAGTTGTAAAATTAGAACTAAGGAATTGTGTCTACTACATAAAAATGGAATAGAGGTAAATTGTTCCATTCTATCATTTCTTCTGTGACAAAGTTCCATGCTTAAATGTGGTGGTAACACGTATGTTTTCTCACCAAGCTAGTAAAATTATTTACATGGTCAGCAACAGAAGGGAAAATCCATAGCATCACCTTTTCCAGCACTAAAGAGAGGAGCTTGACTTTGCATGAATAGAGGAGCTGTTTCCATTGATAGTATTCGGCTGCATGATGTAGTTAACTGTAATGTCTCTTGCAAGGAACCACCAGAAACTATTTGAGTTATCACATTACAGATAACTCAAATTACAGATTTCTGTACCTGGCCTCCAATTGCATGTTGTGGATAATATATCTCCTCTGGTCCAAGAAGATGTCCTGTATCATCATTGGGGGAATTACTGAGACCAAAAGAATTGCTAGCCAAGGGTGTTAGGAGTCTAAAGCACATGGCAGAGGAGATCCTGAACTTCAACTGTGGCTCAAATCTAACTGCCAGGATTGTAGCTTTTTCCCATTATACCTCCTACTGCAACTTGTGCCCAGCCACCCCCTTATAGTGATGAAGTCATCTTAACTTGGGTCATAAGTGGATGCAAGTACTGCCAAGGGTAAGAGAAAACAAACGTATTGCCCTACTTGTACCTTTCAGATCTTTTAGGGTTTCCAGTCAAATTCCAGTTGCCAATCTCTGCATCTTTGAGCTGAAAGCCTTTTATTTCTAGAACTACAGCCAGGGCTCCCTGACCATGGTCAACAGGCCTGAGGTGCCTCCAGCAGCAGATTTTCCAGGAATTGAGCTGATATGGAAATTGTGCAGTTCCTTTACTTCTAATAGGGAAGTCTGTGGTGCATGTGTTTTTCCCTACTTCCAGGTTTCCAATGAGATTAAAATCTGATTGCTCATGGTAGTGTCTGGCTTAATAATGTCTTGATTGGCTGTCTTTCCTTTACTGTATCATATTATATTTCCTGCTCCTCCCAAATAAACCTGGATCTACCTGGGCATCTACCTCTGGGGTAGTAAGACAGTGGAAGCAGGGTGACCAACTATCCTGGTTTGCTCATGATTGAGGGGAGTTCCTTGAACATGAGACTTTGAAATTTAAAACTCAGAAAGTCCTGGGAAAACCATCTCAAATGTGCCTGGAACTGAGGACTTTTTCAGGCTGTGGAACTTTCAGTCCTACCACCTGAGAATGTTCTGGGAAAAGCAGGATGCATTAGACATCTTAGAAAATCTATTAAATTGGTTTCTGCTGCTATAAAATGGAAAAACGACAACATGATCAGCATTTCTGGCAACATGTGGGGTGGTGTGCTATATTATAATTATACTAAAACTCTCACTGGAGATGAACTGAAAGGGATGCAGCTAGAAAAGAATACACAAGTCTATACGATGTATCTAGGCCTTGAGAGATACAGTGGCAATGACCACTGCAAGGGCTGTGGAATTGGCTAGTTGTAAAAAGTACTATCAATGAGCTTAAAAAATAATGACAGGTTCAAGAGAGCTAAACACCAAGCCATAGCACAGAGAGAATGCTTCTCTGCCATCATCTAAGGAAACTCTTTTCTTCTACACGCTGATCAAAGATCATGCTGAAACTTAGGGCCAAGACCTGATATGAGAGACAAAAGGTAGGGAATGTGTATGTCACAGGCTCAACACACCTACTCTGTTACAGTCAGGGCAATTATGAAGAAACCAGGGGCCCCTGAGATATGGGTCATCTGGGTAAATGGACTTTGGACACATGAATGCTCACACTCATCTGAACCCTCTGGAACTGAAGAAGTCACCATCATCCCATTGCTAGAAGATAGCCTCCTCTCCTTGCTTAAAGACCAGACAGAAGCTTCACTTGGGAGAAGACCTTGCAAAATGATGCCTTCCTTCTTCAAAATCTGCCCCCACTTTCCCACATAGGCCAGGAACTAGGTCAAGTATCAGTACAACTTGACTGAAGAAGTACTGTCTCTGCTTCAGGAAGGAAATTATTCAGCAATGGAGCTTCAGGGCCTGGATAATAGGAACCGGCAGAAGCTGCATAAAGATGCCTGATAAAGGACCTTGAGGTGCTACACCGCAGGATAGGGAAGCAGAGTTAATAGAATCCTGGATATGGCAGAGTTAACAGATATCTTGGTACATCCCACACAAGGCAAGCCAGAAATGCTAGGAAATTAATCCCCCTCTCCAATTACTCACACACGCACACACACACGCACAAACTGGCCTCAATTAATGACTCTTGAAAATTCATGATAAATACCCCCACTCTCTTGCCCCTTAGATGGGCCATTTCTGAGGTGTGTTTTGCACATTTCCCAGAATTTCCCCACGGGATTAAGCTCCAGCTGCCCACTGTGGCAGGTGGCTTAGTAATGTATTTTATATTGACTGTCTTCCCTTCCCTTCCCTCCCCACTCCTGAGGGTGTTTCTTTTTACCAGTCAAATAAAATGTTTGCACCTGAATTTCTGCCTGAGGGTCTGCTTCTCTGAAAACCCATACCTAAGCATGGAGGCAAATGCTCATTACTAAAAATATAAGTACATTCTTTAATCTATCATCTCAAAAATTGAAAAAAAAACAAACATATTTAGTACCAGATTAAAAATTTGAGGATTATAAAACTGTCTTTCCCATTATGCTATAACCCCAGTTCTTAGAAGAGTGTCCAAAAGAGAGCAGCTACTTATTAAACATGTGTTCAGTAAATGAATAAATGAAAAGATGAACTCCCACAAATTATGTAACCAAGGAATTAATTGACAAAATGTTGCCTGTAAAGAGCAAGATAGTACTATAAATATTTTATGCTTTTCAGGTTACACGGTATCCATCACAACCAGTCAACATCTCTTGTAATGTGAAAGCAATCATAGAATATATGTAAACAAATGAGTATAGCTGTGTTCGAATAAAATTTTATTTATATAAAAAAGGCAAAAAGCCAGATTTGGCCCATGGGCCATAATTTGCCTAATCCTGGAGCTAATCAAAATTAAAACCATGCCAAAACTTCAAATAAGTGAAAGGAAGTCCAGAAAAAGTTCTGATATACTAATATCAAGGTTCTGATGGCTATATTGATATTAACTATATAATTTATCTATAGTGATAATATGTAAAATATTATCAGTATTAACTACATAAATAGTTCTCATGGCTATTTTGATACTTTTGTTTTGTTTTTAAATTTTACTTTAATTTTTCAAATACATTTGTCTCTGCCTCCCCCCCACCACCTTCCCCGGCCCCCCCTTCCCTCCCTCAGCTCCTCCCCCCTGGCTCTGTCCATGAGTCCCTGCCACATGTTCCCCGACTTTCCCCTTCCCTTCCCCCTTCCTGCTCCCCCCTCCCTCCCTCTCGTCTCTGCTGATCTCCCTGCCCCTCAGTGTCGCTGGTCCCATTCTCCTTGCATCCCTGCATGGTTGGTCAGGTTCCGCCGATAGCTGAGATCATATGGTATTTGTCTTTCGCCCCATGGCTTATTTCGCTTACTTACCATAATGCTCTCCAGTAAGCTGATACTTTTTAAAAATATAAAATCCGTTTTTAAAAACGGATTTTCTTTTTTTATTTTTTAAAATATGTTTATTGATTTTAGAGAGAGAGGAAGTGAGAGGGAGAAAGAGAAATACCAATGTGAGAGAGAAACATTGATCAGTTGCCTCTGATATGTGCCCTGACTACGAATCAAACCCTCACTCTAGGCTTGTGCCCTGATTGGAATCAAACCCACAACTTTTTGGTATATGGGATGATGTTTTAACCAACTGAACTGGGGTGATTTTCTCATTTTTGATAGCCTTGCTTTGTTGAAAGCTTAATTTGTTGTTTTGGTAATTCTACACCACACAGATTATTGCAAAATAAAAATTTACAAAATGAAAAGCAAAAACAGATTTCATTGCATAGAAGTAAAATAAATGCATACATTAAAAATGGACACCAAATTTGGGAGGAGAAATTAAAGAAATAGAATAGACTAGTAGTTAAACTTGATTTTGTTTTTATTCCTACTTGGAAAATTACCAGGAGACTCTACTAGTAGCCTATACTTATGCCTTAAACGTTGACATTTCTCACCTGTGGAATAAGGTCCTTATCATATAAGTTAAAATGTAGATATGCAATCTACTGAGAGTATTACTTTAAATAATTTGCAGTGGGATTCTCTTTGGCTTTCCTATTTAAGAAGGTCTCACCTCCCCGCCCCCCCGAACTATACTCTTTCAAAGAACACTGCTTTATCTGTGATTGCACTCATAATTATCTGAAATGTTTGTATATTTGAAAATTGTCTATGCTGGTGCTAAAGAAGTTGCAAATACATTCAAATGAACCAAAAATGACTGCTGTCGAATATTGGATGCTGTTTAATGGGTGCTCTGGGGATAAATTGATTGTGTGGTATGTACACATTTGACTACCTTTTACCAACCTATTTTACAACTTTGAGGAGAAAAAATTAAATTGTCCATGATGCTGGTGAAATAAATGTTTTCTTTAGAGTGCAAGGGAAATGATTCCTGCTAGTGACAATGCAAATAAACATTGTCCAATAGAGATTATAAATCTTGGTGAGTCCAGCTCTCCTAGAATCAAATATAAAGTATTGCTGGTTCACTCATTAATTAATGAGTTAAAGAAAGTCTTTCATGTGTTCATTTTGTACTTGTGTGAGATTCATGGTTTTACCTTTTTAAAACATCTTTTAACATTAGACACTAGATTCAAAAGTGAACGAGACAAGGATATGTCTTGTTCAACACTGTATTAGGCACATAGAAGGAACTCAATAAGTATCTATTGTCTGAGTGAACAAATGATCAAATAAATAAATAAATAAATAAATAAATAATAAATGGAGATGACCTAAAAGGATAGAGAGCCAAGCACAAGCGTAGCAAGAATATAGCTTTCAGGACTGCCCTGTAAGACTGCCCCATTCACAACTCAAGAGCTCTCAGCCAAGTTTCTGTGTCCTGGTTTATGGAGATATATTTTATCAAAGTAAAGGATACCTTTCTATAATAAGCCCAAAGGTTCTACATGGACTAGGGAAGGATGTGGGAACACTATGAGGACATTGGAAGACCCAGAGTAGGGTCTTCCCCTCTGTGTGGTAGGGTCATAAAAATCTGGGGAGATTAAAGTGAAATTTGAGCACCAAAACAGAACAGACTGTCATTGAGAAGGGACATTTTGATGGATGAGGCCTATTTAAGTCTTTTTAATAAAAATTATCTATCAATTTTATCTCTCAAGTTGAGAGAAGACTAAACACTTAAAAATGAGAGAAAGAAGAGGTCATAGTGATTTCTCAGCAGTGAAGAACTATTAACAATGACCCCACTGTAGTAAAGTTCAGAGCAGAAAGCATTTTGAATTGGAATAAGTCCATTTTAAAAATCATGCTGTCATAATACTGAGAGTTAAACAGGTATAAGTAATAGTTTTTGCATTTCCCATTGCCAGCTACCTCAGTAATTTATGAAGAAATTCTTCCTTAGATCATAACAAAGATTCAGGATTTGGTAGACTGTCTTCTGTCATCTCAAACTGTCAGAGATTGATAAAAAAATAGGGAACATAAAAAGCATCATTTGTATTGTTAAAAAGGTTCTTCAACAGTTAAAATCATTTTAGAAGAAAATAAAATACATGGTTTGTCAGCTAAAAAATTGATATATTTTCCAAAATAATAGTATTATTAAAAAAAAACCCACTTCATACTTGAACCTATTTATCTTGCCAAAATATTTCCATGCATCTTTTGAAGACTGTGAACCATACAAATCATGATGACAATTTTAAAAACCATCTGAAATATTATAACATACACAGTGCCAGATGTTGGAGGGTAAAAGTTCAGGAGTGACATATTCAACCTAAAACAGGATTTCTCAACTTCAGCATTACTGACTCTTGGGCCAGATAAGTCTTTGTTGTATAGAATTATCCTGTGTACTGTAGGGTGATTAGCAGCATCCTTGCCTCTACCCATGAGGTTTCAGTAGCCCTCTCTCCCCTGGTTAGGACAACAAAAGAAATATCTAGACATTGCCAAATGATTCCTGGGAGATAAAACCACACCAAGTTAATTAAAAACCACTAACCTAAGCCCATGCATTTCTAGTAAGTTATTCAAATTTAACTAGTACATATTTGTACCAGATCCAAATCTTATAAAGAACCTCAAGAAATATCTTATCTTTTCCCCAAAAGAATTTCAGTGTTTCTTCTAAAGAAAAGGCAGAGGAGTAGTAGAAATCAAAGTGAATGTAATAGAAGCATTATGAGTTCTGATTATGTGCCAGATATTGTGGTAAACCTAATACTTGGATTACCTCATCTAATCCCCACAACAAGCCTATGAGGCAAGTCTTATGCCCACGTTTAACATGAGAAAATGGAGGTTTAAAAAGTGTACCAGCTGAGATCCCAAAACCACCAGGCTGACGAAGACTTTACTTTTAAAATCTAGGTTCTACTGTCTCCAGTGAAGTAAACACTGCCTTTATCTCAATGGCTCATGGCTCATGGGCCAAGCAATGGCCCATAAAATACAGCATCATTACTTGTTTTAGTAAGTAAAGATTTATGGGAACATAGCCAAGCCCATCTATTTACATTTTGCTTAAGGATGCTTTCACGCAAAAAAAAGGCAAACTGAGCAGTGGGGATGGTTGGGCTCACAAAGATGGAAAAAGAACTCCTACCTGGCCTTTTACATAAAAACTTTGTCTATATCCATCCCTGTGTTAGAGATTGAGAAGCTAGCCCCTAAAATGGTAAGTGGTTGAGCCAGAACTTGAATGCAGCTTAATCCCACACCTAGGCTCGTATCCACAAAGTGCTGTTGTGCCAGGCACTCGAAGCATTAATATGTGGGAACTCATTTAAACTCTGAAAAACCCAGTGAGGTACCATGATATGCAGAAAAGACACTATTAGATCCTGGTCTGGTGGCTCAGTTTGTTGGAGCATCATCCCATTCACCAAAAGGTTGCAGGTTCAAGTACCATCAGGGCACATACCTAGGATGCAGATTCCATCCCTATTTGGGACATGTAGAGAGGGCAACCAATAGATGTTTCTCTCTCACATGTCTTTGTCTCTGTCTCTCTCTCTCTTACTTCCTTTCCCTCTAAAATCAGTAAACATATTCTTGGGCGAGGAATACATACATACATACGTACATACATACCATTGCTGGTGCCCAATCCATATTTCCTCAGTATTCCCAACTACACCATGAGGGTTTTTCTTCCCTTGCATATGTGGCCCAAGGACAGGGCAAGTAGGAAGTACCAGAAAATAAATGACATATAATGAAACTTTAAAGACTTAGTGACAAATTCCTTAGAATCTTGGTATTGAACTGGGGTGAATTGAATGTCTCTTCTACACTCAGTCCCCATTTCCAGTCCTCCACAGTGATAACTGGTGGGATAAAGCATCTTGTATTGGCTTTCTCCCTTCTGCCCCTCATTTTCCCATTTCCTGACCTATGATTCCAGGAAATATATCCCAAATAAACTACCTATACTTGAATTCTTATCTCAGAATTTGTGTCTGAGGGAACTAAAACCAAGATATATAATTTTTATAGACAGAAACCTAAGGCCCAGAGAGATTGTGTTACTAGCCCAAAGACATAGCTGGTATTGGTTGTGTCAGGATTTGAACCAGGTCATCTAGCTTCACAGTCCACAGTCTGAATGAAACCACTCCCAAGTAATAGCCAATTATGAGGCACCTGGATATTCCTCTTCTCCTTTCTCAGTTGTGTAAGAAAAGTAGATAACCATAAACACTCTCTCAGAATTTATTCTTGGAGTGCTGAAAGTCATTTCAAGGGAAAACATGCATATAACGCCTTCTCTCTGCTTCTTCCTCTCCCTATCTAGGAATGACAGTCAATTTCTGTGCCAACACCCAAGAGAAGGACAGAGGCAAACTCTCCACTTTCCAGTCTTAGTAACATGTATACACTCCTTTTGTTTGGGCTCCATTACAAGTCCTGATCCATAATAGTCCCTTGAGCTCCAAGTAAACAACCAGGGTTACCATTTCCCTGGGCCTTATAATAGGTAAGAAACTCTGTCCAGACTCCATTACTGAGATGCAGGATCCATGTGTGCCCACCAACACAAATCTTATTTCTGTTCTTCTTCAGCATGGGAAAACAAACAGAATATCATTCTCTTTTCTCTTAGGGATTAAAAAACACATATACACACATTTGATTGATATACTACTACCATAATTCCTTATCCGCATTTCACAATCCTTATGTAACGAGAGACATTAAAATCATGTTGCCTGTCACACATGCATCCTGCCTCATGGCTGAGTAAGAGCTGCTCCCCAAGGGAAAATTTCTTCAATGGACACCCCTGACTTGCCCCTACCACAGGCACCGTAGAAGAAGAATTGGGGTTTATTTTCTTCTAATAGCTTATGTGTTATAAAAAGTAAATTTCTGATAACATGAGTGGTCATATAAAGATAAAGTGAGAAATTAAGCCAGCATTAATACATAGAGTTAAGCATTGTGGAGTATGTGACTAGTGCTTTCCTTAAAATTATGCAGTGAAGATTTTGTCCAACTGTTCATGGCATGCTTGCTTTAAGTCCATCTCCAAGGCCCACATACCTCATATGTATCTGTCTTGCCCAATATAGTCTTATAATCATAGCTTTTGTATTATTAAATATTAATGATTTTCTGAGAGAATATTAGAATACTTCTACTTGGCAGTAACAGAGTACTCAACTAACAGCAGTTATATTTCATAAAGCAGGAAAAAAGGAAACAAGGTGATTAAAGGGTTTGTTACCTTAGACCTGGGTTCTGGATTAATTTATCTGCAATTACCTTGTCTCTGCCTTTTGGTCACAATGTTGCTACCACAGCTCTAAGCACCATACCTCATAAACACCTGGTTAACTTCCTCTATTCACATAATCTGAGAGGCCCTTGCAGGAACTGAGTACCCTCTGTTGTAGTAAAGTAATGCAGTCAGAAGCTTAGGTTCTTGAATTTCTAGGGCTTTCACATTGTAGAATCACCCAATAGTTGGTATCTTCCTGAAGCCTAGTTGTTCCTTGGTTCTGTGTATGTAAATCTTTATAACGTATCTTCCTCCCCCGTTGCTTAATATAATATGAGTTTCTGTTCCCAAATTTCCAAAACAACTCAGTTGTCGGCTACCAGAAAGGGATGTTTCTCCCACTGTAGTTTGAATCCATTGAAATTACACTGCATTCTAAAAAAAAAAAAAAAAAAGGGATAGAATCCATTAATTCTAACATTCCAGAGATGAGGGCTTTCAGTCCTCCTTAACAGTAACTGCTACCTATATAAAACAAACTTTCTCTTGTGGTATATCATGAAAATTTGGTTGGTTTCTGTTTTTCCTTTGTGATCAGCTTTGTGATGAGCCCTTTCTTAAGTTTATTCATTTTTTTTCTCATGTTTTCTGTGTGTTTTATTTGAATTGGAAGATTGCTTCAGAATTGTGTTATACCTGGGTTCAATTATATGGTTTTATATCACCATCTCAAGAGGGTCATCTTGAATCTGTACATGAGCTTCCTCTGCTGAAGGAAGGATATCACATCCTAGAGTTTTCTAAAATAGAGGATAAATGTTCTCAGTGAAAGAACTGTGTGCAGTTAACATGTGCAAACCCCCCAGCTTGATTACCTTCAGGGTGGAAACTACTGAAGACATAAAGCTCAACTATTTGGATATTAAAATAATTTTTTTAGCTATCACACTAGAATGACTAATGAGCAAATGTTTTTCCCTAATCTTTAAGTACAGTACTTGCATAATAGTTCTAACAACTTCTCATGCAAGCAATCCACATTTAGTTGTATTTTTCTTTTAAAAATTAATATGCCATATATGATGCTACTTGCCAAGGATAAATTTATATCATAATGTTTTCCTTTATTATGGTCATGCTATCTACAGTAACAGCATCTGCAGCCCAGATAAGATTGTGGAATCAGTTCACCTCCATTCGGGTCCCAGCACTGCTGCCCATTGGCTGTCTAACCAGCTAAGTTGCTTAACCTTTCTGAATCTTGGTTTATTTATAAATCAACTGGCCATACCAACAACACAGTGTATTGTAGAAATTGAATGAGATAATCCATGAAACACATTTAGCATGATGCTTGAATACAGTCAATATTTATTATCATCAAAGATACTCAACATTGATCTTGACAATATGACAGTTAGGCCCTAACTTGAACAATTATGCTAACTTACTTTTAGAATGGTTATTTATAACCAAGCAATTACTTAAAAAGTTAAAAGTACATCATTATATACTAAAGGACAGTTTTCATAATGTAAAAAAGAAGACTGTTTTCATAATGTAAAAAAATTTTAATACAGTTAGATTAAGTAAACTTCAGGATTAAGGAAGCTACAATACTTTCAAGAGTCTACTCAAACATGTCTTTGTTTTGAGTATAAATTATTTTATACTCTGCAATAAGTCACTTAAATATAATCTTATGTCAGAGGAAACAATACAAAAAATTAGCTAGACCAGTATTTCAATTTATCATGTAGTACAGAAACTAAATGAAGATATGGATTTGTTTCAAATCTTGAAAACAACTGCCAAAATAATTGTGTTATCCAACACTGTGGTTGCAAAAGAGAGTATCCTCAATGGGATAAGGCTTATATAAATAATGGCGATAAGAGAAAAATGAAGGAATTACTGTAAACCTATTAGGGAAATATGCTGCCACTGGGGCAAGTTAATTAAAACATGTCACTAAGCTAATTCCCAAAACTTTAGTAATTAATTTTTGATAATATCACTAGAATACTACTTCAGATTATGGTAATTTATGAATGAAATTTTCTTTAGGACACAAGGTATTCTCACCATAAAAATATTCCCCTTTGTTAATTTTGGCACTTCATTTTAAAAATGGAATAAAACTTGGAAGAATAATAAAATGAATGATTAGAGAGCAGAAGATAAGAGATCATATAGAAGTTGAATACTAAATAAAACATAATAAAATAATAAATATGAAATTGTGCCATCACTACTCTCTCCAGTGCCCATGATAGACATAGTCAATCCGAACTGGCTAGTCTTATAGCTGGGAGCAATACTTCCCAGCCAGGATCAGCTGACTCCTCATTGCATAAATGGGCTGGCTGAGATCAGTTGTAAGGTACCCCCAATCAACACACAGGAGCCTGAGGGGAAAAATATTAATGCTTCATGTCCTAATTTTATGTGAGTATTTGTTACATAGCAGTAACTCATCAATATAATTATGAGATATGTGATGTTGATTATTACTATCTCAAGTAACTTTGAGATAATAGGTATTTTTTAAAAGATTTTACTTATTTATTTTCAGAGCAGGGGAGGGAGGGAGGGAAACATCAATGTGCAGTAATCTCTTGCGCGCCTCATACTCGGGGCATGGCCTGCAACCCAGGCATGTTCCCTGACTGAGAATCGAACTGGTGGCCCTTTTATTCAGAGGCCAGCACTCAATCTACTGAGGCACCCCAGCTAGGGATAGATAATAGGCATTTTGCCATTATATGTCTAATCCTCACAACATTTCTACAGCAACAGTATTATTCCTACAGTAGAGACTGGGAAATGAGACCCAGAAAGTTTTAACTTGCCCAAGGTCTAGATGTTAGATATTTAGACCCTGAGCAAGTTAAAACTTAAATACCTCTTAAATAGCTTCTTAAATAAAAAACTTAAATACTTCTTAAATACTCCACTTTCTCTCTGTCTCTCTGTCTTTCTCTCTCTCCTATCTAGCTATCAATATCAGTATATCAATGTGAAACAATTAATTTTCCTTGAAGAGAATAAAGGCGTAATCCCCAAGGCTGGAGTGGAGTATGCAAAGGGGAAGCGGTAGGACATGAGGTCAGGGGGGTAACCAGAGGATGGTTGTCCAGGACCTTCCAGGTTACTGTAGAAAGTTCAGATTTTACACTAAGCAAAATGGAGCACCACACAATGAAGAACACAGATTGTGTTCACCCACAAATTCATTCAGCAGATAGTTAACAAACACTTTATCAGACACTAGGGTTTCAAAGGTGATCAATCAAAGGACAGAAGTCCCTACTCTCACTGAGCTGACAGCACAGGGAATGAGAGCAAGATAGTATTGTACTTGAAGAAACAAAAATAAAGGTAAAAAAAATACCTGTCAAAAGTGCTAGAAAAGCAAAGTACATAATTCTTTGAGAGCCTGAAATAGAAAGAAGTTAATAAATGAATGAATGAACTGATAGGAAGTATCCCCATCCAAGTCTAAGAGCTCAACATTTTTGTTATAAATGATTCCAAATGTTGGTCTTCAAGGAGCAGAATCCTAAAATTGAGGGTTGTGAATTTTGTCACCTTCATATCTGAGTAGAAAGGGTATCTGAGATAAAGGGGAAGAAGTTCTAGGTCAAAAAACAGGAATAAGTTTTCCTTCAATTCCCTTATGCCACCTTTAGAAACAGCTTACTTCAAAATAAATGTCATTGGCAGCAATGTAGGCAGTTTCTGACTCTGGCAAGCAGCACCCAAGAGCCTATGTAGAATTACCCAGGAGAAAAGAAATCTAGAAGACAAAAAAATTTTTAAATCCTACAAGCTGACCCAGCCTCTTCTAGGATTCAGAAATAGAAAAAAAAAAAAAGTAAAACTCCAGCTTCACTTTCAGAGGCTAGAGAAAAAACACATGGAAAATTCTATGAATAATGAAGTCACATTTTTAATTTTTATTTTGTAAATTCAGCTTTTTCTTCAGAAACAAAAGCAAAATCAACTTACTTTGAAGAATTCTGATACATATTAAAGGAAATGAGTTTAATTTCTAAAGTAGACAATGTATATGTGTTTTGACTTGACTAATTTATTAATCATCTTTCTTAAAAATCATATTAAAATAAACATATACATATTTTACCAAAAATAAAAATTTGTAATTTTTTAGAATCTGAATATCATTGCCTATTCTGTCTAGATAGTTCTTTACTTTTTAAGAAAATTCATTTAGCAAGTTGATTTTTCAATTAATTATATTTGCTGTGTAATTTTTTAAATTTTTTTATTGTTGTTCAATTACAGTCATCACCGTTTTTCTCCCATTGCTCTCCCCAGCCCTGTCCACCCCCCTCCTACATTCAATCCTTCACCATATTGTCCTTGTCTGTGGGTCCTTCATATACATTTCCTTGACTTAACCCTTCCCCTTCTTCAAAACAGTCCTTTTCCCACCCCAAATAGGAGGCTCAGGGGGCCTAGGTGGATTTCAAATGAACAGAAACGAAAAATCATTGAGAAAACAGTTTTATCAGTTCCTCTCTCCCTACATGCAAGAGCAGTCACACCACCATTGATGAGGCAAAGGCAGAACTTGCTAGTTTTTATGTAAAACACAGCAGTCTCCTTCCATTAACATATAAACTCTGACTGGCACAATATAAATGGTGATTTAAATGAAAATGAATGTACACCTGATATTTTGGGGACTTGAACCAAAATCACCAGCCTTTGCCCCCGTCACATGTAATACAAGAGAAAAACAGTACTGTTCTAAAAATTGTATTATTCAGATTCAGTGGGTATGCATACATATACAAGTCATACACAAAGTTTGTGGTGTTCCATTTAAATATAAGTTCATAAATTTCAATGTTTCCACTAATCAAAATTGAAAACAGTGTCTTCTCTGTAGAATTCACAGGAATAAACTTACTATACAAATGTAAAGGAGTACAATGATCTTAAACAATTGTGAGTATTACATGCTGTTTTTGTTCCAGATAAGAAGTTAAGGCTATAAACAGAATATACTCTAGTCTCAAAGCAGGTGGTCTAAACTAAGATAAGAGAAGAGTAGTCATAAAACTGGGAGGGTGGGAGCTATGGTAAATTCTGGCCAATCATAGGAAAATGAAGGCCTATTGTGGCCAGATCTGCCCATTTTTCCAGAAAGGCTGAAACTCTGGATTTTTCTGAATTTCTAAAATATTGACAAATAAATCAAAAATTTTTAGTATGATGATGACACTTATTATATCCAAAAAAAGCACTCTGTAAGATATGCACACCACCTCCAGTCTAGGTCAAATGTTCTCAAATCATTCTACATGAAAGATCAAGAGTAGACTGAAAAAGTAGGAACCATGCCTTGTTCAGCAATCCAACCTTCCTGAATCCTCTGTACTCCCTTTTACCAGAGTAACAAATTGTATCTTCTAGATATTAAACTTCTACATAAGATATATTTTGAATTGACAGGTTCCACTCTTGTGAGAAGCTGGGAACATGTCAGTGTGTTTTTGTCCATTTGGGCCTGGGAACATGCTTTGCGTCACTCCTGATACCCATGCAGCCCCAGAAGCCAGCACAATGCTGAACACAAAAGACACTCAATAGTGATATAGTGAGCAAAAGATGCATGAAATACTCTATATGAGTAGCTTCATGTTCTCAATAATAATGTTTCCAGATAACTCAAAGTCATATATGTGTTCTTTCACTTTAATCCATGTATAAACTCTGGGAGAGCATATTAATTAAATATTGGTTAAACAAATATATTTGCTTTGTTATCTTTTAACCAGATCATTTTACAAGCAAGAAATATATGCTATATGTAAAAGAACCTCAACAGAGGCCTTTGAGAATTTGAACAATCACATAAGAATGGGGGAAAACATACTGAATGAAAGTGTTTTGTTTTTGGATTATATATTTCTTTATAGTGAGGTACATGCTTTTTAATTACTAGCCACAATACTTCCAAATACTATTATGTCATTCTAAAAAATAATTTAACATACATAATCATGAGCTTATATTAATTTGTATTATTTCAATAATCTTTGATGTGTTAGAAGACACAGAGGAATTGTCTTGATACAATTTTCCAAATAAGTCTATTTCCATAAATTTGCAGAAATTGAGGACACTGAACATTCATTAGTGATGTGTTATTAAAGAAAAAATAAGCTGTTAAAATGAGAAGAAATTTGTTATTTTACTCAAAAACATTATTTAATAAAAATTAATTGGGCATTAACACTGGAACAAATGTAAATCATAAATGACTACAACAGTGGTAATCAAATGTTAGTAAACATCAAAACTTCTGGAGGCCTGTTAAAACAGGTTGTTGAATCCCACCCCAGAGATTATGACTTTGTGTGTGTGGAGGAAGGAGGTCTGAGAATGTGCATCTTGAACAAATTCCCAGGTAATACTAATGTTGCTGGTATGACGACCACACTTCTTGAGCTACTGGACTAGAGGAAACCATACACCCTTTTCAAAATGAAGCTCTAGTGGCTGTGAGAAAATCATTAATTCATCATTGGAACACCAAAAAAAAATTCCTCTGTTTAATCAGTACTAACAAAGATATCTTCTTGAACACACAGATTGCATTAATCTTCACAGTCTTTAAAGCAGTGGTGGGGTTTCTTACCTCTGTTCATTTGAAAGCCACCTATAGGAGCAGTGAACTCCCCAGGGAGTAAGTTACAAGTCAAGTTGTTTATCAGCATAACCAGAGAACTTTCAAGCCATAGTGAATGGCTGAGTTAGCAGCAGGTCAAGCTAAAAAGGAATAGAAACAGTTCTTCAGAGAACTGAACAGTGGAGCAGGTGAGTAAGATGACCTGGCAATAGAGGGTTTTCACAGGAAAATAAAACAAGCCGAGACACAGGGTCCAGTCAAAAGTGGTAAAAGCACAATTTAATAGTTTCCCCAAAATACTTACTAAAATATGGGCACAAACACACAAGAAGACACATGAGGATGATGCAGCTGACGTTCTATTCCTGCACACTAATGCTTTGTACTGAGAGCACCTGAGTGAGAACTACCTGTGGACAGGAATGCAAGTATGTGTATGAACCTGCTCTGGCCAAGTTAGAATGCCCAGGAGCCAGTGCGGATGGAAGCAGTCCACAGCACCCCACAATAAGTTGCAGTTGGTGGGTTCAGATCTGTTTGTTCACCCCTCCAATAGGACGTCTCTGAGGCATGTTCTACACAGTCCCCCCAAGATCCTAGTGCAATTGAGTCTCAGTCGTCCTAAGCAATAGCCTACTTATGGGAGAACATGTCTCAGCTCCCTTCCCTTTCCTGTCTCATTTTCCAGTCCCCTACTGCTATTTCTCGAAATAACTAAGTGCCTCCAAGTAAACTATCTACATTTTGATTATCATTTCAAAATCTGCATCTGGGGAAGTTCAGCTGTTTGCTGAAATGGTCTTTAAAACAGTAAGAAATAAAAATGAATTGTCCATTGTAGTATATCTATAAGGTGAAATCCAACATAATCAATGGGCAGAAATTTGTAGAACAGTAAGAACAATATTATATCAATTAGATAAAACACATACACAAAAACAATAGTATCTACTTTTATGAGTGTATATTTTATAAAATCTGAGATAGTGATCTAGAAAAATTCAAATCAAACTGGTCACTATGGCTCTCCCTGCAAGGAGAGGGGTTTGGGCCTTATATGTAATGTTTCTATTTTTTATATGGTGAATTTATTCGTGTATTAGTCTATAATTAATAACTACTAAAACAACTTAAAGTATGCATAAGTTTTAATATTGATGTGGGTGAAATCACTAATTGATGACCCTGTGAAAAATATTTATTAAAAGTCTAAGATTTTAACAATGGAAGATTAAACAAATGAATGGTGGTATAATTAGAAGATAAGAAACTGTGCAACTAAAACAAACAAAATAGTGGTCATCCATCAACCAATACTAATGCCAGGTCTGGGTGCAGAGCTGAGGACTAGAGAGGCACATTTCCTGGCCACCTAGAGTTTACAGTCTACTGTGGAAGGATGACACTGAAGCAGAATCACATTGCAAGTTATATATAAGTTAAAGTGCAGATATTTGTGATAGATTGGTAGGAAAAAAATAGGCCACTAAACAGTAGGTTCAAGCATTATGAAGAGAATAGGAGGTTATATAATAAGATGGTAACAGATCTCTGGGTAGTGAGAATCATTCAAAACAATCATGGTCAAACATCTAAAAGGAACTTGAGTTGTTCATTTTTCTACCTTTAATGTAAATTTCTATGAGCATTGGCCCTTCTGTAGATTATAACAGGTTTTAACAATGGACTCTATTTTGAACTACTTGTAGCTGAGAAGATTTGGCCAACCTCCATCTTACCCCAAATCAGATTTTAGCTTATTCTTCCTCCATTCCAGCATTGTTTTGAACCACTTGGAGGTTAGATAAATACTGCAGCCATCCAGGCAACATTCATTCATTCAATTGACACTTACTGAGTTTCTGCTGAAGTCCGTGCTCTATGCCATGTACTGTTGATTTAGCTATATGCAGAGAGAGATGTGGCTTCTCGCTACATAGATATTACAGTCCAGGAAGAAGACTGATTAAGCATAGCATTGGGTAAATTATTACACTGACCTCATTAGAGAACTCTACAGTGGTTATACTGAAATTAGACCTTTCCAACAACATTGAATAAAGATTCCTGTGACACAAAACCCTAATTTTCAAAAGCTTTTAATTATTTGCTTCAATTTTCTAAGTCCTTTCTTTCCCATCACCTTTCCAAAGTGACTCATTTAAAAAACTAAGGAAAACTTTATAGACTCAGTGATCTATTGTTCTTAAATGTAACCATGACAGTCTTTAAAATTATGATAAAATATGGTAAAGTATTCTAGAAGACAAAACAAGAGTAAATAAGCTAAATATACTGTAGGCAGAGTTCAGCATTGTTCTGGAATTTCTTAATGCTTCTTCTGTGGTCTGTTAATGGTACAATCAGTTGAGAATCATGTATAATATAATAATTCAAATGACATCAGGCTTTTATGCAATTATACAGATTCTCTGTGGTTTTCTTTGTCTTTCTTTTCCTTATTTCTCCATCACAGAAAGGAGGGAGGGAGACCCACACAATTTTATTAGGATTGCATAGAATGAAATACAGTGAGAATGTTTTCTTCCTCTGTTGTTCTGTCTGCCCATCAGATTCTTAAAAAGATTTTCATAAATTAGGCCTCCAGAGCAATAAAATATATCTTGTCAGAGACCTTCCCTCTCCACATTGCCTCTGCAGTGATCTTTCTAAAATGGAATTCTCACTGTGTCTCTTCCTAGCCTAAAACCATTTTAAAAGACCCCAAGAATATGTACAGACTGATTTTTTTCCACTGAAACTGAAAATAGTTTTACTGAATCCCATGCATGCAGTGTATATTGTTTCAAAAAATGAATCCCCTAGGTTGTTGAATGGAAGAATGTCATTGGAAAAGATTGAAGGTACAGTTTACACATAAAAATTAATACCCAGACACTTTTCAAAAGTAGCCACAAGAATGTAGCTATCTATCCAACCTGAAACTAGACTGTGTGCTCAGGTAGAGTCATATGGGACCTGTGTCTGGTGGTTACTCCTCACAATTTCCAAAATAAAAGCACGAATTCCTCAGCATGACATATAGAGTCCTGCAGATCTGGCCCTCCCCTCCTTGGCATCATCTCCAGTTGCAGTCCCCTTCCAGCAACTCTGCATAGCCTGTGTTTTCCTAAATACACGGTGCTGATCTAAGTACCTGTGCTTCTCTGCTTGCTTTTCTCTCCATTTGAAGTGTCCCTCTTCCACCTTTCATTGCCTGGAAAAGAATGTGCTCAGCCTTTCAGACTTGGTGCAGCTGCCACCATTTCTGTTAATTCTACACTGTTATCTCCCAAGATATTGAATCACTGCCTCCTCACAGTTCTGTGCACTTGGTGCAGTTATGCTGCAATGACCATTGCATGTCTGTCTGCCCCACCCAACTGTGAACTTCAGAGGGAAGAATTCAGTTCTACTACATAAGGTCCTGTTTCAGGATGGGGCACTTAAGGGTGCTTGAGTAATGTTCAATAAATGGATGATTTTACAAATGGAATTAAAGAAAGGAATTCCAATGTAATAGGAAAGTATTCAAAATCCTTTTGATGTCAAATGACCATAGACTAGGTTCATCTTATTTAAAGGAAAAACTTTTTTTCTGAAGTTCTGAGGACTGACAGTAACAAAAACAAATGGGAGTAATTGACCTAGAAGTCAAAATCTTTTGGGGAACCCATAAAGTAAACTTCACACTCTTATATTTCCTAGGGAGAAAAGGGCTGATATTTGGGAGCAGAACAAGTAGATAGATGAACAGGAGGGAAAAATATAAGTGGTTTGTCTTCACCGATATTTCTGCAACTAGCTTGGTCTCCCAAGGATTTACCAGACCTTTCTTATCTGAAGCTCACCTACATCCAAATAGTGACACACCCAGGAATTGGTAGACTTATAGAGTTTTACCCAACTCAAAAGATAGAACATCAAAATAAAGATAGGTGTCAGGATCCATGACTTTAGACATATAACTTATAAATGATGACAGGACATCTTTTTATTTTATATTCTATTCATCATTTTCAAATTTCTTATTGTAAAATTATTCTTTTTGATGAACTCTTCTATGAGTTTTGAAAAATTCATATAGTCATATAACAATACTGCTATCACAATATAGAGCATTTTCCTCAACCTCTCTCCCAAATTTCTTCCTGCCACCCCTTTGTAATCAACCCCTACTCCCATAATTTTGCCTTTTCCAGGATGTCCTATAAATGGAGTTATATAGGATGTCACCTTTTATGTCTGGAGCCTTTCACTTAGCCTAATGTAGTTGAAACTCAGCCATGTTGTTGCACATTTCAGTAGTTTCTTCCATTTTATTGCACCTCTGTTGTATAGATGTACTGCAGGTTTGTTTACATGCTTTCACCTATTACAGGACATTTGAAGTATGTTCCCTTGACACTGATTGTGAAGAGGACTATAAATATTCACATATGGTTTTTGTGTGAACATAAGTTTCATTGATTTTGAGCAAATACCTTAAAGTAGGATTACTGGGTCATGTAGAAAGTATATGTTTAATTTGTCAAGCAATATGTATAAAGGACCCATGGACAAAGACAACAGGACAAGGAGGATTGAATGTGAGAGGGCAGGGGAGAGTAATGGGGAAAAAATGGGGCAACTGTAATTGAACAACAGTAAAAAAAAAAATGCTAAACTGTTTTCTGAGGAAATCATGCCATTTTTCATTCCCAGATACTTAGCTGTTCCATATCTTCACCAGTCGTTGATATTGCTAGGTTTTGTTTTGTTTTGTTTTGCCATTTTAGTCAGAAGATCTCTAAGATGGGATTCTGAGAAACAGAAAGTGAATTTTCAAAAGATAAACAAAACTGTCTATATTATGATAAAAGTAAGTCAGTAATTAATGCTATAGTTATAATGGGGAGTGTTCTTTTTACCAAATATGCTAAAAACTTAATATAAGGAAAAATGTGAGAAGATATATACATGGAGAGTATGGGCTTAAGAAGACCGATGATACAATTGTGGATGAAATGGAAACCTGTGCTAAGTGACAAATGCCTCAAGATTGCATGTAAGAAATGGGAGTCATTGGGCTGAGAAGAGGACAGGCTCGAGTGGAGCACAAATCTCTGGGCAGTAGGTCTGATTTCAGATGATAAATAGAGATACTGTCTTCTAAATATCTGTCCAGGGAATTACAATCAAAGACAAAATAGAGGGAAAAAGGCAAATGAGAGTCATGGAGGAATAGACAGAGTGTTAAAGATTACTGTATCAACAGCCTGGTCTCTCAATGTTGGATGGTTAACCTGCAGACAAAACCTGCAGAAGAAATAAAGAGAATTTGTGATTAAGCTCTCAGATACCTCTAACCTGGGTCCCACTATCAGGATGGATATGTAAATAATAATAAATAAATAGTATACATGCTTTAGAATGTAGGGTTTCTCCTGCCTTTCTAAGATAGTATCAGATATTTTTCAGGTCACCACTCAGGCAAACATTAATCTCAGCCTTCACATCCTAACCAATCTATAGTGTTCCCAGTTTCTCTCTGCCCAAAACTGTCACATGAACAGGGACAGAGCCTTGGGCCTTACATCCTGGAACAGAAAGTGTTCTCTCTCACCAAGTGAGGACATGAAAGGATAACAGTGACTTCTGTATTCTCCACTCCAGTGAAGACAAGAACAGAAGACAGAGAGCACAACTTTGTAAAGAAACTCTTTTAGGCTTTTCACAATAGACCAGACCAGAGTAAAGTCAATTTTAGGTTATCTTTAAGAGCCTGAGGTCTAGAATCAGAGTTCTTAGGCTCAAATACTGCATGTGAGGTTGCTGGGCAAGATGTGAAGAACTGTGTTGCAGGATCTTCTCAAGTAAAATATGTTTAATAATATTAATATCTTTTTGGTTTGTGGGATTAAACACATTTACACAAAGAAATTAGAGTAGTGCCTGGTACATGAGTAATGTTGCATATTAGTTGTTATTACTTTTAAGTTGATTATTATTATAATGATCATTTATCATATATCAAGTGACATAAGTATTCTAGAGGACCTAAATTTGCTTTATTGGAAAATCACATGGTTATATATTTGCTATAAGCCCAAGGTAGATTGTTTGGCTCAATCTATATATTAGGTCATGGACACTAGAGGTTGATGTGGGTTAGCAAGTAGGCAGTGCAATACCTAAAAAGGCACTGCTGTCTCTTGTTTGTAGGTCAAAGGTGAGAGGTCACTTCACAATGACTACCCTGGCTCATGATTGTTTTGCTTTGCTACTCTTTAGTCTGATCATATTTTCATTTGTTTTACAGTGATACTGTCACCTCTCATATTAAAAATACTGACTTAAAAATTACACCAAACTCCAAAATGAAAGGTGCTGTCAGAAAACTAAAAATAATGTCTATTTGTTTATCATACACTGATAAAAATTTCCTCTAATCAAGATTTTTTAAACAGAGTGACACATTCCTGTTATACTTTCTATTAAGAATAAACACTGAATACTTTAAAAATTTCCTTAAGTATTAATGTTTCCATTCTACCCATTTCCTTAGTAGAGAGGTATCCAGAATCAATTTAATCCAGCAAGTCATAAACTAATATTTGTCACATCATATGGATTTATATGCATACAAAGGTACTATGCTGTCATGGGGGATATTCAAATCAGTTGGAGATGGTTCTCGTTTAAAAGAGAAATGCCTAACATATAATGCAAAGTCCATTTCAACTTCAAAACCTAAATACCTGCATTGTGAATGGATTTAAAATTGTACATGCAAAAGTATAAAACTAAAAATAAACTCTCAGTTAATCAATGTCCCTGAAAGAAAGATGTAAAGATGAATGACTCTGAGACAGATTGTTCCAGATATGTCAGGTGTTGAAAGTAAAAGTGCAGTCCCCAACTGTGAGAACAGAGAAAGTGAAGATTGGAACAGCTAAGCAAGCTGGCAGAAAAGGAAGTGAGTATGAAAGCTCAGACATAGAAAAATGTATGAGTCCACCTTTCATACAAACAGCAACTTGGTCAATACAAAATCAAAAAAGATGTTTTTAATATTTGTTGAAAACTGAAGGCAATTTAGTTACATTTTCATTATTGTAAAAGTGCTTCCCAACTAGATATTGCCTTGTTAAATAACCACTGAGTATATATAATTTTCATCAAATATATATATTTTTATCACATATATATATTTTCATTTTATGTACATAATAAAAAATATACATACACACACATACACTTCTCTCCAACTTAATTTTGGGAAAAATGAAAGGATATTCCACACAGGGAGAGACAGGAATAGAATGAAGAATTAGAAGGGGAGGAGAAGAGTAAGGTTAAAGAGGTGAGGAAGGAAGGATAACAGAGCAAGTAATTAATTTACAAATGTTAACATCCCCCAATTTCTTAGGTAAGTGGGTCCTAAGGAAGATCCTTTTGTTTTACTGAGTACAACGGTTTGAGCATTGGGATCAAGAGGAACAGATGTCTGTACTTAAGAAATGGATTGGGCTGGAAACAGAGGGATCTGGAAGGGGAGAAGCAGAGGCAGAGAGGGGAGGGAAGCAGAGCCAGGGGCCTGGGAAAAGAATGGTTTGGGGTTTGAAAAAACATGGGCAAGGACACAGGCAGCTGTAGGGAGGACTTGCCTGAAAAGGAGAATTTGAGGAAGTCTCATTCCATGTTACAAGGTAAAGTTCCTTTAGTATCACCTCTATAAGGCTATCAGCAAAGGCCTATGTTTCCTTCTAAAACTTTTGCCATTGATTTATGTTTCTTTTGAATGTGTTAGTGGGATGGAATGGGCTTCTTGTTGGAGCTAGATGTCCATAATTTACAATGTGTGAAGGATAGTGGAGGGAAGACATGATGAATAAGAGATAAAAACTAACAGGCCAAAGTTAAAAAGATGGCGAGGAGTGAATGGGAGTAACACGGACCTCCTCCCAAGACCAAACTGGAATTGTGACTAAATAGTGGAGAAATCACCTGGAAAACAACAGAACGATAGAGGGAGAGGAGACTTGGAGCTGTGGACAGACAGTGGAATCAACTTTCACACATCTGAATGGGTGAGAAGTGCGGTGGAGGCTCGAAAGGGTGGGCTGGGTGCCCACAGGCACCAGCACCACAGGGACATTGAAATGGCCAGTTGGATCCCCTTGAGAAGAACAGGGTCTGAATCCTAAACAGGGATCCCTAGACTACAGCAGCCGAAACCAGGAAAACACACAGACAAAATGCAGCCCCAAAAAGCTTAGGGGCGCTCTCTGCCAGAGACAGGCAGATGGAGATGCAAAGAGACATTTAAAGGGCCAATGAAAAAATTTGCAGTGGCAGCCACCTTCCTTGATCTCTGGGTAGAGGTGGCAGCAGAGTGGGCTGGTGCCTGAGGAAAGATTGTGAGGAAAACTTTGTGAAGAGAACTGAGACGGTGTCCAACAGAGTCCTGGTGATAACTCACCACCTACTCCGCAGCTACCATCTCACTCAGGCATAAGTAAATTAATAAACCTGCCTTTTGTGAGCTCCCCACATAGCTTGCGCACCTGTGAGCTGGGGGCTGAGTGCAGATTGGCTGAATGAAATAGAGGAATCCTGTCTAAGAGGGACATACAGCTGCATAGAGACCCTTGAGGAGAGACTAGAGACAGAGGCGTTGGGGAAAGAACTGGAGGAGGAACAGGAGAATCCTGAATTCTTCCCCTTTCCTTAGTCTCCATTGCATGCAGGCAGGCTACGCTCCCAAAGAGCCAAAATTGGAAAAGCACGCAATAGACGGCCCAAAATGACCAAGTGCAAGGGCTCACAAGCCAGTGGCCGGCGAGGGGGGTGTGTGGACCTGCGACCGTGGGAACCAGCAAGGGCCTGGGTAGGCCAACGTCCACAGGGCCTGTGACAGCGTGCACGGACCGGTGCCTGCACAGGCCAGCAAGGGCGTAAATGAATGGGCAAGGGCATGCGTCAACCAGTGCCCGCACGTCAGGGAAGGGCTCGGGCTGGGCAACGCCCGTAGGTGCCTGCAAGTGCAGAGCGGTATGCAGAAATAGGGGATCCCTAGCCAAAGAGGTCACAGAGCTGCCCAGAGACCCTCAAGGAGAGACTGGAGACACAGGCACTGGGAGTCAAGGTGCTGACTCTTCCCCAGTCCATGATCTACATCTTGCTCAGGTGGACTACTCCCCTGAATGACAACAACCTATAAGGGCACAAAAGTCGCGCCAACAGGAAGAACTGCTATGCCCAGTGGTGCCTAAGCCTGACAGAAGAGGACAGAGTGACTAGACTGACAATCACAGGAGACAGACACAGACAGTAGATTCTTGGAAATCTCAATCAGCCAAAGGTCAGATAGGGTCAACAACTGACATCATCAGAAGCAGATCCAGAAAGAAAAGAAAAGGAAAACAATAAATAAATAAAAAGACCCACCTAATACCAAGAAGTTGAATCCACAAAGTCAGGATATCTAGACTCATCAATTGCTGCAGAAGCAAAAAAATAAAAAATAGACTCTCACAAAAATGGGAAGAAAAAGAAATTCCCCCCAAGTGAGGGGAAAGGAAGAATCCCCACAAAGATAGCTAAATGAAATAGAGGCAAGTGAACTATCAGATACTGAATTCAAAACAATGGTTCTAAGGGAGCTCAATGAGTGCAGCCAGCTCAAAGATAACTATGAGAAATTGCAGAGAAACTATTGGGAACTTACGGAAAACTATATCAAACTGGAAAAAGACATAGAAACTATCAAGAAGACTCAAGAGGATGTGAAGAATACCATTTCTGAATTGAGAACACAGGAGAAGGAATCCAAAGCAGGCTGGATGAGGCCGAGGATCGAATGAGTGAGATAGAGGATAAGGTAGAAAAAAGCTCCCAGAAAGAAAAAGAAATGGAAAAAAGACACAAAAGAATGAAGAGGCATTTAGGGAAATGCAGGACAACCTTAAATGCAATAATCTCCAAATAATAGGGATACCAGAAGAAGAAGAGGAGCAAGGGATAGAGAACCTCTTTGAAAAAGTAATGATGGAAAATTTCCCAAATTTGAGGACAGTAAAGGTCTCATGGATGCAGGAGGCACAGGTGGCCCTATTAAAGAGGAACCCAATGAGGCCCACTCCAAGACACATCATCATTAAAATGGCAACTATCAAAGACAAAGAGAGAATCCTCAAGGCAGCAAAGGGAGAAACAGACAGTAACATACAAAAGAGCACCAATAAGGCTAGGAGCTGACTTCTCAACAGAAACACTACAAGCCAGAAGGGAATGGCAACAAATATTCCAAGTCATGAAAAGCAAGGGACTACAACCAAGGCTGCTCTACCCAGCAAGGCTCTCAATTAAAATAGAAGGGGAAATGAGGAATTTCCCAGACAAAAGAAGGCTAAAAGAATACATCTCCACCAAACCAGCGCTCCGAGATATGCTAAAGGGACTGCTTTAAGAAGATGAAGGAAATGAGTGAGAAAGAGAAAAACACAGGTACGAAGAGAAAAAATGAATGTTTCTATCAGTAATATCTCTCAATGTAAACGGAATAAATGCCCCAATCAAGAGAAACAGGGTAGCTGAATGGATAAGAAAACATGACCCGCACATATGCTGCCTACAAGAGGCCCACCTCAGAGCAAAAGACCTACACAGATTGAAAGTAAAGGGATGGAAAAAAATATTCCAAGCAAATGGGCATGAGAAAAAAGCCAGGGTTGCCAAACTTGTATCAGACAAAGTAGATTTCAAAACAAAGGCCATAAAAAGAGACCCAGAGGTGAACTTTACAGTACTTCAAGGAAGAATCTATCAAGAAGACATCAACATTGTATACTTATATGCTCCCAACATAGGAGCCCCCAAATATATAGGGAAATTCTTGGATGACTTCAAAAAAGATATAGATAGCAACACGCTGATAATAGGGGATTTCAACACCCTACTGTCAAAAATGACCAGATCTTCCAAACAAAACATTAATAAACATATTGTGGCACTGAATGACATACTGAATCAAAGAGACTTAACTGACATATATAGAACCTTACATCCCAAAGAAGAAAAATACACATTCTTTTCAAATGCTCATGGCAGTTTATCAAAGATAGACCACATGATAGGACACAAAGGAAACCTCAGCAAATTCAGGAAAATTGAAATAATACCAAACTTTTTCTAGGACCACAAGGCCTTGAAACTGGAAATCAACCTCAAAGAGAAACTTCAAAAACTTACAACTCATGGAGACTGAACAGTAGACTATTAAACAATGAATGGGTCAAGAATGAGATAAGGGAAAAAATCAAAAAATTTCTGGAAACAAATGAAAATGAACAGACAACAGTCCAAAACCTATGGGACCCAGCAAAGGTGGTCCTGAGAGGCAAGTTCATAGCAATACAGGCTTACTTAAAAAAGATAGAAACATTTCAAATAAAAGACCTAACACTACAACTTCAAGAACTGGAGAAACAACAACAAATAAATCCCAGAGCAAGTAGAAGGAAGGAAATAGTCAAAATTAGAGCAGAACTGAATGATATAGAGATGAAAAGAACAACTCAAAGGATCAACCAAGCCAGAAGCTGGTTCTTTGAAAAGATAGATAAAATTGACAAGCCTTTAAGCAGACTCATCAAGACAAAAAGGGAGAGGACCCAAATTAATAATATCAGAAATGAAACAGGAGAAATAACAACTGATACCACAGAAATACAAAGGATTGTCAGAAACTACTACGAACAATTATATGCCAAGAAATTTGAGAACCTTGATGAAATGGACAAATTTTTAGAAAAGTATAATCTTCCAACACTGAAGGAGGAAGAAGCAGAAAGCTTGAACAGACCGATAACAGCTGGGGAAATTGAAGGAGTAATCAAGAAACCCCCGGCACACAAAAGCCCAGGGCCCGATGGTTTCCCAGGAGAATTTTACAAAACATTTAAGGAAGAGCTAACCCCTGTCCTTCTCAGACTATTCCAGAAAATCCAAGAGGAGGGTAGACTCCCAGACTCTTTCTATGAGACCAGCATCATCCTGATCCCAAAACCAGATAATGACCCTACAAAGAAAGAAAACGACAGGCCAATTTCGCTGATGAACACAGATACTAAAATCCTCAACAAAATATTGGCAAATGGCATCCAGCAATACATTAAAAACATTATCCACCACGATCAAGTGAGATTCACCCCAGGCATGCAGGGATGGTTCAATATACGCAAGCCAGTAAACATGAAACATCTCATAAATAAAAGAAAGACAAAAAGCACATGATCATCTCAATAGACGCAGAAAAGCATTCGATCAGGTACAACACCTAATTATGATCAAAACACTCAGCAAAATGGGAATAAATGGGGCATTCCACTAAGTAATAAAGACCATATATGAAAAATCTACAGCCAGTATCATACTCAATGGGCAAAAATTGAAAGCTTTCTTACTAAGACAGGGAACATGACAAGAATGTCTGCTTTTACTGCTTCTTTTCAACATCTTTTGGAAGTCCTAGCGACAGTAGTCAGACAAGAGAAAGAGATAAAAGGCATCCAAATAGGAAAGGAGGAAGTAAAACTATCATTGTTTGCAGATGACATGATAGTGTACATAGAGAACCCTGTAGACTCTACCAAAAAACTCCTCAACCCAATAAGTGAATTTGGCAAAACAGCAGGATACAAAGTCAACATTCAGAAATGAAAGGCGTTTTTGTACACCAGCAATGCAATAGAAGAAGAAGAAATCAGAAAAAAAAATACCATTCGAGATAGCAAGAAAAAAGATTAAGTACCTAGGCATAAATTTAACCAAAGACAGAAAAGACCTGTATGCAGAAAACTATACAACATTGAAAAAAGAAATTAGGGAAGACACAAATAAATGGAAGCATATACCGTGCTCATGTTTTGGAAGAATTAATATCATCAAAATGTCCATACTACCCAAAGCAATTTATAGATTCAATGCAATCCCTATTAACATACCAATGACGTATTTCACAGAAATAGAACAGACATTTCAAAAATTTATATGGAACCATAAATGACCCCGAATAGCCTCAGCAATTTTGAGAAAGAAACAGAAAGTAGGAGGGATCACAATACCGGACATCAAACTCTACTACAAAGCCACCGTACTCAAAACAATCTGGTACTGGCACAAGAACAGACCCATAGACCAGTGGAACAGAATAGAAAGCCCAGAAATAAGCCCAGGTCTCTATGGGCATCTAATATTTGACAAAGGGGACAGAAGCATAAAATGGAGCAATAATAGCCTCTTCAACAAATGGTGTTGGGAGAACTGGACGGCTACATGCCAAAAATTGAAATTGGATCATCAGCTGACACCATACACAAAAATAAACTCAAGATGGATAAAAGACTTAAATATAAGTCGCAACACCATCAAAGTCCTAGGGGAGAACATTGGCAGGAAACTGTCAGATATCCCACGCAGCAACTTTTTCACTGATATGTCTCCTAAAGCAAGGGACATAAAGGAAAGAATAAACAAGTGGGACCTCATCAAAGTAAGAAGCTTCTGCACGGCTAAAGAAAACATCAGCAAAATGAAAAGGGAATCAACCATATGGGAAAATATATTTGCTAATGATACATCAGATAGAGGTTTGATCTCCAAGATATACAAAGAACTCACTCGACTTTACTCCAAGAAGACAGACGATCCAATCAAAAAATGGGCAAAGGACCTGGGCAGATGCTTTTCTAAAGAGGAGATACAGAGGGCCCAGAGGCATTTGAAAGGATGCTCAGCATCACTAGCCATCAGAGAAATGCAGATCAAAACCACCATGAGGTACCACCTCACACCGGTCAGAATGGCCATCATAAACAGATCCACAAACAACAGGTGCTGGCAAGGCTGTGGAGAAAAGGGAACCCTAGTCCACTGTTGGTGGGAATGCAGACTGGTGCAGCCACTATGGAAAGCAGTGTGGAATTTCCTCAGAAAGCTGAAAATGGAACTGCCTTTTGATCCAGCGATTCCCCTGCTGGGACTATACCCTGAGAACACCAACACGCCAATACAAAAGAACCTATGCACCCCAATGTTCATAGCAGCACAATTTACAATAGCCAAGTGTTGGAAGCAACCTAAATGCCCATCAGTAGATGACTGGATCAAAAAATTATGGTACATATACACAATGGAATACTACGCAGCAGAAAGAAAAAAAGAAGTACTAAACTTTGCGACAGCATGGATGGAACTGGAGAGCATCATGCTAAGCAAAATAAGCCAGGGGGAGAAAGACAAATACTATATGATCTCACCTATAAGTGGAACCTAACCCACAATGCAAAGAAGCAAGGAAAATATGATCAGCAACACTGAAAGGAAAGGAAATCAGCACAGACAAGAGGGAGGGGCGGGGGCAGGGAAAGGGAAGGGAAGGGCAAAGTCAAGGAACATATAGCAAGGACTCATGGACAAAACCAAAGGGGAAGAGCTGAGGGAGGGAAGGTGGGAGGGGGCAAGGGAAAGAGTTGGGGGGGAAGGTAGAGACAAATGTATTTAAAAAGTAAATAAATTAATTTAAAAAAAAAAAAAAGAACTCAGTCGACTCCACTCCAAGAAGACAAACGATCCAATAAAAAAATGGGCAAAGGACCTGGGCAGATGCTTTTCCAAAGAGGAGATACAGAGGGCCCAAAGGCATTTGAAAGGATGCTCAGCATCACTAGCCATCAGAGAAATGCAGATCAAAACTACCATGAGATACCACCTCACACCGGTCAGAATGGCCATCATAAACAGATCAACACACAGCAGGTGCTGGCGAGGCTGTGGAGAAAAGGGAACCCTAGTCCACTGTTGGTGGGAATGCAGACTGGTGCAGCCACTATGGAAAGCAGTCTGGAATTTCCTCAAAAAGCTGAAATTGGAACTGCCTTTGATCCAGTGATTCCCCTGCTGCGACTATACCATAAGAATCCCAAAACGCCAATTCAAAAGAACCTATTTACTCCAATGTTCATAGCAGCACAATTTACAATAGCCAAGTGTTAGAAGCAGCCTAAATGCCCATCAGTAGATGATTGGATCAAAAAATTATGGTACATTTACACAATGGAATATTACACAGCAGAAAGAAAAAAAGAACTACTAAACTTTTTGACAGCGTGGATGGAACTGAAGAGCATTATGCTAAGCAAAATAAGCCAGGGGCGAAAGACAAATACCGGATGATCTCACCTATAAGGGAAATCTAACCAACAAAACAAACATGCACGGAAAAGAAGAGCAGAAACACTGAAAAAAAAAAAAGAAAGAAAGAAACCAACAGAGACAAGAGGGAAGGAGGGAGGGGTTGGCGGGGGAAAGGAAGGGTAAGGGGCAAGTCAAGGAATATATAGCAAGGTCTCATGAACAAAGCCAAAGTGGGGAAAGATTGAGGAAGGGAGAGGGGGTGTGGGAGAGGGTAGAGTGGTAGGGGGAAGGTGGACACAAATGTATTTGAAAAAAATAATTAATTAAAAAATTATATATTAAACTAAAAAAATTAAACATGTATGCTTCAAAAAAAAATAAAAAACTAATAGGACATCATTTGATAAATTTAGTGTGTCTTACATATTTCCTGTGTGTTTTAGTGCACTTGCTCATCTAGAGAGATCTATCTCATTCTAGAGCACTGTACAAAAACAAAAGTCTTTTAAGAGCTTCAACTAATGAGCCTCAGATACAGACTGCATAAACTCTTGTTTTTTTTTCTATAAATGAGCCTGCCCAAACCCAAAAACGGTCTGAAAAGACATGATAGTACCTGTATGATGCTAAAGATTAAAAGCACAAAGAAATCTCAGAGACAAGAAAAATATCAAGTCAATTTTTAGTGTGGTCAATAATAAATAAGTACATAAATTCTATAGCTTAGTGAAGGAAAATCTATAACAAGATTCAAATAGATATGATTTAGAGATTAAGTATGAAAACTGTGTTTCCTCAGTAATGGCTTGGTTTATCACAATGGGATAGCACTCAAGCAGTGTTTGGGTTAAAACTGAAAATAAAGGCTACATGAAATATAATAGAAGATACAATCATTGAAACTCACATTCTAACAAAAAAAAAGTATAGCTCTGCATTATTTGTACTGATGTTTACTCAATGAAGTGAAATGTTCTTTTAAATAAAACTTTTAAAATTGTTACTTTTATTTATTCAACACCTTTTTAAAATTATTGACTACTCTATGCTAGGCCTTGGGATTTATTACAAGCCCCTCAAATACAAACAACTTGGCAAGTGGAAATGATTATCTTCATCTTTTGTCAGGGCCCTCTCCTCTGCCATCTACTCCATGAATAAGGTCTCCCCAATGCTCAGTTAGAATCATTGTTCTTTCCTCTTCCTTATACCTCCATTCAGCACTTGTCCTTGCCTTGTATTGTTGTTAATTCTTTACACACTGCCCACTACATCACAATGTTTTGGTGATAATGTTTACTTCTATTCTCTTACAGCACCTACTAGAGTTAGCACAGCGCCACATAAATGTTGAAGGGATTACATCAGGAACCCAGTAAGATGTCAGATTGGTCACCAGACATTCTTAAAGAAAATTACTTCAAAATCAGTCTCTCAATATTGATAATTCCAGGCCCCAATACATATGGAACATTTATCTTTTTTCAATAGTGATTGTAATAAAATATTCCCAACTGAGACCTGCAAATTTCTACTCTTAAAACACATTTTTTTCCCTAGTATCTGGGGATTGATTCTGGAAAGGGGCTTCTCAGTTGAGATAGAAAAAACTCTAAAGTTTGAAATGGATGTATGCCAGCCAAAGAGAAGAAACATTTTTCCAACCTGACCATGTCAAAATCCACAATATTTTTTGTGGGTGCAATTTCTGGTATTGAATCTAAGCTCTCGTAATGTAATATATGAGCTGGCTTGTGGTGTTTTTAAAACCACTGAAACAAGGATATCCTTTCTCTTTCTAAGAAGGGTACACTTCAGTTTAGGATTATGATTAGGGGAAAAAAATCAGCACCTTATCTGAGAAACCTCTCAGGCAAAATGTACTATATAAAAGATGGATGTCCTAAACACCATTAAATTGTGAGCTGATCAAAGAAAAAAGCATGAATTTATTTTATCTTTATAACTTATTTTACTGATGTGACATTACTGTTTGCTATTATTAGTATATTATTCATTTTATTTTGTTATATATAATTTATTGATATTTAAAGTATAATCTCTTATTTCTTCATCTTACAAAACATCAACTTAATTTCCTGAAAAGAAGTTATCCAGAGGAACTTAGAAGGGCTTTCATATCATGCTTGATGGAAAGGTATAAACAAAGTTCCAATGAGATTCTAAACACAGAACTTCAAGATTAAATTGCGTTATTAGCCAAACAATTTCAGATGCACTTTCCCATTGGTTTTCTTATCTATCATCCCATACTAACATTTGATAACTGGGGCATAGGCAAAAAAGGAAAACCAATGTGAGTATCAGGTCCTGACACACTATAAGTACTCAAAAATAATTGCAGAGTAAATGACAAAACTTAATCCTACTTAAAATTATGTCAGCATTATATAACATTTCATCTACTCTTATGATTCTAATTAATATTTTTTTCAGTTCTAATTAATATTTAATAGTTAAAGTAAACTCTAGCACTGCATTATATACTACAGTAACCACTAGCCACATATGGCTATTAAGCACTTAAAATATGGCTAATGAGAGCAAGGAAGTAAATTTTAAATTTAAAAACTAATATTTGAATAGTCTCTTCAATAAATGCTGTGAAAACTGAACTGGGAGATTCTTGTAGAGCAAGATGGTGGAGGAGTGATTGGAAGCCACATGGATCTTCTCCCAGGACCAACCTGGAATTACAACTAAATTGGGGAGAAATCACCTGGAACAAACAACTGAACAATAGTGAGAGAGGAGCCTTATAACCTTGGACAGACAGAAGAATTGGCTTTAGTGCAATCTAACTGATAAGGAGTACTGTAGAGATTCAAGAAGGTGGGCAGAGCACCCAGGGGCAGCAGCATCAGAGGGATATTTAAACTGCCAATTGTATTCCCCTGAGAAGAGAGGCATCTAAACCATAAGTGGGGATCTCCAGCCTACAGCAACAAGAGCCCAAAATTACACAGATAACAGCTATCTATGAAAAGTGACAGGGTTGTTCTCTGACAGAGACAGGCAGCTGGAGATGCAAAGAGTTTTTTAAAGGGCCAATGCATAAATTCTTAATGCAGCCACTTAGCTTAGGCTCCAGGAAAGGTGGGGGCACAGTGGGACAGAGATGCCTGAGGAGATACCGGAGACAGAGGCTTTGGGGAGAGAACTGAGAGAGTAGCAGGCGGGACCCAAGTGTTAACTCCTCCCACATATGGCAGCAGGCATCTGGCTCAGAAAAACCACTCCCATGAGCAGCAACACTGTGAGAGGACACAATAACTCTGCACACAGAAGGGATGCTGCCCCACCCTGTGGTGCCTAAGCCTGTCTACTGAGTTCTGAATGACTAGATTAACAACTGAAGGAGACAACAATGGAGAGTAGATGCCTTCAAGTCTCGAAAGACTGCCTAGGGTCAGACGAGGTCCATATCTGACATTATCAGAGGCACATCCAGAAAGAAGAAACAGCGGTCTCTCTACCATAGAACATCAGACCACAAAGTCCAAAAGCCAAGACAGATCAATTTAAGAAGCAGAAGCAAAAAAGAAGTGTCTCACAAATAATGGGGAGACAAAAAACACCCACCAATTGAAGTGAAAGGAGAAATCCCCCACAAAGAGAAATAAATGAAATAAGGGTAAGTAAAAACTCAGATACTGAGTTCAAAACAGTGGTTCAAAGGAAGCTCAATGAGATCAGTAAATTCAAAGGGAATTACCAAAAACTACAGGGAAACTATGAGGAACTAACAGCAAACTATATTGGCATGAAAAATGACATAGAAACTATCAATACAAGGGAAGAGGAAATGAATAATACAATTTCTCAACTGAAGAACACAGTAGAAGGAATCAAAAGCAGACTAGATAAAGCTGAGGACTGAGTCAGCAAGCTAGGGGACAAGGTAGAAAAAAGCTCCCAGAAAGAAGAAGAAATGGAGAAAGACTCAAAGAATGAAGAGGCATTTAGGCATTTATTACTGAAATGCAATAATATCCAAATAATAGGGATACCAGAAGAAGAAGAGGAGCAAGGGATAGAGAACCTGTGTGAAAAAGTCATGATGGAAAACTTCCCTAATTGGAGGAAAGAGTATGTCACATAAGTCTAGGAAGCACAGAGGGCTCTATTCAAGAGGAACCCAATGACGCCCACTCCAAAACATATCATCATAAAAATGGAAAATATCAAGGACAAACAGAGAATCCTAAAGGCAGCAAGGGAGAAAGAGGTAATACTATATAAGGGAGCCCCAAAACGGCTAGGAGCTGACTCCTCCACAGAAACACTATAAGCCAGAAGGGAATGGCAAGAAATATTCCAAGGAATGAAAAACAAAGTTATACAACCAAGACTGCACTCCCTAATGAGGCTCCCAATTAAAATAACAAAATAAGGAGTTTCCCAGACAAAAGAAGGCTAAGAGAATATGTCTCCACCAAACCATCACTGCAAGATATGCTAAAGGAACTACAGTAAGATGAAGAAAAAGAGAGAGAAAGAAGAGAACACAGGCACAATGGGAAAATTAATAAGTACCAATTAATCAAACTTTAAATGTGATTGGATTAAATGCTCCAATCAAAGACATAGGGTAGCTGAATGGATAAGAAATCATGACCGGCACATATGCTCCTTACAAAAGACCCACCTCAGAAAAAAAGACCTACACAGACTGAAAGCAAAGGGATGAAAAAAAATATTCAAGCAAATGGACAGGAAAAAACACAGGGGGTAGAAATACTTATATCAGAAAAAACAGATATCAAAACAAAGGCCATAAAATGAGACCCAGAGGAACACTTCATAATATTCAAAAGAAGAATCCATCAAGAAGACATAAAAATTGTAAACCTATCTGTATCCAACATAGGAGCACCCAAATATATAACAAAAACCTTGGAGGACTTCAAGAAAGATATAGACAGAAAACATTGATAGTAGGGGATTTTACACCACACTGTCAACAATGGATAGATCTTCCAAACAAAATATCAACAAGGATATTGTGGAACTGAAAGGCCCGTTATATCAAACGGACTTAATGACATATATAGAACCTTTCATCCCAAAGAAGCAAAATGTACATTCTTTTCAAATGCACATGGAGAATTGTCAAAGATAGACAACATGATAGGACACAGAACAAGCCTCAACAAATTCAGGAAAATTGAAATAATAACAAGCATTTTCTTGGACCAACTAGAAACCTCAAAGAAAAAATTCAAAAACTTTCAAATTCATGGATACTGAATAGCATGCTATTAAACAATGCATGGGTCAAAAATTAGATAAAAAATAAATTTAAAAGTTTCTGGAAACAAATGAAAATGAACACACAACATCCCCAAACCTATGGGATTCAGTAAAGGCAGTCCTGAGAGGGAAGTTCATAGCAATACAGACCTACCTAAAAAAGGTAGAAACATTTCAAATGAATGACCTGACCCTACATTTTCAAAAACTGAAGAAACAAGAACAACTACAACAAAAAGCCCAGAACAGGTAGAATGAAGAAAATAATCAAAATCAGAGCAAAAATTACAAGAACAATTCAAAGACTAAAAGAACAATTCAAAGGATCAAAAAATCAAGGACTAGGTTTTGAAAAGGTAAACAAAATTGACAAGCCTTTAAACAGACTCATCAAGAAAAAAAAGGAGAGGATACCAATAAAGAGTATAAGAGATGAAAGAGGAGAAATTACAACTGATACTATATAAATGCAAAGGATCATATAAATTACTATGAACAATTATATACCAAGAAATTTGAAAACCTCAATGAAATGGACAAATTTCTAGAAAAATAAAACCTTTCAACACCGAATGAAGAAGAAGCAGAAATCTTGAGCAGATAGGTGACAGCTGGTAAAATTGAAGCAGTCATCAAAAAACTCCTGGCACACAAAAGCCCTGGACTGGATTGTTTCACAAGAGAATTTTACAAAACATTTAAGGAAGAGCTAACCCCTGTTTTTCTCAGACTATTCCCAAAAATCCAAGAAGAGGGAAGACTTCTGAACTCTTTTTTATGAGTCCAGCATCATCCTAATCCCCAAAAGCGATAAAGACACAACAAAGAAAGAAAACTACAGGCCAATATCGTTAATGAACATAGACACTAAACTCCTCAACAAAATATTGGCAAACCACATCCAGCAATACATTAAAAGATTATCCACCATGATCCAATGGGATTCATCCCAGGGATGCAACGGCGGTTCAATACTCACAAATCAATAAGTGTAATACACCACATAAACAAAAGGAAAGACAAAAAACACATGATAAACTCAATAGATGTGGAAAAAGCATTTGAAAGGTACGGCATCCATTTATAATAAAAACATTTAGAAAAGAGTGATTAAAGGGGGCATACGTCAACATAATAAACGCCATATATGAAAAACTTACAGCAAACATACTTTACAGGCAAAAGTTAAACTTTTCCCTAAGGTCAGTAAAAGAGTGTCCGCTTTTACCTCTTCTATTCAACATAATACTGGGAAGTCCTAGCCGCTGTGATCAGACAAGAAAGAGAAACAAAAGGAATCCAAATTGGAAAGGAAGAAGCAAAACTGTCATTATTTTCAGATGACATGATAGTATACATAGAAAATCCTATCCACTCCTCCAAAAAATTACTCAACAGAATGAGTAAATTTAGCCAAACAGAGGGATACAAAACAATATTCCGAAATTGAAGGCATTTTTGTACACCGTCAAGAAAATATCAGAAAGAGAAATCGGGGAAAATCAAATTTCCTATAGCAACAAGAAAAATGAAGTACCTAGGAATAAACATCCAAGGAGGTAAATGACCTGTACTCAGAAAACTATATAACACTGAAGAAAGAAATTAATACATAAATAAATGGAAGCATAAACCATGTTCATGGATTAAAAGAAGTAACAATTAAAATATCCATACTACCCAGAGTAATTTATAGATTCAATGCAATCCCTATTAAAATTTCAATGACATATTTCAGAGATATAGAACAAATGTTTAAAAATTTATATGGAACCAGGAGGAAAATCAAATGACAGAGGAGTGAGTGGAAGTCACACTGACCTCTACCCAGGACAAACCTGAAATTAAAACTAAATTTTGGAGAAATAACCTGGAACAAACAACTGAACAATGGTGAGAGAGGAGCCTTGTAACCTCAGAGACAGAAGAATCAGCTTTAGAGCAATCCAACTGGTAAGGAGTGCGGTACAGACCTGAGAAGGCAGGCGGGATAGCCGCAGGTGTCAGCACCAGAAGGATATTGAAATGGCCAGTGGGACCCCCCCCACCACTGAGAAGAGTGGGGTCTAAACCAAAAGTGGGGATCGCTAGCCCATAGAACCAGAGTCCAAAAGATACACAGAAAACAACCAGCTGCAAAAAGCGGCAGCGATACACTCTGCCAGAAACAGACAGCTACAGATGCAAACAACTGTTCAAATGGTCAAAGCATAAATTTTTATTTGCAGCCACTTACCCTGGTCTCCAGCAAAGGTGGGGGAAAGTGGGCTAGAGATGCCTTAGGAGAGACTGGGGAAGGAGGCTTTGGGAAGAGAAGTGAGAGAGTAGTCGGTGGGATCTCAGCGCTGACTCATCCCCCATGCAGCAGTGGCCATCTTGCTCAGGAAGAGACCACACCCCCTGAGCAGCACCAGCATCAAAGGAACCAATAGCCCTGCCCCCAGGTGGGATTTCACCCCGCCCTGTGCCCTGTGCTGTATAAGCTGCCTGCTGACTGCAGAGAAGCAGCCACAGACAGTAGATCCCTGGCTAAAGGCGCAGATATCTGGCGACACTTGAGGAGAGACTGGGGACAGAGGCTTTGGGGAGAGAATGGAGAGAGTAGCTAGCGGCATCCCAGTGCAAACTCCTCCCCCATATGGCAGCAGGGTGAGTGGACCAAATAATGCCACCCACAGGAGGAACACCGCCCCACCCTGAGCTGTCTAAGGTGGCCTTCTGAGTACAGAGTGAATAGATTAACAGCTGAAGGAGACAGCTACAAACAGTAGATTACTGGAATTCTTGAACAGACTGTCTAAGGTCAGACAGGATCAATATCTGACATCATCAGCGGCAGATCCAGAAAGTTAAAACAGTGGTCTCCAACCATAAGAGTTCATACCACAAAGTCAGGAAGTCAAGACAGATCAACTTAAGAATCAGAAGCAAAAGAGAAGAGTCTCACAAATAATAGGAAGACAAAGAAATACACCCCACCTTGAAGGGAAAGGAGCAATCCCCAAAAACAAAACTAAATGAAATAGAGGCAAGTAAACTATCAGATATGGTGTTCCAAACAATGGTTCTAAGGAAGGTCAATGAGCTCAGTGACTTCAGAGAGAATTACCAAAAACTACAGGGAAACTATGAGGAACTAACTGCAAACTATATCACCATGAAAAAGGACATAGAAACTATTAATAAGAGGAAAGAGGAAATGAAAAATACAATTTCTGAATTGAAGAACACAGTAGAGAGAATCAAAAGCAGGCTAGATGAAGCTGAGGACAGAATCAGGAGCTGGAGGACAAGGTAGAAAAAAACCTCCCAGAAAGAGCAAGAAATGGAAAAAAGACTCAAAAAGAATGAAGAGGTATTTAGGGAAATGCAAGACAACCTGAAACAGAATGATATTCATATAATAGGGATATCAGAAGGGGAAGAGGATGAGGAAGGGATAGAGAACCTATTTGAAAAAGTCATGATGGAAAACTTCCCTAATTGGAGGAGAGAAAAAGTCGCAAAGGTCCAGGAAGCACAGACGGTCCCATTCAAGAGAAACACAATGAGGCCCACTCCAAGACACATCATCACTAAAATGGCAAATATCAAAGACAAACAGAGAATCCTAAAGCAAGCAAGGGAGAAACAGGTAGTAACATATAAGGGAGCCCTGTTAGGGCTAGCAGCTGACTTCTCAACAGAAACAGTACAAGCCAGAAGGGAATGGTAGAAATATTCCAAGGAATGAAAACCAAAGGTCTGCAGCCAAGACTGCTCTACCCAGCAAAGTTCTCAATTCAAATGGAAGGTGAAATAAGGAGTTTCCCAGACAAAAGAAGGCTAAAAGACTACACCACCACCAAACCAGCACTGCAAAATATGCTAACGGGACTGCTTTATGATGAAGAAAAGTTTCTATGAACACCCAATTCCTTTCAGAGTTGCCAATACTTGATATTACCAATATTTTTAATACTCGTTAATGTGATTGTGACAATGATGTTATTTTAATTGTTCCTTTACTATTTGTTGAAACTAAACCTGCTTTAGTGTATTTCTTGCCTATTTCTATTTAAAAAAAAAAAACAGCCTTAAATGACTTTTTGGTATTTATCCATTTATTGATTAAAGGTTTGTAGAACTTTTTTCCCTAAAAAAAAATAAAACAAGACAAAACAAAAAACTATTATCCATGTTTTAGATGTGTTGCAAATACTTTTCTATTCTATTCCTTGTCCTTTAACTTTTTTATATGTATATTACTATATAGTTAAATGTTTAATATAGTCATATTGCCAATATTTATAACTTGTGGGTTTGAATATTTTATTTCAGGTCATGAAAAATATTATATCTATTTTCTTCTAAAACTCCTTAGAGTCTACATATTGATTTTTAACTCACCTGAACATTTCTTGTATAATGTGTGAAATAAGGCTCTATACTTGTTTTATTTCAAATAATAGTGTTCCATGCACCTTATTTGTTGAATAAGCCTTATTTTCCCCATTGATTTGAAATATCAACTTTATCATATATTACATTCTTAGACAGATATATACGTTTGCCCCTAGAATGTTCATTATATTTCATTGATCTACTTGATTATTTCTGTGCTGATGTCATGTTGGTTTAATTGCTGAGACTTTATAGCGGTTTTAAATTTTTTAATATTTTATAATTAACTTTGACATTTAAAAAATAAATAAAATCAATCTGCATTTAAGAGAGAAAGAAAGAGAGAAGGAGATGGAACCCCTACCTTTTACGGCAACATGAATGGAAATGGAGGACATTAAATTAAGTGAAATAATCCAGTTGATGAAAGACAAATACCATATGATCTCACCTATAAGTTGACTCTATTCAACAAAATAAACTAACTAACAAAATAAACCACAGGCACAGAAACATGGAGCAGACTGAAAGTGACCAGAGGGAATGGGGAAAGAGGACAATGGTGGAAAGAAGGGGAAGGGACTAGACAAAGAACGTGCATGAATGATCCATGGACATGGGCAACAGAGTGGGAATTGACTGTGGGAGTGGGAGATGGGGGTGGAATGGGGTAGAGAGGTAATGGGGTAAAAATTGAATCAACTGTAATAGAATAAACGTGATGTATAAATAAAAAAATATGTTTACAAAAAAAAAATTACGACATCATAAATGACCCTGAGTACCTACAGCAATTTTGAGATAGAGGAACAAAGTAGGAGGGATCATAATACCTGACATCAAACTATATTATAGATTCACTATAATCAAAACAGTCTGGTAATGGCAAAAGAACAGATACATAGATCAATGGAACAGAAGAGAGCCAAGGAATGAACCCATGTCTCTATGGTCAATTAATATTGGACAAAAGGGGAAGAAGCATAAAATGGAGCAATAATAGCCTCTTCAACAAATGGTGTTGGGAGCGCTGGACAGCTATACACAATAAAATGAAACTCGATCACCAACTTACACCATACAGAAAAATAAGCTCAAGATGGATAAAAGACTTAAATATAAGTCACAATACCATAAAAGTCTTAGAGGAGAATATTGACAGGAGAATCTCAGATATTCCACACAGCAGCTTTTTCACTGATATGTCCCCTAGAGCAAGGGACATAAAGGAAAGCAGAAACAAATGGGACTTCATCAAAATAAGAAGCTTCTGTATGGCTAAAGAAAAATCAGTAAAATGAAAAGGTAACCAACCATATGGGGAAATGTATTTGCCAACGATACCTCAGACCAGGGTTTGATCTCCAAAATATATGTAGAATTCACAGGACTCCACACCAAGAAGACAAAGAATCCAATGAAAAAATGGGCAAGGGACCTGAATAGACACTTCTCCAAGGACATACACAGGGACCAGAGACATATGAAAAGGTGCTCATCATCACTATTCATCAGAGAAATGCAAATTAAAACCACAAAGAGATACTACTTCACACTAGAATGTCTATCATAAACAAATCAACAAACAAGTGCCAGTGAGGTTGTCGAGAAAAGGGAACCCTCATACACTGTTGGTGGGAATGCAGACTGGTGCAGCCACTGTGGAAAACAGCATGGAATTTCCTCAAAAATCTAAAAATGAAAAAACTAAAAAATTCCACTGGTGGTATTATACCCTGAGAATCCTGAGACACCAATTCAAAAGAGCCTATGCACCCCAATGTTCATAGCAGCACAATTACAATAGCCTAGTGCTGGAAGCAACTTATGAGTCCATAATAAATAAGTGGATCTAAAAACTGTGGTACATTTACACAATGCAATACTACTCAGCCAAATGAAGGGTGGAACTCCTACCCTTCCCAAAATCATGGGTGGAACTAAACAGTATCATGCTAAGTGAAACTAGCCCAGCGGTGAAAGATGAATACCATTTGATCTCACCTATAAATGGAACCTAATCAACAGAACAAGCAAAATAGAGCCAGAGACATGGAAATAAAGAACAGACTGACAGTGACCAGAGAGGAGGTAGGAGGGGGATAACAGGGGAAAGTAGGGGGAGAATCAAGTCAAGGATCGTGTATACAAAGGACCCATGGACAAGGACAATGAGGGAGGGGAAGGATTGAATGTGGAAGAGGGTATTGGGCAGGGCAGGGGAGAACTATGGGGGAAAAATAGAGACAACTGTAACTGAACAACAATAAAAAATTTGTTTAAGTAAATAAATAAATAAATAAAACAATTTAAAAATCTTCCTACAAGAAATTATTTTTTGAATATGGCTAGTAGAACACTTTGTTACATTTATTTACATTTCTATAAAAATAAGCCATAAATATATAGAATATACCCTACAAATATAGGTTGTCTTTATAGCTAAATTGTACTATACTACTCTAGAATAAACTATCAGAGATTATCCATTTTTCCAAATAATATATTTTAGGAATTTCCTTCTCTTAGATCACATATGTAATAAGTTTAACAACCTTCGTAAATTCACAAATGATAAAATGTTAGCATGCTACCACTATATTTGTAATGTTTAGGAATTATCTTCTTAAATATTTAATCTATATCTTCCTTTCCAGCCTTGACCCAGCAGAATGGCTCCTGAAAAAAGTGTGGCAAGAAGAACAAGGACTGTTCTGCCATCAATAAAGTAGTGACCAGAGAACACACCATCAATATTCACAAGCCCATCTATGGGCTGTGTTTCAAGAAGCTTGCCCCTTGGGTACTCAAAGAGACCCAAAAATCTGCCATGAAGGACATGAGAACTCCAGGTGTGCTCATTGACACTAGGCTCAACAAATCTATCTGAGACAAAGGAATAAGAAATGTACTATACCATATCCAGATATTGTCCAGAAAACAATGAAACGAAGGAAGTTTTACCAAATAAACTTCACACATTTGTTATCTATGTGTTTGTTACCACTTTCAAAAATCTACAAACAGTTAATGTGGATGAAAACTAACTGCTGATTGTCTAATAAAGTTATAAAACTGCAAAAAAATTTTCATGTTTAGATTTTTCTATTCACGCAAAAATGTTAAGCTGGAAAGCCTAACTAATATATTCAATGAGATAACTAGAATTTTGAAAATTTCCAGTGAGATGAAATGAAGGTTTAAATCTAACAAGGCAAAAAATTAACAGGGACAAATTCAAAGTCCACACTTAGAAATAGCCAGCTGTGAAAATAGAGACTCAGGAGTTGTGACTTCACTGCGGCATGTGTGAAAGAGGCCTGAGGGGATCTTGCTGACAATAAACTCAATCTGAGTTGGCATGTGGTAGAGCTATCAGAATCGCTATTGTGACACTAGGCTGTTTAAATAAAAATAAGAGTTCTACCAGTGATAATCTTCTCCTAGCCCAAAGCTGCACCATTTCCTTTGACAATCAAGTAGTCTGGAAAAGGGATGACCCAGGAGAAATATACTGTCCTTACATCTGTATGACTCTCCTATTGAAAACACATTCACCTTGCTCTGTAACCTGCCACAAAATGAAAAACAATCCAGATGTTCTTCCCTAGCCCTAAATTCTTCAGCATTCTTCTAAGTATCAGAGGGAAGTCTAAGAATTTTAGCTATCTATTAATGAATCAGGCTACCAAAAAAAGCAATTAACTTTTCATGTCTTACAATAAATTCATGAAAGTGCCTTCCATGGGCCTGAGAATATTGTTCATTTTCCTTGAGAGTGACATCTTAAGATAACTATATACTTTTTCTAGAAAGAAGAGACACAACTGAGATTACATGACAATGCTTTGGAGCATAAGCTACAGATTCAGACTGCCTGGCTTTGAATCCTAGCTCTTTCATTTGATTTCACTGTGATATCGGATAAGTCACTTAACCTCTCTGAACTTCTCTTTTCTCACTTGATGTATTAGGATATTATAAAACTTCTTGCATTCTCGGGTTATTGTCAGAAGGTTTAGCCATGGGCTGTGCCAACAGGGGGCCAATTCAGGGGGCCAAGACTACTGAAGCTAAGGAAAAATAATCATTTTCAGCAGAGGTCTGAGTGCTGTGTGGAGAGAATGGTCTGTATCTCATGAGGTCCTAAATTTTTATTTTGTTTTATTTATTAATTCAGTCAATAAATATTAAAAGCCTTCTTTGTGCTCTGTTATATATACATTAGGAACAAAAACTGATGTGAATATCTGTCTTGTAGAACTTACATTTTACTTGGGAGAAAAAATAATAAACTTAATAAAGAAGTAAATGACATGATGCCATAAGAGGCAATAAATGCTATTCAAAAAGCAGAGAAGAATAAGGAAGATCTGAGTGCTGTGAGGAGGGTAAAATTAAAATAAGTGTCAGGTGAGTTCTCACATAGGACATGATATATTTGAGCAGAGACCAGGAAGAGGCAAGGATGTCGACCATGTAGACATCTGAGGAAGAACATTCCAGTCAGAGCAAGTGCCAGTGCACAAAGATAGAGATATGAAACCAATAGGGTTTTAGACCAACCAGTGGCAAGATCTGAGTAACCCTTCATTTTATGGTTTTCTTCCTCCTCTGTGGAGAAGAGACTGCAGAGGGCAAAGATGAAAACAAGAGACCCACCTTAGGTGTCTGCAATAATTTATCTCAGAGGAACTAATGGCTTCACCCAGGGTAGCATCAGGACAGGTACTCAGAAGTGGTTGGAGTCTGAACATATTCTGAAGTTATAGTAAAATATCTTTACTGGTAGGTTGAATTTCAATTTGAGAGAAGGAATGGAGTTAAGGGTAATATCAAGGTTTTGATATAATGAATGAGAAGGATGCAAATATCATTAACTGAAATAAAGAAAACTACAAATAAAAAAGATTTTAGGGCAGGAAGAGATCAGTTGTTTTGATTAAAGAAATTTTTTGTAGGCCAGAGAAGGAGTCCCTTTTAAGAATGTCCCAAAACAATATGGAGGAAGATCCAACCAGTGAATCATCATTGGACAGGGGAGACTTTGAGGAAAAGGAAGTGGTCAAAGTAATCTTTGTCTAGATGATTGCTAAATTAATTTCTAACTCTTAAGTTACCTAAGTATGATTTTAAAGTATCTTAGCAATGTATGATGGTGTGTGTGTGTGTGTGTGTGTGTGTGTGTAGCAAGGAGATAACCTAGGGAGTCCATTAAAATCTTGACAAAGATTCAGTGGAGAAAATGACAGAACTCCAACAGCCCCAAAGGTTTGTTTCACGTTCACTCAAATGTGGAATTGGACGTTATGACATCCATTCATTCTAAAGTCAACTATATGAAAACAAAATAAAATTAGATGTCTAGTGGCTCATTGTTTTGTTTTGGTTTGGTTCCTTTGTTTTGTTTTGCACTTACTAATTAGATTTTCCTCTTCTTTGTCAACTAACTGAAATTTTGAAGCTTTATTCAAATACTGAAATAATAGAAGCCACATGAAGACTGGTAGGAAGAGCAGAGATGTGAATGGGGTAGTAGTAGAGGTTTCAGAGGGATATCTCAGTTGCAAAGTTTCCCTCTTAGGAGCCTGAGGTATCAACCCCAAGCCAGGCTCCCCAGCCTAGTGCACCAAAGTGGCTACATAACATCTGGCTACGAAAATTAATGGGAACTCTGCCTGCCAGGGAAGGAGAGAAGTTTGCTAAAGAAACGAGTACCCTCTTAAAGTATCAGCGTACAATATATCATTGTCAACCATGCACGCTGGACTCCTGCAAAGGGAGGGTGGGGTGGACTAGAGTCATGTGAGGAGAGTCTGGAGCTTGTGGCTCTGGAGAGACAGCTGAAGGGACAGCCACCAGGATCCTTGCTTTGAATCATTGTCGACACCACAGACACCATTTTCTTGGGTGGAGTAACCTCAAACTAGGGAAAATCAATAGCTCCACCTTCTGGACTCCCTCTTAGCCCACCTTGCAAAACTTGCACCATGCTGAAAAGTCAGCTGCCTGGGGCAGCATGTAGGAACCTGGGAGACTCAGGAGGTGTCACTAACTGAGATGTGTAATTTTAGGGTGAGGACCATTCTGGCTACCTTCCTATGAACGTGACTGGTGCCTCTCCCCTAGGGAGATCTGCTAGCACCACTCTCCAGGCTCCTGCATACTCCAGGCTCCCAACTCCTGGTAGCTCCTCCCTGCCAAGGTTTGGATAGAATCTGGGACAGACCAAATTATGTGGTTCCAGGATGGGGACCAATCTGCCCACCTTCCCCAAAGGCTGACCAGTACATCTTTCTCATAGGAGATCACTTAGACCTACCCTCCTGACTCCCAGCAACCTTGCCCTGCTAAGATTGGGCTCTGGGCTCTTGGGAGAATCTGAGAAAAACCATGTTGCGTGGCTCTAGAATGGGGGCCATTTTACCCTCACATGCCCTACCGTGCAAAGCCCTCCCTTTTCACAGCCAAATCTTGGTCAGTTTTGGCCTCATAAAGTCTAATTGCCTCAACCTGATAACTACATGAAACCTCACCATACCACAAAGGTGTGTGATCACCCAGCAGGTGGCAGATAGACTTGGTATACACTGAGACAATTGCTGAGTAGCCTAAAACCCAGCACTGTCATCAAACTTGAACCTGTACCAAACTGGTGAATATCACTTGCCCTTATCTGGTGACTCACTGTAATCTTACCCTATATAATTCCAGTACTGTCAGAGGAGCTTTCAGTGACTGAGCCTAACAAACAACTGGCAGGTTGAGGCAGAGGAGGCAGCTCTTGGGGTGCCTTAGGACTTTTCTTGACCTGACCTTTTCTTTTCTAGGGCCCTGTCTTGGTAGAATCCATTCTTGGTGCACAGCTTGATCCTTTCTGCACATACCAGGTCCAGAAAAGTCAGCCATAAACTGTGAGTCACTTTGTAACTCCAAACATGTTGCTCAGAACAAGTCACAGTCAGTGTCTGAGATTGGCCTGTGTCAGAGTCCCTCCCAAGAGACCCCAGAACAAATATATACAGTGGTCAGCTTCAGACAACATCAGAGCAAGATCCAATAAACTTCGTAAACAATATATATGAAGGGAGTTCTCAGGAGGCACCAAACTCTCCTGAGGCAAATTTTGCTTCATGTAATCAACACCAGAAGAGCAGCTCATACACTGTGGTCTGGGTTGATCCTCACAGATAGCCAGCCTAACAACCAATACTGTGCATAAACAGGCCAATAGCAATCAAGGCTCAATTAGAACAGGAGATCCAAAAAGTATACACAAGAGAGATTCCTGAAGCACTCAGCTCAGTTGATGAAGTAGCCCACACCACTGGACTCCAAGGGACACCTACTACTTAAGGCAACCCCACAAAGACTAGGAATAATAACAGATCTATTTAATAAATAGAAACAAAGAGAAAGAGGTTACAAAAATGTGACTACAAAGAAACATGCCCCAAATTAAAGAACAGGAAAAATCTCCAGAAAACAGATAAGTAAAATGAAGGCAAGCAGTTTATCATATACAGTTTTACAAAAATGGTTATAAAGATGCTAAAAATACTTAGTGATAACTACAACAACATGAAAAAGGACATATAATTCATAAAAAAGAGGAAAATTCAATATCTGAAATGAAGAATATACAAAAATATAATAAATAAGTTTGATAAATGGAGGATCAAATCAGTGATTTGGAAGACAGGGAAGAAAAACCTCCAATCAGGGCAACAAAAAGAAAAGAGAATTTTTAAAAAGGAGGATAGTTTAAGTGACCTTTGTGACAATATTAAGTATAACAACTCCTACATCATATGGGTACCAGAAGGTGAAGAGAGACAGCAAGGATCAGGAAGCTATTTGAAGAAATAATGAGCAAAAACTTCCATAACCTGGTGAAAAAAGAAGACAAACAGTTCAAGAATACAAAGAGTCCCAACGGAGACGAACCAAAAGAGAACCAAACCAAGACACATCATAGTTAAAATGGCAAAGGTTAAAGACAAAGAGAGAATTTTAAAATCAGCAAGAGACATTTAGTTACTACAAAAGATCTCCCATAAGACTGGCAGTTGCTTTTTCAACAGAAACATTTCAAGCAAGAAGGAATTAGCATGAAGTAATCAAAATGATGAAAAGCAAGTACCTACAACCAAGAATGCTTTACACAGGAGGGCCATCATTTAAAATTGAAGGAGAAATAAAGAGTTTCCCTGAAAAGAAAAATCTAAAGGAGTTTGGTAATACCAAACCAGCATTATAAGAAATGTTAAATGGTCTTCATTAGGAAGAGGGAGGAGAAGGAGAAGAAGGAAGATGAAGGAAGATGAAAGAAGATGGAAGAATAAAGAAGAAAAAGAAGAAGAAGGAGAAGGAGAAGGAAGAGAAGAAGAAGGAGAAGAAGAAGGAGAAGAGGAAGGAGGAGGGGCAGAGGGGAGGAGGTGGGGGGAGGAGGAGAAGGAGAAGAGAGAAGGGAGAAGGAAGAAGAAAGAAGAACAGAATGGGGGAGGGGAAGAGGAGGAAAGGGAAATGGAAGGTGAAGAGGAAGGAGAAGGAGAAGAGGAAGAAAGGGAAGAAGAAGAAGTGGGGGAGGAGGAGGAGGAAAAGGAAGAAGAAGGAAGAGAAGAAAGAGAAGAAGAAGAAAGAATAAGAAGGAGAAGGAGGAAGAAGAAAGGGGAGGAGAGGAAGAAAGGAGAGGAGGAGAGGAAGAAGTGAAGGAGAAGGAGAAAAGAGGGACATAGTTCAAAGAATAAAATGATAACAAATATAGACCTATCAAAAATCACTTTAAATGTAAGTGGCTTAAATTTTCCAATCACAAAACATAGTGTAGCTGAATGAATAAGAAAACAAGACCCATATATAAGATGTATACAAAAGACCCATCTCAGAACAAAAGATACACAAAGACTAAAAGTAAAGCACTGAAAAAAATATTTCATACAAGAGGAAATGAATAAAAGCTAGGGTAGTAATACTTATATCTGACAAAATAGACTTTAAAATAAAGGTTATAATAAGAGGGGAAAAAAAGGACTACATAGTGATAAAGGGAAAATCCAACAAGAGGATATAACCCATAAACATTTATTCACTCAACATAGGAGCACCTAAATATATAAAGCAAGTCTTGATGGAAATAAGGGGAAAGATTGGCAGAAATACAGTTATAGTCAGGGATTTTAATACCACATTGACTTCAGTGGATAGATCTTCCAGACAGAAAACCAACAAGAAAAAAGGAGCCTTAAATCACACACTAGATTAGATAGATTTAATTGATAACTCAGATCATTTTATCCCAAATCAGCAGAATATCCATTCCTTTCAAGTGCCCATGGAACATTGTCTAGGATACACCACATGTTAGGACACAAAAGTAGTCTCAATAATTTTAAGAAGGTTGAAATCACATCAAACAACTTCTCTGACCAAAATGGTATGAAACAATAAGTCAATCACAAGAAAAAAAAAACAAAATGCTGAAAATCATACAAAGACATGGAGGCTAAATAACATGTTACTAAATAATGAATGAGTTAATGATGAGACCAAAAAAGGAATTTAAAAAACACCTCAAAACAGATGAAAATGAGAACATAACAATCCAGAATCTAAAGGAAACAACAAAAGAAGTCCTAAGAGGGAAAATCAGCATTACAAGTCTATCTCAAAAAAAGAAAGAAAAAGAAAAAAAAAACAGGAAAAATCTCAAGTAAACAAAGCCCAAAGTAATTAGAAGAAAAGAAATAATAAAGAGCAAAGCAAATATAAATGAAATAGAATCTAAAAAAACAATACAAAAGATCAATGAAACCAAGAGCTGGTTCTTTGAAAAGATAAACAAGATTGAGAAACCTTTAACCAGAGTCATCAAGGAAAAAAAGAGACGACCTAAATAAATGAAATCATAAATGAAAGAAAACAAGTAACAACTATATCAAAGAAATACAAAAAAAAATTGAAGAAAATGTATGAATAACTATATGCCAACAAATTGGAAAATCTGAATGAAATGGATAAATTTCTAGAAATATACAATCTTCCACAACTGAATCAGGGGGAATAGGAAACTTGAATAGACAAATTACAACTAATGAAATTGAAGCAGTAATGAAAAGGCTCCCAGCAAGCAAAAGCCTTGGACCAGATGGCTTCACAGGTGAATTCTACCAAACATTCTGAGAAGAACTAATACATCTCCTTTTCAAACTATTCCAAAAGATTCAGTAGAAGGGAAGACTTTCATGCTCATTTTATGAGGCCAGCATTATCCTAATTTTTAAAACAGATAAAAACACCACAAAGAGAGTAAATGATATAACAATATCCCTGATGAACACAGATGATAAAATCCTCAACAAAATATTAGCAAGCCAGGTCCAATGATACTAAAAATGATACATCATGACCAAGTGGGATTTCTTCTTGGAATGCAAGATTTGCACAATATACACAAATTAATAAATGTGGTATACCACAAAAACAAAATGAAGGATAAAAACCACATGATTAGGTTAATAGATGCAGAAAAAGCACTTGATAAAATCCAACCGCGATTTTGATAAAAAAAACTCTCAGCAAAATGGAAATAGAGGGAACATACTTCAATATAATAAATGACATATATGATAAACCCTCAGCCAACATCATACTCAATGGGCAAAAACTATCTGCATTCCTCTTAAGATCAGAAACAAGCCAGGGCTGTCCACTTTCACCACTTTTATTAAACATAATACTGGAAGTCCTAGCAACAGTGATCAGACAAGAAGAAATAAAAAGTTATGCAACTAGAAAGGAACAAGTAAAACTGTCATTATTTCAGATGACATGTTACTGTATATAGAGAACCGTAAAGATTCCACTAAAAATCTGCTAGAACTGATAAAGAAATTCAGCAATGTAGTAAGATACAGAATAAATATCTTGAAATCAGCTACATTTTTATACACTGATAATGAACTATCAGAAAGGGAAACAAAGGAAACAAACTCATTTACAATTGCATCAAAAAAATAAAAGCAATTACCTAGGAATAAATTAAACCGACGGTATCTGATAGGGACCCCAAAAAACCTGGAATTTATTTATAAAAATAGTGTGTTTATTCTTACATGTTTAAAGTTGTCAGCTTCAAAGTACTCTCCATTTGATGCAATACACCTATTGAGATTTTTTTCCACTACTCAAAAGTTTTAGAACTCATCAATTTTGATGGCTTTTAGTGCTTCTGCCATGTTTTGCTTCATCTCTTCTACATTGGCAAAATGTTTCCCTTTGAGGACTTTTTTCATCCAGAGATGGAATTCACTTGGGGTGAGATTGAGTTAAGGGGGAGAGTGGGGCATGAATATCATACTGTTTTTTGTCAAAACGTGCTGAAGACTTAGTGCAGTGTGTGCAGATGCACTCATAAATCACCCATCGTGAAATGTGCAAACATGTTGAAAGAGTCTTCAAAAAAAATCACTGAAGATGAATGCAGCCTCTGTCAACAATGCCAGCAGGTACACTCACCAAGCAGGGGAAGCCTGTACTATGAAGGACCCACCCACCAGAAGATAATTCTTGTCTTTTGGGGTCTCCCCTCATAAAATACTTGTACTCAGAAATAAGAAACTAAAGAAAGAAATTGAAGAAGATACAAATAAGTGGAAGCATATCTTGTGTTTACAAATAAGAATAATTATACACAAAGCAATGTATAGATTCAATGCAATTCCTATTAAAATGCCAATGGCATGTTTCACAGAACTAGAAAAAATTATAAGGAACTAAAAAATACCCCTCATAGCCACATGAATCTTGAGAGAGAAAAACAAAGTTGGAGGAATCATGCTACCTGCTATCAAACTAGTAATCAAGACCATAGTAATCAAAACAAACAAAGTTGGAGGAATCATGCTACCTGCTATCAAACTAGTAATCAAGACCATAGTAATCAAAACAGTATTGTAGTGACATAAAAGCAGACATACAGATTATTGGAACAGAACAGAGAGCCCAGAAGTAAACCCACAACTTAATAGTTGATTAATATTTGACAAAGCAAAAACATACAAAAGTATAAATATAGTCTATGCAATAAATGGAGTTGGGAAAATTGGACAAATACATGCAAAAAAGTGAAACTAGACCACTTTCTCACAACATACACAAGAACAAACTCAAAATGGATTAAAGACTTAATTATTAGACTTGAACTCGTAAAAATCCTAGAAGAAAACATAGTTGTAAAGTCTTGGACATTTTTCATAGCAATATTTTTTCTAATATATGTCCTCAGGCAAGGGAAACAAAAGAAAAAATTAACAAATGGGACTTCATCAAACTAAAAAGTTTTGCACAGCAAGGAAACTATTAAGAAAATGAAAAGAGAATCCATTCAATAGGATGGCATATTCATCAATGATACATCTGATAATGGGTTAATATCTAAAATTTATAAAGAATTTACAAAACTCAGCACCAGAGTAACAAACAATCCAATTTAAAAAAATGGGTAAAGGACCTGAATAGAAACTTCTCCAAAGAGGACATACAGATGGCCAATAGAAATATGAAATGATGCCCAATGTCACTAGTCATCAGAGAAATTAAAATTAAAGCCACAATGAGAAATCATCTCACACCTGTCAGAGTGGTGGCCATCAATAAATTATCAAACAAGTGTTGGCAAAGATGTGAAGAAAATAGATCCCTCATGCACGGTTGGTGGAAATGAAGATAGTTGCAGCCACTGTGGAAAGCAGTTTGAGTTACCTCAAAAAATTAAAAATGGAATTTCCTTATGACCCAGTAATATTATTTCTGGAAATAAATCTGAAGGAGTCTGAAACATTAATTTGAAAGAATATATGCACCCCTGTGCTTATTACAGAGTTATTTATTATAGCCAACATTTGAAACCACCCCAAGTACCCATAATTAGATGAGTGGATAAAAAAAATTTGTGGTATGTTTAAACAATGGCATCCTACTCAGCTCTAAAAAAAAAGGAAACCTTACTTTTTGTGACAGTATGGATGGACCTTGAGAGTTTTATGCTAAGTAAAATAAGCCAGTCAGAGAAAGACAAGTACCATAATGTTTCACTAATATGTAGACTTTAATAAACAAAATAAACTAATAAACAAAATGGAAACAGACTCATAGATACGAGAACAGTCTGACATCTGTCAGAGGAGAGGGTTTTGGGAGGCTGGGTGAAAAATTTGAAGGAATTAAGCAAAAAAAAAAAAAAAAAAATCCTCATGGACACAGACAACAGTACAGTTACTACCAGAAGGAAATGGGATGGGCAGCAGGGTAGATGTTAAAGAGAGGATATATTGTGATGGAAGGAGATGTGACTTGAGGTGATGCACTCACAATACAGTATACAAATGATATATTATAGAGTTGTAGACCTGAAATTAATATAATTTTATAAAGGAATGTCACCTCATAAGTTTAATAAAAATTAAACAATTAAAATTTTAAAAATATACTGAAATGAGCTATCTAAACTTGGATATCTAAAAATGGAGGATCACTATAATAAAGGAAATATTTTCTAACCACTAAGGCATTTTTATGGCATTTATGTCATGAATGGTGCTCACCAAATGTCTCTCACTACCTGCCTTCTGGACACATGACAGCATTGCTCTGCCTGTCCCTTAGCAGTTAGGTTCATCTATCTAACCAGGTCTGATCAATGAATGAGAGAGGAAGTGACATGTGTCACTTCCAAACTGAAACACTTATTTGCTAATGTTACTTATAGGGGGAGGAGAGTTTGCCTCCCCAAAATACACATTTTTAGATATTATTTTCAAGAATCTAAAGACTCAGAAAAGCCTTGGATCTTTTTTTTTTTAATCTAAAAGAATTTAGATAAAAACCTTGCTTCAGGAAGGGAGATAGCACCACAGATAATTGTAGTTCAATATTAACTAGTATGTATTGACAGGGAGGAACCCAGAAAGGCCATTTTGATCAAAAACAGTTTTGTGTGCCATTGTTAAAGATGGCCTGGCTTTTCCATCTCCATGTGAATTGCCTTCCTGTCCTTTGAAATCCCAAACCAAATTCCCTTTCCCCTTCTCTTTAGCTGAATGTAGCATATAAACCTAACTGCCTGCTCCGGCTGGTATGGCTCAGTGGATTGAGTGCTGTCTGTAAACCAAAGGGACACTGGTTCAATTCCCAGACAGGGCACATGCCTGGGTTACCAGCAAGTTTCCCAGTAGGGGGCGCACAACAGGCAAGTACACATCAATGTTTCCCTCTCTCCTTGCCTTCCCCTCTCTCGAAAAATAAATAAAATCTTAAAAGAAAAGTCTAACTGCCTGATTTGCCCTTGGGTTTTTTCCCTTTTGTAAATACCAAATAAACTAGTTAATTTTCTCCTGTTAATCTATCTCATACTCACTTGACCCCCTCTTGTCCCCCTTACATTAAAGGGTAGAAAGGAACTTACTTTTCTTCCCCATATTTTTGGTGAGCCAGCCAAGAGAACTACCCGACTGGAAACTGCTTTTCCTAAAATGACTGCAGCTGAGAGAACCTGGGTGTCTGACAATCAAGCTGGCCAACGGGTAATTTTTTTCCTCAATTTTTTAGTCTCCTGGAATCCCTATCTATGGGTCCAGGGGGAAAAGAAAAAGGAATAAAAATTTCGTTCCATTTAAATTTAGGTTAGCCGGAGAAAATATTGCTGAAACAGTTTACCCAGGCAGTATGACTTTGGTAAATTTTTGGCTTGAGTACTCTTGTTTTCTATTGATCCTTCCCTTTTACTTTCCCTGCCAGCTGGATAAAGCATCTGAGGGGCAGTTGAATGGGCTTAGGTGCAAGCTTAGGGAATCTAGAATGTCATTTTGTTCAAAGTGGGAAGATGTGATTCCTTGTGTTTTGGAACAGCTGTTAAAAAACAGGACACTTCATCTTTCTTAATTTTAATGGATCTTGAGAGGGCTGCATCATTTTCATTCCCTTGTGGACACTTCTTGTTTCCTTGGTTAAACCACAAAAGGTTTATTTGTTTGAATTTCTATTAAAATCTTACTCATTGTCAATGGCCAAATCATGGGCCCTTTGAATCAGAATAACTTCTAAACTGAAATTTTTTTCAGAGGGCTTTGATTTGATATAATAATTAGCCACTAAAATTCCTTAAACAAGAGGAAGGACAGGAATCAGAACAAATTTAAAGTCCACTCAGACCCCTTCCTAATGGCTATCAGATACTTGCATATATTTTAAAAAAATCAAACAATAAATAAATCAGGACATTGGAAATGTAACTGTCATATATGAAGAAAAATAAGGTGAATAAAGCAAATATTAATAGGAATGGAACAAAAAGGAAACAAAAGGAAGAGTTACAGAGAGAGCCCCTCTTGTCCCCCTTACATTAAAGGACCTAGAACAAGTCTTCCCTATTTACCCAAGTTTGGATAAATTTCAAAGGCTGGAAGGCAGCCCTGGCTGGTGTGGCTTAGTTCGTTGAAGCATCATACCATAAACCAAAAGGTTGTGGGTTCGATTCCCAGTCAGGGTACATGTCTAGGTTGCAGGTTTGGTCCCCAGTCAGGCAACAGATCAATCTATCTCTGTCTCTGTCTCTCTGTCTCTGTCTCTCTCTCCCCGCTGCTTCCCCTCTCTGAGCATGTCAATGAGCATGACCTCAGGTGAGAATTTTTTTTAAAAGACTGGAAGGCAGAGATTACAATGAAATTTTTGACATTTTTAAAAGATTTAATAACTTTATGATCAGACTTTGGCAAAATTAGAACCTGATTTTTCAAAGTCTGAGGGGAATTTTTTAAAGCCTCCTTTGCAACTCCCCAGACCCTCCTGTGGATAATCAGGAATGTAGGCATAGCCCACAACCATTTAAGGCTGAGCAAATCAAAGGGAAAAAATGGAAAATGAAAGCTTTTTAAATGCATAAGTGGCTGAAATATCTTCCTTGCCTAAACTTACCCTTCCAGCTTCCTTAAAAATTTTGTCAAGGGCAAATAAAAAAATCTTAAGAGTCTTCTCTACAAATATTAGGAACTGTTTTTGTCTGTAATCTCTATTTGCGTTTGTATATTTTATGTATGATATGCTATTTTTCTACCTCTGAATAATAGTGCTAATTTGTAAAATAGCACTATTTAATTAACAAACAAAAAAACCTTTATATAAAAGTTCAAAAAATGTAATAGAAACTAACACAAATGTACTTCATGTTTGCATGATTTGGGGGAAATATCTAGAATTAAATCTAATTTGTTGATTTAATCATAATAAGCATGTTTTTAGAGTGAGATTTATATATTACACTTTTATTTTACCTAGGTTTACAAAAATAAATTCATATTACCTCCTACAAAATTTGTCAGCAGGAAAAGAGCTTAAGATTGTAAGTGACTTTGATGTCTCATGGAGTTTTCATGGGTAATCTAAACATAATCGTTAAGGATTAATAAACTAAATAATTGTAAGTAGGATAAAAAGATTTTTTGAAGTAAAAACATTTTATCAATAATTATATGTTAGAGTGTATGTACTTAAAAATTCTTTCCAAAATCTTTTGGTAACTCAAAACCGTAGAGTTAAATAATAGAATTTATTGAGTAGCTGGATCATTACCAGATAAGATAATTTGGTAAAAATTAATTAGTGAATAAATCTAAGTTTATTTTCGGTTTCTTATTACAAAAACACCAAAAGATAAATGTGGATGTGTTAAAAAAAATCTTGTACTTTTGTTGAAGGACATATTTTTAAAATTATGAAATAATATTTGTCAATAAAAGAGCCTATGTTTTTAAGAGTTGTTAAATTTATTCATTGGTTTGCCAATCTATGGAATTCTGGCTCATTCATATTTTTTTATTTTTAATTGTCATTAGAAATGAAGATTTCTAAGTGTTGAGAATTCCAACTGAAATAAAAGAAAAATAATATTTTTATTAATAGACTGTATAAAGTATAGAGATACATTTTTGAGGGAATTTAAAAGTGATTTGTCCTAAAATAAACTGTTTATTTCTAAATGAGAACACAGGAAACAAATTGTGCAAGGAAAGACATAGAAGGTTTGTGATTCAAACAAGTTTCCAGACTATTAGTCTGGTCCTGATAATATATTATGAAAAGTTTTCATTGGCTGCCCAGAAAGCCAATATTCTGTATTTTAACAAAATAATTTTCTATGTTTTATGTTGTCTCAATCAGGTCCTTAATTATTTAAGGAAACTGAATATTCTCAACAATAAAAATTAAAGTTTTGTTAACAATAATGTAATCTCCTGTAATTGCCTTTGAATTTTTTTGTTACTTAGTTTAAATGAATACTTAGGTATTGTTTCATGATGACCTGTGATATTTTTCATCAGATATCTGAATATTTTGACATATTTTGATCAAAAAAACCTACTTTCCAATATTCAAATTTTAAATAGAGTCTTTTTCTTGACTTGGAAATAACTCTGAGGTATTCCAGAAGAGGGTCCCTCAAATACCTCAAAAGATTTATTTTTCTCTTTATAAAAGAGAAATATTAAGCTAGTTAGCCTTATTGGGTGTGCTGAATTTCACGAGAAGCATTTTCAAATAAGTGATTATAAATTTCTAACATATACTATATGAGTAATATTATTAACATAAATATTCCAAAAAAAGGTATGAAATCTCTAAAATTCTAAAATGCTCTGGGGTATATTATCACTTATAATTCTAGTTATTTTCTTAAAATGCTGTATGTAATTAGTAAATTTCCTTGTCAACTACATTATCTTAACCATAGGTATTTTAAGTCTTTGTCACTTATAGAGAGTCATTGTATCACTGTGATGGTTTTGCATATATGTTTTATCTTCAGAGAGATTTACAGAAAGGACTCTGACACTGAAATACAGGTTTCTGATTAACTACCAGATCATACATTGAACTAGAGAAAAAATGACAGACACCCAATGGCAAAGATGATGGCTTCATAAAACTCTTAATAAAATGTCAAGATAAATAAGAATTAATTATGTGGAACTGAATGAACTGATGAGGATAATTATAATTTTATGACTTTTATTTGAGATTTTACTGATTTTTTAAATCTTTGTTTGCCAGATTTAAGGAACCTTTTTCTCATAAGCTATCTGTGACTTGGAACAATTTGGTATATTATGCCTTTTCATGAATTAAAATATTTATCTCTTTCCCCCTACTTGATGGCTGAAGAATTTGTAAAATTCTTAGTGAGCATTCTTATTTTTCATGGCAATAGAGTTACTTGCATGAGTTTAATAAGAACATATCCTCTTTGTATCAGGACACAGTTGGTAACTGCTGATATTACCAAGGATTTGACTGGAATGTCATGTTAGAGATATGAATAGACTCAGATACGACCAGACAAACTTAAGGAATCAAGATGGACTTATGAAAGCCAATGAAAAGATGAAAAGCCCCCCTGGAAAAATATCCTTGTGTCTTGCTTACAGGGTTTCCAGCAGCTTTATCAGGTAAGTAAGAAAAGTTACTCCTGCCAGGTTCAGGAACTGCAGGATATTTAGGTAACTTTGAGAAAAGAAGGATTCACCCAAATCTAAAGGTACCACAGGCAAAGTCTGATGGCTAACATATTTAAAAGAGCCTATATGATCAATTGCTGTTCTTATTGTATTTATACAAATAGCAGGACAAGCTTATGAAAACTAGACTTATTTTGCAAATAAATTACTCTAAATTTCTCTCTCTTTGATAAAATAAAAAATAATTTTAGAGAGAAAAATATGCTTCAGTTGAAACTGTAATACATATTCATAGATACGAAATTCTAGTTTTAATAACTTCTATGAGTTTTTTTTTACTAGCTATAAACTGGACTGGATCTTGAATTCTTCTTTTCTCAAATATGTGCTTGAAAATTTTTTTAAAATTGATTTGAAAAAGAGAGAGGAAGGGGGGAGAGAGAGAGAGAGAGAGAGAAACATTGATTTGTTGTTCCATCTATTTATGCATTCATTGGTTGATTCCTTTATGTGATCTGACAAGGGATCAAACCCACAACCTTGGCAAATCAGGATGACTCTCTAACCAACTGAGCTATCTGGCATGGCTGTTTGCAACTTTCTAAACTAACATTTCTAATCTTCTCCCACTTTTGACTTAGAATCATTGAAAACTAACATGGCCCTTTTCTTGAAGCCCTGTGAACTGCAGCTAGACTTGATATAAGCTTCTGAGATATTGCTACAATATCTCAGGCTCAGACAGTCCATGCCAGATGCTATGTAAAGTCACTAAAATGTTTGCCTGAATACCCAATGACATTATCAGAGACAGTTCAAACTACAAAATACTCTCCAAGCCTGACATCCAGAAATCTTCTCCATTGACAGTTCTCAGGATTCAAATACCAGTTTATAACTTGCTCCAATTTTTCTTTTGTTTCTGTAATAAGAAATGCTTCTTATTAAATACCCGATTGCTTGCTTACACAATATAGGCCTATTTGGGGAGACCACCTAGATCACAGAAATTGTGTCTGATGCACAGAAATGAGTCACAACTGTTTAATGCAACTTGACCTATTCTCAGAACTAAGTAATTAGTTCAATAAAATATGGAGCAATCTATTAACTTAGCTTTTGGACTGTGAAACTTTTTATTTGAAATTTCAAATGTGGGACTGGGGAAGAGCAGAATTTGCCACCCCAAAATATCCCTTTTATGATATTGATTATAGTAAGTTTGTTATTTTGAAGAAACAAAAGACTCATGAAAACTTCCCTTTAACTGCCTAAAAAATTTGATAGAGGACCTGCTCTAAGAAGGAAGCTATCATCACAAAGCACTATATAAATTAAACTAGAGTGTGGTAGAGAGACATCTAGCAAGCCCCTTTGATTAAAGTCATCTCTTTGTCCCATTGTTAAAAATGGCCCAACAAACATTTATATTTACTCATTTGCTTTTACATCGCCATGTAAATTGCCTTTCTGCCCTCTGAACTCCCAAACAACTACCCTATATTTCTCCTTAGCTCATGGTGGTATGTAAGCTTTAACTGCTTGATCAGTCCCTGGGCCCCATACTCTTAGGAAACCCCCTTAGGTGAATATGTAATAAATTTGGTCAATTTGTTAATAAACATGTTAATATGATTATTAGTTCAGCCAGAAGAATGTAGAAAGGTAGAAGGGAATTAATTTTTCCTCCCCCATACCTTCAAACTCTCTTTTCTTTTCTGTCACAATAAATAGTATTATTTCTAACAGATGCTGCTCTTAGTTGTGGATTGAAGATAACATGGAGCACATTCTCCATTCAACCTCAGTCTACAGTACATGAGCAAGAAATAACTTTTATTGTCTTAAGCCATTCAGACTTGAAGTTGATTAGTTGCCATAGCATCACCTACCCCAGTGATTTTAAACCTTTTTCATCTCATGGCATGCATAAACTGATTATTAAAATTCTATGGCACACCAGAAAATATATTATATTTTTTGCTAATCTGATCAACAAAATAGGTATAATTTTGATTCATTCACACTGGGCAGTGATTGTTGGGTTGACTGTTTTCATATTTTTATATGACAACCTAAGGAGAAGACATCAGGGCCCCTAATAGGTATTGCATGCCTTGAAAATTCTTGTGGTACACTGGTTGAAAAATCTCTGACATAGTCTATTCTGAAGTACATTTATTTCCATCTTAATACTGTCCATCACAATTAAAACTAGTAATACTAGCAGAGGCAAAGAATTTCAGTATTATAGTCATCAAGAACATGGGATCTGGAACCAAATTACCCAAGTTCAAAACTCAGTTTTACCTCTTTTAACTGCATTTTAGGCAAGTTATTTAAACTTTCTGAAGCTGCCTTACAATGTCAACTGTAAGGATTAATGAAATAATATAGAATTCTTAACACAGTGCTAGGCACATAGTTGTACTTAATAAGAATCTGTACTTAATATACAAGTATATTTGTATATAAAAATCTTATACTTAATATATATGTATATAAAATCTTAGACACCATTGAGGAGGGAAAGTGTTAATTTTTTTCTGCCAGTGTCAACTTTCACTCATTGTTTCCTGCTGTCTTAAAAACACTTTTTACATACATTCGTTAATCAATGTCAAATGTATGCTTTTTTCCTGACCTGAAGTGTTAATGAATGGTACAATATTTCATTTGATTAGGAACTCTTTTAATAGAGTTATAATAGACTTATAATCCATCTTCTTCAGGTTTTTCTAATGTATCTTCCTGTATGCTTCCAGGCTTCCATAATACCAAGAATTCTTTGCTGCCCAAAATCCATCCCTAAGTCTTAGTATAGCTTTTCTTATTTCTTCAGGTCTCATTTGAAATATATATATTTTTAATGGTAGCCTTGACCTAGATCTTACTTCCTCTCCCAAAAAAATCCCTCCAAGGAAGGAAAGAGGGGTTGGAAATACTCATGAGCCATAGATAAAAACAGGAATGTCTAAATACAGGAACCCCATTGTATTTACATAACACTGTAAGTAATATTACAAACACAATCTGAAGCTTTCACTTCCAAGTGTTCTAATATAATGACAACTTTCTTGAATTAGCATTTTTATATTGCTTTCTGTTGATGAATGTTAGCATGGCCAGAAAAAAAGAACTTTGCACCAGATCTTATTCATACAAACAAGTATATCAATACAGCCTCCTGCTTACAGTAATAATAACTACCCTTGTTGTTACCAATTTAATTAAATACAATTAACTCTGGTTTGTTTGCCAACCTATTAGTGTCAAACTGAATATAAATAGAATCATGAAAAGATTATAAGAAATTCTTTACATTATTGTAAAATTACTCTAATCTGCTTGCCAGAAAGACTTAGCATTTTTGAAATCTGTTAATGAGGACAGTTAAAAAGAGGTAATAAAGTTTTATTGAATAATTTGGCAAGGCTTCTGTAAGCTTTTGACCTTTTCAGTGGAAAGCTCTTGCCTGTTGTGTATGGTTCTTAAGGGACTCTGAAACACTATGCAAATTTATCATCACCTTTAATATCCTTAATCTATCTATATAAGCTATTCTCTTGTGTTAACAAAAATTACCTAAAGACTTAAAACATAAGAAACATTGGCACTTTTTTTTTGCTAAGGTTCAAACTAGTAGACACCACGATGCTTAGGCAACCCTTAATACACCAAGAAATCATATTGTATTCAGAGTAGAAAATATGGGATATACATAAGAGTACACAAAAATGGTATCCTGAGATGAATCCTGCAGACAGTTAGGTACTAATGTGTTTATTAGTATATACCTGGGTGTCTTCCTTTAGTAGCTGGGTCCTATGATAAAAAGTCAATGGGTTATTTTAACAACATAGTTCATGAAAAGAAAAATCACCTATAGAAGTACTGATAAATGATATAAGATTTCATTTGATTAGTAGATCTTTACTAAAGTTATAATGGACTCATAATCCATTCTGAGAATCACAAAGCACCAATGCTAACTTTTTGGACAAGTGCTGATTTTTAGGACTGTTTCCTATTAATGAGTTATTAACCAGATGTTTAAATTAATTAACCAAACTTTCCTATTATTTGGGATCATACAGATGCTACCAAGCTTATTGATTATAATGCCTTCTTCAGAAATTACATGTAGAAAATGCTGTTGGAAGGAAGGATTCTGTAAGTATTGACCCATTCATATTGACTTAGAATTTAAGGCTAACTATTATGGATTCCAGAGTAGAGATTAGTCATAAAATTCCTTTCTCTTGTCTGTGCTGATTACATGGAAAATTATTGGAAAACTCAGATGTGTTCATAAAGTAAGGAAATAAGCCCAAGCTTTAAAATTTCTATGTGCATCATTTTTATACAGTAAAATATTATGGGTGGATATGTTAGTATCAAATGATCTTTCTAATGTATACCACCTTTACTTTGACATTCATATATTTATATAACAATACCATGTTATATAATGTACTAGACACCTACAGGATGACATATGTAGAACATACATCTGCATTTCTTACTTAAGATAGGGATTTAGAAAGAGGTATCACCAATTTATTGGTAGGACAAGAAGGGTGACACCGAATTAAGCCATACTTAGAGCTAATAGTGTGATAAAATAGAGCTGGGATAGGAACTACTGGTTTTCCTAGTTCACCAACCTGTTCCTACCCCTCAACTATTTGGCCAAGAATCACTGGTGACAAAGAGGTTAAGGTCAGGTAAAAACCTACAAGCAGGTCAACTCTTTAACTAATTCTCAATGATGTATGTTAATGCTACATACATGATGTGTACTTACGCTGTTTTGGGAATCATTCTAAGTACTTTATATGCATCAACTTGTTCAATCATTTAAATCATTGATTTTAAATTAATTACATGGTCCACATTGAGGGAGAAAGTCAGTTGCTTATGAGCACAGCCTAGATCAAGAATGGACAATATGTTGCATCTCAAAATTAAATTGGTAAGTCCCAGTGCAAACCATATGTGATATAGTAGGTGCTGCATAATAACAGTTCTGAAGGTAGTTGTCATTATGGTTTTTTATATCATTCCTCCTCCTTTAACAACTAAGTAATTGAAGCATAACTTGAAAGGACTTGGAGGTTAAAACTGCACTGAAATACAAAGACTGCCATAATTGATTAGCAATGACTGAAATGACATAATTATAGAAAAAGTGAACTGTGTATCAGGAATTTGCTATCACTGGCCATATGGATATTTCAGAAGAGAGAAAGAGATTGATTTTGATGATAAGAGGAATTTCAAAGGGAGACTTCAGGTCTGATTACATAAGCAATTTCTACGTAATTTTTGAACTATGGGTCTAGAAAGTTTTATTTGAAAGACAGGAAATTCATATTTTTGCAAAAAGATACTGTTGCAAATGATCAAACCACTTACTGGAAAAGTCAGTCCACTTTACAATATTCTAGATAACTTATAAAGTCTCAATATCATTGATGCCAAAAGAAAACTTAGCAAAAAGCTAAACTGCAGTTACAGAGAATTTTCTTCCAGTGTGAATGATTTATAACTTCATTTTAAGTAAACCAGAAAATCTACACTAAGACTGAGTCTAATAAATGTAGATTTATCCTATGCTGCTGTTTCCCTGCCTGGAGCACAAACAGGGCCTCCAAACTCTGAAAAAATATGTTGGGAGACAATAGCCTATAAAAAACACTTGAAAATGAGGTGCTGTTAATCCAATAAGAAAGCATGCTTCCAGCCAGGCCTGTTGACACAGCAAAATTAAGACTAAAACATTACTCTGCCACAGTACTAAGAATTATTGTGTGATATGGCCCAGCTAAATGCCTGAGACACAGTGGCCTGTGAATGCAGAACTATGCCTCTCAACATATAAATGCTTTTTGTGAGTTAAACTGACCAGGACTAGATGGCTGATATTCCTAAAAGCAGTACCTGTTGTGACAGAAGGAGTACTCGACTGAGAGTCATTTCTCAGTTTTCCTCTCATCTTTTTTATAATTGTCCACATTTTGCAGTGTTTTGTAGAATGGGATCATAGTACCAACTGAGTAGGGTTGTGGTGCAGATTGAATGTCTCAAGAAACAACCGATATTGGGGCCTATGCACAGTACAGACTTAGTAAAGCTGAACCATTATTCAGAAGTGGAGAAACTCTCCACTTGCCTTCCAAAACTCCATGATCTCAAGAAAGTTAATTAACTCCTCTTTAAGATATTCGTTATCAGTAAAATGGAAAAATGTTCTACTTCACAAGGTTATTGTGAGGAATAAACTGAACATTAACTACTTGGGATCGTTCATTCTTTAATTCACTCAGCAAGTACTTATTTGTCCCTGACCATGGGTTCCAGACACTGTGTGAGAATTGCTAGACTGCGGGGTTCCCTCTACTCAGAGCTGAAAATCTGGTCAGAGAAGCAGTGTGAAAGTCCTCAGGGGACTCAGAGTCTGGCCAGAGTGCCCATGCTGCATTTTGTTAATTAATTGACTTGCTTTCCATAAAAAATCTAATTGTAAGTACTGGGGCTCTTTCCTCCCATCTTACCTGTGGTCATGTGTGCACATTAGATTACAAAACGGTAACAAAGAAATAATCTTACTTTCTCTTTAACTGGAATAATACAAAGTTTCTCTAAGTCAGGGCCTACAGCAATCTAGGCCCACCACTTCACCCCATCCCTTATCCCCCTTATTCCCCTTAACTGCCTCTAAGCCTTTACTTGTCCTGTTCCCTTTACTGGAATAGACCACTCTTGATCCTTTGTTACTACCTCACTCTCTCCCAAACATCCAAAGCCAAACTTAAAATCACCCTTCACAAAGATTTCCCAACCCTTCTCAGAATGAATTGCTTCATGTTTTATAATCACAAAGTACTTTGTTTGGTTAGAGCTTATATCAAAAGCAGCTCTGCATCTTAGACACAGAGTTAGAGTGGGAAAAGAAATAAAAAATTTCTGGAAGTAAAGAAAATAAAGTTTTATGACTCTCAGAAATCAACAGAATTGTCTAAAGCAGCACTATGTCAAATGGTAGTTACTAGACATGTATTGCTGTCTAAATTTAAATTTAATTGCAATTTGGTTCATTTTTCTATTTTTTAATGAAGTGCATTATGGCATGCATTTATGGTTCTGGAGGTCATTCAGTTAAGTGACATCAAGGATGGTGACAGATTCTCAACTTCATGCCAGTGTTAATCATTTAATAGGTGGTACCTGGAGGAGAACTGAGAAAGACTGAAATCACATCTAGACTTTATGAGAACAATCACTGTGTTTGATTACTGAGCATGTGATAGAGAGAAGCCAGGGGATTGGCAGCATATATACCATAAATCTTCTTTTACTTCTGAACAACACTGGGAGATGCTGTCAAAAATGTTATCCTACAAATGTTCACCCAGTGACCTACTATCTCAAACACATGTCTGGTACATGCCATCTTGCATTTCATCAGATAAAGAGACATAAGAGCCTGCACAGACAATTGAACTTAATAAGACATCATCTGGGAGACTTCCAAATAGCATGGTCTCCTATTTTATAGCTTATCATTTTATTTCAGAAAAAAATGACTTTATTTTATTTTTTATTATTCTGCTATGTCATCTATTTTAAAATACAGAGTTCCTAATGGACTTTTCTCTCGTTATATTTTCTTAATAGAATACTGGTATTCAAACTTCCCTTACTACAGCACATTGAGGAAGTGAAATAACAAATTCCTACCTGTTTCCATTTCCAGTAGAAAAATATTTAAGTAATAAATACTTGGAGTTTATATTTATGAATCTCTAATTACTTTTATAAAATAATATAAGAATATCAGCATGCTCATATTTTATAAAATGATGGCTTATGGACATAAAAACCCCAAAATGTTACTTACCTTGACTCTTACACTGCATAGGTTCACAGGCAGTATTTAATCAATGTGTCACTGAACAAATAAGTATAAGAGTGATTTATATATAAGTTTTACTATAATGATACAGATTAATAATTTCTGAACCACAAATCAGGAATGTCTTAAGTCCAGTCTCCAGCAAATTTAAAATTCAAAATATGTAAATATGCATCATTACAGACTATAGGGTTAACAAAATAGCCCACAACAAACAATTGATAGTGATGAAACTTAACCAACACTAATTTATAATTTAAAAGCAAAGACAACAGCAACTGAAAATCACTAACAACTCAAACAACACTCATGATACACTGGTAAAAAATTATCCTTCTGCAAGTTGCATGAATTCCAATCATTTTCAGGCAGAACTATGCAATGTTTCCAAGGGCTGACAGCATTTTTCCTAGTAGAATACTGAATTAGGAAAGCTTAGTTAGGCTTAGTTACGTTTCATTTCTGATAGAATCATAACTCAGTTGGTATACTAGTAAGAAGTCTGTACTTTCATATATAAAATGAATACAGATAGAGTCTTAAGTTACTTGCTCAAAAGTACAATGATAAAAAAATCCTTGTATTTTAAAATAAATTTACAACCTACTAGTAGACCTTAGACTAGACGTTGAGAATTTTAATAAAGTGTTAAGGATTTTATATAGACATCACTATGATATCTGCTGTTTCCCTCTGTTTTATTACATTTGCAAATTAGTATTTTTCCCAAACCTTAATCTACAGGAAAATTAATTGATTTTTAGCTAAGATTCAAATGTGGCCTCTGTTTAGGCCATTGGCTTCATTATAGAAATGATCACTGTTAATCAGACCTCCAGTGATACCATTCAGCACACTACAAAAGGCTCAGAGACCTGGTGTTTTAGCATGTCGGGTATAACTCAGGCTAGGACTAAACCATGGGCATAATTTCAAAGCAGACCAAGACAGATGTGCATCAGAATTCCTCTTTGGGCCCCAGTGCCTTCACCTCTCTCCACCCTGACTTCATAAAAGCATTTGATAAATTCATTAGGAATCATAAAATATAGGAGCTGAAAACAATCTCTTCTGAAGTGACACACAGTTTTTTTGGGCACAACTGACATTTAAAAGATAAGGGAATTACACAGAAAATTCTAGGTTACCTGCTTGCCGTAAAATATTGAATGCTCTAGTCCCACTGAGTCCATCTCAGGTGTAGCTAAGGATGTCTTGTTCTCTGGACATAGCATAGACTCTTTAGCTGACACAGTTCAGCCTTCTGTAATGCCTGGTCCTCTGGCTGATCAAATCGCTTTAGTTAACTGCCGGGTATTTGAAGGTATTTGGCTTGTTAATTGTTGAAATCATCCAGAAAGATTTCAAATAGTTTTAGCAGCAGGCTTTTTAAATATACAAAGGTGATTTTAATCTTGTTCTATCAAATGGATAAATCAATGAATCAGTTATTTGGACAGCTTATAGCTTCATTATTTGGAAGAATATACCTTCCTTTTTGTGGATGACATGTGTTTACCTACTTGAAGATTCAAAGCATGATGTGAAAAATCACTGATTTGTTCAAACCCTCTCATCTGGAGCCTTGCAACTGACTCCTCAAGTGAGATCCTAGGAAATCCAGCCTTGCAACTGACTCCTTACTCTGGTGCTCCTCTTCATCAGCATTAGATATAAAAAAAGCTTCATATTCTACTGGCCTGCTAGTATTATTTTTAAAGTATATAACATTCTTGATAGTTGATCAGAAAATATTTATTGACTACTTACACAATATTTATTTAGTGGGACAAAGGCTGGCCTGCTGAACCTAACCCAAGATATGCTGTCAATTTCAAGAGCCTTGAAGAGCTCCCACGCTCCCTACTATGTGGCGGCTCATCTAAACCTGGGCCCTAACATTCCCTTTATTTCAAAGCACAGGACTTTGTCAGCCTATTCTTCATCCACACAAATGGAAATCAGAAAAATCTCATGGATGTATATATTCGATTTATTCTTAAATAAAATGAAGCATGCCTAGAGGAGAAAGTCTAATAACGTATAATATTTAAGTCTTTTAACCACCTTGAGTTTATTTTTGTGTATGGTGGCAGCTGATGATCCAATTTCAATTTTTTGCATGTAGCCATCCAGCTCTCCCAGCACCATTTGTTGAAGAGGCTATTATAGCTCCATTTTATGCTTCTGCCCCCTGGTCAAATATTAGATGCGCATAGAGACCTGGGCTTATTTCTGGGCTTTCTATTCTGTTCCACTGGTCTATGAATCTGTTCTTGTGTCAGTACCAGATTGTTTTGAGTATAGTTGGCTTTGTAGTATAGTTTGATGTCCGGTATTGTGACCCCTCCTACTTTGTTTTTCTTTCTCAAAATTGCTGTGGCTATTCGGGGTCATTTATGGTTCCATATAAATTTTTGAAATAGAAGTTCTATTTCTGTGAAATATGTCATTGGTATCTTAATAGGGATTGCATTGAATCTATAAATTACTTTGGGTAGTATGGACATTTTGATGATATTAATTATTTCAATCCATGAGCACGGTATATGCTTCCATTTATTTGTGTCTTCCTTAATTTCTTTTTTCAATGTTGTATAGTTTTCTGAGTACAGGTCTTTTACCTCTTTGGTTAAATTTATGCCTAGGTACTTTATTTTTCTTCTTGCTGTATTGAATGGTATTTTTTTTTTCTGATTTCTTCTTCTTCTATTTCATTTCTGGTGTACAAAAATGCCTTTGATTTCTGAATGTTGACTTTGTATCCTGCTGTTTTGCCAATTTCGCTTATTAGGTTGAGGAGTTTTTTGGTAGAGGCTACAGGGTTCTCTATGTACACTACCATGTCATCTGCAAACAATGATAGATTTACTTCCTCTTTTCCTATTTGGATGCCTTTTACCTCTTTTTCTTGTCTGACCGCTGTGGCTAGGACTTCCAATACAATGTTGAAAAGAAGTGGTGAGAGCGGATATCCTTGTCGTGTTCCCGATCTTAGTGGGAAAGCTTTCAGTTTTTGCCTGTTGAGTATGACGTTGGCTGGAGGTTTTTCATATATGGCCTTTATTATGTTGAGGGATGCCCTATTTATTCTCATTTTTCTGTGTGTTTTGATCATAAATGGGTGCTGTACCATATCGAACGCCTTTTCTGCGTCTATCGAGATGATCATGTGGTTTTTGTCTTTTTTTACGTGATGTATTATATTTATTTACTTCCGCATACACAAAAATAAACTCAAGATGGATAAAATAATTAAATATAAGTCACAACACCATAAAAGTCCTAGAGGAGAACATTGGCAGGAAACTCTCAGATATCCCACGCAGCAATTTTTTCACTGATATGTCTCCTAAAGCAAGGGACACAAAGGAAAGAATAAACAAGTCGGACCTCATCAAAATAAGAAGTTTTTGCATGGCTAAAGAAAACATCAGCAAAATGAAAAGGGAGCCAACCGTATGGAAAAATATATTCACTAATGATACATCAGATAGAGGTTTGATCTCCAAGATATATAAACTCACTTGACTCCACTCCAAGAAGACAAACGATCGAATCAAAAAATGGGCAAAGGACCTGGGCAGACACTTTTCCAAGGAGGAGATACAGAGGGCCCAAAGGCATTTGAAAGGATGTTCAGCATCATTAGCCATCAGAGAAATGCAGATCAAAACCACCATGAGGTACCACCTCACACTGGTCAGAATAGCCATCATAAACAGATCAACAAACAACAGGTGCTGGCGAGGCTGTGGAGAAAAGGGAACCCTAGTCCACTGTTGGTGGGAATGCAGACTGGTGCAGCCATTGTGGAAAGCAGTGTAGAATTTCCTCGAAAAGCTGAAATTGGAACTGCCTTTTGATCCAGTGATTCCCCTGTTGCGACTATACCGTAAGAATCCCAAAATGCCAATTCAAAGGAACCTATTCACCCCAATGTTCATAGCAGCACAATTTACAATAGCCAAGTGTTGGAAGCAACCTAAATGCCCATCAGTAGATGATTGGATCAAAAAATTATGGTGCATTTACACAATGGAATACTATGCAGCAGAAAAAAAAGAACTACTAAACTTCATGACAGCATGGATGGAACTCGAGAGCATTATGCTAAGCGAAATAAGCCAGGTGGCGAAAGACAAATACCATATGATCTCACCTATAAGCAGAACCTAACTAACAAAACAAAGATGCAAGGAAAATAAGACCAGCAACACTGAAAGGAAAAGAAACCAACAGAGTCAAGAGGGAAGGCGGGGGGCAGGGGAAAGGAAGGGAAGGGGAAAGTCAAGGAACATACAGCAAGGACTCATGGACAAAACTAAAGGGGAAGAGTTGAGGGAGGGAGGGAGGAAGGGAGGGAGGAATTTAGGAAGGGGGCAAGGGAAAGTGGTCAGGGGTAGGCAGAGACAAATGTATTTGAAAAAATTATTTAATTAATTAATAAAAAAATAAAGTGTAATAGAGATTGTACTAGCAGAACAAAGGCTTTGGCTCCAGACATAGCCTTTTACACTTGGTGAGGATTGGTTTGGCCGCTTCCCTACATGGATGAAGAATCTGCTGCATGAATAGGCAGATGCCTCAGTATACCTATCCATCTTTTGAGAGAAAGTCACTGTGATAATATCACTTCTCTTTTCTTTCTCTGAAACTTTATGGTATAAAGATGAAGAAGGGGAAAGAAATAGTAGGCCAAGAAAGCCCTTAAGTGCTCTGAGGGCATTATCTTTTGAGATTCAAATGGATTACACAAATTGTTAAAAAATGGAATCATTTTCTCTTTACCCCAAAGAAATGAAAAATACTTGTCTAGTGTTATTTTCTTACTGCTACAAAGATAAAGTGAATTTTTCTCTTGATATCAAAAGATTTGAAAGCAAAAATCCTTTCTATATTTGCTAAGTGAATTTTCTTTTCATTCCCTTAAGATCAAACCTATAATACTTTCAAATCTCTAGGAAAAAAAATTCATGCTGTGATTGAAAACCACAGGGATTTATTTTTTACTACGTTTGTAGGTATATTCTTTGGATTATTTTGATTAATGGAATAGCTCAAAAATATTAAATAAAGTCAAATTATGTACTCAAAGATATTACACAGGTACACAAAAGTTATACTAACAGTTTAATGTTTACATCACTCTGCATTTGAGGAACCTCCTAATTACAAACACACAGCACATGCATATGCATCCATCCATGCACGCACAAACACTACACACAGGTAGTAACAAATAAGGAAAAGTTTAAAATTTTACCAGAACAGTCATTCCTTCTTTCCTTAATTGTTCCTCAAATATTTTCTGAGAGCCTACTATATGTCAAGTTGCTCACCAGAAGTGAGAGATAAAAAGATGAATAGCACAGGGTCTCCAAATCACCTAGGCCCACACTTCTCAACACATGTGATATGAATAGGCACTGTCAATATTGACCAAATTTTTTTTAAAAAGCAATGTTTAGAAATTGAAGTTAAACACAATCAGGTTTTCTATCTGCAAATCTTTCCAAAACTTCCATTTACTCAGCATACACTGCAGATCTCCAAGAAGAGGCCACACCACTCAGTGAATGTTACCCCAACAGCTTTTTGGCAAAGACCGTCTTGAGGGGACTGTGTTTTGTGAACTGAGAAATGCTAGTCTAGACACTTAATTAAATATTGAATATTGAAAGCTCTTGGAAAGAAGAGCTTCCTATCTATACTCCATTCTTGTTCTTTAAGCTGGAAATAATGCTTGATATATTTCTAACTTTACCAGAACACTCTCTGAAGGTAATATTTTAAGTTTCTTTTTTATTAAAAGAAACATATTCTCATACTAAAAACAAATATAAAAATAATTATAAGAAAAACTCTAAATTAGTTCAGTCCTCTCACTATGATGAACTAACACTGTACAAAGAATGTTAATATTTTTTCTGATATTTTAATTCATGAGCAAATTTTTTTCTCCAAAATTATTTTGAAGTTGTGTATTCTGTTTCTTATTTTCTTCACTCAGCAGTAGATCATGGGCATTTTTGCACACAGATGCACAAGTGCACACAAGTGGACAACTCTGGGATGAGGTCAATATTATCAGTCAGATGATCAATGGATTATCACTAGCATCAGTTTACACCAAATAACAACCTGTCTGCTCTAATCTTTATACCAATTCACTACACTTAGCAACCTAGTACTAGTACAAATTCTTAAAAAAACAATAAGTAACATTTATTGTTTTTTCTTCCTTCCTCTCTCCCTCCCCCCTCCTTCTCTCCCTCCCTTCCTCCCTCCCTTCCTTCCTTCCTTCCTCTTTCTTTCTTTCTCTCTTATCCTCACCAGAGAACATTTTTTCACTGCTTTTAGACAGAGAAGAAGGGAGAGAGAAAAAAAATTGATGGTTGCCTCCCATACTTGCCCTGATGGGGAATTGTATGCTCATGGACGGAGGACTGAATCTGCAACCTCTCAGTTATAGAAGGACGCTCCAATCAACTGAGCCATACCATCCAGGGCACTATATTTGTATATTATGATTATAAAACAATTCTTTATTGTAATGTACCTTGGTATTCTAATACATGTACCTTCAGCAGCTTTCAATAAAATAACATGGAACAATAAGGTAAAAATAAACCATATGAGAATGCTTTTCAATATTTTAATTTAAAAAAACATGCTTTATAATGAATGGTAATGTTCAGTGTGTAATAATTAAGTCATAAATGAATACATCTAAATATGTAGTTTGCTTAATATAGCTTTAAATCAGGCCAAATATAAGTTACACAGATGATTCTATTCAGAGTAATCTTTTTATATATCATTTCCGTACATCCCTGTCAATAAAACAGCAGTGACTGCAGAATAAATGATTCATTAGGCACTTATAACTTCTTGTCTCATGTAATTTATCTATATAGTTTTAAATTACTAGAGACTCTCAATGATCTTTTCTCACTAAAGTATTTTAAAATTATTCATATTTTATTAAGTTTCAAGGGCAACCCTTCAAAACACCCTCATACATCCTCACATACCCTCACACTTGAAATTAAGTAACCATTTAAATTGCTGTTATAATTCATATATTCATAAGGGGGAAAATCTAATGCTAAATAAGAAATTTACATTTAGCAAACCATTCATCCATTTTTATCTGTTACCCAACAACTAGTGATTATAAGGAGTTGAAGCTATTTTAAGTACCTGAACAATGGAACACTACTTTTGAGTTTTCATTGTTTAGTCTGTCCTTTTAAATGAAGTACCCTCCTTATGATATATTATATATTTTAAAAAGCATGAATGTTCTTCAAGTTGTTATAGTAATTTCCTACATTATTCCCAAAATAAAAACTTGGTTTAGCCAAATATTAAATTACTGAAATTATAAATCTGTTAATCTATAGCACATTTTACTCATTTGTGTAATTTTAAAATTCACTGTCATCTGATTGACTGTTTTAATCTTCCTTAACCACTGAGTAACTGAAAATAAATGGTGCATTCCTAATGGTGTAAATATGAAAAATAGGAAGTACTTAGGGACTGCAGGGGAATACATTAAAATCACTCAGTTTTCTAGTTAACATATTCTCATTCTGTTTGTGTACAAACCTACTGCATTGAGAAAACAAATCACAGATTCATGGCCTCACAAAGCATTGTCCTGATTTTGTATTTTGACAACAGAAATTGGCCCAAACCATTTCCTCTGAAGGACCCTGGTGAATGGTGCCATCCATGTGCGGCACAATCTGATCGAGGGGAGCATCACGTCAGTGTAGTGGATTACTTCTGGAGAGACTGAAATTGGCTGCTTGGGATCATAGCACCATCAATCTCACTGTGCAGAAGATGGCAAAGCTGCCTGTAAGAGGCTATAAGAAGGGCCAGCCATTCCTAAGCAGGTGAGGAGGCAGGTGGAAAGCCTTCGCTCTCCCTCTATCAGGGCTCTGAGTGAAAGATTTGTCATTTTCACATTTCCTGGGTACTTGGTATGCACATGGTGTCTGCCTGCTCCTGGTCGGGGAAAGAGGTGATTTTTCAAGCTTAGGCAAATGTGGTGAAGCTCAGGGTCCACTGGTGTCTCATTTTTCCTCATCATGTCACTTGTTTTAACTTATTTGAGAAAATGAGATTATGTTTTTCCTTTTTTGCTCATTTATCCAGCTATTTATTTATTTATTTGCTCATTTAGAGGTGGATTGTCACAGAGAACTGGCCCTGGTTTCTCTCTTGGTTTCATAAACATTTCATTAGTGTCCCTGAAGATTTAAGACCCACAAAAGAGAAACATCCCAACTCTCATAAAAAAAAAAAAAAAAACCACACATAGATTTACTCTTAAAATCAAAATAGAAGACTGCATTAAAGAAGCTTGTATTTCTGACTGAAATAATCTAGAATATTGCTACATCCAAGATCTATTGCTTTAATCTTTTCAGCTATTCCTGAAAACCCAAAAAGTTAAATAAGCATATTACATACATCGGACTTTTGGTTTCATATCACTTTAATTTTTTTGTATCTAGAAAGGAGTAGTTATATTTTCTTCATTTTATCAATGTATCTGAAATCATGCCCAAAGGTATAAGCACTTGGGGTTGAAATTGGTTTCAGTGCTAATTTCCTGGGGTATCTGAAGTACAGATTAATGACATAACAACATGCATTGGTGATAATAAGAAATTTCTAAGGGAAGACCATGAAAAAAAATACTTAGTTTAATTTCAGTCAGAATCTACTGATGTGTTTCTGAGTTTAAAGTTATAACATTTTTATAGTAAACCCTATAAAGATATGAATTTATTTATTACCAGTAGCATAGCCATAACCCCTCACAAAAAAATCTCACATATTAACTGATTAATAGAGACAGTTTATATGAAAGTTCATTGCAAACTGTATTGTTTTTCATGACTATACTTATAGTGTAAAATAAGACACATTACATTTGATGATATATTCTAGCCATGAACTATATAGTTAAAAAATAACAGCAATAGTAAAAACAGAAGTTTTGTCCTATGTTGATGGACTATTAGCTGTGTTCCTGATATTTATGGAGAGCTTTACAGTTTACAAAGCACTTTCAAGATTGTTCCATTTACACCTCCACAACATCCCGAAAGGGGAAATTGAGCTCAGAATAGAAAAGTGACTTGGGCAAGGTCATGTCACTAATGTTACATGACAGATATCATGGTCAGTCCTGAGTTCTCCCATCATCTTTTGACACCGTTCACCAGTTCTGCTGAGACCACCTTTCAGAACAGGAATGCAGTTCAAATGAGTTCATGTATTGACATAACTTGAAAGTTTTCACAAATATGCCAAGAGGCTCCCAATTCCTCGCAAGAGCTTCTTGGCATGATTATTCCGTGCTCTGAGAGACATTAGTGTATACCCTCTTTGAGAATCAGGCTCTGGACGTGAAATCAGACTGACCTGACCTCCAATAGCAGTTAACGGCTGTGTGGTCTCACACAAGTCACAGAGACCCTCAGAACTTCAGTTTCCAAGGCAAAGTGAAACGGGGGAGTTGGGGGGACATTGGGGAGAGATTAAACCTACCTCTATAAAGATCAAGCCAAACAATGGGAATTAACTTGGTATCTGAAACACGATAGTTGTTTTTGTTATGTATTCTTTTTTGTTAAGAATTGCAATGAATACAGATTGTCCACGTTATTTGTGTGATTATGTAACAAGTCAAACACATTTTTGCCAGAACAGATTGGTGATTGACTGATTGAAGACAACGTGGGGGTTCCCAGACCCAAGTTTGCTCTTCCGCTACCTGGGTACTGAAGCCTCGGTGTCTGGCAGTGTCCACTCCGGGCTCAGGGCACACGCTGCAGAAATGCCAGCGCGTCCAGCGACAGAACGCTTTCCAGGCCCACCTGCAGGGGCACCAGCGCCCCCTTGTCTTCCCTCCCCGATCCAGGGCGTGAGGAGTGAGTTTCGCTGTGGCCCAGAGGCAGCCGCCGGCCTCAGTCCGGGTCTCAGGGCTCCCCCAAACCTCGTCCCCCGGCGGCCTGGGCTCCAGGACCAACGAGCTGGCGCGCAGAAGGACCGGGAAGACCCTGGCCTGCCGCCCGGGCTCTTTTGATCCTGCCGAGTCTGAAAGCAGAGCCCAGGGAGGCTGCAGGCAGCACCCCGCCAGGTGTTGCTGAAGGGCTGCGGAAGAGCCAGAGATCGGTGCCTGGACCGGCTAGAGAGCCGGGAAAAAGGCAGAGGCTTGGACTCCGGACAGCGCTCACAGCCGGAGGAAGCCGGGCGTAGGCGAAGAGGCCAGGAAGGGATTTGGAGAGAGGGGTGGAAGGCTGGGAGCCTTGAGCGCAGAGAAACGGGAGCTTGGGCGTGCAACTGGTCCCCAGGGCTCAGACCTGGCGAGGGCGGGGGGTACGGCGGGGTGAAGGTGGAAGATGGAGTAAAGATGCGAAGGCTGAAGCTGAACAGAAAATGGAAGGAAATCTTTCCGATAACCAGAGTTGGTAAGGACAATCAAGCTGGGGGATAGTAATGAGAAAGCTGGTGAGGCAAAGGAGCAGAGAAAAATCCAGATTTAAGAGTGAAGCCATGAAACGGTAAAAAAAAAAAAAATATATATATATATATATGTATGTAGATATATCTATAGATAGATAGATAGATAGATAGATAGATAGATAGATAGATATCAGACTAAAGGGAACTTATCCCTGAAACTGCCAAGAGAGAGGAAAACTACAGAACGTACTGGAAGAACAGAAAGTGAAGAAAGGGAGAAAAGAGAGAAGACATATTAAAACCAGACAAGAAATAGTAAGTTACTTTTTAATTTCTTTTACATTGACAAACTACTTCCAAAGTCAACTTTGTCACTAACATTCCCACAGAATCTTTAGCCACATACACCCCAAGACAAGAATAGTATCTATACTAGATAAAAATGCATCCCAAGAATAGACACACATTATTTTATCAGTTGCAAAGATCATATTTTGCTTCCCTAAAAAATCCTCAAGTCTTGAAAATTAGCCTACCTTTTACAGAATATTTTGCTTTTGCCCAAAGTATCCAAAAACAAACCACCCTTACTTTTTGGGTTTGTGTCGGGGGAGTGACCCTTAGAGAAGACCCAAGTCATTGTAGTAACCACCATTTTACCAAAGCATCCGGCCAACGATATGTCTTGGAATTCAGAGGCAATCTGCCAGACTGTAGCACTTTCTGTCACTTGCAGTCAGCCATCTGTTAAGGAGAGAGTGGTGCGACTGGAGGCTGCAGTGGAGCCAGCGCCCGGCTTACCTGGTCTGTGCAGGTGGTGCTGCTGAAAAGTGTGCTGAAGGGCTCCATGGCAGAGCAGCATGGCACAAGCACTTATCCACAAATACAGGACCCAGGACATCGCAGAGACCATTGCCATCCTCTAAAGAGAACATTAGACAGAGATTAGTCCCAGCTTCAAGCCCCCAGCTCAGTTAGTCCTACTGATGAGAGAAGGGGTATCTCAGACGTCATGTCCCTTTGCTACTAGAAACAATAACACAGCAGAAGTCATGTCATGAAGTGGGACTGGGGAAAACACTCTCCGGAAAATCATGAATTCATTTTTGAAATTCTGCAATAAACTGCAAGGATTGCCAAAATAAGAAAACAAATTAGTTTGTCTATCATTTAGGCAGTTTGAAACATAGTATCTTAACTAAACATCCTATTTTAAGCAATGATCTTTAAGTTATAGTTAAACCAGGCATTGAAAAGCTACATAATCTGTTCATTCTAACTTCATTGAAAGTCTGACATAAGCCTGAGAGGAAAGAGTAGATACTTTAAAAAAAATTTACAGGCATAAATTTTTAATCACTATGCTATCTTCTAAACTAAGTAATCATTTCTCAGAGGCATGTTGTAATCTCCTGATAGAATAAGTCTTTCTGGCTGAACTTAAAATCAGAAGGAATTGTCTTCAACCAGAATGAGTTTCAGATGCAAAATTTATGGTTCTGTCGTAGAGCAAGCCATAATTTACAATATTTCTTTGCCTCCTAAGATCCCATTGTGGTATTTGTTGCATAGTGCTGATGAATATGCATATACAGGTGGTGTATATATTTATGGATGAACATACACCTTTTCAAAGATGCTGAAACTTTGACAGTATTATCTGGAACTATAAAGATCTTAGAGCTACAAAGGCTCAGCTGCACTATATATTGTCCAATTTCTCAAACAGCACCTTATGCTGCATTTCGTATTGCCAGATTAATCACCTTGAAACATCAGCCTTACTCAGCCAGTGGTATGGAAGCATTCTCTATACAACAATCCAGTTAAATATATGCTTTTCTCTTAGATAGGGAGAGCTTTGGAACCAAGACTGTCTCCACTTTTTTTTAAATTTTTCTACTTTCAAATGCACTTCAAGTATTTCAACTATAGATTTAAAACCTGCTAGTGACCTCTCATTGTGGCTTCTTTATTCATGGAAATTGGTACTTTTTCAAAAATTGTAATGTTCAGAAAGCAAAAATATATATTATATATGCATGTGTATACATACAGGCATAATACAAGATAATTTATTGGTTTTAGGGGAGAGAAGTTGTGTTTAAGAAGGGTTTTAGGACTATACTAGACAACTCATGACAACCATAATTAAGTGCAAAGTAGGAAACATTATTTTGAACAGCATGGTACTTTTCATGCCTGGTCTGTGATTTAGATGGACCATTCACTTTACAATTAGTTTCACTGCAAACTGTTTACTTTCGTATACAACAGATTTAGCCTCATTGTTTTCAGAACTATCAGTGTAGCATAGATGCTTTCTCTTCAGTAGATAAATAGCAGCTCCTTTCCTGTGAATCTTGAATGAATGCACTTTGGGGCCTTTTCAAAAATACCCTGAAAATTATAGAAAGGCAAAACAGAGGTGGATGTGGCATACAGGGAGTGCTTGTGAATTTCAGTTAAAATGCACTAGGAATTAACCTAAACTTGAAAAAGACTACCATAATCAAAACTTAACAGTTTTTCAGTACCTGCTTCTTTTGCTTATTTTATCACCCACATGATCTTGGCACTCAAAAAGATTACTGCGACTTGACCTTTGCAAGATTTTACTTTTTTCCTTTTTTTTTTAAATTTAACTTTCTTTAATTCTCAGCATGACTCGTACCATTCCTGCATATTGCTCCCATTGCTTTCTCTCTTATCAAGAGGCTGTCTCTATGTTAATAAGTGTTTTCCTCCAGATAATGCATCCAGCCTTACATAGTTCTCTAGACATGACTGAATAGGTTACAGATCTGCTTTCTGAATCTTAAATTCTTAAAAGAGACTTCTTACCTGAAAAATCCAGCCAAGAGCAGAGTACTCTATTAGTGTTCATTGGAAATCGCTAATACTTTCTAAAATCCATCTGTTTCACAATTCAAGATTTTAAAAAAGAGAGCTTCCCAATAATCTTCTTTATCAGGATTAAAAAATATGTTTTCCTCTTCCGATATTATTTCCACAATAAAAGAGACATTGGATTCATTCAGACTGTATTGTCAAAAAAGGAGCCAAGGTTTGAGGGGTGGAAACCTTGTCATTTTCACCTTTAAATCATCTCCTGGCATCGCCTCTGCCTGACGAGACCTTTGAAGTGATGGTGAGATAATGTGCAGTTTCCTGATGAGAATCAGTTTATAGTTAATGATAGACCATCCCCTCTCCAGTGCATTCGGGGCAGAGTAAGGCAGCAAAATGTAGGAGCTGGGCTGCTATACGGTGCTGTAAGTAGCAGTAGCCTGTTTCAATACATCCCTTCTCCGTAAAGTATCACATGTCTTAAAGTGACATTACCCTTATTACAGCTACAGTGAATTGTAGTACCTGCCCACTAACTCTTTCACAACTCAAGCAGCCCGATAATATTCATTTGCCAAAAGAGTAAAGAGGGAAGGAGAAACAAAAGAAAAAGCATTCTGCAAAATATTGATAGTGTTAATGGACATTAGACTTCTAACAGTAAATGAGAAAGTGAAATATAAGCCATTTCTAACCTCTTAATGTTCTTATAAACAGTAAGTTAACCAAAAATATTGTTAAGTTTATATAAATTTAAGTCTCTCAATTGTTTGGGCAACTAAATTGGGGAATATGGTGTATCCAGAATACAATATACATGTTTATATGCATAAACACAATAAGAACCTGAGCTTTTTAAACATTTTTAATAAATAGAATGTCATTTTTAGCATTGAAGGCTGGGAGAAATATGCTGAAAGCATTTATTTTATTTTTTTCCTTCCTCAAATAACATGCAGGGATAGGAAGAGGAAACACTCAGAAGTTTATTATTTTGTTTATAGTACTGTGGTTTCAACACTTTCTTCTTTGAAAATGCAGTGTGTTTGAATTGTACCTAAACATCAACAATGCATGTAAGGTGACCTAGTTGTCACTTATATATTGCACTAGTAATGATTATTAGAAATACGCATTCAGTTTTTTCACGGATCACTTGCAAAACACCCACTCTGCATTAAATGCATGGGGACAAGGCAGAGAAAAAGATGAGTGTGATCTCCATGGTCATAGATTATACTGTCTAGTCTTTGATACTCTTTCAAAATAAAGTTAGTTCTTACAATTTTCCTTCCTCAAAAACCTTTTGAAATGCTTCAGAATACTCTCTTGCTTTTCACAGGCATTATGAAGGTCTGATGCTGCAGTGCATCTTTGGGAGCCATTCTCTTCCTCATGTGACACAGATAGAGTGACAGACCCTTCAGACTCATCAGTCTTTCCCACTGGTGTTTCACATTGCACAATGCACACATAATAGCTCTTTGTAACATAATGAGTGTTTAGTAAAATTTACCAATGAACAAATTTCAAGATAACAATAAATACTAATCTTATGGCTAAAAATAAGTCAGAAACACCTGAATTCTAGTTGGTATTGCATGTTTCATTTCTTTGGCCAGTTATTGCTGTATTTATGAATATATTGAAAGTTGACACAGATTATACAATATCAAAATAATAATAACAGCAATAGCAGCAGCTAATGTTTATTAAACCTTCACATGTGCTGGCACTACTCTATAGTATGTTTCTTATAAGATAGCTCAATCCTCTTTACTAACCTTATTATTAATCCTATCTACTAACCCCAGATTGATATTGTTACTACCTCCATTTCATGAATGGTGAACCTGAGGTGGGATAGGGAAATTAAAAAATTTGCTCAAGGTAAAATAGCTAGTAAGTAATATAGCAGGTTTCAAACCCCAGTGACCTGGCTTTAGGAGTCTCCCTCTCTCTCTCTCTCTCTCACTCTTGTGTCACTTGAGAGAGAGAGAGAGAGAGAGAGGAAGGGAAGGGGAAAGAGAGAAACATCAGCGTAAGAGAAAAAATGATTGGCTGCCTTCCTTACGTGTCCCTATTGTGGTCTAAACCTGCAACCCAGACATGTGCCCTGACCAGGAATTGACCCAGTGACCTTTTGGCTTATGGGTAGATGCCCAACCAACTGAGTCACACTGACCAGGGCAAGACCCCATTCCTTAAATACTGGGATAAAACAATTAATGGAAAAAACAACCCCCCAAAGCTAGGCATTACATTTCCTTATTTTTTTAAACATTAAGACAGTCTCAAAAACCTATTCACTCATTTAAGAGGCAAATACTGAATCTTGGAATGGCATTTGGAAAATAGAAGTGTGGAGGCTGGTCTTTGCCCTATGATTGTTTTGGGTTTTGTTTTTGCTATGCTAATGCATTAAAGTGAGAAGGAAGTTTACATTTGCTAAAAAAAGACAATCATTTTGAAAATCAACCATTATTTTCTTCATTTCTTGGGATTAAGTTAAGGCTCAACATAGTTACTTATCTAGAATTCAACTCAATTTAACAGACTTGAAACATGGTCTATGCATTATATTCAAGGCACTTGGGAATTGTTAAAAATTTTTTTAAAAAAAGAAAAAGACTGAAGGAAAGACTTGCCTTTTCAGGTTATGTGAGTTTTTATGTGTGTATGTATGTATGTATATAATAAAACAAGAATATCAACACTGTTACATTTTTTCTACTAAATACCTTGTAGCTGATTGTATTTTAGCCAATTATCGTTTGTCCTAACAATATAAGCATCAATACATATTGATATTTAAGGCAATTTAGTCCATTCTCCCAACTGAAAGTGAAACTACTTTCATACCTTTCAAAGAAGTTTGGGCCTTTCTACTTTCTGGTAACTGTAGAATTGTACTTCTTGATCACATTATGGCTGGGTGGGCCATACACTTCTGGTCAGTGAGGTGTCAGCAAAACTGATGGTACTACCTTAAGACTGGAACATCCTCCACATCTCTTTTTGCTTCTGGAACAGGGACGAGCTGCACTCTCAGTCTGGTTCCATGAATGACTGCAAAGACAGGTTCACCCATTTCCGGTCCAACTCAAAATGGATGTACATAATAAATGAAGTTTGTTTTATAAGCAATTGAAACTTGGAGACTATTTGTCATTATAGCATAACCAAGTCTGTTCTGACTAATGAAAAGTTTAACCTGCATTATTCACATATTAAACAAGTTTTTCTGTTCTATCTATCCACTGTTCTAAGCTCTGAGGAAATATAACAGTATGTACATCACACCAAGTTTCTACTTTCTCAGAGCCCTCTGCAATAGAAATCTCCATTGGAGATTTTTGATTAGAGCCGTGAGAAATCCAAAGCATTGATTATTGAAGTTGAAATCCCTTAGGGTCCTTATAAGCCAGGAGTTATAAGATGGTCACTTATGTTGACCATGATTATGCTCTGCTAAGCTATTTTGTTATACAACACAATATGTCAAAAGGCAAACGGCCAGAGTACCGTTATTTTAGCCCACCCAGTTTCATGAATTTGAGATACCCTAAGGAGGTGGGTGTTCCTACCGACTTGAACCCCTAAAGGTATACATTTCAAATCTAGTATCTGTACACATTTGTGTATGCAAAAAAACCCCACAAAAACAAACAAACAAACAAAAAAAGAAAATCCTAATCACCAGAACACATTTATTCATAAGGAAGGCCCAGTGAAAATAATAGGAGTAAAAGCTGAGACACTCATCATACTTAAATAACGAAGAATATTCAGCAAATTTCCCTGCATAATAAAAGTCAAAAAAAGAAGGAATGGGAGATAGAGTATGTAATAGGGTGGAAACCTGGAGGGAATTTAAAAACTGGTGGGGAACAGAGAGGCAGAGACAGAGAGAAACACATTAGAGGCTCAGAAAACAAAAAGCACTGAAGACAGGGGTTTCTAGTGGGGATTTCTTGGTGGAAAAATATATCCTGTGGAGTATGACTCCTCCCTATGTCTCTTCAAATAATTATGAAATTCTTTTAAAAAATCCTCACATATATTCTGTAGCATTAAGTTACTTGGGAAACCCATTGGAGGGCCTGAAATCTGCATTAAGGCCTAAAGTAGCACCATAAACCTCTCATTCCTGATTGTCACACTTTTCATTCCTTGGTATCTTTAGTTTAATTTAGGAACAATCCATTTAATAATTTGGCTAATTTTAATTCACAAATCTGCAGAAAAAAATGAAACATGCAAGATTTTATGTCTGTGCATATTTCTAATTTGAAAAACAACTAAAGGAATTTAAATAAATTACATCTGGACTGAGAAGCATGCCAACTTTCAGTCTCATGCAAACTAAAGTGGCTTAACTGCACACCATTTAAATCAGTCCTAAGTATTTCTTGAAATAACATATTTTGGTTGTGATTTCACAACCCTGATGTTTTTTTCTTGTTCATTTTAATTGACTAATATAAATGGAGGCATGCATAAAAGGATCATGGTCATGGCACTTTATCTCTAATGTATGTGCCTTCAGTCGAACTGAAGCCCAAGTTTTGTTTTGTGAAGTAACTGGGACTACCCATCACTTGGTTGACAATATCTAGTTTAAATCCCTGATCATGAGATAGTAATAGAACTTTTCTCTTGGTTGAGTAATAATGTTATCATATCTTTTGTTCATATCCCAGCTGCATAAATCATTTATATCACTTTATTTTTCTATAACTTTCCTGAGATGTTCTTTTCTATCATGGAGTCTTACCTAGTATGTGTCCCATACTAGGTGTCAGATACACAGCAGCATCCCTAGTTTGTCGGTCTTACTTTGGGACCTAAATAAAGTATACATATTTGCCTTTCTTACTTCTTTATTATGTACCCTGCATTGTTTCAAACTATACTTAACCTAAAAATTGGAAAATGATGATAAAAAGAAAGCTCATGAAGTAAAACAAGAGAATCTGAATTATAAAAATAATATATAATACTGATAATGATGGATGATCATATGATAACAAGGAGGATTCTATTGCATTAATATCTACTCTGGGGGGACTTTTTTATGTACAAAGCCCTGGTTGAGCTGTTACATGCAATGTCTCATTTAATACTCACTAAAGGGCAAATAAGTCCGTATTACAGTGATCTCTGTTTTATGGATGCATAACTACATTTCAGAGAAACTAAGAGATTGAACTAATGTCACATCTCTAGTAAGACTGAAGAACTATAATTTAGACTCATCTTTGATTCCCAAAGCTGAAAGCACTCAGTAACCAAATTCTAGGCAAACACATTAGAAAGAAACAATAAATTTTACATGATAAAGATAAAAGGCCAACTAAACAAAGTAAGAAGAACCTAATGTGAAGTTTGAACGTAAAATACAAACCATCAAATGATATGGAGGAAGTAGTATTTGACTCTAAACTTCCTATCAGTAGAAAGGAAGAAGGAAATAATTATTTTTTTTAAAAAATACACAGAATCCACAAGGTAAACATAAAATAAAGCAAGGGAAAGTGTGGGGAGTAGGCAGAGACAAATGTATTTGAAAAAATAAATTAAAATAAAATTTAAAAACAAAAACAAAAACAAAAATAAAGCAAACAAACTACTCCCCTAAATGCTAATCAAGAAAAAATAAAAACCATTAATAGTAACAGAGAATGAGCAGAAGCTAAATAATTTTTTATCAAGCTGGTGATACTCAATGCTATAGTTTGGATCTGAATATATAAAGCAGAATTTTCAGTAAGAAGATTTTTCATAGGCTGGAAGGAAAGATAACCTTCATGCAGGAGTTTCATTTTTTCACCTCCAACAGCCTATCTTTACAATTACTTTATCAATTATAATTCCTAATTGCTTATCTTATCTATCTCCTAGGCAGAAGAAAAAGAAAGAATAAGGTCATTTTCTTCTTCCACTTCTTTCTTTATTTCCCTTTTAAAATGGATAAAAATTAGAGACCGTAACAGCTTCACCATTATCTCTTTAATGAAACTGATAAATTGTTGTTAGACATCAAGTAGTCACTTAATTATAAGAGTATAAACATATGAGCACATAAAGGGCATGAAAATGACTGCTTTGATGATAATGAGTAATAATATGATTTCTTTGGTTTATAAAACTCTCAGATGCATAACTGGATTTATAGTCACTGTCCCCCAAATTCACTCTAAGACATGGCCCTTTCACCCACTCACTGTTTCAAGCCAGAAATGAATATTCTCTATGCCATTTCCCTCTCCATGGAATCTCACATCCCATTAATCACTTACTATTTATTTGACTTCCTGTGCATGCCTTAAATCTGTACATTCTGTCCCTGTCCATTCAAGCACCAGCACCTAGGCTACCATCATCTTTCACCTGAACTACAACAAAACTTTCCTAACTAGTTCATTTGCCTTCAGATATGTGCCTCCCAACCATTTCTGCAGCCACAGGGAATGTGTTTGAGATCTATGTTGATCTTGCCACTTCTTTTATTTAGAAACCTCTCACTGGTTTCCTATTAAACTTAAAGTCCAAATTTATGACCATCGTTGAAAGGGCATTGCATGAGCTGTGGCCCCTGTCTTCTTTCTAGCCTCATCTCTGACAAATTCTGTCACTCTTGATTCCTACTACAGTGTTTTCTTGGGTCCTTGAATGGGACGAGAAATATTTTCCCTAGTAGTCTTCTCTAATGCTTCAAACCAGATCAAGTCACTGTGGTTTCTACTCTTACAACTCTCAGAAGATCATCTCTATAGCCTAAAATACCACTGTAATTTAATTAACTACTTCTGGAATTAACTGTTTGATATCTACTTTATCTCCTTACTAAAACCACCATGAGCAAGCAGAACCAGCATCTTCTTTGCTGCTGTACTCAGAATCATATGCTTATACTACTTGGTACATAGTAGACACTCAAGTGTTTGTATAAATAAATGAATAATGAGCGATTAACCTAAAACATGAGTTTCATGATCAAGATGACATGTATAATGAACTGGTTTTCTAGAAATAATCAGTTTTTGTGCATTCTCATCCCCCAATAGTCTTTGCTAGTTTTTTTTACTAGCCTATAGCATGCATTTGTGAAGTAGCAACACTTATTCTGGTCACCGCCTTGTTCTGTGTGTCTATTGCTATGACAGTAAGGAAAGGAAATTGTCCAATACATTAGCTTAAACCCATTCCTCCTGCTACTAAATGTGTATTGGATTTCTTGCTAGAAATAAAAAATGAAACTGTCCTGAATTTTCAGTCCTGGTTTACACTATATGATATCCAAATATGATCTGATGGTAGAGCTCACAGCTCAGTCTTGAAGACTTAAAAAAGAAAACTACAAATGTTAAAAATCAAATGAAAGTACTTAGAATTCCATTATATTGAACCTAGAATCTAGAAGAGACCCCTTCCCTACTGATATCAGTTTCCTCATCTAAGGTTCCTCTCTCTCCTCCCAACCTCCCTCCCATCTGCTTCACTCTCACAGTACTATGCAGTAGGACTCTCTGCAATGCTGAAAATGTTCTATATCTGTGCTGGCCAAATCTAGAGATGATTTCTAGAAATATAAAATATATAGGAAAATAGAAATACATATATATTTGAACTCATATGTCCCTGGGACTTTCTCCTTTTATTTCTTTATTTTATGACTTGGTCAGTGAGGCAGTATATAGAAGAGTCAAGAGCTTGGACTCAGGAGTCAGACCACTTGGGGTCTTGTTTCTACGTCACTTACTAACTGTGATCCTATATAGATAACTTCACAGTAGTTACCTCCTTGCTATTTATATCAAAAGATTATATTTTTTAATTTTTATGTACTGATTTTTTAGAGAAATAAAGGGGAAAGAGACAGCGAGAGAAATATTGATTTGTTATTCTACTTATTTATGCATTCCTTGGTTGATTCTTCTATGTGCCCTCACCAGGGATTGAACTGACAATCTTGGTATATCAGAATGATGCTCTAACCAACAGATCTATCCAGCCAGGGCCTACATTAAAATATTGTTACAATGTATACCAGCATGCCTGGAATAGTATGTCTCTGTAAACTTTTAAAGTTAAAATTTGATTTCTATGCCATAACTAAGACTTATCTCTAAATTTTAAGATAATGTCTTACCTCTTGATGCTTAAGCAGATTCAGCTTTTTCGATTTGCTACATCTTTGCTTCCCCTTCCATTTTCATTTACCTTTCCTCTTCCTTCTTTCTCCTAAATCAATCCACTTTTCTCAATTTGGTTCAGGTGCTTCATTCTCTATGGAGTTTTTCTTGGCCTCCCAAGTCTCAGTTAGACAGCTCTCCTCTACACTTCTGTATGATTAAACGTCAACTGTATTTGTGACAGCACCTCCTTCTCTGTGCTGTATTTAGGTACTTGTCTCTCCACTAGACTACCTTTCATCTCTTTATCTCTAGGTAAAGCATAGTGCCTTTCAGTTCTTCAAACATGCCTTTCTTGACTACAAGCTTTTGAACATCTGGTTCCTTCTTTCTGGAATATTCTTCCATCCTATTCTATGCCCAAATGGTCCTTTCTTATCCCTCTGGTCTCAGAGATACTTTTCTTGACCTTATCCTTCCCTTTTTGAAAACATGCAATAATTTTTCAATGCACAGAAAATAATGTCTAATTTTTCAAAAAAAAAACCATATACCACAAGACTCAGCATAAATATTTTCCCATATTTCCAACCTAAATATAATTTTACTCCTACACTGACCATGCTCCAATCACTCTGGTCTTCTCTCAGTAATGTACTCAGGTATTCATTCAGCAAGTATTCACTCAACAAACAATGTACAGAGAAAAAAGAACTCAAGAACAAGATGATCATTGCCTTGTCTCATGCACTTCAAGTACTTTTCAGATTCAAGGCCTTTGTTCACACTATAGCTCCTATTCTGTTCATTGCTGTTCACCTACCATCTGGCAATATATCTGGCACATAGTGGGTGCTCAATCAATATTTATAGGATAAATGAATAAGTGAGTGTGAGTAAATGAATAAGTATAGTCATTTCTCATTTATTCATGTTTGAGGTGTTTTATGAATTTGCATCAATATTCTAAGCAAGCGGTTGGCAGTAGGCTGAGCAGGGAGAAGGCTGGGAAGAATTTCAGATGATGTGTCTATAGTGTATGGGTGTTTGTGTGGGAATCTGAGTCTGAGAATGCCTAAATATGCACCTCCAACTACATCCCAGTGCCAGAGAGAGACTCTTACATTGCTTTGTATTTCCTTTCATCCACTCCTTTGTCCCTTTCTCCTAACACATCATATTGATAGTAGGCCTTCCCCACTCTTGGTTTCCACCCTCACATTCAAGTTTTTTTCATTCTGAAATGCAGAGTATATGGTACCTCTTAGAGTCTCCGTGTAGAGGGGGGAACCTGGCAGCTAGTAGTTTAGAGTGGTGAAGAACAGAATTATAAAAATGAGCTTAAGGAAAGCCCAGGATATGCGTTCATGGGGTGGAAGATTGCCCTGGGGTAATGTAGATGTCCTACCCCTGAAGTGCTCAAGCTTGACTGTGAAGTGCAATAACCTGGAGAAATCTAAAACTGTAAAGGCCCCCATCCCAGATCAATTAAATAAAGATCTTTGGATGTGGGACTTGGAAAATTTTTCAAAGTTCCCTACATGGTTCCAGTTTGCACCCAAATTTGAAAACCACTGCACTAAAACAAAAAAATTACTATAGGCCTCTGGTCACTATGGTAACCCCAGAAATACCTGTGTTTTCTTGTTAAGTAGTTGTCAACTAAGGTGCGCATTCTCTATGTTTAACAGATTGAAGATTAACCCAATGTATGTGACTTCATTGAATGCTCATTAAGTGCTTGATATGATAGTAGCTACTATGTAGAAGTGTTATTTCATTAATTAAACTGAATAAAATTATGTGAACCTTAATGTTCCAAACAATGGTTAATAAACTTCATGGTGCCTCCTTACATGTCCCCTTCTTGGTTTTTAAACATTTAGACACATCCCTCTTCCTGAGCTAACTGTTGGTTCTAGGAGTCTCTTCTGTGGATTAAGGTATCCACACTCCATAGCCATGATCAGAGATGAGCATAAAAGCTGATTTGTGCTAATGATATCTGAGGGCAGATCTGCAAAGGTTTCTTGATGACCTGGCTGGTGTAGCTCAGTTGGCTGGAGCATTGTTCCATAGACCAAAATGTCATGGGTTTAATTTCTGGTCAGGACACATAGCTGGGTTGCAGGTTCCATCCCCAGTGGGGATGTGTACGAAAAGGCAGCCAGTCAACATCTCTCTATTTCCCTTTCTCTCTCTCTAGAAATAATGAGAAAATGTCCTCAGGTGAGGATTAAAAAAGGGTCTCTTGTAAAGACATTTCTTCATTTATCTAAAACAGTTTGAGGAAATGATTTTCTCTTGTCATTCAGACTTAAATGAGCAAACAGGTCATTGACTAGAGTTATTAAAGGTGTTTGGAGAGACCTTGAAGAATAGCAACCACAATGTGAAGCTGGTATCATGAAAAGCAGAGTGAGCAAGTAAGGAAGATGTCTTTTTCTGAAGCAAAGCATCCCTAAAGTCCATTGAACACTTAGACTTACCCTGTCATAGGTTAAGGCAGCTTGAGTTGGGCTTTCTGTTACTTGCAATGAAAAGCATCCTAATTAATGGAGCATTAAGAGGCTGCCTACAACAATCAAAACATAAAACTAAAAATATACCAAAGATTATTCATTCCAAATTCTCATTTGAAAAATAAGATTAAGACTGAAGAGCTGAGGCAACTCGTGTAAGGTGACACCTTCCACCTGACCTTATATTACCCAGAACTGGGTCCTGGTCTCAGATCTCCTAATCGCCAGCTCATTCATTACCCATTCAACTAAACTAATTGTTTTCATTGTGACCATTGACTTAATTTTAGAATGTTGATAAATTACCTGTGATAACCCTAATTTTTTAAATGTCATTACATTTCTTTGGAGGAAACTCTCTGTAGGTATAGCCTCAACCCCCTCTCAAAAGACATAATCAAAGCTTATACATATCATTTGATTTTTAAATGTAGACATCATGAAAGAATATGTAAAACTGTTGAAAATATATACCACACAACCCACCCTCAACCAAAAAAAAATATTTAAAAGTTTTATCCAGTTAGGCTTCTTCAGTAAATGATGATGATGAATATATAAAATACTTGAATCTAAATTTAAAAATACTCCCCCCTCCCCTATATATAGGAACGCTATGTGCCTGAGCCCACTTGCCATCTGTCACCACATTTTCTAAACTTCTCTTCCACCCCCTCCTCTTACACAATCTTATCACATAAAAATATTAGATTTCAGGGATTTGTATAATTTCATTAAATTTTCTGAGCCAAGTAAAAATAGAGGAAGTACTGGTGTATCAGACTGACTCATTTTTGAGTGCCCAACCCATATCCATGATAGCCAGTAATGCCCATTAGGCAGAATTTATGCGACCGGGAATAACAAAGGTCAGGTTTTTTTTATCTTTTTATGGCATTTTATATTAAGAATTTGCAGGTGCTGAAGAGAGGAATTTGGATAGCTTCCAGAGAGTCCTGACTCACATACCATCCCATTGCTTTGTTTATTACCTTTTGTAAAGTTTTATGAGTTTTCTTGGATTATTAGGAACATACTTACCTGCCAATTGGGGATTACCATGTTGCTGCCTCCCTCCTACAGTTTTGGAAATTTTTATCCATCCAGAAACAGGGTGACTCTACTCGCCCAGTGCTTAGGACAGAAACTTAAGAATCTTCCTCGGTTGCTCTTTTTTCTGCATCTCACATACAACCCACCTGAAGTCTTAGACAGTGTTTTTATTCCCAGACCCTATGGGAGGTCTTTGACAAATGACCAAGGATATTGGCTGTACACAATGAAGAATTGTTATGGATGGCTTCCTGAACCAGGTTCTTACCTGCTTCTCTGAATATGTAGGTTAAAGGAGGCTTGTTATGAGCATCCTGTTATACCTGCCAATCATCTGTCTTTCTCTCAACCTCACACCTGGTGGTTCATCAATCACAGTCTCTCAATCATTCTCTGATCTTAGGGGTAGTCACATGACTTAGGCCTGACCAGTCAGGAATTCTCCTGTTCCAGAGATTTGTCCAGGTGCAGGCATATTATACAAAATGAGATAAGGATTTACTTCCATTATAACATAGACTTCTGGTTTCTGGTGGTCATTTCTATCTGCTATAAGGTAAAATAATGTGTCTGTGGCAGCAGTTAATACAGGTACGACCATGAAGAGAAAGAGAAAAACTATGACTGAAAATGTAAAAAGATAAGAAGGGAGAAAAGGAAGATTAAAGTCGAAATCATAAGTTTGCAAACTTTGGTCTTCTTTTGTTTCCATAAATTAAGTTTTATTGGAACACAAATTGTTTATATATTGTCCATATCTGTTTTCAAACTACAGTGATAGAATTTAGTTGGCATAGATACCACATCTAATTGGCTATGTCTGATGAGGACATATGAGGTAACTTGTCCTCTTCAAAGATCTTATACTTTACTAAAGGGTCAGAAACACAAGTACATATTCACAACACAATAAAAAAATGGGAAAAATAAAATATGGAATAGAAAGACCACATAAGCTTAGTAAAATAACAATATTACCAGTGGTGATGATAATGCTCCTGATGGTGGGAACTACCAGTTATTGATTGCATATTATGTTGTTACTTCATGCATATTGTTACTCACCAAACAACTCTGCAAAGTATATGCATCAGTCTAAATAGGCTGCAGCAACACACACCAATATCTCATCCTGCATATTCATGACAGATCAGGAGAAGGCTCTGCTTATTGTGCAGCTAAGATCCCAGGATGATAGAGTCTTCTCAATACATGTGCCCATATTTTCCTCATTGAGAAGGAACTTAGAAAATCACACACTGCCTCTCAAAATTTCTGTCCACATACTACTACCCGTATTTCACTAGCTAACAAAAATCACATAACTGAGCCAAAATTAAAAAGCACTTGTAGAATGTGATACTGCCATGTGCTCAGGAGACAAGCTTGGAATATTTAGAGAATACCAGAAATATTTAGTCTTCATCTTTCCAATGAGGAAATACAGCAAGAGAAGTTAGGAGCCTTCCTCAAGGCCATAAGCTAATGAGTAGTAATGCTTGAATTAAACCTAAGTTAGTATGACTCTAAATTCCAAAGTCTCATGTTGCACCATGTCAATATCCTTTATTGATGGGGAAGCAGGTTCTGGAGGTCCTTGTTTGGGCACCAGCTGAGGAGGGAGTGTGGACTCTGGTCTCCCAGAGGCCACTCCGGGTCGTCATGGATGGGGAAATAAAATAAGTCATCCCAGACATTTCTTTGTCTGCCAGGGAAAGGGATGGCACTTCCCTCTATTGGAGAAGGCCCCGAGCCCTTCCCTTGAAGTGGCTTTTCTTGAGAACCATATGTGCAGGGGTATACAGCATGGATGCAAAGCTTATCAATCAATGCCAAAAAGCTATGTTTATAGAAAACAAATAGAGAGCATAGATTACAATTGAAGGAACACAAGAGATTTGTCTCAGGTCAGGGTCTGGTAGACAGAATGGAGCCCATTCAGCCCTGAAACCTGGGAAGCAGATCACATTCTATGCTCAACCCCAAACATCAGTACTCATTAGCTCGAAGGCATTCTTAGCAAAGTAAGTTTCATAGGATTTAATGCATTCCTTTTCCAGGCCTAATTGTCCCTGGGAACCACTGGATCCAGTTTAGGGCTGTCTCCAGTATTGTTTCAAGACTGAGGCAGGCAGGCAGGGCAGAGCAGCCAAGAGATGAGACTTCTTTCAGATAGAATGAGAACTCTGGCCATGACAAAACCGTGAGGGTCTTTTGCCTCTTTTCTGTGTCCCCCAAATCCTTCCTATGATGGCCCCTATGTGACTGTGCCTGTCTTAGGTTGCTCCTGCCATTGAGGGATTTTACTCATCATTGACTAACCAGCCATCCTCTAGGGCCAAGCAGGGTGATGTGAGGGAGGCAGAGGCTGCATCCCTGCCAAGGGAACAGGTTTTATCTCCTCAGTGGCCTATTTTCCCAAGGCCTCCTTGCTCAGCTCCAGCCTTGGGGCCCTTTAGCCTGTTGGTGAGGCTACAGTCCCTGAAACCAGGTAGGATGGTTCCCAATACTTTATCCTCAACTTTGTGTCAGAAAAAGAAGACTTTACTGATGAAAGGAGTAGTAAGTTTACATGAGAGGATCAAGAAATGGATGTAAATATTTAGGCTTGATGAACTTGAAATAAAAAGCCCTTTGACCTGTTTGTTAGGGACGTTTACTTTACATAAGCAGTATTTGAAAAAGATGTGGATGGCAGTTTTGACTAGTCAATTGGGCCTATGACAGGATGATTTGGGGAAAGAAATGGTAGTCTAAAGGCAGGAATAAGACCATTCAGCCTAAAAAACAACGATGCATGGAGAGAGATGGGCGGGGGAAGGAAGAAAAAGAGAGAGAATGACAATGTGAGAATGAGTAGATGAAAGAGAGATTTTAGACTGAGACCATTTCTGTTCTTCAATACTTTAAATATAATTCTTTCCTAAAAGGTTCAGGTTCAAATATTTATGAGACAAAGTTACTATTCCTTTTAGAGGCTTGTCAAGTATAAAAAAGGAGGAAAAATCTGTTTGTGAAGGGAGTTTACAGTATACTTAAAGTTTATTTTAAAAATAAATAGGCTTTGATAGCTGAGGCAATAAACAACAGTCCTTACCAGTAACCTGCCAGGAGCACTCACAGGAAGCATCTGCAGGCTGCCAGAAGCCAGGAATAAGAATGAACGGTTCTCACTATAGAGTCACAGGAACAACCACAAAGAACAGAGTTGGGATGTGGCACCCCTCAGCCAAGGTGCTCTCTGTCATGAATGTACTTACAGTTCATGTGGGATATGCCCACACAGGTAAAGTCACATCTGAATCAGATTTGCTGGCTCACTTTGCTATGAATTCCAGGTTTTGTTTTAGCCTGAAATGTGACATAGCATACAAAAATATGTAGAGACCTTTAGAGAAATATAATACCATAGGAATCTTAAACTTTGCATGACCTAAATAATTAGCAAGTATGTATGACCGGATAAGCCTATACATTCCCCCAAAATATTTACTTTAATATTTATATTTTTATGTTTTAATTTATTTAAAGATTTTGTTTATTTTTAGAAAAAAAATGGAAGAGAGGGAGAAAGAGAGGGAGAGAAACATCAATGTGTGGTTGCCTCTCATGCGCTCCCTACTGGGGACCTGGCCTGCAACCCAGACGTGTGCCTTGACTGGAAATTGAATCAGCAGCCCTTTGGTTTGCAGACTGGTGCTCAATCCACTGAGCCATGCTAGCCAAGGCTAATATTTATATTTTTAAATGCACACAAGCATGATTAATATTTATATGTGCCAACTATGTTCTGGGCATGATTACAGGAGCTGAAGGTATAGGCACAAAGAGGAGAAGCAATCTTTACCTTTGTGGAATTTCCTATTTTAGTGTACAAAAAAAAAAAAACAACTAAGCAAGATGGTTAAAGATTGGGGTAAGTGATACAAAACTATGAAAATTATGATGTAATAGAAAACCTGGGGACAAGAAGTGAGACCAGCTTGAGACAGTGGTCAAGTACCACTTTGGGGTGGGTACCTTTCAGGTAGATCTGTAAGGTAATGAGCCAAGTGATGATAAAGTGTGATATATATTTAGGCCTGTTTCAATTAATATAGAGTTTGTTTCTGGAGATAAAATATAGTAGAGCTGGGTTATAATGCTCACTGGATGAGGACTCAAGATATCTAAGCCTCTTTTCTATCATTTAATCGCTATATGTCCTTAAGATAGCCATATGAATTTTATTGGTCTAGATTTCTTCATGAAATGTGTGACTTGGGCCAGAGAATCTCTAAGGTCTCTCGGCACTAAAAGTTCATACATACTACTTTCTCTCCTGTTTGTACTGCATGTGTATGTATATGAATGAGCATGTGCATGCACACACACACACGGGACACATAAAAATTTTCTGTTTTCTGATTGTTGTCAGGAATAGATTCAGAGCAAAATAAGAAATGATTGTTCAATATGATTTCACTATTGGTGAAAGCCACCTTGCTCACCTTTAGACTCTTCCAAAAACTCTATCTTTGCTAAAACATTACATTAGCTATTCCATAGAGATCCTGGGAGACAAGTGTGACTATCTTATTATTTTAGAGGATATACCAACACCCCTCTCTTAAACTACCTGTTGTTCCCCATAGCCTTTGATACTCCCAGTGTATGTAACTCTTTATCCAGACTCCCCAGTTTATTCCTATTCAGCTTTGTCTGATTGGACCAGAAGAAGAATGAGCAATAGGCCGGCTACTGACCTGGGAAATAAGTGGAAAGGTTATCCAGGTGAACCAATTTGCTAGTAAGGAATTTAGTTTTAGTATTGTAAAACATTTGATGATTTGGTAGCAATGCCAAAAATTAAGGACATATAAATATCTGCCAAAGCATAATGAGGACAGAGCATCTGAATTGAATCTGTGGATTCTGTGACCTTTGAGACCCCCAGAGCTGTGCAGATCCAGACTCACTGTCCACTTTCACCTCCCATGAGGTTCTAGCATGACAGCATTACTATTTCTGATTACCATGAAATTTCTCTGTGTCCTATCAACAACCTCCATTTCTACTTGAACTAGCTTAACTAGGTTTCTTTCAGCCAAAATGTATTCACTAAAAAATGGATGGTTCATTTAATAAATGAGCTAAACTCTATGGAAATCTTGATGGTGAGCAGATTTAGAAAGAGGAGTAATAAAAAATGGAGGAAAAGAATAAAGTTAAGATGGCCATAAGCACAGGGATGTGAAAGGCCTCCGAAGCAGAAAGTGGATTCCAGAAAACATGCTCCAAAACTGGTATGCGAGGGTCTAAAAGAGATGATAGGGATGGGAAAATCTGATCTACAGTGAGGCTAATGACAATTGTTTAACTATGTAGAAAATAAAGAGCCCTCAAATCTCTTAAACGTTTGTCTTCCCCTCCTAGCATCTTTTTCCCAGCACAATGTCTAATAGAAAAAATAATAGCCCTGGCTGGTGTGGCTCAGTGAATTGAGCACTGGCCTGCAAACCAAAGTACCGTTTGTTTGATTTCTAGTCAGGGCACATGCCTGGGTTGTGGGACAAGTCTCCAGCCTGTAAGGGGGTGCACAAGAGGCAACCACACATTGATATTTTTCTCCCTCTTTTTCTCTCTCGCTTCCCCTCTCTAAAAATGAATAAATAAAATATTTTAAAAATATATTAATACTTGTTAGTGGAGGTATGCAATTCTCTTTCAGAAACCACATAGGAAGACATTTTCTCCTAGTCATTCTGTAAAAACCATTATTTTTCCACCTCCTTTAACTCTTAAGAAGTTTGTCTTAATCCTATGGTTTAAATTCCTCAACTCAGGAATCATGGAGACACAAATCAAGCTCATCATTTTTAAAAAGAGGGTGGCATGGAGTGATTGTGCAGTACTCACTTCCAACTGCCATCTGTGACAAGTCTGTAAAACATTTCATTTGCATAATATATGGGAACTTTATTAAAATACAGCACACTGTTACAAGAAGTGAAAATATTCTAAGGCAAATTATATCTCCTCATAAAACTGTCCCCATGGCACTGGCAACAAAACAGAGTTCTTCTGTATTGCTTCAATTAAAAAAAAAAAGAAATATGCTCAAGGAATTATCAAGAGAAACTAAGCCTGGTTTCATGCAATACTGTAGACAGGTTGAGAAGTTAGAACAAGAGCAAGGCTGAGCAGAGGCCATTTAGCAAAAAAGTGCCTGTTTAGATTGAACATCTTTAGATTGAACTATTCTGGCTTAGCAAGGAGAGAAGAGCAATTGGATTATCAAAGCAGACTCCCTGTGCCATCCATAATGTAGACCTACATATGTGACCTGAAAAGGCCACTTCTAATGTTTTCAGAATAGAAAAATGTATATCAGTACTTCACCTGTAAGCAAAGATCTTTATGTTTAGTCAGAAGTGGGCCAGCAAGCTGATACCTCGACAGCATGCTGGAGAATTTAGGAAAAGAGGGTGGAAGGGTCTTGGACTCTTAGTCATTCCCTGACTCAGTCCCTGAAACACAGATGCTGTCCTAGCTCTAAAGTATGCTTGTTTGTTTAGGTCCAGAATTTTTAAAAACATACTGTCATTCTCACAGCTTCAAACCTGATTGTGGCTACAGATTGGGGTTTTCAAAAACCACCAGATTAGCAAACGACCACAGCTGTGAATTATTGATGGTTTGAGTCACCCTCAACATGCTATCAAAATTTCAGTGATCAACTGGGAGAAATCTAAAGGAGAAACAGGTCCTGGGAAGATGAAAGGAGGTCTCTAACCTTCAGTGTTTTAATTAGCACAGTCTAATAAAGTGATTTGAATGATCAATGAACAGCTTAAACTTTACACATTGTCAAAGAAGTCCTTCTGAAATGCAGGCCCTGGAAATAAGCTTAGGGGGCATTCTTAATTGTTTGGTTCCAACCGCTAAGTGTTCAACCCAAGTCCAGAAAAACTTATAAATGTGTTCCTTTGAAAACAGTCTTAATGGCAGCCATTCCTAAGTCATACTTCTTTCAAGACAGATGATGAGAGAACAGATTACTGTTCACCTTCAACTCATTGCTGTGTTTTATAAGCAATGTGGTTAAGCGAGCTGCTGCAGAGAAGAGCTCCCAAGCCACTTTGCCTTTTTTTAACATTGCCAGGATGAGACCTCATGCTTTAACATTGTGGGTAACTTCCCTGCAGTTTTTATGAAACTTGCCATAAATATGTCATCCAAAATTCATAACTGTTTAAATTTAGATACTCTCCTAAAAATAAAAAATAAAAGAGAAGTTTGAAATTTTCTGTTCCATTCCTGACACAATTGTCTACCTCTTGATTTCTGGAGGTGTTTCACATTTTCATATCTTTGGCTCATATTGTTTCAGGGCTCCATCTCTTTTATCCCATGATGACACTAAAGAGAAGCTGAGAGTCACCAAACTTTGGAATATGCCACATCTGGATTTGTGTTTTTCTTTAATTAGATTATTGAATGCTGTGAGCCAGCCTCTGTACTAAATGTTTATATTCTTTATCCGTGTTAATCTCACAACATTGAAAGATTAATGCCATTTTATAGATAAGAAAACAGTCTCATATAGATTTGGTACCATCTCCAAAATTACATAGCTCTGAAATGGCTGGTCAGAAATGCAAACTTGGGTACCAAGTTTAAAAGCCCACATTCTAGTCTATTTTACTACTCAGCTTCTTCTTCAATTCTATTACCCAGGGGGATTCTGGAACTCCAATTTTAGTATCAAGGCCTGAGAAACAGCACCCTTACCTTTGACATTCCAACCCAGGCTTCTATTTTGGTGAATTTTCACCAGGTCACTAAACACCTACACTATTTCATGTCTGGGATGGATGGAAAGAAATTGATTTTCTTTGGGTAGATTAAAAGACAGTTTAAGTAGTCCTCGTCCTATGAAAAAGGTTCATGTGGTACAACTATGCACTAACTAGCATTTAATCCTTCACTACAGTCCAAGCTCCACAAGTTTCAGAGACCTGATTTTATATCAAACACTCTTTGAATGTTTGGAAAAATTCACCTGTGAAGCCATTCATTCCAGGACTTCAGTATGTTGAGAGTTTTTTGATTGCTGCTTCAATTTCACTAGTAGTAATCTATCTATTTATATTATCTGATTCTTCCTGATTTGACAAGGATCAATTTTAAAAAGACTGGGTGTTATGGGTTGAACTGAATCCCCCCAAGAGGTATACTGAAGTCTTCTTCCCCTGTACCTCTGTACCTTAGAATATGACCTTATTTAAAAATAAAGCCATTACAGATATAGTTAGTAGGAGTGATTTCATGCTGGAGTAGAGTAGGCTATTAATTCAATATGACTGTTTCCTTATAAAAAGATACTATGAAAACACACAGGGAGAGTTCCAGGTGATGACAGAGGCAAAGACTAGAGTGATGTAGTTACCAGCCAAGGAACTCCAATGATTTCTGACCATCCCCAGGAGCTAGGGAGAGGAAAGGAAGGACCCTGCAAAGAACTTCAGAGGGAACATAGCTCTGCTCACACCTTAACTTTGGGAACTCTAGTCTCCAGAACTATTGGAGAGTAGATGTCTCTTGTTTTCAGCCACCCAATTTGTGGTACTTTAAATGGTTGCCCTACCAGTCCAGTGTAGAGGGTGGAGAGGCCTCAACTATGAGGATAACAACTGAGGAAAAAGACCAAAAGTTGGTGAGATTGCCACACATGTGGGAGAGGGAACAGTAAGCACAAAGGCCTTGAAGTAGCAGTGGACTTGGCATATTCATGTGTCTGCCAGGAGGCCAGAATGGCTGGGGTAAGGTGAAGACAGGGAGAATATTCCATGAAGTCAAAGGGGAATGCGGCCTATGCATCATGGAGTATTGCAGCACAGTAGTGCTTAACATTACCTGGACATCCTAATTACCTGGGGGACTTAAAACAGATTATTAGGCCCACCCCTAGAACCTCAGAGTTTCTGATTCAGCAGATTTGGGGTAAGGCATGATAATATGCATATCTAACAAGTTTCTGGTACTGATATTTTTGTTCAGAGAACACACTTTGAGAACCATTGTTGTAGGACATAAGAATGACTCAGATCTTTATTCTGAGCTAAAAGCTATTAGAGAGTTAGAGCAGAGGAGTGACACAATGTAACCTGTTTTAGCAGGACATTGTACCTGTTGGGTTGAGAATAGACTGTAAGGGATGGCAGGTAGAAATAGAGAGACCAGTTGTGAGACTATTGGAAGAAAAAGGGCATAATGTGAAGCACCTATTTAAAAGTACATATGAGCTATATGTGTTACATGTGACCTAGGGTGTTTGGGGAGGGAGAGGAGCATTTGGGTTGGTTCATAACTAAGTATACAAATAAGAGATTTGAGTTACTTGGTGCCTTGAAATTTGGGCATTCATAAAGAACAGCCCTTATTTGAGTTAAATTACTTCTAGATGACATCATCTTCCCCTTCATTCACCTCCAAGCTGAGCCGATTCAGCAATCAAATACATGTCACATCTTGAATTTTTTAATGGGCCCTGTGGGGTATCCACTGGAGTTTTGATTTCTTGAATTGCTTTTGAAAGAGACAGAGTACCTTACTACATCCCAAGACCAACTCAGAATTCTTTGAATTGCCAGAGCTTTTGTTTGAGCAGCTGATGAGGACTCTAGCGAGCATGTCCTTTAAAGTTCTCAGGTCATTCTCAGCATGACCTTAAACATATTCAGCAACATGCTAAAACATATTAAACATATACTATATTTTATACAAAGCTTAAATTTACAGTGGAAGAAATTTTAAATGTGAGGAATAAAACAAAATACAAGGGCTAATCATAACAAAAAAGTAATATTTAGAAAAGAATAATACAATTAAAGTATTAAAGCATTTGATTTCTATTAACACATTCTCCTTCCCTCAGTGTGTGCGCTCACCTTCCTGTTGACCCATCATCTTGTAATATACTCAAAACATCTTCCCAGACAGCTTTAAAACATAAATGTTTCATTTCTTGACTGTTTTAAAGACCTAAATTTCGTAATTTGGGTTTTATAAATACCTTGATTTTAAAAAGGTTAATTTTTTTAAATAACCAAAATCCTGGAGGAAGATATAACCTGTGACCTTTCTACTCAAAAGGAAAAGGGAAGCATTTTCAAAACTTATTTAGACCACATGAGTGCTGACATACTTTATCACGAGCTATGTGACCCAAATGCAGATATTAACTTCTGTGTTTCTCAGGTTCCATATCAGTAAATTCTTGTAGTTTGGACAAAATCATAAAGGCTCCAAGAGGCTCTAAAGTCACTTGATTTAAATTGTATAATTGTATCTTAGGTTTATTTTGGTTTTAAAATAACAGAGTTATTTTAAATTTTGTCCTCTCTGATATTAAAACTAAGATCATATTCAAATCTTAAAGGGGCTAGGCTAGTAGCAAAAATGGGTGCAGCAGATGATGAACAAGAAAACCAAAGTTAAGAGTAAGAAGTGGTCACTTATGGGGACCTGGTATTGATTTCTGACTGATGGACATATTTCTTAGTTTGAGTCTATGTGTGCACTATAGAAAGAGACCCAGGTTTGTTAGAGCCTCCCATGTATCAGAAGCTTGAAATATTTATTTTTGTTTAAAACACCTTGATATTTAATTGAAAAGTATTTCAAATTAAAAACATCATCATCACTTGTGAGCTAAGCCAACATGTCTTCCAGTGAAATCCAATTTATAAGCTATTAGTTTGTGTGATAAAAGTCATGCTGGTTAACATTTATCTCTTCAGGTATCATTGTTGCATAAGGGGAGAATCAGGTCACCTGAGTCCTTAATCTTAATTAATTCTCTCTGTAAAGGACTCATGAGCATGGACAACAATGTGGTGATTACAAGGGTGGAGACGAGTATAAGGGGACTAAATGGTAATGGAAAAAAATACAATAAAGATTAAATTTAAAAAATAACTGTTAATCTCATGCATGCCCCTACATGGAAAAGAGTTAAATAAGGTATTCATAATAGACAAAAATAGACTGACAGAAAGATACTATAAATACTGTAAAAATGCCAACAGAGCAACACAGACTGGTTTTGCAAAGTAGCTTTAGCCAACTGAGATTTGAGCTGTCTAGGCCTAAATCAAGACAATCTCAATTATTGGTCAGTTCATTGGCCAAATGGTGAATAGCAGAAGTAATGGTTGGGTTACCAATCAATCAACCTGATGACAAGGTGAAAATTTATTTTCTTTTCCTTCCTTCCGATTTACGTTCTCCCACAGACTCCATTAATTTTCAACTTCTAAGTGAAATACTCATTGGTCATAAGTCACAAGAACTGCCCTAATATCAAAACCTAGAAAATGGACTAGTAAAGACATAATTACCACTGTAAACAGGATTTTTTTCCTTTGATGGAAAGATTAATAGAATTAAGAAGTAAGCATCTTTAGGATAAGTGTTTATTTACTGATAATTCATTTTATATGAGGAGCCCCATAAAATTTTTTAAAAAGGTAACTTATGTTGATGGATTTTCTATGTAAATAAAACTATATTTCTATTATTTTGTCTCCATATTACTACATTGCATAGAAAATATCACAGCAGAAAGAGAAAAAGAACTACTACCCTTCATAACAACATGGATGGAACTAGAGAGCATTATGCTAAGTGAAATAAGCCAGGGGGCAAAAGACAAATACCATATGATTTCACCTATAAGTGGAACCTAACCAACAAAATGAGCAAGCAAGGAAAATATAACCAGCAACATTGAAAGAAGAAAGAAACCAACAGAATCAAGAGGGAAGGAGGGGAGGCAGGGAAAGGGAAGGGAAGGGTCAAGTCAAGGAACATGTATAAAGGACCCATGGACAAAGCCAAAGTGGGGAAGGATTGAGGGAAGGAGGTGGGGAATGGGGCATGAGAAAGTGGTGGTGGGAAGGTGGAGAAAAATGTATTTGAACAAAAAATAAAAATTAAAATAAAAAAAGAAAATATCTGCATGAATTTTCAGCAGTTTTGGAGAGTATAGTTGCAATGATCTGAGTAAAAATATAGGCCATGTTCTGCATCTAAATTTGGGTTTCTCCACAGAAGAACCCAAGACAAATATTTGGGTAACTTACTTGAGAGATGATTCCAGGAAGCAAGAAAGGTAGAAGAAGAAAAAACTGATTAAGTTGCATTATTGAACTTGTGATAAATGTAAGCACTGAGGCTCATTTCTAGGGAATAATATCTGAGAACCACGTAGAATGTGTTTCAGAATGGTCTTTCCAAACCAGAGAGGTGGGAACATTTATGCAAAGACTCTCATCCTCCAGTGGTTGAGATTTGTCATGAATATCAAACTCCTTGAATATAAGAACTATTCACGGGTTTGGCAAAAGTCTTAAGACAGAAGCATAGAGAAATTCTGGGGGCATTTGAGGTAGAGTGGCATCAGCCTCAGAGAAACCATCTTTCACATATACAGTTGCAATTACAGGTAGACTATTAAATAGACAATGATAGATGATAGATAATGATAGATAGATAGATAGATAGATAGATAGATAGATGGATAGATGATAGATAGATAATAGATAACTATTGAATTATGTATGCAAAAGTGGGACTCATCAAAAAGGATGCCATCCTTCAGTGTAACTACAACTGAACTGAGGTATAAAGAGAAATATATAAATTTGCCAATCAAGAGAGAGAAAAACCTATGATTCTCGTATCATGATTGCAGGCTCTGTTGGGTGCTTCTTCTATGTAGCACTGTTCCATGTGATTTACAGGTATCAGTTCATTAAATCCTTATCACTATTTTATGCCACAGTCACTATTTTTATTCCATTTGACAGTAAGCAAACTACTAATCAGGGAAATTATATCACAGCATTTTAATAGACCAAGGGACATGAACACTGACCATAGTTTAAAAAATGTCCAAAGTAAAAGTCATTAGAAAAGACACCTTGAATTTGCTGCTTTTCATGTAAGCAATTTTACAGAATATTCCCAAACCAGGAGCTGTAATGATATATTTATTTAATTATGACTTCTGATTCTCTTAAGCAATGATCAGCACACTGAGCAATAACAAATAAAAAGTTTTCTGGCATGTAGTCAAATTATCTAGGTAAACAGTATTCAAATTAAAATATTTCATGGGTATTGAACTTTCAAGAAATCACCTACTGTATAACAATAGATTCACACATATAAAACAAGTGCTTATGCAAGTCTACCTGAAGAAAAAGTCACACTAAAAGGAATTATGTACAAAAAAAGAGTATCTTTTTCCCCTGCTGGGTATGACCATTGTGGGGCTCTGAAACAGAAGCAAGCATTTACAATTTTTTAACACACCACCACTACCTGAGTGACAAAGATTTGTGTGCCCCATGCAGAGTCATACTTCTCTTTCATGGTAACTCACTTGTCACTCCCCATGTTCTGCTTTCTTGGCTTCCAATGCAGGCTTTGTATACCAAGGGGAAGAAAATGAAAAATTGAGAGAAAATAGAAAAGAAACTGCTGGAAAATAATGGGTAAAATTATATCAGTTATAATGAGCTTTTTTATCCTGATTCATTTAATTTTGTTTAGGCAGGTGAGGTGGGTAAATGTTGTAAGTTTGGTTGAATGAATCCCAGTAGGTGAAATAATTTGAAATCCTCTAAAGATGCCAAATCAAACTGTTCAAAAGTGGTGCTTGACAATTAGGACATTTATCCACCTAGATTGGGACAATTTCTTCCTTGTTCATAGTAGACCTTTCCATGATTTGAGTTTCAATTTTGACTCAAATAGAGAGATTTTTTAAAGAACTGTATTCGGCCTTAATCTTTTAGTTAGAAAGTTAATTCATATATACCAAGCTAAAAATGATACTGATAAGCAGATATCACTGTTACAGAAGTACTTTCTATGTTTAAAAATATAAAAGTGAACAAAATAGAAAAGCGTGCACTAGACAGTGAAGACATAAGTGGTAATGGACTTAGGTGGAATTGGAGAGTTGGATTGTCAACCTGTTAACCTACATCATATACCAGTGCCTTGCTTGGTTTCTTAATTTTAATCAGAAAGTATTAATTTTAAAGCATATGGTTCTATTAATACCTCACCAGGTAATATTTGCACATGATTTTTTTTGCAGTTTTAAAATATTTATAGACATACACCTTTACACACATATTTATAAATAAATTCTCTGGACTGGGAATGCCTCTTTGAGAATTTAAGTATTAGCACGAGCAGTAAGTCAGGAGCTTTGTAAAATAGTGCCATTTTCAGAGCTCTTCCTCCACAGCCCATTTTGTTCCTGCAGTAAGAACAGGCACATGCCTATTCCTTACAAGGATTGCTCCAGGAAACCATTCTTTCCAGTGATTCTCAAAAGTCAAATACTGCAATGTAAAAATCACAAAAGGAAAAATTTTTTCTTTAAAATTTTTTTTTTATTGATGAGAGGTGGGGAGAAAGAGAGAGATATTTGTTATTCCATTTTTTTATGCATTCATTGATTGATTTTTCTATAAGTCCTGATCAGGGATTGAACCCACAACCTTGGAGAATTGGGATGATGCTCTAGCCAACTGAGCTACCTGACCAAGGCATGATTTTTCTTGTTAAATTAGAGCATACAAGAGTCTTCCAGTCAAGTTGGAAGAGTTGGTAAACTGTGAATTTGCTTTTTCCCATAATCACATCAAAATTACAACTAAATTACAGAGCAATTATCATCGAAAACCACCTGAAGATTGCTGAAAAAGAATTTCTATAACTATTAATAACAGGAAGAAGCCATGTGGAGACTGGTAAAAAGGGCAGAGATACAAAACAGGAAGGTTCCACACTCACAGTGAGGTGATTAAGAAACTGAAGGGGTATCTCAGCAGCAGAGGGAGCCCCTGAGGAGCAAAGGGTCCCAGCTCCATACCAGCCTCTGCAGGCCAGGGCACTAGTTCCCAGAAGAGGAGATCCCATTAATATTCGGCTTTGAAAACAGCAGTGATTGCTTCTGAGAAAAATAAAGGGTGACAGGAGACTAAAATGCTGCTCTTAAAGGGTTGTGGACAGACTTACTCTCTCACAAACTCACTCACTCTAAGCTCCAGTGTAGGAGCTATAGTTCAAAAAGTGCCAGGGATATACCAGGCAGCACTAAACTGAGTAACTTCAGGGGGAAGGCTGCAGGGTAGGTATCAGGGCAGCTCTCTTAAGGTACAGAAGCACTGGTAGGCACCATTGTTACTTTGTTGAGAAACAGATAAATGGAAGGCTATATTGTTTTCATGGATGGGAAAAATTAACATCGCTAAAATGCCCATACTTTCCAAAACAATGTATAGATTCAGTGGAATGTCCTTATCAAAACGACAATGTCATTTTTCATAGAACTAGAATAAATAATCTGAATATTTATATGGAAACACAAAAGATCCTAAAGAGCCAAAGCAATCCTCCATTAGAAAAAAGAACAAAGTTGGAGGTATCACGTTACCTACTATCAAGCTATACTCAAGGCCACAGTAATCAAAACAGCATAGTACTGGCATATAAACAGACACATAGATGAATGACACAGAAATAAACCTATGCCCTTTTGATCAACTAATCAATAACAAAGGAGGCAAGAATATAAAATGGATTAACACAGTCTCTTCAACAAATAGTGTTTGGAAAACTGAACAGGCAATAAAACTAGACATTTAAACAATATAAAACTAGACAATAAAACAATAAAACTACACCACTTTCTTACACTATATACAAAAATCAACTTAAAATAGATGAAAGACAGATGTAAGACCTTAAACCATAAACCCCCTACAAGAAAGCATAGGTTGTAGACTCTCTTTGACATTGCTCATAGCAATATTTTTTAGATATGTCTACCCAGGCAAGGAAGACAAAGAAAAATAAGGATATGGAACTATGTCAAACTGAATAGCTTTGTAGAGCAAAGGAAACTATCAACAGAACAAAAAGACAACTTACTGAATGGAAGAAGGTATTCACTAGTGATATACCTAATAAGGAGTTAATATCAACAATATACAAGGAATTCATACAACTTAACACTGAAAATAATCTGATTTAAAAATGGACAGAGGACCTGAATAGATATTTCACCAAAGAGGACATAAAGATGGCCAATATGTAAGTGAAAAGATGCTCAATGTTACTAATAGTCAGAGAAATGCAAATTAAAATGATAATGAGATATCACCTCACACTTATCAGAATGTCTACCATCAATAAATCAACAACAATAATTGTTGGCAAAGATGTGGAGAAAAGGAACACCTTGTACACTGTTGGTGAGATTATAAAACAGTGCAGTCCATATGGAAAACATTGTGGAGTTTCCTCAAAAAATTTAGAATGAAACTATTGTAAATCACAACAATTCCACTTCTGGGTATTTATCCAAAGAGTTCCAAAGCACTAATTCAAAAAGATATATGCACCCTGATGTTCACTGTAGCATTATTTACAATAGCCAAGATATGGAAGCAACCTAAGTGTCCAACTATAGATGAATGGATAAAAAAAGAAGTACTACAATGGAATATTACTTGGCCATGAAAAGAATGAAATCATTTGTGACAACATGGATGACCTAGAGGGTTTTATGCTAAGTTAAATGAGACAGAGGAAGACAAATATTATATAATATCAGTTATGTGCAGAATGTAAAAAACAAAAACAAAACAGAAATAAACTTACTGATACAGAGACCGAATTGATAGTTGCCAGATGGGAGGGGGATTGGAAGAATGGGTGAAAAAAGTGAAAGGGGTTAATAATTACAATTGTCATCTATAAAATTAGTTATGGGGATGTGAAATATAGCATAAAGAATATAGTCAACAATATTGTAATAAATATGTATGGCATTTGGTGGGTACTCTTCTTACCGGGGTGATCACTTTGTAAAGTTATAATATAAATGCCTGATCACTGTGTCTTACACCTGTAACTAATATAATATTGTACATCAACTGTAATTCAAAAATAAATTCAAAAATAAAAAAATAAATTAGAACATACAACAGTGAGCATGTTTCTCCCTTTTCAATGATATTATAAGGGGGGAATGAACACCTTGGGATTCTTCCTCTTTTTCTTTTCTCATTTTCTTTTTCTTTCTTTCTTATTCTTATTTATTTATTTATTTATTTTTTGATCTTCAGACCCCCCTTAACCATCTCACTCTCTATGCCAAATTATGGATGGATGTAATCTGGGAACAGTGTCCGTAGCTTTCATGGAAATCTCAAAGGGTTCTTAGACATTTTCCCACAGCATGCACACACACATATGTGCATGTGTATGTGCACACAAAAATCCAAACTTAAAAAAATAAAAGCAGACAAGGGAAAATGAACAATCTTGCTAAAATAACTTTACTTTTACTTTTATCAAGCTGATCATAAGTGATCAGCTATTGACCTTCATTGTTTGTCCACTATATGGCATAGTATTTGTTCCATACCAAGTAATTTTTCTCAGTCTCTATTTCAGCAGAATGTTTCCACAGCAACCCCTGTGCATATTCATGTTTTAAAGGTAGTCAGTCTTACAAAATGCTTGAATATTCCTCTTTGCTTTGACCAACAGGTTTAGTTGGCTCATGTGCAGCAATTATATCAGGCTATCAGATCTATATTTCTGTGATCCAATTTAATTCTGAAACATAATAGTTTCCTTAACTTTATGGCCAACTTCCTGGAATATTTATATAATTATTCTGTGTCTTTTGTATTATTATAAGTTGCTTTAAATTACTATGCAAATCAAAATCATAAAGTAAAGCTCCTGGGAGAAAAGTTAAACCAGGGACAATTAAGTAACATTCCTATCACTTCTGTTCATGATCTTGCTTTATTTTGTCTTGTAGGATTTGTAAATAGCTACTTGACAGTATATTACATATCAATTTGTTTTTGTGTTTTGTCTGTCACCCCGATAGATGATGAATGGCATCAAAGCAGGGACACTAATATGTCCAGCGCCTAGGGCAAATGTAGCTCTAACATGACCTCAGTGGAGATTGTCTGAATGAACTTAATTATCTGAGTTCATAGAAAAGGTTAGTGAACAGCTATTTCCCTGAGTCCAACCTGCTAACTTGCTCTAATATGCAGTTTTTATTTGTCCTGATGAATTCTCCAAACTGTTCACACAGAATAATGTTTCAATCTTGCAATCTATTACATTTAGACAGAAATTTATTCTATATACATGAATGTTTCCTATTTAAATAACAATATAATTCTTATCACTTATTTTAAGTGATTTTAAAAGCAGGAAATCATTGGCTTTACAAAAATTTTATAATTGGAAATCTGGGTATACTTAGCAAAAGCTAATGGATATGTATTTATTTTTCTGTAGAACTGCTTTTCTATAGTGCCTTGAAAGGAACTCTTATTAAACTTTTAAAGATATTCAAAGCAAGCTTTCTTTTATGTTTCTAAAGAAAATTAACATACTGTTTGTAGCCTTATATCAAGTTCGGTTTCATTCCCCTTAAATCATCATTTATACACTCACAGTGTTCAGCAAAGAACAAAATATGTGTCCCATAGAATTTGTGGTTTGTTTTAAGGATTCATGAGAGTACAATTGAGAGCCATGAATTCATAACAAATTTAATCTACCCAGGGTAGCATGCCGTTCCATGCAGCTCCGCCTATTTCTCCTTTCCCTCAAGGAATGAAGAAAGGAAGTCATTTGCTCAAACATGAAATTCATGAAACACTTTAATTCTATGACAGCCATACACCAAGGACCAGAAAATCATTTCATCTCATAATATTTTAGAGACCGCAGGCAAATGTAAACAGTAGATGCTGTTACACATTAAGAATTCATTATGAGTACTAAAGAGCTAAACTGAAAATCTACTGATTTATTTGGAATTCCATGGGATTCTGGTAGGAGATTTATTAAATTATTTACCAAACTTCAACAGGAAAAACTGCCATTTATTGAATCTGAATATAACACTTAGGGGCTTATTTCTTTCACAACATGGTTTATATTTAGTGGTAAAATACATGATAAAACAACATCTAATGTCTACCATTAATTCACAAGTAGTGATCTATATTAATATAAGGCTGCATTGCTTCTATGAGCTGAATCACTGATGATTAAATATTCCTAGGATCTTGTAATAAGATTTACCTTCTGTCACTGAAACTTGTCTGTGTCCCAGAGACCAAAGTTTGCTATTTATACAGAGAGAACAATCCTCTGTCAACCATTACCTCCTGAGACAACTATTTACATAATTTCACTATAACTGGTTCCATATGATTTATCTTCCAAATTATATTTCAGAATATGTAGTACAAATGCTGGATATTATTCTTCTCTTAAGTGAATATGTTCTTGCCAAATATTTTTGTCCATAAATTACATATAATTTTATACATGTGTCTGTATAGACATTCAGATATTGTGTATATTTATACACAGACATTGTAAGCAATTATACACATGACAAAATAGAAACAAGAATTAAACCAGGTAACTCTACAAATAGTAGGAATTATATGGTAAGGATGGATTGAACAATACCAGTGGTGACACACAACCATCACAGAAAAAATAATTTGAAGGCATTGATGCAAGATTCCAGGTTGGTCAAAGTTCCCAAAAGGACAGATGACCAAACAAACATGACCTTGGATAAATCTGTTTCCCAGTGGATAAAGCTTCTTTGGTGATAATGGAGTACAATAAAGTGATGTTATCTAAGTAAGAATACCACTAATTTAAAGTAGGTTCTGACAGACTTGATAACAGGGGAGGTCAGAAGAGAGGGATAGGGAAAGGTTGGTCACAGAGAAACAGGGACAGCACAAGGGGACTGTATTTCTGTGGTGAAGCCTGGTTGTGTCAGGGTCCAGATAAGTGAGAAAAGGAGGTAAAAGAGTAAGAGAATGTGTGCGAAGGTCAGAGAGAGATTTGAAGATGCTACTTGGCTGGCCTTCAAGGTTGAGGAAGAGGGCCACAAGCCAAGGAATTCAGGCAGGCTCTAGAAGCTGCAAAGGAGAGAAATGAGTTCTCTTTTAAAGATCCAGAAATATTCTAGTCTCTCAGACACTTTGGTTTATAACCCAGCGAGATTTCTGGAGTACAGAATATAACAATCTTTATTGTTTTAAGTTATGAAGTTTGTGGTAATTTGTTATAATAACAACAGGTAACAATACACCCATTCTTACCAGGAGAAACCTCTTTACATGTGAATTTTCTAGAACTGTCTTATTTTTTACTCATTGGATTCAGTTAACTAGAAAAAGCTTTTTAGCTCAATAAACTTTCTTTATCTTTCATTCTTCTTTGCATCTCTCAGTTAGGATTGAGTGATTTATTTACTTGTGGAGGACACTTTTCAATTAGAAGGATCCAAAGCAGTCATTTTATTTCCAAATCAAATGTGACTGTTCAAATCATTAAGCCAAGAAGACCCCAAATTACTGTAGATAAATTATGAAACAGTTTAATAATAAAGGGAGGAGTTGATTTTTTTATTAAATTAAAAGCAATTAAATTACTTAATTTACTTTTACACAATTTTAAAGTTATTTTAATCCATTAATGTAGGGTCCATCAGGCTAAAGTTCTTGAGATTTGTTCGATAATTTAATGATTCCACTGGGAGATAAAAGTTAAATTCTGGGGTCTCTAATCAGAGAAGCAAAAAGTCATTTTCACAGTCTATTGCACATTCTGACTCTGTTCCTTAAATCAATTCACATGTCCCTCTGTTAATTCCTCATCCTGTATATTTATTCCCACTGAGATGAATAGATGATGGCTTTCCAGAATTGTCTGCCCAGGGCTCTACAGCCATGAAGTTTGAGCTGCTTTTTGTCCTTGTTGGCCTTATCAACAATGAAAGTCTAGATCTGTCAAATGCTTTCAACTCACCTTCATTCAAGACTGATCAGAGACTATCTGTTTGTATTCCCTTGTTTTGTCACTTTGCTTTAAAAACAAACAAAAATAACATGAAAAACAGCATAACAGAAGGTCAATGACACAAATTTTGTAATCAAACTGGAGTTTATACACTGGCTCTACATCTCTCTGACCTTGGACAACTAACGCAACCTCCTCAGTTCCCATATTCTCATCTTTGCAAGGGAAGAAGTGCAGTATTTATTTTAGTCACTTGTTATGAGGATTAAATGAGATACTCTCTTTAAAGCTTTTCCTTTGTCTTGCTAATATTGTTCAATAAAATTACACTATTACTCCTGCATTTCTAAAATAACTACTTGAATATAAAGCACATTCCTTAACTTCTTTGGGTGGAACTTTCTTCACCAGTTAAGTAGGGAATTTTATTATAATAATTAATCACTTTTCCTTTAGTAGTAAAATTCTACAATGTTAAGAACAACTGAAATATTAGAAATACAAACTGCATGGTTGTTAAAGTAGAGATCTTTAGGTAAAAGAATATGGAAGGGCAATAATGTATTTAGATGTGTTTCTACAACTGCTTTTTATTAAAATCACTCCAGAACGAATAATTAGGAGCCAAGTTTCTGGAGGAGTAAGTGAAGCTCCACTAACCTCTTCCCAGGACCAATCTGGAATTACAACTAAATTGTAGAGAAATCATCTTGAATAAACAACTTAACACTAGCTAGAGAGAAGCCTTATAACCACAAACAGAAGAAAACACTTCAACACAACATGACTGGTAGGGAGGGCAGACAAGATGCAAGAGGGCTGCTCGGGCTCCCCTAGATGGCAGCTGAAGTGCTGGAGGAAAATTTCAGCAGCCAGGGGGTTTCCCCTGAGAAGTGTGGGGTCTAAACCACAAGTTGTGCTCCCTATCCTATACCACCAGAGATGGAAAGGAACTCAGATAACATCCAGGTGTGAAAAGCAGCAGGGGGTTCTGTCACTTAGGGAGAGATGGCTGGACATGCAGAGATCCTTTTAAAGGGCCAAAGCTCAACATTTTGTTTGCAGCCTTGTACCCTGGATGCCAGCAAAGGGAGGGCAGAGTGGATTAGAGACACTTGAAGACTCTGGGGTTGGTGGTTCTGGGGAGAGAACTGAGGGAACAGCCACCAGAATCCATGTGCTGAGTCATCCCCTATACTGCAGGAGCCATTACTCTCAGGCAGAGAACTCCTTTCTGAATGACATCAGCCTGAGAGGAAGCAACAGCCCCACCTGAGGAATTATTCTGCCCCACCATGTGGTGCTTAAGCCTGACTACTTATTACTGATTGATTACATTAACAACTAAACATAGTAATGGCTGATTAGTTTAATATATAAGCTAGAAAATACAAAGAAGCAGCCAAAATGGAAAGATAAGAAATAGACCACAAATGAAAAGACAAGAGAATTTTTCAGAAGAATTAGATGAAATGCAAGTAAGCAATTTATCATATAGAGAATTTAGAGAAAGGATTATAAGGATACTCAACAGCATGAAAAAAGACATAGAAACCATAAAAAAGGATCAGTCAGAAATAAAGATTGCAATATCTGGGATAAATAATACACTAAAAGGAATAAACAGTAGGTTAGATGAAATAGAGGATTGAATCAGTGTTTTGGCAGACAAGGTAGAAAAAAACAATCAGGCAGAGCAGCCAAATAAATAAATAAATAAATAAATAAATAAATAAATAAAAAGATTTGAAAATGAGGAGAGCTTAAGAAACATCTTGGACAACATGAAGCATAACAACATCCACATTATGGGAAAGCCAGGAGAAGAGAGCGAGTGAGGGATGAAGAACCTACTTGAAGAAATAATAACCAAAAATGTCCCTAATTTGGTGAAGGAAAAAATCACACAAGTCCAAGAAGCTCAGAGTCCCAAACAACTTGGACCCAAAGAGGCCTACACCAAGACACATCATAATTAAAATGATAGGGCTTAAAGATTAGGAGAGAATCCTAATGACCACAAAAGAAAAGTAGGTAGTTACCTACAAGGGAGCACCAATTAGACTGTCTACTGGTTACTCAACAGAAACATTTAAGGCCAGAAGGGGGTGGCGTGAAATATTCAAGGTGATGAAAAGCAAGGACCTACAACCAAGGCTACTTTACCCAGCAAGGCTATCATTCAAAATTGAAGGAGAATAATTAGCTTCCCAGGTAAGGAAAAGCTAAAGGTGTTTGTTAACACCAAACCAATATTGTAACAAATGTTTAAGGTCTTGCTTTAAGAAGAAGAAGAAAATGAGAAAGGAAAAAAAAAAAGCGAGGAAAACAGTCTAACAATAAAATGGTACCATATAAATATCTATACATAATCACCTTAGTATAAATAGCTTAAATGCTCTAACCAAAAAACAAAGGGTAGCTGAATAGATAAGAAAACAAGACCCATATGTATATGCTGCCCCAAAGAGACCCATGTCAGATCGGCATATTTACACATACTAAAAGTAAAAGGTTGGAAAAAGATATTTCATGGAAATGGAAAAGAAAAAAAGCTGAAATAGCAGTACTTATATCTGACAAAATAGACATTAAAACCAATCTTATAGTAAGGGACAAAGAAGGACACTACATAATGATAAAGGGAACAATCCAACAAGAGTATATAATCCTAATGAACAATTATGCACCCCACATAAGAGCACCTAAATATGTAAAGCAAATCTTGATGCACAGTAAAAGAGAGACTGACAGAAATACAGTCATAGTTGAGGATTATTACACTCCATTGACTTCAATGGATAGATCTTCCAGGAAGAAAATCAACAAGGAGACAGGGGCCTTAAATGAAACCCTAGGTCAAATGAATTTAATTGATATCTTCAAAGCATTTCACCCCAAAATAGCATAATATACATACTATTCAAGTGTACATGGAATGTTTTCTAGGCTAGACCACATGCTAGGACTCAAAACAAATCTCAATAAATTTAAGAAGATTGAAATCACATCAAGCATCTTCTCTGACCACAATGCTATGAAACTAGAAATCAACCACAAGAAGAACACTGAAAAACACAAAATACAAAGGTATGGAAGCTAAAAAACATGTTATAAAACAATGAATGAGTCAACAAGGCAATCAAGAAAGAAGTCATAAGGTACCTTAGAACAAATGAAAATGAGGATGCAACAATCCAAAATCAGTGGGAAACTTGGAAAGCAATCCTAAGAAGAAAATTTAAAGCATTACAAGCCTATCTCAAAAGACAAGAAAAAGCTCAAGTAAACAATTTAACTTTACACTTAAAGGAACCTAAAAAGGAATACAAAATGGAGCCCAATGTAAGTAGAAGGGAGGAAATAATTAAGATCAGAGCAGAAATAAATGAAATAGTTTTAAAAAAATGATACAATCACCAATGAATCCAAGAGCTGGTTCTTTTTTTTTTCTTTTTCTTTTCATTTTTTTCCCAAGCATTTCTTTCTTTCTTTCTTTCTTTCTTTTTAAATACATTTGTCTCTGCCTCCCCCCCACCACTTTCCCTTGCCCCCTCCCTCCTCCCTGTCTCAGCTCTTCCCCTTTGGTTTTGTCCATGAGTCCTTGCTATATGTTCCTTGACTTTCCCCTTCCCTTCCCTTTCCCTGCCCGCCCCTCCCTCCTTCCCTCTTGTCTCTGTTGATTTCTTTTCCTTTCAGTGTTGCTGGTCATATTTTCCTTGCATCTTTGTATTGCTGGTTCTTTGGAAAGATAAATAAGATTGACAAACCTTTAACCAGAATCATTAAAAAAAAAGAGAGAAAGACCCAAATAAATAAAATCAGAAATAAAAGAGGAGAAATAGCAACTGACACTAAAGAAATGCAAAAGATTGTAAGAAAATATTATGAACAATTATATGGCAACAAACTGGTCAACCTGGACAAAATGGATAAATTCCTAGATATATACAATCTTCCAAAAATAAATCCAAAATAATCAGATAATCTGAATAGACAGATTACACCAAATAAAATTGAAGTAATCAAAAAAGTCCCATCAAACAAAAGCCCTGGTCTGAATGGCTTCACAGGTGAATTTTACCAAACATTCTAAGAACTAACACCTCTCATTCTCAAACTATTTCAAACAATTCAAGAGGAGGGAAAGCTCCCAAACTCATCTTATGAGGCTAACATTATTCTAATTCTAAAACCAGATAAGGGCACTACAAAGTAAGAAAATTATAGGCCAATATCACTGATAAACATATATGCTAAAATCCTCAACTAAATAATAGCAAACCAAATAAAACAATACATAAAAAAGATCATACACTATGACCAAATGGGACTACATGTGTTATCCTTAAGATGTGAAAAAAGACAGAAATATCCTCTTTCACCTCTCTTATTCAATATAGTATAGGAAGTCCTAACCACAACCATAAAAGAAGAAGAAATAAAATACACCCAAATTGAAAATGAAGAAGTAAAACTGTCATATTTGCAGATGACATGTTACTGTACATAGAGAATCCCCAAAATTCCACCAAAGAAGAACTACTAGAACTGATAAATGAATTCAGCAACGTTCAGGATACAAAATTAATATTCAGAAATCAGTTGCATTTTATATGCCAATAATGAACTAATAGAAAGGAAAATTAAGAAAACAATTTCATTCACAATTGCTTCAGAAAGATTAAAATACCTAGGAATAAACCTAACCACAGATGTGAGAGACCTGTACTTGGAAAATTACAAGACACTGAAGAAAGAAATTGAATAAGACACAAATAAGTCAAAGCACATACCATGTTCATGAATAGGATGAATATTAACATCATTAAACTCTCCTTACTTCCCAAAGCAATCTATAGAGTCAATGCAATTCCTGTCAAGATTCCAAAGACATATTCCACAAAACTAGAACAAATATTTCAAAAATTTATATGGAACCACAAAAGGCCCCACATAGTAACAGCAATCCTGAAAAAAAAAAGAACAAAGTTGAAGGTTGCACACCCTACCTAATATCAAACTATACTACAAGTCTATAGTATCAAACAGCCTGGTACTGGAATAAAAACAGACACATTGATCAATGGAACACAATAGAGAGCCCAGAAATAAACCCAACTTTATAGTCAACTAATATTTCACAGAGGAAGCAAGCACATACAATGAGCTAAAGATTGTTTATTGAATAAATGGTGTTGGGAAAATTGGACAGATACATGCAGAAAAATTAAACTAGACCACCTTCTTACACCACACACAAAAATAAATTCAAAATGAATCAAAGACTTAAGTGTTATACATGAAACCATACAAATCCTAGAAGAAAACATAGACAGCAAAATCTAAGACATTGCTCATAGCAATTTTTTATCAGATATATTTCTCCAGGCAAAGGAAAGAAAAGAAAAAACATACTAATGCAATTTCATCAAGCTAAAATATTTTGCACAGCAAAGGAAATCATCAACAAAATAAAAAGACTACCCACAGGACGGGAGGAAATATTTGCTGATACATCCGATAAGGGGTTAATGTCCAAAACTTATAAAGTACTTATAAAACTCAACACCAAAACACCAACAACTAAAAAATGGGCAAAGAACCCGAATAGACACTTTTCCAATGAGGACATACAGATGGCCAATAGACATAAGAAAAGATGTTCAACATCACTAATCATCAGAGAAAGGCAAATAAAAACCACAATGAGATACCATCTCACACCTGTCAGAATGGCCGTCATCAATAAATCAAAAAAAACAACAAATGCTGGAGAGGATGTGGAGAAGGGGGAACCCTTTTGCACTGTCAATGAGAATGCTGACTGGTTTAGCCACTGTGGAAAGCAGTATGGAGACACCTTAAAAAATTACAAATGGATCTGCCTTTTGACCCAGCAGTCCTACTTCTGGGAGTATATCTGAAGGAACCCAAAACACAAATTCACAAGAACCTTAGCACCCGTATATTCATTGCAGCATTATTTACAATTGCTGAGATATGGAAGCAGCCCAAGTATCCATCAATAGATGAATGGATAAAACAACTATGGGACATTTACACAATGGAATTCTACTAAGCCATAAAAAAGAAGAAAATTTTGCCCTTTGCAACAGTATGGATGGACCTGGAGAACAATATGCTGAGTGAAATAAGCCAGTCAGAGAAAGGTAAATATGATTCTACTCATATGTGGAATCTAACGAACAAACAGAACTGACAAGAAAAACAGACAGACTCATAGATGGAGAATAGATGATAGCTTGTTGAGAAAGGGAAGGTTACAGAGTGGAGGAATTGAGCAAAAAAGAAGAAGGACTCATGCACATGGGTAACAGGGTGTTAATTATTGGGGATGGGAGACATAAGGGAAATAAATGGTAATGGAAAAAATATAATGAAGATTATATATTAAAAGTAAAATAAAATCACTCCCATATTAGCTATGAAATTCTATTGTGGCATAGATTGTTTGAGAATATTAATCTATGATGTTTCTTCAATAAAAACATAATAAAATAAAAGATGGTGTTTATTGTTTATGGAAGACACTGTTTTAAGTGGTTTATATGTGTTAATTCATCTGATCCCTGACATACAGAGAGAGAGAATATGAGGAAGCTCAGGCAGAACTTCCCCAATGTAATTATTCAATAAAATTTTATTTCAAGTTTTGTCTTTGCAGGATAAAATATTGATTTGTGATCAAAATCTCTCTATATATGTTTTTTAAGAACACACTTGAAATTTTCATTTGAATATCACTTCAAATAACTAGGGAGGTTAATAAATTTTTAAGTAGCATAACAGAGTTTAGATTAAAGTATAGAGAGCCAAATATAGGCCACAACAGATGGCTATGCTAATATGAGGGTTACATACCGGCATAAAAGTTTCAATCATTTTAAAATTGAATGCAAGCTAACTAAAGAGTGAAATCAGAGAAATATACTTAATAAAAATGAAAATTCTATAACAGTATTGTGCAGTAAAAATACAATGTGAGGCATACATGGGCCACATTTTCTAGTAACAACATTAAAATAATTTTTTTAAAACAGGTGAAATTAATTATAATAATGTTAAATGCACTACATCTGAAATATTTTCATTTCAAAATGTAATTAATATTAATATTATTAATGAAATATTTTACATTTGTTTGGTCACACTTAGTCTTTGAAATCCAGTGTGTTTTTGATTTAAAGGACATCTCAGTTTAGACTATCTACATGTCACGTGCTCAACAGCTACATATAACTACATACAATATAGGTTTAGGTCTCTCCAAACTATGGCTAATGTCAAAGGTATAAAAACAGGTTGATCTATGAAAATTATATATTTACTCCTATTTTGAGATTTAAGAATTGTTTTAATAAGTTATCTCTAGTTTACATAAAAATCACTTCTTGTTACAGGGATAATTTGGGGCTTCACAAGCATTGGGATTGCACAGAGGAGAGGAAAGAACACTGGGCAGAGATGGAAGGCCTGGAGTCAAAGCTTGGCTTGGTAAAGTCATTTACAATTCATGCAGGTCATTCTCCTCATCTCTGAATCATCTCCTGTTACACATTATCTACTTCCCTGAATTATCTTGAGGACTATATAAAATAATTTAAGTGCACTTGTAGGGAATACTACAATATAAAGAATGGTAACTATGATTGTTGTTAAGATAGTGTTGGCAATGATGGTGATGATGGTGTCAGTATCATTGTTCTTTTAAACTATAACCTGCAGTAAATAATCCTTCCAAAGGAAAATAATTATAAAAAATAGAGCTTTACTAAAATCATTAAATTATTAAATAATTTAAACTAGAATTACTGACCAGTCATATAATTATTGAATTTGCTTAACAGTTGCCCTTATTTAATTTATTCACAAAAATTAAATCTTTAGTTCTAAAAATATGTCAAGAGATAAAGGAGGTAAGCATGAAGCACGTAATGGGAATGGTAAATTACATTTCCAGGAGCTATATGAAATGGAAGATTACTATAGGCAAGGGAAAAGTTATTTGGGCTATGTTATCATAATAAATATTATGTCAATATTTGTGTCAATAAAACAGATAAACTAGAGAAATGTTATATTTTACCAGGAAGCAAGAAATTTTAATAAACAGTTTAATTAATTAATAACTGGCAGCTGGATTTTTATCAAACAATTTATTCTAGACCTCTTTGGCGCAAACATCAAATCCTCTTGTAAGTAAGAGTATATAATTGCATGCTAGAAGTAGTTAACTAATTTTATGAAAAGCATGGATTTTAAGTTATAATTTGTATTTAGCCTTCATTTTTGGTGAGAGAGGTATGCTATATGCATAAAAGTCTGAATTAACTCACATTTTGATATGTTTTTTTTTCAAAAGCTTTCTATATATTAGTCAAGGTAAAGCAGAGAATATTTACTCTTATTTTAAATACAACAGTATATGATGAAGGTCTGTCCAGAAAGTATCCATCCGTGTGCTATGAAAAATAGAAACATTTATTGAAGAAGGTATAAGATACAAGAAACAGGGTACTTGGGAAAATGATGCTTCAGCCCCTTCAAAGTAGGTACCTTAGGTCCTCACAATTCTCCTAGCATCTCTTCAGGTTCAAAATACTCTGAAAAATCCTGTGTTGGAATAGCCATCAACTGCCTCATCGTATTTTACTGAAGCTCACTGATATTCTGAAATCTCTTCCCTTTTAAAGGTGATTTTAGTTTTGGGAAAAGTCAGAAGTCACAGAGCAACAACTCTTGGCTGTAGTGGGGCTGAGTCACCTGGGTCATTTGATGTTTTCCAAAAGTCTCTGCATAAGATACAATGCATGAGTGGGTACATTGTTCTGATGAAGCTACCAATCACCAGTTGTCCATAGCTGGGGCCTTTTTCATCATATTGCATCTCTCAACCAACAAAGTACATTGAGATAGTATTCCTTATTAATTGTTTGGCCTGAAGGGGGAGTATTGGTGATGGACAAACCCTTCTCGATAAAAAACACAGTTAATTGGTATCTCTCTTATGGCTAGTGATGCAAAGTATCCTTCCGTATGTCTCTGGGCCTTCTGTATAAGCTCCTTGGAGAAGTGTCTGTTCAGGTCCTTTGCCCATTTTTTAATTGGATTCTTTGTCTTCCTGGTATGGAGACATGTGAATTCTTTATATATTTTGGAGATCAAACGTTTGTCCAAGGTATCATTGCCAAATATATTTTCCCATACGGTTGGTTCCCTTTTCATTTTGCTGATGTTTTCTTTTGCCATGCAGAAGCTTCTTATTTTGATGAAGTTCCATTTGTTTATTCTTTCCTTTATGTCCCTTGCTCTAGGGGACATAGGTGGAAGTACTACTGCATGGGATATCTAAGATTTTCCTGCCTATGTTCTCCTCTAGGATTTTTATGGTGTTGCAACTTAAATTTAAATCTTCTATCCATCTTGAATTTATTATTGTATATAGTGTAAGTTGGTGGTCAATTTCTTTTTTTATTTTTTTGCATGTAGCTGTCCAGCTCTCCCAACACCATTTGTTGAAGAGGCTATTTTTATTCCATTTTATGCTTCTTTCTCTTTATCGAAGATTAATTGACCATAGAAATATGGGTTTATTTTTGGACTCTCTATTCTGTTCCATTGATCTATGTGTCTGCTCTTATGCTAGTACCAAACTGTTTTGACTACAGTAGCTTTGTAATATAATCTGATGTCAGGTATTGTGATCCTTCTTACTTTGCTCTTCTTTCTCAAAATTGCTGTGGCTAATCAGGGTCATTTATACTCCCATATAAATTTTTGAAATGTTTTTCCTATATCTGTGCAATATGTCATTGGTAGCTTAGTAGGAATTGCATTGAATCTATAAATTGTTTTGTGGGTGATGGACATTTGAGATACCATTTAATACTGGTCAGAATGGCCATCATAAACAAATCAACAAACAACAAGTGCTGGTGAAGAAGTGGAAAAAAAGGAACCCTAGTACTCTGCTGGTGGGAACACAGACTTGTGCAACCCTTGTGGAAAACAGTATGGGATTCTCTCAAAAAACTAAAAATGGAACTGCCTTTTGATGTGGCAATTCTACTGGTGGGATTATAGCCTGAGAACCCTGAAATACCAATTCAAAGGAACCTATGCACCTCAATGTTCTTAGCAGCACAATTTACAACAGCCAAGTGCTGGAAGCAACCTAAGTGCCCGTCAGTAAATGAGTGGATCAAAAAACTGTGGTACATTTACACAATGGAATACTACACTGCAGAAAGAGAAAGAAGGCGCTCCTACTCTTCACAACAGGATGGATGGAACTAGAATCATTATGATAAGTGAAATAAGCCAGGTGGTAAAAGATAAATACCATATGATATCACCTATAAATGGAACCTAATCAACAAAACAAACAAGCAAGCAAAATATAACCAGAGACATTGAAATATAGAAGAAACTGACAGTAACCAGAGGACAGGGGGTAGGGGAATAATAGGTAAAAAGAGGGGAAGGGGCACGTCAAGAAACATGTATAAAAGATCCATGGACAAAGCCAGAGGTGGGTAGAACTGAGGGTGAGAGGTGGGAGTGGGTGGGATGAGAGTAAGTGGTGGCAGGAAAATGGAGACAACTGTACTTGGACAACAATTCAAAAAACCCACAGTTAACATAGTTGATCTTGCTGCAACTTTGCCATGCCTTCTTTGGTCATAGAGAAGCAGGCAACTTCCATTACAATGACTGGGCCTTCATTTCTGGATTATAGCCATAGATCCACAGTTCATCCCTGGTTATGACTTCTTGAGGAAAACTGGTTCATTGGTCGTGGTTTGAATCTAGTCATTAGCAACTGCAGCACAATATCTCTTTTGCTCTGGTAGCAGAAGCTGTGGAACAAGTTTTGCCATGGCATGTTTCATGCCTAGATCCTGCATCAAAATCTCAGACACAGTAGTTTTGAGAGGCCCAAATCAACTTCTAGTTCTCATACTGTCAGTTGCCAGTCTTTGTTGATTGCAGCCCGTACATGTTCAACATTCTCAGGTGTTCTGCATGTTGCAGGCCTTCCAGAATATGGATCACTTTCCACAGATTCTTGACCACCTTTGAAGCATTTGTGCCACACTTTCATTTGTTCTGCACTCATTGCATTGTCCCCAAAAGCCTTCTGAATCATCCAAATAGCTTCTGCAGAGGAATGTTCAAGCTTAATGCAAAATTTTATGCAGATTCATTGCTCTACTCAATCACTTTGAATGCAACAGCTACACAGTACACGTGCTCACTCAACATTTTCTGCTGCCCCCACTGACTAGTACAGTGAAGTAAGTTGTCATTGTTCACACATGTGCATTCCAGTCCACTCTCCTTGGCTCCCAGATTACATCAATGTTGTGCAAACCATTCTCATTATATTAACAATGGCTGGGCTTTTTCCAGATAGACCTCATATATTAAGATTCTATATTGGAATAATAAACAGATAAAGGGTAATATCTCTAAGAATACAATGCATCCTTCATCCTCTTGTTTGGTTTAGTTAGAAGAGTTGATCTTGAAAGAAATGTTTTATCGAAACTCCAATATATAAAACAAAGTGACATTTTATTAGTGTAAGTTAATTTTATGTTCAAATTTATATTTTGTTATTAATGCCAATCAATAAAAAGACAGTTTGATCAATTAAAATATTGTATAAGATTATTATCAATCCTGGTATCTCATTCTCTGTGTACATATATATGTGAATAGCTACAAATACTAGGATAAACCCTATGAAATTCCTAATATTGACCAATTTTAACCAGCAAAAATGATATCATGTAGTTTAACTAATACTTATACTTGTGTTTGTTTGTGTTTCTTAATAATATATACACGTGATCTTTCCTTTTTCTTTAATTTACAGCATCCATAAATTAGAAATAGAAATATGGTGAAATTTGTTTCAAAGTCTAATCACTAAAAATATCAAGAATTTTCTCATACTTACATAAGAATAAGAGTCATACAACTAAAAATTAGTGTTTTATGGAAGGTTCTGACTCTCATTAAAGAAGAAAACTATAAAGCAGGGGTCCTCAAGGGGCTGCACAGCAGGTGAGCAAAGTGAAACTTCATCTGTATTTACAGCTGTTCCCTGTGCTCACATTACTGCCTGAGCTCCTCCTGCTGTTAGATCAGCAATGGCATTAAATTCTCACAGGAGCACAAACCCTACTGTGAACTTAGTATTCAAGGGATCTAGATTGTGTGCTCCTTATGAGAATCTGATGCCTGATTATCTGAGGGGAGCTAAGGCAGTCATTCTAGCATTGGGGAATGGCTGCAAATACCAATTATCATTAGTAGAGAGATTTGACTGCATGGAGACCATAATAAATCAATTTCTTGCAGGCTCATATGAAAACCCTACAAGTGAGTGGCAAGTGACAATTAAGCTGCATCTAGTAGCAGGCTTTAGAGTGGCAAGTGAGCTTATGTACTTCAATTGTACAGCTGCATGTGGTAGCAGGCTTTAAGTCAGAATTTGACACTTATTTTAATCTACATATGGCCTGCCCATTATTTGATTTACCACTTTCTTCCACTCCCCTTTCCCACACAGTACACTTGTCTCAATCACTGTTTTGGTAAGCCCACATGCTAACCCTAGCCAAAATGAGTAAAAAACTAATGTCACTGGAGAGCTTCTTTGAAAAGGGGGAAAAGCCTAATGATGAGACAGAAGACGCTAAGACTGCCCCAAAAAAGAAAGCTGTATTTAAAAGAAAATACCATGTATACTTAAATTATGGGTTTATTGCAACCAGTGATTCATATTCTCCAAGCATGCTTTGTATAATATGTGGTGACTGGCTATCCAATGAAACAATGAAACCATCAAAAACTGCTTTGCCACATGGAAACCAAGCATCCTGCATTAAAAAACAAACCTCTGCATTTTTTCAAAAGAAAAAAATGTGAACACAAAGAACAGAAGCAATTGTTGAAGGCCATCACTTCATCAAATGTGTCTGCACTGAGAGCATCATTCTTAGTGGCTAACTGCATTGTTAAAACTAAGAAGCCCTTTACTATTGGGGAAGAGCTGATCCTGCCTGTTGCTAAGGACATTTGTCACTTTTAGATAAGACTGCAGTTCAAAGGGTGGCATGTTCCTCTTTTGGCTAGCACTATAACTAGACAAATTGATGAAATAGCAGAGGCTATTGAGGCACAATTGTTAGAGAGGATTAAGGAGTCACAGTGGTATGCAATCCAGGTCGACGAGTCCACCAATGTTGACAACAAGGCAACGATGCTTGTTTTTCACAATATATTGTTCAGGAGGATGTGCATGAGGATATGTTATGTGCACTTGTGTTGCCTTCCAACACCGCAGCTGCAGAACTATTCAATCCTTTTAATAATTACATATCAGGAAAACTGAATTGGTCATTTTTTGTCAGCATAAACATGGGCAGAGCAGCTGCCATGACTGGATGGCTTTCTGGTTTCACTGCTTGGGTCAGAGGTCACTTCTGAATGTGAATTTACGTACTGTGTCACCCAGAGAGAAATGCTGGCTAGCCAAAAAATGTCACCTGAACTTAACGATTTTGCAGGAAGTGATTTAAATTATCATCCACATTAAAGTACATGCCCTTAGCTCACATCTGTTCACACACCTCTGTGAGGAGATGGATGCAGAGCACTCATGTCTTCTTTTATACACAGAAGTGGGATGGCTTTCTAAAGGTAGATTACTGGCCAGAGTTTTTGAGTTACAAGAAACTCTCCAGAGATTTCTTCTAGAAAAACAGTCACCACTTGCAGCACATTTCAGTGACACAGAATGGATTGCATAACTTGCTTACTTGTGTGACATATTCAACCTGCTCTATGAACTCAATCTGTCACTTCAGGGGAGAACAACGATGTGTTCCAGTCAGCAGGTAAAGTGGCTGCATTCAAGGCCAAACTAGAATCACAGGGGTGATGAGTGAATATTGGAATTTTTGACATGTTTCAAAAGTTAGCAGAGATTTTGAAAGAGACCAGGGCCTTCTTTCTCCCAGCTGGTGCATGATCACCTATCTCAGCTTTCAAAAGAATTTGAGCCTTACTTCCCTACCACAAAGACCCTAAAACTGGGAAGGAATACATCTGCAACCCATTTGTGAATAAGCCAGGTGAATCGACTTTGTCTGTGTTAGATAAGGATCAACTGCTTGAGATTGCAAATGACCTTACAAGCATGTTTGAAACAACTTAGAATCTCCATACATTCTGGATTTAAGAAAAGGCAGAATATCTGTGATCACCACAAAAACACTGAAAATCTACTGTATTTCCAGTATTCTATCTTTGTGAAGTAGGGTTTTCTGCAGCAACAACAACCAAAATGAGATTATGAGGTAGAGCAGACATAAGTAACACACCTTGGGTGTCACTGTCTCCCATCATCCCCAGATGGGACCTTCTAGTTGCAGGAAAACAAACTCAGGGTGCCTACTGAATTGTATAATTATTTCATTATATATTACAATTATATATTTCTATTACAATAATAATAGAAATAAAGTGCACAATAAATATAATGCCTTTGACTCATCCCAAAACCATCACCCCCCACACACACAGTCCATGGAAAAAGTTGTCTTCCATGAAACCAGTCCCTGGTGCCAAAAAAGTTGGGGACAGCTGCTCTAAGGGTTGTACATCAAATAGAAAGAAAATTATATATGAAAAGACTGAGTTGCAACAAAAAATATGAGAAAAGACACTGGCAAGTATATGGGTAAATAGAAAAATACTAATAATATAAAATTGTCTAATTTGGGAGGAATTAAAACTAAATTGCTGGATAATAATATTTAAGTTGAGAGAAGATGATCTACGTGAACAGCTATAAGGTTCTATATGATTCTGCAGTATAATAAAAATATTGATTAACTTCAGATGTCATTAAGATAGGTATGTATGTTATAATAGCTTACTAAAATAATATACATATGAAATAGAATTTCAAAACAAATAAAATGGAATGAGGAAAAAATTCCTTATGAATCTAAAATAAGAGAAGGAAAAAAGATAGAAAGAAAGAAGAGAAAGAAAGAAGAAAAAGATAAAAAGGAAAGAAAGGAGAAAAAAGCAAGACCTACAACACATAAATAAGATGACAGCAATAAGTGAAAGTATATTACAAATCATATGAACATAAATGGGTTAAACTCTAATGAGCTCTCTATTCTAGTTTTACAAAATTGTCCTACTGGTTTATAAAAATCCAACAACTATCTGTTATGATAGGAGCTATATCTAATTTAAAGACTTAAGGGGGTTGAAAGACAAAGGATATATCAGGCAAACAATAACTGAAAGAAAATAGGTAGAGATATAATAATATTAGACAAAATAGAACTTAAGATGAAAATAATTCATACAAATAGTAATAGTATATATAATACTACTAGTAATAATAATAGCAATTTAACACACTAAGAAGTTCTACAACTCTAAACTTGTGAAAACCTAAAAACATAGTTTCAAATCCATAAAGTAAAAATTGACAACTACAAAATGAAAAATAAGCACGTTTGTGATTTAGTAGGGAGATAGAAAATTTAAACAATATAATTAGCAAGTTTTGATCTAATATCCCCAATGTCTTCATAATCTTGAATTTTCTTCCCTACTTTCCAGAGTAAAGAGGAAACCCACAGCCCAGTGCCCCACTTCCCTGAATGCATCCAACCTTCTGTTTACATAGACTGAGGAAGCGCGGCAATGATCAAGGCACAATCACGACTTAACAAGCCTCATGCGGATACCCCTGGCTGGCTCTTTTTTTACTTCCCCAATTCCATGACAATAATTAAAGCCCAATTCCACAATTTATCATGCTTAAAACAATTGCTGAAACCACCCCAAACAGAACAGTGCCAGTACATATAGCAGAGATCCTTGTCATCACTCTGTGTGCTATTCTGTTCTTAGGAGAACTATGCCAGTGATGTCTCTGGCATTTCAGAGGTGGCTCTCACCTGCCTTGTTTTAAATAAGCAGGCAAAAGTATTTCTGAATTTTAATCCAATGGCACTGTGCACAGTTAAACAATCCCAAATCATTAAAATATTCTCAAATTTTCAAATAATGCATATGTATAGAAATAAGGTGTATATACTGGGGGTTGGGGTGACATTTCAAAATCTACACAAAAGGAGTATGTTAACCTGGTCACAAAGATTGATGTTAGAAATTTTAATGTGTTCAAAACTTGTTCACAGATATTATGAGAATGTATGTTGAATTTTATATTTTTTAATCCACGCCTAAGGATATGTTTATTGATTTGAGAGAGAGAAAGAGAGAGAGGAAGGGAGAGAGAAAGAGAAACATCAATTGCTTGTCTCCTGTATATACCCCAGACCAGGGATCAAACCCAAAACCTAGATTTGTCCCTTGACCAGGAATTGAACCTGAAAACTTTTGATGTACAGGATGATGCTCCAACCAACTGAGCCACTTAGCCAGGGAAGGTTTTACTAATTTTTTAAGTATTAAATGTATAGTTCAAAATAAAATCAGAATCAAATGTACTAAGAAGCCATGAAAGGTTATCAGCAGACCACAGTTAAAATCACCAGTCTGACGCAGAGGATCATGTAGCACTATGGCTATTTAGACACACAGAGGAAGCAAAATACTCTAACATTGGGTATTTCCTATTAATGTTAGCCATTGTCGGCCATACTGTTACCACCAAGTATATAATCCATTTTCTTGGCACACTCTGACAAATAACCAACACACATATACACTCATGGACATCATGCATGACCTGAAGTGGTTAAGTACAGAATGTGGATAGTAGAAGTTTCTGCCAAAATCTATTCATTGAATGGTTTATTAATTCAACTAATGCTTTTAAAGTTTCTACCAAATGTCAGGCCTTATAACAGATACCAGAAATGTGACACTGACCATCATAAACAAGATTGGTGCTGCCATGGAGTTTGCATCTTAATTTGGGATGCAGGCAAAATCAAGAAAAGAATAAATGAATGAGATGGTTTCAAAGAATGCTGAATTCCTTGACAAAAATAAAACAAGATTATGTGCTAAATGTAATTTTGCAACTTTAGTACTACTGATACATTGTGCCAGAAAATTCTTTATTATGGAGGCTGTGTTATGCATTGTAGGATGCCTAGTAACATCCCTAGCTTCCAAGCACTATATTCTAAGAGCACCTTCTCAGTTATGACAATATGTCTCCAGATATTGAAAAATATCCCCTGCAGGGGAAGGGTTAAATCAACCTAGTTGAGAACTGCTATGCAAGAGTGATCAGAATGACAGGATGAAAATTTGGGGGGTTGTCTTGTATTTATTGGATATTCAGGAAAGACCTATTTGGGAGCTTAAAAATGAAAGAAAATAAAGCCAACCAGGAAATATTTTTGTTGAAAGCTTCCCAGGCAGAGTTGAACAGTAAGTACTAAGGCAATAAGGTGATAATAAACTTGGAGTCCTAAAGGAACAAACAGAAGGCCTGTGTGACTCAAGTACAGAAGTAAGAGACAGTATCAGAGAGCAGACAAAAACCAATGATAAGATCACATAAGCCTTATAGTCCATAGTAGAAAGGTCAGTTGGGTGTTTGTTTGTTTGTTTGTTTTTCCAGTGTTATAAAAACTTTTAGTAAAGGAGAGAGTTTCTGTTTAGTTATGAAGGACAAAATGTTTCTAGCAAGACATTTAAAGGTGGATAGGCCTAAATTTTTATAGACCGAAATGAAGACAGGAGTATTCCTGGTATAGATAGGGGATTATAGGTGAAAAAACCTGGCTGGAGTGGGTCAAGGAATGCACAGGAGTAGATTTCCAGAATAATCAGAAATTTAGATTCTAATGCAGGAAGAAGGGACTTTTGAGGGACATCTTTTCCACCAGCCACCACTGGGATGACAACTCAGAGGAACTCTCTCTCAAGGAGAATGTGTTCTAGGCAACAGATTGGCAGCAGCTGTGAGCTGTGGGACCCACTGCATATGTATGGACTCTGGCTCAGCCCCAAACATGCTCCATTAGGGAGAGTGGCTTGAAGCCAAGTGCAAGGTGAGCTACCCAACAGAAGCCGGAGACCAACAACGCAGGGACAGGTGACTACCAGCACCAAGATATCAATGGCTTGATTCTAAAATATTCTTGTTAGAATTTTACAAAGTCAACAATTTGAGATCATTGGAGACAAGGATACCTTGAACTCTTTATTCCAACTTCCTCATTCTTGTATTTTTGTAACCATTTTATAAGTATTGACATGTACAAGGCATTGTCCTAAGTGTTTTTGCATTCCCTTTATCCAATCTTCTGAACAGTCCTATGAGATATATTATCTTACTTTCAGCATTTTATTTTTTATAAAAAAAAAAAAAAAAAAAATAAATAAAAAAAAAATTTAAAATAAAAAAAAAAAGAAAGGAACAAAAAAAAAAAAAAAAAAAAAAAAAGGAAAAAGAAAAGGGAGGGAAAAAAAAAAAAAAAAAAAAAAAAAAAAAAAAGAAAAAAGGGGAAGGGGGGGGGGGGAAGTAAAAATAAAAGAAAAGGGGGGAAGAAAAAGGGGGAAAAGAAAAAAAAAAAAAAAAAAAAAAAAAAAAAAGAAAAAAAAAAAGAAGGAAAAAAAAAAAAAAAAAAAAAAAAAAAAAAAAAAAAAAAAAAAAAAAAAAAAAAGAAGGGGAAGGAAGGAAGGAAGGGAAAGGGAAGGGAAGAAGAAAAAGAAAAAAAGGAAAGAGGGAGGGGGGGAAACAGTATTTGAAAAAAAAAATTTATTTTTTTTTAAAAAAGAAAAGAATAAAATAGGTATTTTATTAATAAAAAAAAAAAAAAAAAAAAAAAAATTAAAAAAAAAAAAAAAAAAAAAAAAAAAAAAAGAAGGGAGGGGGGAGAAAAAAAAAATTATATTAAAAAAAAAAAAAAAAGAAAAAAAAAAAGAAAAAAGGGAAGAAAAAAAAAGAAAAGAAAAAGAAAAGGAAGGAGAAGGGAAAGGGGGGGGGGGGAAGGGGAGGAGGGGGAAGGGAAAAGGGGAGAGAACAAGAAGGGAGGGGGGGGGGGGGGGGGGGGGGGGGGGAAAGAAAAAATAAAATAATAAAAGGCCTAGATATGTTCTGTTGTTTGCCTGAAGAATCTGAAACTTAAGCAGTCTGTCTCAAATCTAATTTCTTAACCACCATAAAATACCCAGGTAAAACAATCAATTCCATAGATTGCTCAGATGAAACAACTGACAAAGATGAAATCACTTGCCATAGGTCATATACAACCAATGTCTTTTTGAGAAACAATCTGTAATAAATTGCTAGTGTTGGAATACCTTTTTAGTTCCAGTGATTCTTCTAAGTGTTATATATGAATTTTCTTTTTAAAACTTCACAAGAACCTATGAAAAATGTCTTATTAGCTGTTTCATTTTATAGATGAGAAACATGAAGATTAGAGATATAAGTAACTTTTCCAAAGTCACAGAATCAGCAAGTGGTGGGATTGAGATTGTAGTTTAGCAATTAAATACAGAGTCCTTCTTTCCTATCACTAAATTATAGAACCCAGCTCTCTTCCAACAACAAGGAACTGTTTTAGAAACTCTTTTGATCTTACTTGTTTAAATAATGTGTATTATTTAAAATTGCACATTATTTGAAGCATTTACAAACCAGGATATCTGATCCAGGGATGTCTGACCCACAGCCTGCAGGCCACATGTAGCCCAGGATGGCTATGAATGTGGCCCAACACAAAATCATAAATTTACTTAAAACCTCTTTTTTTTTTTTTTTTTGCTTACCACTTTTCATTACTGTTTGTGTATTTAATGTATGGCCCAAGACAATGCTTCTTCTTCCAGTATGGCCCAGAGACGCCAAAAGTTTGGACACCCCTAAGAGGCAATCCCTTGGAAAGCCTGTACTATTTTTTTTCTGTTTGTGTAGAAGTTTTTCTTAAAAATACAATAAATTTACTTATCAATTTATTTCACATGATACCTTAATTTCCAAGTAAGCTCAGTATATGAAAGAGAATTCGGTGTGTTGATTTTATAATCTCTTTTTAATGCATAAGATAGTTAATAAGTTCAGACAGCTCCAAGTTAGTTTAGATAAAGAATTTTTCCTACCTTATCTGTACCCCTCACCTCCAGATCTTCTAACCAAACATATCTGAGAAATCAACAGAGATTTAGAGTACCAGAAGCTACTGTTTTGGGATCTATGTATTCTGAGTTCCAGTGACATATCTCATAGGAATGACATGCTGCTGTATCTGTGTTAGCACACTTCTCATGGCACCAGTTTTACATGAGAGATTGGTCCAATCTGTTCAAAAGTGTGTGTTCTCGAGAAAATTAGAGTTATTGAAAGGCATCTATTTAACAGTGAAAGAAAGCTAGTGTTTAGCATTAGAATTTGCAGGTTTGAGACCAGTTGTATCATTTACAAGTTCTGTGGCCTTGGGCAAGTGACTGTAACCTCTTTGAGAGTAGGTCTTTTCATTATGCAGGAGGTAACATAAACCTGATCCTGGCTACCAGACAGGTTGCAGTGCAAATCAACAAAAACACTCTGTGCGTGGGTGGTTTATGGTTGGTACAGTGCTCTGACAGCAAAGGGAGACATCAGAATAGAGATGTTAAACAGCTAATTACAATATTGAGTGTCTACTGAATTAGGAATAGTGTGTCTCTTCTCTATCCTTGGGTCTTTTTGACAATGAAAGTGTGCTGAAGCAAAGGTGATTCAAGTCTATGTGCTCTGGAGCTGGAAGAGAGAAGAGGTCATGAGAGTATGATGTTCTGTCTTGAGGCAGCTGCTCAAGATAGAAACTGAATATTCTTGATGTTCTGAGGCACATATTCAACCTGTATAGGTAGAATTTGAGTGAGATAAACTTTGACAACGTAGGAGCAACTATCTTTCAAATCTTTAATTCTAATAATAATAGCAAAAACAACAATAGCATCTCATGTATCAGTCAACTACTTTTGCAAACAAAATGTTTTGAGACTCATAGGCTTAAATACAATTATTTAGTCTCAATTTTCTAGCTGTATATCAGCTGGGAACTGGTTCACCCAGGCTGGGCTCTGATAGGCCTCTCTGCCTTAAACTGCAGGCCCACTTGGCCTTGGCTTCTCATTGCGGTTTGAGCTCTTGTATGTTCTTTCTGCAGCCCAGGCAAAGAGGGCAGCAGATATTTGGGGGTAAGGTCTGTTCATGGCAATGGCAGAAGTGCAAGAAAGCATGTGCGATCACATCTCAAGCCTCTGATCTAATCCATGCAGGTCATATTCTCTAGGTACTTACTATGTGTTAAGCAACCGTGTACTAACAACTTTACCTACACTCTTCTATATGATCTTCACAACGACCTTGTGAAGCAGAGTCAATTTTAATCTTCATTTTAAAAACAAGGAAATTGAGGTAAAGAGAAGGTAAGAAACTTTCCCAAAATCCTAAAGCTAGTAAATTTTAGAGTCAGGATTCCAGTACAGGCAGTGGGACCCCAGGGACAATAGATTTACCAGTATATTCTATCTACTGTTCACATCCCAATCCATCAGCAACGCATTGAAATGGGGCTTGTTTCAAAGCATTGAATATATCTGGGTTCTCAGACCATGACATTTTAAAAATACAAGTATAGGAATTTTGTTTTATTTACATCACAAAATACTTGCTATGCACAAAGCCTATGTAGCATTTATCTACCATATGAAGGCTTATAAAAGGGACATATAGGAGTGAATCACCCAAGAACTAAAATATAACCAATATCTGCATATGCTCTTTCTCTGTATCAATTTTCTGTATCCTGAAAAGATAACCACTATCTTGAATTTTATATTTATGATTCTCTTGCTTTTTAAAATATATATTAATCATAAGTCTTTATCAAATAGTTTTTCTGGTTGACTCTTCTACTGTGCTGTCATTTAAATCATTTTCTGTCAGTTAATTTATTTTTTATTGTTGTATAATAATCCATTTTGTAAATATATACAACTTATCAATTATTCTACCAACAAATATTGGGCTGCTTCTAAAGTTTTGCTATTAAAAATAGTTTGTGTGAACAATCTAACTAGTAATGTATGGGAGTTCCTGTTATACTACATCCTTGCCAATGCTTGGTATTGTCAGGCCTATAATTTAGGGGAAGCAAAATAATATTTTGTTATAATATTAATTTGTATTTCTCTGCTTACTAAGAAAGTTTAGCACATTTTCATTAGGCAGTCTACAAAATGTATTTTCTCCTCTGTGAACTAATTATTCGTGACCCTGATCAATTTTCTTTTTGGGATATTTGTCTTCCTTACTGATCTATATCAGTTGTTCGTGTATTATATGTAGCATGTTTACATAACGATTGTCCTTTTTGTATATCACTACTATCTTTTCTCAGTTTGTGTCTTGTCTTTTCATACTTTGATCATTCTTTTTCCTTCATGGTTGTACTGGGCTTAATAGTATCCCTCCTCTCTAAATTTATGACCCCTCAGAGCCTGTACACAAGCTTATTTAATATAGTGTCTTTGCAGATATAATCTAGTTAAGATGAGGTCATACTGCCTCAGGATGAGCCATACATCCAATCACTGCTCTTCTGATAAGAGGGAAATTTGGATACAGAGAGAGGAGACACAAGGATGAAGGTCACCTAACAAGAGATGCAGGTATTGGGATTGTGCTGCTACAGTCAAGGAACATGAAGATTTTCCAGCAACCAACAGAGGCTAGGAGTTGTCAAGGCATAATTCTTCCTTAGAGCATTCTGATGGCACATGGGCCTGCAGAAACCATAATTTCAGACTTCCAGGCTTCAAAAATGTGACAGAATAAATTTCCATATTGTAAGCCATCCGATTTATAGTAATGTGGTAGAGCAACCACAAGAAATTAATACCATGATAAATAACTTTTTTTTAATTTTCTTTTTTTCTTTTTTTTTAATTTATTTACTAATTAAATACATTTGTCTCTGCCTCCAGCCCCCTTTCCCTTGCACCCTCCCTCCTTCCCTCCCTCAGCTCTTCCCCTTTCATTTTGTCCATGAGTCCATGCTATATGTTCCTTGACTTTCCCCTTCCCTTCCCTTTCCCTGCCCACCCCCTTCTCTCTTGTCTCTGTTGATTTCTTTCCCTTTCAGTGTTGCTGGTCATATTTTCCTTGCATCTTTGCATTGTTGGTTAGTTCCACTTATAGGTGAGATCATATGGTATTTGTCTTTCGCCCCCTGGCTTATTTCGCTTAGCATGATGCTCTCCAGTTCCATCCATGCTGTCGCGAAGTTTAGTAGTTCTTTCTTTCTTTCTGCTGCATAGTATTCCATTGTGTATATGTACCATGACTTTTTGATCCAGTCATCTACTGATGTGCATTTAGGTTGCTTCCAACACTTGGCTCTTGTAAATTGTGCTGCTATGTACATTAGGGTGCATAGGTTCTTTTGTATTGGCGTTTTGGTGTTCTTAGGGTATAGTCCAAGCAGGGGAATCCCTGGATCAAAAGGCAGTTCCATTTTCAGCTTTCTGAGGAAATTCCACACTGCTTTCCATAGTGGCTGCACCAGTCTGCATTCCCAACAACAGTGTACTAGGGTTCCCTTTTCTCCACAGCCTCGCCAGCACCTGTTGTTTGTGAATCTGTTTATGATGGCCTTTCTGACCGGAGTGAGGTGGTACCTCATGGTGGTTTTGATCTGCATTTCTCTGATGGCTAGTGATGCTGAGCATCCTTTCAAATGCCTCTGGGCCCTCTGTATCTCCTCCTTAGAAAAGCTTCTGCCCAGGTCCTTTGCCCATTTTTTGATTGGATCATTTGTCTTCTTGGAGTGGAGTCGAGTGAGTTCTTTATATATCTCGGAGATCAAACCTCTATCTGATGTATCATTAGCAAATATATTTTCCCATACGGTTGGCTCCTTTTTGATTTTGCTGATGTTTTCTTTCACCGTGCAGAAGCTTCTTATTTTGATGAGGTCCGACTTGTTTATTCTTTCCTTTATGTCCCTTGCTTTAGGAGACATATCAGTGAAAAAGTTGCTGCGTGGGATATCTGACAGTTTCCTGGCAATGGTCTCCTCGAGGACTTTGATGGTGTTGCGACTTATATTTAAGTCTTTTATCCATCTTGAGTTTATTTTTGTGTATGGTGGCAGCTGATGATCCAATTTCAATTTTTGGCATGTAGCCGTCCAGCTCTCCCAACACCATTTGTTGAAGAGGCTGTTATTGCTCCATTTTATGCTTCTGCCCCCTTTGTCAAATATTAGATGCCCATAGAGACCTGGGCTTATTTCTGGGCTTTCTATTCTGTTCCACTGGTCTAGGGGTCTGTTCTTGTGCCAGTACCAGATTGTTTTGAGTATGGTGGCTTTGTAGTAGAGTTTGATGTCCGGTATTGTGATCCCTCCTACTTTGTGTTTCTTTCTCAAAATTGCTGCGGCTATTCGGGGTCATTTATGGTTCCATATAAATTTTTGAAATGTCTGTTCTACTTCTGTGAAATATGTCATTGGTATCTTAATAGGGATTGCATTGAATCTATAAATTGCTTTGGGTAGTATGGACATTTTGAGGATATTAATTCTTCCAATCCATGAGCATGGTATATGCTTCCATTTATTTGTGTCTTCCTTAATTTCTTTTTTCAATGTTGTATAGTTTTCTGCATACAGGTCTTTTGTGTCTTTGGTTAAATTTATGCCTAGGTACTTTATTTTTTTTCTTGCTATATCTAATGATATTTTTTTTCTGATTTCTTCTTCTTCTATTTCATTGCTGGTGTACAAAAATGCCTTTGATTTCTGAATGTTGACTTTGTATCCTGCTGTTTTGCCAAACTCACTTATTAGGTTGAGGAGTTTTTTGGTAGAGTCTACAGGGTTCTCTATGTACACTATCATGTCATCTGCAAACAATGATAGTTTTACTTCCTCCTTTCCTATTTGGATGCTTTTTATCTCTTTCTCTTGTCTGACCACTGTGGCTAGGAATTCCAATACGATGTTGAAAAGAAGCAGTGAGAGTGGACATCCTTGTCGTGTTCCCGATCTTAGTGGGAAAGCTTTCAGTTTTTGCCCGTTGAGTATGATGTTGGCTGTATGTTTTTCATATATGGCCTTTATTACATTGAGGAATGCCCCATTTATTCCCATTTTGCTGAGTGTTTTGATCATAAATGGGTGCTGTACCTTATCAAATGCTTTTTCTGCATCTATCGAGATGATCATGTGGTTTTTGTCTTTTCTTTTATTTATGTGATGTATCACGTTTACTGATTTGCGTATATTGAACCATCCCTGCATCCCTGGGATGAATCCCACTTGATCGTGGTGGATAATCTTTTGAATGTATTGCTGGATGCGGTTTGGCAATATTTTGTTGAGGATTTTAGGATCTATGTTCATCAGCGAAATCGGCCTGTAGTTTTCTTTCTTTGTAGTGTCTTTATCTGGTTTTGGGATCAAGGTGACGCTGGCCTCATAAAAGGAGTCTGGGAGTCTTCCCTCCTCTTGGATTTTTTGGAATAGTCTGAGAAGGACAGGGGTTAGCTCTTCCTTAAAAATTTTGGAAAATTCGCCTGGGAAACCATCTAGCCCTGGGATTTTGTGTGCAGAGAGTTTCTTGATTACTGCTTCCATTTCCCCAGCTGTTATCGGTCTGTTCAAGCTTTCTCTTTCTTCCTCCTTCAGTGTTGGATGATTATACTTTCTAAAAATTTGTCCATTTCATCAAGATTTTCAAATTTCTTGGCATATAATTGTTCATAATAGTTTCTGATGATCATTTGTATTTCTTAGGTATCAGTTGTAATTTCTCCTCTTTCATTTCTGATATTATTAATTTGTGTCCTTTCCCTTTTTTTCTTGATGAGTCTGCTTAAAGGCTTGTCAATTTTATGAATCTTTTCAAAGAACCAGCTTCTGGATTGGTTGATCCTCTGAATTGTTCTTTTTGTCTCTATGTCATTGAGTTCTGCTCTAATGTTGACTATTTCCTTCCTTCTACTTGCTCTGGGATATATTTGTTGTTGTATCTCCAGTTCTTGAAGTTGTAGTGTTAGGTCTTTTATTTGAAATGTTTCTATCTTTTTTAGGTAAGCCTGTATTGCTATGAACTTCCCTCTCAGGACCGCCTTTGCTGTGTCCCATAGGTTTTGGACTGTTGTCTGTTCATTTTCATTTGTTTCCAGAAATTTTTTGATTTCTTCTCTTATCTCATTATTGACCCATTCATTGTTTAATAGTGTACTGTTCAGTGTCCATGAGTTTGCAAGTTTTTGAAGTTTCTCTTTGAGGTTGATTTTGAGGTTCAAGGCCTTGTGGTCTGAGAAAAAGTTTGGTATTATTTCAATTTTCCTGAATTTGCTGAGGCTTGCTTTGTGTCCTATCATGTGGTCTATCTTTGAAAAACTGCCATGAGCATTTGAAAAGAATGTGTATTTTTCTTCTTTGGGGTATAAGGTTCTATATATGTCAGTTAAGTCTCTTTGATTCAGTGGGTCATTCAGCGCCACGATATATTTATTAATGTTTTGATTGGAAGATCTGTCCATTTTTGACAGTGGGGTGTTGAAATCCCCTACTATCAGTGTTTGCTGTCTATATCTTTTTTGAAGTGATCCAACAATTTCCTTATAAACTTGGGCGCTCCTATATTGGGAGCATATAAGTTTACAATGTTGATGTCTTCTTGATAGATTCTTCCTTTAAGTATGATAAAGTGTCCCTCTGAGTCTCTCTTTAAGGCCTTTGTTTTGAAATCTACTTTGTGTGATACAAGTATGGCAACGCTGGCCTTTTTCTCATGTCCATTTGCTTGGAAGATTATTTTCCATCCCTTTACTTTCAATCTGTGTAGGTCTCTTGCTCTGAGGTGGGTCTCTTGTAGGCAGCATATGTGTGGGTCTTGTTTTCTTATCCATTCAGCTACCCTGTGTCTTTTGATTGGGGCATTTAGTCCATTCACATTGAGAGATATTACTGATAGAAACTTACTTATCTTTTGTCTTTGTACCTGTGTTCCTCTCTGTCTCATCCTTTTCCTTCATCTGCTTAAACCAGTCCCCTTAGCATATATTGGAGTGCTGGTTTGGTAGAGATGTATACTTTTAGCTTTCTTTTGTCTGGGAAACTCCGTATTTCCCCTTGTATTTTAATTGAGAGCCTAGCTGGGTAGAGCAGCCTTGGCTGTAGACCCTTGCTTTTCATGGCTTGGAATATTTGTTGCCATTCCCTTCTGGCTTGTAGTGATTCTGTTGAGAAGTCAGCTCCTAGGCTTATCGGGGCCCCCTTGTATGTTACTTTCTCCTTCTCCCTTGCTGCCTTGAGGATTCTCTCTTTGTCTTTGACATTTGCCATTTTAATGATGATGTATCTTGGAGTGGACCTCCTTGAGTCCCTCTTGAGTGGGGTCCTCTGTGCCTCCTCGATCCATGAGAGCCTTTCTCTCCTCAAATTAGGGAAATTTTCCATCATTACTTTTTCGAGGAGGTTCTCTATTCCTTGCTCCTCTTCTTCTCCTTCTGGTATCCCTATTATACAGATATTATTGCGTTTCAGGTTGTCCTGCATTTCCCTAAATGCCTCTTCATTCTTTTTGAGCTGTTTTTCCATTTCTTGTTTTTTCAGGGATCGTTTTTCTACCTTGTCCTCCATCTCACTGATTCGATCCTCGGCTTCATCCAGCCTGCTTTGGATTCCTCCTACTGTGTTCTTCAATTCAGAAATGGTATTCTTCATATCCTCTTGTGTCTTCTTGGTAGTTTCTATGTCCTTTTCCAGGCTGATATAGTTTGCTGTAAGATCCTGATAGTTTCTCTGCAGTTACTCATAGTTCTCTTTGAGCTGGCTGAGCTCATTGAGCTTCCTTAGAACCATTGTTTTGAATTCCATATCTGATAGTTCCCTTGTCTCTATTTCATTTAACTCTCTCTGTGGGGAGTCCCCTCTTCCACTCATTTGAGGGGAACTTCTTTTTCTTCCAATTTTTGTGAGAGTCTGTTAAGTATTTTTGTCCTTTGCTTTTCTTTCTGGGCTTGCCTCTGATGATGTCAGTTGTTGACCCTATAGGGCCTTGGGTTGTTTGAGCCTTTCAGGATTTAATGCCTGTGTCTGACTCCTGCTTGGAACAGCTCTGCGACCCCTTCGGTCAGGGCTGGGCTATTTTTTGGGATCTCTCTGTGCTTTCTCACGTGCTCCTTGAGCGCGTTCCCAGCGCGGCAGGGTCCCCCACCTGCCTGGGCTTGCCCGTGATTGCCCCAGACCAGGAGGCTTATTCGCAACCTCGCGTACTCATCTGGCCCCCCTGGCACGCGAGCTTCGCGGCACTGGTCAGTTTAGGGTCTTCTATTGTGTATTTTCCCCGCTTTTGGCTCTTTGGGTGCATTGCTTGCCCTCGCCAAATGGGGACTACGGAAATGGGAGGAAATCAGCTCTAGCACTCTCGGGTTAATCCTGTTTCTGGTCTCTCCTCCAGGGACTCTGGGCAGCTCTACTTATTTTGTGGGCCGCTCCGCAATCGCGGCGGGTAGGTCAATTTACGCCTGCCTTGCCCCTCTGTGCACTCCCTCGCAGGCCGTATGGGTGTCAGTCTGTGTGAGGCCTTGCCAGCCAGTGCAAGCATTCACCAGCCCGCGCGGGTCACACACACGCTCGCCAACCCTCGCCGGTCACTCGGCGCAAGTGTGCGCGCCTGCTCTGGGTGTTTTGGGGGTGTCTATGTGTGCTTTTCAGCTTTTGGCTCTTTGGGGATGTGGCCTCTTCCCGCACAATGGAGACTACAGCAGGGAGAAGGAGTCGGGACTCCCCGGTTCCTCCTCCAGTTCTTTCTGCAACGCCTCACTTTCTAGTCTTCCCTCAGGGGTCTCTGGGCAGTTCTGTGACTCCTTCGGCCAAGGATCCACCCCCTGTGCGGACTGTGTTTCAATCGCAGGCAGTCTGGTTCCTGCGTGCCCCGCTTCTGCCTCATTGGTGTCGTGCCTTTCCAGCCCACAATGGAGACTACAGAACGGGGAGGGAGTCGGGATCCGGTTCCTCCTCCCATTCTTTCCCCAACGCCTCCGTCTCCAGTCTCTCCTCAAGGCTCTCCCAGCCAGTCTGTACTCAGCCCCACAGCTCACACACGTACAAGCTGTGTGCAGAGTGCACAAAAGGCAGGTTAATTGATTCCTTTATGCCTGAGTGAGATGGTAGCTGCAGAGCGGGAAGTGCGTTATCACCCGGGCTCCACCAGCTGCCGTGTCAGTTCTCTTCACACAGTTTTCCTCACCAGTCTTTTCCCAGGCACCAGCCCACCCTGCTGCCGCCTTACCCAGCGATCAAGGAGGGTGGCTGCCACTGCAACTTTTGCGTTTGCCCTTTAAATGTCTTTTTGCATCCCCAGCCACCTGTCTCTGGCAGAGAGCGCCCCTAAGCTTTTTGGGGTTGCGCTTTGTCTGTATTTTCTTGGCTTTAGCTGCTGTAGTTTAGGGGTTCCTGTTTATCATTCAGACCCCGTTCTTCTCGGGGGGAGCTAACTGGCCGTTTCAATGTCCCTCTGGTGCCAGTGCCCATGGGCACCCAGCCCACCCTCTCGAGCCTCCACCGCAATTCTCACCCGTTGGGATGTGTGAGAGTAGAATCCACTGCCTGTGGGACCAAGGCTCCTCTCCCACTATCGCTCCACTGCTTTCCAGGTGATTACTCCATTATTTAGTTGCAATTCCAGTTTGGTTTTGGGAGGAGGTCAGCGTGACTCCCATTCACTCCTCCGCCTTCTTCTGGGCTCCTAAATAACTTCTGTTATGACAATTTTTTAATCCTAAAATTATGACAATATATATAGTCTACTTAAGATTTTAGTGTGAGTACTCCTTTTGTTTATGGGCATAAGATAGGGATACCATTTTTAGTTTTTTTTGTTTGTTAGTTTTAGGACTTTCTTTTCTATTTGAATAATAAATTGTCCCAGCACCATTCACTGAATGTTTCATCTTCTCTCCATTAATTTTCAAAAGCTCCACCATACATAAAACTGTTTTTTTTTTTTGGGTTCTCGAGTATGTTGTATTGATCAATTTGTCTGTTATCTTATTCTGTGCTAATTATTGTGACATTATAGTTTTTTTCTTTTTGGTAAAGCTATTTTCTCTATCTTCTATTTTTTTTTTTTTCTTCAGGAGTGTGTTGGTTTTCCTGGGCATTTGACCTTCCATTAAAATTTAAAATTAGTTTGTAAAGCTTCTTGTAAATCTTGTGGTGATAGCTGGGATTTTTATTAAAATTTTATTTAATCTATAGATTAATTTATTGGAATTACCATTTTAATAATACTAAACCACCCTATTCATGAAATGATTAATAGCTTTGTTTTTTTAAAAGGATTAAAGTGTTACAATTTTCTCCACATGTCCTGCACATTTATTGTAATATTCCTAAGTACCATATATTCTTTTTTGCTAGGGTAATATTATATTTTTAAATTCATGTTTTATAAATTTTGGTTGGTATATATAAATGTAAATTTTGACTATTGTTATTATATCCAACTTGCAAAATTTTACTATTAATTTATTTACATATACCTCTCAGTTTTCTATGCAGATAATCTCATGCCAAAATGGTGAGGGTGTGGTTTCATTCTTTCCGATCTTTACACTCTTTGTCGCTTTTCTTGCTGCACTGACTGGGATCACTTATGTAATAATGCTGCAGAGTAGCAGTAAAAGTGGATATCCTGTCTAGTTCCTAGTTTTAAAGGTAATATTTCTACTGATTTGCTGTTAAGAATTATGTTTGGTATTAGTTTTGGGGGTACTCTTTAACATATTAAAGAAATTCTTAATATTTATAGTTTGCCAAAAGCTTTATCATAAATGAGTGTGGAATTTTTTAAATGCTTATTTGACATCTATTGAAATCATGTGGTTTTTTTACTTAGTTATATTAGTATGAAATACTATATGAATAAACTTTAAAAAAGCAGATTATAGAGGTATGATTGACATACTAAAAGCTGTACATATTTCATGCATGCACCTCCATGAGTTCGGAGATAAGAATACACCTATGGAAGCATCGCCACAATCTATGCTGTAAACATATCCATCACTGCCAAAAGTTTTCTCCTACCCTCTTTATCATATTTTTGCATGTGTTATAAAAACACTGCACAGAAGATCTATCCTCTTAGCAACTTGTTAAGTATACAGTACAGTATTATTAGGCACTATGCTGTACTCAACATCTCTAGGATTTACTTACCTAGCATAATTAAAACTTGGTATCCTTTGACTAATACCTTGCCATTTCCCCTTCTCCCAGTGCCTGGCAAACACCATCCTGTTTTCTGCTTCTATTGATTTCCCTATTTTAAATCCTTCCTGTACAAGGTATTATGTGATACTTGGTCTTTGGTGTCTGACCTACTTCACTTAGCGTAATGTCCTTTATTCATGTTTTCACAAATCGCAGGGCTTCGTAGGATATTAACCATAAGAAAAAGGTTTTGAAAATATCCACCTTGATGCATCTCTTTTTCAGAATACATTCACAGTGAACTTTCTAAGGTGCTTTGTGATTGCCAGATGACAGCCCCATACTGTCAAAATAAATTCTGTAAATGCTGAGTTAATAACCTTGAAACAGTTGACATTGATTTTAATCTGCCTTACCATCTCATGCTGACTCATAAAATTAAAACTAAATATTACACCTATAGCAATTGAAAAAAAAACAAATGGTGGGATTCCTTCTTTTATAATGTTGAATAATGTTCAAGTGTATGTATACACCCCACTTTCATTATCCATTGATCCACTGATCGATATTTAGGTTGCATCTGTGTCTTGGCTATTCTGGAACAATGCTGCAATGAACATGGGAGGGCAGATATCTTTTCAAGATCCCAATTCCAACTCCTGGGAATATACCCAGAAGTGGGATTGCTATATCATATGGTAGTTCTATTCAGTATTTTTAAGGAACTTCCATATCATTTTCCATAGTAACTGTACCAATTTACATTCCTACCAACACTAAACAATAGCTGTTTTTGCTCTACTTCTTTGCCAACACTTGTTATCTTTTGTTTTTAAATAATAGCCATCCTAACAGGTGGAAGATGGTATCTCACTGTGGTTTTGATTTACATTTCCCTGATAGTGATGTTGAGCACTTTTCATATACCTGTTTGTCATTTGTATGTTTTTTTTTTTTTTGGAGAAATGTCTATTCAGCTCCTTTGCCCATTTTTAATGGAGTTACTTGTTTTATTGCTATTAAGTTGTAGGACTTCTTATATTTTTGGATATAAATCCTTTATCATTTTTGTAGTTTGAAAATATTTTCTTTCATTCCATAAGTTGCCTTTTTATTTTGTTGGATTTTTTTCTTTGCTCTGCAAAAGCTTTTTAGTTTAATGCAGTCCCATTTGTCTATTTGTGCTTTTGGTGTCTGTGCTTTTGTTATAATATACAAGAAATTATTAAGTAAACACTTAATGTTAATGCACCTCTGAATTCCTGAACTAAACTTACATTTGTATGCATTACCTTTTGTATAGATTGCTGAATTTATTTGCTAATATTTTAGTTAATATTTTTATGTTTATGTTTATTAGTGAGATTATGTCTTGTTTCTATTTTGGCTCAGACGGTGGATGTAGAATAGTCTTCTCTTTTATATTATTGGAAAGAATTTACATGAAATTGGAATGATTTGTTCCTTGAAAGCATTGTAAAATTGTCATATATAATCATTTGTGTCTGCTGTTTTCTTTATGTGAATAAATTTATAAACTTATACAAGGTTCGAAGGGTACAATTAATAAACATGCATCTATAGAAGATACATACTAAACCTTGTGCCTAAAAACTAGATTGGGCCACAGTCTTCTTGAGCTAACATGGAGCTTTTATAAAATGTTACCATGTTCTAAGCCAAAAAGCAAGGCCTAACCACTTTCGAGGAACAAGCAATATTGAAAAGATTAATAAAATGGACAACTTCTAATAGGATGGACATGTTCTGACCCTTTCAAAAATTATAATGCTGTCAAAATATTTTGCTGTGATGGTAGATTGTCTCTATCTTTCTCTCTGTAATTTTAACAATTTTTGCTTTATATTTTTGAAACTATTTTGTAAAATACATACATGTTTAGAATTATTATGTTTTCCCAGGGAGTTGACATTTTATTTAATGAATTTTTATCCCTAAATTAAATTAAATTTTTAATTAATTTGTTCTGTATATATTTACATACATGAATCATACATCTTCGTTTTCTAGCACAGTCCTAGTGTCAAAGAGCTAGGCACCAAGATGCAAAAATAGACTTGTCAAATATCTGATTATTTTCAATAACTTCAGAAGATGATTGTGCTTGCTTCTTATTCCATCTTTTATTTCTTTAAATAGTTCATATAGTACTATATATTCTGTATATACTGTATTCTGTTCCTATATCAAATAGCTAGATGTATAAATTTGATTGCTAGCCTCCTTTGCAAACTCTCACTCATAGTGGTTGATGAACTATTGTTTAACCTTAATAAATTGAGAAGTGGGTGGCTATGTTGAGGATTTTGCACCGCTGAGAATTTGTTTTGTCTTTTGTCGAGAGCCAAGGGATGCTACTAGCCTGAGGTGACTTTAGACCCTTCAGGGGCCCCAAGCTTTATGTAGGAATCTCAGGTTCTGCACATCGTTCTTGTGAAATGTAGAGATAAGCAATACACAAGTATGTACATACATAATTCTCATAGTGTAACAAGACACCTGTTCTACAGCACTTATATCCTCCTCTTCCACTGCAATCCAGCCACTCACATGATGCCTCTTTTTAAATTTGGTTTTTTGATGTTGCAAACTCATAGTGGCTTACTCATCTCTAAGGTAGAATCAATTTCTCTTCTTTCATTTATTTTAATTTTTTTCCCCAACAGTAAATTTTTATTTATTTATTTTTTATGACCCCAAGTCTAGTTTCCTTTCCCTATTTAACCATTTATCCCACTTTGACCTCTTCTGCCTTTCCCTGCCCTCTTTTACTTATTGTTTATGAGGGTTTTTTCCTTTGTCCCTTCATCTTTTACACCCAGCCCCCAGGGTCCCTCCCCTCTGACAGCTGCCAGTCTGTGCTCTGTATCTATGAGTCTGTTTCTATTCTGTTTGTTAGTTTATTTTGTTTATCAGATTTCACATATAAGTGAAATCATATGGTACTTGTCTTTTTCTGACTGGCTTGTTTCACTTAGCATAATACTCTCCAGTTCCATTCATATTGTCTCCAAAGGCAAGATTTTCTTCTTTTTTTTTTTTTACAGTCGAGCACTATTTCATTGTGTAAACATGCCATTGTTTTTGTATCTACTGATCTAAGGATGGTCACCTGCATTGCTTCCTAATCTTGGCTATTGTAAATAATGCTGCAATGAACATAGGGATGCTTATATATTTTCAAATTAGTATTTTGGGTTTCTTTGGATATATTCCCACAAGCGGAATTTCTAGGTCATAAGGAATTTCCATTTTTAATCGTTTTAAATCATTTTTTATTTTTCAATTATAGTTGACATACAATATTATATTTGTTTCATGTATACACCTTAGTGATTAGGCATTATATAACTTAATAAGTGATCATCCCAGTAAATCTAGTATTCATCTTGACTCCATACACAGTTATTACAATGTTATTGACTACATTCTCTATGCTGTAATTTACATTCCTGTGACTATTTTGCAACAACCAATTTGTATTTCTTAATCCCTTCAAACTTTTTCACCATTCCCCAAACCTCTCCCACTTGGCAATTATCAAAATGTTCTCTGTATCTATGAGTCTGTTTCTCTTCTGTTTGTTCATTTATTTTGTTTTTTAGAATAATTTGTTGATAGATATTTTTGCCATTTTATTATTCACATTTTTATCCCTTTTCCTCTTCTTTTCTTCTTCTTTCTTCTTCTTCTTCTCCTCTCCTCCTCCTCCTCCATCTTCTTCTTCTAGAATACCCTTTAACATTTCATGTAATACTTGTTTGGTGGTGATAAACTCCTTTAGTTTTTCCTTGTCTGAGAAGCTCCTTAAATGTCTTTCTTGTCTAAATGATATCTTTCTGGGTAGAGTAATCTTCACTGAACGTGCTCAATTTTCATCACTTTGAAGAGTTCTTGCCAATCCTTTCTGGTCTACAAAGGTTTTGTTGAGAAACCACTTACAGTTTTATGAGAGCTTCTTTGTAAGTAACTAACTACTTTTCTCTCTGGCTGATTTTTCAAAAGTGATTTTTTTGTTGCTCAATTACATTTGTCCCTATTTTCTCCCATTACTCTGCTTTGCCCTACCCACCCCCCACCTCACACATTCAATCCTCCCCCTCACCATCGCCTTTGTCCATGGGTCCTTTATACATGTTCCTTGACTTGACCCTTCTCCTTTCCCCTGTTACTCTCCTCCTCCTTCCCCTCAAGTCACTATCAGTTTGTTCTTTATTGCCATGTCTCTGGTTCTGTTTTGCTCACTTGTTTGTTTTGTTGATTAGGTTCCATTTATAGGTGAGATCATATGATATTTGTCTTTCACTGCCTAGCTTATTTCACTTAGTATAGTACTCTCAAGTTCCAAATTTACTCTTTGTCTTTACCCTTTTCATTTTAAAATTATGATGTGCCCTGGTGCAGGCCTTTTTGAGTTCATTTTATTTGGGACTCTGTGCTTCCTGGGCTTATACATTTATTTCCTTCACCAAGTTAGGAAAGTTTTCTATCTTTATTTTTTTTTAAATAGGTTTACAATTTCTTGTTCTCCCTCTCTTCTTTGGGCATCCCCATGGTGCAATTGTTGATATGTTTTAAGTTATTCCAGAGGCTCCTTAGACTCTCTTCATTTTTTTAAATTCTTTTTTCTGTTTGCTGTTCTGATTGGGTGTTTTTTGCTTCTTTATACTCCAAGTTGCTGATATGATTCCCAGCTTTAACTACTCTACTGTTGATTCCCTGTAATATATTTTTCATTTCAGTTAATGTATTCTCTGTTTATGACTAGTTCTTTTTTATCTTTTCTATCTACGTTTTTATGTTTCCTTTCTCTCTGTTGAAATGTTCACTAAGTTCATTTACTCTTTCCCTAAGTTCACTAACCATCACTATAACTGGTGTTTTGAACTCTATATCTGATAGATTGTTTGTCTCCATTTTGTTTAATTTTTTTCTGGAGTTTTGTTCTGTTCTTTCACTTGAGACATGTTTCTTTGTCTCCTAATTTTGGTAGCCTCCCTGTGTTTGTTTCTATGATTAGATAGAGCTGTTACATCTTCTGAGCTTGGTAGAGTGGCCTAATATATTTGGTGTCCTGTAGGGTCCAGGGACACATCCTCCCCAATCACCCAGCTGGGCACTCCAGGTACAACCCCCCAACCATGTGGGCTCTGTGCACCTTCTTATAGTTGAGTCTTAATTGCTTTTGGCATTTCAGTGAAAGAGATTTACCTCCAAGCCAATTGTCTGCAAGGACTGTCTGATCACTGACCACTGTGGAGTATCAGTTGTGCAGGGGCCCACCCCACAGATTAAGACTTACTTCAGCAGGCGTCTGGTGCCCACTAAGTCCTCCCCTTAAGTGTGTCTCTGCGGAGGTTGTTGGGTGGTGCTTCGATATGGTCTGAATCTGTCCACCACGTGTGCTGGCTCTGGGGTCTCCCAGCAGGTGCAGGTCAAAGTCAGCCACCACTTGTGTTCAGGCCAGGGCCACGTGGATTGAGCTGCAAAGCAATCTATAGATAGATGGCTGCTGCTTCTGTTGGACTTAGAGGTGTCCAGTTGAGGTCAGACTGCAACTGGCTGCTCTTAGTGACAGGATTGGGACCACTTAATGAAAGTTATGGGGCACATTGTAGCCATTTGTTATTTGTATGAGAGATTTTAGGAAAGTCTGAAGAGTGAGTGCTTTAAGAGGAACTGCCTGGGATTTCAAAAGCCTTCTGTCTTATTCAGCCTCACCCCCCCCCCCCCCCCCGCCCGGGCACATAGCCAGGAGTTATTGGGACTTCTCTTCTCAGCACTGGAACCCGGGGCTTGGGGACCTGATGTGAGGCTGATACTCCTCTCTCCTCACATGGACTTCTGCTGCCCAAGATATACTTCCCAATTTTTCATTGCCACATATGCGTGTGAGACCTGCCTGATCCTCGTCTGCACCCCTCATACCAGTCTCAATGTGGCTTCTTTTTTTTAATCCTCACCTGAAGATATGTTTGATTTTAGAGAGAGAAACATTGGTATGTGAGAGAAACATCAATCAGTTGCCTCCTAGACATGCCCTGACCAGGGACCAAGCCTGCAACCTAGGTATGTGCCTTGACTGATAATCAAACCCACAACACTTTGGTGTATGGGACAATGCTCCAACGCACTGACTCACCCAGCTAGGGATCAATGTGGCTTCATCTTTAAATACCTAGATGTAGGACTTCTAGATTTTGGGTGGTACTGAATGATGGTTGTTCTGTAGTTTTGATGTAATTTTGATATGGTTGTGGGAGGTCCTGAGTACATTTACCTGAGTACATTTACACTGCTTAATGTTGAATCAATTTCCATCATTTTTGCTTTGGCACTTTCAATGTCATAAAATAGCTCCAAGACTTTAAATGTAGTTTGTCACACTCCATGTCCCACTTACTTTCTTGCCCAAAATCTAAGAGATCATGGCATTGGGTGCCTACAGCAAGCTACTTAATTCCGGGACGTGAGATACTTAATGTTCCTGGTGCTACTTCTGACCGCTGGGGGATGGGAGCATATGGATAGATGTGTTCCCATTCTTAAGACAGAAAACTTAAGTGGGGCTCTAACCTGTTAGCACTGGTGGTCTTATAAGAAAAGGAAGAGAAAGATATCTTTTTCCCCATGTGCAAACACACATATAAGAGGTCCTGTGTACATATAGGGAGATGATGGTCACCTACAAAACAAGGAAAGAGGCACCAGAATGAAACCTACCTTGCTAGCACCTTGGTCCTCCAGCTTCCAGAACTGTGAAAAATAAGTTTCTGTTGTTTATGGTATTTGTTATGGCAGCCCAAGCTTGATAAGACAAGATGTTTTATTTCTCATTAAAAATAATTACATCAATAATTGTTTTAAACAGTGCTTGCCTTCCTCTTCTCACCACAGAGCTTGATACTGAGCAAATCTATGCTTTGGCAAATAGTAACACTCCTTGCTAAGTATGAATCACCTTTCAACATTTTATCTTTAAGCTTTCAATGTCAGGAAATATCTCCAAGAGTTCCTTTCATATGAGCTTTTTTTTTTTTTGTTAATGTCACCTCCTCTTGCACATCTTCACACTCTCATCACAATCACTTTCTTCATTTATGTTTTTTAGTTTGCCTCCACTAAATTCCTCTGACTGAACATCTAGTTAGGATAAAAGTTGGGATTTCTGTTGTTTAACAATTCCAATTCTGTTTACACTACTTGCCATTCATTCATTCATGACCTGACTATGAGTATAAATAGTCAATATATATATAAAGGACAATAAAAATAGTGATTAAACTGTAATAATAATTAAAAAGAACCAATTCATATAATCAAGTCAAAATGTGTAGTCATTTGTAAATGACTGTATAAAGCCTTCAGGAACGCAAAACTTACAATCAGAAAATGCCAACTTTCTTTTTTTTTTACTTTTAAATTTCCTTTTTGCAACAGTTGATTTTTTTTACATTAAATTAATTTCCATAGTAAAATTATTTTTCTCTTCAAATACAATCTTGAATACATTATTGAGCATTCCATCTAGTAGAAAGTTGGGGGTTGGGAAGTAATCATCTATTAGTTTTAAACAAGATAGGGGGAAACCAACCACAAGTTGGATGGAGTGTCATTTTTCCAAGCCATGGTACTTCCATCAGCAACAATCTCTGTAACTGCTTCCAGTGAGGCCTTTTGGGAATGATTCTGTAGAAGATGGATCTTTGAGACTGTGTCAGGTGCCAACAGGCCATTCTGGCATTCCCCAAATTCCCACTGATTGCCTTTTCAAATACATGGGAAAAATCATGGAGGTCTAGAGAAATGAGTGATGAATAGTTCCAATCTCAGATTAATCAGACAAGCTGAGTATAAAGAATGATGTATATTTCTCTTAACCATTTCATTCCACTCGTCCTTTGATTCTATACTAGGTTGAGAATGGGTTGCAGCAAAATAGGAGTAAAGATAATTTCTACTAATCTGATATTAGTCCATAAATAATACAGATTTATAGTTCTGCCTCCTATCACACCCAATTTTACATTTATAAAAAGAGATTTTATATTTTCAAGGATTAGTCAAGAGACAAAATAAAATAGCTACATGTTCCCCTTGGTGGCTGGAGAGAAGTGACTGTGAAGAGAGGTACTCACAATTTTCATTTCCTTCCTTAACTGGGGGAGCATGTCATGGCCACAAGAGCACTTGTCTAGAGTTTGTTGCTGTTCTTTTATTTTGAGCTCTGAACTCTCAAATACACAGTTCCTCAAAATGCTTCTCAGGACAGAGACCTTCTCCTCAGACTCTGCCTAGGCAAAGCTAAAAATCCAATTTAAGTATGACCCTGCAGGGTTTATTAGGTAGAAAAAACCAACTTTTAAAGTCCTACCACCCTTGATTTGTAATGATAATGTCTTCTATAATTTGTATTATTTTACTATTTTATCTATTAATAATTTATTAAGAGATTCATAAAAATGCTATTATTGACTTTATAACTCATAGGCCCCTAATCAAATACTTATAAAAAAAGGGAGGGAAGGACGGAGGGGCAAGGGAAAGTGGTGGGGGGTTGGCAGAGACAAATGTATTTGAAAAAATAAATTAAAATAAAATTTAAAAAAAAAAGAAAAGAAAAAAATTTTAATTCCCTAAAAACTACATGCTTTTTAGAGACTTACTATTTAGAGAAATACTTATCTTTTGAGATGCAAAATGGAAACTTGCATATATAAAGGGTCTTCTTTAAGGATATACTAGGAAAATGAAACTGCAGGTATTTCTTCTACATAGAGTTTGTCTTCGGATTGTAATGCACAAGACTGCTTTGAACATATTTTTCTCTAACTTTAACCAGAGGGTTAACTTAACTCATACTGAGGGGAAAAAAAAAAGTCACTGGGCATATGAAAAAGAGATTGCTGCATTAAAAATCTGGGTTTTTTAAATTAATATAAAGCATGGGTTGGTTATTTCAGTTTTATAAGATAAGAGAGAAGTCCAGAGAGCACAGAATATCTTCCAAAAAATAAATATAAATTGGCTGCCATCACTTTTCAGTTAATCCTATAGTTATTCTGTGTTCTGTTTTCCTGAAGGTGAATTTCAGTCTAACTGTTAAGAACAATATCTTCCCTTTAATAATCAGAGGATTTTAAAAGTAATTATTTTATCAGACTTACTAACTCAGAACTGTGATATTATATATAGAAATATTTATTATAGGAAACGTCAATAATTATACTGTTTTAGGTAAGAATTAATCAAATTTTTATCCACTACATGTGGGTATGGGAACAGCCCATTCTGCATCTGCACCCCTCCCACCAGTCTGGAGGTTGTGGTTTCTTTAATTCTGTAGTTGTCAGACTTCCATTCAACTCGATTTCTGATGGCTCTGAGTAATGGTTGTTCTATATTTTAGAAGCAATTTTCATGTGGTTGTGTGAAGAGGTGAACCATGTCTGTCTAACACTGTCATCTGGATGAAGGGGTTTCTCATACACTTGTTTGTAGGTGCTGTTCATGAATGTGTGTACATTGTGTGAAGATATATTGAGCTGTACATGTTCATGTGCATGTCTCTATGTAAATTATTTTTCAATAAAAATTTAACATTATAAAATAAAATGCTTCTGGTAAGATAACTTTGTTGGTTCACTTTACTTCATATAGTTTTTCGTGTTAATGTTATGATAATCAGCAGTTAATTGTACTTAATAAAAAAGCCATCATCTTCCTTGGAAAGAATTTTTATAAATTAACTACTGACTCATTCCCAAAACAGGATGTGAAGTTGAGGTTTACAAAGTGGTTCATTTGCATAGCATCAGCACTGCCATAGGGATGCCACTGATTTTTCTGATAGGCTTAACTAGATCAACACACCTGAAGATGGCAGAATAAATACCCTTAACCACAGTTTAAAAATTGTATTCATAAACATTAAAATCCACTCTTCCAGAGAGTATAACATAGTTGACTAAATTTGCATCCTATTGAAGTTCAAGGTCAGAACTTTGCCCTTAAAACAATAAGCATGTAGAGTGAAAGTTATTTGTAAAAATTCCCCAATAATGTGGCACACCAGATATGAATTTAAACTCATAGTCCCTACAAGATAGATGACTTTTCCTTTAATATTAATTTGGTCATTTTTTCTCTAATTAAACATGAGATAAAGGAGCTGGCAGGCATTTAGAACCATATTATTAAAAGGAAACAAAATTATCAGAATCACATCAGCCTCAGAGGCACCTGGGAGCTCTAATTACCTGAGGCTACAGCCAAACTATAGTGCTCAATTCAGAGTTCCTATAAGACATACACTTATTGTATGACATGGCTGTCTGGATTATATTTATTATTTAAGTTATTTTCTCTTTCATTTGTTTCCAACCTCTATCCCTGGCCCCAATGTGGTGTGCCTATAGTTGAATTCACAAAAACTAATTCCAAATATAGGACTCTACTGTATTATGAAAAAGCTTGACTTTTATAGCCACACAGATCTGGAATCAGTGGCTGAATCTTCCTCTAATTACTTAACGATGAACTTTAGTTTCCTTGTCTGGAAAATGGATATATCTATCTTACATTGTAGTGCTAAAAAATGAAAGATAAGGATATATGAAATACCTTATGTGTTGTATAGTATCTGGCACATTGTGAGTGCTCAGTAAATTCTAACTATTTTTACTATGATGGAAGAATAACAAAATAAATAAAAGATACAAAATTATTATATTTCCAAAACAAAGTTAACTTAAAATTAATTACTCTTTTTCAATCTGTCATGGAAAAATTTTTAACTTTAATTATATATATTTCCCCCAACTTAGGTTCCTTCTGAAGCTCAAGACTATGAGTCCACCATGGTTTCCATTCCAGGATCTGTTCCACTGGCAGTATGGCTTAGAAGGCCCTCCCACAGCAGATGTAGTCTGTTTCCCAGCCACTTGGATCCAGGCTGGCTTGAGGCAGGATTGGCCAGCAGAGGACAGCAGACAGCACAGTGCCCATACCTGGCTTGGGCCTCATGTGGCTGTGTAAGCTGTTACTTTGCTACTGGGTGCTCTGCCTCAGTCATGAGAACAATCTCAGGGCAGTCTGCAGGAACAGGGGAGACAATGCGAGTCAGTGACCAGTCAGCCTAACTGAGGTCCCAGACATGTGCAAAACCCCAAACTAAGGAGCAAAACCAGCCTGCAGTTCTATTATGGTCACTTCCAAATGACCACAGACACATGAGGGAGACCAGTCCACACTAGAACTGTCCAGCAGAATCATGAGCCAAATAAATGATTGTTCATTTAAGTCATCACATTTTGAGTATTTTTTTAACATAGTCATATTTAACTGACATAGACCAAGTAGTCTCTCATCAGTTCTTCAAAAGTTTCTTTTAACCCTAGAACATTAGTTGCAACTTGAGGTGCAGATACAATATTCCTGTAGATTATGTTATATGTTCAGACATTCCATAATATTCCAGTGAGACATAAGTACACAGAAACCCATAGTTGGTTTTATAAAAACATCTCTCATTGACTTGCATCAGAATCTTCTACATTTTTTTCTCAGTGAAGCTCCTGTAAACTTACTATGACAAAGACAACACTTAAATCCTAATTAATAGTGTAATTTGGTCATTGTCTCTCTACCATGTTATAAATAAATTATTTAATCAACATATATATGAGATTCTTGTCAAGGTGTTGGGGTAAATACCTTATTTAAGATTTTATGTATAATTAGGAGATATCTAATTGAGGTCAGCTTTATTTTCCTTTTTAAGATTTAAATAAGCACATATAGTAAAAATAAAATTCATACTCTCATTCTAAAGACAATAGCATAACCAATTTCTTATATGCTCTTTCAGAGATATTGAATTTGTTTGTATGTATCATGTGTACACACAAAAGTAAATGTATAATATGTGTATTTGTGTGTCTGTGTGCATATTTGCTCCTTGCATTTTGCATTAATTTACATTAGTTTATTTTGGGAATCACATCATGTCAGTATATACAGATTTTAAGGCACAACCTGGAACAAAACAAGAAAGTCAATATACACAGTGGTTAATACTATTGAACAGCTGTGATCACAAGTCTTCCAGTATCTGGAACACTGTTAAAGCTTCAGATTTTCTATTCAAATTTCATTCTTTTTATTCTTTTCACTGAACAGACAGTGTATGATTGCCAGAAAGTCAGGGTTCATTAGAGGCCATTTCTCTCCCTCTATTTAAACCAACACTTGATGAATTCATGCAATGATTAGCCCTCTAGTAGTCACTGATTTAAATAAAATCAGCCCCCAAATTTGTCAGGACAGAGAGAAGTGGACTTCAATTTGGATCAAGTTCTTTAAGTGTATAATTATTTTTTAAAGAAACCATTTTGTGCCTTAATGATATAAGCAAGTCTTATATTTTCTAAGAATGTCTATGTATGGAATCAATCTACATCCTTAAAAGAAAGGTAGATGCCAATGAGGGTAGCTGTGCTACTGAGTGTCTTGGTCTGAGGTAGAGACCCAAAGCCCAGAAACAGCTCATGCAGGTAACTGTGCACCATTCCTGAGTTCAAAAATCTAAGGCCACACTTACTCAATAGCCAAGTTTAGAAGAAGGTTTGTATCTTAATGATTGCCCTTCTTGAATCAACCCTTAAAAATAGTGCAATGCACCACAAACATACCTAAATTCTTTTTAGCACTGAGTACAGAAAAGAATCAGTTATATAGTTCCTAATTTTTTAAACAGTTTTTAATCTGTTTGTGATATTGAAAAAATATGGGTTGTTGGGTTTCGTTTTGTTTTTGTTCTTTTTATTTTGCTTTTTGGGTTTTTTGTTTTTGTGTTTTGTTTTTGTTTTGTTTTGTTTTGTTTTTCATTTTACCACCTCCTTCAGATGATGCTGGCTAAGTCCTGAAGACATAAAGTCAATAAAACAGTAGCAAGTATTATAAGAAATTGAATTTTTAGCCCTTTTTAAAAATAATCAGATTAAATTCTGAGTGCATTTTCTATAATAAAAATTTCAAAGAGCTTGATATCTGGGACAGATTTTTTTTAGCAATTTACAGGAACTAATGTGGGAGGAAGAGGAAGAGATGGAAGGAGGAGGAAAGGAGAAGGGGGAGAGGAAGAAGCAGGCAAGATGTGGGTGAGAGGGAAGGGCGGGAGGGAAAAAGGAAGAGAATCAAAGTATCTCACTCCCAAAACTAGTAACTCCATGAAGAGGCAATTCTATTAGAGATCCTTAGCTTGCTTCTGAGCACTAGAAGACATCCTCAATGCACTTTAAACTGGAAGATTATTGTGTATGCTGATTTTTGTCACAGAGGAGGCAGTAAATTTTCTTAGACCACCAACAAATGGGCTTCAGAGAACTATATGCTGTGGAAAAGGTGATGGCTACAAAAATAACAAAAGCTTTAGGCTTATTTCTCACACTGAAAGTTTCCAAAGAGAAATCTGAAACAAAAACTCCATTCAAGGAACTGTCCGGAAGGTAGGGGTGGAAAACAGTTTATACCATTTTTTCCCCTATTATATTTTCTCTTCCTGATAATTTTGGGAATAACATCATGTCCTATATTCCTCCAGTACTATTAATGCTCTGAACTTTCTGTTCCTGCCTGGCAGGGATCCATCAATCCACACACAGTCTTTCCACTATTAAATCTATTTCTCAATATAGGTCACTTGAGTCAAAATTACTCAGTTATGGATAAAATATAATCCTGCACTAGAGGAACATATTTTTATCTCAACATTCAAAGAGTTGCCTTCTTTACATTCCCCAGTGTTAATGGAGGTTAAACTCATAACTCTTCTAGAAGAGACTGTAATTTAGAAATCTGCTCTCCCCTTGTTAATTAGGCACAACCTCTATTAACATAAAAGGAGAATTATGTGACAGAGGAGATACGATCAGACCCCTTAGTTTAAACTAATGGTGAAAGTTGTAACTTGTCCATTTTGTGAAAGTCTCCTCTGAAGTCACGCCAGCATTTATGAAAATGCCATTATAACCACAGTAACTGTTGCCTGGAGCCCATATTGTGAGAAAAAATAATTAAAAGAAGCTCTATATCAAGTCTGCATGTCATTGTCACTGAGCCTGTTGTATTTCATAGTAGGGGAGATTCACTGTGCTCATATATAGCTGCCCACAATTGATAGATTTATTTTTCTCATTATCTCTTATTGCTGTTTGCAGAAGAACCTGATGAAGGTTTTACCCCAAATCCTAACTTGAGATTAAATCACTGAAAATATAGAGTATTTTACATATTTAGCAAGATGTAAATGCAAATTTGGACATCTATGGAATGGTTAGCAAAGACCATAATATTTAGACAATTCTGATCAAAACTACATTTTTAGATTTTTTGAAAAGTCCATAACATATCCAAGTGGTATATTGTACATATAATTTAGGGAATTTTACCTTTAAATCATAAAGTTCTCCTGCAAAAATTTCCATAATTCAAGAAAAGTCATATTATTCATAGTACCTGTTTTTAAAAATAATATGAACTACCTCTCAACCAGTTGAGCTCATGGAGTTATCAGAGCACTTTACAATAGTTCATTCAGATGAAGTACATTTTTAGGCAAACACATATGTGGTATTCAACTAGAGGTTGGGGTTGTGGTAAATGAGACTACAAACAGAACACTGAGGCACTAAAATATATAAAATACGCCAACTAATGTATTGTATTATTAGAAAAATATACTCATTAATAAATTATTTACGTTCATTTTATTTTTTTTACTCTCATTTTAGACATGGTTTGAACAATTTTAGTAATTTCATTTCCCTGTTCATGAGCTATTATAAAAAACAAATAAGAAGAGGGAAAGGGAGCTGGGTGGAGGTGAAAGAGGGTATAGGAGAGATAAATAGTAATGGGGAAAAAAACAATAAAAAAGAAACTTTTAAAAATAAAAGAAGGGGAGATGTTAAGATACTTTTAGCAAAATACATTGTCTAACACTGAGGGAAAGGACAGAGAATGATATAGCATCTGGCACAAGTATTAAAAAAAATACAGCTGTCTGCATAGCTCAATGATTGCAAAAAAATAACCATTAGGTATTAAACACAAAACACCAAAATCTATTGAAAATACTATTTAAGATGACAGAGAAAGCAGTAATTCAATGTAGAAAGGCTTTCATTTTATGGCTGTTTGTTAAAGTTTTACTCACAGAAGAGAACTCTAATTAGCTAAGCAAGCCATCTATGAGGACTCAGACTTCCCAATTTCGTAAGGTAAACAAGGTTATTTTGTGTGCTTGATTATGAGCTATCAGAAATTGATTTCCTTTGACTAATATTAAGTCGTTACTCTTGCAAAGATGCATGCTAAGGAAGATGCATAGGGAATGAGTGACCTTATTGCATATATTAGTTCAATTTATCACCTATTCAATTTAATTAATTCATTAATCTAGTCATTAATGACAATAGCTATTAGAAAATTTTTATTTATTTTATTTTATTTTTATTTTTAAATCATGTTTATTCTATTACAGTTGTCTCAATTTTTCCCCCTTTGCCCCCCTCACCCACAGTCAATGCCCACTGTGTTGTCCATGTTCATGTGTCATTCACACATGTCCTTTATCTAGTCCCTTTCCCTTCCTTCCGCCATTGTCCTCTTTCCCCATCCCTTCTGGTCACTTACAGTCTCCTCCATGTTTCCATGCCTGTGGTTTATTTTGTTGAATAGAGTCCACTTACAAGTGAGATCATATGGTATTTGTCTTTCACCGACTGGCTTATTTCACTTAGTATAATATTCTCCAGTTCCAACCATGATGTCACAAAAGGTAGGAGATCCTTCTTTCTTTCTTTCCTTTTTTTAATGCAGATAGATTCTGTTTATTTACTTTTTTAAATGTGAAGATACATAATAAAATATTAAAAATTTAAATCCATTATAAAGTTTCAACAATTAAAACATGATACCAGAACAGAAATAATCAATTAGATCAATGAAATAAAATGAGCATTCTAGAAACAAATGTATGTGTGTGTGAGTGTGTGTGTGTGTATATGTGTGTGTGTACACACACACACTCTGGTTTCTCTTCAGATCATATAAAATAATGTAATATATGATTAAATTGATATTTTAAATCAGTGGGGAAAATAAGTCTTATTCAGCAAATTAGGTTGATGAACCACTGTCACTTGAAATAAAACAAATATAGAGCCCTATTTCACACATTATACAATATTCAGGTGAGTTAAAAGTCAATATGTAAAATCTGAGGAGCTTTTGGGGGAAATTCAAAATAATATTTTTCTCCAGGAAGCTATAAAGTAAAATATTAACAATATGACAATATTAAACATTTAAGACTATTTTTAAAAAAAGTTAAAGGACAAGTAATAGAACAGGAAAATATTTGCAACACATCTAAAACACGGTTAATAGGCAGTTTTTTTAGGGCAAAAATTCTACAAATATTTAATCAAAAAATGAATAAAGAATACCAAAAAGTCATTTAAAGCTTTTAAAAAAATAATAGAAATAGGCAATAAATATACAAAAACAGTTTTAATTTCAACAAATAATAAAGTAACAATTAAAATAACACATCATCAAATCAGATTACTAAGTATTAAAAATATTGGCAATATCAAGTATTGGTGACTGTGAAAGGAACTGGGTATTCATAGACTTTTTTTCTTTATCTTCTTAAAGCAGTCCCTTTAGCATATTTAGCAGTGCTGGTTTGGTGGAGGTGTATTCTTTTAGCTTTCTTTTGTCAGGGATATTCCTTGTTTCACCTTCCATTTTAATTGAGAGACTTGCTGGGTAGAGCAGTCTTGGTTGTAGGCATTTGCTTTTCATTCCTTGGAATATTTCTTTCCATTCCCTTCTGGCTTGTAGTGTTTCTGTTGAGAAGTCAAATGTGAGCCATATCAGGGCTCCCTTATATGTTACTACCTGTTTCTCCCTTGCTTGCTTTAGGATTCTCTCTTTGTCTTTGATATTTGCCATTTTAATGATGATGTGTCTTTGAGTGGGCCTCATTGGGTTCCTCTAGAAAGGGACCCTCTGTGCTTCCTGGACTTGTGTGACTTTTTCCTCCTGTTAGGGATATTTTCCATCATTACTTTTTCCAATAGGTTCTCTATCCCTTGCTCCTCTTCTTCTCCTTCTGGTATTCCTATTTTACAGATATTACATTTAGGTTGTCTTGCATTTCCCTAAATACCTCTTCATTCTTTTTTAGTCTTTTTTCATTTTCTCTCTCTTTCTGAGAGCTTTTTTCTACATTATCCTCCAGCTCACTGATTCAATCCTTTGCTTCAGGTAGCCTGCTTTTGATTCCTTCTACTGTGTTCTTCAATTCAGAAATTGTATTCTTCATTTCTCTTTGTTTCTTATTGATAGTTTGTATGTCCTTTTTCATGCCAATATAGTTTGTAGTAAGTTCCTTGTAGTTTCCCTGTAGTTTTCTGTAATTCTTTCTGAGCCCATTGAGCTTCCTTAGAACCACTGTTTTTAACTCAATATCTGATGGTTTACTTGCCTCTATTTTATTTAGTTCTTTTTCTGGGGATTCCTCCTTTCCCTTTCATTGGGAGGTGTTTCTTTGTCTTCCCATTATTCGTGAGACTCTTTTCTTTTGCTTTTGCTTCTTGAATTGATCTGTCTTGATTTCCTGACTTTGTGGTGTGAACTTCTATGGCGGGAGACTGCTGTTTTTTTTCCTCTGTGGATCTGCCTTTGATCATGTCAGATGTCATCCCTGTCTGACCTTAGGCAGTCTGTTCTAGACTTTCAAGGACTCTACTGTCTGTGGCTGTCTCCTTCAGCTGTTAATCTAGTCCCTCTGCACTCAGTAGGCTTGTTTAGATACACCACAGGGCAGGACAGGGTCCCTCCTTGGGGGGTGGGGTTATTGGGTCCCCTCAAGCTACTGCTGCTCAGGAGAGTGGTCTGCCTGAGCAAGATGGCTGCTGCTGCATGGGGGATGAGTCAACACTGGGATCCACCCCAGCTATTTTCTCAGTTCTCTCCTCAAAGCCTCCTTCTCCAGGCTCTCTTCAGGCATCTCTATCCCGCTCTGCCCCTGCCTTTGCCAGAGACCAGGGCAAGTGGCTGGAAATAAAATTTATGTGTTGGCCCTTTAAATGGCTCTTTGCATTTCTAGTTGCCTGTCTTTGGCAGAGAGCAACCCTGTCTTTTCACAGCTGACTGTTATCTGTGTACTTTTTGGGTTCTGGTGCTGTAGGCCAGAGATCCCCGTTTATGGTTTCGACTCCGCTCTTCTCAGGGGGATCCAACTGGCCTTTTCAATATCCTTCTGGTGCTGCCGTCCATGGGCACCATGCCCACTTCTTGAGTCTCTAGCAAACTCCTTACCAGTTAGGTTGTGTTAAAGCTGATTCCCCTGTCTGTCCAAGGTTATAAGGCTCCTCTTTCGATATTGTTCAGTTGTTTGTTCAAAGTGATTTCTCCACAATTTAGTTGTAATTCCAGGTTGGTCCTGGGAAGAGGTCAGTGTGACTTCCACTTATTCCTCAGCCATCTTGGTTCTCCCTAGAAAATTTTTCAACCTATTTTTATATACTCTTTTTCACCCTATCAAAACATAATTTCAATTAGGAAAATAGATGACAATAAAAATGGCAAACATGTATAGCACTGGCCGTTTCAGGTCCTGTCCTAAGCCCTTTATATATATTATGTAATTCAACCCTACAACTCTCCTGCAAGATAGGGACAATTATCACCTTTATTTTAGAGATGAGAAAACAGGTTCTTGCTAAAACCAATGTTCAAAACACTTGATTTTTTTGGTGTAAATAGCAGAAACCCAAATAAAGCTAGTTTAGGGTGAGAAGGACATACTTTATTTATTCATCAAACTGGAAAGGCACAGGTTCAACTGACTCTGGAAGATCAATGCCCCTTTGCTTTGCAGCACTCAGCTTCTAAACTTTCTGCTACATGATGGCTGCATTATGAGGCTGATCTTTCCACAGGGCACCGAAAACAGCAGTAAGTAACCCTAACATTCTCCTTCATCAGTGAGTAACTAAATCTCAATAAATTCCTAATTAGCCTTGCCTGGACCACAGGCCCTTTCCTTATCCAATTGCAGCAAAGAAAATCTCCCCTGCCTAAGAACCTATGTGTGATTAACCGCCTGACTAGGATTCTACTGATTGGGGAAAAGCTGTTGCCCACGGAAAACAAAAAGAGAATGTTTCATTACTTGAAGAAAGAGGAAGATGTGGTGCACAGGCAGAAATAGTATTTGACAACTTCCAGCTTAATGCACACTTCCTCATGAGAAGGCTTACATTTCACTAAGGTAACAAGTACTGTGTATCAAGGACTAATTATGTGTCCAGCACTGTGCTAAACACTTCACATGCCTTGCGTCATTTAATCCCTGTAACTAGTTTGTGGTAGACATTACTATTATTTCCAGAAATTATACACAATATGCACCAATTCACCTGTACCAGTTATTTACGCTGGGACTCTTTATAATTTCCCCAGGACCCTTTTGATTTACTGGTTCCCATGCATACCAATGATGTACTTTGAATGAGCAATCTTGGTTATTTCTAATATTTCCATAAGGTAACTGAGACTCATATAATCTCATAATTAAAAAAGGTACACTGAATAAGAAGGAACCCACTAGTAGGAACTCAGTAAATGTTATTCATTATTTCTGTTCATTTCATCAGAGCATAAACATGACAAATACAGAAAAGTCATTATAATGACCTTTCAATTGTTTAATGTATAATTTACATATAATAAAGTGCACTCATTTTAAGTGCATGGTATGACAAGGTTCACCCAAATATACAACCTTGTAACTACCACACACCTAAGACAGAGGGCATTTCCCCATTTCAGTTAATTTCCTTTTGCTCTGTTCTACCCATCTCTTTCCTTATCTCTCGCAACCACCAAGGTGACTTGTCAGTATGGTTTTGCCTTGTCTAAAATTTCATATGAATGGAATCATAAAGTATATAACCTTCTTTATTCAAGTTTTATCATTCAGCATAATGATTTTGAATGTCATCTATACCACTGAATCTATCAAAGTAGTGGGCTCCTTTTCATTGCTGAATACTACTCCATCATTAGGATATGCCATTTGTTTCTTTATTCACCAGGTGATGGAAGTTGTGGCTTATTCTATTTTCTGGATATTATAAGTAATGCTACTCTGAATATTGTGGCAACACTATAAATCCTATTGTAGAATTAATGTTCATTTTTCTTGGGTAGATACCCAAAATAGAAATGATAGGTCATAAAATAAGTATATATTTAACTTTGTAAGAACTACAAACCTGATTTTCAAATTAGCTGTAACACTTCTGCATTTCAATCAGCAACGAATCAGAGTTCCACAAACTATAGAGATAACTAATTACATACACTCTTATACTTGTTTTATCTTACTGTTGTATTGAGAGTATTTTGGATGAAATATCTCCTTGTCTCTACTAATATTCCGTCTTATTCATCTCTTTCTTCTTATGCTTATTATTTGAATACTGTATCATTTTCTATCATTTTACTTCCAATTTATTTGTATGTCTTCAGTTAAAGTAATCTTTTGTAGAAAGCGTAGAGTTGGATCTTGTTTTTAAATCCAATCCAACAAGCTTTGCCTTTTAATTGGAATAATCCATCTATTTATAATTAATGAGATTATTATACAACAGGATTTTTGTCTGCCATTGAGCTGTTTATTTCCCATTTGTCTCATCTCTTATTTTTCTCTTCTTTTCTTTGCTTTTATAAAAATATTTTAGTATGTCATTTTAAACTTTATTAGTTTTTACTCTATTTGTGTGCATTATATTTTACTGGTTCATGAGGAATAGCAACATGCCTTGTTAACTCATGACAATCTACTTATATTTAATATTATTACTTGTATTACAATATCATAATTTTGAAAGAGTATAATTCTATTTACCTTATTTTTTGCTTTTTTGTCCTTTATAGCAGTGTACCTTATAAACCCTACACCACCTTTTTTAAATTTAAGAAGAGAAAAAAAATTACTTGTATTTTTTAATCCTCACCAGACAATATTGATTTTAGAGAGAGAGAGGAAGGAAGAGAGAGAGATAAACATTGATGTGAGAGAGAGACATTGAGGGGTTGCCTCTCATACATGCCCAAACTGAACCCACAACCTAGGTATGTTATTAGACCAGGGATCGAACCCTCAACCTTTTGATGTGCAGGCCATTCCTCCAACAAACTGAGCAACCTGGCCAAGGCTACTTGTATAATCTTTTATATTGCCACATATGTCTCTGTTCCAATGCTATTTGTTTCCTTCTAATTATCCATATTACTATCCAGTGCCATTTCTCTTGAGCATAAAATTACTTTGGTATTTCTTTTTCTTCTTCTTCTTCTTCTTTTTTCTTTCTTCTCCCTTTATTCCCCTCCACCCTATACCACCCTATCCCCCAGCATTCACCCCTTCTTAGTTCATGTCCATGGGTTGTACATATAAGTTCTTCGACTTCTCCATTTCCTGTGCTATTCTTAACCTCCCCCTGCCTATTATGTTCCTACTATTTATGCTGCTTACTCCCTGTACATTTCCCTCCATTCTCCCCTCTGTTTTACTCTTCATAGTCCTTTATCTTCTTTTATCTTAGATAAAAGTCCTTTTAACATTTCATATAATAAGGGCTTGGTGATGATGAAATCCTTAACTTTACCTTATCTGAGAAGCATTTTATCTGTCTTTCCATTCTAAATGATAGCTTTTCTGGATAGAGTAATCTTGGATGTAGGTTTTGCTTTTCATGACCTTGAAAACTTCTTGCCAGCCCCTTTTTGCCTGTAAAGTTTCGTTAAAGAAATCAGTTAACAGCCTTATGGGAACTCCTTTGTAGGTAACTGTCTCATTTTCTCTCGCTGCTTTGAAGATTCTTTCCTTATTTTTAATCTTGGGTAATGCAATTATGACGTGCTTTGGTGTGTGCTTCCTTGAGTCCAAATTCTTTGGGACTCTCTGAGCTTCCTGGATCTCCTGGAATTCTATTTCCTTTGCCAGATGAGGGAAGTTGTCCATTATTTTTTCAAATAAATTTTTGATTTCTTTCTCTTCTTCTCCTTCTGGAACCACTATGATTCAGAGGTTGGATCGTTTAAAGTTGTCCCAGAGGTTCCTAAGTCTCTCTTCATTTTTGTTTTTAATTCATTTTTCTTCATTCTGTTCTGGTTGAATGTTTATCCCTTCCTTCTGCTCCAAATTGTTGATGTGAGTCCCAATTTCTTTCCCTTTATTGTTGGTTCCCTGTATATTTTTCTTTATTTCACTTTACATGACCTTTGCTTTTTCCTCCATTTTGTGACCCAACTCAGCCAATTGACTGAGCATCCATATTACCAGTGTTTTGAACACTGCATCTGATAGGTTGACAATCTGTTCATTGCTTAGTTCTACTTTTGGAGCTTTGATATGTTCTTTCATTTTGGGCCATATTTCTTTGTCTCAGCATGCCTGTTATTTTGGAAGGGGCAGAACCTTAGGGATTCACCAGGGCAGGGCAACCCAGGTCTCTGGGTTGTGACACTGTGTGTAAGGGAGGGGTCTGAGAGGAAACAATGTCATTTGCTTGGCTTTTGGCTGGGCTTCAGTCACTTTCCCCACTACCCACAAGCAAATTGGGCCCTTCTAATGCTAATTCTCAAGTGGATGACTTTGTGTGTATTCTAAGACCCCGTGGGTCTCTCCAATGGACTATCCCTGTGAGGCTGGGAGTTTCTCTCACTGCTGCAATCCCCGTAGGTTTTTATAGCCAGAGCTTTTGAGAATTTCTTTTCCCCCAATAGAACCCTAGATTGCTCCATCTGTCTTCACTCCCCAGTTTTTTCTCCAGTTTATCCTCACACAAATGTGGTACCACCTGGACTGCCAGCTACTGCCTTGCCCACCCTGTCCTCTAGCCACTGCCTTTCCTCACGTCCTCTTTGCCCCAGCTGCCTATCTCTGCCCTTCCTACCAGTCTGGATGAATGTTTCTTCTTTAACTCCTTGGTTGTCGAACTTCCATACAGTTCAATTTTCTGGTAGTTCTGGTTATTTTTTGTTTTTAAATTTGTTGTTGTCCTTATTTTGGTTGTATGAGGAGGCAAAGTGCATCTACTTACACCTCCATAATGGCCAGAAGTCCTAGGTTTCTGTCAAGAAATTATATTTTATTTCTATATTTGTAGAATACTTGCAGAGATTTCTTGGTTACCAGGTTTTTGTTAGTTTAAATTATTCATCATTTTAAATATATAAATCCAATCTCTTCTGGTCTGTATAAGTAGTGGTGACAAGTCAGCTGTTAATCATATTGTTAGATCACTCCATGTAGTGTGTATTTTTTTTCTCTTGCTGCTTTCAAGATTTTTTTCTAAATTTCTTGTTTTTCAGGTGTTTTAATATGGTGTATTGAGACTGAATTAGTGTGTGTGTCTGTTTATGTATCTTATCAGCTTCATTGAGCTTCTTAGATCTCTAAGTTAATGACTTCCTTAGAATATTTTAAAAGATTTGACCTTTTTTCCAAATAGTTTTTCTGTCCCTTTCTCTCTTTTTGCCTGTGGGACAGCATTTGCACATATATTAAACATTTCAATATTGCCTTAGAGTTCTCTGTGGTTTTGCTCATTTTTGCTAAATATTTTTCTTCATGATCATATTTGGTCATTTCTAATATAACTTTATTTCACTGATTTTTTCTTCTGCTATTTCAGATTTTCTGTTGAGCTCATACAGTGAGGTGTTTCCATTTTGTGTTTTTGTACAGTTTACATCTCTCTGTTGAAATTTCCTGTTTACTAATTAACATTATATTCCCTTTTAATTATCTGAATATATTTAAAATTGCTTCTGAAATATTTGTTCAGTACATCATCAGAGTCCTTTGCTGTTAGTTTCTACTGGTTATCACTTAGAGTCCACCAAAGAAACACTTTCCTACTTCTTTGCATACCTAGTAAAGTTTGGTTTGAAATTATGTGTAGATTATATCTTGTAGTGATTCTGGAATATTCTGAGTATTCTTGGCTTGTTTGTTTTATTTTTTTCTTGTCATTGTAGTAGATGATTTACTTGCCCAGAATCAATCTATGAAATAGTCATCTCTGCTATGTCCAGCCACTGGTGTATGATCAGTTTTCTTTGGCTTCCAGGTAGCTGCTTGTTTGGCTTAGCCCTTGAGTGCCCCCTGTGCCTACATAGTTTATGTTTCAGCCAAAGTTTTGGGAATATTTTACATTCAGAATTTAGGGTTCACTCTCTCTGTGGTAGTTTCTGGGGGGGTTTTCTCTAGATTTCAAATTATTTTTCCAGCCTCAACTTCCTACCTCTGATAAAAGAAAAACAAAATAGGATTCTGCTTTCCATCACTTGATGTGATTTGGAGAACAAAGTCAATCAAAAATGAAGGAAACTCACAAACCTCAGCAACAGCAGTTCTGAATTTTAATAGTAGCTAACCCTTTTGGATCTAGCTCGTTTTTTTTTTCTGGGCTCCCTTATTTCAAGCATGTGTAGTTTTGTGCTCAGTGAGAGGTTTGGGAAGAGATTATACTCAGACTTTGGACGTCAGACCCCTAAAGCTCTTTCACTTCCCAAGTGTCCTCTTTAAAGGTGGAACATTTCTGTTCTCTGAACTCTATCACCTACTCCTTCTAACTGGTAAAAGAGATTGGGGTAGTTTTACATGAGATAATTGTAATTTATATGAAGTTATAAGGAATAAAAAAGAAAGATCCCATGTATACTTTCTCAGTTTCCCTCAATAGTAACACTTTTAAAAACTATAGTATGATATAAGGACACAGATATTCCCCACTTCCACTTTTCAAAAGTTCACTTTATAACATTTCACTTTTATGAAGGTCTTACAATTAGTCTCTGTTTTCACAAACAGAATCCCAAAGAGGATTTTTGCTTTTGTGAAAGGAGGTGAGAAGTAAAACTAGTGCTCAGTATTCATTTTGCAGCAAGCTGTCACAGAGGCAGTGTACAACCTAAGCAGAGAAAGTGGCCTCACCAAGCTCCTTCCCTTGGAACTGTACTCAGCATCTCGGCTTCAAGCCACCAGAGCTTTGAACTATGTCTGTGAGCATATGTGCTTTATTTCAGTTTATTTTGTGCACCTATTAGCAACTTGGGTCCTAAGGTAATTGTTTCTTCACTTTAATATCATTTTGTCTTCTAAAAGTTTTCATAGGAATGCTATACCATCCCATCTCAGAGGAAACATATATTGACACTGATGCACTACTCTGATTTTATTCACATTTCCTGAATTTTACTTGTATTTATGTGTTTGTGTATGTATTTCATTCTATAAAATTTTATCACATGTGTTTTTGTTTCCATCACAACGGTCCTGATACCTAAATAGCTCCATCACCAGAAGGATCCTTTGTATTGCCCTTTTATGACCATATATGCCTCCTTCTCACCCTATCCCTTTTAAACCTTTGGCATTCACGAATCTGTATTCCATTTCTAGAATATCTCCAGTTCAAAATGTTATACAAATGGAATCATTCATTATGTAATCTTCTAGGATTAGCTTTTTCATTTATCATAATTCCTGATATTCCTCCGAGTTGTGGTATATATTACTAGTTATTTCAGTCTTATTGTTTAGTAGTATTTCATAAAATAAATATGTCAGTTTCTTTAACATTCATCTGCTGAAAAACACTTGAGTTCTTCCCAGTTTTTAGCTAACATGAATCAAGCCATTATGAACATCTGTGTATAGATAGTGGTTGTTGTGTGTGTAAACATTGGTTTTCAATTCTCTGGGATAAATGCCCAAGAGTTCAATTGTTGGGTCATATGGTAATTTTCTGTTTAGTTTCAAGAGAAACTGCCCAACATTTTTCCAGAGTTACTGTACCATTTCCATTCCAAACAGTATTAGTGATCGAGTTTCTCCACCTCCTCATCAACATTTGGTGCTGACATCATTCTTCATTTTAGCCACTCTTCTAATGTGTGCAGGGATAGCTTATTGGGGTTTTAATTTGTATTTTCCTGAGGTACTCCATCTAGAATATCCAGAGAACCTTAACAAATAATCAGGAAATGGACAAAGACATGAAAGACTTTTCACTGAAAAGGATATACAGATGACAAATTCTAGATATTAACTTTTTTAAATTATTCTTTGCAGGAGGAATTACCAGACCTCTTCATGCCACCATTACTGAATTAAAATTACATAGAAATACATGTATAGCACAAATATAACGTAGAATGGAATTTTGTTTTATATTTGAACATAACACTATTATGTTGTGAAATGCCCGACCTGGTTTCAGGTGCTGTAACCCTGCTGACAGGCTGCAGGGCCCCAAGTCTGGAAATAATCAGGAGGCCTTGGAGAGGCAGTCTCCTGAGGAGACTTGGCCTGTCCCCCACTGTTTGCCTTGTGATGATCCCTGCCAATGACAGATAAGACCCCTCGAGGGAGGGGAAACCTAAGCCAAGCATCGATTGATATAGGCAGCAGACAAGAAATTGGGGACACGGAGAAGGGGAAAAATGGCCCCCGCACCTCTCAGCTTGGCTTAGACATGGCCAGAGTCCTCATTACAGCCGAGAAGTAGTCTCCTTATCTCTTGGTGGTTCCCTACCCACACCTGGCTCAGGCTTGAAAACAGTGCATGAAACAGCCTTAAATCAGGTCTAAAAGTAAATTCTTTAAAGTGGGCTTTGTTCCTTCCTCACATCTCTGGCCAGCTCATGCTGCGAAAGACATTTACATTATTTACACCCCTTACCCTATATCGTTAAGGTGCTTGCCCTTATCTCTAGTCTCTTGTTTATTCTGGTCTCCTCTAGGACCCATATAAATCAGTGTATTCCTGTCACTTCTCTTCTTAAAGAAGTCATATTCTCTGTGAAATTTAACATACGAATGTAATGAGATAACATATGCTTTACTGTTACTTAGCCCCACTGATAAGATTTTCAATAAAAGCCTTGGAACAAAGGAAGATGGGGCCTTCCCCACTAGAGGGACATATCTCGGCCTTCTCCAGTAAGAGGGAAGTGCCCCCATCTGCTTTCCTGGCAAACAGAGAAGTGTTGGTGACGTTTTGTGTTTATCCTCCTCATCTGTGACAACCCCGGGACGGGCTCTGTGGGATTCAGAGCCCTGATCCTATCTCAGCTGGCCCAGCTGGTTTCCCTCAGGTTCATGGAGCTCCACACTCTCTGCGATGCTCCCCGGCAGTGGCGCACCCCATCTAGCCACCTTGCAGTGCAACACTATTACAAATAAGAACAGGCTCTGTGCTGGGAGAAAAACAAATTATATATCAAAAAATATAGTGATTATCTTTGATGATAGTAACATGAGTGATTTTTGTCTATTTTCCATTTCTTTTGTGCTAGTGGGTGGTTAGGAAGTTATCTTCCATAATTACTAAATTATTTTAGCACATTTATTAGGTCACAACTTAATCATTGCTGAAAATATGTTTTTCAAAGAGGTGACTGAAAATTCCAACATGAATATTATGCATAGATACAAAAATTTCTAACTAATCCCTGAACTCAACTTTGGTAAAGTAACACATTTCCCTAAATCTCCTGAAACTGCAAGTAACTTCAGAGGGGAGCATATAACTTTTCTGTTATTAAGTAAATGTTCAGGTAATGATTTCAAATAGATTTAGTAATTTCATTCATACAAATAACAAGCACATAGCTTGTTATTAATGATAATAATGTCTCATAAATAATTTGATCAAGTTTTAACCATATCTTAAAATGAGGACTTAAGGTTAGCCTCCTGAAATATTTAAATTAGTATGCAATCACTTAAAATAAAATTTATGTAAGGAACATTAGACAAATATGAAATATATTTTGAGTGGAACATTTTCAAAAGTATTTCACATACAATAAATCAAAATTAGGTAATGAACTATAATTTTATGGGCATTTAGGCAAAGTTTCTTAGGAAAAACTGGTCCTCAGCAAGTCTTTCTACTTTGCTAACGATAATACATTCAAGTTACAGTGAATCACTTAGAATTTCCTATAAGTGCAGCTGAACATTTTGGATTTTCTTAGAGAAATTTGTATAATCCATTTAAAATTTATTTTGGTTCATTTTTTTCCCTAGAACAAACAGAGAAATCAGTCTTCCTCCTAAATCTATAAATTTAGCATATTAAACTGTCTTTTAGACTCTAATATCATATAATAGATTCCAGAAATTTTCCTTTTAAATTTATAAAAGTTCATAAAGTCCTATAAGTTAAAAAGAAATAAAAGTGACTTATTGGGTAATCAAGCCATTCTCATGCCAATATTACAAAATTCTGTGATCCCTTGGTGGAATGCATAAACCTTCCATCTTCAACATATGGCCATTAACATTTAAACATTGGGGGGTAATGGGGAAAAGAATGGGAAGGATCAAATCAAGGAACATGTATAAAGGACCCATGGATGAAACCAAAGTGGGGAAGGATTAAGGATGGGAGGTGAGGGTAGGTGGGGCAGAGGAAAGTGGTGGCAGGAAAATGGAAACAAATGTATTTGAACAATAAAAAGTTTTTTTTTTTATTAGCAAGGTTGACAAGTAATAAATAACTTCCAATGACACTACCACCCACACATCAATGACAGTGACCTATATTGCAACCTGACCTGCTAATTGAAGTTGTTGAATATTACTTCTAAGAGTTTTCTTTTTGCCTGGAAAAAGAATTGGAGAGAACCTGCCCCCAGGTGGGATTCTTCCCTACCCTGTGCTGTCTAAGCTGCCTGCTCAGTGGAGAGTGGCACCCACAGATAGTACATTCCTGGCTAAAGGGGGTGCAGAATGGTCTGGAGACACTTGAGGAGAGACTGGGAATGGAGGCTTTGGGGAGAGAGTAGCTGGCGGGATCCCAGTGCTGACTACTTCCACATATGGCAACAGCCTTCTTGCTCAGGCAGACAACTCACCTAAGTGGCAGCAGATGAGAGGACCCAATAACCCTGGCCCCAGGAGGGACTGCGCCCCACACTGTGGTGTCTAAGCCAGCCTACTGAGTGCAGAGTGACTAGATTAACAGCTGAAGGGGACAGCCACAGATAGTAGATTCCTGGAAGTCTTGGACAGACTGCTTAAGGTCAGACAGAGTCAACATCTGACATCATCAGAGGCAGATCTAGGAAGTAAAAACAGCGGTCTCCTACCATAGAAGTTCACACCACAAAATCAGGAAATCAAGACAGATCAACTTAAGAAGCAGAAGCAAAAAAGAAGAGTCTCACAAATAATGGGAAGACAAAGATATACCCCCCAGTTGAAGAGAAAGGATGAATCCCCACAAAGAGAACTAAATAAAATAGAGGCAAGTAAACCATCAGATATTGAACTACAAACAACAGTTCTAAGGAATATTAATGAGCTCAGTAACCTCAGGGAGAATTATAGAAACTACAGAAAAACTAAGAGGAACTTACTGCAAATTATATCAGCATAAAAAAAAACATAGAAAATATAAATAAGAGAAAAGAGAAAATTAAGAATATAATTTCTGAATTGAAGAACACAGTAGAAGAAATCAAAAGCTGGCTAGATGAAGCTGAGGACCGAATCAGTGAGCTGGAGGATAATGTAGAAAAAAGCTCTCAGAAAGAGCAAGAAAATGAAAAAAGACTCATAAAGAATGAAGAGGCATTTAGGGAAATGCAGGACAACATCAAATATAATGATATCCCTATAATAGGGATACCAGAAGGAGAAGAAGAAGAGAAAGCGATAGAGAACCTGTTGGAAAAGTAATAGTAGAAAACTTCCCTAATTGGAGGAGAGAAAAAAGTCACACAAGTCCAGGAAGCACAGATGGTCCCACTGAAGGGGAAACCAATGAGGCCCACTCCAAGACACATCATCATTAAAATGGAAAATATCAAAGACAAACACAGAATCCTAAAGGCAGCACAGGAGAAACAGGTAGTAACATATAAGGGAGCCCTGATATGGCTAGCAGCTGACTTCTCAACAGAAACACTGCAAGCCAAAAGAGAATGGTGAGAAATATTCCAAGTAATGAAAAACAAAGGCCTGCAACCAAAACTACTCTACCTAGCAAGGCTCTCAATTAAAATGGAAGGCAAAATAAGGAGTTTCCCACACAAAAGAAGGCTAGAAGAATACACCTCCACCAAACCAGCACTGCAAAATATGTTAAAGGGACTGCTCTATGATGAAGAAAAGGAGTCTATGAATACCCAGTTCCTTTCACAGTTGTCAATACTTGATATTACCAATATTTTAATATGTATTAATCTGATTGTGACAATAATGTGTAATTTTAATTGTTCATTATTTGTTGAAAGTAAACCTGTATTTGTATATTTCTTGCCTATTTCTATTATTTTCAAAAAGCTATAAATGACTTTTTGATATTCTTTAGCCATTTATTGATTAAAGGTTTGTAGATCTTTTTTCCCTAAAAAAAAAAAAAAAAAAAAAAAACAGAAAAACACACACAAAAGAAACAATTATTAACACTTTTTTAGATGTGTGGCAAATACTTCCCCATTCTATTACTTGTCCTTTAACATATTTTATATGTATATTACTATATAGTCTTAAATGTTTAATATAGTCATATTGTCAAAATTTTACTTTATAGCTTCTGGGTTTGAATATTTTACTTCACGGTAAGAAAAATATTAATTTGTATTTATTCCTAAAACTCCTTAGATTCTACACATTGATTTTTAACTCACTCAAATATTTCTAGTATAATGTGTGAAATAGGGCTCTATATTTGTTTTATTTCAAGTAATAGTGTTCAATGCACCTTATTGGTCGAATAAGTTTTATTTTCCCCATTGATTTGAAATATCAATTTAATCACATATTACATTGTTAGACAGATATATACATTTGTTCTAGAATGTTCATTATATTTCATTGCTCTATGTAATTTCTGTGCTGGTGTCATGCTATTTTAATTGCTAAGACTTTAAAATGGTTTTAAATTTTTTAATATTTTATAATTGACTTTGACATTTAAAAAAGAAATGAGATTGGAAAGATGGCGGAGGAGTGAAAGGGAGCTACGCTGACCTCCTCCCAAAACCAAACTGGAATTGCAACTGAATAATGGAGTAATCACCTGGAAAGCAGCGGAGCGATAGTGGGAGAGGAGCCTTTGTGCCGCGGACAGTGGACTCTACTCTCACACAATCCAACGGGTGAGAATTGCGGTGGAGGCTCGAGAGGGTGGGCTGGGTGCCCATGGGCACTGGCACCAGAGGGACATTGAAACGGCCAGTTAGCGTCCCCTCGAGAAGAACGGGGTTTGAATCATAAACAGGAACCCCTAAACTACAGGAGCTAAAGCCAAGAAAATACAGACAAAACGCAACCGCAAAAAGTTTAGGGGTGCTCTCTGCCAGAGACAGGTGGCTGGGGATGCAAAAAGACATTTAAAGGGCAAACGCAAAAGTTGCAGCGGCAGCCACCCTCCTTGATCGCTGGGTAGAGGCGGCAGCAGGGTGGGCTGGTGCCTGGGAAAAGACTGGTGAGGAAAACTGTGTGAAGAGAACTGACACGGCAGCTGGTGGAGCCCGGGTGATAATGCACTTCCCACTTTGCAGATACCATCTCACTCAGGCATAAGGGAATCAATTAACATGCCTTTTGTGCGCTCCGCACACAGCTTGTACACGTGTGAGCTACGGGGCTGAGTGCAGACTGGCTGGGAGAGCCTTGAGGAGAGACTGGAGACGGAGGCGTTGGGGAAAGAAGGGGAAGAGGAACCGGGAAGTCCCGTCTCCCTCCCCGTTCTGTAGTCTCCATTGTGGGCTGGAAAGGCGCGACCCCAAACGACAGAAGAGGGGTGCGCATGAACCAGACTGCCTGCAATTGAAACACAGTCCGCACAGGGGTTGGATCCCTAGCCGAAGGGGTCACAGAAATGCCCAGAGGCCCCTGAGGGGAGACTAAAAACGGAGGCATTGGGAAAAGAACGGGAGGAGGAACCGGGAGTCCCGACTCCCTCTCCTTGCCACAGTCTCCATGCGCGGGAAGAGGCCACACCCCCAAAGAGCCAAAAGCTGAAAAGCACACATAGACACCCCCAAAACAGCCAGAGCAGGTGCGCACACTTGCGCCGAGTGACCGGCGAGGGTTGGCGAGCGTGTGTGTGACCCACGCGGGCTGGTGAACGCTGGCACTGGCCGGCAAAGCCTCACACAGACTGACACCCATACGGCCTGCGAGGGAGTGCACAGAGGGGCAAGACAGGCATAAATTGACCTACCCGCCGCGATTGCGGAGCGGCCCACAAAATAAGTAGAACTGCCCAGAGTCCCTGGAGGAGAGACCAGAAACAGGATTAACCGGAGAGTCCTAGAGCAGATTTCCTCCCATTTCCGTAGTCCCCATTTGGTGAGGGCAAGCAACGCACCCAAAGAGCCAAAAGGGGGGAAAACACACAATAGAAGACCCTAAACTGACCAGTGCCGCGAAGCTCGCATGCCAGGGAGGCCAGATGAGTACGGGAGGTCGCGAATAAGCCCCCTGGTCTGGGGCAAGCACAGGTAAGCCCAGGCAGGCGGGGGACCCTGCCGCGCTGGGAACGCGCCAAGGACCCGCGTAATAGTGCAGAGAGATCCCTAGAAATAGCTCAGCTCTGACCAAAGGGGTCACAGAGCTGTTGCAAGCAGGAGTCAGACACAGGCATTAGACTCCTGAAAGACTCAAACAAACAACCGAAGGCCCTATAGGGTCAACAACTGACATCATCAGAGGCAAGCCCAGAAAGAAAAGCAAAGGACAAAAATACTTAACAGACTCTCACAAAAATGGGAAGAAAAAGAAGTTCTCCTCAAATGAGTGGAAAAGGGGACTCCCCACAGAGAGAGCTAAATGAAATAGAGACAAGGGAACTATCAGATATGGAATTCAAAACAATGGTTCTAAGGAAGCTCAATGAGCTCAGCCAGCTCAAAGAGAACTATGAGTAACTGCAGAGAAACTATCAGGATCTTACAGCAAACTATATCAGCCTGGAAAAGGACATAGAAATTATCAAGAAGACACAAGAGGATATGAAGAATACCATTTCTGAATTGAAGAACACAGTAGAAGGAATCCAAAGCAGGCTGGATGAAGCCGAGGATCGAATCAGTGAGATGAAGGACAAGATAGAAAAAAGCTCCCAGAAAGAACAAGAAATGGAAAAACAGCTCAAAAAGAATGAAGAGGCATTTAGGGAAATGCAGGACAACCGGAAACGCAATAATATCTGTATAATAGGGACACCAGAAGGAGAAGAAGAGGAGCAAGGAATAGAGAACCTCCACGAAAAAGTAATGATGGAAAATTTCCCTAATTTGAGGAGAGAAAGGCTCTCATGGATCCAAAGGCACAGAGGACCCCACTCAAGAGGGACCCAAGGAGGTCCACTCCAAGACACATCATCATTAAAATGGCAAATGTCAAAGACAAAGAGAGAATCCTAAGGCAGCAAGGGAGAAGGAGAAAGTGACATACAAGGGGGCCCCGATACACCTAGGAGCTGACTTCTCAACAGAAACACTACAAGACAGAAGGGAATGGCAACAAATATTCCAAGCCATGAAAAGCAAGGGCCTACAGCCAAGGCTGCTCTACCCAGCTAGGCTCTCCATTAAAATAGAAGGAGAAATAGGGAGTTTCTCAGACAAAAGAAAGCTAAAAGAATACATCTCTACCAAACCAGCACTCCAATATATGCTAAGGGGACTGATTTAAGCAGATGAAGGAAAAGAATGAGACAGAGAGGAACACAAGGACAAAGAGAAAAGATGAGTAAGTTTCTATCAGTAATATCTCTCAATGTGAATGGACTAAATGCCCCAATCAAAAGACCACAGAGTAGGTGAATGGATAAGAAAACATGACCCACACATATGCTGCCTGCAAGAGACCCACCTCAGAGCAAAAGACCTACACAGATTGAAAGTAAAGGGATGGAAAATAATATTTCAAGCAAATGGACATGAGAAAAAGGCCAGCGTTGCCATACTTGTATCACACAAAGTAGATTTCAAAGCAAAGGCCATGAAGAGAGAGCCAGAGGGGTAATTTATCATACTTAAAGGAAGAATCTATCAAGAAGACATCAACATTGTAAACTTATATGCTCCCAATATAGGAGTGCCCAAGTTTATAAGGAAATTGTTGGATGACTTCAAAAAAGATATAGACAGCAAACACTGATAGTAGGGGATTTTACACCCCACTGTCAAAAATGGACAGATCTTCCAAACAAAACATTAATAAACATATTGTGGCGCTGAATGACACACTGAATCAAAGAGACTTAACTGACATACATAGAATCTTACATCCCAAAGAAGAAAAATACACATTCTTTTCAAATGCTCACGGCAGTTTTTCAAAGATAGACCACATGATAGGACACAAAGCAAGCCTCAGCAAATTCAGGAAAATTGAAATAATACCAAACTTTTTTTCAGACCACAAGGCCTTGAACCTCGAAATCAACCTCAAAGAGAAACTTCAAAAACTTGCAAACTCATGGACACTGAACAGTACACTATTAAACAATGAATGGGTCAATAATGAGATAAGAGAAGAAATCAAAAAATTTCTGGAAACAAATGAAAATGAACAGACAACAGTCCAAAACCTATGGGACACAGCAAAGGCGGTCCTGAGAGGGAAGTTCATAGCAATACAGGCTTACCTAAAAAAGATAAAAACATTTCAAATAAAAGACCTAACACTACAACTTCAAGAACTGGAGAAACAACAACAAATATATCCCAGAGCAAGTAGAAGGAAGGAAATAGTCAAGATTAGAGCAGAACTCAATGACATAGAGACAAAAAGAACAATTCAGAGGGTCAACCAATCCAGAAGCTGGTTCTTTGAAAAGATTAATAAAATTGACAAGCTATTAAGCAGACTCATCAAGAAAAAAAGGGAGAGAACCCAAATTAATAACATCAGAAATGAAAGAGGAGAAATAACAACTGATACCACAGAAATACAAATGATCATCAGAAACTATTATGAACAATTATATGCCAAGAAATTTGAAAATCTTGATGAAATGGACAAATTTTTAGAAAAGTATAATCGTCCAACACTGAAGGAGGAAGAAACAGAAAGCTTGAACAGACCGATAACAGCTGGGGAAATTGAAGCAGTTATCAAGAAACTCCCAGCACACAAAAGCCCAGGGCCAGACAGTTTCCCAGGAGAATTTTCCAAAACATTTAAGGAAGAGCTAACCCCTGTCCTTCTCAGACTATTCCAAAAAATCCAAGAGGAGGGAAGACTCCCAGACTCCTATGAGGCCAGCATCACCCTGATCCCAAAACCAGATAAAGACCCTACAAAGAAAGAAAACCACAGGCCAATTTCGCTGATGAACATAGATGCTAAAATCCTCAAGAAAATATTGGTAAACCACATCCAGCTATACATTCAAAAGATTATCCACCATGATCAAGTGGGATTCATCCCAGGGATGCAGGGATGGTTCAATATACGCAAATCAGTAAACGTGATACACTACATAAATCAAAGAAAAGACAAAAACCACATGATCATCTCGATAGATGCAGAAAAAGCATTTGATAAGGTACAGCACCCATTTATGATCAAAACACTCAGCAAAATGGGAATAAATGGGGCATTCCTCAACGTAATAAAGGCCATATATGAAAAACCTACAGCTAACATCATACTCAACAGGTAAAAACTGTAAGCTTTCTCACTAAGATCGGGAACACGACAAGGATGTCCACTCTCACCGCTTCTTTTCAACATCGTATTGGAAGTCCTAGCCACAGCGGTCAGACAAGAGAAAGAGATAAAAGGCATCCAAATAGGAAAGGAGGAAGTAAAACTATCATTGTTTGCAGATGATATGGTAGTGTACATAGAGAACCCTGTAGACTCTACCAAAAAACTCCTCAACCTAATAAGTGAGTTTGGCAAAACAGCAGGATACAAAGTCAACATTCAGAAATCAAAGGCGTTTTTGTACACCAGCAATGCAATAGAAGAAGAAGAAATCAGAAAAAATATACCATTCGATATAGCGCGAAAAAAATAAAGTACCTAGGCATAAATTTAACCAAAGACACAAAAAACCTGTATGCAGAAAACTATACAACACTGAAAAAAGAAATTAAGGAAGACACAAATAAATGGAAGCATATACCATGCTTATGGATTGGAAGAATTAATATCCTCAAAATGTCCATACTACCCAAAGCAATTTATAGATTCAATGCAATCCCTATTAAGATACCAATGACATATTTCACAGAAATATAACAGACATTTCAAAAATTTATATGGAACACTAAACGACCTCGAATAGCCGCAGCAATTTTGAGAAAGAAACACAAAGTAGGAGGGATCACAATATCGGGCATCAAACTCTACTACAAAGCCGCCATACTCAAAACAATCTGGTACTGGCACAAGAACAGACCCATAGACCAGTGGAACAGAATAGAAAGCCCAGAAATAAGCCCAGGTCTCTATGGACATCTAATATTTGACAAAGGAGGCAGAAGCATAAAATGGAGCAATAACAGCCTCTTCAACAAATGGTGTTGGGAGAGCTGGACAGCGACATGCAAAAAATTGAAATTGGATCATCCGCTGATACCATACACAAAAATAAACTCAAGATGGATAAAAGACTTAAATATAAGTCGCAACACCATCAAAGTCCTAGAGGAGAACATTGGCAGGAAACTCTCAGATATCCCACGCAGCAATTTTTTCACTGATTTGTCTCCTAAAGCAAGGGACATAAAGGTAAGAATAAACAAGTTGGACCTCATGAAAATAAGAAGCTTCTGCATTGCTAAAGAAAACATCAGCAAAATGAAAAGGGAGCCAACCATATGGGAAAATATATTTGCTAATGATACATCAGATAGAGGTTTGATCTCCAAGATATATAAAGAACTCACTCAACTCTACTCCAAGAAGACAAACGATCCAATCAAAAAATGGGCAAAGGACCTGGGCAGATGCTTTTCTAAGGAGGAGATACAGAGGGCCCAGAGGCATTTGAAAGGATGCTCAGCATCACTAGCCATCAGAGAAATGCAGATCAAAACCACCATGAGGTACCACCTCACACGGGTCAGAATGGCCATCATAAACAGATCCACAAACAGGTGCTGGCGAGGCTGTGGAGAAAAGGGAACCCTAGTCCACTGTTGGTGGGAATGCAGACTGGTGCAGCCACTGTGGAAAGCTGTGTGGAATTTCCTCAGAAAGCTGAAAATGGAACTGCCTTTTGATCCAGGGATTCCCCTGCTGGGACTATACCCTGAGAACACCAAAACGCCAATACAAAAGAACCTATGCACCCCAATGTTCATAGCAGCACAATTTACAATAGCCAAGTCTTGGAAGCACTCTAAACGCCCATTAGTAGATGATTGGATCAAAAAATAATGGTACATATACACAATGGAATACTACGCAGCAGAAAGAAAAAAAGAAGTACTAAACTTTGCGACAGCATGGATGGAACTGGAGAGTATCATGCTAAGCGAAATAAGCCAGGGGGTGAAAGACAAATACCATATGATCTCACCTATAAGCAGAACCTAACCAACAATGCAAAGAAGCAAGGAAAATATGACCAGCAACACTGAAAGGAAAAGAAATCAACAGAGACAAGAGGGAAGGAGGGGTGGTGCAGGGAAAGGGAAGGGAAGGGGAAAGTCAAGGGACATATAGCAAGGAGTCATGGACAAAACCAAAGGGGAAGAGCTGAGGGAGGGAAGGTGGAAGTGGGCAAGGGAAAGAGGTGGGGGGAGGCAGAGACAAATGTATTTTAAAAGTAAATAAATTAAAAAAATAATAAAATAAAATAAAAAAAGAAAAAAGAATAAAAAGAAAAAACAAAGTGGGGAAGGATTGAGGAAGGGGGTTGGGTGGGACAAGGGAAAGTGGTGGTGGGAAAATGGAGACGAATGTATTTGAACAATAAAAAAGAAAGAAGGTGAAAAAAAATAAAAAAATAAAGAAAGACCAAAAATAAATAAATAAAATAAATAAAAAATAAAAAAATGAAATCAGTCTTCATTTTAAAAGAAGGAAGGAAGGAAGGAAGGAAGGAAGGAAGAAAAGAAAGAAGACAGAACTCCTACCTTTTGGACAACATGGATGGAACTGAAGAATATTATGCTAAGTGAAATAAGCCAGTTGGTGAAAGACAAATACTGTTTGGTCTCACCTATAAGTGAACTCTATTCAACAAAATAAACTAATGAACAAAATAAACCAAAGGCATGGAAACATGGAGCAGACTGTAAGTGACCAGAAGAGATGGGGAAAGAGGACAATGGTGGAAATAAGGGGTAGGGACTAGACAAAGAATATGTATGAGTGACCCATGGGCATGGACAACAGAGTGGAAATTGACTGTGGAAGTGGGGATTGGGGGTGGGATGGGTGGACGGGGGCAAAGGGGGGAAATTGAGACAACTGTAATAGAATAAGCATGACTTAAAAATTTAAAAAAAGTTAAAAAAAGTTATGGGAAAAAATTTTAAAAAAGAATTAGAAAATCCTCAGAGTAAAATATTAATAGTTAGTGTGATAATGGAAAATGTACCTTTAGGAACTCACATATTAGAAGGACAACTGTAATAGCATAATCAATAAAATATATTATTTAAAAAAGAATATCAGCCATTGCAACTTCAGGTTTCTGATATTTTAAAGAAGGAATCACCCATATAAGAACCAATGAGTTTGAAGAAAAGGTCAGTGGGTGCCAGTTTAGAGGCTGGCCTGGCAGTGAGCTGGTAGATGTAGCAGCTCCACTCCGTGATTTAAAGTGCTGTCAATTTGTCCATGACTTTCAAGTATTTCTGGAGATTAGGGTTTCAAATATGCCGTTTCAGAGCATTTTACCCTAAATGACCAAATCTAATGGCAACTAGAATGATGTATAAAAATAAAAGGAGACTTGAGCAGTTATTTCATTAAACCTCATTATCCTTTTGATAAGCCAATTAGCTTTCTGTTCAAAAAAAGTTCAAATCATGAATATTGCAACTCTCCACTAACATAATGTTTCTAAAAACACAGTGGGCCATAATGAAGGAGTTGAAAAAGGTAGTTTTAAAATTTTATATATTATTCATTTCCCATTGGCCTTTTATAACAAACAACTATTCAAAGGAAATAAGCTACCAATGAAATGTTACAGTAAAATAATCTTGGGCTGGACCTAATTAAGGAGTAAGAAAATGTGTTATTAGTGCTGAAAAGTCTGCCCCCAACAGAGTAGCAGCCTAAATCCACAGGGAATGAGAGTTCGGGCCTTCACCTTATTGCTTCTGAAAGGCATTTTAAGTTATTCAACAGGAGTGAAATTTTGTAATATTATTATACTGATATTTCATTCTTCAGCCAGTCTTTTATAGCTGATATCCTCAACTTATCTAGTAAAATTTGAAAACAGCCCATTGAGTATTGAATGAGTTTATGCCTGAGGAATTTATCTTCTTCGTGATATTTCCTTTTTGGAAAAAAATATAGCTGAACAGGTACATGATATAGCCTGATAAAAATGTCCAGGTGGCAGTTTAGAAAATGGTATGTACCAGTATGATGCATTGGCCTTTTCATTTTTTAATGACTCATTTGCAGGGACAGATGCTAATAATTGGGACTGTGCAAAGCCCACTTCCATCAGAGTATTTGTGTTGGTGAATTGAGCTCTCTCATTATACATACTTATGTTCATCCCCAACAGTGATGCCACTGACCTAACACAGCATCCTATGACACACATCTCTAAAGAGACTTCAATTACAGATGGATGGTCTTTAATTCCAGTCCTTCCCACCCTACTGGCACTGTGACTTTATAGGCAAAATGCTGCCACTGACAGTTCTGTTACAGTATTACTGCTGGTTTGAAGTGAAATCTGTTGTTTTTACATTGATGTTCAGGAAAATAGACTATATTTTTTTTTTATGTTTTGAAATTAATTAAATTTCAAAATTAAGAATTATATATAACTATCCAACCATGATTGCTAGGGCATACTTTTAAAAAATATGCTCACACTTTATGGAGGCATGCTTTCCTAGGGAAGCCAGAGCACATGAAAGGGAGAAGTGAGGCAGGGGAGGAAGGAAAACCAAGAATCCTTGGTGTATTAGGTCCTCCCAACAGAACACAGTGACATCAATCACACAGAAACCATATGGAACAGCTATGCCAAAGAACAGTGTATCGAGGTCAAGAGTAGCTACACTTTATCTGCTGACTACTTTCCCTCTCTTGTCAATAATAGGCCAAAGTTCTCCCCAGGGTTATATCTTCCCTGCACCTTTGGGTTAGGGTACAAAGTCCTTCTGGAAAGCTACTGAGAAAGCCAGACGTTTGTGGGTACAGACCTGGGACACTGGAATTTGTATGGCTTCTACCATAGCGAGTATGGTGAAGTTCATGCAGTAGTCCAGCCTCTGTCTCCAGAGAAAGGAAGTCTACAAAAACTTCAGAACCATAAGAATGGCAGGCTCTACTGGGAAGCTGGGCGAGCAACTGATACCCACAGTGAGAGTCTGCAAGTAGGTTGAACAGGTATGAAGAGGCATGTAACCTGGATCACATGACCCCAGGGATCCATATAAATAATATATGGTTCTCCCAGACAGATAGAAAATTCCAGTCAAGGATACTTTTTAAGGTATCTTTGAGCAACAAAATTTTATGATTATATGGCAGTAAGAGCCAACTGCACTATTGTTTAGCCAATTTAAACCCTAGATACAGAGAACTTCAGTGAAATTTCAACAACAGTTTGACTTTTGTATTTTTGACCTGAGAATCCCTTCCACATATCTGGTGAGTCCAAGTCAAGAATTTCTGCTAATGATGGCTGAGAGGCAGGGCTGTTTGGGAGCAGGAGATGGATGCAAATGACTTCTGCTACTATTCTACTTTTAAGAAATGTTGCAGGCATTGAAATCTAAAGCAACAGGTGACATTCTGCACAAAATATGTTCCACCACCTGGTGCCACTAGTTGGTGCTTATCTTACAAATTTCTGCTTCAAAGCGTCTCTGGAATCTGGCTGGGCAGATGACTGGCCCATGGTGCCTGTGCCACTTCTCCAGCTATCCTCCCCATTAGGTACTGACCCCTGCCTTCTGCTATAACACACTTGTCCTCAGCCTCTGACTTATATGAACAGCTCACTGACTTAGAGATGTCTGTCTGTATTGGCTTGTCTGCCTGAGATTTTTAGCTTTCTGCCTAAATAAGTCCTTTGTGCAGTCAGGAGCTTAACACTTATTTTTTAAAAATGGCAAAGAAGCTGCTTTAGTGGCAGGGGCAGCAATGAAAATGGCATTGAAGTTACTTGTTTCTTCATGTGTCTCAGAGTGAAGACTTCCTCTAGGGCAGTAACTATTTTTTGCTTAGCTTTGTATCATCAGCACCTAAGCCAAAATCTGCCATAAATATATGTTGAATAAATGAGTGGCACAGACAAGATGAAGTAGATTGGACCTAAAAAGCACAAACTTAGACTAGGGGAAGAAAATTCATATTTTTATGATAATTCCATGTGGAATACTACATAAGAAGCAGCTATGTGAATAAGCAGGATGAAACCTACAAACATGCTAACATGGCAATTTTGTTTTAAAATGCTTATAATCACAAACATATGCATGTATACATATAAAGATAGGTAAAGGAAAATACTTAAAGAAAATGTAGCAAAACATAAACAATGGATATTTATGACCAGTGAGAGTATAGATAATTTTTGTTGTATTTGTTACATTTTTCAGAATTTCTAAAATGAATATGTATTATAATTTATAATTTGAAATGTGATACTATAAAAAGTCTGCCCAAAATTCAATAGAGGAAAGGGTAGAGGGAAGTAATAAAAAATAGCCCTTTTATAATTTATCAAGATATAAGAATTGTACCTATTAGGGTAGTATTGCTACTAATGATAAACCTTATAATATAATCTCCTAGACATCAAGGTGAGGCAGAGTAAATTCTCTACATGGAGATGCTTCTGCTATATGGCTTTCTACTCTCAAGACATGCCCCACAAGATTGGTGATCATGAAAGAGACTCCTGAAAGAATCAGACAATGAGGATTTAGGGTGATAGTATGCAAAGCCACTTCTCATGCTACACACCAGCTAGAAATTAGTTCAGTCTCCTGACACAGAGCCCTGCTCTGCTCCTTGGTTCCAATTCTTATTTAGTAGAACCATTTGAAACTTTCTATTTTTAAATCTTACATAACACAAAACCAAACAAGAGTAGAACAGGCTATATGATTTTAAATAAGGGATTCTCAATAGGCATTGATTTGAGCCTCCAGAGGGCATTTGGCAATATCTAGGAATGTTTTTGGTTGTCACAGCTGGGGAGTGGGGCAGGTGCTATGAATATCTAATGGGTAAAGGCTTAATATACTTTAAAGTACAGTACAGCCTCCGAAACAGAATTATTTGACTCAGAACATCAGTACTAATGACATTGATAAACACTACTTAAGAATATAAAAGAACAGGTCAAAATGAGAATTACTGCTTCTATACTGTTAGGAGAGTGGGACATTGGGAACCAACTCCAAGCAGGGACAGACACAGATAACAGAAAATGATTGCCATCACAGCTATTCATCTCGGCTTCACCCTGCTTCCTAGATGCAGCTTGTGAGGAAAACAGATGGGATGCCCTTCACCCTGCCTAAAACAACAACTTTGTAATTGCTCACTGGAGGATCTTGACAGAAACTTCCAGGTTCCCTGTTGGGACCAGTAGACAGACAGAGCAGAAGTCAGGAAAGTGTGCCTACACTTCATGTCTGTTCTCTGAACCTTCCTCTGGAGCATTCAGTTGGCACAATCTAACCCAAGGGATGCTGGGAGAGGATGGTTTTATGCCCACAACTTTGCACTATTAAAGAAGGGTAGAATGGACTGGACATTGGCTGACTTACTCTTCTCTAAAAGAGATTATATTTCTGTTTAAATGCAATCAGCACCTATGTCATTCCTGAATTCTTAGTCTCATTAGTCTCTCAACTGGATTTTGGTTTTCAAGATAATTTTCTCCTAACACGAGCGTATTCACTGATTTGTGTTTGATAAGGTCTCTCTGTGACCATCAGAAATAAAAGCAACTTGGCCAGGTAATATTTCCTTAAGTGATATTCTCTTTCTGTCAAAACTATACACATTGCTTTCTGTCTTCTGGTGTCAGATGTTTCTATAGAAAGGTCTGAGGCCAGCCAGATTTCTTCCTCCAGTATATGATTTTCTTTTTCTGCCCAGAACCTGAATGATTGGATGCACTTCAGAATCAGTGTGTGCTCGTTGACCTGCAAAGGTGGCTCTTTCTTTATTTCAGGGAAATTCTCTGGTGATATATCTTTGAATGCCTCTTTTTTCTTTTGCTCTTGGAAGAATATCTACCTTAGACAGATCAGCTATTCTTATACTGGTTGTTTTAGTCTTATTTATTTGTTAGCACTTTTATTGTTTTACTCTCTTCAGGATTCATTAAGATTATATCCACTTTACCCTTCGTGTCAATAATATGCAATACTTTAATTTTCAATATTGATTCTCTTAGTATTTGGAATTATTATATCTGCTCTGTAATAACATTGTTTGAGGGCTAGATTGTTTCCTTGGGTTACTAATTACTCTGTTGTTTCACTGATATATGAAAATGTTGGACTCAACAGGATACAACCATAAAAGAAATTGCTGCATTTCTTCCCACTATCTCTCCTGACCTGTAATGTGTGCTAATCTTTTATTGTTCATACCTGAAAAGTTAGACAAGTCTCATAGCTTCTCTCATCCCTTTCAAGTCACAAGAGCTGTCTTATTTCAGTAAGTAAAAAGTCTAGTCTAACTCTAAATTTTAAATGGTTCTCCTTTCCAAGTTCAAACAGAGGCTTCAAGCAGAGACATCTTTATTTAGTAAAAGGGGTATGGCTAGCTCACCTTTTTTACCTTTCCATTCTTCTACAGCAGCCTCACCAGGGGGGACTCTGGGGCCTGAATTAGCTAACTCAGGAAGATGTTGTGCTTCAGTAATCAAGCCTGAGACACTCTCCTATGGGTAGCTTCTGACTACAGCTCACATGGCACTTTCAACCTTCCTTCCATCCCAAGACTATTTATCCCTCTCTTGGGTCACCTGGCCCCTCCTGGACATTCTCATGGGGTGAAGTGTCTTTCATAATATCTCTGTGAAGCCACATCCCATTACTTTCTCTTTCCTCTCCTACCACAGGATGAACAGATACTCAAATCCCTTATAGTTCCCTTGCATCCTGTCTCACTTGGGTTTAGGTGGAAGGAGACATAGCCATTCCCTCCCCCATGGGGGGTGGTATGAAAACAAAAAGATGCATGACATCATGATTTTCCTTATACTTCTCTCCAAACTTAATTGCCTGGGATGGTCTTTCCCAAAACTTGGCAGAATGAGGTTTGCCATAGTTCTAAAATTGTACGTGAGATTTAATGTATAGTTGTCTGAGTGACAACATGGAGAGGCAATGTCAAGGAAAGAAGAATGTATTTTTTATATTTCCCACAAGAAGGGAACACACTAAGTCACAGAGGACGACAGGGGGAGCATCGAGATGGTAGGAGACAGAAGAAAGCAGTGAGGGGAAATTTTTGCCAGAGTCCTTAATGGAGTTTCTGTGGAAAAGGCCAAGCAGGGCAGAATAAACAGTTTAGGATTGACAAGCTTGAATAATTTCAGTGGGTTTTGAGGCCATCTCTTGTTGTCTGTAACACCATGGGATGATTTACGGCCAGGGAGATATTGGCTTGGTATGTGAGAGTTGGATAAGGAGGTGGTTGGGGCTGCAGACTAGGGATTGGCTGGTTTGAATATGAGAGAAGAGCTCCTGGTTGGTCCATATGCCATTTCTAAGAATCGTCTATCCCTGGGTGGTGGGCATCCCTCCCTAGACCCCCAGGAGACAAAGCATCAAGAATACAGAAAATAAGAAAATATAGTTAATTTAATTGGCCTTGTGATGAATGGATTCCAAATAGACAAATAGAGAGTCTAAGGAAATACAGATCAACCATCTCTTAGCATATCTTAGCATGTTAGGATATGAGGGTGCTGACTGTCTATTGTATTTTTGTAATATAAGTATGTCAAATGCAATAATTGGGATATTTTTATACTAAAAATTACTGTGTTAGTTTCCTATGAACACCATAACAAATTACCCCAACTATAGCAGCTTAATGCAACACAAATTTATTACCTTACAGCTCTGTAGATTAGAAATTCAACATGGGTCTCAGAGCTAAAATCAAGGTTTTAGCTGATGGGACTGTCATAATTTCTGCAGGCTGATGGGGACCCCTAACATGGGAAACACTATGCACAAACACTGTTAATCAAGGTGCCTTATTCTCTGGCCAGTGAAGGACTATCTGTTTTCCTCAAGTGTTTACACTTTAAATGGAGAAATTCAAGACTGGAGTTCATTGGAGCTATTTCATTACATCTGAAGGAACATGAAATGACTTGTCATTTATCCATGCCTCCTAGATCCCAGGCACTGATTTTTGGCCTTTCTGAGGTGTGGATATTCATCTTATTCTCTTGACTCTTTGAGCCTTATCTTTCCAAATTTAGTTTTTTTTTTTAATCATCATAGAGGATATGTTCATTGATTCCAGAGAGAGGGGGTAGAGAGAGAAAAAAAAATCAATGAGAGATAACACTAATCAGTTGGCTCCTGTGTATGCTGTGATCTGGGACTGAACTTGCGACCTAGGCATGTGCCCTAGGTGGGAATGGAACCCGCAACTTTTCAGCTTATGGGATGTTGCTCCACCTAAATTAGCCTCACCAGCCAGGGACAAGTTGTGTTTTTGTAAACCACTTAGCCAGAGTCCAATTCTGTTACTTTCTAACAAATAAATTTAATATCTAGTGTTAATGTGAAATAGAAGCAAAGGAAAAAAATGTTTTAAATAGTAATTCTACACTGTGGATTTCATAGTCAAGTCGTGTTTCTGTGTTTCTGTGACATATTGGGTGCTAACAATCACAGGTCAATAATGTCTTAGTAAAGTATAATATTTCATTTGCCTCACTCAAAGAAGAATTCATTTTGTTTGGGAGAAGTCAATGAAAGAAAGACAACTAACTAATAAAAATTCAGTGTTTCCTTAAAGTGACTTAGGTTTTTGCTGAATTTGAAATTTTTTGCCAATACTCCATGGGTCACTGATTTAGACAAATTAAATGCATAAATCACATGAAAGCTGAAATTGCCAGAACAGTTTGTTTTTCACTTTATATTTATAAAATCTGTTATAGTCTAGTTTGGTGTCTCTGCTTTACCTATTTTTGTTGTTATGCTAAAACAACTTCTTCTTTGGAATATCTATTTATCTAGGCACTGTGTCAAATCACAGTCCTAGTCTGGCATGTTGGGCTTTTTCTGTTTGCCAAATAAGACTAACCTCTTTAAAAGAAAGCCAGTGTGCTGCAGTAACATTCATGATATTATTAACCCATGGAAAAGTCCTTTGGAAGATAACAGGGTTAATAAGTACCTAGCCAGCATTTACAATGTGGAATTATTTTTTAAGAGACTTGTTCCTTAATTAATAATTAATTATAAATAATAACCACTTTATTAATTTATTGGGCATTTGTTACATGCTGGGTAATGACAAAACTGAATTATTTTTCATAGTAACCCTATGATTTAGGAATTCAGCATTCTCAATTTCAGGTAAGGAACCTAAAACTTTGAGACTGTAAGCAATGTTTCAGAATCACACAGAGAAAGAGCTAAGATTTGACACCAGACCTGGATGACCCAAAACTTATTTCTTCCAACACCTCTAACATTTTGGCTTTTCCTCAGCTTTCCATTTACCTCCTAAATGGTTCAAAAATGTATGTTCATTCATATATTACACTTGTAACAAAATGAAAGCATGGATCTTTCTGAGTTATTGTAAAGAATTTAGGAAGTTCAGCTGTGGGTCAACTCTCTTAAAACCCTGGACCATCTAACAAATTTCAGGGTAGTTTGGATATTTACTGTGGAATATCACTTTAGGATCGTCATTAAGTCAGTAAATAAAGGAGTAGTATTGAATAATCCCTCATGCGGTTTCTCTTTCTAAGCACCTGTGGACTTGAATCATTGGTCCTCCACACTCTCCTGTAGGGCAGCAGGTAGAAGATGATGATGAGTGAGACTTGTCCTTTTCTTACCTGAATCCCACTCATCTTTTATAAGAAAATGAAGTTAAATTACAGAACTTTAGATCTGGTAAGAATCTCAATACACTCTATCCTTTCATTTTCATATAATGAAGCTAAATCATAGTCAATTGATGACACACATTCTTCTTAGCATTCTATAGGAGTTTTGTGTCTGCACATTGTTCATATATACCTATGACACAATTGAGCACAGTTGAACCAGTTAAAGCCAATTGAACACAGGCTTTAAACTCACAGCAGTGGGCTCAGATTCTGGCTATGACACTAGTTGAATGGCCTTGGAATATCAATCTAAGTGCTCCATGACTGACTTTCCTCTTCTGTGAAAAGGATATCATTGTTCCTACTTAGTTTCTCAATGTTTTTAAGGGTTAAATGGTTAATATTTGCAAATATTTAAATTCTTAAATTGTTATAAATTATTCATAAATGTTAGCTATTATTTTTATTTTGTATATAAGTGTACATATGTGCTTCAGCTTCTTAAAAGAGCATTTGATACAGAGAAAAGTACCCTCATAAATTACTTCCAAAAAGAATCACTATGTATACTCCAACCTGCTAGCACTGGCATAGGGCTAAGATATTAATTAGCTTAGGTAAATGTTTACTGTTGTGTAAAACAACTCCAAAAATTTCATTGGTTTGCAGGAACAAAATTTAATTTCTGGATTGCATTTCCCATCTATGTCAGTACAACCAAAGCTGGGCAGCATATCATCTCAGGCATGTTTCATCTTTGAAGGGACAGCCCACATCTGGAACTTGGCTGGTCTTATGGCAGAGGGAAATAAGGGAGCACTGAAGAATCACTCAATGACATTTAAGGTTTGACCTGAAAGCAAAACAAGTCATTTCCAATTGCATTTCACTTGCCAAAACAAGTCAAAAGGCCGACCCTAAATTCAAAGTGTCAGGGATGTATAATTGTCCCACAGGGAAGAGTAGAAAACATTTTGAAGAAAATCTGATTGACTCCATACCTAATAACCACAATAGTGTTTATTTAGCAACTACTATGCCAAGCCTTGCTTTGTATGCTGTTAGACACATTATGTTTCATGTTCCCTAAATCCATATAAGTCAGTTGTTTTTGTATCTTCTCTAGAAATAAGCAAACATACACAGAAGGTGTGACTGATTCAACCACAGTTTGTAGAGTGAGCTCGGTGATGAGCTCTTCATCACTGTAGAGGGAGAGTGATGTCCAGGAGAATCATGACCTTTACCCACAGAGCACCTAGGATTAGCAGAGACTAGTTAACAAATAATTATTTGATTACATTGTGACAAGTGCTCACAAACTTATTTTTCAAAAGAAGAGGTACAGGGTGCTATGTGAATAAATGTAGAGATGAGTCAAATAAAGTTTCTCTGAGAAAATAATTTTTTTAAATATATATTTTTTTATTTTTCAATTACAGTTTACTTTCAATAGTAGGATGGGAACCAGAATGGTTCAGTAGTAGAATTCTCACTAGCCATGAGAAAATGATTTCTAAGCTAAAATATGATGGATGACTAGAAGGCAGGATGAACGTATAGGTGGACTTGATATGCAAACAGCCTGAGGGGGAAGTGACACAGTGTTGGTTTCACAGCAACACAGTCATATGATTGATTGATTGATGGGGATATGTCAGCAGTCACAGGCAGGTGACACGAGGTCTTTTAAGGGACATAGAGGAGAAGGCATGTAGCCTATGGGTTAGTAGAGTCCCTGAAACTATTTTGAATATATTGTCTATATTGACTGGGTTCAAATCCTCATTTTCTCACTATCTGTACAAGATAAGGCAATTTATTTATCCTCGTATTGTCTATTATCTCAATTACAAAATGGAAATAGTAATGATGCCTACCTCAGAATTTTTGTTACATGGGTTAATTTTTGTAAAGCACTGAAACAGCACTAGTACAAAATTCATCTTCAGTAAATTTCAGCTTTCCCTCCTCTTATTATTAAAGCACACAAAACAGGAAACACTGTGGCATATCTGTCTTGCCAGTTAGAACAATGAGCCAAAATGACAATAACAATCAAGACTTCACTCATGCACTGTGACAGAGCCAGTCAGATGGAAAAAGAGGGGCCAGCTGCCCGTATTTCCGTTTCCCCGTGCATGGACCTGTACTGGGCAATGCTCAGGCAGATGCAGTGGGGACAGAGGTAATCATCTCATGTCCCAGAGACAGAACAGAAGTTCCTGAATGTTTATGGGCCTGCGAGTGAGGTGTGTGGAAGAGAGAGAGAGAGGTAGGAGCGAAAAGGCACCAAGTCCACTTGGAGAAGAGATCCCCGGCCGTGGCCCCTGATTAGGAGGTGTCAGTGCAGGAATCTGGAATAGGAATGCAGAAACGTATAGGAGCATGTGACCCTGAAGGTGAATCCTTGACTGCAGCACCCTGTAAGACTTGGTATGCACTGCCTGTGTGGCCAGGTCCGCTGGGAGGTGGTGGGGGTGGTTTGGCAACTCCCCGTGATGCCAGCAGGAAACCCCCTGTAATTGCCTATGGTTGGGATGAAAGATCACACATGGAATTTGGGCCTGGGACGAGACTCCTCAATATTTTCTTGGCTTAAATTGTCCCCCTGAAGTTTTCCAGCTGCTGATAATCCTATGATTGGAGTAAGAATTGGCAGCAGATCATCTGGAAAGGTCTCTGACAGTCTCACTTTTTGTTGTTGTTGTTCTTGTTCTTTGTTTAAAAACCTTTTGCTTCATTGCAGTGGTTTGGAAAACTGACCTTCCATCTAGTAAAGTCGTTGTTAACAGCCCAGCACCCTCCTCAGTGCCAGTCAGCGTAGATTTCCAAGGTGTACTTCCTAGTCGGTAGGCTGAGGCTTCAGGCCCACTGGAAGACAAATCCTTGCACCTTGTTTCAATAACACAATTAAAGGGTCAGAGTGACTGAATTGAGATTAAATAGCCCCAGATGAAGTCGGAGGAGAGCTAAAGGCCAGATCAAAGTCTCAGTGAATCAACCAAGGTTGTCTCACTAATTCACTGGGAGTGGAAACTTGAAGCCACGTGTGCCTGGTTCCAAACCTTGCTCACTGCACTAAGCCAGGTCAGAAAAAAATATATATCATTTGAGGATGACAATGGTTGAGGAAACTGTTTTGGTGTTTCTGTAAAGTTGCATTTGATGCAAAAGGAGAATGTGGTGCTATTAAATATAGTTCACTATCAAGAATGGAGGAGATTTTTGCTTAAGATCCTGGAATGAGATTTTGATCTTTAGGTCTTAGCAATAGAAAATAAAGCTTACAGAGCTATGGAGGTAGTGGTAACTGACCGATGAATGACCTGCTTCCAATAGTTAGTGCACATGTGGCTAATCCTCTTGCCAGCATTCAGCTTTTCCATGCAACATAATGAGGGTAAAAGTGAATCTGACTCAATAATACATCTGCTCATAAACTTCCATTTGTTAAATATGAAGCAAAATTCTGACAGCCATAAAACAGGATGAACAGTTGTGTGTTTGTATTAAAATATCATTGAGATAAGCAATAACCAGCTATCCGAGCAAAGGAACATCTGCGATATTATCATGCTATTTCTGGCTGAGCTGTTTCATGCTGGGAGAAAACACAGGGAAATGGAGATATCACTTGTGTTCTTAATTGAGTTTAGAAAGGGCTCTGTTTTTTATCTTCCTAGGGTAGGCCCTAGAGATGCAACATGTCATTTAAAAATAAAATTTTAGCTGATTGTTACAGTTCACTGCAAATCAGTTCTACAACCTATTTAATTTTTTTGTCCTGAAAATTCCTGGAATAAAACATGAGCACTTAAAATCTTGTAAATATATAAATTTGCCTCTAAATTTCTAGTTTTGGGGAGGACTTTTTTGTCCAAACGTCAGAAGCACTCAATAATGCTGTTTTCCAGATACTTGCCATGAAAAAGCTTAATTAATAGGCAAAAACTCCCTCCATAACAGGTACTAATAAGGTGCTTAGTGATTTATTAACTAAATCCCTTGAATAAAGGCACTTATTATAGTGAATTACCCCCCATGGAAGAATATTAAAGAAATTAAATCCATATTTTTGGATTGTTAAAAGAAGCACTAGAAGTAACTTACTGTAAACTTATTATTATATAGATGATAAAAATTCACCCACAGAAATGAAATTACCTTCCAAGTCTACACAAGGAGCAGAAAGTGGTCATAGGTTATAGAAAAATTTTGAGGTCTAACATACCTAGATTAAAACATTGGATTTGTGTTCTTGAACAAATTATTTAATCATTCCAAGCTTCAGTTTATTCATCTATAAGAAAGGGAAACATTATAGAGTCTTCTTTTAAAATTTTCTTGAATAGAGTAAATCAGACAATATATTTAAACTGATAGGGCTCAGCACTCAGCTCATAGTAGACACAATAGATAATTCTTGTTATCAACTTGAATAGAGCTGGGGAAAAAAAGTAGAATGAGTAGAATGCACATAGCCAGTTTACTGTATCAAGTTATTTCTGTATATACAGTAAAAAAAGAGAAGAAAATCAAAGACCCTAGATTTGAAAGACTTCATTATTTTTCTGGGTATGTCTACCAAGTCCATGAGAAGCATGTGCCTTGGAGGGTTAGCAGTACACCCGTACATCCGAGACAGTCTACAATTTAAATAACGAGTCATTTAACAAGATCTTCCAACCCCAGTAATGCAAAGAACAAAGCAAATGTTCTCAGGATTGACTGTGTGCAAAGAACTAACTAGATTAATAGGATGATCCTGTAACACAGATCCTGTAACTTAACTCTATGGGAAAGAGGAACAAGGTATTTTTATCCTTATTCCTGACAAAGTAAATCTTGCCAGCTCATTTTGATACAACTATGCTCTGCACTCAGATCTGATTCACAAATATTCTCAACCTCCGCAGGTGCCTAGTGAAAGCAAAGAGCCCAAAGCCCAAAAGTCATTCACACAGGCAAATTCAGAGTTATACATGCAGATATAGTATTTTAAAAACAGTGATCTCTGTGTACGCTGCTTCCATTGAATATGCTGAGCCCTTCAGAAATTATCTTCAAACAGGGAAATACAAAATAAACAGCAAGTGACTTGAAACAGAAATTTCCTTTTAAGTAGTACAAACTGGAGTCATTAACTTAAGTTTGTGGGCTTCAATAACATAAGCTATAACTTTATACAGTACCTTTTATCTCTACTTTAATGATCAGATAGCACATTTATAAGTATAAAACATTAAGTAACTCATTACACATAATGAAAGCTTAAAAGAATTGCTATACTGCTAGTACATGACTCCTGTTTAAATACAAAGATCATCAGCTGACACCATACACAAAAATAAACTCAAGATGGATAAAAGACTTAAATATAAGTCACAACACCATCAAAGTCCTAGAGGAGAACATTGGCAGGAAACTCTCAGATATCCCACGCAGCAATTTTTTCACTGATATGTCTCCTAAAGCAAGGGACATAAAGGAAAGAATAAACAAGTGGGACCTCATCAAAATAAGAAGCTTCTGCATGGCTAAAGAAAACATCAGCAAAATGAAAAGGGAGCCAACCGATTGGGAAAATATATTTGCTAATGATACATCAGATAGAGGTTTGATCTCCAAGATATATAAAGAACTCACTCAACTCTACTCCAAGAAGACAAACGATCCAATCAAAAAATGGGCAAAGGACCTGGGCAGATGCTTTTCTAAGGAGGAGATACAGAGGGCCCAGAGGCATTTGAAAGGATGCTCTGCATCATTAGCCATCAGAGAAATGCAGATCAAAACCACCATGAGGTATCACCTCACACGGGTCAGAATGGCCATCATAAACAGATTCACAAACAACAGGTGCTGGCGAGGCTGTGGAGAAAAGGGAACCCTAGTCCACTGTTGGTGGGAATGCAGACTGGTGCAGCCACTATGGAAAGCATTGTGGAATTTCCTCAGAAAGCTGAAAATGGAACTGCCTTTTGATCCAGCGATTCCCCTGCTGGGACTATACCCTGAGAACACCAACACGCCAATACAAAAGAACCTATGCACCCCAATGTTCATAGCAGCACAATTTACAAGAGCCAAGTGTTGGAAGCAGCCTAAATGCCCACCAGTAGATGATTGTATCAAAAAGTCATGGTACATATACACAATGGAATACTACGCAGCAGAAAGAAAAAAAGAAGTACTAAACTTTGCGACAGCATGGATGGAACTGGAGAGCATCATGCTAAGCGAAATAAGCCAGGGGGCGAAAGACAAATACCATATGATCTCACCTATAAGCGGAACCTAACCAACAATGCAAAGAAGCAAGGAAAATATGACCAGCAACACTGAAAGGAAAAGAAATCAACAGAGACAAGAGGGAAGGGGGGGGGGGCAGGGAAAGGGAAGGGAAGGGGAAAGTCAAGGAACATATAGCAAGGACTCATGGACAAAACCAAAGGGGAAGAGCTGAGGGAGGGAAGGTGGGAGGGGGCAAGGGAAAGAGGTGGGGGGAAGGCAGAGACAAATGTATTTAAAAAAGTAAATAAATTAATTAAAATAAATAAATTTTTTTAAAAATAAATAAATAAATAAATACAAACTCTGTAATATAAAGGTATAATAAATGTATATCTTTTTTTCCAAATACTCAGCCCCTTTACCAATACATTGATTTTCATGTCCTCTCTATCAGGTCTTAATGCATTGGTGTTTTACTCCATTTTCTGTACTCTATATTATAAGAACAATTACTTCCAAGTGTGAATGGCATTTGCTGAAGCAGAATGGAACTGGAGCCCCCTGGAGGTGTGCAGTATTTATACAGAGAGATCTGATCAGATCACTGGGGAGAAGTAGGGAGGGGCCGTAGGAGGAAGTTGCCTGAGGCAATGATAAACAGTCTAGGAAGGGATTGGCTTAGAAATTGAATGCCTCCAGAGCGCATGGAATTATGGGCTAGAAGATTTGAAATAAAAAAAAGAGCTCTTGGCCTCTCTGGCTGGCTCCCTGGCTCACTCTTTTCATCCTGGAGGATGCCTGGATGATCATGCTGCAGCTGCCTGAATTTCCCAACAGACAGTATTTTGAATGGGAAGAAACTCTGGGTACAGACTAGGATCAGGCTGGCCTGGCAGAGGGTGGTAGGGTTTATTCTTTTTTGGATGTTCTAGAAGGGACAAGCTCTGAGGCAGAAGATTACCATTCTCCCAAAATTGTATAGCTTTTGTATCTTATATTGTTTTAGTATGTAAACTAACCCTATAGAAATAGGATAATTAAAACTAACAAGGGAATGATAGGAGAACTCAGGTGTTAAAAGAGTTTAGCCTTAATTGAGGCTTAAGTGATTAAAGCTGTAACTGAAGAGTTAAAGAGTTTACCCTTAATTGATAGGCTTAAGTGACTAATATATGTGTAAAAGTGTTATTCAAAAATTGGAAAGCTTTTGAATAAAGACTCCTTTCCTTTATCATCAAAACTTTTCCTCTGAATTTTCGCCTATAGGGTGGCAGGAGGCAGTAGGACCCCCTTGCTGTTCATTAACAGCAAGACAGCCTTATTTGCTTGCCAAAGATGGCTTTCTGTTAGACATGCTATTCAAAATTATCCCAAGCTTTTGTATCTTGTTTTCTTTCTTTCCTATAACCCTTATTTTGAAATGGACAGAATGTATTGTGTGATTTCTTACAGGTTCTGACTTCAGCAATCACATAGGAAATGTCCACCAGCACTGCAAGTTCTAAGAGCCCCATATACCTCAGGTCTGCCTGCCGGTTCCACAAGAAAATCTCAGAACTATATGACCCTGTCAATACAGTAAGTGAACATCAAGAGTTGGCTAAAATGATTCACCTGTATGTGAAAACCTAAACTACCTTTAAATATCACAGAACTCGTGCTACCAGTATTTGCAATAAGGAATTTATAGTCAATCGCTGACTGACTATTTTGGCAGGAACGCTATCAGTAGGCATCCTTTAGACATTGATAGTTTTGGTTGCAAAGTGTTACTTTGGATTTTTATTTTTGTAAATACATTACTTAACATCATATAAGAACCTATTTGTCATCCTTAATTATGATTTACATTACCATTTATATTGATTGGGTTTTGATTGGCTCTGAACTCTTTGTCCAAGGACAAAAAGTAATTTTTATGAGAACTTACCATTACTTACTTTCTGTGCTGTTTGAAATATGCTTTTTAAAAATGTATGCTTTTATTATGAATGGGTCAACTATAGCTAATTTCTGTTTACTGAATTATGTAAGTAAAATAATCTAAGATTTACATGTAATTCTAAAATAATTTAGAACCTATACTTACTTATTGGCCTTAATGTTTTACAGTCTAATAGATTTTTCTCAGTAGAATCTTCAGTTTACATTATCTCAAAATATTTAAATTAGTATGTGTACCTAATGAAAAAGAAACATGAAATAATGTTCCGTTTCTACCCTATGGACTGAATTCCCTGGATGTTACAAATCATGGGCCCCTCTCCAGGCCAAATGAGCCAGACACTGTAAAGGATTTTTTTAAAACTGGAAGGTAAATGTGGTGGTGGTGGAGATAATGATGATGAATGATGTGCTTTTTAAAAGTAAGTAAACTGAGGCTCAGAAGGTTAAAAAACTTGTCCTAGGACACTTAGACATTTAGTAACAGGCCCCAAACTTAAACCCACATGTGCCCAACACCACAGTACTTGAAGATATACCAAATTTATGTGAAACGTACAAATTTATATGAAAGAATGGCAGAGAATATAGATAAACAAGAGAAACAAGAACAATATGAAAAGGCTGGAAGACAGAAAGGAACTCTTTTTCAGGAGACTGTAAAGAATTCCTATTGACCCCAACCATACATTTCTGTTGCATTTTAAGGTCTTGGGGAGGAAGCTTCACTTGGGAAGGTTCTTGAACATCATATTGAAGAAAATGCTGGTAAGCAATGACATGGTTTCTGATTAAAGATGTTAGTCTGTCTATTGTCTGGACATCCTCAGTTCTGACTACCGTCACCTCTCAACTGGACCACAATAGCATTTTAAGTGGCCTCTCTGCCTTCAGACTTGTTTTCCCAATGCACCTACCATGTTGTGCTCACAGAGATCTTTCCAAAAGAAAATTACGTCATTACTCTGCATAAAACCCATCTTGACTTCCCATTACCCTCAATAATAGAACCCAAGTTACTTATCAGAGTTTCCTCAGCCTTTGACAGTCAGGCCCAATCACACCTCCTTACATCCTTAAGTCTCCATCTCTAATGATGTCTTTCTTCTAACTCCATTTCCACCCAGGATCCCACTTATCCATTACACTCTGACACCAAACACACTGACCTTCTTTCATTTCTTCACAAGGTCATGATTTTTCTCCCACTTGGACTTTATATATCCTGGTCCCTCTGCATGGAACATTTTTATCTCATTCTTGCATATTTCACTGCTAGTTCTTATCTGTCCTTTAGGTCTTTTTGATTATATACCAGCCTTCACACGCCAAGCCCACCTACCCAGGCACATTTATATAATATTTCCTTTAATTATTCTAACTCTTTAATTATTAATCTCACTGTGTCATAATAAGCTTTAGGTTTTTCTAGTTTAGTGTCTCTGCTTTACCTATTTTTCGTAAACCCTATTAGTGGTACAGTTCTCTTATGGTGGGTTCCAGGTCTATCCCATTAAGTAGAAATCTCTAGTGCTTACTACATTGTCTGCCAGTAATTGGTCAACAAATATTTTTTGTCAAACAAATGAAGAGATGAATGAATAAATTAATTATTCGGGGGAATATGACAGAACAGATAAGAAAGGGTAGAAGTGAAAGACATGACAAAGCAATTTAGTCACTTTAGATAAGGAATCAAAAAATAATATATTTTATACCACAGTGTATCAAAGCATACTTTTAAGAAGAAAAAAATCATCCCTTTCTTCACATTATAGCTGTAGAATTTCTATAAAGTCTGGAAACACAGATAATATTTTATTTCCTATAATATGAAGATTTCTTGGACAACATTATACAGTAATATATTGGCTTATGTATCTAGACTCCAGGGACACCCATAGACATAACTTTATGCAGATGACTATCAAAATTTATGCTGCCCCGATTTTTGCCTGATGTGGGGACACTTGCAGCCCTTTGAGTCAGGGAAAGGGGAGGATCAGTTGATAGGAACAGGCTGAAACAAAATGTTAATCTGAAATATGTTACTTATGGGATAGCCTCTTCTATCATGCACTTTTCCCACCTCCAGGTTCTGGGAAGTTCCAGGCAGGCTGGTGGAGCACACTGGTCAAGAGGATTGATTATCTTTGGCATCATAGAGACTTACGTTCAAAGCCCAGCAGGGCAAGTATGACCCTGGAACACTCTAGGCCTCAGTTTCTCACACACAACTTTCTATACCCAAATAGCATTTTGCAGCCCTCATTCATGAGGAAGTGATCTCATTCCCTGATGTTGTGCCCACAGTCAGCAAGTGAAAATTTTCTCAATGCCTCCTCCTGCTTTTTAAAAACCATACTTAAAATGAAGCTTTATTTTAGGGTGAAGGAGTAATATAGAAGGAAACAAACTGAAAAAAAAAGGCTTGCCTACCTAGAAATCAGAACAGTTGTTGATCACAAATCTAGATGCAAAAAGAAAATAAAGATCTAAAAATGTCCAATAGTGAAAGAAAATGTTGATATGAGGAAAAGCATTCCTGTGTGAATGCTACATATTCAATAAACCACCTAAAATTACATACAAATCGCTGTCAACTATAGTTAACCTAGTGAGGGGAACTATTTTTACATTAACTTCGGGTACTGCTTATATTTTTTACTTTTACAATGTATTACTATTATTGAAAACAAATGGAAACATACTATGGTGAATTGCTCTGCTAAAGTAGGGACCTCAGTCTATTCTTGGCTCTTTTGCTTCAGGCCTGGAAATCTTTCCAGAGTTTCTTATTTTTGTATTTTTGCAGCAAGATAATCACTTTTAGACATTATGCTGTATATTAGTTTCTTTAGAAATAACATTACTCTACCAAATATTAAATTCTTCAGCTTCTCATGAACTTTTAGACTATACCATGATTGTGGGTTATACTTCCTTTTTCCAAAGGAAAATCACTCTTTACATCTTTGGCAGTTAGAACAAGAAACATATTTCTCTTCATATTACCTTTTTTAATTTTTACTGTATTACAGTACAGCTTTTGTGTATAGCATGCAAATGATAGGTGGTGACAATATTGGGGGTTTGCATGCATAATCAATATGGTTTCATTTCAGTTCTTGGTGGGTAGTTCATATTGCAAGAGTAGAAAATGGAAGAATTTGAATATTTTGGGAAGCTTCAATATATATATACACTGTGCATGCATATACATATTTACATATAATTTTCATCACTCTTATTTATAAGCAAATAGCCAAACAGGCAATTACTTGTCCATGGGCCAACATGATACAGTCAATGGTTTGGAAAATATAGCCTAGCTGCCTATGTCATTATTGTAAATAGAAAGTGCAAGTAATGTATATCAGTTATTTGAAACATAAGCCACTGAAGACTCAAGTAGTTGCCTTGGAATCAAATTTAGGAGATGTGTTTATATATAAGCCCTCTCATTTTTGAAATATTTAAGAGAACATGGAATTACAAAACATTTTGAAAAAGATATTTTAGAGTTAAATGTGGCCCAATACCTTTCCATAAAAGACCCACAATTCAAAACCAACACATTGCATGTGATTTTACATTTTAATTTCTGGATTATGTTAGTTGGGCTGCAGCTTAGTCTAATGCAATTAGTCACTTGAATCACAAATGGTACTACCTGTAGAGAGTGATAAACACAAACCTAATGAGCCCTTATATTAGTGTCAGAGTTTCTGTTGAAGTCAAGTATTTGTAATGGCTCAAAAGAAGAATAAAGAGGAGACAGACATACTGCACACCAGGTTGTTTGGGCGAGTTATGTGCCATGTGTATGGGGCAGATGCCACCAGTGCTCCATCAACGCCCACCCTGCTAAAACAGTGAATGAAAATGACTGATCTACAATTTGCATCCTTTTTTCAGTCCATCAAGAGAACATTATTAAAAGCAGTCAGCCAAAACCCATTAGAACAGCACTCACGTATGAAACAATGCCCAGGTCTGCTTGTTCTCCATTTTTATGCACTGCTACAGGACTATAAATATTCATCATAATGTAACTGAAAATTATTGAAGTGAGAAAAAAGAGAAACAGGGAAGCCATTTGCTTCAATTCATAAACAGCATCTGTTGGGAAGTTATTCATAGATTGCTTCGGGGCCTGCTGAGCAGTAAGCCCACAGAAAAGGATACCATTGCAAGAAAATTGGCACAAACTGCATGGAGATGCTATTAGACATGATGTTCCTACAGCCAAGGAGAATGACCAGACACTGGGCTGTTTTATGTGTTCTTTTATCACCAGGACACAGAACTACCCTCCAGCCAAAGTCTCACACAGTTCAAATTAGAAGAGCAACCTCTAAGTGTATTAGGCCTAACCAGTGGCTAGAGCAAGTTAGAAGCAGCAGCAAGGTCCAGGTGATAGAACTTGTTCACCTGCCCACACCTTAGGCATCCTTCAAATTCTGCCTGTACAACCTGGCAAATTCAAATATCCCTAGTAATGCATTGTTCATCTTTCTCAAAAGAAACCGTACAGGGAAGAAGGAGCTGGGAAGAAATATTCAATGTCATGAAAGCCAAAGACCGACATCCAAAATTACTCTGTCCAGCAAAGCTATCACTTAGAATGGAAGGGCAGATAAAGTGCTTCCCAGATAAGGTAAAGTTAAAGGAGTTTATCATCACCAAGCTCTTATTATATGAAATGTTAAAGAAAATCAAAACTATGAACAGTAAAATGACAACGAATCCAACTCTCAAAAGCTGAGCCTAAAAAAATCACAAAAACAAAAACAAACTAAGCAAAAAATTAGAACAGGAACAGAATCACAGAAATGGAGATCACATGGAGGATTATCAGTGGGCAGGAGAAGGGAGAGAATGTGGGAAAAGGTACAGGGAATAAGTAGCATAAATTGTAGGTACAAAATAGGGGGAGGTTAAGAATAGTATAGGAAATAGAGAAACCAAAGAACTTATATGTACAACCCATGGATATAAACTAAGGTTGGGGTAATGCTGGTGGGGAGTGTGCAGGGTGGGAGGAATAGGGGGGAGAAAAAATGGGACAACCGTAATAGCATAATCAATAAAATATACTTAAAAAACAAACAAACAAAAAAACCTAAAAATTAAACATTAAAGAAATAAAGTTTCTAAAAAATTGAAGTGACTTTTGATGTTCTTTTCCTGAAAGGAATAAAAGTGAATGCTCACTAATTACCAAACCAATACAAAGAAGAAAAAACAGCAAGGGACGCTTTCTAATCTTCATTACTGATGAAGTTGTATTTCATAAAATACTGGATTTATCGTTTCCTAGTCAAAGCTTCAAATTCAGTTCAAAGAAAATAAACACAGCAAGAGTTTTCATATGTGGAGTGATCACAAATAAAATAGATGAGTTGATCTAATAACTGTTTATACTTGTATATGGATTTATTTGTTTGTGGTAAAAAACCATCTTTAAGACTAAGAAAACGTATCTCAGATTTTGTACATTTCTTTCTTTCTTTTATTTATTTATTTATTTATTTATTTATTTATTTATTTATTTTGGTTGGTGTCTCTGCAGAGGGCTCTGAGGCTCTAGCCTAGACCAAGGCTCTCATCTCAGGAAGGTAATACAAGCTACTATTCTAGACAAAGGAGACTGGTAACCATTTCCTGGAAGCACCCAAAGCACCCTCTGCTCAGGTGGGAAATTGAGGCTCAGAGAGGTTAATTAACTTGTCCAGGGCACAGAGTCTGAAAGTGGCACAGCCAGAGGTCAAAGCAAGTCTTCCTAGATCCCCAGTCCTAAGTGTCGCAGGATAGATGACAACAGTCCTCCATGACCAGAGGCAGCATCTGAGGATGTACCATGTGGGACCCAACGACAAGCAGAAGACTGGTGCTACTTGTTCAAGAACACATTGGCGGGCTTTTGCACATTAAATAAATTTTCCCGTCGATATTTTTTGAACACCTCCTATTTGTCAGGCCCTAGGATGGAGGGGAAATGAGAGAAACTGTGACCCAGCTCTCACAAAGAGGGTGGGGAAGGGGACACCAACAGATGGTAGTGGCACAGAGAGGACAAAAAGAAGATGCGGAGTGTCTGTCACATAGGCTGCAGGGCAGTCCTGAAGGGCCTTCTAGAGGAGGAGGCATTTGCTTGAAGCATGAATATTGAGATCTACCCCCTGCAAGGTCTGGGGAGAGAGAACCCAGAGACAGAATTTCTTTAGGCAAAGTTGAATGTCATCCATTTCATTCTAAACACAATGATCAATCTTAATATCACTAAAAGAGAGACAACCAGACACAAGTATTCCCTAATATGAGGCAATGGGAAAGTTACACCCTTCCTGTGAAAGATACTTATGCACATGTGTGCATGAACGCACACACACAGAACATAAATTAGATAGTCTTCAGATCCAGTTACTGCTCTACAGACAAAAATAAGGGACAGGAGAACACATTAGATGGACCATGGAAGTGCAGTCAGCAAAGCCCAGACTGGAAAACTACAAGACAAGTGAACTAATTCTCTCAACGTGTAAATTGCAAAGAAAATAAAGGGGTGGGAAAAGGAAGAGGGAACCTGTAGATTAAAATAAACAAGAGAATTATCAACTAAATGCAATGTGTAGATCTTGTTTGGATCCCTATTTGAATAAACCAGCTGTACACTCCTCCCTTCATATACAATCGGACAAATTTCAACACTGGGTGAATAGTTGACAGTGTTAAGGAATTACTGTATTTTTTTGTATTGTGGTTATATTTTTAAAGAGTCCTTATCTTTTAGAGATATATGTTGAAGTACAGGCTTTAAAATAACCCACCTGGGGATGAAAGGAACAGGTGAAATACAGATGATACAAAATTGTGCTTAGTTTGATAGTTACTGAAGGTACGTAATAAGAACATGACAATCTGTCAGGTAATTCCCTCTATTGTTTGAAATCTTCTGTAATAACTTTTTACAACTCCATAGTTAACTTATCCCATGTTTTCCTGGAGTTGGTTACACTGGCTCATGAAAGCTGATCATTAAATTTTCAGAAGTTTTATGAACCTGTTGTTAAATCATTGGTGGCTTGAAATCAGCCACCATGGGAATCAGTTAATGCTCCATCATGGCTTTTTTTTCCAAAAATTAATTGTTTAATATAAGCATGCAACTGCTTATGACCTCATGCCCAATGCACAGAACTTTCTATGTAACTAGGAAACTTTCGGTAGCACAAGAAACTGGCTCTTCAGATTAGGTTCCTCTCTTCTCTCCACCCCCACACCCCACCCACCACAGTTACCACAGGTCTCAAGGTTTGGCAGTCTATGGCTGGACCCTGAAACATCCCAGTTGGGCTCCAATCATTCAGTCCTTGGGTAAGTCTTTAATATTTCCCTTTCTACTAAAATTGATCTATCTGTGGTCCAATCTTGGCCTATTCCATATAGCACAATGCTAAGACAGTAAAATTGACTGATTCTGGCTAAGTGGGAAGAAGCCTGAATCCCTCAGAAATAAATTTCTTTGGAAATTTTCTTTTTGCAACTTTTATATGCCTGGATAACTCTATACCTCTAAAGCTCTTTCATAGGCATTCATTTATTTACTTATTCTTGATATTTATTACATGACTGCTTATTATATACAAGATAAGTCTCATTAGCACATTGTCCTATTAAATCCTCAGAAAAAAACAATGAACTAACAAAAGGGCTGGAGTTTTTCTCCTCTGACAAAATAAAAAAAAAAAAATTAAGAGAAGTCAAGTTTCTTATCTGAGGCCACCTGGCTAGTTAGAAAAAAACTCAAGACCAAACCTAAGAATGTTTTCCATCATGATTCAACACTCTTTCTAAGATCACCAGCTTATTGATTAATTGAATAAAGTAGATTTTCCTCTCCTCTCCAAAGACAGGTTTGTGTAAACATGAAAACCACAAAGGAAAGGAATCCCGAAGGCATTTTTTTCTTTGCCACATACAGGAGTATGAAGGCTACTAGCTACTTAAGCCCAGCACATAAACATTTATTAAGGGCTTGCATATTGAATGATGCACCTGCTACATGGTATTAGGAAATGAAAACATTTTAGATTTTAAGAGAAAGGCATGGTGGCTCCCTTAATTTGCAGTTAGTTTGTATTGCCAAAAGGGTGTGTTTTGTTTGAAATACTGTGATTTGCAAAATTATGTGTTTGTCATTACTGGTTTCATCATGAATTTTCACAGAAGCCATGCAAAGCTTGTCCAGGAACTATTTAGGAGGCTAGTGCTGTTGTCCCATTAATATCTAAATTTACCACATTTGTGTCCTTCTTTAACTAGATGAGTAAGACAAACAAACCCATCATCTCTGTGGTTTTTGTCTGCTTTCCTATGATTAGTAATCATAACTTGAATCCTGCAACTGAGACAAGTGTCGGGGAGGTTAAATATGATCTCCATGCTAACACTGAAGATGAAATATTATTTCTCTTTGTGTTCTTTGCAGAAATCTGAGCAGAACATTCCAATTAATTCCATTACCTCCTTTTGTGTATTTGTCTTTTTTATTATTGACCACAAGCTATGTACCAGGGATTGTGATTGACACCTGGGGAAAATGGCCCTAAGGAGCTCACAGGGATATATAGGGAGAAATACAAGATGCAAGGATATTGCAAATGCTAAATACCAATGTGCTCAATGAGATCACAAAGCAGGGGCATTTCACCTTTAGTCTTGGGTAAAAAGAATTATTCATAGAGACTGGAACTTCTAAGCTTACACCTGAAACACAAAGAGAATTCCTCCAATGAAGTGAAGACACTTGAACAATATATGCTGAATTTGGGAAGATCCCACCATGAGGTATTCTTATTCAATAAGCCCTGATGAGAAAAGCACCTCAAGAGATTCAAATGCAAGAGATTAAAAACTTTGAGAAGGTCAGAGGCAATGTAGTAGTTTAAACAAATTCAGAATGTGGTCATCCTGAAAAATTTTGAAAATGTGTCTCAGGTATCCTTGAAGCACCTTCTTTCACACCATTTATATCACAGCTCAGGCCACATTGATTGCTTATCTGCTATGTGTAAGCATGGGAGACTAAAAGTGTGGCTCTAGAGGTGCACAAGATACCTGCCAAAGTAGAGAGAAGTGCAGTGCAGTGGTACACATGAGGAGTATACCATAAGGTATACACCATAAAAGGAAGCCTCTTGGGTTGCAAGATGCTGCACTAGGACTTGTTGAACGGGTGGAACATGGAAGGGGAGGATGCAAGCATTTCAGGTATTTAAAATTTGTAGTTTCAAAGTCTGGATTGAATCTAGGTTTGGCTACCTTCTAGCTGTGAATTTCAGCAATTTACATGACAACTTTGTCTTATAATCTTCATGTGTAAAATAGAAATAATAATACTTTCAACTACTGTGAAAAGTCTTATGAAGTTCTCTCTCAGTGTGGCTCAGTTGGTTGGAGCATCATCCCATACACAGAAAGATTGCCAGTTTGATTCCTGGCCAGGGCATATGCCTAGGTTGTGGGTTTAGTCCCCAGGTGGGGCACGCGCAGAAGGCGGCAGGTCAGTGTTTCTCACATCAATGTTCCTCGGTCTGTCTCCTCTCTCTCAAATGAGATAAAAATAAACCTTAAAAAATAAATAAAATACATTTGTGTTCTGGTACACAATAAATGCTCACTAAATATTTATTGAATAAAAAATAAAAACTAGTTATTAATAGTTTTGTCTCTAGAGGCCTCAACTGTGCTATAACCTCAATAAATATTTTTACAAGCAATGACTCTATATTTAGCAATGATTTCTAAACAGCTTGTATATTATCATAGAATCATGTCTCTCAGCTTAAAGGGACTTTAAGAGATCATATGATTCTAGCTCCATATTTTGTAACTCAGAGACTTTGGAATTAGATGGACCTAGATTTGAATCTTGGCTCATTACCTAGGTTTGAATCATAGCTCATTAGCTATGTAACCGTGGACGTGTTTCTCAAGCTCTGCTATGCTTAGTTTATTCAATAATACAATGAATGTATAACTTTCAGGATTTTTAAGAGGCCTTATTGATTGATTTATTTAAAAAATATAAATTGCGTATTTACTAAATGTGAAAAACTGTTACAGGATCTGAGTATTAGCACTGAACAAAATGAGAGATCTGTTATCTAATTTACATAGAAAACAAAAGCTAGGTGTATTATTTCCCTAGGGCTCTGTAATAAATTACTACAAACTGGATGGCATAAAACAACAAAATGTTATCCCCTAACAGTCTGGAAGCAAAAAGTCTGAAATCAAGGGGCCCCATGGACTGTGCTCCTTCCAAGGGCTCTAAGGAAGAACTCTTTCTTGCCTCTTTTAGGTTCTTACGGTTAACAGCACTTCTACTTCTCAGGGTTCCTTGATTTATAGGCCCATCATTCCAATCTCTGCCTCTGTGGTTACATGGCAGTCTCCCAGAGTGCTGTATGTCCAAATTTCCCTCATCTTACAGGAACATCATTCATGGATTTTGGACCCACACTAAGACAATAGGACCTCATGTTAACTTGATTATATCTGAAAAGGCTACCTACTCCCAAATAAGATCACATTCACAGGTAACTGAGATTATGACTTCAAATTATTTTTGGAAAGAACACAATTCAACCCACAACAGTAGGTAATGTCTGGTAGACCATCACAAGATCATTTTTTCCTGGAGGCCCTCAATAAATAACTAACACAGGGTAACCTATTTGGTCACAGTTTTCAGATAAGGCCACTGAATTTGCCTTGCTCACCAAAAATCACAAAGTCAATATAATGTAAGTTAGAATTCTGGTCAAATAACTCCTCATAGGAGGAAGGTTCCCTCCAAACAGCAGCATCTCCCAAAATACGGTGTCTCATATGTGTGCCTTATGGCTCCTAAAATTTTTTTAGATGTTAAGTAGGCAATCTTTATTTTTAATAATTATGTCTTCTTTGAATGTGTGTTGGAGCCCATGATTTCATAGACAACACTTACAATGTACTTAGTATAGACTTGCTACTTAAAATAATTAGGTATTTAGGTGAATCAATCAATAGAAAAAAGAGAGAAAACAGTCAACAAATGGCTGAAGTAAAAAAACTGCAGTTGTACTTGGCATGACTTAATTTTCTGAAATTCTAAATGCCCACATGATGTTTCTTTCTTTGTCCTATCACAAAATCCATCATTCTCAGCTTCATGTTTATGGATAGGGATCCAATTTTCAAAATATGATTTGGTAAATTCCTCAGTTGGGGCATTGAACAAAAGACTGTCATGTGTTTTCATGGGAGCTGCTTGTTAAACTAATGATCACTTACCTCAAATCAACATCTTAAATATGTCCTAATATCAATTTCAAAACTTACCATATAGCTACAGTAATCCAGACCATATTGTAATGTCACAGGATACACATATAGATCAATGCAATAGAATTGGGAATCCAGAAATGAATCCATACTTATAAGGTCAATTGACTTTCAACAAAGGTACCAAGATAATTCAATTAGAAAATAATAGTCTTTTCAGAAGACTGTACTGGGGCAACTGAATATCCACATGCAAAACATCTCATAAAATATACATAAATGAACTCATCATATATTGGAAGAGGATATATTATCTTGTATGTGTGTGTGTGTGTGTGTGCAAGTATTTTCTTCCATTCTGGGGTTATTTTTTAATTTCCTTGAGGAGCTCTTTTATCTATTTTTTTCTTTGGTTGCTTATGCTTTAGCAGTCATGTCCAAAAACCTATTGCCCAATATAAGGTCAGGAAGCCTTAGATCTGTGTCTTCTAAGTGTTTTATAGTTTTTAGATTTTACATTCAGGTTTTTGACCCATTTTGAGTTCATTTTCACATATAGCATTTTCTGTTTTTCTTTATGTCAGAGTCTTAATTTCTCCGTTATTTTTGAAAGAGAGTTTTGGTTAATTTATTGGTTGACACTCTTTTTCTCTGAACACATTGAATAAACCATCTTACTGTCTCTGGCCTCTATGATGTCCAATAAGAAATCAATTTTTAATCTTTTTTATGGTCCCTTGTAAATGATATCACTTCTCTGTTGCCACTTTCATGATTTTCTCTTTGTTTTTGCTTTTTAACAGTTCCATTATATTTTGTCTAAGTTTAATCTCTTAGAGTTTATCTTGGAGCTTATTAAGCTTCTTAGATGTATGGATAAATGTTTTTTCCTCAAATTCAGTATGTTTCAATCATTACTTATTTAAATATTATTTCTACTCCTTTTGCTCTCCTCTCTTCCTTTGGGTTTTTATTATGTGTATGTTAATGTACTTGAGTGTCTCACAGGTCTCTGAGACTGTTCACATTTCTTCCTTCCTTTTTCTCTCTCTGCCTCAGATTAGATAATCACAACTGACCTATTGTGAAGTCTGGTGGTTCTCCCACCCACTCAAATTTGATAGTGAGCCCTTTTAATGAATTTTTTTAATTTTAGTTATTGTGCTTTTTGACCCCAGAATTTCTATATGGTTCTTTTTTATAATTTCTATATCTTTATTGGTAGTCTATTTGGTGAGAAATTATTCTCATATTTCCTTTATTTTCATAAACATAGTTTTCTTAATGTTTTGAATATTTTAAAATAGCTGGTTTAAAGTCTCATCTATTTTGTTTAACATTTAGGCTTCCTCAAGGAACTGTTTCTGTCAAATGCTTTTTTCATGTGTTTGGGCTTTACATTCTTTTTTTTTTTTTTCATTTCTCCTAATTTTGAAAACTGGACATTTAAATAATATAATGTGGAAACTCTGAAAAAAAAAAAGATATTCTCGCTCTCCCAGGGTTTGTTGTTATTGCTAATTGTGTTTGTTTGTTTAGTGACTGTTTGGAACTAATTCTGTAAAATCTGTATACCTTTTCTTATTTGGTCAATGAAATATCTGCTCAGTTAGCTTAGTGGTTTCTAATTATAAAATAGAAATTTATTTAAGCGCTTGAAAACAGCAGGTGTACCAGTTTTTGCTGAGAGGCTGTGCATGCGTGTTGGGGCACACCATAACACTTATTCAGCCAGTTAACAACTTTACCTTAGTTTTTACTACATGCTTGCACAGAACCTCAATAGCAGCTAGAGGTGAGAGTTTAGGTAATATATCTCAAAATGTCCAGAGCATGCACACAGAAGTGGGCATGTGTAAAGCCCTACACACATGCATGGTTTCCTAAATTCTCAGAAATGTGTTAAAGCTTTTCAAAGCCTTTATAGACTTCACAGTCTTTTCTTTTTAAGTTTATCGGTTAGCCCATTTTTTTCCCAACTATTGTCCATTGCTTCAGGCAACCACAAAGTTAAATATTTGTCTCTACATATTTTAAACAAATATCCCCAGAAAAAAGACTTTCTTCACTAAGGCTTGCTTTACTGGATAAGATGTAAGTCAGGTTGAATAAAGACATTTTTGCAAGTAAGGTCTTCCTGGAAACAGCCAAGTAGGTGAAATGATAACAATTTTCTGGGAATTTTACTTCAAAGAAGCACCAACCACATTTTGCCCCCTCCAACAGATGCAAGCCTGCTGGTTTTCACTATGATTGTAGCCTGTTGGTTTTCAATGTTATTGTTTGGAGCAGTAGAGAGGAAGATCCAAATAGAGCAAATTAAAATGTGATAAAACTCACTCTTCTTATGAAGATTAACCTGTTTTTCTTGAATAAATACTTGTGAGATTGCTGTAAGCCTTTGTTAATTTCCAAAGTTCTGGAAAATTTGATTCAGGCAATGTTTAGCAATTTTCTTATTGCTTTTTATAAAGGAGAGAACTTCCGGAAGCCTATCCTCTATCGTTGGCAGTAATGTGTCCTTCTTTCTTTATCTATAAATGCAGTGTTGGCTTACTGTGCTGATTCTTTCTTCCTATTTTTTTTTAAATTATCCCCCTTATTTTACTTCTAGAAAATACAAAGTGTCAGAGTTGGATAAAAATACTACTGCCAGGTTTGACCAGGGTTTAGGAGATGAGAATCACTGCAGGCTAAGTCATTTTTCATTCATTTTGTTTCATCCCAAATAATGATTATTCTACTAACTTGTTTTTATTTACACTAAAATAAAACTATCTACTAAAGCACACACATTAAATAACACTGATGTCCTGACATAGAGAAGCAAATACATAATGAGACCATCACAAATGCTCCAGCTGATGAATACAGGTTGACTGCTTCCTTTTCAATCACATCCAGAAACACATTTTCTCTGTATGGCCTCAAGTTACAAATCTCCACCTTTCATCTTTTAGTCAGGTTCACCTTTAGTTGGTAGCCATTTCCCCAAAGAAAAAAAGTTGCTGTTATTGTTTTAATCAATTGATAAATGTTACTAAATATAAGAAACAGTCAAAGGTATAAAAGCTTCATTGAGATCTTGATACTGGGCAGCTAGATAGTTTCATATACTAGCTAAGTGCTCACTATTTTACTTTATCTGAAAAAGTTGAAAATGATCAACATTATAAACCTTTGAGTTCATCAGTACATATCTTGTAATCTGAATTTTTGAATAACAAAGACAAATACTTTTATGTAAATTTAAGAGATTTTTATAAATGCTATCTGGAATATAAAATAACCAATGATTCATAAAAGCAAAACAGCATTCACCAGCCATTTCACATGCCCTTTCCCATCCAACTTGACCTTTTCCTCAATGCATCCTCAAATTCCAAATTCTTTTCTGCCTGAAGGAAAGGAACATTTTTTTTTTTCTGTCAGAGATAGCCAAGATGCCACAGAGCAACAGCTGGCCAGAAGTGACTCTCCTTCCTGCAGAGCAAGCCACGTCACAGGAGTAGGTCATTATGCTTCAAGGTAAAAATCCCAGATTGGTAATACTTTGGATTTTTTTATTTAAACTACTTTTATTTGATGAACACTGGGAGTTGGGAAATTGGAACTTTTGTTTCAATATAAGAATTATTCACTAAGTGGGAACTTAAGTGTTCCGCACTTGACAACAGTCTCTGGTCGCATTAGGGAATTTATTTACACTTTTTACATAAATATTTATGATTTAGAAACTTTGAGTATTTGCTTTTTTATCTTGGAACTAGAATAGAACAAAATTTATTTGTTTGGGTTTTTGGGAGGTTTTATTTTTGTTTTTGTTTTTAATCCTCAATGGAGGATGTGTTTTTATTGATTTTGGAGAGAGAGGAAAAAGGGGAGAGAGAGAAAAACATTCATATGTGAGTGTGTGTGTGTGAAAGAGAGAAAGAAACATTGATGTGAGAGAGAAACATTGATGGCTTGCCTCCTATATGCACCCCAACCAGGGATCAAATCCTGCAACCTAGGTATGTGCCCTGACCAAGGATTGAATCTGAACCCATAAGCCTTTGGTGTATGAGATGACACTCTAACCAACTCAGCCACCTGGTCAGGGCTGTTTGCTTTTTTAAGAGAGTGCCCCTACCTTCTACCCCCAAACAAAGAACAGCTCAGGCATTTCTTTAAGTGCTGAATGAAACTATTTTGTTTTGCAAAGAAGACAAGGTCACCAATACATGTGGTGACTGCTCCCCTCGATACATATTTGTCTGCCTCTGAGTGTGGCCTGAAACATCTGGCTGGGGCAGAAACTCATGGCTATTTTGCCCATGGTTACCAGACAGATCCTGAGTGATATGGGTCTGGGGAGGTGATGCACACTGATGTCCTGAGCACTTATTTTAATTCAAGAGGAAGATAAGGAAGTAATAACTTTGTTCCTGATGGAAATACTAAGGAGGGGCTAAATAAATTTCCTCTTCTCTATCCAAACCACTATAAAGCTAAACAAATACTGGTCAATTAAATTAGATTACACTTGTAAAGTGCTTGTCACCAGGGTAAGATTTCCAGTAATTCTTAATGGCAATTAATAATAAATTATATTCTAGACTATTTGATATTTTGCATACATTTAAAATTTCAACACAGAAGATGACCTCAGGCAGACACCAATGCAAAGTGCTCTTTGGAATCTTTTACATATCTGGGGAGATCAGATATTCTGCCTATGCACATATATGAACATTATGTGTGTTTGGGAGAACAGATAGAACATCAGCAACTACAGAGGTGAAGGGGTGAAATTGAAATGTGAAATACCCATCACTTACCTCCTTTGCAGATACTGTATAGCCAATGAACCAATAACATTTTAATCTTTAAACAAGTATTGATTAAACAATGATATACTACTTTGTCTCAATATCCTTTCTGTAAGATTTGTAAGTTAACTTCTATTTTGAGATCCATTTTGGAAAAATCATTGTCTTTTTAAATATATCTGCTTTCTATTTTCAGAAATCATACTGATGCACTTGTTATCTTTCTTTTGTTGGTTTAGCAGCTTTAAAGTCATACCTAACTTTATCACCTAGGTGGGTAAAATCTGGTCAACCAATATACAGGATGCTAAAACCATCAACTCCTGCCTTCTCCAGATCGTTTGGAGATGTCTTACCCTACTCAGTGTTTGAAATTGTCTTACTTTATAAAGGCATAAAGAAGGGCATAAAATAGCATTAATAAGAAAGCATTTATAAGAGAACAGTATGGCATAATGATAGGTGTTATTCATGTTCAGAAAGCTGGGGTTCAAATGTTACTTTCACAAGTTACTTGTCTCTTTATTTTCTCCATATTCATGGTCCTTTGTCTTTGCTCTTGAAGTTTGTCTGGCCATAATGTCTTCCCCTTTTTTCTCTTCTTACCTAAGCCAAGTTATCAAAGTCTTCAAGTTTCAGGTCCTTTGTTTGTAGACAGCTCATGCCAATTACTATATTTCTACCCCTGCAATGACAGTGAATCATTCAAGAGAACATGTGATCCCAGACAGTCTCATCAAAGCAAAGTTCTTTAGCAACTTACACTTATGCTAGAAACAATAAGGAGTAAAACTCTTTTCCCAGTAAGCTTGGGGCTCTCTGGTAGCCATACTGATGCCCAAAATTAACACCAGCTTTGAGGGAAAAAATTTCAAGAGATGAAGACACCTCTTTGAGTACTTGGATCCAGTCATGACTACAGCCACAAACGAAGAGACTTTTCAGTTATATTGAACAATAAATTACCTTTTATGCAAAAGCCTTCTTGAGTTAATTTTTCCTCACTTGCTGATATAAGCCTACTGTCTAACATACCTACAGTATGCTCAGTGCTGAGCATTCAACAGTATAAGTCAATGAGTCATAATAACTCCTCACAGTGAAAAAATACAGGGGGCTGTGGGAGCACAGAACAGGAACCCTTGACCCAATTCAGAGAGTCTAACAGCTGAGGACTTCTTACAGAAGACAGCATCAAACAGATTCCCTATCACCTGTTCTTCAGGGATTAAATCAAAGATGTTTCATTTTTATTTCAAACTGAGAGCAGTGAGTTAATAATGTTGACACCTAGCCGTAGGTATTATCACTATAACTCTAAAACTTTAACTTTTCCTTAAAATTCTCACCCAGTAAGATGTAATCTCTTCATTCTATTTTAATAGCCAAATTTGAATTATTCATGATTATTGCCTCAAAAACATAGATTATCACAGCTGTTCAGCTATTTTATATATAGTTTCCAACCCCACTACCCACTTCCAATCAGAATTTTGGCCATGGCCCCAGTTGATACTAAGGGAGAACACATAAATGTTAAATACTATAGCAATCTGTGGTAGAAGGGGAGAAATTCAGCAACTGACATGCTACAAAATTGTAACCAGGAAAACAAAAATACCTCATCCAAGTGTCCATTTTTTTAAAGTGACATGTGCTGACACAGCAATTCTTTGGTAGGTTTAGTAAGCCCATCAAAAAGCTGATGGAGCCCTGACTGGTGTGGCTCACTTGGTTGAAGCATTGTCCTGCAAAGCAAAAAAGCTGATGGAATGGACTCAATAAAAACTTTCCTTTTATGGCTTTCTTACTGAGAAAATATAGTTGGTCAGGATTTGGGCAGTATATTAAATAAATATCCGTAACCAAGAAAGATCAACACACATTTTTATGCATTTTATATGTGTGTTAATTACATACTAGAAATTATAAAAACTGAAAGTTTCCAACCCTTAGTAAAATATTTCAAATGAAAGACCAATGATATTAGATTGCTCAGTATCTACTCAGGAGTTCCTTGCCAATCCATTTGCCTTTTGGTAGTTAAATTGAAAAGATTTTGTGAAGAATTGCATTCCAAGAGATCTACAATGAAACACTATTAAGCCATCCTTCAAAACACTCTTATAATGAGTAATTTCATAATAAAAAAAGTACAAATTTTTTTTTTAATCTAAAACAGAATTACGATGAAGCTGAATTTACAAGGACAGGGTTTATCAGACATGGTAGCAAATCTCCAAAACTGTCCACAATGAGTCTTGCCTCCTGGTATTTACGTCCTCTGTAGTCAGTCCCTTCCTACCATGAATAGGACTGGCCTGTAATATAAATATGATACAAAAATGAAGGAGTGTGAATTCAGAGATTAGTACAAATGTTGCGGCTTTTGCTTTCTCTTGGATCTGTCACTCAGGAGAAAGCTAATCTCCACATGGTAAGGAGATTAGCCCTCAGGAGAAGGCCAAGTAGGAAGGAATAGAGGCTTTTCACCTATAGCTACCACCAACTTGCCAGCCATGTGAGTAAATCACATTGGAAACAGATGCTTCAGACTTGGTCAAGCTTACCAACCGCTGCAGTACTGGCCAAAATTTTTATTCTGACCTCATGAGACATCCTCAGCCAGAACTTCTCAGCTAAGCTACTCCTAGATTTTAGATCAACAGAAGCCATGGGACAATAAATTATTATTGCTCTTTCAAATTTATTACATAATGACAGATAACTAATGGAATAGACAACCTATTAATTTCTTTATTCTCTAAACTGTAAAGCAATGATTTCTTTAAAACAAACTGAATAATATTTTATTTCTTGAGGTATAGAAACTTTTATTTATTTTTATAGTATTTTTAATTACCATTTAACCCCCTTATACCCTATTCCTATACCTATTCTACCTCCACCAACCCCCATCCCCCCACAATCACCACACTGTTGTCCATGTACATGAGTCCTTTTTCTTTTTTGCTTGATCCATCCACACCTCAAGCTGTCAGCCTATTCTCTATGAGTCTGTTGCTATTTTACTTGTTTTGTTTATTTTGTTCATTAGATTCCACATATAAGTGAAATCACATAGTATTTGTTTTCACTCTGCCTTATTTTACTTAGCATTATGTTCTCCAGGTCCGTCCATGCTGTTGAAAAGGGCAAAATTTTCTTGTTTATTTACAGCCAAGAGTTTTCTATTGCATAAATGTCCCATAATTGTTTTATCCACTCAACTACTGATGTTCACTTGGGCTGCTTCCATATCCCGGCAATTGTGAATAATGCTGCAAAGAACATAGGGGTGCTTATATTCTTTAGAATTAGTGTTTCAGGTTTCTTTGGGTAAATTCCCCAAAGTGGAATATCTCGGTCATAAGGCAGTTCCATTTTCAATTTTTTGAATTATCTTCATAATGCTAGCTTCAGTGGCTGCACCACTCTGCATTCCCTTCAAGAGGGCAAAAGTGTTGCCCTTTCTCCACATCCTCATCAGCACTTGTTTGTTGATTTACTGATGATAGACATTCTGACAGGTGTGAGATGGTAACTTATTGTGGTTTTTATTTGCATTTCTCTGATTATTAGTGACATTGAGTGTCTTTTTATGTCTGTTGACCATCTATGTCCTCTTTGGAGAAATATCATTCAGGTTTCTTGCCCATTTTTCAATTGGGTTGTTGTGGGGTTTGTTTTTGTTTTTGTTTTTGGTGTTCTCTCATTCAGTGGGTTTCTTTTTATTTTGTTGATGGTTTCCTTTTCTGTAGAAAAATTTTTTAGTTTGATGTAGTCCCATTTGTTAATTTTTTATTTTGTTTCCCTTGCCTGAGGAGATATACCAGAAAAAATATTGCTATGAACAATGTCCGAGATTGTGCAGCCTATGTTTTCTTCTAGGATTTTTATAGTTTTGGTAGAACATTTAAGTATTTAATCCATTTTGAATTTATTCTTTTGTGTGACATAAGAAAATGATCTAGTTCCCTTTTCTGCACATATTTGTCCAATTTTCTCAATTCCATTTATTGAATACATTATCTTTAGAGAGAGAGGAAGATGATGGAGGAGTGAATGGGAGTCACGCTGAACTCTTCCCAAGGCCAAACTGGAATTGGAACTAAATAGTGGAGAAATCACCTGGAAAACAATGGAACAATAGAGGGAGAGGAGCCTTGAGCCGCAGACAGACAGTGGATTCAACTCTCACACATCCCAACGAGTGAGAAGTGTGGTGGAGGCTCCAGAGGGTGGGCTGGGTGCCCACAGGCACCAGCACCAGAGGGACATTGAAATGGCCAGTTAGCTCCCCCTGAGAAGAATGGGGTCTGAATCATAAACAGGGACCTCTAGACTACAGCAGCTAAAACCAGGAAAACACAGATAAAACGCAACCCCGAAAAGCTTCGGGGAGCTCTCTGCCAGAGACAGGCAGCTGGGGATGCAAAGAGACATTTAAAGGGCCAACACAAAAATTGCAGTGGCAGCCACCCTCCTTGATCTCTGGGCAGAGGTGGCAGCAGAGTGAGCTGGTACCTAGGAGAAGATTGGTGAAGAAAACTTTGTGAAGAGAACAGAGAGGGCGGCTGGCAGATCCCTGGTGATAACTCACTTCCCACTCTGCAGCTACCATCCCGCTCAGGCATAAGGGAATCAATAAACCTGCCTTTTTGCGTGCTCCATACACAGCTTGTGTACTTGTAAGCTGGGGGGCTAAGTGCAGACAAGCTGGAAGAAATAGAGAATCCCTGGCCAAAGGAGTCACACAGCTGCATAGAGAACCTTGAGGAAAGACTGGAGACGGAGGCACTGGGGAAAGAACGGGAGGAGGAACCAGAGAGTTCTGACTCCCTGCCCGGTCGATAGTCTCCATTTTGTGCAGGCAGGGCACGCCCCCAAAGAGGCAGAATCAGGGCATGCACAAACCATACTGCCAGTGATTGCAACACGGTCCACAGAAATAGTGGATCCTTGGCCGAAGGGGTCACAGAACTTCCCAGGGACCCCTGAGGAAAAATAGGAGACACAGGTGTTGGGGAAAGAACGGGAAGAGGAACCGAGGAGTCCAGACTCATTCTCCTTTCCGTAGCCCTCCATTGTGTGGAAACAAGCCACACCCCCAAACAGCCAAAAGCTGAAAAGCACACAATAGATAGCCCAAAACCATCCGGTGCAGATGTGCACACTTGCTCCGAGTGGCCGGCGAGGGTTGGCAAGCATGTGTGTGGACCCGCGCAGGCTGGCGAGGGCTCTCCCAGGCTGGCAAGGCCTCCCGCAGGGTGGACACTGATGGGACCTGTGAAGGAAAGCGCAGATCAGGGAGGGCACGCATAAAGGGACCAACATGGGCTGCGAGTGCAGAGCGGTCTGCAGAAATAGTGGATCACCCGCGAAGGGATCACAGAGCTGCCCAGAGTCCCCGGAGGAGAGACTGGAGAAAGGATTAATCGGAGAATCCTGGAGCTGACTTCCTCCCATTTCTGTAGTCTCCATTTGGCAAAGGCAAGCAACGCCCGCAAAGAGACAAAAGCAGGGAAAGCACACAATAGAAGACCCTAAACTAACCAGTGCCAGGATGCCCACCAAGTCCAGGCACTAGACGAGTGCACGAGGTTGGGCAAATAAGTGCACAGGCAGGCTGGAGATGCTGTCAGACAGGGGAGCGCGCTCAAGGAGCCAGAGGGAGAGTGCAAAGCGATCCACAGAAATAGTAGATCCCTGGCTGAAGAGGTCACAGAGCTGTCCAAAGCAAGAGTCAGACACAGACAATAGACTCCTGGAAAGCTCAAACAAATGACATAAGGTCATATAGAGTAAACAACTGACATCGTCAGAGGCAGGCCCAGAAAAAAAACTAAGGAAAAATAAATAAATAAACAAACAACAAATAAATAAAAAGACCTGCCTTCTACCATAGAAGATTAATTCACAAAGTTAGGACATATAGATGGCCCAATTGAAGCAGAAGCAAAAATAAATAAATAAATAAATTACTTAACAGACTCTCACAAAAATAGGAAGAAAAAGAAGTTCCCCCCAAATGAGTGGAAAAAGGGACTCCCCACAGAGAGAGCTAAATGAAATAGAGGCAAGGGAACTATCAGATATTGAATTCAAAACAATGGTACTAAGGAAGCTCAATGAGCTCAGCCAGCTCAAAGATAAGTATGAGAAACTGCAGAGAAACTATCAGGATCTTACAGCGAATTATCTCAACCTGGAAAAGGACATAGAAACTATCAAGAAGACACAAGAGGATATGAAGAATACCATTCCTGAATTGAAGAACACAGTAGAAGGACTCCAAAGCAGGATGGATGAAGTCGAGGATCAAATCAGTGAGATGGAGGATAAGGTAGGAAGAAGCTCCCAGAAAGAACAAGAAATGGAAAAAAGACTCAAAAAGAATGAAGAGGCATTTAGGGAAATGCAGGACAACTTGAAGCACAATAATATCCGCATAATAGGAATACCAGAAGAAGAAGAGGAGGAGCAAGGGATAGAGAACCTCCTCGAAAAAGTAATGATGGAAAATTTCCCCAATTTGAAGACAGTAAAGGTCTCACGGATCCAGGAGGCACAGAGGGCCCCATGCAAGAGGGATCCAAGGAAGCCCACTCCAAGACACATCATCATTAAAATGGCAACTATCAAAGAGAAAGAGAGAATCATCAAGACAGCAAGGGAGAAGGGGAAAGTAACATACTGACTTCTCAACAGAAACACTACAAGCCAGAAGAGAATGGCAACAAATATTTGAAGTCATGAAAAGCAAGGGCCTACAGCCAAGGCTGCTCTACCCAGCAAGACTCTCAAGTAAAATAGAAGGGGAAATAGGAGTTTCCCAGAAAAAAGAAGGCTAAAAGAATACATCTCCACCATACCAGTACTACAAGATATGCTAAATGGACTGGTTTAAGAGGGTGAATGAAAGGAGTGAGAAAGAGAAAAACATAGGTATGAAGAGAAAAAATGAATACGTTTCTATCAGTAATAACTCTCAGTGTAAATGTACTGAATGCTCAAATCAAACGACACAGGATAGCTGAATGGATAAGAAAACATGACCCACACATATGCTGCCTACAAGAGACCCACCTCAAAGCAAAAGACCTATACAGATTGAAAGTAAAGGGATGGAAAAAAATATTCCAAGCAAATGGACATGAGAAAAAAGGAGGGGTTGCCATACATATATCAGAGAAAATAGATTTCAAAACAAAGACCACAAAAAGAGACCCAGAGGAGCACTTTATAATACTTAAAGGAGGAATCTATTAAGAAGACATAAACACTGTAAACTTATATGGTCCCAATATAGGAGCCCCCAAATATATAAGGAAATTGTTGGATGACTTCAAAAAAGATATAGACAGCAACACACTGATAGGGGATTTCAACACGCCACTGTCAAAAATGACCAGATCTTCCAAACAAAACATCAATAAGAATATTCTGGAGCTGAATGATGCACTGAATCAAATAGACTTAACTGACATATGTAGAACCTTACATCGCAAAGAAGAAAAATACACATTCTTTTCAAATGCTCATGGAAGTTTTCCAAAGATAGACCACATGATAGGATACAAAGCAAGCCTCAGCAAATTCGGGAAAATTGAAATAATACCAAACTTTTTCTCAGACCGCAAGGCCTTGAAACTCAAAATCAACCTCAAAGAGAAACTTCCAAAACTTGCAAACTCATGGAGACTGAACAGTGGACTATTAAACAATGAATGGGTCAATAATGAGATAAGAGAAGAAATCAAAAAGTTTCTGGAAACAAATGAAAATGAACAGACAACAGTCCAAAACCTATGGGACACAGCAAAGGCAGTCCTGAGAGGCAAGTTCATAGCAATACAGGCCTACCTAAAAAATATAGAAACATTTCAAATAAAAGACCTAACATTACAACTTAAAGAACTGGAGAAAAAACAACAAATAAATCCCTGAGCAAGTAGGAAATAGTCAAGATTAGAGCAGAACTGAATGACATAAAAACGAAAAGAACAATTCAAAGGATCAATCAATCCAGGAGTTGGTTCTTTGAAAAGATAAATAAAATTGACAAGACTTTAAGTAGACTCATCAAGAAAAAAAGGGAGAGAACCCAAATTAATAATATCAGAAATGAAAGAGGAGAAATAACAATAAAACCACAGAAATACAAAGGATTGTCAGGAACAACTATGAGCAATTGTATGCCAAGAAATTTGAAAACCTTCATGAAATGGACAAATTTCTAGAAAAGTATAATCTTCCAACACTAAAGGAGGAACAAATAGAAAGCTTGAACAGACCGATAACAGCTGGGGAAACTGAAGCAGTAATCTTGAAACTCCCGGCACACAAAAGCCCAGGGATGGAGGGTTTCACAGGAAAATTTTACAAAACATTTAAGGAAGAGCTAACCCCAGTCCTTCCCAGACTATTCCAAAAAATCCAAGAGGAGGGAAGACTCCCAGACTCTTTTTATGAGGCCAGCATCACCCTAATCCCAAAACCAGATAAAGACCCTACAAAGATAGAAAACTACAGGCCAATTTCATTGATGAACATACATGCTAAAATCCTCAACAAAATATTGGCAAACTGCATCCAGCAATACATTCAAAAGATTATCCACCATGATCAAGTGGGATTCATCCCAGGCATGCAGGGATGGTTCAATATATGCAAGTCAATAAACGTAATACATCACATAAATAAAAGAAAAGACAAAAACCACATGATCATCTCAATAGATGCAGAAAAAGCATTTGATAAGGGCCACAACCATTTATGATCAAAACACTCAGCAAAATGGGAATAAATGGGCATTCCTCAATGTAATAAAGGCCATGTATGAAAAACCTACAGCCAACATCGTACTCAATGGGCAAAAACTAAAATCTTTCCCACTAAAATCAGGAACACAACAAGGATGTCTGCTTTCACCACTTCTTTTCAACATCGTATTGAAAGTCGTAGCCACAGTGGTCAGACAAGAAAAAGAAATAAAAGGCAGCGAAATAGAAAAGGAGGAAGTAAAGCTATCATTGTTTGCAGATGACATGATAATGTACATAGAAAACCCTGTAGACTCTACCAATAAACTCCTCAACCTAATAAGTGAATTTGGCAAAACAGCAGGATACAAAGTCAATATTCAGAAATCAAAGGCATTTTTGTACACCAGCAATGAAATAGAAGAAGAAATCAGAAAAAAAATACCATTCGATATAGCAAGAAGAAAAATAAAGTACCTAGGGATAAATTTAAGCAAAGATGTAAAAGACCTGTATGCATAAAACTATACAACATTGAAGAAAGAAGTTAAGGATGACACAAATAAATGGAAGCATATACCATGCTCATGGATTGGAAGAATTAATATCCTCAAAATGTCCATACTACCCAAAGCAATTTATAGATTCAACGCAATCCCTATTAAGATACCAATGACATATTTCACAGAAATAGAACAGACATTTCAAAAATTTATATGGAACACTAAACAACCCCAAATAGCTGCAGCAATTTTGGGAAAGAAAAACAAAGTAGGAGGGATCACAATACCAAACATCAAACTCTACTACAAAGCCTCTATACTCAAAACAATCTGGTACTGGCACAAGAACAGACCCATAGACCAGTGGAACAGAATAGAAAGCCCAGAAATTAGCCCAGATCTCTATAGCCATCTAATATTTGACAAAGGGGGCAGAAGCATAAAATGGAGCAATAATAGCCTCTTCAACAAATGGTGTTGGGAGAACGGGATGGCTACATGCAAAAAATTGGAATTGGATCATCAGCTGACACCATACACAAAAAGAAACTCTAGATGGATAAAAGACTTAAGTATAAGTCGCAACACCATAAAAGTCCTAGAGGAGAGTTTTTGCAGGAAACTCTCAGATATGCCACTCAGCAGCAATTTTTTCACCGATGTGTCTCCTAAAGGAAGGGACATAAAGGAAAGAATAAACAAGTGGGACCTCATCAAAATAAGAAGCTTCTGCATGGCTAAAGAAAACATCAGCAGAATTAAAAGGGTGCCAACCCTATGGGAAAATATATTTGCTAATGATACATCAGATAGAGGTTTGATCTCCAAGATATATAAAGAACTCACTCGACTCCTCTCCAAGAAGACAAATGATCCAATCAAAAATGGGCAAAGGACCTGGGCAGACCCTTTTCCAAAGAAGAGATACAGAGGGCCCAGAGACATTTGAAAGGATGCTCAGCATCACTAGCCATCAAAGAAATGCAAATCTAAACCACCATGAGGTACCACCTCACACCTGTCAGAATGGCCATCATAAACACATCCACAAACAACAGGTGCTGGTGAGGCAGTGGAGAAAAGGGAACACTAGTACACTGCTGGTGGGAATGCAGACTGGTGTAGCCACTGTGGAAAGCAGTGTGGAATTTCCTGAAAAAAGCTGAAAATGGAACTGCCTTTTGATTCAGTGATTCCCTGCTGGGACTATACCCTAAGAATCCCAAAATGCCAACCCAAAAGAACCTATGCACCCCAATGTTCATAGCAGCACAATTTACAATAGCCCAGTGTTGTAAGCAACCTAAATGCCCATCAGTAGATGATTGGATAAAAAAATTATGGTACATTTACACAATGGAATACTACACAGCAGAAAGAAAAAGAGAACTACTAAACTTCGTGACAGCATGGATGGAACTAGAGAGCATTATACTAAGTGAAATAAGCCAGGGGTCAAAAGACAAATACCATATGATCTCACCAATAAGCAGAACCTAACCAACAATATAGAGAAGCAAGGAAAATAAGACCAGCAACACTGAACGGAAAAGAAACCATCAGAGATAAAAGGGAAGGAAGGAGAGGTAGCAGGGGAAAAGGAAGGGAAGGGGCAATTCAAGGAACATATAGCAAGGACTCATGGACAAAACCAAAGGAGTAGAGTTGGGGCAGGGGGCAAGGGAAAGTGGTGGGGAGAAGGCAGAGACAAATGTAGTTGAAAAAATAAATTAATTAATTTTATAAAAAGTAAATTATCTTTAGCCCATTATATGTGCTTGCTTCCTCTATCAAATATTAATTGACTACAAAGGTGTGGTTTATCTGGGCTCTCTATTCTGTTCCATTGATCTATGTGCCTTTTTTTTATGCCAATACCATACTGTTATGATTACTATGGACTTAAATACAGTTTGATATTAAGCAACATGATTCATCAAACTTTGTTCTTCTTTCTCAGGATTGCTGTTGCTATTTGAGACTTTTTTTTATTTATTTGAGAGGTGTTTTATGGAATGTTTGGTAATGTTTGGTTCTTGGAATATTTGGTAAAATTCACCTGTGAAGTCATCTGGTCATAGGCCTTTGTTTGTCAGGACATTTTTTTATTATTATTATTACTATTATTGCTTTAATTTCACTTGATGTGTTATGTCTATTCAGATTCTCTGATTCTGCCCTATTTCATTTAAGAAGACTGTTTTAGAAATTTATCCATTTCATTCAGGTATTTCAATTTGTTGGCATATAGTTGTTTGTAATAATTTTTGCAATCCTCTGTATTTTTTTGGTGTCAGTTGTTATTTCTCCTCTTTCATTTCTGATTTTTTTATTTTGCATCCTCTCTTTTTTTCTCATGAATCTGGTTAAAGGTTTGTCAATCTTATTTATACATTTTTTTTACAATTCTATTTTTTTAAATTTTATTTTATATTTATACTTTTAAAAGATTCAGTGATCATTTTTATTGTTTTTCTAAGATTTTATTTCATTTGTTTCTGCTTTGATCTTTATTATTTCTTTCCTTCTGCTCACTGTGAGCTTTGCTGGCATTTTTTAAGTTCTTTTAAGTGTATAGTTACATTGTTTATTTGAGCTTTTTCTTGTTTCTTGAGATAAGCCTGTAATGCTATCAATTCTCTTAGAATTGCTTTCCCAAGGTCCTACAGATTTTGTGTGGTTGTGTTCTCATTTTCATTTGTTTCAAGGTATATTTTGATTTCTTTCTTGATCTCATTGTTTACCCATTCATTGTTTTAACATGTTGTTTAGCATCCATGTCTTTGTGTATTTTTTCAGATTTACTTCTTGTGATAAATTTCTAGTTCCATTGCATTGTGGTCCTAGAAGGTGCTTTATATGATTTCAAACCTTAAATTTATTGAGACCTTTTTTGTGTCCTAACATGTGGTCTAAGAAAACATTTAATGTGCACTTGAAAAGAATATATATTCTGATGCTTTGTGATGAAATGCTCTGAAGATATCAATTAATTCCGTTCAATCTAGGGTGACATTTAAAGCTGCTGACTCCTCTTGATTTTCTGTGTGAAAGCTATCCACTGAAGTCAATAGGGTGTTAAAATCTCCTACTATGACTGTATTTGTGGATCTCTCCTATTATGTCCATCAAGATTTACCGTACATATTTAGGTGCTCTATGTTCAGTGCATAACTGTTTACTAGGCTTATATCCTCTTGTTGAATTGTTCCCTGTATCCTTCTTTGTTTCATACTATAGCCTCAGTTTTTAAGTCTTATTTGTCTGATATAAGTATTGCTACCCCTGTTTTCTTTTTCATTTCCATTTACATTAAATAGCTTTTTCCATCCCTTTACTTTTAGACCTGTATCTTTTGATCTGAGGTGGGTCTCTTAGAGACAGCATATATATGGGTCTTTGTTTCTTATCTACTCAGCTACCCTATGGCTTCTGACTGGGACATTTAAGCAATTTGCCTTTAATGTGATTATTGGTAGATACATATTTATTGCCATTTTATTTTTAACTATTTTCCTATGTTTTCTTCCTTTTCATTTTCTACTTAAAGCAATCCCATTAATGGTTGTTGCAATACTGGTCTGGTAGTAACAAACTCTTTAGCTTTTTCTTGTCTGGGAAGCTGTTAAATTCTCCTTCAATTTTAATGATAACCTTATTGGGTAAAATAGCCTTGGTTAAAGGCCCTTGCTTTTCATCACCTTGAATATTTCATGCCAATACCTTCTGGCCTAAAATGTTTTTGTTGAGAAATCATATGACAGTGTAATGGGATCTCCCTTTTAGGTAACTAACTGCTTTTCTCCTGCAGTTTTTAAAATTCTCCCTTTGTCTTTAAGCTTTGCAATTTTAATTATGATATGTGTTTGTGTAGTCCTCTTTGGGTCCATATTCTTTGGGACTCTGCACTTCCTGGACTTGTTTGTTTTTTTCTTCATCTGGTTATGGAGGTTTTGGGTCATTGTTTTGTCAAATAGGTTCTCAAAGCCTTACTCATTCTCTTCTCTTTTGGTATTCCCATAATGCAGATGTTGTTATGCTTCATTTTGTCCCAGGTTTCTTAAATTTTCCTCATTTTTTTAAATTCTTTCTTTTTTTTGCTCCTCTGCTTGAGCGTTTTTTCTTCCTTGTCTTTAATATTTCTGATCTGAAACTCCGCTTCATCTAACCTACTGTTTATTCCTTCCAGTGTATTATTTATTTCAGATATTGCATTCTTTATTTCTCATGGGTCCTTTTTTATGGTTTCTACGCTTTTTTTCATGCTTTTGAGCATCATAATGATCATTACTCTAAACTCTATATATGATCTATTGCTTGTCTCCATTTAATTTAATTCTTCTGGAAAATTCTTTTTTTCTTTCATTTGGGGACTGGTTCTTTGTCTTCCCATTTTAGCTGCCTCTTCGTGTTGTTTTTTTTCTTCTTCTATGTATTACATAGATCTGCAAAGACTGATGCATGCCTGTTACTTACTGCCTGTGATTGGCTCTTGGTAACCTGTTTGGACCTATCAGTGATCCATGACTTGTGGCTCCCTCTGGTGGGTCTGCATGTGCTCAGAAAGAACCAAGCTATGGCCCTTGGGCAGCTTTTATCAGCACATACCCAGGGGAGGTTCAGCTAAAGTCTTAGAACTCCCAGGGATCCAGCTTCACCTGCAGGCCTCCCATTAGTCTTAATCAATGAAATTGCCACCAGCTGTGCTCCTCACAGCCCAGCTTAAGCTCCACAGAGTAGGGAGAGAGGGTTCCTGCAGGTAGGACTCTTCAATCTCCCCAGGCTCATGCCACATGAAGGGGATTGCTCTGCCCAAGTAAGATGGCTTCTGCAGTATGGGGAATGACTCAGCACAGGGATCCTGGCAGCTGACTCTTCAGCTCTCTCCCCAGAACTACCAACCCCAGACTCTCTGCACACAGTTCTAGTCCACTCTACCCTCCCTCTGTCAGAACCCCGGGTAAGTGGCTGCAAACAAAATGTTGTTTGTTAACCATTTAAGAGGTTCTCTGTGTCTCTAGCCACCATTTCCTAGTGGATAGAAACCCTGCTGCATTTCACACTTGGATATTACTTGCATTCGTTTGCCAGTTCTGGTGCTTAGGCTGGGGAGCCTAGTTTGGCATTTAGCCCCACACTTCTCAGGGGAAATTCCCCTGGTCAATGAAATATCCCTCCAGAAATTCAGCTGCCACCTGTGGGAGCCCAGCAAGCCCTCTTGTGTTTCTGCACTTCCTAGAAATCTCAATGTGGTAAACTGGCTTCTTACATAAGTTCTTGATTATAAAGTTTCTCTCCAACTAGTATTCAGTTGGTTATTCAGGATGATTTTTCTATAATTTAGTTGTAATTCCAGATTGGTCCTGGGGGGGGGGGGTTAGTGTAGCTTCCACCTACTCCTCTGCCAGCTTGGATCTCATGAGTGAATATTATTTGAAATATTCATCAATGCTGAATATAAGACACAAAAAGCCCATGATATTCTTTCAATGGTCTAGGATCTGACACCGGGGATATGACAGAAACCTAAGACTGAAGACATTTGTGCCTCTATTCAATATGTCCAGTTCCTGGGTACTTTGGCAGAGTGGACAAACATCCATCTATTCCACCTGCAAGTAACTGTGCAAAGATGCTAACATCATCCATGTACCCAGAATGTCTCCCTGTACCTTGGCCTTCAAGGAATCAAAATGTAGCAAAACTGGTAAAAGACCATAAATATCCTCAAATTCAACTCCTCTTCCACACTCCAGGTGTAAGTTTTTCATGGTAAGCCTGAATGCCTTCAGTGACAGGAACTCATTACTCATCAGAATTCATTTAAAAAATCAGATATTTGAGGAAAATATTATCTTTAATTTGAGTTGTTTCTTATGTAGGAAAGAGCATTTTCCAACTATGCCTCAAAAGACACAATTCAACCCCTGAGACCCTTGATATTTTCCTCTGAACTTGCTCCAGTTTCTCGGTAGTCAAAAGAGTAGCAGTCTACACATCTGTGGACTTTATTAAAATTTGATTTGGATACTTTTAGATGTAGCATGGCCCCTTCAGTTCCCAGAAATCCCACAACTGCCTCTTGTCTTAAAGTTCAGCTCCCTTCACCCTTTTATCAACTATCTGCTTCCAGTTTCCCAGAACAAAGCAAGGTTTCCTGAGTTCGAGTGGATTCCATTGCTACCACTCCTGTTTTGTAGACCACAGATTTAATTGATTCAGAAAGCTTCCCATGGTTATTGATGAGACAAAATTGGGGCTTCATTACCTTCTTGCTTATTTTGAAGTATATAAAGTTGAAAAGTATCTATTACACATCCCTCAGGTGTCTCAAACAAGGAGTTGTGTTAATACAGAAGATAGGAGCTGCTCCTCTTGTTCATCCCATGTCTCTGTGTATAACAACCACACAATGGTCACCCCAAACCTGTGAGAAATGGAAGAAAACAAGCAGAACTGCTGCTCTAAGTGGGAGAGAAAATTTCAGTGCAAATTATTACACAAATGCTTGGAAAGTTTAAGCATAGAAATAAGTATATCCCCTGGTATGGTCAAAGATGGGAGATACAGAAGGATGTGCCTTCCTCACTGGGAAGAAGTGAGTCTGCTCAGCCCATTACATGGGCCTCTTTGGAGAATGACCCCTTTGGTTGTGTTTAATCAGTGCCTGGCAATAGCTAACTCTGCTTTTTGTTTCCATGCTGGCAACCTTAAGGACAAGAAGTAAGTTTTGTTGTTGTTGTTGTTGTTGTTGTTGTTGTTTACTGTGTGATTTACTGATGATATAAATTTGGGCAAGTTAGATCTAAATTCTTTTCCTTTCTACTCATGGACAAAATCAAAGGGGAAGAGCTGAGGGAGGGAAGGTGGGAGGGGGCAAGGGAAAGTGGTGGGGGGGAGGCAGAGACAAATGTATTTGAAAAAATAAATTAAAATTAAATTAAAAAATAAAATTACTAAATGAAGAAAAAAATAAATAAATAAATTCTTTTCCTTTCTATTAAGGAAAAAGTTATAGTGCATCAAAAATGTAGGCAGTAAGTTTTTCTCAGTGAGAGATATTAATGGGAAATAAATAATCCATGGCCCACCTCAAGAGGCCAATTTTTATTGTTTCATGAAACCCATATCTTTACAAGCCTCAAGTACAATAATTCTCTAAATATCAGCCAAATGGGGGACAAAACCCAGCACACAATGGCACTCAACTTTTAATTCCACTGACAGCCAAAACACCATTAAACTGTACTTCAGGTCTTTGAAGTACTAAGAAGATCAATCAGAAAATATTATATGGACATGTATCCAATTTCAGAGCTAATACAGTTCTTTGTCTAGTTAAGAAGAACATTCTCCATATAAAAGTGTGGTGCTAGAAGCTTTAAAGACCCATAGGAAAGCAGCAAGCCTTTCAGAACAAGGTAAAAGGAATGTAAAAATCATAACCTCTTTTCACTTCAGAGTCATTATCTAATTGTATTAGACATGCTTGAGAGGCAGTATAGATTTTTGGTTATCAGTAAACGCTTTCCCTGGGGTCAGAGAGACCTCAGTTTTCTTCCTGCTCTGAAGCCTATGCTGTCTTGAATCAACCACTAACTTGTATGACACTTAATTTTTCTCATCTAAACATGTAGGCAATTGTAGCACTTACCTTATAAGGTACTCTGAAAGATTAAATGAAGTTCTATATAGTAATCACTATAACTCTAAGCCATTATTTATTGAGAGTTTACTCTGTATCAAGCTCAGAGCTAAGTGGTAATTTTCTCTTTAATCTTAACAATTGTATTCCATTTATACTTTATAGAGAATATTGAAGGGGAAACAAATTAAAAGGAAAATGATCTTCAGTTCCATGTCACACTGAGTGTAAAGTATCCACAGGCCACAGCAGGAGCAAGCATGCTCTCCATTTTGGTATCTACGTTTCTGAATAACATCCCCAGATCCTTCTTACATAAAGTCATTCTAGAATTTTAGACTTTTTCCATCTGTCAGTAACTGCATCAAGAAAGGTGTCTACATTCTAGATAAAAGCTGACAGTATTTTATGTAGCATCATCTATTTAAGCAGCTATGTAATATAAGCAGTGCTCATTATTACCTGAGACCTCTATTTTTCCTCCTTATGAGTAATTTTTAATCCAAGTGATCCTGAATTGATTCGCAAGTGAATACTCACTCCAATTAAATGAAGTAGAGAATTTACTGGCTGATCTAACAGAAATGGCTAGAACAGAAGAGTGTCAAGAAAGAAAGAATTCAGATACTCAAGCATTATCATCAGGACTGTTTCCTTCGGGTTGTTTTTCTCTGGGCAGATTCTCTACTTTGCATAACAGTCAAGGCAGCAGCCTTACTTGAAGGATAGTTTCTTTCTACAACAGTTAGACCCAAAACTTGGGTCTAACTGAGTTTGTTTGCCTGTCTTGGGCGTTGTGCTTCATCCCTGACTCACTGTGACCAGAAAAATTGTCTGTGTTGATTGGTGTGAACTGGGTTACATGGCCAACCCTGGAGATGAAAGAGTAGTCCAAACTGAGATGTTGTTCAGGTAGGGTAGAAGGAAATAGACGTAGGGCAAGCAAAATCACAGATGTCTACTAAAACTACTTTGATAAGAATACAGAGAATGTTACAATGGACAAAACCCAAATGTAAATTCAAAGTTCTTCAGGATACATTACTATGTTTTCAAAGCACAGGCAATGATCCAACTCTTAAAACACTTTGGCAGAGTGCAAAAGGTCAGAGTTCTGCAGACTCTTGTCTCTCTTTATGGACTTACAAATACAAAATCAGGCACTTACAGTTACATCTTCATGACCAGTTTTATGCAATGAAATTGATCATTCAGTCGATCTTATGCAGTAAGAAAGGCAGCCCCAAACATCAAACTGACCTGTCTAGTCTAGGATTTTTAAAGTACTAGACCATGTCTCCTTCATTCCCATATGTAATTTCTCATTAATTTTTTTCTTCTGTTTTCTTCTTTTCTGTATTTGCATATACACCGTCACTCATATCAGACCTTATGTTCTCATATCAGACCTTTGAATTCAACTTAACATTATTCTATATTTTCTCTGAGTCAAATAAATATCTTGATTAAATTTTATTCTTCTCCATTTATCCAACAAATATTTGAGTTCTGGTTACTATTTTAGACACTTGGGTCAAAGTTATAAACAAGTCAAATAACATTTCTGTTCTCATGGAATTCACAGTGTGGCTGGGGAGACAGGCAAATGTACCATTTACTTCTCCTTCCTTGCCTGCTGCTATCCACCATGATCTATGGTCAGAGTAAACTGTGGGTAGCTTTCAAAGTGCATGATCTGATTTAATCTTCTTAACTCATTGTGAGAGGCAGAGAAAATTCCACTGACGCCATTTTACATAAATCTCTTAACAAAGAAGTAAAGTGAGAACAATCATTTAATCATTCAATAAACATCTGCCTATAATATGTCAGATATTATGCCAGATATATGTGAATAAGTATCTATCTGTGACACACTTTTAGGACAATAATATTGACCTGGGCACTATCACTCTAGTGAAGGACATCAATAAATAAAATGGCAACTAAAAAGCATATGAAGTCAAACAACAAATTTGTGAGGGACCAAACATAGTTTTCAGCATTTCTGACTTAAGTCTGCTCTCTTCACATATACTATTAATATTCCACATAAATGATCACTTGATCCAAACCCCTAAAAGGATTAGGCATCACCAACAAAGTCATCCTCATGTCAGTGTCTGCTACACAGAACTATGCAGCAGACACTGAGATGAGGATAACCCCGTAATTCCCGATCAAGACAATGCTCCTACTTCACATGGAACTCCACTGATGCCACCTCTTCCAACCACTTCTACTGTTCAACACTGTATGAATGTCTTCATGAATGCAATATGATTAAGGTAAGAGGGATAGGGTAAGGTAGGAGTGGAAGGGATGTCAGGGGAAGGGAGGGGACAAGACAGCACATGCCAGAACACAACAAATAGGATAGGATATAGGGACATGACAACCTAGTTTCGTTCTCAGGCCATTTGGCTCCAGGGACCAAACTCCTAACCATTTTGCCTTGCTGCCTCTCACCAAAGAAGGCCTTATTTTTTTAAAAAGTACAATTTGCAAAAGAAAAGGCAAGATTTTCCCAGATAAAAATTATCAACTTCTGGGTAATATAAGATAATATAAACAAGTAACAGAATACAAATAATGATTGTATGCACACACAAATGGGAGACAGTATTCAGTACAGATAAGATTTTTATAAGTGGGTTACAAAAAAATGAGACAATGATATCAATAGTTAAAGTAGAAACCTAGTAACAAAAAAAAAAAAATTAGGAACCAAACTACTACAAATTAAACAATAGAATCTCATTTCATACGTCTGACTTCACAGAATGTTAATAGAAAGAAAAGTGTTAAAGTAGTGTATGCTTCTGGAAGGAACTGAGCTGCTGCAACTACTTTGGAGAACAATTTGACATCACATCAGTTCTTTTTTAAAAGAACATAGTCTACAACCCAACAATTCCATTCCTAAGTATATACTCAATAGAAATACTTGCACTTGTGTCCCAGAAGACTGTTTAAAAATGTTTACACCAGCATTCATGAAACTGTACAATAAGCAACCAAAACATCCATCAATAGCAAAATAGATAATTATGATAAAATGCAGCAAAATTTTAAACAAAAAAGCTATACCTATGTGATCATTATGGACAGATAGCAAAAACATAATTTCAAGTAAAAACTATAGATTGTAGATGGTTACATATGGCAATTACAAGTTCTAAATCTTTTAAATACTCAGATGATAGTGTGTGTATATACATACTTATATAATACTTATATACATACTTATATGTAAATATTGCATACATAAAATAAGTAAAATTTTTCTAGAAAATAGGAAATTAACAAATAAATAGAAATAAAAATATATAACTTCCCTAACTCAAGAATAGGAGGTAGAGGAAGTGGGAATAGGGAGAGATAAAGATAATGTCAATATTACATGTTATGTTTTGTTTCTCTTCTATTAAATACAAAAAGAAGTGATAAAAATGCAAATTTTTATTAAAGTCAAAATCCCCATGTTTGTTATATGGTTTTCTATGTGCAATTGTCTATATTTCTCAAAATTTTTTTTTAAAAAAACCTCTTTATGTTTGCAACCTCCTGTCTTTTCCTCTTCCCCATTCTCTACTTCTTGGTCTTGGTGGGCAGAAGAGAACCACGGTAAAAAAATGAACTCTGGAATTAGAACCACTTTGATTCTGACATCAGCCTTGCTGTGTGTACCTGACCAAGCTACGTTAACTGTTTTCTGCCACAGTTTCCCCATGTGAAGAAAGGGAAAAGCAATAGCATCTACAGTGTAGGGATGTTGAAGCAGACGAATAAAATTGTGCGTGTAAAACTATGCACACTGAGATTGGCCCTGGCAGTTACATCCATGATGACTAGTGGTAGGAAAAGAGGCTGGTTGGTGACTGTACCCCAGGACCCCACTCCTGCTCCAGGGAGCTCACCTGCGAATATGCCATCTAGGCTTCCAGCCCAGAAAGAGGTCACCTCTCATTTATTTCTGCATCTTTCATGGTGCCCTGTTCACAGAAGCTGCTCAGTCAGCGTTTAACTGTTCTTATAACCACAAGTGTCAGACAACAACAGGATGTCCAGAGAGAGAAATCACTAATACAAGTATACGTATCTTAGCAATTTCTTTCCTTGAATTATTTCATTCACTATTTTATTGAATAAATGTCCACTAAATGCCTATCATGCTCTAATGCTGCTCAAAGTGGAGCCCATGAACCAGCAAATCTTGGCCCCATCCCAGGCCCCAGAATCTGCATTTTATCAAGGTGATACATATTTAATTTAAAGTTGAAAAAGGACAGATATGAACACCCATAGGAAAACTAATGTTGATTTTTTTAATGGGTTGCCTGAGTTCCCATTCTTCCCAGAGTCTCAGTTTTGTCATCTGCAAATGGGAATATAAGCACATACCTCAAAGGGTCGTTGTAGGTATTAAAAAATTGTCTACTGATAAGTGCTTACCACAGCCATGAGACCCTTCAATGGTATTAGTTTCTGTTACTAATGTTAACATCTGAAAGAAATAAAAATTAGCCAAATACAGAAATCGAAGGAAGAGGATAAAGAGCTTGGTCATTAAGAGAAGAGATCAAAGCAGAGAAAAAGGTACCTGGAGGTTCAACAGGTGAGAAAACAGGGCAAGGAGAAGAAGTAAAAGGAAAAGAAAAGAAATTGCCATGCATTAATCCTGAAATAGATTTATAACTATAATCTATATCTACTTCTGCTCTACAATTTAATGCAGCTGTATTTTTCTTCTTCATTCCTTAAAAACAAGTTTCATTGGCAGTGGTGGCTTGTTTTGGTGCTCTCTATCGCATGCTTTATTTTTAAATGCTTCAACTGAAAAATCAGTGCATGTATAGTGCAGGTTCTTTGCTCATGTTGGAGTATTCTGTCTACTCCTTTTAAACACCAGACATGGGACTGAAGCACTGAACAGAGCCCTCCGTCCTTCTCCAGGGGCTATGTTTGCTGGCATTCAGTGCATGGTGTTCTTGCTCCATGTTCTCTCACATGGACCATCTTTCACTCTGGCCTTGCAGCAGTCCCTACTACTCAAAATGGCAAGAAGGCGATTTGAAATGGTAATTCTGATGTTATCCCACTGCTTATACCCTTAATAGTTGTGTTTCAGGTGCAGGTGAAAACCCTGCCCTCTAAAGGCTGGCCCTTTACTAGCTGAGCTTCTGCATCCTCTCCTCCACCAGGACCTCCAGGTTGACTTTCACACAGTCAGGTCAACCTTCTGTTCGAGTGCCCATTCCTGGTCTCGCCCACCACAGTCCAGCTCACACCCAGAGCCCACTCTAAGCCATGTCTTCAGGGAAACTTCCACAACAGAGGCCTGGTCCACTTTAAGACAGATTATTTGGCTCAATGCTCTGAAGACAATCTCGCTTCCCTTTGGAACATTACCTTATTGGGGACAAATTCCACAGTCTGCCATCTGCTAATTTACACTCCTGGTTTCCTGCTGCTTTCTATGCATTATCTGGGCGAATTCCCTCCTTTTGCTACACAAACAAGGCAACCACACACATTCAGAAGATTAACCAGGAAGTTAGCACACGCATTCTCTAATTCACACTTTGTCTGTCTTCTGGCCTCCGAGAACTTCTCTGACTCTTGAGGGGTTCAGCATCACTTTCAAAATGCATCTCATTCAATGTTTGGGGTATTCTGAGACCAGAGGATTTCTTGTTATTCTAGTTCATAACATTACAAGAAATGTAATATTCTACCTCAGAATATAAATGTGTATTAATTCTATTACTTAAGAAAACTTATCCATGTCATTGTGTTGCAATCTCCATGAGAGAAGGCAATGTATGTGTTTGACTCATCTAATTTCAGTTTTTTAAAGGGTGCCTAGCACAGAGTAGGTCCTCAAAAATGTGTGCTGACTGAATGAACAGATCAGAGCTGGGGATTTTCCTTAGAGCATGTTGCTGAATAGCAGGCTTATATAATTTAACCAAAGGCTATATGACAAATTCCAAGATGTTCAACATTCTCCCAGGTACTTGCAGATAAAAGCCACGGTGTCTGATTACCAAAAAACATGGCTCTCCCACTAGTCTAATGTCATTAATCTTTGATGCAGTTTTCACTCCATCTATCCTTCACATAAACTTCCATATTCTTCATTAATTCTGATATCAGCAGGCTGAATTCCTCTGAGGCTGAAGGCACTAGAGCTTTCCTTTCAAATACCAAAGGCACATTTTTAGAAGACAGGCATAATTTTTGCCCACAAGATTTTGTGTAACAATATTACTAATTAGCCTATTCTACCTTCCAAATAAATTGCTGACTAGTGATCACTTTAAATGATTAATTGGCCATGCAAATACTGAGAGGCATAAAATCCAGCTACCAAATAGAGACCTAGTTAAGGCTCCTTTAAGTATTTCTCCTTGGGAGCAATCTCCTTTATATTTTAATGAGATTGTATCATTTGTTCAAAACTTACAGCATTCACTTAGGTTTTTGTCCCTAGGATCATCATCAATTTATTTGTCCTTTGCCATCTGGGATTGGCCAGATTTTCTTCAGAGCTTTTACACAGAGGAGGCAGGATGTTAGAAGGTAAAGAGACCTCCAGCTGGTTTTCCATATCTCTCCTTGTACCTTGGAGAGTCAGTCATGGCAGGATGTCCTCTGACCTATCTGAGCTATGGACAGAATCAGAATTTTAGCAATGGAAAGTTCCTTAAAGATCCTGTAAGTCTAATTAAAGATTGGGGAAATAAATAAGACAGTCTATTAGACAGGGTCCCAGCAGGAAATAAATGGCACAGTCACACAGAATAAGGAGTTTTGATGAAGGAATTGTTTACAAAGAGTGTGAGAAAACCATAAAAGCTGTAACAATGCCCTGATGTTAGTGTCAGCAGAGATATTTCCACCCCTTAGCTGGAAGAAGCAAAAAGAGTTACCATAACTTGGAAAGACACATATGGAGAAGACCACCTTCAAAGCATCTGTGTTTTTATTCAAAGTTATACCCAGTTAAAAGTGATTACTTACAGAGGGAGCCAAGATAATAAAATTCCACAACCTTGCTCTCCTTCTCTCCTCCCATATCCTGCTAGGGCTTCCCGTTGACTATTCCCAACAGAAAGCCAGAAAACAAGGGAGTTAATTAAGGCATTCCACAGAACCTGGCCTCATAAGAATAGAACATCATCAAAAAAAAAAATGTTGACATACATCTGGATGGTAAGATAGATCTCTAACACAGCAGGGATCAGATGCATCCACGGAAGACTCACAGAAACACAGATTCCAGGAACACACCAACTCTTACTAAATCAAAATCTTAGTAGTATGATCCCAGGCACATGAATTTTAGAAAAATTACAAAATTATGATGCATACCTTTAAGTAGGAATAGCTGGCATTTTTAGTTCAAACCTCTAATTTTAACCTTTATTTTACAGTTATTACCTAGAAAAATTAAAAATATTGATGCTGAAAATTTCTCTTTGTACCAATGCCAATTTTCATAGATTATCCAAAGAAATGGAGATATTTAGGAACTCCGTCCTTTAACTGGGTAAATATCCATTGTGTTCATGTTAGTATTGCTGTGCCAGTGGTTAAAATATATTAACACTTTTAGTTAGTAAACAACCACTGTCCTAAGTAAGCTCCCATGTATCCAACCAACCTCTACCCCACCTTCTCAGAACGCTTTCAATCTGGTAACTAAAGCATTAGCACTTAAACAGATTAATACCTCAGCACTCAGTCTGATGAGATGTTTTGAACACCACATCCCAATTTTGCACAGAAGACTTGTTCTATTCTTCACCCAGACTTTACATCTTAGCCAGGAATTCCAAATTGTAAAACTGATAAATCCCAGGCAGAATTATTAGTGGATCCAACAGCCCAGGACTACTATCAAAAAGATAAAGGTACTTACTAATCAATCAGCTGGATGATTTGCCCCATGTTAACATCAGTGCATTATACATCCTTTCTTTGTATCAGTTTTAACATTGAATCCCAATAACTGTCAGCCTTGAGTCCAAGAACAACAGGAGGAGTATAAACTCAAGAGGATGGTATTTGCAGTTAGATACCAGTGTCCAAATTCTAATTTACCATGACCTTCTTGTTGACCTTGGTCAAGTTATTTAAACTCTGGGTCTCAGTTTCCTTATGACTTAAAGATAAAAAAATAACAAACCCCAAAACCTATTCAATATCTCTAGTCAAAGTACCCACATTCAAAATAGACCTCATATTTTGATTATACAGTTAGAAAGACCAAAGAAAGAAAAAAGAAACTTAAATCAAGCAGGGAATTATAACACATTCTAATGTATAATCATATAAATAAAACATCTGGGAGATACAGGAAGAAAAGACAGATAGAATAGATGGACAGTGGATGAGAAACTGTCAGAAGGATTCTACTGGATTCCTCCTGAAAAAATTACAGAAAGTACAGGAAAAAGCATCAGAGGGAGAAAAAAACAAGAAAACCGAACACTAAGGAGACTATAGATTTCCCTGAATTGGTCATTGTGGTCAGGAAAATGTTTATATTTTGCCTTTTGCGTTCTCCTTCTTTGGCTTGCGAAATTCATCTCTTGCCACTTGGCCACAAAAGCTATATGGTGATAACAGCTTAGGCTACCAGCATCCACAGAGTGATCTCATGGTATTGCAAAAGCCTATTGGGGTGAAAAGTAGATTGAAACAGATCCAAGCTGACCATCTTCTTCCCTCCAACATTCATCCTTTAATACCTTCCTATCCCAGGGCTAGCAGATTACAAACTAAGGGGACTGCCTTCTCCCTTCTGTCTTTTGGGAAGAATTTCAAAAGCTTCTCTAGAGGAATAGCAAATCACCTACAAAAGAGTAAGAATTGGTTACATAAGACTTCTCTGCAGCAATTGTTTATGCTTTAATGTACTGAATGGAAATACTTTTAATGTAAGAATTTTATATACAATAAAATTATTGTTTAAATATGAGGAAATAACAAAAATTCTTCTTATGTAAAGCCAGAAATGTTTTGCCATATTAAAGTCACATTAAAAAAAAATCTGCCATGTATAAAGCTTTTATGCTTCACCAAGCACATAATAGTAGTTTTGCACACATTTAATTCTCATGGAAGGTGTAGAGGTAGCCTTCTCTCCCAGGGTACAGCAGAGAACTGGATAGGTTCACCAGAATGATGTGAGCATACAATAGTCAAAGATTCAACTTTAGTTTCTAAAAACATCCTTTAGGATTGTGCTTCTTATCCCCAAACTGAATAATATAACAACATTCAAAAGGACTGACATTTCCATTAGTTGAAAGAATAGGAAATCTCTGTGATCTTGTCTAATCTTCAGGTACTGGAATTTCTCACTGGAAACATCTATATCAATCCTTACCCTTAAAGTCGACAACTTGTTTTCCTGAAGGCAGCCCTGATTTCAGAGTTCCTCATCACCTAAACAGTCTCAAAAACATTACATGGTTATTTCTTGTGATGGTGCTGTAACTCTCAAAGTTAAAACAGCAGGTTACTTGCCTTATTTTAAAATATCACAGACACTTAGCACTGGAAAAATTTTTGTAAATCTCTGAATTTAACCTCATGGTATAGTGATAGTAGTCATAATTACTGTTCATAGAGCAGTTACAAAACATCAGAATAAGTTACAACATTCTTTCACACTCCCAAAAGAATAGGTATGATGAGCTCAACCTCATAGCAATAACATGGTTAATGTTAGTGATTACTCACTGGGCACTGTGCTAAAGTGCTTTATTATATTTACTAATTCTATCCTCACATTAACCCTTTAAAGTAAGTATTCTTATTTTCCTCATTTTGCAGATAAGGCAAGTTATTTTCCCAAAGTTTATAGAGATGATAAACAATGGAGCTGAACTTTAAACACAGGCAAACATCACCAAAGTCCTCACTGCTAATTACTGACAATTACTCCTCACTGGATAGAGGAGGCAACACACAGTTAAAGAATTCAGATGCAGAGAGAAGATGGTGGCAAAGAAGGTGGATCAAAAGGCAGTTCCATTTTCAGCTTTTTGAGGAAATTCCACACTGCTTTCCATAGTGGCTGCACCAGTCTGCATTCCCACCAACAGTGGACTAGGGTTCCCTTTTCTCCACAGCCTCGCCAGCACCTGTTGTTTGTGGATCTGTTTATGATGGCCATTCTGACCGGTGTGAGGTGGTACCTCATGGTGGTTTTGATCTGCATTTCTCTGATGGCTAGTGATGCTGAGCATCCTTTCAAATGCCTCTGGGCCCTCTGTATCTCCTCCTTAGAAAAGCATCTGCCCAGGTCCTTTGCCCATTTTTTGATTGGATCGTTTGTCTTCTTGGAGTAAAGTCGAGTGAGTTCTTTGTATATCTTGGAGGTCAAACCTCTATCTGATGTACTGCCTTTTGATCCAGTGATTCCCCTGCTGGGACTATACCCTGAGAACACCAAAACGCCAATACAAAAGAACCTATGCACCCCAATGTTCATAGCAGCACAATTTACAATAGCCAAGTGTTGGAAGCAACCTAAATGCCCATCAGTAGATGACTGGATCAAAAAATTATGGTACATATACACAATGGAATACTACGCAGCAGAAAGAAAAAAGAAGTACTAAACTTTGCGACAGCATGGATGGAACTGGAGAGCATCCTGCTAAGCGAAATAAGCCAGGGGGCGAAAGACAAATACCATATGATCTCACCTATAAGCGGAACCTAACCAACAATGCAAAGAAGCAAGGAAAATACGACCAGCAACACTGAAAGGAAAAGAAATCAACAGAGACAAGAGGGAAGGGGCGGGGGGGCAGGGAAAGGGAAGGGAAGGGGAAAGTCAAGGAACATATAGCAAGGACTCATGGACAAAACCAGAGGGGAAGAGCTGAGGGAGGGAAGGTGGGAGGGGGCAAGGGAAAGAGGTGGGGGGAAGGCAGAGACAAATGTATTTAAAAAGTAAATAAATTAATTAAAAAAATAAAAAAAAAGGAGGTGGAAGCTGAGCCTACTTGCTTGTGCATCCAACTGGGACACTTAGCTGATCTTCTGAAGGACAAAGTGAAGAGCCAACAGAATTTTAGCTGATATGAAGTTTGGAAGCCAAAGTGTGCAGAGGATGCTTCAAAACAGGCAGTAAGGAGGTTTTATATGTAGACAGGGGAAAATCCCCAGGTGTGACATCAGAAACTAGGGCTGCCACAGCGGCAACATTAGAGGAGAGCCAGGTCAGTGATAGCAGCCTAGTATTTTGCTCCCTTCCCAGGGTAGGCAAATTGCAGACATGTACCAGGAGAGATGTGAATGTGTAAAGTCTCTAAGGGGTTGGGGTAAGGCACACCCAAGCTGGATTGGCAGTTGACAGTAGGACAGTGCCAGAGAGTGGGGGGATCCTGACAGCACCTGGAGCTGGGAGAAGAGGTGGGCTGCGACTGGCCATGACTAAGATATACTCTGGAATTGCCAGAGAGTTGAGTATGTGGAAAATCGAGCAGTGGCTTTAAGTGGCAGGAGCGCCCAAAGAGACATTTCAAAAAGGGAGCTAAGACACCATGCAGAAATCTCACGTGCACAGCAGCCCAGCCAACAGAGATGGAGGGGTGTGGGTATGATTTGCTCTCACTCAGGGCACCTCATAGACTGATCAAAAGGGTGTAAAGTGAGGTGGCTTATCAGCGCCAGCCTGACACAACTGCCACAGAGTGGAGAGTGGGACACACAGTGCTCTGAGGACATGGGCTGGAAACTGGGAACCTGTGATTATTATAACCTAGACTGAGCCCACTTCCTTGCCAAACCACAGAAGAGAAAATGGAGCCCAATCACCCACTGCCTGCAGGAACCTGGAAAAACTGCAAAATTGGTTGGGCAGGCTTAACAATCAGCAGATGGCTGTTTTTTTGTTTGTTTGGTTTTTGTTTTGTTTTGTTTTGTTTTTCTTTTTAAAGAATAAGGCAGTAAGACCTGGAGCTGAAAGAAAACCAGAGACAGATCCAGAAAGAAGTCAGAAGGCGAATACCAACAGTTGAGACAAATTTCACCTTGCTTTTCATCAGAACTTGTATGTTTTTTTTAAAAAAATTCTTCTTTTTGTTTATTTAGTTTTTTTGTTTGTTTTGCTTTTTTCTTCTTTTCATATTAGATTTTAATTTTTATTCTTTCATTTCACTCATATTCCAAATAACTCACTACTCTTGGTCTTTTACTTTTTATTCTTTTTATTCAGATTATATATTTTTATCATAATATTGTTATCTCAAACCCCACACAACACCCATCCCTGGTCTTAATCCATTTCACCATCTTCTTGAGCTTTATTACTGTTGTTATAAACTTTATTTTCTCTCACACTATGCCATGTTTCTATTCCTTACTCTCACTATTTTTCTTCCATCTAACCTTGCATAAGCACTCTTCTTGTCAGCTCACATACTTGTTCCCCTCTTACAAAAGTCTTATTTCTGTTCTACCTTTTATAATAATGGCTAGTTGTATGAAATGCCAAGGTTAATGTTGTGCTTCTCTAATGGAACTCCTATTTGTTCACTATTTGTTTGTAATTTAAATCCCATAGAATACTCTCCTGCTGTCTTACTCTTTTTGCCTTCCCCCTGGCCCTGATCAGTTGAGTGAGGGATTTTATTTCATTTTGTTTTCTCTATTTCGTCCCTTCTCTCAACCTGGGCTTTATTCCTTACCCATATTAGTTTGCTTTCCCCCATCCTCTCAAAATCACTTTTCTTTACTGTAGACATCTAATATTCACTTTTCTCTTTTGTATAATATTTGTATTCCCATTCCACCTTTATTAAACTTTATTCAGATATTGTTATTGACACTGCTATGGTATTTCTGCAATTTTGCTCCTGTTGGTCCAATACCTTTTCAATTTTACTTGAAACCTTATAGTATACTCGTCCCTTTTCTTACTCCATTGTTCCCATTGCCCTGTCATGTTTTACTTACATTTCAAATTTTGTTCTCTCCCTTTCTTCACCTTCATTCTATTCCAACTCCTATCAATTCTTCCCCTCTTTTAGTCATTTCATATTCCCTTTATCATATCTTATAATATCCATACTCTCTCTTCACCTTAATAATCTTAGCTAAACTGTGGTCGAGATTGTTGATGTAGTAGGGGTGTTCTTTTTGCTGGCATAGGTTTGGTTGTCTGGTAGTACTGCTTTGTTAACCAGTACCTGTACAACAGCATGCAAAACAAGATGGGAGTTGTGACTACTTGTAAACATGCTGGAGGGGAGAACCCACCAACAAAGAAGCCACCAACAAGTAAATCCCAAGTACAGCAAGACAGCCCATACAAATGGAAGAAAGGGAAATCCTAGAGCAGTCAGACAAGGAGATCAAAGAGACTGCACCACTGAGTCCCACAGAACTCCTGCCACAAAAGTATACCCCATAAAGAGACCTGGCAAAGAAGAGCACCCTGAAGTGTAGAAACAAACAAAAAGAGTCAAAGTGGAGAGACAAAAAAGAATCTCCAATTGAAAATAAAGGAAGAATACCCAATAAAAGAGTTAAATGAAATTGAGGCAAGCAAACTATTGGACATATAATAAAAAAGAATGATTATAAGGATGCTCAAGGAACTCAGTGACAACTAAAAGGAACTGAGTGACAAGTGCAAGAGCATGAAAAAGGAAATAGAAATTATAAACAAGAACTGGGAAGGAATGAAGGTTACAGTATCTGAAATTAAAAAAAAATACACTAGAAGGAATTATAAACTGGATGGATGAAGCAGAGGACCAAATTAGTGAGCTGGAAGACAACATAGAAAGAAATATCCAGGTAGAATAGCAGTGCAAAAAAATACTCAAAAAGTATGAGGATAGTTTAAGGGAACTTCAGGACAACATTAAACATGACATTCAAATCATAGGAATGCCAGGAGAAGAAAAGGAACAAAGGATAGAAAAGCTGTTTGTAAAAATAATGACAGAAAAGTTCCCTAACATGGAAATGGGGAAAGCCATGCAAGCTCAGGAACCACAGAGGGTACAAATTAAGATGAACCCAAATAAGCCTACAAGACACATCAAAATAAAAATGCCAAAATTTAAAGAAAAAGAGAGATCTTAAAAGCAACAGGGAGACAAGGGAGCTCTGATAAGGCTAGCAGCTAATTTCTCAACAGTAACACTACAAGGCAGAAGAGAATGGCAAGAAATATTCCAAGTGATGAAAAGTAAAGGCCAGCAACCAAACCTACTGTACCCAGCAAGGCTGTCATTTAAAACAGAAGGTGAAATAAAGAGTTTCCCAGACAAAAGAAGGCTAAAAGAATACACCTCCACAAAACCAGCATTGCAAGACATGCTAAAGGGACCGCTTTAAGAAAATGAAGCTATAGAGGGAGCGAAGGATACAAAAAGAAAAAAATTGCAAAGAATTAATACCTTTCATAGTAACATTAAACACAAATAGATTAAATGCTCCAATCAAAAGACACAACATAGCTGAAAGGATTAAAAAAAATGACCTGTATATATGCTGTCTACAAGAGACCCATCTGAGAACAAAAGACCTACACAGACTTAAAGTGAAGGGTTGGAAAACAATATTCAAAACAAATGGGTAGGTAAAAAAACCAGGGTAGCAATATTTACATAAGACACAATAGATTTCAAAACAAAGTCCATAAAAATAGATAAAGAAGATCATCTCATATTCTAAAGGGAAGAATCTATCAGGAAGCTATAAACATTATAAACATATATGTACCCAACATAGGAGCACTCAAATATATTAAGAAGATCTTGGAGGATTTCAAGAAAGATATAGATAGCAACACCCTCATAGTAGGGGATTTTAACACACCACTGTCAACAATGGAAAGATACTCCAAACAAAGAATCAACAAGGACATTGAGGCACTGGATTACACTCTATACACACACACACACACACACACACACACACACACACAGATATTTATACAGCTTAACTGATATATACAGAGCTCTTCACCCTAAAGAAGCAAAATATACATTCTTTTCAAATGCACATGGAACATTTCCAAAGATAGACCACATGATAGGACACAAAGAAAGCCTCAACAAATTCAAGAAAATTGAAATAATATCAAGCATTTTCTCAGATCACAATGGCTTAAAACTAGAAATTGAACTCAAGGAAAAAATTCAAAAAGAGTCAAATACATGGTTATTGAATAACATGTTATTAAACAATGAATGGGTAAACAATAATCAAGGAAGAAATAAAAAAAGTGCCTGGAAACAAATGAAAATGAACCCACAACAACCCAAAACCTATGGGACACACTGAAAGCAGTCCTGAGAAGAAAGATCATAAAAATACAGGTATACCTAAAAAAATTCAAATAAGCAACCTAACTTTACAACTACAAAAAAAAAAAAAAAATAGAGGAACAACAATAAACAAAGCCCAGAGCAAGTAGAAGGAAGGAAATAATCAATATGAGAGCAGAATTAAATGACATAGAGACTAAAAGTCCAAAGGATCAATAAATCAAGGATCTGGTTCCTTAAAAAGATAAACAAAATCAACAAGCCTTTAAGCAGACTCATCAAGAAAGAAAAGGGGAAGGACTCAAATAAATAATATCAGAGATGAAACAGGAGAAATTATAATGGATACCATAGAACTACAAAGGACTATAAGAACTTACTATGAACAACAATATGCCAAGAAATTTGAAAACCTGGACAAAATGAACAAATTTCTAGAAACATATAGTCCTCCAAAACTGAGTCAAGACGAAGCAGAAAGCCTGAGTAGACAGATATCAGCTAGTGAAATTGAAACAGTAATCAAAAAACTACCAGCACACAAAGGCCCTGGGCCAGATGGATTTACAGAATTTTACCAAACATTCAGAGAAGAGATAACCTCAATTCTTCTCAAACTATTCCAAAAAATCCAAGAAGAGGGAATACTCCAAAACTCGTTTTATGAGGTCAATATTATCCTAACACCAAAACCAGATAAAGACACAAAAAAAGAAAACTACAGACCAATATTGCTGATGAACATAGATGCTAAAATACTCCACCAAATATTGGTAATCCGAATCCAGTAATCCATAGGCCATAATCAATTGAGATTCGTCCCAGGGATGCAAAGATGGTACAATATTCTCAGATCAATAAACGTAATACACCACATAAACAAAAGGAAAGAAAAAAACCACATGATCATATCAATAGATACTGGAAAAGCATTTGATAAAGTACACACCCATTTATGATAAAAACACTCAGCAAAGTAGGAATAGAGGAACATATCTCAACATATTAAAGGCCATAAATGAGAAATTTACAGCCAACATCCTACTCAACAGGCGAAAACTAAAAGATTTCCCCCAGAGATCAGGCACAAGACAAGGGTGTCCACTTTCAACACCTGTATTCAACATAGTATTGGAAGTCCTACCCACAGTGATCATACAAGAAAAAGAAATAAAAGGCATCCAAACTGGAAAGGAGGAAGTAAAGTTGTCACTGTTTACAGATGACATGATAGTGTACATAGAAAACCCCATAGACTCCAACAAAAACCTACTCAACCTAATAAATGAATCTGGCAAAATGGTGAGATAAAAAGTCAACATTCAGAAATTGATGGCACTTTTGTACACCAAAAATGAAATATAGAAACAGAAATAAGGGGGAAAATCCTATTTACTATAGCAACAAGAAAAATGAAATACCTGGGAATAAACTTAACCAAGGAGGTAAAAGACCTGTATTCAGGAAACTACACAACACTGAAGAAAGAAATTAAGGAAGATACAAATAAATGGAAGCATATACCATGTAAATGAATTGGAAGAATTAACATAATTAAAATGTCCTTTCTACCCAGAGCAATCTATAGATTCAATGCAATCCCTATCAAAATACCAATAACATATTTCACAGATATAGAACAAATACTTCAAAAATTTATTTGCAGCCATAAATGACCCCAGTAGCCACAGCGATTTTGAGAAAAAAGAACAAAGTAGGATGAATCACAATACCTGATAACAAACTGTACTACAAGACCACTATAATCAAAACAGTCTGGTACTGGCATAAGAACAGACATATTGACAAATGGAACAGAACAGAGAGCCCAGAAATAAACCCATATCAATATGGTCAGTTAATATTTGACAAATGTGGTAGGAGCATAAAGCAATGTAAAAATAGCCTCTTCAATAAATGGTGTCAGAAGATCTAGACAAGTACATGCAAAAAAAAAAAAAAAAGAAACTAGATTACCAGTTTACTCCATACACCAAAATAGACTCAATATGGACAAAAGACTTAAATATAAGTCATGACACCATAAAAGTCCTAGAAGAAAACATGCAGTACAATTTCAGATATCCCATGCAGCAATATTTTCACCAGTACATCCTCTAGGGCAAAGGATATACAGGAAAGAATAAACAAATGGGACTACATCAAACTAAAAACCTTTTGCATGGCCAAAGGAAATATCAGAAAAATGAAAAGAGAACCAACTATATGGGAGAACATACTTAGCAATGATATCTTGGACAAGGGTTTGATCTCCAAAATATATAAAGAACTCACACGACTCCACACCGTCAAGACAAGAAATCCAATTAAAAAATGGCGAAGGACCTGAACACATACTTCTCTAAGGATTGTCCAAGGAGGACATAGAGAGAGCCCATTGACACATGAAAAAAAAATGCTTAACATCACTAGCCATTAGAGAGATGTAAATTAAAACCACAGTGAGACACCACTTCACACCAGTCAGAATGGCCATCATTAATAAATCGACAAACAAGTATTGGTGAGGTTGTGGAGAAAAGAGAACCCTAGCATACTGCTGGTGGGAGCACAGACTGGTGCAGTCTCTGTGGAAAACAGTATGGAATTTCTTCAAAAAACCAAAAATAGAACTGCCTTCCATCCAGCAATTCCACTGCTGGGACTATACCCTAAGAATCCTGAGACACCAATTCAAAAGAACCTATGCACCCCAATGTTCATAGCAGCATTATTTACATAGCCAAGTGCTAGAAACAACCTAAGTGTACTTCAGTCAGTGATTGGATCAAAAAACAAACAACAACCAAAAAAAAACTGTAGTACATTTACACAATGAGATACTACACAGTGAAAAACAGTAGGAACTCCTACTCTTCATGACAGCATGGGTGGAACTGGAGAGCATTATGCTAAGTAAAATAAGTCAGGCAGTAAAAGACAAATACCATATGATCTCACCTATAAGTGGAACCTAATCAACAAAACAAACAAGTGAGCAAAATAGAACCAGAGAGTTGGAAATAACAAACTAACAGTGACCAGAGGGATGGGGGAAAGGTGATAATGGGGGAATGAGGGAAAGGGGAAAGCAAAGGAACATGAATAGAGGACTCATGTTCCTCGAGCAGGGGATTGACTGTGGGAGTGGGGGCAACAGGGTAGAGGTGAGCAATGGGGGAAAAAGACAGGACAACTGAAATTGAGCAATGAATAGATAGATAATAGATAGATAGATTGCAGAAAAGAAATAATTTAATCCATTTCCCTAATGTCAGAACTGAAATTTGAACCCAAGCCTATATTTTTAAACATCATCTTTAATGTGAGCAAATTAGAAGCCTTAAGTGATGAAGGGAATCACTTTCTTTTCTCACAATGACCAGTGACTCAATCAATACCAGAACTCTGCACTGAAGGGCTATAGTGCAAGATTTACCCACACTCTAACAGCATAGATAGGAGAAAACAAAAGCAGCAGTCCCTTGATTGTTCATGGTTTCCATGACTGAACAGCTGGACCTCCAGCTGGTGATATTGTGTGGACATAAAGGTCTGGACAGGAAGAAAAATCAGGAGAGGACACATAGAAATGTGTTATCATTGGAAAGCCTCAAGAATTAATATTTTCAGCATATTGGAATATGTAAAAACACATTTATTCATTCATTCAACAACCATGCATTGAGTGTTCTCTGTTTTCCAACCATTTATCCACTCTCTAGAGAGTCTCAGTTTCAAAAGAATGACAAATAGTGTTTATACATACCACTTTGACCATAATGGGACATCTTACATGGGGTTGCTGACCCCAGTGGGGAGGGGCTGGAGGAAGATGAGGGCTGGATGGGGAAATTTTGGATAAGGCAGGTGGCCAAGCCAGGTCCTTCAGGAACTGAGGTCCCAGGCAGGGACTAAGGCACTAGTGAGGCCAGGCTGGGATTTCTGGAGGGTCTCCATCCTGGCCTATGTGTTGTAAGGGAAGGGGGCTGGGGTGGGCCCCTGGGTGGAACAGCACCCTCCACTGGTCTCACCCAAATTCCTTGAGGTCCTGATCATGGTATGTGTCCAGGGTCCCAAGTGGGCCCTAACATTGTCCTCAGCTCTACTCTGAAGAGAACTCAAGCACCCCCAGAAAGCTGGCCTGGGGGAGCATCCACTCCTCCCTTGCCTGAGTGTGTTTCTAGTGGACAAAAGTGGGGCTAGAGAGGTATCTCAGTCCTAGATCAACTCCACATATAGGACTCATATTCATTACCATCTGGGGGTGCTCCTGCAATCTCCCAATTTCTCCATCATACTCCCTTGCCACTCTCTGCTGGAGCAAGGGTGAGGTGGGGTGAAACTTCAAAAAATCTCAGACTATCAAAAATTCTGACCTTCTGGACAAGACCTGAGACATTAACCATGCTCTTTGATGCCCGCTCCCCCACCTTGTCACTGGTTTCTCTATACCTGACTAGAGATCCCTAATATCCCGTCATCTCCAATGTAGCTTATGACATCTGGGAAAAGGTTGTGATATGGTTCATCACTGTTGAAATTCTGTGTGTAGAGGACCATAAAGGCTCTTCTTGATTGGAAATAAAAATAAAAATAAATAAAAGTAACCTCTTGCTTTAACACCAAATAAAAGTAATCTCTTTAAGAATTTTTGAATTTCAAATCAATTTAAGATATGTATTATATCTTGACTTGGCTACCTACTAGGAGCTGGAAACTTGGACAAGTTACTTAACCTTTCTGAGTCTCATTTCATCATCTATAAGTAATGGGTACAGATGCAAACAGTATCTCATACCTCATTTAGAGGGTGGCTGCAAGAATTTAGTCAATGTGTATAAAGTAGTTAAAAGGGTATCTAAGGAACACAGTGATTGCTATAAAGTGTTATCTATTCCTGACAAGTAAACTGAGGGTCCCAGATAAAATTTACTCAAATAGGGTCCCTGAGCAATCCTAAGAGATGTTTAATCAATATCTCTTAGGATGTCTATTAAGAAAAGTAGATTCTTGAGCCTCCACTACTGAATCAGAATCTGAGGAATCTCTGGTAATTGCAAGCCCTGCCTGCCCTCCAGGTGATCTTTACGTACATAAATGTCTGTGAAGCCCTGTCTAGGAGGTTAAAAGACCTGCCCACTGCTCTGTGGCAGTATCTTTGCAGTGCAGCAGCATATAAGACAGGCAGGACCATCAGAAAGGACTTAGTTCCTTGCACATATCATAGTGCCAAGTAGAAGGGAATTTTAAGTGGCTTTTCCAAGGTAACAGGTTACCCTAGTAACAGAACCAGGATTTCAATACACATCTGTGACTGTTAAGATCTGCTCTCAGCCTTCCCACCAACAGGACAGAAATCTATCCAGGAGAGACTCATCTGCCCTCTGAAGATGGAGTAGAATGAAATCTCTCAAAGCATCTTTTCTCGTGTTCAATTTCAGGCTACCTTTTCTATTAAAAATGAGTGCAATTTCTGGTACTGATTTACTGTGGTCCCCTTACCCTTAGGAAATTTGGTACTGAAGAGCAGACTCCTAAATCCCTGCTGAAAGGGAAGGGTGTCCCCAGCAGCCTGCCAAAGCCAACCTTTACAATTAAGCACCTCTGTTTACCTAGCAGGGCCTGGCTTTGGAGCAGGCTCTGTAGCATAGGCTGCCACATGCTCACACCAGGAGGGCTGCTACAGCCAGGATGACCTTTCAGTCCAAAAATTTAACTTCTGAGAATTTCCTTTCAAGTAGAGGTTTTTAATAGTCAGAAGAGAAAAAGATCAACCAGTTTGGGCTCTTCAATTAGTCAATGTCAAAGGGGAAAATCAAAGATGATAGGGAATAATTTGGATTAAAAAACCTTAAGAGGCAGTAACAGCCAAAGGTCATTCAGGTTCTTGATTGAGTCCTTATATGAAAAAAAAAACTGTAAAAGATGTAAAAGTCATTTTGGACAATTAGAATATTTTAAAATAAACAGTATATTAGATGATATTAGGGAATTTTACTTAATTTTATGTATGATAATGGTATGATGGTTATGTTGGAAAATGTCATCATTTTCAAGAAACACTAGAGTACTAGGGCAAAATGTCATAATAAATGTATTTTATTTTCAAATGCTTGAGAAAAACATAGATCAAGCAAATATGGCAAAATGTTAAAAAGCTAAATACGGGTGCTAGCCATATATTTGTGTTCTTTATATGATCCTATATAATTCTATGTTGGTTTGCAATTTTTCATAATAAAAAGTAAATTTTAAAAAAGTTAAATAGGACAGCCTGGGCCTAGTAAATCCACATCTAGAAATTTGTCAGTATTTATTTGCTTGTTGATCAAATGTGCCAAGAAAAAAGTAATTAGGCAAGTATTTAAGTTGATTGTTTCAGTGTGATATATAATAGGTGAAAATTAATTTTTTAAAAAGCTAAGTATCCAACAATTAGAAGCAGAGAAACAAACTGTAGTTCATATCTGCAATGGGAAGATATGTATCTCATAAAGACAATGATATAGGTGTTGATTCTGGAGTCATACAGAAAAATGTTCAAGATGAAATATGTGAATAAAGCAGATATAAAACATGCATGCTTTATTGTAAATGATAACATTTTTGTAAAAAAAAGAGATATACTTACTTAATAGTGATTCTACAAGCTAACATGCATTGAGAACTTATTATTTTCCAGCCTTTAGGCCACATTATAGGATTATTTCATAATTATCAGCATTTAAATATTGGAAATGGAAGCACAGAAAAGTTAGGAACCTTCCCCAAGATAATCCAGCTATAAAACAATGAAAGTCCAGGAATGTGGGACTTCTAAGCCCAAAGCTCTTATGCTCTGCACTGAGCCTCTATCCAGGCAAACAACAGGACCCAACATCAGCACACTTTCATCAACTCTGGTTGTGTAGTGGGATGATGGGTAATTGTTTTCCTGTTATATGTCCCTATAGCTTTAATTTTTTTCTATAACATTATTACCTGGGGCTCTTTTTATAAGTTTAGGAACAAAACATTAAAAAAAGAGAAAAATGCAACAAGAAACAGAATTTTCCTGATGTGAACCCAGACATTCATCATCATGTGGCTGTATAATGACATCTGCTTACTCTTCAGTAACCCTGGGTGGCCGTTTATAGTTACTTGCCCTAAATTTCTCTCATCCTTTACTTGTGCCTGCCTTAAACCCAGAGTCTGAGCTGTCTAACTTTGTCAAGTCTTCTTTCCTTGATCAAACTTCTCTTGGAATAATATCTTCTACTTGTGCATTATATTTTACAAAGATGGCCATAACAGTATGTCTCACCCCATATGCTTTTCTTAATAGGTAATTCATATGTGACTTTGCTAACCCCCCATGAATAGGTGTTGTCCACACCCCCTTCCTTTGAACTTGGTGGAACTCTGTGACTCTCTCAATCAGTAGAGTGTGGAGGAAGTGATTCTATGTGACTTTCCAGGAAAACAATACCACTTCGACCTGGTTCTTTTCTTACAGATGCTTCCTCATGGAACCCAGCCACCATTCTGTGAGGAAGCCCGGGTCTCTTGGAGAGGCCATGTGTAGGTGTTCCTGTCAACAGTCCCAACTGAAGTCTTAACAAACAGTAAGCATCACAGGCCAGACATGAAGTGAGAAAGTCTTTGAGGTGACTGACATTGTGTGAAAGATTCAAGCCAGTACCACCATGATGAGATCAGTCAACCTCTAGAAACATGAAAGGTAATAATAAATCACTGTTAATTTACATCACAAAATTTGGGGTATTAATTATATAACAACAGATACCATACATAATTGTACAGTACATTATAGTTTATAAAGCATTTTTACATTAATTCTCATGTAACAGTTATAATCCATAGATAATAAATCCTTTAGGAAGAGGCAAAAATTGGGGCTTCGTTAGACCTGGGTCTAAATATCATTTAATACACTTACTAGTAGTATGATCTTAGTTAAGTTTTGAAGGACTCAGATTATTCATGTATTATATAGGTACAATAATGTTATAAGCCTTACAGTGCTGAGCAGTGGGTTGTCTAATGCATGTGCAATGATTAGCACTAGCCCATCTAACTAAATTCCTTCAGTTTTCAGGCTCATAACTTTGGCAGAATCCTTGGCTCATTTTCCTCATTCCTCAGATCAATATATTATAGTAGTTCCAGTTCCAGAATACATTCAGAACCTCATCACTTCTACCAGATGTGAGCCCAGCATCCTGGAGGCTGACACTGAGTACACAGGCCTTGTATTAGGACAATAGTGCCACTCGTCTCCTTGCTCTGTCCTTGCCTCCCATGAACATGTTTTCACTACAGATGCAGAAGTGATCCTGCAATCACATCACACCTCTTCTCAAAATCCCCAGTGGCTCCTCATTCTACTCTGAGCAGGTACCAAAGTCCTTACAGTGGACAGCCAATTCTATGTACGTGATTTGGCCTCTGCTATCTCTCTGACCTCAGTTATTTCCCTCTTGCTCACTCCCCTTTTGCTTTGCTGGCCTCTTTACTCATCCTTCAGCCTCAGATCTCTTGCACTTGCCCTGCCCTCTAACTGTTTCTCCAGGAGTCAACCAGGCTCCTCCTCCTTCTCCTTAAAATATTTGCTGCAATGGTAGCTTTTACTGAGGCCTTTCTGGACCATCCGTTTTAAAACTTCAGCCCTACTTGCACCCCAGCACTTTCTACCCACTTCCCCTTACTCACATTCTCTGTAGTGCTTAGCATCCCACACACCATGTCCTTCTGTCTATTTTCTGTCTATTTACAGTGCCCCTACTTGAGTGTGGGCTCCATGAGAACAGAAGTTTCTGCCAATTTTGTTTATAGCTTAAGTCCCAGAATCTAGACTAGTGTTTCACATAATAGTAGAAGTTCAATAAATATTTGTTATTCATGACTGAGTACCTGAAAAATGGTAAAAACTTAAAAGTGTAGCTAGCTATTATCATATTATTAGTTGTCATTAAAATCCAAATTTTTTGACTTTATATCTACTGTAATGGGATCAATAGTGGCCCTAAAAAAGATGTGATCAAGTCCTAACAAAACCCAAGACCTGTAAAGGTGACCTTATTTGGTAAAAGGGTCTTTGTGGATATAATTGAGATTCTCCAGGTGAAATCATCCTGAATTTTGGGTGGGCCCTAAATCCAAGGACAGTGTTCTTATCTAAAGAGGAGAAGGTGATGTGGTGGAGGTACTGGCAAACATTGGAGTGGTACATCTACAAGCCAAGGAACAACAAGGATTGCTACAGCCACCAGAATCCAGGAGAGAGATGCAGAACAGATTCTCCCACAAACTCAAAGGAAGCAATCCTACCTCCAGCTCAGATTTCTACCTTCCAGTACTGTCAAAGATTATCTATTATACGCCATCAAGTTTGTGGTGATTTGTTATGGCTGCACTGGGAAACTAATATATCCACTATGGCCTGATGTTTCTATGGATACTAAGCTGGTCTCCAGCTTGGCTCAACAATCTGGACTTGAGTTTATTTTGCCAGAAGGCCTCACCATAACTCCACAACCCTTCCACATGGACAAGCACCCTAGCACAGCCTTTGCTCAGTCTGGACACTGATCTGGCCACTTCCTTCACTAGCCCATCCTGGTCTCTGGGCCTGATGCTTCGCAGCTTATTCTGACCACAGCTCAGTGTTGCTGCGAGTTGCTAATAAACCTCTTGGGTCCTTCCTCAGACTTAAGTAGCTGGATGTGCCACAGGATCCACAGCCAGAGATGGCTCTCCAAGCCCCAGCCTGTCTGTGAGGCTAGCTGGTAACCACCCCGGGCTCCATACCTGCTGGTGATCTCACTGCCCCTGGGACCCCTTCAACCATGCTACATTAAAAGTGCTGGAAGTGCCTTCGGTTCCTGTAACCTTTCCAGCTAATGTCTGCTGTGATGTTTAATTTATGTTGTAAGAAATGAAAGAAGTACATTCCTTCCTGCCTAAGATGTTTACATCAGCTGAAACCTGGCACTGTTTGTTGGTCCTGTGCTGTGGAGACAAAGCCTCAGAAAGAAGACTTTCTGTATGAATCCAAAAGGGGTTTAAATACCCTCCTCCCAACAGGATGGAACTGCATCATTTCAGATTTCCCCAGATCTCTAGATAGATTAACATCTTTTATGCAGACAGGAAGCCAAATTTCAAAACCCTTTTCTTCTTAAGCAGCAAACAGGGATTGAAAGCTAAACAGATGGATTTCAAAATGTCTTTTGCTTCCTGTTAATCGAGCTGCTGTGTCCTCCTTCACAACCCACCCTGATTTGTCACATGTTCCCCTCGTCCAGGCAAGATGAAGCAGAGACACCCACATCCTTTCTACAGTTCTCTATACATTCACTGAAAGGTGAGCCATCACCTCAAAAAAATGAATAAAGTTGCAGAGCACTCATCAAAGGAATGAATTTATTCCTTTGAATAGGTGAAGACTAAGAAAAATAGCTTTCTGTTGATGATGAAGATTATTCAGTCCAAAAAAAAAGAAATTTCATTCAATAGAACTAAGATGTATTGAGCACTTTTGTATATCTAGAACAGTTCAAGATAGACAAGCTCCCCTATCACATAAACTGCAGAAGGGCAAGGAGTTTTATCTATGTTCAGTGTAGTCCTAGTGCTGCAAATTGTTCTGGCACATAGTAGATACTCAATAATGAATAAGGATAAATGTTGAATTCTTAGGAAAGAAAGCAACTGGAAATTCTGGGACATAATTCTAGAAGGTGTCCTAAAATTCCAAAGCAGCAAGGCTTCTTTGGAATCATCTAAACTCGACCTAAATTTTTATTAATAACTATGATACACAGCACTTAAGGCCAAGAAATGAGCTGAGCACTTTCAATTTATTAACTTATTTAATGACATCATTACCTTCATTATATATGAGGAGATGAACGATCAGAGAAGGAACATCAGTAATGTGAGGTCACACAGCTGGTGAATGGCCAGGTAAGGATTCACAACCAGTTCTTTGAAGCCATGGCATGTAATATTTAACTCTGTGTTATATTGTCACCTTTCACAATTTAATAAACTGAAGCAAAGAAACAGGAAGAGGCCACCCTAATTTGCACACCTAAAAGGAACATCGAGAGCTTAAACTTGGCATTACTAGATCTCTAACCTTCTGCTCCTGCTATGACATCGCGCTGCCTCTTATCACTGGTAAAACCTGCAGCCTTAAAACTTCACCTCTTACAAAGAAAGAAATCTGGTTGATGTCTTTAAAGAAGACAATTTTTAAAAATCCAAAAATTCTTTTGGAGAAAGGCAACATTTTTGATTGCCAAAAGACTTACTCATATAGAAAAAGTTAACCTGCTTAAAATATTAATACAGAGTTTATATATTGCCCTTCTTCCAGAAACTGAAAGAGTTTAATATAGGTTATTAATTCTTAGACTATTTCTGTGAGGGAAGAAAGTGAGCATCATTACCTATACTGTAGTACAAGAAAATTGAAGCATAGAACTAACTAGAGAATCAGGATATAGAGCAAATTCAGATTCCAAGCCAAATGTGAAAGACTTGATCATTAAATCAAGCTTTAGCTGGAATATTCGCTGGGTGTGGATTACTTCTCTGAAGTACATTGATCTCTGCTGAGTAGTAAATGCCTTAAGGAGCCCATGGCTTCATACATTAATCAGAAAACCCTGTGATTTACAACATTTCTTGAAGTAAAAGTCAAAACAAGTGAGCCTCACACTTGAACCTGCATCATAGTCACCAAGAGGGAGAAAATACATCACAGCCAGTGCCCTACTCCTCTGCTTCCCCTTCTCCCCAACCCACTGAGTTTCTGATCCAGTAGATCTGGAACGATATTGCTATTTTGACTTTTCATAAGCCCTGGTCCATGGACCACACCTGAGGACCAGCCATCCAGAATGCTCTGCTGTTTGCAGGTGGTCTGACAGCAGGCAAATGCTCAGACCTGGAAATAAAGCTGCACAGGTTTGAATCTGGGCTCTGTTAATTTTCATGATTAGTTATTTTATATTTCTATTTTTTTCTTTTGAAAAAATGGGGATGATAGTAATAATTTTACATAGTGTGGGGCAGAGAGAGAGTGCTGAATACTTGACTACCTTTGTTTTGTTGTGACTCAGGTGACACATGATTAGCAATTTTCCTTGATGCTACAGAGGCCTCATTAATAAGCTATCATAAATTAGGAAATATCCCTTCCAAGAAGTTGAGCAGTCCCTAAGGTAATCTTAATTGACTATATTGTAATATACACATAAGAAAAATTAAAAGACAATTAATATAATAGGAAAGTATTTGCCACACATCGAAAAAATAGGGAAAGTTTTAATAGTTTTTTTTGGGGGGGGAATTCTACATTATTTTAATCAATAAATGGATAAAGAATACCAAAAAGTCATTTAAAGCTTTTTAAAAATAACAGAAATAGGCAAGCAATATACAAAAACTGATTTAGTTTCAACAAATAATAAGGCAACAATGAAAATAGCACATCACTGTCACAATCAGATTAATGAATATTAAAAATATTGGTAATATCAAGTATTAGTAACTGTCAAAGGAACTAGGTATTCATAGACTCTTTTTCTTCATCTTAAAGCAGTTCCTTTAGTATATTTTGCAGTGCTGGTTTGGTGGAGGTATATTCTTTTAGCCTTCATTTGTGTGGGAAATTCCTTATTTTTGCCTTCTATTTTAATTAAGAGCCTTGCTGGGTAGAGCAGTCTTGGTTGTAGGCCTTTGCTTTTCATTCCTTGGAATATTTCTTGCCATTCCCTTCCGGCTTGTAGTGTTTCTGTTGAGAAGTCAGCTGTTAGCCCTATCAGGGCTCCCTTGTATGTTACTACCTGTTTCTCCCTTGCTTGCTTTAGGATTCTCTGTTTGTCTTTGATATTTGCCATTTTAATGATGGTGTGTCTTGGAGTGGGCCTCATTGGGTTCCCCTTGAATGGGACCCTCTGTGCTTCCTGGACTTGTGTGACTTTTTCTCTCCTCCAGTTAGGGATATTTTTCATCATTACTTTTTCAAATAGGTTCTCTATCCCTTCCTCATCCTCTTTTCCTTCTGGTATCCCTATTATATGGATATTATTGTTTCATGTTGTCCTGCATTTCCCTAAATGCCTCTTCATTCTTCTGGAGTCTTTTTTCATTTTCTTGCTCTTTCTGGGAGCTTTTTTCCACCTTATCCTCCAGCTCATTTATTTGTTCCTGTGCTTCATCCAGCCTGTTTTTGACTCCTTCTGCTGTGTTCTTCAATTCAGAAATTGCGTTCTTCATTTCCTCTTGTCTCATTGATAGTTTCTATCTTATTTTTCACGCTGACATATTTTGCAGGAAGTTCCTCGTAGTATCTCTGTAGTTTTTGTAATTCTCTCTGAGCTCACTGAGCTTATTGAGCTCCCTTAGATCCATTGTTTTGAACTCAATATCTCATCGTTTACTTCCCTCCATTTCATTTAGTTCTCTTTGTGAGGATTCCTCCTTTCCCTTCAATTGACGAGTGTTTCTTTGTCTTCCCATTATTTGTGAGACCCTTCTCTTTTGCTTCTGATTCCTAAGTTGATCTGTCTTGATTTCCTGACTTTGTGGTGTGAACTTCTATGGTAAGAGAACGCTGTTTTTTCTTTCTGGATCTGCCTTGATGATTTGAGATGTTGACTCTCTCTTAACTTAGGCAGTCTGTTTGAGACCTCCAGTAATCAACTGTCTGTGGCTGTCTCCTTCAGTTGTTAATCTAGTCACTCTGCACTCAACAGGCCACCTTCGACACCATTTGGCACGGCAGATCCTTCCTGGTGGTGGGCTTATTGGGTCCTCTCATGTTGCTGCCACTCAGGGGAATGGTCTGCCTGAGCCAGATGGCTGTTGCTGTCTGGGTGAGTCAGCACTGGGATCTGACTGGCAGTTCTCTCTATTCTCTCCCTAAGCCTCTGTCTCCAGTCTCTCCTCAAGTGTCTCTAGACCGCTCTGTGCACCCTTAGGCAGGGATAAAATATGTCTACTATGTGTGGCTGCCACTCTGTACTCAACAGTTATGTTTTAACACCACTGGACCAGTGCCAAGTCCCTCCTGAGAGTGAGGCTATTGTGTCCTCTCATGTGTTGCTGCTCAGGGTAGTGGAGTGCCTCAGCAAGATGTCTGCTGCCAAATGGAGCATGAGTCAGCACCGGGTTCCTGCCAGCTACTCTCTAAGTTCTCTCTCCAAAGCCTCCTTCCCCAGTCTCTCCTCAGGCATCTCCAGCCCACTCTGCCTCTGCCTTTGCCCGAGCCCAGGGTAAATGGCTGCAAATAAAAATTCATGTGTTTGCCCTTTAAGCAGTTATTTGAGACTCTAGCCACCTGTTTCTGGCAGAAAGCAACTCTGCTGCTTTTTGCAGCTGGCTGTTATCTGTGTATTTTTTGGGCTTTGGTGCTATAGGCTGGAGGTCCCCACTTATGGGTTTAATCCTATTCTTCTCAGGGGGATCCTACTGTCTATGTTAATATCATTATGGTGCTGCTGCCCGTGGGTACCCTGCCCACCTTCTTGAGTCTCTACCGCACTCCTTACCAGTTATGTTGTGCTAAAGCTGATTTTTCTGTCTCCAAGGTTATAAGACTCCTCTCTCGCTATTGTTTGGTTGTTTTTTCCAGGTGATTTCTCCACAATTTAGTTGTAATTCCAGATTGGTTCTGGGAGGAGGTCAGTGTGACTTCCACTCAGACCTCTGCCATCTTGATTCTCTGGATTTTTAAAAACAGTTGTCAGACAGCACTAGTTCAACATTTCATAAATGTCTAACCCCACCCAGACGTCTCCTTGATTCACACCTTTCACCAGCCCAAAAGGATGGGCATACACCCTTCCCAGATCCCTGTGACAGGGTCTCAACCTCACATCTTTGTACACATATCTAATTCCCAAAGGAAAGTGCACACAGTGATCCTAAGTTATAGCATACAGAGCTGGTGCAGTATACTTTACAGATCCCTGATGAACAACACTCCAGGTATTTATGGTGATTTGTACCCCTCCCTGAGTCTGGACTAGCTCTGTGACCAACAGAATGAGGAAGGAATGATGGTGTGTCTGGTTTGTGGATTCTGCTTTTGCTTCTGCTATCATGTAAGATTTGACTACCTTACACTGCTCTGCAATAAGAAGTCCAACCTCATCACATGGACAGGCACTGAAAAGGAGAACTGGAAGTTTGATGAGGTCTATGGGACTGTCTCACCAACAACAACAGCCACACCAACCTACCAGCTGGTGACTGAGGCCGCCCTAGAAGTGGAGTCTCCAACCTCAGTAGGGAAGCCGCAGCAGAAATGCAGAAGCAAATACATAAAAATGTTTATTGCTTAGCTGCTGAGTTTGTTGTATTTTATTAAACAGCTACAGATAATCAAGAGAGGTAAGTCAAAGAATAGATCAGTGCAGCTCAGCCTAAGTATGCTGTTTAAAAATTCATCAGGATACAGCCTTAAGGAGCCCACAACCGCTTTCTTGTGCTTTGTAAAAAACACTGATTCCTAATGAGAAGTTATACATAGGTTATTTGAGACCAGTTTCCGATAGCAGCTTTCTTTTACTCTTCTGTTCTCACCCCTTTTAGACTGGTTTCTATATCAGGAAGAAACCCAGGAGTTATTGTTTTCTTTTTTTTAGACTCTCACAATCCAATAATGTAGGTTTCATATTTAAGTACATCTCATATTAATTTTTATAATAAGTACTGGTTAAATATACAAAAATGATGACCTAATGAACCCTATGATTTCATGAGCATTTAAAACCATGTGTATCTGAAGGCATTTGAGGATGAGGACAAAAAGATCTGATTCCAAAGTGATCCATTCCACCCTCCCACCTTGCATCATATGCCTGGTGGAACTACACATTTCTGTAGGTTATGGGACAACTATGTACAATGAGAATTTCTGATATCTCTTCTGTAATGCCAGTCATTTCTATCAGTAGTCCTTCCAAAATGAGAGAAAGCACACAAAATCCAAATGTATAAATCAGCAAGCTATAACCATGTAAATATTTTGTAAAACCTTATTTTCTTTCCTTTAACCCCTGAAGAAAAACTCATAGATATCCAGTTGTAACAACCAGAGACTTCTTTTAAAAGCCTTAGTCCTCTACAGGACCATTTCTCCAGATCTAACATCCCCTCTAAATCTTTCTTCTCTCCAGGGAACAGCAGGTGATTACACTGACAGTTTGCCAACTCTGTCCTGCACTAGGGAGACTGGAATATGTGTTAAGGTTTGGTGTTTACCTTTGCATCAGTTGGGTTTTCCAGACTTCTGCCAACAGATATTTTAACCTCATGAAGTGATTCCTGGGAATTGCACAGGAGAGGCCACACCTGGAAGGGAACTGAACTGCACTGTTTGTACACTCCTCTCTGCTGCCTCCAGGGAGGCAGGGCAGCAGCTGGGAAGAGGCTCAAACAACTTGCAGACAGCCTGAGCTGGAATTGCAATCAATTCCACAGCTTCCTCCCCATGAATGAAGCAAGATAAACAAGATGTCTGCAAAAGTACCTTGACATTGATGTGCTCTGCAAAGAAAAAGAACTGTCATTATTGTTACTATTATTATAACATTTTTGATCTCTAATAGTCAGAACAGCTACCATTTGTTGACTGTTACACACTCTTTCCAAATGAAATGTCTTCTCTTGCAATAGCAGCTGTATGATCTTGAACAAGTTAGATGTTCTTCCCTAAAACTGTCTCCTCCCACCTGCTATAGAGGAGTTGTTCTGAGGATTAAATGAGATAATCTCAGAGTATATCACTGACTGTGCAGCAGTCTACCCCAGATGTCAATGCTGACCCAAGGCCCTGAGTGCATCCACCAGGCTTTATCACTGCAGAAGATTCTCCTGCTATCTTGTTCCCTTCATGTCTAGCTCAGAGCAGCTACTGCTGATGTCACCCCACTCTAGTCCCTCAGGCCAGCTCTGAGCTGATCTGTAATGACAGTGGACAATTCCTGGCAAACTCTCATCTCTCACTTCTCATGTCTTTTTACTTTGCCTCTTGGGACTTTTTTGAGTACCCAGCTGCTCACTCAGCCCATGCACTGGGAAAACCTCAACTGATGATGCATAGAATTTGGTGCATATATAGCTCAGCTTCCCATTGAGGCATTTCTAACTTTCTTTCCAAAAGATTCCTCAGATATTAGTCAGGAAGACTGAGACTCAGCTGTTTATAGTTAAATTTGCTCATCTACCTTCATTTAATTGGCTTTTCTCCGTCTCCTCTCTTACTTTCCCAATTCATTTGCTAGAGTTTCTGGGATTTACTCCCCAAATAAACAAATAAGGTAAAACCATTGTGTCAAGGGGTACTCTTGGAAGATCCCAAACTGAGAACCACACAAATTCTCGGGTGAGTGTGCTTGATTTACCCAGCCAATTATTAGCCTCTGCCCCTGCTGTCAGGCAGAATGGAAACTTAAGTGCCTGGCAGTCTCAGTTTCTATAGGGAGAGTAATCATATCATTTCCACCTCTGTAGCATCTTGACTTTCTATATTCTCTAAGCAGCTGAAATCTTTTTAGATACATATACTAAAAATTAACAAATATGTGCTACTCAGTATTTCTTTCGTCAACAGAAGAAAGTACACCTAAACTCATATTCTTCTTGCACATAAACCTGTGAAGCCTTATATATTTTTCTCTACTACTGTGGTTCTAAAATTTTATTTATGAGCACTCACAGCCCCCCAGCTTCATTATCCTCATGATATTTCTGGGGCCATTTTATTTGATGTTAGCTTCACCAGCAGATCCACTTTTGATAACTAAGAGACTGGAAGCAAAAGTGAGACACTGATTTAGACCCTCAACTTGCCTTCAATCAAATTTTGGAGACAATCATGTATATTTTTTAAAAACCTCTGATTTAATAAGGACTCTGGCTAATATTATAAAATAGGTACAAAAAGTAACTGAGAAAAGAAAGGATTTGTTTCCAATCAGAGCATCAGAAAGAGCTTAAGCATCAGAGATAGGAAACATGACCAACAAAAGCATAAGCACTACTCTGAAAACATGCAAAACACTTTTTTAGGCCCTGCAAACAATCTGTAGCTGGGGGGCATTTATGAAAGCAAAACAGATTGTTATGCATTTACAGGGATCAACTATGGATAACTGCACTGAATGGTTACCCAAATATACTCCTGATTAAGTGCATAGTCAGGACCTTCAAGGAAAGAAGATGGCCCTGTACTTGGCACAATATTGCCACTCTGGGAAGACAGGGTGTTTATTCAGGAGACTTTAACTCATGACCATGCCTTATATATTTTCTTCATGCTTGGGGAGAACCAGCTTTATGATTCATTCATAAAAGCAGGGCTGGCTCACCTTGGTGTTTTCTCCTTTTTAATAACCATAACTTACATTCACCATATCAGGAGCTGGTTTCATGTAATACTTTGACAACCCTTATATATGCATTCCCAGTTCTAGTTCACCATCTTGTATCCAATCAGTTGCAAAATCATTGATATTCTATTCTGACAGTGGCCCTCTAACCATCCTCTCCCAGCCATTGGTGTCTTTTCACCCTAATTTTAGCTATTCAAGGATTGTATTTGGATTTTTGCCACTAGGAATCCCTGTCTCCCACTGTGAGCTTTCTTTTCCAACTCTGACATTATTCCTCTGCTTAGCTTACCTTTCTGAAGCCTGATTTCAAGCAATATAATGGTGTGTTTATGAGGGTGCGCTCTGACACAAAGTAGAGTTAGCATCTTGGCTAAGTAGATAAAAATACATCAAATGGGAGTAATTATCTACATCCAAGTTTGGCAAATCTGGCTTGGATATAAAGTTTTGTTGGGATGAAGCCATTCCCATTCATTTCTGTATCATCTGTTTTCCATGGCAATGGCAAAGCTGAGTTTTTGCGACAGGAATTATATGGTTCCCAAAGCCTAAAATATTTACAATATGGTCCCTAGGGAAGAAGTTTGCCAATCCCAGATCTATACCACAGAAGTGCTAGAAAAATTACATACAAAAATACATGAAAAGAGGCATAGGAATTCCAGATGACAGTGTAAGGAGAGTCTGAATTTGCTTCCTCCCACAAACACAGCAAATCTATAGCTATAGATGGAATAATATTCTTTGGAAAAGACTTGAAAACTAGATGAACAGTGACTCCACAACATAGGATGAAAAAGCCACAACAATACAGATAGGCATAACAAAGATACACTTTTGCCAAAACAACCCACCCCAATGGGGGAACCCACAATTGAGAGGAACCTCAAAGATATAGAACCTTTCACTGAGAAGCAAAGGGTTTGTGCCCCACATCAGGCACCCCCAAATCCTAAGTCCTGCACTACAGACACAAGCTCCCAAAACATCTTGCTTTGAAAACCAATGGGGATTACATCCAGGAAAATCATAGAACTATAAGGTATGGAGAATCACTCTCAAAGGGTTTCCATACAAACTTGCTTGCCCTGTTGACCCAGTGCAAAACTGCAGTTTGAAATGTGCCTAAAATACATGTGAAAGAAAAACAATTATTAGTCTTAAATTATCTTCAGAGAAGCAGGAACCTATTGGGATTCTCTCCAAGGACAGAGACACCTAGACGGAGATACTAGTGGGCACCCTTTTTCCAATCTCACCCTATCATTCTAGCTGTGGCTGCCTGACACAATTTTAGAATTCTCCTTCTAAACTCCCTAGTAGCCATGGGGCTGTCCCTGCAACCTCCATGCCTCAACCATTTCCCAGCCAACTGGGTGAGCACCCCACCCACACCCACAAAGCATCCTTGACCCTACCACAGCAGGTGGAAACATGCAGCCTACACAGAGAACTCTCCATGGGAGCCTGACTTTCATGACCAGGAGAGATAGTGCTCCTAAGCCTCAAACCTCATCTCCTACATAAGGCAAATCCTTCAGACTGGGAGAGGCAGCTGATTCATATAACCCATATAATTGGGCAAAATCAAACAGCAAGATGTATTAAACAAAGCAAAATAAACAAAAAAATAAATAAAATCTTAAAAAGACCTTCTGAAACAGAGATGGGTAATCTACCTGATAAATTGTTCAAAGTAATGATGATAAAAATGCTCACTGAACTTGGGAGAGAAGTGGAAATATACAGAACATCAACAAAGAGACAGAAATATTTAAAAAAATAGGAAGAAGAAAAAGTACCTAACAGAAGTCACAAACAAAGCAGATGAGTAGCTGCACTGAAAAGTACACTGGAGAGATTCAATATCAGACTGGATGGAGCAGAAGAGCAAATCAGCAAATTGAAGAAAAGCATTGGAACTCACCAAATAGAGGGAAAAAAAAGAACAAAAAATTGAAAAGTGAAAATAAATCAAGGGATCTATAATACAACATGAAGCAGTATAACATTTGCATTATAGGATTCTAGAAGGAGAAAAGAGAAAGGACCAGGGAATGTACTTGAAGATATAATGGCTGAAAACTTCCCTTATCTTGAGAAGGAAGCAAACATCAGGTCCAAGAAGCGCAGAGAATTCCAAGTAAGAAAAATCCTGAGACCCACACCAAGACATATTATAATTAAAATGTCAAAAGTTAAAAATAAAAAGAGAATCTTGAAAGCTGCAAGAAAAAACAACTTATTACATACAAGGGAAACTTCATAAAGCTACGAACAGATTTTTCAGCAGAAACTTTACAGGCCAGAAGGTTGTGGTACAATACGTAAAAAGTGATGAAAGGGCAAAACTCTACAAATAACAATACTCTACCTGTCATGGTTATTATTAAGAATTTAAGGAGAAATAGTTATCCAGATAAGGAGAAGCTAAGACTTCATTACCACTAAACTGGCCTTATAAGAAATGGTGAAGGGTATTTTTTAAACTGAAAATAAGTGGTACTGATTAATAACAAAAATCATATAAAAGTAAAAGAAGTATAATAAAAATAGAGTATTAACAAATTATAAAGCTAGTATGAAGGTCAAAAAACAAAACTAGTAAAACTCCAACAAATAATTAAGAGATAGATAAAATTTTAAAATGTTAAATGTGATAGCCAAAACATAAAATGGGGGGAGAATTAAAATATAGTCTTGGAACATATTCATATTCAAGTTGCTATAAACTTGAAATAGACTCATTACCAGAAAGTTTTATGTGGTTACCTCATGGTAACCACAAAGCAAAAACTTACAGTAAATACACAAAAGAAAATGAGAAAGGAATATAAACATAACACTAAATAGTCATGAAACAAGAGAAAAATATAAGAAAAGGACAGAAAGGAACTACAGAAATAGCCAGAAAACAATTAACAAAATATCAATAACTCTGTACTTGTCAATAATTACTTTAATGTATTGGATGAAATTTCCCAATCAAAAGGCATAAGTGGCTCAATAGGTAAAAATAACAAGATGCATCTATGTGCTTTCTATGAAAGGCTCACTTCAGAAGTAGAGACATAAAGACTAAAAGTGAAGGAATGGATGAAAATTCACACAAATAGAAAGGAAAGCTGGTGTTGCTGTACTAAAAATAAGACAAAATTTACATTAAAATAAATGCTATTAATTATGTAATGGTAAAGAGGTCAAGCTAGCAAGAACATATAACATTTATAAATATATGTGCAACCAACAGAAGAGCACTTAAATATATAAAACAAATATGAACAGACCTAAAGAAACGAATTGAGAATAATAATAATAATAATAACAATAGCGAGGCCCTTTAACATCTCATATCGATCAATAAGTCATCCAGACAGAAAAGCAAAAACATTATACCATTCATACAAAATAAGTTTATACAGAACATTTCATCCAAAAGCAGCAGCATACACATTCTTCTCAAGTGCTCATGGAATATTCTCCAGGATAAAGAACACATAAGACCAAAAAACACATCTCTGTAAATTCAAAAAGGCAGAAATTACATCAAGCATCTTTTCTAACCACAATGGTATAACACTAGAAATCAATTGCATGAAGGAAATTGGAAAAAGCACAAAGATGTGGAGATTAAACAGCATGTTACTGAAAATCATTGGGTCCTAAAAGAACAAAAAAATTAAAAATACCTGGATATAAATAAAAACAAAAATACAACATACCAAAATCTATGGGATACAGCAAAAGTGATTCTAAGAGGAAAGTTCATAGCAACACAGGCAGGCCTACCTCTAGAAACAAGAAAAATGTATGATTTCAGTTATGTGTGGGATCTAAAGAAAATAAATAGGAAAACAAATCAAAATAAACAAAACAAAATGGACAGAGAACGGATTGGTGGTGGCCAGAAGGGAGGGTTATAGGAGTGACAAAATTGGGTAAAGGAGGTCAAAAGTTATAAAATTCTAGTTATAAAATAAAAATAAATAAGTAATGGAGATATAATATAAGGCATGGCAACTACAGCTAATAATATTCTACTGTATATTTGAAAGTGCTCTAATATATATTAATACTCTTATGTATATTTTAATATATATTGTATATTAAAAGGGTAAACCTTAAAAATTCTCACCACAAAAAAAAATTGTGATTATTTATGGTAATAGGTGGCAGCCAGACTTATTGTGGTGAGCATTTTACAGTTTATTCAAATATTAAATTGTTATGTTGTTTACCTGAAACTAATATAATGTTATATGTCAATTATATTTCAATTAAAACAACAACCAAACCAATAGGAGTTATTGAGAGGACCTTTGAGAACCCTAAGATAGAAGATCTGTTTCCCAATAGATCACACCTAAGCAGAGACAAATAAATATATCCTGTTCAATGTAGAGTATCTGGAACCAAAAAATAAAAAAGATCTGAATTCCAAGTGCTACAGAAGAGAAAGAGTGAATGAGCTATATATCTGACTACTGATGTTAGAATTTGTTGCCATTATTCCTAATAAAAATTTATTTCCAGCCCTGTCTGGTGTGGCTCAGTGTATTGAGTGCTGGCCTGTGAACCAGAGGATTGCCAGTTTGATTCCCACTCAGGGCACATGCCTGGCTTGCAGACCAGGTCCCCAGTTGAGGGCATGAGAGGGCAAAGCAAAAACTTACAGTAAATACACAAAAGAAAATGAGAAAGGAATATAAACATAACACTAAAGAGAAATATATTTTTCTCTTGTTTCTCTCTCTTTCTCCTTCCCTTCCCCACTCTCTAAAAATAAATACATAAAATATTTTAAAAAATTTATTTCCATAATATTTGTTGTAAATTTTCTGGGAAAGTGCTGGGTCTTATTCACTCTCATGTCCCTATTGCCTCACTCAACATGTGCCACTTAATGATGCTCAATAAATATCAGAGGAGTAAATGAGTGATGGAGTAAGAGCATAAAGAATGAATACTTGGATGAAAGGAGAAGTACTGATGGAAGTGGATTTACGGATATGTGAAAGAGTATCTTTCCATTCATCCATTGATGGACACTTAGGTTGTTTCCATGGCTTGGCTATTGTGAATAATACTGTATTTCTCTTTTTGGATTATTGTTTTCCCTTTGTTCAGATAGAGACTCTAAAGTGGAGTTGCAGGATCGTATGGTAGCTCTATTTCTAATTTTTTGGACAAAATTTCATACTGTTTTACATAATGGTTGTGCCTATTTAAATTCCCATTAGAAGTGCACAAGGATTTCCTTTCTCCACATTTTTACCAACATTTGGTATTTCTTGTCTTTTTTATAATATCCATTCTAACAGCTATAAAGTAATAGCTCATTGTTATTTTAATTTGCATTTTTCTGATTATTAGTGATGCTGAGCATCTTTTTATATACTTTTTAGCCATTTCTATTTCTTCTTTAGAAAAATGTGTATCTAGATCTCCTACTCATACTTTAATTGTATTTTTTGTCATTAAGTTGTATGAGTTCTTTATATATTTTAAGAACTCTTTTTGAATAAGTGATTTGCAAATATCTTCTCTAGTTCAATAGACTGGCTCTCATTTAATTGATGATTTTCTTTGCTATGTAGAAGTTTTAGTTCGATATAGTCCTATTTGCTTATGTTTGCTTTTATTGCCCTTGTGGTCAGAAAACATGATTAATATGCTTTCAATCTTCTTTAATTAATTAAGACTAATTGTATGGCCTCACACGTGATCTATCCTGGAGAATATTCCATATGCACTTGAGAAGAATGTGTGTTCTGTTGTTTTTTGATGGAATATTCTGTATATATCTATTGAGTATATATCTATCTGGCCTAATGTGTTGTTTAAGGCTCATGTTTCCCTATTGATTTTCTATCTGAATGATCTATTCATTGATGCAAGTGAATTATTGAAGTCACCTAATATAATTGTAAAACTGTCTATCTCTTCTTTTAGGTCAGTTAATATTTACTTTATATATTTAGGTACTCCTATGTCAGGGGTATAAATATTTATAAATTGTATGTCTTTTGATTGGATTGAACCCCTTATCATTATGTAATGCCCTTTGTTTTTTATTAAATAGTCTTTGTTTTAAAGTCTGTTTTGTCGGACATAAGTATAGCTACCCAGTTTTCTTTTGGTTTCCATTTGAATGGAACATCTTTTTCCTTCATTTCACTTTTCAGTTTGTGTGTGTTCTTGTATCTGAAGTGAGTTTCTTATAGAAAGTATGCAGATAGGTCCTATTTTGTTTTGTTTTGTTTTTTTTAATCAAATGAACCACTTGATGTCTTTTCAATGGATAATTTTATCCAATGCATTTAAAGTAATTATTGATAGGTGTATTTCACTGGTATTTTGCTTATTGTTTTCTGGCTGTTATGTTTCTCTCTGTTCCTTTCTTTTTCTCTTGTCTTCTTCCCCTGTGGTTCAGTGAATGTTTTTAGGGTTATGATGGTTCCTTTCTCACTATTTGTTGTGTATCAATTATAGGGTTTTTGTGGTTTCCATAAGGCTTACAAATAAAAATCTATATTTATTTATTCTTTTCAATCTTTATTGCACTTTCTGTTATATTTAGTCCCCTTATATTCCCCTCAGACCCCCCAGGAATCACCACACAATTGTCCATGCCTATGAGTCCTTTTCCCTTTTTGCTTATTCCCTCTATTATGTTGATAACAATTTTAGTTTGAACACATTATAAAACTTTAGATTTTACTATCCCCCAATATTTTATGATTTTGATGTCACATTTAACATCTTTTTATTTTATATTTTACTCAATATCATTGACTGTAACCACTCTGCTTTCATTCCTTCTATATTTTATATATTGGTTCCCCCTGTTAATTACTCTGAATTATCTCTTATGTTTATTTATTTATTTATGTATGTATTTATTTATTTATTTTTGAAATAGCATATGCAACAGTCCCTTGATTTTTTTCTTTACTTGTGTCTGGTTATTTTACTTTTTGTTTTTAACTAAAGACTTTAGATTTATTTGTCTGCCTTTCTCATCCCACATCTATCAACCTGTTAAACATAAAATTAATGCACACTTAGTACTATTTCTTTCATCTTTGCCTCATTTTATAATCTTCTAATTCTCTTTACTTCCTACAGTGCCATTATCCAAAATGTGCCTCTTGAAATGTTAATAGATACCCCATTTAAACCAAAAGAAGATACTTGTATTTTCATTTTCTTTACTTAGAAGAGAATCAAAAGAATAAGTAATTTTAAAATCAAACTTATATATTTAATTTTATTAAATTATTATAAGGAATCATTAATAAATAACTTTTATTATTGTTATTCTAAGTAATTGTTTCAGGAAAACATTTTTTGGAAAGAATATCTTTTTGCTCTAAAGCACCCAGACATCTTTGTTTTTGTTGCTGAGGTTTTGTGAAGAGCACTTACAGAATCATTGAACTAAAAAGTTATTACATTATTTTACATATTTAAGTAATTAAGAAGCCTAAAATGTTACATAATTAATAGTTACAGCCTAAGAATTTTCTTGGAAGCTAATAATTTAGTTATCAAAGGGATATGATTCATTGTTATCCAAGTTAAAGCTATAGTCATCCACTGGAGTAGGAGAAAAATAAGACCAAAAAATCCTACAACCAAAGAATGAGCTCAGTGTGAAAGATGTTATGATGGCAATGATGTTAATCATTTAAAAACTTTCAAGCAGTATTAATTTGAGATTATGTGCTAAAAGATGATGAAGTCACAACATGGAAAGGTCAGAGCTCACCTCCCTACACACAATCCTAGGCTGAAGTGAGTGACAAAGAAGCCACTGAAATTTCATGTTAAACCACTAAAATTTTTAAATTGTTATTCCAGCTTGTGTTGCTTACCCTGAGAGAAACTGAAGACCAAACAACATGCCCAAGGTATCACAGTTAATTAAGGGCACAGCAGTCCTGAACTCTTTCTACCTAAAGATACAGCTTTATTTAGAGGCGACTCCATCATTTTATTCCTCTTATTTTTAAAAACCAAATTGCAAGTAATTATTTGTTTCCTCTCATAGCTTACCTTAGGTAAAGATAAAAACTGCATTAAAAGAAGACAACTTTAAATCAAGTCATTATGTCATAAAATGACAGTGGCAACTATTCCAAAATATTTAAGCCTTTCTATAATATAGCACATTAAGATAAATGAAATAACATTGTTTAAACTTTCTACTTTTACCCCATAACAGGAGAGGACAGTCTGACATGACACAGTCAGAGGGTTCCACAGCCTCAACAATAAGAATTTTATGTACTTCAGACAATTTTTTCCTCACCCACACCAGTTATTTTGCTCTAAATTAAATTTATGTGTGGTTCAACTTTAACAATGCTACAATGTAGGGCATACTGCCCTTAAACACAGTCCTAGATAGAAACCCTAATAAATCACAGTGTTTTGGATCAGAGCCATGTATTCACAATAAACTGGAATGAAAAATGAATGGTTCTGTAGGACGTTCACCTAAATAACTTTATCCTCAAGTAACAATGACAGTGCTCTACTGGGTTGTAGGAATATAATGAAATCTCTAGGAAAGTTGAAAAGGTGCAATGTAAGTAGGGTAATGTCACTTTCTTCCTATTAGAGTGCCATTCTTAGGATAATATTGACCAAGAGTCAGGGATCTCAAAAGCAAAAGATTAAGCAATGAAGATATCAGAAGCCCTGTCTTTTGTAAGGTTAATACCAGAATAGAAACAGAAATTCATGTCTTGGCAGAGAAAAAAGAGTAAAAAAAAAAAAAAAAGGTCAAGAGCAAAAACACAAGAGGTAAGATTTAGGATGAACAATGGGAAGCATAGACTTCAGGTCTAAAAGACTGACCAATAGCCAAAGGGAAATAACCAACACATTGAACTTCAAGCCAACCTAAGTCCTAGAGCAGATATGAACCAAAAGTCTAATCTTCCCAAATGCCATTCTTATCCCCCAAGATCATAAAATTTTTCTGACAGAGTACATCAGTGTGTGAACGCCAATATCCTAGGTCTCAAAATAATATTAAATATGTTATACAAAATTCCATTTTTATACCAGAGATTCAAGATGGTGACAGAGTAGGTGGAGGCAACACTTACCTCCTCTCAGGACCAAACTGGAATTACAACTAAATTATAAAAAAAAAAAATCCAACTGAACACTAGCTGGAGAGAAGCCTTATAACCAAGGACTTACAGAAGAAACCACATGAGCTCATTGAGACTGATAGGAAGTGCAGTGGCACAAAGGGCTGGCTGAACTCCCATGGGTGGCAGCTGAAGTTTTGGATGGATATTTCAGAGTCTGGAGTGTTCCTCCTGAAAAGTGTGGGGTCTAAACACCAATCTTGCTTCCCCAGCATAGAGCACCAGAACCAGGAAAGGAACACAAATAACATCCATCTGTGAAAAGCAGCAGGGTCTCTGCCTACCAGGGAGAGATGACTAGAGACACAGAGAGCCTCTAAAAGGTGAATGCACAAAATTTCACTTGCAGTCACATACCCTAGGCCCTGGAAGAGGAAGGTCAGAGTGGACCAAAGCCACATGAGGAGATTCTGGATTTGGTGGCTCTGGAGAGAGGTGAAATGTCAGCCACCAGAATCCCTTTACTGAGTCATTCCCCCTACTGAAGAAGCCATCTCTCTTGGCAGGAGCACTCCCCTCCATGTGGCATCAGCCTGTGAGAAAGCAATAGCCCTACCTCAGCAATGCCTCTCACTCCACTTGTGGAGCATAAGCATGGCTGCTGAGGAGTAACTGGAGACAATTTCACAGATTAAGCCAAAAGAAAGCCCATATGTGAAGGTGGCTCTCTAGGAGATCTCAGATTTTAGCTAACCCCTTCATGGGCCCAGTGCTGTTAAAGCTGGTCTTGATGTACAGCTTGATTTGTGCATACACCCAGGCCCAGCAGAGGGAGCCACAAGCTGTGGATCACTGATCACTACAAACAGATTGCCCAGAGCCAATCACAGGCAGCATGTAACACAAGAATGCACCAAAGTCCTTGCAGATCTAAATAACACAAAGAAAGAAAGAAAAAACACAAAGACACAGCCAAAATAGGAAGACAAAGAAATAGTCCCCAAATGAAAGAAAAAGAGAATTCTCCAGAACTAAAAGAGATGGAGACAAGCAATATATCAGAAATAGTGTTTAGAGTAATGATTATTATGATGATTAACAGTGTGAAAAAAAAGACATAGAAACCATAAAAAAGGACTCATGAGAAATAAAGAATGAAATACCTGAAATAAATAATACACTGGAAGGAATAAACAGTAAATTAGATGAAACAGAATCAAATGAGAAATTTGAAAGACAAGATAGGAAAAAAATCAAAGAAACAAAAAGAAAAAAGGATTTAAAAAATGAGCAAAGTTTAAGAAATCTTTGGGACAACATGAAGTGTAACAACATCTGCATCATAGGAATACAAAAAAAAGGAGAGAGTGAGTAAAGGATCAAGAGCTTATTTGAAGAAATAATGACCAAAATTTTCCCTAACCTGGAGAAGAAAAAATATGCCAGGTCACACAAGCAAGATGGTGTGACCACAGAGGCCCACACCAAGACATATCGTAATTAAATCAATCAAGCTTACAGACAAGGGGATAATCACAAAAGCCACAAGAGAAAAACAGTTAGTTGCCTATAACGGAGCTCCCATTAAACTATCATCTGATTTCTCCACAGAAACATTTTGGGCCAGAAGAGATTGGCATGAAATATTCAAGGTGATAAAAAGCAAGGACCTACAACCAAGGCTACATTACTCACCAATGTCAGCATTTAAAATCGAAGAAGAAATAAACAACTTCCCAGACAAGAAAAAGCAAAAGGAGTTTGTTACCACCAAACCAGTATTGCAACAAATGCAAAAAGGCTCGCTTTGAGAAGAAAAGGAAAAAAGAAAACAATTTAAAAATAACATAGGAACATAGTTTAAAAGTAAAATGGCAATAAATATGTATTTGTCAATAATCAGTTTAAAGTAAATGGCTTAAATTCTCCAATCAAAAAACATAGGGTAGCTGAATGAGTAAGGAAACAAGACCCATGTACATGCTATCTCCAAGGGACCTGTCTCACAATAAAAGATACACACAGTCTACAAGGAAAGGGATGGAAAAAGTTACTCTATGTAAAAGGAAAGGAAAAGAGCCGGGGTAGCAATACTTATATCTCATAAAATAGACTTTAAAACAAAGGCTATAATAAGAGACAAAAATGGACATTACCTAATGATAAAGGGAACTATCCAACAAGGATATATAAGCCTAGTAAACATTTATGTATGCAACATAAGAGCACCTAAATATGTAAAACAAATCTTGATGGACATAAATGGAGAGATTGACAGAAATACAGTCATTGTAGGAGATGTTAACACCCCGTTCACTTCAATAGATACATCGCATTCTTTTCAAGTGCACAATGAATGTTTTCTAAGGTAGAAAATGTTAAGAACATAAAACAAATCTCAACAAATTTAACAAGACTGAAATTATATCAGGCATCTTCTTGGACCACAATGCTATGAAACTAGAAATCAAACACAAGAAAACTGAAAAATGCACAAAGACACAGATGCTAAGTAACATGATATAAAACAATGAGTGAGTCAGCAACAAGATAAAGAAGAAATCAAAGATACCCTGAAATAAATGAAAATGAGAACACAGCCACCCTAATAAAAGAAATGAAATCTAAAATATAATACAAAAGATCCCTGAATCCAAGAATTTGTTCTTTGAAAAGATAAATGAGATTGACAGACCTTTAACCACGTTCATCAAGAAAAAAAGAGAGGAACCAAATAAATAAAATCAGTAATGAAAGAAAGGAAATAACAATTTACACCAAAATGATACAAAGGATTATAAGAAAATATTATGAAACAACTATATGCTAACAAATTGGACAACCTGAAAAAAAATGGACAAATTCCTAGAAACATACAATCTTCCAACACTAAATAAGGAAGAATCAGAGAATCTTAATAGACAGATTACACCTAGCAAAATTGAAGAGAATTCAAAAAACTCTGAACAAACCAAAGCCCTGGATCAGATGGCTTCATAGGTGAATTTTACCAAATATTCTGAGAACTAACACCTCTTCTCCTCAAAGTATTCCAAAAAATTCAAGATGAAGGAAGGCTTCCAAGCTCATTTTACTAGTCCAGTGTTACCCTAATTCCAACACCAGATAAAACACTATAAATGAAGAAAATGATAGACCAATATTCCTGATGGATATAGATGCTAAAGTCCTCAACAAAATATTAGCAAACCAAATACAGCAATAGCACAAAAAGATCATACACTGTAATCAATGGGATTTATTCCAGGGATGGACGATTGGTACAACATTCATAAATCAATAAATGTGCTTTACAAAATAAAAAAAAATGAAGGATAAAACCCACATGATGGTATCAATAGATGCAGAAAAAGCATTTGATAAAATCCAGCACCATTTATAATAAAAACCCACAGCAAAATGGATAGAGAACATGCTTAAATATAATAAAGGCCACATATGACAAACACACTGCCAGCATCATAATAAATGAGCAAAGGCTACAAGCATCCCTCATAAGATTAGATTTTCAAGATGGCGGAGTAGTAAGTGGAAGTCACACTGACCTCCTCCCAGGACCAACCTGGAATTACAACTAAATTGTGAAGAAATCAGCTGGAACGAACAACTTAACCATAGCGAGAGAGGAAGCTTGTAAGCAGTGAGACAGAAGAATCGGCTTTAGCACAATATAACTGGTAAGGAGTGCTGTAGAGACTCGAGAGGGCAAGCGGGGTGCCCGTAGGGAGCATCACCAGAAGGATATTGAAATGGCCAGTTGGATCCCCCTGAGAAGAGCGGGGTCTAAACCAAAAGTGGGGATCTCTACCCACAGCACCAGAGCCCAAAAAGTACACAGAAAACAGTCAGCTACGAAAAGCGGCAGGATTGTTCTCTGCCAGGGACAGGTGACAGGAGACATAAAGAACTGCGTAAAAGACCAACGCATAAATTTTTATTTGCAGCCACTTACCCTGGTCTCTGGCAAAAGTAGAGACAGAACGGGCTAGAGACCTTGAGAAGAGACTGGGAAGGAGACTTTGGGGAGAGAACTGAGAGAGTAGCCAGCAGGATCTTGGTGTTGATTCATCCTCGATGAGGCATCAGCAATTTTGCTCAGGCAGAGATCACTCCCCCTGAGCAACACCAGCCTCAAAAGACCCACAAGCCCCACCCCCAGGTGGAATTCCACCTGGCCCTGTGCTGTCTAAGCCACCTGCTGAGTGCAGAGTGGCAGCCACAGACAGTAGATCCCTGGCTACAGGGGGCACAGAGAGGTCTGGAGACACTTGAGGAGAGACTGGGGACAAAGGTTTTGAGGAGAGAAGAGAGAGTACCCAGAAGGATCCCAGTGCAGACTCCTCCCCAATACTGCAGCAGCAGGAGAGGACCCAATGACCCTGCCCCCAGGAAGGACTCCACCCTGCCCTGAGATGTATAAGGCAGCCTGCTGAGTGCAGAGTGACTAGATTAACAACTGAAGCAGAAGCCACAGACAGTTGATTCCTGGAAGTCTCAAACAGATTGTCTGAGATCAGACAGGGATGACATCTGATATCATCAGAGGCAGATGCAGAAAGTATAAACAGGGGACTCCAACCATAGAAGTTCACACCACAAAGTCAGGAAATCAGGACAGATCAACTTAAGAATCAGAAGCAAAAGAGAAGAGTCTCACAAATAATGGGAAGACAAAGAAACACTCCTCAATGGAAGGGAAAGCAGGAATACCCACAAAGAGAACTAAATGAAATAGAGGGAAGTAAACGATCAGATATTGAGTTCAAAACAGTGGTTCTAAGGAAGCTCAATGAGCTCAGTGAGCTCAGAGGGAATTACCAAAAACTACAGGGACATTATGAGGAATTTACTGCAAATTATATCAGCATGAAAAGGGACATAGAAACTATCAATGAGAGACCTGAGGAAATGAAGAGTACAATTTCTGAATTGAAGAATACAGTAGAAGAAATCAAAAGCAGGATAGATGAAGCTGAGGACTGAATCAGTGAGCTGGAGGACAAGGTAGAAAAAAGCTCCCAGAAAGAGCAACAAAATGAAAAAAGACTGAAAAAGAATGAAAAGGTATTTAGGGAAATGCAGGACAACCTGAAACAGAATAATACTCATATAATAGGGATACCAGAAGGGGAAGAGGATGAGGAAGGGATAGAGAACCTATTTGAAAAAGTCATGATGGAAAACTTCCCTAATAGGAGGAGAGAAAAAGTCACACAAGTCCAAGAAGCACAGAGGGTCCCATTCAAGAGGAACCCAAAGAGGCCCGCTCCAAGACACATCATCACTAAAATGGCAAATATCAAAGGCAAACAGAGAATCCTAAAGCAAGCAAGGGAGAAACAGGTAGTAACATACAAGGGAGCCCTGATAGGGCTGGCAGCTGACTTCTCAACAGAAACAGTACAAGTCAGAAGGAATGGTGAGAAATATTCCAAGGAATGAAAAGCAAAGGTCTGCAACCAAGACTGCTCTACCGAGCAAGGCTCTAAATTCAAATGGAAGGCTAAATAAGGAGTTTCCCACACAAAAGAAGGCTAAAAGACTACACCTCCACCAAACCAGCACTGCAAAATATGCTAACGGGACTGCTTTAAGATGAAGAAAAAGTTTCTATGAACACCCAGTTCCTTTCAGAGTTGCCAATACTTGATATTACCAATATTTTTAATACTCATTAAACTGATTGTGACATTATTTTAATTCTTCATTTACTATTTGTTGAAACTAAACCTGTTTTTGTATATTTCTTGACTATTTCTATTATTTTTTAAAAAGCTTTAAATGACTTTTTGCTATTTTTTATCCGTTGTTTTTTTTTATTAAAAAGTGTGTAGAACTTTTTCCCCTAAAAAAAAAAAAAAAAACCTTATTAACTATGTTTTAGATGTGTTGCAAGTACTTTCCTGTTCTATTCCTTGTCCTTTAACTTTTATATATGTATATTAAAGTTTAGTCTTAAATGTCTAATATAACCATATTGTCAATATTTTACTTTATAGCTTCTGGGGTTGAATATTTTACTTCAGGTCATGAAAAATATTAGTACTATTTTCTTCTAAAACTCCTTAAATTCTACAGATTGATTTTTAACTCACCTGAATATTTCTTGTATAATGTGTGAAATAGGGCTCTATTTTTGTTTTATTTCAAGTAACAGTGGTTCATGCACCTTATTAGTTGAATGAGCCTTATTTTACCCATTGATTTGAAAAGAAACTTAATCATATATTATATTGTTAGACAGATATATACATTTGTCTCTAGAATGCTCATTTTATTTCATTGATCTAATTGATTATTTCTGTGCTGATGTCCTGGTGGTTTAATTGCTGAGACTTTATAATGGTTTTAAATTTTTTTAATGTTTTATAATTAAATTTGACATTTAAAAAATAAATAAAATCAATCCACATTTAAGAAAGAATGAAAGAAAGAGAGAGATGGAACTCCAATCTTTTGTGACAACATAAATGGAGCTGGAGATTATTAAGCTCAGTGAAATAAGCCAGTTGATGAAAGACATATACCACATAATGTCACCTATAAGTGGGATCTAATCAACAAAATAAACTAATGGACAAAATAAACTACAGGCATGGAAAGATGGAGCAGACTGAAAGTAACCAGACGGGATGGGGAAAGAGGACAATGGTGGAAAGAAGGGGAAGGGACTAGACAAAGAACTAGTATGAATGGTTAATGGACATGGACAACAGAGTGGGACTTGATTGTGGGAGTGGAGAGTGGGGGTGGGATGGGTGGAGGGGGGTAAATGGTTAAAAATTTAGACAAGTGTAATAGAATAAACATGATTTATAAATAAAAAATAATAATGATTCAGAAAAATTTTTTAAAAAGATTGAGAACCAGACAGGGATTTTACCTCTTTTTTTTTTTTTTTCAGGAATCCTATAGTCCTTTCCTTCTCATTATTTGTTTCAAGGTTTTTCTTTCTTTTTTTTAATTAATTAATTTATTTTTTCAAATACATTTGTCTCTGCTTTCCCCTCATCACTTTCCCTTGCCCCCTCCCTCCTTCCCTCCCTCCCTCAACTCTTTCCCTTTCGTTCTGTTCATGAGTCCTTGCTATATGTTCCTTGATTTTCCCCTTCCCTTCCTTTTCCCCACCCTCTCTCCCTCCTTCCCTCTTGTCTCTGTTGGTTTCTTTTCCTTTCAGTGTTGCTGGTCTTCTTTTCCTTGCATCTTTGTATTCTTGGTTAGGTTCCACTTATAGGTGAGATCATATGGTATTTGTCTTTTGCCTCCTGGCTTATTTCGCTTAACATAATGCTCTCCAGTTCCATCCATGCTGTCGGGAAGTTTAGTAGTTCTTTTTTTCTTTCTGGTGCATAGTATTCCATTGTGTAAATGTACCATAATTTTTTGATCAATCCATCTACTGATGGGCATTTAGGTTATTTCCAACACTTTGCTATTGTAAATTGTGCTGCTAAGAACATTGGGGTGCATAGGTTCTTTTGTATTGGTGTTTTGGGATTCTTAGGGTATAGTTGCAGCAGGGGAATCATGGGATCTAAAGGCAGTTCCATTTTCAGATTTTTGAGGAAATTCTACACTGCTTTCCACAACGGCTACACAAGTCTGCATTCTCACCAGCAGTGTACTAGTGTTCCCTTTTCTCCACAGCCTTGCCAGCACCTGTTGTTTGTTGACCTGTTTATGATGGCCATTCTGACCGGTGTGAGGTGGTACCTCATGGTGGCTTTGATCTGCATTTCTCTGATGGCTAGTGACGTTGAGCATCCTTTCAAATGTCTTTGGGCCCTCTGTATCTCTTCCTTGGAAAAGCGTCTGCCCAGGTCCTTTGTCCATTTTTTGATTGGATTGTTTGTCTTCTTGGAGTGGAGTCGAGTGAGTTCTTTATATATCTTGGAGATCAAACCTCTATCTGATGTATCATTAGCAAATATTTTTTTCCCCATAGAGTTGGCTCCCTTTTCATTTGGTTGATGTTTTCTTTAGCTGTGCAGAAGTTTCTTCTTTAGATGAGGTCCCACTTGTTTATTCTTTCCTTTATGTCCCTTCCTTTAGGAGACATATCAGTGAAAAAAATGCTGCATGGGATATATGCGAGTTTCCTGCCAATGTTCTCCTCTAGGACTTTCATGGTGTTGCAACTTCTATTTAAGTCTTTTATCCATCTTGAGGTCCTTTTTGTGTATGGTGTCAGCGGATGATCCAATTTCAATTTTTTGCATGCAGCTGTCCAGCTCTCCCAACACCATTTGTTGAAGAGGCTGTTATTGCTCCATTTTATGCTTCTGCCCCCTTTGTCAAATATTAGATGGCTATAGAGATCTGGGCTTATTTCTGGGCTTTCTATTCTGTTCCACTGGTCTATGGGTCTGTTCTTGTGCCAGTACCAGATTGTTTTGAGTATGGTGGCTTTGTAGTAGAGTTTGATGTCCGGTATTATGATCCCTCCTACTTTGTGTTTCTTTCTCAAAATTGCTGCAGCTATTCGGGGTCGTATAAGGTTCCATATACATTTTTGAAATGTCTGTTCTATTTCTGTGAAATACGTCATTGGTATCTTAATAGGGATTGCGTTGAATCTATAAATTGCTTGGGGTAGTATGGACATTTTGAAGATATTAATTCTTCCAATCCATGAGCACGGTATACGCTTCCATTTATTTGTGTCTTCCTTAATTTCTTTTTTCAATGTTGTATAGTTTTCTGCATAGAGGTCTTTTGTGTCTTTGGTTAAATTTATGCCTAGGTACTTTATTTTTTTTTTCTTGCTATATCGAATGATATTTTTTTTCTGATTTCTTCTTCTTCTATTTCATTGCTGGTGTACAAAAACACCTTTGATTTCTGAATGTTGACTTTGTATCCTGCTGTTTTGACAAATTCATTTATTAGTTTTAGGAGTTTTTTGGTAGAGTCTACAAGGTTCTCTATGTACACTATCATGTCATCTGCAAACAATGACAGTTTTACTTCCTCCTTTCCTATTTGGATGCCTTTTATCTCTTTCTCTTGTCTGACCACTGTGGCTAAGACTTCCAATACGATGTTGATAAGAAGGAGTGAGAGCAGACATCCCTGTCGTGTTCCCCATCTTAGTGGGAAAGCTTTCATTTTTTGCCCGTTGAGTATGATGTTGGCTGTATGTTTTTCATATATGACCTTTATTACATTGAGGAATGCCCCATTTATTCCCATTTTGCTGAGTGTTTTGATCATAAATGGGTGCTGTACCTTATCAAATGCTTTCTCTGCATCTATCGAGATGATCATGTGGTTTTTGTCTGGTCTTTTATTTATGTGATGTATCACGTTTACTGATTTGCGTATATTGAACCATCCCTGCATCCCTGGGATGAATCCCTCTTGATTGTGGTGGATAATCTTTTGAATGTATTGCTGGATGCGGTTTGCCAATATTTTGTTGAGGATTTTAGCATCTATGTTCATCAGCGAAATTGGCCTGTCATTTTCTTTCTTTGTAGCGTCTTTATCTGGTTTTGGGATCAGTGTGATGCTGGCCTCATAGAAGGAGTCTGGGAGTCTTCCCTCCTCTTGGATTTTTTGGAATAGTCTGAGAAGGACAGGGGTTAGCTCTTCCTTAAGTGTTGTGTAAAATTCTCCTGGGAAACGGTCCAGCCCTGGGCTTTTGTGTGCTGGGAGTTTCTTGATTACTGCTTCCGTTTCCCCAGCTGTTATTGGTCTGTGCAATCTTTCTGTTTCTTCCTCCTTCGGTGTTGGAAGATTATACTTTTCTAAAAATTTGTCCATTTCATCAAGATTTTCAAATTTCTTGGCATATAATTGTTCATAATAGTTTCTGATGATCATTTGTATTTCTGTGGTATCAGTTGTTATTTCTCCTCCTTCATTTCTGATATTATTAATTTGGGTTCTCTCCCTTTTTTTCTTGATGAGTCTACGTAAAGGCTTGTCAATTTTATGAATCTTTTCAAAGAACCAGCTTCTGGATTGGTTGATCCTCTGAATTGTTCTTTTTGTCTCTATGTCATTCAGTTCTGCTCTAATCTTGAGTATTTCATTCCTCTACTTGCTCTGGGATATTTGTTGTTGTTTCTCCAGTTCTTGAAGTTGTAGTGTTAGGTCTTTTATTTGAAAAGTTTCTACTTTTTTTAGGTAAGCCTATATTGCTATGAACTTCCCTCTCAGGACCGCCTTTGCTGTGTCCTTTGGTTTTGGACAGTTGTCTGTTCATTTTCATTTGTTTCCAGAAATTTTTTGATTTCTTCTCTTATCTCATTATTGACCCATTCATTGTTTAATAGTGTACTGTTCAGTCTCCATGAGTTTGCAAGTTTTTAAAGTTTCTCTTTGACGTTGATTTCGAGGTTCAAGGCCTTGTGGTCTGAGAAAAAGTTTGGTATTATTTCAATTTTCCTGAATTTGCTGAGGTTTGCTTTGTGTCCTATCATGTGGTCTATCTTTGAAAAACTTCCATGCGCATTTGAAAAGAATGTGTATTTTTCTTCTTTGCGATGTAAGGTTCTATATATGTCAGTTAAGTCTCTTTGATACAGTGTGTCATTCAGCACCACGATATGTTTATTAATGTTTTGTTTGGAAGATCTGTCCATTTTTGACAGTGAGGTGTTGAAATCTCCTACTATCAGTTTGTTGCTGTCCATATCTTTTTTGAAGTGATCCAACAATTTCCTTATAAACTTGGGCGCTCCTATATTGGGAGCATATAAGTTTACAATGTTGATGTCTTCTTGATAGATTCTTCCTTTAAGTATGATAAAGTGTCCCTCTGGGTCTCTCTTTATGGCCTTTGTTTTGAAATCTACTTTGTCTGATACAGGTATGACAACACCGGCCTTTTTCTCATGCCCATTTGCTTGGAATATTATTTTCCATCCCTTTACTTTCAATCTGTGTAGGTCTCTTGCTCTGAGGGGGGTCTCTTGTAGGCAGCATATGTGTGGGTCATGTTTTCTTATCCATTCAGCTACCCTGTGTCTTTTGATTGGGGCATTTAGTCCATTGACATTGAGAGATATTACTGATAGAAACTTACTCATCTTTTGTCTTTGTACCTGTGTTCCTCTCTGTCTCATTATTTTCCTTCATCTGCTTAAACCAGTCCCCTTAGCATATCTTGGAGTGCTGGTTTGGTAGAGATGTATTCTTTTAGCCTTCTTTTGTCTGGGAAACTCCGTATTTCTCCTTCTATTTTAATGGAGAGCCTAGCTGGGTAGAGCACCCTTGGCTGTAGGCCCTTGCTTTTCATGGCTTGGAATATTTGTTGCTATTCCCTTCTGGCTTGTAGTGTTTCTGTTGAGAAGTCAGCTCCTAGGTATATCGAGGCCCCCTTGTATGTTACTTTCTCCTTCTCCCTTGCTCCCTTCAGAATTCTCTGTTTATCTTTGACATTTGCCATTTTAATGATGATGTGTCTTGGAGTGGACCTCCTTGAGTCCCTCTTGAGTGGGGTCCTCTGCCTCCTCGATCCATGAGAGCCTTTCTCTCCTCACATTGGGGAAATTTTCCATCATTACTTTTTGGAGGAGGTTCTCTATCCCTTGCTCCTCTTCTTCTCGTTCTGGTATCCCTGTTATATGGATATGATTGCGTTTCAGGTTGTCCTGCATTTCCCTAAATGCCTCTTCATTCTTGTTGAGTCGTTTTCCATTTCTTGTTCTTTCTGGGAGCTTTTTTCTGCCTTGTCTTCCATCTCACTGATTTGATCCTTGGCTTCGTCCAGCCTGCTTTGGATGCCTTCTACTGTGTTCTTCAATTCAGAAATGGTATTCTTCATATCCTCTTGTGTCTTCTTAGTAGTTTCTATGTCCTTTTCCAGGCTGATATAGTTTGCTGTAAGATCCTGATAGTTTCTCTGCAGTTACTCATAGTTTTCTTTGAGCTGGCTGAGCTCATTGAGCTTCCTTAGAACCATTGTTTTGAATACCATATCTGATAGTTCCCTTGCCTCTCTTTCATTTAGCTCTCTCTGTGGGGAGTCCCCTTTTCCACTCATTTGAGGAGAACTTCTTTTTCTTCCCATTTTTGTGAGAGTCTGTTAAGTATTTTTGTCCTTTGCTTTTCTTTCTGGGCTTGCCTCTGATGATGTCAGTTGTTGACCCTATAGGGCCTTGGGTTGTTTGTTGCAGCCTTTCAGGAGTCTAATGCCTGTGTCTGACTCCTGCTTGGAGCAGCTCTGTGACCCCTTCGGTCAGGGCTGGGCTATTTTTTGGGATCTCTCTGTGCTGTCATGCGGACTCCTTGAGCGCGTTCCCAGCGCGGCAGGGTCCCCCACCTGCCTGGGCTTACCTGTGCTTGCCCCAGACCAGGGGGCTTATTCGCAACCTCGCGTACTCATCTGGCCCCCCTGGTACGCGAGCTTCGTGGCACTGGTCAGTTTAGGGTCTTCTATTGTGTATTTCCCCCCCTTTTGGCTCTTTGGGTGCGTTGCTTGCCCTCACCAAATGGGGAACGGAAATGGGAGGAAATCAGCTCTAGCACTCTCCTGTTAATCCTGTTTCTGGTCTCTCCTCCAGGGACTCTGGGCAGCTCTACTAATTGTGTGGGCCGCTCCGCAATTGCTGCGGGCAGGTCAATTTATGCCTGCCTTTGCCGCTCTGCGCACTCCCTCGCAGGCCGTATGGGTGCTAGTCTGTGTGAGGCCTTGCAGGCCGGTGCAAGCGTTTGCCAGCCCGCGCGGGTCACACACATGCTCGCCAACCCTCGCCGGTCACTCGGCGCAAGTGTGCGCGCCTGCTCTGGGTGTTTTGGGGGTGTCTATGTGTGCTTTTCAGCTTTTGACTCTTTGGGGGTGTGGCCTCTTCGCACGCAATGGAGACTAGGGCAAGGAGAAGGAGTCAGGACTCCCCGATTCCTCCTCCCGTTCCTTCCCCAATGCCTCTGTTTCTAGTCTCCCCTCAGGGGCCTCTGGCCAGTTCTGTGACCCCTTCAGCCAAGGATCCACCCTCTGTGGGGACTGCATTTCAATCGCAGGCAGTCTGGTTCATGCGTGCCCTGCTTCTGCCTCTTTGGGGTCGCGCCTTTCCAGACCACAATGGAGACTACAGAACGGGGAGGGAGTCGGGATCCCCGGTTCCTTCTCCCGTTCTTTCCCCAACGCCTCCGTCTCCAGTCTCTCCTCAAGGCTCTCCCAGCCAGTCTGCACTCAGCCCCGCAGCTCACATGCGTACAAGCTGTGTGCGGAGCGCACAAAGGGCCCGTTCATTGATTCCCTTATGCCTAAGCGAGATGGTAGCTGCAGAGTAGGAAGTGCGTTATCACCTGGGCTCCACCGGCTGCCGTGTCAGTTCTCTTCACAAAGTTTTCCTCATCAGTCTTTTCCCAGGCACCAGCCCACCCTGCTGCCGCCTCTACCCAGCGATCAAGGAGGGTGGCTGCTGCTGCAACTTTTGCGTTTGCCCTTTAAATGTATTTTTGCAATCCCAGCCACCTGTCTCTGGCAGAGAGCGCCCCTAAGCTTTTTGGGGTTGCGTTTTGTCTGTATTTCTTGGCTTTAGCTCCTGTAGTTTAGGGGTTCCTGTTTATGATTCAGACCCCATTCTTCTCGGGGGGAGCTAACTGGCCATTTCAATGTCCCGCTGGTGCCAGTGCCCGTGGGCACCCAGCCCACCCTCTCGAGCCTCCACCACACTTCTCACCCTTTGGGATGTGTGAGTGTAGAATCCGCTGTCTGCGGCTCCAAGGCTACTCTCCCTCTATTGTTCCATTGTTTTCCTGGTAATTTCTCCACTATTTAGTCACAATTCCAGTTTGGTCTTGGAAGGAGGTCAGCGTGACTCCCATTCACTCTTCTGCCATCTTAGCTCCTCTCTCACCTCTCTTATTCAAGATAGTCTTGGAAGTCCTAGCCATAGCAATCAAACAAGAAAAAGAAATGAAAGGCATTCAAATTGGAAAGGAAGAAGTAAAACTGCCTTGTTCTGGATGACATGATACTGTACATAGAGACACCTACACATTCTACCAAGAAATTACTAGAACTGATAACTAAATTCAATAAAGTAACAGGATACAATATTAATATCCAGAAATCAGTTTCATTTTATATGTCAATAATGAACTATCAAAAGGGAAATTATGAAAAAATTCTAATCACTATTACTTCAGAAAGAGTAAAATATATAGGAATAAATATGACCAAGGATGTAAAAGACTTGTGCTCAAAAAAATTATAACACACGGAAGAAAAAAACTGAATAAGATACAAGTAAGTGGAAGCACATACCATGTTCATGGATAGAAAGAATTAACATCATTAAAATATCCATACTACCCAAAGTAGCCTTTAGATTCAATGCAATTTCTATCAAGAAAGCAATGACTTATTTCACATAACTAGACAAAATATTTCAAAAATTTATATGGTACTACAAAAGATTCCAAGTAGCAACAGCAATCTTGAGAAAGAAAAACAAAGTTGGAGGAATCATGCTACCTAATATCAACCTATAATATGAGACCATAACAATATTAACAACATGGATTGGCATAAAAAATAGACACATAGATCAATGGAACATAATAAAGAACTCAGAAATAAAACCATGCCTTTATAGTCAATTAATATTTGAGAGTGGGACCAAGCATGTGCAATGGCTAAAGATAGTTAATTCAATAAATGGTGTTGGGAAAATTAGATGGATATATGCAGAAGAAGGAGACTACACCACCTTCTTACTCAACACACAAGAATAAATTCAACATGGGCTAAAGGCTTAAATTTTAGAACCAAAGCCATGAAAATCCAAGAAGATAATATAGGCAGTAAAATCTCAGGTGTTTTCTCATAGCAATACTTTTTCTGGTTTATTGCCTCAGGCAAGGGAATGAAACAAAAATATTAACAAATGGGAATATATCAAACTGAAAAGTTTTTGCACAGCAAAGGAAACCATCAACAAAATAAAAAGACAACCCACTTAAAGGGAGAACATATTTGCTAAAATATCTGATAAGGGACTAATATACAAAATTAATAAAGAACTTGTAAAACTCAACACCAAAAAAAACAAACAAACAAATAATACAACTGAAAATTGGGTAAAGGTCCTGAGTAGACACTTCCACAAAGAAGACATACAGATGGGCAATAGACATATGAAAAGATACTCAACTTCACTAATCATCAGAGAAATTAAAATTAAAACCACAATGAGATATTACTTCACACCAGTCAGAAAGGCTATCATCAATAAATCAACAAACATAGGGTGGCGAGAATGTAGAGAAAAGGAAACCTTTCTGCACTGTTGGTGGGAATGCAGATTGGTGCAGCCACTGTGGAAAGCAATATGCAGATTTCACAAAAAAAAAAAAGAGAGAGAGAATTGCTCTGCCTCATGACCCAGCGATTTCACTTCTGGGAATTTTTCCAAAGAAATTTGAAACACCAATTAGAATGAACATAAGCATCTATATGTACATTGCAGTAATATTTACAATTGCCGAGATATGGAAGCAACTCTTGTCCATTATTAGATCAGTAGATAAAACAACTATGGGATACTACTCAACCATAAAAAAAAAGAAAGAAAGTTTAACCCTGGACCTAGAGAATATTATGCTAAGTAAAAAAAAAGCCACAGAGAAAGTACCATACGATTTCATTCATATATGGAACCTAATGAAGAAACTGAACTAATACGCAAAATAGAGACAGACCCATAAATAGAGAGCAGGCTGTCAGCACTGGGTGGTGCAGTTAGGGAACGGTGTGATTGAGCAAAAAGTGAAAAGGACTCCTGGACATGGACGATAGTGTGGTGATTACAGGGGTAGAGGGGTAGGAGGGGGATAAATGGTAATTTAAAAAAATAAAATAAAAATAAAACAAACAAAACAAAACAAAACAAAAAAGACTGACCAAGTAAGAGAAGAAGGAAAGATGCTTATAGAAGGAGAGGAAAGTTAGGACTTTAAATTTAAAACTATATTAGAAACCTAATTGTACTATAATCATAAGACCATTGGGAAAGTCATCTCTTGTAGCCTGTTTATTTGTATGTTTAATGAGAATACATAATTGTATCTAATTGTATACCAAATGCAAATTAAAATATAAGAGCTCAGCAAAGAGAAAGAAACATTTGAATTAGTTTAAGAGTTCTGCTAGCCATTAATGTTCTGCTGTGTGCTCCAGAGCCTGCATCACTATTCCTGCATCCCATGTGTCTCATTATGTCTGAGGTCAGGAACTTAGCTCTTTGGCTAATCACTGTAATATCAGTGTCTAGAATAACATATGACATGCAGGAGTCCAAAAATATATGTGTAAGGAAGGGAAAGAAGTAAAAAGAAAGGAAGAGAAAGTAGCATTTTGCTGCACTGAGTGTGTTTCTATTTTTTGTTATGGCATGACCCCAAAGAGAAGTCACTTACTTGCTTTACCAGGTATGAGTGGAAAACAGCAAAGAATTCTAATACTTATGTGAAAATAAGCTGTGTTGAACTTTTTGAAAACAGAATTCTCAGGGGTAATTTTGGTTACACACAATTTCTACTTATGTACTTTAGAACCTACCTGCCAAGTAAGCTGTAACTCTACTGTAATGATAATTGTAACAACACATACTTGTATAACCAAACTCACTAGGTTCATAGAAGAACTAAAGAGATTAAATTTTTAGAATGGCATTATGCGTAATAGTGTTGTAGTATGCAAATGCCAGGTAAAATCATTTTTATCTATCTGAATCCATTCTCTACTATTTCCTCTTATACAGAACTCTGTCATATAACTACTGTACAAAGTCCCTGTACTTGCCTGACAAAAGGATTGTTACAACTGAACTACTGGAGATAATGATACCCAGAGAACAGCAAAATTGCCAAGGAAGAAATATCTGCTACTCATTCCATCAACCACCTTAACCTTGTAACACTACTGACATTCCCATCCTGGTTCTGTGGGGTTTGTTAATGGAAATGCTCACAAACAATTAAAATCTGTTGTTAACATTGTTGAACTTGTAAGCATAGATTCATTACTATTTGGGAGGTGTTTTGTAATCTAATGATAACTCAACTGGTCAATTACTGCTAAAATAGTATAGACAAATATTTAAAGGAGCCACCTGTGTCTTCAGGCAGACCTAAGGTCACAAAGAATTTCTCTACTTATTTGTCGTATGAGTTTGGATAGATCATTTATCCTCTCTGTATCTTCTTCCTCAACAATAAACTAACATGTTTATCATTCATCTCAAACTTAATACATCCTAAATAGAACTCTTAAGTTCGCACCCTAATGCTCATACTGCAGTCCAATTATATGGCATCCCTCTACCCCCAAGTAATTGAGACAAAAACGTAGGAGTCATCATTCATACCTTCCTTTCCTTTACCTGTTCCCAACATCCAACATCATTGAGTTCAGTAGGTCCTTCTTCCAAAATACTTTTGATTTCTAAAAACTTCTCTCAGTCTTCATTACCATCACCCTACCACACACTACTATAATTTTTTTGAACTTCAAACCCATTTAACTGTTTTTTTTTCTTATCCCTTGCTATAGTACGTATTTTTAAACCTCACATCAGAGGGCACTATTACCTTGCTCTAAGCCTTTTAATGGGTTTCTTTCCATTCCTATTAATATAAAATCAAAATTCCCGTACCATGCTCTACAGGAATATTTTACTTATTCAAAGGATTGCTTACTTTTGTGACTTCATCTCCTACCCTTTCCCCATCACTCACTACTGTTCAAGTAGACTGTTCTATTCTTCCTCAAACACATCATATAGTTTTCCAACTAAGGTCTTTGTCATCATTGTTCTTCCTTTTGCCTAGAATTCTCCCAGGCTATTTGTCAACAGATTAGCTCATTCTCTTTCTTCTGAGTTCAGTTATGTCTCAGAAAAGCTTTCCCTGACTACCTTCAACAAAAGTCTCCTGCTTCTTATTGATCTCAATAATTCAAACCTTTTTATGAGCTAAATCATCTTCTTTTATAATTTTCTCAAACACTAGAAAGTATAGTTTATGAGATCAGAGATCTTATCACTCTGTACCCTCTTTGAGATACATAGAAGTTTCTCAATAAACATTTTTGATTGATGGACTAAATGATGGGAGAGAGAGAGAGAGAGAGAGAGGAAAGGGGAAACTGACTTATTGAAGTATGGGATTCCAAAGGATAATTTTGACTATACACAATTTTCACCCTTTATATTTAGAACCCATGTCCTGAGTAAGATATAACTCCACTGCAATCATATCTGTGTAACCTAACTTGTTAAGCTTATTGAAAACTCAATGAGATTAAAATGCATAATAGGTGCTTTTAAAAATATCAAGCACCATGCAAATGTGATACATAAGTATTTTTTATATTCTCATAGTTTGATTCTTGATATATCCTGTTATATTAATACTGCACATAATATAACAAACAGTATTCATGTGAGGGTTATAATGGTTTTGAAGACAAGAAACAGAAAATCCATTTTAACATAGCTTAAAGGGTAGATGGAATTTATTGGCACGCATATCTGAAAACTTCCACAGGTAGGGTGACTAATCTGGACCCAGGCTCTGTTTTCTTTGTGAGTCTCTCACCTCTCCCTTTTTTTCACCTGTGGTGAGAAAGGCCATTGGTGGGAAGGCTGTATATTCTGCTATGACAATGTCCACAGCCAAGAGAGGCAATCTTTTTTCATGGCTTTCTCTTTTCCCATACACCCTCGCAAATATCCCACCCAGTGTTCTTATTTGCACTAAGTCATATGCCATTTCCTGAACCCATTCTTTTGTCCATGAATGGTTGGTTGTCTCAGGCCTGGGTTCCTACACTAACTGCTGTCAAGGAAATAGACAAATCAGGCTCATTCAGAAGCTGGAAACACCTACTTCCCTTGAAGCACTGGTGCTGCTCCAAGGAAGAAGTGTAAATCCCAAAGAGTAAACATAAGCAGAAAGGGACACTGTATCCACCCTTTTTATAAATATTAAATGGCTTCAATTAGGCAATATCTGAGATATGGAAAATGCTCAATAACACTAACTGCTCTTTTGGGGGGGACTAAAACTAGCTAATCTATTTTTCTTAATAAAATTCCAGAACTCTGGGCAACAAAGACTTGATGTCAAACCAAGAGGAAACATAGTCTCATATATTTTGTAGATTTTTTTCGACTTGAACTAAGATTAGATATTATTGTATATTTTCAAGTTAAATTTTAGTCAATGTTTTAGCATTTATGCCATAAGAGACACAATTTAGAATGCTGCATAAGACATAAAGTTTAAATGATAGCTTCCTCTAAGAACTTCGATGCTAACTCACATGTACTCTATATCAAATTTCAATAACAACATAAGTTGGATATTAAATAAGTGGAGCTGTATCAGCATGAAATAATAGTGTATGTTAAATATTAATACTGTATGTAACATAAATATGTATATATAACATATATAATAGAAATGCTAAATAATTCGTTCATTGAAACAGTATTTAACAGCCTGCAAGGTACAGATTGAATACTTGCTTTAGCATTAGTATCTGGGTGATACTGAATAATTTATTACTCCTCCTCCCCTGGCTTTTATCTCCTTACCTGTAAAATGTACCTATCTCATTGGGTTTTTGTTAAGAGTTAAATTGAGCTGGTGTAATAAGTGCTATCATTGTGTCTGACATATCATGTGCTCCATAAAGGATCTTAGAATCACCATCCTCATTATTATTCAATTTTTTTAAAAATCCTGAAAAATAAATCAATTGAAATAGAGAATTTGGCCTCAGTATTAAAAAAGTATAGTATTCAAACAGCACGGAGCTGGCAATGTAATCAAAAGTCAAACTTGGGAACTCAGTAAATAGCTCAACCTGTATAAGGGGGGATATGTAATAACAAATCATATTTACACAGAATCATCTCACTAAATCCTTCTATTTATAATTTAGATAACTATTATCTTCCCTTACCCCCATCTTCAACCCAACTCGTATAAGCCTGCTTTTTAACAAACAGGGAAACTGAGGCTGATCGTTAAGTACTTCAAATCTATTTTCAAAATGAGTTATGTTCCAAGAGGAAAGAGAACTGTTATTATTTACCATTGAAAGTTAAGAAAGGAGCATAGTGCCTAGCTTATTAAAGGCGTTCCATGATTATCGAATGGGTGACAATGGAGGAAACATAAATAAGTTAGGATGATTTGGTTAGAGTTGCCCGACTAATTAACAACAGAGATGGAACTGAACAGGAACTTGGGTCTTCTGACTCCTGATCTTTTTAAAATTTTTCCTGTGGTACTTGACTCCCTCCCTCTACATTCAGGAATTTCCAGAAATTACCAACAGGAGATTGGTAAGAAGTCTCTCTTGAGAGTGTAATGGCCAGAAGCTAAGGTAAACACAAGGTCCATTATGTTCTAAGAGCAATGGGGAAGGACAGGTCTGGTTAAAACCTCAGTTCTTCCCTTTATAGACCCCCTGTGACCTTGGATAAGTTATTTAACCTCTCCCTGTCTCATTTCCCTGAGCCATAAAAGAGGAATAAAAGTATCTAATAAAGGGGTAAAAATTGAAGGAAACAATGCATGTAGACCACGTAAAACAGTGCTTAGAACATAGAAAGCACTTGTTCAGAACATTGCTGTTTCCTTTAGTTCCCCTACCCCACCACTCTCCCCTTTACATTTGAGTGTATGCAACTCCTGCTCCCCCTGGTCAGAGCTGATAATTTGCTTTCCCAGCTCTAAGAAACCATTCTCAAAGTAATGGGATAGGTGGTCTCTGCTTCACTGAAATTACTCCAGGGAAGCAATCACCTACTTCATCACACACATGATTCAAACTAGGGAAAATGGCCAGTATTCCATGTCCATGGGTCTGATATTCAGGACTGGCCACATAATTTTGGGGGCTCAATGCAAAATGACAATATGAGGCTCTTCATTCAAAGTGTATTAAAATTTTTTAAAGAGCAACAACACAGCATTAAACTAAGTATAGGACCCTTCTGAGCCCATACACAGGTTGAAGCCAGCCCTACAGATGCTTTGAACATCCTATTTCTCCACTTCTCGTCTTCCTTCATAGTCACCTTTCTGTTACTTTAGCCCCAAAAGCCTAGAAAAAATGTTCCTCTCTCCCTTGATCTTTGCATTAAACTTCCTTTGCCTTCTGGAATCAAACTACTTGAATTCAAATTTGGATTCCACCTCTTACTAGCCTTTTTGGGCATTGGCATGATGCTTAACTTCTCTTTACCTATATTTTCTGATGTGAAAGTTGAGAATAATGATAATATCGACTTCATAGGCCTATGACTGCATGAGCTAATCATTGAAAAGATGTAAAACAGTAGCTAAGACAGTAGTTCTCAACCCTGGCTGCATATTTGAATCACCTGGGAGTTGTTAAAAAAATGTTGTTTCCAGGCCTTACCCATGACCAATTAAATCGGAATCTTTGGGGCTGAGGCCAGGACAACAGTAGCTTTAAAAATTTCCCAGAGGATTCAAATGAACAAGAAGATTGGGGCCACTGGTCTTATACACAGCAAGTGCTTAATAATAAATAATTACAACAAATAATAAATGTTACAATAAATAATATAATAATTAATTATAAATACTGGCCAGCTATTATTGCAGAGTTAGCTAAACAAAGAAGTAAAACATTCTGTATTTCAGTTCTTCCCCTGGATTTACTCTGCATCTGGCTTCTTTCTTATTCTCTCATCTGCTTCAATTCAGGGTGTACCTGCAACCAATGTAAATCAATTCCAAAGTTGTCTATGGTGCTCCCACTGAGATGAAGGTGTCCTTGCGTACAGTTCTTCCCGTTAACCCAGAGATCAGAGGGAAAATGCCAACTCCTCTAACAGGGACTTCTTTTGATATCAGGGGGATGTATATTCCAGAAGCTCATCACATTGGGTTTTGGGGGGCAGGGAGGATTTCAGTCAAGTCACCAGAGATCCCTAAATAATGCAAAGCAAAGAGAGGCCAGGAAGTGGTGAGAATAGTAATTTCTTGAGCTTGTATTTCTTTCCTGTCAGTGTGGATGATCATCTTTCTGAAAATGTCCTTTTGTCATATTTATGATGGTTGCACACCCATTATGAATACGGTAGCTCATTTGCAACCTGGCCTGACAAAATATTGAGTGTTCTAGGCTATATTTAATTCCAAGGTAACTAAAATCATTTGTGTTTCTTTGTAACCAGAAACGGTTCTGATCACACAAAGCTTAAAATGGTAGGGCCATGTATGTCTCATCCTTCATAATGAATCTAGCAATTGGGACCTAGACTGGGGTCAGGATAGGAGTTGGAGGAGTGGTGAGTGGAGTCAATTTGGTCTTAAGATCATGAGGGTCTTCATTTTGTGCTGAGGTTCATGGATGCATTGTTAGAGGGGAGCCGGGGTTCTTAACTGAATGGTTTCTTAACTGAAGTCCACTGGCCATTTCGCCAGCTAAATCAGGAAATAGGATTACAGACACAAAGCCATTGGGACTCACAGCATAAAAACTGACTTCTGTAGACTCCCAGAGATACCAGTCCCAACATCCAGTTGTTGAATGCCTATTGTTTGTTGAGACTGTGGATCTAAGAGAAAAGAGCAGATCCTGCCCAGAGCTGTTTATATGCTTGTTGGCTCCCCCAATCCTAAATACGTGAGAAGACAACTCTTAAGAGATATTACAAAATAACATAGGTTTAGATGGCAAAGAAAGCACCATAGTCAAGATAATGTTTTCAATAAGTTTGTGACCACTGTGCTGACATTAATTCAGTAGTTCAAAACGAGCATTACTTTTTACAGTTGAATCTACTATGCTGAACCAGACTAGATCAGAGTGCTTCCCTTCAGTTAAGTGTTAGTGTAAACTACTGTATTCTAAAAGCTTTGCTTCACTTATATATGTTTATGTGTGTGCATATATTAGGTTGGAATGTGAAATGGAGTATTATGGTGTGGTTCAATGCCTAAAAAAAGAATAAATTCACCATATTAGGGGACAGAGTTTACAAACTGGTGACTCACAGGATATATATGGCCCATTAAGACTGGGTGAATTAAGGGTTTTAATATTATTTATTTTGTTCTGTATTTCACAAAAGAGGTTTAGAAAAATATAAATTAACAGCAAACACTTAAGTGTCAAATAGTTCCACTTTTTTTGCATTTCTTAGAATAAAAATATTTTTAAATTTATAAAAAAATAATAATTTTTATTATACAAAAATCCACTGTTTTCTTGTATACTAACAATGAAACTTCAGAAAAAGAAATGGAGGAGAAAAGACAATTTCTGTTGCATTTGCAACCAAAAGAATAAAATAGCTAAGGAAAACCTTAACAAAGGGTGTGAAAAACCTATACACTGAAAACTACAAAACATTGCTGAGATAAAGATATGATGAAACAGAAGATATTCCATATTCATGGACTGGAACAATCAACACAGTTAAAATGGCCATATTACTCAAAACAATATACAAGTTTAATGCAATTCCCATAAAAATCCCAATGTCATTTTTCAAAGAAATAAAACAAAAAAAATCATACATTTATATGGAACCACAAAAAAAAAAAAAAAAAAACCTGAATAGGCAAAACAATTCTGGAAAAAGAGAATGAAGCCAGAGGTATAATTCTACCTGATTTCAAATTATCCTACAGAGCTACAATAATCAAAACAGCATGGTATTGGCAGAAAAACAAACACATAGATCAGTGGAACAGAATTGAGAACCCAGTTAAAAAAACCACATATATATAGGAAGATGATTTTTGACTAAGGAGCAAGAAACACATGACAGAGAAGAGAAAATCTCTTCAATAAATGGTGCTGGAAAAGTTAGAAAGCCACATGCAAAAAAAAAAAAAGAAAAGAAATGAAACTAGATTACAGTTTGTTCCCATGTACAAAAATTAATTCAAAGTGTATCAAAGACTGAAACATAAGATCTGAATAAATTACATAGAAGGAAATATAGATACTAAATTTTATGGACCTTGTTTGTGGAGACTATTTTATGAATTTGACACCAAAGGCAAAGGAAGTCAAGGCAAAAATAAATATTGGAACTATATTAAACTAAAAAGCTTCTGCACAGCAAAAGAAACCAACAACAAAACAAAGAGGCAACAAGCCAGATGGGAGATATTTGGAAACAACATCTCAGACAATGGTTTAATATTGAAAATACATTAAAAAAAACTCATAAAACTCCACACCAAACAAACAAACAATTCAATTGAAAAATTGGCAGGAGACCTGAACAGACATTTCTCCCAAGAAGACATGCAAACAGTGAACAGATATCTTAAAAAACGTTCGAGCTCACTAACTATTATGGAGATGCCGATCAAAACTACCATGAGATATCACCTCACAGCTGTTAGAATGGTTACTATCAACAAGACAAGTGATAACAAGTGTTAGAGAGGTTGTGAAGAAAAGGAAATCCTCATTCACTGCTAGTTAAAATGTACAGTGCTACAACCACTATGGAAAATAGTTTGGTGGTTCCTAAAAAAATTAAGATTAGAGCTACCAGATGACCCAGCAATCCCTCTTCTGGGTATCTACCCAAAAAACTCAAAAACATGTATTCACAAAGACATATGCACCCCTCTGCTGATTGCAGCATTATTTATATTGGCAAAAACATGGAGACAACCAAAATGTCCTTTGATGGAGGACTAGATAAAGATATGGTACATATATACAATGGAATACTATTCAACAATGAGAAAAGCCTAAATATTGCCATTTGAGAAAATATGGATGGATCTTGAGGATATTATTCTAAGTGAAGTCGGTCAGTCAGAAAAAGATAAGAACCATATAATTTCACTCATATGTGGGATATAAAACTGAAACTCATGGACACGGACAGCAATGTGGTGGTTACCAGAAGGAAGGGGGTTGGGGTTAAGGGGTGCCTAATACATGATGACAGAAATGTTTTGATTTTAGGTGGTGGGCACACAGTGCAATATACAGCTCTAGAATCATAGAAATGTACACTTGAAACCTACATGATCTTATCAGCCAATGTCACCCCAATAAATTTAATTTAAACAACATTTTATAAAAATGATGTGCATTTCCATTGAATTCCCAAGTGAAGTGGATTCTCCTAATCCCACACTTTGAGCTCTCTCTCACCAGTGGAACTAAGAGCAATCGCTTCCAAGGGAAGTTGTGAAAACTTCTCGCAAGAGGTTAACATGTGGTCATTTTAAGTTAGATCTGTTTTTCACTTGCTTATTTTATTATTTTTTGTTAGTTTTAAAAAAGAGCTGGAAAGAAAAAAAGAATGACTTCTAATAAAATATGAATAGAGCAGAGAGAATCAAGATGGAGGAGGAGTCACACTGACCTCCTCCTAGGACCAATCTGAAATTACAACTAAATTGTGGAGAAATCACCTGAAACAAACAACTGAACAATAGTGAGAGAGGAGCCTTTTAACCTCAGACACCCAGAAGAATCAGCTTTAGCACAATCTAACTGGTAAGGAGTATGGTAGAGACTTGAGAAGGCAGGCGGGGCACCCACAGGTGGCAGCACCAGAAGGAATATTGAAACTACCCTTTGGATCCTCCTGATGATGAGCGAGGTCTAAACCATAAGCGGGGATCTCCGGCCTATAGCACAAGAGCCCAAAAAGTACATAGATAACAGCCAGCTGCAAAAAGTGGCAAGGATGCTCTCTGCCACAGACAGGGGGCTGGAGAAGCAAGGAACCATTTAAAGGGCCAATGCATAAATTTTTGTTTGCAGCTACTTACCCTGGGCTCCAGCAAAGGCTGGGGGGCAAGGGGGTGTGCAGAGTGGGCTGGGGAGAGACTGAGAAAGGAGGCCTTGGGGAGACAACTGAGAAAGTAGCTGGAAGGATCCTGGTGCTTCCTCATACCCCATGTGGCAGCAACCATCTTGCTCAGGCAGACCACTCCCCTGAGCTGCAACAGCGTGAAAGGACCCAATAGCCCTGTCGTCAGGAGGCTCAGCCTTTGCCCAGTAGTGCTAAAACATGACAGCTGAGTAGAGAGTGGCAGTCACAGATATTAGATCCCTGTCTAAAGGAGGCACAGAGTGGTCTAGAGACACTTGAGGATAGACTGGGGACAGAGGCTTTGGGGAGAAAACAGAGAGTATCTAGTGGGATCCCGGTGCTGACTCCTCCCCTATATTGTAGCAGTGATCTGGCTCAGGCAGACCACTCCCCTGTGCAGCAGCAGTGTGAGTGGACCAAATAACCCCACCCCCAGGAGGTACTCTCCCCCGCCCTGTGGTGTCTCTAAGCCTGACTGCTAAGTGCAGAGTGACTAGATTAACAGCTGAAGGAGACAGTAGAATCCCAAAGTCTTGAACAGACTTCCTAAAGTCAGACAGAGTCAACATCTGAAATCATCAGAGGCAGATCCAGAAAGGAAAAAAAAAAACACAGCGGTCTCCTACCATAGAAGTTCACACCACAAATTCAAGAAATCAAGACATATCAATATAAGAAGCAGAAGAAAAAAAGAAGAGTCTCACAAATATTGGGAGGACAAAGAAACACCCCCCGACTCGAAGGGAAAGGAGGAATCCCCACAAAGAGAACTAAATGAAATAGAGACAAGTAAACTATCAGATATTGAGTTCCAGACAAGGGTTCTAAGGAAACTCAATGAGCTTAGTGAGCTCAGAGAGAATTACAGAAAACTACAGGGAAACTGCAAAGAACTTACTGCAAACTATATCAGCATGAAAAAGGACATAGAAACTATCAGTAAGAGACCAGAGGAAATGAAGATTACAATTTCCGAATTGAAGAACACAGTAGAAGGAATCAAAAGCAGGCGAGATTAAGCTGAGGATGAATCAGCTAGCTGGAGGATAAGGTGGAAAACAACTCCCAGAAAGAGCATGAAAAAAGAGTCAAAAAGAATGAAGAGGAGTTCAGGAAAATGTGGGACAACCTGAAACATAATAATATCCATATAATAGGAATACCAGAAGGAGAAGAAGAGGAGCAAGGGATAGAGAACCTGTTTGAAAAAGTCATGACGGAAAACTTCCCTAACTGGAAGAGAGAAAAAGTCACACAAGTCCAGGAAGCACAGAGGGTCCCATTCAAGAGGGACCCAATGAGGTCCACTCCAAGACATATCATTATTAAAATGGTAAATATCAAAGACAAAGAGAGAATCCTAAAGCAAGCAAGGGAGAAAGAGGTAGTAACACACATGGGAGCCCCAGTATGGCTAGCAGCTGACTTCTCAACAGAAACACTATAAGCCAGAAGGGAATGGTGAGAAATATTCCAAGGAATGAAAAACAAAGGCCTACAACCAAGACTGCTCTACCCAACAAGGCTCTCTATTAAAATGGAAGGCAAAATAAGGAGCTTCTCAGACAGAAGAAGGCTAGAAGAATACACCTCCACCAAACCAGCATTGCAAAATATGCTAAAGGGACTGCTTTAAGAAGATGAAGAAAAAAGAGCCTATGAATACCCAGTTCCTTTCACAGTCACCGATACTTTATATTACCAATATTTTTAATACTTATGAATCTGATTGTGATAATGATGTGCTATTTTATTTTTTTAATTTTATTTTAATTTATTTTTTCAAATACATTTGTCTCTGTCAACCCCCCACCACTTTCCCTTGTCTCCTCCCTCCTTCCCTCCCTCAGCTCTTCCCCTTTGGTTTTGTCCATGAGTCCTTGCTATATGTTCCTTGACTTTCCCCTGATGTGCTATTTTAATTGTTGCTTTATTATTTGTTGAAACTAAACCTGTTTTAGTATATTTCTTGCCTATTTCTATTATTTTTTAAAAAGTTTTAAATAACTTTTTAAAAACAAATACGGAACCCTACTTCACATATTATATAAGAAATATTCAAGTGAGTTGAAAATCAATATGTAAAATATAAGGAGTTTTAGGAATAAATACAAAATAATATTTTTTTACCCTGAAGTACAATATTCAAACCCAGAAGCTATAAAGGAAAATATTGACAATATGACTATATTAAACATTTAAGACTAAACTGTAATATACATATAAAAAAGTTAAATGTGTTTGCAACACATCTAAAAAAGGGTTAATAGTCTTGCTTTTGTTTTTGTTTTTTGGGGGTTTTTTTGGGGGGAGGAAATTCTACAAATATTTAATCAAAAAAAATGGATAAAGAATACCAAAAAGTCATTTAAAGCCTTTTAAAAATAATAGAAATAGGCAAGAAATATACAAAAACAGGTTTAGTTCTTCTAGCCTTCTTTTGTCTGAGAAGCTCCTTATTTTGCCTTCCATTTTAATAGAGAGCCTTGTTGGGTAGAGCAGTCTTGGTTGTAGGCCTTTGTTTTTCATTCCTTGGAATATTTCTCACCATTCCCTTCTGGCTTATAGTGTTTCTGTTGAGAAGTCAGCTGCTAGCCATACCGGGGCTCCCATGTATGTTACTACCTCTTTCTCCCTTGCTTGCTTTAGGATTCTCTCTTTGTCTTTGATATTTACTATTTTAATGATGATATGTCTTGGAGTGGGCCTCATTGGGTTCCTCTTGAATGGGACCATCTGTGCCTCCTGGACTTATGACTTTTTCTCTCCTCCAATTAGGGAAGTTTTCCATCATGACTTTTTCAAACAGGTTCTCTATGCCTTGCTCTTCTTCTCCTTCTTGTACTCCTAATATACAGATATTATTACATTTTAGGTTGCCCTGCATTTCCCTAAACACCTCTTCATTCTTTTATAGCCCTTCTTCATTTTTTTGCTCTTTCTGGGAGCTTTTTTCCACCTTATCCTCCAGCTCACTTATTCAGTCCTGTGCTTCTTAGAGCCTATGTATGAGTCTTTATTGAACCTTGGATATGAGAAACAACTCTGAAAAAATGATGAAATTTCAATATGGACTGAATTTTAAATGAAGGTATTGTATCAATGCTAACCTTCCCAAATTTGATCACAGAATTGTAGTAATGTAGTTGGAATGCCTTTGTTCTTTATGAACATATTCTGAAGCACATGGGGTAAAAGATTTTGATAGATGCAAGTTTCACTCAAATGATTCAGAATATAAAGTACATATATATGCACATAAAATATATAAATATAAAATGCTACATGAAGAATATATAAAAATATATACAAGTAAAATCTGAGTGGAGTTTACATGGGCATTCTCCCTATTATTCTTACTACCTTTCTGGAAATTTGAAATTATTTTCTAATAAACCATTTTTAAAATGTTATAGTGATTGTTTCTGAATAATAAAGTAATAGTTTGGTTCTATCTCCTTATCTCTATTTTCTTTTCAGTGGCAAACAGTGATCAATTACATAAAATATATGTAATTTTTAATGATAAGAAAATATATCAACCTATCAGTCATTCAAAAGAAACATGTTTTAATTATTTGGGCCAAGACTGATGTGATGAGAAATATTTACCAGATTTTTAAAAGTACTTTATTTATTTATCTTCAGAAAAAAGAGAATGGAAGGAGAAAGAGAAGGAGAGAAACATCAGTGCAAAAATGAAATATCAATTGGCCACCCCCTGCCCATGCTCCAACCAACCAAGGATTGAACCTACAACCCAAGCATGTGCTTCAACCAGTAATCCAACCAGCAACCTGGCAACCTTTCATTTTGCAGTATGACACCTAACCAACCAAGTCACACTGGTCAGGGCCAGATATTTTTTAAATTATAGACATATCTTTAATAATGAGATTATAAACCCACATATGATATGTCATGGACCAGTGCTCACTTAGTAAAAAAGAGAAGTTCACTTCATAAGTTATATAAATGCCTAATCACTATTTTGGACACCTGAAACTAATATAGTATATCAACTCTAATTGGAAATTTTTATAATTATAAAAAAGGAAGATTAAGTTAACAAATTTTGATATTGCTTTAGGTATTTTAATATTAATTATAATGATAAAGTACCAAATAATTTGATAATTTTAAATTTTATATAACTCAATTGCCAGAGTTTTCTTTGGGCTTAAATTATTTTCTCTATCCTTTTGTGTTGTCTGGACTATCCACGAAGGAGAAATCACAAAAAGCAATTAACTCTACCCTTTAGTCTCCCCCATGAAATTCCGAAAGTGCTTTTGTGAAAGAAGAGGGAGAAATAAGGTAATCATAAAATATTTGTTTGGTTAGATTCTCAGCCTAGGGAAACCTGGTATAATACCCATAGCTATCAGAAAAAGCTTGCCATTATTACATAAGAGATTTTTGGTAGCCCAATAGCTACTTGTTGATTAATTGACAGGAAAGGGAGGAGAGTTTATATCAGAGACAACTTAACTTTGTAAGATTTAACAAGGTTAGCGTCGACCCTCACTCTCTCCCAATATACCAAATAAAGGCCATAGTGTTAGGAGGCTGAGTGGATTTTCTTAATGTCAATTCATCTGACAAGAAAGATAACTTTGTTGACCACAAGCCTTACATAATTTTATTAAGCTAACAGTGAAATATGAGATTAAAAAAATTGAGAAGAAAAAAAAGTAATCAGTGAAAGAGGGCTGAATGACAATAATTTTGCTACCAAGATTTGTAATTCAAGTGGACGAAGTCATTTAAATTAATCCTTAAAAAAATTATAGATATATCTTTAGAATTATCTTTGTATAATTACAGAAATATCTTTTTAGACTTCCATTGTTTTGAAAATATTTAAAATTATATATGTATTAGTACATATATCTCAATTTCAGCTCCTAGCTGCATAGTAGACTAAATACTCTAGTTCACTTGACTAAAACTAAATAAAAGAAATACACCAAGTATACACTGCAGTAAAGCTGAACCACCAATATACCAAGAGTAGTTACAATTCAGTGGTTAGACCATGCGTGATTCTAATTTTTTCCTTTTTTAAAATAGACTTATAATAATAATAAATACACATAAAAATCTATTGAGTTGGCCAAAAAGTCCACTTAGTTTTTTCCTCAAGTAAAAGACGCATTTTTCATTTTCACCAATAACTTTATTGATTTGGATATTTTTAGTGTGTTGCTTGTCTCCCATGTGGTTTAACATTGGTTGTTTTCAATTTATGTAAACTTGATCTCTATCAACTTCAAATGGTATACTCAACCATGGGTTGTCCAGTGAGAAATCTCCAACATGAAACTCTCCAGCACTTTTGACACAATCAATCAGTCACAGCACCTTCTTCATACACAGAACAAATCTTTTTTGCATTTCAGTTGCTTTTTTACCTTTCATGAAATAATAAAACATAATATGCCAAAAATGCTGCTTATTTTCTTCCATCTTCAATATTAAAGTGGCTACAGAAAAATTCAGCAATTTTGATGAGGTTTTTAAAAGTGCATCTGATATGGCAGTTGTCAGAATATGATCTAACAAAATTATTTAGAATGAAATTATAGACAATTAAGCACTACTAGAGCCATTTTATGGGAAAAAAACAAACTTTTTAGTCAACCCATATTTTACTGCACTGACAAACTGGCAAGCAGGGAAGGATTCTCCAAAAACCTGAAGTTAAGGGAAAACAGGAGTCCAACCTGGTAAGCAGAGGATCAGATCTCACTTTCACCCCAAGAGCATTTTCTGAGCCCAGATAATTTTGGACTTCACTTTTCATTGCCTCACAGACAGTGAAAATATGAGAAAAATCTTTCAGAGTGAAAAGCCAAAAAGAAGATTCTAAACATATACCTGACCTAAAAAGTTATACCCTCAACATGCAAATAAGTAATAAAATTGCACCTCTTAGGATTAAGAAATGAAATGAGCTATTTACATCTTGTTTCTGAAAGGAAGCCAGGAGGAAATACTTAAAAATTAAAAAGAGTACACATATCCAAAAAATTTAATTTCAATATAGGATAAACAGTTGAAATATGTAATTTTTTAAAGATAACATTTGCAGTAACATCAATGAAAGAATCTAACCAAATATATACAAAACCTTAACAACATCAAAAACCTATGAAACTTTATTGAAACATACTGGATAAGAGCTAAATAAATGTAGAAATGTACAATGGTTCATAGACAGGATGACTCGATATTATAAAGATATCACTTCTCCCCAAACTGATTTATATAATCAATCCAAATGGGTTTTACTTTGAAACTTGACCAAAAAGTGTGAAGTTTAAGTAGCAGAGCAAAGACCAAGAATAGTCAAAGCAACCCCTAACAGGAAGTTTATGGTGGAGATATTTGATTTACTAGGTTTCAAGAGCTATGAAGAACTAATATTTAAATTATGAGGACTTTGGTCCAAGGATATATGAATAGACTATTGAAACAATATCAACACCCAGAAATATATCCATGCACAGAGAAGTTTGGTTGAATGATTAGCAAGAAATATTGATTTTTTTATAAATAGTGGTGAAGAAATACAATTAATCACTAACCAAAATGAGATAATTGCATAAGAATTAAAGATCTATATATGAACAGAAAAGGTATAACAATTTTAAAGGTGATATAAAAAAAAAGTCTACACCATTTCATTCAAGGAATTCTCCAATTTTCCTGGAATTGATCTTGGAGTGGGGAAGGATTTCTTAAATATGATGGAAGTAGAACCCATAAAGAAAGAGAGCTAAACTAAATTACGTTAAATCTTTTAGTTATCATGTAGCTAAGACTGTGAATACTCTCAATTATCAATGTGCCCTTATACACTTCCATATCTTCCCTTGGGCCCTCATAAATAGATGGAATTTGCATGGTAGTGACTGACATAAGCCATTTCAAGGCCTAGAATGTGAAAAGATCTTAAGCAGTTCCCCAGTTCTCCAATTCTCCTTCCTCTCACTCAGCAACTTTGAAAGCCATGTGTTTTCTAAGGCACAGCATCAAGATGGAGAACTGCTCCACCACTATCAGACTTTGTTATTCCACTAAGATTCAGGATTTATTTGTTACCCCCAGTTTATCCTGTCCTATACTGTTTAATAAGATTCAGAGCAAAATAGGCAGCTACAAAGCAGAGAAGACATTTTTAGTACATCTAATTGATAAAAGACTAGTATCCAATATATTCTGAAGCTCCCATAAACTTATAAGAAAAAGATAAACATCTCAATAGAAAAATGGACAAAAGATTTGAGCAGCCTATTTCATAATGGTCAAAAACAACATAAAAAGATATTTTTTCTCTTTAGTAAATGGGAAAAAAGGTATCTTATCATTTTCATTCCCATCAGTATGGCAAATTTTTAAAGCCTAACACTACCCAGTGTTAATACAAATATAGAATAATAGAAATTCTCATCCATTGCTAAGGGAAGTATAAATCAATATGACTACTTTGGAAAACATCTTAGCATAACTTAATAAAAGTTAAGAAGTTCATAATCTTCAAGCCAACAACTTTGCACTTAGGTATATACTTTTGGCCAGTGTTGCCCAATAGAACTTTAATGATGATGGAAATACTATATAATCTATCTGCCCAGTAGAGTAGTCACTTGCCATATATGCCTGTTGAGTACTTGAAATGTGCTACTGTGATAAAGTACATAAATATACTTAATTCATTTTTATTTCAATAGAAATATCCACATGTGCTAGCAGCTAATGTATTGGACAGCACAGGCCTGGGAGTGAAGAGGTAAAGCTGAGTTACCTAAACTTCTAGGGAAATTAAAAGTAGTTTTAGTTTTCCTTATTCTTCTCACTAAGTACAACTAAAATTCTGGTGGGAAAATGAAGGAGATATATATGACTCTGAACAGTAGAGGGGAGGCAAACTGGCTGGGACAAAAGGACCTAAAAAATGACTATTTTCCTGAAATTTCTTTTTGTCTCATATACACCAGACTTGAAGCTAAGAATCTAGAAATCCCAAAATGCCAAGGAAAATAGACAGAAAAAAGAAGCCACCTCAAATCCTTGTTTTCTTTAGCCACAGGACCAGGAAAAGGGAAACCTAGCAAGGCAGAATCCTAACAAAACAATATCTTTTCACCACATTAAAAATCTGTGGTTCCAACTCCACCCACACCATCAAAGGCCAAATGGTGAGCCTAGACTTTTACCCTCTCAAGTCTGTAATGAATTGCAACAACACCTCTATCCAGATGGGCTTCCAGAATGCCATGTAAGGAGGAGATATATGCCCCCACCTGGCAGTAATAAGATCCATTCCACCTCCCCATTGAAGTGGTATGAGAGGAGACCTGTTGGAGAATCAGGGTGCTCACTGTCATCCAGCCATTTCACAAATGAGGAACCCCAACAAAAGGGGTCAACAGAGGCTGAGTGGGGAATCTTTACTTCCAATTGTTACAAGGACATGACTTCTACTAACCCTGCTGGAATGGTTTCAAGAAAGCAGCTAAAACAGAATGTTTAAACAAGACCCAGAGTCTTATAAAATAAAATGAAACAGCCCAGGTTTCAAACAAAACATCATTCTCTCACTATACCAAAAATAAGGATGACCTCAAGCTGAATAAAAAATGTAATTGATAGATGTCAATACCAAGATGACAGATATATTGGATTACCTGGCAAAGTCTTTCAGGTAGCCACCATAAGAATGGGTCAGTGAGCAACTATGAGCATGCTTGAAACAAATGAAAAAATAGAGTTCTTCAAGAAAGAAATAGTCTCAGCAAAGAAATCAGACATAAAGAAGAACCAAAAGAAATTTAGGGAAACAATGAAATAAAGAGATGTGTGTTTTTTTTTAAATCAGTAGACAAACCTTGAACAAGACTGTTAAGATAAAACAGGAGAAGATCAAATTGCCAATATTAATCGAAAGAAACCATTGATTTCACTAGAAACTCTGTAGGAATCAAAAGCATAATAAGGAAATACTATGAACAACTCTACTCACATAGTTTGGCAAATTAGGTGAAACAGACTGATTTACCAAAAATACAAACTACTACTACTTGCCCAACTTAAAATAGATTATTTTAGTAGCCATACAGTTACTGAGGAATTGTATTAACAGCTTTAAAATACTCCCCATAGAAGAAATCCTCAGGCCCTAATATTTTTACTAGAGAAATCTACCAAATGTATAAAGAAAATCAACATCAATTCTATTCAGTCTCTTTGAAAATATAGGAGTAAAGGAATATTTCTCAACTCATTTTATGAAACCAATATAAACCTGTTACAAAACCAGAGGGGAAAAAAAGTACAATTTTAAAAAAACCAAAGACCAATAACCTCTATGAATGCGTAAGCAGGCAGAAACCTTAACAAAGCATTAACAGCAGAATTCAACAGTGTATTAAAAATATTATACACAATGACCAAGTACGATTTATTCCAGAATACAAGGCTGGTTCAACACTACAAAATCAATCAATGGAATACACAATATTAACAAACTACAGAAGAAATGTCACACAATTATGTCCATCAATGCAGAAAAAAAAACACTTGCAAAAATTTAACACTCGTTTATGATAAAAACTCTCAGGAAAATAGGAATAGACATGAACTTCCTCAGACTGATAAAAGAATCTACAAAACACTTGTATCTCACATTAGACTCAATAGTGAAAGACTGAAAGCTTTCTGCCTTAAGACTCAGAACAAAGCATAGGTGTCCACTGTCACCACTCTTATTCGGCAGAATGCTGAATTTCTAGCCAGTACAATTCAGTAAAAAAGTAAATCAAAAGCATAGATACCTGAAAGGAAGAAGTAAAACTAGCAATATTTAAAGATGATATAACTGTCATGTAGAACATCCCAAAGAGTCTACAAGAAAAGCACATAGAACTAATTATTGAGTTAAGCAAAGTTGAAGAATATAAGATAAATATGCAAAAAACAACATGTGAACTCCAACATTTGAAAAATAATATTTTCAATAGCCCAAAGAAAAGCTGAAAAACTTAAGTATATATCTAACAAATCACACATGAAAACTACTCAATGCTGACAAAAAAATTTAAAAATTAAATTAAATGATCAGACATACCATGTTCATGCATTGGAAAGTTCAACATAGTACAGATGTCAGTTCTCCCAAAACAGGTTTATCAAAATTCTTATCAAAATGCAAGACAACTTTTTGTAGCTATAGACAATATAATCCTAAAATGTATATGTAAAACCAAAGACACTTGAATAGCTAAAACAATTATGAAAAAGAATAACGGAAGGACTCAGTCTGACTGATTTGATGCACACAGTAGTTAAGACTACGCAGTGTTGGAAAGGGGAAAAAACACATAGATAAATGGGCTGCATAGAAAACAAAGAAGGAGACCAAAACAAATAAGCCCACTTAATTTTTGATAAAGTTACAAAACAAATTGAGCAGAGGAAAAATAATCTTTTCAATAAATAATAATGGAAACAACTGGACATGCACATGCAAAAAATTAAGCCTCTACCTAAGTCTCACAGTTTATACAAAAATTAAGTCAAAATTGATTACACACTTACGTAAAACAATGAAATTTTCTTTCCTTATTTTATTTACTTAAGTAATTATAAAGTTCAACATTTAAAAAGCAAACAACCCAACTAAGAACATGAGCGAAAGACTAAAAGAAGATGACATTTCACAAAAGAAAATAAACAGATGGTAAATAAACACAGGAAAAGATGTTCAAAATCATTAGCCATTGGGGAAATGTGAATCAAAACCAGAATGTGATTCCACTATACAGCTATCTGAATGGGTAAAATAAAACACAATGATAACACTAAAAGCTGGCAAGAATGAAGAGAAACTGTTACTGAAACATTGTAGGTACAAATGTAAGATGGTGCAACCACTCTGGAAAACCATTAAGCAGTTTCTTAGACAACTAAAGATGTAATTATAACATGACACAGCAATTGCTTTCCTAGGCATTTATATTCTAAGATGAAAATGAGGGCTGTGCCTCATACCAAAACCTGGACCAAAATGCTTAGAGCAGTTTTATTTGTAATAGCCCCAAACTGTACACTCCTTATGTCTTCAATGAGTAAATGGTGAAACAAACTTCAGTGCATCCATACCATGGAATATGACTTAGCAGTGAGGAAAAAAAATGAGCTATTGTTACATACAACAAGCTGGATGAGTTTTCAGAAAATTATGCTGAGTAAAAAAAAAAGCAGTCCTCAAAGGTTATATACTATATGGTTACATTTGTATAACATTCTTGAAAAGAGACAATTATAAATATGGAGAACAGATTATTGGTTGCCTCCCTCGGGTTAAAGATAGGGGTAGGGTCTGAGGGAAGTGGGTATGATTATCAGTGGGCTTAGGGAAACATCAATATCCTGGCTGTAATATTTATAGTTCTATAAGATATTTTGTAGGAAAAACTGAGTTGACATGGGACCTCTCTGTATTTACTTCTTATCATTTCACATTCGTCTACTATTAGCTCAAAATGAAGAACAGACCCATAGACCAGTGGAACAGAATGGAAAGTCCAGAAATAAGCCCAGGTCTATATGGGCAACTAATATTTGACAGAGGGGGCAGAAGCATAAAGTGGAGTAATAATAGCCTCTTCAACAAATGGTGTTGGAAGAGCTGGACGGCTACATGCAAAAAATTGAAATTGGATCATCAGCTGACACCATACACAAAAATAAACTCAAGATGGATAAAAGACTTCAATATAAGTCGCAACACCATCAAAGTCCTAGAGGAGAGCATTGGCAGGAAACTCTCAGATATCCCACGCAGCAATTTTTTCACCGATGTGTCTCCTAAAGCAAGGGACATAAAGAAAAGAATAAACAAGTGGGACCTCATCAGAAGAAGAAGCTTCTGAACAGCTAAAGAAAACATCAGCAAAATGAAAAGGGAGCCAACCATATGGGAAAATATATTTGCTAATGATACATCAGATAGAGGTTTGATCTCCAAGATATATAAAGAACTCACTCGACTCCACTCTAAGAAGACAAACGAGCCAATCAAAAAATGGGCAAAGGACCTGGGCAGACGCTTTTCCAAGGAAGAGATACAGAGGGCCCAGAGACATTTGAAAGGATACTCAGCATCACTAGCCATCAGAGAAATGCAGATCAAAACCACCATGAGGTACCACCTCACACCGGTCAGAATGGCCATCATAAACAGATCCACAAACAGCAGGTGCTGGTGAGGCTGTGGAGAGAAGGGAACCCTAGTCCACTGTTGGTGGGAATACAGACTGGTGCAGCCATTGAGGAAAGCAGTGTGGAATTTCCTCAAAAAGCTGAAAATGGAACTGCCTTTTGAACCAGTGATTCCCCTGCTGGGACTATACCCTGAGAACATCAAAACACCAATTCAAAAGAACCTATGCACCCCAATGTTCATAGCAGCACAATTTACATCCCCCATAAAATGAGTAATGGATACACAAATATTAATTGTATCATTACTCTTTATAGCTTGCACATTTTTATAATATAGCGTTCTTTTGAAAACACTTAATTTTTAAGATCTTTTTAATGTAAAAAATCTTTCATTTTAATCTATTTATAAAGGATATTTTCAATGCAGCAATAAACTAGAAATTAAAAAGAAAAGTCCATAAATCTCAGTAATATGTGATGAATAATCTAAATAGAAAATAAACAGTGCATTTAGCAATTAAGATTTAAATTTATGCTCTGCTTCTGTACAGACAATATAAAAGAATGATTTTTTTTTTACTTTCTAAAGTATATTTTATTGATTATGTTATTACAGTGTCCCATTTTTTCCTCTCCTTTACTATTCTCTGCCCTGCACCCCTTTCTCCCACCAGCATTCCCCTGTCTTAGTTCATGTCATGGGTCATATATATAAGTTCCTTGGTTTCTCCATTTCCTACACTATTCTTAACCTCCCCCTGCCTATTTTGTACCTTTCAATTATGCTTCTTATTCCCTCTACCGTTTCCCCCATTCTCCCTACTCCCACTCCCCACTGATAACCCTCCATGTGATCTTCATTTCTGTGAATCCTTGCTTGTTCTAGTGGTTTGCTTAGTATGTTTTTGTTTTTGTTTTCAGGTTGAGTTATTGAGAGTTGTGAGTTTGCTGTCATTTTACTGTTCATAGTTTTGATCTTCTTTTTCTTCTTTAACATTTCATATAATAAGGGCTTGGTGATGATGAACTCCTTTAACTTTACCTTATCTGGGGAGCACTTTATCTCGCCTTCCATTCTGAAAGATAGCTTTGCCGGATAGAGTAATCTTGGGTGTAGGTCCTTGGCTTTCATGACTTTGAATATTTCTTGCCAGCCCCTTCTTGCCTGTAAGGCTTCTTTGGAGAAATCAGCTGATAGTCTTATGGGAACTTCTTTATAACTAACTGTCTACTTTTCTCCTGCTGCTTTTAAGATTCTCTCCTTATCTTTAATCTTGGGTAATGTAATTATTATGTGCGGTGTATACTCCCTTGAGTCCAACTTCTTTGGGACTCTCTGACCTTCCTGGACTTCCTGGAAATCTGTTTCCTTTGCCAGATTGGGGAAGCTCTCTTCCATTATTTTTTCAAATAAGTTTTCCATTTCTTGTTCTTCCTCTTCTCCTTCTGGCATTCATAAAATTTGGCTGTTGGAACTTTTAAAGTTGTCCCAGAGATTCCTAAGCCTCTCCTCATTTTTCTGAATTCTTGTTTCTTCATTCTATTCTGGTTGACTGTTTATTTCTTCCTTCTTCACATCATTGATTTGACTCCCAGTTTCCTCCCCTTCACTGTTGGTTCCCTGTGTATTTTTCTTTATTTCACTTTGCATAGCCTTCACTTTTTCCTCCATTTTGCAACCACACTCAACCATTTCTGTGAGCATCCTGATTACCAGTGTTTTGAACTGTGCATCTGATAGGTTGGCTATCTTATCATCGCTTAGTTCTCTGTTTTTCTGGAGTTTCGATCTGTTCTTTCATTTAAGCCATATTTCTTTGTCTCTGCATTCCTGTTACATTGTAAGAGGCAGAGCCTTAGGTATTTACCAGGTGGGGCGAGCCACTTGGTTGCACTGTGGTGCAGTATGTTGGAGAGGAATCAGAGAGGGAACAATGCCACTCACTCACCTCTCATCCCATTTTCCATCACTTCCCCTGCTACCCACAAGCAAATTGGGCCCTTCTGGTTCTGATTCCTGGATTGGTGGGTTTGTGTACATTCTGGGGCCCTGCAGGTCTCTCCAACAAACTTCTGTGAGGCTGGGAGTTTCTCCTGTCACCACAACCTCCTCAGGTTTTTACAGCGAGTGGTTTTTGGGCTTTCTTTTCCTGTGCTGGAACTCTGCATTGAGTGTCTGTCTCACTCCCCAATTGTTCCTTCCAGTATATCCTCAGGCAAATGTGGGACTGTCGATCCTCCAGCCATTGCCTCACCTGCCTGGTCCCATAGTTGCTGCCTTGCTGCACATCCTCTCCACCCCAGATGCCCATCGTTTCTGCCCCTTCTTCCAGTCTGAATGAATATTTCTTCAACTCCTTGGTTGTTGGACTTCCATACAGTTTGATTTTCTGGCAGTTCTTGTTGTTTTTTGTTTTTAAATTTGTTTCTCTCCTTCTTTTGGTTGTGTGAAGAAGCAAAGTGTATCTGTCTACACACTTATCTTGGCCAGAAGTCCATAAAAGAAGGATTAGAATGTAGTTTGAGACAAGGTAACAGTAAGAGGAAAGATGAAAGGAGTACATTATTTAAGGTTAAAAATGAGGCAACCATTTTTTAAATAACATCATGACATTAGGTTAGGTCTTGGAACAACAATGACAAAAGGTCAAGCCTTCCAATGCCCCAAATCAAATGGGTGCTTTTCCATTTGGGTGGAGAAGACCCAGGAGACTCTATTCATCAATCAGATGTGCCAACACTTCAGTATAAGTGTAGCTTTAATGAAAACACAGAGCATTTTAGAATACAGCACTCAATAAAGGAAAAGCCTAGAGAATTCTGGGAATGTTGCAAAACCAAAGCATTAAGGCAAGAAGATACTTAAAAGCAGAAATTTAGTATAAGTGCCTATCAGATTTGGAACAAATTTCATATTGAGATAGGCAGGATGAGTCTACAGGTAGTGCTTCACACAGGCACTGCTTTCATAGCTTAATGGAAATTAGCAGTAATAGCTGACCCTTACTGAGCACTTACTCTGGTTTCGGGATGGTTTTGAATGCTTTACTTGCATTGATTCATTTAACAATAATAGAATTCTCCTGCAATAGGACTACTGTTTCCTTGGTTTTATAGGTAGGTATCTGATATTCAGTGAGGTTAAGGGTTTACATGAAGCCATGCTGCTAACAAATGACAGAACTAAGGCACAGGCTCAGGTGTGTCCATCACACTGCAAAGCCAGTGCTCCTATCTAGTGCACGTACTGCTTCAGTGTCGAGAAATACGAGGGCAAAGACAATTGTAAAAATGTCTTACTGTTTAGAAGAGAAATTGAGGGCACATATAAGAGTGGCATAAGTAACTTAATATTGGCCTACCTTAGTCAACTGCTAGAAAGCTCAACTAGCATAAGCTTAATTTTTTAAGTGACTCCATTGTTCATTCCCATCTTTTGAGCTTGGTCTATTTCATTTGCCCCTATCTGTACAATGGTGCTTCAGACAAGCTTACTGAGGTTAGGAAGGGAGAAGCTGTGAGAAACCTGAAATGTATTAATTTGGAGCATTTTTGCTGACTGCACAAGAGGACTTAAGGGGAGGAAGGAAATGCTAGACCTGAGGTGGTCAAGGAAAGACATTTGGACTTCTGAAGCAAGTACTTAATTTATACAACTGTGTGAAGAAGTTTGGATATCAACTTTTCTATTTTGGAGGTGGACACAAACCCAACCCAACCAAAAGGTGGCTTTCCAACTTGGGAAGTGGAAAGCCATTTTCCAAGCAGTGAATGCACCCTGAAAAAGGAGTTCTGCTCCCCAGAAGGCAAAATGCTTGCCCCTGGTGTAATTTAACAGAATTTCACCCTATGACAGAAATAGCAACATGTTTCCTACAGATCAAATTTGCAATTTATCTCAGAAAATAGCTTGTGTTTTATATGTGCATATTCATAAAATGAAAATAACTTGATTTGCTAGCACTCTGGGCCTAGAAGCAGAGGGGTTTATATAAGAAATATTTCTGGGTTTTCAAGAAAAAGAGCAGGACCAGAGAAAGCGGCAGTGGAGTAGGAAGGCAGGACAAGACTGAAAAGAACAAGAGTGTACAGGTGTTAGCACTGCACAGGCGCCGGGGAAAGAATATAACTTCTCTACTAAGGATACTCAAGACTGAACTTGAAAACCCCAGTTGCCTGACCCAGATGGTGAGGATTCTCATGTCTGCCAGTGCAAAGCTGAAGAGGTTGTCTTGATGCAAGCTGGCTAGACCTCCAGCCAGGGAGGCAAAAGTAAAGTTGGAAGCTGGAGGAGGCATGCTGATCCTTTCTAGCAGAGGTGCCCTTCAGAACATGGCTTCTGTCTACTTTGGTGGCAGTAGCTTGTAGAAAAGCAGGGAGAACATTTGGGATATTCTTTGTCTCTCTACTCTTTGCCTTTCTCTTTCTTTTTTCCCTTCCCTTCCCTTCCTTTCTCCTCCTCTCCCCTCCCCTCCCCTCTCCTCCGTTCCCTTCCTATCCATTCCTTTCTTCTTTCTTTATTTTGAAGCAGGAGACTTCATCATGTTTATTCCCCTGCTCATTCCCTTCAAGGCTTTGAGTCAGCATTGGCCACTTTCTTCTCCCAATGCCATATTCGTCTTCCCTGGCCACAGCTGCTGGGGCTAACCAAGGGGTGCTTCACCATCTCCTTGGCTTCTCTTACCACTGCGCATACCTCAGCAGCAATCCCCATACAATACTCCACTCAATTACCCAGTTTGGCTGTTTTATCTGCTTCCTGCCAAAACCCTAACCTAGATAGTGAATTAGTTCTTGGGTAAATGAGGTCCAGAAAGGCAATTTGAAAAGAAAGAGAGTAGTAGGTTGTGAAGGGAGAGAAAGCTCCAGGGCCACATGCTGACTGTGGTTCTTGGCTGTTCTCTCAGGAACCAGCATGACCATGGAAGCCATCTGGTCAGGTTACGTTATTGCAGAAATTAAGAAAATAAAGTTGGGTGTTATTGGGAGCTTGGAGAGAGGAGACAGTTTTAAGTGATAGAATAAACACAGTCTTGTGGGTCACATAGACTTGGGTCTGTTAATGCTGTTCTAGCCCAGAGAAAGTTACTTATCTCTAAGGCTCAGGTTTGCCATCTTCTCTAAAACATAATAGTACCCACATCTTGGGAATTTTGTGTGATGATTAATTATTAAAGTAACAAATATATATATCTAATATAGGGTTCTGGTCTCTGTTGGACTATCACTTTGCTACTAAAAGGCTGTGGGACTCAATGGAAGGTACATGGCACTGGCACCAGATCTGGATTCAAGGTTGAGATCATCCACAAGATATTTCTCCTCTCTGAGCCCCAGCGCGTTCTGTTAGGAAAGTGAAGCTTTTGGGACATATAAGCTCTTCCTCAGGTATGATCACAGTCCAGAATTGGGAGGGACCCTGAGGAATAAGAGGAAGAGGATGTGCCATCTCAGTTTTTGAAAGAAAAATATACAAGTCAATAGAAATGAAAATAGTGCATTAAATTACTTTGAGTACAAATAATGTGTTGGCAGGCCATAACTAGAGACATTCACAGATTTTTTTAACCAGGTTTAGTGGTTTAAAATTTTATATTATTTGACAATCTTTACACATCAAGAGGCATTACCTGATCATTCATATTACCAGCTTCTTTTGAACAGCTGGTCATTCTATCACCTACTCCATTACCTCCAGAGTAATGGTGGCCAGGACTGAATACCTTCTGCCACCTCAGAGAGAACCTGCACTCTCCAGTTGGCCACAACGTTCACCTGAACCACTTCACTAGCAGATGTGACATGCCAGGCTCCTGATAGCACTTGAGTGTCTGATACCTAAAAAATGAAGAAATATAAGTCCCAATACTAAAGACCCTGCAATAGTTAAAAAATTTGCATTTTATTTTCATTAAAATAGAAATTAAAAATAAAAACTAAGAGTAAACTCGTATAATACAACTGATAATTGATTCAAGAACTCAATGACACTATTTTGCTAGGAAAAAATTGATGATGTCACCTCTTAAATGATTTGTCACTTTTGCCAGGTGAACAGCCATAATCATTTCAAAAACTCATAAATGAGGAGAAAAAAATATCAAAGATGTATTCTTTCCTGTATGAACTCTATTTCCAGGTAATCAATAGCTGAAGAGGAGAAATTTCCCTTTAGAGGTATAGAGGTATTTCAGCTAATAATTGCAGAAAGAATGATAAAATTAGAATATCATTTAGTAACACCTGATAAAATAATGATTTTGATAAGCATCAATTGTCACTAACTCCACAATATAAGGCAAAGCTAGGTTATTATTGTCTCCTGATGGGCATACCCAATATCACCTAAAGTATTCTTAGTAAAAATATCAAAACTGAATCTAGTTCAATTCATAATTCGAAAAGTCTCTCCACCCACTCAAAAATACAAGGGACAGAGAAACTGGTTAGATGATACCATGTGGACACAGAAAAATCTAGACCTAGGAAACTACATTAATTCAACAAATAGTAAAAAATAATAACAATAAGAGAAGGAATGGATAATCTATGGATAAAGAGACAGTCCTAATCAACTAATGGCAGTGTGTGGACCTTATTTAGAACATGATTCCAGTAAATGTGAGAATTAAAAATAAATTCACAAGGAAATCAGGAACATTCATATATTGAGTTGAAGTTTGATGGCATTTGGGATTACTGTCATTTTTTGGTACAAGAATTACACTGGTACTTTCTGTTATCAATAAACTTTATTGTTAGAGCAATTTTATGTTAACAATAAAATATAACAGAAAGTAAAGAGAGTTACCACATACCTCCTGTCCCCACACACATACAACTTCCTCTGCTATGCGCATCCCCCATGAGACTGGTACATTTGTTCCTGTTGGTGAACCTGCATTGACACATTATTACTTAAAGTCCATAATTTACATTAGGGTTCATTCTTGGTGTTCTACATTCTATGTTTCAATTCATTGCCCTAAAAATCCTTTGTACTCTGCATGTTCATGTCTCTCTCCCCTCTTCAAACCACTATTTTTTTTTTACTGTCCAGAATATTATATAGTAAAGATCACACAATGTGTAGCTGTAGTCTTCAACATTGCTTCTTTCACTTAGTAATGTGCATTTAAGGTTCCTCCACATATTTTCATTACTTGATAGTTTATTTTAGCGCTGACCAATATTCCATTGTCTGGAAGTACCACAGTGTATTTATCCTTTCACCTACTTAAGGACACCTTCTTCACTTCTAAGTGTTGATAATTATGAATAAAACTGCAACAAATCTCCATGTACAGATTTTTGTATAGACATAAATATTCAAATCATTTAGGTAAATACCAAAGAGTATGCTTGCCCAAATCACATAGTGAGAGTAAGTTTACTTTTGTAAAACTTTGTCCAAAAGTCCTCCACAGTGGCTGCGCAATTTTGCATTTCCACCAGCAATAGTGAGAGTTCCTGATGCCTCATGTCCACACCAGCATTCGGTGATGTCAGTACTTTGGATTCTGGCTACTCTAATCAGTCTGTAGTGGTAGCTTATTGTTGTTTTAATTTGAATTTTTCTAATGACATATGATGTGGGAAATCTTGCTATATACTTATTTGCCATCTGTATATCTTCCTTAGTGAGATGTCTATTAAAGTCCATTTTTTAAATTTCTTTCTTTCTTTTTAATTTTTCAAATACATTTCTCTCAATTTACCTGCCAACACTTTCCCCTGTCCCACCCATTCCCACCTCTCCCCTTCAATCCTTCCCCACCTTGGCTTCATCCATGTGTCCTTCACACCTGTTCCTTGATCTGACCCTTCCCTTTTCCCTCCCTGCTACCCTCTTCCCTCCTTCCTTTCCTCCCTCCTGTCCACATCAGTTTCTTCTTTCTTTCAATGTTGCTGGTCATATTTTCCTTGCCTGCTTGCTTTGCTAATTCTGTTCCACTTATAGATTAGATCATATGATATTTTTCTTTCACCACCTGGCTTATTTCACTTACCATAATGCTCTCCAGTTACATCCATGCTATTGCGAAGGGTAGTAGTAGCTCTTTCTTTCTTTCTGCTGCATAGTATACCATTGTGTAAATGTACCATACTTTTTAAATCCACTTATTTACTGATGGGCACATAGGTTGATTCCAAAACTTGGCTATTGTAGATTCTGCTGCTATGAATATTGGGGTGCATAGGTTCTTTTGAATTGGCGTTTTGGGATTCTCAAGGTATTATCACAGCAGTGGAATGACTGGGTTAAAAGGCAGTTCCACTTTTAGCTTTTTGAGGAAATTCCAAACTGTTTTCCACAGTGGCTGCACTAGCCTGCATTCTCACCAATAGTGTACTATGGTTCCCTTTTCTCCTCAGCCTCGCCAATACCTGTTGTTTGCTGATTTGTGTGCGATGGCCATTCTGATTGGTGGGAAGTGGTATCTCATTGTGGTTTTAATTTGCATTTCTCTGATGGTGAAAGATGATGAGCATTTTTTCATATGTCTCTGGGCCCTGTGTATGTTCTCCTTGGAGAAGTGTCTGTTCAGGTCCTTTGCCCATTTTTTATTTGGATTGTTTTGTTCTCCTCGAGTGTAGTCATGTGAGTTCTATATATATTTTGGAGATCAAACCCTTGTCTGAGGTATTATTGGAAAATATATTTTCCTATATGGTTGTTCCCTTTTCATTTTGCTGATGTTTTCTTTAGCCATGCAGAAGCTTCTTATTTTTTTTTTTTTTTTTGTTTATTCCTTCCTTTATGTCCCTTCCTCTAGGGGACAAATCAGTGAAAATATCGCTGCATGGGATATCTGAGAGTTTCTGCCTATGTTCTCCTCTAGGACTTTTATGGTGTTGTGACTTATATTTAAGTCTTTTATTCATCTTGAGTTTATTTTTGTGTATGGTGTAAGTTGATGGTAATTTCAATTTTTCATGTGGCTGTCCAGATCTTCAAAAATCATTTGTTGAAGAGGTTATTTTTACTCCATTTTATGCTTCTTCCTCACTTGTCAAATATTAATTGACTGTAGAGATATGGGTTTACTTCTGGGCTCTCTATTCTGTTCCATTGATCTATGTGTCTATTCTTATGCCAGTGCCAGACTGTTTTGATTACCATGGCCCTGTAATATAGTTTGATGTCAGGTACTATGATCCCTTCTACTTTGCTTTTCTTTCTCAAAATTGCTGTGGCTATTTGGGGTCATTTATGGTTCCATATAAATTTTTTAAATGTTTGTTATATATCTGTGAGATATGCCACTGGTATTTTAATAATGATGGGGTTGAATCTGTAAATTGATTTGGGTAGTGTGGACATTTTGATGATGTTAATTCTTCCAATCCATGAACACAGTATATGCTTCCATTTATTTGTGTCTTCCTTAATTTCTTTCTTCAGTGTGGTATAGTTTTCTGCATACAGGTCTTTTACCTCCTTGATTAACTTTATTCCTAGGTACTTTATGTTTCTTGTTGCTATAGGAAATGGGATATTTTTTCTTGATTTCTTATTCTGATATTTCATTGTTGGTGTATAAAAATGCTTTCAACTTCTGAATATTGACTTTATATCCTGCTGTTTTGCCAAATTCACTTATTAGGTCAAGTAGTTTTATGGTGAAGTCTATGGGGTTTTCCATGTACACTATCATGTCATCTGTGAACAATTATAGCTTTACTTCCTCCTTTCCAATTTGGATGCCTTTTATTTCTTTTTCTTGTCTGATCACTGTGGGTATGACTTCCAATACTGTGTTGAATAGAAGTGGTGAAACTGGAGGGTTAGGTCGTGTTAGGTCTTTCTGGATCTGCTTCTGATGATATCAGCTCTTGACCCAGTCTGACCATATGCAGTCTTTATGAGACTTCCAGGAGTCTACTGTCTGTATTGGTCTCCTCTAGTTGTTAATCTTGTCACTCTGCCCTCAGCAGTCAGCGCAGGACAGAATCCCTCCTGTGGACAGGACTATTGTGGCTTTTCACACTGCTGTTACTCAGGGGAGTAGTCTGCCTAAGCAAGATGGCTGTTGCCATATGGGGGAGGATTTAGCACCAGGATCCCCCTAGACACTCCTTCAGTTATCACCCCAATATCTCTGTTGCAAGACTTTCCTCAAATGTCTCTAGACCGTTCTGTGTCCCCTTTCACCAGGGAGCTACTATCTGTGACTGCCACTCTGTACTCAGCACTTGGACCTGCACAACACCCAGCCAAGGCTGAGCCTCCTGGATCATGGCTATTGTGTCCTTTCACACTGCTGAAGCTCAGGGGAATAGTTTGCCTAAGCAAGATGACAGCTGCAGAATGGGGGATTGGTCAGCACCAAGACCCCACCAGCCACTTTATCAGTTCTTTCCCCAAAGCCTCCTTCCCCAGTCTTTCCTCAGGTGGCTTCAATCCACTCTGCCCCCACCTCCGCTACTCTGGTGCTGTAGGCTGGAGATCCCCGCTTATGGTTTAGACCCCTCTCTTCTCATGGTTATCCAATTGGCTATTTCAATATCTCTCTGGTGCTGCTGCCCATGGGTGCCCAATCCACCTTCTTGAGCCTCTATAGCATTCCTTACCAGTTAGCTTGTTCTGAAGCCGATTCCTCTGTCTGTCCCAGGTTTAAGGTTCCTCTCTCGCTATGGTTCAGTTGTTTTCCAGGTGATTTCTCCACAATTTAGTTGAAATTCCAGATTGGTCCTGGGAGGAGGTCAGTGTGACTTCCACTCACTCCTCTGCCATCTTGAAGTCTCTAACATCCATTTGTAATAAGATTGTTTGTTTTCTTATTGTTAAGTTTTGAAAGAAATTTTTCTTATTTTAGATAAGTCTTTTATCAGATGTGTTCTGTGCATATATTTTCTCCTAGCCCATGGCTCTTCTTCTCATTCTCTTGACCCTGTGTTTCACAGAGAAGAGGTTTTTAATTTTATGAAGTTCAGATTATTATATCTTTCATGGATTGTGCATTTGGTCATGGTGTACCTCAGAAGTCATCTGTATATCCAAGGTCACCAAGATTTTCTGCTATGTAATGTTTTAGGAGTTTTGTAGTTTTACATTTTATATTTAGGTCTCTGGTCCATTTTTAGTTCATTTGTGAAGGGTGTAAGGTCTGTTCCTAGAGTCATAGCTTCACATGAGGATGTTCTGTTGTTCCAGTAATATTTGCTGAAAAGGCTATCCTTGCTTTATTGTATTGGCTTTGCTTTTTTGTACATATGTCTCTTTCTGGCCTCTGTAATCTGTTCTATTGAACTGTTTGTCTAGTTTTTTCACAAATACTACATTGTCTTGATTACTATACCTTTATTGTAAGTCCTGAAATAGGTAGTGTGTCCTCCAACTTTGTTCTTCTCCTTGAATACTTACTTAACTAATCTGCGTCTTTTACCTCTCTACATAAATAAATTTTAGAAATAGTTTGTTTAATCCACAAAATTACTTGCTGGAATTTTGATAATGCTGGCATTTAAATCTATAGATTAAACTGAGAAAAACTAATATCATAACAGTATTGACTCTTCCTGTCCATGTCTATGAAATATATCTTCATTCACTTAGTTTTATTTTAATATCTTTCGTCAGAATTTATAATTCCCCTCATATAGATTTTATACACATTTTGTTAATATATACCTAAGTATTTTTGATGATGTTAATGTAAATGATAATGTGTTTGCAAATTCAAATTTTAGTTGTTCTTTGCTGACATGAAAAGGTAATTAACTTGTGTATGTTAACCTTTCACCTAGCTATAATAATTTATTAGTTCCAGGAGTTTTTGTCCATTCTCTCAGAATTTCTAAATCGACAATATTTTCTTCTGCAAAAGAAGAGAATTTTAAGTTTTTCCTTATCAATCTGTATACATAATTTCTATTTCTTGTCTTATTGCATTAGCTAGGATTTCCGGTACAGTGTTCAAAAGCAGTGGTAAGGACTTCTGGTCAAGATGACAGCATGAGTAAACAAGACTTGCCTCCTTCCACAATCACATCAAAATTAAAACTAAAATATAGAACAACCATCACTCAGAACTGTCAGAAATTAGTTGAATGGAAGTTTTACAACTATGGAATTAAAGAAACCACATCCATCTAGACTGGTAGAGGGGTACAGATGCTAAACAGGTTGGTCCACATCTACAGTTGGTGGATAAAAATCCAGGGGGGTTTTCTCGGGAGTGAGAAATCTCAGCCCCACAGCAGGGCCCCCAGCCCTGGGTTCCAGTGCCAGGAAGATAAGTCCCCATAATTTCTCGCTTCAAAACCTAGCAGAGATTGAGTCAGTGAAAGAAACTTCTGGAGTCCCAAATATTTCCCCTTAAGGAACTCACACATGGATTTAGATTCTCTCTCTCTCTCTCTCTGAGCTCCAGCATTGGGGTAGCACCTTGAAACCCTCTATCACATACAGGGAAGAACTGAAGTATCTGGCAATAAGGCAAGAACTGGTAAACAGTTTTCTCTCAGACAGAAAAGTGGGCAGAGGCCATCGTCCCTTTCTGAGCTCTGCACACACAGAGCCACACAGTTGGCAGGCTACTGTCATAACTGGACTCCATCAACCTGGCTAACACTCTTTGCCCTGCTCTGGAGATCCCCTTAGACTCATTCCCACCCAACTTACAGGCCCACCTAAACTGTTAACCGTAACTTCTCCATATGAATGCTTGGTCTTGGCTCATGCTTCACAACTTCCTAAATCTTATCAAATAAGCAGCCACTGGCCTCAGTGAACCCCCCAACTCTCTTGCTAAGTGGCTCCTGGCCCAACGCTAGCAGCAGACATCCTAATTTGGCTTTGCCTGGGAATCTCTGAGCTTAGCACAAGTAGCAGCCATCTCAGACTGTTTTATAACCCATGCAGGGCGGCCCCTGGCAAAACACAGGTGGGGGTTGACCTTGGCCTGCATCACCTGGGAAATCCCAAGGCCAGCACACCCAGCAGCCAGCTACAGACCACAATGGAGCTCCATCACCCTGCCCCTGCACAACTGCTCCTCCACAGAGTGTGGAGGTTGTTGGTCAGTGGTCAGAGCCAGTCCTTACAGCTGACTGGCCTGGGTAAATCCCTTCAATTGACCTGACAATAGCAATCAAGGCTCAGATACAATAGGAGAGCATACTCATCATGCACGGAGGGTGCACATTGAGTACCCAGCTTGCGTTATAGGGGAGGCTGTGCCAATGAACCCTACAGGACACCTGCTACACTAGGTACACTGGCAAGACAGAGCATCATAGCAGCTCTACCTAATACACAGAAACAAATGCAGGGAGGCTGCCAAAATGAAAAGACAAAGAAACATTGCCTAAATGAAAGGACAGATCAAGACTCCAGAAGAAGATAAGGATAAGCAATCTGGCAGAGGCAGAGTTCAAAATACTGGTTATAAGGATGTTCAAGGAACTTAGTGAGGACCTCAGCAACATAAAAAAGATTGAGTCAGAAGCGCAGGATACACTAATTAAAATAAAGAACAATTTTGAGGAAAACAACAGTAGAGTGGATGAAGCTGAGAATCAAATCAATGATTTGGAACACAAGGAAGCAAAAAATAAACCAATCAATACAAGAAAAAAATAGAATCCAAAAAAACAAGGATAATATAAGCAGCCTGTGGGACAACTTCAAGAAGTCCAACATTCACATTATAGGGGTGCCAGAAAGAGAAGAGAAAGAGCAAAAAATTGGAAATCTATCTGAAAAAATAATGAAAGAAAACTTCTCCAATTTAGTGAAGGAAATAGACATGCAAGTCCAGGAAGCACAGAGAGTCTTAAACAAGATGGATGCCAAGAGGCCAACTCTAAGACACATCATAATTAAATTGCCAAAAGTTAAAGATAAAGAGAGAATCGTAAAAAAAAATCAAGAAAAAAGCAAAGAGTTACCTACAAAGGAGTTCCCATACAACTGTCAGATAATTTACCAAAAGAAAGTTTACAGACTAGAAAGGATTGGCAAAAAATACTCAAAGTCATGAAAAGCAAGGACCTACAGCCAGGATTGCTCTACCCAGCAAAGCTATCATTTAGAATCAAAGAGCAAATAAAGTGCTTCCCAGACAAGAAAAATCTAAAGGAGTTAATCATCACCAAATCATTATTATGTGAAATGTTAAAGGGACTTAGTTAAGAAAAAGAAGATAAAAAATATGAACAATAAAATGGCAAAAATACATATCTATCAACTATTTAATCTAGAAATCAAACTAAGGAAACAAGAAGAATAGAGACAGAATCATGGATATGGAGAGCATTTTGATGGTTGCCAGATGGGAGGGGGTTGTTAGGGAATGGGTGAAAAAGTGTTAAGAAGCTATGAATTGGTAGTTACAGAATAGCCATGGGTATGTAAAGTACAGTATAAGAAATGGAGTAGCCGAAGAACTTATATGCATGATTCATAGACATGAACAATGGGGAGGGGGTTGCTTGGGGAGGAGGGGTGCTGGGCAGAGGTGGGCAAAGAGGGAAAAATTGGGACAACTGTAATAGCAAAATCAATTTTAAAAAACAATAATTTTTTTAAAAGCAGTGGTGAAAGGGAAATCCTTGCTTTGTTACTGATGCTTCATATTCCTCATCATTAAATATGATGTCAGTAATAAGGTTCTGTAGATGTTCTTTTTCAAGCTGAGGAAGTTCCATTCTATTCCTACCCAGTTAAGAGTGTTTATCATGAATGAATGTTGGATTTTGTTAAATGCTTCTTCTGTCCCTTTTGATATGAAAATATGTTTTATCTTCTTTAACCTTTTGAGGTGATAAATTACATTAATTGATTTGTTAATGGTGAGCCAGCCTTGCATACCTGGGAAAAATTCCACACTGTTTATATTCTTTTATGCATTGCTGAAATCAATCTTTTAATATTTTGTTGAGCATTTCTGCAGCTATGTTTATATGAGATATTGATCTGTAATAGTCTTTGTTTGTAATGTCTTTGTCTTGGTGTTAGTGCTTCCATCATAGAATGAATTAGGAAGTACTCACTCTGCTTCTATCTTCTGGAAGAAATTGTAGAGAATAGATATAATTTTGTCATTAAATGTTTGGTAGAATTCAACAGGAAGCCCACCTTCTAGGACTACTTTCTATTTTAGAAGGTTATTAGTTACTGATTCAATTTCTTTAATGGATATTGGTCCATTCAGCTTGTCTCTTCCTTCTTATGTGAGTTTTGGGAGATTATAGGCTTTCAAGAAATTAGTCCATTTTATCCAGGTTATTAAATTTGTAGGAACAGAGTTGATCATAATATTATTTTATTATGTTTTTAATAGCCATAGTTCTGTAAGTGGTCTCTTTCATTTCTGACACAGTCATTTGTGTCTTCTCTATTTCATTCTTGTTTAGCCTGGCTAAAAACTTATAAACTGTACTGATTTTTTCAAAGAACCAACTTTTGATTTTGTTGATTTTCTCTATTGATTTCCTATTTTCAATTTCATTGATTTTTGCTCTGTTACTATTGATATTTTTTCTAATTTATTATTTCTTTATCTTCTTTTTCTAGTTTTCTAATGTAGAAACTTAGATATTGATTTTAGATCTTTCTTATTTTTTAATATATGCATTCTGTACTAGAAGTCCCCCTAAGCACTATTTTCGTGGCATTCCTCAAATTTTGATATGCTGTATCTTCATGTTCACTTAGTTCAAAATATTGAATACTTTTGGATTTTTCTTGGCATTACTTATTTGACCCATGTTTGTTTATGTGTTATTTAATATCAAAGCATTTGGGACTTAAAGCTATCTTTCAATTATTGATTTTTAGTATAATTCCACTGTGGTATGAGAAAAGATACTATATGGTTTATATTTTTAAAGTTAAGGTATCTTTTTTTGGGAAATAATGTGTCTATCTTGGTGAATGTTTCATGTGACTTTGAGAAGAATGTGTAACCTGCTTGTTGGTTGTGAAGTAGTTTATAGACATCCATTTAATCCAGTTGATTTTTAGTGCTATTGAGCTCAACTGTGTCTTTACTGATTTTCTGTCTGCAGTATCTGTCCATTTATGATAGAGGGGTGTTAAAGTATTCCATTATGATTGGATTTATCCATTTCTCCTTGCAATTCCATCAGTTTTCGATTTATGTGTTTTGATGCTCTGTTGTTGATGCATGCACATTAAGGTTAGTTATGTTCTCTTAGAGTATTAACTTCTTTACCATTATGTAATGCTTCTCTTTTTCCCTGATAACTTCCTTTGCTCTGAACTCTGTTCTATCTAAAATTAATATAGATAATCCTACCTTCTTTTGATTAGTATTACCATTGTATATCTTTCACCATCCCTTTACTATTTTTTCCAGTGTACAGAAGGCTTCTTTTTTCATTTTTTCTTTCTAATTATTATTTTTTATTTTTGTTCAATTACAGTTGTCCCACCTTTTTCCTCATTCTATCCCTTTACTTTTAACTATATGTGCCTTTATAGGTAAATTGTATTTTATTTTTAGATCTACAATGATAAGCTCTATTTTTTATTTGGAATGTTAAGACCACAGGCATTTAAAACCATTATTGAGATAGTTGGATTAATATCTACAATATTTGTTATTGATTTTTATTGGTTGGCCTTGTTCTTTGTTCCTATTTTTATCTTCAACTCTTTTTCTGCCACTTTTGGTTTTAATTGAACATTTTTATATGATTGCATGGTTTTGCCTTTCTTAGCTTATTAATTATACTCTTTAAAAAAATTTAGTGGTTGTCCTAGATTTGACTGCAATATATATTTAAAGCTTATATATGTATGTATTTTTATTATATATTTTTCAAATATATTCAAAAATACAATATGGTATATATGTATATTTAAATACATTTTTGCTATTATTACTTTGAACACACTCATTTCTTAGAATAATCAAAAATAATAAAAATAAATGTTTTTATTTTACCTTCACTTTTTCATTCTCTGATGTTCTCTCTTTTGATATGCAGATCGAAGTTTTGAACATATACAATTTTTCTTGTCTTTGAAGAATTTAACATTTTTTATATAAAATTATAGCTGACACACAATATTATATTAGTTTTAGGTGTAATAAATAGCAATTAAGCATTTATATAATTTTCAAAATGATCACCTGGGTGAGTCTAGTAACTATCTGACACCCTACATAGTTATTATAATATTATTGACTATTTTTTTAAGATTTTATTTATTTATTTTAGACAGAGGGAAAGGGGGGGAGAAAGAGAAGGAGAGAAACATTAATGTATGGTTGCCTCTTATGCACTCCCTACTGAGAACCTGGCCCGCAACCCATGCATGTGCCCTAGACTAGGAATCAAACTGTCAATCCTTTGGTTTGCAGGCCAGCACTCAACCCACTGAGCCATACTAGCCAGGGCTATTAACTATATTCTTTATATTGTACTTTACATTCTCATGACTGTTTTTTTAACTGGCAACGTGTAGATTTTAATTCCTTCCTGTTTTTCACCCTTCCCCTCAACCCCATGCCCATTTGGCAATCATACAAATGTTTTCTGTATGAGTTTGTTTCTCTTTTGTTTGTTCATTTCCTCTTTTAGATTCGATATATGAATGAAATTATAGGAATTTGACTTTCACTTAACATAATACCTGCTAGGTCTATCTATGTTGTCACAAATGGCAAGATTTCCTTTTTACAGCTGTGAAATATGCCATTGCGTATATGTACCACCTCTTTTTTATCCATTTTTCTATCAATAACCACTTAGGCTGTTTTCATATCTTGGTTATTAATACATAACACCGAAAAAATTGGTGCACCTGTCTTTTTCAATTAGTATTTTGGGATTCCTCAGATAACTACCAAAGAATGGAATTGCTGGATCATGTGAAAGTTCTATGTCTAATGTTTTTAGGAAACTCTATGTTTTCCACAGTGCCTGCAGCATTTAACATCCCCACCCCCCGCCAGCAGGGCAGGAGGGTTCCCTTTTCTTTACATCCTCACCAAAATGTGTTGTTTGCTGATGCATTGATAATATCCATTCTGACAAATATGAGCTTATTGTGGTTTTGATTTGTTTTTCCCTGATAGTGATGTTGAAAAATCTTTTAATATGTCTATTGGCCATATTCTCTTTGGAGTAATGTATTTTCAGGTCATCTGCTTTTTTTTTTTTTACCAACTGTTTGGGTTTTTTGGTGTTAAATTATTTGATATAACATTAGTAAATACATTCTTCCATTCAGTAGGATGTCTTTTCGTTTTGTTGATGGCTTTCTTCACTGTGCAAAAACTCTTTAGTTTTACATGCTCCCATATGGTTTTTTTCTTTTGTTTTTCTTGCCCAGAGATATACGGAGTCCAGCAGAAGTAACACCATTGAGTATAATTGGTAGGGTACATGAATATCTCACACAAGATGGACAACAATTTGGACATTTCACCTAAATGTCATATGGTGAGTTTGAGTGTGATATTGTTATGTTACAGAATTATACGCTTATGATTTCGTAATAAAAGATTTTTATGTGATAAAAATGTATTGTTTATGCCTCTTTCTCCCTCTCTATTACTAACATTATAATAACATAATTATATATTAGTAACATTATATTATACAAGTAATATTTTATTTATACTATTACTAACATATTATATAATTATATATTACTGATATCTAATATATATATTACTAACAGTGATATGAAAGAATTTAAATTTAGGTGCACTTATGTTTGGTGCATAAATGTTTACAAAGGTTATATTCTCTTATTGGACTTATCCCTTTATCAGTATGTAATGTCCTTCTTTGTCTATTATTACAGTCTTTTCCAGGGTGTATTTTATCTAAGTACTGCTATCCCAGCTTTTTGTTTGTTTCTATTTGCATGAAATATCTTTTTCCATCTCTTTACTTTCAGTCAGTGTGTGTCTTTCAATATGAAGTGGGTCTCTTGTAGACAGCACATGCATGGGTCTTGTTTACTGATCCATTCAGCCACCCTATGTTTTTGTTTGTTTGTTTGTTTGTTTTTATCTTTAAAAATTTTTAATTTTTTATTGAATTTATTGGAATGACAATATTGGTTCATAAAATTATACAGGTTTCAAGTATACAATGCTAAGATACATCATCTGTGTATTGTATTGCATATTTACCACTCAAAGTCAAATATCATATTGTCACTACATATTTGACCCACTTTACCCTTTATTACCTCCTCCTCACGACTTCCCTCTGGTAACTACCATACTATTGTCTGAGTTTGAGTTTTTATCTGTTTGTCCTGTTTGTTTGTTTGTTTTGGTTTTATGTCCCACATATAAATGAAATTATATGGTTCTTAACTTATTTTATCAGACTTATTTCACTTAGCATGATATTTTCAAGATCCATCCATGTTGCCACAAATGGCACTATTTTATCTTTTCTTCTGACTGAGTAGTATTCCATTGTGTATATGTACCATATCTTTATACAATCCTCAAAGGAAAAACTGGCTGTTTTCATGTCTTGGCCACAGTGAAAAATGCTGCAATGAACATAAGGGTACACATATCTTTACCAATAAATGTTTTCAAACTTTTTGGATAAATACCCATAAGAGAGGTTGCTGGGTCATATAGACTCTTAATTTTTGGAGGACTCTTAACACTGTTTTCCATAGTGATTGTACCAGTTTACATTCCCACCAGTAGTGAATGAGGTTTTCTTTTTCTCCAAAACCTCTCCAACCCTTGTTATTACTTGTCTCATTGATAGCCATTCTTTTTTTTAAATTTTATTTTATTTTTTCAAATACATTTGTCTCTGCCAATCCCCCACAACTTTCCCTTGCCCCCTCCCTCCTTCCCTCCCTCAGCTAACACGTGTGAAGAGGTATTTCACACCTCTTCACACCTTGTGGTTTTGATTTCCATTTCTTTAATGGCTATTGACATTGGGTATCTTTTTGTATATTGGTTGGCCATTTTTATGTTTTATTGAATATTAATCCCTTATTAAAGATATTGTTTGCAAATATTTTCTCCAATTTGGTAGGTTGCCTTTTTGTTTTGTTGATGGTTTCTTCTGTGGTGCAGAAGCTTTTTAGTTTGATATTGTTCTATTTATTTACTTTTGCTTTTACTCCCTTTACCTTTGAGGTAAAATTCATAAAAACCTTTTAAATATTCCCAGTATTATTTATTAAGATGTATTTCTTTTTTCCATTGTATGTTTTTTCCTCTTTTGTCAAAAACTATTTGCCAATATACATGTCGGTTTATTTCTGGGCTTTTATTCCTGTTCCATTGTTTTGTGTGTGTTATCCTGTCAATACCATGATGTTTTGATAATTGTTGCTTTGTAGTATAATTTGAAGCCAGGAAATGCGATATTTCTGGCTTTGTTCTTTATTCTCAGGATTTTTTTGTCTATTTGGGGTCTTTTTCAGTTTCATACAAATCTAATAATTGTTTGTTCTATTTTTTATAAAAGGCCACTGGGATTTTGATGGGGATTGCATTAAATCTGTATATTGCTTTGGGTAATAACATCATTTTAACTCTGTTTATTCTTCCAATTTATAAACATGGATGATTTTTCATTTCTTAGATTAGGAACAAAACAAAGATGTCTACTCTCACCCCTCTTATTCACCATATTACTGAAAGTGCTACCCAGAGCAATTAGGCAAGAGAAAGAAATAAAAGGCACCAAAATTGATAAAGAAGAAGTAAAATGGTCATTTTGCAGATGACCTGACTCTTTATATAGAAAACACTAAAAATTCTACCAAAAAAACCTATTAGTAAAAATAAATACAGAAAAGTTACAGGATATAAAATCTATGTACAAAGATCCATTGCATTCCTATATACTAACAATTAAATTTCAGAAAAAAAATTCCTTTTTAATTGCAACAAAAAGAATAAAACACCTAGGAATACAGCTAACAAAAATGTAAAGGTCCTATGTCCTGAAAACTACAAGGCATTGTTAAAATAAATTGAAGAACACCTTAAATCTTTTGACTGGAGTAGTTAATCCATTTTCCTTAAAGTAATTATAAATAGGTATGTAGTAGTTTAATAGGCATTGCATTGAATCTATAAATTACTTTGGGTAGTATGGACATTTTGATGATATTAATCCTTCCAATCCCTGTTGGTGAGAATGCAGACTTGTGCAGCCATTGTGGAAAGCAGTGTGGAATTTCTTCAAAAAGCTAAAAATAAAACTGCCTTTTGATCCAGTGATTCCTCTGCTGGGACTCTACCCTAAGAATCCCAAAACACCAATTCAAAAGAACCTATGCACCTCAATGTTCATAGCAGTACAATTTACAATAGCCAAGTGTTGGAAGCAACCTAAATGCCCATCAGTAGAAATTGGATCAAAATTTATGGTACATTTACACAATGGAATACTACACAGCAGAAAGAAAGAACTACTACACTTCACGACAGCATGGATGGAACTAGAGAGCATTATGTTAAGCAAAATAAGCTAGGGGGCGAAAGACAAATACCATATGATCTCACCTATAAGCGGATCCTAACCAACAAAACAAAGATGCAAGGAAAATAAGACCAGCAATACCGAAAGGAAAAGAAGCCAACAGAGACAAGAGGGAAGGAGGAAGGGGAGGGCGGGGGAAAAGTAAGGGAAGTGGCAAGTCAAGGAACATATAGCAAGGACTCATGGACAAAGCTAAAGTGGGGAAGGATTGAGGGAGGGGGAGGGAGGCAGGGGAAAGTGGTGGGGGGAAGGCGGAAACAAATGTATTTGAAAAAGTTAATTAATTAATTAAAAATAAATAAATAAACAAATAAATAATATATCAAATTCTTACAGTTAGTTTTTTAAGTTATGTGTTTTCAATTGATTAGGTTGCTAATTTTGGTGTGAGTACTAAGGTTTTTAAATTATATTACCTTATACTGTGTGTTAAGGCCAGGATTTTCAAGCCCTCATTCATTCTTATTATTTTCCAATATTTTTGACTGATCTAGCTAATTTATTCCTGGGCTTATTGCCTTTTAATAATTTTAAATAAATCCTTAATGTTATGTTTCAAAAAAATAGATATGTAGTTATTGAAATTTTATTATTCATATTTCTTATCTTTTTTTCGTCTTTTTTCTCTTAAAGAAGTTCCTTTAATATTTCTTGTAATACCGATTTCTTGTCTAGAAAGCTCTTTATTTGTCCTCTGATTCTAAATGTTAGCCATGCCAGGTAGATTAATCTTAATTGTATGTCCTTGCTTTTCATTACTTTGAATATTTTGTGCCAATCCCTTCTGGCCTGCAAAGTTTCTGTTGAAAAATCAGTCTTATGGAAGCTCCCTTGTAGGTAACTAACTGCCTTTCTCTTGCTGCTTTTCAGATTCTCTTTTTATCTTTAACCTTTGCCATTTTAATTACGATGCGTTTTGATGTGGGACTCTGGGTTCATCTCGTTTGAGATTCTCTGTTCTTCCTTCATGAGGATAGGGATGTTGTTCTTCATTATTTCTTGAAATAGGTTTTCAATTTCTTGCTCTTTTTCTACTCCTTCTGGGACTCCTATGATGCAGATGCTGGTATGCTTGATGTTGGCCCAAAGGTTGCTTAAACTATCCTATTTTAATAAGTTTTTTGTTTTGTTTTACTGTTACAATTGTATGTGTTCTACTATCTCGTCTTCCAAATTGCTGATTCAATCCTCCAATGCATCTAATTATTGATCCCCTATTGTGTATTCTTCATTTCAGTTATTGTATTCTTCATTTCTGACTGGTTATGATTTTTCTTCTATCTACATTTTTATGTTGCCTATCTCTGTTAAAGTTCTCACCAAGGTCATCTACTCTTCCCCTAAGTTCATTGAGTATCCTTATAACCAGTGTTTTTAACTCTGCATCAGGCAGATTGCTTGCTCTGATTTCTTGTATTTATTTTCTGGAGCTTTGTCCTATTCTTTCATTTAGGACATGTTTCCTTGTCTTATATTTTGGCCACCTCCCTGTATTTTCTTTCTACTTTTTTTCGGGAGGAGGTATGTATTAGGTAGATCTGCTACATCCCAGAGTCTTAGCAGAGTGGCTTTTTGTAGTAATTGTCCTGTGGAGGAGTCCCAACGCACAGTCTCCCTAGTTACCTGAGCAGAGTGCTCCAGGGGTATCCCTGTGTGTGCTCTGCATGCAATCTTTTGTAGTTGAGCTTTTAGTGTTGTTGGGACATCAATGGGAGGTGTTGACTCTCAAGCTCACTGGCTATGAAGAATGGGTATAATTAGAACAAACAAGCTGTTGTGTGTGGGGGTTGACCCACTGTGGGCTGACCCCTTTAACAAGCCCCTTGTGCCTGTTGAGTCTCCTTTTGCATGCTTCATTTATGATGCTAATTCGGTGGTGATCTGTTGCAGCCTGAAGCCAGCCACCAGGTGTATTGGTTATGCTGTCTCATGAGACAGGCTCTGGTACAGGCCAAGGTCAGCTTCTGCCTATCCCTGGCCTGGAATCACCTGGTAGGAGCTGCAAAGTGATCTGATGGTTGCCGCCTGTGCTTGGCTTGAATGTTTGGGAGATGAAAGCTGAAAACTGAGAACAGCCACCACTAGTGCTGGGCTTAAGGTTTCTGGTAAGAAGTATGGGACACACCAAGGACAGAAGCTGCCTTTTAGGGTTTGTGGAGCTTTGAGAAATTTTAGAAACATCCACCTGGCAAAGCAAGAGAGACCATTTGCACCGGAAGCTGCTGGAAGGGCCCAAAGGCTGGGCAGTCAAGGTGGGAGATCAGGGAATCACCATGACAGTCTACTGGCAACAAATCAAATTCAAGGTTTTTTTGTGAAAGCCTTTAGTTTTCTTTAACGTTTGAAGGATAAATTATAGGGTGCAGAATTGTAGGTTAGTGCAGGGTTTGTTTGTTTTTTTAACACTTTAAATATTTTACCACACTCTCTATGGTTTCTGGGTAGAAATTGGATGTAATCCATACCTTTAGTTAACTGCAGGTAAGTATTTTTTAATCTAGCTTTCTTCAACATTTTTTTATTATCTTATATTTCCTAAAAGTTGAATATGATATGCCTAGGTATAGGTTTCTCTGAATTCATCCTGCCTGGTGTTTCTCTGCATTTTCTAGCTTGTTGTTTGATGTCTGACATTAATTTAGGGGAAATTCTTACTCATTTTTGTTTTAAATATTGCTTCTGTTCTTTTTCTCTCTCTTCTCCTAGTATTCTTATTATGTATGTATTAAACCTTTCATAGTTGTCTCACAGTTCTTAGGTATTCTGTTTTCTTTTTCTGAAAGACATTCTTTATTTCTGTAACTTTTTTTATATCTAGAATTTATTTTGGATTCTTTTTTAAAATTTCAATTTTCCTTTTTTATAGTGGCCAACTAGTTTTGTGTGTTGCCTACTTTTTCCATTAAAGCCCTAGGCATATTAATCATAGTTTTAAATTCCTGCTCTTATAATTTTAATATGCCTGTCTAATCTGACTCTGGTTCTGATGCTTGCTTTGTCTCTTCAAACTGTGTTTTTTTACTTTAAATATGCCTTGTAATTTTTTGTTGAAGAGTGAATATCATGTGCTGGGTTAAAGAGACTGCACTAAGTAGGTTTTTAGTGATATGGTAATAAGAAGGGGGTATGAAGCAGTCTATTAACCGTCTACAGTTAGGATGCAGGTTTTTGCTAAGCTTGTGCCTCTGGACTGTGAACTGCACAAGTATTGCTTAGGGTTTGTTACCTCCACTTAGGTGAGACAGAATGGCTTCAGTTACTGGACTTGGATATTTCCTTTCCCCCCTGTGGAAGGCTAGGCTAGGTTGATGTTGGATGTTACCCTTGCCCAAATCTGCTAAAATATCAGTAGACTAGGCTCTGATACAATAATTTCTCCAGGGAAGCAGTCCTTGTTAAGAAGAAGAGAGAATTCTGATATATTTCAAAATGGTTTCTTTTCCCCATCCCAGCTGCCAAAGCACATGGGGAATTTTTCCCAATTTTCACTGTGAAGACCTAACAGAATTCCTGGAGGTAGAACAAAAGTGTGAGAGCCCCTCATATGACTGTGATCCCCTGGAGTTCTTAACTCAGAATTGTCCACACTGAACCTCCAGCAATTTATCAATTATGATTCAGGTTTTCCTACCTGTCACTAGCTCCAGAGGACGTTTTTGCTTGCAGGTTTCTGTTCCATTAAGTTGTGATTCTCTGTATCCACTTGTCTGTCTTTCCAAGCTTGGGGCAGTGGTTTGCCTTGTCAGGGAAGTTAGTTCCCTGACAGATATAAGAAAAACTAATAATTTTTTAGTTTATTTAACTTTTTTCTTGTGAGAACAGGGTGGCAACTTGTAAGTTCTGGACAAAAACTAGAAGTCTATTTTGTTTTCAAAGATTTCTCCTTTTTAAAATATTCATGCAGAAATATTTATTACAAATGAAGTGATACTACATCTGAGATACTTCAAAATAATGAGCGAGAATGGAATACAGATGAAACACCATTGGCCATGATTTGATCATTGTTGGCCTGTGTGTTGGATACATCGGTGTTCAGGGTATTATTCTCCATATTTTGTATTTATCTTCATTTTTTCAAAGTATGGTTTCTAATGTTTCCTCTCTTTTCCTTCCTGATGAATTTACAGTAGCTATGCCTCTCCAATAACCACAGATATTTTTTCTCCTTCCCTCCCTCCTGTTCTCTCCTCCCACCCTCTTCTTCAAATAAATTATAAGTGTTGAACACAGCTGTCTGATGTCTTGAGAAAAATAACTATGGCTTAGCAGTCCTTCCCTCTATACTTCAGTCCTTCCCTCCCCTTCACCCATATCTTGAATACCCTATTCTATTATTTTCTTTAACTTTATTTTAAATTAATTCTTTTTCTTAGCCTCACCCTAATAATATTATCCATGAAGTCAAAAAAGAAAAGCGATTCAAGCAATACTTTATTATATATAAATGAATCTCAAACCAGTAAAATAAAATGCATCGGTTCATTTACCTCTTTATATCAATTTGCATTTTACCAGAAGCTATGTCACTATGCTCCAGGAAATGCTGCCCTAGCTTGATGATGGCCACAGTCATGGGGAGAAGGACATAAATATTTCCTGCAATACCCTCAAAACAATTTAAGTCATTTTATCCCTTCTTTCCTGTTCTAATATTTGGAAGATAATTAAGTGGCAGAATTAGAATCTCTTATTTCTCCAGTGTGTAGCAGTTTGTCTTAAATATGAATTTGAATGACAAATTGCACCTAATGTTTTTTTAGATTTTTTCTAATGGAAACTAAGTCTGGTTTGGCTAGCTGGAATGACAATGTGTACTGCTTTGCCAAACAGCTTTCATGGCAAACATTTCCATGAACCAAAAGGACTAAATCTGAAAATGCAAACTTCTGGTGGATTTTCAAAAAGCATCTAATGAAATAACACAACTTTATTCCAAATTATATTGGCTAGTGGTGGGGTAGGGAAGGGATGAGAAATAACTGCTATTGGGCATAAGATTCCTTATTTGGTGATGAAAATATTCTGAAAATAGACAGTGGTGATAGTTGCATAAATCTGTGAAAATGCTAAAACCAGCTAAATTGTATATTTTTTAATTTCTTTTTGTTTTTTATTGTTCAAGGACATTTGTCTCCATTTTCCTGCCACCACATTCCCCTGCCCCACAAACCCCCACCTCCCACCCTCAATCCTTCCCCACATTGGCTTTGTCCATGGGTCATTTATACATGTTCCTTGATTTGACCCTTACCGTTCTTTTCTCCATTAGCCCCTCCTTCCTTCCTTCTCATTACTGTCAGTTTATTTCTTCTTTCAATGTTGCTGGTCATATTTTGCTTGCGTGTTTGTTTTGTTGATTAGGTTCCACTTATAGCTGAGATGATAAGGTATTTGTCTTTCAACCCCTGGCTTATTTTAATTAGCACAATTCTCTCCAGTTTCTTCTATGCTGTTGCGAAGGGTAGTAGCTCTTTCTTTCTTTCTGCTGCATAGTATTCCATTGTGAAATGTACTTATTTATTGATGGGCACTTAGGTTGCTTCTAGCAGTTGGCTGTAATAAATTGTGCTGCTATGAACACTGGGGTGCATAGATTCTTCTGAATTGGCATTTTGGGATTCTCAGGGTACAATCACAGCAGTGGAATCACTGGGTCAAGAGGGAGTTCCATTTTTAGCTTTTTGAGGAAATTCCAAACTGTTTTCCCTAGTGGCTGCACCAGTCTGCATTCCCACCAACAGCATACTAGGTTTTCTTCTCAGCCTCGCCAGCACCCTTTGTTTGTTGATTTGTTTGTGATGGCCATTCTGACTGGTGTGAAGTGGTATCTCATTGTGATTTTAATTTGCATTTTTCTGATGGCAAATGATGCTGAGCATCCTTTCATATGTCTCTGGGTCCTCTGTATGTTCCCCTTGGAGAAGTGTCTGTTCAGATCCTTTGCCAATTTTTTAATTGGATTGTTTTGTTCTCCTGGAGTGGTGTCATGTAAGTTCTTTCTATGGAGTTCTTTATTTTGGACATCAAACCCTTGTCTGAGATAACATTGACAAATATATTTTCCTGTATGGTTAGTTCCCTTTTCATTTTGATGATGTTTTCTTTGGCCATGCAGAAGCTTCTTATTTTGATGAAGTCCCATTTGTTTATTCTTTCCTTTATGTTGCTTGATCTAAGGGACATAACTGAAATATTGCTGCATTGATTATCTGAGAATATCCTGCCTATGTTCTCGTCTACGACATTTATGGTGTTGCGACTTATATTTAAGTCTTTTATTCATCTCGAGTTTATTTTTGTGTATGGTGTCAGCTGGTGGTCAAATTTCAATTTTTTCCATGTAGCTGTCCAGCTCTCATGACACCATTTGTTGAAGAGGTTATTTTTACTCCATTTTATGCTTCTGCCCTCTTTGCAAAATATTAATTGGCCATAGAGATATGGGTTTATTTCTGGGCTCTCTATTCTCTTCCATTGATCTATGTGTCTGTTTTTATGCCAGTGTCAGACTATTTTGATTACACTGGCCTCGTAATATAGTTTGATATCAGGTATTGTCATCCCTCCTAGTTTGTTCTTGTTTCTCAAAATTGCTGCCACTATTCAGAGTTTTTTATGATTCCATACAAATTTTTGAAATGTTTTTTCTATATACATGAAGTATGTCATTGGTATTTTAATAAGAATTGCAGTGAATCTATAAATTGCTTTGGGTAGTATGGACATTTTGATGATGATAATTCTCATGAACATGGTATATGTTTCCATTTATATGTGTCTTCCTTAATTTCTTTCTTCAGTGTTGTGTAGTTTTCTGAGTACAGGTCTTTTACCTCCTTGGTTAAGATTATTTACTGGTACTTTATTTTTCTTGCTGCTATAGGAAATAGGATATTTTTTCCTGATTTTTGATTGTGATATTTCATTGTTGGTGTACAAAAATGGCTTCAATTTCTGAATATTGACTTTGTATCCTGCTGTTTTGCTGAATTCACTTATTAGGTCGAATATTATTTTGGTGGCGTCTACAGGCTTTTTTGTGTTCACTATCATGTCATCTACAAACAATGATAGTTTTACTTCCTCCTTTCCAATTTGGATGTCTTTGATTTCTTTTACTTGTCTGATTGCTGTGGGTAGGACTTCCAATGCTATGTTTAGTAGAAGCAGTGAAAGCGGACAACCTTGCTTTGTTCCCGATCTTAGAGGGAAAGGTTTTAGTTTTTGCCCATTGATAATGATGTTGACTGTAGGTTTTTCATATACGGACTTCATTTTGTTCTGATATGACCCTTTTATTCCACTTTGCTAAGTGATTTTATCATAAATGGATGCTGTACCTTATCAAATGCTTTCTCTACATCTATTGATATGATCATGTGATTTTTGTCTCTCATTTTGTACATATGATGTATTACATTTATTGATTCATGAGTATTGAACCATCCTTGCATCCCTGGGATGGATCCCACTTGATTGTGGTGTTTGATCTTTTCAATGTGTTGCTGGATGTGGTTTGCCAATATTTTGTTGAGGATTTTAGCATCTATATTCATCAGCAATATTGGCCTGTATTTTTCCTTCTTAGTTATGGCTTTATCTGGTTTTGGGAATAGGATGATACTGGTCTCATCCAAAGAGTTTGGGAGTCTTCCCTCTTCTTGGATTTTTTGGAATTGTCTGAGAAGGACAGTGGCTAGCTCTTCCTTAAAAGTATTGTAAAATTATCCTGTGAAACCATCTGGTGTAGGGCTTTTGTGTGCTGGGAGTTTTTTAGAGTTGTTTCTCCAGTTCTTGAATCTGGAGGGTCAGGTTGTTTATTTGAAATGTTTCTTCCTTTTTCAGGTAGGCCTGTATTGCTATGAAGTTCCCTCTCAGGACTGCTTTGCCGTGTCCCATAGGTTTTGGACTGTTGTGTGTTCATTTTCATTTGTTTCCAGAAGCTTTTTGATTTCTTCTTTGATCTCATTTTGACTCATTCATTGTTTAATAGCATGCTATTCAGTCTCCTTGACTTTGAATGTTTTTGAGATTTTTCCTTTGATGTTGGTTTCTAGTTTCAAGCCCTTGTGGTCCAAAAAAATGCTTTTATGATTTCAATTTTCTTGAATTTGTTGAGGCTTGTTTTGTGTCCTATCATGTGGACTATCTTTGAAAATATTCTGTGAGCATTTGAAAAGAATGTGTATTTTGCTTCTTTGGGATGAAAGATTCTATATATATATATATCTATATATATATATATATATCTTGATTTAATGTGCTGCTCAGTTCCACAATATCCTTGTTGATATTTTGTTTAGAAGACTTATCTATTTTTGACAATGGGGTGTTAAAGTCCCCTACAATCAGTGTGTTGCTGTCTATATCTTTCTAGAAGTCCTCCAAGGTTTAAGTTATGTATTTGGGTGATCCTATGTTGGGTGCACTGTTTATGTCTCCTTCCTCTGAGTATTATTAAGTGTCCTTCTTGGTCTCTGTATATGGCCTTTGTTTTCAAGTTTATTTTACCTGATATAAGTATTGCTACCCAGCTGTTTTTTCTGTCCATTTGCTTGGAATATTTTTTTCTATCCTTTTACCTTCAGTCTGTGTAGGTCCTTTGTTCTCAGGTGGGTCACTTGTAGACAGCATATATGTGGGTCATGTTTTCTTATCCATTAGCCACCCTATGTCTCTTAACTGGAACATTTAATCCATTTACTTTTAAAGTTATTAATGATAGGTACTTATTCATTTTTTCCCTCTGTACCTGTGTTCCTCTCTCTCTCACTCTTTTTCCTCATTTTCCTAAAGCAGTCCCTTTAGAATGTTCTGCAGTGCTGTTTTGATGGAGATGTATTCATTTGGCCTTCTTTTGTCTAGAAAACTCCTTATTTCCCCTTCTATTTTAATTGAGAGTCTTTCTGGGTAGAGCAGTCTTGGTTGTAGGCCTTTGTTTTTCATTCCTTGGAATATTTCTTGCCATTCCCTTCTGACCTGTAGTGTCTCTGTTGAGAAGTCAGAAGTTAGTTGAATAGGATCTGCCTTATATGTTACTACTATGTCTCCCTTGGTCTCTTTAGGATTCTGTTTGTCTTTAATATTTGTGATTTTAATGATGATGTGTCTTGGAGAGGCCTCATGGGGTCCCTCTTGAATGGACCCTCTGTGTTTCTTGGGCTTGTGTGGATTTTCTCCCCTCTACTCAGGGAAGTTTTCCATCATTACTTTTTAAAACAGGTTCTCTATCCCTTGCTCTTCCTCTTCTCCTTCTGGTGTCCCCAATATATCAATATTATTATGTTTCAGGTTGTCCTGAATTTCCCTTCACACCTCTTCATTTTTCTTCTATCTTTTTTCATTTTCTTGCTCTTTCTGGGAGTTTTTACTACTTTGTACTCCAGTTCACTGATTCGATCCTCTGTTTCATCTAGCCTATTTTTTATCCCTTCCAGTGTGTTCTTCAACTTGGAAATTGTATTCTTCATTTCCTCTTGCCCCTTATTGATAGTTTCTATGTCATTTTTTCATGGCGATATAGTTTGCAGTAAGTTCCTCATAGTTTCCCTATAGTTTTTGGTAATTCCCTTTGAGCTCACCGAGTTAGCTGAGCTTCCTTAGAACCATTGTTTGGAAATCAATATCTGACAGCTTACTTGCCTCTATTTCATTTAGTTCTCTTTGTGGGGATTCCTCCTTTTCCTTCCATTGGGGAGTGTTTCTTTGCCTTCCCATTATTTGTGAGACTCTTCTTTTTTCCTTATGCTTCTTAAATTGATCTGTCTCAACTTCCTGACTTTGTGGTGTTAAGTTTTTGGTAGGAGACCACTGTTTTTTCTTTCGGGATCTGCCTCTGATGATGTTAGCTGGGATTTTTTTTTTGTTTTTTTTTTTTAATTTAATTTTAATTTATTTTTTCAAATACATTTGTCTCTGCCCACCCCCCACCACTTTCCCCTGCCCCCTCCCTTCTTCCCTCCCTCAAATCTTCCCCTTTGGTTTTGTCCATGAGTCCTTGTTATATGTTCCTTGACTTTCCCCTTCCCTTCCTTTTCCCCCCGCCCACCCCTCCCTCCTTCCCTATTGTCTCTGCTGATTTCTTTTCCTTTCAGTGTTGCTGGTCTTATTGTCCTTGCATCTTTGTATTGTTGGTTAGGTTCCGCTTATAGGTGAGATCATATGGTATTTGTCTTTCACCCCCTGGCTTATTTCGCTTAGCATAATGCTTTCCAGTTCCATCCATGCTGTCGAGAAGTTTAGTAGTTCTTTTTTTCTTTCTGCTGTGTAGTATTCCATCGTGTAAATGTACCATAGCTTTTTGATCCAATCATCTACTGATGGGCATTTAGATTGCTTACAACACTAGGCTATTGTAAATTGTGCTGCTATGAACATTGGGATGCATAGGTTCTTTTGTATTGGCGTTTTGGTGTTCTTAGGGTATACTTCCAAGAGGGGAAACACTGATTCAAAAGGCAGTTCCATTTTCAGCTTTTTGAGGAAATTCCACCCTGCTTTCCATAGTGGCTACACCAGTCTGCATTCCCACCAACAGTGTACTAGGGTACCCTTTTCTCCACAGCATCACCAGCACCTGTTGTTTGTTAATCTGTTTATGATGGCCATTCTGACCGGTGTGAGGTGGTACCTCATGGTGGTTTTGATCTGCATTTCTCTGATGGCTAGTGATGCTGAGCATCCTTTCAAATGTCTCTGGGCCCTCTGTATCTCCTCCTTGGAAAAGTGTCTGCCTAAGTCCTTTGCCATTTTTTGATTGGATCGTTTGTCTTCTTGGAGTGGAGTCGAGTGAGTTCTTTATATATCTTGGAGATCAAACCTCTATCTGATGTATCATTACCAAATACATTTTCCCATAGGGTTGGCACCCTTTCAATTCTCCTGATATTTTCTTTCACTGTGCAGAAGCTTCCTATTTTGATGAGGTCCCACTTGTTTATTCCTTTCTGCATGTCCCCTGCTTTAGGAGACATATCAGTGAAAAAATTGCTGCGTGGGATATCTGAGAGTTTCCTGCCAATGTTCTCCCCTAGGACTTTGATGGCGTTGCGACTTATATTTAAGTCTTTTATTGATCTTGAGTTTATTTCTGTGTATGGTGTCAGCTGATGATCCAATTTCAATTTTTTGCATGTAGCCATCCAGCTCTCCCAACACCATTTGTTGAAGAGGCTATTATTGCTCCATTTTATGCTTCTGCCCCCTTTGTCAAATATTAGATGTCCATAGAGACCTGGGCTTATTTCTGGGCTTTCTATTCTGTTCCACTGGTCTATGGGTCTGTTCTTGTGCCAGTACCAGATTGTTTTGAGTATGGTGGCTTTGTAGTAGAGTTTGATGTCCGGTATTATGATCCCTCCTACTTTGTGTTTCTTTCTCAAAATTGCTGCAGCTATTCGGGGTCGTATAAGGTTCCATATACATTTTTGAAATGTCTGTTCTATTTCTGTGAAATACGTCATTGGTATCTTAATAGGGATTGCGTTGAATCTATAAATTGCTTTGGGTAGTATGGACATTTTGAAGATATTAATTCTTCCAATCCATGAGCACGGTATATGCTTCCATTTATTTGTCTCTTTCTTAGTTTCTTTCTTCACTGTTGTATTGTTTTCTGCGTACAGGCCTTTTATGTCTTTGGTTAAATTTATCCCTAGGTACTTTATTTTTCTTCTTGCTATATAGAATGATATTTTTTTTCTGATTTCTTCTTCTACTATTGCATTGCTGGTGTACAAAAATGCCTTTGATTTCTGAATGTTGACTGTGTATCCTGCTCTTTTGCCAAATTCACTTATTAGGTTGAGAAGTTTTTTGGTAGAGTCTACAAGGTTCTCTATGTACACTATCATGTCATCTGCAAACAATGATAGCTTTACTTCCTCCTTTCCTATTTGGATGCCTTTTATCTCTTTCTCTTGTCTGACCGCTGTGGCTAGGACTTTCAATAAGATGTTGATAAGAAGCAGTGAGAGCAGACATCCCTGTCGTGTTCCCCATCTTAGTGAGAAAGCTTTCAGTTTTTGCCTGTTGAGTATGATATTGGCTGTAGGTTTTTCATATATCGCCTTTATTATGTTGAGAAATGCCCCATTTATTCCCATTTTGCTAACTGTTTTGATCATAAATGGGTTCTGTACCTTATCAAATGCCTTCTCTGCATCTATCGAGATGATCATGTGGTTTTTGTCTTTTCTTTTATTTATGTGATGTGTCGCATTTACTGATTTGCATATATTGAACCATCCCTGCATCCCTGGGATGAATCCCACTTGATCGTGGTGGATAATCTTTTGAATGTATTGCTGGATGCGGTTTGCCAATATTTTCTTGAGGATTTTAGCATCTATGTTCACCAGCAATATTGGCCTGTAGTTTTCTTTCTTTGTAGGGTCTTTATCTGGTTTTGGGATCAGGGTGATGCTGGCCTCATAGAAGGAGTCTGGGAGTCTTCCCTCCTCTTGGATTTTTTGGAATAGTCTGAGAAGGACAGGGGTTAGCTCTTCCTTAAATGATTTGTAAAATTCTCCTGGGAAACGGTCCAGCCCTGGGCTTTTGTGTGCTGGGAGTTTCTTGATTACTGCTTCAGTTTCCCCAGCTGTTATCAGTCTGTTCAAGCTTTCTGTTTCTTCCTCCTTCACTGTTGGAAGATTATGCTTTTGTAAAAATTTGTCCATTTCATCAAGATTTTCAAATTTCTTGGCATATAATTGTTCATAGTAGTTTCTGACAATCCTTTGTATTTCTGTGGTATCAGTTGTTATTTCTCCTCTTTCATTTCTGATATTATTAATTTGGGTCCTCTCCCTTTTTTTCTTGATGAGTCTACTTAAGGGCTTGTCGATTTTATTTATCTTTTCAAAGAACCAGCTTCTGGATTTGTTGAAACTCTGAATTTTTCTTTTCATCTCTATATCATTCAGTTCTGCTCTAATCTTGACTATTTCCTTACTTCTACTTGCTCTGGGATTTATTTGTTGTTGTTTCTCCAGTTCTTGAAGTTCTAGTGTTAGGTCCTTTATTTGAAATGTTTCTATCTTTTTTAGGTAAGCCTGTATTGCTATGAACTTCCCTCTCAGGACTGTCTTTGCTGGGTCCCATAGGTTTTGTCTGTTCATTTTCATTTGTTTCCAGACATTTTTTTATTTCTTCTCTTATCTCATTATTGACCCATTCATTGTTTAACAGTCTACTGTTCAGTCTCCATGAGTTTGCAAGTTTTTGGAGTTTCTCTTTGAGGTTGATTTCCAGTTTCAAGCCCTTGTGGTCCGAGAAACAGTTTGGTATTATTTCAATATTCCTGAATTTGCTAAGGTTTGCTTTGTGTCCTATCATGTGGTCTATCTTTGAAAAACTGCCATGAACATTTGAAAAGAATGTGTATTTTTCTTCTTTGGGATGTAAGGTTCTATATATGTCAGTTAAGTCTCTTTGATTCAGTGTGTCATTCAGCACCCCAATATATTTATTAATGTTTTGTTTGGAAGATCTGTCCATTTTTGACAGTGGGGTGTTGAAATCCCCTGTCAGTGTGTTGCTGTCTATATCTTTTTTGAAGTGATCCAACAATTTCCTTATATACTTGGGGGCTCCTATATTGGGACCACATAAGTTTACATTGTTGATATCTTCTTGATAGATTCTTTCTTGAAGTATTATAAAGTGCCCCTCTGGGTCTCTTTTTATGGCCTTTGTTTTGAAATCTACTTTGTCTGATACAAGTATGGCAACCCTGGCCTTTTTCTCTTGCCCATTTGCTTGGAATATTTTTTTCTTTTCCTTTACTTACAATCTGTGTAGGTCTTTTGCTCTGAGGTGGGTCTCTTGTAGGCAGCATATGTGTGGGTCATGTGTTCTTATTCATTCAGGTACCCTGTGTCTTTTGATTGGGGCATTTAATCCATTCACACTGAGAGATATTACTGATAGAAACTTACTCATCCCTTCTCTTTGTACTTGTGTTCCTCTCTCTCTCATTCTTTTCCTTCATCTTCTTAAACAGATCCCCTTAGCATATTTTGGATGCTGGTTTGGTAGAGGTGTATTCTTTTAGCCTTCTCTTGGCTGGGAAACTCCGTATTTCCCCTTCTATTTTAATAGAGATCCTAGCTGGGTAAAGCAACCTTGGCTATAGGCCCTTGCTTTTCATGACTTGGAATGTTTGTTGCCATTCCCTTCTGGCTTGTAGTGTTTCTGTTGAGAAGTCAGCTCCTAGGCGTATCAGGGCCCCCTTGTATGTTACTTTCTCCTTCTCCCTTGAGCCTTGAGGATTCTCTCTTTGTCTTTGATAGTTGCCATTTTAATGATGATGTGTCTTGGAGTGGACCTCTTTGAGTCCCTCTTGAGTGGGGTCCTCTGTGCCTTTGGATCCATGAGAGCCTTTTTCTCCTCAAATTCAGGAAATTTTCCATCATTACTTTTTCGAGGAGGTTCTCTATCCCTTGCTCCTCTTCTTCTCCTTCTGGTATCCCTATTATATGGATATTATTGCACTTCAGGTTTTCCTGCATTTCCCTAAATGCCTCTTCATTCTTTTTGAGTCTTTTTTCCATTTCTTATTCTTTCTGGGAGCGTCTTTCTACCTTATCTTCCATCTCACTAATTCGATCCTTGGCTTCATCCAGCCTTCTTTGGATTCCTTCTACTGTGTTCTTCAATTCAGAAATGGTATTCTTCATATCCTCTTGTGTCCTCTTGATAGTTTCTATGTCCTTTTCCAGGCTGATATAGTTTGCTGTAAGATCCTGATAGTTTCTCTGCAGTTTCTCATAGTTCTCTTTGAGCTGGCTGAGCTCATTGAGCTTCCTTAGAACCATTGTTTTGAATTCCATATCTGATAGTTCCCTTGCCTCTATTTCATTTAGCTCTCTCTGTGGGGAGTCTCCTTTTCCACTAATTTGGGGAGAACCTCTTTTTATTCCCATTTTTGTGGGAGTCTGTTAAGTATTTTTGTCCTTTACTTTTCTTTCTGTGCCTGCCTTTGATGATGTCAGTTGTTGACCCTATATGACCTTGGGTTGTTTGTTTGAACCTTCCAGGAGTCTACTGTCTGTTTCTGACTCCTGCCTGGGGCAGCTCTGTGACCCCTTTGGTCAGGGCTGGGCTAATTTTTGGGATCACTCTGCACTCTCACGCGGGCTCCTTGAGTGCGCTCCTGGCACGGCAGGATCCCCCCACCTGCCTGGGTTCGCATGTGCTTGCCCCAGACCAGGGGACTTTTTCGGGACCTCACATACTCATCTGGCCCCCCTGGCCGGGGACCTCTCCAGCACTGGTCAGTTTAAGGTCTTCTATTGTGTGTTTTCCCTGCTTTTGGCTCTTTGGGTGCGTTGCTTGTCCTCACCAAATGGGGACTCTCCGGTTAATCCTGACTCTGGTCTCTCCTCCAGGGACTCTGGGCAGCTCTGTGACCTCTTTGGCCAGGGATCTACTAATTTTGTGAGCCACTCCACAATCGGGGGCAGGCGGATCAGTTTATGCCTGTCCTTGCCACTCTGTGTACTCCCTCGCAGCCCATATCGGTGCCAATCTGTGAGAGGCCTTGCCGGCCGGTGCAAGCATTCACCAGCCCGCGCGGGTCACACACACGCTTGCCAACTCTCGCCAGTCATTCGGCGCAAGTGTGTGTGCCTGCACTGGGTGTTTTTGGGGTGTTGGGGTGTTTGAGGGTCTATGTTGCTTTTCTGCTTTTGGCTCTTTGGGAATGTGGTCTCTTCCTGCGCAATGGAGACTATGGCAAGGAGAAGGAGTCGGGACTCCCCGGTTCCTCCTCCCGTTCTTTCCCCAACGCCTCCATCTCCAGTCTCTCCTCAAGGCTCTCCCAGCCAGTCTGCACTCAGTCCCCCAGCTCACATGCACAAGTGGTGTGTGTAGCGCACAAAAGGCCCGTTCATTGATTCCCTTATGCCTGAGCAAGATGGTAGCTGCAGAGTGGGAGGTGCGTTTTCACCCGGGCTCCACTGTCCGCCACATCAGTTCTCTTCACAAAGTTTTCTTCACCAGTCTTTTCCCAGGCACCAGCCCACCCTGCTGCCGCCTCTACCCAGAGATCAAGAAGGGTGGCTGCCACTGCAATTTTTGCGTTGGCCCTTTAAATGTCTCTTTGCATCCCCAGCCACCTGTCTCTGGCAGAGAGCACCCCTAAGCTTTTCAGGGTTGCGTTTTGTCTGTATTTTCTTGGTTTTAGCTGCTGTAGTTTAGCGGTCCCTGTTTATGATTCAGACCCCATTCTTCTCGGGGGAAGCTAATGCCGTTTCAATGTCCCTCTGGTGCTAGTGCCCGTGGGCACCCAGCCCACCCTCTCGAGCCTCCACAGCACTTCTCACCCATTGGGATGTGTGAGAGTCGAATCCACTGTCCAGGGCTCCAAGGCTCCTCTCCCACTATCGTCCCATTGTTTTCCAGGTGATTACTCCACTATTTAGTCACAATTCCAGTTTGGTCTTGGGAGGAGGTCAGCGTGACTCCCATTCACTCTCCTGCCATCTTCTCTCTCTCAATGTTAGCTGTTGACCCCACCTGAATTTAGGCAGTCTTTTGGATACTTCCAGGAATCTACTGTCTGTGGCTTCTCCTTCAGTTGTTAATCTAGTCACACTTCACTCAGCAGTCAGGCTTAGGGACCACAGGGCTGGGCAGAGTCCCTCCTGGCGGTGGGGTTATTGGATCCTCTCAGACTGCTGCTACTCATGGGAACAGCCTGCCTGAGCAAAATGGCTGCTGCTGATTGGGGAGGAGTCTACACCAGGATCCCACTGGCTCTTTTCTCAGTTCTCTCCCCAAGGCCTCCTTTCTCCATCTCTTCTCACATTTCTCCAGCCCACTCTTTCCCCTCCTTTGTCAGAGTCCATGGTAAGTGGCTGCAAATTAAAATTTATGTTTTGGCCCTTTGAACAGCTCTTTGTGTCTCCAGCAGCCTGTCTCTGGTGGAAAGCAACTCTGCCGCTTTTTGCAGCTGGCTGTTATCTGTGTACTTTTTGGGCTCTGGTGCTGTAGGCTGGAGATCCTCTCCAATGGTTCAGACTCCACTCTTCTCAGGGGGATCCAACTGGCTATTTAAATATCCTTCTCCACTGCCATCCATGGGCATTCAGCCTGCCTTCTCAAGTCTCTATGGCACACCTTACCAGACAGGTTGTGCTAAAGCTGATCCTCTGTCTGTCTTTGGTTACAAGGCCCCTCTTTCACTATTGTTCAGTTGTTTTTCCCAAGTGATTTCTCCACAACTTCATTGTAATTCTAGATTGGTCCTGGGAGGAAGTCATTATGCCTTCCACTCACACCTGTGCCATCTTGAAGTCTCTCACATCTACTTTCCTATGCAAATTTTCAATAATTTTAGAGAATTCAGTTGTTGCCCTTGCTGTTCACCATATAAGGGACTCATAAATACAGGTTTGTTCCTTGGGAGATGATTCAGATCTCTCATTAAGAGAGAAAGCTGCTTTAGATTCACTTTGTCTTTAGTTTTTCTGAGAAACTCTGAATGGATCACAGAAGATGGTATTTTGCTTCTGAAAACAGACATATAAAATCAATATACATATAATTTATATATAATTGGCAGTCTATTTCAACTGTTCCTGGAGTCTGGGTTCTTTTTCACCTCCTAGATTGAGTTTTCTTTCATAGGTTCAGTGTTTTAGAAACCTTGAGGGAAATGAAAAAAGAAAAGATTAAGGGTTTGGACTCTGAGTAAATCTTGCTAAATTTGAAAAATGACAATTCTTTCTTTATTTGGTCATTGCAGTGCAACAGGCCCAGTAGCTGAGTGATTATAAGAAAATAAAAGCACCAATAAATTGGTCAGTTTCTGTCACCACCATGAAAACCTGAACAGTTACTCCTGGGAACCTCCAAAAAAATACATGAAATTAATGTAAGGAGATGATTCTGAAAATTGAATATGGAACTTTATGAAAAGCAACCAGGAAAACTTCTATAAATGCACCAGGTATTTAAATTAGCTTTAAAATAATGAACATCAATTTTCAATCTTCTAAGCTATTGTATATCAAAGAATGTGATAAATGTTGCAATATCAATTTTTGCTCTGGTGCAAAAAAATATTATTCTCTGTAGATGTTGCAACATAAAACAAAAATGCTTTTATTACCAGTAACCATGATGTGACAGGCCTGATAAATGCAAGTTTAAGATTTCTTTGGGTTTTGGCATCCCTTTGCACTTATTTTTGAGTTACTAATAGATTCTGTGGGTTTGACCAGCCATCATTTAAGAGTGTCATTTAGCCTAAAATGACAGAGAAGTAAAATGTTCTTAAATGTCCAATTTTTCTTTTTCTCCTGACTGAGTTGCTAATCACTAAGAGTAATATCTTTTGTTCATGTTGTCTAAGTGATGAAACAGTCATTGCCAAATGATGAATATCAAACAGAGATGTTTTCATTTAAGACTCTTGAAAAAAACTTTAACAGGAACCTGGCTACCCAATTCTTTTGTTTTGTTTTGTTTTGTTCCAATTAAATGGACCTTAAATATTCCTTATGTAAAACCTATTCATGTTATATGTAGCTTACTACAAATGGGTTGGTTTATTGACTAATTAGTACATTGAAGACCAAAGCATAATTTTACTGTTTTCTCATACATGAGGGAGGTTTCTAAAATGGTGACAGTTGGGGACCTACATGTAAATAGTTAATGACAAAACAAATTCATTGCTTTCCAAGAAGCATTTTCTTTGAAAGTTATGTGATCATATTTGAAACACCACACAGTAGCCACATTAGGGATCTCTGGTCTGGTTATCATGAATTTTGAAATGTAAATAACAAGCTCAGAGCCGTCAGGGTGTCTTGGAAGTTGAAATTTAACTAACTCAATATTTTGACTTGCCTTTTGGCAAAACAACTTTTTTTCCTCACAAACAGTTCTAAAAAAACCTTAAATATTTCAAAGCTTGCACAAAAAAAATCTTATCACTGTTAGAACTTTTATTTATTCATTCATTTCTTCATTTCTGTTAACTTATGCCACCCTCCCTTTCTTTTAGTTTCAAGTGTATGCCAAGCACTGTGTGATACACATGTGGAGCAATAGTAAACAAGGCTGATAGTTCTGATAGCTCTCCTTTCCTACAAAGACTATATCAATGGGAATTTAAATAAAGAACAATAAATAAGGCAGATTTACACAGTGATAAAGTGACAGAAAGAGATAGGACAATGGGATGTTACTCTAGACAGAAATTCAATCAACAAAGGAATCAAACCAAGAACAGTGGTAATCAAAATGTGTTCCCTGGACCAGAAGCATCCACATCACCTGACATCATGATGCAAATGCAAATTCTTTCCATCCCCTTGACTTAGTGAATCAGAAACTCTGGAGTAGAGGCAGGCCCAGGTGGCTTGTTATAGCAGGCACCATCCTCCTCCCCTCAAGTGATTCTGATGCACTCCCAGTGACTCTGAGGCAACTTTTCACCTTACAATTCTGCTGACCCTTGACCACACAACTATCCCCCTACCTCTAAGTTACTTCTAATTTTTTTTGCTCCTCAAAAAGAGTCTACTTTTTTTCTTACAATTTTCCTTAATCCTACTCCAATCAAGTTTATGTCTATAGTACTAGATCAAAACTGCTTATGCCAAAATTACCAATGACCCCACTTTGCTAAATTCAAAGAATTTTTATTGTCTTACTTGAGTTATTTACAGCATTTGACACAGTTGGCCAACCTGCTTCCTTGAAGTCCTTCCTCGTCTTGGCTGTCTCCTTACCTTACTAATGAGTCCTTTCTGGTGGGCTCCCTTTATGTGCTCCACCTGTAAACTGCAGTGCACCAGAGCTTAGGCTTAGAACCTCCTTTCTCCACTATCTCTAGTTACTTCTTCACTGATCTCATTTTTCCCCCCATGGGTTTAAATACCATCTATATACTTTGAACTACCAAATTTAGATCTCTATATTTGATTTTTCCTGGAACTTCAGACTTCCACTGTCATGTAGATGTCTAATAGGCATTTTAAACTTAACAAGATCTTAATAGAACTTCCGATTCTCACCCTAAAACTTGCTTCCAAATCTCAATAAATAACAGCTCCATCTTCTGAACTGCTCTGGCCCCAATACTTGGAGATATATTTGACTCTCATTTTTTTTCATTCAACATCCAACCTTTTATTTTTTTTTTAATTAATTTATTTACTTTTTAAATACATTTGTCTCTGCCTTCCCCCCACCTCTTTCCCTTGCCCCCTCCCACCTTCCCTCCCTCAGCTCTTCCCCTTTGGTTTTGTCCATGAGTCCTTGCTATATGTTCCTTGACTTTCCCCTTCCCTTCCCTTTCCCTGCCCCCCCCTTCCCTCTTGTCACCATTCAGACCCAAGCCACCATTATATCATACTTGAATAATTGTCTAGAATCCTAATGGAAGTCCCTGCTCTCAAACATGCTCCCTACTTCTTTCCACCTTACTCAAAGAAAAAAACAGTTTTCTGTAATAAACCACAAAGCCCCACATGATCTCCCTCCTGTTATCTCTCAGAGCTTCTCTTCTACTACCCTGCCCCTTGTTCCCTCCACTGCATTCACTTGGCTTCCTAGCTTTCCTCAAAAAAGTTGTGCTCCTGGCTCAGGATCTTTGCATTTGCTTCTTCAACTACCTGGAGTGTGTTTCCTCCAGATATTTTCATGACTCCTCTATAATTTCCTCCAGAATCTGTCCGGATGTCTTCTTAGCAGCGATATATGCCTTATTTTACTTTCCCCATAGAATGTATCACCCTCTGAGACACTATATAATTACTTACATATTTGTTTATTATCTATCTCTCCTTAGAATTGAGAGCAGATACTGTGGTTTTATTCACTGTTTTCTCTCTAGTGCATAGAATAATACCTAGCACTTAAAATGCTATTTAATAAATATTTGCAAAAAGAATTAATTCAGTGCTTCAAATCTCAGGTCAAATATCTACCTCCTCAGAGTAGATTAATCCATCTAAAATGCCCTTCCACACAGTTGCTCTCTCCAGGGGTGTCCAACCCTTTGGCGTCTCTGTGCCACACTGGAAGAAAAGTTGTCTTGGGTCATGCATTAAATACATTGCAACATGTAATCAGAAAAAGATCTCATAATGTTTTAAATAAATTTAAGATTTTGTGTTGGGATTCATTCACAGCCATCCTGGGCTGTATGTGGCCCATGGGCCACAGGTTGAACACCCTTGCCCCATCATTTTGTTTATTTCCTTATTGCAATTATAAAGATCTGTGCTAACTTGCTTACTACTTTATTTGTTTATAATGTGGTCCTCCCAAATACACTAGATTGAATCCCCCATGGGGCCCAGGACCTCATCAGTCCTCATGTTGCTTAGCAGAGCACCCAACAGTGGTACACCTCAACTGTTTTTCATACATATATGGAAAGGAATATAGTGCTTTCTCTATACTCTCTTGATACTGCCCTATTTAATCTTTTTATCAAACATCTGAGGTATATGACAATATTTTCATTCTATTTATAGAAATACCAGAACCCAAAGAAGCTAATAACTTCCCTAAAGTTACTTAGAAAGTGAATCAAAACACCCATGTCAAATTCTAAAATCCACTCTCTTTTCACTACCTTCCTCTGTGGGGAAACCAGCCAGAGGGTCAATAGAATCTTTCTGACATAACACCTGAATATGATGAAAAGATATTTGTCTAAGGTGTTAATAATCAATAATGGCTTTATGACTATTCCTCTCCATTACTTTACTGCTCCTTTTAAAACATCAATATTTTAATTCAAATGAATAATAAAGATATTCATACCTATAATAAAAAAAATGTTTGGGAAAATAAGGTTTTCATTGCCTTTAATGACTTGAAAATGGTAGCTAATTTCCTGGACTACATCTAGGGGATGATGATGTAGTGAAGGAGGTATTGAATTTAGAGTCCAGGTCTGCCACAGATTATAATTTGAAGAGAATTAATCACCTCTTTAAGTGGCAATTTTCTTACCTAAATAGTGAGTACAATACATACTTGAAAGAACTGCAGCAATCAGAGGGATAACAAAGTATGCCAAATTGTCTTTAGTCATCTCAACATCATTACTACCCCTTCTGGGTTGTCCTCTGCATTGCATAGAAGCCAGAACTGCAATTCACAGAACCTCCCAGTCAGAATATCTCCAAGCTGATTCTGCCAGGGAAAAGCACTTGTAGAAGAAGTGGGGAGCAAGAGGGAAATCAGGTGATTACGTAAAGAGAGGTTGGAGCAGAGGCGCAGTTTGCTGCAGTGTCTGAGTGCACCCCATGAGTCATCCACTTCAGGCACCCGAGGGAGCAGGCTGCATCTTCTGGGACTCCCTGCTCTTCATGTGGCCACCTGAGCTGGTCAGCAGGTTTCCTGGGCTCCTGAGAGTCAAGGCAGCTTTCAGCGAGTATCCAGACAAGCCAGTTCAGGGCTGTAGATTGAGATGATTAGAAGCTTTCCTGACTTTTCTTCCCTCACACTTTCCAAAAGTTGCACAAGCCTCTAATTCCCTAAATTCAGTCTCCTAATGCTGCAATATACAGAGTGGTTTCTGTTTGAATCCCAAACAATACTAAAAATATTAACAATGTATGCATATTGAGCACTGATCATGAGCAGAACCAGATGCACCATCTCCTTGAACTTTTACCATCGTCTTGTGAGGTAAATTCTGGTCCATTTAGCCTATGAGGAAATGTAGGCTTAAAGAGGTAATTTGTATGCAATTTATAAGCACCAAAGTGGGAATTAAATAAGTGTTTTACTCAGTTCAGGCTGCTATAACAATATACAATAGACTTAATGGCTTAAGCAACACAACTTTGTTTCCCACAGACTTGGAGGCTGGAGGTCCAGGATCAGGGTGTCTAGATGGTCTGATTCTGGTGAAGGCTCTCTTCCTAGGTGTGGACTACTGACTTGTGAAGTGTATCCTCACTTGTCAGAAAGAGAGGTGAAAGATGTCTGGAGTCCCTTTTATAATGGTGGTAATCCCATTCATGAGAAATCCACCCTCATGACCGAAATATTTCCCAAAGACCTCACTTCCTAATGCCTCCACATTGAGGGTTGAGAGTTCAAAATGTGAATTTGGGAGGATGGGCAAAAACATGTCCATGATAACAAGAAAGTACATTATAAACTGAAAGGCACTGTATAGATGAAATATGTATGGCTATATATTCTTTCCCTGTAGAATTTCCCACAAGCACGAATACAAATGCTTCCTTCAGGGACTGTCCTCAAAGTTTCTCAATCTAGGATTTCTTAGTCCCAGCATTATTGAAATTTTTGGATGGATAATTTTTGCTTTAGTGGGAGGGAGCTAATCTGCACATTGTAGGATGTTTTGCAGCATTTCTGGTCTCTACCCACTACTAAACACCCCTTATTATATGGGTGTGACAACCGAAAATGCCTTCAGGCATTGCAAAATGTCTCCTGAAGAGCAAAATGTATCTTCCTATCTCTTCCCACTCCCTAGATGAGCCACTGAGTTGAAGGCTTCTGGTTCCAGTACTAGAGCTGTGATGGCCACAGGGTCAGCCTCATTGTGACCCCCTGACTAGCTTTCTATGTTCTCTGGCAGCAGATAGCTTCTGTAGGTGAGTGCATACCTTTACAAAACCTGAAAAGAAGATACAGAGTATTGTATTTAGTATGGCAACGTTTTTGGTTTAAAAATATTAAAACACACCTATACCAAAAAATAAGGCATGCTCACCAACCTGTTCATGTTCATGGACTAGAACAAGAATAGAAGGGATGATGAGCTTTCTCTAAATCTGTTTCTGCTATGGTTTGACTTAGTAGAACAAGCGAAACTTTTCCAAATATTTTTTCAAACAATTTTATTGATTACAATTAAACAAAGCAGTAAAAATTGGTGCTCCCAGTATGTGTAGATCCTGGTAAAGGACACCAAGGTGAAGATCACAAAGTCCCTGTCCAAAGCCACCAATCATTTTGGAAAGAGCAGGAGGTTTGAAAAGCTGAGAGAGTGTTCTCAGAATGTCCCCAGAATATTCTCAAGTATTCTAGGAATGCACACTCAAGATTGTAGGTCCTAAGGCAAAGCGCTAAGTGACAATCTAATTCTGAACACATTACTGCCTTGCATCCTAGCAGTTCCAAATCAACATCTCTTCTTGATGGCTGTGTAATCCTGAAAAGTACTGAGTTTGTAATCATAGGCAACAGGACCTTTATTTACCACATACAAAAAGTTGACAATCCCTTCTCCCTACCTACCTTTTCCTAACCTAGCCATCTTCTCCACACCTGCAGGGGCAGGGTCGTTCTGCCCCAATTAAACAAGAAAGAGTTAAAGATTGTGTATGTTCCCTCATTCAATTAATATCAGCCACCAACGTTATAAGTTCTTTGAGTTAAGGACTGTATTACTCAACTCTAGATGTCTGCAAACACCTACCACCTTTCTCAAACTAACTTGGTAACTAACTGGATCTGAACCTGAGGGCAAAATCATTGATGGTGCAGAAATCTGGTTTTCAGCAACTACTCAGAGATGCTTTTGCACAGAAAGTATAATATTTTTATATAGTATTTAATAAATATTTTAGCATATAAATTGATTCGGGTGAAACCAAGTGAATCCTTCATTGAATACTAAAATATAAAGAGATACTGAGTTGAAAAAGTGCAAGTTTTTCAAGCTTGGCATTTCCCTTCCATGAACCTCTGTGATTTGGGTAAAAGTAGAGTAACTTTTAAATTAGAGAGCAGTCTAAAAGTCCTTTAGAAATGGATATGATTTTAATGTCATGGCAAATGGCCCCAAATTCTGGTAGACTTTGGAAATTAAGTGTAATATCTGGGCAAACTATTAGTCAACTGTATTCCTCTGAGAAGTGTTTGAGAGCAAATGATTACTAAAAATATCACCGGAAGCTCATTTCATCACCTTCCTAAATTCATTTTAGAGGATCTAAATTTCCTTCTGCCTGAATGTCTGCCTGGAGCAATCAAATCATCTCCAAGCCAGCCAAGTGAAGGGGACTGAAATGGACACATCTAAGAGCACCTGAGCGTTCAAGTTCTAAGTCACCATAAGTTTCAAGCCATGTTCTAACTCAAAAAGGATGTGCTATAAATTTTGATATGCAAAGGGAATAAGACTGCTTCTTTAAACCACTCTAGCAGGAAGATGACTCAGACAAATGCAAAGGAGATTTTTGGCACACAATAAACAGAAATAAATAGATTTTAAACAGTAAATAAACATTAATTAGTCATTATAGGAAGACTGTAAAATTATGTTTATACTGAAAGGACAAAATTTGGGGGGAATGGTACACTAAAAACTTCATTTTAAATTATAAATTTTTGTTTAAAGAGCAAATTGTCTTAAAACCTTCATTTTATTACTCAGCACTTTATGAAATATTTTGCATTACATTTTAATTAAAGTTATAATTACAGAACCAAATATAATTAGCTTTTCTTCAAAAGAAATTGGAAGTGAACTTACTTTATTAAATTTTCAATTTGTTTCCTGCAGTGTTACATAGTTTATTCTAATTAATTAAAGGAGAACTCATAAATATTTTATCAACATGGGAATATGATTAAAAACTCAAGAACTCTTCCCTTGATATTCAAATTTTATACCCTTAATTTGGGACTCATATAGATGGATGCAGATGAAGTAGAAGGGGAAGCCCTCAGTATGTTCCCTTTTGACCTGATGCTTAGCATCAAGGTTGGTTGAAGCAGTTATTTCTCCATTTTATTTCCTTATGGGTCAGCATTTCAAAGTCATTTTGAAGTGTTCCCAAAGGAGAAAAGGGAACCAGCAGGCTTTCTTCATCTTTTCTGAGTGGATACAATAGTGGGTACCATTTGTCCCTATCAGACATGATATTTCTATCTGCTTCTGCTGCCCTTACAAACCCTTCTAAAATATAAATTCCACAAGGACAGGTGCTTTATTTGTTTTGTCAGTTGTCTATCCACCGCACTGAAGAGAGCACCTAGCTCAAAGTAAGTGCTCAATAAATGTTTACTGAGTGAGTGAATACACCCAAATTTTCTAAAATTTGACCCTCTGAAGACTAGTTCTTAAAAGATAAGTAAATATTCATTCAATGATATCCATGTCAAGTAAGGGAACATGCTTAGTTTCTTTTTTTATTTCAGTTTTATTGAAGTATAATTGATACATAAAATTTTAAGATATTTAAATGTATACCCAGCTGATTTAACATGAATATATGTTATGAAAGGGTTCTTCTCACCTATTTAATTAACACCCCCATCACCTTACATATTTATTTATTTTTTTTGTTAGGAACAGTTAAGTTGTAATCTTTCAGCAAATTTTAGTTATACAAATACAGTGTTATCAACTAGAGTCATCATGTTTTACATTAGAACCTCATAATTTAATCATCTTAGTGTTGAAAGCTGATACACTTTTACCAACCTGTACCTATTTTCCCTATCCGCTAGCCCCTGGTAACCAATTTTCTTTTCTTTTTTAATTCTATTTTTTATTACAGTTTATATTAAACACTTTTTATTAGTTTCAGGTGTACATCATAGCAGATAGACATTCATATGGGTTACAAAGTGTTCCCTCTGATGATTCAAGTACCCACCTAGCAACATACTCAATTTTTATAATATTATTAACTATATTCCTTATGCTGTACTTTATATCCCTGTGACTACTTTGTGATTACCAACTAGTACTTCTTAATACCATCACCCTTTTTTACCCCATCCCCTAACACCTCGCCCCTCTGGCCTCTATCAGTTTGTTCTCTGTGTCTGTGAGTCTGTTTCCATTTTTCTTGTATGTTTATTTTGTTCTTTAGAATCTACATACAAGTAATATCATATCGTATTTGTCTTTCTCTGCCTGATTTATTTTACTTCGGTAACCACTATTCTACTCTTAGTTTCTAAGAGATTTTTTAAAGTCTAACTTATAGAAACATAGTTTCTTAAGAGAAATACTTCCAAGAAGGAAATCAAATGTGTAATTTTACCCATTCTTTGATGACCAATAACAGTTTTTCTCCTACTGGATATCTCATGAGACTAGTGTTCTGCAGAACATATGCTGGGAAATGCTGCAGTATGTCTATGGGGCTTTGGAACCTTAAGTACATAATTATGCAGTCAGTTATGTCTCTCAGTTCATGGTGCATTGTCATAACCAACCTGGGGTGCCAAGCCCCCATCTTGATCAGGTGACTGACTGATCAATTCAACCCTAACTATCCCCTTCTTATTCCCATGTAGGCAACCATTATGTGTTCAATGTGCATATTTTTGTCCATATATATTGTCATATTGGGCTGGACAAGGCATGGAGGGGATATAGAAGGAAGTGACAACTCTGAATATTCTTTTTTGTATATAGTTTAACTTTCTGAAGCTTTTAATCTTATACATATATTCAGACAGATATATACATATGGATGGAAAGAAAAAGGAACTAAAACTGAAAGCAAACTGAACTACATAAATTTAATTGTATTTCAGATGAATAGTTATAACCAACCTTAAATGAAATGGAAAGAGAGACAGAAAGAAAGGAAAAAGAGGGAGGGAGTGAGGAGGGGAGAAGGGAGAAAGAAAAGATAAATGGAAGAAACTAATCCAAGTAATTGACAATACATTCTCTGTTTGGGGCAGAATAAGGTAAAGTTAAGAGAGAGCAAGGATTTCAAAGAAGTTCTGAAGTATTTTTAATGAGACTTGCTTTTTGTAATGAGTTAGCAAAGCAATTGTAAATAATTTTAGATGTATTATAAGATTGAGCAAATGAATAAATTTGGGAGCCAGATTTCTCAATCAGGAAGAAAGTACATAAAACATGAAATAGGAAAGACAAGAAAGCACCCTATAGGGATAGTTTGGAAATTAGGGATATTGGTGTGAATTCACAATTTTGAAGATATGTGTATGTGTGTGCATACACATGTATATGTGCTCATGCTTTAGCAAATATGTATATAGGTATATGTATACAATAAATATAATGTATATTATATAATAAATGTGTGTTCATGCATGTAATTCCTACCTCTGTGCATTAAAATGGCCAAACACCACAACCCAGCAGCACTGAACACACCTAGAGCCTAGAGCCAGGTATCTATTGCATTCCCCACTAAAGGGAGACAGAGTCCTCAAACCAATGGCTGATTCCAGGGATTGGCTGAATAGACACAGGATGAGCCTAGAACTTCTTGTTATACTATAAAATAAGTGCTCAAACAATTAGTGGGGGGCATGTCTCAGTGTTATCGAACGTGGACCTGTTGAAAGGGGAGCCCCAGATATTGTTATTATGGAACAACATCCCAGCTTTTCCCCAGGGTCCCTCTGTTATAAATTCATTGCCCACCACCCTTTGAAATTATGGCTTTTGATGGCAGAGTTTGGTGAAAATGAAAGGAACTATTTATTCAAAAGCTATATAGGTTTTGAATAATGGCTAAATGTCACCATCAAATCTCAAAATCCCTTTGTAACACCCACCAACACACACAGTCCTGCCTTCCCCACCTTTGCCCAGTCAGGCCAGTTAGAGGTACCATCCTTCAGAAGAAAAAGAACAGAAGTCCAGAGCTCAGGTAGGCAGGCCTCTCACTGTTCCGAGCACCATCCACTGTGTTGCCGCACTCTCCAGTTCTTAATTCAGAACCACATGACACCTTTTCATGACCCAATAGCAAGAGCCCTTTCTCCCTTTTCCTCCCCTTGTGGTAAGGAGCAAACCATCTCCAAGCTCTCATGCATACATGCTGTAACCAGGGGAAGCCGCCTGCATGGCTGATATATCTTGCTTTCCTGATTCCTAAGCGGAGTGGTCAAGGGAGCCCCTACTCTGCTCCCAAAACTGCATGGTCAAAAGCCTCTAGCATGGCTGCTGCACATGGGTCCCAACCCTGGTGGGAATCCTCCTCTGCAACCCCAAATCTGACTCCTTCAGGCAGCTGCTACAACACTACAACCAGGGGAACTGCCTTCCCAGTTACATTCTGGGTTTAAGTTACAAAAACCTTCCAGGTTAGCCTTGTTGATATGCAAAATAACCATCTTTGCATATGAGGCATGAAGCTATCCTGCGGTTATTGACATGCAAAATGACTTCCAGTGGCCCTGCTCTCTGTCTCCCATCCACCCCCTATAGCAGCCCCCCTTGGTGGGGGTAAGAATATACTATATTTTTCTTGGACACCCAATTTCTGGACCCCATTGCAAATCCCCTTTAGGGGGGCCTAGCTGCACCCTGTTATATAAGGATATAGAAGGAAGCTTAAAGGTACTCCTATAACAGGGAACAGCTAGGTCTCCCAACAAGGGGGGATTTGTAATGGGGTCCAGAATGTGGGGTGTCCAAGAAAAATATAGGATATTCTTCCCCTACACACACAAGGAAGGCCACCATGGGGATGGGAGACTTGGAGCAGGGCCTTTCAGAGTCATTTTGCATGTCAATAATAGCAGGATAGCTTCATACCTCACATGCAAGGACAGTTATTTTGCATATCAACAAAGATAACTAGGAAGGTTAGTATAATTTAAACCCAGAATATAACTGGGAGGCAGCTCCCCGTCCCCCAGGGCCCATTGTAGCACCCGTGCAGGAGAGCTCAGAGATGGTTCACTCCATGGCCGCAGGGGAACAATGCAAAAAGCACACGGGAAGGAAAGTGGAAAAAGGACTCTTGCTGGTGGGCCACAAGAAGGTGCCATGTGGTTTTGGATTAAGAACTAGAGATGGAAGTGACACAGCTGATGGCACTGGGAACCGCAAGAGACCTTCATGGCTGAGCCCTAGACTTCTGTTCTTTTTCTTCTGAAGAATGGTACCCCTGACTGGCCTGACTGGACAAAGAGGGGGAAGGCCGGACTGAGTGTGTTGGTGGGTGCTTTAAGGGATTTTGAGATTTAATGAGGACATTTAACCATTATTCAAAACCTGTATAACTTCTGAATAAATAGTTCCTTTCCTTTTCACCAAACTCTGCAATTGAAAGCTATAATTTCTAATAGTGGCAGGCAAAGAACCTAGAACAGAGGGACCCCAGGGCGTTGTTTCAGTAATAGTATCTGGGCCCCCCCCACCTGACAAGTTCATTTTTCAGGAACACTCCCACTAGCCAATATGGGACAATTTCAGTACCAAAATAATTTACTATAGTAATCTATTAGAAGCCATTTTGGAAGGAAAAAAGAAATTTATTATTTCATATAAATAATAAACATATGGGAGAAAAGAGAAGGCTTTTGCTTACAGAAGAATGTCATGTGCTACCTAAAAATATTTAAAAGGAATACTAGGTTAAAAAATCAGCACTTCACAATTATTGTAATAAATATTAGATTGGGCAAGATTTGTGAATGGATGCTAGAATCTAGGTAAACTCGATGAGGAACAGAATCTGTGCATGCTCTTAACATGTTTCCCAAAGGTGTGTAGTGCTGTAAGCAAAAAAAAAAAAAAATCTATTATAGAGTGGAGAAATAAGACGATACCCCCAATTAAAGGACAGGTAGGTATTCTGCCTCCAAACCTGACACCTGAAACATGCCATCACTTATTCAGTGTTGTGGCCAAGAATGCATAACCTGAATGTAATCATGAGGAAACAAAGTTCAAATGAAGAACGTTCCATCAAAACAAATGGGTATGGAGGAGTAATATAGCTTTTAAAATTATCATCATCATAATAAACAAAGAAAGGTTATGGAAGCGCTTCATATTATAGGAGACAAAGAGAAGTGACAACTAAATGCAACACCTGGCTCTAGTCTGGATCTGGTAATGGAGCAAGAACATGCTATGAAAGACATCTTTTAACCAACAGATATACTTGAAATATATTAGAATTATATCAGTATAAATTGTGAAAGTGATAACTGTACTATGATTATAAAAGATCATATCTTTATTCTTAGGAAATACACAGCAAAGTATTTTGGGGTAAATGGCCATGATAGGAATACACTCTCCTATAGTGGTTCAAGATTAAGGACACATGTGTCAATGACTAAGGGAGGGAGTGAAACGTTAATTGGTACATCTGGGTAAAAGGTTTCTGCTTATTCTTCACATTATACTTGTCTTACTTGAAATTATCCCATTTATATCACATTATTCTATCTTATCTGAAGTTGTTTCCAAGTAAAATTTTAAAAATTAAAAAGAATTGTTTATTAAAGGAATGGTCTTTCCAGAATGGTATTAATATTAAAGCTGGGTGATGAGTATGTAAGAGGATTAATATTCTATTCTTTTTAATTTTTACAATGAAGAGTTTTCTGTTTTTCAGAAATGGTTTGACTGTTATTGGATTTTAGTTAAATGTCTGATTTTACGTGTTGACCATAGGCCATTTATAAAGGCAGCACTTGTGAGACATTATGAAACTAACATACATGTGCCTTCAAAGCTGAAGCTTGCATAGCTCTCCAGAGTCATTGAGTTCAATACAGAGACAAAGATCTCTGATCTTTGCTGTTATCTCATTGAGCTTATTCCATCTGTCTCTCTGTCTCTGTTTCTCTCATTCTTTGGGGCAGTCTATGGTGCTGTGATAAAATAGAACACCTTCTGAATTCCCCTTCTTCAGGATCTCTCACTTTTGTCTAGACTTTTTCATCATATTTAATATTATTTCATACCTCTACAGCATAACTATACTTATTGAACACTTTCACATACAGAATCTCAAGATATCCATAACCTTCTGGTGAACAGACATACATACCCATGCCAACTTCACCAGCAAAGAACCTAGAAGCCAGGTGGTACATCCAATGTCACCAGAAACAAGAATTAGAACCCAGCCCATTTTCTTCTATACTGTATATACTTGCCCGATTAATAGTGTGTGGCATCATGAAGCCTGAGACAAATGGAAAAATTAAGCATGGCCCTTGTCTATTAATAATTTCTGATAAACTTTTAAATAACTATACAGGGCTCTTTTCAGCTTATGATCCACTCCAACACCTGTGGTTTTTTTTCTGCTGTTCCCAGTCTTAGAACTAAGTCTTTTGCATTTATCCATATTGACTTCATCTCCATGTGAAATATTTCCATATGTTTATCACTGTCATCATTTAGCATGGTATCTGTTTGCCTAAAATGAGTCAGGTCTCAGCCACAGCAGCTTGTTGGATTGGCATGAGGACCTAAAGTGAGTTGCTTTGTTAATTATTACCTGATTTTTTTTTATTTTATCTTCTCAAATACGTTTTTGCGTGTTATCCTTCAGTTCAGATACAATAACCCTGTGGAATGTGTAAATAACTTTTATTATCCTATTTGATGATTTTTAGTTCAAAGCCTTGGAAAGCAAAATGATTAATAACAGGTCACAGGGCTGAGACCAAAATGACTCAGGTCTCCTGATTCTCAGACACGTGGACTTTTCATTAAACATGGTGGGTCACATCATTAAGATAAACACTATAATTATGGCTTTTCAAAAATGCTAGAAACTAAACCTATAATTAAAAGAGCAGCTGCAATTTAGTGAGTGTTTAAGTATTAATTTAAATATATAAAAGAATATTAAGCAGAATGTTTTATGTGGTTCTTGGACATCAACTAAGTCCTAAAGTGCCAAAAGGCAATAAGTAACCCCTTATACAAATAAGATGGCCAGTCTTGTCCTTTGACTCTTACCCCCATCACCCATCCAGTCCATCCATATAAGCAGAAGACTAGAGTTAAGAGAGATTTGTTGAATCAGGACAACTGTTAGCCCAGTGGCTATCCTGCCAGCCACGTGAGGGAGTTTCCAAGAAGAGATTTGGAGTTTGAGAACAAGATGGGAGACTAAGGTTTCATTCCCTGACAAACTTCATTCAGGTCTACAGAAAATCTTAGCATTTCTCACCTCTCCCCTTGCCCCCCACCACCATGCAGAGATCAGTGATAAGATTATTGAAGTTTTCCTATGAGTACCCTAAGTTTGGGGGCACTTGTGATGCAAGAAGCCAATATTCATTTCCTGTTTGAAGTTTTCTGAAGATGGGAGGGGAAGCTGGATAGAGGCAACCCAACAGCTGGGAGAAGAGAAGTCAGCAGTGGGGCAGACTATATATCTGGCAGAGCAAGGTTCCCAGGCACCAAGGAACTTGGTTACTTGGCTCAAACCACCCTGATGGAGCCATGTCCAAGATCACTCCACATGGGAAGCAGGGGAGCCCCACAGAAATAGGGTGTGGTGTGGGCCATGAAAGGCAGCTGTGAGTCACTGTTACCAAAACTTCAGCAAAAAGGAGAAGAGCTTTGTTGAACAATTTCCCTCAATGTCCCTGTCTTGGATCGCATTCCCTAAGAGCAGACTTAAAGACAAGGAGTGAGATGGGATTTAGTGAGTGAGACATCTCAGCAAGAGACCTGTAAAAAGAGGAATGCAACAGAAAAGGGCAGGGGGAAGAGCCCATCTAGGATGTGGCTACAGGTAAGTCTAGGCTTGAGTTGATCTATGGATGGAAAATGTTCTGTAGCATGAACTACCCTGTAGAATTGTTCCCTGTTGATGCAGAGGGCTAGCTTTTTGTGTTCCCATGTCAGTGAGTCACTAGATACGAGCAACTGGAATTAGACAATGTACGTAACCATGGACAGTTCTCAGAAGAAGGGCAGCTGTTAGCCATCCACAGTCAGTTTAACTACAGGATATCTGCACTGGACCAGTAAAGGGATCTTGTTGGGGAATCAGTAGCTTCTACTACACTCTTCATCCTCCAAAGGGAATTTTTTAAATCAGTGATTTTCAGCTGTTTCCATGTCATGGTATACAGAAACTAATCACTAAAATTCTGCAGCACACCAGAAAATATATATATTTTTTTGCTAATCTTCAAAAAAATAGATATAATTTTTATTCATTCATGCCAAATGGCTATTGTTGTATTGGCTGTTGTCATTTTTTTATTTGACAATCTAAGGGAAAAGAAGTCAGTGCTCCTAACTAAATAGTCAGGTATTGCATGTTTTAAAAATTCTTGTGGCACACCAGTTGAAAATTGTTGTTCTAAGCATGATATTTCAGGGACGTTGACCTATAGTTACTCACTGTAGTGACCTTCTTATAGCAGCTTATATTGTCTTTTCTTTCCTTCCTGTTTCTCTTTCCCCATTTCTTCACTTGTACTACATGAATTCATCTCCTAGAAAACTAACTACACTCAGCTTTTTGTCCCAGGGTCATTGTGGGGGAGAGGGAAACCCAAACTAAGACAATTACCAGAATAAAATTGTTCTATCATTAAATGTTTCCTACAGCCATGGATTCCAGCTAGATAGCTTTAAGAAGCAAAGAATTGAAGATTGTGTTTGGAGCATAAAAGAATAAAGCTATTTTCTGCTTATACCTCCATGAAATTTTGGTTGGTTAATAACTTGATACTCATTCATTATGTATTTAATCCTCACAGCAACTTTCTGAGACAGGTGTAATTATCTCTGCTCTTCACATAGGAAAACAGAAGTTCAGAGAAGGTATTTGCCCAAATTCTCTCAGCTGAGATTCAAATTCAAGTATTATGATTTTAAAGCCAATTTTCTGATCCACTAAACCACACTGCCTTCAGAACAGATATTCATTTGCTTATTTCTAAATTTAAATGTAGGGTTCCCAAAACAACTTTTAAGATAGTGATGGTATGAAGTACAGTTTTTATGTGATAAAAGACCCATTTTTCCTTTTCTAAAATAGCCAGGAAGATGAAAAGGGCAGATGTCATTTTCTGTTGTTAAACTGACAACATTATTGATATTTTTCAAATTATTACAAGAAAGACCCAGCACTTACATGTTTTATTTGTCAGTTCCTATATTGTTTGGACATTACATTATTTATGTCAAAAACAGTATATTGGATAAACATTTATCCACCCAATGACATTTACTAGTTATAGCCAAGAATTTTAAGACCAGAATAAAAGATTGGAAAAAGAAAGGAAATAAATCAGTATCTTATTTCTCTGGCACTCTCCCTAATATGTAGAGATTGTGCTTAAGTTATAAACTCCATTCCCAGTGTTTGCTCTACGGGGTTGACACAACTCCTTAGGCATCTGGCTACTAGAAATAACTATTATATCAGCCAGGTAAATAGGAAGATGTCACCACAGTTTCCATATAAGAGGTCAGTTGTATGGTAACTACAGTACAAATGTTAGCATCTGTCTTTGATCTAAATTAGGCCTTGACACGTATTAGCTATGCAATATTAGACTAATTTTTTATGTTTCTTAGGACTCAGTTTCCCCCAAATGAAAACTGGAGACAGTAATAGCTGCTTCCTGATAGAATTTGGAAAGGATTAAATGCACACAAAGGGGTCATATGGTATCCGGCCACAGAGTAAGCATTCACCAAATGTTATCTATAATTAATAGTATATTCTTTTCTGATTAGAATAGAGTAGGAGAGTACTTGGATGAAAGTAAATACAGTTAATTTCGCAAAGTTTTGGCCTGTGTAGTTTCAGTCTTAGGAGACCAGATTTTCCTAGAGGCTACCAGCTAAATGGTGTGCACATATTTACTGTGCAGTGCACACCAGAATAAATGGATTATTGACTTTATTTATCTGAAACAGTGCCACTTTACAGCATCCCCCTATATTGTTTCTCCTGGGGATTAGCCCTCTCCTGGGAAAGCAACAAAAGTGCAGAGGCACTGCAAACACGATGGAGAGAGAATATATGCCAATGTGGAGTGCTATGAACCTTACATTACTGTGAATCTGGGATGACAACATAAGTCATGGGAAGGGAGAATCATATGTTTAATACAAGCCTTCCCCAAGAAGTGGCAACAAAACAGTGGAGTGTCCTTTATTCTATATTGCATGAATACCAGATATATTCAACTTAAGAACTTCATCCTAATTTTTCCTAATATTTAGTTCCTTTCTTATTCCCCTCATCATATGGCTCTAGGATTTACTCTTTCATTTATAAAGAATGGAAAGCCAGATGAAAAAAAAGAAATGTTTGTTAAACATCATGTGTAATCATTCTCTAACCAATACCATTATTTTATGTAAATTAAGAGTAAATGTCAACTGATTTCAAGGTTGTACTTGTGAAAATGTTAATAATGTAACAAGGAAGGACATACAGAAGAAACTCAATAAATGATAGCATAATAAAAATATTATAATTATGATAATTATCTTTGTGTACCCTAATCCACTCTACTTCTACTGTCCATCTGCCAACTCTTCCACTGCCCCTCACAGTCTATAATGAGTCACAATGGATGGAGAAGTCATAAGAGTAGGTCAAAAAGGAAACGAAGGGTCCCTTAGAGTAATGGCAACATGAAAATTATTATCTTTTGAACCAGTTTCATGAACTAATCTAATAAGTGCATGTAGTTAATTTCTGATGACTTAACATCTCTCATTTATAAATTAGAGATTTAAAAATACCTCCTTTGCAGGCTTATTTTGAAGGTTGCATATAATGTATGTAGTTTATCCAGCACAGCTCCTGGCACATAGTAGACACTCAAAACGGTTGGCTCTAAATGTAAATATTATAGTTATTAATACTCATTTATTATTTCCAGGATGAAAACTATTATTAAAATTTATCTTTAATTCCAAATAGTCCCTCTGATGGGGTGTGTTGAAGGTGTGATACTTTCTCAGCATTCGTACCTTTCCTTGCAGCCATCTCATCCTGTCCACAGTAGCAGGTCTAGGACACTGAAGTGGGTCTAGGAAAACTAAACAACTTCAGGGGGAGTTTTCAGCAACTCTAAATGGAGTATGCTATAAGCAGTTGTAAGTTCAGTAGTCCCCCCCACCCATTATCCACAGTCAGCCATGGTCTGAAAATATTAAGTGGAAAATTCTGGAAACAAACAATACGTAAGCTTTAAATTACCTGCCTTTGTGATTAGCATAATGAAATCTCATGATGTCCTGCTCTGTCCCCCCAGGGTGTGATTCATCCCTTTATCCAGTGTACCCATGCGACCTGCCCACTAGTCACTTAATAGCCAGCTCACTTATCAAATTGACCATCTCAGCACTGCAGTGCTTGTGTTCAAGTCACACTTATAGTAGTGCAATGTTATGTCACAATGCCTGTGTTATTTACATCCCTTCATCACATCATATATACATTAAATCATCTCACATCATCATAAGAAGAAAGATGAGTGCAGTACAATAAAATATTGAGAGAGTGATAAAATGCACTTATTACAGTATGTTATAATTGTTCTATTTTACTATGTTATTGTTGTTAATCTCTTATTGTACCTAATTTATAAAGTAAATCTTATCATAGCTATGTATGTATAGGAAAAATACATAGTATATATAGGGTTTGGTACTATTTATGGTTTCAGGCATCACTGGGCGTCTTGGAACTCATCCCCCGGGGAGGGTAAGTGCGGACTACTCTACATAAAAATTCAGGCATAAAAATGGGCTATTTAACCCACAGTAAATTAGATCTTTGATTCTTTATATTTTTCCTTAATCCCCATAGCTTTGGTTTTAAGTAGAGTTTAGTCATGTGGAATTTTAACAAACTGTTCTCTGAAAATCCAAAGGAATGCTATACTCTGTGTGTTATCGTGTAGCCTCTTTTATGACCTTATTATGTAGAGAAGTTTAGTTAAACAGGAATTTCTCTTCTCTGAATTAGTATAGAGCATACTTTACCTCTTTTTGTCTCAGCAAGGTGTCTAAAATTCCCATATAGTGGTTCATTTAGCCCAGTTAGAATTTCATGAACAGAAGATAAACCACACTATTAAAAAGAAAGAGACTGCATGTAAAATGGTACAGCCACTCTGGAAAAACAGTTGGTTGGCAGTTTCTTAAAGAGTTAACATGAAACTATTATGTTGCCGAGCAATTGCACCCCACAGAGATTTCTCAGAGAAAATGAAAATTTACATTCGCCAAATAACCATGTACTACAAAATCCACAGAAGCTCTATTTGTAATAGCTAAAAACTGGAATCAGCTAGATGGCCCTCAACAGGTAAAAGGTTAAACAAACTGTGGCACAGCCAGACCATGGAACATGATTCAGCAATATGAGATGAACTACAGATTCAAGCAATCACTTAGATGGATCTCAGGGAATTATATTGAATGAAAGGAGCTAATCTCACAGGATACATACTGTTGATTCCATTTTTGTAACTTTTTTGAAATCACAACATTTTAAAACAAAGTGACAATAGGGGAGGGAAGTGAAAAGTAGGATAGCAGGAGGAAAGTGAGTGTGGTCTTAAAAGGGCATCATAATAGATCCTTGTGGTGTTGAGACTGTTCAGTCTAGAGTGTGGTGGTAGATACAAGCAAGAACCTATGCAGATGATAAAATTGTATAAAATTTAATACAAACAAATGAGAGTAAGTTACATTGGGAAAATCTAAGTAAAATTGTTGAGTTGTAGCACTGTCAATATCCTAGTTATTATATTACACTATATTTTTGCAAAATGTTCCCATTAGGGAAAACTGGGAAACTGTCCATGGAATCTTTCTATGTTATTTCTTACAACTGTGTCCTAGTCCACAATATCACAAAAAAAATATTTTTTCAATTAAAAAATAAACTAAAAAGAGCCATTAAGAAAAATAAAAGGTGAAAAATAAAACTTTGCACAATGTCAATGTTGAAAGGAAATTATAATGTTCAAACCTCTCGAAAATTCTAGAATTATTAGTTGGTGATTGCTTAACCTCTAATTAATTAAACCATGAGAGAATTTACCTCCTCCTGAGGTAATCAGTAACAGTTTTCCTCCATCTAAAATTTTTTTCTAAAACAAAATGGAATCTCTTTTAAAGAAGCTGCATCCATTGGTCCCACAGAACTCTAAACCCTCACATAACATGGTTGCCCTTTAAAATTTTTAAGAATGCTCTTTTTTTTTTTATCTTGGCCCTGAGTTTAGTTTTCTTTATGATTAAAATTCTCAGTTATTTTCCTTCATGAATACTCTTTTATGGTCCTTTTCCATCATTAACAGTTCTTCTGTGAGCACTTTCTAATGTCACCAGGTTTTTCTTAATGTGATTGTAGTGTTTTAAGTGTGATATAAACTGTGAAAGATAAGAAGCTGTGGCAGCCAAGGTTGAGGACTGGGAGTGGGGGAGAGAAATAAGTTGTTATAACAGGACACCTAAACTAAGGGATTTTCCTGGTGATGAAATTGTTTTGTAGCTTGCCTCTTTCAAGGTGAATATTGCCCCAGCTTGTGTAGCTCAGTGTCTTGAGCGCTGGCCTGTGAAACAAAGGGTTTCTGGTTCAAATCCCAGTGCAGGGCACATGCCTGGGTTACAAGCCAGATCTCCCACTGGGGGCACTTGAGAGGCAACCACACAATAATGTTTCTCTCCAACTCTCTCACCCTACCTTCCCCTCTCTAAAAATAAATAAATAAAATCTTTAAACAGAAGTGACTATCTTGGCTGAGACAGTTTTGCAAGATGGAGGAACTGAGTAAAAGACACAAGATCTCTGTATTATCTCATGTGAATCTACAATTTTCTAAAAATAAAAAGTCCAATTAAGAAAAGAAACAGATAGAAAAAGAGATTGAGAGAGATAAGAAAGCGAGAGGCAGAGCCTGCCTCAACTTCAAAGCTGTCATAAAAGACTGAATATTTGTAAAATCAAAATGAAGCAAAACAAAAATGCCTAGATTCCAACCAGTTCTGGGTGGGCCACAACCAGATGTTAATATCTGCAAGCAAATAAGCTGAAGTGGTTTATGCTTGGCTCCAAACTGCACACTAAAGAAAAGTTAGTGTATGAACACAGAATCTGAATATTTGCAGAAGTATACCTATGTACTATATGCTTTTGGAGAAGTATTGCATTGTCAGTGTATCAGGCTTTCCAAAATCATATCCAAACACACCAAAATGGACTTCTCCTTGATTGTTCTCTTCCTTTTACATCTCATTCCCAATCTATCAGCAAATTCTGTTACCTCTGCCTTCAAACTATATCTGTAATATGACCATTTTTTAACCAATTCTGTCGCTACCACCATCTTTCCCCTAGATTGTTCCAATAGCCTCATAAATACATCTACAGTCTCACTCTTCCCCTATAATTTATTTAAGGGATCAGAATGACCTCTTTAAACACAAGTGAGATTAGCCTTGGCAGGGTGGCTCAGTTGGTTGGAGCACTGTCCAGTACAGGGCACATACCTAGGCTGCGGATTTGATCCCAAGTCAGAAGCAACTGATCATGTTTCTCTCCCACATCTCTCTCTCTCTCTCTCTCTCTCTCTCTCTCTCTCTCTGTTTTTCCCTCTCTCTCTTTCTCCCTCTGTCTCTTTCTCCTTCTCTCCCTCTCTCTCAAAAATCAAAACATATCCTCAAGTGAGGATTAAAAAAAAGTAAGTTAAATCATGGCATTACTCTGTTGAAAACATTATAATGGCTTCTAAAAACAGACAAACACCTTCATTGGGAGAGGTCAGAATCTTTGCCAGTGCTTTCCATGCCCTACATGATCTGACTTCTGCTGTACTTGTCTCACTGTATGTCTTCTACTCTCTCCACCCCAGTCCTTCAGCTCCACCCTTACTGGCCTCTGCTGTTGTGCAAATATGCCAGTCAAATCCCTTCCTCAGGGCCTTTGCACTTGTTGTTCTCTCTACCTTGGATGTTCTTCTCTAAGGTAGAGAAGGCACATGACTAAGGTACATGGCTAACTTTCATACCACCTCTAGGTGTCTGCTTAAATGTCAAAATATCACAAGCTCCCTCCTCCCTCTTAGGACATAAAAGGCACTCCATATTTATTAAAAACCTGACTGAATAAATAAGTGAAAAGAACAAAATAAGGCATTTCCATAATAGAAAATACTTGTAAGAAATTTTAATAAAATTCTCTCCCTTCATGCCTAAGGCACAGTGCCCCTCTATTTTGCCCAGTCCTTTCCACAAAGCACAGCTCCTTCATTGAATTCATGCACTCCTCCACAATCTCCATTGCTTCACTTCTGTTTATCCCATCTATGGTTTGTCTTCTCAAGTAAATTAGAAGCTCAAAAGTAAGAGTTATGTTCTAGTTTTTATCCTCCCCCATCACTGGCAGAGATCAAAGTACATTACAGGTATTCAGGAGATAAATAATTCTTGGCTTATTTCCATCCCTGGATTTCATGATCCTTCCTATATTGTTCTTTGATCTAGTTCATAATATATTTTAATCTTATGATAATTATGTCTCTTTTTCAAATGTAATTGAGTGCCAGCTGCACTGTGGTTGCTTGGCTTTCTACTGATGTGATTGAATATGACCTTTCAGTACCCAGCCCACTCAGTCCCCAGAAGCAGAATCTGTCACCTGTTCTCACCTTTAGTGGACTTGGAGAATAAAGGCTGTCATGAAGACTATGTAAGTCACAAATGAAAGACATTTAATGGGAAGTTAATCATTGGGGAAGCAGAAAATATTTTGTAGCTCACAGAAACAAGGAAATGTTTTTATAAAATCTTCTTGGCTGTGGGATTTTACCTTGCCACTCGACTTCAGAAATGCAGATTCAGAGAATTCATTTTAGTGCAAATCAAAACTGATCTTTTCATCTGACTTTTATCCTTAAATGTCACCCTGAGTTTAAAGCTCTTGAATATTGTTTTATGTAGAGTCCTTAGAGATAACTTTGTACATTGCAAATTTGGTTTGTATAGCATTGAGTTTGAAGAAAATCTATAGGGAAAAAAAATCATAAAGAGGAATCTATTGATAGAAAAAAAGGGTACAGGCAGGAAAAAATAACCCACATTTTTGTGAATGATCATAAAATACAGTTAGCACTGGGGCCGGGGAGAACCTTAATATATTTTATTTCAGCTTCTTTGTATAATGCAGGCAAGTACTTCTGCCCTAAATGGTGAAATGAATTGCCCAAGGTTACACAATGGCTAAGGAGATAAATATGATTAGAACATAACTCCCCTACCCTCCCAATATTTTTTCTTGTACATCACTGTTTATTAACCTTGGCATTTCTAATTTTGCAGTCAGATTTAGCATCCTTGGTCTCACTCCACTCATGTTCCAGTTTTAACAACCAAAAATGTCCACAAACATTGGCAAATATTCCCTAGAGACAAAATCACCTCCACACTAGTGAGCAGTGGTGTAGACCTACTTTTTGACATGATCAATGCATGAGAATAATAGAGAAGAGTCTCCATTCCCAGTGCAACATTCTTTACAAGATTCTATGCCCATTACTTGTTTGTGCTAGTTAGAATTTTAGTTGAAGTAACAGAAACCACCTGGAACTATGTGGTCATTCATTGACGTGCATGAGCAAAGCACTGAGGCAGGCAGACACTAGGCTGGCTGGAAGCAGGGGCAATTAGACCTCTCCATTGCTCCATTCCTCCTTTCAGTTCTCTCTTGTTGGCCTTATTATCAGGCTCTTCATTTGGGAGTAGACACTGTCCCACAGAACTGCATTCACTTCCTCACAACTCAAAATCCATGGGCAACAAAGAACAATCTTGCCATTTATAGTCAAGAAGGTTCTAGAAAGACAATGATTGGGCCAGAGTGGGTCAGCTGTCTGACCCAATGGCCAGGGTATGGCTATCCTGTTTTCACCAGGATGGGGAATGTGGGGAAGATGAGATGTACTCATCGTAGACACAATAACAGCAATGATAATAATAGTGTCTTCTACAGTGCCTTGAAATGATTGAACATAACTAATCTAATTTACATCGCAAATTCATAAAAACCCATTAGACATTACTGCTTAGGTTGAAAGCTCTTTCAAATCAAATGAAAAGTTTATGCATCCAGTGCCCAGTTTCTAGCAATGAATGTTTTTGCTGTTAATGAGAACTACCCCTAATAATAACACAGTCCAAAATAAGAGTACAAATGCAGGTCCACAGATCATATAGCTAAATAATTAAATCTCACATAATATACTAAGTGTTAATATATCTTCTCCTCCTACACTGACATATATGTCTTCATAAAGACCTGGAAGGTCAGATTTGAATTGAGAATTCTTGAAGTCCTGATGTTAGGAAGCAGAGAGTGGTACCACAGGGAGACCCCACCCCAGCCCTTCCCTCTACCTCAGCCCAGCCTATGCACCCTTCTCCCACCCTCAGGCTTAGACTCACCCTGGGAAGGACCTGCACACCCAGCCAATTTGTGGTCCCTGCAAATAATGTCCTCAACACTCTTCTAGGTCTAAAAGTTCCTTACTCACAGCAGGGTCTGACCTGGGTGAGAGAGTTTCAGAAAAGTCCTGGTGCAGGCTCTGGAGGCTGAGGCAGGACCATTTGCAGGGGACTCTAGGTCTGGGCACACACAACATGTCCTAAACTGAGGGAGCAGAGGCCCCATGTACATGTCCCTTGCTGTGTAAACTTCACTCCCCAGGGAGAGCCACTGGGACTTCCACAGCATGAGGCCCAGCAGTCCCTCTTGCCAAGATATAAGAATGGTATGATATCTTAACAAAATGTCTGTCTTCTATAAAACAGTGTATTAAAAATAACAAACTTGTGGGAAAAAAATATCATTAGGACACTCCATGTGTATCCAATGTCACATCCAAGCCTATTCAATGTCACAACCAAATCAATAACAAAACAACTGGTATCTTTAAAGAGAACTTAAAAAACTCAAGACTGCCAGTCAGTGATACTGCCTTCAAGGAAGAGAAATGAGCAAGAAACAAGAGAGTGCAAACTCAGGCTCATGGCAGGGACCATGCTAATGAAAAGAAATGCTGAACCAGAGCCAGCAGGGCTGCTGCTCAGGAAGAAGTGGAGCTAGCAGCCAGACCAGCACTCAGCGAGGTCCAGGGCCGTCTTTCTGGGGATTCGTTTTTAATAGTCTTTAAAGCAGAGCTGTCCAGAGTCCTGAATGCAGAGCAGATGAAGTGAAAGCCTTTCTTTTCCTGCTGGAAGTTATCATTCTACCCTATCATTCCAGCTTCCCTTGCTTAAGAAAAAGACAGATGCCAACATCACCTTTGTATTTAAATGGCATCATTATCTACTAACAATTCTATGTGAACTAATTAGTATAATGAAAACATAGAAAAGATTTTATAGTTCATTTATCTTTTTTAAAATTATTTTTATTATATTGTTTCCGTTACCATTTATTCCCCCTTATACTCCCCTTTCCAAGCCACTGCCCTGTTGCCCACCTCCCCTCCAAGAACTGTCAGCCAGATCTCTATCAAAAATAATTATTTTATTGGTAATTGTTAAAAGCATGAAATACAGTTTGTCACCTAATTGAAAATTCCCAATTGTGGATGTCCAACTCAAAACTTTATGTTATCCTAATTCTACTCTTTGTTCAAGGCCTCCCCTTCCCATGCCAGGAGTCCTGCATGCTTTCTCTACTATTACAACTATAAAGCAATCTCTTCTGCTCCTATATTCTTTTGTTATCCTCTTTAAATTATTTATACTGTTGTATTCTCTTTAGAGGGCAAAATTTAGGTTGTATTCATCTTTCCATAAGTCACTGTTCCTCATCTAGGTTTGGCTATGGGAGGTGTTCAACAAATGCTTAAGCAAATAAATACCATTTGGGGATCTGGAAGCCACACAGCTCAAACTCAGTTGTGACTGATGAAAATTACTTGGTGACCCTTATCTTTATTACTCACCCATCTTCTCCTTAACAGGAGAAAAAGCAGGCAACAACACAACACATTAGTAGTAGTAGTAGTACAGCAATTTTAAAAAATCAGGCAAGAAGCTACATGCATAATGTACATGAGCTCATTCAATAACCATTCTAAATGTAAGTGGTTATACCCTTATCTTAAAATGAAGAAGCTGAGAGAGCCTCTCCTCCTTTCTGCCACTAATCTCCCCAGCAAGCCCTCCACATTGGAGACCTGGGATCTGCAAGAGCCAGGGAAGAGGAGAAGTAGGAGGCAGAGGCTGCTTTCCTAAAGGTGAATTGTTCCAACCAATCGCATTTCCCCAGAGGGCAAAAAGGAGGGTGGGAGAGAACAGAGGATGTGTGAGTGTTGTGAGAGGGAGATATGATGCGATGCAAGAGGAAAAGTCTGTACTTAGTGTTAAAAGCAAACAAATCAGAGATAGAATAAGGGCAGTAACTGCTGTAAGACCAACTTGATTCTCAAAGTGGGGAGGAGCAGAGCACACCACGTGCATCCAGCGAAGATAGCGGGCAACCTCCGACACTGACAAGGGATAGAGTACTTTGGCTTGTCGTCAGTAAATAAATCTTTTGATTACTTTGACACAGTGGAATAAAGAGGCGGGGGGGAAGAGAGGAGCCACATGTGCTCCACCTTCCACCTGCTTTAAGGAGATTCCAGCATAAATGTCAAGAAATTCCTGAGTTCTATTTGCCATCAGAGGGAGAAATACACACCCATGCTCCAGGCCTCATTCACAAGTTCTCCACCAATACACACCCCCAGACTTGGGTTCCCTATGTCTCTGAACCGGGATGGTGGATTGGCATCTTGGAAGTTGCCAGATAGATAAGGCTGGCAGATGTCAAAGAAGCAGCAGGAACATTGCTAGGCATTGCCTCCACCACCAGGAAGCTGGGCTACAGAGAACCAAGATGGTGGAGGAGTAAGTGGAAGCTACATTAATTTCTTCCCAGGACCAATCAGGAATTACAACTAAATTATAGAAAAAATTATCCTGAATAACCCACTAAACACTAACTGGAGACAAATCTTATAACCACAGACAGATGGAAAGAGACATATCACCAAAATGTGACTGGTAGGAAGTGTGGAGGAGGCATGAGAAGGCTAGCTGGGATCCCATGGGCAGAAGCTGAAGTCTTGCAGGGATATTTCAGTGGCTGGGGGTTGCCCCCAGGAAGTGTGGGGTATAAACCCCAAGCTGGGGTCCCCAACCTACAACACAAGAACCAGGAAATGAACCCAAAATACATGGCTATGAAAAGCAGCAGGGTTTCTGTCTGTCATGGAGAGACAGCTGTAGACTCAGAGAACCTCTTAAAGGGTCAATGCACAAAATTCCATTTGCAACCACCCTGAGCTCTGGCAGGAGAGCAGAGTAGACCAGAGATACTTGAGGAGAGTCTGTAGCTTGTGACTGTGGGGAGAAAGCTGAAGGAACAGCCACCAGGATCCCTCTGCTGAGTCATTCCCCATAGTGCAGGAGCCATGTTTCTCAGGCAGAGCAATCCCCTCCAATTTGCATCAACCTGAGAAGTAATAGCCCCACCCACAAGAATTACTCTGCCCCACCCTGTGCTGCTTAAACCCTGCTGCTGAGGAGTATAGCTGGAAGACACTCACTGATTAACCCAAGGAAAGCCTGCAGATAGAGGCAGGTTGCTGGGAGTTCTGAGGCTTCAGCTGACACGCTCCTCCCACACACCTTGGGCCTGGTGCTGATAAAAGTCTTGGTGTGCAGCCTCGTTCTTTCTGCACATACTGAAACCCAGCAGAGGGAGCAAGACACTGGATCACTGGTAGCTCCAGTTTGTCCAGGGCCAGTGACAGCCAGGGTTTGACTTAGGTGTGTACCACAGTCTTGCAGATCTACCTAATATATAGAAACAAATACAAAGAAGCAGCCAAAATGGGAAGACAAAGAAATAGACCACAAATGAAAGAAAAAGAGTGTTTTCCAGAAGAACTAGATGAAACGGAGGCAAGCAATTTATCAGAGTTTAGAATAATGATTATAAGGATAATCAACAACATGAAAAAGGACATAAAATCCATAAAAAAGGACCAGTCAAAAATAAAGGATAATATATCTGAAATAAATAACACACTGGAAAGAAAAACAATAGGTTAGATGAAGAGAGGATCGAATCATTGTTTTAGAAGACAACATAGAAGAAAACACCCAGGCAAAACAGCAAAAAGGAAAAAGAATTTTTTTAAAAAAGTAAAGAGTTTAAGAAATGTTTTTGGACAACATGAAGCATAACAACATCCTCATCATCAGAATACCAGAAGAGGAGTGAGAGCAAGGGATCGAGAACCTATTTGAAAAAATAATATCTGAAAATTTCCATAACCTGGTGAAGGAAAAAGACACACAAAACCAGGAAGCTCAGATAGTCCCAAACAAGTTGGACCTGAAGAGGCCTACACTGAGAAATATCATAATGAAAATAGGAAGGCTTAAAGACAAGGAGAATATCCTATAAGCCACAAGAGAAAAGCAAATAGTTGCATACAAGGGAGTTGCAACAAGTAGTTGCATACAATTAGACTGTCATCTGATTTCTCCACAAAAACATTTCAGGCCAGAAGGGAGTGGTGTAAAATATTCAAGGTGTTAAAAAGCAAGGAGCTACAACCAAGGCTACTTTACCCAGCAAGGCTATCACTTAAAATTGAAGGTAAAATAAGGAGCTTCCCAGAAAAGAAAAAGGTAAAGAAGTTTGTTAATACCAAACCTGTACTGCAACAAATGCTAAAGGACTTGGAAGCAAACGAAGAAGGAGGAGGAGAAGGAGAAGAAGAAAAACAGGAAAATCTCCTAACAATAAAAAGGCACTAAATATATATTTACCAATAATCACCTTAAAAGTAAATGACTTAAATGCTCCCACCAAGAGACATATGTTAGCTGAATGGATAAGAAAACAAGACCCATATATGTACTGCCTCCAAGAGACCCATCTCAGATAGAAAGACATACACAGACTAAAAGTAGAGGGATGTAAAAAGATATTTCATGCAAATGGAAAAGAAATAAAAGCTGCAGTATTATATATGACAAAATGGACTTTAAAAACAAGGCTACAGTAAAGGACAAAGAAGGACACTACATAATTATAAAGTGAACAATCCAACAAGAGGATATAAACCTAGTAAACAGTTACACACCCAATGTAGGAGCACTTAAATATGTGAAGCAAATCTTGATGGACATAAAGGGGGAAATTGACAGAAATACAGTCATAGACAGGGATTTTAAAAAAGTCCATTGACTTCAATGGCTAGACCTTCCAGACAGAAAATCAACAAGGGGACAGTGGCCTTAAACAATACTCCACATCAAACGGATTTAACTGATATCTTCAGAGCATTTCATCCCAAAGCAACAGAATATACATATTTTTCAAGTGCATATGGAATATGTTCTATGATAGATAACATATTAGGATACAAAACAAGTCTCAATACATTTAAGAAGATCGGAATCACATCAAGCATCTTCTCTGACCACAATGCTATGAAACTAGAAATCAACCACAAGAAGAACACTGAAAACACACAAAGACATGGAAGCTAAATAACATGTTATTAAACAATGAATGGGTCAATAAAGCATTCCAGGGGGGAACCAAAAGATACCTTGAAACAAATGAAAACATTGGCACAACAACCCAAAATCTGTGGGACAGTGAGAAAACAATCCTAAGAGGGAAATTCATAGCATTAGAGGCCTATCTCAAAAAACAAGACAAAGGTCAAATAAATAATCTAACATCACACTTAAAAGAACTTGAAAAGGAACAAGAAACAAGGCCCAAAGTGAGTAGAAGGAAGGAAATAAAAGATCAGAGCATAAATCAACAAAATAGAGTTGAAAAAAAATGATACAAAAGACCAATCAATCTAAGAGCTGATTCTTTGAAAAGAAAAACAAGATTGAAAAAATCTTTCAGGCTCATCTGAAAAAATAAGAGGAAAGATCCATATAAGTAAAACCAGAAATGAAAGAGGAGAAACAATAACTGACACCAAAGAAATAAAGAGGATTGTAAGAAAATGTTATGAACAATTGAATGCCAACAAACTGGTCAACCTGGACAAAATGGATAAATTCCTAGATATATACAATCTTCCAAAAATAAATCAGGAAGAATCAGTGAATCTGAATAGACAGATTACACCTAATGAAATTGAAGCAGTAATCAAAAGAGTCCCAACAAACAAAAGCCCTCATCTGGGTGGCTTCACAGGTGAATTTTACCAAACATTCTGAGAAGAACTAACACTATTTCATATAATTTGAGAGGAGGTAAGGCTTCCAAACTTATTTTAAGAGGCCAGCATTATTCTTATTCCAAAACCAGATAAAGACACTACAAAGAAAGAAAATTATAGGCCAGTATCCCTGATGAACATATATTCTAAAATCCTCAACAAAATATTAGCAAACCAATGCATCAAAAAAAATCACACATCCCGATCAAGTGGGATTTATCCTGGGAATGCAAGATTGGTACAATGTTCACAAATCAATAATGTGATTCACCACATGAACAAGGAAGAATGAAAACCACATGATCATATCAATAGATGCAACAAAAAAAAGCATTTGATAAAATCCAGCCCTGATCTATGATAAAAACTCTCAACAAAGTGGGAATACAAGGAACATACCTAAACATAATAAAGGCCTTTAATGAAAAACCCACTGCCAGCGTCATACTCAATGGGTAAAAACTACAAGTATTCCCCTTAAGATCTGGAACAAGACAGGGATGTCTGCTTTCACCTCTGTTGTTCAACATAATGCTTGTAGCCACAGCAATCAGATAAGAATAAATAAAAGGCATCCAAATTGCAAAAGAAGAAGTAAAACTGTCATTATTTGCAGGTGACATGATACTGTACATAGAGAACCCCAAAGATTCCACCAAGAAACTACTAGAACTTATAAATGAATTCAGCAAAGTAGCAGGATACAAAATTAATATACACAATCAATATACGTATAAGGGGACTAAATGGTAATGAAAAATACAATAAAAAAACTTTTTAAAGAATGGGGCTAATGAATTTCATCTCTGCAGACTCAGATTATATATATTTTGTGGTTAATATTCTTTTTGATACATATTTATTGAATAAATGAGTAAATTTTCTTTGAAAAAAATTCCTATCATTCAATTTCAGTTTCCATGTCTTGTAAATAAATCTATTGTCTTTCCAAAAACAAATGAAGAAACTGATTCTCAGAGAGGTTAAGTGACTTTTCCAAGAATCCACAGTGGAAGTGATGGACCTCACTAAAAAATTCTTGGAATTTCAATTCCTCATCTGTAAAATCAAAACAAATATTTTCCCCACAGACCTCACAGAACCATTGTGAAGTTAAAGTGAACTTCAAAAAACCCAAGAAAATATTAATTTATTATATGCAAAAAATATTAGAGGTTTTTAAAGTGTTTTCACATATATCAAGGATTTTAAAAGCCCCAGGGTTCTATGGAAAGGTAAAGTATTAATTCCTTATGCTGCCTTTAATTCCTTACACGTTTCAGGTACTACAAAGTAATAATAGTATCAATTGTTAATATTAAAATATGATAAGCTCAGTAATAAGAGCTTTATACTGAATGTCTTAATTTATACTAAAAGGAAAAAGTATTCTTAATAATCCATTTATAGGTAAGAAAATATATAGAAGTGAAACAATTTGCATTATTCATTTTTAGTACATTAGCAGTTCAGGATTTAAACTTATAACACTACTTAAAAAAATAACAATTCCTAACATAATTCATCCTAGATATCTCATGATCACAACATTGTATATAACTCAATATACCTGATCACTCACAAGAATGGGAGGTTGGTAGAGATGCTTAAACTTTGAACAAATTGTGTCCTTTAAAGCATTAAAAAAATGGACTTCCAGCCAAGATGGAGGCATAGGTAGGTACGCCTTGTTTTGCCACACAATCAAAAGGATAACAACAAATTTAAAAATAAAAACAACCAGAACTGCCAGAAAATTAAATTGTATGAAAGTCTGACAACCGAGGAGTTAAAGAAGAAACATTCATCCAGACTGGTAGGAGGGCCACAGATGAGCAGATGGAGCGGAGATGATGTGCAGCAAGGTGGTGCACCAGGCAGATGAGGGGGCAGCCGGAGGACCACCAGTCCCACATTCTTGTGCAGATAAGCCAGAAGGAACAGCTGGGGAGCTGGAGACTGTGCAACCCAAGGTTCTAGCATGGAGAAATAAAATCTTAAAACCTCTGGCTGTAAAAATCTGTGGGGGTTGTGGCAGTAGGAGAAACTTCCAGTCTCACAGGAGAGTTCATTTGATAGATCCACAGGGTCCTAGAATGTACCCAAACCCACCCATCGGAGAATCAGCACAAGAATGGCCTGCCTAATTTGCTTGTGAGTAGTGAGGAAAGTGACTAAAAGTGGGGTGAGAGCTGGGCAAGCATCATTGTTCCCTTTCAGACCCCTTCTCTGCATGCAGCAGCAAAGTGAATTGCCTTGCCCTCCAAAGTGGGTTGCCTTGCCCTGGTGAATACCTAAGGTTCCTCCCTGTATAACTTAATAGGTATACTGAGGCTTAGAAATATCTCCCAAATGAAACAACAGATCAAAAATCCAAAGAAAGAATTAAGCAATGAGGAGATAGCCAACCTATTAGATGCACAGTTCAAAACATTGGTAATCAAGATGCTCACAGAAATGATTGAGTACAGACACAAAACAGAGGAAGAAGTGAAGGCTACACAAAGTGAAATAAAGGAAAATATACAGGGAACCAACAGTGAAGGGAAGGAAACCAGTATTCAGATCAATGATTTGGAACAGAAGGAAGAAGTAAACATTCAACTGGAACAGAATGAAGAAACAAGAATTAAAAAAAAAAAAATGAGGAGAGGCTTAAGAACCTCTGGGACAACTTTAAACATTCCAACATCCAAATTATAGGAATGCCAGAAGAAGATGGAGACCAAGAAATTAAGAACTTATTTGAAAAAATAATGGAGAACTTCCTCAATCTGGTGAAGGAAATAGACTTCCAGGAAATCCAGGAAGGTAAGAGAGTCCCAAAGAAACTGGGCCCAAGGAGGAACACACCAAGACATATCATAATTAAATTACCCAAGATTAAAGATAAGAAGAGAATCTTCAAAGCAGCAAGAGAAAAGGAGACAGTTACCTACAAAGGAGTTCCCATAAGACCATCAGCTCATTTCTCCAAAGAAACTTTACAGGCAACAAGAGCCTGAAGAGAAGTATTCAAAGTCATGAAAGCCAAGAACCTACATCCAAGATTACTCTATCCAGCAGAGCTATCATTTAGAGTGAAAGGGCAGATACAGTGCTTCCAGATAAGATAATGTTAAGGAAGTTCACCATCATCAAGCCCTTATTATATGAGATGTTAAAGGGACTTTTCTAAGAAAAAGGTCAAAACTATGAACAGTAAAGTGTCAACAAACTCACAGCTGTCAACAACTGAATGTAAAAAAAAAAAAAAAACTAAGCAAACAACTAGAAAAGGAACAGAATCACAGAAATGAAGACCATATGTAAGGTTATCAGTTGAGAGGAGTGGGAGGAGAATGGGGTATAAGGTACAGGGAATAAGAAGCGTAATTGGTAAGTACAAAGTTGTGGAGAAACCAAAAAACTTGTATGTGTGACCCATGGACATGAACCAAGGAGTCAGGGGAATACAGAAGGGTGAGGATTTGCAGGAAAGAGGGGAAGAAAGGGGAGAAAAATTGGGACAACTGTAATAGCATAATCAATAAAATATACTTAAAAATGAATAAAACATAAAAATAACATTTAGCTGGATTCTCTTTTAAAATTCTATGCATTCAATCATTTTCACTCAGAAATGTCTCAATATTCCCAACAGTTATAATACTGTAGGATGATATATTTTTCAATGAAATATTTGTAAATAAAATCACATTGTTGATGTATGTACTGGGTGGAGAAGTTCATCTTTAAAGGAGCGCCTAAACTAATCATTTTTAAAATAACCAAAATTTAAATTGCTTCTCTAAGCTATACCATAAGTTAATATTATTATCTATCAAAATTTTTCAATGGTAATACATGTTTTTTATGAATATATTTTATTGTTTAAAACAGCTTTAGATTTACAGAAAAATTGAGCAGATAGTAGATAGTCCCGATATACTCTCTCCAGCCAGTTCCGATTATTTATATCTAACATTAGGAAGGTATATTTGTTATAACTAATAAACCAATATTGATATATTATAATTAAGTAAATTCTATAACTTATTCAGATTTCCTTAATTTTTACCTAATGTCATTTTCTGTTCCAGGATACCACATGACATTTAGTTGTCATGTCACCTTAGGCCCTTCTTGGCTGGGACAGTTTCTCAAACTTTGTTTTTGTGACATTGACACTTTCAAGGCATTTTAATGAAGTATTTTGTGGAATGTTCCTCTTTTGGACTTTGTCTTATGTTTTTCTCACAATTTTTATGAAGTTATGAGTTTTGAGGGAAAAGACCACAAAAGCAAAGTGTTTCCATTACATTATATCAAGTGTACATATAATCCACATGATTTATAGCTGTTTATGTTGACATTGACAACCTTGCTAAGCAGTCTTTGTCAAGTTTATCCACTATAAAATTATTCCTTTTCCCCTAATCTTTCCATACTATATGTTTTGTAAGGAAGTCACTATGTACAGTTCACACTTATGGAGTATGGAATTTTGGTCCCATATATTTAAAATACCTGTGTAACATATGAAATTCTTCTACATAGATTTATCTAATCATATATATTCATACACATTATATATATATTCATATTCATGGATATTTATTTTATACTTTGAATTATAATCCAATGCTATTTTATTTATTTTCTTGCTAAAAGTTTTCCAGCATTGGTCATTGAGAGGTTTTTCAGTAAGGTCCTTTGTCCCTTTGCTATACCACCATCACTTGCTTACTTTCTGGCTCTACAAGGTACTCTAAGCTCCCTTTCTCATTTTATATATTTTCTGCCATTTCACCAAGAAAGCCCTTGTTACTTTTACAATAAAATGATAGTAGAAACCAAGATTTGCATTCTAAGTGCTACTGGGGTGTTATTTCTTTGGTGCCCTCCCAGCTTAAAGAGCAAAGAAATATATGCATATATACTAACCCACATGCAAGTACATTCACATATCTATTGATATTTCTATATGTAACCCTCTGTACCTATATTAAGCTAAATATGAGTTTTCCCATGGTGTCTCCACCAATCCATCACCACGTTGATCATTCTAGCCTTCTCCCCTAGCTTATCTGTAAATCCCCATTTCAACTTTAAGAAATCTGCCTCCCACTATTCACCATCCTTGACTTCATTATTTGATTCCAGTATACAAGTACCAGAATTGTTAACCAGAGCCGCACGGTAAACAAGTATCAACTACAGAACAATGCTTCTGTGCAGTTCCTTTTGCTTTTAGTCTTACAGACTCCATTTATTTCCAGTTACTTAGGTTAGAATCTTTTACCTTCTCCACCTCAATAAGATTATTTCATATTTTTAATACTATTAGATTCTCTATTCAAGTCTGCATTGTGCCAGAGATCCCCTGACCACTTAGATTTTTTTTTTTTAATTTACATACATTCTGGTCATTCTTACTGTTGTAAAGTTCCATGGTTTTTGACAAAAGCATAATGTCATGTATTCACCATTATAGTTTCACAGCCCTCCAAATCCCCTGTACTTAACCTGTTCTCTTTTCCCAAAACCATGGAAACCACTAATCTTTCTGTTGTTTCTACTGTTTTACTTTATTCCAGATTTATACAGCATATAGCCTTTTCAGCGTGGTTTCTTTTATGCAACAATGTGCATTTTTAAGTTTCTTCCATATTTTTCTATGACTTGATAGGAATTCATTTTAAAAAAAATGAGCATTTCTTTTTTAAAACTGTTTTAAAGATTTTATTTATTTACTTTTAGAGAGAGGGGGAAGGAAGGGAGAGAAACATCAATGTGTGAGAGATACATCGATCTGTTTCCTCTCTCACAGCCCCAATTGGGGACCTGGCCCACAACCCAGGTATGTACCCTGACTGGAAATTAAACCAGCAACATTTTGGTGCATAAGCCAGTACCCACTCCGCTAGGCCACACCAGCCAGGGCTCATTTCTTTTTATTACCAAGTAATATCCCATTGTATGGATTTACATCTGGGTTGCTTTCAGGTTTTGGTTAGTATGAATAAATCTGCTGTAAACACTTTTGTGCAGGTTTTTGTGTAGACATATATTTTCAGCTTTATTAGTTAAGTGTGTAAGAACATGGTTACAGATTAGACGGTAAGACTTTGTTTATCTGTTAGAAGCTGACAAACTGTCTTCCAATGTACCTGTACCATTTTCCTCTCTACCAGAGTGAATGAGATTTTTTACTTCTCTGAATTTTCAGTAGCATTTGGTATATAGTGTTACTTAATTTTTGTTTCAATTTAATATTCTCTAGTGACATAAAATGTTGCACATATTTTCCTATCCTTGTTTGCCATTTGTATATCTTACTTGCTGAATTGCCTGTTCAGATTTTTTGCGTATTCTATAGAGTTCTTTCTATATTTGGATACATATTTTATCAGACATAAGTTTTACAGAAAGTCTGTGGCTTGTCTTTTCAGTAAATTAAAAAATATCTTCTACCAGGAAGTAGTTTTAAACTCAATGAAGTCCAAGTTAACCATTTCTTTCTTTCATAGATTATAATTTCAATGTTGTATCTAAAACCTTATTGTCAAACCTGTGGTCACCCAGATTTTCTCATATGTTATCTTCTAGAAATTTTACAATTTTTCTATATTTAGAATTATGACTCATTTTGGGTTAGTTTTTGTAGATAGTACAAAGCGTGTGTCAAAATTTAATTTTTTTGCTTATGAATGTCGAGTATTTTGATGAGCATTTGTTGAAAAGACTACCCTTTCTCAATTAAATTGCTTTTGCTCTTTGTCGAAGATCCATTGACCATATTTGTTTGGGTCTATGTCTGGTCTCTTCTGTTCCAATGAGTTATGTGTTTATTCTTCTGCTTATACCACATTGTCTTTATTACTGTAGCTTTACAGTACTACTTCAGGTGTTGGCTGTTTGCTTATTTTAATATTGTATTGTCTACTCTGTGTCTTTTATACTTCCATATAAACTTTAGAATCGGTTTTCCAATATCCACAAAATAGCTTTCTTGGAACTGATTGGGATTACATTGAATCTATCGATGAATTTGTGAAGAATTGATATCTCAACAATATTGAGTTTTCCTATCCATGAACATGGACTATCTCTTCATTTATTTAGATCTTTCTTGATTTTTTAAATCAGTCTTATAGTTTTTCATATATAGTACAAATTTCATACATATTTTGTTAGGTTCTATTTCTTCTATGCTTTTGGCACATATATAAATTGTATAATGATTTTAATTTCAATTTTCAATTGTTTATTCATGGTGTATATATAATCGCAATTACTTCTGTATATTAATTTGTATCCTAAAACCTTGTTATAATTACTTATTAGTTCCAGGATGTTTTTTGTTGATACTTTGGGATTTTCTAAATAGATATGTCCACATGTCATCTGCAAACAAAGACAGTGTTCTGTCTTTCCAATCTGTATACTTTTCATTTCCTTTTCTTGTCTTATTTCACTAGTTAAGATGTAAGATTTGAGTAGGATGTAGACTAAGAGAGACAAAATAGAACATCCTTGCCTTTCCTGATCATAAGAGGAAAGCAACAGTTTGTCACAATTAAGTATGGTGCTAACTGTATTTTTTTAGATGTTTTACATCAAATGAAGGATGCCCCTCTCTGTTCCTATTTTTTAAGGGTTTTTATCATGAATGAATGATAAATTTTGTCAAATGATTTTTCTACAGCAATTAATATTTAATTAATAAAAGTCACATGAATTTCCTTTAGCTGGTTAACATGATGCTTTCGAATATTGGATGTTGAACCAGTTTTGCATACCTGAGATAATCCCCACTAATAGTGGTATATCATTATTTCTTCTATACATTTTTGAATTCATTTTGCTAATATGTCATTGAGGATTTTTGCATCTAAGCTCATTAAATATATTGGGCTATAGTTTTCATTCTTTATAATGCCTTTTTCTGTTATTTATGAGGTAAGATAATCCTTACCTCATAAAATTAGTTAGAAAGTGTACATAGTGATTATACTTTCTGCAAGAAATTGTAGAGAACTGGTATCATTTCTTCCTTAAATGTTTCATAGAATTCACCAGTGACAACACCTGGGTCTAGTGCTTTCTTCTTTGAAAGGTTACCATTTATAAATTCTTTAATAAATATAACTCTATTCAGATAATCTAATTTTTTGCATGAGTTTTGATGGTTTGTGTCTTTCAAAGAAGTAGTCCATTTTATCTAAATTATCAAATTTATGAGATAATTTTTTGTAATATTTCTCTGTTATCCATTTAATGTGCATAAGATCGATAGCAATGAACCATCTTTCATTTCTGTTATTAATAACTTGTACCTCCCCTCTTTTTTCTTCATTATACTGTCAATGGATTTATCAATTTTATTGGTATTTTTCAAAGAAATGGCTTTCAGTTTCATTGGCTTTCTCTGCTTATTACCTCTTTCCAACTTTATTGATTTGTGCTTTGATTTTTCTCATATCTTTTCATCTCCTTATTTTAAGCTTAAATTGTTCTTTTTTTCTGCTTTCATATGGTATAAGTGTAGATGATTCTTTTCTTCTTTGCTAGTATATGTATTATATGTTATAAATTTCCCTCTGAGCACTGCTTTCACTGCACCCCCCAATATGTCATATTTTCCTTTTATGCATTATTTTTCCAATCCTCTTTTTTATGTAGATCCAAATTTCTGATCTATATCATTTTTATTTACTTCTGAGAAACTTCTCTTAACCTTTCTAGCAGAGTAAGCCTACCAGTGACAATGACTTTCTTTGTGATTGTGTGTGTGTGTGTGTGTGTCTGAGAAAAATCTTTATTTCTCATTTTCAAAGGATAATTTTAATGGATACAGAATAGTACATTAGTATTTTTCCCTTTCCAACACTGTAATACCATATTCTATTCTCTACTTGTGTGGTTCTGATAAGAATTCTGATGTAATTCTTAGCTTTGTTCTTTTATAAGTGAGGTTTTTTCCTCCTCCCCACCTCCATCTTCTTCCAAGATTATGTCTCTGTATTGGTTTTTTTCTAGTTTGATTAGATATGCTTAAGTGCATATTACTTGATATTCTCTGATTTTCCTGCATCTGTACTTTGGCATCCATCATTAAATTTTGGAAATTCTTAACCACTACTACTTATGTCTTCTGCTTCTTTCTCTCTTGCTTCTCCTTCCAGTATTTCAATTATGCATATGTTATAATCTGTAGTTATAATCTATGTTATAAACTGTAGGGAAATTTCATAATTGCCCTACAGTTCTTGGGTATTCTGGGTTTCTTTTTCATTCTTTTTTATTTTTTTATTTCAGTTTGTAAAGTTTTTATTGACATATCTTCAAGTTCACTTATTCTTTCCTTATCTGTGTCCAGACTACTGATGGGTTTTTAAGTGAATTTCTCATATCTATTATAATGTTTTTGATTTCTATCATTTTCTTTTCATTCTTTCTCAGAGTTTTTATATCTGCTTAAATTACACAGTTGTTATTGCATACTATTTATCATTGCTTTTTTATTAGACCTCTTAACATAATTAATAATAGTTATTTAAAATTCCCCTTCTGATAATTTCAATTTCTGTATAATACCTGAATCTTGTTCTGATGCTTGCTTTGTCTCTATATACTATGCCTTTACTTTCCTTTAAACATAATTTCTAATATTTTTGTTGAAAGTCAAACCTGATATATCAGGTCATAGAAGCTGAGGCAAATAGGCTTTTGTTTCAGGTTTTATGTTAATCTGTCTAGGAACTAGGTTGTTTATAATGTTTTCTGTAGTTAGAGATACCTGGGGCTTCAGCTTCCTCTGTATTCTTGTTTGTTTTCTTGACCATTGGATTTTCTTAAGTGTTTAAATAGAGTGCCATGCATCTCTTCTGTTGTAATCTGCTGTTATTATCCTGTAGCCTTGTGATTTGGTAGTAGGATGGGGTTAGTAACAATCCTGTTACATATCTCAGTCTGTGTGTTTGAATCTTTGGGTTGTGACCTTCAGAAGTGTTTTTTAGCTTTTTTTCTTCCTTTAGTTGATTAAGGAAAGCTAGAAATGGGCCACAGTTGGTTCACCACTTTTCACCCAGGTCAAATAAGGTTCTGGTTAAGTTGTTTTCCTTGAAGAGGAAGGCTTTGTTATGAATCATGTCCTGGGGATATTTGAAAAGGGTTACTTTTCTCTTCTACCTGAATAAAACATGAGGGTTTTTCCCTGGGATCATCACCATGAATGGCATCCTGAAGATAAAATTCATTTGACTATGAGGGCTTTCTTAAGACTGCCCCCAAAAGTTTTATATGCTCGTCAGTCAACACTCAGCCATTAACAATTAATTCCTTCCAGTTTATGACTCCAGTGTCTTGATCTTGACTCTGATTTTCTGTATTCTTCTGTTTCTCCAGATTTCAAGATGGTAGTTTGCTTTAGGACTTCATTACTCTGATGGGTCTAAGAAAAGTCATTGCTTTTCAGTTTGTACAGCCTTTTATTGTTGTAAAAAAATGGATGTAGTTGATTAATGACCGTCAAGCATTTGACCTGTTGGAACTAAAACCATAACTTCTTGTATTACATTTTTAGATGACTCATTTTTTCCTTTGTGAAATATCTTATATTTCTGAATTTAATTTATAAAATTGTTCATCTTTAATAAGGCTTAGTGAGGGTGACCCTGGAATTATAGCCAGGTCCTTTTAAACTGCATTATTCTAAATTTTAACCATGTACTAAAAGTCTATGAAAAAAAATTATTACAAATGAGAATGCTGAAATTCATGAAGAGAAGGAATATACCCTTAGTCACACAAAAAGTTAATCCCAGAGGAAAATACTAGAATCTTTTTAACCTTCTGATCATATTATTCAGTGACTCTGTCTCTACATACTTCCAAGTGCAATTTTAGTTTATAATTTCCTTTCATAACAATAAAATATGATAAGGCTGCTAATCTTCTGCATTTTTTACAAAAATTATTATAAATCTACATAATCCAGCATTATACACATTTAGTTGTCTTCTTCCTTGGAGACTCTATCAGCTTATAACTGATGAGAAAAACATTTTAAGGTATAAAAGAAGCTTTCCTGCAGCTAAAATGATTTTGATCAACAATATAAAATCCCATTTTTAAAAATGAATGATCTTCACTTAACATACTCAGAGTCTGATTTTATTTCATTGACTTTTAAATAATAGGTACATCCTAAAATACAACTGATTATTTGTTTATTTACTTATTTAATCAGTCACTAAAGAAAATTGCTAAAATGTAAGCACTCATGCTAGAAATAAATGCACTGTTTAGATAGAACATCAGAATAGCTATGGAAAATAATGTGACATAAGCCAGGGGTAAGTCTTTGAAAAGGAGAATATTGATTTGGGTCCTCTGATGCCTGTGTTACCCCATTTCTTTACTGACAGTAGAGATGTTCCTTTTAAGGCACCTAAAAAGCTGAACTATTAAGAAGCTGTACTCCAGAATCAATGTTGGTTTTGTCTCCCACTCCTTCAGAGACAGCCTTTCTCTGAAATCAATTCCTCTTTGGGGCTAATTGTTTAAAAGCCATGACTTCATTTCCAGGTTAAATACATTGTATTATTCTCAGAATATTAAGAAAAAAAACAAAACAGGAAAAAAGAAAATCAATCTTTGAGTACTATGTTTAATTTACTAAAAAATGTCTAGAATATTAAAGTATTTCCAAAGACAAATCTTTGGTATGACAGATGTATATAACAACTCCACAGGCTGAAGGATCTCTCTTAACAAAGAATCTTGTAACTACTTTAACAAGAGTACTGGATATCATCCATAACTTATGCAAGCATACTGAAGTTTTCTGCTGCCATCCAAGAAAAATGGTTTCCAAATTTACAAAAGTACAAATAATCTAATATTTGTTGTAAAGAATTCCATACATATAAATTTTACACTGGAGATCATTTCCATGCTGAAGTCTTCAAGAACACAATGTGATATTTTCAGAAAACAGATTTATGCTATGTGCTCTTTCAGCAGGCTTGGGGGATAGCTATTACATTATCATGATGAGAGCGAATTCTAGTTTGCCATCAACATTGCAGTGGTCACTACAGAATGAATGGGTATCTAAATGCTTCAACAATGTTACTTTTGTGCTCAATATATTTTTCAGTGGGAAAATGAGTTTGACAATCAGAGTGTACTCCTAGTTTAAGGGAAAATGACCATGAGAATAATTCAATAATTTCTTTTAAAATATGACTTAGGAAATGAGATCAACTTATGTTCAATTATGTTGTAGTCTAAAAAGAGTGAGCTTCCTAAAGTGGTTAGATGATTTGCCACTGTCAGAAAATGATAAAGCCATAGACAACCAGTAACAGTTAGGCATTGTAAGTTGTGAGTAATATTACAGTGCATGAAATACTGTAGAGTCAAAAAAAATTATTGAAACCATTTTTTAATTGATTTTATTTATTTTTGTTTTTCAAATAAATTTGTCTCTGCCTACCCCCCCCCCACTTTCCCTTGCCCCCTTCCTCCCTCCCTCCCTCAACTCTTCCTCTTTGGTTTTGTCCATGAGTTCTTGCTATATGTTCCTTGACTTTCTCCTTCCCTTTTCCCCTGCCCCCCCTCCCTCCTTCCCTCTTGTATCTGTTGGTTTCTTTTCCTTTCAGTGTTGCTGGTCTTATTTTCCTTGCATCTTTGTATTGTTGGTTAGGTTCCACTTATAGGTGAGATCATATGGTATTTGTCTTTTGCCCCCTGGCTTATTTCACTTACCGTAATGCTCTCGAGTTCCTTCCATGCTGTTGCGCAGTGTAGTAGTTCTTTTTTTCTTTCTGTTGCGTAGTATTCCATCGTGTAAATGTACCATAGCTTTTTGATCCAATCATCTACTGATGGGCATTTAGGTTGCTTCCAACACTTGGCTATTATAAATTGTGCTGCTATGAACATTGGGGTGCATAGGTTCTTTTTGTATTGGTATTTTGGTGTTCTTAGGGTATACTCACAACAGGGGAAACACTGGATCAAAAGGCAGTTCCATTTTCAGCTTTTTGAGGAAATTCCACACTGCTTTCCACAGTGGCCTCACCAGTCTGCATTCCCACCAACAGTGTACTAGTGGCCCCTTTTCTCCACAGCCTTGCCAGCACTTGTTGTTTGTGGATCTGTTTATGATGGCCATTCTGACCGGTGTGAGGTAGTATTTCATGGTGGTTTTGATCTGCATTTCTCTGATGGCTAGTGGTGCTGAGCATCCTTTAATTGAAACCATTTTGAATAGAAAAGTATATGCAATATAATCTATAATCAGAATCCAATGATGATAAATTTTTCATCCACAATTATCTTTGAGTAGCCATCTCTATATTCAATAATTCTATTCTTTTTTTTTTTATGAATTCTACCAAAATGCATCTGTCTACTGCACTGTCCTGGAATTCTGGACTACACATATGTTTTTGTTTTTGTTTTCTTTCCTCAGGGGTGTGCCAATCGCTTAACTGGCTAGAATCACTTAACTAGAAAAGATGCTAACTGTTGAGCTAAAGAATCCTTCTGAACTAGGGCTATGCTGTCACAAAATAGACATAAAAGAACATTTGTTGAATAATTAAATACTGATGAACAAATTAACTAAAGAACAGATAAATTCATTAATTGATGAATATATTAATTTCCATCTTGTTTGCTTTTCCCGCTTTTTATTTTAAGCCTATATGACTTCTAAAATAAAATGTATTATAGAACATATTTAGATATACACAAAAGATACAAAGATAATACATCATTCCCAAAAATATCATATTTGTTCCCTATTGTTAACATCATATATCAATATGATATGTTTGTCACTATACTACATGTAATTATAATGTCTTCTTTGGCTCTTCTTGGCTGGGACAATTTCTCAGCCAAGGTTATAATGACATTGAGTGTTTTGAGGAGTACTGATCAGCTATTTCGTAGAATGTGCCTCCATTGGGCTTTGTCTAACATATTTCTCATGATTACACTGGGGCTATTGGTTTAGGAGGAAGGAAGAAAGACCACCAAATTAAGGAGTAAATCTCATCACATCACATCATGGTACATGCCATCAACATGACCTATTCTAATGACGTTAACATTGGTCACTTGGCTGATAAGTATTGCTTATCAGGTTTCCCCACTGGAATGCTGCTTTCTCCTCTCCATACTGTCCTTTCTGTAAAGAAGTCACTGTGCACAGCCCACACTTAAGAGGTGGGGAGTTATGCTCTATCTCCTTGAGTGCAAGGTATCTATAAGAATTATTTGGGGGTTTTCTACTCAGGAAATATGCCTATTCTCCCCAATTTACTTACTTATGTATGTATTTATTTATTTATTCAATCATTTATATATCAGTATGGATTCCTAGATATTTATTTCACTCTCTGTGTTATAATCCAGTATTATTGTATTTTGTTGCTTAAGTTATTCCAGTTTGGGCCATTAGGATCTCCTTCATTTGACTTCTGTATCCCTTTGGACATATATCTATTGTTGTAGGATTTTTTATTTCCTTCTTCAAAGCACTTCTTTACTTTTCACCTATAGTATACTCCAGGCTCATCTTGTTTATTTCTTACCCCAGTTCTAGATTCTTCCAAGAAACTCTTGTCCTTTTGTGTACAATAGTATTAGAAACCAAGATCCTGGCACTAGGTTCTACAGGGTTTTTATGGTTGTTAGTTAATGAGTTTGTTCACCAAAGAGTTATAATGTTTCCTTCAGTGGTCACTATATGTAACTTTGGCAAATTACCTGTAAAATATGAGTAATAATTCTTACATTATAAGGTCATTATGTATTTCAGATGGAGTCAGCAGCACAATGTATAGAGTAAAAACAAAACAAATTATGTTTAGCAGGGTAAGTCAGAAAATGACAAGTACTATATAATGTCACTATACGTAGAACCTAAAAAATCTCAACTTATTAAAAGCAGAGAGTAAAATGATGGTAACCAGGGGATGGAAGTGGAGGAGGATAACAGTGACGGTGTTTAAGGGTACAAACTGTACTGAGCAGTAAGTAAGCTGTGGCGATCTAATGCACAGTATAATAAATATAAACATAATATTATACCATGATTGTGTAATGTAATAAATATCACTATATCAGCAAGCATATTATCATATGTAAGTATACCACATCGTACATCTTAAACTTATACAATGTTACCTGTCAGACTTATTACATTAAAAAAGAACAAAAACAATAGATCTGCCTTTGCTCGGTGGCTTGGATGGTTGGAGTGTGGTCTGTACACCAAAAAGCTGACAGTTAAATGTCTTGTCAGGGCAATACCTAGGTTGTAGATTCAATCCAAGAGAGGCAACCGATATATGTTGCCTCTCACATCAATGTTTCTCTCTCTCCACCCCCCTCCACATTCCTTTCAATAAAATCAATAAAAATATCAGGTGAGGATTCTTTTAAACAGTATCTCTAAATGATATTTTCTAACAACTAAAAATGAAGCAAATAACTTTTTCCCCAAAGTTTATTATACCTCTTCAGAGTTTTTTTAATATGTTTTCATTGTACATTTAAATAGACATGAAGTTAGAGTCCAATTCTATGCCTAGCTCTGCTGTTAAAAAGAATTTAGTCAAATTTTCTAATGCTCCTTTTCTATAATGGGTATAATACTCTTTGCTCATTCAAATGCCACAGGGAAAGCCTGCAGGTAAAACTGACATAAATCAATGTTTATACAAATATATAGGTGTAATTGTTACTATCATTTTGGTAAGTATAATTAACCTCTGACTCTTTTGTTGCCACTTTTCCACTTCACATTTTTATCACTTCATCCCCCTCAAAAGACAATTGATCATACTATCTTGGGTCATTCCCTTAATTATAAATTTTAATGATACTAGGTTTTTTTAAAACTGGTAACCAAATTTAGATGTGACAATTACTTTCAAGTTCTATTATAATGAATGCATAATGGACACCTATTTTAGATGCTTAGGTTTTAGTTAACATTTTTCTAATTTGTCCAAAGGTAGTATTTTAAGCTGATGTGCCCTGTTGGTTTTTTTCTGGAGGAACTTTAATTCAACCAAGTGTAACTAAACCCACTGAGTTAACAGGTCATAGTGAATATAGAAAGATAGCTTTGGCAGAGCAAGAGATGACAGGAAAGTGTAGCATCTCGAAAATGCGCTCCTATCATATTATTGATGCAAAGCAGTTAACTGTTGTCCTAAGAGGCAGGGCCATCAACTGTCTAGACATGAGCAGACATCAAAGTCAACAGGTTTTACAATGTGATCATCTGTTCCTTTTACCAAGGTAAAGACAAGGCACTTGGCCATGCCTGATACACTAAAGGCAGTATCAGTATAACCACATGAGCAATGTTGATCTTTCAGGGTGTGTCAGCCTGATATAATTGCTTTCTTGTCTGTTTGTTGGGAAGGATGAGTAGGGAGGAGTGACTATTTCTCTGTAAATCTTTTGAGCCTCACTTCCTCCAAGATACCAGTCATATTCCATGTGAAAATTCACTCTACTTGATCTTAAGACTTAATAGCAACATGTTGAGAATTGAACTAGGTTTTCATGCTTGATGTGTTAAAAGTCATTGCTCTCACAGCAAGTTTGAAGTTTAACTTCAAATTTTTTTTATTATTGGTATAAAATCTATTTCAAGTGAGCAAGTGGTTAATAAAATATTTCCTGTGAATTATTTGATCTCTTAGACTTTTAGTACGTTTGACTTCTGAAGAGCCAAATATATTAATAATCCTGAAATAGATGTGGTCTTACTTATCGATGCATGTTTATTTTAGATTTGCCATTTTAACTGATTTGTCGATTTCTATTTCTTTTAAGCCTCTTAGCCACCTACTTTTTAAAATTGACCGTGCACTCCCCTAACAGCTCCAAGGGTGAATTAAGTCAAGACTGTGCAGTAAGAAAACAATTTAAAAACCCAAATTTACATTTTTTACCTGGAGATAAAGTAGATTTCAGAAGAGAGTGAAAAACATGTTTCCCCCACTGATTATGTGTGTGTTTGATTTATGTCTTGCTGCTAATACCATGGAAGAAAGGTAAAATTGGAGAGTTTCAGAGGATTAGGCAATTTCCTCAAGAATCTGAGAGCTTAGATGTCCTGCTCCATACTTTTTCAAAATTGGAATCAGTGATGCATTTGTTTCTTTGCACTGGCTTCTGAAAGATCAAGAACTAACCTGAGGCCCATCAAAGATTCTGGTGGACATGGGAGCATGATGACAATGCTGTGTATCTAGGGCAACCTACTTGAAATGGCAAATAGAGAAGGTAAGAAATACAGAGAATTCATCCCTGCAGTACATTTTGAATTACATATTTCTTCCTCCTCAACAACCCTGTTTTAGTAGAGAAAGGAACACAAGATACCACTCTTTGTTAATGTCTAATGAAGTTGTAGTTAACAGCAAAAGCCCACTTGGGAGAGTTAGAGGAATTCTTAGCAGTCATTCATCCAAACCATGATGTCTTTTCCTTCCCCCTGGAAAAGCAAGTGAACCACTGCCCTGGTGTCCAAGCTTAGTGTATAAGCCAAGACACATTCTTTAAAAAATCACAGTTTTAAGTGACAGTGTCCCATCTCAAACACACACTTTAAAAGATATTGACATACCTACATTTCCTCAAAAAGGATACACACTTGAAATACATAAAAATCTCTTAGAAATCAATGACTCAGAGAGAGACAATCCATTGATAAACGGGCAAAAGACTTGGACATTTCATCAGAAAGGGTATCAAAATGGTCAATAAACATAAATAAAAGGTGCTCAACTCCATGAGTCATCTAGGAAAGGTAAATTTAAACCACAGTGCAATATTACACTACCCCTACCAGAATCACTAAAATAAAACAAAAAATACTCAGTGTTAATGAGAAAATGGACTGAGTAACAGGAACTTTCATACATTTCTGGAAGAACATCCACTTCAGAAAAGTGTTTGTCACTATGTAACAAAGCCTGACGTATGCATTCCCTATGACCCAGGAGTTTCATTGTGAGGTATATGCCAAGCAGAAATGAGTGAATAAATTCACTAAAAGACATATGCAAAAATGTTCATGATAGGAAAAACTGGAAATGTTCATCAACCATAGACTGCATAAATAAGTTGTGTTAATATTCACACGATCAAAAAGTATATAGGAGTGTACATGAATTATCTAAATCTACATATGATAGCATGGAGAAATCGCTTAAGCAGAACATTGAGTGAAAGAGGCCAGATGAAGAGAATATATATTATATGATATTACTCCTGTACAAAGCACTAAAAGAAAAACTAATATATTCTATTAAAATTCCAAGTAGTGGTTACCTTTATTTTTAAAAGTTTAAAGGAAGTAAGAGTCAGGGTGTTTGAAAAGTTTTTTAAACTTTGACTTCTTGAACGGAGTTATGGCTACATGGTTGAGTTTTGTTTATTAAAAATCCATCAACCTGTGCACTTATGATTTGTAAACATATATAATACAAATAGCTCTTAGAAATACCCGGAGTTAATTCCCAGGAGTAGCCCCATACTGTACCCAATTGGTGCTATCAGTAATCTCTCCTCTCTCTTCCTCCCTCTCTCTCTCTCTCTCTTTCTCTCCCTCTCTTTCTCTCCCCCCACCTCACCCCTTGTGCACCCTGCTTTCCTCTTCATTGGTCTGTGTCTTAGACAGGTTTTACTTGTATGGTGTCAAAATGTCCACCAGCAGCCCTAGGCTTACATGCCATCCTGTTAGATATACAACAAAAAGAGAGATTCTCCACTCTTTCTTACTGTGAAGATCAAGGAATTGAGTCTCATTGGTTCAAACTGAGACACATGTCCAACCCTGCACAAAGCAGTGGGCAGAGTGTTAGAACATAGTGATAGGTAAGGAATAGGTCGTATGCTTATCCCATCATCTTTCAATTCTGGAGTTTGACTACACTCAGCTAAGATGTTCTCAATGGATATCTTACAAAATGTTTGCAGTCAGATAGATGGTGACTAGGCTGGAGTCATCTTGAAGACATCCTCCTCACATGCATGTGAGGGAACACATGGATAGCTGGGGCTCTTTGGGCATCTCCACATGTCTCTATGTAGTCTTTCCTCATGGCCTCTCCAGATGGTGGTTTCAGGGTGAATAGACTTGGTAGCTTGTAGAGAGAGTGAAATACCAAAAAAAGTACAGATGACAAAAAAATGAGCATATGAAAAGATGATCCACATTGTACATTGCCTGTCATCAAGGAAATTCAAACTACCACAGCAATGAGATACCACTGTAACCCACCCCACCATTCTTTTAACATTGTTTCTGTAAATGATAGCCTAGAACTATAAATAAATTGTCTGTTTGCTTAAGAATTCTAGGAACTAACTTCAAAAGAAGCAGACCCCAACCTCCAGATACTCCAGCTCTGGAAGATTTGCTGACTTTCAACCATAAAAAGCAGGGTGATGCAAACCAGACCATTATTTGACCAGTTATTTGAACACTGCTGACTTGCAGGTAGTTTCCTTAACCGAGAAATCTCAAACTCCCTTTTTCTGATTCCTTTGTTTTGCTTTGTTTTCCCTTTCTCCTCACTCTTTACAAAAACCCCTTCTCATGTCTAGTTGTTGAAATGGTCTTTATGACATTAGTCCACCACCTTCTCAGGCTGCTGGCTCTTGAATAAACCTATATTCCTTTCACCAACCCTTGTCTCTCAACTATTGGCTTTTGAGCAGCAGGCAGCCAAACCTGTGTTTAGTATCACCACTACACACCTATTAGAATGTCCAAAATCTGGACTATTGACAACACCAAATGCTGGAGGAGGTGTAGAACAAGAGGAACTCTTATTCATTGCTGGCGGGAATGCAAAATAGTACAGTCATTTTGAAAGACAGTTTGGCAGTACTTACGAAAAATACATGTGATGCAGAAATGGCGCTCTTCACTATTTACCTGAAGGAGTTGGAAAACTGATGGTATAAAACTCTGCACACATATGATTATAGCAGCTTTATTCATCATTGCCAAACATATTCAGCAGGTGAACTGATAAAGTGTTATACATCTAAACAATGAAATGTTATTCAGTGCTTACAATAATCTAATCTAGCAAACCATTAAAATACATGGAGGGAACTTAAATGCATCTTATTATGTGAAAAAACCAATCTGAAAAGCCCCCATACTGTATGATTCCAAAAATATTACATTTTGGAGAAGGCAAAACTAGAGACAGTAAAGAAAAAAAAAATCAGTTGTTGCCAGGAGTTAGGAGGAGGAAGGAAAGGTTAAGTGGAGCTCAGAGGATGTTTAGGGCAGTAAACCTATAATGGTAACACTAAAATCGTGGACACTTGTCATTATATTTATCTTAATCCATAGAATATACAACACCAAGAATGAACCCTAATGTAAACTATGGATGTTGAATGACAATTACATGTCACTACAATTTCATCAATCGTAGCAAATGTATGACTCCGGTGAGGATGTTGATTGTGGGGAGGTAATAAGTGTGTGAGGACAGGGTAGATATGAAAAATATCTATACCTTATGCTCAATTCTGCTGTGAACCTAAAACTTCCCTAAAAAATAAATTCTAGTTAAAAAAGTGAAAGAAACAGAGAAAGAGCCGAGCAGAAGGCACGTCATTTTTTATGCCCTAATTCATGGTTTGTCAAACTGTGAACTTTGGATCAAATCTGACTCTCCACTTAATTTTATAAAGTTTCATCAGAACATAGCCAAATCCATTTCTGTTACATGCTGCAATGTTATAGCTGTGTAGTCTCAACACAGACTGCATAGATATGACCTGAAAAGCCAAAAACACTATCTGAACCTTTACAAAAAAAGTTTACTGATCTTTAACCTAGTCTCAAATGTCACACAGTGTCCCTTCTGCTAAATTCTGTTCACTAGATGTAAGCCTCTAAGGCTAGCCCATGCTTAAGGAGAGAAGGATATATGCACATGTTCTGAACCCACCAAAGATGGAGCCCAACCCCTAGTGCACGTGTGCAGAGAGGCCCAGGAGTACTCTGTTGTTGGCTAAAGAGAGCATGGGATGCTGAGTTGACCCAAAGAATAGTATGAGGTAAGAGAGTACATTTACAATTCCCTGGGCAGGTTAAAAGAGTTAAGAAGGTACAGATGGTGCACTCTTTTTCAAGGTTAGTTAACACCATTGCCCACATTGGGGGTGGTAAGAGCAAAACTTGTTCTTCTCCAAAATTATGCCTATTCCTCACAGGTACCTCTGTTGAAGTCATTCTGACCACTTTTACAATGCTCTAATTGAACTACCTGGACACAAAAGAATTGCTTTTTGCTAAAAGAGTAGCTAGGAGAATTACAAAAATGGCATATCAGAAAAAATGCAACACATTCTCAGGCTTTTGAAATGTCAGAATTCTGGGCAGCAATTTATCTGACTTACATTACAGGGCACAAACACTCAGCAACTCTTATTTGGCCATTTTTCACAATAAAAATACATTTCTAAGTACTAGTTTAGCTCAATAATGATTGTACAGCTCTATTTATTTTGCATTTATGTGTGTGTGTGTTGTAGGGAGGGGGTTGTTCCCTAAGTAATAGCTTGCCTTCAGCAATGTTGGGCAACAGAGAAGGATGTATTGCATTAACCAGATCAGACCGCTTGCTTAGAAGAAAGTCATCTGGATTTTAACAAAATACAAAGCATTCAAAATCCACATGTAAAATTAAGCAGTCACTGAGTTCCTTCTATAAGAATATGTCATTGATATCATCTCTCCAGCACCAGGGTAATAGAGAAGGCTGAACGCCATTATTACAATCATGAGGCAATTCCTTTTTATTGTATCATGCCTAAAGAGGCAGCTTAGAAGGTAGGTTGGGAATGGAGGAGAGTCTCTCACTGCAGGAGAATAGCAGACTCCCTTCATCGGCCATACCTCTCACACCAGTAGATTTCCTACACAGCATCTAAGTAGAGAAATACTGGTCAGTAGGACTTTATGAAACACAGGCCAGATGTTGGTACAAAAATGGAATTATTGTCACCTATATATTTCAAGTGTTGGTGTGAAGAGAAGATAAAAATAAAAATTACCCTTCCTCAACAAGCTCTTTATCTAATGAGAGATTTGAGCACATGTACCAACCATTATGATGCAAGGCACAATGTGAAGAGGGCCTATCACAGAATAGGTGCTCAATGAATATAAGTTGTGTAAGAGCAGACATTTATTTAGGGCTTATACATCACAAACAATATGATAAATTGTTTATATACCTTCGATCATCACAATAGCTGTATCAATTATATAATATCATTACACCTGTTTTATAGACAAGGAAGTTTTCATAAAACAAGTAACTTGTTCAAGGTTACATAAGTTTGACTTTGGAACCTGATTTTGAACTAAAGAAATATTTTTCCAGAACTTGTGACCTTAATTACTATGTACTACAATCAATGAATGGCTGGCTGGATGGATGGATAGATGATCGATGATTGATTAGATGATAGATGATAGATATAGATAGATGATATATGATTGATAGATGGTATAGATGATAGATAGATGGATGATAGAGATAGATAGATAGATAGTTAGATAGATAGATAGATAGATAGATAGATAGATAGATAGATAGATAGATAGATAGATAGATAGAGAGATGATAGATATAGATGATAAAACAGATAGGTGAAAAGATGATGAATGGATGGATGGATGGACTGAAGATGGAATAACCAAAATACTGTGATGATGTAGGGGAAGGAATGAGTAAATCTGACTAGTTATTAGAGATGGCTAAACAGAAAAGATGGCAATTGACCTGAGTCCTGAAAAAGGCACATTTCCAAGTGGAAGAGATGGACTTTCCAGGCTACCCCAGAACATGAGCACAGGCACAAACAGACAAGTCTCCATGAATCTAGAGGCTCACAGGTAGCCCTGCCTACTAGGGCACAGGTCTTCCAGAACAGCAGCCCAGAGAAGAGGCTGCTGAGTAGGACTGCATTGTAAAGGGTCTGAAATGGCATGTTGAGAAGTGTGGGACTTCTCCTGCAGGCAGTTGAAAACGTTTAAAGATTATTGTTTTAATGATGGATAATATTTACTGAATACTTATCTTGTGTCAGGCAGGCATAAGGTTCAGAGATGTTAAATTCCTTGCCTAAAGTCATAGAGTCTAGAACTGTTAGAATCTCTATTTGGATTTGGGCAGCCCTCCTGAGCTACAGAGCTAAATAGAGGAAGAAAGTGGCATGATTTTATCTTTTTAAAGAGATAACCATAGCAGTAGTGTGGATGAAGATGAAACTTAATCTAGAAAAACTAATTAGGAAAGTGTTCATGTTTAGATAAGAGTGACCGAGAAAATGAGCTAAGACAGAGTTTCTCAGCCTTGGCACTATTAACATTTTGAGTTGGATAATTGTTTGTTGTGGGAGCCTGTTGTGAATATTGTAAGATGTTTAGCAACATCTTTGGCCTCTACCTTAAGCATTCCAGTGATATCCCACTTCAAGGTACAACAAAAGAAAATGTCTCCAGACATTGCAAGTGTCCCCCTGGAGGCAAACTGTACCTGATTGAAAACCAGTGAGTTAAGACATTGACTGGAGATTGGAAAAATGGGATGCTTCAGAAACTGAATCAATAGTACCAACTGATCAAAAGGTAGAGGGCTCAAAGATGTGTCAGATGTGTCATATATGTAACATGTAACATAAGCATGGGAATAGTCAAGGTAGTTCTAGACCGAGGGGTTCAGATCTCAGGGTCTGGATTTGTCAGGCCTGGGTTCAAAACCCAGTTCTGCTTTTCACTACTGGATGAACTTGGGAAAATTACTTATACTCTTTAGGTCTTTAAAAAAAATCCTAATAGCACTGACCTCAAAAAGTTGTTGTGAAAATTAAAAGAGAATATTATGAGTCAGGTGCTTAGTAGAGTTTCTTGCACTTAGTTACTACTCAATAGATGTTACTACTAGCCAGTAAGGAAAACATAAGAAAGCGTCTTCAACCCCAGTTTGCAAGTCCACAGTTTGAGGAGTTTTTAGTGAGTGGGCACTGTGAATTCTATAAACAGTGCTCCATTGGATATAATATTTCCCAACTCATTAAAATTAATTGAAAAAATAATACGTAACTTAATATTTGATTTAATACCAATTGAGAGAGTCTAGTATATATGTACTTATATATGTGTGTATCTCCATGTTTCTAGGCATGCTTATGTGTGTACATGTATACATATACAAGTTAGATAATTAGCATCATACCAAAATATTAATACCACTTATTATAAGCTGGTAAGATTATGGATGAATTTAAATTTCTGCTCTATTTTTCTATTGCCCTTTGTATTTCTTCTATAATAAATAAATATTATTTTATAAATAGGGAACAAAAGTGTTTCAAAATGTCTTCTTTAAGATAATATTGATTGAAAACCTAGTATGTGCCAGGTCTTGTGCTGGAAACTAAGGATACAATAATGAGAAGCCCCCTACACCCACATACACACAGGAACAAAAAACACAACAAAAACTACAATAAACCAAGTGTGCTTACCAAAAAGATAGAACTTGGAAAATCAAGTTCAAACATAACAATGATATTCCAAAGGCAACAAAGATGGTGGGTTTTGGCAATGCCATTCTAATCATGTTTTTAAGTTGAACAGAAGAGCCAAAATTTTCTAATTCTCCTACTTTGCAAGTTTGCTCAGTGGAAAACACCACAGTCTTCTCATTTTCAAGATTTTGCTTCCCTTATTTAGTAATTCCTATCCTGGGGGGATATAATACAATTTTGCAATGTCCAAATCAGTCTTGAGTCTGATTAGTAGGGATAGCTCCCCTGTAAACTATAATTTTTTCTCAGAAAGGCTTATTTCCATAACAAAGGATTTCTTTAGACAATATGTAAGGGGTTTTCTATTTCAAAATGTAAATGCTTGCCTCCCTGCACATTCAGGGAAATTAAAACAGTATGCACTTTTCTGAACTCCCAGTCATATGAAAACAACAATTTAGGCTTCAGGAAAATTCTCCAACATCCTGACTATGTGTTTCAGACAGAAGTGCCTGCATGAGACTCACTGGAAAAAGGGGATTCTGGATCAGAGCTGTGACACTCAGTTCAACCAGTGTCTGTGTAAAAAGTAATGGGATGGTCAATTAAGGACACTCACTCTACTCTCTGCATCTTTTTAACTAAGTACACACTGAAATAATGGGCTTTGTACAATGACAGAATGTCTGTCCCTTGTCACACATTCTCACTGCTATAGTTCTGGAATTAGGATTCATGTTCTGTCATCTTGAACATTTTAACACTTTACTGATCGTGAATATGTTTAGCAGTAGGAGGACAGCAGTAAAATAAAATTTTATAGCCAACAAAGTATTTTATACCTAAAGTTTAAGACACATTTTCTATATTTTGTTTAAAAATACATGGCTCTTTGAGACTCTGAAATAAACAGCTTTATCAGGTTGCAGTTTGCTTGTACTCTTTTATTCCTGGAGAGTTGGTTCCAACATCAAGAGAGAAGGAATTCTTGATAATTGGCCAGAGTGGCTAAAATTCTATTGAGCAGGTGCATTTTTCCCCAAAGGTGTTAAAACAACCTTAAGTTCTTCTGTGTTACAAATATGCTCTAGTTTTATCTTTGATCCCAACCTATACACAGTTTCCATTCAAAGAGACCATGGACTCACCAATTTTTCTCAATATGGTGAGGCTTTCATTTCATTTCCAATGACAAGTTGGAGAACAGTCAATTGATAAAATATAAAGGAATCGATTGACTCAAGTAGTTGGCATTTTTTAGTGACCACTTGCTGTTTAGCTAGGGTCTGTAAAGGTATTGTTTTACAGTGGTGACAAAACTTTCATTTTCTGTAGTAATCATTTTTTAAAAGTATTTAGTGCTATCTTATTAGTGCTCTTGCTTTTCAAAGTTGTCATGATGGGCCAGAAATAATGAAAGCATTTTAATATGGTGTGAGACATTGGAGCAGTTTCTATTCTTTCCAGATTAGATATCTTGGTTTTAGGTGTTGATTGTTGTTGTTATAAGAATAAGAAGCAAACAAACAAAAAATACCTCTAGGTTTTTCCATATGACAAATTGAAGAGAATTTACATCTTGGAAGAGAATAATGTAATGGAAACACCATTGTACCAAGTTTAATACCCAGTTCTGACACTATTGTTCAGATGACTTAAATAAATAAATAAATAAATAAATAAATAAATGTTTCCCCATAAATTTTTAAAAATACATTAGATTTCATTTCTGAGGTCCTTCCCTACTCCAATTTTTGGGGGATTCTAAATAAAATACATTAACTTGATGTGATCCCAGCTATACCGTCACAATTTTATTTTTTCATTCACAAGTTCTTATCTCCTACCAAGTTTTATTAAGCAACCAACATCCATTAAGACCTCAATCCCCCAAATTGGTCTTTACTACTAACATTTCCTCACAGAATGTACTTCAGGATATTCTTGGGAGAAAGAATAAAAATAATGCTAACTGCCAAACAGAAATAAACTGCTGATCTCCTTGATCTTACTGAGCTCTTGACCCATTTCTTGCCTGAATGGCCAGGAAAGAAATTCAAAGCCTTCCACCCACATCATACTTAGAATCTAAAAATATACACGTACAATAGAAGTTCCTCACCACCTTTTCTTATCTTAAAGGATGAGTCTTAGAAAGGGAGTGGTGTTAGAGGGTCACCATTTCTGGATGCTGACTTTAGATTTGCAGGACTCTTGGGCCATTGCTGTCAGATGCTACCTGCTATAAGGCCATCTTAAGAACTGAAATGTATCAGAAAGAGTGGTGTTTTTTAATGACTTGTTTCCTCTGAATTCCTGCGGCTAGGAAGTTCATTTCATTGTCTACCTTCTTTCTTTAATTTTTAGGTATTTTTTCTAGTCTGCTTTCTACTGACATGAAAATAATTGGTTCTATGCCCCACTGAATAGTCCTTCTGACCCTTGAATATGGTTATTAGGTGCCCTTTACCTATCATTACAGCAAGTCATGTATCCTTTGTGTTAAACATAATTAAAAACTGCTCCAGGGTCCCCTTAAAGAAATTCAAGATTTTTACATTTTCATGCCCAGCAGGGGTGATGCTAAAGCAAGTAGTAATGGGATGGAAAGGTAGGATGATGTCAATAATATACCCTCCATCCTTAATGCTCCCTTGATGGAAATGTCAGCCTTCTTTGTTTTGTTAACAAGTGAATAATTAAAAGTAAATATTCAGACCATAATAAAAATCTGTATAATGCCTCATGTTGTGAGACTGAGGCTTGGAAGGAAAAGCCATTAAAACACAGCCATGTGTAATTTACAAGAAATCAGTAATAAAATGTTTCTCTTGACATTATCTCTAAAATGGTCTGTATATTACCAGAATAAATCCATATTACTTGGAGGCTGTAGATAAACATCCATAGGCAAAGTTCACATTGAGGTTATCTGCCTCATGCTCTGAACTGGGGAGTGTGGTTTGGAGGCGATAAATTGTGGTTTATTTCTCCAGGTCTCAAGCACATCATGCAGAAATGAGTTTAGTTCCCATAAGGCTATCAGTCATATCCAAATAGGAAAGAATACCATTACAGCATTGTGCCCATTACAAAAAGAGTATAGTTTTTGTCCTTGGTGAGAAACTAAGGGAAGATTCTTAATAATTAAAAGCTCTAAATGCACCTTCTATTCACAAAAAAAAAAAGGAGATATAGAGGTAAAGATACGTTACGCTTTGTAAATTAGTGATTCATTCAGTAGGAGAGTAATACTTTATTTTAAGTCACTAGTTAATTCACTACTCATGGATTGAAACTGTTCACAGGCTGTACCTTGGCTTCTGAAGCAAGAATACATATTTTATGCATAAGAAAAAAATCTAATAGCAACTGAAACACTCAACAGAGTAGTTTTCATGTGAGGCAAGACATCTCTTTAGGCAATAAAAAGGGCTCTAACTTTGGATAATATTTAATTCCTTCTCCCGCCCCACCCCCATTAACTAAGGATGGTTGTTTTTTGAAATTTAAATTAGATCCTAAGGAGGTGGTAGGGAAAGAGGTGAGAATGTTATGTCTTTTTAATGTTATTTTGTCTCTTTCCCCACCCCTTTGTCACAGCAGGATAAAGAACCTCTGTCTGATGATGCCACTAAAACCTATTCATGGTAAAACACAAGTTCTAGAGCTCCAGGCTTTGCTTTTGATATGTAAATGAAGCTCTGAAATTCATTATTCTCCTTTCTCAACCCTTAGTTGAGAGAACTATTGTCATTCAGGGCTATGTGGTTCTTAAAGTTTGGTCTGAAAGCCATCAACATCAGCGTCACCTGGGAACTCATTAAAAATGAAAATTCTTATTCACACCCCATATTTACTGAATCAGGAACTCTGGGTAGGTTTCTGTAATGGGGCTCAGTAATCTGCCTCTTAGAAAACCTTCCAGGTGATTCTGATACTCGGTGAAATTGAAGAACCATTGTTGTTTGGGCCCCAGAATATTCTCTCTGAGCCTCAGAGCCCAGCAGTGATTTCTTTCTTCTGGGTGGTACCTGTCCTTCAAGCCAACAAATGTTATAGATTTTGTGGTTGGGAAATCACAAAGCAACAAGATCTACTTAAGTGAAAAGTAGATCTCCTTTATGTTTCAGAAACATTAACCTCTTCATACATGTCCTATACTGAAAGAAAACTTTGGCAAGTCCATTGGGTCCCCATTTTCACTAGAATTACTTGTTCTCACAAACCTATGTCTCAACCTTTTTCACTGCTGCCAGAAAACATCATTGTTCCAAAGTTACTTGCAGCTCTTAATTAATTTGAAATTACTCAAATTAAAGAAATAATATCTCATGTAATATAGCTAATACAAAGCTGACATTCTGGTGACAAAAATCTATAAATTGTCCCCACTGAACTCTCTACAACCATGATATAAATAATCACATGAGAGTCTCAAGATTTGGAAGTGCTTCTGAAACATCAAAAATAAAAATACAGGAGGAGGCAAGATGGCTGAGGAGTGAATGGAAGTCACACTGACCTCCTCCAAGGACCAATCTGGAATTACAACTAAATTGTGGAGAAATCACCTGGAACAAACATCTGAACAATACTGAGAGAGGGGTCTTAAAACCACGGACACACAGAAGAATCAGCTTTTAGCAAAACCTGACTGGTCAGGGATGTTGTAGAGACTTGAGAAGGCAGAATGGGTGCCCATGGGTGGTAGCACCAGAAGAATATGTAAACAGACAGTTGGATCCCCTGAGAAGAGCGGGGTCTAAACCATGAGCAAGGATCTCCAGCCAAGAGCACCAGAGCCCAAAAAGTACACAGATAATAGCCAGCTGTGAAAAACAGCAGAGTTTCTCTCTGGCAGAGATAGGCAGCTGGATACACAAAGAGCCATTTAAAGGGCCAACGTATAAATTTTTATTTGCAGTCGCTTACCGTGGGTTCCAGCAAAGGGGGTGGGGGAGAGTGGGCTAGAGACACCAGAGGAGAGGTTGGGGAAGGAGGCTGTGGAGAGCGAACTGAGGGAATAGCCAGTGGGATCCTGGTGCTGACTCCTCCCCCATGCATCAGCAGCCATCTGGCTCAGGCAGAGCACTCTCCTGAGTGGCAGCAATGTGAGAAGACTCAACAGCCCTGACACCGGGAGGGACTCTGCTCAGCCCTATGGTGCCTAAGCATGACTGCTGATTGCAGAGTGAATTGATTAACAACTGAAGGAGACAGCCACAGATACTAGATTCCTGGAAGTCTCGAACAGACTGCCTAAGGTCAAACAGGATCAACATCTGACATCATTAGAGGCAGATTCAGAAAGAAAAAACAGTGGTAAATATTAGAGGCTACTGAGACTAAATCCACTGTGGTCTTCCCCATGAGCTGTGATATATTTCCTATACTACATAGCTTTATAATGTTCATTTCAGGTCCATCAAGTTTGTGTATATTAAGTCATTAGATTTTATACTAATAGTTTATTTCTCTCCTTTCTTATGCTAGTCTGAATCTCTTTACAAACTCATTAATACTGGCTTATTTTCTGTTAAAAATGAGATTGCAGGGTGAAGTTATTTTTGTGGATGTAGGTTTGTTTCCTGGGCTTTGTGGTTGTGTTGTGGCAGCACCTACATAAAAATACACAAGATGTGGAGGGCAGAGCGACCCTCAGGCAACCAGCTTGAGGATAGGACCCACCAAAGAATGACCAAAACAACAATCAGAACCCAATGACTTACAGAGAGTCAACATAAATGGCTTAAAGCATCCAAAGAGCAGCAAGTTCAGGAGATCAAGAAGACTGCAATGCTGAATCTCACAGGTCTCTTAAAATAGAGTTCACACCACAAAGTCAGGAAGTCAAAACCGATCAACTTAAGAAGCAGAAGCAAAAAAGAAGAGTCTCACAAATGGTTGGAAGAAAAAGAAGCAACCCTTAAAAGAAAAGAGGAATCCCCACAAAAAGAACTAAATTAAATAGAGGCAAGTAAACTATCACATATTGACTTCAAAACAATCGTTCTAAGGAAGCTCAAAGAGCTCAGTGAGCTCAGAGAGAATTACAAAAGACTATAGGAAAACTGTCAGGAAAATACTGCACACTATGTCAGAATGAAAAAGAAAATAGAAACTATCAATAACAGGCAAGAGGAAATAAAGAATACAATTTCTCAACTGAAGAACACCATAGAAGGAATCAAAAGCAGGTTAGATGAAGACAAGGATAAAATCAGTGAGCTGGAGGACAAGGTAGAAAGAAGCTACCCCAAAAGCAAGGAAATGAAAAAAGACTCAAAAAGAATGAAGAGGTGTTTTGGGAAAAGCAGGACAACCTGAAACACAATAATATTCATATACTAGGGATACCAGAAAGAGAAGAAGAGGAGGAAGGGGTAGAGAACCTGTTTGAAAAAGTAACGATGGAAAACTTCCCTAATTGGAAGAGAGAAAAAGTCACACAAGTCCAGGAGACAGCAGACGGTCCCATTCAAGAGGAAATCAATGAGGCCCACTCCAAGACACATCATCATTAAAATGGCAAATATCAAAGAAAAAGAAGAATCTTAAAGACAAGGGAGAAACAGGTAGTAATATAGCAGGGAGCCCCGATATGGCTTACAGCTGACTGCTCAACAGAAACACTACAAGCCAGAAGGGAATGGCAAGAAATATTCCATGTAATGAAAAGCAAAGGCCTGCAACAAGACTACACTACCCAGCAAGGCACTCAATTAAAATGGAATGTGAAATAAGGAGTTTCCCAGACAAAAGAAGGCTAAAAGAATACACCTCCACCAAGCCAGCATTGCAAGATATGCTAAAGGCATTTTTTAAAGAAGTTTAAGAAAAGGAGTGAGAGAGAGGAATACACATAAAAAAGGAAAAAATGAATAAGTACCTATCAATAATAACTTTTAAATGTAAATGGATTAAATGCTACAATCAAGAAACATAGGGTGATTGAATGGATAAGAAAACATGACCCACATGTATGCTGCCTGCAAGAGACCCACCTCAGAACAAAGAACCTACACAGACTGAAAGTAAAGGGATTGAAAAAAAATATTCCAAGGAAATGGACAGAAAACAAAAGCAGGGGTAGCAATACTTATACCACACAAAATAGATTTTAAAACAAAGACCATGAAAAGAGACCCAGAAAGACACTTCATAATACTCAGAGGAAGAATCCAAGAAGGAGACATAAACACTGTAAACCTATATGCACACAATATAGGAGCACCCAACTTTATAGGAAAAATCTCAGAGGACTTCAAGAAATATACAGACAACAACACAATTAGAGTAGGGGATTTTAACACCCCACTGTCAACAATGGATAGGTCTTCCAAACAAAATATCAACAAGGATACTGTGGAAATTAATGGCACATTAGGTCAAATGGACTTAAGTGACATATATAGAACCTTTATTCCCAAAGAAGCAACATAAACATTGTTTTCAAATGCACACAGAAAATTTTCAAAGGTAGGCCACATGATAGGACAAAAAACAAGCCCTCAGCAGATTCAGGAAAATAAAAATCATAACAAGCATTTTCTCAGACCACAAGAGCTTGAAACTAGAAACCAACTTTCAGAAAAACTCAAAAACATTCAACGTCCTGAAGGCTGAATAGCATGCTACTAAGCAATGAATGGGTCAGTAATGTGATCAAAGAAGAAATCAAAGAGCTTCTGGAAACAAATTAAAGGGAGCACAGAACAATCCAAAACCTATGGGACACAGCAAAGGCAGTCCTGGGAGGGGAGTTCATAGCAGTACAGGCCTACCTAAAAAAAACAGAAACATTTTAAATAAACGACCAGACCCTCCACCTTCAAGAACTGGATAAACAATCACAAACAAAGCCCAGAGTGAGTAGAAGGAAGGAAATAATCAAGATCAGAGCAGAACTGAATGGCATACAGACTAAAAGAACAATTCAAAGAATCAACAAATCCAATAGTTGGTTCTTTGAAAAGATAAACAAAATCAGCACGCCTTTAAGCAGACTCATCTAGAAAAAAATGGGAGAGGACCCAAACAAATAATAACAGATATGAAGGAAGAGAAATAACAAGGATACCACAGACATACAAAGGATTGTAAGAAATTACTATGAACAATTATATGCCAAGGAATTTGAAAACTTTTATGAAATGAACAAATTTAGAGATATATATAACCTTCCAACACTGAAGAAGAAACAGAAAGCTTAAATAGAACAATAACACCTCATGAAATTGAAGCAGTAATCAAAAAACTCCCAGCACACAAAAGCCCTGGACCAGATGGTTATACAGGAGAATTCTAGAAAATATTTGAGGAAGAGCGAACACCTGTCCTTCTCAGACTATTCAAAAAAATCAAAGAGGGAACTCTTTGGATGAGGCCAGCATCAATCTAATCCCAAAATCAAATAAAGACACAATGAAAGAAAAAAGAGAAAAACTACTAGGCCAAGACTGCTGATGAACATAGATGCTAAAATCCTCAACAAAATATTGGCAAAGCAGATCCAGCAACACATTAAAAAGATCATCCAGGGAGAGAATTAAGATAGAAAAATAAAAATACAGGAGGAGGCAAGACGGCTGAGGAGTGAATGGAAGTCACACTGACCTCTTCCTAGGAACAACCTGGAATTACAACTAAATTGTGGAAAAATCATCTAGAAGAAACAACTGCGAGAACAATAACGAGAGAGGAACCTTGTAACCTCAGAGAAGAAAATATCGGCTTTAGTGCAATCTGACTGGTAAGGAGCGTGGTACAGACCTGAGAAGATGGGCGGGGTGCCCACGGGCGGCAGCACCAGAAGGATACTGAAATACCCAGTTGGATTCCCCTGAGAAGAGCGGGGTCTAAACCAAAAGTGTGGATCTCTAGCCCACAACACCAGAGCCCAAAAAGTACACAGAAAAGAGCCAACTGCGAAAAGCAGCAGGGTTGCTCTCAGTCAGAGACAGGCAACAAGAGACATAAAGAACCATTTAAAGGGCCAATGAAAAATTTTTATTTGTAGCCACTAACCATGGTCTCCGGCGAAGGTGGGGGCAGAGTGGGCTAGAGACACCTGTGGAGAGACTGGGGAGGGACACTTTGGGGAGAGAACTGAGAGTAGCCAATGGGGTCTCAGGGCTGACTCTTCCCCCATGCGGCAGCAACCATCTTGCTCAGTCAGAGACCACACCCCCTGAGCAGCACCTGTGTCAAAGGACCCAATAGCACTGCCCCAAGGTGGGATTCCATCCTGCCTTGTGCTGTCTAAGCTGTCTGCTGTGTGCAGAGACAATAGCTTAATAGCTGAAGGAAAAAGCAAGAAACAGTAGATTCCTGGAAGTCTTGAACAGACTGCCTAAGGTCGGATAGGGTCAACATCCGACTTCATCAGAGGCAGATCCAGAAAGAAAAACAGTGGTCTCCAAGCATAGAAGTTCACACCACAAAGTCAGGAAATCAAGACAGATCAACTTAAGAAGTAGAAGAAAAAGAGAAGAGTCTCACAAATAGTGGGAAGACAAAGAAATATGCCCCACTCGAAGGGAACAAAGGAATCCCCAGAAAGAGAACTAAATGAAATAGAGGCAAGTAAACGATCAGATATTGAGTTCCAAACAATGGTTCTAAGGAAGCTCAATGAGCTCCGTCAGCTCAGAGAGAAACCAAAAACTACAGGGAAACTACAAGGAACTTACTGCAAACTATATCAGCATGAAAAAGGACATAGAAACTATCAATAAGAGACAAGAGGAAATGAAGAATACAATTTCTGAATTGAAGAACACAGCAGAAGGAATCAAAAGCAGGCTAGATGAAGCTGAGAACAGAAGCAGCGAGCTGGAGGACAAGGTAGAAAAAAGCTCCCAGAAAGAGCAAGAAAATGAAAAAAAGACTCAAAAAGAATGAAGAGGCATTTAGGGAAATACAGGACAACCTGAACCATAATAATATCCACATAATAGGGATCCCAGAAGGAGAAGAGGATGAGGAAGGGATAGAGAACCTGTTTGAAAAAGTTATGATGGAAAACTTCCCTAATTGGAGGAGAGAAAAAGTCACATAAGTCCAGGAAGCACAGAGGGTCCCATTCAAGAGGAACCCAATGAAGTCCACTCCAAGACACATCATCATTAAAAAGGCAAATATCAAAGACAAACAGAGAATCCTAAAGCAAGCAAGGGAGAAAGAGGTAATAACATATTAGGGAGCCCCAATACGGCTAGCATCTGACTTCTCAACAGAAACACTACAAGCCAGAAGGGAATGGCAATAAATATTCCAAGTCATGAAAAGCAAAAGCCTGCATCCAAGACTGCTCTACCCAGCAAGGCTCTCAGTGAAAATGGAAGGTGAAATAAGGAGTTTCCCATACAAAAGAAGTCTAAAAGAATACACCTCCACCAAACCAGCATTGCAAAATATGCTAAAAGGACTGCTTTAAGATGAATAAAATGTTTCTATGAATACCCAATTTCTTTCAGAGTTGCCAATACTTTATACTACCAATATTTTTAATACTCATTAATCTGATTGTAACAATGATTGTTTTTAATTGTTCCTTTATTATTCATTGAAACTAAACCTGTTTTAGTTTCTTTCTTTCCTGTTTCTATTATTTTTTAAAGAAAGCTTTAAATGACTTTTTGGTATTTTTTATCCATTTATTGATTAAAACTTTGTAGAATTTAAAAAAAAAACTATTAACCATGTTTTAGATGTGTTGCAAATACTTTTCTATTCTATTCCTGGTCCTTTAATTTTTTTATATGTATATAATTATATAGTTAAATGTTTAATATAGTCATATTGTTAATATTTACTTGAGCTTCTGATTTTGAATATTTACTTCAGGTCATGAAAAATATTAGTTTGTATTTTCTCTGAAAACTCCTTAAATTCTACATATTGATTTTTAAATCACCTGAATATTTCCTGTATAGTGTGTGAAATAGGGCTCTATATTTGTTTTATTTCAAGTAATAGTGGTCCATGTACCTTATTTGTTGAATAAGCCTTATTTTACCCTTTGACTTGAAATATCAACGTAATCATATATTGTTAGACATATACATTTCTCTCTAGAATGCTCATTATATTTCATTGATTTACTTGATTATTTCTCTGCTGGGGTCATGTTGTTTTAATTGCTGAGACTTTATATGGGTTTTAAATTGTTTCAATATAATTAACTTTGACATTTAAAATAAATAAATAAAATCAATCTGTATTTAAGAAAAAAAGAGAGAGAGATGGAACTCCTACCTTTTGTGACAAACATGGATGGAACTGGAGAATATTAAGCTAAGTGAAGTAAGCCAGTTGATGAAAGACAAATACCATATAATCTCATCTATAAATGGACTCTATTCAACAAAATAAACCACAGGCATGGAAACATGGAGCAGACTGAAAGTGACCAGAGTGGAGGGGGAAAGAGGGCAATTGTGGAAAGAAGGGGAAGGGACTAGACAAAGAACATGTATGAATGACCCATGGACATGGACAACAGAGTGGGAATTGAATGTGGGAGTGGGGGATGAGAGTGGGATGGGTGGAGGGGGACAAAGGGGGAAAAGTTGAGACAACTCTAATAGAATAAACATGATTTATAAATTAAAAAATAAATAAATAAATAAAGTAAAGTAGGAAAAAAAAAAGATCATCGAGCACAATCAAGTGGGATTCATCCCAGGTATGCAAGGATGGTTCAATATTAGTAAACCAATAAACATAATACACCACATAAACAAAAGGAAAGACAAAAACCACAAGATCTTATCAATAGATATGGAGAAAGCATTTGATAAGGTACGGCATCCACTTATGATAAAAATGCTCAGCAAAGTGGGAATAAAAGTGGGAATACCTGAACATAATGAAGTCCATATATGAAAAACCTACAGTCAACTTCATACTCAATGGGCAAAAAACTGAAACTTTTCCCTCTAAGATCAGAAACAAGACAAGGTTGTCTGCTTTCACCGCTCCTATTCAAAATAGTACTGGAAGTCCTATCCACAGTGATCAAAAAAGAAAAAGAAATAGAAGACATCCAAATTGGAAAGGAGGAAGTAAAACGGTCATTGTTTGCAGATGACATGATAGTGTACATAGAAAACCCTGTAGACTCCAACAAAAAGCTACTTGACCTAATAAGTGAATTTGGCAAAACAATGTGATACAACATAAATTATCAGAAATTGAAAGCATTTTTGTACACCAACAATGAAATATCACAATCAGATAGCAGGGGAAAAAATCCCATTTCCTATAGCAAAAAGAAAAATAATGTACCTAGGAATAAACTTAACTAAGGAGGTAAAAGACCTGTACTCAGAAAAACTACACAACACTGAAGAAAGAAATTAAGGAATATGCAAATAAGTGGAAGCATATACTGTGTTAATGGACTGGAGAAATTAACATCATTTAAGTGTCCATACTACCCAAAACAATTTATAGACTCAACACAATCCCTATTAAAATATCAACGATGTATTTCACAGATATAGAACAAACATTTCAAAAATTTATATGGGACCATAAACGACCCTGAATAGCTGCAGCAATTTTGAGAAAGAAGAACAAAGTAGGAGGTATCACAATACCTGATATCAAATTATATTACAAGGCCACTATAATCAAAATAGTCTGGCACTGGCATAAGAACAGACACATGGAACAGAATAGAGAGCCCAGGAATAAACCCATATCTCTATGGTCAAATAGTATTCAACAAAGGGGACAAAAGCATAAAACGGAGTAAAAATAGCCTCTTCAACAAATGGTGTTGGGAGATCTGGACAGCTACCTGCAATAAAATGAAACTCAACCACCAACTTACACCATACAGAAAAATAAGCTCAAGATGGATAAAAGACTTAAATATAAGTCACAACACCATAGAAGTCCGAGAGGGAAACATAGGAAGGAAATTCTCAGATATTCCATACAGCAATATTTTCACCAATACGTCCCCTATTACAAGGGCCTTAAAGGAAAGAATAAACAAATGGGACCTCATCAAAATAAGAAGTTTCTGCACAGCTAAAGAAAACATTAGTAAAATGAAAAGAGAACAAACTGTCAGAGAATGTATTTGCCAATGATACCTTAGACAGTGGTTTGATCTTCAAAATACATAAAGAACTCACACGACTCCACTCCAGGAGAACAAAACAATCCAATTAAAAAATGGGCTAAGGACCTGAACAGACACTTCTCCAAGGAGAACATACACAGAGCCCAGAGACATATGAAAGGATGCTCAGCATCAGCAGCCATCAGAAAAATGCAAATTAAAACCACAATGGAATACCACTTCACACTGGTCAAAATGGCCATCATAAACAAATCAACAAACAACAGGTGCTGGCAAGGTTGTGGAGAAAAAGGAACCCTAGTACACTGTTAGTGGGAATGCACACTGGTGCAGCCACTGTCTAAAACCGTTTGGAGTTTCCTCAAAAAGCTAAAAATGGAACTGCATTTTGACCCAGCCATTCCACTGCTGGGATTATACCCTAAGAATCCCAAAACACCAATTCACAAGAAGCTATGCACCCCAATGTTCTTAGCAGCACAATTTGCAATAGCCAAGTGCTGGAAGCAACCTAAATACCCATCAGTAAATGAGTGGATCAAAAAATATGGTATATTTACACAATTGAACACTATGCAGCAGAAAGAAAGAAAGAGCTCCTACTTTTTGTGACGTTAGAGTGCATTATGCTAAGCAAAATAAGCCAGGGGGTGAAAGACAAATACCATATGATCTCACATATAAGTGAAACCTAATCAACAAAACAAACAATCAACAAAAATATAACCAGCAACATTGAAAGAAAAAACAAACTGACAGTAATGAGAGGGATGGAGAGAGATGGGTAATGGGGAAAAGAAGGGGAAGGGTCAAATCAAGGAACATGTATAAAGGACCCATGGACAAAGCCAAAGTGGGGAAGGATGGAGGGTCGGATGTTAGGGGTGGGTGGGGCAGGAGAAAGTGGCGGTAGAAAAAGGGAGACAAATGTATTTCAACAATAAAAAAAAAGAAAAGAAAAGATGGACTGGAACTTCTTACAAAAAAAAAATACATCAGGCTGCATTGACTGTAGATTCAAGTGGTCAGTGTATTCTGTTATTCTCTCCAGATTTGACAGTTTATCTAATGGATAGTGTTTAGTTCAACATAACTGATCTTGATTCAGTTGATTGGCAATTCTCTGAGTCTACAATTTTGACTCAGCAGAACTCTTCAGTCCTCACTTAAACCTGAATACAAGATGTGAGGACTGAGGCCTGGATAACACTAGGAGGAAGGATCTTGTAGCAGAGTACATAGAGAATAGGCAGGTAAGGTCCAACCTCTCAGACTGTGCTCTGGGCACTACAGCAAACACAAGAGCACTTCAGGTTATTTCAAATTTGTAAGAGAAACACATCCAAAGTTGAGATCTGTCATCAAGGAATGAATTACTAGCTTCAACATTCCCAACTCCTTTTGATGACATCCTATTTTTGCAAAGTTGGGTTTTCAGCAGTCTCTCTGATAAAAAGCCAATACTGTGCAAAAACCACTGTGGAACAGAAAACAAGGGTGAGAATGTTTCATTTGATGCCAAAATTTGAGCAACTGTTCAGCACCCAACAGACATACACATCCTTTGGTAGATTACTGTGGTCACTTAAAAGTAAAATAAATATTTTTTACTTTAGTGTATTTATGGTTTTTCAAACACCTACTACACTGTTAGGATATAAATATATTATGGTTTCAAGTTGTTTGGACCTAACTACTTAATAAATTAAATTATTTATTATGAAATTAAACATTTCTTTTGACCTCGAGTTACCATGAACCAAGAAAGTTTGTGAATATCTGGGCTAGGAAATTCTCCTTGTTTGGAGTGATGCAGAATAAGCCCTTGACCACAGAGGTGAAGACAGAGGGTACTGGGCCAAAGGCTATCATGCTCACAGATAAGGTCAATAATGCAGTGCTATAGTTTTCATGAATCCTTCCTTGGCCCAAAGCTTGTTCAGCCAGCATAACAATTGTTTCTTTCTGTCTTGTATTATGAGTTCTACAAATCAGTCACCCCCATTAGATTTTTATATTCCTGAGATCTTTTTATATATCCTCTCACCAAACAAAACATCTAGAACATTCTCTGAGAGCTTCTCTTGGAATCAAGCAGCCTTTAGATTCAGGTTGAGAATATCATTTTAGCTTCCGATGTAGCTGTCCTTGGACCCCTTAGACTTTAGGTGGGTGCAAAATTTGTGGGCTTTTGGCCCAGTACCCTCTGCCTTTACCTCTGTGGTAAAGGGCTTATTCTGTGTCACTCCAAACAAGGAGAATTTCCTAACCCAGGTATTCACAAACTTTCTTGGTTCATGGTAACTTGAGGTCAAAAGAAATGGTTACCCACAAATTTTGCTATTCCTATGCACATCTGTAGCTGATCAGATGGCAGAAGTCAAAGTTCCTTTAAGCTTGAGGCTTTGGGATCAATGCCCCGGATGGCCCCACCTTTCAGAGTCCCGTGCCTGTGTATACTCAGTGATTGGGAAGACAGAGGAGGATGGATGGATGGATGGATGGATGGATGGATGGATGGATGGATGGATTCTCCCCAAAAGGCTGAACTGTGTTTTAACATCACTGCCATATGTCTTGCAGGTTAAGAAACTAAAGTTAGCAGACATGGATGATCAATACAAACACTGCTTTTCTGCACCCTTAGAAAGTTCTTTTGAGAATTTTATTCTCTAAGGGCTTCTCAAAAGCCTTCAGCCCAAAGATTTGGCACACCTTGAATCATTAAAACATTTTTATTTTTATAAACAAGATTTGTTGATAAATTCTCTGAATGTTAAAGCATCTTTCTAACTTCCCCCTATCTTCACCAAGAAGAGAAGTGAGTTCTGTTTAAGACATGGTCACCTCTAGGTCATCTCTACAAATAAGCATGATTGACCCAACTCTTATATGGCTGATTGTATCTGCTGTGACTTTATCCAGGAAGACACCTGGTTATTGGAGTAGAGGAGGAACACTAAGATGACCATAATGATTCCATATAATTAAAGTTCATTGGTCCATCTACTAAATTTCTTAGAAGTATATGCTTGTCGATGGATTGTATTCCAATGATTCATTTTTAAATCAGTTACATGGAACATGAAATTCATTTTTCCATTAAAAAATAGTTATAAAGTGTAGTTAAGTTTCCAGCCTAGCTCCCAAACTTATTTAGCTTGTAACTTTGCTAGAATGAAGAATGTTCACAAATAGGTTCATATTGCCTTGATATTCATGGTTAAACAAACTGCAAGAAATAGAATTGAGTAGTAAGTTTCCTTTTAAGAAATATGTATTGAAGGCCCATGCTTTTGAAAAGGCAGTTTTAAGTAAAATGGTTGAGATCAATGAAGACTTTTATAAAGGTTCTGAAACAGATTTCAGGAGAAATCTGAACCTTAGGATTTTTATACCCAATTCATAAGAGATACTTAAGCTATCAGTAGCAAGGACAGTCTTGGTGTTCACAGAAGTAATTCTCCTTGACCTCCTTCTAGACTCGCATGACTACCTCTTCCCTGGCTTGTAGGTATATGTTGATTTATCTTCTTAGCACTCTTTACCCCTTTTTCTGGTGATAGCATCTCAATATTCTTTTGGGAAAAAACTTCCTTCCTTACTCTTAGTTTATAAATTTTAAGTAACTGACTCCATCTGGACGTTAAGACATGTGCCTGCTTAGCTCACTGCCTGGTTGTAAGGCACAGGAGGTCTAGCCGATCTAGGGCCTCACATAGACTGCACGTTGCAGCCGAGCCAGAGAGAACAGCCTGCCCAGGTCCCAAGATCACCTCTCAGCCCAGTTCCTCCTTGTACACTACCAAAAATTCTGGACCTCAAACTTACTTGGAGTCTAAACTCTGCTTGCTCCTTGGTGGGGCAGTACCTGGGGCTAGATTGGCTGGGCTATGGGACAATGCAAATGGAGTTGTGACAACAAACTGTAATAGAGGCAGATAATTTTCTGCTTGAAAAATGGAAGAGTGTCAGAAATTTAGTCTGGGCCAGTTAATTAGAGCATTCCAGTCCTTGACTCATTGATTGGTCCAAAAACAAACACATGAACTTAGCAGTTCCAGTTAGAGCTAATGAGCACGACTTTCATGGGACTCTTGGGGAAAACATTTTCTCCTCTAGAGTTTCAAAGAATATAGGATGCTAGCCATGTTCTTATATTTAAAAAAAGAAATTGAACCTACTTGGAAATTAAGCCAACACAGGAAGATAGAGCCAAAGCATTAAAGAAAGATCCTGTGCCTCAAGCCTGTGTCATAAATAGATGAGCCAATGATTCTTTCTTTTACACTTCAGACATTTTTAGTTGGTTGTCTGTTAGTTTCAACCAAAATAATTGGTTTATATTATAGCAAATATGAACTTATAGTGTAGGTTTTAGACTACTTCTATTGGAATACCAAGGAAGACCCACCCATACTCTCTCCAGATTGTGAAACCATGTGGGTTGCATTCCGGGGATTTACAAGGGGGTTTGAATTAGAGAACACTGATTATTTCGTTATATTTTATCTCTATGTGACTTTTATTTTCTTGATTTGTATTTATTCGTACCATTGATTAACCATTGTCAGTAATGTTTAAATCCTCCCTCCTGTATGCCCCAGAGAGATTATTGAAATATAATAAAAATAGAAAGATTAAATGATAGAAATGTAGCAAAGGCAAAGAGAAGTTTTGTTGTTGTTGTCATTGCTGTTGCTGTTGTTGTTTCAGAACTGGCATTCTAATCCTCTCTTTCCACTAACATAAAATACATATCTTAGCAAAACCACTTTAATCTCTCCAGATCTTTGCTCTCACATTTATACAAGAAGAGACTATGATCCTGAGATTTCTGAAGTAACTGGAGTTGAAAAAGAAAGGAATCACGGGCCAGAGGCATGGGTGTCAGTAAGGAAGGGATTTCCTGAGGTGTAATTAACTGAGTTGAGAGCAGCAGAACACAGGAAAACCCAACATGCCCTGTCACAATCCCAGTGACAGAAAAGAGTGGTTGGGAAGGTCTATCAGATGATCTGCTGTGGGAATTCAGTGGCTGTACCATCAGCTCCAGACAGGGACTGGTACATCAGGCATGGCACACTCACAAGGAGCAGTCCACTGACTGCAACCTATAACCCTCACTTTCCTGAATGTACCCAAGAAGTCTGTGCTTTATATAGCCATTCATTTATGTGACTCCTCTAGTAAAACCCAGATGAGGAAACACTTAACTTTTTGCAACAAGGAGGCAGGAAGGGAGGAGAGAGATTTTATGATCGAGGATTTTTTTCTCTGAAAATGAATATAACCTTTGGTAAAATGAGCAAAGATTTTCAACTTCCTGTAGTAATTAGTTGACATTTGATTATAAAAATAAATAATTTTTGTAAGGGCTTTTCCTACCACTATTTAATGTTCACAGGAAGGTTTAATTCCAAATGAAATAGTTGTTGGTAGTTGTTAATAATCTATTGAGACTCACGATATAAAACCAGGTAATATGCAGAGATTTTAATGCAGCAGTATAAGGTCAGCCCTAAATGATGTATATAGTAAATTTGTCAACACCAACTTTATTGTCAAAGGCTGCTTGACTATTGTTCTAGGGTGCTCTCTGGACTCAGGAGATAAACACATGAAAAATAAATCTGGGTTCGTTTTGTATCTAATCTAGAAAAGCCAAAATGTCCTTTGTAATATAGCAAAAATTATTGGCCATTAAAATGATAGAGTTCAGGGGACTTTCATGACAGAGAAGATGGAGTAGACACACTTTTTCTTGTTCCTGCTGCTAACTACAACTGAACACCATGGACATTACATGTGAAAGAAATGTAAGGAGACTCTGAAAAGTAGACTGAAGAAAAGAGATGGCCTGGGGGCCTTGGGACCTATGGAACTACATGGTGCTAAATTCCCTGGGTTTATTTGGTTTCAACATTTTTATATTTGTTTTATATTTTTATTTTGTGTTTCACATTTCTAGACAGAAGAAACCAGTCATCCAGAAATTCTAAGATGCACAGATAAAAGCAGTTCCAACAAAATTTTTCCCTGTCTAGTCAAAGGCCAGAAAAAGGGCAGCCTAACAAGAAAAAAAGTTTTTAGAAAATACTGCTGTACCCATATACCACACACACACACACACACACACACACACACACACACAAAACCTGTGGCCTCTTCCTGTCCTACAGCAGCCAATACTGATTGTGAAGCCTAGACATGACCGCTGCCAGGCTGAACAAGGCACCCCAAAAACTTTGCTGAGTCAGAAATCAAGAGACATAGCAGGTAGCCAAGATGTTTATCCCTACAAGGACAGTCATGAGCCTCCCCACAAACACTCTGAACAGTGAGGAGCTGGAACTCCTCCTTGGGCCAGTAGCTATGGAAGCTAGCTAAAACAAAGCCTTAAGTAAGATTCAGATTTTTATAACATAAAACCCAAAATGATCAGGTTTCAGTAAAAAATCATCTATCATACTAAGAACCAAAAGATTCCAAATTGGATTTAAAAATCAATAGATGTCAACACTATGCTGTCACAAATGTTGTAACATATGACAAAAATTTTAAAGCAGCTACCATAAAAATGCTCCAATGAGCAAGTAAGAATACATTTAAAACAGGTGAAAAAATATAAAGTTTCAGCCAAGAAACAGAAAGTCTTTCCAAAAAAAAAAGACATAAAGAAAAACAAAATGGAAATTTTAAACCTGAAAATACAATAACCAAAATAAAAGACCTCAATGGATGAGATGAATATCAGAATGGCGAGAAGAGATACAAGAAGCATTAAACTGGAAGATAAAGCAATATAAGTTATCTAATCTTAACAGACTTTAAATAGACTCTAAAATAAATAACCAGAGCCCTGGCCAGGTGGCTCAGCTAATTAGAACATCATCCCATACACCAAAAAAGTTATGGGTCTGATTGCTGGTCATAGCACACATCTAAGCTGTGTGTTGGATCCCTAGTCAGGGCACATATGAAAGGCAACAAATCAATGTCTCTTTCTCTCTGTGTCTCTCTTTCTCCATCCCTCCTTCTTTCTAAAATCAATCAACATATCCTTGTGAGGATTAAAAAAATAAATTAGATAAGCAGGGCCTCAAAGACACTATGCAACTATAACAAAAGATCCATCATTTATATCATTGGAATTCCTGAAGGATAGGAAAAAGGGCAAGACTGAAAAAGTATTTGAAAAAAAAAACAATGGCTGAAAACTTCCTAACTTGGCAAAAGGTATAAACCTACAGATTCAAGAACCTCAGTGAATACCAAACTGGGTAAATTTGTTTTTTAAATCCATGACAGAGATATAATTTAGTTCATCACATTAAGAAACATCATAGCCAAACTTCTGAAAACTGAAGACAAAAAAATATCTTGCAGGCAGCAAGAGAAAAATTATACCTTAACAGAAAATAGTTTGAATGATGACACATTTCTCATCAATAATAAAGGCCAGAAAAAATTCCCACAAAATTTTTTTAAATACTGAAAAAAATTAAATGTCAGGCCAGAACCTTATATCCAGAGAAAATATTTTTCATAAATAGAGGAAAAATCAAGAGATTTCTCATATGAAAATAAAACTAAGAGAATATTTCTTCTGTAGTCCTGCCCTAGAATTACTAAAAGAACTTCTTTAAGCAAAAAGAAAATCATTAAAAAAGCAACTTTGAATGATCAGGAAGGAAGGCCATGGTAAGAAAAAATATTAATAAACAGAATAGATTAAATTCTTTCTTTTCTTCAATTTTATGATTTATACTTGATGGTTGAAGCAACTATTATAACACTGATATGTTTTACATGTGTGAACAGGAAACACTTAAGGTAATTATATTATACATGAGAAAGTTAAGATGACATAAGGGAAGGCAATTTACTATATATTACTTATACCAGTAGATTGTGATAAATTATGTATATGTAATGTAATACTTAGAGCAACAACTTAAAAGCTATATAAAGAGATACACTAAAAAACACTATAGATAAATCAAAATTCAATTCTGGAAATTGTCTGAGTAACCAAGAAGAAGGCAGAAAATAGAGGAAAAAAACAAACTAAAAAAAAGAAAAAAATGAAATTAAAATGACAAGCTTAAGCCCTCACATATCAATAATTCCATTTAATGTAAAAGGTATAAATAGCTTAATTAAAGCATAGAAATTATGCTGTCTACAGGAAACTAACTTTAAATATAGCTATATAGGTAGATTGAAAGTAAAAGTATGGAAAGTACATAAATCATGGAAATTTTAATTTTAAAAAAGTATAAAATGTTAAATTACTATATTGTACACCTGAAACTAGTATAACTAATGTAAGATTGTATACCAACTATACTTAAATAAAAATAAGTTTAAAAAATAAAATTATGATAAAAAGGGTATTCACATGCAAAAATGAAGTTGACCTATAACTCACACCATATACCAAAAAAGAGGAAAATGTTAAATATAAATCTTTATGACTTTAGATTATGCAATGGTTTATTAAATATGACACAGAGTACAAGCAATCAAAGAAAAAAATAGGTAAGTTGGAATTCATCAAAATTAAGAATTACTGTGCTACAAAAACAACTGTCAAGAAAGTAAAAAGACAGTTCACAGAATGAAAGAAAATATTTATAAATCTGATAAAGATCTAGTATTCAGATGACTTAACACTTAAAACTTAATAAAACTTTAAGTAACAATTTAAAAAAGAGCTGAGGTGACATTTTTCCAAAAAAAAAATCTATAAAATGGCCAATAAGCACATGAAAAGGTGTTCAACATCATTAATAATTAGGGAAATGCAAATAGAAAGCAAAAGGAGGAAGTACTTCACACCCACTAAAAAGGTTATAATAAAAAAACAGACAAAACAAGGTATTGGTTAGAATGCAAAGAAATTGACACTCTCATATACTGCTGGGAATGAAAAATAGTGCGACCACTTTAGACAACAGTGTTTGGCACTTCTCAAATAATTAAATATAAATTATGCCCAGGTATAAACCAAGAAGTAAAAACACATGTCCATACATAAATATTCAGAGAAGCATTATTCATAAGAGCCAAGAAAACAACCCAAATCTTCAGCAGCTGGAGAATTAATAAACAAAATGTGGTCTATCTATGCAATAGAATGTCATTCAGCCATAAAAAAGAGTGAAGTACTAATTTATGCTAAAACATGGATGAATCTTAAAAACATTGTGCTAAGTGAAACAAAAGCTAGATACAGGACACATAATTCCATTTATATGAAATCTCTATTATAAACCCAGTCATAGAGACAGAAAATAAATTAGTTGTTTTCAGAGTCTAGAGAATGGGAAGAGTGTGACATAAGGGGTATGGGTATTTTGGAAAAAAATGATGGAAATGTTCTGGAATTAGATAATGGTGGTTTTTATAACTTTGGGAATATACTAAACCATTCAATTGTACACTTCAAATTAAGCAGGAATTGCTATATAAATACTACATGACATAGAATTGAGCACATAGAAAATTACCAGAGTCAGAAAGGGATATTATATAATGATAAAAGGTTAATCCTCCAAAATGATAGCAATTCAAAATGGGTTTCCACCAAAACTGTGAAATACGAGAAGCAAAATCCAATAGGAATAAAAAGAAAAGTAGAAAAATGCAAATTTTTGTTGGAGACTTCAATACCCTCTTCAAAAACTGATAAAACAATTAGGTAGAGGAATGAAACAGGATCTAACATGAATGGGATCTAATCAACATTTACATAACATGCTACTCAACATCAGCAGAATACATATTCCTTTCAAGTGTTCAGAAAACATAAAAATGGGCCATATCCTGGGCCATAAAACAAGTTTCAACAGATATAAAAGTACTGAAATCATACGGAATAGTTTCTAACCACAATGGAATCACACTAGGAGTCAATAACTGAAAAGATAAAAGGAAGGTTTCTAAATGTTTGGAAGCCAAATAACACACCTCTAAATAATTAGTAGATCAAAAAGGAAAGTCTCAAAGGAAATTTATAAAAATATATTCAACTACATGAAAATACAACATATCAAAATGTTCAGGATACAACTAAAGATATGCTGAGTGGGAGTTTATAACATTAAATACAGACATTAGAAAAAAGGAAATGTTCAAATTAAGAATCTAAGTTCCCACATCACTAACCAAGAAAAAGAAGAGCAAAATAAACCCAAAGAAAGCAAAAGGAAGGAAATAATAAAGATGCCAGCAGCAATTGATGAAAATGAAAGCAGACCAACCATGAAGAAAATCAATGTAACAAAGAGTTGGTTCTTTGAAAAGATCAATATAACTGATAATGCTCAATCAAGACTGACAAAGAAAAAGAGGAGACACAATTTCTCAATATATGAAATGAAATAGGGGTGGGGGGGAATTACTACAGACACAGGAGATGTCAGCAGCATAGTCAGAGAATGCTATGGACAACTTTACACACATAAATTTGACAATTTATATAAAATAGACTGATTCCTCAAAAAAGCACAAGCTACCACAACTTGCTTAATATGAAACAGATCATTTGAATGGCCCTATAGTTATTAAGGAAATTTAATTCATAATTTTAACATACACTCCCAAAATAATCTCCAGGCCCATATCATTTCATTGGAGAATTCTACCAAATGTTTAAAGATGAATTAACAATGATTCTACATCATCTCTTCCAGAAAATAGAATAGAAAAGAACATTCCCCAATTCATGTTATGAAATTAGTATTACCCAAATACCAAACTATGCTAAATGAAAAAAGAAAAGTCAATCTCAAAAAGTTACATGCTATATGATTCTATTTAGTTAACAATTTTGAACTGACAAAATTATAGAAATGGAAAACAATTAGTGTTTCCAAGGCCTTAAGGAGGGAATAGGGGCAGAAAAGAGGTTGCTGTCACCATAAAAGGTAACGTGAAGAAACTTTGGCTATGGAAATATTTTTGTTTCTGTTTGTATCAATACTAATTTCCTGGTTGTATTATTGTATAGTTTGACAATATTGTATCATTGGGGGAAACTGGGTAAAGTGTACATGAGACTTCTTACAACTGGATGTGAATCTACATTTTGAAATAACACGACTATCTCAAAATAAAAAGTTCAATTAAGAGAAAACATTTTAGGATACTGAGAATGGCAGTTGGATACAGTGAGGTTCCACTACACCTGTGAAAATCAGAGATCACAAATTCAGCATGAACTGTGTCAGTTGGGGTGCCAGATGGAAGAATTCACTATACAAGCTCAGCCTAAGAGAGAAACCACACTGAAACAATAGGGTTTCTGCAGGTGGCAGGCAACAGAGGCATAATAGGGATCTCTGATTGCAAGGGAGGCCCAAGGGGGAAACCAACACAGAGAAGTGCTGAGTGGATTGGGAAAGAGAACCTGTTTTCCAACTCTCAAGCATGTAGACGGTGCCCTGCCCCACATTTGTAAGCTACCCCTGTTGCTGCAACTGCAAAGAAGAACATAGCAAAACAAGAAAATTGAGGTTTTTGGCCCATTCTGAACTTTTCTCAGCTATGCCAAGCCATGCTAGATCTCTGGGTCCTTTTCCACTAAAACCAGCTGGGCAGAGAGATCAGCAATAAAGAATTTTTGAGCCCCACCCAGCTCAGCTTGCAAGCAACCAAGGGCTAAATGGAGCAGAGTCCTGGACTGTGTCTCCTGCAAAAGCTGTGGGCTATGAGTTAGATGGATGAGAGTTGAGCACCTGGGATACTTCGCAGTGAGGCAAATCAACTCACAGCCTACAAAACGTTGGGAAAGGAAAGAAGTGCCCATCCCCCTCTTGCAGTGTTGCAGGTGCCACCTCCAAAGGGGAAACTCTGCATGCACATCAGCCCTTCCAAGTCCAAGATTCCTCTGCTGAGTGCACTTCTACATGAATAAGAAAGAAAAACTCCAAATGGGGACTTTCAAAATGTGAGACATTTGGAGGATATCACCTGGGAACAAGACAGAGAGTTTAGCCTCCTGCTGAGGTCTTCGAATGAGAGAGTTTAACCCCCTCCTGCGTCTGATCTTGCCACAACCTCAATGGGATGTTCCATTGATCTATCCCTTGAAGTTCAGAGCTGCTGAGCCCACTCCTGCAAAGGGGAAAATTCAATGTACCCATACTGAATCAGCACTGAACCCCTCTGAGGAAGCAAGTGCCAGAGGCTCTGGCAAAGACTAAAGGGGTTGGCTTTGAATAGGGGCTACTCTCCCCTCAATGGGTGGCCTACAGACTGTAGGACCAATAAAGTGGAAAGCTACTAGTCCTATCTCAACAGACCTGGTATCAGCTTACAGACCCCATGAGAAGGCCCTGGAGAGAAATCAGGCAACACCAGGAGAAGGCAGAAAAGCTGAAAGAGGAGGCCAGCCTCAGGGAGCTTCAGCTCCTTTACAGAGCTGCCACAAGTTCCAAACAGGAAAGAGTTGACCCTTTTACACAGACTGGCCCCTCATGTGCACAAGCGGTTCCAGTAAACACAGATAAAGCAGTGAACAGCCTGGTAGCTGCAGAGAGATAGCCTAGGACTAGTTTTGCATATTACCTGAAAGCAACCTGTTTCTGAACCCCATCCAATTGGACCCAAAAACAACAAAACCAGTGGTGGGCTTGAGCCCACACCAAAGCTCGAACCACCTAGCCACACAATCAGTACACACAAAGGGGTATTCCTGCTGGCTCCAGACCCTGCTAGGAACAACAACACATCAAGGGGCAACAACTGCACAACATCCCATACTAGGAGGTTAAGGTTTACTCTTACAGTCACCCAGAGTGAGGGTAACTCTATCCACAAAAGAGCCACCAGCATTTAAGATGTAACTACAACAAGGGGGTCACAGAACCCACAAGAAATACCCCTGGACCACAGAGTTTAGGCATTCCAAAGGATCGGGCAACTAACCCCTGCAAGTCACCTTTATCATAGAACAAGCCAAGTAGGTTCAGGAGACATGGTACACCTACCTAACAAACAGAAATCAAATGGCTAACAAAGAAAAATGTCCCAAACAAAAGAACAACAGAATTCCCTACAAAAAGAATTAAAAGATATAGATGAAATGGAAGCAACACAAATGCCAGATGCAGAGTTTAAAGTAATGGTTATAAGGATGTTCAAAGACCTTAGGGGAAGAACAGATTATTTCAGTGAGAACTCAAAAAAAGGGATAGTAAGCATTAAAAAGGATATAGATAAATAACCACCAAGATATTGAAGTATCCCAAGTACCCCTCAGTAGGTGATTGGATAAAACAATTATGGTACATATGACAAGGCTTGTCCAGAAAAAGCCCACCCATTCTTAATATAATCAGAATGGTTGGAAGAACATGGATGTAACCTGGCAGCCAAGGAGAGTAGGCTGGAATGTCCATGTGTCAACAATGAGGACTTCACTGTACTAGTCAGTGGGGGCAGTAAATGCCTTTGAGTGGGTATATGTACTGTGTGTCATATCATTCAAAATGACTGAGTAGTGCAATGAATCTGCATCAAATTTTGCATTAAGCATGAACATTCTTTCACAGAAACTATTCAGATGGTTCAGAAGACCAAAGCTATGGGTAACTGGTAACTAATAGCTCCATCACAACAATGTGCCTGCTCATGTATCACGTCCTATGCAAAGTTTCTTGGCAAAACATCAAATCACTCAGGTGACTCAGCCCCCTTATAGACCAGATTTGGTGCCCTGAAACTTCTGGCTTTTCCCAAAACTAAAATTCCCTTTCACATTTGAAAGGGAATAGATTTCAGACTGTCTTTGAGATTCAGGAAAATACAATGGGGCAGCTGATGGCAATTGGGAGAACTGCGTGAGGTTCCACGGTGCCTACTGTGAATGGAACTGAGGTATCATTGCCCTATGTGCAATGTTTCTTGTATCTTGTATCTTCTTCAATAAAGGTCTCTAGTTTTCATAGTACATGACTTGATACTTTCTGGACAGACCTTGTCATGTATACAGTGGAAGACTACTCAGGCACAAAAAAAGAAAATTTTACCCCTTGTGACAGCATGGATGGACCTGAAGAACATTATGCTAAGTGAAATAAGCCAGTCAGAAAAAGACAAATACCATAATATCTCATTTATATGTGGAATCTAATGAACAAACTGAACTAACAAGCAAAATAGAGACAGATTCATAGAGAACAGGATGACAGCTAATGGTAGAGGATGAAAGGTTAGGGGTTGGAGGGATTGAGCAAACAGGAATAAGGAGAGTAAATGGTAATATAAAAAATGCAATAATTTTTTTTATAAAAAAGGATATAGAAAGCATAAATAAGAACCAGTCAGAAATAGAGATTGCAATATCTGAAAAGAAAAATTCACTTGAAGGAATCAACAGTATGTTAGATGAAACAGAGGACTGAATCAGTGAATTAAAGAACCAGATGACACTATCCACATTCAAAAACTTGGAGGTTAAATAGCATGTTATTAATAATGAATTGGTAACAAATGACATTAAGGAGTAAATCAAAAAATTTCTGGAAACAAATGAGAATGAACATATAACAACCCAAATCTATGGGACACAGCAAAAGCAGTCCTGAAAGGGAAGTTCATTGCACTATAGTCTTACCTCAAGAAGAAAGAAAAATCTCAAATAAAGAATCAAATACTATACCTCAAAGAAGTAGAAAAAAGAATAAGCAAAGCCCAGAGCAAGTAGAAGGAGGGAAATAATGAAGATCAGAGTAGAAGTCAATGGCATAGAAACAAAAAAAGCAATACAGAACATCAATGAAACCAGCAGCTGGTTCTTCAAAAAGATCAACAAGATTGGCAAACATTTAGCCAGGCTCATCAAAAAAAAAAAAAAAGAGAGAGAGAGAGACCAAATAAATTAAATCAGAAATGAAAGAGGAGAAATAACAAGTGATGTCACAGAAATACAAAGCATTATAAGAAATTACTGTGAACAACTATATGCCAAGAAATTGGTCAACCTGGGTGAAATGGACAAATTTCTAGAAGCATACAATCTCCCATAACTGAATCAGAAAGAAGCAGAAAACCTGAATAGACCAATAACAATGAATGAAATCAAAGCAGTAATTAGAAACCCCCTGGCATACAAAAGCACTGGACTAGATGGCTGCACAGGCAAATTTTACCAATCATTCAAAGAACTATCACCAATCCTTTTCAAACTACTCCAAAAAATTCAAGAGGAGGGAAGACATCCAACCTCTTTCTATAAGGCCACTATTATCCTAATTCTAAAATAAGTTAAATACCAAAAAAGAAAGTTATAGGCCAGTATCCCTGATAAACATAGATACTAAAATCCTCAACAAAATGTTAACAAGCCAGACCCAGCAACAGATCAAAAAGATCATATACCATGATCAAGTGGTATTTATTCCAGGCATGCAAGGTTGGCATAATATTCGCAAATCAATAAATGAGAATCATCACATAAAAATATGAAAGATCAGACTTCTGAGACTTGTGGCCAAGATGGAGGTGTAGTTAGATACACTTTGCTTCCTTGCACAACCAGAAGAAGGATGACAACCATTTTAAAAACAAAAGACAACCAGAACTGCCAGATGATTGAACCATATGGAAGCCCGACAACCAAGGACTTAAGGAAGAAACATTCATCCAGGCTGGTAGTGGGGAAAGAGATGGGATATTGGGGCAAAGAGGATGCACAGCAAGGCAGCAGCTGGCAGACTGGGTGGTCCCACATTCATGTGCAGATAAACAAGGAGGAACAACTGGGAAACTGGACAGACCACACAATCCAGGGTTCCAGCACAGGGAAACAAAGCCTCAAAACCTTGGGCTGTAAAAACCACTGGGGTATGCAGTAGTGGGAGAAACCCCCAGTCTCACAGGAGAGTTTGTTGGAGGGACCCATGGAATCCTAGAATGTACACAAACCCACCCATTGGAGAATCAGCACCAGAAGGGTCCAATTTGCTTGTGGGTAGCAGAAGAAGTGACTGAAAGTGGGACAAGAGCTGAGCAAGCAGCATTGTTCCCTCTCAGAAACCGCCCCCCACCCCCTGCCACATACAGTGCCGCAATGCAATGAAGTGGGTTGCCCTGCCCTGGAAAATACCTAAGGCTCCACCCCTTAAATGTAACAGGTATGTCAAGACAAAGAAATATGACCCAAATTAAAGAACAGATCAAAACTCCAGAAAACAAATTAAACAATGAGGAGATAGCCTATCTATCAGACTCAGAGTTCAAAATACTGGTAATCAGGATGCTCACAGAAATGATTGAGCAAGGCCACAAAATAAAGGGAAAGTGAAGGCTGCACAAAGTGAAATAAAGGAAAATATACAGGGAACCAACAGTAAAGGGAAGGAAACTGGGACTCAAATCAATGGTCTGGAACAGAAGAAAGAAAAAAAAAATGTTCAACTGGAACAGAATGAAGAAACAAGAATTCAAAAATTTGGAAAGAGGATTAGGAAACCCTGGGACAATTTAAACATCCCAATATCCAAATCATATGGGTGCTAGAAAGAGAAGAGGAAGAACAAGAAATTGAAAACTTATTTGAAAAAGTAATAAAAGAGAACTTCCCCAATCTGGTGAAGGCAATAGACTTCCAGGAAGCCCAGGAAGATCAGAGTCCCAAAGAAACTGGACCCAAGGAGGAACACATCAAGACATATCATAATTAAATTACCCAAGATTAAAGACAAGGAGAGAATCTTAAAAGCAGCAAGGAAAAAAAAAAAAAAGAGACAGTTACCTACAAAGGAGTTCCCATTAGACTATCAGCTGATTCCTTCAAGAAACCTTACAAGCAAGGAAGGGCTTGAAAGGAGTATTCAAAGTCATTAAAGCCAAAGACCTATACCCAAGATTACTCTATCCAGCAAAGCTATCTTTTAAAATGGAAGATAAGATAAAGTGCTTCCCAGATAGGGTAAAGTTAAAGGAGTACACCATCACCAAGCCCTTTTTATATGAAATGTTAAAGGGACTTATCTAAGAAAAACAAGAATATCAAAACTATGAACAGTAAAATGATAACAAATACAACTATCAACAACTGAACCTAAAAAACAAAAACTTAGGAAACAACTAGAACAGAAACAGAACCACAGAAATGGAGATCACATGGAGGGTTATCAATGGGGAGCAGGAGGTGAGAGAATGGAAAAAAGATACAGAGAATAAGAAGCATGATTGGTAGGTACTAAATAGACAGGGGAAAGTTAAGAATAGTGAAAGAAATGGAGAAGCCAAAGAACTTATATGTACAACTCAGGGACATGAATTAATGGGGGAAATGCTGGAAGGAGGGGGGTGAATGGCAGAGGGTGAGAAAAAGGAGAAAAAAAATGGGACAACTGTAATAGCATAATCAATAAAATATACTTTAAAAAGTAAAAAATAAATAATTAAAGATAAAAATCACATGATCATATCAATAGATGCAAAAAAAGCACTTGATAAAATTGAGAACCCATTCAAGATTTAAAAAAAAAACTCAACAAAGTGGAAATAGAGGGATTATAACTCAACATAATAAAGCCATAAGTAAAAAAAACCTACAGCTAACATCATTCTCAGTGGGCAAAAACTAAAAGTAATCCACCTTAAGATCCACTTTCACCACTCTTATTGAACATAGTTCTGGAATTCCTAGCCACAGTGATCAGACAAGAAGAAGGAATAAAAGTCATCTAAATTGGAAAGGAGGAAATAAAGCTGTCATTATTCACAGATGACATGATATTGTACATAGAACATCCTAAAGACTCCATTAAAAATTACCTGACCTAATAAATTAATTTGGCAAAGTAGCAGAATACAAAATTAATACCAAGAAACTGATGGCATTTTTATACACCAATAATGGAGCTTTCAGAAAGATAAAGGAAGAAAAGAATTCCACTTACTATTGCAACTACAATAAGAAATAAGGTACCTAGGAATAAATTTAACCAAGGAAGTGAAAAACCTGTACTCTAAAAACTATAGGCCACTGAAGAAAAAAATTGAAAAAGATACAAATAAACGGAACCATATACCATATCCATGGACTGGAAGAATTAACATAATTAAAAGGGCTATTCTAACCAAAGCAATCTATACAGTCAATGCATTCCTATTAAAGTATAATGGCATACTTCACAGAACTAGAACAAGCACTCCAGAAATTTATATGGAACCAAAAAAAAAAGACACTGTTAAGCCTTGGCAATCTTCAGAAAGAAAAACAAAGCTGGAAGAACCACAACTCTTGATATCAAACCATATCATAAGGTCACTGTAATAAAAACAGCCTGGTACTGGCATAAGAACAGACATACAGATCAATGGAATAGAAAAGAGAGCCCAAGAATAAACCCACACCTGTAAGAGCAATTGATATTTGAGAAAGGTGGCAAAAGCATACAATGGAGTAAAGACAGTCTCTTCAATAAATGGTTTTGGGAAAGTTGGACTGGTACATGCAAAAAAAAAATTCAATTAGACCACCAACTTGTACCATACACAAAAATAAACTAAAAATGGATAAAATACGTAAATGTAAGTCATTAAATCATAAAAACCCTAGAAGAAAACATAGGGAATAAAATATCAGATATTCAATGTAGAAATACTTTTGTCTATATATCTCCTAAGGTACTGGAAACAAAGAAGAAAATAAACAAATGGGGCTACCTCAAATTAAAAGGCTTCTGTACAGCTAAAGAAATCTTGGCAAGACAAATAGGAAATCCACTGTATGGAAGAACATACTTGCCAATGATATACCTGACAGGAGTTTGATCTCCAAAATATACAAAACTCATAAAACTTAACACCAAGAAGACAAACAACCCAATTAAGAACTGGGCAAAAGACTTGAATAGACACTTGTCCAAAGAGAACATACAGACCACCCATAGACATATGAAAAAATGCTCAACATCATTAATCATCAGAGAAATGTAAGTTAAAACCTTAAAGAGATTTCACCTTACACCTGTCAGAATGACTACCATCAATAAGTCAAGAAACAACAAGTGTTGGTGAGCTTGTGGAAAAAAGGGAACCCTACCTCACTGTTGGTTGGCATACAGTCTGGTACAGCCACTGTGGAAAACAATATACAGTAGACTTGAAAAATTAAAAATGGAACTTCCTTTTGACCCAGTGATTTTACTTCTGGGAATATACTACAAGGGACCCAAAACAGCAATACAAAAAAATATATGCACCTGTATGTATATAGCAACAGTATTGCTATTAACAATAGCCAAGGTTTGGAAACAGACTAAATGCCCATCAGTAGATGAGTAGATAAAAGTTGTACATTTACACAATGGAATATTACACAGCAGTGAAAAAGAAGAAACTTACATTTTACAATAGCATGGGTGAGCCTGGAGAAAATTATGGTAAGTGAATTAAGTTCATCAGTGGAAGAAAAATACCACATAATCTCACTTACATGTGGAATCTAATAAACACAATAAACCAACAAAGAAAATAATAGCAGAAACTTAGGTACATAAAACAGACTGACAGCTGCTGGAAAGAAGGGGGTGGAGACAGGATGAAAGATTGTGAAGAGATTAACCAAAGAATATTCATACACAACCCATGGACATGGACAACAACATGTGATTGGCTTGGTGTAGGCAGAGGGTGAGGAAAGGTAGAAGTGGAAACTATAACAGCATAAACAATAAAAATAAAACTAAAAATAAAAGTTTTAATTCTTATTTTTAAAAAAAGAAAGAGCATTTCATTAGTATGAATGCAGCCATCTGCTAACAATGATGGGAGTAGCTACCAAATGTATTCTTAGTGCTATTTAAAAATTAAATAAAGGACAATGTAAATCTAAAATATACATATCTATCTGTGAATCATATTCTGATGGTTCTCAGTGTATTCTTTGCTTTTTCAGCATGGATTTGAAATATCTAGATCCACAAGTTTTTAGCCCACCATGCATTTAAAATTCTTTAATTAAGCCTTAGACCAGCCGTCTCTTTGTTAAATTATTAGAAGTGAAACCTGCTTCCTAAATGATCCGCCATGACAATACATGGGTAATATATATTATCCGATTTTCCCATGATGAAAATGACCAGGACAAACCTGTTCCTTTGACACAAACCTCAAAATTGCACATAACAATAATAAATCAAATGGGTTGATTGATGAGGATAATGCAAGGTAGAAACAGTGGGGAACAACAGACAGCAGCTTTCTCAAGAATTTTCACTGCCTGACTCCAGGATGCATGGCTCAGGAGAAGCCGGATTTGCAGGGAGGCCACCTGTCTCTCCACTCATGCTATCTCTCTTCCTAAGTATGCCTCCCTTCAAACCACCATCAAGCCACCTTCTCACACCACAACTTGGGCAGCAATAATAGCTAATATCTTCTGTGTACTTATGTGTACTAGGCACTGAGCTTAGCATATATTTAATGTTATTATTAACCATATGTGCTAGATACTATTATTATCTCTAATTTACAAATGAAAACAGGAAGGAAATAAGAAAAAAAAGGACACAGGAGACAGGAGTTCAGAGCTGTGAAATAACTTGCCCAAGGTCATATAGTTTAGTGGTAAAGCTGGAATTGGAACTAAGATTTCTAAATTCAAAGCTCAGCCTTTCACCATTATTCCAGTGATTCTCAAACTTTGGTATACATTACAATTGATGGCAAATTTTTTTAAATGTTAATCCCAGGTCACACTTCCCACAACAAAATCAGAATATCTGGAGTGGAAGCAAGCTGTAGTTTTTAAAAAGACCTCAGGTCACTCCAAGTGCAGCCCACTGGAGAACCACTGCACTATGATCTTGTCTTTTGATTAAAACTCTGGCTGCACGGGTGCCTCCATTACCAACCTTCAATCACAAAGCTGTGCCTGTTCCATGTCTGGGATTCTGGGTACATGCTACCCCACTGAATCCTCTCATCTTGAATCTGGCCTCTGAGAAATTGCTTAGAATCCCTGGACTTTGCAGGAGACTCATTGACACTAGGGTTTAAGCCAATGAAAGCTCCTTGTAAGAGCACCTTTCTGCTCTTATGTAATGAATCAGACTGAAGCCTTTGATGCCTGAGCTCCAGAGCAATATGTGAATGCATACATTTGGGGCCCTGGAGCCTTTCTGAAGCCAATTTCATAGCAGAATGAGCAATAGTACCCCTGAGTAGATGTGAGGTCCATTCATGAGAAAGAAATATTCCAAATTTAAAAATAGAAATAAGGTAGCCCTAGCTGAGTGACTCAGTTGGAGCATCGTCCCATACACCAAAAGGTTGCAGGTTCAATCCCTGTTCATGCTGTGTTTGAGAAGCAACCAGTGGATGTTTCTCTCTCACATCGATGTCTCTCCTCCCCGCTCCCTTCCTCTCTCTTTAAAATCAATAAATATATCCTCAGGTACAGATTTTTAAAAATATGTATATGAACAACCCTGACTGGTGTGGCTCAGTGGGTTGGGCATCATCCTGCAAACTGAGAACTGAAAGGTCATGGGTTAAATTCCCAGTTAGGGCACATGTCTGGGTTGTGGGCCAGGTCCCCAACTGGGGGCATGTGAGAGGAAACCAGTTGGTGTTTCTCTCTCACATCAATGCTTTTCTCCTTCCCTTTCTCTGTCTCTAAAAATAAATGAATAAAATCATTCTATATAGATAGATAGAATATAAAATCATTCTATACACACACACACACACACATATACATATATATATGAATGAACAGGGTCCCCACTATATGAAGCACTGGTTTTCATAAGTAAACAATTTATCTATGATTTGCAAAGCATCAAAGTATGAGTTGTGTATCAGTTAAGTTCTTCAAGTTGACAGAAAAGACCACAGATATGGGGAATGAGTCTCAGACAGTAGAAAAACTAAGACTACCCTGCTTGTGAGGACTGACACTGAGATTATACTGTCTGGTAGGATGTAGCTATTGGAAGAACAATTGGGCTAATGCATGGAAGTTATTTGCATAGTACCTGCTCTATACATTTATAACTGGAAAGTCACCAACTGTCACTTGGGCCATTAGTTTCTTTTTCCTTATTCAGACATTGCAAAATTACAGGGATGGGGGACAGATGGGTAATGAATGGACACAAAAGTTGGTAGACAGAGAAAAAAATAAAGAGGGAAAAGAGCTTACAAATTCCACAAACCAAAAAGCAAACAAAGTAGGTGTGTATGGCCCAAAATACATTTGAGTATTTAGAAGAAAAGGAATTTAACTACCACTCTGTCTGAAACTACATTTAAGAAAAAAGTCAACTGGGAAAAATGCAGAAGAGAAATTCATTCTGACTGCTCCTGCCTGTCTTTCATCCCCACCAAGAATAACTGAATTCATTAGTTTGTTAACAGGGTTGGGAGAGACTTGTTATCTTGAAATTTTCCAGGACAGTATTGGCAACTTTCCCTTCACAAATTACCCTAGAAGCCATATCCTGTCCAGTTTTCCCTATCCCAGTTAGTTACCACATGTACCACTTAAAATTCTCAGAATATCACTCTTGCCATGTTTTCTTTTAAATTTAAACAATGATGAAGTCCTGAAAAGTTATCTGCCTCGCTGCCAAACAACCTCTAGTGATGCTTTGTGGAAGCCCAAGGCTAGGAAACCCTGCATCTGAAGCAGGTCTCGGGAATACATCTGTTCTTCCCAAGTAGACTTCAGGCCTGCCAAGTGCCAAAGGGACAAAACTGCAGAGAAATGTTCCTTCCATTAGAGTAGCTCTTTTCAAGGCACTAATCCAGTGTGCTCATCAAGGAAGCATTAATTCCACATCAACCCCTGCAGCTGTCCCTCCATGGGACACTCATTACCTGTTTTAACTGTGTCCAGTTTCTACAGAGCAGAATGAAGAAATGTTCTTCGTGAAAATAGTATTAAGTGTATCTCCCGTAAGTCTCAATATCACTTTATGGAATTAGTAAATGTAGCCAATATTTATCCAATAAATCTACTTATTCTGAATAAGTAGAAATTTTAGTAGAAAGTGTACTCATTCATCCTAAAAAGTGAAACCAATATGTGTTAGTCATCTACTGTTGCATAACAAATTATCCCAATACATAGTAATTTAAAATAACAGAGTATGTATTGTCTCATTGTTTCTGAAGTTTGGGAATCCAAGAAGGGCCCTGCTGAGTGCCTTTGTCTCAGGGCCTCACACAAGGCTGCAATCAAGGTGACAGCTTGGGCCACAGTCATCTCAGCCCTCATCTGTGACCAAATTCATTCACACTATCGACAGGTCTCATGTTCTTGATCTCTTGTGGCTAAAGACATCAGTTCCTTGCTACATGGGCCTCTCTGTGGGATTACTCACAACATAGCAGCTGGGTTAACCCAGAGTGAGGGCTGCTGACGGAAGCTAGAGAGGGAGCAGCAAAATGGAAGTCAAAGTGTTTAGTAACCTAATCTCAGAGGTAACAACCCATCACTGTTTTTTCCTATTCTGTTCATTAGAAGCCATCAAGTCCAGCCAACACTCAAAGGGAGGAGATTACATCAGGGAATGAACACCAGCAGGCAGAGTCATTGACCATGTAGAGACGGCCTGTCACACAACATACTTTCTTCTCCCCATGTTAAACAATACCCAGACCCTGCATTCTTTCATGACCTCATGTTCAATGATTCTGGGATGGGCAGGCACTCTCTACATTAAACAATACTAAGAACAAATACTGCTTAGAGGTTTGCTCCAGGAAACACCTGCTCCTGGAAGATACAAGTGTAAACCAACACAGCTCATATAGAAAGACTAACATCTTGCTCATCAAGCATACTTCAAGACCTTCACTTCACTCTGCACAACAGTCCAGAGCTATGATATCACAGACTTTATGCAAGCACAACAAGTTTCCTACCTGGCAAGATTCATCTTCAAATCACTTAGCTTGTGCTCTAACACCTATAAATGTTCTCCCTCCATCCAGCTTTACATTTCCAGACAGTACTAAGACTTTGCAAAGGTAGTATTCTCTCACACTGCAGTAGGTTCAAAAATAGTGTTGCATGAGCAACAGATTTCTCAGTGGACACTTGAGAGTTTGAGAGTTGACGATCTCAACTGTAAGAAGGATTATTTCAGTTTTTCATTATTAATGAAATTTTGGTATTCTAAAGTGACTCACTGTCATTGTAGAAGGACAAATTATTTTAGTCAATCTCCCCCTGAAATAAAATTTAATTAACCTATTTTTAAAAGGTACTGAGGCTCACTACACATTCAACTGTTATGCCAAATCATCTTACTTAAAATTATAGATCAAATTGGATTTATGAATATCAAAAGATCCAAATTGTCCATATTTTGTTCATATCATTCTACTATTTTTCAATTCTTTATTGATGGTGGGGCTCTTGCTTCCCTTCTCTTCCATCCCTTGAACAGGAAAGTTGTAAAATTGCTTAAATCTCTTTTTTTCTACACAGGGAAAAATTCCACTAGATTCATCCCTCACAAGATAATTCTCACATCTCAAAATGTTAACTTAATTTTTCAGTTTTTTAAGTTATTCTTTAATATATTCAGAATCCTCTTGACTTTCTTTGGATGAAAAATTAACACATTAACACTCTTTTCTGTTTTCAGTATCAAAAACAAACACCACTAGAATTCATAGCATTTACATCCATAGCACATAATTTATATGGAAGTGTTTTGTGGAGTGGGGTTTTATGTTGTCATTGTTAGCTCATTAAAATTAATAATGTTACTCATGTGAAAATTATAGTTGATACTTAGAATTTTAACATAATTGTAGTATACAAAACAGAAAATAATCTCACTTTCTTCCAATTGCTTTTTAATTTTTAATTTTGCTTCAGAATATTCATCATGACTAAACAGCAGGTTTTAGTCTACCTGCATCTGTCCTTATCCTCTGCTACAGTGTTCAGTGGTAACAATAGAGAAAATGTTTTCAATACATGAGAATGTCATCCTTACAGGCAATATTTGTCTTCTAATGATGATTAGTGTTGCTAATCTGAAGCTCAATTGAATTTGTGAATTTTAAGTTTGGGTTATTTAAACAGCCACATAAGCTACCGCTCTAGAATACTGTCCTTGCAATTAGCCATTGGGAATGGAGGAACTTTTGTCTATAAATAATCACACATTCCATAAGTTAAAAAAAAATACATATTCTAATATTTGGAATGGGAGCCTGGTTATTTATCTAAAAGTGGCACTTTTGATTAAATAACCATTTGCAAAAGAAGAATTCCATCATATTAGTATCAATTTAGACCTTCCTCAGATAATTTTCCTCTCATTCTAGATCCAAATCATGTCTTTACAACTCAGAAAATAAACCATTAAGACTTTGGGACTTAGCCAGCCCTTTTACTGAAAATCACTGTATTTTTCAAGTCCTAGAGTATTTTAGTCCTTGTATTCTAATGAGTAATTATTACCATGACCAACTCATTAATCACACATATGGCTGCTTTAATAAGTAGTTTTTCTGTGAATATAGCTAAAAGATTATTACTGAAATGAAAATGACCCTGCTTTATCAGTTTATTGATATTCTTGATAAATTAATTCAAGCCCCATGTTTTAATGTATTTGGAATTGGTTTCACAAAATAAATTATGTCATTTTTCATAAATGTTCATGCTCTTTAATGTTCAATATTCAATTTGATCAAGCATATTAAGATCCAATGAAAAGTCTGGATGTCAACTTGTAATGAGAGAAATCATTTTAAAAGTATTAATCTTTATTTTCACAGGAATCACTTGTTGACAAATATGCCTTTTTACAGTATGTTGCATAGATAGTAAATGTCTACATATATATAATCCCTTCAACTGCAGAAATCCTGGCCCTTCAGCCTTCAGTCATCCTGGCTTCCAGCTGCATAGCTTGACAGTCCAAAGAACAGAATCAAATTCTAAGCTTATTTCTTTCCAGAACTAAAGATCTAAAAGACAAAAACTCTTCTTTTTTCCTCTGTGAGTTAGTATTCACCCTGAGGAGGGGGGGAAATTGCTTTAGAAATGAACAACTTTCCATTAGAATTTCTTTCCAGTGCTAATTTCCCAAATGTATTTATCTGTGTAATTAATAATTCTGATTTTAAATCATTACTTTTATAATTATTATTTTTAAATTTATTTAAAACTTTAAAGTAGTAAAACTTTGAAAAATTAAGCAATCATAAAAATTCATAAAATGAGCATTAAAATTTTCTGGGACCTTCTTTCCCCAACCCCACTCCAAGAAGGTAGTCCTTGTTTGTTTTCAAAGCTTTCAGACATTTTTAAAATTCATTTTGAAATTATATATATACATATATATGCAGCATTTTTATGTTCAGCAAAAGATTGGGGAAAAGCTTAAAATCCAGTACTAAGAGATTAGTAAATAATTCACCTATATAATAGAATTCTCTGAAGCCATAAGTGAAAAGTCAGGAAATCTCCATGTATAAAATACAGTAAGGTCTCAAAGTTATACTGTCAAGTGAAAAAGGCAAGGTATAGAACACCGTGTATTATATGAATACATTTTTATTTTAAAATGCATGACAACACTGCTAAAAGAATTAAAAAGAAAAAACAAATCTTATAACCTCAAAGGAAGGAATCAGGGGACTGAGGTACAGGTGGTATAGACTTTTGTAAATTTATTATTTAAATAAGTTAAAAAATCACAATAAAATTTAAATGTTTAATAAATAAATTTTAATTGCAAAAATTTAAGTTCTGTTTTTTACATTAATGGAATTCACTATATGGATTTTTCTGTGAGGTGCTTTTTGTCACTTAACAATGTGACTTCTAAAATTTTTTCTGTTCAATATGTAGGAAGATAACTGAATTCTTTTCCAAAGTTGCATATTATTCTAACACAGATAAACCAAAGTTTATTTTAGCATTCCTCTATTAGTATACTAAATCACTAGGTTGGAAACCAATTAAAAAATGCTTCATCACCTAGTTTAATTAATCTTTCTAATTTTAATTTATTATTACCTCCTCCTTTGATCTATTAGTAGACAATAAATATAAAATAACAAATATGGTGTTACTAATAATCAAGCAAAAATTTAAGTAACAATGGAAAAGATACATTACTTGCAAAAGATGTGAATAACGGTGTCATCACATAGGACCACAAGGTATAAAATGGTAGGGTTTAAGGGACAATTTGACTAAAAACATTAAAATACATGTTTTTCTCCCATAAATTCCAGACCCATTAATTACTTTTAATTAAGCAACTAGACAAGTTAACCAAAATAAATATGTTTCTTTTAGCACTTTTATGAAAGAAAATATTGGAATGAAAATGTCTAAGAATAATAGGTAATCAGTTACTTTTTTATGGTACATCCATACATTAAAATGCTATAAAGCCATTTAAAACAAAGCAGAGGATAACTTATTGAAATTGTTAAAAAGAAAAAGTCAGGTTACAAATCTGTTTCTGAGTCATGATATCACTTTGGGAAAACAATATACTTGCATAGAAAAATTTTTTTAGAAGAATATATACCAAAACGTTAAATAGCAATCTTTGCCAAAAATTGGAAGCACAAGTAATCGCTAGTTCTTTCTTAATAAATATTTTATATTTTTTGTTTGAAATTAACATGCATCACTTGTATTATATAGAATACACAGGTTTGTAACTCTTTAGTAATCTCGTAAACTCTAACCTAGGTTGAAGCACATTTTACCCAAGGACAAAAACATAATAATAATGGATTTAACAACCTGCTGAATTTGCATTTTAACATCTAAAACCCAGATTTATTTGTGTGTACAGTGCCCTTTACTGCCAAACATTACTTAAAAATAGAGCTACTAAAGGGTACAAACCTCCAGTTATAACGCTAAGTTCTGGGGATCAAATGTACAGCATGGTGATTATAGTTAATACTTTATTTATCATATACTTGAAAGTTGTTAAGATAGTAAATCGTACATGTTTTCACCCTACACACTAAAATAAATGGTAATTAAGTGAGGTAGTAGAGGAGGCAGTGAAAGCTGTAGGGGTCATCACTTTGCAATATGTAAGTATGAAATCAGCACATTGACCACCTTAAACATATATAATGGTATATGTCAATTATATCTCAAAGTTGGAAAAGATAAAGGAAAATAAAACTACAGCTAGAGAGTAGACAATGAATCCGTTTCTTTTTTTATTTTTTTAATTTATACATCATGTTTATTCTATTACAGTTGACTTAATTTTTACCCCGTTTCTCCCCTCCACCCATCCCACCCCCACCCGGCACTCCCAGTCAATTCCCACTCTGTTGTCCATGCCCATGGGCCATTCATACATGTTCTTTGTCTAGTCCCTTCCCCTTCTTTCCACTATTGTCCTCTTTACCCCTCCACTCTGGTCACTTTCAGTCTGCTCCATATTTCTGTGCCTGTGGTTTATTTTGTTGAATAGAGTCCATTTATAGGTGAGATTATATGGTATTTGTCTTTCATCAACTGGCTTATTTCACGTAGCTTAATATTCTCCACTTCCATCCATGTTGTTGCAAAAAATAGGAGTTCCATCTCTCTCTCTTTTTTTCTTTCTTAAATGCAGATTGATTTTACTTATTTTTAAATGTCAAAGTTAATTATAAAATATTAAAAAAAATTAAAACCACCATAAAATCTCAGCAATTAAACCAACATGACTCCTGCACAGAACTAATCAAGTAGAGCAATGAAATATAATGAGCATTCTAGAGACAAACATATATATCTGTCTGACAATGTAATATATGATTAGGTTGATATTTCAAATCAATGGGTAAAATAAGGCTAATTCAACTAATAAGGGGCATGGACCACTATTACTTGAAATAAAACAAAAATAGAGCCTTATTTCACACATTATACAGGAAATATTCACGTGAGTTAAAAATCAATATGTAGAATCTAAGGAGTTTTCAGAGAAAATAGAACTAATATTTTTGATGACCTGCAGTAAAATATTCAAACTCAGAAGCTATAAATATTGATAATATGACTATATTAAACATTGAACTATATAGTAAATACATATTAAAAAAGTTAAAAGAAAAGGAATAGAATAGAAAAGTATTTGCAACACAACTAAAACATGGTTAATAGGTTGTTTTCTTTGTTGGTTTGTTTTTTATGGAAAAAAGTTCTACAAACCTTTAATCAATAAATGGATAAAGATGACCAAAAAGCCATTTAAAGCCTTTTTTTAAAAAAATAATAGGCAAGGAATATACTAAAACAGGTTTAGTTTCAACAAATAGTAAAGGAACAATTAACATCACATCATTGTCACAATCAGATTAACGAATATTGAAAATACTGGTAATATCAAGTATTGGCAACTCTAAAATAAACTGGGTAATCATAAAAACTTTTTCTTCATTTTAAAGGTGTCCCTTTAGCATATCTTGCAATGCTGGTTTGGTGGACGTGTATTCTTTTAGACTTCTTTTGTATGGGAAACTCCTTATTTTGCCTTCCATTTGAATTGAGAGCCTTGTTGGGTAGAGCAGTTTTGATTGCAGGCCTTTGCTTTTCATGACTTGGAATATTTCTTGCCATTCCCTTCTGGCCTGTAGTGTTTCTGTTGAGAAGTCAGATGCTAGCTGTATCGGGGCTCCCTTATATATTACTACCTCTTTCTCCCTTGCTTGCTTTAGGATTCTCTGTTTGTCTTTGATATTTGCCTTTTTAATGATGATGTGTCTTGGAGTGGGCCTCATTAGGTTCCTCTTGAATGGGACCCTCTGTGCTTCCTGGACTTATGTGACTTTTTCTCTCCTCCAATTAGGGAAGTTTTCCATCATAACTTTTTCAAACAGGTTCTCTATCCCTTCCTCATCCTCTTCTCCTTCTGGGATCCCTATTATGTGGATATTATTATGGTTCAGGTTGTCCTGTATTTCCCTAAATGCCTCTTCATTCTTTTTGAGTCTTTTTTTCATTTTCTTGCTCTTTCTGGGAGCTTTTTTCTTTTTCTTTTTTTTTTTTTTAATTAATTTATTTACTTTTTAAATACATTTGTCTCTGCCTCCCCCCCCCCCTCTTTCCCTTGCCCCCTCCCACCTTCCCTCCCTCAGCTCTTCCCCTTTGGTTTTGTCCATGAGTCCTTGCTATATGTTCCTTGACTTTCCCCTTCCCTTCCCTTTCCCTGCCCCCCCCCTTCCCTCTTGTCTCTGTTGATTTCTTTTCCTTTCAGTGTTGCTGGTCATATTTTCCTTGCTTCTTTGCATTGTTGGTTAGGTTCCGCTTATAGGTGAGATCATATGGTATTTGTCTTTCGCCCCCTGGCTTATTTCGCTTAGCATGATGCTCTCCAGTTCCATCCATGCTGTCGCGAAGTTTAGTACTTCTTTTTTTCTTTCTGCTGCGTAGTATTCCATTGTGTATATGTACCATCATTTTTTGATCCAATCATCTACTGATGGGCATTTAGGTTGCTTCCAACACTTGGCTATTGTAAATTGTGCTGCTATGAACATTGGGGTGCATAGGTTCTTTTGTATTGGCGTTTTGGTGTTCTCAGGGTATAGTCCCAGCAGGGGAATCGCTGGATCAAAAGGCAGTTCCATTTTCAGCTTTTTGAGGAAATTCCACACTGCTTTCCATAGTGGCTGCACCAGTCTGCATTCCCACCAACAGTGGACTAGAGTTCCCTTTTCTCCACAGCCTTGCCAGCACCTGTTGTTTGTGGATCTGTTTATGATGGCCATTCTGACTGGTGTGAGGTGGTACCTCATGGTGGTTTTGACCTGCATTTCTCTAATGGCTAGTGATGCAGAGCATCCTTTCAAATGCCTCTGGGCCCTCTGTATCTCCTCCTTAGAAAAGCATCTGCCCAGGTCCTTTGCCCATTTTTTGATTGGATCGTTTGTCTTCTTGGAGTCAAGTCGAGTGAGTTCTTTGTATATCTTGGAGATCAAACCTCTATCTGATGTATCATTAGCAAATATATTTTCCCAAATGGTTGGCTCCCTTTTCATTTTGCTGATGTTTTCTTTAGCCGTGCAGAAGCTTCTTATTTTGATGAGGTCCCACTTGTTTATTCTTTCCTTTATGTCCCTTGCTTTAGGAGACATATCAGTGAAAAAATTGCTGCGTGGGATATCTGAGAGTTTCTTGCCAATGTTCTCCTCTAGGACTTTGATGGTGTTGCGACTTATATTTAAGTCTTTTATCCATCTTGAGTTTATTTTTGTGTATGGTGTCAGCTGAGGATCCAATTTCAATTTTTTGCATGTAGCCATCCAGCTCTCCCAACACCATTTGTTGAAGAGGCTGTTATTGCTCCATTTTATGCTTCTGCCCCCTTTGTCAAATATTAGATGTCCATAGAGACCTGGGCTTATTTCTGGGCTTTCTATTCTGTTCCACTGGTCTATGGGTCTGTTCTTGTGCCAGTACCAGATTGTTTTGAGTATAGTGGCTTTGTAGCAGAGTTTGATGTCCGGTATTGTGATCCCTCCTACTTTGTGTTTCTTTCTCAAAATTGCTGCAGCTATTCGAGGTCGTTTATGGTTCCATATAAATTTTTGAAATGTCTGTTCTATTTCTGTGAAATACGTCATTGGTATCTTAATAGGGATTGCGTTGAATCTATAAATTGCTTTTTTCTACCTTGTCCTACAGCTCGCTGCTTCTGTTCTCAGCTTCATCTAGCCTGCTTTTGATTCCTTCTGCTGTGTTCTTCAATTCAGAAATTGTATTCTTCATTTCCTCTTGTCTCTTATTGATAGTTTCTATGTCCTTTTTCATGCTGATATAGTTTGCAGTAAGTTCCTTGTAGTTTCCCTGTAGTTTTTGGTTTCTCTCTGAGCTGACGGAGCTCATTGAGCTTCCTTAGAACCATTGTTTGGAACTCAATATCTGATCGTTTACTTGCCTCTATTTCATTTAGTTCTCTTTCTAGGGATTCCTTTGTTCCCTTCGAGTGGGGCATATTTCTTTGTCTTCCCATTATTTGTGAGACTCTTCTCTTTTTCTTCTACTTCTTAAGTTGATCTGTCTTGATTTCCTGACTTTGTGGTGTGAACTTCTATGCTTGGAGACCACTGTTTTTCTTTCTGGATCTGCCTCTGATAAAGTCAGATGTTGACCCTATCTGACCTTAGGCAGTCTGTTCAAGACTTCCAGGAATCTACTGTTTGTTGCTTTCTCCTTCAGCTGTTAATCTCTTCACTCTGAACTCAGCATGGCACCTTAGACAGCTCAGGGTGGGGCGGAGTCCCTCCTGAGGGCAGGGTTATTGGGTCTTCTCTAGCTGAAGCTATATGGGTGAGGAGTCAGCACTGGGATCCCACCAGCTACTCTCACCATTCTCTGCCCAAAGCCTCCATCTCCAGTCTCTCCTCAAGTGCCTCCAGACCTCTGTGTGTCCCCTTTAGCAAGGGATCTAATATCTGTGGCTGCCACTCTGCACTCAGCAGTCAGCTTAGACAGCACAGGGTGGGATGGAATCCATCTGGGGTTGGGACTATTGGGTCCTTTGACACTGGTGCCGCTCAGGGGGTGTGGTCTCTGCCAGACCAAGATGGCCGCTGCTGCATGGGGGATGAGTCAGCACCGAGATCCCGCCAGCTACTCTCTCAGTTCTCTCCCCGAAGCCTCCCTCCCAAGTCTCTCCTCAGGCGTCTCTAGCCCTCTCTGTCCCTGCCTTTGCTGGAGTCCAAGGTAAGTGTGTGCAAATAAAAATTTCTGCATTGGCCCTTTAAAATGTTTTTGCATCTCCAGCCACCTGTCTCTGGCAGAGAGCAACCCTGCCGCTTTTCGCAGCTGGCTGTGTTCTGTGTACTTTTTGGGCTTTGGTGCTGCGGGCTAGAGATCCCCGCTTTTAGTTTAGACCCCACTCTTCTCAGGTGGATCCAACTGGCCATTTCAATATCCCTCTGGTGCTGCCGCCCGTGGGTGCCCCATCTGCCTTCTTGAGTCTCTACCACACTCCTTACTGGTTAGATTGTGCTAAAGCTGATTCTTCTGTCTCCAAAGTTACAAGGCTCCTCTCTCACTATTTTTCAGTTGTTTGTTCCAGGTGATTTTTCCACAGTTTAGTTGAATTCCAGGTTGTTCCTGGGAGGAGGTCAGTGTGACTTCCACTCACTCCTCTGCCATCTTGATTCTCTCCAATTCTAATTAAGGAATAGATTTCGGTAATTAGTCATTATTATTCACCTTGATTTAGATAAATGACAAGATCACCTTTTCTCTTGAAAGATCTGTAACTATTCTTACAAAAGTAGAATGCAACTCTTAGAACTTTACAATTTCAGATATGCATAGCTAATACTACACCGACACTCATCAACAAAGCTTGCAAGAGAAAAAAATGTTCAAACGAGTAAACTATAAACCTAAGAAGGTGATGGTGCTGAATAAAGAACTCTAGCTATGAAAGTTGCCTCTAAGTAGCTGATGTGTCAGGTTTCTTCATAAATATCCTTTGATGCTCTGTGAAACTTTACAGGAACCCTGTTTACCCTGCCCTACTCTCAACAGTGCTCAGAACATAGCATTTATCACCCCATGTTTATTACTTATATACATGCATTTCTCTTATGGCCTACATGTAGCATTTGTGAAGAGATGATGTGTCATGTTTTTGTGCTAAATACTCTCTGAGGGCTTTGGTTTAGCTGTTTAGTTGTTCTGTTTTTGTGGGGAAATTTAAGAGACTGACAAATCGTGCTCCTCTGCTCATATCTTCCCTTCACAATATATTTTTCATTAAAGAAAAAAAAGTACTTTACAAACTTTTAGTATAGACTACAGATCAGTAAGATACCAATTTCTTTAAAGAGCCTAGATAACCCAATTAGAAGTATGCATTGCTCTCCCAATGTGCTCTTGGTTCATGGGAACTTGCACCACAAATTCAAATAACAAGGGATTCTTTGTTATCCAAAACCTATTTGGTGGTAGCATTTTAGATAGTGAAGAAATTATCAGAAAATGTATTCAAATCTATGTGTCCTGAGTTCAAATAAGGAAAGTTCACACTTTAATTAAATATTGGACATTATATTTTAATCATAAATAGTCAAGATGAGATTTCAGAATATGACTTGATTTTTACTTCCTTCTCTATCCCCTTATGTATTTCAGAAATTTTCCAAACCATAGTTGAGTGTTGTGTTTGTTTCAAATTAAGTAGTAATTCACATTTTAACATTTCTTTCAAGAAATAAAAATCTAAGTCAGTACTGATGTGAATTGTGTGATTGACCATGAGATTGTTGCCCAGTCAACATAAAAAGCAACACACAGTGAGAGGAACCTTCTTAATCAAAGTAAGCTTTGCAATCATCAGAATAAGAAATATTCTAAGAAATGTGTTTTCTCATTGCCCCCAAACCATTCTGTACAATGCTAAATAAAATTTATCATCTTCTTTACTTACTATATTAAGCCAATAAATTTTTGAAGGCAAAAAGAATCTGTAATAAAAGAGGAAGTAATATTATTTTTCTCATAACAACTATGTTGTTTAATCAGGTCACTGTGAATTCAATAAAAGCAATCTATTTTTGTTCTGTCTGCCTTGTTGAGATCAATTTTTCCATTGAAAAAGCAATAAAAAAAAACCCACAAATTTAAAGGTCTGAATTAAAATCAATATAATTTATTCCAGAATCCACTTCCTTTTTCTTGAATAGATGTACATCAGCTAATAGGATTCAGGTTTTCGAGAATCCCTGCATGTCCACTGATGAGAGCAAAAAGATAAAGCTCATCCTAAACATAGTACTGTAAATACAGTAGTAGCAAAAACAATATGCCATTGGTTGAGTGTGTATGGTGTTGGGGGCTTTGTAAAAGTCAGTAGAAATGCAAATGTCTGAGATATGAGTATGTAACATATAGGTCAGTTGGAGCATTTGCACAAAAATATATCACTTGGGACTTGGACAGGTCATCAGAATAATGACCCCTTGATGTTGCATTGTCACTCCTCCTACCCAGAGGCCATGCTTATTTCTCTACCCACTTGAATTTTGACTAGTCTTATAACTTTCCTTCACCAACAAAATCCAGCAAAAGTGATTTTGTGAGTGTTTCAATGCTTAGACCTTAAGAAGCTTTGCTGTTTCTGCTCACCCTGTTTTGCCATTTCTTCTCAGCCTTGAGACCACCATGCATGAAGTCATAAAAGAATATGACATGAAATAATATGTGGGGAGAAAGATCCACTTCCCACCCAGCTGCCCCATCTAAGCTCCCCAGACCAGAGAACAGGACTACCTAACAACCAAGGACATTGAGACAAAGAATGCAAATGGAGTTTGGCTTCAGCTACTTAGTTTGGGAGTAGTTCCTTGTACAGCAATAAATAAAGTCCTGCTTCATCTGCTTATTCATCCAACATAATCTTGAGTGTGAATTCTGTGCCAGTCATGAGCCCTGGAAAAACAGAAGTGAACATTAAAATGGCCCCATTTTTCAAGGAGTCTCTATTCTAGTGTTTAAAGGTAGAGAAGGGGAAGACCAAGTATTAAAAAAACAGTGAAGTAGATAATAATTTCACACATAAAGAGGTGAGTGCTGGATAAGAACAAAGCAGGAGAAACAGGTAGAGCACGAGTAAGGTGTGCAGGGACAGGGAGAAGACCTTTGTAAGGCTTCTCTGCTTTGGTAACATTTAATTGGAGATCAAAATGTTGAGAAGAAAGAAACTAGGCAGAAATGCGAAGGAACAGCCTTCTACCAATAAATGTAAAGGCTGTGATGTGGAATCAGGCTACCATTGGTGGGCGGCATCAATCAGGTCAGAGACAGGAGGGCAATGAACTTGAGGCCAATAGTCAAAGTGGAGGTCAAAGAAGCAGGTTTTGAAAAGGTGGTGTAGGCCATCGTGCACCATAATCAGAAGGTCTGTTATATGTCAAGTAGTGAGCATTTTCCTCCCTTTTTAGCATGTAGTTATCCAGACACACACACAAAAAAATACTTGCTGTAAATAATTCAAGTGATGCAGCAATAAACTCTTCCCTGTACCCCAAGTAAATCCAGCCTGCTGTAATGGCCATTTTGTCCCTTGGTTCGAAAATAAAATTAACATCATTGCTTCTCAAGGGACTGGTATAAGAAGATGAAGGAAAAGAATAAGAAAGAGAAAAACACAGGTACAAAGAGAAAAAATGAATAGGTTTCTATTAGTAATAACTCTCAATGTAAATGAAATAAATGCCCCAATCTAAAGACACAGGAGAGCTGAATGGATAAGAAAACATGACCCACACATATGCTGCCTACAAAAGACCAACCTCAGAGAAAAACACCTACACAGATTGAAAGTAAAGGAATGGAAAAAAATATGCCAAGTAAATGGGCAAGAGAACAAAGCAGGAGTTGCAATACTTATATGGGACAAAATAGATTTCAAAACAAAGGCCATAAAAAGAGACCCAGAGGGACACTTTATATTACTTAGAGGAAGAATATACCAAGAAGATGTAAACATTGTAAACTTATATGGACCCAACATAGGAGCACGCAAATATATAAGGAAAATCTTGGATGACTTCAAAAAAGATATAAACAGTAACACACTGATAGTAGGGGATTTCAACACCCCACTGTCAAAAATTGACAGATCCTCCAAACAAAAATTCAGTAAGGATATTGTGAAGCTGAATGATGCACTGAATCAAATAGCCTTAACTGATATATATAGAACCTTACATCCCAAAGAAGCAAAATACACATCCTTTTCAAATGCTCATGGAAGTTTTTCAAAGACAGACAAAGCAAGCCTGAGCAAATTCAGGAAGATTGAAATAATACCAAACTTTTTCTCGGACCACAAGGGCTTGAAACTGGAAATCAACCTCAAAGAGAAACTTCAAAAACTTGCAAACTCATGGAGACCGAACATTAGGCTATTAAATAATGAATGGGTCAATAATGAGATAAGAGAAGAAATCAAAAAATTTCTGGAAACAAATGTAAATGAACATACAACAGGCCAAAACCTATGGCACGCAGCAAAGGCAGTCCTGAGAGGGAAGTTCATAGCAATACAGGCTTACCTAAAAAAGACAGAAACATTTCAAATAAAGGACCTAACACTACAACTTCAAGAACTGGAGAAACAACAACAAATAAATCCCAGAGCAAGGAGAAGGAAGGAAATAGTCAAGATTAGAGCAGAACTAAATTACATAGAGATGAAAAGAACAATTGAAGGATCAACCAATCCAGAAGCTGGTTCTTTGAAAAGATAAATAAAATTGACAAGCCTTTAAGCAGACTCATCAAGAAAAAAAGGGAGAGGACCCAAATAAATAATATCAGGAATGAAAGAGGAGAAATACCAACTGATATCACAGAAATACAAAGGATTGTAAGAAACTACTATGATCAATTATATGCCAAGAAATCTGAAAACCTGGATGAAATGGACAAATTTCTAGAAAAGGATAATCTTCCAACACTGAAAGAGGAAGAAACAGAAAACTTGAACAGACCGATAACAGTTGGGGAAATTGAAGCAGTAATCAAGTAACTCCCGACACACAAAAGCCCTGGGCAGGATGGTTTCACTGGAGAATTTTACAAAACATTTAAGGAAGAGCTAACCCCTGTCCTTCTCAGACTATTCCAAAAAAATCCAAGAGGAGGGAAGACTCCCGGACTCTTTCTATGAGGCCAGCATCACCTTAATCCCAAAACCAGATAAAGACCCTACAAAGAAAGAAAACTACAAGCTAATTTCGCTGATGAACAAAAATGACATAAATGCTAAAATCCTCAACAAAATATTGGCAAACCGCATCCAGCAATACATTAAAAAGGCTATCCACCATGATCAAGTGGAACTCATCCCAGGGATGTAGGGATGGTTCAATATACTCAAGTCAATAAACGTAATACATCACAAAAATAAAAGAAAATACAAAAACCACATGATCTTCTCAATAGACACAGAAAAAGCATTCAATAAGGTAGAGCACCCATTTATTATCAAAACACTCAGCAAAATGGGAATAAATGGGGCATTCCTCAATGTAATAAAGGCCATATATGAAAAACCTACAGCCAACATTATACTCAACAGGCAAAAACTAAAAGCTTTCCCACTAAGATCGGGAACATGACAACGATGTCCGCGTTCACCACTTTTTTTCAACATCATATTGAAAGTCCTAGCCACAGCAGTCAGACAAATAAAAGAAATAAAAGGCATCCAAATAAGAAAGGAGGAAGTAAAACTGTCATTGTTTGCAGATGACATGATAGTGTACATAGAAAACCCTGTAGACTCCACCAAAAAACTAATCAACCTAATAAGTGAAATTGGCAAAACAGCAGGATACAAAGTCAATATTCAGAAATCAAAGGCATTTTTGTACACCAGCAATGAAATAGAAGAAGAAGAAATCAGAAAAAAAAATACCATTCAATATAGCAAGAAGAAAAATAAAGTACCTAGGAATAAATTTAACCAAGGAGGTAAAAGACCTGTACTCCGAAAACTACACAACACTGAAGAAAGAAATTAAGGAAGGCACAAATAAATGGAAGCATATACCATGCTCATGGATTGGAAGAATTAATAAAATCAAAATGTCCATACTACCCAAAGCAATTTATAGATTCAATGCAATCCCTATTAAAATACCAATGACATATTTCACAGAAAGAGAACAGACATTTCAAAAATGTATATGGAACCATAAATGACCCCGAATAGCCACAGCAATTTTGCGAAAGAATCACAAAGTAGGAGAGATCACAATACCGGACATCAAACTCTACTACAAAGCCACTATACTCAAAACAATCTGGTACTGGCACAAGAACAGACCCATAGACCAGTAGAACAGAATAGAAAGCCCAGAAATAAGCCCAGGTCTATATGGGCAAAAATATTTGACAAAGGGGGCAGAACCATAAAATGGAGCAATAATGGCCTCTTAAACAAATGCTGTTGGGAGAGCTGGATGGCTACATGCAAAAAATTGAAATTGGATCCTCAGCTGACACCATACACAAAAATAAACTCAAGATAGATGAAAGACTTAAATATAAGTCGCAACACCATCAAAGTCCGAGAGGAGAACATTGGCAAGAAACTCTCAGATATCCCACGCAGCAATTTTTTCACTGATATGTCTCCTAAAGCAAGGGACATAAAAGAAAGAATAAACAAGTGGGACCTCATCAAAATAAGAAACTTCTGCATGGCTAAAGAAAACATCTGCAAAATGAAAAGGGAGTCAACTGTGTGGGAAAATATATTTGCTAATGATACATCAGATGGAGGTTTGATCTCCAAAATATATAAAGATCTCACTCGACTTCACTCCAAGAACACAAACGATCCAATCAAAAAATGGGCAAAGGACTTGGGCAGATGCTTTTCCAAGGAAGAGATACAGAGGGCCCAGAGACATTTGAAAGGATGCTCAGCATCACTAGCCATCAGAGAAATGTAGATCAAAACCACCATGAGGTACCAACTCACACTGGTCAGAATGGCCATCATAAACAGATCCACAAACAGCAGGTGCTGGCGAGGCTGTGGAGAAAAGGGGACACCAGTACACTGTTGGGAATGCAGACTGGTGCAGCCACTGTGGAAAGCAGTGTGGAATTTCCTCACAAAGCTGAAAATGAAACTGCCTTTTGATCCATTGATTCCCCTGCTGGGACTCTACCCTAAGAATCCCAAAACGCTAATTCAAAAGAACCTATGCAGCCCAATGTTCATAGCAGCACAATTTACAATAGCCAAGTGTTGGAAGCAACCTAAATGCCCACCAGTAGATGAGTGGATCAAAAAATTATGGTACATTTACACAATGGAATACTAGGCAGCAGAAAGAAAAAAAGAACTACTAAACTTCGCGACAGCATGGATGGAATTAGAGAACATTATGCTAAGCGAAATAAGCCAGGAGGCAAAAGACAAATACCATGTGATCTCACCTATAAGTGGAACCTAACCAACAAAACAAAGATGCAAGGAAATCAAGACCAGCAACACTGAAAGGAAAAGAAACCAACAGAGACAAGAGGGAAGGAGGGAGGGGTGGGCGGGGGGAAAAAGAAGGGAAGGGGAAAATCAAGGAACATATAGCAAGGTCTCATGGAGAAAATCAAAGGGGAAGGGTTGGAGGGGGAAGGGCAAAGGAAAGTGGTGGGCGGAAGGCAGAGACAAATGTATTTAATAAAATAAATTAAAAAAATAAAATAAAATAAAATTAACATTAGTTTCAGCTTTGGGATCTATGTTGACTGGGTTCAAATTTGATAAGCAAAAATTTACTGGAAGTATTTTCTTCAAAAAGCTTGTTTCACCCCAGAAATCCTTGACACTAAAGGGAAATGAGTTTGAATTCGGGTCCAATGATTAGGAGTTTGGAAAGCATGCATTGTGAGAACAACTCTGCAATTGAAGATGCTACCACTGTCCAGATATTCAGCGGGAAACTGGGCCAACCATGCTGCTCCTCACATCGTGCACCTGAAACAGGCTGATTATACAGCTAATAAAGCAGAACACTGAATCTTTTAAGCTTTTCATATCAAAAGTAATTATAAATTGAATTTTCTAAAACAATAACTTAAAGAGGCAAGACTCCAATGTTGTCAGAGGAAATCAAAAGGTGACGCGGAACTTAAAGGGCCACTGAAACAAGTGTGTCCGAGTTCTTTCTGATCTGAGCAGCAGCAACTATCCACCCAAGCTTTGCTGGGTGAGTAGGACTACAGGGCATGGATGATTCATCATGGTATCAGGCTGTAACTCTCTGGCTCCAGGTGGGCCTGTCATGTACATGTCAGCACTATGACTCTATTAATAAAGATAACCTACCTTGGAAAAGAGCAGGGACACAGTATCTTATGTGAGTTCAAAGGCTGGCCCATTTCCAGGAGGGAATGAGGATGAAAGGAAACTGAAGAATGTTGTAGCTCTTTAAAAAATTAGTTTTAAAAATGATGAACTGTGCTGTGTGTGGTTCACTATGGCAACCATAAACAAGTACCACAGACTGGGTGGGATAAGCAACAACAATTTATTGTCTCACAGATCCTGAGGCTGCACACCCAAGTCAAGGTGACAAGGTGACCTCCCTCTTGAGGGCAATGACATATCAGCTCTATGCCTCCCTTCTGGTCGTTGGCTGATATATTGGGGGTTTCATGGCTAGAAAAAGCATCACCCTAAGGTCTGCCTTCCTTTTATATGATGCTCCCCTATGTGGGTGTCTGTCTTCAATTTTCCCTTTTATATAAGACACCAATCTTAATGGATTAGAGACCATTGTAATGATCTCATTTTAACTCCATTACCTCTCTGAAGACCATCTCTCTAAATAAGGCCACATTTTGAGGTACTGTCAATTAGGATGTCAACATATGAATTTGGGAGGTGGGCAGTTGGGGACACACTCCATCACATAACAAAAGGTAGGGAATCACTTAGTATTCACAATCTTGGCTGTGCCTCACAATCTCCTAAGGCTCTTTGAAGAGCAGCTGTTTCCAGATCCCACTCTCACTGATTTTGATTGAATTGGTTTGGGTAAGGGCCCAGGCATGAGGAAGTTAAAGCATCTTCTGTGCTTCCAAAGTACAGCCAGGACTGGAAAAACACTAATTCATAGCATGTTTAAGAGTAGGATCTACTCTTATTCAGAAGGGAAACTACTGCATAGATGAGTTATTTTTGAGACCATGAGGGCAGAGACTACCTGCACTGATCACCAACATATCCCTTGGACTTAACAGTGTCTGGCCTGATGTGGCTGTCCCAGATATATTAATGTAAGAATGCATAGATAGATAAATTCAAGTCATATTCACCTAGTATCTACTATACTATACTATACTATACATGTTAAGCATTGCATTAGGCATTGAAGAAATGTAAATATTTTTTAGTAAATGAAGACATGAGTTCATAGCCAACATTCCCTCTGGTCTTCCTCTATAATGCATGATGTGGTGCTACAATGTAGAATTTATAATATTTACTGTACTGGAACTAGAATATTTATTTATTTACTATTTATTTATTTACTTTTTGGTTGAGGGAGAATTTCTGTTACTTTTATGCACAGAAAACTTCACACTCTACACTTAGCCCAGCTTGGTAGCCAGTTCCTTAGCCTTGGCCTTTTCCAGCTTGGTGATTCAAGCCACTGACTTTGGACCCAGAATGTCGCCTACCCAGTGCCAGCAGATCTCATCATATCTGTCATTGTAATTGGTCTGGATAGCTTCCACCAGCCTAGCCAGAGCTCCTTTGTCTTTTAATTTAATCTGTGTGAAGGCAGTGGTGATACAGGTCTTCCTGTGGACTAGAGGCCCCAGCCTGGCCTTCCCCTTGATGATGTAATAGGAAACCCCTGTCTTCCAGCGCAGGTGAGAAGGAAGACAACCAGCTCAATGGGATCCCCACTGTGTACCATCACTACTATCTGGGGCCTCTTGTTCTCTACCAGGGTGGTGACAATGTTAACCCCTGCTCAAAAGACAGGTGGCCTCTTGGAGGGGACATCCCTTTTGCCAGCAGCTTTTTTCTGAGCCCGGTCCAGCAGCCTCTGTATCATCCCTTGCTTTGTCTCCAGTTGGTACTTGTGGGCCAGCTTGAGCAACTGCATAGCTGTTTGGCGGTCCAAGGCCTGGGTGAACTGGTTCATGGCAGGAGGTACTTTCAGACACCTATAAAGAATAGTCCTTTGCCTCTGCAGCCAGATGTAGCAGGGCTATTTGACAAAGCAAGTAAGAGTCCCTTTTGGGCTGGATGTCTAGTCCAATACCAAAATTCTTGGACCTCTTCTCAGATGAGGGTTCACCACCTTCTTGGCCTCCTGCTTTATTATGATGGCAGTGGCCAGCGCTACCTTCTTCCCCTTGGCCTGTTTTCCCTTCAGCATCTTGGGAAGCAGTAGGAGAGAACTAAAATGTTTATTTTAAATCACCTAAACAGTCTGCTTTTTGCCTAGAAATTATGTATGTATGTATGTATTTATCTGTTTATTTTTGATGAGTCATATAACTAGACCATAGGGCCATCCTCTCTTACTAAGCACACAGACACTTACATAATAGCTGACAGTCTTTGTTGATACATTTCAGCATCTCTTCAGAATGTTTACAAGTTACCATTCATATGTAGGAGGGAAAGTGATTACAATGTACACACAAACTCCTCATAAGAAATGCCTACATTCGAAATGATACCTTTCAGATGCCACTGCCCATGGAGCAGCACAACCTGAGATACTGATGCCAGGATTTATCTTTCACAAAGCTAGTCAGAGATTGACTGGAATAAGGAGATGAGCAACCACCTGTTGATCTTGTCAGTTTGGTAAATTCGCTAGGTGGTACTAGCCCAGCAGAAAAGATTCTTTGGTTTCTGTTTTGTTTTTTAATAGCTTTAGGAGATTGTGGGAAACTTTGATCTGTTGTTTGTTAATCCATCTATCCAACCAAGTCTGCATATACTATATGTCCCAATGGGAGTTACAAAAAGGGGCTTTGCTGGGTAAATAAATTACCAAATAGATGCCCCTCTTTTACTGCTGCTACCCACCAATGCCAGGATACATAGCATGCAGGCCGAATCATAGTGTACTGCCTCTTAGCTAGTTGTCTTTGTGCAGGGTGCTGATCACCACAGAAAGAAGCCCCCCATGCAACAAAGATCTGTGAAGTACTTACTATGTGCCAGGTTTGTGCTGGGCTCTAGAGGTACAAAAATGACTGAGATGTGGCCCTATCCCTAATGAAGTTCATTGTCCACTTGGGCAGACACAACCAGATGAATAGCTGCAGGACCAGTGTAAGCAGTGAAGGCAGGAATAACCTCTGGAAAACAGCTAAGACCTCACAGAGGAGGCAATTGTAGAAATGGGTTATAGAGCATGCATAGAACTTTATCATATAGCAAAAACAAACAAACAAACAAACAAACAAAAGGGACAGAGAATGAATAGTAAATGCCAAAGTGTGATCATAATGAGATGTGGTCAGTGAAAAGCAAACCTCCCAATGGAGCCAGAAAGAAGAATGAGCTCAATGGGATTAGCTGGAAAAGAAGCCTGGAAATGCACACTGCCTAGATAACAAATAAAAATGGATCAATTCATTTAAGACAAAGGAAAAGACTGGGGAAACCATGGTAATGGTAGGAGACAAGGAGATCAAGGAAACTGAAAAAAGAGAGGTACTTATCCCTGTTTATCTCTGAACACAGGAAATTCCTGGTATCCTATGGCTTTCCATCTTTAAGACTTATCTTAATATGTCACTTCTGTGAATTACTTAGTTTATCAGATGATTACATTTTCAAATGTCTCATGTTGTATTTCACTGAAACTTTGTTTTCACTAAAAAAGAAACTGAAGCATCAACAGAAATTAGCCAAGCCATTCTGGGTTTTGATTTTTAAATCCAAGGAACAGGTGAATATTCTAGTATTCTCTCTTTCAAATAAAGAAACTAAAACCATGGGGTTTCTTCAGTCAACACTGCTGATGAGGTAGCAAGATGTTAATCCAGAGGCATGCATTCCTTTGTCCTGTAGCCAACAAACTTTTTACTAAAGCCGACATATGCCCCCTCCGAGTCTGTTTTATAACTGTTTTTCCCCTCCTTGTTTAATCTCTGCACAGCAGTAAGAGGTTGTAATAATTAACAAACCCAGTTTATGACCAGTATCAATTTGAAATTACTTGGTAGCATAGCAATTTGTGACTGTCCAGTTTGCATGAAATTTCAAATTTGATCGTTTTTTGGTAAGGCTATCAGTCTATATCCTTGTTCTTTTTTCAGTTGCTTATATTTGCCTAGTGCCTTGAGGCTCTGTAGTTTCCCACTCAGCTAAAATAACATAAAATCTAATTTCTAAAATCCAGGGGGGTTCAACTATAAATTATTCTGTGTTATATTCAAAGGCTAGAGGTTTGGGAATTGATCACATCAGCAATGTTTTGTTCTAATTGCATTAAGTTATTTGATAATGTTATAACACACAATTTTTGCAGTGTTGCTTTGAAAAGATAATTCTTCAGAATGAATGCAAGTGTCAGACATTGAACAGGAAAGGAAACTGTCAAACTTAAAATCAGTTACAGTTACATGCAGGGCCAAATTAAGTGCCTTGTCAGACTATATAATTGGCATATATCACTGCAACTGTGTGGATGGATTGGGAGACACTGAGTATTAAAACATTTTTACCATAATTTTGCCTTGCTATTTAAAAATACTTTTATAATATTTTGTGAATTTCTTGAGGGTAAATTAAACAGGGTTCACCTTTGCATCTCCAGCACATGGCCCATGAGCAGTACATACTAGGTATTCAAAACCTATTTAAGAAACAAATGAATAATAATGATAACTTTTTCATATATACGAAACCCTCTCCAAAATGTTTCATGTAAATTTTTTCACAATAATACCATGAAGTCATTTCCATTGTTGATTTTATAGCTGTTAAAGAGAGGCTTAGAAAGGTTACACAGCTAGTTGAGTATAAGGAATGGGTCTTCGTAGCTCTAAGCTCCCCTTTCTTAATTGCCATGTTACACTAGATGTGTGCAAAAAACGTTTCAGTAAATACTGACTAGTGTGTATGAATCTCCATTCGTACAGTGTGACCAGTGTCAACATGGTCACGGGAGCCTCTCTAGGAAAAACTGTCTGCATGATTCTCTTCTACTCATACTCACAACACTTCTGAATCCAGATGTGTGGGGGTTTCCCCCCACCAAGCAAATCCCTGTGACACAAGCTAGGTGTCCCACAATTCAATTCAGTTCTGATACTAACCGATGTTAGTGTAGACCCTACTGGTTAAGGGTTCAGCCTTACAAAACTGCCACCCGCTTCAGATGCCCGTCTTAAGCTCTAGGCTGTTGCCCATACTTCTGACTAATTAACTATAAATATGAGGTTCGCATAACCCCCTTCCTGAGTTTGATCATTTGTTAGAACAACTCACAGAACTCAGGGAAGTATTTACAGTTACTGGTTTTTCATAAAATAAGGAATATGATAAAGAATACAGATGGACAACCAGATGAAAAGATGCATACAGGGAAGGGTCCTGAGACCAGGAGCTTCCATCCCCACAGAGATGGACTGTGTCACTTTCTAAGCATGTGAATATGTTCACCAATCTGGAAGCTCTTTGAAATTCTTACTATTGGGATTTGTATAGAGCTTTCATCATGCAGGCATGATTCATTCAATTTCCAGCCCCTCTCTCTTTCCCAGAAGACAGGAGCTGTGGCTGACACTTCCAAGTTTTCATCGTGCATTGTTTTTCTTTAGCAGCCTGCATCCTAAAGGCATCTAATCACCTCATTAGAACAAAATATACTCCTATCATCCAGGATATTCCAAGGATTTTATGAGGTCTGTGCTAGGAACTCAGAACAGATACCTATATACAGGATGTGGCAAAGGTAGGTTTACAGTTGTGAGTATATAAAACTCAGAGTTTATTCTCATATTATTATTTATTAACTATTGTATTATCTTCCATACAAACAGTAGTAAGCTACTTTTGTCCCACCCTGTATATATTTTCCTATTATTTCACAGAACCATATACCCTGCAACACAGAGGCTGTGATGCAATGCTGCAGGTGAAAGTACCTATTGAACAAAGCCAGATTTCAGTCTGATTCATGCTAAATGGTTGCCGTTATTCATGAAATCACCAGGAAGTTGTGTAATTCTTTTCCTGTTGAAGACAACAGAAATTCACCAATCCACTCAGGCAAGAATAAGTCATGTGAAATTATGGATTTTTTCTCTGAATATTTTGTATTAAATAATCTTGGAAAAACATTATTTCAAGTCAGTTTTCTTGAAAGTAAGCAGGTCACTAAGACAAGTATAGAATTATATTTAATTATCAAAATAAAATTTAATTATTCTTTCTTAGGAGTCAAACTTCTTGGGGGCAAGAACATGACCTATGCAATAACAAGTTCTCAATATCAGGTCAGGAATAGACAGAAGAAATAAAATGGGGTCACCATGGTGAAGGTACTAAATTACTAAAATCAAATAGGTATGAGGAAACAATTCTGTTTTTGTTTTAAGTAGCTGAAAAATTAAACTTTTGACATTCCCAGTGCTGCATCAATGCCTAGACATACACCAGACCCCCAGACAGCCCTCTGGTTACTCCCTAAAAGACCAAAGAAAAATTGTCCACATACACAGGCCACCAGGCATCCATCACTCAGACCTCCATTTATCTAGTGGATTACCATCTTGAACCAATCCTGAGATTAAGAATGGAGGACTTATTCTTTTCAAGAATGTATTTTTTACTGTAAAAACTCATATTTTACTCTTTTCTTCATAACACTTAGCTGCGTTTTTGCAAACTCTAAGACCTTGAGTAAATTTCTATCATTTCTTTCTAGCAAACGCTGCAGACATTTTTTGAGTTTGTTGAACACAGGTAATTAGAAATTTCTTCAAATGTGTGTATAGGATATAATAACATACAATTATCAGGAATTCTAGGGCTCCTTCCCAATTACACAAAGAATCCCCACCAGCTGATAATTTGATGTAAAACATTAAGCTGAGTAGTGAAGAAGACTCTTAACCTTGAAAACAATCACATCTGACCTTAAACCCTGGCTCTGCCACTTCCTAGCTGCATGCCTCAGTTTTCTCTATAGCTTTATTATAAACTCCATGCATGTGACAATCACATTAGTCATAGTTACTGCTGTAGCTAAAAAGAATAATGGGTAACAACAATAATAGAAAACAGTTTTGATTATTTTCCATCTGCCAGAGACTAAACCTGATACCCAAATAAGTGCTTACCTCATTGCTAACATGCATTATTATCATGCCCAGTTTATAAATGGGCAAATTTAAGTTTAGAGCTCAGGTAACTTAAGTAAGTTCACATAGATAGGAAGTGATTAAACTGGGAATGGAACTCAAGCTATCAAGTGTGCAAACTAATCTTCAATTAAGAAAGGTAGAAAGGGGAGGAGAAAGAGAGGAGGAATAAGAAACAATGGGGTAAAAAAAGGGGGGAAGGGAGGTAAGGAGAATGGATAAAAGAGAAGGAAAGAAGAGAAAACAAAAATTTTAAAAAAAGGAAAGGAAGAGAGAAAACATTGCAAGGTTGTGGTGAAGTCTAAATGAAATACAGTTATAAAAGCACTTTTGAGATACATAAAGTATGATAAATGTGCAAGGTGCTATCACCTAATAGTATTGATACATATCAAAAGACACTGAAAATTAAAAGTTAATATTAGTGGAAGAATCAACTGTAAATGTGGCACTATAAAGTAAAGCAAGTTAAGAAGAATGACTTTGCTGGTTATTTGCTGAAATTATAGGCAAATGCATTCTCCTAACCCAGTTAGTGACACAGCTATGGAGCCCTGCTTTGTCTGTTGAGCATACAGGATGAATGTGCTCTAATGGGGAAATGTTTTGCCCCACAGCCTATTTATGGCACAAAATGACAGCATCAATCCATTGACATTAAACAGATCTAAGCAATCTGATTTCCCCAATAACCCACGAAAGCAGTTATTCTGTCCAGTTTCGCAGGCAGTTCATTCAGCATTGGACACCCAAGATAGTACTCCTATTTCCTCTAACATCCCAGCAAAGGAAAGAAACAATCAAGTTTCAAAGAGTCATTTGGAGGCACTGTAGGTGGCTACAAGTAAATAAATACACAGGGTGGGGCAAAAGTAGGTTTATAATTGTTCATATGGAAAATAACCCAATAATTAACAAATAATAACACAAGAATAAACCATGTTTTGCATACTCACAACTGTAAACCAACTTTTGCCCCACCCTGTATTTCACACAAAATGATTTACCACATATAGGGAAAGTGGACCATTTGTCAGAAGGGCTAAAAAGAAAGGGCATCTCTACAAGTTACATGGGCAGCAGGTTTTGTGTACTGAGGAAGATTCCAGAAGTGATCCTGAAACCACAGAAAGATTCACCAAGATGCTTTAAGTGCCTTGGGAGAAAGGATCCGAAAAATCCCTTTTGATTTTTAGGCCACAGCTTAAAAGCTACTTCATCAGAAAAGTCTTTTTGCACCTTCCATCTGCACTCTCAGTGTACACTCTGTATACACTCTAGAAATACTATGTTCTTCTTCCTCACAGCCCTTGTAATAATTTTAACTGTTTACATTTTTGTTAGAACAAATTTTAAAATACTCAAGAATATTTTTCCGTATCTCAACACTCAGATGCAACAATCTTCATAATTTTACTTGCTTTATCTACCTCTTTCTTCTTTTATTTGGTGAAATATTTAAAGCAAAACCCAGGCATCATGTCATTTCATCTCTGAGTACTTCAATATGCAAGTCTTAAAAATGATCAGTTTCTTTTATAACTAGATTTTCAGCCTTGGTTCCCCCCAAAAGCAGAGCCTGAAGCAAGGGATTGCATGTATGTCCTTATTTTGGGAAGGGATCTCAAGGAAGAATGGGGGTTATGAAGAGTAAACCAGGGAAAGAGGGAAAGCCCTGGGGATTGATTTTATTGAGAACCCTCTGTGGAGCTGTAGAATTTGATTTAAACTATGCACTGAGTGACCCAAATGGAGTGTTTTCCACTATCTCCCACTCTGTGGTCAAGAATGCTCCATGGGGTGGGGCTGAAACACTTTACACTCTAAGTTTGCAGCGGGAAGCTTCAGAATGAGACAGAATGGCTGAAAAAGTCCTGCAAGTGTTCTACAGGAGACAACAGAGCAGCCCAGACATAAAGTGAGATACCTGTGGTGTAGTTAGGGGAGGTGCCTTCAGGTTTTTCCTGCACAACTCCGGACACAACAGCAGTTGCTGGCATGAACACTAGACAGAGGAACTGGACCCATGATACAGAGGGGCCTGATGTGACTTTCATGGCATTGTCACAGATAAACAAATTCATTCTAGTGCTTTGGTTCATTCAATACTTACTCCAAAGTCAATTCCCTCAATTGTCCAAATATGTCTTTTTAGAGCTGCTTTGGTCTAATTAGGGCCCAAACAAAGGCCACAAATTATTTTCTTAATTTATTATGGTTATTATTTCCTTAAATCTTTTTTACTTCAGAACAGTCCTCCTTCACCTTTTAAAATGCCATTGATTTATGTGACAATCATGTCAGTTGTTCCACATTTTGGCATTGCCTCATCATTTTACTTCTTTCAACATCCCCATTATTTTCTATAAATGATCATAATCGCTATAGGCTTTATTAAACTCAGGTGTAATTTTTATGGCAAGAAAACATTGTAAGTGATGCCATATGCTTCATAGCACATCTCTTCAGAAGAAATACATGGCAGAATTAATGGTGGCCCACCAAAAGGATATCTCCACATCTAATTCCCGGAACCTATGACTATTACCTTATATGGCAAAATACATGATTAATTTAAAAAAATTTAAGAAGAACTTACCCTAGATTATCCAGGTGCAATTATATATGTTCAATAAAATAGAGACAGAGAAATAGAGACAAAGAGAGATGGTCCCTCAGAGGCCATGTGAAAATGGAGGCAGAGATTGAAGTGATATGGCCATAAGCCCAGGAACTCCAGAAGAGCAACTAGAAGCTTGAAGAAGTAAAGAATGGATTGTCCCCTACAGTCCCAAGAGGGAATGTAGCCCTGCTGGATTTCAGACTTCTAGCCTCCAGAACTCTGAGACAATCAATTTCAGGTAACAGTACGGATGTAATGGCCTGATCTCTTCATTGAAAAGATCCCCCTTGAAGTTTCCTTTTAATGATTCTATTCACTGATGAGTGTGGCCTGCATCAATTATTATTTTACGATAATGTTATTATATAAGTGCTGATTTATATAGATAATAAAATGGAGATTTGTGGGTTGTATAAATACTTTCTCTTTATTAGTAAGAGTTCTTCCATAAAGAACTTCCCCTTATCAAGTTTTCTCTTTGCCTATCCTATAATGCAGTTCATATAAGAAACACTAGAGATAAATACTTAATTCTCTCCTTTTAATTGCTATGTTCCCAAGAATTGGACATGATAGTAATTTAATAAATTTGTAAAGGCTTTTTAAAAAGTTTTAGATTCATAGAAAAATTGAGTGGAAAAAACAGAGAATGCCCCTGTACCAAATCCACACACAAGTACAACCTCTCCCACTATCAATATCCCCCTCCAGAAGGTACATTCATCACAATCAATGAACCTACACTGACACATCATTGTCACTCAAAGTCCATAGTTTACATTAGGTTCACTCTTGGTATCGTTTATTCTATGGGTTTGGACAAATGCATAATTACATGTACCCACCCTTATAGTATCAAACAGAGTAGTTTCACTGCCTTAAAAACCCTCTGTGTCTCACCTATTCATGACAGTAATTTAAATGCTTGTGTGCCATTCTTTAACATTTGTCTCTCCAACTAGAGTTTAAGCCCTGTGGGAACAGAAAATCTGTCAGCTTTCTTCACTGCCTAATCCATTTGGTGCCTGCCACAGAGAAGGAGCACACCTGTGATATTTTTATAAACAAGAACTTCTACTATCCCTGAGGAGTCCCAGAGCCCCAAGAGGAATGTAGAGCATCCCCTCCTTCTTCTCACCTTTTTCTTTAATCACAAAGCAGTGAAAATCACTTTAAGGGATTTTCCCCCAAGCTCTAAGTCAAGGAAGCAAGATCCTCTCAGGCAATATAAACAACACTTTGAGAAGAGAACCAATCTTTGAAGGGAATGGATCTCAGAGCTGCTTCAGAGGAGTCTTGGCATTATATTTCTCTTCTCAGGGAACCATCTTCTAGGACATCAGAAAAAGGAAGGACTTTAGCAATCATCTAGTTAAGTGTTTTTTAAAAAAATGCAATTCAAAACAGCCACCACTATAATAATAAAAAATAACAATAACAATAATAATAATATCACAAATACTTCAAAAAGTAACTAAGTCAATCAACACCTTCAAGATCCAGCTTAGGAACCTACATTTCAAGACCATTGGGTAATTCTGATGGAGACTAGCTGTAGCCTTGGGCTTGGAAAATACTCCTATAGTTACAACGTTTTCAAGTTGATATTTTATAACAGAACCTTTGGCAAAAAGTTTAATAGAGATCCAATGTGTTTTTGGAAATTAATTTATTCTAAAAATCCTGAGAGACTACTAAGAGCCAGGACTATTCTAAAAACTGGGAATACAGAAGGAAACAAAACTGAAAAGGTCCCTGCCCTCATGGAGTTTATCTTACAATAGAGAAAATGTATAAATAAGTAAATAATAAACATCCACACATACCATAATGGTCCCTCCTACCTCTCAGAAACCTTAGGGCTTTCTAGGGGCACAATTTGAAGGTGCATGCAGAGCTGGCCAGCCCCTCTCCAGATCAGCCAGGAGGCATAGGGGCAAGGGACCATCTGGAGGGCCATTTAGCCCAGGGTTTCCAATTGTATCAGTATTACGTAAAGAGCCTTTTCAAATTACTGAGTCCTAGAATCTTGTTCCTGTATGTTCTCATTGGCTAGGATAGGAGGGAAGGTTGGGAATATGTATTTTATGACTCTCTGTATCAAAGTGCCTGGTGTATTGTCTAAATGCTCAATAAATCTCTAGTGAATACATAAGTAAATAAATATATGAATAAGGTCCTTGAAATATGTGTAACAGAATCAGCTGTGACAGTTTTTTAAAAATTCTGCTTTATGTCCCCATTGGAACCTCTAGTGGACAGGGTCTCAGAATATGCATTCAGAGTCTTCCCAGCTCTGGACCATGAATGCTGATGTCTAAGAATTGTTGGTTTGGCATTCTCCAAAATCAGTGTTAGCCTTCTTCCATGTTCCACTCCATTGAACCTCCCTTCTTTCACCCATCCCACAGTTTCCTTTGTCTCAGATTCCTGTGAGATCCTTTATTGACCCAGGAGGTCAGGCAGTGTTTTCTGAATGCACTTTCATTTGTTCTTCTGTCTTCTACTTGTTCATTTTTAGAGTGATCCTGGATAAAGAGAGTCTCTAGTGAACAATTTTCTAAAGATCTTGAAGTAGATCCTGAAGTAGAGCTTTTAGAAAGTTAGTTCTTACATGTAAAATTCCACCTATTTCCCCCCTTTTTCCTTCTCCCTTGGGAATAACTTAAAAAGACTAAAATAGCCCTGGCCAAGTGGCTCAGTTGGTTGGACCACTCTCCTGTATACCAAAATGTCACAAGTTCGATTCCTGGTCAAGGCACACTCCCAGGCTGTGGGTTTGACCCCATCAGGGCATATATAGGAGGCAATTCATTGATGGTTCTCTCTCACATCGATGTTTCTCTTTATTTCTCTCTCTCCCTTCCTCTCTCTCTCTAAAATTAAAAAACATATCCTTGCATGAGAAATAGAAAAAAAAAAGACTAAAATATTGTGTTGTTCAGGCCTGTGCTCTCAGAATGGAAGATACACCCATGCTGTGCATTTCTGTCCCATGTGTTTTTGTCTGTTAAAGAGATGAAACAGAAAGCTGTATATGAGCCTCCCACAAAACAGCTGTATGAAAAATGATGTGTGATATCAAGGCAAAGAGTGCAAAAGAGCTTGTCAGGTAAAAAGAAGAGATATAAAGGGACTATTGTTAGAATATACATTGGGCAAGATATAAATAACAATCCAAGTTCTTCAGTCAGAACTCTATATAGCAAGCAGCTTACACTAACCTGAGTGGCTTGGGTCGTGTTTCATTAATTAAAAAGGAAAATGGTGCTTTGATACACATTTTCACTACAAGGCTATCTATTGTGAAGCTGATCCATGTTAGCCAACTAAGTATGTTACCAAGCTTTCGAATATTGTTTTAGAAATTGAAGCACGAAATTAGCAAAATCCTGAAGCTCAGCTTTCCTACAAACTAGGGTGTGTGCTTGCTGATTGGCTCACAGAACCATGGGGTAGGCAACATAATAGCCCCCAGGATGCTCTCACCCTCATCCACAGAACCTATGGCCAAGATGGAGGTGTAGGTAGATGGACTTTGCCTCCTCACACAACCAAAAGAAAGACAACGAATTTAAAAATTAAAAAATAACCAGAACTGCCAGAAAATTGAACTGTATGGAAGTCCAATAACAAAGGAGCTAAAAACAACATTCACCCAGACCGGTAGGAGGGGCTGAGATGGGCAGCCAAGGTGGAGAGGGTGCACAGCAAAGTGGCAGCTAGAGGATGGGCGGTCCCATATTTGCATGCAGATAAACCATGAGAAATAGCTGGGGAGTGAGACAGACTATGGAATCCAGGGTTCCAGTGTGGGAAAAGAAAGCCTCAAAACCTCTGGAGGCAAAAACGTGTGGGGGTTGCGGCAGCAGGAGAAACTCCCAGCCTCACAGGAGAGTCTATTGGAGAGAACTGTGGGGTCTTAGAATGTACACAAACCCACCTATCCAGGAATCAGCACTAGAAGGCCCAAATTTGTTTATGGGTAGTGAGGGAAGTAGCTGAAAGCCAGCTGAGAGCCGAGAGCCAAGCAAGTGACATTGTTCCCTCTCGGACACACAGTATCACAATGCTGGCAACCTGTCCTGTCTTGGCCAATAACTAAGACTCTGCCCTTCCCAATGTAACAGGTGCACTGAAACAAAGAAATAAGGCCCAAGTGAAAGAACTGATCAAAGCTCCAAGAATAGAACTAAGAGATGAACAGACAGCCAACATATCAGATGCATGGTTCAAAACACTAGCAATCTGGATGCTTACTGAATTGGTTGATATGGTTGCAAAATGGAGGAAAAAATGAAGGCTATGCAAAGTGAAATAAAGAAAAATATACAGGGAACCAACAGTGAAGGGAAGGAAACTGGGATTCAAATCAATGATTCAGAACAGAAGGAAGAGATATTCAACAAGAACAAAATGAAGAAAGAAGAATTAAAAAAAAATGAGGAGAGGCTTAGGAACCTCTGGGACAACTTTTAACAATCAAACATCCAGATCATAGGGGTGCTAGAAGGAGAAGTGGAAGAGCAAGAAATTGAAAACTTATTTGAAAAAATAATGAAGGAGAACTTCTCCCACCTGGCCAAGGATATAGACTTCCAGAAGATCCAGGAAACTCAAAGAGTCCCAAAGAAGTTGGATCCAAGGAAGCACACACCAAGACACATCATAATTACATTACCCAAGATTAAAGATAAGGATAGCATCTTAAAAGCAGCAAGAGAAAAGGAGACAGTTACCTACAAAGGAGTTCCCATAAGACCATCAGCTGATTTCTCCAAAGAAACCTTACAAGCAAGAAAGGGCTCTCAAGATGTAGTCAAAGTCATGAAAGACAAGGATCTACAACCAAGATTACTCTATCCAGCAAAGCTATCATTTAGAATGGAAGGGCAGATAAAGTGCTTCCCAGATAAGATAAAGTTAAAGTTGTTCATCATCACCAAGCCCTTATTATATGAAATGTTAAAGGGACTTATCTAAGAAAAAGAAGATCCAAAACTATGAACAGTAAAATGACAACAAACTCACAACTATCAACAGCTGAACGTAAAAGAAAACAAAACTAAAACTAAACAAACAACTAGAACAGGAACAGAATCAGAAAAGGGGGATCAGAAAGCAGGGGGAAAGGGAAGAATATGGAAAAAGGTATAGGGAATAAACAGCATAAATAGTAGGTACAAAATAGGCAGGGGGAGGTTAAGAATAGTACAGGAAATGGAGAAGCCAAAGAACTTACATGTACAATCCATGGACATGAACTAAAGGAGGGGGGAATCCTGGAGGTGGGGTGGTACAAGGTGGAGGGGGATAAAGGGGAGAAAAAATGGGACAACTGTAATAACATAATTAATAAAACATATTAAAAAGAAGGGAACCTATCACTATATTACCTGGTAAAAGATAAATATGATTAAATTAAGAACCTTGTCAGGGATAAGTGTCTTGAATCATCTGGGTAGGCCCAATCTAATGACATGAGTCCCTAAAATCAAAGAATTTTGCCTATGGTTTAGAAAGAGAAAGATACAAGTATGGAAGAATAGCCAGAGAGATGCAGGGCTGCTGGCTTTGAAGACGGAGGGAGGGGCCACATGTCAAAAATAAAGGTTCCTCTAGAAGATGGAAAAGGCCTGGAGACAGATTCTCTGGAGCCTCCACAATGGAGCACAGCCCTGCCGACACCTTGATATTAGCTCAGTGAGACCTGCATCAGACTGCTGAACTGCAAAACCATACAATAATAAATCTGTGTTGTTTAAGCTACCGAATGCGAGGTCATTTGTTACAGAAGCAATAATTTTAAAAAATTCAACAAGCATATAAAGGTAGTAATAAAATAATGACAATCAGGCATCATGCTCATAATAACATTGTTATAAAAGTCCCAAGTTGAAACAATTCAAATGCCCACCCAGAAGTGATTATGGCTTAGGTACTTGTCATATCCAGCATGTGAAAAGCCAGACTCATGACGCAGGTGCTGCTGCAAAAGAAAAGAGGTTTATTCAGGTGCCATGACCTGGGAGAATGGTGAATTCCTATCGCAAAGACCACCCTGCCCCTTCCTCCTCAAACCTGCAGTGGTTCTTACAGGGATAGGGAGAGGAGGGCTCCTTTTATATCCAATTATCTTGCTAGCTTTTGGTGTGCTCAGATCCTGTCCATTCATGTTTCTAGTTTTTGGTGTGTTCAGTGTAAGAAACTGCCCCTGCTCCATCTTGACCAATGAGGAGATTCTGGCACTTTGACCAACTGTCTATGTTAAAATCAAGCTATTGTATGTAACATATATAGTTTTCTGTATGTGCATATAACAAGATTTATAAAAGGGCAATGATGGTACATATGTTTATATAATACAGTACTATGCAGTCATTGAAAAACAATGGTCTGGGACAGAGATTGGTGTGGAGAACAGTGAAGGCTGACATCAAAAGCAGGTTGAGTGCTTGGCAAAGCCACACCTCCAAAGCAGAGCAAACTAGCAGCTGAGGAAAGCCAGAACCCAGCAGGGTTGAGAAGAAAGTAGATAACCAAAAGCTTCAGCTGAAGACAACTGCAACCTTTGCAGAAGAAAGCTTTATTGTGTAGATAGCCTGGGAACGGAACAATCCAAGCCCACAACGTTCTCTTAAGTCTGCAAAACTCCCTTGAGCTTTATCTAACCAACCCCTATAAAATAAATGTGGAGACCATGTTCAGGGTCATTGTCTCTCCATCAGAGGACAATGCCCCACCTGGCCCCTGCTTTTCTCTAAACTGTTTGTGTTGTCTTTCTCAATCTTGCGTCACCCCCACTCAAGGACCATCACTCCACGTGGGTTGTAGCAGACTGACAAATGCCTTGGACCACCACTGATCTCAGCACAGTCATATCACCTGTTGTCTATGGCAGCTTTTACACTACAACGGTAGAGCTGAGTAGTTGTGATAGAGACCATGTGGTCTCAAAGCCTAAAACATATGACCCTTTCCAAAAATAATTTGCTGACCCCTGGTTTAGAAGCATATTCAATACTTTGTGATAACTCAAAAAAGTCAATTACAATAGTAAATATATGATATGACCCTAATGTGTAAATCATACTCAGATATAAAGTAATACAAATATAGGAGAAATTCTGTACCACAGATATGTTCCTCAGAAACTCTAGTTTTGCAAAACATTTAAAATTGTTATGTGTAAAAAAAATAAATTCTATAGTCAAATAAGTTTGAGGACCTTTGGATTAAAAGAAATTTAAAAGGTCTCCTGAGGCAGAGCTCCAAAAAATTAATGATTTTTAATCTCCAAAGAAGAGGTAGAAAACATATATCCTGCAAACTGAATTGATCATGAGATTAGACACAATGACCACTCAGAGCTGTTCACCTTTTAGTCCCTGTGAAGATATTACCTTTCTTGGAAAAAGAAAATTTCTAGATGTAAGTAAGATTTTAATCCTTAAAATAGGGAGATTATTTTGAATTATCTGGAAGAATCCAACCTAATCACTTAAACCCTTCAAAGCAGAGAACTTTCTCTGCTGGATATAGTAATGATGGGGCAGAAAAAGGAAAAAGAAACTCTCCTCTGAAATCTTACTTCTTTCACTTCCCAGTATGTATCAATGTCAAGAGCAGCACCCAATGAACTTCCTGCATGCTATCCTCTGTTTCAGAGTCTGCTTACTCAGGAAACAAATGCACAAAGACATTGATAATAACAAAGTCATAGACTCTATTTCAGAGCACACCATTACAGGAATTCCATGTAGTATTTTATTGAGATTTTTAATATTGTTCACAGAAATTGGCACAACCCAAAGCAGTCTTGGATCCAAGCTTTTCACCCACCAGTTTGACAGCCAAGTTCACAGCTGCACGATGTGCTTCCAGAAAACAGAGAAGAGTGATGAAAGATGGAATCATAGGAATGTGTGAATAGCAGTGAGTGCACGCATTCCAGGCACGCAGACTCCAAGATGGACTGTGCACTTGGGCTAGTGGATCCTAGGGCGTACGAGGCAACTTTCTGAATGACAGCAGGCTGCAAACAGCTACAAACACACAGCTTATGTTTATTACAGTAAAGCCAGGAGTGTAGTTTCCTCATACACACTTCAAAGCAAAGTTGTCTGCTGTATCAGGCAACTCAAACCAGTAACAGAGATGATGAATTATCCCAGAACATGGCAACATTGTGCTGTTTTCACCTCAGCATTGAACAACTAAAAGCCAATGTCTTAGGGAAAGGTCAAGTAGAAGAATCAAATGGGTTTCTATTTAGGTTTCACCCTCCAGGTTTCCCCATCTCTCCTCTTCTTTCCCCATGGTCTTTCGCCTATCCTTCTGAATCAAACACAGGGGTCTACAAACTGCAGTCTGTGGGCCAAATCCAGCCAGCTGCCTGTATTTGACAGTCCTCAAACTAATTATTGCAATTTAAAAAGTTATACAAATACCTACCTAAAGGTCTCAACTTTGCTTTTTTGCCTGAAAAGCCTGAAATATTTATGACCTGCACCTTCGAAAAATGATTTGTTGAACTTCAGTATGGCTCACAAAACAGTATTCATAGAGCAGAAATATTATGATAGATATTTTAATGTCTGTCAAGGGCCATATAAACCAGTTGGGTGTCCAGATGTGATCAAATGGAATCTTGTCTTGTGCAGTGTCTCACCAAGGCCTCTCTTTCTGAGCAGGTTCAAGTCAGATGTCTTTTCTCAGGATCGATCTACTTCTAATGATTCTAGAGCAGGTAGTAGCTTTGTATTTGTTTATTTGATGCGTTTATGTTGAGTAATGAACAAAGATGGGCCAAGCCTGTAGCAGTGGTTGGGTATACTTAAGTGAATACAACAGATATATGCAGGGCCTGCTGAAGATTGCAATCCAATCAACCCATACAGTAGTCAGCTGTATATGGTCCTTATACTGTGGACTGTGGACCAGCAGCATCAGTGTTATCTGGAAATTTGTCAGAAATACAAATTCCTGGACCTGGCCCTAGAATTTCCTGCCTCAAAAATCTGAGGGTGGGGACCAGTCATCTGTGTTTTCTGACAGACCAGCAGGTAATTCCGATGCTGCTCAAGTGTAAGAACCACTGAGCTAAACCAATAAGTTTTATGCCCGGATAGAAGATTTATGAACCAGGTTTTAAGAATGTAAATAGCTCTTTATTATGTCCATGTTAGGAGGTACTTTAACCACCTTACTATCCTATGTAATTACTTTTTCTAACGTTACAGAAAAAAAGATAGTAATAGACATCACAGAATGTCTAGGTTGCTTACTATGAACAGAAAACACTGAGCTAGGCACTAAAGTGAATGCTAGGCAATAAAGGCAGCTTGGTGCCTTGCTGCCTCCCCATTGAAAATGAAAATGAACTTAGAGCAACAGTGTCATTATAAACCAGGGGAAGGCAAACATTTCCTGTAAAGGTCCAGATAATAAACATTTTAGCCTTTGTGGGCCATATAGTCTCTGTCACAATTATTGAACCATGATGTTGTAGCACAAAAGTAGCATATCTTTAGATAACATATAAATTAATGGGCATAGTTTTTTCCAACTTTATTTACAAAAACAAGCAGCAGTCCCAGAGGTCATAGTTTGCCAACCCCTGTTCTATACTATCATTTATCATATGCCAGTAAATATGATGGCATAAACCTTCGTATATGGTTTTGAGACAGGTTGAGCCTCTCTTAAACGGATGGGAATGTTCTTAGGTTATTTTTTTTAAGCCTCTCCTAGATAAGAAACTACCCAGAAAGCTGTGCTCTGCACCTACATGGTTACTACCAGCTCACAGCGGGAACTGAAAGAGAAAAGATATCTACTCTGCAGCTGCACGAGGAACCTAGCCCTACATAAGCCAGACCCTGGCAGCAGTGCAGCACAGGGAGCCATGCTCTGTTAGTGTGAGCTCCCTTGATGCATAAGCTCCCTCCCTATCTCCTTTTCCTCCACTTGTTTTCAGTAAACCTCTTCTCTTGAATCTAACGTATTTTGCCATGCGTAATGCACATTTCTTTACCCAAGTTTTTGAGGGAAAAATGAGGGTGGGCATTATACATGGGTGGTACTAATTCTCTATCTATATAAATGTTTTTAATTCTTTATGCTTATGCATTAAAAGTGTAACTCTAGAAAACAGTAATGATATCTGTATGTGAAATAATACCCTGGAATATGATAATTGATTTTGTTTCTAAATATAAATAAATAAAAAGTTGAATTAAAAAATTAAAATGAAAGATTATTTTCCTGAAAGGTTAGGCCAAAAACATGGGTGTGCATTATACATGACAAAATACAGTATTTTGCCTCCTCTCTCGATTCCTGTCTTGGGTTGGGGGGTGGCAAGAACCCCTTCACTGGTGACAGTTTCAGTATATATTTCATTCTGATCACATTTTTTACACAATTCTCCCTGTAATTTTGTCATAACTGATGACCTAACTTTGACCATCCAAAGCTCTGTTAAAATGTTTGTACAAAAATTGCTCAGAGCAGTAGCTTTCAAGAAATAACCTTATTCCAATGAGAGAACATACCCTACTTGCTTGCTATCACAGTATTAACTACTGTGGAAAAAAAACCAAAATTCCTATAGTTAATATTATCACTCTTGAGATTAGAAACTAAGGCTTAAAGAAGTTAAACAAATCAGTGAAGTTCATGCAAATAATAATTTTTGGAACCAAGGCTCAAACTCTGTTTTTCCTGGCTCCAAATCTCAAACCTTTAGCCATTACTAGGTATTGCTCTCTTTGCTCCCAATAGCCAGTATGTGCTTAATGTCTAACTGGAAATTGCACCCAGGGTGCAAATGCAAAATTTATGCATGATTAGCTATTTCTCTTCTTGACTCTTTTCTATAACTGTGATCTTGGTTTCAGGGCAATTGACATCTATGTCTCAGGACAATCACACTTGCACTATAGGCAGTACATAATAGAAAACTCTAAATGCAATACTAGTTAAGTAATTCTAGAATAGTAAACATTCTTTAACAGCTCAATCACTAATATCATTTGCAACATGCTTTTGCAGTCATTCATCCAAGGTCTAGCTCTCTATGTGACCATTGGCAAATCTTTTCTCTCCTTTGACATTACTTTTCCTGTCTGAAACTGAGGCTCTTTATATATTATCAAGAAGACTATCTTTGAATTCACAATTCTGATTCTATAACAATGTGATATTCTTCTCCCAAGTTTTCCACTCTTATGGAGACAGTCCCATATGTTTTCCCATGATTACAGAATGCACACTTCTTCTGTCGATACATATGTTAAACCAAATATCCAACTTTATAGACTTCATAGCCTAGAAAATTAAGGAAAAATTCATTGCAAAACATGAAGCAGAAATGAATACCTGTGACCATAATCACTCCTAAAGAAATAGTGAACAAAGCCAAAAATGATCAAAATGATCAGGGAGTTCACCTGTGATATTCTGGAACTGGGAAGGAAAAATGAAGGTTGATCAAATAAGGTATGTGAAATCTGAGAATACAAGCAGATCTATACAGATGGGAACATCAGTGAACAAGCATCCATATGCATGTTTTCAAGTCAGATGGGGAACCACTGAAAATAGATCAGAAAGTCCCACAGCCTGACAAGGACACATTTGAAAGAGAATTTAAACTCAATCTCAGTGAGGGGAAAAAAGCTTACCATCATCCTTTTTCCCTAGAAAGATATGACTCTGATATGTTGATCATTCAGAAAATAAGAGGAACCGAGACAAAGGAGAGAAATGCGGTTTTAAATAAACATATTAGAAAGAGGTTCAAGGATTTCCTGAGGGTTCAACAGTTCAACCTATGCTTGCTCTGGATGAATTGTTTTTTACCATCCATAGTGATATAAAAAAGTAGCAGTCTTTTTCTCAAAGCTGCATTTATTTAATTTAAAGGATAGTGTTATTTTCTTAGATCATGTCCTTTTTATGTTGTTGCAAAAGTTTATTTCTTCTAGGTGAAATGGTGGAATTAAAAGATAGTTGCTTTGTTTTTTTTCTTCATTGTCTTCACTTAACAAGATAAAAGTTGGTCAAGTTTCTATCAGTTCCATCAAAAACTGAATTTATTTTAGTTCATGAAATCCAAAAGATTAGGGCCCTGACTTGATGTGTGACATTTGGGTGCTGTCACTATGAACACTTATAACAGCTGCATTGTTGAGGACCTGTCTGAATCAAACACTTTACATTTGCCATTTATAATTACCTCCAAGTCCTACAAGACATGCATTGCCACTCATAGCTTACAAATGAGGGTGCCAAAGTTCATAGCAGTCAAATAGAAAGTCTAAAGTAAAACAGCTATTCAACATTGAGATACTACTACACACCTATCAGAATGGCCAAAACCTGGATCACTAACAACACCAGTTGCTGATGAGAATGTGGAGCAACAGGAACTCTCATCATTGCTGGTGGGAAGGAAAAATGGTGCAGCCACTTTGAAAGACAATTTCCTGCAAAACTAAACATACTTTTACTTTATGATCTAGTGATTGTTCTCCTCAGTATTTATTTACCTAAAGAACTTGAAAACCTATGTCCACACAGAGGTCTACAGACAGATGTTTATAGTAGCTTTATTCATAACTACCAAAACTAGGCATAAAACAAAATGTCTTTCAGTAAGTGAATGGATAAACAAATTGTGGAACAGCTAGACAACAGGATATTCTTCAGAGCTAAAGTGAAATGAGCTATCAAGCCATGAAAATACCTGAAGGAATCTTAAATGCATATGACTAAGTGAAAGAAGCCAATTCAAAAAAAACCTACACACTGTATTACTCCACTTACATGGCATTCAAGGAAAGGCAAAACTATGGAGACAGTAAAAAGATCAGTGTTTGCTAAGGGCTAGGGGGAGGGGATGAATACGTGGAGCATAGAGGATTTTTAGGCCAGTGAATATATTCTGTATGATGCCATATTGATAGATGCATATAGTAAAACATTTGTCCAAACCCACAGAATTACACAACAAAGAGTGAATCCAAAGAGTGAAGAGTAAACTCTGGGCTTTAGGAGATTTTTATGGTTGGGGATGTTGATTATGGGGAGCCTGTGTGGGGAGAGTGGTGTATAAGAAATCTCTGTATTTTCCCTTCAATTTAGCTGTGAATAAAGCTACTCTAAAATATAAAGTATTAATTTTTTAATGACATTTCCCAACAGCTCTGTCCTTTCTCATAAACAATGCAGCCTCAGATATCTGATTACAAACAACAGAAATCTCAGTTGTTGACTATTGAAAATTGGCAAAACTCATTCTTACCTTCAAAGGAACACACACAGCAATCAACAGATACACAGTCATTCTTAGTGGCAACCTCGGTGACTCAGATACTAACATTACCCCCCAAACAGAACAAGTTGTAAGTGATTTTAAGTGTTTATGTGTCTTAATGTGGCTTGATTTATCACAATGCTCAATAGCATTTTGGATAGACTCCATTTTGGAAGAATTGGAGAAACAGTTGGCAGCATTTTGTACATTTGATTGTAATTTGGAGGGTGAACATTCGAGCTCTGCAATTAAAAATAGGTTTGGCAGTTATGAACTAACAAATTTACAATTTAAACTGATTTGAGGAAAACAACCACAGTCACTTTTGTGGAGGGTGGGGATGGGAAGCACAACAAAGGAGGAACAAGCTTGTCCATAGCGCTTAGGTCAGGAATCAGAGAGCAGGGTGAATACTCACAAACAAGCATTTGATGCTTTATGAAATAGAATGAAGACTTTGCTGAGCGGTATTTTCAAAGTGATTCATCCAAGAAGCTGATACTGACACGCTGTGTGCAGCTGCACCCCAGTGATGGGAGGAGTATGGAAAGAAAGGAATAGTCCACGCTGAACCCGCAATCCTAGAGGGAATCCCTCCATTCCATCTTTTCACAGGAGAAAGCTCAGAAACCTCACAGCTTGAATTTTCATATCCTGAGAAAATTATAAATGGCTAGATTTACTCAATGAGCCATTCTGTGTCTGAAACACTAATATTTACCCTGTGAGTGGTTTTCAGAAAAGCCTATGTCCTTGTGAGGCTTACTGCAACACTGAAAATTCCCTTAACATGCAAGAGAAGGAGACAGTGACAAGCGTGGTTCCCTTCCATGCTTCCAGACCATGAGAAGACAATGAATTTAAGTGTTATTTCCCATGAGAAAATCTTCAGCTATGACTCAATGTTTTAAATTTTGTATTTTGTCAATAAACAAATATGGAGAAAATGATAGTTTAAAGTATCAAACTGTATTTTGCTTCTTAGGAGGAAGTTGCTTTCCCCCACAGCATCCCGTCTGCCGCAAAGATTAGGTCCAAAAACTGAGGAAAAGGACAGATAGGATATAAGATCAGATCTTTCCAAGAGTGAAACGGGAAGCCCTTGCAGGGTAAACAGGAGTCGTCTTAGGAAGACAAGCAAAAGAGGGAAGAATCCAGAGCCTTGTGTCTCCCAGCCATACCTCGTAGACACCCCCTTAGGACAACACCAAGGGACCAGGTGAAATGCAGTAGGGACAGATAAAGCCAGCATTAAGGCCTTTTACCTCAAATACCAGAATGATGTAGGAGCTCCCCAAAGGGGACCAATGCAGGAAGAAGGGCCTGAGAAGTGAGAGGAACACATTGCAGAACATCACTGTTCAACAAATAGAATGAAAGCACATGTACAATTAAAAATTTTCTAGTATCCACATTTTAAAAAGTAAAAAGTACCGGGTAAAATTGACTTTAATAATATAGCTTATTTAGCCCAATATGATAAAATGCCATCATAGTGATATGTAATTAATATGCAAGTATTAATCAGATATTTTACATCTTTGAAATCTAGTCCACATTTCACTGGATATTATTTGTAGCACATCTCATCTCAGATGAACCTCATTTCAGGTGAGTGGGTGAGTAATTACTGATTGGGAAAAAAACAGGTGTGGAAACGCCTCACATTTAACATGGTATTTGAATTTGCTTTTGAAGAACTAACTGTTATTCACCTGGGAGAGTAAAATACTCAAAACCAAAGGATCTGAATGTCGTGAAAGATGAATATTTGGAGCCTGTCAATAGTTTTTGATTTTTTGAGGCAGGAGAGTAGATGGAGACAGAGATGAGATGAAAGAGGTAGATTGGGGCCAAAGGGTAAAAGGGTGGAAGGCTTTTTCTGAATTATTTGCAGGATTAGTCTCTTCTAGCCATTTGCTGATGGCACTAGTATGGTAAAAATTCCCGCAATGCTAAAACAGACCTCTGCAGCATATTGATCTCTTGTTTTTAGAGCTTTCAGAAAACAACCATCAGACAGCCAAATGCGGTAAGCAAAGGTATACAGTCTTCAGAGCCCACTGTACATTGAACTTTACCATCTCAATTAACTTTTTATTCTCTCCTGAATAAATTTACTGAGAGAATATAATCAGGGAATAAAATGAAAATGTGCTGGGTTACATTTCACCCCAAAATAACGGAATGAGCTTTTTTTAAATGGGGACAGGAGTGGCAATCTTTGTTCACTGTTACCAGCAAGCCTCTCTGGAAGTATTTTTTATCTACTGAAATAATATTAAACATACCATCCAACTGGTGATATTAATGCATAAATCCCAGGAATACATCTGGAAATGTTTGTGCTATATGAAAATAAGCTTTCTGACTAAAATGGCACTTTATAAATTCGATGTGCATATAGTAATAGCAAGTTTAGAGAGCGGCAATAAACAAAATATAAAATGAGGAGGGAGAATAGTTTATGAAACTTATAAAGGCATTTATTCTAGCATCTGGGTAATTGGAAATTTGATTATGGTCAACACAATTTGGGTTCGTGTTAAAGGGAGATGGGGCAGTGTGACCATTAGCAAAATGAACATTGGAATCAGTTAAGCAATGGGCCCAGCACTGGCTCCTTTTCTTACTACAAAGTGACTTCTACCTCTCTGGTCCTCATATTTTTCATCTGTCAAATGAAATGATAAAAATAGTAACTCTGAGAGTTGTCATGAACATTTAGTGAGATTTCAAAGAAGCATCTGACACATGGTAGGAGCTCAGTAAATGATAGCTATTATTTTATCATTTGTTCATTGAACAATTATTGAACCACCATAATATGTTAGGTTCCAGAAATTTAGAGGTGAAAAACACCTACTTGAGAAAGTTCACTATCTCATCTAATAAGTATTTTCTATGAAAGCATGCCTTATTATATAGACTTCGAAGATACATTATATAAAAGTGGCTTTTCTCATACTGTTTCATACAGCCAACGGTTTCTGAACCTCAGCATAACTGACACTGAGGCTAGATAACTGTTGTGGAAGTTACCCTGTGCATCACTGGATGTTTAGCTCCATCTTTGACCTCTACCTACAGGATACCAGTAGCGTCCTTCAGTTTGTGACAACCAACAGTGTCTCCAGACATTGCCAAACGTTCCAAGGAAGGCAAAATCATCCTTGGTGGAAAACTGCTGGCAAAGCCTAATGGCAAAGGTGATTCCAAATAGGTAGGTATAAACTAACAGAATTGAAAATAGGGAGCATTCTATCATCTCAGTTAGGGTTTTTAATTCTTAAGTTAAGGAGCCTCTGTCTAAATCAGCCAGCACAGTTAAGGTTTTATTTAGTCACCAAAATCAGACTCTGCATCTCCAAATTTGGGGGTGGTATCACATAGCAAGACTGTCATCTGAATCTAACCCTTCCCCATATGCATTCCAACAGCCTCTTTCCTAATTCAAGCCCCTTCATCTCCCATCACAGCCATTGTCCGACGTGAGCTGGTCTCAGAGCCTCCTTTCTCTCTTCACTCATCGTACACATTTTTTAGTATGTGTTTTCTTTATCAAAAGCCTACTCTTTTGCTGAGCAATGATAGAGTGGCCAGTTAGTGCTGTTTTGATTGGGACCTGCCCAGTTTTAGCATTTAGCATTGCAAGAGTGAGAAGCCCCTGTCCAGGTGAACTAGGGGAATGAGTCACCCACAGCAGTGAGTCCATTGTATTTCCAGACAATTCTGTGGGACTCCAGAATGTATATAACAGATACAAATCTTAGGCTCAGATCAGGTGGGCAAAATGTGTCATATTTTATTTTTATTGTTTTAAAAATAATTTAGCTTAATATCTGACTTCTCTCATTTTTCTGGCTGTCCCTCATTTTTGTAGGAGGAAAGAAATCCTCAGTCTAACCTGTGACCAACCCCGCATTTCCAGGGTTGAGCCACAGTACTGGGATCCTAAGCAGAGCCAAAAAGCTGAGAGGCAGAGGGGCTGTCCTGGTCCTCCCCCATGCTGATTTCCCCACTGTGTCTGCCTCCCTGGCCCTTTCCAGTGCTGCCTGCATGCCGTGTCTGCAGGTATAGCCATTCTTGTGAGGCCTTACTACCTATCTTCCAATGGAAGAAATTCAGGCTCCTTCTAAGCCCTCACTTTGGTCCCTTCCTTCCCCACCAATCTGAAGGAATCGCCCCATTTTAGCCAGTGGGAAGAGAAAACTTCAGTCTCCCTCTTGCTGCTTGAACACATTTTAGTATACCTATAAATTTTACTCCTTTTAATTTTCCGCCACCTTCTTTACCCAATTCCTCAACAGTTTAGTTCAGGGTCCTAAACAGATGGCACTTGGGCTGACTAGAGCCCACAGTCAAGCTTTGTGTGCCTTACACATTGTTTTTGTTTGTTGGTTGGTTGGTTTATGTAAGTTTAAATTTGAATTCTCTAAAAGCAAAAGGCACTCACCAGTTTACAATGCTCAGCCCCAACTATAGAAAAAAAAAAGGCAATGAGCACAGATAAAACTCTGATGGAGTAAACAGAAATATAAAGAGGAAAAATATTCTAGATTGATATCTCCAAACACTGGCTTAGTTATATGTGGCGGGGGGAGCAGAGATGCTACAGCTGAGGGGTTCACAGGATGCCCAGAGCCCTGACACAGCCTCCCAGGTTTAAAACCCACAGGTCTGCAGAATGAATACAGGTCTTTGCAATGATACTCTATCTTGCTTGTCTTATGACAACTCTCTCCTTTTGTCCCACTGCCCTCTGAGCTTCAGCTGTCCTACTGTGTAACCAGCTCCTTTGTACACTGGCCCTGTTCACTCTGTCTGAACCATTGAGCTCATTGTATTTTCTATATCCTGTAATGTCCTTCCTACTGATTTCTAGTTGAAGCCTAATTATCCTGCAAGTAAGAGCTCAAACTCTATCTCTTCATACTTTTACAAAACTTCTTGTCACCTTTTAAGGTGCATCCTCCCTCCTCTCCCAGCCCATTAGCTGTAGGATTCCTCAACAAGCCTAAAATCTTTCCTATTATCCTCCTCCACAGATAATCTCATCCCTGATCACAACATCAATTATGACTTTGATGCAGATGGCTCACATGTATGTATAGATTTCCAGCCCTGTAATGACCACATATTGAATTACTTTTTGACATCTCTCTTTTGGATATCTCAAAAGCATCTTAAAGTCAACATAACTGAATTAATGATCCTTCTCTCCTGAATCTGAGCTACCTTTCCTGTGATGGCTGCCACCGATCAGCCATCCTGTTAGCAAACCAGAAACCTGGGAGTCATCCAGGATGTGTCTCTCTTATACTCCATGTGTAAACCATGGCAAAAGCGGCTTTTATGAAAAGGAGGTGACCTCATCAGGCCCATTCAAAATGGTTTTTTTAACTCTTGCTTCCATAGTAAATTATTGGCCTTTTGCGTTTTTTTCTTCAGTGTTCATGGAAAGTATCACTAATCAATTCTGGGGCATTGAATGTTTGAATATCAGAATCAGTCAGGCTGAGAAAGGAAGCGCCTTGGAATGTAATGATCCCCCAAGATAAATGTCACCGTGTAAAGATATTCCTGAATAGCCTACCCATTATCCCAGCTTCCCACCACCATGAACCTATAGCTGTATCAGTCTAGGTTCTCCAGAGAAACAGAACCAACAGGGTGTATATATTTATGCATTATATTTATAAATATTTATTTATTATAAGGAATTAGCTACATGATTATGGAAGCTGAAAAGTACAACAGCTGCAGTCAGCCAGTTGGAGACACAAGAGCTGATGGTATAGTTTCGGTTCAAATTCAAGGGCCTGAGAACCATGAGAGCTGATTGAATGAGTTCCAGTATGATTCTGCATCCAGAAGGAGAAGACTGATGCCCCTGCTCAAAGAGGTAAGGCAGAGAGAGACAGTACTTTCTTAATTGGTATTTTGTCCTATTTAGGCCTTCAATGGATTAGATGAGGTCTACCCACTCTGGGGAGAGCAATCTGCTTTACTCAGTCTATCAATTCAAATGTTAATCTCATCTAGAAGTACCCATACAGACACACCAAGAAATAAGGTTTAACCAAATTCTGAGCACCCCATAGGCCAGCTAAGTTCACACATAAAATTAACCATCACACAAGTTAAACTTAGCAATCTTTCTTACCTGGCCTGACCTTGCTAATTCATCAGTGCCAGACTTCATCCCACACTGAGTCTCAGTCCACTAAAGGAGCACAGATCCTTTCTGCTCTCAATAGGATAAGGTCTGCCTATTCCTGGAGGCAAACATGTACTGACCATATCCTTCCTCCTAAGGAGAGAAGAATGTCATTAAAAATGCAGCATTTCCAAAAGTTAATTTAATTTTAGGAAATACCAGTTCTATAAGATACTGGAAAAAAATGTTTTCTTGGCATTTATGTGTTATGTTCCCATATTAGTTTTCTATGTTATATAAAATATTACCACAAACTAGCAGTTTAAAACAACACCCATTTACTATCTCCTAGTTCCACGGAGTCAGGAGTCTGAGCTCAGCCCAGCTCAGTTCTCTGCTCAGATTCTCACAGGGGTGAAATCACAGAGTTGGCTGAGCTGTGTTTTTTCCTTGAACTTAAGTCTTCTTCCAAGTTCATGTAGTGGTTGCCAGAATTCAGCTTCTTTTTTTTTTTTTTTAAGAGTCAAATGCTTCATTTTCTTTTCAAGCATTTATTTATTTATTTTTTTATCCTGTTTTTTTTCTCTTTTTTTTTATTTACTTTTTAAATACATTTGTCTCTGCCTCCCCCCCACCTCTTTCCCTTGCCCCCTCCCTCTTTCCCTCCCTCAGCTCTTACCCTTTGGTTTTTTCTATGAGTCCTTATTATATGTTCCTTGACTTTTCCCTTCCCTTCCCTTTCCCTGCCCCACCCTCCTTCCCTCTTGTCTCTGCTGATTTCTTTTCCTTTCAGTGTTGCTGGTCATATTTTCCTTGCATCTTTGTATCGTTGGTTAGGTTCTGCTTGTAGGTGAGATCATATGGTATTTGTCTTTCGCCCCCTGGCTTACAACAAGGATGTCCGCTCTCACCACTTCTTTTCAACATCGTATTGGAAGTCCTAGCCACAGCGGTCAGACAAGAGAAAGAGATAAAAGACATCCAAATAGGAGAGGAGGAAATAAAGCTATCATTGTTTGCAGATGACATGATAGTGTACATAGAGAATCCTGTAGACTCTACCAAAAAACTCCTCAACCTAATAAGTGAATTTGGCAAAACAGCAGAATACAAAGTCAACATTCAGAAATCAAAGGCATTTTTGTACACCAGCAATGAAATAGAAGAAGAAGAAATCAGAGAAAAAATACCATTCGATATAGCAAGAAGAAAAATAAAGTACCTAGGCATAAATTTAACCAAAGACATAAAAGACCTGTATGCAGAAAACTATACAACATTGAAAAAAGAAATTAAGGAAGACACAAATAAATGGAAGCATATACCGTGCTCATGCATTGGAAGAATTAATATCATCAAAATATCCATACTACCCAAAGCAATTTATAGATTCAATGCAATCCCTATTCAGATACCAATGACGTATTTCACAGAAAGAGAACAGACATTTCAAAAATTTATATGGAACCATAAACGACCCTGAATAGCTGCAGCAATTTTACGAAAGAAACACAAAGTAGAAGGGATCACAATACCAGACATCAAACTCTACTACAACGCCACTATACTCAAAACAATCTGGTACTGGCACAAGAACAGACCCATAGACCAGTGGAACAGAATAGAAAGCCCAGAAATAAGCCCAGGTCTCTATGGACATCTAATATTTGACAAAGGGGGCAGAAGCATAAAATGGAGCAATAATAGCTTCTTCGACAAATGGTGTTGGGAGAGCTGGATGGCTACATGCAAAAAATTGAAATTGGATCATCAGCTGATACCATACACAGAAATAAACGCAAGATGGATAAAAGACTTAAACATAAGTCGCAACACCATCAAAGTCCGAGAGGAGAACATTGGCAGGAAACTCTCAGATATCCCACGCAGCAATTTTTTCACTGATATGTCTCCTAAAGCAAGGGACAGAAAGGAAAGAATAAACAAGTGGGACCTCATCAAAATAAGAAGCTTCTGCATGGCTAAAGAAAACATTAGCAAAATGAAAAGGGAGCCAACCCTGTGGGAAAATATATTCACTAATGATACATCAGATGGAGGTTTGATCTCCAAAATATATAAAGAACTCACTCGACTCCACTCCAAGAACACAAACGATCCAATCAAAAAAAAAAGGGCAAAGGACCTGGGCAGACGCTTTTCCAAGGAGGAGATACAGAGGGCCCAGAGGCATTTGAAAGGATGCTCAACATCACGAGCCATCAGAGAAATGCAGATCAAAACCACCATGAGGTACCACCTCACACCGGTCAGAATGGCCATCATAAACAGATCCACAAACAACAGGTGCTGGAGAGGCTGTGGAGAAAAGGGAACCCTAGCACACTGTTGGTGGGAATGCATACTGGTGAGGCCATTGTGGAAAGCAGTGTGGAATTTCCTCAAAAAGCTGAAAATGGAACTGCCTTTTGATCCAGTGATTCCCCTGCTGGGACTATACCCTAAGAACACCAAAACGCCAATACAAAAGAACCTATGCACCCCAATGTTCATAGCAGCACAATTTACAAGAGCCAAGTGTTGGAAGCAGCCTAAATTCCCACCAGTAGATGATTGTATCAAAAAATAATGGTACATATACACAATGGAATACTATGCAGCAGAAAGAAGAAAAAAACTACTAAACTTCGCGACAGCATGGATGGAACTGGAGAACATTATGCTAAGCGAAATAAGCCAGGGGGCAAAAGAATTCAGCTTCTTTTTGGAGATTGTACTGAGGCCCTCAAAAACTAGAGATAGCCCTCTCCACCAGCAATGACACATGGCTGCTTGTTTTTCAAGGTCAGCAGGAGAACTCCAACCTTTTTCTTAAAGGGCTGTCACCTGCTTAAATCATGCCCACCCAGATAACCTCCTTTTTGATTAATTCAAAGCCAACAGAAATAAGACCCTTCATATTTGCCGTATAACGTAGTCTAATCACAAGAATGATGTCCCATCAATTTCACAAATTCCACCCTCACTCAAAGGGAAGAGATTACATTGAATGTGCGTACCCAGGGTTGGAATGTTGGCGTCTGTCTTAGAATACTGCCAGCCACAATCCAGATTCAGTTTGTGAATTAGAACCTTATAGTCTCTGATCTTGCCGAGCCTTGTAAAATGTCTATGAAATATCAGTACTGCTTCCCAAAGCTCTAACAAACACCTAGAACATGCCTGGCACATGTCAGAGATCCAATAAAGTAAAAATGCATGTTGGTTTCCTCCCTCTCCATTTTTATATGAAAATTTATAAACAATTATAAAAATGGTACTACAGTGATGTTAGAGTGAATAAGTTTTTGGATATCACACTTCAAGGTTTACAACATCCTTAAGCTAAAAGATCTAAAATATAAATTTAAGAAATATATTTATTTATTCTGTTCATAATAATTCATGTTTTCAATCATCTTTCTTCACTACTATCGGACACAATCAATCCAGAAATTATTCATTAGCATATGGATCTCATTTCTGTGTTCTACTTAACCACCACAATACCAAAAAAGAGAAAATATTAATTTTATTAAAAGATTTCAACCACATAATGTAAAGCATAAACTAAGTAATGCCTTTGGAACAAATGCCAAATTTTAGACGCAAAATATTTGACATTTAGGTTAATGACATTTGACATTTAGTAGTTACCTTTGTGAGCCTCGATTTGCTTACCTAAAAAAATAGGTACAATAACAGTACCTACATCATAGGCATATTGTAAACACAAAAATAGATAACAACGAAATGCAACGTGTTTCTTATTAAGTGTAAAGTTAATTATTGTACCAATTTAAGCTCTCATTTGAGCTCAAGTGTTGTGTTGTGCTTTTTAATCTTTAAATAAAAAGTTGGTGCTGAATTCTGAAAAACTTGGAAAACTTAGTTCAAGTTGGGCTTCTTATTAAAAAGAAAAGAAAAACAGCATTCTTGTATTATTCACTGTCATTAGCCATTAATGGGGTGGAGAAAAGTGCAGAGAGTATATTACTCGTAAACAAAATTCTTTCTAAATGGAATCCTTCACAATGTATCCCATGAGACATCTGTAGGTCTTTAGGGATACAAAACAATTTATTGAAACTTCTGTGCAAATTGAAACTTATATTTGGAGCAAAGCCTTAAGAATCTACAGATCATTTATTCATGCTCATCACTGAAGGAATTGCAGAGATCACTTTTATTATACAAATGATCCTTCAGCGATTAAAATTCCTCCTCTCTGGCATATGGATGGAAAAAGAATAAAAGCAAATGAATAAGAAATGTAATCTGCTCTGATAAATTGCATATATTCAAAAACAAGCAGATTAAAGTATGTGTGTATTATATGAAAAACTAAAATTTATTGGGAAATACTTGAGTTTTCTTCCTCAATAATGAGAGGCATGGAAGGAGTATGTTCACTCAGAGTATGTAATTTCATCAGTGAGATCAGAACAAATGGTAGACAGAAATGTGAATAGGATATCATTTTGATATTACCTCTGCAAACGCAGCTAGGAGAGCTAATGCTCATTTTAAACTGCATATCAAGTCTTCAAAGGAGTCGCAACCAAAAAAGAAAAAAATATCCTTGCAATTTAATCCATTTTTCCCAGAGCTGCAACATATCCAGTCCTTTTCTGGGCTTTGTTAAACATATAAGAAAAAGGTGTTGACATTTCCCCGGGCCATTGGGTGGGCTTGTGTTAATTGTGCACTCCACAACTCCTAGGGGGCTAGCCTGAGAGTTTTAACAGTGTATAAAACTGACTTGGAAGTCATTCAGAGCTGGAGAAACCTGACTTTGCAACTTAATATGTGAAGTTGAGTAAGTTTCTTAATTTTTTCAAAAATTCAGTTTCTTCATTAGTCAAATAAGAATAAAAGTACCTACCTTTCATAGTCGTTGCAAGGGATTGAATGTTTATAATGCACTTAACCCAAAATTCTGTAGATATGCAATGGTGGTTGCCATAACCACTTTTCTAGTAAATGTGTGTTTTTGGTTGGCTTTTCCCAACAGCTTCCCCTTAGACAAGGATCTGAGTGCTAAAAATTTATTTAGGAAGTTATTTCAAACTAAGGGATGACAATATGGGGTGATTTGTTGAGCAGGTGACTGCTCCAGGTCACTAGGGTTCAATCCCTCAGGGGAACTCTGAGAGACAAAGTAGACAGTTTCAGCATTATTCCCCACCCCAAGCAAAATGTGAGGGAGCAGGGGTATTTATTAATCAATTCTTCATTATTGTTTAAGCATCACTCCTAAGGACATTCACCTTCCTGCACTTCTGGCCAGTCCTGCATACTGGCTGAGCTTGCTCCCAAAGGCAGAGAAATGACCTCAGACACGGAGAATCAAAGGGTTTTTGGGAAGCGGCCTTTACAGTATAGACGTGAGCACTTGGGGGAAGCAGCAGACCTCCAACAGGATCTGCTATGTTCCCAGAACCAAGGCTTTAGTGATCTTCCCCTGATTCCTTGGCTCCCCAGCCCCTCAGCTCTCGCTACCTTATGAGATTATTCTAAGATAGGTCAAATTTTTCAAATTGTATTCTTGGGCATCTCCTCATGTGAGGACTTCAGGCTCTCAAGATTTGCATGTATGCTCCCTGGGTTAACTGGATTTAGAACTTTGAGCTTGGACATTCAGATTTTGTGCAGGGTTGATTTGGTAGACATTCTCAATTATTGAAGTTTACAACTGAATTGAGGACGTTGGACATACACTAGTAAAAAAGGTAAATTTAGAAATTTCAGGTGCCAACATAGGTGCAGTGGTGTTTTCTGTGAAGCAAGATGGGAGGTTACATCATCGAGAAATCTGCTGACTGTCCCAATGATTTTGCCTGTAGCATTTCCCTTTTTACTCTGAAACTTAGAGTCATCTGAATAGGGTACACAAGTGCTGAATTCTCTATCTGCTCTTTAGCTCATTAGTGAACTGGATAAATGATTTTGGATAATATAGTAAAAATGACCAAAGATTGGACAATCGCTTAGGAAGCATCCTACGAAGTTGTTTTGTTTTATTATTGTTAAGAAGAAAAAGAGGAGGAAATGAGTTATTTCCCAGTTGTGGCATGAAGAAAGCATCAAAGCTGAAGGTAAGGCTTTAAGTAAAAGTACAATATTGGAAGAGTTCCTCTGAATATGTAAATTTTGCTACTTAGGATGGAGAACAATTAATTAGTGAGTGTCTAAATTGTGTTCTTAGAAAGATGAGGGGAGTAGAAAAAAAGCATAAGCTTTACTGAGGGAAAAACCTGAGATCCAAGCTTCATTAGTTATGAGCTGAGGTATCAGGTAACTTAGTGAAGTTCCCCGAGCCTAAATGCCTCTTTTGTAAAATGGGCATACAACCTACTTCATAGTACTGTGGAAAGAATATGACATAGCCATGTAATATGATATGTAGAAGTGCTAGAGTCCATCACCTAGTGAATGTATTAACAAATTGCCGTACACCTTTACAATGGGATGCTCCTCCACAATAAAATTGAGTGAACTACTGATGCGCAAAACATGGACTAATCTCAGAATAATTACGCCAGACAGAAAAACCAAAGAGTATATACTGTAGGGTTCCATTTACATAAATTTCTAGAAAACACAAAATAATCTATAGTGACAGAAAGCACATGAGTGATTGCTTGAGGACTGAAGAACAGGACGGGTAGGAGAGATGGATCAGAAAAGGAAACACCGGGGAGGCAGAGATACTTGTAATGTCAATGGCTGTGATGGTTTCATGGGTGAATACATGTCAAATATTATCAAAGTTGCACTTGAAATATGTACCAGTTATTGTTTGTTAATTATACGTCAATGAAGCTATTAAGAAAAATAGTGTTAATGACATAGGAGATTCTCAGTATGTTTAATTTTTCTTCTCTAAATGTGTATTTATCTGACCTTGACTCAACCTTCTTGGAGTCAAATTTGGTGAGTCTAAATCAGTTGAAGCCATATAGAACTGACATTCATTATTCTGTCTGCCCATCACCTCTCTCTTCTTCATGTAACAGAAGCTTCCCTTTATTGGTAAATTGCTCTTTTTTGGAACAAAAACATTGCTCTGGTTCAGGCTGCCAATCACAGAGACCCAACATTTTGGTCACTCAGGGATGGATGTGTGTAGCAGACAGGAGTGCCGTGTGCCCAGACTCCAACTTCCTTCGGCTTTTCTGCAAAACGCTGGTATCTACAACCTTCTTTAGAGGCTGCCCTCAGGGTTACAAGAGTTGCTTCACTTTCAGCGTACAAGAGTTGGAAGTGCCTAGGAGAATATATCCCTCAGGGCAACCTATAGCCAATGACTGGTATGTAGGTGCAAAAGTCAGGTTCCCTTCTTTCCAGATGTGGACAAACTCTGATGTATAATTTATATTCCCGAGCCCCCAATGAGATTGGATGGAAGTGGACAGTTTACTTGAAACTGCAGTAGTATTCGATTCTTCCCCCCTCCCCTTATACTGTTGACCTCATTCACACACTATGTTGCACCAAAAATATCATTAATAAAACCACTTGTACTTGAACCTGACCTAAAACATTATGATAGGCCTCTTTGGCCAGAGAGATTTGTCTGAGAATGGAACTGGAGCCCAGCTGGCCTCATCAGTTTTTGTTTGTTTTTTTAACATATTTTTAGGACTTGAACTCAGTGACAAGGGCTCTCTTCCCTCTATAATCAAGAGGAGGTAAGGACAGGACACAGGAGCCCCAGGACCCAATATCTTCATTTTGCTGAAAACCAAAAAACAACAAAAAAAACTCCACCTGTTTTGGAAGAAAAAAGCCAAACTCAGAGAAACTCAGACCAGGGATGAAGAGAGTCTCCATGATGTTTGAGCCCATGAAACCAGTTATCTTTATTACAGTCAGTCACTCTTTCCTTCCAGGATGTTTTATGTTGGCCAATGAATAACCTAAGTTTGGCCTCAGTTTCTGTCACTTGCAACAGAAGTCCTGACCAAAACCCCAGGCAAGCAGGAAACTCGACCTTTTGCCCTTGCCAAGTGCTATGGGCCAAGGGACAGGTTACTAGAAACCTCATCAAACAAGAAAATCTCTTCAATCAGGCCACAGGAAAAAGTCAATGTTGAATATTCAAAACTGCCTTTCCAAATTAGAGCACAAATAGATTTCTCCTTTTCCTGACTTAGAGATACAACTTGTATTTTGAGTTATAATTAAGTACTTTAGCAATATTTTCGATGTCCCTATGTCAGTTGTTTTTGATAATTTAAACTGATTTACTTCAGAATACAAAATTCCCCCATTAAACAGAGATCACATCAGGAGAATTTGGAGGATAACTTTAGGTTTATTCCACTAAAGATTAAACTTTTCACTCTAGCTGGTGTAGCTCAGTTGGTTGAAGTGTCATCCTGTAACTGAAAGGTTGCAGGTTTGATTTCTGGTCAGGGCACATGCCTAGGTTGTGAGTTTGGTCCCCAGTCTGGTCAAGTATGATCCGTGGTCCAGGCGGGCAAATGGGAAGCAACCATTCGATGCTTCCCTCTTGCATCGAGTATTGATGTTTCTGGTTCTTCCTTCCTCCCTCTCTAAAAGCAATAAAAAAAGTCCTTGGGTGAGGATAAAAAAATTTACACTTTTCACTTGGCCAGGTGGCTCAGTTGGTTGGACTGATGTTTCTCAATATACACATCCTTAGGCGAAGGTTTTTTTTTTTTAAATTAGAATTTTCCCTGAGACCCAGACAATAATAAAACTTTTTTTATCAAGGAGAGAAATGATCTTAATAGCACAGACTAATGCTGATAGTATAAAAATGACTTCCTGAGAAAGTTTAGCTCGCAAATCGTTGGAACCCTTACTAAGGCAGATGGATTGCAGGACCATTAACTGCCTGCAGAATTTTCAAATCAAAATTTGATATTTGTGTGGGATATTAGAATAGTACTTCTTCAGCTTGGCTAAAATCAGACCGATGACATGAGAATTATTATTTTAATTCATTTACTGATTTCTTGATGACTTAAAACCTTTTGCTTCCCTCGTTATGATTGTTAAATTAACCTTCTAAAAGTTGAGATCTATAAAATGTACAAAATGTTTTCTCATAGTCTTTGCTGTTTTTATTTGGACTTATGAAAATCCATGAAAAGGGAAATGACAACATTAAGTATTAAATTTCTGTCTTAAAGGACAAATATTTATACCAGTGGGAAACTGTTCCTTCTCCCACCTCACCCCATCTCAGGGACTTTTGGGAACATGTGGAAACATTTTTGATTGCTGCAACTGAGGGGGAAAGGGTGTTTGCTACTGGCATCTAGTGAGTAGAAGTAAGGCATGCTGTTAAACATCCTACAATGCATGGGACAGCGCCCACAGCAAAGAATTATCAGTCTCAAAGGTCAAGAGTATGAGGCTGAGAGACCCTAATTGATACTCTTGCTACCAAAAGTTCCCATTCTTTCACTACTTCTGAGCTGTACATTGCAGTGATTAAGGGTATAACCTCTGGATTCAAAAGTCATTCTGCCACCTCCTAGCCATGTGACTAGGGCAAAACACTTTGCCTCTGTATATTTTTAAAATACACTTTAAAGAGTGAGAGAGGAGGAGAGGAGAGAGAAAGAAAAAGAGAGACAAAGAGAGAGAAAGAGAAACATTGATTTGTTGTCCACTTATACCAGGAATCAAACCCACAATCTTGGCATATCAGGATGATGCTCTAACCAACACGGCTTCCCAGCCAGGGTCTATACGTTTTTCTTCTAAGCATGTGACACAGGAGCAGCACTTAAGTCACAGGGCTATTTTGTGACCCAAGTGAGGAAGACACTCCTAGAAAGCCTACTTAACACAACACCTGCATGTAATAGAGATCCAATTCGATTTAGCTATTGCTGATTTTACTACTACAAGTGGAACTTTGATGCAGGTGTAGGGAGAAAGAGGTTATTTTCCTTGGTTTGTTTTTGGTAAGGCCATGTGATACTAGGGATATTTTGATGTAGCCTAAAGCAAACCAGTAGAATTTTGTTTCTTGACATGTCTGGATAACTCCTACCATAGACCTCCTAGTCCATTCTTCAACCCTTCCCTCCCCTTCTCTTAACTCCAGGACCTCTGGTCCATTCCTCACTCTCAAACTACCCCATCCTATTCTTGAGACTCAGTTGACACTCACCCCTCACCCTCTTTCTGGGTCCCTGAACCCCACAAACTTTAAGTAAAGGTTCCAAGCAGTTTACATAAATAGACAGTATAAATTGTAGGGCAGATTCTGTCAGCAGTCTGGATCTCTTTTGGTCTGCCTTTAAAACCAAATTTATGTCTTCATTTGACTGTCTTTGTGTAGAACATGTAGCTGTTGCCAGGGTCCCAGCAGTCCCCATTTCCTTGTTTGGCTTACTTCATTAATTTAGGGTTCCTTGCTATGTCTCTCACAGGCCACAGGGTCTGCTACTGTAACAGCAGATGCTATGAAAGGACAGACATGGGATGTGGCTGCGGAAAGGACTTCAGTGAGGCTATTCAAAAGAGCTAGGCACTTCAGAAGAGGGCTGAGGAAGGTAGAGAATAGAAAAGGTGGCATTCTGGACAGAGCAGAAGATGTGAATAAGTGTGCTGAGGTGGAAATTACAAGGCCTTTTCTGGCTGAGCTAACCTTCCATGCAGGAGACACATTGTAGAGACAGAAATGTGTATTTAAACCAGAAGCTCAAGAGCTGTAAACACCAGGTGGAAAAATGTATATTTAACTTATATTGATGGGAGGCATTAAATGTTTTTAATAGGACATAGAAATGACAAGATGAAAAGGATCTCTACATTTCTCTAAAAATAAATTTTATTTTTTCTTAATATCAATATATGTTAATTATAGAAAGTTTAGAAAACAAAATAAAAATCACCACTATCCCACCTCCTAGCCTTCAAGTTTATGTATGGTTATAGAAACACATACATAGAGACACACTTTTAAAAGCAAAATTAAAAGTAATAAAACTTTTAACCTGTTTTAAAATTTGATGTATCAAGAGTTTTTCTATGCCATTTGATATTTTTCAAAAATATTGTTTGTGATATAATTGTAAAAGTAAGCAAAGATTTGTGTTCACTACAGCATTATTTGTAGTACTAAAAAATAACATGGAAATCACATGAATGTACATTAATAGGAGCAGCTGACCTCATTCATTCACTTCAAAAATATTTACACAGGACTTAATATGGGTCAGACACTATTCTAGGCATTGAGGATACAATAGAAAAGACAAAAGACAAAATATTTACACTCACTAAGCATACATTCTATGAGTTTATATTATAATCTATTAGCTTACATTCTAAAAAGTTTACATGAGGGGCAGGAATTAGCAAACTTTTTCTGTAGAGGTCCAGATACATCTTTTAAGTCATATGGTCTCCACAACTACTCAAATCTGTCACTGTAACCAGAAAGAAACCATATACAATACATAAAGAAATGAGTGTGGAGAATCAAGATGGCAGAGGAGTGAGTAGAAGTCACACTGACCTCCTCCCAGGACCAATCTGGAGTTACAACTAAATGGTAGAGAAATAACCTGGAACAAACAACTGAATAATAGCAAGGGAGGAGCCTTAGAACCTCGAACAGACAGAAGAATCAGCTTTAGCACAACCTAACTGCAACTTACCCTGGTATCCAGCAAAGGTGGGGGCAGAGTGGGCTAGAGTTGCCCGAAGAGACACTGGAGAAGGAGGCTTTGGGGAGAGAACGGAGAGTAGCTGGCGGGATCCTGGTGCTGACTCCTCCATATGGCAGTAGCCATCTAGCTCAGGCAGACTACTCGTCTGAGCAGCAGCAGCATGAGAGGACCCAATAACCCCACCACCAGCAGGTACTCTGCCCCACCCTGCAGTGTCTAAGCCAGCCTGCTGAGTGCAAAGTGACTAGATTAACAGCTGAAGGAGACAATAACAGACAGTAGATTCCTGAAAATCTCGAACAGACTGCTTAAGGTCAAATGGGGTCAACATCTCACATCATCAGAGGCAGATCCACAAAGAAAAAACAGCAATCTCTTACCATAGAAGTTCACATCACAAAGTCAGGAACAAGACAGATCAATTTAAGAAGCAGAATTTTAAAAAATGAGTCTCACAAAGAATGGGAAGACCAAGAAACACTCCCCAGTTGAAGGAAAAGGAAGAATCCCCACAAAGAGAACTAGATGAAATGGAGGCAAGTAACTATCAGACATTGAGTTCAAAACAACAGTTCTAAGGAAGCTCAATGAACTCAGTGAACTCAGAGAGAATAACAAAAAATGACATGGAAATTGCAAGGAACTTACTGCAAACATATCAGCATGAAAAAGGACATAGAAACTATCAACAAGAGGCAAGAGGAAATGTAGAATACAATTTCTGAATTTAAGAACATAGTAGAAGGACTCTAAAGCAGGCTAGATTAAGCTGAGGAATGAATCAGCGAACTGGAGGATAAGGTAGCATACATTGCTTCTTTAAATAAATTTAAATTTTAAAAAATTTTGGTGTTGCTCAGTATTCTAGCTAAAAAAAATATTATTTTTATAATTATTCACCAAGTATGTGGTTTCCAAATTTTCTCTGTTAAATATATTGCTGCAATTAATATCTTTGAACAAAAATTTTTTACTGCAAATTTAAGTATTTGTTTAATCCTTAGAAATAAAATTATTAGATTGGAGAATTTTGACTCTTTTAGGCTCTGCAAATATAGATAAATTGCCAAATTGTCCTCTGGAAGGATGTAACACAATTGAACCCACACTGGGCATTTTTATTTATTTAAAAACATGCACAAACTTTAATAAGTAATATTATCTTTTGTTTTATTTTGCATTTCTTGAATGCATTCAATGATGCAAATTCTTCTTTTTCTTGTTTACTAAAGATTTCTACCTCTTCTTTTCTGAATTTTTTATGCATGTCATTTGTCCATCATGGTGTTTTTTTTCTTTTTTATTTTCTTAAGAGCTTCTAGATATATTTGAAATACTTTCATGTAAAAATTTTATTCTAGTCTCCCTAGATTATTTTTTCCCTCATGACATTATTGGCTTCACTCTTGGAGTGAACACTGGGCGTGAACCCAATGTTATTTCTATATTTAAAATAAAATTTTTGTAAAGAAATTTACAGAAGTTCGTAACATGAAGAAATCTGTCCAAGTACCTTCTTTCTGAGTAGCTAAGCTCTTCTTAGCCTCCATAGTCAGCCATTGTCTCAAACAGAACTTTAGTAGCATTCATTTTGCTACAATATCAAAAGTCCTCCACATTATTTGGGCTCAAGGCTGAAGATAACAGCAACTAATATGGATCAAGTGGCTAGGATTCTTTAGGCTGCTTTCTTTGCAGAATTGAGTGTTTCCCTTCCTGAAGCTCATCTCCCTTTTTCTTTGGTCTTCAGTCTAATGACTTCAACCTTAATTACATGCCTGCTTTTCTGGGAGCTCAACATATCTTGATATCAGAGGAGGAGAAATTATTATTTGCACCACTTCTTTCTACTTCTGCCGTAAAATCTGTTTTTTATTTTTTTTAAACCACATGTAGGTTCTCCCTGGCTTTCTTCTCTTGTTGTCTATAATCTTTTTATATATTTTATATCAAATAAAAGCAAAACAAACACTTTCTGGAATGCTTGAGTCTTTTTATGTCTCCACTGAGAAAGTCCAGGGTCAGCTATTTTTCAGCCCTGTTGAGGGTCCCAGGCTGCAGGGATGTTTAGACTATCCATGCTGAGCTGGAAATGACAATGGACAGAATAAAATTCAGTAACTGATGTGGTCAGGAAAACAAACCAGAGCACCATTTAGAACTAAGGTTAAGGAATTTTTTCTTTTCAAATAGCAGAACCTTTCACATCAATCTCAAGTGCCCTTCTTCACACTCCAGATGAAATACTAATATAAGGTAATCTGTATGTTTAAAGCGAGACTCAATATATTTTTAAATTCCTTTATCCTCTTGATCTTCCTAGAAGTTACATGCAGCTTTGCAGAAAAGTCCTTTCTTCAGGCACCTGTGTCTCGATGTCCTAAGGCTTTATCTAACAACAAGGACATACATGACTGTCCCACAGAAGAGGCAGGCTGGAAGTCTGAGGGTAAGAATGATGTGTGAATGCCCCAGGAGCAGTCCTCAAACAATGAGGCCAGGAGTTGTTGGACAAATATGACCACTTCCTTAGCCCACAGCAGGATGATTATGAGGTATCTCCTACAACAGGCTGTCAGAGTGTCCCCTGAAAAAAATAAATTTCAATTGCCTATAGCCAATTAATGCAGCCTGTATCAGTTTCCCACCATTCCTCTCTCACTTCCCCACCCCTTCACTGGCTATCTAGAATCACCCCTTAAATAAGCTATTTGCACCCAAATCCTTGTCTCAGTAACTACTATGAAAGAAAACCAATAGGAAAATGGTGTGATGGTACAAAGTTTGTACATTAGTTATAGAGCTTAGGCCTGTGCTGGTCAAGATGATTACTACTAGCCATGGGCAGCTTTTCAAAATTAAATACAAATTATAGCTGGCTTGGCAGGTCAGCTGGTTAGAGCATTATCTAACGTGCCAAAATTACACGTTCATTCCCAGGTCAGATCACATATAAGAACCAACCAATACATGCATTAATTAGTGGAACAACAAATCAATGTTTCTCTCTCTCTCTCTCTTCCCCCTTCCTCTCTCTCTCTAAAATCAATAAAAAATATTTAATTAAATATTTAATTAAATATAAATTATTAGAGAGTCAACTTCCAGCCAAGAGGGAGGCATAGGTAGATACACTTTGCCTCCTTGCACAATCAAAAGAAGGACAACAACAAATTTAAAAACAAAAAATAAGCAGAACTGCCAGAAAATCGAACTGTCCAACAACCAAGGAGTTAAAGAAGAAACAATCATCCAGACCAGTAATAGGAGCAGAGAGGGGCAGCCAGAACAGAGAGGATGCATGGCAAGGTGGCGGCTGGCATACTGGGTGGTACCACATTTGTGGGTGGATAAACTGGGAGGAACAGCTGGGGAGCAAGACAGATGGCACAATCCAGGGCTCCAGTGTGAGGAAAGAAATCTTCAAAACCACTGGCTATAAAAACCTGTAAGGGTTGCAGCAGCGGGAAAAACTCCTAGCCTCACAGAACAGTCCACTGGAGAGACCCACGGGGTCCTAGAACATACTCAAACCCACCCACCTGGGAATCAGCCCCAGAAGGGACCAACTTGCTTGAGGGTAGTAGGGGACATGACTGAAAGCTGGCTGAGAGCTGGGCAAGCAGTATCATTTCCTCTCTGACCGCTCCCCCACATACAGCATCACAACATAGTGACCTGGGTAGCCCTGCCATGTCGAATACCTAAGGCTCTGCTCCTTACAGTGTAATAGATGCACTGAGACAAAGAAATATGATCCAAACGAAAGAACAGATCAAAGCTCCAAAAATAGAATTAAGTGAACAGATAGCCAAGCTATCAGATGCAGAGTTCAAAACACTGGTAATCAAGATGTTCACAGAAATGCCTGAGTACGGCCACAAAATAGAATAAAAAGTGAAGGCTATTCAAAATGAGATAAAGAAAAATATACAGCGAACCAATCGTAAAGGGAAGAAAACTGGGACTCATGCCAACAATTCAGAGCAGAAGGAAGAGATAAATATTTAACCAGAATAGAATAAAGACACAAGAATTCAAAAAAATGAGGAGAGGTTTAGGAACTTCTGGGACAACGTTAAACGTTATACAACATGCAAATAATTGGGGTGCCAGAAGGAGAAGAAGAAGAGCAATAAATTGAAAACTTATTTGAAAAATAATGAAGGAGAACTTCCCCAATCGGGTGAAAGAAATAGACTTCCAGGAAGCTCAGGAAGCTCAGAGAGTCCCAAAGAAGTTGGACCCAATGAATCACACACCAATGCACATCATGATTACCTTACCCAAGATTAAAGATAAGGAGAAAATCTTGAAAGCAGCGAGAGAAAAGGAGACAGTTATGTACAAAGGATTATCAGCTGATTTCTCCAAAGAAACCTTACAGGCAAGATGGGGCTGGCAAGAAGTCTTCAAAGTCATGAAAGGTAAGGACCTACATCCAAGATTACTCTATCCAGAAAGGCTATCATTTAGAATTGAAAGGCAGAAAAAGTGCTTCCCAGATAAGGTAAAGGTAAAGGAGTCCATCATCACCAAGGCTTTATTATATAAAATGTTAAAGGGACTTATCTAAGAAAAAGAAGATCAAAAACTGTGAACAGTAAAATGGCAACAAACTCACAACTATCAACAACTGACCCTAAAAAACAAAAACAAAAACTTAGGAAACAACTAGAAAAAGAACAGAATCACAGAAATAGAAATCACATGGAGGGAGATCAGTAAGGAGGGGGTTGGGGGAGAATACTGGTAAAAGTACAGGGAATAAGAAGCATAATTGGCAGGCACAAAATAGACAGGGGAAGGTTAATTATAGTATAGGATAGGGAGAAGCCAAATAAGTTATATGTATGACCCATGTTCATAAACTAAGGGTGGGGGAATGCTGGTGGGAGATGGGGTGCAGGGCAGACTTAGATAAAGGAGAAAAAATGGGATAAGCGTAATAGCATAATCAATAAAATATGCTTCAAAAAGAAAGAAAGAAAGAAAGAAAGAAAGAAAGAAAGAAAGAAAGAAAGAAAGAAAGAAAGAAAGACAGACCTAAGGGAGTTCACCATTAATCCAAGTATTACAAAAAAGATGTTAAAAGGACTCTTAAGTAGAAAAGATAAAAAATACTCATAAGTAAAAAAGTATGCAAGAGAAAAAAGTTCTTAGTGACAAAGGCAAACACTTAATAGGAGCAGTATATCAACCTATTAAAATGCAAGTATAAGGGTCACAAGATAAAAAAGAAGATCATGTGTAATTGCAACAATAAATTAATGGATACACACAAACACACACACAAAATAATGAAAAAAACATAAATGTAGAGAGGGTAAGTAAAAACAGTAGTGATTTTAGAATGTGTTTGAACTTAAATGACAATCACCTTATAATAGACTGCTATAAAATTGTTCAGATTTATATGAAGTGCATGGTAACCACAAACCATAAATCTCTAAGAGATATACAAGAAATAAAGTGAACCTAATTCAAACCTAACATTATAGAAAGTCACCAACATACAAGAGAAGAGAACAAGAGAATAAGAAAGGAACAGAGAACTACAAAAACAATCAGAAAAAATGAACAAAATGGTAATAACTACTTACCTACCAATAATTACTTTAAATGTAAATGGACTAAGTGCTCCAGTCAAGAGACAGACTGAATGGTGCTTGGACATATGCTGCCCATTAGAAATCCAATTCAGGTTGAAAGGCATACAAACCCTGAGTCAAGTGATGGAACAGATATTTCATGTAAGTAGAAACAAACAAACAAACAAAAAAAGGTGGAGTAGCAATACTTACATTAGACAAAATAGACTTTAAAACAAAGTAGGAGACAAATGAGGACTCTACATAATGATAAAAGGATTAATCCAACAGAATATGTCTTGTAAACATGTGCACACCCAATGTGCACCTGAGTATATAAAACAAATATGAGCAGACATAAAGGGAGAGATCAACAGTAATACAGTCATAATAGAGAGTTGTGACACCCTACTGACATCGTTTGATAGATCATTCAGTTAGAAAATCAATAAGAAAACAGTGTCCTTAAATGATACATTAGACCAGATGGAATTCATTGATATTTTTTGGACATTTCACCCAAAAGAAACAGAACATACATTCTTTTCAGGTGTATATAGAACATTACCTAGGATAGACAACATGTTAGACCACAAAAGAAATCTCAATAAATTTAAGAAGATTGAAATCATACCAAGCTACTTACCATAGTGGTATAAAACTAGAAATCAATTACAAGAAGAAAAATGAAAAAAAAAAAACCGACCACAAACATATGGAGGCTAAATAACATGGTACTAAACAATGAGTAGGTTTACAATGGAATCAAGGGAGAAGTCAAAATATACCTTGAGACAAATGAAAATGAAAACACAATGATTCAAGCTCTACGGGATACAGACAAAGCAGTTCTAAGAGGGAAATTTATAGCAATTCAGGCCTACTGCAACAAACAAGAAACATCTCAAAAAAAACAATCTAACCTTATACCTAAAGGAACTAGAGAAAGAAGAACAAACAAAGCACAAAGCAAATATAAGGAAGGAAATAAAAATCAGAGTGGAAATAAACAAAATAGAGTTAAATATCAATATAAAAGATCAATAAGTCTTCAAAGTCATGAAAGGTAAGGATCTTTTGGAGATATTGGAAAGCTAGTTCATTAAAAAGGTAACCAAAATTACCCTGGCCAAGTGTCTCAGTTAATTGGAGCAATATCCAATATATCAAAAGGCTGTGTGTTCATTCCCTAGTAGGGGCACCTACAGGAGACAACCAATCAATGTTTTCCTCTGACTTTGATGTTTCTCTCTGTCTCTCCCTCTCTCTCTAAAATCAATAAACATATCATCATGTGAGGATTAAATAAATAAACAAACAGGCAAACAAATGGTAACCAAAATTGATAAACTTTTAGGCAGAATCAAGAAAGAAAGAGAAAGGACCCAAATAAATAAAATCAGATGAAAGAGGAAAGTGACAACTGACACCACAGAAATGCCAAGAATTATGAGAAAATACTTTAAACAATTATATGCCAACAAATTTGACAATCCAGGAGAAATGAATACATTTCTAGAAGCATATAATCTTCCAAGACTGAATCAAGAAGAAACAGTAAATCTGAGCATACTGATAACTCCTAACAGAGGCAATAATTTAAAAAACTCCCAACAAACAAATATCTTACATCCAATGGCTTCACAGTTGAAATTTGCCAAATATTGAAAGAAGAGTTAATACCTATCCTCCTCAAACTGCCCCAAAAAATCGAAGAGGAGGAAAGGCTCTCCAATTCATTTTATGAAGTTTGAATCATGAACTTATGAACTCTTATGAACTCACTGTCCTGATACTAAAACCATACAAATACACTACAAAAAATTATTGGCCAATATTACTGATGGACAGAGATGGAAAAATTCTCAACAAAATATTAGCAAACCTAATTCAGCAACACATTAAAAATATCATGTAAAATGATCAAGTGGAATTTTTTCCCCGACTACAATATCAATAAATCAATTAACATGACATACCACATAAAGTGAAGAATAAAAATCATATGATCATATCAATAGATGCAGTAAAAGCATTTAACAACATCTAACATTCGTTTGCAATAAAAATTCTGAGCAAAGTGTGTCTGGATGGAATAGTCTTCAACATAATAGAGGCCAGCCATGATAAGCACATAGCTAAGATCATACTCAATGGTGAAAAACTGAAATCTTTTTCTTTTGCTCAGGGACAGACAAGTATGTATTCTTTCACCTCTTTAATCAACATAATATTGGAAGTCCTAGCCACAGCAATCAGACAAAAGAAAGAAAAATAGAAAAACTAATAAAAGGCATCCAAATTAGAAAGGATGAAGTAAAACTGTCACTATTTGCAGATAACATATATAGATAACTCTAAAGATTCAACCAAAAAAGATTAGAATAAATGAAGTTAGTAAAAATACAAAATTCATATTCAGATATAAGTTATATTGTTATATGCCAATAACAAATGATCAGAAAGTGAAATTACAATAGCATGAAAAAGAATAAAATATCTAGGAATATATTTAACTAAGAGGGTAAAGGACCTGTACTCAGAAAAGTATGACATTGAAAAAAATTTAAAGAAGATGAAAATAAGTGGAAGCATACACCATTCTCATGGATTGGAAGAATTAACATTGTCCCAATGTCCATAATACACAAAGCAAACTACAGACTTAATGCAATCCCTAACAAAATACAATATTTTACAATGTTTACAGGACAAATAATCATAAAATTTATACAGAACCATGAATGACCCAGAATAGCCAAAGCAATCTTAGAAAGGAAGAACAAAGTTGCAGGTATGCTACCTTATACCAAACTATACTATAGGGCTATAGATATCAAAGCAACATGAAACTGGCATAAAAACAGACATATAGATCAGTGAAACAGAATAGAGAACCCAGAAATAAACCCAACCCCATATGGTCAATTAATCTATGACAAAGTCAACAAGAATCTGCAACAGGTAAGAATAGTCTCTTCAAGGAATGAAGTTGGGAAAACTGGACAGACACATGCAAAAGAATGAAACTAGATCACTTTGCTACACTATATAAAATAATAAATTCAAAATGGATCAAAGACTTAAATATAAGACCCAAAACTATAAAACTGCTAGAAGAAAACATAGGCAGTAAATTCTCTGACATTGCTCTAGGCATGATATGTATATTTTTGAAATATCTCTTCAGGCAACGGAAACAAAAGAAAAAAATAAACAAATTGAACTACAGTAAACAAAAATTACAGTGAAGGAAATTACATAGAAAATGAAAATACAACCTACTGAATGGGGGAAGATATTCACCAATGATACATCTGATAAGGGGTAAAATCCAAAATATATAAGGAACACCTGCAACTTAAGGCCAAAAAACAAAAAACCCAATTTAAAAATTGGCAGAGGAGATGAATAGACACTTCTCCAAAGAGGACATACAGATGGCCAATATACATATGAAAAGATGCTCTACATCACTACTCATCAGGGAAATTCAAATTAAGAGCACAATGAGATATTACCTTGACAAAAAACAAGTGTTGATGAGAATGTAGAGAAAAGAAAACCCTTGTGCTGTGTTGGTGGGATTGTAAATTGATGTAGCACAATGGAAAAAACAATATGGAGGGTTCTCAAAAAATTAAAAATAGAACTAGCTTCTGATAATTCCACATCTGGGTAGTTATCTGAAGAAACCCCAAATATTAATTAGAATATATCTATGTACCTCCATGTTCATTGCAGCATTATTTACAATATCCTAGATATGGAAATATCTAAGTGTCCACCAACAGACGATTGGATAAACAAATTGCGGTGCACACATACAAAGGAATAGTACTCAGCCACACACACACACAAAAATTACCATTTGTGATAGCATTGATGGACCTGGAGACTACTGTGCTAACTGAAATAAGTCAGAAAGAGAAAAACAAATAAAACAAATATGATTTCATTTATATGTGGAATCTAAGGAACAAATTAAACAAACAAAACAGAGAGTCATATATAGAGAGAACAGACTGATGGTTGCCAGAGGGGAGGGGGGTTGGGGGACTGGATGAAAAAAACAAAGAGATTAAAAAGTACAGATTAGTAGTTACAAAATAGTCATGGGGATGTAAGATACAGCATAGGGAATATAGTCAGTAATATTGTAATTACTAGGTATGGTGTCAGGACAGTACTAGACTTATCCAGTGAGCACTTTGTAAGTTATGTAAATGTCTACTCACTATATTGTATACCTAAAACTAATATGATATTGTATGCCAACAGTAATTGTAAAATAAATGTAGGGAGGAGAGAGAGAGAGACAGAGAGACAAAGAGACAGAGAGAGAGACAGAAATGCACAAGGTAGAACTCTAAGATATCTAAGAATAAGTATAGTGTGTGATAATGGGCAAGTTATTTCCCTTCATAGACCTCAATTTCCTGTCTTGTTGAGGTGGTACTGACAGATTTCTAGACCCTAATGACTCTTTGAATTTTCTTATTAGGGTGATTACTGCAGCAGTTTCATCTTTAGTTATTTATCTTTTCTGCTTAAGACAATGTACTATGAGCAGGATAATAACATGGAAGAAGAGACAGTTGTTGTCGTTGCAGGTTTTAAAATCCTAAAGGAAGAAGAGGCAAGAAGCCAATGTAAATTATGCTGTGCTAACCACTGAGATGACTGAGCCTTGCTTTTAGGGAGGCTTCCTGAAGGGCCTGACTGATACTTAAGGGATAAGAGAGAGTCTGAGGCTTGTGAACCATAGGGATGGATATTTCAGGTAGATGGAACAGCATGGAGACTTTGGAATGAAAGTTTAAGGAGGGTAGAAGGAGGGTAAAAAGTGGAAAGGGAAATGAGGGAGAGCAGAATTGCATGATGGCTGTCCTTTTCCTCTAGCCTTCTCAAAGTCTCACCTTCTGGGTCAATGCCTCCCAAATGTTGGTCCATGGATCACCTACCATAAAGAAGATGGGAGTTCATCATCACCAAAGTATTATCATATGAAATGTTAAAGGGACTTATTTTAAGAAAAAGAAATCAAAACTGAATAAAATGGCAAAAATACGTCCCTATCAACAATTGAATCTAAAAATCAAACTAAGCAAACAAGAAGAACAGAGACAGAATCATGGATATGGAGAGCATTTTGATGGTTGCCAGATGGAGAGGAGTGTGGGAGAATGGGTGAAGAGGTGAAGGGATTAAGAACTACAAATAGGTAGTTATAGTATAGCCATGGGGATATAAAGTGCAGTATCAGAATTGGAGTAGCCGAAGAACTTATACACATGACCCATGGACATGAACCATGGTGCGGGGGATTGCCTAGGGGAGTGGGGGCAGCTGGGTAGAGGGGGGCAAACGGGGAAAACCCAGGGCAACTGTATTAGCATGATCAATAAAAAATAATTAAAAAAATAAAAAATACAAATAAAAACTAACTGAACAAAATCCATAAAAGTCTTTTATTTCACCATGATAATACTGATTTTCATTTCTGACATGTATGAGTATGAATTCAAATGTTATTCATGAAAATGAGGATTATTTATTTAAAATTCTACTCAGTTCTATGGGTGATAGTGAGTTTGTATTTGTCAATTAGTTTTTATGCTTAAAAGAAAAGGTAATGACAAATGACCATTGGAACTACTAGGTTCACTGGCCCTGTGCTAGGTTTCATGACATGCCTTCTTGGCAAGTCAGGGACCTTGGAGAAATTAGTATGGATATGAAAAAGAGCACAACATATCACTGTTAACATGCACTGCTGAGATGAAAGAGAAGGTGTATGTGCTTACTGATGTGTTTACGTTTCTTCTTGGGATGATTAATTTAAGAAACAGTGTAGGCAGGGTGTTCTAAATCCAAAGTTTGACCATGAAGTTTTAGAACTTAACAATGTATGCAAAGTTTATAAGAGGTGCTATACTGTTAACTCCCAGTTCATATAAAATGCCATTATACCTGGCCTTCAATTTACTAATGGTGAAACTGAGGCTCTCAGGTGTAAATACTAAAAAACAAACATGAAAAGAACTTCTTAGTCAAGTAAAGAAGGCATGGGGGATAACAGCAACCGGGATCTCAAGAACTTGGCAACACACCTCCTTGGGAAAATAGGTACTATTATAATCTCCTTTCACAAAAGAAAGAATTGAGGCTGTGAGGTAATTTGCCCAAGATCATGGAGCTTTTAAATCACAAAGTCGAAACTTGAACTCTGTGTATCTGATATCTACCTCTGTGCTTCAATTTGATACCAGACATTACAGAATGCTTCTGAGAGTGCTATTGCTTGTAGACACAGTCACTATTCAAACAGTCCACAAGTACAATTTTGATAAAGAAAAAAAGCCTAGAATTGCTGTTTATTTACCCTTGGCCAATTATTCTACATGTCACATTTGCCCTAGACTCAGGTAGAAAATGGATTTTGCACCAATGTGTCAAGGTTTTCTGCAAGCACCATTTAGTCATACCTGCATCTACAGTTTATCAGCTTTTACTTCTACATTAGGAACTCAGTGGAAGAAAGTAGAGTAATCTGTCTCTCGATTTACCAAGAAAATTCTTGAGAGTTGGTCTCTCTTTGGCCTAGTTTATTTGCTTTTTTAGTTTTTAAACTAAGAAAACATTGGAGATTATTTAATAGGCAGATCCTAGACCCCACTGTAAGTGACTTTGATTCAGTAGGTCTATAGTGGAGTCTAGGAATCTGCATTTTTGAAGCTCTAAAAATATAATGGGTCAAAGCAATCGAGAAAAAAACAAGGCTGGGGCTATCATGTTCCTTGGTTTCAAACTTTACTATAAATCTCTATTAATCAAAACAGTATGGTTCTGGCATAAAAACAGACCCATAAATCAATAGAACAGAAGAGAGCCCAGAAATAAATCCATACATATAGTCAATTAATTTATGATAAAGAAGACAAGAATATACAATGGGGAAAGAACAGTCTTCAATAGATGCTGTTGGGAAAACTGGACAAACACATGCAATAGAATAAAACTGGATTACTGTCATATACCAATACAAAAATTAACTCAAAATGGATTAAATATTTGAATATAAGACCTGAAATCATAAACCTCCTAGAAGAAAATATGGGCAGTAAGTGTGTAGACATTAGTCTTAGTGATTTTTTTTTTTTGCATCAGACTCCAACAACAAAGAACAAAAGCAAAAATAAACAAATAGGACTACATCAAACCAAAAAAAGCTCTGGACAGTGAACAAAATTATCAACAAAACAAAAGAAAACCTAATAAATGGGAGAAGACACTTGCAAATCATTTATCTGATAAGAGATTATTATCTAAACTATATAAAGAATTCATACAACTCAATAAAAAAATAATACACAATCTAATTTTAAACTGGGCAGAGAATCTGAATAGACATTTTTCCCCAAAGAAAACATTTAGACGGCCAACAGACACATGGAAATATGCTCAACATCACTAATTATCAGGAAAATGCAAATCAAAAGCACCTCATACCTTACAATTAGAATGGCTATTATCAAAGAAGACAAGAAACAAAGAAGACACGTGTTGGTGAGGATGTAAATAAAAAGGCACCATCATGTCAATCTAGGGGGCATGTAAATTGGCACAATCTCTATGAAAAACAGTATGGAAATTCTTCAAAAAATTAAAAATAGAAGTACCATATGATATAGCAATTCTACTTCTGGAAAAGCTATATGCACCTCTATGTTCAATACAGCATTCTTTAAAATAGCTAGGATATGGAAACAACATAAGCATCCATCAGTGCATGAATGGATAAAGAAAATGTCGTGTGTGTGTGTGTGTGTGTGTGTGTGTACAGTGAAACATTAATTTGCCATGAAAAAATATTAAATCTTGCTTTTTGCAACAACATGGATGGACATCGTAAGTATCATGCTAACTGAAATAAGTCAGATAGGGAAAGACAAATACCATATGATCTAATGTATATGTGGAATTAAAAAAACAAAACAAACAAAACCAAACCTAGACTCATAGATACAGAGAACAGATTGGTAGTTATCAGAGAGGAGGAGGAATGGTGGGGTTGAGGTAAAATGGGTAGAAGGGTCAAGAGGTATACACACTTTCAATTATAGAATAAATAAGTCATGGGTATGTAATGTATTGGAAGGGGAATACAATAATATTGTACCAACTTTGCATAGTGACAGATGGTAACTACACTTACTGTGGAGATCATTTCATAATATATATAAATGTCAAGGCACTATGTTATACACATGGAACTACTACTGCATGTTAATTATACTTCAATAAAAATTAGGTATCCTGACTATTACCCTCTGCCCACTTCCTGGAGGCAACTACTTTAGACACTTTTAATGCTTTCATCTGGTATTTACTCATTTCCAGAGTTTACCAGTGCTACCAAGATAAAAGTTACAAAGGGTATGAGCCCTTCCAACTCATATCTCAGAGTGGCTCTGGTGTTTCACATCAGCTATCAAATATTATTAGGAACCCATTAGCAGAAGAAAAACAACATTTGTTAAGCCCCTACTAAACACGAGGTCCTTACATACAATATCTCATTGAATATTTACTATCACTTTATGAAGTAGGTACTTCCCCAGGACACATGTTTGTAAAGAATAGAGGTAGCTTTTGAATCCAATCCAGTCTGATTGAAAACCCAGTGCTTGTCTCAGTGAAGCATGGTGCAGAACTCTATGATGGAACCTCTGACCTCTAAGAGCGTCCTGTTTTGGAAAAATGCTCAGAAAAGAGGGAAAATTCTTAGAAGCAGCTCAGTAAGTGGGACTCATCCTACCTGTGTTATTGCACAATTCCTCTAGTCCTGGCCCAGTGCTAGGCACTGGAGAGAGTTCCATCTCCCTAGCCCCTTGGCTGCAGAGAAGGCAGAATGAGATAATATGGGTGAAGACATTGAGGAATTGGTGACACAAGACTTGGATTCCAAAGCTGAGGACCAGGTGGCCTTCCAATTTAAACAGGAAAACTCATACGATGCTATACAGCCCAGAAAGTCCTCAGTTATGTAGTAATAGGTAGTAAACCAATCAAAGAAAACCAAAGGTACTTGAATGGCAATTGGAAAGCCTCTTTGTAAGCCACTTCCCAAAATCAAGCTCTAATAGAATAATGTTATCCTAGAACACTCAGATAAAGAATGTCTTAAATCTCTCCTTTTTTAAAAAATAAAATCCACTCTTCTTTCAAATCCCTTCTAGTCTCTGCTGGAAGGCTGACTTCCTTATCATAGCAACATCTGAGTGTAAAGTCTTTGATTAATTCTACAGGTAATCTGTTTCATGCTGACATGGGCAAAACTCTCACCAAGTTTAAACATTCAGTCTACAAACATTAATAAGAATCTGTGCTCCATCTTCATAGATGGCGGCTCCAGGAGAAGTAATGATGGATGACAGGAGCTCAGATCTACTCATGTCAAGGGGAGGGTGTGGAGTGGAGTGATTATATTCTAGCTTTGGGGGTCTGACTCCAAGATATGCAACTCTGGTCAAGTTACATAATCTCTCTGTGCCCCAGTTCTCTCTCTGACAAAATGGGAATAACAGTAGGATATAGTTGGAGGGTTTTCGTGAGGATTAAATGACCCATATCCAGAGGCAGCGATAGGATGTGTATGCAATAGCAAAGAGCACAGGTCTGGCATGGTATAAAAAAAAAATCCACGAGTACAAGTGAATCCAGATACAAGTGAATACCAGAATAAGTAAAGAAATATGGGAGAAGGTAAAGCTCTTCTTGGGGTAGAATCTAAACTAAAATATGTAGAAAAGGATGGAACTAAATAATCACCATTTTGCATAGTAATAACTGATTCAAGAAATAATCATAGTAATAACTGATTCAAGAAATAATCACTAACAGATGCTAAATCCAGCAGATAAAATTGCAATGAGGAGTGGACTATAAATCTATGTATCTCTGTCAAGAATAGCAAATGACAAAATGTACACGGTGAATCTGGGTAAAGGATATTTGTGCACTTTGGGGTAATATTCTTGCAACTTTTCTGTATATTTGATTTGTCCAAATTAAATTTAAAAAAAAAAGGAGGGAGAGAAAGAAGGAAATCAGCAGCAATAGGTGCCTAGTTTTGTTGCATTGTACCATTTTATCCCATGATTACAAGCTCTAGAACATGTAAGGTTTTAAAAAAAAAATCTAAAATAGTGCTTAATGGGGTGAGGACAAGAGGGAGAATGGGCTTGAAGCAAGTTCCTTAATCTCAATGTGCCTCAGTTTCCTTTTCTGCAAAATGTGGATTTTACAGGTGTATGTACTGGAAAAGGTTGCTATGGAGACTAAATTCATTTATATTTGTAAAGTTTTCGGGCACGCATTAAGCATATTTGCTACTGTTATTTTATTTTAATTTTTTAATTTTTATAATTGATTTGAGAGAGGGAAAGAGAAAGGGAGGGAAGGAGGGGAGGCAGACATCCATTTATTGTTCCCCTTATTTATGCATTCACTGGTTGATTCATTTACGTGCCTGGATCTCCTGCAACCGTGGCTGTGAGGAAGACACTCAAACCAACTAGCTTCCTGGCCAGGGATGTAGTCATTTTTATTACATGTCCAGTGTTTAGAGCTGGTAAACTCCAAATGTCTGCTCTTGTTATGGTGATGATAGGGCTTTGAACCCTTTAATAGTTTTGGATCAACCCTCCTTTAGGATTAAAACAAAATCTTACTAAGATATAAGCAGGGTGTCCAACCTGCAGCCCGCAGGCTGCATGCGGTTCAGGATGGCAATGAATTTGGCCTAACACAAAATCATGAATTTATTTAAAATGTTTTGAGATTGTGTGTGTGTGTGTGTGTGCGTGTAATTACCTGTTGCAGTGTATTTAACGTGTGACCCAAGACAACTCTTCTTCCATTGTGTCCCAGGGATGCCAAAAGTTTGAACGTCCCTGAAGGGTTTCTGCCAACCTCACCAGACCCACTTGTCTCTCCCTTATTCCTTCAAGTCTAAGCTCAAACGTAGCTATTCCAGAAAAGCCTCTGTGACCCAAGAGAGTAAACCAGAGGTTACTCAGTCGATTATGTCAGCTCGGGGTGTCCCCACCTCGATCCCTCACTGCAATGACTAATAGCTGCTTGTCTGCTGGTCCACGGGGACAGCTGAAGCTCCATGACCACATGACTCCGGATCGTTTGCTCACAATCGCATTCCCGGTGGCACAGCGCGAACGCCACCCCGCCTCTGAACGTTAAAAGCGCACTTGCAGCCAGAGCTGAGACTAAAGATTCGGCTGGCCCACCAGCTGGACACAGGCCAGGTACTCCTTTAGAGGAGAGTCTGCACCCACTAGAACAGGGCACGTGGCAGGGGAGGAGCCTGCTGAAGGGGGACGGCCAGGGCCGCCTCCTTCCACCTCCCCAACCCGCACCGCGCGCAGTTCGCTCCCCGCGCGGGTTCCTGTCTAAGATGGCGTCGCCCGCGGCAGGGCAGGCCCGGACCCTTCTGCGAGACCTGGCGCTGCGGACCCGGCTCTTACCCGCCAGGTCGCAGGTGAGCGGGCCCGCGGCAGGGGTTGCGGGCAGGGCGCTGGCGTGGCGCCCGTTTGCCTGGCCCCCCTCTTCCTGTTCTGCTTCTGCCCCAGGTGTCAGGGCGCACGAAGGACCCCGCACCCTCCGCTCGGGCGTGGGCCCAGGGACCGAGCGGGGCCAGGTAGCTTTCTCGGACTGTGAGCCACCCAGGTCTCACATGGCACCAGCGTCAGTCCCTGACCTTGCGCGCAAGGCGCCTGGCCAGGGCGCTGCATGCAAGTTTAGGAAGTTTCTCCCATTGCGTTTTGGAATCCTGAGGTTTTACTGGCTTTGCCAGTTCAGCGTTTGTAACGCCTCTACTCCTGAGCACGTTTGTTAAGCCGTGTGTGAACTTGCCAAGAAACCCATCCCAGCCTAACTTCTGAAGATTGCCTGCTTTAGCAGACCTGGGGGCAGCTAGCTAGGGAAGCGGTCTCCCCTCTCCCGTCTTTCAGTAAGAACCAGTCTCGTCACTAAAACACATCAGAGCATTGGTCATGTCTACTTTCTTCTTGTTTATAGGGAATAAAACCCCAAGAGGGCCAGTGGTGCATGCTGAATATCAGCTCTTAGAACTTGACCCCCAGTGGAGTTTACTTTCTGCAAATGGCAAGAGTCAGAAGGCATTTGTGGAGTTAGGAGTTGGTAATGAGTCTTGGAGAAATCACTCAACTACTTGACTTTTTATTGTCCCTAGATAATTTCTCTTCCCCTTGTCCATAGATAATCTCTCTTCCTCTTTAAAGAGAGGACAGTGTGGGGCTCTGCCACAGTTGAGCAACGCCGGTGACCATTTTCCCATTTTTAACTGATGAGAAGCAAGTTTTCACCCATGCAGTTTTAACCAGGATGTGTATAGGATAGTTTTTAAGAAAACAAAGATAGCTACTAATGATTTTTTTTTTTAGTTACTCTAAGCTTTAGCTAATTGTGACATCTGCAAAGTTTTCTTTTTTATTTTTTCCTTTTAATTCTTGACTTTTCATTTCTATCTTTTATTAATGTAAATTTAAAAGGTGCTAATACTTAATACTGTAATAGCTTTAATAGGCACTTAACAGTATGGTGGGATAGTAAAAGAAGTGGTGGTTTTGTCTAATTAAAATCACTAATTGTTGTAATCGAGTTAGGAGGATATCTCCAGGTGATCAAGTCCTATTCATTATTTAGGTGTGACAAAAAACAAGAAGTGTGGTGCTGTGAGTGTAGACTTGTATTAATGAGAAACATGAGGCCTAGGGCATGAAAACTCAAGCAAAGGAAGTAATTGTACAGAGAAACACAGATGTTTAGCTCAAGGGTAGGACTTCTTGCTTGCTTAACCAAGAAATGGGAGCCTGAACACAACCCTTTAGAGAACCTGGTTGGGGAGACAGACCCTTGGTTTGACAAACTGCATCTGATAACCTTGCTTGTGAATGATCTGTTATCTTGTAAACAGGAGACTTAGAAGACGAGAATCAGTTTTTAAAGTCAGAACTGTACAAAAATAAGAAAATGGGCATCAGCAAGCATCTAGCCTGATCAGCTCATTTCACAGGTAGAAATATTGAGGCCTAATGAAGTTCAATGACTTGCTCAAGGTTATAAAGAAAGTTTGTGACAGAACTGTTTGCAGAATACAGCCTTACTTTTAAGTTTCCCTTATACTAGGCTGTTTCTTTGTGAGTATGGATTTGCTCATGAAAATGCATCATGCAAGCCTGTACAGTAGTCTCTATACCAGTAGCCACTATATTACATCCTTAAAGTCACTCGCACTGCTACACAGTTTTATTTTTTCTTTATAAAAAAATTTTGGAATTGGCAAAAAAAAAAAAAAAAAGAGTATTGCTCGTGACTTTAAGGAACTCTTCAAATTCTTGGATGCTTCATCTAAATCTGCTTTGATGTGTGCCTTGCCCCAGGCAGACATTACAATTGAACATCGCCCACTTTTTCCACAAAGTTAAAAATCCTCACTAAGTGCCTCAGAAATCTGTTGCCACTTTTGGCTCAGACCAGTTTTTGTACCAGGCCTAGTGCAAAACTGTTAGGTAACAGACATGGAAGACTCAGTGTTTGCTTTGAGAAGTAACTAACCACGCCTATAAAGGTATCCATAAGAGTGATACTTTATCTAGTCCCCCCCCCCTTAAATGTATCATTTGACACATATTCCTAATGCTTAATGACATGAAATTTTTTATTTCCTGTGTTCTTGGCTTCACTATTTTGATTTTTTATTGCTGTTATATCCTTAAAGGACCCCTTTAGTCATTTCTTATTTTACCTATATTTTTGTAATTGGCCAATAGCTAGAACAGGACTGTTCCAGGTGCTGAGATTTGGGAGTGGACAAGGCAGGCAGAGTCTTTGGCCACATGACACTTTATTTTAATGGGACTGGGGAAGGGGTAGAGCATACATACAAAAGCAATAATGAAGATGATCTCAGTCAGTGACAAATGCTATGAAGAAAACAAAACAGGGTCACAAGATCTCGAATGAATAGCTTTGCCAACAGGGTGGTATAGATTAGAGGATTAAGGGAAACCAATTTGACAAGGTTATATTTTTGTTTTGGTTTAATTTTTTATGGAATATAACACTAAAAACATACTAAACAGTATAACATAACATACTAAAAATGTGTATATTATAAACGAACAGCCTGGTGAGTTCACAAACTGAACATGCCCAGGTAAACAAATCCAGATCAAGAAAAGAATCATTTAGCAGTAATCCAGAGAGCCCTCTGGTGCTCTTTACTTTCACTGCCTTCCCCCTGAAAATGGTAACCCATCCCCTGACTTAAACTGATCATACACTGGTTTTGTTCCTCTTTGTACTTTATATAAATGAAGTTATACAACATGCACCCATATAAATTAACACTATGTTTATGAGATCCTGGAGGTGAACTTTTGATATTTGAGCTGAGACCTGAGTAATGAAAAGTAGCCAGCCAGGTGAAATTCTGGGGCAGAGAGTGTGAGGTAGAGAGGACAGCAAGTGCAAAGGACCTGAGGTGAGACTGAGCTCAGCATCCAGGCAGTTAAAGAGGGGGAAAGTGGTAGTACAAGTAGTATTTGGAGAGGTCAGCAGGGGCCAGGTCAGGTGAGCACTTTCAGGGTCTGATAAGGTGTTTTTAAGAGATTAGAGTGGCTTAGTGACTTGCCCAAAGTTACTCAGCTAGTAAACAGTAGAGGAATCTGAGTCACAGGACTCGCTGTCCAATGGCAGGCATTTTTGTTACTGTGCTGGATGCTTGATTAGGGATCTAGCTAGGCAGGCTTTAAAACTTTAGAGGTCAATGTTTAGTGAACTTAGCACTCCAGTAAAGATCTACATTGTTAGGCATCATCTCACACACCCAAACCTTGGCAGATGGGCCATTTTGCCCATCCAAATTGCCAGGAAAACAGGGTGCTGTGGTACATGGCAGTGTAATACAGCAGGCACAGCCTGGGTGCGCATGAGATGAACTCATTCCACCCTCACATTTTAAGGGGATGTCTCGGCTGAGGGCGCCGGATTTTAATGGTAATTCTTAGTGTGGTATTGTTGCCTTTTCGTGCATTTCCCGTCTCATACTGGCTGGGTGGAGTTCACAGAGCTGTTCTGTTGTAACAGGAGCAGAGGGAGACATTGTAGGAAGCACTGTTCCCCAGACCTTCAGCTCTAGAATCCTGTGTGCTTCTCCACAAAGCCCAGAGCCTCTGTATAGGAACTTGGAGAGAAATTTGTATTGTTGAAGGAAACTGCTTCAACTCCTACCCCTGCTGTTGTATACTTCAAAATGAGTGGCTGCAGCTTAACTCTCTGAGCTACTGAAGTGGGAGGCTCCAAACAAGATGTCAGCCCTTTAGAAGGGAGGGACTAAAGGTCATGTACAACTTCTTCTCAGCTAAATGAGGCTGTGGAGGCAGCACTGGAAGTTGTGACTCAACCTATATCTGCCTTCTTGCCTAGAAAAAAACCAAATTTTTTTCTTCTTTTTTTAAAAAAATGAAGTATAGCTACAATTTCTACTGTTAGAAATCCATCTCAAATCATTTAGACACTAAACTATTGACCTTGTGTGTGGGGAAGACCTTTAAGTGATAGCTCCTGTGCCAAGTTGGTTTTGTTTACTGTAAATGAAATATTTCTGTTATGGGTGGGTGATGAGCTCACAGAACCATAGGAGTGAGGACTTTGCTCCCCTTGTATCCTGGCGCAGCTCTGCAGGCACAATGACCAGAAAGTCCCTGAAATATCTTGTATTTTGGGGAGGGAAAGAAATTACCTAAGTAAGCTTGGATTGTTTGTCCAACTGTCTTTACTACTCAATCTGGAATTGTCAAGTAGATGCCTCATTCTTTGTTACTTGGTGGAAATGTTTTATCTAAAGAATTTAAGAGATTTGTACATGTTTGAGCAAATGCTAAAATCAATACACTAATGAAATTTTGGGAAATTTCAAATACCAGGAGTTAGTTTGGTGAAGAAGGTGGAGGTGGGGAGGGCATTCTTGATGGAGGAGACTGTGTGCAGAGGCCAAGGAGAGATAACATGGAGAGTTAGAGGGGTCACTGCAAACAGTTTGCTATGGAGAGGGCAGGTGAATAACAGTAGAAGATGAGGGATCTTTCAGACAAAAGAAGCCCAAAACTCTGCATGGCATAAAACTACATAACTAAAAATCAAGCCAGTATTATTCACTTAGTAGAAGTGTTCTGAGTACTTAGCATGTACCCAATGCTATTTGTTGTAAACTCCTGAAGGAAGAGAGTATGCTTATTTAGTTCTTCACTGTAAACCCAGTGCTTAAGAGAATGCTGGCCTATAGCTCTACTTAGCTAATGAGTACTGTATGACTGAGTGAACATGGGAAGATACATAGCTCCTGCCCTCAAGAGGGCTCATAGTCTAGTTGCAAAATTAGCAGGTAAACCAGTAATCATATGGCAGCATTGTGAGGGATGCAGAGAGGGAGCAGGAACAGGAGGAGGAGGAGGAGCAGAAACAGACTGTGTTCTCAGTCTTTTAGGACACTGTGCCTGTTCCTTTTTCAGGGCACTTGCTTCTCCCTCTATCTGAAACACTTCTCACTGATCTCACATCTTGTTTTTCCCTTTCATTCAGCTCTCTGATTCCATGTTAAGTCTTTAGACAGGGCTTTCCCTAATTATCTGACACCCCTCTCCCCAGGAGTATTCTTTATCCCTTACTGGCTACACTTTATCTGGTGGCATATTAATTTTTTTTTGTTAGTTTATCATCTGTCTTCCACCTTCTCTCAAAAATGTAAGAATTTAAGCTCTGAGGGCAGATTTTTCTTATGCACTGCTGTTTTCCAGCTGGCCTGACTAGGTATTCAGCAAGTTTTTGTGGCCTAAGTATATGAGTGGGGTACATAGAGAAGAAGAGAGAGGCAGATAAGTAACAGGAGAAGTTGAGTGATGAGGCAGATAATTTAGGCAAGTGAGGGAGAAGGGGCTGTGGAAAGTCTAGTTGTGAAAGGGCTTTCATAATAATGGGAGAATTCTTTCCTCTGTGACAGGCCCTCTGCAAAACTGCTTCTGCAGATTATTTCTTTAACCCATATACAGTATTACTGCAAGAGAGATTGTACTGCCTTCATGTTGCACGTCAGGGAAACAGAGGCACAAAGAGTCACATAGTGACTTGCTTAAAATCACACTTCAGCCAGTTACCTGCCTCATGCTGATAAGGCACTTACACTATTAAAACGTTAATGTAGATTGCCAAAGGATCCTTTTTGGGCTGACATTCAGTTACACTGATTGTGTACTTTTTCCCATCTCTTTGCTCCCGAGTGCCAGGTACCTTTGCTCATTTGGGCTTGTGTTGACTCAGGTGTACTAATCGCCACTGAGCAGTTGCCCCCGCCAGGCCCTTTTTCAACTTCCTCCTTCCCTGGCTTTGGGGTCTGGGAAACAGTAAAAGAGGGGAGAAGGGAATGAGTTTTATGTTTAGACAGAACTAAGTTCAAATTCTGGTCTGCCCAGTTCTTGCTCTGCAAGTTACTGAACTTGACAAAACCTCAATTAGTTGTTCTCTGAGAGGGAATAGTTCTCACACATGGTTACTAAGATTAAATAAGATGATATATATGACATTTGGCACTATGATTATGGTGGGCTCACAGTGATTACCTCTCACACAATGGATTTGAAAGCAAATTTACTTGCATTTTTTAAGCCTTATTAAACTAGAATGTTTTCATTTACCAGATTTGATAAGCATTTACTGTTTGCTGCCATATCAGGGTTAGACCCTGGCTTGGTGTTTCCATATGTTTTATTTCATTTAATCCTTGCGACAACCATGTGAAATAGAGGTGATTATTCTCAGTTTACAGCCGGGGAACTGGAGGCTCAGAGAGTTCAAGGACTGCCTCTTGGGCCCCAGTCATCTTCATTGTTCTACAGATGGTGTGAAGGTCTGGTGAGTCTCAAGGTGTCAGTGGGGAGAGAGACACATGGGGAGGGAGCTCAGTTGTACCATCCTGGGTGCTGCTTATTTCAGGAACATTTGCATATCTTGGCGTTGACTTAGTAGCGATGGCTTCTGGACCTCATGTGCATCAGTGATTCAATGTGGGAGGACACCTACAGGACAGACTGTAGTCACAACATGTAGTCACAACAAGGGCAACTGGTGTGTGCCTCCACTGTCTGCCCAGTATGAAGCACTGCTTCCAGGGTTTCAGGAACATGAGAGAAATTGGGAAATGCATTGCTTTGCTGGGTGAACTTTGGGTGATAGTCATGGAGGACGGCATTTCGTAGTGTCCTGAGTTCGGACTTTGCTCAGTGTGCTGATTATGTGGTTGGGCTTTGCCCTTTTCTAGAACTGATTCCGCATGAATGGCACTTAGGCAATAGTCCTGAAGGAATAGATTTCTAACGTTTACCTCTAAAATTTACTTTTATTTTAAAAATTGGAAGGATTTGGTGTGAAGCATGAATTGATACTGGAGACATGGCAAAGCACAAGGAGTAGGTCTGTGTGAGCTTGGGTTCTGTGTGTGGCAGTGGGCCCTGTTTCTCCATGTGCTTGCTCCTTTTCCATTCCTGGCTGTCTTAGTCTCACAGTTGTGACTCCAGGGCACTGAGGAATTTCAGGAGGGCTGCCTTGTCTAGTTCAAGGTGGAGGAGCAGAGAGAGAGATGAGGCTGGAGGCATAAACAAGGGCAAAATTCTGCTGACTCTTGTGAGTCTGGAAATGGAAGTGAGGTTTGTCCTGAGGGTGATGGGGCCATTGAAGGGCTTTAGATGGTAGGGTGTCAGGGCAGTTTTGTGCTTCAGAGTACTCTTTCCGCATGTAGTGGTGCGAGGGTTGGAGGAGTGACAGAATGGAGATCATTTGGGAAACTTGTAGCAACTCAGTGCATTACTAATTATGCCAGGATAATAGGCATTCAGCAGGACTAGAGTCAGACTGCCTGGGTTCATTCAGATCTTGCCTTCAGCACTGATTACCTTTGTGTTCTTTGACACTTAACTTTTTTTTTTTTTTTTTTACAAGACTCACTTTATTCTTTTTCACATTTCATCATCTCTGAAAACTGAATGTGTTTGTATACTTGTGTCATAGATAGGTTGACAGGTTTTTTTTTCCCCTCCAGTGACACAGAATGGGAGAATATGAGGACTTGAACTAAAATTAGGGTGACTACATATTTTGCTGTCAAGTTGGGATACTTTTGAGTGTGAACTTGAGCACTGTGAATAATTATACCAGGACAACAGGTGTAATGAAACTAAGACTGTCCCTGGAAAACAGATGCATAGTCACGGAACTAGAATGGATGCAATGGTGGTAATGGGATAAGAGAGAACATTGATGTTACTAAGGGAACCCTGGAAAGTACCCATGATCTCCCTGCTGGATCCTTATTCCTGGCTCCCCATTGCTGACTTCTCCTATCCTCTGCCACATAGCAAAAGGTAACAAAGGCTGTTTACTGTCCCTGAGTGAGAGGGTGACCTACTGGGACTTCACTTAAGGGAAAAAAAAAAAAAAGGTTTATTGAAACTGGCACATTAGAATTCAAGACAAGTTTTGCTTGATGTTGGCTTCTCTGTGCCTTTTCTGTTCTCTTAACTGGTTGCTTACTCATGGTCACTTATTTTTATAACTTCTGCCACCCATGACTTTGTCTTTTCACCCACTCTAGCCCTCTGCCCCCAACACATCATCCAGTTTCTGTCTCCCAGAAAATTATAGTTCTAATAGCAAGAAAATCTCACCAGTCTATCTCACCCTTTTGCATTCAGGTTTGGTTTGCTGGGGTGCCTCTCACCAACGAGGCAACTATAGATTTCAGGTTTCCATAACGCCCTCCTCAGGTTTGATTAATTTTGCTAGAGCAGCTCACAGAACTCAGAGAAACACGTTCCTTACTAGATTACCAGTTTATTATGAAAGCATGCAATTCAGGAACTGCCAGAAGAAAGAGATGCCTAGGGCAATGTACGTGGAGAGGGTTGTGGAGCTTCCATGTTTCTTGAGCCGCCAGCCCCTCTCGCTAAATCTCCATGTAGTCACCAACCCAGAAGCTCTCCAAACCCCATAGTTCTGGGATTTTTGTGGAGGCTTCACTGCATAAACATAATTCGAAATCATTGGCCTTTGGTCATTAAATCTCCAGCCCCCTTTACATTCCCTGAGATGAAGGGCTGGGACTGAAAATCCCAACCCTCTAATTCCTGTTTGGTTCCCCTGGCAACCAGCCCCATCCTTAGTGTATTTAGGGACTTCAAGTTGCCTCATTAACATAACAAAGGCACTTTTATCACACTTTGGAAGTTCCTAGGGTTTTAGGAGTTCTGTAACAAGACCAGGGTTGAAGACCAAATGTGTATTTATTATTGTAAATCACACTCTCACCAAGTACTCTTAGGATTGGAGTACCAAATCCAAAAGTAGCAGGACATGCTGTGAATGTCATGGATGCTTTCTTTTTGTTTGATATAGATTTATGGTGAGGCTTTTATGAGTGATATAAAATTGATTTTATAACTGTGTGTATTATGGTTGAAAGAGTGGTACTGTAATAAATCATCACTTCCTAACTGGGCAGGTCATGGTGGACAACCATGCCCCAGGCCTGTAGCTTCTTTAGTGAAAGAAAGGTTTTGAAACCAGCCCTGTTCATTGTTCTTGAACATTTAGGTTAACAAGCTTTTGAAATGCCAGAACTGATACCCCACAAAGGCAAAACCACCCTTAAGAGAGCACATAATCTTCTTAACTATTCTGTAGTCCAGACCCCACCCTGATTTTGCCCACCTTCATGTAATCTTTCTTAAGTCCCCTCATTAAATTAATAAATAAGTCTGCATAGAATAATCTGCAGACTTATCCTCCAGAGCATTTCAAGTCTTGCTTCCCAGCAATTGTCAGTTGGGCCTAAAGAAACTCTTATAAAAATTCTTTACACTTCACTCTTTATGAATCCAAGGTAACAGTGTGACAAACCTGTAGGCTGTGGGGCTATTTCATTTATCTAGATGGCAGATAGGATCCCTCATTTAGCAGTTTGCAAAACTAAACCATCAAGTTAAAGTAATGAAATTTCAAGTTTGTTGCCCAGGCACCTGGACTTTTAGATGAATTTAGTGCTGAGCCCATCTCTGTGTGCTTGCCTCCAACTGTGATGAGCCAGTAATGTCGAGTTGGTGGAGGCCCTTGGTGCTGAACACCAAATTAACCTAATTAAGGTTGATGACAACAAGAAACGAGGGGAATCCACAGAGAGGGAAACCCGTGAAGTGGTTGGTTGCAGTTGTGTGGTGGTTAAGGATTGTGGCAGAGTCTCAGGTAAGGAATGTCATTGAAGAGTACTTCATATGCAAAAAATTGAACAGATAAACTTGGCTTTTGTGTCTCAAAAAAAATTCTTTTCAGGTTTGCATGTTTCTTACATCAACAATATTTTATATAAAATATAATTTTAATGTGGAGGAAAACTTAGAGTTAAACTTTAGATAAAGATGAGAGAAAATTATTTTATTTTTCGTTAAATAGCCCAAGTGAGTATGGCATTTCATTTCTCCTGATACTGGCAGTGTATCAGTAGTGTTATGTTTCTAGTGGTCCATGAGTTACAGTATTCCTTTCTTAGTGATATATTTTGTCCAGTGCTGCAGGATGAATCATTTCCCCCAACATACCTCATAGTCTTTCTTAATAGGTCAGAAAAGATTTCCTTTCCTGGAACTTTGACATTTTAAATAAGCAACATTGTTATAATTTAAGTAAAATTAATTATGAATGCAAAGCAGTGTTTTTTGTGATTGAATTTTGGGGTGTTTGAGGGAAGTAGGAAAGGAACTGTTTTTTTTTTAATTCAACGTTTGGACTAGCAAATTCTCTTTATGTCTCCAAAACCTTGTTTTTGCTTCTCAAACTTGCTAAAGGTACTAAAAATACGAATGCATATATTTTTTATTTAAGATTTTTATTATTTATTTTTTTGTGGGTAAAATAAACATATGAAATTTGTGACATAACCATTTTTAAATGTATCTTTTTGGCATTAAGTACATTCACATTGTTGCCACATCACCATCACCATCTCCAGAACTTCTTCATCCTCATTATCTGAAACTTTGTACCCACTAAACACTGTGGGGGAGGAAGAAATTTGACTTCTTTCCTCAGGTTGTTTTTTGGCTGTTCTAATAATCAAATGGATGTGAGACAGATTGGCAAGAGAAAATAACCAAAGTTAATGCATACGTATGTATGGGAATCCTGTGTTCATGTGAGAGCCAGATTCCACGTTTGAGAAGTTCAGAGATAGAAAGGAAACATTGGTATGTAAGACATCCTGAGCTAGGGATGAGGTCATGTGCTTTGAGAGTTTCAAAGGGTCATTGCAGGATGGTTAAGACGAACAGATGCTTAGTAAATACAAGTTTGCTGTGCCTTATAGTAGGTCAAAAGAGGTTATCTCAGATAATTTCCTATAATGGGCAAGGTGTCTAATGCAAGTTCTTCTAGGCCCACGTTTTTCTTGAGCCAGAGGCTAAACCTGCCTGTAGCTCAATACAGTCTGCATATCACAGAGGGACATTCTTGGTGTGACTTCTGAGTGATCCACGTTAACTGCCCGTTTTCCACTCAGTTCTTGGAAACTGTCATTCTACTTTCTGTCTCTCTGAATTTGACTACTCTAGTAACGTCATACAAGAATCATACCATATTTATCTGCTGTGACTGGTTTATTTCACTTAACATAATGTCTTTAAGTTTCATCCATGCTGTAGCATGTGTCAGAATTACTTTCCCTTTTCAGGCTGCATAGTGCTCCATTGTACATGTCACAGTTTATCCATTTATCCATCAGTGGACAGTTGGGTTGCTTCCACCTTCTGGCCGTGATGAATAATATTGCTATAAACATGGGTATACGGTGAATAATATATAGTTTATGTTAATAATCACCTGAGTAGAAATGTTGTCTGGTGTATAGTTGGGGCTACACTTTCTGTTTCCCATGTCTGTTAAGAAATGCTTTAACTGTTAATATTCTGTTAAATTTTCATGTTCACTTATTATTCCAGTAGTTAATTTGTTAAGTGCAGAACTGGTGCACTATTAGGCCCAGGAGGCAGTGGGTTGGTAGGAAGCTTGATCAGGTGAGGCGTTTGCTGCCTTGAAGGGATATGTGGTCTAGGTGTTTGGTATTGAGAAGGGTCCCGAAGGCACTCTGGGAGTAGAGCTGTACAGTTTCTCTTGAACTCATCTATACAGTGGTTATTAATGGTGTATGTTTGGATAACCTGACATTGGGTACACATAGAAATAGACACCTGACATTTGTCAAGCACATTCCAGAGGGCCAACTCTCGGGTACTACGTAATTGAAGAGGATGGTCTCCTTGAGTCCTCATATTGACCCTAGGAAGTAGGTATTCCTATTGTCATCATTGTACTCATTTTAAAGAGGAGAAAACCATGGCACAGAGACTTTAAACAACTTCCCTGTTGTCACAACTCTGCCTTGCAATGACCTCTGGGGATGCAGCTTACATTGGTCAATTCAGTTGTGCTTGTTATGGATTGAATTGTGTCCCCTCCAAAATTTATGTTGAAGGTCTAATGACCATTACCTTAGAATGTGACTTTATTTGGTGGTTGTCTTTACAGAGAAGATAAAGTTAAAATGAAGTCATTAGGGTGGGCCCAAATCCAGCATGACAGGTGTCCTTATACAATGGGAAACTTTAGGCTCAGAAATGCATGGAGATAGAACATCATCTGAACATGACCACAGAGCAGAGTGACACTTCTACAAGCCAAGAAGTGCCACAGATTGCCAGCCATCTTCCGGAAGCCAGATGAGAGGCAAGGAACAAATTCTCCCTCAGCCTCAGAAGGAACCAACCCTGGGGACATGTTGATGTCAGACTTCTAGCCTCCAGACTGTGAGACTGTAAATTTCTCTTGTTTAAGCCACCCAGTTTCTGATACAGGCATACCTCTCTCCAGGTGATTGCAGGTTTCAGGTTCAGACCACTGCAGTAAAGTGAAGGTCACAACAAAGCAAAGCACATAACTTTTTTTTTTTAGTGCACATAAAAGGTATATTTGTACTATATTGTAGCCTGTTAAGTGCAATAGTGTAATATCTAAAAAAAATGTATACACCTTAATTAAAAATATTTTATTGCTAAAAATGCTAATCATTAGAGTTCTCAGCAAGTCATAATCTTTTTTGCTGGTTGAGGGTCTTGCCTTCAGTTTGTAAAAAACACACTATCTGTGAGGCACAATAAAGCTAGGGATACCTGTAGACTCTTCTGGCAGCCCTAGGAAATGAATACAGTGGTCTTGGCATTGTACAGTGTGTCAGTTGCCAGGCTCATCTTGAACATCTCCATGTGACGCTTTTGGAATCTGAGCTTATCTTAGGGATGTACATCTTTTTTTCTAGCTGCTTGGAAAGCTAGTTCGTGAACATGATGACAGTCCATCTTACTGTATACGTTATGTACTTGTTTTTGAACCAGGACATTGTTTCCTACCATCTTATTCACCAACATTGGGATTAAGAAACTCTATTTCTGAAAGTGGAATCAGTTTAAAGGAAGAAGAGTTACAGTTGAGAAGAACATTCCAAGGAATGGGGTACAGGCTTTGATACCATTTCCCAAATAGGAGCTCTAGAAATATTTTGAACAGTTGCAAGAAATTGGAATATAGAGCTGTGCTTATTCAAATGTGTAAGTTCTGGTAGTTTTCATTTTGCTTAAAGGAAAAAAAAAAACCCTTATTTTTCTTTTTTAAAATCTTTCACAGTTCTTAACTGTTCTCTTTATTCTGATAGCTCATTCAAGGTTAAGCAAACAAAAAATAAAAAAACAATTGCATTTTAAAACTTGTGTGATAGGCCTTAAAAAAATACAGTTATATAACTTAATCCATCTGATTTTTTGTAATCACAGCATAATACCAAGCACTGTTTTCTTCAGCAGTATAAAGCTGAAATTTAAGGATAATCAGCATGCAATCAAAGCTGATTATAAATGGACAATAATGACCATAAAAGTGAAATCAATTCTGAGGCTTATAATGAAAGAGAGAAAGAGTAATAGTAGTAGTTGAAAGGAGAGTAATAAAAAGAGGTCTACTTATGATAATAGGGAAATAGTGGATGAAAATCAACCAGTAGTGTTGTTCTTGGAGTTCTAAGAATTTGGGGAGAATGGGGGAAACCAACATAAAAGAGGAAAGAACTATACATGTGTGCAGATATACTGCTGTAGGTGAAGTCTTCTGGGATGAGTCATAGTGTGTTTTAGGAATTAACCATCTCTTCTACACACTGGCAGATGTCACAGAGAGAAGAGGTTCAGTTGTACTTGTTTCTGGTCCACTGATCCACTCTGGCTTTAAGTAGGACTCTCAGCTTCCATGGGACTTGATTAAACTGTTTAAATTTATTGTATATGAATTGTACCAGAAATTTTGCTATGTATTAGATTAGTGATTTTCCATCTTTTTCAGCTTATGGCATACATAAACTAATTACTAAAATTCTGTAGCGCACCAAAAAAATATACTTTTGCCGATTTAAAAAAAATGAGGTATACTTTTAATTCATTCACACCAGATGGCTAATTGTTGTATTGGGTCTTGTCATTTATTTATTTTTTTTTAAATTTGGAAATCTAGGGCAGCAGTCCCCCACCCTTTTGGGCACCAGAGACTAGTTTCCTGGAAGAGAGTCTTCCCATGGGTGAGGGGCGGAGCAGGAGGCAGAGCTCTGGCAGTAATGCAGATGAAGCTGCCTTCACTTGCCCACTGGTCACTCCTGCTGTGCAGGCCAGTTCCTTACATGCCACAGACTGGTACCAGTCAGCATCCTGGGAGTTGGAGATACCTGATCTAAGGGAAAAGTGATCAGTGCCCCTGACTAAATAGTCACGTATTGCATGTTTTAAAAATTCTTGCTGCACACTAGTTGAAAATCACTGTACTAGATACATGCACAGCTTTGCAAATGGCTACTAACACCTTGCTTCCAGAAAGGGTGCTTACCATTGGTGGCACACAATAGCAAGTAACACAGAGATACCACTTCATGTATGGATAAGACACCTCTTGAGGAAGTTACTCTGTTCCATATCTTCGCAACCTTAAGGTTTTGTCAGGGAGAATTTTTAATTTCTGTGCTGGTATGCTGCTGGGGCAAAGCCCTAAAAACCTAAATTCAGGATCAGTTCTGAAGAACTGACACATAGCCTTATTCAGATTCATAAGAACTTTAAACTTATTCGTTGGTAAAAATGTCTGTTTAGTTTTCTTTTTTGTAAAATAAAAGACACATTTCATTTTCACCAATAACTATTGATTTGTATATTTTGAGTATGTCGGCTACCTCCTGCATGGTATGACATTGATTGTCCTCAATTAATGTCTTGATTTGATTGCTGTCAACTTCAACTGGTCTACCTGATCATAGATTATCGTCCAGTGATAAATCTCTAGCACGATACTTCACAAACCACTTTTGACCTGTTTGATCATTCACAGCACCTTCTCCATACACTGCACATACAAATCTGTTTTTGTGTTTCAGTTGTATTTTTTACCTTTCTTGAAGTCATAAAATATAATATGTCAAAAACATGTATTTTTTCATATTAAAATAGCTACACAAATTCACCAATTTTGATAATTTTTTTAAATGCACACTGATATGACAATTGCCAAAATATAATTTAATAAAATTGTTTTGAATGAAGTTAAAGACAACTAAGTACTACCAGAGCCCTCTTATGGAAAAAGCAAATGAACTTTTTGGCCAACCCAATATATACATGTCAGAGCAACTGCTCCCAATGGTGGTAGGCTGAGAAAACGCCACACTTATTCCAGTTCAGGGTCCCTTTTAAAGGGAGATAATAGTAGGGGTTAATAGCAAAACCAGATGGTAGGTAGTTGTGTAGACCTCTATTGTTGTGTAGACTTCCCCAGAGAACAATATACAACAAAGTTAAAAGAAAAATTAGAAGATAACATCAGGCAATTACTACATTCTATACATTCATTAACTGCTTTCCTGGGGGCATGGTATTTGTCTTTGGGCTGCATTCCAGCTTCCTGGGTAGTCAGCCAAGCCTGAGGTTGCTGAGAATTCAGTATTTCCCAGACATCTTTGCTGCTGGAGCCATATTAGATATCTAAAGTGAGGTCCCCTACGTGTGCTTTTAAGATCTTCAGTCTAGGATTTTTTACCTGGATTAGCAAGAATTGAATCCCTTTTATTTTTAAATTGTGTGTATTGCCTTCTGCTAATGTGTATGCAAGCTGTGGCGGTAGTATATCAAGTATCTGTTTTAAAATGAAGTTCTTTAAGTAAAAACTGGCCTCATAAAGAAGTTGATAATAGTGTTAGTGTTCAGGAGATATAGCAAGTGTTGTGTGTGATTGTCATTTGGGGTGCTTTAAACCAGAGTAACTTAGATTTTTGTTAGTTTGTGTTCTCTGCTAGCAGATTCTGAGAAAAAGACTCATGGGAACGTGAATTTTTGGGAAGGTGTTCTCAGGAAAACCTGGAAGGGGACTGGGAAAACTGAACCTAGAAGAAGGAATCTGAGAGGGTACGTTAATACACTGAGTCTCAAGGAGTATAATTTTGTTTTAATTCTACAGGACAGCTTTGGAGACAGTGTCAGTAGGTTACACCTCAAGAATTTTCTCATTAGGGGCAAGGGGGTTGGGACATCTATACACCATTACCACTCCCATTGGGATGTAAATTCCCAGGCACTTCTGGTTCTTCCTGCTCAAGGGCAAGTTGGCTTCAGCACCCCACACAGAAGGCCACAGGGGCTGGTGGTTGGGAGTGAGCACGCAGGCAGGGATCTGAGGTGGTGTGGGTGGGACACTGAGAGCCTCTGCTGCAAGTCTCTTCCACATTTAACTGACATGGGAACCTCTGACTAGTTTTGTGCCTTGGACAATTGGTTTGACACTTCATGTCTCGATTTTCTCATCCAGCTTAAAATAACAGTATGATTTGTCTCTGGGGTTTTATGATATTTAAATATCAGTATTATCAATTTAATATATTTTAAAAATTTACTCACTAATCTTTAAAAATTTAAATCTTTGCCCTGGCTGGTGTGGCTCTGTGGATTGAGCACTGATCTGTGGACCAAAAGGCCGCCCTTTCGATTCCCAGTCGGGGCATATGCTTGGGTTGCGGGCCAGGTCCCTGGTTGGGGATATGAGGGAGGCAACCGATCGATGTTTCTCTCCTACATCATGTTTCTCTCCGTCTTTTAATCCCTCTTTTCCCCTCTCTAAAAATAAATAAATAAAATCTTTAGGAAAATTTTAAATCTTCATTTAAACCTCACCTTTAGAAATAATATCCATGAAATTATAGGCTTGTTAGGTAATTGATATATGTGTGTGTATTTTTTTTGTAACATGCATTAATAAAAAGCACATGGAATAGTCCCGACACAGAGAAAGCACTCATGTCAGAGCTGTTATCTGTTATCTGAAACCTTTTCCCCTTTTGTATGGACCCTGCATTTTCCTACCTGCCCTGCAGCTGGGTGTACTCATGTGACTGCGAAAGGCCCAGGCTAGCTAATGAAGAATTCCTGTATGGTTTCTTTATGTTCCTGTGCCTTTCTGTTTGTCACAGGTGGGCATAGGTAACCAGGTTCTTGGTGATCGTGGACAAAAAATTGAACTGAACACACAGAGTTTATAGCGGAAAGAGAGAAAAAGCAAATTTATTAAGTGACACAGAACATGGGAGCAGGCCAACTCTGAGCAGAGTGGAGCAGAGAAGAAAGGAGAAGAGCCTAACAGCAGCAGCAGCAGCAGCAGGAGCAGGGCCGAACTCAGAGGACTTTTATTCCCTAGGGTGGGTTTCCCATGATTTCCTTCTTTAGCTACTGGGAAGAGGGTCCCTCAATGCTAATTCATTATAATGAAGTAGGAGTAAGGTAGCATCTTCTGTGCAGGTGCAGTTCTGATTAACTAGGATTCAGTGCTTCTCCAGATGCAGAAACTACCAGACTTAGGACAGGGTCTCCGCCCTTTATCCATGTTCTTTATCCCTAGGGCACCTTTGGAGTTTCCTCCTTCCTGACTATCTCCTGCCTCATGTTGACAGAGATGGTGATGTCCAATGTAATTTGGAAGACTTGTAGTAAAGATAGCAGAGCCTCTGTTACCTGAGTCCCTGAACAACTGCAGAGACCTACCCTCCCTACCTGTTCGTCCTCCCAGGATTATGACTTCAGGATAAAGGATGCTTTTGTTGTCTTGAACTACTTTGTGTTTGGGCTTATTTTTTACCACAGAGCTAAAAAAGCATTGGCTAAAATCACACAAATGACTTTGAGGAATCAGTTCACTACATTTATAAAATGGGGATAATTAGTGTGACTTGAAGAGTAGATGTGAGAATCAAAATAGAGTTGAGGAATTCATGGTAGACAGTGTGGAGCTCCACATAGACTAGGGTCATTGATCGCATGTTTCTTCGTGGCTTTGAAGAGGAGGGATCAGGGGGTTCAGTGCCTTTCCAGCTGAGGTTGGAGGGCAATGTCACCTGGTTGCCATTTTTACTTATGAGATACCTCTCAAACTTATCCCTGTTTACAGGGCTCCTGCCTCCTTGTAACCCCCATTACACTGGGTATGGTGAACTGCAGAGACAGAAGAAAGCCAACCCTTGTCTCCGGGTGCTACACAGTTGGTGGCACCATGACTGATTTTAGGGATTCACAGGTGAACATTTTAAATGTTAATAGGTATGCATTGTATGTTAGAAAATATTTGTAACTAGCATTCTAAACCTGCAATTTTATAGATATTATTGTTTAGGATGAGGTTAAAGTAGGTACTTACCTAAAATATAGTTAGTAAGCTTTAAAATTGAAGTAAATAATTGTATTTTTGGTAAGTAGCTGTAGTAAAAATTAAGGAAGTTGGTATATGGTTGACCTGAAGTTTGGAAAGTACTGTAATAGGCAGAGCCTCATGTATATCATCATTAGTTCCTCTGCCTTTGTTCATTCATTCAGAAGGTAATATTCAAATACCTACTATCATTTAGGAACAGTTTTAGGCACCAGGGATAGCACAGGACAAAAGACACAAAACTATCACCTTTCCACTGGGGAAGGAGAGAGACATGACAATATGAGCTATTGAGAGAAATAAAGCAGTAGGGAGAGATCAGGGGTTTGGTAATGACGTTACACCTTTAATGAGAGGCATCAGGAAAGTAGTCATTGATTTGAGCAAAGATCTGAAGCGAGTAGGAGGGAGCCATGGGGGAGTCTTGAGGGAGATTGTTCCAGGCAGGCATAGGGATAAGTGCAGGGACCCTGAGGGGGGGCATTTGCCTGGTATGTTTAAGTAACAAACAGCCAGTGTATCTGGGAGGAGTGAATAGCGAGAAAGGAGCTTGGTGGAGTGTGCAGTGCCCTGTTTCTCTAGAGCTGCTATGAATTACCACAAACTAGGTGGCTTATGACAGCAGGAATTTTTCCTCTGGTTGTCCGAAATCTTGAGTCAAAGTGTTGGCCCTTTCTCAGAAGGCTCTAGAGGGGACTCCTTGCTCCTTCTTCCTGCTCCTGTTGACTCCACGCGTTCCTTGGCTTGTGGCTGCATAGTTCAGTCTCTGTCTCCATCTTCATCCAGCTTACTCCTCTTCTCCTGTGTACTATCTCATCTTTTTTTCTTGTATAAGAACACTTGTCATTGGAATTAGGGCCCAAGTGGATAAACCAGGATAATCTCATCTGAAAATCCTTATTTTATTACATCCACAATTTTTTTTCCTCCAAATAAGGTCATAGTATTAATAAGAGTTTCTTTGACATGGATGTCACAGGTGGGGACCACCAGTCAAACCATTACCATAGCCACAAGAGAGGAAGTTGCTTATCTCGTGAGACCCGTAGGGGATTGAAAGGACTTGAGTTTTTACTCTAAATGAAGCCATTGAAAGACTGGACTTAGCTTTTAAAGGCGCCTCAAGAATCAGTCTTTTCTCTGTGAGAATAGGCTGTGTTTGAGAGCAGGGAGATCAGCAGCAATCCAGAGAACAGGTGAAGATGGCTTGGACCAGAGTGTTGGGTACACATGATAAGAAGTGGCCAGATTCTGGAAAAATTTTGAAAAAAGACTCAACTTCCTGATGAGTTGAATGTCCCATTGTGGGAATGAGAGGGAGAGAGAAGATTCAAGGATGACTCAATTCTAATTGGCAAAATGGAGTTTCCTTGTCAATCTTACTCAACACTGAAGTTTCTTAGAAAGCTTTTTAAAAACATTAAAAAATGTAAGTATAAATTCACAGGAAGTTGTAAAGGTAGTACAGAGAGATCACCTAGTAGTGATATCTTACATAATCAGAAGTATGCTACCAAAACTGGGAATTTGATATTGGTACAATGTATGTGTATAGTTCTATGTCATTTGTCACATGTTTCGAGTTTTGTAATTATCAACGCAATCAAGACACAGAGTTATTCCATCAGTACAAAGATCTCCCTTGTTCTATCCCTTTATACTCACACCCACTCCCTGCTCCTACCATCCCTGACCTCTGGCATCCACTAATGTGTTTCCCATGTCTGTGATTTGTCATTTATTATATAGATGGAATTGTACATTATTTGAACTTTTGATATGGCTTTTTTTAACTCAACATAAAGCCCTTGATATCTATCCAAGTTTCATGTTTTATTTGTGGTGGTTGATTACTGAGCAGTATCCCATGGTGAAACAGAACCACCCTGGGTTCTATTCCTCTGGGTGCTATTGCCCGCTGACAAAAGACCATGACTCCCAATGCCAGAGTCTTATGAAAAAGAAAGGAACTCTTTATTGATAAGTTATACATGTTTAGAGTAATGGTGGAATTCTGTCATTAAATCCCACTCCCTTTAGAAACAAAAAAGCACCCATAATCACACAGTCCTGCCTCCCCTTGCCAAACCAGGCCAGTCAGGGGTACCATCTTTCAGGAAAAGAAATAGAAGTCTGTAGCTCGGTATTCACCAGGTCTCAGTTGAGCATTCCCATCTCCTCCCAGTAATCTGTACTTACTTAGGCTCCTGCTCTTAATCGACAACTGCATGGCACTTCTTCATGGTGGTCTGGTGGGGGTCCTTCTGCATCCTTTCAAACCATGTGGCCAAGAGAGCTTTCTCTGCTCCTAGTCCTCATGGTTGAGAGAGAGAAAGAGAGAGAGAGAGAGAGAGAGAGAATGAATGCCTTTCATTGCTCTCCTACTCTCCGTCCAAAGCTACATGGTCCAGAGCTCCAGCATGGCTGCCATGTGCTTGGGTTTAAATCTCAGGGCAGATCTTCCTCCATAACACCATTTCTACCTCCTCTCACAGAGGGTTACGCCTGCCAGTACTCTGGTTTCTTCTCCCTTTCTCAGCTGCCATTGTTAGTATGCAGGCTTGGTCCTGTGGCTAGGAAACCACCTCCAGACTGCTCCCAAAGGTTCAGTAACAGGGGAACTGTCTCCAAGCTTCTTGTGTGCAGGTGCAGTAAGCAGGGGACCGTCTCCGAATGCGTCATAGGTTAGAATCAAGCCCATTTCCCTGGCTCGATGAAGGCAGGCACAGCTATTAAGCATTACTAAAATACTGGCCAAATTCTTTGATATGCAAAGTAACTCTCCATGGCCCTGCTCTGCTTCCCCTTCCCCCAAGCCAGGGTAGTGGGGGACTTCTCATTTAGGGAGACCTCTAGCCCAGCACCCCATTACAATGGTATGGGTGGACCACCATTTATTTAACTATTCACCTATTGAGGGACAGTTTTTGGCTATTACAAATAAAACTGCTGTGAACAGTCATGTACAAGTTTAGTGTGGGCATAAGTTTTTGTTCTCTGGGTTAAAGGCTCAGGAATATTATTGCCAAGTCACAGGCTGAGTGCATGTTTAGTTTTTTTAAGAAACTGCCAAACTTTTTCAGAGTGACTGTTCCATTTTCCTTCCCAACAGCCATGTATGAGATCCAATTTCTCTGCATTTCGTATTCTTGCTATTCTTAAATTTTAACTGTTCTAACTGGTATATATTGATATCTCATCGTGGTCTTAATTTTCATTTCTCTAATGTCTAATGATGTGAAGCATCTTTTCATGGGCTTATTTGCCACCTGCATATCCTCTTCATTGAAATGTATCTTCATTTTTTTTTTTTTTTTTACCTATTTCCTAATTGGGTTGTTTGCTTTTAACATTGTTTTTAGAAGTTCTTTATATATTCTAGATACTAAGCCTTTCTCAGATATAGGGTTTGTAGATATTTTCTTCTAATGAATAGTTTGTCTTTTTATTCTTTCAAGAGAATCTTTCACAGAGCAAATTTTAAATTTTGATAGTCCAATTTATCTTTTTTTCTTTGATGGACCATGCTTTTGGTGTGTCATGTCTAAGAAATCTTCACAAAGCCCTAGGTCCACAAGATTTTCTCCTATGTTATCTTGTAAAAGTTGTTACAGTTTTACATGCAAATTTATGATTCAGTTTGAGTTAATTTCATGTAAGATGTGAGATTAGGTTGAGGTTCATTTTCCTGACTATGGGCAGTCAGTTGCTCCAGCTCCCTTGGTTGGAAAGGCTATCCTTCCTGCATTTAATTAATTTTGTTTAGAGAACTTTTAATTCTTCTGATGAAATCTGGAATTTTAGAATTCTTAGGAATCTTTGACGTTATCTTTTCCATGGTAAAGCAGCTGAATCGCAGAGAAGTTGAATGTGGGAGGCCAGTGGTGTTGCCTTGGTCAGAGCAGGAACTTGAACTTTTGTCTTCTGACTCCCCTTCTAGAGCACTTACAGCTTCTAATTCCAGTGATGTAAATGTATTTGGGTCTTTGGGTATATTTTGTTTTTGATGTAAACTCAGTGGACTTTGAACTCTACATGGCATAGCTTGGTTTTTAAGCTTTTCTGGATTAAGAACCATATGAGATTCTGGAAAGAGATATTGAACATTTGGCTTAATATTACCACGGACTCTGGGCTAATAGCCCTGCTGAGCTCGGCTATCCATCTGCATTAAAAAGGTATTGCTCTCAAAACTTGGTATCTTAGTGAAATCAGTATGTGTGTTTTCTCTTTAGAAGCTATCAGTTTGAAGTGTAACGGAACACAGGAACTTGGGGAAGGTACCCATCTGTGATAGTCTTGGTAACATTCATAAGCATGTTGATAAAGTAAAATTTGCTGAAATGGCTTCAGGTAATGGGTAACAGATTGGTTCTCCCAACTTCCTTTCTGTGGTTCTTTTAGGAAGATAATTGATAAAAGGTTAAGTTTTTCTTGACTCTTTAAAGAATTCCACAAATAGATTGTAGTTCTTTTTTATCAGTGGTTTATAGGATTTTAGGATTGTAATCGACTTCGGAAATTATTTAGTCCCAACATAGACACCGTTTTTTTGTTTGTTTGTTTGTTTGAGGGGAGGGTGTCAACCTAATCAACCTAAGAAACATCCAAACCTATAGAGAATTTTTATAAGTATTTGAACCAAACTGATGACAGTTGCCAGGAAGCAAAATCTCAACGGATTGAGAAAATGCTCTGGAGAATGACAGTTTTCCAGTTTATTTTATACATTAAAATCAAAGGAGGAGACATAGCGGGATTACATGAAATCCATTGGTGGTAGATTAAGGAGGCTGGCGAAAGCAAAGCAGGGAAATCTCTGGGATTGGATAAAAAGTAAAATGGAGAGACACATACTTCTTTTACTGCTGGGTACGGGATAGTTAACAATTAACATTACAGCACACATAGATTAACAGTATGTAGAGATGGTATTCAGGGAACAAGGTAACAATGAGGGGTTCTGTGGTCTTGTGCCCTGAGGTGCATGGAAAAGATCACTCAGACATTTCAAGGTATCTTAGATGTTAGAAAGACAATAGACAGATTCACTTAGGGTAAAGATGGGCCTTTGTCAAGGAAGCTACAGGTGTAGGACATGACTGCCCTCCTGACTGACTCCCTTTTCCTTCAAAAGTTTCATGTTCAGACCATCCTGTGTGGGTATTTTAGGTTTATGAGTTTGTAGGGCCCACTATGCTGGCCTCCCCTGAGCCTGTCAGGTTTAGGATGTGGCCCCTTTTTTATCCATATGGGCAATGGAAACTTGTTTATGGTCACTGGAAACAGAAATCTGTGGTTTTTTTCTTTTCCTTTACATTTGTGTATGGCTATTACATGGAATCAAATTGATGTGTTTAAAGACTTTGTTTTCATTCAGCTTTAGTGACAAATATTGCATATAGGACTGTGAAGCAGTTGTCTAGTTTGGTGGGTTAAAAACACAAGCCCAGGGGTTGGGGGTAAAGAAACTATGGAAAGGTTGGTAAAGAAAGGCACAGAGTTTCCATTTTAAGATACATAGACCTGAGGATCTATTTATAACATGGTGAGTATAGTTGATAACACTTTTATAACTGAACTCTTTGAAGAGAATAGAACTTAAATGCTCTCACATACAAGAAAAAATGGGTAAATATGAAGAGATGGATGTGTTAATTTGATGGAGGGATCCTTTCACAATATATATATTTAGCAAATCATCGCATTGTATATTTTATCTTACGATTTTACTTATCAATAAACCTGGGGACAAAATAGAATTTAATCAACAGAAAGGCAAAAAAAAGTAAACAAAAACAAAACAGGCTCTTAGGGCAGACCCCTGGGTTCCAATCCTGGCCCTTACTCAGGGAACTTAATTAAACTTTCAGAATTTTATTTTCTTCACATGTCAATTGAGAAAACAATAGCAAGGAGATTGTAAAGTCTTAATAGAGCTAAAAACTGTGTAGGGTATATAGTGAGCACCCAATAAATTATAGTGATGGTCATGGGATTACTAGTGCTAGTTATTAGGAATGATAACAATAACAAATTTTGTCTTTTTGTTTAATAAGGTAAACACTTTCTTAACAAGTCATTACACATACGGGCATCCTGGAGGGTTGGATTATATGATATACTTTCTTAAAATAACAAGCTAAATAACTTACGATAAATACCACACCAGTTTGGAAAGTAAGAATTCATTCTGTTGATACTCCCTCTGGATCATCAGCATGTCCTAGAGAGTAATCTCGGTATCATATTGTATATGGACAAAGTTCCCATTTCCTTTTCCAGCCAACTGTGGCCTCATTCTCTTTTCTTCTCCTGCATGTGGACTTGTCAGTAGCAGAAAGTAGACCTTGGTACTTGAGTTTTGGCTAGGAAAATAATTCAGAGCCAAGACTTAAACTCGAGAGAGAAAGTTTATTCAGCAAGTGAAGAAAAAAATACTCAAAAGAAAGTTTGCAATGGGTGGCTCAAAGAGCTGTCCTGGTGAGCTAGGGCTCCTTTTTAACCCTGTGGAGGGGGGTTAACTGCCTCCTTCTTTGAGCTGACCTATCAGGCCTATCTTGTTGGCTCCTGTCCGTGTATGGAAGTAAAATGGGGCTTTTCCCCAGGGGGCTTTGTTCTCTTCTAACACTAGGGGGTCTAACACCTGACCAGCTACGTGCAGGGGAGGAAAGGGTGCCTTAGGGGAGAGGTCCCGATTACCAGTACTTATCTCCAATACTTGCTCTACCATTTTTTCCCATTGCTAGGTGTCTAGAGATGTTCTGCCCTGGTGACCTTCTGTAACTGGCCCATCATCCTTGCTCTGTTCATGTCTGTCTAACTTCCTACCACAGACTCAACATGTCTGTACCACACCCTGCCCTGAAGTCCCTTCAGACCCTGGATTTGGATGTCCCTGTGCGTTTGCACAATATGTTTCCTCTGCTGTGTGTTGTGTGGAGGTCTCTTACTAACAACTTTTTTTTTTTTAATTGTCTTCAAGATTTAGCCCAAAAGGTACTTGTGATATTTTGTTTGTTTTCTAGTGTTACCTCTCCCTGTAGTGGCTGAATCTCCTTCATCTTTGAATCCCCAGCATCTAGCTCATGGAGGCTCTGTATACTGCATATGTCCAATTGCTGGTGAGCAGAAGCTTACAATTAATTGAAGGCAAGGAGTTTTCTGCTTTTGACAAATAATTAGCAATTGTCAGTTATCCAGGAGAAAGTTTGGGTATCTGGACGGCATCATCAGAACTTGAAAAGTTGAGGGAATAATTCTTTTTCTTAACTAATAAAAAAGTGCTCATGAATAACTGATAAAAATTTAATTGAGAGAATAATCGGATATTGCTTCCAGCCAGTCCTCCCCCTCCTCCCACCCATGTGAAAAGCCAATTACTTCACCTTTTTACCTGAGGAGCTCTTTAATCAATGTGATTTGGAATGGATTATAGGGGAGAAATTAAGAGTTGATGGTTTAACATTTTTTAAAAATATTTTTAATTTATTGATTACAGAGAGACAGAGAGAGATACATCGATTTGTTGTTTCACTTATTAATGCATTCTTTGGTTGATTCTTGTATGTGCTGCCCTGACCAGGGATCCAGCTCACAACCTTGGTGCATCAGAATTGTGCTCTAACCCAGGGGTCCCCAGTTTCCCTCCTCCCCATCCCCTGTCCATGGACACTGCTCATAGTACCACCTGAACCCTGCCTCCTGTCTCCCATCTCCTCCCCTGCCTGAGCTCCTCCTCCTGTCTCCCTCCACCCACCCTGGCCCCTGGAAAATTGCCAGCAAGGTTTGAGACTGCTGCTTTAACCAACAGAGCTACTTGGTCTGGGCTAATTTCCATTCTTGATTTTCAGGCTGGGGAGCTTTGTAGTATACCTCTATCTGGCACTTTTTCTCTATGCTATTTATAGCTATTAGCTTGCTTTTCAGTGCATTAGACTATATTATACTAAATGGCAATATTGCTAATATACCTGGGCATAGTTGGAAAGCTTTTGGTTCTAGTGTAAGGTCAACTATACAGAAGGTAGAATATTTGAATACTTATTTGTGTTGTTCTAATCCTAGCTTTGTATTTAGTGTCCAGACTTTACCTGGTGGCTATTGATGTTTTCGTGTATTTTGTGGTATGAAATGAAGGAATGGAAGATGCAATAAGATAAACTATTTGAGGGAAAGAAATCTGATCTTTTCTAAAATATTCATTTGGGTATGAAAACTATTTCAGGGAAAGCTTTTTGATTTTTCAAAGAAATTCTCATTTTGTCATTATCTGGATATTTTTATCCTCCTTGCCCAACAATTCTGGTTTTTCTATCTCTAGTCTGTTCAACATTTTAACCATCTCAAAATAGGATGCTGTCTAGCTTGACAGGTAGCGCTTGGCTTTATGCTGAAACCTCAGTCTGCTTGGAATTTGAGAATATTTTTAAAAACCTTTTTTGACAATATTTCAAAGGTATCAAGTTGCTGACATAAAATGACTGATGGAAAAGGCATAGTTTTGGAGAAAACCTATGGGTATCACATATTTTAGATACCTGGTTTAAACAGGTAATGTAATGTCTTTTCTGATTTTATTTCTGAATAAGAAAATTTAGCTTGCATTTACTGTAAAAAACTTGGAAACTACAGAAAAATATCAAAAGACCATAAAGATACCCTGGGCTCTAGAAAGAGCTGCTGAGGACAGCAGTGTGGGCCTTTCATTATTTTGCACATGTGTGCATTTTGTATGTATATGGATCTTTCAGACAAAATTAGAGTCATACTAATTAGATAATTTGTTTTTTTTCTCCCTTTTGATATCAAATCAAGAGTACTAGCCTATGCATTAAAATTTTGCAAATATTTCTGGTGTGAAAGAATATGGAGGAAAAGGAAGCTGCATTCACACAGATGTCCCTATTTATTTTGTCATTTGCTTGTTAGCAGGCAGTTGCATTATTTTTGATGTTCCATTGTTTTAATGTTCTGATGAATATTCTTGAACATAAATTTCTGTTTATTAAATGGAAAACATTTTGACATGTTTGGTCAGATTGACTTCCAGAAATGCTATACAAATTTATATTACTACCCATGAATTATAATAATAATAATGGCTACTATTTATTGACAGTTTTTTATGTATAATTTGCCACATCCTATTCTAAGCTCTTTGTGTGAATTAACTCTTATTTCTCATAAAACAGTAGCCTCTTTTCAAAGAAAAGAAAATCAACATGCATTGTATAAGAACATGTTTTTTAGTTCACCAAGCGATATCAAATATGATAATTAAAACAGTGTTTTCCCATTTATTAGATGGGAAATAAGTTCTCATTGTTTCAGATTGCATTGCCCTGACTCTATAAAGAATTGTATATTTTTTTCATCTGCTGTGAACAAACATTATCACCTTTTTCTGTCTTAGGAAGAAATTTGTTCCTGAAAGTCTCCTAAGACAAATTCTAAATTCTTGTGAATAAAACATAATAGTTACTGTTAATTTCAATAGGAAAGTTTGGAATTCATGGTTGAACTCCAAAATTAATACCAGTTTACGATAAACAACACTGAAGTCCTGTTAAAATGGATGCGATTTCTTCAGAAATTAAAGTCAGTTATCCTGACATGATATAGGATAGATTTCTTTCATCATTTGCCCTGTAACAGGTCTGTTATGTTCCTTCAGCTTTTTCTTAGCTTTACATATAATGCACTTAACAGTCTACTTGACAAGTATTTATTGATATTCAGTGTTTATGTAATTGAAACTTTACTGCCAGACCCATAAAACATACAGGAAAAAAATCAATAAAAACAATGAAAGCGATACTCTAATCAGTATTTTGAACTAGCAAACCATGATGAGCGCACCTGCGTCAGATGTACAACTATAAGAATGCTTGCATTATACTTTGTTTCCCAGTTTTTAGCTGCTCATGAAGCATGAGGTATTTAAAATGATCCTTGTAAATGCAAATAAGTGTCATGTAAGTCAAACTACGTTTATTAAAAGAAATTCCCCATTAAGTTGAATTTTTGTAACCTGAGAGATGTATGGTGGGGTCTTACTGTATTATAAATAATTGGGATTGACGAGGAGGACTGAAGGTTATTTTATGTCTTGTTGCTCAGTTAAGCATTTTAATTAAGTTTCACCAATGCTGGGTTGGGAGCCAAGAGGCGATGTGATTAAATTTCAGCTTTCAAAATATCACTTTGGCTATTGGATGAAGCTGTCTGACTGTAGCCACGAAAGTGGTAGTAAAGCCAGAGTAAGAAGGCTGATTGGAGAGTCAAGTGGAAAAGATCCAAGTGGGATTCTAAGACCTCTTACATCAGGATCACCTGGGATACTTGTTAAAAATGCAGATTTTTGGATCCCTTGGATGTAGTCTGTGGTTAAAACCTGGGACTCCACAATTCTAACAAAAATCTTTCACATTAATGATTGAAAACCACTGAGCTAGTGATCTTTAGGGCCCATGTTAGCTCTGGCATAGGAGAAAACCCCACTAGGGTCTGTTTTTGAATTTTTGCATAAAGAAAAATATTTTCATTTTTTTTTTGTGAGAATTCATTTTAAAAGTGTGTTTTTTAAAAAATGGGGACCATTTATTGGATACTTAATAGGTACCAGGCATTGTCTTAATTGCTTTAGATAATTTTTTTTTTTTTTTTTGTATCTTCACCTAAGGACATTTTCTCATTCCTTATTAGAGAGGGAGAAGCTTTGGTATGAGAGAGAAGCATTGATTGGTTGCCTCCCGTAGCCACAAGACCAAGGATCGAGCTGGTAACCTAGGCATGTGCCCTGACCGGAAATCGAACTTGCAGTCTTTCAGTTATGGGACGATGCTACAACCAATTGAGCCACACTGGCCAGGACTGCTTTAGATCATTTTTCAGAAAAGTTTTGCTAAACCTTTCACAACTGGGCAAGCTCAGCATTAATGTCCCAATTTCTAGTTAAGGAAACTGAAATACATAGACTCTGAAGTGATTTTTAGTTAGAATGATTTTGACTACAAGTAAAAATCCCTGAGTCAAACTGGCCTAAATAATAAAGAATTCGTTAGTCCATAGAGACCTATTTCAGGGACTCCAGAGGTAGGATATGCTCGAGGTTGGGTGATGCAGAGACTCATGGGTTACTGAGATTCTAAGATCTTTGCTTCTCTCTTCTGTGAAAGCTTTGGTACTATTTGCTTTTATTTTGAAAGCCATACGACTTTAGGATTTCTAGGCCAGAGACAATATCTAAAGAAAGACTAGAGATCATCTCTTTTCTGTTATTCTCCTGGGGAGGAGGAAGTCCTTCCTCTAAACCTCCCATCAGATATCCTCTCACTTGTTGGGGCACATTAGGTCATATGCTTGTTGCTGAACCAGCCCCTTGTCAAAGAGGTGGAATTCCTGTCATTGGCTGAGACATCAGAATGGTTTAGAAAATATACTGGGTAATCACTCACAGTGTCTATCTATTGCAGCCATGTTGGGGATGAGCAGCCCAGCTAGGAGTGGAGCCCTTTGTCAGACAGAATGCAAAGCCTGCATGATTTCTCCTGTGCTACCTGCCTACCAAATATCTGTCTACTGGCTAGAAAGGAATGGAGTTGACTTCCTATTATTGGTTTCCTGTTGAAATTAGACTGATGGCCAGTGATCTGAAATTATATTCAAATGTCCACTTGCTGGCTTTCTGTATAGACCAAGTCTGCCCATCTCTTGGCTATGAGGGCATATCCTAATCCATGGGGTCCTCGCCCAGATAAGAGGGCTGTGTTTACATTCAACTGTGTGCTGCCCCACAGCAGTTTGATCAGCTGCACATTGTCAGCTAAGAGGGGGAAAGTAAGTGCAGCTACAAACTGGAAATGTATGGATATGCACCAGTGGGGAGATGATGCAGGGGACAGTGTCTGAGCCTTTTCTTAGATAGCCCCAGCCAAACAGGCCCATTAAGTCTTAGGTTAAGCACTGTGACTTCATTTTCTCCTTGACACTGAGAGCAATCCTATGCAGTCTGTACTATTTATCATCATCCTCATTTTATGAAAAGAGGAAACAGAACCTTAGAGAAGTTAAGTAGTTTGCCTAAAGTCACCCAAATTGTAAATGATAGAGTCTAGATTTGAACTCAGAGCTATGGGCCTTCAAAGCTTACACTTTTATTTAAAGTTTTTTTAAAATTGTGAAATATAACACCTGCCTGGTGTGGCTAAGTGGATTGAGTGCCAGCTTGTGAACCAAAGTGTGGCCAGTTCGATTCCTGGTCAGGGCACAAGCCTGGGTTGTGGGCCTGGCTCCCAGTAGGGGGCGCTTGAGAGGTAACCATACATTGATATTTCTCTCCCTCTCTTTTCTCCCTCTCTTCCCCTCTGTAAAAATAAATAAATATTTAAAAAAATCAGCCACAACTAAAATTGTGAAATATAACATACAACACTGGAAAACTTCCATATAACATTTTTTATGTATATAATTATAAAGAGTACATCACTCCCCAGGACCAATATCGAAAGTTACCAGTACCCCATAAAATTACCATGCTCACTTTTGTGGTATTCATTCAGTTGTGAAATTTACCCTGCTTAATTATCCTCCTTAACAGGTCATAATTTGGTATAGGGGAAAGCTAAAAGAACCACAAATCAGAGGGAGAGATGCTCCCCTTTCTGTAATTATATTTACCTTGGGCAGGTCATGTGTTTCTGAATAAGAGAGCCATAAAGCCAAATAACTTCTGAAAACAACATTATCCAGATCAGTAGTTGCTTAATTGGAGCATGAACACCAAATTAGAGGGCAGATTTTGGTTGCTTTTTCTTTGTTAAGTTAGTAGTATGGTAACAGAAACCCTTAATGATTTCAGTGACAGATGTCACTTGTTTTGAATAGAAAGTATTTTGTTCATTTATGTAAGTCAGTAAATTGCCCTTACACCTTATTGATTAAAATGTCCTAGGTCCTGAAGGACTCAAAAGAATAATTTCTCTGAGACAGGCTGTACTTTAGTTTTTAAAAATCTACCATTGAGGTTTGTGCATGATAAAGTGGAACCAAGTGGTTATTAATATTTCATCGAAATCTTCTGAATAAGTGTTTTCTCTTGGTTGGTTTCTGAAGGAGTCATATTCTTGAATCTAATTAGAGGCAGTTCACGTACCATGGGCTTATTAAGATTCAAGGCACTTTTTTTTTTTTATTTTAGCCTGTCTGATATCCCTTTTTAATTTCACTTATATTTGAATTACTCTAAACATCATCTGGGCATATTGAAGGTACTCACTATTATTAATAAAGATGATGTTAATGAATCTGTCCTTATTCTTCTCAAGTTTCATAACCTTATTCTTTTCTTTTTTTAATCCTCACCCAAGGACATGTTTATTGATTTTAGAGAGGAGGAAGTGGGGGAGAGAGAGAGAAACGTTGATCAGTTGCCTCCCATGCACGCCCGCCTGGGGATTGAACCCACAACCTAGGTATGTGCCCTGACTGGGAATCGAACCCATAACCTTTTGGTGTAAAGGACAGTACTCCAACCAGCTGAGGCACCTGACTAGGACTCATAACCTTATTCTTGATTCTGGTGTGCATACATGGGATTGTGCCTCCCCTTTTGTTTCCTATGGAAGACATCAATAATCTATTATAACATTATTTTGGTGAGCCCAGGCAAAGCCTTGGAGACCTTCTTCATGAAGCATGCCAACTTTGTTCTCCCTGGTCCTGATATGATATTTGCTGTCTGGGTCTAGATGTGCACCCCATGACAAACTACATTGTCAGCTGGGTTGTTTTTTCTTCTAAATTTCGGTCTTAGACTCCCATTTTCCTACCTATTTGAATGAAGACTTTTCCTTTGCTGAGCCTCTGTGTATTATCTTACTTTCCAAATGTGCTTAAATCTGTCAAGCTTCCAACTAGCATGAGCATTTCAGAACAAACTACCCTACTTATTCCTTGACCAGTCTTTGCCCATTTCTCCAGAGTTGTTCTTGGAAATGACTTTCTGTCCTAGGGTATGAACTCTTTTCTCATATAATGACATTGTTACCAGCGATATCAGCCTTAGTTCAGGAACCTCGGTTCTTGAGTTTGGCAAAAAAAGAGTTCAGAGCCAAGAACTCTAATGCAAGAGGAAGTTTGTTTAGCAAAAGTACACTTGAGAAGAATTGAGTAAGTAGGCTGCTCAGTGAGCTGCTTTGGCCTTTTAGCAGGAAAGTCATAGAGGTAGAAGAAGTGAGCCAGTTGGTTGTGTGGACTCCGAAAACAAGTTACAGAGGCAAAGGAAGGGCCCTTGGAGACGGGTTCAGGGGATTAGCCCAGGACAAGCTGTTGCTGCCTGCTGATCCCCTGGTTGAAGTCTCATGGTGACCTTTAGAGCTTATGAGGAAGAAAGCAAAGACATATGCCTGAAGAAACAAGGCACGGGCACATGGGCATGCTCTAGAGGGAGAGCATGTGTGCTGGATCCTTTGTCTTAAGGGTTTTTATCTTTTTTCTAAAGGCAGGAATTTTAAGGGAGGTCTTGAGAGGATCTCAATAGAATATTCATCAGCTTTCCTGGTGTGTCCTTTAATATGCTGATTCATCAAAATGAACATATAGGGTCAGTTTTGTGGTATCTACTGATTGGCGCTAGGATAGAAGGTAGTTGATCAGTGCATCTGGTCCTGATACCAGCCATGGAGTCTCTCTGATTTCACAAGGGTGTGGTTGGTGGGGTTGTTTGGCTTTTCTGGGTCTGTAGCTGAAACACAACTGAGGCCTGCATGCTGTCTGTAGTTTGACTGAAACTCTGTGCTTGGAGTCAAGGGGCCGAGGCTTTGTTCCTCAGAGTATTTGATGCTGAACAGAACCTCATTGTCCTGAGGTCTCAATGCTTCAGGGAATAGTTGTGCAAGCAAGGAGGCAGGTGAGTCAGGGTATTGGATGAGGCCAGTTTTAATCAGCTATTCAGTTTCCCCATTACCTTGCCAAGGAATTTTACTAGATTCCTACTATCCCACCTCAATATGAACTCTCAAAGTTCTCTCTCTGTTAATGAGTTCTCTGGCTGTTGGGGATAAAAAAGAATATGTCTGCGTGAATTCCTCTGGAATATGTGTCAGATAGGCTCCATTTCCAGGATGGCCATGTAAGCTTTTAACAGACTGAACTTACCATAGCTAGAGGCTGTAAAATAGACACAAAATACAAAAACCAACTACTTGAAGGTCTGGAGAATGAAAAAAAGCAGGGAGATCCTGGAAGGGAGTCAAAATTGGAAGGGACAGGCATGTACTAAGTTTCTAGTTTTTATTTCCAGCTTTTCTCTTGAGAGCAGACCTCAGTAATGTCATAAAACTCCAATAGAAAACCTATAGTCTTTCTGCCCTGAAGAGCTGGGACAGTTTGGGACAACCACAGTAGCTGGGATGTGAGGGGGTATCCTGGAAAGGAGAGAGACAGAGAGGGTGAGTCCTGGATTCTGTGTACAAACTCAGCACAGATCAGAAGGGAGCCCCAGAAGAATACAGGCAGGTGGCTGACTATAGGCAGCCTGGCTAAGGTAATAAAAAGAACTGAATTGAAACTTGAGCTGCTGCCCAAGAGACAGAGTTTGCAGTGTGAGTCTGAATGCGTCACCCGTGAATCACTCTTCACTGAGCACAGCTATTTTCACTGTGACTGATACACACAATGTAAATACACCCTTTCCCACTGTTCAGTTGCCTGAGTTTCATATGCTTCTTTCACAATTGTAGGGCTTACGAGGAAGCCAAGAGGTCTAAATTATTTAGAACTAGTTCAAAGCCTCAGCCAAGAGTTTGACGTGAGATTTTAGGGATAATATTTCTGTCACAATTCCTACTTCTTTTGCATGATTACTGGTGTGCTGTGAAGATTTCCTCATGCAGTCTAATGTCACTACTGTCTCATGTTGCTGTATTGCATCTTCAGAATGGTGTAGGAAGCATATTGTAAAAATCACAATTAATAATAAACGATAATAGCTAGTATTTTCTGAGCTCTCATGACATGACAGGTACTTATACTTAGTAACTCATTTTATTCTCATGATAACCCTGTTTTATCTATTTAATGGTGGAGGACCAGAGAGGTTGAATACACAGCTATAAAGTGGTAAAACCAGGAGTCAAGAGGAAGAGGAAGCTAAGTTAGTATAGTATGTATACTCATGTACATACTTTCAAAAGTATGGTTTGAATTAGGGGACAGGTATTGTCAGGACTGAGTTTATAGACTCCTGAGCAAGGTAGATTTGAAAAATAATGTTTTTCTGCTAAACTATATTCTATCAAGTTTACTGGAATGAACTTGTCAGGGAGAACGCTAAGAAACACTAGTGTAGGCCCAAAGATTAAACCCTAATTGAAAGGAATAAGAAATGAATGAGCAGTTAGTTAGCTCATCTCAGATGACTTAAGAGTCTGCCTAGGCCATTTATTGACTTCTGTGGCTAAATACCACTGCAGTTTTTATTTATGTTGAGGAGCAAGTTATTGAGTATAATCAATTTGCTTTTAAGTGATTTCACAGTTTAGTTTGTGTGGCCTGTAATTCTTGAAATTTGCTCTGAATTCTACAGGCTCTCGACTGTCACCTTAGTAATGGTAGTGATCATGGTCAAGAATGGCCAAAGAAAGAGAAATACCTTCCTGTGGTGGCGCCAAAGAATTTTTAATAATACCCTGAGCAGTGCGAGGTCTTGGTTAGATGATGCAGGTCTGTGGAGGTATAGGAAGAAGCTGTTACAGTGTCAGGATTAGGTAATACGTAGAGGGTGTTCAGGTTCTGATCTGTCCCATATTGTTTAGGCCACATCTGAAAATTTGTCCTTTGCAGAACTGTATGGTTATAAAATGGACATTTATTCCAGTAATGGAATAGCTTATAATGGACAACAGATAACATGATGATAAACTCTAGACAAAATATGCAAAATAAGAAAAACTGCAAAACTATGAAAATATTTGAAGGTGTTAGAGGATTCTCCCCTTGAAGTAAGGGAAGTGTAATGAATGAGATCCACATTTATTCATGTTCCTCTGAGGCCCTTCCCAGCCATCCCAGTAAATAACTGTCCATGGAATATCATTTTTTCTTATTTGCCTAATGAAGTTTTGTCTTCACTTTTTCCAGGAAAACTTGTTGACACTGATAGGAAGCATTGTTTTTTAGTTGGTATTTATTACACATACATATTTTCCTAGCCTTTTATTATGGGATATTTAATTTTATGTGGACTTGGGGACTTAACATAATTTTCTAGGTTATAGGATATGAGGAAATCAAATATAGAATGAAGGAGTCAGGGAATAGTAACTATATGGCTGTTGGATTAGAACTTGGTTTTTGAAAATATGCAAACTTCATTTGCTTTTTCTGTGTTTTAAAGGTTTGACCTCTGTGTAAATGACTTTAATACAGACATTGATTGCAGTGTACTACAATGTTCATGAATATTGATATAATAAATACTTAATGCTACATTTTGCTTGTAAGTACTTCATTTAGCATGGAATTAGAGAAATTTTACCTGAATCAGTCTGTGAAACAGCCAGAAAAACATAATCATGTCCTTTTGTATAATCTTAAAAACATTTTACTTTATGTGAAGACAAGGGAGACCACAGCCATCTACAAGACAAATAGAGAAGTCTCAGAAGAAACCAAACGTTCAGATACCTTGACCACAGACTTCCAGCATCCAGAATTGTGAGAAAATGTACTTCTCTTGTTTAAGCACTGTCCCCCGCCCCTTGCCAGTTTTACTTTTCCTTATTCATTTGTTCTTGCTTTTGGTTCTGACTTAGGTACATTCATTAAAAAGTGTAGTATTGGTACATTCATCGTCTACACTTCTGGGTTCTAGAGATGAGGGAAGCAAAAAAGCAAAATCAGACAAGCTTAGATTTATATTTCAATATGAAGGATTATGATATATCTTTATACATGTTTGTTAAATTTGTGCAAGATCATACAGATTCTTTGCTTGACTGTCTAGATGAGTATGGTGATGGAATAGTTACAATAATGAAAGCATTTATGGAGTGTCTGTTTTGTGCTAGGAACTGTGAAACATACTTCAAAGGGAGGATCTCATTGATGACAAATGATAACTTGACAGTACTGTGATTAAGGTCATGGGCTCCAGAAGTTTGGTTTCAGTCACTTGTGAATTTGGAAAAATGTCTTTGTTTCTCTGTGCTTTAGTTTCCCGTCTGCAGTTGGACAAAATAATCCTTTTTCTACCTTGCTATTGACAGAGTATTGCACTAGGATGTAGACACCTCTCGTGGACAACTCTCATTAAATGGTCATGGTCATTATCATAGGCCATGGTCTTAGCCACCTTGCTGTGTGTCTGAGTGTGCTGCCTGACACGTAGCGGGTGCTTAGTAAATGTCCTCTGATGTACATCTCTGTAGTTTGTGTTTAAAATGGCTCGTTGGCCATTTGTGGGTAATATATGACTAAACACAGAGAAAAACTTCTCAGCTTTGGAGTTTTACAGATAAATGATGGGCATATGGGCTGAAATCTGTATCGTTCTAGAAATATGAGTACTGAACTATAAGCCCAAGGAAGAGCCTGGCCTTTTCTAATTAATTTATTTTCACGAGAACCATTGTTATTTATCTGCCATGAAGGCAGGTCAGTGGCCCCTGTCTTAGATTGAAGGTCTTTTATCAGTGGTCTTTATACCTAATTAATTAATTGTTATTTACAAAGCACCTCATACATGCCAGGACTGTCCAGGCATGGGGATACATTGGTGAACATCACAGGCTTGGCTTGTGCCTCTGGTGGGATGTGCCAGACATTGAGATATCACCCAAATGTATAATTGCACTTTGAGATGTACTCTGAGGGACAGTGATGGACTGTAGTGAGAAAGGTGACCTTGAGAGTGGACTGCTGATGTGAGCTTTGGGGGAGTCAGCACATTTTTTTCTGTAGAGGATCATATAGTAAACACATTAGGCTTCTGGGCCTTACATTCTCTGTTGCAACCATTTACCTCTTTTTTTTTCTGTGAAAGCAGCCCAGGCCAGTATGTAAATGAATGGCCGGGGCTGTGGCTGTGACTGTGTTCCAGTCAGATTTGATTGACCATAATAGTCAGAGGAGACAGATATGACCGGGGGCAGTAGTTTGATAACCCTTGATTTTGGGATTCAGGAAGGACTTTCTAGAGAAAAGTATTCATTTGTAAAGATAATTTATGTCCTTGTGACAGAATTCAAAAGACTGTAGGGCATTATAATACAAGTGAAATCTTTTACACCCCCTGCTCTTCCTCACAGGTGCACACTCTCTTCAGCTTTGGGTATCATATTCTGACTATAGAGTTTATTTTGTAAGCCACGCCTGTAAATTTAATAATACACTTTTAAAAAGCCATTTACCTGGTAAGCTGAGTTAGTCCAGTTTTGTCTGGGAAAGAGCTGGTGCTGCTGCTTCTGGGTCTGTCGCTGTTCGGTAGAGGTATGAGGTGAGGGAAATGGACTGTGTTTAGTCTCCTCCATCAATAAGTGGGACACAGTCTTTCAGTACTTAATGTAGGATTTGTGAAATTAGTGTCTACTCTTGAGACATCCTGATAATAAAAATGTATCAGCATGAGGAGAAGGAGCAGCCCTGGAGTTGCCATCGAATGGCACAGAAAAATGGAAGTTACAATCTGGAGCTTCAAATGCTGCTTTCATTTTGTAATTTTAGAGAAGGAACTGTTCTATGTAAGCCAAGTGTGTGAGGCAGTCTGTTGAAAATCTGCTCAAAACTTGGATTTGAAAGCCCCTGGGCGAGAATTTCCATCTTTATTTGCTGTCATGGAATCACATGCTGATTTAATCTGTGGGCTGTTTTGCATTACCTCAGTTGGGAGATGAAAGAGCGTAACCAGAATCTTCCCCTCATTTCCCTTTTGCCCTCTTCCCCACAAAGAAGACCAGGTCTTCATCCTCTTTCTATGATTTGGATTGGAAAAAGGACATTTTCCTTCCCCCCGCCCCCCTGGGTGTTTCTGATGAGAATCAGAGAATCTCATCAAAGTCTATAGGTTGTTTTTATTCAACAAAGCAGTGTCTTTGCAGGTCTACACTGGGAGGCCACTTGGGTGCTTCCCTTTGCTGGACAGGTATATTGCTCCTGTGGGACTCTCACTGCGGGCCTAGGCAGGCATTAGATGAAGTTTCCTCCTCTGGAATCCAAGGAGTTTATCTCCTTCTCTCTTAAATATAGGTCAGGGGTCAGCAACTTTTGCTTCAGAGAGAGTAGACCAGCTAGTAGGTATTTTAGGCTTTGCAGCCATATGGTCTCTGTGGTGACTGCTCAGCTCTGCAGCTGTGCCAAGTAGCTATAGGGAATATAGAAAGGGGCAGGCATGGCTATGTTATGATAAAACTTGCTATTAAAAGCCTTTGTATAATATGTTTGTTCAGGAGAGTTGATTAAGACTTAGTATTCTAGGTCCTGTGGACTGAGTGTTATGCATCCACCCCCAGTTCATATATTGAAGCCCTAATCCTCAACACAGTGGTATTTGGAGGTAGAGGTATAACCACAGAACCAGCTCAAATTGGTTCTGTCCTATTTAACAAGACACTGAGTTACTTTTCAGAGACCACAGACAAGATTTAAAGGGCCAGTAACAGAGGGGAGACTTTAGCCTCCAGCTAAATACGGAACCAAAGTCCCCCCACCCCCTACAGAACCAAAGGACCAGGACAAGACCAAACTTGAACCCTGGAATCCTTTCAGAAGCCAAGCATCCAAGAAGATCTGGTGCTGATGCCCCTTTGCCATAAATGGCCAAGTTCCAAGTTCCAAGTTCTTCTGATAGGAGAACTAAGGAGTTAAGGATTTTAGCTGTTGTTATAGTTGATAGGCTAAAATGATTAATACATGTTGAAAGCTGTAGCTCCAGGAACCGGAATACATGATCTGCCTGACTCCAGGAGGGTGACAAGCCCCATGGGGTCTGCAAGTGATCATACTATCGGAGTTATTGTTTTCCAGCGAGGGAATGTGCAGGGTACAGACAGAGTTTTTGATCAGTAGATAAAGAAATACTAGGAAAATTGGCAACTCCTATCTGGTTATCCTTTTTGCATACCGCTTACCTACCCCTTTTTCTCCTTATGAAAGATTGGCTTGAGACACATGTTAAGATGGTTTTCAAGGTACATAACCTGCAGTCTTTTCAGATTGCCGGCATCTGAATAAAGCTCCTGTAAAGATTCAATGCTTGTCTGTACTTACTGGTTCTAGTAGTGACAGGCAGCGTGACCGCCAACTTTTCCGGTTTCACCTCCAGTTAAAGCTTGCTCCACCAGCATGCATACCTGTTCCCCCAGCTTCTTAAAAACCTTTGGCTTGGCACAGGGAGTGAGATGGATTTGAGGCACCACTAGGTCTCCCATTTTCTTGGTTGGTGCCTTTTTGTTCAATAAACCTTTCCTTAATCCAAAACCTGACATTTTGACTTTTGGCTTTTCAGATCTTTGGGCACATAAACTCTAGGTTCGGTAACAGAACCTTTGAGAAATAATTAATTCATGAAAGTTATTGATGTAAGAAATGCCCAGACTTGTAGAGAATTTTTATAAGAATTTATTTGAGCCAAACAGATGACATATGCAGGGGGAGCAAGATCTTAAATGCTCCCAAGAATAATAGTTTTGAAGTTTCTCTGATGCATTTGAATTGAGGGCATTTAAGGAAGATTACATGAAGGTGGGAGAAAGCAAGGTGGGGCTTGAATTACAAGATGATTGAGATTATTTGCTCTCTTGAGAGTGGTTACATTTTAGAAGGAGGGGTCTGAAAAGAGACGTTGCAAAGCTGTGTTAACCTAGATGTACAGAAACAATGCACAGGGCTTGCTTAAGGCAAACATAAGCCTTTCACTAAACATATTAGAGGCCTGGAGTATGGCTACCCCACCATGACCTGCCCAGGAAGGAATTTATGATCATGTCACCCTGTGATGTTACTTTTCACAGAACCCCTTTTTTGGTCCACAAGGTGGAGCACTCATGAGTGGGATTAGTTCCCATAGAAGAAGAGAGATGATCCCTCTGTTACCTCATATTCCAATTCTTGCTAGTGGTATTCAGGTGGAGCATGGGGTGAGGAGGATTATTCACCCAAGGCCATTCATTGGGGAAAAAGAGGTGATTGATTAGTGATAGCTGTCATAAACTCAGATTGGGGGTACAGTGCTATGCATTTATCTTCCTTGACCCTAGGAATGCCTGGAAATCGAAGTCTTTGCTATTTATATATCAGATAGAGTACAATATTTAAAAGTTTAAAAGAGGTTTATCAAGTGAATGGACATTTAACTTGATGCTTTCCTACAAAACCAAATTTAAACCAGTCATACTGCACAGGAAGTGCTTACTAAATACTTGTAGTGCTAATGTAAATATCTTTTTATTCTGACGGTTTTCCAAAGAAAGGACGTTCTTTGTATTCTATGTTTAATGTCTTTGGTCTGTCAGTATTTTATCTTTTTACATAACAGATCCACTGAAGTCTGTAGTTTAGATGATTTTTTTCTAGTTCTGTTCTTAATTCATTTGTGGCTTAGGCTTTTACATTTTTTACAAATAATATAAACAATAGAGTGCAATTAGAATTTGTATTAACTTTTCTTTGAAATATTACAGAATGGGTAATTAGGAGTGATTCTTCATGTGTACTTCATCAAATTGGTTTGGTTCCTTTACAGTAAATAAAGTGCAGTGCCTTATATACTTACAATGCTCTGAATCTTTTTTTACAGGCACAATATACACTTCACGGCTGTATAACAAAATTTACCTTTTATGTTTTTAGGGTTATAGGATGGGAAGGGAGCAGAGAGCAGGATAAGGAACTGCTGTAATTCTCATAAAATTGATTTTTCTACCACATGATGTGGCATAATAAACATATTTACTTGGTCTTTATCTTAGATTCTTGGCACAGTGCTCCTAAAACCCTTGGAATTTCCTGAATGACAGGAGTGTCGTTTGTTATTTATAACCAGTCACTTTAGCCACACTTGAGTTTATGCTAATGTGTTAATTCCTGGTTGGTGCTTAGAAAGTTTCTAGAGAGGCTGGTCTGTTTAGAAGGTTAGAACTTCCAGTCCCCTTCCTAACCCTACTTCTGGGTAGAGGAGGGGACCTGGAGATTCAGTTCAGCCAACCAGGGCCAATCATTTAATCAGTCATTCTTCTGTAGTGAACCTGAGTTGAAACTCTACAACAAGGAGATTAGGGCAGCTTCCAGAATGGTGCACACATCCAAATGCTGCCTGGGGCAGGTGGTGTGCCTAGAGGACCTAGGAACTCTGCTCACATCCCATATTTTGCCCTATGCGTGTCTTACATTTGGCTGTTGTTTGGTAATAAACTGTTGATTGTAAAGCACTTTCTTTAGTTCTGTGAGTCATTCCAGTGAACTTTTGAACTTGAGGAAGGGCCCGTGGAAACCATCGAATTTGTAGTCTGCTGAGTAGAAGTACAAGGAGCCTGAGAACCCCATTTGCAGTTGGTGTCTGAAGTAGGAAAAGTCTTGTGGGACTGAACCCTGAAACTGCGGGGTCTGTACTAACTCTGGGAGTTAGTGACGGAGTTGGATTGAATTTTTGGACACTTCTGTATGTAAGAGAATTGGAAAATTGGTGTAGAAAAATGACATTTATGTAGTGCTAGAAAACATCACACATAAAATCTGCTCTTGCCAGTGCTTAATTCAATATGGGGCTCAGCATCTCTTGATATTTGGCAGAAAGAACATTCTTGCACCAAAGCATCTGTGAGCCAGGTTATGCTGAAGGTTTCAGAGGGGACATGTGAAGGCATGGCATTCCCACACTGCCATCCTCAAACTTTCTCATAAGAGGTGTCTTTTCTCCTGTGGCCTTTCTCCCTCAGCCTTTTTCCCATGCGCCGAGAAATTTCTTCTATGTCACGTGGAGCAGTTTAACTATATTCCCAAACTGTGTATCCGAGCACTGAAAAGCCCTGTAGTCAACTTGACTCCCTTCTCTTAGTTGAAAGTTTAGAGACCATCTGTGACTTCTTATGCATGTCCTTATTGTATCTCATTCACTTAGCCCACTAGCTTATCAAAATACTCCTTTCAACTATATATGGGAGTCTGAGACAAAATAGATCTCCCTTTGTCCATCTTGTTCATCCCTTTGTTCAGTCTGATTTATTCAGTCAGACTGAATGGAGCTCCTACTTCGTGTCACGCAGAGCTTTAGCATGGGCACCTTTCTGGGAACAAAACCAGTGTTTGCCCAGTGGAGCGGTGATCTATCTCTGTGTATGTAATGTTATTTATACATATAGATATATAGATATAGATATAAGTAAAATGTTACTTACAGGTAGGAAAGTATGAAATAGGAAAGCACTGGCTATATTTCTCTGTAGCCATACTTTCCTTTGCTTTTCTGCTCTTACCATTTGGGGTCCAGTCAGAAATACAGAATCTACACTTGTTACTTGAATAAGGATAATTTAACATAGAAAATTGATCCAGGAATCATTAGAGAATTAAAGAAGTCTTGGAAGGACAAAAAGAAAAGTGACTAAAGCAGAAATTGTAGGTATAGGAGGCAGCTACCACCCCTGGAATAAACGGAGGCCACTGTGGCTCTCCAAGAGCTGGGGGTGTGGAGGAGTTTCTGCAGAGCTGGGACCAGAGCTGTGAGGAAGGGGCCTGCTGGGCTGGTTCTGGTGGCTCTGTGGCTATTTTGGGAGGGCTGGCAGATCTGTAAATGGGGACCAACTGCTGTCTCACTGTGCAGAGCTGTGGCTAGGGCACCTGATGAAAGAATGTCAGCCATACAGATGAGCACATCATTTTCCACCCACCATCCTGGTGGCTTCCCTGCGGTGCCCCATATTGGCGGGACCTCATGGGAAGCTAGTTGGCAAAGGGGAAGATAGTTTGCAGAGTTTCCCCCCACAGAGCAGTGAGCATCTAAGAGGGAGGTTTTGTAGCTTATAGAAAATAGCTTAATAACTGGCATGTCACTGATATGGCCCAAATTTGGGCCCTCTTCCCCTTTCTTAAGATCCGCTGTACTGAATCCCAAAGACGTTGTATAGACTAATGAAAGATAAGTGTGAAATACTCAAATAAAACAAAGTACTTGCACATAGAGATCAATTAGCTCCAGTTTCCTTCTGTCTGGTGTTGGGGTTAGAGTACATTTGTTGTTTTTGCAGTCTGTGGCATTTCCCAAAGGAGTAACTCAAGCAGATGTCAACTTAAAATTGCTTTGGGGAAAACTGTAAAATATAGTTGGATTTTAAAAAGAGGCTGGACTTCTCGCAACCTTTATTAAGATAATGCATATTGGGAATCTCTAAGTAAGTAAAATGAAGTTATATATTTCCCAAATATTTGACTATGGACTTTCTTCCTCCAATTTCTAGCTCACTAATTTGTTTTCTGGTTATATCCCCTTTACTTTCAACTTATCTCTTCTTGCTTTTTGTTTTTTAACTGTAGTTAATTTTTTAAATTAAATTTATTGGGGTAACATTGGTTAATACATTATATAAATTTCATGTGTACAATCCTGTAATATATCAGCTGCATATTGCATTATGTATTCATCACCCAGTCTAGTCTCCTGTTGTCACCAAATATTATTGCGCCTTGATCCCAGGCTAGATTAAAAGGGATTTTACTTTCCAACAACCTTGTAAGGTTGTGGTGGTTGATATTCTAATTTAACATTAGTAAACAGGGTTAGGAGGTCATCTGCCCAATGAGTGCAGGGCAAAGAAGGTCCCACAAGTCTTCAGCCTCACTCTTGTAAGCCCATTTCTCACTATCAATTTCTGAACCTGCCATTATGAAGTCACCAAGAAATACATTATCTTTTGTTTTTATATATCTCATTTTCTCTGTTAACTTTTAGTTTGCACCAGTTGTTAACTTGTAATAATGTCATGTAGCATTTCACTACAGGTTCCTGGAAGAGAAATCATTAGGGTTAAATTTTTCTGAGATTCATTGTTTTTTATTGAATCTTTCAATTTTAAGAAGATATTAGCCCTGGCTGGTGTGGCTCAGTGGATTGAGTGTCGGCCTGCGAACCAAAACATCAGAGGTTCGAATCCCAGTCAGGACACATGCCGGGGTTGCAGACCAGGTCCCTGGTTGGGGGCGTGTGGGAGACAGCTGGTCTGTGTATCTCTTGCACATAGATGTTTCTTTCCCTCTTTCTCCTTCCCTTCCCCTCTCTCTAAAAATAAATAAATAAAATCTTTTAAAAAATTGCTGGGAAAAAAGGTGTAGCCAATGATTAGAATATTATTTTCTTTGCTACTGACATACTAAGTGTCAGATTGTCTTATTTTGTAAGGGTCCTTTTGTCTATGTGTTTTTGTTTTTGTTTTTCTGATACCAGTAGACTTTTCAAATGTATGACAGTAGTTCTTTCAAAAATTTTCTGTGGGAAAGTGAATGTCTGTGTCCTACTTTGTAGTATAAATTCTCTTTTCGGGAATTATTTTCAAGTTTCATTTTCACATTATCCAGTTTTATGAAGGCTTGCCTTGAATTTAAGTTCTCTGTGTTAGTCATTCAGATACATATAGGTAAGGTTTAGCTATACTCCCCTTCCCTTACTCTGTTTGAAGAATATTAAATTATTGCCAGAGCAGAGATAACTAATGTGAATTGAAAGGTTTGGCATGTGTACCCTGGCTGGTGTGGCTCAGTTGGTTGGAGTTTTGTTCTGTAAACCAAAGGTGGTAAGTTCAATTCATGGTCAGGGCACAGGCCTAGGTTGCCTAGATTGTGGGTGTGGTCTTCTAGTCTGGGTGTGTATGAGACGCACCATCAATGTTTCTCTTTCACATTGATTTTTTTCCCTCTGTCTCTCCCTTTCCCCTCTCCAAAATCAAAGAGCATACCCTCAGGCGAGGATAAAAAAAATTAAAAAAAGAAAGATTAGGCATATGCTTTTCTTTCATAAGTAGGACATTTCATGTGGATTTTTGTGGGCAGGCAATGGGATTTAACACTTGAGATGGTAATTTCTCCTATAAATGGTAATTCTGACAGAAACATGAGACAAGTGACATTTTCTATAGTGCTATCTTCCTTAATAGAACATTCTAAGAACTTGTTTTCCATAGTAGTCATATTTTTCTTAACAAGAATGAAGTCCCTTTCTAAACATAAAGAGTAGATTCATGGAACCTTGCAACTATCACTCTGTACAGCAAACTTGTAAAATGTTCAAGAGCCAGCCTGTGGAATTTCTCCTACAAATGCCACTCATTTACTACTCTCAGAGTCAGTTCTCTGAGCATGGGAGATTGTTCGGCCTTGACAGGTGAAGGTGTGAGATTGAGTTAGCTAGGTCGCTCAAAACTGTCCCCATAAAGAAGCAATGAGGAGTCTATTTCTACCAGGTAAATCCCATCAAACTCAAATGTATCCTAAACTATTAAGTGCTATTAGATTTTCAGAAGGAGAATGAGTGGAAATAAAGTCTGCCCCTTGCAAGCTTTCACTAATTTATTGGAAGGGACTTTGGGGAGTAATTTAAGGAGAAACTAAAGGGTATGGTTGAGGAAGGGGACAGGGCTCTATGAAGGAGAGTATCTGATGCGCTGAGTTGACGCCTTTGGCTGTGCCGAACACCTTTGGTTACCTTATCTCTTTGGGCTTCTGTGGCATCCTAACAAAGGAACAGTACAGTTTTCCAAGAAGTGGTAAGACAAAGGAAAAGGATTTTGAGCTTCTAGGGGTAGTAAATTGTAGGAAGGTAAAATAGAAGGGACACGAATAGGAGAGAAGGACTAGTTATTTAAGTTTCTTATGTTGAGCGTGTCTGGGGCTACGAGTAGTTTGTCTCTCATGATTAATATTGTCCTGCCCTTCCAGTTGGAGGGAGAAGAGAGGCAGAGAGGTTTTCTTGTGCCTGCTTCTTTTCAGTTGTTTTCAGCTCAAAATAATTCTTATGCCAGAGTGGTGTATTTTGGGGTGGCATATGCCGAAGCCCTTCATTTGTCTCCATAACAATTTTTATCCCTGTTTAAGCATGTATACTCTTATGTGATCCTTTTATCTGTCACATGCTTGTTTTTCTCTATATTTTGCTTTGGTCATATATATATATATATTCATTGATATAATTTAAGAGCTGATTCATTCACTTAAACCAGATTTTCAACTGGTATGCCATGGCACCCTGGTACAACACAAGGATTTTTAAAACATGTAATACCTATTTTAGTCAGGGACACTACCTCTTTTTCCTTAGACTGTCAAATAAAAAAATGATAGCCAACACTGGTGTGAGTGAATCAAAATTATACCTATATTTTTTGTCAGATCAGCAAAAAATATATTTTTTGTTGTGCCACAGAATTTGAGTAATTAATTTACCTGTGTCATTGCAACTGGAAAAACAGGAGTTGGTGCTGCCTGTCTCTGCTAGAACCAGTATGCAAAAACAAGGATTGAATCTATGGGCACTTTATTCAGATGGGCAGCAATCTGAGAAGACAGCGGGTTTGCATCCTAACAGACCATCTTAAATTCCATTTTAAACCAACACTTTTTATAAGGAGAAAAAAAGCATAGGTAAGGGGTTTGGAATTCAGGAAAAAAGTCAATCATATAAAAAGCTGCAGCATTCTTTCACCTGTGTCCTGGGTACTGGTCTTTATCTGTATCCTGGGCAAGGGGATGTCTCTCCCCGGAACACAATGGTTCAGATACCATCTTGATTGCTTTAGTCCTCCTGGGGCACAAAGGTGCAACTGTCTATGGTCTCCTGGAGTCAGGGTGGGTCATACCTTCAGTTCCTGAAACAATAGCTTTTTACGTGCATTGATTACTAAGCTCATTATCTATTACCTAAACCAAAATTTTCCAACCCTTGGTTCCCGGATCACCATGAGATGAAAAAGGTTGAAAATTGCTGATTTAAACTGTTTTACAGTATTTCACTGGCTGTGCCACGTCTTATTAATCCTTAGTTTTTATGTCTCTTTAATCAAGGGAGGCCTTGTGTTTTCTCCTTGGAGCAAAGCTGCAGAGCTGTTTGCCTGTTGCTGGTGGGACTAATATTAAATAATAAAGAAGGTTGTAAGATCAAAGACCTAGCAGCTCTGAGGTAGAGGAGGAATAATGTACAGGCATCTCAATAACTGCCATGCAAAGGCCAATTTGGGCAAAAAAAATCTTAAGGTTAAGCCTGTTTCTAAAGAAACGCTTTTTTCTGATACATAAAATTCACTAGGTTTATATGAACTGTGTAAAGTGTGTGTGTATGCTGTGTGCATGTCTGTGTATGTCTGTCTAATACTATATTTCTTTTTACCTTAAACCCCACGTCTAATTCGTGAGTAAGCTTTGCTTTACCACCAGACTGTATCCAGAATCCCTTCATTTCTGTTCCCTTCTCTGTTGTTTAGTTGAGGGGTCTGCAAACCCAATTCTGTTTTTGTAAATAGCACTTTATTGGAACACAGCAATGCCCATTATTTTATATATTATCTATGCTTGTTTTATGCTACCAAGGCAGAGTTGAATCGTTGCAATAGAAACTATAAGGCAGAGTTGAATAGTTGTAACAGAAACTATCTGGCCTCAATGCCTAAAATATTTACAATTTGGCTGTTTATAGGAAAAGTTTGATGATTGTGGCCAGGTTTAATGCACTTTTCTGGTAACTGGTTTCATTGTGTAAACCAAAGATGGAATGACTCTTCTAAAATGTGATTTTGATCATGCCCACCGTAATTTTAAAATCACCTGATTTGAAAATGGTGAATGAAATCTAAACTCTCACCAGTAGCTCATGGCACCTGCATGGTCTGCTTCCTGCGCACCTTCCCATCTTCATCTCTGCCCCTGCTCACACCGGTCATTTCCTCCTGCAGTGTCTTCACATGTCCATCTCCTTTCTGTCTTCAGGGCTCTGCACAGATGCCACTTCCTCTGAGGTCACTGCTCAGTCTGCTCTGGCTTCCCTAGTTTCTCATATATATTTTATTTTCTTCATAGCACCTCCCACTCTAATTACATTCCTCATTTGTGTGTTGTGTTCTTCTTCCCTGCCTCCCCTCTTAGGATATAAACCTTGTAACAGCAGCTTATCTGTGCAGTGGATCTGTAGATCTGGGATGACAGCAAACATGGCATTGTGAATGCCCAGGGGAAAGTCATTAAACAAATGAACAATGTACAGGTTCTGCCAGTGGCCTTGGTAGGAGTTAAATGCACGTATATATTTATGCTACCTCAGTTTGTTTTCTTGCCATGTATCAATAAGTCTTGCCCACTTCTGTTCACAGTATAATACTAGGGTGATTCTCCTCTGTGACATAATGGAGCCAGCATGCTCTCCACTAGGGGACAGGCAGGCATTTTGAAATGATGCTGTTCAGTATTTATACATTTATTTTTGCTGTTTTGTTACTATGCTAATGTTTATCAAGATTGTATTTTTTTTCTTCCTTTTCTTTCTTTTCTTTTTTTTTTTTTTTTTTGCTGTTGGCAGAGCAGAGGTGTGGAGTTAGGGAGTGAAATTTCTGCTGTGCATTTGTCCTGATTACAAAGAGTTTTGCATTTTTTAGCTCCTTACAAAAAAAATAGGCTCCCTATCTGCTGAACCTGGGATAAAAAGAACCAGACAGTATTTGTGAGAATCTTAATTCTTTTGATTTAGTGAAACCCATCCAGAAATCCCTCTCTCATTCAGGGCTTCCCGTTTCCCCACTGAACCTCTTTTTCAGGGCAGCTCTGTACCCTCCTGCAGGGAAATCTGTGTACTGCCTCCAGCTCCTCCTGCTACCCAGGTTGTTTCCCTGCTCAGTGGGCTGGGATGCCATTCACAGTTAAGGTCTCATTGGAGAGCACAGACACTGGAGTCAGACGTACCTGGGTGGGAAATGTCCCTCTGCCTCTGACCAGCCCTGTGACTCTCAGCAGGCACTTAGCTTCTCTGAGCCTTAATTTGCTCATCTATAAAATTGGCCTCATCCAGTTTTTTCCTTGCAGGGTTGTGGTGAGGGTTCAATGAGGCAATGCTTGTCAAATGTAGAGTATAGCTTCTGTAACTTCAAAGCATTCATACATGTTAGCTAGTGTTCAGTTTGATTAAAAAATACAAGACTTAGGCAAGGTACCTTTGAGGTAGGGGAAAAATTCCTCTTTCCCTTCTCTGGTTCTTTTTGGCTGGCTGGATAAGCAAATCAGCAGGAGGCAGATTGACAAGAGAAAAATCAAATTTAATCTCATGCACATGGGAACCGTGCATTCAGGAGAGGTTCAGAAATAGAAAGGGGGGTTGAGGTATTAAGACATCCTGAGCTAAGGATGAGGTAAGGTGCTTTGGAGGCTTCAAAAGCTCATTGCAGGATGATAGGAAGAGATTCAGTAAGTAGTACATTGCCCTGCCCTATAGACACGTCAAAAGAAGTTGTCTCTGATAATCTGTTATGAGCAAGGCTTCTAATTCAAATTTTTCTAACTAAAATGCTTCCATATAATTAAAGGGAGGGGATGGGCAGAAGTTTCTCTTGAGACTGAAGCTAAAATTGCCTTTAGCTGAAAGTAATGTGCATATCACTTGTGTGACCTCCACATACACCAAGAAGGATTTAAAAAAAAAATATTTATTGATTTGAAAGAGAGAGAGAGAAAGAAACATTGATTTGTTGTTCCACTTATTCATGCATTCAATGGTTTATTCTTGTATTGCCCTGACCAGGCATTGAATCTGCAACCTTGGTGTATGGGGACGATGCCCAAACCAACTGTGCTACCTGGACAGGGTCCTAAAAGAAGAATTAATTCTAAACTAGGAAACTGCTATGATACAATTTTTGGATAGTCTGAAAGCTCAACTTTGAATTCTTTCCTAGTAGGACAGATTATTTTATAATTTTAGTGGACGCTGCCCCATACCCACAACTGCCTGGTCGTAAGAGAGGTGTGGTGCTATCAGAGATGCTTTGTAAGTGGAGCAGAAATGGCTGTAGGCTCTTAGTTTGATTCTAGTCTGATTTTTTGTAAAGAAGAGTTAAAGTATTGTTTTTCTCTTGATCAGGAAACTTAAAAGTACTTTTCTAGTTATTTACTCTAATTAAATTCCACATCCTATCAACACTGTTTTTTCAGGCACCATGCCATCTTTATTATGTTCCCAATTTGGCAGTCACTTTATTTTCTCTTCTTTGAAAAAAAGAAAACTGCAACTTTTAGATCGGTAATGGCTGTGTATTTTTTGTCTGGTGGTGGTTCCAAGTCCATTTTATTGACATAGGATTCACAGACTGACCCAGAAAAATCAGTCAGTCAATCAGTCAATCAGTCAGAATAATAGAAAGCTCATGGCTTTTTTTGGCAGGCTTGGATTCAAATATTGACTATTACTGAACCAGATGAATGGCATTAGATGAGTTACTTAACCTCTCTTACCTTTAAATTTTCTCATCAGTGAGATGGGAATTTATTTCATTGCTCAAACTTGATGGCCAGTAAATTTACTTGGCACAAATAGCACATTTTAAGTTGCCTACCGAGTGTGAGATTTGTCTGGCCCTTCCTATTATAAATTACAGTTTTGTTTCCTTTTATGGTTGTTGAGTGATTTAAGTATAGAGAGTCACTATTAGAGTTTAAAAATACCTCCCCCATGCATTTAAAATGAACAGCAGGACACCATGGGCAAATGACTTTGTCATTTATGTGATGACCACCTACTATTTTTATTCTGGTGATTGCTAAGTTTCCCCTTTTTACATATTCTCTCCTCTTTTGTATTTCTGTGTTAAATAATAGCTAATATTTTCCTTTGAGTACTTATGTTATGCTGGGCCCTTTTTCAATTGATTTATAATATTAGCTGATTTAATTCTCACAATAACTATGAAAATGTGCCTGTTCCTTGGTTATGTAAATGAGAAAAGTCATTTTAGCTGCCTTTTCTTTCACCAGAGTGTTGGTAGCCTCTCTGTGTGACACTGCTAGAGTGTCAGAACTCAGCCATGTTGGACTAGTTAATTGGTTAATTAGTTTTTTTTACAGGGTGCAAAGTGGGGATGTCACCACTAAGGGAGTCGATTTGCCTGCTCACATCAAGCCCACTAAGATGAACAGGATGCTGTGGCTGGGTAGTTCAGTTGTTTACAGTGTTGTCCCTATGTGCCAGGGTTGCACGTTCATTCTCTGGTCAGGACACACACAGGAAGCAACCAGTGAATGCACTAATAAGTGAACAATAAATCAATGTTTTTTCCTCTCTCAAAAACCCATCAATTAAAAAAAAAAGAGAGATGAACAGGAGTTTGCAGCAAAGAAAGTAAGGGTTTGTTTTTAAGAAGTGGTCCATGTCTGGAGTCACAAGTGAGCTGATGGTCAAAGACCTGGCACCCTGGGGTTTCTAGAAGTTGAGTTATATAGGCCTAAGGGAGTTAACGTCGTCATGGTTGTGATTTCTACTGATTGGTCAGTGCTAGGGTAGGAGGTATCGATCATTGCCTCTGGTCCTGATGTCAGCCATGGCATCACTTTCTCTGGCTTTGCAAGAATTTGGCCAATGGGCTCATTCTAGAGCCGAGACACAATTGAGGCCTGGATGTTGTCTCTAGTTTGACTGAAACTCTGTCTCTGGAGTTAACAGGCCCAGGGCTTTGTTCCTAAGGTTATTTGATGCTTAACAGAACCTTGTCCTGAGGGCTTAATGATTAAGGGAGTGCACTTGGAAGGGAGGAGGGAGGTGAGTCAGGGTGCTGGATGAGGCTAGCTTGAATCAAAAGGAAAGAAAGAAGAAAAAGTCATATTAAAGATATGAAGTTTCTGCATGGTTACAAGGATAACTTGAATGGAGAAGGGTCAGGAGCATTCTAGTTTTAGACAAAAGAGATGCTAATGCTATATTTTCAAAGGTGACTCCCCAAAAGGCCCCACACTTCAGCCTGAATGCCGAATAAAATACAACAAAGGGTCAGCACGTACATTCCTGCTCTTCCTTTTATGTTTCCTCTTAGTATTTATTTCCTTGAGCTTAGGCTGCTAATCACACACTATGTTGCTTTTCTTTATTTGTTTCTTTAACATATTTTTTTTTTTTCTGAAGGAGGAGTTGATGTGCTAGAATGATCACATTAAGAGCCAAACAGAAAAATACTATTATTTTTTATTATCATTATTATTATTTTTCCTCTTAAAAATAGGACTCCACTTAATCTCTTTTACAAGGCAACAGAGAAGTGGCTTTCTCATCAGAGTGTGTTTTAAGCAATCAGGCCATTATTTTGTGATACTCATATTGAGATCTGTCTTTATATCTGCACCAGTACGTTTATTTGAAGCCTTAGTATTTCATAGGTAACATGACTAAGGTAGATTTATGGGTGCTAATTTGCATGCAGAATGACATTGGCAGAAACTAAACTATAACATATACCAACTTTTGGCCTTCCAAAGCCCACTGAGCAACTGCCTTCCTTGCCTTGTCCATAAACAAGAGGGAATTTTATTTTCCTCTGAGTTTACAGCTAATTCCTTGTCTGTTTTCCACTGTCTCGTTGCTGTTGAGAGCTCAAAATGAGGAATGAGGTTTAATAGCCTCTTCCTATGGAACTTGTAGGAAGTAGTTGTGTGTGACAGAGAACACAAGCTTTTGTCCCTGCTGCTCCCACTTGCACTGCATGTCAAGAACCCTGCTGTATTTAAGTAAAGGGTTAAAGGGCGTAAGCCCTTCATTTTCCAGACAAATTAAGAGAGACTCAAGGCTGTGTAGTTTTGTTAAAGACTAGCCGTGTGTATTTCCTCTCAATGTTGTTTTTAAGTAGATTGATTTTCATTACACAAATAATAAATGGTTTTTTCTATAAATTAAAAAAAAATTACAGATTAGGTTAAGTCTTCCTTTGATTACCATCTTCCAGGTTTGCCCTCCTCAATTTTCCTGGCATTAAGCTTGATGAACTTCATCTGGACCTTTTCCTATACATTTAACTTATTCAGGGCTCTATCTTTAAAAGATCCAGAATGTTGCTTGGTGTGTGGACATGTGTATCTGAAATAGAAATGTTATTGACTGCATGTGTTGAAAGAGACTTGCTGATTTCTTTTAGTAATGTGCCTTGGAGAACAATCAGCATTAGGATGTTCATACTTATCAGGTTAGACTGGTCAATGATGCTATTACAAGTTATTCTCAAGATCTTGGTGGTAAACACATCAGAGATTTATTTCTCATTCATGCAAACATGGGTCAGGTGACACCGAGGCCGTGGTCCTCCATGTGTTAACTCAAGAATCCAGGCTGATTCAACCGCTTGACTCCACCCTTTCCACTTGTGGTTTCCAGGTCCTTTCAGCCATCAAAAATCATTCTGGAGGATTTGCACATGGTTGCTCAAAAGTTTGGCCTGCTAGTTATAAGGGAAGTGAGAATGTTGGGGAACACATGAATATTGGATTGGCTGTTGTATTGGCACAGATATTTTCAAACCTCATATAGTCTGGATATACTATGGTTTGTTAGCCAGTCTTTTTTATTCCAACTTTATCTTCTACCATGTATAATACTACATAAAAGATCCCTGTCTCTATTCCCAGTATATGTGTGAGTGTTTTGCTAGGTTAGACCCAAGAAGTCTACGGGGGTGGGTATTTTAGTTGTTGTAAAAACTGTCAAATTGTTTTTGAAGGTGTTTGCACTGGTGTTTTGTTTGCATAAGTAAGTAGTGTGTGAGAAACATTTCACTGTACCTTCACAGTGACATTATCAAATGTTCATTCCTTTTGGCAGAATGACTTTTCATTTTTATTTTATTTTCTATTCTTCTGATTAGTAGTGAGTTTGTGGCTCTAATACCCCTTGATGCTGCTTTCTTGAGTGAAGCAGGATTGCTGTGGAAACTCAGGCTGAAGACAATGATGCCAGAGCCAGTGGGCAGATGTGGCTCACAGATGTTCCCTTTGGGGGGTGCCCAGCTCAAAGACATTACTTTCAGCCTCCCTTTATTGATTTTTTTCTTCCTGTGGTGCTATTTCATTAGTCTCTACAACTATAATTTTAAAATCATGGGGCCAAGAATGATTTCTCAATTCTGTCATTTTTTTTTTTTTTTCCTGTGTAGCTGTCTAATTTGTGCTTTGATTTTTTTTTTTTTTTTTTTGGTGAATTTTTGCCCTCTCAGTCATTGTATTTTTATCTCTTGGTTCTTCGTCCTTTCATTCTTTTTTTTTTTTCATTCTTTTTCTTCTACCTCTGCTCCCTAGTTCCCTTAGGCCTTAAATCTTTATGTGCAACTTTTAAGTTGTATCTTCCCCTTCCCCTTCTAGCTTAGAAGTGGTTGCTCTTCCAGACACATGGAAGGGAGGGGAGATGGAGGTCAGTATACAAGTCCCATAGAAACCAAACCCAGGTGCCCACCCACCTCCCTGTTTTGAGACCATGATATTGTTCCTAATATGACCACTTTGCCAAAATCCATGTGAAGGAAGGAAAGAAAATTGGAATTTGTCCAGTTCCCATCCTGCTTCTGGCTCACTGTAGGATCCCTAGGCATATTAAATCCCCTCTTTAGGCTTCAGATTCCTGAGTGTGGAAAAAAACAAACAAACAAAAAAAAAGGAGTTTGGACCCCAGAAGTCTTTTCATACCTTGGAATCTGAATATATGAGACATGCCTGCCTGGGAAACTGCACAGAGTAGGGTCCCAATGTCAACAATGTTGCCTTCATAAGTGGGCCCACTGCCATTTCCTTTGCTCCTCTGCCTTGAAGGGGAGCCTGCAGGCTCTGTGGAGCATCAGGTCTTTTAATAAACTTTAACAGGGAAAGACAAGTAGATGTCAAGGTGTTAGAGCCAATGGAAAGCAAACAGGAAGACTCCTTTACCAGCCCAAGGAGCGGAAGGAGGTGGTGTTATGAGGCCAGGACCAGCTGACAGGGGCAGGAGGCATGGTGGCAGAGATGGTGGGACTGGACTTATGGAAGAAACGGTTGTCTGGAGGGACCTGTACCTTCAGAGGAGATGGAGTCACTGCCAGAGTTTCTGTCTGACTCAGAAAGAGGATGACAAAGCCTGTCCAGTCTGTGAGTAGAGCCTCAAGTTAAGGCAGAATATTGATGGAAAAGAGCGTAGGGGGAGCCGAAGGCAAGCAGGCAAATAATTGGCGGAACAATTGAAAGGCCCTGTGTCAGATGATCTTTAAACTCCCTTCCATTGCTCCCTTTCCAGAGTTCATGGGTTTCCTGGGCAAGTCTTAACTTCTGTAGTTGAGATACTAGTTTTGGGTTTTAATAGGTAGCTCTCTTTTTAGGAATTGAAAAAAATGCTTTCTACCTGCCTAGTGTCTTAGGACAGCACCTATTCACACCTCCCTTCCAAAGTCTGGAGCAGTTACTGTTTTTGTTGCATGCACTCGGTCAGTGTTTCATGAGGTTTCTATTCATGGTAGACGTTTGAAGATAGGAACATGATTTTTCTCATCCCAATCTGTCTTTATTACCAGGAGGCTTCTGGGATTGTGGGGCCGGAATCCAAAGGAAGGGAACCAGAAGTATTACACAGTAACCAATACTGTCCATCAGAAAATCTGATTGACAGCCTCCTGTGATCTTGGGCAATCCCTTCAGCCTGGGTTTCCTAGGATGGAGTTTTAGTTAGGACAGGTGAGGTTCTATAGAAAGGCTAGGTTCTGCAACAGTAAGAAATATTCCTTAGGATCTCATTGGCTAAAAGTTTACAAAGGTTTATTTTTCACTACACATGCATTGTGAGTCACCTGAGAATGTGTTGGTCCTCACTCTGGCCCCTGGCTGGTACATCTGCTGCCATGTTGAATACTGACATTCCCTGGTCCAGGAGAGAGCAAATTTCATATGGATTTATAGCTTACCTGTATTTTGCCATGTATAATGCCAACTTTTGTGCCCAAAGTTTTGAAGGAAAATAATGATGTGCATTATACATGGGTACAATGATTGCATAATCCTGTGTATAATGCCCACAAAAGTGTGGGTTTGCATTATACACAGGAGCGCATTATATGCAACAAAATACAGTATCTGCCAGAGCTAGTTACAAGCCTCATCTAACTTTAGCTAGGGCTAGGAAATGCCTGGAAGAAGGAAGGTTAGGGATATTTGTTGGCTTGCATTAATGACAGCTATTGAGAATGATAAAGTACTTGACTTTTCATGATTGTTTTGATTGTTCGATACATGAGTGTTCAGCATGATGCCTAACACATGGTAACTGCTCAGTCAGTAGTAGACAGAACTGTTATCATTATTGTTATTTACTACTCAGCATTTGATTACATTTCTGCATAATTTACACTATCCACTTTCTTAGCATGTGTCTCTCTTCCTTTTTTCTTCCCCCTGAAAATGCAAAATTAGACTTAAGTTTTCCTCTCTAGATATATTACAAATTCTTAATGAATGAAGTTGAGTTAATGAAGTTTTAGTCCCAGTCAGTGGCCCTATTCTTTCAAGTTTAGGGTTGACCAACACAGATGATTATTGATCACTTTGTGGAGTTGGCTTGGAATCAGCAATGGCTTTAGAACCATGTTCACTGTGTTAGTTTTCAATTTAAGAGTAACCAACTTTAAGCAGGCTTTCATTTGAATCAATGCAGAAACAGTCAATATGTATTATATGTCTGTGAAGCTGGTCTCTAGATCAATTGCAATTAGTTTGCAGCAGAGTGCATTAAAATACCTAAAATTAATACAGAGAGTGTTCTGATGAACAGGAATCAACTGTGACCACACTGGCTGTTTTTAATCTTTCTCAAATGTTCTTTTCAAACCATATTTTTTTTCCTTCTTCTGTAAACTGCTTTAAATTGGTGTGTCAACATAGACTTACTCTATTGATCCTTCCCCATTTGTCTTTTAAAAGTGTCCCAGAATATGGCACGTATCTAATGTATAAACTTTTTCTTCTTTAGGGAGCTTTTACTAAACGCTTAAAACTTGACTTTTTCTTGGTATGTTATGTGATGTGCTATTAAGACTATTGAGACAATGAATATGTTCATTTTTGAAATTTTGTGTTTTTAAAATTACTAGTATCTCATTAAAACTTCTAAAAAATTTAGAATTAAGGTTAAAAAATCCCATCCAGTTATACAATATTGAGTAAATGATGTGAGCATTGCTCACCTGGCAATTTATTTTTATCCCAGTATGTTTCTATAGAAGTGCAGGCAATCTCAATATTGAAAACATGATTTCCAATATTAATAAGGATAAAACAGAGAGATATCTTTAGGTTTAATCATGTCAAAATTTGAATTTTTAAAAAGTATGTAAATTTTGTTTATTTCAGGTCTGAAGTACTTTTTTTATTCTTAGAGGAGGTCAGTTTCTGGAAGTGAAAAATTATTTGAATAAGGGGACAAAAGGACAAAAGGCAGGGTCTATGCATTTGGATATCATTTGGTATTTTTTTGAGTATCTTCACTTGCCAAGCACTGTCACATTCTTTGCAAAGATACAGAGATGAAGAAGAAACACTCTCTGCCCGTGAGTAGAACCCCATCTCATTGCAAGGTGCTGGATCCTCTTTGGAATGGCTTTTGTCCAGAAGGGCTCCATGCATTATAACTTGGAGATTTCAGAATAAAATGTCATTTTAAAAGACACATTAGAGGTGCTGAAAGCTCCATGGTTCCATGTGGTAAAGCCCTGTGGATCTCAGTTGATGGTCTGTGCTTCTGCCTTGGACATCCATTGAGGCCTTTGACAGAAACCACAGGGAGAGTGTCAGGAGGACTCCCGCCACCACTGTTGTGATCAGTTGTTTTGCTGTCTTTGTGCATTGGGGGCATTGTCACCCCAGCTCCTGTGAGCAGTGGGTCCTCTGCATCATGGGTGGAAATGAGCTTAAACTAAATGTTTTCGTTTAGTTTTTTTCCTGTTTTTTTTTTCTTCTTTTCAACATTAGGCTTATGGATTTGATAGGGAATGCTTTTATCTTATTGGATAAAATGTGAAGAATCTATTACGTTCATGTTATTCTGCCCTTTGATTATCTTCTCTGTGCACAGATAAAAACTAATTGATGTGTAGCAAGGTGACTTTTATATACTAGTTGCAGTTTTTAGGAACTAGTTTACTTAATGATGACACTTTCCGGTTGTTGAACTCAGCTTTGGTTTTGAAAATCTTGTTAAACATGTAAGGATTATACCTAGACTCCATTAAAAACGATGGTAAAGAAATGGATTAGTCTCCGGCCCATTGACCGCAAAGTGTTAAAAAAATTTTCGTGAGCTACCTTACAATGATTAACAATGTTCATACAGGTACTGAAATAATGCTATGAACTTTTTTCATAGGGTGAGGATAGCAGAATCATACGCTACGTAATGGAGTCCTTAACTGTTTTTAAAAATAACTTTTTATTTTAAAATACTTATAGACTTATAGTTAGCTGTAAAAATAGTGCAAGAGTCCCTTGTGCTTTTCTAGCCTCCCTTAATGTTGACATCTTACATAGTTTTAGTACAGTATCAAAACCAGGAGATTGAGATAGGTACATTACTGTTAACTACACGCAGATCTTACTGCGTTTTCATAGCTTGTTAAAACTTGCATGCATTTGTATATGTAGTTATCCTTAAGATTTTGATTAGAAAAACAATTAACCATGAAGAATTTATATCCGTTTTTTTCTTTAATCTAAAACCTGTGTTGCTGATTATCATTTGAGGATATCTATAGTAAGACTGGCCATGTAGGTTGTCTTGTTATTTCTCTTGTTATTAATGTTTTCTTGCCTCTTTCTCCAATTTCTCTAGGCAGTTCAATTAACTCCCAGACGATGGCTGAACCTGCAGGAATACCAGAGCAAGAAACTGATGGCTGACAACGGAGTGAAAGTTCAAAGATTCTTTGTAGTGGACACTGCAAACGAGGCTCTGGAGGCTGCTAAGAAACTAAGTAAGCTTACACATACAGGTGAAGTATATTGGCTGAAAGCAGTGAATTCACAGGTAGCTGTTTCCCACCAGTTAAATTACTTTGTTGTGTGTTATACTAATACTGACAGATAACCACAGAGAACTTTGAGTTACAAAGGCAAAAAAGCCTAATAAGGTATATTTTTGTAGGAGAGAGCAGCATATGGGATGTTACTGTATGGGCATTTTTCAAGTTTTTGTTACCATTTCACCCAGTTTTCATATCTGTGGTTTAGTGGCTCAAAGAAATATGATAGAAGGGTATGGAGTGTCAAAGAGAAACCCATAGCAGGGTATGTCAGGGAAGGTAGTTGGTATCCTTTTTTAAGCCTCTTAGAACATGAAGAACGTTCCCCCTGACTGACTGGAAGAGAGAAAGGGGAAGAATGTATATTTCAAAGTCAAGTTGACTTTGGTTCAGCGTTTTGCCATTTCATTTGCCAACTCTGATTTTTATATTAGTGCCTCAGTTTCCTTATCTATAAATCAAGGCTGATGTGTTTATTTCCCAGTGCTATTGTATTTCTTTAAGGGAGAATATACATTTATATATACATGGTAGAAAGTCTAACTAGTTTCTCTATAGATTGAGAAATTAGGTATCAGGTCCTACTGTCTGTTTTTCAGTGGACTTTCCTTCTGTTGACCTCCAGACTCTTATTGTTGGCCTGGAGTAGCACTGTCTAGTAGAAGTATCAGTATAATATGAGCCACATAAACATTTTTAAATTTTCTGAGTCACCTTAAGAAAACTAAAAAGAAATGGATGAAATTAATTTTATGTTTTGTTTACCCTCAATATATTTAAAATATGATTTTAACATGTAATTAATATAAAGTAATTATCAGTGGGATGTTTTATACATTTTTTTGGTTCTAATCTTCACAAATGCAGTTTATATTTTGCAACTCCAGTACATCTCAATTCACACCAGCCACATGTCATGTGCTTAGGCAGACATGTGGCTGGTGGCTCTCATATTGGACACCTCAGGTCTGGACATGAGAAGATTTTGCATGTGCATGTTCTGCCTGCACCTTTGGAGAGCAGGTGTTTCCTATGACAAGAGAAGAATAGAGCATTTGCTAACTGGCCTTGCTCAGGGCACAATGAAGTTGGAGAGTGTGAGATAGAGGCAGGCTTCATATCTCAATTTTCCCATATTCTATGCTCTTTTAAAAATAGGCAGTGCTGTGATGATGAGGTGCTGAGGTGCTTCAGCTGGTAATTGTTCTCCTTTTCTCTCCCTTTCAAAGTTCTTTCAGATGCTTATACACTAGATCCTTTCCCTGTGATGTCAGTTGAAATGTATATTTACTCTTTCCTTCAATAAGTAGTTATTGTTAACTGTGTATTAGGCATCATGGATACAGCTGTGGAAGATAAGCAAGCCCTCTTTCTCCTCATAACTTACATTATTGAAAGAAATTAATTTGTAATTTTCAGATGCTAAATGTAGAAATTGAGAGCAACTGATACATATTTTTTATTCTACTTTTCAGTTACAGTTTACATTTACTATTATTTGGTATTAGTTTCAGGTGAGAGAACCAATATTTTAAGAAATGAAAATTGGTTTAATGTTCAAAACTATCAAAATTATTTTTTTATTGTGAAAAAACTCAGTAAAATTAGCCCTAAACTTGGATATGCACTCCTTAGTAAACTGTGATGATAGACTCAGTAAAGGTTAGTATTTGAGCCTTTTTACGTGAAAGGATCATTTTTGTTTTATACTCCTGTGCTTTGGGGATTGGGTAATGAGAGCAAAGAAATGTAAAGTTCATGTTGGTTTTGGTCTTCATTTTCCCTATTATTTTCTTAAATGTGCTGATACACTAGTGTTCCAGGTCCAAGGTGCTCCTCGAGGGAATTCTGTGGCAGCTGATTAGCCCCCTCAGGCACAGCTGGGAGGACTTCTCTTTCAGGCTGTCATGGGGATTTCGACTTACAGAACTAATTGGCTTCTTAATAATGGATTTGTTTTATAAACATTTATTTAGCCACTGCTTTGTGGTTGGGGATTGTATACTGTGTTTGTGAGGCAGAACATTTTGCTCTGGAGTAATTAGCAAAGTGGCATTTATATGTTGGGGCCAGAGTGAAGGGAGGAGACAGACAATGAAGCAAGTTTAAATAAATGAAAATTAAAATTATAAAATGAAAATAAACTTTTGAAAAGGCCATTTGGGTTTCTGAGGACTGTTTTTAAGGAAATTCAAACTGGATAAAGGTTTGAGAATGGCCTGGCTGTGTGTCTCATCCCTGTGACAATCCTTTAGATGGTATAGCTATGGGAGGTCCTCTCTGTGGTACTGATCTGAGCTGAAAGGGAATTAAGAGAATGAATCCAAGGACTTCATTTGGTGAATGAAGAGTAATCCTTCTCTTATTTAGTGAGCATTTGCTGCAGAAGGAAGGTCTCCTTTCGTTTTTGTTGTTGAATAGACAGTTTTGATCAGAGGGGAAATTTATAGTATTGGAAGGGGAGATGGAATTATCTCCTCTTCCAGTGAACCAAGGTGACAGTAAATATTACAGAAAAGGAAGTATGCATGTCACTGAGATTGCCAGGAGAAAGCAAAATAAGAATCTGGCAAAATTCCAGTGTTTACATTTTTGTCTCTGCAAGATTGATAAGAACCAAGAGTACAGTTGCAGTTTTATCAAATAGATTTGAGGTTAAGGCTAAAACTGGATCCCACATACATCTTTCTGATTGTCCTTACAATGGAACCTCCATTTTATAATTATGATATTTTAATGAAAAAAATTACATAGAAGGATAATAATGCCTAACATGCAGTAAGTGCTCTATAATATTTTATTGGTGTCATCAGCAGCAGCAGCAGCAGCATATAATTTCAGGGGGTTTACTGATGTCACAGTTCAAATTCATAGACGAAGTAGAGATACATGATAGTCAGTATTTTATTGATTGTGTGATAGGAGAGTTCTTATTTTAATTCAGAAAGTTTATAAATGATTGAAATGTATATGCTTACCTTTCCACTTCAGATTTGGATATACTTTTAACATAAAATGACATCTTATAAAATATCTTGAAAATAGATGTTGATGTTAGACATGCCTATGATTTCCAGTAATCTCTGTGTGGGTTTGCAAATCTCTTTCTTTGTGTCTGAACCCACATTCCTGGTTGTCTGTCTGCCACCCATGTATGAGCGTCTCCATCTCTCCTGGCTCAACTGGAACTGGTCACCTGGTCATCTCTAATGCCTCTCATGTCTGTCATATTCAATCAGTTGCCAAATCCTTCCATATTCACTATAGCATTGTTATTTTGCAAAATGAGGGACCAAGCAATATAAGGTTAAAAACTTGCAAAGTTTCTACAGCTAATAATTGATGAGGATGGGATTTCTACCCAGCCAGATTAGATTTAATCTCTTCCCCAAGCATTTTTCCTCTGCTAACTTGATAATGATGTTCTTGGGATTTTTATGTGTGAGTCATCATTTTTAAGATGGAAAATATATATTAATAAAATTAGAAGATTGAATTAAAACTAGTAGCAGCAGGTTCTGAGGACCAATTTATAGAAACTGTGTGATCTGCAGATATTTTCTTAATGATTCATTTTGTTGTATCCTTTTAAGCAATAGAACATTTTGCCATATAGTTATGGAAACTTGTTAATTTGAGCATTTGTTTAAAATGGTTAATGCACACCTTTTGTTTCTCAAATGCAATTCATAAGAAGAAGATACTGAGTGAGAGTCTCATTTTCTTGCACAGAAAATGGATTTATGTCTGATTGAGAGAGTTAATTTGGTTTGGTGAATTAAGTTTTTAATATGTGGGTAATATTCATTTATATACCAGTTTGAATGAGCTACTTTTTATAATCACACTTTGAAGAAGGAATTGTTTTTATTTGCCCACAATTTTCTCAGGAGGTATATTAATTACATATACTCTTCTCTATGGGTTAAATTTAATGTATAAAATCAGCAGATAATTACAGAATACCCACTGTGTGCATGTATGCATAACTAATCTTGATGTTGCCTTTTAATTCTCTTTAAAGATGAATGAAGGAATGTGTTTCTCACATAACTCAAAAGACCTGCCTTAAGAGTATTTGCATTAAGCTTAGGTGAAACTTCATTAGGACCTCCACTTTTTAGTTTTTGGAATTGTCACAATTTGTTAAATATTCCATTTATGTTGATATGAACTCTCAACATTTGATTAAGCAAGGAGATTGTATTTTAAAAATCCAGTTTTATTTTATTTTTTGCCAGGAAAGAAATTGAAATATGAATGGAGAAATTAATATTCTCTGAACTAATGACCTGCATCTTAAAATGGTGATAAGGAGCTTTTATTGAACTTGCCTACCTTTGGATTACATTTAGCTACGATTTAGCTTGATGTTTTTATTTGTCTATATGATAACTTACTCTTTTTGTTTTATATATAATCACATCCTAAAGCCCAGTGAATTACTTATACCATTAAGGAATTGTATTTTATATAAAAAGGGAACTGCCCGTTGACTACTGATTGACGCGTACTATTACTATTAATCCCAAGACAATACAATGCATCACAAGCCTCCTTGATTGTTGTGGCTTAGGATCTTGCCAAAAGATCGTTATATCCTTTCTGTTGAGTTGATGGTCATTATTGTTTTATAAATGAAAGGCAAGGATAACATTGGGTTCTGCATTTTAAATCTTCATTTTACCACTTGATCAGCTGCCTGTTATTTTGAATCTGGAGTCAAGAATGCAAAGAAGCAAGAGGAAGGTAAACACAGACCATCAGAGGTTGTAGCAGGGTCTGCTTTTCAGACATAATGGTGATGTGCTCTCCTCACGATGGTTTCTGTGGCAAGATATGACTGTTCCTGGCTGAGGCTGGCCCCTTTGTTGCTTCCCATTTTTTGATTCTCATTCTCTCACCTCCTTGATGATTATGTGAGCCTCCCAATATCTTTTTGTAATTTACTTGATGCTTATTTCAGCTAATTTCTGTTGCTTATTGCTAAGGACCCTGACTCACCCAGACAGAAACTATTATCGTAAGTCCTGAGACATTATAAATGCTCAGTAAATATTATTGTTATTCAGAAACTTTTCACTTACTAATGCCTGCTTAAAAATTCTCCTTAAAGAGCCCTGGCTGGTATGGCTCAGTGGATTGAGCACCAGCCTGTGAGCCACAGGGTCATTGGTTTGATTCCCAGTCAGGTCACATGCCTGGGTTGTGGGCCAGCTCCCCAATAGGTGGTGCACAAGAGGCAACCACACATTGATGTTTCTCTCCCTCCCTTTCTCCTTCCCTTCACTTCTGCCTAAAAATAAAATCTTAAAAAAAAATAAAAACAAGGAAGAAAGTCATTAAAAAAAAATTTTCCTTAAGGAAACACGTGAATTGACATTAAAGGCATTCCCTAAATAAATCAAGAGGCTCTCATTTCCCATTGTATATATTTTTGCAAAGAAATCCCCCTTTTATATAATGTTCTTTTCTTCCTGAGTCTGCAAATATAAGTCTCTGGTCATAATCTTAGAATTTTTCTGTGTTAAAATATCTTTTCCATAATTGTCTTGTGTTCACTGAATAGAAGCAGCAGGATAGCTACATAGTGAAGGGTGAGATCAAGGCAGGTTGTGGGCAAGCAGGCTTCAAATGTAGCTTCCTGTCAGCTTCCTTAGAAACAAATAACAGTGCTTTGAAAGTCAGTGCCTCAACTTGGATTTTGACAGTCTAATAACACAAGGATTAATTAATCTTTTCACACTTTAACCAATAAAATTACTAGTGGTGGCATTGAACCCTTGCCCTCCGGCCGTGTACCTGGCATGTGCTGAGTATTTTGTGAGCATGATCTCATGTCATCCTCCTTCAAGCTAAAAGGGAAGCTTTTCTTTAAGAACTGGTTCTGAATATCACGAGATCTTTGCCTGCACAGGATTGTATTGCCACGGTAACTGACATACTTTTATTTTCTGTCTTTTTAGTGTATCATTAATGGAGTTATTAACTTGTTTTTTAAAGCAACTTCATTGTGAAGGAACAAAGAAGATATATGCAGGCCCTCCTTTTCCAGTACTTCTCTGTGAATGATTTTTCCCTGGGGACTTTGACTCCCCTGCAGTATACATTTGGCAGTTCTGAATGTCTAGAGGCTGCCTGATGGGGCTGTAAATGTAAAAAAAAAAACAAAAAACAAAACCCTGCCTGTGGTAAGGGGGCATAATACTACCTCTGTATTGTCTGTCTGTATGGATGTATTGGCCTTTTTAAAGAAATCTTAAACATAGATCTCTAATGTTTATTAAAGGAGTATGTTCATTATTTTGATTTTAAACAATAACAGAAAAATACAAAGAAGTAAAAATCTACTCTTATCCCATTGTCCAGAGGGAACCTACAATATAACATTTTCTTCCACTTTTTATACATTCATTTGTTCAGTCAGCAACTTTAATTTCTGTGTACATATTTACATAGATATAATTGAGAGAGAATGTTCATTTTTAACTCTGGAAATTACTATTCACACGATTCTGTATCTTTTAAAGTTCCATATTATAACATGAACGTTACCGAAATGCTAAATTTTTAAAAAAATATTGTTTTAATGGTTGTATTTTAATCTTTAGATTGACCATTGTTTCCTATGATGACTGACTGAGATTTTTTTTCTTGTTTTAGTATGTTAGGTAATGCTAGCTTCTGTAAACCATAAACGGCCAATTCTCATAGCTTACTACAATAAAGAATTATATCTTAGTCACATAAAAGCCCAATGTGGTGTTCTTGGTCTGTCTCTAAATGGTGACTCACAGATCCAGCCTCCTTTCATTGTTCCACTTTGCCCTCTTGAGCATGTTCCCGCAGATAACCTGGGCATTGTGTTCATTCCAGCCACTTAATACGAGAAAAGAGCATGGAGTTGCATGTGGAAATTTTGCAGGGACCATGTCATGTCAGCTCACATTATGTTGTCTGAAATTCATCAGATGATCATATGGCAAGAGAGACTAGGACTGTTTTCTCAATGCACAACTCAGAGGAGCTGAAAGGGATTTGAACACAGCTCTCATCGTAGCTCTACTTTGACTACTTAAACTACAATTTTTCTGACTATAAAATTGAGGATAATGACATGTACTTCAAGGAATAATTCAGATAAAAAAAGACAGACATAGCACATGACCCACATAAACAGGGCACTCACCAATTTACCTTCTTTCTCTTTTGGTCTGAACTAAGTGAATGTTTCAAACCATCATAAAAGGAATATAATAACAACTATTAGAAACATCAATAGCAGATAAAAACAAAATGCTCAGTGCTTTTGCAGTAAAACCTGAGTGTTGAACTATATTTAGTGTACATCTTGTCAGATGATTTGATAATTAATATATTACTCGTATGCTGTTGGTTGATATTTTCTAGCAAAATGGTGGTGTAAGAAATAAAAAGTTGCATAATTTTGAAAGAAAGTGAAAATTGTGCTTTCCTTACATTGCAACAGAATGAATATTACTTAAGGAATTTTGCTTTTAAGATGCTATGTTCTTCCCTAAGGTGGCTGTTATAGGAGTTGGCAATGTTTAACAGATACCCATAAATAGTACTAAGACTCCTCTTGACTTTTCTAGGTTACCTACAAAAAAGTCAGACGATGAATTGAGAAAGCTAAAAACAAAATACGTTGCTTGATCTGCCTTAGCATGAAAACTGGATGAGTAAACAAGCTACCTCAATTATGTGTTTTTTCTTTTATTCAACACAGAACAAGCTAAGGGATTTGTGAGTCTGTTATTTTTCTTAAATTAAATGTGGGCCAAGTATTAGAATTTTGGGGTAGGGGGAAAGCAGATGGGATGTGGATAACAGCAGGGATATGACAGTGCTAGAAGTGTTTGATATGCAAAAATCAAACTGTTCCCAGTCTTCAGGTGGGAGATGTATCACTGAAAAACAACTTCACATAAACATATATTTTCTTTCTAAATAACCTGTACATGAGTATCATAAATATGAGAAAATTTAGATCCCTTTATGACTTTTCTCTTGCTCAGAATTTCTTACTGCTCTTCCTTCTTTAGCAAATTTAGAATAAATTCATGTGGCCAGTAGTACATGAGATAGTCATGGTCTGTCTTTAGCAGATTCAACATAAATTCACATGGCCAGTTGTGCATGAGGTAGTCACAGTCTGTCTTTGACACACTGCCCTGTTGTGCTGTTTCCTAGTGTGTGGGCACATTGTTTCTTCCTGCCTTCAACCATGTTCTTTCCTCCATAGAGGGCCTTTTAACCCAGAGGAGATCACCATGAAGTTGGCCTTAAATTCAAATCCTGCATCTTCCACATACTGGCTCTACCATAGGCAAATGATTTGACCTCTAGAATCCCCAGTTTCCCCATATGTAACTGGGTTAAATATTGGTAAAAACAACACTTGCTTCTTAGGGAGCCATGAGAGTGAAGTCACGGATGTAGGTTTAGCAGAGTTATATACCCTAAGGTCTCAGTAATGGGTAGCTGGGATCATTGTCTCAGTAATGGGTAGGTGGGATTATTATTGTCTTTCATTTTAGTCCAGTCTAACTGTCCCCTCTTAGTGATTATCTTCTGAGAGACACTGTGATGATATTTGAAGGTGGGCTTCGGAGGAGACTGCCTTGGTATCATACCTAACTACAACCTTTTGTTGGATGTGTTGTAACTTCTCTAGGTCTCCTTTTCCTCATCTGTAAATTATGGGATGTCAGTTGTATCTTCCCATGGATTTGGCAGGAGGAGTGACATAGGTCTTAATACAATGACGGGCCCACAGGAAACATGGGTAGATGTTGTCAGTGTGTGTGTGTGTGTGTGTGTGTGTGTGTGTGTGTGTGTGTGTGTACGTGTGTGTGTGTACTTATTATTTGAGTATATTGACATATAACATTATACTACTTTCAGTTGTACAGATACGCACACACACAGACACATAGAAATGATTACCACAATAAGTCTAGTTAAAAGTCTACCACCATACATAGTTACACATATTTTTGTGTGTGAGAATTTTTAAGACTTATTCCCTTAAAAACTTGCAAATATACAATGGAATATTATTAACTGTAGTCACCATCAGGACAGGAGGTTTCAAGAGTCATCTGGCATTTAAAGTTTTCTCTAAGCAAAGATGACCATCTCTATTGGTTTGCCTGGGACAGAGTTACATATGTCTATTATTCTAGAATTATTATTAAATAGCAGTCCCCATTCACTCTCAGAACTGCTTCCACTTTAACAATAAAGTATTTGGTCACCTTACTCAAAGAGTAACTTTAATGGTGACTTGATAGGAATTGCCCTTAACTTGAAACCTGTTTAATAGGGTAGAATATGATACATATTAATTCATTAATCCCATTAATTCATGAAGGATGAACCGGAGATGAAAGGGCCTTCCCGACACTGTTAGGGGAACTGCAGGGAGCTGGGTATAAAAACAGATAAGACAAGTCTTGATTCAAGGGCCAAGGCTGTTTCCCATTCATCTTTGCATTCCACAAGTGGTTACAGAGTAGAAAATTTAATATAGGAACAAATGCTTGAAGGAACTCTCCATCTAGGTTAACAGTTGGCAAGAAGGACTTCTCTAATGTACTCACCCAGTGGTTTTTCTGTAATGCTACTGGCCCATGTCCTTACACTTTGTTGGGCATGGTGGATGATCAGTTTGGCAGCTTTGCCTTTGAAAGCTTTGTGTCAGAAATTGGTCCTGGGTTCCCTTCAGGCTAACTGATCCTCCTATCTAATGCCACCAAACAGCCATGGTCAAAATGCAGGGATAGTCAGGTCACCTGGTATTGCTGGGAATGATTCAACATAGACAAAGAACTTCACCTTCTGCCAGGTTCTCTCTGACCTCTGGCTGATCATGGAATGAAAGTCCCTGGTCCGTAGTGGCTTTTTATTCTATTTACATCAACCAGCTCTACTTTTAGTTAGAGCAGTGATTTTCAACCAGTGTGCCACAAGAATTTTTAAAACATGCTCTACCTAACTATTTAGTCAGGGGCACTGACCTCTTTTCCCTTAGATTGTTAAATTAAAACATGACAACAGCCAACACAACAATAGCTGTCTGATGTGCATGAATCAAAATGATACTTAATTTTTTGTCAGATCCGCAAAAAAATATATATATTTTGGTGTGCTACAGAATTTAGTAATTAGCTTTTGTGTGCCATGAGATGAAAAAGGTTGAAAATTGCTGACTTATAGGACCTTGGATGTGTTTTCATTTCTGTTGGAAAGGTACCCCAACTATTCTCATTTCAGTGCCATTTTTAACACTGGCCCTTCTTACTCTTAGAAAAAAAGTAGACAGTAGTTTTCCAGCCTTGTGAGAGTGTTGTGTTTGTTATGCTTTGATAAAATAAGAGAAGGGACTAAGAGGAAACCCAGGGAGGGTTCAGAAATACTTGTGATACAAGTAATCTTTTTTTTTTTCCATGTGGCGTTAATTAATTTAACAGTTATTGGGTACCTGAAATGAGTTAGACACTGAGGTTGGTTGAGTACAAGGATGACTAAGAATGGTTGGTGCTTCCAAGATGTTCACTGCTTGGTAAAGAGACTGATGTATAAACCCATAGAAATTCAGGGTGGTCATTCTGATGGTAGGGGCATGGCCAGATGTAATAGACATACGGAGGGGTGGGGTGCCTATACCATTGTGGGTGTTTGTGGTCAGATGCGGCATGCGGGGTGGAGCTTCCTGAAAGAGTGGAAATTACATTTCCTTTCTGGCCCTTGTTAAATCTAACATATTTAAGGTACAAACTTTATTCTGACCCCAAAACATAAACCTTGGCCTTACTCTTTTTTCTTTTTGGTTGTCATAGAAATAACCCCTCAAAATGGTTGGTTAAAAATTTGTGATACTACCTTCTTTTTTATTTTTTATTTTTAAATCATGTTTATTCTATTACAGTTGTCTCAGTTTTTCCCTCTTTGCCCTCCTCCACCCATCCCACCCCACCCCCCTCTCCCATAGTCAATTCCTACTCTGTGTCCATGTCCGTGGGTCATTCATACATGTTGTTTAGTCCATTCTCCTTCTTTCCACCATTGTCCTCCTTCCACATCCCCTCTGGTCACTTTCAACCTGCTCCCTGTTTCTGTGCCTATGGTTTATTTTGTTTGTTAGTTTATTTTGTTAAACAGATTCCACTTATAGGTGAGATCATACGGTATTTGTCTTTCACCAACTGTCTTATTTCACTTAGCATAATATTCTCCAGTTCCATCAGTGTTGTCTCAAAAGGTAGGAGTTCCTTCTTTCTTTCTTTTTTATCTATTTTTTAAATTAACTTATTTTTTCAAATACATTTGTCTCTGCCTCCCCCCCACCACTTTCCCTTGCCCCCTCCCTCCTTCCCTCCCTTAACTCTTCCCCTTTGGTTTTGTCCATGAGTCCTTGCTATACAGTTCCTTGACTTTCCCCTTCCCTTCATTTTCCCACCCCCCCCTCCCTCTTTCCCTCTTGTCTCTGTTGGTTTCTTTTCCTTTCAGTGTTGCTGGTCTTTTTTTAAATGCAGATTGATTTTATTTATTCTTTTAAATGTCAAAATCCATAAAAAATATTAAAAAATTTAAATCCATTATAGTATCAGCAATTAAACCAGCATGACACCAGCACAGAAATAATCAAGTAGATCAATGAAATAAAATGAGCATTCTAGAAACAAATGTATGTATCTGTCTAACAATGTAATATATGATGAAATTGATATTCCAAATCAATGCGGAAAATAAGGCTTATTCAACAAATAAGGTGCATGGACCACTATTACTTGAAATAAAACAGATATAGAGCTGAATTTTACACATTATACAAGAAATATTCAGGTGAGTTAAAAATCAATATGTAAAATCTAAGAAGTTTTAGGAGAAAATACAAAATAATATTTTTCTTACCCTGAAGTCAATATTCAAACCCAGAAGCTATAGCATAAAATATTGACAATATGACTATATTAAACATTTAAGACTATAGAGTAATATACATATAAAAATGTTAAAATAAAAGTAATAGAATAGGAAAGTATTTGTAACACATCTAAAAAAGGATTAATAGTTCTGGTTTTTTGGGGGGGAAAAAGATTCTACTAACATTTAATCAAAAAATGGATAAAGAATAACAAAAAGTAATTTAAAGCTTTTTAAAAATAATAGAAATAAGCGAGAAATATACAAAAACAGGTTTAGTTTCAACAAATAAGTAACAATTAAAATAACACGTCATTGTCACAATCAGATTAATAAATGTTAAAAATATTGGTAATATCAAGTATTGGTGACTGTGAAAGGAGCTGGGTATTCGTAGACTCTTTTTCTTCATCTTCTTAAAGCAGTCCCTTTAGCATATTTTGCAGTGCTAGTTTGGTGGAGTTGTATTCTTTTAGCCTTCTTTTGTCTGGAAAACTCCTTATTTCACCTTCCATTTTAATTGAGAGCCTTGCTGGGTGGAGTAGTCTTTGTTGTAGGCCTTTGCTTTTCATGACTTGGAATATTTCTTGCCATTCCCTTCTGGTTTGTACTCTTTCTGTTGAGAAGTCATCTGCTAGCCATACCATGGCTCCCTTATATGTTACTACCTCTTTCTCCCTTGCTTGCTTTAGGATTTTCTGTTTGTCTTTGTTATTTGCCATTTTATTGATAATGTGTCTTGGAGTTGGGCTCATTGCATTCCTCTTGAATGGGACCCTAAGTGTTTCCTAGACTTTTCTGACTTTTTCTTTCTTCCAATTAGGGAAGTTTTCCATTATTACTTTTGCAAAAAGTTTCTCTGTCTCTTCTTCCTCTTCCTCTCATTCTGGTATCCATATTATACAGATGTTATTACATTTCAGGTTGTCATGCATTTCCCTAAACACCTCTTCATTCTTTTTGAGTCTTTTTTCATTTCATAGTCTTTCTGGGAGCTTTTTCCTACCTTATCTTACAGTTCACTGATTCATTCCTCTGCTTCATCTAGCCTGTTTTAGATTCCTTCTGCTGTTCTTCAATTCAGAAATTTTAATCTTAATTTCTTCTTATCTCTTATTGATAGTTTCTATGTCCTTTTTCATGCAGTATACTTTGCAGTAAGTTCCTCTTAGTTTCCCTGTCATTTTTCGTAATTCTCTTTGAGCGCACTGAGCTCATTGAGCTTTCATAGAACTGTTGTTTTGAACTCAATGTCTGATAGTAACTTGCCTCTATTTCATTTAGTTCTCTTTGTGGGGATTACTCTGTTCCCTTCGACTGAGGGGTGTTTCTCTGTCTTCCCATTATTTGTGAGACTCTTCTCTTTTGCCTCTGATTCTTAAGTTGATCTGTCTTGATTTCCTGACTTTGTGATGTGAACTTCTATGGTAGGAGACTGCTGTTTTTTCTTTTTGGATCTGCCTCTGATGATGTCAGATATTGTCCCTGTCTGACCTTAGGCAGTGTGTTTCAGACTTCCAGGAATCTAGTGTCTGTGGCTGTCTGCTTCCGCTCACTATTAATCTAGTCACTCTGCACTCAGCAGACTGGCTTAGACACCACAGGGCTGGGCAGAGTCCCTCCCGGGGGTAAGGTTATTAGGTCCTCTCATGCTGCTGCAACTCAGGGAAGTGATCTGCCTGCACCAGATGGCTGCTGCTGTATAGGGGAGGAGTCAGCACCAGGATCCAGCCAGCTACTCTCTCTGTACTCTTCCCAAAGCCTCGGTCTCCAGTTTCTCCTCAGGTGTTGTAGACCACTCTGTGCCCCTTTTACCCAGGGAATTACTATCTGTGGCTGCCTCTCAGTACTCAGCAGTCTGCCTTTAGCACTACTGGGCCAGGGGCTAGTCCCTCCTCGGGTGGGGCTATTGTGTCCTCTCATGCTGTTGCTGCTCAGGGGAATGGTCTGCCTGAACATGATGGCTGCTTCCGCATGGGGGATAAGTCCGCACCAGGATCCCTCTGTCTACTCTCTCAGTTCTTTCCCCAAAGTCTCTTTCCCCAGTCTCTCCTCAGGCATCTCTTGCCCATTATGCCCCCCGCCTTTTCTGGAGACTAGGGTAAGTGGCTGCAAATAAAAATATATGCTTTGACCCTTTAAACGGCTCTTTGCATCTCCAGCCACTGGTCTCTGGCAGAGAGAAACCCTGCCACTTTTTGCACCTGGCTGTTATCTGTGTACTTTTTTGGCTCTGGTGCTGTAGACTGGAGATCCTTACTAATGGTTTAGACCCTGCTCTTTTCAGGGGGATCCAACTGACCATTTCAATATCCTTCTGGTGCTGCTGCCCATGGGTGCCCCACCTGCCTTCTTGTGTTTCTAGCACAGTCCTTACCAGTTAGGTTGTGCTATAGCTGATTCTTCTGTCTCTCTGAGGTTATATGGCTCCTCTCTTGCTATTGTTCAGTTGTTTGTTCCAGGTGATTTCTCCACAATTTAGTCGTAATTTCAGATTGGTCCTGGGAGGAGGTTAGTGTGACTTCTATTCACTCCCCCACCATCTTGATTCTCTGGTGATACTAGCTGCTAAGAAAGAAGTTATAATTTAGATCATTTTGCTCTTTGTGTGTCAAAGGTGTTAGTTACTTGTGGGTAAGAGAAGTATGCTGCCTGAGGGAAGTGTAGATGTCTGCCTTCCAAGAGAGTTCTGTGGACAGCCCTTCAAGGGGTTGAGTAAACCCTGGACCACTCCTTGCTTTTTAGGTTGGGAAACTTTGGGTCCCCAGTCAGAGTTCCTTAGAGTATGGAGGTTAGATATTTATCAACCAAACCTATGAGAATGATGTATAAGCCAGAAGGCTGATGGGCACATTTACAAAGTGTAATGTTTTTGTCATGACTGGAATGTTAATTTCTACTATCTTGATAGCTGTCTTAGAAGACAGGTTTTTACCTTTCCATTTTTTTTTTCCCATTTTCAAGCAGAAGAGCACAATTCAGTAGAAGCTAGGCTTTCACTTACTCCAGCACTCAGCAGTAATTATTCGGTGCTTTTGTGAGGTGGTGGAAATGTAATGGCTAACGTTGACTTGAGAATTGGTGTGTGTTTAGTATATGCTGTTAGGTGCTTTGTCTTCAAGAGCCCTTGCATGACATTTCTGGGATATGTTATCATCCTCATTCATAGATTATAGAAAAGTCTTCTAAGAGGCCTTAGGATGTCCACATAGGCTGAGTTCTGAGGTCACACCTTTAGTAACTAAACTATCAGGCTTCAGAAATTCCAGGCAGAATGGAGAACCTCTGAGTGACAGAAACACAAAGTGAAGGGCCTTTTGCTGCTGAGCCCAAAGTGAAGGGACAAAGGCCTCTAGCATCCTGAGCACTACTTACAAGTTTGCTTGCTTTAACCCAGAGACTCTGGTCCATCTCTTCATACCCTCTTGTTCCCCAAAGCTTAGTCTAAAACACCCTAGACTGGGCAGGTTACCCCCTTAGTCCTCGCTCCGTGCTTGAAGCCTGCTTGACATCCTGTCTCTTCTTCTTTTGGGTTGGTTTTCTTAGAACTTTCAAGAGTCCTGGTGTCTCCCATTCTCCTGCTGTGAATACTGCAAGCAGCACCCATTAATGAACCAGGAACTGGGGCTATTATGGTCAATATTGCAAAAATATGCTCAATGTAGTAACACATCTGCTGTTATTATTCATTGCCTTTTAACTTCACAGGGGCTGGAGTTTAAACGGGTCTCTTGTGTACACTGAAGTCCTTGAAGGTAGCTGAAATTTTCCACTTGGTCATTAGTATGGAACTATATATAACTCATGATAGAGAATGATGCCTTTATTGTTTTTTTTTAACTTCTGTAGGTAAAATGCTTGTGATTTCATATCATACCAAGCCATTTTTTATTTGTTCAACTTTCTTTGACATCTTCTCTGAGGAGGTGATTTTAAGCTGATACCTAGGATGAAATGAGTCAATTAGGAGAATTAGGAGTAAGGTGTTCCAGGCAGAGGTGACCATTGGGGCTGAGATCCTAAAATGGAAGTAGCTTTGTTAACTGATAAACAGAAAGACCTATGAGATTGATGTTTAGGGAAAGGCAGAGGGGTGAGATTTGAAATGTAGGCAAGAGAAGACTTTGTAAGCCTAGCTAGTTAGGATTTTATTCTAAGTGAATGGGGAACTATGGAAAGATTTTAATAAAATTCATATCTATCAGGCATCTCAACAATGCTGGATGCCAAACCATCAATGAATCAATCATTTGTTCTTGCTCAAATGTTTCTGTGCTGGCCCATCTGGGGCCTCGCTGGATGGGGCAGCAAGCAGCTGGTTGGGTCCAGATCTGCTCCATGTGAATCTCATCTTCCTTGGAGCAGTGGGATACCTGGGGGCATGTCTTCACAGGGAAATGGCCAGAACAGAAGAGAGCAAACCTAACCACAAGCATGTTTCAAGCGTCTATTTGTGTCGCGTCTACTAATGTCCTGCTGATAGAACCGAAAGTCAGAGGACCAGAGCCCCAGAGGAAGGACGTGCAAGGGCACAGGGCACAGAGTGTGCCACCAGGGAAGGGTGAAGAATAGGGCTATGATTTATTTGACCACAAGCAATGACCTGATATTACTATGTATATAAAAAAGAATGTTTACCATTGACTAGATGACCAACTATCCTGGGTTGTCCAAAAGTGAGGAGGTTCTTGGGATGTAGGACTTTTCAGTGCTTAAAACCAAGAAAGTCCCAGGCAAACCAGGATGATTGTTCACTATTATGAATTTTCCTGTGGTGAATGGATAAACAGGGCTTCAGGAGGAGGTAGGCTGTTGCTGTGATCATCTAACAGAGAAGATGGTGATTTGGATGATGAGGGTAGCAGAGGAACTAGAGAGAGGAACTAGAGAGAAGGGATATCTTTTGGAGGTAGAGCTCATAAGACTTACTGATTTACAGAATGTGGTAGATGAAGAAATGAATTGAGGGTATGTTATACCAAGTGACTATGCAGTTTGCTAGAATATGATGATCTGAGTAACCCATAGAGTAAAATAGCAAATTATAATAATTCTTGCAAGAATATTATAATAAACCAGTACTTGCAAGTACTTTCTGTATTATAGTTCACAATATATGGCATTTCTCTTTGAAACCATGCCAAAAAAATCCGTGGAATAAATGTGAAGTTTGCTGTATATAGATCTAGTCCTAGAACGATGTAAACAAATTGTATCAGAAAAATCATTGCCACTAATAAAGTGAATTTTCATAATAGCCTACAAAGGCCTGGATAAGCGCCAGAGCCGACCAAAGGACTTTGTTTCTGTAGTGACCAAGAAAGCCAGGGCAATTGGAAAATGGGCCCAGTTATCTTCATTTTAGTTTACCAGGGGCTGAACCCATTGTAATAGACATTTTACATTTACAGCATGAATTTCCTGTATAGTAGTACCGTGGGTGATTGTACCGGTGTGGTGGAAGGAATATTTGAATAAGTCTGAATTTGAGCTGTGTTTTTTGTTTTCAGCCATTCCCCTCCTTCCTTTTTAGGTTTGGGGTTGAGCACTGTGTATGATTGTGATTAGATATTGCTGGTTCTTTTTTTTATCTACCTGTCTAGGTTAATATCTTGAATGACAGGCATAACCTGTTCCCCAGACCATTAGGGGATGCAGGGTGGATGAACATTGAATTAATACCAAGTTACATGTGGGCAATGCCACTGAATACTTTTGTGACTTTGAATAACTTGCTTGGCATATTTGGATTCTGTGAACTGGGAGTAACTGTTTAGGGATGTTGTGAGACTCTCATCTCATGAGAGATCGTATATGAAGGCCCTGTGTGTGGTTCTGTTAATAAGTATTTCTTCCTATTCCACCAAGACTATGAATTTCCAGGCCTGGATTCATAGTGGTTTCATTACTTTTTTAATTCACTGTGCTTTGCACACTTGTACATAGTGGTAATAAACATATATTTTTGGGAGACATGGAAGATAAAGTGTCAGGTTTCCCATAGTTCTTGATTTGATCACTTAGCTCTTAGCTCTGGATTTTTGTGTTGGCTGCCTCTATGAAGCCAGAGCTACTAGGGTATTTTTCTTCTAATTTTATGGCATGAGATCCTGGGCAAGTACTTAATCCCTCTGTGCCTTAGTTTCCCCACATAAAAAGGGACTAATATTTCTTGCATCGGAGATTTGCTGTGAGTCTCCTCATTCTTGTAATAACTCATATTTTTTTTTTACATTCAGATAAGTACACTTAGTGAATGTTAGTTGTTTTAATTATTATTGTACTTATTATTATAGTAATTATTGTTGTAGTTGCTGAATTTACTTGACTTGTATACCTGAGAGATGGGACAGAACTGTCTGGGTATGTAGGAAATTGTAAAGTTTATGTCTTGATAAACTATAGAGGGTATTTTGATAGAGATTTTTGTTATTTTTTGGCATTTTGTGATTTTTCTGCAGTGGTCAGTGTACTTGATGTGTTTAATGTGTCGTGATCATCTGAAATGCAGTCTTTTTGAATCTCAGTTGACCAAAATCCTATTTCATTTTTCCTTGTCTTATGTTGGCCTGAGTCCATTTTGACATTTACTGTCCTCTTGCCAGTTTATCCCTCTGCCATCTTCAACTTTTTGAGTTTCTCTTTATTTGTCCTAGCTTTTAAAAAATGTATTCTCTTTGTGCTCTTGATTTATTAAATCTCTGAGATCTTCCTTTCTCTGGTATGGGGTGGCAAACTCAGACATCTGAAATTGCCCTGGGGTGTGCGTCTTGTGCTGGACATTTCAGCCACTGATTAGAGGTCAGTAAATGCATGCGCTGGTGTATGTTACGTGTTTTCCTGGAAAAACTGGGCTGTAACCAGTGCACTAAATAGTGGAAGACACATTTTTTTTAGCTGGCATGCCTCTATAACTATAAGTAACTATAAATGTAAAAATTACTTTTTTAATATTCTCTTCTTTGAATGTCTGGACTCTTGGTCAGTCTGATATCTTTTTCTTCTGGGAGGATGTGTGACTTTGCAGGATAGAGGATGTTAAAAAAGTAACTTCTACATTTTATGAATACTTAATACTCTGAAAAAATGAAATGAGGCCAAACCCCATCCAGCCCAGAAGTTTCTCAGGAGCTGTTGTGCCTTTGAGATTAGCAGTGGAAATTATCATAATCTTTGCTTTCTGGAAAATGTAGGGTGGTAAGTGAGGAAGAACACAATACAAATATTTTTAAATTACGTTTTTTATAGATTTTTATGTATTATGATCTCATTTTTTCTTCACATAGTGTGGGGTGTTGGAGGACAGGAATTATTTCTTTCTCCAGTGAGGAAACAGGCTCGGAGAACTCAAGGGGCTTGATCAAGGATTGCAGTGTCTGATGGGTCCACCCTAACATTTGCAGGACCACGGGCAAGAGTACAAAGGCCCAGGTTCCAAATGCCAAGTTATAAATCAAGCTAACAGTCGATCAAATAGACTAAAATAGAGATATCCAAAATGGCATACATTGTTTTACATTGATAAACATACTTTTGCAAAGACGTGGAAGTCCTGGTTTGAATTCCACATTCTTTGCTTTCTGGAGTTTTGTACAAGAATGTGCAGCATGGGGGTACCAACTCCTGGCCTGTCATTCCTCTGTTCACCCTGGCCCATCCTATATGGTGAGACACCTCATGTCACTCATGTCCAGATCATCCACCTTTTCTCCAAATAGTCACATTTTGGCCAGCCCTTCAGCCTCAGAGTGCACCGAGGACGTGCTGTGTTTTTCCCATGTAAGGTCAGATTTTGGGAAGAGGCCCATTAGGGCCCATTTGGGCAGAGCCTTCAAGGGGATAGGCTCTAGGCACATTCCCTTGGCCTCACGGATTCTTCACTCCATCCTGTGATTAAGTCTGATTATGAGGCCAGTAGTGAGTGGGGTATCTGAGACACAAGTTGGATCCAAATGGATTGTTTTGCCACTTCGATCACATTATTAATCAGTTTGGTGAAAAATAATGTTAATTCCTTCATTCAGTGTGCATTATTATGTGTAGGTTCTCAGTGCTGGACTTGTAGCTGTGAACAAGAGAATTCTTTGGAAGGGCTTTAAATTCTAGTGGGAGAAGACAGAAAATAAACATGTAACAATTACAAAATAATGTCCAAAGATTACCAATGATGTGAAGAAAATAAAAGATGATAGTGAGCTAGTGACTGAAGGGTAAATAAGGAAGGGCTGATGGTCAAGGAAGGCTTTTAGCCCTGGCTGGTGTGGCTTAGTGGATTGAGCTCTAGCCTACAAACCAAAGGGTCACTGGTTCGATTTCCAGTCAGGGCACATGCCTGGGTTGTGGGCCATGTCCCCAGTGGGGGGCACGTGACAGGCAACTACACATTGATGCTTCTCTCCTTCTTTCTTCTTCTCTTCCCATCTCTCTAATAAGTAAATCAAATCTTTAAAAAGAAAGTAACACTTTTATGTGGAAAAAGACATTTGTGATGTGAATGCTGAACAGTTTCAAGAAGATCTAAGGGAACCATGTTCCAAGCAGGTGGAACACAGGTACTGGCCATCAGCTTGGCTGCTTCAGGAGACAGCTGATTATGGAGGCTTGGGTGTAGGTAATCAGGGAGTGGAAGGAAGTGAAGTTGGAGAAAGGGAAGGGTTTGGGAGGTCACTGGTATGTTGTAGGTTCTGTAAGGGATTTGGATTATGTTCCAGTAGGATCCTTTGGAAGATATTAAACAGGGGAATGATAGTAAAACTTCCTGATACAATGCATTAGCTAATAGTTAACTCAGTGTGGTCTGTCAAAATTTTAATTATTTTGCCAATACCAAATGAATCCCCCTGCCATACAAATTCCCTACTCTTACAATAGTGGAATGTAACAGATATATTTTGTGAACATTTTGAAGAGTTAAACATTGGTGTTTCTGGCAAGTAATGTGAAAAAAGTAGCCATATATTTAGCTATCAAGTTTTATGTTCTTTGCTAAAAATATAGAACTAAGAGAGCTGTGAGCATAAATAGAGGAATGCTCTTGGTGTTGGTTATTTTATAACTATTCTTAGGTGCCAATGTCATCTTCATGTGATTTATAGTAATGTAAATAATGTGTTGGAGACTAACAAATCAAAATCTCATTTCAAATGTGTGACATTAATGTTGTGTTGACTTATTGTTTCATGTGTTAGATTTCTGATAAAATTTGTAAAACACCTTGAAAAGAGTAACAAGAAGGAACAATTGTGGTATCAGATACTCAGCTATGTATTCTTTCTCATGGATAAGTGATTGCTAATAAATTCTTAATTGTGTTAAATAGCATATCAGAGTACCTCAATTTGGGATCGCTCAACAATTTTAAATCTTTTGATAACAAAGGATTGTGAAGTTGTGAAGTAGCTTGATAATAAAGAGAAAACAAAGGCTAATTTAAATTTTATTTATTATAATAATTTTTTTCACTGTTAATGATATTTCCTCAACAATTACCAGATGTGTAACACAAAAGCAGCTGCATGAAGTTTTTATTTTTATGCATAATATTGGAAATCTTAGACAAGGTTTATTGTAATGTTATAGAAAATGAAAGATCTTTTCCTAGACTGAACAGCTGTGTAAAACAGAATGATAACATTTTCAGCTGTTCCAAGTGACCGTCTGTTTTTATGGGATTTGACAGGTAATTTATTAATTTTAAGAGGTTTATGTTAGTGAAGTGTTGGGAAATGTGCATGTAGCAGACATTTAGGAAAATACTATAAAGCTCCGGAATCTTTTAGGGCCTTCCTGATGGTCTGGTGGAATCTTTAAGAATCTTTTTTTCTTGTCTGTTTTGAAATAGGTAAAAATATTTTGCCATGGAAGGATAGAATAAGCTCTGTTGTCATCAGTGGCCCATTTGACAGACATTCATTTTGGTTTGGCCAGATTTAGGAATATTAACTGTTCAGTTAAGAAAGCATTTATTGTTTCTCTTTCAGAGCCATCTCAGTTTGTTTTTGGTGTCTTTTTAATATAAAAGTTAAATATAAAAATTGAGTGGTAAGTTGCTTTTTAATCTCTGCCCATGTCAATTCCAGCTTTGACTATACTTTCCTAGGATCCTTCTTGAATCTTCTCAAGTCTTGCAAGAGATGTCAGCTCTTTTTCCCGTTCACCTGACACTTTTACGGTCACTGAGTTACCCAGACTGAATGCAAAATGATGAGAAATGCCACAGTTATTATGCCGACTGCAACACATAAATTCTTTATGATAGGCCCTTACTCATGTCCTAATACTTTATTTATTCCAATGTGCTTAGCAAGCCAGCCTGCCCTTGTTTTTCTCCAGGTATATCAGGTGGCTGGAGAGAGTCCTACCTATTTTCATTTGGGAAGCTTAAATATTTTTAGGATGACTTAATGCTGGGCGAATAGAGTCGAGCTTCATCAGTTCTCTCTCTGCCTATCAGTCACCAGGTGATGCTAGGAGACTTTATAATTTTTAGTTCAGTTCCCAAATCTGTAAAATGAGGTTTGTGACATTTTCTTCTCTACTTCACTGGAATAGCATTAGAAAAATAAACAAACGTGGTGACTATTGAGTAGCATTTGCTGAGTGTGGCTTTTCACAGTTCGAGAGTTAATTTAAAAAAACAGTTTAATTAGTATCTATAATATGGCTCTCTGATAGTGATGATGAGGAGGAGGATGATGGTGGTGCGAGCAGAAGGTCATATAATAGTAAATGGCAGGGGCTTAGAATAGCAAATGTCTAATCCCCTAGATCCTGGAATCAGACTGTCTTGGTTCAGATCCCTCTCCTGTCACTTACTAGTTTTGTGACCTTAGGCAAGTTACTTGTCTCTGAACCTAGTAAATGTCAGATTTGGGATTTTAACTTGTGCCCATTTTAGCATGTATTGCCTTTAAAGCAAAGAATAAAAGCCCCAGAACGTATTCCGGAGCATTTGAAAAGGTTATCTAACAGAGCATATAAAAAATAGGAGAGTCAGAGACATCCTTATTGTTTTCAAAATACTCATTAAAATAAATTTTCATATACCCCATAGAGTCATGGATATCAGTCCAGTTGGGGAAGGTAGATTAATTGTCTGCCTGAGGTCTGAGATTGGCATATTGGATCTGCTACAAAGCTTGCTTGTTTCTAATCTCTCAAAAAATCAGTGAATCTCTTTATTATTAATAGCTCTTTATTTCACATGCAAAAGGAGAATTCTTTTCCATGCAATCTAGGTTGTTGCAGAGGCTGGTTAAAAAACTGTACAACAGCTTTGTGAGATTAACTGGTGGTGGTCTCATAACTCCTAAGTTTCTGTCCTTGACTTGGACGGGAGGCTCGGCTGGAGTAAGGAAAGAGCCTCCTCTTGTCGTCAGAGCTACAGTCTCTGGGAGGGTTATTGGTTTCAGGGAGGATGTACTATCCTCCTTACAAGAAAAAGAAAAAAGCCTGGTGCAGAGTGGAAATAATGGTTTCTTTTGGAATTACATGGCACTGTATTTCGTTGTGCAGATGATTCTGATGAAGTGGGGTGTTTCTTTTTAATTTAAGATCTCAGTTGGTTGATGTTGCTATTATTTTGCAGTGTTGAAGAAATTCTATCATGGAAATAATTGGAATAAACTGGACTCATCTGACAGGGATGCAGAGTGGCTGCAGGGAGAAAGCAGTCCAGCAGGGCAGTGATTTGTGCGTTCCTGGTGGAGTCAGCTCTTATATTCCAGTGGCTCAGTGGCACCCAGTGGCAGCTGGAGACAGATGATGGAGTAGTTCTGTTCCAAAGAATGTTGCTTGCTCTCTAAGTATCACCATGCTCAACTGGTATGATTTTCACAGTGTGGTCATTTTTAATCGTATGTTCCCTTACGCCATGAGAGAGCAAAGGAAGCAGAGGAGGCACTGAGCATCCTCTCCACCACCTTCCCATGGTCAGGACCTTGTTGATTCAGAACTGATTCAAGAGACCTGCATCTAAAGCAGGGATAGGCTAATTTTAAGGGTTGGGTTGACAGGATAAATTGAAAAGGTGCTGAGACAGGACTGTGTTGGAGTGCTCAGGCTGTTAGGGATGTCAGTGGGTCAGGAACAGGCATACTGGAAAGAAGGAGCACAGTCGGAAATGAGGTCACGGGTATGGGGAATGCAAATCTGTAGGACCTTGTAAGTAATAGGGGATACTGATTTGAAATTTGCACACAACAAGGTAACCACTCTGCAGTGGTTCTATTTAATTTTGAAGTTCTAAAATAAGTTTGAGCCATTTTACATATCATAAAATTGACCCATTGCAAGTGTACAGCTGGTTTAATGATTTTTAGTAATAATATAACAAGTTATGCAAACATCATCATAGTCCAGATTTAGAACATTTTCATACTTTAGTAAGATCCCTCATCCCTATTTACTGTTACTCTCTCATTCTAATCCCCACAACCATTAATTTCCTTTCTGTTCCTATAGATTTGCTTTCTTCTGTAAATTACATTATAAAACATGTAGTCTGTTGTTTCTGGCTTCTTAGTAGAAGTACGCATCTCACTTAGTATGATGTTTCTGAGGTTCATTCATGCTGCTGAATGTTTTAGTAGTTCTTGTATTTCTGAAGAATATTCCGTTGTATAGATATAGCACATTTTGTCTATTTATTCCCAATTGGTGGGCATTGAGGCTGTTTTGGATTTTTGCCTGTTGTGATTGGTGCTGCTGTGAACATTTATGTGTAAATCTTTGTGTGGAATTATCTTTATTTCTCTCAAGTTGTATGGTAGGCAGAATTCTAGCCCCATGACCTCCATCCCCAGTGTTGCACCTATTGAATACATGCCATTATTGCCAAAAGGACTTTGCAGATATAATTAAGGCTACTCTGTACCAAGGAAATGGAGACCTCCATCCAAAAGCTGTAAGGAACTGAATTCTGCCAATAACCAGTGAGCTTTGAAAGATGATCCTGATCCCCAAATGAGTATTACAGTCCTGGCCAATACCTTGCTTTTAGTTTGGTAAAACCCTGGGCAAAGAATCCAATCACATTGTGCCATACCTCAGATCTACAAACACTGACATAATTAATGAGTGTTTTTTTAAACAACTTAAGTTTTTTGTAATCTGTTACATCAAAGGAAAGTAGAGTATATCCCTAGGATGAAATTGCTAGGTCACATAGTAAATTTCCACTTTATGAAACTCTGCAGTGGTTTTGAGCAGAGCAGTGACATGATATTTGGAAAGGATCCTCTAGCTGTGCTGAAACCAGGCCATGGAGGGGCCAAGGGCAGAAGCAAGGAGAACAGGTAGGAGGCAAAACAAGCGACGGTGTTTGCTCAACCAGAGTAGCTCTGCATGACTTGGAATGAGGACAGAGCCATGGATGACGGGCACCTGGAGCTGATTTGACTTTCTGGAAGTAGCATGGGGGAGGTGGCATGGTGGAAAATGATGGTAAATGATGGATCCAGGATCTCTAGTTGATTGAACATCCCAAGACCACTGTTCAGTCTCATGTGGAGTCTGAGTCCTCAGAAAAAGGCATAGGATGTACAGTTGACTCAGTGGTAAAAGAAAAGGGTGGTAAGATAGTTTCCATTTTATCAAAGCATGTAAATAAGCAACTCCCACTTATCCCTCTGAGACAGACTAGTTACTCTTGAAGTTGATGCAAGTTTAACAGAGGAAAATCAACATCAAAAAGAATAGGCTAAGAATCTTATGGGAGAAATATGTGCCATGTAAAGAAATGTGGCTTTGAGGGTAGGGAATGCCATTTCACACAAATATATGTGTGTTGTAGTGAAATGTCATGCACATTGCAAAATACTCCTAGTACTTACTATCAGGTGCTGAGTATTAAACTTCCAAAGGACGTACTTGGTTCGATTTGACCCAAGAGATAAGCAGACTTCCTAATTTGGCTTCCTAATTTGGGCATTGTAAGTAATGTTCAGTTCTCCAAGTGTTTTGAAGCAAATTACTGACCCAGTTATTCACCATTTCAACATCTTAAATACCATATTGGTGATGTTATCCTTACTTGTCTGAATCCCATTAGCTCCTTCAATACTTTTAGGTCTTTGCATACATATTATCCTCCCTTCCTCCCTCCCTCCCTTTTTAAAAATCCTCACCCAAGGTTATATCCATTGATTTTGAAAGAGAGAAAACTGAGAAGAGAGAGAGAAAGGGAAACATTGATGTGAGAGAGAAGCATTGATCTGTTGCCTCCTGTACATGCTCCAGCTGGGGACAGAACCCATAACCTAGGCATATGCCCTGAGCAGGACCCAAACTCCTGACCATTTGGTGTATGGGATGATGCTCCAACCAACTGAGCCACCAGGCCAGGGCCCATACACATTATTCTTCTCTCCCTTGGGACTTTAATGCCTCGAGGAACTTCTCTGACCTTCCATGTTTAAGTTAAGTGTCCCTGGAGACACTGCCACTCCAGGCCCTTTACTCATCATATACTCTCTTGTCTTTGCTTCTCATCTGTCTTCTTAACTTGATTTTGGGCTCCAAAAATCTCAGGGCTCACTGTTTACCATCGCCGTCCTTAATGCAAAGGACTTTGGCACATGGAAGTGCTCAGTAAATATTGGTTGCATTAAAACAAAGAATCGTAACCATCACTTTATTGCATGCCCTCCTCTTTTAAAAGTGCTTAACATGTTATCTCAGAGAAAAAAATGAGTGTCCAGAGAAAGTCAGTTGTGACTGACAGACCTCTGAAACCTTTTGACAAACAAATGCGGCAGAATAGAGTTTATTAGGCTGACCACAAACATTTGTGTTTTACATCTGGTCACAAAATCCATTCAACATGATGGAAACTGCTGTGTCCTAAGCACTTTTGGTATTGTGCCTTGCTTACTTGGCTGTATCTTTGGAGGGTTGCTCCTGAGAAAAGACTCCCATGGGACAGTCTAAAGAATATGTTAACCAGCAATGGTTACAGTCCTTTGTAATGCCTCATGTATCACTGCAGAGATATGTGTGAGAAAAGTGTTTATTAGAAAAGTGACTGGATAGCCAAGTATTTATAGGATAAAGTACTCTTGGGGGAATGTTAGCATGGTTTGCTGTGCAAGCTGCCATGGAAGGGGAGAAGTCCTTGATTTCAGGAATACAAACTCAACTGAATACATGGGGTCTCATTTTCAGAGGGTCTTGCCCAGGCTTCCCATTCACACACCCATAAGGTCCTGCAAACAATTCAATTTTATTTGACATTTATTGGGTTACACTTGACATTTCCAAATGCAGCAGATATTTTTTCTCCCTGACAACTCAGTTGTGAAATTATGATTGACACTCCATAATGTTCAGCTCAATTGTGTTCAGAACTGACCAATGGGAAGTTTTAGAAAATGAGCCAATTCCAAATTTTGTGACCCATGGATAACATTCTGATCCTATAAGTTGAGATAATATTAATATTTAATCAAGAAAATGTCTCCATTGGTATTCTGGGGCCTAAGGCTTCATTTCTGGACTCAGAAGTTTGGCCAGCCTTTGTATGTCTTTCACAGTCCTCTGAGGAGGCACTCAGCAAACATTGGGTGAAAGAATAAACATAGTCACTTTGAGGATGTGTCTTTCATTATCTTTTAATTAATTTATTTAGCACTCTTTTCTTCAGTTAACAACAAAAAAAGATCAGTTAGAATCATTCCACACAGTGATTTCCACTGTTGGGAGATTGATTTATGGCCGTTGAGGCTTATATGTAAGTGGATATAAGTGTGTTTATTCTTACATGTTTAAACTCCAGTCACCATCAAAGCACTCTCCATTTGATGCGATACACCTATCGAGACCTTTTTTCCACTGCTCAAAACAGTTTTTAACTCTTGATTTTGATGCCTTTTAGCTCTGCTGTTTTTTGTTTCATCTTCCTTACATCAGGAAAACATGTCCTTTGAGGACTTTTTTCACCCGGGAAAACAAACAAAAAGTCATTTGGGGCACGACTGGGTGAATAGGGAGGGTGGTTGGGACACAAGGGTTAATGCCATTTTTTGTTAAAAACTGCTAAACACTCAGGGCAGTGTGGAGAGGTGCACTCGTAAATCACCCATCATGAAATGGGCAAATGTGTTGAAAGAGTCTTCAAGAAAAATTCACCAAAGCTGAATGCAGCCTCTCACAACAGTGCCAGGTGGTACACTGATACAGAAGGGGTTCCTAGAACACTCATCTAGCAGGGGAAGCCTGTTCTACAAGGGGCCAGCCCCCTAGAAGGTAATTCCGGGTTTTTTGAGTTCCTCCCCTTGTACTTAGTAGCCCACATCACATAGGATATCATGGCTATCTTGTCAAGGAGTAGAGCATTGTTTCCTCTATTATATACAACCCTGCCATGAACATCCTTGTTTATTTAGGTGATCAGTGCTGTAGGAGTGGAATTGGTGGCTTAGTACATGACCTTTTTGAGAGTCCTTTGCTCCTCACTGCCTGTGGGAGGCTGTACCAGTGTACACACTTAGTCCGAGTGGATGACTGAATCACTCTTCGAGGCAATGTGTTTGTTTCCCCACAGCTGCTCTGAAGTTGCATATGGTCATTCACTTCAGTTTTCACTGTCCACTATCTCTTGTAGATTACTACTAATTCTGATAGAGATATAATATTGCAAGCAGTATCATTCTATAGTGTTTATATTATTTGGGACCCAGTTGTATATTGCCTGTTGTAACTGTACCTGTGAGTTTAAATTGTAAGCTCCTCGAGGACATGGATAGCCTCATTTGTATTGTAGGCAGCATAGAAAACATCATGTAAACTTCTAAACATAATTTATCTTCAGTGACTTCTTTGGTAAAAGAAATTTCAGTTTGTTTTCTTTGTGAATGTTACTCATCCTCATCTATAGGTATTTGTCCAATATCTGTTTTTAGAAATTAGGTGTTACTGTTCCCATGCCTGATTCTGTTTGCTTCCTTGTGCTGTTCTTCTAGACTTTTGGCCCAAATTCTTAATGTATTGAGGTCTGCTCTATCTTCTGCAATCTCGTTTTTATCCAGCACATTTTATGCTATTTTGGAAAATTGATTCTTTAAATTTTTTTGTCATTTTTAAGGGTCCACATTTAATTAATTTGCATTGGACATTTACTGGCTTTTTTTTTTTTAATGAGCAAATTGTGTGTCAATAACATAGTTGAGAGCCAAATAAAGCATGGATTTAGGAGTAATGATCACAATTTTTGTTCCATCCTTGTTTCTTTTGACACCTTTGTGACTTGGGAAAGTTATAGTACCTCTCAAATCTCCTTACTCCTATGTAATATTAATAAAATAGTCTATCTGCCTCATAGAGGATGAAGTGAAATTGTATGAATTTAAAAACTATAAAATAATTGAAACATTAATGGTTGTATTGCTTTTCAAGGAAAAAGTAAGTCCCAATCAAGTTGTGGGCCAAGTCCAGAAATGCGGACAACCAGGAGCTGAAAGTACAGAGATTGGGTCAATCTGGGAAGCCAAAAGTTTAAGCAGTGTTAATGAAGAAGCTCTGCGGGAAGTAATGGACTAGAAATGAGTAAGAAAAAATGGCACAGGTGCCTCTGGTTAGGGAAAGGGCCTGATCTATATTGCCCTGGCCAGGAAGACTTTATATGTTTTCCTCTTGGTTAGTCTTCTCTCAGTGGATGGCTTGGGAGCCCTGCATTGAAGTACCTGGCTAGACGAGAGCAAGTGGAAGGAGATGGAAAGCTCATTTTTATTGAGGGTCTTTCATGTGCCAGCCATTATATTAAATACTTTCTCAAACATCACTTCCATTGAGTTCATGCAATGAAATGAGAACATATTTTAGTGAGAAGTGCTCTGGCACATTATTATTGTCCTTAGGGCTGTAGTAAAATAATCACAAAACAACCGAAATGGATTCTTCCACAATTCTGGAGAAGAAGTCTGACATCAAGATGTTGCAGGGTTGGTTTCTGCTGGAAGCCCTGAAGGAAGGTCTGTTCTGGTCCCTGTCCTGGTGGCTGGTGGCTGCCAGCAGTCTGTGGTCTATGTGATTTTCCCTGCATCTCTCAAGTTTTTGCGTCTGTTTTCGTACTGCCTTACCTCTGTTTCTCAGTGCCTCTCATTTCCCTCTGCCTTTTTTCTTATATGGACACATGTCATTGGCTATAGGGACCACTTGTACAACCCAAAATAGTCTCATTTGAAGACCCTTAACTTATTGCAAAGACCCTTTTTCCAAATAAGGTCACATTAACAGGTTCTGGGTGGACATGACTTGGGGAGCCACGATTCAACCCACTACAGACAGTGACCTCAAGTAAATTGCCTGATGGTTTAGATTTTCCACTAAAATCTTGATCTTTAGATTATAAAAAGAGTACTTTCTCCTTTGGTATCCTGGGGGGAAAGCTTTCACCCCAGACTGGGCCCCATCCCAGTGACAGGAGCAGTACATCCTACTTAAATATTCATTATTTCATTGAACCCTTAGCACAACTCTGTGCAGTGGGATTTTTAAGCAGATTTCTACAGCACCCATGTTTGCCTGTAGAGAAGGTCATCTAAACCAGTGCACTGTACAGAACAGGAGCACAGTGATCCTGTTAGGGAAGTCTCATGTTTAGCTCTGCTTTAGGTGACTGGGTCCGCCTGCGATGCACATCACTGACACACTGAAGGTGTTCATGCCTGCTTTCTTTATGCTGCTCATTCTGAATATGCTGAAACCAACAAAGATAGTGAGGAATATTGATTTTATGCTCTTTATATGAAGTTTGGTTTTTTGAAGTCTTGGAATATATTCATATAGTAATGGTGCAATTAAATAAGGATTAAGTAAATCAAGGTTGGACAAAATTACAAAATATATACTGTATTGAGATTTGCCAGAATATATTCTAATTTCTTCTTTTGTATATAATTTTCTATCTATTTCTTTTTTTTCCCCTTTATCCTGACTCTTTTACCACCTTGATATTTTAAAGTCTTAAAGTTACATTGGCAGGCACCTGTGACTTAAATATATATAATATGCAGAATAATAGGCCCTATTGCACTTGATACTCAATGCCGTGTGTTCTCTTATAAACAAGTTTAAAAAGTCCTAACATAGAGGATGGCATTGTAATCTGGTAGGCAATTGACAAGGATTCCATTCCCTAGACGCCTTTCAAATTTTATTTTTGTAACAGCATGCTGACTTGTTTTGAAAGCATTTAAGTGGTCTACTGAGGGGAGTTAGTATCCAACTTAGAATAGCATTGTGTTCCCAGAACAGTATTTCCTATCAGGTAGGAAGAGAAGCCAGGCCACAGAGCCCCCTTTATAAGTTTCTTGGTTTGTGATTTAGCTCCAGTAAGCTTATTAAAATCTGTTTGGATTTTTTCCCAATTTTATATTATATACAATGTGAGTGATAAGGTTTCTTTTTTGTTTTTAATAATGAGAAATAAAAACTGTAGTTCTGAAATATTGAGTATTAGACTATGACTCATCCAATTTCAAGTTTCATCCCAGAAAAACAAAGTTCTATGAGATTCTGGCCTTAATTAAATGTGGTATAGAGAACTTATTTTTCACTTAAATTAATACCACTTGACATTCTAAATTCTTATACTCATAATCTCATAATTGCCTCATTTTGCCATAATTTATAAATTGTGAACTTGGACCACTTAATAAAAATTCCAATGTAAAATGATTTATTAATGAGGAAGTAAAATAATTCTATTTTATTTTCAGCTTTATTTTAACATAAATTCTTATATTGCATATAACATACTGAAATTTGTAATTAATTTTTAAAAGGAAATTTTAAGATTTCATAATATACAGAATAATTTAACCTTTGGAAAAATATTATTAAACCCTCGAAATTATTTTGGATGAATCTCAGTTTATGGCAGGCCAGGTGCTCCTGGCCCCTTTCACAGGGCTGCTCCCTTGAGCCTCCCCCATGTGCCTGGTTGGGCACCCTTTGTCTCCTGAGTCCCAAGCTGAACCACACCGGACCCTCTGAGTCTCACGCTTTTCCCACCCACTTTTGGCATACTTAGACCAGTGAGAAAAAGACAGACAGGAGACCAAAAATGCCTGCATGTAAATTTCTTGCCCTACCTTTCTGCCCCATGTGCCCAAGTCCCTCCTGGATTGTTCTCAGACACAGTGGCTCCACAGCCCCTGGGGGGACCTCCCATCCTCCAAGAACTGCCAAGCAGCTGTGCTCTCAGCAGGAACCCTGGACTCCTTGGCCACATGCTCTGTATTCCTGGAGGCCAGCCTGCCTTGCTGCCCTGCTCCATCTCATTCTGACTTCCCTGCAATGCCACCCTCAAATAAAGAATACCTTTGACATATGCTTTTTAAAAATAGGCTCTTATTTATTATAATCCAATCTAAGACATTTTGAAAACATAAGTTTTCATTGTTTTGTCTAAGTATTTATTAGGTAACTGGATAATTTCAACAGACACAAGCCCCTATTCTTGAATTAGTTGCCACAACTTCTTTAGCTCTTGGATACAGAAATGAGGTTTTAAATTATTTATATAGATGTGAAATATATATTACTATATATTGTATTATTGCATTTATACTACCTATTCATTTTGTGATGTGTAATCATCTTAATGAAAAGCAGGGGTGTTTTTTGAAGTGGAAATATTTTTAAGTGTTATTTTATGACTAAATCAGAGACAAAAACACTGAAAGAAAGGAAGATATAAAATAAGCACTGGCCCACCCCCACCCATCGGCACCCACTGATCTCTCTTCGATTCGTTGATGATGGGTGATATTCCTGTCTTTTCTTCCCATTCCTGCCATTACTTGACGAGCACGCTTTACTCAACAAATTGGCTTTGATATAGCTTTCTAGACTATCAAATGTTTGGCCTAAGTATTTAAAAATATTCCTATTAGGTCTCCATTGGTTGAAACGTCACCATGTTTTAAGTCTCTATAATAATCAGAAGTCTTTTACTTAGCATTTAGTAACTATGAAAAGTTAATATTTAAATTGAATTTCTTCTAACATGGCATTTCTTTGTCTTTGATTACTTGATCTAATTCTCTCACTTAGTCTGGTTTATTTTTCTAGCTCATGATTCTACTTAAACTTTTTAATCAAACTGTGCTCTGAGCCCTAATTCATTTATAATGAAGAGTATATCTTGTTTTCTCAAAAACTCTTTCATTTATGACTAAGCAGAACATGGAACATTTCAGAGAAGCACAACATATTTTGTTTATTTTTAGTTTAGCATGGGGTCTCTTATGAATCCTCTTTAATTTTCTCCTATATGAATTTCTACTTCTTTTCTCAATAGCTTATTTATATGGCAAAGTGGACTTCACTCTTAACTGCTCTAGTTGAATTTAATTCTTTACTTGTGCCTTCCAGCTGGGCCAGGTCAACCTGTAGAGTTGTTCATACAGATTGCTGATCCATTTTGAGATATTTTCTTCTTCTTTTTTTTTAAAAACATTTTATTTATTTATTTTTAGAGAAAAGGAAAAAGAGGGAGAAAGAGAGAGAGAAAATATCAATGTGTAGTTGCCTCTCGTGTGCCCCCCACTGGGGACCTGGCCCGCAACCCAGGCATGTGCCCTGACTGGGAATTGAACCAGCGACATTTTGGTTTTCAGGCTGGCACTCAATCCACTAAGCCACACCAGCAAGGGCCTTTTTTTTTTTTTTTTTTAATCATTGTTTTGATATTGATAATAAAAGTTTATTTGAACAATTTGCTATCAATTTTTAGTGAGAAGTTAAGCTGTAAATTAAGTGAACCTGTGGCATTTAATGTCTACTCAACCTAAAATGCTTTTCCTTGTAACCCAGCTGGTCTGAGATATTTATATTTATTTGACAGAGCAGAAGTAACTCACAACTGATATCCTCTAAAATCAACAGTTGTGGAAAACATGATACTTAATAAGGTTCTCTGAGAAGGTTTCTATTTTCTTTGAGATCACCTCCTTACATAGGTGAGCAGTTTTCTCAGGCAGATGTTGTTCTTGACATTTTCCCAGACTATCACAGCCCCTTAAGGTTGCTCTGGGAATTTAAATATGTTTATCTGAATTCATCTATTTGCTATTTAAAGAAGAGAATGTTTCAACACACTTATTATTGGGAAACACTTCTTAAAACTTTGTTAAATTCTGAATCAGAGATATTTCTGACCTCTACCTCTAGGGTAAATGGAGGCAGTCTGGCTTTCTCACCCAGGTGTCTGGGTAACTAAGTGAAGCAGTTTCTCACAACCTTGAATGAGCTTGATAAGTAGTGTTCTCATAACTTTGAGACTGAGTCCGATAAACAGTTCCCATAATGTGAAGGGGGCTCACATGCCCAGAATCACGCTATGTTATATAATATTTTGGCTTTTTTTCTGGCTTTGTTGTTTCTAGTACTTAAGGGGGATAGAGACTGCTCACTGGACATACAGACACACACTGACACAGGCAAGAGAGGGGACAGGTGACATGCACCGTGGCACGTGGAGATACGCAGCTTGCAGTGTACATGACTCGCCCACCCGTGAATAAAGGCATGTCAAACATCCCCACAGCTCTGCACATTTTCTTCCATCTGCATGAATCCTGTGAACCTGTCTGGCTTTGACCAGTCGCAACACAGTACCTTTTCTTTTTTCCCTATTAAAAGTTTTACAGATTATTTATTGGCGCATATAAAATGCTTTTGAGTTTTACTTTATGCAAACCAGACTATAGCTTAATTTGTCTCTCCCTTCAGAGAGAGTCTGTGGGTTATGGATTAACAATATCTCCTCAAACTGCCATGCAGGAAAGACTTTATCCACGATTTCTCAAAAGCACCTCTGTTGAGTTCTGTCCTGTGTTCGCCACTCTGTTGATTGGTAAATAATTATGTTTATAGTTATAATACATACACAGTTTTGATAGAAATGTAGAAAGCCAGGGCACAAAGGGTTCAGATGTTCATGGAGGTGGATTCCAAGTCAAGCCCTCTGTGGGTGTTCCAGATTTCATGTGAACAGTGTGTGGCCTAATGGGAAAAGCCCACTTTTCTAATGTAATTCAATGTGGACCTAGAAAACAGCTTCTCAGAACCCACTAAACAGTGGACTTTGTCATTCACTTTCTTCAGATCTGTTTGGATGAAATTGTCATTTTTATCCTTCAGTTCATTGTTAATTTTAATTATTTTCCAAGATCAGATACTTTATTCTTGGATGTTTGTCATGAATATCCTGGCTATTTTTCTTTTTGTTTTATAAACAACTTTACAGAGAAATATTTCACATATATTTTACTCTTTTGAAGGGTACAATTTGATGACTTTTAGTAACTTTGTTGAGTTGTGTAACCATCATCATAAATCAGCTTTAGAATGTTTTTATCTTGCCCAGTAAGATCTCTGATGCCCAGTCCTGCCCTCAGCCCTAGGCAACCCCTATTCTACTTTCTATCTCTTTCAGTTTGCCTTTTCTGAACATTTCATATAAATGGAATTATATGATAGGCAGCCTTTTGTCTCTGACTTCTTTTGCATGGCATGATGTTTTTCAGGTTCATTTCTGACTGTATGTGTGAGTTGTTCCTTAGCTTTGCATTGCTTAGTAGTATTCCATTGAATGGGTAACACCCCATTTTGTCTCTCCTTTCATCAGTTAGTAGACATTTAGGTTATTTCCAATTTAGGGTTATTATGAAAGTGCTGCTATGAATATTCACATGACAGCCTTTGTGTGGACATATGCTTTCATTTTTCTTGCATAGATACCTAGTATTGGTATTGCTGGGTCATATATCAACCCTATAATTAACTTTTTGAGAAATTACAGAACTGTTTTCCAAATTTGCACACTGTTTAATATTTCTATTGTCAATTCAGGGGGATTTCTATTTCTTTACATGCGCACCAACATTTGTTATTTTCTGTCTCATATGTTACAGCTATTTTACTTATTAGCCATTCATCTGAATTCTTTGGTAAATTGTTCGGTCAAAAGGTTTAGAACTTTAATGAGATCCAACTTACTGACTTTTTCTTTTTTGGTCTGTGTTTTAGATGTCATATCTAAAAGAAATTTTTACCTTAACCAGGTCTCAAAAGATTTTCTCTTGTATCTTCTTCAAAAGGTTTTATTTTTAGCTATTATGTTTAAGTGTATTAACCATTTTGAATCCATTTTTATATATGGTGTGAGGTGAGGGTCTAATTTCACTTTTTGCAGTTGTCTCAGCATCATTTTTTGAACACTCTATACTTTCCTTAATGATTTGGCTTGACACCTTTGTCAAACATCAATTGTAAGTATAAGGGCCTATTTTTGGACTCTCATTCTGTTTCACTCATTATACATCTGTCCTTAACACCATGTGCTAGGCAGAGCCCCTTCACCCCCGAGATGTCCATGTCCTAATCCCCAGAACCTGTTGCTTTATGTGGCAAAAAGAATTTCACAGGTATGATTATGGTATGAATGTTAAGATGGAGGATATTCTGGGTCATTAGGTGAGCTCAGTCTAATCATACATAAGAGTGGAGACCCTTTCCATGCTTGGTCAGGGAGATGAGATAAGAGGAGGAAGTGCTTGAGAATGATAGAAACTTGACCCTCTGTGACTGGCTTTGAAAATGGATGAAGGCTGCCAGCCACGAGCCGAGAAAGGTGTGCTGTCTCTAGAACCTGGAAACAACTCTCAGCTGATGGTCAGCAGATAGATAGGGATTTCAGTAGCAAACCTCAGGAACTGAATTCTGTTAATAACCTGAATGACAAAGGACACATAGCCTCCCTAGAGCCTCCAAAAAGGAATGCAGCCCTGCTAATCCCTTGATTTTAGCTCAGTGAGACCAATTAAGTAGGATTTTTCCATTCTGTGTGATATTTGTTGTGTTCTTAATTTTTTAACCTGGAGTATGTGATAGGGTGTTGCAAAATGGAGAGCAGCTTATTCCTAGCAAGAATCAAACCTGTTTTTACTGCTCTGGGTTGTATCATTCATTAGAACTGGGAGAATGCAGTCACCTTCTCTTACCTGTGGGAGGGTATGTTCCAAGACCCTATCTGCAGTTTTGTGCAGATAGTTCTGAACGCTATATACTATGTTCTTTTTTTTTCCCTATACATTTATACCTATGATAAAGTTTATTAGTTAGGCACAGTAATAGATTAACAACAACAATAATGGAGCAATTAACAATATACTGTAAAGTTATGTGGATGTGGTCTCTTAAATGATTTTATTGTACTGTACTGACTTTTTCACTGAAAGGAAGCACTTTATGGCCTGACCTCTCTGTGGCACACAGGATGGGGCAAAAGTAGGTTTACAGTTGTTGGTATGGAAAATAACACAATAATTAATAAATAATAATACAAGAATAAACTGTTCACATACTCACTGCTGTAAACCTACTTTTGCCCACCCTTATATATGAATTGCCAGCATCAGTACTCTTGCACTTTGGAGTCATTACTAAGTAAAATAAGAGTGACTTGAACAAAACCACTGTGATATTACAGCAGTTGGTCCGATAACAGAGACGGCTACTAAGTGATTATTGGGTAGGAAGTGTATGCAGCGTGGATGCACTGATTCATGTCCCAGGCAGAATGGTGTGAAATTTCATCGTGCCACTCAGAATGATGCACAATTTAAAACTTAACAAACTGTTTATTTCTGCGATTTTCCATTTAATATATTTGGACTGTAGTTGACCATGGGCAACTGAAAGTGGAAACGGAAACTAGCAGGAATCAACTGTTCTTTATCACTTGTTCAGAGTAAGGCTGTAAAGCAGGTTCTCTTGTTGGACATTTATGTCCTGTGTGTATATTGTAAGAACACTCATATTTAATTTTGTGCAAATTCAAGCAGAAATTGGTAGTGCTGCTACTAATAAGCTAAGGAAAGAACAATTTTAATTATTCACGTATTCCTTCCTTTATTTGTTCCTCCATTTGCTCTTACACTTTTTTATTCATTTGATCATGTGTACATCTGTCCTTCTATCCATCCAGGGGATGTAAATTAAAACATACAGTGTGCCCGGTGTCGTGATAGGTTTCGGAGCCTGAGAAGGAAAAGTTGTGCCTCTTGTTTGAGGACTTTGCTTTTTCATGAAGGGGGTGGGACACCAGACACAGAAGGAGCAAATTAAACCTTACCGGGTCTCAGATATAAAACATGCACAGGTCTGTGAGCAGAATGACCTCAAACTTGAAGCAGTTTGTAATTTTCTTGGAGACAGTCATGTGGGAGGGATTTACTTACCTGGTGGTTGAGTTCAGCAGGTGGTTGTGCTCTGCTGAATGCCCAGCTGTGTCGTCGCTGAGAGCTGTGTGGTCTCTGGGAGCTGTGTGGTCTCTGGATTGCTTGGTTTATTTTCCTGTGTCATTGCCTCTGTAGTAACTCTCATGGGTGATTAAAACTTTGTTTCTTTGTAGAAAATAGACACTAAAAGAAACCACTTTGTGTGGCCATAATGGAAAGAAAAAGGGAAAAAAAGGTCATGGGCAGAGAAGATAAATTTTGCATAAAAAGAAGCAATTTATTGGCAGTACAGATTTATGAAATCCTGAGTAATCAGTTCTGCAACATTCAAGAAAAAAACTGACTTGTGAACCTGCTTTTACCAGTATTCCAAACCGTGCAAAATGTTTTTTAATGGTTTTCATGATAAAGGGAAAAATAAGTGATCTCCAGCAAACATTCAACAGTATTTACTTTGATCCAGATACTTGGTTATCTCATTTTAATACATGATTTTATTTCTTCCATAAATAATCCTGTGAAGTAAATTCTATTATTAATTTCATTTTATAAATGAAGAAATTGAGAGCCAGAGGTTTGGAAATTTGGTTGATATTAAACAGAATTGGTTTTGCCAAGCTGGCATTTGAGCACTGGCCCTTTGAATTCAGGGTGCTATGTCACTACTTCTTGTCATCGTAGATCTGGGTGTCCATGCTGTCACGGCTGTCATGCAGGCTTTCTTAAACTTGATGTCATTCACCTGGGTTGGATAATTCTATGTTGAGGGAGGTTGTTCTGCGCATTTTAGGTTGTTTGGTAATATCCTTGGCCTCTTCCTTTGAGATGCCACAGCAACCCTCAGTTGAATCCACCAAAAATGTGCCCAGACATCACCAGTTATCCTGTGAGGGACAAAATCTCTCTGAGTTTAAAACCCCAGTAACTACCAGGCAGATTAAGATTCTGTGCTGTGATGCACTGAAGAGAATACCATGGTTAAATGTTTTGGATAGTAGGAGAAGTATTACTGAGATGGTGCTATCTGAAATTTTGTTCCTGCCCAAATTAGCCAAACTGCTAAGTTAGAGGGCACAGTTTTCAAGGTTGTCTTCACTTCTGACACCAGCTTCAAGTTCGGGGATTTCTAAAAACCATTCTCAGTTCTCATATTTTGCTAACAGGACTCACAGAACTCACTGAAAGCTGTTCTATTCAGGGTTGTGGTTTATTACAGGGAAAGAATACAGATTAAAATCAGCCAAGGGAAGAGATGCGTAAGGCAGAATTTGGGATGCGTCCATACATGAGGCTCCTTTGTCATTTCCCTGTGGAGTCAGGACACATTACCTTCCCAAGACTGATGTGTGACATTACCCACAAAATTGCCAATTAGAGAAATTTACCACAATGAAATGTTCAGAATTTTTGTTGGGGCTGGCACGATTGATTAATTGATTGCCTGTGTCGTGATGTCAGGCAATGTGTTACTCAAAGCCCCCCAAATCACATGGTAGGTCTTTCTGGCATGGTCATCCCTCACCCTGAAACTATGGGATGTGGCGGTCCCATCTAACAGCTCTTGCCCTAAACACACCACTCTTTCTCAGATTGCTTCCCAGAAGTTGAGGGCAAAGGCCAGACCACTCTTAAGGAGTGGCCAAATACTTTGTTACACAGTCCCAGAGAAAGGAGCAGAGGTCCACTTGTTGTTGAGCTGTATGGCATGTAGCCTTAGTCAGTCGCAATTCAGATGTAATGTATAAATGGCAGGCACATCGGTTTGCTAGGGCTGCCATAATAAAATTCCACAGATTGGGTCATTTAAACAAAGTGAATTAATTTCTCACAGCTCTGGAGGCTGGAAGTATAAGATCAAGATGTCAACAGGGTTGACTTCATTTCATTCTGAGGCCTCTCTCCTTAGCTTGCAGATGGCTGCCATCTCACTGTGACCTCACATAGTCTCTTCACTGTGCACGTCCATCTCTGGTTCCTCTTCTTAGAAGGATACCAGTTATAATGGATTAGGGCTCAACCCTAAGGACCACATTTTAACATAATCACCTCTTTAAGGACCTTAGCTCTAAATATGGTTACATTCTGTGGTACTGGAGGTTTGGACTTCAACATTTGAATTTGGGAGAGGGCGGGCATGATTCAGCCTGTGACATTCTGCACTCTAGCCTCCCCCCACCATTTATGTTCTTGTGTGCAAACTGTACCACACCATCCCAACAACCCTAAGTGCATGAACCTATTCCAGCATCAGCTTCAAGATCTCCTCTTAATATCTAAGGCTGCCATGAGTGAGACTCTAGGTAGAGTTCATCCTGAGGCAGATTCCTCTGCAGCTGTGAACTTGTGAACCAGACAAGTTACTTCCTTCCAAAATACAGTGGTGGGGCAGGCACAGGACAGACAATCCCATTATACCAGCAGAGTCAGAATGAGGAAAACCAGACAAGTTCTTCCTTCCAAACACAATGGTGGGGCAGGCACAGGACAGCCATTCCCATCCCACAATGCAGAGGCAGAATGAGAAAAGGGGTCACAGGCTCCAAGCAAGTCAAAACCTAGGGAAAATTCTGTTGAATTTTAAGGCTCAAGAATTGTCCGCTTTATTTTGGTGGCGCTCTATCTTCTGAGCCCCCTGTGGTGGTGGCCCTGCCTTCCAGGCTCACTGGGGCAGCAGTGTTGTCCCCTCAGCTGTGGGTGGCAGCTTTACCCCCACAACTCCTGGTCAAAGTAAATAAGCCTTGCTTGATCTTCCTGTGTACAGTCCAGGTTGGGAGACAGTCATCTACACAAATAGTTGTAACAAACTAGTTACAATAAACAAAAATTGTAATAAATAGTAAGTTCTATGAGTGCTGGAATTTTAAGAGTTTAGAAGTTTGATCTGTAATATCAGGGATATTTTGAGATTTTTTGCTTGCATCATATCTTGTAAGAAATTATTGAATCAGTGAATCAAGAAAGGAAAGAATCAATGCATTTGCTTTGGTGAGCTTGAGAATCTTAGGATTCCATATAGGATTGAGGAGTATAATCAAAAAGCTTAACAGTCTGGTCATCACTCCTAAATATATCCTTAATGTACTTTTAACCTCCATGAATAATCTTAGCTCAGGTTTAAGAGTGTTTTGTGCCAATAACTCTTAATTTTTTTTTTGAGGACTTTCAATATTTAGTTTTAGAAGTTTGCCCCTCTTGGAAGAAAGAGGTAAGATAATTTTAAGGATTTAAAATTTGTATTCAGAAAGTATTTGTGGCTTTTCTTTAAAAAATAAGTCACTTGTCTGCACAAAAAAACTTGCACACAAGGTGGATACTGGAAATATCGGGGGGAACATATTGTAAAGTATATGACTGTCAAACCTGAAACTAACACAAAATAATACTAAATGTAAAGCCCCAAAACACACAGACGTTTATGGCAGCTTTATTTGCAATTGCCAAAACAGCCAAGATATTCTTCAGTAGGTGAATGGATAAATAAACTGTGGAACATCCAGAAAAAATATTTCAGCCTAAAAAGAAATGAGCTATCAAGCCATGCAAAGACTTGGAGGAAATTTAAATGCATATGACTTGGTGAAAGAAGCCAATCTGAAAAGGCTACATACCTTATGATTCCAACTGTATGACATTCTGGAAGAAGGCACAACTGTGGAGACAATGAAAAAAGATCAAGGGTTGTTAGGTATTAAAGGGGAGGGGGGGATGCATACATGGAGCACAGAGGATGTTTAGAAAAGTGAAACTACACTGTATGATACCATAATGGTGTATGTTTGTCATTATACATTTGCTCAAACCCAGAGAATGTGCATCCCCGAGAGTGAGCCCTAATGTAATCTGTGGACTCTGGGTGATATGATGCATCGGTAGGTATGTTGATAATGGGGGACACGATGTGTGTGTTGGGACAAGCGGTATATGGGAAATCTCTTTGTCTTCTGATCAGTTTTGTGGTGAACCTAAAACCATTCTAAAAAATTCAATCTATTTAAATGAAAAAGTCACAAGTTTCCTTTAAGACCAGGATGGGAAGCATTTGTTTTCTCATTTGTCTCTTTCTCTGTTGCTGTGAAATCTCAGGCTTACATTGGATCAAAGAATTATATTATCTTTTTGTCTGTTATTTATCTTGTATCCTTTCCTTAACTTTGCTTCTCTAAAATTTACCTGATGAGTTTCCTTGAGAGTTGCAGCAGATTGGGTCTCACCACATGTTTGAAAATCATACTCATTTTCTCATTTGAGGGATCATTTTGGATTCTCCTTATTAAGTTGCCTTGTGTGTAACATGCTGCCCTTCTGTTTAGCACATTTAAACCCAACAGTGAATTTTTCTTAAATTGAAAAATATTCAGTGACTCTATTACAGCAGTTTTTTTGTTTGTTTGTTTGTTTATTTTTCTGTCATTGTCTTTCTCTTAGGCGTAACAAAAGTCATGTGAAACCTGTTTCCAAGGTGCCTGTGCTTTACATTTTGGTGGAGTTTCATTTGTGCTGACTGTTCTTGAGGGAGCTAATCAATGCACGTCTTTATTCTTTGCTGAGGAGGCTAGTAGTGTTGTCATCACCTGTTCTCTCTTTCTCTTTTTGGGGTTGGGTACAATTAACTTTCCAGGGTGATAATTTCTGGAAACATTTTCTCAAGAACAAAAAGACAGATTTTCTTTGTATATAAATAAAGAAGGCAGTTGATGCTGGGGGAATGAAGAATCCTTTAATAAAACATTGCCTCTCCTCTAGTTTGGCTCAACTGGGAAAAATGAATTTTATGTTCTTCAAGTGCAAAGGAAGATCAGAAAGAAAATTCTTGACAGAAGGCAAGGTAAGGATGCTTACTTTGGGCCCCACCTCTCTGGTGGACTTTAAGCAGCCTATTTCCAAATGGCATAAATTAAAGAACGAAAGTTATCTTCAGTGTGAGTGGGAATAAAGAGCAACTTGAATAAAAAGGTTGCCAGAATGTTTACAAATTACTGTTCTTTTTTTAGTTTTGAAGCTCCTGACAGACATAAGAAGTGTAGTTTTGCCATATTAAAATGCAGCATTACCTTATATGTAAACGTATTTTGTTAATTTCCTTTGATATTTTCCCTCCCTTCTAGTGGAGGTTAAACAAACTGCAGTTATGAGGCATTAAAAACATAAAATTGGAGAGATCCATAATTATAAAGGTAACCATTAATGTTTAAAATCCTAGATAATTATATCTTTTAAATTTCTTAAAAGTTCATTTTATTCACTGTGGAGAGAACCATAATGGCTCATCTTTACTTTTTGTATGTGTTTTTAATAAATGCAATTCCATTTACAAAATAGAATACATATGCTAGTGGAAGCTAATAGAGACATTGTTACTTTGTAAAGTCCACTATAAAATCTGTTAAGAAAATATTCTTTTTACTTTTAGAAAAAAGCAGAATTTCTATAAGTAATGCATGGTCATAATAGAAAAATTAAAATCAGAAGGAATTATAAAGAACAAAGTATAACTTGTCTACTTAATTTGTCCCAAGAGAGATAATTTAATTCATCTCCTTTGTTTTCTTTGTGCAAATATTTGTTTATTAACTATTTTTATATAACGTTATTTCACAAAATTGAGATAATGTTTTTGTTGTAGTATCCTTTTTTACATTAACATTGTATATGAGAATTTTTCAATGTCATTAAATATGGCCCCCCAAATATAATTTTAATGATTGTATTGAAGTTCACCAGTTGATGAATTAGAATTTATTTAACCACTTTTCTCCTTTGGGATTTTTAGGTTGATTGCTTTAAATTACTCTAAATTGGAAACTTGAGAAGTAAAGACATGACTTTATAAGATCAAAGATGAAATGTTTATCATCCTCAGAGAAGCAAATGTTTCATTTTATCTTTTTTATTTTTTTAAAATTTATTTATTTATTTTTTCAAATACATTTGTCTCTGTCTTCCCCCCACCCCTTTCCCTTTAAAGGCTCATCAGCTACTTGATGATTGAGCATCTTTTTGCAAATGCTTATCTTTGAACCAAAATCTTTTCTTCAGTGGACACATGTGATTCCTTCCACTAGGCTGTGAAAGGCTCTGTCTGCTGGATCCAGGGTTCTCACCACAGGAACTGGAACCAAGTGTGCCTCAGTAAATCAAAGATAAGGAGAGGAGGGTGTAATTTCGGATATGGTAGACCCCTGAGACGGACAGGAGTTTTAGGGCATTTCCAGTGTAAGCAGTGAATGTGACTTGTGGAGCCTTGGAGAACCAAGTGACAGCTGTCTTATAGTGGGCAGTTCACCCTCTGTCCTAGACGCAGTCAACAGTCCTGTGTTGTGGCTGCAGTGTGCCAGCACCAGAGAGGGTGCAGGTGAGACGTCCTGAATGAGACGGCGTTCCTGTACAGGAGACCTCGCAGGGTATGGAATGGGACAGATGATTCTAGTACAATCTTATAAACACAGTAGTAGAAATTTATAAATTACTCTGAGAACACAGTAATGTACAAACCTGTCTGAGTAGTTAGGAGGGCTTCCCAGGGGCAGGGGATTTCTTATGCTTATGGGTATGAAGGGTGTTTGTATGCCAATGTTAAGTGGCTTGAACTAGAGCCAGTGACCAATGAAAATATTACATTTTTGTGGTTTTGTACTCATTATTGGACTACAGAGTTGGGGTAAGACTGAAAGCATGCAATAACTAGTTTTCACACAACTATTCCAAGACATCCTGTAATGCCACTATACACCTAATAAAAAGAAAATAATACTATGTTCAGTAGTTTTTATTACTAATTCTTCATAAATCAGGAACTATTATAGAGTATGTATGACTACACAAAATAGTTTATGAAATTAATGTGGAATGACTCCTTCTCCCCCCAGACTTAATACATAAGCCATGTGAACACAGTCATCCTGTTTATTTTATTTGTCTCTATTCCTAGCACCTAGCACAGTGCCTGACATACAGCACATATTTAATAATGCATTCATGTCAGAATTCTGTTTAAGAGAAGGTTTGATTGATTCCATGAGGTTTGCCCATTATTTTGATTTTTCAAATGCCACAGTTTGAAAATCTATGTTTCTTTATTAAAAAAACACCCAGTATGAAAGAAAAGGTACTATTATAATGCAAGGTCCATTCAGTTTTCACTGAGAAGGAAAAACATTGCTCTGAGATTACAAATAGCAGTGTATGCTTATGTGAATTTTTTAAAATAGGGACACTTTTCTCCTGGAGTACCAGAATTTCAGGCTCTAACTGTTCTCTGTAGTTTTGGAAGCAAATATTTAAGACAGGGGTTTGAAGCACCCACAAAAGGAGATTTCATTTTAGAACTCTTGTCCATTTTGGTAAATATAGATATTGTAATTGGCATTTGGCCCCCATCCAGTTTCATTGATGTAACATGCCACCTGACTTATTTCCTTCCCTATTTTGGTAGACTCCTTTGTAAGTTGCTGAAAATCTAAATCAGGCTCAAATATGAAATAAATATTGGACTGAATCCTAGCAGAATAAAAACTGAAACCCAGTGAGCCCTGTAAATCAGCTCAACAGAATTTATATTCTGGGATCTAACACTTCAGATATATGTTCCAAGGGGAAGAAAGCTGTCCAGAAAACTGAAGACTGTTTAACTCCTAGCGCAGGCGGCCTACTCTGCAAAAAGAAAGCATAGTTGCAAGTCAGTTTACATTGCTACTGTGGTGTGCTTGATTTTTCTAGAAGGGAAATTTAAAATATTCTTGAAGTTTTCCTCTTTTTATTCTTTCATGCATATTACTTAATTGGCAAAAAAAAAAAAAAAGCCTTCAGGGACAATTAATACTTCTTTTCTAACATCTTCTAATAGTAATAGTTCAAATGCAGGTCCTTAAGAACTTCGATGAAGCCAGGTAAATTCAAGTGGTAGCATCTTGTCCATTCTAAGCTGTGCTTTGCCATTTTCCACTGAACAGTATCTTAGAGATCAATATAAAGGGGACATATTCATTCTTTTCTGATAGTTTATCCCAATTTATGGTTGTACTATATTTACTTAAATGTACATGCTGGCTCTGCCTCCTTGCTCTTTTTGTTAAAAGCCTGAAATTATTTTAAGTTGGCTGAGAACTTGAAACTCAGGAACAATAGAGCATTTTACAGATGGTTGGACTTGCTCAAATTCAGAACAAGAATAAGAGGCTTGCTTTTCCCAATAACGCTGTCCTCTTCTTCACTGTTCACAACAGAGTTCCAAACACTGTTCCCTAAAGCAGTGATTTCTGTCCCTGGCTTTGCGAGAACCCAGGGCATTTCCAGTCAGTTTTTGTGCTATGGTGAGATTTTTCAGAGAAAATATATAACAACTTGTTTTGTTATATATTATAAATTATTGTTTTAAATAATAAACTAATAAAATAACTCAATTATAAAAATACAGGTAGAAATTATATGCATTATAATTTTAAGTTATAAATTATATTGAACAAGCTTTCACTGTATTAATTTAATCACTAAGATAATAAAGTATAAATTATGTAATTATATATAAATGTATAATTATACAGTTTAGAAATTACAGTTTTAAATATATAAATATATTTAGTATGTGTGTACATTGACACCAATGTTTGTGTGAATAAACTTTTTCACCTTAATAAGAATTGCATTGATAGCAGTAAGGGTAGGAATCACCACCTACTGAGCACTTCCTTGTGCCAGGGCCGTTTACAAAAATTAGGTCATTTTAATTCTTCAACAACCTTATGAGGTGAAAGTATTACTGGATTAAAGGAGCCTGCACACATCAAAGCTCGTAAGACATGAACAGGAGTTTGCCAAGAAAGGAAGGGCTTCTTTTTAGGAGGTGGCCCACACCTGGACACAGTAGTGAGTGAATGCTCAAAGATTTGGCTTCCAGATAGCTTCCAGGGAATGGATGGGTTATATAGGGGAGAAGTCATTAATTGTAGTGACTAAGGGAGTTAGGGTTGTGGTCTCTACTGATTGGTCAGCACTAGGTTAGGGAGTAGCTGATTAGTGCATTTGGTTCTGATGTCAGCCATGGTGTTGTTTGTCTGGTTTTCACCACTTTTCTGGCTCTGAAGCTTGAAACACAACTGAGGACTAGATGTTACCTCTAGTTTGACTGAAACTCTGTCTCTGGGGTCAATGGACCCGAGGTTTTGTTCGTAAGGTTATTTGATGCTGATCTGAACCTCATTGTCCTCAGGGCTTAGTGATTAAGAGAGTGGACTTGAAAGGGAGAAGGAGGCAAGTAAGTCAGGGTGCTGGATGAGGCCAGTTTGAATCAAAAGGAAAGAAAGGAGAAAAGGTTGTATTAAGGAAGTGAGGTTTATACATGGTTATAAAAGGTTGTCTTCATCTTATGGGTAAGGAAATTGGTGTTGAGAAAGTTCATGTCACTTGCCATGCCCTTGACCATTAACATCTTACTGCTTCTTTATTAAATAAAATTGGGGAACATTTTACCAGATAGATTTTAAATTGGGGCACATCATCTCTTAGGGTGCATTTTAAAGGGTCACATGGAGGAAAACTGCCATGACTAGATTTGCAAGAAAGAGTTCACAGTGAAAATGTCTGTCTGCACTGACCTGCCCAAGTTGGGCTGGGGGGTCTGTTCTGAAGGGGCAGTTGGTGACTTTAGATGAGTAATGGCTTTTCATTTTCATGAACCTGTTCCTGTTTTCCACATAACAAAATGGAAAAGGGAATGGAGGCAGAGGTATAGGAAGAGGAGACCTTTGTGGAAACCAAATGTTGATCTGGCCCAGTTTTTGGTTCTAATGTTGGATGACTTGACTGGTAGATATAGGAGCAACCTTCAAACATGACTGACTGGCCCTGGCTGGGTGGCTCCGTTGGTTGGAGCATCATCCCATACACCAAAAGTTTACAGGTTTGATTCCCAGTCAAAGCACTATCTGGGTTGCAGGTTTGATTTCTGGTCGGGGTGTATGCAGGAGGCATCTGATCGATGTTTCTCTCTCTCCCTCTCCTTTTCTCTTTCTCTAAAATCAATAAAAACATATTCTTAGGTGAAGATTTAAAAAATTATAAATAAAATGACAGATTGGGCTTTGAAAATCCCTGTAATGTACTGTGATAGCAGGCTAGCATCCCTAGATTTATTTGCATAGGTGTGTGTAATGTGCATATTTGCCTGCATTTTAAACAGATAAAGACAGGAGTACAGGAACCTATGATATACGTGATACACACAGCTATTTAGTTTCATCTGAATTTTGAGTATGTACCACTGAAAAGTGAAAGTTCAAGAATTTTTTTAAATCATTGTTATGGAGGAGATGGGAATAGAGTAGCAAAAAAGAGAAATTGAGAAAGAGTGATTGATTAATGATGATTGAATGTTGGCGGGGGGAGTGTTTGATCAGAGATTTGTTTTCCGAACATTTGATCAAACATTTATTTTTGCTGGAATATGAATGAACATAGTTCAGCTCATTTTTGTTTATATAGAGTCAGCAAAGCAGGTAGGATGCTACAGCTGCTAAGCTGTGTGCTATTCTTTTGTCAGGCAAGAGGATATTTTTTTCATAGTTGCTGAAGGCTTTAAAATTTGTTTAGCATGAAATGCCCCATATAATGTCAGCAATGTTTAATTGAAAATTAATGCAAGAAAGCAAAAGATATCTGACAACTCACTTCATTTTTTGGTGTTCATCAGTATTCACAAGCATGGAGCAAAAAAATGCTGTGCTGAGTGGTGGTTAACTCTTTCCAACAAAAAGGCTTCAGGGTCAGTGTTCACTATAGTACTTATGCTCAGTGAAATTTGCAGGAGTCATTGAAACGAGGTTTGAGTAGCTTCTGGGGATAGGACAAACCAAATATAATACTAAATAACTAAGAGGGGTGTGTTGCTCCTCGATAAAAAAAAAAAAGTTAGCTATCAAAGAGGAATTTTTTTATGGTCTTGAAGCATTTGGCAGGGTCAGAAGCCTGACATTCTACATGAGCAAAGCACACAGCTGTATAAATTTTAATTTGCTGATTTTATGTTTGTTGTGCTGTTTTTATATTCACTTTGTGAGTGTGGGGTTGGTGTAGGAGAAAAAAGGGCTGGGGGTGGGAGAAACTTGTTTGTTTAATAATATCAATAATAACCACTGCCACTACAACATCTCAAGATTAGGCAAAAGGACAGGCACATAAATGTTTTGCTATTTAGTGATTTGAAAGAAGAGTGGAGTTTGTCATCCCAGAGATGTTAAATGGGAGATATTGTGTGATGGTCCAGGTATGTTGCAGTTATGGGAAGGAGACCCTGGAGAATCACCAAGGTTATCCCACACTCCCAGAGGCTGAGCAATTCAGGTGGCATGGTCAGGGCTTTTACCTCCACGCTGCCCAGGGCTTTATCTAATGCAACCCTCATCACACTGCTGTTGAGGAGGTTGCTATTATGGCATAGATGTTTGGTCATTGAGTTAAGGGATGGCAGAGTCAGGGCCTGAAGCCACCTCTCATGTCTTATACCTGCGTGGCACGAATTGCTAGGGCTACTCTAACAAAATAACACAAATTCATTGTCTCACATTTCTGGAGGCTCTAAGTCCAAGATCACGGTGTGGGCAAGGTGATTCCTTCTGAGGCCGAGGGAGAATTTGTTCCCTGCCTCTCACCTGGCTTCTGGAGATTTTCTGGCAATCTCTGGCAGTCTTTGGCTTGTAGAAGCATCACCCTAATCTCCGCCTTCTTAGTGAGATGGTGTTTGCCTATGTGTGTATCTGTCTCCAAATTTTTTTTAATAATAATTACTGTCATATTGGATTAGGGCCCACCCTAATGACCTCATCTTAATTAACGATAAATACAGTGACTATACCCAAATAAGGTCACATTCTGCATTACTGGGGGATAGGACTTCAATGCATGAATTTTGGGGAACCCAGTTCAACCTATGAAATAGACTCAAGAGTTTTTGTAGCAATTATAATTTTTGTTGATGAAAATTTTGATTCTGGTTTCACGCAGTTTTACCTCTGATATTTTTTTAACTAACAACAAAATAAAAGAATGGAGATTTCACTGATTCATGTGAGAATCTGTAGATACCTATGACCTCTTGCTTCTGTCCCCATAGTTTTTTCTGCTGTTCCTGTTTGCTTATCTTAATTGTAGAGGGGATTTGTCATGAAATATGAAATAGTGAGGTTCGGCCATGTTTTCATCAAAACAGCTAAGGAATTCTTTAAAGTAAATCCGTACTGTGATATTTGCTCTCACATAAAAACTTGACGCATTTAGGACTGAAAAATGTGAAAGGCTGATAGAGGAAAAGATTTTTAGTTTTTACCCCACTATTTATTTTGAATAGAGTCTCTATATGTGTTGCTTTATTTTTTTAACCTCCCAGCTGATGAATCTACCTAAATTGGACTTTTGGGAATCGACCAAAGTTTACTGTGTGATAAGTATAAAAGGACTGCCCATCTAATTAACACAGGAGCCTGAGTTTCTGGAGGCAGCAGCTCATCCCCCAACCCTCCCTGCCTAGTATAGTTGCACTTACTACTTGAAAAATATCACTTGCTTTCAGTGGGACTGCTTGTTTTCCCCTGTGGCATGGGCAGATTGCAGCATTGTTTCACAGACCTGCCTTTTGGAAGTGGGTCAGTAGGAAAGTTCTATTACCAGAAATCGTGTTTCAGAAGGCAACTATTCTTTCAAGCCAAATCACTGATGTGAAATAGAAAGACCAGCACTTTCTCTCACCTGTTTTAAGGTATTCTTCTTGGGTGAGGGTGGTGAGGAAACAAACATGCCAGAAGCCAGGTGGGACCTCAGCCCTCACCATCCACACTGGAGCCAAAGTATGGAGAAAAGTGAGACATCTTTCCAGAGAGCTGCAGATGCAGTGGAGTTTCAATTTTCTTTGTGGCATTTAAACTGTGTGATTTTTTTTTTAGTGTCAAAGAATAGAAAATTAGTTTTAATTGTTACTTATGAGGCACCATATGGCTACTGTATAATTCCGGCATCCCACAGAGCTGCATGTGCATATGGAAAATGAAATTAATTGGAAATCACACCCTGAAATCTATTATTAAGTTAATATAGCTAACAGCTTGTGGGGTGTCCTCATACTCAGCATGATGTAATTGCATATAACAGCAAGTAACTATAAATTCATATGGGAGACCAGAAGGGAAAAACAGAGGTCAAAGGGACAGGCTTTGCAAAGCAATCGCATTAATAATGGATACTGCAGTAAACGTTTCAGTTTCTCCTGTCCAAAAACCTAGGGTAGAGAGAAGCAGTTTAATCATATTCAAATAAGTTAATCGGCAGTCTTGGGAATTTCACAGCTAAGGGACTGGATTTGGCCAACTAGTGTTACAGTGAACTAAAGTCACTCTAACTGAATTTGTGACAGTTATTTAAATCAGAAGTTCTCAAACTTAGCTGTGTATCAAAATCTGCTGAGGAACTCTCAGAAACACTGAATTCTGAATCTGAGTCCTGGGATTTTGACTCATTAGTTCTGGATTTCTAAATTATTAAGAAGTATGGCAAGTGATTCTGATCCAGCTCAGATGGGGACCAGGGAAACGACTGGTTTAAGTGATATAGCACATGGCTCGATATGTTTCAATGATAAATCTGCAGCCAGTGTGTGTTCATTTTCCTTAATTAGGTTCCCAGCTTTAAAATAGTGTAAAATAAGTTAAAATAAAAACATAAACTAAGATCTTATACTTTAGTTGGTAAACCTAGAAATAGTGAATACTTTGATGTCATCTGTACTGTTTTTGAAATTTTTTAGTTTATGTGGGTCTCCTTCTCAAGACTGTGGCCTCAGGGCATTGGCTGTTTTATTCATCTTGGTGTTCAGTTCAAGACACAGAGTAGTAGGAATTAAATAAATGTTTATAGACTGGGAATATGAGTGTGAAAAGAGGAAAAATACTCATTTTTAAAATTAATAACTCCATTCTCATCATTATAGGCATTAGACATAGTCTTTATTCATCTAAGTTGATATTAACAGTAGTGTTATAAATTGCTACACAATTTGTGATATTAGTATAACCTTGTAATAGCTCATTCAGGACAGAATCCATGGATTTGCAACCAGGAAGGAGATTTGTCTAGTCTTTATTCCTTTTCCTGTGAGTGATAGGTCTGTAAACCTAAGTTATATCCATAAGAGCCACATCTAGAATTCTAGCTGAGAGACTCATTTATCAGACTTTTTGGATAAATAACAGTCCAGGTTGGTCTTTGTGCTAGTGGTGGAAGTTCCTTACAGGGGGTGCGAAGGTGCCCCCTCTCTGTATCTCTGAAACCTGCTCTTGTTTCTCTTTTATCTCCTACACTTTGTGCTGTCTCACGTTTCTACATTACCTGGGTATTATTTTTGTTCTCCAGCTTCCACTCTTCCATTTTGCAGGGCAGAATTATGTCCAGAAGTTCTCAAATGCTGTACAGATACTATGATGTTGAAAAACCTGTGTTATCTGGCTCAAAACATGCATAAGGCAGATTGGGATCTTACTGATGGACAGAGGGAAGGAAATGATGTTTTTAGGGCAACAGATCTGTTTGTGTAATCTGTGGCCTGACAAGCAGAGACCACTTGCTGTTTCTTAGTATCAGGGCTTGTTATCAGGGCTTAGTATCAGGGCATTGTTCCTAAACAATGGGACCCTGAATGCTTTCTGTTTGATACTTTATTTTGAAGTAATGTCAAATTTGTGGAGAATTCTAAGTCCCATACAAACAACTCCATATCATTTCTACCCAGATTCCCCAACTCTTAACATTTAAAAACAAGCTACAGGTATGATGCCTCATCACCCTAAACGCTGTGATATGTATTTCCCCAAATCAAGGAAACTCTCCCACATCCTCACCATTCAGTCCTCCAGGTCAAGAGACAGTGTTGATGGCCATGGCCATCCAGATTCCACCAATTGCCTCAACGGAGTCTCTTCTTTTCTGAACCAGGATCCAAGTCAGGAACACACGTTGCATTTAGTTGTCACATCTATTTAATCACCTCTACTTTAAAACATTTCCTTGGTGTTTCTCTTTCTTTCAAGTCTTTGTTTAAAAGTGTCTAGGGCTTTCCTTCTGTAGAATGTTTCTCAGCCTGGGTCTTTCCAGTATCCTGCATTCCTGGTAAATATGCCTGAAAAATCATGGGAAGCTGTTCACAGTTGGTCACATTAGGATGTATATGGCCTCTCCCACCAATGGTCAAATTGGTGTCTGTCAAATTTCCCTTACTGTAGATTTTACATATTCCCTTTGTAATTGGTTAGAACTTTGTGGGGGAGCTGTTCTGAGATTACAGGTATATCAAGTTCATCTCCTAACTTCCACCCAGCCTTGGCCTTCATGGACAACTCTTCACTTATCTCTGTGATGGCTACCAATTTGAAATTCTCCTTTCCATCATTTGTACACATTTGTGAGTTGGATATCTACTGTAAGGAAGTTTTTCCTTCTGTGTTATTTATTTATATCAGCAAGGACCTATGAATTCCTGTTTTGTTCAGTGGATTGTCATCCATTCCTAAGTCTTTGTGACATGTACTGTCTGACTTTCTTGTATAAGATGTCCCTGTTTAAAGCTCTACTTCTCTTGGTCTAGACCTCTCTCAGCCATTTCCCTCAGAAGAGATGCTATTCTTTTCAGTAGAGATGCTATTTGAAAACCAAACTCTGGGTGGTTGTTTGTGCTCATTATGTTGAAGTGTCATTGCTGTTAGGCCATCTGAGGAGAGAGTTGGTATGTATACACACACACACACACACACACACACACACACACACGTACATATATATGTATATACACTTTATATATGTAAATATATAAAATATATGTATTCATTTTACTCTGCATATACATGTTGGGTACCACTTTGTGTGGTATTGGAAACTATAGCCCCGCTTAAGCAAGGCCTTGAAAGAGGCCTGTAAGTCTTCACTGGAAAGCCTGGAATGTTGGCAGCAGTTGTGATCTGATGCTAGGACAGAGGGTTCTCATGGGAAATCAGGCCTGAATAATGCATTGTACCTTTTGAAGCTTGCTTTCCTTTGTCTAGCCCTGTTAATGTAAACTAGATGTTTAAGCTCCAAACAGAAGGAGTGAATTCCTGAATTCAGGAGCCATACCTTAACGGCCATCTGGCATCAGCATGTCTAACAGACCCTGACCTGAGGCAAACCTCTGTGTTCCTTCAGTTGTTATATATGAACCATATCTGTTTTCTATTAATATTGCCTTTAGGCATTGATCAATAAGCTTTGCATGCGTGCTATATACCCCTGCACATACAGATTGCAATAAACACCTCTTCAGGGAAGGGTTCAGCACATTCTCCACTAGAGGGAATCATCACCCCTTTCTCCTGGCAGACCAAGTTTGTCTGGAGTGACTCATTTTTTCATCCACGATGGCCAGGAGGACTCCACAGCATGGAGACTCCCGCATATACACATTTATTTACATATCCATAACATCAATAACCATTTCTTTGTCTACATATATTACAATAAACAGTGTGTTTATGTCAATATCTCCCAATTTCAACCCTGAATCTCAGAGTTCTTTCTAGCCTTCCACCTTTCTGTGTTTGGAAATACTTATACATATACTAATATATGTATTGTAATACATATATTACAATAAACAGTGTGTTTATGTCAATATCTCCAATTTCAACCCTGAATCTCAGAGTTCTTTCTAGCCTTCCACCTTTCTGTGTTTGGAAATACTTTCTGTGTTTGGAAGTAGGAAACATGGCTTTCCTTATCTTCCATATATATGTATTTCCTCAATCAATTTCTTGTAACCTTGTGGTATGACCAATTTCCCAGCTATGCTTTCTGCCCACCACCCATACCCTCTAATATCTGGTGTGTGTCTCTGTGAGCACTACCCTCTCCCCTCCCTCAATGACAGAGAACTTGGGTTCCAGGTGTGCTGCAGTACCTTTGTGATACCTTCCCTTCTCTCCTCAACACCTTTTGTTCTCAGGGACCGGGGGCTCCCCAGTGTCTCATGAAGTCCGTGATTGCCCGGAGTGAAGACTGTTTCCCAGTCTCCCTTGTAGCTAGTTGCAGACTTGTGATTTAGTTGTGGGCAATGGCAGCCAGTTTGGCGAGGAAGTGGGGGTGATGTGATGGAGGACTGTGATGGTTGTGGAGTCATGACATTAGTTCTTAATGTACCTCAGGATGTTATGTGAGAGAAAAATAAACTACTGTCTTACTTGAAGTTTTAAAATTATTATTTAAAACTTTTGGTCCCTCAACATCTAAGCTTATTGTAACTAACACTACTCCTATCATACGAGAAGGAAATGAAAATAATTCTGAATTCTATGCGACAGTAAAGAAGTGTGTAAAGGAGGCCTCACCAAATTTATGGAGGTGCAGTGAGTGCTGAATTTTATCTCTAGACCAAGTAACAGGACATATAGAAGTTTAAAAGAATGATTGTGTGTGGGGGGAGGAGGAGGTGTCTCCATTTGTCTCCACAACTATTAAAAATTTTTCCAACCTGTGTATCAACAGCACATGAAAAATCACTTCTACCCTAGCTGAGAGGGTGACCTCAATTACTTGGAGGTCACAACCTCATCTATGATATGGGATTTGAAAAGTATTGCCTTAGTTGTTAGGTTACTTTTAATCCCATTTAGATTTAGAACGTAGTAAACAGGTGATGAAATTTCTGAAAACCATATGATTAATCCTAATTAATTATTAATTATCTGCGTATATTTTAGTTAATGTATTTGTATTGTTTAAGAGAATTTTTTATTAAAGTAGCTAACAGTATATACTGATTCCATTTTATGCTTTCAACTTTGTAATTGACATTACTGTGGTAATTTTTATGTTGAAATATAAGGTTTTGACAAAGATCATAAACAATGTTCTAATGCTTTTAAAGTTCACTGAATCTTTTATTGGTGTAATTTAGTACTTGAGAAGGTTTTGCTTATTGGATCAGATAATTGAAGTACTCAAGAAAAGAAAAGGGATATATTCAATTAATAAATTTAGTTTAAAATGTTAAGAAAAATTAAATTTATAACTGATACTGATTGCTGAAGGGGAGTTTAGTGTGTCCAACTGGAGGTGTTTGGACTTTGGTCAAAGTCTCCAGGAAAGTGAATGTTAAAATTTTAAAGTTATAATTAGAACAGTAAAAGTTGCAAGTTGAACTTAAAGCCTCAAATGGATTTTTAAGGCTACAAATGTGCTCTTAGCAGCAAAGCCTCCCTAGGTCTCCAAACACATTGACACAGGACTGTTCCCCGCTGCAGTGGCTGGAACCAAGATGTGTGATGGACAGGGTTGTCATCCTGGCAGGGACTGGTACCAGGCTGGCCATTGAAGCTGATTTCTGGTGCCTCTACCTGGACCAACTGGTGAGATGGGAGATTATCAGCCCTTGGCAGATGAGCTGCTGCCCTGGGCAGCAAGATAGAATATTCACACCCCGTCTTGGTTGGGATAGAGGTGTAATAGAAAAAACCTGGGCTGGAGGTCACATCCCTCAAGTCACTTATGAGAGGGGACCCCCCGCAAAAAACGGAATTATTTCTTGGAAGACAGGCCCTTGTAGTATAGGCTTTCCCTGCTAGGCGAGTGTTCTAGGAACCCATCTGTATCAGTGTACCAGCAGGCATTGTTATGAGAGGCTACATTGGGTTTCACTTGAAATTTTTTTGGAAACTCCTTCAACATATTTGCCTGTTTCATGATGGGTGATTTACAAGTGCACCTACCCACAGTACACTGAGTGTCCAGCAGTTTCTGACCAAAAGTGGATGACCCCATGCCCCACCCTCTCTATTCACCTGATCTTACCCCAAGTGACTTTTTTTTTGTTTCCCTGGATGGAAAAAGTCCTCAGAGAGGAACATTTTACCAATGTGGAAGAGGAGAAACAAAAAAGTGGCAGAAGTACTAAGGCATCAAAATTAACAAGTTCAAAAACTTGTTGAGCAGTGGAAAAAAACGTTTCAGTAGGTATATTGCATCCAGTTGAGAATACTTTGAAGGTGACTGAAGTTTAAACATGAAATAATAAATACACAATTTTTTTTATAGATAAATTCACTTTTTTGGAGGGACATTCCCTCGTATTGTCCTTTGAAACCTAGTATCTTCAGCCATAAACTGGGGACTATTTTTAAATTACAGGACTATTGGGAGGATCGGTGATAATAGATGTTAAATCACTCATATATTGCTTGTCATATAGCAGGGACTCAAACAATGGTGGCATTTGTCAGAGAAAAATGTGAATGTTGATGGATTAGTTTAGGTACCGTTTGGGGTCAAATCAGAGGGTATAAGACATAAACCCATAAAACTCCATGTTCATTAGTCACCTTCCATGTCGCTAGGCATTGCTCAGTCTTTACATGGATTGCACCCTGAATTCACCAGTAAACTGTGAGATACCTTCTACTATCCTTTCCATTTTGTAGATTGAAAATACCTAAAGTTTAGAGAGGTAAAGTGACTTTAAAAACTATACAGCTGAATAAAATAGTTGAACCAGAATTTAAATCTAGGAATCCTGATGCTTGGACCCCTGTGGAGTCCACATCCCTGTGTGCAGGGCCGCAGGGAAGGTGGGGCCAGTATTGCCTCTGACTTTGTAGGATCACTCTCTGACATTTGTGCTCTACCAGTTTGGACTCCTGTCTTTTTTCATGTGCATGGTAAGAGTACCAAGAGAATACACTGATGCAGTAAGCTTGGTTTTATTACAGGATGACAGTATATTAAATCACAAAAACTCTTAGTTGTGTAGACAGTAAAATGAATTGTTCTTGAAGTTGCTAAGCCTTGTGACCTACCTGGACGTGCCCTTTCATGCAGCTCAAAGCAGGAGGTGTTTGCTGTTGTCGCTATTACCAAGTCATCATCTTTTTTTTTTTTCATTTTAATTGCCAGAGCCCAGAAGTCATCATCAGGAATTTTGCAGGCTTGCCTTCTCTCTGACCACTGTCACCTTACCTACCCCCCAACTTCTTCCACTGCCCCAAACTTGAAGGGGAGAGGGTAATGGATGTTCATGTTCGGGTGCCATACGTGGAGCTTCAGCTCTGGCTGGAGCCTGTGCTCTGGACTTTAGAACTGTGTGACCTTGGACAAGGGACTTTATTTCTTTGCGTTTCAGTGTCCTGATCTCTAGGAATAGTATCTCCTGCAGAGGGCTGATGTGAAGATTAAATGAGATGAGGTGCATAAAGTCCTTTGAACAGTTCTTGGTGGGTAGTCAGTGCTGAATATGTGGGGTCTTTAAGACACATAACGACAATCCCAACCACCATAGTAACAGTAACAGCAATAGCGGCAATGGTACTAAAGGACAGATAACCTGGTGTCCTTATAGTGATGTACAAACACCACCTAAGCTCAGTGTCTAGCTTGTTTCCCAGCTCATTTTCCCTCCACTGCAGCCTGCCTTAGGGCTGGGCCTTCCAGCACCAGTGTTGGGGAAGGAGGCATGTGCTAGTACAAGCTCAGTCTGTCAGTGAGGCCTGATGTTGAGTAGCTGCTGAGAGAGTCAAGGGACATGTTCTCTGCCAGGAATTGTGGTGGATGGGCCAGGGCCATGTATACTACAAAAAAAACATGGATATCAAAAAGGGTACAGACAAAAAGCAAGGACACATGCAGGCCCCGGAACTAAACACACTGTTCAAATGTAAAAGAAAACATAATGGGCGTTTATGGCACAGGCTCCTGTCTGTGATTTGGGGGCTACGTGTCTGTAGATTGGGGCTGCTCTGGAAGGCATCTGACCTTTTTTATCTTCTCGTGAACTTGTATGTTCTCGTCAACCATGAGCACATTTCATCATTTCTGAATGATTGGAAAAAAATACAAGATGGATATCTGATGTATTCTTAACACTTGTAAAAGTTAGTATTAGCAGATTTTATTATGCATCATAAAAATTACCTTGCCCAAAAGACAGTCATCATCATCATCTACCATTTACTTGATAATTATCATGCAAGTTTAAGAAGCCAATATTAGTAAGTATAAGGCAGGCATTGTGTTAAGTACTTTACTTTTTCTCCTCATAAAATACTCATAGTGAGTCTGAAAGGTGGGTTCTATTTTTATCAGCTTTATTTTATAGATGAGAAAACTGTGGTTCTATTTTCCAGCCATGGTTGCTTGAAAATACCTGCAGCTAATTCTGGCAAACACAGATGTTTGTTCTTTTAGGCCTGAACACCATGGCTGTCTTTGAACTGGAAGATCAGCTGCTGAATTGACAAGGGGCACGTTTTGCTCCTGCCCTCCATTCTGAGTCACACAGTCTGTGAAGATGGGTGGTGGTAAGCCCAGCAGAGCCCAGTGGCCTTGTTCTATGTACATGTCAGGCACCCATACAGTCTAATGCATGATAAGCTCATTTTAGAAATAGCTGCTATTCCCCTCCCCCACTACTTACAGAAATAATACATGTTCTTTGTAGCAAATTTGCAGTCAAAAAGAAGAAAAAGTTACCCATAATCTACCCCTCTCCAAATAATCAGTTAATACTTTGGTATATTTTATTCTTAATTTATCCTCAGTATATACATTATATATATATATACATATAAATTAATGGTATATATTTTGTATTACAGCAAGTTTTTTTCTCCCACTTAGCAATAATACTGGTACCACTCTTACCCAAATAAACATGTTGTATTTAAATTTTAAAGTAGTTCTTCTTTGATTGTAAGTGACATAAGCAGTCACTATAAAAAGTATGAGACTATGAAGAAGAAAGTAAAAATCATTTGAAACCCAAACCCCCATAGATAACCGCTCTTGACATGGGCTTTATATCATTTCAACCTTTTTAAAGGCATTTATACCTGTGTTTTCTGTTTTCTAAAGTTTTCAAAAGAGTAACGCACTATAGTTGGTAACATAGATATGTTTTAGCTTTTATCTTCTAAATATTTTCTGGTGATTTTCTTTCAAAAATCCTGCAGGCTTATCAAAAATCTGGAGTCCCACAGTGTTAAGCTTCTGGCAAGTGACAGTGACATTGACAATGTAGAAGAGCTTTGGGTTAAAGGTTGTCATTTTCGTCACTCTGTCACTTAAACATCAGACCCAGGCTCCAAGCATCATCCTGGATTTTCTGGAAGTTGCAGGTACCCCCAGGAGAATTTATTTCCCTGTTTGACTTGGGATAGTCAACACCAAATTCCCAGGACAGACGTGTGTAAGGAAGCATCTTTGGTACAGTTATTATCAGTAGTTTCCCCTGAACTTACAAAACACCATTGCTGTGAAAATTCATGTTTTAAAATGATTATTTTAAAAAAATTACATATGTTCATGGTAAAAAAAAGTCCTGTTTGAAATTAGTACTTTGCATGTCTTTGACTGACTTAGGAATGTTTCAAACAGGATTTTGATGTAGAGTTGGTGGGGGCGAAGTGGATTCCTTTGTAGATACCATGGAATGGTTGCAGACCTCGTGGGTGCCTGCTGTAGGCCAGGTATTAGGTGCTGATCTTTGTGCTGAGGTGTACACATTGAATATTTGTTTTGTTTATTTCAGTGAAATTTCAGTTAAGAGACTATAGATCCCTATTGACAGTGCTGGTCTATTTGAATATTTTGTACTAAGGATACTGTTATGTGTTCTCAGAAACAATAATGTATTTCTTGATTGGAATTTGAATCATACAGATAGATACACAGGGTTCAGCAGAAGTAGCACCTGCTTGAGTGTGATTGGTTGGGTAATAATATGGGTGTAATAATTGATAGTTTTATCTTGAACATTTCTCCTAAAATGTCATATGGTGTGCTTGAGTGTGATATTGGTGTGTTACAGAATTTCATGCTTCTGATTTTGTAATAAAAAGGGGCATTATTTGTGCCAGACACTGTATGTGTTTATCAAAACCTGTTGAATGGTACACTTCAGATTTGGGCAATCACTGTGTGTAAATTTTATCTCTCTCCAAAAAGGAACTGTGAACAAATATCAAACTTTAGTTACTGATATGTTTATTGAAGCATTTAAGGGTAACAGTAACTTTGAAATGCATGAAAAAAAAAAAGGCAGGCTATAATGGATGAAGAGAGATGTGATAAAGCAAACAGAGCAAAACAGCAGTGGTAGAATCCAGGTGCTATGTGGATGTTTACTTTTTCACCTTTTCCATGTGATTGGAAATTTTCCTAATAAAATGTTGGGGGGAAACCCCATAATGAGGCTGTATGTGAAGAGGTTAAAACACAGTCTCTAGAATTTTCTTTCTGGCTTAAACTCTGTTTCTTGTTAGCTCTGAGACTGTATTAACTCAATCTCAGTTGGGTTATTTGTTAAATATGGCTAAGGAACAGACAGCCCAAATCTTATTTCATAATAAGCTCTGTTATAACAGACACTGATTATGATTTCACAGTGCAAAGGAAGTGATGTTTATGAATGAATGGCTATACACTGAGGGCCCACTATGTGCCTGGCAATCTTATTTGGTCATTTTCAGGAGAATGAGGTGATCTCACTCTGCATCATGCTATGTGTATGCCCTTCAGTAGAAACTCGCACATTGGGAAGGGCATGAGGGGTGGGATGAGCAAAGCTAGAGTGGCATCATTGACTTTGACAGAACGCTTCCCTGGCTCTGTGGGTCCCCCTTGGTCTGGCATAACCTTTGAACTGGAAGGCCTTCAGAGGTGGATGGCGTCTACTTTGTTAGAGTCTGTAATGTTCCTGAGTTCAGCTGATGTCATTGATTGTCAGAATGGCTCCCTTTGTGAAAGGCTAGGCTATCTCCTGTTTGGGGTTATTCTGTTTTTAGCTTTATGGACAAGTGTTCTGGGAAATTCTTCTAGGGTAGCAAAACCTTCCCCCAGACAGCCTAATCATGTTTATGCATTATGATAGCCTGTTCACCTCATGCTAGGAGGCAAGAGAAAGGGCTCAGACCCTGGGAGAACCTGCCACAGGGGTAAGCACACCAGCCCCAGGGGAGGAAGAAAGGAATGTTCCAGGAAATTCTGTGGAGGTGTGTTTACTTCTGATGTCTGATATGCTGTTGGAAACTAAGGTGGAAAACAATAAAAACTACAGTGTTGGAGGAGACAGTGGGATATAGAACAAATATTGGCTGCATTTTGGAGGCAGAGCAAGTTGTCATAAGTCAACTGCAGAGGAATTTTGAATGTCCTTGGCAGAGGGGAAATCAGCCAGAGGTTGGGCCTGGTTTGAGAGGTAAGGGCTCCTGCGAGATGATCTCTGGGCTGTGGCCCTGAGAGCACAGGGCTCCCAGGTTTAGAGTGAAGTTGTGCCTGACTGAGCCCATCTCTCCTGGAGAGTGTATCCTCTGGGATAGAGACACTGCTGCAGAGGAAAAAGCTGAGTTACCAGAGTCTCAGCCAGCCTGCTGGAGGAACACCTCTGAAAGCACCCACTCATGAGAAGCTGGAGGATCTTCCTTGATGATGGAAGGGAGAAACCTGGAGGAAACAACAGTGGTTCAGTCGGTGGACCACATGTGGCAGAATGAGGACAGTCACTGGACAGTGGAGCAAATTCAGAATACAACCTATGAGAACACCTCTCACCAAGTGAGGGCCAGATAGAGGAGTTGATTTAAATAAAAGAAAATAGGGAAATAATAAGATTTCTAGTCAAGAAGGTAGGAGATCTCAGAATACTGGCAATATGGCTGTGAAAGTAAAACGAACACCTTTAAGTCTGGGTGCAGCCAGACATTATTATATTACATACATTTTAAAGTTCAGTCATTTCTGCTGGCTCTGAAAACAAAAGCATCATGTCAGTTCTAGTCATGACACATGTTTTCCGTCCTTGTTCACCACTGGTTATGATCAACAGGAGATCCCCTTTTATATCTCAGTTGTCAGGTAGCTTCGAAAACGTCTGCCATTAAAGGGGGGATTTGCACTAGCCCAGGCTGTGAGCTCAACATCTCCCACATTGTGTGAGCTTAACTCCCACAGTAAATCCCTTGTCCATGACTCAGACTGTTTCTGCTCCACTAATTGAACCTTGACTGAATGTATCTTTGGTTTGAAAATGAGAAAAAAAGAAAGATTTTTTTATAGCTGGTTTCCCTTTATTCTTTTCCCTTCAAATGTACCACAAAATCCTTTGGAACTATGTTCATAAATGCTTTCATCTTCCATGACTGTTTCTAGGATCTGTTGAAGTTATAAATGTTACACAGATATTTTTATTAGTGTATATCATTAATTTACCCTGTAATATATATAAAACACAGTAGAGATTTCTCCTGTAAAAACTTGTTTCTTTTTTTCCCTGAAAAATTGTCATTTTTCAAGTGACTTCATTTGCAAAAGATTTGTTTAATGTCCTGTGGTTGCAATCTTACAGTATTAGAAATTCTTTGATTAGCTGTAGGTACTTGAATAAAGTCACGTGGATATTATTGCCATCAATACTAGGACATTCTATACTTAATCTTTCTTATAGAAATATATATTTTAATTTAATAGACCAAATATAAGATTGGTTCATTAGTATTAAACTACAGAAAGAGTAAGATATTACAACTGAATTGAGACTTTCAAGAGGTAATTTTTATCTAGCTTTGAAAATTTTATTACCATCGAAGTGTGTATTAATGGTTAGGAATCTAATTAATAATAGTGAAAAAATCAGAAGAGTGGGCTAATTTATCATTATAGATTTTAATGTAGCCTTTAATGTAGTAATAAATAAACAGTACTTTTAAGACTATGGCAACATGAAAAAACCGTGATTTATCACACTTAAGTATAGGAATTATTGTAGGAACTGAAATTTAAATATTTCCCCTGAAAACAAAAGCATATTTTGTGTTAAGGTAATATTATTGTCTTCTTTATAATCAAACTGTTCAAAGTGGCATTTTCATGGAATAACTACTTTAGATAGTATGAATCGATATGCTTTCATATTTAATAGGAAATTCAATATTTAAAACTCCAGTAAAAAGCCTTATCATTAAAGGTTTTCTTAATGTGAAATAGTTTCTTCTAGGACAACTTCCTGTTTGTATCACAACACCCCTGACCTAGAGATGACCCTAGTTCTATCTTTTATTTATATTTGAAAATCACTGTAGTAGGCACATGCGATTTAAACTGTGATGGACAGCAGTAAGATGGAGAGCCAAGGATCCCTAATCCCAGTTCAGTCAGGTATGTGGCCAAGGGTGGAACCGTTTATCCTGACATTTAGTATGTTTGAAATTCTCTCTTTCTACATTGATGAGCCCATGTCAGACATGTTGAAAGTTGAAATAATTCTGTCAGTCTCAGAGATGCCATTGGGCATATGGAAAGAGTCACTGCATTATTATCTTTTCCCAATGACCTAGTTAAAACTTGAGGAAACTGGAATACGGGAGATACTATAGTAATGATTGAAGAGTTTTAAGTTTGGGTTCTAGGGTCATTATGAAAACACAGAAGTTAGTTTGTTTCCCTTGTGAAATTGGTCTTAGACCTCTAACTTATCACTCTATAATTATATGTTGTTTATAAATGTTCATCTTTCTGTGATATTCGTCCACTCTTGGCTCACTCTCCCCTTTTCCTTGCCTTGCAGTAATAGGTAAATCTGAAATACTTTTTAACTTTCTCAATTAAGGAGTCCATCAAACCTCATGAAAGGTGATCACCATGTAGAAATTGTACTATACAGGTGTGCTAAAACTAGATATTCCAATTTTGCTGTAGTCGGTGAACCGTAGAAATCACAGTTCCCCCTACAATTCCAGTGTTATTGACTCGAAATAGATGATCATCATAGTAGCCATCTCACTGCAATATCACTGTGAAAAGCGCTGCATTTGCATTTAGGAAAGTGTTATGTTTTTGAAGAGAGCAATGCTGAATAAAAACTAGTTCAGTAATACAAACATTTGATTCTCCACTAAACTGCTTTAAAAAGATAGTTGAAAATAACTTATGTTTCTCAATATTATTGATAACATAATATTATTGATAAACATTTTCAGACATTTGCCATGGTCATTTTGCATTATGGTTCCCAACTGTGTCTTGTGAACAATATTTTGCATATACATGTTGTTAGAATACTGTCTCTAAAAAGCAAAGTGCACCAGCTTTACTAAGCTTGCCTAATTAAAGACATTTCTTGTTTATTCTATGTTATACTTTCCTTAATGAATTTAATTTTTTTTTTTAGGTTTAATAATGTTTCCAAGAATGATTATTACCCAGCATGGGATTATTGGCGGACTATAAAGTTGCTATAAAAATGTATTATTGTAATTAGAATAACACTTGTTGTGGTAAAAAATGAGAGGAAAACATCTGAGAAAGCATTATTTTAATGTGGCTAACAGAGCTAAACGAGACCATGGTGGGGGATATTTTTAGACTTTCTAAATGGCTGTAAATACTGTTCTTTTAAATGACCTGGTATTTGAGAGTCTTCCATATCTGTAAATTTATCAAGTGTATTTCTTAGTGCTTTTTCTCCTAAAATACATATGAATGATAGCAAATGGGTTCCCATCACACCAAGTGGGAATCTGACCATGAGCACTGCTGTCCATCAGCAATCCTCTGGGAACGGAACACAGTAAAATGCATGTGGCGCATGTTTTGGCTCCTGCATGCAGGGTCATAGTTAACAGCAAGGAATTGAGAGGTACACAGACCTGATGATACCAACTCAGAGTGCACTAATATGGTTATTAGTGCATAGATAGGTATGACCTTTTTCCATACAAAACCTATTAGAGAAGGTGGCTGCCCCCTTGCCCACTCCCCCAGCCCTCTTTTTACCTTGTTATCTTAAAGTATGCTTAAGTAATCTTATGTATTCAGACAAAAATAGAATTTCATGTATGGGACATTCTTTTGTAATTCTATTTGGGAATAGGTAGCTAACATTAAAAAAAAAAACCTTAGAAATTTGTGTGAGTTTTTGGAAAAATCAAGTCTTTAAATAAAATGGAAATAATGACATTAAGTGTGAATCAACTTGGTAAATACTGAATAAAAAGACTAGTGACTGCCTAGTAGTATTTGGTCACTTCACTTAATTTTCAGTACCTTGAGTAAATAACCACATGAATTAAATTGCTTCATGTGAGTTTCCCTCAAGATGAGAAAAACTTTCTTTACTTTGAAGTTCTGATGTGTTGTACTGATTTAGCCCTTGAGATCTAACCAGAAGAGATGATAGTAGTGAACTTATTCTTGGTCTGGAGCATAAGCTGCAGAAGATGCCCCTGGATTGTTTCTCTCCCTTTTTCTATTTGTCTACCTGATTATACAGCTTCACAGTGTTCCAGGTGGTTGCTTTACCAAGTGGGTGACATGAGTCCTTTGACACATGGTCAAATGGTGACACATAGAATTGACAACACTTCATTGAGGCTACAACGATTTCTTTGTTTTGGTGGTTAGTGCCTAAAGCAGATCTGATCTTGCCTGTGTGGTGCCAGTTAACAATACCCAATTAGGTATTCTGTCTGCCTTTCAAGTTTTGCTGCTAGAAAGCTTGGAGGGAAAGTTTTTTCTTCTGGACGAGAAGGACATGAAGAATGCTAATGACAGTGGAGTGCTGGTTATCCTCTTAAAAGAATTTGAAGAGATCACGATTAAAAATCTGAATAGACAGAGAAAGGTGTTGTTTTCATGGATATCTTAAAGAGAAATTATTCCTATATACCACTCTTTTGGTTAATTGCTGAGAATAATTATAATCATGACAGATACCATATTTTTGCAATTGTTTTCAGTGTGCCAGGTGTTGAGATAACCATCTTACCTAGTATATTTCAATTACTTTTTTACATCATACAAACACTATAAACTATTGTGACTATTTTACAGATGGGCATGTTACTTTTACCTTCCTGAACCCCTGTCTTGGGTACAAAGGAAGTGATAGGTGGGGTCGGTGGTGGTCACTTGGCTCTGTTTAACTCTGAAGTTCTTGCTGGTAGTGCTGTTCTTTACATTCATTAGCATGAATATGCAAAAAGTTATTTTTGCTTGTTTCCTTTCCTCCTGAGTTTCTGCTAATAAGCAGTCATCATAGCTTGTTTTCTACTCAGTCTGATGGGAACCCAGTTTATTCTAAGACATGGTTTGACTGATGTTATGATGGTTTATTTCCAGGGCAGAAACAATTGTCAGAGTGTATAGATTGCAGCAAGGAAAGAGCTATGTTCGCTTCTGACAGAAAGTTAACCCTGGTTTTCTGAATGTAAGCAAATACAATAGGAAGGAAGACTAAGCAGGAGAGACAGTAATCTTGAATAATGTCACTACATCAGATGGAGTGATTGTCTTACCCAGTGCCTGGTGTCAAGTCCTTCTGTTGCTCCTTTTGCCTTCCTGATAAAACCCTCTGTTGGAACCTTTCGTTGCATGCATGCCTACCAGTAACAACATCAACAGTAATAGCTGAAATTAGCGAACACTTACAGAGCTCTCACTTTACATGAATGGTCATTTCTGTCCAAGTGGAAATAATGCTTATGAAGCTTTACACTATATGAAGGCAATAGGTGAACTAATTGATTGCGGCAACTCTTTCATTAGTCATTTGACTTTTTAAGATCTTGGGATAAAATATTTACATGTATTACCTCTTTTAATTCTTAAAATAATTTTCATCATCAGTTCACAATCAAGTAAACTGAGTCTCAGAAATATTAAGTAAGTTGCCCAATGTCATGAAGCCAGGTAAGAGATGAAGAATGGATTGAAACCTGGATCGGCAGATTCTGAACCTGGTATGCTGAGTCAGAAAACTATTGGAGACTTAGAGAAGATGGTCAGACTTTGTTCTCTGAATTTAGACAAATAAGAATTGCAGAGGATGTTGGCTGTAGCCTGAAGACGAGTACTGTTTGGTTCATTAAAAATTTGATTTGGGGACTTTTTTTTTTCTTTTTGAGGACTAAGGAGGGGAGCTCTGCTGTTTGCTGAGGCCCTGTCTCCATTGCTGGGCTTCTTTGCACATTCAGCTTTCCTGCCTGGCCCATAAAGACATCTGAGTTCATGACTCTGGCCTCAAATGTCAGGAACAGACAGTTCACTCTTTTTTTAAGTGAGAAACGAAGATTCAACAAGCACTTTCCCTTGGGATGTATTGTTACTCTGCCAACATTTTAAAAATACTGCTTGCTTTTAGTTTTAATCTATTTCCTTCTCCTTTACCCAACTCTGTCAATATATAGAGCAACTGCTCAGAACACTGTTGGTTTCTAAGAATACAGTTATTAAATACTCCCTTTTCATCCTGTCTTTGAACCTTTCCTTTTGTAATATTGTCTTCCCTTTGATATCTCAAATGACTGACAGATAGTTAGTTTCTCTGACTGGCAGATTGGTTCCTCTGCCACACGGGAGTGTCATTACATAGTAAAATTAATACTGCAGCCTGGATTTATTTAGCATCTTCTGACACTCAAAAGAGCAAGGGAACACATGCCTTGCTTTCCCTTGGGATGATGGAGTATTAGATTAAACTGGTATAAATATTTGAATGTCCTCAATAAACAGACTTTGTTTTGTATTTAGGCACATTGATGTTTCTTGAAGTTGTTTATTGCCTATATTTTCAAAGTTGGTTGAAGAGAGCTTTTACCACCTTTATATGTCATTACTACTTTCCTTGTTACTTAAAAAAAAATTTAAATCAACTACCCACTCTGAATTTTCTTTTTCAGATGCAAAAGAAATTGTTTTAAAAGCCCAGATCTTAGCTGGAGGAAGAGGAAAAGGTATCTTCAGTAGTGGTTTGAAAGGAGGTGTTCATTTAACAAAAGAGTAAGTCCTGAGGTTTTAATTCCTTGTCAATGGGCCAAGCAGTTTTAGAAAATGAGCACTGAGAGAGAGGATTGGGATGGAGGGTAGGAGCCAGAGCCAGCAAATGGAGGAAACAGAGGTAGATGCTGGCAATACTCCAGTTTTCTTTTGCTCCCATAAAAGGATTTTTCTTCACTAATTGGTGAAACTTGACACTGCTTCTCTCCTTGATGATCAGTTTTTCATTCTAAATGTCGGAAATGATACCATTTACAAATTAAGCAACTGCTTTCATAATGTCACTTTCCTATTTAAGAACCTGCAGTGGCTCCCCATTACCAGTGGTATCAGTTGTCTCTCCTGTATAATACAGGTCCAAGTCTTCCTTCACTTGAGCCTATCTATTCAGCTTTAGCTCCCATGTCTCCCAGCACTGAACACTCTTCTCTCCTGTCACCTACCCTTCATTAATTGTGATTCTTGTCCTCACCTTTATTCCCCACCATTGGCCAGTACATTCCAAATTGCCCTCTATCACGTCTTCATTATTCAACTCTAAACTTCTTGTGCATTTCAGCATTACCTCTTTACTATGACAGTAATTTATTTGAGGGCGAGGGGGGACGATAGCAGAGGTAAACATGCATCTTTTTTCCTCTTCCTTCCCTTCCTCTCTCCCTCCCTCCCCCCTTCTTCTTCCCTCCCTCCCTCCCTCCCTCCCTCCCTCCCTCCCTCCCTCCCTCCCTTCCTTCCTTCCTTCTTTCCTTCCTTCCTTCCTTCCTTTCTTCCTTCTATTCATTCATTTATTGTATTTATGAACACTCCCATGGATTCTGGGCATGGAGGTGTACCCTGTGCTGCGTGGACCTGAGAATTTAGTATGGACTTGGCTTTAAAATGATTTTCAACATAGATATTGATTTTCTTTTATTTTTCTCTTTTTTTTTCTCTTTCTCTTAGTCCTAAAGTTGTGGCACAGTTGGCTAAACAGATGATTGGGTATAATCTAGCAACGAAACAAACTCCAAAAGAAGGTGTGAAAGTTAACAAGGTAATATGAATGCTTCTGGTCATTTCTTGTGTATGTGTTAAAAAAAATCATACTTTAGTTTTGGCAGAATTTAATGCACTTTGGCAATGCACCGTTTTATTTTTATTTTTAGACCTCATATAGTATGTTGACTTTGAAGAGAAATAAAAAGTTTCTATAATAGTAATATTATTTATTATCCTCACCATGTAGTAAAAGTGGGTAGGGGTGAGTGAACAATAGCTTTCTCTTTCAGATCACAGACACATTCTTTTTAAAGCTGAAAAGAGCTTGGTATGATGCTATCATACTCAGTGAGGGATAGTCCCTGCTGTCCCACAGCCCCAGCCTCAGTTCTGTGTATCAGAGTTATTGCTGTGGTTATTTTCCTAAGGGGATCTATTCCTAGTTTCCTAGTGGACTAACCTTACTTTGAGATTAGTATCATTTTGAGCCGGTGCTATCACTGAGAGTATGTTGTATCAGTGAGATCTCCTGAGGCACTCAAGTGTGTATAGAGCATGCACGCACACACAGGGAAATAAAGCCCGTAGCGAAGTGGCCTGCCTCAGTTGTGAGCTTGTGAGTGGCAGAGCTGAGGCCAGAACCTCCCTCTCATCCTATCGGTCTGTTCATCCTTGCTGTGCCCTACTTGTGTATCGAGGCACCAGAATTGGCTACCTGATCTGCAGGATAAATAAATGATCTCCAGTGCAAAATAAAAACGTGAGGACCCTTGTTCAAATTTCAACAGAACATTAAACCAGGAGACCAGGAGCGGGATCCTTTGGATCCTGGGTCCTGCGCCATTATACCGGTCATACCCCCAGCCACACAGGTGCAGGTGGTTAGATGGTTCCATTGTAGCAGTGAATTCGGGCCCAGCATTTTGGGGTGGCAACTGTTTGCTCTGTTGATATACCATCACAGATGACTATGTATACAAGTGCCATGCTTGGGAAAAATGAGGCAGTGCATTCTGATTTTACTCTTCAGAGAGAGTTGTGTGGAAAATTCTTGACATAACCAAAAGAAAATCACGGCTGCTTTTTATTGTACCATGAGAGAGTCTATCCTGCTCCCCAGGGAACACTGAGCCAGAAGGGGATCAGAGCGCTGCGATCATCTCCTTCATGTTGGCACAGAGCCTTTCTGGATGTTAAGGAAACACATGCATGACAGTCCTAGTTATTTCCCTTTCCCATTGCCTCTCAGGGTGGATGCAAGAACTGTTTCAAAGTAAAAGTATTTTTGATTTGGTTTCGTTAGGCCCAGCACACTACTTTTATTTCACTTTTAAATCTTGTTATAAGCCTTTATCTGTGTAACTTATTCAAAATTTGTCCAGAGAGGACCTGATTAATATTTTTGTTTTAAAGAATTTGTTGTTTTTTATGAACACATGGGTTTTTGGATTAGAATTGGTGATACACCTTTTTTTTGTCTTTAACTTTATTTCTTTTTATTTTTTTGCTTTTATTTTTTTAAATTTTATAAATCATGTTTATTCTATTACAGTTGTCTCAGTTTTTACCCCTTTACCCCCCTCCACCCATCCCCCCCCCACTCCCACAGTCAGTTCCCACTGTGTTTTCCATGTCCATGGGTCATTCATACATGTTCTTTCTCTAGTTCCTTCCCCTTCTTTCCACCATTGTCCTCTTTCCCCCTCCCTTCTGGTCACTTTCAATCTGCTCCATGTTTCCGTGCCTGTGGTTTATTTTGTTCATTAGTTTATTTTGTTGAAGAGTCCACTTATAGGTGAGATCATATGGTAATTGTCTTTCATCAACTGGCTTATTCCACTTAGTTTAATATTCTCCAGTTCCATCCATGTTGTCACAAAAGGTAGGAGTTCCATCTCTCTTTCTTTCCTTCTTAAATGCAGATTGATTTTATTTATTTTTTTAAATGCCAAAGTTAATTATAAAATATTAAAAAAAATTAAAACCATTATAAAGTCTCAGCAATTAAACCAACATGACACCAGCACAGAAATAATCAAGTAGATCATTGAAATATAATGAACATTCTAGAGACAAACGTATATATCTGATTAATATATGTATGATTAAGTTGATATTTCAAATAATGGATAAAATAAGGCTTATTCAACAAATAAGGTGCATGAACCACTATTGAAATAAAACAAATATAGAGCCCTATTTCACACATTATACAAGAAATATTCAGGTGAGTTAAAAATCAATATGTAGAATCTAAGGAGTTTTAGAAGAAAATAGATCTAATATTTTTCATGATCTGAATAAAATATTCAACCTCACAACCTATAAAGTAAATATTGACAATATGACTATATTAAACATTTAACTATACAGTAATATACATATAAAAAAAGTTTAAGGACCAGGAATAGAATAGAAAAGTATTTGCAACAAATCTAAAACATAGTTAATAGGTTTTTTTCTTTTTAGGGAAAAAAGTTCTACAAACCTTTAATCAATATATGGATAAACAATATCAAAGAGTTATTTAAATTTTTTTTTTTAAATAATAGAAATAGGCAAGAAATATACAAAAACAGGTTTCGTTTCAACAAATAGTGAAGGAACAATTAAAATAATATCATTGTCACAATCAGATTAATGAGTATTAAAAATATTGGTAATATCAAGTATTGGCAACTCTGAAAGGAACTACGTGTTCATGGGAACTTTTTCTTCATCTTAAAGCAGTCCCTTTAGCATAGTTTGCAGTGCTGGTTTGGTGGAAGTGTATTCTGTTAGTCTTCTTTTGTCTGGGAAACTCCTTATTTTGCCTTCCATTTTAATTGAGAGTCTTTCTGGATAGAGCATTTTGGTTGCAGGCCTTTGCTTTTCATTCCTTGGAATATTTCTTGCCAGTCCCTTCTGTCTTGCAGTGTTTCTGTTGAGAAGTCAGATGCTAAACGTATCAGTAATCCCTTGCATGTTACTACCTCTTTCTCCCTTGCTGCCTTAGGATTCTCTGTTTGTCTTTGATATTTGCCATTTTAATGATGATGTGTCTTGGAGTGGGCCTCATTGGGTTCCTCTTAAATGGAACCCTGTGTGCTTCCTGGACTTGTGTGACTTTTCGCTCCTCCAATTAGGGAAGTTTTTCATCCTGACTTTTTCAAACAGGTTCTCTATCCCTTGCTCCTCCTCTTGTCCTTCTGGTATCCCTATTATGCAGATATTACTGCGTTTCAGGTTGTCCTGCATTTCTCTAAATGCCTCTTCATTCTTTCTGAATGTTTTTCATGTTCTTGCTCTTTCTGGGAGTTTTTTTCTACCTTATTCTCCAGCTCGCTGATTCAATCCTCAGCTTACTCTAGCCTGCTTTTGATTCCTTCTACTGTGTTCTTCAATTCAGAAACTGTATTCTTCATTTCCTCTTGTCTCTTATTGATAGCTTCTATGTCCTTTTTCATTCTGACATATTTGCAGTAAGTTCCTCATAGTTTCCCTGTAGTTTTTGGTAATTCTCTCTCTGAGGTCACTGAGCTTATTGAGCTTCCTTAGAACCATCGTTTGGAACTCAATATCTGACAGTTTACTTGCCTCTATTTCATTTAGTTCTTTTTGTGGGGATTCCTCCTTTCCCTTCGAGTGGGGTGTATTTCTTTGTCTTCCCATTATTTGATAGAGACTATTCTCTTTTGCTTCTGTTTCTTAAGTTGATCTGTCTTTATTTCCTGACTTTGTGGTATGAACTTCTATGTTTGGAGACCGCTGTTTTTACTTTCTGGATGATGTCAGATGTTGTCCCTCTCTGACCTTAGGCACTCTCTTCTAGACTTCCAGGAATCTACTGTCTGTGGCTGTCTCCTTCAGCTTTTAATCTATTCACTCTACACTCAGCAGGGCACCTGAGACAGCTCAGGGCAGGGCAGAGTCCCTCTGGGGGATGGGGTTATTGGGTCCTCTCAGACTACTGCATATAGGGGAGGAGTCTGCACTGGGATCTGCTGGTCCTCTCCATTCTCTTCCCAAAGCCTCCATCCCCAGTCTCTCCCCAAGTGTTGCCAGGCCTCTCTGTGCCCCCTTTAGCCAGGGATCTACTGTCTGTGGCTACCACTCTACACTCAGCAGGCCACTTAACCAGCACAGGGCAGGGTGGAATTTCACCTAGGGGTGGAACTATTGGGTCCTTTGACACTGGTGCCGCTCAGGGGGTGTGGACTGTGTCTGAGCAAGATGGCTGCTGCGGCATGAGGGAAGAGTAAGCACCGAGATCCCGTCGGCTGCTCAGTTCTCTCCCCAAAGCCTCCTTCCCCATTCTCTCCTTAGGTAACTCTAGCCCACTCTGCCCCTGCCTTTGCCAGAGACCACGGTAAGTGGCTGCAAATGAAAATTTATGCGTTGGCCCTTTAAATGCATAAATTTTCTTTGGTTCTTCAGCCACCTGTCTCTGGCAGAGAGCAACCCTGCCGCTTTTTGCAGCTGGCTGTTTTTTGTGTACTTTTTGGGCTCTGGTGTTGTGGGCTAGAGATCCCCGCTTTTGGTTTAGACCCCGCTCTTCTCAGGGGAATCCAACTGGCCGTTTCAATATCCTTCTGGTGCTGCTGCCCTTAGGTGCCCTGCCCACCTTCTCAGGTCTGTACTGCACTCCTTACAAGTTAGATTGGGCTAAAGCCGATTCTTCTGTCTCCAAGGTTACAAGGCTCCCTTTCGCTATTGTTCAATTGTTTGTTCCATTGTCATTTCTCCCCAGTGTAGTTGTAATTCCAGGTTGGTCCTGGGAGGAGGTCAGCATGATTTCCACTCACTCCTCTGCCATATTGATTCCTTTTTCTAAGATTATTTTATTGGTCAAATACATTTGTCTCCATTTTACCACCACCACTTTCCCTTGCCCTACCCACCCCCACCTTCCACCCTCAATCCTTTGCCACTTTGGCTTTGTCCACAGGTCCTTTATGCATGTTCCTTGACCAGATCCTTTCCCTTCTTTTCTCCATTACCCTCCCTACCCTCTCCCCCTCAAACTTTCCTCCCCACTGGTTACTGTCAGTTTGTTTTTTTCTTTCAATGTTGCTGGTTATATTTTTCTCACTTTGTTTGTTTCATTGATTAGGTTCCACTTGTAGGTGAGATCATATGGTGTTTGTCTTTCATTGACTGACTTAATTTCACTTAGCATAATGCTCTCCAGTTCCATCCATGCTGTTACAAGGGGTAGGAGTTCTGTCTTTCTTTCTGCTGCTTAGTGTTCTATTGTGTAAATGTACCACAGTGTTTTGATCCACTCATCTACTGATGGGTTCTTAGGCTGTTTGGAGAACTTGGCTATTGTAAATAATGCTGCTATGAACATTGGGATACATATGTTCTTTTGAATTGGTGTTTTGGGATTTTTAGGGTATAATCCCAGCAGTGGAATGGCTGGGTAAAAAGGCAGTTCCATTTTTAGCTTTTTGAGGAAATTCCATACTGTTTTCCACAGTGGCTGCGCCCACCAGCAAAGGGAATCGTAGTACACCAGCAGTGTACTAGGGTTCCCTTTTCTCTACTACCTTACCAGCACTTGTCGTTTGTTGATTTGTTTATGATGGCCATTCTGACCTGTGCGAAGTGGTCTTTCATTGTGGCTTTAATTTGCAGTTCTCTGATGGCTAGTGATGCTGAGCCTCCTTTCATATGTCTGTGAGCCCTTTGTATGTCCTTGGAGAAGTGTCTGTTCAGGTCCTTTGCCCACTTTTTAATTGGATTGTTTGTCTCCTAGAGTGGAGTTGTGTGAGTTCTTTATATATTTTGGAGATCAAACCCTTGTCCGAGGTGATACTCTTTAAAAGCATATAAAAATACAGAAAGAAGAGTAATACTACATAAGCATAAATCAGTTTGTAGATAGATTTCTGAAATACTGGTGATAAGTGCATCCTTGTAAATTGAGTCATTACCAGGAAACTACTAGAGTGATTTATTTTTAAGTAGTGATTTTTTTTCTGATTGTAAACGTGATTAATCTATGTAAAAATTCCAGTAGTATGAATATAAAAATTAGAAATAAAACTTCCTTGTATTCTTACCACCCAGAAATAATTGTTATACATTATTTCTGTATTTTTTTTCTGTGTAAAATGTGTATTATCACATTTTTGTAACAATAAAATTCTATGCAACTTTCAAGAACATGCAGTGTTTTTACTTATAGAATTTTGGACATCAGTCAGAAGTCCCCTGATTATAGAATCTTTAGATTTTTAAGTTTGTTTGAGAAGTTATTCCAGCACATACAGAGACCTATATACATCAAATTATTTTTTTTCTAAAGCTGTGTCACTGTTTTAGTGGTATGTTTTTGACATAGTAATAGGGGAGGTGAGTTACTGCTTATTGTGTGCTGTGATTCTGGGACAGGAGTGAGTACTGCTTGGAGATAAGAGAACCTCAAAAATTTAGAGTATATTTTTTATCTTACCTAATCGCAATCGTGTCCCATATCGTTTGTGCAATGATCACATTTTAAGTAGCTAGCCAAAACAGGTTCAGTGGTCAAATTAGGGCAAAGTAAGTTAAAAAGCTTTCTATACTAGAGGATACCCCAAAAGGCTGCATTGATGATGTTATTTGTGTCAGTGACAGATAAAGTTTTTCTGAAATGTATCTACCTGAGCTTATGACGGCATGAGTGTTCATGGAGTTCATTTAGATTATCTCTGTAACAGCTCCTAAAATATTCTGACATTCTGGGTCATTGGATAGAATAATAATGTAAAAAATTGGTCTTTATATAAAACTTCTTGAATTATCTATTGATAATCATCATTTTCCTGAGGATGTTTTCTTAAAGAGTGTTATATTATTTCTAGCAAGCAGGAGCTGTTTGAGACAGCAGCTGCTCTTTGCAAATAGAAATTTAATGGAATCCAGGGTACATCCATGAATAAGAATGAAACTTTTGAATGACATTCATCCTAAAAAGTATAATGTTGTGTTGCTTCTAAGAATAACTACTGAAAAGTCATTATATCTCTTGTTCATTAGACTAGCTCTGTATTAGAAAGTGCTACCATTAGACAGTAGCTACCATTTGTGACAAATGAATTAATATGAAGCCCCTTGTAAGGTATTTTATTTCTAACTGGTGATAAATTCCATAAAAGTTTGAAAGAGAGTTATATATTCATTACATTATAGCTTTTTAGATCATCATATAAAAGGTGGGACAAAAGAAGGTTTACAGTTGTGAGTAGAGTAAACAGTTTAAATTCTTGCATTATTACTTATTATTATATTATTTTTCATATGAACAACTGTAAATCTACTTTTGCCCCACCCTATATTTGTCTCATTTCCAGAGACTTGAAACTTAGTGTTTTTGTGTCATCTGGATAACTGTAATCTAATGCTACTTAATCTGTAACTTTTCTTTGTGAATCCTATCATTTAACTACCTTTAGGAAAAGCAATGTAAGTGTTTTTGTTATTTTTACTTCTAGTACTGATTATTTATGATAGTTCTTATTTTCTTTTAAAAATCATACAAGACATCTTTTACCATTCTTTTGTGCAGTGTAAATTGGCTTAGCCTCTCTCTCCAGGGCTGTTTGAGAGTGCTTATCAGAATTTTAAATATGAAGATTCTAACATTTAGACATTTTACTTGCAGGTACCTTATCTACAGGGGTACTCAAACAAATGAGCAAAGACATGTGTACAAAAATATTCACTGAAGTAGCATGTTAGAAAAATAGAAGCCCATCTAAATGTCAGTAGGGATATTGTTAAATAAATATTGACATGTAAGTACCACATAGTCACAAGAAAAAGAGAGGATCTTGGAAAGCTGTCTGAGCTGTAGTATTAAGATTAAAAGCAAGAAGAAAGGCATTCAAGTACACCCAATGTGCTTGCATGTTCAGGGTCAGTCCACTACTGTACTGCTTGCAGATGCATAGAGAAAAGACTAAAAAGTTAGTAGTGCTTTTTCCTGCTCTGGCTACTGAATAGAGTTTTTAAGGTTGAGCAGAGCCAAGGATGCCTGACTGAAGCAGTGAGTGGGAAGTGTGTCCTCCTGTCCCACTTGCCTCCTGCCCAGTCATGGCCCTTTGCATGTGACCATATCCTCCCAGAGCATGGGGCAACTTTGCTGATAATCACAAAGGTTCCATATGGCCGTCTGACCTTGCTGACTGCTGGGCTCAGGGCACATATATGTGCAGCTGCCCTTAACTGTCTTGTTTATATACTTCTTGTGTCATTGGCATTAATTTTGAACAAGAACACATTATATTGCCATTTAAAAGAAAGTAAAAATTGAAATACAAATCCCGTGAACCAAGAGTCAAAGTATACAAACATCTGAAGCGTCAGGCATACCGTAAAAAGAATCTTTTAGCAACCAGACTTGGTTTTGCACCAGAGCAATTTGAGGAAAATCAGTGTGGTAATATATATGTACTGTTAGTGCCTCAAATTAAAATAACAGCTGTTTCCCTGGAGTTTTTCTTAAGTGTCAGGGTTTCTCAAGGAAGAAAAAAAGATGATTAAAGTGGGAAGGTTCCTTGAGGCCAACAAATAACTCTCACTTGAATACATTAACAGAATCAGTTAAGGAAGTGAAAATGGGCATGGTGTACCCTGAGAACAGGGCTCACAAAAATCTCTGGAAGCTAATTCACTGGGTTTTAAAAGCCTGAAAATGGAGCTGTTGATTTGTGTAGCAAGTTTTTATAGATTTCCAAGTGGAAATCAGTTTGATGTTGAATTCACTGGACTTTCCTGCTAATGTGGTAGGTGATGGTTGCTGAAGCATTGGACATCTCCAGGGAAACCTACTTTGCAATTCTGATGGACCGGTCCTGCAATGGCCCCATCCTGGTGGGCAGCCCCCAGGGGGGCATGGACATTGAAGAGGTGGCGGCTTCAAATCCAGAACTTATTTTTAAGGTATGTTTAGATTTCTGGCTATTCTGTGTTCATTAGTGATTGCCATAGAAGCTGTTAAACATTAATGTGAAGTCTGAGGTTGGTAGTGATACATCTTCTGGTATTTGAGGTCTGCAGATATTGTTCTTAGTATCAAAAAAATCACATTAAAAATTTCTAGCAGAAATATTCATTATTTCATTTCTAAAGTGATTTTGTTTTCCTTAAAAAAGTGGGACATTTATTTCTTGAACCACTTTATGTAAAGCACTGATACTTTGGTGATTGGTTTTAAAGTTATTTTGACCAGTGTTACATATTTAAGTTAACCGCCTTGGAAGTTAAACTGAGACTTTACAGGCCGGCTTAGTAATGCAGCCTTAGTATTAGGCTGGAAAACCTTACTTTGGAAGGCTTCCAAAAGATGTCACAAAAATTAACTGACGAAATATTCGTCAGTGCCATCTGTGTAGTAATTAACAGTGAAAACTGGCATCCGATTATCTTGTCAGCATGCCACCCAGAAGAATTATATAGTTTTTGGAAAGGCTATTTTATAGATGGTCTGCTAATTAAAACTTGCCCTCTAGGCAGGTGTGCTAGCCCCACTCAAACCTCTGGAAAGGTTTATTCACTCATTTGCAAATTTATAGGAAGTATTTTCTTTTGAAGTTGTAAGTTTTCTTACTTGAATATCTGAATTTTGTTTATTTGATTCATTTTTTTACCAGGAGCAAATTGACATTATTGATGGGATAAAGGACAGCCAAGCTCAGCGGATGGCAGAAAATCTAGGCTTCCTTGGGCCTGTAAAAAACCAGGTACTTACACGATAGGAGGCCAGTGTGTCTAACTTGTTTCAGAAAACATTTGAAAACTTGCTTAATTGTCTCTAATATTTGTGATTACCCAGCGATGAGATAATTATAATTTTTTTCCTCCAGTTGTTTATGATGATGAAAATATTTCTCTGGTGTTCCAAAAGAGGGTATTTATGATGTGTGTGTGTGTGTGTGTGTGTGTGTGTAGGTATATATCTTGATGCATGTGTAGGTGTGAGATATGTGTGTTTACTGCGAATACAAATACTTTGTTATGTGTGTTAGTCTCCATCTTTTTCATAGCTTGCAGCTTCAACCCATGAATTATAAAAGGCAATATAGTAATTAGAAGCACAGGCTGTTGAATCAAGCAGACCTGAGTTTGAACCCTGTACTGCAACCCAGCACATGTGTGATTCAGCCCATCTGAATGTCAGTTTCATCATCTGTCAAATGGGGATGATGTAATCCCAACTGAGAGGGTTACTGTGAGGACTGAGTGCACTGATGTGTGAAAGTACTAATTCAGTAATCCAGAGAGGCCAGTTATTATTGTTTTTAATAGTACAAATCACTTACTGTTATTCTTTCATAGCTGAAGGCCATTTGAGATGAGTATTAATGGCATTAAGGTGATATTTTACTGAAAACAGCTTAAAACATGCCAAATTTAGTAATTATATCCCTTGGCTTCAAAGACAGAAAAATTAGACTCTGAGTTACTCTCCCTTAGGAACTGTGATGTCTTGGGCATCACAGTCCAGCACTACTCTTGGTCCAGCCATGGAGCCTGACTGCATGTCTTCACAGTCAGCTTCCTTGTCCCACAGCTAAATCAGAACTTAGTGAATCCTATATGTATATGTGTGTACCTCTGCGAGTGTTTTTTCCCCTACGGCTCCAGGATTGTTCAACATGTTTTCTTTCATTTAGTTGAGCAGTATTTCTCCAATAAAACAGTAGATATTGTACTTTTTACTTATTCTCCATACTTTTTGTTTTGATTGATTCTATTTCTATATGTTTTAGAGTGACAATAAGGCAAGTCATAGAAAGAGTGAAGCAGAATAAGACTTTAAGTATGCATATATTCCAAAAATTTATATGGAACTGCAAAGGCCTTGAATAACCACAGCAATCTTGAGAAAGGAGAACAAGGTTATAGGAATCACACTACCTGATACCAAACTATAGTAGAAGTCCATAGTAACCAAAACAGCATGTTACTGGCATAAAAATACACATAGATCAATGGAATAAATAGAGAGCCTGGAAATAAATCCATGCTTGTATAGTCAATTAATATTTGACAAAGGAGACAAGAACATACAATGGGCTATGATAGTCTATTCAATAGTGGTGTCTGAAAAATAGAACAGATAGGTGCAAAAAATGAAACTAGACCCACCTTTTTACACCATACACAAAAATAAGCTCAAAATGGATTAAAGACTTAACTGTTAGACTCAAAACCATAAAAATTCTAGAAGAAAGCATAACAGTAAAATCTCAGACATTTCTTGTATCAATATTTTTTCTGACCTGTCTCCTCCGGCAAGGGAAACAAAAGAAAAAATAAACAAATGAGACTACATTAAACTAAAAAGTCTTTGCAAATCAAAGAAAGCCATCAACAAGATGAAAAGACAACCCTCAGAATGGAGAACATATTTGCCAATGATACATCAATGATACAATGATAAGAGGTTATAATATCCAAAATAGATAAAGAATGTACACAACTCAACACCAAGAAAAAAAAATCCAATTTAAAAACTGGGCTGAGGACCTGAATAGACATTTCTCTAAAGAGGACATACAGATGTCCAATAGATGCATGAAAAGATGCTCAACATCACTAATAATCAGAGAAATAAAAATTAAAACCACAGTGAGATATCACCTCACACCTATCAGAATGGCCGTCATCCATAAGTCAACAAACAAGTGTTGACAAAGATGTGGAAAGAAAGGAACCCTCATGCACTGTTGGTGAGAATGAAGATTGGTGCAACCACTGTGGAAAGCAGTATGGAGTTTCCTCAAAAAATGAAAACTGGAACTGCCTTATTACCCAGCGATTCCACTGCTGGGGATATATCCACAGAAACCTGAAACAGTAATTTGAAAGAATATATGCATTCCTATGTTCATTGCAGCATTATTTACAATAGGAAGCAGCCCAGGTACCCATCAGTAGATGAGGGGGTAAAAACATTTTGGTACATTTACGCAATGGAATACTGCTCAGTTTCAAAAAGTAAGGAAATCTTACCCTTTGCGACAACATGATTGGACCTGGAGAATATTATGCAAAGTGAAATAAGCCAGTCAGAGAAAGACAAATACCATATGGTTTCATTCATATGTGGAATCTAATGAACAAAATAAACAAACAAAATAGAAACATACTCATAGGTACAGAGAACAGACTGACAGCTCTCAGATGGGAGGGGAGTTGAGGGGCTGGTGAAAAAGTTGAAGGAATTAAGCAAAACAAAATAAAAAAAACAACTCATAGATACAGGCAACAGTATTATGATTACTGTGGTGAAAGTGGAGTAGGGCAGGCAGAAGAGGATAGAGGGTGATGGAGGGAGACTTGACTTTAGGTGGTAAACACACAATATGATATGTAGATAATGTATTATAGAATTGTACACCTGAAACCTATATAATTTTATTGTTCAATGTCACCCCAATAAATTCAATACATTTTTTAAAAAATATTAAAAGAATAGAGCATTTACTTAAAGATCAGAAGAAAGCTTCCCTTGGAAAGCAAGAAATTCAGGAGGTCAAAGTGACAGGATCATCCAGGACTAAACCTCAGTAGAAGACACAGTCAGAATTCAGTGAACAACTAGAGGAACTAATTGCCATTTCTGAGACTGGCAAAGAGATGCCAGGGTAGTGATCTTTTGACAGGCAGGTGCTGGATGACCCCTGAGTAAGGGCTACAGTGTTTGGTTTTTTCTCTTGAGTATGAGGCCATGACTATCTTATTTATTTATTAAGAGGCTCCTTGTGCAGGTGTGGTGGTCACTGGGCACCACTCTCTGAAAAGTCACTGTGCTCTAGCTGCCCTGTCCTGCAGTAAGCTCCACATGTGCTTAGTCACTCTGTTAATGTTCTCCATGTCCCTTTAAACATCTGTAGTGCTCTTAGTCATTTGCAGTCACCTTTTCGCGATCCAGTGTGCACCATGGCACGGACTTTTACTAACTTTCTCATTGCTGTGTTGCCAAGAGCATTCTTTGCAGATATATTAAGTGCCCAAGAAACAGCTGTTAAGTGCATGAATAAGTGAAATGGCACATCAGGGATGTTCAGTTTGAAGAGATTCCTCAGGAGAATAAATCTGGAGTGAGCCAAATCTGTCGACCACACAGTTTGAAAGTGCAGGAGGTAAAATGGCAGAGTTCTAGAGAAGGCAGTAATAATATGAGTACAGTGTAAGACACATCTGCCCCACAATAAATTATAAGAGAATATTAAGAGATATTTATAGCTGTTAAATATCTGAATTGTGTTTTCTGAGTGCCCCAAACATGCTAGGTTTTAAATGAGTTTCCTGTGGAAGGAAGATGAACATGCAAGTTCTTGGGGTCATTAGTAGCTAACTGTCATTATATTTTTTAATTACATGTTTAGTTCATATATTTTCTTTCATTGCCGACTACATGAAAGGCTTTATATCTTCATTTGCTCAGCCAAGTTAGAAGAAGTATTGAGTGGGTGCTACTCACCATGCTGGGTCTTGGGGCACAGAGATGAATAACAGCCATGGGCAGGGACTCTGTGGGTAGTTGTCAGCCTACTGGCAATGCCCGCAGGAAGGGAGAATATGAAGGAGAGAGAGTGTGATCTCAGTAGTAGATGTGTTAGGATTTATTCATCTAGGGATACTGGTTATATTTGTAGACTCCAAAGTGGAATGTATGGCATAGGAGCTTCAGGGAATTGTAGATTTAAGGATCTCTGCTTTATGATAATTCCTCAAGCCATAGCGATTGGTGAAATGTTCCAGAAAGCCAGTGGAGGAGGCACCTGAGAAGGAAAAACAGATGATCAAGATTATCAATTGCTTATCCTTTGATAAAGAAATAGTATCTTGGGAGCCCCATCAATTCAAAATGACTTTGAAAAGTTACTTAATTTTCATCTAGGATGTGATTTAGGCATTTGGAGGAGGTACTTAACTCATGGATGAACGACATAGAAAATGATTATTTTGTAAATTTAATTATATCTGTCCTGTGACTCATGCCTATTGTCTCTAAAATGTGATGTAAGTTTTAATAAAAATAAATGTCGCCTTGCATAAAAACTACCACTTATGTGTTTCTAAAAAAATTTACTTCGGCAACAGTGGGTTGAAAAGACTAAGGCCATGGGATACACCTGAATATGATGAAAAGCTCACAAGTTTCTCAAGTGTGTCTCAGTTACCATCTATGTTATTAATTTCTGAGAACATTGGCACCATGAGTCATCAGCATGTGCCTCTGGGATTGAAGCTGATGAAATAATCCAATGGGCCAAGTTAAAACCAACCTACTAACACCTAGGTGTGATTTGTACCTCTGGCTAGCTTTAAGAATTATACATGAATGTTGGTGATACTAGTTTCTGGAATGCAAGAAAAGTATTTAATTTTTTTTAACATGTTAAACATTTTCAAAGATACTTAATATAAATTGTCATGGTTTCAAACATATGATCTCAAAGATATTTGATTTTAGGCATTTTAACTATTTAGTTTGTTACAACCTTAACTTTAAGTTAAAAAACAACAACCTTAAAATAACATTAATTGGTGGCAAGAGGAAAGAAAACAACATTTTCTGCATAGTGTGGTTATGAACTTAGGCAGCAAACTGGCTGATTGTAAGTTACCCAGCAGAATGTTTTCTTTGACTAATGTTCATCTTATTTTTAAAATTTGAACACATTTAGAAAACAGGAGTACTAACCTCAGCTTGCCACCGGCCCTGCCATTTCCTACTTTTACACCTGGTCAGACTGACACATCTCCCGCCCAGCCTTCATAGCCTGTTAGTGTATGGTCTGTGGAATAGGCAGGCTGGCTAATCCCTTGTAGATTTTACAAGATTTCATTATGCTTCAGTGCTGCTCAAAACATGTTTATAGTTCTTCTTTGTATAAGAATAAATAGTTACAACAGCAGAGACTCCCTCCCCCACAAGTGCTATGTTAATATATAATTACATTGGCATTAATGTGCAGAAAATTCAGGCTTCATTCTAAGTTTGGTTGATATAGGCTTAAAAATTTTTGAGGTGACCCAGGTATCCATTGACAAATGAATGGATAAACAAAATGTTGTATATACATAAAATGGAAGGTTGTTTAGTCTTAAAAAAGAGGGAGATTCTTACATGTGCTGAGCATGGCTGAGCCTTGAGGACATTGCAATAAGTGAAATTAGACAGTCACAAAAAGATAAAGAGGTATGATTCCATTTACATGGGGTATCTGAATAGTCAAATTCATAATGACAGAAGATAGATTGGGGCTTGTCAGGCACTGGGGAAGAGGGAAATGGGGAATTATTTAATGGGTACAGAGTTTCAGTTTTGCTAGATGAAAAAGCTCTGGAGCTTGGTTGCACAAAAATGTAAATATTTTTGACATTGCTGAACAGTACATTTAAAAATGGTTGAGGTCATAAATTTTATGGGTAGTTAAAAAAAGTTTTAAAGTAGCTGGGATAAGATCTTATGTATTTATGCATCCAGAAGTTACTTCTCTTATGTAGTTTCTCCTTATTCTTAATCGTTACTTCCAGCAGTATTTATGAGTGTTGACCCTGTGCAGAGGCTCTATGGGTATAGTGGATGCTGTGGTGTCCAGGACAGACAGCATGCATCTCTCAGGGAGCTCACATTGCAAGCATATTGATGACTTAGAAAACCCTTAAAAGTACCAAAAAATATTAAAAAATGTGTTACTTATCAGATTTACACTGTGACTCAAATAAAATGTTTGGATTTTTAGAAAGTAAACATTAAATAAAGGAAATTTTAAAGAGTATTTGAAAAAATAATGGAACGATTGTTTTAACAATCAAAGTGGGACCAGCCTTTCTAAAGTCTGACACAAAGTCAGAAGCTATAAAAGAAAAAAAGAGACATTATTATTATTAAATTTCCATGTGGCAGAAGTAACAAAAACATGGGGAAAGATAAAATAAAAGTATTTGCAATTGATATGAGATAGTCAATTTCCTTCATGTAAAAACACCTCATCAGTTAATAAAAAAAAACCCTAAAATCTCAACAGAAAAATGAGCAGAATTTATAGAAGAGGAAATACAAATGTCTCTTAAGCTCATAGAATAATACTGAAATTCATTCCCTAATAAGAGTAATTTAAATTAAAACTACAAATGGAATACGAATTTTCACCTGGCACACTGGTCAAGATTCAGATAGTTGATGGTTATAATTAGAACAGCAGTCTCCGTGGACCTGGTATGTGGGAGGGGAAATCAGTGGCAGCTTTTACCAAGAAAATTTTCTGATAATCTTTTATCATTAAAATGCCCACAGCCCTCTTTATTCCACTGCTGGGAAGTTATCCTGCAGGTGTTTAATCACACGTATGATGTCCATGTGGAGATAGGTCAGGTAGCATTTGAAGAAATGTTAGACTTTTGGAAACCACGTGGCCATTATTAAAGATCCAGGTTAAATGAATTGTGATACATACATACAATAAGATATTATGCAACCATTTTTTAAAAGAATAAGATCCTTCTATTTGTGTGGTGGATGAGGGCCCTTTAAAACCTAGTAAGAAAAGAAAGAAGGTATAAAACCAGTTTTGGTTTTTTAAAGAAGATGAGTGAAAAATATACATGCTTGCATATGTATAAAATATCTCTCAGTGTAGCACCAAGTGGTCAGGGGGCTGCCACAGGAATTGAGTGGGAGCTGCACGGCCAGGGAGTCTGAGGGCTTGGAGGGAGAACTTGATGTGCCTTGGGAATTTTGTGTCATGTATGTATTATCTATTCCCCCAAAAAATTAATATTAAGAAATGTTTAGTTTTACTCCTTATGTATTTTTGTTTATATATGTCCACTGGGTTTCAAATTAGGATTTAAGGAAGTTTACAAATATACGTAAAATAAATAAAATAATAGGAATTTCATCTCCAGTTCTTCAGTCAGTACTGGAATAAAAAAACCACTCTCAGTGTTTGCCCCAGTGGAATTTTATTCTGAGGAATTGGTTACACAGATACTTAGATTTTGTAAGAGCTCAGATATTTTAGAATGGACAGAGAGGCAGTGTAGAGCTAAACAACAGGCAGTTGTTGGTTGTTACCTGCATGCTTGGGGAAGAAGGGGAGACGGTGGTTTACTGGCACTGGAATACAGAAGCTAGAGCCCTGATGGGCCTGTCTGGTAGGAGATAAAGTCAGATCAGGAGATGCTGCCCCAGAGAGAAAGGGGGGGGGGGAAATACCCCAGCTTTGCTTCGTGTCCCGCCCCCTCCCCGCCCCACCGCCCTGCTGGCTCCTACTGCTGCTTCCCACGCGCAGAGCTGAGCCCAAGAGCTTTAGAAACTCAGCCTTCAGGAGTCAGCTCCGATATACAGAGTGGAGATGGGAAAAAGCCAGATAACGTTTCTAAGGACAAATTGTATAGGGCTAGAATGATAAGCAAAAATGTGGCAAAGCAAAAGCCATGACTAGGAAAGGAGATAGAATCAGGAATGAGACTGATGGCTGACACTCAGCTATGGCTGCACGGCTGTGTTCTGTGATGCTCCAGGCTGTGTACACTGTAGCTATGAACCTTCCAGGGCCCTGTCGTGCCTCATTGATGACACCTTCTTACCCGAGCCCCGGTTCACACTGTGCCAGTGTGCTGGGACAGGCAGTTCATAAATCTTGGTTGAAAATGAATGAGTGAGTGAACTTCAGGCAGAGTGGGAAAAATGAAGCAGAGCATAACATCGGGGAAACTTCGGACATTCTTGCTCTCTGTGGTTATGCCTTTGGGACAAAATGTTTTCTGTGTGAACTGCTGTTTATTAACTGCACGATTTAGGACTTTCATCTTTTCTTGCAACAGTTTCAATTAGGCACTCAATAATTGTTGTTTCACAGGTTATAGATTTGGATTGATGGATATAATAACTTTTATTTCAGCATAATTAGGGAAACCTAGTCATTATAAACTCTCAAAATCATATTTACCTTTTAGTTAAATGAAACTTGTTTGTGTTAAAGATTGTAGCTCACATTGTGGCGTAGTTCAGCTAATAGAGACATGATAATTTATGAAAAGATTAACAGCACTTTTAGGCCATACTGAAAATATTTTGTTTACTTGATAACAGTCTTTATTGATTGTGGTATTGTAGGAAAGTTGAGCAGTTCCTTCTAATGGATAGCAGTGGAAATTAAAATAATTATGCTTTTCTGTTTTTCCCTTCAGAAAACCTAACAGAAAATAAAGACATAGCATGTTAATTGTAATGTTTCATTAATCCAGCAGAATAAATGTTCTTTTACTACTTTGGTGTAATTTCATTTCACTTGATCACATTTAGGCTGCAGATCAAATTAAGAAGCTGTATAATCTCTTCCTGAAAATTGATGCTACTCAGGTAGAAGTGAATCCCTTTGGTGAAACTCCAGAAGGACAAGGTAAAAAAAAAATAAGAGAAAACAAATGATTATAATTATTTATGCAAACTATAAATTAAATTGTACAAAAGACTGTAGTAGCAGCTCTGCATTAATTTCTTTTGGTAATTTAATTTCTGTTGTAGTTTCAAATGGTCCCATGATGCAGTTGAACACTTCGGCACTTGAATTTGTTCATAACCAAATTCCAAGCCTCAGAGGAGACTGCTTGTTTTATTTAGAGATGTACATTTTCCAGCACCCCATTATTTTTTGAGGCTAACCACTAGGGTAAAGATTTGGGTGGGAACAGGAGCCACTGCACTTGGGTGTAATGAATGTACCTGCTTTTATGACCCACTTGAAGCTTTTTAGTTTACCTGCTTCTGTATAAATTCATTTGTGTCACCTGCTGGCTGTATACCGTCATGGTGAAGTCCCTGATGTCCCACCATCCAGCTCTTTCACCTTACTTGATTGTGAGCTTCCACTTTAGAAGGAGGCATTTTTGTGGGAAAGATTTTTCTTATTCATCAGGTACTTTTAGAGTATGAATAACTGTTTTATATCTCAGCATCCGCAACCAGTGTACTTTGTTCTGCATATAGAAAGTATGTAAAAACTCAATAGTCATTAGTTAACATTAATAATTAAATAATATTATTTATTAATTCAATATCCAGAGCTTGTGTATGTGCATGTGATTGGGGGTATAAGGTAGTGATACCAGAAAATAAGTTCTATGAACCTTGTCTTTTTTAGTACATTTTACCCCCAATGTCTTGCAGGCTGCCTAGAATGTTGTGGGTAGTCAGTAAATAGGGATTTGCCATTGGACTGGTAAAGGAGGTGATCTGTTATATGCAAATACAACCCAGTTGTAGACCAAGGTGAATGGGGCTTGTGTGTGTGTGTGTGTGTGTGTGTGTGTTTTCTTTTTTTTTAAAGTATACTTTATTGATTATGCTGTTACAGTTGTTCCATTTCCTCCCCTTTATTCCCCGCCACGCTGTACCCCACCTCCCACAAGCATCCCCCCACCCCTGCCCTTAGCTCATATTCATGGGTCATACGTAAACGCTCTTTGGCTTCTCCATTTCCTATACTATTCTTAACCTCCCCCTGTCTATTTTGTACCTACCATTTATGCTTCTTATTCCCCATACCTTTTCCCCCATTCATCCCCTCCCTCTCCCCACTGATAACCCTCCACATGATCTCCATTTCTGTGATTCTGTTCCTGTTCTAGTTGTTTGCTTAGTTTGCTTTTTTGTTTTTGTTTTAGGTTCAGCTGTTGATCATTGTGAGTTTGTTGCCATTTTACTGTTCATAGTTTTGATCTTCTTTTTCTTAGATATGTCTCTTTAACATTTCACATGATAAGGGCTTGGTGTTGATGGACTCCTTTAACTTGACCTTATCTGAGAAGCACTTCATCTGCCTTTCCATTCTAAATGATAGCTTTGCTGGATAGAGTAATCTTGGATGTAGGTCTTTGCTTTCATGACTTTGAATACGTCTTTCCAGCCCCTTCTTGCCTGCAAGGTTTCTCTTGAGAAATCAGCTGACAGTCTTATGGAAACTCCTTTGTAGGTAACTGTCTCCTTTTCTCTTGCTGCTTTTAAGACTTTCTTCTTATCTTTAATTTTGGGTAATTAATCATGATGTGCCTTGGTGTGTGCTTCCTTGGGCCCAGCTTCTCTGGGACTCTCTTAGCTTCCGGGACTTCCTGGAAGTCTATTTCCTTCACCAGACTGGGGAAGTTCTCCTTCATTATTTTTTCCAATAAGTTTTCAATTTCTTGCTCTCCCTCTTTTCCTTCTGGCACCCCTATGAATAGGATGTTGGGATGTTTAAAGTTGTCCCAGAAGTTCCTAAGCCTCTCCTTTTTTTTTAATTCTTGGTTTTTTCATTCTGTTCTTGTTGAATGTTTATTTCTTCCTTTAGTTCCGAATCGTTGATTTGAGTCCCAATTTCCTTCCCCTCACTGTTTGTTCCCTGTATATTTTTCTTTATTCCACTTTGCATACCCTTCAGTTTTTCCTCTATTTTGCGAACATACTCAACCATTTCTGTGAGCATCCAGATTACCAGTGTTTTGAATTCTGCATCTGATAGGTTGGCTATCTCTTTGTTGCTTAGTTCTTTTTTCTGGAGTTTTGATGTGTTCTTTTATTTGGGCTATATTTCTTTGTCTTGGAGCACCTGTTATATTGGAAGGGGTGGTATCTTGGGTATTCGTCAGGGCCAGGCAACCCACTTTGCTGTGTTGTGGCACTGTATGTAGGGGAAGGGTCTGAGAGGGGACAGTGCCGCTTGCTTGGCTCTTGGCATGCTCTCGCCAGCTTTCAGTCACTTCCCCCACTACCCACAAGCAAATTGGCCCTTCCGATGCTGATTCCCAGGTGGGTGAGTTTGTATATATTCTAGGACCCTGGGGGTCTCTCCAATGAACATTTCTGTGAGGCTGGGAGTTCCTCCCCCACAGGTTTTTACAGCCAGAGATTTTGAGGCTTTCTTTTCCCGTGCTGGAACCGTAGGTTGCCTGGTCTGTCTCACTCCCCTTTGTTCCTCCTGGTTTATCCACACGCAAATGTGAGACTGCCAGTTGCCATCTTGCCTGTTCAGTCCTTCAGCCACAACTTACCACAAATTCTCTCTTCCAAGGCTGCCCATTTTCAACCTTCCTGCCTGTCTGGATGAATGTTGGACTTCCATATAGTTAATTTTTTTGGCAGTTCTGGTTGTTTTTTGTTTGTAAATTTGTTCTTCTTTGGTTGTGTGAGGAGGCAAAATGTATGTACTTATGCCTCCTTCTTGGCCAGAAGTCTGTGTGTGTGTGTGTGTGTGTGTGTGTGTGAGTGTGTGTGTGTGTGTGTGTTTTCATGTTTGATTCAGTGCTGCCTATGCAAGTACAACTGAACTAACGAACAAAGAAAACAACAGTGAATACCCCTCTCCACTTCCCCCATTCCCTGATTCCCTGAATTCTGTCAAGAGGTGGCAAAATATAAGAAAGAGTACACTGTGACTCATTTACACTGTGCCCCTGGGTGAGAGAGGGAATCGTGTGGTCACTGGGCAGAAGTCCTTCAGTAGACCTTTGCCCTAGCATCTGGTCATTTCCCCAGCCCTTCCCAAAGTGCTGTCAGACACCATGATGGGTGGTGTTTGGGAAGGGGGTTCAGATTCCGGATCAGCTTTCCTGGCCACATACCTCAGCTAAGCCTTATAGTTTTTTTTCTTTTTCTTTTTTTCTTTTTTCTCCAAAGGGGTAGTTGCCAAGTGAGGTGATTGGTATTTGTGTCTAAGTATCCCATGTCAGACGCATTCATAAAGTGTAGTTCCTTTTCCCAGGTACAGCAGTAGTCCAGGAAAGGTATAGATTTTATCTTATTGTCTATTTGTTTTGTTCTCGTTTTATTTTTTTTTAATGTTTACTTTCTTTATTTTTTCAAATTCATTTGTCACTGCCTTCCCCCCACCACCTTCCTTTACTCCCACCCCCTTCCCTCCCTCAGTTCTTCTCCTTTGCTTTGTCCATGAGACCTTGCTACACATTCCCTGACCCTCACATTTCCCCTTCCGTTTTCCCATCCCTCCCTCCCTCAATCCCTCTTGTCTCTGCTCATTTCTTTTCCTTTCAGTGTTGCTGGTCTTATATTCCTTGTATCTTTGTATAGTTGGTTAGGTTCCGCTTATAGGTGAGATCATATGGTATTTGTCTTTTGCCTCCTGGCTTATTTCGCTTAGCATAATGCTCTCTAGTTCCATCCATGCTGTCGCGAAGTTTAGTAGTTCTTTTTTTCTTTCTGATGCATAGTATTCCATTGTGTAAATGTACCATATTTTTTTTATCCAGTCATCTACTGATGGGTATTTAGGTTGCTTCCAACACTTGGCTATTGTAAATTGTGCTGCTATGAACATTGGGGTGCATAGGTTCTTTTGAATCAGTGTTTTGGGATTCTTAGGGCATAGTCCCAGCAGGGGAATCACTGGATCAAAAGGCAGTTCCATTTTCAGCTTTTTGAGGAAATTCCACACTGCTTTCCACAATGGCTGCACCAGTCTGCATTCCCACCAACAGTGAACTAGGGTTCCCTTTTCTCCACAGCCTCACCAGGACCTGTTGTTCGTTGATCTGTTTATGATGGCAATTCTGACCGCTGTGAGGTGGTATCTCACGGTGGCTGGTTTTGATCTGCATTTCTCTGATGGTTAGTGATGCTGAGCATCCTTTCAAATGACTCTGGGCCCTCTGTATCTCTTCCTTGGAAAAGCGTCTGCCCGGGTCCTTTGCCCATTTTTTGATTGGATCATTTGTCTTCTTGGAGTGCAGTCGAGTGAGTTCTTTATATATCTTGGAGATCAAACCTCCATCTGATGGATCATTAGCAAATATATTTTCCCATACAGTTGGCTCCCTTTTCATTTTGCTGATGTTTTCTTTAGCCGTGCAGAAGCTTCTTATTTTGATGAGGTCCCACTTGTTTATTCTTTCCTTTATGTCCTTTGCTTTAGGAGACATATTGATGAAAAAATTATTGCGTGGGATTATCTGAGAGATTCCTGCCAATGTTTTCCTCCAGGACTTTCATGGTGTTGCAACTTATATTTAAGTCTTTTATCCATCTTGAGTTTATTTTTTTGTATGGTGTCAGCTGATGATCCAATTTCAATTTTTTGCATGTTGCCATCCAGCTCTCCCACCACCATTTGTTGAAGAGGCTATTATTGCTTCATTTTATGCTTCTGCCCCCTTTGTCAAATATTAGTTGCCCATATAGACCTTTGCTTATTTCTGGGCTTTCTATTCTGTTCCACTGGTCTATGGGTCTGTTCTTGTGCCAGTACCAGATTGTTTTGAGTATAGTGGCGTTGTAGTAGAGTTTGATGTCTGGTATTGTGATCCCTCCTACTTTGTTTTTCTTTCTCAAAATTGCTGCAGCTATTTGGGGTCCTTTATGGTTCCATATAAATTTTTGAAATGTCTGTTCTATTTCTGTGAAATGCAACATTGGTATCATAATAGGGATTGCGTTGAATCTATAAATTGCTTGGGGTAGTATGGACACTTTGATTTTATTAATTCTTCCAATCCATGGGCACGGTATATGCTTCCATTTATTTGTGTCTTCCTTAATTTCTTTATTCAATGTTGTATAGTTTTATGCCTACAGGTCTTTTACCTCCTTCATTAAATTTATTCCTTGGCACTTTATTTTTCTTCTTGCTATATCGAATGGTATTTTTTCTTCTTCTATTTCATTGCTGGTGTACAAAAATGCCTTTGATTTCTGAATGTTGACTTTGTGTCCTGCTGTTTTGCCAAATTCACTTATTAGGTTGAGTATTTTTTTGGTAGAGTCTACAGGGTTTTCTATGTACACTGTCATGTCATCTGCAAACAATGAGAGTTTTACTTCCTCCTTTCCTATTTGGATGACTTTTATTTCTGTTTTTTGTCTGACCCCTGTGGCTAGGATGTCCAATACCATGTTGAAGAGTAGTGGTGAAAGTGGACATCCTTGTTGTGTTCTCGATCTTAGTGGGAAAGCTTTTAGTTTTTGCCCGTTGAGTATGATGATGGCTGTAGGTTTTTCATATATAGCCTTTATTATGTTGAGGAATGCCCCATTTATTCTCATTAATTTACTGAGTGTTTTGATCATAAATGGGTGCTGTACCTTATCGAATGCTTTTTCTGCGTCTATCGAGATTATCATGTGGTTTTTGTCTTTTATTTGTGTAATGTACTACATTTATTGACTTGAGTATATTGAACCATCCCTGCATCCCTGGGATGAATCCCACTTGATCGTGGTGGATAATCTTTTTAATGTATTGCTGGATGCGGTTTGCCAATATTTTCTTAAGGATTTTAGCATCTATGTTTATCAGTGAAATTGGCCTGTAGTTTTCTTTTTTTGTAGAGTCTTTACCTGGTTTAGGGAGTAGGGTGATGCTGGCCTCATAGAAAGAGTCTGCGAGTCTTCCCTCCTCTTGTATTATTTTGGAATAGTCTGAGAAGGACAGGAGTTTGCTCTTCTTTAAATATTTTGTAAAGTTCTATTGTGAAACCATCCGGCCAAGGGCTTTTATGTGTCAGGAGTTTCTTGATTACTGCTTCAATTTCACCAGCTGTTATCAATGTGTTCAAGCTTGCTGTTTCTTCCTCCTTCAGTGTTAGATTATACTTTTCTAGAAATTTGTCCATTTCATCAAGGTTTTCAAATTTCTTGGCATATAATTGTTCATAGGAGTTTCTGACAATCCTTTGTATTTCTGTGGTATCAGTTGTTATTTCTCCTCTTTCATTTCTGATGTTATTTATTTGGGTCCTCTCCCGTTTGTTCTTGATGAGTCTGCTTAAACGCTTGCCAATTTTATTTATCTTTTCAAAGAATCAGCTTCTGGATTGGTTGATCCTTTGAATTGTTCCCTTCATCTTTATGTCATTCAGTTCTGCTCTAATCTTGACTGTTTCCCTCCTTCTACTTCATCTGTGATTTATTTGTTTTTTTTTCCTCCAGTACTTGAAGTTGTAGTGTTATGTCTTTTATTTGAAATGTTTCTATCTTTTTTAGGTAAGCCTGTATTGCCATGAACTTCCTTCTCAGGACCACCTTTGCTGTGTCCCATAGGTTTTGGCCTGTTGTCTGTTCATTTTCATTTGTTTCCAGAAATTTTTGATTTCTTCTCTTATCTCATTATTGACCCATTCATGGTTTAATAGTGTACTGTTCAGTCTCCATGAGTTTGCAAGTTTTTGAACTTTCTCTTTGAGGTTGATTTCGAGGTTCAAGGCCTTGTGGTCTGAGAAAAAGTTTGGTATTATTTCAATTTTCCTGAATTTGCTGAGGCTTGCTTTGTGTCCTATCATGTGGTCTATCTTTGTAAAACTGTCAGGAGCATTTGAAAAGAATGTGTGAGTGGGTTCTTTGGCATAATGGTTAGCACTCTGGACTCTGAAAAGACTGTGTATTTTTCTTCTTTGGGATGTAAGGTTTTATATATGTCAGTTAAGTCTATTCAATTCAGTGTGTCATTCAGCGCCACAATATGTTTATTAATGTTTTGTTTGGAAGATCTGTCCATTTTTGACAGTGGGGTGTTGAAATCCCTTACTATCAGTGTGTTGCTGTCTATATCTTTTTTGAAGTTGTCCAAGATTTTCCTTATTAACTTAGAAGCCCCTATGTTTGGTGCATATAAGTTTGTAATGTTTGTGTCTTCTTAATGGATTCTTCCTTTGAATATTTTAAAATGCCCCTCTGAGTCTCTTTTTATGACCTTTGTTTTGAAATCTATTTTGTCTGATATAAGTATTGAAACTCCTGCTTTCTTCTCTTGCCCATTTGCTTGGCATATTTTTTTCCATCCCATTACTTTAAATCTGCGTAGGTCTTTTGCTCTGAGGTGGGTCTCTTGTAGGCAGCATATGTGTGGGTCATGTTTTCTTATCCATTCAGCTCTCCTGTGTCATTTGATTGGGGCATTTAGTCCATTTACATTGAGAGTTATTACTGATAGAAACCTATTCATTTTTTCTCTTTGTACCTGTGTTTTTCTCTTTCTCACTCTATTCCTTCATCTTAAACCAGTCACTTTGGCATATCTTGTCGTGCCGATTTGGTAGAGATGTATTCTTTTACCCTCCTTTTTCTGGGAAACTCCTTATTTCCCCTTCTATTTTACTTGAGAGCCTTGCTGGGTAGAGCAGCCTTGGTTTGTAGATCCTTGCTTTTCATGACTTGGAATATTTGTTGCCATTCCCTTCTGGCTTGTAGTGTTTCTGTTGAGAAGTCAGCTCCTAGGCGTATCGGGGCCCCCTTGTATGTTACTTTCCCCTTCTCCCTTGCTGCCTTGAAAATTCCCTCTTTGTCTTTGATAGTTGCCATTTTAATGATGATGTATCTTGGGGTTGAGCTCATTCGGTCCCTCTTGAGTGGGGCCCTCTGTGCCTCCTGGATTCCTGAAACCTTCTCTCTGCTCAAATTGGGGAAATTTTCCATCATTATTTATTTGAGGAGGTTCTCTATCCCTTGCTCCTCTCCTTCTCCTTCTCGTATCCCTATTATCTTTTTTTTTTTTTTTTTCGTCATTTGGCATATCTTGTCGTGCTGATATTATTGTGCAGATATTATTGTGTTTCAGGTTTCCTGCATTTCTCTCAATGCCTCTTCATTCTTTTTGAGTCTTTTTTCCATTTCTTGTTATTTCTGAGAGCTTTTTTCTACCTTATCCTCCATCTCACTGATTTGATCCTCGGCTTCATGCAACCTGCTTTGGATTCCTTCTACTGTGTTCTTCAATTCAGACATGGTATTCTTCACATCCTCTTGAGTCTTCTTGATAGTTTCTGTGTCCTTTTCCATGTTGATATAGTTTGCCATAAGTTCCTGATAATTTCTCTGCAATTTCTCATAGTTATCTTTGAGCTGGCTGAGATCATTGTGGGTCCTTAGAACCATTGTTTTGAATTCAATATCTGATAGTTTCCTTGCCTCTATTTCATTTAGCTTTCTCTGTGGGGATTCCCCTTTTACACTCATTTGGAGGGAACTTCTTTTTCTTCCCATTTTTTTTGAGAGTCTGTTAAGTAATTTATTTATTTATTTATTTTTGCTTCTGCTTTGATTGATCCCTCTAGATTTCCTGACTTTGTGAATTAAACTTCTGTGGTAGTAGGCGGGTCTTTTTATTTATTTACTTATTTATTTTTTCTTTACTTTTCTTTCTGGGCCTGCCTCTAATGATGTCAGTTGTTGACCCTATATGACCTTGGGTCATTTGTTTGAGCCTTCCAAGAGTCTACTGTCTGTGTCTGACTCCTGCTTGGGCAGCTTTTTGACCCCTTTGGCCAGAGATCCGCTATTTCTGTGGATCGCTCTGCACTCTCAGGCTGGCTCCTTGAGCGAGCTCCCCGGCCGGCCTGGGCTCGCGCATGCTTGTCCCAGCCTAGGAGGCTTATTCGTGACCTCACGCACTCATCTGGCCCTCGAGTCTGGCGAGCACCCCGGCACTGGTCAGTTTAGGGTCTTCTGTTGTGTGCTTTCCCCACTTTTGGCTCTTTGTGTGCATCGCCTGTCTGCGTAAAATGGGGACTACGGATATGGGAGGAAGTCAGCTCCAGGACTCTCCAGTTAATCCTGTCTCCAGTTTCTCCTCCAGAGACTCTGGGCAGCTCTGTGACCCCTTTGTCCCGGGATCCCATATTTCTGCAGACCACTCTGCACTCGGGGGCCCTCTCAAGTCGGTTTACACCTGCCCCTACCGATCTGCCCACTCCCTCGCAGGCCCTGTCGGCCACAATCTGCTGGAACCCTCGCCAGCCCGCGCAGGTCCACAAACACGCTCGCCAACCCTTGCCGGACACTTGGCACGAGTGTGCGTGCCTGCACTGGGTGGTTTTGGGCTGTCTATTGTGTGCTTTTCAGCTTTTGGCTCTTTAGTGGTGTAGCCTGTTCCCGCACAATGGAGACTATGGAAAGGAGAAGTAGTCCGGATTCCCCGGTTCCTCCTCCCGTTCTTTCCCCAACACCTCTGGCTCCAGTCTCTCCTCAGGGGTCTGGGCAGTTCTGTGACTCCTTTGGCCAGGGATCCACTATTTCTGTGGACCGCGTTGTAATTGCGGGCAGTCTGGCTCGTCTGTGCCCTGCTTCTGCCTCTTTGGGTCGCTTCCTCCCAGTGCAAAATGGAGACTACAGAATGGGGAGGGCATCCGGACTCCCCGGTTCCTCCTCCTGTTCTCTCCCCAATGCCTCTGTCTCTAGTCTTTCCTCAAGGCTCTCTATGCAGCTGTGTGACCCCTTTGGCCAGGAATCCGCTATTTCTTCCAGCTTGTCTGCACTTAGCCCCCTAGCTCACACACGTACAAGCTGTGTGTGGAGCGCACAAAATGCAGGTTAATTGATTCCCTTATGCCTGAGCGAGATGGTAGCTGCAGAGTGGGAGGTGAGTTATCACCGGGGCTTTGCTGGCCACCGTCTCAGTTCTCTTCACAAAGTTTTCCTCACCAATCTTTTCCTAGGCATCAGCCCACTCTGCTGCCAGCTCTGCCCTGAGATCAAGGAGGGCGGCTGCCACTGCAAACTTTTGCGTTGGCCCTTTATATGTCTCTTTGCATCTCCAGCCACCTGTTTCTGGCAGAGAGCGCCCCTAAGCTTTTTGGGGTTGCATTTTGTCTGTGCGTTTTCCTGGTTTTAGCTGCTGTAGACTAGGGGTCCCTGTTTATGGTTCAAACCCTGTTCTTCTCAGGGGGATCCAACTGGCCGTTTCAATGTCCCTCTGGTGCTGGTGCCCGTGGGCGCCCAGCCCACCCTCTCGAGCCTTCACCACACTTCTCACCCATTGTGATGTGTGAGAGTTGAATCCACTGTCCGCGGCTTCAAGGCTCCTCTCCCACTATCATTCCATTGTTTTCCAGGTGATTTCTCCACTATTTAGTCACAATTCCAGTTTGGTCTTGGGAGGAGGTTAGCATGACTCCCATTCTCTCCTCCACCATCTTCCTTTTTTAATGTATCCCATGTAACATTTCAAATTAGGATAGGTGAAGATCTGGTGTTTAGGAATTGATTGAAAAAAATATATTTTCATGTTTTACACAAGTGACCACCAGATAAATGTGTGGTAGGTCATTTATAAACAAACTACCTTATTCATAAATATTTTAAAAACATTTAAAATTGGCTGTGAAATATCTTTAGTACATCATATAGATAGGAAGGGAAGGAGAAAAACACTCTTTTGAATTCTTATGTCAAGCACTATGATAAACTTTTACTTGTATTCTTCTTTATTACTTAGAGCAACCCTGCAAAACTAGGAATGTTGTTTTCATTTTATGGAGGACTAAAAAAATAATGTAACTCCCCCATGAGCAATTAGTTGCTGTAGCTGGGATTCGAACCCATGTCTTTTCTCACTGCAGTGTGTGTGTTAATTTTAATATGCCAGGATGGCTATAGTGAGCTGCCTTCCCCACCTCCCCTTAAACTATTAATTTAGTTTTATCTGACTGTTCTAGAAGTAGTTCAAGTTTGGGACTGTCAGAATTCATGCTGCATTGAATGGCTGATAATTAAATCCAAGAAATGAAAGAGAAGTAAGTTTAATATACATTCTTAAAGATCAGGTATTGCTTTTCAAACTAGGATGGACAAGCAACCTGGATATTTCATATTAAAAAAAATGGAAATTCAGCCATGGAGTGGGATAAAAATTAGGCTGTAATACTATATTCATTCATTCCTTTGGGAAGTTGGCAGTCACAGGTTGTGGTCTGGCAGAAGGGAATAGGTGTGAGAACCTTTTCTTACTGGGTATTTGTAAAACCTTGTGGTATCTGTAGATTTCTTTCTCATTGTTAAGAGAGAGAAAAATTCTTGAGCTTTATAGAAGGACTCATCATAAAATACATTCCATGTATACAGTTCATTAGAACATAAGTCTTATGTGATATTTTTAAGAGCAAAATTATCTAGCTATTAATTTGTTCATTGTACCATAAAAGGTCAGCTATTGAATTTAATCACAATTAAATGTGTATGTTGGTTTATAACTCTAATGAACAGTAGTCAAATTAAACCCAATTAGGAAACAGTGATTAATGACCAAATATACAAATTGATCTTCATCATTGTTATAATCCCCTAAAGCAGTCCTTTATTTAGGAGCTGTAAAAGCAATCATTTATATCTTAGCAGTATCGATAATCTTAAATTTTAATTTTTTCATTTAGATCAGTAATAGCAGAACATATAAGCTTTCACATTAAAACTTTGATTTAATACTTACCCTTTAAATTTAGAAGTTTAAGGAACTAGGCATCACACCAAACATTTTCACTTTAATTTTATTCATTATAAAATTAAAAAATTCTCTTACAAAGATGCACTTATAAAGAGCATCTTTGTAAGAGGATTTCTAGTCTTCCATTGCTTGATGATGAACATTTTTAAAAATCCAGGTGGTTGGTCATATATTTACAGATGATGCGGGGTTAAATGGGAGGAATAGCCTTTATACATCTGTGCTGCTAGGTCATCCATGGGACACTTTTGATATCGAGAAAGAACTGCTGCCGAGGAATAATTTTTTCTAACATGATTTATAACCTGAATCAAAGAATATGATTTGTCACTACTGACTGTAAGTGGTTTAGTGACTATCAGTTAGGACTATAATGGATATTAGTGATAAGAAACCTCCATCAACCTAGTTTTTGTGAAAAAGTCCCCAGTAGGGGAGGTGTACCTATTTTACTCATCTAACAGTGTAGTCTAAGGGGTGGACTGGCTTAAGTCATGAAGGGAATCGGGGATTCTCTGGTCCTTTCATCCCTGCTTGCCTTTGAATCCGTGCTTTGTCAGCCAGGCTGCTGCAGAGGGCTCCAGTCTTCATGAAGCTGCTCCAGCAAACTTTCAGGTGATTCTGATTGGTCCTGCTTGGGTCACATGTCCATGCCTAGATCAGCCGCTAAGTGGGACTCACACTGAGTCAACACATGGCTACCAGAATGACCTAACTTACTGAAATGAAATAAACTCTTCATTAGTCAAAGAGAATTTAACTGTTTTACTTGCCTGTCCAATTGAAGTGCCAGAGGTAATTCATTCAACTGTGACCAAGTTAGGAGCAAAGTTCTTTTTCTTTTTTATTATCATTTATCAACTTCATTCATTCACTCATTTTTCTTATTTTGCAAGCCACTGGGATTTTATGTCGTACTTCATTTCTTCCTACTTTCAGCCAGATCTGCCTGCACACAGGCTCCTTTCTTTGATGTCTTTAAAATAATGTTTCTCAATGGGGAAGGTGGACATTTAGTTTATAGGGGATGTTTGACAATGTCTAAAGACATTTTTTAATTGAGATATAATTGACATGTAACATACTAGTTTCAGGTATGTAACATGACCACAGTAAGTCTAGTAAACATCCATTTTTGTTTGTTACAATTCGGGGTGCAGGTTGCTACTTGTTTCTAGAGGGTAGAGGCCAGGGAAATTGCCGAACAGCCTGTAATGTACAGCATAGCACCTCCTTTCAGATATGCAACATATCAGTAGTCCCCAGATTAGGGATACCTCCTGTACCGCATCTTTGTCAATTGGAACACAAATCCATTCACCAAGCTAAAGGAATGAAACCCAATTTAAAATAGTTACTATCTGGCCAAAATTCCATGAGAGCTAATTTAAGGCTGTGTTGAAGTTCACTTGAATGTCACATCCCTTTCTTGCTTGAGATTAATTTCCATAAATAACAACCCTGTTGCTCTGTGTTAGCAAGTGCCCATGTTGTTGGTGGGTGTTACGCTGTTTCTGTCTTTATACATAAGACTTCTATTTTCAAGAACATTTTTAGTTCTCTCCTTATCACCAAACCCCCATCACTCCTTGTGTCTATTTTCTCTTTTCACAGCAACTAAAAAAAAAGTTCTAAAAAGTATACAACTCTTGGAACATCAATATTTAATGCAAAGTGGGACCAATTTGAAATATCAGCATTTTAAGGCCACTTTGGCAAGGTGCATTTCAGTAGCACATTATAGTTATTTATCACAAATCAAGTGCAGTACGTTACTTGAAGACAGATTATTTTTCAACCTAATTATGATAGTCTTATTTCCTGCTGTTTTATGTTTCTTTAGTGTGTGAGTCTCCCCTTTGAAATGTATTTTTCTTTTGTTTAATTCCATGGCACATTCTTCTGGTAAAACTCTGGGGTCAGAGGCTGCTAACTGCCAGTCATGTTCTTCATGGAGGTTGTTGAATTACCAGCTCACAGAATCTCATACTGCTGAACAAAACAACAAAAACACCCTGTGAATATAAGAGCTGCAGCTTTCTTTGATATTTGTTCAGAAAGAAAATTCATTTGTATAACCTATCAAGCATGTAACAATGTGCTTTTGATGGTGAAAATTGTTTTATAAATATTAATAGGTGTGTTTTTCACCCACTTTGTACACAGAATGGCCTTTGTTCACTTTGAATTTTGTAAAAAATTGAGATTTTATTATTGTGACATTGAAAATCTTAATGTCTGAACCAAGCTTGGCACCTCCAGAAATACATTTACTATAGTTTTGTTGTTTTATTAAATGAAAAAGCTAAGGTTTAAGCAAGCAAGTTTATTTTATTGCCCTGCTGTTGACATAGACATTAGCCCATTTTTAACACACCAGTTCTAAAAACGTGCTTGGAGAGGTCTTATATGGGCAAATAAGCATGTGATAGTCAATCAGTATTCAGGGATTAATCAACTTTTGTGCTAGTTTCAAGTTTTTATTTTGTTTGTTATTCTTTTTTTCCCCAATCTAGTAGGATGCACTTTTCTAAGTTTGTCCTTCACCATAACAAATATGATGCCTGAGACTAGTGTCTCAGTTAAAGCAGGGTACTAATGTGGCGAGAACTAACATGAATTAGCAGGGATCGGCAGCCTTTTTCTGTAGTGGGGTGGATAATCTCTATTGCAGCTACTCATCTATGCTGTGGGACTCTCAGGACAGCAGCCATAGAGACACATAAATGAACCGACATGACTTCATTCCAGTAAAACCCTGTTCACTGAAATAAGCGGTGAGCTCACCTGAGGGAACATGTTTGGCCACCCCTAATTCGATTCTATATTGGGGCTGTTGCATACCCATCTGTAGCTACCCTGGCCTTATGCAAGAGTGAGTGTGATTTGATAGTCAATAGAGGCATTTCTTTCATCCATATCCTTTAGGATAAAATTTCCTTCTCTGTCAATTACAAAGCCTGAAATGCCAACCATTAAAATTCTTTCTGTGAGAAAATGCCTAGGAATTAAGAAAGGTAATCCAAAACTGAGTTGCTACCCTCAAAGCCTAACTCTTTTTGGGAAGTTGTGGAGTGAAGGAAATAAGAAGATGCATAAACTCTCTTAGACACGTATTTGGATTCTGAAAGTAGCATATTATTGAAAAACCATATTTAACCTGCATAGATATAAACTCCCTCATGCGTTAGTTTAGATTTCTTCTAAACAGAAGCTTCAGGTTATAAGGGAATAGACAAAGTACAGGTCATTTTGAGTAAGAGGAAGAAGGGAAAGTCCTGTAGCCTGGGCTGCAGCAGCGGGAAGCTCTGAGTGCATGAAAGCACTGTGAATGTGGAGAATGGTGGTGGTAATGATAATGGCCTGTGAATGCCAGCCGCCTGTGAGGCTGAGTGCTTTGCATACATTCTCTCTTTCCAGCAACACCATGCTGTACAAAATACTCTGCTCCCTGTTTTATACATAAGGCCACTGGGCTTAAGAGAGGTGACTGGCTGCCTGACTAGGAAGTGCCAGAGTTGTAAGTCATACAGACAGGTGTTTTTGATGTCAGAGTACATTAAATGGTCAAGTTCAAAGAAAAACTTTCAAGAGATCAGCATCATAAACTGAAGTAGTAAAACAGGAAAGCACTTTGTATGTTTGGGACTACTTCTAAAATGTTAAGCAAGTATAATAAATATATGTCTAATAGAGTCCATATGCCTTCCTTTTCCCTTCACTCTCAACCCCCGAAAAGATTTTGGCTTTTATGATGGCAACTCAGTTTTAGATTACCTTTCTTAACTCCTAAGTCCCTTTCCTATTTGTGTAGTGTTTTTAACTTTCCATAGTACTTGGACAGACACATTGACCTAGATATGTCATTTAGTTTTCTCTGCAGAGAAGAAACTATGAGCAAGGAGCTATGGTAGATACACCTTTGGTCCCACAGTTATGATACCTGTAGATACATCTTTATTCCTCCCTATAGATGTCCTTTTTATTGCACAATCACCACCTTGAAACTCTGGTTAAACTCTAAAGTTCTCCCAGGGTGGCCCCCAAATAGTGAACTCATTTCTGTACTTAGCATATACATCATACCACAGGAAAAAACATCTTGAAAATATTGGTTTGCAGACATTTAGCTGGGCCTGCCTTCTGAACTTTGCCTACATATCCATTGATTATGCTCTCTCTCAAGTTGCTTATAAGTGTAGTCTTTGTCAGGGGCAAAGACCAGCCTGGATGTTGTTTGATTTACTAGTTTATTGATCTTGACCAAGAATTCTTTTATTTGAAACTCCTCATTTAGGAAGTCAATCTGATAGCTTTTGCCCATTTAATTCAAAGGTGTCACAAGTAGTCTTCCCAATGAGTAATGGAGGAGCTACAGTTACTAATAAATTAATTAAAATGTATTTATAAACCCAGTGGACAGCCAAGAATGAAGTTGCTTTCCTATTGATTATTACACAGGTCATTAACTGCTGAGAAAATGCCAGTGTAGCAAGTGCAGAACATTGGCCAATTCCTTTGGTAATAGTAAGATTCCATCATTAAAATTTCAATATCCTGAAAAGTAATTACTCATTTGCTCTATGTATTCACAGTGTGTGGGTAAAGTGGTTGGACATTTTGTGGCAAGACTAAGGACTCAGGCGGACATTAACTTCCATATAAGATTCTCTCTTGTCAGTCAATGCTACTGAAATTGTGGTTTGGACTTTTATTTATGCTGAGTATTCTTAGATGTTAATATACTAGATCGGCACAGATTAGTATCAAAGGACTGGATTATTGTGACCCTGGGGGAAAACTGCTCTTTAGGGTCTTTAACCCCAGGGTGTCATAATGTAACAATGTTTTCTTTCCATAGGAAACAAAAGGGATCCATAGACTATGGTCATTGCTTTTGATTGAAATATGCCAGAGCAGTTGTTTCCCCTTTAAGAGTTAGGTGCCTATCTATGATGCTGTAGGAGAACAGTAACATCTCTGAATTCTCGGTCAAAGATCCCTGCATATAAGTATCCCAAGTAAAGTAAAGGAAGGTTATGATGGAATGCCATCATATATAACTAATTTCTACTCTAAAAAATATAGTAAAAAAGGATCAGATCCACAAACCATTGCACCACCCTATCTCACTACACTGTCTCCCTGATAGTACATACAGAAGATCATATCTCTTATACATCAGGGAAAGCTCTCAACAGTCCATCCTTATCACTGAGTGAATTTCACTGTCTCCAGGGCCCTTGGCCACAGAAAGAGTTATGAGACTTACCCCAGCACCAGAGAGTGGAGTTGGCATTACTGATGATGCCTGACAGTCTTCCATTGTATCTGAGCACTCTTGGTTTCTTAGTGTGTTATAGCTTGAATCGAGAGTCATGTCCTGCACACATCAAGATGAAGGTAATTGTTTCAGTAGACCCTAAAGTAGGTATATAAGCAGTCTAAGGATTATTTCCATTTTCCAAGTAAGAAAATTGAGGCCCAAAGAGGAAATAGGTTGTTATTATTAATTTTTTTCATCAAAGCTACCATAGGTAGCCTTTTTACTACATCTTTCAGAAATCTTGGCGAGCATACAGATTAGTAAAACTTTCAGTCTGCATCATCAGAAGAAAGACAAAGACAACAGGATTAAGTGTTATTGTCTAGAGTCTTGTGCACCATAGGGAAAGGCGATAATCGGTGGTTAATTACTAAAAATAAGAAATACAGTAAGAATAGCTAATCAAAGCTATATGTAGCTGACAGTCTTAGCTTTTAATGGGTGATAACAACTTATACAATTTTGTTGAATAGAGGCCAACAGATACAAATGACTGTGTTCTTTGTAAGAATGTGAGTCCCTTGAGAACAGGGACCATTTCATATTTGTCTTTGTAGCTCTGAAGTTTAAGGTCAAGAAAGCCACAACACCTTTTTCTGTCCATATTATGAGATAGGGTGACAATATCTTTTATTTTTCTCCTGTGCCTGCCAGCCTGGAGAACTTAATTGTAGATCATAAGAGATATTCATATATGTTCTTTTTTTTTTTAATTTTAGTTGTCTGTTTTGATGCCAAGATAAACTTTGATGACAACGCAGAATTCCGGCAGAAGGACATATTTGCTATGGATGACAGATCAGAAAATGAGCCCATTGAAAATGAAGCTGCCAGATATGATCTGAAATACATAGGACTGGATGGGAATATTGCTTGCTTTGGTAAGAAATCAGTTATATCAAGAGAATGATTTGTGTATTTTTGCAGAATTTAGGAAGTACTGATTTCTGAAATGTTATTTCCTAATAGCAAGTAAACATAAGATATTTTTATACTCAAAAGTCTTATGAAACAATTCATAGTTTCTTTTCAAAGTTTATTTTGGTCAATGGTCACTGGTTTAAGCAGGGTTCCTCAACTCTGGCACTGTTGACATTTTAGGTGGGATAATTCTTTGCTGTGGGGGTTGTCTTGTGTATTGTAAGGTATTCAGCAGTATCCCTGGCCTTTAGTGCCGCTATCACCCTCTACTTATGACAACCAAAGTGTCTCCAAACATTCTAGAGTATCTCCTGATAGGCAAAGCACAGCAGCAACAGCTGAGAATTAGTATTTTAAAGCATCTCAGTTAAGCCTAGCTTAATAAAAACTGGAACCTTTGCTACTCCAGGCAATGTTAATATGGTAGGAACTATTCTGAGATTTGGATTCAGATAAAATTACTTTTTCAGAGGAAATAGAAGAGAACATAGACTTTAATCATTATTCTCAAGTTTCAGCTTCTTTGATAACCAAATGATAAAGTGCTTAATCCATTACACCAGTTTATTAATAAAACAGTTGATTTTATCATACTTATTTAAATTTGTGAAAATGGCTTAGTCAGTTGATGTAAGAATGGTTCTATAGAGGCAACATAATTTTTGTTATTTTCCACAGCTTATAGTATTGAGATTTATACGCTTCTGTCTTATTTTGGAACTAATTTATTGCACTAGAAACTGAGGTCTTAATTTTAATGGAATTAAAATAAGAATGATTTGTAGCTCATTAGACCAATAGTATTATTCAGAACAGAACAGACCTAATCTAGTAGTCCGCCATTCAATACAATAAAAATGACATCTAATTACAAGTGTTACCAAACACTCTTGCTTTGTATTGGAGCAATAGCTGGAATATACCACATTACTCACATCATTCTGATCTTGACAAGCTAATGTGTTCTCAATATTTTTAGGTATTTAGGAAGGAGAAAGATATAATAGTGTATTTAGAACAAAGTAAATACAGATTCTTTGTAGCCTCTGTATTAGTGTGCATGATTTGACCAAGTTAGCCAACACATTTTAAATTGCTTTAAGATCCTATATAAACCATTTTCTTTTAGTTGACTCCTAAATAATTAAATTAGTCACAGTTTGACTGCCTGCAGAATTCAAAGGTCAGAAAAAAAAAAAATGAAGGGTACTTCACCTTAAGAGTTTCTGCTAAGTTCAGAAGATATTCTTTTCTTTCCTTCCTCCCACTCCCCTCCCCTCCCCTCCCTACTTCCCTCCCTTTCATTTTCTAACATGAGGAAAGTAATTCTATATAATTAAGCATAAGAAACAAAAGAAGTACAATTGATGAATAAAGCTTAATTATGGAAAATAAGAATTTCAGTGTAAAAACACTACTTGGTTTTTAAAGAAAAGCTCCTAAGATGTTAGCACATGTTGGTTCTAGTTTTAATAATCAGGTTACTAGTGAACATTTTTAATATTATGTTGAAAAAATAACAAGGGGATAGGAATGTTGTCTTGAGCTGTGTTTGTTCATTTGTTTTCTGACTTTATCCTGATGACATGTAAACACAGGTGGTTGCACTCAGTGTAAAAATGGGGGGACCCTGTTGAAGTCGGGATGCCCATGGTTCCGCTGCAGAGGGATGCCACGTTCAAAGGACATATTCTCAGCAAACATGAAATTAAAAGAATTCCATTTTTAATTCTCTTAAAGGATATTAAAAGAACATAAGTCATTGGCCCTCGTTGCTTTTCATAGCTTTTTCTCTCTTTTCTGATTCTCTTGAACTCTGTACTTTCCAGAACCTAAAACTCTCTCCTCCATTACTAACTAGCCCAAGTTGATAACTTATTTAAACTCTTCTCCTTTCAGTTTCCCAGATTGATTTAACTTTTCAGTAAATGTGTCACCCCATTTCAAGTTCTTTTTTTGTTATTCTTTGTCCATACATTTTCTGAATCCTTATCCTAAAAGTCTGTGAATTTACCTGATTGAATAGAATTCCAAACAGGGCAGAAATTGGCCCGTTATGACAAGATTCTCATTAGCCATACAGTGTAGAAAAAAAGTTTGTGCTCCATTTGATGTTGCTAAATTTATCCTGTCTTGTGTGCCATTTGCATTTTACAGTGAATGGTGCTGGACTTGCCATGGCTACTTGTGATATCATTTTCCTGAATGGTGGGAAGCCAGCTAACTTCTTGGATCTTGGTGGTGGCGTGAAGGAAACGCAAGTATATCAAGCCTTCAAATTGCTCACAGCTGATCCTAAGGTAACCTCTCTTTGTTGGGAGGTTGCATATTGTTCTGATTTCTCACCGTCAAAAATGACCTTGTTCCTGCCGCTAGGCATTAATTAAGTCAACACACGTACTATGCAGTCCCAGACTCAATTTTTGCGTTATATTCCATTGGGATACCTGATGATTTAACTCATTTTGGGTGAAAGGCTCATAAATGCTCTTAGGATTTTACTTCGGAGGCTGTGCTTTAAAAGTTCTAGAAGGTGGCAAGGAGTAAAAAAGGTGTAGTGCACTGAACAATGAAACATTGGTTGGCATGAAACATTATTTGGATAATTTATGCTGAAGCAATTAGTCCTACACTTATATGACTTAGAAAGACTAGCTCTTGGATTCCTTCCATAGAGTTGTTGATCATATGATACTACTGCATCATATGATTGGACACAGAAGAAAATTACAGGATTATATTGTCATATATCTCTGGAAAATAATGACCTCACCTCCTCTGTATGCTTTTTTATTTTCATCTCTGACAGTTGCATATGTTATAGTTTGCATATATGCTCTAAGTAGTAAATAATGTTGCTTTATTTGCATCTTCTCTTAACTAGAATGTAGCTATCATACCCATGTTGGGTGCACAGTCGATATTCAGTAAACATGTAATCAGTCTAAATACCAGTATGTCTTGTTTCCATTTGAGGTACTTGCTTGTCTATGATGACAAAGTTTTGGTGGATATTTATTATGTACAGAAGACTAAATTCTTGTTGAATGTATCATCTAATGCTCATAAGAGTTCTGTGAGGTAGTGTATACGCCACAGCCATTTCATTTTAAACTTTATTTGAGAGTCATTATTTTGATACTGTTAGAGTATCTAATATATTCTGTTGGATCTTGATATATATAAAGACATAGGAAATCTGAACCAATCACTAAGAATATCATGAATGAAAAAAATACCCAGATTTTTTTTAAAGAAATGTAATCTGAACTTAATATGGAAACTTCCCATTAATAAATATAATGGCAATAGCCTTTTTGGGTATACATGTACAAAATTTTGTCCTTTATTAGTAGTGTAATATGCTTGTCTCTTTCCATTATGACTTATGTGGTGGTAAACTTGTTTTTGCTAAGATTTTTCTTTCTGAATCACAACATAAATGGTGAGGTATTATTAGTTGCTTGTCTTCAGTTCTCCAATGCTCTTGAGGAATAGCCAAGTCATAGAAGTCCAAAGTCACCCAGCCACGGGGAAGGTGTTTGGATTTGATTTTCCTGTTTACATAAGCACCTTGTTTTCATTAAGTAGAAACATTATCAGAGCTTCTCTAATTACTTATTAATTCATATATTTCTTCTTACTCCTTTCTAAGGGAAGAATCATTTTCCTCCCAGTGATTTGCAAACCACTTGACATCTGTAAATACCATGGACGTAACACACAGCTCTTTAAATTACTTGAACGACAAAGTACCCAGAGGACAGACAACTGTAATAAAGTACTGAATTTTTAATGTCTACTGAAATTTAGTGTTAAGAATAATCAAGAATCATCAAGGGATTAAATCTACCAGGACAATCATTGCATTTAAAAAAAATCTCTTCTTAGTGGTGGATCCTGTATTTTAATTTTGTAAAAAATATAGGAGGGGAATGAAAAATAACTTGCAGAGCCATTTTTTAAAAACTATCTCATCAAAAATTTTGACTTCACCTTATGGAATATTTTCAAATGCTTGTGGTATTTAAACTTTGTTGAGATTGGCTGTCATCTTAGGTGGAAAAAGGTATGTGGGAGTTGTTTTTCTCATGCTATATCAGGAAAATGAATGCAGACCTCATCTCACAGTACATTTTCCAAATCTTGAAACTTCAAAGCCAGTTAAAAAGCATAGAAATGTAAGGGGTATTTTCAATTCTGGCATTGTTTCACAGATTTCAGAGAACAGAGGCTAAAAAATAGTATAGATGAATTGATTTGCTTTTGCAAGGGAACTGGTTGTAGTTCTGGCAGTAATTATTTAAAGTAGAGCCCTCTTCCTGCCCAGAAGTAGATTCCCAAGAGCCCAAACCTAATTATTTCAAAGGTATTGATTTTCTTGTTAGATACAAGGATTAGTCTAGCTGAATGCACTGAAAATCAAAATTACAACAGCATGTTGTTGTGATACTTAAATCAACTGATACTAACAACTATTTGTTTGCTGTATGTATGAGCTAATTCCATTGATCAAATAGTAAACATCATCATTCAAGGAAAATATTATGAATTGACATATATTTTCACTCACAATGTCAGCCATAGAGTAGGAACTTATATTTATTTTGCTTGATTGTTAGCCCAAATGCCGATTTTCACTGGGAATTAATACAGGTGCCTTGATCACTAGGGTTGCTTATTTGTTTGTAATACATATGAAATGGAATTTCTCTGTCAAACTGCTTATAACAAAAGTCTTTTCAAGATAGTTCACATACTAAATTAGATTCACGTGAAATGTATTTTATATTTTATAATTCTCTTATTTTCCAGCTGGGCTTGAGATGAGAGAGAGGTAATAGAGTTTGTTTTGCTGGTAGTAGAATAGATCTTATCTTACCTTCATAATTTTTAACATACAGAATTCTAAACACTAGCATTCTTAAAATCATATAGTAAAACTAATATAAAATAGGAAATATAAGAAGAGTTTTGTGATCTGTAAAGAATTTGAGCACATTTAGAAGAAAAACTACTAAGGAATGTTATCCTTAGGTTTTTGTTTTCCTAAATTATACTTTGGCTTTTATTTCTAATTTTAAACTTAGAATTCCAAAGCTGTAGAAAATGAGTTGCAACAACATCTGGAGTATGTAAAACATTTTGCATAAATGAATAAAACGAAAAACAGTTGACATGAATCTCAATAGTAACCCTAACTCTATTAGCCACAGTTAAGCAAATCTGTTGTCCTCTGTAGACCTGATTTTGCAGAGCAGTGGTATATGATTGGCGTTAGTGAAGCCAGCTCACTTGGTTTGACTGTACTTCCTCATTTAGATCCAACTGAGAGTCATGTTTTTAAAGTCCTTTGAATGTCCAGGAAGAAATGTGCTACAGAAGCACCAGTGCTAGTTTAAAAAGGAAGTGATTCTTTGTGGGCTCTGGTGCCAAATTGCCTGGGCTCTAATCTGTCTTTACCACTTAGCGATTTTAGGACTTTGGGCATATTATGTAACTTCTATGTACCTCAATTCTCTCTTTTATAAAATGGAGATAACCGTAGTACTTAACTACTTCAGAGGATTGCTTTATTACATGAATTGAGATAAACACACATATTCCCCATCTAGAGGAGTGATAATTTCATATGATAGTATCATTTAAAAATTTCAGTGAAATTTTATTAATATATATTCATACCTCAGTACTCGTTGGCTTCAGAACTCATCAAACCCTGTACTTGTCTCATTTGGACAAGAAAAAATAATGTTTCAGCACTTGGCGCTTGCTCTGGACTTGTAGCACTTGCTAGAGCTTGTATGAGTCGCGTCGCCACCCTGCAAGAGAAAATGCTTCATTTGTTGCTTGAAAAATTTTCCTCACTTGTCAGAAGTTCTGCAGTTAATTAATGATGAGCACTGAGGTATCATTGTGTAACCTATGTATCAGACACTGTACAGATCATATCAGTATGTAGCTTGATGAATTATCACAGAATAGATGCACCTATGCATCCTCCAGTCAAATTGAGAAATAGAATATGATCAATGTATGGACATTCATGAATGTTTGTGTTTCCCCAAAATTCATATGTTGAAATCCCATCCCCCAATATGATTGTATTAGGAAGTGGGGCATTTGGAGGTAATTAGATCATGGGGGTAAAGTTCCCATCAATGGGATTAGTACCTTTATAAAAGAGACCCCAATGAGCTCTCTTGCCATTTTCATAATGTGAGGGCACAACTAGAAGTATGTCTTCTGTGTACCAGGAAGGGAGCTCTCACCAAATCCTTAATCTTTTGGTGCTTTGATGTTGAATTTTCCAGCCTCCAGAAATGTGAGTAATAATTGTTTAAGCTACCTGGTGTGTGAGAGCATGATATAGAAGCCTGAACAGTCTAAGACAGCCTCCATTCCAGAAGCCCCTGAACGCTCCCCAGCTCCCATACTTCTCCTACCCATCTTTCTCCCCAAAGTTACCACTACTCTCACTTCTAATATTATAGATTAATCTTGCCTGGTCTTGAGTTTAATATAAATAGAATCACATAATGTATTTATATTCTTCTGTGTTTGCCATCTTTTAGTTAATTTTTATTTGTAAGATTCATCCACATTTTATGTCACAATGATTCACTCACTCTTATTTCCATAGGATATTCTGTTGTATGTCTCTACCAGAACTTTTTTATCTTCTTCTGTTGATAGACATTTATGTTATTCTCAGTTTTGACTATTATAAATGTCGCTATGAACATTCTCGTCCTTTGGTGCACATTTCTGTGGGATATATAGTTGGAACTAAAATTTCTGCATGATAGGGTATGCATATATTCAGCTTGAGTCAAAACTGCCAAACAGTTCACCAGATGTCCCAAATTACACTCAGCCATGTATAGAGGTTACAGTTTCTCTACCCCTTCACCAGCATTTGATAGTCTATCTTTCCAGTTCTAGTCATTCTGGTAGGTTTGTGTTGTGTCCCCTGTGGTTTAATGCCCTTCCCTCATGAATAATGAAGTTGAGCATATTTTCATATATTTATTAGCTATTTTGATATAATTTTTAAACTTCTGTCACCTTGTCTCTAAAGTAGATATGAAAGTAACATCCCAAAGCAATATTTTAAGAATCAGCTGAGATAATATATGCGGAAGTACTTGGCAAATGCTTCTAAAAGCACATGAAAACTTTAGTTTATATAGTATGTTTTGAGTGTCCAATTCTGTTTTCATTTCTAACACTCAGGTTTAGAATTATTGTAACAGTTCAGAATAAATATTCCTCTACAGAAATAGAAGATGTCAAGCAGGTTCACTGACACATGTTACTGCATGTGTTGTTTTTGAAATTGATGAAATGTGTAAACATTCTGTATCTTGCAGTCATTTTCTGTTCAGATAAGGAAGAAAACACAATTTAATGAAAGGAAGGTTAAATTCATGTTAAAAAGAACTACAAAATATCATTTGATATAAATTTGAGAAGAGGCCAAGTCTGTGATATGTGCTTCAAAAAGTCCTTAGAATTTGAGGCCAAGGAAGTAAAACTGCATGTCTTCTTTTCAGTATCAGGTCTATGCAGCTGCCTTAAGTTGTAATAAATGTTTTGGGTTTAACATGCTCTTAATACCTTACATATTGTTAGTTATACATTTAGAGTGTATTTAAATACAAAACACAATCCCCTCTTTTTCTTTTAAATACATGCTTATATCAGAGGCGTGAAACAAAACTCATTTTATTACACACCACATGTATTTGTTAAAATACCTTGTCTGCAAGGGAATGTTTATTTGGGGGAGGTAATATAATTCTTGAGGGATTTATTTCTGAATATAGTGCCCAGCGCTTTACACAACATGAGCATTATTTTTGAAATGACTGCCTTGAATCCCTATTCTTACAGGCCTGTTTGAAAATAAATTTTACTTTCATACAGAGCTGAAAAGATTAAAAGTTCAGGCAGCTATTCTTTATGGTAATAGTCTGCCTTATAGCCTAGTCTGGAAGAATAAAAATGATCTTGAGTCCATGAATATGTTAGCTGTCATTGGCCATTGCGTGCACTTCCTGAGCAACACCATGCATAAGCTCGAGCATGGGAACCCGTCTGCCTGGATCATTCCTCTTCCTTCCTCTGCATTGGTTTTCCTACTGTCATCAGTTCACAAATGTTGATTTTTTCATTTCTTGTCCTGACATCCAGCTGATCCAAATTTCCAGGAATGTCTGCCTCTCCACACCTAACTTACACTTGTTCCATTCTACCTGCCAGTACTTCCCAGTCAGAGTTGGGTCCTGGCAAAGGCCTTTGGTTCTCCATCTCATACGTGATCAGCATGTCTGATGGCTACGACATTTTCAAAGCATACCTAATGTAACACTCTAAATATGTTGTCATGCTTCTTGATAACACACTGTCAGAAATAAATAAAAATAAGGTTTTTACTATGTGCTCTGCTTCTCAAAATTCAAATTTTAACATGCTTTATTTTGTTTCATGGTAAGCGATTTAAAGAATTTAACAGTTTTTTGGATATGTTAGTAAATTTTGTTATTAGTCCCAACATGCTTAATAATTGATTATGAATTCTGTATGGAGAATCCTTTTTAAACTGTTAAAGAGATGTGAACCACTAATCAAATTATAATGTAATTATTATTATTATTAGAAGAGATAGTGTTTGTTTTTTTCTCCTGATGTAACTACAGTGAGAAAGTGATTGAACAGCTTTGAACTGTGAAGGTCTCTGATGCTTCTCTGCAGTGGTGAGCTGTAGGCTGGAGAGATGAGCCCCAGTGGACTAAGAACATTGCAGACACTGTGGATCCTCTTCCCTCCCTGTGCACTTCCCCCAACCACTGCCAGAGAACTGGGACTTAGGAGTAACTGTTACATTCTAAAATGAGCAACATGCCCATTTGGGCATACTGAAGAAATTGGCTTGATTCAATAATGGTTTGCTAAATAATTTTTTATCTTTGTTTTAAGGTATTTTATGAAACAATCCCTTTTTTCATAATTATTAAATCAGGGAAGCATAAAACAGAGATGAGCATAAAAACAAATCAAATTATACATGCATCCACTTTTAAAATGAATACGGAGTGCAAATATAGTATTTTGGCAAAACTAGCATCAATATAATTGACATTTGTATATAGTCTACTCTTTTCACATTTGATAGCCCTTTTTGTCTGTCCTTGTGTGGTTCTCTACACCTTTAGTGGCTGAAAAGGATTCACTTGTATGGATTCACTTGTATGGATTCATTTGTAAACTTATTTATAAATAAATAAGTTTATTTAACCAGTCCTCTACTATTTGGTATTTAGAATGTTTTCAACCTAAAAGAGTGTAAGCCTTTTTGTACTAATAACTTTGCATCCTGATTTAAAATAAGATGAATGTTGTGATTTGAAGTAATATGTTCCTCTCGTTATTAATAAGATCCATAGATCATTTCCAAGGAATGTTTTTTGAAGTATTGAAGGAATCTTATTGTAACCTAATGTGTGGTTTTTCAACCAGTATTTTGAATACTGTTGGTCCTTATTATCTGCTGTTTCCATTTGAAGATGTGCTTGTGTGCTAAACTTTATTTGTAACTCCCAAATCAACACTCCCATTGCTTTCTCAATCATTTGTGGAAGTGCTCAGGGCAGTGAAAATTGTACTTCACATACTGTTTCCAGCAGAAGCCAGAGGAGGCAGCCTCTTTCTGCTTGTTTCAGCTCTCATACTAGAAACAAGTGTCACTACTGCCATCTGTTTAGAGCCACATTTGTGTCCTTTCTAGTATGTGAATTTGCTGTTAAAAATGGCCCCATGCATAGTATTAAAGTACTGTCTAGAGTAATGTGCCTTACAGAGAAAATACCAAAGTTTTGTTCAGGCATGATTTATAGTGCTACTGGCCATAAGTTCAGTGTTAATGAACCAACAATGAATATTAAATAAAATGACCTTAAATAGAAACACACATCAAACAGAGTTATGTATTGATCAGTTGACAAAAATGTTGTAATCAGAGGCTCCCAGGAACCTAACCCTCTATTTCCCCTAGGCACAATGGTTCAATATTCATAAATTCATTATTTGTGGTAACTTTATAGAATCTAACTCCAGATAATGAGAATTGCCCAAATAATGTTTTAGATAATTGTGGACCACTCTTAAAGATTCTATGATAGAGACACTTATTTTATCTAAGGAGAGGACAGTCAGGAACCCACTAGCCGGAAAGTGAAGTAAAAACTCTTTTTATAATTTGCATTTTATGTTATTTTGAATATAAGAGCCCTCAGAATGTATCAGTAATAGCATTTTAGACATACTGCCTTTATACTTATAGATTAAATAAAGAAACCTTGAGAAAATTTTAATTTAGCTTTTCATTTTTTCAATTAAGAATTTCATTGCACATTTTGAGCTCTTTATGCTTTTCGAAAATTTCCTTTATATTTAAAAAATTGACTTTTTTCGCACTTACACACTTATATTCCCTATTAAAAGTATGAGATTTAAAAAGAAATTGTTCCTTTCTTCCCATAACACAACTGCTATTTATAATTTTGTTAAATTTTCTCCTAGGATTATCTATGTGTATCTTGTTTATAAGAATATAGTTAGAATGCCCTTTCTTTGATGGCTTTTTTTAAAATTCAATGTTGCATAATAAACATCTTTCCATGTTGTTAGCTGGTTTCCCTGAGCATCAGTTTCATTAACAGTATTAATAATGGGCAGTTTTAAAGGCACCTTGTTATTTAGGTTATTTAAAGAAAATCAGTATTTAAAATCTCCCTCAAAAAGTGAGTGAATTTTGTAAATCAGATTTGCTAAAGCAGTGTACAGTATAGTTAAACAAATGCAGTACTAATGAGTATGAAAAGCTTTGTGCTATAAAACAAATTTTATGCATTTACTAACTCAATGGACTGCTAATCTGAGTGTGTTTTATTTATCTCAGGCTTAATGCTGAGTTGTTTATTAATATCTGATAAAGTCATTCTTAATTGCCTGGACTTTGAAGTACCTAAGAATCCCAGAGGTGACCTAGTGTCTCTTCCTGTCTTCTCAGTTCAGTATCTTTCTGATATAATCAGTTTAATGAGAGAGAAGTCTAGATTGAGAATTGCTGGAGGGAGGAAAATAAACTGACCTTAACCTTTATTTTTCCATGCTCTCTCTTTCCAGGATTCTTCAACTGAATTATTTTACTAAAGGATTCCATAAGAATTATTGGTTTCTATATATATTCTCTGACATTCCAGGCAAACTTCTACAATAGGTGTCATTTTAATCTTTATAACCCTCCACAGATGTCTTCTTGGTGATAATTTGTCTGTAATTACCTTTATATGTGATATTTACAATTTAGAGTCCTTACCACTTAAGTCTTCTTTATTCATTTACTTCTCTTTTTACATTCTATAACATTACCTTGAAATTCTTTTGTTGTTTTTTTTTTTCTCCCACATATTGTTACCTTTTCAGTAAACATTCCATTTGCTTCATAGTCTGTAAAAATACCTAAAGGTACAGGCTTTCCTTGAGTTGTTTTTTTCAATCCATGTTTTTGTTTTGTTAAACTATCATTATATACCTCATGATTTCTAGCCACTCTGATGGTGCAGGAAACATAGTAGGTTTTCTAAAAATGTGTTTTTAAAACAAATTAATATTGACAGTATACATTTCTATATATACATTAAAATCCCGATGAATGTTGACAGCCAAGAAGAAAATCATAATAAGTCACAGTTGTCCTTCTGAAACAATGTGTTTCCTGGGCCAGCTGTGAATGCCATGTGTTTGCAAAGACTTTTATGGGATAGAACAGCCTGGTAGGGACCATACAAAGACTGGAACTAGACTTGTACCTCAGGGTCAAAGAAGCAATGGAGGGAAGGACCTCTTTGCAGAATGTGGCCTGAAGTCCTATCCAGCAGCCACACACAGTCGCTACAGGTAACAGTAGGTTAAACGGGGAGAATTATGAGAGTGCAGAGGGCTGTTATCTGAAAGCATCATGTTAGTAGCAGACAGCAAGAGTGCAAGTATAAGGAGGCCATTCTTAAATCATACGTAGAGAATACAGAGCTTGCTGTAAGCTTGGTTCTATGAAGAATGGAGTACCAGGCAAATAAACAAGGAAGGGACTCAAATTTAGGTACAAGTCAGTGTGTCAAACAAGAGGTAGAAGAGGCTCGTTCCACAGCAAAAATGACTTTATTGGTGGGTTTCCCAGTTTTTGGGGGGCAGCCCCTTGAAGAAGTTAGGACTAGTTCTCCAGACCACAGAATGACTGAGCTGGACAGAAAGCCATGGAGAAACAGCCGAATGAGAATATAATAGGTGTCTAGATCCCAGGCATTCCTCTAGGCACTGAGGATAAAGCAGGGAGGGAAGTAGCCTTGCTGTTTTTGAGCTGCCAGTTTTTGAGAAGGAAGATAGATAGTTAAGCTGAAGAGTAGATAAATACATAATATGAAACAAATATCTAATGTATTGGGTAGTGATATTTGTTATGTTGCAAAATAAAATGGAGTGGAGGGGTGGTTTGCTGAGAATGGCAGAGACTTGTTATTTTTGGTAGGTTTGCCCTTGAAGTTTGGCTGATAAGTTTACCTTGGAAAAAGAAATATAGCTGTCCCAAGATTTGGAGTTTGGGTTTGTGGGCAATGATGTGCATGCCACCAAAGAGGGAATCTGTCCAACAGCTACTCCCTTTTGGAGCTGTCCTCCTTCCTTTGTCTTTACTCACTGCTTAAAGACGGAATCTTGCTGGTTGTATTATGGACCTAAAGGTTTTTTTTTTTTTCCCCCACTTGAAAAGCTTTTGCTGCAACTTTACTAATTTCAGTGGCAACTCTCTTGCAATTAGATGTCCTTTCTGAACCTTGGTGGATATTTTATCTACATACTCAGAACTGTCTCCTGGGGATGCTCTATTACAACCTTTGAGGTCTTATGAAATGGAGCACTTCGAACACACATATTAGTTAACATTTCCAAAAGGCAACTGACACAAATCTGAGTTAATTATTTTTCTTCCAGCTTATCTGTGAGTTCTTCCATTAATCGTTACCTGTAAGCATTCTGGACGCATCGCTTTTACTCAGTGAGAACTGTGGTAGAATATTTTTAAGCAATGTTTAGGTGTCTGCTCTAATACTAGGGGTCATAAACAGTGAACAGAAAATCCATTTGGAGTTTTAACCCTTGAATTTCTCAATTTCACTTGCTGGTTAATGCCAAACAGTACATTTTCCTAAGAAGGAGACATTAGTGACTTTGAATCTCCACTGTGTCATTGTGATTCAAGAATGTTGGCATTCGGGTGGCAGGTGGGAGGTAAAATGCCCCTCTCATATTGTATTTAGATTGTTTGATATTTTCCTGTGTTTTATAACCTGTGATTAGTTATTGCATTTTATGAGTGGAGTTTCTTCTCCATAAAGCTGGACTACCAAGTAGTTTATCCAAACGCCAACAGTGCTGTCCAAATTCCAAAGAGGTGTTTGATAATCAAATGAGGAGAGTGAAAGAAGCAAAAGTAAAAAATACAAAAGCAAAGAAATGTGAAAAGAGACCTTTTCCTGAAAGGATAAATTCTGTGATTTTGTTTTCCTATCCAAGTACAATCTTAAAAGCACTGCCTATTGAAAATTGACACCAATTTATCAAAATGCAAAGTAACTTTTTAAAAAATTTTATTTTTGGGGGTAACATTGGTTCATAAAATTACGTTGTTTTCTAGTGTACAATTCTATAATACATCATCTGCATCACATGGTATTGTGAGTTCACCGACCAAAGTCAAGACTCTTTCTTTCACCTTTTATCCTCTTTACCCTCTTCTACCTCCCCGACCCCAATTTCCCTCTGGTATTCACCATATTCTTGTCTGAGTCTATGAGTTTTCCTTAAACCCTTCACCTTTGTTGCCCAGTCCCCAAACGCCCTCCCATTTGACAGCTGTCAGCCTGTTCTCTGTGTCTTTGAGTCTCTTTCTATTTGTTTGTTTATTTTGTTCATTAGATTTCACATATAAGTGAAATCATATGGTGCTTGTCTTTCTCGAACTGGCTTATTTCTCTTAACATAATGCTCTCAAGTTCCATCCATGCTGTTGCAGCCAAAGCTGTTGCTGTTGCAAAAGAAAAGAATTCTTTTTCTTTTTTTGAAATGTCCAAATAGTATTCCATTGTGTAAATGTACCACAGCTTTTTTTAACTACTCATCTACTGATGGTACTTGGGCTGCTTCCAGATATTGGGTATTGTAAATAATGCTGTAGTGGTCATAGTGGTGGGTATATTCTTTCAAATTAGTGTTTCATGTTTCTTTGGATGTATTTCCAGAAGTGGAATCACTGGGTCATAAGGCAGATCCATTTTTTATTTTTTGAGGAAACTCCATACTGCTTTCCATAGTGGCTGCACCAATCTGCATTTACACCATAGTTCAGGAGGGTCCCTTTTTCTCCACATCCTTGCTAGCATTTGTTGTTTGTTGATTTATGGATGGTAGCCATTCTGACAGGTATAAGGTGGTATCTCATTGTGTTTTTAATTTGCACTTCACTGATAATTAGTGATGTTGAGCATCTTTTCATACATTTATTGGCTATCTCTCTGTATGTCCTCTTTGGAGAAGTGTCTATAGGTCCTTTGCCCATTTTTATTGAATTGTTTTTGTTGCTGTTTGGTGTTGAGTTGTATAATTCTTTATAAATTTTGGGCATTAACCCCTTATCAGATGCATCATTGGCAGATATGTTCTTCCGTTCAAGTGGGTTGTCTTTTCATTTTGTTGATGGTTTCTTTTGCTGTGCAAAAGCTTTTTAGTTTGATGTAGTCCCATTTGTTAATTTTTTCATTTGTTTCTCTTGCCCGAGGAGATATATCAGATTACTGCTACAAGATATGTCCAAGATTTTACTACATATGTTTTCATCTAGGATTTTTATGGTTTTGAGCATAGCATTTAATTCTTTAATCCATTTTTAGTTTATTCTTGTGTATGGTATAAGAAAGTGGTCTAATTTTATTTCTTTGCACATACCTGATCAATTTACCCAACACCATTTATTGAACAGACTGCCTTTACTCCCATTGTGTTTTCTTTTTTTCCTTTGTCAAATATTAATTGACCATAAAAGTGTGGGTTTATTTCTGGGCTCTTTATTCTGTTTCATTGATCTATATGTCTATTTTTATGCCAGTATCATATTGTTTTGATTACTGTGGCCTTGTAAGTATAGTTCGATATCAGATAGCATGATTCCTCCAAATTTGTTTTTCTTTCTCAAGGTTGCTGTGACTATTGGGGTCTGTTGTGGTTCCATGTAAATTTTTGGCATGTTTTTCTAGTCCTGTGAATTACACCATTGGTATCTTGATAGGAATTGCATTGAATCTACAGATTGCTTTGTGTTGTATGGAAATTTTAATGTTAATTTTTTTTATCCATGAACATAGGATATGCTTCCACTTATTTGTATTTTCTTCAATTTCATTCTTCAGTGTCTTATAATTTTCTGGGTGCAGGTCTTTTACATCCTTGGTTAAATTTTTCTAGGTGTTTTTTTGTTGTAATTGTAAATGGATTGTTTTCTCAGTTTCCTTTTCTGATAGTTCATTAAATGTCACTAATTCCTGGATCTTTATTTTGTATCCTACTAGTTTACTGAATCCATTTATCAGTTCTAGTAGTTTTTTGGTGGAATCTTTATGGTTCTCTATATACACTGTCATGTCATTTGAAAAATATTGGGTTGGCCAGAAAGTCCTTTTAATTTTTTTCCGTAAAATAAAAGACACACTTTTCACTTTCACCAGTAACTTTATTGATTTGGATATTTTGAATATGCCATCTATCTCCTGCTATTGGCTTCTAGTGAGCAGAGGCCAGGGGTGCTGCTAAGCATCTTCCAATGCATAAGACAGCCCCACAGAAAAGAATTATCTGGTCAAAATATCAGTAGTACAAAGAAACTTCTCAAACAGCTTTTGACACATTCGATCAGTCGTGGCATGTTTTCCATACACTGCACAAGTCTTTTGTTGCACTTCAGTTGTGTTTTTACTCTTCTTGAAATAATAATATGCCAAAAATGTTGCATACCTTCTCCTATTTTTAATATTAAAATGCCTGTGTAAAAATTTACCAATTTTGATATTTTTTTTAAAATGCATGCTGATAGGACAGCTGTCACAGAACAGCCTAACAAAATTGTTTCCAATGAAGTTAAAGACAGCTGTATGCTACTAGAGCCATGGTAGGGAAAAAAACTAAATGAACTTTTTGGCCAATCCAGTATCTCAGATAACAGGACAGAAATAACAGAGGAAAGCCCCATCATCTCCTAACTTCCTCCCCTCGTGCACTCAGCTTGGTTATCTTGCATCCAGCCAACAGTCAACAGATGTTTCTTAATCACCTACTGTGTTGATTTGGTTGAGAGAATGGAAAACCATCCAATATTTTGTGTCATTGGTTTCAGTGAGAGTATACTAATCAGTTTGTTCTGATTTAATCATCTCTTAAAGCAGCAGAAGACATGCCAGACTGACAGACATAGTCTTTCCTAAGCTCAGTTAAGACCCAGTATAAAGCATCTATTATTACATTTCAGTCTCTGGGTCCACAGAGAACATTCCGTGGAGCCTTAATACTCAAAATATGGGCACAGACTGTCAATATTGATGTCTACTTGAAGGCTGTTATAAACGCAGACTCTCAATTCAGTCTCAGACCTATTGAGTCAGAATTTGTGTTTTCGCAGGATCCCCAGAGGTTTCCTATGCATATTGGAGTTTGAGATGCACTGGTCAAGGGCAGGTGTAGGCAAGCTACAAATCATGGCCAAATTCTGCCCAATGGCTATTTTTGTAAATAGAGTTTTATTGGAACAGAGCTTTGCTTAGGTATTTTCTTAATGACCTAAGTCTTTGTGACAGAGACCCGTGGCCCACCGTGTTCTAGAGTAGCAGTGCTCTGAGAGTGGTATTGTGGAGAAGTGCCAGGGATCTGTGGGCCCTTTGTTTTAGGTATGTACTAAGTACAGAAACAGAGTAAGTATCTAGACACTTTTATTGCAAATTGCCATGACATGCAAGTGTAAGATCAATTTTCTAGGACTTCATATTATTTCATTTTACAAAAATATCAGTTGGGGAATTTTTTAAAAATTGATTCTTCACCACAGATTATGTGAGATATATACATAAAAACCAGTATGATAAGTGAATTTGGTTGTGCGTGGTGTCTGCCTCTTGATGCCAAAGTGAACTTTAATGATAATCATATTGTCACATAGTTGTTTGTCACCATGCTCTCCCATGACTCATTCCCTACTTTCTTGAACAATACTTCCCCCATTCCTTGTGATCTTGGTGATGCCTCCTCTCCCTCTCTGTGTTCTCAGTTGGATCATCTTGTCCCCCTCTTGCTCACAGAGCATCCTTACACTTGGGTCATCCCTGACACAGCAGATGGCTTTCAGGGATGACCTCCTGGCAAAGGCCCCATAGTCCAGTCATCAGCTTCCTCCATCTTCCTCCTGAAGCTCATGAAAAAGGTCATGTGCTGCTGGGCTTATGAACTAAAACAGTTTGGCCCAGGAGACTGTACCTTGCCATGTGGGGACAGTCTGGGTCAGATCCAGGAGCAAAGCTGTGTGTGATGGAGACACCCTCAGTCACAGAGCTTCATTCTTATAACCTTGGTTTCTGGAGCTTAGTGGTTCTCAAGGTGCTTAGATCAGCAGGAGTGACATCACCTGGAACCTTTTAGAAATGCAAATTCTTGGGCCTCCTCAAATCTACTGAATCAGAAACTTTGGGGTAGGGTCCAGCAGTCTCTGTCACCCTTTGGGTGACTCTCACATTTGCATAAATTTGAGAATCACTGCTATAGTCCTTTCTGTGGCTTATCCTTCCTTCTGTGAGCTGTTTCAGCATCCTTCTTTCAGGATACTTTTCCCATTCCCTATGATCGTGGTGATGCCATCAAATTTGATGAGAGCCCATTCATTTTTTTTCCTCATTAAGATAGAATTTATATTCTGTCGCTGACAACCTAGCAAATCATGGTTAATATACCATGTGCGTACTCTTCTTATTAAACTGAGAATTTGCCCCAGCATTCTTTTCTGCTGCTTGGTGTCCCAGGCTCAATTCTGTTAACTTATTTTTACTTTTTTCCCATACACTCTACACCCCCATGTATTTTAAGAATTTTATTTCTGTATTTCTATATCAGAATCTCTCCCTGAAACTCAGAGGGACTTTATCAGTTCTAAAGTGACTTTTCAATCCAAATGAGAATTAAGGGTCATCTCCTAGTTAATAGATAAAATTCATTGACTGGGTTTGTCAGTGTTTTTTTCCCTAACAATCAGCTCTCTCCCAGGAACTTTATTTCCCTTCCATCTAAAAATAGAGAACAACAGAAACCGTGTAATTTTCTAGTGACTTTCTATAACTTTATGAAATTATCTTATCTTGAACTCAGTCACTGAGGTAGATTTAATTCAATTTTTGTCCCGATTAAGTCACCATCAAGCTGCTTCTTTTCACAAGAGATTTCCTTCTTGTTACTGTTGTCTGTGCACTTAATCTCTCCTGGTACTCTTCTTCCCTCTCTTGATTTTTAAGTGTTTTGCTGTGATTCAGTCTCCTATTCTTATTTCTAAGTATAACCTGCATTTGTTATCTGGGTACCTTGTGCTATTTAGGAAAAGGCAAGTGGTCAGAGCTTTCAGTACTTGACAAATGTCATGATAAAAAGAGTGTTTCAAGTTGGAAATGTTGAATCACCTTTTATGTTTGGCTAAGAAAATTGATTCATAATGATATGTGACCAAAGGTCTTTATTGAATTTTCTTTAGTATACATGGGGAGTGAAAAATCACTGTTTTTTAAAAATACAGTTTAATGTTTCTTTATCTTGATGGCTCTTTGTCAAACTTTTATAGATTACATTGTGGTCAGAGAATTAGCATATAACTTTTTCTCACTGTTAAACAAATCATCTTTAGGTTAACTACCATTGGGAAATTGAATTTGCATGCTTTTAATTGGTGTGTTCCCCATCCATCTGAGACCTCATTGTGTTTCTTCCACGTCTGAGGTTACAGCATGTGACTGAGTGTTCACATCTCTAGAATATGGTGGGCCAAACAGAAATGGACATGAGCTGGCTTTCATTCCTCTGTGTGGTTTCTGGGTGGCTGTAACTCACTGTAGCAACTACCCACATGAGGGCGAGGCTATGATCTAAAGACAGCTCATAAGGCAACAAATATGTGTATGTAAAATTAACTTTGAAAATCCTGCAAGTTACCTACCCACCTTAGTATCTTTAAGCACCAGGGTCCCAGCATGCAGTGAGATGCTGATCCAGTAAACACTCAGGATAGCAGGGGGATCTCATTCTCTCTCATTCCCTTGTAGACTCATGTCCTGAGAATGGAGTGGCAATGGGATCACGACTGGTGAAATTTTATTAATTCTCTTTCTTGCTCGCTTGCTTGTAGTGTCCCCATGCCTGCATATTTGGATTCATGTAAATTAAAGGTATGTATGATGTGACTTTGCTGTGTTAGAAGAGACTGAAAACCATGACAGTGAATGTATATAGAGAACAGTGAGAACAAGGGGTCAGGAACTTGTTGCCAGTGTATTCTTGTCATATCAGATAGCTGTTTCTTTTTAATATGCAACTTGTCAACCAGAAAGGTCATTATAGGTGATTAAGGGCTTACACACCAGTGGCAGAAAGAGCTCAGCCAAGTTCCAGCTCTGCCAGCGCCTAACTATAGGCAAGTGGATTCACCTCTCTATGCCTACTTTATTTAATCTATAAAGTGGAGTTAATAATTCATGCGCTAGATGAAATAACACAGTAAGTGCTCAGTACAGTGCTTGGCACCTGGTAGTCATTCCATATGTGCAGGGGCAGTTATCCGCATGTTGATGTGGTGGTCATTTATATAAAGGGGACAGTTGGCCAAGCACTATAAATTCTAGCTGGTAGGGACGCTACAGGCAGGCTGCCTGGGTTTGAATCCTGGCTCTCCCACCAAAGTGTAGCCCTGGGCAACTTGCCTAATCTTCCTGTATCTCAGTTTCCTCATCTGTAAAATGGACATGATTTTGTACCTATCTTTGGCTTGTGGTGATAAATAAGTTATATTTGGAAAACCTTTAAACCAGTTCCTGGCACATAGATAATGACTGTATAAGTATTAGCTGCTGTTATTACTTATTTTATTCTTTCATTTGCTACATTTAATTTATTCGATAAAATAATTATTCATTGTGCACCATGATTCTGTCACCCTATGAGGAATGAGGATGTAGTGGACACACAGAGATCCTCCTGTTTGTATGGGTTTGTATGGAGCTTACAGTGTTGTGGTCCAGGCAGACTTCAGTTAAATGTCTCACCAGTTTTCTAATTTCAGGCTGAGATTGGGAGAAATGCTGCGAAGAAGGCACCAGAGAAGACACTGTAGATAAAAAAGGGAGGACTCTGCCTTCAGAAAACAAAGCAAAAAAATAGCCACAGAGATAGTTTATAAGGACTTAGATTCTCATACGTAGCTGCACATTAGAAGCAACTGGAAAGACCTTTGACACCCACAAACCTGGGCACACCCCAGACCAGTTCAGAGTCTTAGGAAGTGGAGAGGTGGACATTCTGAGGCTTCAGCATTCCCTAAACTCTCCACGTGGTGCCACAGTGCAGCCAGTCAGAAAATGAGGAGCACAGAAGGCAATACACTGAGAATGTGGCCCAGAAGTTCAAGTAGATACAAGGAGGGTTTGCATTTAGAGATTTTAAGAATCATGACAGTTGTTCAGGGAACATTATAAGTAGTTCTTTGATTTTAGAGACCCCTTCAAGTAAATCACAAGAAAATGCTCTTGGCTTCATCAGACCAGAGTCCAGAGCTGGAACCAACTATCCCTAGCTTTGCTGGGTATGGAATCATTGAGATTCCTCTAATAAAAATATCCATGAGTTTCAGTTTTCCCCTCTCAGTTTTCATTGGTACAGTTTCTGGAAATCCTGGCTCATGCCATCTGAGTTATGAGACTCAATAAATAGTTTAGCCTTATGGCTACACTGCCAGGAGGATATTATGAGGCACACTTTGTCCCTCTCTTATGTGATTGTGGACCTGACTCTTGGTTTCTCAGAATCAAATATAAAACATTAAGGCTTAAAATTGTGTTTAAAATCAGGTACATATGAATTGAATCCTATTGAAATTTTATTTAGCAGATAGGCAGAATGAGCTTTGCACTGAAAGAGGGAGACAGAGTGAGAATGCGTGTTCAGGTTCTGTGGTTCTAGGAGAGCTTCTCTGTGTCACACCCCAGTGAAGTTATCCTCCCAGAAACTATTTCTGATTCCTAACTCTGTGGACTTTTAAAAGAAAAAAAAATCAGTTATGGAGAGTAGATGGAAGAAATGCGTATGTCAAATTCATCATGGTTGATGGTGGAACCTGAATGTCTCGTGCTAAGCATGTCATTTAACATAAAGGTGTGAGACAGCCAGGCTGAAAGCAAGGTCCGACTTTCATTGAAGACATACAACAGGACAAATTACAGTGAGGTGGCAAGTTCCAGGAACTTCTCTGAATGGTTCACTTCCTTTGGCCTCCGGGATGGTCCTTTGAACTTTGTTTTTAGGGGTGCATTTTCTGAATTCACTTTTAATCAGGACTTCTAGCTACATAGCTTTTGTTATATGGAGGAGAACCTCAAAGAAAGTTTCTGTTGCCATTGTTGCAATGATAAGGAACATTGTGTTTTCTTACAAACGAAAAAACATTTTCATTGGTGAACTGTCAATGTGTTAAGTTCCCTAGGGTTTATATCACTTTTATTCTAACTAAATACACATACTGTGTCTGCGGTTGCCAGCCCTGACTTGAGAGCTCAGAGTAATAGGCTTGTGACATTTTGTCAGTTACATATGCCCTTTAATTATGTAGCACTAAGGCAAGAGATATGACTGTTAAGAATCCATTGCTTCTTCATTGCTCTGTAGTATATTTTCTCCTTTTCCTCCTCTCATTTTTTCAGACTAAGAAAGGAGATGGCATTTGGAGCTAGATGTTCATGCCTTGTTACGGTGAAAGAGCAATTCTGAGTCTGGTTATGTCTGGCTCTGGGAACCACTGTCAGGAGCTCAGAAGATCTGAGGTTGCAATCCACACCCCCATGTCTCTTCTTCCTGGGCTCAGAGTGGGACTTTCATGAGGGACATATTCTGAAGTGGAGAAAGACCAAATATTAGCCAGTGAGAACTATGAATGACCTGGATGCTTGTATGGGAATTTTTTTTTTTTTTTTTTAAGTAAAGCAAAGGAAGTATACATTAAGCCAGTCAAGTATGTGTTTAGATCTGATTTTAAGGGATGCTTCTTTAAAAAAAAAGAAAAAGAAAACACTTTATAAAACTTTGTATGCAATAGTATTTTAGAATTGGGCAAGACTTTCTAAATATGAAAAAAAGCAATATAAAGGAAGATAAACTTGAGCAAAAATAGGAAGATTTGGCACATTGTTCTGAAGGAGGGCCAAACTCTTTATAGTCACCACGTGAAATAAGTCTTGTCTTATCTCTGTCAACTGCTTGGTATATCCACAGAAATACATGGAATGAGACTAGCAAGAACATAGCAAATAAGCTTTCTTTTGAGGTGTTATTTTGAGGCATTTCAATTGAGCAATATTCCTGTCTTCAATGTGTAGAATAAAGAAATTCTAGAAAATTTTATTGGGTGAAATTTCCCTGAGTCTCTCATGCTTTCTATGGGTAGTGTATTCTTAAATGACCTCATGAAGATGATAGTGACTTTCTATCATTTTTCATCATGAAGGCCACCAGTAGAGCCCCCTTTGGAGAACAGGGCAGACCTGATAAGTCAAGAGGTGATTGTTATTATAAATTCTTTCATTTACTTAAAGCAGGTGGTTTTAATTAAACATCATCACAGCTTTATTGCTGTCTTGGCAAGCATTGAGGAGTCCAGACTGCGAGTGCTGATGCTCAGAAATTATCTACAGAAAACAGCCGTAGGTCCTTCCCAAGCTTTTACACTTTTAAAAATGGAGTTGGATCAAAACTCAAAACTCACCCCCAAAATACAGTGTGGAGTATCTATTCTTATCCAATTTGCACTTTGAAGTCAACAATATTAATGATTTCCTCAGAGCTTGCAACACGTAGCATTTTAACAATGTTGAAAACATATCCTTTAATACTCTTTTGAGACTTAGAAATTAATTTCTATATCACCAGTTCTTTATTTTTAATTTCAGAAATAGGTGTCTAGGGGATTTATTTCATTTCCTAAATGATTCAGTTCCATAATTTAATACTTGGTCATTATGATGCATTTGAGATATGGAATAACACACAGAATGGAATAAAATCATCCAAAATACCTTACCTTAAATATTATTATTATTCAAATTTGGTCTGCCTGCTTCCAGTGTCCTCTTTTTCTTTCTGTATAAATACCCATATTTTAAATTAAATTTGGGATCATACTGTTTTTTCCACTTAGTATACTGCAATGATTTTACCCACATCATTAAACTTTTTCTGCACCTGGATTTTTAGCGGCCATATCATGTTCCATTATATGACTGCATCCTTATATTTTTGTCGTTTTCCTATTGTTAAGACACCTAGTTGGCTTCCTGTTTTTTGCTGCCACCTTATTATGATCATATTTTATTCTTTTTGTGAAGTTTATGAATGGAATTGGAACTGTGATGTCTTTCTCCCCTCAGATATATGGGACTGTATTAAATGTATTTTTTAAAAGATTTTATTTATTTATTTTTAGAGCCGGGAAGGGAGAAACATTAATATGTGGTTGCATCTCGCACACCCCCTACTGGAGACCTGGCCTGCAACCCAGGCATGTACCCTACACTGGGAATCGAACCCGTGACCCTTTGGTTTGCAGGCTGGTGCTCAATCCACTGAGCCACACCAGCTAGGGCTAAATGTATTTTTTTAACCCTTCACCTAAACATGGAAGAATTTTATTTCTTGCTGTTTTTCCTTAAAATGGTACTGGTTGTTTTCCATCACTCCCTGAACAAAGCATTTTGTTAAGTGATCCCAAATGTTAAATAAAAACCGATTAACAAGTAGATTCTGAGGCATTAACAGATGTATTCATAGTGACTCTGTGTAATTAAACTAAATAAATCTCACTGTAATAGTGAGAGTTAGGTAAAAAAAATTTATCATCAAAGATACTTCATTAAAAGGCAACCCAGTAAATGGATTCTGAGATAAAATATAAAATCTAGTATATCTTATAATAAATATGTTATCAGGTTGGATCTGGTACTAAATATATGACACTTGTGGCTGCTATAAACTTTGCATTCAGCAAGAATGGAAACATGATTTTTAAAAACAATTATTTTTTATAATGTGTAAGTCAATAGTAAAATATAAATATATGAATTTCCTAGACTTTACTTTCTCCTTATATTAAAGAGATGAACATTACTGTGTTCAAATTGCCTAAAGTTGTAGTTCAAAAAAGAGCTTGTTTGTTATATTCCTGTTGGACTCATTTTATGGATTTTTGTGGATATACAAAGCAGGTAACTGAGATTAAACTAGACTTGATTTTTTTAGTGATATTATCAACTTATAATGTAACATTTAAATATTTTCATTATTTGTACGTATTAAACCAAAGCCATCAGGCACTCTAAACACTTTTTTTAAAATTTTTTTTTAATAAGTTTCTTTTCCTTGTATTTTTCTCACACCTGCTCTAAGGAGGAGAAAAGCCATGGATTGGGTTTGTTTCATTAAAGTGCAAGTTGCCCCTGAAGCTAGATCAGTTTTCTTTCTTCTTCTTAATCATTTCTCCCCAACCTCCTTCTTTTATATCCAGCCCCAGAGAAGGCAGGACCAATATATACCAGATAGTTGTCACTGTTTATGTGATAAGTACTATATATTCTCTGTCTTTCCCTCCACTACTTTTTCTGTAACTATAGAAAGCGAAGTTTTCTGGTTTTAATAGAGTGGAAAATTAAGAAAATTGGATTTAGGTGCCGGAGTTGGAACATGGGAATAGAGAGAGCAGTTATGATGTTCTAACGTCTTTTACTTCCCTTGGATAGAGAAGCCCTCAGCGCAGTCATTCTGTGTTCACAGAAATTTGGGACTCTCGCCTGAGCTAATCATACAGGTCACAAGGCTTTGCTTACCTTGCTAGCACGTTATGTCCCTTATTGGCCTCTTGTGGCAGCCTCAGTGTCAAGGCTGAGAGACTTCAGACTTCCCTGGGTGCGCTGGACAAATTTTAACACCATCCTAACATACACTGGTACTATGAGTTTTAATAATTATTGCTTGAACAATACGCAAACAAATGAAGATACTCAGATCTCAACACTGTTAGCAACATGTTATATTCCTTCAAGTGTTTCTGGTATCTTAAATTCCTGTGGTTCCCTGCCCTTTTGACAGAGGCAAGGAGTGTTTTGGATCTGCAATGGCTGTGCTTGGAAAGTGGGTCCTTTCTTAAGTGTTTGGTGTGTAGAGCGAAGGTGGCAGTGGGCATCTGTCCATCTAAACAGTGGTCATCGAAGGTACCTGGGCATTTAGGGAAAAGCACGAAAATGAAAGAAGAAAATGGAGTTACAGATTTGACAGGAACAGAAAATTGAAGCAGAGACTAAAATCTAAGAAGCTCATTTTGTGCATGTCTTTGGCTAAGTTGGGCCTCAGAAAACCACATGAAATGGAGAAAATTCTTTTACATGTCTTTTTCCAGCCATGCCATTCTTTTTGCTTTATTTTCTGAATATTTTTAATTTACCCATGTCTGGTCTCTGGATTAGGTTTTATGTATGGACCTTACACTTAAACTCATCGTGTGAGTTGTAAATTTGAACTTAGAAAGTTAATTCCCTGAACATCATGCATGTTTTTATTTTTTAAGCTAAGTACCCTCTACCTGAGGCCTAAGATCAAGGTTCTTCAGTTCTACTTCAGGGCCGTGTGTAGTTGAGTCTCCCACTCAGATTCCCTCCTGACTTCCCCTGAGATGCTGCAGTGACAACCGCAGTGACTGCAGGTCTGTCATTGCTCTTATTTGTCTCCCATCATACTTGAGATACAGTTCCAGTGCCCACTGAGCCCTCCTGGGCTGCGTGTGAGCCAGCCTACCTTGTATCCATTTGGCTCAGTTTGGTCACAAATCTTCTTTTCTCTCTGGAATGTATGAGCACAGCCCCACCCTCAGAACTTTGCCTGGGCTGTTCTATCTGCCCCAAACCCTTTGGTTCCTGATTTTCTTTCTTCTATTCACCCTTCAGGTCTCAGCCTAAATATAATTATGCAGAGAGCTTTTCACTTCTCAGACTTGGTTTCTGGAGGCTAGGGTACATGCCTTGTTGTGACTTCTCAAATTTGACTCTATTTAAAGTTTAACCATGTGGTCATAGAGCTAATTTTATATTAAATTCTTTTTCCACCCTTAAGCCTAATACTGTGGCTTAAAATAGCAGTTTACTCTCAGATTTCAGGATGCCGTGGGTTGCTGGCCTCTGCTGAGTGGTCCTTCAATGAATTTGTCCCACATCTGTGGTCCCTGGTGGCTGGATACCCAGCACGGCTGCTTTGCATGGCTGCCACTCATTCCTCGTGAGCCTTTCTCTCTTTCTTTCCATATCTCCTCTCATCTGCCCATGATCTTTGGCCTTTTCAAAGCATAGTGGTATCAGAATGATCATGTAGACCAGTGGTCCCCAACATTTTTGGCACCCAGGACCAGTTTTGTGGAAGACGGTTTTTCCATGGGCTGGAGGGGTTGGTGTGAATGGTTTTATAGCCTGCCACCAGATGCAGCTTAATTGTCCCTTGCCACTCACTGGTAGGGTTTTGATATGAATATGAAAGCAATTGATTTTTTTTATGGTCTCTGTGCAATCAAACATCTCTACTAATGATAATCTGTATTTGCATCCACTCCCCAGAGCTCACATAACTGCCTCAGCTTCACCTCAGATCACCAGGCATTAGATTCTAATAAGGAGCACACAACCTATTGTGTTTTTCCATGTATAATGCACACTTTTTCCCCCCAGATTTTTAAGGGAAAAAATAAGGCTGTGCATTATACATATGTAGTACTAATTCCCATGTAAAATGTGAGTGCACTTTATACTTGGGAGCACAGTATATGCTGCAAAACGACGGTAGATCCCTTGCATGCACGGTTCACAGTAGGGTTCGCTCTCCTGTGAGAATCTAATGCTGCTGCTCACCTCCTGCTGTGTGGCCTGGTTCCCAACAGGCCAGGGATGGTACCTATGACCCCACTGGTTGGGTCCCCTGGTGTAGAGGGCCTGGCTCCCAAGAGTCAGGAAGTGGATTTTCACTTATGAATATTCTATTAGAGCAGTCATGGTCCTGCCCAGATTCAAGGTGGAGGGGATGGAGAAACAGACCCCAGCTCTTGATTTTAGAGTGGCGGCATCACCCTGCAGAAGAGCATATGTAGTGGGCGACAGTAGTGCGACCCTCTTGAAAGCTGCCTAACTCCCCTGAAAGCTGCACTATGAACTTCCTAAAGTCGGGGGCCATGTCTTACATTGTATTGACATGTAGTAGGTACTAAAAATATGTTTCTGAGCAAATAAATAATTCCAGAGAATAGTCTTTGACAAATGGAGGGGTCGGCAAAAGTAGGTTTACAATTATTCACATGGAAAATAATAAATAAATAATACTACAGGAATGAAGTGAATACTCACAAGTGAAAACCTTCTTTTGCCCACCCCTATATAAAATCAGGCCAAGAAACAAATGTACGTGAGTTGAATCTCTTACATCTACCCAAGTTAAACACCATTCTCTACTTGCCCCATCCCAATATCTTCTGGAATTTGTCACCACCCAGCATGCTTTCATTTCACACATTTGCCCTTCATGTAGCTCTCTGGTGAGTAAATTTGTTGTAGTTATTTCATCTGCCATCTGTTTCCCCCAGTAAAGTTTCATGTGGGCATGCATTATATTCTCCAGGGTACTTAGCTCAGAGTTACACAATGCAGTGGAGTAGGTAAGAACTTGGGTTACTTACAAGTCAACCTGAGTTGGAATTCCAGCTCTTTCTATCTTAGCTATATGACTCTGGCAAATGACTTAACTTCCCTCAGACTCATTGTTTTTCCTGCCAGTAAAATCAGCGTATTAATAAAAATAGTTCCTTGCAGTTGTTATGAATATTAAATGACATAAAAAGACATATACTGTTACTGTTCATTTTCTGTCATACCTGGTTATTATGTTATGCTGATATTGTCCTCATTCAATAGATATTTGTTGAGTAAATAAACATAATTTTTGAATGTTCCTTTTCAAGAACATTCTATCCTGTATTTCTTAAACATAAAATTATAATGTAGATTTTCAAAGACACAGTCCTTTTACTAAAACTCTGTTTGAAAAATCTGTCATCCTGGGCCTTTCCAGTCCATCTTGTTTCCACGTTATGGAAGGCAAGGTCGTTCTCTCTAGACCTTAAGCAGTTGTGATAAAGCACTTGACCAAACCCTTTGCATTTGGTAACATTGTGAGAAACTGAAAAATGTCATAGCCCTCAGTTTTTGAGATTGAAGAAGTACATCAGAATTATTTTGATTTACAAAGTTAAAGAGATTCTGCCTAGTACAGTAAAACTTACATTTCAGAGGGTAATTATATAGTTCAGTGTATTTACAACATCAACCTCAAGAGGTAACCGAAAAACCAAGTTGCGGAGAACATTTTGAGATTCTACAGATGTCTTTGCAAGCCAGAGGTCATTAATTAGTAAGGAAAGTCATAGTCTCTAAATTTGTATAATTGTGAAAGTTTCCTTTCTTAATTCTTAAACACAAATGAAGTATTCCTACTTTTCAGAATCCTGACCTGTGTCTAAAGTTATAATGGACTATATTTAATATATCCTCCCCCTGCCCCGCACCAGCGAAAGATAATTAAAGGTTTATGTTGGGATGGAAACTTTCAGCTCTCTCCCCTTTGTAAGCAGTAAAGCATGTTCTCTCCTTTATCTTGGATGTGCAGCTGGGTAATATACCATACATACTTCACTGTCCATAAGTTTCCTGATTGTAAGCAAGCCATTTTGTCATTATCATACTTGTTTGTACTTTGGCTGAGTCGTAACCATTCACTAAAACCTTAGCATTTTTCTCTGGAGATCATGGCACTTGATCTCAAAGGGAAAAAAGGAGGACAAGATGCAGGTTTTGCCCCATGAAATCCATAGCAGCAATCTTCAGGGACATTTCATCTTGCCAGAGGCCATCTTGATAGCACTTGTGCTTCCCCACCATAGTGATGATGCAACATCAAATTAAGGTTCCCTCACAAGAGAGTGATATAAATCAAGAAGTTTATTTTTACTTTCTAAAAGCTACAGAGCTAGTCAGATAGATGGGGGCAGTAAGTCATGGTCAAATCTATGCTCTAGAAATTCCTTCAGCTTACCTGTAAGTAAATGTTCATTTAGTAAGTCTGTCTTCTAAAATAATAGATGTAAAAAACTGACTAGTATTTAATTCATTTGATAAAGCAGCATACCTAAGCAGAGGTGTAATCTAAGGATTATGTGTGTTATTAAGACATGAGAAATGAACTGGGAGTTCATCAGGCTGAGTTCTGATTCTCATTCTGATATTAAGTAACCATATAATATTACATCATTGTTGCTCAAAGTCAAGCATGTTCCAGAACCATCAGGAGGGCTTGGTAAAATGCATATTTCTAGGCACCATTCTAGATCATTTTGTTCATGGTAAGTACTAAGAGGACAATACAACAGCAGGAGGTGATGGTAAGTATGTTGATCAGGGCCCTAGACTCCAGCAAAACAGTACTGTTGTGCGAGGATTTTCTTGGTGGAGGAGCCTTTTGAAGAAAATTGAGGAGCTAGGAGAGGCTGTGACATCCATCAGACTGTGATGCAGGTCTGGCCCTGAGTGAGAGAGAGGGAAGGAAGTTGGGTGGGGTAGAGAGTGAAGTAGGTATGGCAAGGCTGTTACAGAGTCCTAGAGCCAAAGTCACCAGTTAGGAAAAAACCCATGGGTCCTTGGAATGAGCTGGTACTAGTTTCCCTCCAAACCTAGTTATCACTGGGGCAAGCCAGGGGTGGTGCTGGCCATGGCACCAGCGCATCTAGCCGTGCCCTCTAGCTGCTGGCATGAGGTGCACTCTCAAGAACTCACCGTGAGCAAGCATTTACTTCAGATGTCATGACCAGAGAGGGGAGGGCCTGTCTGAAGAGATGATGTAAGAGCTGAGGCTGAATGATAGAAAGAAATTAACCTGTGGTGGTCTGGGCTCAGTGGAAGGAGCAGGGACAGCAAACCAGACTGAAGGCAAGAAACAACTCATTGTCAGGAGTAAAGCCAGTGAGGACTAGCAGGTGAGAATTGGAGGGAGGCCAGCTCAGGATGGGACTTATAGGCCCAATTGGGAAGTTTGAATTTTAATTCTGAATGAAATGGAAAGCCTCTGGAAGGCTTTACATACCAGAATGATGACATCTGAGACAAAGATGGGAATTTGCATTAAGGGAGAAGGAGACCAGTTAGTAGTAGTCTAGGCATCCCAAAACTATCTGATTTTGATTATCTGCTTTTTCTCCAAAGCTCTGAGATCCTGAAAATATGGTGAGTAGTGTAGTTATATTTAGGGAATAAGTAAAAGTATCCTGCTTTCTTTCCCCCACAATGTATTTCAGGCTGTTGCTTTGTCAGATCTCTCCTCCAGTATTGTCCTAGTGGTTGTCACTCTTCTTATGGCCTGTCTGATTACGTCATGGCCCTTTGATTTTTTTTTTTTTTTCAGTTTTCTTTTATATTGGTTTTGAGTGTACAGCTTAGTGGTTAGACAGTCATATACTTTACATAGTGATTACCCTAATATTTCCAGTATCAAACTTGGACCATACATTGTTATCACAAAATTACTGACTATATTTCCTAGGCTGTAGTTTATTTACATCTCATTACTGTTCTGTAACTACCAATCTGTATTTTTTAATCCCTTCACCTTTTTCACCCAGCCCCCCAACCGTGAAGCCTTATGTTTAGAGGTGTTCTTCACAAACCTTTACCATTGTATACATACCAGGGGAAATACTTGGCCATCAGTCTCATTCCTTTTTCTACAGATCTTCTCAGAAATTTCATGCAAATTCATTCCCAAGAGCAACCTGAAGTAGAATGTTGTTGGGTATTCAGTGGCAACTTTCAAGAAAAACGAACGAGTGGAAGTTTGTTAAATTTTACGACAGTTCTTATGTGATGCCCACCCCTTTTCCCTTTAGAGGCACAGTGTATTGGAAGGGTGGAAATATTCTGATTTGGATTTTGTGGGTTTGCTGTACCCCAGAGCCTGGAGTAGAGCACTCTTTGACCTCAGCCTGATTCCTGGGCCTTTTCCAGCTGCTAGTGAGTCCAGAACAAATCTTAGCCCTGAGGGAGGAGATGTGGAAATAGACCCCTCGGGGTTGGATTGTACCCATTTCAAAGGGTTACTGGCTACAAAAACCGTTCCCATGGAGGGTGTGCTCACACGTAGCATTCCACTCCTGTGAGGAATTCACACCTTCTTGCCTCTCGCCATGAATTTCTCTGCTCTTTTGTTTGGAAATACCCTGTCTGGTTTCAGGAACTGTAACCCTGCTGACATTCAGGAAGGCTCCAAGGCTGGAAATAATCAGGGAGGCCTTGGAAAAACAGGCCACTGAAGAGACACAATCTGTCCCCCCGGCAGAGGCATATTCCCTGCCTGTCTGCTTGGCCCTGTGGTGGTTGCTTGTTGATGACGAGTAAAACCCCTTGAGGGAGGGGCGACCTAAGCCAGACATTGGCCAGTATGGGAAGCAGACAAGAAATTGGGGGACACAGAGAAAGGGCAAAAAGGGCCGCACCCCTTGGCTCCTCTTGGACATGGCCGGAGTTGTCATTCTATCTGAAAGAAGTCTCCTTATCTCTTGGAAGCTCCCTTCCTCCACCTGGATCAGGCTCTAAACAATACCGGAGTCAGTCCTAAACCAGATCTGTTGATTCCCAGGGAAATCAGGCCTGAAAGTAAATTCTTTAAAGTGTGCTTTGTTTCTCCCTCAGAAGCTATAGCCAGCTCATGCTGGGAAGGAAATTACACAGACCCTAACCCTCTACCCTAAGGCGTTCTTAGGTTTACTGCGCTTTCATGTTTAGTTGTCCCTCTTGTTTACTAGTCTTCTCTTGTACCCACGTAAATCTGTGTGTTCCTGTCATTTGTTTTCTTCAAAGCATCACCTATTCTCTGTAAACATTAACATACTGATGTAATGAGACAACCTGTGAATTCCTATTACCTGTCCCTGCCGATAAGTCTTTCAATAAAAGCCTTTGAACAAAGGAATTTTGGGCCTTCCCCACTAGGGGGATGTGCCATGTCCCCTCTCCTGGCAAACAGAGAAGTGTTTGCAACGACTTGTGTTTATTCCCCCCAATTCATGACACCCCCGGGATGGGCTCTGTGGGGTTCAGAGTCCCTGGTCCCATCTCAACTGGCCCCAGAAGGTAACCCTCAGATCCTGGAGTGCCGCGCTCCCTGCGATGCATTCCATCTCCCCTGCAGCAGTTGTTATCCTGACCAGGGACAAGTGGCGACCCACAGCGGCGCTCACCCTACGCACCACGTGCGACACTCGGGCAGTGAGGAGCTCCAGCAGGCCAGGAGAAGTCAGTGCTCATGCCCTAAGTAAATGCTGATTGCCCTGTCAGAGAGCTGAGGAACTGGGCATTGCTGAGATGGGTGCTTGACAGAGTAATTAGAAAACTATCACTTTCAGTACCCACCCGAGCACTTGCTGAAGGAATTGGCCCAGGCCCGGTCTCTGCTGTCCAAATCTGGAAGGTTAAATGTGCAGGAATGCAAAATAGCATGTCATGGGAGAAAATTTCCTCAAATGCACAGGAAGGGATGGCCCTCCGGCCCCTAAGCAATGGCACCCATTTCTGGGCGTTCACAGCTGTGTTTCTCTGGCCCCCTGCGGCTCTCATGCTATTTCAGTACCTGCTTGAGATTATTTCACTCTCTGTGGGTTGTTTGTCTTGGAGTGATATGTGTAGACTGTTGGTGAGGCAGTTTTCTTCTGGACCTTTCCACAGGGAGGACACTTTCTCCTCCTTTCAAAATGTCCCCTGGCCTTTCATAACCTCAGGGTCCCAGAGCTGGAGTCTTTTCCTTGTGGCCGAGTCAGCTTCCTCAGGGCAATACTCTCCAGATTTCTAATATCTCAAGTATAGTGGCACACTGAACATGAACTCCTGACAGAGGACAGGAAAAAATGTGGCCTCATTGACCAATTATTATGTAAACTTTACAGATACAAGTTTCTTGGTACAGATCTGAGAAATGCTGACACTGGCCTTTATTAGCCTGTCTTCCTTTAATGGGTACTTCAGCAGCAATAACAGTAAGGAAGCAACATTGAAGAAGGTGCTCCGTGTGTGAGGCAATGTACAGTATACTTTCTGTGTAATAAAATATTTCTATTTTAAAAATTGGAAAATTTTTCATGGCATTTAGCCACTTTCTTAAGTATACAGTTTCAGAGACGGGCTGAAATTACTCACCTCCCACTTGTTTTAATTAAGGCAATTAAAGGACAGAAGCCACAAGCAGCATGCCCTCAAGCTCACCTCTTAGGATTTGCTTTTTGTGCATTTTATTTTACTTTTGGTTCACAAACTTGAATTGGTCCCCATTTTCTGCAGACTAAATTCTAAACTCCTGAGTTAGATTCCAAAGCTCCTATCTGTGGCTCAAGACCACCTCACCTTCCACTGCTGGTGTGCTGTCTATACAAGGTTCCTTGTCCTCGATCTTCTCATCTCCTACCTTTGCCTGCCTCAGTCATCACTGCACTTACCAGCTGGTGTGAACTGGAGGGAATCTGCCACATCAGTATTCTCAACTGATCTTGTTGCCCCCAGGGGACATTTGGCCACCAATGGATACATTGTTGGTAATCAATGTGGGCTGGCATCTAGTGGGAAGAGGTTAGGGATGCAGTGCCCAAGACAGCCCCACAATGAGGAATTATCCAGCCCAAAATGGCAATAGTGCCAAAATTGAGAAACCTTGTACTTGAGAGAAGGTGACTTTCCCTGACTTTTCTCTGTCTTCTCAGTGCCTGATGCATCACACATGATTAAAAACATATGAAGTGAATACACAAACCCCTTTCTTCTCAGAGTGTCATCTTACTTTGTGCTTACAGTTATAGAGAAACCTAATTATGTTTTCTGTTTTTCCTTGCCACTTAAATATATAATCTACACTTAAGGTTTCAAGAAGATTTTGGAGCTGGCAAAAGAAAATGAGAAATGAATTGGTTGGCTTCAGTGCATTGTTAATGTTCAAAATCCTGAGTCTTGTTTGGGGTGTAAAATTCATGTAAGGCATGGATAATCTGTTAACAGTCTTCATTTTGGTCCTTGGAAGACAAAAATAAAAAAGTATTTACTTAAAAACCCATTTTAAAAAAGCACTTTGTTGTGGGACTTTCAGTCATGCATGTGTACGGAATATATTTCAGCAGGAAAGAGAAGATGCATGACTGTGCTGGGGGACTTGGGCACATAGTGAACCTGGGTCCTGCCTCCCTGTCTCAGAGACTGTAGGCAAATTAGTCAACCTCTTCCTTGCACAGCTCCTCCCCAGCTATCAATATGACTGAGGAAAACTCCAGAGAGTGAATGCTCACCAAAATGTTCACATGGGTTGTATTTTCTCAGGTTGGGGGTACTTTGGCAGTGATCTTACTTTCCTCTTTTTTGCATTGTTTGAATTTTCTTTCTCATGGAATATTTATAATTTTTGCAATCAATTCAGAATCACCATTAACGTGAAGAGCCAGGATGAGAAGCCACATTTTCTAACCTCTGGGCACCTTAACAGCCAGTGCATATTTTTTGTTCTGTTCTTTTCTTTTCTTTTCTTTTCCTTTTCTTTTCTTTTCTTTTCTTCTCTTTTATTGCTCAAATACATTTGTCTCCATTTTACCACCACCACTTTCCCCTGGCCCACCCGCCCCCACCTCCCACCCTCAGCCGTTGCCCACTTTGGCTTTGTCCATAGGTCCTTTATGCGTATTCCTTGACGTGACTCTTCCCCATCTTTTCCCCATTACCCACCTCCCTCTTCCCTCTCGTTACTATCAGCGTGCTTTTATTTCAGTGTTGCTTGTTTTATTTTTCTTGCTTGTTTGTTTTATTGATTAGGTTCCACTTATAGGTGAGATCATACTGTATTTGACATTTACCACATGGCTTATTTCGCTTAGCATAATGCTCTCCAGTTCCATCCATGCTATTGCAAAAGGTACGAGCTCTTTCTTTCTGCTGCATGGTATTCCATTGTGTAAATGTGCCATAGTTTTTTGATCTACTCATTTATTAATGGATACTTAGGTTGCTTCCAGCACTTGGCTATTGTGCTTCTATGAACATTGGGGTGCATAGATTCTTTTGAATTGGTGTTTTGGGATTCTTAGGGTATAATCCCAGCAGTAGAATCGCTGGGTCAAAAGGCAGTCCCATTTTTAGCTTTTTGAGAAAATTCCAAACTGTTTTCCACAGTGTTTGCATGAGTCTGCATTCCCACCAAAAGTGTACTAGGGTTCCCTTTTCTCCACGACCTCGCCAACACTTCTTGTTTGTTGATTTGTTTATGATGGCCATTCTGGCCGGTGTGATGTGGTATCTCATTGTGGTTTTAATTTGCATTTCTGTGATGGCTAGTGATGATAAGCATCCTTTTATATATCTGTGGGCCCTTCATGTGTCCTTTTTGGAGAAGTGTCTGTTCAGGCCCATGCCCATTTTTTAATTGGATTGGTTTGTTCTCCTGGAGTGGAATCACATGAGTTCTTTATTTCAGAGATCAAACCCTTGTCTGAGGTATCATTGGCAAATATATTTTCCCATATGGTTGGTTCTCTTTTCATTTTGCTGATGTTTTATTTATCCATACACAAACTTCTTATTTTGATGAAGTCCCATTTGTTTATTCTTTCCTTTGTTTCCCTTGCTCTAGGGGGCATATTGGTAAAAATATTGCTGTGTGGAATATCTGGGAGTTTGCTGCCTATGTTCTGCTCTAGGATTTCTGTGGTGTTGTAACTTATATTTAAGTGTTTTATCCACCTTGAGTTTATTTTTCTGTATGGTGTAAGTTTGTGGTTGAATTTCACTTTCTTGCATGTAGCTGTCCAGCTCTCAGCACCATTTGTTGAAGAGGCTATTTTTACTCCCATTTCATGCTTCTGCATGCTTTGTTGAATATTAATTGGCCATAGAGACATGTGTTTATTTCTGGGCTCTCTATTCCATTCCACTGATCTTTGTGTCTGTTCTCATGCCACTACAAGACTGTTTTGATTACAGTGGCTTTGTGATATAGTTCGATGTCAGGTATTGTGATCCCTCCTACTTTGATCCTCTTTCTCAGAATGGCTGCAGCCATTCAGGGTTGTTTATTAAGATACATATAAATTTTTGAAATGGTTGTTCTATATCTGTGAACTATGTCATTGGTATTCTAATAAGGATTGTGTTGAATCTATAAATTGCTTTGGTTAGTATGGATATTTTGATGATGTTATTTCTTCCAGTCCATGAACACAGAATATGCTTCCATTTATTTGTGTCTTCCTTTATTTCTTTTTTCAGTTTGTATAGTTTTCTGAGTACAGGTATTTTAACTCCTTGGTTAAGTTTATTCCTAGGTACTTTATTTCTCTTGTTGCTACGGCAAATAGGATATTTTTCCTGAGTTCTGATTCTGATATTTCATTGTTGGTGTACAAAAAATTCTTTCTATTTCTGTGTATTGACTTTGTATCCTGCTGTGTTGCCCAATTCACTTATTAGGTCGAGTAGTTTTTTCGTGGAGTCTATGGGGTTTCTATGTACATTATCATATCATCTGTAAATAATGATAGTTTTACTTCCTTCTTCCCAATTTAGATGCCTTTTTTTTTCTTTTTCTTGTCTGATTGCTGTGGCTAGCACTTCCAATATTTTACTCAATAGAAATGGTGAAAGCAGACAACCTTGTCTTGTTCCCAATTTTAGTGGGAAAGATTTCAGTTTTTGCCCATTGAATATGATGTTAGCTGTAGGTTTTCATATATTGTCTTTATTATATTGAGATATGCTCCCGTTTATTCCCACTTCACTGAGTGTTTTTATCACAAATGGATGTTGTACCTCATGGAATGCTTTTTTCTGCACCTACTGATATCATCATGTGGTTTTTGTCTTTCCTTTTGTTTGCGTGATGTATTACGTTTATTGATTTGTGAATATTGAACCATCCTTGCATCCCTGGGATGAATGCCACTTGATTATGGTGTATGATCTTTTTAATATATTACTGGATACAGTTTGCCAGTATTTTGAGAGGATTTTAACATCTATGTTCATCAGCAATACTGGCCTGTATTTTTCTTTCCTTGTTGTATCTTTATCTGGGTTTCGGATTAGAATGATGTTGACCACATAAAAAGAGTTTGGGAGTCTTTCCTCTTCTTGGATTTTCTGAAATAGTCTGAAAAGGACAGGGGATAACTCCTTCTTAAATGTTTTGTAAAATTCTCCTGTGAAACCATCCGAGTCAGGGCTTTGTGTGCCGGAAGTTTTTTGATTACTGCTTCAGTGTCACCAGCTGTTATTGGTCTGTTCAGGCTTTCTGCTTCTTCTTCATTCAGTGTTGGAAGGTATATTTTTCTAGAAGTTTGTCCATTTGATTGAGGTTTTCAAATTTCTTGGCATATAAATGTTCATAGTAATTTCTTACAATCCTTTGTATTTCTGTGGTATCAGTTGTAATTTCAAGCCCTTGTGGTCCGCAAAAATGCTTATTATGATTTTAGTTTTCATGAACTTTTTGAGACTTGTTTTGTGTCCTGTCATGTGGTCTATCTTTGAAAACGTTCCATGTGTATTTGAAAAAAATGTGTGTTTTGCTTCTTTGGGATGAAAGGTTCTGTATATGTCAGTTAAGTCCATTTGATCTAACGTGCCATTCAGTTCCACAATATCCTTGTTGATATTTTGTTTGGAAGGTCTATCCATTGCTGGCAGTGGGGTGGTAAAATCCCCTACTGTAAGTGTGTTACAGTTTATATCTTTCTTGAAGTCCTGCAACATTTTCCTTATATATTTGGGTGCTCCTCTGTTGGATGCATGTAGGTTTACAATGTTTGTGTCTCCATGGATTCTTTCTTTGAGTATTATGAAGTGTCCTTCTGGGTCTGTTTGTATGGGCTTTGTTTTGATATCTATTTTGTCTGATATAAGTATTGCTACCTCTGGGTTTTTTTCCTGTCCATTTGCTTGGAATATTTTTCCCCATCCCTTTACGTTCAGTCTGTGTAGGTCCTTTGTTCTTTGGTGAATCTCTTGTATGCAGCATATGCGCAGGTCATATTTTCCAGTCCATTCAGCTACCCTATGTATCTTGATTGGGGCATATAATCCATTTACATTTAAAGTTATTATTGATAGGTACTTATTCATTTTTTTTTTCCCTTTTTACCTGTGTTCCTCTCTTTCTCACTCTTTTTCTTCATCTCCTTAAAGGAGTCCTGTTAGAGTATCTTGCAGTGCTCGTTTGGTGGAGGTGTATTCCTTTAGCCTTTTTTTTGTCTGGGAAAGTCCTTATTTCACCTTACATTTTCATTGAGAGCCTTGCTGGGTAGAGCAGCCTTGGTTGCAGGCCTTTGCTTTTCATCACTCAGAATATTTCTTGCCATTCCCTTCTGGCTTGTAGTGTTTCTGTTGGGAAGCCAGCTGCTGGCTGTGTCAGGGCTCCCTTGTATGTTTCTACCTGTTCATCTCTTGCTGCCTTTAGGGTTCTCTGTTTGTCTTTGATATTTGCCATTTTAATAATGTTGTGTCTTGGAGTGGGCCTCATTGGGTTCCTCTTGAATGGGACTAGCTATGCTTCCTAGATTGTGTGACTTTTTCTGTCCTCACATTAGGGAAGTTTCCCATCATTAGGTTTTCAAAGAGGTTCTCTATCTCTCCTTCCTCTTTTCCTTCTGGTATCCCTGTTATATGGATATTATTACATTTCAGGTTGTCGTGCATTTCCCTCAATGCCTCTTGATTCTTTTTGAATCTTTTTTTCATTTTCTTGCTCTATCTGGGAGGTTTTTTTTTTTACCTTATCCTCCAGCTTGTGATTTCTTCCTCTGCTTCACCTTTACTGCTTTTGAGTCCTTCTGTTATGTCCTTCCATTCAGAAATTGTATTCTTCATTTCCTCTTACCTCTTATTGATAGTTCCTATGTCCTTTTTCATGCTAATATATTTTGCAGTAAGTTCCTTGTAGTTTCCCTGTAGTTTTTAGTAATTCCCTCTGAGCTCACTAAGTTCATTGAATTTCCTTAGAACCATTGTTTGGAACTCAGTATCCAATTGTTTACTTTCCCTTTTTCATTTAATTCTTTTTGTGGGTGTTCCTCCTTTCCCTTCAGTTGGGGGGTGTTTTTTCATCTTCCCGTTATCTGTGAAAGTCTTCTTTTTCATTTTGCTTCCTAAATTGATCTCTCTTGGACTTCCTGACTTTGTCGTGTGAAGTTCTATGGTAGGAGACTGCTGTTTTTACTTTCTGGATCTGCCTCCGTTGATGTCAGATAGTGACCCCCTTCTGACCTTAATCAGTCTGTTTGAGACTTCCAGGAGTCTACTGTCTGTGGCTGACTCCTTCAGTTGTCAGTCTAGTCACTCTGCGCTCAGCAGTTAGGCTTTGGTACAACAGGGCATGGCAGGGTCCTTCCTGGGGGCAAGGCTCCTGTTTCCTTTATGGCTGCTCTCACTCAAGGGAGTGGTCTGCCTGAGCAAAATGGCTGCTCCCTTGTTGGGGAGGAGTTAGCTCCGAGATTCCCCGGGCCACTCTCTCAGTTCTGTCCCCAAGCCTCTGTCTTCAGTCACTCCTCAGGTGTTTCTAGCCCATTCTGCCCTCACCTTTTCTGGAGCCCAGGTTAAGTGGCTGCAGATAAAAATTTATACATTGGCTCTTTAAATGTCTTTTTGCATCTCTAGCCACCTGTCTCTGGCAAAGAGCAACCCTTCCACTTTTTGTAGCTGGCTGTTATCTGTGTACTGTTTGGGCTCTGGTGCTTTAGGCTGTAGGTCCCCGCCTGTGGTTTAGACCCAACTCTTTTCAGGGGGATCCAACTGGCCGTTTAAATAGCCCTCTGGTGCTGCCACCCGTGGGCACCCAGCCCGCCTTCTTGAGTGCCCACCACATTCCTTACCAGTCAGGTTGTGCTATAGCTGATTCTTCTGTCTGTCTGAAGTTACAAGGCTCCTTCTCTCACTATTGTTCAGTTGTTTGTTCCAGGTGATTTCTTGCAATTTATTTGTAATTCCAGATTGGTCCTGGGAGGAGGTCAGTGTGACTTCCATTCAGTCCTCTGCCATCTTGCCACCTATCTGCCAGTAGATAATTTTACAAACAAAATCCTACCATTGCTTTCAAATTATAATAAATTAAAGCATCCCAATTACTGGAATTTGGTTCTTACAAATATGAAATAAGAGTAGTGCAGACCAGGCCGATGCTTGATAGCAGAGTGGCCAGGATGGTTTTGGTAGCGTTGCAGTTCTGTCTCTTGCTAATGAAGTAGAGGCTTAGGAACGTCACTGCCCATTTCTGAAGACAGTGGCTTCCTTGCAAAGTTGATGGGAAAATTGGTTAGAACTAGGTACTGTGGCACTTGATAAAAGAAATTGATGTTCAATAAATGATGGATACTGCTAATTTTTGTTTTCAGTATTATTATTTTCACTTTTATTGTCACTCTAATGTGATTGTGTCAACCAAATTTTAATTTTCACAGGAAGTCTGAATTTAAGGTATTATTACCACTGTCATTCATTTTAGCTTTACTTCTACCACTGGAAATTAGAAGACTTCAGTAAGGGATGATTTACATCAACTGGTATAAGGCAGAGATTAATGGGATATCTAATATCAATTCTTTTTTTCTTCCTTAGTAGAAGAATCTCAAAAGAATGCCAGCTCTGTGACATTTTCCAGCACCCCTTTCAGCCAGATGGAGTCATGTGACTGCTTTCTAGCCAATGAGATGTGAATGAAAGTGTGATGAGGGACTCCTGGGAAGAATGTTTGTGAGAGGCTGAAGGAATTGGGAAGGGATCCCTTTTCCCTTTTTCCTATTCTTTTCTGCTGCTTAGAATGTCTTTAAAATGGAGGAGCTCCAGCAGCAGTCTTGAACTAAGAGTTAACCTTAGGATGGCAGCCTTGAATCATGGAGGAGAAAGGTCAGGGGGCTCTGAATCCCGGAATGACCTTAGGTAGTGACATCTGGCCCTGGTCAGCTTGCCTAACATCAGGCTTCCTTTATGTGAGAGAATAACTACCTGTATGTTTTGAGTCCCTACACTTTTTTTGTGCTTGACTGATCCAATCTTGCTGCTGAGAGCTTTGGTATCCTTTCTCCACTTTACCATGGAATACTTCCAATATTTCTGTTCTTCCCTGATAAATCTCTCTTCTAGTATTACACAAATAAGTTGACTAAAATTTAGACTGGACCCTTGAGTAGATTAACAAACAAAACCTTCATAGTGAGTGCAAAGACACATGTATTAAGCTCGTTTTGATGATGATATTGTTGTAGAGAAAAGGGATATTGGCCTGTGAGATAGATCTGCCTGCCTTGCATCAGCACTTGAACTCCTGCATGGTTAAAGCTGTTTTATTGCCAGTGTCAGTACCTGGTGTGTGGTCTGCTGTTCAGTGTGGGGTTTCCCAAAGGTGGGACCAGTATTTCCTTAAAGTCACTGTGGTGTTTCCTCAAACAGATGGTTGTAGTGTGAACCTGGTGAGTTCTCCATATATACTGATGAGAGAAAGGACATAGAGAATATGTTTTCATTCCAGAATACAAAGAGTGCTTGGTGGTTTTTGTTAAGCAGGCCACATTAGCTTAAATATAGGAAGAGAATAAAATATAAAAATGTGATAACTAATACATATTAAAACAAACACACATATACACAACACCTGCCCTTTGAACCATGTTCGCTGGCCACTGAGATCAGGTACAGGCTGAATTAAAAACGCTTGGATAATTGACCTTCTGTGCGAATACATTAGAATAGAATAGATTTGATTTGCCACAAAAGAATTGAAATTATTTTTTAAAGCCCTTTTTTCTTTCTAGGCTACTTTGTTGTGTATCAACAAAGGGTGTTGTGTAATCACCCTTGAGACACATCTCAAGGGTGATTAGCCATGTGTTTTTCATGCTCGAAGATTTTCCTGCACAGAAATTAGCAAACTAGAAAGGAGATGATAATATTTACATGTGCCATTTTTTTCAATTGAAAGACTCCAAGAACTATATGACAGGCTGAGTTAAAGATATTGTAGCAGGGTGCATGCTCGGGATGTTTTAATATGCATTGAACCTTCCCTTCTAGCCTTGTGGCGTTGTTCCTCTGATTCTGATCACCTGGGCAAATGGAATTAGATATTCTCAGGGTGCTTTTTGCCCTTCCCACCTTTGCTCAACTGAGAATGCACATCCCACTTACGAGGTATGACAAGATGAAGACCATGCTGTAGAAGCAGCAAATACAGGACTGCTCCTTTAAGCAGAAGCATGGAATTTCAGAGCTGGAAAGACGCCTGGCAAGTTCACTCATTTTATTTCACAGAGAAGGAGACACAAAGCCAGTAATAGGAGATGCTGTCCTCAGATCACTGATCTGGGTGTTGGATGATATACAGAATTAACTTTTATCCATGGAAGCCCTATGCACTTACTGATTGTGACCTACTCAAATTGCGGAAATACTTTTGGAGAAAGAGGATATCAGTAGTACCTAATTTTTAGGACTGCTCTGACATTAGAATGAGAGAAATGTCTATAAAGCACTGTTTGAACTCTCATTGCTATATAATAAACCACCTGCAAAATTTAGTAGCTTAAAACAATAATCTGAGCTGTGGTCAGGTGGGTGTTCCTCCTACCCTTCTTGGTCTGTACTCTGGCTGCATTTGACCAGCAGATGGTCTCAGCCATGCTGCTAAGGCCATTCGAGTCCTCTACAGCTGACCTCCCCACATGGGCCCTTCTATATCCTGTCCAGCAGGGCTTCTGAGAGGACAACAACAGAGACTTGCCGGGCCTTCTCAAGGCTTAGTCCAGAGCTGGTGCAGTGTCTGTCTTCCTGCCACATTCTGGGAGCTAACGCAGGTCACAGGCTCATCTATATTCAAGAGGAAGAGACCACAGAAAGGCATTCATAAATGGTCATGTTCTTCAATGCGGACACTGATACAGCAGACTAAGACTATCATCGCCCACTATGTCTGATTCTGGTGCAGGGTAAAAGGCCAGCAAATGTTAAATGTACTCTTTTGATGTAGTGGTAGTATTAAGAGTTTTTATTGTTTTGTTGTTAATGTTATAAAGTAGGCATAGGTGGAAAACAGGTCATAAAAGAAGTTTTGAAAGATTAAATAATCTTTTCTAGGTCTCTTAGTTTTTATCTGTAACTTGACCATCACAGTTTTCCTGGGATATCTGCTATAAAATTACAGATGGAAACTTTTTGTTTCAGTAGGGCATAGAATGAATTCCCTAATTCAGTAATTTTCCAGTAAGCTTCCCAGTTTCTTTATGCAAGTAGGTCTGGGGTTGGGGCAAGAGATTCTGCATTTCTAATCAGTGTGACACTAAGAATTATAAAATTGAAATTGTTCAAGTTAGAAAGTTAATTTCTATATATTCTCCCTATGAAAACTATTTCACAGTTCACGTATAAATATATAGCTCATGTAAGAGCATCGCATATTTAGGAGAAGCAAGAAATTGCCACTCTTTTTTTTTCCCCCAGTGTGATTCTTCACCTGTTTCCAAGTCATTTTCTTGCTGCCTATTTCAAGAATAACACCTGGAGAAACAACTTCTAGTTTATCACTGAGAGGTCCTGACCTCACTCCTCAGCAGCATACAAAAAATGGGTATTACTAGGAGGCACCATTATTTTAATTAAGAGCAAGTTGTTAGATTGTTTTGTGGAAGATACTTGGGAAATGTTTGGATTTGGTGAGACTTCCATGTGTAATGTTTACACGCTGTTATCATATGACTAATTGAACACTTTCCTTTTTGAAAAAGCTCTTTGTCTTTCTAATTATAAAAAGTATACATTCACAATTTTAAATTTCAAAGACTACTTAAAAGTATAAAGGAGAAAGGAGAAAAAACTGGAATCATTTGTGTCAGCATTAATACTTTGGTGTGTATCATTACAAGCTTTTCATTTTAATATTTTCCCCCAAATATGTTTTCCTCTCTGGAACATACGTGCATTTGCTTTTAAATATTTACAATGAAAATCTTCAAGAAACTTTCAAGTTTAGTTACATTGCTAGAGAGAAGGAGAGATCATGGCCTATTTTTGCTAACATTTTAGACTTTGCATTACTTACAGTGTCTCCTTAGAAGCTTGAAATTAAAATTCCTTTTCTTACTGCTTTTGAAACTTTTCTGTCTGGCTTACATTGATTTCTCCTGCCTGGGTTTCTAATGAAGCCTGCAATGACCACACTCTTGTTTGAGTTATGTTTTGCCTGTGCCTTCACATATCATGGTCAGCCCTGCAACTGTGTTTCTGTTATTAGCTACTTGTTCCCCTACTGTCTTTGTTTAACCTAGTGTTCCAGAAAACCTTCAACTGAGGGTTTACACTGGGACTGAGTAGGAAAACATTTTGTTCAATGATGACTGAGGAGCATTAATTTCCTCCATAAAGGAACCTGTCTTCCCATGGTTTCCCTGTTTCTCCCTCTCTAAAACCTGCCTTTATTTTACCTTTGCATATAATAGGCCATATATTTTTTACTCAATTAATTGTTAAGTTGATTGGTAATAAGGTCACTGAGTCCTATGTGATTTAATTTTAAGACATTCAGATACTAGGGAGGAGTGACACAGTGTCAGATTGGCTGGCAGGAGTCACACACCTTGTTGGCCAGGAGCAGTCACATGATTCCAAGTTGAAAGAGAGGCTGAAAAATATCATAGAATTGACATTCTGCTGAGATTCTGCTACTAAAGAAATTAACAATTAGCAGTAATACTCAGTATACCAGTAGCCTTGCCTTTTACCAGTGAATGTCTTGGCAGTGAGTCATTTCTAATGAGGGTCTTACCGCTTTCAGCGGTAGTAATGCTATAGCTAAAAATAATAACAGTGGTAATAATAAATTTGAAGGTCACAGGACAAAATTGTGCCCTGCACTCCAAATATCCCTAGGATAGGGTGAGGGAGGTACACTAAGTACTTGGAATGCTGTGATGTTTTCTGTGGGATTAGAACACTCATACAGAAATGTAACAGACCACACTTTCAGATATTCACATGTGATAATATTTAGTCGTTTTTGTTTTTTTTCTCTGTACCATCAGTGCTTTCCTTCACCCTATGCCTGTAGCACATTATACTACATATTGACCATAGTGATTATGCTAACACAGAGAATTATAAAATGAAATTCCTTAAATTGGAAGGTTAATTTCTTCATACTATCCCCCTGCAAAAATATTTTATGTTCCTAGTATGTATTACTTTAGAGCATTACATTTTTAGGAGCAGAAAGAAATTAAAAATTCCTTTTTTCCTTCCATCTAATTCTAGAAAGTAGGCTTTCTTTATAGTCTGGTGATTTAAATGGACGTGAAAGATGGTGGGGGGTAGACAGAGACAAATGTATTTGAAAAAATAAATTTAAAAAAAATTTAAAAAAAACCAAAAAACAAAAAAAAGATGGTGATAGTGTATGTCAAGAGCAGAATAATGCCTCATCTGCCAGGGGATGGACCAGATAACCTACACTTACCAAAAGGATGGGAGGAAGGAGCCAAAGATCTCCATGATGTCCTTTTTGCCTTAATCCACAAGGTTCAGTTTCAAGTTATAGATTTTAAAATACTTGTTATAATTGAAAGGCAAATGGGATAAAATATACATAGAAACAGAAAACTTGGAAAAAGTACATCTTAGAAACTGATTGTGATGAAACAGAACTAGAACCATAGGTAGGGAATGAACATGGATGGATCGTGGTTTGGTTCTGGGTAGCTATAAGACATCCTTGGGATAATTGGGGAAATTCACTATGGATTGCATATTAGATGATAATAGGGAATTATTGTTCATTTTATTAGGAGTTATAATAATATTATGACTATATTAGAGAATGTCCTTATTCTTAGTAGATGCATCCCAAAGTATGTTGGACAAATTATTGTTATATAGACATTTTACTTTCAAATGATTCTGTCTGTCTATCTACTGAGAAATCTGACTACATTCACAGTTAGAATTGTGTTTCAACCAGTTAGTACCATTTATAACCAAATGTGCATGTGACTGGTGACCACAGAAGTTTCAAAAGCAGAGCCTCCTTAGAGCCATGTGGCTGATATGGATTCTCCATCAAGGAATATCAAGAGTTCATGTGACCTGAAAATAACTGCTGAAAGATTTTTTCCCCCCTACTTTCTAGACAAAAAAATGTGTAGCCAGAACGTCAAAGAAAAGAAAAAGAAAGAAAAAGAAAGAAGGAAGGGAGGGAGGGGGAAAGGGGAGAGGAAGAATAGAAAAGAGAAGAGGAAAGAAAGGAAAAGAAAAACCACTGTCACACTAAACATTTTCTTTGCATTATTCCTTTGAGGAAGAATATGCTCACACAAATGAAACATCATAGCTTTAGAAATCATTGCTGCAGTTCTTATAGAACAGCTGCAATGTGAAAAAGAAGAAAAAAATTTGTTCAGGGTGAAGGTCAGGGTAGAAGAAATAAATGGTAGATTTCAGAGTTAAAGTAAGTTTAAGGGAAAGAGATTAGAGAGGTCTGCTGTAGATCTGTAGACTTGTGATTCCATTTGAAAAAGAAGGAGGCTTCTTTTAAAATACATTAGATTATATAGTTGTAAAATGCAGTTGATTTAGCTAGAAGACTCTTATACATATCCACAAGATCTGAAAAATTAAAATGCTGTTAATGACTTGTAAACAAAGCTAATGATTGAATTACAATTTAAACATGGAGACCTAAGTAGAATTTCAGCTACTAAATAACAATTCAATGAATTTATCAGATGTTATTTCTGAGATAGTAGAGTCCTGGGTTGGATTTAGTAGTCTGTACTTAGTACAGTAAATATTTGAAAGGAAAGAAAAGAGGGAGGAAGGGAGAACTAAACTGGATGTGGAATTATTTAGTAAACTTGATAAGGAACTTGCAACAATTAATTTAGATTACTAATGTTATCCCTTTTCTAATATCAGAAAGGTTTTGTCAAAGAAACTATGAGAAGAAAAAAATATTTTTAATCTGTTAAGAGAGCTAATCATTGCTGGCCCATTAAGCAACATGGAAGCATCATGGAGTTGTTTTAAAAACCAGCTGCTGGAGTTCCCATGGGACCGAATGAGTGAAGCAGGGCCAGGCAGAGGTGGGCTTCTGTGTCAAGCTGAAGTCTTTAGGCTCAGTGCTGTCAGTAATGGAGATTGCACACAGTGTGTTCAGACAAGTTGTGCATTTCTGTGTTAGGGCCTACTTAGAGATTAGCAGAAAAGATAAGGAAGGGCCAGATACATCAGCAAGCCTTCCGGGATGGACAACAGAGTTAGGAGATGATTATATTATTCTTCAGAACAGTATTTCCAAAATTGTGATCTGGGAACTCTGGATTCTCAAGTGAACACTCTCTAGATGGTTAAATAACAGTATTAAATAACCATGACTCCTGGATAGAGGGATGGATAGAAAATAGCTATGTGATAAAGGAAATGTAGCAAATGCCAGTTGGTGATCTCTAGATGATGGGTGTTCACTGTTTAGTTTTTATAATTTCTCTGCTTGAAAATTTTCACAATACAATATTGGGGGAAAATGAGACAGTTTATTCACTCACTAATTCTCCGAATACTTGAAAATCTCAAGAAAGCCTCTTCTGCTAATGTGGCTTTAACACTTTGTTTTGGCTCAGAGCCACTATCAGGATGTAAATCCTAGCTACTAGAATTCAATAAAATGACTATATTTTTCTCTTTCTTTTGTTTTTACCTTAATTTGTGGTAATTAATACAACTTTTTTATTGTTGATAATACTATTTTTCAAATAATTATTTTAAAATATTCAATAAATAATAGATGTTGCATTGGTATGCCAAAAAAAAAAAATGTACAGGTCGTATGCACATAACTGCTATAGAAAAAGTTTGGTTATTGAAGAATTTTAACTGTCCAGAAGTAATGTTATTCACTCTGTGCTCTTCGTATGATTACAGAATGGATATAGGTTTTGGCTTCCTTTGGACATGATTAAACTCCCGTACATTGTGATAGCTGCCTATCTTCATGCTCAGATTTTCTTCAAAAGCCTGTGAAAGCTAAGCTTCAAAATAAAAACTTAAGATATGGCACTCTTTACTTGCTTTTGAAAAACAGTGACATATTCCCTGGAGAGAAAAATGTTTGTATATGTGTGTTGTCTGTGTATATGTATTTTTCTGATATAAGAAGTAGCCACTTAATTAGAGTGATTTGCTAAGCTGGGCCTGGCTGTGGATTGGATTTTAATGTCTGTCATAGTCACTTTTTTTTAAATAGAATTTTTATTCTTAATAGAATTTAGAAAACATTGTACAGTATATCACTTCTACACAATAATGTTTCACAAAAACAAAAAAAAACAAGAAAAATTCAATAAGTTAGACAGTGTTTTTATATTACTCACATCTGTCTATTGATAGGATTTTATGTTCATTACTATCTCAATAGAATTCAAAGTTCTTTTCGCTACCAGAATCAAAAGCAATAACAACAAGCAGAATAACTGGAGTTTATCCACTAAAAGGGAAAAAACCCTCTTTTTAACACATGATATAGGAATGTACAGTCTAATAATTTTAAAGTATACTGTTTCCCAGAACCAATTATAGTCAGAATTTAGGTGTAAGTCTTTTTAGACCACTGTTTGATGTGATGTATTTACTTGCACACACAGACACACATACACACATATATCTTATTTTGTTCTTTAAAGAAATGGACCATCCTACCTGTAGTCTTCTATGGCTTGCATTTTCACCCAATAATAAGTCTTAGCTTTTTCTTAACCTACATGAAATTATTTCATTCTTTTTCATGACTGTATTTTTATGTTAAAAAATGAATACCTTATAATTTATTACCAAGTCTTATCTTGATAGACATTAGATTGTTAAGTTTCTTTTTTTTTTCCCAGTGAACACCATTAACTATCTGTCTTTATGAACTTTAGTGTGTATTTCTGATAAATTTTTAGAAGTAAAACTGATAAAACAATATGTGAATATTATAATTTTTGATACTTTTAAAAACAAATTGTCTTAAACTTTTATGAATTTCTCCATTGACAAATATGTGGATTTGTAATATAATTTATTGGTGTCCTAATATTCCTGTGGTGGGAATTACAGTTTTTCCTTTAGGTATCATGTTTGTGTCTGCTGTGTCTGCACATTGTGCTATAGTCTGTGTTCCTGACCTCCCCACACCCACTTCCTCAACCCCCCAAAATTGTGAGCATGTAACTGAACTAGTGGGGTCCTACCAGCTGGTGCCCATAAATAGTAACTCTGGAGATAGAGTCTGGTGGAAAAGAAAATGGAATTTTTATTTATTTATAGATATACACAGATCTCTTGATGCCTACCCCCGGCTCCTGCTGCCACAAGAGCGAGCAGGTTGCTGGTGCGTGGCTTCAGCAGTAGTTTCCTGCAGCTTTGCACAGGGGGAGGGATGTAGGGCTTGTCACTCAGGTGTGTTGCCTCCCAGGACCTAACAGCCCATATCACTGTTCCCTAACCCACCTCACCTTTATTACCAGCCTTGCTCCTAGTATGTGCAGTGCTCCAGGTCAGGCCCAAAGCACTCAGGGAGGGGCACAGGGCTTACCAGGCCCTACGTGGGAAGATGGCAGGTGGCCCAGGGCGTAGGGCTCACTGGCCATAGCCAGAGGCATGGGCCACAAGTGGACAGCAGCCACTATGGCCTCCCACCTGAGAAAGAAGTATGGGGCTTGCTGGCTTGAGCCAGAGGTCTTGGCCATGGTCAGGTGGCAGCCACCACAGCCTCCTGCCTAGGAAAGGGGCACCAGGCTTGCCATCTGGACCCAGAGGCATGGGCCACAGGCGGGCAGCAGCCACAGTGGCCTTCTGCCTGGGGGAGGGGTGCAGGGCTTGCTGGGCTTGGGCTTTCCTGAATCTGCTAGCCTCAAACCCTTGGAGCCTGCCAACCTGAGCCTCCTCCCCTCCCCTCTTACCAGAGCTCGCTGCTCTCCAGGCCTGCCCTGGAGCACTCAGGGAGGGACCCTGGGAACACTCCCAGGCCACCCTGTCCCCAAGGTCCAGGGCCCAGGCACTACAGCCCCTATTGGTCAGGAAGGAGGGGAGAATCCAAGAGAGCAGCATTCCTGCCCACTGTCCTTGTAAAGGCTCCCTCGCAATCCCCTGTGAAGCAGAAGCAGATGGGAGGGTACAACCCTCCCATCCAATAAACTTCCTAGTTTTTGGCGCCAGCCTTTCAAGCCTCTTTTTTCTATATAATGTGCTTGTCGATCTAGTTGCCAGAGCAAGCAAACATGCACCCTCCTCTGCACTTCACCTCTCCGCATTTCCAGGGAGGAGTCCCTCCATTACAATTCCCCCATATAATACTCTGGGCACTTGTAATCTTAAAAGACAGGTGGATGAAAGTCTCATTGTTCTGTAACTACTTCCTGTTTCCCAAGGAACATAGTCCTATGTATCCTCTGGTGCAGAGGTTCCTAACAAAGGGTCTGGGGTGGAGGAGAGCCTTCACGTGAGCGAGAAGTATCTTGCAAAGTCCAGGTCAGTTGTCCCTGGAAAGTGGCATGCACAATGTCCAAAAGGTGGCATTACTGGACAAGTTGGCATCCTTGTTGTATTCTGGAGGTGACAAATTTGGCAAGAGGGTTAGAAGGTACAATCAGAACCATAACAACTAAATGACAAAGGTAAGGATTAATTCTACAGTATCCCTGGTTAAGGAAAAAGATGGTTTCCTGTGGGAAGGTATGCGAGGTCTGTCACATCTGTCTGAAGCCTTACTGCCTACTCTAGTCAACTTAAAGTAGGCTTAGGGGGGCATCCTGAGATTCTCCCCTTTAACACTTCTGGACCCTTTCTGTCCAAACTGTTAAGGCAGAAAATAAAGCAATTTTAAAGCAAAGTTGATAGGCTTCTCCATACTGCACCAACTCAACCATTTGGTCTAGCCAAACCATTGTGTACCAGGAGAAGGTGATGTAGGTGAGCTTCTCAAGTGGGTCCTACAATTTTTCCGAGTCCACAAGACTTGAAGAAACATTCAGTTGTAAGGCCTTTGCTGAAATGATACTAAGCAGTGACAATTTGATATCATCAGGTTAAACTAGCTCAACTCTCAAATGAAAACAAACTTTGAGGACAGTTAGCTGTACTAGAGTCTTAATGATCATGACTGAGCACTGTGGATTTCCTTAAAACCTGATTCCTCTAAGAACACCCTCATTGCCTAAAAAATACAGCCAATTTTCAGTTTTGCCTCATCGCTTGCATAAAAATAAGAGCAGCACTGAACACATAGGCTTTTTTAAGTTTGCTTTGATGGCACTTTTACAAGGAACCTTCAAATTAATCCTTAGACAGCCCTTTAGGGCATAGAAACCGAGTCCCACAACTGCCATTTGGTTTTGCCTGCAGTACCCATATCCTCAAATTCTTGAGGTTCCCATTGTACCTTAAGGTTCCTCCTTGCCATCTTTCAGGAAAGCAACATTTGTTCCTTCCCTAGAAAGACTGCCGTGAACCACATGACCAAGCAAAGTACAGGCCATTTCTCCAGTGTGCTTTTCTAGCTTCCAAAGTCCATCTTAGTTCCTCACGGATTTCTGGCAACATCCAGAGCCCAGGCATGCCTCTTTCAGGCATGACATTCCAGCCAGTCTTGGTTATTAAAACCATAATTTGAAACCAGTCCTATTGGTCTCACAAAAAGGAAATTATATATTATTACTCATTAAGAATGCCAAGTTGTGGAGGCATTAAGTAGGAAGAAAAATACAAAGGAAAATGGGAAATCCTTGTCCTTCCAATATCCACCAAAATTGCATTTCAGTATCTTATATCTTTCAGTACTTCCTAATGTAATGTGAAGTTTTAACCCTTAGGAACAATTTTTTTTTTAAATGGAAACAAAACAAAAATCCAAAGCAAAGAGAGAGTTCTAAAAAATATAAGGGGCCTAAAACTAGCCTAAGAATCTTGTCTCCTACCAACTGGTCACACTAGTCACAGACAATCTTTCTCAGGTTCCAAATAGCATGAAACTCCAAAGGTGGAGACATTATCTTGCCTACCAGTTCATCCGCTAGTCCTCTGGCAAAGACATGGCTTCTCACCAACTGGTCTCATAGCAGAGACATGCTCCCTTGCTCCAACCAGCTTTAACCAGTACCAGACGAACTTTCTTAGGGTCAAATGGCACTAAGTACCACATGGCAGAGACAGAGCATTCACAGTATAAACAAAACAGTTAAGTTTTAACTTCCCAAAAGACCAGAAAGAAAGAAACAAAACCTAAAGCGAAGTGAACTCCACCCAAGCACTAAGGCTTCTTTCCTTTCAAAAAATATTCCACACCCTTCTATGGCCTCTACAACCTTCACAAAAACCTTTTATTTCCCCCTAACCTTCTGTACGCCTTACAACTTTCTTTTTTAAAAAATTATTTTGCTTTTTTATTCAAATACATTTGTCTCCATTTTCTCACCACCACTTTCCCCTGCCCCACCCACCCTCACCTCCCGCCTTCATCCTTCACCACTTTGGCTTTGTCCATGGGTCCTTTATACATGTTCCCTGATTTGACCCTTCCCCTTCTTTCCCTGATACCTCCCTTCCTCCTCCCCTCTCATTACTGTCAGTTTGTTTTTTCTTTCAGTGTTGCTCGTTATATTTTTCTTGCTAGTTTGTTTTGCTGATTAATACTATTATAAGAAAGGAGAGAAATAAACTATTAGTATAAAATCTAATGATTTAATATACACAAACTTGACGGACCCAAAATAAACATTAAAAAGCTATGTAGTAAAGAAAATATTGTAAACCATAGAGAAGACTGCTGTGGATTGTGTCTCTGTAGCCTCTAGTATCTACTACTGTTTTTTCTTCTGGGACCTGCCTTTGATGATGTCAGATGTTGACCCCTTCTGACCTTTGGCAGGCTGTTCAAGACTTTTAGATATCTGGTGTCTGTGGCTGTCTCCTTCATTTGTTAATCTAGTCACTCTGCACTCAGATTCAGGCTTAGGACCCTGTGGTGCAGAGTATCTCCTGGTTGTAGGTTTATTGTTTCCTCCCCGGCTGCTGCCACTAAGGCGAGTGTTTGCCTGAGCAGGATGGCTGCTACCCTATGGGGGATGACTCATCTGTGTCCAGACAGCTAGTCTCTCAGTTCTCTCACCAAAACTTCCTTCCCCAGTCTCTCTTCAGGTGTCTCTAGCCCACACTGCCCTCATCTTTGCTGGAGCCCAGGTTAAGTCACTGCAAATAAAAAGGTATGTGTTGGCCCCTTAAACGGCTCTTTGCATCTCTAGGCACCCATCTCTGGCAGAGAGCAACCCTGCCGCTTTTCACAGCTGGCTATTATCTGTGTCCTTTATGGGATCTGTTTCTGTAGGCTGGAGATCCACACTTATGGGTTAGACCCCAGTCTTCTCAGCCAACTGACTGTTTAAATATCCCTCTGGCACTGCTGCCCGTGGGCGTCCAGCCCACCTTCTCAAGTCTCCACCGCACACCTTACCAGTCAGGGTGTGGTAAAGCTGATTCTTATGTCTGTCTGAAGTTATAATGCTCCTCTCTCACTATTATTCAGTTGTTTGTTCCAGGATTTCTTGACAATTTAGTTGTAATTCCAGATTTGTCCTGGGAGGAGGTAAGTGTGACTTCCATTCACTCCTCCGCCATCTTGGTCCTCCCCCTTACAACTTTCTACACACCTTCTGCAATCTTCATAGACCTCCTTATTTACTCAGGAATAACCATAACTCACTTTCAATCCTTGTCCTTTTCACGATAGAATGGACCACGCTCAAACTCAGTATCTGGCAGCTAAAAATCCCTAAATCTATGAACACATAAATAAAGTAAAGGAACGTTGTCATTTCGCATTGGGGCCTGCTGCCTTCTTCCAAAACTCCTTCTGGAGTACATGTCCAGCTTTCCTTTTTAGTATCAATCACAGTAGCAGGGTTCAAATTCTTCTCAAGCTGTGCCTGTTTAATTTGTGTGTTGTGGATCCAAGGCTTAATTCCTGTGAGCTTCGGAGTAGAATGTGTTGTCAGTATGATGTAATAGGAGCCAGTATATTGCTCAGCTAACTGCCATTAAGGTCCTTGAGTCTTCCAAGTCTTTAGTAAAACTTGGTCCCCTGGTTGGAACAGGTGTAAGGGCTTGTCAGATGGGTATGTGGACCTACAATGAGCAAACTTGTACAGAATAGTCAGTGTTTGCCCTAAATGTTGTACATAGTGCTTAATTTTCTACTCATGGTCCTAATATAGGGTGTGTGCTCCCAGAACTGAGATTTAGAAGGGTCTCCCATAAACTATTTCAAATGTGCTTAACTTCTGGGTGCTACACTAGTCTGGAAGCCCACTTCTGGATGCTGTGTTACTCTGGAGTGAAGCAATGGGAAGTTTCTGGTTCCATTTCAAATGTATTTCCTGGAAAAATAAAATTTGAAAAAAAAATTGCTAGGGTCTTCTTTATTGAGTGATTCATTTTCTCCATCTTCCCCATAGATTGAGGTTTCCAAGATACAGTTAGTTTCCGTCTTATTTGCAACACCTCTCCAACCTTTTGGGAGATCACCAAAGTGAATGATGGTCCATTGTCACTCTGAATACTGCGAGAAAGTCCAAACTGAGGAATTATTTCTTTAAGTAGAAGTTCCACTACCTCAGTCAGCTTCTAAGTTCTAGTGTGGCACATCTCTACCTGTCTGGAAAGAGTATCCATAAAAATTAACAAAAATTTAAAATTCCCTCCTGTCTTAGGCTTTTGCATGAGGTCTACTTGCCAGTCTTCAGATTGGCATAATCCTTTGTATTGTACTCCCTTTTTTTTTTTTTTTTTTTTTTTTTTTTTTTTTTTTGCTGAGGTGCATTCTGTCTTAGGATTGTTTTTGGCACATATCTGACAAACTCGGGTAATCGTCTGAACAGTCCTTTGCAAATGGAGACCCTTCAAATATGGCTTAATGAGGTCCATCAAAGCATCCCTTCGATAATGTCTCCCTTCATGTAGGTATTTGAGAACAGGGTACACTTGAGCCTTGGAAGTAAGATCGTTTAATGGGTGTTGATCTTCCATACGAAATTGGGATCATTGTTAGTTAATCCTTATTCATGGGCCAGTTCCTCATCTTGTTCTGGGTAATGAAGTTTAAACTTTGACAATTCTAAGAAGGGGTTCAAAACCCCTAAGCATGGTGGTCCTCTGGCTGCATGATTTGCTGTTTTCAGTGGTTTGGCTGCCCTGGCTCATTTGGGAACCTTCCCTTTGGTGTCCTGGGCAGTGGATTATGGCAACCTGGTCTGTTAGATTCGCTCTCTCTAGCAACTGTAAAATCTCTGCATGTTTAACATCCTTGCTCCCCAAGATTAAGTCCTCTCTTCTTCCATATTGCTCCATGGGCACTGACTACCATGAGGGCATATTTGGAGTCCATGTAGACATTAACCTCTTTTCCTTGGGACAGTACTAAGGCTCTTGTGAGTGCTATCAACTCAGCTTTTTGTGCTGAGGTACCAGTGGACATCTCCTGACCTACTACTATATCCCCATGGGAGCCACAGATAGTTGATGGTGGGGAACAAACCAATTGATTTTCTCGAAAGTACGGGAGCTACATACTCAGTACTGAGTACAAAAGTAACCAAGGAAAGTTCTTTTTTACTTCTGTATTCAAGCTAATTACCTTGTCTGTGGTGACTACCATGTACCCAGCTCGTAGCTGGCCATTGTCCATAAAGCTGCTCCTGCCTGTGGACAGCTCCCAGTCTAGTGCTGCCAATGATTGGTCCAGTATATCTGGCCTGCTAGAATAAATTCCATCACGAATTTCCAAGCAGTCATGCTGGAGGGCTGAGTTTCCCTATGTACCTGGAAGCAGGGTGGCCGGATTCATAGTTGTGGTAGGCTGTAAGGAAACATTTGGGTTGTCCAACAGAATGGCCTGGTATTTCCCCATATGCCCTGATGTCAGCCAATACCCTCCTTTATGTTCCAGCAGAGTTAGGACCTGGTATGGTACCAATGCCATAGTAGGTTGTCCCAAAGTGAACTTCTCAGCTTCCTGTAAGATGTCACAGGTAGCTGCCACTGCTCAAAGACATGGTGACCATCCCTTTGTCATGTGATCCAACTTCTTTGAGAGACAGGTTATCAGTCTGAAGGTATTTTCCAGAGCCTGGATTAGTAAACCCTGTCCAATCCTCTACCTTTCATGAACATACAATTTGAAAGGCTTCTGTAAATTGGCCAATCATAGTGCGGGAGCCAAAACCAGCTTTTCCTTCAAGGTATCAAAGGCCATCTGACAGTCTCTTGTCTGTTTGGTTCAGAGTCCAGTCCTTTCAAGCAGCTGTACAGTGGTTTTGCTATGAGTCCAAATTTGGAATCCAAATTCAACAGAACCCTGTAATCCCTAAGAACCCACAAATCTGCCTTCAATTTTCTGTTATTTTTAGTATAGCAATGGCTTGTTTTATGTCCACCATCAAGCTCCTAGTGCTCTGATTCAGTTGAAATCCCAGATATGCCACCTTCTGTTTGCAAATCTTGGCCTTGGGAAAATGACACCTTATATCCCCTTTTTGCCAAGTAATTTAGGACTGTGATGGTATTGAGCAACAGTCCTCATAGGTGCTGCTAGTTACCAATATATCATCTACATATTGCAGAAGATTCCCTGATTTCAATTGAATATCCCTTAAGTCCTTGGCTAATACTTCACCAAATATATATGTGGGGAGTTCTTAAATCCTGTGGCAGAAAAGTCCAGCAATGTTGGAGTATGGCTTTTGTTTCTGGGTCCTGCCATTCAAAGATTCATGTATTGGGATGCAGAAAAAAAAAATGCATCCTTCAAGTCTAGGAGTGAAAACCATTTGCAATCGCCAGGCATCATGGTCAACAGAGTACAGGTGTTGAGCATCGTAGGATGCATGTCCTGAACAATATACTTTATTGCTCTACGATCCTATACAAATCAATATTCACCTGAGTGAGACTTTATGACTGCCAAAATGGGAGTGTTAGACTGGGATGACTGAATTAGTCCCAGTTTTAAGAATTTCTGCAGTACTGGCTGAATCCCCTCTAAAGATGCCCTTTTTTTGAGGTGGTACTGTTTCTTCCATGGGATCTTTACCTCTTCTTTTAGGTTAACTTTTATGAGTTGGATGTTAGCCACTTTACCTGGGGTTCCATCAGCCCAGACAGTTTGATCCACCGGTTCATGGATCTCAGGTTGGAAGAGTTCACCCTCAGAAACTTTCCAGGCAAGGCAGGAGTGCCTGGAGCTGTAGAGCATGTTCCAGTGGAACCTCTGTACATAGTTGCTGCTTTTCAGGAGAAAAAGTTATTTGTGTGTACAATTTTCAAAGTAAATCTCAGCCCAACAACGGAACAGGGCAGTCTGGCATGTAGAGAAAACCATGTACGACCTTTTGATCCCCAAGCTGGCATTCTAGGGTTTGAAGGAACACCTGTTTTTGTAACTGTCCAGTCGCTCAAGTTAACTGTTACTGTATCTGAACTTTCCTTGGTTACTTTTGTATTCAGTAGAGTATGTAGCTCCTGTACCTTCAAGAAAATCAACTGGCTTGTTCCCCACCATCAACTCTCTTGGGCTCCCATGGGATACAGTTGTAGGTCAGGAGATGTCCAAGGGAGCCCCTGAGCATCCTTATTTGTCATAGACTCCCTTCACCTTTTTCGCATTTCCTGGTGAGGGAATTTTCCATCCCTACTTTCCCTTTTGAATTTCAGGTACTCTTCTCCAACGGCCCTCCTCTTTGCAGTATGCACATTGATTGGCACCTAGTGGGCCTCTATTTTTCGTTTTAGGGTCCCTCCTCTTCTGGTCTCACCACTCTTTCTAAGAAGACCATAGCCTGCTTTATCTTCCTTGTTTCCCAGGCATTGTAGACTGTAAAGGCTGTGTCTACCAGCTGAGAGGGATTCATTCCCAATGTCCCACCTAAGCTCTGGAATTTCTTTCTGATATCCAGGGCACTTTGCCCACTGAAAGTCATGTTCACAATTTGCACATTCTCTAGTGCCTGTGGATTAGCATCAGTGCATTTCCAATAGGCCTGGTTAGATCCTCTCTAAAATTCAGAAAGGACCTCACTTGGCTTTTGCTAAACAGCCTGTATCATAATCAGGCTCTTTTGCTTAGGCACCTCTTTCTTAAGCCTTTCCTGTATGCACTTTCTGTAATGTTTCAGGAAGGCTAGACCCTCACTATTTGGGTTCCAGTTAGGCATCGTCAGAGGAATTGCCCCAGCCATGTTGAGAGTCCCATTAGGAGTCTCTTGGTGGAGATGTTTGGCCTCTTCATTAGCCTTATTTATAACCAACTGTCTCTCATCCGTGGTTAACAAGATACTGAGGAGAGCCTGTACATCTGCACATGCTGGATGATGGGTGGCAAAAATGGAGGTAATAAGATCTGCCAGGAGGATCTCTCAGGATCATCCTTGTACAAGGGGTTGGAATTCTTCCAATTCAATAAGTCTGAAGTAGAGAACGGAGTATGGGTCCAATAGTAGCCAACAGACTGGCCTTCCTGATTTACTCCATCTATGGGATACTGCCTCGAAAATGGTTTGCTCCAAATAGGTAGGCCCCCTGGCCAAATTGGGTGCCTAATGGGTTCTCAAGGGAGAGACCCATCCTTTGTTTTACAGGGATAGGGCCATTTCCTCTTTGGGCTCTATTTCAGGAGTAGCTTGCAGTGGGATGACAATGGAGGGGGTTCTCCTGCTATGAACCTTGTGTCCTTTGAGGTCAGGGCATTAATGAGACCCATTTCCTTGTTCTCTTTCTCTTCCTATATACTATCAGGAAGAGGTTTCAAGGCCCCTTGCTTTCTCTGCACCATTAAGTGGACCTCTATCTGTGGTGAAATCCTATTATGCAATTACAAATTCCTTGACATAAGGGATTTCATCCCATTTATGCAACTGTTGGCAATACTGTTCCAGTTGCATAATAGTACAGTAATTGGGGAACCACTCATGGACCACCTTTCCTCACAATCCAATATGTATGTAGGCCACACACTATTACAATAACAAACCAATACTTCCTTGGAAATTGGATAATAGCTATATGTACCCCAGTCCACTAAAAGTCTACCCAGTTGACTCCCTCCAGGAAACAACCCAGAATGGCCCCTGTGGGCTCAGATACACAACAGGCCCAACCCTATGACCAAAAGAAGCCAGACAACCTGGGTACATACAGAGAAAACTGGCATCCACAACATCATTATTTTAACAAATGCTCACAGGCAAAGTTTTCTGTCAACTAATCTCACAATCAGTGAACCCAAGCAATTGCCTCCCCAGAAAAAGCCAGTTCTCACACAAACTCTGGTTCACAGTTCTAAAACTGAGATGATCCTCCTTCCCAGACCTGTTTCCTTTCCACCTGCCAGGTGTGTTTAAGTGGCCAACACCCCTAGAGGGTGTGGACAGGAAATTCCCAGAAACTGGGAAGCCCCACAGACATACACCTTGGAGAGGGGAGCATTGACTTGCCTCAAGTAGCTAGGGCCCCACGTTGTGCGCCACAACTGTAACCAAACTAGCAGGGTCCCACCATCTGCCACCTGTAGGCAATAACTCTGGAGACAGAGTCTGGTGGAAAGTAAAATGGAATTTTTGTTTACTTATACACAGATTTCTCGATACCCACCTCCTGTCCCACTGCTGGAGGAGCAAGCAAGCTGCTGGTGTGTGGCCACAGCAGTGGTTACCTGCAGGTTTGCATGTGGGGGAGAGATGCAGGGCTTGTCACCCAGCTGTGCTACCACTCAGGACCTGCTTCCTGGAACCTGCCAGCCCAAATCTTTTCTCATTCCCCCCACCATGCTTCTTCCTTACAGCCTTGCTCCTAGTACTTGCCATGCTCTGTGTCAGGCCTGAAGTGCTCAGGGAGGGGTTCAGAGCTTGCTGGGCCCGCGCTGGAAACATGAACTGCGGACTGGTGGCAGCCGTCCTGGCTCCCGCCTGCATAAAAGGAGTGAGGCTTGCCAGGCCCACACTGCCCTGAGTCTGCCAACCTGAGCCTCCTCTCCTCCCCTCTTACCAGAGCTCAGTGTGCTCCAAGCCCAGTGAGAATGTTCCCAGACCACCCAATCCCCAAGGTCCAGGAACCAGGAACTCCAGCACAGTCAGTCAGGAAGGAGGGGAGAATCTGAGAGAGCAGCATTCCTGCCTGCTCTCCTTTAAAAGGCTCCCCCAGAATCTCCCACACAGCACAAGCAGTTGAGAGGGTAGGCACCCCCCATCCAATCACCTTTTTAGTTTTCAGCACCAGCTTTTGCACATGCATCTTTTCTGTATGCTGCATGAGTCATCTTGGTTACCAGGGCAACAGATGAATGCACCGACTTTGGTGCTTCTGCACTTCTCTCAATATCCAGGAGGGAGTTCTTCCCCATTACAAGGACATAGTGGTTTACTGATATTCATAACTAATTCCATTGGTCCTAGTGCCTGCCATGTAATAATTAATAAATACTGAAAAAATTCTACACACTTATAAAATCATATTTCTGTATTCAAACAATTGCTTTTCTGTTGTGACTTGATAATATTTTCTCTCATTGTGCCTCAACGTCCTGGTGAATTTTGTATTTAATTGCAAGATTTTATGGTACTATCATACTTCCTGTATTAATACATTTGGGAAATGAGGTAGAAATCCTGGAGGGGAGTAAGCAAATGATTCTTAAAAATTGACTCAGTTTTATAGACCTTAAATTTAGCATGTTATTCAGTCAAGAGTAATTCCTTTTAACATACACATCTTGAAAATACACATTAAATAAAACTAGTGAACCAAAATACAATGTATTTTCTTTAGCTAATTGCTAGTCATGATTTGTTAAAACCTATTGGAAACACTAATGTTAATCTTTAAATTTTAATCATTTTCTGCCTCATAGATGATTATTTTAAAATTCACATCTTATTAAAAAACGCTAATGGAGGTCTGTGATTAATAGATAACCTGGTTTTCATTAATTACAATTGCAAATCATTAAAATGGATAGAGATTTTCTTAGTTACATGTTTTATTTTGTTTGTTCGTTTTCGAGTGAAATGCCCTTTTGATGACCAACATGCTGTGCATGTCTGACATTGTTTTGCCTAAAACGACCTGCGCATATGTACATACCAGATAGATCTAATTATTATTTATGTGACTTTTATACTGGCAGTCAGATACACATTTTGTATTTTTATTTTTTTCTGAATTAGGACTGGAAATGATTAATTACAGGGCAGTATTTCCTGTCAAGTTGTGAATAAATATGTTTAGCATTTAGTATAGCTGTTTTACAAACAAGAAAATCCATAGTGCTTGCCAAGCAGTTGATTAAAAAAATGCACTCAATTCATCACATAGTCTCTGTAGGAAAGATCTTTACATTTGTATGGGTTGGCATTTAGTAATTAAATCTCTTTAAACATTTTAATTAGGCTGAAGGCCACCCCAAGCCTTTGCTCTAACTTGAAAACACTTTCAGCTGTAATAGGCAGAAAGCTGTTAGGGACGGCTTGTCACTTTCATGGGAGTCTTAAATCTAGAGCACTGAGTGAACATAAAATCAGCTGGAGAGCCTGCTGGAACTGAGATCACTTTTGAGATTGAGTTCTGTAGCCCACCAGGCCTTTCCAAGGACCTCCGTGCCTACACTCGGGCTGCTGGTCCGGCATATGCTTTGGGAACCACTGTACTAGGAAATTCCTTTGTGATTTAAATGGAACTTTTAAAAAGAGACTTCCATTTGGCAGGTAGTTCAAATATTTCAGAACAAGATACACTTGAGTAATAAAATAGTAAAAAGTGTTTTTATACAAGATTTAGGAAGAGGAGCAGAAGAAAACAAGTGTGATTGCCCCTCTACTTCCCTTCTTTTCATTGAGAGCAGGGTCCTTTCAAGTTCTCATCAACTTCTCTAATAGCAAGCATACAGGTGAGTACATGGAAAAAGACGTTCAGGTTATGATTATTACAATAGCTTTATTAACTCTAAAGAATTTCACAGCCATGCAGTAAACCTACTTTTGCCCACCCCTGTATTGAAGTAGTTGACAGTTCGAACTCTGTCACCATTAGCTGTGTCACCTTCAGCAAATTATGTATTATCTATTGCTTTGTCACAAAATACCCCAAGTTTAGTAGCTTAAAACACCATATATTATCACTTTCAGTTTCCAAGGGTTGGGAATATGGCAGCAGATTAGTGGAGTGTTCTGGCTCAGGGTCTCTCATGAGGATCCAGTCTCTGAAGTATTTGGAATATTTTTTTTTCTGGCTCACTCCCATGGATATTTGTAGGAGCCTTCAATTCCTTGCCTGTCAGCCTCCCCAGATGTCTGCTTATGACATGGCAAGAGGGCACACACAAGGCAGAGGCTACATTCTTTCCGTAACTTAATCTCAGAAGTGATGGTTTTGTTCACTAGAAGCAAGTCACTGAGTCCAGACCATACTCAAGACAAGAAGTAAATTCCATCCCTTGAAGATACTATAAGAGAAGCTTTGGACACATCCTTAAAACCATCACACTATATTAGCCTCAATTTCCTTGTCTGTAAAATGGGAAAATGAGATTTAATTAGAGTTTAATAATAGTAGATATTAAGCTATCATAATCGTCGTAATGTTCTTCACCTTCAACATCAACATGGTTCCTTAAGAATTTTACGTCCAGCTAAAGTGTCTCATGTGTGAAATTCTTCCTACCCATATCTGTGTTATATGAACTGTCACATTTGTAAAAGCCTCCCTCTTTTGAAGTGACTGAAATATACCCTAATAATAAAACCAAACTCTGTACAATCAAGTCAGAGACTGATATCATGATGATCTTAGATGTGAACATCTGTGATAATTTATTACTGAATAGGATTCAGCAACTGTTAAAATAATCAGTTGCATTACCAAGTAGGGTGTGTCCTTCTAACACAAAGGGTGATGGGTCACTCTATCAGTTACCTTAAATATTACTATACCATTTGGCCCTATAATCCATCTCTGTGATTTTTGTCTTAAGAAAACAATGCCAAAATTTTTGATGCAAAAAGATGTTTAGCACAGAATAGTATTTGTGTTTGGCAGCCTCCAAGACAGCCATTAATGACTGATCCTGCCTCTTGATTTTCATGCTCTTGTGTAATCTGCTGCCACTTTATGGTTACTCAACTCACCCTTGACCAAGTAGCTCACTAATATGAAATAGAAATGGAAGATGAGGTTATAAAAAGACTAGCTTCTGTTTTGAGAGCTACCACTCTCTATTTTTACTCATAATAAGTATGATTTTAACTACATCTGTCATCAATTTTCTCTTCACCCCAGAAACACAGAAAGAAATATACAAACTAATGACATTCTGTTCTTTGAGTGTTAAGGACAATGTGCGGTTTGTTTTACTTTTCTCTATTTTCTATCAAGATTAAGTATTATTTTACAATAGAGAAATGCTTAAAAAGAGAAAGAAAGGAAAACAAATGGAACAAAGTACATGTAGGTGTTTTAATATGTGTAGCATTTGAGAAATATTTGATTGTTTAGGGAGAAAAAAGTTGTGAATTTGTGCATTTCAAATTCAGTACCTACAAGGAAAATATATAATTTGAGTTAAGATTATGTAAATTTTAAAAATTTGGGAGAGAGGAAGATGGCGGAGGAGTTAATGGAAGTCATGCTGACCTCCTCCTCCCAAGACCAAACTGGAATTGTGACTAAATAGTGGAGTAATCACCTGGAAAACAGTGGAACGATAGTGGGAGAGTGCGGCCTTGGAGCCGCGGACAGACAGTGGATTCGACTCACACATTCCAATGGGTGACAAGTGTGGTGGAGGCTCGAGAGGGTGGACTGGGTGCCCACGGGCACCAGCAGCAGAGGGACATTGAAACGGCCAGTTAGCTTCCCCCGAGAAGAACGGGGTCTGAATCATAAACAGGGACCCCTAAACCATAGCTGCTAAAACCAAGAAAATACAGACAAAGCGCAACTCCAAAAAGGTTTGGGGCACTCTCTGCCAGAGACAGGTGGCTGGGGATGCAAAGAGACACTTAAAGGGCCAACGCAAAATTTGCAGTGGCAGCCACCCTCCTTGATCTCTGGGTAGAGGTGGCAGCAGGGTGGGCTGGTGCCTGAGAAAACATTGATGAGGAAAACTGTGAAGAGAACTGAGACGGCAGCTGGTGGAGCCCTGGTGATAACGCACCTCCCACTCTGCAGCTACCATCTCACTCGGGCATAAAGGAATCAATTAACCTGCCTTTTGTGCACTCCACACACAGCTTGTGCACGTGTGAGCTGGGGGGCTAAGTGCAGACAAGCTGGAAGAAATAGAGGATCCCTGGCTAAAGGGGAGACACAGCTGCATTGAGAGCCTTGAGGAGAGACTGGAGACGGAGGCCTTGGGGAAAGAACTGGAAGAGGAACTAGGGAGTCCCGACTCCTTCTCCTTTCTGTAGTCTCCATTGTGCGGGAAGAGGCCATACCCCCAAAGAGCCACAAGCTGAAAAGCACACAATAGACAGCCCAAAACCACCCAGTGCAGGCGCGCACACTTGCGCCGAGTGGCCGGCGAGAGTTGGCAAGCGTGTGTGTGGACCCGCGTGGGCTGGCGAGGGCTCCCACAGGTTGGCACCCATGGTGCCTGTGAGAGAGTGTACAGATTGGCGAGGGTAGGTGTAAATTGACCCGTGCAGGCCTGCGAGTGCAGAGCGGTCCGCAGAAATAGTGGATCCCAGGGCGAAGGGTTCACACAGCTACCCAAAGCAGGAGTCAGACACAGACAGTAGACTCTTGGAAGGCTCAAACAAAGGGCCCAAGGTCATATAGGGTCAACAACTGACATCATCATAGGCAGACCCAGAAAGAAAAGTAAAGGAATAAATAAATAAATAAATAAATAAATAAATAAATAAAAGACCCGCCTACTACCATAAAAGTTTAATCCACAAACTAAGGAAATCTAGAGGGATCAATTGAAGCAGAAGCATAGATAATAAATAAATAAATAAATAAATAAATAAATAACAGACTCTCACAAAAATAGGAGGAAAACGAAGTTCCCCCCCAAATGAGTAGAAAAAGAGACTCCCCACAGAGAGAGCTAAATAAAATAGAGTCAAGGGAACTACTAGATACTGAATACAAAACAATGGTACTAAGGAAGCTCAATGAGCTCAGCAAGCTCAAAGATAACTATGAGAAATTGCAGAGAAACTATCACGATCTTACAGCAAACTATATCAACCTGGAAAAGGACATAGAAACTATCAAGAAGACACAAGAGGATATGAAGAATACCATTTCTGAATTGAAGAACACAGTAGAAGGAATCCAAAGCTGGCTGGAAGAAGCCGAGGATCGAATCAGTGAGATGGAGGATAAGGTAGAAAGAAGCTCCCAGAAAGAACAAGAAATGTAAAAAAAACTCAAAAAGAATGAAGAGGCATTTAGGGAAATGCAGGACAACCTGAAATGCAATAATATCCGTATAATAGGGATATCAGAAGAAGAAGAGGAGCAAGGGATAGAGAACCTCCTCGAAAAAGTAAGGATGGAAAATTTCCCTAATTTGAGGAGAGAAAGGCTATCATGGATCCAGGAGGCACAGAGGACCCCACTCAAGAGGGACTCAAAGAGGTCCACTCCAAGACACATCATCATTAAAATGGCAACTATCAAAGACAAAGAGAGAATCCTCAAGGCAGCAAGGGAGAAGGAGAAAGTAACATAAAAGGGGGCCCCGATATGTCTAGGAGCTGACTTCTCAACAGAAACACTACAAGCCAGAAGGGAATGGCAACAAATATTTCAAGCCATGACAAGCAAGGGCCTACAGCCAAGGCTGCTCTACCCAGCTAGGCTCTCAATTAAAACACAAGGGGAAATAAGGAGTTTCCCAGACAAGAAAAGGCTAAAAGAATACATCTTAACCAAACCAGCACTCCAAGATATGCTAAGGGGACTGGTTTAAGAAGATGAAGGAAAAGAATGAGACAGAGAGGAACACAGGTACAAAGAGAAAAGATGAGTAAGTTTCTATCAGTAATATCTCTCAGTGTGAATGGACTAAATGCCCCAATCAAAAGACACAGGGTAGCTGAATGGATAAGAAAACATGACCCACACATATGCTGCCTACAAGAGACCCACCTCAGAGCAAGAGACCTACACAGATTGAAAGTAAATGGAAGGAAAGAAATATTCCAAGCAAAAGGGCAAGAGAAAAAGGCCGGGGTTGCCATATTGTATCAGACAAAGTAGATTTCAAAACAAATGCCATAAAAAGAGACCCAGAGGGGCACTTTATAATACTTAAAGGAAGAATGTATCAAGAAGACAACAACATTGTAAACTTATATGCTCCCAATATAAGAGCCCCCAAGTATATAAGGAAATTATATCAAAAAATTATGTCAAAAAAGATATAGACAGCAACACACTGATCGTAGGGGATTTCAACACCACACTGTTAAAAATGGACAGATGTTCAAAACAAAACATTAATAAACATGTGGTGCAAATGACACACTGAATCAAAGAGACTTAACTGACATATAGAGAGCCTTACATCCCAAAGAAGAAAAGTACACATTCTTTTCAAATGCTCATGGCAGTCTTTCAAAGATAGACCACATGACTGGACACAAAGCAAACTTCAGCAAATTAAGGAAAATTGAAATAATACCAAACTTTTTCTCAGACCACAGGGGCTTGAAACTGGAAATCAACCTTGAAGAGAAACTTCAAAAACTTGCAAACTCATGGAGAATTAACAGTAGACTATTAAACAATGAATGGCTCAATAATGAGATAAGAAAGAAATCAAAAAATTCTGGAAACAAATGAAAATGAGCAGACAACAGTCCAACCTAAGGGACACAGCAAAGACAGTCCTGAGAGGGAAGTTCATAGCAATACAGGCTTCCGTAAAAAAGATGAAAACATTTCAAATACAAGACCTAACACTACAACTTCAAGAACTGGAGAAACAACAACAAATAAATCCCAGAGCAAGTAGAAGGAAGGAAATAGTCAACATTAGAGCAGTACTGAATGACATAGAGACAAAAAGAACAATTCAGAAGATCAACCAATCCAGAAGCTGGTTCTTTGAAAAGATAAGTAAAATTGACAAGCCTTTAAACAGACTCATCAAGAATAAAAGGGAGAGGACCCAAATAAATAATCTCAGAAATGAAAGAGGAAAAATAACAACTGATACCACAGAAATACAAAGGATTGTCAGAAATTATGTGAACAATTATATGCCAAGAAATTTGAAAACATTGATGAAATGGACAAATATTTAGAAAAGTATAATCTTCCAACACTGAAGGAGGAAGAAACAGAAAGCTTGAACAGACTGATAACAGCTGGGGAAATTGAAGCAGTAATCAGGAAACTCGCTGCACACAAAAGCCCAGGGCAAGACGGTTTCACAGGAGAATTTTACAAAATATATAAGGAAGAGCTAACCCCTGTCCTTCTCAGACTATTCCAAAAAATCCAAGAGGAGGGAACACTACCAGACTGTTCCTATGAGGCCAGCATCACCCTGATCCCAAAACCAGATAAAGACACTACAAAGAAAGAAAACTACAGGCCAATTTCGCTGATGAACATAGATGCTAAAATCCCAAACAAAATATTGGCAAACCGCATCCAGCAATACATTAAAAAGATTATTCACCACAATCAAGGGGGATTCATCCCAGGCATGCAGGGATGGTTCAATATATGCAAATCAGTAAACATAATACCTCACATAAATAAAAGACAAAAACCACATGATCATCTCAATAGATACAGAAAAAGCATTCGATAAGGCACAGCACCCATTTATGATCAAAACACTCAGCAAAATGGGAATAAATAGGGCATTCCTCAATGTAATAAAGGCCATATGTGAAAAACCTACAGCCAATATCATACTCAAAGGGCAAAAACTAAAATTTTCCCACGAAGATCGGGAATACGACAAGGATGTCCGCTTTCACCACTTTTTTTCAACATCCTACTGGAAGTTCTAGCCACAGTAGTCAGACAAAAAAAAAAAAAAGAAGTAAAAGGCATCCAAATAGGAAAGGAGAAAGTAAAGCTACCATTGTTTGTAGATGACATGATAGTGTACATAGAGAACCCTGTAGACTCTACCAAAAAACTCCTCAACCTAATAAGTGAATTTGGCAAAACAGCAGGATACAAAGTCAACATTCAGAAATCAAAGGCATTTTTGTACACCAGCAATGAAATAGAAGAAGAAATCAGGAAAAAAATACCATGCATTATAGCAAGAAGAAAAATAAAATACCTAGGCATAAATTTAACCAAAGACATAAAAAACCTGTACGCAGAAAACTATACAACATTGAAAAAAGAAATTAAGGAAGACACAAATAAATGGAAGCATATACCGTGCTCATGGATTGGAAGAATTAATATCATCAAAATGTCCATACTACCCAAAGCAATTTATAGATTCAACGCGATCCCTATTAAGATACCAATGATGTATTTCACAGAGATAGGACAGACATTTGAATAATTTATATGGAACCATACACGACCCCGAATACCCTCAGCAATTTTGAGAAGGAAACACAAAGTAGGAGGGATCACAATACCGGACATCAAACTCCACTACAAAGCCACTATACTCAGAACAATCTGGTACTGGCACAAGAACAGACCCATAGACCAGTGGAACAGAATAGAAAGCCCAGAAATAAGCAAAGGTCTATATGGGCACCTAATATTTGACAAAGGGGGCAGAAGCATAAAATGGAGCAATAATAGCCTCTTCAACAAATGGTGTTGAGAGAGCTGGACAGCTACATGCCAAAAATTGAAATTGGATCATCAGCTGACACCACACACAAAAATTAACTCAAGATGGATAAAAAACTTAAATATAAGTTGCAACACTATCAAAGTCCTAGAGGAGAACATTGACAGGAAACTCTCAGATATCCACGAAGCAATTTTTTCACTGATATGTCTCCTAAAGCAAGGGACATAAAGAAAGGAATAAACAAGTGGGACCTCATCAAAATAAGAAGCTTCTGCATGGCTAAAGAAAACATCAGCAAAATGAAAAGGGAGCCAAACCTATGGGAAAATATATTCGCTAATGATACATCAGATAGAGGTTTGATCTCCAAGATATATAAAGAACTCACTCGACTCCACTCCAAGAAGACCAACGATCCAACCAAAAAATGGGCAAAGGACTTGGGCAGACGCTTTTCCAAGGAGGTACAGAGGGCCCAGAGTCATTTGAAGAGATGCTCGGCATCACTAGCCATCAGAGAAATGCAGATCAAAACCAGCCACTGCGAGATACCACCTCACAGCGGTCAGAATGGCCATCATACACAGATCAGCAAATAACAGATGCTGGCGAGGCTGTGGAGAAAAGGGAACACTAGTACACTCTTGATGGGAATGCAGACTGGTGCAGCCATTGTGGAAAGTAGTGTGGAATTTCCTCAGAAAGCTAAAAATGGAACTGCCTTTTGATCCAGTGATTCCCCTGCTGGGACTATACCCTAAGAATCCCAAAATGCCAACTCAAAAGAACCTATGCACCCCAATGTTCATAGCAGCAGAATTTACATTAGCCAAGTGTTGGAAGCAACCTAAATGCCCATCAGTAGATGATTGGATCAAAATTTATGGTACATACACACAATGGAATACTATGCAGGAGAAAGAAAAAAAGAACTACTAAACTTCGCGACAGCACGGATGGAAGTGGAGAGCATTATGCTAAGCGAAAAAAGCCAGGGGGCGAAAGACAAATACCATATGATCTCACCTATAAGTGGAACCTAACCAACAATACAAAGATGCAAGGAAAATAAGACCAGCAACACTGAAAGGAAAAGAAATTAACAGAGACAAGAGGGAAGGAGGGAGCGGGGGTGGGGAAATGGAAGGGAAGGGGAAAGTCAAGGAACATATAGCAAGGACTCATGGACAAAACCAAAGGGGAAGAGCTGAGGGAGGGATAGAGGGAGGGGACAAGGGAAAGTGGTTGGGGGGAGGCAGAGACAAATGTATTTGAAAAAATAAATTAAAATAAAATTTAAAAAAATTAAAAATTGTTGCTATCTTTATTTATAATCTTTGTCTATATGTGCACATGCATGCCATATGGCAAGATGAGATGCAAGGGCTTTACTTCTTTCCTCTTTCCATTCCAAATAAATGGGCAGGAGGACTATATTGGGGAGCAGCCAGGCCAACTCCAATCTCATATGTAATACTATTCTCAAATGCGCATTTTTCATGCATCCCATCAGTTGTTGGGTGAGTCCATCACAAGTAAGGGGTAATAATTAAATATATAAACCCATGAAAGATTTAGTACTTGTATTTGTACACAAAGTATCAAAGATTCAAGGTCAAACCTATAATAGCTTAACTCACTTGCATATCCATATATTTCCTTGAGTAGGAAACTACAGCAATTCTCTCTCCTCCACTGGGTGGTATAGTACACCTGTTCTGTATAATTCTCAGCCAACTACAAGTGCTCTTGCATGCGGACAGTGTGTTACCTTGTAGTAATTCATTTAGAGCCAAACAATGTGCTTTCAAGATCTTTTAACAATTATTTTCCTTCTGAACAAAATGAGAGAATAAGCTTAAAATACTACCTCAATCCTTAGTCTCAAATACAGAAAATATGTATTATTAACACCAGAAGTTGTTAAAGGTCGTAATGATAATAAGTTATCTCCACCACATGGTGATAATGGATTTTTTATTATTAAAGTAAGTTGCAGCCTTTTTTTATAGACACCAATTAAATCAGAGAAAATATAAAAATGCAAAATTACTATACAGTTTAAATTGAGGAAGCTCTTAAGACTAAGTGGGGTGAATGTACATGCATCGTCTTATAGATTAAAAAACATAAACTTTATTTTAGCCCACTATTATGTCCACATATATGTGGCTTTAAGGTTACAGAAATAGAAAAGCTAATGATAAAGTTTTTTAAAGGAAAATGAGCCTTAAAAGCAACGTTTTGGTTTTTTTTAAACTAACGAAGTACAGACAAGAGAACATTACATAGTTTCTTGATTATGACTTTTTCTCTTTAAATAAGTCCACTTAGGAACAAATATGCACACAGCCAAATGGAATTTACACTGAACATTTAATATAGTTCAGTGGTCTCTTCCTCCTGAGGAGTGATTTTTAGAGTAATAAAGGGAATTTTACAGTGAAGCTCTATGAATATTATCTGAACCTTAAGTGTATGAAAAACTAATAACTCCCAGAAGAAACCTCTGAAATTAAATTTGCTGTCAAAAAAATGTGTATGTTTTAGTATACATATATTTTTAAAAACTTAGAATCCTACTAAATTTAGTACTTTGGAGACTATCCCATTTGGTTTGGCCAATTCAGAAAATAAAATTAAATACAAAGAATGAACATTAGTTGTCAGCATCACAGAAATATAGCTAATAAACTCAAATTTTAGCAAAATGTATCAATTTTAAGAACAAAGGCTCCTCCCACAAGATCCTATCTTTCTAAATGCAATGCCATTAGGGACAACAAATTACCAAGAAAAGAAATAAAACTTTGCTGAAAACAGGTAAAAATCTTTCTGGTCCCAAACAATGTGAAGCAATTGAATGTTGCTGCTAGCCAGGCTTTCTCTAGACACCCATCTTGTGATTACCTGTAGCACTCTCCAAAGGAGAGCCCCACCAGGGATGGGCTCGGCTGTGACAAAGTCATCCTTACGCTAAGAATGCACTCCAACAGGTGGGAAGGTAAACTAGTAGTGAGAAGAGTAGATAACAAAGCATTACTGAATGCCATTTACAAAATCCTATTGTCACAAAAGACCAAATACTTATGAATCTTCATTGGTAAAAGTTGAGACCTCCGGGATGGAGGTGGTGGGGGAGGGAAGAACTAGATACTACAGTACTCATACTAAATAGCTATTAAATTGTCATCAATAATATTACTATGGAATTACATGGCACTTTCATCCGCAAGTGCAAGGTAAAAATTCACTACTATTTTTCTATAAAACTCTCATTTAGTTTTTTTTGTCTTATTTAAAGATATATGACCCCTACACAAATTTTTACTTTTTTATTTTATTTATTTTTTCAAATACATTTGTCTCTGCCTCCCCCTCAACCACTTTCCCTTGCCCCCTCCCTCCCTCAACTCTTCCCCTTTGGTTTTGTCCATGAGTCCTTGATATATTTCCCTTGACTTATCCCTTCCCATCCTTTCCCCCCCGCCCTCCCCTCCCTCTTTCCCTTTTGTCTCTGTTGGTTTCTTTTCCTTTCAGTGTTACTGGTCTTATTCCTTGCATCTTTGTATTATTGGTTAGGTTCCACTTATAGGTGAGATATAGTATTTGTCTTTCGCCCCCTGGCTTATTTCGCTTACCATAATGCTCTCTAGTTCCATCCGTGCTGTCGTGAAGTTTAGTATTTCCTTTTTTCTTTCTGCTGCATAGTATTCCATTGTATAAATGTACCATACTTTTAATCCAATCATGTACTGATGGGCATTTAGGTTGCTTCCAACACTTGGCTAATGTAAATTCTGCTGCTATGAACATTGGGGTGCATAGGTTCTTTTGAGTTGGCATTTTGGGATTCTTAGGGTATAGTCCCAGCAGGGGAATCACTGGATCAAAAGGCAGTTCCATTTTTAGCTTTCTGAGGAAATTCCACACTACTTTCCACAATGGCTGCACCAGTCTGCATTCCCATCAAGAGTGTACTAGTGTTCCCTTTTCTCCACAGCCTCGCCAGCATCTGTTATTTGCTGATCTGTGTATGATGGCCATTCTGACCGCTGTGAGGTGGTATCTCGCAGTGGCTGGTTTTGATCTGCATTTCTCTGATGGCTAGTGATGCCGAGCATCTCTTCAAATGACTCTGGGCCCTCTGTACCTCCTTGGAAAAGCGTCTGCCCAAGTCCTTTGCCCATTTTTTGGTTGGATCGTTGGTCTTCTTGGAGTGGAGTCGAGTGAGTTCTTTATATATCTTGGAGATCAAACCTCTATCTGATGTATCATTAGCGAATATATTTTCCCATAGGTTTGGCTCCCTTTTCATTTTGCTGATGTTTTCTTTAGCCATGCAGAAGCTTCTTATTTTGATGAGGTCCCACTTGTTTATTCCTTTCTTTATGTCCCTTGCTTTAGGAGACATATCAGTGAAAAAATTGCTTCGTGGATATCTGAGAGTTTCCTGTCAATGTTCTCCTCTAGGACTTTGATAGTGTTGCAACTTATATTTAAGTTTTTTATCCATCTTGAGTTAATTTTTGTGTGTGGTGTCAGCTGATGATCCAATTTCAATTTTTGGCATGTAGCCGTCCAGCTCTCCCAACACCATTTGTTGAAGAGGCTATTATTGCTCCATTTTATGCTTCTGCCCCCTTTGTCAAATATTAGGTGCCCATATAGACCTTTGCTTATTTCTGGGCTTTCTATTCTGTTCCACTGGTCTATGGGTCTGTTCTTGTGCCAGTACCAGATTGTTCTGAGTATAGTGGCTTTGTAGTGGAGTTTGATGTCCGGTATTGTGATCCCTCCTACTTTGTGTTTCCTTCTCAAAATTGCTGAGGGTATTCGGGGTCGTGTATGGTTCCATATAAATTATTCAAATGTCTGTCCTATCTCTGTGAAATACATCATTGGTATCTTAATAGGGATCGCGTTGAATCTATAAATTGCTTTGGGTAGTATGGACATTTTGATGATATTAATTCTTCCAATCCATGAGCACGGTATATGCTTCCATTTATTTGTGTCTTCCTTAATTTCTTTTTTCAATGTTGTATAGTTTTCTGCGTACAGGTTTTTTATGTCTTTGGTTAAATTTATGCCTAGGTATTTTATTTTTCTTCTTGCTATAATGCATGGTATTTTTTTCCTGATTTCTTCTTCTATTTCATTGCTGGTGTACAAAAATGCCTTTGATTTCTGAATGTTGACTTTGTATCCTGCTGTTTTGCCAAATTCACTTATTAGGTTGAGGAGTTTTTTGGTAGAGTCTACAGGGTTCTCTATGTACACTATCATGTCATCTGCAAGCAATGATAGCTTTACTTTCTCCTTTCCTATTTGGATGCCTTTTACTTCTTTTTTTTTTTTTTTTTTGTCTGACTACTGTGGCTAGAACTTCCAGTAGGATGTTGAAAAAAGTGGTGAAAGCGGACATCCTTGTCGTATTCCCGATCTTAGTGATAAAATTTTAGTTTTTGCCCTTTGAGTATGATATTGGCTGTAGGTTTTTCACATATGTCCTTTATTACGTTGAGGAATGCCCTATTTATTCCCATTTTGCTGAGTGTTTTGATCATAAATGGGTGCTGTGCCTTATCGAATACTTTTTCTGCATCTATCGAGATGATCGTGCGTTTTTGTCTTTTATTTATGTGATATATTACGTCTATTGACTTGTTTATTGAAAAATCCCTGCGTCCCTGGGATGAATCCCACTTGATCATGGTGGATAAACTTTTTAATGTATTGCTGGATTCGGTTTGCCAATATTTTGTTGAGGATTTTAGCATCTATGTTCATCAGCGAAATTGGCCTGTAGTTTTCTTTCTTTGTAGTGTCTTTATCTGGTTTTGGGATCAGGGTGATGCTGGCCTCATAGGAACAGTCTGGGAGTCTACCCTCCTCTTGGATTGTCTGGAATAGTCTGAGAAGGACAGGGGTTAGCTTTTCCTTAAGTGTTTTGTAAAGTTCTCCTGTGAAACCGTCTTGCCCTGGGCTTTTGTGTGCAGCGAGTTTCTTGATTACTGCTTCAATTTCCCCAGCTGTTATCAGTCTGTTCAAGCTTTCTGTTTCTTCCTCCTTCAGTGTTGGACGATTATACTTTTCTAAATATTTGTCCATTTCATCAATGTTTTCAAATTTCTTGGCATATAATTGTTCACATAATTTCTGACAATCCTTTGTATTTCTGTGGTATCAGTTGTTATGTCTCCTCTTTCATTTCTGATATTATTTATTTGGGTCCTCTCCCATTTTTTTTTTGATGAGTCTGCTTAAAGGCTTGTCAATTTTACTTATCTTTTCAAAGAACCAGCTTCTGGATTGGTTGATACTTTGGATTGTTCTTTTCGTCTGTATATCATTCAGTTCTGCTCTAATTTTGACTATTTCCTTGTATTTGCTCTGGGATTTATTTGTTGTTGTGTCTCCAATTCATGAATTTGTAGTGTTAGGTCTTTTATTTGAAATGTTTCTATCTTTTTTAGGTAAGCCTGTGTTGCTATGAACTTCCCTCTCAGGACCGTTTTTGCTGTGTTCCTTAGAGTTTGGACTGTTGTCTGTTCATTTTCGTTTGTTTCCAGAAATTTTTTGATTTCTTCTCTTATCTCATTCTTGACCTATTCATTGTCTAATAGTCTACACTTCAGTCTCCATGAGTTTGCTAGTTTTTGAAGTTTCTCTTTGAGGTTCATTACCAATTTCAAGCCCCTGTGGTCCGAGAAAAAGTTTGGTATTATTTCAATTTTCCTGAATTTGCTGAGGTTTGCTTTGAGTCCTATCATGTGGTCTATCTTTGAAAAACTGCTATGAGTATTTGAAAAGAATGTGTATTTTTCTTCTTTGGGATGTAAGGTTCTATATATGTCAGTTAAGTGTATATGATTTAGTGCATCATTCAGTGCCACAATATGATTATTGATGTTTTGTTTAGAAGAGCTGTCCATTTTTGACAGTGCGGTATTGAAATCCCCTACTATCAGTGTGTTGCTGTCTATATCTTTTTTGAAGTTGTCCAACAATTTCCTTATAAACTTGGGGGCTCCTATATTGGGTGCATATAAGTTTACAATGTTGATGTCTTCTTGATACATTCTTCCTTTAAGTATTATAAAGTGCCCCTCTGGGTCTCTTTTTATGGCATTTGTTTTGAAATCTACTTTGTCTGATACAATATGGCAACCCCGGCCTTTTTCTCTTGCCCTTTTGCTTGGAATATTTCTTTCCTTCCATTTACTTTCAATCTGTGTAGGTCTCTTGCTCTGAGGTGGGTCTCTTGTAGGCAGCATATGTGTGGGTCATGTTTTCTTATCCATTCAGCTACCCTGTGTCTTTTGATTGGGGCATTTAGTCCATTCACACTGAGAGATATTACTGATAGAAACTTACTCATCTTTTCTCTTTGTACCTGTGTTCCTCTCTGTCTCATTCTTTTCCTTCATCTTCTTAAACCAGTCCCCTTAGCATATCTTGGAGTGCTGGTTTGGTTAAGATGTATTCTTTTAGCCTTTTCTTGTCTGGGAAACTCCTTATTTCCCCTTGTGTTTTAATTGAGAGCCTAGCTGGGTAGAGCAGCCTTGGCTGTAGGCCCTTGCTTGTCATGGCTTGAAATATTTGTTGCCATTCCCTTCTGGCTTGTAGTGTTTCTGTTGAGAAGTCAGCTCCTAGACATATCGGGGCCCCCTTTTATGTTACTTTCTCCTTCTCCCTTGCTGCCTTGAGGATTCTCTCTTTGTCTTTGATAGTTGCCATTTTAATGATGATGTGTCTTGGAGTGGACCTCTTTGAGTCCCTCTTGAGTGGGGTCCTCTGTGCCTCCTGGATCCATGATAGCCTTTCTCTCCTCAAATTAGGGAAATTTTCCATCCTTACTTTTTCGAGGAGGTTCTCTATCCCTTGCTCCTCTTCTTCTTCTGATATCCCTATTATACGGATATTATTGCATTTCAGGTTGTCCTGCATTTCCCTAAATGCCTCTTCATTCTTTTTGAGTTTTTTTTACATTTCTTGTTCTTTCTGGGAGCTTCTTTCTACCTTATCCTCCATCTCACTGATTCGATCCTCGGCTTCTTCCAGCCAGCTTTGGATTCCTTCTACTGTGTTCTTCAATTCAGAAATGGTATTCTTCATATCCTCTTGTGTCTTCTTGATAGTTTCTATGTCCTTTTCCAGGTTGATATAGTTTGCTGTAAGATCGTGATAGTTTCTCTGCAATTTCTCATAGTTATCTTTGAGCTTGCTGAGCTCATTGAGCTTCCTTAGAACCATTGTTTTGAATTCAATATCTGATAGACCCCCTGCCTCTATTTCATTCAGCACTCTCTGTGGAGAGTCCCCTTTTCCACTCATTTGGGAGGAACTTCTTTTTCTCCCCATTTTTGTGAGAGTGTGTTAAGTATTTTTGTCCTTTACTTTTCCTTCTGGGCCTGGCTCTGATGATGTCAGTTGTTTACCCTATATGACCTTAGGTTGTTTGTTTGAGTCTTCCAAGAGTCTACTGTCTGTGTCTGACTCCTGCCTGGGGCAGCTCTGATCTCTTTGGTGAAGGCTGGGCTATGTTTTGGGATCTCTCTGCACTCTCACGCCCGCTCCTTGAGTGCGCTCCTGACACGGCAGGATCCCCCACCTGCCTGGGCTCGCATGTGCTTGCCCCAGACCAGGGGGCTTATTCGCGACCTCGCATACTCATCTGGCCCCCCTGGCTGGCGAGCTCCCCAACACTGGTTTGTTTAGGGTCTTCTATTGTGTGTTTTCCCCGCTTTTGGCTCTTTGGGTGCATTGCTTGCCCTCGCCAAATGGGGACTACGGAAATCTGAGGAAGTCAGCTCCAGGACTCTCCAGCTAATCCTGTCTCCGGTCTCTCCTCCAGGGACTCTGCGCAACTCCTGGACCCCTCCGGCCGTGGATCCACCAACTCTGTGGGCCTCTCTGCAAACGCAGGCGGGTGGGTCTATTTATGCCTACCCTTGCCACTCTGTGCACTCCCTCGCAGACTGCATGGGTGCCAATCTGTGGGAGGCCCCGCCAGTCAGTGCAAGCATTCGCCAGCCCGCGTGGGTCACATACACGCTCACCAACCCTCGCTGGCCACTCGGCACAAGTGTGCGGGCCTGCACTCGGTGTTTTCAGGGTATCTATGTGTTCTTTTCGGCTTTTGGCTCATTGAGGGTATGGCCTCTTCCTGTGCAATGGAGACTACGGGAAGGAAAAGGAGTCAGGACTCCCCAGTTCCTCCTCCAGTTATTTCCCCAACGCCTCTGTTTCTAGTCTCTCCTCAGGGGTCTCTGGGCAGTTCTTTGACCCCTTCGGCCAAGGATCCAGCACCTGTGTGGCCTGCGTTTCAATCGCAGGCAGTGTGGTTCCTGCGCGCCCCTCTTCTGCGTCTTTGGGGGCGTGCCCTTCCAGCCCACAATGGAGACTACTGAAAGCGGAGGGTGTCGCGGTTCCCTGGTTTCCCCTCCCATTCTTTCCCCAACGCCTCCGTCTCCAGTCTGTCCTCAAGGCTCTCCCAGGCAGTCTGCACTCAGTCCCCCAGCTCACATGCGTACAAGCTCTGTGCGGAGCTCACCAAAGGCAGGTTAGTTGATTCCCTTATGCCTGAGTGGGATGGTAGCTGCAGAGTGGGAGGTGCATTATCACCCAGGCTCCACCAGCTGCCCTCTCAGTTCTCTTCACAAAGTTTTCCTCACCAGTCTTTTCCCAGGCACTAGCCCACCCTGCTGCCACCTCTACCCAGAGATCAAGGAGGGTGACTGCCACTGCAATTTTTGCATTGGCCCTTTAAATGTCTCTTTGCATCCCCAGCCACCTGTCTCTGGCAGAGAGCGCCCCTAAGCTTTTCGGGGTTGCATTTTGTCTGTATTTTCTTGGTTTTAGCAGCTATGGTTTAGGGGTCCCTGTTTATGATTCAGACCCCATTCTTCTCAGGGGGATCCAACTGGCCGTTTCAATGTCCCTCTGGTGCTGGTGTCCGTGGGCACCCAGCCCACCCTCTCGAGCCTCCACTGCACTTCTCGCCCGTTGGGATGTGTGAGAGTTGAATCCACTGTCTGTCCACGGCTCCAAGGCTCCTCTCCCTCTATCGTTCTACTGCTTTCCAGGTGATTACTCCACTATTTAGTCGCAATTCCAGTTTGGTCTTGGAAGGAGGTCAGCGTGACTCCCATTCTCTCCTGCGCCATCTTCTCCCCGCAACAATTTTTTAAATGAAGCATTTTCTTTGTATTCAGAGTTGACCACCATCACCCCTATCTCTAACCAGTATAAAATCTCACTTCTGGCCTCCTCCTCCCATTTCAAGTGTCCAGAAATTATTTTATTTTATTTTATTTTATTTTATTTTATTTTTTTGATTTTGTACCCAGTGCACAGTTTAAACTGAACTTACCGTAGGTGTAGCCCATTTCCTGACTCAGTGAGACAGTGGTCATGACCTTCATCCTTGTGTGTGTGTGTGCTGTTTTGTTTGTCAGAGAGATTTTTAACTGATTATTTCACTTGATCAGCTTGCACATATTGCCGTTACTCTCACTTCAGTGATTTGGAGAGGCATGATTAGCACTCCTGAAACCTGTGTCTCCCATGTCCTTTGTCTACTTCTGGATCTGTGATGGCATCTTGTGTTTGCTGCCATTGCTCAGTTAGACTTCCCGCAGGTATAGAAAGCCTTTTTCTTTATAATTTTTTATGAACAGAAATTAAACCAATTATTAAAACAGCTAGTAGACAGTTAAAAAGATGTATTTTATAGATATTTTTATAGAGCTAAACTTAACTGAGTACCTCACTGCAAATTAATTTCCTTTTCGATAAATCCTGTACCTCACAATCCCTGGCTAACATGACCCTTGTTTAGTCTTCAGATCTTAAATTCAATTTACCCAATCTCTGGATTTATTAGTAATTCCCCAGAGAACTGTCTGTCCTTCTGAATGTTTGAGCAGTTTCCTTAATCAGCTAATGTGTTAGGCTCACTACACCTCACTACTCAGTTTCTACCTCACATCTCAGTTCTCTTTAGAAAGAAATAGCCTTTCTTCCCTGTACAGTGGCTAAAAGAGAGAAAAGTCACTCGATAACTTGATCCTGAGCTACTTTCTCCACTTCTACAAGTAGAAAAGATTGTCCCCATCAACACCTCCTCTCCACCAATTTTTGTTGTTGAGAGGACATCCCAACTCCCATCTGGAATTTTTTAACTGAATAAAATTAGCCATTTTCAACCAGTTTCAGCCAATTAGGTCACAACTTGTAAATGGAATGAGAATATAAACTTAAAGTAACATTCCAACTAACCATTTTTAAACTCATAAACAAGGGTTTGGGGAAGTCATGTGAAGTGGTTTCCCTTGGAGGTTCATTGAGGATTTAACATAATGTTTATGTGGGTAGATTTTATAAAAGTGCTATTTTGAAATTTTACTAGATGACATGACTCTCAGCAAATTTCCCCATAAGTACACTAAACAGAATAGACAATAGACAGACTATTCCCTTTAAGTTAGAGTTCACTGTCCAGCATGACAAGGTACCACCATCAGTTTTATTTCTTGCCCAGGATTTGAATTCACAGGATTTTAAGAAGATAGAAAACTCAGGAGACATTAGGCATTCCTTGCAATTTAATTGAACTCAATAAATGTATACTGAGCTACTAAAACTCTGACCTTGGTGTTGTGGGGAAGGACTTCAATATGGAAGGGTTGCAAAAATAAGGTTCTGTTTCTGCCCTCAGATAAATTTGGAGTAGAGAAATATTGTATAGCTGGAACATTCACAGCTGACCAGAGAAAGTTTTCCTTCAGTCTGGTGCACCATGCAACTAATTACTTGCTGCTTGGTTATTGACATAACTTTAATAAATCAGCAAAACAATGACTAGCAATCCAATATTGCCAGATTCAAAATTAAAGATGTTGCCGTCATCTGTGAAGGGTATAGTTAAATAGGTAGTTACCCCTCCCACGTGGTCTTTCTCCCATTATTAAATTTGGGCCCTGCTAGAGCACTTTTTTTTTTTCCTTTAAAGTGGCTATTTCCTTTGTTTGTTTTTTTTTTCCAATTTATATTTTAGAGACAGAGGAAGCGAAGGAGAAAGAGAAGGAAACATCGATATGAGAGAGAAACATCAGTTGGTTGCCTCTCACACGTGCCCCAACCAGGTACAAACCTGTAAGCTAGACAGGCGTGTGCCCTGATGGGGAACCAAACCAGTGTCCTTTTGCTTTGGGGAATGATGCCCAACCAACTGAGCCATGCTGGGCAAGATTAGAGCACCTTTTGACAGGTAAAAAATGCAGTTGGGACAAAGGGAGTCTAAGTAGACTATCCATCATCCCTTCCTGGTATACTTAAGGTCAGTCCCACTCAATGTACCACCCACGGAGATTAAACTTGGTCTGCAATGGCCTACCAAGCTGCCAGTTGCTGACACTTAATTGATTATTATTTGTTTATTTTTCATTTTGGTTTGAAGGTTGAACTGAGTTTTCCTGCTAACCAAGTAGAAAAAGTCAGTTGACTGTATTAGTATCAGCCATACAACTTGCCCTAAGAGTGATAACAAGCACTTCTGAAACCAAGCATTTGTGTCAATGAACAAGAAAGGAAGTCTAGGTCTTGAGTTGGTGACCTGGTTTCTATTGTTAACTCTCCTGTCAAGGACCTCTCCTCCTTGAAGTTATTTTAAAACCTGATCTCACAGCAGTACATTCAATTTCACATGTGAATTGGTGGGCTACTTACAAAGGAAAATAATTTTTGCTAAAAAGAGAAGAGCACTAAAAAGTTTTAGGTGACTGGAACCATTACTAATCATCAAAGTATTATTTAGAGAAACATTCTCTCTCGCTAATAATAGAAAAAAACCTTGTTCAATCTGTTATATAATACCTATAAGCAGGAGGAGATTCTATTGTGAATTACATTCTCTTTTTAGTAATTTTTTCATTTTTCAATTACAGTTGACATACAATATTATATTAGTTTCAGATCTACAACCTAGGAATTAGACACATATAACCTAAGAAGTGATCACCCCAATAAATATAGTTCCCCTCTGATGCCATGCATAGTCACTACAATATTATTGGCTATGTTCCCTATGCTGTACTTTACATCACATGATTATTCTACAGGGTCTGGCACAAATAACACCCCTGTTTTATTACAAAATCAAAAGCATGTAATTCTTTAACATAACAATATGGCACTCAAGCATACCATATGACATTTTAGGTGAAATGTTCAAATTTCTGTCCATCTTGTACGAGACTTTCACGTACCCTACTAGCCACACTCAAGCAAGCCTACTTCTGTGGGACCCTGTATAATCACCAATTTGTGCTGCTTAATCCCTTCATCTTTTTCACAAATCCCCCTCCCCCCAATCTCTTAACCATCAAGATGTTCTCTCTATCAATGATTGTGTTTCTGGTCTGCTCATTTGTTTATTTTGGTTTTTAGGTTCCACATATTAAGTGAAATCTTCTGGCATTTGTCTTTAACTTATTCCACTCATCACAATAAACTCTAGGTTCATCCATGTTGTTGCAGATGGCAAGATTTCATTCTTTTTTCTGCCTGAGTCATATTCAATTGTATATATGCACCACTTCATTGTTCAACTATTGATGGACACGTAGGCTGCTTCCATATCTTGGCTACAGTGAACAAACGTGGATGTATATGCCTTTTTGATATAGTGTTACAGATTTCTTCGAATAAATACCCAAAAGTGGAATTGCTGGATCCTTCTTTGTGTCTTGTTATAGCCTTTGTTTTAAAGGCTTTATTGTCTGGTATATGTATTGCTAACCAAGATTTTAATTTTGTTTCCATTTTCATGAAATATCTTTTTCCATTCCTTTACTTTCAGTCTATGTATGTCTTTTGACCAGAATTGAGTCTTATGCAGGCAGCATATGTAAAGGTCTTGTTTAGTTAATCCCTTCAGCTACCATCTATCTTTTAATTTGAAGCATCGACTTCATTTGCATTTAAAGTAATTGGTTATATCTATTCCTTTCACATAGGCAGGATCTTTCTGAGTTGGAATTCCTCTTCAAATGTACATTAAACTCCTCTTGAACTTAGGGTGACATTTCAAAGATCTCAATTTGAAACTAAATTTCTTTTATTTTAGAATGCCAGAAGCCTCAGCAGCTCTAATGTTAAGGAGTACTGATGTCCAGTGAAGATTTACTTCACTTTCCAAGGTTCCTGATATTAATTCTAGAGATAATTAACAAACTTAAAACAGTGTAAGTTAGTCCACTGACAGTAACTAGATCTTATTCTGTGTTCCCTGAATGATGCTGAGTGCAAGTCAATAGCAAGTGAGTATAGGAAACTCTTTACCCTGTAATTGGAAAAACAAGTTGAATTCATGAGTCAATTAGAAAGCCATAAATCATAGTATCTCATATGGCATTGAGTTAAAACTAACATAGCTCTTACCCAGATATGAAACGATTATCTGAATGAAAGTGAGGGAGAAGGAGAGGTAATTATGGGTTGAAGATTTTGGGTAGGTTCACTGTGCAGATTTTTGGAGGCAGGAGTATAGTTGGAAGAGTAAAAGAGAAACAGAGAGGCCTTTGAGACTGAATGATGAAACAGAAGAATCCAGAAAAGAGATTGTTCAGTCTTGCAAAATGTTGAACGATAGGTAAGATATTCAGCTAGGTAAGAAGGGGCCAAATCATGGAGGCCAAGGAAAGCTGTTTTCACCTTGCTATCCATTGTTCATTTGGAGTTAGTTATCAAGCAGCAAGAGTAATGATAATGGTGGTGCTGATTGTGATATCAGTAATAGGAAGCAGCTACTGAGCTCTTATTTTGTGCCTGTCTCTTATACTTTCTGTGGATTTTTGTATCTGAACCGATTAATATTAGTGTTACCATTATCATCATCTATTTTACAGCCAAGGAAAGGAGGCTTAGAAGAGGTTCATCACTCACCCAAGACCACAGAGCTAATATGACATAAAGCCAAATTTGAACCCAAGCAATTTTACACTGTAGTCCACATCCTTCAGCACTTCTTATCCTTACCTCTGGGCAATAAATATCTGTAAAGAGTGACAGTTCAGAAGCACCATCTGAGTGTTTGGAAGGACACTGTCTAAGGCCAGCATTTGGAATTAAGATAGAGACAGGGAAAGGGAGAACACCAGACATATTTTGGCAAAGGCAACATGATTTGTGGTCAAGGGAACCCACATCTTCAGGCTAATAACTTTGTCTTCAAAGGTACAGACCACATCACCCTACCTCATGTCCTCAGTTTTGGAGGCTTCAGCCTGATGTGATGGTGTTCTTGTGAGCTCCAATTTTGACCCTGCTTCTTAGAGGAAGACGTTTATTCAGTGTAAACTCTACAGATGATCTCTCTGTTGCCCACCCTTTAATAAGACACACAGACATTAATGAGTACATGGTCATCTCATAGATACCATCCTAAGTAGGCAGTTAAGTACCATTACATAGGAGATTGATCATTTATACAGAGATATGAGATGATCTGTGCCTTTGTAATCTCTTTCTCACTTTCTAGATCAAGTTCGCCACTAGATTATAAAATCAGTAAAGGCAGACTAAGACTTTCTGGTCACCAGTTTCTCTATGCCCACCTCTCAATCCAAGCTAGGCACATTGTTGGATCTTAGTAAATTTTTGTTGATTGATCTTTTCTTTAATATCTCTGTCATACTTTATTGCTCTCAAGGCTATTTAGCATTAAAAAAAAAAAAAGCTTTATAGCTTAGTCTGAGAATGACTCATTCCTGTTTTGCATTTACTTGCCTCATCTGAGTAAACTTCTCCCTACCTTGAAGAAATTGTACATACATTTAGACTGATTAATGTGCAGATCTTTATTGCTTTAATTTTAAATATTGGAAATGTTTCTCACAGAAATACTCAGCTTCTCAACATAACCCAACAAGCTTTTTAAAAGACCATTTTAATTCTTTTTTTCCAGTCCAGTTTCTGCCAGAAGCAACAGTTCAGTTCTTCTTACCATGCCTCTCCACCCTAATTAAACTCTTTCAATTTGCAGCTCTTTTTCTCAATATTGCTTTATCCATGAAAGCCAGATCTGACCTAGATGTGTAGTGGTGGATGACAAAACATTGAGTTCCTAATCCCATGCTCCCAATGAGTATTACTGTATCATGTCTCCTTTTCGCATCGCTACTAAAGAATGTATGTAAACATACCACAGTGGAATAAAAACAACATCCTGGTGCTGTTCACGGTGATTGGCACATATTGCTTGATTATACATTTTGTGCATTTGCACAGGAATGTTTCTCCAGGATTTCCGAAACATGAGGCAACTGAGGCCATGGGAGGAGGTAAGATGTTTCCAAGGGCCCCAACATAATTTAGGACAGAGTGAAGATGCAAGTCCACCACCTGACTACTAATGAAATGTTTCATGTGCTTGCTCCTTGGCATGTTTGTTTTGTCCTGAAGGAATGTTTTGGAGAATAAAAAAAGACCTTCTTTTTGGATGTGGTTGGGGTCATATAGTGCTGTACTGTTGAAGTCTGGGGTGCCATCAACATGGCCAGACAGCAGGGCTCTGAATGTCATCAGCATTGTACCATGTTGGGTAGCAGTTTGAGCTTTACGGTCAGGTAGACCTGGATTGAAATTCCAGCTTGGACATCAAGGAGCCATAGGATCTTGAGCAAGTTCTTAGCCTTCGTGCCCTCCAGTGTTGACACCTGTACATGTGGGGATGAAAGGACTAAGACTTGTGATGTGCTTAGCATGATACCTGACACAGGATCATGCCCTTAACAAAAAGTTCACTATTCCTTGATGTTATATGTTTATCTGAGTTACAGTTATTGACAAACCATATGTGCCTGAGGATGAAACCAGGCTCACTGCAAAGGAATAGGTAAAGATGATAGCCATGTTTCTTATTGTAGTCAGAACATACAACACATGTGTATGTATGTGTATGTCTCTGCTTGTTTGGTTTTTACCATGTCATCCTGCCTAAGAGAGGATTGTCTTTGAAACATAAAGAGAACTCTTCAGTATGTATTTGTCATGTTGTAGCACCATTGTAAACTGGGTGGTACCTTTGCGGTCCCCCTTACTGAAGAAATTAACAGAGAAAGGTCAGTGGTTTTACTTCGTGGTTCATAGACTTCTTTAAGTCAATAGCAAGATAATATTTCACTATTTTTCACCATATCCTACATTTGTGCTTAATAATATCCCTCCCACTTTCTTTCTTACTCATTATCTTACCTCTCCTAAAGCTAGAGATCAAAACCTTTAATTTGCCGTAGTCTAATTTATTTTGGAAAACATTGTCTAGTCTGTTTTCTTCCACAGTTACTACCATGTATGGTACATTGTGCTCTTGTGAAAGAAATGACACACAATTTTTATGTCAGCACATTTCAGTAAGTACAGTCCGTTGCCTTGCGTGTGTTCTAGGCAAGGTGCCCAGTTATAGCAAGTGCCTGACCTTACACTGAGTTGTAAATCTCCATGGAACAAGTCTAGTTCTGCTTTCCTTTTCCTACCCCAATGCATTTTTCCCATTTTCCTTCTGAATTTAGGAGGTCAAGCAGGTCCTTCATGCCTTGCAAATAAGTAGGTTTCTGGGTGATAATGATAATAAATCACTCCAATTGGGGGGTTGCTGCCTCTATTGGTGCCTACAGTTTCCACATGAGCTCCCTAATACATGCTAATCGGTTCTCTTTATGAAGCCCTCTCACCGTCCCTGCATTCGTATTGTTTTTGATGTCTCCTCCACCTTTTCTTACTCATCTTAAGGAAGTGCATGCTCCTGTGAAATGATTACATGGTCAGCAGCTTTTGACTGGTCTCTTCTGATCATGTGTCTTTGCATTTTAAACTTTTTTCCATATCATCAGTTATCCCATTGTTTTCCCTGCTGTTGATTCTCCACTCTGTCAATCATATCAATAATGGTTTTAAATCATTGTAAATTAGTTTGATTAGGAAATTGCAAATCATACTGTTATAAATTGGGAATCAACTCAACATATATTTCTCTTCTCAACTTTTGGGAGGAGATATTCCCCATATAAGATTTTAAGAAAACAGTCACTAGGATTTGAATTTAAATTATTTGTTTCCTTTGACCTTACCAGATGTACTAAAGCACATCTGAAAGGAAACCTTTCTGGCTTAAAGGAGCATAATTTCTATTAAAGTCATATTTCATGATCTCAGCCACATTCCTCAGAGCCAGAGGCAGACAGTTTGATGGTCTCACTCACATGTAGTTTGGAGGCTAAGTTCTTATGTTCCTTCCTTATGAATAAGCAGAAATGCATCTTCTCAGAGGCAAATTGAAAGTAGTAGAAAATCTTTCAGAAGATAACCACTAACCTGGTGTTATAAGTTGGGATGTAGTTGGTTATTTCTTTAAGAAATTAAAGGCATGATTTAGAGCTATTTTAATTTGTTTTTCTACACATTTCTGTGAGTAGAAGTTCAGTAGCTGATTTGAATAGAATGCCAGTTACCATTCGTGACAGTCCCGAGGTCAGAGCTCCCTCAGACCCTGGACCAGCACAGTGCCTGACACACAGTATTTGGTGCTGGAGGATGACAGATTGAGTTATGCTTTTGCAACACCAGAAGCAAGAAGCCTGGAGGGCCAAGTAGCATGACACAGGACTCCGTTCCTGGTTTGCTGTGCAGACTTTGTTTTTATATGCATAGAGGACACATGACTATTTAAAAGGATGCAAAATCAGGAGCGTTCTTGCCATCTCAATACACTTTCTGTAGCATTCACCTATGTGCTACAGGAAATGTTTTCTACCTGATAGTTCCCTTTGGGGCAGCAGCTTTCTCTCATTGCCCTCATTATCCTAAGAGCCAGGATAGATCCAGGCCACCTACACCTGTCTTACGAGGAACATTGGAAGGTACAGGGACACCGGGCCTCGATAGAGGTGGTAGTAAGCAAGGAAAATGGGGGCTCTGGGAGGAGAGGTATGAAGAATGGGAAGCAGCACATGGGGGCTTCACTTTTCTGAGTCTGCCACCATCTCCACCTTCAGGACCCTTTGCTCTACTATGGATAGAAAGGAAAGGGTCTTATGATTAACCTTCGGCATTAATCATATTTAGGTCAGAGAAAGGGAAAGTTGGGGACACAAGATAGCTCTGTCCTCACTGCCACATGAGATAAGAATTCACCTTACTTTTTGTGGAAGCAGCTGGGTACAGCGTTAAAGCTTTTGTCAAGAGACAAACCTGTGTTGAAACCCTAACAAGCTGCTGATTCTTGCAAGCTGCTCCAGCACTCTGAGCTGCTGTTCCTCCATCTCTAAAAACAGTGGTGATAAATTATTCTTCATAGGAGCTTGGTAAAGAGAGAACAATTGGTAGCTATTTTCAAGTAATCAGCACCTACCAATAATAGGTATCAATTCATGAGAATTTACCATTTGCCAGGTACTGGGCTTACTCTTTCACTTGAATTATCTCATTTCATCCTGGCACCAACCCTGTGAGGTAGGCACTATTATGATCCCCATTTTACAGACAAATACATTGAGACCCAAAGAAGTTAACTCAGTCACCTAGTTAGTGTCTGATAAAGCCACTACTTGTGAGTCAGAAGTCCAAATCAACCAACGGGATGGAATTGTACAGCTCCTGAGAGTTAGAATCATGTGTTACGTATCTTTGTATCTTGCCTCCTATTTTGATCTCAGAAATCAGAATAGCATTTTGTTGTACTTTGGATGAGGTCCCTCAATGTAAGGATTAAAGAAAAACTTTCAAACAATTGTAGCCTTGATTATGGAATGCACCGCCTTGCAAAAGGGGCAGCTCCCTGCCTTTGAAAAGGTACAAGCTGCGCTTGGCTGACCTCTTAAGTCCTGTCTGCCTCAAGATTTTGTGGTTCATTAATCTCCTCATCATGTCCACATTACATAAGGTCCTTTCTCTACCAGAGGAGGTAGAAAATGTCCCTGTCTGTGGGTTATGTGTTAAATTGTTCAGCCTTTACTCTTAGAAGATAAAATCTCCTACTTGGGATTCTAGTCTAAGATTTACTAATGAATCAGATTTTCATTTCCACTCTTATTTTTGGTTTTGAGAAACTGGTTCAGTTTCTTGTTAAAAGTATTGTAAGCATCATGTAGTACCATTATTAAGAAATGTATTATACAATATGAATGTAGTGCTAGGTGACTTTATGTGAATTAGTCCATGTATGAGGAGGAACCATTTGGAAGTTGTGCTGAATAAAATTGTTTAAGGGAAAGAAATTAAAAATGTACAGTTTTTCTACTCCTTTTCAAAACTCTTGGCATTGTTTGGAAAACTAGCAGTGAAGGTTGTCCTGAAAATGAAATTACTGTGGCCCTTCCTAGATGTATTCTAGAACTTTAATTATTTCTAATGTCATTGGCAAAGGAAATATTTATGGAAAAACTTACACTTAAACCAAGTATATTGAAAATTTATGCTTACATTAGTGAAACATCAGGCATTATATAATAGTGCTATTTTTTTCTGGAGACAATAATTCTCTGTCTCTGTTTTCCATAACTCATCCTTTCTTAACTCATCTTTATTTTCCTTTAAAACTGCCTCTTCAGAGAATCTTCATCATTTTTTTTTCCTCCAATTCACAAGAGCTCCACTTTTAAGTGGAAGAAATAATGTTAGTTTTCTGCAGGGATTGATTATAAATTCCTTCTCCTTGCTGGGTTATGCTGACCTCTAATGGAGACCTGTCATAGTTGTGTTTTGTATTGATCTTGCATTACTCACTTTGTGTAACCCTATACCACATATTTTAATAATTTCAAGAATCTATATTAAGCAGCACAATCAGAATTGTTGAGGGCTTGAAGTAGATTTCATCATGAAATTGATTAAACTTTATATGGATGGTCCCATTCTTATCAATATACTTAACCAATTTATATTATTTCCTGGAATTTTTAAAGATGGAATTGTGATGTTAATTTTACAGTACTTCTCATCTAGCACATGTTGTACTTAAGACATATGTAACGGATCTTTTTCAGAAAACAACCCAAATACTCTTTTCAGAGTAATGAGATATTAATGTAATATCAAATTCTCATATTTATAAAGCAAAAAATAGCTAACATGTTCCAAAGTAACATCTTCGTAATTAAATAACTCCACATATAAAATTTAAGAAAACTGTCTTATTATAAAATATAAGTTCATGGTACTTCCTAGTACTTGCCATTTAGTATATTTTAATATGGCAAATGAGAATAGTCTTAATTCTGATATTCAATCAGTAAATAATAAAATTATATCCATGTTTGTTTGGTGATCTGCCATATATTCAAGTGCTAAATACATCCAATTGAAAGAACTCAGTTTAATCACATTTTTAATCAAACACTTACTAAACTCTACTTTTGACAACCAATGAGTCAATTGACCCTCAGGTTATTTGATAGATGGCACCTACCTGGGTTTTATATAAAACATGGTCTTACCTCAGGTTTCCTCATGAGATTGCTAATCAAGAAGTCGAGTTTTACAGTCACCTAAAGACTTGATTGATTGGGACTAGAGGATCCACCTCCAAGGTGACTCCTTCATCCATCATATTCTGTTCACTTGAAGTGAATCACTAAGTCCATTCCATGAGCTCTACATAATGTCGAAGGGAGGAGCATATGTGGACAAGTTATAATACCACCACGGAAGATAATCTTTATGGGAGGATTTGTCTCTTCATGTTAGACTTATATGTAGAGGAAAGATATTTCCAGCTACGCCGAGGACCTAAGCTAAGCCTGTAGTGAAGGAGGGTGGGGTAGGAAGTAGGGCACAGTTGCTGTGGAGTCAGACTGGAAACTCTCTCCAGAGGTGTGACCTTGGGAAAGCCACCTGGCACCTCTGTGCTGTGTGCCATCTGCAAAATGGAGAGAATGGCTTTTCTCAGGCTTTGAGAGATAAGTAACTTGGAAAAGTGCCTGGCATCTGAACTATGATCAGCAACGTGCTGGTAGCTGCTCCTAGCATTGCTGTTATGGCCACCGCACGTCGGTCCGTGCTTCCCAGTCTTCCTCTTCTTTAGCCCAAGAGTCCCTGCTCACCCACTTCAAACTTGCTTAACTTTTTTCTCCTGTCATACCCTTCCTCTGCATCCCTTCATTCACACACCATACAGTTTTCCACTAAAATATTTCACAATGTCCAGAGACTTTAAAATTCTTTGGGAGAGAGGAGACAATCAGGACCCTGGGGAAAGAGGTGCCAGCAGAAGGAAAGAAGTGTTCTGTTGGGACAGTGTCTTCTAGGATGCAAAGACTCTGGCCAGTGAGGCAGCTACAGTGGTAAACACAGGAGAGATGAAGCTCTCATAATACCTTTTCACCAATAAGCTCAGACTTTTTCAGGATCCGGACTTCTGACTTTTAGAAAATGAAAAGATCTGGGCGCATGAGGCTCACATCCCTATGGCAATGATTGGAAGGATTGTGTAGCTACAGTCCTTTCAGAAAATGCACATACCTCCCAGGATGTCAACATAGTTTCTGTTCTCTTTATCCAGCTCTTGTTCTCTTGTTACTCATTTACTCATCTGCCTGGCTCTCGAGGGCACTGAATTTTCAAGACCTCTCTCCGTTTAAAGACAAGCTCTCTGCAGTTTAGTTAGACAATCAATTCTCCTGCAAAAAGTACCTGCACTTTCAAGGTACCCCATGCATCTGTAAAGACCACCTTTGGAATTACAGCATGAAGCTGGGCTGGAATTCCTGTCCTCACTCCTGCCTGGGCAGAGATTACAGTATTCCCAGATAGCTGGTAAGAACTTTGGAGTGTAGCTCAGTGACACTATGTGACGGGGAACTTTACTGACCACACCGTATGGCAAGAATGGGCATATTATGGAAAGTGTCATCCTAATCAGGGCAGACAAGAAATGGAGGCTGGCTTTAGCTAGTCTTGAGCAACTCAGAAAATTATCTCAAGGTTTCTGGAGTGAAAACTTGGACATGATATTTAAAGTAAAAAAAATAAAAAGGAGAGACTTCAAGATATTAATAAATATGTGTCTGTCAGTACAAGTTGCTTCCACTTTAGTGGACATGAACAGGAATTAAGTAGAACTAACACGACCTTTTAGATCCTTCCAGACATAAGATAATACATATTCATGAAATAAACTGACATTGAGGGACATATGTGAGATGAGTGAGGAGGCCCTCTGTCAAGAGATTTTGATCCACATGTTTCAGAGAATAAAGGGCAGGTACAGGTGTGGGGACCAGGAAAGGAAGCTCTAACAAAATGAATACATATCTCAGTCATGTGGGTTCAAGCAGTATGTGTGCACTCCTAGCCACACCCGGTACTGTTCACTTCCAGGAAAACCTGTGAGGATCTTGTGCAATCTGAGAGTTCCTGTTTCCTTCCTGACATTTTTTTCTTGGTTGTTGAGCCATCTTACGCATACTTCCTTGGGCTATGTTTTATTGTTTACTATTAACAGCTTGATGACACAGTTTATTGGCTTGATAAAACAGAATAATGTGACTTTTGAGGTAAATGTGAGGTCACCACTTACAACTGGGTCACTGGAGTTTCATGAAAATTAAACATCATCTTTTGTCCAAGGCTGCAGACCTACATCCTTACTTATTAACTATCTTTTTGAGTTTGTCTCCATGTTATTTGTGTTCCTCCTTTGGACAGAGTGGGTGGCCACATGAGGATTTGGATTTATTGAGACTTCCTTTCACTGTGCTGAAAATAAGGATTGCAAGTCACCTCCTAGATGGGTCTCCCTTAGCTTTCATTTGTAGCTGATAAACCAAATTAAGCCATTTCAGTGCTAAGAAGCTCATTTTCACCTGACAAGCTATTGTGTGTCATTTATAATGGACAGGACTGAAAATAATAAAGCATTGGGCTTGTTTTCCTTTTTCTGTCTTTACTTTAGGTATAGATTGGAGAGTTAATTAGCAGTACTTTCAGATTCTTAGGTGTTAGCCATCTCCCCCCAGAAAAGAGAAGGAAATATTTGATAGTACCATTAATGGCTTGAGCGGAGGGTGTTCAGATTTTTGGTTTTACTTTTACTTTTATTGTTTAATTCATGGTCATCAATATGCTTTAGAGAGGAGAAAACTAAAAAGAAAAAAAATTAACAACCTTCTAGTTTTAGAAGGTCCAGGCTTCAAATGAATAGATTTTTCCAAAGTCAAGCTGTGTTGATCAAAAGAGGATGTTATCAATCTCACCAGGAAATGATGACTCACTGACTTATATAGCATCATTTATGGTATATGGAGGAGGTTTATTTACAAAGAGATGGAAAATGAGATTGAGGGTAAGGGTCTCTACTGTGCTTACCTCAGTAGTGGTAACAGCTTGGGATCTCCTGTATCCCTAAACCAAAAGCTAGAAGAGAAGGTTACTTGACCAGAATAAAAGGACTGTAATGAAGACTTGAGGTGATCAGAGAGACCTATTGTGGCAGGACACAGCTACTCAAGACAGTTTGGCTGAGGGACCAGTAGGAACATAAATACCCTGACTTCCCTCTCTCCTCCTGCCAAGGCTTCCCTGAGGTCAGACAGGAAAAGAAACGCACAGGTATAGCAGCTAGAGTCAGCCTTCCAGGACCTAGAGGGATGAGGAGGAGGGGGCAGAGCTTACCTGAATAGGCACACAGATGGTCTACAGCACTGATAGGTACGCTTGACATCTTTTGATTATCTGATGAACATGTACCTCAAGGGACACAATATTCTGGCATCCTTTGGTAACTCTACCGAGATCCACAAAAGGTTGACGAGGGATGAGGGAAGGTTTGGCCAATCAATGATTTAGACTCTGAGGTGGAAAAAGTTTGGTTAAATTTCTTCTAGCAGGCTGTGGGGAGTGCTTTACCAATGTAGTTTTTAATTTGATCCAGACATGGTATTCTGACATTTGCTGAACAGCTAAATAAATAGATCAGACTTTTACACAACAGATTTCAGCAAGGTCAGACAGTGATATCAGTAATTTTAGAATATTGTGTACAGCTGAAGATATTTTTTAGTGGCAGTGACATCTGATGCTGCTAGTAGATATCAAACAAATTCTATAGATTCCTCTCCTGGTAAGAAATATAACAGGGAGCAGTCCTACCCTGGCATTTTAAAGGAGCCTTAATTCAAATGGGATATTGATCTTTATAATTTTAGATGTTTTAGTTGGTTACTTTTTGGAGGCCTTTAAAAATTTTTTTGTTTTTCTTAATTTACCTGAATTTATCATTCTGATGTTAAAGAATATTATCTTTAATGACAGTTTTAGAATTTAAAATTCTGGGTGTGAGGTTTGGGGTTGGAGGTTGTTTTACTAGGATGAACAAAGGGTGGGATTTTAAGGAATAAATTGGAAACTCTTACAAAGAAATTTGATAGTAAACTGATTTTCACAAATATACTGGTGATATCTGCTATGAGAAGAAACATATGTTTTTAAAATTATTTTACTGAATAATTTTAATATTAACTTCAGTTTATAACAAATAGCTTATAATTTATTGAGATCTTAGCTGGAAGCTTATATTTTTATTTTCCCAGTCAGATCCATTAGTTTTGATATGAAATTTTGTCAACTACTTGTTTTTCTAAAAAACTAAATGATCAAATAGGTTTATTTGAACAGATGTATGAAGCATCCCAGAATCATTATGTGCCACTTTCATCTTACATTACACTTGTTATTTACAGAAACAGTGGGTTTTGCTATTAACTAAATTTATCTTCTTCGCTTCTCTGTGGTGTGAAGTGTGAATCTGTGTGGTCCCACGTTTTGGCTCTGTCTGCTTAGCTAATTTTCTTAATTGATGTCAGTCATGAATAAAGGCAAAGAAACCACCACAGAAGCATTTTTGTTTCTTTCCTGTAGGCACAGTTACTCTGTGGAGACTATGATGTAGCAACAATAGACGGATGGACATCCTTCTATTAGTTGGATTTACTCTCCAACTAATGATGATGGAGTATACATATTCACATTCATCAAGATGACATGAATATGAGATGGTTGGACAAATACTGCTCTGAAAGAATGCCAGTAGATGTTCTTAACCTGCACCATTGTAGCTCCCATTACAAATGAAATACAGATACTGCACTATGAACAATGAGCATCCTGCCTGAAGTTCAGCTAGAAAAGCAGTTTTGTAACCCAGATATTTTGAACAGTCATAATAATAGCTCATTTCTTAAGTGAGAGTTGTATCCCTTTTTTTCTTTTTAATCTTTTAATGCTGCCTGGTGAAAGGTTATGACCAAAGCCTCCTTTTCTAAAAAGCTGATTTCAGATTAAAATGGCTCTTTAGCCAAACAACACATCATAGTAGTGTTTGCAAGAACTATTTTAAACACATGGCACCCAAAAGTACCTTGCGCTTGCTATTTTAAGTGTCTAAGTGGTTTTTGTAACTCTGGCAATGGCTCTTATTCTCAGTGCAGCAAGATATGGGAAATGTCTCTGTAAAAGATTAAACAAGTCTGTGCTGTTCCCTCAAATCTCTGTGTTATTTGACCTTTCTAACTCCTTCTTTCCTGCTCCTGCTTATAGTGCCAACCAATATTTGCTCTTCAGATGTTTCCTTCTCTGGAAGTCCTGTTAAAGCTGACATAAGCTCTGCCATTGTGTTTGCTGGCCACTGGGGAAGCATGTTTGTCCCACCCTTGGCCTGGATGAGGCACTTATGGTGGCTCTTCTTGACAAAGAAAGCCTTCTAGTTTTGCAGATACTTACAAACATCCAAATATGAAATGACTGGCAGCGTTGTGGAGAAAAACCGGTCACCGAACTGTCTAATACACCAGCTCCTGAACACCAGCTCTCTGGGATCAAACATTTAACCCTTAGACTCTTGCAGAAAGGGAGGTGTTATAAGTTAGAACCTACCTTGTCTGCTAAAGCTTGCATAAGTTAGAATTCATGCAATTTGACCAGATTACTTGTTGATGAAGCATTATATAGTGCTAATGCTTCACAGGACAGAGTTTAGAAAGCTTTGACTTAAAAAAACAGACACTTATCTTGGGAGGAAGTGTGGTTTTATAATTTATATCGTGCAGTATTCATAATATTTTTAACTGGTTAACATAAACCAATATGTGTAATGGAAGGTGCTTTTGGTCCTGTCTGATACTAGAAGTCAATATTCAAATTTGTTGGTGTTTATGTACTTACACATAATTAATGAGATTGTAGTGATCATGCTGGAGGTGAACTGGATTTACTTACTTTCTGATATTTTCTTTGTAATAGCCATTAAGGTGGCAATGTTGTCAGACTAAATCTTTCAGTTCTGCTTATTAAAATATGTGTTATGTAACTCCCAAATTAAGGAGACAAATACGTAATACACTAGATTTGACTCTTTTCTCCACTGCAATGCATGCATTGTTAGTAAGTCACACCTCTCTCCCACTGAACCAGGATATGAATCTCTGTTCCCAGCACAGCACTCCCAGCACCCGCTCACGCAGGTACCGTATCTTCCAGGGGCCATTGCATCACCTGATAGTTAAAACCTGTATCAATGGTGACATCTGAAGTGGCATAACTCCCCACGAGAATTTTACTTATCATAATTACAAATAACAACAGTGACAACGGGGTAAATTTCAGCATGTCAAAAAGGGAAAGGGGACCTATCAGTACGCAGAGAGGGGCCTTGTGGGGACATTATCCCAGTTCAGGACAGACTCTAGGTTCTGAAGGCCAGGCCCCACTCTTAAACCATCATCAGCACTCCATAATCCCATCTAAGTAGGGATTGCAAACCACAAAAGCTGAACAACTCTTTTTACCAGTAAATAGGAAACATTGGATTATGAAGAATTAAATCTACCTGTCCACAAAAATGTAAAAGATGTCTTACTTCTGATCCATTTTAATTGAACAGTAAAATTGAAAGCAAGAAATACTTGGGCATCAGAATAGGACTCAGGAGCATGTCCCTGACACTTAGAAATAGGACAAAAATAGAGTCAGGGCTGTTGACTAATCATGGAAGTCCCTGGTTATAGAGAGGGAGTAGAAAGAGTATGGACTTTAAAGTAGTACTGACTTGGTCCAAATCCTGGATCCATTGCTTAGTAGTTATGTGCCCCTAAACTATTTAAGCTCTTTGAGTCTCAATTTACCTGCCAGGGAAGGTGGTAGCACATAATTCCTAACACTAGGAAAATTAACACTCAATAATTGTTAATCCTCCATACCATTTTACTTATTCTAGTGAATAGAAGATTGCAGGATATAATCAGGGTGAAGAATTCAAGAGGAAGAAAAAACAGGTCAAGAGCAAATTAGATACATTTCCCTTGGTTTGCCCTGCCTGTTCTCTGAGGTCAAGCTTAATGGAAGTTTGGCTCTCCATCCAAATATTCATTCATCAGATGTCATTTCCATGTTAACAGTTTTGCAAAGTTGGACTAAAATTGTTGGATTTATCCTGATTGTGTAATTAAAAATACCAAAGTGTTGTTTGGTATTAAGGGTGATGTCTGCACTACTTCATTTTGATTCTGAGATTTTCAGGCTTGATTGTGAACTCATTAAAAGTATTTTTTTTCCATGGAAGAAATTAAAAGGGCAGAGTGGGAGGGTGTTTTTCAAGAAATATATTTTGCTCATGTTATTTGTAGCTATGGGACTGGGCATATCATTTGCTTTAACCCAAGGAGTCATAGTGCTTGAGTTCATACAAAAGATAATCATTTCAAACTTCAAGAACAAACCAAAGGTAGAAAAGCAAATCTGGTAGCTCACCCAGATTTCAGCAGAAGGCAATTCGGGTCCCAATTGGGCAGATCTGTCAGCTTATTTGTAAGATTACAGCAAAGCCAAAGATTGAATTCCTCACCTGAATCACATTCTTATTGACTGAATCCATTTAGACTCCCCTCTAATTTAGCAGAGTATTTTTATTAAAGACAGGCATACAAGCATCAATTATCCAAGCTGCATCTAATTTTCTTCGCCATTTATTTTCTTTCATTGGCTGCCAATGGATTAGAAGACATGATTAGAATGCAGCAGGAAAAATAAAAACAACAACAAAGAGAAAAGCAGTTCCACAAAAACATATGCTTAAATAAGAACTAAAACATTCAGAATTAAAATAAATCGTGATTTTAAAATGTCTTTATCTTGCCTAATATAAACATGCTTGCTTGATTTTTATCAGCAAGGCCCACTACAACAGAATTAAAATCCCATGCTGAATTCGAATAAGCAGAGACAAACCCAATAGTTTCATTTACTGTGCTTAATGTATATGCTACAATATGTTTTAAATGCAGAACAGTACTTAAGCATTTGTAATAACTGTTGTAAAATGTCCAGCTTATGGCTGAAATTTTTCTTTGTTCCCTTCCAGCCAGTGTCAGGGAGTGAAACAGAATAAAATGAAGGCTTTTAAGTTATTTTATGAACTCGTTAAAAGTACAGGTTTTAATTCAAAAGAATGATATCAAAATTGGCATGGACATATTTAATCAGCCATCACTATAGGCTGGGTCCCTTAATGGTGTCAGTGATGGCAAGAAAATGGCTGAACAGAGGAAAAGAACTTAAACTCTGAAAGTGCTGTCAAAAAAATAGCAACCTTAAGGGTAAGCATGAACCAAATTCTGTCTATGTCAGGTGTTGGCTAATTATAGCCTATGAGCCAAATGAGGCCCACCACTTGTTTTTGTAAATAAAGTTTTATTGGCACACAGACACATTTACTCATTTACATATTGTCTATAACTGCTTTCATGCTGCAACAGCAGGTTTGAATAGCTGTGATAGAGACTGGCCCACAAAACCTGAAATATTTCCTGACTATTCCTTAACAGAGGGAGTTTGCCAATGCCTGGTATGTGTCCACGGCCCTCTGAGATTGCCCAGCTGTTCCAGAAGGCCCTGAATGTAGTGTGGTGAAACAGACCTGGGATTAACTGTGACTACTTAATAGCAATGAGACCCTAAACTCTCTGAGCCTCAGTCTATCCATAAAATGGAGGTCATAAAACCTATCTTACAAACTTAATGTAAGTACATGTGGATGCTGAATAAATGGAATTCTCCTCCTGGCCCTGCTGAAGACTTCATAGCTGTCTTGAAACCAAAGACTTCTCATACTCCTTCTCATGGCTGAGAGCCAACTTGCACAAGATTCTTGAGTGGTTTGGCCCCTCCTGGTGTGATCTGTCTCATTTTCCAGCACTTTTGTTTCTCAAGCCCCAGGCTCCTACTACTCTGGGTTCTGTTTAGTTTCTCAGCTGCACCAATTGCACTGAGATCTTCTCTGCCCCTAGACCTTTGCCTGTGGTATCCTCCTGTATCAAGTTACTTATTCCTTAGTCTTCTGTTAATCTCCTTGGCCTCTTCCTGACAGTCCTTTAGGTTCTAGCTTAAATGTCACTCCCTATGAAAGCCCCTCCCTGACCACCCAGTGTAAAATGGGTCCTGCCCTAGGAGCTTAGGATCACTGTTTCCCTCCCTTTCACAGCTATTATCACAGTTTGCAATTTTAGGTATAGATACAGTACATTTGTGTCAATTTCTTAAAAATCTTTCTTGCCACCTTAGCTGCTGACCACACACAATGGTTAAAAAATGCCTAGCACAAAGGAGGTCCTCAAAAATATGTTTTGAATAAATGACTGACTTTTCATTGAGCAATGGAGCAGTATTTACATTTCATTAAAAGAAGTCCAGATAGTGTTAAGGAAAAAGGACTCAAGGACAGGGAAAACATTATGGTGATTGCAGAAGGAAGGAAGGCATAAGGGGACTAAATGGTAATGGAAAAAATACAATAATAAAAAAAGTCAAGAAAAATAAAGAAATAAAAAAAAAATGAATATTTGATCCTGACAACAACCTCGGCTGTATGATTTGATGCAAGTGGTTTTGACCTCTCTAACACTCAGTTTTCTCACCTGTAAAATGGGAGGGATGACTACCTCACATGTTTATGGAAGAGCTGTGGTAATGAAGGAGAAAACATTGAGCACAATATACATCATAGGTCCTCACTAGGTCTGAATGACATTTGACAGTAGATAAAGCCATGCCCTAGTGTGAGCCTTCAGAACTTCCTGTAGTTTCCTTATCTGTAAAATGGGGATAATACTACTACTTATGTATGAAACCTGTTGATACATGTAAAATAATTAGAGTACTATCACCTGCTAAATGCCAAGTAAATGTTCGCTAGTGTTGCATTTGTGATAATTATCATATCTTTTTTTAGAGATTATGAACATTTTTCCTAGAAAAATACATTTCAAACAAAATTTTGTAAATAATTGCAAAAGAATTCACAATTTCTCTGCAACTTATACCCCTATCCTACATGCATGTGCTTTTACCCTTTGCCATTATATGCCTTTGAGGCCTAATCCTTAAATTAGTCATGGAACTTACCTAAAATTATCCCCTGCCCCCCAAAATTTGTTGTGTGTGTGAATTTATTTTACTGGGGTTCCCTAATGTTCATTAGATACTGAAAATGATTATGTTCTCCACAAAAGGTTTTAGTCATGATTTTTATTGGTTTGTTTATTTGGGGTTGAGAGGAGTTTGTTAAGTACCAAAGACTGTTATTGCTTTTCTTCTTTTGAATTTCATTCTTTAGATTGTGGACTAAAATCTGCAGCCGGAGTGCATATTCTGCAAAGCCAAACACACACACATGTAAAAACCTGCGCTTGGACTGCCTGCCCACCTGCACAGTGCCTACAGCTGCCACCTTCCTGGCTGGGGCCTGCGATGGGCGCAGTGCATCTGGTGCTGCAGCAGCCTGATTGTGTGATCTTGACTTTTGAGAAACACTGAATAGCAGCCCTTGTGATTCTCGCCCCAGAATTTGAAAAAGCCTCTCTTCCCGAAGCACTTAGAGACCTTCTGGAGTCTCTGGGTACTTACATATACCCAAGTGCAGACATTTCTTTTAACATTCTCTTTGTCAAGAAAAAAAAAAAAACTATTAAAATTGTTATTGTTATTGTCATGGAATGGCAATTAGTAGTTTTGATAATGAATGGACTGTGAGACACACTGAAAATCTGACATGCCTCAGTTGGTTGAGCGCCGCCCTGCAGGCCTGCAAACTGAAAATCTGACATGCATTGTAAATGCTAAATAATAATGATGATGTCACAATGCTTTCATTTTCAAACTGTCTTAATTTCATTCTCAGTTTGAGATTGTAGATTACAGTAGTTAATTATAGAAACAGGCCCAGAGTGAAACTTAAATCAGATTTCCATTAAAGTGCACTGCAGCAAATTACATATAGTGAGTAAGAATAGAATCATCGCTGGTGGAGTGTGGTCTTCCTACTCCCCACCCCCGTGGTGACTTCCTCTGTGTGTTCTGTGGTACAGCTTTATGAGAACCCTGTTTCCTCTGCTAAGCAGCCTGTGCACATGCACCTTGCTCCTTTTGTAGAAACCTTGCTTTGTTTGTTTCACTCAAACTCTTTTCCTTCTTTCTCCCTTTCTCCCTGCTTCTCTCTCTCTCTCTTTTACATCTCCCTTTCTCTCTCTCCTCTCCCTTCCTCCTTTCCTCCCTTACTGATTTCTTTCTTGCTCTCACTCACTCTCTCACTTCCACCACCTTCACGTGATTGCTCTGTATGTCTCCTGTATATCTCTTCTCTCTATCCCTCATTCCCTCTCCTTCCTGTCACTCCTCCCCTGTCCGTCAAGGGAGGCTACTTTCAAGACTTCTCTGGAAAAAGAAGACCCAGTTCTGGGAAAAGAAGAAATAAGCAAAAGGAACCAAGTCCCCATCCCCGACCCCGCCACTCCATCTGGCCTGCAGCATCTCAGGTTACTTCTCATTCAGCCTGTAGGTTCTTAATGAACCAAATTAGGCGACAGTCCTGCCTTCATCCTGGCTGCTCCCTTTTACCCAAGCACCTGCTCGTTCCTTCCTTTGTCTCCTGGAACATCGCCTCTTTAAGAAGCCTCTTGTCACAGCAGCCTGCCTCCCAGGCCTTGCTCTGATCTTGGCTCTGTAACATTTTTAGACCCAGGATTGCAACTGCTGGTTTCCTGGTCTGGGTCTCAAACTAGTCTTTGCTTTCCTTGACAAGAGCAATGATGTTTTATTTATCTCCTTGTCCCAAGTGCTTAACTCTGTGCCTGGTGCAAGGGTGATTGCCAGTGAGTGTCTGTTGAAATTGATTTAATTCATTCACTCTTGAAACTTTCATTAGGTGATTACACTATGTCATGAATTGTGCTATCTGCTGATGGAAACATTACATAGTCCTGTTGGAGAGGAACACAAAGGTGACCCACACAGCAGTGTTTCATCTTGGGGGTGGGTTAAGGATGAGAAGTGAATAAACTACGTTGGAGAACAACAGTCCACTGCTCAGCACATCTAACAAAGCCCATTATTACTCTGTTGTTGGAAAAGAGGCCTTTTTATCGGGTTCAGCACCATTTGAAGTGGTTGTCATATGAAGAGTGTTTATTTTTAATGTCACATGCTCATTAAACACAATGAGATGCTGACATGTAAGAGACTCATGGGAACTGATTGCACCTGAGGCAACACCAGATCCACAGCTCCTATTTCACACTCCTTCCAGGACGCACCCCCACTGAGTAGATTGAATCACGGAGCCATGCTCCTCATGTCACCTTCTTGTCCCCCTCTCTTGCCTGTATAGATGAATTCATGTAAGCATGTTGTGTGTCATACACCTACTCCACAGAGCAATCATACTGTTTGAAATAGATTAACAAAATTGTTCACACTAAGGTAATGAGATCGGATGACCTCACCAAGAAGCTGTTGATGTCTGAACTCAGCCTTGAACACCATGCTGGTGGGAATGTGGCAGAGATGTTCGTATGGCAGTGTGAACCTTACTGGAGAACCTGGTCTGCACAAACCTGAATGAGCCTCCACCATTCCTGGTCCTGAGTTCCTCTCTGGGATCTGTGGAATCAGTGTTGCTCTTGAGTGTTGTTTCTTTCATTATTCTGGCAAGGTCCTCTCCATCCCACAGCTATTTGGAAATGGCTGCTTATAACAAGCCTCAGTGCTAACAGTATTTAAAAGCTGTTATTAGAAAGCAAGCTTCTGCTTACCAGTCAGCCTGCTGTTAATGGTAATGAGAGATTTCTTTCTAGAGAGTAGCCCCAATGTATAATTGGTTTGAAAAATATTGCTCATTTATTTTCTTAAGTCATTACCTTTTTATCGAATCTCAGTAAGTTCATTTTTCTATATGAATTCCACATAGCTGCAGTCCATGTAAGGTTTTCTTAATTCTTACTTGCTGTCTAGGTAACCTGCCCACTTTCATCATTGCTTGTTGAAATATATGTATAGTGCAGCCACTATGGAAAACAATATGCAGACTCTTCAAAAAATTAAAAATAGGGCTGCCATACAACTCAGCAATTCCACTTTTGGGTATTTATCCAAAGAAAACAAAAACACTGATTTGAAAAGATATATGCGTCCTTCTGTTGATTGCAGCATCATTACAATAGCCAAGATATGGAGGGAACCCAACCATCTATGAATACATGAATAGATGAAGATGAGGTATATATACATACAGTGGAATATTATTCATAAATGAAAAGAATGAAATCCTACCATCTGCAATAACATGGATGGATGTAGAGGGTATTGTGGTAAGTGAAATCAGTCTGAGAAAGACAAATATCATATAATTTCACTTACATGTGGAATCTTAAAAACAACAACAACAAACAAACAACAAAATAGAAACAGACCCATAGATGCAGAGAACAACCTGATGGTTGCCAGAGGGGTGAAGGATGGGAATTTAAAATAAAAGATATAAATGCATGTATAAATATTAATTAAATACTTTACAGACATGTACTAAGCATTTCACATGTACAGTATTATCTAGTCCTTTCAACAACCTTAGGAACTAGGTACTATTTTTCCCATTGTATAGATGAAGAAACTGTGTTCAAGACAAGGTATGTACCTTGCTCCAGGTGTGTACCTAGGTCCCAGCTCTAACAGCTGGCATGAATGAAGAATTGATAGGTATTCTGGAGATCTGACTTTGTGCTTCACCACTGATAGCTTTGTGACCTTGGGACACATCATGTGAATTCTCTGAATGGCTTTCTCTGAAAGGCTCACCCTCGCTGTACTTTCTGAATAGCTTTCTATAGGATCAAAATTAAAAATGAGAGTGGCCCCGGCCAGGTGGCTCAGTTGTAGTGTAGTACCATACACCATAAGGTTGCAGGTTTGATTCCGGGTAAGAGCACATATGTGGGTTGTGGATTCGATCCCTGGTTGGGGCAAATACGGGAGGCAACCATTCGATGTTGTGCATGCTCTCTCCCCCTCCCTCTCTAAAATCAATAAACATACCCTCTGGTGAGGGTGTTTTAAAAATGAGTGTTCACATAATGACACTTTCTAAACAGTTAAGTGCTGAACAAATGTAAGGCACTCTTCTCTCATATGCTTTGTGTAGTTAGTTTAGCATATTGAAATAATGAGTTTTAAACTGGCATCAGCACACTCATACATGCTTTGCGGTTACTGCAGTGTAATTTAATTGTGATTCCATTGTTGGAATTTTGATGCCTCCAGCTTGATGAATAACCATTTTTCTGTGGGTGTTATCAATTAATCTAGGTAACGAATTCTCTTCATTATCTTGTTCTTCATGTTAATTATGCAGGATCTCCTTATACCTATTTATCAAATTAGGACAAGTACATTTTTTTCCCCACATGCCTTTGAATATGGAATATGCACAAACAGGTTAACATAGTGGGTTTAAATTTACATTTCTAAAAAATTTTAGTCAATGGCTTGACTTTCCTTATATCCTAACTTATTGTATGAGCTTGTCTATCTTTCTTTTGGGGATCTATGTCTCTTTTATCAACAAGGTTGTTACCTAAGAAAATTAAGCTATCTCTGACTTTTGAGTGTTTACCTCTAGTATTTCAAAATGGTATTAAAAAAGCATGGAAAACTTTGACTTTGTCTGTCAGTGCAAAACAACAAGTAGTACATTCCTAGTTTTGAAATATTCCACAAGGCACCATGACAGATAAATTTAAGTGTAAACCATGGGGAGAAAAGACATTAGTGCATGAAATTTTATATGACACTACTCATAAAAGAACAGTTCCAGACAAGCACATAAGAAAAAGCAGAAGACAGTATACAGTAAACAAGTGGTGATTGAATTCATTTTGAGTTCAAAGAAGTGGTTGATGTGATAAAATGGGTTAATGCAATAATGTTATATATTGATATTTATTAATTTAGTACTAAATTTTAACTTTCTTAATATTTTCTAGGTCTTTTATATTTTATGGTCTGTGTTTAAAAAGAAAAGTTTTCAAGTCTTTTTTAATTGTCCCTATTGTTTAGCCAGTTATTACTGAGAATGTTGGCTGTCAGCAGTTTGATGGACACCTTTCTGTTTTTGATTTCAGGTTGAAGCAATCCTCGTCAATATTTTTGGTGGAATTGTCAACTGTGCCATCATTGCCAATGGCATCACCAAAGCCTGCCGGGAGCTGGAACTTAAGGTGCCCCTGGTGGTCCGGCTTGAGGGTGAGTTATGGATGATTTACACAGTCCCATCATCCCTTCTCCAAGGTCAGGTGACCAGAGTGTTCTGCACTCACAGACTTCCTAACAAAACATAAGGAAACACTGGATTAAATAGGATGAAATAAATGCAGTATGGCAGTGATTCTGTGAGCATCTAACAGGTTTATGTAGATTGAAGCTCTCCAAGAATGGCATATGTTATGATTCTCCAAATTTTCCAAATTTATTCTAGAGTGGAGCCCTTTTATTATGAACAATTTAATGAGATTAGTATTTTGGAAGAAACACTCTGAGGAGGGCTGCTCAAAGAGTTTATTCATCAAGGAAGAACAATGGTTCCCAGAACCTTGTGGTCTCAGCTCTCCTTATTTCTTAAAACTGTGGACCCAAAGAACTCTGGTTTATTTGGGTTATATCTTTCAATATGTATTGATTGATTTAATAATTTTGTAGGAGGAACATCTAAAATATTTTTAATAATTAAATTTTTATTTTATTTTTATATTGTTTTCCATAAATACATGTGCTGTGTATTTTATGAAAAATAACTACCTTAAAATTTTAATAAAAATAACAGTTTTATATTTTTTTGAAATCCCTTTAATATGTAGCTTAATTATTTACTTCTTCATTTCATCTGTAGCAATGTGTTGTTTTGGCTGAAGTAGATGAAGAAAATATGGCCCTGCATAGAGTTATGTATTTGGAAAAGGGAGGAGTTTTTAAAAATCACTTCATATAATTTTGAATATTCTTTGGTACAGCTCTCAAGTCGATAAGCAATGGTTTATTAAAAATCTATTTTATGTGGAGTCTAAAACTATTTCAATGAACTTTTCATACTCATATTAAAATCTGTCAGTTTGTCTTAAAAATTAAATAGATTTTACACATGCATAATTTGCAATATCATGCATTGATCATATGGAACATTTTGAGTTATGCAGATCTTATAAGTTTGACACATTTCAACATATAGTATCAAAAAATACTCACATTTGTTCATATCACACCATTCTCATCAGAGAAGCTTCCAAGTACTAGGAACCTATCAAGGTGGTAGATGCAAGTTTTCCAGAATTCTAATTTTCATTTAAATGTGCAGATTTTATCACCAGCCACACAATAGTCAGTTGTTTCCTTGGAAGTGAAAGACTCACTTCACCCATTTTGAGAAATGTCCGCCAGATCACTGCCACAGGGTGTCTGTTATTCTTCCAAGGAATGGGACTCAGTGGAAGAGTGGGTGGTTTAGCTCTTTGAACAGTCAGCAAATGCTACTCCTCAGAGCAGCCATGAGTTCAGTACACAGCTTTGAGTATAATTCCCACTCTGTTGTCCATGTCCATGGGTCATCCATACGTGTTCTTTGTCTAGTCCCTTCCCCTTATTTCCACCATTGCCCTCTTTCCCCATCCCCTCTGGTCACTTTCAGTCTGCTCCATGTTTCTATGCCTGTGGTTTATTTTGTTCGTTAGTTTATTTTGTTGAATAGATTCCACTTATAGGTGAGATCATATGGTATTTGTCTTTCATCAACTGGCTCATTTCACTTAGTGTAATATTCTCCAGTTCCATCCATATCATCCCAAAAGGTAGGATTTCCATCTCCCTCCCTCCCTCCCTCCCTTCCTCCCTCCCTTTCTCTCTCCCTCCCTTCCTTCCTTCTTCCCTTCCTTCCTCCCTCCCTTCCTTCCTTCCTTCCTTTCTTTCTTTCCTTCTTTCTTTCTTGCAGGCAGATTGATTTTCTTTACTTTAAATTTCAAAGTTAATTATAAAATATTAAAAAATTTAAACCATTATAAAGTCTCAGCAATTAAAATAACATGACACCAGCACAGAAATAATCAAGTAGATCAATGAAATATAATGAGCATTGTAGAAACAAACGTATATATCTATCTAAAAACATAATATATGATAAAATTGATATTTTAAATCAATGGGGAAAATAAGGCTTGTTCAACAAATAAGGTGCATGGCCCACTATTACTTGAAATAAAAAAAACATAGAGCCCTACTTCACACATTATGCAAAAAAATTCAGTGAGTTAAAAATTAATATGTAAATTCTAAGGAGTTTTAGGAGAAAATAGAAAATAATATTTTTCTTACCCTTTAGTAACAGATTCAAACCCAGAAGCTATAAAGTAAAATATTGACAATATGACTATATTGAACATTTAAGACTATACAGTAATATACATATAAAAAAGTTAAAGGATAAGTAATAGAATAGAAAAGTATTTGCAACACATCTAAAAAAGGGTTAATACTTTTTGGGGGGTTTTTTTAGGGAAAAAATTCTATAGATACTTAATCAAAAAATGGATAAAGAATACCAAAAAGTCATTTAAGCTTTTAAAAATAATAGAAATAGGCAAGAAATATACAAAAACAGGTTTAGTTTCAACAAATAATAAAGGAACATTAAAATAACACATCACTGTCACAGATTAATATGTATTAAAAATATTGGTAATACCAAGCATTGGCAACTGTGAAAGGAACTGGGTATTCATAGACTCTTTTTCTTCATGCTAAAGCATTCCCTTTAGCATATTTTGCAGTGCTGGTTTGGTGGAGGTATATTCTTTTAGCCATCTTTTGTCTGGGAAACTCCTTATTTCACCTTCCATTTTAATTGAGAGCCTTGCTCGGTAGAGCAGTCTTGGTTGCAGGCCTTTGCTTTTCATTACTTGGAATATTTCTTGCCATTTCTTTCTGGCTTGTAGTGTTTCTGATGAGAAGTCAGCTGCTAGTCAAATCGGGGCTCCCTTATATGTTACTGCCTCTCTCTCCCTTTTAAGATTCTCTGTTTGTCTTTGATATTTGCGATTTTAATAATGATGTGTATTGAAGTGGGCCTCATTGGGTTCCTCTTGATTGGGACCCTCTGTACTTCCTGGACTTGTGTGACTTTTTATCTCCACAAGCTAGGGAAGTTTTCCACCACTTTTTCAAACAAGTTCTCTATCCCTTGCTCCTCTTTTTCTCCCTCTGGTATCCCTATTATACTGATATTATTACGTTTCAGGTTGTTCTGGATTTCCCTGAATGCCTCTTCATTTGTTTTGAGTCTTTTTTCATTTCCTTGCCTTTTCTTGGAGCTTTTTTCTACCTGTCCTCCAGCTCACGGATTCAGTCCTCTGCTTCATCTAGCCTACTTTTGATTCCTTCTACTGTGTTCTTCAATTCAGAAATTATATTCTTCATTTCCTCTTGTCTCTTATTGATAGTTTCTATGTCTTTTTTCATGCTGATATAGTTTGCAGTAAGTTCCTTGTAGTTTCCCTCTAGTTTTTGGTAATTCTCTCTGAGCTCACTGAGCTCATTGAGCTTTCTTAGAACCATTGTTTGGAACTCAGTATCTGATAGTTTACTTGCCTCTATTTCATTTAGTTCTCTTTGTGGGGATTGCTCCTTTCCCTTCGAGTAGGGCATATTTCTTTGTCTTCCCATTCTTTGTGAGACTCTTCTCTTTTTCTTCTACTTCTTAACTTGATCTGTCTTGATTTCCTAACTTTGTGTTGTGAACTTCTATGGTGGGAGACTGCTGTTTTTACTTTCTGGATCTGCTTCTGATGATGTCAGATATTGTCCCTGTCTGACCTTAGGCAGTCTGTTCGAGACTTCCAGGAATCTACTGTTTGTGGCTGTCTCCTTCAGCTGTTAATCTATTTACTCTGCATTCAGCAGGTCACCTTAGACAGCTTAGGGCGGGGTGAAGCCCCTCCTGGGGGTGGAGCTATTGGGTCCTCTGATGCTGCTGCTACTCAGGGGGTGTGGTCTCTGTCTGAGCAAGATGGCTGCTACTACATGGGGGATGAATCAGCACCAGATCCCACTGGCCACTCTCCCAGCCCTCTCCTCAAAGTGTTCCTCCCCAGTCTCTCCTCAGACATCTCCAGCCCACCCTGCCCCACGTTTGCCAGAGACCAAGGTAAGTGGCTGCAAATAAAAATTTATGTGTTGGCCCTGTAAATGGTTCTTTGCGTCTCCAGCCACCTGTCTCTGTCAGAGAGCAACCCTGCTACTTTTCGCAGCTGGCTATTTTTTGTGTACTTTTTGGGCTCTGGTGCTGTAGGCTAGAGATCCCCGCTTTTGGTTTAGACCCTCCTCTTCTCAGGGCGATCCAATTGGCCATTTCAATATCCTTCTGGTGCTGCCGCCCGTGGGCGCCTGGCCCACCTTTTGGAGTCTCTGCCACACTCCTTACCAGTTAGGTTGCACTAAAGCCGATTCTCCTGTCTCCGAGGTTACAAGGCTCATCTCTCACTATTCAGTTGTTCTTTCCAGGTGATTTCTCCACAATTTAGTTTTAATTCCAGATTGGTCCTGGGAGGAGGTCAGTGTGACTTCCACTTACTCCTCTGCCATCTTGATTATTCCTCCTTTCCTCTTTCTCTAACAAGCAACAGAAAAATGTCCTCAGGTGGGGATTAAAAAAAAAAAAAAAAAACACTTCAGATTACAGTGATCAAGCAGCCCTCCTTGAGTAGATTTTGCAGTATCATTCTTGAATCAAATCCATTTCCCCATGCTCTGTGCTGGTGCCCTAATTCCCAAGAGACATTCTTCTCAAGATAAAAACCAGGCATATTTTGACCCAGCAGTGTATCTCTGCCCTTTGATGTCAGGACTCCAGCACAACTGCAGCCTGTTTTTTCTCTGCTTGCTTCTTTTTCTATGTCTCTCTCTTCTCTCTCTGCCACTCTCCTTTCTCTCTGAGACTTTCTACCTCACAAACTTAGATCAGGCCATGTGGACTTGATATAAATAATGATCACAAAAGAAAAATGAAAATAGCAGAAGCTCCAGTTGGCACAGTTTAATATGGGCATTAAAACATATGAATGAATGAAATCTTCTTAAAAATGTAAATGTAACATAACTGATTTCAATGAAAATTATTTAAGCATAAAGGAAATTATTGGCAAAGGCTGCCATGAAAAGAAAATTGATCAAGGAACTAATGAGTTCATCAATGTAAGTGTAACTCTGAGTAAAATGTTGATGACTGACTGTTTTCAGGGTCAAAGTGACCAGTGACCCTTAGATTCTACAAGTCAGCTATTGTGTTCTTAAAGGAGAGCAGTTCTTCAGACTAGTGTCTCTGTCACTTGAAAATTACTCTAAGTGAGTACGTATCACTGTACACCCCTTTTTTCCTGTGATCCTCCCTGTACCTGTGTGTCAGCAGAGGTTCATAATTATTAGCTTTTAGTACATTCCTAGAAAATAGTTACCTCACTTTTATTTTTCCCCAAAGCTTAAAAGGAACAGTTCTCTGTTTCACACTATACTTAGTATTCCAGGAGGAAATGATCCCTGTCATTTAGCATATCTCTGTCATGTGTATCTGGATAATAAACATGCTGAAACATGCTAAATGGCATGTCCAAGATTACCTCCCTTAATAATCTCTATTGGCTGTGTCAGAGGTCTGCCTGAGCTACCAGGAATTTTTGGCATTTCTAAGTTCTTTGGGACAACCAGATTTGCATCTTTTAAGTTAATGCACTTCCAAGGTATATGCCTGTGCATTTTTAATTAGTTAATTGATATAATAAATACTATATTCTGGTTATTGAGCTTTAGGCATCGAAAATATATAAAAATACAAGAAATGATCTCAGTTACTAGATAACTGGGGAGATAAAGAAAATTTAACAATACAAGAGAATAAATAAAACATGCTAACAAGTGTTTACTATACTAGAATCTGTTTCTGTCTTAGTAGCAGTGGCCTTTGGAGCTCCCCAGACAGCCACCAGCACAGGCTATGAAGCCTTCAGAAGTACTGACACCTCACAGTGTCCACTGTGACGTAGGGAATTGCATGCATCAAGTGATGATGAACTCAGAGAGGATGCAGTTGCCACATTTATGTAGTCTAAAAACACCAATGGTGACCTTTGATACTACTCTTCTTTCGCCATCATAGTGCCTGCCCTGTAATAAGCACCTAGTTTGTCAAGGGGGGAGAAACAGGAGAGTGACATTTCTGCAGTCCTAGCTGATATTCTTTTCTTCCTCATCTGAGAATTAGCATCTTGCGTGATAAATGTCCTTAGATAGTTACAGGCTCTCACACTTGGCATCATGTTACGAAGGACACTCACATTATGTGATTTCTGGGAAACCAGCAGCCCCACACTGAGGTCCTAAAATTATATTTGTTTTGCATAATAAACAAGAGAAAGATGAAGAATTCTCCAACTCTTGGCATGAACAGTTAACAAAATGTAGAAACTGGACATGGAATTACCCATAAAAGGAACTACATAAAAACCAAGCAAGCACTTTACATGCTAAGGGAATGCAGACTTCTATGAGGTGTGTGTCCCTCAAGCTGGACACCTGCTATAGCTCAGCCAACTTTCATTGACATTCCCCTTTTTTAAGCGTCCTCAGTATTGACTGCTATAATTATAGTACATTCGGAGATGTTACTTAGCAAAGAAATATTATAAAAGGAGACCTTCCAAGTCGAATGTGGAAATAACTAAGATTTGAGTCATGGAAAGGAAGGAGGAGGGAATTTAGTAGACCATGAGAAGAAGACATCAGATCTGTTCCATACACATGAGTTGGTGCTAGGATCCTAATGGTGACAGACTGAAACTCAGGACCTGGTAGATTAGTGGCTAACCTGGAGAGAGTGACTTTGCAGCAGCATGTTATGGTTAAAAGAATAGAGTGAGAACTTCAGGTTAGTAGCCAGAGTCCATGACATAAGAATCAAAAACCCAGACAGGACTGTCATGTAGAAGAGCAGAGAGAGAAAGAGGGGAGCTGGGGTTTTACGTTGAATAGCCAGGAGAATGGTGGCTTAGTGGATGGACTTGGGAGAGTCAGATGTGGGAACTAGAGAGAAGGGGAGAGTATTACATTAGGGCATAGCCATCTTTAGTTTGAGGTGAAGCGGTAATATCAGATGTGAAGGCAGAGATGTGGGGATACAGGGAATGAGCCAAGGGGATGTCAGCCCCTAACCTGCAGGCCCCCGGGACTTGCTGCATTGGACATTGTTCCCGAGCAGTACAGCTCAGGTAAAGTAAGAACCCAACCAACACCAAAAATTCATCACAGAGAGCCTGGTTCTCACTGCTTCCAATGAGAAAAAGTTGCTAACTACCGGGACTTTTGAGGAGTTTCTATTATACTTAATCTAAATTTTTCATTTGCTGTCTTCAGGGTTGGAACATAAATTCTGCTCCTCCCACAGATCTCTCACATTTAGCTCCATTTTACCCAACGTTAGAGGGGGAATTTGGTTCTTCTGTTTTTCTGAACAGAGCATCTCTTCATTGCCTTTGCTGACAGAGAAGGACAAAGGAGCAGGAATATTTTGGACAATTCTAGTCGTAGTTTCTAGTTAATGTGACATAACACTAGGCTTTCCGTCATAACTGATGAGTTTCTCGATGATCTTTATTCATATTAATATTAAAACTGGTTCACATTTCTAGAACACACACCATTGTTTAGCTAGTCAAAATGTGATGAGAAAGGGTTGTCCATCACCCTCACATCTCTATTAAAGCTGAGTGACACATAAAACGAAGCATGGTAGAAAATCTTTACTAAAACCCGAATTATAATAATAAATAATTACTGTTTCTAACATTTATTAACTATCTTCTAAGTTCCAGATTCCCCTGATACATTGCTATATAGTCTGAAAAGGTGTGAGACATTTCAAAAGCCTGATAATATGTTTCATTAGTAGTCTCTCTTCCTAATAAATAAAGGTAGTGGCCTCTCTTGCTTGTTTTGTGGCCAGTTGGTGGATCTAGAATCCTGCCACAAGTCTCGCCCACATTTTAAACACTCTGTTTCCACACTCAGTATATTAGGAATATCCTGATGAGGAAAGTTTTAATCAATCAAATTAGGCTTGAGTTAGTGAGAACAAATCTTTGTTCTCAGCTGTAGAATGATTGTAAACTGTGTACCAGTGAATAAAGAGAGGATTAATCTCCTTTTTAAAAATGGGAACTTTGTAATTCCATGTATTTACTTGCCTTATCAGAATAGAACTCACCAGCTGAGACACAGCATTCTTTTTATTTAAAAGACTCCTGGGTAAATTGAACAACCACACTTTGGGAGAGGGGTAGGAGCTTATTAGCTTTTGTCAATAGTTGTTTCTGTTATAAATAAAAAACATAATCTGGAATGAGGTGGGGTTTTTTTGTTGTTGTTGTTTTTGTTTTTCCTATTTGAAGTGTATACCTGCTTAGCACAGAAATTACCTAGGTGGTTAATTCAGGCCCACACGTGATACTCTTGAAAAATACACAGACATTTATTGACAGCTCTGTGTATTCAATGTGTGAATGTGTTTTAGCCAAAGCTTTGGATTTTGTGGGTGGTCTTACAATTCTATTGTAGATCACAAAACTTTGTCTTTGGAGAACTTTTCTTTTTTAGAATTCGTTTTTCATTGTTATTTTCCTACTTAAATCTGCAGCAAACTTCTGTCTCAAATATGCCTAAAGAGGAAATTGCTTTTCTCTCAGGTGCTCATTATGATTCCAAGTTAAGCTCATGAAGAAATAATAATGAGCCTAGATAATTTGCAGATTGGATCCATTGTTTCTCTTAGCCAAATCTTTTCAATTTGATTTTTCTACCCAATACCAAAAGGTTTGTTGCAGCAATATAAACATTTTGATTATTTAAAAAAAAATTTCTTTATCTGATTTGAGAGAGAAGCATCGATTAGTTATTTGAGCCCTGGCTCGCTCTGTCCACCCAGAGTCACCAGAGAATACCTCCTGAAGGAGGTTGCCTTGTCCTGGGTGGAGCAAATGCAGGGGCCCCTCAGGGCCAGGGCTCTGTCTCTGTGTCTGTTAAAATCCCTCGCTTCTACACATTTTCCCACTTAGTCTCTGTGCCAAGTTTTCATCTTCCCTTCTTTTCTCATCTCTGCTCCCATGCCAGATGAGTTGGCCCTGTTCCCTATCTGCACCCTGGCCTCTCCCTGCACACCTTTCCCTTCTTCCCACTGTGCAGTTCTGCTGCTGCTGTCATTGAGAATGTGGCCCCTGTTTGGGTGTTCTCTGTCAGTGTACATCTCTTTTCTTCTTCTTGTGTGGTTCTCGTTCTTCCTGCTCCCATTCTCAATCCCCATGTTCTGCACACTGAGCCCCTCACCTTGCTTTCTGCCTCACAGGTGCCCACGTCCCTCTCTTCACCTCCTTGCTCCTTCACTTTCCCCCATGGGTGCATCCATACTAGCATTGGGAGTGAAAAAGCTCACTGGATTTCCTATCAGGTTGACATCCATCACCTCTCCTTCCTGTAATTACTACCATCTTCTCCCAGTGTATCCTTCCTAGTATTCATTCATCATCACCAGATTAAACCAGATGAGATGTTGGACACAATCTTGTTCTGTCATCAAACCTTAAATCCTCTCATTGTCTAAGCTGATAAACACTCCTGCATGCCTAAACTTTGCCACACTTAAACATTAGACCAAACCTCACAGAACCTAACAAACTATTAGTTAGACTAGTTAAATCATATCAGATATAATATTTACATCTCCAGACAAATAATGTCTTATATTATGCACTCTGAGCTTTCATTTTTTTCCCCTAGATAGTTCATGTGAGTCACTGAAATCTATACTATGTTTGACCCCCACTTCCTTACACAAGAAAAACCTCTAGTACACCATGGAAAAAGCCATACTGCAGTGACAAGACTCAGGCTTCCTTAAGGAAGTTGGCTTCTGAAGGATGCAGCTTTTTTTTTTTTTTTTTTTTTTTTTTGATGTAACGACTTGAGGTTCTCCAACCACCTTAATATTGTAAAAAAGCACTTTATTATCTGCCTTTAATGGGATTGCACCTGGGAAGCCCCCTACTCTAACTCTCATATGATTGTGTTCTTTCCTGGTGCCTCTACCTTTGGCCTCTCTTTGAGGCCAGCCTGGCCCCTGTGTGTTTCCTAGAAATCACAGTCCCACAGAGCATCAGTCTTTTAAGCTTAGCTAATAACCATCACTCCTGTTCACAGCCCATCCTACAAGGTATGTTGTTGGAGACTTTGAGTCGACCCAAGAGATTCTTCCCCATCTGGGTTTTGATCCTGCTGAGAAATAAGACACAGGACCTAGGTGACCGAAATATCACCTTCATTACTGATAAAGAGGCTGCAGGGTACACCTTACCATGTATGCGAGCTCCTTACCCTGAACATGGGAATTAGGCAGCTTGACAAACGCAGTCATGGTCATCTCCCACCTCTGGGGCAAAAGCATAAGGGGTAAAGGCTGCCTGGGCTCCTTGTAAGCAGCCTACTCTAATTGGAGGGAAAAGGAAGGGGCTGGCTGCATGTGCCCAGTTATCCTTTCAGATATTCTGGTCAGTTAGGTCTCTGTCCATCCAGAGCAGTGATAGAGACAAGGAGGGCTGTGCTGATGACTGGCCCTTTGCATGGAAGGAAATGCCCCTCTAATGCACACCACAGGCCATCAGTCTGCCCTCCATATGGGCTGCCTTTGGGTCAGGTGCCCCCCCTGGTCTAGGCAGTGGTTATCCCTTCAAAAACAAGAGCCTGAAGTTGTTTGCCTGAGCAGAAGCTGTGCATGGACACGAATAAGGAGGGGTTTGAGAGCCAACAGGTGTGGGGACTGGCATCTGAGTCTCACCTTGTATCATCACAACACCACTGGGCTTTTTCTGAGTGATCAGTCAGTCCATTTCTTCATGCCTCAGTCTCCTTATGTAACACTTGAAGATTATTTTTCATCAGCCATCAGAGAGAGACAACACATGGCTATCAAAGAGTTAACACACAGGTGTGTTCCATCTGTGCTATTTTACAGGTGGCAGGTGTGTCCTGTTAAAAATGATTGCCCAAGAGCACCACCTTGGGGCTGTCCAGAGGCACAATTACCTAAGACTCCGTGAGTGTGTTAGATGGGGAGGACACGTAGCTTTCATCTCATTCTACCTTTGGTTTATTGGTAATGCTGCCTACAGTGCTGTGCTGAGGAAGATTCTGAGGCTGGACTCCAGCTCAATGGTCATTACTGTCCACTACAGATATGGGAAGGGAGAGAGGAGGCACGGGAGCCAAGTATTTGCCACTAGTGATTCAAAGAGAAAAGGTGGAATTTTCTCCCTTAGAAATACCCCATCTGGGTTTTGATCCTGCTGAGAAATAAGACACAGGACCTAGGTGACCGAAATATCACCTTCATTACTGATAAAGAGGCTGCAGGGTACACCTTACCGCGTATGTGAGCTCCTTACTCTGAACAAGGGAATTAGGCAGCTTGTTTCTGTTATAAATAAAAAACGTAATCTGGAATGAGGTGGGGCTTCCTACTTCTGGCTGCTGTGCCAGAAGTAGGAAGGTGTGGCTGCAAGCTAGGAAGGCGCCAAATGAAGCTGGGTTCTCTGCAAGGCCCTGCAGCCATGGGGCCAACAATTTGGATTGTATAGAGCAAAGTTCTAATTTTTTTCTGTAAATGGCCAGGTTTTAGCCTTTGTGGGCCACATTTTCCACTGTCATGCAAAAAGCAGCATAGAGGATACGAAAAGAATGAGTGTAGCTGTGCCACAGTAAATCTTTTCCCCAAAGGCAAGGTGGTCGGACATATAACTTGCAGCCTGGTGGAGAAAGGAGGTAGCAGCAAGACTGGGAATTCTAGAAGCTCCCAAATGGTAGGTAGCTATGTCTGAATCTCCCTCTATCCTCATCTCTGAAATCCTTCATGAGACTCAAGAAAGAATATGGCAGGCAAGCTAAGCACTCAGAACCTAACTCCTCACAAAAACTGTTAGCAATGAGGTCCACTTGGTCATTCCCCCATGTAAGTCCAGAATCATGTACTGTGATATTACTTGCTAGGCAGCAATGGGGTTCAAAGCCACAATTTCAGAAAAATGAGAATTCTTGAAATCACTCATAAATTAGAGAATACATGGATTGAGGTAGACTTAGGGGAGGTGAAGTCCACACACAGATGTTTTGGTTTTTAGAACAGTTACTTCTTTAAAAGGTTGTTCCTGTCCCTCGCCAGTGCAGAATTGCAGACTGTTTTTGTTCCCTTTCTACTTAACATTAAGGCATCTGTATTACCTTTGCTGTTTTGGAGTCAACATCATTGAAAGAAAGAGCATAAGCACCTAGTGTAAGCTCTCAATGAATCCATGTTAGACTTGGTCCTAAACCCTGTATGACCATAAGCACATATACACCATTCTTTGAAATGTAGCCAAGACCCTGGCCATCAGCTTCCTGCCACTGGAGCTGGTGACTTCTGCTCTCATCACAGGAACAACTGTCACCACGTTCACACCCTGTGTGGTGGTTTCTTCTTACCATGGGAGAAGTCATCAAGGAATGGTCTACAGAGGGTACAGCTCCCCAGGATATCTTTTTTCATCTTTATTTTATACAATGTGAGGGATATGCATTTTGATAAGATACTCACCGAACTGCAGTTAGTTGCCTGGGTTGCTCAGCTAGTCCATAACAGAGCCAGGTTTGAAATCTCAGCTTCCTCATGTGTGAAATGGGAATAAAAATATAGGAACCTCATAGCGTTATTGTACAGAGCAGATGAGTTTTCAAATCACCTAAAACATGACTAGTAAGTGTTAGCTGTCATTCTTATTTGAGCTATTATACATAACTCAAGCATGAGTGGACGGTGGGCTGCCTGCACCTGCCTGCCACGCGAGGTGCTGCCAAGTGAGGTGCTGGGACTGGACACCTTGTGTCAAACAAGGAAGGGCTGCCAACTCTGCATCGGCCTTACCTCTGATTCTCAATCAATTATTCCACTTCTGATAGTACAGTAACAAGACAAAACACATATCAGTTATCTAAATTCACATGTCACCTGAAAATGGACCTCCTCTATCTAATTGTCACTTGAAAAGACAATACAGAGAAGGAGCAAGGGCACAAGGACAGTGAGCATTTTAGGAAGAACCTGCTGCTTAACAGAATTTAGTTTACTTCCACCCACCTCCTCTCTCTCAGTAAAACAAACAAAAATCACTTGCTTCGAGCATGGGTCAGAGTTTAGGACCCATGGGCCATGGCATCTCTCTCACAACCACCCAGCTCTTCCACTAAAGCTCAGAAGCAGCCGCTTTTAGCTCTGTGCCACCAGAACTTTATTGATGGACTCAAATTTGAATTTCACATAATTATCATGTGTCACAAAATTTCTGATTTTTTCCAACTATTTTAAAATGTAAAAACTATTAATAAGCATTCAGGTGGTACTAAAAGAAGTTACCACCTTGATCTGAACTCCAGGCCATTTTCCAGCCCTGACATGGAACAGTCTTCGAGTCAGACTTGTCCAATTTCCTGGTTGCTTGACCTGAGCAAATTGACATCTCAGGGCCTCAGGTTCCTCTAGTGAAAACAAGAGGCTTATCATAGAGGCTCCCTAGGATTCCTGTCCATACTGAGAGTCCAGGCTGCATGGTTGTCATATGCCTTTGCACTCACACAAGACTCAGTTCTAGTCCTGGCTCAGCCTTTGACTTGCAGAGGACATTGGGGAAGTTCCTAAGCCCATCTGCCTCAGCGGGCTCATCTGTAAAATGGGGGAAAAAATGACATCACTTTAGGGTTGCTACAAAGATTAAAGTGATACAGTATTTGTGAGGCCCTTAATTCATGTATCCAAAAAACATTAATTGTACCTAGTACACACACACTCAATGAGTGCTGCCTGTTGTATTCCTTAACACATGCACACACACACACACACACACACACAGAGGGAAACCTGACTTCCTATTAATAATAATAGTTTTAAAAAGACAGCTTCTACACACTGCCTGTGATAAGAAGGCCAGGGTGGGGTTGCACCTTTTGAACCAAGCCCTGTAATTTGCATCCACTACCATTATCTTCTCTCCCTTGTTATGAAAGCAAAGAACAAACAGGGTAAAGTCACCTTGCGGCTCTGTTTACAGCTCTCTCACTCCACCCAGTGGCAGGAAGTCCATGGTCAAACAGGAAGAAGAGTTCTCTGAGAGATGCTGGCAGGGGCAGGGCTGCTGTGGACCACACTTGGCAAGTCCCCATTTTTCTTCACCTCACTGTTTGACTCTTTGTCTGTCCCCATCTTTCATTTCACGTACCTGTCCTCCTCTGGGTTATTCCTCGTGATCCTCTCTTTTCATGTTTCTCTGCTCTCTCTCTTCCCCTCACTCCTCTCTTATTTTCTTTCTACTCCTCTCTCTCTCTCTCCCTCCGATTATTTTGTCTGTCTAAATCTCTAGTCTCCTTCTTTTATCCCTTCTATCTTATCTCTTTTTTTCTTTCTCTTCCTCTGTGTGTCTTTTGCTTTCTGTCCATCTGTCCTTCTGTGTGTGTGTGTGTGTGTGTGTGTGTGTGTATCTCGTGTCTTTTCGACTCTACCACGTCTTTCTCACCCTCTGCCTCCATCTAGTTCTTTCTTTCTCTGTGTGTGTCTGCCTCTGGCCCCTGTCTCTGACACTGCCACTCCCGCCCTGTGCAGTAGATCTCCCTCTGACCAAGTCCCCTATATATCTTCTGTTTCCCTTCCTAGTCCTGTGCCTGAGCTTTCTGTTTCAACATGAACATTCCTTCCAAAAAACCTAGTTCTGAGCATGCTTAGTATATGCTTAATAATTAAGGCTGTAATTAAAGTATAACTGCAGGTATAATTAAAATTTACTTTAATGGATCCTGAAATTATGAAGCAATTAGGTATTTGATATGGCCCTGCAGGGGCAGCTGGAGAAGGGAGGGCCCTACGTCTCCTCTGACCCCAGCCCTGCCTACTGGCTCTGAATCAGGAGCTCGAGGAGCTGCTGGACAGAAGCCTGGCGGCAGCTGGGAACCCTCACTCAAGAGCACTGCCCATAGCCAGCTGCTGAGGCCCCTCCAAAAGCCCTGGGGAACTTTGGAAAAGCTCAAGAACAAGCCCTCCTTTTTCTTCGTCAGGCTGTTTGGAGTTTCTATCACAAAGCTAACACAAAGGGTTGTTTGAGGATGTTGGGCCAGCAAGGTGATCAGAAAAGTACCCACCCAACCCTCCCCTCCACCATCTCACTTTGCACACATGAGCCCATCTGTGGTTGTTCAGTCTATCAACAAGTCCCTCATGTGTGACAGGCATTGTGCTGAGCCCAGAGCTTCCCTGGTGAGCAGGACTGACAAAATGTCAGCCTTTGTGAAGCTTGTGTTTAGTGGGGTTGAGAGAAGTGTCAACAAGGTACTCTAGAAGCTCATTTTACAATCTTCTGCTCTAACTTGGGGTTTGAGAAGTGGTGAAATAAAGGCTTCTCCACAGAAATGCCATTTACAGAGATACATGAACCAATGGGTGTCAGCCAGGCAGAGAGAAGGCCAAAGGCTCAACCTGTCTGCAGGGCCACAGTTTTCCAAACCAGTCATTTTTTTCCCCCTTGGAAATACCTGGTCCTAAGTTGGGTGCTGAAGATGTTAATTAACTGATTTAGTTAGGCTAATTTAGATATGTTGCAAGGAGGAGCAACTCATTTATTTCAGGAACAAAAAATGTCTACACATAGGAGTGAACTCTGATGAGGCTGAATAAACAGTTCTCAGACTGGGCAGGAACCACAGTGATGCTGGCCCCATGCAAGAGAAGAGTCTGGGTTGGAGGCAAACCTTGGGAGCACCGGGGCAGCCCTTGTCTGTTCACCTGGCTCCACAGCCCTCTGCATACATGCAGTCTGCTGTCCTCTTGTCTGCTTGTAACTTTTAAGTCGTATTCATGCTACTGTGCTTATCATGGATACTCCAGGAGCAAATCTATCTGGACAAGCTGACGACCATCTTATGTATGTATTTGGACCATTCTTGAATCAGGTGCAATGAATGTTTTGGGAACAATCAGTTCTGCCTCAGAGAACACTCTGGTCCCTCCTCAAGCAGGGACAGTGGGTAGAGCAGGTTTAGCCAGACGGGACATTGGAAAGAGCAGACATTCTTACTGTACCTAATTTTACTCTTAAGTAACTTGTAACATCATTGAAATTCAGATGATCTCATGCATGGGATAGTGCTACCAATTTTAAATGCCAAACAGGAGTCCCCAGGAAATGAAAATAGAGTGGGAAGAACATAGTTAAGACAGAATGTTGCCAGTCACTAAGCCTCAGTGCTCTTAGCTGAAAAAGGAATGGATTTATAAACACCTAACTCATAAGATCATTGTGCAGATCAAAATAAAGTCATGTGGGAGGACTTTGTAAACCACAAAAATTTAGAGATTTTTTATTATTGCCAACATTATTATTATGACACCTATATACAAAATCATAAGAAGTTATTCAAGATTCAGAATAGATGTTTCAAGTACTAGTTTCCGAAATCATCTAAACCAGTGAGAGGGCACATTGAATGGCCATTCTGCTGAGTCCTAGCTATTACTAGCCATGCTTGCTAGACATCGTTAGCATTTACTTAATTGTGCCTCAGTCCTCTCATCTGTAAAAGGAAGAATAATAACAGCTGTCTTGGGATTCTGACTGAGGAACAAATGAGCTAATATACTTAGAACTCTGGAACAATCTGTGACACATGCTAAATGAGAGCCGCTATCAGTGCTTTTACTACGATTATCACTACAACTAGCATAGCTAATTCATGTATAAGTCCAGTTATACAGACAGCTTGACAGGCCTGGGTAAGATCCATGCCCACAGCAGGACTCACACCAAGGAAAGGAAGAGCAAGGGACGAGGACCCAGAGCCCCTGTAGAATCAGTCAGATGAGTCCGTCTCTTGGGGTGACCAGAGATGTCTTGGGAGCCATGTGTTGAGATTGGAGGGTGCTCTGAAGACTGGAGTGGGGAGAAGAGCCATTTGCATCTTAGGTTAGATTTCTTCTCTGGCAGATTGGAGGACCTTTGGGGAAAGAATTCTAGTCCATGTCTGTTTTGAAGGAGATAAAAAATATACATATTTACTTTTTATGTACCTTCTGGGACAACTGTGGCTTTTGCTTCACACGGTGTCATTGTTCTGTGCCAGCTCTGCCTCTGGATTAATGTGGGAATTCCCTGGCCTGGTTCTAACACCTTCCATTGTCTGGTCCTCTGGCTTACTTTTCAAAGTCCTCTGGGACTTCGGCTGAAACTTCACCAAATGAGTCAATATGCACACTAAGGTTGTATTAATGAAATAATAGATCTTTACATATGTCATAGTTAAGTAACAAATTGCCCTGAACAGCCCCCAAATTTAGCAACTTAACACCAGGAACATTGATGAGCTCAGTTTCTGTGTTGGGGAATCAGGTGTGGCTTGGCTCAGGTCCTGAGGCTCAGGTTCTTTCACAGGGCTAAAATCATGTCAAGGCTTAGCTGGGGAAGGGTCGCTTCCAAGTATATTAATGTGGTCATGCGATAAAGGCCACCATTCCTCATTGGCTATTGTCCAGAGATTGCCCTCAGTCCCTAGCCTCCTGGGTTTCCTGTAAGGAAGCTGGCAGAGCAGGAGAACAATATAGAAGTCGGAACAAGACAGAGTCATGGGCTTTTGTAACTTAGTCTCAAAAGTGGCATTCCATCACTTTTGCTACATTCTTATTCATAAGAAGCAAGTAGCTGGATCCAGCCCACTGTTATGGGGAGAGGAATACACAGGGATGTGAACACCAAGAGGTGGGGATCAATTGCTTTGGTAGTTGCCTACCACATTTACAAAGCAATATGTTATTCAAGTAAATGCTAGCTTCTGTATCAAGAGGGAAATGCTGAAATGTCAGAGAGTTAATAGACCATTCTTTCTCATTTATATGAGGTCTAAGAGGGTTAGTGAGCAGGGTGCTCTGCCTAATCAATTATCCCTGCTGAAGGATTTATTGCCATCTTCAAAAAGGTGCCTTCCAGGTTGTCCAGGCTGGCAACCTTCCAGAAGGCAGACAGGGAAACCAGTGTCATGGGTCCCTTTGGAGTATTTTATGGGCATGTGTTTTGTATCCCTTTGCACTCCAGTGGCCAGAATTCACTCACATGATCCCACCTGGATGCAAGAGGGCTTGGGCACCATACTCTGACTGGGTACATCAGGGCTGGGTACCTCCCAGCCACAGCTCCCCACAGCGGAAGAGGAGCATGAGTCTGGTGGGCAGGTGGCCTGGCCTGCCACAGATACTTTGCCAGTTACAAAATACTTTTACATGTGTTATTTCCTTTGCTTCTCACCACAGTCTGTGCTACTGTCAGTGTTCTCACCTTCATTTTACAAGAAAACAGATCAGCATAGCTTTAGAACAGTTAGGTTCATATAATTAGAATAGGGTTCACATCCCACCTCTGCCACTAGCACCTGTATGACTATGGAAAAGGTCTTTAACTTCTCTGTGCTTCAGTTATGTCATCTTGTAAGGGGGGGCAGTAGGACCTATTTAGAGTCATTGAAAAAACTGCATATAAGTCACTTAGCATTATATATGGCATATGTAAGTGTTTAATGAATATTAGTTATAAGGAGGATGATCATAATATTATGCCTGAAGATAAAGAAGTTGATACCCAAAGCAGTGAAATGATTTACACAAAACTACACAACCAATGCACAGCAGAACCAGGGTGAGAGGCTGGAGATTTCAGTAACAACTTCCCTGCCTTTCAAGTTGCTCTACAAAGACCGCACTCATCAAATTTCTGTGTCAAGCAGTAGCGGGTGAGCATTGAGCCAAAGACCCAGTGCCGAGTGTCCCTTTCACTGATTTGGTGGGCCCAGGGCCCCTGGAGAATCAACATGACATCCACTTTTCACTCCACTGTTCCTCTTTAACTCACCTTCACCTTTTGTATGAAACATGCTGACCCTGTGCCTCCTTTTTCCTTGCACTCTTAGGTCCTCCATGGTCTGGATTTCAAAGTCTTCATTTATAAACAGGCTCTGTCTTGCTAACTAGATAAAAGCACAGGAAATGATGATATTTCATTAAACTCTTAAATTTTATCACATTTCTTTTAGGGACTTGTTCACTATAAAAGGGCAGAAAAACATTTCACATGTAAGTAGTCATTCCCAGAAGCAAACTTTTGGGTGGGATCGCTTGGCCAGCAAATCCTCCAGATCTACCAGGAATGACCAAGAGGTGCCATCAGAGGCTGCAATGCGCCTTCTCAGGGCCTCTGCCCTTTTAATAGAGAATGAGAAGGGAGCAGAAATGGGCATGTTGAGGACTGTCATTGTCTTCAAAGCAGTGGGTTTATGGCCATAGATGGGCAGATTGTTTGAACCTCAGATCTCAGGACAGACCACCACTCAGACCCTTTATATTAAGACATTAGGACACAACTTCTGGTATGAGCCAAAAGTACATTAAATCTACTTGACTGTGGATTATTAGTAATTTCAGCTTTTATCAGTAAAAAATGTCCTTTAGTCTCTCAGAAGTCCTTTCTTTTTTATTTTGTAAATTTTATGTTAATGTAATTAGAACATGAGATATATTTTGTTAACAAAATTATAAGTGTAGCAGTAATTCTCAACCTTTTTCATCTCATGACATACATAAACTAAAATTCTGAGGCACACCAAAAGTATATTTTTTGCCAATCTGACAAAAAATAGATATAATTTCAATTCATTTATACAGGATGCCTATTGTTGTGTTAGCTGTTGTCATTTTTATTCTAAAGTCCAAGGGAAAAGAAGTCAGTGCTTCTCACCAAATAGTCAGGTATTGCATGTTTTAAAAATTCTTGCTACACCCCAGATTAAATCACTGCAACACAGTATTATTATTAACTATAGATTCAATGTCATACAGCAGATCTCTAGAACTTATTCATCTTGCTCAACGGAAACTTTATGTCCATTGATTAGTTACTCCTCATTTCCTCCTCCCCAGCCCCTGTCAACGACCATTCCACTTTTTAATTCTATGAATTTGCCTGTTTCAGATGAGTGGAATCAAGCATTGTTTTCCTATGATGGGCTCATTTTATTAGCAATATGTCCTCAAAATTCATCTATATTATAGCATACTGAAATACTTTCTCTTTTTAATAAAGCTGAATAGAATCTCATATGTGTGTGATTTGTGTGTATTTGGACATTGGGTTCCTTCCACATCTTGACTGTTGTGGTCACTGTAATGACCATGGGGGTTCCAATATCTTGTCAAAATCCTGATTTCAATTCTTTTGGATAAATACTCAGAAGTTGGTTTGCTGGATCATATGGTAATTCTATTTTTAATTTTCTGAGGATATTCCATACTGTTTTCCATAGTGACTGCACCATTTTGCATCCCCACCAACACTGCCGTGCACAAGGGTTTCCAGTATCTTCACATCTTCACAGCAGCTCTCTTGTTTTCTGACAGCGGTTATCCTAGCAGGTGTGAAGTGTATCTCATCAAGGTTTTGATTTGCTTTCCCTAATGGTCAGTAACATCCATCCCGCCTTTTTTTTTTCATACTTATTAGTAATTTGTATACCTTCTTTAGAGAAACTTCTACTCAAGTTCTATCCCATTTTTTTAATAAAGTCACTATTTGATCTTGAGTTGTAGGTGTTGAGTGTATATTTTGGATAGTAACTTCTATCAGACATACTGATTACAAAAATTTTCTCCCATTCTGTAGGTTGCCTTTTCACTCTATTTTCCTTGCTCTACAGAAGCTTTTTATTTTGATGTATTCCCATTTGTTTATTTTTATTTTTGTCGACTAGACTTTTGATATCATACCCATAGACCAGTATCATAAATCTTTGCCCCTATGTGTTTTCCTAGGAGTTTTATAGTTTTGGGTATTATCTTTTTCATTCATTTTGAATTGATTTTTGTGTATGGTATAACACAAAGTTTCATTTTATTCTTTCGTATCTGGCTATCCATTTGTTGAAGGGACTTTCCATTCCACATGGTGTATTCCTGTCACTCTGGTCAAAGAACAGTTGAACATGGATTTATTTTTTGGCTTTTTATTCTATTATATTCTTTTTAAAAAAATCTTTTTTTAATTTTTCAAATGCCTTTATCTCCATTACCCCACCACCACTTTCCCCTGCCACCCCCACCCCCACCTCCCTCCCTCAATCCTTCCCCACTTTGGTTTTGTCCATGGGTCCTTCATACATGTTCCTTAACTTGACCCTCTCCTTCCTTTCCCCGTTACACCCCTTCCACCTCCCCTCACATTACTGTCAGTTCCTTTTTTCTTTCAATGTTGCTGGTTCTGTTTTCCTTGTTTATTTGTTTTGTTGATTAATCCACTTTTAGGTGAGACCATATGGCATTTATCATTCATCCCCTGGCATACTTCACTTAGCATATTAATCTCCAGTCCATCCATGCTGTCACGAAAGGTAATAACTCCTTCTTTCTTCCTGCTCTGTAGTATTCCATTGTGTAAATGTACCATAGCTTTTGAATCCTCTCATTTTCTAATGGGCACCTAGACTGCTTCAGCACTTAGCTATTGTAAATTGTACTGCTATGAACATTGAGGTGCGTAGATTCTTTTGAATTGTTGTTTTGGGATTCTTAGGGTATAATCCCAGCAGTGGAATGGCTGGGTCAAAAGGCAGTTCCATTTTTTGCTTTTTGAGGAAATTCCAAACAATTTTCCACAGTGGCTGCACCAGTGTGCATTCCCACCAACTAATGTGCACTAGGGTTCCCTTTTCTCCACAATCTCGCCAGCACTTGCTGTTTGTTGATTTGTTTATGATGGCCATTCTGACCAATGTGAAGTGGTATTGTGGTTTTAATTTACATTTCTCTGATGGCTAGTGATGATGAGCATCCTTTCATATGTCTCCGGGACCTGTGTATGTCCTCCTTGGAGAAGTGTCTGTTCAGACTTTGACCATTTTTTAATTGAATTTTTTGTCTCCCTGGAGTGGACTCATGTGAGTTCCTTATATATTTTGGAGATCAAACCCCTGTCTGAGGTATCACTGGCAAATATATTTTCCCATAATGTTGGTTCCCTTTTCACTTTGGTGATGTTTTCTTTAACTGTTCAGAAGCTTCTTACTTTGAGGAAGTCCCATTTGTTTATCCTTTCCTTAATGTCCCTTGCTCTAGGGGAAATATCAGTGAAAATACTATTTCATGGGATATCTGAGAGTTTCCTGCCTATTTCTCCTCTAGAACTTTTATGGTGTCAAGTCTTTTCTCCATCTTGAGTTTATTTTTGTGTATGGTGTAAGTTGGTGGTTGAATTTCATTTTCTTGCATGTAGCTGTCCAGATCTCCCAACACCTTTGTTGAAGAGGCTATTTTACTCCATTTTATGCTTCTGTCCCCTTTGTCAAATATTAATTGACCATAGAGACATGGGTTTATTCCTGGGCTCTCTATTCTGTTCCATTGATCTATGTATCTGTTATTATGCCATTACCAGACTGTTTTGATTGCACTGCCTTTGTAGTATAGTTTGATATCAGGTAGTCAGGTATTGTGATACCTCCTATTTTGTTCTTCTTTCTCAAAATTTCTGTGGCTATTCAGCATCATTTATGGTTCCATATAAATTTTTGAAATGTTTGTTCTATGTCTGTGAAATACGTCATTGGTATTTTAGTAAAGATTGCATTGAATCTATAAATCGCTTTGAGTAGTATGGACATTTTCACGATATTTATTCTTCCTATTCATGAACACAGTATATGCTTCCATTTATTTGTGTCTTCCTTAATTTCTTTCTTCAGTGTTGTAGGTTTCTGAGAACAGGTTTTTTACCTCATTCATTAATTCCTAAGTACTTTATTTTTCTTGTTGCTATAGCAAATGGATTTTTTTCCTGACTTCTGATTCTGATATTTCATTGTTGGTGTACAAAAATGCCTTTGATTTCTGAATATTGACTTTGTATCCTGCTGTTTTGCCAAATTCATGCATTAAGTCGAGTAGTTGTTTGGTGGAGTCTGTGGGATTTCCTATGTACACTATCATGTCATCTGCAAACAATGATAGTTTTACTTCCTCCTTTCAAATTAGGATGCCGTTTATTTCTTTTTCTTGTCTGATGGCTGTGGCTAGGACTTCCAATACTATGTTTCAATTTTCCTGAATTTGTTGAGCCTTGTTTTGTGTCCTATCATGTGGTCTATCTTTGAAAATGTTCCATGTGCATTTGAAAAGAATGTGTGTGTATTTTGCTTCTTTGACATGAAAGGTTCTATATATATCAGTTAAGTCCATTTGATCTAATACGTTGTTCAGTTCTACAATATCCTTGTTGATGTTTTGTTTGGAAGATCTATCCATCGCTGACAGTGGGGTGTTAAAATCCCTTGCTGTAAGTGTGTTGCTGTCTATATCTTTCTTGAAGTCCTGCATGATTTTTCTTATGTATTTAGGTGCTCCCATATTGGGTGCATTTAGGTTTACAAGGTTTATGTCTTCTTGATGGATTCTTCCTTTGAATATTATGAAGTGTCCTTCTGGGTCTGCTTCTGTGGCCTTTGTTTTAAATATATTTTGTCTGATATACCTGTTGATACCTCTGTCTTTTTATTTCCTGTCCTTATGCTTTGAATTTTTTTTCCCATCTCTTTACTTTCAGTCTGTGTAGATCCTTTGTTCTGACGTAGGTCTCTTGTATGCAGTATATGTGTGGGTCTTGTTTTCTTATCCATTCAGCTATCCCATTTGATTGGGGCATTTAATCCATATACACTTTAAGTTATTATTGATAGGCACTTATTCATTTTTCCCCTATGTACCTGTGTTCCTCTTTCTCATTCTTTTTCTTCATGTTCTTAAAGCACTCCCGTTAGCATATCTTGCAGTGCTGGTTTGGTCGAGATGTATTCCTTTAGCCTTCTTTTATCTGGAAAACTCCTTTTTTCGCCTTCAATTTTAATTGAGAGCCTTGCTTAGTAAAGCTGTCTCAGTTGCAGGCCTTTGCTTTTCATTACTTGAACTATTTCTTGCCATTCCCCTCTGGCTTGTAGTGTTTCTGTTGAGAACTCCGCTGCTAGCCATATCGGTGTTTCTTGTATGTTACTACCTGTTTCTCCCTTGCTGACTTTAGGATTCTCTCTCTGTCTTTGATATTTGCCACTTTAATTATGATGTGTTTTGGAGTGGGCCTCATTGGGTTCTTCTTGATTAGGACCCTCTGTACTTCCTGGACTTGCGTGACTTTTTATCTCCACAAGCTAGGGAAGTTTTCCACCACTTTTTCAAACAGGTTCTCTATCCCTTACTCCTCTTTTTCTCCCTCTGGTATCCCTATTATACTGATATTATTACGTTTCAGGTTGTTCTGGATTTCCCTGAATGCCTCTTCATTTGTTTTGAGTCTTTTTTCATTTCCTTGCCTTTTCTTGGAGCTTTTTTCTACCTTGTCCTCCAGCTCGCTGATTCAGTCCTCTGCTTCATCTAGCCTGCTTTTGATTCCTTCTACTGTGTTCTTCAATTCAGAAATGGTATTCTTCATTTCCTCTTGCCTCTTTTTGATAGTTCCTATGTCCTTTTTCATGCTGATACTGTTTGCAGTAAGTTCCTCATACTTTCCCTCTAGCTTTTGGTAATTCTCTTTGGGCTCACTGAGCTCACTGAGCTTCTTTAGAACCACTGAATTGAGTTTTGAACTCAATATCTGATAGTTTATTTGCCTCTATTTCATTTAGTTCTCTTTGTGGGGATTCCTCCTTTTCCTTCAATTGGGGGGTATTTCTTTTTCTTCCCATTATTTGTGAGACTCTTTTTTGCTTTTGCTTCTTAAATTGATCTATCTTGACTTCCTGACTTCGTCGTTTGAACTTTTATGGTACAAGACACCCCCCTTTTTTTTTTCCTTCCTGGATCAGCCTTGGCTGATGTTAGCTATTGACCCCGGCTGACCTTAGGCAGTCTTTTAGAGACTTCCAGAAATCTACTGTCTGTGGCTGTATGATTGAATTGTTAAGCTAGTCAGTCTGCTCTCAGCAGTCAGGCCTAGGCACTGCAGGGTGGAGCAGAGTCCCTCCAGGTGGCTGTGTTATTGTGTCCTCTTACGCTGCTTCTGCTCAGGTGAGTGGTCTGCCTGAGCAAGATGGCTGCTGCGGTTGGGAGAGGAGTCAGAACTGGATTTCTGCCGACCACTCCATCAGTTCTCTCCCCAAAGCCTCTGTCTCTGGACTCTCCTCAAGCATTTCTAGTGCACCTCGCGACCCCTTTGGCCGGGGACCTGCTATCTGTGACTGCTGCTCTGTGCTCAGCAGTCAGCCTTGCACACCACCACCGGGGCAGAGCCTCCTGGGGGTGGGGTTATTATGTCTGCTCATGCTGCTGCAGCTCAGGGGAGTTGTCTGCCTGAGCAAGATGGCAGCTGCCGAATAGGGGCTCAGTCAGCACTGGGACCATGCCAGCTACTCCCTGAGTTCTCTCCCCAAAGCCTCCTTCCCCAGTTTCTCATCAAGCAGCTCCCGCCCACTCTGCCCCTTCCTCTGCTGGAGCCTAGGATAAGTGGCTGACAATACAAGTTTACACATTGGCCCTTAAATGGCTCTTTGTGTCTCCAGCTACCCATCTTTGGCAGAGAGCAAACCTGCACTTTTCGCAGCTGGCTGTTATCTGAGCACTTTATGGGCTCTGGTGCTGTCAGCTGGACATCACCACTTATGTTCAGACCTCACTCTTCTCAAGGGGATCCAATTGGCCTTTTAAATATCTCTCTGGCGCTGCCACCCCAGGTGCCCAGCCCACCTTCTCAAATAGCTACCGCACTCCTTACCAGTTAGGATGTGCTAAAGCCGATTCCTCTGTCTGTCCAAGGTTTCAAGGCTCCTCTCTTGCTATTGTTCAGTTGCTTTCCAGGTGATTTCTTGACAATTTAATTGTAATTCCAGGTTGGTCCTGGGAGGAGATCAGTATGACTTTCTTTCAATCTTCCACCATCTTGAAGTCAAGAAGTCCTATCTTTCAGCTTTTTTCTAGCTGGACCGCTGCTTGATATAGATCTCATCACATAATCTTTCTTGTCAGAACATTGATCAGAAGCTATATTTCATTGATTTCCTAGTGAAAAAGTACAGAATGAATAGTCCAGTGCAACCCAATACCCTGATTTACCATTCTCTGGCTCATTGTTTACACAAAGCTTTTTCTTTCATTTCCATATTCAGATGATTCATTCAAGGGATAAATCCATTTCAGAAGATTTTCCTTTTTAAAATTTTGTTGAACAAGTGTCTGTTAATCTTTCTTTTTTCACAGCCTTAGAAGAACCTGATTATTTTCATGTTTTGACTGACAGAGAAAAATATAGGCAATATCTTTATAATGCCACACATTTAGATGTAAACAGGGGAAAAATAGCCCTGGCCGGTGTGACTCATTTGGTTGGGCATTGTTCTGCAAAACAAAAGTTCACAGGTTCAACTCCCAGTCATGGCACATGCATAGGCTGCAGGTTCAGTGCCAGGTCAGGACATGTGGAAGAGGCAACCAATACATATTTCTCTCACATCTCTCTCTCCCCAACACCCTCTCCCTCTGCTCTCTCTCCCTTCCTTCCTCCCTCTTCTTTCCCTTCATCTCTCCTTCCCTCCCTTCCCTTCTCTCTAAAATAAACAAATAAATAAATTTGTCATCTAGATTTATCTAAATAGCCATATCTGCATCATAAAAAGCTGAAGCTGAGTTGTAAATGAATTATGTTGGTGAAACCCAGGCATTCGTGATTTCAGTTTCTATGAAACGTCTTAGGGCAGCACCTGCAATTTCACGTCAGTGACTGTCCATCATCCCCCTCTTCTAGGAACCAATGTCCATGAGGCCCAGAACATACTCAGTAACAGCGGGCTCCCCATTACTTCGGCTGTTGACCTGGAGGATGCAGCCAAGAAGGCCGTGGCCAGTGTGGCTAAGAAGTGATGCTTTTGTCCTGATCCCTTGAAAGAAGAAGTCCATTTTGCCATAAAAAGGGATGGTTCTCTCTTTACTGTGAAGAAAATGGTTATCTCATTGGGGAAAAATATGGGTTGGGGAGGAGCAAGAATCACTGTATGAAAAATCTTAAATTGGTGTCTTCTTGAATCAGAAAATCTAGACAGCCTAAGTAATCTGATTTTACTTACCATCTATATTAAATTAATGCCCTATATTCTCCTACTTTTCTGTCACCCTGAGCCTGGTCAGTAGACATTGGATTGCTGACTTTGGAGAGCAGTCTGTGTGGCCAACAAGCCTGCATTCACTGACAGCAATTCTAGTGGACATTTACTCCTATATAATAAAGAGATCACAGGCCATAAAAAACTCAGACAAGACTTCATTTAGCAGATTAGCTATCAAAAAGGTGCGAATAAGACTTTCAAACAAATAGTTGTTAAACACTGTCACATTTTTTCCAAGTTTCTATTTCCAGCACATGTTTGGAAAATCCATGAATATTCCAAAGTATATTTTACAATGGAAGGCCCACACTTCCACATGACATTCCTTACATGGATTCCTCCATTTGCCTTAATATTGAATGTACTCCTTACCTCACATGAAAAATAAGACCAGAAGCCTTATTTGTATTTTTCAGTAGACGATTTCATTTTAATATGAAAACTGAAAAAAATATGATTCTTATGGAAATCTCTTTAATACATTCCAAGATGAGACATCACTGAAATTATATTGTGTCAGTATCTTATCTCCCCCTGCCCTCCTGACCCCCTAGAATCCACCAGCTGGGGAAATGTAATTAAGAGAATGTGGCTTTTTTCATAAAGTCCATTTTGGGAGGGAAGGGTAATTAGGTTTATGATGATATTTTGGTAAATTTTCATATGTACACAAATTTAAATAAAATCCTGTTTTGTAAGTTCTAAGATCTGTGTATTTCTCATTTTAGTCGATATTATTCTGTAAACAATTTTTTCTTCTACTAAGACACTAGCCTTAGTATATTAGGCATATCTCCAAAATGGGAAAATTTGGCTTATACTCATATTGGTTATATAGCCCCAGGATTATTCCAGTTCCACTCAGCTTTATCAGCAATCATTTCTGCTAGGAGATTATTCAATGAAAGAATAAAAATTTTATGCAAACCAGAAGCCATGGTAAGTGTCACAGAGGGCTAACATGTTAAAATGTGACTTCAGCCTGCAGAATGCTACAAAAATCAGCAGACATAAACTCCCATTCAATGAGGTTCATTTGCCAGCATTAATTTTTCTATCAAAATACAAGTATGTAGCAGACCAAACTTTTTTGTTCGTTTCTTCCCAGTTCTCATAAAGTTCACATTGGACAAAAGTTGAAAAGTCATGTCATAGCTTCATATTTACCATGGAGAGAAAAACTATTTAATAGATCAAACTTATGTCCTTTTTAATTGTCATGCAATGAATAAAAAATATCGACTTTTTTGGTATGTTTTTATTTTTTCTTTTATAACTAGTTAGTATGGTAAAAAGAATATATATTTTGTCAATTAGACAAAACTCAGCATATTTGAATATCTTGCTTTCTGTGAAGGAAGGCCTGTGTTCACATGACATATACATTGATGTTTCTAATTAATCCAGTTTGGAGAAGGGGATAAGGGAATTAAATTATGTAATCATTTTGTAAGAGGATTAATAACAAATAGGCAATCCCCTTTTTATTTTTTCAAATAAGTGGTTGTCAGGATTAAGGTGTTTTGTTTTTTCTTTCTTGGAAACTCCAAGTGTCTGAGTTTATATTGTTCAAATCTGTCCCAAGTACAGATTCCATAAATATTTGTAGAATGAGTGTTTGCACCTGGGTGCAGGCCCAGCTCCACTGACCAAGGGCTCTGGGTGGGATTGGGGGCTGTGGTGTTGGTTGTGGAACTGAAGTCCTCTGGGTGTTACCTACGCCAGGGTGCCCTATATTGACCTCCCAGCATCCCTCCAGTTCTTTGTCTTACCAGTATTACGTAAATATGAAAAATAGTTTCCTTTAAATCTGATCAGTATTTTCTTACACTTGGTTCTGTCCTAATATGAAAAATAGTTTCCTTTAAATCTGATCAGTATTTTCTTACACTTGGTTCTGTCCTAAGCAGGAATATCCATGAAATGAGGTTACTATCAAAACTTCGTACTTTGTGTTGGAGAAACTTAAAGAATAATTCACACATTTTACCTGAACTGCTTTGCCAAGATTTGAACAGATCTGCTAGTCTCCATGTCAGTCTTCTAGAAGTAGCATCACATTTAGAGGATGTGAAAGTCCTGACCCTCCCACTTATCAAGGTTCACTTATGTGAGTTGATTAACCTATTGTGTTTATCCTGACTTTCTTGTAATGACAAAAAATCCAACTCAAGCTTAAGGAAAAAAAGAACTGTGTTGCTTTTGTGATTATAAAGGCATGTTTCTGGTTAAGGTTAAGGCTGCATCCCGAGACTCAAAGCCATCAGAATTTGGAACTGCATCTCAGATATTTGCCTCTGTCGGTTTCATTCTCAGATGGACGATTTCCGTAAGGTGGCAGAATGGCTGCCATCCCATTTTGTCAAGCTTAGCATCCCTAAAAGAGAACGAGAGGGGTTGGGGGAGAGAAATAAAAAAGAAAAGGAAAAAACAGTAAGAGTGGGAGGGAGGAAAGAGAAAGGAAGGTAGCTTCTTTCTCCTGATAATTCTTAAGAACATCCCAGAATTAAGATGACCAACTCTGGGTCAGGAACCTATCTCTGAACTAGTCCTTCTAGGGCTTTAATAAAGTGTTCAGGGCTCTGATGAATCCAGAATGGGTTAAACATCCACTTGTTGACCTGAGAACAAAACCAGTCCCATCCAAACTATCAAAGCTGAGAGTAAGGGAGGGAGGGAGTAGTTCCCTAAGGAAAACTGGAGATCTAGCAAAAAGAAACTGTGTATTCTGGGATGGAAAAATAAGAGATGACAACCAGACTCATCAACCATAAGACAATGAGGTTGAACAAATTATTCCATATGAATAGCTCCAATTCTAAAATTTAATGGTTATGTTTTATTTCCTTGCCAGTTCCATGGAGTCCACTTGTACAATGCATACAGGTCACCAGGTGTTTTCTATAGATGTTGCTTGAGCCATCAGAATATTTGACCTTAACTTATTTGTCTTGAACAGTAATGTCCACATATGGAATAATGACATTGAAGCACTTAGCTCAATTTTGGTTTTCTATTTAAGTTGTAATTCAATTCATGAATTAGTAAAATAGCCAAGGAAATTTTAAATGACTAGATATGTGATTCGTTTTTAATTAGTTCTTTTATATGCTACATCCATTCCTCTCGGAAGGGGAAAATAAGTATCCTAAAGAACTATATTGGATTTTAAGGCCTTAATAAAAATGAGGAGAAAAATTATATTTTATAAACATTTATAAATTAAACACTTAAAAGTTGGTGGTCATTTGAAGGATGCAATATATGTTCAAAAATTAAAATAAATGAAAGAAACATAGAATAGTGGCAAAAAACATTGTGGGCCAGAGTAAGAAAGGATATGTTCTGATGTATCCTAGATCTGGAGTTGGCACACTAAGGCCAGAGGGACTATTTTGGTAAATGATTTTATTGGCACACAGCCATGCACACTTATTTACATATTGTCTACGGTTGCTTTCCTGATACAACAGCAGAGTTAAGTAGTTATGATAAAGACGTGTGGCCCTAAAATATTTACTACTTGGTCCTTTAAAGTTTTGCCAAACAATTTCTATGATAAATTTTAAAAATACATTATTCCCTTTCAAATGACAGAAACAGATTATTGTTTCCAAACCTGCAAAACAGATTTAAGTGTTAAAGTGAAACAAAGGTGTGAGTAGGAAGTATGGTCTTTGATCTTTCTGTTTTAAACCCTGTGAGAATTTACTAATCTATAAAAGGCCTTTTGCTAATGAGAGCCACAGGAATTGCATTTAGATAGGTTGGCATTCTTTTGAACATATGCTTTTTCCTAACTACTTACAGGTGTGTTGGAATAATATCAAATCATGGCTATGAATACTGAATTCCCAAAGCAATGTACCTCTTGAGTCGCCCTTAAGGTGGTCTTTGCAAGAGACTGCACTGTGCACAGTTTAACCATGGGGTCCTGGGAAGATGATAAAGCAACCAAAAAAAGTGATTTTAGTGTACCTAATCCCAAAAACATTGCTGCAAAGGCATTTTACCATTGAGGGAATAGTAACAGAGTGAGATAAAGATGCAGAGTTGTAAAGTTTAGGTTTTTGCACTTCCCATTCTTGGGTAATTCTTTCACATCTCCTGCATCAGTGTGCAGTAGAACTTCACGTCATGATGGTGATGGTATGTCCAATGTGTGGCCACCAGCCACATGTGACTATTGAGCATGGAGAACAGAATTTTAGTCTGTCTGATTTCAGTTAATTACTGGCCATGCATTGCTGGAAGCTGCCATATTGGAGAACATAGCTCTGTGGCCGAAATCAGGTGGATTTCAGGCTGCATTCCTTTCTTCAGCAGAGCTCACTTTGAGTCAGTGCTTACTATGAACCAGGAACTTCACCTATTTTGCCTTCATTAATCCTCTTAACAACTCTAACATTATAGTTCTTGTACAGATGAGAACACTGTATCTCAAGGAAGATAAAAGCATGACCAAGAACACACAACTGATATATGGCTGGTCAGGATCGAAACGCATCTGAGTCCAAAGCCATTGCTCTTGGTCTTAAACCTGTAAGGACCTCAATTCAATATAGTTGTGCTGCTTGTAGTCATGGATAATTTGAAAGAATGCTGGAGGCAGACATTTACCAAGATGTGTTCTGGAACTGTATTACCAATTATTTGGTATACCCCATACTTTGGGAAGCAAAATTTAAAAACTTAAAGCTCACCCTCTGCAGTTAGACAAATTGACTGCAGTGGGAATTTGCCTCCCTAGCCTTGCACAGTGCATGAGGCAGGAGCCATTTTCTATGGAAATTCCAGGTGCCTTACTGTTAATTCACTGCCTTCCCCAATATACAAAACCACCCACAAGACAAAAGGCAAGGGTAGGAGAGGTGAAGGCTGGAGACAATATTATAGCGGTAGGAGAAAATTTAGTAAAATCCAGTGAAACTGGAGAACAGTTCGCTTAGTAGATGAATATATTCAACTAAAAAAGATATAAATTTATTTATACAGTTCCGCATTAGTGGTCTTGAATTAATTTGCAATGCAAACTATAAGACTGAAAACACATGTAAGTTCTTTATTTTGGGATAATATTAAATTGTAAAAGAAAAGAAAATATGGTCAATAAAAGTTTGTTTTTAAAATCTATTTAAGTAATATTTTAAAATCTCATTCAATTTACATTGTATTGTGGCAGAGAAAATACTAATTTTAGTGTTAGGCCAGGTATTGAAATAATTAGTAATTTTCAAATAGTATATATGTCATAGATATGTCCCCCTACTTTTGTTGAATATATAGAAATCATTTTTTCTAATGGGAGAAGAACCTGAACAGACACTTCTCCAAGGAGGACATACACAGGTCCCAGAGACATATGAAAGGATGCCCATCATCACTAGCCATCAGAGAAATGCAAATTAAAACCACAATGAGATACCACGTCACACCAGTCAGATGGCCATCATAAACAAATCAACAAACAAGTATTGGCAAGGTTGTGGAGAAAAGGGAACCCTAGTGCACTGTTGGTGGGAATGCAGACTGGTGCAGCCACTGTGGAAAACAGTTTGGAATTTCCTCAAAAAGCTAAAAATGGAACTGCGTTTTGACCCATCCATCCCACTTCTGGGATTATACTCTAAGAATCCCAAAACAACAATTCAGAAGAACCTATGCCCCTCAATGTTCATAGCAGCACAATTTACAATAGCCAAGTGCTAGAAGCAGCCTAAGTGCCCATCAGTAAATGAGTGGATAAAAAATCTATGGTACATTTACACAATGGAATACTACGCAACAGACAAAGAAAGGGCTACTGCCCTTCATGACAGCATGGGTGGAACTGGAGAGCATTATGCTCAGTGAAATAAGCCAGGGAGCGAAATACAAATACCATATGATCTCACCTATAAGTGGAACCTAATCAGCAAAGTGAGCAGGCAAGGCAAATATGACCAGCAAAACAAAGAAAGAAGAAACCAACGGGAATGGGAGGGAGGGGGGTGATGGGGAGGGGAAGGGGAAGGCTCAGATCAAGGAACAGGTGTAAAGGACACATGGATGAAGCCAAAATGGGAAGGATTGAGGTGAGGTGGGGGTGGGTGGGGCAGGGGGAAGTGGTGGCAGGTAAATGGAGAAAAATGTATTTGAAAAATTAAAAAATAAAAATAAAATATTTTTCTACAACATGAGTTTTGATATATCAATGATGTGCTTCATGTTATTTGGACTCCTTTAAACCATGTGGTATCTAAAATTCTAATATTTGAAATTATACCACACTGGGTTCCAGGGAAAAATATCAAACAGTCTGTGGATCAATGCTGAGGCATTTAGTAGGGGTCAAACTTGCCATTTAGGAAGAATCAAAATATAAGGAGAGGCCTGCCCCTCAGAAACATAGTGGAAATTTGCATCTACGGATATGAAAAAGCATGTTCCAGGCAGGCAACAGTTCTTCCCAGACTACAAGAGAGCACCAGACAGGACCGAACACTGCTCAAAGTGGTCACCACTCAAGCTGCAGGTAAGACTGATGAGATTCAGGTCCTCTGATTTTTTTCATCCTTTGAAATAAAATATTTAAAATTCTATCATTCGACAGTATACCATGAACACAAATCTCTTCAGAATCATTGTTCCACCATACAGCATTTTAAAATAGACCTTGAAAAATATAGTTAATTAAAGTATAACTCAAACACTTTGCTCCAGCAACATGGCAGCTGCTGGGAAAAAATAAATAGATTAAATAGAGATAGATGTTTTCTTCAAGGAGTGGACAATCCAGGTGCTTAGAACTGGTCACTGGAACCGCACAGGACTTGGGAAAGAGGTGGAATACAAAACACTAGAAAAACCTGGCCAGATAGTCTCAGAAATAAAAATCATACCATTTGGAAAGATCTCTCAAGAGATTTAAATTGGTTTGTTAGCTAATAAGTGATTAAGTTATAAGTTTTAAAGCCTACTTTTTAAACTGATAGATCTTATTCTATTTGTAAATGTATCCAATTTAACAAATCAATTTTAAATGGCTTCGATCGATGTTTCCATCTATTTCAAACTTAGTGAAATTCTTTTAAACATTCAAACTGTACAAATTTAAGGTTCTATATTGTTTCTCAGTGTTTTTAATTTTATGACAAGCTGTCCCAAGTGCTTATGTAAACCTAATAAAGTTTAAAATATTTATCTTTGATATCTTTTATTCAACTACTTTCTGTGAGCACCTAGGTAAGCCATGACCAACAAATGTTATGAGCTTGTTGCATGGATATACCAGATCCCAGAAAACCCCCAAGATGATTAGAAGCTAGACGTGAAGGAATCATGGAATCTAGAAACTGAAATCACCAGAAAACTGACAAAACACTTGAAAAATCCTAGAAAGGTTTTCTTGAATTGGCAATGATTCTTTCAAGAAAAAGTCACATTGGGGGATTTTTCACAGAATGTCAACTCTGCCTCCTCATAGTTTAATGAGTTGGGAGAAAAAAATCCAAAATTTTGTAAGCCATCGATGATATAAACGCCTTTGACCAACACCTGTTAAATAAAGATAAAAAAATTTAAAAATAAAATTATTTTTAAATTATCTTTAATGTGCTGATTGTTTGTATACTTAGTAGGATATCAATTTAAAACCCCAAGTCCTTATTAAGTGCTCATTCACACGTTAGATTGGAAGCAAGATGCTGACCTGTTGATGTAAATATTTCTTACACATAGCAAGTGCACAAAATATATTTTACATGTTGAACATTTGAGTGCCTTACACATTTCTCTGCTCAACTCTGAGTTTTCCTTGGTCTGGGACACAGTAGGCTTGGGATGCCTCCTTATAGCCTGCTGAAGGGGGAACTCAAGGCTCCTACTTGTTTTTGACTGGCTTGGGTATTGCATAGGTTATTTCTGGGTGGGGCGTAGGTTATTTCTGGGGTGTTTGCTACAGTAGAGGAGTGATGGTCTAAATGTTTTCTCTCAGCCTAATGGCTGCTCCTTTTCTTGTCCTTTGGCTAGAGAGAGCAGGCTGTTATGGTGGCTTTTTTTGTCTATGCCCATTGACATTTCCAGATCTTCTCCAGCTCCAAGTCTGGAATATATGGGACAAAAGAAAACCCTGGAAACTTGCCACCTTGTTGTTCCTAGTTTCCCAAAGTCCCTTTGGGATCATATCTTTACTTTTTGGAGTTACCGTATGTTTGTTTAATGCATCATATGCAAGAAGATCTTAGTTGTACTTACTGGGAGGAAAATATATCTACTTCGTCTTTCCAGAAGTGGAAGACCCCCTTCATAAAACTTTTAAACTGAGTTTATTTAGGGGAAGAAAAATGCCATTGTTTTCTATGATTTTTTTTGCTAAGTTACTCACTTTTTAACATTAAAAAAATGCAGGCATGCCTTTAGTTATGTGTTAAAATTAAAAAATGTTAAAAAAAATAAAATCTTGAATACTTCCACTGCTACTGTTCATATCGTGGTATGTTTGCTTTCATTTATTTTTCAATACCTAGAGGGAGAGGTAGATGGAGAAATTTGTTTTGCTATTTAGGATTGAACTATGTGTAACACTGTATTATTTTTCTTGTAACATGATATTCTGGGCCTTTCTGCAGCCACCATCACCTCTTTTTGATTATCTTCTGAAAGCAGCAACTTCATATAGAAATGAGATGAAAACCCTGGTAGTCAGATATCAAACATGCCCTCTACCTGCACAGCCCTGTTGAGAAATGTATTATTGAATAATGGTACAATGACAGGCATACACATTTCCAGAAAGGAACAAACTTTGCTGTATGTTCCCACATTTTATTCACTCACTAAAAAACTTTCTCTTTGAGGGCTTTAGTCTTAATGACCATGGAGACTCTAATCAACCCTGGAATTATTAGATGCCTGTGAATTTCTGGATCCTTTGAGAAAAGTGAGCTCTTATTTTCCTCTATGCAAAGACTTATCCAAATGGATAATATTTCAGGGTTCTATTTTAGATTTACTTCTTAGGTGAGCAAGAAATGCTCAAGTTGTACTCATGTCTCTGGTGGGGTTTGGTTGGAAGCAGAACCTGACACAATCCTTATTCATGTGAATATTGAGGTTATGTTATCAAAAGAAGCATAAGGGGTCTCCAAGGAATGGCATAGTGCAAGGGAAGGGATTAGAAAAAGATGTGGTTTCAGGAGAAGCCTAGCCTAAGCCTGACCCCATAGAGTTCTAGAGCATAAATTGCACTATGGAAGTTGTCTCCCTCAGAGGGAGCAGGCAGCACTCTTTAATGCCTGCATGGGTCAGTCATTGGTTACAGGCCACTGCCCCCCCGCCTCAGGGAGAGAAAGTGTTTTGGGTAACTTCTCAGGTACCTCTGAATAATCAGCTCCTGTCATTCAGAGGCGATCCTCTGGAGAAGGACACAGTTGTAAGTTGTTAACTGTCATCACCCACAGAAGGTAGAGGATAAACGCATCAGCTACAACTTTATTCAATTAAAACTAGTGCTAATCACTATTTTAGGTATTATCCACTGCATTAGGGCACAAGGGAGAGCTGAAAAACAGTGTGTCTCCTAAACTCTTGGACTTTGCAACCTAGTGTAGGAGACAGACTTAAAACCAATATTATAAAAATTAGACTATAATTATTAGCAGAGGTATAATTAAAAAGTGCTCTGCTTTCAAGTCACATGAATACCTGGTAAAGAAATTTGACTTGCCCAGGGATAGAAGTAAAGGCTTGCCTAAGGAAAATACATTTGGGCTGTGAACTGCTAAATAAATATACTCAGAGAAGAAACTGACTAAGGTAAAGGACTATGGGGAATTGCATGTGTGTGGGGATCCTGTGTGCTGGGTACAGAGCACATTCTCTTAAAGAGGTGTCTAATGTTCCTGGAGTAAAGGTCAAGGGTAAACTTTTGGAGAGTGTGTTAAATCAATTGCACAAGAATGCACAAACGATCTCAGAACTCAGTGGTTTCAAACCATATCATTTATTTTGCTCCTGAGTCTGTGATTTAGGCTGGGTTTTTGTTGATTAGGCTCATTCACATGTCAGCCAACCTGCTGGCTGATGGCTGATCTAGGTTGACTTTGGCTGGAACACCTGGTCAACTTGGCTCTGTCCCATATCTCATCCGTCAGCATCCTAGCCAGTGCATGTTCTCCTCACAATCATGGAAGAGCTGGAAGAACACCAAAAACATGCAAGCACTTTTTAGGCATCTGTTTGCATCACAACTAGTAACATCCCATTGGCCAAAGCAAGTCACATGACCAAACTCAGAATCAAGATACCATAAGTATACTCTAGTACTTGATGGGAGTTGCTTAAAATCGCATCACAAAAGGCATGGAGACAGGCTTGTATGAAGAACTGAGCCATTAATGTAATCAATCTAGTAACAGAGAAGTGGGCATGGGTCAGGCCATTTGGGACCTGATAGGCTGTGCTAGAGTTGCTAGGGCCCATGCAATTACCCATTTCAAGTCTGTGGCAGAAATATAACTCATCTCTCCTTAGCCCTGCCTTAGAAATTAACCCACCCCTCAGCTGCATCAGCTTTCTTTTTCAACTACAGACTGCAGTGGTATTTTACATATAAAACATTTGTTTGTGCAGTGTTCATGATCCACAGTTTCCATTTCCCTTTCTGTACTGATAGACTTTGTATTTAATGTACATTTTGCTTTCCTGTGAGAAGCTCCAAGTGATTTATGCTCCATGCATTAACTAAGCTGTCACCTACTCCTTTGAGATAGTTACTATCACAATAGATGCTACAGAACTCTATAATAGAGAAGTATAATTACCTTTTATAGGTCCAGCCCAGAGAAGTGCCAAAAGGTTGTTGAGTGATTTTTCTCCCAGTATCTCGGAATAAGTCTAAGACTGAGTAATTGAACCCTAGAGCCCTGACTTCCAGTCTAGGCTATATTGCAATCACTCTAGTCTCTGTTTTATAAGAAATTCCTATATGTAGTTTCTATTTCTATGTGGAGATAATAAAATTCACCTGTTTCATGCTGTGTTTATCCCCTTGTCACCAAGCTCAGAGAATTATTGTGTTGTTTTACTAACAAATGAGGAAGCAGCAGAAAAAAATGTGGCTCTCATACCATACTCTTCCAGTAAAAGAATAACCAGTAATATGTTGTTCCACCAAAAAGCAGGATTAATGGCATTATCAATTCTATAATCTTGTATGTGTAAATACATATCAAAGAAAATCATTACAAGAATCTATGGCTCCAATTTCAAGAGCCCTTGTGAAAAACTAGGAAGTTGCGTGTGTACTTAAAGCGAGAAACAGAAAACACTAATAGAAATATAACTGGTCTCCAAGAGTATATCACCCACCAAAATCCAAATAAGTATGCCATTGGAATGTTTTTATGTTAAAGGTTGATTTTTCTGGGATACTTTTGCTAAAAGTATTTTTGCAAATTTATGAATATTATGAAAATTATTTGTTTTGACACTTAAGTTCAGCTATTTGCTAATGTAATTAAAAAATTGAAGAGCACTGATAATATACCTGTTCAATCCCCATGAATATTTCAGGATTGTGTCGAGGTAGGGAATTTGTGGAAGAAATGTGCTTGATTTAGGTATTTTAAGGGTCACGAAGTAGAAAGAAGATACATTTGGGCTACGAACTGCTAAATAAATATACTCAGTGAAGAAATTGACTAAGGTAAAGGACTAGGGGGAATTGCATGTGTGTGAGGATCCTGTGTGCTGGGTACAGGGCACATTCTCTTAAAGAGGTGTCTAATGTTCCTGGCGTAAAGATCAAGGGGAGACTGTCGGAGAGTGTGTTAAATCAATTGCATAAGAATGCTGTATAACACACTATCTCAAAACTCAGTGGTTTAAAACAATTGCATTCATTTTACTCCTGAGTCTGTGATTTAGGCTGGGCTCACGTTGATTTGGCTCATAATCAGACTTGCCAAGAGTCTGGATCAGCTTCTTAATTAAATGGGGAATGGGTCATTGGTCCTCTCTGGACATTTTGTAACATCACTTGTGAATCCTGCTCATTGTTCAGTACTTTGATAAGAAGGAGGCAGCGAATTCAGCTGTCATCCTGTAGTAGCTGTCCATTCTTGGCTCCTAGAATGCATTTGCTATAGAGAAAGAAGGCTCTTCAGATTATTCCATTCTGTTTGGAAAGAAAAGCTTTATTGATTTTGTACTGAACTCCTATTTTAAAATAAAATTAAGAAACTGCTTACCAAATGCTATATCTATGAGAATGCTTCTGACTCCAATTCATAGAATACCCTTGTAAGAGCTAATTAAACAATAAGGAATCTATTATCTCATATAAAATCTCATATAATCTGAAGGTAGGTAGGGTAGTTCTGAGATTGATTAGTTCAGGGGCTCTGCAATATCTATGTTAGCTTCTGTGATTCCCTTGATTTTGTCCTCATGATCCAATTTGGCTGCCATAGCACCAAGCATCACTTCCTCAGACAACAACATCCAAAAAGAGGAAGGAAAGTTCCTTGTCTGTGACATGTCCTTAGAATGAAAACAACAACAAAAAACTCCTAGAAGAGTTTAAAACAGAATTTTTCCTTTTGTTTTGTTCTTTTCTACAAGAATGATCACATGCCTACTCCTACCTCCATCGCTAGTAAAGAAATAGAATCACCTTAATTTCCTGATTAATAAATTTTTAATATCTGTGGTATATCTGTCTTATTTTGTTCATAATATTGTTTATTTATGACTTCTCTTATTGTTTATTAGTCTTTCTAGAGATTTATCTGTTTTCAGAGAGCCAGTTTTTAGTGTTGTTAATTCTCCCTAATGTATTTTGTTTTCTATTGTACTTCTTGGTAATGTTTATTACTTTTTCTGTTTTTGGGGGTTTACTTTTTCTAAAATATATTTCTAGATTTTCAGATTAAATACTTAACTCATTTATATTGTCTTTCTTGATATTTAAAATGTGTTAAAACTTATTTATATTTTTATTTATTTATTTATTTAATTGTATTTTAATGTATTTTTTCAAATACATTTATCTCTGCCTACCCCCCACCACTTTCTCTTGCCCCCTCCTTCCTTCCCTCCCTCAGCTCTTCCCCTTTGGTTTTGTCCATGCAACCTAAATGCCCATCAGTAGATGATTGGATCAAAAAGTTATGGTACATTTACACAATGGAATACTATGCAGCAGAAGGAAAAAAAGAACTACTAAACTTCGCGACAGCATGGATGGAACTGGAGAGCATTATGCTAAGCGAAATAAGCCAGGGGGTGAAAGACAAATACCATATGATCTCACCTATAAGTGGAACCTAACCAACAATACAAAGATGCGAGGAAAATAAGACCAGCAACACTGAAAGGAAAAGAAATCAACAGAGACAAGAGGGAAGGAGGGAGGTGGGGTGGGGAAAAGGAAGGGAAGGGGAAAGTCAAGGAACATCTAACAAGGACTTATTTATATTTTTAAATCTACATCCCATTAGTTTTTTGTGCTGCCTTTTCATTGGATTTTTTTCTAAATAATTTATAATGATTTCTCAATTTCCCATTTCATTTATGAATTATACAGGAGAAAAATATGTGAGATTTTATATATGTGGTCATTTTCACTATCTTAATTCTTGATTTTTAATTAATTGCATTACTCTCTGAGGTGTAATCTGTATAATAGAAAAACTTTGAAGCTTGCTGACATTTTTATGATATAGTTAATTGCTATAAATGGCACACTTGTATTTAAAAAGAATGTATTTGAACACAATCCAATATATTGCTATTAACCATAATTGTATTTTCAAACTTTCTCTATTCTCATCAAGTTTTTGTCAGCTTGGTTTATCCAATTTTAATAGACTCATGTAAAAGTTTCTAGCTTCAAGATAGGAGGTTCACTCTTACCACTTTTACTCACCATGATATTAGAAGTCCTAGCCAAAGCAGTTAAGTAAGAAAAAGAAATAAAATGTATCCAAATGAGAAAGAAAATAATAAAACTATCACTATTTGTGGATGACATAATTTTATACATAGAAAACTATAAAGACTCCACCAGGAACTTGCTAGAATGAATAAATGATTTAAGTATAGTTGCAAGGTACAAAATCAATATACAAAAATCTGTTGCATTTCTACACACTAATAACAAACGATAAGAAAGAGGAATTAAGAGAATAATCCCATTTACAATTGCATCAAAAAGAATAAAATACCTAGGAATAAATTTAACCAAGGAGGTGAAAGACCTGTACACTGAAAATTATAATATATTGATGAAAGAAATTGGAGAAGACAAATAAATGGGACTTCTGATCAAGATGGAGATGTGGGTAAACATGACTCACCTCCTCACACAACCACATCAAAATTACAACTAAAGTATAGAACAACCATCACTCAGAAATGTCAGAAATTGAGTTGAAGTCTAACAACTATGGAATTAAAGTAACCACATCCAGACTAGTAGAAGGGATGGAGACACAGAATGGGCTGGTCTCACATCAATGTTTGGTGGTTAAAAAGTCAGGTGGAATATTTCAGGAGTAAGGAGTCCCAGCCTCACACCAGGCCACCCTGACCAGGGTTCCAGTGAGGGAATCTAAGTCCCCATATCTTCTGGCTGCAAAATCTATAAGGGATTGAATCAGTGGAATAAATTTCTGGAATCCCAAGCAGTTCCTCTTAAAGAGCCCACACATGGACTTACTCAGACTCACTCCCTCCAGCTTAAAAGGCACCAGTGGCATACAGGGAGGAACTGAAGTACCTGGCATCAAGAAGAGAGCTGGAAGACAGCTCTCTCCAAGACAGAAAGGCAGGTAGAGGCCATAGTCCCTTTTCTGAACTCCGCCCTTCTTTAAAGCCAGGGAGCTGGCAAGTGGGTGTCATATTTGAGACTCCAACAATCTGGCTAACACTATCTGTCCACCCTAGAGATCCCTTGAGGCTGTGCTCCACCTAATTTATGGGCCCACCCAAGGTGTTAACAGTGGCTTTTCTATCTTAATGCTGGTCTTGGCTCATGCTTCACAACTTCCTAAATTCTATTAAACAAGCAATAGCTGGCCTCAGTGAGCCCCCAGCCCTCATATCACTTGCTAAGTCATCCCAGGCCCGGCACGAGCAGCAAACAGCCTAGGGTCACATTTTGTCTTTTCTAGGAATTTCTAAGCCCAGCAGAAGTAGCAGCCATCTGCAGATTGTTTTATAGCTCACACAGAGTGGTCCCAGGCAGAGCACAAGTGAGGGCTGACCTAAGGCTGCACCACCCAGAAAACCCCAGAACCTGCATGTGCAATGGATAGCTATAGACTACATTGGAGTATCACCATGCTGCCCCTGAATAGTGGATCCTCCATGGAGAGCAGAGGTTGGTGGTCAGTGGTCACAGCCAGTTCTTGCAGCTGTCTATCCTAAGTAAATCCCTCCCATTGACCTGACAACAAAAATCAAGACGCAACTACAAAAGGAGGGTAAAGGGCACATGTCAAGTACTCTGCTTGGGTGATAGGGGAAGCTGTGCCACTGAACCCTACAAGACACCTACTATAGAAGACCACACTACCTCTTTGTTGATGAATTTTATGGATATCACTCCAAAAACAAAGAAAACAAAAGAAAAAATAAACAAATTGTACTACATTTAACTAAAAAGCTTCTGTACAACAAAAGTAACCATTAAGAAAATGTAAAAGCAAACTACTGAATGGGGGAAAATATTTGCAAATCAGATATCTCCAAAATATATAAAGAAATCATTCAACTCAATAGCAAAAGTCCAAACAATCCAATTAAAAATTGGACAGAGGACCTGAATAGACATTTTTCCAAAGAAGGTGTACAGATGATGGGTAGGTACATGAAAAGATGCTCAGTATCACTGTTCATCAGGGATACACAAAGCACAACCACAATGACATACCTCACCTCTGTTAGAATGTGTATTATCAAAAACAACAGAAATAACAAGTGTTGGTGACGATGTGGATAAAAGAGGACTCTCATGTACTGATGATGGTAGACATGTAATCTGGTGCAATCACTACTGAAAAAAAGTATGGAGAATCCTCCAAAATTAAAAATAGAACTAGCATATGATCCAACAATTTCACTGCTTGGTATTTATCTAATGAAAATGAAAACACTAATTAAAAAGGATATATGCATCCCTATGTTTATTGCTGCATTGTTTACAATAGCTGATATGAAGATAGACAAAGTGACCATTCATAGATGAATGGATAAAAAAGATATGATACACACATATATACATATACTATACACACAAAAATCATATTTAAGCATTTTTAAAAAAGACATCTTACCATTTATGACACAGATAAACCATAAGAGAATTATGCTAAGTAAAATAAGTGAGACAGAGAAAGACAAATATGGTATGATTTCAATTATATGTGGAATCTAAAAACCAAAACTCATAAATAGAACAGAACAGTGGTTCCTAGAAGGGAGAGAGTTTAGATAGGATAGAACAGTGTTTTACTAGAAAAGAGCATGTTTGGGGGTGGACAAAACTGGTGAAGGAGGTCTAGAGGTACAAATTTCCACTTATAAAATAAATCATGGGGATGTAATGTGCAGCATGGTGACTGTAGTAAATAATATTATTGTGCCTACCTTAAAATTGCCAAGAGAGTAAATCCTAAAAGACCTTATCAACAGCAAAGAAAATGTAGCTTTGTGTGGGAATGAATGGTAACTAGACATTGTCATGATTATTTTGCATTGTATGCAAATACAGAAATATTGTATTGTACACCTAGAACTTACATAATGTTATATCTCAATTGTATCTCAATAAAAAAAGGTCCCAGGAGACTTCAAGATGGCAGAGGAGTGAGTGGAAGTCACACTGACCTCTTCCCAGGACCAATCTGGAATTACAACTAAATTGTGGAGAAATCACCTGGAAAACAACTAAACAATAGCAAGAGAGGAGCCTTAAAACCTCAGAAAGACAGAGGAATCGGCTTCAGAACATCCTAACTGATAAGGAGTGCCATAGAGGCTTGAGAAGGTGGACTGGGAGACCATGAATGGCAGTGCCAGAGGGATACTGAAATGGCCAATTGGATCCCCCTGAGAAGAGCAGGGTCTAAACCATAAGTGGGGATCTCCAGCCTACAGTACCAGAGCCCCAAAAGCACACATATAACAGCCAGGTGTGAAAAGCGGCAGTGTGCTGTCTGTCTGAGACAGGTGGCTAGAAACACAAAGAGCTGTTTAAAGGACTGATGCAAAAATTTGTAGTGGCAGCCACTTTCCCTGGGCTCTGGGGGAGGAGAAGGCAGAATGGCCTGGAGATACCTGAGGAGAGACTGGAGAAGGAGGCTTGGGGGAAAGAACTGAGAAAGTGGATGGCGGGTTCCCTGTGCTGACTCACAACCCATTCTGCAGCTGCCATCTTGCTCAGGCAGACCACTTCCCCAAGTGGCAGCAGTGTGAAAGGACACAATAGCCATGCTCCCAGTAGGCTCTTCCCCAGCCCGGTGTTCATCAGGCCAGGTGCTGAGTACAGAGTCGCAGTAGCAGAGAGTAGACCTCTGGCTAAATGGGATGCAGAATGGTCTAGAGGAAAGTCAGGCAATGGAGGAATTGGGGAGAGAACTGAAGGAGTAGCCAGGGGTATCGTGGTACTGACTCCTCCCCCATGTGACAGCAGCCATCTTGCTGAGGCAGACTACCCCCCTGAATGGCAGCAGCTTGAAAGGACACAATAGCTAGGCCCACAGGAGGGACTCTGCCTCACCCTGACTGCTGAGGGCAGAGTGACTAGATTAACAACTGGAGGAGACAGACACAGTAGATTCCTGGAAGTCCTTAAAGACTACCTAAGGTCAGACAGGGTCAATAACTGACATAATTAGAAGCAGATCCAGAAAGAAAAAAAAAAAAGCAGTGTCCTACTGTAGAACTTCATACCACAAAGACAGGAAGTCAAGACAGATCAGGGTAAGAAGCAGAAGCAAAAAAGAAGAGTCTCACAAATAATGGGAAGAAAAAGAAGCACCCTGCAATCGAAGGAAAAGGAGGAATCCTCACAAAGAGAACTGAATGAAATAGAGGCAAGTAAATTATCAGATATTGAGTTCCAAACAACGGTTCTAAGGAAGCTCAGTGAGTTCAAAGTGAATTACCAAAAACTACAGGGAAACTATGAGGAACTTATTGCAAACTATATCAGCATGAAAAAATACATAGAAATTATCAATAAGAGACTAGGGGAAATGAGAATACAATTTCTGAATTAAAGAAAACAGTAGCAGGAATCAAAAGTAGGCTCATGGAAAGACAGGATCAAATCAGTGAGCAGGGGACAAGGTAGAAAAAAACTACCAGAAAGAGCAAAAAAATGAAAAAATACTCCAAAAGAATAAAGAGACTTTCAGGGAAATGCAGGACAACCTGAAACGTAATAACATCTGTACAATACGGATACAAAAGGAGAAGACAAACAAGGGATAGAGAACCTGTTTGAAAAAGTAATGGTGGAAAACTTCCCTAATTTGAGGAGAGAAAAAGTCATACAGTCCAGGAAGCACATAGGGTCCTATTCAAGAGGAACCAAATGAGGCCCACTCCAAGACACAACATCATTAAAATGGCAAATATCAAAGACAAACAGAGAACCCTAAAGGCAGCAAGGGAGAAACAGGTAGTAACATACAAGGAAACACCAATATGGCTAGTAGCTGACTTCTTAACAGAAACACTACAAGCCAGAAGGGAATGGCAAGAAATATTCCAAGTCATGAAAAGCAGAGGCCTGCAACCAAGACTGCTCTACCCAGCAGGGCTCTCAATTAAATAAGGAGTTTCCTAGACAAAAGAAGGCTAAAGGAATACACCTCCACCAAATGAGCACTGCAAGATACTCTAACAGAAATCCTTTAAGAAGACGAAGACAAATGTATTTGAAAAAATAAATTAAAATAAAATTTAGGAAAAAAAAAGAAAATGAAGAAAAAGAGTGAGAAAGAGAGGAACACAGGTTAAAAGGAAAAAAATGAATAAGTTCCTATCAGTAATAACTTTAAATGTAAATAAATTAAATGCCCCAATCAAAAGACATAGAAAAGCTGAATGAATAAGCAAACAAGACCCACACATATGCTGTGTACAAGAGACCCACCACAGAACAAAGGACCAACACAGACTGGATGTAAAGGGATGGAAAAAAAAATATCCCAAGCATATGGATGGGAAAAAGGAAGCCGGGGTAAAAATACTTGTATAAGACAGAGTAGTTTTCTAAACAAAGGCTGTAGAAAGAGACCTAGAAGGACACGTCATAATACTCACTTTATAATACTCAAAGGAAGAATCAATCAAGAAGACATAAACATTGTAAACATATATGCACCCAACATAGAAACATCCAACTATATAAGGAAAATCTTGCAGGACTTCAAGAAAGGTAGAGACAGCAACACACTGATAGTCAGGGATTTTAACACTCCACTGTCAACAACGGATAGATCATCCAAACAAAACATCAACAATGATCTTGTGAAACTGAGTGACTCATTAGATCAAATTGATTTAACTGACATTCATAGAATCTTTCATTCCAAAGAAGCAAAATACACATTTTTTTCAAATGCACATGTTACATTTTCAGAGAAAGACCACATGATAGGACACAAAACAAGCCTTAACTAATTCAGGAGAATTGAAATCATAACAAGCATTTTCTCAGACCACAAGAGCATAGAACTAGAAACCAACCTCAAGGAAAAAACTCAAAAACTTTCAAACTCATGGAAATGGAATAGCATGCTATTAAACAATGAATGGATCAATAATGAGATCAGAGAAGAAATCAAAAAGTTTCTAGAAACAAATGAAGATGAACACACAACAGTCCAAAATCTATGGGACAGAGAAGGCAGTCCTGAGAGGGGAGTTCATAGCAATACAGGCCTACCTAGAAAAGTTAGAAACATTTCAGATAAACGACCTATCCCTCCAGCTTCAAGAACTGGAGAAATAACAACAAACAAAGCCCAGAATGAGTAGGAGCAAGGAAATAGTCAAGATCAGAGCAGAACTGAATGACACAGAGACTAAAAAAACAATTCAAAGGATCAACCAATCCAGGAGTTGTTTCTTTGAAAAGATAAACAAAATCAACAAGCCTTCATGGAGACTCATCAAGGATAAAAGGGAGAGGACTGAAATAAATAATATCAGAAATGAAAGAGGAGAAATAACAAGTGATACTACAGAAATACAAAGGATTGTAAGAAATTACTATGAACAATTATACACCAAGACATTTTTGAAAATCTCTGTTGAGACATGCCCTGCCTTGTTTCAGGGACTGTAGTCCTGCTGACAGGTGAGAGGGCCCCAAGGCTGGACATAATCAAAGAGGCCTTGTGAAAACAGGCCACAGAGGAGATGAAACCTGTCCCACTGGCAGGGGTGCAGCTCCTGCCTCCCTCACATCACTCTGCTTGGTCCAGTGATGATCAGTTGGTGATGACTGGTAATTTCTCTCATGAGGAGAGAAAACCTAAGACATCGGCCATTATGGACAGCAGGACATGGACTTAGAGGGACACAGAGAAAGGGCAAAAATGCCTGCACCCCTCAGCTCGGTTTGGACATAGCCAGAATCCTCATTCTATCTGAAAGGAGTCTCCTTATCTTTTGGTGGCTCTGCTCAGCCAGCCTGGCTCAGGCTTGAAACAATACTAAAGGCAGGTATGGCCCTAAACTGGATAGGGTGGTTCCTGGGGACAATCCGGTCTAGAAGTGAGTGCCTCTAAGCATGTTTTGTTCTCCCCTCAAAAGTGATGATAACCAGCTCATACTGGGAACGAGATTTACATTATTCATAGACCCTGACCTGAGGCAGATCTCCTGTGTTCCTCCAATTGCTATCTATGATCTCTATTTGTTTTCTGTAAATATAGCCTTTTGACATCGATTGATGAGCTTTGCATACATACCCTTGTACACACGGTTCTCAATAATAGCCTTTGGACACGGGGGTTCAGGACCTTCTCCACTAGAGGGAAGTTTCCATGTCCCCTTTCCTGGCAAACAGAGAAGTGTTTGCAATGACTTCTTTTTATTGCACCTGTCTGTGACAACCCTGGGATCAACTCTGTAGGATTCAGAGCCCTCCTCCGTCCTCAGCTGGCTCGAGACAGCAACCCCCAGATCCAGGAGCACCCATTCCCTGCGCTCCCTGCAATGCATTGCCCCCCACGACAAACCTTGATGAAATGGACAAATTTCTAGAAAAGTATAACCTTCCAGCACTAAATGAAGAAGCAGAAAGCCTGAAAGACCAATAACAGCTCATGAAATTGAAGCAGTAATCAAAAATCTCCCAGCACAAAAAAGCTCTGGACCAGACAGTTTCACAGGAGAATTTCACAAACCATTTAAGGAAGATCTAACACCTGTTCTTCTCAGAGTATTCCAAAAAATCCAAGAGGGAAGATTCCCAAAGTCTTTTGATGAAGCCAGCATCATCCTAACCCCAAAACCAGATAAAGATACAACCAAGAAAGAAAACGACAGGCCAATATTGCTGATGAACATAAATGCTAGAATCCTCAACAAAATATTGGCAGACCGCATCTAGCAATACATTAAAAAGATCATCTACCATGATCAAGTGGGATTCATCCCAGGGATGCAAAGATAGTTTGATTTACACAAATAAATAAACATAACACATCACATAAACAAAAGGATAGACAAAAACCACATGATCATATCAATAAATGCAGAAAAAGCATTTGACAAGGTACAGCACTGATTTATGAAAAAAAACTCAGCAAAGTGAGAACAAAGGGGGCATACCTCAACATAATTAAGGCCATATATGAAAACCCTACAGCCAACCTCATATTCAATGGGGAAAAACTGAAAGCTTTACCGCTAAGATCAGGAACAAGACAAGGATGTCTGCTTTCACCACTTCTACTCAACATAGTACTTGAAGTCCTAGCCACAGCCATCAGACAGGAAAAAGAAATAAAAGGCATCCAAATTGGAAAGGAGGAAGTAAAACTATCACTGTTTGCAGATGACATGATAGCGTACATGAAAAACCCCATGGACTCCACCAAAAAACTACTCAAACTAATAAGTGAATTTGGCAAAACAGCAGGATACAAAGTCAATATTCAGAAATCAAAGGCATTTTTGTATACCAAAAATGAAATATCACAATCAGAAATCAGAGAAAAAATCTCCTTTGCTATAGCAACAAGAAAAATTAAGTACCTAGGAATAAACTTAAACAAGGAGGTAAAACACTTCTATGCAGAAAACTATACAACACTGAAGAAAGAAATTAAGGAAGACACAAATAAATAGAAGCATGTACCATGTTCATGGACTGGAAGAATTATCATCAAAATGTCCATAGTACCCAAAGCAATTTATAGATTCAATGCAACCCCTATTCAAATATTAATGACATATTTCACAGACATAGAACAAACATTTCAAAAATTTATATGAAACCAAAAATGACCCTGAATAGCCTCAGCAATTTTGAGAAAGAAAACCAAGTAGAAGGGATCACAATACCTGACATGAAACTATATTACAAGGCCACTGTACTCAAAACAGTCTGGTATTGGAATAAGAATAGACACATAGATCAATGGAACAGAATAGAGATCCCAGAAAGAAACCCATGTGTCTATGGTCAATTAATATTTGACAAAGGGTGAAGAAGCATAAAATGGAATAAAAATAGCCTCTAAAACAAATCGTGTTGATAGAGCTGGACAGCTACATGCAAAAAATTGAAATTCGACCACTAACTTAAATCATACCCAAAAATAAACTCAAGATGGATAAAAGACTTAAATATAAGTTGCAGCACCATAAAAGTCCTGGAGGAATTTTTTTATTACAGTGGACTTGTACTATTGTTTGATATCAGGTATTCTGATCCATCCAACAATGTTTCTTCTTTTTTTTTTTTTAGTATATTTTTCTTTATAAATTAATTAATTTATTTTTTTCAACTACATTTGTCTCTGCCTCCCCCCACCACTTTCCCTTGCCCCCTCCCTCCCTCCCACCCTCCTTCAACTCTACTCCTTTGGTTTTGTCCATGAGTCCTTGCTATATGTTCCTTGACTTTCCCCCTTCCCTTCCTTTTTCCCCCACCCCCCTCCCTCCTTCCCTTTTGTCTCTGTTGATTTCTTTTCCTTTCAGTGTTGCTGGTCTTATTTTCCTTGCATCTTTGTATTGTTGGTTAGGTTCCGCTTATAAGTGAGATCATATGGTATTCTTCTGTTAAGGTTGCAGTGGCTATTTGGAGTCTTTTTTGCTGCTATGTAATTTTTTGAAATATTTGTTCTATATCTGCAAAATACACCATTGGTGTTTTAATAGGAATTGCACTGAATTTATAGATTGCTTTAGGCAGTATGGACATATTAATGATGTTAATTTTTCCAATCCATGACCATAGTATATCCTTCCATATATTTGAATCTTCCTCAAGTTCTTCAGTGTTCTATAGTTTTCTGAGTATAAGACTTTTACCTCCTTGGGTAAATTTATACTTAGGTACTTTATTTTTCTTTTTGTTGCCATAGTAAATGAGATTTTTTTCTTAATTTCCCTTTCTGATAGTTCATTGTTGGTGTACAAAAATATCATGGATTTCTGAATATTGACATTGTATCCTGCTACTTTGCTGAATTTACTTATTAGGTAGAGTAGATTTTCGGTGGAGACTATAGAGTTTTCTATGTATACTATTGTATTTTCTGCAAATAATAACAGTTTAATTTCCTGTTTTCCAATTTGGATGCCTCTGATTTCTTTTTCTTCTCTAATTGCTGTGGCTCGGATGTCCAGTACTATGTTGAATAAGAGTGGTGAAAGCAGGCAGCCTCGTCTTGCTCCTGATCTTAAGGGAGATCTTTTCAGTTTTTTCCAATTGATTATGCTGTTGGCAGTAGGTTTTTTTGTATATGGCCTTTATGATGTTGAAATATGCTCCTTCAATTCCCACTTTGAAGAGTGTTTTTTTAATCATAAATGGATGCTGGATTTTATCAAATGCTTTTTCTGCATTTATTGATATGATCATGTGATTTTTTTCTTTCATTTTGTTTATTTGATGTGTCACAATTATTGATTTGTCAATATTGTCCATCCTTGCATCATTGGAATAAATCCTATTTGATCATGCTGTATGATCTTTTTAATGTGTTGTCGGATCAGGTTTACTAGTATTTTGTTGAGTATTTTAGCATCTATGTTCATCAGAGATATTGGCCTGTAATTGTCTGTCTTTGTTGTATCTGTACCTAGTTTGGGGATTTGGATAATAGTGGCCTTGAGAAAAGAGTTTGGGAGTCTTACCTCTTCTTGAATTTTTTGGAAGAGTTTGTGAAAGATTTGTGTTAGTTCTTTAACATTTGGTATAATTCACCTGGGAAGCCATCTGGTCCAGCCTCTGGAGCTTTTGTGCATTGGTAGTTTTTTAATTACTGCCTCAGTTTCACTAGGAGTTCTCACGCTATTCAAGTGTTCTGCTTCTTCCTGATGCAGTTTTTGAAGATCCTATGTTTCTATAAATTTATCCATTTCACCTAGGTTTTGTCATGATCTCATTCATAGTAATTCCTTACACTCTTTTGTATTTCTGTGGTATCAGTTGTTACTTCTTCTCTTTCATTTCTGATTTTGTTTTGCTTATGCCCTCTCTCTTTTTTTCTTGATGAGTGTGGTTAACAGTTTGTCGATTATGCTTATATTTTCAAAGTACCATATCCTGGATTCAGTGATACTTTGAATAGTTTGTTGGTTTGTTTGTTTTTTTAAGTCTCTGTGTCATTTAATTCTGCTCTGATCTTGATTATTTCCTTCCTTTGCTTGCTCTGGGCTTTGTTTGTTGTTGTTACTCTAGTTCTTTGAGATGTAAGGTTAGATTGTTTACTTGAGATTTTTCTATATTCTTTAGGTAGGCCTGTAGTGCTATGAACTTCCCTCTCAGGAATGCCTTTACAGTGTGCCATAGGTTTTGTGTTGTTGTATACTCATTTTCATTTGTTTCCAAATACATTTTTATTTCTTTCTTGATCTCATTGTTAACCCATTCATTTAATAACCTGTTATTCAACTTCCATGTATCTGAATGTTTTTGAGTTTTTTTTTTCTTAAGGTTGGTTTCTAGTCTCAAGTTGTTGTGATCCATAAGGTGCTTGATAGGATTTCAGTTTTATTAAATTTTTAAGTCTTGTTTTGTGTCCAACCATGTGGTCTGTCTTTGAGAATGATCCATGTACATTTGAGAAGAATGTGTATTTTGCTTCTTTCGGGTGAAATGTTCTATTAATATCAATTAAGTCCATTTAATCTGGAGTATCATTTAATTCTGCAATATTTTTGTAATATTTTTGTTTGGAACATCTATCCATATGTGACAATGGGTGTTAAATCCCCTATAATGACTGTATTGCTGCCTATCTCTTTCTTAAAATGTTTTCCTTTACATGTTCAGGTGCATATATGTTTACAAGAATTATTTCCTTTTGCTGGAGTACTCCCTTAAGTATTACGAAGTGACCTTCTTTGTCTTTTGTTATGGCCTTTGTTTTGAAGTCTATTTTGTCTGAGATAAGTATTGCTATCCCAAATTTTTTCATGTCCATTTATGTAGAATTTTTTTTCATCCCTTTACTTTCAGCCTGTGTAGATCTTTTGTTCTTAGGTGGGTACCTTGAGGACAGCATATATGTGGATCCTGTTTTCTTATCCACTCAGCTACCTTATGCTTTTGATTGGAGCATTTAATCCACTTACATTTAAGGTTATTATTTATAGGTACTTGTTCATTGCCATTTTCCCCTTTATGCCTATTTTTTCTTCTTCAAGCAGTTCCTATAGCATCTCTAGCAGTGTTGGCTTGGTGGAGAGGTACACTTTTAGCCTTCTTTAGCCTTAAAGAGCAGGAAGCTCTTTATTTTGCCTTCCATTTAAAATGAGAGCCTTATTGGATAGAGTAATGTTGGTTGTAGGCCTTTATTTTTCATTATTTCAGTACCTTCCGGCTTGTAGTGTTTTTATTGAGAAATCAGCTGAAAACCTTATCAGAGTACCCTTATATGTTCTTAGCTGTTTCTACCTTGCTGCATTTAAGATTCTCTGTTTGTTTTTAAATTTTGCCATTTAATTGTAAGTACCTCGGAGTGGACCTCTTTGGGTTGATCTTGAATGGGACCCTCTGTGCTTCCTGCACTTGTGTGATTTTTTTCTGTCACCAACCTAGGGAAGTTTTCCATCATTATTTTTTTAAACAGGTTTTCTATCCCTTGCTCCTTTTCTTCTTCTGGTATCCCAGATGTGAATATTATTATATTTCTTCTTGTCCCAAAGCTACCTTAGACTCTCCTTGTCTTTTGTGTGTGTGTGTGTGTGTGTGTGTGTGTGTGTTTTCATTTTTTTGTTCTCACTGTGTTTTTTATCTTGTCTTCCAACTCACTGATTGATCCTCTGTTTTGTCTAACATGCTCTTAATTCTTTCTAGTGTGTTCATTTCAGATATTATATTCTTTATTTCTAATTGTTCCTTGTTCAAGGCTTCTATATCCTTTTGTGTGTGTGTGTGTGTGTGTGTGTGTGTGTGTGTGTTCATGTAGATCCCACTAAGTTCCTTGTAGTTCTTGCTAAGTTCCTTCCGTGAGCATCCTTACAACTAGTGTTTTGAACTTTTTGTCTAATAAGCTGCTTCCTTCAATTTTGCTTATCTCTTTTTCTGGATATTCCTTCTTTTCTTTTGTTTTGGGTTTGTTTCTTTGTCTCCCCATTTTAGTTGTCTCTTTGTGTCTGTTTCTATATATTAGATTGATTTACTTTGATTCTCTGTTTGTGGAGTGGCCTTGTGTGTTAGGAGTCTTGTGGGGCCCAGCAGTACAGTCTCCTCGATCTCCTGATGTGGGCACTCTAAGAATGAGCTCTGTGTGGGTCTTGCATTTGTGTCGTGATTATAACTGGCTCATTCATTGGTGGGAACTCCCCTCCATCTCGCTGGCTAAGAGACTCAATCACCACCATGTGTTTTATGCTGTTACATAGGTGCTGGCAGAACAAAGCAAAACAAACAACATGAAACCAAACCAAAACAAGCAAAACCCCTGCCCACCACAGCAATATCAACAACAAGGGAGCAAAGAATAATAAAAGTTAAAAGAGAAATGGAATAGTAGAGCAAGAGGAGAGGGAAAGAGAATATGAGAAGACCAAAGGAAAGAAAAGTGATTGTGAGAGGAGAAAGGAGAGTTCTGCTATTCATAATTAATTGAAAGAGAAAAACAGGGAAAAGGAATACAGTAAAAGTAACAAACACAATAAATGGAGAGAAGAAGGGAACAGTGGAGTACTTAAAGATCAGAGTAGAATAGGAGATATGAAAGAAAATTAGAGAACCAAAATAAAAGAAAAAGAAAAACTAGATAAAAAATAATTTAAAAGGCTATGAAAAAGAAAAAATTGCTAAGACATTGAAAAAAAGAACCATTGGATTTGTCTCAGCACAGTTTAGATCTTGCCTTCTGGTTTCTCACTTTGGATAACACTCTGATGTCTGAGTCTGTATAAGCCAATGTCAGGTGCTCTCCACATCTGGCCCTCAGTCGCCTTTTTGAAGCTGCACATGATCCACAGTTTGTGGCTGATTCCTCCTGACAGGCTTCGCTGCTCCCAGGTTGAGCTAATCTGCTCTACAAAGCTGGCTTTCATCAGCACTGGGTCCAGGGGTATGTCAGCAAATGTCCCAAATTGCCACAGGATCCACCTCTGCCAGTCTGCGTGCTGGCCTGCTGTCAATCTTAGACTAGTTGCCTACCAGATTGTTTCTGGGAGGGCTTCTGAAAGAATCAAGGGGCTGTGATTCCTGGGTCTCCCATGGCAGGTGACTTCCAGACTTGAAGGAAGCTGGTGGATTTGTTCCCCATCCCCTGAGGCACTAGTTTGAGTCTGTCCAGGGTTATCTCCCTGTACTTGGAAGGGCGGGCCCCTAATTAGGGTTCTTGAGACCATATTTTGGGTCTGCTGGCTGCCAGAAGAGTATTTATGTGGCTCTCTGGTGAGAGCGGAGTACCAGTCTGTTTCCTAGGATAGTGTATGGATTGGCTGTGCCCTACCACCAGACTCTGAGGACCCCTGAGTATGTTTATGTTGTTGTCTCTTCAGCAAAGGTTGAAATGCAAGATGGGAGAGACAGGAAAAAATAAACAGAACACAAAACTAAGACAGAGCAAAACTGAAAAAAGAACAAAAAAAATGTGCTGAGTGGAGCAATCAGGCTTTCAGAGTCTGTGATGAGGGGATTTCCAGAGGGCTAGGGGATTCCCACAGGTAAGGCAATTGATTTTCCCCTGGGACAGGCTAGCTCTTCTCAAGAAAGATGGCTGCCGTGGAGCCCAGGTATAGCTGGGTCGCAATATTCCCAGAGCCATTCTCCCAAAGGTCTCCCCAGTGCCTACCAGTCCTGGCTCCCCTCACTTGAGTACAGGGAGTACAGGCTGGGCTGACACACCCTCTCTTCATTGGGGCCCAAGGAGGGTGGGTGCAAACACCAAACCTGTGCTTTGCTCCTGTAAGGGAGAGGGGAAAAATCCCCAGAGATGGTGGGTTTGTCTCTCCCCAATGCAGAAAGCCCATTTATTGGTGAGAATTTCCCCCCCACCAATAGCTGACTGAGGGACTCAGCCCTGTCCATGACCTCCTCTGCCTTTAGAGGGCTTCTGGGTGGGCTGAATCCCCAGTTGAGGCACGTACGTGAGGCCACTTGTCCACGTTTCTCTCTCACATCTACACTTCTTCCCCTCTGTCCTAAATCAATAGATTATATCCTGTATGCATTGTCTTCCTTCAAGTCTCATATCATTCTGATGGGCTGGGGGAAGGAAGGGAAGAGTCCAGCAACAATAGTAGAACACGGGCAGGTGGGGGGATGCTCATACTGCACACTACAGTGAGTTTCTGCCTTGGGCTCCCATTGCTGTGCTTCCTGCAGCCTCTACATCCATCCCTGCCCCAGCTGCCTCTCTCTGCTCTGACAATCCCAGCTCCTGGGCTGATCTGCAGCCTCCTCAGTCAGACTCTTTCCTATTTGCAATTGCCATGGTGTCTGTGTTCGGGGAGGCGACAGCTCCCTCCCCAGTAATTACCACAGTCTCCGGCCCCTGGGTCCTGGTAGCAGCAGGGTGTGAGGCCCTGCCTGAGGCAGAGGGCACAAAGACAAGTCTGGGTGCCAGGTGTGGGCACTCTAGAGGCTTCTGCCAGAGGAAGATATTTTAAATTCCTCAAAATGGCTCCCACCTCAAATCTGCATAGCCAGAAGTGCCCAGGCTGGGCAGTGGAGGCAGCGGCATCTGCTTCACCAGGAGATCTAGGACCACTCTCTCACACACGCCTGAGCACTTGCCCATGCACGTGATCACTCATGCTCTCACTCACACTCAGCTGGATTTTCAAGTTGATTGCTCTGTAGTTTAACAGCAAAACCAGTCCAGGGCTGGGAGCAAGTGGACAGAACTTCAAGCTTCTCTGCAGCTATGTTCTTTGTTCTTCTTTTCAGTTTGTATATGGTAAGAAACATATAGCTGGAGTTTGTGTTTTTTACACATTTGGAAAATGTATTTTTTTACAATGAATTTTGATTATTTATATTTGTTTTGATCAGTTTATTTTCTTCTACAATCTTATTTTGTGTCTTTCATTAATCATTTATTTTTTTAATTGCTCCTTCTCAGCTGATGAAGTTTATTGTATTTCTTTTTATTTATTTTTCTTCCTATTTGGAGACTGCTAGCTGATTCTGTAATAAGGTGAGAAGTGGAGGAAACTTGGATGTGTGAATGAATGCTGTATTTGGGAACGATGGGAATTGTTCAGGATCAGAGAGCATAACATGGTAAGCAGAGTTCTAAGATACCCCAATAAAAATGGGGACACTTTTAAAATGAGGACAGAGCTGCCATCCCAAAGGACCTGCCTTGCAGGCCTTATTTCTCAAATCACAGGAATATTAAAACTGAGAAAAATAACCTTTGGACGGGGCCTAAAGCAGCCTTGCATCTGAAACAACTGTTTGCAAAGATAACAAGAAAGTTGATATAATGAGTACTGGACTAAAAATTAAAAATATATTTCAGAATGAGCGCAATTATGTTAGCTTTTTGGCACTTGGAGAAATTCCATGTTTCTATTCATGGAATGATTCCCCTTCCATTTCTCATAATCCCCTTGCTTTGGTCTCCTAATTGGAACACTATTTGGGTTTCTGCCTGACCCAGTGCTTCTAGAATAGCAGTTTTTTGGATCTCAAATAAATGTTTGTGGCCTTTAACTTTGGCCTTTTATTTCTAGGTTAACGCCCCTAAGATTCCCACTTTCTGGTGTATCCACCTGTGTAATCTTCTCCCCTGGAGGATGGGCAGGACAGGGGAATATGGTGGGACAGCATGCCAGTGATTAAGTTACACAGATGGCAAAGATGAAGTAATCAACTGATGTTAAGCTAATCAAGAGGGAGGTTATCCTGGTTGGGCCTTATCTAATCAGATGAGCCCTTTAAATGCATGCCTGGATATCAAAACAAGTCGTAGAGATTCTTCTACTGGCTTCGCAAAACCTAGTAGTCATTGTGTAAACGGACCATGAAGGGGGCCTCATGCAAGGATCTGGGAACACCCTCAGGAGCTAAGACCTGTCCTGAGCCAGCAGAAAGCAAGAAAGCCAAGCTATCAGTCTTTCAGCTTCTAGAACGTGAATTCTGCCAGCAACCTGAGAGAGCTTGGAAGTGCATCTTTCCCTCTCAAGCCCCAGGTAAGGACACAGCTTAGCAAATGTTTTAACTGCAGACTGTGACACTGAGCAGAGAAGACCCACCTAACCTGTGCCCAGACTAATGACCCACAAAAACTCTGAGATAGTAAATGTATTTATTTTAAGCAGCTATATTGAACGTATTTATTTTAAACAGCTAACTTTGTGATGATTTGTTATACAATGGTAGAAATATACAGAAGCATTTCTTTAGTTTTAGTAGCAATCCTTTTTTTTCCCACATACCCTTTAAAGTTGAAATATTTTAAACAAATTAAAGTTTTTTATTACTTCTAACCTCCTCCTTATCACGATTTAATTAACTGAACTGCCTTCTTAAATTTACTGATATATTTCAACAGTCTTTAGTTATCATTGTTTCTTTTTCTCCTAGTCTATGTATCATAATCTTTTACTTTAATGGTTCTTCCTTTATTTTTCTCTTTAACTACTCTAAACATATTTTAAAGTTGTTGTTAGACTCTTCTACAAAATAAATTTCTTCAAGAGTGAATTTTGTCAACAACAACAAAAAACCCTAGCATTTTAATTTTTGTGTTTGTTTTCTTGTTTCACTCCCTCTACCACCTTATCTCCCTTTCAGTTACTGACTTGAGGTAGCTATACTTGGAGTTTCTTTTTAAAATTTTTTTATTAATTAATTAATTATTTTTTTCCAATACATTTGTCTCCGCCTTCCCCCCACCACTTTCCCCTGCCCCCCTCTTCCCTCTCCCTCCCTCAATCCTTCTCCACTTTGGCTTTGTCCATGAGTCCTTGCTATATGTTCCTTGACTTGCCCCTTCCCTTCCTTTTCCTCCACCCACCTCTCCCTCTTTCCCTCTTGTCTCTGTTGGTTTCTTCTTTCTTTCAGTGTTGCTGGTCTTATTTTCCTTGCATCTTTGTATTGTTGGTTAGGTTCCACTTATAGGTGAGATCATATGGTATTTGTCTTTCACCCCCTGGCTTTTTTCGCTTAGCATAATGCACTCCAGTTCCATCCATGCTGTCGTGAAGTTTAGTAGTTCTTTTTTTCTTTCTGCTGTGTAGTATTCCACTGTGTAAATGTACCATAATTTTTGATCCAATCATCTACCGATGAGCATTTAGGTTGCTTCCAACACTTGGCTATTGTAAATTGTGCTGCTATGAACATTGGGGTGCATAGGTTCTTTTGTATTGGTGTTTTGGGATTCTTAGGGTATAGTCCCAGCAGGGGAATCACTGGATCAAAAGGCAGTTCCATTTTCAGCTTTTTGAAGAAATTCCACTCTGCTTTCCACAATGGCTGCACCAGTCTGCATTCCCACCAACAGTGTACTAGTGTTCCCTTTTCTCCACAGCCTCACCAGCACTGGGAAAGCTGGACAGCTACATGAAAAAAATTGAAATTTGATCATCAGCTGACACCATACACAAAAATAAACTCAAGATGGATAAAAGACTTAAACATAAGTCGCAACACCATAAAAGTCCTAGAGGAGAACATTGGCAGGAAACTCTCAGATATCCCACACAGCAATTTTTTCACTGATATGTCTCCTAAAGCAAGGGACATAAAGGAAAGAATAAACAAGTGGCATCTCATCAAAATAAGAAGCTTCTGCACGGCTAAAGAAAACATCAGCAAAATAAAAAGGGAGCCAACCGTATGGGAAAATATATTTGCTAATGATACATCAGGTAGAGGTTTGATCTCCAAAATATACAAAGAACCTATACTTGGAGTTTTTATAATGTCACTTTCAGGCTCTTGCTTTACTGTGATGTCAGGGATATTGGCTCAATTTTTATCCACACAGCTCTTGCTGCATGGTTGACAGATGCTGGCAACTTTAGTCCCCTATAGAGGTATGCAACTTTTCCCCCAGCTACTGTATCTCTAACTTCTAGCAGTGAATCTGACTTCTATTGCCTCTCTGTTGTGAATCTATTTTGGTACCTGCTAACACATAGGGACCCCAAATAGCCTGTGAGAAAATAGCCCATGGAGACTGGATATATGATATTATAGAGCAACCCCAAAGAAGATAAAATGTTAGCTGAGAAGCCTAGGTTGATATGTAAGTTGTTATTAAATTAGAAAGTGAGGTTTCCTATTTAGAGAAGGCAAGGCTAGAAATCTGTGTGTGAAAGAGAAAGGCATAAAACAATCACCATGAAAGAAGTGATAAAGAATCTGGAAAGAGATGTCTAATCTAAATATATGTGGTCAATTAAATAAACCTTAAACAAATGTGAAAATTTGAATCCAGAAAAAGTTATATTTTAACTGTGTCTTCTCCCTAATACCACAAGCAAGTAGACAGGGGGACTTTTGTTGTGTTAGACACTGTTGTGTGCCTCTGTTTTTATCCAGGTGTTTTCCAAGAAGACATAAATATGGATTGTCTTGTATGGCCTGATAATAACAGCAAGAGCTCAATGATTTTATACATCCATTTGACTGAGATGGTCCTATTATACACCTTTTGTCCCTATGTAGGTATTAATAGCATCCTTTATCACTCTCAAAAGCATCTAGATCTGTATGATGAATGATATGGTCACCTTCATAATAACTAATTATTAATGTTTATTTTCCAGATCTGTGCTCAACATTTACATGCTTAATTATATTTCATTCTCTCATCTACTCCATGATGTTAAAGTACTTGACTATATCCTCATTACTAAATTTCTCATTTCAGTCTTTGAGTATTTATTAGGTGTTCACCATGTTCTAGGTAATATATTAAATGTTGGCAATAGATGAGCTCATTGGTTAATATTCTTATGCTCGTGCAGCTAAATTGAGATTTAGAGAAGCTGAGTTACTTGATCAAGATTATGCTATTTACAAAAACCCAGGATTTTAACCCAATTCAATCTGCCATCAAAGCTTACATTTTAACCACTACCTATTATAATTCTAGTGATAATAAATAGTTTAAATTACATATTATTGACTGAGCCAAGTAGCTATATAAATACCAAAAGTGTCAATGTGTCCAATTTCAGTGGCAGATTAAAATATCTCACACAATGTATTTCAAGCTAAAAATATTTGATAGAAAATTTTTAATTTCAGTATACATTGCCATATGGTCTAATCATCATTCTGTAAAACACTGAGAAAGTTTAAACCAATTGATCAACATTAGAAAGATTGCATCTGGTGTGATGAGTACTTGTCATAGGCATTATATCTTTGTAGGAGGTTATTGTCAACATTGTCTGTTTCTTTTTTTTCCTCTGAAAGCAAATACACCTGGATTTCTAAAGCATGGAACATACAAAGGTAAATCTTTAAGTTTCTTTCATTTAAAAAATTACCTCTTTAAATATAATAAAAATTAGAATATTCAGAATATCCATTAATAGCTTAAAATACTGATTATAAATTATAGAATACAAAAACCATTAATAAGAAAAGCAAAAGCTGACCATTTTGATAGGGGAAAATTTATCTCAGTATTTATCAGTTTTTCAAGGGAGCAGAATGATAACATGGAGGTGTTAATATTAGTACTGTGTGAAGATGCCTTGGGTGACTTTCTAAAGGAAGTTAAATAGGAAAATGGAAAGGTAGATGAGAATACCAGTCACAACCCCAATATTCAGGGATTAACCAGTGGTGAAGTTCAATTTAATAGCCTCATAAAAGTATTTTCATGATTTTCCAAGTTTATGTTTTATATCAGCTAAAATAATGTATAGCATTGGTGCTATTGTTTATATTTATTAAGTATGCACTTTTACTATTATTTTGTTACATTATTCCATCAATTCACTAAAATAAAGAAATGGCTAGAAATAGTTCTAACTTAAAAGTAGTGATAAGAAAAGTAAAATCATTTACTCTTTATTATTTACTGCAGCTTAAGATACAGTTGTAAGCCTGAGGACAGAATACAGAGTTTGAATCTGTGTTTGCTGGGGCAAGCAAACTTATAGGTGTAAGAAATTACTAAGGCAGCCAAAACAGCAAGGTACGTCTGAAGAGTACAGTGATGAACATCTGCAAATTGGTTTTATTGGATCAATAGATAGGCTAATGCTCACTGCATTATCAACTTTTTAGTAATGATGACATAACATATTTTATGCTTTTTATTGTTTTCAAATAGCATGCTGGTACACTAATTGTGTTTTCTCAGAAAAAGAAATGCAGAATAAAATGTCCAGTAGAGAATTTCATGCATTGCATAGATAAGGACAGAGAAGGGAAGACCAACCACTACAGAGACATCAGGCAGAGAGGCACCCTCATGGCCAATAGCAGCAGAGTTAACGACACACATGCTTGCTGAGAGAATTAAGTGAACTTCCAGCATAATTCCTTTACCAAATGACACTGATGACACCGTTGTTTAATGCAAATGGAATATGCTTGGGAACCTAAAGCACTATTGCCTGTGTTGGTAGGTACTTGCATCACAATTGGATAACACACTAAGGTGTCTTGGTGTATGCATAGTACGTCTAAGAGAAAGAAGTGCGTAATGATTTTTTCTTCTGCCTACCAATGAGTCTTCATTCCATAGAAGAGATCTTCTGTTTGGTTGAGGGTCATATAAAAGCTAGGAGGTGGAATGGAAACTACATATTGTAATCAACATAGAAAGAGCACCAACTGCACATGGAGCAGGGAAGGACCTTGAATTATATGGCTGTGCCTGATCACCAATCCAACACCACCTCTTTACCAAGAACAACTGGTAGTGGATACTGTGTCTCCAGATCTTGATTTAATATTGAGAAAAAGTTTAAAATATGTATGAGTACTTTTAATCAAGGTATTTGATTTTAACTTTTTACAGAGTACTGTGCAATTTCAAAGTGACTTTTCCACACTGCTATTGAGGAAAATGTTGCTTAGATGAACTTATTGATTTTTTTTTCCTTATTGAAGATAAGACATTAGCATTTCTTAAGAACAACAAATTATGGTGCAAATACCTCAGTATTTGCAAATTTAATTCTTTTCAAATGCTTGGCATGTTTGTCCCCCCTCACCCCCAACTTATCTGTGAAGGAAATTGACATATTATTGGGCTTGCTTCAAACCTATCCAAAAGCTTCAACAGTGAAAACAATTTTCTAGAGCTGAAGACAACCAGAGTGGATTAGGATTCCATTTGCTGTGATCCTTCAAGTGAAATATTCAGTCTTTCAGCATTTGAGTGTGGTATGGGATATTGTTGTTCCCTTCAGTATCAGATGTGAACTGACCTACCTATCTTCAATGAGAAATTTCCCCATAATCAGGGTCTATATTTTGGCCCAGATATTGTTTTACAAAAATAAAAGGTATAAAAATAAACAGAGTGTAGGAGGCACCTAGCCTACAGCTAATTTTACTTCTTATGAAAGTGGCTATGTATACTTAGCCTATGATATTAATGTATATTATTAGTGTATTTCAACACCATCTCTCTCACTGATGTTTGAATTCTGTTATCGATAAGTAGTAAATGCTGCTGCATTCTTACATATTTAATTTATTAATGTGGTGCTATGCATGCCTGAAAATCCATTAATTGTTCCATGAATGCCATAATTTGAGAAATACTTGTCTAAATCTTAAAGGGTGAAATGACTGTTTAATGAAAATAAGGAACAAAAATAAAAGTGAAGTGCAAATAAATGAGAAATTCAAACACCTAATGTGTCAAGTGAGCTAAACTAATATTTAAAAAAATCAAGTTCCCAAACGATCATTTTATGATGTGATTTAAAAATTTTTTGACCCTATCCTCAGTAAGAAATACCTTTTATTGTATCAACCAAATACACATATGTATCTTTTTAAGCTATCTTTGGCCAGGTTTTGCTATGGTAACAAACAACTTGCAGGCTGTGTGTCTTCAGTGGCCCTCCTCCATGCTTCAGCACTCTTCCAGGCTCCTGGGTGCCTGACACTCTGCTCTAACAGCTTGCCATTCTAGAACTCCGCAAAAGGAGTAGCCAGGTCCTGAGATGCACTCTCCAAAGACAGAAGGAATCAAACCCCGAGCCAAAATGAAAAGCTGCTCCGAAAGCTACCACACAGGTTTAGCATGACCCAAATGCTTATATACCTTTGAATGGTAAGTCCCTCAATCCCTCCCAACATCAAAGGAATCCCCTCTTCTGGGCCCTGCAGATCCATTGGTAATGGGGAAGGAGGAAAAACCCTTCTACAAGGAAATGTGTGGGGCATGAAGAAGAGGGAATTATTGTGAAAAATAATATACAGTCTATCACATGTGTATATGGGTATTGAACAATATGTAATTGAACCAAAATTTCACAAAATAATAATCACACTTACTATGTTTGGTACATTTTGATATGTTTTATTCTACTGTGTCTTTTTTAAAAAATATACTGGTTGCACCCCCCTAAATTGAATGTTTAACCCACTATGCTTACTACTAGCACTCTGTGAAGACTTATTCTAATAGCCTAAGCAATTCCTTATAGTTTCTAGAGTGTCATAGACAAAAAGTGAATGGGTCCTTGATTTTGCTTTTCTTACAGGTGAATGAGACAAGCCCATTTTTCCTTGTGCTGATTTTAAGGATATATGCTGGAAAGGGTAGATAGAACACTAGAATAAGAAGTTGGAGAATTTAGTCCTGGCTCAGCCACTGACTGATTGTGTAACTCATTCAGTCTTTCTAAGCCTCAGTTTCCCCACCTGCAAAATGGGGATGACATCTACCTGTTCGTACACACAGGCCTGGAGAAGAGCGCCAAAACTAAAAATCTGCCTCCATAAGTAGAGGGCAAGAAGAGATCAAAAAAGAGACTGACAGCTCTAGTCTGTTAATTACATAGTATAGGAATGGAAACTTCCATCTGATGCATGAAATGAATCCTAGTGCCACTTGGGAAGTGCCAAAAAATTATACAGGAAAAGGGGACTGGGTGGGGTGTTGCTATGTGAATGCTACCAGGTAAGGGAAATTACTATACAAGTTTGACCAGGTCAGGACAAGAACCTGTTCCCGGAGCCAGTACATACCAGGAGGCAAGGGAAGGATGAGGATTTACGTCAGGATGAACATCAATTACAGACAGTCTAGAGTGGGGTGCAGAAAGCAACCTTCATTCTAACCCAGGTCCAGCTTGCAGACATATAGTGGTCACATCATGGAATAGTCCTGCACAGTGCCTAGTCCACCTCAAGTTATAAATGACATCTCTGTGGTGCCTGCCACCGTTTTAAGCACTTTACATTCATTAACTCATTCAACTTGCAGCAACTTGCTAGATAGGTGCTACGAAAGAAGAAACTGAGGCACAGAAAGCTGAGTGATTTTAAGTTGTGGATCCAAGATACAAAATGCAATCTGGCTTTACTACCAGGCTGTTATTTAGCCCTTAGCAGGGAAAATCACTTTTCTTTAGTGTGTAAAATCACCACCTTTAAAATAGTGCTGTATTCTTGTTCATTGTTTGGGAAATGAATGGTCTGTTTTTGACATTTCAGAGTGTCCCTGGTGAAAACTGCATATCCACTAAACAGTGAAATTGGCAACAATTCTGATGAGCAGATGTTTTGGTCCCAAGTCAAAGGCACAAAGCCAGATGCAGCCTACAAGTCGGTCCCCATACCTGTGGACCCGTTGGGTCTCTCTCCGGAGGCAGAACAAGAAGCCATAAGTTAGACTCTGCAAGTGACACTGTGCATTTGCCTAATGACAATAACGACTATGATCACTGCACACAAAGACCTTATGTTAGATAATTAAAGTTCAAGCCCATTCTTCTTTGGTGTATTAATTTTGCTAGAGCATACAAGTAAATGATGGTCACCGTTTGTCCCGAAAGTTTATGTTCCCAATCCCCACAATGTAATCACTTTCTGGATTGCTTTTTAGAAAGCTTGTTTACAGTGACATCCAGTCCTGCCACGATGAGATTATTCCTCCAGGAAAAACTAAGAAATACTAGATTTGTGTTAAATTTCCTTCTCTCTCTTTTTAAAGAACCAATTTTATAAGGTTCAAGACAGTCTTTGAGAAAGCACTATGTAATAAGAGAACATATAAACACAAATACAAGGTAAGTTTGTTCCTGAGGAACTAATCCATGGAAGAAAACTCCTCATATTCACATATAATTTGCACTTTATAGATTCCACTATAAAACTAGGAGTCTTTATCCGAAAAAAATAGATTTGTATTTTGGGGCCCATTTATGACTAAATGTGTCCATGTCAAATGGCCTACCTAATGGAGGAATACTTTGCAATGATATATAAATTCTGCCTTCTCAAGGAAACAGAAAATATAGTGTTTAGCAAGGCTATTAAAGTGTTCATGCCATCACTTGGCATTGATATTTGATCTAGAAGAATTATGATGTAGCAAAATATTAAATCACTTGGTGACTTCCAGTCCAGATGGAGGTATAGGTAGATACACTTTGCCTCCTCGCACAACCAAAAGAAGGACAACAACAAATTTAAAAACAAACAAAAAAAAAAGAACTACCAGAAAACTGAACTGTATGGAAGTCCAATAAACAAGGAGTTAAAGAAGAAACATTCATCGAGACTGGTAGGAGGGGTGGAGATGGGCAGCCGGAGTGGAGAGGATGCATAGCAATGCAGTGGCTGGAAGACTGGGCAGTCCTACATTTGTGTGCAGATAAACCCGGAGGAACAACTGGGGAGCGAGACAGACCATGCAACCGGAGGTTCCAGTGCAGGAAAAGAAAGCCTCAAAGCCTCTGTCTGTAATACCCTGTGGGGGTTGTGGCTGCGAGAGAAACTCCTGGTCTCACAGGAGATATCGTTGGAGAGATCTGCAGGGTCCTAGAATGTACACAAACCCACCCATTTGGGAATCAGCAACAGATGGGTCCAATTTGCTTGTGGGTAGGGGGGGAAATAACTGAAAGTGGGGCAAGAGCCAAGCAAGCAGCATTGCTCCCTCTCTGACCCCTCCCCCACATACAGCACCAAAACACAGTGAAGTGGGTTGCCCCGCTCTGGTGAATACCTAAGGCTCTGCCCCTTATAATGTAACAGGAGCGCTGAGACAAAAAAAATATGACCCAAATGAAAGAATGGGTAAAAATTCCAGAAAAAAATATAACTAAGCAATGAAAAGATAGCCAACCTATCAGATGCAGAGTTCAAAACACTGGTAATCAGGATGCTCACAGAAATAATTAAGTATGGACTCAAAATAAATGAAAAAGTGAAGACTATGCAAAGTGAAATAAAGAAAAACATACAGGCAACAGAGACTGAAGGTGAAGTAACTGGGACTCAAATCAACAATTTGGAGCAGAAGGAAGAAATAAACATTCAACAAGAACAGAATGAAGAAAGAAGAATCTAAAAGTGAGGAAAGACTTAGGAACCTCTGGGACAACTTTAAACAATCCAACATGCAAATCATAGGGGTGCCAGAAGGAGAAGAAGAAGAGGAAGAAATTGAAAACGTATTTGAAAAAATAATGAAGGAGGACTTCCCCAATCTGGTAAAGGAAATAGACTTCCAGGAAGTCCCGGAAGCTCAGAGTCCCAAGGAAGCTGGACCCAAGGAAGCACACACCAAGGCACATCATAATTATATTACCCAAGATTAAGGATAAGAAGAGAATCTTAAAAGCAGCAAGAGAAAAGTGACAGTTACCTACAAAGGAGTTCCCATAAGACTGTCAGCTGATTTCTCCAAGAAACCTTACAGGCAAGAAGGGGTTGGCAAGAAGTATTCAAAGTCAGGAAAGTCAAGGACCTACATCCAAGATTACCCTATCCAGAAAAGCTATCACTTAGAATGAAAGGGCAGGTAAAGTGCTTCCCAAATAAGACAAAGTTAAAGGAGTTCATCATTACCAAGCCCTTATTATATGAAATGTTAAAGGCAGTTACTTAAGAAAAAGAAGATCAAAATTATGAACAGCGAAATGTCAACAAACTCACAACTGTCAACAACTGAACTTAAAAACAAAAACAAAAACAAACTAAGCAAACAACAAGAACAGGAACAGAGTCACAGAAATAGAGAACACTTGGAGGGTTATCAGCGGGGAGGGGGATTGGGGAGAATGGGCAAAAAGGTAGAGGGAATAAGAAGCTTAAAAGCATAATTGTTAGGTATAAAATAGACAGGGGGAGGTTAAAAAAAGTATAGGAAATGGAGAAACCAAAGAACTTATATGTACTTATATGGACATGAAGTAAAGGGGAGGGGTGAATGGTGGTGGGAAGGGGAGTGCACAGCAGAAGGGAATAAAGGGAGAAAAAATGGAACAACTGTAATAGTGTAATTAATAAAACATATTTAAACCTTTTTAAATCAGTTGGTAATTTTTTAACATTTTCTTTTAAAGTCAGCATTGTACTTTTAATTACATACATTAAAAATCTTCAATTTTAAATGACAAATATGTTTTGATAAATATATACAGTAATGTAACCACCTCAATAATGCTATGGAATAATTTTATCTAGAATACAAAAAACCCTCTTACAAAGCATTACTAAGAATATAAGAATAGAATATAAAAATTAAAAAATTTTTAACAACTAAAGAAGATAAGCGAAATAGTAATTGACATCATTAGTACATGAAATAGTAATTGACATCATTAATCATTTGGGAAGTTCAAAACAAAATCACTGTCAGATACTATGACATCCACTGGAATGGTTAAATTAAAATAACTAACAGCATCAAGTGTTGGCAAGAATGTTTAGCAACTGAAATATATATTTACTAGTGGGAATGAAAACAACACAAACATCTTGAAAAAATACTTTGGCAGTATCTCATAAAGTTAAATATACACTTTTCCTATGATCCAAGAATCTTTCTTTGGGTATTTTCCAAGAGAAATAAAAAAATTATTATTACACAAAGTCTTGAATGCAAATGCTCAGATCAATTTATAATATTCTATAACTGGATACAAACCAACTATCCATCAGCTAGATAATGGATTAACAAATTGTGGCATATCTGGTCAATGAGTATTTTTCAGCATTAAAAATGGAACTATTGATGAATGCAACAGCATGGATGAATCCCAACCAAAGCACTATACTAAATGAAAGAAGCCAGAAGCAAAAAAAAAAAAAAAAAAATTACCTCCAGTATAGACCATACATTAGGCTACATAACTAATCTCAATACATTTAAAAGAATAGAAGCAATATATAATACAGTATGTTTTACAAGCATAAAGAGTTACTTTTTCTTCTAGGAATGGTATTTTATAACACTCTTTGTATGTGAGTGATTATTCCTACAACCTATTACTGAAATGTGCATTCCAGGTTCCCTATATTTGTAATATAGTTTAATTTTTTATTCAGTTAGTTTAGGAAATATGTTCAGTTTAATTGGAACAGAGTATGGGCTTCTTTTAATTTTTATATTGAGTCCTGTTAAATACTTTTGTTTGTTTTCTTGAGGATTGTTGTATTATTCACATTCATTCTCTTCTCTCTGGAATAAGATCTAAGCTTATCATCTTCCCTTTTACAACTCCAAAAAGAGAGGATCTTAGTAATTCTGTTAATGGATTAACCAAAGAACATTTATGCATGACACTAGGACAAGAACAAAGATATGGGGATTGACTGAGGGAGGGAACAGGTTAGGGCAGGGTGGAGGTGGGAGAAGTGAGAAAAAGTGGGAACAACTGTAGCAGCCCAAACAATAAAAAAAAAGAAAAAAAACTACTTTAAAGAACAAACTGATGGCAGAATGGTGTTGTCAGTACACTCAATCAGACACAGACATTTATATTTATATTCATATTATCTATCTTTCTCAACTTGAAGTCTTCATATAAATTATCCACATACTTCTTTTTTTTCTTTCCATTCAATAAGAGTGATATTTATTGCTCTCCTCTGGATTGCTTTTTTCCTGTGATTAACAGTGAACTCTAATTAGTTATTCTAGAATAAAGTAAACTCCTATACCATATTTGTCTAAAAAGAATTAACAATATCTTTAGAGCTCAGATAAAATTTAAAATAGATGAAACCCTCAGGAATGTTTTTGATAGTTCTTACCTAACTTTCTAATTTAATTTTGGTTTATTGAAGTATATTTTACATAAAGTAAAATTGAGTCATTTTTATTGTAAATCTCAGTGGATTTTAACAGGCCAACATAGTGTTGTATCCATCACTATAATCAAGATATAGAATGGTCATAGCCCTGGCTGGTGCAGGTCAGTGGATTGAGTGCAGCCTGTGAGTTAAAGGGTCACTGGTTTGATTCCCAGTCTAGGGCACATGCCTGGGATGCAGGCCAGGTCCAAGTAGAGGGCATGTGAGTAACAACCACACATTGATGTTTCTCTCCCTCTCTCCTTCCCTTCCCCTCTGCCTAAGTAAATTTTAAAAATCTTTAAAAAATAAATAGAATGGTTATAGCATTCAAAAATGCCCCCCCATTTGTCACCAATATTTCTCCCCAACTTCAACCACACAAAATTACTAATCTGTTTTTTATCTCCACTGCTTGCCTTTATACTAATATCATATAAATCCAACCATAGTTCATTTTATACTCATCTATGTTTTTAGAGTATCATTTCATTCATTCCTTTTTATTGCTAAATGGTATTTTATATACTGTATTACCACAATTTGTTATCTATTCAACAACTGAAGGATATTTGGATTAAGTGAATTGTTGGATTACATGGTAAATATAGGTTCAACTTTCCCCCCTCCCAAGCATTTATTTATTTATTTATTAAATACATTTGTCTCTGCCTCCCCCCCACCACTTTCCCTTGCCCCCTCCCTCCTTCCCTCCCTCAGCTCTTCCCCTAGGTTCAACTTTTTAGGAAATTCCAGGCTGCTTTCTAGAGCAGCTGTACCATTTTGCATTTGATCAGCAATGTATGAGAATTTCAATTGCTGTGCTTTATCACCAACACTTGGTATTGTCAGAATTATTTTTTAATTTTTATCATTCTAACAATGCATAGCGGTATCTTATTGGGGTTTTAATTTAAATTTCCTTAGTAAGTTATGGTGTTGAACATTTTTTTAATCTGCTTATTTGCCAAATCAGAATGTGACCCAGTTCTTCAAGATGGTGTAGCAGTGAATGGAAGTCACACTGACATCCACCCAAGACCAACCTGGAATACAACTAAATTGTGGAGAAATCACCTGGAACAAACAACTGAACAATAATGAGAGAGGAGTCTTATAACCTCAGACAGACAGAAAAATTAGCTTCAGCACAATCTAACTGGTAAGGAGTATGGTAGAGGCTTGAGAAGACAGGCAGGGCACTCACAAGTGGCAGCACCAGGGGGATATTTAAAAAGCCAGTTGGATCCCCCTGAAAAGAGTGGGGTCTCATAAGCAGAGATCTCCAGCCTACATTACCAGAACCCAAAAAGTACACATGTAACTGCCAGCTGCAAAAAGCAGCAGGGTTGCTTGCTGCCAGAGATGGATGGCTGGAGACACAAAGAGCTGTGTAAGGGGCCAATGCATAAATTTTTATTTGCAGCCACTTACTCAGGGCTCCAGCAAAGGCAGGAACAGAGTGAGCTTGAGACGCCTGAGGAGAGACTGGGGACCGAGGCTTTGGGGACAGAACTGAGAGAGGAGCGGGCGGGATCCTGGTGATGGCTCCTCCCCGATATGGCAGCAACCATCTTCCTCAGGCAGACCATTTCCCTGAGCAGCAGCAAAGTGAAAGGACACAATAGCCCTGCCCCCAGGAGAAACTCTGCCCCTCCATGTGGTGCCTAAACCTGACTGCTGAGTGCAGAGTGACGAGGTTAACAACTAAAGGGGACAGCCACAGACAGTACATTCCTAAAGTTTCTAACAGACTGCCTAAGATCACACAGCGCAACATCTGACCATCAGAGTCAGATCCAGAAAGAAAAAACAGCAGTCTCCTACCGTAAAAGGTCACACCTCAAAGTCAGGATCAAGACAAACCAATTTAAGGAGCAGAAGCAAAAAAAAAAAAAAAAAGGAGTTTCACAAATAATGGGAAGACAAAGAAACACTCCCCAATCAAAAGGAAAGGAGGAATCCCAAGAGAAAACGAAATGAAATAGAGACAAGTAAACTATCAGATATTGAGTTCCAAACAATGGTTCTAAGGAAGCTCAAAGAGCTCAGTGAGCTCAGAGAGAATCACAAGAAACTACAGGGAAACTAAGAGAAACGTACTGAAAACTATATCAGCATGGAAAAGGACATAGAAACTATGAATAAGAGACAAGAGGAAATGAAGAATACAGTTTCTGAATTGAAGAACACAGTAGAAGGAATGAAAAACAAGCTAGATGAAACAGAATGTTGAATCAGTGAGCTGAAGGACAAGATAGAAAAAAGCTCTCAGAAAAAACAAGAAAATGAAAAAAAACTCAGAAACAATGAAGAGGCATTTATGGAAATGCAGGACAACCTGAAATGTAATAATATCCATATAATAGGAATACCAGAAGGAGGAGAAGAGGAGGAAGGGATAGAGAACCTGTTTGAAAAAGTAATGATGGAAAACTTCCTGAATTTGAGGAGAAAAAAAAGTCACCCAAGTCTAGGAAGCACAGAGGGTCCCATTCAAGAGGAACCCAATGAGGCCCACTCCAAGATACATCATTATTAAAATGACAAATATCAAAGACAAAAAGAAAATCCTAAAGTCAACAAGGAAGAAACAGGTAGTAACATACACATAAACATCAATATGGCTAGCAGCTGACTTCTCAACAGAAAAACTACAAGCCAGAAAGGAATGGCAAGAAATATTCCAAGTATGAAAAACAAAGGCCTACAACCAAGGCTGCTCTACCCAGCAGGGCTCTCAATTAAAATGGAAGGTGAAATAAGGAGTTTCCCAGATAAAATGAGGCTAAAGGAATACACCTCTACCAAATCAGCACTGCAAAATATGCTAACAGGACTGCTTTAACAAGAAAAAGAAAAAGAATGAGAAAGAGAGGAACACAGGTACAAAGGGAAAAAATGAATAAGTTCCTATCAGTAATAACTTTAAATGTAAATAAATTAAATGCCCCAATCAAAAGACATAGAAAAGCTGAATGGATAAGAAAACAAGACCCATATATATGCTGTGTACAGGAGACCCACCACAGAACAAAGGACCAACACAGACTGGATGTAAAGGGATGGAAAAAAAATATTCCAAGCAAATGGATGGGAAAAAGGAAGCCGGGGTAAAAATACTTGTATCAGACAAAGTAGTTTTCTAAACAAAGGCTGTAGAAAGAGACCTAGAAGGACATGTCATAATACTCACTTTATAATACTCAAAGGAAGAATCAATCAAGAAGACATAAGCATTGTAAACATATATGCACCCAACATAGGAACACCCAACTATATAAGCAAAATCTTGGAGGACTTCAAGGAAGATAGAGACAGCAACACACAGATAGTCAGGGATTTTAACACCCCACTGTAAACAATGGGTAGATCTCTGAAACAAAATATCAACAAGAATACTGTGGAACTGAATGATGCATTAGATCAAATTGACTTAACTGACATTTATAGAACCTTTTATTCCAAAGAAGCAAAATACACATTCTTTTCAAATGCGCATGTTACATTTTCAAAGATAGACCACATGATAGGACACAAAACAAGCCTCAACTAATTTAGGAAAATTGAAATCATAACAAGCATTTTGTCATGCCACAGGAGCTTGGAACTAGAAACAAACCTCAATGAAAAAACTCAAAACCTTTCAAATCATAGAGACTGAATAGCGTGTTATTAAATAATGAATGGGCCAATAATGAGATCAGAGAAGAAATCAAAAAGTTTCTGGAAACAAATGAAAATGAACACACGACATTCCAAAATCTATGGTACGTAGAGAAGGCAGTCTTGAGAGGGGAGTTCATAGCAATACAGGCCTACCTAGAAAACAGAAACATCTCAAATAAATAACCTAACCCTCCAGCTTCAATAACTGGAGAAACAACTACAAACAAAGCCCAGAATGAGTAGGAGGAAGGAAATAATCAAGATCAGAGCAGAATTGAATGACACAGAGACTAAAAGAACACTTCAAAGTATCAACCAATCCAGGAGTTGATTCTTTGAAAAAATAAACAAAGTCAAGAAGCCTTTAAGCAGACGTATCAAGAAGAAAAGGAAGATACCCCAGTGAATAATATCAGAAATTAAAGCAGAGAAATTACAATTGATATCACAGAAATACAAAGGATTGTAAGAAAGTGTTATAAATAATTATATGCCAAGAAATGAAAAAACCTGGGTGAAATAGACAAATTCTAGACAAATATAACCTTCCAACACTAAATGAAGAAGAAGCAGAAAGCCTGGATAGGCCAAAAACAGCTCATGAAATTGAAGCAGTAATCAAAAAACTCCCAGCACAAAAAAGCTCTGGACCAGACGGTTTCACAGGAGAATTTCACAAACCATTTAAGGAAGATCTAACTCCTGTTCTTCTCAGAGTGTTCCAAAAAATCCAAGAGGGAAGACTCCCAAAGTCTTTTGATGAAACCAGCATCATCCTAATCCCAAAATCAGATAAAGAGACAACCAAGAAAGAAAACTACAAGCCAATATTGCCGATGAACATAGACACTAAATTCCTCACAAAATATTGGCATACCCCATCCAGCAACACATTTTAAAGATCATTCACGATGATCCCAGGGATGCAAGGATAGTTCAATAATCACAAATCAATAAACATAATACATCACATAAACAAAAGGAAAGACAAAAACCATGTGATCATATCAATAGATGCAGAAAAAGCATTTGATAAGATACAGGATCCTTTTATGATAAAACACTCAGCAAAGTGAGAGCATATGGGGCATACCTCACCTTAATAAAGGTCATATATGAAAACCCTACAGCCAACTTCATACTCAATGGGGAAAAACTGAAAGCTTTCCCACTAAGATCAGGAACAAGACAAGGACGTCTGCTTTCACCACTTCTATTCAACATAGTATTGGAAGTCCAAGCCACAGCAATCAGACAAGAAAAAGAAATAAAAGGCATCTGAAGTGGAAAGGAAGAATTAAAACTGTCATTGTTTGCAGATGATAGGATAGTGTACATAGAAAACTCCATAGACTCCATGAACAAACTACTCAACATAATAAGTGAATTTGGCAAAGCAGTGGGATACAAAGTCCATATTTAGCAATCAAAGGTATTTTTGTACATCAACAATGAAATATCAGAATCAGAAATCAGGAAAAAAATCCCATTTGATATAACAACAAGAAAAAGTACCTAGGAGTAAACTTAACAAAGGAGGTGAAAGACCTGCACTCAGAAAACTACACAACACTGAAGAAAAAAATTAAGGAAGACACAGTAAGTGGAACCATATGCCATGTTCATGAATTGAAAGAATTAACATCATCAAAGTGTCCATACTACCCAAAGGAATTTATAGATTCAATGCAATCTCTATTAAAACACCAATGATGTATTTCACAGACATAGAACAAACATTTAAAAAATTATATGGAACCATAAATGACCCCAAATAGCCACAGCAATTTTGAGAAGGAATAAAGTAGGAGGGATCACTATACCTGACATCAAACTATATTACAAAGCCAGTGTAATCAAAACAGTCTGGTACTAGCATAAGAACAGACACATAGATCAGAGGAACAGAATAGAGAGCCCAGAAAGAAACTCATGTGTCTATGGTCAATTAATATTTGACAAAGGGTGCAGAAGCATAAAATAGAGTAAAAATAGCTCCTTCCACAAGGGGTGTTTGGAGAGCTGGACAGCACCACGCAAAAAATTGAAATTGGACCACCAACTTATACCAATATATAAAAATAAACTCAAAATGGTTAAAATACTTAAATATAAGTTGTGATACCATAAAAGCTCTAGAGGAGAACATAGGCAGGAAACAGATATTCCATGCAGAAGTATTTTCACCTATATGTCCCCTAGAGCAAGGGACATAAAGGAAAGAATAAACAAATGGAACTTCATGAAAATAAGAAGGTTCTGCACAGCTAAAGAAAACATCACTAAAATGAAAAGGGAACCAATCATATGGGAAAATATATTTGCCAATGATACCTCGGACAAGGGCTTGATCTCACATTCTCCAGAACTCACATTACTCCAACCCAGGGAGACAAACAATCCGATTAAAAAATGGTCAAAAGACCTGAAAAGGCACTTCTCCAAGGAGGGCATACACAGGGCCAAGAGACATATGAAAGGATGCTCATCATAACTAGCCATCAGAGAAATACAAAGTAAAAACCACAATGATATACCACTTCACACCAGTCAGAATGGCCATGACAAACAAATCAACAAACAAGTTCTGGTGAGGTTGTGGAGAGAAGGAACCCCTAGTGCACTCTTGGTGGGAATGCAGACTAGGGCAGCCACTGTGGAAAACTATCTGGAACGTCCTGAAAAAGCTAGAAATGGAACTGCCTTTTGACCATGCAACTCCACTGCTGGGATCATACCCTAAGAATTCCAAAACACCAATTCAAAAGAACCTGTGCACCACAATGTTGATAGCAGCACAATTTACAATAGCCAAGTGCTGGAAGCAACCTAGGCGTCCATTAATAAGTTAGTGGATCAAAAAACTATGGTACTTTTATACAATGGAATGCTATGCAGCAGAAAGAAGAAAAGAGCTACTACCTCTAGTGACAGCATGGATGGAACTGGAGAGCATTATGCTAAGTGAAATATGCCAAAGGGTGAAAGTCAACTACCATATGATCTCGCCTATAAGTGGAACCTAATCAACAATCAAACAATCAAGTAAAATATAACCAGGAACACTGCAAGAAAAAACAACCCGACAGTAATGAGAGAGAAGGAGGGAGGGAGTAGCGGGGAAAAGAAAGTGAAGTGTCAAGTCAAGGAACAAGTTTAAAGGACCCATGGATGAAGCCAAAGTGGGCAAGGATTGAGGGTGGGATGTGGGGGTGGGTGGAACAGGGGAAAGTTGTGATGGGAAAATGGAGACAAACTTATTTGAACAATTAAACAAATGAAAAAGAAAATGATCATTGTCCACTGCTCCATGCTGAATAATGAAATAAAACAAAATTATAACTATTTCAAGGGAAGCTCGATTTGATTTCATATATACAGCCTTTTGGGTCAGTTACCTGTTACCCATATGTGTGTTTAAATTAGCCAGGTACAGTGAATGTGAACCGAGACTCAGCTAAACCTTGCCTCAATTGTACTAGTCTTAAGCTATTTTCTTCCCAAATACAATGTTTGAGAAGGACTTGCATGTAGTCATTTATTAAAGGCAGGGGTAGATGAAAGAAAGAGCTAAGAGGGTCACTGAGCTGATCACTTTTGGGCTCCATTCTGGATCAAGATTTGGCTTTGCTGAAGCAGCAGCCATAAAATTGCCTTTGATTTTTTTGCTTTAGTATTTTCTTCTTTTCTTTCCCTCTTCCCTCCATCCTTCCTAAATTCTTTTTATTCTCCATTGTAACTGTCATGAGAAATATATGCAATCAAGAATGAAGAAATACTTATTGTCCAGAACAGTAAAAGAAAAAACCCCACTTCACTTAACATCATGATTCCCAAGTCTGTGAGCATTCTGTAGACAAAAAATTATGCCTTATTTTTTTTGTATAGTCAGCTTATGCTTAAAGACTGTTTTGAATGCATGCACGTATGAATGAATGAGGATTTATGTCATTCCAGAAGAACACTAGAGGCGTCTTCCTTTTTTTTTCTCTCTCTTTATGTAGACAAAACCATGAAGCTAACTAAGCAAATTTTTAAGCATACACCAAGTTTCCTAAAACATCATTCTTCAGATGTTATAACTCTTGCTCTCATATGAAGGGCAGACTTTACAACCAGGTCACCACTTCATGCAGTGCTTTCTCTAAGGCTTTCAAATACATCTCTTTTTATATCAGAACAGAATCTATGGAAATTTCTGTGTTGCATTTACATTTGAAGTCTGCCTTAAAACGAATGTTCCTCTCCCTATAATTCAGGCTCTGAGACACTACTTTTTCTCACTCCTGCCTTTGAACAATGATCTATCCACCCAAGTTAGTAATATTAAGTTAAATTTATGTGGGTAGGTTTTCAGCTTATTTCTTATTTGAAGTTACATTCTTCTTCCATGGCCTACATATGAACAATGGCTTTAGTTAAAAATGTTTCCCAGTGATCCAGCACTCCAGATGATAGAAATGAAACATTGTATTTCTTATAAAACTCCGATGTGAATCCTACCAATCACTGTGACAGGCAGTTGAGAAACTGCACTTGACTTTGCAATAGGTGTTTTATCACTGTGAAGTGGACTGGCATGATTTATAAGCCCTCTGATTAGGTAACCTTTTTAGAGGGTGGGTGGAGTATTGTCAAGTGAACATATTCTTGATGGGCAAGGAACAGAGGGACCAGATCACTTGATAGAATCTATAAATGATTGTGTTTTACCTTGCATAATAACGATAATAATTATCAATACTCACTGTAGAAAGGAAAAGGAAGAAGCAAAAAAATGCCTCATATTTTAAAATGTCTTTCACCTCTGTCTTCTTTTTGATATCATACCCCACTTTTTTCTTCCTACTGGCAAATGATCATCTTGTTTGTGTCAAATGAATAATTTGAAAGGGAGAATTTAATTTGTCTATCCCTGTTGCTCATGGATAAAATGAAGGTGCTAATTTGCTTGTCTGTTGAATCCCAATTCTCTTTCTCTCAAACACACACACACACGTGCGTGTGTGCACACACACACACACACTCACATCCACATCAACTGCATTGATTATCATTTGTAATATTTGCAGAACAACTTATATTGGAAAGTGATTCCAAAAGCCTATTGCTCTCATTTAGTCCCTACCATATCTCTGCTGGTAGGCCTCAGGCCCATTTTCAGCTGAGGAAGCTGGTGTCTGGGCAGTTTCGGTGGCTTGACCTCACCTTGCCTTACGTTTGGCAGATGCACTTCTACTACACTTGTGGGGATAATGATATCATTTACTTCAAATGATTTTTTTTTTGAAGATTACACAAGATAAATCACAGGGAGTACTTAGCTCAGGACCTGATATTAATAAAAGCTGAGGAAACAGAGGCTAAACTCAGAAATGTCCTCAGGGAAATACATATCATACCAGATCACTTTATCTGCCCCTTTGGGTAGATTTATCTCCATGGGCACATTCCTCAAAAGGTCATTCAGCTTAATCAGCCTTAAAATAATAATACTTTTTAAAACCACATGGATGGTACTTTTAACACAGGATTTGTGTGGCAATATTCTTCATAATAAGATAAGTTGACTACCTCTACTTCCCAGCATAGAAATTTATATTAAAAGTATAAACACTGCATGTAATTCTATAAAACACACTTTTTTATTATTATTATACCTCAGCTTGAAGTGCTAGCTATTTGAGGTTTTTGTATTTGTATCAGAAAATGGTTCATAATACCCGTCTTAAGTCAGGTTGTTCAAAAAGTAGACTCTGAAATGGAGACTAATGTGTACGAAGTTTACTGAGGAGCACCCTGCGATAAACACTGAGAGAACACGCAGGATTGGGCAGAGGATGTTGCAGGGGCAGCAGAGCCTCAGTCTGCAGCTGGGATGCCCATTCAGAGTTGACTTCACACAGCCATTCTCTGTCCCCATATACCAGTCATTGTATGCAGGCTCTCTTTGACTAAAGGCATGTTCCTGAGTGCCACTCAACTGAGGCCGATGAACTACCAACACTCCCAGCAACTGAGAAGGAAAAATGAGGCACAGGCCTAAAGCAGCTATCTATGGGACCCACCACAGTGCCTGTCCATCCACAACAAAATGGCATCAGCTACAACCCCCTTGATGAGGCTCACCTTGTACTTATCTGTTCTTGATGCTTTCTTGACCTCAGGACAGAAGGAGTGGCAGTCAGATGAGGCTTCTTGAATGCCTTTCTTTTTGATTTGTTATTGTAATTTTTATTATTTCTTTGGTCTCTTTACTTTTAAAGATACTGGGGTTAGGAATTGTAAAAAGTTGGATTTGTTTCCAACAAATTATCCTAATTTGGGTTAAGGTTAAGGATCCTGGCAGGAAACAAATGGCACTCTCAAATGGGGGTAACCAAGGATAATTTAATGAAGGGACTCTCTAGACATGTATTGGGAATAGTGGGAAAACTAACAATGAATAATGAGACCTTTGTCTGGGCAACAGTGGAAAGCCATCCCACCCCTCAGCTAGAAGGCAAGGAGAAGGAGAAATTAAGGAAATTATAGACTGTTGTCTGACAAGACCCATGTCCTTTGGAACAGGAATGTAACCACTAAGAATACAGTAGGGAGGGGCTTGGTAAATGAGTGCCCTGATAGTACTCTTCTGCCACCCTCTAGTCTCCTGCTGGTGGCACCCATCAGCTGAACACAACCACCAGAATGCTGCTGGTGCCGGAGCCTGGAGGGTCCTATGCATCAGTCCGCATCTGGGGTGTTTAGCAGGATGGAGTAGATCTGGGCAACAAATCTATGGTCTCCCTTTATATCCTTGTGTATTTCTGGAGTCATTCAAGAATTTAACGTCCACGTCAATTTTTGAAGTGTATTTCTATAGGGTAAATTCTAGTATGTGTTGCTCTCCTACAAACCTTCCCACCAAGTAATTAGAATGTTATTTTTAAAACACAATTCTTTGTCTAGTTCCTTTCCCTTCTTTGTATGAATGACCAATAGACATGGACAACAGTGTGGGAATTGACTGTGGGAGTAGGGGTGGGCTGGGCAGCGGAGGGCAAGGGGAAAAATTGGGAAAACTTGTAATAGAATAACAATTAAAATGATTTAATAAAAAGAAACACAATTCTCCTGCTACCTACTTGCCGAAAAAGTCCTCAATGACTACGCCCTGCTCTCGAAAACAAAGGCCAGTCGTTGAACATGACTCACAAGATTTCTGATCTGACCCTGTGTACATCTGCCCCAGCCTCATTCTGTGCCAGCCACCCTCTGTGCCTCTGTGTACATCTTTGGAGTCCTTAGACAATTTCTCCTCCTTTAACCCCTGTCCTCTCAAACACACATTATTCCCTCCTTCTAGAGTACACTTGCCCAATTAACCTCTCCTGGCCCTTCACATCTTAACTATGAGATCTACTCCTTCCTGGAAAACTTTCTGATCCTCCTCTACCCTCATAATACTTCAGGAGCCCCTTGCAAATACTCTCATAGCACCCTCAATATCTACATTTTTTATCATAGCACTCTTCTAAATTTGCAAATTTATAGAACTGTTTCCTATTTTCCCTTAGAGTCTTAGACTATACATTCTAGGAGGGCAGAATCTAGCACAACATCTTCTGGCACAGGGTAGGTACTCAGAAAATAGCATTGAATGAGTATATGAGTGAAAATCTGAATGAATGAGTAAACAGTACTGGATGGGAAACTTCACAAACCAGACAGCTAGTACCTGTTTAAAGGAGCAGCTGTAAAGATCCCTTATAAATCACAGCCTCAGCATTGCTAAGAGGTTACATGAGACCACTGTTACCAAAAACTTCCATGTTTTAACTGAAATCAAGAACAACCTTGATATAATATAAAATCTCTAGATTTCCAAATGTTGGTGACCAATTCCAATTTGTTTTTAAATACTATGCAGTAAAACAAACAAACAAACAAACAAAACACAATGAACAACCCCACTATGTGGGCTGAATTCAACCCAAAGCTGTCTGTTTTAATTCCTGGTTTAATCAGCTTCAAAGTGGTAAAATTTTACATCAGAGGGTATCTGTTTAGTATGTAAACACAAAATATTTCTTTCCTAATGTTATTATTGGGTCTTGGATTTAACTCAGATTTATTTGTAATCAATTAATGGCCCAAACTAACTTCCACTTAATCATAATAAGTCAAAATATTTTAAAGGAACAAGTAGGCAGAGAACAAGATCTATAGAGTAGTCAAAAACCCCTACTAAAAATATGACTTTGTAAACACTGGTTCACTGGTCTTATTAATAATTACTTAACAGAAAATGCGTTAATTAAAATGAGTACTGTTGTTTTCATAAGGGCAAATTATGTTTTTATGGTCATAAAACTTTGCTTGAAGACAAATCACACCAAGAGAAAATGTTTCTGTTTCAGTGGCCTCATGATTTATTTCAGTTGCTTTTCCTATTATGACTGCTTAGTATGCAGTTACTAAAAATACCATGTAGAAAGTGCTGAAGATAATAAATGGGAGGGAAGTTGAGGAACAATTACACTATGGAAAAACTAGGGCTTACCTCCATGGAAACTATGTGAACAGTATATATTATACTTTCAGAAACATTGTATAGATTTTTGAATACCCTTGTGAAAAGGCATTGGAATGAATTCTTTGCCCAATCCAGCAAAAGTTCTGTTGAGAATGGGAATATCCTCACCACTACATTTCAGTTTTCTGAAGAGAGGTGTAGAGATCTCATGCCTTTTAAAAAAATTTTTACTTTCAAAAGTTGTGTATTATTTTTCCCCATTCTGCCATTGCTTAGAATGAAAGAAACATATCTAAAATACTGTTATCAAATGCTATTGGTATCAAATGTCTTCCAAGTTCCTCTTTTGGGGAAGCTGTGTGATATGTCACAGGTGATATTTTCCAAGTGAAGATGTATGTGGTGTAACATGAGAAAAAAGAGGTCTGGATATTTATTCTCTCCCCACTACCCTGTCTCTGAGGTTGTCTTGACCTTCATTTTCTATAAATGCTCTCACAATAGGCTTCTATTCATGACTGTCTCCTTCCAGGCAGTGGTAACTGGTCTCTCTGTCCTTGCAGGCTTGTTGACACTTTATTCTCTCAATATCATTGTTGCAAATAGTTTTCTATAGGGTTTGTTTGTTTGTTTGTTTTTGATAAACACTTTCTGTAAAATAACCCTCTTTTAATTATCTTAATTTGAGTATCCTATTTTCTGTTGGAACCTATTGATATGTAAGTCACCAATCATAGACTTGTGCTTATCCTTGGGTGTTATATATGGCGAATATTTAATGTCATTAAATATGGTCACTTAAGCAATTCAGAATTTGTAAAAGGTTATCATAGTTTTGCCACTCTGAGAGTCATTAAATTACAGACCAGCCATAAAATATTCAAGATTAACTGAGCAATAAACAAAAGCTTGAAGAAATTTGACAACAAAAACAAAGACTCTTTAAAAATTTGTAACTGGCTTCTAATTTTGGAAAATATCACTATGGAAAGACTGGATTTAGATCTCTGTAAAGAGAGTTACCATCTCTTATTATAAGAAATCATAGTGAAATGACTTCAACCAGAGACAGGAGAGAAATTTAAGGCAAGGAAAGTAGACACTCTTATGAGATCATAGAAAAATCATATGCCCCACTCAAATCTTTGTGATTTCAACAATGGGATTTTAAATATTTTCCAAATGAGAACTTTTGCTCCCAGAAAGATGAAATAGCTGTATTTTACCCTATTCTTTGCTATAAGTACAGCTAAGAATGCTGGGCATTATAGGTAAAAAAATTTAAGAAGACTCTGAACGATGGATAGAAACAGGAAAAAAAGTGAGTTATCTAGTAACCCATGTATGACATGGTGATGAGTTCCCCGAGTTTTATTTTTGGCTTCATATATCCAGATTTGAAGATGAAGAAGCAAGAAACATGGATATGCCAATGTATGAAACAAAGTGAGACCCACCCCCTCAATAGCCTGCTCTCTTTAGTTTAAGGACCAGGAAAGGGGAAGCCACACACTACAAAAATACTTTTAGAAAATGATGCTATATATTAGCCACATCCTACAGAAGAAACTGCATGCTCACCTTCATATGGTGATAATAAGATGCCCTTCCCTTTCCCTCTGGGTGTCAGAAGGCTCTCATACCAAATGTTAAGAGTGTGAACTTCTACCCCTACCTGGAAGTAATGAGGCAGCATTCCCTTCCACTGCCAGTGCAGTCAGAAGAAGCCTACCAAAACAAATCTTTAAATAAAATGCAGAGCTTAAAACATAATATTGAAAATGTCAAAATATTCAAAAAACTCACTTTTCATACCAGAAACCAGGAAGATTCTAACTTCAATGAGAAAAGACAATAGACACTAACACCAAGATGACAAAAATGTGAAAATTTGCTGACAAAAACTGTAAAGCTGTCATCATAAAAATGCTTAATTGAGCTTTTATGAACTCACTTGAAATATATGAAAAAATATATGAAAAAATAGCCATCTTAGTAAATAAGTAAAGAATATGAGAAAGAACAAAATGGAAATTCTGCAATAGAAATTAAAAACTGAATGAATAGGCTCAAGAACAGAAGAAAGGACAGAGGAAGGAATAGGCGAAATTAAAGATAGAGTAATAGAAATATCCACTTTGAACAACACAGAGAAAAAAAAAATATATATATATATATATATCAGAGATGGGGAACCATAAAAAAAACTAACATTCATGTCTTTGTAGTTCAAAGTGAGAGGTGAAAGAGAATGGGGATGGAATAGTATTCAAAGAAAATAGCTCAAAATTTTCTAAAGATGATGAAAGATTAACTCCTACAGATTCAAGAAGCTGAGTGAATCCAAAACAGAAAAACCCAAAGATATCCAAGCTGAAAATACATCATATTCAAACTTTATAAAACTAAAGACAAAGGAAAAAATCATGAAAGCATTCAGAAACAAACAAACAAACAAACAAAAAAAGATGCATTACCTATAGAAGTACAAATTCAAAGGACAGCAGATTTCTCATCAGAAATAATGAAAGCCAGGAGGAAGTGGCACATATTTTTCAGGTGCTTAAGGAAATGTCAATTTAGAATCCTATATTTTATATCCAAAGGAAATATCTTTTAAAAATGAAGAGGAGTCTTTCTCTTTCTCTCTTTCAAACATGCCTGCATTTTTCCTCCTCTTCCTCCCCCAAGACACATACATTTGTTCACTCTCTCTTTCCTAAGCTCCAAGGACACTTCTTTTGTCTCTGTAACTTGTTTCCTGAATCCACACAGCCCAGCCAGCTTATTTTTTTCTACCTCCATGACTTTCTAAATTAACTTTTGCTTGTATTTTTGGAAAAATAAAGAAATGAAGACCTTCTCAGATAAAGAAAACTAGGAGAATTTGTTGCCAGCAACCCTGTCCTAATAGAAGTACTAAACAAATTTTTATGCAGATAGAGAAGCATAAAAGAAAAAAATCTTGGACTAGCAGAAAGAAAAGAGAAAATGGAAGGGACTAGACATAATATATTTTCCTTCTATTATTGCATTTTCTAAATTATTTTTCCTTGACAATTGAAGCAAAAATCATAACACTATCTAATGTAGATCTCAATGTCTATTGAAGACAGATATTCTTGAAATTTATTTATTTTTTGTTGTTCAGTTCAAGTTATCCCCATTTCCCCCCAACCTGTTGTTCTCCCCTGCTCCATCCAACCTCTGTTTCCAAAACAATCCCCACCTCATTGTCATTGTCCATATTCCCTTTCTTTCCCCTATTATCTCCCTCCCCGCTCCCACCTGGTCACTGTCAGTTTGTTCATTTTCATGTTTCTTGTTCTTTTTTGCTCATTTGTTTGTTTTATTGATTAGGTTCCACTTATAGGTGAGAACATATGGTATTTGTCTTACACTGCCTGACTTATTTCTCTTAGCGCAATACTCTCCAGTTCCATCCATGCTGGAAGGGTAGAAGTGCCTTCTTTATTTCTGCTGTATAGTATTCCACTGTGTAAATGTACCAGTTTTTTGATCCACTCACTTCTAAATGGGCACCTAGGTTGTTTCCAGCACTTGGCTACTGTAAATAACACTGCTATAAACACTGATTCTTTTGAATTGGTGTTTCAGGATTCTTAAGGTATAATCTCAATGGCAGAATCACTAGATCAAAGGCAGTTCCATTTTTTGTTTTTTAAGGAAATCCCATACTGTTTTCCACAGTGGGTGCACCAGTCTGCATTCCTACCATCACTGTACTAGGGTTCCCTTTTCCCCACAACCTTGCCAGCACTTGTTGTTTGTTGATTTGTTAATGATGCCATTCTAACCAGTTTGAAGTGGTATTTCATTCTGGTTTTAACTTGCATTTTTCTGATGGTTAGTGATGTTGAACATCTTTTCATATGCCTAAGGGCCCTGTGTATGTCCTCTTTGGAGAAGTGTCTGTTCAGTCCTTTGCCCAGTTTTTAATTGTTTTGCAGATGACATGATAGTGTACACTGAAAATTCTGTAAACTCCATGAAAAAACTGCTCAAACTAATAAGTGAATTTTGCAAAGGCATTTTTGTACACCAACAATGAAATATCAGAAGCAGAAATCAGGAAAAAAACCCCATTTGCTATAGCAACAAGAAAAATAAAATATCTAGGAATAAATTTAACCAAGGAGGTAAAAGACCTATATGCAGAAAACTATACAACACTGGAGAAAGAAATTAAGGAAGACACAAATAAATGGAAGCATATACCATGTTCATGAATTGGAAGAATTAACATTATTAAAATGTCCATACTACCCAAAGCAATTTATAGATTCAACACAATCCTTATTAAAATACCAATGATGTATTTCACAGACATAGAACAGACATTTGAAAAATTAATATGGAACCATAAATGACCCCAAAAAACCACAGGAATTTTGAGAAAGAAAAATACACCACTCCATCAATAAATGAGTGGATCAAAAAAGTATGGTACATTTACACAATGAAATACTACACAGCAGAAAGGAAAAAAGAGCTACTACCTCTAGTGACAGCATGGATGGAACTGGAGAGTATTATGTTAAGTGAAATAAGCCAGGGGGTGAAAGTCAAATACCATATGATCTCACCTATAAGTGGAATGTAATCAGCAAAACAAACAAGGAAAATATAACCAGCAACCTCAAAAGAAATAACAAACCAACAGTAATGACAGTGAAGGAGGGAGGGAGTAATGGGGAAAAGAAAGTGAAGGATCAAATCAAAAAACATATATAAAGGACCCATGGACAAAACCAAAGTAGAAAAGGATTGAGGGTGGGAGTTTGGGGTGGGTGGGGAAGGGGAAAGTGGTGGGGGGAAAATAGAGACAAATGTATTTGAACAATAAAAAAAAATATTTAAATAAAAGAGTTCAAACTGACTTATATGCTCAAGAGAAATGAAAGTTTATGTCTAGACAAATACTTATACATCAATGTTTAAGGTTGCATTAATTATAAAATCCAAAAGTAGCAAACAACCCAAATATCTAACAACTGATGGGTGGATAAATAAAATTTGGTATATCTGTATAATGGACTATTATTCAGTCATAAAAATGACTAAAGTACTGATGCATACCACAACATAGAGGAACATTGAAAACATTATGCTAGGTGAAAAATTCAATAACAAAAAGACATGTATAATTTCATTTATTTGAAATGTCCAAGACTAGGCAAGTCCATAGAGACAGATAGTAGGATACTATTGCCAGGGTTTGGGTGCAGGAAAAGATGGTTGTGTGGCTTCTTTTTGGTGACAAAAATTTACTAAAATTTGATAGTGATAATGGTTGTAAACTCTGTGATTATACTAAAACCACTGAACTGTCCAATATAAAAGTGAATTTCATGGTATCTGAATTACACAACAATAAAGCTTTTAAATATTTAAAAAGTATAAAGAAGAAAAAGAAAAACAAATCGAGTGGTTATATTAATATCAGACAGAGAAAAACAATACATATGGTAAAAATGTCAATCCACCAAGAAGACATAGTTGCTCTAAATGTGCATGAACCGAACAACACAGTCACAAAATATGAGAGGGAAAAACTTATAGAACTGAAAGGAGAAATAGGCAAAAATGCAATTATAGTTAGAGGTTTCACTATCTCTCTATTAACAACTGATAGGAAAATCTACAAAAAATCAACAAGAATGTATCATTAGCAGCAAATACCCTCAGGTTTAATCAACACATATAGAACAATCTTCCCAGTTATAGCAGAATAACATTCTGTTCAAGCATTCACAGAAAATATACCAACATATAGCATAATCTCATCCATCAAAAAACTCAGCAAATTTAAAGGAATTCAAATAATACAGAGTCTATTCCCAATTAGAAATACAAAACAGAAAGATAACAGGAAAATCTCTAAACACTTAGAAACTATACAGTGAATTTCTGACAAACCCATGATATTAGAAAAGATGAAAAACTTATTACTCAACAATCAAGTGTTTCACCTTGGAAAACTGAAAATAAGAGCACATTGAATCGAAAGTGAACACAAGGAAGGAAATACTAAATATAATAAAATAAATTAATAAATTTGAAAATAGAAAACAATGAATAAAATCAATGAAACAATTAAAATTTTTAGTAGGTGAATAATTACATACAATGTTGTACATTCACATCATGAAATACCACTCAATAATAAAAAAGAATGAATTTTTGATAAATGTAACTTCTTGGATAATTATAGAGACCTCTCTGTACTATCTTTGCAAATTACTGTGAATCTGTAATTATTTCAAAATTATTTTAAGAAATTTTGCTGGATGAATTTCTTTTTATCCTTCTAGAACATGCATGTTTGTTATTTATAAGTACTCACTTATGAATATTTTGACTTGAATGCTTATTCAAAAACAAAGGCAGCATCAGAAAACCTGTTTTTAAGTTCTGGTTAACCCACATTTAATCTTCGTGACTTAAAAAGTAAATAAACTTCTGTGAATGAGACTCAACTGTATTGAAAGAAGTATTATTTGGTAGACTTTGTGTTTTCCAGTGTGTTCTGAATAAGGAGACCCAGCCTGCTTGTCTCCTTAGTAAAGGAGTACTTAGGAAAACCAAGTGATACATTACCATGATTTGCAAATAGTGAGTGTGCAGTAACTACTTGCTGGATTTCATTTGATTGAATCATAGATAAAGCCATGTATATATTATTAAGAGATATACAATATGTTTGTGGTTATAATGCCTCCAAACAGAATAAATTTGGCCAAATCTTTTGCAGAGTTCAATGAATGGTGCTTACTTTGTGTGTAACATCAAAATCATGAGTGAATTTTGCATATAGGAGGATTGTCTATGTAGCCTAACTGGATACTTATGACTAGAATATCTCTAGTGGATGTTGTTGATTTCAAGATCCGGTTTACTAGGAAGATTCACTTATTTCCTTCCTGCTGTGAGTGTTGTTAATGACTGGTATTTGCTTTTTTCACCAGAGATTTCTCAGCAAAGAAGGTTATTCTCACCTGGAAAGATAATCCCATCTTTGGGAGCATCCCACAGTAAGTGCCTAACACAGGGTTCAAACTGTGCTTCAGAAAGCTCCTGTGGAACCAAGCTAAAACTAGGTTCCATTTGAGATCATGGCTGTGCTTAGCCTTTCCCCTGCCCTATCCTGCTCTTCCTCCCTGGCTCCCTTTCTCCTGTGGGCCTCCTCATCAATCATGTGCTCCCAAATCCTAGTCTCAGAATTTGCTTAAGTAAATTTCCTACATGGGCCTGTGAAGTGGGCTGGAATTTGAAAACATATTAGGTATAGAATTAGGGTTGCCAGAGAAAAAAATAGGATGCCCAGTTAAATTCAAATTTCAGAGAAACAATACATTTTTGGGTGGGTGGGATAAGTCTATCCAAAATATTGCATGGAGCATATCTTATACTTTGAAAAAGTATTCAATATTTCTAAAATTCAAATTTAACTGGGGGTCCTGTGTTGTCTTTGCTAAGTCTGGCAAGCCTGTAAGGGGTGGGATTGGGTTTGACTAGACCCTTAAGTATGGTCTTTAGAGGAGCAGCAGCAGTGGTGTTTGAAAGTTTGGTAGAAATGCAGAATTTCAGGCATCTGCTCAGACCTCTGAGTCAGATCTGCACTTTAACTAGATCCCCTAGGTGATGCACATGAGCATTTGAGAAACAAGAGAAAATAGAGAGGGATTCTGGGGTTTGAGAGCACAAGGTCCGTTTGAAGGCAGCTATCCCAGCTCCAGGCACTTGTGGCCATTACTGGACTGTGGGTCCAGATTCAAAAGAACCTGAAAGTCTTTATTTTTACATAAAACTTCTTGATTTATAAATTTTAACAACCAAGTCAATGTGTCGTATATACTTAATGAGTCAAATAAAACACATTCTTGGACTGAACCCAATTTGTGGGTCATCTATTTTGTTACCACTGATATGGAACAATTCTTACAGAGGTTCTTGAATATACAATCTTACAGACATAACAAAATGATTGAGTGAAAAAGACTAAGCTGCATGATCCAGTTTAGCCAAAAGTATGTGTGAATGAGCATCTGTTAAACCTGTGCTTAAATGTGTGCATTCTGGTAGGTGTGCATATGTATGGTTTGAATATATGCAGCATCTGTGTGTGCATATGCATGAATTTTTGTGTGCATGTGTGTATGCATACAGGTATGTGTTTGCATACATGCACACATGTTTTTGTGTTTCGGCATATAGATGTGAGTACACACATTTGTGTGCATGTATGTGTTTATATCTGTTACAGTGAGGCTCTAATATTTCACTTTCCTCTCTTCTCTTAGCAGCTACTAAAAATGTTTGGCCAGGAGTTTTATCTTTTCTCAAGTGTCTTTCATTCTTACCCCACCCAGAGACATGCTAAGGCAGCCAGTTTTTCATAACAGAGATCTTATTACTCCACCAAAAGAACGATAGTTTCATGTGCTGAGTAGATTTTAAGTAGGGGGATTTCTCCCTAATATTTAAAAGAATGAGCCTTTGTGACCCCTCTGCAAGGGCTTCTCCTTCTGATAGTATGGTCCTAAAGCTTTCTGTCTCCCACTTAGGTCTTTTGAAATGTATTCTGCCTGAGCTGCAGACATGAGATGACTTTCAACCCTCATTTGGAGAGACAAGCTGATGAAATCAAAGCTATAAGCATCTTTGTGATTCTAGAAACCTAGTCTTATTGATACTCTTCTCCTGTTCACTCTGAAAGCCCAGAATTTTCCAGTATTACTGTTACTCTGTTATATTGCTTGCAGAGAAATATATGCACATGCATATGTGGACCCACAAACTCACAGACACATATGCATGTATGTGCGTACCTGCATGTCAAAACCAAGGCAACACCAGTGAATGGCCCATAGAGGCCCTACCATTCCTCTATGCCAAACTCTATGATACTGCATCTCGGTAGTGAACATCATCCCTTCAATGTGGGGTGGGCAATGTTTTCCTATGGGATGATCTTTCCTGGTCCTTCAACCACTTCATGAACATTTCTGGTATTACTTTTTCCATTGTTCATGGACTGATGGCCATTTATGAGATTCCAGAAGTCTGAGGAAATCACCACTACCCAACTAGAAGAATTATCAGTAGATGTAATTAACCAGAATGAAATAGAAGCTTCAGTAATGGGGGAATCAACAGAGACCAACCTGTTGGGATCTTATATTAAACCTGGACATCTCTGTGTCTTGGGCCTTTTAAAGTCTCTTAAACATTTTTAAGTAGAAATAAATTCTGGGTAAAAAAAGTAAAATTAGAGGTCAGACTCTTCCCAGAGCCCTTACCTCAACTGAATAAAAAGATATCTTTAACTGGATAAATTATATTTGAAAGTACCTGTCTCTGGTTTACAGGAAAAACCATTTCATTCACTTATATTTTAGCCATGTTTTATAAAAATTGCCATTAAATTATCCCTAACTATAAAAGATTATATTCCTAACCATGGTTTTTAGACATATTTCTTTAAATTAAGCTATTTTATATTTAAAATTTACCTGAAATATTTCCATTATACCCTTCAATATGTCCATGTTTATAAGTACTTAGGTTTCAAATTACATCAATAAAATTTTTACCTTTTATAAAAATGCTGTTTAATAAGTATAGTGGTGGTTTATCAACTATTTTTTACTTGCTTTGAAATTTTTCTTAGTAATCAATAATAATAAAATAGTACTTCAAGTTAAAATAGGGCATTATAATGTTTTGAACAATTAAAATATACATTTGTCCACAGTCATTTTTGCTATACTTTGTTATAAAATAGTTTCTTTAGCATTCCCATTGTAGGTTGATTTGTGAGAGATGTCAGTCAAAAACTCTGTCACTTTTTACAAGCCTGTTATACGAGTTATGTGCAGTGAATACACACAAGTGGTAATCAGCCTGCATGTTCTTTGGCAACAAATGTAATGCTCAGGGATGCATTTGCAACTCTAGTATTTTCCTGTTCCTGAAGTGGCCCAAGAGAGAGAGCATAGCTTCCAAAAAGAAGTTAGCTTAATTCCAGAGAAAAATCTGGCTTACCCACTCACAAAAGAAATATACATAGACACTTTGAGTGAGATTTGTGATTGCAATATGTGAGAATATCTATTCCTTTTACTTTCCCCTTGTGAAAATTAGATATAATTGAACATTTATGTTAGGGCAGGGAGGAAAGAAAACTTGTGCTCCCTAAACATGAATATAACTCAAGGACAGTTTTTTTCTCTGGAATACACCTGCATCTCTTCATTTTTTGCAGCATCTATCTATAAAAGTAGAGTTGCAATAAGTTCATCTAGTCACACAACAATTATTCATGGAAGAGTCACTGTAGTTACGACAGTAACCAAGATAGTAATTGTCCCTGCCTTCATGACACTGACCTTTTCATGAGGAAATGGACACATAAAATGGTTAACAAACAAAATTATTTCAAATTTTGATAAGTGCAACAAAAGAAATTGCTTAACAGGACAAGAACTGCTCCAGATACAGCAAGAAAAAGGTCTGTCCCAGGATAGGCTATTTTAGCTGAAATATAAAGAAAAAAGCAAGATGCAGAGCAACCCAGGGAGAGAGAAAAGTAGGCCTTGAAACAGGGAAGTGCTTGAGGATGGCTCAGGGGTGTGGGCACAGTCTTGGCTCCATGGGAAGTGAGGTCAGAGAGAATCAGAGGTTAGATTCCAGAGGCCATGGGGTTAATTCTTTGGGTTTATTCTAAATGCAAGGTGAAGCTATGAAAGATTTTAAACTAGATCAATATGATATGATTATCCTCACAATTTTGTGGAAAATGGATTAGTGGAAGCCAAGGATAAAGAGACTTTTTTTTTTAAGCTTTTTAGGAGACAGGCAACCAGGGACGATGGTCTGAGCTAGGTTGGAGCTAGAAACTTTTGACAACTTCGTGATATACCAAGTATGTTGGAAGAGCAAATTGACAGAAATTGTTGATGGCTTGAAAGTGGGAGGAAGGGTAAAGGGAGGAAGCAGAGGTAACTCCTCTGTTTGGCTTGAGTGTTTGAGTGGATCTTGCTGCCTTTTAGTAACATGGGCCAAACTATTTTCATATTTCATATCTGCATGGGGGTATGACAGTTATGTTTGTTACTGTTTCAGGTGATGTTAACCATACAACATGAGATATTTGCCTTTTGTCTCATGCTTAGCTATTTTTTATTGAATCATAGGTATAGGTTTCTGTAGTTATATGATACATTATACTGAAATGTTGATACCAGTTGTTTTTTAAAATGAGGGAAAGACCTACTCTTAAAAACAATTTCTTGCATATATCCAGTGGATGTGACACTAGCCTTTATCATGAAAAAAATAAGCACAAGAATTGATGCAAAACTTTCTTTCAAGTACCCACTGAGTCATCCACAATTTGCCCTGAAGAGCTGATGATAGCAAGAGACCTCTCAGATATATTCATACAATATACAAGGTAGATTTGTTTTATACAGCTCAGTGGAGAACCATCACTGCTGAATCAATGTATCTAACTTCTTGAATGTCTAAATTTAAAAAGAATACATTCCTGCTAAGATTCCTATCAACTCTTGCTGATTACATTTCATAAAAGCAAATTCTCCTATCGTGGCCTTTAAAAAAGACCAATTTTCTGCTTCTCTTGACTATATGAAACAATCAGGAATTAATGAAAAAAGCAATGCCTGTCTGGTTTGTAAGCGTCAGAGTCTTATTTCTGCATAAATTCTCACAGGTCAACTCAAAAAACAGCTCAGGGTCAAAATCTCATGTAGTCACCTAGATTAAAAACCAATTTCTTTAAAGTATACCTTATATTGAAGCTTTTTCATGCAAATGAATAGAAAGGGCCTTATCCTCTTTTCCTTTATTAGTCAGGCATGTCATGAATTTGAACAGAACATTTGGTTCTGTGCTCTAATTACATGCATTATCAGGGAAAATCTATTCCTTGCATACATATCATTTGAAGCAGCTCTGAGAGTGTGGTTCTATAACAGGGCTCGTCACGGCAGTTCATTTTAATATCGACGCTTTAATGTTGGTTTAATCTTTTTGTTTCACACAAGATTAAAAGTCACGTGATATCCATTTCTTCAGAGTGTGGATGGTGAATCCAATTGGACTTAATCCGCATCTAAGTACCACCTCTATATGAAGATGGGCTCCATTTTCCCAAATATATTAGGTAATTATCTACTGATATGGGGAAAATATTTCATTGATGAGAAAACCCAAGAAGACTGATTTTCTAAAAACTAACGTTTATTCACAAGTAAGTGGCTGAACAAGAGGACTCAACGATATCCTTTCCCTGCCAGCAATCTGGCAAATGAGACTTGTCATTTGCTGCCTCCATGACAGCCTGAAGACCTTGTTCTGCATGGCCGTTTGGTTTATCAGCTGTTGAAATGTGATGGCTACCTTTGAAATGAAATGAAATGACTTTTGAAAGCCTTGTAGAGGCTCTCAGGTGAAAAAGAAAAAAATATAAACAGATGAAATTTGGACACAAGCCAAACAACCTTCCCTCAAAAACTATTAATTAAAATAATAGTACAATGCACTCATCTGTGGGACCATGTAGAGTTGTTGAAATTATGTGGCAGCTTTTCATCAGAAATGCAACAGTAATTTAGAATTAGGCTTTCCAGTAACTTTACATTTCACTAAAAAACACAATGACTCTCTTGTCTGCAGTTGTGACAGGGACAGGAACAAAGACAGTGCATTGGAAAGAATGTTGGGGAATTGATGTTGTTTATTCCTGTTGTCAAATAATTGCACATTTCACCAATACTTATATTCATACTCAGGGCCAAATTACTATCAATGAGAGTCAGCACACCTTTCAGAATATACTGGAATGCCACATTTTAGGATAGCTAGGGAGTAGGGTGTTGGAATGAGGAAGACCTTCCATTCTTTGTAATGTTACAAAATTTCTAGTTTGTTTTATGAACCACATCATGGGTGTTATTTCACAACTGGAATGATTTTCCAACAAGTGCCTAGTACTGTGCAAACAGGACATGTTTTGTTCCTCAATAAAAATGAATAGAGTGGCTTTGAATAGAAATGGGAATTTTGAAGAATGGATGAGTCTATTTGGGAAAGTGTCTCAGTTCTTCAAAAGGGGCAGCAGATGGCTTCCCTGTTGTTTGTTAGGAGCTTTCCTCTAACCTGTGCACCCAGACGTGAGAGTGGGCGTTTTGCTTCCTCATTTACTAACAGCATAGCAGCCGTTGTGGAACACATGAGGTTCTGGGAAGCTTTTTTCCCCAGTCCTTTTACTGGAATATGATAGAGACAGAAAATTAGGTTCTAGGATTAGGCTATGAAAAATGGGATCATCCAGTTCCCTTTCTCCAGGTAACTCTGAAGAATTGGTGGTAATAGGAAATTCCACTAACCCTTGACAGTGGAGTTAATCAAATTCTGCTGCCGGCTCTCATACCATACCTTGGGTGATCTTTTGAGGTTTCTTTTGTTTCCTATTTTGTTAGCCTAATGTTTCTAAGATGTATGACCAAGCAGTCAAACCTAAAATATTTCTAACAGGTTCTCCAGGCTGTGCACTTTCTGTCTCCTCAGCTTTTCCCTGTATATCTAATCCTTCTAATAGAGGCACTTTGGAAAAGGTCTGTAAGTTGTGTCTGGTCATTACTGTCTTATGCAATTATCTTAAAGCCCAACTTGTTGGAATCCTTTGTTTGAATTCCAAAGACTTTCTCTGAAAATAAATATCTTAGCTAAACAATGACCATTTTCATCTCTTTTCTCCAGCTCTGACATTAGTCAGAAATTGCAAAAGGCAATTATGAAAATGAAATGTCCTGTTATATGTATTCCTCCAAATGGCACAAAGCAAGGAAGCTGTGATGGAATAATTCCCAGATAATGAGATTACTTTTCAGGAAAGACTATTTTTTGACCTTTTCTAAATAGCAAGCACCTTCTCAACCTTACAGAAGGGGTATAGTTTATTTTATCAAGTGCGAGGATATTTAAGAAATCAAACACAAGTAGAGGGCATACAAGAAGAGATTATGATTCCAATTTGAATTGTTCCTTAAAGAATGCACTTCCTTTCCTTATGAATTATAAAAATCTCCTTCAGCTTAAGCATGGCAAACACCTCTGACATAGCAAATAAACAAGAATATTTATAATGTAGTGACTGTGTCATTAATGAAAAATGATGTCTGGTTATACATGAACCAATGCTACTATGGGCTTTTTGCACTTAATGAATCAGGCAAGTTATTCTTTATATGTATATAGATATTTTATACAAATATAAATAATTTAAATATATCACATTAATTTTGGTTAAATAAATATATTTGGGCTTCTGGCCAAGACAGAGATGTAGGTAGATATGCTTCATTTCCTTGCACAACCAAAAGAAGGATAAAAACCAATTTAACAACAAAAAACAACCAGAACTGCCTGAAAATTGAACTATATGGAAGTCCAACAACCAAGGAGTTAAAGAAGAAACATTCATCCAGACAGGTAGGAGGGGTGGAGATGGGCAGCCCTGGTGGAGAGGACACAAGCAAGATGGCAGCTGGCAGACCAGGCAGTCCCGTATTTGCATGTGAATAAACTAGGAGGAACAACTGGGGAGCGAGACAGACAGTGCAACCTAGGGTTCCAGTGTGGGGAAATAAAGCCTCAAAATCTCTGGCTGTAGAAACCTGTGGGGGTTGGAGTGTCAGGAGAAACTCCTAGTCTCACAGGAGAGTCCACTGGAAGGACCCACAGAGTCCTAGAAGATACACAAGCCCACCCACTGAAAAATCAGCACCAGGAGGGTGTAATTTGCTTGTGGGTAGCAGAGGAAGTGACTGAAAGTGGGGCCATAGCCAAGCAAGCAGCATTGTCCCCTCTCTGACCTCTCCCCCACATACAGCACCACAACACAGCTAAGTAGGTTGCTCCACTCTGGTGAATGTAACAGGTATGCAAAGACAAAGAAATATGACCCAAACAAAAAAACAAGTAAAAATTCCAGAGAAAGAACTAAGTTACAAGGAGATAGCAAACATAACAGATGCAGAGTTCAAAACACTGGTAATCAGGATGCTCACAGAAATAATTAAGTATGGACTCAAAATAAATGAAAAAGTGAAGACTATGCAAAGTGAAATAAAGAAAAACATACAGGCAACAGAGACTGAAGGTGAGGTAACTGGGACTCAAATCAACAATTTGGAGCAGAAGGAAGAAATAAACATTCAACAAGAACAGAATGAAGAAAGAAGAATCTAAAAGTGAGGAAAGACTTAGGAACCTCTGGGACAACTTTAAACAATCCAACATGCAAATCATAGGGGTGCCAGAAGGAGAAGAAGAAGAGGAAGAAATTGAAAACGTATTTGAAAAAATAATGAAGGAGGACTTCCCCAATCTGGTAAAGGAAATAGACTTCCAGGAAGTCCCGGAAGCTCAGAGTCCCAAGGAAGCTGGACCCAAGGAAGCACACACCAAGGCACATCATAATTATATTACCCAAGATTAAGGATAAGAAGAGAATCTTAAAAGCAGCAAGAGAAAAGTGACAGTTACCTACAAAGGAGTTCCCATAAGACTGTCAGCTGATTTCTCCAAGAAACCTTACAGGCAAGAAGGGGTTGGCAAGAAGTATTCAAAGTCAGGAAAGTCAAGGACCTACATCCAAGATTACCCTATCCAGAAAAGCTATCACTTAGAATGAAAGGGCAGGTAAAGTGCTTCCCAAATAAGACAAAGTTAAAGGAGTTCATCATTACCAAGCCCTTATTATATGAAATGTTAAAGGCAGTTACTTAAGAAAAAGAAGATCAAAATTATGAACAGCGAAATGTCAACAAACTCACAACTGTCAACAACTGAACTTAAAAACAAAAACAAAGCAAACAACAAGAACAGGAACAGAGTCACAGAAATAACAACAAGAACAGGAACAGAGTCACAGAAATGGAGATCACATGGAGGATTATCAACAGGGAGGGGGATTGGGGGAAAATGTAGAGGGAATAAGAAGCATAATTGGAAGGCACAAAATAGACAGGGGGAGGTTAAGAAGAGTATAGGAAATGGAGAATCCAAAGAATTTACATGTACAACCCATGGACATGAACTAAGGGAAGGGGGAATGTTGGAAAGAAGTAGGTGCAGGGTGAAGGGTGATAAAGGGGAGAAAAAAATGGGACAACTGTAATAGCATAATCAATTAAATATACAAAAAAATAAAAAGGATACAATATAGATGTGGTGGGCCTGACCTGTCTCCTTAGCCACATCCCTCCCTTCCCAGCTCTCACCTTCTCCTAGAGAGCACAGGAAAGAAACTGGGTTTGAGGCAAAGGGTGAAGAGAGGAGCCAGGTTAGTTCCTCTTATAGTTGGATTCTGGAGGTTGGCAGACACAGAAAGTCTAGTGGAGCCTTCAGCAGACAGACTACAGACTTCCAGGTGGCTCCTTGGACCTCAGGCTCTCCTATTAATCAAAGAACACTTGGCTGCTTCTCCAAAGATCCTTCCCTGCTTCCAACTCTCCTCATTTGGGGAACAGGGGACTTAAGTCTATAGTTCATGAGATCCCTAGGGGCAGGACTGGCCCCAGCCTTGGATATAAGGGACTGGAGTGGATTTGGAGGCGCATTTGGGTCTGGAAAGTGACATCAGCAATTCCACTCTCTAAACTTTCAGCTCTTCCTAACTGTTGTCAGGAAAGCTTTGGGAAAGCCCAATTCTCCCAAATTAGGAATCAAATGCCCTAAATGACATCATGTATCCTGAGTTACTTCCATATCTTTCTTCAAGGAACTTATTTCCCCCATAATCTTCATTTACTGCCCACAAGATCCCCAGGTAACTTTCCTCTCTATCATGGCTGTGAGAGAGCACAGGCAGGTGGAGAAGGTTGAAGGGCCTACCCAAGGTCATTCAGCAGGTTATTCCATAAAATACTGAAAGAATGCTTACTTGTGCTCTCTAGAGCCTCCACATCCTCAGGTAAGAAAGACAATGTAGCATCCATTCTGTACAGGGAACCTGTCTTCCATTGAAGCAAACCCAGGCCCTTAGAGGTTGGTCCTGGAAGAAGAGCTTCTGGAGGAGCCATCTGGGAGTCCGGTCTCTGGCCATGGAACTGGATTCACCTACCTTAGGTCTGTCTCTTCCAGATTCCCATGTTCCCACCCTGCTGGTCTCGGTGAGTACTTGGGGGAAATAAGGGGGAAAGATGCAAACACCGAGGGAACAGGAATGGGTTACTGTCCAGAGCCTGAGACATCTGCCCTTCAAGGTCAAGTGCCCAATTTCTGCCTTGCATCTGCCTCCACATGTACAGTTCATTTGCTAGCCCTCTACCTGGGGGTTCCTTTTCCATTTTGCAGCCTCCTCAGGGTCCAGGTGTAAAGAATGCTGTTGCCAGGCCCCTGCCTGGTCAGACCTTTCAGCTCAGGCCTCGCTCTTGTGCCAGGGGACCCACTTTTCAGACGTGGTCTTAGCAATGTTTGCCTTTTGAGTGAGAACCACCTCTTATGTTTTGGGTGTGGTCCAGCAGTATAAACCCAGCCATTTTTTTAAATTAAGCAACATACATCTATTGTAGAAAATACAAATTAGTATAAAAAATAAGGTAAAAATCACCCAATTTTGATAGTTACAAAACAGTCACAGGAATATCAAATATAGCATAGAAAATACAGTCAATAATATCGTAATGACTATGTGGGTACTAGAAATAACAGGGGAACACTTTGTAAAGTATATGATTGTCTAACCACTATGCTGTACACCTGGACCTAATACAAAATAATATTGAATATAAACTTTAATTGAAAAGTAAAATTTAAAAATCACCATTTCATTATCCAGAAAATAAATAAATAAAAACATTCATATGTAAATATAAGTATATTATTATATATACACTTACATTTATTTAATGAAATCATATCTTTGTTTTATTTTGTTTTGCTGATGCTATCCTTTTAGCAAATACTATTGATTGGCAACTTCTAAACCTTGGATAATATGTGTCCGGTTGCCTCTCTCCATAAATGTAATTAAATAGAAAAGTGAGTTGAAGATATGTTCCAGCTTCTAGTTCATTTTCATAGGCGCATGGTAATGATGGACCAAGCAATACAGTGCCTGTGTAAACTGTTGTAACTTTTCATACCATGAACCTAATTATACCTCTGGTGAAACACAAGTGAATTTGATAGCAAATATACTGTTTAAAATTGTTGTTCAGTTACAGTCGTTCCCATTTTTCCCCCGTTACTCTCTCCTGCCCTACCCACCACCCACCTCCCACGTTCAATCCTCCCCCCTTTCCCCAGTCACTGTCAGTTTGTTCATCTTTGTCTTTGTCCATGAGTCTTTTATACATGTTCCTTTACTTGACCCTTCCCCTCTTTCTCCCTGTTATCCCCCTCCCTCCCTCCTCTGGTATTTCATTGAATTTATTGGGGTGACATTGGTTAATAAAATTAAATAGGCTTCAGGTGTACAGTTCTAAAATATATCACCTGTACACAGTATTGTGTGTTCACCACCATAAGTCAAGTCTCCTTCTATCACCTTTTATTCCTTCTTTGTCCTCTTCTACCTCCCCCACTTTCCCTCTGGTAATCCCATTACTGTTGTCTGTGTCTATGCATTGGTTTTTTTTGCTTTCGATTAAAGCCTTTACTTTTTTCACCCAACCCTCAATCCCCCATCCCTCTGAGAGCTGACATAGTTAAAAAGTGTAATTTTAACTTGAAATGTAGTCTTTATAGTGCTTATAATTGCAGTTGTTTTCTTTTGAGGAGAGAGGGAGAAATATGAATTAATGTAAATTTCCTTCTGTTCAGTAATATTATAGAAGCCTTGACTTTGTAATCCATCTCACTGGTGCCCAGGGTAATATATTTCCATCACTTGATTCCCACGATGTCTGGGAATATTTCCATAGCCCAAGCAGGCAAGAAATATTTTGCAAGTTCAGTGCACAGTAGATAACAAGTATCCTATTTTTCATGGAACTTATATTCAAAGTGGAGAAATTATAAAATAAATAAATAAGCAAAATAATTACTTTTACATCAAATTAACTTTTTTAATACTGTATTTTTTTACTGTTTATTCTATTACAAGTGTGCCAATTTTTTTCCCGTTTGCCTCCCTCCCCCCAGCCCACCCCTCTTTCCCACAGTCAATACTCTCTTCATGGACTATGTCCATGAGTCATTCATACATGTTCTTTGACTAATCTCTTCCCCTTTTTTTCCATCATTCCACCCTCCCTTCTCCCCTCCTACAGCTGTAAATCTGTTCCATATTTCCATGCCTCTGGTTCTATTTTTCTCATTAGTTTATTTCACTCATTAGATTCCACTTATAAGTGAGATCATATGGTATTTGCCTTTCACTGACTGGCTTATTTCACTTAATATAAAAGTCTCCTGTTCCCTCCTTGCTGTAGCAAAGGGTAATAATTCCTTCTTTCTTTCTGATGCATAGAATTCCATTGTGTAAATGTACCATAGTTTTTTAATCCACTCATCTACTGATGGGCTTTTGGGGTGTTTCTAACACTTAGCTATTGTAAATAGCATTGTTATGAACATAGCGATGCTTAAGTTCCTTTGAACTTGTGTTTCAGGGTCTTTAAGGTATATTCCCAGCAGTGGAATCATTGGATCATGAGGCAGTTCCATTTTTAATTTTTTGAGGAAACTCCATACTGTTTTCCACAGTGGCTGCACCAGCCTCTATTCCCACCAATGGTGCAAAAGGGTTCCCCTTTTTCCACATCCTTGCCAGCACTTGTTGTTGTTGATTTGTCAATGATGGCCATTTTGACAAGTGTGAGGTGATATCTCCTTGTGGTTTTAATTTGCATTTCTCTGACTGCTAGCAATGTTGAACATTTTTTCATATGCATGTGGGTCATCAGTATGTCCTCTGTAGAGAAGTGTATGTTTAGGTCCTTTGCCCATTTTTTAACTGGGTTGTTTTGTCTTCTTGTTGTTGAGTCATATGAGTTCTTTATATATTTTGGAGATTAAACCCTTGTCTGTTGTGCATTGGCAAATATGTTCTCCCATACAGTGAGTTCCCTTTTAATTTTGATGATGGTTTCTTTAGCTATGCAGAAATTTCTAATTTGATATAGTCTTATTTGTTTATTTTTTTCCTTTATTTCCCTTGTCCTTTGAGATATATTGTCAAAAATATTGCTACGTGGCATGTCTAAAATTTTACTACCTATAATTCCTCTAGGACTTTTATGGTATCACAATATATATAAGTCCTTTATCCATTTTGAGTTTATTCTGCTGTGTAATGTAAGTTGGTAGTCTAGTTTCATTTTTTTTTGCACGTACTCATCCAGTTCTCTCAATACCATATATTGAAGAGATTGTTTTTACTCCATTGTATGTTCATGCCCCCTTTGTCAAATAATAATAGGCCACAGTGACTTAGGTTTGTTTCTGGGCTCTCTGTTCTGTTCCATTTATCTATGTGTCTGTTATTATGCCAATACCAGACTGTCTTGATTACAGTGGCCTTGTAATGAAGTTTGATATCAGGTATAGTGATCCCTCCTACTTTGTTCTTCTCAGGATTGCTGAGACTATTCAATGTCTTCTTTGTTCATTTGTTTTATATACATTTTTGGAATATTTATTCTAGATCTGTGAAATAAGCCATTGGTATTTTCATAGGAATTGTGGAAAATCTGTAGGTTGCTTCAGGCAATATGGACATTTTAATGATGTTAATTCTTCCAACCCTTGAACATGGTATATGCTTCCATTTATTTGTATCTTCCTCAGTTTCTCTTTTCAGTGTTCTATGTTTTTTTGTGTATAGATCTTTTACCTCCTTGGTTAAATTAATTCCTAGGTACTTTATTTTTCTTGTTACTTTAACAAATAGGATTTTTTTCTTAGTTTCTCTTTTTTTGATAATTCACTGTTAGTGTACAAGAATGCCATCAACTTCTGAATATTGACTTTGTATCCTGCCAATTTGTAGAATTCACTTATTAGGTCTAGTATTTTTTTGTGGAGACTATAGGGTTTTCTATGTACACTGTCATGTCATCTTGAGAATAATGACAATTTTATTTTCTCCTTTCCAATTCAGATGTTTTTTTATTTCTCTTTCTTGTCTGATCATTGTGGCAGGAACTTCCAGTACTATGTTGAATAAGAGTGGTGAAAGCAGCCATACTTGCCTTGTTCCTGATCTTAAGGGGAAATCTTTTAGTTTTTGCCAGTTGAGTATGATGTTGGCTGTAGATTTCTCATATAGGACCTTTATTATTTTGAGGTATTTTCCCTCCATTCCCATTTTGCTGAGTGGTTTTTTTTTTATCATAAATGGATGCTGGGTTTTATCAAATGCTTTTTCAGCATCTATTGATATGATCATGTGATTTTTGTCTTTCATTTTGTTTATGTGATGTATTATGTTTATTGATTTGTGAATGTTACATCATTCTTGCATCCCTTTGCACAATGAGATATCACAATGAGATATCACCTCACACTTGTCAAAATGGCCATCATTGACAAATCAACAACAACAAGTGCTGGCAAGGATGTGGAAACAGGGGAACCCTTTTGCACCATTGGTGGGAATAGAGGCTGGTGCAGCCACTGTGGAAAACAGTATGGAGTTTCCTCAAAAAATTAAAAATGGAACTGCCTCATGATCCAATGATTCCACTGCTGGGAATATACCTTAAGGATCCTGAAACACCAATTCAAAGGACAATTGGAGTAAATTCCAATTGATCATGGTGTATGATCTGTTCAATGTATTACTGGATTGGATTGTCAATATTTTGTTGATGATTTTAACATCTCTGTTCATCAGAGATATTGGCCTATAGTTCTCTTTCTTTATTGTATTTTTACCTGGTTTTGGGATTAGGATAATTCTGTCCTTGTGAAAAGAGTTTGGGAGTCTTCCCTCTTCTTGATTTTTTTGGAATAGTTTCTGAAGGATTGGTGTTAATTCTTTGAATGTTTAGTGAAATTTGTCTGTGAAGCAATCTGGTCCAGGGCTTTTGTGTGCTGGGAGTTTGCTTCAATTTCACTGGCTGTTATTGGTTTGTTCAAGCTGTCTGCTTCTTCTTGATTTGGTTTTGGGGAATTGTGTATTTCCAGAAATGTGTCCATTTCACGGAGGTTATCCAGTTTTTTCACATATATTTGTTCATAATAATTTCTTACAATCCTTTTTATTTCTGTGGTATCAGTTGTTACTTCTCCTCTTCCATTTCTCATTTTGTTTATTTGGGTCCCCTCTCTTTTTTTCTTAATGAGTCTGGTTAACAGTTTATCAATTTTTTATATCTTTTCAAAGAACCACCTCCTGGATTCATTGATTCTTTGGTTGTTTTTTAAGACTCTATGTCACTTAATTCTACTCTGAACTTGATTATTTCCTTCCATCTACTTGTTCTGCGCTTTGTTTTTTTTTGTTGTTGTTCCTCTAATTCTTTTAGATGTATGGTTAGATAGTTTATTTGAAATTTTTTAATATTCTTATGTAGGCCTGTATTGCTATGAAATTCCCTCTGAGGACTGCCTTCATTGTATCCCATAGGTTTTAGGTTGTTGTGTGTTCATTTTTATTTGTTTCCAGATATGTTTTTATTTCTTTCTTCATTTTAACCCATTAATGATTTAATAAAATGTTATTCAGCCTCAATATATTTGATTTTTTTTCTTAGTGGTTGGTTTGTAGTTTCAAGCCATTGTGATCTGAGAAGATGCTTCATATGATTTCAATTTTCTTGAATTTGTTAAGGCTTGTTTTGTGTCCTACCATGTGGTTTATCTTTGAAAATGATCCATATGCATTTGAAAAGAATGTATACTTTGCACCTTTGGGGTGAAAGGTCCTGGAAATATCAACTAAGTCCATTTGATCTAGAGTGTTGTTCAATGCCACAATATCCTTATTGACTCTTTTTTGGGAGATCTATCCATTGTTGTCAGTGGGATGTTAAAATCCCCAATGATTGTATTGTAGTCAACCTCCTTCTTAAAGTCCTACAAGATTTTCCTTATGTACTTTGGTGCTCTTATGTTGGGTGCTTATATGTGTACATGCATTATATCCTCTTGTTGGACAACTCCCTTAAGTATTATTTGGTGACCTTTGTTTCTTTATAAGGCTTTTGTTTTTAAAATTATTTTGTCTGAGATAAGTATTGCTACCCCAGGTTTTTTATATCTATTTGCAGTATTTTTTTTCATCCCTTTGTTTTCAGCCTGTGTAGATATTTTGCTCTGAGGTGGGGCTCTTGAGGACAGCATATATGAGGATCATGTTTTCTTATTCACTCAGCTACCTTATGCTTTTTGATTGGAGCATTTAATCTATTTACATTTAAGGTTATTATTGATAGGTACTTGTTTATTGCCAATTTTTCCCTTTGACCTGCATCCTCTCTCTCTCTCTCTCTTCTTCTTCTTCTTCTTCTTCTTCTTCTTCTTCTTCTTCTTCTTCTTCTTCTTCTTCTTCTTCTTCTTCTTCTTCTTCTTCTTCTTCTTCTTCTTCTTCTTCTTCTTCTTCTTCTCCTTCTTCTTCAAGCAGTACCTTTAATGTCACTAGCAACAGTGGCTTGGTGGAGATGTACTCTTTTAGCCTTATTTTGCCTGGGAAGATCTTTATTTTGTCATCCATTTTAATGACAGCCTTGTTGGACAGAGTAGGTTTGGTTGTAAGTCCTTGTTTTTCATTACTTGGAATATTTATGTCAAACCCTTCTGACTTGCTGTGTTTCTGTTGAGATGTCAGCTGTTAGCCTTTTTGGATCTCCCTTGTACCTTACTAGGTGTTTCTCCCTTGTTGACTTTAAGATTCTCTCTTTGTCTTTAAATTTTGCCATTTTAGTTATGATGTGTCTTGGAGTGGATCTCTTTGGGTTGATCTTTGTTGAGACCCCCTGCACTTACTGTGTTGTATGAGTTTTTCCCTCACAATGTTAGGGTAGTTTTCTGTCAATTTTCTAAACAGGTTTTCTATTTCTTGTTCCTTTTCTTTTTCTGTTACCATTATTATGTGAATGCTATTATGTTTCATGTTGTCTCATACTCCCTTAAACTATTCTAATTTTTCTGAGTCTTCTTTCATTTTGTTGCCCTGACTGGGTGTTGTTGTTTTTGTTTGTTTGTTTGTTTTCCCCCATGTTGTCTTCCAGCTCACTGATTTGGTCTTTTGCTTCATATAGCCTGCTTTTAATTCCTTCTGGTGTACTCCTCACTTCAGATATTGTATTGTTCATTTCCTCCTGGTTATTATTCATAGTTTCTATGTCTTTTTTCATGCTGTTATAGTTCCCACTAAGTTTCTTGTAGCTCTCATAAAGTTCCTTGTAGTTATGACTAAGCTCCTTGAGCATCCTTATAACCATTATTTTGAACTCCATGTCTGAGAGAATGCTTTCCTTTATTTCATGAAGCTCTTTTTCTGGGTATTCCTACTTTCCTCCTGATTGGGGGTTGTTACTTTTTCTCTCAGTTTTAGGTGACTCTTTTGTTTATTTCTGTATCTGAGATTGTTCTGCTTTGAGTCCCTGTCTTTTTTGGGTGGCTTTCTGTGGTAGCAGTTCTGTGGGGCTCAGTGGTGCAGTCTCTTTGATCTCCTGAGCTGGATGCTCTAGGGATGGCTTTTATTCAGTTTATGTGGGCTCTCTTGTTATACTTGGCCTTTGAATATTGATGGCTCATTCATTGGTGGGTTCTCCCCTCCCACTAGCTGACTGAAAGTCACAACCTCCACCATGTTTTATATTCTGTTGTACTGGTGCTTGCAGAACAAAGCAAAACAACCCAGAAAACCAAACCCATGACAGCAAAAATACCACCTACCACATCAGCAATAACAGCAAATTAGCAAAGGTTAATAAAGTTGGAAAGGGATTAAGAATATTATAAGATAGGAAAAAAGAATATGAGATGACTAAAAAGAAAAATGACTTTGAGAGGAAAGATGGAGGAGAAATGATAATATTAGGGAAGATAAATAAAGTGAAGAAAGGGAAAAATACACTTTAAAATGTAAGTAAAAAAAGGAAGGCAGATGTTAAAATTGAGTAAGAAAATGGAAGAGTATAATATGAGGTTTGAAATAAAATTTTAAAGAAGTAGTGAACTAATAGGAACAAAATTGAAGAAAAACAACAACAGGGTCAATAAAAATGACAGATGAGCAAAGATTAATGAAGGTGGAAAGAGAATAAGAATATTATGAGAAAGAGTAAAGAGAATATGAGATGACTATAGTAAAGAAAAATGATATTGAGAAGATAGAAGAAAGAGAAATAAGAGTAAGGAATACAATCCAGACTAAGGAAGGGAAAAAATAAAATTCCAAAATCATATAAGAAAGGGTAGAAGGAAGAAAAAATGGAGTAACACAGGGGAGAGTACCATAGGAGACTTGAAATAAAAAAAAATAGAAAACATCAGCAAAATGAAAAGGGAGCCAACCATATGGGAAAATATATTCGCTAATGATACATCAGATAGAGGTTTGATCTCCAAGATATATAAAGAACTCACTCGACTCCACTCCAAGAAGACAAACGATCCAATAAAAAAATGGGCAAAGGGCCTGGGCTGACATTTTTCCAAGGAGGAGATACAGAGGGCCCAGAGGCATTTGAAAGGATGTTCAGCATCACTAGCCATCAGAGAAATGCAGATCAAAACCACCATGAGGTACCACCTCACACCGGTCAGAATGGCCATCATGAACAGATCCACAAACAACAGGTGCTGGCAAGGCTGTGGAGAAAAGGGAACCCTAGTCCACTGTTGGTGGGAATGCAGACTGGTGCACCCACTGTGGAAAGCAGTGTGGAATTTCCTCAAAAAGCTGAAAATGGAACTGCCTTTTGATCCAGTGATTCCCCTGCTGGTACTATACCCTAAGAACACCAAAACACCAATACAAAAGAACCTATGCACCCCAATGTTCATAGCAGCACAATTTACAAGAGCCAAGTGTTGGAAGCAACCTAAATGCCCATGAGCAGATGATTGGATCAAAAAACCCTGGTACATATACACAATGGAATACTACGCAGCAGAAAAAAAAAGAACTACTAAACTTCACAACAGCATGGATGGAACTCAAGAGCATTATGCTAAGCTAAATAAGCTGGGGGCGATAGACAAATACCATATGATCTCACCTATAAGTGGAACCTAACGAACAATACAAAGATGCAAGGAAAATGAGACCAGCAACACTGAAAGTAAAAGAAATGAACAGAGACAAGAGGGAAGGAGGGAGGGGGCGGGGACAAGGAAGGGAAGGGGAAAGTCAAGGAACATATAGCAAGAACTCAAGGACAAAACCAAAGGGGAAGCTGGGGATGGAAGAAGGGAGGGGGCAAGGGAAAGTGGTGGGGGGTTGGCAGAGACAAATGTATTTGAAAAAATAAATTAAAATAAAATTAAAAAAATAGTAATCAAATAGGAATAAAATAGAAGAAAAACAGCAATAACTGTAATATCCATGCCAAACAAACAATGATTTATAAAGGTGAGAAGAAAATAAAAATATTAAAAGAAAGGAAAAAAAGAATGTGAACTGACTAAAGGAAAGAAGAATAATTTTGAGAGGATAGAGGGAGGAGAAATAGTAAGAGTAAGGAATAGGAACAAGGCAAAAAAAGGGGAAAATAAAATTAAAAATGAAAATAAGGAAGGCAAGGAAGAAGGCAAAACAGAGTAAGATCAGGGAAGGGTACAATGTGAGATCTGAAATAAAGATAAAATTTAAAAATATATAAAAATATAAATAAAAGGAATAAGAAAAGACAAAAATAATGTAGTTGAAATATAATTGAAGAAAAAGAAAAAAATGTTAAAAGGCTATAGGAGAAGAAAAAAGTACCACAATTACTGAAGAACAAGGTGGAATTTGTCTCAGCAGACTTTGCCTTCTGTCTTCTCCTTCTGGATCTGCCTCTGGCTTTTTATCACCTCAAGGGGTAGGTCATCCAACTTCTGGCAACACTGCATGTACTACCTTCTCCTGCCTTTGGAGGGGGCTTCTATGGCAATTGGGAGGGTAGGAAACAGGGTCCCCTGTAAGGTGCTGTTCAGTCTCCTGGGAAGGTTGTGGTGTGTTCCCCTGCCCCGTACCACCTGTCTTGATCTGTCCCTGCTTATTTCCAGCAACATATAGTTTCTGATGAACTAGCTGTCCGTTTCAAGGGAGGGGCCAATCTGTATAAGAGGGTCAGCTTTTTCTTGTCTGGTGCTGATGGTAGCTCTGTGTGAGAGCTGGGCCTCGACAGGGCCTTAATTACCCCTTGCTGCACTGATTTCTGATCTGCCTGCTTTGCTGGCCTCAGTGGAATATGGCTGTAGGAACCAGTGTATTTGTCACTCTGAGAGAAGTTCAAAATGGGCCCTTTTGGTACTTCTCTTCCTGTCTTTCTCCCGTAGATATGTACTCTGCAGGGGGTTCCTGAGGCTGTCCCAACTATTCTGTAGAGCTTCCCTGTTGGATCGGTGCTTGCAATCCTGCAGGAAGTGGGGGCTGGGTACATCCTTCCCTTCCAAGGGGTTTGAACTCTGCCAGGCAATCACATTGTTTTTGGCTGTAATCTTAGATGGTCAACTCTTGCCCCTTTGATTCCCACCTCACTGTCCTCAGAGTGGACACAGTCCTGAACTCTCTGTTTTGTATAGCCCTCAGCTTGCTAGCCACGCTGAACTGAGGCCCAGAAATCCCTTTGCTGTGCAATTTTCTGGTCTCCCTGCCCAGCTGTATTCATTGGGAACAAATTCCGCTTTCAATCTTGTCCCTTTGCTGGGAGGGCAGCTGTGCACAAGGTCTCTGCCCAGTATGCTTCAGTTTCCCTTTTAAAAAGTTTCTCTGTGGCATTCCCACTGCAGTACCAAGTCACTGTCTAGTTCTCAGCCCACACCACCTCTCCAAAAGCCAAAAGTCTCTCATGGTTACAGCTGACCCAGGTGCAGCACTTCATCATTCTGAGAGATGAGTTCCACTCTCTCTCTAGCACTCTCCCAGTTGGTGTTTGGCACTGCAGCTACAGATGTGCTGCTCACTGTGTCTGCGTAGCCTGGATCTCCCCTACGTTCTATATCCTCCCAAGCCGCTCCCGGCTAGGGTATGGTGGTTCACTGCACAGGACTGGGGTGCCCTGCCCTGGGAGGGGATGGAGCCACAAATCAGTGACTTCTGACTAATCTCTGTTGCTGCAGGCACCCATACATAAGGTATTTTCCTTTCAACTTGTAAAATCTCCTTACCGCCCATTGTGAAACATCTTATATACTCCTTGGCTTCAAAACTTCATATCAGCTGAGATTCCATTGATGGTTCAGGTTATTTGTCTGAAAACCAGCCAAGATTCTGAGTTGGAGGCAACAGCAAGTGGATTCAGCTTTCACCTACTTGGCCGCCATCTTCAATCTAATTTTACTTTTTTTTTTTTGGAAAAAAAAAATCACAATTAAATTGTGATAAGTACCAGGAGGGAAACCAACAGAGTCCTGTAATAAAAGATAACTGTGACCACCTGTGTTAGACATCAGGGTAAGCTCCTCAGAGGAGATGACCTTCCAGAAGAGACTTGAATCAAGGTGAGAAACCAGCCTTCCTGAGGGCCCTAGAAGAAGCAACAGCAAATGCAAAGTTCCTGAGGCAGGAGAGAGTTGGGCTGGATTCTCAAAAGACTTGTGAGCTGTGGCTTAGGGAATAAGAAGAGAACAGGATGAACAGACCCTTTGGATACTGGGCAGAGCAGAAAGAGAGGGGAAATAGAGGTGGAAAGGGAGGGCTCCCTCCATTAGCTGATCTAATCCAATTTAGGCTGTTAACCTGATTGTGCCCCAACCCAACACTTCACTCAGAAAACATTCTTATAATTATTTAATGATATATTGTTTTATTTTCTTTTGTTAATGCTATTCTTTTCGCAAGTATTGTTAAATGGCAACTTGTAAACTATGGATAATATATATGACCAGTTACCTCTCTTCAAAAATATTATTAAACAAGAGAGTGAGTAAAAGTTTTTTTAAGTATAAAAACTAAAAAGAAGTTTATCATGTTCATTCTCAAATAATATCAACCCCAATATATAAATCATCCTACCACTATTATAGAATCTGCCACAGAAGAAAGATCTCATCATTGAAAAAAAATCCCAAATTTTCTAGTCTTATGAAAAGGCTTGCTGAGGTATCTTATACTTAGGACAAATAATCTAAGACACATACTGGCACTCTCAGTAATCTTGAATCAAATAAAACTGATAAATTACAAACTACTTATTATTTTTGCACCATGAAAATAGCCCTTCATTGAGGTGTATCTTAATATTGCTAGTAGTTCCATAGCCCTTACAAGGGATGTTATAAGACCCAGCTAATTCCTATGTAAATGACCAACAAGCATATGATAGCTCACTCACCTAACAATATAAAAAAATATTCAACTTCGCTAATTATTAAAGAACCTAACTCAAAACAACGTCCCTTTTTTTTAGCTTATAAGATTAGTAGAAATTTAAGTTTTGATATTATCCTATGCTGGTAAAAACCTTAAGAATATGTGTTTTCAAATACTCTTGCAGAAAGTGTTTGTTGGTATAACTTTTTTCAAATTGAAATATAATTAAAACATAATATATTTATTTCATATGTACAACATAATGATTCAATATATGCCTATACTTTATATTGCAAAATGATCACCATAATGTGTCTAATTAACATGAATCATCACACATAGGTATTTCTTTTTTCTTGTGATAAGAACTTCAACTTTTCACCATTGAGTATGATGTTAGCTGTGGGCTTTTTATATGTAGCATTTATTATGTTGAAGTACATTCCCTCTATACTCATTTTTTTATTCTTTTATCATAAATAGATGTTGAATTTTGTCAAATACTTTTTCTGTATCTATTGAGATGGTCATATGAATTTTATCTTTTAATTTGTTAATGTACTGCATCACATTGATTGATTTACAGATGAACATTCTTTCATCCCTGAAATAAGCCCCAGTTGATCATGATGTATAATCCTTTTAATGCACTGTTGAACTCAGTTTATTAATATTTTGTTGAGAATTTTTACATTTATGTTCATTAGGAATATTGGCCTGTAATGTTTTTGCCTTGTAGTGATCTTATCTGGTTTTGGTATCAGGGTAATGTTGACCTCTTAAAACTGTTTTGGAAAGGTTCCTTCTATATTTTGGAAGAGTTTGAGAAAACTAGGTCTTGATTTTTTAAATTTTAGATAGAATTTATCAGTGAAACCATCTGGTCCTAGATTTTTATTTGTTGGGAGGTTTTTGATTACTAATTTATTATCCTTACTACTAATTAGTCTGTATAGATTTCCTATTCCCTCATTGTTCAATTTTGATTGGTTGCATATTTCTAAAGATTACTTCTTCTAAGTTCTCTAATTTGTTGGCATATAATTGCTCATTGGAAAATAGTTTCCTAAGATTCATATGTTTCTGTGAAATTAGTTGTAATTCTCCTTTTTAATTTGAATTTTCACTTTTTCTTAATTTAATGAAAAATTTGTCAATTTTGTTTATCTTTCAAAAAATCAGCTGTTAGTTTTATTGATCTTTTTATTATCCTTCCAATTTCTATTTAATTAAGTTCTGATGTTTCTTTCTTTCTTTATACTGACTTTGGGCCTAGTTTTTTTCTTGTTTCTAGTTCTTTGACATGTAAAGTTAGGCTGTTTATTTAAAAACTTTCTTTTTTCTTAATGTAGACATTTATCATCATAAACTTTCCTCTTAAAACTGCTTTGGCTGCATGCCATAGTTTTTGTTTGGTGTGTTTCCATTTTCATTTGTCTTGAAATATTTTTGATTTTTTTCTTTGACCCACTGGTTGTTTAGGAGCATGTCGTTTAACCTCCACATAATTTTGAGTTTTCCAGTGTTCTTCTTGTAGTTAATTTCTAGTTTCATGCCATTGTAGTTGGAAAGATGCTTGAAATTATTTCAATCTTCTTACACTTATTAAGACTTGTTTTGCAGTCTAACATGTAACATATCCTGGAGAATTTGTATTCTGCTGTTTATGTAGTATATATGAGTATAAATAACTTTGGACAAGGCTTAACCTTACTTGATCCCAGTGTCTTTTGAAAATGAAGGTAACACACTAGTGAATCTCAAATATCCCATTAAGCCTTAAATTGTGTGATTTCATACAACTCCTTTTAAAAAACTTTCTGTATTAAAATTGCAACAGAAATCCTACTAATTCATAAATCATTAGCATTTGTGAATGTCAAAATGTATTCATGTGAGCAGTAAAATCAAGTTGTAAACATAGCTGAACATTCTCTTAAAATAGTTTCATATTCTTCCACAGCCTGCATAATATTGCTTGAGTGATTTTATTCAGTAAAAATGAAAAGGTAATACCAAGAATATTTAAGAGTCATATTATTTCTTTTGATAAATGGAATGTGTGTTCGAAGGCAAGAAAAGAGCATTTTGATTCTACTTTCTTTCTTCCTATTTTATTCCTCTAAAGTCTGTTCCTTTGCCTTTTTAGGGAAACTGAAGCAAACAAAGGCACATCTAATTCACATACAGTGTCTCCCTCTCACAAGCTGCTTTGCCTCCGCACTGATTCCATCCCCATAGATTAGCCACTCAGGGAACAGTGTTTACTGGTTAACTACACGTACTACGTTGATTCAGACATATTAAAGAACCTGTGTTTCATAAAATTAAGATCTGTTTTTCTTTTATATTCCTCTCTTCATTCACATAAGAGAAGCTAGGACTACATTCAGAATCTTTTAAATCTGTACAAAGAGGAATAAAGACACTAAAGATTGGGAAATTAGCATTTAGGTTTATGTTTTGTTCAAATAAATGGTGATACTATTCATAAGCTTCAGAATATTAGTAAAGTACCAGATTTTAGGGACAAAACGATGAGGTCAGCATATTTGTGTGTATTTAAGGTGCCTTGGAGAGGGCCAAATGGAGAAGTGCTAGCAACATGTATGAGTCCAGAGCTGAATGAATGGTCTGTGGTAGAAACATCAAAGTGGAAGCCACCAGCATGTCCTTCTGGTTAATTAAAAATAAAGGGTCCCTGGAAAAAAGTTTCTGAAGAGAAAGTACCATAATATAAATCTCTCCCATGTCTCACCTCATTCGTACCCTCAAAAATCTCATAGGTGAATATCATTAACCTCATTTTACAGACCAAAAAATTGAGCCTCAGAAACAAGCAAACAAGAACTTCTCTGATGGAGAAACACTGCTTTTTACCTTTATCTTCTTCTTTTTCTTAAGTCAAGATCATAAAATGTTGCTGTTCCCTCCCCAGTCTCCATTCTAATCAGAATAAGCACTGAAAAAATAGCCGTCATGGCTGGAAACTGCTGATGCTGCCTATGGTTTCTCAATGAAGACGTGTGAGATTGCTACTCTGGAGGATGGATGCAATCAGACAAGGAGGGGAAAAAAGCTATAAGCCATCCTCCTTGAACAATCAGCTGTATGGTGAGAAGTTTGATATTTGTATCATTATTTCCATTTTTATTTGAGTCTTGCCAGCCTCAGAGTTTAATTTTCTTGCAATCCTTTTTCTATTATTATCTTTCCATTTTTATTAGACGTCTATCACTGGACTTCTCTGTGGCTGGAATTCCAATGTCTCATGCAGTTTCCAATGCCAGCTCAGGCTTCAGAATTACTCCATCCTCATCAGTTTTTTCTTATCGGCCTGCCCAGCTCTTTTCTTCCTGTCATGTCAACCTTGACACTGGAAGGCTGGAAGCCAGTCACAGACACATACATAAGTATTTATTATTGGAAACATAGAATAAAAGGTTAGAGTCAGCTGAGGTTGGGGAGGGAGGAGTTTTACAAGTCAGATAATTATAGAGCAAATACCATAATAGCTTGAAGTTTATGCTATTTCCAAGACCCAGACAGTCTCCATGGAAACAGGGCTTTGCTGTTACTGTTACACAGGAATTCTCTTCAGTAAATAATCAGTGATAGCACACTTTCTTCCCTCATTCTCCTTATGACAATGGTAAATCCTCAACTGGAATGAGAGAACAAAAGGAGAGGGATGCTATTGACTTTGAATAATAGTTGAAATGCTCTTCCACCAAAAAGAAGAGAGGCAGCAAGTAGGAGTTAAAACTGAAGGCTTTTTAAAAAACCAGACAACAATGATAAGCACATTTCACTTCAGGCTGGTTGGAAACTTGAGTAAAAGGCTATGGCCCCAGATAGTTTAATACCATTGGTAAATATTTACTGTCTCCCAAATATCAAGTTTTTATACCAGGCCCTGAATATGGTTAGGGGGTGCCTAAATTCTTTAGGGCCTGGAGCTAATACAATGAGGTAAATAATTGGTGTGTCCTTTAAGACAGTAATGTAAAATTGTCAATACAGAATTAGGTTCAGAGCATTAAGAGGGCCCAAGGAAGATGAGGTCCTGAAATTTAAGCTTCAATTACTTCTTGGTAAATCCACCTATGATTCTAGAAGTAGAGCAAAAAATAACCATAAACACAATAACAACAATAACAGCAGCAGGAGCAGCTACTGTAAATTGAATGTCTAGCACTGTATTGAGCACTTTGCATGCATTATATCATTTAATCCTTGCTATAACACTACAAATTAGATACCAATTTTCACCAAAGAAACTGAGGCTTAGTAACTTGCCAAAGGATACACATTGGTGTAATTGAATTCAACATCAGACATCCTAACCCTAAAGTTGGAGAGAGACACCTCTGAAAGAAGTCATAGCAAGAACAAAGGCAGAATAGTGAAAAACAGCATGATAGATCTAAGAAAGGGCAGGTAATTTCATGCTACTTGAGGCTAAAGGGCAAGTCTGAGGACTAGTTTGTAGTGAAGTAGGAAGAGGTCAAATTACAGAGGTCATTAAATATCATGCTAAAGAGTTAGAGTTTTATGCTATCAGAGGAGAGAGAATGCATAAAACTATCATGACATATGGTATTAACATGGTCAGCAGTACATTTTCCAATAGTTCCCTGGTCTCTTTGTGGATAATATTATCTGATGGTGACAAGTTTAGTTCAGTTAACTTTTCCATTTTCCATTTCAGACCACTAAGATAGCTAGAAGTCATCTAAAAATCCCAGAAAAATGAGAATATGGATGGCCTCCTGACAATTCATTTCCAGACAGAAATGTCAATACAACACTACTAGGGGGTAGGCTAGCCACACCGTCTTCTGATATGATGTGCTGGGGAAGCCTTTACTGCTAAACAACTGCATCAGTTTAATGAGGGAAACAAAGCATGAAACAGATGAAGGCAGCCATAGAAAATCTGTATAAAATCTCCATTCTATCATCATCTATCCTTAAAATACAGAAGGAAAAGTAATGAGCCACAAAGGTGTGTCCATGAGCTGATCAACTATACTGAACAATTTGAACTATAAAAGCAGCACTTTCATAGTATGGCAGACATTGTTCTTTGCCTAATACTCACTCTCCCCTTTGTTATTACCAATAACATCCTCATTTTTTGTAGGGTACAATGCTATGTTCCCAGTTAAAATTACTTACTTCCTCATATTCTTAGGCAGGTACAGGTGGCCAAGTGACCCAACACATAAGATATACGCAGGCATTATTGGATGAAGCTTCTTCCCTGCCAAAAAGCTCGTTGATAAAGATCAATATAAAGTTAAATTCAGAATACTCTGACATTATAATAGGGTGAGTAAATCTCTTGAAACTCTAGCAAAAAGTGTTAAATGACAGAGGTATTAAAAATAACTGAAACTATAATAATTTGTTAAAGAAAAAACAAGGCAAAAAGATGTGAATTGAGACATCAAAACCATAAAATTTTTGTGGGGAAGTGTAAAAATGTACAGTTTTTATATACATTCAAAGTTAAGTTGTTATTAGATGAAATGACTTATAAGTATAAAATGTTTTATGTTAGCCTCATAGTAACCACAAAGCAAAAATCCACAGTATAGATGCAAAAATTAAAGAGAAAGGAATCAAAGTATACCATTACAGAATATCAAATCACAAAAATAAAGAGAAAGCAAGAGAGGAGGAAAGGAACAAAGAAACTATAAAATAGCCCAAAATAAATGAATAAAATGGAAATAATAAGTCTGTACTTATCAATAATTACTTTAAATATAAATGGATTCAAGTCTCCAATCAAAAGACACAGGATGGCCAAACTGGTACACACACACACACACACACACACACATACACACACACACATATCTCAAGACCTAAGTATATACTGTCTATAACAGACTCACTTCAGCTTTAAAGGCATGCGTAGTCTCAAAGGGAAGAAGTGGAAATAGATATTCCATGCAAACAAAAATGAAAAAAGAGCAGAGAACCTATACTTGTAATGGACAACATAAACTTTAAGCCAAAAACTGTAACTACAGTTAAAGAAGGTCAATATATGACTACATAAAGGAGTCAATTTATCAAGAGGATATAACAATAATTTTTATGCAACCAACATGGGAGCACCTAAATATAGAAAGCAAATATTAACAGATCTGAAGGGAGAAATAAACATCAATACAATAATAGTAGTAATAGCAGAAGACTTCAGCACCTTACTTTCAACATTGGGTAGATCATCCAGACAGAAAATAAATAAACATTGAGCTTAAACTACACATTAGACTGGATGGACCTCAAGGTCTATCTGGAAAAAGTTCAACCATTGTTAATATGATGAAAACAGTTTGCATGACATTGATGTAACCTGGCAGCCAGGAGAGTGGACTGGAATGCACATGTGTGAACAATGACAACTTCACTGTACTAGTCAGTGGGGGTGGTAGACACTGCTGAGTGAGCATGTGTACAGTGTAGCCATCACACTCAAAATGACTGAGTGAGTAGAGCAAAGAATCTGCATCAAATTTTGTGTTAAGCTTGAACATTCCTCAGTGGAAACTATTCAGATGATTCAGAAGGTCTCAGCTATGGGCAACAGGTGATTGGGAGCTTCATCATGGCTATGTGCCTGCTCATGCATTGCGTCTCATGCAAAGTTTTTTTGGAAAAACATCAAATCACCCAGGTGACTCAGCTTCACTACAGGCCATATTTGGTGCCCTAAGACTTCTGGCTTTTCCCAAAACCGAAATCACCTTTGAAATGGAAGATATTTCAGACTGAAGATAAGATTCAGGAAAATACAACAGAGCAGCTGATAGCAATTGGGAGAACTGTGTGAGGTCCCAAGGTGCCTAATTTGAAGGGGACTAAGATGTCATTGTCCTATGTACAATGTTTCCTGTATCTTGTATCTTCTTCAATAAATGTATTTATTTTTCATATTATATGACTATAAACCTTTTGGACAGACCTCATATAGTGTCAGAACTGAATGTATAACACAGGCTTTGTGAATCTCTGTAGATTCTTCATTCTGGTGTTGGTATTCAATGCCTGAAATTCTACTTTAGACATTTTTTTTAACTCAAAAATTCTTTCACTAAAGGTTTACTGAAAAAAATTGTTTTGTTAATTTCTTTTTACATGTTTTGTGACACCTTAATCATAATCAAAATGAAAGGGAGCTTAGACACTAAATTAAGAGATGCAAATGCAGTATGTTGACCATTTTCTTCCCATATTACTTTCTCCTCATGATCCCTGAACATCCTCTGAATCCACCATTCTGAATCTTCTCTTGACCTTGATTACTTCACCAACTCTTCAAATTTATCATTAACTGTCTTTTGAATTCATTATCAAAATAATCTATTATTAAAACATTTGTTTCCTTTGCCTGAGGAGATATATCTGATAAAAATTGCTATGAGCAATGTGCAAGATTTTGCTGCCTATGTTTTCTTCTACAATTTTTATGGTTTTGAGCCTAACATTTAAGTCTTTGACCAATTTTGAATAAATTCATGTGTGTGGCATAAGACAGTGGTCTAGTTTCATTTTTCTGCATATATCTGTTCAATTTTCCAAACACCATTTATTGAGTAAACTACTTTTAGCTAATTGTATGTGCTTGCTTCCTCTGTTGAATATTAATTGACTATAAAGGTGTGGGTTTACTTCTGGGCTCTCTATTCTGTTTCATTGATCTATGTGTCTATTTTTATGCCAGTACTAGACTGTTTTGATTACTATGACCTTATTGTATAGTTTCGTATCAGGTAGCGTAATTCCTCCAAACTTTCTTAGTATCACTGGTGCTATGTGGGACCTTTTGAAATTCCATATAAATTTTTGAAATATTTGTTCTAGTTCTGTGAAATACATCATTGGAATCTTGATAGGAATTGGGTTGAATCTAAAGAAAAAATAAACAAATAGGACTACATCAAATTAAAAAGTTTTGCACAGCAAAGGAAATCATCAATAAAGTAAAAGACAACCCCATAGAATGGGAGAACATATTCGCTGGTATCTGATAAGAGGTTAATATCCAAAATTTATAAAGAATTTACAAAACTCAACACCAAAAAAAAAAAAACCAACCCAATTAAAAAATGGGCAAAGGACTTGAACAGATACTTCTCCAAAAAGGACATACAGATACTCAATAGACGTGTGAGAAGGTGCTCAGAGTCACTAATCATCAAAGAAATGCAAATTAAAACCACAATGAGATACCACTTCACACCTGTCAGAATAGCTATCATCAATAAACAAACAAACAAGTGCTGGCCAGGATGTGGAGAAAAGGGAATTCTTTTGCACTGTTGGTAGGAATACAGACTGGCGCAGCCACAGTGAAAAGCCATATGGAGATATCTCAAAAAATTAAAAATATATCACCTTTCGACCCACTGACCCACTTCTGGGTATTTATCCAAAGGAACCCAAAACACTAATTCTAAAGGACATAAGCTAGGAAGATGGTGGAGGAGTGAATGGGAGCCATGCTGACCTCCTCCCAAGACCAAACTGGAATTGTGACTAAATAGTGGAGTCATCACCTGGAAAACAATGGAACGATAGTGGGAGAGGACCCTTGGAGCTGCGGACAGTGGATTCGACTCTCACACATCCCAATGGGTGAGAAGTGCAGTGGAGGCTCGAGAGGGTGTGCTGGGCGCCCATGGGCACCAGCACCAGAGGGACATTGAAATGGCCATTTGGATCCTCCTGAAAAGAACAGGGTCTGAACCATAAACAGGGACCCCTAGACTACAGCAGCTAAAACCAGGAAAACACACAGACAAAACGCAACCCCAAAAAGCTTAGGGGCGCTCTCTGCCAGAGACAGGCGGCTCGGAATGCAAAGAGACATTTAAAGGGCCAATGCAAAAATTTGCAGTCGCAGCCGCCCTCTTTGATCTCTGGGTAGAGGTGGCAGCAGAGTGGGCTGGAGGCTGGGAAAAGATCAGTGAGGAAAACTTTGTGAAGAGAACTGAGATGGTGGCCAACAGAGCCCTGGTGATAACTCACCTCCCACTCTGCAGCTACCATCTCACTCAGGCATAAGGGAATCAATTAACCTGCCTTTTATGTGCATGTGAGCTGGGGGGCTAAGTGCAGACAACCTGGAAGAAATAGAGGATCCCTGGACAAAAGGGTCATGCAGCTGCATTGGGAGCCTTGAGAAGAGACTAGAGATGGAGGCGTTGGGGAAAGAAAGGGAGGAGGAACTGGAGAGTCCCAACTACCTCCCCATTCAGTAGTCTCCATTTTGAGCTGGGAGGAAGCGTCCCCAAAGAGGCAGAAGCAGGGCGTGGACAAGCCAGATGGCCCACCATTACAACGCGGTCCACAGAAAGAGTGGGTCCCTGGCCGAAGGGATCACAGAACTGTCCAGAGACCCCTGAGGAGAGACTGGAGACAGAGGTGTTGGGGAAAGAAGGGGAGGAGAAACCAGGGAGTCCTGACTCCCTCCCCGTTCCGTAGTCTCCATGGTGCGGGAACAGGCCACACCCCCAGAGAGCCAAAAGCCTAAAGCACACAACAGACAATGCAACACCACCCAGTGCAGACGTGCGCACTCACCCCAAGTGGCCAATGAGGGTTGGCAAGCATGTGTGTGGACCAGCGCAGGCTGGTGAGGGCTCCCGCAGGTTGGTGCTGTAGGGGCCTGCGAGAGAGTGCACAGATCCAGGAGGGCAGGTGTAAATCGACCGGAATGGGCCTGCAAGTGCAGAACGGTCTGCAGAAATAGTGGATCCCAGGCCAAAGGGGTCACAGAGCTGCCCAGAGTCCCTGGAGGAGAGACTGGAGATAGGCTTAACCGGAGAGTCCTGGAGCTGACTTCCTCCCATTTCCATAGTCTCCATTTTACACGGACAGGCGATGCACCCAAAGAGCCAAAAACTGGGAAAGCCCACTATAGACCATAAACTGACTAGTGCCGGGGTGCCCGGCAGGCTGTGGGGCCCGACGAGTGCACAAGGTCGCTAATAGGCCCCCTGGGCTGTGGCAAGCATGCGGGAGCCCAGGAGGGTGGGGGATGCTGCTGGCCAGAAAGCGTGCTCAAGGAGCCAGCATGAGAGTGCAGAGCAATCCACAGAAATAGTGGATCCCTGGCAGAAAGGGTCACAGAGCTGCCCAAAGCAGGAGTCAGACACAGACAGTAGACTCCTGGAAAGCTCAAAAAAAAAAACGATCCAATGTCATATAGGGTCAACAAATAACATCATCAGAGGCAGGCTCAGAAGGAAAAGTAAAGAAAAACAAACAAAAAAACAAACAAATAAATAAAAGACCCGCCTACTACCATAGAAGTTTAATCCACAAAGTCAGGAAATCTAGACAGATCAATTGAAGTAGAAGCAGAAATAAATAAATAAATAAATAAATAAATAACTTAATGTACTCTCACAAAAATTGGAAGAAAAAGAAGCTACCCAAAAATGAGTGGAAAAGAGAAATCCCCACAGAGAGAGCCAAATGAAATACAGGGAAGGGAACTATCAGATATTGAATTCAAAACAATGGCTCTAAGGAAGCTCAGTGAGCTCAAGCAGCTCAAAGAGACGTATGAGAAACTGCAGAGAAACTATTAGGATCTTACAGAAAATTATAGCAACCTGGAAAAGGACATAGAAACTATCAAGAAGACACAAGAGGATATGAAGAATACCATTTCTGAATTGAAGAACACAGTAGAAGGAATCCAAAGCAGGCTGGATGAAGCTGAGGATCTAATCAGTGAGATGGAGGATAAGGTAGAAATAAGCTCCCATAAAGGACAAGAAATGGAAAAAAGACTCAAAAATAACAAAGAGACATTTAGGGAAATGCAGGGCAATAATATACCTGAAACGCAATAATATCGGCATAATAGGGATACCAGAAAGAGAAGAAGAGGAGCAAGGGATAGAGAACCTCCTCGAAAAAATAATGAGGGAAAATTTCCCTAATTTGAGGAAAGGCTCTCATGGATCCAGGAGGCACAGAGGACCCCACTCAAGAGGGACCAAAGGAGGTCCACCCCAAAACACATCATCATTAAAATGGCAACTATAAAAGACAAAGAGAGAATCCTCAAGGCAGCAAGGGAGAAGGAGAAAGTAACATACAAAGGGGGCCCCGAAACGCCTAGGAGCTGACTTCTCAACAGAAACACTGCAAGCCAGAAGGGAATGGCAACAAATATTCCAAGTAATGAAAAGCAAGGGCCTACAAGCAAGGCTGCTCTACCCAGCAAGGCTCTCAAGTAAAATAGAAGGGGAAATAAGGAGTTTCCCAGAAAAAAGAGGGCTAAAAGAATACATCTCTACCAAACTAGCACTGCAAGATATGCTAAAGGGACTGGTTTAAGAAGATGAAGGAAAAGAGTGAGAAAGAGAAAAATACAGGTACAGAGGAAAAATGAATAGGTTTTTTATTTTTATCAGTAATAACTCTCAATGCAAATAGACTAAATGCCCCAATGAAAAGACACAGGATAGATGAATGGATAATATGACCAACACATATGCTGCCTACAAGAGACCCACCTCAGAGCACAAGTCCTACACAGATGGAAAGTAAAGGGATGGAAAAAAATATTCCAAGCAAATGGGCAAGAGAAGAAAGCAAGGGTTGCCATAGTTATATCAGACAAAATAGATTTCAAAACAAAGACCATAAAAAGAGACCCAGAGGGGCACTTTGTAATACTTAAAAGAAGAATCTATCAAGAAGACATAAACAGTGTAAACTTATATGCATGCAACAAAGGGGCACCCAAAATTATAAGGAAAATCTTGGATGACTTGAAAAAAGATATAGGCAGCAACACACAGATAGTAGGGGATTTCAACACCCCACTGTCAAAAATGGACAGATCTTCCAAACAAAACATTGATAAGGATATTGTGGACCTGAATGATGCACTGAATCAAATAGACTTAACTGACATATATAGAACCTTACATCCCAAAGAAGCAAAATACACATTCTTTTCAAATGCTCATGGAAGTTTTTCAAGGAGAGACCACATGAAAGGACACAAAGCAAACCTCAGCAAATTCAGGAAAACTGAAATAATACCAAACTTTTTCTCGGACCACAAGGAATTGAAACTGGAAATCAATCTCAAAGAGAAACTTCAAAAACTTGCAGACTCATGGATACTGAACAGTACACTATTAAACAATGAATGGGTCAATAATAAGATAAGAGAAGAAATCAAAAAATGTCTGGAAACAAATGAAAATGAACAGACAACAATCCAAAACCTATGGGACAGAGCAAAGGCAGTCCTGAGAGGAAAGTTCATAGCACTACAGGCTTATCTAAAAAAGATAGAAACATTTCAAATAAAAGACCTAACACTACAACTTGGAGAAACAACAACAAATAAATCCCAGAGACAATAGAAGGAAGGAAAGAGTCAAGATTAGAGCAGAACTGAATGACATAGAGACAAAAAGAACAATTCAAAGGATCAACCAATCCAGAAGCTGGTTCTTTGAAAAGATAAATAAAATCGACAAGGCTTTAAGAAGACTCATCAAGAAAAAATGGGAGAGAGCCAAAATAAATAATATCAGGAATGAAAGAGGAAAAATAACACCTGATACCACAGAAATACAAAGGATTGTCAGAAACTACTATGAAAAATTATATGCCAAGAAACTTGAAAACCTTGATGAAATGGATAAATTTCTAGAAAAGTATAATCTTCCAACACTGAAGGAGGATGTAACAGAAAGCTTAAACAGACTGATAACTGCTGGAGAAATTGAAGTAGTAATCAAGAAACTCCCAACACACAAAAGCCCAGGGCCAGATGGTTTCACAGGTGAATTTTACAAAACATTTAAGGAAGAGATAACCCCTGTCCTTCTCAGACTATTTCAAAAAATACAACAGGAGGGAAAGACTCCCAGACTGTTTCTATGAGGCCAGCATCACCTTAATCCCAAAACCAGATAAAGACCCTAAAAAGAAAGAAAACTACAGGCCAATTTCGCTGATGAGCATAGATGCCAAAATCCTTAACAAAATATTGGCAAACCGCATCCAGCAATACATTCAAAAGATTATCCACCACAATCAAGTGGGATTCATCCCAGGGATGCAGAGATGGTTCAATATACGCAAGTCAATAAACATAATACATCACTTAAATAAAAGACAAAAACCACATGATCATCTCGATAGATGCAGTAAAAGCATTTGATAAGGTACAGCACCCATTTATGATCAAACCACTCAGCAAAGTGGGAATAAATGGGGCAATCCTCAATGTAATAAAGGCCATATGTGAAAAACCTACAGCCAACATCATACTCAAAGGGCAAAAACTGAAAGCTTTCCCACTGATATCAGAAACATGACAAGGATGTCTGCTTTCACCACTTCTTTTCAACATGGTATTGGAAGTCCTAGCTACAGGGGTCAGACAAGAAAAAGAAATAAAAGACATCCAAATAGGAAAAGAGGAAGTAAAACTATTTTTGTTTGCTGATGACATGATAGTGTACATAGAAAACCCTGTAGACTCTACCAAAAAACTGCTCAACCTAATAAGTAGATTTGGCAAAACAGCAGGATACAAAGTCAACATTCAGAAATCAAAGGCGTTTTTGTACACCAGCAATGCAATAGAAGAAGAAGAAATCAGGAAAAAATACCATTCGATATAGCAGCAGGAAAAATAAAGTACCAAGGAATAAATCCAACCAAGGAGGTAAAAGACCTGTATGCAGAAAACTATACAACATTGAGGAAAGAAATTAAGGAAGACACAAATAAATGGAAGCGCTTACCGTGCTCATGGATTGGAAGAATTAATGTCATAAAAATATCCATACTACCCAAAGCAATGTATAGATTCAATGCAGTCCTTATTAAGAAACCAATGACACATTTGAGAGAAATAAAACACACATTTCAAAAATTTATATGGGACCATAAAAGACCTCAAATAGCTGCAGCAATTTTGAGAAAGAAAAGCAAAGTAGGAACGATCACAATACCGGACATCAAACTCTACTACAAAGCCACTATACTCAAAACAATCTGGTACTGGCACAAGAACAGACCCATAGACCAGTGGAACAGAATAGAAAGCCCGGGTCTATATAGGCATCTAATATTTGACAAAGGGGGCAGAAGCATAAAATGGGGCAATAATAGCCTCTTCAACAAATGGTGTTGGGAGAGCTGGACGGCTACATGCAAAAAATTGAAATTGGATCATCAGCTGACACCATACACAAAAATAAACTCAAGATGGATAAAAGACTTAAATATAAGTCGCAACACTATAAAAGTCCTAGAGCAGAACATTGGCAGGAAACTCAGATATCCCACACAGCAATTTTTTCACTGATATGTCTCCTAAGGCAAGGGACATAAAGGAAAGAATAAACAAGTGGGACCTCATCAAAATAAGAAGCTTCTGCATGGCTAAAGAAAACATCAGCAAAATAAAAAGGGAGCCAACCCTATGGGAAAATATATTTGCTAATTATACATCAGATAGAGGTTTGATCTCCAAGATATATAAAGAACTCACTCAACTCCACTCCAAGAAGACAAACGATCCAATCAAAAAATGGGCAAAGGACCTGGGCAGACGCTTTTCCAAAGAAGAGATACAGAGGGCCCAGAGACATTTGAAAGGATGCTCAGCATCACTAGCCATCAGAGAAATGCTGATCAAAACCACAATGAAGTACCACCTCACACCAGTCATAATGGCCATCATATACAGGTCAACAAATAATAGGTGCTAGTGAGGCTGTGGAGAAAAGGGAACACCAGTACACTGTTGATGGGAATGCAGACTGGCTCATCCATTGTGGAAAGCAGTGTGGAATTTCCTCAAAAAGCTGAAAATGGAAATGCCTTTTGATACAGAGATTCCCCTGCTGGGACTATACCCTAAGAATCTCAAAATGCCAGTTCAAAAGAACCTATGCACCCCAATGTTCATAGCAGCACAATTTACAATAGCCAAGTGTTGGAAGCAACCTAAATGCCCATCAGTAGATGACTGGATCAAAAATCATGGCACATTTACACAATGGAATAGTATGCAGCAGAAAGAAGAAAGAACTACTAGACTTCACGACAGCATGGATGGAACTAGAGAGCATTATGGTAAGTGAAATAAGCCAGAGGACAAAAGTCAAATACAATATGATCTCACCTATAAGCAGAACCTAACCAACAATACAAAGATGGAAGGAAAAGAAGACCAGCAACAGTAGAAGTAAAAGAAATGAACAGAGACAAGAGGGATGGAGGGAGGGGGGTACAGAGGAAAAGGTAGGGAAGGGGAGGGTTGGGCAATGTGTAGCAAGGTCGCATGGACAAAACCAAATGGGAAGGATTGAGTGAGGGTGGGGGTGGGGGCAGGGGAAAGTGGTGTGGGGAAGGCAGAGACAAATGTATTTGGAGAAAAAAATATTAAAAAAAGGGAAGCAAATAAAAAAATGAACATAAGCACCCCTATATTCATTGCAGTGTTATTTACAAGTGCCAAGATACAGTAGCAGCCCAAGTGTCCACTAGTAGATGAGTGGACAAAACAACTATTGGACATTTACACCATGGAATTCTACTGGGCCATAAAAAAGAAAAAATTTACACTTTGCAACAGTATGGATGGACCTAGAAAACATTATGCTAAGTGAAATAAGCCATTCAGAGAACTACAAATACCATATAATTTCACTCATATGTGGAACCTAATGAAAAAACTGAACTAACTAGGAAAATTGGAATAGATTAATAGATGAGAGCTGGATGACAGCTAAGGAGCGGGGAAGTTAGAGGTTAGAGGGATTGAGCAGAAAGACAAAAGGACTCATGGACATAGACAATAATGTGGTGATTACTGGGGGTAGGGAGGTATAAAGGACTAAATAGTAATAGAAAAATACAATAAAGAGTAAATTAAAAAACACACACACAAAAATTTGTATCCTCACTTGTGTACATCTAAACATTAATCTTTCATTTAAAGTTGAATTCAATAAAACAACTATATTTTAAAACTTGATAACTCACTTTTTAACTATCTTTTTTAAGGTGTTGAATTATTAAAATAATAGATTATTATACTTGAGATTAATTGCTTGGTTTTCAAAGCCAGTTTGTATAGGTTGTCAGCCTGCTGTTTCCTGCATATTGTTATTCAGAGGACAGTTTTATTTAGCTTCTTTGCAGATCCCATGTGCTACAATATCCTCACATTCAGTGTACTCATGGAAAATTGTTAGCATCCACATATAAGGTGTATTTCTCTACATATATCACACAGCAACACAAGATCTCACAGATTAGTGATGCTATCTGCATCAGGAAGTATCATTTGTCAAACAGTGATAAACGTAGTGAGGACAAATACACATTTTTTTTCAGATTAAACAACATTTTAATTTCCCCCTCCCCCACATAAAGCAAAACAAGGCAGGCATATGTCAAAACAAACCTGGGCATATTATGCTGAGGTTCCTGACTCGACTGAGTTTTTCTAAGTGGCCTGGAAATTAGAGGTCTCCCTTTGCAAAGGGCCACTTGGCTCCTGGCCACTACACTAGGTTCAAAGTTAGACATTTATCTCCATCTTCTGAGGGTCAATACTTTTAATCAAAGCTGTTAGAAAAGTCGATTCTTTCTTGGAGTGATAAGAATATAATTTTTGTTTAGCATGCAAACATATATTTAGCATTTTTAAAAGTTCACAATTATGGAATTCTTAAAAAGAACTTTAAATGAAATAACCCATTTTGTGATTGATCAAACTCAGAAATGACAAAGTATTATGTTGACTAAAGTGTCTTACAGTGCCAACAGTCATTGATCCTAGGTCTCTCTTTTTATTTTTATTTTCTTAGGGAGATGGAGTCTGTAATTGTTTTTGCCTTTCTATTGCAAAATATAGAGTAGATCATCTTAAATGCAGACAACCCTAAACTTCACATTGATTAATGCAAATGTTTCCTACGATCCCTCTTGTCTTTTTGTGGTATGAAAGAACATGGAGGCTGTTTGCCTGTGTAGTTTGTTTCCAGGACACTTGCACCTGAATTTCTCTTTTCCTAGGTTTCCAACCCACGCAGTCAAAAACCAGTGCCAAAAATATAATTATAACCCTCACTATTGGCATTTTAGAGACTCAGACAGAGGGATGTGTTCCTAGACTTCACACTTGTAGATGATGGCAATGACAAGACTGTATTTGTATTGCAATATTTATAACATCAGGAATCCCCTTTTCTTGGATTTATTTTTCTGTCTTGCACCGTTCTTCCTTCCTCCTGACACCCTGTACCTGAGTTTCCAAGAGAACTCATCATTCTCTGCTTTTCTTATTTCTATATGTTATTTGTCTGGTGTCACGTGGCCCTGCCTTGACCCGCCACAGCATTCCGCTGAAACCCACCAGAGGCTATGAGAATTTTTCTCAGAATAATTAAAATTTCTAGAAAGGGAAGATGTTCTCCCATCCATTTGAACTTGAAGCTTGGCAGATGTTAGTCTGGAATAGCTATCAATGTTGGCCTGCCCACAGCCCTGAAGTGCTTCCCACTTCCCTGCTAGTAGATCCAATCGCTTCCAAATGCAAGCTACTACATGTCTTTGCCCAGTGGCTCTTTTCTGGCCACAGCAGCCAGCCCATTCAGCTGGCACATTCATGGGACAGGCTGCAGGTGCTAGAGAATTCATGTTCCCAGAACAGCTTTGCAGTAGTGAATGATGGGAATTGGTGAATCACTCAGCTCCTTCTTCCTACTGTTGAAAAATCTCTAAATTGGGAACTTGAACTTTCAGTGTTAACTTATTTTTTATTTACCTTTGGGTGGGTATATATATGAATGTGTATATATATACATGTATACATATATTTAAATGTGTTTGTGTGAATAAATATAAGCATGTATAAGAATATACATAAATATTCATGCAAACAAGTATAATTTATATTATTTTTATATTTTTCATAATTTTTATTTTTTATGTTAGCTTTTTCTGACTTATGTGGGGAAGTATTTTTTTTTAGTACCTTTTCTGGCTTGTTCATAAAACTCTGTTCTAATTAGTTTAATCAGATTAGCCACTATTTAACTCCAGAGCTGATACTCAGTATTTGCAAGTAACAGCCATACAGTTTCTGCAGCCTTCACTTGCTTAATGTGTGTCACTTCTGCTTGGTCCGTGTACATGTCAGAATCTCTTAAAGCTGTGGTCAGCACCATGGCTATCTGTTCACACCCACCACCAAAACCATGCCCGCATCTCCCCAGTGCTCAGATTCTACTTTCAAATGCTCAGAGAATAATCCTGCCTCCCCAGACAAGGCCCAAGACAATCAAAATTGAGAAAAGGACAGTCAATACCTGGGGAGAAAAGGAAAAGTGAAAAATGAGACTCTTGCCTTTTAGACATTCAATAGACTGAAAGTAGGATACATTTTTTAAAGATATTAGCATGTTTGGGTTCTCTTATCTTCTCTTTTATTCCAAACAGTCACACTCCCTTGCTCTTTGCTTCTGGATTTTTTTCAGGACTAAAAATAAAACCTTGGGAATCTCTGCTTCTATTACCTTATATGAATACCTAAATTTATTGAATTTATTTATGCACAGGAGGCTCAGAACAAGGAGAGAGAAATCAGAAAGGAATGAGTACTTGGCTGAGAAGTAGAGAAACGCTCAGTTTCCTGGGTCTGCAGTGCAAGGAGACAGGGCAATGTCAGCAGGCCCTGCCTCAGTTTTCTATCAGATAAGTCTTCCAGATCTCAGGGCACACACGAGCCTCCCTCAGCTGGAGGAATAAAGGTTTGAGTATCTTAATTTATTTTAAGGAGATACATATTTTTGTTTAAAATGAGTGTTTTCAAATAAGGAAATATCCTTATTTAAGATATAAACAAATAGGGAAAATTAGGAAACAGACATTTCTTACCTATTTGATTTGGGGATAAAAGAACCCTACCCTCAATAATCATAAAAAATAGGCTCATGAAAATAGCCACTTTTCTTGTATAGTGAGGGCATCATCCCTGGACCAAGGGCTTGTCACCTCATGAGGAATCCTAATGTGACCCTGTATGGGAAGACAGGGCTCTGTGGGATGTTGAGGTAAAGGGATGCTGACTCAAGGTGATTGAATGCTTTCTCTGGCATTCAACATGAAAACCAGGACCAGGTTTCATTGTCCTGGGACTGAGCATTTTTTGTTGTGTTTGCAGATGCCACAACCAGGATTTAATTTATTTGAGAATTTTTGAACCACATAAATGCTGCCCCGAAGGCTTTAAAAGAGAGAAATATGCACACTCCAACATGAAGATTTATGGGTTTCAGTGCAAAATATTCCAGTGGGAAGATTTAAAAAATTAATTTATATTTGAGGCAGCACAACAGAGTATTTGAGTCATTTAAGAATTTTAAATATGAGGGAGTGTGCTGAAGCAGAGAGCTAATCATTTCAAATAGTATATCAGAATTTAGAATAGGCAGGGAAACTCAAAATTTTCTTAATGGAAAGAAATGTTGCAAAATTGAGTTTTGCTTTGCTCACACAGGAGTACTAAGAAATCAAAGCACCAGCCTTCATCTCTACTAAAGAGCTCCAAAGAAGTAACATTGCAGTCACTTTCACACATTCAGTGCAATCCACCATGTGTGTTTGTAAACAACTAAAGACTCAGCTAATCTGGAGCTATACACCAATGAGCCATCTTTGAGAAAACCAGTCGCCTGCTAATAACTTTCTAAAATTTCTCCTCAGCACTAATTGAAACCATAAATCCTCATCACATTCAAAGCCTAAACACTGTACACCATTAGCTCACTTCAGTTTATCGTCTTCTAGGCACCTTCTTGCTGTATCCTTCTTCCCTTCAGAGCAGCCACATTATTCCCATTTGAGAGCTACATAACATCTCCCTGAGCATCTCAATATGAGTGCGTGCTTAATAGGAATACCTACACCAGTCCCATTGGAACAAGGTCAAAAAATGTCAGTGAAATATATTTTCTCTCATTGCATCCCAGATGCCTGTAGATATCACAGTTCCAAAGAATATTTAAATTGTTTTGTTACCACAGGCTTCTTCTGTTACATAGTGGAACAGGTAGGAGGTTAGGGTTGCCTCTAGATAATTTGCCAGACAAGAAAAATGGCTTTGCAGACCACCTGACAGCTTTATTCTTATGGCTCTGGCAGAAAAATGGGCAAAAAAGATTGCAGAGGCTGCTGAGTGGAATACAACACAAAAGTTCAGAAAAATATTAACTGGCTGTAAAATGAGTGTGACGCTGTAGTAAAGGAAGTGGCATTTCAGTTATATAAAATCACTTATTACAACATTTTTATAGCCAAATTATACTCCCTTTCTGTGCTGTAACTTTGGGTCTGTTGCCTTGCATAGATGGTAAAGAATCCTTCCATGAGGCACAAAATGTTTATATGGAAGAAGAGAGAAGCAGCGACCATGAATTATGTTACAGCCGAATCACGCTCCTCATCCCAGTGAAGCCCTTGGCAGTGTTGGTCTGATTTATATGGAGCCTGTGCTTTTACAGTTCTGTTCTGGCCCCATTTATTTGCCTGTACCACCACTCCTGGGCCTGCTAATGGACACATAATTAATGTGGAATGCTCTGATACCTGTATTCAGACAAGTCCATTTGGGGCCCTGAAATCATTGTGGCAACAGTGAACACTGCAAGTTTTCTGTTCCTTGAAGCAGAAGAAATGGACTCAATAAAGCATTTTCTTTTTTTAAATTAATTAATTTATTTTTTCAAATACATATGTCTCTGCCTACCCCCCACCACTTTCCCTTGCCCCCTCCCTGCCTCCTTCAACTCTTCCCCTTTGGTTTTGTACAAAGATGCAAGGAAAATAAGACCAGCAACATTGAAAGGAAAAGAAACCAACTGAGACAATAAAGCATTTTCTTAGATGATGGCCCACTTGGTAGAGTCATCTTTAACTCATCTTTTTTCGGCCACACTTGCTCATTAAACATAGAAAAGAAACTGTCCTCTCAACCCTCTGCTAATAAGGATTTGGACATCCCATTCTCTAAAGAAAACTCTTCTTTGTGTAAAAATTTGAGGTAACAGGTTGTACATCCCCTGCATCCTACTGTTGTAATAAATAACAATATGTATTTGTTAAAAGAAAAAAATAAGTAATGAAGTATTTGGGAAAACACTGGATGAGACAATTGAATAGGTTTTCCTACTTCAGGACTTCTCAGTGATGTTGATGTCCTAACATGAGCTTCAGATCTTCAAGACAAATGGCTCCACTTCCAGTATTTATTTTACCACAGGGCACTTTATTTTATGGAACTTGCATGGGATCAGTTTCTTAGAAGACTCTAAGAAACAATGCCCTTATTTATCTAGTCCTCTATTAAAAAGGAGAAATAATGTTTCTTTAAATGCCAGGAAAATTTAAATGTTTGCCTTTTCAAAAATTTTTAGAACTCCCCATTCTATAGAATAATGATCAGATGTATTTATTTTATTTGATTTTATCTCCCTTTTGGCATTCAAAATCGTAGATGGTCAGGCCCCAGCTTTTTTTCCCCTTTATGGTGCAATACTTAACTTTCTTTGCTCCTCACACTCCAGTCTCATTTATTTCTTGTTGCTCTCTACATATTCTTTGTATCTATTACCTCTATATCCTGAACATAATCTTTCCTCTGACAAGTTTTCCCCTTACTTCTATTTATTTGGGACTAACAATTTATCCAGGATCATGCCAAATTCCCGCTTCCAGAAAGCGTTCTCCAGTCTTGCTGTTGGGAATCGGTCTTCCTATGTTAGTGTTTTTGCTGCACTCATTGTGTACCTCTACTCCAGCTTACATCAGCTCTCCAATGCTCTGATTGTTTTCTGATTTATATGAGTTCTTCTGCTCAAATATGAGTTTCTTGGGAGCAGGGATTATGTCTTGTTCATCTTTGGGCATAGAGCCTATTATATTGTGAGAACACACAGAATCTAGGCCACACTAAATGAGTTATGCAGCCCCTAGACACCATTTCTACCTGGCCCCCTTCCCTCAGCTTTCCTGCAATGTTTTTGAAATGGCCAGGCCATAGGAGGATGGCAGTTTCCACTCTGGCAAGTCTGAGTGCACTATGAAGAGCTCCAATGTTACATATCTGTTTCATCACTCTGTGATTGACAGGGTGCTCCCAGCTGAGTTTCCATGGGCACATCCAGTTTATCTGCAGAATTTTTGAAGACTTACATCCACAGGGCCAAGCCTGCTGAGTTGGGGAGGCCATTGAACTTACAGAAGATCTCGTGTGCCCCTCTTTCTGGGCTCCAGCAACTATCCATGTGTACGTCCTTGATGTGAATGCTGTCTCCAAGTTCCCCCCAGTCTCAGTCTCTGAAGGCCCCTCACAGGGTCCTCGGGATGACACTTTCCCCAGGTGGAATTATTCCCTGCAGCTTCTTCATCAAAGGCTCTGTTTGCTGTATGTCCTGAATTAGAGACCACATTTGCCCCCAGCTCTGGGAGCCCCACCTAGGTCAGAGGCTTCCCATTTCACCAGGTCAAACCTACAATTACAGGACCTTGTGCCTGGAAACAATGCTGTATAGATTGAGAAAATAGGAGCTATGAGTCAAGCAGTCTGGTTCATATCTTGCTTCCACCATGAAATAGCTGTGAGTTTGGGCAAGTTAACCTTTGGGACCTCAGTTTATTTCCCTATAAAATAAGATGATAGTAGAACCTACATGCAGGTGTTTTGTGAGAATTAAAGGAAGTGTCACATGTGAAGTACTTGGTACAATTACTGGCTTATTGTAAGTGCCCCAAAATAGCAGCTTTTGTTATAACTTAAGAATACAGTGAGTGGAAGGACAAATTGAAAGCTTAGAGAGTCCCTGGGCAACAAATTTAATATCCTCACTGTCCTCACCTGTAAAGTGGGTCTTTGCACAGCAGAGAACCACAAGCTCAGTAGCTTCAAACACACTCATTATCTCCCAGTCACCATGGGTCAGGAGTCCAGTCACCATTTAGCTGGTCCTGTGCGAGGTTGTGATGCTCGCCCTGTGGGATTCTCTTCTGGGGCCTGGGGACAGTCAACTCCCAAAGCTCATTCAGGCTGCAGGCAGGATTTATTTCCTGTTTCTGCGAGACTCATGACTCGTTTTCTTCAAAGTCAGAAATGGAGAAGAGAGAGTGTGTGTGATTCCACAGAGAATGCACCAAAGCAAAATCACACATATCCCATCACCTGCACCAGTTCACACTAGGTAGAAGTAAGTTACAGAAAGTCACAGATCCTGCCCACACTTGAGGGGAAGAGATCACACAGAGGCACGAATACCAGGAGGTGTCATAATGGGGACCACCTTTTAGTATCTGTCTGCCACAAAAGGGATGATTATAATGGGAATGAACTCATGGTTGTCATGAGGATTAAACACATTTACACACATAAAACATTTGGGATAGTGCTTGGTTCTAGTGAGTGATCAATAAGGATTTTCTTATCCTTATTTTCCATGAGCAGAGGAGAAAGCTGGGCTGGAATGAATGAATGAATGAATGGGGCTTTGTTCAGGATTCATAACTGAGTTGACTCTTTCCAAGCATGCATTTTGCAGGGCTGATTTCTGCAGCGGTTTTAGATCAGTGGCTGCAAGCTCTTCTGTGGGTGGTGTTGAATGTCAACTGTAGGTGGGTATGACTTGCCTTAGTCGTGTGTAACTAATTTAAAGTACACCTCAGGCAAGTGTCTGTAATTGCCACTTTTGCTAATTGTGAGAGTGACTTATTTTCTGTCTTTTCTCACAACTATAAGAAAGTGAGTCAGGAATGAATGAGTAGGCTTGAATGAATTGGCTTCTTCCTGTGTGAGCTACCTAAGTGTTGGTTTGGCACAACAGATTGGCTTGTAGGCAAAATTCAGACAATCACAGAGCTTAGGAATCACTGTAACCAAACACAGGCTCACTAATTCACAGATAAAGAACACAAAAAAAGAATTTCTTCATTTAATCAGGAGACTCTTCTGTGCCAGGTTTTGTCTCAATACTCAAAAGACAATGGGAAAAGACAAAATGGGACTTAGACAAAAATCATGGAATTTTTAAGTTAAGACCTCAAAATTCTTTGACACTCCTCCCATTGAGAGGTAGGGGAACATGTCTCTCCTTTCTTTGAGTCTATGGCTGTTGTCCAATAGCATATGGCAGAAGTGACACAGTTCTGGTTACCAGTCTTTTAAACTTAAGATCTGCAACCCCTACTTCCTGTCTCTTGCTCTTAAAACAGTCACCAGGTTACTATGGTGAGGACCATGTGCACATGCAATGATAGCAGCACCACCTGCCAGCTAAAACTGATGCCATGTGGAACAGAGGTGAGCAGTCTCCATCCAGCCATGCTTGCCCAAATTGCAGGTTTATGGGCAAAATGATGGTGGTTGTTTTAAGCCACTAAATTTTGGGGTGGGTTTTTATGCAGCAGTACACAACTGGGTCAGTTATAGTATGGAGACAGACACTAACCTGAAACTGAAGCTAGCAATTGTATAGCTATATGCTAAGGTCACTGCTCCATGGGTTAGGAATATGGCTCTGTGAGGTCATTGAACAAAGGAGCCACTAACTTAGATCTTGCAGTCAGAGAGAGCATACCTGAAAAAGTGATGCTGGAGCTGAGGGCAAAAGGATGGAAATATGTTAACTAGATCAAAGAGGAACAGGAAGCAGCTTGTGCAAAAGCCTCATGGTGGACAAGAGCATGAGATGTTTAAAGAAGTGGGACAAGGTCAGTGTGGATTGAGGGGCAAGGGAAGGAGTGACTCAGGGGCTGCAGATAAGGTCAGGAGTGTCCAGATGTTTGAGTGGGCCTGTCTCTGCAGTAGGGCATGTCTTGAGTTCTCATGGGAGAAGAATATGTGACTGTGGAGCTCACAGACATGTATATGATTAGTTGAAGAGAAAGGACTGAAGCTTGGCAGCAGGTTTGGTGTAACCTGTTCATCTTCCTACAAATGCAACCCATAGTGTGTGTCCCACTGCTGGCATAGGGTGGGTCTTAATTCAGTGAGGAATCAATTGTTTCCTGTCAGAAGAAAGACTGAAAAACATTTTACTAACAGTTCTAACTCCTATTTCAAACTGCATTTCACAGCCAACCTAATTCAGTAGCAATGTCTACAGGATTTTTTAATAGATTCACAGGAACTAGTGTTTCACAGACTTCTCTCTATTTTTACATCTTCATGGAGAAGAAATTACCCCTTATAGCTAAGCATACTTGCTGAGATTTTGGTCCGATTTCACTCCTCTTGCTTCTGTGTATGTGGAAAAACACTAAGCAGAGGTCCTTGCATAGATTTGGCTCATGTACGTGAGGACGGTTGCTTCAACATTTGTCTATCATCCAACTTCTTTTGATTGCCTCTATTTTTCAGGCAGCATCTTCTGTCCTCAGCCCCCAGATTCATTCTTTCCATCCTTTCACACCCACAGCATATCCACATCACCTTATACCTTAGATTCAGCTTCATATAAGCAACAAGTATTTTTTGAGCACCTATTATGTGCCAGGCCCTAGGCACCAGGGATTTCAGGGTGAGGTCTAGTGCAGTCTGACCAGGACAGTAGGTCTCAACTCATAGCAGCATATTAGAATCACTGGAGGGGTCAAGAGGGTGGAGGTGAGAGTTTTAAAATATGGTGATGCTTTGAACCTAGTCCCAGAGAATCTGATTTTATTGTTTTTTTACTATTTAAGAAGGAGGACAAAAAAGCCAGAGACATAAGCTAGACTGATCCAGGCAGTAATTGACCAGACTCAGAGATATTAGTATGAATTCATGTTTAGCTTAGTAAAGATACAAATGATTACATGTAGAAATACTTATAGAAATATGCATATACATAGGTTAGTATACTCATACATATTTTGTTGCTCTGTCATCTGAAATGACCTAGAAATAATGATTCCTCAGTGGCAGTGACACACCTGGAGCTCGGATCTTGGTATCTAATGCCATTCTCCAAAAAAAGAACCAAGGATCCAAAAAAGGTGATCCTTAGAAAAATGGCTGATTTTAGGGCTGGGACAGGAAATATACAAAGTGAGCCTGGAGTATCTTGTAGTACCAGAATGTAAGGGAGTGCACCCAAAACACATACAGGAACACAGCCCCACAATGATGGGAGTATGGCAAAGGACATTAACAAAGCTACTAGAGGCCAAAGCTGAGAACATTTAAACAGGAAAATAAATAGAATAGTATTAGATTATAACCCAAAGCATAAAATAAATATCCGTAAGTCCATACTGGTGTACATAGATGATTACATAAAAAAATGGCAAGAAAATAGAAATAAAAGAAATCTCCTATACATAAGTCCAAATAATTTACATATAAACTTTTTCCTCTGGGAAGTGGGGCATAACTCCTCATTCCTTAAGTGTGGGACACAGTGAAAGCACACAGTGCCTACTTTCCAAAGAATATGGATCGGGGGAAAGAATGACTTCACAGTGGAAAAGTCTGACAAGCAATACTTCAGCCAGGTGATCAAGGTCAACATTAACAATGACAGGTCTTGTTGATCATATATACTCTCAGCACGATATGATGCAAACTGCCCTTTTCCTCTAGGATCTCCCTTCCCTCAAAAAACCGTAACTTTAAACTAATCATGAGGGAAGCATCAGACATCCCAATTGAGGGACATTCTGTAAAACACCTGGCCAAACTTCTTGAAACTGTCAAAGTCATCAAAAACAAGGGAAATCTGAGAAACTGTGATAATCCAGAGGAGCTAAAGGAGACATGACAGGTAAGGTTAATGTGATTTTCTAGATGGGATCCCAGAACAAAAAAAGGACATTAAGTAAAAGCTATGGATATCTGAATAAACTATGAGATTATGTAATAGTAATGTATAGTATTTGTTCATCAGTTATGACTAATGAGGCATACTAATATAAGATGTTAATAGGGGAAACTGGGTATGGAGTATATGGGAAATATCTGTACCATCTGCTCAGTTTTTCTAGAAATCTAAAAGCATTCTAAGATGAAAAAATGTTTATTTAAAAGGTAAAAGCCTGTTTCATAATAGGTTATCTCCATATTGTTTGTATTCTGGCCAACTAACAAGGCTGTGAGTTCTCTAAAGATGAAATCCTCTTTCCTTTTATATTATTTTTCATGTACTACCATACGAAGTAAGCAATTATGCTTGTTACATTTACTGCAATTGCCTGATAATGAGAAATTTTTAAGTAACATACATTGTTTTCATAAAATTGAGGAGAGTTAATTAAAGTAAAAAGAAGCATATTAAAAACACTCATGATTATGTGATGTCTAAAAATATCACTGTTAATGTTTTGATATTCTGCTAGATATTCTTTATTTTCCATTATAAAATTGAGATCATGCATTACCTAATATTTTGAAACCTATTTTCATTAATGGTATATTGAAGTTTTTCTTATTCCATAAATAATCTTCTTCCTGTATAAATTCAAATTTTAATAGCTTGATAGTGTTTAATTGCTAAGATTGCTCATAACATAGGGAAGGAAGAAGAGAGTCAAGATAAAGAATAGGGGAGACTAGAAGCAGTAGCAGGTAGTAGCAGTGGCATTGGCATTGGGTGTCAGGAGTGCTTAACTTGTTGGTGTGGTGGAAGTTGGGCAGGCCAAGGGAAAACTAGCCCTCCTTGCTCCTCTAACGTCACTTTTCTTCAGGCAAAAGGACCCAGAGAGGTCACTTTAACACTCTTCCTTTTCCATTGCAAATGAGGAGGAAGGCAACTCACCAGCAAGTTGAACAGCACCTTCATTGCCTTGTTATTTCTTTGTCTTATTCATTGGACAGTCCAAGACTCAGAGGTTAGCTAGAAGACAGTGAATAGTTCAGTTGTGTCTTTGTAGAGCTCCAGCTTTCTCAGCTCAGAGCTACTAAGAGTGTTCCAGGAAAGAACTAGTTGAGAGGAAGCTTCCCTTCTTTCCTGTCCTCAATTATATGGAAACACACAGTGAGCAGAGTTGACCCCATACTACACATCCTCCTCCATTGATTTCTACTCCCCACCCCCCAAAAAATCAAGTTCCACAGAGCCTAGGTAGGTTTTTCCACCATAAAATAAGCTGTACTTGAGACATGCTAAGTAATCATGCCTAGGTTTTCATAGGGCAGTGCTTATATGCAGGAGCAGAAAAATAAATCAGATAGGCTTTATATAAAACCAGTTGCTGAGTCCCAAATTCTGTCATACGCATTCCCCTTTTGGACATTTAAAAAGAAAAATTGAAGCAAAAACTTTATCTGAGTGGGTTGCTGTGAATGGAGACTTATTTTGGGTTGGCATAAGGACATTTGGAAAACAATGAATGTTTACGTGGAGAGTGAGGGAAGAAGTCACGAAATGTGGGATCAGTGTAGATTTGGGGTTTTAAATAGAATGTGGGTGATTGCTGACATTTGAGAATTTTCATCTGGGGTGGATTACACTTGTAGGAATTACATGTATAGTCATCTAATTGGCATTTAATAATGACAAATTGAGAACTGATGCAATTTGGTGTGGAAAAAAAAAAAGTCCACAAATTGACCCATCCTTGTGAGAGAGATGCTGTAGGGTTATGTTGATAAGCATTTCTGGGTGTTAGGGAATGTTTATAGCACTGAAAACCAAACTTTTAAAAATACTAGAATTTCAAATTTGTAGTGTTTTTTGCTGTAGAGAAGTTTCAGGATTATGTGAATTCCTCTTAAATCCCATCCCAAGAAGGTTAGAGAAATCATTTAAGGCTCTTCTTGAAAAAGAAAAAAAGATTTTATTTATTTATTTTTAGAGAGGAGGGAAGGGAGTGAGAAAGAGAGGGAGTTGACTCTGGACCAAACCCACACAATCCAGCCATGTGCCCTGATGGGGAATCAAACCAGTGATCTTTCGCTTTTCAGAACGTCACCCAAGCCAGTCACTCCGGTCCAGGCAAGAATCTTTTTAACAGTTATCTGAACTACCAGAAATTGGATGCCACTAGAATATGTGTTAGGGAAGAGGAATTAGAAGGTTTTGGTTCAAATCCCTGCTTTGTTATTACAGAGTGCTTCCTTATCTGGGTGGTTTTATTTTCCATGGCTTCAGTTATCTAGAAATTGTCCCCATTTGGGATTGTCACTTAAATCTTTTTCACTTGTATGCTCTTATTTCATCTCTCCCGCTATTAAAGTTTAAGTTCCTTGAAGACAGGCATGTGACTTGTTTATTAGCAAAAAATCATGTGGCAAATGTGGATAAAATACTTGATTTGGTCAATGCATGCTGAAATTATTAAATGGAAAATTCCAAAAATAAACAATTTGCAAGTTTTAAACTGCATATTGTTCTGAGTAGCATAATGAAATCTTGTGCTATCCTGCTTTGCTCTGCCCAGGACCTGAAGAAATCCTTTTTCCACACTTTTATATGCTACCTGCCTAGCAGTCACTTAGTAGGCTATCTCAGTTATCAGATCCACTGTCACAGTATCAGAGCTTTTGTTCAAGAATCCTCATTTTATTTAACAATGGCCTCAAAGCACAGTTCTGGTATCCCAAAGAGAAATCCTAAAGTTATTGCTTTAAGTGAAAAGGTGAGTACAACATTAAGATATTGAGAGAGAGAGAGAGAGAGAGAGAGAGAGAGAGAGAGAGAGAGAGGCAGAGAAACCATATTTACATAATTTTTATTAAGTATAGTGTAATTTTTCTATTTTATTATCAGTTATTGTTGTTAATATCTTACTGTGTCTGATCTATAAATTAAATTTTATTTTAGGTATATAAGTATATACCTAAAACATAGTATTTACAGGGTTTGGTACTATCTGCACCCACTGGATGCCAGGTTCAGGCATCCACTGGGAAGTCTTAGAACATATTCTCGACAGGTAACAGGGGACAACTGTACCTTACTGTTCAACAACAGTGAAACACAGAATCACAGGCAATTGCATGTCACTGTGGTAAGTTCTAGTGATATGTGATCAGAAAGTATGGGTCAGAATCCTTGCTCCATCACCTCTTAGCTATGTGACCATTAACAAATCAGAGAACCTTTCTGAACTTTAGTTTTCTTTGCCATAAAATGAGAATACTAATAATAAATACATGCCCTACAACTCTACCATGTAGTGATCAGAAGGAAACAAGGAAGATGGGAAGCCTGATGTGGATATATAATTACATATGAAATACTGGCACAGACCCCAAACTGGTGTTGGTATGTGGTTTTAGTTTTGATTGAGGAAGACTTAAGACATTGGAATTGTATCATTAAATCGTGAGTTGTTTTTAATCAGTTTTGTTCTCCAAAAGCCAGACTGTCTCCAGGGAAAAAGGAATAGATTTATCTGTAAGCATTCTCCTCCTCGCCTCCAAAGCACCAAGAAACTTTGTTTACAAAGGTGACTAGGTGATGTAAATGATGCCAGGGTGAGGATTCCAGTTGGCCTAAGTGCTGGGGAGGCAGACTTTTCCTCATAAGTCTTTCTCCATGAATGACCAACCCAGAGGTCCTTACCAAGAAGGCAAAACTGACTAGACTAGATGGCCTGGCCTTGACATGAAGAGGAGACCAAGCATTCCCACAACCAGGGCTTCTAGGATACAGGTTCTAGAAATTGCCCCCATTTTGGATTGTCACTTAAATCTTTTTAACTTGTATGCTCTTATCTCATCTCTCTCACTATTAAAGTGTAAGTTCCTTGAAGACAGGCATGTGACTTGTTTGTTAGCAAGAAAACATGTGGCAAATGTGGGTACAATACTTGATTTGGAGATAAAACAATCAAGTTCAAATGTCATTTTCAAACAATGAGATTTTCCAAACTTAGCTGTATATGATTAGGCAAGAGGCTCTTAAACCCCTTGAGCCTTGTTTTCTGATTCTAGATACATGAACTATTATAGCCTCCAATATATCCTTCAAGGATAATTTGGTTTCATTTAAATTTATTTAGTATTAACAGTATACATTAGGGCATGTGTGCTTGGTACTTTATGTGTATTAATTCATGAAACCTCACAAGTCAACAGGATACAATATTATGATATCCACTTTGTATATATAATCATTTGCCATTTTATAGAAACATTAGAAATGCCCTGAGATTTAGTCCTTGGTTCTTCTCTATTTATATTACTCCCTGGGTGATGCCATCTGGCCTCAAGGCTTTCAACATCATCTGGTTCCAAAGACTTCCAACTTAATCTGTCAAGCCCAGACCACTCCAAGGAAGTTTAGACCCAAATATCCAACTGCTCACTCAATATTGAACAGGCATCTGAACATGACCTAAGCCAAGCTCATTTTTCAGTTACACCTTCTCAGTAAGTGTTAACTCCCTTTCTATTTCTGAGGCCAAATACCTCAGAGTCATCCTTGAATCCTTTCTTAATCTGACCTCCCACATCCAATCCATGAAAAAAATCTTTCAGCTCTACCTTTGGGGCCCTCTTCTCTGGGTGTCTACTGTTACCCCTTAGTTCAAACCACCATCGTCTCCCACATGGATTGTTGCTGGAGCCTTTCAACTGGTCTCCCTGTTTCTGAGTTTTCCCTGTGATGGTCTGTTCTCAATACAACAGCCATGCTGTTTCCAACAGAATACTGTTGGAAAAAGAAGTTAGGTGACATGTCTTCTCTGCTCTACACACTCTGATTGCTGCCCATCTCATCAGAGGAAAATCCAAGTCCTTTGACACTGATGAGAACTGACATGATCTATTGCCTTCCCACGGCCCTCTGACCTCAGCCCCTACTAACTTGGTCCTTCCTGACCAGTGTCCAGCCTTCTTGCAGCCTGGCTGATTCTTAAACATGCCTCCATCTTCTCCTCAGAACCTTTGTGCTTACTGTTCCCTTGTCCTGGAACTCTCTTCTCTCACATACCCCAACATGGCTCCTTCCCTCACTTCCTTCAGGCATGGCTCCAACATTCTCCTGGCTCCTCTTTCTAGACCATCAGCCCTGAAACACCCCAATCCATAACTTTCATTCCCCTTCTTTTATTGTTCTTTCTCAGCATGCATCATTGCCTAAAATATTACGTATTTTCTTTGTTTACAGTCTGTCTGACCCTCTAGAATGAGAACTCCACCAGGGCAAACATGTCTGTTTTGGTCACAGCTGTGAGCCCAGTGTTCAGAACAGTACATGACACTTAGAAGGTGCTCAATTCATCATTTTAGAATTGATGAATAAGGAAACAAAACCTCACAGAGATTAAGAAATTGCCTACACTCAAAAACACTGACACAGGAAGGGGTATTTGCAATATCTGAGACTTAAGTTCTCTCTGAAATAAGAAAAGGGGAGATTTGGGCCTTTTGGCCCATGGTCCATTTATTTCTGAAAGCTCCTCAAGTACCATTCTTGCCAAAAAGTGTCTTTTAGAACTCTCTGCGATGGTGCCCAGCGAGTCAGCCCAAGCAGGCTGCCTGGTGCATAGCAAGCTGACACAGCTAAGTCTTGGAGTTTTGTGCATAATCCAAATTCATAGCCCTTGACATGGCCTGTCAGTTCCCACTGCCTTAGGTTCTAAATTTGTGTTATCTCAGCCTAATTAGGCCAGTTTTTGTCATTCCACAACTGCTAAGTATGCAGTGGCTGTGGCATGTTATAGCTCCTCTTGGAGGCAGATGACATATCATGAAATATTTATTAAAAAAACAAGTGCAGGTTTTCTTAATTATCATTGCTGACTGCTTCCCCTCAAAGTCCAGGAGAGGTGAGTCTGTGTACAGCTCCACCGCTTCAATATGATAATTTCCTTTTGATCTTTAATTTTCCTCCAGAGCATTTGGATACATTTTGTGGTTCCTTTGGAAAGCTCCACTCAGCCTGACTGGCTGCTTATTTCCCCAATCTGCAATGCCTTTTGTTTTATCATTTACATGTTTTAGGCTCTTTCAGATGAATAAATATTGCCCTAACTGCTCTAGCTTAATAAAACTGTTATTGCTCATTACCTCTCTGTGCTAGAATCAGCTGGAAAATATACACTGGGGTTGTTTTCTGGTTTTGTATATTTATAATAACAAAAAACAAAAACACTTCTCTCTCTACGACCCCTGGAGTATATTCTTCGGAGTGAAGAAACATGTTTGGACACAAGTTAATGAATTCAAGTCATTGTGAGATAGGCCCCATTTTTTTATTTAAAGGCATCACCAGTTCTTGAGTGGGTGAGTAGAATCGGAAAGTGAAATGTGATTCAGTTCTTCACAAGCCCCTGCAGCTCATTAAAGCTGCTTGGTCTTACAGCTCTTCTCATCCAGGTTTCAAACCTCCCTTCTTTCTTTCCCCTTTCTTTCCTTTCTCTTGTTCCACAGCTTCCTTCTCATGTAAATATAAGAAACTTATTAATGAGTTTTCACATTGACCAAGTCTGGGGTCTCCCACCTCCACAAAATGGAATCAGGGGACGTGAAGCCTATTCCATGTGAGGATCATGAGATCACTAACCATGCAACCACTTGAAACAAGAACAAAATGTCTCTCATCTTCTTTTGCCCTTTCTCAACTCTCCCAAGTCTGCTTCTTTTTGTAGAAGCCAAAGCTATTGGAATGCATAAAAACCTTTGCTCTAAGACATAAAAATATTAATTTATTTGTATACTCACCTAATAAGAGAAGTAGAAACTAGTCTCATAATCCCCATTTCATTGGAGAAAAAGCTGAGAAATTGAGAAGCTAAGATCTAAAAATCCAAGTGGAACCTGAGGATAATTAGAGGGAGTATTTAACACATACAATAGAATATGTAACTCAGTGAGATGTAAAATACACTAACAAGATGAATACTGAAAATACAATATCCAACTCAAGAACTTGGACAGTAGTGATACAATTGAGTTCATCGGTAGATAGCCCCAGAGCTAACCACTGTTCTAAATTTTATGTTTATTGTTCCTCTGCTTTTTACAAAATAGTATTACTACATTTCTAATCAATATTATATTTCATTTTGGTTGTTTCTAAGACCAATAAAGTGATAATATATTACATGTCATTCTGAGATTTACTCTTTTTTTTTTTACTAATACAACCCCAACTCCATCATTGCCAATACATGTGGTCTAAATAATTCAAGTACATAAAATGGGGGTTTACGTTACTTTCAGATTAGTGAAATGGGGAGAACAAGCCCAGAAAGCTATTTGGCTAGAATTCTGAAAGTGCAGATGCACAGTTCAAATCCATTCTGGTCCTGTTTCTGGTAGAAGTTGCCTCCTCCTATTGCATATCAGTAAGGAAAACTCTGCAATCTGTACCAACATTCAGAGGAGAGCCACTAAGTGGAGCCAAATGATGTACACTGGACTCTGATGAGAATGCTTTCAGGCTTGAAAGCAGCTCAGCTCAGAGAGCTTGTGCCACTCCAGAAGGTCCTATCACTTTCCCCTGACCCACCCCACCTTGAAAGACACCCAACAAAGTGAAATTCCATTGTATAGGGTAAATATCACAGTATCTGCCATTCTACATTGCACTTAAATGAAGTTCCTTCTACATATATCAACTTTGGGGCATCTTGTAACGTTACCTGGCCATTGGTTGGGAGAGAGGTGGGCAGCCCAGTATGGAAGCTCCATGTAACAAGAACAATGTATATTAACCAAACCCCTAAATTCTCATCCCCATGAGGCCAGAAGTATTATAGTTCTAGCTCTTCCCAAGACCGGATTAATAGACTCTTCATGATAAAAAAGATTGAAACTTCTGTTGTGGTAGGAGAGGTTAAGAAAGCCAGTTTTCCAAGTTTAGGCTCATAGGGACATAACATATGATTATTCAAAAGGCAGTGACATCAAAAGATAAGAAGGGGCCATTTGCTACTGAGCAGAGATGAGTATATTTAAGTTATCTGCTGGGCGCTAATTAAAAAAAATAAAAATAAAAACATAAAAAAGCAAACTTGTGGCTTTCATTAGGGTTTTCACTTTTTTTTTTAATAAAAAATACAGCCTCTTATTATCTGTCATGGGATTGAGTACACTCACTGGCTACCTTGGAATGCCACGGTCAAAATGATCAGTTTCCAGAGGTAGAGTTCAGGGTTGATGAGCAAGCGCTGGGCAGCTCTTCCTTGGGCGGATAGGTGAAAGAGCATGCCATCTCACACAGCATCTATGACAGGCAGAGCTGAGCTAACAGTTCATGTGCATGTCTGGAGAGTGAACACTCCATGTTGTGGCCATGGGAGCTAAAATCCTAAAGAGAGTGGCTCCTTGAGCAGCTCTGGATGAATTATAGGAATTTAGTCAATGAACATTCTAGCTGCTACCCATATGGTGTGAGCATCAGAGGCTCTTTTCCAAGTTTACCAGACTTTCATAGATTTCAGAGTTCTTTTCGTCCATTTCTCCAAAAAGATTAAAGTTTTCTACTGATGTGGTGATGGGTCATTGGGAAAGGTTTGATTTAGAAAAATTAAGGAACATCATGTTTTTTGTGTGTCAAGAACCAGAGTGGTATCTATTAACCTGTCTAACTTATTGCTATACTTATTCTTACAATAACCCTCATAGTTTGAAGAAATCTGAGTGATCCTTTATTCCTTGCACAGAAAAGGGGACAAATTGATGTTTCAAAATGAGTTTCCCTTAAACAGCTGTTTGCTGCTTTAAGTTAAAGGGGGTAATTACCCTGATTCATAGGAAGGTTAGTGTCTCAGAAAATGAAATTCTGGCAGGCTCACTTTCTTGTGTTTGATGAGACATTCTGGGCCATGCAGAGTGGGAACCTGAGCCAAAGAAAGTGCAAGTGGGATCCCAGGAGAAGGAAGGACAATAGGGAAAGCAAAAATTATGTTTCCACAAATACAGGGTATCTTCTTCTACCCTTCCTCCTGAGAAAATGGCTTATTTGGAAAATGATACATTTTCCTATAACTGTCTGAACCTTTTTGACAGTATGTTTTATCCCTTTTTCAGTGATACTACATCTCTTGTTTGATGGTTGCCAGTTTGGCCTGTGTCTGTCAAAACAACACTAGTGCCTCCCTGACTTTAAAGTCACCATGGGGTTATTGCTGGTCCTCCAAAATTCTTTAATAACAACCTTCCATAAGCCTCTGCCCATAGTTGGTGGATGGATTTTTCTTCCAACACAGGAGAGAGTCACAGAGTGTAGATATTATGATCCTTGAATGATACAGAGTTCATTCAAGCCCCTAATGAGAATGATTTCAATTATCTCAATATTCCTCTCCCCCATTCTTGTCATACCTTTTTGAAACTGTTCCTTCCCTGAAGTCTACATTAAAATTAGCCTTGATTGTCTTAATTCTGGGACAGATGTAAGATTAGGCATTAACGGTTGCTTTATTTATTTACTGTTGCACAAAATCAACCCCAAATTTATTGACCTAATTAGCAATATTGGCATATTACCTCTCTCAGTTTCACCTGAGTTTCTCATGCCATGGCAACCTTACACTGGCTGGAGCTACAGTCATCTGGAGTCCTAAGATGGGCTGAAGAATCCACTTCCCAAATGACTCTCATTTGCCTGGTGTGTTGGTGCTGGCTGTTGGTTGGGGACTTCAGATGCTCTCTATAGGATGCTTGAGTATTCACGATGCATGGCTTCTGGCTTCCCCAATGGGAGAGACACAAGAGAAAGGTGGAAGTCGCAATGTGTTTTCTGTTCTAGCCTGGGAAGTCAGTGTCATTTCCACTGTGTTCTATTGGTTGAGGCCATTATAAAAGTCTGCTTGAGATCTAGGGGAGAGGACATCAACTTTACCTCCTGAGAGAGTCACATTGTAAGGAGAGCATTGTAGGGTTCGTGGAGGCAGTCTGGCTCCCTCACCTAGATGCTTGGGTAACTGGAGGGAGCAGCTCCTCACAATCTTGAAGGAGTCTGATAAAACAGTGATCCCACAGCTTTGAGCCCGGGGCTCATGGCCTTGAGCTCCAGGTGTGATAAACTGCCCTGTAGCCTTGAGTAGGATCGCATGTGTAGCTCATGATAGTTACTTCACCTTCTGGACTGACTGCCTGCTTTGTTTGGGGCTAGTATTCAAGGGAGAGGAGCTCTGGACAAGGTGGGGAGTCGGGGCACCAAGTTGGACATGGGCTTGTGGCCTGTGTGACTCCCTCCACATGGACTTGTGGCCTGTGTGCAGAGCGGATACAGGCTTTGTGGCCTGTGTGATTTCCCCAGACTGGGCTTGTGCCTCTGTGACTTCCAAATAAAGGCATGTCAAGCATCCCTAAGGCTCCATGTATCTTCTTCCACCTACTCGAGCCCCAAGCAGACATGTCCAGCCTAGAGAGTCTGCAACACAAGCATGCATATGGGATCTATATTATTGCAGCCATTTTTGGAAAATATAATATGCCATAATGGCTGATAAAAATTTAAGGAGTGCCCCAGGGAGAAGTGTTGGAAACACAGGTTTCCTAAATTTCTGAAGATACAAAGCCTTACCACAAAAGCCCAAATATATAATGTTAGAAAGTAAGGTTGTCCCTGGAATGTAATCTAGGACAGTAACCAGAAATTGTACATGAGAGATTCAGTAATGAGAGAAATTTAGGCCTTGAATTAGGAGATCTCACAAATGTGAAGAAAGACAAAATACTAGCACTTACAATTTGAGAAGTTTCGATGATTCTCTCCTCCACACACTTGCTTAAAATAAAGAAGATAGTTTTTCCTTAAGGAAGGTCTGACTCTATAAAACAGATTCTTTGGGCTTTGGGGATGCAGAGTTAGGAGAATGGAGTTAGCAGTGTAGGTTAGCATGGAGAGTGAAATGGAAAGAAGGAAGGAAAAGATAAAGAAGTCAGGCTTGCATTAGTGACTGATTGACTTAACCAGAGTGAGAAGAAAGCACTTGGCCTGGAATGAAGGAGTTGGGAATGTAGTTTGAAGGTCATTACAGGAGAGATATGCTATGAGGGTAGTAGAGAAATGAGGATTTCAAGGGTTCAAACTGTGCATTTCCTGTTCTTTAATATTCCTAATAGACTTGAGAAAAGAATGGGATTCTCTTCAAATTAATTTTACCCACTGAATTGTACTCCCCCCCCCGCTTTTATTGATTCCAGAGAAAGGGGAAGGGAGGGAGAAAGAAAGGGAGAGAAACTTCAATGTGAGAGAGAAACATTGACTGGTTGCCTCTTGCACATGCCTTCACTGGGAACAAAACCAGTGACCTTTTGGTTTGCATAATAACTGAGCCACACTGGCAAGGGCTGCACTGTACTTTTGAATGAGATTCATTCCAAAGACTGAACCACTTGGGTATTGAGGTTCAAGAACACAAAAATTAAATGTGTAGGTAAAAGTGTAATCTCTGAAGTCATATGGATCTGGATACAATTTTGGCTTATCAGGTACTGGCTGGAGGCTGGGGTCAAATTATTTACCTTCTTGGAGTCACAATTTTATCCCCAATTGAATTAGGTCATGTGTTTATAAGTTTCCCCTAGCATTTTCAATACTAGGCCTGATACAGCCCCAAATCATATGACTTCCTGTAGTTTGACATCCAGGCAAAAATCAGGACTTTGAAAAATAGAGTCCCTGAAACAGAATAATAAGAGAAGTCACTTAAAATAGAGGTCCTCCAGCAAATCCAGGGCATAAGACTCTTCATTTATGACAACTAAAGCTTTTCAGCTCTCTCTGTGGAAACTAGGGCATGCCACCTGCTCCTCAGCTTTTCTATGGCATCTCCTTCACATCAGAAAGTTGTAAAAGAGTCAAGTAGAATTCTTTTCTAAAAAGTACACCCAAATTCTGATATGTCCAAATTAGACTTTAACTTTTATTCATAGATATTTAAAGTGAAAATAATGGTGGAAACTGAGGCAAAATATCAACTTTTCCCCAAAACTTAATGTTTATTTGGGAAAATATTCAGAATTTTTTTCTTTTTACTTAAATCTTAGATAGGCACCCCCATCTGCTATAAAACACAGTTTCAATATGATTCATATACAATTTGAAATTATTTTTGAAGATTCTACTTTTTTCTATTATTTTTCAAAACCTGTAGTGTTTTACTTAAACCTAGAGTCTTATGTTGCTGGTGATAGTAATGATAGTAGTTGAATAGGAAGACCTGAAATATTCTGGACCCCTTTATATCTTCAAATTAGTTATTTCTTCCTTCTCTTTTTTTTCTTCCCTCTTTCTTTCTAGACCTTGTCTTCATGGCCATGATCTCAGCATTTTTTTTTTGAGCCAGTTACAATGCTTAGGACTTTTCATATATTCTGTCATTCAATATTTATAAAATTCTCTGAGTATTATATTATTATTTTCAATTTAAAGGTAGGAAGTGTAAACCCAGCATGATTAATTAACCTATCCAAGGTCCCACAGTCTTCAAAATGACAGAGCTAAGTTGCCTGATTCCAAAATATATTTCTCATGACATACAAAATTCTTTTACTCAATCACAACTGCTAGTAGTTGACCATTTTCTCCCAAAACACTTCTAGTAACATCTTGGAGTGTGATTGCTGGATCATATGTCAGGACTATGTGTAGCTTTATAAGAAACTGCCAAACTATATTCCAGAGTGGCTGCACTGTCCTGAATTTCCACCAGCAATGGATGAGACTTCCTGTTGTTCCACAAACTCAGTATTTGGTACTGTTAGTTTTTTTTCTATTTTTTTTAACTTTAGCCATTCTCATAGGTGTATAGAAGTTTCTCAATGTTGTTTACTTTGAAATTCCTTAATGATGTATGATGTTGAACATCTTTTCACAGGCTTATTTGCCATCTAAATATATTCTTTGCTAATGTATCTGTTCAGATTTTTTTGCTTATTTTAAAAATTGAGTTAGTTGGGTTTTTTAATTAAATAATGATTTTATTATAAATAGTTATTTACTATAAATAGTGATGGTTTTCTCAATGTGACAGAAGCTGTGGTTAGAGGAAAGTTCTGCTAAACATTTTTAGTTCAGGTTAAAAAACAAACAATAATAAACTATCAGTAATAATAAAATGTAAGTCTGTAACAAAAATATGATGAATTAAACTAATTAACACAAGGTATTTCAGCTCTAGCAGAAAGTGTTGCATGACTAAATCCACATCCCAATCGCCTCATTATCAGTTGGGAAAATCGGATGGTTAAAGTAAAGAGAGAAGAGGATTTCCTTTCTGCCTTCAGAGGCCTTTTCCTCTTTTGGGGTGTGAGACTGTCTTCATTTTTATCCAGCTTGGAGATGCTTGTAAGAGTGCCTGTGGATCATCTGACTGGGAGGCTGATTTGGCCTCTATTTTCCTTTCTAACATTAATCAGTTCTTTACAATCTTGCAGGTGGAAGCGCTGCGTGACTTTGAGGCAGCAAATTCTGATGAACTTACCTTATAGAGGGGTGATGTGGTGACAGTGATTCCCTCAGATTCAAAGTCTGACCTGGTAAAGGATGAGATTGGAAATATACAGCCTATATTTGGTTTTCCCTGTGGGCACAGTGACTTCTTAAATACATTTCATTTTCTGAGATGCTGCAAGGCAGCTCTGAAAAGATTTAGGGGCTTACGACCACAGCATATTGCACATTTTAGTTTTGGGATGATAGTGTGTTGTTTATTTTTTATACAAATAGATGATCATTTCCTATTAGGTATCTGCTTTCTAGGGATGTTGCCTGTGAAACACCAGTCCTCAGGACATGCACACACTGTCCATGTGCACTACAAGTCCCCTTCACAACTCCCTGCCTATGGCGGTGTGGATACTGACAAGGAAAGATTATGAGGGGACACCTGGGGAATGGAGATGTTTTGTATCTTGATGGGGCATGGGTTACACATGGGTATGCACTTGTCAAAAGTCAGCTGAACTGTACACTTAACAATGTTTGCATTGCACAGTGTTTAAATTAGATCTCCTTTCTAAAATATTCTTTTTTAGAAAAATCACCTCCAGGGGAATAAAAATCTTCTCCAAGCATAGTGGTCTGATGATAAGGAGCTGAGATCTCCTTTTTGTTATTCTTTATAAGATTTGTGAACCTCTAAAGCGGCATGCAAAATGTGTAGATGTGTCTATGAACATGTATTCTGGAGAGAAGAGCTATAGCTTCTATAATGTTATCAAAGAAATGTATGAGCCTTCCCCCACATAATAAAGTCACATGTTTGAGGTTAAGGCTTGCATGTCCCTTGTTTGGATCTTTCTCATGATAATGCACTTACCTAGAGAGGTCAGGTTCTGGATCAAACAAACAAGAGTCTCTATCACAAAAAATAAATTGAGTTAGCTGTTTTCTCATTGTTGACTTTTACGGGTTCTTTGTCTATGGATGTACAAGTCTTTAACAGATATGTGTTTTGCAAATATTTTCTTCATCTATGGACTGTATTTTCATTCTCATATGCCTTATTGCTTTTTAAGAGGATCTTTATAACTTATTATAATTTAGAAATGTCCTATTGACAACTTTGCCAAATGTTGCCAGGTAAAGCAAACGAAACAAAACACCAAACCTTTAGTGAAGAAGTAAATAATTTTCATTATTCATGTTCAGGTAAACTGATCCTGAGTTCCCAAACATTGCACACCTTCACCACCAGCACTCACTCCTTTATCAGTAGAGCATCCACAGTAGGAGACCATATGGTACAGTCTTACAAATAAGTGAGAAGTTTGACCACTGCTAATAAAAGTAGTCACTGGGATTGTTCTCTATTTTTTTGCAGCCAAATGTGATGCATTCATGTTGCCAGTTATTCTCAGATCTTCTAAGATGAGGCAGATCTCTGACACCCTGCTTGTTCATTGTGCATTCATTATACAGAACTAGCTGGGTTATCTTTGGGAATTTCTATTTAGGTGTTTTGATTTTTCACCCACTCCCTTGGATTAGTCATCTTAGGCTAGATTATGCTGCAGTGCCAATTCAAAAGTCTCAGAAGTTCAAAATCTACACATCATACTTTATGTCCTCATGAAGGGTCATCCTCAGTTAGTGATGCAAGCTGAACCATTGGCTGGACCATTGGGCACATTGTTGGTTGCTATGGCAAGAGAAGCAGGAATGTGGAATGGATCACTGGGTCCTAAAGTTTTCTTCCCAGAACTGACAGTTTCATGAGCCATATCAAGCCACATGACCATGTCAAACTTGAAGAGAACAAAGAAGTAAAATCCTACCATGTACCCAATAGAAGAGAACAGACATATCAGTGAGTAGCTCTAATGACTGTCCAGTTCCATGACTAGAGAATCCTGAAATATTCTGGCTATATTTTTATAATTTTTAATTTTTTTAAATTACAGTTTACATTCAATATTATTTTGTATTAGTTTCAGATGTACAGTATAGTGGTTAGACAATCATGTACTTTACAGAGTGGCCCCTTAATATTTCAAATACCCACTTGGACCCAATATAATACTACTGGCCTTGTTTTCATAGTATAATGGTTATCATGTTCACCTAACATTTGGGCTACTATTGATAACTATCATTGAGCATGTATTGTGGGGTCTTGAGTGGATCTTTTTGAGGAATTGATTATGATCTCTATCTGAGGTCAAAGTATGCCTTGTACCCTCACATTCAGCCAAATGACAGTCATCTATTACAGAATTTGCTGAGAAATGGCTGGTTTAATAAAAATGCACTTGACTGTCACTTCTCTCCTTAAGGAGGAATGAGAATGAGGTAGGACTCATTTGGTTTTCCTAGCCAAAAGCTGAAGTATGGGGGGAGGGTGGTAATGAGAAAATTATTTTTGAAGGCTTATCAGTTTGGCAAGAAGGAAAGAGATGCATCATATTCACCACTGGTTTTCTCACAAGCAGTTGGACTCTCTGCTTACGCTGGTACTCCCAATGTGGAACAAAAGGCATTACTACAGTGAGTGGTGGTATGTCCCTAAGATAAAACCAATCTATGTCCACTTAGAGATGGAGAAGAATGGGATTGAGGGCCTCAGATTTGTTGGAGACCACATGGGTATAGGGCAAATGGGCCTATATCAAAAAGATGTGACCCAATGACACCAACAGGAGAATGTGGGCTGATCCTATGAGGAATAATCAACACCACAGAAGCTGGTTGGGTTGAGGCCCTCATCTGGTTGGCCTTCTAGGGCCTGCACAAGCATACAATGAGCTTGTGCAGGCCCCTTCAGACCATGAGCTATCAGCTTTCTTAATACAGAGAAAGACTAATATAATCAAGGTCACCTAGGGTAATTCATATTAGGAAAGGTTCATTACCACCCACAAATAAAGTGTTAGGTAGCAGCCAGGAATGAGCAGTCAGAGGAGAAACAAAGCAGAGCCCCAGCCTAGAGCAATCTAATGAACAACTTAGAGCAGGAGGCTACAAACAAAAAGGAGACATATCTCATTCATTGAGTCAGCAGTCCTGAGCCTAGTTCAATATGATTGTCAGGTGTTTTGAACATCACAAGCAAAACTATGATAGCACAAAAGGAGGAGAGCCCTTGAAATTCAGTGTATAATATTTCTACTATCTGGGAAAGAAAGCTTTTGAGACTGTATATTAATCCCAAGGTCTGGAGAGGGGAGGGTGAGGGGTACCTAGAAGCTGGCTAAAATATGTAAACCCTGACCCCCAATAGTCAGTGCACTCAGATTAGCTGAATGCCCACTTGAGCTTCAGGGTCAAGTGTATAGAAAAAACTCACTAACAAATTTATTTCCTCTATACATGGGGCATTCAGACTAGCTAGGTGCCTGCCTATAGTTTTGTGCTCAAGTGTATTTCATGAATAAACTTATCTCATTTCTACTATACATTCTGTTTCTCACCTGAATTCTTCTCTTGCAAGCAAGGCAAGAACCAAAGAGACGGAGTCCCTTAACTCAAGTCTCCCTGGTAATAAAAGCAGCCAGTGCAACATGGTGTCATGATATGAGGACATAAGGAAATATTAGTTTTCCATTTCCCTGTTCTGAGGCAGAGCTTGCTGAGGCAAGATGAGGTATGGGATGGGATGAAAGTGTGGGAGTATATACCCCTTCCACTTCAAACCCCTTTTCTGGGGGTGAGGAAGGAAAAACACTTTGAGCTGACTGTAATATGAGATTGAAGATGGGAAGAACTAAGTGTTCACTTAAATGAGGCTGCTTACCTCATAACCAATAACCAAATCAATTCAATAACCAAAAATGACTGAAAAGTCATGGATTAAGATGAGAGCTATTAAAATAGCTAGCTCAGTAGCTCAGTAGTGAGAAAGGTGAGTTTTTACAATAAATGGTGGCTAGCAGAGAAAAAATGAAACCCATCTATGGTTATAGGTCAGTACATTGAGGCTGTAATCAGCTGGGCTCCATATAATGAAACAACTTACACTGGTGTAGTGACTTCTAATTTAAACAATGCTTCATATCCTTTTCCACCATCAATCTTTTTAGCAGCCCTGAGAGGTGTGTAAGACAAATATTGTCATCATTTTTTTTTTAGATAAGGGAAGTACGTTTTCAAGCAATGAAGTGACTTGTCCAAAGCTACATAGTCATTAAGATCTTAACTACCAGTTTTGTCCAGCCTGTCTGATCTCCTGTCTGTTCTCCTAACATGATGGATTAAGGAAAAAGCTTTAAGATTCAGATAAATCACTAATGTAAAGGAAATAGTGGAACCAAAGACAATTTTGCAAATAGATAGAGAATGAAGTAAAAATGAGAGTGTTTCTCACAGTGAGATATTTGGTCCATCAGCATTCAAATCTCCTGAGTATGAATCTATTAAAAGTTGATTTTTAACATTAACCCTCAGACCTTTTGAATCAGAATTTCACAGTTAGGGCCCAGTACTCTACATGCATAATAAACTCCCTCAATGATTCTTATTAACCTCAGTGGTTTAAAGGCAGACACTAAGTCTTTGTCTATCTTTGACTCTTCTCTTTCTTGGCTCTTGCTGAGAACCAGACGTGGTATTTTGGTCATAGTTTACAAAATTGTCTCATTCAATCTTCACAATTATCCAAAAAGGTAGGGCTATTATCTCCATTTTACAGTTAGGAAAACTAAGGTACAGACATTTAAATAGGTTGCCTGAAGTTACACAACTAGTGGGCAGATGAGCTAGGCTGCAAACCAAAGCCTCATTAGACTCATAGGCCTGTGGGGTTAACTTTCAGGCTCCATCACCTCTGTAATGTTCTGCTTTCACACTGTACAGGTTTTCTAAGCCCTATGATTCTTGCAAAATGAATTGTTTTCTCAGGTCTGAAAAAAAGTATATCAAATATATTCAGAGCCAGACAATTTAACTGAGGTTTGATAAGCTTATTTTTCAGTCCTAGAAAATTCATTGAGAGATTGCTTGTAAAGGATGCTATTTACACATTGATTTAGCTCTCAATAATTTGTTAATCTATTAATCTCTCTCTCTTTTTCTATTTTATTCTCAGAGGAGCAGCCAAATTTTCCTGCAAGGATGAGGATAGTAGTTTGTTAATGGGTTTTCCATTATTGTTTGAGAATTGCACCCTGAGAATATAAAAAGTTGGTGGAAGTGATGGGAAGAAGGAGGAAAAGGAGCCCATCCAGGCCTTGTTTCATCTTGGTTCTGCAATGCCGATTCAGCAGAAGATCCTCTTAAAGGGAGAATTTCTTTGCCATCACAGCCTAGCTTCAGAATCTTGTGGGGGTTTTTTTTCATGTCTGTTTCACTGTCTTAGCCTCAAAAGTCTAGATATCCCATGGAAGCCATCTCACTTGCTACAGTCCATCTCCCTGGACTACACAGAGGTCCTTGCCAGTACTCAAAGGAGTTTAGTATGGAGATCTGATGTTATTTACTTTATTGTGGGAATCTTTTCTCCTGATCATGCTTTACACTAAATCTATTACAATTTTATTTCAATATATTATGATTGAAACATATTATCATTTTATTTATCAAATATACCTCAGTAATAAAGCTGAAAAAATATCTAGGGATGCAGTTGCAAAGCTGAAAGTTAACAGGAAAATGTGAGCCAACCCATGGCTTAACAAATGCAAGAAGGTGTTTCTAAGGTAGAATTGGTAGAATTCAAAGGACCAGAAGATGAGATGGTGTTATTAGAATCCTGGAGTTGAAAACCAAGATGGTGGAGGAGTGAGTGGAAGTCACACTGACCTCCTAGACCTCCAGGAACTACCTAGAGTTACAACTTAATTGTAGAGAAATCACTCAGAAAAACAACTGAACAATAGTGAAAGAGGAGCCTTATAACCTCGGACAGACAGAAGAATCAACTTTATCACAACCTAAATGGTAAGGAGTGCGGTACAGAATCGAGAATGTAGGCAAGGTGCTCATGGTCAGCAGTACCAGATGGATATTGAAACGGCCAGTTGGGTCCCCTTGAGAAGAACAGGGTCTAAACCATAAGTGGGGATCTCCAGCCTACAGCGCTAGAGCTCAAAAACTACACAGATAATGGCCAGCTGCAAAAAGTGACATAGTTACTCTCTGCCAGACACAGGCAGCTGGAGAGGCAAAGAGCCATTTAAAGGTCCAACGCATAAATTTTTATTTGCAGCCACTTACCCTGGGCTCTGGTGAAGGTGGGGGCAGAGTGGCCTGGAGACGCCTGAGGAGAGACTGGGGAAGGAGGCTTTAGGGAGAGAACTGAGAGAGTAGCCGGGGAGACACTGGTGCTGACTCCTCCCCCATATGGCAGCAGTCATCTTGTTCAGGCAGACCACTCTCCTGAGCAGCGGTAGTATGAGGGGACCCAATAACCCCCCACACCCCAGGAAGGACTCTGCCCCGCCCTTTGGTGTCTCTAAACCAGTCTTCTGAGTGCACAGGGACTAGATTAACAGATGAAGGAGACAGCCACAGACAGTATATTCCTGGAAGTCTTGAACAGACTGCTTAAGGGTCAACATCTGACATCATCAGAGGCAGATTGAGAGAAAAAACCAGTGGTCTCCTGCCATAGAAGTTCACACCACCAAATCAGGAAATCAAGACACATCAATTTAAGAAGCAGAAGCAAAAAAGAAGAACCCCACAAATAATGGGAAGACAAAGAAAAATGCCCCTCCATCAAAGAGAAAGTAGGAATCCCCAGAAAGAGAACTAAATGAAATAGTGACAAGTAAACTATCAGATATTGAGTTCCAAACAACGGTTATAAGGAAGCCCAATAAGCTCAAAGACAATTACCAAAAACAACAGGGAAACTACAAGGAACTTACTACAAACTATTTCAGCATGAAAGAGGATATAGACAATATCAATAAGAGACAAGAGGATATGAAGAAGGCAATTTCTGAAATGAAGAACACACTAGAATGAATCAAAATCAGGCTAGATGAAACAGAGGATTGAATCAGTGAGCTGGAAGATAAGGTAGAAAAATGCTTCCAGAAAGAGCAAGAAAATGACAAATAACTCAACATCAATGAAGAGGCATTCAGGGAAATGCAGGACAACCTGAAACATAATAATATCTGTATAATAGTGATACCAGAAGGAGAAGAAGAAGAGCAAAGGATAGAAAACCTGTTTCAAAAAATAATGATGAAAACTTCCCTAATTGGAGGAGAGAAAAAGTCACACAAATCCAGGAAGCACAGAGGGTCCCATTCAAGAGGAACCCAACAAGGCCCACTCCAAGACACGTCATCATTAAAATGGCAAATATCAAAGACAAACAGAGAATCTTAAAGCAAGCAAGGGAGAAATAGGTAGTAACATATAAGGGAGCCCCAATAAGGCTAGCAGCTGACTTCTCAACAGAAACACTACAAGCCAGAAGGGAATGGCAAGAAATATTCCAAAGAATGAAAAGCAGAGGCCTGTAACCAAGGCTGCTCTACCCAGCAAAGCTCTCAATTAAAATGGAAGGTGAAATAAGGAGTTTCCTGACAAAAGAAGTCTAAAAGAATACACCTCCACCAAACCAGCACTGCAAAATATGCTAAAGGAACTGCTGTAAGATGATAGAGTCTATGAATACCCAGTTCTTTCACAGTCACCAATACTTGATATTACCAATATTTTTAATACTTAGTAATCTGATTGTGACACTGATGTTTTATTTTAATTGTTTATTATTTGTTGAAACTAAACCTGTTTTTGTGTATTTCTTGCCTATTTCTATTATTTTTAGAAAGCTTTAAATGACTTTTTGGTATTTATCCATTTTTTGATTAAAGGTTTGTAGAATTTTTGCCTTAAAAAAGAAAAAAAAAACCTATTAACCCTGTTTAGATGTGTTGCAAATACTTTTGTATTCTGTTACTTGTCCTTTAACTTTTTTATATGTATATTACAGTTTAGTCTTAAATATTTAATATAGTCATATTGTCAATATTTTACTTTATAACTTCTGGGTTTGGATATTTTACTTCAAGGTAAGAAAAATATTAGTTTGTATTTTCTCCTAAAACTCCTGAGATTCTACATATTGATTTTTAACTCACCTGAATATTTCTTGTACAATGTGTGAAATAGTGCTCTATATTTGTTTTATTTCAAGTAATAGTGGTCCATGCACCTTGTTGAATAAGCCTTATTTTCTACAATTGATTTGAAATATCAATTTAATCATATATTACATTGTTAGATACACACACACACACAAATACACACACACATGCACACACACACATTTGTCTCTTGAATGTTCATTTTATTTCATTCATCTACTCGATTATTTCTGTGTTGGTATCATGTTGTTTTCATTACTGAGACTTTATAACAGATTTAAATTTTTCAATATTTTATAATGGCTTGACATTTAAAAAATAAATAAATAGAATCAATCTGCATTTAAGAAAGAAAGAGAAGAAAAAGAAAGAGAAAGAAAGAAAGAAAAAGAAAGGGAGGGAAGGAGCAAGGGAGGAAGGGAGGGAGGGAGGAAGTGAGAAAAGGAGGAAGGGAGGAAGGGAGGGAGGGAGGAAGTGAGAAAAGGAGGAAGGGAGGAAGGGAGGGAGGGAGGAAGGAAGAATCTCCTACCTTTTGCAACATCATAGACGGAACTGGAGAATATTATGCTAAGTGAAATAAGCCAGTTGGTGAAAGACAAATACCACATGATCTCACCTATAAGTGGAATCTGTTCAACAAAATTAACTAATGAACAAAATAAACCATAGGCAAGGAAACATGGAACAGATTGAAAGTGCCCAGAGGGGATGGGGAAGGAGGACAATGGTGAAAAGAAGGAGAGGGGACTAAACAAAGAACATGTATGAAGGATCCATGGACATGGACACCAGAATGGGAATTGACTGTGGGTGAAGAGGGCAAGGTGGGATGGGAGGAGGAGGGCAAAGGGGGAAAAATTGAGAAACTGTAATATATTAAACATGATTTTAAAAGAAAAAAAAAGAATCCAAGAGTCAGGAATACCCTAGGAAGTAGGACCTTGGATGGGGGACTGGCCCAAGGGACTATGTATGGGACCATCAGGTGAAAGCTGAAATTCTGGAGGAGTAGCTATTCAGGTGAGAGTGAGGGGCTCAGAAGGAATGTGTACCCAGCAGGAACTAGGACCATGTAGGAGATGCAGCCACTGATAAGAAGTCTCCTGAGCAAAGAGGGGAGGAGAAATATGCTGGCTGCTCCTCTCTTTCTGCCCTCCAGTCTTTCAATATTTCCTCTACATTTGCAAAGAAGCCTGGGAATTGTAGTTTTCAGCATTCCACTTCCTGTAATACAGAACAAAACAGAACAGAGAAAGTGTCAGAGTGGATCTGAGAATAACTGAACAACTGATCATCAGTACAAATACTAAAAAGAAATGACCTGTGAGTTACTTCACAATTATACCTTACAAATGGGGACCACAAATTCTGGAAACACAGAAAAATATATATAATACATGGTTTAGTGATATATTATTTTACATATGTTCAATGACATTACATGATATGTTCATTGTTTTGACCCTCATTAGTAGTCCATAGTTCAGTGCACTATGAAAAGTGCCAAATTATGTTACACGAATGCATTTCTGTCCATCCCTGCACAGGCATATGATACCTGTAGCATCCCTTGACTTGTGCCTTTGATTTTCAATGCATAAATCTGCATTGTTAGCATATCCCAAAAGAACTGTGTTCAGTCTGTTTTTTAAAACAATATGCCTTATATTACAAGCATTAATTTGTTTATTTAGCTACTATTGTACATTAAACTCCATCTCTAATTTATTCTACAGAGAAAATCTGAGTTAATCTACAGCAAAGTAAACTTCTTCCAGTTTTGCAAGCTCAATTTCATGACATAACTGAGGGCCTAGTGAACAGTATGAATTGAAGAAATAAATTGGGGATAAACTCTCCTATGTGCTTCAGTTTATTTCAAAATGGTGGCTTGCAGTAAGGAAATCTAGGAAATCAAGACACATGAGAAACACTCCTGGAGGATCACAATTTGAACAGAATTAAACATTTGAAGTTTACTCATTATTGATTCAGAAAGTAAAATTCAAGTAGGAAAGACTGCAATCAGGTTATTAGGTCAAATGTGAGTCTCAGACTCTCCAGAGATCATGAATGGCATACAGAGCCTACAAACCATTTTCTCCTAGTCCTCCTATCTAAATGATTAGTCTTCACATTCAGTTGTCCAAGCTGTATACATCAGGCTTCCTTGCCCCCACTTGCCTCCCACTTTCCTTGGCAACAAGTCCTGTAAGTCCTACTTCTTATCACTATCTTTTTTTCACTTTGTTTTGCTTGTATCCAAGAACATGGTTTCATTTCAAATTCATATGTACTTGTAACTTGTCTACTATAACAGCTTTCTAACCAGCTTCCATTTTTGGTTCATAATTCATCTAATAAACCTTCCAATCTATATTTTCGTATGGTAACTGGAGTGGCATTTTTAATATCCTGATCCAATCATGTAACTACTTGGTTTAAACCTACAGTGGTCCCTTTTCCTATTAACTAAAGTCTATTACAACTTACTATTGAACACCACCACCAACAACAACAAAAAAAAACACAAAACACTATAAACATGACATATGAAACACTTCCTAATAAGACTCCAGCCTAACTTTATAGAACCTCTCCTGTAGTTTCCTTTTATTTAAGGATTGCCATTATAAGCAACTGAACTTTATTCAAAGTAGTACAGGTATGGATACAAAAATTTTCAGGTATCTGTTTTAGACTTTAGTACTGTTGGCTAAATATTTCCTGTTCTCTACCTTTGGGGTACATGGTGGGATTATTTCTCCCCTTGTAGTGGGTTGGTACATATGATCAGTTCTGGCCCACATGTTTTGTATTGTTGTGATATGGGTCCCTTCCAGACTGGAGCACTTATTGCTGATGCAAAACCTTGCAGGGCTCTTTCCCTTTGCCACAGTGTGTGATGGTGCTCAGCATGGAGGCTGCTCTGTTGGCCTCTCCCAGAGAAAGGAGTCTTGGTGCAAAGCTCCACAGGGATAGGTAGCATGAGTGAAAAATGAACACTTCTTATAAAAGCTTCTCAATTTGGTGGTACTTCTTGCTACAGTACAAGAGTAAGCAGACTTTTTTATAACACTTTTGTGGGTAGTGTAGATACTTGACTCCCTTTATCGTCCTCCTTTATGATCCTTAATGTTGTAAAAACAGACCCTAGGGTGGATTGCCCCAAGGGCCATAGTTTACCACTCCCTGCTATAGTAACTAAAAACAGGAAACAAAATATGTGTTCTTTCATCATTTTTTTTTCCATAAGTCTCTTCAGTTCTTGCTTATTTCTGGACCACCTCCCTCTGCTTCTTGCTGCACAAGGCCTAATGTAGTCACCATAGATGACTCAAGATAGCTGCCCTTGTCTCAACTTTTCAGCTTAAGTGTCTTTGATTTATTAGTTCAGATTATCCGAGGGCCATCTGATAGGTAACTTAACAACCAATGTATTGGGTAAGGGTATCATCTTTTATCCAGTTGGCATGGGCAGACTGAAGGTACATAGTGTTTCCTTTCAGAAGATGTGGATGTGACAGGCTATCTAAAAGGGGCCATGAACAGGGAAAGTTTCTAGATTTTTCTAATAGAGTACTCAAACATTTTGTACAGATGGTTTCCAATCCTCTCATTTGGTCTATGTGGCACATGTTTCTTTTCCCTGCTCTTGACCTGACAATCTTTGATACATATCCCAAGATTCAGCCTAAACACCTCCTCTGTGAGGTGTTTCATTGACCCTGAGCATCATCTCATGCCTGCCATCCAGTCCAACTAGGGAAAATTACTTGTTTCTCCTTTGTAGTCCCATAGTACCCTATATAAACATACCAAACTAATATAGTCACGTAGTGATTGCAAGTATATCTCCCTTAAAAGGAGCTAAACTTGATAAAGAAACCATAGCTCATTCACTGTCATGGTAGTTTTTTTGCTGCAGGGATGCTTCCTCATTAGTCCTTGAGGCACACTGTCACACAATAATTTCTATCATTCCAGATTTAGATTTGTCTTTGGAAACCATATCTGAGGTTCTTAGTAACAATAATTACCTCAAAATAGATTCATTGAATTTACATTTTCCTTTAGCAGAACAAATCTAATTTTCATAAGATTTATTTTCAGAAGTGCAGAAAGTGCAAAATCTACAAGCAGCCATGTATAAAATGTAATCCCTCCCTCCCCCAGATAAAATTCTGTCCTGAAGGTTAACAAGAATTAGATAACTGCTGCTTACAGGCTAAATTCACATGACAGCTTTTATGTGCCCAGTGCAGTACAACATTATAGACTTTCTAGCTTTAGTAACCAAACCACCACCAGCTGGCTTAACTTTAATAAAACATCAAGTTGCCATGTCTTTTTGGTTCTAGCATTTAGTATATGTACTGATTGCTTACAGTTCCTGGAAGCAAAAAGTAAATAGAACAATATCTTTAAAATATTTATTTATTTTAAATTATTATTTGTCAATACTTAAGTTTGGTAATGTCACTCTTTAAACATTTAGGGAACTTTTTTAGTATACGATGTCATTTAGAAGTAAAATTTGTCCTCTTTGAAGGTACGTTAATATTTGAAAATGCCAAAGTTTATGACTTGGGAACTACTTTTAGGCATTTTAATCTGAGAATGATCAATATCAGCTAGAGAATAATCAATTATTGGTTGATGGTAAACTCATTTTATCCATAGATTAGCATGTTCTTTCTTTGCTCTCATATGTGCCATGAAATGTTCTACTTGAGTATTCACTGATATTGTTCAGATGGTAAGAAACATGGGTTAGCAGTGCTATAGAGGCTGGAAGTCAAGGGGTGATAAAGAGGAAATAAAGTAGAGTAGCCAATAGGTAGTAGAGGGAGAAGTACTGAATAATTGCTGAGGGAATAAGTAGCAAGAAGAAAAAGCCCAGTATTTAGAGGCCAAGGAAATGAGGAAAGTCCTGACAGAGATAAAATACTGATCGAGAATAAGACATATTTTCAAAGAAATTGACCATATGCCTGTATACTGGACCCTTAATTAGTGGCTGTTGGGCTTCTGGGTATGTTTAATATACTACATGTTATTCTTATAGCCAAGGGCCATAGGAAAATACAAATTCTGCCTTGGGCCAGCTCTTCATTTTCTCCACGAGGTCCTCACGACAGCAGATACATGTTTAGAAACAGTAATCAGTGATTGGGGTGACTGTGTCACTGTGGTTGAACCTAAACACCAAGACCAAGTTCTAGAGAGATATTTTGATTAAATTGAAGTTTTCTTTCTTTAAAGCCAATTAGGCCTAATCAGCATCAGGTAAAGCAGGCTGTGAGAATGGCTCTACTTGTCCCACCTTGTCCCAAAAACTCAAACACAGGACTCTGGTTCAATCACAATGAGATGAGATGTCCTATTTTGACCAACAACGGACAATGGAGCTGGAGCAAGCTGGCCTAGGTTCCCTTCCAAATCTACCTAACAGGAAGGAAAGAAAGCATCTAAGGAGAGATAGAGAGATGCTAGGACCTGTAAGAACAGCTCTAAGTTCCTACCGTCTCTTTGGAGAGATCAGGAAGAAAGAGAAGAGAGGCCATGCCCGCATATGAAATAACTTTTGTCGCCTTTGAAATTTGTCCTATAAACATGCTTAAACTTTAGCAACAATTCTTCCTTTGGAAGCCAAGTTTCTTGCTACTGATCCTAGAGAGGTAGGAATCAATTTAGGAATGAGACAGGAAGGAAACTGTCTTGATTCTTCCTAGAGACCAATAGTGCCTCACTTCTCAATTTATTCCCTTCTGTTATAAAAATACATTGAAGACAGGATAGAATAGCACCCACCAAGTGCAATATTCAGGTCATCTCAGATCTTTGTGAATTTCCATTGAACAAAACTTGTTAATTATTTATAAGTCTCTGACCCTCGTATCCTAAATATTACCAATATTTCAGACTTTCACTAAACTCCCAGCCCAGGTATGACCATTATTATATCTGACCCCTTTACCTTAACAGTCTTCTTTCTGAATATTGCCTGCCTACCTGACTGTTCAAAGACCTTCCAACTCATTTTTAAGTGCCCTTACATCTTGAGCTCAAGCTTCTCATTCTTGATTTTTAAGAGAGTATTTGAGCAGCCCATATTTTCCAATAGAAAACTTTTTCATTTTTTTAAAACAGCAAAAGAGCTTTTTACAAGGAACCAGTTTAGCAACATTCATTTCTGAAGTCATTTTTATAGGCTGTAAATAAATTTGCAAAATCATGTACCTTCATGGTAATAACATGAACCTGAAATTACAAGGTAATTAAACTCAAAGCATGTGAGTAGAGTACTACAATACTAAATTACTTCTTGGTGCCAGGAGTCAAGATTTTATGTTGCTAAGCACTAATGTAAAATGAATTAGTACTGAAGTTCTAAGCTACCACCCTCTGGGAATTATGGGGTCTGCCTCTGCAGTTGCCAGAGTGTAATTGATGATGGCATGGAGCAGAAGCAGTGGTGTAAGAATGTTCAGAGAAGACTTGTTACAAAAGTTTATTGAGATCTTAAAGCAAGTCCTGTGTTCTTGATGGAAGGCAAATATAAGCACCTCAGTGGCTATATAAATAATGACTGCCATAAAAGTCAGGCCTCAAATCAAACCTGAATATATCTGAATATTTGAAAATGGAGGTGATAGTTTGACAGTATAGCTTGAGTTTATTTACACCATAGGAAAGTTCTGGAAGAGATTTTTCCAGGGTGGAAATGGAAAGTTTTCAGATCACAGTTTGGACTGTCTAATCTCAGTGGAAAAAACTTCAAAGCGAAGTATTTCCCCTGAAGCCAACTGTCTTCCCCCAAAGAAGCTGCCCAGCAGACTGTGGCTGCCATCTTGATATAGGCACTGTCTTCTTGGACTGTGCTTATCTGCTACACCAGATGGCTGCCACCAAAGGGGTTTCTTTACTCTTCTGAAAAGAAATAGATAAAATACTTCAGGTCACCTCCATGTTGTCTGTCTGGGTCTCCTAAGACAATAAGGGGGCATACTGCTTTCCAGCCTTAAGGAACTGGTGTTATCTATGGTGTGTTGTGGCTCAGCTGAAGCAGCTATAAAATGTACTAGGGAAAGAGTCAATGTTGTCACCTCTCTAGGACCTTGGGATGGCTTATCCCTCAACCTAAGGTCACTTCTCTTTTCAAGGTTGTCCCCTCACACAATGTTTTTCTTTTAAGCTCTGATTATTTTTTGCAGCATCTTGCCTCTTCAGACCTAAAGAAGGTAACCATGCCTCTCTTATTAACCCTGGAGTACTGTGCCATTCCTTGTGGTTTTCCTACATCCACCCACAACTTTTAAATATTCCCTTCCTTAAGTTCTCCTTGGATTATCTTAATTTTAATAAACCATCTGTTTCCTTTTGGCATACTAACTGATATTCTTATTAACGTATGGGGGGAATTTTTGAGTTAAATATTTGTCATTGATATCTATTTAATTGTTAAGAGAATGTAGTCTGTGAAATGCAAATTCTAATTCTAATTCCTTGTGGTATTATTTTTGTTTTTGTGACTTGTGTGCTTAAGTTGGTTTATTCTTATAAATGATTCATGAGTGTTTAAAAAAAATATTCCTTATATGGGAGACAGAGTTCTACATAGATTCATTATGTTAAACTTTAAAAAAAAATTAGACTCACCAAAAGTCATGAGACCTTTGAAAATATCTAGATTTGAAATATTCCTAGACCATGAACTTTCTCTCATAAAATGTAGTAATGTATGATCGAAAAATGTAAGTCAACCCCTAGATCCCTAAAGAGAGAGGCCTCATAAGCTCTCATGAGTAGAAAATGAAGCCAATGGACAGGTGGGAGCTGGACTCTCTGCTAAGTTCACTTACAAACTCAGTTCACCTGGGTCAGACCCTCAGAATTTGAGCTTCAACAAAACTGTGCATAGCTACCTCCCAAAGACCTTTGGAACACCTCCCTGTAATTAGATCTGCAAGTATAAAGTCTATACAGAAAAAGACCTGTGTCTATGAATCTAGTTCACTGTGCCACCGGCCAAGGCACCCAACAGTGGTGGTACAAGTGTAGTCATAGCTGCCCAGAGACAGAGAGCACAGATTTGTGTTTTGTGAAAAATGTATGATTTTTCGATCATACATTACATTTTATGAGAGAAAGTTCATGGTCTAGGAATATCTCAAATCTAGAAATAGCATAGAGAAGAAGAAATCAGAGATTTCTTCAGTTCTTTTTCTCTTGATCTTTGCTTTTGTAGCTATCTCTGTAAGGCTAGTGTCTAATAAGAGATATTAACATATATTAAACTTTTAATTAATGAATATAAACTTTTAATGCTCAAATGTTTTATGTATTTTAATCATTTTGTCTGCTCAATTTACTAGTATCTAAAAGATACGTGTTCAAATTTCTTATGATTGTCAGTTTTTGCCTCGAGGCTCTTTTCTTCATAAATATAACTTATCTGTCATGTATTCCATTTCCTGATCTTGTTTCTCCAAGGTGACAGTTACCTTTTAGTTAATTTATCTTAAATTATTATCAATTGGTAATGAATTAATATATTGTCTGAAGCCATAGGCTATATCTAGAAAGCCCCTCTATTTCTGAATAGGTTCAGTTCTAAAAGATTCTGCTCATAACTGAGAGACCACTAGTGCCTTTTGTGGCCATATTTAATGAGCTTTTGATTTGGTGTGCTTCTTTGCTTTATTTATAGTGGCTTGCATAAATGAAAGATCCCATGTTTAGAGAATATGATTAGAGGCTCTTCTGTATTAACCTAAATCACGTTTGTGTTCCATAATGAGAAAGAGATGGAATGAATGGTGAGAGTCATAGTAGATATGTAATTGAGATCCCCCTTCAAGGAAGGACTCCTTGCTCAGCTGTGAGATGTGTAGCTAGCTGATCACCTCCAGCTGTTACCTCCTTCAGTGGGCCCTAGCTTTTGAGCCAACGTGTAAGGTACATGGAGGTGGTCTGGCTCCCTCACCCAGATGCATGGGTAACTGGAGGGAGCAGCTCCTCACAACCTTGAAGGAGTCTGATAAAACAGTGTTCCCATGACTTTGAGACCTGGGTGTGATAAATTTCCCCATAGCCTTGAGTAGGCTCGCATGCATAGCTCATGATAGTTACTTCACCTTCTGGCCTGTAGCCTGCTTTGTTTAGGGCTAGTATTTAAGAGGTAGGAGCTTTGGACAAGGTGGAGAGTCAGGGCACCAACTTGGATATGAGTTTTGTGGGCTGTGTGACTCCCCCCACATGGGCTTGTGGTCTGTGTGTGTCATGGACATGGGCTTCATGGCCTGTGTGATTTCCCTGGACCTGAGCTTATGCCTGTGTGACTCTCCCAAATAAAGGCATGTAAAGCATCCCCAAGGCTGCACCACACAAGGTCACATTCTTTTTAGAGTAGGCACAGACTATGACTAAGCAGCACAGTGATACAAGGGCCAGGGGTGTCCAACATGAGGCCCACAGGCCTCATAGGGCCCAGGATGGTTATGAATGAGGCCCAACACAAAATTGTCTATTTACTTAAAACATTATGAGATTTTTTTTGTTTGTGTTAGTGTTTGTGTATTTAATGTGTGGCCCAAGACAACTGTTCTTCCAGTGTGGCCCAGAGATGCCAGAAAGTTGGACACCCATGGTTCTTCCCAGGGGAACACTCCTCTTAAGGGCTGGCTATGCTCTGCAGAGTCCTCTTGGGCTGCAAGATATATGTAAGGTCTGAACATCTTCCCTGCCCAATTTAGCTTCCTCCCTTGTCCTTTCACAAATGTTATTTACTTCAAACTATTCTGTAATCCTAATTTGGTCTAAACATTTACTTCCCAGAGGATCCAACTGATACCAGAGTTAACCAAAAATTTCCATTCCAAACCAGTTCTTTTACTTTCTCTCCATGCTGCTTCTGTAATTATTCTAGAAAGATTAAAGATTTTATTTCAATTGAATCAATTTTATTTCAGCCTGTAATGTACCCAACAGATTCATCAATAAGTTCAGTACAACATTGGCTCATCATACTTCTACAACTCTTGACTTGTCTCAAGTTATTTTCCTTGAGTAAACTCCACGCCATTGAGGCACAAATGTTTTTTGTTTCTTAATTTAATCTTGTATTTTATTTCATTTAACATTTAGTCGTCTTATACAGCCTCCCCTGAGTGTTCACCACACTGCAGTCCATGACCATGAGTACTTTTTCCTTTTTGCTCAATCCCTCCACCCCCTAACCTCCCTGCCCCAAGCTGTCATCTGCTCTCCATCTATGAATCCGTTTCTGTTGAGCTTGTTAGTTCAGTTTGTTCATCAGAATCCACATATGAGTGAAATCATATGGTAGTTGTATTTCTCTGCTTGGCTTATTTCACTTAGCATAATGTTATCCAGGTCCATCTATACTGTTACAGAGGGTAAAATTTTCTTCTTTTGTATGACGAAGTAGAATTCCATTGTGTAAAGTCCCATAGTTGTTTTATCCACTCATGTACTGATGGACACTTGGGCTGCTTCCATACCTTGGCGATTGTAAATAATGCTGCAATGAACATAGGGGTGCTTATGTTCTTTAGAATTAGTGTTTTGAGTTCATTCAGATAAATACCCAGGAATGAGATTGCAAGGTCAAACAGCAGATCAATTTTTAATTTGGGGGGGTATTTATTTTTAGTTTATTTTTTTGTTCAAATACATTTGTCTCCACCTTCCTACGGCTTTCCACACTGGTTGTACCCAACCTGCATTCCCACAAACAGTGCAAATGGGTGCCCTTTTCTCCACATCCTCACCAGCACTTGTTTGATTTATTGATATAGCTATTCTGGCAGGTGTGAGATGTTATTTCATTGTAGTTTTAATTTGCATTTCTCTGATACTTAGTGACATTGAGCATCTTTTCATATGTCTATTGACCATCTATATGTCCTTGTTGGAGGAGTGTCTTTTCAGGTTCTTTGCCCATTTTTTAATTGGATTATTTGGTTTTTTGGTGTTGAGTTTTGTAAGTTCTTTATAAATTTTGGATATTAACATTTTATCAGATGTATTGGTGAATATTTTCTCTCATTCTGTGGGTTGTCTTTTTATTTTGTTGATGATTTCCTTTGCTGTGCAAAAACTTTTTAGTTTGATGTAGTCCAATTTGTTTATTTTTATTTTTGTTTCCTTTTCCTGGGGATATATATCTGATAAAAAAATTTGTATAGGCAATATCTGAGATTTGGCTGCCTATGTTTTCTTTTATGACTTCTGAGGTTTGGGATTAAGATTTACATATTTGATCCATTTTGAATTTCTTCTTGTATGTGGTATAAGGAAATGGACTAGTTTCACTTTTCTGCACATATCTGTCTAATTTTCCCAACACCATTTATTGAATGAACTATCTTTCGCCCATTGTATGTGCTTGCTTCCTCTGTCAAATATTAATTGACTATAAGGTGTGGTTTTATTTCTGGGATCCCTACTCTGTTCCATTGGTCTATGTGTCTGTTTTCATGCCACTACCAGACTGTTTTGATTACTATGTTCTTATAGTATAGTTTCATATTAGGTAACATGATTCCTTCAACATTTTTCTTCTTTCTCAGGATCTCTGTTGCTATGCTAGGCCTTTTGTGGTTCCATATAAAATTTTGAAATAATTGTTCTAGTTCTGTGGAATACATTATTGGAATCTTGATACTGAATCTATAGGTTGCTTTGTGTAGTATGGACATTTTAATGATGTTAATTTTTCCTTTCCATGAACACAGTATGTACTTCCACTTATTTGTATCTTCTTCAGTTTCTTTCTTCAGCGTCTTATAATTTTCTGAGTACAGGTCTTTTACATCCTTCGTTAGGTTTATACCTAGGTATGTTATTCTTTTTGAAGCAATTATGAATGGGATTGTGTTCTTAATTTCTCTTTCTGTTAGTTTGTTATTCGCATATAAAAAGACAACTGATTTCTGGATGTTAATTTTGTACATTGCTGCTTTGCTGAAATCATTTATCAGTTCTGGTAGTTTCTTGGTGGAATCTTTGGGGTTCTGCATGCACAGTATCATGTCATCTGCAAATAAAAATGGTTTTACTTCTTCCCTTCCAATTTGGATGTATTTTTTTTCTTCGTCTTGTCTGACTGCTGTGGCTAAGACTTCCTGTACTATGTTGAATAAGAGACGTGAAAACAGACATCCCTGTCTTGTTTCCAATATTAAAGGGAATACTTGTAGTTTTTGCCCATTGAGTATGGTTCTGGCAGTGGGTTTGTCATATATGGCCTTTATTATGTTTACGTATGTTCCCTCTATTCCCACTTTACTGAGAGTTTTTCATAAATGGATGCTGGATTTTATCAAAATATTTTCCTGCATTTATTTATATGATCATATGTGGTTTTTATCCTTCATTTGTTTTCATGTGGTGAATCACATTTATTTATTTATTTGTGAATATTGTGCCAACATTTCATTCCTGCAATAAACCCCACTCAATCATGGTATATGATCTTTTTGATGCATTGCTGTATTTGGTTTGCTGATATTTTCTTGAGGACTGTAGTGTCTATGTTCATCAGGGATATTGGCCTATAATTTTCTTTTTCTGTAGAATCTTTATCCGGTTTTGGAATTAGGATAATTTGGCCTCATAAAATGAGGTTGGGAAACTTCCCTCCTCTTGAATTTTTTGAAATAGTTTGAGGAGAGGTGTTAGTTCTTCTCGAAGTGTTCAGTAAAATTCACCTGTGAAGCAATCTGGTCTGGAATTTTTGTTTATTGGGAGTTTTTTTTAAATTACTACTTCCATTTTATGAGGTGTAATCTGTATATTCAGATTCTCTGATTTTTCCTGATTTAGTTTTGGAAGATTCTATGTTTCTAGGCAGGTATCCATTTCATCCAGGTTGTCCAGTTTCTTAGCCTATAGTTGTTCCTAATGTTTTCTTACAATCCTTTGTATTTCTTTGGTGTCAGTTGTTATTTCTCCTCTTTCATTTCTGATTTTATTTATTTGGATCTTTTCTCTTTTTTCCCTTGATGAGTCTGGTTAAAGATTGGTCAATCTTATTTATTTTTTCAAAGAACCATGTCTTGGATTCATTGAACTTTTGTATTTATTTTCTAGACTCTGTTTCATTTACTTCTGCTCTAATCTTTTTTTTTGTTTGTTGTTTTTTTTTAATTTATTTACTTTTTAAATACATTTGTCTCTGCATCCCCCCCACTTCTTTCCCTTGCTCCCTCCCTCCTTCCCTCCCTCAGCTCTTCCCCTTTGGTTTTGTCCATGAGTCCTTGCTATATGTTCCTTGACATTCCCCTTCCCTTCCCTTTCCCTGCCCCCGTCTTCCCTCTTGTCTTTGTTGATTTCTTTTCCTTTCAGTGTTGCTGGTCATATTTTCCTTGCATCTTTGCATTGTTGGTTAGGTTCCGCTTATAGGTGAGATCATATGGTATTTGTCTTTCGCCCCCTGGCTTATTTCGCTTAGCATGATATGCTCTCCAGTTCCATCCATGCTGTCGCGAAGTTTAGTAGTTCTTTTTTTCTTTCTGCTGTGTAGTATTCCATTGTGTATATGTACCATAATTTTTTAATCCAATCATCTACTGATGGGCATTTAGGTTGCTTCCAACACTTGGCTATTGTAAATTGTGCTGCTATGAACATTGGGGTGGATAGGTTCTTTTGTATTGGCGTTTTGGTTTCTTAGGGTATAGTCCCAACAGGGTAATCACTGGATCAAAACGCAGTTCCATTTTCACCTTTTTGAGGAAATTCCACACTGCTTTCCACAATGGATGAGCCAGTCTTCATTCCCACCAACAGTGTACTAAGGTTCCCTTTTCTCCACAGCCTCGCCAGCACCTGTTGTTTGTGGATCTGTTTATGATGGCCATTCAGACCAGTGTGAGATGGCACCTCATTGTGGTTTTGATCTGCATTTCTCTGATGGCTAGTGATGCTGAGCATCCTTTCGAATGCCTCTGGGCCCTCTGTATCTCTTCCTTGGAAAAGCATCTGCCCAGGTCCTTTGCCCATTTTTTAATTGGATCGTTTGTCTTCTTGGGGTGGAGTTGAGTGAGTTCTTTATATATTTTGGAGATCAAACCTCTATCTGATGTATCATTAGCAAATATATTTTCCCATACGATTGGCTTCTTGTTCATTTTCCTGATGTTTTCTTTAGCCTTGCAGAAGCTTCTTATTTTGAAGAGGTCCCACTTGTTTATTCTTTCCTTTATGTCCCTTGCTTTAGGAGACATATCAGTGAAAATATTGCCACATGGGATATCTGAGAATTTCCTGCAAATGTTCTCCTCTAGGACTTTTATAGTGTTGCAACTTATATTTAAGTCTTTTATCCATCTTGAGTTTATTTTTGTGTATGGTGTCAACTGATGATACAATTTCATTTTTTTGCATGTAGCTGTCCAGCTCTCCCACAGCATTTGTTGAAGAGACTATTATTACTCCATTTTATGTTTCTGCCTGCTTTGTCGAGTATTAGTTGCCCATATAGACCTGGACTTACTTCTGGGCTTTCTATTCTGTTCCACTGGTCTATGGGTTTGTTCTTGTACAAGTACCAGATTGTTTTGAGTATAGTGGTTTTGTAGTATAGTTTGATGTCCAGAATTGTGATCCTTCCTACTTTGTTTTTCTTTCTCAAAATTGCTGCGGCTATTCGAGGTCTTTTATGGCCCCATATAAATTTTTGAAATGTCTGTTCTATTTCTGTGAAATAGGTCATTGGTATCTTAATAAGGATTGCATTGAATCTATAAATTGCTTTGGATAGTATGGACATTTTGATGATATCAATTCTTCCAATCCATGAGCATGGTATATGCTTCCATTTATTTGTGTCTTCCTTAATTTGTTTCTTTTGTATTGTATAGTTTTCTGCCTACAGGTCTTTTACCTCCTTGGTTAAATTTATTCCTAAGTACTTTATTTTTCTTGTTGCTATATCGAATGGTATTTTTTTTTTCTGATTTCTTCTTCTTCTATTTCATTGCTGGTGTACAAAAATGCCTTTGATTTCTGAATGTTGACTTTGTATCTTGCTGTTCTGCCAAATTAACTTATTAGGTTGAGGAGTTTTTTGGTAGAGTCTACATACAGGGTTTTCTATGTACACTATCATGTCGTCTGCAAAGAATGATAGCTTTACTTCCTCCTTTCCTATTTGGATGTCTTTTATCTCTTTCTCTTGTCTGACCGCAGTGGCTAGGACATCCAATACTATGTTGAAAAGAAGTGGTGAAAGTGGACACCTTTGTTGTGTTTCCAATAATAGTGGGAAAGCTTTTAGTTTTTGCCTGTTGAGTAAGATGTTGGCTATAGGTTTCCCATATATGGCCTTTATTATGCTAAAGAATGCTCCATTTATTCTCATTTTGCTGAGTGTTTTGAACATAAATGGGTGCTGTACCTTATGGAATGCTTTTTTCTGCATCTATCGAGATGATCATGTGGTTTTTGTCTTTTCTTTTATTTATGTGATATATCACATTTACTGATTTGCATATATTGAACATCCCTGCATCCCTGGGATGAATCCCACTTGATCATGGTGGATAATCTTTTCAATGTATTGCTGGATGCGGTGTGCCAATATTTTGTTGACGATTTTAGCATCTATGTTCACCAGCAAAATTGGCCTGTAGTTTTCTTTCTTTGTAGGGTCTTTATCGGGTTTTGGTATTAGGGTGATGCTGGCCTCATAGAAAGAGTCTGGGAGTCGTCCCTCCTCTTGGATTTTTTGGAATAGCCTGAGAAGGACAGGTGTTATCTCTTCTTTAAATGTTTTGTAAAATTCTCCTGTGAAACCGTCTGGCCATGGGGTTTTGTGTGCCGGGAGTCTCTTGATTATTGCTTCAATTTCCCCAGCTGTTATCGGTCTTTTCAAGCTTTCCATTTCTTCTTCCTTTAGTGTTGGAAGATTATACTTCTCTAGAAATGTGTCCATTTCATCCAGGTTTCAAATTTCTTGGCATATAATTGATCATAGCAGTTTCTTACAATCCTTTGTATTCCTGTGGTATCAGTTGTTATTTCTCTTCTTTCATTTCTGATATGATTTATTTGGGTCCTCTCCCTTATTTTCTTGATGAGTCTGCTTAAAGGCTTGTCAATTTTGTTTTTACAAAGAACCAGCTCCTGGATTGGTTGATCCTTTGAATTCTTCTTTTCATCTCTAATGATCATTCAGTTCTTCTCTAATATTGACCATTTTCTTCCTTCTACTTGCTCTGGGATTTATTTGTTGTTGTTTCTCCAGTTCTTGAAGTTGTAATATTAGGTCTTTTATTTGAAATATTTCTATCTTTTTTAGGTAAGCCTGTATTGCTATGAACTTCCCTGTCGGGACTGCCTTTGCTGTGTCCCATAGGTTTTGGACTGTTGTCTGTTCAGGTTCATTTGTTTCCAGAAATTTTTTGATTTCTTCTCTTATCTCATTATTGACCTATTCATTGTTTAACAGTCTACTGTTTGTCTCCATGACTTTGCAAGTTTTTGAAGTTTCTCTTTGAGATTGATTTCCAGTTTCAATCCCTTGTGGTCTGAGAAAAAGTTTGGTATTACTTCAATTTTCCTGAATTTGCTGAGGTTTGCTTTGTGCCCTATCATGTGGTCTATCTTTGAAAAACTGCCATGAGCATTTGAAAAGAATGTGTATTTTTCTTTTTTGATGTGTAAGATTTTATATATGTCAGTTAAGTTTATTTGATTCAGTGTGTCATTCAGCTCCACAATATCCTTATTGATGTTTTGTTTGGAAGATCTGTCCAATTTTGACAATGGGGTGTTGAAATCCCCTACTATCAGTGTGTTGCTGTCTATATTTTTTTGAAGTCATCCAACAATTTCCTTATATACTTGGGGGCTCCTATATTGGGAGCATATAAGTTTACAATGTTTATGTCTTCTTGATAGATTCTTCCTTTAAATATTATAAAGTGCCCCTCTGGGTCTCTTTTTATGGCCTTTCTTTTGAAATCTACTTTGTCTGATACAAGTATGGCAACCCCTGCTTTCTTCTCTTGCCCATTTGCTTGGAGAATTTTTTTCCATCCCTTTACTTTCCATCTGTGTAGGACTTTTGCTCTGAGGTAGGTCTCTTGTAGGCAGCATATGTGTGGGTCATGTTTTCTTATCCATTCAGCTATCCTGTGTCTTTTGATTGGGACATTTAGTCCATTTACATTGAGAGATATTACTGATAGAAATCTACTCATTTTTTCTCTTTGTATCTGTTTTTTTTCTCTTTCTCACTCTTTTACTTCATCTTCTTAAACCAATCCCTTTAGCATATCTTGCAGTGCTGGTTTGGTCGAGATGTATTCTTTTAGCCCTCTTTTTTCTGGGAAACTCCTTATTTCCCCTTCTGTTTTAATTGAGAGGCTTGCTGGGTAGAGCAGCCTTGGCTCTAGGCCCTTGTTTTTCATGGCTTGGAATATTTGTTGCCATTCCCTTCTTGTAGTGTTTCTGTTGAGAAGTCAGCTCCTAGGCGTATCGGGGCCCCCTTGTATGTTACTTTCTCTTTCTCCCTTGCTGCCTTGAGGATTCTCTTTTTGTCTTTGATAGTTGCCATTTTAGTGATGATGTGTCTTGATGTGGGCCTCCTTGTGTCCCTCTTGAGTGTGGTCGTCTGTGCCTCATGAATACATAAGACCTTTCATCCCCTCAAATTCGGGAAATTTTCCATCATTACTTTTTCGAGGAGGTTCTCTATCCCTTGCTCCTCTTCTTCTCCTTTTGGCATCCCTATTATGCAGATATTATTGCTTTTCAGGTTCCTCTGCATTTCCCGAAATTCCTCTTCATTGTTTTTGAGTCTTTTTTCTATTTCTTGTTCTTCCTCGGAGCTTTTTTTACCTTATCCTCCACCTCACTGATTAGATCCTCGGCTTCATCCAGCCTCCTTTTGATTCCTTCTACTGTGTTCTTCAATTCAGAAATGGTATTCTTCATATCCTCTTGTGTCTTCCTGATAGGTAATAAGTCCTTTTCTAGGTTGATATAGTTAGGTGTAAGATCCTGATAGTTTCTCTGCAGTTTCTCATACTTATCTTTGAGCTGGCTGAGCTCATTGAGCTTCTTTAGAGCCAGTTTTGAATTCAGTATCTGATAGTTCCCTTGACTCTATTTCATTTAGCTCTCTCTGTGGGGATTCCCCTTTTCCACTCATTTGGGAGGAACTTCTTTTTCTTCCCATTTTTGTGAGAGTTTATTAAGTTATTTATTTATTTATTTATTTTTGTTTCTGCTTCAATTGGGCTGTCTAGATTTCCTGACTTTGTGGATTAAACTTCTCTGGTTGTAGCTGGGTCTTTTTATCTATCTATCTATCTATCGATCTATTTATCTATTTATTTATTCATTTTTTCTTTTCTTTTTGGGCCTGCCTAGGATGATGTCAGTTGTTGACCGTATATGACCTTGGGTCATTTGTTTGAGCCTTCCAGGAGTCTAATGTCTGTGTCTGACTCCTGCTTTGGGCCGCTCTGTGACTCCTTCAACCAGGGATCCACTGTTTCTGTGGATCACTCTTCATTCTTACGCCAGCTCCTCAAGCACGCTCCCTGGCCCAGTAGGGTCCCCTGCCCACCTGGGCATACGCCTGCTTGCTCTAGGCCAGGAGCACTTATTCGCAACCTCGTGTACTCATCTGGGACCCGCGCCGGGCAGGCGCGCGGGGACTGGTCAGTTTAAAGTCTTCTATTGTGTGCTTTCTCCACTTTTGGCTCTTTGGGGCATTGCCTGCCCACATAAAATGGAGACTACGGAATGGGGAGGGAGTCAGGACTCCCCGGTTCCTCCTCCCGTTCTTTCTCCAACGCCTCTGTCTCCAATCTCTCCTCAAGGCTCTCTATGCAGCTGTGTCACCCCTTTGGCCAGGGATCCTCTATTTCTTCCAGCTTTTCTGCACCTAGCCCCCACAACTCACACACACACAAGATGTGTGTGGAGGGCGCAAAAGGCAAATTAATTGATTCCCTATGCCTGAGTGAGATGGTAGCTGCAGAGTGGGAGATGAGTTATCACGGGGGCTCTGTTGGCCACCATCTCAGTTCTCTTCACAAAGTTTTCCTCACCAATCTTTTCCTAGGCACCAGCCCACTCTGCTGCTGCCTCTGCCCATAGATCAAGGAGGGCGGCTGCCACTGCAAACTTTTGTGTTGGCCCTTTATATGTCTCTTTGCAACCTGAGCTGCCTGTCTCTGGCAGAGAGAGCCCCTAAGCTTTTTGGGGTTGTGTTTTGTCTGTGTGTTTTCCTGGTTTTAGCTGCTGTAGTCTAGGGGTCCCTGTTTATGGTTCAGACCCTGTTCTTCTCAGGGGGATCGAACTGGCTGTTTCAATGTCCCTCTGGTGCTGGTGCCTATGGGCGCCCAGCCTACCCTCTCGAGCCTCCACCGCCCTTCTCACCCATTAGGATGTGTGAGAGTTGAATCCACTGTCTGTCTCCAGCTCCAAGGCTCCTTTCCCTCTATTGTTGCATTGTTTTCCAGGTGATTTCTCCACTATTTAGTCGCACTTCCACTTTGGTCTTGGGAGGAGTTTAGCGTGACTCCCATTCACTCCTCTGTCATCTTCAAATCTCCTTGCCTGTTTCTATTATGTTTAAGAAGCTTGAAATGACTTTTTGGTATTTATCCATGTTTTGACTAAATTTTGTAGAATTTTTCCCCTAAGAAAACCAAAAGAACTCTTAATCCTTTTTAAGATGTGTTGCAAATACCCCCCTTTTCTATTACTTGTCCTTTAACTTTTTTGTATGTATATTACTATATAGTCTTAAATGTTTAATATAGTCATATTATCAATATTTTACTTTACAGCTTCTGGATTTGAATATTCTATTAGGGTAAGAAAAATATTATTTTGTTTTTTCTCCTAAAACCCCTTACTTAGATTTTACATATTGATTTTTAACTCACCTGCATACATTTGTTTCTAGAATACTCATTTGTTTTCATTGATCTACTTGATTATATCTGTGCTGGTATCATGTTATTTTCATTGCTGAGACTTTATAATGGATTTAAATTTTTTAATATTTTATAACGGATCTTGATATTTAAAAAAATAAATAAATGAAATCTGTCTGCATTTAAAGAAAAAAGAAAAGAATAAGGAACTCCTATCTTTTGTGACTGCATTGATGGAACTGGAGAATATTAAGCTAAGTGAAATAAACCAGTCAGTGAAAGACAAATACCATATCATCTTACCTGTAAGTGGACTCTATTCAACAAAATAAACTAATGAACAAAATAAACCACAGCATGAAAACATGAAGCAGACTGAAAGTGGCCAGAGGAGATGAGGAAGGAGGACAATGGTGGAAAGAAGAGGAAGGGACTAGGTAAAGAACATGTATGAATGACCCATGGACATGGACAACAAAGTGGGAATTGACTGTGGGAACAGGGAGTGGAGTAGGATAGTGGAGGAGGGTAAAAGGGGGAAAATTGATACAACTGTAATAAAATACATATGATTTAAAGAAAAAGAAAGGAAATCACTAGGGTACTTCACATTTCACAGGAAAAAGAGGATCCATTTCCAATATAATTTGTAATGGAAGCAAGTCTGGTCTCATTCTCTATCTGGGGGCCTTCCAATATCCTCCATTCCAACATGCCAGAGCTTGACAGCAACAAGACTGTCAGCAAGAGAAAGAGGTAAAAGACAAAATGAGCCACTTAGGTAGGCTTAACCTGTCCCCTGGAGTGCTGAACATTTGCTTTGGGACTTCTGCAACATCTAACGCTGGCGGTGTTGTGATACTGCTGTTTGGTCCTTGTTGGTTTTTTACTTTGGGTCTCAGTTTGCAGACTTGCATCTTTCTGAAGACCAGTAACTATTTATAAGCCTCAAATGATTATTAGTGCATATATGGAGGCAAGTGGAATTGCTAGCAATGCATAAGTTAAATTGATTTGCACCTATAGTTTGCATTTATTCTCCTGGTACCTTTGACACTAGTGTTGTGATTGAACTGACATGATGAAGATTAATTATATGAACTCTATTTTTTTGCTGAATTTTTGTGCAGCCAAGTTGATTATTTTACTTGATTTTCTAAGTTTGATACCTAATAGCAAGATGGGCAACATTTCCTGGGTTTGCTCAGCACCATCATAGATTAACTACCCCAAACTAGTCTGATCTATTAAGCCTCCAGAGAAAGGGTTTTGGTAGTGACAGTACACCAGCTTACTTGATTGGTAAGGAGAAGTAGAAGACTGCTCCCTTCTTGTAATTCTGCAAACATTTGGATTTGGGCAGGGTTCTTGAGAATAAAATAATTGTGCTTCTAAAGTGGGTATAAATCTGCCATACACACAAGAAATGGCAATTTAACCCTGGCTGGCGTGGCTCAGTGGACTGAGTGTCAGGATGCAAACCAAAAGATCAGTGGTTCAATTCCCTGCCAAGACACAGGCCTGGGTTGCAGGCCAGGTCCCCAGTTGGGGATGTGCAAGAGGCAACCGATCAATGTTTCCTTGCACACCGATGTTTTTCTCCCTCTCTTTCTCCCTCCCCTCCCCTCTCTCTAAAAACGAAAATAAAAAATTAAAAAATGACAATTTGTTTAGTTTTTGTGCTAACCAATATTGACCAATAATTAGCATTACCTTCTGTGCTCACTGTTCTACTCACACCAGTGTTCCTGGGTTGATGCTATAGATGCATCTAAAGGTCCCAACTGAAGTCACACAAAAGCAGAATCATTGAGGTGTAGTCTGTGCATATCTAGTTATAGTTTAGGAGGCAGCTCTACTCTCCCTTTAGATTCTAGGGAGATCCTAAGGCCTCTAAATATGAACACATTGCAGTCACTCCTATAGGATTCATTGTCCAAGCCTGTGTGTGCATTGGAAGAAGCAGCTGGGATATTTCTGCAAGGGGCTGGGAGTGGGAATTCTCTGCTGAGATTATAAAACACATGTGTCTGATGTTTCAGACCTTTGGCACCCACACCTGCTGCCCCAGAGTAGGGGAGAGCCTCTGGGCTCTCTCCAAACCCTGCACCACTCCTGTGTGTCAGCAAGACAGTCCCCAGCTCCAGCCTGCTTCCTAGGACACCCATGCCCAACAATGCTTCTGTCTCCCAGTTGGCTGATAACTGCTGTTTCCATCCCTGAGACACAAGCTGAGGTTTAACCAACTCCTAAAGCAGAAAGCCCAGATCCAGGAAACAGAGCCTTATAACCTTTTTGTGCTGGTCCTAGAGAAAAAACACTCTTTGTTTTTCCAGTTCCCTTAGGTGAGTCAAAAGAAAGCACAATTTACTGTGTCTAGAAGTGTACCTGCCTCATTCATATTTGAATTAACTTTCCTAATGTATGTTTTCTGCATTAGTCAGTGTTCTGGAAACAGAAGACAAAGGTGTGAGCCAGTGTCAGGAAGACCACAGGAATGTTCCAGTACCCACAGTTGTTATCAAGAGGAGCAGTTACCACACATGGACATGAGGGAGAAAAGGGTTTGCAGACAAAGCAGTTGTGTGAAAAGGAATGCCTTTATTCTGTTTCATTGAGGGGAGCTGCTTGGAGGAACAGGGGAAATTAATATCTTTACATGGCTCTCTCATGCCTCTGTTCTCATACTGGAAGTTGGGGAAACCAAGGAAGCCCATTGACGTGGCATGGGCTCACTGACCTCAGGGCAGGAGCAGAGAAGATGGAGAACAGGCAAGGGACAAATGAGGACATCCAGCACAGCTTCTTTCCATGATAGTCCTTTTTCAGAATATTAGCTGACATTCCCTGGATACTAATCATGCCATCAAATAATGCCAGGAACTGCTGTAAGTATTGTATATACATTATCTAGTTTGACCCTCACAACAGAACTGTGGGTTACACATTATTTTGGGGATGAAAGACTGGAGATTCAGAGAAGTTAAAAAATTCAGATTTCTTTCACTTTAAAGATAATTTCTTAATCAGGACACTTAATATATCTATGGAATTGATAAATCAAACAGCTGTATTTTAGCTTGAGTTTGCCAGTAGGTAATATACTGATTTTCTAGGTTTATAGTCAGAATCAGTTGAGAAAATCTTTTTCATTACCTGTTATTAAGGGAGCTCAAATCTAGAAGGCAGTGATAGCCTACTTTCTCTCTTTGGCCTTTATTTATTTTATTTTTTTGAATATATTTTATTGATTATACTATTATAATCCCAAAATTTGTCCCAAATTTTCACCCCTTTTCCCCTCCACCTAGCAACCCTTACTCCGTCAGGCAATCCCCACACCATTGTTCATCTCCATGAGTCATACATATAGGTTCTTCAACTACTCCATTTCCTATACTGTACTTTACATCCCCATGGCTATTCTGCAACTACCTATTTGTACTTCTTAATCCCCCTACCTCTTCACCTAACCATCAAAACACTCTGTATCCATGATTCTGTCTCTGTTCTTCTTTGCTTAGTTTATTTTTAAGATTCAATTGTTAATAGATATGTATTTATTGCTATTTTATTGTTTATAGTTTTGATCTTGTTTTTCTTAAATAAGACCCTTTAACATTTCATATAATAATGGTTTGGTGATTATGAACTCCTTTAGGTTTTTCTTGTCTGAGAAGCTCTTTATCTGTCCTTTTATTATAAATGATAACTTAGCTGGGTAGAGCAATCTTGGCTGTAGATCCCTGCTTTTCATGACTTTGAATATTTCATCCCTTCTAGCCTGCAAAGTTTCTTTTGAGAAGTCAGCTGACAGTCTTATGGGAACTCCCCATAGGTAACTAACAGCTTTTCTCTTGCTACTTTTAAGATTCTCTCTTTATCTTTAACCTTTGGCATTTTAATTATGATGTGTCTTGGAGTGGGCCTCTTGGCATCTCATTATTTTTTCAAATAGATCTCCAATTTCTTGCTCTTTCTCTTCTTATTCTGGCACCCCTATGATGCAAATGTTGGAATTCTTGAGGTTGACTCATTTATTTTAGTTATATGTTTATTTCTTGTAAATTTTTTTCAGAGCATAACATGCATGCAGAAGAATATTCAAATTTAAGTGCATTTTCTGATGAAATTTCACAAAGTAATTCACTGTGTAACTTGCACCCAATATGAAGAGGAGCATTCTCAGACCTAGAAGTCCTTGGGCCCCTTCCAACAGCTAGTCCACCATCCAGATTTCTAATCACCATATGTGACTTGTCTTTAGTCCTTGGTAGGATGAAACAGGAGATGACTAGTACTTACTTTATAGTTAATGCAGATTTATTAATGGTTTATTGTGCTAGGTTAGAGGATGGCAAACTTCGTTCCATGGGCCAAATACAGTCTACTACCAGTTTTTGTAAATAAAGTTTTATTGGAACATGGCTATGCCCATTTGTCTACATATTAGCTGTAGCAGATTCAAGCTACAATGGCAGAATCAAGAAGTCCCAAATGAGACCTTCTGGTTCACAAATTCAAAAATATATAATTACTAGATGGCACTTTGAAGAGAAATTTACTGAGCCATACCCTAGCATATGGAAACAGAATAGTAAAAATATGAATCCAGTCTGTGTTCTCAAAATGCTTATAGACTGCTTGGGGAGACTGATAATAAACAAGTAGATATACAGATAAATAGTAAATTATATACCATGAGAGTTCTCTGAAAAGAAAGTGCAGAGTGCTATGTGGGGAACAGGAGGATCTTAGAGGCCATCCACTTTGCCGTCACATTTTTCAGAAAGTCCCCCTACCATGGTATAGATCGATTTTATTTTATTTGGATGGGGACAGTAAGAATCCTCTGGAGCTATGACAGAATGTGGATGAGCACCATGGAAAGGATCATTTTCAAACACCTAGTATCCATGATGGAAGGGAGCTGACCCAGAGGATGATATCTGAGCACTGTGCAGAGGTCCTTCGTCATAATGTTATTGCATGTGGCTGCTTGATAATGGGATGTTGCCTTGACTACTCATCTTTAACCTAGAAGCCCAGACCTGCTTCTTATCTTTCGTTACCCAGTGGCTTATTCTATCAGCAGCCTGTGAACTTGGCAGTCATGTGTGGTTCTGACAGAAGACATTGAGAAGCCTTGGGCTGGGTGGCAGGTGCAAGCTTCAAGAGAGCATGGCAGATTTATATTTAATATTGTTATGAAAGCTTTTATTTCATTTTCACCCCTGTGGAGTTTGCAAAGCATGAATATTTGGACTTGTCTGTGAAGGAAGGAATTTTCAATGACTTTCCACTTTTGCCTAGTCTGGAATCACGTGAGAACAGGCATTTAGGAGAATCAAACCTGAGATGTCAGTGAGGGCATAGGACTGCCACAAAGAGTTTCAGCCACCAGGACTGCAAGGGGATAACTCCTGGGTTTTGTGGTGTGATTTGTTCAGATGTTCATCTTGTATATTTCTTTACTGTAAATATTTTATTAAAGAGAAATGTATCCTCATTGGACAAGCATTTCAATTACCTGAGGTGAGTTTGTAGTTCTGAAAGGTTCATCTTTATAGCTGGTTATTGGAACAGACTTGCTCTAATCCCAGGTGAGTAGCCCTCCAAGCTTTGCATGTTCTCAGTGCATTCCCAACAGCAGAATGTGGCATCACCTTTTAAGCTACATGCTGAAAAGAAAATAACTTGGAGATGGTGACTTGGCATTTGAAATAAATGTCTCATAAAGACTGTTGATACTTACAAGAGAGGCAGAAACTTACAGAAATTAAATTTACAGATGGCAAACGAACAGGCTAATTTCAGCGCATGTAAATCAAGGCCATGTCAGACGTCAATAATCAATCACTGCACTCCTTTGTGCTGAGCCTGGACAAGGCCACAGGCTCTTTTGTAACACTCTGTTTTTGGTAGCTACTATCAGGCAATAAAATGCAAACTTAAACAGATTTACTATTCTTGATTTAAGTAATTATTTTTGAGTAGACAGCATTTTGTCAATAATGATAATAGCTAACATGTACTGAGTATTTATTATGTGCTGGACTTGTTCTAGACGCTCAGCATGAACTCATTCATTTAATATAAACCACATGAAAGGGAAGGGAAGGGGAAAGTCAAGGAACATATAGCAAGGACTCATGGACAAAACCAAAGGAGAAGAGCTGAGGGAGGGAAGGTGGGAGGGGGCAAGGGAAAGAGGTGGGGGGGAGGCAGAGACAAATGTATTTAAAAAGTAAATAAATTTAAAAAAAAAAGAAAGAAAGAAGGAGAAGGAACTAAACAAAGAGCATGTATGAAAGACCCATAGATATGGACAACAGAGTGGGAATAGACTGTGGGAGAGGGGGGCAGGTTGGGATGGGTGGAGGAGGGCAAAGGGGGAAAAATTGAGACAACTGTAATAGAATAAACATGATTTAAAAATAAAATTAAAAAAAGTAAAAAATAAATAAATAAACCACATGACTACAGAGTTGTTGTTGTTTTTGTATTATTGTTGCATTACCAGTGCCTAAAAGAGGCTCTGGTACATAGTGCTTAATAAATCCTGTTCTCCAGGCAAATTCTAAAACAATTATTATTATTCTCCTATTCCAGAGAGAAAACTAAGGCCCAGAGAGCTTAAGTAACTCTCCCAAATCAGAAAGGGCTGGGGCCATGATTTGATATTATATTAGTATTTTGTTCATACTTTTAACCACTTTATGACTTCTGATTGGAGCTGTTTGATATCTCTGTTCTATCTTAATGTCCACTAACTTGCTTATCCAGTCTTATTGGTTCTCTTCATTCTTCTTGCTTCTATCCATTCTGATATTTTAGAAAGCTATTTGTCTCTGAGACAAAGAAGGGAAGAGCAGAGGGTGGCATTTCCATGTCTGTGGGGTTTGAAGAGAAGACAGATGTGAGGGGCAGGCCAGGTGGCCATGGACAGAGGAGCAAGCACAGCTCTGGGCAGCCTTCACCACTGTAGGAATACAAGCCAACATCGCCAGCTCTTCTCACTTTTCAATAGAAGTAGGAAATCTAAACTTTCATATCAAAATACAAAATGAAAATACCAATCTGAAAAATCCCATATATAAAATGTTATGAAGCAAGGCACTTGAACCAACAAAACATTGCCAAGTCAAAATATCTCCATAGGCTCCATCTTGCCCATTGATCTGTAGTGGGGACCCTGAGGGGAAAGGCAAAGTTACACAGAAGTAAAAGTATTTTTGACAACTGATCTGATAGTTCTGATGAAAAAACAAACAAAAAAACAAAAAGAACATGATGGGAGACAGTTGTAACTACATGTTAAAATTTTAGAATGGGATTGTTTCTGGGAAATACAACCACAATAATGACAATAGCTCAATACTTTTGCATAGTGCTTCATATTTTTCAATCACTCCTATATGTTCATTTGAATATCTCTGAAAATCATTATATGTGCATTACTTGGTCAATATTAAGCAGTAGGATTCAGAATTCAGACACTGATCTCCTGATTCTCAACCTGGTTTTCTTTTAGCTACATAATCCCTGAGTGGAGATGACTGACTACCAACACCCACAGTTCTTACAGGCCTGTGCTTTTTAATCTAATTAAATGTACACACACATAAGTATAAAAATATAAAGATATAGAGCATATGCCCAATTTCTGATTAATGTTCAGGTAGGAGAGAAACAGAACAATCATTTGAGGATGCATGGATTACTAAAGCATATTATTCTTGGAAGATTGAGGTTGTTGATTTCCATTTGGTCCTCCCCAAATTATTGCTAACTACAAAAATACCACCTACCAAATGCTGCATAAATCATGTAATTGTGGCCTAATCATTGTGTACATTCCTAAACACTCCACTAATGGCTTAGCAGGTTTGGGGTTTTGTTCCTCCAAGTGTAGCTTATTGCCAGAAAGAGCTGAAATGTGGTGTGTTTTGCAGGTTCCACGGAAACCATTTTAAATTAAGCAGATTTGAAAATCGTCACACAGAAGGAAATTTTTCTGTTTATTGGGCCTTTGTGGGCTTCTTGAATGTCCGTTCTACGCAGGAAGGCCTCTTGGCATTCAGTGTCTTTCTGCCAGGTTGTGTATTTGACAGCTGTTCTGGGCTGTCTTTTCCCAGCCACTGGCCTGGCTACTGCCATAAAGCCAATTAGACTTGCAGGCAATTAATGTTATTTTCCTCAAGTGCTACTGGAAGTGCTTATTTATGTAGCACTTCTCCATGAAATCTGTGACCTTTAGAAATACAAGCACAGAAAGCAAATGAGCTTAGCTATGCATGTCCGTGTTCCATTATGTTATGACGAATATGAAAACAGATTGTAGTTGCTGGATGCAAAAATGTCCGTGGAGCACTGTATGTCTCAGCATTCTTAGAAATGAAGATATATGCCCACACCAAAACCCAGATAAACCATAAAAGGGTGGTTGGTATACTGAACAGTGATGCATTTACATATTTTTAGCAAATTGCTTAACAAAATTTATGAATTGTAACACATCCAGAATGGGGTTCCATAGCTGGTACTTTACAGTTATTTTTGCCACATTTAAGAAGGATATTAACAAACTAAAAATGAAAAGAGAAACCCTGACATTTTAGGAAGTATTTGAGAAAATAGGGCAGCTTGAGCTAAAAAGAGAAGACTTCAGGGAATTATCCTCCCATAGGTAAAATGAACTGCATGAGAAAGCTTGTCCTATTCCCTGGGTTACCCCTGAAGAGTCCTTATAACCCTTGGTTAATAACAGTATGCCTAGGGCATAATAATTGTTTAATAAAATTTGTTGAATGAGTAAAAAAAATGAATAGGACAAGAAGCACAAGATATTTGCTATGAGTCCATGAAAACAGTTGCTACATGAAAGGGATCATTTTGTGATGAGTGCTCCCTATTATCCATTTAAGTCAGAGCTGTAAGTTGGGGCCTGTGGACCACCACTTGCATAAGAATGGATATTGTGTGCCCTCTCAGTGTGTTCTAAAAGTTTGGTGTTTTAAAAAATTGCAATTGAGAGGACTGCTTGTTCCCCACCCCTTCTCTCTGTTCTGCATCTCAACAACTACGAGACGAGATGCTCTCCTCCAGGGAGGCATGTGCTTCTCAGTTTCCTCACACCCCACTTGACCATGTGGCTCAGCTCCATTTCACTCATTGGTCAGACTTCCCTTGACCCTGAAGGCGGCTGAGCTTGCTGCCCTTGGCTGAAACCGAAATGGTGACCAACCACCTGTCATATGTGTAGAAGTGGTTCCTACGTAAGAAGGAGGATGGAACAGACTTTTAACCCTAATATGCCTTGCTCATCAGAGTAAAAACAACATTGGTCTAGTTTCAACCAGCTCACAAGCCCTTCCTTTCAACCCAACCTATCCCATCACAAAGAGCTCTGCCTGGATCACCAAATCCCCCAGCCTGCATAGATCTGGATGGCACTGTGTCCTCAGCACTCCACCTCAGCTTTTCAGGGTAGATATCTAAAACTACATCTTCATGCCACCCTTTGCCCCTTCTATGTTACTGACATTGGTTTCCCTACAGCTGCACAGAGACACATCATCCAGGAAGTGGGGGTAGGGAAACTCATGGAAAGAAGTTGTGTCATCAATTGGTAACATCAGTGTCAAGAAGACCTGGAATTGAGCAAGTGTGCAGGGAGCTGGGAGCAAGGGCTTGTTTGAGTTTAAAGGTTGCCATGGTTGTGCTAAATGCCAATCGTTTTGCAGCACACTAGCTAATGGATGCAGAGGTTGGGGCTTATGTGCTTTCAGCTGTTCCAGGCTGGCTCCTGAGAGAGTGGCAGACTTCTGGTTCTTGCTGTGCCCCTTCTGCTTTGCTCCCTTCAAAGAATTATCCGTATAAGGGGTCTCCTCAAATTTGGACAACGGCCACAGGAGAGCTGGAGAGGCAGTGAGAGTAAAAAATAAATCCTCTGATTCACACTCCAAGTCCAGTTGTTGCCAACACACCTAATCAGATCGAATTGGTATTAAAATGCTGCATTCATTACCTTTGATATCTCACAAATGCTACATAACCACATTGGAAAAAGCCGGATTGTTGTGTTTCTTATTGGGGAACGAGAGAGAGGCAAGTTTGGGGGAGTGAATCTAACCCACAGTCACCTAGCAGGTGCTGAATAAACACCAGTGAGGCTGGAAGCCATGGCCTTAAGTCCCAGAGTTGGTTCTGCTGTGATGAGAGGTTTGTGTTTCCACTGTCTCTCAGGTGTTATAAGCTGGTGACAGGATGGTGTCTTTCTGCCACACATGTTTTGGTCCCAAAATCATTGTCCAATACGTCAGGTCTTAAAGGCAGATGGTGAAGAGGACAATGTTTCTGGACTTTTAGAAAATATACCGCTCAGGTGTCCAGCTGGAGAGATGCCTGAAATTGGACAACAATGTAATAGAATATTTGATTTGCCATCAAAGACCTAAGCTGGGAAGACTACCACATTGAAACGAGGACAGCTTGGCTGACTTCAATCTTTTAGCTCTACTTGGTAATGGCCTCTCTGTGGGCTGGGTCCTGGACTCCCAGGGGGACCCCAAAGTGCCCATTTGACCTCTCTGTCCCCCAAACACTACACATCCATAAGCACACACCCAGGTAAGGTTTGGAACCATATTTAGAAAGTTGGAACATTAGCCTAAGAACAAAAGGTCAGGGCCAGAGGTCATTGGGTGTTCCCTCAAAGGGCATATAGGTGACTGTCATAGTGGATGAAAAGGTAAATGAAATGTCATATCCATTTAATTCAATTTCCTTTTTCTCCATGCTGCCAGCTACTGACTAGACCTCCCTGAGGTAAAGTTTTCCTGTGACTCACCAGAACCTTTTTGAACCAGAATACCTCTGTCCTCCAAAGAGCCATGACCTTGAAAGTAGGGTTGTCCTCTGTCCATCATCCTAGGTCTCAGGGTAAAGAATCTGTCATTTCCTCCCAAGATTCTGGGAAGTGCTAAAAGTACTTTCTTAGTGCTACCTTACCTGTGGAAGGCTGCTTATTATGGTAAACACCTATGATTCTTTGTTTTTCTCCCCTAAGGGAACACTCTTGGCAAATCTGAAGTGCTGGGAGTGAATGGTTCCATAAGCATCCTTCAGCTGATAAGAGATTGGAAGCCAGTGGAAAATATGTCAGCTTATTTGCCCTTAGATGTGACCATTCCCTGAAATGTATTCTGTAGTATTCCCTAGTTTCCTAGGGGCGTGAGCTCCAGTTCACAGTGGTATTTGACTTGATCACACATTGTTTCATGTGCTTCATTCCTTTCCTGTCATACCTACTCCCTTCTTGGTGTTTTCTGGTAACTCCCTGCAAAATTTTTGACACTGGAATCTCCCTCTCAGTGTCCATGCGGGGAGAATCCAGACTAAGAGGTTAGCAGCCATGCAGGAGGAAGGGGGTGTCAATTAGATTGTGAGATAGTGTGTTTGGGAGCCTGCATTTAGCCCCAGGGCTTGCTCTATCAGGAAACATTGATCTTCCCTGGAAAGTATACAAAAAGCAAAGTACAGTACAGAAAGGCTAGGTGGATGAACCTTAGGAAAGAGAAGGTTGGTACTTTTTGATGCAAAGTTGGCCAGCGTCCAGTGAAGTGTTTAAGTTCTTAGAGGGAAGGGTCATACAGTTTTTGTTCACCAGTGTGTCCCCATAGGATAGACACACAATAGTATTATTCCACTCTAATAATAGTAGAATATAACAGTAGAATACTTTCTATGTATTTAATTTGAGCAGAAAAGCTCTGAGCCTTTTGATGGCACAGCTTCATTGGCTAGTGTTAGGTGCTCACTAATGCCCTGATGCATGAACAAAAGGACCAGCAATGTCACAGAACAGGAGAAACTGACTCTTCCTGGAGAGATAGTGAAGGGCACTTTTCCTCTGGGTCTTGAAAATATTAGTAGTTTAATAGAAAATGGGAGTGGGTAGAGTATGGGGCTTATTCATCCTTTCCACAAATGTATATTGTAGTACCAGCTATGTAGCTGGGATTCTGCTTGGTGTGGAGAAGAGGCCGTGAGCAAGGCCGACAGTGATGCTGCCTTCCTGGAACTCGATTGAAGATCTATTCACACTGCATTCTCTGGCTTTGTGCCAACTGTTCTAGAGAGAGCCTGGTAATCCAAAAATTTTCATGGTTTTTCTGAAAGAAAGGGTTTATTGAGCCATGTGTTAGCTAGAAAAGGCCCAGGTCCTGGGGAGTACAGTCTGAACCAACAACAGCAGCACCAGTAGAGAGGCAGCATGTCCTCTATCCTGCAGTTGATGGGCTTTTCTTACACACCAAGTTGGGGGCAGAAAAATGTAAGTTATTTTGAAATAATTATTGATACATTGGCTACAGCCTAAGGGCTGTGGAAGGTGAAGTAGTACTAGTTATGGGACAGGTGCAGAGTCCATAAGGAAAAGTATTTTTTCCTTTGGATTGGTTTTGGACAATGGTCAGGAAAGTTTATGCAAAAGCAAAAGGCAGAGGTTCCTAGGAGGTGTTGGCACCTGGCTATTCTCTCTATGTAACTGGGGAAATAGCCATCAGAAAGTTAAAGTTCTAACGTACATTCAGGAATGTGAGCAGTCTTCCGTTGGTTTTGCCTGGCAGTTATTAACTGATTCACCCTCTTTGTCTCTTCCTTCCACCCTCCAGCCTGCTGTAATTTCATCCAGGACACCTCAGAATTTTCTCCTGCCACAAGCAAACAAGTAAAGAAATACATAAAACAAATAAAGTAATAATAAAGGCAATTTACTAGAGCAGTGATTCTCGAACTTGTATGGGCATCTGCCTCATGTGGGAATCTTATTTAAGTGCAGAATCTGACTCAGTAGATGTGCGGCTTGAGATTCCACATTTCTAACCAGTTCCCAGGTGGCGCCATGCATCTGGCCCTTGGGCTAAAATGGGAGGAGTATAGTAATGGACCCCTGGTTCTCAATCCTGTCTGCACAGGGCAGCTACTTGAGGAAGTTTAACCATTACCAATGCTTAATCTCACCCAACCAGTTTTTATTTAATTAGACTAAGAGGGGCATTGAAAATTTTTTTAAAACAGTTTTATTGAGGTATAATTTATGTATCATAAAACCCACTTATTTTATTCTACAACATAAGCATACAGTTAAATGACTTTTAGTATATCTACGGTTTTGCCACCATCATCACAAACCAGTTTTAACATATTTCCCATCATTCCAGAAACATCCGCTGTATTCATTTGTCATCCATCCTTGTTCCCACCCTCAGCCCCCAGGCAGCCACTGTCTGCTTTCTTTCTCTGTAGATTTCATTGTGCTAAACACTTTGTGTGAATGCAATTACATAATATATGATCTTTTGTGCCTATCTTTCTTCACTTAGCATAATGTTTTTGAGGTTCATCCATGCTGTAGCACATGTATCACCACTCCAATCCCTTTTATTGCTTAATTGGTTCTATTATATGGATATACTAATATATTTCTTCTATCCATTCACCAGTTGAATGACATGAGAATTGTCTCTACTCTGATAAATAATGTTGCCTTAAATATTTATATACAAGTTTTTACATGGTCATATATTTTCATTTCCTTTGGGATACCTAAGAGTATATTTGCTGGTCATATGATAACTCTATGTTTAGCTTTTCAAGAATACATCAAACTGTTTTTTCAAAATGGCTATACATTTTACATTTCCACGAGCCATGTGTGAAGATTCTAGTTTCTTCACATCCCCATTAACATGTTATTGTCTCTGTGATTATATCCTTCCTTATAGCTACAAAGTGATATCTCATTGTGATTTTGATTTGCATTTCCCTTAATGCCTAATGATGTTGAGCACCTTTTCATGTGCTTTTTAGCCATTTATATATATTATTTGGTGAAATGTCTCTTCCTACCTTTTGCCCATTTTTAACTGGGTTGTTTGTCTCCTTACTGAGTTATGAGTTCTTCATGTATTCTGGGTGTTAAATCCTTTATCAGACATATAATTCTGAAATATTTTCTTCAAGCCTGTAGCTTGTCTTTTTATTTTCTTAATAATCTCTTTTAAAACATAAAAGCTTTAATTTTGATGAAGTCCAATTTATTGTTTTTTTATAGATTATATTTTTGATGTCATATCTAAAAATTCTAACTCAAGATTACAAATATTTTCTTCTATGTTTTCTCTCAGAGTCCTGTAGTTTTAGCTCTTACGTTTAAGTTTTGATCCATTTGAGCTATTCTTTATGTATCATGTGTGATTAAGAGTCTAAATTCACATTTCTGCATGTGGATATACAATTATCCCAGCACCATTTGTTGGGAAAAAAATCCCCAAAACTTTCCCATTGACTTACTTTTCCACCTTGGTCTAAAAATCATTTGATCATGCATGTAACAGTTGATTTCTGTACTCTCATTTCTTTCTCTGTATCCACATATGTATCCTCATGCTCAGTGCCACATTGTCCTGGGATTTTATTGTAATTGGGATGTTTAAAAGGCCTCCAGGCAACTATAATAGACAGTAAAGTTTGAGAATCACTTTGATAAGAAATAATGTGGTAGTGGGAGGGGAGTCCACTTTCATAAGATGGTCAGGAGAAGACCTTTCTGGAGCAATTATGTTTCAGCTCAATCTTAAAAGATGAGGAAAAAAACAGCTATGAGGAGATTTAAGAAAGGAATATCCATGAGCCATACTGCAGGAGGCATTTTGCCAATCCAGGCTCATGATGTTTGTAGTCTGACTAAGGAAAGTTGAGTGTCTATTCTGATAATTCAGGAGGTCCTGTGCCATGATACCTCAAGTTCCTAGATCTACAAATCATCAGCCAACATTTCATCCTTCCATTGATTTTCAAATTGGTGTACATGGAACTTTCGCAAGTTACTCAAGGGTAAAGTACAGGTCATACCATAGAATAAGTCAAGCATTCATTTACTCATTCATTCATTAAATAAATATTCATGAAATGTCCCCTGTACGCAGATCACTGTACTAAGCAGTAGGGATATAATGATGAATGAAACAGTCTTTGCTTCATGTAATTGACAGGGTAAACTCCACAGAACATCAGTTACACATACATACACACACGTTATAAGATTTAAAAATAATGGTGCCAGAGGAAGAAATTATTGCACGCTCTCTATATAACTGTTGGGCTCCTTCATTATTTCATTATTATGAAATAGATATAGATAACCTCAAAGGATTGCATATAATGGTATGCTAGTGCTAATGTCCATTGTCTGAGTGCTCTATGTATGCACATGTGCTAGTTATCAATTTATTGCCTCTCAGCTCCAAATCATCCCTCTTGCATTGTTTTGTGATGCTGGTGCTGGACCCTGTAGACAATTTTCTTTGCCCACCAGCAAGATGTTAACCTTTGTCAGAAGTGGACACTGGAGCAATCTTTCAAGGCTCTGGAGGCAGGAAGGCACTTCTCTTCATGGCTTCAGTCTCCTGTCACTTTTTGTTCAGTGCAGAATCTGAGTGATATGCATGGACCAGCTCCAGTAGGGCCCTCAGGACAGGCTCTTACCACTGCTCACCAAAACCTGACAATGGCAGGCCACTTCTAGAGGCGTGGGCCTATCACCTCTGGAAAGTTCCTTGGCCTTCAGTGAACTTTTTCTGTAGTAGCTGCACCCTCTTCAAAGAGGTCTGAGCTTTGTTTTGGGGGCAGACCTGGGTCCTTTCCTCCTCTCTGTCCATTCGTCCTCAGCCTAGAGGCAGAAGCTGCTCTTTCGCTCTCTTGCTTCTTGGGCTCTTACAATCTGCTTTACCCCGTCTCCATTTTTTTTGTAGTTAAGCACCTTCTCCTAATTTATAATTATTTATATTAGAATTTTCCTACTCAATTAGCCAGTGAAGTTTCTGTCTTCCCACACGTCCCTGACAGAGATAGCCCAGAATTCATTTTCAGTTTCAGTTTCATTCAGGCTCAAGTAGTTAGATACATGAATGGCTCCTCAAAGCAGAAGAGGTTGGGGAAGAGAGTGATAAAGAGAGAAAGAGAGAGAGAAGCAGAGAAATTGGTTCAATCTGGACTAATTTCACAGCCCTACCTCACATAAGGAGCCCATGACCAATCAATATTTTCCCAGGCTTTGTAGCTCTAACAGTTAGTGACAAAAATGGTTAAAAATTAATGCTCTCAGCCCTGGCAGGTGACTCAGTTGGTTGAAGCATAGTCCCGTACACTAAAAAGGTTGCTGGTTTGATCTCAGGTCGGGGCATGTATGGGAGGCAACTGATCAATATTTCTTTCTCATATGTATGTTTCTCTCTCTCTTCCTCTCTCCTCTACCCCCTCCCTTCCTCTCTCTAAAATCAATAAAAATATCCTTGGATGAGGACTTCTTAAAAAAATTGATGCTGTCATTTCAAAGAGCCGATTTCATTTTTTTTGCAGCTCAGGTTTACTCCACGGTTGAGGAAATTGTTGGGAAGGATAAAAAGAAGATGCAAAGCAGCATCTTAGCCCCAAGATTTGTACATAGAAAGGTGTTCATAACAAAGTTAGTAATGAGTTGGCACTTCTGGTCCTAGGGCTGTATCTTAGAGCTGGTGTGACATAGAAGGTAGAACTTCGTGGTGCCCAGCCCTTTAAATGTGTACATTCTTCCCTCGTGCCTGTTGTGAAGAAATCAACACTGCCTAATGTTTAAGCGTGCAGACATTAGAGCTGGCTGCCTAAAATCCTGGCTCAGCCATTTTCTGCCTTATCTGTACCAAATTACTCAACATGCTTCAGTTTCTTCATCTCTAAAATGGGGATAGTAATAGCACCTATATCATAGAAGGTTGTATGAGGACTGAATGAGCTACTCCATACGAAGTGCTTGGATGGTTACCTGGCACACTGTGTGGGCTATAAGTGTTCAATGTCATGATGATAATGAGCCCCATTGTGGTGGGGGGGTTCATTTGTTCTCCCGTGTCAGGCCCCACAAATGCTACAGGGAGGCCTACTATTCTCTGAACACTCAACATTTAGGGGACATTCATTCTATTATTCATTTTTCATCCATTCAGCAAATATTGACTGAACATTAACTGTGCCAGATCCTGGGGCCCAGATAGGTTATGTAACAAACATTTATAAGCATTACAGACAAAGCTGAGATGCAAATACAGGCAACCTGCCCACCATGTTATTATTGCAGAATATTAAATGACATACAGTGAGAAATATGGATAAAAAATAATGTTTTATTCTCTTCTACCTTTGTTTACCTCCACCCTACCCCAAACTAATTATTAACTAGTAAATGGCATACACATAGGACAGCCTATGTAGAGAGCAGCATCCAGGTCAGATGCTGGAGGGCACATGTGTGAAAAGAACCACAGGGACCAGAAGTCAGGGTAGGGTGGCTAGAAGATCTGAACACATGTGACTTTCAATAGAGTTTAAAGGGAGTTAGGAACATCAAGCAGCAGAGAAAAGCAAAGAGTAAGCCGTGCACCAGAGAGGTAGCATCAGCACCTCCAGGTGGGCCAACACCCACTTGTTGATGACACTTATGAATTTTGACCCCAGCTCAGCACAGCACAGCACAGCAGATACCCATGTCAGCCTCCCTCCCTTTCTCAGGGATAGCTGTGAAGCCTGGCATGACCTATTCTCTCTCCTGCTTAGCCTGTAAGTTCCAAGATTATTTCCAATGTTTTCTGAAAGGAGCAATTAGTAAAGAAAAATCTGTCATTCCCTGCACATCAACTGAAAGGCTATTATACCATTGACTACTCAGCATGTGTACAAAGAAAGCAAGGTGGGCAAGCTGGTCTGTGGCCCTGTTTAAACATTCTACCACCCTGTGAGGGGGTGATTTTTCAACTGTTTCACTTTTCTCCAGTTGTGAGGCCTGGAAGAGGAGGTGAATTTTGGAGACACTCAGAATTATATCCTCCAGCTTTAGCTGTGGGTCAAAATGTTTTTATCTGGGCTCATTTAAATGGGCCAGGACACACAAACCCACTTATTAGTGAAAAAGGGATTCTTGGAAAACAAAGAATGGAAGAGGAACAAAATGATTAAAACTAGCAAATTTTAGCCATCCTCAATCACTTGCATCTAGTAAGCTGACTGGAACAAATTCTTATTGAGCATATACTTCAAAGCCTTCCTAGCTATATTATTTTTGTATGAGCTAGCAGCTGTAGGTGACCCCCATGTCCTCATGCTCTTACAATATTATGGCCTACTACTTCCAGGTCTTCCAAGCCCTGTATCTTCATTTCTTCCCTGGAGGGATTCTCCTGGCCGTCATTGCAGGCATGGCTACCAAGCAGAAAGGCACCCTACCTCCCACTAGCCCACAGTTAGTTTCTGGTGGGAGTCAGGGATGACTCCCAGCTTGGTGCCCTCACATTGGTGGCTCTGAGCTATGTGGTCTATGCTGACTCCCAGCACCCTCCAGAAGGAGCAAGCGTCAGTTCCCCACAGTGGTAGCCATTGGCTAATACACCTTGTATTGCCTTCCTTCCCTTTCTCCCACCTCCCTCTCCACTACTGCTTTCTAGAATCACCTATTAATTGCTTCCACTCAAAGCCTTGTCTCAGAGTCTAGTTGTGGGGATCAAAAACCCAGAAATTTTGTTCTATTCTTTATGTTAAACAACAAGGCATTCCAACTTTAAATACTTCTAAAAAGCAAAGAAACTCTTTTCCCTTCAAGCAAATGTTAGGCAATTCTGCTTGCTTTAATTCAGAGCTAATTGCCTGTGAATTTGTTCAGGCTATGCCCAAGTTAAGGCCATTTAGTTTAAGTGATACAAGCCCACTTAAACTAAATTAAGTTTTTGAAAAGAGAATGAGAGACTTTACCACAAGGACATTGAGGTGTCTCTCAAGGCCAGGAATGCACTTTGGGGCAGAGTAAGAATTTGGGACCTGGAAGTGGATAGCGATCTTGCTTTTCCTCTGGGGCTGCAAGTTCTCTTACTTTTACTTTATTTTGCACATCTAATTTTCTCTTTGTAGACTGGCTCTTTCCATCACTTTGTATGAGTGGACGAACATGTTCTCATGATAATCTTTGAGTTCCTACTTTCCATTCTACTTTAGAGCAATTAAGAATTCCAGGAGAGAGCCCTGATCAGCCCTCCAGAGTCAGATGTGATCTGATGCAATCAGCAGGAGAGAGGGCAGTGAACAGCCATGTACTGAAGCGTGTGCATCTGGGGAGCTCAAAGAAGAGGGCTGAGACTTGGGGATCCCCTGATGGGAGTTACAAAAGTCTGGAAAGAGAGAAGGGTATGAAATCTTTTTTTCTTAATTTATTTTTTAAAATATTGTTCTCCGCATCACCTATATGAACATCTGAAAAAAGCCACCTAGTTCCAAGAGGGAAAATTTCTGCATATAGTACACAATGCAAAATGCCTCTATGCACTAATACCAAGCCAATGGTCACTCAACTAACAAAGGCTGTTTAAACTCCCTGAACTGGGAGAAACAAAATGATTCCCAAAGTGCTTTCACCTGGGAAAAGACACAAAAACATGGGGTTTATCTATTGCCTGTCTTTGTACCCCCAACCATTTCATGATCAATGTATAGTGTCTGTGTAGAGAAGGCAGGAATACTGCTCCACTCTGGACGACCTTGAGAGTTAAAATTTCAGTATGTATTATTTTATATTACAAGCAGAGCTGGGTTTGAGTGCCAGCTCTGTCACTTTCTAGCTAGAGTTCTCATCTATAAAATGGGAATATTAATTGAAAAGTAGCAATTGATCAACTGCCTGGCATAATGGGGGGGGATATGAGTGCAATAAAAAGTAACTATCAGTGTTGTTATTATTAATATTCTATCCATATACCATTTCTCATTGAGATAATCAAGAAAGCAACAAAAACACAGGTAGAAGTGAGTGGACTGGTTAAAATCATGTGTTCCAGAGTCTTTCTGCCTCACACGTTTTATTATCCCTATCTCAGTGGAAAGGATGGCCCACTGAATTAGATTAATATTCCAGTTATTAGTGGTGAAACAGTGTAAAAAATCTTATTTCTCCCTCAAAGCAAAAATAAGTCTGCCTTAAATATGAGGACACTGGGCATAGGACAAATTTGCTACTTCCGTATGAAATATTCCAAGCCAAAAAATTCATAAATATATATTTCAGCTCAAGTTTACTGGTAAAATGTAGTAAAAAAATTACTCATTTAGGACTATTTTTGTGTATTAGGCAAGCCACAACTTTAAATAGTAGCCTGTCTGTCTTTTGAATTGAATCCAAGTTTATTGTTGTGATTCTGAGAAACTGCTGACCTTAGTTGCAAACTCTTAACTGCATTGTCATCGTCAATATATTTCCACCCTGACTGTAGGTACAGACCTCTGGGACAGTCAGTATACAGTCACAAGGATGTCAGCCATACTGGTGATTCTGATGCACACTGAAGTTGGAGAACCCCAGGGATAATGGATGTGAGGGTGAACTTCAAGATCAGTATACTAGGTTTTGAATCCCAACACTCTCACTCACTAGCCATGAACTTATAAGTTACCTAATTCCCATGCCTTTGCCCTTTCATTTATAAAACACATTGTTGTGACATTTGAATGAGATAATAAATGTCAAGTACTCAGAAGAATATCTGGCAAATAATAAACTCTTAAAAGTGTATGTACACTGACTCTAATAATCCCACTTCACAAACAAGAAAACTAAAGGTAAGAGGATGAGTGGGATGAGGTTTTATTGACTTAAATAAGGTCTAACTTAGAGGTCATGACCCAAAAGTTCTCATGGCTTTCTGAAAATGGGTAAAGATGTATCAGAAGAGACTGAGACTAGGAAGACCCCCAGCAGAATTTATTAAATTCATGTTTCAAGTATTTTCTGAGTAATTTAATTCAGTGGAAACAGCAGTCGGCTTGAGTACCGGATGCAAGATAAATCTGGCTGAAAGCATTCCTTCATATCAAATTATTTTCCTCCCCAGCCTATATACACTCAGTGAACCCCTTTCAAGAGCCACAACTCATCCAGATGTTGACAGCAATGAAGAGTCCATGCGCTCAGCTCACACAGCAATGTAATATCTGCAGGTTCCTCTGTAACCTTTGAAAAATCTTAGAAAAAGAGGTGAAAACACCAAAAGATAGGCAAAGGTGGGCATAGTAAGGGAATCTGTGTTGAAGAGCTGTCTGGAGGATTAAATCAGATAAGGTATCCAGTGTTTCTCAGTACAGTAGCTGGCAATTCATTCGTGGTCAATATGGAGCAGCTATGAGTAAAGGAAAGCCGTTCAAATCAGTCCTGTCTGGCTCTGATAAAAAGGTTGTTTTATTTTACTATACTTGGGCTGATAAAATTCCTTTAAAGAGGCAAAATCAGCATACATTATATGTCCCTTTAAAATTAAGGCCCATCACACATGTCAACTCTACCCCTGGCAAAGGTAAACCTGCCATTCACTCAAGTGATGACCACAGAAGTATTAAGATTGCTAGGCCTCTCCCCTGGAATTCAGATTTTAGTGGATGTAATTAAATAAAACAAGTAGCCACGGGGCTGTAAAGCATTCAGTACATTTCATTTTTTTTTTCAATAACTGAACTTTGCATTTGACATGGTGTCTTCTCTGCTGTGGTTCTGGTTAGTAACACTTTGGTAAGGAGTTTTTCTCAGACCTGTTCTCTGCAAGTGATGTCTGATTTCTGTAGATGGGCTCTCTCAGACCTGCATTCAAATTCTGCAACTTACTAGCTTCTGTGCTCTTCAGCAGGCTACTCCAGCTCCCCAACTCCTAATGTTCTTATCTGAAAAATAAACATAGTGGTAATGAGACCTATGTCAGGGTTGTCATGGTTAAAAAAATAATAAAATGAGAAATAAGAGACTGCACAGTGCCTAGTGTCTAGTAAATATTTCATAAAATGTGAACACTGTTAGTATTTTAATTGGTAGTGTATTTCTGCTACTGCTGCGACTATAATTTAGATTTTCCTACAGGTAAGGAAATAGGGAGAAGTGGGGAAAGTCAGAAAGTCTACCATTAAGACTCCCTGTAAGGAATAATATAGATGGACACTGAACATCGACCATAAACAATACCTAATTGCTACCTCCTTGTTGTTATTTACTTTCACACGTGTGACCAGGAAATGAGGACAAGGCCTGTATCTAAGTTGAAATACAATTGTCAGGTGGAAAACTACCACAGTCTTTACATTTGCTTGTTATAACAGCTTTTGGCTGAACCAGAACACAAAGTTTCTCAGGGCCTGAATTTATGTTCACCTTCTAGATTAGTTTGATGGATTATTTTAAAAGGGCTGATATTTTCATACTAAAAAAAAAATCAAGTGTGCTGAACATAGCTCTTTGTACAGCTTCTCCTTATCAGTCCTGCTGGGAGCACCATAAATCACCTCCAAATTGACTATTATGTCATCATCGGGCATTGGAATGACATAATCTGGGGTAACTTCATGGCAGCTGAGGAGATGGTTTTCTTGCTTGTGTCACCTCAAATCAAAGTACTTAGAAGCAGTGCTGAATGTATGCCCTTCCTTTTAAGTCTCCCCTTTCTAAGAGTCAGAGGAAGCTAATTCCTGCTTCCTTGCATAATGGTGGTAGGTAAAAATTGATTTGCAAATACTCTATTTTAGGCTCTGAAACTATGTGCAGGGAGGGAAGGACTTAACCTACCAGGCATACATACTTCTACAGATATCTCACAGGGAAAATTAAGGAGTGAAGAAAATGAAGGGATGAGTAGGAGTGGCCCTGCTAAGCCTAGAAAGTGTGATGATGACGAATTTTAAGAATGATGCTTGTGTGACATGCGGTCAATCCTCATCCTCCTGAGCAGGTAGAGAGTAAATAGTTACACAGGAGAGGTGCTATGTACCCTTTATGAATTATACGTCTTAAACAAACTTGCATAAACTTGAGCACTCAAATGCAAGCCTTTTAGCCAGAAGGAAGCTACTGCAAAGCCCTGCTATAGATCTTGTCAATGGCTTTTAAAAGTTGTGTTTTGTCACTCGCACCAGGGGGACACCACACAGCTGGCTCTTACTCGCTTCTTAGTTGCTACCCACTGCCATTTCCAAGTGGATGGTTGTCTTGCAGCTTTTCTCATCATGGGGCTTTCAGAAAGCTGCCCCTTTGAAATGAAAAGTACCAGGACCACTGGGTTTTTTTTGTTTGTTTTTAGGGCTCTGAGTAGGGTGAAGCATGTCCCGTTGGGCTCCTCAGATGCAGATTCCAAAGATAAAGGAAGAATAAAAGATGGGAAGTCCTTATTGTTCAAGAGGAAGACAAAGTGGAAAGAAACAACAAAAAGGAAGAAGTGAATTGGATGACAATAAATGCCTCCAAGCGATATGAAAGATGTTAATTTCCTCAGCTATTCACCTCAACACAAGACTATGGGTTTCAGTAATGGATAATTTCAACTGTAATAAGAAACACAACAGGACAAGGAATCAAGATACACATCTCTAGAGCACTGTCACCTCTGGATACCCAATAGTCAGTAGCTGAAAGAAATTGGAATGGGTGGAACTGAATTAAATTGAAATAATTTATTTGACTACAATTCCTCTCACCTAATCGGGGGTGGGAGAACAATACTACAAATATCTTGCATTTATTAAGTATTCAGTATGGAATGGGTAGTTTAGGTTTTAGCATGCATTTTCATGTTTAATCCTCCTGACCACTCTATGAAGTAGGCACTGTAGTATTTCCATTTTGTAAGTATGGAAACTGAAGCTCAGAAGAGGCTAAGCAATTTTTTAGAGCTACATAGCCAGGAAGTAACCCAACTGTGATTTGAACCCAAATGATTCTTTTGTTAAACCTCTTTAAGTCCATGCCATATTGTCTAGTAGAAGTCCGTTGATTTGTCAGAGGGTGACCATAATTCATGCCCTCCCCACCTCACAAGGCTATTTATGGTTTCAACAACAACAAAAAACTTAGGTTCCGAGTGAGCAGGCAAAAGTTGTCATAATGAAAAGCATCATTATTATTTGCTGGGTCTAATGTATAATCATGGTTAAAGAGAACAGGCTTCAGGGGCAGCTATCAGGGCATAGGTTCAAGTTTTTGTTCTGCCACTTCCTGGTTGTGTGACCTTGGGAAAATTATTTAACTTCCCTAAGCCTGAACTGCACCATTTTTTAAATGGGGGATAATAATGGTCTTTACTTCATGTTTTTGGGTTTTTCTTAAGCATAAGGAGATAGTGCTTTTTAAAATGTTAAGTGCAGTGCCTTGGACATGGTCAGCACTCTGGAAAGATTAACTTTCATAGTAGTATGTTCCTGTCCCTCTAAGTTCTCTTCACACACTGACTAGCCTCTAGTTTAAACACTAGCAACTTCCCACACCTGTCCCTGAGGAGTTGCGCAGCTGCAGCCACTCTGAGTACACACCTCTAAGAACAGCCTTCCTGCATGAGACCTACTAGACTAGGCCATCTTGATGGCTAGATTGGCAGAAGCACTGATTGTTCAGCTTCTTATCATCATAAGAGTGAAGCCTCAACTTTGCTGAAATCACCCAGTTGGATGTTTTTGTAACCTAAGTAACATTGTAATCAAAGTGTTTGTATGACTATCTTTCTGTTTAAGTAAAACTGGTAGCCCCTTTCCTTGTGGAAGAAATTGGCAGCCTTCTTTCACGCAATGTACTTAAGAGACTGATGTTAACAACTGTGCTTCATTAGAAAAAATAAATATACCTTTTGTTTTTATTTTTGCCCTTGTTCTTTCCCTCGTAAGAATTACAATTCTCATTTATAGTTCAAAAGAGAGAATTTAAATTTTCAGCCTGTATGGCCTAAATAAACAATATATTCCTTCTAGACAGACACCAGAAATACAGCTCTACTCTCATTTATTTAATAAAATATTTGCTGAGCACCTACTATCTGCATATATTTGATATATTGAGTATGACCTAAGCTCTGGCCTCAAGACACTTTTAATCATATTGAAAAGGCAGGTGTTAGTGAAATACTTAGTCTGATTTTTTGTCTAGTTTTCTCTACTCTGTCTTCACTTTTTCTTACACTCCAACTTCCAAGCAGTTGCTAGAATAAGCTATCTAGGATCATGCTACTCCATCCCATGGCTTTGTATTAACAGCTAAAAAGAAAAAACAAGACTAATTTCTTGGCGTGCCATATAAGATCGTGCAGCATCTGGCCCCTCCTACTGTGTCAGCTGCAATCCTTGCTCTGTCCTGACTTAAATCCTCTTCTAGGTGATGAGAACAGGGTACACTTCCCTCTCCTCGGAAAGACAGGACGTGTCTGTCATGCTCACTATCCCTACCTGGAAGGGCTGCTCTCAGCCTCCATACTCTACCTGTGTCTGAGTCTCCTGACCTGTCATCCATATCTGCTGCCTGGTTATCTTCCTATCAATCCTCCATGCTATAGATCCTGGCCCTTAGGGATACTACCTCCTTCGAACCCTCACTGGACTGTGAAGTCTTCTCTCATTTGATTATAATTTTTCATTACATATTTGCTTTTATATCTGCCTTCTCTACTGCATCAAGTGGTAGTTATTCAATAGGGGCTGAATGAATGAAAAAAATGCATGAAATAAAATAAAATATAAAACTCATCATCTAAAACCACAAATTAATGCTCCTGGTACTCTGATAGTGAAGCTAATGATAACAAAGTATGATCATTTTCATTATGTCCAATGTGATGTTGTTGAAGTGATTCAGACCAGGTCAGGCAGCTACAGTGGCAGAGTCTGGACCTGAGATTCAAAGTCCATGTATGAAGCTACAGAATTTTTTGTCCTCACCACATGGCCTTGATTTTGGAGAGTTTGGGGCATGATATGGGAAATCCATTGATCAGAAGCAAAGAAAATCTTTTATTTCATAAAGGAGGCATTTTAGAAGATTTAACATATAAGCATTTGGTACATAAAGTGATATTTTCAAACACTCGTGACTGTAAAATATAAAGTAGCAAAAAAGCATTCATCTTGGTGGTAGAAAAGTTGACTTCTAATTTTCCCTTTTTTTCTATCCGCAGTTTCATTGCAAAAGGTGTTATGTGCAATGAAATTGTTTTTTATGTTTTTTAGCTTCTCAGGCCTTCAATTTTACAAAGTGAGGAATTAGACCAAATTATCTTGATCTAATGTTCCTTTCAGCTTTAAAGATTATTTGCATGTATGAATGTAGGTCTGGAATATATACAGCAATAAGTTCATATACTGATTCAACATGAGGACATATTCTATACCGAGCCTTATGCCAGCTCCTAGGAAGGACATGATCTGGGCAGACTCATTTGTGACACTTACGTAGAATTTCCACTTATATTTAGTGATACCCTATGATTTAAATCTGCCAGAAAACTGTATTTTACAGGTTAAGAGAGAATTACTCTTTCTGCTTAGCTAAGCAAATACCTATTTAACTGCTAATATATACTCCAACAAAAATGTTCGAATTACGGTGATTTTTTTAAAGTATGGAGAACAAGGGACTTCAGTTTGACCCTTGGAAATGCCCCTTAACAATTCATTTATTCAGAATTTTTCCCAAGGGATTTTGTCAACTTCCTGGAGCATCTTCCTTGGCCCACACCTATCTCCATGCCCAAGGGACATAGGCAGACTCTCAGAAATTCAGCTTTAGAAAGCATGTTTCAATTATTAAATTATTAAGTATCGCTGTACCAGCCTTCCTTTCCCCACTCACTGCCCTATCCCTCTCAGTGTTTTAACTTTCTTCTCTTTTGGTTCTTTGGGGAAAAGGACATTAAATGGAGAAATACTGTATGTGCCATAGCAAAGCTCACCAATTGCCTACAAATTAGACAGCTTCCAGTTGTTTCTGAGCCACCTGCATTTCAGTTAGTTTAAGAAAGATAAAATTGTTAGGAAACACTGACTTTCTGCCTTGATGAGCTCAAGCATGTATTTCCTACACCAGCTTGTATTATGTGTATTATCTCTGCAGGATGTTATAATTTTGATTATTTTTTCAAAAAACAATGACATATGTTTTGTGTATTTATCATACAGTCTCGGAACAGCAAAATGGGTGTCTACAATTTAAGGTAATCTTAACTATTTTATTCATCAATTGCAAACTTCACATGTGTGTTCATGTCGTAATTACTTGCTTTTATTTTTACATATGCATTTGTGCAGCACAGGAGAATGCTCTATTAAGGGAAAAAGATGAACAAGTTAGGTGGTTTATAATCGCATGAAACATCTGAAGCATAAATTAGACCATGATGTGACTGTGGTTCTCTCAAAAGCTTCTACAAACAGCAAAATTAGTAAATGGCAAGTTATTTTAGTATAGGATGAAAATTCTTGTTTTTCAATTCTGTAATCTATTTTGATACCCATTTTAATAAGGAATTAGAAATGAAAACATGCTAAAAAATCATCAATGGTAAAATTAAAAGAAAACTTAGGAATTGAATTAATTCCTCCTGGTTAAAAATAACTCCTTTTGGAAAAAAAAATCCTTACCACAATGTTGTGTTTACAAATACAGTTTTTCCCCAACAAATTCATCCAGGTAACAATTTTTGGACCACTGATGAGGGAGAAAATAAAGGAGAACACAGTGTGTTGTTGTTTAGTGTAAACAATTGGTCACAGTACACTCTGTGGTCCTCACCTCAGCCATTCCCCCATCACTGCTCATGACTCCTCCTTGACAGCAACTTTTCTTACCTAATAATCCAGACATGAGCTTACCTATTATAATTGATTTTTATTCATAGATTAGAACTTTTTTCAGTTTTTTAAAAATGTATTGGAGTGACATTTGTTTACAAAATCATACCTGTTTAAAGTATTCAATTCTTTTAAAAAATTGTAATTGTTCTCACAAAGCTTTGTGTAATTTTTTTTATCTTTAATTGGAAATATTTGAGTGCTCTCTAAATGGAAAGTGTTGGGATAATTACTGTTTTTTCAATTCTTGTTCCATAGTATCATTTTTAAGTGTAGATTATCTAAATCTTGGACTTTTCATTTGGAAATCTCATTTCATTGTGATTCCAAGAATATGTCTTAAACTCAGTTTTAGAATGTAAAAATCATGAAATGGCACTAGTGTTTTTTTGTTTTATATCCCACATATGAGCAAAATCATAGTTTTTGACCTTTTCCATCTGACATTTCACTTAGCATAACACTTTCAAGATCCATCCAGGTTGTTGCAAATGGCAATATTTCATCTTTTTTTTATGGCAAAGTAGTATTCCCTTGTATGGCTCTTGCAGTGTGGGGAATGATTCAGTACAGGGATCCTGGTGGCTGTTCCTTCAGTTCTCTCTCCAGAGCCACCAGCCCCAGACTCTCTCCCACCCCATGTCTCTAGTCTAGTCTGTCTTCCCTCTGCCAGGGGCAAGGGTAAATGGCTACAAATGGAATTTTGTGCATTGGCTCTTTAAGAGGCTCTCTGTGTCTCCAGCTGTCTTTCTTTGGTAGACAGAAACCCCACTGCTTTTCTCAACTATATGTTTTTGGGGTTCCTTTTCCCATTCTGGTGCTATAGGCTAAAGAGACCAGCTTGGGGTTTAGACCTCATGCTTCTTAGAGGGAACCTTCTGGCTGCTGAAATATCCCTCTGGAGCTTTAGCTGCCACTTGTGGGAGGCCAGTCAGCCCTCTAGTGCCTCCTCTGCACTCCCTATCAGTCACATTGTAGTGATGTGGCTTCTTGTCTGTTCATAGTTATAAGGCTTCTCTCCAGCTAGTGTTCAGTTAGTTATTCAGCATGACTTTTCTATAATTAATTTTAATTCCAGTTTGGTCCTGGGAAGTGATTAGTGTAGATCCCACCTACTCCTCTGCATCTTGGGTCTCCTTAGAAAATACTTTCACAGTATTTATTTTTTAAAAATCTGTGTATAAATGATCCCATGCAGTTCAAACCCATGTTGAGCAAGAGTCAACTGAAGATACATACAAGAGAAGATTTATTATGAAAATTGGCTCAAGCAGTTATAGAGGCCGAGAAGCCCCACAAAGTGTTGTCTACAGATGGAAAACTAGGAAAGATGGTGGTATAATTCTATCTGAGTACATAGGCCTGAGAACCAGGGAATCAATGGTATAACTCCTGGGAACAAGAGCGGCTGCTGGTGTAAGTCCCAGAGTCCAAAAGCCTGAGAACCAGGAACTCCGATGTCTGAGGGCTGGAGAAGATGGATGTATCGATGTCCCAACTTGAGAAGAGAGGGGACATTTGCCTGCCTTTGCCTTTTTGTTTCATCTGGGCCCTCAATGGATTGAGTGATGCCTGCTTGCATGGGGGAGGAAAGACTTCTTTACTTAGCCTACTGAATCAAGTCCTAATTTCTTTTGGAAACACCTCTACAGATACAACCAAAAATAATGTTCTACAAATTATCTGGCCTTAGCCCAGACAAGCTGACACAAAAAAAATTGATCATCACAATCACTATGTATTTATTGCCAGTAATGGCCTTTACAATCTCATTGGGTTAGATGGCCTGTTCATCCACTCTTCTGTCTTTCCAACAAATAATTACTGAGAAAATAACCATAAGATTCAGGCAATATGCTGCATGCATCGTGAGGATAAAATTGCGAAAGTGATTGTTCCTGCCTTCTAGAAGTTTAGAGCTGAAACATTTTCATTAAAAAAAATAAAGATCACCTCCATTTGCACTGAAGCATTATTCACAATAGACAAGATATAGAAATGGCCAAATGTCCAGCTAGAAATGAATGGGTAAAGAAAATGTGGCAAATACATACAATGGAATATTAGTCTTTAAAAAAGAATGAAATCCTATTGTTTATGACAACAGGTTGAATTGAGAAGACAAGCTAAGTGAAATAAACCAGTCTCAAAAGGACAAATACTTCCAACACTTGGCTATTGTAAATTGTGCTGCTATGAACATTGGGGTGCATAGGTTCTTTCGTATTGGCGTTTTGGTGTTCTTAGGGTATAGTCCCAGCAGGGGAATCCCTGGATCAAAAGGCAGTTCCATTTTCAGCTTTCTGAGGAAATTCCACACTGCTTTCCACAGTGGGTGCACCAGTCTGCATTCCCACCAACAGTGGACTAGGGTTCCCTTTTCTCCACAGCCTCGCCAGCACCTGTTGTTTGTTGATCTGTTTATGATTGCCATTCTGACTGGTGTGAGATGGGACCTCATGGTGGTTTTGATCTGCATTTCTTTGATGGCTAGTGATGCTGAGCATCCTTTCAAATGCCTCTGGGCCCTCTGTATCTCCTCCTTGGAAAAGCGTCTGCCCAGGTCCTTTGCCCATTTTTTGATAGGATCGTTTGTCTTCTTGGAGTGGAGTCGAGTGAGTTCTTTGTATATCTTGGAGATCAAACCTCTATCTGATGTATCATTAGCGAATATATTTTACCATAGGGTTGGCTTCCTTTTCATTTTGCTGATGTTTTCTTTTGCCGTGCACAAGCTTCTTATTTTGATGAGGTCCCACTTGTTTATTCTTTCCTTTATGTCCCTTGCTTTAGGAGACATATCAGTGAAAAAATTGCTGCATGGGATATCTGAGAGTTTCCTGCCAATGTTCTCCTCTAGGACTTTGATGGTGTTGCGACTTATATTTAAGTCTTTTATCCATCTAGAGTTTATTTTTGTGTATGGTGTCAGCTGATGATCCAATTTCAATTTTTTGCATGTAGCTGTCCAGCTCCCCCAACACCATTTGTTGAAGAGGCTACTATTGCTCCATTTTATGCTTCTGCCCCGTTTGTCAAATATTAGATGCCCATAGAGACCTGGGCTTATTTCTGGGCCTTCTATTCTGTTCCACTGGTCTATGGGTCTGTTCTTGTGCCAGTACCAGATTGTTTTGAGTATAGTGGCTTTGTAGTCGAGTTTCATGTCTGGTATTGTGATCCCTCCTACTTTGTGTTTCTTTCTCAAAATTGCTGAGGATATTCGGGGTCGTTTATGTTTCCATATAAATTTTTGAAATGTCTGTTCTATTTCTGTGAAATACGTTATTGGTATCTTAATAGAGATTGCGTTGAATCTATAAATTGCTTTGGGTAGTATGGACATTCTGATGATATTAATTCTTCCAATCCATGAGCACGATATATGCTTACATTTATTTCTGTCTTCCTTAATTTCTTTTTTCAATGTTGTATAGTTTTCTGTGTACAGGTCTTTTACCTCTTTGGTTAAATTTATGCCTATGTTCTTTATTTTTCTTCTTGCTATATCGAATGGTATTTTTTTCCTGATTTCTTCTTCTTCTATTGCATTGCTGGTGTACAAAAATGCCTTTGATTTCTGAATATTGACTTTGTATCCTGCTGTTTTGCCAAATTCACTTATTAGGTTGAGGAGTTTTTTGGTAGAGTCTATGGGGTTCTCTATGTACACTATCATGTCATCTGCAAACAATGATCGCTTTACTTCCTCCTTTCCTATTTGGATGACTTTCATCTCTTTCTCTTGTCTGACAGCTGTGGCTAGGACTTCCAATAAGATGTTGAAAAGAAGCGGTGAGAGCGGACATCTTGGTCGTGTTCCTGATCTTAGTGGGAAAGCTTTCATTTTTGCATTTTGAGTATGATATTGGCTGTAGGTTTTTCATATATGGCATTTATTACATTGAGGAATGCCCTATTGATTCTCATTTTGCTGAGTGTTTTGATCATAAATGGGTGCTGTACATTATCGAATCCTTTTTCTGCATCTATCGAGATGACCATGTGGTTTTTGTCTTTTCTTTTATTTATGTGATGTATCACGTTTACTGATTTGCGTATATTGAACCATCCCTGCATCCCTGGGATGAATCCCACTTGATCATGGTGGATAATCTTTTGAATGTATTGCTGGATGCGGTTTGCCAATATTTTGTTGAGGATTTTTGCATCTATGTTCATCAGCGAAATTGGCCTGTAGTTTTCTTTCTTTGTAGGGTCTTTATCTGGTTTTGGGATTAAGGTGATGCTGGACTCATAGAAAAAGTCTGGGAGTCTTCCCTCTTCTTGGATTTTTTGGAATAGTCTGAGAAGGACAGGGGTTAGCTCTTCCTTAAATGTTTTGCAATTTCTCCTATGAAACCGTCTGGCCCTGGGCTTTTGTGTGCTGGGAGTTTCTTGATTACTGCTTCAATTTCCCCAGCTGTTATCGGTCTGTTCAAGCTTTCTGTTTCTTCCTCCTTAAGTGTTGGCAGATTATACTTTTCTAAAAATTTGTCCATTTCATCAAGATTTTCAAATTTCTTGGCATATAATTGTTCATAGGAGTTTCTGACAATCCTTTGTATTTCTGTGGTATCAGTTGTTATTTCTCCTCTTTCATTTCTGATATTATTAATTTGGGTCCTCTCCCTTTTTTTTTTGATGAGTCTGCTTAAAGGCTTGTCAATTTTATTAATCTTTTCAAAGAACCAGCTTCTGGATTGGTTGATCCTCTGAATTGTTCTTTTTGTCTCTATGTCATTCAGTTCTGCTCTAATCTGGACTATTTCCTTCCTTCTACTTGCTCTGGGATTTATTTGTTGTTGTTTCTCCAGTTCTTGAAGTTGTAGAGTTAGGTCTTTTATTTGAAATGTTTCTATCTTTTTTAGGTAAGCCTGTATTGCTATGAACTTCCCTCTCAGGACTGCCTTTGCTGTGTCCCATAGGTTTTGGACTGTTGTCTGTTCATTTTCTTTTGTTTCCAGAAATTTTTTGATTTCTTCTCTTATCTCATTATTGACCCATTCATTGTTTAATAGTGTACTGTTCAGTCTCCATGAGTTTGCATGTTTTTGAAGTTTCTCTTTGAGGTTGATATCCAGTTTCAAGGCCTTGTGGTCCAAGGAAAAGTTTGGTATTACTTCAATTTTCCTGAATTTGCTGAGGCTTGCTTTGTGTCCTATCATGTGGTCTATCTTTGAAAACTGCCATGAGCATTTGAAAAAAATGTGTATTTTTCTTCTTTGGGATGTAGGGTTCTATATATGTCAGTTAAGTCTCTTTGATTCAGTGTGTCATTCAGCGCCTCAATATGTTTATTAATGTTTTGTTTGGAAGATCTGTCCATTTTTGACAGTGGGGTTTTGAAATCCTCTACTATCATTGTGTTGCTGTCTATACTTTTTGAAGTCATCCAAGATTTTCCTTATATACTTGGGGGCTCCTATATTGGGAGCATATAAGTTTACAATGTTGATGTCTTCTTGATAGATTCTTCCTTTAAGTATTATAAAGTGCCCCTCTGGGTCTCTCTTTATGGCCTTTGTTTTGAAATCTACTTTGTCTGATACAAGTATGGCAACGCCAGCCTTTTTCTCATGCCCATTTGCTTGGAATATTTTTTTTCATCCCTTTTCTTTCAATCTGTGTTAGTCTCTTTCTCTGAAGTAGGTCTCTTGTAGGCAGCATATGTGTGGGTCATGTTTTCTTATCCATTCAGCTACCCTGTGTCTTTTGATTGGGGCATTTAGTCCATTCACATTGAGAGATATTACTGATAGAAACTTACTCATCTTTTCTCTTTTTACCTGTGTTCCTCTCTTTCTCATTCTTTTCCTTCATCTGCTTAAACCAGTCCCTTTAGCATATCTTGCAGTGCTGGTTTGGTCGAGATGTATTCTTTTAGTCTTCTCTTGTCTGGGAAACTCTATATTTCCCCTTGTATTTTAATTGAGAGCCTAGCTGGGTAGAGCAGCCTTGGCTGTAGGCCCTTGCTTTTCATGGCTTGGAATATTTGTTGCCATTCCCTTCTGGCTTGTAGTGTTTCTGTTGAGAAGTCAGCTCCTATGCGTATTGGGGCCCCCTTGTATGTTACTTTGTCCTTCTCCCTTGCTGTCTTGAAGATTCTCTCTTTGTCTTTGATAGTTGCCATTTTAATGATGATGTGTCTTGGAGTGGACCTCCTTCGGTCCCTCTTGAGTGGGGTCCTCTGTTCCTCCTGGATCCATGAGACCCTTTCTCTCCTCACATTGGGGAAGTTTTCCATCATTACTTTTTTGAGGAGGTTCTCTATCCCTTGCTCCTCTTCTTCTCCTTCTGGTATCCCTATTATGCCAATATTATTGCGTTTCAGGTTGCCCTGCATTTCCGTAAATGCCTCTTCATTCTTTTGGAGTATTTTTTCCATTTCTTGTCCTTTCTGGGAGTTTTTTTCTACCTTATCCTCCATCTCACTGATTCAGTCCTCGGCTTCATCCAGCCTGCTTTGGATTCCTTCTACTGGGTTCTTCAATTCAGAAATGGTATTCTTCAAATCCTCTTGTGTCTTCTTAATAGTTTCTATGTCCTTTTCCAGCTCATATAGTTTGCTGTAAGATCCTGATAGTTTCTCTGCAGTTTCTCATAGTTCCCTTTTAGCTGGCTGAGCTCATTGAGCTTCCTTAGAACCATTGTTTTGAATTCAATATCTGATAGTTCCCTTGCCTCTATTTCATTTATCTATCTCTGTGGGGAGTCCCCTTTTCCACTCATTTTGGGGGAACTTCTTTTTCTTCCCATTTTTTGAGAGTCTGTAAAGTATTTTTGTCCTTTACTTTTCTTTCTGGGCCTGCCTCTGATGATGTCAGTTGTTGACCTATATGACCTTGGGTTGTTTTTTTGAGCCTTCCAGGAGTCTACTGTCTGTGTGTGACTCCTGCTTGGAGCAGCTCTGTGACCCCTTCGGTCAGGGCTGGGCTATATTTTGGGATCTCTCTGTACTCTCACGCTGGCTCCTTGAGTGTGTTCCTGACGCAGCAGGATCCCCCGCCTTCATGGGCTCGCATATGCTTGCCCCAGACCAGGGGGCTTATTCGTGACCTCGCGTACTCATCTGGCCCCCCTGGCCGGGGAGCTCTGTGGCACTAGTCAGTTTAGGGTCTTCTATTGTGTATTTTCCCTGCTTTTGGCTCTTTGGGTGCATTGCTTGCCCTCGCCAAATAGGGGACTACGGAAATGGGAGGAAGTCAGCTCCAGGACTTCTGGTTAATCCTGTCTTTGGTCTCTCCTCCAGGGACTCTGGGCAGCTCTACTAGTTTTGTGGGTCGTTGCACAATCGCGGGCGGGAGGGCCAATTTACTCCTGCCCTTGCCGCTCTGAGCACTCCCTCGCAGGCTGTATTGGTGCCAATCTGTGGGAGGCCTTGCCGGTCAGTGCAAGCGTTTGCCAGCCCACGCAGGTCACATACACGCTCACCAACCCTTGCCGGTCACTCAGCGCAAGTGTGCGCGCCTGTACTGGGTGGTTTGGGGGTGTCTATGTGTGCTTTTCGGCTTTTGGCTCTTTGGGGGTGTGGCCTCTTCCCACGCACTGGAGACTACAGCAAGGAGAAGGAGTCAGGACTCCCCGGTTCCTCCTCCTGTTCTTTCCCCAATGCCTCCATTTCTAGTCTCTCCTCAGGGGTCTCTGGGCAGTTCTGTGACCCCTTTGGTCAAGGATCCACCCCCTGCGCGGACTACATTTCAATCGCAGGCAATCTGGTTCATGCATGCCCCCTTCTTCCTCTTTGGGGTCGCGCCTTTCCAGCCCACTATGGAGACTACAGAACGGAGAGGGAGTTGAGACTCCCCAGTTCCTCCTCCCATTCTTTCCCTAACGCCTCCATCTCCAGTCTCTCCTCAGGGCTCTCCCAGCCAGTCTGCACTCAGGCCCACAGCTCACGTACAAGCTGTGTGCGGAGCGTACCAAAGGCAGATTAATCGATTCCCTTATGCCTGAGCGAGATGGTAGCTGTAGAGTGGGGGGCGCACCATCACCCGGGCTCCACCAGCCTTCTTGTCAGTTCTCTTCACAAAGTTTTCCTCACCAGTCTTTTCCCAGGCACCAGCCCACCCTGCTGCCGCCTCTACCCAGAGATCAAGGAGGGTGGCTGCCACTGCAACTTTTGCGTTGGCCCTTTAAATGTCTCTTTGCATCCCCAGCCACCTGTCTCTGGCAGAGAGCGCCCCTAAGCTTTTCGGGATTGCGTTTTGTCTGTATTTTCTTGGTTTTAGCTGCTATAGTTTAGGGGTCCCTGTTTATGATTCAGACCCCGTTCTTCTCCGGGGAAGCTAACTCGCCATTTCAATGTCCCTCTGGTGCTGGTGCCCGTGGGCACCCAGCCCACCCTCTCGAGCCTCCACCGCACTTCTCACCCGTTGGGATATGTGAGAGTCGAACCCACTGTCCGCAGCACCAAGGCTCCTCTCCCACTATCGCTCCACTGCTTTCCAGGTGATTACTCCACTATTTAGATGCAATTCCAGTTTGGTCTTGGGAGGAGGTCAGCCTGACTCCCATTCACTCCTCCGCCATCTTCTCCCTCTCAAGTTTCTTGGTTATGTTTAAAATGTCCACTTTGGTGAATGAGAAATGGTTGTTTCTTTTGTCTTAGCCAAAATCTGAAATTTCAACCAAGTGGCTCAATGAACTGGCTATATCCCACAAATACAAAAGTCAAGTGTGATCTACCAAAAGCAGTCATATAGACACGGGACTCCAACCGGAACGTACATGTTTAAAAACTGCAAATCTGCACGGAGGGTTTTATAAATGTAAAATCTTAGATATGTTGATACTAAAAAAGTGATTCAATATTGTCGACTATTTTGGCTAAATAGTTGATATTTAATTAATTCAATCTACCATTTAAAATATTGGTACTTGATAATACTTAGATAACAAATAATCTTAAAGAGCTTCCAAAACTCAGTACATTTCTTTTCTTCTAAGAGCTTATTTTTTTTAATTAATTGAAACAACAATTTTTATCTATCTTTCCCTTCACAAATGATAAGTAATGATGTTAAAAACAAATATACTTAAAGCTGTCCTCCAAATTACTAGCATAAATTATCAAATGTTCCTAATTTTAACCAGAAAAACAACCATAATTTGGTTTCATTAAGTGTAAATGACTGTATATGTACCTTGTTCTTCATCACTATTGTGGTTTCCCTCTTGTTATTTGCTTTTGGAGGGGATGGCAGAAGAGAAATACATTCATTCTATAGTTAATGAAGGAGAATCAGTTAAGGAATCTGTCTATAGAAACATGAAGAGTACACAGATCCAGGAATCCAATGCCAAAAACAAGTTCTTGGTGTCTTTCCTTGGTGGACTATCTGAGATTGGCAAACTACAGCCACTGAATGTTTTTGTCAATAAAACACAGCCTGTGTCAAACATAGCCACACTCATGGCTGTATGTGTATACACAACTACTTTCCTGCTACTGGAAAGATGTGAGTTGCAAGAGAGACTTCCAAGGCACATTTAGAAATATTTCAATGCTGTTTCCTAAATGGCATATGCAAACAAGTTGCTTCAGAAACTGAGAAGCTTTACACAAACGAAAGTTATCTGCCTCCCACTCATATCTAAAACTAGACTGTACTGCCCTCATTTTACAAATGAAGAAGCTAAAACTGAAGGAAATTGCTGCTTCACAGAAGTAGATGATACCAAATAGATCGCATCTCATAATCTCTGCCCCACTCTTCATGGTGTTAGGGTCCCAAAACTATGTCCCAATGAGTCATTAATGAGTGAGAGAAGCAAAGAGTTTGATGATCAAAAAATATTTCTTTATCTTGAATCTTTCGATAATTATAAACCTTAATAAAATTAGGCTTTTAAGAAATTTCACAGTGAAAATATCTATATTTACATTTATCCTCCTCAGTTTCTTCTAATATTTTAGTATCAATCGCCTCCCCTCCCATCATCTTCTTCCCAACCCCCCCTCTAAAAAAAATTCTGAACATCCCATGGAACCAGTTTGGGACACTTTGTTATATATACCCATTACCTCAGAAAAAGTGTTGACATTAGAACCCCAAATTTTCTTTAGTTCCCCAAACATGGCTTTTCTGTTGTCCCTTCTAATGCATTTTCTTCTTTAAATGTGTAGATTAGCCATGATAAGAAATTGTGCATCTCTTCTAACATATATAATGAATGCATTTTAGAAAAGTAGAAAACCAAATATGTAAAGAAGAATATAGAACACCAGAAAAAATATCCCCTGATAGCACCTATTGCCTTTCAGTAAAAATTCTTTCAGAAAGTTCCATATAAAAACAGTCCATTTTATGTAAATATATTTTACCATGCACACTACTGGTTAACCTTCTTTTTCACTTAAATATACAATGGACATAATTTAAAGTCAATAAATATAGTCCTTTATCTTCTTTTTTCTTTTTTTAATTTATTTTTTCAAATACATTTGTCTCTGCCTCCCCCCGACCAGTTTCCATTGCCCGCTTCCTCCTTCTCTCCCTCAGCTCTTCCCCTTTGGTTTTGTCCATGAATCCTTGCTATTTGTTCCTTGATTTTCCCCTTCCCTTCCTTTTCCCCCACCTGCCCCTCCCTCCTTCCCTCTTGTCTCTGTTGCTTTCTTTTCCTTTCAGTGTTGCCGGTCTTATTTTCCTTGCAGCTTTGTATTGTTGGTTAGGTTCCGCTTATAGGTGAGATCATATGATATTTGTCTTTTGCTCCCTGACATATTTCACTTAGCATAATGCTCTCCAGTTCTATCCATGCTGTCGCGAAGTTTAGTAGTTCTTTTTTTTCTTTCTGCTGCGTAGTATTCCACTGTGTATATGTACCATAATTTTTTGATCCAATCATATACTGATGGGCATTTAGGTTGCTTCCAGCACTTGGCTATTGTAAATTGTGCTGCTATGCACAGCAAAAGAAAACATCAGCAAAATGAAAAGGGAGCCAACCATATGGGAAAATATATTCGCTAATGATACATCAGATAGAGGTTTGATCTCCAAGAAATATAAAGAACTCACTCGACTCCACTCCAAGAAGACAAACGATCCAATCAAAAAATGGGCAAAGGACCTGGGCAGACGCTTTTCCAAGGAGGAGATACAGAGGGCCCAGAGACATTTGAAAGGATGCTCAGCATCACTAGCCATCAGAGAAATGCAGATCAAAACCACCATGAGGTACCACCTCCAATTTTTTTTTCACTTATTATTGTCTGTCTCCCATCTAGATGGGAGTCTCCATGAAAGGAGAGAGCATGCCTATTTTGTTCACAATTCACATTTCAATGCCTGGTGCACTGTAAGCCAACAGAAAGCTTATATGACAGAGTGGTTCATAGCTGGTATCTTTCCCAGGGGTTTCAGGCTAATAGCGGATTCTGATAAACAGGTAATTCTCATTGTGATAGGTGCATTGATAGTGTAACAAATGGGTGGGGGCATAGTGGAGTGGGTTTAGGGGTATCGAGGAAGGCTTCCTGGATATCATGGAGTAGAAATTTAGCCCCACAGCACAAATAAAAGTTGGTTAGGAAGAGACTCCAAGAAATTATAGGTGTAAAAGTGAGCAAGAAAATGGACAGGACATTGCCTTTGATTAGATGTGGACATCATTTGGAGGGAAGGAGCTTGTTAGGGGATGATGCCATACAACAAAAGACAGGCTGAAGGGAGAATAATGAATCCAATTTGGAATAATTCAACTCTGAGGACCCCTGATAATTCAAGTAGAGGCGGTTGAATGCATGGGTCCAAGAGAACCACGTGAGCTGGAATCTAGAATAGAAGACAGACGCACACAGATTAGAGTAAAACCAGAGGAATTGGATGAAGCAGACTCAGAGAAGATTTACAAGTTTATAAAGCACTTTCAGTTTGGATCTTCATGACAGCCTTGGAGGGGGACAAACATCGATATTACTGATCTCTTCTACAGAGGAGAACACTGTACCTCAGTAACATTGAAAGGCGACATCATATAAGTCACAGCTAATAAGTTATAGCACTATTACCTTTTGTCTTTTTATTCCTTCATTATGTTATATTAACCTTGAGAGCGACCAAGAATAACTGTTTTTTAAATTTGCTAGCCATTAATTTTTATTCTTATGCTCCTTGTCCTTTTTTATTATGATGAAAAACATGCATACTATAAAGTTTAAGAAATGCCACCTTCATCATTTTTAACTGTCCAGATTCTTTGAAAAACTGCTTCCAATTCTTTTAGATATGTACACAGAAATGGACTTACTGGATCATATGGTATTTCTATTTTTAATTTTTTGGGGAGCCATCATATTGTTTTCCACAGTGGCTGTCCCATTTTACATTCCCGCCAGCAGTACCCAAGAGTTTGATTTCTCCACATCCCCTCTAACACTTGTTGTTTTCTGGGGTTTTTTTGGTAGTATGCATCCTAATGTGTGTCATCTGGCATCTTATTGTGGTTATTGCTTACTCTTATCATCTTATGCTGTTTGAAAATTTTTTCTTTCAAACAGAAATACTATAACAGAAATCATGAATAAATTGTTACATCATTCAGATGAAAAACAATTGACCATATAATTTCACAACCTAATTGGGTTTGCTGAAAATAGTACCATGTAATGCATAGAAACATTACCTTTGGGAACAGCCTGTGACTGTAGACTATGACTTTTCTTCATACACAAATTGTTAGTAATAATACTTTCTTATAGGTTCCAAAAGACTGAATAAGTTATTTATAAAGTGCTCCCCCTCCATTGTTCCTGGCACGTGGAGAGCACTCATGAAGAATAGTTATTATGATTAGTTGAGTTTTATAGCATATATGCATTTCATTCTTCTACCAAACTAGTAATTCTGTCAAAATCAGGAATGCGGCTAGTTTGTAATGACCTTGGTTTTGGTGAACACTTACTGGTCCCTAGTGATCACTGCATTATTTTTTTCAGTCAGCTTATTTAATAATGTATACTGACATTTTGTTTTCCTTTCAAAATGAGATATTTGCACATCTGTAAGCTTCCAACAGATCTTTCCTGGCTGATACAGCCAAGGTACATTAGTCAAATATTTACATTCCTGATACAATCTGCCTGAGACATCCTCAGAACTTTTGGCTAGTCCATACATAAATAAATATATTATATCGTTAGAAGACTTTGTTTTTTTGAAGTCACTGCAGTAACCCCTTGTCAGTTGAAATATAGCATTACAGTTTTAAAAATGCTTAAGATCTCAAATTCTAACTGAGGTGAATTCATTCCCTCATATGCCAAAAAAAATGAACTTGTGGGTTCAAAATTATAAAAATTAGTAAGAAAGATTTAAGGAAGCAATTAATGAGATAATGTATAGAATGCAATTTGAGCCCCTGGGAAGAAATGTTTTTATATCCACAAAGTATTTTTACTATTATGTTTTTTTCATGAGTCATAAATACAATTGAATTCTTCTGTGAAATCATGGAAGTAAAGGAAATAGAAAAGTCTATATTTTGTCCATATGTATCATAGAGATGTTTGTTCATCTTCATTTGAATATTTACTTACAATTACTAATAAAGTAGAAAACTTATTTTAAAGAGCATTTGACTAATCTCAGGCTAAAGAAAAGTAACTTCTGGCAACCACCTTCATTGTTACCCTTGAAACTCAGGACTTTCCTATTGTTTTAAAATTGAACTGTCATATTTAGGTTGGCTTTAAGTCATTTCAGGAAAATTTTGAAGAGTTTTTATTTGTACCTTCACTATTGAGTGACTTTGTGGTTTATTTAAAGGATGTTGGATTTCTTTAAACCATCCATTCCCCTCTCTGGGACACTATCTCTAAGTTACAGGTAAATTCAGAAAAACTAAACTACACGCACTTTCCAAATTTATAATGACCCTGTCTGGTTGTCCTTGCATTTACCTAAACACAAAGCAAAGACCATAAAGAATTTTGCAATGCCTTGGTTCTAACGACAAAAAATTCTGACCCTTTAGTCTCTTTAGGCAAATATAAAAGGTGGAAAGGTTGAACAAGTCGTTTCATCTTGAGAGCCCATATTGTAGAGTAGTGCTTCTCAAATTTTACTGAGTATACCAATAATATAGACATCTCCTTAAAAAGCAAATTGGGATTCAGTATGGCAGAGTGGTGCCTGAAATTCTGCATTTCTAAAAAACTCCCAGGTGATGACAAAACTTTTGATTCATGCATCGAACTTTGAAATTCAAGGATCTAGAGTATTTTAAAACACCAAGATGAAAGACAACATTATTTGAATTGAGTTATATACTACAAAAAATATGTGTAAATATTATATGAAGGCTTATGTCAGAAGTTAGAACATATTCGAAAGTGAGTTTTCAATGTATGGAAGTTAGAGTGATTATTTGAAAATGTATCCCTTTGAAAATGTATTATGGTGTTAACATAGACATTGGAAAGAGAGTGTGATACTTCTACAACTCAATGTAAATAATTTAATGGACTTCGCAACTGCCTAGTTTTTGAACACACTTATTTAGTTTTTTTTTTTTCCTTAAGTATATTTGATTGATTATGTTATTACAGTTGTCCCAATTTTACCCCTTTTGACTCCTCCACCTGGTACCCCCCTTCCCTACAGCAATCCCCCAATTAGTTCATGTTGCTGGGTCGTGCATATAAAGTTCTTTGGCTTTTCCATTTCCTATAGTATTCTTAACATACTCATGTCTATTCTGTACCTACAAATTATGCTTTTTAATCCCTCCATCTTTTCTCCCTTTCTCCCACTTCCCCTTCCCAGCTGATAACCCTCCAAATGATCTCCGTACCTATGATTCTGATCCTGTTCTTGTCATTTGCTTAGTTAGGTTTTTCTTTTTTTTAGATTCAGTTGTTGATAGTTGTGAATTTTTTGCCACTTTAATGTTCATAGTTTTGACCTTCTTTTTCTTAGATAAGTCCCTTTAACATTTCATGTAATAATGGCTTGGTGATGATGAAGTCCTTTAGCCTTAACTTATTTGGGAAGCACTTTATCTGTCCTTCTATTCTAAATGATAGCTTTGCTGGATAGAGTAATCTAGATTGTAGGTCCTTGCTTTTCATCACTTTGAATACTTCTTGCCAGTCCCTTCTTGCCTGCAAAGTTTCTTTTGAAATCAGTTAACAATCTTTTTTTTTAATTATTTTTATTTTTTTAATTAATTTATTTATTTTTCCAAATACATTGGTCTCTGCCTACCCCCCACCACTTTCCCCTTCCACCTCCCCTCCTCTGTCCCTCAATCCTTCCCCACTTTGGTTTTGTCCATGAGTCCTTGCTATATGTTCCTTCACTTGTCCCTTCCCATCCTTCTCCCCTACCCCCCCTCCCTCCTTCCCTCTTGTCTCTGTTGGTTTCTTTTCCTTTCAGTGTTGCTGGTCTTGTTTTCCTTGCATCTTTGTTTTGTTGGTTAGGTTCCACTTATAGGTGAGATCATATGGTATTTGTCTTTCGCCCCCTGGCTTATCTCACTTAGCATAATGCTCTCTAGTTCCATCCATGCTGTCGCAAAGTTTAATAGTTCTTTTTTTCTTTCTGCTGTGTAGTATTCCATTGTGTAATGGGAACTCCTTTGTAGGTAACTCTCTGCTTTTCTCTTGATGCTTTGAAGATTCTCTATCTTTAACCTTTGGCATTTTAATTATGATGTATATTGGTGTGGTCCTCTTTAGTTTCATCTTGTTTGAGATTCTCTGTGCTTCCTGGACTTGTGTGTCTATTTCCTTTGCCAGATTAGGGAATTTTCTTTCATTATTTTTTTGAATAAGTTTTCAATTTCTTGGTCTGCCTCTTCTCCTTCTCATATCCCTATAATTCAAATTTTGGCATATTTGGGGATGTCACAGAATCTTCTTAAACTATCCTCATTTATTTTGAATGCTTGTTTCTTCTCTCTGTTCTGGTCAAATTTTTGCTTCTTCCTTATATTCTAAATCATTGATTTGAATCCTGGCTTCCCTCCCTTCACTCTTGGTTCCCTGTAGATTTTTATTTGTTTCACTTAGTGTAACCTTCGTTTCTTTCTTTAGATTGACATACTCAATGAGTTCTTTGAGCATTCTGATGACCAGTGTTTTGAACTCTGCATCTGATATGTTGGTTATCTCTATTTTGTTGCTCATTATGCAAATACTTTATAGAGACTATCTACCAACTGGTTATTGTCATCATTGATTTTTTCAAGGTATCAATTTTCACTTTGAGCTGAATTTTTTCTCATGTAATTAGCTTTTCTGCTCACTTAAAATTATTTTTTCAGCTCTATTGAAATATAATTGACATGTAACATGTTGATTTGATACACTTATTAGAAAATGATATTAATCATATAATAACTATATCTTTTTTGTGGTGAGATCATTTTAGCAAGTTTGAAGTTTATAATAAAATGTTAACTATAATCACTGTATTATATATTAGATCTCCAGAGCTGTCATCATATGATTGGAAGTTTGTATTCTAAGACATTATGTTTGTTTAAAATTCTGAAGACATTTTGTCCCTAGATTGGTTGAGGAAAAAATGTTCAGAAAATTAATTTTGGCCAACATTTGTTGTCTTACTAAAATCCTTTGGAAGCACTTAAAATATGGATTCTCATCCTCTGATTACCACTATGCTGCTGCCCCCAACCTCCTCACCAGTAGGTCTGAAGTGGTACATGGGAATCTGCAGTTTCCAAGAGCTCTCCAGCTGAGTCTACTGAACTGCTAGAGTTGGCATCACAGGTGAGTGGACTGATTATCAGCTCAGGTGGGACGGACAGTAATTGTTCAAAGGTGTGTGCATCTAGGAACATTCATACTTGATTCTGCCAGAGAGGTAGACTTAGTACTTTATACTGTAATTGTGGAAAAACCCCAAAAGTGTTGATTTGAGAGGGTCTACTACTGTGTGTTTTCAGGACAGCAGGGCTCTGTGCCTGGGTGGCATTAGAGTCTTGAACCGGGAGAAAATGAGACTACAATTCTGTTGTTCAAATAACCTGAGCAAGGACCATTAGCTCTGTCATTAAACAACAAGCCTCTGACTTCCTTATGCTGTCTGCATTGCTGCATTAGACATGTTGGGACTAAAAACTTCTGAAAACAGATGAAAAGTGAGACCTCCTGGGAAATGACTTGTCCCCCATCATTCAAAATGGGGTTCCAAAAAAGGAGCTGATCCTTTGCATGATCCTGGCTCTTGGCTGCCCCTTCCACATATTTGTCCCTAGTGTGGACTGTATTTAAAGATAGCTTTCAAATAATAACTTTTGGCTTCCAGACTCCCCATGGAGGTCTCAATTGAGCTGTATTTGGCATGTTATCTGGGTCATCAAAATGCTTGTGCTCACTCATAATTTATAAGCAAACATGCCTTCCTACCACAGTCAAATTCTCTGGAGCTGGTGGAATACAGCAAAGGCTGTGTCTGCACGGCCTCCTGCCCTGGTTAATGGTGAAGAAATGGCACTTTGATATCTGACATGTAAATAAAGTGATAAAAAATAAACAAAGGCCAATTGCTTCCTGATGGAAACCTGAGAGGTGAGTTAAGACAATTTATAAGCAGCAGCAAAGTACCTTTTGTGAGCTCACAAAGATTTAAGAAGAACAAATACTGTGGCTCTGCTTGGTAACTCAGTGATGCCCACTGTTCTGTGCATCCTTAGGCCAAGTGTGGGGTTTCCTAGTCATTCATGATGTTATTTAAACTTTGTGCTTCATTTTCTCAATTTCCCATCAGTTTTATCTTATAAGTCTTTGTCCCAAATGACTTACCTAACTTATAAAAGGAGATACTACTATCCATAATAAGAATGATAACAAACAATTACTAGAATCCCTACATGTCTATTCATTTATTCAGCAATGTTTCCCCTTTTTATTGAATTTATTGGAATGACACAACTAATAAAATCATACAGGTTTCAGGTGCACATTTCTACACCACATCACCTGTACACTGTATTGTGTGTTCACCATCCCAAGTCAAGTTTCTGTCCATCGCCATTTTCCTCCTCTACCTATCTCCACTCCCACCTACTGCAATCACAACATTTGTTTTGTCCATGAGTTTTTTATTTTTTGCTCAGTCCCTCCTCCCTAAACCTGCTGAAATCTGTCAGCCTGCTCTCTATGAATCTGTCACTATTTTACTTGTTAGTTTATTTTGTTCATTAGATTCCACATGTGAGTTAAATCACATGGTACTTGTTCTTCTCTGACTGGCTTAGCATAATGCCCTCCAGGTCCATCCATACTGTTGCAGAAGGTAAGATTTCCTTCTCTTTTTCAGGTAAGTAGTATTCCAGTGTGTATATGTAGCACACCTTTGTTATCCACACATCTACTGATGGGCACTTGGGCGGCTGCCATGTCTTGGCTATTGTAAATAACATTGCAATGAACCTAGGGGTGCATATACTCTTTTGAGTTAGTGTTTCAGGATTCTTTGGATAAATTCCCAGAGGAGGAATTGATGAATCATAAGGAAGTACAATTTTTAACTTTTTGGGAACCCCCCCATACTACTTTCAACAGTGGCTGCACCAATCTTTTCTCTACATCCTTTCCAACACTTGCCCTTTGCTGATTTATTGATGGTAGCCATTCTGACAGGTGTGAAGTGATTCATATTTCATTGTGGTTTTAATTTGCATTTCTTTGATGATTAGTAACATTGAGCATCATTTTATATGTCTTGTCATCTGTATGTCCTTTTTGGAAAAGTATCTATTCAGATCCTCAGCCCATTTTTTAATTGGATTGTTCTGTTTTGTTTTTGGTGTTGAGTTTTATAAGTTCCTTATAAATTTTGGATATTAACTCCTTATCAGTTGTATTGACAAATATGTTCCTCCACTCAATGAATTGTCTTTTCATTTTGCTGATGATTTCCTTTGCTGTGCAAAATGGATGTAGTTCCATTTATTTATTTTTTCTTTTGTTTCCATTATCCAAGGAGATATATCAGAAAAAATATTGCTACAAAAAATGTCTGAGTTCCTTCTTTTTACTGCTGCATAGTAGTCCACTATGTAAATGTACCATGGTTTTTCTTTTCTTTTCTTTTTTTTGCATTTATCTTGTTGCTTTTTATCCACTGATAACTTTATTTACAGGGAAACTGTAACTCATTCTGGAGTTTAGATGCAGAGGTATTTCTCATTTACTTATTTCTCAAAACAACAAATAAAAATGCTTACATATTGAAGACCTTCTTTTTTTCTTTTTTCTGTTTTTTAATTTATTTTTTCAAATACATTTGTCTCTGCCTACCCGCCACCACTTTCCCTTGCCCCCTCCCTTCTTCCCTCCATCAGCTCTTCCCCTTTGGTTTTGTCCATGAGTCCTTGCTATATGTTCCTTGACTTTCCCCTTCCCTTCCCTTTCCCCACCCCTCCTCCCTCCTTCCCTCTTGTCTCTGTTGATTTCTTTTCCTTTCAGTGTTGCTGGTCTTATTTTCCTTTCATCTTTGTATTGTTGGTTAGGTTCCACTTATAGGTGAGATCATATGGTATTTGTCTTTCGCCCCCTGGCTTATTTCACTTAGCATAATGCTCTCCAGTTCCATGCATGCTGTCGCGAAGTTTAGTAGTTCTTTTTTCCTTTCTGCTGTGTAGTATTCCATTGTGTATATTGTACCATGGTTTTTTGATTCACTCATTTACTGAGGGGCACTTATGCTGTTTCCAGCACTTAGCTATTGTAAATACTGCTGCTATGAACATTGGGGTGCATAGGTTCTTTTGAATTGGTGATTCAGGATTCTTAGTGTATAATCCCAGCAGTGGGATTGCTGAATCAAAAAGCAGTTCCACCTTTAGTTTTTTAAGGAAATTCCATACTGTCTTCCACAGTGGCTGCACCAGTCTGCATTTCCACCAGCAGTGCACCAAGGTTCCCTTTTCTCCACAACCTCACCAGCATTTGTTTGTTGGTTTATTAATGATGGCCATTTTGACTAGTGTAAAGTAGTATCTCACTGTGGTTTTAATTTTCATCTCTCTAATGTCTAGTGATGTTGAGCATTTTTTCATGTGTCTATAGGTCCTCTGTATGACCTCCTTGGAGATGTGTCTGTTCATGACCTTTGCCCATTTTTTAATTGGATTGTTTGTTTTCCTCCTGTGGAGTCATGTGAATTCTCTGTATATTTTGAAGATTGAACCCTTTTCCAAGGTATCATTGGCAAATGTATTTGTCCATACATTTGCTTCCCTGTCCATTTTGCTGATATTTTCTTTAGCAGTGCAGAAGCTTTTTAGTTTGATGTAGTCCCATTTGTTTATTCTTTCATTTATGTTCCTTGCTCTAGTGGACATATCAGTGAAAATATTGCTTCCCTTCAAGACAGCAGGGATGAAACTGGCGAGTAGTATGCTAAGTGAAATAAGTCAGGCAGTGAAAGACAAATACCATATGATCTCACCTATAAGTGGCACCTAATCAACAACAACAAAAAAAAATGAGAAAAATAGAACCAGAGACTTGAAAATAAAGAACAAACTGACAGTGACCAAAGGGAAGAGGGGAGGGGAATAACAGGGAAAGGAAGGGAAAGGGTCAAGCAAAGGAAAATGAATAGAGGACTCATGATCATGGAAAATGGAGAGGGGGGTTGACTTGGGAGTGGGGGTGGACAGGGTAGGGGTAAGCAATGGAGAAAAAGATGGGACAACTGTAAGTGAAAAACAATAAAAGAATACATTACAGAAAAAAAGAAATGTAAGACATTTTACTGCCTATGTTTTCTTATATGTTTTTTATGGTTTGAGTCTAACACTTAAGTCTGTAATCCATTTTGAGTTTATTCTTGTGTATTTTGTAAGGAAGTGATCTAGTTTCATTATTTTGCACATATCTCCAATATTCCAAATACCACTTATTGAATAAACTATCTTAACCACATTGTATATTTTTTGTCTCCTTAGTCAAATACTGATTGACTATACTTTCTGAACTCTCTGTTCTATCTATTCTGTTCCATTGATCTATATGTTTGATTTTATGATACTACCATGCTGTTTTGATTACTATGACTTTGTAATATAATTTGATATCATATACCATGATTCCTCTTTGCTCTTCTTTTTCAGAATCTCTATTGCCATTTGGGACTTATCGTGGTTCCATATAAATTTTTGGAATACTTGTAGTTCTCTGAAATACGCCATTGGTATTTTGACAGAAATTGCATTGAATCTATCAATTTCTTTGGGTAGTTTAGATATTTTAATGATGTTAATTCTTGCTATTTATGAACACTGTATATGCTTCTACTTATTTTTTATTTCTTTATTCAGTGTCTTATTATTTTCCAAGTACAGGTCTTTTACGTAATTGGTTAAATTTATTCTTTATTCTTAGGTATTTTATTCTTTTTGAATAAATTGTAAATGTCATTTTTTTCTTAGTTTTTCTTTAGGATAGATCATAATTGGTGTGTAAAAAAACTGATTTTTGAATATTTATTTTGTATCTTTCTACTTTACTGACTTTATTTATAAGTGCTAGTAGTTTTTGGTGGAATCTTTCGGTTTCTTTAAATACAGTATAATGTGATCTGCAAATAATAACAGTTTTACTTCTTCCTTTCCAATTTTGAAGACTTTTACTTTTTTCTTGTCTGATTGTTGAAAAGAGTGGTGAAAGTGGACATCCCTGTCTTGTTCCAATACTGAAGAGAAATGCCTGTAGTTTTTACCCATTGTGTATGATGTTGACTGTGGGTTTGTCATATGTGACGTTTATTATGTTGAGATATTTCCCTCTGTTCCCACCTTGCTGAGAGTTTTTATAATAAATGGGTGCTGGATTTTATCAAATGCGTTTTCTGCATATATTGATATGGTCATGTGGTTTTAATCCTTCATGTTTTTTATCCTTTGTTTATGTAATTTATCACATTTATTTATTTGAACATATTGTACCAACCTTGCATCCCCAGATTAAATCCTACTTGATCAAGATGTATGATATTTTTAATGTATTGCTGGATCTGGCTTGCTAATATTCTGTTGAGGATTTAACATCTATGTTCATCAGGGACATTGGCCTATAATTTTCTTCCTTTGTAATGTCTTCATCTGGAATTAGGATAATGGCTGGCGTCATGAAAGGAGCTTGGGGATTTTCCTTCCTCTTGAATTTTTTGAAATAGTTTGATAAAGAGAGGTGTTCTGGTCCAGAACTTTTTGTTTGTTGGGACTTTTTTGATTACTGCTTCAATTTCTCCAGTTGTAATCTATCTATTCAGATTCTCTGATTTTCCCTGATTCAGTGTTGGAAGGGTATATGTTTGTAGGAATTAATCCATTTTTTCCAAGTTGTTCAACTTTGTTGATATACAGTTTTTTGTAAAATTTACTTACAATCCTTTATATTTTGTTGGTGTCATTTGTTATTTCTCCTCTTTCATTTCTGATTTTGTTTATTTGGGTTCTATTTTTTTCTTGATGAGACTGGTTAATGGTTTGTCAGTCGTGTCTATCTTTTCAAAAAACCATCTTTGGTATCATTGATCTTTTGTGTTGATTTTTTAGACTTTATTTTGTTTATCTTCTCTGATCTTTATTATTTTCTTCCTTCTACTCATTTGTGCTTTGTGGTTCTTTTTCAAGTTCCTTTAAGTGTAAAACATATTTCTTTATTTTTCTTTTTTAGATTTTATTTATTTATTTTCAGAGAGGGGAAGAGACGGAGAGAGGGAGAGTAACATCAATGTGTGGTTACCTCTTGTACACCCCCTTCTGGGGACCTGGCCCACAATCCAGGCATGTGCCCTGACTGGAAATTGAACTGACAACCCTTTGGTTCACAGGCTGGCACTCTATCCACTGAGCCACAGAAGCCAAGTGTAAAATATTTTTTTTTATTTGAGCTTTTTCTTGTTTCTTGATATAGGCCTGTAGTGCTGTGAATTTCCCTCTTATGACTGCTTTTGCTATGTCCCACAGGTTTTGCATTGCTGTCTTCTCATTTTCATTTTCTTCAAGGTTTCTTTTGATTTCTTCCTTGATCTCATTGTTAACGCATTCTTTGTTTAGTAACATATTATTTAGCCTGCACTTTTTTCCTGTTTTTCAGTTTTTTATTGTGATTCATTTCTAGTTTTATACCATTATGATCAGAGAAAATACTTGATATGATTTCATACTTTTTCAATTTATTGAGACTTTTTTGTGTCATAACATGTGGTATATCCTAGAAAATGTTTTGTGTGCACTTGAAAAGAATGTAAATTATGTTGCTTTGGGTAAAATGGTCTGAGGATATCAATTAAATCCATCTTATCTAACCCTGACCAATATGGCTCAGTTGGTTGAACATCATCCCACAGAGCAAAGGGTTGCTGGTTTGATTCCTGATCAGGGAACATGCCTGGGTTGTAGGTTCGGTACCCGATTTGGGCTCATGTGAGAGGTAACCAATTGATGTTTCTCTCTCACAGTGATGTTTCTCTCCCTCTCTTCCCTCCTCTCTAAAAATAAATAAATAAAATCTTTTAAAAATCCATCTGATCTAGTATGTCATTTAAGGCTGCCATTTTATTGTTGATTTTCTCCCTGGAGGATCTATCCATTGATGTCATTGATGTGTAAAATCCTCTAATATGACTGCATTATCATCAATCTCTCCCTTCATGTCCACCAAGATTTTCTTTACAAATTTAAATGGTCCTATATGGGTGCTTAAATGTTTACAAGGGTTATACCCTCTTTTTGGATTGTTCCCTTCTTTGTCTATTACTATAGTCTTTGCTTTAAAATCTACTTTGTCAGAGATAAGTATAACTATTCCAGCTTTTTAAATTTCCACTTGCATGAAATCAGTCTTTATATCCCTTTACTTCCAGTCTGTGTGTATTTTTCATTTGTAAATGGATCTTTTGAAGACAGCATATATATGGGTCTTATTTTCTTATCCATTCAGCTACCCTATGTCTTTTTATTGGAGCACTTAAGCTATTTACTTTTAAAGTGATTACTGACAGATACGTATTTTCTGCCATTCTATTCTTTTTACTATGTCCCTCTGGGTTTTGTTTTTTCTTATTCTTCTTAAAGCAAGCCCTTTAACATTTCATGTAATACTGGCTTGGTAGTAACAAACTCCTTTAACTTTTATTTGCCTTGGAAGCTCTTTATTTCTTTTTCAATTTTAAATGATAACCTTCCTGGGTAAATAATCTTGGTTGTAGGTCCTTGCTTTTATTCAATTTGAATATGTTATGACAATCCCTTCTGGCCTGAAATGCTTCTGTTGAGAAATCAGCTGAACGTCTAACGGGAGTTCCCTTACAGATAAATAACTGTCTTTATCTTGAAACTTTTAAGATTTTCTCTTTGTCTTTAACCTTTGCCATTTTAATTATTACATGCTTGGCATGGGCCTCTTTGCATCCATCTTATTTGGGACATTTTGTACTTCTTGACTTGTCATCCTTTTCCTTCATCAGGTTAAAGAAGTTTTTGGCTAATTATTTCTTCAAATATGTTCTCCATCCCTTGGTCTCTCTCTTCCTTTTCTGGTACCCCTATGATGTGAATGTTATTATGTTTCATGTTGTCCCAAAGGTCCCTTAAACTATCCTCATTTTTTAAAATTATTTTTTCTTTTGTTGTATTATTGGGTATTTTTTCTTACCTTGTCTTTTAAATCACTGAAAATCAATCCTCTCCTTCATCTAACCTACTGTTTCTTTCTTTCAGTGTACTCTTACTTTCAGATATTGTATTCTTCATTTCTGATTGGTCCTTTTTTGTGTGTCTTATGTTCTTTTTCATGATGTTGAGCATCCTTATAAGCATTACTTTAAACTCTATATCTCATAAATCACTTGCCTCCATTTCATTTCTCTCTTTTCCTAGAGATTTCTTCTGTTCTTTCATTTGGGGCCTGTTTTATTGTCTCCCCATTTTGGCTGCCTCTTTGTGTTTGTTTCTGTGTATTAGATCTGCTATAACTCCCAGTCTCTGTGGGATGACCTTATGTAATAGGTGTTCTGTGGGGTCAGATGGTACAGTGTCCATTATCACCTAAGCTGGGTGCTCCAGGAATGTCCCTTGTGTGGGTAATGTGCGCCCTCCCATTGTAATTGAGTCGTGATTGCTTTTGGCCTGTTTGTAAATGGGATCAACCCTCAGGCTGGCTAATTGCAAGGCTCAATCTTAACCATGGTGTACAAGCTGCTCTACAGGTGCTGACCACACTAAGAGGAATTTGCCTCATCAGGCTTTGGTGATTGCCAAGTTCTCCCTTTTGATATGCTGCTTGTGAAGCTTATTGTCCTGCTCTGAAGTTTTCTGAAGCTGGTCACTGGACATGTTGGTTCTGGGTCTCTTGTAGGGAGCCTGGTGCTGGCCAATGTAATATGTTGCCTGTAACTGGCCCTCATCAACCTGTGTAGAGAAATCTTAATCTGGGTTCTTCTGTAAATTCTTCATTACAAGACTTCTCTTCAGCTAGTCTTCAACTGGTTATTCAGGATGATTGTTCTATAATATAGTACAATTCCAGTTTAATCCTGGGAGAAGGTGAGTGTAGCTTCCACCTATTCTGCCATCATCTTGGATCTACACTCAACAATTTTTTTTTCAACTACCCACTCGGTATCAGGTATTGTGACCAAGATAGGCAATTCTCTACCCTTTTAGTAGTTACCAATATGATAGTGGGATGGAAGGTAAATAAATACAATAATGTCAAGTGAGGATGAATACAATGAAGAATAAACCATTGAGAAAGGATAACAAGTGAATGGAGTATAGTATGTGGGGAAGTCAGGGAATTTTGTCTGTTCTGTGATAGGTAAGTGTTTTAGTGTTACACTCACTGGAGTTGACTGTGTGGGCACAACCCTTAGTGCCTTCCACTTACAGCTTTATGAGCTTGGCAAGTAACTTCTCTATGCCCAATTTCCTCATCTTTAAAATAGGATGATGATGATGATGATGATGATGATGATGATGATGATGATACCTCCTTCACAAGGCTGTTAGGATGATAAAGTGAGTCATCACTGTCCTATGGAGGAGACATACAAACCTTCCAGCTTGGGCCAGACACTGCTGGGTGGTGATCTACATGTGTCATCTCATTTAATCATTTCAACATTCATTTTTTTAACATATATTTTATTGATTATGCTATTACAGTTGTCCTATTTTTTCCTCTCCTTTATTCCCCTCTACCTTGCTCCACCCCTCCCCCCAGCACTCCCTCCACTTAGTTCATGTCCATAGTCATACATATAAGTTCTTTGGCTTCTCCATTTCTTATACTACTTACTTAAATTCTCCCTGCCTATTTTGTACCTACTATTTATGCTGCTTATTTCCTGTACCTTTTCTCCTCATTCTCCCCCCTCTACCTTCCTGCCCATCTCCATTTCTGTGATTCTGTTCCTATTCTAGTTGTTTGCTTAGTTTTTGTTTTTTAGGTTCAATTGTTGATATTTGTAATTTTCTTGTCATTTTACTGTTCATAGTGTTTGATATTCTTTTTCATAGATAAGTCTTTTTAATATTTCATATAATAAGGGCTTGGTGATGAGGACCTCCATTAACTTTACTTTATTGGGAAGCACTTTATCTGCCCTTCCATTCTAAATGATAGCTTTGCTGGATAGAGTAATCTTGGATGTAGGTCTTTGGTTTTCTTGACTTTGAACAGTTCTTTTCACCCCTTTTTCACCTGCAAGTTTTCTTTTGAGAAATCAGCTGCTAGTCTTATAGGAACTCCTTTGTAGGTAACTGTCTCTTTTTTTCTTGCTGCTTTTAAGATTCTCTCCTTATCTTTAATCTTGGATAAATGTAATTATGATGTGCCTTAGTGTGTGCTTCCTTGGGTCCAACTTCTTTTGGACTCTTGAGCTTCCTGGATCTCCTGGAAGTCTATTTCCTTGGCCAGATTGGGGAAGTTCTCCATTATTTTTTCAATTTCTTGCTTTTCCTCTTCTCCTTCCGGCACCCCTATGATTTGGATGTTGGAACGTTTAAAGTTGTCCCAGAGGTTCCTAAGCCTCTCCTCATTTTTATGAATTTTTGTTTCTTCATGCTGTTCTGGTTGAATGTTTATCTCTTTTTTCTGCTCCCAATCGATTATTTGAGTCCCAAATTCCTTCCCTTTACTGTTGGTTCCCTGTAAATTTTTCTTCATTTCACTTTGCATAGCCTTCACTTTTTCCTCCATTTCGTGACCATATTCAACCAATTCAGTGAGCATCCAGATTACCAGTGTTTTGAACTCTGCATCTGATAAGTTGGCTATTTGTTCATCTCTTAGTTCTCTTTCTGGAGCTTTGATTTGTTCTTTCATTCGGGACATATTTCTTTGTCTTGGCATGTCTGTTATGTTGGAAGGGTCAGAGTCTTGGGTATTTTCCAGGGTGGGACAACCCTCTTTGCTGGGTGCTGTATGTGGGGGAGGGGTCTAGGCTGAACAATGCCACTTGCTTGGCTCTCAGCCAGCTTTCAGTCACTTCGCCCGCTTCCCCTAAGCAAATGGGGCCCTTCCAGTACTGACTCTTGGGTGGGTGGGTTTGTGTACATTCTAGAACTCTGTGGGTCTCTCTAACAGACTCTCCTGTGAGGCTGGGTGTTTCTCCCGCTGCCATACCCCCCACAGATTTTTACCTCCAGAGGTTTTAAGGCTTTTTTTCCCCACACTGGAACCCTGGATTGGGTGGTCTGTCTTGCTTCCCAGCTGTTCCTCCCAGTTTATCCACACGCAAATGGACCGCTCGGTCTACCAGCTGCCGCCTTGCCGTGTGGCCTTGCCATGCATCCTCATTTCCGCGGCTGCCCCTCTCTGCCCCTCCTACTGGTGTAGATGAATGTTTCTTCTTTAGCTCCTTGGTTGTCAGACGTCCATACAGTTCAATTTTCTGGAAGTTCTGGTTATTTTTTGTTTTTAACTTTGTTGTTGCCCTTCTTTTGGTTGCACAAGGAGGCAAAGTGTACCTACCTACGCCTCCAGCTTGGCCAGAATGACCAGCTTGGTCATTCTTGACTGGAGAAGTCTCCAAGGAGGCTCACTTGTGCCATGGGGAGATTAAGTTTCAGATAAACGCATGAGCTTCTTTATATTTCAGACACTTTTTTTTTGTTTCCACGGCAGCTCAAGACCCCCCTCAACATTCACTTTGCAAATGAGGAAATGACTCAGAAATGTTAACCACTTTGCCCCAAAATAATGGGCCTGGTGAGTGGGGGAACTTGAAATTTAAACCATTTGACTCTGAAGCCACTCATGATCCATATTCCCCGACAAAGTGGTACTGAAGCTGCAAAGATGAGCACATTAGCAGTAAGAGGGTCCAAGTGTAGAGGGAGAGCTACTAAGGGATTAAATGACTTGCACAGTCTCTCACAGCTCATAACAAATCCAAACCCAGAATTTCCAGTTCTAAGCTTGGAGCAACTTTGCTATGTTATTTGTAGAACTGAATGCAGTAAATATTTATTAAATGACTCCACATACCAAAAAAAAAAAAAAAAAGCAAAATTATTCCTGATGTGTTAGAGTGACCAGATAACATGGTTCTCTCCAAAGGAGTGCTAAGAATATTCTATAAGGAAAAACCTTTTTTTAAATCTTCTATAAAGAAACAATCATCAAAACCTTATGGGATTTAAGAATATAGATTCCAGCAATGCATACAAACTGTTATAAGAACTAATAATTGATAAACCAGAAGCAACACAAATACAAGGAAAGAACGACTTTTTAGAAAACAGATGAGGTACTGCTAGATATCAAAATGGGAAAAAATATATTGATAAGATTACAACATATACCACATTACAATAATTCCCAGATGGGTTTTTAAAATTGACTTTAAAGAGAACATGGAAAAGTATATTTATCCTAGATGTGAAAAATAGACAAAATTATTTCTGACTATGGAAAGTTATAAAATGGATTAATTCATACGTACTAAAATAATTTTTGTATCAGTGAATGTATGCAATAAAATGAACTGAAAGGGACAGAAAAAATAAATAAAATAAACTTTTTTAGAATAATTTTAGCTTTAAAGTTGTAAGGCTAGTACAGAAACTTTCATCTAGTTTCCCATAAAATGTCTACATCTTACCTAACCAAAGTACTTTTATCAGAACCAAGACATTAACATCCATAAGTTATTCTTAACTAAACTACAGACTTCATTTGGGTTTCCAGTTTTTGCACTAATATCCTTTATCTGGGATCCTTTCCAGAATACCAAATTGAATTTAGGAAATCATGTTTTAAGCTTAAGAAATTGTAACTTGCTCTCTTACTTACAAGTATTGCATTCTGATCATGGGATAAAAAGATACTGCAGCTCATGTAATGGTTTCTTTTCTCTATTTGGAGAGGAGTTAGATGCCTCTGAACTTTCAATGGCACAGTCCTTACACAGATTTGTTTTTCAGACTGAAGAAAACAGGGTAAATCAGTCCCATACGACAGCAATTTTCAACCGGTGTGCCATAGCAGGCAAAATAATGTGCTGTGAGAATTTTTAAAACATGCACTACCTATTTAATCCGGGGCACTAACCTCATTTCCCTTGGATTGTCAAATTTAAAAAAAGAGAACAGTGAGCATAACAATAGCTGTCTGGTGTGAATGAATCAAAATTATACCTATTTTTTGTCAGATCAGCAAAAAGTATAATATACTTCTGGTGTGCTGCAGAATTTTAGTAATTAGTTTATATGTACCATGAGATGAAAAAGGTTGAAAAGTGCTGCTATAGGATAATCTCTCATTTTTTTTATAATAGCAAAATAATCAATAAATTCAGTGGGGAAAAAAACTGCCTAGATTTCCTTTTTTAAATTTTATAATTTTAAAATTTTTAGATAAATTTTATTTATCTAACACAAAGAAATTTATCTAGTTTTAATGTATTGATTCACCTCTCCCAAAACAGATTTCACTTTTATTTTTAATGCGCATCTTTTGAAATTCTCTTATTCTGTGTGTGTGTGCATGTGTGTGTGTTTTCTCAAAAGAATGAGAAAATACTATAGAGAAAAAATGAAAAATGTCTTTATGAGTTTTACGTTCATTTTTAGAATAATTTTGTCTTAAGTGTTGGCTAAATTAAATACACTGTGACACTTGTGTATTTGCATTCATGCAATAGCTTTTTAGCTTATTTTTAACAGAGGTCTTACTGACCTTGGAGGCATTAGAACCATTGTTTCACATGGTTGGACTGTCTGCCCAGATTTCTCCAGAGTATTAGGCAAGAATGGGCTCTCATCAACCTGGTGCCATTCCTCTTTAATCTCTTGTGTATTTGTATCAACAAAATTAATTATGACCATTTTGGAAGAAAAGAAAATACAAAGCAACTTTATTCATGCCTAAGTTTTTAGGAGCTTTCCTTGTAGGAGAAGTTCAGGGGAGAGGTTACCCTTTGATAATCCCTGCAGTCTTTTCCTGACTCAGTCCTATTTTACAATGCTCGTAGATCTTCAGTGCTGCTCAGGTAGTTATCCAGTCACTGTTTATCCACACAAGTTAAATGACTCTTGTCCAGTGGGAACATAGAGCGATTCTTGTGTGAAATAATAAAGATCATGAAGGCAGAGTCTCTTTAACTCCAACTTGGAAGCAGTTGCTTCAACAAGTAACAAATAAATGCAAGGAGACCAGTCAAATGGGAAATTATCAACCAAACCACCACTGCTTGAAGATTTTACTTCCCTTTAGTGAATTCTCTATTTGTTACTGTTTATACTCTTGATCCTAGCATTGCGCTCCCTGGGTGTACAACCTGAGAGTTATCATGTCTTTGAGGATGGTTTCACTTTATGGCCCACCTGACCCATGACACCAGCTGATACACATCTAACAGTCTCCTACCTCCAGCATTCTCCCTGCATTGCCACAATAAGTAGTGCTTTTCCTCTACCTCTGCATATAAATCTTTTCATTCTCCAAGTGTCAGTTCAGATATTTCTCTTAATTCCCTCCACTTACCCCTCCCTGTAAAGTGTTTATAGTATAGGCATGTGTTTCTCCATTATTACCTCCAGGTGAGAAAAATTGGCTCATAGTTGGAGGGGGTGGTATAAAAAAATCATCCTCTTTTATGTATAAAGTACAAATATTCAAATAGTACGTAAACAAATATTTAGTAATCTGTCCATTAAAATTTTATGAGGGAGACAATCAGGAAAAATATGTCTAAACAGGTTCTTAATTGGACACTAAAGTAAAAACTTGAGTGTTCATTCTTTCCAGCACCAGGACCCATCTCTCTAACTGCTGTGCCCTCTTAGGGTCCTAAAGTAAATAACACAAGAAGCAGGTAACAGATGAGAAATCAGGCACGGCCCATCCTACCATCTTTCCATCACTACGGCAGAAATATTGTTGAGGTTATCTTGCTCAGGGGTTCTGTCTGCCCTTTGTTCTTTCTGCTTTACAAAAACATCAGTATGTCATTGTGTTTGAAGATTCCAATTACCAAATTTTGTGTGTTTATATGCCTGGACCTATCAGACAAAATGGAAAAATGGTGATGTTCTGTAACCATTGTGGAGAGCAACTGAAGGAGAAAACCGAAACAGAAAGATCGTCGTGTAAATGTAAAAGCCATAAGAAAAAGAAGGAGAGATCTTGTTTGGCAACAGATGTGGAGAATGGTGAAGGCTGACATCAAAAGTCAGGTTAAGTGCTTGGCAAGGCCATGTTCGACCACTTCTTATCTGCAAAGCAGAGCAAGCTGGCAACTGGTGATAGCCCAAGCCTGGAAGGGTTAAGAAGGGGGTAGATACCCACAAGCTTCTGCTGAAGACAACTGTAACCTTTGCAGAAGAAAGTTTTATCATGCAGATAAAACTGGGAATGGAACAATCCATGCCCGCAGCGTTTCCCTAAGTCTGCAAAACTCCCTTGAGCTTTATCTAACCAACCTCTATAAAATAAACATGAAGACCGTGGTCATGATCATTGTCTCTCCATCAGAGGACAATGTCCCACCTGGCCCCTGCTTTTCTCTAAATTGTCTTGTGTTGTATCTTTGTGTTGTGTTGTCCTTTCTCAATCTCCCATCAGTCCCACTCAGGGCCCACCACTCCTCATGGGTCACGGCAAACAGTGGCACTTCTAAGACCATCCTCCCTGACCTGCCTCCCTAAAGGGCTGGGGAAAAAATGAAATGCTAACTTTCTTTGCCAGTCTTTCAACCAGGGTCACACACAGTTGAAGTTGCTGCTGGTAAGGAAGTTCCAAGAAGGTTTTTGATTTCTTACTGAAAGAGACAAGTATAAGTGTCCTTTTATTCTCTCTTTGAGTGCAAATCTAATGGCAGGATCTGGAAACCACCTTGTAATCACGAGACACCAATCCCAAGGACAAAAGCCCAGTATATTGTAGATGACAATGGAAAGGAATAGAGTGGGTCTCTGAGGACATCATTGAATAGCTAGCCTGGTGACACGGCTTCCTTGTTGTTCCTTGGAATAATACACATCTATACTGCTCAAGCCACTCTTAGTTGGGTGTTCTATTTACAACTTGCAGCTAAATGCATTCCTGATATAAGAGATAATGTCAGATGGTGAGGAAGGAGATACCTAAATCTTTGTCAGTCTTAATTATCCAGGCTATTCCTATAACATCAGGCCTCTGAAAATTTAGCTCATTAATACTCCTTGACAAGGAGCATATCCTCATTTGTAGTTATTGTGTGACTTACATGTTAAAGTAGATTAGGTGCTCTGAAAAAGGGAAAGCCAGGATTTACAGGGAAGTTTCTGATCAACTGTTCCACCAACAATGCCTTTGATTGTCACCTGCAAACTTGAAATCTTGGTGTCCTCAAGACTATGAAATAATTACCCTAGCACCCCTGGTCCAGCCCAGTAGGAAAAAGAAACAAAACTCTCTCCCTTATCTCCCCATCTCCACAAGTTCTGTGCTCACTTCCCAAAGATACGAAACCTCAGAGAGACAATTCAACACAGAATAAAGATAAATTTGTGCAATGTCATACAGAGCAGTTTAAATCCCTCTAATCTTAATTCAACTGCTGTCCACTCCAGTTAAGTTTTTACCTTTGTATAATCAACAGTTCCATTGAATAGTTCCAATTGGCCCATTGAAGAGCCAATTTTTTTTCTTTCTATCTTTAAAAGAGCAATATACTACCGATAGGAGAAAACTATTAGTAGTTTTAAAATAGCTTTTCGTTTCTACTTATATAAATAAATATTTCAGAATCATTGATATTTAGCCTCTGTTACTATTTTAATAGATATTGAAGTAAGTATTAGTAGTATAATTTATTTTAGTGGATCATGGGTTAGAAGTTTGCAAAGACTTTAGGGTCATAGTGTTTGTTTCAAGAAATTTGGAAACTAGCCTCTAGATTAATCAATGTTGTTACAGATGGCAAAATTTTATTCTTTTTCATTGCTGTGTAATATTTTATTGTATATATGCGTCACATCTTCTTGGTCCATTCATCTATATATGGAAACCTAGGGATCTAAATGATATTGTGCTAAGTGAAATAAGTCAGGAAGGAAACAAAAAATACAATGTAGTTTCACTTATATGTGGAATCTAAAAGCAAAACAAATAAAACTAGACTCATAGAAACAGAAACCAAAGGGATGATTACCAGAAGGGAGGAGGTAAGGGGATGACTGAAAAGGGAATATAGTCAATAATACTATGATGAATTTGCATAGTGACAGATGAATACCAGAATTAGGTGATTATATTGTAAGGTATAAAAATATTAAATCACTATATTGTACACCTGAAACTAATATAACAAAAATAATTTTGTATACCAACTATGTTTAAATTTTAAGCATTTTAAAAATTAAAAGAATTTGGAAACTAAAGAAAATAAAAATGAAGACAAATATTAATTATGATACTATTATCCACTGATGATAATGTTTAGGAGCAAAATTTTGTTTTTGTGCATATATATATTTATATGGATATACATACACAGAATTATACATATTAATATGTGTATAAAGATTTTAATCTGATGACCACATTTTTATTTAATAGATGTTATTTCCATTTTCCCATTTCCCTAACTATTCTTTGACAACATCTTTCTAAATGATGGCATAAGATTTCATTATATAGAAAAATATATTTTAAAAGCTCAATTGTTAGACCTTAAATTTTTCTTCTATTTTCCTCAATATAAATAATGCTATAAGGAATACTTTTGTAGATAAATATTTGGGCATGCTTTAGGGTCATTTTAAATAAATTTGCTAGGGTTTCATAACAAATAGAAACCTGGAATTAGTCAGAATAAAGCATTATTTAAAGAAAATATTACTCAACCATATCAAAAAAATGTTATTCTATCCCAGGTTATGCTGCTCTTTGCTGAGGCCATCAGTCCTCTTTGGTATACCATTGAGGTATACCAAATTGACAAATTTGGAAAATGTCAATATTTCTGTGTTATTGAGTTGCTGAACTTTTAGGCCACTTTAGGTAAAACCAGTCTTTGTATAATAATCTTTAATGATAATTTGATACTTAGCCAATCAAGAAATAATACTGCCAGGTGAACAAGTAACTAAGTTTCTGGTGAGACTTCCTGGTTTAGTATATTTAAATGATGAGAGTTTCATTTTCCAAGCCACTTGGACATTAAGCTTGTCAGTGAACGAATAGCTGCATTTCTGCATTAATGTTATTTTATGTTGATTAGGCAGTAATGAGTTTTTTATAATTAATTTACAACCCATTTCATATGTATCAAGTTATTAATGAAAGATAAAAAGTTGGACTTAACAGCAAAACAGTAATAATGTCACATGTAAGAGACTCAGTGAGAAAAAATCTTGTTTAAGTAAATTTTTTTAAAATAATGCTATTTCTTATTTTTGTTCAAGTGGTTATCCAAGCAGCTCAGCTTTTCTCCCTGCCAGTCAGGCCTTAAGCTCCCTCCTTGGAACCTATGTGTGACACTGACACTGCCATTAGCCATGTGGCTTTCAGGACCAGAAGGTCCTGCAAACCCACCAGCCAGTACATCTGAGAGATGGGTAAAGAGACCATCCCTTCCTTCCCCTGGGTTTATGTTAGTTTCCTGTGTGGGCCAGATGGATAGTTTCTCAGAACAAACTTCTATGCAGCAGGAGGCTCTGGGTCTCAGTTAATCTTTTCTTTCTCCTAGGCTAGAATAAAAGGTTTCTTTAATACAGCACCTCCCCCTGCCTTCGTTTAAACCTTTTTGGTGCATGTGCCCACCTTCCCCTGGTCCCACCCCCAATCAGGTACCAGAAAGGGATAGAGGGCTTTTTCCCCATCCAATCATTTTTGCTAGCCTTGTTCATGCTCAGTGCAATGTTTTCTCCTGCTGCCATCTTACCTGGGGGTGGGGGATCTCTGCCAGGAGCAGGATACCCTGCTCTGAGACAGAGCATTTACAAGGTGACTGGTTATCTGGATAACATAGCCTCACCCACTGCCTCAGGCAGTTTTGCAGTCTCCTCCTGTGTCCCCATGTCTTCCCCACGGTCTGGCCAGGCTATTGCTATTAACTTTCCCTTTCAAAACTCTGGACTTTTATATTCTTCCAAGGGCAAATGGATGAAGGTTTCATTCTCCTGTAATTACTTCTTGCTGGCAAAGGACATAGTCTTACCTATCCCTGGGTCCAGAGATTTTTACCCGACAGTGAAAAGGAGGTGGAAGTCAGGAATGGAGGGAGGGTTTTACATAAGAGAAAAGGATCTTGCAAAGTCCAGGTCATTTGGCTCTCTGTAGGGAAAGTGGAGGCAGTCTGGCTTCCTCACCCAGGTGCTCAGGTACTAGGAGGAGCAGCTTTTTACAACCTTGAAGGAGTCCAATAAAGCAGTGTTCTCATAACCTTGAGTCTGGGTGTGATGGACTGCCCCTTAGCCTTGAGTAGACGCACATGTGAAGCTCATGCTTGGTTACCTCACTATTTGGCTCATAGCTGGCTTTGTTCCCTCTAGTATTTAAGAAGGTAGGGGCTTCTTAGGGCACACCAACGTAGACATGGGCTTGTAGCCTGTGTGGCTCCCTGGAATAAAGGCATGTCAAGCATCCTCACGGCTCCACGCAGTTTTTTCTGTCTACCTGAGTCTCAAGTGGGCCTGCTCAACCTAGGGAGGCTGCAACACACTGTCCCTGGGAAGTGGTGCATGCTATGTCCAAGGGATGGTGTTGCTGGGTAAGCAAAGGGAGTCGGTGGCTTCACATTTCAAGAAATGAGGTTACAGGTGGGCTTCCAAATTGAGACCTATTTGCAGATAAATAATCGAGTGTTTAGTGAGGGGTCAGAAACCAGACAGAAACTAAAGGATCCCCATGATCTGACCCTGTATAAGACTTTCAGTGGCACTTCTCTTTCAACGAAGCAGATCTCAGGGAAATAATCTTGGTTAAGTCAATTTTTTTCTAAGTAATGCTATTCTTTTTTTGTTAAAACTGGGAACTAGAATTGTATTTATAGTTTAATCCTTCTTTATAATTGCAATAAAAATTCGTTGTCGTTAAAGAAAAATCAGAAATTCAGAAAAATATAAAGCAAAAAAGAAATACTAACCATAGTTTTACCTCTCACGGAGATAACTGATAATATAGTGTATTTCCTACAAGCTATTTTTCTGTAACTACTTGAGATTAAACCATATATGATATTCATATTCATTATAATATTATAACCTTTGACTTATTTCATTAAAAATTCTTCAGAAAACTGTTGTGATAGGTGTATAATATTCCGATGATAAATGTGCCATAATTTAATCAATTTTCCATTGAGAAATATTCAGAATTTTTAAATAATATATTACTATAAAGAATAATTCTGTCATGAATATCATTAAGCTTTTTTGTCAAAATATCAAAGTAATTCCATATGTTAGGTTTTCTAAAGTAGAATAGATTAGAGAATATGAATTTTATAAGGCTCTTCTAACAAATTGCCAAATTGTTTTCCAGTCAGTAATTCACGCTCCAACCAACTTTAAATGATAGGCTTGCTGGGTCAAGTAGCTTTGGTTGGAGGTCCTTGATTTTCATACTTTGAATATTTCATCCCAATTCCTTCTGCCTGAAATGTTTGTTTTGAAAAAGTAGATGACAGTCTTATGTAAGCTCCTTTGTAGCTAACTAACTGCCTTTCTTTTTCAGCTTTTAAGATTCTCTCCTTGTCTTTAAGTTTTGCCATTTTAATTATTATGTGTTTTGGTGTGGGTCATTTTGGATCCATCTTGCTTGAAACTCTCTGTGCTTCCTGGTCTTGTGTGTCTTTTTCCTTCACCTGGTTAGGGAAGTTTTAGGTCATTATTTCTTCAGATAGGTTCTTCATGCCTTGCTCTCTCTTCTCTTTCTGGTATCCCTCTGATGTGGATTTGTTGTGCTTTATGTTGTCCCAAAGTTCTTTTAGATGCTCTTTTTTGTTTTAATTCTTTTTTCTTTTTGATGGTTTGATGAGTGTTTTTTCTACCTTGTCTTTCAAATCTCCGATTTGATCCTCTGCTTCATCTAACTTAACAATTTATTTATTCTAGTGTATTATTTATTTCATATATTGCATTCTTTATTTCTGACTAGTCCTCTTTTATAATTTCTATGTCCTTTTTCATGCTGTTGAGCATCCTTATAATCATTACTTTTAACTCTATAGCTAATAAATTGCTTACCTCCATTTCATTTAGCTCTTCTTCTGAAGAATTCTCTTATGTATTCATTTGGTGTCTGTTTCTTTGTCTCCTCATTTTGGCTGCCTCTTTTTGCTTTTTTCCTAGGTATTAGGTAGCTCTGCAACAACTCTGGTTCATACTTATGCCAAATGCTGCTGATGACTGGTTGTGGGCAACCTGTTTAGACCTATCAGTGATCCTCAGTTTGTATTCTCTCTGCTGGGCCTGGGTGCATGCAGAAAGGACAGGAGCTGTACACCAAAGCCAGCTTTTAGCAGCACTCGTCCTGAGAGCAGCTCTGCAAAATTCTCAAAGCAACCAGAGATTCACCTCTGCCTGCAGGCTGCCTTTCAGGCTTAGTCACTGAAAAAGCCTGCAGCTGTATTCCTAACGGGGCTTAAACTCCACAGAGATTCCTACAGGTGGAGCTATTGCTTCCTCCCAGGCTAATGCCAAATGAAGGGGAGTGCTCTTTCCAAGAAAGATGGCTTCTGCAGTATGGAATGATGACTAAGTACAGGGATCCTGGCAGCTGACCCTTCAGCCCTCTTCCCAGAGCCACCAGCTCCAGACTCTTCTATGAGCTCTGCCCTCCCTCTGCCAGATCCCTGGGTATGTGGCTGCAAACAAAGTTTTGTGTGTCATCTCTTTAAGAGGTTTTCTGCATCTCTAGCTGTCTCTTCCTGGTGGATAGAAGTCCCATTGCTTTTTATAGCTAGATGTTATATGTGTGCCTTTCCTGGTTCTGGTACTCTGGGTTTAGACCCCACATTCCTCAGGGAGAACTCCCCACCCCTGCAGCTGAGATATACTTCCAGAACTTTGGCTCTCCCCCATGGGAGCCCAGCCAGACTTGTTGTGCCTCCACACTGCCTATGAGTTTCAATATGGCTTCTTCTGTAAGTCCTTGGTTATAAGGCTTCTCTCCAGCTAGTTTTCAGTTGGTTATTCAGGATGATTTTTCTATAATTTAGTTCTAATTCCAGTTTGGTCCTGGGAGGAGGTTAGTGTAGCTTCCACCTAACTCACTGCTATCTTGGGTCCTCCTCCAGACTCTTTTATTTTGGTGCTTTGTCTTTATGACTTCAATTTCCAAAGTCAATGCATGGTTCAAGAAGCCTGCTTCAGCCACAGCCATCTCATCTACATTCCAGAAGCAGGAAGGAAGGTGGGACAGATGAACAAGAAGATGAGGGACATGTTCATGATGCTTTTACAGAAGATGCCCTGTGGAATTTTCCCATACATATTACTGGACAGAAGTTACACATAAGCCAAGCTCAGCTATGAGCTCATCTAGAATTCATGGGCCTTCTGCCTTGGGAAGAATAGGAGAATAGATACTGAGAAGATAACCAGTAGCTTTTATTACCTTCCTAAAGATAATAAACAATTTTTTGTGAGTATCTATATATTTGTATTTCCTGGGATGTAGGACTGGGGTATTTCATGATCCTCAAAATATAATAACATTATATAGCTAATTCCACCTATATAGCAAGCAGAATTTTAGACAATAATATTTCATCAAGTATTTTAGAGTTAATAGAGGAAAATCGATAATATTGTGAACTTTGCCCCTTGCATCTCTTCTGCTCCTAACATTCAAGCAGAAGAAAATACCTTTTGGTTTCTAAGTCCAAATTCATTTCATGATAGCATGATGTGTCATAGCAACATGTCCCATGAACACATGTAATGCCTTCCCAGTTTCCCTGCAGCAGAGCCATCCACTCCTCCCCGCCCGGGTTCTTTCTGGCCAAGTTGTGAGAATTTAGAAGTAACTAGAAATCTGCTATTCAATTAGTTTTCTTAAAAAGTTGAAAAGAGAGAGAATTTCATGAATTCTCTCTATTTTCTAGTAAGACTCTTGGAGAAAACTCATCTCTAGGCCCCAAGAACAACTCTTTCACTGATATATTCACTGACTGGTTTGACTATGTGTTAGCTTTTCTGATGGTTTAATTTCATCAACATTACCTACCAGTCATCAAAACCAGTCATGCTAAGAGCTTTACCAAGTAACTCAACAGGAAATTTTGTTTATATTTACTCCCATATATTTCACCTTGATGGCTCAGGAAACAACTCATACAAGGACCCAAAGTCCTGTTGCAATTATTCATTTGTTCATTCAGCACCTTAGACAGTTAGTTCTTTCCCAGGGGAACTGCACATCCTATGCCTTTGGGCCCTTTGCTTTCATGTGTGGGGATCCATATCAGCCTCCAAATTATCAATTAGGGGCAATGGGGCTAAAATTCAAACTGCCAAATATTTTTCTCCCTCTTAATGACTTTTTGTAATAATTCATCCCTTCTACTTTTGACCCCCCAAAATGATCTTGAATGCCATTTTGTGTTTTTTTTGTCCTTCCCAGATTCTCCTGTAATAATATTAGATGAAATTATAGAAAACTCCAAATTCTGAAAATATTACTTAAGATGCCCTCATGATAGTATTTTAAGGTCAATGGTCTTCAAGTCTTTTGCATGCTAAGTTGTCTGAAACACAAAGCAAATTGGAGGTTAGGGAGATATGCAGGGTGGTAGGAGAACATTAATTACAACTTAATGAAAACAATGGAAGACTTTACTTTTCTAATAAAGTACTAAATCATTTATATTATAACACCATGATGGTGACTGTCTTTCATCGTTTAGTTCCTCTTATGAAATATATCAATTTCCACTCACTAACATTCTGATATTATTTAGTTCTGCATTTAAATGACACCAATAAAAGTATCTAGTTAATGGTAAGATTTCTCCTTTTTAAGTGAAGCTCCACTAGGCTATAAATAGCTAGTGACTCTCCAAACCTCTGTAGTTTACAGGAGAAATAATTTAATGAAGACTCAGATTGTTTTGTGTTCCTTTGTTAATGTAAATGAGTAATGTATATTGATTTTTCATGGTGTAAAAATATCTGTATTCATCTTGTGCAAGAAAATCTGTTAAAGAATTATTAATGATGTGATAATTGCTTTAAGATCTATGCTCTAATTAAAACAGTAGATTCTTTATTACATATTTATTTTAATTAGATGTACAGAAAGATGATAATTTTTACAAGAAACCCTATTCAAAATAAAATTACCTCATTTAGAAATGCTTCAAAAAAATCTTCAGTGGTTCTATGCAGAGAGGATGCTGAAAACTTCCTGAGGGAAAACCATGGTGGCTCTCTTTCCAATCAAAATTAAGATACCATTTGACTGAAATTAATAATGTTAAATAAACTTTTAACTTTTATTTTATTTAGCACATCTTATTTTTTATTGAATTTATTGAGGTGAAATTGGTTAATAAAACTATAGGTTTCAGGTGTAAAATTCTATAATACATCATCTGTACAGTGTATTGTGTTTACCATCCAAAGTCAAGTCTCCTTCCATCACCATTTATCCCCCCTGTACCCTCTTCTACCTCTTCCTACTCCCCTTTCCCTCTAATAACCCCCATACTGTTGTCTGTATCTATGAGGGTATTTTTTTCTTAATCCCTTCACCCTTCTTGCCCTGTTTCACTCTTTCAGTGAAGTACAGTTAATCTGTACCCATAAATTTCTGTCTCTATTTTTTAATTTAATTTCTGATCCTTAAAACTAAAGATATTTTTAAAAGTTTGAAAAGCTCAACTAAAGACAAGAAGAAAAATGAACATTGTCATGGAAATTACTTATGAACTTGACTCAATTTGTTTTTGCAGTTGTATTTTGCTGTTTCTTCAATTTGCAAGATGACCCTTTTTTAATGATTTGTCTTGAGTCATCTGTAAAAAAAAACCACAACCAAAATCAATAACTGACTTCCATATATCATGTCATTCTTTTCTACCTGCTTTTTTGGTATAATTTATATGTGTGGTTAACTGGGCCTGTGCTCCCTTGTGCATAATGATCACTGACTTAAGGGTGATTGGTGAGTTCACATTTAAGAACAGATCTTGGGCCAGAAACGGTGTGGGATCTTACCGGATTGTTATTTAATCCTCATAACATCCAAAACATGGAAAACATGACTTCAGTTTTATAGAGGAGAGATGAGATCTGCGACCATTTTGATCAACTGAACCAGAGGTCAGAAAATGATAATCCATGGGCTATACCAGGTTGCCAGAACATAAATACAGTTTTATTAGAACACAGACACACCCATGTGTTTAGGTGTTGTCTATGACTGCTTTCTTGTTACAATAACAGGTTTGAGTAGTATAGTCAGATAGTGTCTGACCTGCAACACCTGAGATATTTATTACCTAGCCCTTAAGAAAATGTTTTCAGATCCCTGGTATAAATTCAAGAAACCCAGATTCCTCACACAATTGCATCTTTTTTCATTCCTCAGATCCCATTCTATTACACATATTGTTTAAAATTATCCACTCCCCCTTTTTCTAGAATACTTTTTAGAACTTTATCTATTTCTTTATTCCTCCCTTTATTTTGACACTGTTAATATAAAGGGTTTCACCTAAAATATCTTATCTCTTTTCTGCATAGGCTGAAATAACATCTCTCTAGCCTGTTCCTCTTATAGCTGTTATTATTTATATAACTCTGACTATGTTGTTGAACTCAATATAGGATTTTGGAACTCAGCAGCAAGAGAATTGTTACAGAAAGTTTTGCCTCATGTTGCTTATCCTAAAACTTGAATTTCTTCCCTCAAATGTTCCCACAGGGCAGTGGTTATCTGCCTGCGGGATCTATCTGAAAGAGTCACAGGCATGTACAATTTAGAAAATATAGCAGATATCCCATAATAAAAATTAGACAAAGGAGCACCATGTCCAGTCAGAGATCCTGTACTTTCTCTCCTGTAGAGAAAAGGAAGACCAGCGAGGTAGGGAAGGGTGTTCCCACCTTAAGACACGTTAGTCAGTGAATCAGACGTTTTGCAGTAAAAATTGCTAGTTCCTGATTTACCTTCAGCAAAGTCACTTAGGGGAAGTAATTTAGTAGGTCTGCAAAAGAGGAGCCCTACTTGAGGAGACTCCGAGAAGATTTCTACAAAAGAAAAAAAAAAGACCATAAAATGTCTAATTAGTCAAAGAGTTCAAAAATGGTAAAAATTGGAAACATTATAAGGTGTTCAAGAATGGTTTAAAGATAAAATATCCATACTGTAGATTATTAATTATAATAATATTAATAATATTGTAGAAGAAAATTCAACAGCAAGGGGACATAACATGTTCTTAAATATATAGGTTTAATATTTATTTTTGGAAACATACATTAAATACGTATAGAAATATATATACATAAAAACATTGGAAGATCTATATCATTGTATTAACAGTGGTAATATGGAGTGATGGAGCTATGACTGACTCTATCATTTTCTCTCTGTTTTTCTATATTTTTCCCAATAACTATGTGTTACTTTCCTAATCATAGGATGTTTATTTGTATGAACAAAAGAACACAATTAGAAAGGTTATGGATAATCTGAAAAGAAAAACAGATATTCCCTTTCCTAAGTAAAATTAAAGAATTTTGGTAAGTGTATTATATTTATACCCTACAGTTTAGGAAAAAATGTTATAAGCAGATGGATTTAACCAAGATGTGTTAAGAGAAGAGGTTCAGGTTGTTTCCCTCTGGATGTTGTAGAAACATTGGAATAAGCAAATACTGTTACTAGTCACTGGATTGCTCACTTTGAAGGTCCTTGGGACTCCCCAAACTGACCACAGACAGTGTTCTTTCTTGTTTGCAAGACTTAGCTCAGGCTATCCCCTCAGTCAGGATAGTCTTTTTGTTTACCTTGGTCTTCTTGTACCCACTAAAAAGTTGACTCTTCTTTGTATTCCCCTAACTCCTACCCCTACCTCCCACTTTTCACTAATCAGCACTCCTTCCTGAGCCTACAGCCATTTCTATAGCCATTTTAGAGTTTGGCTATATTTTTCTTTCTTTCTCTTCCCTTCCACAATGAGGACAAGACCAGATTTAAATTATTGTCATATTTCTAGTGCTTAGTGTATTTCAATTGCCTATAATAAACAAATATTTCTGCTCAGCAAAATTTGATTTCTCTTGGCCTTCCAGCCCATTTCTGAGATACATCTCACACTCCTCCTCTCCTATTCAGGCTCTTAGAACTGAGCCAAGTGCATGGCTATGAATGGAAGGGGCAGTAGGCCAACAGCTGCACTAGAGCAATTTGCTTAACAAGTTGCTTTCAACAACTTTTTGAATAAATTGATGCAACATTTAAGACTAAGATGAAAAGTTGCTAAAGGAAACAATAAGAACTACTCAATTGAAACATTAGTCTTTGTCCATAAGACTCTTAAGGGGTATAATCAACTGATGATGTCCTTTTGTAGGTGTTAGCCTTCGTGCAATGTACAATGGCCATGCCCACCCCATTCTCACTCCCACTGGCCCTGTTTTGAGGAGCTTTCTCTCATCCTTTCATAGGTAGGCCCTCTCAAAACTTATTTGGCCTGGACCCTGTTAAATCTACATTTCTCTCTGCAAATCTGACAAACCAGTAAAATTTCCAATTTGAAGATTTTGTTAGGATGTTCTTTGTGACCTAGTAAAAAGTGTAGTCTTTCTAGGGAATAAATTTTAATGCATACCTATAGAACTAAAATTATCTATTTAATGTTTAAATCTCCCATATTCTAATTTTTTGGTCTTCTTGATATGCTAAAGATTGAACAACCTTGTTAAAATCTCCACTAAGTTATGTTTACAGTAAATTAAGTTTTTAAGCTAGATAAGGCCTTTATTCAAGGAGAAGTGTGAGAAAAAGGATGGGCTGGACTCCTTTGGACACCTCATTAACCCTACAACACATAAGCCCTACCAGGTGTTAAGAGTATTGCAAATTGGGGGATGAAGAGAAAGAAGGGGAGGAACTAGAAGAAGGTCTTGAAAAAGAAAATCGAACCGGTCTGTCTGTGGAACAAGTGTTATTTGGGCTTTTCCAAGTAAGTCTAACATATTATTTCTAATCAGTATTAAAAAGAAAGATGATAACTTATTGACTGCTAATCAGCCAGGCTGTTGTTTTATCGAATTGTCATGGTTGTCTGCTGTCTAATGATACAGGCTTATCCACTAGATTTTTTTTCTATCCTTGATCAGACACCAACCACAAAACATTCCTGGATCTTCTTTCTATGCCAAACTGAAGTGAAAATAGAAGTAAAGCACAACAAAAACTCAGATAGTCATCTTGAGAAGCAAAACACACTCTGTTAATTTTACCCTAAGTTCTGTCTGTTAAATTTGCATGAGTATTTTTTGAGGGGTGGGCAGGAGTACTAAAGTTTGACAGCTTTTAAGTGTCAGAACAAGGATTTGAGCCCAGGCAGTTTATTTTTGATCATGAGGCTACACTGTTTCCTAAATGATGATTAAGAGTGATTGTGTCTATATAATTTGCAGGCAAAATTCAATTCAAGAGTTAGTTATTGAGATTCAGTTGAGTCATGTGTGGGGCCCTGGGCTAAATGCTGTGGCATTATTTTTCCTAGGGAGGAATAAATTCATCCCTTGTTTTAAATTGTTCAGAGTTTAGTAAAGAGTTTAAGACAAACATAAAAAAGTACAACTTATGATGTAGAAAGAAATCATTATAGAAGCTCAGAAAGCATCCCTTAATACTTGTGGTAGGTCATCTAATACCAGTCTAGTTCTTTTTCTTAACATTATTGTTTTTCTTCCTCTCTGCCTCACCCTGAGTCTTTTTGATTCCTCAGAATATAGGAGTACAGTGCACTTTCTCATATTTGAGACACAACCTGTTTGTCTCTCTTCTGGAGGGTCTCAAATATTTCTGGCAGTTTGTGAACCTTAACAAATACAAAGTGTTATGAGATAACATATCTCAAGCATTTAGCACAATGACTGTCACAGAGGAAGAGCTTTATTATTATTGACTATTATCTCTGCTTTTTTTTTTTTTTTGTCATTTCCATTGGGTTCCAACAGAAGCCCAGAAGCACTTTCTACCACAGCCTCTTGAATTGTAACATGTGATAAGGGCAGAGAAAGTGTGTCTGACAAAGAAAATAGCATAATGTAAACTTGGAAAACTATAGGTCATTTGAGCCAAGACCAAATTTTCAAGTTTATCTGAAATATAGAACAAATTGGTGGGCTAATTGTGGACATGGGCTGATGAGATAAAAGCTGGTGTTTGGCTGTATTTTTTGACTTTTAACATCTGAATCATTTATATCTGAAAATAAAAAAACATGTATCCTCTGAGAACAATGTAAAAAGTGTAGTTCTTCAATGTAATAGACTTTTATAGAAGCTAAAAAGTAGCAAAAAAATGAAATTATATCTGAACTTTAATCTACTTTACCTGTGTATCTTGTTTCAGATTCACTTTACCCAAAAACACAGCTTGCCCCTTACCAGTAAACATTCAAGTCAATTTGAATTTGAACTTAGATAAAACATAATTAGATGCATCTGGAAGGGGGTAGATGTCTAACATATTACACATGTAAATTTAAATACGTGTTAGATCTGCTGTTTTGGATTATTTACCACTCTGCTTTCAGTTATTTAAAAAACTCAAAGTTTGACTTACTAAAATTCTGAGTTCATGCTCCAGATGTTTATCCCATAAAATATTATACAAGAAGTTTGAATAATTCCAATGCATATGTCAGTTTCTGTGCAGTATTCTGGGATTCAGACATTCAATATGAGCTACATGCAGATTCTGCTTTCTTTGGCTCAAGGCAAATATGTTCTTCATAATGTAGATATTTATAGATGAGTGTGACTAGCTGATTTTGTGAAAGAAATCTATTTTTCTCTGTAAAACAAATTGGAAAACACAACTTAAAATATCTCAAGGTTTTCTTTTACAGTTCTAGTTTATTTAAAAACAATGAAAATAGTAATAATCACCTTATCTATAGAATAAACTCTAATGTTTATCAATAAAATATTAATGTTTAAAATTACATTTAAGTATTTACATGCTTTATTAAAATACAGTTACCAGTCTTGTTTCTTTCAAATATTGCACTTAATGAATCTAAATGATCAAGCTTTTGAAAGAACAACACATACTTGTTCATGAGTAACTTTTTGATTCACAGGTACAAGCAGATTGAGTCTGTCACTATGAATCATGGATGGTCATCCAAAAGGCGAAACATAGAAGAAACCAATTTCTTTTGAATAGGAAGAACATACCTACATCAGAATAAAAGAGTATCCAAATTCATTGCTATGTTCACAGGTGTAACATATATTTTCAATCTTCTGTGCTAAGGATAGTAATATTAAATGAAGGCTATGGAAGGCAGGTGCATAGACTTCAGTAGTGAGAGCAAGCTCCAGGGAAAAGGCAGGAGAGGCACACTGCAGCAGCCCTCGCAGAGCATGGCCAGGGGCCCGCAGAACAAGGGACCAGTGTGGAGCAGGTAGCAGAAGTATATATTGGACATTCTTCCCCCACTGTTGGGATGACACCTAAGTCATGCCTACCTATAAGAGCATAAGCAAGAAAAGAAATGGAAGAACTCAGAAACAATTAGGCTTAAATACCAAAAAAGTCATCATCCAAATGTGTTTGTATTGATGTGAAAGATGATAATTTAAACTGGAAATAATGAGAAATACTATTTTGAGGAAACAATGGAGTGATTTACATTCTTATTCTACCTTCCCATGTGTGCATACTTTAACTTTGTTTCAAGTGTTCCATAAAGTTCAGGGCACTGCAGGGGCAGAGACCCAGACGGGGTTGGGAAGGAAGTAGTGAGGTCTGGGAAGGTTGCCCCAAAGAAGAGTGGCTTGAACATTATCTCAGGGCAGGAATCTGGGTGATGACAGAGAAGGCCCAGAAAAGACATCCTCATTTTTCATTCAGTGTTTTTCTCACTGCACCACCCAGCATACTGCCCACCTGCTCACCAACTGGCCCCATCTGAAGGAATGTATATTAGCAAAGTTGGTCTTGCAAGGAAAGAAAAGCTGACGAATTGTTGATTTAACTTTATTATCAGAGAGCTAAACAGTGTGGCTCAGAACTTCAGACAATAGGAGAGCAAACATCACTATAAGTAAAGCTCTGGATTCAATGTGAAACATGTTGGCAATGTGGGACTAGGGAAATGCAAATAACTGCTTAATCTGCAAAGACTCATCCATCTCTTAGGAAAAGAATATCTTAGACCAACGGCATATGAGTAATGGCAGACATTCTGATGGTCCTAGGAAGCTACTGGGCTCAGCAGACTCAGCCCCACAAAGCTGAAAGTTTTGTTCCCACATTAGCCAGGGCCTTGGCTCAGAATCAAATAATTACATAATTCTTATAAGTGAACCATCAGAATAAGAAACAAGAGAAGCAAAAATGCTGAAAACTGTTGAACCCCTGAGACACCTTGGCCCTGGGTTTGTGAGTTCCTTGTTGAAGCAAACTTGCAAATCCCAGCAGAGGGGCCAGGGAGGTCCAAGGTAGTGGGCACAGCTGGAAAATGAGTTACTGTTGCCCAGGTTTTCCCACTGTTACTACATATGGATTGGAGTTATTTGTTCTTTGAAGAGGGACCCAAAACTTCTTTTTGATGTTCTTATAATGATGGGTCTAAATACACTCGGCCAGAATTTAGGGATTGGTTTGTATTCTTGAGGTCATTCCTCCTGGCTTGGGTCACAGTTTGGCTTCTGGAACAAGGGGGAATATAGCTCTCATACATGGTCCCCTGGTTCCCAAACTCCTGCCTCCCCCAGCTAAATCACGTAGGATTTAGTGAGCCCCTTCTTCACTACTACCAACTAAATCAAAATTAAATTCTATTGTATAGTTACTTCCATTGCTTCCTTTGACACTTAAAAAAATCTTTGTTCTGACTCATTTTCATTTATTTGTTAAGTGATCTCTTTTATATATTCATTGTCTTGACATATGCCTGTTGAGGCCACGGCACTCAGTATTTGAAAAAAATATATGCACAGTCTCTGTCCTCATGATTCATTGTGCATTTCAAGAAGTCATCACGTGTTTGAGCCTATAAAGAATTCAACATAGAATGTCATGTTTGATAAGACTATTGAAAAAATTTAAAAGAATGTGTCAAAGAACTATTAGGATGAACAATATAAAAAGAACCCGGAGAAAGATCTAGGCATAAAAATTTACAGGGGGACTCTGAGAATCAATGAATTTTCTAATCTGGTAAGGACAAATGCTCAGGTTGTGTCTATATTCTAATTTCATTTCAGAAGTGGAAGCTTCTCTAAGCCTGTATTTCAGAAACTTCCCTTAGTCATAAAATAAGCCAGTCTCCTATCACTTATAGCACAAATGGCACCCATGGTAGTTTCCTCTGGTTATTGTTTTGAAATTTTATCAAGTTACAAATAACAGTGGGTTTAAAAAGAGGGATGTTGACATAGTCATTGGTGAATTATCTGGGGCTGCTGCGGTAGGTCCATGACATCATTAGTGTCCTAGCATTTTTCCTACTTTCTGCCCTAACTTTAAAATGACATCAATTCTCAGGGTAACAGTTGTGAAATGGTTCCTGAACCTCTAGCCAATACATCTGCTTCCAGGTGGGAAACAAGAAGGCAAGGGGAAAAAGCATATTTCAAAAGTATGTTTTCCTGAAACCCTAGACAAAAACCTCTGCTTGTATCTCTCAGTGCCCCAGACTCAATGGGGCTAGCCCCCATTTCAGCTCCCAGCTGGAACACTCAGAACATGTTGCAGCCTCTTGGATGGGAGACAGGGGTGGGGGCAGGGAGAAGGTATTTGGAAATGGAAGTTGGGAGTCAAACAAAGGAGACCAACACCTGAGGACTCTCCCCACAGAGACCCATGTACCAACCTCTATCTGGCGAACTTCAAAAGAAAATTGTGACTCACTTTTTAAAAGCTGCTTCTAACAAGCTTCATTACATGTTTTGAGATCAAGTAGTGGAGCTTCAAAAACCTTGAAGTGCATTTTATGTTCATGTGTATAAAGTTCATGGATTTTCATATTAAGAAAATTTCTAATGTCTACTTCACAAAAACATTGAAGCCTGTGAATCTTTCTCATAAAGAATAACTGATACAGTATTTTTACAAATAGTGACCAGAAGCAAATTTGTTTATTGAATTATGACATTTTATTTCATATATTTTGGGAAATTTTAATTTTCGTTAATTTTACAAGCACTTGTCTCAGGTATTAAAGATGGTATCCCACCCAAGCTCCACCAAAAATACTCTTTATGTCTTATTAAAACCAATTTTTTCAATAAATAAAAAGCTTACATATGAAAATATATAACTTTTAAAATATAATTCTATCTCATCTCACAAACTGAACATGGAAGCCAATTTAAATGATTTTTTAATTTTTATAAAAGAAAGCTAAACTATAATAAAATAAATCAACCATTGGCTTTAACAAGGAGGCGACAATCAGGGAGTCCCAGCAGGAAACAGTATACTCAGAACAGGCTATTTCAAGGAGGGCCCATTTTCAAAAGAACTACTGTCTACAAAGCTAAGAGTAGGGTACTGAAAAGCCAGGACCTGTGCCAAGTTTGGGATGAGGGAGTGCTATTACCTCTTCTAGGCTTGTACGGGACAAAAGTAGGGAGAAAATTGTGTAAGGAAAATTTTCTAGGGGAGCAATGTGATTTTATACCAAAGAACACACCCAGCTTCAAAGACACACCTAGTGATCTCAAAGCAGGGAAGCCAAGGAATGAATGCCCTGATCTCCTGCTGGCCTTCCATAAATCTATCCAACCCTCAGGCAGAGTGCTGGGGATTAGGTATGGTCCATGCACAACAACATTGGGGTGGAGAGCAGGGAGAAGGGGGGATACGGGAGAGTGGACCCAGAAAGATAAACAGAAGACAACCCACACAAGTTAAGGATGTGTCCATCTATCACATGTGATTCTCTACCGCTTGAGATACTAACGGCTCTTCTTGTAGGAATATATAATGTCATGCTTTGTCAATTTAATAGTTCTCATGGTATCACCAACGATTATTTCAAAGCTACTCTGCTACCTTTCCAGAAACTACCTACAACACCTAATTAATAATATACCATTATTAATATGCAGGAATTATAAGTCTTTCTAAAAAGATTTTAATAATCTCACCTCCCCCCTCTACCAATTCCTAAATATTCCAGTCAAAGTAAATTAAACCTATTAATCAAAGTTGTAAAAAAATATATAAAGTACAGGATACAGGCAGAACTAAGAGGTGACTAACAGCCCTCATTATGTTTAATTTTGTTCCCTGGCAAAAGATAATAAATTCAAATGCTAACACCACAATAAAACATTTAATTATTCAAGAGCAGGGAAAGACACATTATAATTAGTTCCCTATTATGACTTGTCATTTAGCCCAGCCAGTCTTAAGCTAAAGGTTTAAAGTGAGATCTCAACTACTCTGCCACCTTGAAAAATGTCCTCTCATACAGAGCTTGCCTGGAAATGTGGGAACGTGCTGACTTGAGTTTTGGTGTTCATGCATTCATTTTTGATTCAACAGATCTCAGTTGAGTGCCAGCTCTGTATGGAGAATTCTGGGCTCTGGTGTTCCAACAGTGAATAAACAGAGTAAGCACCCCACCTCACGAACTTATTCTTGGACTGGAACAAAATCCATCCTTCTTATGTTAGCCTTGAATCTTTCCATAATCTGTCCTCAGCCTACCTCTCAGACTTCATCTCATGCCACCTCCCTCCTTGCTCATTTGCTCCTGCTACCAGATCTTTTGCTGTTTCTCAAACATGTCACCCTCATTTCTGCATTATGTATTCTGTTTCCCTCAAATCTCCATTAAACTATTTTTCTCACTATTAAGTTCTATGATTGAAAGAGTTCTTGACCACCTTTTTTTTAATATTAAAATATTTATTTATTTATTTTTAATTTTATTTTAATTTATTTTTTCAAATACATTTGTCTCTGCCTACCCCCCACCACTTTCCTTTGCCCCCTCCTTCCTTCCCTCCCTCAGCTCTTCCCCTTTGGTTTTGTCCATGAGTCCTTGCTATATGTTCCTTGACTTTCCTCTTTATATAAAGAACTTAGTTACATTACTTTTTAGTCTTCCTTTATAGCACTTATCACCATCCAAATTACCTTTCTTGTTTATTTGCCTGTTGTTTATCTCTCCTTCATTCTCAGGAGCATATAAACCTCACAGGAGAAAGAACCATGCTTGCCTTCTTCACTGCAGGCCCAGTGTACATGTAGCTGGATATATTATAGGTTCTCAATAAATATTAGTACTGTAGCTGAATATATTTTTAAAGACAGTGATAATAATATCTCCCATTCCACATGTTGTTTTCTAAGACCTAGTCAGAGGTAGAGACTAATTCTTTACCCCTTCAACCAGGTGGATAGGCTTAGACTTGCTTGTAGCCAATAGAAGTGATATTGAATAATGTCAGAGGCTAGGTCATAAACAGTGACATAGCTTGCCTTTGGAGTCCAAATTAACACACAGTAAGAGGCCCTGAGACTACAAGAAGAGAGTGCGCTGCCCACCCTGTCCCAAGCTGCTCCAGCCCTCATCTGGCTTGAAACCATATGAGACTCTAGATCAAAACCACCCAGCATAGCCTTTCAAAATTTGACCAGTAGAAATGTGGAGAGGAAATAAAATGATTATTTTTGTTTGGAGCCACCAAGTTTCAGAATGATGTGTTACGCAGCAATGGACAACCAGGACAATGGCTAACTGGCTGAATGAATGAATGAACTAACAAACCCAGTAGAGCATATCACTTCAGTCTGGTTCAAAATGGAGAGGAGAATGTGTTATCAAGATGGAGACTATGTTTTGGAGATCAATATATCTAAGTAGAAATCAAATATTTCAGCCAAATTCCAATATCAAGTGTCCCCAAAATAATACAGATTCAATTATTCTGTTAATCATGTAATATCCAGAACACTATAAGACATTTTTACCACTACATAGAAAATATGTCACAAACTTTGTTTCCTATCACAAGTTAACTCTTTTTCATGGCAAATATTACTATTTATGGCATTCTTTATTTTTTAATTAAAAATTGTTTTTCAATTACAGCTTATATTCAATATTTTTATTAGTTTCAAATGTACGGTACAGTAGTTAGATAATCATATGCATATACTTTACAAAGTATCCACCCAATATTTCCAGTACCCACCTGGCACCATACATATTTATCACAATATTATTGACTGTATTCCCTATGCTGTACTTTATATCCCCATGACTATTTTGTAACTACCAATTTGAACTTCTTAATCTCTTCATCTTTGTTGCTCAGTCCACCAACTCCCCTCCCCTCTGGCAACCATCCGTCTGTTCTCTATATCTAAGTCTGTTCCTGTTTTGTTCGTTCAATTATTTTGTTCTTTATACTCCACTTGTAAATGAAATCATATGGTATTTGTATTTCTCCATCTGACTTATTTCACTTAGCATAATGCCCTCTAAGTCCATTCATGCTGCCATAAATACTAAGATTTTATTCTTTTTTATGGCCAAGTAATATTCTATTATGTATATGTGCCATAATTTTCTTGCCTACTTGTGTATTGATGGACACAGGTTGTTTCCATATTTTGGTTATAGCAAATAATGCTGCAATGAGCAGAGAGGTGCATATATTATTTATAAATAGTGTTTTGGGTTTCTTCAGATATAAACCCAGAAGTTAAGTTGCTGGGTCATGAGGCAGACCCATTTTTAATACTATTTCCCATAGTGGCTGCACCAATCTTCATTCTCACCAACAGTGCACAAGGGTTCCCTATTCTTCACATATTCAGTGACACTTGCTTGTGGATTTATGGATGATGGCCATTCTGACAGATGTGAGGTGATATCTTATTGGGATTTTAAATTTCATTTCTCTGATGATTAGTGATGTTGAACATCTTTTTATATGTCTGTTGACCATCTGTATATCCTCTTAAAAGAAATGTCTATTCAGGCCCTCTTTATAGCATTCTTTCTTGTTAGCAGTGGTCTCACAGTCCTTTTCAGACATCCACTGATAATTGATTAGAGTTGGCACTCAAGATTTTTGCCCTTACCAGCTCATCTGGAATGAGCATTGCAGGTTGTCTTCACTACTCAGCTCCTATCATTCCTGAGATTTCTGCACTGAGACCAAAACTAACAAGAGCATGAGACTTTTAAAAGTTAAAAACATTTGGGCTTGTCTATCAACACTTCTAATTCTCTGGTAATATCTGTTTCTATCCTGGATGAGAGAAGCAGCATTTGCTTAAAGCCTATTGGAATGTCTCACTAGTTAGTAAGCAGATATAGAAATCCCTATCAATGAGAGTTTGACCTGAATTGCTAGAATGGTATGAACATTTTAAAAACCTTTGTTGATTGGTTTGTATTGGGAAACACTGGATAATTAGTTCTGCTAGGATTTCTTTCACTCATAATTGTTTCATGTCTTTGTATTTCTCACTTTCTCTTTTATCCACATGTATATGTGCTGTTGTTATCAATAAAAATGGACATAGAGTCATTATTCAGTTCCACTTAAAGTGAGAAAATCTCAGATCTTTCAACCAAAGGCATTTATTATCATCTCAAATACTGCCCTTACCAAGAAATATATCCTGTTTCCCTATACTGTTAATGCTCACTCTTTCAGAATAGCAATGCCTGTTGGTTTCTCTTAGAGACATCCACTATTTCACATGACAATTATTTTTGCTATTTCTTTAATTCCTCCAATTATACTGAAACTTCTTCAAGGTAGAAACCATTTCTGACTCACCTTTGCATTCCCTGAAGATCCTTATAGGTAATTCAGAGGATCCAAAATATCTATACTCCATTGCCACTCAAATTTCCTTCAATTCACACTTACATCTAACTTTGACAGAAGTCCGTTTGTAAGCTGAACCACACAGAATATTGGAAGACCAGTCTGATTAGTGAGCTGTGGTTCTTAACCAAGGACCTCGCTGAATCTCCCACACCTCACAGGTGGTTTTTGGAAGTGCAGGGGAGGCATTTTTGGTCACAGAATTTGTAGGAGTTCCAAATGACAGTTAGTGCCCAGGATCCAACAGTACTAAACCTAAAATGTGAGGAACAGGGCCTATGTAACAAGAAGTTGTCCTGCTAACATGTTAGTAATATCCCTCAGAGAACACTGTTGACTCTTTACCTGGGTAGGTTAATAATTGTCTTCATTATGTTCACTTATCTTGTGCCCACCTCTAGCTAAAATGTTTACCTACCCTTGATTCTCTGGGTTTAGCATGCATTAGAATCACCTGGAAGATGGATTAAAATGCAGGTTGCTAGTCCCCACATCTAAAAATTTTGATACCACACATCTGGGTTGAGGCTAAAAAATTTCATTTTGTAAAACTTTTCCAGGTGATGCTAATGCTTCTGGCTGAGACCACACTTTGAGAACCACAGACCTACACTAGTTTAACCTCAGGAGTCTCCTCTCAATTACTGTCCATATTGTCTGTATTTTTGGATGAGGGAACCAAATTAGAGAAATTAATTTGACCACTTGTCCAGAACTACACAATTGGGATTTGAACCTGGATATTATGAGTAATGTTTAATAAAAGAGTAAGGAGAGAAATTCATTTGTTTGGGAAGCAGGCAGGGAGAGTAAAGAGGAGGCTTTACAGCCAGAGTACTTGGGTTCACTCTTTCCTAACTGTATGGTCTTGAAAAAATTACTTCAACTCTCTGAATCTCAGTTTCTTTGCTTGTAAACACCGATGATAATGGTCCTCTCTCATAGGGGTATTATGAAGATGTAATGAAATAATTAACAAAGAGCTGAGAACATTCTAGGTATGGAAGAGCAGAGTGAACACTGGCTCTCAAGAAGTTCACATTCCAATAGAATAGTGATATAATAAATATGTAAAGACATAAATAAATAATTTCAAACACTAGATGTGCTATGAATAAATATAATAGAGGAGTGACTTGGAGAAGGGCAGTAGAGATGTTAGGTCTGAGAACACCCTTCCAAGGAGATGACATTTGAGCTGAGATGTGAATGAAAAAAAGGAGCTAGCAACATAAACTCATGAATGAGTGTTCCAGGCAGAGGCTGAAACAGATGCAAAGGCACAGTGGAACTGTGTAACCCATCAGTACCAGGGCTCAATGTGATTCAAGGAGCACAGGATTAGAAACTAGATTTGGGTTCTGTATCCTATAAGATACAGAGAAACTACAGAGCCTTAAATATGTCACATGATATATGTGTTTGTTTTGCATTGGTCAAATAAGGAAAGTTTTATTATACTTTTGAAAGGGTAAAATGAGTGCTACCGTAGACAAATTTTAAAAAGCTAAAATTGCTCCACAAATATCTATTGCTTTAAGTATTATTCAATAGGGGCATGCTTCAAAAATATGGTAGGTTAGAGAAAATCCCTGGTCAAAACTAATACAAAGAGTAAGAAACTCAACAACACTAACAAGTTAGAAAAAAAAAAACAGAAGTTTATTTTGTATTTATTTGATGACCCGAACTCAAGGTTTTTCTCCCATGCTAGTGTTGAGAAAGAGAAAATTTTGAGATTCTTATGGACTGAAATGTAACTAAAGTCATGAAAGCATATATGATCTTGTACCTTTTAAAACATCACTAAATAATTATTATGAGAACATTGGGATGAGAATGGTAATTGATATTCTAAATGTTCCATGAATGTGCTCTCCTTAAAGAGCCTTCTCTGCAAGATTTATCGTCTTGCTGAGGTGTGTTTAAAAATAAATAAATAAGGTAGTACTGAGCTGGGTAGTTACGCATAAGCAACCAGTCATTTAAAGACTCATTAATCAGTGGTTTAAACTCCATGGTTTCCAGCCATTCAACTTAATGCCTGAGATCTTGACTTGAGTCATGAATAACCTAACAAATCAATCCTTTCACACCTTGAATGATAGAACCAGTGAGTCCTCAAATTATATGAATGCTCTTTCATTTCAAATATTCATGTAAGCTTACAAATTCCCTAAAACATAAATTAATTTATTCCAAACAAGATTTATACTATACAGAGAAAACCCAGTTTGAAGAGAGAAAAAGAGTAGATTTATCACTACTTACTAAACAATACTGGATATTAAAAAATAGAGATTACATTTTATTCACATTTAACTTATGTACATGGCTCCTCAAATTATCCTACTACCTCATGTAACCAAACCACAATTAGTCCCAATGCTGCAAGAAAAACTGTCTTTGTTGGCTTTTAAGGAGATGGTTCAGTGGACAAAAATATCTACATTGAATAGGATATTTAAATAAATTATAAGGGTAATGTTAACTGTACTCAATTTTTAACTTACATTCAATCATCAGTAACTAACTCATCTAAGGGGCAACACTGTTGTAAATGGCTCATCTACTTGGTTCAAGCCTTCACATATAAAGCTTAGAATATAGTAAGTGTTCAAGGAACAAGAGATGTAGTACTTAGTAGTGGCAAGTAGTGTCAAGTAGTCATGGAACAGTAGTAGTAATTATAGTTGTGGATGAGACAGCTAAAAAAAAATCTCTTTGAACAAATATTTTGGGTTCCCTGAGCTGAGACAGAGCACATTGTCATGAGATTTAAGGTTTCTAGACAAGCTAATAAAGGAATTGTCATGAATAATTAAGCAGTTTTAGAACTTGACAGTCCTTTATTTAGGAGATTACTTCAATGGGCATGATAAATGGTCATTTACAGAGAGTATTCTTTGTTCTGGTTATAATCTCATTACACTGACATCCTACTTTGTGATTTTTCAAGTAGAGCCACCCATTTATCCTGCAGATTATTTAATTATTAATTTTTCTTGCATGGTATGAACTAAAAAAATAGAAATTCTAGATTATAGGAAATCTGTAGTTTCCATGAAGTGTTGGGTGGAAATACACCTAGTACGGTAAATAGAGGCAGTCTGGCTCCCTCACCCAGGTGTCTGGGTAGCTAGCTGAAGGAAGCAGTTTCTCACAACCTTGAAGGGGTCTGACAAAGTAGTGTTCTCACAGCCTTAAGACTGTCTCAACAGCCTTGAGTCTGGGTCTGATAAACGGTTCCCATAACATGAAGTGGGCTCGCAAGTGCAGCTCATGCTATGTTACCTAACTATTTAGCCCATAGTCGGCCTTGTTCCTTTTAGTACTTAAGAAGGTAGGGGCTTCTGAGTTGGGGCGCAGACATAGATAAAGGCTTGTGGCATGCGTGGCTCCCTCGAATAAAGTCCTGTCAGACATCCAGTGGCTCTATGAATATTCTTCTCTATGTATGAATCCTATGAACCTGTCTGGCCCTGACGGGTCACAACACACAGCTAGAGTTCTGTTTTGCACTATTTAATATTAACAACAATAGCAATTGCAATTAACTATTAGATGTTAAAAGATCTTACTACATGTATACTTAAGACTATGAATATGTGGGCTTGCTGGTATTTTTGATGTTTTTTGAAGATATAAATTTGCCTAAATTTCACTAGCCAAAGCCATCTATTTCATGGAATTACCCAAATGAAGGTTTGAAAATTTAAACGGGTACATTCGTGGTATCAGGTACTATGTTATACCAGTTAATTATACTTTACAGTTTACAAAATGCATTTATACCTAACATCTCAATCTATTCACATTCCATTAAACAATATCAAAATCAACAGGAATTGAAAAATGGAGAGGTAAGATGAAGAAAACAGAGCTTCCAGTAAAGATGGCAATGTAGGCAGACATGGATCACCTCTTTGCATAACCACATGAAAATTACAATTAAATATAGAACAACCATCACTCAGAAATGTCAGAAATCAAGTTAAATGGAAGTCTGACAACTACAGAATTGAAGACACCACATCCATCCACACTGATAGGAGGAGCACAGACATGGAACAGGCTGGCCCCACAACCACATGGATAAAAATTCAAGAGTGAGGCATCCCAGACCCACACCAGGGGATCCAGCCCAGGATTCCAGTGCCAGGAAGATAAGTTACTACAACTTCTGACTCTGAAAACAAGCAGGGGTTGAGTCAGTTGAGGAGGCTGCTGGAGCCCTAAGCAGTTCCTCTTGGGAAACCCACACAGGGACTCACCTACTCAGGTTTGCTCCCTCTGAGCTCCAGCACTGAGGTAGCAGCTTGAAGGACGTCAGTGGTATACAGGGAGAAACTGAAGTGTCTGGCACCAGGGTGAGCAGAGGCCACTGTCTCTTTGCTGAGCCCTCCTGCCCACAGAGCTGGTAAGTTTGTGCCATATCTGAGACTCCATCAACCTGGCTAACACTGTGTGACCCTCCTTGGAGATCCATAGAGTTGGGCTCTACCCTACCCAACTTATGGGCCCACCCAAGCTGCTTTTTCATAAGAATGGCTGGTCTTGGCTCCTAAATCCTATCAAACAAGCAATAGCTTGGCTTCAGTGAGCTTTAGCAGCAGCCAGAATTGAGTCACAGCTTGGCTTCATCTGGGAATTGCCAAGCCCAGCACAAGTAACAGCCATCTCAGATTGCTTTACAGCTCAGGCCGGGTGCCCCGGGAGAAACAGGTAGGGGTTGAACTTGACCTGCATCACCTGGGAAACGCAGTGCCAGTGTATCCAGTGGACAGCTACAGACCACATCAGAGCAACACCACCCTCCCCCTGCACAGCTGATCCTCCACAAAGGGCAGAGGTTGGCAGTCAGTGGCCACAGCCAGTCTTTGCAGCTGACTTGCCAGTGTAAATCCCTCCCGTTGACCTGCCAAAAGCAACCAAAGCTCAACTAAAAGAGGAAGGTATGCTCAGCCCACACAGAGGGTTCACCTTGAGTACCCAGCTTGGGTGATAAGGAAGGCTATGTCACTGGACCCTATAGGATACCAACTGCATTAGGCCACACTACCAGTACGCAGAGTCAAAGCAACTCTACCTAATACATAGAAACAAACACAGGGAGACAAAGAAAAACGGCCCATGTGAAAGAACAGATCAAAACTCCAGAAGAACTAAACTAAAGCGAGATAAGCAATCTATCAGATTCAGAGTTCAAAACACTGGTTATAAGGATACTTAAGGAACTTAGTGAGGACCTCAACAGCATAAAAAAAGATCCAGTCAGAAATAAAGGATACACTAATTGAAATAAAGAACAATTTACAGGGAAACAACAGTAGAGTGGATGAAGCTGAGAATCAAGTCAATAATTTGGAACATAAGGAAGCGCAAAACAACCATGCAGAACAACAAGAAGAAAAAAGAATCCAAAAAATGAAGACAGTATAAACAGCCTCTGGGACAATTTTAAGAGGTCCAGTATTCACCTCATAGGAGTGCCAGAAGGGGAAGAAAAAGAGCAAGAAATTGGAAATCTATCTGAAAAAATAATGGAAAAAAAATTCCCTAATTTGGTGAAGGAAATAGATGTGCAAGTCCAGGAAGTGCAGAGAATCCCAAATAAGATAGATGCAAAAAAGACCACTCCAAGATACATCATTATTAAAAGGCCCAAGTTTAAAGATTAAGAGAGACTCTTAAAAGCAAGAGAAAAGAAGTTAGTTACTGGAAGGTTGCCAGATGGGAGGGGGTCAGGGAGAATGGGTGAAGTGGTGAGGGAATTAAGGAGTACAAATATGTAGTTACAGAATAGCCATGCAGATGTAAAGTACAGTATAGGAAATGGAATAGCCAAAGAACTTATACTCATGACCCATGGACATGAACAATGGTGGGTGGATCACCTGAGGGAGTATGAGTGCTAGGTGGAGGGGGGCAAAGAGCAAAAAGTCAGGACAACTGTAATAGCATAATCAATAAAATATTTTTTCTTTTTTTAAAACTTTTTTATTTTTTATTTTTTTATTCTTGTTCAAGTAGAGTTGTCTGCATTTCACCCACCACTTTCACCTGCCTGACCCATGCCCACTTCCCACCCTCAGTCCTTCCCCACTTTGGCTTTGTCCATGGGTCTTTTATACATTTTCCTTGACCTGACCCTTCTTTTTTCCCATTATCCTCTTCCCTCCTTCCCTCTGGTTACTGTCAGTTTGTTTTTTATTTCACTGTTGCTGGTTATATTTTGCTTGCTTCTTTGTTTTGCTGATAAGTTTCCATTTATAGGTGAGATTATACTGCATTTGTCTTTCACCGCCTGGCTTATTTCACTTAGCATAATGCTCTCCACTTCCATCCATGCTGTTGCAAAGGGTAGTAGCTCTTTCTTTCTTTCTGCTGCATAGTATTCCACTGTGTAAATATACCATAGTTTTTTGACCCACTCATTTATTGTTGGACACTTAGTTGCTTCCAACACTTGGCTATTGTGAATTGTGCTGCTATGAACATTGGGGTGCATAGGTTCTTTTGAATTGGTATTTTGGGATTCTTAGAGTATAACCCCACCAGTGGAAACACTGGGTTAAAAGGCAGTTCCATTTTTAGTTTTTTGAGGAAATTCCAAACTGCTTTCCACAGTGGCTACACCAGTCTGCACTCTCACCAACAACAGTGTACTAAGGTTCCCTTTTCTTCACTACCTCCCCAGCACTTTTTGTTTGTTGATTTGTTTATGATGGCCATTGTGACCAGTGTGAAGTGGTATCTCATTGTGGTTTTAATTTGCATTTCTCTGATGGCTAGTGATGCTGAGCATCCTTTCATATGACTCTGGGCCCTGTGTATGTCCTCCCTGGAGATGTGTTCGTTCAAGTCCTTTGCCCATTTTTAATTGGATTGTTTGTCTTCCTGGAGTGGAGTCATGTGAGTACTTTATATATTTTGGAAATCAAGCCCTTATCTGAGGTATCATTGGCAATTATATTTTCCCATATGGTTGGTTCCCTTTTCATTTTGCTGATGTATTCTTTAGCCATACAGAATCTTATTTTGATCAAGTCCCATTTGTTTATTCTTTCCTTTATGTCCTTGCTCTAGGGGACATATCAGTGAAAATATTTGTGTGTAGAATATCTGAGAACTTCCTACCTATGTTCTTCTGTAGGACTTTTATGGTGTTGTGACTTATTTTTAAGTCTTTTATCCATCTTGAGTTTATGTTTGTGTATGGCGTCTGTTGGTGGTTGAATTTCAATTTTTTTTTTGCATGTAGCTGTCCAGCTCTCTCAATATCATTTGTTGAAGAGGCTATTTTACTCCATTTTATGCTTCTGCTCCATTTTCAAATATTAATTGACCATGAGACATGAGTTTATTTCTGGGCTCTCTATTCTGTTCCACTGATCTATGTGACTGCTCTTATGCCAGTACCAGACTGTTTTGATCACGGTGGCCTTGTAATATAGTTTAATGTCAGGTATTGTGATCCCTCCTACTTTGTTCTTCTTTCTCAAAATTGTTGCAGATATTCAGGGTTGTTTATGTTTCCATATAAATTTTTGAAATGTCTGTTCTATGTCTCTGAAATACCTCATTGGTATTTTAATAGGGATTGCATTAAATCTATACATTGCTTTGGGTATTATGGACATTTTGATGATGTTAATTCTAATCAATAAAATATTTAAAACATTGTTAAGGAAGATTTGATGTAGTATATCATTTACTATTACAGAATGTTAATTTTCTAAATCAGTGAAATACATTCAGATTCTGGTCCCCCAATACAGGTGGAGTCCAGGCTTTCTCTTCCCTTTTCTTTACTACTTCCCCCCTTTTTTTCCTGTTCTTTCCTGACACCAGAGCTGCTTTCATCCTCCTCGAGAGCTGGTAGACTTATTCATGGAGCTTCCTCATCCCACAACTTAATATGGAAGAGAAGGCAGGGATAACAGAGTTTATAAGACCTTCTGCATTGCAGGAATTTGCAGCCAGAATTTAGGCTTAAGCTCTGTGATGCATGTAACCACCTTGAAAGAATAATCCAATACCAGCTTCAGTGTTCCAGGGATGGCCTCTGAAGTCATTTTTTCTAACATTTCAGTCAGCACCTTATTATCCAAACAACCCAGAATAATGGATTTATTGACCTTGACTTTTTTTTTAGTAAAGTGTATCTCATATATAGGATAATATAAAATGCATGTGTACTTTTCAAAGAGATAATAAAAGGAACACCTATATACCCACTACTGAACTTACCAAAGAGAAAGTTGCTAATACCATACATCTGCCACATCTCCTCCCAGAAGAGCCAATGTCCTCACTTTTGTGGGGGTTTTTACCTTGCTTTCTGTTATAGTTTTGACACCCAAGTATGTATCCATAAACACTATAGTTTAGCTTTGCTTCTTTTTGAAACTTACATAAATGGAATTATAAGTATATACTCTTTCAAGTCTGAATTCTCTTAATAAACATCAAATCTTTCTATTTTGTACATAGCTGTACTTCATTCATTTTCACTGAATATGAACATATAATTTCATTCCATCATACAAATATATCATAATGTATTAATTCATTCTACTATGGAGAAACATTTAGCTTTTTCCAGGGATTTTTGGCTTTTACAAATCATATGTCTCTTAATATTCTTATAAGTATCTTCTGTTGCATGTGTGAAAGAGTTTTACTAGGTTATATACAGAGGAGTAGAGTTCTGGGTTATGCATACATTTACTTGTGAATATTCAATTGTTTTCAAGTTTGTACTGTCAAAATATATTTTTTAAAAAATAGAAAATCATGACTCATAGAAATATAAAATCAATACATGTCAAAGACTTTATTGAACTCATTAATCAGTGAAGGAAACTGTCAATGTTACAGTCAGATCAAAGAAGAATTAAAAGAACAGACAAATATATAAGCATCAGGAATGTTGAAAAGAATTTACAAACAAATGCAAAATTGGTTAATATACATTGGGTAATTGTCAATGCCATTCTACAGAACACAATTTGCATTTCTATAACAAGAATTACTTGTGTTGTCAGTTTTCTACAATTTGCAGAGCTGTCAAATAGCTCAAAGACAATACGAGGCAATAATAAACTGGAAGGGTGCACTAGGCAGGACGCTGGCTCTTTTAAAAGTCTTCCATAATTTTTTTTCCTGTAGTCCACTTTACACTGCCTCAACTATTCATGTGAGTTCCCAGTGCTATTAAGTTTTGCCACTTTTGTAGTGTCTGATCTTTTCATTTTTGTCACTTTGGTGGGTGTGTAATGGTATCTCATTAGGGTCCTAATTTGCATTTTTCTGATTTTTAATAAAACTAATCATATGAGGTCTGTGAAGAAAAAGTCCAAACATTGTCAATATAACTAGAATGGCTTGTGCAACATCAATGGAACCTGGCAGCCAAGGAGAGTGGGCTAGAATACACATGCATGAACAATGGTGACTTCACTGTACTAGTCAGTGGGGGCAATAGACACTGTTGAGTGAGCATGTGACTGTGTGGCCATCACATTCAAAATGACTAAGTGAGTAGAGCAATTAATCTTCATGAAATTTTGTATTAAGCTTGAACATTCCTCCACAGGAACTACTCAGGGGATTCAGAAGGCTGCCACTATGGGCAACTGGTGACTGACAGTTTCATCACAACAACACACCCACTCATGCATCACATCTACAGAGTTTTTTTGTGAAACATCAAAGCACCCAGGTAATTTAGCCCCACTATAACCCAGACTTGGCATCCTATGACTTAACTTTTCCCAAAACTAAAATCACCTTTGAAAGGGAATAGATTTCAGACCATCTATATGATTCAGGAGAATCTTATGGGGAAGCTAATGGGAGAACTGTGTGAGGTCCAAAGATACCTACTTTGAAAAGGATTGAAGCATCATTGTCCTATGTACAATGTTTTTTGTATCTTGTATCTTCTTCAATAAATGTCTCTATTTTTCATATCACATGATTAAATTCCTGCTGGACAGACTTGTATGTTCATTGGCTATGTGGATAGCATCTTTTTGAAGTGCGTATTCAAGCTTTGGCCCATTTTCCTATTAATTAAATTGACTTTTTTAGGTCTTAAAGGAACTTCAGTGGTCATCTAGTGCAGAAATACTACCATCTTGTCTCATCTTTTACAAGCATGGGTCTTATATGTATGTCTGTTGTTATTTACCTGATATTTTTCTTGAAATTGACTAATTTTATTTTTACATACATTGATTTTTAAAATTAAAATTTTACAAATATCATAAATACAAAACCAATATCAATTTTTCATAAATGGAAGATAGCAGTTAAATAAATACAATAAAAGCAAAACACATTGTTAAATGTCACTAGGCAGACTGGCCCCAAATTTGGAGCCTGAGTCCCATTCTCTCTCCTATTTCTCTTTATCTTCTCTACCCCAACCCTAATGAGAAAGGAAATAAGCAAGTTCTAGAGCAGTCTAAAAGAAATACTTGCACCAAACAGACTTTTGCCCTCTCTTACTATGAAGACTTGAAAGATACTGGTGTGGACAAGAATGTCAGTGTGATTTCATGTCACATTCGGATCCAGGTCCCACCTGAACTCATATCATGGTCTTCCAGAGGAGGGCTTCTACACTTTGAGAAACACTGATTTCATTCAGCACACTTCTCTTAGAGGTGAAGAAGCTGCAGCAGGCCAGAGGTGGTGAGACAGGCAAGATAATGTCCACCCTCCAAAGATGTCCACACTTTTATCTCCTACACCAGTAAATAAGTTACCTTACATAGAGTAAAGGGGACATTGCACATATGATTAAAGTTGGACCTTATTTGTAATGACATGGGAGATAATCTTGAATTATCTGGGTAGATTCAGAATAACCACTTGAGCCCTTAAAAGGAGAAAATTTTCTCTTGCTAGAACCAGAGATGAAGCAGCAGAAGGGACAGAAGAAATTTGAAGCCTACAAGGGGTTCACTCACTGTAGCTGCCTTTCACATAAAGAAAACAAAGAGTCAGCAAGTAGGGGAGTTCTAGAAGCTCAGATAACCCATTGCTGAGAACCAGCAAGGAACCCTTTAACTGCATGGACTGAATTCTGCAAACAGCCTTCAAAGAACAGATGAGCTTGGAAGAGCATTCTTCCCTGAGACTCCAGACAAGAACACTGGTTGGCTGACAGATTAACTGTAGCTTTGTGGAGCCCATAGCAAAGCAACTCTCTGAGCTTCCTGGACTTATGACCCACAGAATGGTGAGATGATACATTTGTGTGGTTGTAAACAGCTAAAATTGTGGTAATTTGTTAATGGCATAGGAAGCTAATGCAGTTAAAATGCTTGTTCAAAATCATTCGGCCCCTTAGAGTCAGAACTAAAACAAGAATGCAGGTCTTTTGTCTTCTGTTCCAGAGTTCTGCATACTTACTGCAGAATTATACTGATGGAAAATATCATTTTGGCATATAACAAAGTGCATAGGGAAAACTGTTCCTAAACTGCATGTCTCATTCAGCTCTTTTAGTCATGTGTGTCCATGCTCTTATATATTTCAAGGCCACATGTTTTCAAGAGAATTAGATGTACTTAAACCATGTTTTTATTCCAACAATTTTTACCCTGGCCTATTTTGTGCAAAGTAGATAATGTCCTAAAAAGTAAAGAATATGTGAGTCATGCTGCTGTGAAGATAGTTCAGTCTGTAGCAGTTTTGTTGTTGTTGTTGTTTTTTAAAGAAGGAAAAGAAAGAAAAACCTAGAACAACACGGTTCAATGCTCTGGTTACTTAATGCAATCAATTTACGGTTCACACCACTTTTCTGCAGAGGACTGTGGAGAAAGGATCTGTGGAGCTACTGTCTATTGAATGAGATGTCCTATTGAGGAGGAAATCAAATGTCTCCTGTCAGACACCTTCTGGGTTGGCTCTGATTTACTTAATAAATGCAAAACTTTCTTTCTCTAAATAGTAGTTTTGTAGAGAGTAAGCTGTTGGCAAGAAAGATGATAGTAGAGAATTATTTTTTTCTCTACTTTCATAATCAATTTTTTTCATCATTATGAGCAAACAATTTCATTGATGACCAGTGCCATTGAAACTGAAGCAGAAAGAGGCTATTTTCTGTTGCTAATTTTTTGATAAAGATATATAGGGTTGTGTGACATTTGGTTCTTGCAAAATAACAGAAGATGCTACCACTGGTTACCATAACATAGTCATGTCATGGTGAACTAATGAATTGGGAAAGTGGGTAAATTCTACACCACTTCAGTTTAAAAAAATGTAATGGTCTTTTGACAATCATGAAACTCCAACAGGCTGTCCCTCCCCCTACCTTTTTGGCTACTGCTTCATCAAAAGATAACAAAAATCAATTACAAATTTAAAGTCGAATGTATATATGACTGGAATCTGAACTTCTGCTTGAGCATTGTTGCCCCCTTGTAGAAAATATTTTTTTTAAACTCCTTGTTATCAACGTTCTTTCTTAAGAGTACATTTGCCCTGATTGGTGTGGCTCTGTTGGTTAAGCATCGTTCTGTGAAGCAAAAGATCTCAGTTCAAGCCCTGGTCAGGGAACATGCCTGGGTTGCAGGTTCAGTCCCTGGCTGGTCACATGCAAAAAGCAAATAATTGATGTTTCTCTCTCACATTAGTGTTTCTCTCCTTCTCTTTCTCCCCACTTTTCCCTCTCTCTAAAAATAAATAAATAAAATCTTGTTTAAAAAATATACATTATTTTATTCTCCAAACTTGGGGGGAAATTATTCTATGTAGAACATTTTTTTATTAACAACTTAGGCTCTGACCCCTATATAAAGAAGAACTTTATATAAAATAATTAAGGTCTAAATAAAATGTGATCTTTTGGGCAAGTATTTCTCTAAATGAACACTAAAACTTTGTCAGTGAGTGCAGGCATAATTAAATGCATTTCTAGACAGAGGAAACATTATATTAACAATTTCTATCAACTCTTGCTGTCCAAAAGATGTCCTGATCAATGTAAAGCACAGGCTTGCATAATTGTTGCAAAGGGAATATTGACCCATCTCTGTTCCTACTGTGTAATTTTCTGCTGCAGTGGAACAGTGGAACATGATTGCCCTCAGGCTCCTCCACATCAATATCAACCAATTACAGCAATAACCTTGTTAACTGAGCACCTTTTTGGTGTGTTTATGTGGAAGAATGTTAGGAGAGTCATAAATATGTGTACTGAATAATTCAATTTTTCCTCTGGGTCTTAGTTTCCTCTTCTATAAAGTGGAAGAGTTTCTTGAACTAGATAATATTTAATGAATTTTATACTCCCATCAGCAATTATAATCTGTAATTCTGTACTGTGGATTTTGTGTATGCTTTAATCTTGATATTATTGTTCAAAAAAGCGATGTAGATATATGCTTATTATTTTAAAATATTTACAGCGAGACTGGGGAAGATGGCAGAGGAGTGAATGGGAGTCACACTGACCTCCTCCCAAGACTAAACTGGAATTGCAACTAAATAGTGGATAAATCACTTGGAAAACAATGGAATGATAGAGGGAGAGGAGCCTTGGAGCCGCGGACAGATAGTGGATTCAACTCTCACACATCCCAACGGGTGAGAAGTGTGGTGGAGGCTTGAGCAGGTGGGCTGGGCGCCCACAGGCACCAGCACCAGAGGGACATTGAAATGGCCAGTTAGCTCCCCCTGAGAAGAACAGGGTCTGAAACATAAAACAGGGACCCCTACGCTATAGCAGCTAAAACCAGGAAAACACGGATAAAACGCAACCCCGAAAAGCTTAGGGGCACTCTCTGCCAGAGACAGGCAGCTGGGGATGCAAAGAGACATTTAAAGGGCCAACGCAAAAATTGCAGTGGCAGCCGCCCTCCCTCATCTCTGGGTAGAGGCGGCAGCAGAGTGGGCTGGTGCCTGGGAAAGGACTGGTGAGGAAAACTTTGTGAAGAGAACAAAGAAGGTGGCCAGTGGAGCCCCGGTGATAACTCACCTCCCACTCTGCAGCTACCATCCTGCTCAGGCATAAGAGAATCAATTAACCTGCCTTTTATGCGCTCCGCACACAGCTTGTACATGTGTGGGCTGGGGGGTTAGGTGCAGACAAGATGGAAGAAAAAGAGGATCCCTGGCCAAAGGGGTCACGCAGCTGCATAGAGAGCCTTGAGGAGAGACTGGAGATGGAGGCGTTGGGGAAAGAACGGGAGGAGGACCGGGGAGTCCCGACTCCCTCCCCATTCTGTAGTCTCCATTTTGCATAGGCAGAGGAGCCCCCAAACAGGCAGAAGCAGGCACGCAGGAGCCGGACAGCCTGTGAATACAATGCAGTCCACAGAAATAGTGGATCCCTGGCCAAAATGGTCACAGAACTGCCTAGAGACCCCTGAGGAGAGACTGGAAATGGAGGTGTTGGGGAAAGAATAGGAGGGGGAACTGGGGAATGCCAATGCCTTCTCCTTTTGTAGTCTCCAATTTGCGTGGGCAGGCCACACCCCCAAAGAGCCAAAACTGAAAAACACCCAACAGACACCCAGAATCACCAAGTGCAGGCGTGTAACATAGCCGGTGAGGGTTGGAGAGCGCATGTGTGGACCTGAGGTGGGCTGGAAGGGCTCCCGCAGGTTGGCGACCACAGGTCCTGTGAGGGAGTGCGCAGATCGGCACGGGCAGGAGTAAACCAGCCAGCGCAGGCCCATGAGTGCAGAGAACTGAGAGGGTGGCCAGCGGAGCCCCAGTGATAACTCATCTCTGACTCTGCAGCTACCATCCTGCTCAGGCATAAAGGAATCAGTTAACCTGCCTTTTATGCACTCCGCACACAGCTTGTGTGTGTGTGTGGGCTGGGGGGCTAAGTGCAGACAAGCTGGAAGAAATAGAGGATCCCTGGCCAAAGGGGTCACAAAGCTGCATTGAGAGCCTTGAGGAGAGACTGGAGACAGAAGCGTTAGGGAAAGAACAGGAGGAGGAACCGTGGAGTCCCGACTCCTTCTCCTTTCTGTAGTCTCCATTGTACGGGAACAGGTCACACCACCAAAGAGCCAAAAGCTGAAAAGCACACAATAGACAGCCCAAAACCACCCAGTGCAGGCGTGCACACTCCCGCCAAGTGACCAGTGAGGGCTGGCAAGCATGTGAGTGGACCGCCATGAGCTGGCGAGGACTCATGCGGGCTGGCAGGGCCACCCACAGGGTGGGTGCTGATGGGGCCTGAAAGGGAGTACGCAGATCGGTGCCTGCAGGCGTAAACCAACCCACATGGGTCTGCGAGTGTAGAGCAGTGGGCAGAAATAGTGGATCACAGGCCAAAGAGGTCACAGAGCTGCCCAGAGACCTTGGAGGAGAGACTGGAGACAGGATTAACCGGAGAGTCCTGGAGCTAACTTCCTCCCATTTCCGTAGTCTCCATTTGGCAAGGGCAGGCAATGCCCCCAAAGAGCCAAAAGCAGGGAAAGCACACAATAGAAGACCCTAAACTGACCAGTACCTGGGTGCCCACCAGGAGTGGACGTTAGACCAGTGCGCGAGGTTGGGGGAATAAGCACCCAGGTGGGCTGGAGATGTGGTCCGGCCGGGGATCCTGTTGGGATGGAGAGAGCACTCAAGGAGCTGGCAGGAGAGTGCAAAGCGATCCACAGAAATAGGGGATCCCTGGCTGAAGGGGTTACAGAGCTGCACAAAGCAGGAGTCAGACACAGACAATAGCCTCCTGGAAGGCTCAAACAAATGACTTAAGGTCATACAAGGTCAACAACTGACATCATCAGAGGCAGGCCCAGAAAGAAAACTAAAGAAAAATTAAATAAATAAATAAATATATGTATATAAACCCGCCTACTACCATAGAAGGTTAATTCACAAAGATAGGAAATCTAGACGGCCCAATTGAAGCAGAAGCAAACATAAATAAATAAATAAATTACTTAACAGACTCTCACAAAAATGGAAGAAAAAGAAATTCTCCCCAAATGAGTGGAAAAGGGTACTCTCCACAGAGAAAGCTAAGTGAAATACAGGCAAGGAAACTATCAGATACTGAATTCCAAACAATTGTTCTAAGGAAGCTCAATGAGCTCAACCAGCTCAAAGAAAACTATGAGAAACTGCAGAGAAACTATCAGGGTCTTACAGCAAACTATATCAGCCTGGAAAAGGACATAGAAACTATCAAGAAGACACAAGAGGATTTGAAGAATACCATTTCTGAATTGAAGAACACAGTAGAAGGAATCCAAAGCAGGCTGGATGAAGCCAAGGATTGAATCAGTGAGATGGAGGATAAGGTAGAAAAAAACTCCCAGAAAGGACAAGAAATGGAAAAAATACTCCAAAAGAATGAAGAGGCATTTACGGAAATGCAGGGCAACCTGAAACGCAATAATATTGGCATAATAGGGATACCAGAAGGAGAAGAAGAGGAGCAAGGGATAGAGAACCTCCTCAAAAAAGTAATGATGGAAAATTTCCCCAATGTGAGGAGAGAAAGGGTCTCATGGATCCAGGAGGAACAGAGGACCCCACTCAAGAGGGACCGAAGGAGGTCCACTCGAAGACACATCATCATTAAAATGGCAACTATCAAAGACAAAGAGAGAATCTTCAAGACAGCAAGGGAGAAGGACAAAGTAACATACAAGGGGGCCCCAATACGCATAGGAGCTGACTTCTCAACAGAAACACTACAAGCCAGGAGGGAATGGCAACAAATATTTCAAGCCATGAAAAGCAAGGGCCTACAGCCAAGGCTGCTCTACCCAGCAAGGCTCTCAATTAAAACAGAAGGGGAAATAAGAAGTTTCCCAGAAAAAAGAAGGCTAAAAGAATACATCTCTACCAAACCAGCACTGCAAGATATGCTAAAGGGACTGGTTTAAGAAGATCAAAAAAAGAGTGAGAAAGAGAAAAACACAGGTACAAAGAAAAAAATGAATAGGTTTCTATCAGTAATATCTCTCAGTGTAAATGGACTAAATGCCCCAATCAAAAGACACAGGATAGCTGAATGGATAAGAAAACATGACCCACACATATGCTGCCTATAAGAGACCCACCTGAGAGCAAAAGACCTGCACACATTGAAAGTAAAAAGATGGAAAAAAATAGTCCAAGCAAATGGGCAAGAGAAAAAGGCCGAGGTTGCCATACTTGTATCAGACAAAGTAGATTTCAAAACAAAGGCCATAAAAAGAGACCCAGAGGGGCACTTTATAATACTGAAAGGAAAAATCTATCAAGAAGACATAAACATTGTAAACTTATATGCTCCCAATATAGGAGCCCCCAAGTATGTAAGGAAAATCTTGGATGACTTCAAAAAAGATATAGACAGCAACACACTGATAGTAGGGGATTTCAACATCCCATTGTCAAAAATAGACAGATCTTCTAAACAAAACATCAATAAGGATATTGTGGAGATGAATGACGCACTGAATCAAATAGACTTAACTGACATATATATAACCTTACATCCCAAAGAAGAAAAATACACATTCTTTTCAAATGCTTATGGAAGTTTTTCAAAGATAGACCACATAATAGGACACAAAGCAAGCCTCAGCAAATTCAGGAAAATTGAAATAATACCAAGCTTTTTCTCAGACCACAAGGGATTGAAACTGGAAATCAACCTTAAAGAGAAACTTTCAAAACTTGCAAACTCATGGAGACTGAAGAGTAGACTATTAAACAATGAATAAGTCAATAATGAGATAAGAGAAGAAATCAAAAAATTCTGGAAACAAATGAAAATGAATAGAAAACAGTCCAAAATCTATGGAACACAGCAAAGGCAGTCCTGAGAGGGAAGTTCATAGCAATACAGGCTTCCCTAAAAAAAAAAAGAAACATTTCAAATAAAAGACCTAACTCTACAACTTCAAGAACTGGAGAAACAAGGTGGGAGGGGGCAAGGGAAAGGGGGGGGGGAAGGCAGAGACAAATGTATTTAAAAAGTAAATAAATTAATAAAAAAAAATATATAAATGGATAAAAAATTGAGGTACACATTACAATAGAATATTAGTCATAATAAATAATGAAATCTTACCATTTGAGACAGCATGGATGAATCTATAGGTATTATGTGAAGTGAAATAAGCCAGACATAGACAAATATCATATGATTTCACTTATATGTGGAATCTAAAGACAAAATAAACAAAGTTAAGTCAGACTCATAGATATGGAGAACAAAGTGATGGTTGCCAGATATCAGAGGTTTGGGGGACGAGGTTGAAATGGTGGAGAGTCTGAGAAGTACAAATTGGTAGTTGCAAATTAGTCACAGAGATGTAAAGCATAGCATAGAGAACATAGTCAATAACATTGTAATAGCTATATATGGTTCAGGGTGAAAAAATATCAAAGGGAACACATTTTGAAGTATATGGTTGTCTAATGACTATGCTGTACACCTGACGCTAATACAAAATAATTTAATGGAAGCTGTAATTGAAAAATGAAACTTGAAAAGCATGTATTTTTTATTTTTACATGCAATATAGTCATCATTGAAAGGGACTGAGTTTAAAGACACATCTACGGAAGGATCTTTTATTTTTAAGCATAGATGATAAATTAATGTAAGGAAAATATATTTACTTATATATTAACATCAAAAATACTCAAATCACATCATTTCTAAATATATACAGTAAAATACCTTTATGCTGAATCAAAGGATTGAAATGAAGTCCAATGAAACAAAGAAGTACAGTCAATTATGCCTATATTACCGTATCCATTTTTAGCCTATTTTATTAAAAACACCATACAATTGCATATAATTTTGTTTTGCTCTAGTATTTAATGCTTAATCATATAATGCACCATATTTTATTCATCTATTTGCCTACTAGTCAACTGCTTCCTAGTCAACTGTTTATTTTTTTTGTTCTTTATCTCATTGTTCCAATGAATATCATTATATATGCTATTCACACTCATGTGCCCCTGGTATTCCTAAATTCCTAATACTAGAATTATAAATTTGGAGTTATAGGTTATGTCCAATGTCAGTTTTACTATATTCTTCTAAATTACCTTTCAAAGTTAATATACTAATTTCTATTATCGGCAAATGCACCCATTTTCTCCACCTGTAATATCACCAACATTTAATATTGTTACAGGTTCATTTATGTCAACAATATAAAAAAAGGTCATTACAATTATAATGTCTAATATTCTTGTGTATAATGAAGTTGAGCAACTTTTTATTATTGTACCCGCCATTTAAGAGCCATGCTGTGTGAATTGTTTCTTCATAACACTGGCCCACATATCTATGTATATTTGATTGCTTTAAATGAACTTGAAATGCTATAAGATAAAGCTGTGATTATTTAAAAAAAAAATAGTTTAGTTATTAAATAAAATGTTTTATTCATGGTAAAAAAAAAAAAAAAAAAAAAAAGAACTGGAGAAACAACAACAAATAAATCCCAGAGAAAGTAGAAGGAAAGAAATAGTCAAGATTAGAGCAGAACTGAATGACATAGAGACAAAAAGAACAATTCAAAGGATCAACCAATCCAGGAGCTGGTTCTTTGAAAAGATTTATAAAATTGACAAGCCCTTAAGCAGACTCATCAAGAAAAAAAGGGAGAGAACCCAAATTAATAATATCAGATATGAAAGAAGAGAAATAACAACTGATACCACAGAAATACAAAGGATTATCAGAAACTCCTATGAACAATTATATGCCAAGAAATTTGAAAATCTTGATGAAATGGACAAATTTTTAGAAAAGTATAATCGTCCAACACTGAAGGAGGAAGAAACAGAAAGCTTGAACAGACCGATAACAGCTGGGGAAATTGAAGCAGTCATCAAGAAACTGCCGACACACAAAAGCCCTGGGCCGATGGTTTCACAGGAGAATTTTACAAAACATTTAAGGAAGAGCTAACTCCTGTCCTTCTCAGACTATAGCAAAAAATTGAAGAGGAGGGAAGACTCCCAGACTCTTTCTATGAGGCCAGCATCACCCTAATCCCAAAACCAGATAAAGACCCTACAAAGAAAGAAAACTACAGGCTAATTTTGCTGATGAACATAGATGCTAAAATCCTTAACAAAATATTGACAAAATGCATCCAGCAATACATTAAAAAGATTATGCACCACGATCAAGTGGGATTCATCCCAGGGATACAGGGATAGTTCAATATACACAAGTAAATAGACGTAATATATCACATAAATAAAAGACAAAACGAAAACCACATGATCATCTTGATAGATGCAGAAAAAGCATTCGATAAGGTACAGCACCCATTTATGATCAAAACACTCAGCAAAATGAGAATCAATAGGGCATTCCTCAATGTAATAAAGGCCATATATGAAAAACCTACAGCCAACATCATACTCAATGGGCAAAAACTGAAAGCTTTCCCACTAAGATCAGGAACACGACAAGGATGTCTGCTTTCACCACTTCTTTTCAACACGGTATTGGAAGTCCTGGCTACAACGGTCAGACAAGAAAAAGAAATAAAAGGCACCAAATTGGAAAGGAGGAAGTAAAGCTCTCATTGTTTGCCAATGACATGATAGTGTACATAGAAAACCCTGTAGACTCTATCAATAAACTCCTCAACCTAATAAGTGAATTTGGCAAAACAGCAGGATACACAGTTAACATTCAGAAATCAAAGGCATTTTTGTGCACCAGCAATGCAATAGAAGAAGAAGAAAACAGAAACCAAATACCATTCAATATAGCAACAAGAAAAATAAAGTACCTAGGAATAAATTTAACCAAGGAGGTAATAGACCTGTATGCAGAAAACTATACAATGTTGAAGAAAGAAATTAAGGAAGAAAGACACAAATAAATGGAAGCATATACCATGCTCATGAATTGGAAGAATTAATATCATCAAAATGTCTATATTATCCAAAGCAATTTATAGATTCAACACAATCCCTATTAAAATACCAATGATGTATTTCACAGAAATAGAACAGACATTTCAAAAATTTATGTGGAACCATAAAAGACCCCAAATAGCTGCAGCAATTTTGAGAAAGAAACACAAAGTAGGAGGGATCACAATATCGGACATCAAACTCTACTACAAAGCCACTATACTCAAAACAATCTGGTACTGGCACAAGAACAGACCCATAGACCAGTGGAACAGAACAGAAAGCCCAGAAATAAGCCCAGTTCTCTATGGGCATCTAATATTTGACAAAGTGGGCAGAAGCATAAAATGGAGCAATAATAGCCTCTTCAACAAAAGGTGTTAGGAGAGCTGGACAGCTACATGCAAAAATTTGAAATTGGATCATCAGCTGACACCATACACAGAAATAAACTTAAGATGGATGAAAGACTTAAATATAAGTCGCAACACCATCAAAGTCCTAGAGGAGAACATTGGCAGGAAACTCTTAGATATCCCACGCAGCAATTTTTTCACTGATATGTCTCCAAGGTAAGGGACATAAAGGAAAGAATAAAGAAGTGGGATCTCATCAAAATAAGAAGCTTCTGCACAGTTAAAGAAAACATCAGCAAAATGAAAAGGGAGCCAAACCTATGGGAAAATATATTTCCTAATGATACATCAGATAGAGGTTTGATCTCCAAGATATATAAAGAACTCACTCGACTCCACTCCAAGAAGACAAACAATCCAATCAAAAAATGGGCAAACGACCTGGGCAGATGCTTTTCCAAGGAAGACATACAGAGGGCCCAGAGACATTTGAAAGGATGTTCGGCATCACTAGCCATCAGAGAAATGCAGATCAAAACCACCATGAGGTACCACCTCACACAGGTCAGAATGGCCATCATAAACAGATTCACAAACAACAGGTGCTGGCGAGGCTGTGGAGAAAAGGAACACTAGTACACTGTTGGTGGAATGCAGAATGGTGCAGCCATTGTGGAAAACAGTGTGGAATTTCCTCAAAAAGCTGAAAATGGAACTGCCTTTTGATCCAGTGATTCCCCCGCTGGGATTATACTCCAAGAATCCGAAAATAGCAATTCAGAACAACCTATGCACCCCAATGTTCATAGCAGCACAATTTACAATAGCCAAGTGCTGGAAGCAATCTAAATGCCCATCAGTAGATAATTGGATCAAAAAACCCTGGTACATATACACAATGGAATACTATGCAGCAGAAAGAAAAAAAGAACTACTAAACTTCGCAACAGCATGGATAGAACTGGAGAGCATTATGCTCAGCAAAATAAGCCAGGGGGCATAAGACAAATACCATATGATCTCACCTATAAGTGGAACCTAACCAACAAAACAAAGATGCAAGGAAAATAAGAGCAGTAACACTGAAAAGAAAAGAAATGAACAGAGACAAGAGGAATGGAGGGAGGTGGGGAAGTGGGAAAAGGAAGGGAAGGGAAGGGTTGGGAACGTGTAGCAATGTCTCATGGACTAAACCAAAGAGGAAGGGTTGAGGGAGGGAGGAGGGGAGGGGGCAGGGGAAGTGGTGGGGGGAAGGCAGAGACAAATGTATTTGAAAAAAAATAATTCACTTTAAAATAAATTAATAAATAAAATATTTACATATTACAAAAATTAAAAAATTAAGTATCCATTACTTATACATTCAGAAATTTATTAACATTCAAGGCAATGTGTTTTCAAACTTCTTATTCTGTATTTATATGTGATTGTGTATGTATAAGTACACATACACACATTTTAATAGAGGGATAGCACCATACACAGATTTTTAACATATATTTTTATGTAATAATGACACACATTTCTCCATGTTAGAAAATGTAGAAATTGATCTACTGCTGGAAAAACTTATATTATGTAGATGTACCATAATATATTTAGCCAGTTCTCTATTGGGTGACATTTAAGTTGCCAATTTTTTACTGTTACAAAGAGTGCTGGAATAAACATTAATGTATATATATCTTTATCTACCTAAGCAAATATTTCATAGAATAGAGACCCATAAGTAGAATCAATAAATCTAAGCACATGCTCATTTTTAGGCATTATACTGTATTTCTGTTATATTTGCTGTGGATAAAATGTCAGAGGCATGAAAAGCCCATTTTTCCCTCAAGGGGTTTCTAATGTGACTTAGGAACTATGGGAAATAGACTCAAATCATGTTTGTACTGGAGATTTTTAAATAAGAATTTTCTTTGATTTTTCACCCTGAGTTCAAATTTACCAGTGATGTACATTTATGTAATTTCAGAAAGTGCCAGATATACTTAAGCTATTCAACTTGGTATTAATGCTGTTTCACCTTTTTTGTGAAGATACAGAGACAGGTAATATCTCCTAAATATACACTCTTTGTCTGATCAGCTTGCCGTGTTCTTCCTCCTGAACATGTGAGAAGTATTTAACACAAAAGAGGAACTTGGGAGAACTGACTTTGGTCCTGACACAGTCTTCTCTCCTTAGCTTGCAGGGAGTAGTGCTTAGATCCTCCACAGTGGCCAAGTTAATGAGGAGAAAAACAATATCCCAACACATGGTAATCTTGTCTTCCAAGAGATTTTTTTCACTGCATTGCTGATGCTGATAGATGTTTCATTCTAGTTCTATTGACTTATGTTAAATAAGTGCTACATGGACAACTATAACTTGTGCTTGAGGGGGGACAAGACAGTTCCTTCTACCCCTCTGAAGAACAAAATTAAACATGCATTTTCATTTTATCTTTGTGTTAGGGGCCTGACCTAAATTATACCTGTCCAACCTCATTTGGCATTGCATTTTCATTTTGTGGCAATGAAAAGCTAACTGATTCATTCATTATCTAGCATCAACACATAATTAGGGGGTGATTCACTAGAATAGTTATCTTTTCCCTATTTTTAAGATGCTATATGTAGCTCTGCCTAGACCTAACCTGACTCACATTGACTTGGCACCCACACACTGCAATGATTTGACACCCACTAAGTGTTTTACCCATTGCACATATCCCTTATTATTGTCTCCTTTAAAATATTATCAAACTATTCTTCCTCAATGGCAGAGATTCCACTATGAAATAAACAAAGATCTCCCTACTGCCAGTGGAGGACAGGGATACATGGTGTGTAAGTGCTTATTAGGGAGGAAAAAAAATAAAATATGGTACCCCTGTTCTCAAGTCGACCAACAGAATACCGTTTTATTGCTCTGTGGACAGTACTGACTACAGATACCTCCTCCTCTCCTACTCTAGTGACTCCATCATCATCCACCAAAACCTGTCTTCTTTGACTATCAGTGTTAGCATTCTTTGGTGAACAGCACATTTCCATTTAAATAATAATAACTAAGCCAACATTTATTCTATAAAGTGTTGGCTATTCTAGAAACACTTATTCTAGATTTATATATGTCCAGTGAAGAAGATAAATGTCAATATCAAGGAACTCTTTTATAAGAATAAGGAAGTGTGACAAAGAAAGGAGAGATATCATCCTCACAGAACAGATACCTACCTTTTGCTGAACAGTTGTTGAGCTTTGTTAATACTCTCTTATTTGGTCAGATGTTAGCCATCTGATCCCTGGGAAAGGTCTGTCAATCATTATTTGTGGTCAGAGATTCCAGCAAGATAGAGGAAACATATGATGAATGCTTCCTTTGTTATCTGGATGATGCCAAGGGCTGAAAGTTGGGGTGGAAATGAAGTACAGAATAATTGTTTTTAAATAACCTTGGTCAGTGTCCTTCTCCAGGTTCTTCATATGAATTATAAATTTATTTCACACTACTATAATGCAGTCAAATACATTATTACAAATGAGTTTCTGTATTTTAGAAACCATAATGAGACAATGCTGGTTTTCACCCTTGACACATAGTATGTTTGAGGTTTATGCACACGTTTTTCTATATTCATACAAAACTGATTTTATTTGGCCAAAAGAGCATTTGATTTTGATAATATTTCAGCAGGCTTCCTCAAATATTTAAGAATTACTTATTTAAACAATTCTAAAACCACAGTTGAACACATAAGGTCTGTTAGGAGCTTGAATGAATATGTTTACCAACCTAGAAGGCTATAGGAGCTCTTGAATTCTTCTTCAGTTGTAATTATTAGAGTAATGATTTTCTTAGGTGGTGGTCTAAACTTCTTTTATACATTGAATATGTAAATAACAATAAATATTCAGCTATGAATACTAATGTATTTACTCCTCTGATACAATGTAATTGTTCCCAGAACTGATAATGTTATTCTATCATGAGAAAAACATCAGAAAACCCCATTGGGGGAATTTGTACAAAATACCTGCTTAATAATGACAAATAATGCTTAAGACTGTCAAGGTCATGAAACACAAGGAAAGACTGAGAAACTAGACCCAAGGAGTTAGAAGAGACATGAAAACAAATGCAATGTGATCCTGGACTGGACCTGGAACAAGAAGAAGGTATTAGTGGAATCCAAATAAAGTTTGTAGTTTAGTTAATAGTAATATACCAATGTCATTTTTTGGTGTTGACAAATATTCCAAGGTAACATAAGGGAATAGCAATAGGGAAATTGGTTGAGGTATATATGGCAGCTCTCCATATTATCTTGACACTTTTTCTGTACATTTAAAAGAATTCCAAAATAAAAGATTTTTAAAAACCCTGACATTCAAATATAAGCCATCATTCTACTGGATTGGCTGCAATTTCACTCAAAGTCACTATTAGAACTCCCTATACCCTCAAGGCATCAGGTGTTTTTTTGTTTTGTTTCATTTTTGTCCACAGTTATTAGTGATGTCATCATTACCTACCCCCAAAATGTCACTTAAAACTATCAACTGTGTTGTCATATTTGGGAGATACAGGCAAGAATGGGACTCCCAGAGATAAAGTTAAGTTGTCTTAAATCTATCTGAAGATGTGTAAACTGAAAATCTTACTTTAAGTTTAAGGCTTTGAGTCTATCTGGAAGAAACTGTCATGGGGCAAGTCACAGGTCCCTACTGCTAATAGAGCCTCCTGACTTTCATCCACTTCCAATCTAGGGGAAAAAGATAGCAACTATTCCTTCCCCATCCCTGGAGATCCCTAACATCCTATTTTTCATAACTTTTAGAAAAGAAAGAAGAGAGAGGTTCCTTCCTGACATGTCTTATTTGGCCCTGCAAAATTCCTCAGCACAAAGAGTACAAAACCTGTTTATTTGCTTAGAATGGGTACATGGATAACCTCAGAAAGACAGAAGAATCGTCTTTAGTACAGCCTGACTGATAAGGAGTATGGTAGAGATGCAAGAAGGCAGCTAGGTGCCCATGGGCAGCAGTGCCAAAGGGATATTTAAATGACCAGTTGGATCTCCCTGAGAAGAGTGGGGTCTAAACCATAAGTGGGGATTTTCAGCCCACAGCACCAAAGCCCAAAAAGTACACAGGTAACAGCCACCTGTGAAAAGTGTTAGGTTGCTCTCTGTCACAGATGGGCGGCTGGAGATGCAAAAAGCCATTTAAAGGGCCAATGCATAAGTTTTTATCTGCAGCCTCTTACCCTGGGCTCTGGCAAAGGTGGGGACAGAGTGGGCTAGAGATGCCAAAGGAGAGACTGGGGAAGGAGGCTTTAGGGAGAGAACTAAGAGAGTAGACAGCGGGATGCCCGTGCTGACTCATCCCCCGTGCAGCAGCAGCCATCTGGCTCAGGCAGACAACTCCCCTGAGTGGCAGCAGTGTAAGAGGATACAATAACCAAGCCCCCAAGAGGGACTTGACCTAGCCCAGTGGTGTCTAAGCCTGCCTGCTGAGAGCAGAGCGACTAGATTAACAACGGAAAGAGGCAGCTGCAGAGAGTAGATTCATGAAAATCATGAACAGACTACCTAAATGTCAGACAGGGTCAAATCTGGCATCATCAGAGGCAGATCCAGAAAGAAAAAATATCAGTAAGTACTAGAGCCTGCCAAGACAAAATCCACTATGGTCTGCCCCATGATCTGAGATATTTTCTTTACTGCATAGCTTTTTAACTGTTAATTTTGAATCCATCAAATTTGTGCATATTAAGTCATTAGATCTTATATTAATAGTTTATTTCTCTCCTTTCTTATAATAGTCTTAATATATTTACATTCTTATTAATACTGGTTCATATGCTGTTGATAGTGGGATTGCAGAGGGGAGTTATTTTGATGTGGGTTTCTTTCCTGAGCTTTGTGGTTTTGTTCCAGTGGTACCTGCACAACAACACACAAGACATGGAGGGAAGAGTGACCCTCAGTCAACAAGCTAGAGGGAAGAACCCACCAAAGAATGGCCAAACAATAATCAAAACCCAATTACTTCCAGAGAGATATAAAAGGCATCCAAAGAACATAACAAGCATCCAAAGAGCATCAAGTTCAGGAGATCAAGGAGACTGCACCACTGAGTGTTACAGGTCTCCTACCATACAAGCCCACACTACAAAGTCAGGAAGTCAAGACAGATCAATTTAAGGAGCAGAAGAAAAAGAGAGGAGTTTCATGAATAATGGGAAGACAAAGAAATATCCCATTATCGAAGGGAAATGAGAGTCCCCAGAAAGAGAACTAAATGAAAATGAGACAAGTAAACTATCAGATATTGAGATCAAATCAATGGCTATAAGAAAGCTCAATAAGCTCAGAGAGAATTACTAGAAACTACAGGGAAACTATGAGGATCTTACTGTAAACTATATAAGCATGAAAAAGGACATAGAAACTATCAACAAGAGGCAAGAGGAAATAAGAAATACAATTTCTGAATTTAATAACACAGTAGAAGGAATCAAAAGCAAGCTAGATGAAACAGAGGATCTAATCAGTGAGCTGGATGACAAGGCAGAAAAAAAGCAAGAGCAAGCTCCCAGAAAAAGCAAGAAAATGAAAAAAGGCTCAGAAAGAATGAAGAAACACTATGTAAATCCCAGACAACTTAAAATGTAATAACATCAGTATAGTAGGGATACCAGAAGGAGAAGAAGAGGAAGGGATAGAGAACCTATTTGAAAAAGTAATGATGGAAAACTTCCCAAATATGAGGAAAGAAAAAGTCACACAAGTCCAGGAAACACAGAGGGCTCCATTCAAGAGGAATGCAAAGAGGCCTGTTGGGAAATGTCCTGTCTGGTTTCAGGGACTGTAGCCCTGCTGACAAGTGAGAGGGCCCCAAGACTGGAAATAATCAAGGAGGCCTTGGGAAAACAGGCCACTGATGAGACAAAACCTGTCCCCTTGGCAGGGGTACAGCCCCTGCCTCCCTCACATCACCCTGCTTGGCCCTGTGATGGTTGGTAGTCAATGGTGGGTAAGATTCCTCATGAGGAGAGACAACCTAAGACAGATACAGCTGGCATGGGCAGCACACAAGGACTTGGAGGACATGAAGAAAGGGAAAAAAGGCCCTCACCCCTCAGCTCATCTTGGACATGGCCAGGACCCTCATTCTATCTTAAAGAAGTCTCCTTATCTCTCAGTGGCTGTGTCCCACCCACCTGGTTCAGGCTTCAAACAATACTAAAGACACGTACAGTCCTAAACTGGATTGGACAGCTACAGGGGGAAATCAGGCCTAGATACAAGAGCCTTGAAACATGCTTTGTTCTCCCCTCAAAAGCTATAATAACTGGCTTATACTGGGAAGGAAATTTACATTATTCATTGACCCTGACCTGAAGCAGACATTTTGTGTTCCTTCAATTGTTATCTATGATCTCCATTTGTTTTATATAAACATAGACTTTTACATTGATTGATGATCTTTGCATCCATACCTCTGTACATATGGTTCTCAATAAAAAGCCTTCAGACACGGGGCTTGGGGCCTTCTCCACTAGGGGGAAGAGCTATGTACCCACTCTTGGCAAATAAAGAAGTGTTTGTTACAACTTGTGTTTATTTCCCCCATCCGTGACAACCACAGGACAGGCTCTGCGAGATTAAGAGCCACACTTCCTCTGCAGCTTGCTCCAGAAAGTAACCCTCAGATACAGGAGCCCTGCACTCCACGGCAGCATTCCCTGCAACAGAGGCCCACTCCCAGACACATCATAATTAAAATGGTAAATGTCAAAGTCTAAGGGAGAATCCTAAAGGCAACAAGGGAGAAAGAGGTAGTAACACACAAGGGAGCCCCAATATGGCTACCAGCTGACTACTCAACAGAAACACTACAAGCCAGAAGAGAATGGCAACAAATATTCCAAGTCATGAAAAGCAAAGGCCTACAACAAAGACGGCTCTACCCAGCAAGGCTCTCAATTATGATGGAAAGGTGAAAAAAGGAGTTTCCCAGACAAAAGAAGGCTAAAAGAATACACATCCACCCAACCAGCATTGCAAGATATGCTAAAGTGATTGCTTTAAGAAGATGAAGAAAAAGAGAGAGAGAGAGAGACAGGTACAAAGGGAAATAATGAATAAGTATCTATCAATAACAACTTTAAATGTAAGTGGATTAAATATTCCAGTCAAAAGACATAGGGTAGTGGAATGGATAAGAAAACATGACCTGCACATCTGCTAAATATAAGAGACCCACCCCAGAACAAAAGACCTACACAGACTGAAAGTAAAGGGATGGAAAAAAAATATTCCAAGCAAATGGACAGAAAAATAAAGCTGAGGTAGCAATATTTATATCAGACAAAATAGATTTCACAACAAAGGCCATAAAAGGAGACACAGGAGAGGAAGATGGCAGAGGAGTGAATAGGAGTCACGCTGACCTCCTTCCAAGATCAAACTGGAATTGTGACTAAATAGTGGAGAAATCACTTGGAAAACAATGGAATGATAGAGGGAGAGGAGCCTTGGAGCCGCGGACAGATAGTGGATTCAACTCTCACACATCCCAATGGGTGAGAAGTGCAGTGGAGGCTCGAGAGGGTGGGCTGGGTGCCCATGGGCACCAGCACCAGAGGGACATTGAAATGGCCAGTTAGTTCCCCCTGAGAAGAACAGGGTCTGAAACATAAAACAGGGACCCCTACGCTATAGCAGCTAAAACCAGGAAAACACGGATAAAACGCAACCCCGAAAAGCTTAGGGGCACTCTCTGCCAGAGACAGGCAGCTGGGGATGCAAAGAGACATTTAAAGGGCCAACACAAAAATTGCAGTGGCAGCTGCCCTCCTTGATCTCTGGGTAGAGGCGGCAGCAGAGTGGGCTGGTGCCTGGGAAAAGATTGGTGAGGAAAACTTTGTGAAGAGAACTGAGACGGTGGCCAGCGGAGCCCCGGTAATAACTCACCTCCCACTCTGCAGCTACCATCCTGCTCAGGCATAAGAGAATCAATTAACCTGCCTTTTATGCGCTCCGCACACAGCTTGTACATGTGTGGGCTGGGGGGATAGGTGCAGACAAGCTGAAAGAAATAAAGGATCCCTGGCCAAAGGGGTCATGAAGCCGCATAGAGCCTTGAGGAGAGACTGGAGACAGAGACATTGGGGAAAGAATGGGAGGAGGAACTGGGGAGTCCTGACTCCCTCCCCATTCCGTAGTCTTCCTTTTGCATAGGCAGGGTGTGCACCCAAAGAGGCAGAAGTGGGGTACACGGGAGCCAGACAGCCTGCGAATACAATGCGGTCAGCAGAAATAGTGGATCCCTAGCCGAAAGGGTCACAGAACTGCCCAGAGACTCTCGAGGAGAGACTGGAGGCAGAGGCTTTGGGGAAAGAACGGGAGGGGGAACCAGGGAATCCCATCTCCTTCTTCTCTCCCTAGTCTTCATTGTGCGCAGACAGGCCACACCCCCAAAGAGCCGAAAGCTGAAAAGCATACAATAGACAGCCCAAAACCACCCAGTCCAGGTGCAGGAGGGTTGGCAAGCATGTGTGGACCAGCATGGGCTGGCGAGGGCTCCCGCTGGTTGGCGCCCAGGGGGCCTGCGAGGGAGTGCACAGATCGGCGAGGGCAGGCATAAATTGGCCCACGCAGGCCCGCAAGTGCAGAGTGGTCCGCAGAAATAGTGGATCCCGAGCCGAAGGGGTCACAGAGCTGCCCAGAGACCCTGAAGGAGAAACTGGAGACAGGATTAACTGGAGAGTCATGGAGCTGACTTCCTCCCATTTCCATAGTCTCCATTTTGCACGGGGCAGGTGACACCCCCAAAGAGCCAAAAGTGCGGAAAGCACACAGTAGAACACCCTAAACTGAGCAGTGCTGGGGTGCCTGCCAGGCAAGGGCCAGAGGAGTGCACGAGGTTGCGAATAAGCGCCTCTGGGCTGGGACAAGCACACGTGAGCCCAGGTGGGTGTGGGATCCTGCCAGCCTGGAAGCACGCTCATAAACATTATAAACTTATATGCACCCAGCACAGGAACATGCAAATACATAAGGAAAATCTTGGACGACTTCAAAAAAGATATAAACAGCAACACACTGATAGTAGGGGATTTCAACACCACACTGTCAAAAATGGACAGATTTTCCAAACAAAACATCAATATCAATAAGGATATTGTGGAGCTGAATGACACACTGAATCAAATAGACTTAACTGACATATATATAACCTTACATCCCAAAGAAGAAAAATATCTTTTCAAATGCTCATGGCAGTTTTTCAAAGATAGACCACATGATAGGACACAAAGCAAGCCTCAGCAAATTCAGGAAAATTGAAATAATACCAAACTTTTTCTCAGACCACAAGGGCTTGAAACTGGAAATCAACCTCAAAGAGAAACTTTCAAAACTTGCAAACTCATGGAGACTGAGAATGAAAGTTAATAGTATTTAATGCACTGACATTTTTAATATATTTCATCAGAAATATAAATGAAATTAAATATAAAAAATTGAATCCACAATTATTTTCGAATGCATTAGAAATATTTTTCTTAACTGTGAAGAAGTATTTGCTAAAATTAAGTTAAATATTAATTAAAATTATAAGTTATAACTCAAAAATATTTTTAAATCTAGTTTTAAAGTTTTTTATTTTAATTAAAGTATCCTGCCTATCTGCATAAAATTAATACTATTTGCAATTATAGGCTTCAATATCCACCTAGTTGTGAATATAAAGCATCAGTGACACAGTTCATACATGATAGATCAAGAGTTGACCAACATACATACACATTTAAGAATAATATTGATAGGTTTACTTCCTCCTTTCCAATTTAGATGCTTTTTATTTCTTTTTCTTGTCTGATCACTTTGGCTAGGACTTCCAATACTATGGAAGTGGTGAAAGCAGACATCCTTGTCTTGTTCCTGATCTTGGTGGCAAAGCTTTTAATTTTTGCCTGCTGAGTATGATGTTGGCTGTAGGTTTATCACATATGGCCTTTATTATGTTGAAGTACACCTCCTTTATTCTCATTTTGATGAGCATTTTTATCATAAATGATGATGTACCTTATCAGATGCTTTTTCCACATCTATTGATATGATCAATAAATGAGTGGATCAAAAATCTATGGTACATTTACACAATGGAATACTATACAACAGAAAGAAAGAGCTACTATCCTTTGCAACAGGATGTGTGGAACTGGAGAGCATTATGCTAAGTGAAATAAGCCAGGGGGCGAAAGAAAAAAACTATATGATCTAGCCTGAAGTGGAACAATCAACAAAACAAACAAACAAGGAAAATATAACCAGCAACATTGAAATAAAAAGAAACCAACAGAAAGGAGAGGGAAGGCGGGAGGGGGTAATGGGGAAAGGGAGGGGAAGGGTCAAGTCAAGGAACATGTAAAAAGGACCCATGAACAAAGCCAAAGTGGGGAAGAATTGATGGAGGGAAGGAGGTTAGGGGGCAGGGTAAAGTGTTGGTGGGTGAATGGAGACAAATGTATTTGACTAATAAAATATAATAAATAAATTTAAAAAAATTGTAAAAGAACTACAAACAGGTAGGTATGGAATAGCTATGGGGATGTAAAGTACAATATAGGAAATGGAATAGCCAGAGAACTTATATGCATGATCAGTGTATGAAGAAAGGTGTGAGGTTTGCCTGAGGGTATGGGTGGTGCGGGGTGGAGAGAGGTAAATGGGGAAAAATGGGAAAACTGCAATAGAATAATCAATAAAATATTTTTTAAAAAGAATAATATTGATAATTCAATATTGCAAAGTATTCCTCACATCCACATACAATTGTTGTGATTATCATGCTAACTTGCATATATCCCCAGAATCATATATTGGAAAACCAAGAGTCTCTAGAAAATAAACATTGAACACTGATGGAAAATGGTATTTCCATTATCATTGTTTTGGTTTTAGTTCTTCCTTTTTTTAAATTAGGATATAATTGATATTTAACATATTAATTTCAGGCATACAACATAATGATTCAATATTTGTATATATAGCAAAATGATCACCACAAGAGGTCTAGTTAATATTCATACCACATATAGTTACAAAATATTTTTCTTGTGATGAGACCTCATGAGATCTAATCTTAGCAACTTTCAAATCTACACTACAGTATACAGTATTATTTACTGTAGTCACCATGCTATGCATCATGTCCCTGGGACTTAAATTTGTTTTAGAACTGCAAGTTTGTGCCTTTTGCCTATATTTTGAACCCATTTTGCCAACTCCAAAACTCCTGCCTCTGTCAACCATCAATCTGTTCTCTGTATCTGTGGGTTTGGTTTTTTTATTGTTTTTTTTTTGTTTTAGATGCCACATGTGAGATCATACAGTATTTGTCTTTTTCTGCCTGACTTATTTCACTTGGCATAATGCCCTGCAGATCCATCCATGTTGTTGTAAATGGCAAGATTTTCTTCCTTATATGGCTAAATGATAGTCCATTGTGTATTTATACCACATTTTTAAAAATCTATTCATCTACTGATGGACATTTAGGCTGCTTCCATGTCTTGGCTACCGTGAATAATGCTACAATAAACATAGAGGTGCATATATTTTTTTCTAATTGGAGTTTTCATTTCCTTCAGACAAATAACTAGAATTGGAATTGCTAGATCATATTGTAATTCTATTTTGAATTTTTTTGAGGAACATTTATACTGTTTTCTGTAGTGATTACACCAATTTACCTTCCCACTAATAATGCACAAGCGTTCCATTTTCACCATATCCTCGCCAACACTTGTTGTTTCTTGTCATTGTGATAATTATCATTTAATAGGTGTGAGGTGATATCTCATTGTGATTTTGAGTTGCATTCTCCTGATGGTTAGTGTTATTGAGCACCTTTTCATGTTCCTATTAAATGATATTTTTGCAGGGGTAAGCATCTATTGCATTTTCACAATCTAAGGAGATTTATAGGAGTTAATTTGCCTTCTTTTATGTAAGATTTTCTACCTCCAAAAACTTATCTACATTCCATAGAAACTACCCACAAATCTTTACAACAGTTGGAAGCTATCACTTTTTGCTTTTAATACAGAGGAGGTGTAAAGAAGGCTTTTCCTATACCTGAGCAGGGTCAACACAGCAGTGAATGAGTAAGGCTCTGGATCATGCTGCCCTGGTACAGAAGGCTATCCTGAATGACCAAAGACCTATATGTTCTCTAATAAATTTATTTTTTAAGTATTTTGAGAGGAAAAGCCTCTAAAGTGAGGGTCCAAGCCAAGGGACTTTACTTGGTTAGGCTGTTGATCTTAGTTACCAGTCATGATTATTTAAATTCTGGTCATGTATCGCTCATTTAAAAAAAATAAATAAATCTCATTGTTATGACAGGAGGGTTTATATCAGTGTCACAGCAACCCAGTAGATAAAACTAATTTGGGGTTGCAGATTAACTTATGGGGCTAACAATAGGAGAATAAATGTCATCATACATTTATATTTCTCCTTCTCCTTATCCACTGTCTTAGAATGGTATATGAACAGTGAGGTAGCTTGTTAGTAACATGTGCTGGCACTCATACCCAAAGTTATTTGTAGATATTATTTCATCTGCTTGCTTGAAAAATTGATCAAATCCCACTTCAGTGTTTAGTACCTGGGACAGAGGTTCTGGAATAAAGATACTGGATGTTAAGCAGCAAAATTGCCCCATTTTAACAGCTTGTCAAATGGCACAGCTAATCTCTTTTCCCATGATTCCTCTAACCAGCCCAGCCACCTTGAGTATCACCTTGTTATCTGACATTACAGGCAGGATTCTGACTGGTGAGATTTGAATTGGGATATCACTGAGTTGAGTTGCAGATAGCCCAAAGGAGAGAAATGGATCCCAACATCTCTCTTTTTCTTTCATGTCCGGCAGCAAGTCTCAGTGCTGGACATTATATTCCAAAATCCAAGACTTCACCAAGGCCAGCTCCAGATAAGTTGCTGCCACAGTCTTTATAACTTCAAGGACTAGTTCTATGCCCTATTTGCCTGACGGTCGCGAGTATGCCAACACTTGAGCTTCTGCTTCTGCATGTCATTGTTTAAAGGGCCTCTAAAACTCCTGGGTTTCAATCAGAGAAATACCTCCTCTTTAAGAATGATACCTCAGGCATCTCCTCTAAGAATTCCATACCAACAGAGATCATGGCCTGTTTAATTAAGGCTCCCAGATCCATAAAGGCCACATCTTTTTGTGACTTCTACTTTCTGCAGAAACTCAATTTTACAAGTGAGACTTACTGTGCAAGTATCATTTATTTAGAGAGTTAAGTCCTCCAGAAGGCTAAGAAGCTGGATCCTTAAAAGCCTAGCTAGACCAGAAGTTGAATAATCTGCAGATCCATGGCATAGCTGCTAGGGAAACACAGAAACATGAACTCCATATGCACCTTTTCTTTCCCTACTCACCTCTAGGAAAAAAGATGTCTGAGAAGTCTTGGCCAATGAGGAGAACCCCAAATGGAGACCTTGAAGCACTGAATTTCAGTGGCCTTCTCTTCCTCTGAATGAATGAAATTCTTCAGACCAAACAAGTGAGCTGCTGCTTCTTGAGAGTCACTGGGGAAAAAAACAAAAAATACTGGAGATAATGAAAAAGAAAGAAAAGCAGTTTTGGACAAAGTAGGAACCAGATTGCTTAGAAGCATTCTAGCATAGAATTTAAGAATGTTCTACAATTTAATAACCATATGGCCTTGTACAAGGTATTTAAATTCTCTATGTCCTGAAAGTAGGAATTATCAGAAATAATAGGATCTACTTTGTAGGGTTATTGTCAGAAATAAATGAACTAGTGCCTGTAAAGCTCTTCCATCTGTACTTGGTCCTTATAAAATTTTCAATTAGTCTTATTTATCATAATCATCAGTAGTTCTTGGATCTAGACCATGGCACTATCTGCCCTAGGCCTGTTTCTCCATGTAATTCGATCACCACTGAACAGATTTCCTGAGGCTGAACTGGCTCTTGATCCCTGAATGACAGATAGGCAGCTCCTGTGTAGAAGACACACCCCCATTATTTAGAACCTTAGCTGATATAAAGACACTATTGGCTTTCCAACTATTTGCTCCTAAAAAGCATTAGATGTAGGTAAGATAGAAAGGGACTCCTGAAATGTTATTGCAATCTGAACTCAATCTCAGCCAAGGACTGTTCAAGTACAAGGAGATCCAAAATGTGCTGGCTGGACTGGGCTTCCTCATAGAGACCACCTCTCCAGGACCCCATCCCAGACTTTGGCCAAGGCTTCCAGCTCATGAGTGTGTGAACAATCTCTGCATCTGTGGTTCAGCTCCCTGCTTCAACATGGTCCACTTCACCTACACACAGTGACACCTGATGCTGACACTGGGACGCTGTTTCTTCAGAGGAGCAGCTACAGACATACCATGGAGCCCATGCCTTTTACAACATTTAAGTACACCTGTCAAGATGAAGGAAAATGAGAGACTTCTGGCCAAGGCAGAGGCATGGGTAAACACAGCTCGCCTTCTTGCGCAACCATATCAAAATTACAACTAAATTATAAAACAACCAGGACTCAGAACCATCAGAAATTGAGTTGAATGGTAGTCTGACAACTATGAAATTAAAAAAAAAAAACCTCCATCCAGACTGGTAGGAGGGATGGAGATATGGAACAGGCTGATCCCACATCCATGTGTGGTGGATAAATATTCTGGAGGGATAACTCAAGAGTGAGCAGTCCCAGCCCCACACCAGGCCCTCCAGCCCAGGGTTCCAGTGCCAGGAAGATAATTCCCCATAACTTCTGGCTGCAAAAACTAGCAGGAAATGAGTTGGTGTAAGAAACATCTGGAGTCCCAAGCAGTTCCTCTTAAAGAACTCATATACAGACTTACTCAGACTCAGTCCCTCTGAGCTCTAGTACAGGGATAACAACTTGAAAGGTACCAGTAGCATACAGGAAGGAAAGATGAATTGTCTTGGTTCATGTTTCACAACTTTGTAAACCCTTTCAAACAAGCAACAGATAGCCTCAGTGAACTCAGAGCTCTGTATGTATTTCTAAGTGGCCCTAGACCCAGCACTAGCAGCAGCCAACCTAGGTTCACAAGTTAGCTTTGCCTGAAAACTTCCAAGCCCAGCATAAGTAGCAACCATATGCAGATTGCTTTATAGTTCATGCAGGATGACCCTGGGCAAAATGCAGATGGTGGCTGACCTTTGCCTGCACCACCTGGGAAACATCAGAGACTATGCACTCAGTTGATAGTTATACCACATTGGAGAATCACCACACTGCCCCTGCACAGCTGATCCCCCTTGAAGGGCAGAGGCTGATGGTCAATGGTCACAGCCAGTCCTTGCAGCTGACTAGTTGTGTAAATCCCTCCCATTAACCTCCCAACAGCAATCAAGGCTCAACTACAAAAAGAGGGTGCACTCATTACACACAAAGGGTGTACTCAGCCCACACAGAGGGCATACCTCGAGTACCTAGCTTGGGTGATAGGGAGGCTGTGCCACTGGACCCTACAAGACACCTACTACATTAAGGCCATGCTATCAACACAGGAAGTCTTAGCCTCTCTACCCAACACATAGAAACAAATGAAACATGTCCCAAGTGAAAGAACAAATCAAAACTCCAGAAAAAGAGCCAAACAAAATGGAGATAAGCAATCAGAGGCAGAGTTCAAAACACTGGTCATAAGGATGCTCAAGGAACTTAAGGCCTCAACAGCATAAAAAAGATCCAGTAAGAAAAGAAGCATGCATTAATTGAAATAAAAAGCAATTTACATGGAAACAACAGTATAGTGGTGAAGCCAAGAATCAAATCAATGATTTGGAACATAAGGAAGCACAAAACAACCAATCAGAACAAGAAGAAAAGAGAATCCAAAGAAATGAGAATAGTATAAGCAGCCTCTGGGACAACTTTAAGAGGTCCAGCATTTACATCATAGGGGTGCCAGAAGGAGAAGAGAAAAAACAAGAAATTGGAGGTTTATTTGAAAAAATGAAAGAAAACTGCCCTAATTTGGTGAAGGATATAGAGATGCAAGTCCATGAAGCACAGAGTCCCAAATAAGATGGATGCCAAAAGGCCCACTCCAAGACACAAAATAATTAAAATGCCAAAGCTTAAAGATAAAGAGAGAATTTTTTTTTATTTTTTAAAAAGTGAAAGGCTACATTAATAAAAGCAAATGAAATAAAATATTTCTTTTTTTTGGATTTTTTTTATTTTTTTAAATACATTTGTCTCTGCCTCCCCCCGACCACTTTCCCTTGTCCCCTCCCTCTTTCCCTCCCTCAGCTCTTCCCCTTTGGTTTTGTCCATGAGTCCTTGCTATATGTTCCTTGACTTTCCTAAAGAGAGAATCTTAAAAGCAGCAAAAGAAAAGCAATTAGTTACCAACAGGGGAGTTCCCAAAAGACTGTCAGCTGATTTCTCAAAAGAAATTTTGCAGGCTAGAAGAGATTGGCAAGAAATATTCAAGGTAATTCAGGGAACTACCACAAATATTGCTCTATCCAGCAAAATTATCATTTAGAATGAAAGGGCAGATAAATATCTTCTATGACAAGAAAAAACTAAAGGAATTCCTTATCACCAAACCATTATTACATGAAATGTTAAAAGGACTTATTTAAGGTAAAAGTTGCCAGATGGGAAGGGAGTGTTGAGGAACGGGTGAAGGGATTAAGAAATACAAATTGGTAGTTACGGAATAGTCATGGGAATGTACAGTAAAGTATAGGAAATGGAGTAGCCAAAGAACTTATACACATGACCATGAACATGTTGGGATTGCCTGAGGGAGTGAGGGGTGCTGGGTGGAGGAGTGCAAAGGGGGGAAAATTGCGGCAATTGTAATAGCATAATCAATAAAATAAAATTTTTTAAAAAGAAGGAAAATGATACCAGGTGAGAATGTGGAATGGCACAAAGAAATGGAGAGCACAACAATGATAAATATGTGGGCAAACACAACACATATCTTCTCATTTTAAAGTTTTTAAAAAGGTATTTGATTATTTAAAGCAAAAATAATAACAAATAAATATTATGTATTTTAGTACACTGAAATAAAACATATATAATAATATTATGAAACACAGCAGGAAGAATGGGTGTTTTCTGAGGTAATATATGAAACAATATACTATTATCGGAATGTAGACTTTAATAAGTTAAGTATGTATAGTCAGTTTCAGAGCAACCACGTAAAACAATCAAGGGGAAGAAACAACAAGCCAATAGTGGAGATAAAATGAAGTAATAAATAATAATCAACTCAAAAGAAGGAAAGAAATAGTAAAAAGAAAACAAAAGAACAGATAAAATAAAAAATAATGAAGGAGAGAGAGATGTAAGGATGGGAGAATGGTCAGAGAGATATACATGAAAAGGATTTGACCCACCACCACTGTCTTTGGAGATGGAGGAAGGCAGCCACAAACCAAGGGATAGGGATGGCCTCTGGATGCTGAGAACAAACTCCCAGTTAATAGCCAGCAGGGAAATGATCACCTTGGTCCTACAGCCATGGAAAGCTGATTTCTGCCAACAACCCCAATGAGCAAGAGAGTGACTCTTCCCTAGAGCCTTCAGAAAGAATAGTAGCCTGGCTAACACCTTGATTCTAGCCTAGTGAGACCTGTGTCAGATTCCTGACCTACAAAACTCTGAAAGGAATCCATTTTGGCCCACGATGACTAATTAGGTGATGTAATATGAGGCTAGACACCAATTTTCTCCTCTGTAGCCTCTACTGTGCCTTCCAAGAAACCAAGTCTGCAAAAAGCTCCACTGCCAAGCCCTCACCATCTTCTTGGGGGACAGTGATCCACTCTCTGGCCCACAGCATCACTGCCTCTCTGTGATAATCCTACCACCTCCCTGAAGATTCTTCTCTAATGCATGTTAGACTCATAGCATTTTACATTTGCAGCCCCTGAGAGTTTGATCACAACTATGTGTGCAATCTCATGGTTCATGTGTGGAAGCAAGTACTTAGTGAGTAGGCCTGGTTGATTATTCAGCCTCCCCATTTTAATTAGTATTTGTGAATTTAAGGATTCTGTAATGTCTCAATATGTTTCTTTTGCAAATGTTAAGGATGTATCATACATATACAACCCAGGTTTCCAGGAAACAGATCTATTGTAACAGAATGAAACTTGGAGAGTAAGATTTCCTCAAGTGGGTTGTAGGCCCAGTCATTGAGACACACCTCAAATGTCACTTCTTCTGTGAAGTCCTCCCTGATGTTCATCAGATAGTGTCTACTATTAATTTTTCTGGTCTTTCATAGCATTGTATGCATAACCCATTATAACATTTATCACTTTACTCTTGGTCTTCTTTATAAGAAATACTTACTTAAAAACAGAAACTCATTTAAAGGGCCAACGCAAAAATTGCAGTGGCAGCCACCCTCCTTGATCTCTGGGTAGAGGCGGCAGCAGGATGGGCTGGTGCCTGGGAAAAGACTGGTGAGGAAAACTTTGTGAAGAGAACAGACACGAAGGCCGGTGAAACCCAGGTGATAACGCACCTCCCACACTTCAACTACCATCTCGCTCAGGCCTAAGGGAATCTATTAACCTGTCTTTTGTGCGCTCCACACAGCTTATGCATGTGAGCTGGGGGACTGAGTGTAAACTGGCTGGGAGAGCCTTGAGGAGAGACTGGAGACAGAGGCCTTGGGGAAAGAACAGGAGGAGGAACCGGGGAGTCCTGACTCCCTCCCCATTCTGTAGTCTCCATTGTGGGCTGGAAAGGTGCAACCCCAAAGAGGCAGAAGCGGGGCACGCATGAACCAGACTGCCAACGATTCAAACGCAGTCTGCACAGGGGGTGGATCCTTGGCCGAAGGGGTCACAAAACTGCCCGGAGGCCCCTGAGAAGAGCCTGGAAATGGAGGCATTGGGGAAAGAACTGAAAGAGGAACCGTGGAGTTCCAATTACTTCTCCTTGCCCTAGTCTCCTGCGCAGGAAGAGGCCACACCCCCAAAGAACCAAAAGCCAAAAGGCACGCATAGACACCCCAAAAACACCCAGTGCAGGCGCGCACACTTGCGCCGAGTGGCCAGCGAGGGTTGGCGAGTGTGTGTGTGTGACCCGCGCGGGCTGGCGAATGCTTGCACTGGCTGGCAAGGCCTCCCACAGATTGGCACCGATTCAGCCTGTGAGGGAGTGCACAGAGCTGCAAGGGCAGGCATAAATTGACCCGCCCGCCAGCGATTGCGGAGCGGCACACAAAATTAGTATATCCCCAGCCGAAGGGGTCAGAGAGCTGCCCAGAGTCCCTGGAGGAGAGACTGGAGACAGGATTAACCGGAGAGTCCTGGAGCTGACTTCCTCCCATTTCCGTAGTCCCCATTTGGCAAGGGCAAGCAATGCACCCAAAGAGCCAAAAGTGGAAAAAACACACAATAGAAGACCCTAAACAGACCAGTACCGGGGAGCTCAGCAGCCAGGGGAGCCAGATGAGTACACAAGGTTGCAAATAAGCCCCCTGGTCTGGGGCAAGCACATGCGAGCCCAGGCAGGCGGGGGATCCTGCTGCGCCAGGAACACACTCAAGGAGCTGGCATGAGACTGCAGAGTGATCCCAAAAAATAGCCCAGCCCTGACCAAAGGGGTCACAGAGCTGCCCCAAGCAGGAGTCAGACACAGACAGTAGACTCCTGGAAGGCTCAAAAAAACAACCCAAGGTCATATAGGGTCAACAACTGACATCATCAGAGGCAGGCCCAGAAAGAAAAGTAAAGGACAAAAAATGCATAACAGACTCCCACAAAAAAGGGAAGAAAAAGAAGTTACCCCAAATGAGTGGAAAAGGGGACTCCCCACAGAGAGAACAAAATGAAATAGAGGCAAGGGAACTATCAGATATTGAATTCAAAACAATGGTTTTAAGGAAGCTCAATGAGCTCAGCCAGCTCAAAGATAACTATGAGAAACTGCAGAGAAACTATCAGTATCTTACAGCAAACTACATCAGCCTGGAAAAGGACATAGAAACTATCAAGAAGACACAAGAGGATATGAAGAATACCATTTCTGAATTGAAGAACACAATAAAAGGAATCCAAAGCAGGCTGGATGAAGCCAAGGATTGAATCAGTGAGATGGAGGATAAGGTAGAAAAAAGCTCCCAGAAAGGACAAGAAATGGAAAAAATACTCCAAAAGAATGAGGCATTTAGGGAGATACAGGACAACCTGAAATGCAATAATATCCGTATAATAGGGACACCAGAAGGAGAAGAAGAGGAGTAAGGGATAGAGAACCTCCTCGAAAAAGCAATGATGGAAAATTTCCCGAATTTGAGGGGATGAAAGGTCTTATGTATTCATGAGGCACAGACGACCACACTCAAGAGGGACACAAGGAGGCCCACATCAAGACACATCATCACTAAAATGGCAACTATCAAAGACAAAAAGAGAATCCTCAAGGCAGCAAGAGAGAAAGAGAAAGTAACATACAAGGGGGCCCCGATACGCCTAGGAGCTGACTTCTCAACAGAAACACTACAAGAAGGGAATGGCAACAAATATTCCAAGCCATGAAAAACAAGGGCCTAGAGCCAAGGCTGCTCTACCCAGCAAGCCTCTCAATTAAAACAGAAGGGGAAATAAGGAGTTTCCCAGAAAAAAGAGGGCTAAAAGAATACATCTCGACCAAACCAGCACTGCAAGATATGCTAAGGGGGATGGTTTAAGCAGATGAAGGAAAATAATGAGAGAGAGAGAAACACAGGTACAAAGAGAAAAGATGAGTAAGTTTCTATCAGTAATATCTCTCAATGTGAATGGACTAAATGCCCCAATCAAAAGACACAGGGTAGCTGAATGGATAAGAAAACATGACCCACACATATGCTGCCTACAAGAGACCCACCTCAGAGGAAGAGACCTACACAGATGGAAGGTAAAGGGATGGAAAAAAATATTCCAAGCAAATGGGCATGAGAAAAAGGCTGGGGTTGCCATACTTGTATCAGACAAAGTAGATTTCAAAACAAAGGCCATAAAGAGAGACCCAGAGGGGCACTTTATCATACTTAAAGGAAGAATCTATCAAGAAGACATCAACATTGTAAACTTATATGTTCCCAATATAGGAGCCTCCAAGTTTGTAAGGAAATTGTTGGATGACTTCAAAAAAGATATAGACAGCAACACACTGATAGTAGGGGATTTCAACACCACACTGTTTAAAATGGCCAGATCTTCCAAACAAACATTAATAAACATATTGTGGCGCTGAATGACACATTGAATCAGAGATTTAACTGACATATATAGAACCTTACATGACAAAGAAAAAAAATACACATTCTTTTCAAATGCTCATGGTAGTTTTTCAAAGATACACTACATGATAGGACACAAAGCAAGCCTCAGCAAATTCAGGAAAATTGAAGTAATACCAAACTTTTTCTTGGACCACAAGGCCTTGAAACTGGATATCAACCTCAAAGAGAAACTTCAAAAACTTGCAAATTCATGGAGACTGAACAGTACACTATTAAACAATGAATGGGTCAATAATGAGATAAGAGAAGAAATCAAAAAATTTCTGGAAACAAATGAAAATGAACAGACAACAGTCCAAAACCTATGGGACACAGCAAAGGCAGTCCTGAGAGGGAAGTTCATAGCAATACAGGCTTCCCTAAAAGAAAAAAAGAAACATTTCAAATAAAAGACCTAACTCTACAACTTCAAGAACTGGAGAAACAACAACAAATAAATCCCAGAGAAAGTAGAAGGAAGGAAATAGTCCAGATTAGAGCAGAACTGAATGACATAGAGACAAAAAGAACAATTCAGAGGATCAACCACCAGAAGCTGGTTCCTCGAAAAGACAAATAATATTGACAAGTCTTTAAGCAGACTCATCAAGAAAAAAAGGGAGAGGACCCAAATTAATAATATCAGAAACGAAAGAGGAGAAATAACACCTGATACCACAGAAATACAAAGGATTGTCAGAAACTACTATAAATAATTATATGCCAAGAAATTTGAAAATCTTGATGAAATGGACAAATTTTTAGAAAAGTATAATCTTCCAACACTGAAGGAGGAAGAAACAGAAAGCTTGAACAGACCAATAACAGCTGGGGAAATGGAAGCAGTCATCAAGATACTACTGACAACAAAAGCCCAGGGCCGGACGGATTCACAGGAGAATTTTACAAAACATTTAAGGAAGAGCTAACCCCTGTCCTTCTCAGAATACTCTAAAAAATCGAAGAGGGGGGAGGACTCCCAGACTCTTTCTATGAGGACAACATCACCCTGATCCCAAAACCAGATAAAGACCCTAAAAAGAAAGAAAACTACAGGTCAATTTTGCTGATGAACATAGATGCTAAAATCCTCAACAAAATATTGGCAAACCGCACCCAGCAATACATTCAAAAGATTATCCACCATGATCAAGTGGGATTCATCCCAGGGATGCAGGGATGGTTCAATATATGCAAATCAGTAAACATGATACATCACATAAATAAAAGAAAAGACAAAAACCACATGATCATCCCGATAGATGCAGAAAAAGGATTCGATAAGGTACAGCACCCATTTATGATCAAAACACTCAGCAAAATGGGAATAAATGGGGCATTCCTCAATGTAATAAAGGCCATATATGAAACACCTACAGCCAATATCATACTCAACGGGCAAAAACTGAAAGCTTTCCCACTAAGATCAGGAACACGACAAGGATGTCTGCTCTCACCACTTCTTTTCCACATTGTATTGGAAGTCCTAGCCACAGCCGTCAGACAAGAGAAAGAGATAAAAGGCATCCAAAAAGAAAAGGAGGAAGTAAAGCTATCATTGTTTGCAGATGACGTGATAGTGTACATAGAGAACCCCGTAGACTCTACCAAAAAACCTCTCAACCTAATAAGTGAATTTGGCAAAACAGCAAGATACAAAGTCAACATTCAGAAATCAAAGGCATTTTTGTACACCAGTAATGCAATAGAAGAAGAAGAAATCAGGAAAAAAAAAATACCATTCAATATAGCAACAAGAAAAATAAAGTACCGAGGCATAAATTCAACCAAAGAAGTAAAAGACCTGTACGGAGAAAACTATACAACATTGAATAAAGAAATTAAGGAACGAAGACACAAATAAATGGAAGCATATACCGTGCTCATGGATTGGAAGAAATATCATCAAAATGTCCATACTACCCAAAGCAATTTATAGATTCAACGCAATCCCTATTAAAATACCAAGGACGTATTTCACAGAAATAGAACAGACATTTCAAAAATTTATATGGAACCGTAAAAGACCCCAAATAGCTGCAGCAATTTTGAGAAAGAAAAACAAAGTAGGAGGGATCACAATACCGGACATCAAATTCTACTACAAAGCCACTATACTCAAAACAATCTGGTACTGGCACAAGAACAGACCCATAGACCAGTGGAACAGAATAGATAGCCCAAGAATAAGACCAGGTCTCTATGGGCATCTAATATTTGACAAACGGGGCAGAAGCATAAAATGGAGCAATAGTAGCCTCTTCAACAAATGGTGTTGGGGGAGCTGGACAGCTACATGCAAAAAATTGAAATTGGATCATCAGATGACACCATACACAAAAATAAACTTAAGATGGATAAAGACTTAAATATAAGTCGCAACACTATAAAAGTCCTAGAGGAGAACATTAGCAGGAAACTCTCAGATATCCCATGCAGCATATTTTCACCAGTATGTCTCCTAAAGCAAGGGACATGAAGGAAAGAATAAATAAGGGGCAGGGAACCTCACCAAAATAAGAAGCTTCTGCATGGCTAAAGAAAATGAAAAGGAAGCAAAATTAAAAGGGAGCCAACCCTATGGGAAAATATATTTGCTAATGATACATCGGATAGAGGTTTGACCTCCCAAATATAAAAAGAACCCACACGACTCCACTCCAAGAAGACAAATGATCCTTCAAAAAATGGGCAAAGGGCCTGGGCAGACGCTTTTCCAAGGAGGAGAAACAGAGGGCCCAGAGGCATTTGAAAGGTTGCTCTGCATCACTAGCCATCAGAGAAATGCAGATCAAAAACACAATGAGGTGCTACCTCACACCGGGCAGAAAGGCCATCATAAACAGATCAACAAACAACAGGTGCTGGCGAGGCTGTGGAGAAAAGGGAACCCTAGTACACTGTTGGTGGGAATGCAGACTGGTGCAACCACTGTGGAAAGCAGTGTGGAATTTCCTCAAAAAGCTGAAACGGAACTGCCTTTTGATCCAGTGATTCCCCGCTGGGACTATACCCTAAGAACACCAAAACGCCAATTCAAAAGAACCTATACACCCCAACGTTCATAGCAGCAAAATTTATAATAGCCAAGTGTTGGAAGCAACCTAAATGCCCATGAGCAGATGATTGGATCAAAAAACCCTGGTACATATACCCAATGGAATACTACACAGCAGAAAGAAAAAAGGAACTACTACACTTCACGACAGCATGCATGGAACTCGAGAGCATTATGCTAACCAAAATAAGCTGGGGGCGATAGACAAATACCATATTATCTCACCTATAAGCGGAAACTAACCAACAATACAAAGACGTAAGGAAAACAAGACCAGCAACACTGAAAGGAAAAGAAACCAACAGAGACAAGAGGAAAGGAGGGAGGGGAGGTAGGGGAAAAGGAAGGGAAGAGGGAAAGTCAAGGAACATATAGCAAGGATTCATGGACAAAACTAAAGGGGAAGAGTTGAGGGAGGGTAAAAGGGAGGGAGTGGGCAAGGGAAAGTGGTGGGTGGAAGGCAGAGACAAATTTATTTGAAAAAAATAAATTAATTAATTTTTAAAAAGTAGTAAGAAAAAGCATGGGCTGAGATCAGGGTGAATCTCAACTCTGCTTCCTACTCAGTGTGAAGTTAAACAGGTCACTTAATTTCTTTGAATCTTGTTTTCTTCTATTTTTTCAAAATGAAGATAAGCTATATATCTCACAGGATTGTAGTAAAATTTAAATGAGTCAATATTAAGAATATGGCATAGTGCTTAGCATATATTCAAAGCCTAATAAATATTAGCAGTTAAGTTGTTACAACTGTTTATAGGTTTATTGTAGAAACTTTAGATGAGATGCTCTGAAATAGGTGGCCAAATTGTCATGGTCTCCATGAAGTGTCTGGGCCATGAGATTCCAGCCAACATGAAGAAGACTTGTGCATTTAGGTGGCTAAAAAACAAAACTTAGTCTGCAGTATAGGTTGCTTAGACAGTCAGAATTGCAGTGAGGCATTTGGAAAAGATCAGTTGGCCTTATCTTAGGAGGAGCAGGGCCCATCTGTTATACAGGAGCTGACTAAAGGCTGGCTTTATCAGCCCCCAAAGAAAAGGGATGTGCCCCACTTGACAGAGAGATGGCTGGATAAGGGACTGAAGAAAGACAGGAAGGACACCTGCAAGCAGCAGGGTGCACCCACAGTCAGTGGGGAACGAGAAGGGAACATCCGTTCTCCCACTGCTGTTGTGCCATTATGTAAAGATAATGTAACACAGATGCTCAGGATAAATAATTCAGGGAAAACAAGAGACATAAAACCAGGCACCATGAACAGAGCCAAGATGTCTGTGGAAGCAGCTCCATGCCCTCTTTTTCAGACAATGTCTGCATTCAAACTTTATATCCAGATGTGAATCTTTCATAGGAAAGGAGAAGCATAAAAATTCTGCAGGCTGGACACTGTGTGATGGCTTTAGCTGAACCTTCTGCCTCAAGCACCTGTTGCCAAGGGCTTTGCTCTTTTTTTTCTCTTTGCTACAAACTGCCATCTCTCTTGGTATCCTCTCCACAAACTTCACTCAAAAGGTCCTTAATTATTAGCTATCTTGATGTCTCCTTAGACAACTGAATATTGAATTCTTATCTTACTGAATAAGCATACACAATAATCAGTAATATTTATGGAGCATTTTGTGCATGACACTGTACTAAGCCTAATCCTCACAAACATCCTTGGAAGAAAATTCTATTATTTTCCCCAACTTGGAATAGGATGAAACTGAGTTCAGAAAGGTTAAGTAACTTGGCCAAGACCATACAGATAGTAAGTGGTAGAGTGAGAATGAAAAGCTGAGCAGTCTGACTCCAGAGCCTGTTCTCTTAATCACTGTTTTATGAATCCATAAACTGAATAGTAGCTAGGGAAATTATTTCAATGCAGGATGATCATGCAGTGTTTGGCAGTGTATAGCTGTGAGTCAGAAAACTTGGAGCAGAGTGACTAACAGCTCGGGCTTCAGCAGCAGAACTTCTGGTTCCTATCTTACTTCCTCTGGTTCCCAGCTGAATTTCCATGGGCAAGTCTCTTAACTTCTCTAAGCCTTATTCCCCATAAGAATAACAGGGTCATGAAAGTGCCCATTTCAATGGGTCCTGTTGGCATGAAATATAATAATCCATGTAAACGACATAGACCAGTGCCAGCAACATACTAAATGTCCCCAAATAGTATAGTAATAGTGACCAGCTGGCAGCTACTTAGGCTTTGGTAAATAGTCTCACATCAAGAACAGCAGCAGCAAGAACTCAACTCTGTCTTTCCCTCCTTGTAGGGAATCAACTATGTAGTTATTCTGGAGAAGGCTAAATTAACAGAGCATGTGGATATATTAAAAGAAATTATCAGTTTTAAACAAAATCAGTAATTGTGATATTTAAAGAAAATTCTTTCTGTTATTTTAAGGGAAGGGAGCTAGAGGTTATCAAGTAATGTAGTCATATGTCCATAGGATGGCAGATGAAATCTTGTGACAAGATGAAATCTGAAACATGAACACCACACTTCTTGGAAAAATCAGGCTTACCAGTGTTAAAATTTCCCCAAGGCAGCGGTCCAGCAGACTGCCCACTGAAACCTTGTGGAAAGTTGTATCAAAATTGAGATGCCTGTGAGTTTTGGAGGTTGAGGTAATATGAAGGATGGCATTGGCTTTTTCTGTATCCTCTGGCTAGACTGATTGACAACCCTGAGCTGTGTTTGTCAGGGGGTCCATTCAGGGAGAATTAAAGCACTTTACCATAATACATGTGCATGAACTAAGCTGCGATTTAGGGTGGAATCAATCCAGATGTATCTTTCTATCATTAACACTATAAAGTATATAGAAAGGGCATAAAGTCAATGAACATGCATAACGAAGACCACTGGTTAAGGAGGAAATAATACCATCTTAATATTTTCAAACAATAATGAACCTCTTTGCTGCATATAGAGACCAACAAATATCTTAAAAACACTTATTTCTATTAATCACTCATAATACCACAAACAGATCAGTCTTGCCTAACAAAAGCCCCCAACTTATAGATTTTATAAATGATGACATAATGTAATTTAAAACAAGTTTTAATAGTCCATCTCCTATCTTATCATAACACAACATACTTTTTGAAGAACGGCTTATGCTTTGCACACACTCAGAAGAGTTCCTGTAATTACAGATCAGAGGACTATTTTATAAACCAGTCTGTCAAATAGAGTCCCTTCAATATTTCTATGATCAATCCCTTTCTAACAAAGTCCAAACTTGTTATAATGTATACTCTCCTAAAGCCAGGAAAGCAATAGTGAGGTGTACTTTTTTGTATGTACCTCATTTGCAACACACTGACATCTTTCCTCTAGTACTTCCATTTTTCTAGCCTCTACCCCTTGCCATTTTCTCTCTAATTTCACACCTGGTTGTTTATTTCTTTAGTTTCTTCATTATTTTGTGGGTGTTTATTTTATGCACCTTCAATTATGCTTTAAGCCAGGGTTCCCCAACCTCCTGGCCATGGATCAGTACCAAATGGGGCCTGTTAGGAACTGTGCTGCAGAGCAAGAGGTGAGCTTGAATGTAACTCACTTGAATTATCCTGAAACCATGCCCCTCCACCCTCAGTCCTGGTCTGTGGAAAAATTGTCTCTCAGGAAACCAGTCCCTGGTGCCAAAAAGGTTGGGGACCACTCAGTGAAAGTTACTTTATATCTACTTATATCCCCATGGTAATAGCACTCACTAGAAGAGTGTAATTTTCATATTAACTACAGTGTAACTACTTACTGAATAAATAAGTGTCATACACCCATGCATGTATTTATACACACACACCTTCAGGAGTACAAACAGATAAAAAGAAATGGCAAGTAGAATTTTTCAATGTCCTTATGTTATGAAAAGTTATATGAATACTGATCTACCTTAATTACAAAGTGATTATGTAAATTTTCTTAAAATATGAAAAACAATAGGTAACGCTTAGCACTTATACACTATGATAAACACCTTATTTAATTATTTAACTTTGTCCTTAAAGCAACCCCATAAGGTAAGTAATATAACCATTCCTATTTTACAGAAAAGGGAACTGTTCTAGTGGGACTACTTGACCCTCCTGAGCTCCTCATCTGGTGAGATGGGAGAGAAGCAGTGTAGCTCCACCCCCACCTTTGCCAAAGTCCATTTTGTTACTCACTTTATTATCCTGTGTCTCTGGGACGTGACCTAACCAACTCCTTCTTCAGTGGGTGGGGCCCAAAGTGGTATAACAGCCCGCCTGCCATCACAGAGCATACTTTTAGTAACACAGCCCAGACAAGAACAGTGTCTTCTGATTCTCTCAATCCTGTGATTTTTTTACTTGCTCATGAAAGTTTTTTTCCTCCCAAAGTTCACAAATCCTATTGTAATAGCAAAGGCTTCAAATTTCATAGCCCCTCCTTTTTTTTTAACAGTACTTAGAAGGAAATCAGCAGCATGTGTGGTCATTGGATACAGTGCTGCCCCTGGGTTGATGAAGACAGGAGAAAGCATGACCTCCAGACACATTTTGAAGGCTCTGAAAATTCCTAGCAGGACCACTGATGGAGTACCAGTTGCCAGTCTTGTCCTAATGTTCCCTGGAATCCACAAGCTGCTGAGAGCTTGTTGAAGAACCCAGGCCTGCTCGTGCATGGGCGACTTCTCATGTACTGGGCCAGATGCTGTTCACTTTGGAGTCGACATCTGGTGTTGTCAGGACATTTAGCAGTTGCTGATCAGTAATGTGAACAGAATATACTGATAGCTTTCCCCCAAGAGAAGGAGAGGAAAGAGAGAAAAGGTTTTTCTAACACTATTTAAATTTGTTTATCACTTGTTTTGTCTGTCTCTCTTTTACACTAGTCACAATGCAGCTGGATAGTTGGTGTAATTATCTGCTTAATGCCTGTTTTCATCACCAGGATATAAACTCCAAAGGACAGGGACGCACCCGTTGCTTCCCTATGGCATCCCCAGGATTCAGTTCTCTAATCAATCAGGGCAATAAGCAGTTTACTTTAAAAGACAAGTCTGAGGGGACCACAAGAAAAATGCAACATCAGAGATAGATTTACAGAAGCTGCAAAACATTTTTTTGCTGTCTGTCACAAGCTTTAGACTGCAATTCCTGCTGACTTCAGGAGTATGGATCAGGTGTATATGTGAAAGCAAGCTGTACACACAGAAAGATGAAAATACTTGTGTGTGATTTAAACAGTGAATTCTTTCCATGTTAGGGGGAAGAAGAGATGAATGGGTGAACTACAGAGTAGCAGACTGGAAGCCCACTAATCAGAAAGGCATGTCTTTTACAACAAATTAGGAACAAATGAGTATCCACATATCTCATGTAGAGGAGCCCTCTACAATTCTGCCATCACTGGAGTACTTACACCAAAGCCTAAGAGTGGTAATCACTGTTGGAATAGAAATGTTTCTTGGGTGATCTTGATAACTCGTATCTACTAAGAAATGAATGGAAGTATACATTAATCCCAGGAGGAATCAGCAAAGAGGAATGACGGCAGTTGAAGACCATTTTGGGCAAGCCAATGGGAAAATTAGCCTTGTTCAAATCTTCATGTAAACTTTCAATCACTAAAGCCATTTGAAGTCTTATCAATGCAAGAAATAGAGATTTGAGAGTCATGTGCAAGAGTGTTGCAGAATTAGACACTAATCGTCCATCACTGGCAGAGTGAGTTGTTTCACTGGGAATGAAAATAATAATCAGCCCTGACCAGTGTGACTCAGTGGGTTGGATGTCATCCTGCAAGACAAAAGTCACTGGTTCAATTCCTGGTCAGGGAACATGTCTAGGTTGCGGGCCTGGTGTCTGGTTGGGGCGTGCACAAGAGGCAACTGATTGATGTTTCTTTCCCTCTTTCTTCCTTTCTTCCCCCCTCTCTAAAAATAAGTAAATAAAATCTATTTAAAAAATAACAATCAATGGTTTTCTTCCTTCCTTCCTTCGTCCCTTCCTCCCTCCTTCCCTCCCTCCCTCCCTCCCTCCCTTCCTTCCTTCCTTCCTTCCTTCCTTCCTTCCTTCCTTCCTTCCTTCCTTCCTTCCCACCGTTAAGAGCACAGGTTGTGAGAACAAGATAAGATCTCTACTCTGAAAAACAATAACAATAAAAAAAGTATTTTAAAGAAAGACACAACAATATCTCCTATCCTTAAAAGGTTTTATTAGTTTCCTTTTCTGGAAGAAGCTTAGGTTTTTATTCAGGTATGATAAAAGAGAATTTGATGGCTTTTCATGACCTTTTTATTCCAAGCATATTTTCCATTAGAAAATTGAAATAATACTGTCTTGAAAGTTTAGGAAAAAATTTCCCCCAGTTTGCCCTCATTTTGGGAGAAAATTTGAAGAAAAATTAAGAATTATATTTTTAACCTTTTCTTCTAGCTAATGGGAATATTTTTTAGCCCAAGTCATTTTGGCAAAGAATTCTACACTTTGATTCCATAGTTCATAGGCATTAGAGTATGGCATGGATGTGACATTCAGTGTTTCACACCTTGCATATTAACCAAGGAAGGAGTTAGAAAGCAATGTCCTGAGGGCAAAACAAGACCTGTTTTCTTCAAGTGTTCATCACTTTTCTACTCTCATCTCAGGGGAGATTATACTGCCTGAGCAGCTGCAGGCAGACATCTCTGGCAACCCAGCTGCAGCTCTGAGAAAGAGTTTAAATAACATTTTCTATAGAAGTCTCATACTTACAGTTAATATTTTGGATCATTTCAAGAAAAATGTAGTCATGAACTCTTTTCACTTTTTTTCTTGTATGTTGCCATAACAACTAGAATCAAATTATGTTCCTAAGTAACTGAGCAAAATTACATGAATTGACCAACCAGTGAGCAAATCAGTTATAACCTCATCCTTCCAATAAAAAAATATTTTAACTACTGACTTATTTCTTGTTCCATTCCATCCCTGGCTGAATTTAAGAGTTTTGATTATTTTTGCTGGTAATATTTGAGGTGGTAACCAGACACATAACTAGTCACCTCTTGGAAAGCATTGGGAGAGAGTTCAGGAGGAGATTGACAGGGAGAACTGTGGTCATACATCAGCTGGAAATTCATACATTGGATAGGGATCACATGCAACTCTGACATCATAAGCAGCCTGGTCGCATTAACGGAACTGACTTCTGTTGTTCAGGTGTATAAATTTATTCTTTCTCAGGTATTTACCTTTTTGGGTCCACATTGAAACTGTGTATTACAGTGCATAGTGAAAAGAGATCTACTGGTTATAAGTGAAAAAGCCCTACATTAGAACTCTTTTTCCCCCCAAGAAGGCTTCTTTTCATTTATCTAAAGGGAATCAGAACAGAGTGTGTTTATTAAAATGGCTATATCAGTTGATAGAGTAAAAGTCTGAAATCTTATTTAAATCTACTTAAAGCAACAGAAACTTATTCTCAGAGAGTGTCATGGCCATCAAAGCTACCTGTCCTCTTTTACCTCTAGCCTAATGTCACTGTAACAGTGGTTATCTTTCCCCAGATTGTTATACAAGGAAACAGACAATCTATTCACAATTTAAATGCCTAAGGGAGTGCAGCATCTTGAAGGTTGGAGCTGTTTTTATGATACAGTCACAGTTAGAAAACTCATATCCTACCCTAAGATGAGATGTGAAATCTTCTTTTGAAAGATGTGAAGCCTTCTTTTCCACTTTCCCTTTTCTTTATTCCTGCCAGCTCCTAAATACATGAAGCTCTTCAAAACTTCACAAGGTGTATGCAGGTTATTTTAATAACAATAGCAGCCACACCTCAACATGAATTACTTTATTTTCTTTTGGAAGAATATAGACTATTAGGGAGAAATAAGGCATTTTATTTCTCCTCTCTGAGAAACAGAGAGCATTATTGGGTTTTCAGAAGAATTAAGTTATTCTCTCTCTCTCACACCCTCCTCCCAAGACTCAGCACAGACTCACACATTCAGACATGAAGGAAATAGCTTTTATGTTTCAGACCCCATGAGAGAATAGGCTGGATTACTTCAAACTGAGGAGAGATGGATTGCAACACTAGAAATTGAAGGAGGAATGGGGTTGAGTGTCATGACTCACCGGCAAGTTCCACATGTTTGTGAACAGCTGCAGATTTTTCTATCCCCAGTATGGCATACAGGCAGTAGAGTTACTTATTTCTGAATCATTATGAAGGTCAGGACAATGAGTACTAAGGTGACCACCATGCTAAACTAAGTTCAAAGGTCTGTCTCTAAGTTTTCTAGATGGTATTCGACTCTTGAGATAGTGCAAGAAACAGGGACACACAAATAATGATTAAGATTCAAAACCAGATTTAATTAAAAATATGTTTTTATTTTTTCCCAAGTATAGAATGTAAATTTACACCAATTACAAAAATAGTTGATTGAAAATTGTAGGAATGCCTTCACTCATGAGTTAGCTTTTGTCTCACGGATTCCTAGGAGCAGATCATGAGAAAAGGACTCAAGAGCATGTGGGTTTATTAAGGAAGTGAATCTAGAAAAACCCAGTAGAAGAATGAGGAGTGACACAGGAAAGAGGGGGAGCCAATACAATGTGTGTTACCAGACCACTTATCACTGTGAGTAATGAGAACTTAATCTTGCTGAGGAGTACTGAGTGGCTCCAGCCTGAGAACTATCCTTCCTGGAAAGAAGGGAGCTTGGGAACTTTTATACCAACCAACCACTGTCATTGTTGATGATTGCTCTCAAGGACCATTAATTCTCTGGATTTCTAGCCTATCTAGTGAACAGAGGAGACTCTGGCCACCAGAGAAAGCCCTCAGGCCATTGGGATTTAAGTGTGCTATAGCAGTAATGCCCAAGAAGAAATGGGCGAGAGCCCAAAAGGGTCTGCTACAGATCATGATGCATTGAGGCTGTTTTGAGTGACAACAAGTCAGTAGCTTTCAATTTATAATCATGCCCCTATCCTGGTTCTTTCCCCAGAGTTGAAGTCTCTTCATAAGGGCAGTAGAGTCCTCAAATGAACTTTATAAACATACAGTCTTAGAGCAAAAAGAACCAGTAATGATCTAGGCTATGCCACTGGTTCTACCAGTGAAGAAAAACTGAAGCCTGGAAAAGTGACATGCTTAGATTTCCCCTAGTGAGTGGCACAGCTTGTATGAGCAGCCAGGGATTCTGATTTGCAGTGCAACATTGTTTTGACCAAGTTACATGGTCTTTTACTGCCTCTTGTCCATGGTTATTGATCAAAAGTGGAATTCAAGCAAAATATTATACAATATACCATTTAAGTTGATACACTGGTAGGACCAATGTCATCTCTAGGTTATTAGAATGTGACCTCAGTCTCCTTGCCTCTTCCTCCATGTTCCTTACAGTGTTACAATGTGGGTTATTAACAACCCTTCTCCCCCAAGCCTTACATCTCCCTAATTCTCTGGCTTTGCTGTGTGTCCTCTGACAGTGTCTCCTCTGCTTGGAATGGAGTTCCACATTATACCCTCACCAGGTGTTTCTCTACCACAGAGGTTGTGCTCACCCTCTCAAGTCCAATAATGTCACTTTCTTCAGAAACCCTCCCCCACATTGCAGCACAAAGTTTTGGATTCTACTCTGCAGCACTTTGCTCTTCTATCTCTCATAGCATTTACACTGCAGTTTAGATGGTTGTTCACCTGTTTGCTCACCTCCAGTCCCCACTCCTGGATTCCATAATTTGCTTTAGGAACAGCAACTTTACATAACTCTGGGTGGGCCAGGTTTATGCTGAGAGAGTAAATGGCCCTAAATCTAGATGACTTTTTTAAAAGTTGATTTCTTGTGCACATTTTATATTGATTTAGAGTATCTAGAGTTCTTAGATACTCCTCCACTTTAACATCATTCTCATTCAGGGACCCAGGTTGGCAAAGCAGATGCTATCTGAAGCACTGTGTATTTGTTTGGAGGAAGAGGGGAAAAAAATATGGCAAAGCACACTAGCTTTTGATTATTTGATATTGCAGTGATACATGTCCCTGCTCTCATTTCACTGGCTAGAACAATTTTCATCATGTACTGGAATATTTGACCATTTTTTATTCACCTTGACTGGTACACAGTAGATGCTTAATAAATGCTTGATAAATAAGCGGGTGAGTAAACAAATAAGTGAATGGTTATTGGTATATATGGCTCCTTATATAATTTTTTGATATGTGTAAACTATTTTGAGTAATGTAAGTTGATATACACTGACATTATTATTTTATATCACAAGCCAGAATCGTCATCATCATGGTGGTCATCCTCTGTTGAGCATGTGTACCAAGCTTCAAGCTCAGTGCTTTACAGGTTAGGTTGTTAGTCATCAAAACAATCCTGTGAAAAAATTGAAGTGCAGAGAGGTTTTTACTTACTCAAAGTCACAGAGAAGGACAGTGGTAAAATCTAGTTTAAATCTAGGTCTATCTGAATCCAAAGCCCATTTATTTAACCATTTTTGTTATATCTCTCTCATAACTTCCCTTCCTGATTCTTTAACAGCCTAGAGAAGTCTGGTTCCAAAAATGCCTTAAAAATGTCATTTATTGCTGTCAGTCAGTAAGGGCTAGGAGTGGCAGTTTCAAGAAGGCATTGTCCAAAAACTATCTTCCAATATTTAATATTTTGCACTTTCTCTAGCTCTTTGGCACTTTGACTATCAAGAGCAAAACCTGAGGCATCCACTGCAAGAATCCTTAAAGAGGCTCAAAGTTATTATATGGGGTAAATATGGGCTCTTGGCCACCTGGTTGCTCACACTGAAACTCTGGAAATCGAGCTGGTAATCTGCCTGTTGAACAAGTTCAGTTTACAAACATTCACAACGTATGACCACCCTGCCCCCTAGTGGAAGGTATGTCTGCCTCTGTCCTTGGTTCTGAAATATCAGTCAGTCGTGAGTCACAGTTGTTTCTCATATCCTGGGACACAGGAAGAAGATACACTGGTCTGAGCTATACCATGCCAAGAGTTATTCCTTGTTTCTTTTCCCTGTCTTGATAAGCAGTAGAGATGATTTTATGTAATTTTTATAGCTCTGTCACCTTTCTTACACTTGTTATTTTTATCAAGGAAGTTGGGAACGCATAAGCTTTTTTCTTCATGGATTCTGATATTAATGTTTAGGTCTTTTGACTGTAGGTTGTTATGATGACTCAAATTATTTCAAAATATGGAATAATTACACCAAATATAGCAGAATAACCACAGAATAGTAGTTTCAAACACAAGGTCTGGAATCAGACTCACTATGTATGAAGCTGAGCTCTATAGCTAGGAAATTTTGGAGGCTTATCTAACTTCTCTGACCCTCAATTTTCTCATCTTTAGAATGTGACTACAGCAGCACTTAACTCAGAGAGTCATGGGAAATTTTAAATGAAATATGTTTGTAAAATATTCAGCACAGACCTTAGCTTCCAGTAAGTATGCAGTAGTTATTAGCTGCTACTGTCATTTTGAGGAAGCTGTTGTTATTTTTGTTAGTCCTACGATAATTTTTGCCAGTCATGGACCTGATTTGATATAGTAACTGTCAAAATTTTGCTTACTATAATTAATATTTTGAGGAAGAATCCATTGAAATGTTAACTATCCATTTTTCCATTCTTTACCCCATTATTTAAAAAGGTACACAGAACACAAAATATTTGACTTGTATCATCTTAGCTGCCCCCCCAGAAATGACAACATTATTTATGCTATAATTTAATATAGAATATTGGTAAAAAAAAATTCTTATCAGAATCTGTGCCTTCTACAAAGTGAAAGATATTTTTCACTGTTATCCCATGAACATTTAAAAAGAATTTGGTTGCAAGAAAAGTACCCCCCAAGGAAACTTTTTGCCATCTTTTGTTCAAAATATATGTGTATTATGTAACCTAGTGTGGTTTTCTGTCTTAGCTGTTAGGAAATGTACACCCAAACTCATTTTCTAATATTAATAATGAGTTCATCTCAAATGCCTGATATTCCCTGCACCTCCTGTGCTCTCCTGTGATCTTTATTCTATTTTTATCAATAATTGATTATTTTTCTGTGCACAAATGAAATTTTATTTATTTATAATTTATAATTCTTAAAGATAGCCTATATTACACCACATTTTGTCCACTGCTATAAATATTGTAATGTAGAGGGGCATATATATTCTAAATATATAAATAAAACAATTTCAATTCACTTAATCTATTCCATGTAACAAGTATGTTTGAGAAGTTGCTATTGGAAATAAGCAGTTCTCTTTATATTGCCATGGATGAAATAAACCAGTACTATAAAATTAGATTAACATGACTTATTCAGTGTTGTCGCACATGTAGGCATTTACAGAATGTAGCAGAATACCCAAAGAGAAATCATTCTTGCAGGGTAATAAAGTCAGGCTAAGACTCAGAACACGTGTATTTTTTTTTTTATTAGCTGTGTGATTTGGACAAATTGTATGATTTTTTTGTTTTCTTATTTGTGAGAAAGAGTGGTGCTAATGATAACAACTACTATTATTATTACTGTTACTGCTACTATCCTTCCCTAACCACCTTTTTTTAAAATGCAAGATAAACAGATAAGAAAAAACAGCATTCCTTAACCCTTTCTTGCTTTTATTTTTCTCCATAGAATCTATCATAAGTACTGTATATTTGCTCACTTTATTTCCCCTACTACAAGATAAAGAGATATTTTCTTTGTTTTGTTTTGTTTTGTTTTCCTCCATAGTCTCAGCATCTAGTATGGTTCTTGGTATGTAGCAGGTTCTTAATAAATATTGGATGAATGAATGAATTAGTAGTTCATTATGGGTAACTTCACAATAGTCTATAACGGGAGGTGAGATTGTTTAATCCAGAATCTAAAAGTGATAACAAAAAGGTTAGATGGCATCTGCTCATTTACTATGAAATGAGAATGCAGATAATTCATCATAGAGCCAATCTGAGTGTAATTATTTGGCACAACTACAAATAGCACAGTGAGTTTTTAAGATCAATTTCAAGATTCTCATTTTTAAAAAATTGGTGACTTTAGCCACAGTTACTAAGAGTTCTTGCCACATTACCATGCTTTCTGTTATTGGAGATGGGTAAGTCTCCATACTTCAGCTGCCTGAGCAGGATGTCTGGGCCTACTGCAAAACCCCAGTTGATGATAACGTTCATTGTTAGCACACCTTGTTTTACATATAATTCCTGCTGATCTTCTCTTGCAGTTTCTTACTGTTCTGCCTATAAATGACCATTCATTACATCAGAGTTGTCACCATTCTCTATATCTGTAATTTCAAAAAGCTCAGGCCATATGAATGTGGAGCCCTATCAACCACCTTGTTTGGGTGGGTGCCTATGTTTAACTGCCAGCTTCACTATTTACTGTCTGGGTAGCCTTTTTCAAATTACTCCTATTAGTCTGTTTATTTACCTGTAAAATAGGACTAAGAAGCAACCTTTATTCATGAGGGTGTTGTGAAGATGATATGAAAATGCTCGGTACCCATTGGCTATAATAAGATGCCGCTTATTGGTCACAGCATCATTTTTAGAAGTCTTGGGAGTTTTCACCTGACTCTTCTCAAAACTGTGACAAAATTGTGTCTTTGGATCTTCTCTTGTCAGTGTTCTTTTTCTTTTGAATGAGGTTATTTCCCGCCACCCACCTCCCCTCACAAGGAAAATAATGGAAAAATATACCTCATATTTGTGTTTTAATTTGTAAGTTAGGACTAGGTTGTTTTTAAAATAAAATCTGGGTTATGAGATGATGTTTTCAGTTTTTTCCTCAGACTTTTGTCCAAAAATTGATATTATGTAACTCAGTATGGTTTTCTCTTTGTCATTTCTGTGTCCAGCCTCTGGGAAAACCTCTCTATATGGCAAAGATAAACTGATTTTAATGTTTCCTTCAAGTACTGCCTGAGATACATAAAAGATGCTTCAAAGAGGAAGAGCCTACGAAACTGGAATGATGATACATACATGCCTGCCTCCCATATAACTGCACCTGTTAAATTTTTATGAATGAGTATCTTCAGGCATGTATGAAAAGTTTTGGAGGCACTGTTTATACAAAAAGCAAAGTTTTGGACTTATGCCCTGATACTTTATTTTGGTCTCAAGAAATGTATTTGCACTGTGGGAACAAAAAAAAAAAAGAAGTCATAATTTTTTAATTTAGAAATCACAGGCTTATTTTGAAAAAAAATTTAAATGAATAATCAACTTTGAGAGCCAGAGCAGCACTTGTGTTTACTGTAGCCCACACTGCCCTGCTGTGAGCCCCCAAGTTCTACTGGCCAGAAGCACACTCACCCAAAATCAGCCAGCGAACTATGACTGAAGATTGTACTTTAACACCAAAGCTAAAATGAAATTGTTTATCAAAAATTGACAAATTACTTGAAACAAAGCAAAGGCATTCAAGAATTTTATACTTGTTAACAATACCAATTAGAAAATCTTGTGTCAGTTATAAAAAGGCACGTTAATAAAGTCAGCTATTTTTTTAAATATTTTACTTATTTATTTATTTTTAGAGAGACGGGAAGGGAGGGAGAATGAGAGGGGAACATCAATGTGCAGTTGTCTCTTGCATGCCCCCAACTGGGGGATTTCGCCCGCAACCCAGGCATGTGCCCTGACTGGGAACTGAACTGGTGACCCTTGGGTTCTCAGGCCAGCACTCAGTCCACTGAGCCACACCAGTCAGGGCTAAAGTCAGCTCTTGATGGCCAAAGATCAGGATTTGAATTAGAGAAAGCACTTTGGGAATTTTATTTGTTTTGTTTTGTTTTGTTTTGTTTCGTTTGGGGAGGTGCTGTTTTATTTTATTTTTCTTCTATGAAATCATCTAGATGAGAGCAAGATTGAACTCTAGTGATGAAAAGCCCAAACTACAAGCTATTTACAAATCCCTCTGCAGGTGAAATAATAGCCCTGGAATGCTATACCTAAATAAAGAGGTTCAAGAGGCTGCACAGCCAAGCAACAACAGCCAACTTGATCCTAAAAGAAGTGTCTGTTTGAAAGTACCCAGGTTTCCTCCCACATGGTGTGGCTGTTACGGCTATATCAAGGCAACATACTGTTCTAGGGCAAATGCCAAGGGATGGTATTTTTAGATTTCTCAAAAGCAACCACCAAATATATATGAAACTACAAGGATAGCATTCATAAACTACTGTGCTGAAAATAAATTTTATTAGAAATTCCTTAAGTCAACCTTGAGTATAACCATGTTAATAAAGAACAGGACCAGCCCAAGTTTCATTCAATCCACAAAAATGAATTAAGCCCTTTCTCTGGGTAAACCACTATTGGGGCACATCAAGAAGTATTAGGCAAGTGTCTTGCTTTCCTGGGTAGAAGATAACAGAGGTAGAGAGAACTCACACAGTCAAGTTTGCTAGGCTAAAAAGCACTCCAGAGATTGCTGTGAACAGTAACCCCCCGCCAAGATCTAAAAGTTGTATACTGCACAATCTTTGTATGCTTGCCCTGGACTTTGCACAATATCACACTGTATCTGAGTATCTTGTTCTGCCTTGAAGCCAAGTATCTATGCAGACTTCATCCAGGAAATGGATCTATGTTTATAAAATCTGTAAATGATTCAGAGGCAAGGATATCATTTATTCTTGTTGATTGGTTGGTATTGTTGTCCTTTATAATTCAAGTGCCCTGGTAAATAGCTCAGGCTTATAACTGAGGCTGCCAAAGGGCAAGGTTTCCCAAAGGATATTCAGCAGAAAATGCTGTTGGATGTATATTAGTGAAATAGTATATTAAAAAAATTTTAAGGAATATATTTTCTTATGTAAGAAAAGAATATATCAGGCCTAAGGGATGACTGGATTTAGAGGCTTAAATGAGCATATTTATTATTTCTCCTTGTTATTCTCAAATATTTGCTTTCTCCTCCTCACTTTTTCTCCATCTCTCATCTAAGTCTGTCCCTGAATGTTGGCTTCTCTCCTTGTATACACAGGCGTTCTCCATGTAGCCAAGAGCACTCAAAAATTATAGCCTTAGATCTATGGCCTAAGAAACAAGGGAAATTTGTCTCCCCATCTCAGTCTTTAATACTGGGTGACATCTTCATTGTCTTGGTTTGGTTAAATGCCCGCCCTTTTGACAAACCATAAGTCACTAAGAATTGTCCAGGGTAATATGCCTGTACCAGGACATAGTGTCTGTATCAGAAGACAGCAAAGTAGAATGGTTGCATTCCAGGTGACCATCCTAACATGAGCTACTTTAAGGGGTTCTCTGCAGAAGGCTTTCTCTGATGATATATTTTTAAGTTTTAAAATATAGTTAATTCAAGTTCTCTGAGATGGAGGAGAAGGCAGAAGCTGCACAAACCTCCTCCCAGGACCAAATCTGAATTACCACTAAATTACAGAAAAATCTTCCTGAATAACCAACTGAATGCTAGCTGGAGAGAAGCCTTATAACCATGGACAGACAGAAGAAGCCACATCACCACAACAACTAGTACAGGGTGCAGAGGAGTTGTGTGAGAGGGCTGGCTGGGTTCCCATGGGTGGCAGCTTAAGTTCCAGTGGGGTATTTCAGCAGCTGTGGGGGTCACCCTGAGAAGTTTGGGGACTAAACCCCAAGCTGGGCTCCCTAGCCTACAGAACCAGAACTGTGAAAGGAATCATAATAACATACAGCTGTGGAAATCAGTGGGGTTACTGCCTACCAGGAATAGACAGGTAGAGATGCAGAGAGCCTCTTAAAGAGCCAATGCACAAGATTTCATTTGCAACCACCTACCCTGGACTCTGACAGAGGGAGGGCAGAGTGGACTAGAGACACATGAGGAAAGTCTGGGGCTGGCGACTGTGGAGAGAACTGAAGGAACAGCCACCAGCATCCCTGTGCTGAGTCATTCCCCATACTGCAGAAGCCATCTTTGTCAGGCAGAGAACTACTCTCTAAATGGTATCAGCCTGACAAGATTACTCACTGCACCCTGCAGAGCTTAAGCGAGGCTCTGAGTACAGCTTGAAGATATACCAGTGATTAGTTTAAAAATTAGAGTAGATCTCTGGGAGCTCTGAGACTTAAGCTGAACTTCCCTCGGGCCCAGTGGTGGTAAATGACAGTGTTGGAGTGGAGCCTGGTTCATTCTGAACACACCCACGCTCAGCAAAGGGAGCCACATGCTGCAGATTGCTGATAGCTCCAAACAGGTTGCCCATGGTCAGTCACAGGCAGTGTTTAACATAGTCTACACCAAAGATCTACTTAACACATAGAAAAAAATACAAAGAAGCATCCAAAATGAAAAGACAAAGAAATAGACCCCAAATGAAAGAACTAGAGGATTCTTCAGAAGAAGAACTAGATAAAATGGAGGCAAGCAATTTATCAGATAGAGTTTAGAGTAATGAGTATAAGGATACTCAAAAGAATGAAAAAAGACATAGAAACTATAGAAAATACCATTTGGGAATAAAAAATACAATATATGAAATAAATCATTGCACTGGAAGGAATAAACAGTAGGTTAGATGAAGCAAAGGATCAAATCAGCAACTTGGAAGACAAGGAAGAAAAAATATGACAAGGTAAAAAAAAAAACAACACCCAAACAGAGGATCAAAAACAAAAAAAAATTTTAAAAATGAGGAGAGTTTAAGAAACTTTTGGGACAACATAAAGTGTAACAAAATCTGCAAAGGCTTGGTTTAAGAAGAAGAAGAAGAAGAAGAAGAAGAAGAAGAGAAAGAAAAAGAAGAGAGGAAAATAGCCTAACATTAAAATGGCACTAAATATATATCAATAATCACCTTAAATGTATATGGCTAAAATGCTCCAAATAAAAGTTGTAGGGTAGCTATATGGATAAGAAAACAAGACCCATATATATGTTGCCTCCAAGAGACTAACCTCTGATCAAAGGTACACACAGACTATGTAGTAAAGGTATGCAACAAGATATTTCATGCAAATGGAAAGGAAAAAAAAAGCCAGAACAGCAATACTTATACAGTATTTTGCCATGTACTATGCACTCTCATATATAATGAAAACCCATGTTTTTCGTCCAAACTTTCAGGAAAAAATTGTCATTTTAATTTTTTAATTCAATATTTTGGCACCAACTGTCTTATCAAGTGCATAACAATCAGCACCATCTACCTTACTCTGTGGATAACAATACATCACTCTTTGTTTCATTTTGTTGAATCATTGGCCAAAACTGCTTTCATTGCTAGTTCATCGTAAGTTTAACAAAACTGATTACTCTATTTCAGGGTATTATTTTGCATATGGATATCATATTGCTTTCTAGAGTTACACTTTTAATGCATAAGCATAAATAAAAGAATTAAAAACATTTATATAGATACAGAATTAGTACTGCCCATATATAATGCACATCCTTATTTTTCCCTCAAAAATTTGGGCAAAGAAGTGCATATTATACCTGGCAAAATACGGTATTTTAAAAAATACACTTTAAACCCAAGGCTATAGTAAGAGACAAAAAAGGATACTACATAATGATAAATGGAACAACCCAAGAAGTATATATAACCTTAGTAAACATTTACATACCCAACATAGGAGCACTTAAATAAGTAAAGCAAATCTTGATGTACATAAAGGGAGAGATAGACAGAAATACAGTCATAGTTGGGGATTTTAACACCCCATTGACTTCAATGGATAGATCTTCCAGATAGAACATCAACAAGAAGATGGCAGCCTTAAATGACACATTAGATCAAATGGATTTAATTGATCCATTCACCCCAAAGCAACAGAATATACATACTTTTCAAGTGCACATGGAACATTTTCTAGAATATACCACATGTTAGGACACAAAACATGTCTCAATAAATTTAAGAAGATTGAAATAATATCAAACATCTTCTCTGACCACCATGCTATGAAACCAGAAATCAATCACAAGAACCTTGAAAACATGAGAAGACATGGAAGCTAAATAACATGTTATTAAACAGTGAATGGGTCAACAAGAAGATCAAGGAAGAAATTAAAATATACTTGGAAACAAATGAAAATGAGGGCACAATAAATCAAAATTGGTGGGATACTGGGAAAGCAATTCTAATAGGGAAATTTAAAACATTACAGGCCTATCTCAAGAAACAAGAAAAAGCTCAAATAAACAATCTAACTTTACATTTAAAGGAATTTGAAAAAGAATAACAGACAAAGCCCAAAGTGAGTAGAAGGAAGGAAATAATAAGGATCTGAGCAAAAATAAATGACATAGAGTCTAAAAAAAGATACAAAGACCAATGAATCCAAAACTGGTTCTTTGAAAAGATAAACAAGATTGACATACCTTTAACCAGACTTATCAATAAAAAAAGAGAAACGACCCAAATAAATAAAATCAGAAGTGAAAGAAGAGAAATAACAACTGATGCCAAAGAAATACAAAAGATTGTAACAAATTATTATGAAAAACTATATGCCAACAAACTGAACAACCTGGACAAAATGGATCACTCTTAGAAACATACAGTCTTCCAAAACTAAATCAGTAAGAATCAGTGAATCTGAATAGACAGATTATACCTAGTGAAATTGAAGCAATAATCAAAAAACTCCCAACAAACCAAAGCCCTGGATCAGACAGTTTCACAGATGAACTTTACCAAATATTCTGGGAAGAACTCACACCTCTTTTTCTCAAACTATTTCAAAAAATTCAAGCTTTTTACAAAGGCAGGATTATCCTAATTCCAATACCAGATAAAGACACTACAAGAAAAGAAAATTATAGGCCAATATTGCTGATGAACATAGGTGCTAAACTCCTCAACAAACTCTTAGCAAACCAAATACAGCAATGCATCAAAAAGATCATACATCATAATCAAGTGGGAGTTATTCCAGGAATGCAAATTTGGCACAATATTCATAAATCAATAAATGTGATTCACCAAATAAACAAAATGAAGTATAAAAACCACATGATAATATCAATAGATGCATAAAAAATATTTGATAAAATCCAACACCCACTTACAATAAAAACTCTCAATAAAGTGGGAATAGAGGGAAAATACCGGAACATAATAAACACTATATATGACAAACTGACTATCAGCATCATACTCAATGGGCGAAATCTACAAACGTTCCCTTTAAGATTGGGAACAAGACAGGGAAGTCTGCTCTGATCTCTCTTATTCAATATAGTACTGGAAGTCCTAGCCACGGCAATCAGACAAGAAGGAAAAAAAGGCATCCAAATTGGAAAGAAAGAAGTAAAACTCTATTTGCAGTAGACATGATACTGTACATAGAGAACCCCAAAGCTTTCACCAAAAAACTATTAGAACTGATAAATGAATTTGGCAAAGTAGCAGGACATAAAATTAATATCCAGAAATCAGTTGCATTTATATATGCTAATAATGATCTAACATAAAGGGGAATTAATAAAACAATTTCATTCGCACTTGCTTCCAAAAGAATAAAGTACCTAGGAATAAACCTAGTCAAAGATCTCGAAGATCTGTACTTGAAAAATTATAAGACATTGAAGAAGATACAAATGAGTGGAATCACATATTGTGTTCATGGATAGGAAGAATTAACCTTATTAAAATGTCCATACTACCCAAAGCAATACATAGGTTCAGCACAATTCGTATCAAGATGCCAATGACATATTTAACAGAACTAGAACAAATATTTCAAAAATTTATATGGAACCACAAAAGGCCCCATGTAGGAATGGAGACCCTGAGAAAGAACAAAGTTGGAGGAATCACACTACCTAATATGAAACTGTACTATAAGTCCATAGTAATCAAAACAACACGCTATTAGCATAAAAACAGATACATAGATCAATGAAACAGAATAGACAGCCCAGAAATAAACCCACACCTTTAAAATCAATTAACATTTGACAGAGGAAGCAAGCACATACAATGGACTAAAGAAAATTTATTCAATAAATGGTATTTAAAAAATTGGACACAATGTCTAGAAAAATGAATCTAGACCACCTTCTTACACCACACAAAATAATAAATTCAAAATGGATTAAAGACAAATACCATATGATCTCAGCTATAAGCGGAACCTAACCAACAATGCAAAGATGCAAGGAAAATATGACCAGCAACACTGAAAGGAAAAGAAATCAACAGAGACAAGAGGGAAGGGGGGGGGCAGGGAAAGGGAAGGGAAGGGGAAAGTTAAGGAACATATAGCAAGGACTCATGGACAAAACCAAAGGGGAAGAGCTGAGGGAGGGAAGGTGGGAGGGGGCAAGGGAAAGAGGTGGGGGCGGGAGGCAGAGACAAATGTATTTAAAAAGTAAATAAATTAAATAAATAAATAAATAAATAAATAAATAAATAAATAAAAAGACTTAAATGTTAGACCTGAAACCATAAAAATCGCAGAAGAAAACATAAGCTGCAAAATCTAAGACATTGCTTGTAGCAATATTTTATCAGATATATCTTCCCAAGCTAGGGAAACAAAAGAAAAATAAACAAATTGGACTACATGAAATTAAAATATTTTTGTATGGCAAAGGAAAACATAGACAAAATATAAAGGCAACCACAGAATGGGAGAATATACTCACTGATACACCTGATAAGGGGTTAATATCCAAAATTTATAAAGAACTGACAGAACTCAACACCAAAAAAACAAACAACCCAATTTAAAAATGAGCAAAGAACCTGAATAGACACTTCTCTAAAGGGTACCTATCTATAGATGGCCAATAGGTATTTGAAAAGATGCTCAATATCACTAATCATCAGAGAAATGCAAATTAAAACCACAATGAGATATCATCTCACACGTGTCAGGATAGCTTTCATCAATCAACAAACAACAAATGCTAAGAGGATTCAGAGAAAAGGGAACACTTTTGAACTGTTGTTTGGAATGTAGATTGATATAGCCACTGTGTAGAGCAGTTTGGATATACCTCAAAAAATTAAAAATGGATCTGCCTCTTACCCAGCAATCCCTCTTCTGGGAATATATCCAAAAGAATCAAAAACACTAATTTGAAAGAATATGAACACTCCTATGTTCATTGCATCATTATTTACAATCTCCAAGTTATGGAAGCAGCCCAAGTACCCATCAGTGGATAGTGAATAAAACAACTATAAGACATTTATACAATGGAATATTACTGAGCTATAAAAAAGAAGAAAATTTTACCCTTTGCAACAGTATGGATGGACATGAAGAATATTATGCTAGGTGAAATAAGTCAGTCAGAGAAACACAAATACCACATGATTTCACTGTATATGGAATATAATGAACAAACTGAACTAACAAGCAAAATAGAGAGAGATTCATAGATAGACAGCAGGACGACAGCTAAGAGGGGAAGTTAGGGGATGGAGAAACTGAGCAAAAAGGAAAAAGGACTCATGGACATGGACAACAGTACGGTGACTGCATTGAGGAGGGTGGTATAAGGAGACTAAATGGTAATGGGAAAAAAAGACAATTAAAAATCAATAAAAGTGATACAAAAATAAAATAACATTTAATTCAGTTCATTTACTGCAGGAGTGCTCAGAACCTTCAATATGCTAATGCCCATAGTGACTCTTTATGAAACAAATATATATTGCAACAATTATTAATTTTTTTGTCCAAATGACACTGATTCATAGCAAATTGTGCAGGAGAAATATTTATTAGGGCAGCTCTAAAGACATGATACTCTTGAAGTGTATCAGTTTTTCCCACTTGCAAAGGTTAAGTATTGCCATCCTAGATTTCAGAAATGTTTATTGGCTGCTTAGGCACAATGCAAGGTGCTGGGGACAGCAGTGAATAAAACAGGTAATAAGTGGGCCATTGCAGAATTATATTCTAACAGGGAGATTACCAAAAAATAGATGCATAATGTTAGGTAGTCATAAATGCTTCAAAAAAATAAAATGGAGTGAGGTAAAAGAGAATAAAGTAGGAGATGGATTAGATAGGCTGGTCAGGTAAATGTGGAATTTGAGTATGGGCTTGCCTGCAGCAGCCGGCTAGTTAAACATCTGGACACAGAGCATCCCATGCCAATAGGTGCAAAGATTCTGGGATGGAAACACACCTAACACACTTGGGAGAAAGTGAGAAGGCTAAGGATCAAGGAACTTAGCAGACATTTACTATTACCTTGTAGTGGGTAAAGGGTGAAAAATATGAGCAAACAAGGAACAGTCTGCACTACTAAATTTTGCAAGGATAACCCAACTGGCAGCAAGGGGAAGCATTATTGGAGGTGAATTATAGGAAAAGGGCAGTTAAGAAACCTTGAGATTTAGGTATTGTGGACACAAGCTAGAGCAGTGATAATGCGAAGAGAAAGGAGATCACTCCACCTCACATTACTGGTTTGGTGTATTCTACATGGGCTTCGAGGGACTAAGAAGGATGACTAAACAATTAACATCCTATGAGCCAGTGGGAAAGATGCTTCAATCACAAATTCAGAAGTTCAAGATGACTGGTGTCAGAAGAGATCAGTGACCAGTGGGTTTAAGCACCCAAGTTGTGAAAGATAAAGCCACAGAGGTAAGTTAGACACATTCCAGGCTGGCAAGTTTGGATTTGAGGCAGAGACTACTGGGAACCACTGAAGGTTTTTGACCTAGTAAGCAATATGTTCAGTGTGAACATTTGAAGCATGTGGAGGTCTTCTCTTTCTCCAGCTCATATTAGCCCTTTGCTCTTCTGTGCCTTACTCCTTCAGGACCCCAATGGAAGGCAGGGAACTGATGTCCTTACATGAAGAAAGGACTAATAAAGCCTAAATTCCAGAATCTGCTGCTTCCAACTCTCAAGCATTGCAAGGAACTTAATGACATTTGAAGTCCTTTGGCTGAACAAGATAGGGTGGTACCAGGAAGCACTATAGCAGTAGTTTACAATGTGAACTTGGCCAGGTTCTGTCATTTCCCAGCTATGCAAGCATTAGAAGACTCTCTGTACATCAGATCTCCATCTATAAAATATAAATAATAATGATAATTACATAAAGACTATAATGAGAATTAAGTAAAATAGTCCACACAGAATGCTTAGAGCAGTGTCTGGTGCTCTGCATAAAAGAGGGAAGTGTCTGTTTAGCCAACTTTTCTACTTACCCTGACTCTCCATGTCCCAAATCCCTGCTTTTCTCTACAACAGACTATCGGATAAGAACTGAGGGAGAAAAGCTTGCCCTGACTAGTATGACTCAGTTCATTGGGCATCGTCCCACCAAACAAAAGGTTGCAGGTTCAATCCCCGGTCAGGGCACATGCCTGGGTTGCGGGTTCCATTACAGCTGGGACATATATGGGAGGAAACCAATCAATGTTTCTTTCTTACATTGATGTTTCTCTCCTTCTCTTTCTCTCTCCCTCCCCCTCTCTGTAAAAATAAACAAATAAATAAAAATTTTTGAAAAAGAACTAAGGGAGAAAAGTTCAATTAATCCTCCTAATAAAGAACATAGAGAGAAGAAGAAAGAGCCACTAGACAAGATTAGAGAAAATATCGGAGAAGAGGGTGAGCAGAGCTTGATGTTTTATAGCCGGACTGTCCAATATGGCAGACACTAGACACATGTTGATATTTAAATTTAAATTAATTTACATAAAATTAAATTTACAATTCAGTTCCTCAGTCTCACTAGCAATTTTTCAGTGTTCAGTGACCACAGTGGCTAGTGGCTATTATATTGGGCAGCCCAGCTCTAAATCATCAAATTCCAAGGCTGGCTAATTCTAACCAGCCCTAAGTCTAGTGGCTTAATAGCTTGTTCATTTTTACTGAATAGTATCCCATTGTTATGCACTTTGAATATCCATTCACCTATTGAAGGACATCTTAGTTGTTTTCAGTTCGTAGTGATTAGAAATAAAGCAACTATAAACATTCACACGCTGGGTTTTGCATGGACATGCATTTTCATATTAGTTCCATAAGTATGGAGAAGCATAATTGTTGTAACATATAGTAAGCCTATTTTAGCTTTGTAAGAAACAGTAAAACACTACCAAAGTGACTGGAATATATTACATTCACCTCAAAAAATGAATGATTCCTATAGTTCTGCATCCTTGCCAGCAATTGATAGTCAGTTTTTTTTTTTATTTTAGTCCTTCTAATAGGTGTGTAGTCGTATCTCACTGTTATTTTGATTTGCATTACCCTAATGACAAATGATGCTTAATATATTTTCAAATGCTTATTTGCTATCTGTACATCTTTCTTGGTGAGGTGTCTTCAGATCTTTCTTCCATTTTTTCATTGGTTACTCATTTTCTTATTGTTGAGTTTTAGTATATATATTTTATATGTTGTAGATACAAGTTCAACATTAGATATGCATTTTGTAATATTATCTTCCAGTATGTAGTTTGTCTTTTCATTGTCTTAACAGTGACTCTTGCAGAACAGAGGTTTTTAATTTTAATTAAGTCAATTAATCATTTTCATTCCACATATTATGTTTTGGGTGTTATATCTAAAAGATTTATAATTTTGCCTTATATTTAGGTCTATTATACATTTTGTGATAGCCTTTGGGAAATTTATAAAAGATTTAAGTTTGTTTTTATTAATATAAACACATTCAGTTGCTCCCATACCAATTGTCTAAAAGACTACCTTTTCTCTATTGAATTACATTTGCACCTTTGTCAAAAATCAATTGGTTATATTTGTGGAGTTCTTTTTCTGGCCTTTTACTCTATGCCAATACTGTGTGGTCTTGATTTCTGTAACTCTACAGTGAGTCTTAAAGTGAGGTATTTTGAGTACTCCAATCTTCTTCTTCAGTATTGTTTTGGATATTCTAGATCCTTTTCATTTTTATATTATCTTTAGAACTTGTTAGTATGTACAAAATTTCTTTTTTTGATTTTTATTGGAATTATGTTGAATCTATAGATCAAGTTAGAAAGAATTATGCTAGTAATAATTTTGAATCTTCTAATATAGGAACATGGAATATCTCTCTGCTTATTTATATCTACTTTGATTTATTTCATCAGAATCTTGTAGTGTTTTGTATACAGATCCTGTAAATATTTAGTTAAACTATACCTGAATACTTTTCTTTCTTTTTTATCATGCAACTGTGAATGATATACTTTTAAATTTCAAATTCTCAAAGTTTATTGTAGGTATATAAGAAAGCAATTAATTTTGTATCTTGACCTTTTATCCTACAGTGTTGCTATACTTGCTTATTAGTTCCATTAATTTTTTGTTAATTTTCTGATATTCTAAGTAGATAATCATGTTATCTATGAACAAAGACAACATTATTCTTTTTTACCCCAATCTGTATACATTTTTGTCTTGTCTTGTTGAACTTACTAGGATTTCCAGTATTATGCTGAATAGGAAGGATGAAAGAGGACATCCCTGCTTTGTTTCCGATCTTACAGGAAAGTATCCGATTTCTCACCATTAAGTATGATGTTAACTGTAGCTTTTTTTGGTGATGTTCTTGGTTAAGTTGAGGAAGTTTCTTTCTATTATTAGTTTGCTGAGAGTTATTTTATAATGACTTGTTAAATTTTGTCAATTTTTGGGGGGGCATCAATCAACATGATCATATGATCCTTCTTTAGCATGCTGATAGCATGGGTTAGATTGATTGATTCTCAAGTGTTGAACCAGCTTTGCTTTCCTGGAGTAAATCCAACTTGATCATGTTGTACACTTTTTATACTTGTGTATTTGTATGTGTATGTATTTATAAATATGCATTGGATTTGCTAATATTTTATGGAGGATTTTTGCATCTATGTTCATGAGAGATATTGTTCTATAATTTTCCTTTCTTGGCTGATGTCTTTATCTGGTTTTGGTATTAGGGCAATGTTATACTCAGAATATTTGACAAGTATTACCTCTGCTTCTATTTCCTGGAAGATATTATGGAGAATTGATATAATTTTTACCTTAAATGTTTGACATATTTCACCAGTAAACTCATTTGGGTCTAGCTTTCTCTTTTTTAGAAGGCTATTGATTATTGACTAAGTTAATTAATATTCTGGTTATCTATTTATCTATGTGCACTTTGATAATTTGTGTCTTTTGAGAAATTGTTCTTTTTCATCTAACTTAAATTTGTGGGCATAGGCCTGCTCGTAGCATTTCTTTATTATGTTATAAAAGGCCAAGGGATCAATAGTGATGAACCATCTCTCATCTCTGAGGTTGTAATTTGTGTCTTTTCTCCTTATTTTTCTTGATTAGTCTAGTTAGAGGTTTATCAATTTTATTGATTTTTTTCAAAAAACTAGCTTTTGATTGAATTGATTTTCTCTGTTGTTTTATGTTTTTACTTTCATTGACTTCTGCTCTAATTTTTATTATTTTTCTACTTGCTTAAGATTTAAATTGTACTTCTTTTTTAGATTACAAATATTAGATTTTTATTTTGTAATATATTCATTCAATGCTATAAATTTCCCTCTATAATCTGCCTTTGCCATATCCCCCATTTTTAATTAGTTGTATTTTTATTTTAATTTAGTTCAGAATATTTTTAAATTTCTTTTTGAGAGACTTCTTCTTTGACCTATGGTTGATTTAAAGGTGTGTGTTTTTATTTTTGTATATTTAGGGATTTTTCAGTTACCTTCCTATGATTGATTTCTAGTTTATTTCCATTGTTGTCTGAGGACACACTTTATATAAATTGGATTGTTTTAAATTTGTGAAGGTGTATTTTATGCCCCAGAGTAAGTGCACCAGGTGAGCTTGGGAAGGATATGCATTCTGCTATTGTTGGATGGATTATCCTATGAATATCAATTAGAACAAGTTGTTGCTTGGTTGATTGATGATGTTAGTCAGATCATCTATATCTTCATGATTTTCTGTGTGCTTGGTCTATTATTTACTATCAGGGGGATTTTGAAGTCTCCATCTGTTATGATTTGTCTATTTTTCCTTAGACTTCTTTTAGTTTTTGTCCCATATGTTCTGATGCTTTCTTTGTAGGTGCATATACATTTAAAATTGTTATGTCTTCTTGGAGAATTGTCCCTTTTATAATTATAAAATGTTCCCCTTTACCACTGATAATCATTCTTGTTCTCAAGTTTGCCTTGTCTAAATATAATTTAGCCCCTCCAGCTTTCTTTTGATTAGTATTAATTTGATATTAGGTTGGACAAAAAGTCCATTTAGTTTCTTCCTTAAAATAAAAGACACATTTTTTCATTTCCACCAATAACTTTATTGATTTGGATATTTTGAATATGTCGGCTATCTCCCACATGGTATAACAAGGGAAAGTGGTGGGGGGTAGGCAGAGACAAATGTATTTGAAAAAATAAATCAAAATAAAATTTAAAAAAATTTAAATGTAAAAAAAAAAAACCCCAAAACATTGATTGTTATCAATTAATGTTTCAATTTGATTGCTATCGACTTCACTGGTTTATATGACCATGGAGCATCATCTACAGAGGAATCTCCAGCACAAATCTTCGTAAACCTTTTTGACACATTCAATCAGTCATGGCACCTTCTACTTATATTGCACAAATCTTTTTCTGTGTTTTAGTTATATTTTTACCTTTCTTGAAATATTAAAGCATAACATATGATGCAAATGTTGCATATTTTTTCAATCTTCACTATTAAAATAGCTACACAAAAATTCACCAATTTTGATTTTTTTTAAATGTACACTGATATGAGGGCTGTCACAATACAATATAACAAAACTGTTTCGAATGAAGTTAAAAGCAACAAAGTGCTACTAGAGCCATCTTACAAAAGGGAAAAATGAACTTTTTGACCAACCTGATATATCTTTCTCCATCCCTTTTCTTTTAAATTTAGCTTTTATACATAAAATAGCCCTTTCAACACACATATTGGAATGTGACTTTTTACCCATTGTGACATCTCTGGGTTTTCTCCACAGTTTTATTGAGAAATAATTGACATATATCACTGTGTAAATTTAAGGTGTACAGCATGATGGTTTGATTTACATATACTGTGAAAAGATTCCCTCAATAGGTTTAGTTAGCATCCATCCCTTCTCAATAAAAGAAAATATAGAGACAATAAAAAGAAAAAAAAATGATAGCAATGTCATGGGTACTTGTGATGAAAACTCTTAGGATCTATTCTGTTTACATGATAATCTCTGTTTTTAATCAGTGTTTACAAACCATTCACACTTAAAGTAACTGTTGGTATGGTTGCATTAATATCTACCATATCCTCTGTTTTCTATTCACTGCATTTGTTCTTTATTTCCCATCCTCAACTTTCTGCCTTCTCTCATTTTAATCAAGAATTTTATATGATTTCATTCTCTTTTCTTAGACTATCACTTATACTTTTAAGATATTTTAATGATTACCTTAAATTTACAATATACATATTTAATGACTATAGGTTCAGTTTCAAATGGCACTATACCACTTCACATGTATTGGAGGTACAAAATAATAAAATGTTGCCAATCTCTCTTTCCTATTTCTTGTGATATTTCTGTCATTCATCTCATGTAACACACAATTCTCTTTTAGAATAAATAAAATAAGAAATATAAAATATTTTAGTTTGCTTTAATTTACTCCTCCTCTATTGCTGTTCCTTTTTTTTAATGTAGTTCTAATTTTTTGACCTATATCATTTTCTTTCTACCTGAAGAACTTCGACACTATTTACAAGACAGATTTGCTGGTGAATTCCCTCAGTTTTTGTTTACCTGAAAGTCATTATTTATTTTTTTACTTATTAAAGGTAATTTCACTGGATATAGAATTCCAAATTGGAATTTTTTAATTTCAACACCACATTAGTCTGCTCTGCATGCCATAACAAAATACCATAAACTGAGTGGCTGAAAAAATAGAAATTTATTTACTTACAATTCTGGAAGCTAGCAGTCTAAGAACAAAGTTCTGGGCAATTTTATTTCTGGTGAGGGGTCTCTTCCTGGTTTGTAGGTGGTCATTTTCCATGTCCTCATATGTCCTTTCGTTGGTACTTACACCGAGTAAGAGTGAGAGAGAGAGAGAGAGCATGAGCAAGCATTAGCAATTTTGTGTTTCTTCTTATAGGACACTAATGCTACTGATTCAGGGCCCCACCCTTATGACCTCATTTAACCTTAATTACTTTCTTAGAGGCCCCATACCCAAATTTCACTGGGAGTAAGTACCATAACATAAGAATTGTGAGGAAACAAACATTCAGTCCATAACAAATACTTAAAGTATGTCACTCCACTCTCTTCTTTTTTGCATGGTTTTTGATGAAAAGTTTACTATAACTCTTATTCTTGTCCCTCTATAGGCAAAGCTTTTCTTTTCCCTCTGCCCTCTTTCAAGATTTTCATTTTGTCTTAAATTTTCTGCAGTTTAAATATGTTATGTCTAATTTTGGGTTCGGAGGGGGTGTCTCTTTGTTTATTTTTTTCTTTATACTGCTTTGTGTCCTCTGAGTCTCCTGGTCTATGATTTTGTATCTATCATAAATTTTGAAAAGTTCTAAGCCCTTATTACTTCAAATATTGCTTCTCCATTGCCTTTTTTTTTCCTTCTGGCCTTACAAATACATATATGTTACACCTTTGCAATTTCCATATTTATTAGATATTCTCTCTATATATCTCTCTCTCCTTTTCTGTATTTCTGTTTGGAAAGTTTCTCTTGATCTGTCTTCAATGTCGCTGATTTCTTTGTGGCCTCAGAGAAAGTATTCCTTATTTCTGTTACAGTGTTTTTGATTTCTAGTAGTTCCTTTTTGTTCTTTGAGTTTTCATCTCTTTTCTTACATTACCCACATGCTCTTGTGTGTTGTCTTCTTTTCCATTAGAGCCCTTAATGTATTAATCATAGTTATTTTACATTTCTGTTTGGTAATTCCAACATCTATGTCATGTCAGTCTGGTTTTGATGTTTCCTTTGTCTCTTCAGAGTGTGTAGATTTTGGGTTTGTTTTGCCTTTCAAAAGACCTTGTAATTTTTTGTTGAAAGCTGGACAGGTTGTATCAGGGAATAAAAACCGAGGTAAATAGACTCTTAATGTGTGAGGCTTTATGTTAATCTGGCCAGGAATTAGGCTATATTAAGGTTTACTGTACTTAGAGATGCCAAAGGCTTCAAATTCCTCTAATGTTTTTGTTTGAGTCTCCCTCTTGACTTTAGCACCCTAAGCACTCTTACTCAGAGAGAGTCTGTGTCTCACAGTTCTTTCAACTGTAATCCACTGTTATTATACCAGAACCCTGATAGTATGGTAGTATGGTGTATGAGAGAAGGAGTATTCTATACTTTCCAAATAAATCAGTGTTTTAGTGGTCCAAAGGCCTAAAGGCTTCTCTTTTGGTCTAGTTTTTTGCCCCTTGCCTTCTCTCTCTTCCATGGGTGAAATATTTCAGTTTATTTCCTTGAAGCATGATCTCTATTGACTAACTGTTTCCCCTAAGTGAGACAGGAAGGCTAGAAGGGGCTGATATAATTGCTCTTAACCCAACTGATAAGATTCTTGGCAGTCTTTTCTCCTGGGCTTTGGAACTTTGTTATACGGAGGCTCTGATTATTCTTTTTCTACCCACTCCAGAATCACAAGAATGCATTTCTTGGATCTTTACTGTGACAATCTGGTAGATTTCTAGATGTAAAAGCCATAAAATTGAATATCCATAAGACTGGTGCCCAAGGAGTTCGTCACCCTCACCCCAGTTTACACTAAGTCTCCAGCAATCCATCTCACTTTTGATTTTAAATGTTCTTTTCAGTTTATGGCTCCAGCAGCATCCATTCCATATAAACAGATCTCAGCTGTGTCCTTCTGCATGGCCATGTTGCTCTATAATTTGGAGTGCAAGTTTGCCTTGCAAATTTGGTACCCTTATGGGGCCAACCAAAGTCATTGCTTTTGAGTTTGTCCATATTTTTGTCATAATAATGAGTATTAACTCTCAGGTTCTTTATAATGTCTAAGCTGAAACAAGAAGTGATGGTCTAGACCTAAATGAAATCTCCATAGCTATTACAGAGCTGGGATGAGTTTCACAGAATTAAGGAGACAACCCAGGAACCTCAGCTCTCCTGTGGCCTCTATCCAATTTGAAATAAACAACTGGAAGGTGAAACAAAGAGCTGTTTCATCCATTCTTTGAAGCTCCTGTTAACAATCAGCAACTCAGGAAAGGGACCTTATTACCTTTTTTTCCACTATAAAGGTTATAACCCTGAGTTTATTCAGATGGTTATTTGTTTACCTGAGTCCCCAGCAAATGGCTTATGTGACCCATTTTCTGCTCCCTATACTTTCCTACACAGAAGATTGAGCAAATTTATGTTTGTATGATATTCTTAGACTTTCCTGTTGTTTAACAAGGTACTTAGCCACAAGCAGTGTTCTCTTTCCCTCCAAATGAATTGAGAAACCTTGGCCTTGGCCTTGATTCTGACAGTGACAGACACCTAATTCAAACTTGTTGTGAATTTTCCTTGTCTTTGGCAGCTGTTTCTATGAAACAGAAATACATTTTGGGGTCTACTTCACGTTAGTTTGCTCCTCACATATTAAAAAAAAAGTTACAAGGTCATATCCACGGAAGGTAGAATCACATGCTGTAACCTCATCTATAAAAGTCATCCCCACAGAACACAGGCACGTGGGACTCTGATGCGTGGCTTAGCTGAGGAGGGGCATTTGTTACTTGCAAAAAAAGCTGCAGGGAATACATAGCAGAACACAGACACAAAACGCAGATTCTCAGTGCTCTATATAAAATGGAAAAAAGCCATGAAAGCAAAATAGGACCCATTGCTTATGCTGCACTCTAAGTTGTCTGGATGGTTTATGATCATTTGTTATTTATTCTTCATGGCACACTTGTGAGAAAAAGTACTGGGTTCACAGAGATAGGAGTGTAAATGTCAAATCAGGCAAAGGAGGCTTGCTGTACCTTTTCCACCACCTCCACCCCTGCAAAAATTTCTTCATGTGTGTGACCCCCAGATGACGAGAAAGCTTGGATTTTAAAAGAAAAATAGAAATGTCTGCTCATAACTTGCATCTGGTGATAGAAATTCTCATTCAAAGAAATAAAGAAAACACATCTGACTATCACTAGTTTGAATGGAGGATTTTTTTGTTCAGGCCTCCAACAGCTATGCTTCTGGACTTAGGCATTGACATTTCTTTTCAGAGCCATATTGCTCCTGGGTTGTTTACAGTGGTTCCCAGTGGTAAAACTCTCTCTGTGGATTCAGTTTAAAAAATAAAAATTTGTCAAGGTATAAAAGAGTAAAGCGTTAGACGATTATTTCGCTAGTGATAACACTGATGATTTACCTGATGTTTTTGCCTAGTTTCCTCTATTCATTTTACTCTTCATGGCAAAACATTATTCAGGTGTCTGTGGACAAGAGACCTGTGCTGTGTGATTGTGAGGAGTGCAAAATGTACTCTGTTCTAAATGCTGAACTCAGAGGTAGCCATTCTGGAGACTATGCTGTCTGTTCCCAAATTAGGTCAGATCTGAAGAACCAGTAAATAACAGCTTCTTGAAAGAGGGCCAGAGGCAGAGAAAAATCTATGAGCTCTGGACTGAATCAAGGGCTTTATGAGTAATTTGGAATTTTTTAGGAGAGCAGAGGCCTGCCCATCTGAGGAACACCCTCCCTCTAATTTGGGGTCTGTTCTGACTCAAAGGTGAATTAACTCCTGTTGACTGCGGGCCTTTGAAATTTCCTCTTAACACCTCCTTCATTCAATCCCTGCTCCCTCAGCAGGACACACAGCCAGGGGGCAGGAGGCCTTGGCTTTTGGATGGAGCAGTATAGTAGTTCATTGAAAGCCATTTCCAGTTTTACCAAGTATTTCTTTCTTCCTTTTTCAAAAAAATCCTCACCCGAGGAAATTTTTTCCTTGCTTTGGGAGAGATAGAGAAAGAAACATCCATGTGAGAGAGAAACATTGATTGATTGCCTCCTATACCCACCCCAGCTAGGAATCAAATCCACAACCTAGGTATATGTCCTGACCAACTGACTGAGGCACAGCGACCAGGGCTCAAGTTTTCTTAGGTGTATTGGGGTAAGTTATTTATTGCTTCTACATCTTTGTTTCCAGATCTTCTTTCTCTTTTTTTATCCTCACTAGAGAACTTTTTCTTTTTTTATTCCTTTTTAGAGAAAGAGGAAGGGGGAGAGAGAAACATTGACGTGAGAGAGAAGCATCAAACAGTTGCCTCTTGCATCATCCAACTGGGAATCAAACCCTCAACCTTTCAGCTATAAGATGATGCTCCAACTTGAGCCACACTGCCCAAGGAAATTTCTTGATCTTTTAATTGGAGTAATAACAGTCTATTGTGGGGAGTTGTAAGATTTAAATGAACAATGAACCAATGTATTTCCTGGTCCCTATAGTGCTCCGTAAACATTAAAGCATTTGAGTTTCTCCAGCAGTAGAGGGCATTGTAGTTTTCAGCTTTTGTCCATGAATGACCTTGTGAAAATATCTAATGCCTCATGCTAGGTTGGAAGTAGCTAGCTAGCTCAGTCCCTGAAAAAACTGAGAAGTTGACATTTTGATCACCTTTCCTCCCTCCTTTACTGGAAATCTTTCCCTTTTATCCTCAGTTTTCTCTCTCAGAAAGGAGAGCAACCTTAATACATTTCCCATACCTCTCTGTAAATTACTTTAAGTAAAAATCTTTCCAGAAATCTTTGCATTTGCAAAGAAAATATTGATTTCAGAGAAGCCCTCCCTCTCTCCCACTCCACACATACACATGCACACACACACACACACACACACAGTGAAAATTCAGGTACAAACATAGTTGTCAGAGAGAAGGAAAGTGTTCTAGAGTTCATGTCACAGCAGGCAGCCACACACTAATGGCACATATCTGTAGGATGAATTCTACATAGAATGAGATTGACTATTACTCTCCTGATTATTTCTAGGAGTCAAGTTTGAAATTAAAATTCTGTTTAATTTCCATGGGTATGTTAATATCTATATCCTTGATGTTGGTTTAAATAAAACCACATTCTTACCAAAAGTCTTCTTTGTCAATAATACACTCATAAAATACTCTTAAATAAGAAAAATTTTGGTTAAAGACCACATATTAAATATAAGCATAGATTTGGAATTCAGCTCTTTTGTGAAAAATGATCTACCTCTTTTTGGTCCTGTGTACCTCCTTGACCTTATATAAAGTCTTCAGTGTTAGGATCACTCAAAGGCCATCCCTATGCCAATGTAATAAGGAAGTACAGTTATCTCACAATTGAATTAAATTGGATGATGAAACAATGAGTATATTAATAGTTGCACATGCTCTATTAAGACTTTGAGAATATTGTTTTGGTGAAATGAAAAAAAAGAAATGTTTTGGAATTTGTTCCTAATTGGACAGACCTTTTTCTAAGTTAGTTTATAGCTGAATAATTTTAAATGACTCTGAATTGGGGACGTTTCTGCTTTGTTGCTGAGATACATACATCTTCACAAAGCCGTAGGCTGAATAAAATTGGGCTTCTCTAGAATGAATCATTTGGGGTTGTTGACATTTAAAATATATTTCTGGGTATTTTTCAATGTGAGACTATCTAAATTTTTAGTTTAAGGATAAGTATTTTCTGATACAACTTCTGATATCAATATATTGATTAATACATTGACATCATTCATCCTGAATTACAAATTTTTCTTTCAAATCATTGATTCCTCCAAGAAGTTGAGATCTTTACAACAGGAAATTGGGAGCTCATTGAGCTGTTTTCCCAATTCATTCACCTTTGGGGCATTTAGGACTCACTGCCAGACTCCTAACTTGGCTTCACTGTGTCAATGTCAGAAATATCCAAACCTGTAAAGAATTTGCATGTTTATTTGAACCAAACTGACAATTGCTGGGAAGAAAATCCTCAGCAAGTTGAGAAAATGCTCAAGAAAATGCTCCAAAAAATGGCAGTTTTGCACCTTATCTTGTACATTACAATCAAAAGACGCATGATTTGGTCACATGAAACCCATTGGTGATATGTTACAGGGAGACAAGAGAAAGCAAAGCAGGAAAAACTCTGGAATTGGATATGATAGCCACATACTTCTTTTACGCAGGTGGGTAAAAGATAGCTAACAGTCAACAATTAACATAACAAACAATAACAATGAGATTTGTGGTCTCTGCTTTGGTGTGGTTATTGTGCCTGGAGGTCCAGAAAAAGGGAAGTTACCTTGACATTCTGAAGCTATGTTAATCTTAACGTACTTGCAGAAGATAATAGACAGGCTCAATTAAGGTAAAGAATGGTGCTTTTTTTTAGGGAAAATTTTAGCCTAGGACTGGACTACCTGCCATAAACTGCTTTTAGTTAAAAAGTTTTAATTTCAGACCACCCTGTAGTTATTGTAGGTTTCTGAGTTTGTAAGCCCACCATGCCTTGTCAGGTTCAGTAGGAGGCTCTTTTTTGTCCACAAATGGGATCAATATCCAGCTCTGTTGATAAGTAAAATATCTCTTCTCAGATGCTTTGGGCAAAGTTGTCTTTGGATACTGAAAAGGATGAGAAACTTAGACTCTTTTCCTTGAAAAATAAGAACCTGTTAGATTAAACAGAGAAGGACGCAATACTTTATGGCTCAGAACCAGGGCATGAAACATGTTCTGCTGGTCCATTCTGCACCATCCCTTGACTGAACTTGTCCACAGCATGCTTAGGATTTAGAGTGTCTGTTTCTGCAAGCATCATTGAGGCAAAGATCTATTACTTATGTTGCCTTCAGTTTTTATGGTTTATCTGCACAAGGGGATTTTGAAGTCATCAGAAACATGAAACATTCCATTTGTTACTGGTTACTGACTTCTGGTTATTGGCTGGTTTTACAGGTTGGGAAGAGTAAAAGACATGTGGGGAGAGTAGGTGTAGCCATCTATTCCCTTCCCATGATGTGCCAAAACATGAACCCTGAATGCCTGATTTGAGCTCCATGTAGCCTCATCCACCTTCCTTATATGCTGTACAAAAGTTGTTATGTTTGATGTATCTCCTTATGTAAAAAATATCAGGAAGGATCACCCTCAATCCATGGTTCTCAACATTTAGCATTCATCAACATCACTTGCAGGGCTTCATGAAATACAGATTTCTGCTGCTCCCCTAGAGTTTCATATTCAGCATCTGTGGGGCCTGAGAATTCACATTTCAAATAAATGTCCAAATGTTGCTATTGTTGCTGGTCTAGGCAACACACTGAAAACTACTGCTCTAGGTTTTCTTAGAAACAAACAAAAAACCTAGTGGGATGGAGGAAACAGACCAGAAGATCAAAGAACCTAAGTCATGTCTTGACTTATATGATTGGATTGCTAGCTGGACATTAAATGAATGTTAACTCTTAAATGATTTCTTCAAACCTCCAGTGCTTGGAATTTTGTTCAGTTTGTGATCTCTCCTATACATGTATTTCTCCAGTCAACTTTTCCTGTCCCATAACCCAGAAATCTATTTTCATTCCTTGAGAATACAGCCTAGGACTTTTCCTGACTATTCCGTATTACACCATTCATCATTTCAGAACTGTATCAGTTTAAACTCAAATCTTCAGTGATGGCCAATCATCCCAGTTTGCCTACGACTACTGGAGTTTCTCAGGACATAGAAACTTCAGTGCTTTAACCAGGAAAGTTCTGACCATGCCAGGATGAGTTGATTTTCTTACTTAGAAGTCTGGCCAAATTTGGCCACCTCTAAACTTAATGACTGTGTACCCTTCTCATCTAAATCACTTACACAATACCCATCCCAGGAACATGCAATATTCTCATTATTCTCTAGATGCAACTGAATAGTGTCCTTTTTATTGCATTACTTACTTTTGTATTGTCTTCATGTTAAAAAAAAAAAAATTGCCCTGGTTGGTGTGGCTCAGTTGTTTGGAGCATCATCCCATTAACCAAAAGGCTGCAAACTCAATTCCCAGTCAGGGTGCATATGAGAGGCAAACAATTGATGTTTCTCTCTCACATAGATAATTCCCTCCCTCACTTTCTCCCTCCCTTCCACTCTCTCTAAAAAATTAATAAGGATGTCCTCAGGTAAGGAATAAAAAGTAACATAAAATAAAATAAAAGGAGAACAAACTGTTATGGAAAGCCAGACTCAAGACACGATTCAGGGAACGGAGTAAGCCTTTATTCACACGCGCGGGCTCAGAGGAGGCAGTCTCCAAATTCTGAGCCCCGAATCGAGGGGTTAGATAGGGGTTTATAAGCCCTAGCATTCCGGCGGGAAACGGATGGGCTTCCCAGGTGGGGGAAGGGATTAGCATTCAGGTGGGAGATTGATGAGATTGATGTGCTACCCAGGCGGGAGAAGGGATGTGAAAACGGGCTACAGGAACAGATAAGCAATGATTAACAGTTAACCTGGGAGGGGTCTCTGGCTAGGCTGCTCCTCTTAAGTCATCTTGCCCTTATCATTCCCCCCTTTGATGCTAGACGAGATTGGCCTGAGTCTTAGCATCATCACACAAGCCACGGTGGTCACTCTGTTGGGGTTGGGTCGGGAGTCTTTGGTATCGGTGATGCTGGAGGAGCAGCACTCGAGCAGCGGCTCGTCTGGTGACCGCGGTCTCTAGGTTATTAATGAGGGTGCGCAGCAGCCAGGGTCCTAGACTTATTCCTAAGAGGAGTAATATCAGGGGGCCTAGGAATGGAGCCAGCCAGTGGAGCCAGATTTGGGTATCTAAGCTCCATGTCCCTTGCCCTGACTCTCGGTAGCGCTTCGCACCATCTTTCAGCTCCTTAACCTTCTGGGTTAAGATTCCAGCCTAGGAATAGGCAAGTCCCCCCTTTTTCTGCTGTGAGGAGATCTAGGGCTCGCCTATTCTGCAGGGATCATGCCTTGGTTGCCGACTAAGATGGTTGGTCACTACTCTGGGGTGGGATCAGGTCTCTGGTTCCTCGGGTAGACGGCCCACTGTCCTTCAGTTCTCTTCAGCCGGACTGTGGGGGCTCCCTTCGAGGTGGAGGTTCGGTGGCTCCGAAGTCCTGGCTCATCTGGATCTGCTGCTGCCTTGGCTCGAGTGTAGTGGATCCAGGGGGTTATTCCTGTAACTTTAAGGGCAGTAAGGGTGGTTAATAGTACTAGATGTGGGCCCGTCCAAATGGGTTGGAGTGGTTCCTTGTTCCAATCCTTTACCCATACATACTGGCCTGGACGGAAGGGATGTGCTGGCCTCCCTCGGGGTTTGGGTTCCTGGCCCAATTGGGCCCCGTAGATCCTGTCTAGGGTCTTACCCAACTGTTGTAAGTACTGGGTCTGCTGTAACTCCCCCTTCTGTCGAAGGTCATTGGGACTTCCTATTCTAGTTATAGGTGGGGGTCTTCCAAAAACTAACTCATAGGGAGTATACCCCGAGGGGTTCGGGGCATTCCTAACCCGTAGCAGGGCTAGTGGTAACAGGTCTGTCCATGGCAGGCCGGTTTCTTGATGGAACTTAGCTAGGGTTTCCTTGAGAGTTCGGTTCATTCATTCCACTTTACCGGAGCTTTGGGGCCGATAGGCCGTGTGTAGCTTCCAGTCGATGCGCAGGAGCCGGGCGACCTCCTGAACCACCTGGGCGATGAACGCCAGGCCATTGTCACTACCAATGGTGAGTGGGAGCCCATATCTGGGTATAATTTCCCTGAGTAGGATTCGGGTTACTTCCCGAGCTTTCTCAGTTTTGGTGGGGAAGGCTTCTACCCAACCCGAAAAGGTGCAGATCAGGACCAGGAGATACTTAAATCCTCGGCTGGTCTTGACTTCTGTAAAGTCAATCTGGAGGTCCTCGAAGGGCTGGGACCCCTTGTGTTGGACTCCCGGTGGGGCCCCTTGATGCGGGGCTGCATTGTTCCTTGCGCAGGTAACGCATTGAGCCAAGGCTGTTGAGCACAGGGTTGACAGGTTGGGGAAGTAGAAATACCTTTTGAGCAAGTTTTCCAGGGAGGTCTTACCCAGGTGGGTCAGATGGTGGCAGTTTCTGACTCAATTGCTGGCCTGGCTCTGGGGCACATATACGCGCCCATCAGGTAACCTCCAAGTTCCCTCGGGGGGTTTCTTGTCCTCCGGCCTGTTGGGCCCATTTCATTTCTGCTGGCTCATAGTCCCGACAGTTAATGGGGTTCCCCAGCAGGGGTCCGAGAAGGGAGGGCTGTACTTCTGCCATCTCACCACATACTGCGGCAGCCTTTGCTGTCGAGTCCGCCTTCTGGTTCCCGCGGGCCGGTATGGTGTCTTGTTTGGAATGGCCTTTGCAGTGGATGACGGACACCGCAATTGGGGCCCAAACTGCTTCGAGGAGACGCAGGATTTCTGTCTTGTTTTTAATTTCCTTTCCTTCTGCTGTCAGCAGCCCGCGTTCTTGGTAGATGGCCCCGTGGATGTGCAGGGTGGCGTAGGCGTACTTGGAGTCAGTGTAGATATTGACTTTCCGGTCCCGGGCCAACTCCAGTGCTCTTATTAAGGCCCAGAGTTCCGCTCTCTGGGCCGACCATCCAGAGGGCAAGGCTTTAGCTTCTACCACCTGGTCAAGCGTGGTTACTGCGTACCCTGCCACTCGGACCCCTTCTCTCATATAACTGCTGCCGTCTGTGAAATAGGTCACGTCAGCATTGGGCAGAGGCTGGTCCCGCAGGTCCGGTCGGCTGGCATAGACCTCCTCAGTAACCTCTAGGCAGCAGTGGTCTGGGTCCCCTAGTTCGGTCGGCAGGAAGGTTGCAGGGTTTAATCTTTTTACAGTCTTTACCTGGACCCGAGGATTCTCTTGGGAGTATGCCCTGATATTGTGTCAGTCTGGGGTTGGACAGCCATCGGTGTCCCTGTCCTGTCAGGAGGCTATGGATGCTATGGGGAACGCATAGAGTGGTCTCCTGCCCCAAAGTTAATTTGTCCGCTTCTTGTAGCAGGGATACCGCGGCTGCAACTGCCGTCAAGCAAGGGGGCCACCCGGCCGTGACGTTATCCAGCTGCTTAGACAGGTAAGCCACTGGGCGCTCCCAAGGTCCGGCTGATTGAGTTAAGACCCCCAGAGCAACCTTGTCCTTTTCATGCACGTGTAGATAGAAGGGCCGGCTGGGGTCTGGTAGGCCCAGAGCTGGGGCTTTACTAAGGAGGTCCTTTATTTGAGCAAAGGCCTGTTCCTGTTCTTTTCCCCATGCCAGGGGTAAGGTGTCTGGCCCACGCAGGGCCTGGTAGAGTGGCCTTGCTCTGGCTGCGAATCCCGGGATCCAAATTCTGCAAAAGCCGGCTGCTCCCAGGAACTCACGTAATTGTCTTCGTCCGCTCAGGGCCGGGAAGCGGGTAATGACCATTTTCCGGTCTGTATTTAGGGATCTTTTGCCTTGGGAAATTAGGAACCCTAAATATTTGACTTCTTGTTGGCAGATTTGTGCCTTTTTCCGTGAGACTCGGTACCCTTGTTGGGTTAGCAGTTTTAGGAGCGCTCTTGTCCCCTCTAGGCATCGGCTCTGGTCGGGGGCAGCTAAGAGGAGGTCATCAACATATTAGAGTAAAATCCTTTCCCTCGTCTGAGAAAGATTGCAGGTCCCGGGCTAGCGCTTTGCCGAATAACGTGGGGGAGTTCTTAAATCCCTGTGGCAACCGGGTCCATGTCAACTGTGTCTTTACCGCCGTATGCGGGTCTTCCCATTCAAAGGCAAAGATAGGTTGGCTGGCTGGAGCTACCGGGATGCAGAAGAAGGCGTCCTTTAAGTCTAGGCATGTGTACCAGGCGGCAGTTGGCGGGAGTCGGCTCAGTAGGGTGTATGGGTTCGGGACTACCGGGTGCAGTGTGACGACGGCTTCGTTTACCACCCGGAGGTCCTGCACTGGACGGTACCCTGTTCCATCAGGTTTCTTGATTGGCAGGAGCGGGGTATTCCACGTTGATTGACAGGGGACCAATATACCCTCTTGGAGGTGCTTTCAGATGACCTCCGATATTCCTAGGCAGGCCTCCCTTGAGATAGGGTACTGTCGCTGGCGGCACGGTTTAGCCCCCGGTTTGAGTTCAATTATTACTGGGACCTGGTTTCTGGCTAGTCCAGGGGGATTGTCCTCGGCCCAGACCGTGGGGAATTCCTGCAGCAGGTTGTCTCTAGCCTCAGGTCTGGGGCCATGGTCACCAGATTCCCCAGAATCCAACTGGTATTCTTCCTCTCGTGGCAAAATGAGGGCCATAAGCCTAGGGCCGTCCACTTGCAGCGAGGCCTCCCCTGACTGCTGGAAGGTGATTCGAGCTCCCAGCTTTGATAAGAGGTCTCGCCCTAACAGTGGGACAGGGCATTCAGGTAGGTATAAGAACTCATGTCTAATCTGGTGGCCTCCCAGATCAACAATTCGGGCCTGGCAGAAGGGTTTTGGGCTACTTGGCTGACCAGTGGCCCCTACGATGGTGACTTCTCGTCCAGATGGGGGGAGCTACAGGGGTGGTGACGACCGAGTGCTCTGCCCCGGTATCTACCAAGAAAGAGAGAGTCTGGCCCCCAACAATCGCTTCGACCATGGGCTCATGGGGGCCTAGATTCAGGGAGCCCGGTCTTCCTCATTCTGAGTCTAGGCCCGCCAGACTAAGGATGGTGGGCGCCGGCTCAGAGGGCGCCGGACCAGCCTTCTTTTTCCGGTGCGGGCATTCTCTTTTCCAATGTCCTCTTTCCTTACAATAGGCACATTGGTCTCTCTCTACCTTGGCGTGCCCTTTCTGGTCTTTCAGTCCCCCTTTGCCTTTTGCTGCCGGCTGACTGAGGGCGGCTGCTAGCAGTGCGGCCTTTTTCTCTAATCTTTTCTGGGCTGCCTTCTCAGCGGCCTCCTCCCGGTTATTGTAGACTTTATTTGCTACCTCAACCAGCTGACTGATGTTCATGCCTGCAAAGCCCTCTAGCTTCTGGAGCTTTTTGCGGATGTCAGGGGCCGATTGGGAGACAAAAGCAGTGTTTACCATTAGCCGTGTATCTGGGCTTTCTGGGTTGAAGGGGGTGTACATCCGGTAGGCCTCTAGGAACCTTTCCAAGAAGTCCCCGGGACATTCATCTGGCCATTGGACAACACTGGCCACCTTTGACATATTGGTCGGTTTTCTGGCCCCAGCTCTGACCCGCTGGAGGATGGCTTCCCTGTACCGGTCCAGGGCTGCTCTTCCCTGTTCGGTGTTGTGATCCCAGTCGGGTTGGGTCTCTGGGGCTGCCACCCGAGCGTACTGGGCTGCGTCTATTGTGCCCACTGGAGCGTTGGCTTCTAGATATCTCTGGGCCTCCTGGAAGACTCTGCGCCTCTCTTCCGTATTAAAAAGGGTTAGGAGCAATTGGCGGCAATCGTGCCACATTGGCCGGTGAGTTTGCATAATGGACTCCATTAGGTCTACGAGTGCCTGGGGCTTCTCCGAATATGAGGGTGTGTGGTGTTTCCAGTTCAAGAGGTCAGTCGTGGTAAAGGGCTGATACTAAAACACGACCGGTCCCGGGTATAAGGTCCCATCAGGCCCCGTTCGTGGCGGGCCCTGGGTCTCCCGCAGTGGCATCTGGAGGGACTGGTGGTGTCTTAAGCGGGAGGCGATAGGAGATTCTGGGGGCGCTGTTGCCTCGGGCTGCGGGGGCGAGACTGAAGGGGGCGGTGTTTCAGGCGCCTCTGCCTGACCTCCCAAGTTCCTAGCTGGGTAAGGGGGAGGCTGCACCGGGGGGGTCTTCCTCTGGTGGGCCTTGATAGATAGGGGGTCTCGCCACTGGTTTGGCAACTAGGATGCGGGTTACATCCCTTTCCTTTGATTGGGAGCAACAGTTCTGGGCTCCTCTGGCTCGCCCTCCCATAGCGCCTAGGTGACCAGGTTTGACCCCCGCACACTTCCGGAGCCAGTCGGGCATCTCTTGCGCTAGCTCCTGCCACTTTTCTATGTAGAGGAATTGGTTTGGGTGTCCTGGACTTCCTGTGACTATGAGATGGACAGCCCTAATTATGTCTAGGTCAAGGGTTCCTTCAGGAGGCCAGCCTACCCCGAACCTGGGCCACTCAGCGGAACAGAAAATTTCTAATTGCCCCGGGTCCATATCGGGCTGCTGGCCCTGGAACCGGTCGAAATTCCTTAACATGCAATCTAAGACAGTAGACTGTCTGCCCCCCATGATCCCTCCCGAAACGGCGCAAACAAACGGGGGCAGCAGGGATACTTTCACTTTCGCCCGCCTGGCCTCTCCTCTCGCGAGGGACTTGGATCTGTATTAGCTAAGGCTGCCGGAGTAGAGTCTGGGTTAGCTTCCCAGCCGTTATGCCGTATGACAGACCGAGGACCCGCAGGTTAGGGCTCACTCAGACTCCGTAGGCTCGGGGAAACACCGCTGGCCTGTGGAGCCACACAGTCAGTCACTCACTCAATCACACAGAGGTTAACACTTTCCCTCCCGACAGGGAAACCGTGCCAGAGGCCGGTTGGCCTGAGAGGTGATCAGCCTCTCCTTCCACCACTTATAGGTGGGTCTGATTCGGGTCTGGTCCCCGGGGCACTTACCAATCTGGCGCCTTCAGGTAGGCTTGGGTCCGCTCCCCGAGTGCCCGGGTTACGGAACGGCCCGAGGTCGGGGCCAAGGGGAACCCAGCCCCTCGGGACCCGAAATCACCGGGGCACGTGCTTCCCTCTGGAGTCCGGGCTCGCCCGGCCGACCCCAGCCGTCTTCACCGGAGGCAAACGGCCTGCTCGTGTGAGTCGTTTCCCGGTCAGGGAACCAAATGTTACAGAAAGCCAGACTCAAGACAAGATTCAGGGAACGGAGTAAGCCTTTATTCACACGCGCGGGCTCAGAGGAGGCAGTCTCCAAATTCTGAGCCCCGAATCGGGGTTAGATAGGGGTTTATAAGCCCTAGCATTCCGGCGGGAAACGGATGGGCTTCCCAGGTGGGGGAAGGGATTAGCATTCAGGTGGGAGATTGATGAGATTGATGTGCTACCCAGGCGGGGGAAGGGATGTGAAAACGGGCTACAGGAACAGATAAGCAATGATTAACAGTTAACCTGGGAGGGGTCTCTGGCTAGGCTGCTCCTCTTAAGTCATCTTGCCCTTATCAAAACAATCTGTGGACTACAGCTATTCAATGCAATGGTCATACAGGTCAAGGTAGAGGAGTTAAGCATGAAAGTTCTTTAAAAAATTACCTACTGCCTTTACCAGATCATATGAGCCACTTGAGAAGGAAAATGGTTTTTTATGCTGCAGACCTCTTCTGTATGTGATGGGAAGAAGAAGATCTTGACTTTATACTTTTTTCTCAAATAAATTTGAGAAACCAAAATTGTCTCTTTAAACTCATGTGTTTGGGAGTAAACAAAACCATCTTTTTTAAGGCTTTCCATTTCATTCCTCTTTTGGGAGATTAATTCCATGAACTTTTCTAAAATAGTATGATTTGCCAGCAGCAGGCAAAGTGTAACAAATTAATTATAGATGTATGTTAAATTACTTTCATTACCATCCTGGTTCAGCAATATGCTCACGTGAGTAGAATGACTGATCAAATAGTCTCTTGATCCATCCCCATGGCAATTGCTCCTTTAGTTCTGCTTGTAATGCTGTTTGCAGATAGGGAAGAAGCCAAATTCTGATTGGACGTGCTGTTTGCAGATTCCTAAAGAAGGAATATGATCCAATATGAGGTTTTAAAGTATAATTGTAAATGTAATCTTCAACCTCATGGGTTCCTAGCCTGGGGTTTTAGAGGTCATGTAAATACCAAAACTTTAGCCAATGTCAAGAAACCCTTCAGTTTTCAGTTCTTACTGCTCCTTTTGAAATCTCTCACATGTATTTACAAGCTGCCCCTCAGCCTTTCTGCCCAGCCCTTTTCATTGTTGCTACTTGGAGATAGCTGATCTGGGCCTTGGAGCTTTTGTCACTTCCTAACCAAGGGAAATTTACTCTTTACCATTAAGCTAAGAGTGAAATTCATGAGAGATATGGGAGTAATTCCTTAGCTCTGAGGTGTGGGACTGTTACTAAACCAAAGTGGGAGGGAGTTCAGCTGCCCATTGCCACCAATAGGCAAAACCAAGAGGCAGAAGTTAGTGAGAAGGAAAAGAGGTCTTTCTTCAAATGCTACACAATCTGGAAGAATGGAAGACTCTTGTCTCAAAAGCCCATCTCCTCCAAAAACCCAAAGGAAAACCCAGCCACCCCCACCTACACTGAAACCAAAGGTAGCATCCAGAGTTCCTTCTCCCATTCAAAGTACCCTCCTTTGAGAGACATAAGCAGCCACTGAGTGGTCATCTAGGCAGGCCACAGGCTATCTCCTCAGAACCTGCATGTGAGGTCAGCACTTCCATTGCCCACCTGGCTTCCAGGGCTGGAAGGTCCCGCAAATGTACCATCCTGTACATCCGTGAGGTGGGCAAGAACTAGTCCGTTCCTTCCCCTGGGCTTATATTAGTTTCCTCTGTAGGATAGATTTCCCAGCCCAAATTTGCACGTACTCCAAGAGATTCTGACCCCCGACCAGTCCCTTCTTTTCCCCAGGCTAGACTGATGTTTCTTCGATACACCACCTTCCCTTGCTGCCATTTTGACTGCTCTGGTGCATGTGCCTGCCTTCCCCTGGTCCCACCCCCAGTCAGGTATCAGAAAGGGGTAGGAGGGCTTCCCGCCATCCACTGTCTCACTAGCTTGTGTGCACTCTGTGTAATGCTTCCTCCCATTGCCATCTTGCCTGGGCATGGGGGGTATCTGCCATCAGGCTATCGGTATCAGGACCTCAAGTAACTTCATAATTAAGCTTCAGTTTTGAGAGACAGAATAAACACATGGATTGTGATCAGACCATATAGAAAAATAAAACTCTGATCCACATTCTATAGCAATCAGTCAGCCAAACCACAACCATCATTACTTAATAGCTGACAGCTTCTTTAATATTTGTCCCACTTCCAAAATAGAATCAAAAAGCAAAAGCCAAATGTGTCCCCAAATCAGTCTCATAGGACCCTGGCTTCTAGTCAGCCCACCTTCTGCCACCTCATGCCAACAGCCTCCATCAGGGCACACTTGCAGGCTCCCCTTTTTCCCACTCCCCTGATAGCCTTTGAGTCTCTACCAAATGCAAGTGATGGCTACTGACTTCTCTCTGCTGTGGGCATGTGCAGCCTGATCAGTAGGATGGCTGGAAACACCTAAGAGTTTATGCCCCAGGGATGATCTTCAAGTAATGACAGAGAAGTGTTGATAGATAATGGACTAATACCCTAGCTTCCTTATCCTTAAGTGGGACATTTCTGAGGTGTATTCCACACAGCCCCTCCAAGGGTCTCTAGCAAGAATGAGCTCTGCATGTTCTCAGAATCAGCCTGAGAATTTCCACCTGCTACACTGGCATTCCTCCCTTCCCTGTCCTATTACCCATCCCTTCATCATGCCTCCTAGGATTGCTTCCAGAAGTCACATGTCACCCAGATCCTTGGCTCATGGTTTGCTTTAGGTGGAACTCAAACAAAGACAGAGAGGAAGGCTGGTTTTAGAAATAATTCAGCATTCCAAATCTACTAATAAAAACATCTGTTGTCTATAATGATTTGAATGAAATGGGAACAATATATTCAGATAGGAAAATGACAGATGTTACAGAGAATACAACTTGTCAGGTAAGATTGTTTTTAATAAATAATTTTCATCAAATTACATCACCATCCTTATGCAGATTTTAGAGCCAGAATTGCAGTTCTGTGTGTGCATCTAAATCCTTTAATCTTACATAAATATTCAGAATATTCAGATTTCCAGATTAGATAAATTTAATTAACCTTTAATTATTACACATGTTATTCACATTTTGGAAGCAAATACTTTAAAATTTAAAATATGAAAGATGGTAGAATCAAAATTTCAAAAGATATAAAATACCTAATGACTATTTTAATATGAGGCTTCAGAAATAGATATAACCTTAAGATAATAAAGGAATTTAAAAGCAAAGATGGAAAAGTATGTAATTACTGAAATGAAACACACTGTTGAAGTATATCTTGAAATAAAATTTTGATAATGGTGAGTAGTATGGATGTATATGTATGCATCAGTATGTATCCTAATTATAAAATATATCCATTCTAGAAGAACAAAAAAATAAAAAGAAAAAATCCCCAATGACCCTATTAGTAAACTCTTCAGAAGTAGTTATTATTGATATTTCATCATATATAATCCAAATCTATTATATTTTTAAGTAAAACACATATATATATAAATGCATATGTATATTAACAGAATTTGAATCAAAATGTATTAACTATTTGCTAGCCTGAGTTTTTCACTTATCGTACTATGAATTTTTTTCTGTTATAAAATAGGTATTGAAAACCATCTACACTTGACTTCTTAACATCTCATTGCATTTATATCCCATAATTTATTTAAGCTTTTATTAATGATGCAGTTAATATCTGTATTTCTTTTTCATCTCAATTTGTTTTTATGATACAATAAGTAGAATTTTCTCAGACATGATGATGAATATTTTAAAACTATTGATCCCTGGCCAGGTTGTTCAGTTGGTTCAAGTATTATCCTGTACACCAAAGAGATGCAGAAGGATGCAGGTTCAATCTCCAGTTGGGGTGTGTATGTGTGGTAACCAATCAATGTTTCTCACATTAATGTTTCTCTCTCTCTCTTCCTCCTCCTGCCTTACCTCCCTCTCTCTAAAATCAATAAAGTGTATCCTAGGGAGAAGATTGTTTTAAAAAATTAAAAGACTCTTAAGACACAGTACTACCTTGTTCATTTCAATAACTTCTGTATTCCTGTAGCAATGTATAACACTTATTATTGTCACATTCTTAATTTTGAATATTAATATTTAAAAATGTTTATTATTGTGATACATAAATAAGTCAATATTTAAATGTACATATATCTGCTTCTTAGTGAATTTTGATTATGCCATTTCCTACTTTTTCCTTATAGGTCTTTTCTTTCTTTCTTTTTTTCTTTTTTTATTGTTGTTCAAGTACAGTTGTCTTCATTTTCCAGCCACCACTTTCCCCTGCCCCACCCACCCCTACCTTCCACCCTCAATCCTTCCCCACTTTGGCTTTGTCCATGGGTCCTTTATACATGTTCCTTGACTTGACCTTTCCCCTTATTTTCCCCAGTTATCACCACCCACCTCCCCACTGATTACTGTCACTTTGTTTTTCACTTCAATGTTGCTGGTTATATTCTTCATGCTTGTCTGTTTTGTTGATTAGGTTCCACTTATAGGTGAAATCATATGGCATTTGTCTTTCACCCCCTGGCTTATATCATTAGCATAATGCTCTCTAGTTCCATCAATGCTGTCACAAGGGACAGTAATTCTTTCTTTCTGCTGCATAGCATTCCATTGTGTAATGTACCAGAGTTTCCTGATATACTCTTTTACTGTTGGAACTTAGTTGTTTCCCATACTTGTCTACTGTAAGTTGCACTGCTAAGAACCTATGCTATTGAGGTGCATAGGTTCTTTTAAGTGGGTGTTTTGGGATTGTTAAGGTATAAACCCAGCAGTGGAAACTGCTGGGACAAAAGATACTTCCATTTTTAGATTTTTGAGGAAATCCCAAACAGTTTTTCCACAGTGACTGCATCGGTCTGCATTCTCACCAACAGTGTACTAGGGTTCCCACAACTTTGCCAGCACTTGTTGTTTGTTGATTTGTTTATGACAGCCATTGTGACCAGTGTAAAGTGGTATCTCACTGTGATTTTAATTTGCATTTCTCTGATGGCTAGTGATGATGAGCATCCTTTCATATGTTTCTGGGCCTTGTGTATGTCCTCCTTGAAGAAGTGTCTGTTCAGGTCCTTTGCCCATTTTTAATTGCATTGATTATCTTCCTGGAGTGGAGTTGTGTGAGTTCTTTATATATTTTGGAGATCAAGCCCTTGTCCAAGGTATCATTGGCAAATATAATTTCCCATACAGTTGGTTGTCTTTTCATTTTGCTGGTGTTTTCATTTGCTTGCAGAAGCTTCTTATTTTGATGAATTCCCATTCATTTATTCTTTCCTTTATGTCCTTCGCTCTAGCAGACGTATCAGTGAAAATATTACTTCATGGAATATCTTAGAGTTTTCTACCTATGTTCTCCTCTTGGGCTTTTATGGTATTATGACTTATATTTAAGCCTTTTATCCATCTTGATTTTATTTTTGGGAATGGTGTCAGTTAGTAGTTGAATTTCATTTTTTTGCATGTAGCAGTCCATATCTCCAAACACCACTTGTAGAAGGAACTATTTTACTCCATTTTATGCTTCTTCTTGCTTTGGAAAATATTAATTAACCATAGAGACATAGGTTTCTTCCTGGTCTCTCTATTCTGTTCCATTGATCTATGTGTCTGTTCTTATATCAATACCAGACTGTTCTGAGTACCAAGGCCTTGTAATTTAGTTTGATGCCAGGCATTGTGATCCCACCTAATTTGTTCTTCTTTATCAAAATTGCTGCGGCTACTCGGGTTAATTTATGGTTCCATACAAATTTTTGAAATGTTTGTTCTATATCTGTGAAATATGTCATTGGTATGTTAATAAGGATTGCATTGAATCTATAAATTGATTTGGGTAGTATGAACATTTTGATGATGTTAATTCTTCCAATCCATGAACATGGTATATGCTTCCATTTATTTGTGTCTTCCTTAATTTCTTTCTTCACTGTTGTGCAGTTTTCTGAGTACAGGTCTTTTACCTCCTTGGTTAGGTTTATTCCTAGGTACTTCATTCTTCTCATTGCAATAGCAAAGGGGATTTTTTTCCTGACTTCAGATTCTGATATTGCACTGTTGGTGTACAAAAATTCCTTTGATTTCTGAATATTGACTTTGAATCCTGCTGTTTTGCCATATTCACTTATTAGTTTGAGTGGGGTTTTTCTGTGGAGTTTATGGGGTTTTCTATGTACACTATCATGTCATCTGCAAAAAATGACAGTTTTACTTTCTCCATTCCAGTTAGGATGCCTTTTATTTCTTTTTCTTGTCTGATCGCTGTGGCGAGGACTTCCAACACCATGTTGAATAGAAGTGGTGAAAGCATACATTCTTGTTTTTCTCCCAATATTAGTGTCAAAACTACTTTTTGCAGATTGAGTATGATGTTCACTGTGGGTTTTTCATATATGGCCTTTATTATGTTGATGAATACCCCCTTTACTCCCACTTTGAAAGTGCTTTTTATCATAAATGGGTGCTGTATCTTATCAATGTGTTTTCTGCATCTATTGATATGATCATGTAGTTTTTGTCTTTCCTTTTGCTTATGTGATGTTTTATGTTTATTGGCTTGAGAATATTGAACCAATCCTGCATCCCTGGGATGAATCCCACTTGATCATGGTCGATGATTTTTTTAAATTAATTAATTTTATTTTATTTTATTTTACTTTTTCAGTGGCAAGTACAATAAGACTTTATCTAAGGATCATCAAACACATTTAAGCAGGGGCATTCACTCAAGATTTGATGAATGAGCTAGAAAGTTTTGATATTTTAGAACTGGAAGACATCTCAAAGATAATCTAATCAAATTATTATTTTACACATGGGAAAACAGACTCAAAGAAATGCAGAGGAAGAAAAACACACTTTGGCATCAGATAGGTAAAACTTGGAATCCTGGCACTGCATGCAACTAGCTGGCTGTGCAATCTTGTCAATTTCCAAAATTTAGAGTATTACTACACTCTAATCCACTGCCACTGCCATCACGGGTTCCAATCTAAACCACCATAATCTGTTACCTGGTTTCTGAAGAGCCTCCTGACTTTTCTCCTTATAATTTGTTCTCCATTGAGCACCCAAAGTAGACATTCATAAAACGTAAATCAGATCATGTCACACTTAAAGTTCTTCAAAGAGTTCTCATCGCTTTCAGAAAAAAATTCAACAAAGCCTCACATGAGCTGACCCGCCTGTCCTGGCTTCACATCTCTTCTTGGCTTCCTTCCAGCCATAAGCACATTGTTTTTCTTCCAGGAATATGCAAAGCTTGCTCTGGCTTGGGGATTTTTGCATCAGCTGTTCCTGTGTCTGGGGTGCTATCTGTCTGGTTCTTTCCTGGATAGCACCCACTAATTCCTCAGGTCTCAAATAACCCCTACCCATGGTCTCTCTATGTGGCAAGGTCCACGTATAGGCTTTTACCTATCACTTAAACCTTTAAACATTTCTTAACAGCATTAATGATCTTCTTTTTTTTTTAATTTATTTTTTTTAAATACATTTGTCTCTGCCTACCCCCCACCACATTCCCCTTCCCTCTCCCTTCTTCCCTCCCTCAACTCTTCCCCTTTGGTTTTGTCCATGAGTCCTTGCTATATGTTCCTTGAAATATAGCTCCCCCTCCCTCCATCCCTCTTGTCTCTGTTCATTTCTTTTCCTTTCAGTGTTGCTGGTCTTATTTTCCTTGCAGCTTTGTATTGTTGGTTAGGTTCCGCTTATAGGTGAGATCATATGGTATTTGTCTTTCGCCCCCTGGCTTATTTCACTTACTATAATACTCTCCAGTTCCATCCATGCTGTCGCAAAGTTTAGTAGTTCTTTTTTTTCTTTCTGCTGTGTAGTATTCCATTGTGTATATGTACCAGGGTTTTTTGTCCAATCATCTGCTCATGGGCATTTAGGTTGCTTCCAACACTTGGCTATTGTAAATTGTGCTGCTATGAACATTGGGGTGCATAGGTTCTTTTGAATTGGCATTTTGGTGTTCTTAGGGTATAGTCCCAGCAGGGGAATCACTGGATCAAAAGGCAGTTCAGTTTTCAGCTTTTTGAGGAAATTCCACACTGCTTTCCACAGTGGCTGCACCAGTCTGCATTCCCACCAAAAGTGAACTAGGGTTCCCTTTTCTCCACAGCCTCGCCAGCACCTGTTGTTTGTTGATCTGTTTATGATGGCCATTCTGACCGGTGTGAGGTGGCACCTCATGGTGGCTTTGATCTGCATTTCTTTGATGGCTAGTGACGTTGAGCATCCTTTCAAATGTCTCTGGGCCCTCTGTATCTCCTCCTTGGAAAAGCGTCTGCCCAGGCCCTTTGCCCATTTTTTTGAAGGATCATTTATCTTCTTGGAGTGGAGTCATGTGAATTCTTTTTATATTTTGGAGGTCAAACCTCTATCGGATGTATCATTAGCAAATATATTTTCCCATACGGTTGGTTCCCTTTTCATTTTACTCCCTTTTCATTTTCTTTAGCCATGCAGAAGCTTCTTATTTTGGTGAGGTTCCCTGCCCCTTGTTTATTCTTTCCTTCATGTCCCTTGCTTTAGGAGACATATTGGTGAAAATATTGCTGCGTGGGATATCTGAGAGTTTCCTGCCAATGTTCTCCTCTAGGACTTTTATAGTGTTGCGACTTATATTTAAGTCTTTATCCATCTTAAGTTTATTTTTGTGTATGGTGTCAGCTGATGATCCAATTTCAATTTTTTGCATGTAGCTGTCCAGCTCTCCCAACACCATTTGTTGAGTATGTATTATTGCTCCATTTTATGCTTCTGCCCGCTTTGTCAAGTATTAGTTACCCATATAGACCTGGGCTTATTTCTAGGCTTTCTATTCTGTTCCACTGGTTTATGGGTCTGTTCTTGTGCCAGTACCAGATTTTTTTGAGTATAGTGGTTTTGTAATATAGTTTGTTGTCCGGTATTTTGATCCTTCATACTTTGTTTTTCTTTCTCAAAATTGCTGCGGCTATTCGGGGTCTTTTATGGTCCCATATAAATTTTTGAAATGTCTGTTATGTTTCTGTGAAATACGTCATGGTATCTTAATAGACATTGCGTTGAATCTATTGTTGAGGATTTTAGCGTCTATGTTTATCAGCAATATTGGCCTGTAGTTATCCTCTGTTATTGTGTCTTTATCTGGTTTGGAGATTAAGATGAGGACGATGCTGGTTTCATCATAAAGAGTTTCGAAGTCTTCCCTCTTCTTGGATATTTTGGAATATCTGAGAAGGACAAGAGTTAGCTCTTTCTTAAATGTTTCCATTCTGAGACCACCTACTCCAGGGCTTTTGTGTGCTGAGAGTCTTCGATTGCTGCTCCAATTTCACCAGCTGTTTTTGGTCTATTCATGCTATCTGCTTCTTCTTCATTCACTTTTGGAAGATTGTATTTTTCAATCATTTCACCCAGGTTTTCAAATTCCTTGGCATATAGTTGTTCTTAGTAATTTACTACAATCCTTTGTATTTCTGTGGTATCAGTTGTTATTTCTCCTCTTTCATTTCTTTTTAAGTATTTGGGTCCTCTGCCTTTTTTTCTTGATGAGTCTGCTTAAAGGCTTGTTGGTTTGTTTATCTTTTCAAACAACCAGCCCCTGGATGTCTTTAAACTTTGAATTGTTCTTTTAGTCTCTATGTCATTCACTTATGCTCTGATCTTGATTATTTCCTTCCTCCTACTTGCTCTGGGTTTTGTTTGTTGTTGTTTCCCCAGTTCTTGAAGACATAGGGTTAGGTTGTTTATTTGAAATGTTTCTATCTTTTTGAGGTAGGCCCATATCACTATGAACTTCCCTCTCAGGACTGCCTTCGTTGAGTCCCAGAGGTTCTGGACTGTTGTGCGTTCATTTTCATTAGTTTCCAGACACTTAGGTTTCTTCTTTGATCTCATTATTGACACTTCATTGTTTAATAGCATGCTATTCAGTGTCCATGACTTCGAATGGTGTTGAGATTTTTCCTCGTGGCTGGTTTCTAGTTTCAAGCCCTTTGGTCTGAGAAAATGCTTGTTGTGATTTCGATTTTCCTGAATTAGTAGAGGCTTGTTTTGTGTCCTATCATATGGTCTATCTTTGAAAATGCTCCATGTGCGTTGGAAGAGGGTGCGTATTTTACATCTTTGGGATGAAAGGATATATCTGATTTAGGTCCATTTGGTCTAATATGTTGTTCAGTTCCACAATATCCTTGTTGACATTTTGTTTGGAAGATCTATCCTTTGTTGCGAGTGGGGTATTAAAAACCCCTACTATCAGTATGTTGCTGTCTATATCTTATTTGAAGTTCTCCAAGATTTTCCTTATGTATTTTGGGGTTCTTATGCTGGGTGCCTATAAGATTATACTGCTCATGTTTTCTTGATGGATTCTTCCCGAGTATTATGAGGTGTCCTTCTGTGTCTCTTTTCAATGCCTTTGTTTTAAAATATATTTTGTCTGATAAAGTATTGCTACCCCGGAATTATTCCCTGTCCATTTTGTTGGAATATTTTTCCATCTCTTTACTTTCAGTCTGTGTAGGTACTTTGTTCTGGGGTAGGTCTCTCACAGACAGCATATGGGTGGGTTAAGTTTTCTAATCCATTCAGTGACCCTATGTCTATTGATTAGAGGATTGAATCCATTTATATTTAAAGTTATTATTGATAGGTACTAATTCATTTTTTCCCTTTTTACTTGTGTTTCTTTCTACTCTTTTTCTTCGTCTTCTTCAAGCAGTCCATTTAGCATGTCTTGCAATGCTTGTTTGGTGGAGATGTATTCTTTTAGCCTCCTTTTGTCTGGGAAACTCCTTATTTCACCTTCCATTTTAATTGAGAGCCTTGCTGAGAAGAGCAGTCTTGGTTGCAGGCCTTTGCTTTCCATGACTTGGAATATTTGTTGCCATTCCTTCTGGCTTATAGTGTTTCTGTTCAGAATTCAGCTGGTGGCTGTACCATGGTTCCCTTATATGTTACTACCTCTTTGCCCCTTGCTGCCCTTAGGAATCACTCTTTGTCTCTGATATTGGCCTTTTTAATCATGATGTGTCTTGGAGTCGGCCTCATTGGGTTCCTCTCAAATGGCACCCTCTGTGCTTCCTGGACTTGTGTGGCTTTTTCTCTCCTCAAAGTAGGGAAGTTTTCCATCATTACTGTTTCAAACAGGTTCTCTATCCCTTGCTCCTCTTCTTCTCCTTCTTATATCCCTATATATGGATATTATTACATTTCATGTTGTCCTGTGTGTCCCTCAACACCTCTTCATTGTTTTTGAGTCTTTTTTTCATTTTCTTGCTCTTTCTGGGAGCTCTTTTCTATCTTGTCCTCCAGCTCACTGTTTTGATCCTGTGCTTCATCCAGCATGCTTTTGATTCCTTCTACTGTGTTCTATAATTCAGAAATTGTATTTTTCATTTATTCTTGCCTCTTGTTGATAGTTTCTGTGTCCTTTTTCATGCCGATATAGTTTGCACTGTTTTCATAGTTTTTCATAATTGTGATCTCACTGAGCTCATTGAGCTTCCTTAGAACCATTGTTTTGAACTTACTATCTGATAGTTTACTTTCCTCTATTTCATTTAGTTCTCTTTCTGTAGATTTTTTTCTTTCCCTTCTATAAGGGAGTGTTTGTTTGTCTTCCTATTATTTGTGAGACTCTTTTGCTTCTGTTTCTTAAATTTATCTGTTTTGACTTCTTGACTTTGTGGTGTGAACTTCTACAGTAGGAAACCTGTGAGACTCAGTGGTGCTGTCTCTTTGATCTCCTGAACTTGTTGCTCTTTGGATGCCTTTTATGCAATTTATGTTGTCTCTCTAGAAGTAATTGGGTGTTGATTGTTGTTTGGTCATTTTTTGGTGGGTCCTTACCTCCAGCTGGTTGACTGAGTATCACTTTGTCCACCACCTCTTCTGTGTTGTTTTGCATGTGCTGCCAGAACACAACCACAAAATCCAGGGAACAAATCCATTTCCACAAAAATAACTCCCCCCTGCAATCCCACTATTAACATCAAATGAACCAGTATTCATAAGGCTATAAAGAGATTACAACTATTATAAGAAAGGAGAGAAATAACTATTTGTATAATATCTAGTGACTTAATATGCACAAACTTGAAGGACCCAAAATGAACATTAAAAAGCTATGGAGTAAAGCAAATATCAGAAATCATGGAGAAGATCACAGTGGATTTCATCTTGATAGCCTCTGGTATTTACTGCTATTTGTTGTTTCTTGATCTGCCTCTGGTGATGTCAGATGTTGACACCATCTGACCTTAGGCATTCTTTTTGAAATTTCCAGGAATCTGCTGTCTGTGGCTGTCTCCTCCAGTTGTTAATCTAGTCACCCTGCAGTCAGCAGTCAGGCTTAAGCAACATGGTGGAGACAGAATCCCTCTGCTTGTTGGGCTGTTGTTTCCCCTCACGCTGCTGTTGCTGGGAGGGGAGTGGTCTGCCTTAGCATGATGGCCACTGCTATATGAGGGATGAGTCAGCACCAGGATCCCGCAGACTACTCTCTCAGACCTCTCCCCAGAGCCTCGCTTTTCCAGTCTCTCCTCAGGCATCTCTAGCCCACTCTGCCCCTGCCTTTGCTGGTGACCAGGGTAAGTGAATGCAAATAAAAATTTATGCTCTGGTCCTTTAAATGGCTCTTTCCACCTCCAGCCACCATCTCTGAAAGAGACCAATAGTGCTGCTTTTTGCAGGTGGCTATTATCTGTGTACTTTCTGGGCTCTGGTGCTGTAGGCTGGGGATCCCCACTTATGGTTTAGACCATACTCTTCTGAGGGGGATCCAGCTAGCTGTTTAACTATCCCTCTGGTGTTGCTGTCTGTGGGTACCCAGCCAGCCTTCTCAAGTCTCCACTGCACTCCTTACCAGTTAGGTTGTGCTGAAGCTGATTCTTCTGTCTGTCTAAGGTTATAAGGCTTCTCTCTTGCTATTGTTCAGTTTTTTGTTCCAGGTGATTTCTTTACAATTTAGTTGTAATTCCAGATTGGTCCTGGTAGGAGGTCAGTGTAACATCCATTCACTCCTCCTCTATCTGCCTCTCATCCTAACAGTTCTGTTATGTTTTCACAATAGTAAACTTTTATCCTCATTTAACAAGTATTTATTGAGCACCTACTTTATACTAAACTTTAGTTGGAACAAGAAACAATATATGGGACAAAACATTTTCTTCTTTGCTCACAAAGTATACCATCTACAAAATACAGGTAGTTGAACGAGTAAGTTTTAGGTGCTATTAAAGTACAAAGTGCTATTAAAACTTAAGAGGTCAGCATTGTGCAGAAGAGTTAATACAGTCAGCCCGAGACTGTTTGTCCTTAAAAAATGCCCAAATATAAGGTTGACCCTTGTATTTTCACAAGGGTTCAACCATTTCCTGATAAGAATGGCTTTTTGTGCTAAAGTAATCATAAAAATAGTGAGTTTTCCCTCTGAGAGCCTTGAATCTTGGTACATGCCAGACACACCTTGCCTATGTGACTAACCCTTGATAAAAACCCTGGGCACTTAGTCTCAGTAAGCTTTTCTGACAAATAATGTTTCACATGCATTGTTATAACATTTTAGTGTGAGGATTGAGCATGTCTTATGTGACCCCACTAAGAGAAGACCCTTAGAAGCTTGTGTGTGGTTTCTTCCAGACTTCACCTCATGTGCCTTTTTTTCATTGACTCTGATCTATCTTTTGGCTGTAATAAGTTATACTTGTAGGTATGACATGTTGCACCCAGTGATTTCTCCTAGGAAATCATAGAATCTTGGGACAGTTTGGGGACCAAGGACACAGGTAGCTAATCCAGTTCTACTACATCTCACATAGGCATATGAGGACATATGAGGAACTAAAAGCAGCAGTTGGAGTGAGAAAATTAACCTTAGGCCAAACACTTTTGTAGTTTTCCTACAAAACTTAAAAGCAAGACCTAAACTATCATACTGTTTCAAAGCAGTTTAACACCTTAAAGCCCAAAAAAAGCCAAATAATAATTTTAGAGGGAAAAAATACCCAGCACCTAAAAGCTAAAATGCACAATGTCTGTCATCTAATAAAAAAATTACCAAGCTTGCAAAAAAACAAAGCAGTAAAATATGACCCATAATAAAGAAAAAAGTCAATCAAAACTCATCTAGAAATCATACAGATGTTGGGCTAATTAAATATATTAAAACAATTATTTAACTATTCCATATATCAAGAAGCTAAATGAAAGATTGAATATGTTAAGTAGGGATTTATAAAAAAAAGATCAAACTTCTATAGAAGAAAACTACAATTGCTAAGATTAAAAAAAATACACTGAATAGAAAAATAATTACAGACTAGACATTACAGAAGGAAAGATTAGTGAACTTAAAGACACAATAAAAAATTCACAGAGGGATAAATAGCCATTAAAAACTGAAAGGGGTACCAATGGATTATAAAGAACTTCAAGCAACCAAGTATATCTGTGATAAAGAGACCCAAAAAGGAGAGGCTAGAAAGGAGAAGAAAGAAAAAAACATTTAAAAATTTTTGAAAATGTGTATTGTGCCAAAATAGAGATGTATGGAGGAGAAAACTTCTGATGAGGCAAAATTTGGCCAAAGAAAGACAAGAGATCGGCAAGAATCTTTAGAAACTTCTCTTTTCATTCTTCATTCCATCAAACTATTCTGGAATTCCTGTATTCTGTACAATTTTTAAAGAGATAGCCCACTTGGGTAAGCGACTGGTTATGTCTCTCTTCATTTGTGAAGTACACAGCTGAGTGATGCATTACCATGTATTTTCTGTTCACCCTCCCCTGATTCACAACCGTTTTCCCTCATTCCCACTTCCTTAGGACTCCGTGTAAAACATTAGCATTTAAGTATTGTGTTTAACTAGGCTTTGGTTTTAAGAGGACCCCAACTAAGACAGCACAATATAAGAATTGAAAGTATCACATAGGATAGGAAGATGACAAGATGGGCAATTCAAAGTTTGACAAGAGTGTTGTGAAAAATGGGCATGAACTTATTAAGATTAAAAATAGGATTGTTAAAGGAAAGGAATAGCTGTTTGAGACCACAAACATATATTGGTCCCAGTTTTCAGAAGTATCCAGCACTTCTCAGTAGACTGGATATGTACGAAGAGGATTCTGGCATTCGTCCAAATGTGGATGGACTTTTATCAGCCGGGTGTAAGAGAAAGACAAGAGTTCAAGAGAGTTAAGAATATTTGTAGATAGTAATGGAAGAGAAACAAATTGTAAACTAGACAGTGAATATTGAAAGAAATTAAGAAGGAAGCTACAATAAAAACCGGAAACCAGGTTTCATTGTGGAATGAAGAATTGAATTCCTGGGAAGAATTGGAAGGAAAGGAAGCTGTGACCTGAGAGTATATGTCAAAGTTACAGTGTCAGAAGTAGAAAATGTCACTAACAAGTGTAAAAATATGGTTATAAATGGGTGACTAAAGTGGTATAAAGCCAATTATTCCAAAAGTTAGTGAAAGATATAAAACAAAACTAGTAAAGCAAAAATTAAAAAACTAAACCTAAATCTCTAGCACATTGTATTATTTATCATCTCTTTATACTCTTCAGCTAGGTGGCTTATTTGGAGCTAAATATTGACCGCTAATCTTCACTCATCTTTTTTTCAAAATATAAATCGAAGATGAAATGTGGGGGAGAAGGGAAGGGACATCTTTGTCAGAATTGTCAGGGGATAGTAAAAGCTGAGTTGCTCACTTTGTCTGGGTCTTACTTCCGTCATATGTAAAATGAAAATAATGCTACTGAATTCCTTAAATTGTTTTGAAGATTAAACTAAGCAAATGAAATTAAGGATTATGCTTGACGTATGAAAAGAAATTATATAAATCCCCAAATGCACATGGGTTTATACAAAGTTCTATTAGTATTATCTTACATGCCTGTAAAATTATAAAGGGTAGTACTGAAGCACAAAAAGAATAAATTTTACAAATAAAATAATCACCGTAACTATGCTTTCTGGGGCACTGTCATTAAGATGTGTCAGATTTAGATATTAAATGCATCTTAGACTCATTTATTTGGTAACCCTGCCTTCAGGTAACATCAACCAGTTTGAACTTCATGGTTTTCAGAGTTGTTGTGGTAGGTAATTAATTCCTGCAGATTTTCTGCCTGGAAATTTTTGGAAACTAAAGTAACTTATGCTAAAATGTAACTGATTTTATTTACACTAAAAAGTGATGGTTAAAGCTCTTGTTTCCAGTGAAGATGGAATAAGTGATCTACAGATCCAAGAAGGAGCACTGCTAGAGCAGATGGGCCAGGTCTTGCGACAGAGGCCAGCACAAAGGAGGTGAATTGTATTCACCTTCACTCTGACTTTCATTTCCACCTGCTTGGAAGGTCTTGAATAGGACCATGTGAAGATGAATCTCAATTTCTTCATCTCAAAATACACCTACTTTTCTCTGTCTACCCGCAAAGTTTTGTAGATGCCCAAGTGAAATAATGTACAGTTTGAATTTTATAAGTAGTCTACAAAAAAGGATATATCATTTATTGGGGCAGGCTGGCCAGCTGGCTGGTATTTTTCAGTTACATTTGGGCTTCCAGCTCTTGCTTGGCAGGAACCATCTCCCCTACTTTTGTTTTCTTAAACATTCTGTAAAAAATTCTCATTTACCAGATGGTTTTCTTTACATTGAAAATCCCATTGTTTGCTGTTAACTGTAGTCATTATTTGTCCTAAAGTAACAAAAAATACATATTGAATATAAAAGAGTAGCTTCTTTCATAGGGTAGGAAGTTGATTTTATATAAAATGAGCATCTAACCTAGCACATTTAATTGCAGTGCTAACAACCCAGGGATTTACTTGAAAATGAGCCAAGGGCATTTAAAATGCTCATTACCCAGCAATGAATGGGCATTTCTGGGTCACATGCATATTAATCAACAGGGACTGCTGGGAATCCAGATGTGCAGGTGTTTTTCTACATAAATGTGCAAGTAAAAAATGATTTGCATTTTCAATGCCTCGTGGCACCTCAATGGATCAGCCAGTAGTTCAGTGCTTTCCTGAAAATTTCAGCTGAGACTTCATTTAGTTAGGTGGATAGAGAAGGAAAAAACAGCATCAAACTATAAAGAAATCCTTGATTTCTTTGAAATAAAGTGGGCCATGCTAATTACACAAAATGTTTGTGTCACACAGCATAATAAAAATAATCATGATGGTATAAATATAAATTAAGGAAAAACTAAGCAGATAAGCAACTCTTATAAGCTATAGATAAAATATAAATATGAAACTCAAGATAAAAATAGTGGCAAGTGACTTTTCTTCAACAGTTTGAAATTCTCATTGAACATGGATGAACCAAAAAATTATGCACAGAATTTCACTGAAGACCATTTACAATTTATCATGCAAGGCATATCACACTCAAAAGCTGTAAGATTGAATAAGTAGCCTGAAAGGCGATAGCTAATGGATGCTTACTGTACTCAGTGGTTGTTTGGGGAATCTGGAAAACATTCTTCATACTCTTCCAGCCTTTGTGTGTGTGTGTGTGTGTGTGTGTGTGTTTAATGGCCAATAAGATCATGAATTTCTTTCTCAAAAAAGTAAAAAAAGAACAAGTTTGTGAGAAAGACTCAGACTCTTTTTGATGGAGACATCTGTTCCACAGTCTGATCTTCATGATAAATCTTAGTGTTTTGACTATGAAGTGATACAGTCAGGTATTGGGAATATAAATATCCTACTGAGATTCCACTCTTGAGCATACCACATGAAATTAAAAACAAAACAAAACAAAACACTGCTGCCTTTTTCAAATACTGTCTTAATCTTTGACCCAAAATCTACATATAATTTAGAAGAAGCCAGACCCCAAGAGGGCATACTATATGACATTCTGAAAAAAGCAAAACTAGGTCAGAAAAGAAGTCAGTGATTGTCAGGAACTGGAGGTGAGAGGGAAGAACTGAACACAGAGGGCACAGGAGACTTTAAGGGGGAAGGGAAATGTTCTATATTAGTACTTCTGTGGCAGTTATAGGATATTATGCAAAATATCCCACAATAAACATAACAAAAAATTCCCAAAAGAACTTTTTGCCATGGATAACCGGAGTGATTTAATGTGGAAAAGTCTTGAACTCATTGTTATTTCTTCTCCTACTGAAGATATATCCACTCAGTGGCTGTGATCTAATCAGATTCACAACTGTTATTAGAGCCATTGGTGCTGAGATCCAGAGGTACGTCGGTGAATGTCAGCTATTCCTCATGAATGAGTCCATGTGCAGCTGGGCGCTTTGTCTCCCAGAGCAGTGAATACCCTTTCTGGCTCTTAAAACCACTGATGCCCATCAGTACTGACCAGAGGGTACATGTTCCAGTTCACATCTGGCAAGGAAAATGAGTACATATTGGCAAAATGAGTACATATTGGCTAAATGACAAACCTCTTCTTCTATGACATGGGTGGCAGGTGGAAAGCAGAGCAGAAAGTTATCAAGGACTCCTCCATAATATATGCACTAGTTATGTGCTCACAGAGGAATTGCCTATTCTGCATTTTAATGGTCCCATCTAGCTTAGCACATGCCATATGTAGTGCCTTCCACACTGCAGATTGCTGGGATTGTCCAACACTGTCATAAATGAATCAGCCAAGGGTTTTTTCCTCCTTTCCACTCAGATGTTGTATGTCATTAATTTTGTATTTACAAGCCTCTTGGATAGAGTATGATATTCACCCTTTTGCAGTGAGAAAAGCAACAAACACAAAGGCATATCTTCAAATTTTCTTATCAGACAGCATGGTGAAGACTAAGAGAAATATTTAGATTATCTTTTTCTTTCATATTCACATTCTATTGCCTGAACAAAATCCTTGTGTTGAAGACTCATTTGTTCTGATTTAATCAGGTTCAAATCCTGTGTTTACCCCACAATTATTCCTGTTTATTATGCCCACACAATTATTCTGAAGTAGCATTTATGTAGTTATTACATTAGCACTGTATGCATCAATGACCCACTTATGAGCCATTGAACCATTTTTATAAATTTTGATTATAATATAATTGCAACAAACAAAAATGGGAAATTAACAATATAAATGGTATGAAGTGCATGATGTGAAAACACATGAGAAAAATTATTTTTACCCTGTTAACTAAAAGTTAGCTGAGATGAACTGATCAGCCTGGTTCAGCTCAGACCTCGTAGTACAGAGCAGCAATGTTGAATCACAGTTCTGTAGAATTTATAACTTACATTTCAAAATCATCAAATGTGTTTAAGCAAAATACATTTTGCCTATTACTTTTATTATGTGTGCTATTATTTTATCTCTGAAATAACTAAACTGCAGACAGAGTCTTCAATAAACCACCTGGACCATACCACAAAGCCCACTTTGAGAACTTTTACTTTCAGGAACTTAGAACTTTTCTCTTTGAGGCTAAGTAAACTAGATCCAGTCAGCTGGCCTAGTCCCTTCCCCAAGGTCACACTGTTAATTAATTGCAGCTGGCAAGAGATCCAACCTCCTGTCTCCTGCCTGCCCTTGACTGATTACTGGCAATCTGCCTAGATCAGTGGTTATCAAGCATCAGTGAGTATCAGCATCACCTGGAAGGCTTGTTAAAACAGTTTCTTGGGCCCCATCCCAGACTTTCCGACTCAGTAGTTCTGGGCAGGGCTAAGGATTTGCATTTCTAACAAGTTCCCAAATGATGATGATGCTAGTTCAGTGACCACACTCTGAGAACCACTGTCTTTTGTTTCCCTCCTAGTCTCCTAATATAGTGCTTTCCAAATTGTAACATGCATGCAAATCACTTCATGGCCTTGTTAAAATACAGATTATGAATTTCTAATGAATTCCTAGATAAAGCCAGTGTTGCTGGTCCTTCGAATGCCCATGCTTGAGGAAACTATAAAACATGTTCAGCCACTGGGTACACACCAAGAGGAAAAAGTAGAAAAACATAAAGTTGATTCAGAAAAATAAAGAATTCCTCAAATATTGCATCACTTAACAAAGGATGTGCTTGGATACGTATCTGAAGCAATCTCTACCAGTTTGAAGAGGCAGAACCCGTCCTTCATCTCCAGCCCTGTCACCACAACCACAACTTTTCAAGAGTCTCTTCACTAGTTTGGTCTCTTACTCTGTCTCCTTTCCTTTGAGTAAGGTAGCAGTCTTCAGTGTCTCCCAAGGGTATGGAGCCCAAATGTTTATATGAAGAGAGAGTATGTAGGAGGTGCTAAACTGCTTGGATTTTGACCTGGTACTAAAATGCCTGTCTTGTGGTGAAGGATTACACCTGCCTCATTATACTGCCTTTTAAGCTTAGAGATCCTTAATAAAATGAGCAAACAAAGCAGCTATGTGAAGCTCCATACCTCTAATTCTAACCTGTTCTTAGGATCAAATTTCCCCCAAGTAATGCACACTCGGCAACTCATCAAGACCCACCTTTCCCCTTTCCCCTCTCTCTTTGCTTTCCCAGTTGCAATTTTGACAGCTTAGAAGCCTCCCTAGTTTTCTGTCCTAAAATGCTCAGACTTTAATCTGCCTCTTGTAGATTAAATTTAGATGAACAGTTATGCCTTGGCATTCTCCCTCTCATTCATTTTTCAATTTTTTTTCAGCAATACTGAGTTCTTTCATCCAGCAATCCTTTGTGCCATCTAACCAGTAACACTCTGTGTCTTTCTTACAGAAATTTTTACTCTGTGTCATGCCTTGTACAGGACACTGAGAATTTACTAGAATATAATCTAGATCATAGTCCTTCCTTTGTAGAGATTTACATTAGTCTAGAGAACATGGGAAGGAGAGAAGGGGCCCAGGCTATTAACTAATGGTATCAATTCATCCCCCAATTCACTATCTTGTAGAAAGTACTGAGACAGTGGAATGCAGCCTGGAGTAGTTAAAGCCTGAAAGAGTGACTTTTGAACCTCTCTATTCTGAGGGTGACCAGAGGGGTTAAAGGGTTTTAATCAGTGTGGGTGACCTGATCAGCACTTTAATACAATCACTCTGGCTGCTGATTGGAAGGAATAGAGAGAAAAATGGAAATCAGGACAAAAGAAATTGAGGTAAGAGGGAATGTGGTCTGTACTAGTGCAGGGATAGAAAGAAAGTTATATATTCAAGCCAGAGTCACAATATCGAATCAATGAGATTTGATAATTGATTGGGTAGTGGTGATGAGTGAGGGAGAATGCAAGAAAAATGCGAGGAATAATAAGAGATTCCATTTATTAGGTGCTCCATAGTCATGAAGGATAGATGAGGAGATTAATGTTCCCAAAAGAGTAACCATGTACCTGAAGTCCAAAGAATGAGTGATTAAAGATAGAACCCATGTCATCCTGACACTCAGCCATTACTCTGATCAGGATATATTAATTTTCTTTAAAATTGATAAAATAATGTAAAGTGTGAAAATCAGCAAAGATAGATAGCATTTATAAGAAACACAACTAAAACCTTTTGTATTTCTAGTCATAAGTATGCTTCATATTTGGCTGTCAATCTAAAATTAACAAAAATGATTCTGTTTTATAGAACAACTTTAAATTATTTTTCAGTAGAATAGTGGTGTTCACATTTCATAGAGTAAATCAGATCATATTTGTGAACCATACATTTTTTATCACTGTCTTATTAATAAAGATTAAACAGAATAATGACACATGAGATAAGAAAGTCTCCATATATTTCATGTGATAAATATTTGTAACCAAAAATCAAGGTACCAGGCTATATTATAATTTTGAAAAGGTATTGGACTAAATGATAACTTAGAATGAAAAACATACCAAATTAAAATTGTTGACCACATGGGATGGTGGAAAACTTAAAACATAGTCAAAATTAGCAAAGATTCAAGGATTTCCTACTAACTAAAAGTGAATAGAATCTAAAATATTTCATAGTGAATGTTTTAGGACACTGGGCTTCCTTGGGAGTCTATTCAGTTGGAATTATATGGTTTCAATTCCCAGGCAATTCTGATATGTTGGGGCTAGCTACTGGCTCACATAGAGACCCAGTGAATTAGCACCATGTAATTTCAGTGTCAATCTCAACACAAGTTTTTGAGCATATTGTACTTGCATCATATTTCTCAATTCAATATGGTTCTAATAACATCATATTTGTGATGTGATACTTTGATACCTAAAAATGGGAAACTATGAAATTATTGATAAAATACTAAATCCATGGTGAGTTCCTATATCACAGTATCTATAGTACTTGTAAAATGTTATCATAATCATGTAAATATCACTACTTTAAATGTTAATATCACTACTTTAAATGTTAATATATTTTTAGTAATCATTAACAGTAAAGTCATATTTAACTATCAAGTACTAGTGGATATCAAAAGTTAATATTTTATTTCCAACATTCTGAAGAGTACTCTGGATTTAGAATATTCAGAACAAATTAATTTCAGTTTTATGTTAACATCATTATATGCTTAAAATGAAATAATTAAGATACATTTAAGTTTCTCTTTGATAATACTTTGGTTTTATCGCTTTCTCAACTATTTACATTTATGCTTTTGATTTATGCTTTTGTCTTCTTTTATATTCTTCATCACTTCTAATTCTCCCTCTGTTCATTCCTTAATTATTCTGTTATAAGCCATTATAAAACACTTTAATTCTATATTATACAGGGTGGGGCAAAAGCAGGTTTAGAGTTTTTCATATACAAAATAACACAATAATTAGATTATTTAAGAAAAATCAAGATGGCAGAGGAGTAAATGGAAGTCACTCTGACCTCCTTCCAGGACCAATCTGGAATTACGCCTAAATTGTGGAGAAATCACCTGGAACAAAATATTGAACATTAGTGAGAGAGGAGCATTATAACCTTAAACAGACAGAAGAATGAGCTTCAGCATGACTACTGACTGGTAAGGAGTATGGTAGAGACTCAAGAAGGCAGGCGGGGTGCCTATGGGCAGCAGCACCAGGAGGATATTGAAATGGTCAGTTGGAACCCTGTGAAAATAGCAGGGTCTAACCTGTAAGCAAGGATCTCCAGCCTATAGAATCAAAGCCAAAAAGGTACACAGATATCAGCCAGCTACAAAAAGGGGCAAGATTGTTCACTGCCAAAGATGGGTGGCTGGAAACATAAAGAGCTGTTTAAAGAGCCAACACATAAATTTTTATTTATAGTCACTTACTCTGGTCTCCAGCAAAAACAGGGATAGAGTGGGCTAGAGACGCCTGGGGAGAGACTGGGGAAGGAGGCTTCAGAGAGGAAACTGAGAGAGTACATGATGGGATCCCAGTGTTGACTCATCCCCCATACCACAGCAGCTATCTTGCTCAGGCAGACAACTCCCCTGAATGGTTACAGTGTGAGAGGACCCAATAGCCGCATCTGCAGGTGTCTCTGTCCTGGCCAGGGGGTGCTAAAGCCTGACTACTGGCTACCGAGTGGCAGCCACAGATAGTAGATCCCTGGCTAAGGGGGCAAAGAATGGTCTAGAGACACTTGAGAAGAGACTGGAGATAGAGGCTTTGGACAGAGAAAAGAGAGACTAAATGGTGGGATTTTGATGCTGACTCAGCCCCCATATGGCAGCAGCCATCTTGAACAGGCAGGCTACTCCCCTGAGGGGCAGCGGCATGAGAGAACCCAACAATCCTGCCCCCCAGGAGGGATTCTGCCCCACCCTGTGGTGCCTAAGCCTGACTGCTGAGCGCAGCGTGACTAGATTAACAACTGAAAGAGAGAGCCACAGACAGTAGATTCCTGTAAGTCTTACACAGACTACCTAATTCAACAAGGTCAACATCTGATATCATCAGAGGCAAATTCAGAAAAAAAAGAAAAAACAGTCGTTTCGTACCATAGAAGTTCACACCACAAAGTCAGCAAGTGAAAACAGATAATTTCAAGAAACAGAAGCAAAGAACAACAGTCTCACAAATAATGGGAAGAAAAACAAACACTGCCCCAATAGAAGGGAAAAGAAATTCCCAGAAGCAGAACTAAATGAAATAAAGGCAAGTAAACTATCAGATATTTAGTTCAAAACAATGGTTCTAAGGAAGCTCAATGAGCTCAGTGAGCTCAGAGAAAATTACATAAAACTACAAGGAAACTAAAAGGAATTTACAGCAAACTATATCACCATGAAAAAGGACATAGAAACTATCAAGAAGCAAGAATAAATGAAAAATACAATTTCTGAATTGAAGAACACAGTAGAAAGAATCAAAAGCATGCTGGATGAGGCAGAGGATCAAAACAGTGAGCTGGAGGACAAGGTAGAAAAGAGCTCCAGAAAGAGCAAGAAAATGAAAAAGGACTCAAAAAGAATGAGGAGGTATTTAGGGAAATGCAGGACAACCTGAAATGTAATGATATCCATGTAATAGGGATCCCGGAAGGAGAAGAAGAGGAGCAAGGGATAGAGAACCTGTTTGAAACAGTAATGATGGAAAACTTCCCCAATTTGAGGAGAGAAAAAGTCACACAAGTCCAGGAAGCACAGAAGGTCCCATTTGAAAGGATACCAATGAGGCCCATGCCAAGATACATCATCATTTTTAAAATTAATTAATTTATTTATTTATTCAAATACATTTGTCTCCACTTTCCCAGCACCACTTTCCTCTGCCCCCCTCCCTCTCCCCCTCACTCAATCCTTTCCCACTTTGGCTTTGTCCATGAATCCTTGCTATATGTTCCTTGACTTGCCCCTTCCCTTCCTTTTCCCCTGCCAACCTCTCCCTACTTCCCTCTTCTCTCTGTTGGTTTCTTTTTCTTTCAGTGTTGCTGGTCTTGTTTTCCTTGCATCTTTGTTTTGTTGGTTAGGTTCTGCTTGTAGGTGAGATCATATGGTATTTGTCTTTCACCCCCTGGCTTATTTCGCTTAGCATAATGCTCTCTAGTTCCATCCATGTTGTCACGAAGTTTAGTAGTTCTTTTTTTCTTTCTGCTGCATAGTATTCCATTGTGTAAATGTACCATAATTTTTGATCCAATCATCTACCGATGAGCATTTAGGTTGCTTCCAACACTTGGCTATTTTAAATTGTACTGCTATGAACATTGGGGTGCATAGGTTCTTTTGAATTGGTGTTTTGGTGTTCTTAGGGTATAGTCCCAGCAGGGGAATCACTGGATCAAAAGGCAGTTCCATTTTCAGCTTTTTGAAGAAATTCCACACTGCTTTCCACAGTGGCTGCACCAGTCTGCATTCCCACCAACAGTGTACTAGTGTTCCCTTTTCTCTACAGCCTCACCAGCATTGGGAGAGCTGGACAGCTAACATGAAAAAACTGAAATTTGATCATCAGCTGACACCATACACAAAAATAATCTCAAGATGGATAAAAGACTTAAATATAAGTCACAACAACATAAAAGTCCTACAGGAGAACATTGGCAGGAAACTCTCAGATATCCCACGTGGCAATATTTTCACCGATATGTCTCGTAAAGCAAAGGACATGAAGGAAAGAATAAACAAGTGGGACCTCATCAAAATAAGAAGCTTCTGCATGGCTAAAGAAAACATTAGCAAAACAAAAAGGGAGCCAACGATATGGGAAAATATATTTGCTAATGATACATCCGATAGAGGTTTGATCTCCAAATATATAAAGAACTCACATGACTCCACTCCAACAAGACAAATGATCCAATCAAAAAATGGGCAAAGGACCTGGGCAGATGCTTTTCCAAGGAAGAGATACAGAGGACCCAGAGACATTTGAAAGGATGCTCTGCATCACTAGCCATCAGAGAAATGCAGATCAAAACCACAATGAGATACCACCTCACACCATTCAAAATGGCCATCATCAACAGATCGACACATCATCATTAAAATGACAAATATCAAAGACAAACAGAGAATCCTAAAGGCAGCAAGGGAGAAAGAGGTAGTAACATATAAGGGAGCCCCAATATGCCTCACAGCTGACTTCTCAACAGAAATACTGCAAGCCAGAAGGGAATGGCAAGAAATATTCCAAGGAATGAAAAGCAAAGGCCTGCAACCAAGACTGCACTTCTCAGCAAGGCTCTCAATTAAAACAGAAGGTGAAATAGGAGTTTCCCAGACAAAAGAAGTCTGAGATAATACACCTCCACCAAACCAGCATTGCAAGATATGCTAAAGGGACTGCTATATAAAGATGAAGAAAAAGAGTCTCTTTTTCACAATCACCAATACTTGATATTACCAATATTTTTAATACTTATTAATCTGATTATAACAATGATGTGTTATTTGAATTGTACCTTTATTATTTGTTGAAACTAAACCAGTTTTTGTATATTTCTTGCCTATTTCTATTATTTTTAAAAAGCTTTAAATGACTTTTTGGTGTTCTTTATCCATTTTTTGATTAAATGTTTTTAGAATTTCACACCCCCCGAAGAAAAAAAAACAAAAAACCATTAATCCTTTTTTAGATGTGTTGCAAATACTTTCCTTCTCTATTACTTGTCCTTTAACTTTTTTATATGTATATTACTGTATAGTCTTAAATGTGTAATATAGCCATGTTGTCAATATTTTACTTTGTAAGTTCTGGGCTTGAATATTTTACTTCAGGATAAGATAAATATTATTTTGTATTTTCTCCTAAAACTCCTTAGATTTTACACATTGATTTTTAACTCACCTGAATATTTTTTGTATAATGTGTGAAATATGGCTCTATATTTGTTGTATTTCAAGTAATAGTGGTCCATGCACCTTATTTGTTCAATAAGCTTTACTTTCCCCATTGACTTGAAACATCAATTTCATCATATATACATTGTTAGATATATACGCTTGTTTCTAGAATGCTGATTTTATTTCATTGATCTACTTGATTATTTCTGTGCTGGTGCTAGATTTTATAATGGATTTAAATTTTTTAATATCTTATAATGGATTCTGACATTAAAAAAATAAATAAATAAAATCTTCATTTAAAAGAAAAAAGAAAGAAGGAACTCCTATCTTTTGCAACAGCATGGATTGAACTGGAGAATATCGTGCTAAATGAAATAAGCCAGTTGGTGAAAGACAAATACCATATGATCTCACCTGTAAGTGGAATCAATTCAACAAAATAAACTAATGAACAAAATAAACCCCAAGCCTGGAAACATGGATCACACTGAAAGTGAGCCGAAGGGATGGGGAAGGAGAACAGTAGTGGAAAGAAGCAGAAGGGACTAAAAAAAGAACATGTATGAATGACCCATGGACATGGACAACGGTCTGGGAATTGACCATGTAATGGTAGGGGTCGGGGTGAGATGGGTGAAGGAGGGCAAAGGGGGAATAATTGAGGCAACCATAATAGAATAAACATGATTTTTTAAATAAATAAATAAATAAAATTGAAAAAATATTATGTTGAGAGAGAAAAAATAACACAATAATTAATAAATAATAATACAGGGATAAACTGTTTCATGTACTCACAACTGTAAACCTAACTGTGCTTCATCCTGTATGCTATATTATAACTATATATGCTTATTGTGCTAAGACAAACACATGTCTATAAGACCTATAAAAATATGTACTCATTCCTATTAGTAATAAAATAAAGTTTAGAAGACAGAAAATGTTATTTTAAGAGAAAATAAAAGTTTTCTACATTTTTTAATTTTTTTAATTTTTCAAGTACAGTTGTCTATTTTTTCCTACCATCACTTTCCCCTGCCCCACCCACCCCCAACCTCTGAACCTCAATCTTTCCCCACTTAGGCTTTGTCCATGGGTTCTTTATACATGTTCCTTGACCTTTTCCCCTTCTTCTCCCCATTTCTGTCCTTTCCCCCCTCTGATTACTTTCAGGTTGTTTGTTATTTCAATGTTGTAGGTTATATTTTGCTTGCTTGTTCATTTTGTTGATTAGGATCCACTTATAGGTGCCATCATTGATATATGTCTTTCACCCCCTGGCTTATTCCACTTAGCATAATGCTCTCCAGTTTCATCCACAGTGTCACAAAGGGTAGTAGATCTTTCTTTTTATGCATAGTATTCCATTGTGTAAATGTAACATGGATTTTTGATCCACTCATTTACTAATGGGCACTTAGGTTGCTTCCAGCACTTGGCTATTGTTAATTGTGCTGCTATGTACATTTGGGTGCACAGATACTTTTGAATTGCTGTTTTGGGATTCTTAGGATATAAGAATATGGTATAAGTAGGGAACTGTGTCAAAAGGCAGTTACATTTTTAGATTTTTGAGGAAATTCCAAACTGTTTTCCACAGTGGTTGCACCAGTCTGATTTCCCACCAACAAAGGGAATCCTAGTACATCAAGTTTCCTGGGGTTTCCTTTTCTCCACAACCTTGCCAGAACTTGTTCTTCATTGACTCATTTATGATGGCCACTCTGAATGATGTGAAGTGGTACCTCATAGTGATTTTAATTTGCAGTTCTCTGATGGCTAGTGATGCTGAGCATCCTCTCAAGTGACTCTGAGCCCTGTGTATGTCCTCCTTGAGAGTGTCTGTTCAGGTCCTTTGCCCATTTTTAATTGCATTGATTATCTTCCTGGAGTGGAGTTGTGTGAGTTCTTTATATATTTTGGAGATCAAGCCCTTGTCCTAGGTATCACTGGCAAATATATTTTCCATTATGGTTGGTTCCCTTTTCATTTTGCTAGTGTTTTCTTTAGGCATACAGAAGCTTCTTATTTTGATGAAGTCACATTTGTTTATTCTTTCCTTTATGTCCCTTTCCCCAGGGAACATATCGGTGAAAATATTGCTGCATGGGATAACTGAGAGTTTCCTGTGTATGTTCTCCTCTAGGACTTTTATGGTATCGCAACTTATTCTGAAGTCTTTTATCCATCATGAGTTTACTTTTGTGTATGGTGTAAGTTGGTGGTCAAATTTCATTTTTTTTGCATGGAAACTGTCCAGATCTCCAAATATCATTTGTGTAAGGGGTTATTTTACTCCATTTTATGCTTCTGCTTGCTTTGGCAAATATTAATTGACCATAGAGACATGGTTTTCTTCCTGGGCTCTCTATTCTGTTCCATTGATCTATGTGTCTGTTCTTATACCAATACAAGACTGTTTTGAGTACAGTGGCCTGGCAGTATAGATTGATGTCCAGTATTGTGATCCCTCCTACTTTGTTCTTCTTTGTCAAAATTGCTATGGCTACTCAGGTTCATTTATGGTTCCATACAAATTTTTGAAATGTTTGTTCTATATCCATGAAATACATCATTCGTATTTTAATAGGGATTGAGTTGAAACTATAAATGGCATTGGGTAGTATGGACATTTTGATGATATTAATTCTTCCAATCAATGAATATGATACATGCTTCCATTTATTTGTGTCTTCCTTAATTTCTTTCTTCACTGTTGTGCAGTTTTCTGAGTACAGGTCTTTTATCTCCTTGGTTAGGTTTATTCCTAGGTACTTTATTTTTCTTGTTGCTATAGCAAATGAGATTTTTTTCCCCTGATTTCTGATTCTGATATTTCATTGTTGATGTACAAAAATGCCTTGAATTTCTAAATATTGACTTGTTATACTGCTGTTTTGCTAAATTCACTTATTAGGTTGAGTAGTTTTTTGGTGGAATCTATAGAGATTTCTGTGTATATTATGTCATCTGCCAACAATGACAGTTTTACTTCCTCCTTTCCAATATGGATACCTTATATTTCTTTTTCTTGTCTGATCACTGTGGCTAGGTCTTCCAATACTATGTTGAATACAAGCAGTGAAAGCAGGCAATCTTGTTTTGTACCTGATCTTAGTGGGAAAGCTTTTAGTTTTTGCCCATTGAATATGATGTTGGCTGTGTCTCGTATATGGCCTTTATTATGGTGAGGTATGCCCCCTTTACTCCCACTTTGCTGAATGTTTTTATCATAAACAGGTGCTTACCTTATCAAATGATTTTTTGCATCTATTGATATGATCATGTAGTTTTTGTCTTTCCTTTTGTTTATATGATATTTTACATTTATTGATTTGAGAATATTGAACCAATCCTGAATCTCTGGGATGAATCCCACTTCATCATGGTGAATAGTCTTTTTAACATGTTGTTGGATGTGGTGTGCCAATATTTTGTTGAGGATCTTAGCATCTATGTTTATCAGCAATATTGGCCTGTAGTTATCCTCTGTTATTGTGTCTTTATCTGGTTTGGAGATTAAGATGAGGACGATGCTGGTTTCATCATAAAGAGTTTCGAAGTCTTCCCTCTTCTTGGATATTTTGGAATATCTGAGAAGGACAAGAGTTAGCTCTTTCTTAAATGTTTCCATTCTGAGACCACCTACTCCAGGGCTTTTGTGTGCTGAGAGTCTTCGATTGCTGCTCCAATTTCACCAGCTGTTTTTGGTCTATTCATGCTATCTGCTTCTTCTTCATTCACTTTTGGAAGATTGTATTTTTCAATCATTTCACCCAGGTTTTCAAATTCCTTGGCATATAGTTGTTCTTAGTAATTTACTACAATCCTTTGTATTTCTGTGGTATCAGTTGTTATTTCTCCTCTTTCATTTCTTTTTAAGTATTTGGGTCCTCTGCCTTTTTTTCTTGATGAGTCTGCTTAAAGGCTTGTTGGTTTGTTTATCTTTTCAAACAACCAGCCCCTGGATGTCTTTAAACTTTGAATTGTTCTTTTAGTCTCTATGTCATTCACTTATGCTCTGATCTTGATTATTTCCTTCCTCCTACTTGCTCTGGGTTTTGTTTGTTGTTGTTTCCCCAGTTCTTGAAGACATAGGGTTAGGTTGTTTATTTGAAATGTTTCTATCTTTTTGAGGTAGGCCCATATCACTATGAACTTCCCTCTCAGGACTGCCTTCGTTGAGTCCCAGAGGTTCTGGACTGTTGTGCGTTCATTTTCATTAGTTTCCAGACACTTAGGTTTCTTCTTTGATCTCATTATTGACACTTCATTGTTTAATAGCATGCTATTCAGTGTCCATGACTTCGAATGGTGTTGAGATTTTTCCTCGTGGCTGGTTTCTAGTTTCAAGCCCTTTGGTCTGAGAAAATGCTTGTTGTGATTTCGATTTTCCTGAATTAGTAGAGGCTTGTTTTGTGTCCTATCATATGGTCTATCTTTGAAAATGCTCCATGTGCGTTGGAAGAGGGTGCGTATTTTACATCTTTGGGATGAAAGGATATATCTGATTTAGGTCCATTTGGTCTAATATGTTGTTCAGTTCCACAATATCCTTGTTGACATTTTGTTTGGAAGATCTATCCTTTGTTGCGAGTGGGGTATTAAAAACCCCTACTATCAGTATGTTGCTGTCTATATCTTATTTGAAGTTCTCCAAGATTTTCCTTATGTATTTTGGGGTTCTTATGCTGGGTGCCTATAAGATTATACTGCTCATGTTTTCTTGATGGATTCTTCCCGAGTATTATGAGGTGTCCTTCTGTGTCTCTTTTCAATGCCTTTGTTTTAAAATATATTTTGTCTGATAAAGTATTGCTACCCCGGAATTATTCCCTGTCCATTTTGTTGGAATATTTTTCCATCTCTTTACTTTCAGTCTGTGTAGGTACTTTGTTCTGGGGTAGGTCTCTCACAGACAGCATATGGGTGGGTTAAGTTTTCTAATCCATTCAGTGACCCTATGTCTATTGATTAGAGGATTGAATCCATTTATATTTAAAGTTATTATTGATAGGTACTAATTCATTTTTTCCCTTTTTACTTGTGTTTCTTTCTACTCTTTTTCTTCGTCTTCTTCAAGCAGTCCATTTAGCATGTCTTGCAATGCTTGTTTGGTGGAGATGTATTCTTTTAGCCTCCTTTTGTCTGGGAAACTCCTTATTTCACCTTCCATTTTAATTGAGAGCCTTGCTGAGAAGAGCAGTCTTGGTTGCAGGCCTTTGCTTTCCATGACTTGGAATATTTGTTGCCATTCCTTCTGGCTTATAGTGTTTCTGTTGAGAAGTCAGCTGGTGGCTGTACCAGGGTTCTCTTATATGTTACCACCTCTTTCTCCCTTACTGCCCTTAGGAATCTCTCTTTGTCTCTGATATTGGCCTTTTTAATGATGATGTGTCTTGGAGTGGGCCTCATTGACATCCTTCAAATGGGACTTTCTGTGCTTCCTGGACTTATGTGGCTTTTTCTCTCCTCAAATTGGGGAAGTTTTCCATCATTACTGTTTCAAACAGGTTCTCTATCCCTTGCTCCTCTTCTTCTCCTTCCGGGATCCCTATTACATGGATATCATTACATTTCAGGTTGTCCTGCATTTCCCTAAATACCTCCTCATTCTTTTTGAGTCCTTTTTCATTTTCTTGCTCTTTCTGGAGCTCTTTTCTACCTTGTCCTCCAGCTCACTGTTTTGATCCTCTGCCTCATCCAGCATGCTTTTGATTCTTTCTACTGTGTTCTTCAATTCAGAAATTGTATTTTTCATTTATTCTTGCTTCTTGATAGTTTCTATGTCCTTTTTCATGGTGATATAGTTTGCAGTAAGTTCCTCATAGTTTTTCATAATTGTGATCTCACTGAGCTCATTGAGCTTCCTTAGAACTATTGTTTTGAACTGAATATCTGATAGTTTACTTGCCTTTATTTCATTTAGTTCTGCTTCTGGGAATTTCTTTTCCCTTCTATTGGGGCAGTGTTTGTCTTCCCATTATTTGGGAAAAAGACTGTTTTTGTTTTTTGCTTCTGCTTCTTAAATTGATCCATCTTGACTTCCTGAATTTGTCATGTGAACTTCTATGGTAGGAGACCTGTGAGAATGAGTGCTGCAGTCTCCTTGATCTCCTGAACTTGATACTACTTAGATGTCTTTTATGCCTTTTATGTTGTCTCTCTGGAAGTTAATGAGGTTGAATATTGTTTGGCTGTTCTTTGGTAGGTCCTTCCCTCCAGTAATGAACTGAAGGTCACTCTGCCCACCATGTCTTGTGTGTTGTTGTTGTGTAGGTGCTACCAGAAAAAAACCCTCAATGCCCAGGCAACAAGCCCATTCCTGCAAATATAACTTGCCCCTGCAATCCCACTATCAACAGCAAATGAACCAGTTTAAATAAGGCCATAAAGAGTTTATAACTATTATAAGGAAGTGGAGAAATAAACTGTTAGTGTAAAATCTAGTGACTTAATATATTCAAACTTTATGGACCCAAAATGACGTTAAAAAGCTATGCAGTAAAAAAGATATCATAAATCATGGAGAAGACCACAGTGTGTTTTGTCTTGGTAATCTCTGGTACTTACTTATTTTTTTTTTCTGGATCTCCTTCTGGTTGTCAGATGTTGTCCCTGTCTGACCTTAGGCAGTCTGTTCATGACTTCCAGGAATCTACTGTGTGCAGCTGTCTCCTCCAGTTGTTAATCTAGTCACTCTGCTCTCAGCAGTCAGGCTTGAGCGCCATAGGGTGGGGCAGAATGTCTCCTGTGTGTGGGGCTCTTGTTTCCCCTCAGCCTGATGCTTCTCAGAGGGGAGATATCTAACTGAGCAAGATGGCTGCTGCCATATGGGGGAAGAATCAGCACCAGGATGCTTCCAGCTACTCTCTCAGTTCTCTCCCCAAAGCTCCTTCTCCAGTCTCTCCTCAGGCTTATCTAGCCCATTCTTGCCCCTCCTTTGCCAAAGACCAGGGTAAGAGGCTGCAAATGAAAATGTATGTGTTGGCCCTTTAAATGGCTGTTCGCATCTCCAGCCACCAGTCTCTGGCAGAGAGCAACCCTGCCGCTTTTTGCAGCTGGCTGTTATCTGTGTACTTTTTGGGCTCTGGTGCTGCAGGCTGGAGATCCCTGCTTATGGTTTAGACCACACTCTTCTGAGGGGGATTCAACTGGCTCCTTAAATATCCCTCTGGTCCTGCTGCCTGTTGCACCCATCCAGCCTTCTCAAGTCTTCACTGCACTCCTTATCAGTCACATTGTGCTGAAGCTGATTCTTCTGCCTCTTCCTGGTTATAAGGCTCCTCTCTCGCTATTGTTCAGTTGTTTGTTCTGGGTGATTTCTACCCAATTTAGTTGTAATTCCAGATTGGTCCTGGAAAGGGGTCAGTGTGATGTCTATTCACTTCTCTGCCATCTTGCCCCACTATACATATCTTTTTTAAAAGACCTCACATAGTGTGATTCTGTGTCTTCTTGATCAGAAGATCATCAGTATATCACCTGAGAGGTATGGGAAATTAGTGTTTTACTGTAGTGAATTTTAGTATAACATGTGTCCTTTGAATTGCAAGATTTATGAATAGAATATACTACTCTACAAGTAAACATTTAATTCTTAAACAATATGTGAAAGTAACTTCTAACAATTGCTAAGATAATGTGTTGATATAAATTGGAAATATGCTTCTTGTACATTCTGCAAAAAGAAATTATTCCTCAAATATTTACATATCTTGAATTTCTTTAGACTAAAAATATAGGCATAATGGAATTTTAATCAAGAGTTAAAAAATTAAAAATTTAGAAATGATTTTTTTTAATGTGCTCATGTCAAATAGCATTCCATACTTTTCTTAACAAATGTTGTTAGGCTCTGGCTTTCAAGCTTATAATTCCTTGGCCACCAGGGAATAAGTTATTTTAGGAGGTGGTATGGAGAAGAGACCATATTATGAGACTGGGCAACTTTGGCAACCATCTCCCTCCTCATAGACATTTTTCTGACTCAAGTTCTCTATGTGTAGCAGGAAGTCATCTAAGAGTAACTTAGTTTTCCAATGAAGAGATTATTGCTGAACTTCCAGACATCAGATTCCCTAGACCAAGCCTTGAAGTATAGAGAATAACCCTAGTAGTAGAGAGGTGTTGTGGACAAAGCCTGGCCTTGGATATCAGACTACAGGGATTCAAATCCCAGTTCTGTCACTTTCTAACTACATGGACATTTGCAATTTACTTAAGTTCTTTCTCTCTCTCCAGATGTTTAAAACGGAGATAATAATAGTAATTATACAGGGTATGGAGAGTGAAGGAGTTAACACATACAAAGCACTGATGACAGTGAGTGCTGAAGAGATGTTAGCCATCGTTGTTATTATTACTGAGATAGTCTTTTATTTTTCAGCCTAAAACTGCCTTCTCTCATTAATAAACTATCCAAAATATTTTAGGCCATGAGAATCTGACTTGGCAGTCCTTTGACCTACCGCAGATACATGCAAATGTTTCCACTTAAGGAGAGAATCAAATGTATCTATTTCATTGACATAGGTACTTTTGAAACCAACATTGTTCTTTGATATAAAAGGAACCAAGTCCTAAACATTTTTCATTTTACCATTTAGTCCCAAATATTCCTGCTATTTGCTGAATAAATGTAAGCAATGTATCCCTGAGGGAAAAGCCCTGAACCCTAAGTGATCTGGACTTTGCCTATTTCCCAACTTTATCACATTCTACTTGCTTTGCTCACTCTCCCCTACCGTCAACTTCTTACCATGAACCATCTACTTTTTTCAGTTCAGTGCATACTCCAGGTATTTCCAGCCTCAGTGTTCTTGTTCATGCTGTTGCCCTGCCTAACAGTCACCTAGCCTCCTCATCCACAAAGATTCAATATCAAAGAGGTCTCCAGGGGCTGTACTATTTACAGTGGGTACATCCTATTCTTTTCACTCTGATTATTTTTGTTTTTAATATCTAAGACTCTTTTGGTTCTTTTGTAACACTTATCTCAAGTTTCACTCACTTGATTCCTGTTGATCTTAGAAAGATGGGGAGAAGAGCTGGGTCTTCCACCATGTTCCACTGAGGGTTCTGTCTGTATTTTCACATATATTGCAGGTGCCTAGCACATAGTTGACATTGAATAAATGTCTATTGAATATATTAATGACAAATAAATACCTTTATACAAGTTACTAAAGTATCTTTAAGTAGGGAATTTTTTGACCTGCTTAACAGATGAAGAATAACAATTTAAATTTGTATGTTAAAGATTTTATGTTCTTACATTCTACAGTTTATTCCTGAGAATTTACTTATTCAATTATCTAGCTCTACATTTTTTTTACATATAGAGAAAGTAAAGAACAACTTTGGCTCATCCAAAGACATTTTAAATTGAATAATGTGAGAATAGTGACATTCTAAATTTCAGTGATCTGAATTTAGTTGTTCTACAAAATTAATTTAGACAATAATATAATCTCCCTTTTCTCCAGCTTATAAATAGGAAATATCTATTTAACAATGCCTAATCTGTTATAAAGCATCCACAATCTCCAAACTTTGCCTGCAGACTGGCTATCTTAAATCACAGGAAATGCTACAGTAATATTCTTTCTATTAAAACACTGCTAAATTATTATTAGCACATTTAATATAAACAATTCCCTTGTGCCAGCCTAGTTTTTAAAAAATATTTGTTTAGCCCTGGCTGGTGTGGCTCAGTGAATTGAGTGCCAGCCTGCAAACCAAAGGGTTACTGGTTCGATTTGCAGTTGGGGTACATGCCTGGGTTGAGGGCTAGGTCCCCAGCTGGGTGTGTGCAAGAAGCAACCACACATTGATGTTTCTCTCCCTCTATCCATCCCTTCCCCTCTCTCTCTATAAATAAATAAATAAATAAATATTTTAAAAAATATATTTGTGTTATATAAGCGAGCATCAGACCTAAAATCAAAACTATATTGTCTTCCTAGTTTAAGGAAAAAATAGAACCACTGAATGTTTTAAGAATACTAAAAAAGCAAAAGCAATTGCTTTTCCCTTCTTCTGGCTCCTCTGATCTTTCAATGACTTTTACTTTTAAAAGTAACATAGTATTTTACTTCAAGTGCTTTTTGAAGAAAAAGGTATCCACCTCTGATTTTAACAATAGAAAATTTTCATTTTTGGACTCTGATGAGCTGATCAATTTTATCCTTAGAGACTGTAGTTTACTAAAGTATATTCATTCCCACATCCTGGCAGACTGCTTTTATTTATTCTTATTTGTAGCTACATTTAAGAAAAAGACATGAGGAGAAATTGAACATCAAGTAATGATAGCAAAACATTGCCACCAAGATGATTGCCAGCAGTGCTTGTATATCAGTATTTCTCAGCATGACTGAAAGAGTTTCAAATGGTAGTGAATCAATCACAGCAAACATATGCTCTTAACACAATGGAGGAGAAGCACATCTGATATGGTGAAATAGGGACCTCCAAAAATTTGCTCTCCCTTAGAGCAATGAGACACTAACTGGCCAACAAAAAACATGAAAATCAACACTTTTAGAACTGTGTGGATCAATAACCAATCCTTTGGTTATTTACACATTTATGTAAGAAAAACAGGTGAATCTTGGTAAGAACTGCAGATTCCATGGCTTTCCTCTCTCCCTGTTCCCACATCCATACCTTCAGCTAGACTGTAGCCTGAAGAGAAATAGCCTCACAACAATGGGAGCTGTGAAAACCAGCTGCCTGGCAGACACTGGTGGAGAGAGAACAGGTTTGTAGTCCCATAAAAAGTGTCATCCTCAGAGAATTGTCACTATTTGACTTCTTTGAGAACTCCATAGAGAAGCTCCATTTTCAGGACTTGTCTTTATTTGACTTGACTCAGAGTTTACTCTGTGGAAGTAGTCCCCTCACTAGCTCATTGGTTTAAACACACACACACACACACACACACACACCCTGGAGCAACTTAAAGGGAAAAACTAGGGAGTTAGATGGCCACAGGGGCTTAGAAATTTATGACATCTTCCTGGGAACCTAGAAAACAAGCATGTGCAGGGCCGGCCCTTTTGTCCAAAATTTGGCTGACTAGGAGGCTCTTTTAAGCAGGAACTGAAGGTTAAGGCCAGGTTTTAAACTGCTGGCCTGAGCCCTGAAGATGTGCCCCAGTTCATATAAAAAGAAACCCTGTGGCAAAGGCAGAAGACTTACTGTCCAGGAAATCTCCATTTAATCATAACCTAACTAATCAAGCTTTAGTGACTGTACATGATAAAGAATACAGATTACATAATTTCACCAGGAAACTCACAAAGCAAAAAGCAGTAACAATGACAACAAACAACAACCAAAACAGACCCTCTGGAAAGAAAAACCGATCTCCAGAAATTTCACATTATGCCATTTAGCAAGTCTTTTTTTATTGAAAGTCTGACATGATAAGTTAGGTAAAAGGATTTGAAGTAAATAAGCTTTTAGTGTGTGACTTTATGTCAATCTGACTTACAAGTTAGGCTGTGTTTGCTATTGCTGTAGGTATCAGAAGCTAAAATTTTTTGGGAGACTTCTGGTTTCTGTTCTGGCATCTAAGGAGCTTGGAAGTTACCCCTTCATCATAATAACTAGTAAAAGCTGAACAAACTAAACATCAATAAGTCTCAGTTCTATCACTGAATTGAGATCAAAGGGCAAACTGCTGCCCCCCAGTTGGAAAGACAGACAGGTGGATACAGAGAATCACAACGTACTGGAGCAGAAAAGCATGGGCAGAAAGCTTCATAAGCTGAAACATCCCTCTGCCCCCCGCCCACCTCAAGAGCCAGTGCTGGGATAGGAAAATTTGAACTATAATTGAAGAATTGGTGGGCTTTCACTGTGGACAAGTCTGAGAGTTACAAACTCCAGGAGAATCAAGTTTTAGGGAGGCCCTAAACTCACTTCCATGAATTTTACCTCCAGGAGTTCTGCCAGGTTCTGACAGTGAAGAGCTATAAGAGGAATGAAGGAAGTGGCCATTTTGAATTAAGTCAGAGCATTCTGTTCTTAACAAGTCTGACCTCAAGAGAAGCTATTTGATCATAGCCTAACTTTTAAGGTTTTATCAGAGTCTAATTGACCTTGTGAAAGGGAAATACTCATCCCTATCCCCCATAACAACTCTGTTCCTCCTAAGAAGGGCAAAACATCAAAAAGCACTTATAAAATTCAGGGGCTGAAAAGTACAAGCTCACTAGAAGAATGAGACCTAGTCATAAAACACTTCCCCCCCACCACACCTTACCACCACATTACTAAAAAGACCTACCCAGTTCCTTTTACTCCGTACATCATGTCAGGCTTTCATACACACACGCGTGTGCACGCACGCAGGTGCATGCACACACACACACATACACACACAAATACTCTAAGGAATACGACAGACAAAATAAGAATAAATAAATATTAAAAATAAAAACCCATGCAGTTTGAGAAGATAGAGGAAGAATAAAAATCAGACCAGACATGGAAGAGATGTTGATACAGTTAGACAGACTGTCCCAACCACTGGGAGTGAGCTGAAGAGGAGAAAAGGAGGGACCACCAGGGGAGTTGGAGCTGAGCCCTGGGAATGGGACCTGGGAGCCCATTGTCCACTGAGCCGCACACCTCAGGGACAGAGTTCAGAGGTTTGAGCACTGATAGTTGGCATGCAGCCAGTCAATGTCTTCACAAACTGCCTGGGGCCATGGGGAAGACATTGACTTTTGCTTCTGCATAGGAGGCTGTATTGCCTGGGTAACCAAATGTGTGCCTTACCGGTGCAACAGTGCAACGTCCTCAGTTCAGAGGTCCCACCCCTTACCCCCACCGAGGCTGTCCTCCACACTGCCTGAAAGGGTACGCAGGGTTTCCAGGTTTCCTTTATCTGCTAGTTGGCCCCAAGTACAGGCAACTTACTGCATATGGGGACTAGGGCATGTGAGGCATGGAGTTGATGGAGCACCATGGGAGTATCCCCTATCAGCCATAATGGCATCGGGGGAGGTTTTTATACTGAGCATGCACAAGGCTAGCAAGATAATGGGATAAGAGGGGAAAAGATCCCTTCCAGTAACAGATTGGGGTTGGGACCAGAGGAAAGCAAGCATATGCATAATAATTGGCATAGGGAGGTGCTGGACCAGAGAGTCCTGTCAGCATAGCCTGGGGAAAGAAGGGATTGGTTGGGAGGTGGACCCACCCAAAGCAGCAAAAATGTAGGAAGTTAAATAGTCTTCTGAGAAAGAACCTGGTCCATCCCACACTCAAAACAAATCTAGTCTCAGTGGAACAAAGAAGCTTTCTCTTGCTGGTCACTCACTGCTCAGGACCTGCTCTCAGACAGTGCACTGGCTCATGGCCTTCAGGTGGAAGGGAGTGTCTCTCTCTCTCTCTCTCTCTCTCTCTCTCTCTTTCTCTGTGACCTGGTGAAGAATCTGGCAGTGTGTTCATGAGCTCTCCAGCCCAGAAGCATGGGACCTTGCAGCCCCAGCAGTCTCTTGGCCAAGTCTATGTCAGCGCCACACACAGCCTCCAGGAGGGAACCTGAAGCCAGACAACATCTGGGAACAAGATAAGGTACCTGGATGACCACTTAGTAGCCACTTCAGACTCCAAAGGATGGTACTTTAAAATGGAGTAGGAAGTCTGGACATTGCCTCTTGTTTTGGTCTTGTTGAGGATGGCTTCTTTTCTTCTGGGTTTTGCAGAAAAGATGAGCTTTGAAAAGGTGAATCCCTAAGTCTGCCAAATTATTCAGCATCTGAATGAACACTTCTTTCCTTACTCACTAGCCTCAGTCTCTAGAATTTGCCTTTTGTGGTGGTGGGCAGCCAAACCACCATTTTTCTTTGATAACAATGTTAAAATTATCAGACCATGAATTTAAAATAACTGATTAATATGTTAAGAGTTCTAATGTAAAAACTAGGCAACAACTGATGGGTAAGCAATAGATGAGTGGGTAAAAAAACCTGTAATACATATATACAATGAAATATTACTCAAACATAAAAAATAAATGAAATCTTACCATTTGCAACAACATGGATGAACCTAGAGGATATTATATGATTGAAATAAACCACACAGAGACGACAAATACTGTCAGATTTCACTTACATGTGGAATATAAAAATAAAAATACACAAAGAAATGAAATAGAACAGATACAGAGAACAGACAGGTGGTTGCCAGCAGGGAGAGAGTTGGGCATGTGTGTAGGAGCTGAGTGAAAAAGTTAAAGAGATTCAGAAGTACATATGGGTAGTCATAAAATAGTCATGAGAATGTAAGGTACATCATAGGGAATAAAGTCAGTAATATTTTAATAACAGCTTTCCAGTCAAGATGGGGGTGTAGGAAAACATGGATCACCTCCTTGAATGACCATAGAAAAAAAATTACAGCTAGGCTACACAACAAATATCACCCATAACTGTCAGAAAATCAAGCTGGATGGAAGTCCAACAACCAAGGAATTAAAGAAGTCACATTCATCGAGACAGGTAGGATGGGCAGAGACATGGAGATGCCTGAGAGAAGGTAGAGACCCAGAGACACAAAACAGATGGTCCCACACTCAAGTGTGGTGAATAAAAATCAGGAAGGAGACCTTGGGGGTGAGGAATTCAGCCCCACACCAGACTACCCAGCCCAGGGTTCCACTGCCACAAAGATAAATCCCCATAACTTCCAGCTGTAAAAATCAGTCGAGGTTGGGGTGGCAGAAGAAACTGCAGGATTCTCAGGAGTCTCCTCTTAAAGGGTCCACAAAACACTTTGGACTTATGGAGACTCACCACCTATGGGCTTTAGTACTGGAGCAGCAGCTGGAAGGACAGCAGTGGCATACAGAGAGAAACTAAAGTGTCTAGCATCACAGTGAGTACAAGAGGACAGAATCTTCTTGGAAAAAATGCCAGAGGCCAGGCAGCAGGATTGTCCTATCCCTGAACCCTCACCTACACAGAGCCACAGAGGGTAAACACCAGGTCAGAGACTCCATCACCCTGGTTCACACAGGTTGCCCCATCCTTATGATTATTTAAGACTCCACACTATCCAACTTACTGGTATGTTTTTCTACAATAGGCCACACTACTAAGACAAGGAGCCAAAGCAACTCTACCTAATACATAGAGGCAAACACAATTGCCAAAATGAGGAGAAAAAGAAATATGGTCCAAATGAAAGAGCAGAACAAAACTCTAGAAAAAGAACTAAACAAAATGGAGATAAGCAGTCCATCAGATACAGAGTTCAAAACACTGGTTACTAGGATACTCAAGGAACTTACTGGGTACTTCAAGAGCATAAAAAAGACCCAGGCAGACTAAGTAAAATAAAGAAAAATTTGTAGGGAACAAATAGTGGAGTGGATGAAGCCAAGAATCAATTCAGTGATTTGGAACATAAGGAAGAAAAAAATATTCAATCAGAAAAACAAGAAGAAAAAAAGAATCCAAAAAACAAGGATAGGGTAAGGAGCCTCTGGGACAACTTCAAGTGTACCAACATTTGAATCATAGGGGTGTTGAAAAGAGAAGAGAAAGAGCAAGTAATTGAAGATTTATTTGAAAAAATAATGAAAGAAAACTTCCCTAATTTGGTGAGGGAAAGAGACATACAAGTCCAGGATGCACAGAATCCCAAACAAGTTGGGCTCAAACAGGACTACACCAAGACACATCATAATTAAAATGCCCAAAGTTAAAGAGAGAATCTTGAAAGAAGCAAGAGAAAAGCAGTGAGTTACCTAAAAAGAAGTTCCCATAAGACTGTCAGCTCATTTCTCAAAAGAAACTTTGCAGGTAAGAAGGGAGTGGCAAAAAGTATTCAAAGTGATGAAAAGCAAGGACCTACAACCAAGATTACTCTATCCAGCAAAGCTATCATTTAGAATGGCAGAGCAGATGAAGTGCTTCCCAGACAAGGTAAAGCTAAAAGAGTTCATCATCACCAAGCCATTATTACATGAAATGTTAAAGGGACTTATTTAAGAAAAAGAAGAATATCAAAACTATTAATATTAAAATGGCAATAAATTAATAACTATCAATGATTGAACCTAAAAAACAAACTAAGCAAACAAGCAGAACAGAAACAGAATCATAGATATGGAGATAATTTGGAGGGTTATCAGTTGGGAGAGGGAAGGGGGAGATTGGCAGAAAAAGTGCAAGGATTAAGTACAAATTGGTAGGTAAAGAATAGACAGGGGAATGTTAAGAACACTATAGGAAGTGGAGAAGCCAAATTATTTATATGTCCGATCCATGGACATGAACTAAGGCGGGGATTGCTAGTGGGAATGGGGGGATACCAGGTGGAGGGGGACAAAGGATGAAAAGCTGGAACAATTGTAATAGCATAATCAGTACAATATATTAAAAATTTGTAATAATTATGTATGGTGTCAGATGGGTACTTGAAACATCAGGCAGACCACTTTGTAATGTATATGGTTGTTTAACCCTTATGCTGTATGTCTGAAAGCAATACAAATAATACTGAATGTAAACTGTAATTGAAAAGTAAAATTTTAAAAAGAATTATAAACTCATAATAGACTAAGAAAACAAATTTTGTTTAAAAGTGGACAGATGGAAATTCTAAAAAAAGAATTAAAAATGCTATTTTGATGGGTTCATCAGTAGGCTGCAGACAACTGAATAAAGAAACTCTAAATTTAAAGGATATGTCAATAAAAACTTCTAAAACAAAACAGCAGAAAGAATGCCCATCAGTAGATGATTGGATCAAAAAGTTATGGTACATATACACAATGGAATACTACGCAGCAGAAAGAAAAAAAGAACTACTAAACTTCGCGACAGCATGGATGGAACTGGAGAGCATTATGCTAAGCGAAATAAGCCAGGGGGCGAAAGACAAATACCATATGATCTCACCTATAAGCGGAACCTAACCAGTAATACAAAGATGCAAGGAAAATAAGACCAGCAACACTGAAAGGAAAAGAAATCAACAGAGACAAGAGGGAAGTAGGGAGAGGTTGGCGGGGGAAAAGGAAGGGAAGGGGCAAGTCAAGGAACATATAGCAAGGACTCATGGACAAAACCAAAGGGGAAGAGCTGAGGGAGGGAAGGAGGGAGAGAGCAAGGGAAAGCGGTGGCGGGGAGGCAGAGACAAATGTATTTGAAAAAATAAATTAAAATTAAATTAAAAAAAACAGCAGAAAGAAAAAAAGTAAAAAAAAAGAAACAGAATACTCAAAAACTGGATATCTACAAAATGTGTAACCTACATGTAATCAGAACACAAGAAAAGAAGAGAGAAAAGAACAGAAGAAATTTTGAAACTGTAATGACTGAGAATTTTCCCAAGTTAATGTCAGATACCAAACCACAGATCCAGAAAGCTCAGAGAATACACAGCATGATAAATGTCCCCCCCAACTCCGAAGCAAACCAAAACAAAATTATACCTAAACATATTATATTCAAATGTCATAAAGTCAAAAATAATGAAAAAATCTTCAAACAAGTCAAAGGAAAAAACAGCTTCCCTATAGACCTGCAAAATAAGAATTACATTGGCTTCTCCTCAGAAACCACACAGGTAGGAAGAGAGTAGAGTAAAATATTTAGTGTTGAGAAAAAAACCACCACCTTAAATTCTGTATCCTGTGAAATTTTCCTTCAAAAGTGAAAAAGAAACAGTAGACTTGCTTGGCAAGGAATGTTAAAAGTTCTTCAGAGAGAAAAAAATTATATACCAGTAACTCAGATCTACATAAAGAAAGAAATAGCATAGAGAAGGAATAAGTGAGGATGAAATTAAAATTTTTTTTCTTATTCTTGATTTACCTAACAAATAGCAGTCTGTTCAAAATAATAATAGCAACAATGTATCCTATGCTTATAGCTTATGTATGAGTGAGATGAATGACAGTAATGATACAAGGGACTGGATTGAAGAACTAGGAATGTTATTTATTATAAGGTACTTGAACTACCCATGAAATCATATACTGTTGTGTGAAAGCAGACTTAGATTAGTTCTAAATCTATACAGCAATTCTGGGACAACTACTAAAAAAGAAACTGAGAAGTATAATTGATATGTTAAGAAAAAAGAGAAAATAGAATCGTATAAAATGTTTGATTAAAACTTCAAGAGGCAGAAAAAGAGGGGAAATAAAAATAGAAATAAAGAACAAGGGCAACAAATGGAAAACAGTTACAAATAGGATAGAGAATAATGCAGATATATCAATAATCACTTTAAGTATCAATGGTCTAAATACACCAATGGTCTAAAAATCAGTGGTTAAAAAAACAGGGATTGTCAGGGATGGAGATGGGCATTACATAATAAGCAGTGCTTGGTTCTCCAAGAAGACATAACAACTTTTAATGTATATGTGCCTAACAACAGAAAATAAAAATTTGAGGTTAAAAACTGATAAAACTGCAAAGAGAAATAAATAAATAAATCCACTTGGTAGTTGAAGAATTCCATACCCCTCTATCAGAAATGGACAGGTTCAGCATGTGGAAAGTAGTAAGGACATGGTTTAATTCAACAGCAGGATTAATCTACTGAATATAATGGATATTTATAGACTACTTTTTCCAAAACCACAGATAACACATTTCTTCTCAAGCTCACATAGAAAATTCACCAAGATAGACCACATTTTGGGCCATAAAGACACCTTAACAAATTTAATAGAATAGGAAAAATCATACACAAACCAGACCCACAAACCAGGGTGTCTAAAATAAAAATGACAATCTATAACAAATGTTGATAAAAATGTCAAGAAATTGTGAGCCCTATAGATTGCTGGTGGGACTGTAACATGGTGCAATCATTTTGGAAAAGAGCTTGACAGTACTCAAAATGTTAAATAGAGAGTTACCATGTGACCTAGTTATTCAGCTCTTCAGTTTATGCCCAAGATAATTGACAACACATATCAACACACAAACTTGTACATGAATATTCATAGCAGCATTACTCATGATAACCAAAAAGTGGAAACAATGCAAATGTCCTCTACCTGATGAATGAATAAACATGCAATATATCCAAACATGTCATATATCCATATAATAAAAATATTAACTGGCAATAAAAAAGAATGACATACTGATACAAGCTACAAAATGCATGAACCCTGAAAACATCTTAAGCGAAAGAAAATCATCAAACGCCACATACAATATGACTCCATTTACATAAAATGTTTAGAATATGCCTATTCTAGAAACAAAAAGTAGGTCAGTAGTTAAAAGGCTAGGGGAGGGGAAATGAGAGAGACTACTTATGGATGTGGGGATTTTTCAGGAGAGTTGGGGGATGAAAATGTTCTGGAATTTGATTAGTAGTTGCACAATTTCATGGATACACTAAAAGTGACTAAATTGTACACTTTAAATGATTTTTTTGGTACATGAATTACATCTAAATAAAGCCATTCTAGCAACAAGATAATGCAATACTGAAAGAGTATGTGTTCTAGAAAATCTATGCTAATCTAAATAACCTCAAAATACAGTAACATCCCTTATCCATGAAGGGTTATGTATCAAGACCTTCATTGGATGCCTGAAACTTCAGTGAGTATCAAACCCTATACACACCTGTACCTATATATAACTATGGTAAAGTTTGATTATCAGTTTGGCACAGTAAGAGATTAACAACAATAAATTATAATAAAATAGAACAATTTTAACAAAAATTATGTTACTGACTTTGGAACCATTCTTAGGTACAATAAAGGTTATTTGAACACAAGCACTGTGATACCACAATAGTCAATTTGACTTCCTATTACTGTAATGTTATTAGCAGATGATCTCTTTCCAAGTATTCTGAAATCACTCTTAGTAAAAGATATTACTGAGGTAGCAAATTCTTGGAATTGTCCATACCCTCTGCATTCAACAGAGGAGAAAATAGCATGTGGGTGCCCTTGTGAGCTCCATACATGTGACCCTTCTTCAATGTAGTGCAACCAACTCAGAGAGAAAGCCAAAGGGTCGATGCTGCCAGGTGGTCAAGGGGGCAAGATTTTGTAATGCTTTATAGTTCACATTAAAGTTATTAGACTTAATCTTGACCATATTTAAAATCAACAGCATAAACTACCTACCATGTTAACAACCTCCACATTTTTGTCAAAAGATTTTCCAAATTCCTATTTTATACTCACAACAACTTCAGTAAATAGTGAAATCAGATAAGGATATATTTTATGATACTGGGATCCAGAGAAGTTGACATATATTATCAGAATTTGAGTTTGAAATAAAAGTTCATTACCTCAAGATAATGCCAGAAAGATATGATTTATGAAAGCTACTTAAAGATATATACTTACTTTTAATTATTTATAAATAAATATTGTTTGCAAGTTGGTGTCTGGGGATTTAGTAAAAATTAATTTGTAATCAATTCATTATATTTTTACATAAATATTTTTAACTGCCAAAAATGGTTGATTTTTTCTTAGAGTGTTTAGAGATGCCCCCCATGATATTTTAAATTATAAATTCAGTTATTTAGAAATGTGTTGACACTTTTATGTATTACACCTTTCAGTGTTATTCTTGGGTTGTCAATAATATTAATTTAAAAAGGAAGATAGCATATTTATTCACACATTTCTCCTCTGGGTACTTTTGTATTTTATGGTAAAAATATAGTCCTGTACACAGATGTTTATGCTGTAAAAACAAAATGCTATTTCCATGCTTTGATCCTTATGTTATTGTATTACACCCCCCCCCAAAAAAGGGGGAAAAAGATAAAAATAACCAGACCAAGTGAGAAGAGAGACACATTCAGCCCTCCTCCCTTCCACTGCTGACTCTCACAACATTACCCTCTCCTTGGTATTTCTCCTTCTGACCCCTCTCCCTGAGGCAGGGTAGGAGTATAGACTTATCACTTCCCTTAGGGATACTCCAACACATGGGGATATTTAGAGAGTCTAGAAATAAGGCCAGAACTATTTCCTACTTACCAAGGCCAAATATAGGTGAACCTTAAGCCTAGTACTTGAAGGAAAGCTCAAAGGAAATACCACCTGTTGTCATCTGTAAATCCCCTACCTCCACTTCCTTTTGTCTATATCACTGCAGGTTTTAAAGAGTCTTGGGCTCCCAGTGGTACATTTGAAGCTATGTATTTAGGGATGGAAGGAAGAGAGAGGTTAAGAGATTATTTTGCATCTGAGGATTGGTGGGTAACTCTGAACAAGTCACTCTGCTCTAGTAAACGAACTAAGAATACTTATGATTAGTGAAGACCTTAAAAGGTGACAGAGGACTAGAAGCCAGGAACTATGATAATTTTCATTTCCTGTACATTATTTACAGTAGAAAACATTGTGAATATTACTTCACACCCTGGAGTTGTGGAGGACACAATCTGTATAACCAAATATGACAATTCTGGGTAGAGACAGAATTATATGGGTGAGGTTCTATAAAGTGAAGGAATACTTAAATTTGGCCAAGTCAGTTGGCTTTTAAAACTCTTAGGACTATCAAGGGACGATATCAGAAATTGTGCATTTGAAAAAATCTAATTAATGTCTAAAACATCATCAATCCAGATATATATCCTTTGATTTTGGAGCTAAATATTGAAATCAGAAATCCCACTTTGGCAATGCAATCACCCACAGTAACCACTGACTTACAATCAAAACACTGGCAATATGACCTAATAAAAATTACTTTTAAATTCAAAGTTTGTGAGACATAACCATTTATATGTTTGAATTAGTCCCTATCCTTTTGTATAAAATGATATACTAGCATCATAATTTTGGAAGCTATATTAATATTCTTGAGTACTATTGCAGCAGTGGTAACCATGTATAAAGAACGGATCACCTTGGGCAAAACCCTCTTACTCATGTACCCAACTGGGACACCTGGCCAGTCTTCTGAGGAATTGAGTGAACAGCCTATGAAATCCCAGCTTATTTGAAGTTTGGATGCCAAAGATTGCAGACGACTTTTGAAAACAGAGGGTGAGGAGGTTTTTGTAGGCTGACAGGAAGGTCCCCTGGTCCTGTGTGGGTCCTGTGCGGGTCCTGTGTGGAGGACCGGGGCTGCGGAGGTCCCCAAGGCCCTGTATCAGGGACGCAGTCTCCACAGGTGTTTTGGAGGAGAGCTGGCTCAGTGATTGTAACTTGTCAGCTCCCTCCCCTCCCGGAGCAGGGAAGCCACAGACCTGCACCAGTACAGACCTGGTCACTGGAAGTCACTAGCGGGGATAAAGATGCAGGAGGAGACACACAGCAGGCTGCGTTCCTCGGCTGGGACTGTGATGGCCACCTGGCACAGTACCAGTGAAACTGGGGAGCCGGGCAACACGAGGAGATGGGAGAAAAGAAGGGTTATGACTGACCGTGACCCAGGTAGTCCTGGAACTGGTCAGAGAATTGGGCTGTGTGAAAATCCCCCCAATTGTTAGGAAAGGCTGCCCACAACCAAGGGGAATTCACTTAAAAAAATAATTTAAAAAAAAAGCCCTCAGCTTCTGTGCAAGGACTGCTCCACAGCAGCAGCTGGACCAGCAAAGAAGGAGGAAGAGGGGCGCAATTTGCTCCAAATAACGGCACTTTATGGATTGCTCAAACTGGAGCAGCCAGGGCCAGAGAGGCAGCAGTCCCCAGAAAGACTTAACGTAATAGGGGAACTAAACTGCCCTGAAGGGACTTTGCTCCTGAAAGGTGCTCACACCAACAAAGAATGAGGAGGAGGGGTGCGAGTTGCTCCCACTAGGTGCACCTCGAGGACTGATCAAAGGGCTGCATGCGGACAAGGATTAAAGGTGCTGGCCTGGACCTCTGAGGGCTCAGCTGGAGGCTGGGCACCTGCGAATACTGCAGCCCAGACCCAGCTCCCATCCTTGCAGATCCCCAGGAAAGGAAAAAACAAAAAGGAACCCAGCTCCCCTCTGCCTGCAACATCCAGGAAGACCAGCAGAACACACTTTGTGGGTTTAAAGTCAGCAGGAGGTTTTTTTTTTTCTTCTTTTGTTTCTTTGCAAGTGCAAGACAATAAGACCTGGAGCCATGAAAGGACCAAAGACAGATCCAGACAGATCAGAATGCCAAGGCCAACAACTGAGAAAAACTTCACTTTGCTATCGTTCAGAACTTGCATTCTATTTTTTATTTTTTGTTATTTTTTTGTATTTTAATTTTTTTATTTCTCTTCCTTCTGTTTAGTTTTGTTCGTTTGATTTCATTCTTTGACTCATTTTCTTGTTCTCCCTTTCATACTGCATTTTAATTTTTCTTCTGTCATTATACTCATATTCCAATAACACACTACTCTTGCTCTTTTAATATTTATTCTTTTTATTCAGATTACATATTTCTTGTTATATTTTTGTCATTCCAAATCCCACACAGTGACCTTCCCAGGTTTTTGTCCATTTTGCTACTGAGCTTTATTACTATTGTGGCTATGTTTATTCTCCCCCACACTACCCAAAGTTTCTATCCCTTATTCTCACTATATCTCACCATCTAACCTTGCATAGGTGCTCTGCTTTCTGGAGTCAGCTCACATTCTTTCCCCCCCTTAAAAAGACTCCTACCTCTTTTTCACCTTTTATAAAAAGTGGCTTCTTGGGTGAATTATCACACTTATTGCAGTACTTCTCCAAGGATCTCCTATCTATTCCTTACTTGTTGGTACTTTAAATCCCATAGAATACTCTCACAATACTCTTCCAATACTGTCTTACTCCATTTCACCTTCACCCTGCCCCTGATCACATACAAGATAAGGTGGGATTTGTGAATACTGGTAAACCTGTTGGAGGAGAGAATGCATCAACAAAGGAGTCACCAACAGGGAAAGCTCAAATACAAAAAGAGACCCCCACAAAGTGGAAGAAAGGGCAACCCTAGAGCATCCAGACAAGGAGATCAAAGAGACCACACCACTGAGTTCCACAGAACTCCTACCACAGAATTTCACCCTACAAAATAGCTGCAAAGCAGAGCATCGAGATTCACAGCAACAAACAAAAAGAGTCACCTAAAATGAGGAGACAAAGAAAGAACCTATAATTAGAAGGAATAGAAGACTCCCTACTAAAAGAGCTCAATGCAATCGAGGCACGCAATCTATCAGATATAGAATTCATAAGGATGGTTATAAGGATGCTCAAGGAACTCTCAGCAAACTACGAGGAGCTGAATGAGAACTACAACAGTATGAAAAAGGAAAGAGAACCTTTAAACAAGAACCAAAAAGAAATGAAGAATATAATTTCTGAAATAAAAAATACACTAGAAGGAATTACAATCAAGCTAGATAAAGCAGAGGACTGAATTAGTGAGCTGGGAGACAAGGTAGAAAGAAATACCCAGGTAGAGCAGCTGCCTGAAAAAAGACTTAAAAAAATATGAAGATACCTTAAGGGAAATGCAGGACAACATGAAATTCAATATTTGAATCATAGGAATAAAAGAAGGAGAAGAAAAGGAGCAAGAGATAGAAACCCTGTTTGAAAAAAATAATGACAAAAAACTTATCAAACCTGGAGAGAGAAAATACCACACAAGTTCAGGAAGTGCAGAGGGTCTCATCAAGAAGAACCAAAAGAGGACTACTCCAAGACATATCATAACTAAAATGCCACATATTAAAGAGAAAGAGAGAATCTTAAAAGCAGCAAAGGAAAAACAAGAAGTAACATTCAAGGGAGCTCCAATACAGCTAACAGCTGATTTCTCAACAGAAAAATTACAAGCCAGAAGGGAATGGCTAGAAATATTCCAAGGAATGAAAAGCAAAGGCCTGCAACCAAAACTACTCTACCTAGCAAGGCTCTCAATTACAGTGGAAGGCAAAGTAAGGAGTTTCCCAGACAAAAGAAGACTAAAAGAATACACCTCCACCAAACTAGCACTGCAAGATATGCTAAAGGGACTGCTATCAGAAGAGGAAGGAAAAGAGTGTGAGAGAGAGGAACACAAATACAAAGGGGGAAAAATGAATAAGTACCTATCAATAATAATGTTACATGTTAATGGATTAAGTGTCCCAACCAAAAGACATAGGGTAGCTGAATGGATAAGAAAACATGACCTGCACATGTGAGGCCCACAAGAGACCCACCTCAGAAAAAATGACCTACATAGGCTAAAATTGAAGGATCAAAAAAAATATTTCAAGCAAACAGACAGAAAAAAAAAATAGGGTAGCAATACTTATATCAGACAAAATAGACTTCAAAATAAAAGCCATAAAAAGAGATACCGAGGACACTACATATACGCAAGAGAAGAATGCATTAAGAAGACATAAACCTTGTAAATCAACATACACCCAACATAGGCACACCCAAATATATAAGGAAAATCTTGGAGGACTTCAACAAAGATATACATAGCAACACACTGATAGTAAGGGATTTTAACAACCTTCTGTCAAAAATGGATAGATCTCCTAAACAAAATTTCAACAAGGATATTGTGGAACTGAACAGTGCATTAGATCAAATGGATTTAACTATATATATAGAAACTTTCATCCCAAAAAAGCAAAATATACATTCTTTTCAAATGCACATGGAACATTTTCAAAGATAGACAACATGATATAACACAAAACAAGCCTCAACTAATTCAAGAAAACTGAGATCATATCAAGCATTTTCTTGGACCACAAGGGCCTGAAACTAGAAAACAACCTTAAGGAAAAAACTCAAAACCATTCAAAGTCATGGACACTGAATAGCATGCTACTAAACAATGAATGAGTTAATAATCAAATCAAGGGAAAATCAAAAAGTTTCTGGAAACAAATGAAAATGAACACACAATAGTACAAACCATATGGGAAACAGTAAAGGCAGTCCTGAGAGGGAAGTTCATAATAATACAGGCCTACCTAAAAAAGATAGAAACATTTCAAATAAACAATCTAACCCTACATCTTCAAGAACTGGAGAAACAACAACAAAGCCCAAAGCAAGTAAAAGGAGGGAAATCAAGATCATAGCACAAGTGAATGATATAGAGATGAAAAGAACAATTCAAAGGATCAATATATCCAGGAGCTGGTTCTTTGAAAAGATAAACAATATCAACAAACTTTTACACTGACTTATCAAGAAAAAGAGAGAAAGGACATAAATAAATGAAATCAGAAATGAAAGAGGAGAGATTACAGAATGAGGAGAGACCACAGAAATACAAAGGATTGTAAGAAATTACTATGAATATCTATATGCTAAGAAATTTGAAAACCAGGGTGACATGGACAAATTCCTAGAAAAATATAACCTTCCAATACTGAATGAAGAAGAAGCAAAGAGACTGAACAGACTGATAACAGCTTGTGAAACTGAAGCAGTAATAAAAAACTCCCATCACTCAAAAGCCCCGGGCTGGATGGTTTCACAGCAGAATTCTAGAAAACATTTAAGGAGGAGCTAACTCCTGTCCTTCTCAGACTATTCCAGAAAATCCAAGAAGAAGGAAGATTCCCAAACGATTTTGAGGAAGCCAGCATCATCCTAATCCCAAAACCAGATAAAGACACAACACACACACACAAAAACTACAGGCCAATATTGCTGATGAACACAGATGCTAAAATCTTCAACAAAATAGTAGTATACCACATCCAGCAACACTTTAAAAAGATCATCCACCATGATCAAGTGGGTTTCATCCCAGGGATGAAGAGATGGTTCAAATATTGGCAAATCAATAAACATAATATATCACATAAACAAAAGGAAAAAAAATAATATGATAATATCAATAGATGGGGAAAAGTATTTGATAAGGTACAACATCCACTTATGATAAAAACACTCAGCAGAGTGGTCGTGGAGGGAGCATGCATCAACATAATAAAGGCCGTATAAGAGAAAACTATCGCCAACATCATACTCAATGGGCAAAAACTAAGACATTTCCCACTAAGATCAGGAACAAGACAATGTTGTCTGCTTTCACCACTTCTATTCAACATAGTATTGAAAGTCCTAGTCACAGCAATCAGATAAAAAAAAAAGAAAGAAAGAAAAGGCATGCAAATTGGAAAGGAGGAAGTAAAACTGTCATTAGTTGCAGATGACATGATAGTGTACATAAAAAAACCCCTAGACTCCACCAAAAAACTATTCGACCTAATAAATGAATTTGGCAAAACAACAGGATACAAAGTCAATATTCATAAATCAAAGCCATTTTTGTACACCGATAATGAAATATCAGAATCAGAAATCAGGAAAAAAAATCCCATTTGCTATAACAACAAGAAAAATAAAGTACCTAGGAATAAACCTAACCAAGGAGGTAAAAGACCTGAACACAGAAAACTATACAACACTGAAGAAAGAAATTAAGGAAGACACAAATAAATGGAAGCATATACCATGGTCATGGATTGAAAGAATTAATATCATCAAAATGTCCATACTACCCAAAGCAATTTATAGATTCAACGCAATCCATATAAATTACCAATAACATAATTCACAAATATAGAGCAAACATTCCAGAAATATATATAAAACCATGACCCTGAATAGCTACAGCTATTTTGAAAAAGAAGAACAAAGTAGGAGGGATCACAATACCTGACATGACACTATATTACAAGGCCACTGTAATCAAAACAGTCTGGTACTGGCATAAGAATGGACACATACATCAATTGTACAGAATAGAGAGCCCAGAAAGAAACCCACGTGTCTATGGTCAATTAATATTTGACAATGCGGGCAGAAGCATAAAGTGGAGTAAAATAGCCCCTTCAACAAATGGTGTTGGGAGATCTGGACAGCTACATGCAAAAAACTAAAATTCAACCACCAACTTAGACTATATTCAAAAATAAACTCGAGATGGATAAAAGCTTTAAATATAAATTGTGACACCATAAAAATCCTAGAGGAGAACATAGGCAGGAAACTCTCAGATATTCCATGCTGCATTATTTTCACTGATATGTCCCCAGAGCATGGGACATAAAGGAAAGAATAAACAAATGGGAGTTGATCAAAATAAGAAGCTTCTGCACAGCTAAAGAAAACATCAGCAAAATGAAAAGGGAGCCAATTGTATGGGAAAATATATTTGCAAATGATACCTTGGACAAGGGCTTAATCACCAAAATATATAAAGAACTCACACGACTCCAGTCCAGGAAGACAAACAATCCAATTAAAAAATGGGCTAAGGACCTGAACAGACACTTCTTCAAGGAGGACATACACAGAGCCCAGAGTCACTTGAAAGGATGCTCATCATCACTAGCCATCAGAGAACTGCAAATTAAAACTACTATGAGGTACCACTTCACACCAGTCAGAATGGCCATCATAAACAAATCAACAAACAAATGCTGGTGAGGTTGTGGAGAAAAGAGAACCCTAGTACATTGTTGGTGGGGATGCAGACTGGGGCAGCCACTGTAGAAAACAGTTTGGAATTTCCTCAGAAAACTAAAAATGGAACTGACTTTTGACCCAGTAATTCCACTGCTGGGATATACCCTAGGTATCCTGAATCACCAATTCAGAAGAACCTATGCACCCCAGTGTTCATAGCAGCGCAATTTACAATAGCCAAGTGCTGGAAGCTACATAAGTGCCCATCAATAAATGAGTGGATCAAAAAACTATGGAACATTAACACAATGGAATACTACACAGGAGAAAGAAAGAGCAAGCTATTATCCTCACAACAGCATTGATGGATCTGCAGAACTTTATGCTAAACAAAATAAGCCAAGAGGCAAAATACAAATACCATATGATTTCACCTCTATGTGGAAGCTAATCAACAGAACAAACACGAAAAATATAATCAAAGACGTCGAAAGAAAGAACAAACTGACAGTAACCAGAGGAGAGGTAGGAAGGGATAACAGGGGGAAAAGGGGACGAATAATCAAGAAACGTGTATAAAGGACACATAGGCAGAGCTAAAAAGGGGGTAGTATCGAGGGTAGGAGGTGGGGATAGAAGTGGCGGGGAGGCGGAAATGGACAAAATGATACTTGAACAACAATAAAAATATATATATTAAAAAAAGGAACAAATAAATTCAAAGTTTGTGACATAATTGTGTTCAATAATCAAAATCCCATTAAATGTAATTGTGGAGACTTCCACTTTTGGAAAGATAGTGTAGACATAATTTTTGCTTTTCCACCTGCTAGGGACATCAGTAAACCCTAGACATTATATATATAGAACAGACAAAAAAGAGTCAGAGTTGGAAAGAATAAGCCACATGAGCTAGAGACCTCAGACCTAAGAATGGCACAATAAGTTCAACAGAAAATCACTCATCACATGAAGGACTAAGTAAATTTCAACTTGACCAAGAAAAGACAATCAACATATGCTAACACCAAGAAAACACAGATGTTACAATTACCAGGCAAGGATTTTAAAGTAGCCATGATAAAAATATTCCAAAGCAATTACTAACACACTTGAAACAGATGAAATAATAGAAAGTCTTAACAAAGAAATAAAGTATTAGCAAATGAACCATGCACCTTAAACCTTGCACAAAAATTAACTCAAAATGGTTCATGGAGTACAGTGTAAAATGTAAAGTTATAAAAGCTCTTTTAAATCTTGTATTTACTTGTTTTTAAAGAGAGGGGAAAAGAAGGAGAAAGAGAGGGAGAAAAAAATAGATGTGAGAGACAAACATCAATTTGTTGCTTTTCATACATGACCCAAACATGACTGAATCCTCAATTCAGGCATGTGCCCTGACCCGCAATCAAACTGGTGACATTTCACTTTGCAGGAAAAGACTTAACCAACTGAGCCACAACATTCAGGGCTGAAGGTTTTATAATTCAGGAGAAAATCTTCATGACCTAGGGGTAGGCAAAGACTTAGATTTGACAACAAAAGCATAATTCATCAAGAAAAACAATCAAAGCACTGGCTGGTGTGGCTCAGTGGATTGAGCACTGGCCTGAGAACCAAAGAGTCACTGTTTAATCCCCAGTTGTGGCACATGTCTGGGTTGTGGGCCAGATCCCCAGTGGCGGGCACATGAGAGGCAACCACACATTGATGTTTCTCTCCCTTTCTTCTCCCTCCCTTCCCCTCTGTCTAAAAATAAATAAAATATTTTTTAAAATACAATCAATAAATTGGACTTCATCAAAATTAAAACTTTTGTTCAGTGACAGACCTTCTTAATATGAAAAAACAAGCTACAAACTCAAGAAATAGATCTGACAAAAACCTTTTATCTAAAATATACAAAGAGCTCTTATAACTCCACAGTAAAACAAAACAAGGTCCAAACAATTATAATAAAACAAGACTTTGCTGAAAAGCGTATATGAATGGCAAATAAACACATGAGAAGGTGCTTGACATCATTAGCTGTGGTAGACAAAATAATGTCCTTCACAAAATTAAAAGAAAACTATTATCCTAATCCCCAGAACCTGCGAATATGTTATCTTAAATTCAAAAGGAATTTTGCGGATGAGATTAAGTTATTAAAGAAATTGAGACAGGATTATTTTAGATTATGCATGAGGGCCTGATGTAATCACAAGGGGTCTTAAGAAAGTGAGGCAGGATCAGAGAGAAGACGTTGTGATGCTGGCTTTGAAAATGGAGGAAAGGGCCAGGAGCCAAGGAATACAGACAGCTTGAAGAAGTTGGTAAAAGCGAGGAAATATTCTCCCCTACAGATCTCAGAGGGAATGCAGCCCTGCTTACCCATTTTGACCTCTAACCTCTTGAGTTGTAAGTGAATACATCTGTGTTGTTTTAAGGCACTAAGTTAATGATAATGTGTTACAGCAGCAGTCGAACTCCATACAACTAGTCATTAGAGAAATGTGAATTAAGGCCACAGTGAGATCTAGCAGTTAAAATTCAAAAAATAGTGACAACAGCAAGTACAGGTGAAGATGCAGAGAAAATGATCTCCCATATATTGTTGGTGGAAATGTAAATGGAAACTTTTATGCAGTTTCTTAAAAAAAAAAATAAACATGTATTCATTTACCATATGATCTGGAACTTGCAGTCCTGGACATTTATCCCAAATGAAAACTTATTTCCACCCAAAAACCCGTATGTGATTGTTCATAGCAACTTTATTTGTAACAGTCAAAAACTTGAAACAATGAAAATGTCTCTCCGTAAGTAGATAGTTAAACTACAGTACATCCCATATCATAGAACACTTCTCAGCAATAAAAAGGAATGAACTATTGATACATTTGGCAACTTGGATAATCAAGGATATTATGCCAAGTAAACAAAACCAGTCTCATACTATTATACATGATTCCTTTTGATTAGCATCCTCAAAATGACACAATTATAGAGATGGAAAGCAAATTAGTGACTGCCAGGGGTTAGGGATGATGAACAGTCCTGCTGGGCCTGACTATAAAGGTATAGTTTGAGAGAAATCTTTGCTGTGAAGGAGTTGTTTTGTGTGTTGATTATGGTGACTGTTGCAGAAATATAGTCCTATGATGGTTATTACAGAAATCTATAGCTGGGACAAAATGACACAGAACTATACAGACAATGTCAGCTAGTGATTCTATAGTGTGCTATAATTATGTAAGACATAGCCATTGGGGAAATGAGGTTAAGGATGTATAAAATTTTTTGTACTATCTTTGCGCCTTTCTGTGAATTTTTATTTTCCCTAAATTAAAAAAAAATTATTGCAAAAGGTGGGAAGGGGTCAACTGATACACTTCCAAAAGAGACAACTAAATTTAATTAATTGTGATGCTTTGTTTAGAAAAATCAAGATGTAGGTATTATCAAGAGAAAGGTTTTCTAATTCTTATTTCTTAGTATGATTTCTCCATTTCTTTTCATTTTGAGATATCATGCATACAAAAGAACATATAAAATATTATTTACAGATCACTCAAAACATTGAACATAACCAGTTCCTTAGAAGTCCTCTCTATGCAACCATTATTGCAGCCCTGTCTATGCCCCAGAGACAGCCTCTCTCCTGATGTTTGTGATAATCATTCCCATGTTTTAAAAGTTTACTTTCTATGTATATATCTCTAAACAATATGTTGTATAGAATTGCTGTTTTGAGTGATATATAAAGATGAAAGCATTCCCCAAATTCCTAGTGAGGTTGAACATCCTTTAATATGTTTATTAGGTTTTCTCGTCTATGAATTACCTATTCATATCCTTTTCCCATTTTTCTATAGGATTGCTTTCCTATTGATTTTTAGGAATTATGTACAAGTTCTGGAAGGTGACTTTTTCTGTAAAATCTTAAAAATACTGTTCCTGCATGTGTTGTTGTCTTCAAACTTAATTTATAGTGTCTTTTTTATACAAGTTTTTATTTTCATGTAGTCAAATGTATCAATCTTTTTCTTTCATGATATGATCCTTTATGGTTCAATATCATAAAATATTCTAACTTCTATAAAAATTTTTAGAGGTCTTGCTTTGCACATTTAAGTCTTTCATCCACCTAAAGTACTTTTTGTATATTGTGTGAAGCAAATGAGAGAAAAAGAATAGGTAAAATCATTACACCTTTATGTTACCTGTCAAAGATGAGATAAATGAGGCCCAGTCTTTGTGCCTTACCTTTGGAGAGAATGTCCATTGAACCATCCTAACTCATGCCTTCAAAATCTTATTCACCATATCACCTGCTCTGCTTATTTTATGGGCTTCCTAATGTATATAAATAGGTTTTATTCTGGAATCTGGAATGTATGGCAAAGCACTTCATGTTTCCTACATTGTAGATAAGGTGAATATTCATAAATGGGAAGAAAAAAATCAACACTTTTAAGGCTGCTGCTTTGCTTCCATCAGTGGGATGCTGCACTGGAACAGGAAGATGTTGGCAGCAAAGAAAGAATGGAAAACTGCAATAAACTGTAGGTACCTGAGCCAGACAATCATAGTTTGACTATTATTGAACACAATTAAATGTGGCTTTATTATTTTTATAAGTAATGTGAATTTCCAAAATGAAGGACACATTAAAATATGTATATGTAAATACATTCCATGAATAAGAATAAATAATTAATCGTTTTTTCACTTAGATTAACAGACCCTCTTCTAATCCTTTACTAAGCGCTAAACAAGAATTAGCTTTATAACAGAGCCTTTTTATTGTGCCTTGGTGAAAAATGGAGTTTCTATTAGACGAACAATCTGCTTACACAACTTTTTCTCGTATTTGGGGATGTGGAAAGATTTATTTAATAAATGTCATGAGCTATTTCTGTACAGATGAAGTACATCTGAGTAAGGAGGCTAAATGTTACTGCCGAATCTGGCTGTCTAGAGAATCCTTCAGCTGTAGTCAACTCTAATATGGCAGTTTATTCCCTGCCTCTCACTGATGAGTAATCTGAATGACCCTCCCAACATTATCTTTGCCTTTTTCACCTGATATTGCTCACCATGCCAGGTAGTGCACGCCCCTCCAGGTGCCTCCCTTGGCCACTAAAATACAGAGGCAAAGAGAATGCAACATTGTACCTAAAGTTAATGATAATGTATTGTGCACTTAAAATTTTTTCATAGGATAGATCTCATGTTAAGCATTCTTAGCACAAGAAATGGATGTATTTCCTTTAGTACTTCCATGGATCAACATAAGGACAAAACAGGAAGAAGGTGGGAGAGTTTGTATACAACCTTCACAACTAACTAGTGGAAGTCACAGTTGTGATGCCAGTTTTTACAGCTTGCTGGCAATTACCACGGTGAGGAAAATGTGAGAACAAGTCAATGCCTAAGAATGACTAAAGTCATTAGCATGAGTGCTTTAGAAGAAAGTGACCATTTCTCTGATGGCTAGTGATGTTGAACATCCTTTCACATGTCTCTGGGTCCTGTGTATGGCCTCCTTGGAGAAGTGTCTGTTCAGGTCCTTTGCTCATTTTTTAATTGGGTTGTTTGTCTTCCTTGAGTGGAGTCATGTGAGTTTTTCATATACTTTGGAGATCAAATCCCTGTCTGAGGTATCGTTGGCAAATATATTTTCCCATACTGTTGGTTCCCTTTTCGTTTTGCTGATGTTTTCACTAGCCCTCAGAGAAATTCAAATTAAAGCCACAATGAGATACCACTTCACACCAGACAGAATGGCCATGATAAACAGACCAATAAACAATGGGTACTGGCGAGGTTGTGGAGAAGAGAGAACCCTAAGACACTATTGGTGGGAATGCAGACTGGTGCAGCCATTGTGGAAAAAAGTTTGGAATTTCCTCAAAAAACTAAAAATGGAACTGCCTTTTGACTCAGCAATTCCACTGCTGGGATTATACTCTAAGAATCCCAAAACACCAATTCAAAAGCACCTATGCATCCCAGTGTTCATAGCAGCACAATTTATAATAGCCAAGTGTTGGAAGCAACCTAAGTGCCCATCAGTGGATGACTGGATCAAAAAATATGGTACATTTACACAATGGAATACTACGCAGCATAAAGAAAGAGCTTCTACCCTTCGCAATGACATAGATGGAACTGGAGAGCATTATGTATGCTAAGTGAAATAAGCCGGCGGGGGGGGGCGAAAGACAAATACCATATGATCTCATCTCTAAGTGGAACCTAATCAACAAAACAAACAAGCATGGAAAATATAACCGGCAACATTGAAAGAAAAAAGAAACCAACAGAAACAAGAGGGAAGGAGGGAGGGGGGTAATAGGGAAAGGAAGGGGAAAGGTCAAGTCAAGGAACATGTATAAAGGACCCATGGACAAAGCCAAAGTGGGGAAGGAATGAGGGAGAGTGGGTGGGGCAGGGGAAAGTGGTGGTGGGTAAATGGAGACAACTGTATTTGAACAATAAATATAAATTTAAAAAAGAAAAGAAAAGAAAGTGACCGGTTTTTGCATTGCTTTCTTATGGGAAGGAGACAATAACCAGAGTTTATTACTCTTCTGAAAGAAAACAGGGAGGAGAAGAAACTGAGATATGAAAATACCATGTTTTTGGATGGGTTTCACTTCATACTGTAACTGACACAGAAAGTGAAAGCTTTAATTGAGCTGTAACTATGGACCCTGGTAAATAATTTCCACCTAAGTCCAATTAGTAAGGTAAAGGATTCACATCCTAATTTTTTTTGTTGTTTCCAACTGGTTTACCAGCCTACTGACAAAAGCTACAGTCATGACATCTTAAATCATATTCCATTCGTTGATATGGAAAAAAGGTAAAATTAACTGACTGCCAAACTAGAAAAATTTGCTGTGAGATGGTCTTACTGTGAGACAGTCTTCTCATTTTTCACTTAAAGGTTTAACTTTTTACATTTTTCAGAAATGAATTCAATCTTTTTGTGATAACAATATGAAGACATAATGTCATAGCACAACATTCTAAAGAAATGAATTTAACATAGCTATTATATTCGGCAAGCTTGAGAGACATATTGATTTATGAGAAGTATCTGAACCCTATCCTCTGAAGAGCTCCAGCATGCCCTAATTCAACTCCAAGAATTGTTTTGATAACTCTTGGGAAAATTAGATGAAAGCTTGCTCTAGAAGTGATTAAGAGATTTATAGGATTTATACACCAACATAAAAGCTCAGGATTTGAAGTTTATATCAATTGTTTCCAACCCAGAGTACCAAAACTTTGACTCTATTATTGAAATATCTTAAAAGATATTTCAAACTGTGCTTCAGGAGTCTCGCAGTCATTTAATTCCAACATTACATTATATATTTTTAGATATTATTTACACTGTAACACACAATCCCACTGTTAAAAAGTGCTGAATACCGAATTTTAACACAATAGAGAGCATTAATGTCTGCACTTACACTCTCAGGTGAAATCACTCAGGTACAAATTTCAAAGTACTGTTTGCTTTGACATCTTTTCACTAAAGATGAACTTCTTATAGAACAATAGTCTTTAAAAGTTTATATGAGTTTGTATATGTCTTTTACTAATTAATCAGGACAGTGCATATCCCTTAGATTAGAGGATGAATTTGCATTAGGTTTTGTGTCTTGCCAATAGTTTTACAATGTAAGATTCATTAGTCTATTCAGGTTGTAGCAGCAGTACCATCCTTACAGATACAAACAATATCATCAAAGAAACTGAATCTTGGACTTAACATGCAAAAAAAAAAGTCATTTTACTACTTTGAAATTTTAAGTGATAACAGTATTTAATATAGACAAACAGTGAAGTATACAAAAGATTGTTAAAAATAACTATACAATACATTCAACTGTTAAAATAAAATTTGTAAATTACTTTCTACCAAAAAATTATTTTTATCAACTTCTCTGAAATTTGAATACTTATCCACTTAATTACGTGAGCAGTAGTTAGATAATGTTAATGAATAAATATAGGAAAACATCTAGCATCCTTTCAGCATCAGTGGAATGGTCCAGTCCCCTGAGATTGCAAAATGCATGGTCTAGAGCACTGTTATTTGCTACTCTTCAATGAATTAAGGTTTTCTCCCTATTATGCAAACAAAACAAAATACAAATATGTGTTGAGTGTTGATGCTGATAAAAGACTACGACTGTCATAAAACTATGATAATAGTTTTTTGCTTTTAGTTAAAATGCTTTTAAATTATCAGTTTGTCAAAAAAGCCTGATTATTTTCTCTAGTATTAGTTATAAATATGAACTTCTAAAACAGGGTTAAAACTACTAAAATTCTGTTTTTTGTTTCTCTTATATATTCAAATTCTGTAAAAGGTAACATTTGAAAGACAAGTTCCACTGTTGTTTAAAACTTTTGAAAATTATTAAAACAAAGCAAAGATCAAAATTACTAGTTTTTAAGTTGTGCAAGTAAGCATTATATATACTTCAAAAATTATCCCTAAGTTTTGTTTGCTTTTCTTGTCATTTACATTCTAAAGACCTAAACTTTAATTCTCATTTTCAAAACTCCTCTTGCCTAAACAGCCAATTTCGGCACTGTCCTCTACATAACAGATACAAAAACATCTGGGGTGTTTGCCAAAGTTATTCTGTAGGTTTGCATGTTCACACTAGCATTCAGTGGGCTCTAAATTTCTCCTGATCTTCTTCGCACAGTTTGAATAAACTGTCATGCTATTCACCGCGATATTAAGGTTACAGCTTTGAGGTCTGAATAGATTCCCACAGGCAAAATTAAATCAGTCTTAAGATTTAGCGAAATTTTCTACTCAGGCTTTACCTGAAGCAGAATTCTCTACTTAACAAGAAAGCAGAAACATGAAAAAATAGTCTTTTCAAACAAGATGCACAATTCAGAGGAAACAGGGAAGATTCCAGGTAAAATTGGATATTTTTCTAATTCATATTCGACTCTATTGCTCATTGTTTAATTTAACCTCAAAGCTTGAATGAGTCCTTTTCAATATGTTTCTTTCCGTTTTTCTAGGGCTTCTTTAAGGAATTAAAATTTTATCCACCACGGTCAGTTGTATAAGCCACAGTAGCCTTTGTTCTCGATACCATTTATACTGTAATCTCATCTCAACTTCAGCCAGCCTCTTTCTACTTAAAATTTATAAAGAAAAAAATTTCATCTGGTTTCTCAAGTTACTTGTCTCCTTTTTCTGCTCCTTTAAGTTTCTCTCACCCAGTAGAAAAGAAGAGATGAAAACATCAACAAGCGTGACAGTAATTCTAGCTTGCCTGAGGTGCTTCCAGGATCCATTTTTAATTGGAATAGAATTTCATTTATTCTGAGCCTGCCTGCTCCCTTCTGCCATCTGCCCTCTATATGCGCATATATGGTCTTCAGAGTAACAGCTTGCCCTATTTGAAAGGATCCAAGCCTCTTTTCCCAGAATTTAACCTTTTAAAGAAAGATACACCTAAACACAATATAAACATGGTTTTAAATGAAACTATAAGGCAGTTTCTCCAAAACATCTCACTAACTGAAAATACTATTCACCTACTGAAAATACATTAAAAACAACAGCTGAAAATGGCAATTTTCTTCCTCTCTGTCTTATTTCCTACCTCTCCCTTTCGGCTGTACACCATGCTGGAATTCACAGGGCTTTGGAGAAGCAAGAGGGCAGGGCAGATTGATTGAGCCCAGGGAGCAGAGAAAGAAAACTCTTGAGTGAAGATCCTGGCCAGTGTTTGGGTGGTATGGCCCTTACATTTCCTAACTCTATGTCTTGCTCATACTTGCTCAGTTCTTGGCCCAAGGGCCCACACCTCGCTCAGCAGATCCCTGGAATTGTATTTTTGTAGCGCAGTAGATGGATCCAGAGAGCTACCAGAATGTGACCACTACTTGGCATTGGCAATGAAGCCACAGAAGGCCATAACCCAGAAGGGCTTTAAATTGATGTCATTGAATTCTGATGCTTTGAAGGAATTCTGCAGTTGGTATATATTCCCTAAGATAACTTAATAAAACAGGAATTGGTAGAATGACTTAGGGTTGCCTGAGGAAAAAAAGTATTAGTTGACATTTTTATTATTTAAACTTTTGAATCAATAATAGAAAGTAGAGTAATATACAAAAAGGATTCAGAGAAAAATCATATTCTCACCTGTGACTGTCCCACTTTCCCAACTTCTAGATAAGACGTAGTTTCTTTATCCATATATAAAAATATATATATAAATTTTTCTTTTTTTTCTATACAAAGTAGCATATTAAAACAGCATTTTGCATTTTGCTTTTTTCACTTCATAATGTGTCTTGGAGTTCTTTCACTATCAATACATAGAGAATTCCCTTATTCTTTTTACAGACCATATGGATCAAACATCATTTATTAACTTGTTCCTACAGATGAAATTTAAAATGTTTCCAATATTTTTGCTATTTCAAGTGTTGCTGCAAATATATTTATCACTTAATTTGTGTATTTACTTAGTTAACATTGTTTTTAGCTATGAAGACATTTTAATGTAATTAAACATACCTTTTCTTTTATAGCTTCTGATCATTCAAGATCATAAAGGAATTTTTTCACAGATCCTTCTAGTGCTCTTAATATGTCACTTTTTACATTTATATTTTCAATCCACTTGGAATTTATCCTCTAGATATAATTTTTTTTTCTAGATAGCCTTCCAGGTGTGTCACAGTAATATTTACTAGTTCATATTTTTTCCACTGACCTAAGATGGCATCTTTACTACATGGCACATGTTTGGATCTATTTCTATACTTTCTATCCTATTTCATTTGTTTCTCTGTCTAGTTTTGGACTGCTACCCTAGAGCTGAGGGAGGGAAGGAGGGAGGGGGCAAGGGAAAGTCGTGGGGGGGTAGACAGAGAAAAATGTATTTGAAAAAACAAATTAAAATAAAATTAAAAAAAATAAAACATTAAGGTATGATTTACTATCTGGAATGGCTAGTCTCACCTCTTTGGGGGGTTTTTCGTTTTTTACAATTTTCATTTTTTGAGTATTCTTATTTATTTTGTCATGTGAATTTTATATTCAGTTCATCCAGAAAAAAAAAAAGACTTGGTATTTTTATTGGTATCATTAATATTATAACATTAAATTATATATTAAAATAGAAAGAATTGATATATTTATGATATTCAGCCTTCATTAGTTAAAGCCTTTTTTTATATTCTTTGACAGTGTTTAAAGGTCTTATATAAGTCTTGCATATTTCTGTTAAGCTTATTCCCTTTTATTGTTTCATTTGCTATTATAAATAGGATCTTTTTTCCATTATAATTCTAAACTTCTTTCATTTCTAGATTTTTCAAATCTATATTATACTTATTTTCATGAATGAAAGGGGAAATGATATCTTCCAAATTATTCACATTTGTGGTGGAAGCAGGCATTTACAGTGATGTTGAAGCATGAACATCTATAAAATCGGAGGCTTTACTTCATAGAGAATACCAAAGTGTTCATGGGAATCCCTAACATAGGCATTGCCAAGATGTACCATTTCTGCATTTGGCTTCATCAATTCTCAGACTTTTTCCCAACCCTCAATATACCAGTAACATTCTACTTCCTGCTAATAAGCTCATTCACTACTGCAAAACTGATTCATTCACTCACTCACAGCAGTTAAGGAATGCTTTTATTTCATTTTAATTCTGTTTTATTTAATGTCTTGCAGGTTTAGGTTATATTCCTAGTAAGAATAAACTGTTCACCCATAATTTAAGAAGCTTGCTCGCTGACTCCAACCTACCTTCTCATCCTTCATACCCCAAGCTTGACTATTATTTTGTCCAAAGTCACATACTTAACCAACTTCCTATCTCTAAACACACTATTATGTGCATCTAAAATGACCTTCAACTCCACCAATAAAAATTCTGTCTAAACCTCAAGACCCAGCTAAAATGCTCCCACTTCTAATAGTTCTAATTAGATAGTCCTTCCAGGATAATTTTTTTGTTTAGTTTTAGAAGTGCTTTTCTGTTGATTGATTTTTAATTGATATATAACTGCATAAGTTTAAGGTGTACAATGTGTTCATTTGACACACATATATCACAAAATGATTACCATTATAGCACAGGCTAATACTTCTATTACCCCATTTAGCAGCTTTCAAGTATATAATTCAGTATTGTTATCTATAATCACCATGCTGAGCATTAGATCCCCCAAATTACTCATCTTAAAACTGAATGTTTGTACCCTTTAACCAACATCTCCCCATTTCCCCCAATTCCCCACTCCCTGGTAACCACCATTCTAATCTCTGTTTCAATGAGTTTGGCTTTTTTAGATTATGTATATAAGTGACATTATACAACATTTCTCTTTGATTTATTTTGCTTAGCATAATGCTCTCGAGGTCCATCCATATTGTCAGAAATGGCGTCATCTCCTTCTTTCTCACTGCTGAACAATATGCCATTACCTTTATTACCCATTCATCCACTGACAGACCATTAGGTTATTTCCACATTCGGGCTATTGTGAATAATAGCTGCAATACAAAAATGGTGCAGATATCTTTTCAATACTCCGATTTTGTTTCTTTTGGATATATACCCCACAGTTGGGATCATGCAGTAGTTCTACATCTAATTTTTTGAGATAACTCCATGGTGTTTTCATAGTGGCTATACCGGTTTACATTCTCACCAACAGAGCATAAGGGTTCCCTTTCCCCCACATCCTTGCCAAAACTTGCTATTTCTTGTCTTTTTGATGGTAGCCATTCTAACAGGTGTGAGGTGACATCTCATTTTAGTTTTGGTCTTCCACTATAGTTCTCATTAGAATCTGTCTCTGTCTCTGTCTCTGAATATCCATGATACCTACAGGTCTCTCTGGTAGCATAATGGCCCCCAAAGATGTCCACATCCTAATCCTTAGAACCTAAAAGCATGTTATATTACATGGAAAAAGGACTTTGTAGAAGCAAGTTAGATTAGGAACCTTTAGATAAAATGTCCTGTGCTATCCAGGTGGGCCCAAAATAATCACATGAGCTCTTGAAAGCAGAGAACTTTCTCCAGCTGGAGTCAGAGAAACATAGCAGAAGGAAGGGTGATGTCAGAAGCTTGAGAAGGGCTCTAACTGCCATTGTTGGCTTAGAGATGCAACCAGCATGTGAAAAGCATGAGGAGGAAATAAGCTCTGCAAACAACCCAGGAGCTTGTAGGAAGACCCTGAGTCCCAGAAGAGAACTTCAGTTTTAGCTTCTACCTTTATTCTGACTAGATATTTATTTGGGAGTCCACAAAATCCCAATCTAAAGAGCATTAAGGGGCATTCTGACTGTTATAATGGAATTTCATTCAAATGAACAAATTACTAGAAAGTATAGTAAGAAATAAAGATAAGGCAGACACTCTGATTCTCCATACAGAACTAGGAAGTGTGAAAAACAATGAACATAGTGACAATCAAGAAATAGAAAATGCATTGAGCTAATGGTTATGGCATCCGTAGGGATAGAAACATTTAAATAAGCATGTGTTTTCTCCTTGAAAGAACAAAGAGGTGCGCGCGTGTGTGTGTGTGTGTGTGTGTATGTGTGTGTGTGTGTGTGAGAGAGAGAGAGAGAGAGAGAGAGAGAGAGAGTTTACAATGGTATGGGTGTTCTGGGGGGCACCTCTGCCCTAAGGTAATTAATTAGGACATCTGTGGCAAAACAGAGTAAAGGAAACTGAAAGTTTTATAATTGATGTACAGGAAATAACAGTTATAAACTCAGGAACACGTAAATTCACCTTTTCTTCCAGTATACAAGACACTGGACCTATAATCAATCACTATTTTTAGGAAAAGTAACGATTAAATGGATTGGAATCTGCAGAAAGCACATGCTTTACAAAATTGTTCATTACAAAAGTTATTATATCCAGAGCAACATATTGTCTTTATTATGGAGCATAAGAAAAATTGCTCATTTCCATTGAATGTTTTGGCTGTGATGCAATATTACTTATTTGTTGCAAGATCACATAAATGGTATCTTGAAGAACATTTTTGGAGTTTCTCATTGATGAAAACGTGAATTTTCTCTGGAAAATTCTAAATTATTACAGATTTCTTTTCACAAATTTTCATAGCTATCAGTCTGACCTTTAGATATTTCTGGGGACACCAGCATCACATAAGTCACTGTGTCTCTCTAGAGTATATGAAAGCCTGAAATTAGATCTGTAACTTGGAGGAACAAGTGCCTATTTCTAAAATGAGAGGTCATAAGTGTCATCTGATGTTCAAAAAGGACTAGCACTTTAAAAAAATTAAGAAACCCTGTGTTGGAGCTTTAAAAGGTACCTCTTTGCTCTGAATGCACAAGCTTTTTATTTCCAGTTGAAACTGCACCATGGCCAGTGCTTCATATTCATTAGAGTGGATGGCCATGCTTGACCCTCTGTGACAGGAGAAAGTAAATAAAATAAACACACACATTTTTTTAAAAAAATTACTTTGTGACTGGTGAAGACCAGTGAAAGAGGTCTTCCTTTCTTTTTGCTTTTAAACTTTTCAGCAAACTTTCTACAGTGATGCTCTTTTGACTTTTGTAAGACAGGTGGATGTAATTCATAGTAAGCACAGTTTTCCAATCATATGAGACTCCATACAAACACATAATTTCAGCCATAATAACAGAGTGGCCCTCGGGCTGACAACAGCACATGCTTAAATCCTTTAGTTGTGCCCCATGACTCCCAGGATAAATCCCAAATTCCTTCAAGTAGCTTTGTGATCTAACCCCAGTTTAAGCCTACAGGTTTATCTCTAATACAGTTTCTTAGCCTAGGCATTGCTGACTTTGGGGCTAGATAAGTCTTTGCTATAGCGCTGTCTTATGTATTCTGGGATGATGAACAACATCCCTGGCTTCACGCAATAGATGCAGCAGCCTCTGCCCAAACTTAGTTGCAGCAACCAGAAGTATCTCTAGACATTGACAAGTGTTCCCTGGGAGCTCAGAACTCCCCTGGCTGAGAATCACCAATGTATAGTATTCTACGCCCTCAGACTTTACCTCATACCATAATGAACTCTCAGTTTCAAAATACACACTGTTCTTTCTCCTCTCTGTACTTTTGTATCTTCAATACTGTTTTTTAGTGAAACACTGCCCACTCCTTTATACCTAGTGAACACCATCTTATCTTTAGGGCTTAATTTAGAAGTCTGAGTGAGGTAGGTACAGCTTTCATCATTTGCACTTTCACAACATGCTGTATAGAAGAGTTGAACATTTGCTTATCTGTATATCCCATTAAAGCCATAAGTTGCGACAAGCGGTCAGCGATCATTGCTGTGTACTTTACTAGTGTGTCCTCATTGCCTGGTACATGTCAGGTGCCAAATAAACAATTGTTGAATAAACTTACATTTGAGCCCAAGTAAACATTAGTCAAAACTAACCTAGTGTTACTTTAAAAAAAAATTCCTAGTACAGTTATTAAGATTTTAAAAAATAACTGGAGAATATCTAGTAAAACGTGTCAAAACACAACTCACAGTTTCAACTTAATTATTTCCATGCTTTTGACCTTTATAAATCTTCTTAGCTTAATTCATTTTCTATTTAAAACCTATATTTTATCACAATTTGGCAGATTTTTGTTTGCTGCCTACGAGCACTATAAAGGTCACATCATTAGAATTAGGCTAGTGGCAGAAAACAAAACACAGTAATTACACACACTACAAGTGAGTGACTTCATTTTTTGTGTTGTCCTGCAACTTTTACCTTGGGATCTATTTTTAAATGTTGTTGTTCAAAATTGAAAAATTATGTTTGAAGTTAATTCTGGGAAGTATACAAAACAAAAAAAAAATCACTTAGAAGTTCACCTCTAGAACCACTGTCATTTTACACAATTAAATAGTAAAGTACTTACAGTATCTTTGCTGGCTAGGGAACAATGAAAAAAAGGATTTTAAAAAAAGCTGCTAAGTAAAAGCTACTTCTTAAGTAGGTACAGACACTCTGGGCTATGTGTTTCACTTTGTTTCTTATGACTAACATTTACTAACATTTTTTTCTAATGATAAAATTATTTCAAACAATATTTATATGTCAGAGAGATAATTATATGACAGGTTAGCAAATTGGATACAAACTACAGTCCATTCTGGATAGTGTTGTATGAGACATAGGACAATGTTTACAATAATTGTCGAGGCACTGTTTCTCACTTCAAGGACTTCTCTATTACAACGCAAAGCAACACAAGGAAATGATTTACTGAATGCCCACTTTATGCAAGCACTTGAAGAGACAGGAGAGAATTGAAACACAGCAAGAGCTTGGAGGAACTACCAACCTGGTAAAGAATAAAAGGACATGTTCACAAAGGACTATATTTTAGATAAAACGAAACGAAACGAAACAAAACAAAACATGAGTTAAAGATAAACAGAATGCCACCAGAATCTCTGAAGACAATAGAGACAATCTACTCTGAAGACAATAGAGACAATACCACTGTGTGTGTGTGTGTGTGTTAATGTTTGTGCCTTTCTGCACTTATAAGAGGGTTGTCTCAGAAAGCAGGGTGTTCTAAATTAAATAACATGCTTTAAGCAGTATTTATATGACATTTTGATAACAGTGAGCAGAGGATATTTTTGGAGGTGAGGACTAGAATATTTGGGGCCTCTCATGTCACAGTGAAAAATAAATGTGTCTTCACCTTGGTTGACAGGAGTCACATTTTAATACTTTTGGTCTCTATCACACTAGTATTGAGTCATTCAATAATTGGTGGTGGTGGTGCTGTGCATGTGTGAGAAGGAAGGATAGAGAGAAGGAGGAGGTAGATGGGGGAGAATATTCACTAATACCGAGCCATTGGATATATTTATATCAGAATACTGTAACTCCAGCTATCCTGAATAAATCAACTGACAGTAGGCATAAAATAAACTATGAGGAAAGAGTCTATGACCAAATACAAGTTGAAACTACCTAGGCCCTAACTCTAGATAATGATGGAGATAAAAAAGAAGAGATTGATGAGAGAAGTATTTTATATGGAAGATTTCAGGGACTGATAAATTACTGTAAGGGCAAGCAACAGACTTGATACAACGCTGAGGTTTTATGGCTGAAAAACTCAGCAATTAGGGAAGCTGTTAGTGGAAATGAAGAAAGAGAGAAAATGAAGAGTTCAGTTTTTGGAAGGTTGAACTGTTATGTGTCAGTTTGATATTGCAGATATCCACATTTGAAGCTCAGGAAAGGGCCAGGGCTAAGGTTACACCTTTGGGGGCCTCTTGTGGGAAGGAGAAAATAGGGAAGCCACTGGAATGGATGAGCTGGACTGAGGGGAGAAGAGTAGACACCACTGACACAGGACAGCTGGATAGGCCTATGTTTAGAAAATCAAAGTTATAAAGAGAAAATAAACCAATATTATTCTCTGTAGGAAAATTCAAGGCAAGGGATTTTAAAAGAGAATGTAGAGGGAGTGTAACTCCCTACTCCTTAAGTGCAGAGTGACTCTTTGCTTCCAAAAATTAGAGTATAGAAAGAGGGGGGGAAAGGAACTCTAAGTAGAGAAACCTGGCAAATACTACCTCAGCCATGTGAGGAAAGTCAACACCGACAGTTATAAATCATGTTGATAGTACCTACCCTTAAGATAATGTGATGAAAATGGCATTTTACTTCTGTGGTCTTCTTTCCCCAAACTCATGACTCCAATTAAATTATGAGCAAAATGTCAGACAAACTCAAATTGAGGGACATTCTACAAAATACTTAACCAGGACTTCTCAAAACTGTCAAGGTCATCAAAACCAAGGAAAGTATGAGACACTGTCACAGCCAAGAAGAGCCTAAGGAGACATAATGCTAAATGTAGTAGTATATCCTGGATGGGTTCTTGGAACAGAAAAAGGTATTAGGCAAAAACTAAGGAAATATGCATAAAAGAATTTAGTTAATAATATACCAATAATGATTCATAAATTGTAACAAACATACCATATTAATGTTAATAGTAGTAGAAACTAGTTAAAGGGATATATGGGAACTCTCTGTGCTATATTCTCAATTTTCCTGTAAATCTAAGTGTTCTAAACAAATAAAGTCCATTTTTAAAAGGGAGAAAGATTGTAGGCTGAACAGTTCGCTTGGTCAAATGCTGCAGAGAGCCCTTGCTGGTGTGACTCAGTGGACTGAGTGTTGGCCTGTGAACCAAAAGGCTGCCAGTTTGATTCCTAGCCAGGGCACATGCCTGGGTTGCAGGCCAGGTCCCCACTTGGGGCTTGCAATAGGCAACCAATTGATGTTTCTCTCACACATCAATGTTTCCCTCCCTTCCCCTCTCTCTAAAAATAAATAAATAAGATCTTTTTAAAAAAATTTAAAAGGCAAATGCTGCAGAGATGCTAAGAAAGAAGTCAAAAGATAGGCCTGGGGGGTTGTAAATTTATAAACTAAGCTCCAAAGAGAAATTTCAGTGAGTACTGGGAAGGGAACTCAATTTACAAATAAGAAGGTGGTAAGTGGGCAATAAGGTCATTGAAGCAGTAAGAAGGATGTTGGTGAAAGAGGACTATCCTAAACAATGTAGGAGTTCAGCCCTGGGCTGGTAGCTCAGTTGATTGGAGGACTGTCTTGATGCACCAGGATTGTGGGGTTTGATCCCCAGTCAAAGCACGTACAAGAATCAACCAATGAATGCTTAAATGGATGGAACAACAAATTAAGGTTTCACTCTCTCACTAAAATCAATCAGTACAATTGAAAAAGGAAAAAGAGTGTAGGAGGAGTTCAGACTCCAGAGAAGCTCAAGAACATTTATAGATGGAGGAAGGAAACAGGTAAAAGAGGGAGACAAAAAAGCAAGTGAAATATATAATATGAGTATGTATTCAATTCCTCTTGCTGCTATAACAAATTACTACAAACTTTGTGGCTTAAAAGAACATATGTTTATTATTTTCCAGTTCTGGAGATAAGTCATCTGAAATCAGTTTCAATTGGCTGAAATCAAGATATAAATTGGCCTATATTCATTCTTGAGGCCCTCGGGGAGAATCTTTCTCCCTGCCATTTCCACCTTCTAGCGGCTGTCTAGATTCCTTGGCCTGTGGTCCCTTGTTCCATCCTCAAAGCCAGTGGGGTGGTTTCTTCTGCCCCCTCTGATCTCTGTTTTCATATTCCCTTTCTCACTCTGAGTCTCTATATAAGAACCCTTGTGATTACACTGGGCCCATCTGGATAATTCAGGACGATCTTCTCATCTCATGATTCTTAATTTAATCACATATACAAAGCCCCTTTTACCATGTAAGGTAACATATTCACAGGCTCTGGGGATTAGGACATAGACACCCTTGGGGGGCCATTATTGAGTTTACCACAGGGCACCAGCTGGGTCTTGAAGGAGATATAAGAGATCAGATAAGAATCAAAGGTGGATGTATCTGTTTTAACCAACAGAAACTGAGTAAGGTAAAGATGAAAAAATGAAGGAACTAAAAAACCAGAAGATTCTAAGGAATAATATACATGTTAAAATCTCCAAAGATGGGAACTCCAGAAATCTGCATAAAGGTCCCTTCAAATCTTTGGCTGAATACTAATTTATGTATATAAAGGTGAAATCTAAGAGGATAGGTAAACAATTCCTGAAGCTCACATGCAGCTGAGAATCTCAACTACAACTACATGGTCCTCCAATTGTGCTTTCAGGTGAGACCAGATCCCTAGCTAATACCTTTATTGTGGCTCTGAGAGAAAGCTCGAAATGGAAGCACCCAGATAAGTCACACCCAGGCTCCTGACCCACAGAAACTGTGAGATAATAAATATTTATTGTTTTAAGCTGTAGTGTTGGAGGTAATTTTTTACCTAACAAGAGATAATCCTATTGGCGAAAGATGAACTCCTGTTACTCCCATACTATCACATGGTGTTTTAATTATTTTTACCTATCAGATGGTATTTTAATTATTTACATAATCATCTCCCTCTCAAAGTTATTGATTCCTTCAGGCAGGAATCACTGTGTGGCTCAGTGTCTAGCACATGACTGGCACATCACTCAAAACAACTGATAATAGAACTAAACTGATTTGTACTATTTATCAAATGATCGTCATGACACAGGAGGAGCAGTGTGGTATAAAGCAGAGATAGACTGTATTCGTTAAAATTTTCCCACTTCATTCACTCACTGTAAGATCTTTAAAAAGAATTCTAATCTTCCTATAAGTCTGCTTCCTTATATGTAAAGAGAATTATAAAAGTACCTACCCCATACGGTTTTTATAAAGCTTAGGTGAATTAATGTTTTAAGGTCTTAGAACACTGGCACATAATATTCAATGAATCTTAGATATTATTTCTTACGTACTTCTGGGACCAACTGGATGAAGGAACTCAGGATGTGTAATTTGTAAAGGACATCAAATTTATGTGGATTGCAATGCTCTAAACAGCAGTAACCCATTCTTACATGATAATTCCCTTCCACAAGTATTTTTAAATACCCAACTGTGTAACCAGGTACTGCACTAGTTGTTGGGAAGAGAGATATGAGTAGGTCAGTCACTGCCCACAAAGAGATCTTCTCACTGTCCTCAAAGAGGTCAAATAGCTGAACATATAAACAAATAAATGGTATGTTGGAGAATTCATAGGGTACCCTGCGGGAGCACAAACAGGTGGCACTTAAACTGGGGAAGGTTCCTAAATAAAGTGAGGCAAAATTACCCAGGTAGAGAAAAGGAGGGAGGGTGCACCAATGCTCAGGTATTAAGGCATGAAAATGTATGGTGGGCTCACAGAAATGTAAACCGTTTGGTATGAGTGAACTTGGAGTGCCTGGGTAAGCATGGTGACACCACATTTTTCCAGTCCCAATACTGCTTCTGATTCATGCGGAGAGAAGGGAAACCTGGCATCTTTCCCACTACCACCAGCCTCTCGGTAACCTTTCCGGATGTTTCTAATTTCCAAAATAAAGTTATAACTCTAAAAGTTGTAGAATGAAGCAAAAAGTAGTTGTTTACAAACAAATGAGAATTAAACTTGCACCACACTTCTTATCTGTGACATTAAATGCTAGGAAATAATGAAGAAATGCCTACAAAGTTCTAAGAGTAAAGGATTATGAATTTTCACACTCAACTGTAAAGATAAAATAAAAACATTTCCTGTTACATGAGGATTTAGAAAGCATACTACCCATGATCCATTTATGACAATCACTTGAGCACACCCTGATATAAAACAATATAGGAAAAAAAGGAGAGAAAACGTTGATCTAAAAAATCGTATATAAACCATGCATACATTTCAGCTCATCATTCTCAGCCACCACTAAAATTATGGTTTAAAAAAGATTAAATACATATGAGATACACACACACACACACACACACACATACTATATATAGAGTATACATATGTATGCTATAATAGAACAAAGAAAATGGAATAGGGAACATAGGGACATCTGACCTATGACTTAACAATGATAGCACTGCATGCTAGAAATAGCAGTTGCTTCAATATGTTGGGGAAAGTTATTTTCCACCCAGGATTTTGTATTCAGTGAAATTATCAATCATGTCAAAGTACAATGAGGACATCTGCGGATAAATGAGGATTTAATAACATTTACCTCCAAGTGTTATTTTTTAGAAAACTATTGGAGAATCTGCTCGTGTAAAACTAGGCAGATGTCAAGAAAGAAGAAACAGTAAATCCAGAACAGTACAGTAGATAAAGAGGGCTTTGACGGCAGGCAAAAAAATGGAGAACACTGGGGTGCTTGGTTGAGGTCTCCGGGGAAAAAAGAGCATGAAAGGAAGAGAGTGAGAGATCTGATGGACATTTAGAAAAATAACTTAAGTATATGTATTTAAAGTGGGGTAATATATATTTTTTTTTCACTCAAGAATTTTTTCCTGGCCCCTCAGATTTAACTATCTCCCACAGATGGCTAGAATTTTTTAGTAAAAGAATGCAGAGAAAAAGAATAAAGCTTATGGCATGCAAAATAGAATTACGCAGTAAGAAAATAATCTTGCATGCCCAGCTTCTCTCGAGGGAAAGTCCTCCTTCCTGTACCAGTCACTTTCACCCTACCAGATGCCAGGCTTAGTCACTCAGAACACCGAGGTTTCTGTGAGACAAGACGTCAGGAAGAGGGGCATGGTAGGGAAAATTATACTGGAAGGAAAAGAACTGAGTGGTCATGATGGCTGCCATTATTTCCCTGTGGAAGAGAACAGCAGGAGCCTAGCTCACTCCTTCATCTGGAATAAGAACCCTGGGCTGCCCCACAGCAACCAGGCCTCAGAGATGCTGACTTAGTAGGAGAGCCTGATTTAGTAGAGATAAAACTGGGCATGTTTACCCAAGAAATGAGAAGCTCCTGAAAAGGAATTATTCAAATTACCGGATCAAACTTAGCTTTAAATGAATTTGGACATTTTATTAATTTCCTCCTATTCCCCAGTGAGTAGGGACCAGGAAGGATGGCCTGACTGGATATACTCTAAATATTCCTCATGCATCTAAGTCACAATACCAAAGTTTTGCAACCTGCTTCATGCTGTATACAGATCTTTTGGTTTCAAAGATGGGCTCTGACATGTGATTAAAATATATTCATTTTCTTCCCCTCACCATTTCTGTTAATTTTATTTTTTCTCTAACCTTCTCTACCACTATATGATAAAACAGATGGAATTTATGCAACTGTACCATTGTTTGAATGAAATTAAAACCTAAATTCTACAAAGATATTTGATGTTTAGGAACAGTGTATGAAAACTCAACAGATAAATATTCCACCCCACCCTCCTCTTTTTAGTCAGGAGGCATTATTTCTACACAGAACTGGTCTTATGCTCTGAAACAAAAGACAACCCTCTTCCTAAAATCTGGTAAAACAGGCTGCAAGTGTAGTACAATAAGCAATGATCTCATTATGTATATTGCACATGTGTAGAAAAGCACCAGATATTTCCATCTGTCCATCTTTATCTGCAACAAATTGATTTCACAACTTGTACAGATGTTAAATGCCAAGCCCCATGTTAAAATGTTTGCCAATCCTGCTAAGCCTCAAAATATCTTTCCAAACAATGGGAAAATGTGGAGTCAAAGAGTCCCAGAGAGGAAAAACAGTCCCATGGTAAGGAGAGAGGGACATCCATGCCTTCCTTTACAAAGTAATTGAGAACTCCCATCTGCCAGGCACTGGGCTCCGTGCTCAGCGTACAGTCAAGATAAATGCCGGTCCTCCTCTCAGAGCATCCAATCCAAGTCGGGGCAGAGGAGGACCAGGTACATGTGAGGGTGCAGAGTTGTAAGCAGACAATCAGGCAACATTCACTGAAAAACAGAATTCCTCTGAGCCATGTTGGTTAGAGAATGAGGAGTTCTGATTCATTAAATCACCCAGTTATTCTATAAGAATAGGCAATTTCTAGAGTCAGAATTTAAAATTTAACAGTGAACTAATGAACAAAAGGTATTACTGAGTTCTCAGGAATTATTTCGAGGGCCATCTTCATTTGAACACCAAATTCCCCTTGACAATATGGCCTCTTTTCTCTCTCAGCACTGACCCTAGTTCTCTGAGGACCTCTGTTCTTGACTCCTTAGAAAGGCTCTCTTCCCTTTCCTGAGCCTCATGTGGGCCCTCCAAGGCTTGGCTTCTTCCTGCGCCCTTCTCTCCACACTCCCTCCGTGAGCACACATGCCTCTGGCTTCAAGCTCTGATCAGTATTGGGAGGACTGCCAAACCCACATCTTTGCTTGACCTGTTACCTCCATTCAGTTTCCTGTCTCCTCGCCCAGCCTGGCTGTTTCTCTGCACAGCAATCTATACCTAGCGATCCCACTGTCACTTGAAACTTGGCTCTTCCAAAAGTGAGCTCACTCTCTTTACATCCCACACTGGCTTCTTTTCCATCTGTCTGTAGTTCTAGCACCAACATGTTCTGTTTTTGAATAAACCACTCAGGCCATTCTCCAGGGTCCCCACTCACTCAGGGAAGATTTGATATGTCCACATTTATTTACAGCTACATTTGATCCCAGAAGTTTAACAATTTCTTTCAGTTTGTTTCCTCAGCATAAAAATGGAGGTATTGACAACTGGCTGCAGGACCAATGGTAGGATTCAAAAACATAATATATACGAAAGCATTTTGAACACCAGAAAGTCATGCAAGAATAAAATGTTAGGTGGTAGATCATGAATGTTGAAGTATTTTTCATGTGGGAGGTTATTGTCATATATACACACACACATACACACCTATGATAAACAGGGTTTTGTATGCTTAATAGAAAATCAAATTCATACAGCTTAGTACCCAGGAAAGCGTGGATATAGTATTTGTTTTTGGAACAATGAAATAATAGGATTAAGAGATTTTAACCATCTCAGAAAGCTTCAAGAAAGACATACACATATAGATGCATGCTTTTGCTATGTATCACATATATGTATGACTGTAAAATTATATAACCACATGCCAGAATTGCCTCCATCTTTCTCCTACTCCCAGCTATAGTTCTACTGTGGTTTTTATGAACTGTGGACTATGAATGTCCCAGGACTAAATTCCGCAGGCACACACTGGGTTGAAATCCAGGGACCACAAATGAATATCATGTATCCGTGAATGACTTGGGGCCAGCCTAGGTGATAGGTACCATTTCCCTGGCCTTTCAGCTATACATACACTACATGAAAGGATGGGGTCCCCTCCACCATCAGGTCTGTTTTCTATGATTAGCTCATCTGTTCCTGTTCCGCCTGTGATGCCTGCCATCACCACGCCCACCACAATCTTGAGAGAATACAGGATATTCCCGTCCTTATCACAAACCAGATGCTTTGGGTCACGGGTGGGAACCAGACTTGGCTCTCAACTGAATTTTATAGGGCCTTTGGGGCAAAATAGCAAGAAGTTGCAAAAGAAGGTTAACATTTGCACTCTCTTGGAAAAAATGTGAGGCCACAAAAAGTGTCTATTTCTGACTCGCTATTTTTCTCTTTTTTCACTCTGCTCCTATCTGGGGGTTTGTTTTTCATCAGTCCAGACTCCTTGCCTGTAGGTTTTTGTGTGTCCATATCTTCGTGGTTTTCGTTACTTTTGGGTGGGATAGGGGTACTGCAGAACTCTCAACTGAGAATGGTCTAGAAATGAGATAGGTTATGACTTTTCTATGGAGAGTTCTCATTTCCTATTTTTACTGAAAATGTATTGAGCGCTCTGATTTTTTAACTGTGTCTTCAGCACCTACAACACCTTCAGCACCTTGAATTTCCCTCCTCCAGGGTTTCTGGACAGAATACCTGCACTGTTACCCACTCACACCTTTGTCCTGTACCTTAATTCACAGCAATTTGACTTCTGTCCCTAGCACTCTGCTGAAACTGCTACATCATTTCCTAACCTTCAACTGTCACATCTTGGTGATATTTTTAGTCCGCATTTCACCTACTCTCTCTAGATCTCATTCTCTCCTCAGTATTTTTTCCCCACTCCCCTTTTCTCAATAACTTCTCAGTTCTTCTGCCCTGCAAAACTGAATTTCTCAGGTTTTGTTCTTAGCTACTTTTTCTTCTCATTTACAATACGTTTGAGCTCATGTATTCATTTACTCAAATTCAACTAAAACTGGTTGTATAGTTGCCAGACTTCCACAATCTATTGCTAGGTCTGACTTACCTCTTGTCAGAGAGCACTGGGGGTTTCTTGTCATCTGAGATGCTCACTGATTACAAGGAAACGCTCCCAAGTTGTGAATGTTACTCTTGGCACATGATCTTTAAAAGTTAACTGGGGCCGCCTGATTCATGGGTACATCTCAGACAATCTAAGTGTTGGTGTGAGGTGTTTTGACCTTATCTTTTTATCTTTAAATGATCTTTGGAATCACATGTTTCAAGAACTGAATTGTATGACCCAAACTCTATTACATCCTTATCTCTAAATGAGAAACAGAAGACAAGATAAACTCTAAGAGCAGTCCCTTCAGTTCTGAAAAACAAGCAAACAAACCTCCAAAAACCCTTATTTTTATTTTCAGAGAGCAGTTACAAGCTTTATATACATGCCTTTAAGAAGCATCTGTTTAATTTCAATCCTCTAGAAATGCACAATGCAGAAATGAAAGTGAGAACTGTGTGACTATAAAACTGTGAAAATTATTTTCATGCGTGGATTATGAGCACAATCTCATTAATAGAAGTCCAGATGGTTACCCTCCTCTTTAGCACATAGCTCATATTAGCTATCAAGGAAATAATTGTTCTACTAAGGCTATGTTTTCAGTGTATCTAAGACAGCAGTATAGTTATTAATAATGCTAACAATGAACACTTACAGAATGTTCATTATGTGCCAGACACAATGATAAGGGCTTTTCATGCTTATTTAATCCTCACAAAAACTCTTTAAGCTAAATTCCAAAAACTCTAATTATATTATTAGCCCTATTTTATGTATGAGAACACTGAAACTGAGAATTCAAGTAATCTGCTCAGAGCCACCAAAAACACTGTAATTCCCATTCATAAGATCAATATAAAATGCTTAGAAAATATATTACACATTTTCTATTTGTTTATATTTATGTCTAGTTTTTTTCCTGCCAAATCATATAGTTGTGCACGTATTTGTAGAAAAGCATCTATTAAATCCCATTTGTTTCTAAGAAACCAAACAATAGAAAACATTCTGTAATACATCAGAGGATAATTTTAAATGATTACATTATAATGTTTGATTTGCTTTTCATGGTAAGGTAAAAATATATCTGAAAATAATGGATTTTAATTCAATTGTACCATGTAATTTTAATTTGGTCCTGGAAAGGCGGGTTATTAGGTACTCGAGTCAATAATCACTGAATTATATGTTCCATGATCATATAAAATGACAAACAAAAAAAATATATGATTAAGTTTTGAACATGTAAAGAATAACTCATTCCCTCAGTAAACAAATATATATTAGAAGATTGTTCTAGGGACTTCCAGATTCAGCACTTAAATACAAGGAGCTAGGAAGCAGTCATTCCAAACTTTGCAACAAGAAAAAGCTGCTCAAACTGAGAATCAGTGACTTTTCTTGGACTCATCAGAGAACTCAGGTTGCAGGACAGTAATCCTGAAATCTGGAGTCCAGGCGAGTCCAGGCACTTCCAGTCAAAAATCTGTTTACTTGGACCAAAGTCCCAAGAGCTATAAACTGGTAAGAACACTTAAATAATAATGTTGATGAATTTTTGAAGGCTGAGTGTAGATGAGCATCAGCATGAGAAATTCCTGGGAACCATAGTCTCCGAGGAACCCCTATACTTCTGTAGGCTTTACCTACAGCATTCCCACTAGATTCTCACTGTGAAGATCTGTGAAAGATCCCCTAGGGCCTCTCACAGGAGGGGAGGGGTAAAACTGTGAGATATACCCATATCCTTTTGCATAACAAAGGACTTATTCTCCAGTGAAAAATACTTTGACAGAGTTTAATAAATGATTGGAGGAAGAGTTAGCCTTCCTGTCTCACCTAAGAGGAAAAAGAAGTCAATAGGAGTTGAGCTTCAAGGAAATGAACTTGGAATGCTGCAGCAGGGAAGGGAAGATGGGGCAAGGGAAAAATAAAAGCTATAAGGTAGAGCTATGTCTGTGACAGTCACAGTCCCCGACACAGGCCCACCAACGCACTGTGATTTAATCAGAAAACTGGCCAGTGCTCTTCCTCACCATACCATACCAGCAGGGCTGACATAGTAAGATTATTAAAACTTACAAAGCTACAAGACACAGACTCTCAGAGAAGGACTTAGAGAAGCCCAAAGGAAAGAGGGGAGACAAAACAAACTCCTACTCATATTGACATAAATCTTCGCATTAAAGGTCTGCTTACCTCAATTATTAAATACATCATGTGGGATTTTCAACAAAAATGATGACATTCTAAAAGACAAGAAAAACAATGAGTAGAAAAATCAAGCATCCGAGTAAGACTCAGATATGTCAGAAATCTTGGAATTGTCAGAGTGGGAATTTAAAATAATCTGATTAAATGTAAGGGCTTTAATGGAAAGGGAAGACAAATGCTAGAACAGATGGGTAATTAAGCAGAGATAGGAGCTCTAACAAAGAATCAAAAGGGAATACTAGAAATCAAAAACACTGTAAATGTAAAATGTCTTTGATGGACTTGTCAGTAGACTGGACATAACTGAAGAAAAAAAATCCATTAATTTGAGTATATGTCAGTAGAACTTTGCAAACTAACATGAAAAGAGAAAAAAGAATGAAAAAAATGCAACAAAATAACCAAGAACTGTGGAAAATTACCAAAGGTTTAACATATGCAGAAGGAGGGAGGTGGGGAAAGAGAAAGAAAAAGAAAAAAAATTTGATGTAATAAAGACTGAGAATTTTTCAATATTTAATGACAGACATCAAACTACAGACCTACGAAGCTCAGAGAAGACTAAGCAGTATATATAACAAACACCTTTACATAGGCATATCATTCATATTCAAACCGAATAAAACCAAAGAGAAAGAGAAAATCTTGAAAGATACAAGGTGAAAAATACACCTTACTTACAGAGGAGCAAGAACAAGAATGACATCACACTTCTCTTTGGGAGCTATGCAAACAGCAAGAATGGATTAAAATATTTAAAGCACTGAGCCCTGGCTGGGTGGTTCAGTTGGTTAGAGTGTCATCCAGACACACCAAGGTTGAGAGTTTGATCCCTGATCAGGGCACGTGTAAGAAGCAACCAATGAATGAATACATAGGTAGAACAACAAAGCAGTGCTTCTCTTTCTTTCTCTCCCGACTTCCTCTCTCTAAAATCAATACGTTTAAAAAAATTATAATATATTAAAAAATAAGATATTTAAAATATTGCAACAAAACCCCCACCAACCTAGAATTCCAGATCCATTAAAGTTATCCTTAAAAATGAAGGAGAAATAAAGACTTTCAGGCAGAGAAAAATATATGAAGTTAACACTAATTAAAAGAAAACTGGAATAGCTCTATTAATTTCAGACATGAAGATTTCAGAATAAGGAAGATTATTAGAGATAAAGAGGGCCATTACATAATTATGAAAGGGTCAATTCTCCATGGAAACATGATAAAAATATTTTGCATTTAAAAAAGTGAAAATACAACATACACAAATTTGTGGGATGCTATAAAAGCAGTGCTTAGAGGGAAATTTATACTGTTAAATGCATATGTTAGAAAAAGAAGAAAAATCTAAAATCAGTAGCCTCAATTTCCACCTTAATTAAAGAAAAGCATTTAAAGCTTAAGGCTAACAGAAAAAAATAATAATGAAAATAGAGCAGAAATCAATGAAATTGAAAACACAAAATAGAGAAAATTCATTAAAACCAGAATCTGGTTCTTTGAAAAGACTGATAAAATTGGTAAGCTTCTAGCTGAGTTACCCAAGAAAACAAGAGAGTAGACACAAATTGCCAACATTTGAAATGAAAGAGAAATAATAACCACTAATTTAATTGATGTTAGAAGAATTATAAAGGAATATTATAGACTCCATGCCCACAGATTTGATAATGTAGATGAAATAAACCAACGTTTTGAAAGATACAAACAGAATTTACTCATGGAGAAATATGGAACCCAACTAACCCAGTATCTATTTAAAAAATTGAATTAATAATGAATAATCTTCCAAAAGTATAGCATCAGTTCCAGATGGTTTTACCTATAAATAGTACTCTACATTTAAGGTAGAAATTTTGCCAATTTTCCACTATCCCTTCCAGGAAATACAGTCAGAGGGAAATTTTCTATTTTTTAATGAGACCAACATTACCCTAATACCAAACCCAGTTAAAGATATTACAAGAAAACTATTGACCAATATTTCTCCTTAGCATAGATATAAAAATCCTAAACAAAATAATAGCAAATCAAATCCCACAATAAATAAAAAGAATTACATATCAAAGTGGGTTCTATTCTAGTTATATAAGGCTTGTTCAACATTTGAAAATTAATCAATGTAAGCTACCATATCACAAGCTAAATAAGAGAAAAGTGATCATTATATAAATTATTTAAAATGTATGAAAAAACCTCACTGAAGTCAGAGAGGGAGATGCTTACCTAGGTAACTTTGGAAATGAGTGAAGCCTGTGTGAAAGTACAGCAATTAACTCTACCTGGTAGTGTAACCTCATTGAAGAAGTTGTTTTCCTGGGTGTATGGTTAACAATTCTGACACCACTATATGTGTATACTAGAGCTGAACAAGTGATGGATCGTGGATGATGGCAATTGGGCTTCTCACTGCTGGAGTGGGAGGTTGTGAATGAGCAAGGAGTGGAGACTAAAATATCACATGTAGCAAGGATTAGACTAGGAAAAAATCAGTGTCAACTAAAATTCAGCTACATATTGATATAGTTACACATATGTGTATATATAAAGAAGTTAGGGCACACTCCATACTTCCTTATTCAGTCAGCTAAGCAGGTCTGGAAGGCATCTTGTAGGCTTGGCATGTTTAAGGAACAGCAGTGTGGCTGGATGAGAGTGAGCTGGTGGAATGACAATGAGGTACAAGAGGTGAGGTTGGAGATGAAGATCATGTAAGAAAGGAGTCTGGCTCTCATACAAAGGCAAATGGGAAGACACTGGAGAGGTCTGAGCAGAAGAGGGACACATTCTGACTTGTGTTTCAACGAGATCACTTTCACTACTGTGTGGAGAACAGAACAGATTACTAGGGGTCAAAGGTGATAAAAGGAAGACCAGGCAATGTATTCAGGCAGACAAGGTATGCTAGTTTACACTACAGTGATAGTGGTGCACATGGTAACTGGTTAGAATCTGGGCAAATTTTGAAGGAAGAGGCAGTAGGGTTTTTTGATGGATTTGGATGGGAAGTGTGAGAGAGGAGTGGAACAAGAATTTAGGCCAGAGCAAAGGAGTTAGCAATATAGGTGAGTTTGCTTTAGAATTTAAAGAGCATTATATAAGGTGATATTAACTAGTTCATTTTGTACCAGAAGCCAAATATCTGACAGATTAAAATTTCATTCTAGTCCACTGTAACGTACAGTATTTCACGATTTTCAACACATATTCATTCTGCAAATTCACTAGTCTGAGGTCAGTTTACGACAATGGAAATTTTCAATCAGAAAAAAGTTTTATTATAAGAAACAATGCCATCAGGTAAAAAAGCAGAAAACTGTGCAATTATGGCAAAATGTTTAAAAATATCTACACATTTGCCCCCAAAGGACTACAGTACTTAACTACATACCTGAGCACTGAACATTTAATGACATTTTAAACAGTTTCACACAGGGAATCAGATTCCTTGCTGATCACTCCCACTTTTTCTCATGCACCAATGAGATGAACTTGATGCTTAAGCATCAACTTTGTAGGATAACAGAAAACAAAGATGGAGACTAAAGAATACAATTAAAACTTTCCTATAATATAGTTATATCAAGTCCAGTTTTCAATGTCTAAAAAATATATAGGAAAGTGCTACATACATTCTTCAAAAGCAAAAACAAGGTTAAAGTGGGACCAGCATATTTTAGACCTTTATTTTAATTCTGTGGTCCCTATTGTGCATTTTACTTATATTCTCAACATACTATGCAAAGGTATCTTAACAATCTATACATATATCCACACATATTACCCATCTTAGTTTTCTAGGGCTTCTTCTCAATTCATTTTAAAAGTGGCAAAGCATCCCAGCTATATAATTTAAACAAATAGTTCTTCATACAAAATTCAATATATATTCTACACCCATAGCAAATTCTAAACCTTGGCTTTAACACACTATATTTTGATCGCACCATTAATATAAATTATTATAGCAAAAAGATCAACTGTTGTGCAGATCAACAGGAAAAAAAAAGTGTACTGTGGAATTAACCACAGCATGTTTATTATCCTCCTACATATCATATAGCACATGTAAATTACTAACTCAATATTCCATATTATGCTTTCAAGTAACACATTTTTCCTTAATAAATACAGAAGATTGTCAAAAAGCATCAGGAAATCTTAAGATATTCAACAAAGTTTTCAAAAATAAATTACATGAACATCTCTTGCAAAAGTTATTTTTGTTTCCTTCCCTCTGCAATGCAACACTGTAAAGATGCTTCAAAAAACTCACAGAAATAGCCCCCAAACAGCATGAAGATGAAGAGAAGGAAAAACTGGGGAGAAAAATAAAAGTTCATTGGTTTACAAAGTATAAAGAGATTATAGCTACACTGTCAAAGCCAGTAAGAAAACAACCACATTATCCAACTTCAGAAGACTAAATTTTAAAATATTAAATCTATAAATCCTGTCTACTTTGAATTCTTCTTCAGAAAACATTTCCTCCTGTAGAGGTCTAAGACAAGTAGTTTGTAAAGTTTCTGAAAAATGAGGTATGTGATGCAAAGAGGCATGTTTCAAAATTGTTTCACAGTGTCACATCACAATTTGTGCAAGAGTTTCTAATGAAAACCATGCCAATTTGTTTTCTTTAAGAAAATTAAAATGTTGCACATGAGGAGAGTCTGGCCTATACTTATATATACCTTTACTGATTATTCTAGCCATAGTCAAAATTAAGTTCCTGACCCAAATATCTACAAATGATATTACAAATGAGTTGGTTTGTCTTTCATGTGAATATTCCTGATTGTTAGAAATTCATCAGTTAATATGAAACATGATTACATACCTACACTGCTATAGTTCTATTCACTCCTTTCCTTCTCGATCATCTTCAGCTAGAACAAGGTTTCCACGGTGAAAATATTTATCACTATTAAGTGCAAAAATTTTTTTAAATGAGGTTTTAATTGTCACATGTAACTTAAAAGCCATTAGGTTCAACCACTGCAGGAGTTTTGTTTCTGTAAAACAGAATTTTAAAAGTAGGTGTAAAACTTCACATTATGCTCTGTGCAGAACAGAAATAAGTTACCTTTCATTCTACCGATAAAGGCTAGAGAAGTAGAGGATGAAAAAGGAGGTCAGGCAACAAAATGGCCCGTGTTAGTGCAAACTATGTTTAATGTTCTCGCTATTCAAAGACTGAGTCCAGTTAGACCAATAACTGACCATATCTTGCTATTAGGTAAGTAGAGAATCTTATGAAATCACAAGAGTTCAACAGGTAAAGTAAAATGGCCACAAAACTAACATACCAACTTGAAAGGTAGGCAGAGGCTCAGACAATTTAAATCTATCTAGCTATACCCATGTATTAACTTATACTAGCACCAGCCACCTGTGAATTTGAGCCCTTTCGGGATTTTTAAATGAGACAGCATTAGCACTTGAAAAAGTTAACAGAAAACAGGTACTTTAAAACTTAGCTTAAAGTAATATAGGAAATATGAAACAATCAGATTGAAAGTTCTGAGATGATTTGTTTTTTCTTCGATCTACTCTAACACATTTAAATCTCAGTACACTGGAAAACAATACATAAATATATATATATATTAATAATGATAATCTAAGTTAGTGCTTCTGTGTTGGAGAGGTCACAGCTCAAGTCCTAGTGATATTGCCTCAGATTTTTACCCGTATTTAAAATAAAATATCACATCAAATTAGTTTGGTTGTCTCTAACCAATACCCTAACTGCTCTTATAAGACTGCATAGTTATTAATTCATCTGGTATCTCAGAAACTATTTATCACAAAATTCTAGAATGAAAATGATTGTTTTTATACCACACACAAAAAAAATGCTGATAATTGCACTTTGTTACCTTTTGCTTACTGAAGTGAAAAACATCACAAGGACAAAAACGTCCCTCTCTACACTGTAATTTTTAAGAACACCCACTTTCATGTACAAACTCAGCTTTCTTAAACACTAGACATTTCTTATACTGTTGCAAATTTCATAAAACACTAGATGTCTGTGAACTCACAAGCCCTGCTACTCAAAGTACTTTCTGAAGACACTGAGGGTAGAGTTTAGCAACAGCACATTCAAAATGCCGGCCAAGGTCCCAGAGCCGATCTGGGGTCTCATACACTTTCATCCATTGGTCAGTGATGTCATCATATTGGTAAAGGGAATTTTTTCTGCTGGTTCTGAAGACATGTTCTTCAACGGTCACTTGAGTAGCTCGAACAAATAAATGAAGTTTATTCTGGAAAAGTACCAGTTTAAGGTATGGATTTATAGACTCATCACATGGAAAGTCCTTCTTACGAGTCCATTTATTTAACTCAATGTCATAGGCTTCTACAGTAAACATGCGCTGATGATTTCCACAGGTTCCAGCTATGTAGTAGATAGAGTCTTTGTATACAGCTGCTAAGCCCTGGATTCTAGGCACAGTCATAGGGGTTAAAAAACCCCAGTAGTCTTTCTGAGGCTCATAGAAGAGGAAAAATTCTCCTAAAAAAAAAAAGAAGAAAAAAAACAAGACAAAACAAGAATAGGTACATTTACATGTCTTTTTGGTTGTATACTGAAAACTAAAGAACATAATTTTCCAAATACTTCACTTCCTAAAATATTGCTTTTATAATCTCCAGAGATACATTATAAAATAGCTTAAAATTTATTTGTTTCATGGCACAACATAACACATAGTATTATAGTCAACCTGAATTAGGGGTGTTCATAATGGGGAGAGGTGAGGAGTTACTTTGGCTTGATGGCAGAATAATAGTTAAAAACTTGGTTCCATTTCTTCTATCCAATTGTGTATTTCAGAAAACTTATTTTAAGCTAGGATTTTAAAAAAGCATTATTACTAAAGGTTAGCCAGTGAGGTCAAAATATATATATAGCTTCATCATGAATAAATCACTATAAATTTATGTGCTAATTATTTAATTATAAGATAGAGTATAGAATTGTTCAGATTTGTGTCTCTGTGCCACTTGTGTGTTTTAGTGTTTCCATAAGGCAAAGACAAATATTCAAGAAGTGAAAACATGGCTTTAACATGATAGAAGACACACACATAGTTTATGGAGTTGACTTTGAGTCATTTTCAATTCTATTTTAACAATAAAAGGGTGTTCTGAGTCAGACTGCCAATATAAAAATGTTGAAAAGAATTAAATTAGTGAAGACTGACAAGTGTTTGGCTAATTATAACATTTCTACAAAATCCTTGACATAAAAATCTAAATCCTTTATAAACAGATTAAATGATACGACAATAGCCACAGACAGTACAGTACAATGTGAGCTTCTGATTATTCGTGTCATGTTTATTTATATAGAGACTTTGTTTTGATTAGCAATGGCTATTTCTAAATTGAACTTCTCCTTGAAAACTGTTTTGAAGTAGGTTTACTCTTATCTACAAATTTAACTGCCTGCTTAATAGTAATGCTGTAATTTCAAATTTTCTTAAAATAGCTTGTTAAACTCTCAGCTTTTGCTTGCACATCACCTGCCCTTCAATGATGGACTTGTAACAGGATTCTTAGTAAGGCTAGGAATTAAAACTTTCTTAGCATGTACTACCTACCTCTCTATAAATTTCTTATAAAAAGATGATACATTTAAAAAGTTGCTTTTACGTATCTAAAATCACTTTAATAAATTAAAAGCAATATGGCCAGCCCTGGCCAGGTATAGCTCAGTTGGTAAGAATGTCTTCCCCATATGCCAAGGTTGCGGATTCAATCCCTGCTAAGGGCACATACAAGAATTAGCCAATGAATGCAACAAAAACTGATATTTCTCCGTCTTTCTCCCTTCTTCTCTCTTTCTAAAAATCAATAAATAAAAAGATTAATAATAATAAAACTGAAAGCAATGATAGGCAATTAAAAAAATCCTCAAAACATCAGGTTCCTGTTATATAAAGTACAACCTTGGATTAAACAATATTCATTCAAGCCTTGAAATTCTATTAATTCAATGCTTTTTTGTTTTAGTATTTATATTAATATATAACTTTTACCTTCCAAAAGAATGTCTTACAATATATTCTATGCCTATCAACTAACTGGTCAGCCAGTAAGACCAAAATATATGTAAAGAGAGCTTCACCATATTGTTTGACTTAACCTATCCAACCATAATTCATATATTTTACATCCATTTTGCATACCATTTTTCTGCGAGATCAACAAACCTAAATCATGCCCATGTTTCCATTCAACTAAAATAAGGCACGAGAAAGTACTAATCCTTCTGGAAAATTAACTTTTACTGATTTTTAAACATATGGGCTCAGGCTCTTGTAGGAAATTTTAAGTCAAATAAAGGATTAGAGCAAAGAACCTAATTTAAAGGAAACAATAAGATAAGAACTAAAAACTTACGTATATCTCTACACAGAAGTTGGCCCTTTTTTCTTGCTTTATTTTATTCGGCTGACCAAAAAGTCCTTACATTTTTTCCATAAAAGACACATTTTTCGTTTTCACCAATAACTTTATTGATTTGGATATTTTGAATATGTTGCCTATCTCCTGCTATTGGCTGCTAGCCAGTAAAGGCCAGGGTGCTGCTCAACACCTTCCAATGTATAAGACAGTCCCACAGCAAAGAATTATTTGGCCAAAATGTAAATAGTACCAAGAAAGTTCAAAAACCACTTTTGACACATTCATTCAATCACAGCACCTTCTCCACGCACTGCACAAATGTTATTTTGCATTTCAGTTGCATTTTTACCTTTAAATGATAAAGCATAATGTGATAAAAATGTTGCATATTTCCTTCCATTTCCAATATTAAATTGACTACACAAAAATTCACCAATTTTGGTTTTTTAAAAATGCACGCTGATGTAAAAGCTGTCACAATACAATCTAACAAACTTGTTTTTAATGAAGTTAAAGATAGCTAAGCACTACTAAGCCATAGTAGGGAAAAAAATGCAATGTACCTTTTGGCCAACCAAACAGTAGCAGGTGAGGAAGACATTTATATATAAGCAATTAAGAAACCCAGAAGAGAAATAAGGATGTTGGTATTATCAACATATGTTCAACATTTAAACTAAAATGTGTAAAAACCAAACACAAGGAAAACATTAGTTATCTAAAATCAAAACCTTGGAGCAAATGTCTTATTTTCATACAGTTACTTTTTCTATGTCTGTATCATTTATAATCTTTTTAAAAACTAAGTATGTTAAATATTTCCTCTTATCTATATTGGTAGAAGTATGAAAAAGGTGACATCTCAAAGTTTTCCATTGAAAAATTTGGAAAACAACATATTACAGATGGCTGTGGTAAAATTAAAATCAGAAGCCTGTCACTTCAAACTCTGTAACTAAGTTTTGTAACTTTTGCAATCATAAAGCCTATGCAAAATTCTTGGGTAATTGATTAGTATGAGTTTAGTTAATACTTTGTTCTTTTTTCTCTTAAATTAATCTCTAAATAGTTGCTCTAACATCTCTTGATTATATATTATTGAAGAGAAAAAAAAAGGCATGCATCAACCTTGCATTCTTGTTTAAAGTCTTAAAAACAGATCTGAAATAGTTCTCCAAAAACACTAAACTATTATTTATTAAAAAATGCTTTCAGAAATACTTATTCTACATGATGTCAAAGCACAATAGGAACATAAAAAAACCTTCAGGATTATTTTAGTAACTTAAAAACATCTGCCTTTTTAAATTTTTAAAATTTATTTTGCATTTATTTATTTTTTAGAGAGAGAGGAAGAGAGGGAAAATGAGAAGGAAACATCAGTGTAAGAGAGAAACATCAATCTGTTGCCTCACACATGCCCAAATGGGGACTGGGCAGCAACCATGACAGGGAACGGCGACCTTTTGCTTGGTGGGACAGTGCTCAACCAACTGAGCCACATCTGTCACAGCTGCCTTTTTAGACTTAAAAGTTTATTTTCTTTATAGGTCCTTTAAAGAACAGACAGTTCCACCAAAGTTTATGATAAGAAAGCCCTACATATTCCTCAATTAATAAGAACAAACACCTGTTTTAGTATAAGTAAAACACAATTTGAACTGTTACCTTTTCAGGAAGAACTGAATCACTCAGGCACCTACCCTGTAAAACATAGATCTTCTCTTTGTACTCCACAGCATTATGAAACTCCATTGCAACAGGCATTGCACAAACAGTGGTCCAACAATTTTCTCTGCTGTCATAGCACTCCACAGATTTTAGTGAGTTTCTCCCATCACCTTCATAAACACGCCCTCCAATTGCATACATCTTACCACAGCAATACACCAGTTTGCAGCCTATTCTGGCACGAAGCAAGGATGGTTTGGATAGCCACCTATTGGTGGAATGGTCATACATCCAGAAATCATTTTCTGCCTTATGGTCAATGGAAACCTCACTGCTGCTTGGCCTGTATCCTCCTGCAATGTAAATGTCATTATCTGGTGATATAAGAATCCCAACTTCTCTTAGATCATTTGGTGGTTTGCATAATTTAAACACTCTTCCTGTGACTATATCTAAACAAGGCACTGTTTGCTTCTTTCCTGAGTGTTTGTGGGCAGCATCAAAACATATGATCATTTCAGATGCAGTCATTCCAAGTCTCTGTGTACAGCCATTAGTATTGGATGGTCCCTTCTCTACACAGCTTTTGGCTATAGCCTGTGCAAACTGAGGTGGGATTTTCTCTATAAATGTATCTTCCATAAGAGGAAAACGTATGCATTTGGCAAAAATTTCTGGAAGGTGCACTTCTCTTTCATTCTGCTCATGTTCAAACCATCTTACAATGCTTTCATAAACATGCTCTTCTCGGTCTACGTTTAAATCATCACTGTCTAGTATACTTATCAGTTGGTCTTTTGTCAACTGGAGAAATTCTTGTTCTTTGGTGACACACAGAAATTTTTTACGAATGTATTCTTTTGATCGATCTCTGAGTTCCTGATGACCATAATGATCAGCAAAGATGAAGACCCCAATAGAATTTTGTGGGTCCAAATGACTGATCATATACTTAGCACATTGGTCTTGGATGGAAGGAATCTGGAAGATGCTAGCTGCAGTAAACAAGGCTTGAACATTGGCCTCTGTCAGAACAACTCTGGAGGTGTAGGCATACTTCAACACTAAATCCATTGATTCAGCTTCAACACCAACTATTCGAACTTCTTTTTGAGAACTTTCTGTAAGGCCACTAGTGAACATGGATCTACAAAGGAAAGAGTACTTAATATTACATGTCCTATAAATAAAAGTTATGGTGGCAAATATTTAAAACCATAAATGTACCAAAAATATAACCTTTGAAACTGAAAAATATTTCCTAACATGTCTCCCAATCTTCTGAATGGGGATAAAATTTGCTCATCTAGCAGAAGGATTTAATCTGAGTAATCTCAAAAACCTCATTATCAGGACCAGTCCACTTTGTGCCAACTCTGAAAAAAGGGGAGAATACCATTTTTCATTAATGCATACCAAAAGGTGACATGAAATATGCCAGGAAACCTTATCTTCCTTGGAGACCCATCCAGGCTTCTGGTGAAGTTGCCTTAAATAGCCAGCCAAAAAATTTAGAATACCCATAGGGTGTTGATGTGATACCTGAGCATATAGAGACTCTCTAATAAAACTTTTCATGTCCTAGTAGAAATATATAAAGCAACTCCTGCCCAAATATATATCTTTAAATTTTTCATCTTAGAAAAACAGAATTCTTCGTAAGTTCTTACTCCCTATCTTCTCCTATTTAAAACTATCTTATGAATGCTTCCTTATTCATCATAAGGAATATAAAGAACATCATTTAACTTATCCTTGGGCATTTTGAAAACCGTTGCTTAAAGAAATATGCTTAATTTAATATTCTCCAAGTTACCATATTTTGTCTATTATATCTGTTTATGAATAAAGATTATGGGAAGAATCAAGATGGCAGAGGAGTGAGTGGAAATCACATTGACCTCCTCACAGGACCAATCTGGAATTACAACTAAATTGTGGAGAAATAACCTGGAACAAACAACTGAACAACAACAAGAGGAGCCTTATAACTTCATAGAGACAGAAGAATCAGCTTTAGCACACCCTGACTGGTAAGGAGTGTGGTAGAGACTCAAGAAGGCAGGCTGGGTGCCCACAGGCAACAGCACCTTAAGGATATTGAAAAGGCCAGTTGGATCCCTTGAGAAGACTGGAGTCTAAACCATAAGCTGGAATCTTCAGCCTACAGCACCAGAGCCTAAAAAATACACAGATAACAGCGAGCTTCAAAAAGCGGCAGGGTTGCTCTCTGCCAGAGACAGGCAGCGGGAGACGTAAAGAGTTGTTTAAAGATCCAAAACAAATTTTTATTTCCAGCCACTTACCCTGGTCTCTGGCAAAGGCAGAGATGCCTTTGGGCAAGAGATGCCTGAGGGAAGATTGCGGAAGGAAGCTTTGGGGAGAAAACTGAAAGAACAGTCAGTAAAATCGCGATGCTGACTCATCCCTCATATGGCAGCTGCCATCATGCTCAGGCAGGCAATTCCAGTGAGCAGCAACACCATGAGATGACACAAGAGCCCTGCCCCCAGGAGGGACTCAGCCCAGACCCGGTAGTGCTAAAGCCTGACTGCTGAGTACAGAATGGGAGCCACAGATAGTAGATCCCTGGCTAAAGGGGGCACAGAGTAGGCTAGAGACACTTGAGGAAACAGAGACTTTGGGGAGAGAACTCAGAGTAGCCTGAGGGATCCCGGTGCTGACTCATCCCCCATATGGCAGCAGCCATCTGGCTCAGGCAGACCACTCCCCTGAGTGGCAACAGTGTGATAGGACCCAATAACCCTGCCCCAAGGAAGGACTCTGCCCCACCCTAGGGTGCCTAACCCTGACTGCTAGTGCAGAGTGATTAGATTAACAGTTGAAGGAGACAGCCACAGACAGTAGATTCCTGCAAGTCACGAACAGACTGCCTAAGGTCAGACAGGGTCAACATCTGGTATCATCAGAGGCAGATCCAGAAAGAAAAAACAGTGGTCTCCTATCACAGAAGTTCACGCCACAAAAATCAGGACCAATTTAACAAGCACAAACAAAAAAGAAGTCTCACAAATAATGGAACGACATAGAAACAAACCCCCATTGAAGGGAAAGGAGGAATCCCCACAAAGAGAACTAAATGAAATAGACGCAAGTAAACTATATGATATTGAGTTCAAAACAACAGTTGTACAGAAGCTCAATGAGCTCAGTGAGCTCAGAGAGAATTACCGAAAACTACAGGGAAACTACAAGGAACTTACTGCAAACTATATCAGCATGAAAAAGGACATAGATACTATCAAAAAGGGACAGGAGAAAATGAAGGATACAATTTCTGAATTAAAGAACACAGCAGAAGGAATCAAAAGCATGCTGGATGAAGCAAAGGATTGAATCAGCGAGCTGTAGGACAAGGTAGGAAAAAACTCCCAGAAAAAGCAAGAAAATGAATAAAGACTCAAAAAGAATGAAGAGGCACTGAGGGAAATGCAGGACAACCTGAAACATAATCATATCTACATAATAGGGATACCAGAAGCAGAAGAGGAGGAGGAACGGATAAAGAACCTGTTTGAAAAAATGATGGAAAACTTCCCTAATTGGAGGAAAATGTCACACAAGTCCAGGAAGCACAGAGGGTCCCATTCAAGAGGACCCAATGAGGTCCACTCCAAGACACATCATCATTAAAATGACAAATATCAAAGACAAAGAGAGAATCCTAAAGCAAGCAAGGGAGAAAGAGGTAGTAACAACAAGGGAGCCCTGGTACGGCTAGCAGCCAACTTCTCAACAGAAACACTACAAGCCAGAAGGGAATGGCAAGAAATATTCCAAGTAATGAAAAGCAAAGGCCTGCAACCAAGACTGCTCTACCCAACAAGGCTCTCAATTAAAATGGAAGGCCAAAAAAGGACTTTCTCAGACAAATGAAGGCTAAAAGAATACACCTCCACCAAACCAGCACTGTAAAATATGCTAAAGCGACTACTTTAAGATGAAGAAAAAGAGTCTATGAATACACAGTTGCTTTCACAACTGCCAATATTTGATATTAGCAATATTTTTAATACTCATTAATCTGATTATGACAATGATGTGTTATTTTAGTTAAAACTTTATTATTTGTTGAAACTAAACCTGTTTCTGTATATTTCTGTCCTATTTCTATTATTCTTAAAAAGCTTGAAATGACTTTTTGGTATTCTTTCTGCATTTTTTGATTAAATGTAGAATTTTTGCCCTAAAAAAAAAAAACTATTAAACCTTTTTAAGATGGGTTGCAAATACTTTCCTATTCTATTACTTGTCCTTTAACTTTCTTATATGTATGTTACTGTATAGTCTTAAATATTTATTATAGTCATATTGTCAATATTTTACTTTTTAGCTTCTGGGTTTGAATACTGTACTTCAGGATAAGAAAAATATTATTTTGTATTTCATCCTAAAACTCCTTAGATTTCACATATGGATTTTTAACTCATCTGAATATTTTTTGTATAATGTGTGAAATTGGGCTCTATATTTTTTTTATTTCAACTAATAGTGGTCCATGCACCTTATTTGTTGAATAAGCCTTATTTTCCCCCTTGATTTGAAATATCAATTTCATCATATATTACATTGATAGATATTTATGTTTGCTTCTAGAATGCTCATTTTATTTCATTGATCTATTTGATTATTGCTGTGCTGGTGTCATGTTGTTTTAACTGCTGAGACTTTATAATGGATTTAAATTTTTTAATATTTTATAATAAATTTTTACATTTAAAAATATAAATAAAATCTGCATTTAGAAGAAGAAAGAAAGAACTCCTACCTTTTGCAACAACATGGATGGAACTGGAGAATATTATGCTAAGTAAAATAAGCCAGTCAGTGAAAGACAAATACCATAAGATCTCACCTGTAAGTGAAATCTATCCAATAAAATAAACCACAGGCATGGAAAGATGGAGCAGACTGAAAGCGACCAGAGGGGAAGGAGAAGGGACTAAACAAAGAACATGTATGAATGACCCATGGGCATGGACAACGGAATGGGAATTGAATGTGGGAGCAGGGGATGGGGTAGGATGGGTGGAGGAGGGCAAAGGGGGAAACACTGAGACAACTGTAATAGAATAAACATGATTTAAAAGTAAAAAATTAAAATAAAAAAGTATGGAAGGTTGATTTTAACACCTAATTCTAAATAAAATTTATAAATTAAGTGATTGTTTGAAGATAATGGCTTTTAAATCCCAAAGTATTCCCTTTAAGACCAAGCTTTTAAAAAAAATTTAAAATATCTGTGCATTTATGGGTCTTTCTTAGCCAAAACATTAAGTAGCCAAAAGCTTGGCTCTTTATTTAAGTATTTGTTATTTACAAGCATTATTTGCATTTCTTATCCTTCTTCCAGGTTTCTTTCAAGACTGCTCTTAAAATTAAAACATAAAAACCAAATAGAAAGCACTTTTTAAAGCTTTTCAGAAAGGGGCTGTGTATGCCCTAGAATGCTTACTAGATGCCTATTGAAGAAATTGGCCTCACACAGGTAATAAAATTAACTGTACAGATCCAGACCCCTCCCACTTTAATTTTAAATGTTATACTATGAAAAAAATCCTTAAATAGGAAGATTTCCAGTCACTTTTGAAATCTCCATCAAATGAATTTCAAATTCTGAGAAATACTGGAGAGATACATAGTATCACAAGGGCCCAGCTGGCTGCCTAGGTTATTCATATTTGCATCCTATTTTTACTTCTGCAATGTAAATTTTAAGTTTAATATCACACAGGGATTTTTTTTGATAACTGAAAACTGTATGTTCCAATGTATGAGCTGGTATTCAATTCAGGTGTTGAAAAACTCAATGATACAGTTACCAATTAAAAACAAAAATAAAGTCCTTTATTAGGCATAGATTAACTCCCAAAGGAGAACGTTGCCACATAGCCCTTTATCATGGGAACTACTACCGACCTGAATAGGCTGGTCTCACATATAGGAGCAGTATGACATCTGATGAGTTCTCCCTGTTCTAATAGGTTCTTTATGTAAATTCTATATGAAGTGGGCTCACACAAAGCCCTGAGCAGCAAAACATTTGTAATAACACAGATTTTAATTCTGACAAATCACTGGGGTCATGAAATTGCTAAGCCAGATTCCACGCTATTCAAATTTTCCCACCAGTGATGCAAGACTTAGAAAATATTAAGCACAACTTTCTAGACCTCACATAAAGAGAAGCACTGTGCCAAGAAACTTCCGTACAAAAACCACAAGCAGAAGATAAAAACTGAATCCTGAAGTTTTCTAGCCAAATATCTTCATTTGAATTCACATATCTACTTTCTTGTAAATTAAGAAAATCTATTATGGCATACTTCTTTTATAGTGATTTAATTAAGTCTTCAAAATTAATTTTAATTAAGTATGACGTTTAATAATATAAGATAGAGTACAACATTTTGGTGAGATACAGATATTTTCACTTTGAAATTTCAATTTTTTTTAAACTATTCAAACTTCATATAATAAAAACTTCTGAAAGGCAACTTTGAAAAGAATCCACACTCTTGTTCCTTAAAAGTCAAATTGTGATTAAGAAGTCTGCCTCTGGAATCAAATCCAACCTTTACCACTTACTAGTTAGATGATTTACACAGGCCACTTAATTTCCCCCAGTCTCAGGGGGTTTTTTTTCCACATGTAGAATGGGAATAACAACTGTGCAGAGACAGAATTGTAAGGATTACATAAGGCAAGAGCTTGATAAGTAGTTAATTATGACATATATTTAAACACGTAAATGACCTAACCATATCTAATGGATATTCCGGATAAGTGAATCTCACCAGCAGATTCTATTAACTAGGCCAAACTGTGTACTTTTTCTGTACTATGAGTTTCTTCTTTTTCCTTTGCAGCTCACTGTCTCACACTGGTTAATACTTAATAGTCCAATGAGCTACCCTAGCAAGTCTAAATGATTACATCACAAGCATCAGACTGAAGCGACTATATTTAACTCAGTATTCTGAGAAATAGGAACCAGAAACTACTCTCTGGAACACTACACTGCTATATGTTCTATAGAGGTAAACACCTTCAAAAGGAAAAAAGCACACTTAAAGAGTATGGTTGAGAAAATTATTTCCTGTCATTCATACACCATTATTAGACATTGAAAGGTTTAAAAAAAAGAGCACTTGAAACAAAAGAACTTAAACTCAAACAGGAATCTGCCTTTATCACTGAACCTTTCTTAAGAGTATGAACTTATTTTTTAGACTCAAGTTTTAAAATTTTACTTTTCAAAGTTTTATGATAATCAAAGATGAATATAAATGAAAATGAAAACAGCTTAAAAAATGCTTCTGGAAATCTTAGAAAAATCATGAGTCTGGGACATAAGGTACATAGAAAACTACATCACATTTATTTTATTTCACTGTTTTTATCCCCATGGCATTAAAACAATCTATTAACAGTTTCTTGTTTTGTTTTAAACTGTTAGAGTCACATGCACTAAAGAAATATGCATTGTGGGTAAATTTCTGGAACGAATTCTAGACCAGCACTGTCCAATAAAATTTTCAGTGATGGAAATGCTCTGCATCTGGGCTGTACAATGTGGCTGCCACTACCTACATGTGGCTACTGAGCACTTTCAATGTGGTTAGTGTGCCTAAGGAATTGAATTTTTTAATATTGTTTAAAAAATTGCCACATGTAGCTAGTGGCTGCCATATTGAGCAGCACAATTCCAGATGGTCTGGTCATTTAGCTGAAACAAACAGAAACATATTTACTAACAAAAAAAAAAAACAACACCTGAATTCTAGAAGAATCAGACAAGTCAAAACAAGGGGAAAAAATGTATGGCCTGTTACTATTTTCAAAAAACAAATTCATTGGTTTCATTTCATTGTAGCATGTCAATATTGTAATCAAATGGTCAATGGTGAGGGAGAAAGAGAACTCAGTGCGGGTATCGACACAAGTCTCTAACATCATCATACCTGAAGTAAGGGCTGATTGCAGCAAGAACGTTTCTATGACAGGAAAATGTTTTCCCGTGATCCACTTCCACTACAATGTCTGTCAACTGTCCTTCATCGTACATTGTTTTGAGTTGCTTAAGAATACTGCAAGCATGGAAGGGGTCCATGGCATCGCTGGCTGTGTCTGAAGATGCAATCCCATTCGGTGTTGGGGAAGACTTATTTAAATCTAGGAGGAGAAAAATCGTACAACTACAAGAAGTTCGGAGCCACTTACGGCGTCGCGGGTTTTTTGTTTTGTTTTGTTTGTTTTTGTTTGCTTGGTTTGGTTTTTATCCCATACAAAATAAATGGATGTATATGTACACCACCAAATGGGATCGCGAGGGAGGATGTGGTAGAGAGCGTGCTGCGATGCAAGTTCAAACACCAGACTACTCCTCCAGGAGCCCGGCGAGCCCGAGGTCCGTGCTCGCCGAGGCTCCATGCGGACAGACAAGGCGAAGTGTCTGTGGGGACTCCGCCGACAACCGGAACGTCCCAGGCGAGAGCCGAGGGCAGGAGCCTCACGAGGGACGCGCAAGGGATGACGGCCGCTGGTACCCCTTCAACCGCCTCCCGAAAGGTCGGAACGGCAGGGGGGTACCCGGCGTCCCTGATCCTGGTCCGGCCGGACCGCCCACCACCCTCCACGCCGTCCATCCTCCCTCCCCTCATCCCTCTTCACCTCTCCATCTTTCTCTCCGGCTCCTCATCGCCACCTCCACAGCTCGCAGGATAAACCTGGCCCCCGGCCCACCTCCCCCGCAACGCACCTCCCTAGTCACGATACGACCCACCTGCCGACGCGGCCATTTCTCCCTGGGGCCACGGCTCCAGCTATTTAAAGAGGAAATGTCATTTCGCTTCACTCTCTCCCGGGTTCCGGCTCTTCTAAGCTTCCCCTAACCAATGGGATGGCCTGTGCATGCGGCTCCGCCCATAGAGGTCCAATTCCGAGCGTTGATTGGTCGGAGTGTGCGCAAGGCTCCTCGGGAAATGTAGTTTTATTGCCCTGGCTCCCGCGTGGTGCGGCTCGGGTGGAGGCCAAAGCCGGGGATTCCTATTGGCTGATTCTGACGGAGGTGGAGAGTCGGGAGGTCGCCAGCCTGTGCCCTTGGGGCGCAAAGTGCCTGCCCAGAGAGGTAGTCTCCTGGGTGAGGAGACCTGTCATACTAAGGGTCTAGGGTTGAGGAAGCTCTTTAAGAGCAAATTTCCCAATTGTAGGCCTCTCTCAGGCCCCTGGATCATTTTTTCTTTCTTTTTTTTTTAAATCTTGTTCTTCATTCCCTAAACCTCTTGCCAACGACTAGCTTCCGGTATGAAAGCAGGCTGTGAAACCAGAGAAATTTGGAAATGGACAAGAGGGCTCTTGTCCAAAAATGCGGAAATCTGACACCCCACCCTGAAGAAAAATATCGGGAGGCCCAAAGCAACCCATCTCTGATGAGTCACCTGTGACACCCAATTGAAATAGCATTGCCTTGGCCCAAGTGCTCGGTTTCCTCAGATTAACTTGGTCTGGCTACAACGGCTGCTCAGTATTCTAATTCCCACTCACGCCTCGATTTCCTCTGACACTCCGGAACACCTGTTCCACTCTAAGAGTATGTGGACGTCATAGAGGGAAATGGAGGAGCTAAGATACTAAATAGTTTGCAATTTCCTGTTAAGAAATATTGGAGATTGCCTTGAGACTGAGCCAGAGATGATTACTGAACATGGGGCCTTAAATAGGACCCTTTAATTCTTGAGTCCTTGCCTTCTTCATCTGTAACATGTGAATAATTCCTGTTATATCGGCCCCATAGGCGGCAAGCTATTTGAAACAAAGTAGAAATTTTACTATTCACATATTTTTTTGCCTTGTGTTTCCATTATCTAACAGCGTGCCTGGTACATTATAGATACTTAATATTTTAAAAATAAATGTTAGGTACAGATAAACTAACATTGCGAATGCTACTTCTAGACCTTTGAAATGTAAGGAAGTATTATCAAGTGAATTGGGAAGAAATTTCTAGCGGAGATGTATTTAGCCCATGCTTGCATTTTTCCTAGCACAAAAGGTTAAACAGTTGAACTTGATGAAGGATCTTGGAATTTAAGTTGTCATAGAGAAAGAGAAAATCATGAAAAACAATCCAGTTCTGTCCCTTCGATCTGCTGAAAAATTTAGAGCTCAAAGTGTTACGGAACAAAAGGACCCATTGAGGGGATGCCCAGATGCTAGTACCGAAACAACGACACCCTCCTTCCCCGGGACCCCTCGGTTGTGGGTCCTTTGCCCGCCGCCCTTGGAATTATGGCTCTGAATGACAGAGTTTGGTGAAAAGGAAAGGAACTATTTATTCAAAAGTTATACAGGTTTGATTAATAGCTAAATGTCACCCTTTAACCTCAAAATCCCTTTTAAACAACCACCAGCACACACATCGTCCTGCCTTCCCCAGTTTGCCCAGGTAGGTCAGTCAGGCCAGTCAGGGGTACCGTCCTTCAGAAGAAAAAGAATAGAAGTCTGGGGCTCGCCTAGGCAGGCCTCTCGCGGGTCTCAGCACCATCCAATGTGTCACCGAGATCTCCAGCTCTTAATCCATAACCATGTGGCACCTTCTCATGGCCCACTAGCAAGAGTCCTTTCTCCCCTCTTTCTTCCCGCGTGGTCTTCACACTGTTCCCGAGTCTGTGTCCCTTCGTCTCTCCTGTCTCCTGTCTCTTCTCTTTCTCTCCCAGTTACATTCATTATTAAGTCTTTGAAACCTTCCTGATTAGCCTTGGTGATATGCAAAATAACCCTCTTCGCATATGAGGAATGAAGCTATCCTGCTATTGACAAACCAAATGACTCTCCATGGCCCTGCTCAAGGCTCCAATCCCCCATGGCAGCCTGCCCTGGGATGAGGAGAATATTTTTCTTGGACACCCCAATCTCTGGTCCCCGTTACAAATACCCTTTGTGGGGGAGTCCTGGCTGTGCCCCGTTACAAAAGAACTATAATTCCATGTGCGTTAACAAGAATTGAAGTTTCCTGGGGCTGGATGTATGGATATTGATAAGCACTTATAACTCCTCTTAATGAATACCATGTCTGTGCAGCTCTGCAAGGATGAAATTGATAAATTGATTTAACTTTTGTTACTCATAGCTTTAAATTTTTTTTTTTGAGTTGCCTTCTAACTTACAGAAATAATAGGATTTCACTAACAATGTTGATGATACTGAGAGAAAAAAAAATGGCATCAGTCCTGAGAGTTGCCAGATTTAGCAAATAAAAATACAAGACGTGCAATATTTGGGATACACTTAAAGTGAAATATCATTTGTTATCTGAAATTCAAATTTAATTGAGTGTTCTGTATTTCATCTGGCAACCTTTTCAAACCTGTTAATATAGAAGTTTTCTTATTTGTGTTTTGTTTGTTTTTGTTTTTTTTTGTTATAGCCACCTATCTTAACCTAAGACACTTGGCCAATTTTTTTTCATTTAACTCTCCCCTAATTGTTTTTAATAAAGAGACTTGGCAATACTGTTTAATAACTAAAAGAAAGTTTTCTGATTCTTCAACCCACAAAAATTTATGAAGTTGTGTGTAGACAGAATACAAATAACAAAAAGCAATCTGAATATAGATAGGAAAAAAATGAAGATTTGTTTTTTAAAAATATATATTTTATTGATTACGCTATTACAGTTCTCATTTTTTTTCTCCCCTTAATTCCCCTCTGCCCCACACCTCCCCTTCCACCAGCATCCCCCCTCCGCTGAGTTCATGTCCATGGGTTGTACATATAAGTTCTTTGGCTTCTCCATATCCTATAATATTCTTTACCTCCCCTACTATTTATGCCGCTTATTCCCTGTCCCTTTTTCTCCATTCTCTGCCCCCCTCCCCTCTGGTCTCCATTTCTGTGATTCTGCTCCTATTCTCCTTGTTTTAGGTTGTTTTTATTTGTGCTCTTTAGGTTCATTTGTTAATAGTTGTGAGTTTGTTATCATTTTACTGTTCATAATTTTTTATCTTCTTTTTCCTAGATAAGTCCCTTTAACATTTCATATTATGGTTTGGTGATGATGAACTCCTTTAACTTTACCTTATCTGGAAAATACTTTATCCGCCCTTCCATTCTAAATGATAGCTTTGCTGTACAGAGTAATCTTGGGTATAGGTCTTTGTCTTTCATGACTTTGAGTACTTCTTTCCAGCCCCTTCTTGCCTGCAAGGTTTCTTTTGAGAAACCAGCTGTTAGTCTTAACAGGCATTCCTTTGTAGGTAACTGTCTCCTTTTCTCTTGCTGCTTTTAAGATTCTCTCCTTACCTTTAATCTTGGGTAATATAATTATGATGTGCCTTGGTGTGTGCTTCCTTGGGCCCAGCTTCTCTGGGACTCTCTGTCCTGGATCTCCTGTAAGTCTGTCTCCTTGGCCAGATTGGGGAAGTTCTCCTTCATTATTTTTTTCAAATAAGTTTTCAATTTCTTGCTCTTCCTCTTTTCCCTCTGATACCCCTATGATTCAGACGTTGGAATGCTTAAAGTTGTCCCAGAGATTCTTAAGCCTCTCCTCATTTTTTTAAATTCCTGTTTCTTCTTTCTGATCTGGTTGAACGTTTATTTCTTCCTTCTGCTCCAGATCATTGATCTGAGTCCTGGTTTCTTTCCCTTTACTGTTGGTTCCCTGAATATTTTTCTTTATTTCACTTTGCGTAACCTTCACTTTTTCCTCCATTTTGCAACCATACTCAACCAATTCAGTGTGCATCCAAATTCCAGTGTTTTGAACTGTGCATCTGATAGGTTGGCTCTTTCTTCATCACTTAGTTCTATTTTTGGTGATTTGATCTCTTCTTTTATTTGGGCCATATTTCTTTGTCTCAGCTTAAGACTTATCATTACAAGGTTGACACTTACATGACACTGCAAATGACTTCATTCTACTGGTCAGATGGCATTACATACTAAAGATTTCTTCATTGCTAAAAATGCATTTAAAAAAAAACAAGTAGAAGAGTGTAAAAATTGAGCCAATAGCCCAACACTATTAATTCTCAATGATATTTAAGAATGCAAAGGACAGCTTGTTCCAGGATTAATACTAAATAACCAAAGGCCACAGCTCTGTTTACAAATAGATTTAATTTGAAACTTAATAAAAATCTACTATCAACCAAGGAAGGCAGCCCCAAAAGTAAACCAGCTTTCTTCTTAAGGTATTAAATACTGAAGTAATTTTTTATATATTTGCAGTTTACAATAAAATTTAGTAAGGATGAGAAGTGAAAAAGCAAACCAGGACATTTGAAGGATTATATTTAGTTTAAATTAGACATTTAGAGCTTTATTATTTTAACATTTATTATCTATAAACCAAAATTAAAGATTTGTATAATCCTAGTTGTTTAAGAGTAGAAAAGTATTTACATTTAACTTGTAGCAAAGATGATGGATTATGAAACAGCACCTTTGGACAATGAGAAAATTGTTCACTTTTTTGCTGGGTTATTTTTTCTGCTTCCACTTGAAGAGAATGACTTAGCAATTATCAGCTTTGCCCAGACTACTGTCGATAATAATATCATACAACACAAGACTGATAGCAACTCGGATGAAGAAGGTGTAAAAGAAAATAGGACTTCACTTCTGCAAATTGATTTTGCTGTTTTCCAATTTCCCTTTTCAGTACTGGTGTAGGTTGTGAAATTGACTAGAGCTATATAAAATGAAAGTAAAGAGAGAATACCTGTGACTTGTACCTTTTAGCAGGTGACATCCTTAGATATTTATCTTTCTCAGGCTACCACTACAACAAAATATGATATTTTTCCTTGCTGAAGACTTGTGTGTTGGCTGAATTAATGCCTTAAATGAAGCAACAAAAGTCATTACTTGAATATAAATTTAATATGACATCATATAGTTAAAAAGTTTTTTGTTTTAATTTCTAGAACCTTGTCTAGAATATTGTATATGATTTAGTTTCTTTTAAATACAAAACTCTAAATAGATATTGACATCAGGCTTACTGATTGGGCATTACTGATCTTTATTGTATTTTAATTTTTATTCCCTTTGATGTGATGTGAAGATTCAACATGGAAATAACTAAAAGACTGCATTTTGTGAATAACTAAATTTGATCATACTGGGTGTGTTATAACACATTCATTTGTCTTTAAAGTGTTTGAAATTTAGCATACATGCAAATTTCTGCTAAATAAAACTAGCAAAACTAGTTTTGCTAGATACTGCAAAACTAGTTGCAAGGATATTTGATTCTTCAACCTGCATTCTAGACAGATATTGTATAAAGACATATTTCTGATACCAAAAACAATAGGTATAGATACAAATAGATATAGAGACTGAATGCTTGTGTCCTTTCAAAATTTATGTTGAAATCTTATCCCCATTGTGTTGGTATTAGGTATGGCCTTTGGGAAGTGATTAGGTTTCAAAATGGAGCCCCATAAATAGAATCAGTGCCCTTATTAAAGAGACTTCTGAGAGCTTCCACCATATGATGACACAGTGAGAAGACGGCCTCTAAATCAGGATGTGGGCCCTAACTAGAAACTAAATTTTCCAGTGCCTTGAACTTGGACTTCCCAGTCTCCAGAAGTATAAGAAAGAAATTTCTGTTGTTTATAAGCCATCCAGTGTATGGTGTTCTGTTATAGCAACCTAAGTTAACTAAGGTGTGTACACACACAGTTGACCCTGAACAAATCAAAGGTTAGAGGCACCAAATCCATGCAGTCAAAATTCCACACCTAACTTCACACCCCAGAAGCTTAACTACAGTTGATCCGTTGTTTCCATGGGTTTTGCATCTGCAGATTCAAACAACTGAAGATCTAAAAAAGTATTTTCAATCCACAATTTGGAATCCATGGAAGTGGAAGGCAGAATGCACTAGTAGCCTACTATTGACTACAGTCGTACTGACAACATAAACAGTCAATTAACACATTATGTATATGTATCATATACTGTATTTTTACAATAAGGTAAGCTAAATGAAAGAAAATGTTGTTAAGGAAATCATAAGGGCCCCTTTCCCCAGCTGCAGCTAAGGTGCTCAGTCCTGCCGAGGAAACTAAGGCTACATCGGGGCAAGGACCTCACTTCATCCAGCAGCTAGCACCAGCAGTGCTCACCCAGCACCACACCATGGCCTCGCCTCTGAGCTCACCTGTATCTTCTTGGCCCTTAACCTGCACCATGATGAGGTGAGAGAAGATAAGATCTATGCCCTCATTAAAATAGCCCTGTAAATGTTGGATCTTTCTGGCCAGGCTTGTTTTCAAAGGCTCTGACCAATGTCAACATTGGGAGCCTCATCTGCAATGTAAGGGCTGGTGGACATGCCCCAGCAGTTATGCTGCACCAGCTGGAGGTCCTGCCCCTCAAACACTACTGCCCCCACTGAGATGAAAACAGTGAAAGCAAAGAAAAAAGAATCTGAGGAGTCTGATAATGACATGGTCTTTGGTATTTTTCGACAACTTATTTTATAACACATTCAATAAAAAGCAGAACTCTGAAAAAAATCATAAGGAAGAGAGCATATATTTACTATATTTATTGAAAAAATCCACGTATAAGTGGGCCTCTGAAGTTCTGACCTCAAGAACCTCAAGGCCTTTATGATTTACCCATGGAGATAAAAACATATTCATATTTAAAGTCAACTAAAAAAATAAGAGCTGAGGGCAGCCCCAGTGAGCATAAAATAAGCACTTCTAAAAATTGATATTAAGGATTTCAGAAGGGGTAAGAGATTCTGTTCACCTGGTGTGGGATTTAAGCTGGGAATCGAAGGAGGATATACCATAGAAGTATTCACAAAAGTAATATAGTCATGTTCTTACCTACATACTTTATCTTGGCTTGACCTGAGGGATAAAGCATTAACTCATTCATATTTTGATACTTAATTCAGAAACTGAACAAGAAAAGGGAGTTAATAGCTATATGTTATCTATGTTATTTAACGTTTAAATAAATTTTATAAGAACAGTGTTATAACTAATGAGACTAAATTTAAATAGCTTGCCCATAGTCATATAGAGATCTTTGTCTCCAAATCAGCTCTGTTTTGATTACAGTACATAAAGGTCCCTGAGAATAAGAGTTTTGAAAATTAGGTGTTGTAGAATTTTTTATTTATTAAACATGTTTAGTTCTGTGTAAAACACATGGTTAACTAGTATGTTTGAGTGTCTGTCATTAATAAACAGCACTATTCATATAGGTTTGAGATACTTTTATACCACAAGAAATGGAAAAAAGGAAAAGCTAGCAGAGTAATAGTCACAGTTAAAGAAATTTGTCTTCATCAGACTAAATTGATAGTAGAGGTGTAGTAACTTATCTAAATTAATTTTGTATTTTTCCATTAAATAAGTGAAATGGTTAGTATATATTATGACATATTGTGTATATATAGTTAATAGTCATGTGGTTGACTACACAATTCTACTGCAAGATTGAATTATTGTACAAAACTGGAGATCCTGAATAGAACTACTAGATTCTTAGGTTATTCAATCATATTTTAACTTAGAATGATTGGGAGAGCCAAAGCCATCATCAGAATGTGAGACATCAACACCCTTCCCTGTTTGAGGATTAATTTATAATCCAAATGGAACTAATGGAATTAATAATGATTATTAATTTTTTCTAATCTTAATCATGATCTGAATTTTTTTTAAGTTCATGGAATCATTAAAGAGGCTAAGGGGGCCCTGGCTGGTGTGGCTTAGTTGGTTGGGGCATTGTCTCATAGACCAAAGAGGTTGCTGGTTCAATCCCAGGCAGGGTGTGTATGGGAGGCAACCAAACAATGTTTCTCTCTCTCTCTCCCTACCTCTCTCTGTAAAATTTATAAACATGTTTTTAAAAGGCTAAGGGGAAGAAATATCAGTGGACTGTAATCTTCAGCATGAGACACAGGAATTCCAATTTATGGAGAAGGAGTTGGGTGTACTTTTGTTCTGCAAATAATCAAATGTTTATAAAGCAAATCTATTGACCTACCACAATAACTTCAGGGATGTTTAATTTTATTTCTGGTTATTCTTCCATAGGGTTTCTTAATCTGAAGACTATTCACATTTGCAGCCGGGTAACTGTTTTTCTATAAGGACTAACTGTACATGGTCAGGTACTGAACAGCATGCCTGTTCTCAACTCATTAGATGCCAGCAGCATCTCCCACTAAGATGTGACAAGTAAAAATTCCCCAGAAATTGTCAAATGTCCCTTGGGAGAAATCATTCCAAATCAAAAACCACTGTTCTACAGCATGTTCCTGTCTATTTCATGCTCCTCTGTGTTATGGGTTCTCCCATTTTGTTAATGTCTCTATTACAGTTTACATCAACATACTATGTTTATCTTTAAAAGTGTTGTTTATCTTCCTTTTAGCTACCTTTTCACAGAGTTCAGTTAATCATTTACTGTACTCATAACCTTTGGTCCATAAATCCCATCTCTTGTGTTACATATGTACTACCGCCTCTACTCCTTTCTCTATTCCCATTCTCTTCCACTTTATACACAACCATTAAAATGGGTTTGATGTGGTTTCAAATAGAATAGAATATGTATTTTTAAATTTTTTATTTTAGGTTTTCAATTATAGTAGACATTAAAAATAGAATATATATTATATGCCCTTGCAATGTATATAATGGTATTGTGCTGTGGGTCTCATTCTATTTTTGTTTCACTCAGTACTATTTTTAAGGTCTATCCATGTTGTTTTGCGTACATTTGGTCAGTTCTTCTTTCTCTTTACATTCCCATTGCCAAATTCACTGCCTGATGTATGTTAGATGATGAATAAATGTTCACATATTAAGGGCATAAATGAATATATTAAATGGTAAGTGGATGTAGTAGACAGAATAGTGGCTGCCCAAAGATGTCCACATCCTAATCCCCAGGACCTGGGACCATGTTACCTTATACAGCAAAAGAGACTTTATAGATGTTATTAAATTAGGGATTTTGGTATGGGGAGATTATCCTGGATTATCTAGATGGACCCAATGCATTCACAAGGATCCTTATAGGAGGAGAAAAAAAGTCAGTCAGAAAAAGGAGATGTAATAATGGAAGTGGAGGGTGATGACACATTTTGAGGCTGAGTAAGGGAGGGGAAGGAGTCCAGGAACACAGATGAACTCTAGAAGTTAGAAAAGGAAAGGCACTAGATTCTCCCCTAGAGCCTGTTTAGGAAGACAGTTCTGCCAACATCTTTTGTTTTAAGATATTTGGCATCCAGTACTGTAAAACATTTGTGTTTAAAACCACTAAGCTTGTGGTAATTTGTGAATTAATACACAAATGAGTTTGCAAAGCTTTCCAACAGTTTAACTTTTCTCTCCTCTTTATTCATTGTCTCTCCAACAAGTGTTTAATATTAATAAATGGAGAGAATCTCAAAATATAAGGAAACTCAAATGGGTAATACTTTAAAGGAAAGCATAGAAATAAAAAAAATTATGAGGTAAACAATTACCCCAAGTCTATCATTAACTGTACAGTCAACTGTACAGTGGCGGCTGACTGGGTCATCTTGTGAGGAAAGTGAGATTAGATATGAGAGGGACCAACACAAGGGTATGAATACCCAGGAGACATGGATGCATGCGGGCCGTTTTTGGAGATTAAAATCTTTTTACTGGGTTTAAGTCTTTTTTAAAAATTTGTTTAAAATATGTTTATCACCTTTAGAGGGAGAGGAAGGGAAAGAAAAAACCATTGATGTGAGACAGAAACATGGAATGGTTGCTTCCTGTACATGCCATGACTGGGGATTGAACCTGCAACCTAGGTATGTGCCCTGACTGGGAATCAAACCCCCAGCCTTTTGTTGTATGAGACAACATTCCAACCAACTGAGTCACACCAGCAAGGTCTGAGGTTAACTCTTAAAGATAGCACATTAATATGACAGAGACATCAAGTCTCATAATTGTGGCATAATGCTTTCTCTGAGTCTGGAACCAAAATTATAATACTTAGCAGATAAGATAGACAACAAAGCTGTCTTACATGGGGCTCTCTTGCATACCTAGTTTAATCCCTAAGAAAGAAATGTATTCACTTAAATAGAGTAGATTTGACCAACTTAGTTTATCATAACCCATGGAGAAGGTACATATTTTAACTATTTTGTGTCATAATGAGACAAGCCAGTAAGCCATGGCAAGTGGAATACAGAAACTAAGACAGATAGCTGAACAAACTGGCTGAGCAATTTATAGTCAGATATAGAAAGTCATCTGCCTTGAGATAACATCTAGGCCTCAACTGTATTTTAGCCTTGGGCCCAGAAAAGCAGCAAAACCAGCTGGGTGATGTCAGGACCAACTGCAATGACTAATGACCTCCTGCCCTGGTACTGACCAATCAGTAGAGACCATAACCTTAAAGGAGCACACATGAAGAACTGAGGAATATTTTGCTGAAACTCTTCCATGACATCCCTTAAGACTCCTGCCTACAAGAGAGAGATAAAAACCCCAAGACAAATGACCCAGCTCGTGCTCTCTCTTTCTCTGGGGAGCACACCTATGCCTTCCCCTTCTCCCTTCTTCTTCCACATCTCCTAAATTCTAAGGGTCCCCAGAAGACTTGCAACCAGGGGAGCAATGGGCAACAGCAGCTAAGCCTATCCTCAGAGCCCCCTTTTTTCTGACTTCTCAGTGAGCCAAAGCAGCCCCATCTAGGCTCATTTCTTTCCTACAACATTTTTAGAGAACCAAACAGCCCATTTTAGGCTCTCCTACTGCTTCTATCCTAAACCATGCCCTCCCTGCCCTCCCTTCCCTCCCTTCCCTCCTTTCACTGCCCCAGCTTTAATAAATATATGCTCATACCATCATAGTCACCTGGGCTCATGTTGTGAAATCTTTCCTACACAAAGTCAAGAACCCACTCAATACCAGCTGGCCCTAGGCAGATCCACTCAGGGCCAGGTGCCCTGTCTGGTAACAATTTCAAACATATGACTATCTTTTCTAATTATTTCTGAAGGCCACCTTCTTAGAGAACATATAGCCCTAATTTGTGTGTATGTCTTCATGTGTACAGGGACCTGGTTTTCTTGGGAAAACAGACTCTGAAATAAGACTATCCCAGTCCAAATTATTGTTGAATTTAACCTAGAGCAAGTGAGTAACTTCTTGATCCTTTTGTTTTGTGGAAGCTAAAAATATATTAATACTTTCCTCCAACATTCTATTTTCTCCTAGGCTGGGGAAATAATGAAATATACAGAGACTGATATACAGGACAAAATCAAGTTCAATATATGCACAAAGGGAATTTACACAGGTGTGACAATTCCAAAAACAGAGGCAACATTGGGTATATATTTTTAAAAAAAGGAAAAAGGGGCAAAGATAGGGTATAAGATTTCAGAAGTGGAAATTGGCAGTTTATAGGTAGTTGGGAAGAACAAAACACCTCTGGCAAGAAAATCCTTGCCAAGCAAATCAGAAACAATGGGAGACAGTGGGTATCTAGCTACCAGACACCTGCCTGAAGCCTTCTATTTGCCACACTTAATTAAAATTAGGCAAGTCAAAATTCAACATTTCCTAACTGAAGCAGATTTCTCTTTCTGAATCTCTTGGGCAGGAAAGGGAGGAGGATCAAAGGCTCCCTATAAGTCTTTTTTTAAAAGCTGCATTATTTTTATTTATTTATTTATTCATTCATTTATTTATTTATTTTTGATGTTTTATGTCTTTATTTTTTAATTTTTAACATTTTTTTATCTTTCAAATACATTTGTCTCCATTTACCCACCACCACTTTCCCCTGCCCCACCCACTCTCCCTCATTCCTTCCCCACTTTGGCTTTGTCCATGGGTCCTTTATACATGTTCCTTGATTTGACCCTTCTTATTTTCCCCATTAACCCCTTCCCTCCTCCCCTCTCATTTCTGTTGGTTTCTTTTTCCTTCCAATGTCTCTGGCTATATTTTTCTTGCTTGTTTTGTTGACTAGGTTCCACTTGTAGGTGAGATCATATGGTATCTGTCTTTCACCCTGTGGCTTATTTCACTTAACATAATGCTCTCCAGGTCCATCCATACTGTCACAAAGGGTAGTAACTTTTTCTTTCTTCCTGCTGCATAGTATTCCGTTGTGTAAATGTACCATAGTTTTTGATCCACTCATTTACTGATGGGCACTTAGGTTGCTTCCAGCACTTGGCTATGGTAAATTGTGCTGCTATTAACATTGGGGTGGATAGGTTCTTTTGAATTGGTGTTTTGGGATTCTTAGGGTACAATCCCAGCAGTGGAATTGCAGGGTCAAAAGGCAGTTCCATTTTTTAGCTTTGAGGATATTCCAAACTCTTTTCCACAGTGGCTGCACCAATCTGAATTCCCACCAGCAAAGGAAATCCTAGTACACGAAGAGTGTACTAGGGTTTCCTTTTATCCACAACCTCGCCAGCACTTGTTATTCACTGATTTGTTTATGATGGCCATTCTGACTGGTGTGAAGTGGCATCTCAGTGTGGTTTTAATTTGCATTTCTCTGATGGCTAGTGATTCTGAGCATCCTTTCATATGACTCAGGGCACTGTGTATGTTCTCCTTGGAGAAGTGTCTATTCAGGTCCTTTGCCCATTTTTTGATTGAATTGTTTGTCTTCCTGGAGTGGAATTGTATGAGTTCTTTATATATTTTGGAGACCAAACCCCTCTCTGAGTTATCATTTCAAAACTATTTTCCCAAACGGTTGGTTCCCTTTTCATTTTGCTGATATTTTCTTTAGCTGTGCAGAAGCTCCTTATTTTGATGAAGTCAGTTTGTTTAAACTTTCCTTTATGTCCCTTGCTCTAGTGGACATATTGGTGAAAATATTGCTGCATAGAATATCTGAGAGTTTCCTGCTTATGTTCTCCTCTAGGACTTTTATGGTGTCACAAATTATATTTAAGTCTTTTATCCATCTCAAGTTTATTTTTGTGTAAGTTGGTGGTGGAATTTCATTTTTTTTTTTTTTTTGCATGGAACTGTCCAGATCTCCAAACACCATTTGTTGAAGGGGCTATATTACGGTCATGCCCCCTTTGACAAATATTACTTGACCATAGAGACATGGATTTATTTGGGGGCTTTCTATTCAGTTCCATTTATCTATGTGTCTGTTCTTATGCCAGTACCAGACTGTTTTTATTACAGTGGCCTTGTAATGTAGTTTGATGTCAGCTATTGTGATCCCTCCACTTTGTTCTTCTTTCTCAAAATTGCTGTGGCTATTTGGGATAATTTATGGTTCCATATAAATTTTTGAAATTTTTTTTCTATATCTGTGAAATATGTCATAGGTATTTTAATACGGACTGTATTGAATCTATAAATTGCTTTGGGTAGTATGGACATTTTGATGATGTTAATTCTTCCAATCCATGAACATGGTATATGTTTCCATTTATTTGTGTCTTCTTTAATTTCTTTCATCAGCGTTGTATAGTTTTCTGAGTACAGGTCTTTTACCTCAATGGTTAAGTTTATTCCTAGGTACTTCATTTTTCTTGTAGCTATAGCAAATGGGATTTTTTTCTAATATTTGATTCTGATATTTCATTGTTGATATACAAAAATGCTTTGATTTCTGAATACTGACCTTGTATCCTACTGTATTGCTAAGTTTACTTATTACGTTGAGTAGTTTTTTGGTGGAGTCTATAGGGATTTCTATGTACACTATCATATCATCTGGAAACAATAATAGTTTTACTTCCTCCTTTCAAATTTGGATGCCTTTTATTTCTTTTTCTCATCTGATCACTGTGACTAGGACTTCCAAAACTATGTTGAATAGAAGTGGTGAAAGCAGACATCCTTGTCGTGTTCCATTTAGTGGGAAAGTTTTTATTTTCTGCTCATTGAGTATGATGTTGACTCATAAGGTATGCCCCCTTTATTACCACTCTGTTGAGTGTTTTTATCATAAATGGATGCTGTACCTTATCAAATGCTTTTTCTGAATATATTGATATCATCATGTGATTTTTGTCTTTCTTTTTGTTTATGTGATGTATTACATTTTTTAATTTGCGAATATTGAACCATTCTTGCATCCCTGAGTTGAATCCCACTTGACCATAGTGGATGACTTTTTAATATGTTGCAGGGTGCGGTTTGCCAATATTTTGTTGAGGATTTTAGCATCTATGTTCATTACTGATATTCACCTATAGTCTTCTTTGTTGTGTCTTTATCTGTTTTGGGAATTAGGATGGGGCTGGCTACATAAAAATAGTTTGGGAGTCTTCTCTCTTCTTGGATTTTTTTGAATAGTTTGAGAAGGGCAGGGGTTAGCTGTTCCTTAAATGTTTTGTAAAAATTTCCTGTGAAACCATCTAGTCCAGGGCTTTTGTGTGCTGGCAGTTTTTTGATGACTGCTTCAATTTCACCAGCTGTTGCTAGTCTGCTCAGGTTTTCTTTTTCTTCTTCATTCGGTGCTGGAAGGTTATATTTTTACCGGAATTTGTCCATTTAACCCAAGTTTTCAAATTTCTTGGCATATAGTTGCTTGTAGAAATTTCTTGCAGTCCTCTGTATTTCTGTGATATCAGTTGTATTTTTTCCTCTTTCATTTATGATATTATTAATTGGGTCCTTTTCTTTTTTATCTTTATGAATCTGCTTAAAGGCTTGTCGATTTTGTTTGTTTTCAAAGAACCAACCCCTGGATATATTTATCCTTTGAATTGTTTGTTTAGTCTCTATGTCATTCAGTTCTGCTCTGATCTTGATTATTTCCTTCTTTCTACTCACTCTGGGTTTTGTTTGCTGTTGTTTCTCCAGTTCTTGAAGATGTAGGGTCAAGTTATTTACTTGAAATGTTGTATCTTTTTTAGGTAGGACTGTATTCGTATGAATTTCCCTCTCAGGACTGTCTTCATTGTGTCCCATAGGGTTTGGACTGTTATGCATTCATTTTCATTTGTTTCCAGAACTTTTTGATTTCTTCTTTGATCTCATTATTGACTCATTCATTGTTTAATAGCATGCTATTCAGTCTCCATGAGTTTGAATTTTTTTTTTGAGTTTTTTTCTTAAGGTTGGTTTCTAGTTTCAAGCTCTTCTAGTCCAAAATAATGCTTGTTATGATTTCAATTTTCCTGAATTTGTTGAGGCTTCTTTTGTTTTCTATCATGTGGTCTGTTTTTGAAAATGTTCCATATGCATTTGAAAAGAATGTGTATTTTGCTTCTTTGGCATGAAAGGTTATATATATGTCAGTTAAGTCCACTTGCGCTAACGTGTTTCAGTTCCACAATGTCCTTGATATATTGTTTGGAAGATCTATCCATTGTTTCCAGTGGGGTGTTATAATCCCCTACTATCAGTGTGTTGCAGTCTATTATCTTTCTTGAAGTCTTCCAAGATTTTCCTTATATAATAGGGTGCTCCTATGTTGGGTTTATATAGGTTTTCAATGTTTACATCTTCTTGGTGGATTCATCCTTTGAGTATGATGAAGTGTCCTGTGTCTCTTTTCATGGCCTTTGTTTTGAAATCTATTTTGTCTGATATAAATATTGCTACTCTGGCTTTTTTTTCCTATCCATTTGCTTGGAATATATTTTTCAAACCCTCATTTTCAGCCTATGTAGGTCCTTTGTTCTGGGGTGACTCTCTTGTAGGCAGTATGTGTGTGGGTCATGTTTTCTAATCCATTCAGCTACCCTATGTCTCTTGAGGGGAGCATTTAATCCATTCACATTTAAAGTTATTATTGATAGGTACTTATTCATTTTTTCCCTTTGTACCTGTGTTCCTCTCTTTCTACTCTTTTTCTTCATCTTCGTAAAGTAGTCCTTTTAGCATATCTTACAATGCTGGTTTGGTGGGGGTGTATTCTTTTAGTCTCCTTTGTCTGGGAAACTCCTTATTTCACCTTCCATTTTAATTGACAGCCTTGCTGGGTAGAGAAGTCTTGGTTGCAGGCCTTTGCTTTTCATGAGTTGGAATATTTCTTGCTATTCCCTTCTGGCTTGTGTTTCTGTTGAGAAGTCAGCTGCTAGCCATATTGGGGATCCCTTGTATGTTACTTCTGTTTCTCCTTTGCCCCCTTTAGGATTCTCTGTTTGTCTTTGATATTTGCCATTTTAATTATGATGTGTCTTGGAGTGGGCCACATTGTGTTCCTCTCAAATGGACCCTCTGTGGCTCCTGGACTTGTGTGACTTTTTCTCTCCTCAATTTAGGGAAATTTTCCATCATTACTTTTTCAAACAGGTTCTCTAGCCCTTCTTCATCCTCCTTGCCTTCTGGTGTCCCTATTATACAGATATTATTAAATTTCAAGTTGTCCTGCATTTCCCTGAATGGCTCTTCATTCTTTTTGAGTCTTTTGTCATTTTCTTGCTATTTCTGGGGGATTTTTTCTACCTTATCCTCCAGTTCACTGATTTGTTCCTCTGTTTCATCTGGCCTGCTTTTGATTCCTTCTATTGTGTTCTTCAATTCAGAAATTGTATTCTTCATTTCCTCTTGCCTCTTATGGATATGTTTCTATGTCCTTTTTCATGCTGATATATTTTGCAGTAAAGTAAAAAGTGTGGAGTAAGTTCCTTGTAGTTTCCCTGTAATTTGTTGTAATTCTCTCTGAGCTAACTGAGCTTCCTTAGAACCATTGTTTTGAACTCAATATCTGATGGTTTACTTGCCTCTATTTCATTTAGTTCTCCTTCTCGGGATTCCTCATTTCTCTTCGATTGGGGATTGTTTCTTTTTCTTCTCATTATTTGTGAGACTCTTCTTTTTTGCTTCTGCTTCTTAAATTGACCTGTCTTGATTTCCTGACTTTGTGGTGTGATCTTCTATTGCAAGAGACATGTGAGAATCAGTGGTGCAGTCTCCTTGATCTCCTGAACTTGATTCTCTTTGGATGCCTTTATGTCATTTATGTTGACTATCTGTAAGTAGTTTGGTTTTGATTGTTGTTTGGTTGTTCTTTGGTTGGTCTTTCCCTCCTGCTGGTTGACTGAGGGTCACTCTTCCCACCACGTCTTGTGTGTTGCTGTGCAGGTGCTGCTGGAACAAAAACCACAAAGCCCAGGAAACAAACCCATATCTGCAAAAATAATGTCCCACTATTATTTGCTTTTGATAGTGCAATCCCACTATCAATAGCAAATCAACCAGTATTAATAAGGCTGTAAAGAGTTTAAGACTATTATAAGATAGGAGAGAAATAAACTATTTGTATAAAATCTAGTGATTGAATATGCACAAACTTGATGGACCCAAAATGAATGTTAAAAAGCGATTTACTAAAGAAAATATCGCAAATTATGGACAAGACCACAGTGGATTTCATCTTGGTAACCTCTAGCATTTACCGCTGGTTTTTCTTTCTGAATCTGCCTCTGATGATGTCAGATGCTGACCCCATCTGATGTTAGGCAGTCTGTTAGAGACTGCCAGGAATCTACTTACTGTCTGTGGCTTTCTCATTCAGTTGTTAATCTAGTCACTCTGCACTCAGCACCTAGACTGAAGCACCACAGGGCCTGGGCAGAATCACTCCTGGGGGTGAGGCTATTGTTTCCTCTCAGGCTGCTGCCACTCAGGGGAGTGGTCTACCTGAGCAAGATAGCTGCTGATGCATGGTAGACGACTGAGCACCAGAATTCCCTTGGCTACTCTCTCAGTTCTTTCCCCAAAGCCTCCTTCTACAGTCTCTCCTCAGTGGTCTCTAACCCACTCTGACCCTGCCTGTGCCAGAGCCCAGGATAAGTGGCTGCAAGTGAAAATTTATGCATTAGCCCTTTAAAAAGCTCTTTGCATCTCTAGCCACCCATCTTTGGCAGAGAGCATCCCTGCCATTTTTTTATAGCTGGCTGTTATCTGGGTACTTTGTGGGCTCTCATAGTGTGGACTGCCTATCTTTGCTTACAGTTTAGACCCCACTCTTCTCAGGGAGATCTCAATGGCCATTTAAAAATACCTCTGGCACTGCTGCCTGTGGGTGCCCATCCAGCCTTCTCAAGTCTCCACCATATTCCTTACCAGTGAGGAGTCGTGCTGAAGCTGATTCTTCTGTCTGTCCAAAGTTATAAGGCTTCTCTTTCGTTATTGTTCAGTTGTTTGTTCTGGGTGATTTCTCCACAATTTAGTTATAATTGTAGGTTGGTCCTGGGAGGAGGTCAGTGTGACTTCCATTTACTCCTCCACCATCTTGCCCCTTCTAAGTCCTGTTTCTTATCAAAAAGCTGAAAAATAGTATCCCTGAAAGGCAGCTTTAGGGTGACAAAACTTTGGTCTCTTTAGTTTCTTCAGCTCTAAAACTGGGCTAATAAGAGCATTCATCTCAGAGGATGTTTATAAGGAACGAAGGACATAATTTCTGTAGATTTATGCAAAGTACTTAGTCCAGTGACTGGAACAAATACTCAGTAAATATTAGTTATTAATAGTACTATGCTCTGATTTTAAAGTGAACCTCAGTTCACTTTTTCAGATAATTATTATAATTAATGCTTTATTCTTCATGGCATATTAACTGGTTTTCATTAATCAGAGTTAAACCTGTGCAGGAAGCTTCCAGCTCAGTTTCACGGCAAAGGCTCATCCATGATCTCCAGCTTTACTAAGGTTAGGAGGAACCCACCCACCTACACAGATGCATGATCCAAATATGTGACACTAAAACCAGCATGTATGTGTCAGATAGACTAAAATGTGCTGTAATTACAAAAAAAATTCATAATTCCAGTAGCCTAAATCACTAAAATTTTATTTTTATTTATGCTTGTGTCTAACCCAGGCCAGCAGGGACTCTGGTCATTGCAATCACTCAGAAACCCAGACTGATGGAACTATCATCGTATCCAATGTTCTTGGTTACAGCAACAGAAGGAGAGCAAGTGTGTGGTAAATCGTGTACTGGCTGTTAAATTGAAATTTTATTGGCAAAAAAAAAAAAATGTCCTGTAGCCACTCCTAACTGCAAATAGCACGGGGAGTTCAATTCTACCATGGTCAGGAATTAAGGAAGAAATATTTGGGAATCAGCATCAATGACAAGAACTGTGACAGACACTCTCAGTGATGCAGGAATAAACAAATACTAGTACCTACCATAGTGAACAGGAGACTTTAAGAAGACAGGAGTATTAAGAAGACTAAAACAAACCAGTAGTTGCTAAGATTAGTTTACCCCAATCACATGGGAAAAGAAAAACAAAGGTATCTCTACCAGGATGACTTATCTCCCAACGCACATTTGGGAATGTCTAGAGATATTTTTGGTTGTCACATTTTAGATTGTGGGTGTTGCTACTGGCACCTAGTGTATAGAGGCCAAGATGCTGCAAAAATATCCTACAAGTCATAGGACAGCTCCCCACAAAATAAAGAAGTACCTAACTCCAAATGATGATAATACCAAGGTTGAGAAACTGTTGTATTGTAATTTTTACACTTTTCTCACACACACACTCTTAAATCCACTGAAATAAGAATTATGCCTTTGAAATGTCTTCAGTTGATACTACATGTACAATGTTCATAACAAAAAGTTCAAGTGTGCTCTGCTACCACACAGGCCATGTTCAGTTGGTAAGTTCACTCAGAGTCTGCTCCATCCACTTTGAGATCCACATGAGAGTTGACTATGTTTTCAAAAAGACTTTGAAATTCAAATGTGAAACATTGCTCTTCAGAATGGACAGTGCCACAAATCTATCCGCCAACTTGATTAAGGAAGGTTAAGTTCAAATATTAAAGAAAACAAAAATGTGGCATGGTGTAGCCTGATATAAGTAGATGCTGACCATGGACAAATGATGTAAGTGCTCTTGTGAGACCTTGACAGGAGCACCTTTCTCAAAGAACAGTCTATTGTGACAGGAATAGTTGAGAATGATGTATGGTAAGCGGCCAGTGAGAGTGAGGGTGGTGAAGTTCATTGGTGCTGAGTTTGTGAGAAGAGCTTTGTCAAACCCAAATGAATGCAGAGGCAAGCAGGAAAGACATATGGAAGCAATTTTTATACTTAAAGTTTGGGAGCAGAAAGTAAGCCACAGTGAGGAAGCTTTGACCTTCAGCATTAATTTGTATTTGAACTTGGGTTTAAAGTTATAGTTACCAGACTTCAAGTTTTGTCCCTACTCTGGGTCTCAAACTTGAGCCTTGCAGAATGACTGACTCCGGAAGGGTAGGAGTGATACTTGGCAGAGTACATTTGTGGGTTGCTAATCTGCGAATCAGAGGGCAAATCCTGGCTGGTAGTCTGTTAATCCTGATGGCTGAGAGGGAGCCAATACAATGATTTACAAGAGTGCACCCAGCCTGGGATCTCCAAGACAGTTTAAGGAAGATTCAACTATATTTGGAATGTACCACATCAATAAGTTGCTACTTTTTCCACCTCTGTTAGCCTACTGAATCCTCAGAGGGTCAAAGTTTGTAGTGCAAATACAATCCAAAGCCTTCCTTAATTACTCAAGTGTGGGAGATTTCAAAAAATTATTAATACCTTTCCTTCAACTTTCAAAGTTTTCCTAGGCTGCAGAAATAATCATATTACCAGAGACTGATATACAGGAGACAATCAGTTTCACTTGGACATGAAAACTCCAAAGACAGTGAGGAAATGTTGGGTATATATGACATTTTTGGACAAAGAAGGGGGAGAATAAGGTATTAGAGTTCAGTTGTGAGAATGGGCAATTTGCAGGTAGTTAAGGAAGAGCAGAAGACACATGGCTAGAGAATCCTTGTCAGGTGACTTTTAAAGTATAAAAGTATATACACATTCAGAAATAAAGTAAAAGTGGCAAAATGTTGACCTTTTTGCAATTTGAAGTGAAGAGTTTATGGGACTTCATTGTACTACTCTTGCAGGTTTAAATTTTTTCAAATTAAAAAAGTAAGGAAATAAAAAGAAGGAGGTACTGCTATTTAATCTTGAAATAATATGGCAACAAAATATTTTAGTTTTTTTTCTTAAAAAGAAATGTGGCATAACTAAAAGAAATATTTGGATATGATGGAATGCACTATTTAAGTCTTTGTTAAGTGAAATTGCTGATGCTTCTCTCCCCAGAGTGATATTTCAACAGTGATGATAGGTGATTCTAGATTGAGCCACACAATGCCAACTGTTTTTTCTCCTTACCAAAAAATGGCATATTCAGGGTGATGAAAATTAAGGTATGCTTTTTCATGATGACTTAGTCTCAGTTAACTTTAATTCATCTGCACTGCGTGCTAAGCTGTTTGGCTAACTAGCCACCTACTGTGCTGAGAGGAAAAGCACTTACGAGACCTATCAATTCATTGTGGTGGATGATACCTTGCAAACCTCCTTGTTGATAGATTCTGTGGAATGAACTGGGTCCCCACAAAATTCAATATGTTAACACCCTGCACTGAAGGTGATAGTTTTGGGAGACAGGGTCTTTTGTAGGTAATTATACTTAGATGAAGTCATGAGACTAGAGCCCCCATGATGAGATCTGTGCCCTTATAGGAAGAGACACTGGAGGTAGCTCTCTCTCTGCCATGTGAAGATATGGTAAGGAAGCAAATTAATTTAAAATAATATATAAGTCACAACATAAAGTTATAATCATTCAAAATGTAACATATATTGCTAATATGAAATAATGTTCTACAGATTTCAATAATAAAAGAAAGTTTGAACTATCATATTAACTGGGGGAGTGTGGACTTGCATAAAATATTACACATGTAAACATCTGTATGTAAATTTGTACAGAAAGGTGGAAACAGTTTTATGTTTTGAATCTTTTACAATTTTAGCACAAAGACTGCTTATAAGTAAAATTACCATATAAACTAAAGGCAAACCAGTGTCTTAGATATTTGCTTTAGGAAAACATAACACAGTTGGGCTACATGTAAAGAATAACATTATATGCCATATCTCATAAGAAGACTCAATATCTTCATGCTATATTAAGAATTATGAAGTCTATGCCTATTTCTTGTTCTAGAAAAAAAATATTAAAGGAAATAGCAATAAATATCTTTCAAAAATAACTGAGGAAAATCTAAATGATTTCTTAAGAAAATTATTTTAATTACTAAAAGATTTTCAGTTTATGATTGGAAGTATTTTTCATGTTATGTTTACATCACACTAAACAATACAATCTACCGATGTATCTTTCAACCCAATTACAACCTTCTCTATATCTCTGAAGCTGCCTTTACCTAGTAACTAATGGTCAGAAATGGATGAGTAGATTAAGAAATAAAGTAATATATAAAATTTTTGTTGCATTTTCACTTGCCACACTAAACAAATGGATTCAGTGGGATAAAGCATGGATTAAAGCAAAGACCATAATATTCACTCCCACTTTGGCATACTTAGTCACTTAATAGCCCCATTTTTTGCCTGATTGAAATATGTACATCCATTACATATATTATGAAAGCTTCAATAGATTTATTACAAATGCATTTTAAATAAACTTGATTGATATGTCTTTTGGACTTATGTTTGGGCACATAATAAGTAGGTATTACTTTATTGATCTACAAAATTCAATCTTTATCATTACAAAAGACATTCCTCATTTTAGTAATGCTTTCATCTTAAAGCTTATTTTTTCTGATAGTATTATGGCCACGCAATTGCATTTTTAAAAATTGATGTTTATGTGGTCTTTTCTCTTTTTTTTTCAGCCTTACTGTATCCTTACATTTAGGTTGAGACCATATATATATATTTTTTTAAAGTTTTATTTATTTATCTATTTTTAGAGAGGGAGGATGGGAAGGAAACAAAGAGGGAGAGAAGCATCCATGTGAGAGAGAAACATCAATCAATTGCCTCTCTCACATGCCCCAATCTGGAACTGAAGCCACAACCGAGCCATATGCCCTGACTGTGAATGGAACATATGACCTTTTGCTTTGTGGGGTGATGCCCAACCAACTGAGCAGCATTGATTAAGGTTTGTTTCTTTAAGTTTGACATGTATTTTTAATATAAATAGCACAAATTGTTTAGCAACTCTGAAAACCTTTATCTTTAATTGGAAAAATTAATTCTAGATTTAATGTAATTACTGTGTATTTAATTTAAATATAGCATCACTATATTTGCATTGTATTTTCTTACTCTATATATTCTAGTCTTCTTTTTAGTTGCTAAAGTATTTTTAATCATTTCTTTTTTTTCTTTTTGTTTGGAAATTATATTTTTCCTTTTAGTAATATTCTTAGTCATTACAACACACAAGATGCATTGTTGACTTATAAAAGTCTACTATTAATATTTACTGATTTTTCTTTCCCCCCAAAAATGTAAAGTCTTAGAAATATTTAATTCTACTTATCTTGGTGGAGGGACAAGATGGCTACAGAGTAGGACGATCTGTCTTGCACTGCCTCCCAGAACCAAACTGAAAATAAAGTGGAGAACAGACACCTGAAATAAACACCTGAAGGCTACATGACCAGGGCAAGCAGAAACCACCTGGAGAGCATTAGAAAGGGAAGGGGCATGAAACAGGCTAGTGCCTCTTTCACAGGTTGTGGCATGGCTGTGGAAGCTTCTCCCGGAGTGGAGTGAAGCCTAGACCACAGACCAGGCTTCCAACCGCCGAGCACCAGTGCTGGGACCACCTACCCATGCAGCATTCAGTGGTGAAAGGCCTTAGGGTTTTTGCCTGCCAGAGAGAGACAGAGCCCACTTGGGACAAAGGCACTTAATTTCTTTTTTTCTTTTCTTTTGTTCTAAGGAGCCAATGCACAGGTGTTGCATTAACAGTCACTTACCATGGGCTCAGGCAAAAGGAGGGCAGTGCAGCCAGGAATTACGTGAAGAGAGTCTGGAGCCAGAGGCTTTGGGGAGAGATGTGGGGAAATATCTGCTGGGTTCTCAGTGCTAAGACATGCCTCCATGCTGCAGCAGCCATTTTTCTTGTGAAGAGCAAGCCCCTCCCAGGAGAAAAAATAATTACCCCACCCTATGGGAAACCACTCACCGTGCCCTCTGGAATCCTGCTCACACTACCTGGCATCTTTTTTTTCCTATTTTCCTCTAACATGCCTACTATCCCTTGCTGAAGAGAGAGCAACATAGGCAGACTCAGGAGTGTCAGAGACTGGCTTCAGAGCACAGCCATTCCTTACACATTCTCAGGACCCAGAGTGGTGCTCCCCCATTACAGGAGAGCCCAGAAATACCTTCCTGGTTTCCAGCAGACCAAACTCTGAGCTTTGGAGGCCTCAACTGATTTCCTACCAGAGGCTTTGCCCTGCCCAGTTCAGGGAAATAATCCACGACAGATTCATACATGTGGCACCTAGATGGAGGAACACACACACACTATCTTCCCTAAAGTCTAAACAGCACCTCGCACAGGAGATGCAGGGATACCATCCATCCAATTCTGTCAGAAGCCCTCTCAGAACAGAAGGGTCAGTGGCTAGACTACTGTCAGGACTGCAGGCAGAGGCAGGTGGAGGAACATTCAGTATATTTGGGCATTAGCTGACCCACCCATGGGCCCTGTGCTGATAAAAAGCCAGCCTTGCAGGGCAGCAAGGCCCATTCCAGGTGTAGACAAGCCTAAAGGAGACCACTACACAGTGTGGATCTCTTTAGCTTCGAACTGGCTGCTAGTGCTAAGCGTGAACAGCATCTGATAGTGGCTTACACCAGCTTCAGACAACAGCAGAGCTGTATTTAAATGGAGAGACTAGCAGGCAAGCACTAAACTCTGCTGAGACAAATACTTCATTCTTTTTCATTATTTTTTCTTTCACATAGCTTTTTATCATTTTTTCTTCATTTGTTTTCTTATTTTTTCTCTATTTTTTCTTTCAAATCTTATATTTTACATTTTCATTTTCTCACTTAATTTTGCCTTCTTCCTTCCTTTTCTTATTTTTTAAATTTTATATTTTCTCTTTCTTTGTTATTTTGTGGCAATGCCCTGTTTTTATTTCTTACTCCTATTGTTTCTCTTTCCTCTATCCACTTATAATCATTTTTCTTTCCTTTGGTCTTCTTGTATTTTTTCTTTCTTATAATATTCTATTTCTCTTTTCACTTTTATTAGTATTAGGTCTTTTGTTGTTGATTTAGCTGTCATTGGGGTTTTTTGTTTGTTTGTTTGTGTGGGTTTTGTTTTCTGTATTGTTTTGTTCTGTTCTGTCATCACCTGTACAATAGCATACAAGATGTGGTGGGAGTTGAGTCTCTCAGTCAGCCAACAGGAGGGGAGAACTCACCAACAAAAGGGCCAACAAAAATCAAGACCCAAATACAACAAGAGAGTTCACATAACCTGCACAAGGGGCATTTCTAGAGCATCCAGATCAGGAGATTAAGGAGACTGCACCTCTGAGCCCCACAGGACTCATACCACAGAAGGCCACCACATGAAGACAGAGAGCCAAAGCAAATCTATCAAATATGAAGTTCAAACAAAAAGAGTTAGCTATAATGGGAGGCAAATAAACAACCCACAATGGAAAGAAAAGGAGGAATCCCCCCAAAAAGAGCTAAATTGAAATTGAGGCAATAAATTATCAGACATAGAGTTCAAAGTAATGGTTATAAGGATGCTCAAGGAGCTCAGTGATAACTACAAGGAACTTAATGGCAACTACATTAGCCTGAAAATGGACATAGAAACCATGAATAAGAATGAAATGGATGTATTTGAACAATAAAAAATAAATAAAAAATAAAACAACAAAAAGAAGAATGAAATGGAAATGAAAAATGCCATATCTGAAGTGAAGAGTATCTTTAAAAGAAGGCATTAAAAGCAGTCTAGATGAAGCAGAGCATCTAATCAGTGATTTGGAAGTCAGAGTATAAAAAAAAATCCACTCAGAGCAACAACAACAGAAAAAGACTTAAAAAGGAATGAGGATCGTTTAAGGGAAATTTGGGACAACATAAAATGTAACAATATCTGCAACATAGGGATACCAGAAGGAGAAGAAAGTTAGCAAGGGATAGAAAACCTATTTGAAGAAATAATAACAGAAAACTTCCTTAACCTGGTAAAGGAAAAAGCCATACAAGTTCAGGAAGCACAGAGAGTCCCTACCAAGATGAACCCAAAGAGATCCACACCAAGACATATAATAGTTAAAATGGCAAAATTTAAAGACAAAGAGAAATAAACTCAAGATGGATAAAAGACTTAAATATAAGTCGCGACACCATAAAAGTCCTAGAGGAGAACATTGGCAGGAAACTCTCAGATACCCGACACAGCAATTTTTTCACTGATATGTCTCCTAAAGCAAGGGACATAAAGGAAAGAATAAACAAGTGGGACCTCATCAAAACAAGAAGCTTCTGCATGACAAAAGAAAACATCAGCAAAATGAAAAGGGAGCCAACCCTATGGGAAAATATATTCGCTAATGATACATCCGATAGAGGTTTGATCTCCAAGACATATAAAGAATTCTCTCGACTCCACTCCAAGAAGACAAATGATCCAATCAAAAAATGGGCAAAGGACCTGGGCAGACGCTTTTCCAAGGAGGAGATACAGAGGGCCCAGAGGCATTTGAAAGGATGCTCGGCATCACTAGCCATCAGAGAAATGCAGATCAAAACCACCAGGAGTTACCTCCTCACACCGGTCAGAATGGCCATCATAAACAGATCAACACACAACAGGTGCTGGCAAGGCTGTGGAGAAAAGGGAACCCTAGTCCACTGTTGGTGGGAATGCAGACTGGTGCACCCACTGTGGAAAGCAGTGTGGAATTTCCTCAGAAAGCTGAAAATGGAACTGCCTTTTGATCCAGGGATTCCCCTGCTGGGACTATACCCTAAGAATTCCAAAATGCCAATACAAAAGAACCTATGCACCCCAATGTTCATAGCAGCACAATTTACAATAGCCAAGTGTTGGAAGCAATCTAAATGCCCATCAGTAGATGATTGGATCAAAAAGTGATGGTACATATACACAATGGAATACTATTCAGCAGAAAGAAAAAAAGAACTACTAAACTTCAAGACAGCATGGATGGAACTGGAGAGCATTATGCTAAGCGAAATAAGCCAGGGGGCGAAAGACAAATACCATATGATCTCACCTATAAGTGGAACCTAACCAACAAAACAAAGATGCAAGGAAAATAAGACCAGCAACACTGAAAGGAAAATAAATGAACAGAGACAAGAGGGAAGGAGGGAGGGGTAGGCAGGGGAAAAGGAAGGGAAGGGGAAAGTCAAGGAACATATAGCAAGGACTCATGGACAAAACCAAAGGGGAAGAGCTGAGGGAGGGAAAGAGGGAGGGGGCAAGGGAAAGTGGTGGGGGGTAGGCAGAGACAAATGTATTTGAAAAAATAAATAAAATAAAATTTAAAAAATAATAATAAAAAAATAAAAAAAATAAAGACAAGGAGAGAATTTTAAGGGCAGCAAGAGAGAAACATTCAGTTATCTACAAAGGAACTCCAGTAAGACAGCCAGGTGATTTATCAACATAAACACTGCAGGCCAGAAAGGATTGGCATGAAGTGCTTAAAGTAACAAAAAACAAAGACCTGCAACTAAGACTACTCTACCCAGCAAAGCTATCATTTAAAATTAAAGGGAAAATAAAGATCTTTCCAGACAGAAAAAAAAAAAGACTAAAGGATTTCATTAACACCAAACCAGCATTGCAAGAGACATTAAAGGGATTGCTTTAAGAAGAATTAGTAAGAGAGAGAGAGAGAGGAACATAGGTACAAAGAATAAAATAGCAATGAACATACACTTATCAATAACCGCAAATGTAAATGGATTAAATGTTCCAATCAGAAGATATAAGGTAGCTGAAAAGATAAGAAAACATGACAAATATATGCTGTCTTTAAGATACCCACTGCAGAACAAAAGATTTACACTGGCTGAAAGTGAAGGGATGGAAAGAAATAGTCTATGTAAATGGAGATGAAATAAAAGCTGGGGTAGCAACTTATATTTGACAAAATAGACTTCAAAACAAAGACTATAAAAAGAGACAAAGAAAGTCAGTACATAATATTAAAGGGATCAATCCAACAAGAGGATACAGCCCTTATAAACATAGACATGTCCAATATAGGTTGCACATAAATATATAAAGAAAATCTTGTTGGGCTTTAAGGAAGAGATCGACAGCAATACAGTCATTGTGGGGATTTTAACACCCCATTGTCACCATTGGATAGATCTTTCAGACAAAACACTTACTAGGAAACAGTAACTTTAAATGACACACTAGATCCAACGGGTTTAATTGATATTTACAGAATATTTAATCCCAAAGCATCAGAATACACATCCTTCTCAAGTGCACATGGATCGTTCTCAATATAGATATATGGTAGGACACAAAATAAATCTTAAAAACTTTAAGAAAATTGAAATATATCAATCCAATCTCAGTAAAAAAAAACAAACTTAAAATCATTCAAATACATGAAGGCTTAATAGCATGTTATTAAGTAATAAATGGGTCATCAATGAGATCAAGGAATAAATCAAAAAGTACCTGGAAACAAGTGAAAATGAACATATAACAACCACAACGTATGGGACACAGCAAAAGCAGTCCTAAGAAGGAAGTTCATAGCAGTACAGCCATACCTGAAGAAGACAGAAATATCTCAAATAAACCATCTATTTCTACACCTGAAAGAATGAGAAAAACAACAACAAACGAAGCCCAAAGACAGTAGAAGGAAGGAAATAATCAAGATCACAGAGGACATAAATGACATAAAGACTAAAAAAATAATTCAAAACATCAATGAATCTAGGAGCTAGCTCTTTGAAAAGAAACAAAATCGATGAACTAACAAGACTTATTAAAAAAAAGAGAGAGAATACCCAAGTAAATAAAGTCAGAAATAAAAGATGGAAAGTAACAACTAATGCCACAGAAATAGAAGGAGAGTAGGAAAATACTATGAACAACTATATGCCAAGAAATTGGACAACCTGACTGAAATGAAAAATTTCTACAATCATACAGTCTCCCAAAACTTAACCAGGAAGAAAAAGAAAACCTGAACAGACTGAAACAACCAATCAAATTGAAGCAGTAGCCAAAAAACTCCCAGCAAACAAAAGCCCTAGAATAGACAGCTTCACAGGCAATTTTACCTGTCATTCAATGAAGAACTAACTATTCTTCTCAATAGTTAGTATTTTAGAGTATTCTTCTCAAACTACTCCAAAAAATTCAAGAAGAGGAAAGGTTTCCAAGTTCTTTCTATGAGGCCAGTATTATCTGAATTCAAAAACTAAGTAAAGACACAACAGAAAAAGAAAACTAGAGGCCAATATCCCTGATGAACATTGATGTTAAAATCCTCAACAAAATATTAGCAAACCAAATCCAGAAATACATCAAAAAGATCATACACCAAGATCAAGTGTGATTTATCCCAGGGATACAAGGTTGGTTCAATATTCTCAAATCAATAAATGTGAAACATCACAGAAACAAAATGAAAGCTATAAATCACATGATCATATCAATACAAGCAGAAGAAGCATTTGATAAAATCCAGCACTCATTTATATTAAAAATTCTCAGCAAAATAAGAATAGACGGATCATACCTCACATAATAAAGGCCATAATACAAAAAACCTACAGCCAACATTATACTCAATGGACAAAAACTAAAAGCATTTCTTCTAAGATCAGGAAAGAAGACAGGAATGTCCTCTTTTACCACTCTTATTCAACATAGTATTGGAAGTCCTAGCCAGAGCCATCAGACAAGAAGCAATAAAAGGCATCCTAATGGGAAAGGAGGAAGTAAAACTGTCATTTTTTTGCAGATGACATAATATTGTACATAGAAAACTCTATAGGCTCCACCAAGAAGCTATAAGGCCTAATAAATTAATTCAGCAAAGTATCAGGATACAAAATCAATACTCAGAAATCAATGGCATTTCTTTACACCAATAATGAACTATCAGAAAGATAAACTAATAAAACATCCAATTTACTATTGCAACAACAAAAAAAAATGAGGTACCTAGGAATAAATTTAACCAAGGAGTTGAGAGACCTGTATTCAGAAAACTATGTAAGACACTGAAGAAAGAAATTGAGGAAGATACAAATATATGAAAGGATGCACCGTGTGCATGGATTGAAAGAATTAACATTGTTAAAATGTCTGTACTACCCAAAGCAATCTGTAGATTCAGTGCAATTCCATATTTCACAGATCTAGAACAAATATTTCAAAAATTTATATGGAACAACAACAACAAAAAGACTCCAGACAGCCTCAGCAATTTAAAGAAGAACAAAGTTGGAGAGACCATAATACCTAATATTAAACTATACTATAAGGTCACTGTAATCAAAACAGCCTGGTACTGGTATAAGAACTGACATTTATATCAGTGGAACAGAATAGAGAGTCCAGAAATAAACGCATGCTTTTATGGTCAATTAATATTTGACAAATAGGCAAGAGAATGCAATGGATTGAAGACAGTCTCTTCAATAAATGGTGCTGGGAAAACTGGACTAGTACCTGCAAAAAATGAAACTAAACCACCAACTTACACCATGCACTAGAATAAACTCAAAATGGATTAAAGACTTAAATATAAGTTGCCATACTATAAAAATCCTAGAGGAAAACATAGCCAGTAAATTTCAGATATCTCATGTAGCAATATTTTTGCTGATATAGTTCCTAGGGCAAGGGAAACAAAGGAAAAAATAAACAAATGGGAATACATCAAATTAAAAAGCTTCTTCACAGCTAAAGAAACCATCAGCAAAATGAAAAGAGAACCCATGGTATGGGGGAATATAGTTGCCAATGATACATTGGACAAGGGTTTAATCTCCAAAATATATAAAGAACTCATGTGACATAAAACCAGGAAGACAATACAATTAAAAAATGGTCGAAGGACCTGAATAGACACTTCTCCAAGAAAGACATTCAAGTGGTCCACAGATGTGAAAACATGCTCATTACTGGCCATCAGAGGGATGCAAATTAAAACCACAATGAGATATCACCTCACACGTATCAAAATGGCTATCATTAATAAACCAACAAACAACAAGTGCTGGTGAGAGGAAAAGGAACCCTAGTTCGCTATTGGCTGGGATACAGGGTGGTGCAGCCACTATGGAAAACAGTATGACATTCCCTTACAGAATTAAAAATGGAACTGTCATGTGATGCAATGATCCACTTCTGGGAATATATCCAAAAAATTCTGAAACACCAATTCAAAAGAATATATGCATCCCTGGGTTTAAAGCAGTGACATTACAATAGCCAAGATGTGGAAACAGCCTAAGTGCCCATCAGTAGATGAGTGGTTAAAATAGCTATGGTACAGTTACCAAATGGAATATTACACAGCAGTATAAAGAGAATTCTTACCCTTTGTGACAGCATGGATGGAACTGGAGACTATTCTGGTAAGTGAAATAAGTCAGTCAATGAAAAACAAATACTACATGATCTCACTTACAATTGGAATCTAAAGAACAAAATAAGCTAACAAGCAAAACAATCAGAAGCACAGAACTACGAAACAGACTGACAGCTGTAAGAGGGGAGGGGGAAAGTGGGAATTGATTGAAACAAGGTGGAGGGATTAGACAAGGTACATATATGTATGACCCATGGCTATGAACAAGGGTGTGTTGATTGACCATAGGAATGGGCAGGCCAGGGGGAAGGGAGCAAAATGGGAAAAACTGGAACAACTATAATAGCATAAACAATTTTAAAAAAGAGAAAAGAAATCTGTCATTTTTCTTACTGATACAGATGGCACGATTGTAGAAGTTTTATTTGATATAATTTAAACCTCACATTATCATTATTAATTTATATGGTCAAGGTTTCTTCACTTATTTATTTTGATTTTTAATGGATTTTTGGGGGTGATGTTGGTTAATAAAATTATATAGGTTTCAGGTGTACGATTCTATGATACATCATCTATTCATTGTATTGTGTGTTTACCACCCCAAATCAAGTCTCCTTCCATCACCATTTATCTCCCCTTTACCCAAGTTTTATTTATATTTACATGTATTTATTATTTTCTTTGTTGCTCTTTTTTCTTATTATAACTTTTTTCTCTTTCTGGATAGTTACCTTAAGTGTAAGTCAGGAAGAGAACTCTCACCAAAACTCAACCATGCTGGCATCTTGATCTTGAACTTACAGCCTCCAAAACTGAGAAAATAAATTTCTGTTGTTTCAGCCACCCAGTCCATGGTATATTATTATAGGAGCCAGAGCTGATTAAGAAAATTGCAAACATTATATTATATTATACTGACAGGAATTGTAGGAGAGAGAGAGAGAAGATGGTGTAAGCTATGTAAGTAATTCATATTTTTAGTATATTTTATTGATTATGTTATTTCAGTTATACCAATTTTTCCCCTTTGCCCCCCTCTACCTGGTACCCATATTCTCTCTAGAAATCCCCCATTTAGTTCATGTTCATGGGTTGTTTTTTGGCTTCTCCATTTCATATACTATTCTTAATATCCCCCTGTCTATTTTGTATCTACCAATTATGCTTCTTCATTCCTGCACTTTTTCCCCCATTTATCTCCTTCCCCCTCCCATCTGATAACCCTCCAAATGATTTCCATATCTATGATTCTGTTCCTGTTTTGGTTGGTTGCTTATTTTGTTTTTTTAGATTCAGTTGTTGGTAGTTGTGAATTTGTTGTCATTTTAATGTTCATAGTTTTTATCCTCTTTTTCTTAAATAAGTCCCTTTAATATTTCATGTAATAATGGCTTGGTGATGATGAACTCCTTTAGCTTTACGTTGTCTGGGAAGCACTTTATCTGCCCTTCCATTCTAAGTGATAGCTTTGCTGGATAGAGTAATCTAGATTGTAGGTCCTTGCTTTAGACCTACATGAGCTGTAGGTTCCTGTCCTTCATGGGAGAAAACATATATGGTCAGCATCACTATTATCCAACAATCAATATGTAACTCCTGTTCTCTAATGTCATACTTACCCTCATCCCACCCCTAGGATTATATAAGTCCTCAGGACAAGGGACCTGGGGCTCTCTTGCCACCCTTGGCAAACCTCACTCTCTTCCTTGAGAATGTATTAATAAATTCTACTTGCATACTCTTAACTTGCTGATCTATAATTCTTTACTGTGTCAGCAAGAACTGAGTTTTCAACAATGCTAATACAGTATCTGGAATGAAGAGTCTGAGATTTCCACTTTCAATTCCTTTAAGGTAGAATGAATTAAAGAGATTTGAAACAGTATACATGCAGAATCTTTCTAGGCTTTACAGTTGTTTTCCACATACCTAATAACAGGGTTTTTGTCTTTATGGCAGGTAGTGCTGTATATTCATGCCCTTAGGACAACCTGGCAGACCACTGTTCAAGGGCCGGATCTGGCCCATGGTCTCAATCTAGCCCATGGCCTATTCTGCACAGCCTACAAGTAAAGAACAGTTCCACATATCTAAAGAATTATTTTTTTAAAAGAGTACGCAAAGCTGAAAATGTTTATTTATTTGGTCCTTTACAGAAAAAGTTTGCTAGCCTCTGCCTTATGGCATCAGAGACCGCTCTGGAATCTGGAAGCTAGAGAAAGTGAAGCCACAGGAACAGACCAAGGTGCAAGAAGAGAGAGCCAGGGGAGTTTAAAGTGCAAGACTTAGAAGTGGTGTTCACCTTTTTTGCCCACATTTTATTGGCCAAAACTCAGGCATATGGATTCCTTCTAACTGTATGCCTAGCCAGGAATTGTTGTTTAGTTGTATATCCCAGAAAAGAGAGGTGGTGGAGAAATACCATTTATCTCTGCTACATGGAGTGTTTTGTAGTCATTCAAACTAGAATAGAAATAAAAATTATCTTCTTTTGCCCTTATATTTCATTAGATTATGTGGTATTTATATGAACTACATAATTACAACAAATGAAACTGACATAAATATCTTTGAAATATACAACTGACAATTGAGTCCACAGATGAACTAATGGAATCAGGAGGGCATGTGACCCTTGGAGAGGAATCTTGTAACAGGGCTCAGCAGATATTCTCGATCAATTAGAGCAGTGGTCCCCTCACCCAAAAGGGGCAATTTTGCCCTTCAGGGAATGTCTGGCAATGTCTGGAAACATGTTTGGTTGTCACAACTTTGGGAGTATTACTCGCACCATGCTTAGGACAGCCCTACCACAAAGAATTATCTGGCCCCAAATATCAATAGTCCTGAGATTGAGAAACCCTGGATTAGCGAGCATTAACTGATTTTGAAAGTTGCTAAGAGCAAGTACATTAGGTCAAACTGAAAGAAAATCAAGGTATGGAAATTGTTGAGGTTCCTAAGGAAGCCAATTAATTCATACTTTCACTCTGAGTCCTAAACCATGTGAGAATTTGGCATAGAAAGTAGCCAAGGATCAGTGTCCCAGTGATATATCTGGCCAAACCTGATTGGAGAATATAACATGGAGAAATGGCCAAAGGGAAATTCTGAATGCTCCCCTTCAAATCTGGGGGTAGAGAGAACTGTCTACCCAGCAGAAGAGCAGTCCAGGAAGCTGGAGAAAGTGAAGCCACAGGAACAGACCAATGCTTAGCTCATCAACGTATCCTGGCAGACAAATACAGAGCATGGATGTCAGAGTTTCTGTCATCTCAATAGCCAAATGGTTCTTTTATTGTGAGAAATCCCCATTTTATTTGCTATCTTTTTAACATTACCTATCTTGTTATCTTGTTAATGGTAATGTTATCTTGTTAATGTTAACAAGATGATAGTTTCAGTTTTTTCAAAAGAGTGGAATTCCTGTTTTATCGGCTGGAAAGACTATGGAAAGAGGAAAAGTTGTTTGGTTTGCCCTCGGTCATGGTGGAAAAAAGCCCCTCACCTGTAAGAGGACCACTCTTTTCCCTTTCCCTTCTACCTTTCCTGAATGTAGGCCTTGAGCAAGGCACAACCTTTCATACCTCAGTTCCCTTATGGAGATAATAACCCAGAGTTGCTGGGATGCTGAAGCCTGGCTCAGATAACCCATAGAGATCTCAAAATTTTAAGAGCGTTCTAAATGGCACACTGATGATTTAGAGACAGCACAAAACGTATGCACTTAAGAAAGCTTGGTGCGAGGTCATGTGTATATTCTGTTGTCTGAATGATTAGAAATCAGGCATGGAAGGAGACTGTTTGAAAAAAACAAATGTGGTATCATAGGGCATGATCCCAAGCATGGCTGGGCACGGTGTCTTCCCTGGCCTCAATGGTAGCTGCACCTGTGATTTGGAACATGGGTGTTCTAGTCTCTGAGTTGTCTCTGTTGCCTTGGGCTCTGTGACAGTTCTGACTCAAGTTTTGATTATTTATTTTCATCTGCCATCAACTTTTTATGGCCAGACAGTTTCTTTGAAATGGCTCTGGGATTTTTAATGGTAACTTAATATATTTCTGTGATTGGGGCTTTGTGATGACGGGGTAGCAAGCATACAGGATTGGGATCAGAGAGAGGGATTTTAGTTATGATTCAACTTCTTGCTGGCTTAATGATTGATGAAAAATCATTTGATGCTTTTGAGCCCTCACTGTTTTATCTGTAAAACGGGACTATAAATAGTACTTAATTCTCAATTGGAAAGGTAATATGTGTGAAAACATTTATAAAACTGTGAAGCATGTGCAAATGCTAGGAGGTATAATTAATTCTTTATCTGTCTGTAGCCACTCTCTGAGACATCAGAAAGTCTTCTTTGATTTGAGAAATAAACATGCAGGAGAGAAAGTGCCTATTTACCCAATAATTAAGTATATGGTAAAAAACAAATGGGGTGCCTTTCTAGCGATGGAATCATCCAGATGTCTGTTTGACTTACTCAGATGTGTTCCTAAGTGTCCTACTTCTGCATGGCAACTGAGTGCAGAGAAGGAACAATCAACCTCTATGTACACTGAATGATAAACTCAGGCCTCTGAGTACGCTCTTTGATTAGGGACCTCTTTCTAAGCCATGGTGGCTACTGACATTAAGATTTAATGTTACAGATATGTTCAAAGTCATAACACTCCAGTCCTTGAAGTTACAGCTTCAGAACCTGTTTAACTTCATTAGAAGGAACGACATGAAAATGTATTCATCCATTTTTCCTGCTTGCTTATTAGATAATGGTGACAGATCAAAAAATAGGGCTAAGAAATGTCAAGACTGCAGTTAGAGTTTCTAATGCAGACTTCAAGAAATAATTTTCTGATCCTGCAGAATGCTAATAAGTCCATAGGCTGGGCTGAAATGTAGACCCTAACTCAGAATAACTCTCTCTCTTTACACTGTTGGATGCAATTGCTTGCCTGTGTGGACACTAAGTAAATATTAATACTTTTTCCAGAGGGGAGGGGAGAGAGGAGTAATGGAGGGGGGAAAGGGAAGGGTCTAGTCAAGAAACATGTATAAAGGACCCATGGTAATGGACAACAGGGTGGGGACTGACTGAGGGGGTGGGGCAGGGGAGAGCAATGGAGGAAAAATTGGGACACCTGTAATTGAACAATAAAAGAATATTAATACTTTTCCTATCACATTCTAAGATCTGGCTGGCTAATAACCAAATTAACAGAGGCAAATAATAGGAGAAAATAAAAGTTTAATATATGTGTATAGAAAATTCACATAGACATGATAAATCCATGAAAACTACAAAGACAGTGAGGTGTATGTAAGACATTTTGGATATGTTAGAAAAAGGGGATAATAGAGTATTAGATTTCAGAAGTGACAAGGGGAAATTTACAGGTAGCTAAGGAAGAACAAAATGCATGTTGCAGGAAAATCCTTGCCAGGCAAATCAAAAACAATAGGACAGAGGAGGTATCTAGCTAACAGGCACCTGCCAGAAGCCCTCTTGTCTATTGCACTTAATTAAAATTAAGCCAAAACATCATCCTAAGATCTTCCCAAAGCAGATTTCTCTGTCTGAATCTCTTAGGCAGGAAAGGGGGGTGGGGTGGGCAGTGAGGATCAAATGTTCTAAGACCTCTTTTTTTCAATAAACAGTTTAAAATAAATATCCTGAAAAAGCAGCATCAGGGTAGCAGAATTTTGGTCTCTTCATCTGGCAATATTATCACAAGATCACCTTTGCTGCCCTTGCTTAGTTTAACTCAAGTCAGAATTCTATATCCCCCACCCAGGAATTTGGCAACATGTGCTTGAAAAGCCATAAAAATGTCTAATCTTCTTGACATAGTAATTCTACTTGGGGAATTTGTTCTAAGCATATAAGCCAAAACATGAAAAAAGTTATGTAACTCAAAATACTCATCCCTACTTGCTTTATATCAAATGACTTGAAAAAGCATTCATGTCCATCTTTAGGGAAACAGTCAAAATAGTGGTAATGTAGGCATTCAGTGGAATGTTGTACAAATAACATCATGGTCATGAAGACTATGTTGAAACATGCACATTCTTATTATATAATTTTGAGTGAATAAGCAGAATTTGCAGATATCAGTGCACTCTAATTATAAATATCAGAAAATATATTGAAGAAAAAAACTATAAAGAAATTCACCAGAATGCTATTATCATTGCTATCTTAGGGTGATGAGATAGTAGATGATTTTCAAAAAAAAATATTTTCTCTTTTGATGATGAGTATATAATTTTTTATAATACATTTTAAAAAAAATTTTACATCTTTCAAACTTGTTCTAATTTCTCTGTCTAATGTATGATCTAGGCCTATCCCAAATTTGTGGAATTAATTAGATAATTAAGAGTAACCTCAGAACCATAAAGAATGATTAAAGAAGTCATCTGACACAGCCTAAAAATAAAAGGAAGTTTCACAAAGATATGAAAGAAAAAAGTATGAAGGTAACTCAGATGTGATAACATTATTTTATGGGCTCTAAATGAGGAAAACATGGTCTGTTTTACTTCTAACTTTAGAGGAGCAAATATCTCCAAGAAAATAAGCACACTGAATAGGAATGACAACCAATGCTGTGAGCAGGTTTACTGGTCCTTAGAGTACAAAAACATTGCAGTGAAAAGAGCCTTGTTGGGGAGCTCCAAGACCTGGGTCCTTAATCTGACGCAGTTGGGCCTCTGCAACCAACTGTATATGCCTTAGTCTCTCTGAACATTATTCTAAAATGAGGAGTATATTTTGTCTGGTTTCCTGTCCAGCTCTAAAGTCATGCATTCATTCAACAGATTTTTTTTTAAGAGAGAGAAGTAGGGAGAGTGAAAGTGTGAAAAACATTGATCAGGTGCTTCCTGTACACAACCCAAATGGGGATTGAACCTGCAACCTTTGGCGTGTGGCATGACATGCCAAACAACTGAGCCACCCAGCAAGGGCTCAAAAGATTTTCAGTGAGTACCCACTGCCTTCCAAGCACTGCTCTAGCTACTTACAGAGGTAAAAACAAAACTGATTAAAATGAAACAAAATCAGAATAGGACATAGTTTCTGATCCCCAAATAAGCATTTAAGCCCTATTTTGGGGGTTGAGTGTAGGGACCAGCGATAATAAGAAGGCTTTGTTTTGAGTTTATCTTTATAAATAAGTATATGAAATACACTGTTAAAAAAATAACTACCCCTTTTACTAACACAGCCAAAAGGAACATTATCATTCTGTACATTAGTACTTATTGTATGTTCAGTAAATTAAAAAGCAGTTAGTGACATTTAGTCTCTGCCTAAAATAACTCATGTTCTAAGGATTCAGGCAAGATAATAAATATTAAAAAATTAGTTGTATGATGACAGGAGATAAGTACCCAGAATCTTGAATTTAGATCTTTTATTGTATCTTGGTTTTATTCCATTCTTGTTATCATTGCTTACATTTTCATCAATGGACGGAGGGTAATTCTAATATTCTAAGATTTCTTTCTCATAAAGAGAGAAGAATATTCATAGTCTAGTTGAGACTTCCCCCAAGGTGCCAAAACCCAATCTTTATTTAATGTTGATCTAAAACTAGACTGAGACACCCACTAGGCAAATGCCATAATGTAAACTTTGCCAGTGACAGGCTCAGTACTTTGTCAGTCTGTGAGTTTTAGAATCCTAATATAGTTTCCTCTTCTTCATTTATTACTGAGTCCATCTGTATTTCCACACCTGCTCTTTAAAAAAATAGCTAACACATACCAAACATTTGCTGTGTGCCAGGATCATGGCAAAGTACCTATGTACATGATTTTTAATCTTCATCAAAGTGTTATACGCACCATTAAATGGATGTTAGTAATTTAAGAATTAGCCAAAAGTGACATAATAGTAGTAATAGGGAACATACACACTAAAATAACAATGTATAAAAATTTGAAATTGTCACTTAAAAATACAAACTTTATTTTATGTACCACCTATGAAATAGTGACAACACTCCTGTAATGGTGGGGTGCAACACTGCGGAGGTCCCCTTGGCAGGACTCATTCGCTCACTTGCTTGGGAGTGAAATGGGCTGACGGTCCTCCGGTCAGTGTCCCTCCAGAGACCGCCTAACCCTAACCCTACCCCCTTCCCTCCCAGGACTGGTTAAAACAGGCTAGGAAACCCTAACATTGAATGTCCTAAAAAGAGCCATCAGAGCATCCTTTGTTTTGACTGCTTCCTCTCCTTCTGTATTGATCTAGAAATTATTTCTTAATATTCTTATCCTCACCCAGGAACTGCCTCCTAGGAACCAAAACCAACCCAGGAAACCAAGATTTGTCAAGAATCAATCTCAAAGCTTGGCCAGCCAACTGATTATAACTGATGTGAATGAATGAATGAACGAATGAATGAACTGGCTACAAGAAAGCCCCCTTTAGCTGGTAAATAAAAACACACTCTACTCTTTGCCTGCTCTCTCTTACATTACCTGAGGGCTTTGGAAATATATTCCTTGCATAAGGTATGTCCACAGTGCTATGTGTTTTAAATGTATTACCTCATTTTATTCTTATAACAATCCTATGAGGTAGATACTATTTTATTTCCATTTTGAACATAAATAAACTAAGGATCAGGTTAATATCTTGTCAAAGGTAAGTAAGTAAGTGAGATGCAGAGCTATAACTTGAATCCATATGGTTTTGGATCTAGAACCCCTACTTTAAAATCACCAAGTTTCCTCAGCCAGGTAGCTTAGTTAGTTAGAGTGCTGTCCTGATGATACACCAAGATTGTGGGTTTAGTCCCTTTCAAGAAAAATACAAGAAGCAACAAATGAAAGCAAAAATAGGTGGAAAAACAAATCAATTTCTTTCTCTCTCTCCCGCCCTGGTCCCTCCCTTCCTCCCTCTCTCTCCCTCTCTCTCAAATCAATCAATAAATCTTAAAAATATTTTTTTTAATTTATTGATTAGACAGAATTCAATTGGTTGCTTCTTGTATGTGCCCTGACTGGGGATCAACCATAACCCTGCTTACTGAGATGATGGTCTAACCAACTGAACTTCCTGGCCAGGGCTCAATAAATAAATCTAAAAGAAAAAGACCACTATCACATATTATCCAACTGGCTGATACATCTTGGTTTCCTCCAAAGTCCCTTATGCGTAAACATAAATAAATGTTTTTACTTGATTTCTTGATTTGACAGTACTTAGAAATTTCCATGGGGGGAGCTCAACATCTGAAAATGACATTAGGCTCACTTGAACTTTACATGAAAACTCTACCCATTGATCAGTCTTAGAGGGATTGGACTGGCCACCTATTAAGGTGCAGAACCTCAATTCCCTATCTTTACCTCAGGCCCCTGTACAGAAACCAGCACATAATATTACTAAGCTACATTTGCTGGTAGAATGAATTGAAATACTTCTCTAGTGTAAAAATTATGAAGAGGGTAAGAATACCCCCTTAGATTTTATAAAGGATTATTTAGTGTGTAGGTTTGCTAATCAACATTTTAATAATTGATTTTGTGTGTCACCAGATGAATAATTACAAGAAACACAGAAACATGGTGTTCAATTTTGAATTGAGATAAATCATAAATGTCAAATAATGTATTATATAGATTATTGGTTTTATCAATTTAAGTAATACATATTGAGCTAATACCATATAGAAGATAGCATTAAGATAAAATAGCAAAGATCCAATCTTGATATCAAGGACTTTATATTGTAAAATTATGGGAACACACACAAATCTTTAAGATGAATAATGTGATAAATGCTAGAGTACAAATACAAATAAAGGACTGTGGGAGAAACAATGAGGAGACTGAGTTGTTTGGAAAAAGACATAAAACTTTCATTTTGCAGATCCTGTCTGAAACCCTTCTGAACACTTAGTCCTTTACTCAAAAACTTTCAAGAACCCCCTATTTGTAAGCAATAGGCTTACAAATAGAGCCTAAACCCCTTGACATGGCCTTTAAGACCCTTGTTGGCTGGGCCACAACCCTCTAAGTGTGGGATCAACTCATCCTGGTTTTCCCAAAACTCAGCCAGTCTTAACATAGAAAGCCCTGGTTCCTTGGAGAACCTTCAGTCCCAGGCAAACCAGGTCAGGCTGACACTCTCACTACACATTATAATGTTTAAGGAAGCCAAACTGAGCCACTCCTGGTTCCTGCAAACATCCCCTTATTTCTCACTTCTGAGATTTTCTCCTTACCTCCTCTCCTCCTCCAGTTAGTGTACAAGTCTTTCCCATAATCCAGTGTCCCCATCACTAAGACTTGGTGAAGATATCACCTATTTTTAATACCATTACTATTAATAATAGCTAACATTTATTAAAGCTTCTGAAGCTTTTAAGTGGATTTCCATATATAATCTTCACTTCACCTTGGATCATGTAGGCTCTACAATTATTCCTATTTTACTGATGAGTGAACTGAGAGTCAGAAAAAATATACTCACTTATCCAAAGTTACCTAGCTAACTAGATTTTTAACTCCAGATTTCTGCAACAAGAAACTCCATGCGTCTAATCATGATGTACACACATTGTCTCTTCTCCTAAATTCTTCCTGGGTGAAATTAATACTATCTTTAAAATAAATGTGTCTTTGGCCACTTACAAATCTACATTGCACTAAGAACATTATACCTGTTTCTTTTCCCCATGTTAGGAGCTCCTTGATACTAGGAGCTATGTTGAGTTCATTCCTCAATCTCCCAGAGTAGGAAGAAGATTGTGAGAACGCGTGTTACACTGCATGTGGGTGAATGAAGGAGATTTTTAAACTGAGCCTTAAGGAAAGTAAGTTTTGGGCGGGGAAGATATGAATAGTAATACTAATACTACTCACAAGAACTAACATCTGGTGAGTCCTCACTCTGCACACACATTAAATCCTTTCATTCTCATAAATAACTCATGGAGAAAAGCCTTATTACTATTCTTGTTTTTCAGGTGGGGAAACAGGCTCAGAAAGATGAAACTAGTTTCTCAAAGTTATGTCGCTGGTAAATGACAGAGTCAGTCTCACTTTTATCTGATTCCATAGCAAAAATTATGGACATTATGCTCTACATACTGAAGATAGGAGAAAGTGTAGAGTGCCCTGGAGAAGACATGAAGTCAGCTGGTTTGGATGAAGCTGCAGAGGGTCTGAGGAGAGTCATAACAATAATGATAATGATGATGATGATGATGATGAAGGCTGTTCTTTGTTTACAAACTCCTCCCATTCCCTGTCTCATTTGATCGTGGTGATATCAAAAGCTAACATTTATTACTTTATTGACAAAGCACCATATTTCTACACATGACTTGTTTAATCTACTCCTCACAACAATCCTTTAAATAGGTACTGTTGTTATCCTTTTTTGAAACAAAGAAATGAGGCTTGGATATGGATTGGGTCACTACTGAAGCATGATTCCTAAATAACATCTTCCACGTTTGTAAACACCAGAAAATGGCCGTAGCAACAGTGCAAAGCTCACCTGTGTGCCTCTACCACGTGGACCTTGCACTAAAGCGTCAAGGTAGTTTCAAGGGAAGGCAGTTCCAGATTGAGCACACCAGAGAGCAGATGCCATCACTACTCTTCCTCCTGAGGTTTGACATTTGTAAATAATTTGACCTTTTGGGGGAGGGCGGGGCGGGGCGAGGCGGGGCTGGAAACTGGCAACCGCTGCTTTGTGTGTTTCTCCTACTGAAGTTGGGGTGGATTGTGGCACGTGATTTGCTAGACTGAAAGCAGGGTTGTCCAGCGAGGTCCCTTCAAGGCTGGTTTAATCCCACCGGCCAAATAAACTGCGCTGAAAGGTTTCAAAGAGTTGTATTTAGCTCACAGCAGTTTCCCCTTAATGAAGGTCGGCCTTAAGTCTTCTTTTTGATAAAGAAAGGAGAGTGACAGTGTGAGCCATGAAGCCTCAGCTCCAGTCAGGTTTGTCTGGGGAGCTGGATGCCTAATCGACTCTTTTCTGCCACCTAGCGCTGTTAGGAGTTAAAGGTCATTCTCCTCACCCCACTTACTTACTTTTTGTTTTTATATTTATTAAACTTATTGGGGTGACATTGGTTAATGAAATTACATAGGTTACAAGTGATCGTGTTCTTTTTAATGTTGACAATTTCTCTTCTGTGAACTAGGAATCTAGTTACCTTTTGCAAGATTTATTCTTTGTGTTTTACAGTACTAAAGGTTAGTCCTCTCCTGGGGTTTTTCACCTCTTTTTAAATACGGCAACATCTTATTATTTTAGAAAATGAATTTGAAAGACCAACAAATTAATAAATAACACCAAATCAAGATGTATTTTCAAGATGTAGTTGGGGGAAATAACAAGAATATAGCCATTGTTCCTGTTTACACATATAGAGGTACCCAACTTCTCATTTTCATCTTACTGGAGTCTCCCTGAGCTTCTGTGTTTGCGTGTGTCATTCAAGTTTTTGGAGGTATATTTCCTTGACCTCTGAGCTTTGCTAAGGAAAGGATTTCCACTATATAATTACTGTGATGATTATTGTTATATATTTATATTTATTTAGAAAGCATGCCTAAAAAGTGACAAACGTGTGGGAATCTAAACAGCAAAAGCACTATATAAATCCCTCATCTTTTGAATCTGTTTTTAGTCACTTTATTTTTTTATTTAATTTTCAGAACTTTTTTTTGCAATTTAATATTTTATTTATTTAAAATTATAAATCCTGTTTATTCTATTACAATTGTCTCAATTTTTACCCCTCCACCATCCCAACCCCACCCCCCACTCCCACAGTCAATTCCCACTCTGTTGTCCATGTCCATGGGTCATTCATACATGTTCTTTGTCTAGTCCCTTCCCCTTCTTTCCACCATTGCCCTCTTTCCCCATCCCCTTTGGTCACTTTCAGTCTGCTCCACGTTTCCTTGCCTATGGTTTATTTTCTTTGTTAGTTTATCTTATTGAATAGAGTCCATTTACAGGTGAGATCCTATGGTATTTATCTTTCATCAACTGGCTTATTTCACTTAGCTTAATATTCTCGAGTTCCATCCATGTTATCGCAAAAGGTAGGAGTTCCATCTCCCTTTCTTTTTCTTTCTTTCTTTCTTTTCTTTCATTCATTCATTCTTTCTTTCTTCCTTCCTTCCTTCCTTCCTTAAATGCAGACTGATTTTGTTTATTTTTTAAATTTCAAAGTTAATTATAAAATATTAAAAAAATTTGAAAACGTTATAGAGTCTCAGCAATTAAACCAACATGACACCAGCACAGAAATAACCCAGTAGATCAATGAAATATAATGAACATTCTAGAGACAAACATATATATCTAACAATGTAATATATGGTTAAGTTGATATTTCAGATCAATGGGTAAAATAAAGCTTATTCAACAAATAAGGTGCATGGACCACTATTACCTGAAATAAAACAAACATAGAGCCCTGTTTCACACATCATACAAGAAATACTCAGGTGAGTTAAAAATCAATATGTAGAATCTAAGGAGTTTTAGAAGAAAATAGAACTAATATTTTTCATGACCTAAAGTAAAATATTCAAACCCAGAAGCTGTAAAGTAAATATTGACAATATGACAATATTAAACACTTAACTATATAGTAATATCCATATAAAAAGTTAAAGGACAAGGAATAGACTAGAAAAGTATGTGCAACACATCTAAAACATGGTTAATACGGGGTTTTTTTTTTTTAGGGAAAAAAGTTCTACAAACCATTAATCAATAAATGGAAAAAGAATAGCAAAAATTCATTTAAAGCTTTTTTTAAAATAATAGAAATAGGCAAGAAATAAATTAAAACATGTTTAGTTTCAACAAGTAGTAAAGGAACAATTAACATAACATCATTGTCACAATCAGATTAATGAGTATGGAAAATATTGGTAATATCAAGTATTGGCAACTCTGAAAGGAACTGGGTGTTCATAGAAACTTTTTCTTCATCTTAAAGCAGTCCTGAAGATGGCAGAGGAGTGAATGGGAGTCACATTGACTTCCTCCCAAGACCAAACTAGAATTGCGACTAAATAGTGGAGAAATCACCTGGAAAACAATGGAACTTAAAAGGGAGAGGAACCTCGGAGCCACAGACAGTGGATTCAACTCTCAAACATCCCAACGGGTGAGAAGTGCAGTGGAGGCTCAAGCAGGTGGGCTGGGAGCCCACGGGCACCAGCATCAGAGGGACATTGAAATGGCCAGTTGGATCCCCCTGAGAAGAACAGCGTCTGAACCATAAAGAGCGACCCCTAGACTACAGCAGCTGAAACCAGGAAAACACACAGACAAAACGCAACCCCAAAAAGCTTAGGGTCACTCTCTGCCAGAGACAGGTGGCTGGAGATACAAAGAGACATTTAAAGGGCCAAAAGAAAAATTTGCAGTGGCAGCTGCCTTCCTCGATCTCTGGGTAGAGACAGCAGGAGAGTGGGCTGGTGCCTGAGGAAAGATTGGTGAGGAAAACTTTGTGAAGAGAACAGAGAAGGTGCCAGCAGAGCCCCAGTCATAACTCAACTCCCACTCTGCGGCTACCAACTCGCCCAAGCATAAGAGAATCATTTACCTGCCTTTTGCATGCTCCTCACACAGCTTGTGGGTGTGTGACTAGGGGCTGAGTGCAGACTGGCTGGAAGAAATAGAGAATCCCTGGCCAAAAGGGACACACAGCTGCATAGAGACCCTGGAGAAGAGATTGGAGATGTGTTACCGAACAAAAGGATCCGTGGAGGGGTGGCCAGATGCTATTACCGAAACAACGACACCCTCCTTCCCCGGGACCCCTCGGTTTTGGGTCCTTTGCCCGCCGCCCTTGAAATTATGGCTCTGAATGGCAGAGTTTGGTGAAAAGGAAAAGGAACTATTTATTCAAAAGCTATACAAGTTTGATTAATGGCTAAATGTCACCCTTAAACCTCAAAATCCCTTCAAAACCACCACCAGCACACACACCGTCCTGCCTTCCCCCCTTTGACCAGTTAGGCCACTCAGGCTGGTCATGATACTGTCCTTCAGAAGAAAAAAAGAACAGAAGTCTGGGGCTCGCCTAGGCAGGCCTCTCGCGGGTCTCAGCACCATCCAATGTGTCACCGCGATCTCCAGCTCTTAATCCATAACCATGTGGCACCTTCTCCTGGCCCACTAGCAAGAGTCCTTTCTCCCCTCTTTCTTCCCGCGTGGTCTTCACACTGTTCCCCAGAGTCTGTGTCCCTTTGTCTCTCCTGCAGGCCCCTGTCTCTCCTCTCTCTCTCCCAGTTACATTCCGTATAAAGTCTTTGAAACCTTTCTGATTAGCTTTGGTGATATGAAAAATAACCCTCTTCGCATATGAGGAATGAAGCTATCCTGTTATTGACATACCAAATGACTCTCAATGGCCCTGCTCAAGGCTCCCATCCCCCATGGCTGCTCGCCCTGGGGTGGGGAGAATATATTTTTCTTGGACACCCCAATCTCTGGTCCCCGTTACAAATACCCCTTGTGGGGGGGCCCTAGCTGAGGGGTTGGGGAAAGAACTGGAGGATTATCTCCAGTTCCCCGGAGCAAAGTCCCTTCACATGCCGTAGTCCCCATTTGTGCAGGCAGGCCGCCCACCCAAAGAGGCAGAAGCCACGCGGGAGCCAGAAGGCTTGCAATTACGGTCCGCAGAAATAGTGGATCCCTAGCCAAAGGGGTCACAAAGCTCCCCAGAGACCCTTCGGGAGAGACTGGAGACAGGATTAACTGGAAAGTCCCGGAGCTGACTTCTTCCCATTTCCATAGTCTCCATTTTGACAAGGAAGGCCATACCCCAAAGAGCCAAAAGCGGGGAAAGCACACAATACAAAACCCTAAACTGGCCAGTGCCGGGGTGCGCACCCTGGGCGCCAGGCGAGCGTGAGATCAGGTGAGTACATTGGTCCCGGGCAGGGGCGAGCATGCTTAAAGAACCTGTGAGAGAGTGCAGAGCGATCCACAGAAATAGTGGATCCCTGGCTGAAGAGGTCACAGAATTGCCCAAAGCAGGAGTCAGACACAGACAGTAGATTTCTGGAAGACTCAAACAAATGACACAAGTCAGAGAAGGTCAACAACTGACATCATCAGACGCAGGCCCCCCAAAAAAAGTAAAGAAAAATAAATAAATAAAAAGACCCGCCTACTACCATAGAAGTTTAAACCACAAGGTCAGGAAATCTAGATGGATCAATTGAAGCAGATGCAAAAATAAATAATTTAATTAATTAATTAATTAATATACTCTGATGAAAACGTTGTTCCCCCCAAATGAGTGTAAAAGGGCAATCCCCACAGAGAGAGCTAAACGAAATAGAGGCAAGGGAACTATGAGATATTGAATTCAAAACAATGGCTCTAAGGAAGCTCAATGAGCTCAGCCAGCTCAAAGATAACTATGAGAAACTGCAGAGAAACTATCAGGATCTTACGCAAACTATATCAGCCTGGAAAAGGACATAGAAACTATCAAGAAGACACAAGAGGATTTAAGAATACCATTTCTGAATTGAAGAATACAGTAGGAGGAATCAAAAGCAGGCTAGATGAAGCCAAGAATCGAATCAGTGAGATGGAGGATAAGGTAGAAAAAAGCTCTCAGAAATAACAAGAAATGGAAAAAAGACTCAAAAAGAATGAAGAGGCATTTAGGGAAATGCAGGAAAACCTGAAATGCAATAATATCCGCATAACAGGAATACCAGAATGAGAAGAAGAGGAGCAAGGGATAGAGAACCTCTTTGAAAAAGTAATGATGGAAAACTTCCCCAATTTGAGGAGAAGAAAGGTCTCATGGATCCAGGAGGCACAGAGGACCCCACTCAAGAGGGACTCAAGGAGGTCCACTCCAAGACACATCATCATTAAAATGGCAAATGTCAAAGGCAAAGAGAGAATCCTCAAGGCAGCAAGGGAGAAGGAGAAAGTAACATACAAGGGGGCCCCGATACGCCTAGGAGCTGACTTCTCAACAGAAACACTACAAGCCAGAAGGGAATGGAAACAAATATTCCAAGCCATGAAAAGCAAGGGCCTACAGCCAAGGCTGATCTACCCAGCTAGGCTCTCCGTTAAAATAGAAGGGGAAATACGGAGTTTCCCAGACAAGAGAAGACTAAAAGAATACATCTCTACCAAACCAGCACTCCAAGATATGCTAAGGGGATTGGTTTAAGCAGATGAAGGAAAAGAATGAGAGAGAGAGGAACACAGGTACAAAGAGAAAAGATGAGTAAGTTTCTATCAGTAATATCTCTCAATGTGAATGGACTCAATGCCCCAATCAAAAGACACAAGGTAGCTGAATGGATAAGAAAACATGACCCACACATATGCTGCCTACAAGAGACCCACCTCAGAGCAAGAGACCTACACAGATTGAAAGTAAAAGGATGGAAAAAAATAGTCCAAGCAAATGAGCATGAGAAAAAGGCTGGGGTTGCCATACTTGTATCAGACAAAGTAGATTTCAAAACAAAGGCCATAAAGAGAGACCCAGAGGGGCACTTTATAATACTTAAAGGAAGAATCTATCAAGAAGACATCAACATTGTAAATTTATATACTCCCAATACAGGAGCTCCCAAGTTTATAAGGTTCTTGTTGGTTTTCAACAAGAAAAATAAAGCACCTAGGAATAAATTTAATCAAGGAGGTAAAAGACCTGTATGCAGAAAACTATACATGTTGAAGAAAGAAATTAAGAAAGACACAAATAAATGGAAGCATATACCATTCTCATGGATTAGAAGAGTTAGTTAATATCATCAAAATGTCCATACTACCCAAAGCAATTTATAGATTCAATGCAATCCCTATTAAGATACCAAGGACATATTTCACAGAAATAGAACAGACATTTCAAAAATTTATATGGAACCATAAATGACCCCAAATAGCCACAGCAATTTTGAGAAAGAAAAACAAAGTAGGAGGGATCACATTACCGGACATCAAACTATATTACAAAGCCAGTATACTCAAAACAATCTGGTACTGGCACAAGAAGAGATCCATAGACTAGTGGAACAGAATAGAACACCCAGAAATAAGCTCATCACTACCTAGGCAACTTATATTTGGCAAAGGTGACAGAAGCATAAAATGGAGTAATAATAACCTCTTCAACAAATGCTGTTGGGAGAGCTGGACAGCTACATGCAAAAAAACTGAAATTTGGTCATCAGCTGACACCAAACACAAAAACTCAAGATGGATAAAAGACTTAAATATAAGTCAAAACAGTGTAAAAGTCCTAGAGGAGAACATTGGCAGGAAGGTCAGATATCCCACGTGACAATATTTTCACCAATATGTCTCCTAAAGCAAGGGACATAAAGGAAAGAAAAAACAAGTGGGACCTTATCAAAATAAGAAGCTTCTGCACGGCTAAAGAATACATTAGCAAATTGAAGAGGGAGCCAACCATATGGGAAAATATATATGCTAATGATACATCAGATAGAGGTTTGATCTCCAAAATATACAAAGAACTCACTCGACTCCACTCCAAGAACACAAATGATCCAATCAAAAAATGGGCAGAGGACCTGGGAGACACTTTTCCAAGTAAGAGATACAGAGGACCCAGAGACATTTGAAAGGATGCTCAGCATTACTAGCCATCAGAGAAATGCAGATAAAAATCACAATGATGTACCACCTCACACTGGTCAGAATGGCCATCATAAACAGATCAACAAACAACAGGTGCTGGTGAGGCTGTGGAGAAAAGGGAACCCTAGCACACTGTTGGTAGGAATGCATACTGGTGAGGCCATTGTGGAAAGCAGTGTGGAATTTCCTCAAAAAGCTGACAATGGAACTGCCTTTGGATCCAGTGATTCCCCTGCTGGGACTATACCCTAAGAATTCCAAAACGCCAATTCAAAAGAACCTATGCACCCCAATGTTCATAGCAGCACAATTTACAATAGCCAAGTGTTGGAAGCTACCAAAATGCCTGTCAGTAGATATTGGGATCAAAAAACTATGGTACATTTACCCAATGGAATACTATGCAGCAAAAAGAAAAAAAGAACTACTACACTTCGCAACAGCATGGATGGAACTCAAGAGCATTATGCTAAGCAAAATAAGCCAGGGGGCGAAGGACAAATACCATATGTTCTCACCTATAAGTGGAACCTAACCAACAAAACAAAGATACAAGGAAAATAAGACCAGCAACACGGAATGGAAAAGAAACCAACAGAGACAAGAGGGAAGGAGGCGGGGGGAAGGAAGGGAAGGGGCAAGTCAAGGAACATATAGTAAGGACTCATGGACAAAACCAAAGGGGAAGGATTGAGGGTCGGACAGGGTAAGGGGGCAAGGGAAATTGGTTGGGGGGAAGGCAGAGACATATGTATTTGAATAAATAAATTAATTAATTTTTTAAAAAAGTAGTCCCTTTAGCATATTTTGCAGTGATGGTTTGGTGGAGGTGTCTTTTTTTAGCCTTCTTTTGTCTGGGAAACTCCTTATTTAGCCTTCCATTTTAATTGAGAGCCTTGCTGGGTAGAACAGTCTTGGTTACAGGCCTTTGCTTTTCATTCCTTGGAATATTTCTTGCCATTCCCTTCTGGCTTGCAGGGTTTCTGTTGAGAAGTCAGCTGCTAAACATACTGGGGCTCCATTAGATATTACACTCTCTTTATCCCTTGCTGCCTTTAGGATTCTCTGTCTTTGATATTTGCCATTTTAATGATGATGTATCTTGGAGTGGGCCTCATTGGGTTCCTCTGGAATGGGACCGTCTGTGCTCCTGGACTTTTGTGACTTTTTCTCTCCTCCAATTAGGGAAGTTTTCCATCATGACTTTTTCAAACAGGCTCTGTATCCCTTCCTCATCCTCTTCTCCTTCTGGTATCCCTATTATACAGATATTATTATATTTCAGGTTGTCCTGCATATCCCTGAATGTCTCTTCATTCATTTTGAGTCTTTTTTGATTTTCTTGCTTTTTCTGGGAGCTTTTTTCTACCTTGTTCTCCAGTCGCTGATTTGGTCCTCAGCTTCTTCTAACCTGCTTTTGATACCTTTTACTTTGTTTAATTCAGAAATTGTATTCTTTATTTCCTCTTGTCTCTCATTGATAGTTTCTTTGTCCTTTTTTATGTCAATATAGTTTGCAGTAAGTTCCTCGTAGTTTCTGTGTCATTTTTTGTAATTGTCTCTGAGCTCACTGAGCTCATTGAGCTTCCTTAGAACTGTTGTTTGGAACTCAATGTCAGATACTTTACTTGCCTCTATTTCATTTAGCTCTCTTTGTGGGATTCCTCCTTTCCCTTAGGGTGTATTTCTTTGTCTTCCCATTCTTTGTGAGACTCTTTTGCTTCCGTGTCTTAAGTTGATCTGTCTTATTTCCTGACTTTGTGGTATAAACTCCTATGATTGGAGAACACTGTTTTTACTTTCTGGATCTGCATGGAATGATGTCAGATGTTGACTCTGTCTGACCTTAGGCAGTCTGTTCTAGACTTTCAGGAATTTACTGTTTGTGGCTGTCTCCTTCAGCTGTTAATCTATTCACTCTGCACTCAGCAGGCCGCCTTAGATAGCTCAGGGTGGGGCGGAGTCCCTCCTGGGGGCAGGGTAATTGGGTCCTCCCCGACTGCTGCTGTATGGGGGAGGGTCCACACTCTGATCCTGCTAGCTACTTTCTCTGTCTCTCCCCAAAACCTCCATCCCCAGTCTCTGCTCAAGTGTTGCCAGATCCTTTAGCCCAGGATCTACCATCTGTTGCTGCCACTCTGCACTAAGCAGGCAGCTTAGACAGCACAGGGCAGGGTGGAATCCCACCTGGGGGTGGAGGCTATTGCGTCCTTTGATGCTGATGCCACTTAGGCGGAATGGTCTCTGCCTGGGCAAGATCGCTGCGCCACATGAGGGATGAGTCAGCACAGAGATCCCGCTAGCTACTCTCTCAGTTCTCTCCCCAAAGCCTCCTTCCCCAGTCTCTCCTCAGGTGACTCTAGCCCACTCTGCCCCTGCCTTTGCTGGAGACCAGGGTAAGTGGCTGCAAATAAAATTTATGCGTTGGCCTTTTAAACAGTTCTATGCATCTCCAGGCACCTGTCTCTGGCAGAGAGCAACACTGCCACTTTTCACAGATGGCTGTTTTCCGAGTATTTTTTGGGCTCTGGTGCTGTGGGCTTGAGATCCCCTCTTTTGGTCTAGACCCTGCTCTTCTCAGGGCGATCCAATTGGCCGTTTCAATATCCTTCTGGTGCTGCCGCCTGGGGGCGCCCTGCCCGCCTTCTTGAGTCTCTACCACACTCCTGACCAGTTGGATTGCCCTAAAGCTGATTCTTCTCTCTCTAACGTTACAAGGCTCCTGTCTTGCTATTGTTCAGTTGTTTGTTCCAGGTGACTTCTCCACATTTTAGTTGTAACTCCAGGTTGGTCCTGGGAGGAGGTCAGTGTGACTTCCACTCACTCCTCTGCCATCTTGATTCTAAAAGATCTGTTTTTAGTCACTTTATTTGGTACAATTAACTTACTATTATAATTAACTACTTTATGCACATGCTTAAATTTATAGTAGCTTTAAAAAGAAGTTATCTTTGGAACTTTCTACTCATTTTCCTTGAGAAATGGTGGTGCCTTTTCCAATTGCCTCATGTGGCATAATGGATTTGGCCTGGGTATGACTGGCTGGTTGAAACAGAATACCCTTAATGGACTATGAATCTTCTAAATGTTAACCAATGTCACTTATTACAAGTGAGAAAAAAGTTTTTGAGCAACTTTGCTGAAACAGATGATTATCTGTAGTTGGGTGGGGGAAAGAAAAACTTCCCAAATTATGAAATGTCTCTAGAAAAGTTAACCTAAAAATGATAGATTTACAGATTCTAGGAGGACCAACAGCATTTGCAGTTTCAAGAATTCAGGCAGGTTATGCTAATCACTTCATAAGTGACTACAGCAGAAAATTCAATCTTTCATGTTAGGTGAATCCCATCCTATAATTTGTCTTTCTGTAGCTATGTTATTTTATATTATATGCATAGTATATTTATAAAAACAATAATTTTTAACTTCCAAGTCCATTAATTACATTGCTTTATAAAATCATTTGTATTAAATGCCAAAAATATGAATTATTTAGAATTTTTTCTTCTTGTTTTTCACATAGAATGTGTTAATTTGTTGGCTATATGAGATTACAGTGCATTGACTCAATTCAGTAGGGCCCTAAAAAAAAGACCCAAGATAAATAATGATGATAATAATAAGAGAGATTTACTAGATGCTTGCCACTCTGCCACAGTGTCTGTGTTTATTTTCTCATTTAATTTGCCTTAGATCCCATGAGTTGGTACTGTTATTCCTACTTGGCAGATGCAGATTGAGTCTTCTTTGATTTAAGCACTTGTAGGCGGTCAGGAAACTCCTACATGATGGAGATGTGTTCAGACCCATCTCCATCATGTCCTAATGCTATGCTATTCCTCCTTCATTTGCCTTGCCTTTTGCACCCTAAAGTTAGTAATTTGGTTAATTAGAGCAGGTTATAATGAAGCTAGTCACTGGTTGGATCCTTAACTACTTATTTTTTTCTGTTTTCATAATTTCATAAACAAGTGGAGTTCTATTATTGAACTCCAGAGTCTTGAAAGAATTAAGATGTGGCAACATTGGCTCTATTTCCTCAGGCAACAGTCAGCTACCTGGATTAGCCAGGGCTGCAAGGTCCAGTTTATCGAAGTCCCCATTGCCTTCAGTCCCTAACATGAACCATCATGGTCCCTGATGTCACTTGCCTTCTGACACCTACTTTATTTTAAGGCCTGCAGAAAAGTTAGTTAACTGAGCAGCAAATATTTATGTATGGGAAATTTCTAATGTATTAAAATTTGGCATATAACACATTTAGTTGTTTGAGTGACTTATTTAATTTTTAAATCTTTTAAAAAATTATTAGAAAGGTAAAAGAAATTTTAAAAAGTGCAGAATGCCAGAGGCACATGTGTGAACCTTAAAACTTGTATTCAAAACTACATTAAGATAAAAAGTAAAATCCTCCCTACCACCTTTCATTAAAGCAATATTTTGAAGTGTCTAGTTTGTACACAATACACAGGAGAAATAGGTAAACACAAGACTACACAAACACATGTGGACCCTCCCATACATGTGTGTGCACACGCACATGTGCCATACCCTCGGAGCCACCCACATATCTGGACCCCAGACTGGGCTGCTGTCCTGACTCTGACACTGACTTAACATAAGACCTTAATCCTCCTGAGCTTTCTTATTAACATAATAAGGGAGTTGGTCTAAGTTATCTCTTTAAAGTTCCCTTTCTATAACAAGAATAAGGTGCTCTTCTCTTTTTTTAAATTATTGATTTGAGAGAGAGAGAGAGAAATGTTGATTTGTTATTGTTTTTCCCTGAGTTGTACATTCATTGGTTAATCCTTGTATGTGCCGTGACCAGGGATTGAACCCACAACATTAGCGTATTAAGATGACACTCTAACTGAGCTACCCAGAAAGGGCATTGTGCTATTTTTCTGAAGTTATGACATCTGTTGTTTTGGGGTTTTTTTCCTTTTTTATATCTCAAGAAGAAAAGGAAGCAGAATTCTTTTCTTCACTGGAATGTTAGATAATTGTAAAATGCCAAACCTTCTTTCGAGGAAGGTCATATTAAAATGAACTGTAATAAAGTCAAATACTCAGAGTTAAGTCTGCAGGGTTTAGAAAAGCCCCATCAGTACCTGAAGAGATGTAGGAATGAGTATGGTTATCATAATGTAACCTGCAAGGTTAAGTCTTCTGCTTGATGTCTTAAAAATACAGTTAAAAGAAAACCCTGGAGAATATTTATATACATGAATGCTTCTAAAAAAGAATAATATTTTATTTTACCGAACGACCTTTTAAGGAAAAAAAAAGTTATAAACTATTGATATCTGCTTTAAATGCATTGTCTTTGTTCAAATTTACATTGCTTGCAGAGACCAAAATAATTTTAATTCCATAAACTTGGTTTTCTTATACCTAAGAGTACATATACTTTATTCTTTGCTTTCTGTGTGCTTTGTTGTGTTGCATATACAATCCAGCTTTCCCTTAAGCAATGAAAACCTTATTCTTTTTTAAAAAAGTGTTTTCAATTTGTAAGGAAATTGGATGAGCACCGAGAATCGACAAGGCACTTGATAACAAAGTTCAATATACACTTATTCTCGATATAGATAATTTCTTCATTAACTAAGAAAATTACTTTAACTTTTGTTTTGAAGTGTTTTTTTTAAATTAAATAACTTCTGAACTTTAATAGAGGAAAAGGGTTTTTCACTTTCAAATTTTTGTTACTCAGTAGTTGTTAAGGCTTTCCCAGGCATCACCCCACTTAGTCTTTAGAAGAATTCTCCATGGTGGGTGTCACAGTCCCTATTTTACTAAAAATAAGGAGGTAAATGTGGTCACAAGCTCACTGCTAGGCAAGATGTCATTTCAAGTTTGTCCAGTTTCAAAGCTTGAGAGCTTTCTATTTCACCATCCGGCATGGAAGAAAGAGATTTTTGTGCAAATATCATTTCCTATCTGTCTTCCCCATGAGCCTGTAAGCTCCAGGGGAGCAGGGAGGGAACCTGCTATGTTCACACCTCTAGCATCTCTACTCGCACACTCCCTGCATCCTCAGTGAGTGCTCAAGAAATAGGAATGGAGTGAAAAACCAGTAAAACAATAAGCTAGAAACAGAAATAATCTAATTTATTACACTTTTATTTCAAAGCACATATTTTTAGGATACTGATCTTTTAATTGATTTCAAAGACAGAAATATCAACATCAATTTATTGTTCTGCTTTTTTATGCCTTCTTTGCTTGATTATTGCACATGCTTTGAATGGGGAATTGAACCTGCAACCTTGATGCATTGGAACTCTAACAAACTGAGCTACCCTGGCCAGGGTCATCACCTCCTTTACAAAAGAGGATAGTTATAAATTTTGGTGTTAAATTGAAGACTGATTTTAGTGAATGTATGGAAAGGAAGGTGCAACCAGCATTTAAAATAATTAGCTACCTTTTAGATCCTGAATTTTAAAGCAGAAACAGGAAAGTGTGTTACAATATCCTAATTAAAAAGGTTTGCAAATAAGACCTGCTGAAGCACAGTCTGTTCTAACTGGATTTCATGAAGTAATTTGCAACAGAATGTTTTCCCAAAATGGAGCATTAATTACATGGTAATAGTTTTGTTGGTGTTATCCCTAAAACGAAGTGTCTTGTTTTGTCTTAGTGAACAAAATCAGTAACTGGGGGGTCACTCGCCATCCCAAACATACTTATTTTACAATCATTGCACATATGCCAGTGCCTTGGAGTCAGAAGCTGTGTTCTATAGACAAAGGTTTTTGAACTCTTTTTGGATAAAAGGCTTTCACATCGAAAGAGCATTCACTTTATGGTAATTAGCTCGGGGACTTAGTTTCACAGTAAAAATATGCCTGTTTTGAGCTTGGTTACTTTTAAAAAGATTTTTGAAATTGACTGATCATAGATATGCAAGGTTAAAATAATCTTCCTGGGTTCTCTTACTCTTTCATTAAGTGCAAAATAACTTTACAAATTATCACCTTGAGTTCTTTCATAAAAACATCTTGTTTTGTGGTCAAGAGCATTTCTGTTTTCTAACTGCTGGACCACTCTTCATAAACTTCTGAAATTGACAATTCTGCTTTTTCTGAGAATTGTTGGTTTTTATTTCATGCTTAATCAGTGGAAAGACAGAGTATTGAATTTTGAATAGTATATTTTTGTAGTAATTACTACTTTAGTGTTTCAGTTTGACATTAACTTCTTAGTGCTGTAGTTTCTCTACAAATGTACACAGAGAAAACTGATGAAATTTTTATTTATACCATGGCTCATATTGGATTGAGGAGTAAATAGATTTTACTCCATTCCTCAGAAAGAGATCATTTTATTCCTCATCTCTCAAGGGAAATTTTACTAATACTATACACTTTGAGTCTCGAATATACAGCTATTAATATACAGAGTCTGGCACAAATAACACCCCCTTTTTATTACAAAATCTTTTACTATAAAATCATAAGCATGTAATTATGTAACATAACATTATCACACTCAAGCACACCATATGGAATTTTAGGTGACGTGTTCAAATTAAAACTATAAGTTATCACACCCACATTATTTACCCTACCAACCACATCCAAGCAGGTGTTATTTCTGCTGGATCCTGTATTTTAACTCATTTTTTAAAAATTTTAGATTAATGAGAGAATCAAGGTGGTGGAGGAGTGAAAGTCACACTGACCTCCTCCCAGGACCAATCTGGAATTACAACTAAAATGTGGAGAAGTCACCTGGAACAAACAACTGAACAATAGCAAGACAGGAGCCTTGTAACGTCTGAGAGAGAAGAATCAGCTTTAGGGCAATCCAACTGGTCAGGAGTGTGGTAGAGACTCAAGAAGCCGAGCGGGGTGCCCACAGGCAGCAGCACCAGAAGAATATTGAAACGGCCAATTGGATCGCCCTGAGAAGAGCGGGGTCTAAACCAAAAGAGGGGATCTCAAGCCCACAGCACCAGAGCCCAAAAAGTACTCAGAAAACAGCCATCTGTGAAAAGCAGTGGGGTTGCTCTCTGCCAGAGACAGGAGGCTGGAGGCACAAAGAACCCATTGATTTGAAATATCAACTTAATCATATATTACATTGTTAGATATATACATTTGTCTCTAGAATGCTCATTATATTTCATTGATCTACTGGATTATTTCCGTGCTGGTGTCATGTTGGTTTAATTGCTGAGACTTTATATTGGTTTTAAATTTTTTAAATATTTTATAATTAACTTTGACATTTAAAAAATAAATAAAATCAATCTGCATTTAAGAAAGAAAGAAAGAGAGAGAGAGAGAGAGAGATGGAACTCCTATCTTTTGCGGTAACATGGATGGAACTGGAGAATATTAAGCTAAATGAAACAAGCCAGTTGATGAAAGACAAATACCATAGGATCTCACCTATAAGTGAACTCTATTCAACAAGATAAACTAATGAATAAAATAAACCACAGGCATGGAAACATGGAGCAGACTGAAAGTAACCAGAGGGGATGGGGAAAGAGGACAATGGTGGAAAGAAGGGGAAGGGACTAGACAAAGAGCATGTATGAATGACCCATGGACATGGACAACAGAGTGGGAATTGACTGTGGGAGTGGGGGGTGGGGTTGGGATGGGTGGAGGGGGATAAAAGGGTAAAAATTGAGACAACTGTAGAATAAACATGAATTATAGATTTAAAAAAATAAAAATGTAAATAAATAAAATATGAAGGCAAAGAAAGAAAAAACAATTAGAACACTGAAAATAACAATTTTATACCCTAACTGTGTTACTTTCTGCTAAGTCTTATTAAGCTCAATCATCATAAAAATAATGTATAACCATTATAGCCCATTTTAAGAAATTATTTGAGTTGTAGAGTCTTCAAGAAGTTGCCTTTGATATAAAATGGTTAATTTTTTTCTTTTCTGTATCCTCACCAGAAACATGCTTATTGATTTTAGAGAGAGGGGAAGGGAAGGAGAGAGGGAAAGGGAGAGGAAGAGAAACATCAATGAGCAAGAGAAACATCAATTGGCTGCCTCTTACACGTGCCCCAACCAGGGAGCGAATGTGCAACCCAGGCATGTGCCCTGACCAGGAACTGAACCCACAACCCTTCAGTTTACAGAATGATGCTGCAACCAACTGAGCCACACTAGCCAGGACTAAATTCTTAATTGTTCTTTTAGTTTTTTTGTTTTCACAAGGCTGTTCTCTCTGTTTTATATCTTTTTATGTAAAAAATAATCCATCTTTTCTGCTAAGCTTTTTAGCTTAATCCAGGAATTCTATATCCTGGATCAATTTTGGGAAATAGGGTTTATGTTTCAGAACCATATAGCATAATGTGCTTTTTGTCACTACTTTTAATACTATTTTCATTAAATGTTATTTTTAACTGACATTTTAATAAATCTTCTATTCCCAGTATCATGTACACATGGCACATCCCATTATTTAGCATGATTATATAGTATATAGTTAGAAACTTTTCCACCAGGCCAAGCATGTTATCTCTATTCCTCGCTTTCTTCCCTTATCAAATGTTGTTAGGGCATCTTATACTTACCAGGCCAGTGCAAGAAACCTTCTGCAGTTGGAAGTTATAGACTTGTACAAATGCAGGTAACAAGAATGTCGTATGGTAAGTACTGTGATAGGAGGGTGCAAACGCACTGTGGGGTCTGAGGGAGAGAAGGGTCCAACCTTGTTTACTGTAGCCATGGAAGAGTCCAGGGCAGAAGAAAATCCAGGCTTGGCTCTAAAGAGGCAGAAGGTTCTACCAGGTGGAGAAGGTGGGAAAGAATATTCAAAGACCTTCACCAGTGGTAGCTCTGAACCTTGATGGTCGCTCCATGTCAGAAAGACTGCCCCTTCCCCCCAGCAACTTCTCCACCACTTATTAGCTCTCAAACTGGGACAGGTAGGGGTAACACTGGGATCCACCTTGACTGAAAGAACTCCATCTCAGAGGCCTATGACTCCTAAATTTAAATAAAATTCTGTAGTTGAAATTAACCTAACCACATCATGAAAGGAAAGAATGCAAGATAACATCTTCTTTTTAAGGTTTCAAATATATTTTATTTCTTTAATCTTGCCATATTTTAATGTATATATAGTGCTTTCACTTGCCATCAGTTATGAATTGGTATTGAGACAATTCATTATTATACCAGCTGGGTTGACTACTGATCTCTCCATTCCTTTGGGGTGACTCTGACAACAGGGGACAGGTTCTAATTTATTCCAGTTTGTATTGTTGTTGATGTCCATGTAGCAACACAGAAAGTGGCTCCACTGGGCTAATACAGCATTACCATATTTGTCATGGAAATCAGGTATCCATTTCTGGTGAATCTTCCTTGCCATTATTTTCTGAATGCTTCGAACTGAGAGACACCTTAGAGTGTTTTAGCCCATGGAAACATCATGAGGCTGAAGACAGAACTGCAGCAACTGCAGCTGCTGGTTTGTTCGAACTTCCCATCAAGTACCCTTGCAAAGAACCCTGGAAAACCAATAACACCTTTCTTAACATCATGTTCTGCAAAATACAGTAGCTGTTTTGTCAATTAAATGGTAGCAAGAATGTGTGTGCAAGCATTATTTTATAGGCCCACCAACCATGGAAAACAACTTGTGATCATGGCAGTCTCAACTGCCATCAGATGATGATCATGTGACAACTGACTTCGTCTTCATTCCCAAGCACCACACCCACCCCAAGACCCCAATGTAAGCCATCCACAAGAACTCCTCAGGGAGCTAGACTTCTGTTTTCTGGTCAGCTCCCTTGTGCACAAGGTTTTCTCAACATATTCTGTCTATTTGAACTTGTGTGAAGTTCAGTGATCATTTTTATGACATTGAGACTCAAGAATCTAGTATTCCAGGCCCGGTAACAAAACCTTGGGTAAGCCACTTGAAGTGTTTGAACCACTGCCTCCTTGTCAGTTGTATGTATTAAGTGAGGTACATATTATATATCTATATATGTTATATATATAATTTATATATATATATATATAAATTAATGAGACACTCATTAATTTTAGTTTCTTCTGTTATTATTGAATTCAGGGATGATTGGTAGCTCCATGAAGTTGGAATATAGATAACTATTGGTGTGGAAGGACCAAAGGGAAGGCAAAAAAAGAGTTCTTTGATTTCATACCTCTGTTTTAAAGCCAATGTAAGTTAATGATGTTGCAGAAGAGTGATGTGATCATATCCATTGTTAGAATTAGATCTTGAGACTCCCTGGAATGTGGTCTGGAAGAAAATACTGTATGTTTTTTCCATCCATCTGGAATCCATTAAGATTCCATTTTGGTTGTCTAGGCCAGTGATGGTGAGGAATAGGAAGAGAAGGAAGACTGGCATGTCTGCACATGGTGGTAACCCGAGGCATGGTCCATCCTGAGAGGTGAGGACTTGGATGGAGTATCTGTGGGGAGGCCTCTGGGAACTCAGGAGCCTCATCAAAGGCACCATTGGGTGAGTTAAGAAGTAAGAATGCTTTCCTTCAAAAGGACTATAATGCCCTGGTGAAAGAACTACAGCCTTAGTAAAGACCAGGGACAGAAATTCCAGGTTTACCCCTTTCTCATGGACCTTGCATGCCCACTGTAGGTCTAGAGAGCTGCTCTTAACCTCAACAAATAAAGTTAGAACCATATGTCATTGTAAGAATTTTTTTAAATATGGCTTTGTTTTTTTCACTCTAAAGTAACATGATGCACACATGTTCTAAGAGATTGAAAGAAAAAAGAGATGACTTTACCCAGTTGCTTCCTGTACTCTTACCAATCATACCCCTTGAAAGGACACTTCAAATCCACACTCAGTATCAGCAAGGGTCCCAACAGGAAACAGGTGGCACACTGGAATTGGGGTAATTCAAGGAGCTATTTGGGATTAATAAAGGAACTATTTGTAAGTGTATGGCAGGGCAGACGGAATAGTGCAGTCTCCTGAGGCTGTTACTACCTTAAGAAACATCAGAAACTTGAGTTGGTCTATTTCAGAGTTGTAAAAAAAGTGTACTTAAAAATTCCTTCAGGTTATTATGCATATGATATGAGACATGAAGGATTAATTTTAGATGTGTATTATTTAAGTATATTCTATTGATTATGTTATTATAGTTATCCTATTTTTTCTCCTGTTTATCCCCCTCTGCCCTGCTCGCCCCTCTCCATACCACCAGCATTCTACCGCCTTAGTTCATTTCTGTGGATCATACATATAAGCTCTTTTACTTCTCCATTTCCTATAATATTCTTAACCTCCCCCCTGTCTATTTTGTATCTACCAATTATGATTTTTATTCCCTGTACCTATTCCCCATTCTCTCAACCCCTCCCCATTGATAACCCTCCATGTGATCTCCATTTCTGTGATTCTGTTCCTGTTCTGGTTTTTTTCTTAGCTTGTTTTTGTTTTTGCTTTTTAGGTTTAGTTGTTGATAGTTGTGAGTTTGTTATCATTTTAATGTTCATAGTTTTATATTCTTTTTCTTAGAGAAGTCCCTTTAACATATCATATAATAAGGGCTTGGTGATGATGAACCCCTTTAACTTTACCTTATCTGGGAAGCATTTTATCTGCCCTTCATTTCTAAATGATGGTGTTGCTGGGTAGAGTAATCTTGGGTGTAAGTCATTGCCTTTCATGACTTTGAATACTTCTTTCCAGTCCTTTCTTGCCTGCAAGGTTTCTGACAGTCTTATGGGAACTCCTTTATAGGTAACTGTCTCCTTTTCTCTTGCTGCTTTTAAGATTCTCTCCTTATCTTTCATCTGGGGTAATGTAATTATGATGTGCTTTGTTGTGTTCCTCATGAGTCCAATTGCTTTGTAACTCTCTGAACTTCCTGGAAGTCTGTTTCCTTTGTCAGACTGGAGTTCTCCTTTATTATTTTTCCAAATAAGTTTTCAATTTCTTTCTCTTCCCCTTCTCCTTCTGGCACCCCTATGATTCAGACGTTGGGATGTTTAAAGTTGTCCTGGTGGTTCCTAAGCCTCTCCTCATTTTTTTTTTTTAATTCTTGTTTCTTCATTCTGTTCTGGTTGAATGTTTATTTCTTCCTTCTGCTCCAAATCATTGATTTGAGTCCCAGTTCCCTTCCTTTCACTGATAGTCCCTGTATATTTTTCTTTATTTCACTTTTTATAGCCTCCACTTCTTCCTTTATTTTGTGGCCTTACTCAATCATTTCTATCAGTATCCTGACTGCCAGTGTTTTGAACTCTGTATCTGATAGGTTGGCTATCTCCTCATTGTTTAATTCTTTTTCTGGAGTTTTGATCTGTTCTTTCATTTGGGCCATATTTCTTTGTCTTGGTGCACCCGTTATATTGTAAGGGGTGGAGCCTCAGATATTTGCCAGGGTGGGGCAAAGCACTTGGCTGCGTAGTGGTGCTTTACGTGGGTGAGGGATCAGAGAGGGAACAATGCCACTTGCTCAGCTCTCAGCCAGCTTTCAGTCACTTCTGCTACCCACAAGCAAATTGGGCCCTTCTGGTGCAGATTCCTGGGTGGGTGACTTTGTGTACCTTCTGGGTCCCTGTAGGTCTCTCCAATGGACTCTCCTGTAAGGATGGGAGTTTCTCCCACTGCTGCAACCCTCCACAGATTTTTACAGCTAGTGGTTTTGAGGCTTTAGTTTCACCTGCTGGAACCCTGGGTTGCATGGTCTATCTTGCTCCCCAGTTTTTCCTCCTGGCTTATCTGCACCCAAATGTGGGACCACCCAGTCTGCCAGCTGCCTCCTTGCCCACATGGTCCACAGCTTTGCCAAGTGTCCTCTCCATCCAGGCTGTCCATCTCTGCCCTTCTTTCCAGTCTGGATGAATGTTTCTTCTTTAACTCCTTAGTTGTTGGAATTCCATACAGTTTGATTTTCTGAGAGTTCTGGTTGTTTTTTTGTTTTTAAATTTGTTGTTATCCTTCTTTAGGTTGTGTGAGGAAGCAAAGAATATTTACCTATGCCTCCATCTTGGCCGAGAGTTTCCTCAGATGTGTATTAAAATTTTTTTAAGAGTAAATATATCTCCTTTTTTATAAGTTAAGTTGAGGATCATGGTAATTTAGTTCAATTTATTAAATTGTTGTTTTACTGTGATGGGAGTTTTCCCTTGTGAGAATATACCTTGTGTTTTATCTCTACATTAATTTTTTCTCTGTATTTAGTTGAAAGGAGAGTATGATGAATAATCATTTAAGATAAGCATTAATTAATGCAATCTAAATATAACTGCTCAGTTTGAGATTTAAGATTTAGTGAGAAATAAGTTAGCACATTGATGAAATATTTAAGGCAGAGGAGGAGGAGAAGCCAGTGCATTTATTTCTTTCTTCTCATCATTTCTAAGCTTTTTTATTCCAAATCCTAGCTAAGAAATTCATATATCTCCTAAATACCCAATTTATCTTTTGTATCTCTGGTACCCCAGTGGATATTTCTCTCAGTTGTTATAAGGTAATTTGCCCTTTTGAACCACTTTTACCTCATTTTGTTTTATTTTTTTATCCTCTTCCCTGGATGGCTTCATCTGTAAAGTCCTGTTTACAATTTTATCTTTATTGATCTTCCTCTTTCTTATTGATCTGGTCTTTTATTACATGTGATGTATTTGGGGATGATAAAGATAATTAACTGCTGAAAACAAAGTCATTGATTTAGCCCTGGAAGACAGAAAGAACAGGAGGAAAAAGTTTAACTTGATTTCAATTGCCCCTGCAACTATGTCGACGAGTAAAGTGCAGGCATGAACTCAAAGTTTCTGTGAGTGTGAGCCCTGCAGTGCCAGGAAGAGGTGTGAGGACCCTGGAGAGTGGTAACACCATCACCCCTGGAGAGCGCATTTTGCTCCTGTGGTATCCACCCCTGTGTGCAGCTGTCTGTACTCCTGGGTGCCAGCTTTGGCTTTGTCAGTAAATTACTTTGACCTTTCCCCTCAAAATTCCTTCCTGTTATAAAGAGAGATGTATACAGAATCTGGTATTTCAACAAAATGATCTTGTATGACCTTACATTGGATGGCACAAAACGAATTCACAGTTAAGAGAGCATACAATGTTTTTTAAGTAGCCTGCATTTCACATTCTTGTTTACTTAAGCTACTTGATTTTAAAATTAAATACACTTTTAAAAATTGAAAATGTGGATAGACACATACCCCAACACATTTCCATATGGACGTATAGTGCAGTATTGTCCATAGGAAGGAGGATGAAAAACAGCTGAAATGTGGATGAGTATATGACTGATATTCACTCATAATTTAAACATATTATGCAAATATAAAAATAAATGTGCTGTACTGCCATATAAATATATCCAAGATATATTTAATGAGAAAAGAAAAAAATGGTAGACCAATTAATGTAGCATAATCTTCTTTTGTATAAAAAGGAAAAGCCTGTGCTTACATATATTTGTATATGCATACAAGTGGAACTAGGGGCGTGTGGGGGAGACACTAAGGTCCTTGGAACTGCCTGAATTTTCATTAGATGCATGTATTCCTTTGTTGTTTACAAGTGTGTAACAAAGGCTTTTTTGCAGGCAAGTAGGTTGGGCAGAGCAAGGTCCGAAAGTCCTGGTATAGGGTGTTGGAGACCAGCAGGGTGGAGATGCCATCAGGTAGGTGTGAGCAGGTATGGGGAGTCAGAGCCCGGGCAGTGTGAAGATGACATCCATGGATTTGGATGGCTGACTACAGGATGTGAAGCCTAAGTAGGATGAGGATGAATCCTTGCCAAGATTCAGCCTGATATCAAAACCCATGCAGAAGAGGATATGGGTGCCATTGGGTGGGGATGGCTTCTTAGTATGGGGTGAGGAAGGGACCCACACATTGTGATCTGGCATGGGATGTCAAACCCCAAGCAGGGTGAAAAGGAGTGCCATGCAAGAATGTAGCCCAACAGGGAAAGTCAGAGCCACATGGGTTGAGGAGGCAGCAACATAGGGGAGTGAGGGGTGGTAATGGGAACTCAGTTATGCAGAGGATTGATCAAATGAGTGTTATAGAGGCTTGTTTCTCACTCTCTGAAAGGAAAACACAAATATGGAAATGGAGAAGACTAAATGAATCCTGTGATGTTGGAGCAAAATAAAATGTTTTGCTACGAATTTATAGATCTCAACATATAGATATAAAATCAATATGTACACAAAGCTCAATCTGTCTAGGTAGATATAAATATACACATATTTGTATATAGATGGATGTAAATTTGTGTGTGTGTATGCATACACACTGATACTGATACATATATGAATATGTATGTGTCTGTGTTCCCTAGTTCTGTCCACTGAGAAGTCTGGCAAGCAACAACACTCCAATAGCAGTGAGCACAGCTAGCACACAAATATTGCCTTCTTCATATTATTCTCCACTAAAATGAATCAGGGCTTCTTACAAGAATGGCTGATCCCAAGGCTGGGCAGGCAAGTAGAAGAAGGTGAGCCTGGAATATCTTGTGCCAGAAATCAAGTGCTCAGAGAATGATGGGGGACTGTCAGCTCAAAGGTGCTCAATGGCCGAATCTGGTGTAAAGGTCAAAATAAGTAAGGATGGTGACAGATTAAAATCCATTGAATAAAACAGGAAATGATATCATACTGATAAAAGTAATTGAATGAATAAATTAGAAGTTTGATGATATTTATGTGGTTTCAAAGTACCTCCTTCACTGAGGGCAGAGTGACTAGAATGACAACTAGAGGAGATGGACATGGACAGTAGATTCCTGGAAGTCTCTTAAAGACTGCCTGGGGTCAGATGGGGTCAGCAGCTGCCATCATAAGAGGCAGATCCAGAAAGAAAGAAAAAAAAAAGCAGTCTCGTACTATGGAGTTTCGCACCATAAAGTCAGGAAGTCAAGACATCAATTTAAGAAGCAGAAGCAAAAAAGAGGAGTTTCATAAATAATGGGAAGAAAAAGGGGCAACGCCACCTGAAGGGAAAGGAGGGATCCCCAGAAAGAGAACTAAATGAAGTGGAGGCAGGTAAACTATCAGATATTGAGTTCAAAGCAACAGCTCTGGGGCAGCTAAGTGAGCTCAATGAGAATTACCAAGGACTACACAGAAACTATGAGGAACTTATTGCAAACTATGTCAGCATTTAAAAAAACAAAACAAAACATCAAATCCATCAATGAAGGGCAAGAGGAAGTGAAGAATGCAATTTCTGAATTGAAAAATTTAGTAGAAGGAATCAGGGGTGGGCTCGATCTGGCAAAGGATAGAGTCGGTAAGCTGGAGGACACAAGGTGTAGGGAAGATACCAGAAAGAGCAAGAAAATGAAGGAAGAATCAAAGAGAATGAGGGAGCATTCAGGGAAAAGCAGGATAACCTGAAATGTAATGGTATCCGTATAGTAGGGATACCAAAGGGAGAGAAGGAGAAAGAGACAGAGAAACTGTTTGAAAGAGTAATGATGGAAAACATCCCTAGTTGGGGGAGAGAGGAAGTCACACAGGTTCAGGAAGCACAGAGGGTCCCATTCAGGAGGAATTCAGTGAGGCCCACTCCAAGAAACATCATAATTAGAATGGCAAATATCAAAGACAAAAAGTCCTGGAGGCAGCAGCTGAGAGACAGGTGGTGACATACAAGGGAGCCCCAATATGGCTAGCAGCTGACTTCTCAACAGAAACACTGCAAGCCAGAAGGGAATGGCAAGAAATATTCCAAGGAATGGAAAGTGGGGTCCTGTGGCCAAGACTGCTCTACCCAGAAAGGCTATCAATTAAAATGAAAGATGAAGTAAGGAGTTCCCAGGCAAAAGAAGGCTGGAGAAATGCACCTCCACCAAACCAGCACTGCAGGATATACTGAAGGGATTGCTTTGAGGAGATGAAGAAAAAGAGTGAGAAGGAGAGGAACACGTATACAAAATGAAAAAATGAATAAGTACCTATTGATAATAACATTAAATATAAATTGATTAAATGCCTCAATCCAAAGATATACGATAGCTGAATGGATAAGAAAACATGACTCACACATATGCTGGCAAAAGAGACCCACCTGAGAAAAAAGGACCTACACAGACTGAAAGTAAAGGATGGAAAAAAATATTCCAAGAAAATGAACAGGGAAAAAAAAAGCAAGGGTAGCAATACTTATATCGCACAAAATAGATTTCAAAACAAAGGCCATAAGAAGAGACCCGAAGGGCACTTTATAATACTCAAGGGAGACTCCTTCAAGAAGACATAAACATTGTAAACATATATACACCCAACATAGGAGCACACAAATATATAAGGAAAATCTTGGACAATTTCAAGAAAGGTATAAATAGTAACAAACTGATAGTAGGGGATTTTAACACCCCACTGTCAACAATGGATAGACTTCCAAACAAAACATCAACAAGGACATTGTGGAACTGAATGACACATTAAAACAAATGGATTTAACTGACATATATAGAACCTTTCATTCCAAAAAAGAAAAATATACATTCTTTTCAAATATACACATAACATTTTCAAAGATAGACCACATTATAGGACACAAAACAAACATCAACAAATTCAGGAAAATCGTAATCATAACAAGGATTTTCCCAGGCCACAAGGCCTTGAAACTAAAAACCAAAATCAAGAAAAAAACTCAAAAATATTCAAACTCATGGAGAGTGAAGAGCATGCTATTAAACAATGAATGGGTCAATAATGAGATTAAGGAAGAAATAAAAAAGTTTCTGGAAACAAAAGAAAATGAACACACAACAATCCAAAATCTATGGGACACAGCGAAGGCAGTCCTGACAGGGAAGTTGATAGCAATACAGACCTACCTAAAAAAGATAGAAACATTTCAAATGAACAGTCTATCTTATATCTTCAATATTTGGAGAAACAACAACAAACAAAGCCCAGAATCAGTAGAAGAAAGGAAATAATCAAGATCAGAGCAGAACTGAATGACATAGGGACTAAAAAATAATTCAAAGGATCAACCAATCCAGGAGGTGGTTCTTTGAAAAGATAAACAAAATCGATAAGCCTTTAAGAGGCCTCATCAAGAAAAAAAGGGAGAGGACACAAATAAATAATATCAAAAATGAAAGAGGAAAAATTACAACTGATACCACAAAAATGCAAAGGATTATAAGAAATTACTATGAACAATTATATGCCAAGAAATTTTAACCTCAATGAAATGGACATATTTCTAGAAAAATATAACCATCCAACACTGAATGAAGAAGCAGCAGAAAGCCTGAATAGGCCAATAACAGCTGGTGAAATTGAAACAGTAATAAAAAATCTCCTGGCACACAAAAAGCCCTGGACAGGATGGTTTCACAGGAGAATTTTACAAAACATTTAAGGAAGAGCTAACCCCTGTCCTTCTCAGACTATACCAAAAAATCCAAGAAGAGGGAAGACTCCTAAACTCTTTTTATGAAGACAGCATCGTCCTAATTCCAAAATCAGATAAAGACCCAACAAATAAAGAAAACTACAGACTATTGCTGATGAACATAAATGCTAAAAACCTCAACAAAATATTGGCAAACCACACCCAGCAATGCATTAAAAAGATCATCTACCATGATCAAGTGGGATTCATCCCAGGTATGCAAGGATGGTTCAATATTCAGAAATCGATAAACGTGATACATCACATAAACAAAAAGAAAGACAAAAATCACATGATTATATCAATAGATGTATAGAAGGCTTTGGTAAGGTACAGCACTCATTTATGATCGAAATACTCAGCACAGTGGGAATACAGGGGGCATACCTCAACATAATTAAGGCCATATATGAAAAACCTACAGCCAACCTCATACTCAATGGACAAAAACTGAAAGCTTTCCCACTAAGATCAGGAACAAGATAAGAATGTCTGCTTTTACCACTTCTATTCAACATTGTATTGGAAGTCCTAGCCATAGCCATCAGACAAGAAAAAGAAATAAAAGGCATCCAAATTGGAAAGGAGGAAGTAAAACTATCATTGTTTGCAGATGACATGATAGTGTACATAGAATATTCCATAGACTCCACCAAAAAACTACACAACCTAATAAGTGAATTTGGCAAAACAGCAGGATACAAAGTCAGTATTTAGAAATTGAAAGTATTTTTGTACACCAAAAATGAAATATCAGGAGCAGAAATTGGGAAAAAAATCCCATTTGCTAGAGCAACAAGAAAAATAAAGGGCATAGTAATAAACTTAATGAAGGAGATAAAAGACCTGTATGCAGAAAACTATACAACACTGAAGAAAGAAATTAAGGAAAACTGAAATAAATGAAAGCATATACTATATTCATGGATTGGAAGAATTAACATTATCAAAATGCCCATACTACCCAAATCAATTTATAGATTCAATGCAATCCTTATTAAAATACTAATGAAATATTTCACAGACATAGAACAAACATTTAAAAAATTCATATGGAACCATAAACAACCCTGAATATCTGCAACAATTTTGAGAAAGAAGAACAAAGTAGGAGGGATCACAATACCTGACATCAAACTATATTACAAGGCCACTGTAATCAAAACAATCTGGTACTGGCATAAGAACAGACACATAGATCAATGGAATGGAATAGAGAGCCTAGAAAGAAACCCATGTCTCTATGTCAATTAATATTAGACAAAGTGTGCAGAAGCATAAAATGGGGTAAAAATGGCCGCTTTAATACATGGTGTTGGGAGAGCTGGACAGCTACATGCAAAAATTTAAAATTCAACCACCAACTTATATCATACACAAAAATAAGCTCAAGATGGATAAAAAACTTAAATGTAAGTCACTACACCATAAAAGTCCTTGAGAAGAACATAGGCAAGAACCTCTCAGATATCCCACACAGCAATATTTTCACCAATATGTCCACTAGAGCAAGGGCCATAAAGGAAAGAATAAACAATTGGGACTTCATCAAAACAAGAAGCTTCTGCATGGATAAAGAAAACATTAGCAAAACAAAAAGGGAACCAATCCTATTGAAAAATATATTTGCCAATGATACCTCAGACAGGGGTTTGTTCTCCAAAATATATAAAGAACTCACATGTCTCCACTCCAGGAAAACAAATAATCCAATTAAAAAATGGGAGAAGGACCTGAACAGATACTTCTTCAAGGAGGACATACACAGGGCCCAGAGACATATGATAGGATGCTCAGCATCACTAGCCATCAGAGAAACTAAAATTAAAACCAGAATGAGATATCACTTCACACTGGTCAGAATGGCCATCATAAACAAGTCAACAAACAATAAGTGCTGGCGAGGTTATAGAGAAAAGGGAACCCTAGTACACTATTGTTGGGAATGCAGACTGGTGCAGCCACTGTGGAAAACCGTTTGGATATTCCTCAAAATATGCCTTTTCACCCAGCGATTCCACTGCTGGGATTATACTCTAAGAATCCCAAAAGACCAATTCAAAAGAACCTGTGCACCTCAATGTTCATAGCAGCACAATTTACAATAGCCAAGTGCTGGAAGCAACCTAAGTACCCATCATTAAATGAGTGGATCAAAAAACTATGGTACATTTACACAGTAGAACACTATGCAGGAGAAAGAAAGAAAGAGCTACGACCCTTGAAGACAGCATGGATGGAACTGGAGAGCATTATGCTAAGTGAAATAAGCCAGGTGGTGAAAGACAAATACCATATAATCTCACCTATAAGTGGAACCTAACCAGCAAAGCAAGCAGGCAAGGAAAATATGACCAGCAACCATGAAAAAAAGAAGAAACTGACAAGGAGGGAGGGTGGGCGATAGTGGGGAGGGGAAGGGTCAGATCAAGAAACAGGCATGAAGGACACATGTATGAAGCCAAGGTGGGGAAGGATTGAGGTAGGGGAGGTGGGGCAGGGGAGAGTTGTGGCAGGTAAATGAAGACAAATGTATTGGAACAATAATAATAATAATAATAATAAAGTACCTCTTTCAACTAGTTATAAATTACAAGGGGAAAAAGAGCAACTTTACAGTGGATAAATCCAGCAGATGCTACCTTATCCACATGATCTAAGTGAATATCATCGGTAATGGGACGAATAAAAATCATGTGACATCTGATGGATGTAATGAAAACAGTACAACATCCCTCCCACCAAAGACGCATAACCTGAGTCTAATGAGGAAACATTAGACAAACACAAATTGAGGGAAATCAACAAAATAGCTCCTGTAATCTTTAAAAGTGTCAAAATCAAGAAAGGGGAATTGTGCCAGACTGAAAGAAACTAGAGACCTTATGACTAGATACAGCACTTCACGTAACTGAATCATTTTGCTATAATGATCATTATTGGGGAAACTGGAGGAACTAGAATAGAGTTTCATGATTATATGGTAGCAATGTGTTAATATTAATTTTTCAATTTTTTGTATGTGTTATGATTATGTAGGATAATGTCCTTGTTTATGGGAAATACACTTTGTGGCCATGGGTAAGGGGCCAGCGATTTATTCTCAAATGACTCAGGAAAAAAAATTCTTATACTGTACTTGCAAGTCTGTACGTTTAAGGTAGTTCTAGAATAAAAATTAAAATGTATAATGTATAACATTGGATTGAAATGCATTTCTTAGACAAATACTCTATGATACCACTTATATGTATCTTTTTAAAAAACCAATCTAATAGAAATAGAGGCAAAAATAGAGGTCACTAGAGGCTGGGAGTTGGGGAAAATGAGGTGTTTGTCGAAGGGTACAAACTTTCAGTTATAAGATGAATAAGTTTGGAGTATCTAATGTACAGCATGGTAATTATAGTTAATAATACTCTAAAATATATTTGAAAATTGCTAAGGGAGTAGATCTTAGATGTTCTCACCACAAGAAGAAATGGTAGTTATGCAGTGTGATGGAGCTAATGCTATGTTGGTCATTATTTTGCAATACATACAAATTTCAAGTCATATGTGGTACACCTTAAACTTGCACAATGTTGCCTATCAATTATATATTAATATAATTGCTGGGAAAATGTATTTCTTATTTTTGTAAGCTTTGGAATTATTCATTTAATTGGACTTTGTGTAAGTTTTCATAAGGAAAAACAGACAAAGTGAAATATTTCTGTGAATTGTTTTTTGTTATTTTGATTATAATAATGATTGAAACCTAAGAAAATAAATGCTAAGTTTTGACTTCACATACAAAAATTGCCAAAGACTATTATCTGGTATTGAAACAAGACTGTAATATACTTAACTCATTTTGGGGAAATGTTTCTGATAAGTAGTTTACCTGTATGCACAGTCTGCATTCTTTTATAGAGCAACTTCCTATATAACTATCTTAGGATCAAATACATTTACACATACGAGGTTATACAATTTCAAGCTAGCTTCTTTTCCTGACCTCATCTGCCAAGGCTCCTGCTTAGTCTTTTCCCATCTCTACCTAATGCTCTATCTTAGGTCCCTGTCCCTACCCAGACTGAATACAACTGAGATGAATGATGAGAGTTGTTTCTGCTACACATGACAGCAGACAGAATATTTTCATTCTGTATGTATTAAATGTAACTACATTATTGAGTAGCTTGAGAATAAAAATGAATAGGACACAATCTCTGTCCTAAATCCATGCCCAGTCTTTGTCAACAATGTCAGCTAAGGGTTTGCCTTGATTAGAGAGTTAAGTAAATATAAATATCCTCTATGATCTGTAGTCAAACAAAGGCCACCCTAGATCCTCAGGTGCTGTACCCTGTATTCAATCTAGAGGTCTTTCTAAATTAAAAAAAAATGATTATCCCAGAGCAGGAATTAAAACAGAAGAGCAATACATTGATTTGCAGAATGTGCTTCGCAGCTTACCTCCCAACAACTTTAAATTCATCTTCAGTACATTTTGCTGGACCTTTTATCACTGCAGTTTTTGATGTAACTGATGGCAGAGCTGGTAGAAACTCTTTATAGAATCATGAGCTAATTATGTATAATTAGCAAATCACTTGCTACAATTATCATTTTAGCTAGTAATTTCACATGTATCTGGGTGAAACTGAGAAGTAAATCAGAAGAAATAAAAATTATTCACTATATTGATCTCATTTAAGTCTTAGAATCTTATCAGATAACACAAATTTTGACATTATGAAAATTAGCTTAGGTTCTTAATACAAAATGTTCTCTAGAATAAGAGAGCACTGTAAACTAGTTCCACTCTAGCCCTGGCTCTGTGGATTGAGCTCCAGCTTGTGAACCAAAGGGTCACTGGTTTGATTCCCAGTCAAGGGCACATGCCTGGGTTGTGGGCTAAGTCCCCAATTGGGGGCGTGAGAGAGGAAACCACACATTGATGTTTCTCTCCCTTTCTTTCTCCCTCCATTCCCCTTTCTCTAAAAATAAATAAATAAAATCTTAAAAAGATAAATTAGTTCCGCTCTGAAATCAGTGCAGTGTTGACCTTACCCAATGTACCACACATAGCTCTTTAACCAAAGGCTTTACACCCTGAATGTGGGCAGGGCAGGGAAAGCCGCCCATGAGACAGGTTCTGGGATGACAGCTAAGTCCTGGTTTCAACCACAGGTCAATGTGGAGCCCAGACTCATGTGGGACACTTTGTGCTTATTAAAATTATCTGCAGCATCAGTGAGGAGGAGGAGGCTTATTTTAAAATAAAATACACAGAAGGATGTGAATCAGATGGGAATATGGTACTTAAAGTTTTATATATTCATTTCATACTTTTGTTTAACTTTAAATGGAAAGCAGAATTTTACTTCAAATCAGTTTATCTGCGTGTTCATTTACATAGGAGAAAGGTTTCATACACACAGATCCATGTAAAGGATGCATGGGATCATTTCATTATTCCCTATCTTTTTAAATGTTCTTTAGCAGCTTAACCCCTTAAGTAGATTTTTAGAACTTTACATAGTGATTTTAGGTCCTTATTTTAGACATTATCATACATCTATCGCCATACATTTCCATACCTTTAACATTTTATATCTTTAAATATGGTAGCCTTTTAAAGTTAACTTTGTTAATCTTTGCTTCTGCTAGAGGGAGAGGAAATATAACAGGAAAGACACTTTTTTCGTGTCAACATTTACAGCGATGATTCCCTGTTAGCAGCTGGAATTTGCGGTTCTGGCAGATACTCTTCTGCAGGCTCTCCCTTGGTGATGTTCATCAGCTGCATACAATAGTCAATTTCTATGTAAATATTCATAGAAATTATATGTATAATTTATTGTAGAATTATATTCTATGTAAATATAATCAGTATTTGATCGTGCTGAGGTAACTTCCCTAGATAGTGATTTTTGTGGTTCCTTGATTAACATACTTTATGAAACAATTACCATATGCCCTGACACTGCACATTTGGAAATAACTTAGATTCGTCTTGGCCTTTCTAAAGAAGTATGACCATTTTTCTAGGTAAAAAGCATATGTGTGCCCCTGTGCCAAGATACTCAAGACACTGCATTTTGATACACATGTATGTCTCCCTTAACATTCCATAATTAGTTATTTAGTATCTACTATGTTCCAAATATTGCTGTAGGCATGTATACACCACCCCGACTCTCTAGGAAGACAGGGTCCCCTGATCTCATAGAATACCTATCCTTATAGGCAGCAAGACAGCCACAAAAACAAAAGCTGTTATTTTCTGTAGTGACAGAAGAAAGGAGGGAATAGGGCTTCTTTGGCTGGGTGATTGGAAGTCTTTCTGAATTGGCATCTACTGAAACCTACCTGATCAGAAGGAATAAGCTGAGTGAAAATAAGATGGTTAGCGATACTGGGAGATCAAAGAGCTGGTGCAGAGTCCAGAGGGGGGAATGAGCCTGGATGTTCAAGGTCTGTGAGGACCAGTGGGGATGGAGCAGAGGGGGCTGGGAGTAGTGACAACAAAGTGTTAGTCAAGGACATAAACCTCAGTGCCAATGAGTAGGGTTAATAAGGCTGCCAGATTTAGAAAAAACTATACAGGAAATTAAGTTAAACTTGACTTTCAAATAATGAAAATTTTAGTACAGGTATGTCCTATACAGTATTTAGTATTTTATATTTTATCTGGCAACTCTCTCCTTATCTCTATCGTCCAAACCAGAACACTTTTGAGTGAAGGGGTTTTTGTTGTTGACAACTAATTCAGGACAGCAGGTAATACCAGGTCTGACTCAGTCAAACCTGATATTTGCCATTGTGCTTACAGAGTTTGGATACTACCAACACTGAAATAATTGCTTGGAATCCCCCATTTCATTAGATTATTTTAGTATGGTATTTAATAGGGAATATCTCTAAGGTAGCCTTTTGGATTGACCTGTAACTGTGCCTGAATTTGGGGATAACGTGCTTAAGGGATCAAGAATGGGTAAACTTTTCATCAGGCATGACAGCTCAAGATTAGCAGTGGCTTCCTAGTGGACTGTGTTGAGAAGGATTCTGAGCTGCATCTGAGCTCAGCATGAATGAGTGCTTGGTTTGATGTGTAACAGTTACTGTGGCATAGAGGGGGCTACTGTGACTTGCCTTCCATGTACCTCCCCTTTGTGACTTCCACTTTAACCTCCCTACCTTTCAAGTAGAAATGATTCTTTCTTGCTAGGTTTTCTGTGACACATTAGTTTAACATCTTTGTTCCTATGTCTTTGATAGACTGCACATTAATTTGCCTACTGTGACTGTAAAACACAGAACATAATATGACTTTGAGGACATAGTAGATTTCTTTGTTTCTTAGATCCCTGAAATCTTCTCTTGCTACATGGAAAATCCTAGAGACACCAACCAGGACCCCAAGGATTGTACCAATATAGCTGAGTAAAGGTCTTGCCCCCACTGTGATACTGTGTACGATGAAAGTGAAGCCAATTTCAAACAACCAAAATTATTAAATTGTGGCCAGATCTCTTAGCCTCCACATGCTGGCATTTATTATCTGTAGAGTCACAGGAAGCTTCAATACCAATGCAGTTAACTGTAGTTACCCAGTAAATAACATTTGATGAAAAGAAAATTAGGTGGTAAAAAGGCCCTTGAGAAATCAGAAATAGGCTTCTAGGCTTTCAACCTATTCATTACATAGGAAGGTGTTGAATAATATAGTAGACCTGAGAAATGGCAGCGACTAGCTTCCAAAGCTCCCAAAGGCTGAGTCTAATAGTGGAACAGTCCAGCTTGAAGAATTCTTCAAATTTGAGTCATAATAACCTTTGATTAAGAAATCAAAAAAAGAAAACGCTTATCTTAAGTTTAACAAAAAGCCTTAAAAGAGCCATTACAAACAATAGCCATTCTTTAGGCTAGGGTTATTGTGACTTGCTTATTATACTCCTAAGGCTCAAGTGTCTGATCTCAAACCCAATGTAAATGAATTGACTTATTTCAATTGAGCAATGTTTGGCAAGGAGAAAAGATGAGCCTGTCTTCTTTAGTGCCCTGGCTCTGTTTTCTGTAACAATAGGTAGTGAACTTTCAGCCCCAAGTATTTTTGTTATTGTGTTAAGAGAGAAGAGGTCTGATGCAACAGACTTTTGTTGAGTGAATAAATTCTTCTGGAAATCTCACCCTTAAATCCCTTCTACACACAGCCTATAATTCCCAAATGCAAACTGCACCTCTGTGCTCCTTTGAGTACATAATGGGACTGGTGAAAAGTATTCTGTCAGTAGATCAGGATATTAAAATTTTTTCATTAGAGCAAATAATAAGTAACAGCCATCCTGTTGCTATTCAACTACATACCCCATCCCTTCCAGGAAGACTTCCCTAACTTTCCCTTTGTTATTCCTCCTTTACATTCTCATAACAACTCAGACCTCCTCCTATTAACTGTTTGTGAGAAGAATTATATGGTAAACAGAGCATGAGCTTTGGGACCAATCCTACCTTCCATTGGGCAAGTTACCTATCCTCTCTTAATCTTAGTTTCATTGTCTGTATAAAGGCTTTATGTGAGGATCCATGGTTTAATGGTAGTTGCTCAATAAATGAGAGTATTTGACTATTAATTAGACTAAGAGGTCTCAGGACCAAGAGTCCTCATTCAGTGTACTTCCCACACAGGGTACCTCCAGCTACATCACAGGTGTACAGGAGATTATATATATATATTTTATATATAAAATATGTATATTTTAATGAATGCTCTGTGTGGTTCTGATATTATTCCAAGTAGCTAGTTGTCCTTCTCAGTGTGTTTCCGTATAACTTTAGGCATTTATCTCTTAAAGTTCTCCTTGCAACATATTTTAGAGTTTCTTTACATGCCATTATGATTCCCCCAGATAGCTTGTTGAGTTCTTACTCTTTTATATCCATTGTACCTGATACACTACAAGGAAACAGCACTGGCTAGCCAAGTGAGAGGAAGGAGGACAAGTCACTGAGGAGCTGGATGGGTAGAGGAGAAGCCTAAGAGCTCCGACTTATAAAAAAGCTTAGTGTTCAAGTACTAAATGGAACATTTTTTTTTTGTAGTAGTAGTTTATTGTCTGCGCTCATTGTACCTTTATACTTGCACTACTCATTTACCCATTTATCAAACATTTTCTGAATTTCAGTGTGTCTGGGCAGATGCTGGGGGATACAGAGAAGAACCAGAGAGAAAGAGAGAGAAGAATAGATTGATTACCCAAGAACTTAAAGTTTTCCAAAGGAAGTAAAACAAGGGATACAGTGGAACAGATTATAAATTCAAATGATGTTATTCCTACTAGGAAACCTTCACGGGTTCTCAAGGATTCTCACTTCAAGTCAAACTTCTTACTCTAAACTCATGATTCTCCCTGGTTTCTGCCTTAAACTCCTCTTCCTTTCTGTAATCCTTTCTAGCCAGTTCAGCTACCTCTTTTCCTCCTAAAACATGGCTTCTGCTTCTTTATCTCTTTCATCTTCTGTCTGAAAACCTTCTTCTACCCTTCATCTCTACCTAACATAATCTTCTCCACATCCTTGAAAAGCCAGCCCAAAGCCACTTCTTTCCTGGAGCTTTCCCTGAGTCTACCAACCACAAGCAGTCTTTCTCTCCTTTAAATGCTTTAAGCATTATCTACTTGTTGTTGACAGTGGAAATGAAAGTAGGAAAGACATCAAATTTTGTAACCTGAGATTAATAGGAAGCTTAAGTCAGTAAGCAAAAAGGAGTTATTGGGGTAGGACCAGATTTAGGGTGCTGTGGTGGCATTGACCAGCGCTAAGGATTCCTGGCTGGAGCTCAGGAAGGGCCATAACAGTGACATCAATTTGGGTTTCACACAGAGAGGTGGAAATGGAAATTTGAGATGAATGGGGCTGACAAGAAAGAGAAAAAAACAGGAGACTAAGCAAAGAGACTTGAGGAGCACCTGTTTTAAAAGGCTAAAAAAAGGAGAGAAAACATGAAAGAGCCTTCAAAGGAACTCTCTGAAAGGCTGAACAGAACACTGCAGCATATGGAGCAGCTGAAGGAAGAATTCAGGAGAAGTTAGGGAAAAAGGAAGACAGTAAACAAAGGAGAGATAATTATCCCATCTGCTATCTGGGCAGTCAGTTATCTGATGCCCGTGAGGCTTAGCATGTATGCATATTGTTACATGACATTATATTCACCCTTGGATCATTGTTGCAACACTACCTTTAGGCCATAGTGAAGAAGGTGCAAGTGTTGACTGGAATGAGCTCACAAAGGCAACCAGCCTAGAATTTCATAAACACCAATTCCTACTTCTTGGAGGAAACATTTTGGAGTTTCTTAAAGGAAGTCATCAGTGCTAATAGGAAAAAAATAACATGAGGATATGAGAGTCATTTATTAATTCTGAATCTATGCTAGGTGTCTAGAGAACACATGTGAACATGTTCCAGATTTTAGTGAAGAGGATTTTACTAATTAATATGGATAATATGTACAAGATATAGTTAAAGTGACTCAGTGACTGCAAATAATGTTCAAAGTTGAGCTGTCACAAAATCAGAAAAGAATAAAATGGAAATAGAGGGGAAAGACACCTGTTTCTCAAATTAAGCATCTGATTGACAAATGTTACATTGGAATTATATAAATGAGTCAAATGAGTGAGTGATCCACCCAGAGAGCTTCTGAAAGTCTTGCCAATAACCATCCTGATTTGAACATTTAATTGTTTACTCTTTTACTTTGCTATGAGATAGTTGCCTATAGATGCATAAGGATTGATGTCAGTGAAAGACAAAAATGGACTTTATCCAGGGGTTTCTAGTGTCTCAGTGAGAAAGGGCAGCCTCGTTCCTGACTATCTGGCAAAGCCTACTGGGTAAAGACTCAGAGATGCAGTTGAAGCACACAGAGTAGAACAGGCAGTGGGAGTGGGATACAAAGATTCATACAGTACTGCCTGGGTAAGCCACAGAGCCTTACAAAGAAGGAGGACCCAGATGTTAAAAACAGTGGTGATACATATGAAAGGATGTTAAGTATTATACAAAGAAGCAGATATAAGAAAGGATGTCTAATTATTAGGGAAATCCAAACCCACAGTGAGTTACCAGCTCACAATAGGATGGCTACTATAAAAAATAATTAATTAAAAAAAACAGAAAATGACAAGTGTGAGTGAGGATGTGGAGAAATTTGAACACTTTTGCACTGTTTTTTGAGGCTGTAGAATGGTGCAGCCCCTGTGGAAACAATGTGGTGGTTCCTTTTCAAAGGACTAAAAATAGAATGACCACCGGATCTAGGAATTCCACTTCTGTCCATTCGCAAATAAATGGTTAAAAATGTGGTATATATGTTTAATGAAATATAATTACCTGAGAAGGAAGGAATTCTGACACATTGGTGAGCCTTGAAGATATTATGTTAAGTGAAATTAGCCAAATACCATTATGATTTCACTTATATGAGGTACCTAGTGTAGTCAAATTCATAAAGACAAAAAGTAGAATGGTGGTTTCCAGAAGAGGGTAATGGGGAGTTAGTTGTTGTTTAATTGGTATAGAGTTTCAGTTTTTCAAGATCAAAAGAGTTCTGGAGATGGCTTGCACAGAAATGTGAGTGTACTTCATACTATTGAACTGTACAATTAAAAACAGTTAAGGTGATAGATTTTATATTGTGTCTATTTTACCACAGTTTAAAAAATACATGATGATAATACATGTATTTATTTATCTGATAAGTATTTGAGTGCCTACTGAGGGCCAAGAACTATTCTGAGGTTGGGAACACAATAAACTCAGCATACAGAAAGTCTTATCCTCATGGAGTTGACTGTCCAGTGAAAAAAGATAAACAAAAGAAAAAAATATACACTATATTAGATGGAGGAAGTACTCTGGAGAAAAATAAAGTGGAAAGTAGGGGGATAGAAAGTGTCAGACTCTGAGCATTTGGTGTAGATTGGGAAGGTCTCACCTCAAAGGTAACCTTTGAGCAGCAATCTGATGGTGAGGAGTGAGGGTGGAGATTCGGGGGAAAAGGAATGGCCACAGGAACAGCAAAGTGGGAGCCTGTTGCTGCATTTAAGGAGCAGCCAAGAGGCCAGAATGGCTGGCATTAAGTGAGGGTGAAGGGAGGTGTAGGGGGTGTGGAGACCCACAGGAGACTAAAGCAGTGATGCGGAGGAAAGATGTCAGTGGCTTGGACTAAGGTGGTAACAATGGAGAGAGCAAGGAAAGGAAGCATCATTTTCAAAGTAGAGTGAATAGGATTTGTTGATAAACGAGGGTGGAAAAGAGAGGAGTCAAGAATGACTCCAACACAGTGGTTCTCAACTAGGGGTTATTATGTCTCCCCTCCCCCAATGCAGGGGATGTACATCAATTTCCAGGGACAGACTTAGTTGTCACATTTGATGGGAGGGATGATTGCTACTGGTATCTAGTAAGTAGAGGCCAGGGATGCTAAGGATACTGCATGGCAAAGGATAGCCCCACAATAAAGAATTATCTGGTCCAAAATGTCAATGCTGAGAAATCCTGCTAAAGTTTTAGTCTAACTGATTAGGATAAACAACAAAGAATGCCAGACTGAGGTGATTAATTTGAGATCAGGCTCAAAACTGGGAAACAAAAGAGAGCGATCATAATAATATAGATAACTTTTATGAACATGCATGCACTACCTCAGGGATTATGAACAATACACTTGATGATCCCATATAATTGTCACAACAATGCTCTGAGGGATGTTTTGATATCCCCCCATATACAGATGGGAACATAGATAGTTAGACCACTTGTTGAACTCAGAGGATCTTGGATTATACCAAGATCCATTGGACTCAAGCTCAGGGACTTAACAGCATGCACACGAGCTTCCTAAATTCATCGTGTTTCCAAATAATGCCAGAGTCAGTGCAAGCAAAAGATATATATTCATATATACATAAGTATTGTACATACATGCATATTATATATTTTAAGATATATTTTCAAAACATGAGTCTAGCAACATGCAAAAACAATCTGCACTAAATTGCCACAACTAAGAGGCCAGATATCACTGTTTGCTCCCTAGAACAGTAAGAATGGTGAGAGATTCCTTCCATCAAGAATCTGGTACCTTGAATCCGGCTTTCCTACTTAGAGAGCTGGTGGTGGAGAAATTTCAGACCTCTTCTCAGTACCTATATTTTCCTGGCCTCCTCGTTACCTCCAAATTCACCAAAGCCTATAGCCACCTGTGTAATATTTAGATTTGCAAGATAAATGACTAAGAACAAACAGAAGTAGACCTTGCAGGAACTGAGATGGCCAGGGTGTGAATGGGTGTTGTCATTTACTGATTTGGGGGTGGGGACTGGGAATGGGTTAGGAGATCAGCCTCCAGGGTGGGATTGGCCTCCAGGCTGCAAGACAAAGGCAAAGGGGCCCTTCCACACGCAGTGACAAAGAGGGCAGCAGTCTGTCCTTCTGAATTTCCACTTCTTCCCAGGACTTTTGAACTGTGTTTAAAGGTAATGAAAGGAAGTGCAGGCAAGAGAGGGATTATGCACTCTCTCTTTTTCTGCAGCTACCCCATCCATTTTGAGACAAGTGACTATTTCCTGATTATTTCACTCAAGTTTTGCTCTTCTATATATATTTTGAATCATAGGAAATATTGAGAAAACAGGACTGGCTTTTAGACTATGAGTTAGTTCTTCGAATTATCCCAGAGATTTGTTTTTTGCTCTGCCCTCCCAGCAGTACCTGGCATGTAGGAGACATTGAATAAATGACATGCTAAATTTAATGAGCCCACCTAAACTCTATGTACTTGAAGGCTCAGCGCAAATCTCCCTTCTGTCATAGTGCCTTTGAGAAATTCTCCCTCCAGACAGGTCTTTCCCCCTGAACCCCATCATCCTCCATCACCTGTGCAGCTCATTCATTCGAAATAAAGGTTACTGAGTATTAAATACATGCCTGTTACAGTTTTAGCCACAGTGGCAAACAGACGAACACCCTGCCCTGCCTGAGCTGATGTTCACATTGATCATCAGTACTTTTGAAATGTGCCCCACAATGCTAGTTAAAGTTTGTGTGTGTCATTTGTCTCTGCAAGGTGATTATAAATTTTTTTAAAGAAGATTGTAAACATACACATATTTATAAATTTATATATGTATACAAATAGTGCCCCATGCTTTGCCTACTATATATTCAGAGCAGTAGGTGCTCAATAAATGTTTGTTTCAGAATTCAGGATCAGAACATTCTCAAATCCTGTCTGTAATACATAGGAAATCGTTGTTGTTGGAGCCCAGTTTGAATAGGTGATGGTTTTCACTAGAGTTAGAAACTTAGAGTACACACAGAGGATAGTTTCATGAAATAAACAGCTTCTTCTCCTGCTTTAGGAGAAGAAAACACCATGCCTACCGTGGAAAAATTACATGGTGAGACCAGGATCACTAGTTAATGGAGGACCTAAGTTTGTGCACATCATGTGTGTTTTTCATCTGTTGTCTCTTCTATAAACTGGTGTTATATCTGAGGAGTGGAGATTCATAACATTGGCTGTATTGTTACTCAAGTTAAATGAGCTACTGTATGGTGAGAGCACAGGGTGCCGAGATTCCTACAGCAGTTATACAGACTTTCAGCAAAGTGGAGTCAGTGGTTATGTGGTGCTTTGGGTAGCTCCTTACATATAGAACAGTTGGTCTAATTATCCATTTATTCCAAGGGAAAAACTATTTCATTACTGAAGTCTTTTAAGGCTTCATTCATATCTAAGACCAGACCATCCTAGGTAAATCCATGCTTTGTAATCTAATCTCATTTGTATAAAGGAGAAAATATCTTGAAAAAATGACAAATTCATCTCTTGTATCAGAGTTTTCTGTTCTTTAGTTATCTGACATATATTTTATGCCAAAAACATAATAAATATGTATCAAATGGTAGAAATTGTAAGGTTACCTTTTTAGTGCTAAAAAGAGTATTTAATGTAGAGTTTTGGCAAGGGGGCACAATTTCTCTTTTTATTAATACCTTATCCAGTTTTGCTACAAATATTCTCAATGAGTAACCTTTCTTTTTCCATTTCATCGAACATATAAGCACATGTTTAAATTTAATTTAACTCCAAAATTTTTGTTAAATGCTGGTCTCATGATAGGTGCTATGGAGGAAACCAAAGGAAGTAAGTTAAGAACTGTATTTTCTGGAAAAGACTCATATACTGATTCATAAAACTGGAACCCCAAGTAGCCATAAAAACTAAATTATTGGTATTTTCATTAATAACTTTCATTGGTAATTTTCAAGAAATAATCATACTCAAAACTCATCTGAAGTTACAGCGCCTAACTTTAGTGTGTATATTGAACATGCTGATTGATTTTCATATGAATTGTTTTGAATAGGGAGGTATGCAAGATTTTTTCAGAACTTGTCTCCTCTTTGTTCCTGTTCCTGAAATGGTCTGCCCATATTTTGGTTGTTGTACTTACCATATTGTACTGTGATTATTGGTTAAACAAATGTGTTAAATTATTTGTTCAGTCTCCCCAACCAGAACTGAACTCCGCCTGGCCAGAGACTGTTTTTCTCCTTTGTGCTCTTTTTGCATCCACAGTGTCTAGTACCACATCTGGGACAAAGGAGGGTTCATTGCATGTTTACAAAATATATACTTCAAGTGTCCTGAATTCATATGAATAAGAGTTCAAATCATAGTTCAATTCTTTCTCAATACATGGACAGATTCAGGATGCATAGATCTTTTTCTCACTTTTAAACCAGGATTAGGTTTCTGAATAAGAGATGGTTGGTTTATGTAGGTTGCATGCAATTATTTTAAGTGAAAATAGTTTTTCCCTGACAGTATTTTCATCTATTCAAACAGAATGTCTATCTCACAACCATTTTATGTTTGCCTTGTAGTTTTTCCTCTCTTCTCAGCATCTCAGATGTATAATAATAGAAATCTTTTTTTATTCCCCTTCATATGGCTGCCGTAAGCTTCACTGCCTTTAGGAATACATTTATATTCAGAGACACCAATGGTATATAATTTCCACAGGATGAAGCTCTTTAATCCTACTTTATATCTAAAAGGAATGTTCAACACTCTTTGCTGCTGTCTATTGAGAATCCAGTTTCCTAAAGTTATATTCCTGAGACTGAGTGGAAATTTTCAAAACCTAGAGTTCAAAGTTAAGTATCAAATTCAAATAAAGCCCAAACAATCCAAGCTAAGACTGATTTGTGTGGCCACAAACAGCAACAAAATCTTCCAGTGGCTATTGGCATAATAATTATGATTCTGGCTAAGCAAAGTCAAGTCTCTCTTCTCTGGCCCTAAGCATGTGAGGGCTGTTTCTCCTAAACAGAATTTTTAGAGAATGTAATATTCATATAAAAAAGCAACCATAACATGATAACAGATATCCATGTAAGTACGAGGTATCGAAATAGTGGGGCACCATTTCAGAATAAATTCAGTTATGAATCAAAAATTTGTTACTGAAATACAGCAAACTGGAATCTAGGTGGAATCCTAAGAGTTCAGCTAATGGAAGAAGCTTCTATTCATTTCTTGCTGCTGACTTTCATGACCAACATGCCAAGGTCAGGTGGTCTTTTCTAAACCATTTTTTGTCCATGACATACAGAGATGAACTAACTGATTTTTTTAATAAGTATAACTAAAGTTAAAAAAATAATAAAAATAAATCGAGCAGGTAAAACGCAATTAAGCTGCTGGTTTACTGAAGTTTCTAGCTAAGAGTTAATTCTAAAATCACTAATTGACCAAGATACTTTGCAATTCCTTACTAGCAGCTTCACCATTTCTTGGATTTTAAAAATACATTTGGGGAAAGTAGATCTTTCTCCTTATGTTCTTAGGAAGTATATATGTATAACTGACTAGCATAGCTGAAAAACCTACAAGCATCTTACATGCCTCATTCCCTGAGGGTTATTAATCACTTGTCCTATATATCTGTATTTTATTGAAAATTCTCAATTATATAATGGTAATGGGTTAGAATAGATGCTGACATCTGGGTCATGTGGAAAGTCAGAGTTAAAATTCTCTGCCCTTCAGAGTGATCATGATGGGTAGACACAGGAATTTTATGCCAAAAGAAGCCAGCTTTCATTCTTCAAAGTCCAGGATGAGATGTAGACCAAATAAATGTGAATCCACCAATATCAACTTACTCCAGTCCTATAGTCCCTCAGCCAACTCTTAAATTATAAATAAAAGGAAAAGGAGGAAATCAAAAAGCCAGATAAAATAAATATTTAATAAGGAGGTTGGGAAACAGAAAATAAATAATAATAAGACTACAGTCTTTTTCAGACAAGGTTGTTATAATACTCCAAACATGCAAATTCCATTTCTTCGAAGTTTGAATCATCTATATAATTAAAGATGGGAGAAAATATGTCATAGCCGGTAAGTATCCTCGACATGATAGGGCTCATTAGCAATTTCTTTCTGAAAGGGGCTTGATTTTAACTATGCACAGCCCAAAATCTTAGCTGGTCTTTGGTCAAAATGCCCCTGTGGAAAGGACTCTGCTGCCCTCTACTGTCACTTACAGCAGAGGACACAAATAGAGAGAAAACTTCAGCACCTTAGAATGGACTGGGAGGCAGATGAGTCGACATCCCTTCCAAGGGAAAAACCCATGCAAGGATACTTAAGTGATTGTACAAGCTGATCCTTCATCTTAACTGAAAGATGGAGTAGAAATGTGGAGGGAGCTCAGTCAGTTTTGAAGTGCCAAGGCTGAGAGATGAAGTGGCCCATCTAGATTCACAAACTTTCTTTTAAAGATTGAGCATTATTCAAAAAGTTGGTCACACACACATACACACGCACTCATACAAAAACATGAAAACCCATTTCACCCAGCAATCAATGTATTCTACTTTAATATAAACAGAGCAAAGACAGAGGATGCAATACCAATCTAATTGTTATAAAGAAAAATAAATCAGGGTAAAGGCATAGAGAGTGATAGAGATACTGTCTACATGGAGTGGCTAGGTAATGGCCAGAAGTCGAGAAATACAGGAAGAGGTAAGCCATGGGAATATATGAGGAAGAACATTCCAGGCCCAGGAAACAGAAACTGTGAAGGCCCTGTGGCAGGAGGATGCTGAGGATGTTTTAGGAAGACAGGCTGGTAACTGAAGTATAGTACCAGGGAAAGTGAGAATGAGAGTCTGGGAAAGGGGGCGGGGGTCAGAGTATCTAGGGATGTATAATGGAGTCACATCTGCAATTTTAATTTTTCTAGTAGCCACATATTTTAAAAAAGAAAAAGGAATAGATAAAAATAATTTTAAAAATATATTTTATTTAACACTGTGTTTCTAAAATAGTGCCATTTGAACATGTAATCAATTTAAGAAATACTGAGATATTTTATTATTTCCCAATACTAAATATTTCAAATTTGATGTGTATCTTACATGTACAACACAACTGTTTAAACTAGCCATGTGAGAAGTCAAATTGAGTCAATAATCAAATGGAGCTATAAGTTATATCTACAGCTACATTAATTTTTTTTTGTTCTAAGTATATTTGAATGTACAAATTCTTTATGAATTTAAGTTAATTTTCTTTTTTTAATTATTCTTTAGTTTTATTCTTTATTGTATTTTTTCCATTACCATTTAGTGCCCTTATATTTCTTGCCTCCCCAACAATCACCACACTGTTGTCCATGTCCATGAGTTCTTTTTCCCTTTTGCTCAATCCCTCGACCCCCTACCCATCCCATCCCTGAATTTAAGTTAATTTTCTTACACACATTTTGGGAGTTAAGTAAAGGATAAAAGAGCCGCAGACCTCACAGCTCAAAGGGACTCCAAGCTAACCTTGAGTCAGCAAGCTGGGTCTCTTTTGGGTTTTGTTTTACTTTGGAGAACAAGGTGAGGGGCGGGGGGGAATTAAGTGAAGCATCAGCTTGGAAAGTCTAGGTAGGAATAAATTACACCTAGAGTTCAGTAGAGGTTATTTATGCACTGTTGAGGGAAGGGGCCAGAGAAATGTGAATGAGTGGGATTACACCCCCGACCCCACTCCTACTCCCCTGTCCCAGCTTCAGCCAGCCCAGTGCTATCAGAGGACATGCAGTGCAGTGATTAGGGGTTTATATGCTGGATCCTGACTCCCAGTTTTGCTACTTAATAGGTCTGTGACTTTGAGTGGGTTACTTCAGTGTTCCTGCCTTTGCCTTAGTTTTCTTATTTGCAATGCAAGACAGCTGTGAGAATTAAATGAGTTAATGTCACATACTTAGAACAGTGCCTGATGTATAAGAAATGTTTCATAGTAAGAGACATCAGTGTGTGACAGCTGTTGTCTGTCACTGTAAAATCCTCTCAGCCACTACTTGCTGCCAGTTTTGTGCGGGTGTTGACAGCCTTTACCCAAACACAATGGCACAGCTCTCCACTTGGGTCACAGTGCTGTGCCTTTGTTTTCAGCCCTGGGGCTTCTCGGAAGCCACAGCATGGGTTACTTTTGGGAACCTGCTTGGCACTAAAAATTTTTCATCGCAGAGACACAAAGGAGTTAATCCAGTGGACCATCTTTGACCTAGGAGAAAGGGAAACAAAAGATAATTTGTTTCCCTTTTTGTCCCTAGGTAGATAACTCTTGAATGCATTTTGTGAGATTTTCAGAAAGTTCAGTGGAATTAAGCACCTGTAGAGGAAGTCAGCCCCTTGAATAAACTCCCTTTCCTTCCTGTTTCCCACTGGCTCTCCTGTGTTCCTGCTGCCTGGGGTCACATTCCCTTATCAACTACATACACTGAGCCTTTGTCTCAGACTCTGCTTTCAAGGCAACTCAGAAGATACTGTATTTTTATAAATTTTCTTAGCTGTGACTTTGAAATTCATATGATATTCATATGATATGTCCATTTCCAGTATGGTCTCACCTCTTTACTTGTCCTTATGACTGTGACCCTCTTTTCTTTGGAATCTCTAATCTCATTCCTTTCATTGGTTCCTATAAATATCATCAAACCCTCTACATCTAATAGATACCTTGTTCCCTCAAGCCACTGCCCAATTTCTTGATAAGAGTTTGCTTTTACTGCCTTCATTTGTTCAATTCTCATTTATTCTTCAGCCCACTGTGATCTGGCAACCATAATCCCCTGAACTACTCTACAGCCATTTTTGTAACTGATCTGTTGAGTGACAACTCCAGTCACCTCCCAAGAGGAAAAGTGAAATTGTTAAGCTGTGGCAGGATGAGTTATGAGTTATGTAAACTGGAATCCATTCTGCAGAGTTCTGTGAATAATAAGAACAAATATAATAATTTGTTCTGACATGTAATGAGCACTTGCAATATTCCAGGAATCCTGATAAGTGCTTTTATATGCATTCTCATTTAATATTAAACAATCAAATCAAGTAGGAATTATTACTACTTCCATTTTGTAGTTGAAAAAATAGATTTCAAGGGGTTAACTTATCTGAAAATACCCAGCTAGCCCATGGAAAACAAGGACTTACATTCAGGTCTGTCTTCCTAGAATGCTCAGCTCTGACTCAGATCACTAAGACCATCTGACCCTACATGCTTGACTCTTTCCTAACACTGTCTATACTCCTCAACACTGTGAGATATAGATTTCCTTCCACTGGTTTAAAGAGCAGGAGTTAAGAGAATCCCATTAGATAGCAACAGAAGGTAAATTAGAGGTTGCTTAGAGGTCAAGGGTCAAGAGGAAATGGTTAGTGAATACACATGCAATGTGATGATGAAAATGTTCTCAAACTGACTATAGTGTTTGTTGCACAATACTGTGAATATGCTAAAAACCATTGAATTTTACACTTTAAATGGGTGAATTGTAGATATGAGCTCTACGTCTTAATAAAGGGGGAAAAAGGAGAATCTATTAGAGTTATTTAGCTTACTTACCTGACAGCCCAATACAGCACACATGTAGGAATGGTAGATAATGCCACTGTTATTTATCAAATTCACAACCAGTAATTGCTTATAAAGTGGTGCCTGTTTTTCACTTACATGCAGGATTTGGAGTTCAAAGAAGTGTTCCCTTTCAGATCATTCCTGATCGGGCACACGGTTGCTGAAACCCATTAGCTCTGGATGCAGCCAGACTCTTTTCTTCTATTAAAAGAAAAAGGAAGAAAGAGGATCAGCCCCCTGAAAAAAAAAAGCAGCACCAGATGATTTGAATGCCTGCCAGTGATCTTAATGGCCTTAGTTAGGAGATCACATCCAGATGGCTCAGCAATTTTGATGACCACATTGCCTCCCAATACATACTCAGTGTCCTAATTTCCAAAAACAAAAGGGAGAAGAAAAAGTGAAGGGGAATTCAGCTCCAGCAGCAGAGTGCTCTTCATCCCCTCCTGGTGGATGTTGACTGCAGTGAAGCACCCAGTGAAGAGAGTGGCCATTAGCTTTGAAAAATCTGGACTCAGAATGAACCTCCGTTACCCCAAGGGAGAGCCACCGAGAAAAAGCCATCAACTTCCTGGTTTGTACTGGACCGATTCAGTGTCTTGATTAATTTCTCCCTAAACCTCGGGCAGAGACAAAGTCCCTCCTCTCCACTTGTGTCCTTCTTAACTAATGATTGCTTCCTTGTCCTAAACCACTCATCCCCAGTGATCTAGAGACTAAAAGCTGACTACTCATGGGGAAAAAGGGGTGGGTGAGGGAGGAGGGATAAGAAAGGAAGGGAGGTGTGTAGTACTACAGATGCCCCACCTCCCATATTCCTGAACTTTGAGAGGTTTGAGCTCTCAACAGTTCTTTGGATCTTGGGTCTGTCATGTCTTTGACTGACACACTGCCCTGAGACTCACTTCAGGGTCAAAGGTGGATTCTCCCTGGATATCCTCACCAAGAGGACCTTTCAGCTCCGTTTTAAAAAGCAATTGGTGTTGCCTTTAGACAGAAAGCAGAAGGTTTTAGAACCTGGAGACAAGGATAGCGCACTTTACCTAAAGGGAAGCAGACCTTCTCATTGATGCACAAGATTCCAATTTTCTAAACCAGTAAGATTGCACAGGACTAGTAACAGTTTGCTTTATAAAGCAATAACTAAATCAATAAACCTTTTTTAAAAATATTTTATTTATTTATTTTAGAGAGAGGGGAAGGGAAAGAGAAAGAGAGGGAAGGAAACATCAATGTGTGGTTGCATCTCCTGGGCCCCCTACTGGGGACCTGGTCCACAACCCAGGCATGTGCCCTGATTGGGAATCAAACAGTGACCCTTTGGTTCACAGGCAGGTGCTCAATCCACTGAGCCACACCAGCTGAGACTGATAAAACTTTTGTAATAGGGGGGCCGTAAATTCAGGAAGGTATTTTGTTGGAAGAGTTTCAGATTCCTCATTACACAAGAACTGTATAAGCTCTTTGGTTCCATTTTCCATTAAGAAAATGGAGAAAAGAGATTTTTACTTGGAGAAAGAGAAGGTCTGAGACCAAATCCTTGACCCAATTCTTAGTTATGGGACTCTGGGCAGATCAGTTAACCTCTCCAACCTTCCATGTTTTTTAATGGATAATGAAGAAAAATAGTTCACCTGTCTTTCCCACATTACTACTATACTTAGTTTATTATATGTATGTGCTTTATATAAATATATGTATTATATGTTAAATGGAAAAGAAGAAATTGTAACATCTATTGAGTGCTCTTGAGTAAGGAACTTTAATTATCCTCATTTTAGAGATGAGCAAGTTGGCTCTCAGAAATCTCACTAAGTTATGCAAGGTCAAACACCTAGGAAGTAGTGAGACTAGGGTTCAAACCCAATCTGTCAACTTTCAAAGACTCTTTCTTCCATTGGTCACTGTCTCGTTTATTAAAAGTGAAGTGTTCTACATCATACAGTGTTATTTAGATCACCAAATTTTTACTGGAAAATTTATAATCAGGAGTATTGATCCTTTCAATATAATTGTTACAGTGTTACTTTTGCAATATAATTTTTCAATAGTGATGCTTTAACATCTTACTGACTTTTTCAAGCCTCCACATTATTTACAACTAGTTGAGAGTCCTGATGAAAATTCAAGTGGTTCTTTGCTAATCTTGTAGCATCTCATAGTTAATCTTCCCTCCATTAACTGGAAACACACTAAATGAATGATAATCTTTGTTTAAACTCAACTTGGGTTTGCAATGTGAGGCAACTGACTGCAGAATAATAGCATATTTATATAAACTAATTTAAGATTCTCTTTGTTCCTCTTTTCCTTATTCTTCTAATCAAGAGAAAGAGACCTTTGTTTGGTGATGGGTAACAACCGCGCTTCTTTAGGCTTATCTGTACACATGTTCCACTATCAGGGAATGACACCAGATGTTAGACCTTGGTCCTTGAGTTCAGCCCAGAAAATATTTCAAAACCAAGAAACTCAAATACAATCAAAAGTTTATTTAGAATGTTACAGGGGTAAAAAGAAAAAGCCGTGGGAGAAGTGCACCAGCTGGGTTGTATGGACTCAGGAAACAAGTTACAGAGGCAAAAAAAAAAAAAAGGGGGGGGGGTCCTGGGAGCTTAAGAAAAAGAAAGGCAAAGCAAATGCCCCTGGGGGAAGGAGAGTACAGGCATGCTTCAGAGACAGAGTGAACAGTGCACTGGGTCCTTTGTCTTAAGGGGATTTATCCTTTTTTGAAGGCAGGGATTTTAGAGGATGTTTCAGGGGAGGACCTCAATAGAATATTCATCAGCTTCCCAGGTGTGTCCTTTTAGGGTCGTGGTCGCCACCGATTAACAGGTGCTAGGATAGGCGTCATTAGTCATTGAATCTGGCCATGATGTCAGCCATGGATTTGTTTCATTTTGTTTCACTGCTTTTCTGGGCCTGGAGCTGAAACACAACTGTGGCCTAGGTGTTAGCTCTAGTTTGACCAAACTCTCTCTGTGGTCTACAGATCCAAAGTTTTGTTCCTAAGGTTATTTGATGAGGGTCAGAATCTCATTGTCCTCAGGGCTTTATGCTTAAGGGAGTGGTCATTCAAAGGCTTGTATGGGAGTTGTGTGAGGCTATTCTCTAGCTCCCCTATTTCATCCTCTAAGGAGGTTCTACCACGTAACGGGCAACATGAAAGGTTAGGGGGTCTAAAGCACATGACTAGTGATGTGCTACAGGAGAAAAAATCACCCTAGGGGTGAGTACCCACCCTATAGTGCTCATTTTCCTAGTTTTGCCTGTTGCTAGGCACCCCAGACTTTCCATACTGGTGACCTTCTGTACCTGGCCTATCGTTCCTACTCTGCTCGTGACTGTCTAACTGCCTACTATATCAGTTCTGCAAGTTAAGAGTGAATCAAAACTGCTGATAAAAATGATGATTACTTTTTTAGTTACTGGGTATTATCTACCAGCGACTCAACCCCAGTTAACAAGCAAAGTTCAGATTCTTTCCACAGCTAACTTAAGAATCCCATTAAAAAGTGAAAACATATTTAAATTAAAACATCATCAAGATTTAAAAGAAAAAAAAGGAGGGAGGTGGAAAAACTTTAAAGAAGAGCAGAAAAAAAAAGCCATCAGTAATTTCTCTGTCAGGTAACACTTTTCCAAACTGTTACCAAACTGAAAGCCAAAGATGAAATAGAAATTTCTTTACTGAAGAGGAATATGAAGGAGGGCTGACCTTTGATCAATGTTCATTTGTAGTTTTGACAAGAAAATTTGCATGAAAAAAACAAGTATTCTGGGCACACTACATGAGAAGTTAAGTTCCAGCATTGTAAAGGAAGCCAGAGGTCAAACTTCTTAAACAGCCTTGTCAGATAAAAGCTGGATTTCTTCCACTGTGCACGTGGGAAGGTTTTCAAGCTGCAAAGGGGTTTGTAAGAAGGACAAACGAAGTATTTTTGTTCTGTGCTTCAACATGAAGTACTTTCCATCTTTACATGCCTGAGTTTGGGATAATAATTTTTCATCTTACACATATTAGGGATTGGGATGGAGAAAAGCAAAAATGGTAATATAAACATTATCAGCCATCTCCTTTGCCTTCAGTAGCTACTCTACAGTAGAATTAATTATAAACCTATCTACCTCTTTATTTTCCCTTTAAAATGCTATCAGGAGACCGATAGCTGTTTTTTAAGAGTTAACTAAAAACAATCTGTATATTATATAATAATCCAAGTGAACATAAGACTATTTATATGTAAAATCACTGTGGTACAGATAAATGACTATTTTTCTTATCATTCAGAGTATTGGTCTGATAGTTGGTAATAAACCTATTGGTAAAGAGAAACTTAGCATGAAATCCAGCTACAGTAGTAACTCAAAGCAGTTAAAATTGACACAATGCAATTCTCTCTATCATCTCACCCAACTCATTTTTGCATGCAACGTGCACAGTGTTTTAAAGACTGTTCCAAACACATAGTAGGCACTTAATAAATATTTGTGAAATGCATGAATATTCTACAGGGTATTAGTAGTTATTTGTAAACAAACAGTAACCAAATGAAGAATAATTGGGTTTTAGTTTAGGGAGGCAATATAGGATTATGGTCAAGTGCATGGGCTTTGAATCTTACATCTTGTTACATGTCCCAGATAAACCTTACCAACTTAGTTACCTTGTGTTTATTTATAAATCCCCCTAAACTTTTATTTCTTTCTCTTTAAAATAGAGATAATGGCATCGACCACCTAAGATAATATATATGAAGAGCTAGGATGTAGGAAATGTTCAGTAAGTGGCGCCTACATTGTTTTTCAGTGTTGGTTTTTAAGTATTTTTTATTGCTGAGAGAGCGAAAGAGAGAGAGATTGAGAGAGAGACTTAGATTGAAACATCGATGTGAGAGAAATGCATTGATTAGTTGCTTCCCCTATGCACCAGGACCAGGAAACAAACCCACAACCTATGTATGTTCTCTGACCAGAAATTGAACCCACAGCCTTCCTGTGTACAGGACAATTCTCCCACCAGCTGAGTCACATGGGCCATGGCTGTTTTTCAGTTTTATAAATGATCCCCACATGCATTCTCCACAAAATTCCCATCCTTAGTTCCACCATATTCTGGGTCATGCCTTCTGGGATAACATGTACATATCCCATTCATATTAACAAAGTTTTCTTTTAGCTGGCTTATTGGTCCTCATTCTTGATATGAACACAGCATTAACAGCTGATCTAGACAGTATGCCTGATAGACAAGCTTAGAGGTTACTTCTCCCTGTGAAGAAACTGATCCTTGTGTCAATTGTCCATGAGAGGGGGCTTGGATAGATTATCTCAAAGTCAACACCATCTTTTATTTTTTTATTTAGCTAAAATAAATATCTAGCTCCTGAGTATTGGTTTGTTTCTGCTATAAACTTTGCTATCCAAAATCCTTTTCCTTTCTTTAATATTCTCTCCAAAAGACATAAGACACTTTAAAAGAATCTTACAGTGTGTGATAACTCCAAATATTTCTCCAAATAGCCTTAGGCTTTTTTGTTCCTTCTTCTTCTATGTGTCTACTTAATCTAAGAAGTAGAAAAAGAAGCAGGCAGGGAAATGGAATATGAAATTAGAGTTAGGCCCGCAGCTCTCCATTCATGAAATATTTATTTCATTACTTATCCTTGGAAGCTTGTTAGCCTTGTGTTTTGAAAGTCAGCAATTTATAATTTAGGAATACAGATGAGCTGATTTTACAAAGACCAACATCTAGCATTGAGGAATAGGGATGATGCTTGAATGTGCTTCCTTAATTTTAACCAAGAGGGTGAAAAACCTTGACACCTGGTCTTCTTCCAACAGTTCTAAACTTCTATTGATGATCTTAATTATACATTGAGCAATTTGCAAAATAAGACCTTTTATAATTTTCATAAAGATCCTTAAAATCACTGTTCCATTGAATAACATTTAGAGGGCCAGAACTGACCACACCTACTTAAGGCTGCTTACTAAGGCCTTCCTGAAATTCTTAGAAACATCCATTTCTGCAATGATTAATTATGCTGAACTCAGGCATTGAATATTATTTTCCATAAAATAATTCTAGGTCAATTATTCTAAATAAAGCATAAATACATTGGTATCTCTTAGTGTGAAAGAAATAGGAGGAAAGCAAAGTAAACTCTATACCATCAGTGCATTCAACTGGATCTGTCTGCCACAAGTTTTCTTAAAAACAGCTGTATTGGGATATAATTCACATACCAAAAATTCACCCTTTTAAAGTATACAATTTAGTGGCCTTTTAAGTATATTCACAGAGTTGTGCAACTATCAGCACTACTTAATTTCAGAAAGTTACCTCAAAAAAACTTGTTATTTTCAAGACTGTTTTGGTTATTCTGGGTCTCTTGTATTTTTAGATGAATTTTAGGATCACTTTTTTCCATTTCCATAAAAGTATAAGCTGGGATTTTGATAGGGAATAGATTGAGTTTATAGGTCAATTTGGCAAGTATTGCCATCTTAACAATATTAAGTCTTCTGATTCATGAATGAGGGATGTCCTTTCATGTATTTAGGTCTTCTTAAATTTCTTTCAAAAATGTTTCATAGTTTTTGGTGATAAGTTTTATATTTCTTTTGATACATTGATTCCTAAATATTTTATTATTTTTGATGCTATTCTAAATATAATTGTTTTATTTTTATATTAGAATTATTCATTACTAATGTATAGAAATACAATTGATATTTCAATTGATTTTGTATCCTGCACCCTTTCTGAACTCATTTATTAGATGTAATTTTTTTTAGTGGATTCCTTGGATTTTTCTATATACAGAATCATGTGATCTACAAATAGAAAAATTTCTATTTTTTGCTTGCTAATCCAATTTTTTTTCTTTGCCTTATTTCCCTGACTGAAGCCTCCAGTACAATGCTGAATAAAGGTGTCAAAGGGACATCTTTGTCTTGTTTCTGATCTTAGGAAAAAAAGCATTCTGCCCTTTACCATTTAATATGACATTAGCTATAAGTTTTTCATAGATAATATTTATCTATGAAAAGTTTTGCTTCATGTCTTTTGAAGTTATGTTGTTAGATACATATGTTTATAATTGTTATATATTCCTGATGAATTAATTATATTGTCCTTCTTTGTCTCAGTAACATTTTTTTGTCATGAAGTATTTTTTATATTAACAACTGGTATTTTGTCTAATACTATAGTCACAACAGTATTCTTTTGGTTATTGTTGTCTGGGCATATCCTTTTCCATTCTTTTGCTTTCAACCTATTCAAATCTTTGAATCTAAAGTGTGTCTCCTGTGAACACCATGTAGTTGGATCATAAATTTTTTTAATCCATTTTTCCAGTCTCTGCCTCTTGATTGGAATATTTAATCCATTTACATTTAATATGGTGGAATTTATACTTGCCATTTTGGTATTTACTTTCTATATGTCTTAAATCCTTTTATACTCCTCTGTTCCTTCACTACTGACTTCCTTTGTGGTAAATATTTTCTGGTATGCCATTTTAATTCTATTTTTGTTTCTTTTATTACATATATTTATTTCTTTTTAAAAATCATATATTATTTTATTGTTTTTCAAGTTCAGTTGTCTCCATTTTCCCACCACCACTCCCCTCTGCCCCACTTCTCCCCACCTCCCACCCTTACACCTATCACCTTTGGTTTTGTCCATGTGTCCTTTATACATGTTCCTTGATGGCCCTTCCCCTATTTTTTCCTCATTATCCCTCTTCTCCCTCCCCTCTGTTTACTGTCAGTTTGTTCCATATGTCAATGTCTCTGGTTATATTTTGCTTGCTTGCTTGTTTTGTTGATTAGGTTCCATTTACAGGTGAGATCATATTGTATTTGTCTTACACTGCCTGGCTTATTTCACTTAGCATAAAGCTCTCCAGTTCCATCCAGGCTGTTGTGAAGGATAGTAGCTCCTTCTTTCTTTCTGCTGCATAGTATTCCATTGTGTAAATGTACTACAGTTTTTTGATCCCTTCATTTACTGATGGGCACTTAGGTTGCTTCCAGCACTTGGCTATTGTAAATTGTGCTGCTATGATCATTGAGGAGCTCAGGTTCTTTTGAATAGGTGCTTCAGGATTCTTAGGGTATAATCCCAGCAGTGGAATACTGGGTCAAAAGGCAGTTCCATTTTAGTTTTATGAGGAAATTCCATACTGTTTTCTACAGTGATTGCACCAGCCTGCATTCCCAACGACAGTGCACTAGAGTTCCCTTTTCTCTACAATCTTTTTTTTTTTAAATTAATTTGTTTTTTCAAATACATTTGTCTCTGCCTTCCCCCAACCACTTTTCCTTGTCCCTCTCTTATGCTGGCCATTCTAATTGGTGTGAAGTGGTATCTCATTGTGGTTTTAATTTACATCTCTCTGATGGCTACTAATGCTGAGGATCCTTTCATATGTCTCTGGGCCCTGTGTATGTCCTCCTTGGAGAAGTGTCTGTTCAGGTCCTTTGCCAATTTTGTAATTGGATTGTTTGTCTTCCTGGAGTGGAGTCATGTGTGCTCTTTATATATTTTGGAGATCAAACTTTTGCCCCAGGTATCACTGGCAAGTATATTTTTCCCATACGGTTGGTTCCCTTCTCATTTTACTGATGTTCTCTTTAGCTGTGCAGGAGCTTTTTATTTTGATAAAGTCCAATTTGTTTATTATTTTATTATATATTTTGAGCTATTTTCTTAGTGGTTACTCTGAGAATTACAATTAACATTTCATAAAAATATGGCTTAGATTAATACAAACTTAATTCAATAGCATAACAAAATTTTGCTCCTGGTATAGCTCCATTTCCTCCCTACTCCTTTGGGCTACTATTGTAAAATAAATTACATCTTTATATATTATAATGTTATCATCAACACAGTTTTATAGTTATTGCTTTATTCAGTTGGCTTTTAAATCAGAAGAAAAGTGTTACAAACAAAAAAAATCATCATGCTGTCTTTTTCACTTACCTAGTTACATTTCCAGGTTCTATTTCGTCATGTGATTTTATGTTCTGTCTAGCATTCTTTTATTTCAGCCTGAAATATTCCCTTTAGTACTTATTGTAGGTCAGTTCTGCTAGCAAGGAATTTTGACATTTGAAAGACCTCTGATAATGTCTTAAATTCTTTGTTTTTGAAAGATAATTTTATTAGATATAGAATTTTTGGTTAACAGTCTTTTCCTTTCATCACTTTGAATATGTCATCTACTGCTTTCTGACCTTCATGGTTTCTGATTATTTTTAAAAAAGGAGCTATTAATATTTCTTAAGGATCTATTGTACATGATGAATCACTTTTCTCATTACTTTCATGATTCTCTCTCTGTCACTGGCGTTTAACAGTTTGATTATGATGTTCCAAGTGTGTATCTCTTTGACTTTATCTTTGTGAGAGTTTATTGAGCTTCTAGAATTTACAGATTAATATTCTTCATCAAACTTGGAAAGTTTTCAACTATTACTTCTTCGGATATTCTTTCTGCCCCTTTCTCTACAACGTTTCAGGGATTCCCATTAAGCATACATTAATGCATTTCGCAGTGTTCTACAGGTCTCTGAGTCTGTTAAGTATTTTTTTAATTCTTTTTTACTTCTCTTCTTTGACTGGATAATCTCAGTTGATCAGTCTTTAGTTTTGTTAGTTCTTTATCCTATCAACTCATATGTACTAGTGAATTTTTTATTGTTACTTACTTTCCAACTCCAGAATTTGTTTCTTTTTAAAAAAACTTCTATATCCTCATTGCTAATCTCTATTTAGTAGACATATGACACACATACTTTCTTTTAAGTCTTTAGATATTGTATTATTTAGCTCTTTGGATTGGCTGATCTAAAGTATTTGTCCATTACATTCAATATACTTCCTCAAGATAGTTTCTAGTGACTGCTTTTTTCTCCACATACTGCCCATACTTTATTTCTTTATATATCATAATTTTTGTTGAAAATTAGATATTTTATATAACGTAATTTTGCAACCATTGTAACCAGAGTCCCCATTTTGAGGGTTTATTGTTGTTGCTATTTGTTGTTTTTGCTGTTGATGTTTGTTTAGTGACTTTCCTGAACTAATGCTGAAACATATGTATTCTTTGTCATGTGTGGCCACTGAAATCTCAGCTTGGTTAGTTCAGTAATCAGTTAATGATTAGATAGAAATTTCCTTAAGTTCTTTGAACAAATAAATCTCGCAGCCTTTGCTTAGGAATTCTGTAGGCAGACCTTCATTGCAGGCAGCGTACAATCCTTCATTTCAGGCAGTGTACAACCCTTCATTGCAGGCAGTGTACAACCTTGGATTATCCTTTCCTTCCTGTTGTGCAAGATCTCATGGTCAGCTAGAGGTGAGAGATTAGTGTCATCTAAGGTCTTTTGTGGGTATGTATATAGCTCTACACAGCCTGTGGTCTTCTGTATCCTCTTGAATTATCAGAACTTTCAAAACCTCCTATGGACATCTCATTTCTCTACTTTTCCTTTTGGTTTTTTGGTTAGGCTTTTGTTGCCCTAACTGATATCTCACCTCAGACAGCTGTAAAATTAAATAATTCCCACTGGTTGTTTCTAACAAATGTCCAAGAGAGAAGGTTGTTTGCATTGAGCAAACTCTGATTCAGTTTAAATAAATATGAGCCCTGAAAGTTGGTTTTTTTCAGGGAGCTGCCGAACAGGTCAAATGTAAAAAATACTCTATGAATAAGGCTTTTGGGGAGCTGTAAGCCCATTATATTCCCTTCAGTAACTGCTAGGCTACCAATTTTCACAGTTACACTGGTTGTGAGAATGTTGTTTTTAAAGGCTATCATGGAATTGAGGTGCAAAGTTTGGGGTTAGGACAAGATAAAATACCACAAAGCTCACTGTTCTTACTGTGCATCCACCATTCTTCCTGCCCAACAGTCCTTGCTTGTTGCACACCTCTGGTTAATTTTCAGAGTTCTGAAAAAGTTGATTTTGACAATATCTGTCATTGTTCTCATTGCTTTTATGGATGAGCAGATTTTTCAGAGGCCCTTTCTCTGTCATTCTGGAAGTTCTTCATACAGATTATTTTATTTTTTTTTGACAGATATCTATGTGTTTATTAGTAATCTTGAATATAATGCATTTTAGATTGCATCATGTGACCTAGTTTTAATTTTTTTTAATTTTTTTAAATTTACTTTTTAAATACATTTGTCTCTGCCTCCCCCCCACCTCTTTCCCTTGCCCCCTCCCACCTTCCCTCCCTCAGCTCTTCCCCTTTGGTTTTGTCCATGAGTCCTTGCTATATGTTCCTTGACTTTCCCCTTCCCTTCCCCTTCCCTGCCCCCGCCTTCTCTCTTGTCTCTGTTGATTTCTTTTCCTTTCAATGTTGCTGGTCATATTTTCCTTGCATCTTTGATTTGTTGGTTAGGTTCCGCTTATAGGTGAGATCATATGGTATTTGTCTTTCGCCCCCTGGCTTATTTCGCTTAGCATGATGCTCTCCAGTTCCATCCATGCTGTTGCAAAGTTTAGTACTTCTTTTTTTCTTTCTGCTGCATAGTACTCCATTGTGTATATGTACCATAATTTTTTGATCCAATCATCTACTAATGGGCATTTAGGTTGCTTCCAAGACTTGGCTATTGTAAATTGTGCTGCTATGAACATTGGGGTGCATAGGTTCTTTTGTATTGGCATTTTGGTGTTCTCAGGGTATAGTACCAGCAGGGGAATCGCTGGATCAAAAGGCAGTTCCATTTTCAGCTTTCTGAGGAAATTCCACACTGCTTTCCACAGTGGGTGCACCAGTCTGCATTCCCACCAACAGTGGACTAGGGTTCCCTTTTCTCCACAGCCTCGCCAGCACCTGTTGTTTGTGGATCTGTTTAGGATGGCCATTCTGACCGGTGTGAGGTGGTACCTCATGGTGGTTTTGACCTGCATTTCTCTGATGGCTAGTGATGCTGAGCATCCTTTCAAATGCCTCTGGGCCCTCTGTATCTCCTCCTTAGAAAAGCATCTGCCCAGGTCCTTTGCCCATTTTTTGATTGGATCGTTTGTCTTCTTGGAGTAGAGTCGAGTGAGTTATTTATATATCTTGGAGATCAAACCTCTATCTGATGTATCATTCATACAGATTATTTTAAAACAAAGAATCAGAACAACTCCATTTAATTGTAGCATCGTTGTGCAGGTGCCTCTATTTGATAGTCTTAGTCCCCAAAAAAGAAAGATTTATGAAGACCTAGGCTCTTCTCTGACAGAATAAGACCACCTCTAGTTGGATTAAGAGAGGACTTCATTGAGAATAGGAAGGTTAGTTACACTTCATGATTTTACAGCAGGGGAGATTGCTAAATGCTTCCTAATACCTGACCTGCCTGCCCCCAGGAGCAAACATGTTATTCAGCAAATCTAATTCCAAATAGCTAGATTTGCAATATCCAAATGTTCAATTATTGGTACATAATTACTTTCTGCGCATGGGTTTCTAATAAGAAAATTATCCAGAATGTGGAGGAAAAGGTATTTATTGTAATTCTTAGGGAATTTGTCATCCTTTAAAGAAAAATAATATATTTGTCCTCATGTAAAATATAAAGTGACACCAAGGAACTATTAATTTGAATTGTTATAGGAATATTTCTAAAGAAAGTAAAGTGAAAATTTGAATACTGAGAACCCTCTTCAAGGATTAGCTTAAAAGGTTGTCCAATAATTAACATTTGAGAGATTTAACTTTCTCTAAAGGAAAGATACATTTTATGCATTCATAAGCAACCACAGTTTCTTAAAGAATAGTCAGCATTTTTTTTCTTTTTTAAGTAGACCAGAGAGTAAATGACCTTAATGATATTGAAGAGAAAGAGAGGATAAGAAACAAAGTGGTAGCATTCACAGTACAAGAAAAGTAAAATAGATTTATTGAAATGTATGACAAATAATTGAATAGCCATAAAGGTTATAAATCACTGTACACAGATCACCATCACTGAAGAATTCCATTAATTGTAGAAATATGAAAATATCTGAAATAAGAAATATCTAAGAAATTAAGAAATATCTTTGGAAACCTGAATATGTTTCCAACTTGGGAGATTGTACCAGCTTCTAAAAGAAGAAAGCCTTAAAAAAATAGAGCACCATCTATGCCCTACTTGTTATTTTAAATAGAAAGTAGCAAGAAGGAATAGATTTGATTCAGCCAATGATATTCAATGCTGAAGTTAAGTGGGACATTATAGTGAATGAGGAGAAGCCGTCAGCAGTATGGAATGGCCAAAGCATAAGGAACTAAGTGGCCATAACACCTGGTTATTCTTTTCTGACTTCTGATCCAGGATCTATTATGATACTGTAATTATAGAACTCATTCCTAACAGTTAAAGAAATATAGCTGTTTGAGTTATAAGGAATAAGAGTGTCAGTATTTAAGTAAAATGCCATTTACCAAAAAAATATATTGTGTTTCCTAATATATTATAACTAAAACAGGACTGCTAACAGAGATATATTTTTCAAAGCTCAGATTGTTTTAGCCTCTCCTTCAAACCACAAATTCATTCTCTCCAGATTGCTTAAAGCTTGCTCTCTTATCTTTAACTGAGTTATTTTACAAGTATTCTTATTACTTATTTGTGCATTTCCTTTTGATTTCTACTTCTTGTTTTATCACTTTACTCATAAGTAAATTTGACTTACTGTCACTGTTACAGATTTACCAGAAGTCTTCATGAGGCTAATTCTTCCATTTCTTTTCTGTTGTTGTTTTTATTTGCTGAGTTTTGCTCATCATGGGTCAATTTCCCCTATGCTTTGTTATGAATGGTTATATATTGGTTTTCAATATGGCTTATTTTGTGTATGTGTGTGTGAATCCCATGTGGCCTGGGCAATTGAAATGCCCTTGCAGGGTGGGTTTCATGGTCCCTTCTCAGATAATACAGGGGTGCCACTGAGCCATATAAGTTTCTGCTACTTGAAAAACTTACAATGGGGTTGTAATTACCTGTTCCACTTGAGTAGCAAACAGTTACACTCTAAATCCACAAGGGCTGTAAATTCAGAATTGGGTTTTTTCTAGTTTTATTGAGATTTAATTGACATAAAACACTATGTAATTTTCATATACACACATATATGCCTGTCACGCACATATATGTGTGTATGTGTGTGTATATCAAAATGTCTGCCACAATAAATGTTAATACTTTCTTCTTCTCCCACAATTACCATATTGTCATTGTTGTTGTAGTGAAAGCTCTACTCTCAGAGCAACTTTCAAGTACATAATACAGTATTGAAAACTATAATTACCATGCCTTACATTAGATCCCTAGGAAAGTTCAGAGTTTTGATTCTCCCAAGGGATTTTATTTAACTTTTTTTTCACTCAAGCCAGGACACAGAAATAAGCTCCCTATCCCTTCCCTGAGCTAGTGGGTAGAGATTATTAGTCCTCTTTGCACTGGAGTTATACTCTACCAGAGCCCAGCTTCATGCATGGATTTGGTTCTCTCTCCTAAGCTGATCAGGCCCTAGGACTTAGTTTGGCTCTAAATGCCATAAGAACAGAAAATAAGTCCTAGGGCCTGATCAGCTTAGGAGAGAGAACCAAATCCATGCATGAAGCCATGCATGAACCAAATCTGCACTAACACTGAGATTTCTCAACTGGTAGCAGCTCTCAGTTTGGCTCTAAATGCCATAAGAACAGAAAATGAGAGCTGCTACCAGTTGAGAAATCTCAGTGTTAGTGCAGGATCAACTTACTTGCCTAGTGCTTTGATTCTCTAAAATCTGTGTTGTTGTTTATTCTGTACTCAGGGATTTGCCTTTCTTAAAATATCAACCATAAACCAACAAATAGTCATACATAGTCAGTTGGGGAGGCTATAACAACATTTAATAGATTGTTTGGCTTAAATAACAAACATTTCTCACAATTCTAGAGGCAATGAAGTCTAAGATTAAGGTGCCACCACATTTGGTGTCTGGTAAGTGTCCTCCTTCTGGTTTATAGATAGCCATCTTCTCATTATGTCCTCACATGGTGAAGAGAGAGAAAATTGGTCTCTTCTCTTTACAAGGGTATTAACTCCATCATAGGGATTCTGCCCTTATGATCTAATCTAAACCTAATTACCTACTAAAGGCCCACATACAAATGCTACCACATTCAAGATTAGGGCTTCTACATACAGATTAAGGTGAAGGCATAAAAATAGCACAAAATTATATTATATTTTACCCTCTTTCTCTAGACACACCAGCTGAGTGCACCATCTTGCCAAAATCTTAAGCTTCCTGGGTTCTGATATTTTTCTTCTCATGCCAGTGAGCATTATATTTATAGTGAATGTCTTTAGACCTCACTGGAGATTCCCAAAGTATCCACGTCCTTTGTATAAAATTGCAAGAGATGCTAATCTTTCCTGTTTTTAAATGGCTCATTTTTTTAAAAAAGATTTTATTTATTTATTTTTAGAGAGAGGGGAAAGGAGGGAGAAATAGGGGGAAAGAAACATCAGTGTGTGGTTGGGTCTCATACACATCCTACTGGGGACCTTGCCCACAACCCAGGCATGTACCCTGACTGGGAATCAAACCATTGACTCTATGGTTTGCAGGCTGACACTCACTCCACTGAGCCAGACCAGCCAGGGCTCAATGATTCATTTTTATTTTACAATACATTCAAGAAATTCAGCAAGGTTATAAAATACAAGCTCAAGTGGATTGTAATTCTATTACCAATGAGAAACCCAAAAATTAAATTAAGAAAACAGTTGCATTTACAATAGCATTAAAAAGAATAAAATTGCCTAGGAATATATTTACCAAAGGAATACAAAACTTATATGTTGAAAGGTATCAAGATATCAATCTAAGAAATTAAGAAAGATCTAAAGAAATTCCAGGTTCACAAAAAAAAAAATAATATTGTTAATATTAATACTTCCCCAAACTGCCTACCGACTCAATGGAATTCCTATCAAAATTTAGCTGCCATTTTTGCAAAAGCTAATTCTAAAATTCATCTAAAATGCAAGGACCTAGAGTAAGCCAAAACAATCTTTAGAAAGATCAAAGCTAGAGAATTCACATTTCCCAATGTCAGAACTTTCTATAAAGCTACAGTATTCAAGACAATGTGCTGTTTCATAGAGCTAGAAATAGGAATCAATGAAAAAGAATCAAAGGTCCAGAAATAAACCCTTTCATTTATGGTCAATTGATTTTTGACAAGGGTGCCAAGAAAATTCAATGGGTAAAAGATAATCTCTTCAAAAAATTGTCCTGGGAAAATTTGGTATCCACTAACAAAATAATGAAGTTCAACCTTTTCCTCACACCATACAAAAAAAATATATATGATATACCTAAATTTAAGAGCTCAAATTATAAAAAGTTTAGAAAAAACATAGGAATAAATCTTCATGACCTTGGATCAGGCAATGGTTTCTTAACTATGACATCAAAAACACAAGTAACAAAAGAAAAAAATAAATTGAACTTCATTAGAACTTTATCAACATTAGAAATATTTGGATTTCAAAGGACACCATGCATGTAACCCCTGGAATGGAAAAAATCATGGCAAATCATCAAAGTCTGTCCAGAAGGTATCCAGCCATTTAATATGAAAAATAGAGACATTTATTGAAAAAGATACAAGATATAAAAAATATTGTTCATAGGACAATGATGCCTCAGTCCCCTTCAAAGTAGACACATTGGGATCTCACACAGTTCTCCCATTCGCCATCAGCTACCTCATATTTTCCTGAATCTCATCGATGGTCTGAAATCTCTTCCCTTTCAAAGGTGATTTTAGTTTTGGGAAAAGCCAGAAGTCACAGTGTGCAAAATCTGGGCTGTAGAAGGGCTGAGTCACCTGGGTGATTTGATCTTTTGCCAAAAAACTGCACAAGACATGATGTGAGTGGGCACATTGTCTTGATGAAGCCGCCAATCACCATTTGCCAATAGCTGTGGCTTTCTGAATCATCTGAATATTTTTCGCAGATGAATGTTCAAGCTTAACACAAAATTTGATGCATTGTTCTAGTCACTCAGTCATTTTGAATGTGATGGCCACACCATACACATGCTCACTTAACAGCATTACTGCCCCCACTGACTAGTATAAATGAAGTCCTTATTGATCATGCATGGGCATTCCGGTCCACTCTTCTTGGCTGCCAGGTTACATGAATATTGTGCAAACCATTCTTGTTATATTAATAATGGCTGGACTTCTTCTGGGCAGAACTCGTATATGATAAGGGACTTGTAAAAAATATATAAAGAGCTTTTATAACTCAATGATAAAACTAAATATCCCAATGACTAAAGGTTTTGAATAGACATTTCTCCAAATAAGACATATAAATAAACAATAAGCATATGAAAAAATGCTAAACATTATTAATCATTAGGGAAATGCAAACCAAAGCCACAATGAGATGACACTTCACACACAGACAGATGTCTAAAAAATAAGAACAAACAATAGCAGGCGTTGGCAAGGATATGGAGGAATTAGAATACTTCACACATCATTGGCAGGATTGTAAAATGCTCCCGCCACTTTCAAAAAGAGTTTGGCAGATTACCAAAAAAGTTAGGCCTAGAAAGGTCTGGTTAAGATGGTGAAGTAAGTAAATACTGTGCTCACCCCTCCCATGACAACATTATAATTACAACTAAACTATAGAACAACCAACCTGAAGAGCCACCTGAAGATTGGCTGAACATAAGTTCTAAACTAAGTATATAAAGAAGAAACCACATTAAGACTGGCAGAAAAGGTAAAGATACAAAAAGGTTGGCCCTAAACCCAAGAATGCTGGTTGAGAATTGCAAGAGATATCTCAGCTGTAGAGGTTCCCCCAGAGGAGGAAGGGGTCCCATCCATACACTGGGCTCCTCAGCTCAGGGCACTGGTGAAGGGAAGAGGAGCTCCCAGGAAGCTGGCTGTGAAGATCAGCAGGAATTCCATCCGAGTGAGACAGAAGGCTGCTGGAAACCTAAACATCCTCTTAAAGAGCGCATGCACAGACTCACTTGTTTATAGGCACTCACTCTGGGCTCTGGTGGAGGGACAGTGGCTCAGTGGGTACCAGAGACATACAAAGAGAAACTGAGTCACGTTGCTTCAGATCAAGGACCGGAGGGACAGTCTCTATTTTCCCTGTGTTGAGGCATCCTCTCACACAGCCAAATCTGAATCTGCATTAACTTTCTGACCACCACTCAACCCACCCTGGGGATTACCCAAGACTCCACATCAACCAACTCAGATACCGTCCAATGCTCTTTCAGGCTGAGCCTTAAAGGTAGTTGGATGGCAGCAGCTAATCTCAAGGTGCCCTTTTGTTGAGTGGTCTCAGGCCTGATATTGGTGGCAACCAGGCTTGGTTTGTAGTGTGACCTCTCCCACATGTTTCCAGGCCCCGCACAGGTAGCTACCAACCATGGATCACTTTGTAGCTCCCACCAGGTAGAATTTCCACATATAAGATATCACTTATATGAAGAATCTGAAGAACAATGTAAACAAACAAAACAGAAACAGACTCATAGACACAGGAAACAAACTGATGGTTGCCAGATGAAAAGGGGTGGGAATACAGATGAAAAAAGTGAAACAATTAAGAAGTACAAATTGGTAGTTATAAAATAGTCATGGGGATGTGAAGTTCAGCAGAGAGAATATAGTCAATTATATTGTAATAACTACGTATGGTTTCAGGTGGGTACTAGACTTATTGAAGGATTACTTTATAAATTATAATGTATAAACACTATGCTATACACCTGAAACTAATATAAAATATAATTGAATGTCAACTGTAATTAAACAATTTTTTAAAACTTTTTGAAAAATGTTAATCATAGTTTCTACATGACCTAGCAATTCCATTTCTAGATATATACCCAGAATAAATGAAGACTATCACCTGTAGTTGAATAGAAGCTAATCATAATAGCCAAAAAGTGAAAACAACACAATGTTCATCAAGTAACAAAAGAATAAATAAAATATGGAATAGTCATAGAATAAAATATTCTATGACTATGAAAGGAATTAAGTACTGATATGTGCTCTAACATGAATGCACCTTGAAAACCTTAGGCTAAATGAAAGAAACTAAATTTCAAAGGCTGTATTGTTTGAATCCATTTATATGGAATCTCTGGAATAGCCAAATCCTTACAGACTGAAAGTCAGTGAGTGGTTGCTGTGCATTAGAGGAAGGGCAAAACGAGGAGTGGCTAATGAAGGTACCACATTTCTTTTAGGGATTATGAAAATGTTCTGGGTAATAATAATTGTACAATTCTGTGACTGTGCTGAAAATCACTGAATCATATGGCTTAAAAAATGAATTTCATGGCATGTGAATTATATTTCCATAAAGCCCTCTTTAAAAAATCACACTCACAAGACTGTACATTTAGAAAATAAAAGATGAAGATAAAAGCAGCTTCACAACTCCTCACAATTTAAAAACTCTTATAGGAATGATTTAATGTGTTCCCGTTTGTAGTTTATCATGTGTACTTATTAATATTTATAATTTATACATACAATTAACTTTTTATTTTGAAATTTTCACTTTACATTTGTCTAAGTGATTTTATTCATTTTTCTTCCTGGTCTTAATAACTAGCATTGACAAAAACCACTTCATTTCCACAAATGGATATATCAGCTTTTACTTACCAGTTTCTCTATTTGCAATTTGATATATTTCCATTTCTTTGCTATCATAAAAATGTGGCAATATATATCTTTTTGTATATAGTTTTTCTCAGTACATGGATGATTTCCTTAAAGTAGTGTTTAAAAAGCAAAGCGTTAATGCTGTGTCAAGTGTTATGAACATTTCCTGATGCTGGTGAATGTTGCCAAATTTTCTTCCAAAACAGTTTATCTGTCATTCCATTAAGTATTGGGTAGCCAGGTAAATGTTTGTTGTCACTGATATTACGCCCAGAGGATTTTCTGCAGCCCCAACATATGCAAATTCACCCCAGACCTTCAAGAAATTGTCCATGCACATTAAGTGGGTGAAAGCAAAGCATGAAATTGGTTAAGAACAGGTGCATTGCAGAATTATCCAAATTTCAGTCTCTTCTGTAATGAATCACAGGCTCTTTACAAGAGCCATGTTGTAGAGAAGCCCACCACTTAGAAAGTCAGGAAAGCACATGGTGCCAGGAATTAGGAAAGGATGGGGGTTAAAGATGATCAGAGATGGAGAAAACAGATGAGAATGTCATTTTGGAGCAAGTCTGTTCCTGTGCGCCTAGGCCTTTGACACCATGAAAATTGCCTGAACTGATTCCTGTCTAATCATTTAAATCATTCAAGCACAAGTCTATTCTTTTAAGGGACCTTGTAGTTACTGAGGAAGCCAGGTTCCTTTGTGCCAGTTCCCTGTAGACTTTGGAAGCCACCCCTATAAAATACTCACATCACCCCTAGCAGAGAGTTTTCTGCAAGCTGCTTTCATAAAGGAGAATTTGGTTATTGAACTAAGTTTTCCTGGCTGTACATATCACCTGGTGACCCACAGGCTTCTTCAAGGATAAGAGATAAGCCATTTTCTTACTTCTTTCAATGTAGAACTGAGTCTAAAACCCTGTTCTAGATGGTCCACCAAAAGCAAATGGTGGTGTCAAAATGAACAACTGGCCTCTTTTGCTACATGAGTTCTCAGGGAGAGGAGCTTAAGGCAAATCACCAACTGGCATAGAGTTCTAATTTCTGACAGATATAATAATCTCAATTTTTAATTTCCATATATCCACACCCTCACTTCACTCTTACATACATAATTTATGTGCTTATTTCATGGTTCACATTGGTTAAAAGTCCAGGGTAGATTCAGTTAGAGTTTTGATTGACTCCAAAGTACTTATATTCTCATACATCTTTAAGACTCAGTTTAGGAGGAGTCTACATTTCTACCATGAATGAGATGCTCTGCCTGTCACTGCTTCCTTTTAATTTTAGTTTGAAAGAATTATAGTTCATATTTTTCTTATCATGATAGCTTTTTGGAAAGTTCTTATACTTCATCTGTTCATTCCCTGTATTTATAATATACATCTCTGGCATTCTTCATGTTTTTCTTTCTTTTATTTTTAAATCATGTATATTCTATTACAGTTGTGTCAATTTTTTCCCCCTTTGCCCTCTTTCACTCATCCCATCCCCACCCCCCACTTCCACTCTGTTGTCCATGTCCATGGGTCATTCATTCATGTTCTTTGTCTAGTCCCTTCCCCTTATTTCCACCATTGTCCTCCTTCCCCATCCCCTCTGGTCACTTACAGTCTGCTCCTTTTCCATGCCTGTGGTTTATTTTGTTCATTAGTTTATTTTGTTGAATAGATTCCAAATATAGGTGAGATCATATGGTATTTTTCTTTCACTCACTGGCTTATTTCACTTAGCATAATATTCTCCAGTTCCATCAGTGTTGTTGCAAAAGGCAGTAGTTTTGCTTTCTTTCTTTCTTTCTTTCTTTCTTTCTTTCTTTCTTTCTTTCTTTCTTTCTTTCTTTCTTTCTTTCTAAATGCAGGTTGATTTTATTTATTTATTTTTTAAGTGCCAAAATCGATTATCAAATATTAAACAATTTAAATCCATTATAAAGTTTCAGCAATTAAAACATGACACCAGCACAGAAATAATCAAGTATATCAATGAAATAAAACGAGCATTCTAGAAACAACCCTATACATCTAACATTGTAATATATGATGAAACTGACATTTTAAATCAAAGGGGAAAGTGAGGCTTATTCAACAAATAAGGTGCATGTAGCACTATTATTTGAAATAAAACAAATATAGAGCCCTATTTCACACATTATACAAAAAATATTCAGGTGAGTCAAAAATCAATATGTAAAATTTAAGGAGTTTTAGGGGAATATACAAAAAAATATTTTTCTTAACCTGAAGTAAAATATTCAAACCCAGAAGGTATAAAGTAAAATATTGACAATATGAACAGATTAAACATTTAAGACTATATGGTAATATAAATACAAAAAATTTAAAGGAATAGAATAGGAAAGTATTTGCAACACACTTAAAAAAGGTTAATAATTTTCTTTTTTTAGGGCAAAAATTCTACAAACATTTAATCAAAAAAATAGATAAAGAATACCAAAAAGTCATTTAAAGCTTTTTAAACATAATAGAAATAGGCAAGAAATATACAAAAACAGGTTTAGTTTCAACAAATAATAAAGTAACAACTAAAATAACCCATCATTGTCACAAACAGATTAATAAGTATTAAAATATTGGTAATATCAAGTATTTGTGACTGAGAAAGGAACTGGGTATTCATAGACTCTTTTACTACATCTTTGTCAAGCGTATCTTTCAATACTGGTTTGGTGGAGGTGTATTCTTTTAGCCTTCTTTTGTCTGTGAAACCCTTTATTTCACCTTCCATTTTAATCAAGAGCCTTGCTAGGTGGAGCAGTCTTGGTTGCAGGCCTTTACTTTTCATTCCTTGGAATATTTCTTGCCATTCCCTTCTCCTTTATAGTGTTTCTTTTGAGAGTCAGCTGCTAGCTGTACTGGGGCTCCCTTACATGTTACTACTTTTTTCTCTCTTGCTGTCTTTAGGATTCTCTGTTTGTCTTTGATATTTGCCATTTTAATGATGACGTGTCTTGGCGTGGGCTTCACTGGGTTCCTCCTGAGTGGGACCATCTGGGTTTCCTGGACTTGTGTGACTTTTTCTCTCCTCCAATTAGAGAAGTTTTCCATCATTACTTTTTCAAACAGGTTCTCTACCCCTTGTTCCTCCTCTTCTCCTTCTGGTATCCCTATTATATGGATATTATCATTTTTCAGGCTGTCCTGCATTTCCCTAAATGCCTCTTATTTCTTTTTGGTCTTTTTTCATTTTCTTGCTCTTTCTGGGAGCTTTTTTTCTACCTTGTCCTCCAGCTGATCTGACCCTCTGCTTTATCTGGTCTGCTTTTGATTCCTTCTACTGTGTTCTTCAATTCAGAAGTTGTATTCTTCATTTCCTCTTGCCTCTTATTGATAGTTTCCATGTCTTTTTTTCATGCTGATATAGTTTGCAGTAAGTTCCTCATAGTTTCCCTGTAGTTTTCTGTAATTCTCTGTGAGCTCACTGAGCTCATTGAGCTTCCTTACAACCATTGTTTTGAACTCAATATCAGATAGTTTACTTGCCTCTATTTCATTTAGTTCTCTTCCTGGGGATGCCTCCTTTCCCTTCAATTGATGGTTGTTTCTTTGTCTAGCAATTATTTGTGAGACTCTTCTTTTTAGCTTCTGCTTCTTAAATTGATCTGTCTTGACTACCTGAGTTTGTGGTGTGAACTTCTATGGTAGGAGGCTGGTGTTTTTTCTTTCTGGATCTGCTTCTGCTGATGTCAGATGTTGACACTTTCTGACCTTATGCAGTCTGTTTGAGACTTGTAGGAATGTACTTTCTATGGCCATCTCCTTCGGCTGTTAATCTAGTCACTCTGCACTCAGCAATCAGGCTTAGGCAGCACAGGACAAGGCAGAGTCCCTCATGGGGGTGGGATCATTGGGTCCTCTCACACTGCTGCCACTCAGGTGAGTGGACTGCCTGAGCCAGATGGCGGCTACCATATGGAGGAGGAGTCAGCACTGGTATTCTGCCATCTACTCTCTCTGTTCTCTCCCTAAAGCCTCAGTCTCCAGTTTCTCCTCAACTGTCTCTAGCCCACTCTGCATCCCCTTTAGCCAGGGATCTACTATCTGTGGCTGCCATTCTGTATTCAGCAGTCAGGCTTTAGCACTACTGGGCCAGGGAAGAGTCCTTCCTATGGGTAGGCTATTGTGTCCTCTCACTTTGTTGCTGTTCAGGGGAGTGGTCTGCCTCGGCAAGATGGCTGCTGCGATATGAGGAATGAGTCAGCATCAGGATCCTGCCTGCTACTCTCTCAGTCCCTTCTCCAAAGCCTCCTTTCCAGTTTCTCCACAAGCATCTCCAGCCCACCCTGCCCCTGCCCTTGCCAGAGACCAGGGTGACTGTAAATAAAAATTTGTGCATTGGCCCTTTAAATGGCTCTTTGGGTCCCCAGCCATCTGTCTCTGGCAGAGAGCAACCCTGCTGCTTTTTGCTCTGGTGCTGTAGGCTGGAGATCCCTGCTTATGGTTTAAACTCTGGTCTTCTCAGGGGGATCCAAATGGCCATTTCAATATCCTTCAGGTTCTGCTGCCTGTGGGTGCCCTGTCTACCTTCTCAAGTCTCTACTGCCCCCCTTACCAGTTAAGTTGTGCTGAAGCTGATTCTTCTGTCTGTCCAAGGTTATAAGGCTCCTCTCTGGCTATTGTTCAGTTGTTTGTTCCAGGTGACATCTCCACAATTTAGTTGTAACTCCAGATTGGTCCTAGGATGAGGTCAATGTGACTTCCACTCATTCCACCATCTTGATTCTCTCGTATTCTTCATGTTTTTAGAATCCACACAGTTGAACCCACCTCTTTGAGTATATTCATTTGAATATCTTCTCCAGTAGTCATATTCTATAGCTTTCACTTTCACTTCAAACTTCAAACCAGTAGGTGCATAGACAAGTGGAACAACAAATTGATCTCTTTCAATCTCTTTCTCTCAAATCAATAAATAAAAAAAATATTTTAAAAAACACCTTTGAACCAAAGCCAGTATGGCTGAAGTACATGGGTACATGGAGGAGGAGGGAGTATGGTAGGAGATGATGTTGGTGAAGAAAGCAATGGCCATATTAATATTTGTCTTCGTCCTAGGAGAAGTTGCATTAATTTTATTTACCACTGTCTTAGAGTGGCAAATATTGATAATATACAACCATTAGAATCATTATCTCAAATATTGATTTTGCAATATCCAACAGGTAGTCTGAATTTCAAAACCCATATGGCTTACAGTAGTTACTGGCGTTATTCTTGTTGTTTGTGTATGACGTTTCTTGCACTTGATATTGAAAATATTATTTTAAAAAACCCTATGTTTTATGATTCTATATTTTCTCTACCTAATTTTCTGTCCTACTGGTGCTTTTCACAGTACTTCATGGGTAGTTGAAGCTCTATAAATGTTTGCAGAATGGTGAGTGAGAAAAAGAGTGAGCTTGAGGTTGCCAGAGGCCACTCTGTGAAGAAGTAATTAAGAGGGCCATGTTATGATATTCACCCACAAATTCATTTCTAATGCAACAAAAGAAAAAGAGAGTGGAGCTATGAGCATGTTTCAGACTGAAATATATTTCCTTTTGTGAATCATTACTGCTTCTTCAACTGATTTTTGCTTTTTAAAATGACTCCCTCTTTCACACTTGCTCTATTGCCATGATCTGGGTCATGTACAGAACAATGTAATCAGAGTAGACAGTATGCCCACCTGTTCTGAGCATGTCTGCTACCATAGGAATGTGAGAGTGTGAAACATCAAAGCATTGCAATAGACATTTCATCCCTGTTTTAGGAGATAATTGTTTCCCTAGAGTAGTAGAAGGCTTTATAATAACTTGGCTAAAACCCGAGAAGGTAGTTAAGCTCATTTCAGTTCTGCAAATCTTTATGGGATAGTTTCTATGTTCAATACACTGTCCTATGTGAGCCAAGAGATGCAGAGATGAATGAATGTGCACATTTTTGAGGAACTCACAACTCCATGCTCATTCTAACTAATTGACAGCAGATGTGATACGTACTCCACATCAGACACATGGAGAGCTTTGGGAACGAATGAAAGAACTCTGTTTGAGGTAATGTTAATAGTAAGGTGTTTTAGGCCCAAACCACTTATATTTTGACCAAATCTATTTACTTGACAATATCTGTTGAGTGCTGAGTCTGGTCCTATGTGCTGGAAATAGGAATATGAGACATTTCCTGACCTTGAGGAGCTCACAGTCCAGTAATGAAAACCTGAATAGATTACTATGATAAAATGTGGCAACTACAACATCAGGAAGAAACCTTGGGCAGGGTGGACCTGAAGTCATTTCTTAATAGAGTTTGTAGGAACTGGATCTGAAGTATAAGTTGGCAAAGGACAGGCTGATAAGAACATTGAGAGCAGTGGGAAGAGTGATTCCAGAAGTATCCTTTTCGAGATGCTAGACAAGTTGCTTTCAGGAAGATTGCAAGCTGACTTAAGGAATTTGTACATTGTCTTATTGGGCAACTATGAGTAACTCAAAACTTCATCCAGGGACATGATCAGGTCCACATTTTGGATGAAGCATAGAAGAGAAGGATCTGGAGGCAAGAGACAAAGATGCAGGTGAATGCACCAACCAAGCAAGAAGAGGTGGGGTGGGGGCTAGAGTAGCAACTGCAATGTTGCTGCTCATCTTATTTTACTGTCCAGGAAAAGCATGAGAAGAAAAGGTTTTGCTGTTTTTCTTTTTCTAAACTGGTTATAATATACACAAAATGTTGCATATGTTAGATTTCTCAGAGAATTTCTCAGTGTGGTTAAATTGGAGTGAATTAATTCTCTAAGGAAATCAGAATCAAACTCAACTAACCATGAGCACTGACAAGGTAAGGCTTCTATTTCTCATCTGCAAAATGGATAAAACAATAGTATCTTCTTCATAGTGCTGGTCTGACAGTTAAATGATATCTGCAAATCATTTGACACTGCACTGGCTTAATAGCAGGTACACATTAAGTGTTAGTTATCATTACTGGTTCAATGGATAGTTAATAAGTGTCTAGTCTGAGCCATCAATACTAAACCACACAATGAAGTCATAAAGAGAGCAGAGATTCTGCTCTCATTAGTCTCATAGCCCTTTGGGAGAAAGCAATATATAAAGAAATAATTACAAGAATGGGCCAGTGGAAATAAACAGTATAAGGAGGGTGCTAGAAGTTAAAGAAAAAGTTATGCACTCCTAAAGACAATTACAAGAGCAAGGGCAGGAGTTTTCATGGAAAGGGCCATTTGCACCTGACCACAATTAATAAATAGAAAGGGCATTCCAGGTAGTTGCCAAGAGCCTCCCTATGGAAAGTGTTCTCTGAACCAGCAGGGAACTTGTTAGAGAGGCAGAATCTTGGGCCCAATGCCAGGTGTCTTGTACCCCTGTGAAATCTTGAGGCCCTGTACGAAGATGTGACAATGAAAATTTACATGATAATTACAGAATATGTTTATTTTCTGAATTTAAATGACTAATTTTTAAATATTAAAATAAAACAGGTGAGAAATAGGTATGTTTTCCTTCCATAATAATTGAACTAAGTTACACTACAAAAATGAGCCTATATGTATAACTTACCAATGAATCAAAGAACAAGTTGCAAGGGAAATTAGAAAATACTTTGAGAGGAATAAAAATGAAACATTCATATCAAACTTATAAGATGCAAGCCAAAATAATTCTCAGAAGAAATTTTATAGCTGTAATTGCCTATGTTAAAAGAGAATAAAGGTCTCAAATCAATAACCTAATCTTCCATATTAAGACACTGGGAAAAGAAGAGATAACTAAATCTAGAGCAAACAAAAGAAGAAAATAAACATTAGAGTAGAAATTAATAAAATAAAAATACACCAACATCAATAAAACAAAGTTGTTTCTTTGAAAAGACAAGCAAAACTGACAAGCCTTTAGTTAGAATTATGAGAAAAAAAGAGAAGATTCAAATTACTAAAATTAGAATGCTCAGAAAAGTGCAGGGAACATAGCAGGGACACCAAAATATTGTTAAATAAATGAATGAGAAATAATTTGAGTCATCATAAAAATATTAGAGTGATTACCATTATATTAAAGTTTGAAAGTGATTCTGTTAGCAGATGAATGTAAAAAAATTTGAGATAAATTAAAGACAAATGCTATGAAACAGGATCATTGGAAAATAATTTCAAATGAATATATTTAGGAATGCAAATCCTTATTTCTGGGCAGAAGATTTAAAGAAATTTTGTTAAGATGGCAGTATCCACAAATTGATCTTCTGATTAAACAGAATTACTATAAAAGGCCTCGCAGGATTTTTTTTTTTTTTACTGAAATTGACAGACTCATTCTAAAATTCCTATGGAAATGAAAGGTACTCAGAATAGTCAGAACAATCTTGAAAAAGAACAAAACTGTAGAAGTCATACTTTTCAATTTCAAAGCTCACTAGAAAACCACAGTAGGGTGGTAGCAGCCTAAGGATAGACATAGGTTAATAGACTAGAACTCAGAGTCAAGAAAGAAAATATATATATCCAGCCATTGTTAATATAATGAGAATGGTTTGTGCAATATCAATGTAATCTCACAGCCAAAGAGAGTGGACTGGAATGTGCATATGTGAACAATGATGACTTCACTGTACTAGTCAGTGGGAGCTGTGGATGCCATTGAGTAAGTATGTGCATTGTGTGGCTGTCATGTTTTATATGACTGAGTAAGTAGAGAAATGAATTTGCATCAAATTTTGTGTTAAGCTTGAACATTCATCTGCGGAAACTATTTGGATGATTCAGAAGACCCCAGATATCGGCAACTGGTGATTGGCAGATTCATCAAGACAATGTGCCTACTCATATATCATTTCTTGTGCAGTGTTTTTTTGCAAAACATCAAATCACCCAAGCACATAAGCCCCACTACAGCCCAGATTTGGCACCCTATGACTTCTGGCTTTTCTCAAAACTAAATTACCTTTGAAAGGGAACAGATGTCAGACCATCCATGAGATTCAGGAAAATACAACAGGGCAGCTGATGGTGATTGGGAGAACTGCGTGAGGTCCCAATGTGCATACTTTCAAGGGGACTTAGTCATCATTGCCTATATACAATGTTTCTAGTATCTTTTTCAATAAATGTCTCTATTTTTTATATTACATGGCTGGATACCTTCTGGCCATACTGTATATATATTTGTCCAAAATATATAAAGAACTTTTGCAACTCAACAATAAAAAGACAGCCCAAAAATGGACAAAGGATTTGAACAGATATTGTTCCAAAGAAAAGGTACAGAGGGCCAATGGGCATATGGAAAGATACACAAAGTTATTACCTACTAGGGATATACAAACCAAAACTATAATCAGATTCTATTTATCCCCACTACAATGGCTAAAATAAAAAAGGTAGATAATAACAAAGTGTTTGTAAAGATGTGGATCAATTGGAACCCTCATACTTTGCTTTTGGGAAAATAAAATAGTTAGCCACTTACAAAAAAAAGTTTGGCAGTTTCTCAAAATGTTATAGATGGAGTTACCATGTAACCCAGCAATCCCACTCCTAGGCATACACCCAAGTGAATGAAAATATGCACGAACACAAATACTTGTACATGAATGTTAATTGCAGCATTATTTATAATAATCAAGAAGTGGAAACAATTCAAATGTTGGTCAGTTGATGAAAGGATAAACAAATTGTGGTCTATCCATACAAGGGAACATTATTCAATAGTATGAAGGAATTAAGTTCCGAGACATCATGATCACAAATACAGCTTGATCATGATCAATGAAACTACATCATGGATGAACCTTAAAAACATTATAAAGAATCTTTTATAGAGTTATATAAAGAAGCCAGTCACAAAAGACCACATACTGTATGATTGCATTAATATTCAATGTCCAGAATAAATAAATATATGAAGACAAAAAGTAAATTACTGGTTTCCTAGAACTAGAGGAGATTGGGACTAGGGGGAATGAGGAATGTCTGCCAATGGATTTTGGGGTTTTGGGGGATTACAAAAATGTTTTAAGACTGATTGTGGTGATGGTTGCATAACTGTGAATATACTAAGTACCATTCAATTATATCTTTACATGAACATATTATATCATATATGAATTTTATCTCACTGAAGCTGTTTTTAAAATAAATCTATGTGAAACAGGTTCTTAATTTGATGTCTGTGAACCTCAAGTCTAGAGCTATTTATCCTGTAGAATAGCCGTGAGCCACATGTGACTTTATATTTTGGTATTTTAAAAAATTTAACCTTTATTGTACATTTTTGCCATTACCATTTACAAAGAGGTCCCTTTATTCCCTCTGCCCGCCAGCAATCACTAAACTGTTGTCCATGTCCATGCCCAAAAAGGAAAAAGGACTCATGGGATTTTTAAATTTAAATAAATTAAATAAAAAATTGAGTTCCTCATTTGCACCTGTCATATGAGGTCTGCCCAGAAAAAGTTCAGCCATTGTTAATATACAGGAATGGTTTCCATGATATTGATGTAACCTGGAAGCCAAAGAGAATGAACTGGAATACATATGCATGAGCAATGATAACTTCACTGTACTAGTCAGTAGGGGCAGTAGATGCCATTGAGTGAGCTTGTGTACTGTGTGGCCATCACATTCAAAATAATTGATCAAGTAGAGCAATGGATCTGCATCAAATTTTGTGTTAAGCTTGAACATTCCTATGCAAAAACTATTTGGATGATTCAGAAGACTACAGCTATGGGCAACTGATGACTGGCACCTTCATCAAGACAGCGTGCCTGGTTGTGCATCACTGTCTCATGCAGTTTTTGGTGAAATATCAAATCACCCAGGTGACCCTGCCCCCCTACAGCCCAGAGACTTTAGGCTTTGCACCCTGTGACTTTAGGCTTTTTCTAAAACTAAAATCACCTTTGAAAGGGAAGAGCTTTCAGACCATCAATGAGATTTAGAAAAATATGATGAAGTAGCTGATGGCAAATGGGAGAACTGTGCGAGATCCCAATTTGCCTACTTTGAAGGATCATTGTCCTATGTACGATGTTTTCTGTATCTTATATCTTCTTCAATAAGTGTCATTATTTTTCATATCACCATACATGGCTGTATACTTTCTGGACACTCCTCCTCATATTTCAGCTGCTCCATAGCCACCTGTGGCTCATGGCTATCATATTGGACAGTGCAGATATAGAACATTTCCATTACAGAAAGTTATTTTTAGACAACACTGGTCTAGAGCATGCATTGTAAAGCTTTCACTGGATCCATGAAAACCTGAAATTGTACACAATCTTTGAGCATATTTGCATCTTTTTGTGGAAAGAAGTGCATGGCTTTCATAATGTTCTCAAAGAGGTTAAGTACCAGTGTGAGCACAGCATTAAGATAAACTATTAAATATTAAAGTAACGTCTTGCTAGTCTTAAACTGAATTTTCATTTTATTTGATGACTTGATTTTACTACCTATTGAAATATCTGTAAGACTTATTTTTGTTGACTCTGCCCTGCTTTCACCTGAGAAACAAGATTCTGAAAAAAAAATCTCTTTAAATTGTTATTTCTCCCTGAATTAAATCAGAACATACCAATGATTATAACCCAAAGCAGTAATATTTATGCCATAACCAGCACTTGTAAGGCTCAGGATGCCCCCAACCCACCACAGGAAAGTGAAAGCAAAAGCAAATTTCACTTTGAATTTGGATTGACACAAAGGTGGGCAGATTGATGAATGATGACAATGAGAACAGGCACAGTGGTGGAGAGCCTCAGCACAGGAAAACCTTGGAATCTCTTTAACAGCAATCAGGAGGTGCAGCCACTTTTTGGCATGTCCTGCCTCAGAATAATAGTAAATTCCATGGGGAATCTTTCAGAGAAAGGTCATCACAAATGGTGGAGATGGAAAGACTTCATATCTTGCATACTGTGCTATTACCAGCTTGGCTGAAAAAATTGTAATCTGCCACCACAGCTGTTGCTACCACTGCGTGTTTCTAAAATATCAACACCTGGCATCCCACAGTTGCTCTCTCACAATGAGGAATTATTGCTTTGACTAAAAGGATAAAGCATGGCAACAGCAAGCATGTGTGACCATGGCTGACAAGTGGCTAGTGTCAAATTTCTCTGGAAATAAATGTGACCCCTCCTGAGAAGACTGCACAGGTGGATTCTCTTACAAATGCAATCTCCACTCAAAGCCAACAGCGGTTGCTGTCCCAAGGATCTCTGATTAGGTCACAACACCTGTAGCTTTTACCTCCAATGACAAGGAGCCAACATTATTGATGTAATCTTCCTTCCCTTTTAAACCAGGAAGATTCCAGACTATTGGGTAAATGCAAAATCAGGAGTGGCTCTTGGATAAGACATCAGGAATGATTGTTGACAATGCCATTTAAAAGGAGCAAATGTTCCCCCACCCCCCAGCTTTGGAATAATATTCAGTTAATTTATCAAAAAATGCAAAGTCTGCTTTTTTCTTCCTTCAGATTCTCCTTGAATTTGTTAACATGGCAGAGTAACTAAAATAATGAACCTGAATAGGCTGAGATATGAACCCTAGCTCTGCCACTCCCTTCCTATGTGACCTTGGGCATGTACTGTACTTCTCTGAAGCTCAATTTCCTTATCTTAAATGCAATACTATAGCATCTGATTTAAAGAGGAGTAAGATCAAATGATTGAGTTTAAGTACAGTTCTTGATCATACCTGGTTCAATGTCAAAGCTCAAGATTTGACAGCTATTGTAAAGCCCCAAAGTTGTGCTAATGGGTTTCCACATATTTTATTTAATCTTAATCTTAGTCTTGATGCCAATGAAATAAATTTTTAAAAAAATTGAGGAAATTATGTCTTCTAAAATTGTTTTGGGAAGAAAAACTACATTGGTATAAGAATATATATCAGTAAATTTATGTTTGTATTCTAAGTTTTCATGATACCTGGAAGAAATAAACTTTTCTCATCACATTCTCTCATCCTGTCTAGTGGATTTAGCTCTAGATGGAATTGATCTGAATCCTTTGATACTTAGCTTTTCACTGTGTGAACTGACTGTTTTGCTCAGCTCAAGGCCACTGACCACAGAGCTGGGAAATGATGTCATTAAATTGCAAAAGGAATGAACTCTAGTACAAACAGAAACAGGTCAGGAGTAGCTTTGGGAAACATGTGGTTTGGGTGGCTTTTGGAGGTCAGAGGAGTATAACCTGGGGAAATATGATGAAAAGATAAATACATTTCAGGACTCAAACTGTTTATTTCAAATGAGAGATGTAATTTTTTGTTCCTCTGTAATGATATGCTTTAAGGTTGAAAGTATAAAATTTGAATAATTGCCAACAAAATAACCCAATAAACTTTATGACAAATTTTGCTTTAACAAAGTTCCTTTGAAGATTTAAATTAATCTAAAACTTGTTTATTAATAGGAAAAAATTAAATTACATTTGTTGCTGACCTCATTAGGGCTAATCCATAACTAGATACCAGTTAAATGACAGAAGAGCTATTTAATAATCTTTACCTTTGGAGCTCTTCTCCAAAGATCATTATAGGCACAAGAAAGACACTGGGTCCTCTATAATATGCATAGCTTAGATTTCTACTTCAAGGAGTCAAGTTGGAACTCAACTCCATCTTACCTATTCATGTGAGAAAAATGTCTGCTTTCAGTTAAAAAAAAAATCCTAAGATGCATCTACTCCTCAGTAAATTCCTCAGTAATTTCTGAAGCATATCTTTTTGATTTAGATCCTTAGAACCTCAGAACCTCTGACAGAAAAGAAATACTCAAGGAACTTCTCTGCCTTAATTTTACAGATATGAAATAAGCTCAGAGAGAGAAAATAAACTTCCCTAAGGACACAGTAAAGTCTTTTGATTCTCAATTCAGAGCTCAGTTCAGTTAATGAAATGACTAAATAGAGAGTTTGGGGGACATTTCTAATATGCTATGTTTCTTTAAAAACTATGGTCACATTGCTTTTCATCAGCAAGTTTATTTGAATCCTGCCTGATCACTCCTTTTTGTGACCAACAGAGATCTTCTTTAAAGTGACTTATTCAATATTAATTTGTCTATTGAATAACTGAATATATAATTTTGATATACCAGTTAGGGTTATAGGGTTATAAGCAGCAGAAACTGGGCACCTTTGGCCTAAAGTGAATTTGTTGAGACATGCAGGAGCTCACACAGAATCCAAGCACCAGTAAAATACAAGACCCAGAGGGGACACAGCAAGTTAGCTCTAGGATCTGGAGATCCAGGTAATAATCAAATCAACACCTTCTCCAAGTGATATACAGTTGTGTTGATCTTAATATTTTTTTATTTTTGTTCTTGTATTTTTATCCTTGTATTACTCTGCTCAGATTTGAATTCCCAAGAAGCTGACTCCAAGTGACATAGCTCCAGTCACTAATCTGCCCAATTACATCAAAACAAAAATGTGCATCTTGGGAGAATGGGAGATTAGATCTTCAGGAGAAGTTTGGGGTGCCATTAACAGTGGAAGGGTTAAAGGAGGCTGGGACACCATTTTTGGTGGGATACATCCTCCTGGTAAGGTCTCTCTAGGCTGAAGCATCTTTAGTTCAAACACATCTTTTATAGGATATGGCATGTGTGTCTATTATGTCCTTTCGCATCATCCTTTCTCCTCTCTGGTACCACAATAGGCACTTACTAGGCACTCACTATTTGATTGACTTAGACTGAACCATTTCAACTAAATTCATCCATCTGTTGAAGCAATGGTTATCTCATATTCTTATGTAATAATTAAGGTGAGAATGCCACCTCCTAGATGGTTGATGGAAATACTGTATATTCTGCAATGCCATGTAAGCACAGCATTTCGTGTGCTAGCATCACCATTGTCAGTGCGAGGAGGAATTCAAAGCACACATTCATGGAAGAATCATTCACAACAGCCAAGATATGGAAGCAATGCAAGTGTCAATCAATGGGTGAATGGATAAAGAATATGTGATATACATATATATATATATATATATATATATATATATATATATACATACGCACACAACAGAATATTATGCAGCCATAAGAAAAAAGAAAATCCTGCCATTTGCAACATGGACGTACCTAGAGGGTATTAAGCCATACAGAGAAAGACAGATATTATACAATCTCACTTACATGTAGAACCTAAAAAAAGCCAAAGTGATATAAACAGAGACTAGAATGTTGGTTTCCAGGAGCATATGGGTGGAGGAAATTGTTTAGAAGATGAGTAAGTCCTAGAGATCCTATGAACAGTATGGTGATAATAGTTGTTGATTATACTTGACACTGTATTACATGTTTGAAAGTTGCTAAGAATAGGTTTTAAATGTTTTCATCACACACCAAAAAAAGACATGGTTATGTGATGTAATGGAGGCATTAATTAATGGTATGGTGGTAATCAGACTGCAATATACAAACATATGAAATCAATAAATTTTACACCTTAAATGTATACAATGTTATATGGCAATTATATCTCAGTAAAGCTGGTGTTGAGGGGAAGCTGGTGTCCTCCAACCAGATTCCTTAAGTTTTAGTAAATTGTTCCACTAAACAGCTGTGTAACTTTGGGCAAATTACTTAAATTCAGAATCCTCATCTATAAAATGAGTTTAAATAATCATCAATTATATGAGGAGTAAATATTATATGAGAAGTAAACAACTTAATATATGAGGAATACTTAGAACATCCACTTGATGGCAGCTTAGCTGTTATCATCACCATTATCATCATCCCAGAAACTTTCAGGCAGTATTGAAGTTTTGGTGAAGATGGGTTGCTTTTTCCAGCTTTTCTGACCTCTGCTGAAATGGTTGTAAAAGATGGATTGTAACAACCAAGACCATGTTTAGTCAGTTAACTGCATTCAGAACTTGTGCTGAAGGCTTCTTTTTTCCCATGTTTCTCCTAAGTGCTTCTTTAAATATTGCCTTTGCAATTTTACTTTCTTTAAAAATATGAAACTTACAAGCAGACTCAACAAAACTCAAGAAAGGTCTGCATTTATTTCTTTCTAAGGGTTTGAACCTGCATTTACAATGGCCACACACTTAATCAGTGAATTGTCTTGTGATTATTCACTGCCCATTAATCAGTTTGCCTCCTTAAAAAGTGACAAATGGTGGTTCCTTTTAAATTTCAAAGAGGCCAGATTAATCTAGGCCCTCTGTTGCTTTGTTAGGGAAAGCAAATGCCTGGAATTGTTCTTCAGCTGCCATTTGTTTCTCCAAGGTCATGGGAAAGTGGATGTGAGGGCCCCAGGGTGATTCATCATTGCCTGAGGAAGTGGTGTGACATTGGGGCACAGCGTTCCCACTGATGGCACTCGCATTCTCTGTCTCGGAAATGATTCACTCACAAGTAATGCAGCAGTGACTCTGAGCAGAAAAGGTAACACGTGGTCACACCTGGGGTTACAGCTGCCTCCACCTGGCGTAACCTGAGTAACAGAAGTTGATTGGGCTTTTCAACCCTATTCTGTGTCTGTGTCCATGAAGTACCTTCCCAAGACCTTCCTCCTTCTTCCCTAGTATCCCCTTTTCATGCTTTAGCAGTAAAGGCTGCAGTAGTTGCCTAAATTAAACCTGTATTCCATGTCAAAGAACAGCCTGCTCTAAAATAAGGTGTGTAAAATGGTTTTGTGCATCTCTATGTCCTATAGATTGTTATGCCTAAATGTCATTACATAGTAAATGTTCTCATTCTTTCAGAATCAGTGTTTGACAAATTGAAGTTTACTAGTTGTTGGTGTGGGGACTTCTGTTTCCTCCCCTTTTTCTGGCTCAGGAGAGAGAGCTTTCCTGGAACCCTACAGAGAAATGAAATTTTCATCTTTTGAGGCAGAAAAGTACCTGGAATATATCTGTGAAAATTCCCTGGAAAAGGTACCTGGAAAAACACCTTCACACCTTCAGAGAAAAGACCCTTTGTCCTCTAGTTTGTACCTTTCTCTTTCTCTCTCTCGCTCTCTCTCTCCCCCGCTCCTTCCCTCCTTCCCTTCCTTCCTTTCTTTTCTTCCTTTCTTCCTTCCTTTCTTTCTTTCTTTCTCTCTTTCTTTCTTTCTCTTTCCTCCATCCTTCCATCCTCTCTTTCTCTATTTCTTTCTCTTCCTTCCCTTCTTTTTCTTTCCTTCCTTCCTTCTTTCTTTCTTTCATTCTTTCTTTCTCTTCTTCCTTTCTTTCTCTCCTTCCTTCCTTTCATTTGCTTAATAAACATTTACTTTCAACTTCTATGTCCTCTCTGTACTAAGTCCCTGGGAAATAAAATCAAATAATATCCTCCTCCTGCCTTCAGTTTGCCCAGAAACAGGCACGTAAAATAATAATTACAACATGAAGACATTAGAGCCTCAATATTCCAAGAATGATCCCTTGGGAACTTGTAAATACAGAATCTCAGTCCCACCAGGGCCTACTGAATGAGAGTGAATGTTTTTACAATATCCCCAAGTTATTTGCAAGCACATTAGAATGGTGTTTGAGGTATATGTGATATATCACATGAAGATAGGGTACAGAGAGTCATGTGCGGCACAGGGAGGCAGAGCCTGTGGGCTCTGTGAGCCCTTGCCTTGCTTTTCACACTTTCACAGCAACCCCACTGGTCCATGGGACACTCAGTTTGCAGTTATGTCATGCTAAAGTGAAGGACAAAGTTATGCAGACTTCAAGCCAAAACTGTAGGGAATATTAATTGTGCCACCTCAAGTTCAGCACCATGGCCCTGAGACAAAGAATAAGCATTTTTTTCTTCTTCAGAAGGAAGATGAAATTTAGGCCAATGATCAAAGTCCTCAGAGCAGCAGGTGAAGCAAGATTGATCTGATTATATGCATTTCTCTGATTAGTTTTCTGATTTTGCCTTACAACTAACTTTGCCCTAACTTTGAGAATCAGATGAAAGCCATGTACCTGGTTCCTAAACACTCACAAGGACAAGACAAATGAATCTGCACATCATTGAGAGAATCACAGCTCTCCTCAAGCCCAATCCATGACACCCTAATGTTTACATGCCCCAGATTAAGAAAATCTGACTCACAGAAATGCTAGATAAAATTATAACTACATTTTCTATACCATAGTGAAAAGTTTTATTATATTTCAAGAATTATGCTGAGCAATTTACATATATTACTTAACTCTTTGCAGCAGTACTATCTGGTAGGTCTTTATCATCACCATTTTACAAGTGAGGAAACTGAAAGATAGAGAGGCTATTAAATTGTCCAAGGTCATACACTAGTGGTGAAAACCAAATGCCTACATGTCTAACCCACACCGTCAGCCATAATGCATGCTGTCTCCCTAGAATGAAATACCTTAAAAATAAGACAACAGATGTAATTAATGCACTAAACCGTATACTTTAAAATAGTTAAAATGTTGCCCTGGCTGGTGTAGCTCAGTGGATTGAGTGCTGGCCTGTAAACCAAAGGGTCATTAGTTCAATTCCCAATCAGGACACATGGCTGGGTTGTGGGCCAGGTCCCCAGTAGGGGAGATGTGAAAGGCAAACACATTAATGTTTCTCTCCCTCTCTTTCTCCCTCCCTTCCCCTTTGTCTAAAAATAAATAAATAAATCTTTTTAAAAAATAGTTAAAATGCTAAATTTTATGTTATATGTATTTTATCACATTAAAAATAAAATAGCAACAACCAAAAATATATGTCTCACACAGAACAAGATATTTGGAAATGTTCAATGTTTGCAAGTCCCTCTACATCTTTGATCCATCATTTCTTTTTCTAAAAAAGTAATGAAATAACCAAACCAAAATTTAGGCAGTTCTGCCCTTTGTTCACCACATGTGGAAACCCTAACTGCATGCTGCTCATGCCACAGACCCACCCAAGTCCCTGCACACTGTTGTCAAGGTAGACCCTCAGCTGACGGTTACTCTCCCATATGCCACAGTCTTGAGATACTCATGGAGGCCTTGCAAGGTATCAAAGTTTTTAAGAAATATCATTGTTCCTTATTCTATCCTTAATTACCAATATGAAAAATCCTGTCACATAGCAACCTGGAAGTCTCCTATTCCTAGTACTAAGGGCTCCCTAGAGTAGTGGTTCAAGGGCACGGCCCTGACTGGGTCAAACCTTGCATCTTCTATAGATACTAGTTCTATAATTCAGTGTAGTTTTTAACTTCTTTCTGGCTTTGTTTCTCCACATCTGTAAAATGGGAATGATAGTAAGATAAACCTTCTGTGGTGGGAGGCTTAAACAAAATAATATAAGCAAGCTATTTTGTAGAATGCCCTCTTTATGCAGAGTCAATGCTTAGTAAATGCTGATGTTGGTGATAAAAGCTATGATGATCTCAGAGGTTATTAAGAGTCTGGAGATTCACCTGAATCACTTTGGTATGGCATCTCATGCCATGCTGCCTTTGGTAATTCATCCCCTAGCCATGACCTCTGTAGTATCTTTATTATTGACAGAAGAAGCTTCTTTTAAGTGTTTGGTGGTATAATTGAAGTACACCGAAATGTACATATTTAAGGTGAATACGTTGATGAGTTTTGAAATATGTGTATGCCCATGAAACTATCACCACAATCAAGAAGATGAACATATCCATCACCCCCAAAAGTTCCCTGTGCCCCTTGGCTATCCCTCCTGCCTTCTCCCCCACCAATCAATCTCCCCAGGTAACCACTGCCCTGCTTCCTCAAAAAATAACCTTAAGGCATAACGAAGTATACTGGTGTTTCTTCTGTATTTTCTACTTGACTGAGCACATCATTTTTCTCTCCTCTTAAGTTTAACTACATATTTAGCTTCTCTTAAAAAAGGGGTGAGGTTTTTGAAGGGTCGGCTTTCTGCATAATCATCTTTCAAGATCAATAAATCAAACATGCCAACCTCTCATCACTTTGAACTCCTTTGAATTATCCTGTCAAATTCAGCAGACTCTACTGCCATTATTTGTGTTGCTTACTATGTTGACAACAATCTTCTCTTTACCCAATAAATATTTGTTTCAGTATTGTGACACAGTATTATCATTTCAAAAGACAGTTTAGGCAACTGTTAGGTGTCCATGTTTCTGGAAGAGTCACACAATCACCCTAACTAAGGTGTACCTTCTAAAAATGATTCACTTAATACACAAGAGAGGATAACTATATCACAATTTATTCCTCTTCCTTGAAGGTTTCTTTTAACATCAGGAGAAATACACATCTCAATTTCTAAAAACATTAAATGTAGAAGGAAAGATTTACATCCAAATATACAAGAAATGTGTAATCATAAATTCTTGTTTGGTATTGTTATTTAGACTTCATAGTGTTTAAATTATTTTCTTCCTGTTTAGGAAGGAAGACTATAAGTTATATTTCTTTGAACTCCATGGAAGTTATAACATAGTGCTCAAATATGTATGGACTCATAGAATTACATAATGCCATAAGCAAGAAAGGAAGACAAACTTTACTGAGTTTAGTCCTCTCATATTGCTCATGCAGAGAAGCACACAAAAAGAGAAATATGTTTCCCAGGTTCATTTGTTTTTCCAGAGTCAGGATTTGATTCCTGGTGTTCATTTTAGTTGAGTGTACCATTGTCAGAGCTGGAAATTGACATTTTAAAATCTTCCCATGAAATATGCACTAGAATTTGACTTGCTGCATACAGGATTTTCAGAATTTACAATCTTGATCATCCCAGTTTCAAAAATTCAAAAGGTTGCAGTGAGCATATGAATATAATTGCTTATAATTTTGCTAAGCCACATAGTGGAATTATATATTGCAGGCCACAAAACTAGTATTTGGATGTGAGTTGTCTTTTTTTTCTTTAGGGAGAGGGGAAAAGAGGGAGAGAATGAGAGAAACATTGATGTGGGAGAGAATCATCAATTGGTTGTCTCTCATATATACATTGGCCAGGGATCAAACCTACAAACTTGGTAACAGCCATGACTGGGAATCAAACCCGCGATGTTTCTATTTATAGGACAACACTCCAACCAACTGAGCCACGCCAGCCAGGGCTAACTTGAGCAAGTTCATTTGGTTTTTCTTCTGTCATCTCTAACATGGTCCTAAGCTTTAATAGTGAATTTTATTTTGAATATTATATTCTTCAGTAATAGAATTTATATTTCATTCTTGTTTAACTTTCTTGAGGTATTATAATTGACAAAATTGTAAGATATTTGAAGTGTACAACATGATGATTTGACATATATATACAATGTGAAAGACATCTCCCCCACAGAGTTTATTAACATATTTATCACCTCATATATTTACTTTTTTTGTGAAAACATTTAACTTCTATTCTCTTAGCAAATTTAAATTACACAATACAATGTTATCAACTAGGTCACAATGTTGTACATTGATCCTCAGACCTATTTATCTTACAATGGAAAGTTTATGGCCTTTTACCAACCTCTCCCTGTATTCCTCACCCCCAGCACCACTCTTCTACACTCTGTTTCTATATATTTGACTTTTTTCTCTTTAGATTCCATATATAAGAGATATCATGCAGTATTTGTCCTTGTTTGGCTTATTTCACTTTGCACAATGCCCTCTATGTTTATATATATAGTCACAAATGGCAAGATTTTTTCTTTTCTAACAGTGAATAATATTCCATTATAAATACATATGTATGTATATATGTATTTACATATATAAAAACATACATGTATATCACATTTGCTTGATCCATTAATACATTGACAGGTACTTTGATTGTTTCCCTATGTCGGCTATTGAAAATAACGTTGCAATGAACATGGTATTACAGATATTTCTTTGAGATAATGGTTTTATTTCCTTTGTATTTATACTTAGAAGTGGGATCACTGGATTATGTGGTAGTTCTATTTTTAATTTCTTGAAGAACTTCCAGACTGTTTACCATAGTGGCTATATCAGTTTACATTCCCAACTATGTACAACAGTTCCTATTTCTCCACAACCTTGCCAGTATTTGGTATCTCTTGTTTTCTTTATGACAGCCAATGTAACATGTGTGAGATGATATCTCACATTTAATTTTCATTTTTTTGATAATTAGTGATGTTGAAAATCTTTTTATGTTCTTGTTGGCCATCTGTATGTCTTCTTTGTTTTTTTTTAAAGATTTTATATATTTATTTTTAGAAAGAGCAGAAGGGAGGGAGAAAGAGAGGGAGAGAAACATCAATATGTGGTTGCCCTTTGCACACTTCCTACTGGGGATCGGCCCCACAACCCAGGAAGGTGCCCTGACTGGGAATCGAACCAGTGACCCTTTGGTTCACAGGCCAACACTCAATCCACTGAGCCACACCAGTCAGGAATACATGTCTTCTTTGGAAAAATATTTATTCAGGTCCTTTGCCCGTTTTTAAATTGGATTAATTTGAGGTTTTTTCCTATGGCATTGTATGTTTTATTTGTATATTTTGGGAATAACCCCTCATCAGATGTCTGGTTTGGAAATATTTTCTTTCACTCCATAGTCTGTCTTTTCATTTTGTTAATGATTTCCTTTGCTGAGCAGAAGCTTTTTAGTGTGATGTAGTCCTACTTATCTATTTTTGTTTTTGCTGCCTTTGCTTTTGGTATCAAATCTAAGGAAAAAACCATTGCCAAGACCAATGTTGATGAGCTTACCCCTTATGTTTTCTAGTAAGAATTTTAGTTTCAGATCTTATGTTCAAAGCTTTAATCCATTTAAACTGATGTTTATGCTGGTGTAAGATAGTGACCCAGTTTTATTCTTTTGCTTATGCCAATCCAGTTTTCCTAACAGCATTTACTGAAAAGAAAATCCTGGTCATAGCCAGGTAGTTCAGTTGGTTAGAGCATCATCCCCATAGGCCAAGGTTGCAGGTTCAACCCCCCAGTTAGGCACATAGAAGAATCAACCAATGAAGGCATAAGTAAGTGTAACAACAAAGTGATGTTTCTCTTTCCACTTTTGCTTTCTCTGAAATCAATAAATAAAAATGTTGAGGAATGGAAGATGGCGGAGGAGTGAATAGGAGTCACGCTGACCTGCTCCAAACTGGAATTGTGACTAAAGAGTGGAGAAATCACCTAGAAAACAATGGAATGATAGAGGGAGAGGAGACTTGGAGCCATGGACAGACAGTGGAATCAACTTTCACATATCCCAATGGGTGAGAAGTGTGGTGGAGGCTCGAGAGGGTGGGCTGGGTGCCCACAGGCACCAGCACCAGAGGGACATTGAAACAGCCAGTTAGCTCCCCCTGAGAAGAACAGGGTCTTTATCATAAACAGGGAACTCTAGACTACAGCTGCTAAAACCAGGAAAACACAAAGAAAAAACGCAACCCTGAAAAGCTTAGGGGAGCTCTCTGCCAGAGACAGGTGGCTGGGGATGCAAAGAGACATTAAAGGGCCAACACAAAAATTGCAGTGGCAGCCACCCTCCTTGATCTCTAGGCAGAGATGGCAGCAGAGTGGGCTGGTGCCTAGGAAAAGATTGGTGAGGAAAACTTTGTGAAGAGAACTGAGATGGCAGCCGGCGGAGCCCTGGTGATAACTCACCTCCCACTCTGCAGCTACCATCTAGCTCAGGCATAAGGGAAACAGTTAACCTGCCTTTTGTGCACTCTGCACGCAGCTTGTGCGTGTGTGAGCTGGGGGGCTAAGTGCAGACAAGCTGGAAGAAATAGAGGATCCCTGGCCAAAGGGGTCACACAGCTGCATTGAGAGCCTTGAGGAGAGACTGGAGACGGAGGCGTTGGGGAAAGAACAGGAGGAGGAACCGGGGAGTCCCGACTCCCTCCCCATTCCATAGTCTCCATTTTGGGCAGGCAGGGTGCTCCCCCAAAGAGGCAGAAGCAGGGAGTGCATGAACAAGAATGCCCGCGATTACAACGCGGTTTGCACAAATAGTGGATCCTTGGACGAAGGGGTCACAGAACTGCCCAGAGACCACTGAGGAGAGACTGGAAACAGAGGCATTGGGGAAAGAACAGGAGGAGGAACCGGGGAGTTGCCCAACTCCTTCTCCTTTCCCTAGTCTCCATTGTGCGGGAACAGGCCACACCCCCAAAGAGCCAAAAGCTGAAAAGCACACAATAGACAGCCCAAAACCACCCAGTGCGGGGGCACACATTCACGACGAGTGGCTGGCATGGGTTGGCGAGCATGTGTGTGTGGACCTGTGCGGGCTAGCAAGGCCTCCTGCAGGGTGGACACTGATGGGGCCTGCGAGGGAGTGCGCAGATCGGTGAGGGCAGGCATAAACCGACCCGCGCGGACCCGCGAGTGCAGAGTGGTCTGCAGAAATAGTGGATACCCCGCCGAAGGGGTCGAAGAGCTGTCCAGAGTCCCTGGAGGAGTGACTGGAGACAGGATTAACCAGAGAATCCTGGAGCTGACTTCCTCCCATTTCCGCAATCTCCATTTGACAAGGACAGGCGATGCCCCAAAGAGCCAAAAGCAGGGAAAGCACACAATAGAAGACCCTAAACTGACAAGTCCGGGGCGCCCACTGGGCGCACTGGTGCTAGAGAAGTGCACGAGCTTGGGAAAATAAGCACCCAGGTGGACTGAAGAATGTAAATGGACTAAATGCCCCAATCAAAACACACAGGATACCTGAATGGATAAGAAAACATGACCCACACATATGCTGCCTACAGGAGACCCACCTCAGAGCAAAAGACCTACACAGATCAAACAAAGGGATGGAAAAAAATATTCAAGCAAATGGGCAAGAGAAAAAAACAGGGGTTGTAATACTTATATCAGACAAAGTAGATTTCAAAACAAAGGCCATAAAAAGAGACCCAGAGGGGCACTTTATAATACTTAAAGGAAGAATCTATCAAGAACACATAAACATTGTAAACTTATATGCTCCCAATATAGGAGCCCCCAAGTATATAAAGAAATTGTTGGACGACTTCAAAAAAGATAGACAGTAACACACGGATAGTAGGGGATTTCAACACCCCACTGTCAAAAATGGACAGATCTTCCAAACAAAACATCAATAAGGATATTGTGGAGCTGAATGATGCACTGAATCAAATGGACTTAAATGACATATATAGAAATTTTCATCCCAAAGAAGCAAAATACACATTCTTTTGAAATGCTCATGGAAGTTTTTCAAAGATAGACCACATGATAGGACACAAAGCAAGCCTCAGCAAATTCAGGAAAATTGAAATAATACCAAACTTTTACTCAGACCACAAGGGATTGAAACTGGAAATCAACCTCAAAGAGAAACTTCAAAAACTTGCAAACTCATGGAGACTGAACAGTAGACAATGAATAGGTCAATAATGAGATAAGAGAAGAAATCAAAAAATTTCTGGAAACAAATGAAAATGGACAGACAACAATCCAAAACCTATGGGACACAGCAAAGGCAGTCCTGAGAGGGAAGTTCATAGCAATACAGGCCTACTGAAAAAAGATAGAAACATTTCAAATAAAAGACCTAACACTACAACTTCAAGAACTAGAGAAACAACAACAAATAAATCCCAGAGCAAGTAGAAGGAAGGAAATAGTCAAGATTAGAGCGGAACTGAATGACATAGAGACAAAAAGAACAATTCAGAGGATCAACCAATCCAGAAGCTGTTTCTTCGAAAAGATAAATAAAATCGACAAGCCTTTAAGCAGACTCATCAAGAAAATATAGGAGAGGACCCAAATAAATAATATCAGAAATGAAAGAAGAGAAATAACAACTGATACCACAGAAATACAAAGGATCGTCAGAAACTACTATGAACAATTAAATGTCAAGAAATTTGAAAACCTCAATGAAATGGACATATTTCTAGAAACGTATAGTCTTCCAACACTGAAGGAGGAAGAAACAGAAAGCTTGAACAGACCAATAACAGCTGGGGAAATTGAAGCAGTAATCAAGAATCTCCTGACACAGAAAAGCCCTGGGCTGGATGGTTTCACAGGGAAATTTTACAAAACATTTAAGGAAGAGATAACACCTGTCCTTCTCAGACTATTCCAAAACATCCAAGAGGAGGGAAGACTCTCAGACTCTTTATGAGGCCAGCATCACCGTAATCCCAAAACCAGATAAAGACCCTGCAAAGAAAGACAATTACAGGCCAATATCACTGATGAACATAGACGCTAAAATCCTCAGCAAAATATTGGCAAACTGCATCCATCAGCACATTAAAAAGATTATCCACCATTATCAAGTGGGATTCATCCCAAGGATGCAAGGATGGTTCAATATATGCAAATCAAGAAACGGAATACATCACATAAACAAAAGGAAAGACAAAACCACATGATCATCTCGATAGATGCAGAAAAAGCATTTGATATGGTACAGCACCCATTTATGATCAAAACACTCAGCAAAATGGGAATCAATGGGGCATTCCTCAACGTAATAAAGGCCATATATGAAAAACCTACAGCCAACATTATACTCAGCAGGCAAAAACTAAAAGCTTTCCCACTATGATCAGGAACACAACAAGGATGTCTGCTTTCACCAATTCTATTCAACATAGTATTGGAAGTCCCAGCCACAGGGGTCAGACAAAAAAAGGAAATAAAAGGCATCCAAATAGGAAAGGAGGAAGTAAAGCTATCATTGTTTACAGATGACATGATAGTGTACATAGAAAACCCTGTAGACTCCACCAAAAACTCCTCAACCTAATAAGTTAATTTGGCAAAACAACGGGATACAAAGTCAATATTCAAAAATCAAAGGCATTTTTGTACACCAGCAATGAAATAGAAGAAGAAATCAGAAAAAAAAAAAAACCATTTGATATAACAACAAGAAAAATAAAGCACCTAGGAATAAACTTAACCAAGGAGGTAAAAGACCTACATGCAGAAAACTATAGTACATTGAAGAAAGAAATTAAGGAAGACACAAATAAATGGAAGCATATACCATGCTCATGGATTGGAAGAATTAATATCATAAAAATGTCCATATTACCCAAAGCAATTTACAGATTCAACCCAACCCCTATTAAGATATCAATGATGTATTTCACAGAAATAGAAGAGACATTTCAAAAACTTATATGAAACCATAAATGACCCTGAACAGCTGCAACAATTTGAGAAAGAAAAACAAAGTAGGAGGGATCACAATACCAGACATCAACTATATTACAAAGCCACTATACTCAAAACAATCTGGTACTGGCACAAGAACAGACCCATAGACCATTGGAACAGAATAGAAAGCCCAGAAATAAGCCCATGTCTATATGGGCAACTAATATTTGGCAAAGGGGGCAGAAGCATAAAGTGGATTAAAAATAGCCTCTTCAACAAATGGTGTTGGGAGATCTGGATGGCTACATGCAAAAAATTGAAATTCGATCATCAGCTGACACGATACATAAAAATATTCTCAAGATGGATAAAAGATTTAAATATAAGTCACAACACCATAAAAGTCCTAGAGGAGAACATTGGCAGGAAACTCTCAGATATCCCATGTGGCAATATATTCACCAATATGTCTCCTAAAGCAAGGGACATAAAGAAAAGAATAAACAGGTGGGACCTCGTCAAAATAAGAAGCTTCTGCATGGCTAAAGAAAACATCAGCAAAATGGAAAGGAAGTCAACCGCATGGGAAAATATATTTTCTAGTGATACATGAGATAGAGGTTTGATCTCCAAAATATATGAAGAACTCACATGACTCCACTCCAAGAAGACAAACGATCCAATCAAAAAATGAGCAAAGGACCTGGGCAGATGCTTTTCCAAGGAAGAGATACACAGAGCCCAGAGACATTTGAAAAGTTGCTTAACATCACTAGCCATCAGAGAAATGCAGATCAAAACCACAATGAGATACCACCTCACACTGGTCAGAATGGCCATCATAAACAGATCAACAAACAACAGGTGCTGGTGAGGCTGTGGACAAAAGGGAACACTAGTACACTGTTTCTGGGAATGCAGACTGGTGCAGCCATTGTGGAAAGCAGTGTGGAATTTCTTCAAAAAGCTGAAAATGGAACTGCCTTTTGATCCAGTTATTCCTCTGCTGGGATTATACCCTAAGAATCCCAAAATGCCAATTCAAAAGAACCTATGTACCCCAATGTTCATAGAAGCACAATTTACAATAGCCAAGTGTTGGAAGCAACCTAAATGTCCATCAGTACATGACTGGATTAAAAATTTTGGTACATTTATACAATGGAATACTACACAGCAGAAAGAAGAAAAGAACTACTAAACTTCGTGACAGCATGGATGGAACTAGAGAGCATTATGCTAAGCAAAATAAGCCAGGGGGTGGAGGACAAATACTATATGATCTCACCTATAAGTGGAACCTAACCAACAAAACAAAGATGCAAGGAAAATTAGACCAGCAACACTGAAAGAAAAAAGAAACCAACAGAGACAAGATGGGAGAAGGAAGGGGTGAGCAGGGGAAAAGGATGGGAAGGGTGAAGTCAAGGAACATACAAGAAGGACTTATGGACAAAGCCAAGGTGGGGAAGGGAGAGGGAAAGAGGGGAGGGAGGCAGGGGAAAGTGGTGGAGGGTAGGCAGAGACAAATGTATTAGAAAAAAATTTTTAAAAATCTAACAAGTAAGTGGGAATAAGGGGATGTAAAGGCAAAACATACAGTGTTGTTGCTGACTATTCAGGGAAGAGTCCTACGTATAAGCTTATATAATGGGAATATAAACTCCCATTATCAACCCTTGTGACTGGTAAACCCTTTGAGGATAAATGACGTGTCAAGTTACCTTAGTGGGATAAAATTATCTCTTAAAATGTCAAAATAAAACCCTAGTTTGGATGCTATATTCACTAAATAAAAACCAATGTGAAAACAAACTTTATTTCTTAAATAAATAAATAAATAAAAATTTTAACAATATTTAGAAAAATACAAGACAATCCTTTCCCCCATTGTATATTCTTGGCTCCTTGGTTGTAAATTAATTGACCATATATGCACAGATTTATTTCTGTCTCTTTATAGATTGTTTTTCTCTTGATTGTAAACATTGTTAGTTAGTATGAGAAACTATTCTTTCTGTTATGTACTTCTGCAGACTTTTGAATTTTTTTCCTAAAGTAGTGTTTGTTTTGACTCAGCACTACCTGTAATGTCTGTCTCCTCTGCAGTATGTTGCCACTGAAATCCTAGTAAACTCTTTTGTAGCCTCCCTTGGGCTTCTTGAAGTATGCCTCATATGTGCAGATTTCAGGCATCAATCAGAGATTTGGGCAGAATTTACACATAGAAACTGGTCCTCTCCCTCTCTGAACCTCTCCTTTCAAAATTTTCTATATCATTTTCCATCACCTGTAGTTGCTCTGAACTTTGTCTTCTAGTTCTTCAAGCCAACAAGACAACAGATGTTTTATCTAAATTCTAACCACCCAGAAAAGCAGAATAAAGCTTGCCATCAAGCTGAAAGAAGTAAAAGATCAGAATTCTTTTCCTAGTATCATTCCTTTCTTCCAAGTGGTGATTCTCTGCCAACATTCTCTGGTGGTTCTCTGCTAATACCTCCAGTGCCTCCAGATTTTTGCTTTTTATGTTTATATTTATGCATGAGGGTTTGTCTGTGGGAAGCTACTTAGTTATTACTAAAATTAGAATCTTTTTATTTACTCTTGATACCTTTTTATTTACTCTTATGTATTCACATATCATTGTGCTGAGAATCTATATATAATATACCACATTTACCTCTTGTGGTACATTCTTTAATTTTTTTTCTCTAACCATCACCATATCCCATGGAACAACTGCTAAATTCCAAGAAGCCCAATGAAATATTGTTATACTCACCAACTGAACTTTAGAAGTGTATATTCAGATAGCTTTTTTTCCTGATAATGTATTAAGTGTATGTGTGGTCTTGTTTTGTTGGCTAGCTGGAGGGTATAATCACCTCATCTACTTCTTATGGAAATAAATCTCTCTCCATACTAGGCTGTCAGATTCCCCAAATCATTGTAAAGAGTAGTATGAAATACACATGAAGATAATGCTAATCTTTATTTGGGTTCTATTTCTATAAGTTGTATGAACTTGATCAAGTGCTCCTCAGTTTTCTCATCTGCAAAAGGAAAAGCACTTAATGGTTTTTAGCACTTAGTATGCTATTTTTAAGTGTTAATGGTATGTATAGCTGTAGCTTGATTACACTGATGAATTTGGCATAGTGAGGATAACTGAATTATGTGATGATCTGAATTCAGACTCTGCCATACACTGAATTCTTGACTGCTGGTTCATTGGAAGAGATTTGATGTTATATCATGGTATATACATGATATGATATGATGATATATTATTACAAAAAAGAAAATAAATTGGTTCTCCCCTTTGGAAGTGGTTTAATTTAATCTTTCACTGGGGATCAAAAGGAAGGGATCTGTAGGCTCTCTAATACCTCCTTTCTCAGTGGTGAAGGGCCAAATCAGTGGACAAAGAAGATTGGTATGTTTTGTTTGGGTTGTCGAGGCCAAAGTTATTCTGAGAAGCTGGAGAAGACACTAGTCTTGGAAGTCTAAATGACAAATTGGGCCTCTCTGGAAGCTAGAGACAGCTGTTGGTATTATTACAAAAAACAGAATACTTAGAATTACCCTATGTGCTTTCCCATATCATGGTCAATATTTTCATAAAATATTTAAGCACTAAATCAAATAACTAATTTCTGGCTGTATGTAGCATTAATTACTATACATTTCACATTGCCTCTTTTAAAAGGGAGCAGTTATAATAGGCTGCATGTCTACCTAACAACAATGTTACATTTTTATTACAACCTGTTCTTTCATAAATAATCATTAATAATCATGCCTTACACTTTTATTATACTTTCCAAAGTAGCTTCTGAAGTTAGCTCCTCCTTAAAACCTTGAAAAGTAGATAGGACAGTTATTATAAACTGACATATAAGGAGACAAGTCTTCTCACCCCACCAACTAATTTATAGAGGGGACTCAGTAGTTGAGCCAGTCCCAGACACTGTCTCCTTCAATTCAGGTAGAATTAAGCACAGTGTTTTATCTCCCCAAGAGATCCTTGTCATCTACATTATTTGCTATTCTATAAATTTATGAGCTAGCATTCATTTTTTTCTATGGGAAAGATAATAGATTGTATGTAGAAAATTCAAACAAACACAAGAATACAGAACCCTCTGATTACCCAAGATAATTTGTTAGTATGCTATGTTTTACTTTGGTGCACAAATAGAGAAGCATATAAAAATTTTTTAGTAAATCGGAGAATTATATAGTACTACCTTTTTTCACTTACTGTATTGAGAAAACTTTTCCATGCCATTAAAAATTCTAAACATGACTCTTAATGGCTCCTTAATATTTCATTACATAAATGGACTAAAATTAACACATGTAATCTCTATTGTACTTTTATTTTCTCAGTATGTTTTTGCTATTATTAGTAATGTGGTATTGAACATTCTCAATACACATCTCTGATAACGTCCTTAGCATAATTTTATTGACGTTAGATAACCATATCAGAGTTGTTTGTACAATTTTAATACTATCTTATATGGCTTTATTAATACACAAAGATTTGAAGAGTTTACTAATGACAAGATTGTGGCCTTCCCAAGCATTTATAAAATACATTGACTAGAATGCTAATTTTGCAGTAATATTATTCACATGGTAGGGTAAGGATGTACATGACATAACCTCAAGTATCATCTACACATCACAAATGTACATTCAAATCATTAAATTGAACCTAAATGTGTTTTAAATTTTTTAAATATTCTTTGAGATAATTGGTGATAAGCATGCATCAAAACCAATTTTGAGAATTATTGCCTTAAGACCCAAATATAACCAGAGGATTTAGGCTTCTGACTTTGCTAAAAGATTTTAAAAACTGTTTCACTTTATATTGTTATTTTCCAACAACTATCATATTTTGGTTAACTATCCGCCCAATAGAGGTAAGCACTGAACACTCTGTTCAATTATATGTCTAGAGCTAGTTTTTATAGATTAGATATTTCTGTTATAACTTGGGTACATTAAAATGATGAGAGTGCCAAAAAGCTTAATGTGGCTGGGTAATTTCACAGGATAGATGGTAACCATTAAAACATCATGTTGTTTATTTCACTTGAGATAAAAAAAAATGAATGATTAACTGAGAGCTGAGGGAGATGACATGGAAATGACTCACTTCTCTACCAACAAGAGCATGATCTGTTTTCTGCATGTTAATAGTGTATTATTTGGGACTCTTAGTTGAGTAGAGCAGAAATGCACTATACTTTAGGCAAAATCAAAAGAATGTCACCAATGGGGGGAGGCAAGATGGTGGACGAGTGAATGGAAGTCATGCTGACCTCCTCCCAGGACCAATCTGGAATTATAACTAAATTGTAGAGAAATTACCTGGACAAAAAAACTGAACAATAGCAAGAGAGGAGCCTTATAACCTTGGACAAAGAGAAAAATCATCTTTAGTGCAACCTGACTGTTAAAGAGTACAGTACTGACTTGAGAAGGTGGGCGGGGCACCCATAGCCACCAGCGCAGGAAGGGTATTAGAATGGCCAGTTGGATCCCCCTGAGAAGTGTGGGGTCTAAATCATAAGCAGGGATCTCCAGCCTACAGCACCAGAACCCAAAAAGTACACAGATAACAGCCAGCTGCAAAAAGCAGCAAGGTTGTTCTCTGCCAGAGATGGGTAGCTGAAGATGCAAAGAGCCATTTAAAGGGCCAATGGATAAATGTTTATTTGCAGCGCCCCCCCCCCCTTTACTTGGTCTCTGGGAAAGGCGGAGTCAGAGTGGGCTAGAGATGCCTGAGGAGAGACTGGGGAGGGATGCCTTGCAGAGAGAACTGAAGGAATGGCTGGTGGGATCCCAATGCTGACTCATCCCCCATATGGCATCAGCCATCTTGCTGAGGCAGACCACTCCCCTAAGTGGCAGCAGCATGATAGGAAACCATAGATCTGCCCCCAGGAGGGATTCTGCCCTGGCCCAATGCTGCTTAAGCCTGACTGCTGACTACAGAGTGGCAGCTACAGATATTAGATCTCCAGCTAAAGGGGGCACAGAGTGGTCTAGAGAAATTTGAGGAGACAGTGGAGACAGAGGCTTTGGGGAGAGAACTGAGAGAGTAGCCTGCGAAATCCCAAGGCTAACTCCTCTTCCATACAGCAGCGGTCATCTGACTCAGGCAGACCACTCCCTGAGCGGCACCAGCTTGAAAGGACAAATTAGCCCATCCTGAAGGAGGGACTCTGCCCCACCCTATGGTGTTTAAGCCTGACTGCTGAGTAGAGAATGACTAGATTAACAACTGAAGGAGACAGCCAGAGGCAGTAGAATCCTGGAAGTCCTGAACAGACTGTCTTAAGTCAGATGGGATCAATATCTGAAATCACCAGAGGCAGATCCAGAAAGAAAACACAGCAGTAAATAATAAAGGCTACCAAGAGGAAGTCCACTGTGGCCTTCTCCATGAATTGCAATATTTTCTTTACTACACAGCTTTTTAACGTTCATTTTGGGTCCATCAAATTTGTGCACATTAAGTCATTAGATTTCATACTAATAGTTTATTTCTCTCCTTTCTTATAACAGCCTTCATCTTTTTACAGCCTAATTAATACTCATTCACTTGCTGTTGATAGTAGGATTGTAGGGCAGAGTTATTTTTAAGGACGTGGGTTTGTTTTCTGAGCTTTGTAGTTTTGTCCTGGCAACAGCTGCACAAAAACATGTAAGACGTGGTGGGCAGAGTGACCCACAGTCAACTAGCTGGAGGGTAGGATCCAACAAAGAACAGCCAAACAACAATCAAAACACAATTACTTCTAGAGAGTAACCATAAATGGCATAAAAGACAACCAAAGAACAGACAGATCAGAATATCAAGAAGACAACACCACTGAATCTCACAGGTCTCCTACATAGAAGTTCACACCACAAAGTCAGGAAATCAAGACATATCAATTTAAGAAGCAGAAGCAAAAAAGAAGATTCTCACAAATAATGGGAAGAAAAATAAACACCCCCAAAATGAAGGGAAAGAAAGGATGTCAGAAAGAGACCTATATGAAATAGAGGCAAGTAAACTATCAGATATTGAGTACAAAACAATGGTTCTAAGGAAGCTCAATGAGCTCAGTGAGCTCAGAGAGAATTACCAAATTATACAGGGAACTACGAGGAACTTACTGCAAACTAAAGCACCATGAAAAAGGACATAAAAACTATCAACAAGAGGCAAGAGGAAATGAAAAATACAATTTCTGAATTGAAGAACACAGTAGAAGGAATCAAAAACAAGCTAGTTAAAGCAGAGGATTGAATCAGTGAGCTGGAGGACAAGGTAGAAAAAAGTTCCCAGAAAGAGCAAGAAAATGAAAAAAGAATCAAAAAGAATGAAGAGGCATTTAGGGAAATGCAGGACAACTTGAAACATAATAATATCCATATAATAGAGATACCAGAAGGAGAAGAAGAGGAGCAAGGGATAGAGAACCTGTTTGAAAAAGTAATGATGGAAAATATCCCTAACTGGAGGAGGGAAAAAGTCACACAAGTCCAGGAAGCACAGAGGGTCCCATTCAAGAGGAACCCAATGAGGCCCAATCCAAGACACATCATCGTTAAAATGGCAAATATCAAAGACAAACAGAGAATCCTAAAGGCAGCAAAGGAGAAACAGGTAGTAACATACAAGGGAGCCCCAATATGGCTAGCAGCTGACTTCTCAACAGAAACACTACAAACCGTGGGGGAATAGCAAGAAATATATTCCAAGGAATGAAAAGCAAAAGCCTGCAACCAAGACTGCTCTGTCTAGCAAGGTTCTCTATTAAAATGGAAGGTGAAATAAGGAGTTTCCCAGACAAAATGTGGCTAAAAGAATACACCTCCACTAAACCATCATTGTAAGATAAGCTAAAGGGGTTGCTTTAAGAAGATGAAGAAAAAGAATGAGAAAGAGAGGAACTCAAGTACAAAGGGAAAAAATGAATAAGTGCTTATCAATAATAACTTTAAATCTAAATTGGATTAAATGCTCCAATCAAGAGACATAGGGTCGCTGATAGGATAAGAAAACATGACCTGCACATACCTGTCTACAAGAGACCCACCTCAGAACAACAGACCTACACAGACTGAAAGTAAAGAGATGGAAAAAATATATATTCTAAGCAAATGGACAGAAAAGAAAAGCTGGACTGTCAATACTTATATCATACAAAATAGATTTCCAAACAAAAGGCCATAAAAAGAGATACAGAAGGACACTTCACCATACTCAAAGGAAGAATCCATCAAGAAGACATAAACATTGTAAATCTATATGTACCCAAAAAAGGAGCACCCAAATATATAAGGAAAACCTTGGAGGACTTCAGAAGGATATAGATAGCAACACACTGATAGTACGAGATTTTAAAACCCCACATTCAGCAATGGATAAATCTTCCAAACAAAATATAAACAAGGATATTCTGGAATGAATGATACTTTGGATCAAATAGACATTACTGACATATATATAACTTTTCATTGCAAAGAAGCAAAATACACACACTCTTCAAATGCACATGGGACATATTCAAAGAGAGACCACAAGATAAGACACAAAACAAGCCTCAACAAATTCAAGAATATTGAAATCATAACAAGGATTTTCATGGACCAAAAGGCCATGAAACTAGAATCCTACCTCAAGAAAAAAATAACTCAGAAATATTCAAACTCATGGAGACTGAATAGCTGCTATTAAACAATGAATGGGTCAATAATGAGATCAAAGAAGAAATCAAAAATTTCTAGAAACAAAAGAAAATGAACACGCAACAGTCCAAAACCTATGGGACACAGAGAAGGCAGTCCTGAGAGGGAAGTTCATAGTAATACAGGCTTACCTAAAAAAGATAGAAACCTTTCAAATAAACAACCTGTCCTACATCTTCAAGACCTGGAGAAATAGCAACAAACAGAACCCAGAGTGAGTAGAAGGAAGGAAATAATCAAGATCAGAGCAGAATTGAATGTCACAGAGACTAAAAGAAAAATTCAAAGGATCAACCAATTCAGGAGCTGGTTCTTTGAAAAGATAAACAATATTGTCAAGCCTTTAAGCAGACTCATCAAGAAAAAATAGGAGAGGACCCAAATAAATAATATCAGAAATGAAAGAAGAGAAATTACAATTCATACCTCAGAAATACAAAGAGTTGTAAGAAAGTACTATGAACAATTATGTGCCAAGAAATTTGAAAACCAGGGTGAAATGGACAAATTTCTAGAAAAATATAACCTTCCAACACTAAATCAAAGAGAAGCAGAAAGGCTGAACAGACAAATAACAGCTGGTGAAATAGAAGCAGTAATAAAAAAACTCCCAGCACACTAAAGCCGTGAACCAGATGGTTTCACATGAGAATTTTACAAAACATTTAAGGAAGAGCTAACACCTGTCCTTCTCAGACTATTCCAAAAAATCCAAGAAGAGGGAAGACTCCCAAACTCTTTTTATGAGGACAGCATCACCCTAATCCCAAGACCCAGCAAAGAAAGAAAACTACAGATGAATATTGCTGATGAACATAGACACTAAAATACTCAACAAAATATTGGCAAACTGCATCCAGCAATACATTAAAAAGACCATCCACCATTATCAAATGGAATTCATCTCAGGAATTCAAGAATGGTTCAATATTCAAAAATCAATAAAAATAATACATCACATAAATAAAAAGAAAGACAAAAAAACACATGATTATATCAATAGATGTGAAAAAAGCATTTGATAAGGTATAGTATCCATTTACGATAAAAACACTCAGCAAAGTGACAGTAAAGGGGCATATCTCAATAAAGACCATATATGAAAAACCTACAGCCAACATCATACACAATAGCAAAAATTATAAGCTTTCCCCCTAAGACCGGGAACAAGACAAGGTTGTCTACTTTCACCACTTCTATTCAACATAGTATTGGAAGTCCTAGCCACAGTGATCAGACAGAAAAAGAAATAAAAGGCATCCAAATTGGAAAGAAGGAGGTAAAACTATCATTGTTTACAGATGATATGATAGTTTACATAGAAAACCTCATAGACTCCACCAAAAAACTACTTGACCTAATAAGTGAATTTGGCAAAACAGCAGGATACAAAGACAATATTCAGAAATCAAAGGCATTTTTGTACACCAAAAATGAAATATCAGAATCAGACATCAGAAGAAAAAATTCCATTTGCTATAGCAACAGCAAAAATAAAGTACCTAGGAATAAACTTAACCAAGGAGGTAAAAGACCTACATGCAGAAAAATATACAACATTGAAGAAAGAAATTAAGGAAGACACAAATAAATGGAAGCATATACCATGGTCATGGATTGGAAGAATCAGCACCATCAAAATGTCCATACTACTTAAAGCAATTCATAGATTCAATGCAATCCCTATTAAAATAACAATGATGTATTTCACAAACATTTATAGATATAGAACAAACATTTCAAAATGTATGTGGAGCCATAAACAACCCCAAATAGTTGCAGCAATTTTGAGAAAAAAAGAGCAATGTAGGAGGGATCACAATACCTGACATCAAACTATATTACAAGGTCACTGGAAACAAAACAATCTGGTAGTGGCACAAGAACAGACACATAGATCAATGAAAGAGAATAGAGATCCCAGAAATAAACTGATGTCTCTATGGTCAATTAATATTTGACAAAGGGGGCAGAAGCAAAAATGGATTAAAAATAGCCTCTTCAACAAATGGTGTTGGGAGATCTGGATGGCTACATGCAAAATAATGAAATTTGACCACCAACTTACACCATACACAAAAATAAACTCAAGATGGATAAAGGACTTAAATATAAGTTGTGACACTATAAAAGTCCTAGAGGAGAACATAGGCAGGAAACTCAAATATTCCACACAGCAATATTTTCACTGAGATGACCCCTAGAGCAAGGAACATAAAGGAAAAAAGAAACAAATGGGACCTCATCAAAGTAAGATTCTGCTCAGCTAAAGGAAACATCAGCAAAATGAAAAGGGAACCAACCATATGGGAAAATATATTTGCCAGTGATACCTTGTACAAGGGTTTGATCTCCAAAATCTATAAAGAACTCACATGTCTCCAGGAAAACAAACAACCCAATTAAAAAAGGGCAAAGGATCTGAAGAGACACTTCTCCAAGGAGGACATACAGAAGGCCCAGAGTCCTATGAAAGGATGCTCAGCATCACCATCCATCAGACAAATGCAAGTTAAAATCACCATATGATACCACTTCACACCTATTAGAAGGGCCATCAAGAACAAATCAACAAATAGCGAGTGCTGGAGAGGCTGTGGAGAAAAGGAAACCCTAGTACACTGTTGGTGGGAATGCAGGCTGGTGCAGCCACTGTGGAAAACAGTGTGGAATTTCCTCAAAAAGCTAAAAGTGGCACTGCCTGTTCATCCAGTGCCTCCACTGCTGGGATTATACCCTAAGAATCCCAAAACACCAATTCAAAAGAACCTATGCACCCCAATGTTCATAGCAGCACAATTTACAATAGTCAAGTGCTGGAAGCAACCTAAGTCCCCATCAATTAATGAGTGGATCAAAAAACTATGGCACATTTATGCAATAGAATACTATGCAGCAGAAAGAAAGAAAGAGCTACAACCCCTCGTGACAGCATGGATATAAGTGGAAAGCATTATACTAAGTGAAATAAGCCAGGGGGTGAAAGACAAAATACCATATGATCTCACCTATAAGTGGAGTCTATTCAACAAAATAAACTAATGAACATAAACCACAGGAATGGAAACAGAGCAGAATGAAAGTGACCAGAGGGGATGGGGAAGGAGGACAATGGTGGAAAGAAGGAGAAGCGGCCCAAGAACATGGATAAATGACCCATGGACATGGACAACAGTGTGGGAAATTGACTGCGGGAGCAGGGGGCAGAATGGGATGGGTGGAGGAGGGCAAAAGGGGGAAAACTGAGAAAGGTGTAATAGAATACACATGATTTTAAATAAACAAATAAATAAAACAGCTGTAAGTAAATAAATAAAATTTAAAAAATTAAAAAATTTAAAAAAATAACAATATCATGAAGGATAGAGATACAGGTGGCCTAAAATTTGAGCTAAAATCAGAGTCTCCAAGACCAGAAGAAATCCTGAGAGTCTTATCCATCTTTCATTTCTATGTCTATTTCATGTTTTAGATTTATGTTGCAGCGCTTTGTATTTCTGGCCTAAGTGGAAAAAGGGCACTAACATTAGCTAAATTTACATTTCTGCCATCCAAGACACTAGATAAACTGAGGCTGAGATTGCTTAATCCTTATTTTAAGTTTCCAAGATGCAGTTTACAATAGCATAAGAATAACCTACTTAGCAATAAACTTGACAAAAGATGTATAAACTTGTCCTCAGAAAATTATAAAACATTCTGAAAGTAATTTTAAAAGATCAAAATAAATGGAAAAATATCTCATCTTTCTCTTTATCTTCAGATATTCGAGGCAATATTTGTTAAGGTGGTAGTCCCAAGTGGAGCTACAGATTCATCACAACCCTGACAAAATTCTAGATGCTATCTTTGCAGATATTGACAAGCTCATCCTAAAACTCATAATGAAATGCAACTGACCCATTATAGCCAAAAACAATCTTGAAATGGGAGAACAAAGAGGACTGCCTTTTCTGATTTCATATCTTACTACATACCTACAGTAATTAAGACAGTATTGTACTGGCATAAGTCAGACATGTAGATTAATGGAACAGAATTGAGAATTCAGAAATAAATGCCTACATTTATAATTAGTTGACTTTCTACCAAGGTGCCAAAATAATTTGATGGGGAAAAAAGTCTTTTCAACAAATCGTACTGGGACACCCACATACAAAAGAATGAAGTTAGACTCCTACATCACACAAACACAAAAATTAACTAAAAAATTAATCAAAGAGTTAAACGTAAGAGCTAAGACTATGAAACTCTTAGAGGAAAATGCATGAGTACATCTTTGTGACACTTAGTTAGGCAATGGTTTCTTTAGAAGACACAAAAAACACAATTAAAAAATGAAAAAAAATAAATTGGACTAAATTAAAACAAGCTTCTCTACTGAAAGAATGTGAAAAAAACAACCTAATGAATGAGAGAAACTATCTGCAAATTATATACCTGATAAGAAACTGTTATCAAGAATATATAAATAACTCTTACAACTCAACAAGAAAGACTCAATCAAAAAATGGGCAAATAATTTAAATAAACATTTCTCCAAAGATGTACAAACGGCCAATAAGCACATGAAAAGGTGATCAACATCATTAGCTCTTAAGGCAATGCAAATTAATACCACAATAAGAAGCCACTTCACATCCACTAAGATAGCTAAAACAAAAAAGATGGACAATAATAAGTGATGGTGAGATTGTAGAGAAACTAGAACCCTCATTCATTGCTGATGGGAGTGTAGAATGGTGCATCCACTTCGGAAACCAGTTTGGCAGTTCCTCAAAACATATGACCCACCAATTCTACTCCTTAGGTATGTACCCAGACAAATAAAAATACACATCCAAAAAAGTATACATGAATGTTCATCACAAGTAGCATTACTCACAATAGCTCAAAAGTGGAAACAACCCAAATGTTTATCAATTTGATGAATAGATAAACAAGATATGGTGTATGCATATAGTGGAATATTATTTAGCCATAAAATGAATGAATTATTGATATATGCTACATCAAGAATGAACCTCATAAACATTATGCTAATTGAAATAAAGCAGCCACAAAAGACCACATACCATTTGATTACATTTTAATGAAATGTCCAGAATAGGAAAATCTATTGAAACAGAAGGTAGCAGAGCAATTGCCTAGGCCTGGGGTGAGGGAGAAGGAGAGAGAAAGGGCGGGGGATGCTAATGGATATGGGTTGGGTTTTTTTTTTGAGTGATTAAAAATGTTCTAAAATTGATTATGATCATGGTTGTACACTCTGTGAATATACTAAAAAACATGGAATGAAAAAGAATTTCCCAGGGAAGAATGAATGCATTAGTTTGGGCTATGTATGTACCACTAGACCCATTAGCCATGTCCAGAGGAGAAAAATGATTTTTGTGAATGTATCTTCTTCCATAAGTACATAAATAGAAGGATGAGGAAGGGAAAAGGGCAGCTTTCAAAAAAAGCTGCCTGGCTGGATGGAGAAAACAACAGGTGACTCATAACTAAATATTCCTTCATGTATGATAAATATGAATTATTTTTTATTTTTTCAATTACAGTTTACATTCAATATTATTCTGTATTAGTTTCAGATGTACAGCATAGTAGTTAGATAATCATGTACTTTACCAAGTGGTGCTCCCAATATTTCAAGTACCCATCTGGCCCCATACATACTTATTGCAATATTATTCACTGTATTCCTTATGTTTTATCCCTGTGACTATTCTGTAACTACCAATTTTTTTAAAAAGTGTTTATTGATTTTTTTAAGGGTTTGGCACAGAGTAGGCATTTAATAAATGTTATTGTCATTATTATTTTTTGTTTATTTATTTTTTTGTTTATTCTATTACAGTTGTCCCAATTTTTTCCCTTTGCCTCCCTCCACTCAATGCAGCCCTCACTCCCTCAGTCAACCCCCACTCTGTTGTACATGTCCATGAGTCTCTTATACATGGTCTTTGACTAATCCCTTCCCCTTCCTTCTGCCATTCGCCCCCTCTCTCCTTGCCTCTTACAGTTGTCAGTCTGTTCCATGTTCTCATGACTCTGGTTCTAGTTCGCTCATCAGTTTGTCCTGTTCATTAGATTTCAGTTATAAGTGAGATCCTATGTTTGTCTTTCACCAGCTGCCTCATTTCACATAGCATAATAGTCTCCAGTTCCATCCATTCTGTCTCAAAAGGTAAGAATTCCTTCTTTTTTCTGCTGCGTAGTATTCCACTGTGTAAATGTACCATAGTTTTTTAATCTGCTCATCTACTGATGGTCACTTAGGCTGTTTCCAACACTTGGCTATTTAAATAGCTCTGCTATAAAAATAGGGGTTCGTAAGTCCTTTTGAATTGGTGTTTCAGGATTCTTAGGGTATATTTCCAGCACTGGAATTGATTTTAGACAGAGAGGAAGTGAGTGAGAGAAACATGAATGTGAGAGAAAAACATCAATTAGTTGCCTTCCATATGTGCCCCAACTGGGGTCAAACCTGCAATCTAGATGTGTGCCCTGACCAGAAATCAAACCCCCAAGCTTTTGGTGTATAGCACATTGCTCCAACCAACCAAGCCACCTGGACATGGCTGTAACTATCAATTGGTACTTCTGAATCCCTTCACCATTTTTACCCAGTCCCAACCCCCTCCCTTCTGATATGAAGTCTTTTTATTAAACTCTCCTTGATCTGGTCCATTTAGAAGATAGAACTTGCTTCTTAAAAACATTGCAGGTAACAAGCAATACCTTTACTTATGAACAAGTTTGACTCAATATTTTTTTTCCCTTTTTCTCTGATGAGTCATTTTAACCAAAGGCTGTTAGAAAGAGGCAACTGAAGTTTGCTTTATTTGCCTGTCTTCTCAAACACAAATGTTTCTGTGTGAAATGCCACCTGGAGACAGTGGCCATGGCCCATAAACTTAATTACTAACCTTTAATCCATAGCTGGCAAAATCAGCTCTTGAAGTATCTAAGCTAATCAGGCTTCTCTGACAATGCTAATCAATTGTTCAGCAGTCTACCTTTGGCTTAATTACTCTTGCACTACATTACATTTTCAAAATGTCAAGAATCCTCTCTGGAAGAGCAATAAATCATTTCTACATGGTGTTAGTAGAGAACCTGTTATTCCCTCACAACTGACCTTGGTTGCATTAGTTGAAATTGATTGTTTACTGCAGTGGAACAACATTAGAGAAAGGAGATTCAATGAGAATCAAGACACACACAAAAAATAGGGAGGCTTTTCAGCACATTTTTCTTCACTTTAAATGAACTAGGTGCTGCCAGGTACTGTTTTTAAGGACTTGCTTGTCCACGATAGCATTTTCTGAAACAGATGAGCTCTGAGGCTTCTTATACTTTTGAATTTCTGTGATCTAAGCACCATATAACCACCATCTCATCAGAAATCTATTTAATCATTTGCCATAGATTCAAATCTCAAAAATGGCTGCTCTTCTCCTGATATTTTTCTCTCAATTAAAAAATTCATCCATAAGTACATCTCAAAAAATCAGGAGGAGTAAAACAAAAGAAGAAAGCACAATGCTGAGATTCAGTAGCAGGTCTAGAGTTGAACCTGAGTTTGAAAGCTAATGGTACCAGTCACTCTCTGCATGAGGTGAGAAATTTAACCTCTGTAAGCCTCATTTTGCTCATTTGTGCTCTGGACATAATAATGGGTTAATGCCACTAGAGCACTAGTTCTCAACCGAGGACGTTTTTGCTCCCAAAGGGACATTTTGCAGTCTCTGTGGACAATTCTGATGTCACAATTCAGAGAAGGGTACATCAAGTGAATAGAGGCCAGGGATGATGGTAAACATTTTACACTGCACAGGACAACCCTCATTCCAAGTAATTATACAACCCAAAGTGTCAACTGTAGGAGTTGAGAAACTGTGGTCTAGAGCAATTAGCACAGCTCTTACACATATAAAATACTCCCTGAATCATTACTATTATCATTTTGGTTTGTTTCATTTAAATAAAGCCACTGTCATCAAAAAACTATGGTATATTTATACAATTAAATATTACACAGCAGAAAGAAAGAAAGAGCTAATACCCTTCACGACAGCATAGATGGAACTGGAGAGCATTATGCTAAATGAAATAAGCCAGGAGGTGAAAGACAAATACCATATGATCTCACCTATAAGTGGAACTTAATCAACAAAACAAACAAGCAAGGAAAATACAACAGCAACATTGGAAAAAAAATAAACTAACAGAATCAAGAGGGAAGGAGAGGGGCACAGAAAAAGGGAAGGGAAGGGCCAAGTTAAGGAACATGTATAAAGGACCCATGGACACAGCCAAAGTGGGGAAGGATTGAGAGAGGGAAGTGGGGGAAGAGGGCAGGAGAAAGTGGTGGCAGGAAGGTGGAGACAAATGTATTTGAGCAATAAAGAAATAGGAAAAGTCAAGATGGCAGAGAAGTGAGTGGAAGTCACACTGACCTCCTCCCAGGACCAACCTGGAATTACAACTAAATTGTGTAGAAATCACCTGGAATGAACAACTGAACAATAGAAAGAGAGGAGGCTTGTAAGCTTCGAGAAAGGAGAATTGGCTTTAGCTCAATCTGACTGGTAAGGAGTGCAGTACAGACTCGAGAAGGCAGGTGGGGCGCCCACGGGTAGCAACACCAAAATGATATTGAAAGGGCCAGTTGGATTCCCCTGACAAGAACGGGGTCTAAACCAAAAGCGAGGATCTCTAGCCTACAGCACCAAAGCCCAGAAAGTACACAGTTAACAACCAGCTGCAAAAAGAATCAGGGTTGCTCTCTGCTAGAGATTGGTGGCTGGAGACTCAAAGAACCGTTTAAAGGGAAAATGAATAAATTTTTATTTGCAGCCACTTACCCTGGTCTCTGGCAAACGTGGGGGCAGAATGGGCTAGAGATGCCTGAGAAGAGATTGGGGGAAGGAGGCTTTGGGGAGAGAACAGAGAGAGCCAGTGGGATCTCAGTGCTGACTCATCCCCCGTGTGACAGCAGCCATCTTGCTCAAGCAGAGACTGCTCTCCCTGAGCGGCACCAGCATCAGAGGACCCAATTGCCTCACCCTGAGGTGGGATTCCACCCCACCCTGTGCTGGCTAAGGCAGTCTGCTGAATGCAGAGTGAATATATTAACAGCTGAAGGAGACAGCCACAGACAATAGATTCCTGGGAGTCTCAAACAGACTGCCTAAGATCATACAGACGCAGGTCCAGAAAGTAAAAACAGTGGTCTCCTACCATAGAAGTTCACACCACAAAGTCAAGAAATCAAGACAGATCAACTTAAGAAGCAGAAGCAAAAAAGAAGATTCTTACAAATAATGAGAAGACAAAGAAATACGCCTCAGTTGAAGGTAAAGGAGCAATCCCCACAAAGAGAACTGAATGAAATAGAGGCAAGTAAACCATCAGATATTGAGTTCCAAACAACAGTTCTAGGGAAACTCAATGAGCGCAGTGAGCTTAGAGAGAATTACAAAATACTACAGGGAAACTACAAGAAACTTACTGCAAACTAAATCAGCATGAAAAAGGACATAGAAACCATCAACAAAAGGCAAGAGGAAATGAAAAATACAATTTCTGAATTGAAGAACACAGTAGAAGGAAACAAAAACAACCTAGTTAAAGCAGAGGATTGAATCAGTGAGCTGGAGGACAAGGTAAAAAAAGTTCCCAGAAAGAGCAAGAAAATGAAAAAAGAATCAAAAAGAATGAAGAGGCATTGGGGGAAATGCAGGACAACCTGAAACATAATAATATCCATATAATAGGGATACCAGAAGGAGAAGAGGAGCAAGGGATAGAGAACCTGTTTGAAAAAGTAATGATGGAAAACTTCTCTAATTGGAGGAGAGAAAAAGTCACACATGTCCAAGAAGCACAGAGTATCCCATTCAAGAGGAACCCAATGAGGCCCACTCCAAGACACATCATCATTAAAATGTCAACTATCAAAGACAAGCAGAGAATCCTAAAGGCAACAAGGGAGAAAGAAATAGTAACATTTAGGGGCGCCCCAGTACAGCTAGCAGCTGACTTCTCAACAGAAACACTGCAAGCCAGAATGGAGTGGCAAGAAATATTTCAAGTCATGAAACGCAAAGGTCTGCAACCAAGACTGCTCTACCCAGCAAGCCTCTCAGTTAAAATGGAAGATGAAATAAGGAGTTTCCCAGACAAAATAGGCTAAAAGAATATACCACCACCAAACCAGCACTGCAAGAGTCTATGAATACCCATTTCCTTTCATAGTTGCCAATAGTTGATATTACCAATATTTTTTAATACGTATTAATCTGATTGTGACAATGATGTGTTATTTTTAATTGTTCCTTTATTATTTGATGAAAATAAACCTGTTTTTGTTTATTTCTTGCCTATTTCTATTATTTTGAAAGAAAGCTTTAAATGATGTTTTGGTGTTCTTTATCTGTTTTTTGATTAAATGTTTGTAGAATTTTTTTCCCTAAAAACAAAACAAAACAAACCATTAACTCTTTTTTATATGTGTTATACTTTCCTATTCTATTACTTGTCCTTTAACTTTTGCTATAAGTATATTACTGTATAGTTTTAAATGTTTAATATAGTCATATTGTCAATATTTTACTTTATAGCTTCTGGGTTTGAATATTTTACTTTGGGTCATGAAAAATATTAGCTTGTATTTTCCCCTAAAACTCCTTAGATTCTACATATTGATTTTTAACTCACCTGAATATTTCTTGTGTGATGTGAGAAATAGGGCTCTATATTTGTTTTATTTCAAGTAATAGTTGTCCATTCACCTTATTTGTTGAATAAGCCTTGTTTTACCCATTGATGTGAAATATCAACTTAATCATATATTATACTGTTAGACAGATATATACATTTGTCTCTATGATGCTCACTATATTTCATTGATCTACTTGATTATTTCTCTGCTGGTGTCATGTTGGTTTAATGGCTGAGACTTTATATGGGTTTTAAATTTTTTAATATTTTATAATTAACTTCAACATTAAAAAAATAAATAAAATCAATCCGCATTTAAGAAAGAAAGAAAGAGAGAGGGATGGAACTCCTACCTTTAGCAACAACATAGATGGAACTGGAGAATATTATGCTAAGTGAAATAAGCCAGTTGATGAAAGACAAATACCATAGGATCTCACCTATAAGTGGACTCTATTCAACAAAATAATCGAATGAACAATATAAACCACAGGCATGGAAACATGGAGCAGGCTGAAAGTGACCAGAAGGGATGGAGAAAGAGGACAATGGTGGAAAGAAGGGGAAAGGACTAGACAAAGAACATGTACGAATGACCCATGGACAGGGACATTGGGAATTGACTGTGGGATCAGCGAGTGGGGGAGGGGTTGGTAGAAGGGGGTAATGGGGGAAAAATTGAGACAACTGTAATAGAATAAACGTGATTTATAAACTAAAAATGTGATAAGGAAGGTGATCAAAACATACAAACTTCCAGTTATAAGATAAGTACTAGGTATGTAATGTGCAACATGATGACTACAGTTAACCCTGTTCTATGATATATAGGAAGGTTGTTAAAAGAGTAAATCCTGAGTTCTCATCACAGCAAGAAAACTTTTTCTTTTTTTCTTTCTTTTATTTTTATTGCATCTATATGAGATAATGGATGTTAGCTGAACCTAGTGTGGTTTCATAATATGTGTAATCAAACCACCACGCTGTACAACTTAAACTTATACCATGATGTATGTCAATTATTTCTCAATAAAACTGAAAAAAATAAAAAATAAAAATTCATATGTTTGTGTAAATAAATAAATAAAGCCACTGTCATCATAAATACAAATTTCCTTTTCTCTTATTAATCATCAAATTCAATAAATGTTCTACATGTAGCTAACATTGAAATTATTTTTTAATAAATATAACGTCTTTTTCTTTCTACTACTATATAGTTCCTTTGAATAATCTCTCCTCAAAATAGTGATTGATTCTGTTTTAAAATTGTCCACCATGGATAAACATGAATTGGGTTTTAAAATCTCATTTAGTCTGTTAAGGGTAAATTTTTCTTTAATTCATAGAATCTTGGAGGTAAATCACAGGGTGATAAAAACTTAGATGTCATCGGGTCTAATCTGGCACATGAAACAGAACATAGTGGCTTTAAAATAATTATTCTATCTCTGGCTAGTGTGGCTTGGTGGATTGAGCACTGGCCTGTGAACCAAAGGGTCACCAGTTTGATTCCCAGTCAGGGCACATGCCTGGGTTGCAGGTCAGGTCCCCAGTAGGGAGCAACCGCACATTGATGTTTCTCTCCTTCGCTTTCTCCCTCCCTTCCCTTCTGTCTAAAACTAAATAAATAAAATCTTTTTATAAAATAAAATAATTATTCTATTATAACAGGTAAGTAGCTGTATTTGTTGACTCTTTAGCTTAGTGGGTCGCATACTTAGGTTGAAAACTAGAGAAGCAAGAGTATCCCTGGGTTCCCCTGTTTAATGAGCTTTTCCTTGTCACTGTTAGTAAATTTAGCAGGGGTATCATGTAGGTTTGTGTTCACCATGCCTCCCCTGTACTGCTTTGCAATGCACAGGCTTGCTTCTGCTCACGACATTCTCTAGGCTCCCTCTCAACTGTCCTCTGGCTACATTAGCCCATGATCAGCACTGACAAGACAGTAAATAGAGAAAGGGGGACATCAGAATGTTTGTCTGTCTATCTGTCTGTCTGTCTGCCTCTCTTGCCTTTCTTCTCCCCCTTCTCCTCCCCCTCCTCATCCTCCTTTCTCTCTCTCATTCAGAAATTATCTCCTTCATGGTCCCACCTACAGCTAGGTTGTTTCCTGGCTTCTGACCTCACTTTGTCCTTCAGCCCTAGGGGTGGTGGTTGCTTCCACTTTTACTGATTCCTGGGTTGTCTCACTATCCTCTTTTCAAATCTTCCATCTCTTTTTTTTTTTTTGCCAACATCTCTTTTTATAATCTAATAATTTTTTTTCCATGTTAGATGTCCTTCATTGTGCTTGTACCGTGTGCTTCATTATTCCAGCCTAGTACCAATAAGATTAGCTTAATGAGGTCAAGAACACACTTCAAATGTGCCCTGCCCTCTACTGGTACTTTGTATAGTTACCTCCTTCAATCCTTAAATGATCTCACGTGTACAAATTACAATTTCTGTTCTACAGATGAGGTGTGGAAGGGCTGGAAAAGTACAGGTCACAGTCACAGAAGAGGGAAGTGGGCAATTAGCTGTTGGCAGCATAGACTGTGGAGCTATGTATCTTCGTTACCAGCTCTGCCACTTTCCAGGTGGATGACTGTGGACACTTTACTTGATCTCACTTTATTTGATCTCTGTTATTTTTATTTGCAAAATGGAGTTAATTACAGTTTCTACTCCAGAGAATTGTCACAAAGATTCAATGAGTTAATCTTACTAAGTACATGTAACAGTTCCTAATGTAGAATAATAGCTAAAAAAACTGTTGGTTAATTTCTTAAAACCCAATCTGCTGATCACAAGTCCTCTACACCTTCTCCAGCTGTTCCAAAGCTCTCTAGACTTTCTTCTCAAAGTGGGCCCTACAAATATCTTAGGTGAGTTTCCTGGAAGCAGAGCTGAAGGTGGGTTTATGTGTAAGTGCAGGGCAATGCTCTCTGAAGAAACACTTAAGGAAGAGAGAGAAACAGGTGTGGATGGGAAAGGAGACATATCCTAAACCTGACAAGCTCAGAGGAGGCCAATATGGTGGGCCCTACAAACTAAAAGACCAAAAGTAACCACATAGGATGGCCTGGACATCAGAATTCCTAACTAAAATTGGGTCATGATGAGTAGTCACACCCTAGGCCTGTAGTTTCCTTGACAAAGGTCAGTATTTACCCTAAGCAAGCCTGTGTATTGTCTTTTTTCATCTAAGGTAACATACCTTTGGAATGTCAGTGTAATTTCCTTTTCCAGACCCCCCAGGGCATATCCAGAGCAGAGACCACAGGACCCTGCATTGTTACCTTGTTCCCTGAATACCATCTCTATGTGCTATAAAAGTTAATTATGAACTATCTTATGCTCACTTATGTAAAAGACGTATTTGTCTCTGTTTTACGTTTTTACCTAATCCCAGAGATTTCCCTGCTTTGCTTTCCCCTGCTTCTTAGTTTACCACCAATGGATTTCAGGTAAACTCCCTCCCTGCCACATCTCCTCCTTTGATTCTAATGTGTAAAATAAGCTGCAAAATTGCTGCCATTCTTAACTGAGGAGACGACGTACAGAGAAGGAAATTGCAATCCAGAAATATTAATTAAATTGCTTAAGGTGGTGCAGAATCTGACCCTGTCTTAACTTTCTGGGTCCTGATTCATATCCCTGGAACAGTCTTTAAGAGACTGATTTACTAGGTTGCCTTTCCAAGTTAGCTTGAATCGGTAATAGAACTTTGTGAGCCAAACCAGAATTTTGAGTGTAAACTTAACTTTAGAAGCCAAAGTAACAGACACAAGGCCAAATCTAAAAGAAAGGGGGTAAACAATTCATGAAAAACTAAATCAAGAATTAGAAATTAGACTGGAGAAGAAACAGGGTATAATCAAGAGAGGAGGGTGACATTTCAAACTATCCAAGCTCATGTATATGTAGTATTATGTATATTAGCTAGCTGAAACATAAACTACCGAGATAGTCAACCAAAGAACTAAGGGGAGAGCTGAGATTGAAATCCAGCTTTCCAAAATTAGAAATAATTACGGACGATCATAAATTCCAAGACAAAGATTATGGACTTTATGTTTGCAAATCTTGCTAGTCAATCTCTTTTTGCTTTTTATTTTATTATTTTTCATGGGCCCACATTAGATTATTTCACATGAATAGCTAATTCTTGAGTAAGAAGGGATTTAAACAGACTTTTACGTAAAGGAAAATGGGATGACCTAAGGAAAATAAACATTGAAGTAGGAATATACGTGTACAGTATGACCCAGCAATTACACCACTGAGCATTCATCCCACAGAAATGTATATTTAAATCCACATAGAAGTCTGCACATGATTGTTCATGTCAGCTTATTTGTAATGGCCCCAAACTAGAAATACTAAAAATGTTCTACAACAGGCAAATAGTTAACAAACTAAGATATATCCATATCATGGGATATGACTCAGCTATAAAAATAAATGCACTATTGATACAAAAAAAAAAACCAAACCCTGCCATTCTTTGTCCTTTTTTTTTTGTTTTTGCTCAATCCTTCCATCCCCTCAGCATGTCCCCACCCAAACAGCTGTCAGCTTGCTCTCTATCTGTGTATTTTGTTTGTCAGTTCATTTTGTTCATTAGATTCCACATATAAATAAAATCATATGGTATTTGTCTTTCTCTCACTGGCTTGTTTCACTTAGCATAATGTTCTCCAGGTCCATCCATGCTGCCTCAAAGGGTAAAATTTTTCTTCTTTTTCATGACCAAGTGTATTCCATTATGTAACTATACCATAGCTGTTTTATCCACTCATCTACTGATAGATGCTTGGGCTGCTTCCAAATCTTGGTTATTGTAAATAATGTTGAACATAGGAGTGCATATATTCTTTCAAATTAGTGTTTTGAGTTTCTTCAGATAAATTTCCAAAAGTGGAATTGCTGGGTCATAAGGCACTTCCTTTTTTAATTTTGGAGAAAACTCCATGTTGCTTTCCATAGTGGCTGCACCAGTCTGCGTTCCCACCAACAGTGCTTGAGGGTTCCTTTTTCTCCACATCCTCACCAGCACTCTTTGGAGCATTTCCTCAATTTATTAAGGATCAATAACTTCCCAGAAATTGTCATTATTTTGGCTTAAATAAACTCATAAAAATTCTCTAAAAGTTTGGATATTATGCTGACACAGGATTGGGTAAGGATGTGGTTTCAGCTAAAGACTGGCTCCAGCCTGATCCCATTTTGCTGAGGATCTCTGAAGCAGAACTTACACCCAGAGTTTGCCCTGCCTTCTGTTCCTACATATCTGTGAGTCACTGGACACCTGACTGCAGAGAATGAGGGTAGGCAGGCATAAACAACAGCACAGGGAGAATCCTTTAGAGGCTTTAACACCAAAACAGGAACTAGATACACTGAAAAGGAATGCACAGGACCTGAGAGAGTCACCTCCAGCAGGATAACCCGGTGGAAGGTCAGCAGCATTGGCATCTTCTGTGAGCTTGTTGAAAAGACCATTGCAGGACCCATCTCAGACCTTCTGTATCGGAATCTATAATTAGCCAAGACCCTGTGTATTTGCATATTTAAGATTGAGAAGCCTATTTTAAAGAAGTTGAGTATGTATGTGAATGTATGCAGGTATGAATGAAAGTCTTCAATATTACTTCCAACTCAGTTAACATTTCTATCAGAAAGTTTAAATTCTTGTTTTTCTAGTATTATAGTATGTAATAAACCACAACTGCAGTGTTCCTTTTAAAAATAAAATGAATGAGGCAAAAAGTATTGTCTTAAAAACTACAAATAGGAAAACAAGAAGCAGATGACTAGCTATAATAGTTCATAGCTAACTTTGCTGTTTTTCTATATAGTCTTGAGGGCCTCACTGGACCATGTGAATAAGACATGCCATGTGTCAGCAAAGCTCTCTAGGGTCTAACTCTAGTCCAGCTATGGAGCAGCTGTCCATGAGCTTCATAAATATTTGTATCCATTTTATAGGAGACACAAATCCCCCTGACATTGAGCTAACTAAGCTACAAAATTACCTGGAAAGAGATCCAGTTTGGAGTGGTGATCCATAGAATTTTAGAAACAAAGCAAGTGGCCGATATTTTGGATTATAATGTTTCTGAGGTCTGACTTGGAGATTTAGAGAGGACTAAAACAGATAAATTTGTAAGCCCTCATACGTCAATGAGAATTTAGTGGAAAGAGTATTTGTCTAATTCTTACCTTCTAATCACCCAGAATGCCGCCACACATCTTTTAATTGTTCTACACATTTATTAGCAAATATTAGTGCAGCAAAAAGGGAACAAAAGCTCATTAACATGCCACACAATTTCACAAGACATATTGCAAGAAAAAGTGACTAAAGATCAATGATATCCCAGGGTCTTGTCTTGGTGGATGCATTCCTGCTGGAGAGGGAGAAGTGGACTTCTAATTCCTGGTGGATGGGGTCTCATTCCTGGAGGAGGCATGCCAGTCGGTGTCCCTCAAGCAGGGTGGTCTCATACCAGGTGGAAGAGCCATAATGCCTGGAGAAGGGGGTTGTTTGGCCCATAGGTGTGGAAGTAGTACCCGGACCTGATACTGAGTTGGGGCTCCAACAATGCTGGCCGTGGCAGCAACTGCAGGAACTGTAAGAGTGCCTTGTTCCTGTGGAGTCATTTCCTGCTGGGAGGGTCCCCTTACGCCTCAAGCAGGATCTGCTGATCTCACAGGAGCCTGTGGAATTGGAACACCAGCTTAAATAAGCTCATAAGCCTCCTCTGCCAGCAGCCCTTCCAACCCCAGGACTCCCTGCAGCTCTGCAAGTGGTATTGGAGCAATGCCAGTATTTTGCAGGGGGAGGTACTTCCGCAATCATAGAAACTAAGTTCTCCCTACACAGCAATACCAGCCCCAAGAATTGCTTTACTTTTCATTCTGGCTGCTTCACATTCTTTGGCTTATCTTCCTGAACTCATTGCAATCACAGAGGATCACGTTCATATGTTTGTCAAAAGGCTTAAAGGTGCCAGTGAAAATCCGGCTGTATTGAAGGATGTGGCTCTTTCTATAGTGGGTGTGCTGCAGCACCTTGCTGCTCTTTCCCACAATTATGATGGCTGTTCCAGAAATCCCATATCCACAGTAAAGTTTCAGGATCCTTAAGAACTAGGGGAAGGCTACAGATAAAAGAGTGACGCAGGTTGTGCTACAAACAATACAAGTTGGGGCAGAAGTTTCAAGTAGTAGGTGAAGCCTGGGATGTTCCAAGACTGCTTTCAACTCTTCATGGTGTCTCAGCTAAGAAAGCCTGTCTCAGTTCCACATGGAAGTCCACCACAGGAACTTCCTTACTGCTGCTGAGTTCGCCTCGGCTACACCTGACATTCTTGGGTGTTTGGAGAGGCTGTCCTACATTTGACCAGGATATCCACCTCTGGTGCATGCTCTAGTGCAGTCCAACTCAGCCAAAGTGGTCCATGCCTGGCCTGCTCCACAGCACCCCTGGCCCCCCTCATCAGGCAACTCTGGTGCCGCTGCAATCTGCCACATTCATAACTTTTATAACAGCATTTCTCTACTGTGTGCTTTTTGAAAACAGGGTATGCATTTGTAGAAGAGGTTTTAAGTGCTCATCCATGTTCATTTCTTGTTTCCTTCCTGGTTACATGGTTTAGATGGGGCATATGATTAATTCTAGTCAATGAAATGTGAGTGGAAGTAATGCATAAAACTTCCAGGTGGAAGCATTTATTAATGAGTGTGAGAACCCTCACTTTCTTTTTTGCTGATGGGGTCATTTAACACCTCCTGTTGATATGATAATGGTTCAAGTTGAAGAAAATCTGGTTCCTCAGTTCACTAGACAGGTACCCACTTACCTGTACTTGACTTCACATGTATTTGTTTGCTCAACCACTGAGTTTTCGGAGTTGGTCTTTTGTAGAATCTTACAATTACCCTGATTAATACAACATAAGCAATCAATATTATGGAAGTTTGGGAGCGAAAATATTAACATAGTCTAAGATCAGTTAACTTGGAGACAGAAGACCCAGATTCAAGTCTTGACTCCAACACTTACTAGGTGTGTAAGATTAGGAAAATCATTAATTAACTCTAGTATTAAGTAAAATTAGATTGAGCTACATAATCTCTAAGATCCTTTTTTATCAACTTCAGCATTCTATAACCCTTTGAAGCCCTCCTGTTTCCTCCTGTTAGTGTAAATCTCCTCCCCTTCCCATATCTTATATCTTGCCTAATTATTGTAAATGATAAACTCTTTAAATCTCAGTGCATACATTATGCAAATCTTACAAAGCTATTCTTTATAAAATGTCATGGAATCAGTTCATGCCTATAAAAATACAGCATTTTTTATGAATTTCTGCTATACATAAGCAATATTTACAAGGCCACGCTTGATTTAGCCATCTGCCTGATTCACAACTGAGTCTTTCAAAGAAGCCATCGTTGCCACATTGAGGGGTCTGCCCGCCAAAATCAGTCCTATGAAACTGAACAGTTTTTGCTATCATTAAATAGATAAGTTTCCTTCTGGGTTTAACCTCAGTCTAATATCCTCTGGAATACTGGAGACCAAGGCATATTGCAGCTGAGAAACTTATTCTCTCTGGACTCTCAGGAGTTATTTTGACCCTTTGGGGCTGCAGGGTGCCACTTAGTAAATTACTTATGTGTGGATTTTTTGGGGGGGCCACCAAGTTTGTCATTTATTGCTATTGCTATGACATCCAGTCTCTCCACGCAGGTACCCACTACCTTTTCTTTTCTTATCTTGCCTTTGATATGTCAGATTTTAAGCTACAAAACTTTGGCTGCAGTAGACAGTAATAGTTTCCATCCTCCTTTGAAAAAGAAGGTGCAAACTCTTGACTTTTGAAGTGAAAAACCAAGATTATTACAGGTTTTTTTAAATGCTGAGCTCTGAATATTGATCTGAGGGAAAAGATCAGGGGACTGGAGTAAGACAAGGGAGAAAATTGGGGTGAGAAAGGGCACATAGGGAAGAAGTACTTTGATTATTTCAGATGGTGCATTGTTGTTTGTAAAATGAATACATACTCTCAGCCTGGGCCGTCTTTTCAGGGTTCTGAAAACAGGATGAATTTTCTTTGTGACTGCCTGTCTGCTTATGTATTATCCTCTCTGGAGCTGCTCCAGCCACTGCCCTCTTCACCCCTGCTGCTCCAAGATTAATTGTGTTGGGCCTGTTGTTTCTGTTAGGCACTGTTTCTAAGGAAAAGTCCTTTGGTCACAGCCTTCTCTGGATGCCCTACTCAAATGCATATTCAGTAACACCAGAGAACAAATCACTTCCATCTACAAGGAAATGCAGCAGCAAATGTAGGGCAGACAAAAATAGATTTTTCTCATTTTTTCCCCACAGTGGGTGAAGTCTGTGAGGAAAGTAGGAGGCAGCATAGATACTGGCGGAAAATAGAAACAGATTCATAGATACAGAGAACAGACTGATGGTTGCCAGAGGGGGCGTGTTTGGGGGCTAGGTGAAAAAGGGGAAGGGATTAGGAAGTCCAAATTGGTAGTTACAGAATAGTAACAGGGATGTAAATTACTACATAGGGAACATAGTCAATAATATTGTAATAATTATGTATGGAGCCAGGTGGGTACTGGAAATAGAGGGAGGATAATTTTGTAAAGTATGAGATTGTCTAACCAGTATGCTGTAAACCTGAAACTAATACAGAATAATGAATGTAAACTCTAATTGAAAAAAAAAATACTGCTGGAATGTCTGGGATGGGAGGTATTGTTTGCATTTCATCCTTTTGTTTTTGTATTTTTTGTATTTCAAAATTCGATTGGAAACATAGGTGCTCCTGTGTTGTTCTTTCTCGAGTGTACAAAAAATAACTACAAATGAAAAATTAAACATTTTTCCTACTAAGTCATACTAAAGGGAACATTACTCAAATTTTAGTTTTATGTCTTGCAGTAATCTATTCTCTTATGCTCTCTGAGTTCCTTAGAACTCTAACATCTATTGAAATCATTAGAACTAAAGTTTAGTCTTTTTTTTCCCTCTTTGGCTTTGAGCATACATTTGAGCATCCTGATTCATTCTTTTCCCATATTCAAATGACTTTGCAATTATTTTTCTATTCCCTGCTTCTTTCTACTGCTGTTTGCCTCCTAATCTGAGTTTGCTGCCTTCCATCTCTTTCTAGAGACATCTCAGTTTCCCTCTTCTTTGAAATAAATTGCTTTGTTCTGCCTTCCTATTCAGAAATATAACCCTATTTCCCAATTCTTTATTTTTTTTACCTTTTTCTTTCCAATTTCTATCATAATCCAAATCAATTCTACTTGCTTTTACCCCACTGGCAGTTGGTGCCAAGACTGACAAAAGAATATAGAATGACAAAATATTTAGTTTGTTTACTAAGAAATTAAAATGTATATTTCTTATTAGGGTGATATTTCCCCCATGCCTTGTTAGCATTGGGGAAGATGAATGTCATTCCACAAAACTACACTCACAATGATCTTATTCTTGGTAAATATTGCAAATTTCACTTGATGATAAATTAAAGATAGTCAAAATTGTGTGATAATTCTCCCATCTATTGAGTAGAAGAAGCTCCTCTCTCTTGAACCTGGGTGGGCTCTGTGACTGCTTTGAAGTTTGGCTATGCCAGTTTGAGGGGCCAGACTGAGTAGACTGGCCACTCTTTCTGCTCTACCTTGGAACACTCACTCTAAGAGCCCTAAGTCACCATGAAAAAGTCCAATTAGCCTTCACCATGCTGGAAAGCCACATGCAGGTGTTGCTTGCAATAGTCCCAGCTAAGTTCAGCCTTCCTGCCAAGTTCTAAGCACACAGACTGAAGCCAGCATGGACTTCCAGATTAGCCTCCTGCCAGCCAGTACCATGAAGTGATCTCAGTCAAAGCCATCAGGAGCAGAAGAACCAGCCTGCCAAACCATCCCAAGTTCCTGACCCATACAATTCTGGAGTATAATAGAATGGCCGTTGCTCTGAGACTCTGTGTTTAGAGTGATTTGTTATACAGCAGTTAATAACTGGAATGTCATTAATGTTGCCAGACTTTACCATGGGCTGGTGGGCCTGGAGGGACCATCAGACAAGATGCATTTCTTCCCTTGGGCCAACTTAGAGCCAGAGAAGCAACTGACCGTATTTCTTCTTGCTCACTTAGCCAAAGGATAATAATATTCCTCTTAGCCTGAAACTAGTCCACATAATCAGGACCTCAGTTCAAAATTCAATGTGAAAAAATTTAAATTTCTTATTTTTCCCAAGCACCTTCTGCTTTAAGGTTTTAATCCACTACCTGTGTCATCAGAGAATCCTTCCTTTTTCCTGGGATCAGTGAACTATGGCCTCTGGACTGCCTGCTTTTGTATGTCCTGAAAGCTTATAATGTTTTTTACATCTTCAAATGACTGTTTTTGAAAGCAACAAAAAGTAACATGCTACAGAGACAAAAATATGGCCTGCAAAGTCTAAACTATTTGGTATCTCAACTTTTACAGAAAAAAGTTTGCCAACCTTTAGTAAAGAAAAGCATTGGGAGATCACATAATCTTCAGCTGTTCATCTTTTTCTATGTTTCAACCTCTGAACTATTTACCCTCCTGCTTAGATAACAGGCACCAGTGGATATACAATATACCCTTTTCCCATCTACAAGTTTCCTTCGGTCTTGCAGTTTTCCTTGCTGTTGCTGCCCACAAGGGCAATCATCTAGCTCTTTCTGCTCCACACATAGGAAACTCTTGGATGAAGCCCTCTGCCACTTCAGTCCTTCTCAGGCCCACAGATATTATTCCCAGAAACCCTATGGAGCTACATCACACACTCCCTGCCTACACGTTGCATTTCTTTTTTAGAATATGCTGCCAGTACCATGTCCTGTCTGGGAAGGGGTATGGGTCTCCTCTACCCATACATCCTTCATCTTATCTACCAGTCCTCTTTTCCCCCTGGACTCACTCCTGGACAAGAAAGTGAAGATATTCAAAATGCACTTATTATTTATTGGGACTCAATGAAATGGCCAGCATTGTGCTAGACACTTCAGATACACCAGTGAAGAAAAGAAAGATCTCTTCTATAATTCTAAAAGGAGGCAGACAGTAAACAATAGAAAAAAATTAAATAACTAAGGCATCTGTATACTAAAAGTGTAATAGGAAAAGATCAAATAAACAGAGGAAGAGCAATAAGTTGGGGATAGAGAGTCTTACTCAAGCCTTACTGAGGATGTGATTTTGAATAAAAACCTGAAGGAGGAGAGCAAATGAACCAAGTAGATATCCAGAAGAGTATGCAATCTACTGAAGGCAACGCTATGCTGACATATTCAGTCAACAGAAAGGAATAGTAAAAATGGAAAATGTGATCAGATTGAGAGAAGATGTGTGTAACATCTAGTAACCCTTGCTATGGATTTTTTGGCTTTGGTGGAAACTTCGTAAGGTTTTGAGCAGAGAAGTTGGCCTGATCTGGCATAGGTTACAACAGGAATCACTTTGAGCCTGGGGCAGGTGAGGTTGGGAAAGGTCAAGAGTAGAAGCAGGTTCAATGATGGGGGGGGGGGGGGGAAGCAGAAGCAGGTACACCTGTTGGGAAACTATCAAAATAATCTAGCAAGGCATTCAGACTCAAGGTCTCAAGGTGACAATAACAGAGAGGTTAAGAAGTGTTAGGCCTCACAATTTCCAAGGTTCCCTTATTTCTCCTTTAAAGTTTTTCTCTTTTCTCAGCTCAAATATTATTTTATAGATTAAAGGTATAAAAGTCTTGCTCTTTGATGATCATGTAGTCTCCCATATCTGTGGACTAGGTCCTGAATTGTTGACCTTCCCCTCAAGACCCAAGGAAGAATTACCTTTTTCTCTATCTTCCAGGGAACATATCCTTTCCCTGCAGCAATGGGCCTAGAATAGCCTCACTCCAACTTGATCAATGAAAGAAGAAAAGGACAATGGCAAAGGCAAAGGTGTTACACTTATCCTGAACTCTGACATCTGATTTTTAAGCCAATACTCTGCAGGGCTTTCTCTCTGGGTTTGATTTTACTCCCGTAGCAGACTAGTGACTGCCCTCAGGCTAAAAGACATAAAAAATGGAAAACTCCTCAGGCCTCATTCTCATTTTTATCGTGTCAACTCCTCTGCAGTTATCTGCTTTCTTCTTGTTTTCCCATGTCCTTACATAGTAGTTTTCTTTGGTTTGTTTAGAGTTTATAGTTGTTTTCTCCAGGAATGTTAGTCAAAAAGAATTACTCAAACATTACCAAAAGTGAAAACCCACCACTCTTCTTGTGTCTTCAGTTACTTCTCTCTCTTCCATATGTTCAAGAGCACACTGCAGGGCTGTATTTCTTTGTCAAGTGCTTTGCTACACGCTGTGTGATTCCTGGGCCAGCAACACTGGCCTCACCTGGGATAGAAATACAAATTCTCAGGCCCTATCCAAGATCTGATTAACCAGAATCTGTACCATAACAATATTCCAGGCACATTAAATTTGATAAGCACTGGCATAGAGCACACTGAGGGCCACATCATGGATACTTGGCAAATGCCAACTGGAAGAGTAAATAAATAAATTGGTCAGCTCAACATTTACTATTAAGCAGATATATTTGCATTGAGAAACCATTTTCCTCTCTGATTTTAATATCAAAATCTGTTTTAAAATATTTTCCCCCTAAGAGAACTCTTCCTAAACTACTGAGAGATTTGGTTGGTCAATATGCATCTGAACAGTGAAGCAGAGATATTTTAAAGCTCCATCAAAAAATAGAAAGTATGATCAATGTCAGTCATTGCATTTATAGGAGAACCAGCATCATGTGCAGTATAATTGAAACGAGAAACTTTATGAATCAATCTCATGTATTTTTATAAAAAGATTTCCCCCCAGCTTCTAGTCAACAGATGTAAATCTCCCTGCAAAAAGAATCTCCCACCCCATCCATGCATAAATTCCTCCAGATGAAAGCATTCTTATTCATTGGCAAGCAAAGCTGATGTTATTTATGGGCCCTGGCAAAGCAGATTCTGTCATAAAAATATTTCTGATAAATGTTCATAATTTAGAAAGCTACAAAATAATTTTCAAATATAGAACATAAAAAAACAACACAAGCCACATAAATGTATTCCTTTTACATTTATAAATAATTCTACCTGATGAAAATTTTTCCAGTCTTTGTCACTTAATGGTAACTCTTGATGCAATTTTATAGATGGCATTCTTTAAAGGCAAATCATAACTTTAAAGCATCATGTGAAAAACAATGCAAGTGAAGATGGAGGTGTAGGTAGCACACTTTACCTCTTTGCACAGCCATAGAAAGAATTACAAACAGATCTCAAAACTAAACACCCAGAACCATCAGAAGATCTAACTTTGTGTAAGTCTGACAACCAAGGATTTAAGGGAGCCACATTCATCCAGATGGGTAGGAGAGACAGAGTTATGGAGGTGGGAGGAGAGGTGGAGTGGTGCAGAGAGGCGGTGGTGGCAGTGGAACAGACAGCCCCACATTCACATGGGGTGGATAAAAATTGGGAGGGACATCTTGGGAGTTAGTGATCCCAGCTTCAGGCCAGACCACATAGCCCAGGGATCCAGCATCAGAAAGATAAAACCCTAGTTTTAAATGCCCTAGTGGGCATTTTATCTCTGGCTATAAAAACCAGTGGTGGCTGGGGTGGCAGAAGAAACAGCTGCAATTTCACCACTTACAAGGCCTGCATGGAGCAGCAGAAGAAACTGCCAGGTTTTCTCCATTTGAAGGGTGTCTTGGACCTAGAGTGTACCAAAACCACCCACTTTAGGTTTCACTGTCAGGGCAGCAGCTACTGGAAGTGGGTGAAGTGACTAGAAAAGGGGCAAGTGCTGGTCAAACTTCCAGAAGACATGCAGTGGCATTGCTCCCTCTCTGAACCCTCCCCCTACACAGAGCCACAACAGTGAAACAGGTTGCCCTGCCCTCGCATTTACCTAAGTCTCTGCCCCACACTGTGTACAGGTACCTTTTTTACAAAGGCCATGCTACTAAGACAGTAGTAAAAGCAGCTCTACCTAATACACGGAAACAGAAACAGGGAGGCCACCAAATTGAGGAGGCAAATAGACACGGGGATGCTGAGAATAGCACAGGAAATGGACAAGCCAAAGAACTTAAAAAGTATGATCCATGGACATGAACTAAGTGGGGTGATTGCTGGAGGACAGGGGAGTATTTGGCCGGTGGGGGTGGGGGGTGGAAATTGGTACAAATGTAATAGCATAATCAAAAAAAATATGAAAAAAAGAAAAAGAAATCTAGTGAGCAAAAGTACTATCAAATAATAAAGAGTTACAAATAAAGCAGGAAAAAATATCATCAAGAACAACTTTTAACACATACACAGAAAAGCAACAAAAACATGTTTGTCCATCTGGACCATGATAGTTATTTCATCCACAGACATTAAAATATATCAAAATTCTTACCCATAATGAAACAAGTCCAACATCTTCCCTCCTTCCAAGTGGTCAGTGATTCCTATTACCACATAGTAAGTAAAAGCTAAAATGTTTATTTTTTTGTCTATTCTGGTCATGTAATGTCATTAAATAAGTGGTGATTTGTGTGACACTTCTAAATAAGAATGGAACAACACATTTGATAATAAACCCTTTTTATTTTCATTATTTTTATTGTTTTAATTTTTATTGATTTGAGAGAGGGGATGGGAGAGAGAAAGAGAAACATCCATTTGTTGTTCCTCTTATTTATGCATTCATTTGGTTACTTCTTGTATGTGCCCTGACTTGGGATTGAATCTACAACTTTGGCATATTGGGATGGTGCTCTAACCAACTGAGCTATCCAGCTAAGAAAATAATCAACCCCTTTTAAGAAGAAAAATATCATTTTTATTTGAATGTCAAAATAAATTCCTTTCTTAGTAAATAGATGGAGTAGCTATCAATATTTAAAAATCAGCTAATAATTGGCAGCTATGAATTCTCAAATCAAGGGGGAAAAGCAGAAATGAAATTACTACAGAAATTGGAAAATAAATGTCAATATTAAAAGAACATTTCCTGGTTTTTAATTGACGTGGGCATTTAGATTGGCCAATAACATGTTATTTAACTGTCCTAATTTGGTGAAGGCTTCCCAGAGGACCCAGCAAGATCCCAGAGGACCAACAGTATCCACCCCTTCCCCTGGCTTTTCAGTGGGATCACTGCTAATGGAGATATGGGTCCATTTCTACAAACTCTGCATTGAATGATAATTAGAAACATGAATCCCAGCCCAAACACACCTTGGCTTAAATCCTGTCTCTATCATATATTAGTGATGTGACCTTTGGCAATTTAATTAACTCCTAAGCCTCTGTTTTTTCATCTTTAGAATCAGGAGAAGTTATAATCTCCCTTATGTCATAGGACTGTTGAGAGAATTAAATGAGACAATTCATAGAATGTCCTTATTATAGTGCTTAACAGAGATTAACAATCTACAAACAGTTCCTGCTCCTCCTCCTTCTCCCCTTCCTTGTTCTTTCTGCTCTTGCCATAATGGACTTTTTCAAGGTGTAAAATCTGTTTGGTCTAACTTCTGTTGGGTAAGTGGTGCCAGCCACGACTCTGAAATAGTTCACGTCTAGAGCAGCACTGTCTCACAGACTTCACTTAACGATGGGAATGTTCTAACCTATGCTGCCCAATATGGGAACCACTAACCACATACGGCTAAGGGGCACTAGAAGTGTAGTTAGTGTAACAGAGGAACTAAATTTTAAATCTTATTTAAATTTAACTAATTTAAATACAAATTTAACTAGTCATAGGTGGTTAGTGGCTAGAATAGTACAAATCTGGAGCAAAGGTTACAAGCTCAGGAGTAGAGAGGTGACAAAAATGAGTGAAGTGAGTTGAGTCAATGAGAGGGCATGGTGGGACCCATGGAAACTACAGACACATCCCTGTCTACAGGAATTAGCCAGTAGTAGCCTCAGCCAGTAGTGCTTGGTAGGTGTATGTCTAGCTCTTCTAATGTTTCAGGAGAAGTCAGAAATGCAAGTTTTCATGCAGTCTTCTTATTCTTTAAAGTATCAATTAATTCTAAAAATTTTGGAACACTTTAGGCCAAACATGTGTACTAAGCAGATGTAAGACACAGAACATCAATATGCAATCTCCCGTTTAAAGCCCACCTCTAAAATCATGGAAAAGTCTCCAAAAATTAGACTGTCCAAAGGAAGAACAGGGAACATCAACCTTGTTGTATATTAGGTCATATTTGCAGGAAGTGTTACTTTTTGAGAACCCCATTCATGATGGCCTCAGTGCCTACATCCAATCTTTAGAGGCTGCCTGTTTTGGGACCTCGATTCCATATGTTTATAATATGAAATAAGGTAGTTGCAGAAGAACCTTGCAAAGGCATTAGCGTTTCCTGGTCCAGCTCATCCCCAGAACTACACAAAGTTGTAGTATAAGCCTCTCTCCTAGAAAGAGGGGTGACAGGGACAGGAACCAGGTCAGTCTTCATGTTCTAAACCCTTAGCACTGTGGCAACCCTCAACTGACGGAAAAGCAAAGAAGATTCTGTCCTTCTTGAATATGAAGCTCCCTGGAAACTGGTAACTTTGTGAAGCCACCAGAGTTTTCATCCAGTATATTTCTCCATGCACTCACTTACTAAATAAATATTTGTTAAGCAACCCCTATGTCCAAATCACCAGTGACACCTCCTTGCCCACCATTTGGGTATGGAATGTAGGGTTAGCTTTCAGCCTGGTCTGTGTGTGGGAACTAAATGCAAAGGCAGCAGAGCATGCAGTTAGGAGAATTACCTCAAAGGGACCTGGGATTCAGATAATCCACCACTGTTTGTGTGTCCTAAGCAAGAGACTCCTCAATTCTTAGTACCTTACCTACAAAGTTGGGAAAATAAGAGTACTTCCTTATAAATTGGTGGGAGGGTTAAATGATAAAAGCATGTAAAGGGTTTAACATAAATATAGCAAGCCCTCAATTGAAAAGAAAACCCCTCCTGTACAACCAGATAAGGGTGCAATAGGAGTCAACTGACTTTTTTGAGAATTGCTTGTGCAGGCTGGTAATTCAAAGCAAGCTGGCTTTCAGTCAGTTGTATTATTGTTTTAAATTTCTCAACAGATGCTGTCCTCTGTCATGATGTCTGCCCCTAGCCCTGAAACACAACCGGCTCTAGAATTATCCCTCTGGAGACCTGAATATCCATAACATTGGCTTTAGTCCTTCTTGACATCACAGGTCAGTTGTACACATACTGATGTGTTGAAAATAGACTTCATATAAGTATCGACTTCTATGACACAGGGTGACCAACTTGTACTGTTTGCCCAGGACTTTACCCATGAACGTCCTATGTCCCATCAGTCTTGTGTAACAGGGACAGCTGATTATCCTGGACAAGCCAGGCATTAAGTAAAGACAATGAGGAAGGTTACCAAGAGTCTATATCACTTAGTATAACATCAGAGGAGAACAAAACTGCTCACTGAGTGTACACACACATGCACAGACATGCACTCTCATTTCAGAGCATGATTATCATAGGCCTTGCCCAAAGCCCCTGCCTGTAGCATCACACAAATCTTTCCTCCACCCACTGATCACCTCCATTTTCCCAGACTCATTTAGCTGAACCTGGAAGTACAGAGCCAGCAACCATCTCTCAAGCCCTTTCTTGTCTGCTCTGTTCTGATGTGCCTGCAAAGGGAATATTCAACTCGCTCTAAAGGAGGCCTGTGCCAAACTGATCATTGCATAATTGATTATAGGCCATTGCATTTACATTCTATGTAAATTATTGTATGAAGTAGGTGACAGGTGTTCAGAGAATATTACCCAAGCTGTCTATTGTTGAGAACATCCTGAGACCAGCTGGGGTGACGAGCCCAGAGGAAATCCCCACAGTAATTTAATAGTTCACAGGGCTTTGGGTTTGTAAGGATTACAAGGAAGAATTAAAGCGATAGGGGCCACCCACTGAAGAAGGGCCTTTGTGATTTTTCCTGGATGTTTCTACACTTGTTATTTTGTTCCCAAGGCAATTGCCACAGGGTGACCAAGATGAAAACATTAAGTGCCTGTTGCCACTTAACAGGAGAAACAAACAGAAAACATCTAGTAAGGGAGAAGCCTGCTTTGAAACCCCTACTTGAGGGTATGACAGTTTTGGGATGGATTTGTACAAGAACAAGTTTAAGGAAAATCATAGAATGCAACTTTCAGCATTAGAAGTGGACACTGGAAAAGAATAAGGTCAAACATTTTACTGATTTCTCAGGATTTATACTGTAGGTTTACAACTCAATTTTGCGGAGTTGACGAAGTCACTGCCTTGCTCTGTGTTCTAAAATTTACTTTCATTTGACCTCACTTTTTGAGTATTTCTCCCCTGTTTTCTTAGGCAGCTTTGTTATTCAGAATAAGTTTGGGTCAGAATTCACTCATTGGCTCATTCAACAAACAGTTATGATGTGCCTATTATATACAGCACACTATGTGAGACATGATTCATTTAATTTTCATCGCATGGATCATTCTGGAATATCTACTATATGAAAGTTCTAAGCAAGGCACTGAAGACAGGTTCTGTTCATGGAGCATACATTCCAAGGGGGTAGAAAGACCGTTTGGTGATACTTGCTGTGGAGAAAGTACAGTAGATAAGGGAAGGGTGAGATGTGTTGGATTAGGGAAGTGAAAAAAAATATTTAAGCAAAAACTAGAAAATGCTGGGTAAATTAAACAAGTGAGCATTTGGGGGAAGAATGTTCCTGGCAGGGAAACAGGTTGTACAAAGGTCCCGTGGCAAAGGATACATGATGGCTTGAGTCCATCGTAAGGAGTCTGAGTGAAATGGGAAGCCTTTGTAGAGTTTGAATAAAGGAGTGATGTGGTCCAAGTCAGGTTTTTCCAGGATCTGCCTGACTGCTGTCTGAGAAATAATAATGGTCAATATAGACATAGGGAGACACAATGGAAGTCTGTTGGAATTATCCAGGGGAAGAAGGCAATACACAGAGAGGAGACATAAGTCTAGCCCTCCAGAAGCATGTAACTGCTGGGGAAAACAAATCTTCACAGCATTTTATTTGAAATAAAGCAGAATGGAATAATAAAAAGCAAGCTGAGAAAAAAGTGATTAATTCTATTAGGGAAGGTGTCTTGGAGGAAATGGCTATATAAAAGACATTTCTCTGTTCATTCCTGTTTTTAACTTTTTTTAAGAGAGAGAGGAAGAGAGGGAGAAAAAGAGAGAGAGCAACATTGATGTGAGAGAGAAACATCAATCAGTTGCCTCTTGTCCATGTCCCACACCCTACCAGGAGTCAAACCAGTGACCTTTCATTTTGCAGTAAAACACCCAACCAACTGAATGAGCCACACTGGCCAGAGCTCTGTTTATTCTTTAGATCTCCCTCATTCCCTCCTCTTTCTCTTCCTTCTTACCTCTCTCCATCTCTCCATATGTCTCTTTCTTTTATTGTCTGTCTTTTGATGGCATCATTTTTTTTTTGCCTTAGTAATAGTTAGTAGTTAGCTGAACACTAACTTTTATATCAGCTTTACAGCTCCTTTCTTTTACTGGCCTGTAAAAGTTATCTGCTATACCTCTTTCTTTCCTCCCACTCAAATAGAGTTCAGTACATTGGATGATGTCTTAAAGAAGGTTTTAAGCACTGAAAGATGCATTTTAATGTTCCAAACATGACAATTCATTAAGCTGATTAAAACATCACTTGGAGTAAAAAAGGGAAGTACAGATGAAATTAGATCGGCAGAATCATGATAATGGCTGGAGCTGGGTGGTGGGCACAAGAAGGTTTAGTGTGCCATTCTCTCCACTTCTGTGAGTGTTTGAAATCTTCTCGAATAAAAGACTTAAAAGCTCATTAGACCATTCTCTTGAAAAACTGCCATCCATGTTACTAAATATTTGGGTTTTTTTAGAAATGATATCTTTGAAACTCTTTTTGTTGGGAACTGATCCCTGAATAGAATGGTTTATTATAAAAGTGAACATTTTAGGAAATAACTTTAAAATATGTGAACAGGACAGTCCAGATTTTCCTTTACATCTTGATTTGACTTAGTGACATACCAGCTATTGCTTTACAGTCTTAGTTCCATAATATTGTATTTCAGTTTGATAATGTGTATAAAACAGAGGTCATTGGAAATGACTGGCACTATCTGAAGCAGTTCTAAAATCAGGCAGAATTTCATCATTGGGGATCAGTGCATGGTCAGTGTGTCACAAATGTTTGTGGAATTGATCTCTGAAGCAATTCTTATCCACATACCTACTCATAACCAGACTTAGTCTACTATTTCTTAAAAGAATGGAACACTAGAGGTCAGTCTTCACATTGAGAAAGAATGGAAAATTATAGCACCTGACTTAAGACAGACTAACACACTTCTCAATAGCATTTTAAAGAGTGAGAAAGTCTTATTAGAATAATATTCACATATTTTATCTAATTTATATTATTAATGCAGCTAAGAAGTGGTAAAGTTATCTAGATATGCACTATATATGTTTACATTTTCATAGAGTGTATGGTAAGAAATACACCACAAATTTGATTTTATTAAAATAGTTTTAGTAACTAAAAGAATATCTAATATGATATCCTTTAGCAGTTTTGAACTTAGAATAGGGGACAGGATATTGAAATCTAAATCTAAGTAGATTAATTAAATCCTCTGCCAACATACAACCCCAAATCCAGAGCAAGTGAATGCTCCAGCAGGGACTGGCTTGCCTCCTGCTTCCCTGGAACTAGTTTTCCTCTCTGAGTAATGTCTGTGATGGACTGAGGTTCTGGACTTCTAAGTGTCTAGATAATCAGCCCTTTCCCAGTTATTTGTGCATCACCAGATTTTTCTCTCTCTGAACACTCTGTTTGATCTTATATTACTCCACAAAGCATTTTCTTCTCTCTATACAGATGACACCTACCAGCACACCAACATCTCAGACACTAGCATGTTTTCTCTATTGAAATCATGTCCATTTTCTTTTTCTAGACCAGAAGAATCTTTATGGTTAGTTCTGCTAAAGCTGAGACAGCATGTTAAATTCACTCAAAGAAATTTCTCATTGTGTTCTAAAACTATTTCCTCAATAATCTCCCTTGAAGAAAAAGCATTCTCTCTATTCTATAGGTATAGATCATAAAAAGAAACACAGAATACTGTAAACAGCAATATTAATTAGGACAAGAAAAAAATTAGTGTAGGTGTGGCCAGGTGACTTGGTTGGAACATGATCCTGTGCATCAGAAGGTTGCTGGTTCAACCCCTCATTGGTGTGCATTTGGGAAGCAACCGATTGATGTCTCTCTCTCTCTCTCTCTCTCTGTCTCTCAGCAAATAAAAAAAAAAAAAACATAATCCCAGATGAGGATTAAAAAATAAAAAAAACACCTTAAAAATTAGCATAACAGTTACTTTAATTCCTTAGAGAGATGCCTTTAAAATAGAAGGTAAACTTTGCTCTGCAAAGGCCCCTGTAAAGCAGGTAAAAAGAGAAGCTACAGACTGGAAGACATCTAACACAGGACTGATATCTGGACTATATAAGACCTCTCAAAACTAGATGATTAAAAAAATAAGCACTTCAATTAGAAAATGGGTCAAGATATGAACAAACATTTCACTGAAGAGGATTTTTTTTCTTTTTTTTTTATATAATAGTTTTCTTTTTTTTTTTAATTTATTTACTTTTTAAATACATTTGTCTCTGCCTCCCCCCCACCACTTTCCCTTGCCCCCTCCCTCCTTCCCTCCCTCAGCTCTTCCCCTTTGGTTTTGTCCATGAGTCCTTGCTATATGTTCCTTGACTTTCCCCTTCCCTTCCCTTTCCCTGCCGTCCCCCCTTCCCTCTTGTCTCTGTTGATTCATTTTCCTTTCAGTGTTGCTGGTCATATTTTCCTTGCATCTTTGCATTGTTGGTTAGGTTCCGCTTATAGCTGAGATCATATGGTATTTGTCTTTTGCCCCCTGGCTTATTTCGCTTAGCATGATGCTCTCCATTTCCATCCATGCTGTCTCGAAGTTTAGTAGTTCTTTTTTCCTTTCTGCTGCATAGTATTCCATTGTGTATATGTACCAGGGTTTTTTGATCCAATCATCTACTGATGGGCATTTAGGTTGCTTCCAACACTTCGCTATTGTAAATTGTGCTGCTATGAACATTGGGGTGCATAGGTTCTTTTGAATTGGCGTTTTGGTGTTCTTAGGGTATAGTCCCAGCAGGGGAATCGCTGGATCAAAAGGCAGTTCCATTTTCAGCTTTCTGAGGAAATTCTACACTGCTTTCCACAGTGGGTGCACCAGTCTGCATTCCCACCAACAGTGGACTAGGGTTCCCTTTCCTCCACAGCCTCGCCAGCACCTGTTGTTTGTTGATCTGTTTATGATGGCCATTCTGACCCATGTGAGGTGGTACCTCATAGTGGTTTTGATCTGCATTTCTCTGATGGCTAGTGATGCTGAGAATCCTTTCAAATGCCTCTGGGCCCTCTGTATCTCCTCCTTAGAAAAGCATCTGCCCAGGTCCTTTGCCCGTTTTTTGATTGGATCGTTTGTCTTCTTGGAGTGGAGTCGAGTGAGTTCTTTATATATCTTGGAGATCAAACCTCTATCTGATGTATCATTAGCGAATATATTTTCCCACACGGTTGGCTCCCTTTTCATTTTGCTGATGTTTTCTTTCGCCGTGCAGAAACTTCTTATTTTTATGAGGTCCCACTTGTTTATTCTTTCCTTTATGTCCCTTGCTTTAGGAGACATATAAGTGAAAAAATTGCTGCGTGGGATATCTGAGAGTTTCCCACCAATGTTCTCCTCTAGGACTTTGATGGTATTGCGACTTATATTTAAGTCTTTTATCCATCTTGAGTTTATTTTTGTGTATGGTGTCAGCTGATGATCCAATTTCAATTTTTGGCATGTAGCCGCCCAGCTCTCCCAACAACATTTGTTGAAGAGGCTGTTATTGCTCCATTTTATGCTTCTGCCCCCTTTGTCGAATATTAGATGTCCATAGAGACCTGGGCTTATTTCTGGGCTTTCTATTCTGTTCCACTGGTCTATGGGTCTGTTCTTGTGCCAGTACCAGATTGTTTTGAGTATGGTGGCTTTGTAGTAGAGTTTGATGTCCGGTATTGTGATCCCTCCTACTTTGTGATTCTTTCTCAAAATTGCTGCAGCTATTCGGGGTTGTTTATGGTTCCATATAAATTTTTGAAATGTCTGTTCTATTTCTGTGAAATACGTCATTGGTATCTTAATAGGGATTGCATTGAATCTATAAATTGCTTTGGGTAGTATGGACATTTTGAGGATATTAATTCTTCCAATCCATGAGCACGGTATATGCTTCCATTTATTTGTGTCTTCCTTAATTTCTTTTTTCAATGTTGTATAGTTTTCTGCATACAGGTCTTTTGTGTCTTTGGTTAAATTTATGCCTAGGTACTTTATTTTTTTTCTTGCTATATCGAATGGTATTTTTTTTTCTGATTTCTTCTTCTTCTATTGCATTGCTGGTATACAAAAACGCCTTTGATTTCTGAATGTTGACTTTGTATCCTGCTGTTCTGCCAAATTCATTTATTAGGTTGAGGAGTTTTTTCGTGGAGTCTACAGGGTTCTCTATGTACACTATCATGTCATCTGCAAACAATGATCGTTTTACTTCCTCCTTTCCTGTTTGGATGCCTTTTATCTCTTTCTGAAGAGGATCTTTTGATAGCATACAAAAAGATATTTGATATAGTTAGCCATTAAAGAAATGCAAATTAAAATCACAGTTAGCATTAAGCAACAATAAAAAATTAAAAAAGGAACTTCTACAGAAGGGAAAGATCCAGAATAGTCAAAACATTTCTAAAGAATCAGGACAAGATGGAAGTATTTGCCTTACCTTATGCTAATTATTATTATAAGCCAGAATTATTAATTTTGTTATTGAAATAAGAATACACAAATAGATCAATGAAACCAAAAGGAGACTACTAAAAGACCTACATATATAACAACAGTTGTACTTCATAGCTTTGCTATTGCAGATCCATTGTGAAAGTGAACAGATATAGCCACTTGGTTATCTCCATGAAAATATATATATATATATATATATATATATATATATATATATATATATATATATTCTGTCTGGAAAAAAGCCCAGCCATTATTAATATAATGAGAATTTTTTGCACCATATTGATGTAACCTGGAAGCCAAGGAGAGAGAACTGGGATGAGTGGACTGGGTGTAACAATGACAACTTCACTGTACTAGTCAGTAGTGATGGTAGACATCATTGAGTGAGATTGTGTACTGTGTGGCTATTGCATTCAAAATGACTGAGTGAGTACAGCAACAAATCTGCATCAAATTTTACATTATGCTTGAACATTCCTCTGCAGAAACTATTCAGATGATTCAGAAGGCTGCAGTTATGGGCAAGTAATGATTGGCAGCTTCAACATGACAATACACCTGCTCACACATCACATCTTGTGCAGAGTTTTCTGGCAAAACATCAAATTACCTGTCCCCTTACAGCCCAGATTTAGCTACTGACTGCAACTTCTGACTCTTCCCAAAACTAACATCACCTTTGAAAGGGAAGAGATTTCAGACCTAGATGAGACTCAGGAAAATATGATAGTGCAGCTGATGGTGATTGGGAGAACTGTGTGAGATCCCAAGGTACCTATTTTGAAGGGGACTGAGAAGTCATTGCCCTCTGTATCTTATATCTCATATCTTCCCCAATAAATGCCTCTATTTTTCATTAAAAAATCACAATTAGCTATCATTACATATCTGTCAGGATGGCTAAAATAAAAAATAGTGTCAACGCCAAATGCTACATGAGCACAAGAAGAAATGGGATCACTCACACTTTGCTAGTGGGAATGTTCCCCTCCCTCTGGTAAACAGTTTGGTAACATCTGATGTAATGAAACTTGCAGTTACCATGTGTCCCAGACATTGAATTTTTAGGCATACATCCCAGAGAAATGAAAACTTATTGTTACAGACTAAATGTTCATGTCCCCCCAGATTCATATGCTGAAGTTCTACTCCCCTAGTGTATTAGGAGGTTGGAAATTTGGAAGGTAATTATCAATACCTAAGGTTAATTCTTATCCCTCTTTGCTGTCCACATGAGAACATAGTGAGAATATGGCAGTCTGCAACCTGGAAGTAAGCCTTCACCTAACCACGCTGACACCCCGATTCCTGACTTAGAGCCTCCAAAACTGTGAGAAATAAGTATTTGTTGTTTATAAACCATCCAGTCTATGGTGCTTTGTTATGACAGCCTGGAAAAACTAAGACACTTACCTTCATGCAAAAACTGGTACCTGTATGTTCATGTAACTTAATTCATAATAGCCCCAAACTGGAAACAACCCAGGCATCCTTCAGCAGATGGCTGATGAAACAGCCTGTGGTACATACATTACAGGGAATGCTACTCAGCAATAAAAAGGAGCAAATGATTGATACAGCAACAACCAGGGTGAATCTTGAGGGGTTTACGCTAAGTGGAAAAAACATTAATCCCTAAAGTTTACAAATTAATGATTCCATTTACATAAAATTTGTGAATGGACAAAACTTTAAAAACTTAGAACATATTAGTGGTTTCCAGGGGGATTAGGAACTGCAGGAGGAAGGGAGAAGAAAGATAAGAGCATTGTAAGAAGATAACTGGATGAACCCTTGTGGTGATGGAACAGTTCAGTATCTTGACTGTGGAGATGGACATATGAACCTAAGCAGGTGATAAGATTGTATAAGACTAAATATACACACAGAGACACAAATGAGTCCAAGGAAAAGTGGAGAATTCTGAGTACAGTTGCTGAATTGAATCTATGTCAATGGTCTATTATGATATTATACCAGAGTTTTGCAAAATGTAAGATTGGGGAAAGCTGGATAAAGGGTACATAGAATTGGTATTATTGTATTATTTCTTACAGCCAAACATGTATCTTTATTTATCTCAAAATAAAATTTCAATTAAAAATATATAAAACAATGGTTAGATGATTCAAACAATGCAGCTTAGTCAGTCCGAGGAAATTTAGATAGGTCTTCAGACACTTAGCCATTGTTTTCTGCTTGTGCAGACTTTGATTTCCTATGACAATATCTGCACTATGATGGGAGAAGAGTGGATCAAAATAATCCAAGATAACAGTTTCTTAAGACAAAGAAAAAAAGTATTTTCCAAAATAGATGGTTATTTGAACAATTTCCACAAAAATTACAGTATTGGAGAAGGAAAATTATAATGCTGGGAAAGTACAAATCTTCCCTCAACTATCATACTTTTCATCAGATTTTATCAGGCAGGATGGATGAGACACAAAATGGAGTCCCTAATCAGTATGTCCATTTATTTTTGGGGGGAGAGCACCACCATCAATTTTTTTTATCTTATATATTCTAAGCTCTTATGTCCTTCTGTTACCACTTTTTTTCTCACAATATTATCAGGTTCAGAGCAAAGAAAAAATATATAACTGATTGGGTAGAAAGATGCTGCTTCTAAAGGGTTTTTTTTTTGTTTTCATTAAAGAAGCCCAGGATTCACTCTGTGTGGTGAATAATCTCAGGGTTCATGTAAGCATCTTCCTTTTTGGTTGATAGAGTGATGGCTTCATACAAGGCAGCAATGGCCATATTTATTCTCAGAGAAAAGGGACTGCTTTTTCATTGATAGTGTACACAAGAGTTACTGCTATTGAAAGCTAGTATTGCCCCAGCAACTTGTCCACTTTCATATTGCTGCTGTAAAGTTAGGGGCAAATCCCAGAACCTGCTGTTAGGATGACATTTAAAAAGCTTCATTCCATGTGCTCTTGCTGCATTTCTTTGAAGGCTAAGAGAAAAACCTATCTAATCTGTCAGAAGTGCCAATATAATCTGCCCTATTAACTGAGTTTATGGAGGAAAATGTTTTGCAACATTAGATATCATAAAACTCAACACATAAAGCCGATGTAAAATGTTCCTGAAACTGAAAATGTTGACCAATCTCTTTTCCTTCCCATGGAGATAAACTTGGGACACAAGAAACACATCAGCTGTCATCGGAAGAGAATAATAGAAGAACACGTGTTCAGATTGTTCTTCCTACCACAACCACTAATTGTGCAATGCCCTTCACAAAGCCAAAGCTGCCTAGTCCTTGCTGGTGTGGCTCAGTGTGTGGGGCATCATCCCGCAAACCGAAAGCTTGCCAGTTCAATTCCCAGTCAAGGCACATGCCTGGATTGCAGGCCAGGTCCCCGGTTGGGAGTGTGTGAGAGGCAACCTCTCCATGTTTCTCTTCTCTCTCTCCGCCCCCCTCCCTTCCCCTCTCTAAAAATAAATAAAAATTGAAAATCAAAGTTACCTAGAAACATTTTATAATAAAGCATACATATTTTTAAATGTGTTTCAAAATTATGTTGGCCACTTTAATTTGCATGCAGTTGAGTGTCATATACAAAGTCTTAGTTGTACACTTCCTGTACCCATATTGTTTCTTAACCTCCAATCTAATTTCTCTCAAAGTAGCACCCTCACATCTGAAATACCTGGGAACTTGTTAAAGATGCAGGTGCCCAGGCCTCACCCCAGACTACGGAATCAGAATCTCTGGGACTGGTGCCCAGGAAATCACATCATTAGCCAGGGCTCCAGGTAGCTTCTGAATTGCTGCAGTCTCACCAAACCTTTAATAATATATTAATAATTACGGTTTAAATATCATAAAATCATATTTATGTTTTAATTGATTAATTTGTACTGTATATTTCCTCCTTTCTAAAGGTATTTTACACTATTTTGTTTTTACATGTCTCCACCAAAATTATATTTTACTGTTAATTCTTTTTTAGTGTTACATACAAGTATATTGTCTGTGGAGTACACACACATGATTGATTGATAGATATACATAGAGAGATAGATAGCTGTAAATACAGATGGATAGAGTTCTTTATGTCTAGCTTACTTAAAAAATTTACTCACAATGCAAATAAGAAATATTTTTAAAAAGAAAACTACTACATTATCCAAAATTAAGATTGTTTTTTATTTTTTGGTGACTCCCATTAAGCTTAATAAGAACATGTATTTTTTAATTACAAGGTACTAATGGAGTTGCTGCTGCTGTTGTTGTTAATTTTACTTGTTTTTTGAATTTCTGTTTCACTTTACTAAAGACATTTTCTCTAATGTGCAGCATGGCAGTTTCAAAAATGTTAAAGTACTAAAGAAAAGAAATTTCTTCAAATGAAAATGCAAGTCTCAGTAACAAGAGAAAATGGCATTTTTCTCTCCATTAATTTTGCTCTAAAAGACAACTAAAGCCTGATGACCCCATAGTCCTAAGCCAGTGTTTTCCAAAACATTTGCCAAGAATACCTGCCCTTGGGTAGGTGCCTCTAGGGAAAACTTCTATTTTTCCAAATGTTTACAAATTGCTCCAGTCTCTCTCTCCTGCCCCTACGCTAGTGCTTCAGAAACTACGTATTCATTCACACTGAAAACTCTGAGTTCTGTGGAAACTCAGTTGACTTTATCAGCACAGCATGTTTCAAGTTTATTTGTCCCTAGGCTATCCCCCAGCTTTTACTTGGAACCACTTACACCTCTTACTGAGCAGCTCCTCAGAGAGGGCACACTTTGAGTTTGTAATAAGTGATCCTGAATGCTCTGGAGTTAAGTTTAATGTCTGTAGCGGTCAGTTAGATAAGTTTATCCTTCACCCTCATCTTTTAAAGTCGGGCCCTTGGTCATCAGTGACAGGAACTTGAGTGCCCTCAGTCCTGCTTCTCAGAGTCCATTCCATGCTGATCCACACAACTGTCTGGCATAAGCCAAACAGGGCACCAGTGTGGCAGTTCCAGACTGATGCCTACTCTCTCCTTAAGGGTCCCCATCAAAGGTGATTCCCTAGTCTCCTTTCCTAAAAGATGTTATCTCATCTTTCTCCTAAATCAGAGATTTCTTTCTAGTGCGCTCTTTATTATAGGTGGTCACCAAGAGCAATACATCCGAAGGCCTCATTTTTGCAGTTCTGGAACTACTGAGTTGTGACATGCTGCATATTGGTAGTCTTTCAACATTTCAATGTAAGATATTCCTTCGTAAATGATTAAGCTGCTCTGAGGTCCAAAATCAAGATCTCCCTGTACTTGCACACCATTAGGTTTCCCATTTTTGCCACTACAACTCATTCACCACCATCCTGGTGCCCAGAAGAATAATGTAGCCCACTATAGCACATAGTGGGAATTTAATAGGATTGATGTTGGAAGAGTGAAGTAGGCAGAAAGCTAAACAATGACCACACTTATAAGGCTCCTTAGAGTAGAGCATCTCTGTGATCGACCCATTGAAACCATGCCTATTCCTTTCCTTACCCTTCCATTCTAGGACTAACCTGTGGCCACATACCAAACACTAACCCCTGTTGCTCTGGGGCAGGGACAATGTCAAGATCTTCTCTAAGGACCCATAGAAAATTGTATGTGTGCACCCAGCTGAGGCCTGTGGCCAAATAAAACTGGTTCTTGGTCCATCAGTCACTAAAAGGAAAACTGCTATGCAAACTAAAAGATTTATTAGAAGAATGGAACAAAGAATGTTGAGTAGAAAAATTCTTACTGAACAGTAATTGGGGTTCTACTGCCTGTCACCTAATAGACAAACTTCAGAGGCAGAGGTTTGGTGAAAAAAAGAAAGCAATTGTTTATTCAAAAATTACACAATTTTGGGAGAATGGCAGGTTTTTGTCTCAGAGTCTGTTCATTTTAAAACACCCAAAGAAAAATAACACTGCCACCCTTTGCCAGATTAGTTTAAAGCTGTACCTGGAATCCCTTCTTTCATTTAAAATCGTCCTTTGGGAAATGCAGGCAGCTGCAGTATAATTATCTAGGCAGCTTACCTGGTTTCAGTCACAGTCCAGCTTCAGGAATCTTTCTGGAGTCTACATGCTCTCCAGAGTCCTACTTGCTGTGCACTGCCTTTTCTCCATTCATGCTTGATGGCCCAGTACCTGTGCCTTGTCCCTTTGGCCATGGGTTTGCTGGTGTGCCTATGTCCCTGGCTGAGCAGTACCACACAGTATCAGTTGGCCTAGATGGGCTCCAGGGCTTGTTTTCTGGCCACATAGCTGCCAGGACCTGCTGGCCCACGAACACTCTGGTTCCCATCCCCAACAGGGTGAGCAAAGGGAAGGAAAAGGGACAAGACTCTGCCTGCCCTCCATTGAAATCTTCAGGCCTCAAATCCTATGCACTCTAGAAGCAAATAGGATGTTTTTTTCCTCTCTCTCTCTAAACATTTCTACTAGCCTGGTACAAACTTTGTGCAAACTTCTTTCTGCTGTGTTATTTGCTGGTGTTTGTTTACCCTTTGCCCAGGGGTATAGAAATCTATCAGGCCCCAGGCTCCAGCTTCAATCCCGCCATCTCCAGGCCCTCTCCAACTCCTTCCTTCCCCAGGGCCTAGGCAGGCTCTTGCACCACCTCAGGGATCCCTCACTTCTCCCCAGCAATTTCACCAGATACCCCTGTAACAAAATGACCACAGAGCTACCAATGTTTCCAAAGTCTTTATGTAGCCAGGCTCTCTTTTAGGCCTGGGTCATGCCCATGTCCACTACTGGTATCCCAACATGATAGGACCTCTCTGGCAAACAAAGGAAGGAGCCCCACATTTTCTTTGAATATGGTCTTTTAACCTACAACCAAGAGGACTCATGTCAGTGTAAAAATGAAAGTGGCATAACAAACTGAATAACAAACCAAGCCATCAGCAGGACAAAGAGGTTCAAGGTAGGACATGTTGACCACTCCTCCAGCAACATCCCTGGAGGAGCTCTCGGAGTAAATGTCCAGGTCTTAAAAAAGAAGAGCTGTCCATCAGTAGATGATTGGATCAAAAAATTATGGTACATTTACACAATGGAATACTACGCAGCAGAAAGAAAAAAAGAACTACTGCACTTTGCGACAGCATGGATGGAACTGGAGAAACTTATGCTAAGTGAAATAAGCCAGGGGGCAAAAGACAAATACCATATGATCTCACCTATAAGGGGAACCTAACCAACAAAACAAAGATGCAAGGAAAATAAGACCAGCAACACTGAAAGAAAAAAGAAACCAACAGAATCAAGAGGGAAGGAAGGAGAGGTGGGTGGGGGGAAAGGAAGGGAAGGGGCAAGTCAAGAAACATATAGCAAGGACTCATGGACACAACCAAAATGGGGAAGGACTGAGGGAGGGAGAGGGTGGAGGGGGAAAGGAGAAAGTGGTGGGGGGAAGGCAGAGACAAATGTATTTGAAAAAATAAATTAATTAATTTTTTTAGAAAAAGGAGGAGGGCTGTGAGTAAATACTGAACATACTATTTCACTAACTTTTGGGTCAAATTAGCAGTTGAGGATCCCTGCTTGGGGCCTCCCTAATACTAACAGAGCATCACGAATGAACAAACGCCTTCTCTTCTTACCCCAGGCTCTTGTACAGCTTTTGTGTGTTGAGGGCTCAGTGTGGCTCTTGGCAGGCAGGGATCCCTGTTTGTAGCAGAACAAGGTGAGAGCCTGTTCCCTGAGGAGCAGACCAGATTCTTCACAGGGCCTTGAAGTAAGGCAGCCACCAACCACCCAAAGCTCCCAGCTCAGGAAAGACTAGAGTTTGAAGCTACTCACATACCATGGAGGTGAATGTATCTCCTCAAATAATTGCAGGGAGAACTTTGGCAAATGGAGGTTCTGTGTGAATAAAAGTGAGGCTCAGAGACTGAGTTGTTTGTATTGCAAAAGATGACATTTACTCCAGGATAACAAGACCTATGGCCAGTAAGTTTGAGCTTTCAGGACCTGCTCCTCTGGAACATCCTGGCATGTCTGCACAGGTTGGTAAACTAGAATTTAGAGAAAATATTATGAGAGGGGAGATAGGGACTCTAAATATAAAATCAAAGAAAATTAGAAGTAAGATGGAATAAAGATGACTTCATTCAAATCTGCTCTTTTACAGTTAAGAAAACTGATGCTAAAAGTGAAGTATATTAGGGGATGGATAAACAATTGCATTTTTTTCTAAAGCAACAGTAATAATTAACAGTCCTATATCAATGAATCCAGCTGTAGCCCTAGAATTTCAAGCTGCGCTCCAGGTTTCAAGGAGAACCATCATGCATGGTAGAATAACCAATGCAGAAAAGTCCACCAGCAGGGCAAGAGCTGATTGCTCTCAGAACATCAAAGCCCAGATTTACTGCCTCTGTAACAAGGTACCTGCTCCAGACACAGCAGAAAACCACTGTCCAACCCCCAAGGCCAGAGTTCTGCCAGAAAAGCTGCATGAGACTGCTGTTCTGGCTCCATAAAGCACCCTTCAAAGTCCATGCTTCTGCTAAGACTCTAAGCTACCCACCCTTGGAACCCCATGGCACCTGAGTTGTGTTAGCACAAGAATATCCTTCTCTTTCTTGTGTGAACTGCACTATGGTAGTCCTTTGGAACAAGAACCTCCTTTGGCAGTCACCATCAAGGATTGAAAAATGCTAGCACAAAGGCTTCTCAAGGACTCATGCTGGAAGGGCAAGAGTGGTCACCTTGATCTCTTTGGAGCGTCTCCAACCTCCTGCAGTCATGTAGTAGAGGGCAGTGAGAGGCTATGGAAACTTTCCCGGGACTTGGAGCCACTAACAACGCCATGAGTCCTGTTATCAGAGGGAGACATTTGTATAGACCTCATTCTTTGATAGTCTGTGTCTGAAACATTTTGTTAAACCTGGAGAAGGGCAAACACTTAGGTGTGATTGCATGGCGCCCTGAAAGAACTTTCAACATTTGATAAATGGAATACAAATATTGATTAGACCTTGTTAAAACTGTGGTATACAGAGTAAGAAACAGTGTTTACCAAGGTTCTTAGATTTCTCCTACTCAAAGTGGATGCTTAGAAGTGATTTTGGCTTGATTTAAATATACATTAGCCTTGATATTACATGTTTGTCCCATGAGACTTATTACTATGGAGTTCCCAAAAACTTAGTTATAGTCTAGGTTCCCAATGTGTTGACTTAAACTCAAGGGATGTTTTCCCCTTGTAAATGATTTTCTTCTGATGTGAAACCATCATCTGTGGTCATGGTCAAACAAATGTCAGTCAAGGTAAAACCCATATCATCACATCAAAACATGTTGTAATCAAGGTCATAGACCAAATACATGCTCTACCTTTTATCTACTAAGGTCTTGGTGCTGCTTAGAAAAACTATTTTGACTATTGGCAGAGACAGCTTAAGGTTAAACAGAATAAGTACCTGGAGGAATTGGTCCATAAACGATATATTTGATAATTGATTGCATTGTCAAAGGAAGCCACTTCTGTGGTTAGTTAAACACGAAATAGGTGCTCTTTGAGTAACTATAAGCCATGATCTTTTAAACTATACACAACAGCCATTTAAAATATGTGGGTAAGTAACACTGCATTACAATAAACGAGTTAAGTTTTGGTGGAGGGGTGGTTACAGTTTGGTTTTGTGAAAACATGTCAAGCTATTTAATATACCACCTTGTGCAGACACTACATTGTAGTCCATCAGCCTGGGCATCACTTCAAGTCCACTTGCCTTGTGAGGTGGGAGAATTTCAGGGAAGAGTTTGAAAGCAATAGAATTTAAAAGGGGCCAGTATAAGAGTTGTCTCAAAAGCCTAAAAGTTAGAGAGGGCCATATGTAATAATTAGAAAAAGCATGTAACTATGATTTCACCATCCCCTTCTTCAGTTTGGGAGGCTCCAAGTTTCATTTCCAGGCCACGTGTTCTAAACCCTCCCTAGCCCCCACTTCCTGTGATAGGAGCTCCAGAAACCACCTCAGGGGGAAGCATTGACATGGTGAGTGCAGGGGGGGGGGGTGTCAGGTGGACCTAGCTTGGATGTTATAGGGGCAGGGCACAAAGCTGACCATTCACAGCAAAATAGCCACCATTCATATGGTCAGCCCTTACCCAGGTTAGAAGCTAGTCCTCCCACTCTAGGTCAAGGTGGTCACAAACATCTATTACTGTTTAAGATCCCAACCAACTTTTCATCCTGTCACTTCTAGGGATCTGGAAGATTCTCAAACAAAATGTTTTCTTATGCTCCCTTCCCTGAATGTTGGAGTGTGCTGTCTAATCTCCTAAGGGGGACTGCCTTAAATGCCTGCAAACTTTAGAAAGGGCAGTGTCTACCTTTCAGGCCTTAGAGACAAGTTCCCTTTCTGATGCTGACCAAGTGACTCCCCAAAATCATTTCTACAAGAGCAAGGACATTGACCAATTTTTTAAACCTTTCCTAGGCATCTATCATAATCCGTTCTTGAAATCTTAAATGGGACACTCTCATTTTCCCATTTATGACTAGTGTGAGGATGGTGCATTTCTGCTGGAAATAAGTTTAGGGTCCACTGTGATATTTCCACTTAATTCTGAATGATGCCAAGCCGAAGAAAGAGGAAAAAAACAATTAATGAGGAACTTTGCTGTCTGCACCTCCTCCCTTCAATGTCTGCCCTCTTCTCCAACAAAGCTCTGTAAACATGAATTCATATAACATACATGGAATCTGTACCCAAATTTAATGTGCCGTTTGTTTTGGCTGCCATATACCTGATCGTATGTATTCTGGCATTCAAAGAAAACTGCAGCTGTTAAATGTTAACATGGCATTTTTCTTCCCGTTTTAGAATTTTATTTGTTTGCAACTGAGGTCTTAGGTCCTTGGTGCTAAAGCCAATGCAATTCATTTTTGTGTAGAAAATTACAGCAATCTTGACAATTAATTTTCACTAAGTTGGCCAAAGAGGGGAGGGAAAAAAAAAAGCGTATCAGTGTGCAATGTACTCATTTTGGAAAATGAAGATGATTTAAGAATCTAGTTAAATATTATGGATCCCCTCTCTGCCACCCTAAGATTAACTATTATTAATATTCTTGCAGTCATTTTGAAGCAGATAATTTAACCAAGTGATTAGAAAGCTGAAGAGATTCAATAACCCAACAAGGAGATTAATTGGAAACAAAAGATCTTGACTTACTGATTCAACCTTCCTCCCCAAAATAATCTTCTAAGGCAAAAATGTCCATATAGGAATGTTAGTAATAATGGTCATTTCTATTTCTGAAACTCTTTGTAATAAATTGCTTTTGCATACATTATTGTTTTGATTTTCACAGCAACCCTGAGAAATAGGCTCAGAGATAGTTACTATTTTTTCTTTTTACAAATGAGGAAAGTATAGGTGTCATATTTAGAATCATGAGGTAACTGGCAGGATCAGAAATCAAATCTAGACCTTTCAGTTTGGGATTTCATTGCTTTATTAATATTCCTATCACTATTTTTTTAATAATCAGAAAATGGTCTCACTAAATTGTTACGCCTTTCAAGAATATACATGAGGCAGATAGCATGTTCAAAGTAAATTGGCTTGTTTCTTTGCAAGGGAGTTCATAAAATGGGCTTATTCTACTCACTTTTCCTGTCATCTATAAGGCAAAATTTGAAAATGTCTTAAAGGAGTAAGTTAGAATTTTGATGCAGTAAGCCTCTTAAATGCACTATTGTCTCTGAAGAGGACAAGCCAGGCTTTGTACTGCCAGGGTGTTTCTTGTCAATCCAGATCACTGGGAGGCCTCCACTCCTCAGAAGGGCTGTTGTCTTTTTCCTGCCACACATCAGTGCCACATATCTCACACTTAGGATGGCCGCCTACTCAGTCTCCATTCATGAATTCTTCTGGATATTAATGTCTGCTTACCACCACCCCCTCAAAAAACAAACAAATAAACAAAACCTCTGGCTTTGTCAAAAGAGTGATTGGAAATAGAAGTTGTGAAAAACCTTGACTATGTCATATGAACCCAGACAGTAATGTTTTGTAACAGTTCTGTTTGATGAGAATTAATCATTTTAGTTAATAGAATTGCTCTTCGTTATGTAAACTCCGTAAAGTCTACCTAATATTACCTCTTGCATTGAGAAATACGCTATTCAAAACTGTCATCTTTCTGTGGGCATCAGGATTCCTTTGGCAACTTCTAGAACCAAACTACCTCTTGACCTTGAAGTTACTAATGTTCGTACCGCCACTGAGTTAGATGCCAAGCCAAGCAACGATGAAAATACTGTAAAATATGTACACACACAAGTCCCATTCCCCAAGAAATGATTAAGCAGAATGAATATTTGTTTTCCTATTTCTCCTTTCACTTTCTGGCATCTTAGATAGCCAACCTCTACCAATGACCACAACCCTGAAAATAAACCATTTCTAGATTAATATGTTCTGTTCACATTAGATACCCAGCTCTTGTATGTACACAAATTTCGCCCATTGGAAAGATATTTTGGCCTAGGACTTTGTGCTTTTAGATTGGATATTTACGAAGCAAATAAAGTGGGCTCCTACCAGCATCACCACCTCACAGCCCACCCCCCCAAAGGAGGTTTTCTCTCCATATGGTTCCCTAGCATCTTTGACATGGCTTGAGCCGGCTCTTCCAACCTTAGCCAATAGATCTCTATTCTACAAAATCATCCCACTACCACCACTGCAGAGACCAGCAGACTCAATTTTATTAGAACACATTTTTCAGCCTCTTTCTGCCCCTAGGAATCTCAAATGATGTACTCATCACAATGACCCATCTAGTCACCTTAAACTAGAGTAAAGAGAGTTTGCCTCCTAAGCTCTCAACCTTCTATAGTTGATTGTGAAGTAGTCAGTTCCTATGTTTCCCATATGTACTTAATATACCAATTGTTACCTCCAAATTGTTTCACTACAAATCTTCCAAAAGTGGCAAAGGCAAGCACAATACATTAGTATCCCATTAAGAAAGAAAGCAGGCATTCAGAATAACAAAGATCTGAAGTCAAATCCCACCTCTGCTGCTTACATACCACCTGTGTGACGTTGGGCAGGTTATCAACTGTCTGAGGACCTATCTCCTTTCTTGTAACAAGAATAATGTGGAGTAGAAATCAAATGCCCTCCTGCATAGGACAGTGCAACTCCAGCACATGGCACATGCAGGTTTTCAGCAAACAACAGGTGAATGTGATGTTTGTCAAGCACGCGGTTCCCTTGTAAGCCTATGTGGGTCTTCAGTGTTCCTCATCTAATCAGAAGCTGATAGAAAACAACGCATGTATTCCCCAACTGCAGGGTATATGTGGCTGCTACAAATAAAGGCATGGCAGCCATAGTCATTTGAAAACTTATCTGTCAGAATACCTTCAAGCTCATCAAATGTTCGCTGATAAAGAGGTCATCTGAATTTGTGGATGCCAGCAGACAGGCAGCCATTGAGGAACAGGAGAGTTTGCCTGATTCAGAGTGTGGTTACTGTGCCTTGCTGGTCGCTAAGCAGCCTCCCATTACAGCACACAGAGCTTTTGCACTGGGGATGGAAAGCCTGAGCATGTCAGCTGAGGGCCCCACCATGTGTCCCTGTCAGGACATGAGACCAAATGACACCAGCAAGGCTTCCTCAAAGGAGAGCTCCTATTTCTATATGGGAACTTTCAGCACAGGTGGTAAGGAGTCTTTTTCTAATTCCATTAAGTATAACAATGTGTAAACAGATGTATTTGAAACATACATTTAGAAAAAGAAAATCAAAATTGAGTTTATTTTCATTGATATTGATAATATCTATTAGTTTAATACAGGGAACTAGAAAGAAAAAAAAGGTAAAAATAGAAAAAATAATCATACTACCCAAGAATTCCTCTAGATATCACTTTTTAAAAATTTTTTAAATGTATTAATTTTTCGAGAGAGGAAGGGAGGGAGAAAGAGAGGGAGAGAAATATCAATGTGTGTGTTGCCTCTCATGTGCCCCCTACTGGGGACCTGGCCTGAAACCCAGGCATGTGCCCTAGACTGGGAATCAAACTGGTGACCCTTTGCTTAACAGGCCAGCGCTCAGTCCATTGAGCCACGCCAGCTAGGGCTGGACATCAGTTTTCAAACTTTTATTCCAGCTGAGCACACATGAAGGAAAGTGTACAAATCAGAAATACAGAGCTTGATGAATTTTCACAAATCAAACACACCTTTGTTACTGGTACTAGCTTCCAGATCATGAAACACATCGTCAACCTCCCAGAGCCTCCTTGGCCCCTACTCAGCGCTACCCACGTCCAAGGGCAGTCTTGATCAGGAATTCCTGCAGCATAGATTAGCTTTGCCTTGGCATTTTTCTTTAATAAAAAAAAGTAATATAGGTATATTAGAAAAATTTTAAGTACAAAAACATACAAGAAAAGCAAAATCCTCTCTCCCTACCCTTCTCTCTAAACATAACTTCTGTTGATAGTTATTTGTTTTGTTTTATACTTTATTTCTTTCAGGAAAATGTTTATGCCACTTGCCGGAATTATTTTCTTTCCTCCTTATTCTTTTATTAACACACACAGATCATATGTACATATTGTTCTATTTTTTGCTTATTTTCTTCATACCATTTCCCTCCTCTGAAGTATGTTTGTACAGATTTCATGCCACATGTTAAAAATACTTCATTGGTAGAAGAGAGTGGGGACAAGGGTGAGACAGGACATTTCATAATTTGAACAAGAAATTGTGTTGATTAGTAGGAGGGAAGAAAAAAAAAAGGAGCACTTTCTACTTTCTGTAAAAGGGTAGATAAATTCTCCAGCGGTGATTCCTGCCTCTTTTCCAGATTTATGGGTCCTTCTATAAGAGAGCTCAGAAAACAAAGCCTCCAGCCTATGAGAGGCGCTCTGTATGCTCCCACCCCCAGAAACAGTTTCCACTGGGGTGGTCATCTACCCTCTTGTAGAAAAGCCTATTCCTGAACTATATATTTGTTGGCCTCAAATTTCATTATTATTTAATATTTTCTTTGCTATCAAGCTGAAAAAATGAAAGCCTTTTTTCCCCCAAAACAAAATACCTACAGTTCACCTAAGTTTCTTTCAGCAAGCTGGCTTAATTTTGTTTTTCTTCGGCAGGAAAATTGCCATCCAGGGAGACATTTTCTAATAATGCAGACCATAAGCCTAGAATCTCATTTTTGTTAAAACATACATTTCCAATAGGTGGCACTAGTGAGTTTAGCTAGGGTTAACACATCCCCAGTGAGGGGAAATGGTATGCTTTAAAGTAACTGTACTTAACCTTTCATCAACAAGACTCTCTCACACTGTTAGAGACTGTCTTGACTTCTGACACCTCAAACAGGGTTGCAAGATACCCTAATGAGCATTTCAGGAACTGGCCCTCACCTTGTGATAAATAAGATCACACAAGAAAGAATAGATTACCCATGAAGAGCATTTTCTTTGTCCTTTAGTTCATTTAAAGTAATATTAAAATCTGAAACTTAAAAGCTAGGATTGAGATTTTCCTTTTATATACAGCAAAACACAGCAAAAGTCTAACTGGCAGCAAAATCACCTCGAAATGCAGGCTTGCCATGAGTGGCCAGAGAAAGCCATGCACTGTGCTTGTTTCAGGTTTTCCTTTTGCGAGGTGCAGGAAATAGTGGCTTCTCCCAAAGGATCATTATATTTGATGATGTCTCAAGAGAAAAGGTTACTGTCTATTTGAGCTCAATTTATGTTATATTCTCAAGAAGACTTTAATTTTCACCACTTTTCAGCAATAGTATAAACAGAAATTGAGAGCTACTCTTTGTGTATCAGTGAATCTGGGAGAATGCAAGATGAGGCAGTGTGTGGACACTTGAATCATGTGGAATATAATCCCAGTTCCTTCACTTTCTAACTATATCACCACAGAAGTGTCATCTAAACTATATTTTCGAATTAACCCGTCTGCAAAATGAAATTGAATAAAATAATTTTTGCTCCTTTATTACTTAAGGGTAACAAAAGTCCTATATTTTTTTAATTTTTTTATTATTCAAATACATTTGTCTCCATTTTCACGCCACCACTTTCTCCTGCCCTCTCCTCCCCCCTCCCTCCCTCAATCCTTTCCCACTTTGGCTTTGTCCATGGGTCCTTTATACATGTTCCATGACTTGGCCCTTACTTTCCCTTTCCCCGCCCCCACCTCCCTCCTTTCCTCTTGATTCTGTTGGTTTCTTTTTTCTTTCAATGTTGCTGGTTATATTTTCCTTGTTTGTTTGTTTTGTTGATTAGGTTCCACTTATAGGTGAGATCATATAACCCCCTGGCTTATTTCACTTAGCATAATGCTCTCCAGTTCCATCCATGCTGTCATGAAGTACAGTAGCTCCTTCTTTCTTTCTGCTGCATAGTATTCCATTGTGTAAATGTACCATAATTTTTTGATCCACTCATTTACTGATGGGCACTTGGTTGCTTCCAGCACTTGGCTATTGTAAATTGTGCTGCTATGAACATTGGGGTGCATAGGTTCTTTTGAATTGGCGTTTTGGGATTCTTAGGGTATAATCCCAGCAGTGGAAGCACTTGATGAACAGGCAGTTCCACTTTTAGCTTTTTGAGGAAATTCCACACTGTTTTCCACAGTGGCTGCACCAGTCTGCATTCCCTCCAACAGTGTACTAGGGTTCCCTTTTCTCCACAGCCTCTCCAGCAACCATTGATTGTCGATCTGTTTATGATAAAAGCCCCTTATTTTTCAAGTACCAGGTATGAGCAGTGGATAGTTTTATTTTTCACTCTGTTTTTTATGCTTGTGATATTTCATAACTAGACATTGAATAATTAACTTTGAACAAGCATCACCGTGTTTGGAAGGAAAAGCAATATATAAATTTAAGATAATGTTATTAGATTTTTACTTATCATAAGAGTGATACCTATCTATAGAAAAATTGAAAATTATGAAAATGGAGGGAGGATATCACTGACTCTAGGAGAGACATCCACAGCTGCCATAGCCTTAACTTCTGGGGACTGTGATAAGCATTTTCCACAAAGGTACATGTTAGAGTGCAGAAAATAAATAAAATAGGGCTGCTTTCAATGGCAGAAGCCAAGGAACAGGCTCAGCACCTTTTCAATCCACTTAAATTGTTGAGAATGTAGCATTGGGCAGAAGATTCAACTAGATAAACTTCCAAGATCCTTTCCAAAACTGATTCCATGATGTTATGCCTTTATTAGACAATTACTTATAAGCACCTACTACATGAAAGACACTGTGCTGGGTACAAGGATATCCACAAAGAACAAAAGCAGCAGGAATACAGGCATTAAATAGTAAGCCAGAGAATTCATTCCTTGGGTACAAATGTAGCAAAGACTATGATGTTATTGTAAGAAAGCAGGCAGGGTAGCTGATGTGGTTCAGAGAGCCAGGAAACTGAGCTTTCAAAGCTGAAAAAGCTTTAAACTAGATAGGTGGAAGTAAGGGGAATAGAGAGATAGAGAGTCAGAAACTATGAAAAGGTCCTGTGGCACAAAAGAGCCTCATGTCATCTGAGAAGAGAGCACTATTGACTAGAGTGAAAAGGGTACAGGGGATGTCACAGATGAGATTAGAGAGTAATCAGGGGCCTCTGGATTATGAGTGAACGCTTCAGGCTAGTAGATTGGCTTTTATTCCAAATTACGTGAGGTTCCACTGAGTTGTAAGTAGGGTGCATCTGCTGTTCAGATTGGGCTTGCATGTTGAGGCTGAATTAGATGGTGATAGAGTGGATATATGTGGAGATAAGAGTTTACTGAAACAATTAAGGCAATAAATGATGATGGGGACAGTGAATGTGAAGAAAGATATTTATAAAATAATAGAAGGGGAAGGGACTAGTCAAGGAACATGTCTGAATGACCCACAGACACCGACAATAGAGGATTAACTGATAACAGGGTGTGGGCTGGGCAGAGGAGAGCAAAGGGGGAAAAAATTGGGACAATTGTAATAGAATAATAAAATATTTTTAAATAAATAAATGAATGATAAAAAAAGAAAAAGAAAACCTTTAAAAAATTATAGCAATAGGACATGATGCAGCTGAATATTGCTAGAGGGGGAGGGCAGTAGAAAGGACGACTTCTAGGCCAAATGTATTAAATCAGGTTGTTGATGTTTATCAGTATATTAACTTTCAGGGAATGTGTCGTTCTTCAGTTAGCAAACATTAAACCCTTGTTATAGTTCAGGCCCTGTTCTAGGCACAGGTAATACCACAGTGAACAAAACAAATTCCCAAAGTACTAACAAAACAACATTATGAAAAAATTTAAACCAGTTGTCAGCAAACTACAGCCATGGCCAAATCCAGTGTGCTGCTTATTTTTATAAGTTAAGTTTTATTGAAATACAGCCACACTCATTTTTTTATATATCATCTGTAACTGTTTTCACCCAGCAACGGCAGAGCCAAGCAGTTGCAACAGAGACAGTGTGACCCAAAATGCTGAAAGCATTTGCTTTCTGGCCCATGATAGAAAGTTTGCCAACCACTAACATAGATCAGCTGTATGTTGATCTTACCTTTTCCTCTGATTTGTTACCTTAGAGAAAACTAGTTAACCTCTCTGACACAGTTTTGCCAGATGCAGAGTAGCTATTGTACCGACATGGGAAAATTGAGAAATTCTCAGTGACTGCTTCAGATTATATAAGGTACAAGATACATGATGTAGGATATATCATGAGAATGTATTATTTGGATTCTAACCTTTCATTGCCTGGTCCTCCTCAACCTACTTTTCCAACCTGATCTCACTCCAACTTCTAAGGGCATTTTCTGCTCTAGCAACTGAGAACTTTCTGAAGTCCATGGCCTCCTTTATGCTCTTCCCTTTCCTTTAAGTATCTTTCCAAGAGTTTACTGAAATCCTGCCCATCCAAGGTCTTTGATACGTGTCACCTTCTTAATGAAATCTTTCCAAATTGACTCAGCCAGATTTCTCTCCTTTGATCAAATGCGCCTTATGCTGGCTCTGTTCATCTCTTAAAGGCTTGCCCCAATTTGGCCTGGGATTCTACTTATTTGTCTGGTTATTATGTATGAGGTAGAAAGGAAGAGGGAATTGTAGCTTGCTGGTGGCTGCAGTACTGTAGTATTTTTACACAATGCCTTGTCCCAATGTTTAACAACTAGCTATTGACTTAAATTAAATACATACCTAATAATGATTTCACATTTTAGAGTGTAGTCCTAAAACTAGCCCCTGCAAAGGAAGTCTGTGGAAGGTGAGGCTTCCCAGCAACTTAAAGACAAATGCAACAATGGCTTGGAAAGATTCTCCACATAAACGCAAAAGTCACACCTGGTGACTCACAGGTTGATTTCAGCCTACAGACCTGCTCTATGGCTTGAACTATGTGGACTCAGACAGGATTATAATTATTTTAATTGATATACCAACATCTTAAAATGAGAATATTTTACCAAAATTTCTAAATTTATTCCTTCTTTTAGAAGAAGCCTGCATTCTTACATGACAATAATCTACACTATATTTATTTTACTTTTCATTTTTTATTTTTCAAATTTAGTTTATTAGACTGACATTGGTATATAAAACTACATAGGTTTCAAGTATACAATTCTATAATATGTCATCAGTGGATTGCACTGTGTTCCCACTACCCAAAGTCAAATCATCTTTTACCACCATATATTTGGCTACTTTATCTTTTATTACCATCTCACCCTCTTCCCTCTGATAACTGTTATCTGTGTCTGTGAGTTTTTGTTTATGTTTTCTTCTTTGTTTATTTGTTGCTTTCAGTTTTATATCTCACATATGAGTGAAATCATATGGTTCTTAACTATTTCTGTCTGACTTATTTTGCTTAGCATAATATTCTAAAGGTCATCTGTGTTGTCACAAATAGCAGTATTTTATCATTTCATATAGCTGAGTAGTATACAATGGAATATATTTATTTGTTTTTAAAAGTATATTTTATTAATTATGCTATTACAGTTGTCCCTTTTTTTCTCCCCTTTATTTCCCTTTGCCCTGCACCCCACCTCCTGCCAGTATTCCCTGCCTCTTAGTTCATGTCCATGGGTCATACATATAAGTTCTTTGGCTTCTCCATTTCGTATACTATTCTTAACCTCCCCCCTATCTATTTTGTATCAACTATTTATGCTTCTTCTTCCCTGTACCTTTCCTCATACTCTCTCCCCTCCACCTCCCCACTGATAACCCTCCATGTGATCTCCATTTCTGTGATTCTGTTCCCATTCTAGTTGTTTGCTTAGTTTGTTTTTGTTCTTTTTTCTTAGGTTCAGTGTTGATAGTTGTGAGTTTGTTGTCATTTTAGTGTTCATAGTTTTGATCTTCTTCTTTTTCTTAGATAAGTTCCCTTAACATTTCATAAAAGGGCTTGGTGATGATGAACTCCTTTAACTTCACCTTATCTGGGGAGCACTTTATCTGCCTTTCCATTCTAAATGATAGCTTTTCTGGATAGAGTAATCTTGGATGTAGAGCCTTGGCTTTCATGACTTTGAATACTTCTTGCCAGCCCCCTCTTGCCTGCAAGGTTTCTTTTGAGAAATCAGCTGATGGTCTTATGGGAACTCCTTTGTAGGTAACTGTCTCCTTTTCTCTTACTGCTTTTAAGATTCTCTCCGTATCTTTAATCTTGAGTAATGTAATTATGATGTGCCTTGGTGTGTGCTTCCTTAGGTCCAACTTCTTTGGGACTCTCTGAGCTCCCTGGGTCTCCTGGAAATGTGTTTCCTTGGCCAGATTGGGGAAGTTCTCCTCCATTATTTTTCCAAATAAGTTTTCAATTTCATGCTCTTCCTCTTTCCCTTCTGACACCCCTATGATTCGGATGTTGGAATGTTTAAAGTTGTCCCAGAGGTTCCTAAGCCTCTCCTCATTTTTTTGAATTCTTGTTCCTTCATCCTGTTGTGGTTGCATGTTTCTCTCTTCCTTCTGCTCCAAATGGTTGATTTGAATCCTGGTTTCCTTCCCCTCACTGTTGGCTCCCTGTATATTTTTCTTTATTTCATTTTGCATAGTCTTCACTTTTTCCTCCATCTTGAGACCACACTCAATCATTTCTGTGAACAACCTGATTAGCAGGGTTTTGAACTGTGCATTTCATAGGTTGGCTATCTCTTCATCACTTAGTTATATCTTTTCTAGAGTTTTGATCTGTTCTTTCATTTGGGCCATATTTCTTTGTCTCAGCAGGCCTGTTACTTTATAAGGGGCAGAGCCTTAAGTTTTCGCCAGGGTGGGGCAACCCAGGATGCTGCATTGTGACTCTATATATGGGGGAGGGGTCCAAGAGGGAACAGTGCCACTTGTTTGGTTCTCAGCTGGCTTTCAGTCACTTCTCCTGCTATCCACAAGCAAATTGGGCCCTTTTGGTGCAGATTCCTGTGTGGGTGGGTTTGTGTACATTCTAGGGTCTCTCCCATGAATGCTCCTGTAAGGCTGGGAGTTTCTCCAGCCACCTCAGCCCCCACAGATTTTTACAGCCAGAGGTTTTGAGGCTTTCTTTTCTCACGATGGAACCCTGGGTTGCATGGTCTGTCTCACTCCACTCTTGTTCCTCCTGGTTTATCCGCAGGCATATGTCCTCCAGCCATTGCCTAGCCACTCATCTTCTCTGCCCCAGCTGTCCTATCTCTGCTCCTCCTATCAGTCTGGATGAATATTTCTTCTTTAACTTTTTGGTTGTCAAGCTTCCTTCCATACAGTTGAGTTTCTGGGAGTTCTAGTTGATTTTTGTGTTTAAATTCGTTGTTGTCCTTCTTTTGGTTGTGCGAGGAGGCAACATGTATGTGCCTATGCCTCCATCTTGGACAGAAGTCTGAAATACACTATCTTTAGATAGAGCACATGATCTCAAACTTATCACAATCCCACCACTCCTTGTTGTGTGTCTGACGTGTGGCTCTAAGGCACTGACCATTTATCATTCTACTTGTTCTACTCTTATCTATTCACTGTCAAAAATAGATTTGAGAAGAAAATGAAATATTTCTTTTACCTATGCTTTAAATAAAACTGAAAATAGCCTGAGAAGGAGAGCAGCTTATGATTAAGTTTATGGACTTGGGAGTTAGACTATCTGGGTTCAAATTCTTGTAGCCCCTCTTTCTTAGGGTTGCCAGGTAAAATACAGGAAACCCAATTAAATATGTATTTGAGATAAACATTGAATAACTTTTAATATAAGTATATCTCACATATTTGTGTTTGTCAAGTCTGACAACCCTTCTTCAACTTGCTGTTTGACATGTACAAGTTAGCTTCACTACATCTCAGTTTCCTGGTTTGTAAATTGGGGATAATAAGTGATATTGTGATGATAAAATAAATATTATCAGCTATCATTATTAGTTCTTGTTAAAAATTTTTAATTGAGATATAATTGACATAATATAATATTGTATAAGTTTAAAATGTATAGTATGTTGATTTAACACATACAGTGTGAGGGAAAAGTATATTTACAATTGTGAGTATACAAAACAGAGTTTATTCTTGTATTATTATTTATTAATTAATGTATTACTTTCCATATGAACAACTATAAACCTACTTTTGCCTCACCCTGTATATATTGCAATATGATCATCACTGTAGCATTAGGTAAGACCTTCACCACATCACAATAATTATCATTTCCTTTTTGTGGTGAGAGAATTTAAGATTTAATCTCTTGGCAACTTTGAAGCTTATAATACAGTATTGCTAACTATCATCACTATGCTGTGCATTAGATCTCCAGAACTTAATTTATCTGTTAGTTATAAGTTTGTACCATTAAACAACATCTTCCTAATTCTCCTACCTTCATCACCTAGTGCCCACCATTCTATGATTTTTGTGAGGTCAGCTTTTTAATTTTTTTAATTTACTTATTTGTCAATTACATTTGGCATTCAATTTTTTTTAAATTAGTTTCTGGTGTACAGCATAGTGATTTGACATTTATATTATTTACAAAGTGACTTCCTCAGTAAGTCTAGTACCCACTTGGCACTATATATATTTGTTAAAAATATTATTGAGTATATTCTCTTTGCTGTAATTTATATCCCCATGACTATTTTGTAATTACCAATTTGTACTTCTTAATCTTCTTCACCTAGACCCCCAACCACCCTCTCATCTAACAAACATCAGTTTGTTCTCTATATTTATGTGTCTATTTCTGTTTTGTTTGTTCGTTGGATCTCACATATAAGTGAAATCATATGGTATTGTCTTTCTTTGTCTGAATTATTTCATTTAGCATAAGATCTCTTAGATCTATCCATGCTATCACAAATGGTAAAATTTTATTCTTTTATATGGCCAAGTAATACTCCATTGTATATATGATCACTTCTTTATCCACTCCTCTGTTAATGAGCACTTACGTTGCTTTCACATCTTCACTGTTGTTAATAATACTGCAATGAACATAAGTTTGCATGTATCTTTTTTAATTAGTTTTTTGAATTTCTTCAGATAAATTCCTAGATATGGAATTGCTGGGTCATAAGGTAGTTTTATTTTAAAATTTTTGAAAAACCTCCATACTGCTTTCTACAATGGTTGCATCAATTAGCAATCCCACCAACAAGTGCAAGGGCTTTCTTTTCTCCACATCCTTACCAACACTTGTTTGTTGATTTATTGATGATAGCCATAGTGATGGGTGTGAAGTGATATGTCATTGTAGTTTCAATTTGCATTCTCTGATGATTAGTAATGTTGAGTGTCTTCATATGTCTATTGGCCATCTGCATGTCCTCTTTGAAGAAATGTTTATTCATGTCCTCTGCCCATTTTTTAAATTGTATTTTTTGGGTTTTTTGCTATTAAATTGTGTGAATTTTTTATACATTTTGGATATTAACTCCTAATGGAATGTCTCACTAAAGAATATCTTTTCCTCATCAATAGTCTTTGTATTTTGTTAGCAGCTTCCTTTGCTGTGCAAAAACTTTTTAGTTTCATGTACTCCCATTTGTTTATTGTTTTCATATGTTTCCACAGCCCAAGAATTTATATCAGAAAAAATATATTACTAAGAACAATGTCAGAGAATAACTGCTTATGTTTTCTTCTAGGACTTTTATGGTTTCAGGTCTTATATTTAAATCTTTAATACATTTTGAGTTGATTCTTATATACAGTGTAAGAAGGAAGTCTAGTTTCTTTTTTTGCATGCATCTGTCCAGTTTTCCCAACATCATTTACTGCAGACACTGTGTTTAGCCCATTATATATTTTTGCCTCCTTTGTCATAGTTTAGTTTGACCATATATGTGTGGGTTTATTTCTGGGTTTTCTATTCTGTTCCATTGATCTACATGTCTGTTTTTATTATTCCAGTACTAAGCTGTTTTGATTACTATATCATTGCACTGTTATTTGATATCAGGTAGTGTGATACCTCCAATTTTATTTTATTTCTCAAGATTGCATTAGCTAATTGGGGTCTTTTTTGATTCCATGTACATTTTAGGATTATTTGTTCTAGTTTTGTGAAAAATATCATTGATGTTTTGATAGGGATTACTCTGAACCTATAGTTTGCTTTGGGTATATAGACATCTGATCAATGTTAATTCTTCCTATCCATGACATGTTGTATACTTGCGGTTATTTGTATTTTCAATTTCTTTCCTCAATGACATAATTTTCAAGTACAAGTCATTTATCTCCTTGGTTAAATTTATTCCTAGGAATTTTTTGATGCAATTATAAATGGGATTGTTTTCTTAATTTCTCTTTCTGATAGTTCATTATTGTATATAATGTATACAATATGTATAAAAATGAAACTAATTTCTGAATATTAACTTTATATCCTGCTACTTTACTGAATTCATTAATCAGTTCTAATGTAGTGTAGTTTTTTAAGTGGAATCTTTAGGGTTCCCTATATATAGTATCATGTCATTTGCAAATTATGAGAGTTTTATTTCTTCCTTCCCAGGTTTATGCTTTTTGTTTATTTTTTTAAATCAGATTACTTTAGCTAGGACTTCCAAAATTATTTTTAACAAGACTGGTGATATTTGACAGCTTTGTTTTATTCCTGATATTAAAGAAAATGCCTTTAGCTTTTCTCCACTGAGTATGATGTTGGCTGTGGGTTTGTCATATATGGCCTTTATTATGTTGAGGTATGTTCCCTCTATTCCAACTTTGCTGAGAGTTTTTATCATAAATGGATATGGGATTTTGTCAAGTGCTTTTTCTGTATTTAATGATTTGATCATATGATTTTTGTTTGTGTGGTATATCATATTAATTGACTTGTGGGTATTGAACCAAGCTTGCATCCCAAGAATAAATCCTACCCCTCCAACCAGTCTTGATGTAGTTTCTTTTTTATATCTTTAGTTACAGGACTTTAGTTCAGCTAGTCTTTGGGTGGTTCTCCAGGTTAATTGTTCTATAATTTTGTTGTAATTTTCATGTGGTCATGGGATAGAGCAAGCACAACATTTACCTACTCTGCCATCTTGATTGGAATGGTGAGTTCAGCTTTTTTAGATTCCACATATAAGTGAAATTATACAATATTCATTTTTCTCTGTCTGACTTCTCTTATTTAGCATAATGTCCTCAAGTGTCATCCATGTTGTTATGAATGGCAGGATTTCCATCTTTCTCATGGCTGAATAATAACATGTACACACACACACACACACACACACACATATCACATCGTCTTTATCCATTTATCCATTAATGGACAAAACTTAGGTTGTTTCTGTATCTTGGCTATTGTGAACAATGCTTCAATGAATACAAAAGTGCCAGTATTTCTCCAAGATCCTGTTTTCATTTCCTTTGGATATACACTAGAAGTGGAATTGATAGATCATAAGATAGTTCCATTTTTAATTCTTTGCAGAACATCCACACTGTTTTTCATAGTGGCTGTACTAATTTACATTCCCACCAACAATGCCCAAGCATTTCCTTTTCTTCACATTCTTGCTAACACTTGTTATCTCTTGTCTTCTTAAGGACAACCATCATAACAGATGTGAAATAATATTTTATTGTGATTTGATTTATATTTCTCTGATGATTAATGATGCTGAGCATCTTTTCATCTACCCCTTGGCCATTTGGATGTCTTAGGGAAAGTGCCTATTTAGTTCCTCACTCACTTTAAAAAAATTTTTTTTATGTTCACCTGAGGACATGCTTATTGATTATTAGAGACAGGTGAAGGGAGAAAAAGAAGAAGAAGAGAAACATCTATGTGAGAGAAAACATTGATCAGTTGCCTCGCACATGCACCCTAACCAGGGACTAAACCCTCAACTTAAATATGTGTCCTGACCAGGAATTGAACCCACAACCGTTGGGTTTACTTAATGACGCTCCAACCAACTGAGCCACACCAGTCAGGGCCTTGTCCACTTTGAATTGAATTTTGAGGGCGTTTTGTTGTTGTTGTTATTGAGTTGTATGAATTCTTTATATGTTTTGGATATTAATTCCTTATCCAATATATGATTTGTTATCCAAAACAAATATTAGTTCTTTTGAGAAAAAGCCTATTTTGTTGGGACAATGAGGAACATGTCTTATATGTTTAAAAAACAAAGTATGTCTGTGTTTAAATATATAATTTCAGATGCTCACTTAGGTAATTAACATTAGCTGCCACTCTGAGCAAAACTTGAAAATCTCAGTAGCCCAACAATAAAGATTTCTTCCTACTTTACATATTGTACAATGTAGATCAGGAACCATCTCACTTTTACATGGAAGACAGGACCTCCAAAGTCTCCACAGCTGAGGAAAAAGGAAATAGAGGTGGTCTCCCAGCGATTAATGACCTTGACCCAGAAGTGATGCAACAGCTTTCATGTATAGCCTGTTGGCCAGAACTAGTCACATGGCCTTAACCTAACTGCCAAAGAGCCTGGGAAATATAAGGGACTACACAGAATATCTGGAGAATAGTAACTGTTTTGGCCACAGGTACCATTATAGGGCAAATATCATCTGGCTCACTTTTTATATTACCCATCTGGCTGCTGTACATGCAGCATATGCAATAGATCCAACATCAGATGATCTGTGTTCTAGTTCTGCTCTTTCCGAGCCAGAGAAGTGTATCCAGAGGATTTTCTTTTCTTTGAAGATTACTCCTCCTGTTGCTAGAGAAGAAGGGGATTTTTTCCTCTTCCTGTCAGGAGCAGGAAGTTGTTCTCAGTTGTGTTGCTTATATTGTTGATGTGGATACTTTGAAACAGAATGTGAAGACAAGCAAAAGAGAAAGGGATGGTGGAAACTCAATTATTCTGATTAAGGGACTCACTGGTAAGAGAAATAGTAAGGACTTTTAAATTCATAGCATATATACTAGAATGCATTTTTTATTTTGGATTTTGGAGATACCCTGATGTCTTCCAGCATTTGAAGAATAATTCTCAGAAGAGAGGCAATTTTCTGCATGGGTCCAATTAGTGGTGTGAATCCCAGTGTTTGCCCAGAACAGAATTTCACCAAAAGCAATTCAGGCTATAGCTCTATGTTCAGAGGGACACCATGTCAATTAATATAGCCAGGCATTGGGGCTCACTGACTGGTCTAAGAGACTGAAGGTTAGTGCTAGCTCCTGACTGCCAAGTTTAACAAAGCTATGTTGTTATAATCTCATCTGAAATGGATTTCTGAGCCCTGCACAGGGAAAGGGGAAGAGAGTAGCCAGCCTATGATGAGTGATGAAATTTTGTCAGTTACATCCAACATGAACAGCCCATAAGTCAGGGAATATTTCCTGATATGAAAATCTTGATTTGAAGCTTGGTGATTATTTTTAGTTAAGTTCTGAGAAGTTGCAAGTAGGGGCTTGAAAATACAATCAAATCCCCAGAGCAGATAAGCCATCTGTGTGTGCTAAAAATAATGAGAAGTGAATTTAATCTTTGTACTATTTGAAAAAGGAGAAAAATGCTCTTGGCAGGTCCATAAAATATGTATGATGGTTAGGGTGGCAGAGACCAAAAGCCAGGAAGAGAATCATTCCTTTATGTCATCATTGTGCCTAGGTCATCTTCAAAAGTTCCATGAGCTGATACTAGTCTTATGTGCCTATGTCTTAGTGCCACAATAATTTCTGTAAAGAAATAATTCTTTTATCAGAAAGATCACATGTTTGTCCTATGACATTTATCAATATTGAGAGGCATTTCTTAGATATTCAATAAAGTCAGGGAGACTCACACTTTTGGGAGACTGTGATGGTCCTTCATCAATCCTGTGCTTTACATATTTCCCAAATCCAGAAATCTCTAACAGCTGTATGATAACAATAAAACATTTCAAATATAGTCTCTCAATATCCTCAAGTGAAAATCAACCAAACCCTTATAATTCCTTTTTATTCTCAATCACACTACACAGTCATGAAACTTTCAAACCATATATTCAGTGAGGTCAAACACTGAATACTATCTGTTTAACAAACTAAGACTTTCCTTACATTTTCAGCTTTTTTCTTCTTTCAAAATTAGATATTGTTATATCTGGTTAAAGGAAGATTCTATGATGCGAATTTGTTTTCAGATAGTTTCACTTAAGCTATACCCACTTTCTAAGGCTTCTTATCAGTCTTTCCAGTGATTCTGTGATGCTATCAACATTCTTATAGTAACTTCCTTTACTACCTAAATCAGCCAGTTAGTTCCTGTTGCTTGCCACCCACCAGAATTTCTGCTTGGTACATTATCTATTCTGCCTAGTGCTGCTGTAACACTAGGCAGAATAGATAATTCTGCCCAACGAAACTGTAACATCTTTCAGGATGCGTTAGCATAAAGTCCGGCATGCATCATAATGCCCAGCATAGAACTTCACATTTAAAATTTAACAGATAGAGGACTTCCAGCCAAGATGGAGGCTGAGTTAGATACACTTTGCCTCCTTGCACAAACAAAAGAAGTATAACAACGAATTTAAAAACAAAAAATAACCAGAACAGCCAGAAAATATAACTGTATGGAAGTCCAACCACAAAGGAGTAAAGAAGAAACATTCATCCAGACCTGTAGGAGGGGCGGAGACCAGCAGCTGAGGTGGAGAGGACCCGCAACAAGGTGGTGGCGAGAGAGCCAGGTCGGTGAGGCGGCAGCTGGCTGACTGGGTGGTCCCACATTTGCGTGCTGATAAACTGGGAGGAACAGCCAGGGAGTGAGACAGACCATGTAATCCAGGGTTCCATCGTGAGAAAAGAAAGCCTCAAAACCTCTGGCTGTAAAAATCTATAGGGGTTGCAGCAGTGGGAGAAACTCCCAGTCTCACAGGAGAGTTCATTGGAGAGACCCACACACCCAAGAATCACCACCCAAATTGCTACCCAATTTGCTTGTGGATAGCAGGAGAAGTGACTGAAAGCCAGCTGAGAACCAAACAAGTGGCACTGTTCCCTCTTGGACCCCTCCCCCATATATAGAGTCACAATGCAGCATCCTGGGTTGCCCCACCCTGGCGAAAACTTAAGGCTCTGCCCCTTATAAAGTAACAGGCCTGCTGAGACAAAGAAATATGGCCCAAATGAAAGAACAGATCAAAACTCTAGAAAAGATATAACTAAGTGATGAAGAGATAGCCAACCTATGAAATGCACAGTTCAAAACCCTGCTAATCAGGTTGTTCACAGAAATGATTGAGTGTGGTCTCAAGATGGAGGAAAAAGTGAAGACTATGCAAAATGAAATAAAGAAAAATATACAGGGAGCCAACAGTGAGGGGAAGGAAACCAGGATTCAAATCAACCATTTGGAGCAGAAGGAAGAGAGAAACATGCAACCACAACAGGATGAAGGAACAAGAATTCAAAAAAATGAGGAGAGGCTTAGGAACCTCTGGGACAACTTTAAACATTCCAACATCCGAATCATAGGGGTGTCAGAAGGGAAAGAGGAAGAGCATGAAATTGAAAACTTATTTGGAAAAATAATGGAGGAGAACTTCCCCAATCTGGCCAAGGAAACACATTTCCAGGAGACCCAGGGAGCTCAGAGAGTCCCAAAGAAGTTGGACCTAAGGAAGCACACACCAAGGCACATCATAATTACATTACTCAAGATTAAAGATACGGAGAGAATCTTAAAAGCAGTAAGAGAAAAGGAGACAGTTACCTACAAAGGAGTTCCCATAAGACCATCAGCTGATTTCTCAAAAGAAACCTTGCAGGCAAGAGGGGGCTGGCAAGAAGTATTCAAAGTCATGAAAGCCAAGGCTCTACATCCAAGATTACTCTATCCAGAAAAGCTATCATTTAGAATGGAAAGGCAGATAAAGTGCTCCCCAGATAAGGTGAAGTTAAAGGAGTTCATCATCACCAAGCCCTTTTATGAAATGTTAAGGGAACTTATCTAAGAAAAAGAAGAAGATCAAAACTATGAACACTAAAATGACAACAAACTCACAACTATCAACACTGAACCTAAGAAAAAAGAACAAAAACAAACTAAGCAAACAACTAGAATGGGAACAGAATCACAGAAATGGAGATCACATGGAGGGTTATCAGTGGGGAGGTGGAGGGGAGAGAGTATGAGGAAAGGTACAGGGAAGAAGAAGCATAAATAGTTGATACAAAATAGATAGGGGGGAGGTTAAGAATAGTATACGAAATGGAGAAGCCAAAGAACTTATATGTATGACCCATGGACATGAACTAAGAGGCAGGGAATACTGGCAGGAGGTGGGGTGCAGGGCAAAGGGAAATAAAGGGGAGAAAAAAAGGGACAACTGTAATAACATAGTCCATAAAATATGTATATATATAAAAATAAAATAAAAATCACTAAAAAATAAAATAAAATTTAACAGTTACAAATCTGGGTTCATATCACCATGGTTAACATGCCAGGTTTCCCCTTTGCCAATTGCATGACCTTGGACATGTAACAACATTTCTAAATCTGTTTTCTCTAGTAAACTTACGGGTACCTACTGGTTTTAATGCTGAAAACAGGGTCTGATACATGGAAGGCACTTCATAAGTATTAGCTATTACTAATGTAACAAGATTAAATTACATTATTTCCTGTTATGTTCATATCATGTATCATATATCAATGATATAATTATATGCTTTACTATGTATTATATATCTGTTATATAAGTTATATGTTTGCATTGTATGTATCATTATAATAAAAGCATTCAATAAAATAAATGTTTAATGGAATTTAGCTGTTTCTCAAAGTGTAAGCTTAATTCCAGTTTATATTATGAGGTTTCTGTTTGATTGTTTTTAAGTTTTTAAGTTTGTACCTTTGATTTCTTTTTAAATCTGTGCTGAAAAGTTTATTTTGAGGGAAGTAAATTTTAAAATTCAAACTATTAAAATGCCAACATGGAGTTTTTCATAATATGCTAAATTTTCCATCCTTTATCCGTGCATTCTTCACCTCGTTGAAATGTTGACATTTTTTTCTAAATGTCATGGTGTTTTTCATGAAGAATCTGTCCATTTCATCTGCCTGAATATAATGCTTCCCTGGACAAGTTGCATTTTCCACAAAGTTGGAGCTATAAAGTCATCTTTTTATCCAAGCCCTTTTACTTGATCTTAGGATGGCACATGACACTTAGGTTACTCTGTTCTTGCATTTCTGAAGGCCCCTGTGTGTTTTTCTTCAGTAGATCCATTAGTCAGTTTTTTTCCTGAATCTGACCTCTCTGAAAATGGCATTACATTTTTGCTGCACTTCTTTCTCCCTGGCACTGCAAAGGATTCTTATGAACTTTAACACACTCCGCCTTTTCTTAGTGCTGATGTTAGACATTTTCTTTTCTTTTTTCTTTTTATTATTATTATTATTTTTATTAATAATAAAAAAGAAAAAGGACTTTTTTATTGCTTTTTAGAGAGTGAGGAACGGAGACAGGGGGAGACAGAGAGAGTGAAAGAGAAACATCAATCAGTTGCCTCCCATACACCCCAACTGGTGTTTTAACCTGCAATCTAGGCATGTGTCCTGACCAAGGATCATACCCGCAACCTTCCTGTTCATGGAATTATGCTTTAATCTACTGAGCCACACCAATTTTCTTTTGTTTTATGGAGAACTCTATATCCTGGACTGAAATTATAACACCTCAATTATCATATTGTTAAAATGGCAATCAGGGATTTGTTGGTTTTTTTGTTTTGTTTTTGTTTGTTTGTTTTTGGAAACCCCTGATTCCCAAAAGAGTCTCATTCTAGAACTGCTATAGTTGAAGTAGATTTGATATATCTGTTCAACAGTTACTAATTGGGAACCTAATATGGGTAGGATTTGCTCAGAATGCTGGCCTGATTCAGAGAAGAATTTGACACATCCACCAATGTGTAGAAGCAAACAGTAGCAGAGGATGAAATTCTTTACAGAAGATCAATGCTCATTTTTATTTCAAACTCACCACACCAGTCCTATGTGGGGTATAAATACAGTAAGTTTCCCATAGATCTCTAAGGACTGAAGAAAGACAGGAAAGGATAGAGGGAGGAGAACATTGTAAGGTGAATAGGTTGGTTAAACAATATCTGCTGCCTCAGTATCCTGGAAGTTTTCTTATCCAGTTTCACAACTAAGGAAACAAAAGCTCAAAGAAGCCTAGTACCATTGCTTTGGTCACACAGCTGGACTATGCCAGAGCCACTGGTTGGCTGGTTAAACTTGTGCTCTTGCCACTCATCGTCTCACTGTCCCATACATGGGATAGAATGTGGCAGGTAACAAACCAGGGCAATGCACTGTTCTGACCAGCTGGAAGGCTCCTTACTGCTATTTTCCATACCTGAGAAGATAAACGAAGTCAAAGAAAGAGCAGTTGCAAGATTTTAACTTCTATTGATTATTACTACCTAATTAGAGGTCATTTGGTATAGCCTATTAAATTTCTAAATGTGTTAATTTATTTAGCCAGACAGTCTACATCTTGGTGTCTATCCCACTTGCACATTGGTAGAAAGAAGTATGTACACTAATTGTGGAATTTATGTAATGTGCAGAAACTGGAACAACACAAATGTTCTTTAGTAATGAATAATTAAATAAATTCTGATAAATCTATACTATTAAAGGCTAAGTAGATAAGGTATATCTGTGTGTAGAACAAAAAAAAGATCTTCAAAACACATGTGAAAAGATCAACAGAAGCATGCATGTAGAATGATTGCATGTATGTGTAATAAGAAAAAATAGGTACATTTATAAAACTTTTTAATATATAAAAGTTAATCAGACCCTATAGTAAAATTATAGAGAAATTCATAAAAAGGATTAATGATTCAAGATAAATGTACTTCCAGCTGGTGGGGGGGGGGGGCGCTCAGTGGTGTACCAGGTAAAATGCAGTTAGATACAAGAAACAGAAACCTGAACAGTGGTTTACTTTCTTAGCAAGAAGTCTGAATCTGTCTATTCCTAGGTTGATTTAGCATCCCAACAATGTCATCAACGACATAGTTTCTTCCTGTCATCCTCAGTTGTTCTTCATCTTTGGGCATGTCACATTGTTGTCCAAAATGGCAACCACAGCTCCAAGCATCTCAGCTACACTCAAGACCAGGAAGCAGGAGGTATATAGAACAGCAAAGAAAAGAAGGATGCTTTTAATGAGCAGTGTCTTTGCATCTCTCAACAAACTTTTCTCCAGACATCTCTTCTAGAAATGCTTTCTTCTAGTTCATTGGCCAGAACTAGGTCATAAGTACACACCCCCTGTTCCCTTACATAGCCACACTGTGAGACTATAATTCTGGCTCTTCCATAATCTCTCATGGAACCCTGACTAGAAATAAGGAGCTTTGCAGTTCTAGAGAGCATCTGATGGCGTCTGCCACAGTAGGTTTCATGCAAGAAGCCGTACTCGGGTTGGATCTGAAACAATAATGCAAAGAACATTTATTGGATTGTTTATTCCAACATCACTTTTCTAAGAATGGTCCCTTCTCGGCTCCATGTGGGAGTTGCCAAAGTCATATAATATGTTCCAGTCTTCTGGGAATGTACTGTAGTAGATTTTAATAATAACTGCCAAATTGGTCTTTGCTTTATTTTTTTTCTCTCTAGAGGCATTTCTTTCTTCCTTCCATTGAAGCTAATTTAGTAAACATCACACTCCTGCTTGGCTATCAATCTGATGCTCATTGATTGTTTGTACCCAGTTTCCAGCATCAGTTAGATATCAATCATTTCAACAGAAAGTATTATTAACCTGTATAAGAAAACAGAAAGGCAGAAAAGGAACACTAGTACTAGTACAGAAGTAGTACTGAAGGAAGCTTGCTACCACCCCAAGTGTTGGGGGAAGAAAGAGGTTCTATTAAGAACCAATTAAGAGAAAGAAGGGGAGGTAGGGAACATAGAGGCTTGTGGGAGGAGACCCACATCACTGGAACTGTCTTTTGAAGAGGGGATACCTGCAGGTTCTGGTGTCTCTGAGAGAGTTTGGCACACCTGGTTCTGGTAATGGAAATATATGCTACGTAGAACCAACTCCTGCTACTGGAACCAATGGACTGTGCCAAGTTTAAAGCCCATACTGGAGAGATGCGAGCAGCAACAGCAAGCAAAACCAGCATCAGCATGTCCTTCTCCCTCCTCCATCTTCCCAGGTCCCTCTAGTGTCTCCTACTTGCATACCTAACAGGAAGTGGATGGTCAAACACGGGTGGGGCTTGAAAGAGTCCTAGCCCCAACATCACAAAGCAGAGTATGGAAGACTTGGAGCTAAGATAGCTTAATGACCACCATATTATTTGTCATTATTTTTTAGCACATCCTTATTAAATGGAGGCAATAATAGAACATATCTCACAGCATTATTTTGAGGTTTAAATGAGATAATTCATAAGAAGTAATTAGCAGAGTGCCAAGAACCTAGTAAGTACTCAGGAAGTATTAGTGGATGTAATTACTATTTATTCAACAAGTATTTTTTGTGTACCTATTATGTGCCAGGTACAGATCTAAGTCCTGAAAATACAGTGGTGATTCAGATAGAGGTCCCTGTCCCTGTGACACTTGTGTTGTGATCAGTGCCCCATAACGAACAAGATCATTTCAGAAAGGGGTAAGCAGTGTGGACCTGATAAAACCATCCTGCACTTGAATGTTATAGCGAAGAAGTTACTGAAGATTCAGTGGTCAGCCAAGAAGAAAATGAATAAAGCCACAGACAAGGAGAAAGTACTCGCAAAATCTGTATCTATTAAAGACTTGTATTCAGAATATAGAAAGTTCTCTCAAAACTCATTACAAGAAAACAAGTGACCTATTTTTAAAGTGGACCAAAAAATTGAACAGTCCATCAAAGAAGATATGCAGATAGTGATTAAGCACAAAAAAAGATGGTCAAGTAAAAAGTTAACCAATTAGGGAAAATAAAAATGAAAACCACAATGCGACTCTACAATGCAAGTATTAAAATGCCTTTTTAAAAAGCTAACAATATGGCTGATGAGGTTACAGAATGACTGTAACCTCATGTGGCTGATGGGAATGCTAAATAGCACTACCACTTTGGAAAATATTTTGATAGTTTTTTATGGGGTTAAAAGCATACTCACCTTACGAACCAGCAATTCCATTCCTAGGTACTTAGAGAAATAAAAACTTAGACTCACACAAAAACCTGTGTACAAATAAACATGTGTCATAACCATTTGCTTTGTTCATGTGGCTTTATTCATAAAACTGAAAATAACCCCAAATTTTCTTCATCTGGTAAACAGATAAACAAGCAGTGGTTTATCTATACAATGAAGCGTCATTCTGCAATAAAAAGGAACTAAGTTTCACACAGGCAACAACATGAATAAACCTCAAATGCACTGTGCTAAATGGGTGAATCCAGATTCAAAAGGCTATATTTTGTATGATTCCATTATGATGTCATTCCTGAAAAGGCAAAACTGGACAGGCAGCAGACAAGGGGTCAGTGGTTGCCAGGGTTTGAGAATAGGGGCAATGGTTGACTGGAAAGGAGCATGAGCAATTTTGGGGGGTGAAGAAACTGTTCTATATCTTGATAGTGTTGATGGTTACATGAGCATTTGCATTTGTCAAAGCTGATAGAATCGTACACCAAAAAAGAAAGAATTTTATTGTATATGAAGGCCATAAACAGAATATTTGTGCCCCTGGCAAATTAATATGTTAAAACCTAATTCCCAATGTAATAGTATTTAGAGGTTGGACTTTTGGGAGGCAATTGGATCATGAGGGTGGAGCCCTCATGAATGGGATTAGTGCCCTTATCAAAAAGTCCCCAGAATTCTCCCTATTCCTCCCAGCATGTTGAGGACACAGCAAGAAGACAGGAACAAGGAAGCAAGTCCTCACCAGACATGGAATTTGCTGATGCCTTGGTCTCGGACTTCTAGTCTTAAGAATTGTGAGAAGTAGGAAAAAAGATGCCGGAGGAGTGAATGGGAGTCATGCAGACCTCCCAAGACCAAACTGGAATTGCGACTAAATAGTAGAGAAATTACCTGGAAAACAATGGAACAATAGAGGTAGAGGAGCCTTGGAGCCTCAGACGGAGAGTGGGATCAACTTTCACACATCGAAACAGGTGAGAATTGTGGTGGAGGCTTGAGAGGGTGGGCTGGGTGCCCACGGGCACCAGCACCAGAGGGACATTGAAACAGCCAGTTGGATCTCCCTGAGAAGAACAGCATCGGAACCATAAAGAGAGACCCCTAGACTACAGCAGCTGAAACCAGGAAAACGCACAGACAAAATGCAACCCCAAAAAGCTTAGGGGCGCTCTCTGACAGACAGGAGGCTGGAGATGTAAAGAGACATTTAAAGGGCCATGCAAAAATTTGCAGTGGCAGCCACCTTCCTTGATCTCTGGGTAGAGGCAGCAGCAGAGTGGGCTGGTGCCTGAGAAAAGATTGGCGAGGAAAACTTTGTGAAGAGAACAGAGATGGTGGCCAGCAGAGCCCCAGTCATAACTCACCTCCCACTCTGCAGCTACCACCTCGCCCAGACATAAGAGAATCAATTAACCTGCCTTTTGCATGCTCCTCACACAGCTTGCATGTGTGTGTGTGGTCTAGGGGCTGAGTGCAGACTGGCTGGAAGAAATAGAGGATCCCTGGACAAAGAGGACACACAGCTGCATAGAGACCCTTGAGGAGAGAATGGAGGCGGAGGGGTTGGGGAAAGAACTGGAGGATTATCTGAAATCCCTGGAGCAGAGTCCCTCCCTATTCCATAGTCCCCATCTGTGCAGGTCATGCCCCCAAAGAAGCAGAAGCAGCAGAGGAGCCAGAAGGTGTGTGATTACAGTCCACAGAAATAGTGGATCCCTAGCCTAAGGGGTCACAGAGCTGCCCAGAGACCCTTGGGGAGAGACTGGAGACAAGATTAACCAGAGAGTTTGGAGCTGACTTCTTCCTGTTTCCATAGTCTCCATTTTGAGCAGGCAGGCCACGCCCCTGAAGAGCCAAAAGTGGGGAAAGCACACAACAGAAAACCCTAAACTGACCAGTGCTGGGGCATGTGCCCAGTGGCAGACAAGCATATGAGGTCGGGCGAGTACGCCAGCCCGCGGATGGCGAGGCCACCGGCCCAGGCCAGAGCACGGGTGTGCCCAGCCGGTGGGGGATCCTGCCCAGGCCTGCAAATGTGCTCAAGTGAGCCTACTTGAGAGTGCAGAGTCATCTGCAGAAATAATGGATCCCTGGCTGAAGGGATCACACAGCTGCCAAAAGCAGGAGTCAGACACAGACAGTAGATTCCTGGAAGACACAAACAAATGACCCAAGGACAGATAGGGTCCACAACTGACATCATCAGAGGCAGACCCAGAAAGAAAAGTAAAGAATAAATAAATAAATAAATAAATAAATAAATAAATAAATAAATAAAAAGACCCGCCTACTTACCTTAGAAGTTTAATCCACAAAGTCAGGAAATCTAGATGGATCAATTGAAGCAGAAGCAAAAATAAATAGATAAATAAATAAAAAATAATAGACTCTCACAAAAATGGGAATAAAAAGAAGTTCCCACCAAATGAGGGGAAAGAAGGAATCCCCACATAGAGAGCTAAATGAAATAGAGGCAAGGGAACTATCAGATATTGAATTCAAAACAACGGCTCTAAGGAAGCTCAATGAGCTCAGCCAGCTCAAAGATAACTATGAGAAACTGCAGAGGAACTATCAGGATCTTACAGAAAATTATATCAACCTGGAAAAAGACATAGAAACTATCAAGAAGACACAAGAGGATATGAAGAATACCATTTCTAATTGAGGAACACAGTAGAAGGAATAAAAAGCAGGCTCGATGAAGTTGAGGATCAGATCAGCGAGATGGAGGATAAGGTAGAAAAAAGCTCCCAGAAAGAATAAGAAATGGAAAAAAGACTCAAAAAGAATGAAGAGACATTTAGGGAAATGCAGGACAACCAGAAACACAATATCTGCATAATAGGAATACGAGGAGAAGAAGAGGAGCAAGGGATAAAGAACTTCTTTGAAAAAGTAAGATGGAAAATTTCCCCAATTTAAGGAGAGAAAATGTCTCATGGATCCAGGAAGCACAGAGGGCCCCACTCAAGAGGGACCCAATGAGGCCCACTCCAAGACACATCATCATTAAAATGGCAAATACCAAAGACAAAGAGAGAATCCTCAAGGCAGCAAGGGAGAAACAGGGAGTAACGTACAAGGGAGTCCTGATATGGCTAGCACCTAACTTCTCAACTGAAACACTACAAGCCAGAAAGGAATGGCAACAAATATTCCAAGGAATGAAAAGCAAGGGCCTACAACCAAGGCTGCTCTACCCAGCAAGGCTCTCAATTAAAATAGAAGGGGAAATAAGGAGTTTCCCAGACAAAAGAAGGCTAAAAGAATATGTCTCCACCAAACCAGCACTACAAGATATGCTAAAGGGACTGGTTTAAGGAGATGAAGGAAAAAAGTGAGAAGAAGAAAAACACAGGTAAAAAGAGAAGAAATGAATAAGTTTCTATCAATAATAACTCTCAATGTAAATGGACTAAATGCCCCAATCAAAAGACACAGGACAGCTGAATGTATAAGAAAACATAACCCACCCATATGCTACCTACCAGAGACTCACCTCAGAGCAAAAGACCTACACAGACTGAAAGTAAAGGGAAGGAAAAAAATATTCCAGGCAAATGGGCAAGAGAAGAATGCAGGGGTAGCAATACATATATCAGACAAACTAGATTTCAACACAAAGGCCATAAAAAGAGACCAGAAGGACACTTTATTCTATTTAAAGGAAGAATCTATCAAGAAGACATTAACATTGTAAACTTATATGCACCCAATATAGGAGCACCCAAATATATAAGGAAAATCTTTGACGACTTCAAAAAAGATATAGACAGCAACACACTGATAGTAGGGGATTTCAACACCCCATTGTCAAAAATGGACAGATCTTTCAAACAAAACATAAACAATAATATTATGGAGCTGAATGACGCACTGAATCAAATAGACTTATGACATATATAGAAATTTTCATCCCAAAGAAGCAAAATACACATTCTTTTGAAATGCTCATGGAAGTTTTTCAAAGATAGACCACATGATAGGACACAAAGCAAGCCTCAGCAAATTCAGGAAAATTGAAATAATACCAAGCTTTTTCTCATACCACAAGGGATTGAAACTGGAAATCAACCTCAAAGAGAAACTTCAAAAACTTGCAAACTCATGGAGACTGAACAGTAGACTATTAAACAATGAGTGAGTCAATAATGCGATAAGAGAAGAAATCAAAAAGTTTCTGGAAACAAATGAAAATGAACAGACAGCAGTCCAAAATCTATGGGACACAGCAAAGGCAGTCCTGAGAGGGAAGTTCATAGCAATACAGGCCTACTGAAAAAAGATAGAAACATTTCAAATAAAAGACCTAACACTACAACTTCAAGAACTAGAGAAACAACAACAAATAAATCCCAGAGCAAGTAGAGGGAAGGAGATAGTCAAGATTAGAGCAGAACTGAATGACATAGAGACGAAAAGAAAAATTCAAAGGGTAACCAATCCAGAAGCTGGTTCTTTGAAAAGATAAATAAAATCAACAAGCCTTTAAGAAGACTCATCAAGAAAAAAAAGGGAGAGACCCAAATAAATAATATCAGAAACGAAAGAGGAGAAGTAACAACTGATACCACAGAAATACAAAGGATTGTCAGAAACTACTATGAAAAATTATATACCAATAAATTTGAAAACCTTGATGAAATAGACATATTTCTACAAAAGTATAATCTTCCAACACTGAAGGAGGAAGAAACAGAAAGCTTGACACACCAATAACAGCTGGGGAAATTGAAGCAGTAATCAAGAATCTCCTGACACTCAAAAGCCCTGGGCCGGATGGTTTCACAGGGAAATTTTACAAAACATTTAAGGAAGAGCTAACCACTGTCCTCAGACTATTCCAAAACATCCAAGAGGAGGGAAGACTCTCAGACTCTTTATGAGGCCAGCATCACCGTAATCCCAAAACCAGATAAAGACACTACAAAGAAAGAAAACTACAGGCCAATTTCGCTGATGAACATAGATGCTAAAATCCTCAAAAAAATATTGGCAAACCTCATCCAGCAACACATTAAAAAGATTATCCACCATGATCCAGTGGGATTCATCCCAGGCATGCAGGGATTGTTCAATATATGAAAATCAATAAATGTAATACATCACATAAATAAAAGAAAAGACAAAAACCACATGATCATCTCGATAGATGCAGAAAACACATTTGATAAGGTACAGCACCCATTTATGATCAAAACACTCAGCAAAATGGGAGTAAATGGGGCATTCCTCAATGTAATAAAGACCATATATGAAAAACCTACAGCCAACATCATACTCAATGAGCAAAAACTAAAAGCTTTCCCACTAAGATCAGGAATATAAGGATGTCTGCTTTCACTATTTCTTTTCAACATGGTATCAGAAGTCCTAGTCACAGCGGTCAGACAAGAAAAAGAAGTAAAAGGCATTCAAATAGGAAAGGAGGAAGTAAAGCTATCATTGTTTGCAGATGACATGATAGTGTACATAGAAAATGCTGTACTCTGCCAAAAAACTACGCAATCTAATTAGTGAATTTGGCAAAACAGCAGAATACAAAGTCAATATTCAGAGATCAAAGGCATTTTTGTACACCAGCAATGAAATAGAAGAAGAAGAAATCAGAAAAAAAATATCATTCGATATAGCAGCAAGAAAAATAAAGCAGCTAGGAATAAATGTAATCAAGGAGGTAAAAGAACTGTATGAGGAAAACTATACAACATTGAAGAAAGAAATTAAGGAAGACACAAATAAATGGAAGCATATACTATGCTCATGGATTGGAATAATTAATATCATCAAAATGTCCATACTACCCAAAGCAATTTATAGATTCAATGCAATCACTATTAAGATACCAATGACGTATTTCACAGAAATAGAACAGACATTTCAAAAATTTATGTGGAACCATAAACGACCCCAAATAGCCGCAGCAAATTTGAGAAGGAAAAACAAAGTAGGAGGGATCACAATGCTGGACATCAAACTATATTACAAAGCCACTATACTCAAAACAATCTGGTACTGACACAAGAAAAGACCCATAGACCAGTGGAACAGAATAGAAAGCCCAGAAATAAGCCCAGGTCTATCTGGGCAACCAATATTTGATAAAGGGGGCAGAAGCATAAAATGGAGCAATAGTAGCCTCTTCAACAAATGGTGTTGGGAGAGCTGGACAGCTACATGCAAAGAATTGAAATTGGATCATCAGCTGACACCATACACAAAAATAAACTCAAGATGGATAGAAGACTTAAATATAAGTTGCAACACCATCAAAGTCCTAGAGGAAAATATTGGCAGGAAACTTTCAGATATCCCACGCAACAATTTTTTCACTGATATGTCTCCTAAAGGAAGGGACATAAAGGAAAGAATAAACAAGTAGGACCTCATCAAAATAAGAAGCTTCTGCATGGCTAAAGAAAACATCAGCAAAATGAAAAGCGAGCCAACCGCATGGGAAAATGTATTTGCTAATGATACATCAGATAGAGGTTTGATCTTCAAGATATATAAAGAACTCACATGACTCCACTACAAGAAGACAAATGATCCAATCAAAAAATGGGCAAAGGACCTGGGCAGACGCTTTTCCAAGGAAGATATACAGAGGGTGCAGAGACATTTGAAAAGGTGCTCGGCATCACTAGACATCAGAGAAATGCAGATCAAAACCACAATGAGATACCACCTCACACTGGTCAGAATGGCCATCATAAAAAGATCAACACACAACAGGTGCTGGCGAGGCTGTGGAGAAAAGGGAACCCTAGTCCACTGTTGGTGGGAATGCAGACTGGTGCACCCACTGTGGAAAGCAGTGTGGAATTTCCTCAAAAAGCTGAAAATGGAACTGCCTTTTGATCCAGTGATTCCCATGCTCGGACTATACGCTAAGAATACCAAAATGCCAATTCAAAAGAACCTATGCACCCCAATGTTCATAGCAGCACAATTTACAATAGCCAAGTGTTGGAAGCAACCTAAATGCCCATCAGTAAATGACTTGATCAAAAAACTATGGTACATTTACACAATGAAATACTATGCAGCAGAAAGAAAAAAAGAACTACTAAACTTCACGACAGCATGGATGGAACTAGAGAGCATTGTGCTAAACAAAATAAGCCAGGGGGCAAAAGACAAATACCATATGATCTCACCTATAAGCAGAACCTAACTAACAAAACAAAGGTGCAAGGAAAATAAGACCAGCACCACCAAAAGGAAAAGAAACCAACAGAGACAAGAGGGAAGGAGGGAGGGGTGGGCAGGGGAAAAGGAAGGGAAGGGGCAAGTCAAGGAACATATAGCAAAGACATGGACAAAACCAAAATGGGGAAGGATTGAGGGAGGGAAAGGGGGGAGGGGCAGGGGAAAGTGTTGGGGGGAAGGCAGAGACAAATGTTTGGAAAAATAAATTAATTAATTAAAAATATATTAAAAATAAATAAAAATAAATATAAAAACAAAAAAATATTGTGAGAATTAAATTTCTTTGTTAATAAGCCATCTAGGCCATGCTATTTTGTTATAGCAGCCCAAGCTCGCCAAGACACTTATACCTCAATAAACCTGACTGAAATAATAAAAGAAAGAAAGAAAGAATCACCTTTCCCCTGCACTCCTCAAGTAAAGGTTGAGTGGTCAGGTAAGGTCTTTTGGAGGAAATGACATTTGAGGGAAGACCTGAGTAACAAGATGCAGTCAGTCATGGGAATACATAGGAGCAGAAGATTCTAAGCAGAAGAGCAAGGAGAAATCCTTTAGACAGGAGAGAGGAAGAGATATGGAGGAAAAGCCTATAAGCCTGGGAGAGTGAGTGCGATTTGATGAGCAGAGCTCCATCTCAGATGCCCTCCTCAGTAAGGCTATCAGATTTGGAAATAAATAAATAAATTCCAGACACTCAGTTAAATTGGAATTTCAGGTAAGCAGTGAATAATTTGTAGTATTAATACTATAACTATGCCCCATGCAATATTTGGGGCACACTTACAGTAAACATTTATTCTGTTTTCCTGGAATTCAGATTTAACTGGGAAGTGTTTTTTACCTGGTAACTCTCTACCTCGAACATGGTAAGAAGTTTGGACTTTCTTCTGCATACAATGGAAAACCAATGGGAGGGTTTTGAAAGGCACAATGTGATGATCTATGTTTTACTAAAGTTTATCTGATTACTGTGAAGAATAGATGAGAAAGAAGCAAAAGCATGGTCATCGTGATGGTCCAGGAAAGTAAAAGTGGAGGCAAGGACAAAGTAGCAGTGGAACTGAGAAAAGTAGATGGATTTAGGATTATGTATGGGTGGCAGGGAGAAAGGGGAAAGAGTAAAATGAAAAATGCTCGTAAGATTTTGGCCCCAGCAACGTATATGAGCTCACTTAATATTTAACTCATGTAATCCTCACTATGATTTAGGAACCTGAGAATTATAGAGAGAGTAATTCCCATTTTGTAGATGAGAAAACTAAGGCAGTAAAAGACTAAGTAATGTACCCAAGATCATGCAGACAGTAAGATGCAGAGCCGGATTTCCAATCCAAGCAGTCTGGCTTGAATTCATGCTTTTAATTGCATGTGATAAGTGCTCAATAAGAAATTGTTGAATCAATAAATAAGTGAGTGAATGATAAGATGGGTCTATAAATGTGGGTTCTCACATGTCTTGTGTTCATTTTTATACAGGGTGGCCACAACATCCTCATGCATGCCAGGTATATGTTATCTGTATGCTTTCCTCCATTCTCCACACATATTTTAATTTTCCCTCCATTCTTCTGGACATCATCTCATATGTTGTTTTTGGAAGTCATTAAAATAATTCCTGAGGGGTGTTTTTAAGACTTAAACTGTTATTAAGTGGAATTGAGAAATACTCTTTCACAATGCCCCGAGCAAATTGGCACATGTAGTTAAGTCTGAAGTCCAAGGAGGCCAAATAGTCCCAAATTCATATTGAGTCTATTATCAGCTGAATTTGTCATGAGATGTTCTCTACCATGGAGGGCACAATGTGCAGGTATAATGTCTCCTGCATGGGAAGGCTGCTGCCTGGATAGTCAGAGAGACATGAGTCCTAGTAACAGCTGCTCTTTGACCTAAAGCTAGTACCAACTCCTTTGTGCTTAGCTCCCCCATTTGTGAAATGGGTATAGCAGCAATGCTGACTTCATAGAATGATTGTGAGGGCTGACAAGATAAGGTTTTTATCAGTACTTGGCCAAATATAATGCCAAATAAAAGCAGGCATCCATTATTTTTATATTTGATTCTCACTTAGGAGAAAGCTAGTCATATCAGGCCTACATAATAAGTTCCTACATAGTAAGTTCTTTGCCTAGAATTTGCTCTGGTTCTCACAGTCCAGCTGTGAGCATGGAGAAGGGGCAACGAGATCATTCTTAGCACCATCTCTTACCTCTCTCCCTCCTCCCTTGGCTTCACAAGCCCTGTTATGGAATGCTTCCCACTTCTTAAGCCAAATGGACGCCACAAAATGTCCACTTTGAGGTGTTTGATGATATTCACAAGATCTCTTAGCTGTATGGGACACCTGCCTTAGATTCCATCTCGGCTGCAGAGGAGATGCACACCCAAGAATTTGTAAGCTGACTGCTACCTTCAGTATCAAATAAGTCCACATTTTCATTCAGTTCACTAAATTTGTAAGTGAATCAAATATGATTAATTGAAGAATATTCAGATATTAATTGCCAACCTAGGGCAGGGGTGGAGCTTATAGTGTTTTTATCTTATTGCTGAGGGATGCTGATATCTGAGTGGTGAAACCAGTTAAGAAAACAACTCCCCAGAGAGACATGTTTCAGTATCTGCTTGCACTACCAACAATCACATAAACCCTTCCTTATGGCAACGTTACTGAGGAAAACAATCTCAAAGAGCATGTTATAGCCAACAAAGATAATTCTTTAGGAAACAAGTGAACTACTCTGAGAAATCCCTCATCCCTAAATCTAAGCACATGAAACAGGTAAGATTGGGGATGTTTATTCACTTGACAAAAGGATTTTTATTTTTAACTTAAAAGCAATTTTGCCTGGAATTAGTTGAAGTATAAACTACTGAGACACATTTAAGATGTGAACTTATCCTCGTGGAAAATTTTCTTTTTATATCCTGCCTTTCACACTGACCAGCTCAATTATTTTGTCTCTTGGTTTGCAAAATAAGGGACTTAAGATGAATAATTTCAGAGTCTTGTCCAGGAACAAAATCCTGTGTTCATGGGACTGGAACATAAATAGTGTGACATACTCATTTTTTTTCTCTCTATATATTTTTCCTTTACTCTTTTCTTCATTTAAGCAGATAGCAGGTTCTAGACTACTAAGCCCCTAACAAAATTTTGTGGCAAGGCAGAAAGTAGACTGAGCCTATCTTTTTTGAGGGTAGAGGCAAAGAGGATGGGGTTGGAGAGGGGTCTTGGAGAGGCGCTAAGGAAAGGGTCCTGTGGAGTCAGTAGCAACAACAACCAGGGTTCAGCTTCTTGGCAGTTTCCTGAGGAAATGGCAGAGTCCCAGAGAAAAATGGCTCAATGGAGCATCTTAGACAGCCCAGCAAATGAGCCCTATTTTCCAAGCTTCATAATGAAGCATTCACAAGCTCTGGAACCAACCTCTGTGGACAGTGACAGTGGTGCCCCCAAGACCACCTCTGTGGTCCAGCAGCCAGAGTTCCCCCACCAAGCCACCTCTTAGCACAGAGTGAGACCTAGGAATCAAGAATGATGAATCCCCAAAATGACTGAGAATAAGACTCCTGCCATATGAGGGGACAGGGGCATAAAATTATACTTGAATTGGCTTAGTTATATCAAGACAGATAATGCTTCAGGAACTCCAAATATATGGACTGAATCCATACTCACTATATACATCACAATATTTACAATCCTTCATTCTTTCTAAATCTTCATTAAAATTTCCCCATTTTCTTGTCCAATACTTTTATTTCTCCTCTTTTCAAAACTATATAACATCAAAGAATGTTGAAATGATTCCTCCCATTGTTTTTCTCTTTTTATCTGAGAACTCAAGGGTTTTCACTGTGGAACTTCTGTAGATGCTGCTGTCTGGTAGGGATTAGGCAACCACAGCTCCTCCTTGGGTTCAAGGTGCACTGTTAGGGAGAGCTGTCAGGATTCCACTCACCCTGAAAAATGTTATGACTGTCTGGCTGTGTGACCTTGAGGAGGTCAGTTTATATCTCTGAGCCTCACATTTAAAATTAAGTCGGGGAGTAGGGTGGAGGAGGAGTGAACCCCATCCAGAGCTCCCATGAATGGCTGGGAAGACGGTGCCTTGTTTAAAGATGCCCAGCTAAGAATGCAAAAAAGGAACTAAGTGCCACCCACCAATCATCAGCCCTTTGCCCTGTGCCCTGTGTCCTGGCTGTGTTGGTTGTTCCGCATCCACAAAGAGAAGCGGCAAGAGCTACTTGGGGCCTCATCCTAACTGCATAACCCAGCTCCGATGTTCTGTGATTCCAATTTTTCAAACCTTTTCCTCTACACTATTTTGCTTCTAGCAGCCTTTCGGCGGGGAAGGGTGGGGGCGGGGGCTTTCATAAATATATTCTTTTCCCCCTCAAAAACACTTTTAAATATAGAGAGAATATCTGTATCAGAAAGTTGTTACTGTGTCAGGCACAGCCTCCAAGAACCCCAAAGATATCTGCAAAAGAAGGATGTTTCCTTTTTCCACCCAGATTAATTTGTTCATCAAGTTTGAAAACTAATTCTTGCCAGGTCTCTGGTTAGCAGGAATTAAAGCAAAACTAGACGGCGGGGAAATTTCAGGTCCAGCTAGTGTCTGTTCTGCAGAACGCCCTTGTGCCACCGTTTCTGAAAACACACTGACGTCTCCTTCCACCAGGCTCACGGAGGAGGGGCTGCTGCTGCCGCCTTCCAAAGGCCCCATCGCACTTTCGGAAAGTGCCGAAGTTGCTGCAGTTTGGACCAGCGGGGATTTCTCAGAAGTCCTGCGCTCACCCGTGACCGAATGAATAGTGGCCCAGCTCGGTGGGGATGTCAGGCGGCCAGCTTCCCCTGGGTAGAGCGTTGTCTTGTCCCCAGCGTGGCCACGCAAGACCAACACGCAGCTTCAAGGATGTTTTTGTTATCAGACCAAGTAGGGGCCCGGGTTGGCCATTTTAATGAAAATGGAACACCTGCACGCCCACACCTCAGCGCCTCCCAGTACCGGAGTAGGAGAGCGCAGGCGGGGATCCAGACACGCAGACTGCAAGATCCCCTTACCGAGGGTACTCGGGGAGTCGGGAGGGAACCGGGAGGAGAGGGCCCTTCGCCGGGATCGCTGTGGCGGGCAACCGGGTCAGACAAGATAGGTTGCTTCTCCCGGATGCCCAGCGCTGGTCTTCGCTATCGTTTCCCTCTGCGCTCCTAGCTGAAGGAGGTCGCCGCTGGGTTTTTGTTAGGGTGTTTTTTTGGGTTTTTTTTTTCCTGTTTTCTGGCTGAAAGTACACGAGGCAGTTGAATTAGAGTCATGATTGTAATTTAATTTCTGCAAATTTAGAGTTATTTTCTCTCCAAATATGTCAGGGGCCAGAAAATGTTCAAAGAACTGGGGAAACCATTCTAAAATCAGAAAGGTTAAAGAGAAAGTCACAGGGTGAACACTACTAATACTTATATAACATTTCATAATAATTATATTGTATACAACGTTATGTATTATATACCTTCATATAGCATGAAGTATGTATTCTCATGCAATCTCAAAGAGTAATACTCATAGTTATGATAGTATGTTTTATATAACATAATATTCAAAATATTCACAAATAATTTTAATAAGGTTAAAAAAAATTGGAGGACCATTCCAAAATCAGAAAGTTTTAAGAGGAGGAGACAACAGAGGATGAAAATAATTTATTATAATTATTTTATGATAATTTATATTTAGTATAATTATATATTCCATATGATCATTGTTTTATATGATACTATAACATAGAATAGAAACATATTATTATTGTTGATATTGTTATTATTATTGAAGATGGCATTTATTGATTGCTTACCAGGCATTGTGCTTACTGGGCATTATATTATTTAATTCTTACAATAACCCTATGATGTAAGTACTATGGTTTTTTCTTCTTTAAATTACCATTTCATTGAGGTATAATTCATGTACCATATATTCATTCATTGACAGTATATAATTCAGTGGTTTTTAGTATATTTGTAGAGTTTACAATCATAACCACAATCAATTTACATTTTCATCACCCCAAAAGGAAACTCCATACCTATTAGCAGTGACTCCTCATCCCCCTTCCCACCAGCACTAAGCAACCATGAATTTATTTGCTGTCTTTATATATTCTGGACATTTCACATAAATGGAATCATACCATATATAGTCTTTTGTGACTGGCTTCTTTAACTGAGCAAGTTTTCAAGGGTCATCCATGTTGGAGCATGTAACAGTACTTCATTGCTTTTATGATTGTATTTATCGTATGGATATACCATCAGTCATATGTTGATAGACACTTGGGTTGTTTCTACTTTGGGGCAATTAATGTGCAAGTTTTTGCATGGATGTATGCTTTCATTTTTCTCAGAGGTGCTGTGTTTTTATCCTATTTTATAGGAGAAACTGAGGCACAGAAATGTTAAATAACTTACCTAAGATAATACTGCTCTGAGACTCAACTCAGTTCTGTCTGATGCTCTGTTGCCCTCAAGTTTATCAAAGATTAATTATGTGGAGTGTAGAGACTCATGTCCTTTAGGGACACTGAAAAGAAACATAGCAGGAAGAGTGTGCAAGCTGAGTGTGAACTTTCTCCTCTTAACACTGGTTGGTTAAGCCTGGGAGCCATTGCCAAGGGAGGAGTGAATTCCCCTTTTGAGATGAAGGATCCTCTGTGGGGATCTTTAAAACATAGCAGGGATAGATGTCTCACTCCTGGGAATGGGATTTGGTTTAAGGCTGTCCAAATGGCAGCCCTCATTCTGCATCTGGTGTCCAAATGGTGTAACAGAGTCGAGGCTGAAATTCAGGCCTCCTTCACCCCTTTTCAGCCCAACCCCACCCCAGCCATCCTTGCCTGTTTCTAGACCCCTGCCCCACACAGCAGGACCTCCCGGGCCTCCTCCCTCTTCAACCCAGGCTCTGACCTACCCCTCCCTCTGGCTCCTACTTGGGTTTCTGCAGAGGGAGCTGGGCAAGGCCAGCTGAACCAGGGCTGGCAAGCTGGTTCGGGAGAAAGGTGATGGAGTTCAGGGAGGGAGGGAGAAGAGAGGGCCAGAAGAGTCATTTCAAAACACCCAGGCAAGGGTAGGGTGTTGAGGAGGGGATCCACTAAACCTCCCCAGGGGAGGTGATGTTAATCAGAACACATGGCTTTTAATTGAGACCTCTGTGCTTGTGTGACTTATGGAACCAGTGTCATTTGATATATTTCTACAGGCTATGGGTTTTTTTTATAAACAATCTTACCAAAGAACAGATCCCGACTCTTGAAATTGTTATTTTACTAGTCATAGAAAAAACACAAAGTCCACAGGCTCTTTTGGGGGGGACTTTAGTTATGAAATGTAAGGAAACAGATTTAGCTTTAAAGTCAGAGACAGAATCTGTCTCTCACTAGCTTTATGACTGCTAAAATTTTTCTTCATACCCTCAATTATTTTTGTATATAAAGGAAGAATTTAAATAGTAATACTTTCTTTGCACAATTATTGGCAGGGTTAAATGAGACAGTACAGCATTTCTCAGTGTGTATTCTTGGCAACCACGCTTCTGTAGGTCATTGTAACGTGGGAGTGAAGTGGCTTTAACAAAGCTTAAACAGGATCCATTCTTGCACTACTCAGAGCATTTAATGTGCTCATCTGCATAAGAATATTTAAGAAGAACCTCTTTCTGTTGCATTTTGCAAATTTATTTAACCATGGAAATTTTTGGATTTAACATCAAGGGTAAAGTTTGCAAACTGGCGGTCCAGATCTGGCCAACAGATGTAGTTTTTTGGCCAGCACTGTGTTGCTTTAAAAAGTTTCCTATATTTACGTATAGTGAAATTTCACTCATAAATAGCAAGATTTCACATAAAAATTAACTTTTCAGCTTCTCTTGAAAAGTATATAGATCAGGCCAAGCTGGGTTCTCATTTCTACTTGGTGACACTCGGCCTGAACAAGTGGTGGGAGCTCTGCAGAGCTGTCACTTTAGGCAGAGGTGTGTGCTCTTCACTGTGTCACTGGTCCCCAAGGCATTCCTTTCTGGGACCCCTGAACTGTCTAGTGCTACTTAAATGCTGGGATAAGCAATGTAAAATGGTGAGTTTTGTCCATATGCCCTTTCATTATAAAGTTGTGGAACATCTGCTTATTAATATAAATATTCATAATTACTGGATAATATAATATGTACATTAGAAAGCACATGCCAAGAATAATTTAACAGAATGAGATTAAAAATAAATATAGATGAGGAGTTTTTCTCTCCCCTTTTTACCATGTGGAGGCCACAGCTCCTCATGCAGAGTTAGCACCAAGTTGGGGCTCAGTCATGGTCAGTCATGGTCATAATTATCAGTTGATGGGATGTGAAGGTGTCCAACTTTCTTGTTTTTTAAAAAAAATTTTATTGTGTTTTTATTCTTGCATCTTCAAAAACTTCAGTCAACTTCAAAGTACTCTCCATTTAATGTAATACACCTATAGAGACATATTTTCCACTGCTAAAAACAGTTTTTGAGCTGGTCAATTTTGATGCTTGTTAGTATTTTTGCCATTTTGTTTCACTTCTTCCACATCAGCAAAATATTCCCCTTGGAAGACTTCTTTTTGTCCAGGAAACAAAGTTGCTCAGGGCAAGATTGGGTAAGCAGGGAGGGAGGGGCACAGGAGTCATGCTGTTTTTGGTAAAAATCTGCTCAACACTCAGTGCAGTGTAGGCAGGTGCGCTTGTAAATCACCCATCATGAAATAGGCAAAAGCCTTGAAAGAGTCTTCAAAAAAAGTTAACTGAAGCTGAACACAGCCTCTCACAACAATGCCAGCTGATGCACTGATGGACATGGGTTTCTAGAACACATCTAGCCAGGAAAGCCTGTAGTACAAGGGGCCCACTCTCCAGAATATAATTAGTTTTTTTGGGGGGTCCCCCTTGTATTCAGTTAAGGTACATTACTTGTGCTTCCTTCTGCTACATGGAGCTAAACAGGATCCTAATTGTTATTATTATTTTCTTCAGTGAGTTCGTTTTTTTATCCCCAACCCTTTCTTTCATTTCAAGGGTAGCAATCCTGGTCTGGCATTTCTGATGCCTGTTATGTGAAGTTTTCGTTGTTTGTTTGTTTGTTTTTTTTGTCTAAATCACAGGAGTAGATTTTTATGCCTGTCTTTATTATCCGTATAGGATAAATAACCCCCTGTGTTTGAGCACAGCTCTGGAGTAAAACCAAGGTGACTTGCCTAGTTGAGGATTCTGGCCTAGTTGCTCACTTTATTATATCTCTACCTTGAGTCTGTAAAATCACTGGCCTGAGGCATAATTACTATCATTTATTTTCCCTAGAGTCACCATATATAAGAGAGTTGTTTTGCTTTCCATTTAAAGTTGTAAGAAGCTGACTATATAATCTGATATCAAGGGTCAGAATCCAGTTACATTTAAGTAGTTGTGCTTGCAATATCAAAAATATGTTATTTCTTATAGATGATATAAAATCTTTAAATTCAGTTTCAGCTGTTATTATTTGTATAAGAAAAGAAATATGTTAATGAGAAAAAATGGAGGTAAAATAAGATTGAACCCATGACAGATTGATCTCAGGTTAACCCCTAAATTTTATTTATTTTTTATATTTTCTCCCCTCTATTCCCCTCCACCCTGCACCGCCCCACCCCTCAGCATTCCCTCCTGCCCTTAGTTCATGTCCATGGGTCATACTTATTAGTTCTTTGGTTTCTCCATTTCCCATACTATTCTTAACCTCCCCCTGCCTATTTTGTACCTACTATTTATGCTGCTTATTTCCTGTACCTTTTCCCCCATTCTTCCCCCTCCCCCTTCCCTCTGATCTCCATTTCTATGGTTCTGTTCCTGTTCTAGTTGTTTGCTTAGTTTGTTTTTGCTTTTGTTTTTGTTTTTTAGGTTCAGTAGTTGATAGTTGTGAGTTTGTTGTCATTTTAATGTTCATAGTTTTGGTCTTCTTTTTCTTAGATAAGTTCCCTTAACATTTCATATAATAAGGGTTTGGTGATAATGAAGTCCTTTAACTTTACTTTATCTGGGGAGCACTTTATCTGCCCTTCCATTCTAAATGATAGCTATGCTGCATAGAGTGATCTTGGATGTAGAGCCTTGGCTTTCATGACTTTGAATACTTCTTGCCAGCCCCTTCTTGCCTGCAAGGTTTCTTTTGAGAAATCAGCTGATGGTCTTATGGGAACTCCTTTGTAGGTAACTGTCTCCTTTTCTCTTGCTCCTTTTAAGATGTTCTTCTTATCTTTAATCTTGGGTAATGTAATTATGATATGCCTTGGTGTGTGCTTCCTTGCATCTAACTTCTTTGGGACTCTCTGAGCTCCCTGGGTCTCCTGGACATGTGTTTCCTTGGCCAGATTGGGGAAGTTCTCTTTCATTATTTTTTCAATTTCTTGCTCTTCCTCTTTTCCTTCTGGCACTCTTATGATTCAGATGATGGAATGCTTAAGTTGTCCCAGAGGTTCCTAAGCCTCTCCTCATTTTTTTTGAATTCTTGTTTCTTCATTCTGTTCTGGTTGCATGTTTTTCTCGTCCTTCTCCCAATCATTGATTTGAGTCATAGTTTCCTTCCCTTTACTGTTGGTTCCTTGTATATTTTTCTTTATTTCACTTTGTGTAGCCTTTACTTTTTCCTCCATTTTACAACTGTACTCAACCAATTCAGTGAGCATCCAGATTACCAGTGTTTTGAACTGTGCATCTGATAGGCTGGTTATCTGTTCTATTTTTGGAGCTTTGATCTCTTTCATTTGGCCATATTTCTTTGTCTTAGCATGCCTGTTACATTGGAAGGGCGGACCCTTAGGTATTCGCCAGGTCAGGGCAACCCAGGTCACTGCATTGTGATGCTGTGTGTGGGAGAGGAGTCTTGGAACAATGCTGCTTGCTTGGCTCTTGCAGGCTCTCAGTTAATTCCCCTGCTACCCAAAGGCAAAGTGGGCCCTCTGGTGCTAATTCCCAGGTGGGTGGGTTTGTGTATGTGCTAGGACCGCATGGGTCTCTATAATGGACTCTCCTGTGAGTCTGGGAGTTTCTTCCACCACTGCAACCCCCACAAGTTTTTACCTCCAGAGGTTTTGAGGCTTTCTTTTCCTCCACTGGAACCCTGGATTGCACGGTCTGTCTTGCTCCCCAGCTGTTCCACATGGTTTATCTGATGCAGTTGTGGGACTACCCGGTCTGCTAGCAACCACCTTGTGGCGTATTCACTTTGCCCCAGCAGCCAGTCTCTGCTCTTCCTGTTGGTCTGGATAAATGTTTTGTCTTTAGCTCCTTGGTTGCTGGGCTTCCATACAGTTCAATTTTCTGGCAGTTCTGGTTATATTTTGTTTTTAAATGTGTTGTTGTCCTTGTTTTGGTTGTGTGAGGAGGCAAAGTGTATTTACCTACACCTCCATCTTGGCCCGAAGTCCTCCAACTTCCTTGTTAAAGAAAAGCTGAGCATGGAACCACCATGTGTAGCCAACACTAAGCTAAATGTCTTGTGTATCTGAGCTCATCAATCCTTACGAGGAGATTGTGAATTAAGTGCTATTATGCTATTACTTTGCCTTTGGGGGTTATTTTTTCTTTCTTTTAATTATGCCCAGTAGCACAAACAACAGCCTTTTGAAACTAGTCTGTGCCTGAAATATTAACATAGGTTAATGTCAATCTACACAAAGAGAAATGGGTGCACAACATTTGTTTTCAAGTACCAATAAAGTGCTTGCATTAGCCAGAAAGAACCAGAAAAAAATTACACAACTTAAAGGGACTCTTCAAGTCTCGAAGCAGCCACACTCCATTATGATCACCAAGGGAAAAATGTCATAGTAAATAGTAACTGCTTGCGAAGTTGGCTGAGATTTTTAGATGCAAAAATATTTTTATAAAGTGTTATTTATTATGCCAATTTGGGGTTAAATTTTTGATATTTCCACCTCATCCCCTAACAAGTTTTCAAAATAACAAAAAGCAGTGTCACTGACACTTGGTTTCCTTCTTTGTAAGAGCTAGTAATGATATGGGGATGGAAGCAATTACCATTAGGCATGGAAGGCCTCCCCATACCATCACTTACCAGTGCATTTTCAGGGACCCACTTAAGATCTAAGGAATCCAACTTTCCTGTAAAACTGCTGCTACTACTAGTCAGTGCTAATGCTTTAGGATGTCATTGAGCTGGGAAGTTGAGGAAACAGCCATTCCTAGGCAGTCATATGACAAAGGCCCAGCTGACAGGATGACCTCATGTTCAAGACTGCAGGCTGTGGAATCACTCCTTGAGTTCTAATTCCCACCCTACCATTTACTAGCTGGATTACCACAATAACTCAACATCTCTCAGCTTCAGTTTCTCCATTGTGCAACGGCAATCACAATTAGCACCCCTTTGTGGAATTGCAAAGAAAGAATGCATTTAAAGTGTGTGACCAGTAGTTGCACATCAAGAAAATGTACAGTGCGTGTTATTATTGCATTGCAAACAAGCTATTTCCCTTGCTTTTATGCTAAGACCATAAATTCAGTTGTCCTCTTTTAACTCTTTGAATCCCCTATATTTCATCTGCTCTGACCCATGTCTTCATTATGTAAACCTTGGGTTGGAAACCTTTTTCTGCAAAGGGCTAGGTAGAAAATAACACTCCCCTTTGCAGACCATAGTGTCTTTATCACCACTGGTCAACTCTATCTCTGTAGCTAGAAAGCAGTTATAGACAATAAGTAAGTGAATGGGTGTGACTAACCAGGCAGGAAGCCACTGGGAGGCCCAAGTATTTAGCATTCATCCTTCAGAGGGAATGAGGTAAAGGAGCCCAGATTTATGTGAATTTAAGGGAAACAGGCAAAATTGAGCCCCACCTCCAATATGTCACCCAGATTCTCTTTCCAAAACAGACAGCCTCTAAGTAGAAGAACAAGGTTGCTGGGATGAAGTGGAGGGTGGAACCTGTGTGGATGCAGCATTGCATGCCAAGAAGCAGGCTCTGCTCAGAGCTCCTTCCCCCTGTTGCCATGGGTCTCAGTGTTCAAAATGCCTGGCAATTAGAGGAGCCTGCAAATGTCTGTGCTATCAAGAGCTTGGACATACCATCCCTAACCATCACATCAAGGTACTCTTGGTTGTGCCCACAAGAAGGCAGCATTCCCAAGAGCTTGCTGAAATCTTCAAGAAGGTGGCATCAGAGAAGAATACTGTCTAGCACTCTCCTACCAACATTTTCTGCTATGGTTCCTACAAAGGATCCATATTCAATTTCCCCAGTAACTCCTTCAAGGGGAAATGATGTTCTCAAACAAGCAGTGCCTCTCTATCTCCATCGTTCTCTGGAAGTAGAAAAATCTTTCTTCTCTTCCACATAAGGTCCTTAAGTAGAAAACAAAATGCTTGCATAGAATGAACCCAGCAACAATGCCTTAGAAAATGCTCTACCTTTAATATTCTCCTTTCTGCTCTGCCTGCCCTATCTCTGAGACCAGGAAGACATCTGGAGGCTCTGTACACGTGGTGTGGAACAGTCCTCGCAATGGACTCTTTGTATTGGAAAAGGGCCACCGAAATGGATCCAGGTTTCTCATGGTAGGGTGTACCTGCCTTCAATTCTCAGTCCCCTCTGCTTCCCCCTAACCAACACTTAATACCTGGCATATCTCAGGATTGAGGCATCTCTCCTGACACTTTAAAATATACCTTAATTGTAGGATGCTGGGCACAGGCTATTGGTGGTTTGCTTACTTATGGTGAAGGAGGATTTGCTTTTTTTTTTCCCCTTTGACTCTTGGGAGGGTCCCCACAGTGCTAGACTGATAATGGCACTGGGACTCCACCATGAATGGAGATGTTAATTTTACAACCATCCTAACTGAGGTAGATGTTTGAGAAGAATATTACAGGGTTCCCTTGGAGCATAGATTCTGGTTTGTGGACTTGTGTAATAATTACACTGAGAAATTTCCAGAAGATCATCTGCCCATCCTCCATACTGTCCAGATAAGAGCTCTCCTTCTCCAGGCAAGAAAAATAATAAAAAAGATGCTATTTTCCTTAATCAGAGGTCCTCAGACTGAATGTGCCTTAGACTTATCAAGAATTCATTTTAAAAGAAAGAAAGAAAAAGGAAATCAGCTGGGCACTCCTCTGGTTCAGTAGGACTGGGGCATGGCCTGAAAGATCTGTCTTTAACTGTACGTTGCCCAACCTTACCCCCTCCTGGGTCATTCTGAAGTGGGTGAGTTAGAAACTATTGTGAGAGACATACTTGCTTAACCTGACAATAAGGCGTATCATGGACTAATTCTGAGATGTGATTCCTCAGACCTCAGGTGGATGTTAATGACCTGTGTGTTTGAAGGGTCATTTTCTCCCAGCCAACTCCAAACCAACCTCTAAAAAAATTCTTCAAGGAAACCAATAGAGAAGAAATACAAAGATTCAAGAAAATTCAAACCTGGTTGGATTTTCTTTTTTCTTGGGGGATGTGTGATATTTCTCCATCTTTTACATGCATCAAACCAGTTTTCAAAGAATTTTCACATATAATATTTTATTTATTTCTATCAGAGCTTCTTGAGCTGAACTCTATGGACCCCCACAAACATGTAGATATGTTTTCCAATTACTATGAACTTGAATGGAAAATTTTTTTCACTAAAAACTAAAATTTAGCATTTTCTTCAAATATGAATTCAAGTGACAAACCACAGTCCCAAAGTCACCTGTGACTTAATCACCTAACAAAATCACAGGTATTTCCTTATCACATCATAATTCTTATGAGTATCTGAACATATCATTTAGGCTCATAACTAGTTTGAAATCATCATAGTCTTTTTGTTGTTGTTCTTCTTTTTATTTTTTTAATTTTTTTTAAAAATCATGTTTATTCTATTGCAGTTGTCTCAGTTTTTCCCCCTTTGCCATCCTCTACCCATCCCAAACCCCCCGCTCTGCACCTACACTCAATTCCCACACTATTGTCCATGTCCATAGGTCATCCGTACATGTTCTTTGTCTAGTCATTTTCCTTTCTTTTCACCATTGTCCTCATCCCCCATCCCCTCTGGTCCTTTACAGTAGGCTCCATTTTACCCTGCCTGTGGTTTATATTATTCATTAGTTTATTTTATAGTTTAGTTTATTGAATAGAGTCCACTTATAGGTGAGATCATATGGTATTTGTCTTTCACCGACTGGCTTATTTCACTTAGCATAATATTCTCCAGTTCCATCCATGTTGTCACAAAAGGTAGGAGTTCCTTCTTCCTTTTTTATTTTTAAATGCAGATTGATTTTATTTATTTATTTTTAAATGTCAAAATCCATTATAAAATATTAAAAAATTTAAATCCATTATAAAGTCTCAGCAATTAAAAACATGACATCAGCACAGAAATAATCAAGGAGATTAATGAAATAAAATGAGCATTCTAGAAACAAACATATATAAATGTCTAACAATGTATTATATGATTAAACTGATATTTCAAATCAATGGCAAAAATAAGGTTTATTCAACAAATAAGGTGCATGGACCACTATTACTGGAAATAAAACAAATATAGAGCCCTATTTCACACATTATACAAGAAATATTCAGGTGAGTTAAAAATCAATATTTAAAATCTAAGGAGTTTTAGGAGAAAATAAAAAATAATATTTTTCTTATTCTGAAGTAAAATATTCAAACCCAGAAGCTATAAAGTAAAATATTGACAGTATGACTATATTAAACATTTAAGACTATACAGTAATATACATAAAATAAGTTAAAGGACAAGTAATAGAATAGGAGAGTATTTGCAACACATCTAAAAAAGGGTTAATAGTTTTAGGGGTTTTTTTAGGAAAATTCTACAAACCTTTCATCAAAAAATGGATAAAGAATACCAAAAGTCATTTAAAGCATTTAAAACATAATAGAAATAGGCAAGAAATACACAAAACAGGTTTAGTTTCAACAAATAATAAAGGAACGATTAAAATAACACATCATTGTCACAATCAGATTAATAAGTATTAAAATATTGGTAATATCAAGTATTGGTGACTGTGAAAGGAAGAAGGTATTCATAGACTCTTTTTCATCTTCTTAAAGTTAATCCCTTTAGCATATTTTGCAGTGCTGGTTTGGTGGAGATGTATTCTTTTAGTCTTCTTTTGTCTGGGAAACTCCTTATTTTGCCTTCCATTTTAATTGAGAGCCTTGCTGGGTAGATCAGTCTTGGTTGTAGGCCATTGTTTTTCATTCCTTGGAATATTTCTTGCCACTCCCTTCTGGCTTGTAGTGTTTCTGTTGAGAAGTCAGCTGCTAGCCATCTTGGGACTCCCTTGTATGTTACTACCTCTTTCTCCCTTGCTGCCTTTAGGATTCTTTTAGTCTTTGATATTTGCCATTTTAATGATGATGTGTCTTGGAGTGGGCCTCACTGGGTTCCTCTTGAATGGGACCAGAGGGTCCCGGACTTGTGGTTCCTGGACTTGTGGGACTTTTTCTCTCCTCAAATTTGGGGAGTTTTCCATAATTACTTTTTCAAACATGTTCTCTATCCCTACCTCACCCTCTTATCTTGCTAGTATCCCTTTTATACAGAAATTATTACCTTTCAGGTTATCTTGCATTTCCCTACATGACTCTTCATTCTTTTTGAGTCTTTTTTCATTTTCTTGCTCTCTCTGGAAGCTTTTTTCTACCTTATCCTATAGCTCACTGGTTCTATCCTCTGCTTCATCTAGCCTGATTTTGTTTCCTTCTACTGTGTTCTTCAATTCAGAAATTGTATTCTTCATTTCCTCTTGTCTCTTATTAATAGTTTCTATGTCCTTTTTCATGCTGATATAGTTTGCAGGACATAGTTTCCCTGTAGTTTTTTGTAACTCTCTGTGAGCTCACTGAGCTCATTGAGCTTCCTTAGAACCATTGTTTTGAACTTAATATCTGATAGTTTACTTGCCTCTATTTCATTTAGTTCTCTTTTCTGGAAAGATTCTTCCTTTCTTTTCAATTGGAGGTGTTTCTTTGTCTTCCCATTATTTGTGAGATTCTTCTTTTTTGCTTCTGCTTCTTAAATTGATCTGTCTTGATTTACTGACTTTGTGGTGTGAATTTCTATGGTAGGAGACTCCTGTGTTTTCTTTCTGAATCTGCCTCTGCTGATGTCAGATGTTGACCCTCTCTGACCTTAGGCAGTGTGTTTGAGACTTCCAGGAATCTACTACCTGTGGCTGTCTCCTTCAGTTGTTAATCTAGTCACTCTGCACTCAGTAGTCAGGCCTAGACTCCACAGGGCAGGGCAGAGTCCCTCCTCGAGGTAGGGTCATTGGGTCTTCTCATGTTGCTGCTGCTCAGGGGAGTGGTCTGCCTGAGCCAGATGGATGCTGCCATATGTGGGAGGAGTCAGCACCAGGATCCTGCCAGCTATTCTCTCTGTTCTCTCCCTAAAGCCTCCATCTCCAGTCTCTCCTCATGTGTCTCTAGCCCACTCTGCACCCCCTTTAGCCAGGGATCTACTATCCGTGGCTGCCACTCTGTACGCAGAAGTCAGGCTTTAGCATCACCAGGCCAGGGCCACGTCCCTCCTGGGGGTGGGGCTATTGTATCCTCTCATGTTGCTGCTGCTCAGAGGAGTGGTTTGCCTGAGCAAGATGGCTGCTGCAGTATGGGGGATGAGTCAGCATCAGGATCCCACCAGCTTCTCTCTCAGTTCTCTCCCTAAATTCTCCTTCCCCAGTCTCTCCTCAGGCATCTCTAGCCCACTCTGCCCCTGCCATTGCCGGAGACTAGAGTAAGTGGCTGCAAATAAAAAATGTGTGCGTTGCCTGTGTAAAAGGCTCTTTGTGTCTCCAGTCACCTGTCTCTGGCAGAGAGCAGTCCTTCCACTTTTCACAGCTGGTTGTTATCTGTGTACTTTTTGGGCTCTGGTGCTGTAGGCTGGAGATCCCCACTTATGGTTTAGACCCCACTCTTCTCAGGGGGATCCAACTGGCCGTTTCACTCTCCTTCTGGTCTGCTGCCCATGGGCACCCCTGCCCACCTTCTTGAGTCTCTACCACACTCCTTACCAGTTAGGTTGTGCTAAAGCTAATTCTTCTGTCTGTCTGAAGTTATACAGCTCCTCTCTCACTATTATTCAGTTGTTTGTTCCAGGTGATATCTCCTCAATTTAGTTGTAATTCCATATTGGTCCTGGGAGGGGGTCACTATGACTTCCATTCACTCCTCTGCCATCTTGATTTCCTGAAATCACCATAGTCTTTAGATTAACTGCTATACGTTGTCGTTTAAGGCACTAAGAAAAACACCTTTATTTCTATATTAACTGCCTTTAATACTTTAATAATTATACTTTAATATGGTTCGTTTTCTTTTCAGTTCTATGTATTTTATACATTTATTATTTCCTTGTTATTGAATTTATTGGGATGACATTGGTTGACAAAATTATACAGGTTTCAGGTATACAGTTCTACCACAAATCATCTATACACTGTATTGTGTGTTCACCACCCTAAGTGAAGTCTCCTTCCATCACCATTTATACCCCCATACCCTCCCCCACCTCACCTGGCCCAGCAATTCCCAGCAATCACCACACTGTTGTCCATGTCCCTGAGTTCTTTCTCTTTTCTTCCTTTTTCCCTAAGTCCCTCCACCCCCACCCAGTCCTCCAACTTTCCCTACAGCTGTCAACCTGCTTTCCAACTATGAGTCTGTCTCTATTTTGCTTGTTAGTTCATTTCATTTAGTAGATTCCACATATGAGTGAAATCATATGGTACTTATCTTTCTCTGACTGTTTTATTTCCCTTAGCTCAATGCTCTCCAGGTCCATCCATAGTATCACAAAGAGTAAGATTTCTTCTTTTTTACATCCACATAATATTCCATCATGTAAATGTACCACAGCTTTTCTATCCACTCATCTACTGATGGACACTTGGGCTGCTTCCAAATCTTGGCTACTATAAATAATGTTGCAATTATCACAGGGGTGCATATGTTCTTTCAAATTAGTGTTTTGAATTTTCAGTGTTTTTTTCAGATAAATTATTAGAAGTAGAATCACTGGGTCAAAAGGAAGTTCTGTTTTTAATTTTTTAAGGTAACTCCATTCTGCTTTCTATAGTAGAAACACATAAGGGATATGTAGCTTCCTGGACTTCCAAAGTGATCTTTGACAAAAAGAAAAAGAAAAAGAAAAAAGGAAGGTTAAGAATCCCTGCTTGGGTTATGACAATGACTCCCTGAAGATGGGAGTCTTCAGTGCAGTTACTATTACCCTCCTTATAAGGGAGAGGAAGCTTAGGGAAGTCAAGTGACAGATCCAAGGTGGCAGAGCTAGTGTACAACAGAGCCTGGATGCAGATCAGATAATCAAGGTTCCTTAATAACCACAGTCAGCAGTGTGGAGGGAACTGTGGCCCTTCTGTGTGCAGTAGCCAACATGTGAGTTGGAGTTCTGGGTTGGAATAAAAACATTGAGAAATTCTTGCATTTGGAGGAGACTTTAGAGGAATCATTGGGACATTGAGAGGATGAGCAGCCGCAAAGAGCTGGGCCTGTCAGTCTGGGGTCTGGTGATTAATTGGTGCAGGGAACACAGCCAAGAGCAGAGAAGCTGCATCAGGCCGCTGCTGCCATACATTTGTCCATGCCCTGAGGTTAGAGATGGAACAAATGGAACTTTTATAAAAGAGCAGAGGGTGGAATGTAGCTCCGGGGGGAGTTCTGCAAGGAATTCACAGGTGTTTTCTTATTGTACTTCCCCCTCACTGAAGACCTCTGGTTGTGCAGTTAGAAATAGGGAGGAGGGCTGGGGTGCAGCTTGGCTCAGCCATTTGGTTGTGCTCTGAGGTCTTGCACACACTCCTTCCTCCCCAGCCCTGCATTTTTTTATGGGCTACAGTGATTTTTTTTGAAATTACAGAAGCCATATTTAAGTTACAGGAGCTAGGTCACTGGGAAATTCACTGGTTTCTCCAGCAAACATCATCAGGTGAATGTGGAGGGGCTTGGGGTTTTTGAGGGGGTCAGTCACTAGGGTCACTCCAACCTGGGCCATGACACTGACCTCTTCACTATTGCATGTTAGGAATTCTGTAGATTTAATCTCCAGAGAAACCCAACAATCTCTCTCTCTCTCTCTCTCTCTCTCTATCTCTCGGAAAAAAAGCTCCAGAGTTTGGTTCAGACCATTTCTTCCCATTGAAGTGCTGGGGCGAGTGTGCTGGTGAGAATGGTACTCATCAGCATTATTGATGTAAAAGGACAATTGTCTCAGGAGGTCATGTTCCCCAACATTTATTTGAATTATGAAATGATAGAAGATTTGGGAAAGGTCTTTTAAAAAATAAAAAAAATCACTTTTAGTATCACCACTTAGGAAAACCAGTGTTAGTATTTTGCTCTCTTTTCTTCTAGAAAGAGAAGTGAACAAATAGGCAACTTTCCTATGTCTGTAGTGTCTAAAAAGTATGAAGTACAGCCATTGGGTCCATGAAAATCCCATCTCATTAGTAGGATATTATGAATGCAGAGTTTTACTATGTTGCCTTTTGGTGCATGTAAAATCAGGTTCAGAAATGTGGGAAGTCTTCTTTCTGCTTTCCCCATGCCCTCCTCCTAATGGGATTTCAGCTTTGTCTTCAATCCTATAAACTGCTACTGTCACATACTCAGTAAGTGGCAGAATATGAATCCTAACCCAGGCCTTCTAACCTGGACCCATCTTGGCAAGTTGCATTATTTTCCAAAGATAGCAGCACCAACATATTTCTCATCTCACATGGTTTCTTAGAACACATGATGATACTCCAAGGAGTGGGGGATCTGTGTTCCTTACCTTGGACCTGAACAAACCTTTATACCTGTCGTGACCAATAAAATGCGCTGAATGTAACATTGTGTGAGTTTCAAGTCCAGACTTTTAAAAGACAATACAAATTTTGCCTAGCTCTCTTTCTGTCTTGGGACATCTCCCCTTAGAATTCAGACACCATGTTGAAAGGAAGCCCATGCCACGTGGACAAGCCTTGTGGGGTGGTCTGGCTGACAGCCCCAGAGAAGCCTCCAGTCAAAAGCCAGCATCAGCCATCAGATGTGAGAGACATGACACAAATGGGCCTTTCACTGATTCTAATACCTGTCTTCCAGTCTTTCTTCTGAGGCTCTAGAGCTCACAGAGTAAGCTGTGCTTACTGCATCCTGTCTGAATTCCTGACCTACAAAAATCATGAATGATGATAAATGATTATTATTGTTTCAAACCACCAAGTTTTGAGGGGATTTGTTATGTAACCAGAGTAACTGAAACACTACAGCAGGGCTGGGATAAACTCTCAGCAACTCTCCAGCCCCACCTTTATTTTGCTCACTCTGCTGCATCACCAAGTTTGAGTTTGCCCTGAGGGAAATCTCACATAGATTTCCCTTGGTCCAACTCCATCAGGAGGATTATTCCCTCTAGGCTTTCTATTGTAAGTTTTCACATTTTTCTCCATTTTTCATAGGTATTTAGTTGGGGAATAAGAAGAGGCTGCCTCAGAGCCGACAAGCTAAAGCCATTTTAAGCTAGAGAATTAAATTGGCCTCTTTGAGGAAAGATATAGCCAGTCCCTCCTCAGACCAGCACTGGGCTTTGTCCAAATGAGTTTGTTCTGTGAAGAGGTATTGTACAATAATTTTCTAAAAAAAAAAAAGTAAAAATGTGCCTTGTACTAGAAATCTTGACCATTTGATAGTCTCTGTAATGCTCTTCTCTCAAAAAAGAAAAGGAAAGGAAAGGGTGGAGGGATCAGAAATCCCAGAGAAAAATATAAAGGCCTAAGAACTAGGTGACAAAAATCTACTAATGTTAAGTGTGATTGCAAGAGAGATTTAGGTGTTTAAGACGCACAGAATATGACCTGTGGACTTGTCTCCAGCCCAGAACTTTGTACATGTTTTTAGAACTTTTTCCTCAGATATAAGCATGGCTTACCTCTTTTTGTCCTTTGTTCAGTTTCCATGTAAAATATTCACAGATGGCAGTACGGTTTAAATGGTTTAGTGGGGAGGAGTAGGGAATGGAGATGGTACCAGGAAAGAGTTCACTTCTCACCCATTAACAGAAGGAAAAGGCAGGTACCAGGTTTACATGGACGTTAATTCCCAAATAGACACCTATAGGTATACATCTGTTTGTTTATGTTACATTCATGGTTGAAAGGTTGTATTTCTCAATAAACTGCCTCCTGGGGAAAAGGAAATTCTTTATGCATCTCTATACATATTTTACACTCCCATAAGCCATAGGGCTGGGAGAAGGAAAAGAGAGGACAAATAGAGGAGAGAGATCAAAGTTAAACATGTAAGTACCCTATTTTGATTTTGTTGTTGTTGTTGTTAGAACAACTCAGCAAAATGAAATTCTGGTTTATTGTTGGACAACATTGTTTCACACATAGATCAAACAGACCAAATAAATAAATAAATAAATAAACAGCAACTCCATAGACAAAAAAAAAGGAAACAGAAGCAACCTTTTACCTTTGGCCTTTTTAACCATCTCATTCAAACCAACTACTTATAGTACAGCTAAGTACATACACAAAAAGTTACTGGAATGTTTGGAATAATATTTTGTTGTTGTTGTTTTTGTTTTTTTATAAGGTTTTTGTCTCCTTTGAGATTATAATGAACATGGTCACACCACAAGAAAAGTCCAATGTAGGACAGAGAATGCTCCAAAGACTGGTTTGATCATCCTGAGATCATTAAAAATGGCTGACCCCTAACAACAGGTACAAAATATAAAATGTAAATAAAAATACAAAAAAAAATCCTTTTGAAAGTTCTTTTAAAAAAAAAAGCAGGGACTTGGAAGGTTTTTTTGTTTCCTCCCCTGTTGCAAATTCATGTTGTGGTTTCAGTTGGGTGGGAGAGAGTGCATGTTATCTGCTGGTGACGCTGCCTGCGTGGGGCAGCCAGGCGAGTGGGACTCTCTACTCAAAGGTAACCACGTTTAGATTCTGAGGTGAGAAGTGGAAGGTGAATAGGTAGTGGCAGCCTTTTTTTTTTTTTAGTTTAACTTTTCCTTTTTTCCTGCCTACTCATACTCATCAGTATTCTGCTTCGTGCTGTCAGCATGTCATCCTCATCATCTTCAGCTTCCCATTTGCCCATAGCTGCCTCAGCCTCCTCCTCTTCATCTCCATCCTCTTCCTCACCATCACCTCCCTCCTTCTCATCGTCCTTACACCTTCTTCTACATCTACTTCATTGTCAGCCTCCTGCTCCCCATTTTCCTCATTAACATTGTCATTAGGTGCGTCTTTTCTGTTCTCTGCCTCCACAACTTCCTTATTCTTCTTTAAGTCCCTGGTGGTGATCTCTGAGCTGGTATCCACTGCTGTGCCTGACATGGTGGGCATGCCGGTGATCTTATGAAGAGGATCAAAAAAAAAGCGAGAGTTCGAGGACTCAGGCGAAAATGCTGCCGGAAAACACAACTGAGGAGGTATGTACATGGTGAAGGTGGCTAGGGCGAGTGGAGAGGCAGGCACAGAACAATGCAAAGCTTGGCTTTTCAGAGTAGCCAATGGGTCTGATTTTTTTAAAGATAATATTATAGTACTGGCTGAGCTCCTCTACCCCAAACAGAGAGTACATGCAAAATAAAATTATTTAAGGTTTTATTTGCAAAGATTTTACTTACAAGGGTGTGGGTATAGGGAATAGCAGGGAATAGTGCAATAACAAGCAGAAGTGTAGCCCTCAGCACTATAGCCTGAAGAGGAGGTAGAAGTTACTGGAACTGAAAAGAGAGAGAGTCACATAGGACATCCGCCTTGAGAGAAGCTGTGGCTATAGTTGAGGGATTCTCAAAGAGAGGACCAGAGGAATTAATAGCCTTTTATCTGCTGGAACTTTTCATTGGCTATACCTACCTGGAAGCCAGAGGTCCAAGAGGCTATTGAACTAGTCAGCAGACATCGGCTGGTGGTACAGAGAGCAGAGCAGTGTTGGGAAATGCCTGGCCTGGTTTCAGGAGCTGTAACCCTGCTGACAGGCTGGAGGGCCCCAAGGCTGGAAATATTCAGGCCTTGGGAAATCAGGCCCCTGAGGAGACTTAGTCTGTCCTCCCGCCCCCTGCCTCTCTGCTTTGCGATGGATGGTCAATTAGCCAATGATGGGTAAGGCCCCTTGGGGGAGGGGCAACCTAAGACAGGTATTGGTCGATTTTGGCAGCAGATAAGAAATTGGGGGACACGGAGAAGGGGCAAAAAAAAACCCCTGCACCTCTCGGCTTGGCTTGGATATGGCCGGAGTCCTCATTACAACGGAGAAGCAATTTCTTTAACTCTTGGTGGCTCCCCGCTCTGCCTGGCTCAGGCTTGAAACAGTGCAGGAAAAACAGCCCTAAATCAGATCTGGCAGGTCCCAGGGTAATCAGACCTAAAAGTAAAGTCTTTAGAGTGTGCTCTGTTCCTTCCCCAGACCTGTGGTCAGCTCATGCTGCAAAGGACCTCTATTTACACCCCTTACCTGATATTGTTAAGACATTTACTTTATTTGCACATTTTACCCTATATCTTTAAGATGCCTTTAAGTCTGCTTTCCCCTTATCTATAGTCTCTATTGTTGATTCCAGTCTCCTCTCAGACCCATGTAAATCAGTGTCCTCCTGTCACTTGTCTTGTTAACAGCATCATATATTCACTGTGAAACTTACCATACTGATGTAATGAGATAATGTATGCATTCCTGTTACACACCCCACTGATAAGATTTTCAATAAAAGCCTTGGAACAAGGGGCAACAAGGCCTTCCCCACTAAAAGGATGTGCTATGGCCTTCTCTCGTAAGAGGGAAGTGCCCCCATCTGTTCTCCCAGCAAACATAGAAGTGTTTGAGATGTTTTGTGTTTATTCCCCCTCCTCCGTGACAGCCCTGGGATGGGCTTTGCGGATGTCAGAGCCCCGCTCCCACCTCAGCTGGCCCCAGCCAGTTTCCCTCAGGTTTCAGGGAGCGCTGCGCTCTCTGTGGCACTTCCCCGGGGTACGCCCCTATAACCACCACGCAGTGCGACAGAGCAGAGAAGGGTAGCAGATCTGGGGGAAAAAAGGGCATACCCAGCACACTCATCACCCATATGTACCAAGTTTGCAAAATCAGAAAATGCCTGGTTGGACACAGTAAGACTTAAAAAGTACAAATCCAGCTTTAAACCAAATACAGATTTTAGAAAGGCATTTACGAGAACCAAAGGTTTATCATCCATCTTCTTGGCACAAATGTAATTGAGTACCCTGGGTGCACAGCAATAAACTCCATTCCCATTTGTCCCTATTGGCCAGTCTTCACATTGAACTCCTGATCCTTTTAATGCTTAAATTCAGTAATGTCTCTCATCTGTTAACCACACCCTTTTCCATGGCTGGGCCATGAAAGCTAGAATCTCCACAATGGCCTAAATACCCTAGATGAGCTCCTGGCTACTTCTCTAACTTAGAGCTAATGTTCCTCCCTTTGCCCACCTGACTTCAGCCAAACTTGTTCAAATACTGAACATCATAATCTGCCTCAGGACATTTGCACTTATTTTTACTGCTGTGTCCCAAATATAAACATGATTCGCTCCCTAACTTTTATAGATATATGCTCATATGTTACATTTAGAGAAGCCTGCCTACAAGTCTATATAAAATAGTAACAGCAGTACAATGTGTCTTTCAAAAATGACCACACCAATATTTCCAGTCCCACATGATCTTCCAGGAACTTACCACTGCCCATCAACAAGTGGAGTCATTTTCCCCTCTCCTGGGGTAGGACTTGTGACTGCCCCAACAAATAGAATGTAGTAAAAATAATGCTGTGGATTTCCAAGACTAGGTCATAGAAGGTGATACAGATTTCTTCTGATGCTTTCTCTTTCCTCGGACATTTGTCCTTGTAACTCAGCCACCATTTCGTAAAGAAGCTAAGGCAGCATGAACAGACCACATATAGGTGCTTCATTCAACAACCACAGCTGAAATCTCAGACAATAGCCAGCATCACTCATCAGATAGGGAAGTAAGTAAGCCATCAGATAATTCTAGTTTACAGCCTTCAAGCTTCCCCAGCTAATGCCAAGTGCAGTAGACAGAAGCTATCTCTGCTAAGACCTACCCACATTACAGATTCATGAGCAAAATAAATGGTTGCTTATGCCACTGGGTTTTTTTTTTTTTTTTTTTTTTTGCAGGGGGGGAGGTGGATAATCCATTATACAGCTATAAAATTAGAATATAGTTTTTGTTCCAGAAGTGAGACATGGTAGCAAGAAGAAACTACATGTGGGAATGGTAGTGGACAAAAACTAAACCTTAAAAAGAATGTTAATAAAAGCTTAAAGGATCTTGAGAAGGCCATTAAAGGAAGCGTGATAACCCTTAATAAAACTATCAGGGAGGGCTTAAAGGGAGGTAAAGAAAATGTTATGGGAAGCTGGGGGAAAGGAAATCCAGATTATGTAGTAAGAGAGATTTTAACTACACTGTTTTTGCAGCAATGTGAAAACTTGAAGATACCTAATTAGTATCTAATTAGTTGGATGATCTAGCTGAGGAGATTTTAGGCAGAATATTAAAAGTGCCTTTGGCTTCTTCCCATTGTCTATGATAAAATAAGAAAACAGGGAGATGACTTTAAAAAAAAAGAATTAGGAAATATTTGTATATAGGAGCTAGAACTTGATGGGTTCAAAAATAAAATTATTTCTAATTCCTAGCTTCTCCAGTATCTCAAATTGAGAGAGAGCTTCATGGCAAAGATTAAAATCAGGGCCAGATCATAAGGCCCTTAGAAATATCTAAGGCAATGTCCCAAGAACTATTTTGCTCAGACAAAAGGCCCTCTAAAGATCAGATGGGAGTGCTTCACAGATTATGTTAACCAATAGAACTTTTAAGAATCTAATGAGTACTGTCTTTCAGCAGTTTTATAGCAAATCCAAAATAGAGAGGGCTTTATTTTGACACAATTATGGGTGTAGCTTTGCCTAGTGAAATGTACTCATACTGTATTGATTCATAAGAAACCCACAAGGTTTTTAAAATAATTACATCAGCTTAGATGGGAAGGACGATTTATTCAATATGTAATATACAGAAGACAGACTGAGAGAACCATTCAGCTGTGAAATGGACCACTTTTTAAAGAAAAGGAAAGAAGATTTGGAGGCCATAACCAAGAGCCCAGTTGAACCATCACCAGGCAGCAGCACTGCAACTAATCAAGTGACAATATCTACTCTACTGGATTTCAGGTTTGTTATGGATTTCTGTGTGCTTCCCATTTTCTTCATTTCAAAAAGAGTCTATAGAGTTACTCTATATCAGTCACCATTATATGTTGTTTGTGTGTATGTATATAAATTAATGTATTTACATACATGTAGATATAAATGGACCTACCTATCTATACAAAATTGTTTCTTACATTCACAAGTCTTCAAATCAATGGGAACTGTCTCTAGAAGCTCTAAAGGAAATAAACCCAAAGAGCTTCCACTGTACATGAACATGATCTAGATGGTAAGGTCTTGCACTGTAAGCCTGAATTCAGGCTGTAAAAGGATTAGATTTTGCAGATCATGATGAAGAGAGTAGGCTTTTTTGCGTATGAGAGGAATATGACTTATTGTAGCCAGAAGTTGAACTGTGTGGCAATTGTATTTTTCAAAAATGGCCAGAACAGTATTTCTGGTTCAACACACTCTTTCGTAGCCTTGCTACTTCCCATCAAGAAGTAAAATCTATTTATCCTCCCTTTGGGTGAACCTGAGAAATGTAGCACTCATATAAAAGTAATTATAAAATGTTATTGAAACACTTAAAAATAACCCAAATAAATGAGAATATGTTTATAGATAGAAAGACTAGATGTCACAAAAATATTAATTATCCCTAAATTAATCCATACATTTAAAAATATATGATTACCCTTTTAATAAGCAGGACTTTTTTTGGAACTGTCCAAGCTGATCCTAAAATTCATGTACAAGAGGAAACAGCTATAAAAAGACAAGTTAATTAATTGTGAATAAGAATCTAGTAGGATGTAGAAAGAAATATTGGCACTGGCATATATCAACATTATAAAGTTATAGCAAAACTTTGTGGACTTGATACTCAGATAGATGGATAGACAGACAAATAGACTATAGAATCAAGACATATATTCATAAATATATGAATACTTGGCTTATTATAAAGGTGTCCATACAATGCAATGAAGAGGTAACTACCTTTTTAAATGGTGCTGTGACATTTGGGTATCCATAAGGAAAAAATTATATCAGATCTCTTCTCCATTTCAATGCCTAATTTTTTAGGTAAAACTATAAAACTTTCAGAATAAATGGAGGATATCTGAATGACCTCCAGATAGGGAAATGATTTCCTAAATAAAACACTCAAAGCACTAACTGTTAAAGAAAAAGATAGATAAAGTTGACTACATTAAAATCAGACTTCCATTCATCCAAAGACACCAAAAACAAGGTGCAAAGAAACTCACTCACTCCATGGAAGAAAATATTTTCAATGCATACAAACACACAAAGGGTTAGCATCCAAAATGTATAAATAACTTCTTCCCATTTCTAGTAATAAGAAAATACAAATTAAATCCAGAATGAAATACTATTCACAGACTTCAAATTGAAAAAACAAAATCTGCTAATATTAAACGTGTGTGAGAATGTGGGGGAAAGAATTCAAACACATTGATGGGATTACAAACTGGTCTGTACAGAGCAGTTTGGCAGTATGTAATGAAATTGAAGCCACACGTCATATATAACTCAGCTTCTCGACTTCTAGGCATATATCCTACAAGAAACTTCTGCTCGTATACACAACTAACCATGTCCAGGAATTTTTGAGAGGCATTGTTTGTTATTTGAAAACAACCTAAATGTTTATCAGCTGGAAAATAGAAAAACAAATTGTAGTTTATTCATGTAATGGGATGTTTCATAGCATTTAAAGTGAGTAAGCTAAATTACGCATATAAACATGGATGAATCTCTAGATTACTATACCGAGAAAAAAATCTAGTTGTAAGTGTTGCAAACAGAATGATTCACTTATAGAAGTTTTAAAACATGAAAAACAATACCATACTTTATGATAGTGCATGTGTAGTACAAATGTTAAAGCAGCCTTGGGAATGATAAAAACAAGATTTACCTGGGGAAGGAAAGGAATAGGAATAGATGTACTAAGAATTTCAAGTGTATTTCTGATATTTTATTTCTTTAAATGGAAAAGGGGGTCTATGGAAAGTTGTTAAGATTTCATAAAGTTACTCATGGTGAGTTGTCATTTGAAATGTGATTTTTTTATTGACAGACTTTTTAAAAAGTTCAGTGGAAATCACAAGCCTCAGTGAGTTCATGTTGTTTGTTGCCTTATTTGTGGACCTAGAAATGTATTTGGTATACAACTTCTGCTGAGAATGTTCTAAAGGAATGTGTAGAACTTGTTCATATTGTTCTCTGAAGTCTACACATCATTAGTAACCCTCTTCAGTTTTAAGTAAAATGAGCAATCAGTTTATCCTCCCTCTCCTGGCAGAGGGGTTTCTTTTAAATTTATCACCAGATAATCTACTCACAGCCAGACCAATCTACAAAAGAAATATGATGTAATCAAATTATCTAAAGACCAGGAAGAAAAGAAAAACAGAGAATACTCACTGTGGTTACTAAGGTCATATTAAACATCAAAATTTCAATTTTCCAGAATGAAAAAGGAGACTGCATCATCAGAAAGAATGAGCAAGTCTTGAGTTAGGCTCTAGAAACTCTTGGTTATTGAAAAGTTTCTAAGAGGTCAGTCTGTCCATCGCCATGCTTGTTCTGTATCTGGACTCAAATCATTGTTCTGAAAGAAAGAGTGATGTATATCAGGGTTGGGCCAGATTATCTGTAAATGATAACAAGAATATAGCATTGTTTTGTCTTATTTATTTATTTGTTTGTTTATTTGTGTATTTTTAGATGGACAATCATAGATATACTGTTTAGTTATATTCCCTAAAAGCAGATGACTTAAGGGACAGTAGTTTCTCTGAGGAGAAAAATCCCAGGCACACAGTGAGGGAGGAGGGGAGTGAGACAGAGAAGGAGGGAAAAGATGATAAAGGCTGTGTAATGAGCATGTTGCTTTTCTGGGCAACTGGGGCTTAATTTTGCTGGAGACTCTTTGAGGAGCTCTGTAGAACAACCCTTGAAACTGGCCCTACAAAGCACAGGAAAGCAGGAGCATTTACCCACCATCTCCTCACTATAGGGTATGCTTGGGAAAACTAGTCCTTGCCCTCAGGCCTATCTCTCCCGCAAACTAGCCAAGCAGGCTTCTGTGGGCTACAGGGAGTTCAAAAGCCAGATGCATGCAAGGGACTGAACACAAATTCCAGATGCCATCAGCGTGGGTCAAAGGGATCTGCCAACAGCATCTGACAAAGATATCTGCAACAGAGCACACTGTATCAAGTTTTCCAAAGCACTACCAGTTGTTCAGGAGCCAATTTTAGTTGGTTCTGGTTCATGCCATTAAACAACATTGAATCAAGTGGTGAGAAAGTTTTGCCCTTTTCACTTGTGTTTCCGCCCTCTGATTATCCCAAGGAGAAAGTCTCATTTTGGTACCAATTATTATGGACTGAATTGTGCCCCCCTTCACATTCATATGTTAAAGTCCTAGCCCCCAGTACTTCAGAATGTGATTGAATTTGGAAATAGAGTCTTTAAAGAAGTAATTAAGTTAAAATGAGGTCATTAGACTGGGCCCTAATCCAATATGACTGGTGTCCTTTTAAGTAAAGATTTGGACACACACAGACACAGACAAGGGACCATGTGAAGATACAGAGAGAATCTGGCTGTCTACAAGCCAAGTAAAGCCTCAAAAGGAACCAACCCTGACAACACCTTGATCTTAGATTTCTGGCCTGCAGAATTGTGAAAGAATAAATTTTTGGTTGTTTAAGCCACCCAGGCTTTGATATTTTGTTATGCAGCCCTAGAAAACTAATACCCTAATTATGGCTATAACACATCTCCAACATAGCTCCCTGTTGAGAAAAATCAGCCTCAGGCTCAAAATGCTTACCAAGGATTACAATTGGTTAAACTGTACTAACATTGTCCTGTTTTAATTGCATTTATTTTTACAATTACCATCAAACTGTAGCAAGTGGTACTATTTATTGTCAGCAACAATGTAATGTTTCCTTTATGTATTTCATCTTTTAAGCCAACCAATTTAAAGAACAACATTAAGCAAATAATAGAACCATAAAGATGGCATAAAATGGGTGAAGGGGATATATAGTACAGGAAATAGAGTAGCCAAAGAACTGCATGACCCATGGACATGAACAAAGGTGTGGAGATTGCCTAAGGGAGTAGGTGGTGCTAGGTAGAAGGGAGAAAAAGGAAAAAAATTGGAACAATTAAAATAGCATAATCAATAAAATATAATTTTAAAAACTGGGTAAAGGCTGGGTAATTCTATGAGCTCTAGAGTAGTATCTTATGATGGATAAAAAGAGTATGACCTTAGGCAAATCACCTGAACCCTCTGAGCTTCAGCTCACATAATATTGACCTCACAGGGCAATTCAAATGAGATGGTATTTGTCAAGTTAAAAGCATTCTGTCTAGAATTAATTTTTTAAAAAGTTAGTTCTCTCCCCATAAAATATTTAAAAGAAAATGTAATGTTTTCACTTTTTCAATTAGAGTTGGCATTCAGTATTATATTAATTTCAAGTATACAGCATGGTGGTTAGATACTTATATAACTTATGAAGTGATCCCCCCAATAATTCAAGTGCCCACCTGGCACCACCTACTATTCCGTATACTCTACATTCCCATGACTATTCTGTAACTACCAATTTACATTTCTTAATTCCTTCATTATTTTCACCCAGCTCCCAACACCCCTCTCATCTGACAACAATTAGTTTGTTCTCTGTATCTATAAGTTTGTTTCTGTTCTGTTCATTCATTTATTTTGGTTTTTATATTCCACATATACCGAAAATCATACAATATTTATCTTTCTCTGTTTGATTTATTTCACTTAGCATAATACCCTCTAGGCCCATCCATGTTGTTGTAAATGGTAAGAATTTATTCTCTTCTGTGGCAAGTAATATTACATTGTAGATCTATATATGCCACTTTTTCTTTATCTAGTCATCTATTGATGGACATTTAGTTTGCTTCCATATCTTGTCACTTGTAAATAATTTTGTAATGAACATAGGACACATATATCTTTCTGAATTAGTGTTTTGGATTTCTTCAGATAAGTACCCAGAAGTAGAATCGCTAGGTCATATGGTAGTTCTATTTTTAATTTTTTGAGGAACCTCCATACTGTTTTTTATAATAGCTGCGCCAATTTGCAATCTCACAGCATTGTACAAGGGTTTCCTTTTCTTGGTTTCATTGATTTGTTTTTATTATTGTTTTATAGACTCTATTTTGTTTATTTATATTCTGGTCTTTAGTATTTTTTATTTAATTTGCTTTGGGCTTTGTTGTTCTTTTTCTAGGTCATTTATGTTTATGTTTAGATTATTTATTTGAGGTTTTTCGTATTTCTTGAAGTAGATTGTATTGCTATGAATTTCCCTCTTAGAGCTGCTTTGCCTGTGTCCCATATATTTGGGCTCATTGTGTTTTCATTTTCATTTGTTTCAAGGTATCTTTTGATTTCTTCCTTGATTTATTGTTAATCGATTTATTCTTTAATAGCATGTTACTTAGTCTCCACGTGTCTGAGTGTTTTTCAGTTTTTTTCTTGTAGTTTATTTCTAGTTTCATGCAATTGTAATTGGAGATGCTTGATATGATTTAAATTGTTTTAAAGTTATTGAGATTTGTTTTGTGGCCCAACATGTGGCCTCTCATGGAAAAATTTTTTCCACGTGCACTTGAAAAGCTCACTACTTTTGCGTGAAATGTTCTAAAAATATCAAATAAATCCATCTGAAATAATGTATCACTTAAGGCTACTGTATCTTTATTGATTTTCTATCTGAATGATCTAACCATTGATGTCAATGTGATTATAAAATCCCCTACTATTACTGTATTACTGTCAATCTTTTCTTTTATGTCCATCGATATTTGCTTTATATACATAGGTGCTCTTACTTGGGGTATGTAAATGTTTATAAGGGTTACTACCTCTTGCTGAATTGGTCTCTTTATCATTATGAAATGTCCATCTTTGTCTCTTGTGCTAGCCTTTGCTTTAAAGTCTATTTTGTCTGATATAAGTGTTAATACCAGAGCTTTTCTTTTGTTTCCATTTGTATGAAATATCTTTTTCATTCATTTACTTTCAGTCTGTGTGTATTATTCAGTCTGAAACGGGTCCTTTGTAGACATTAAGTGTATGAGTCTTGTTTTCTTATCAGTTCAGCCATCCTGCGTCTTTTGATTAGCGTATTTAATTCATTTATATTTAAAGTAATTATTGATAGGTATGTAATTATTGCCATTTTATTATTCATATTTATGTTCTTTCTTCTTCTTCTTCTTCTTCAAAAAGTACCTTTAATATTTCTTGTACAACTGTGATGAATTCCTTTGTTTTTGTTTGTTTGTTTTAATCTGGGAAGTTCTTTATTTCTCTTTTGATTCTAAATGATAGCCTTGCTGGGTACAGTAGTCTTGGTTGTAGTTCCTTACTTTTTATCACTTTGAATATTTCTTTCCAATTCCTTCTGTCCTAAAATGTTTTGGTTGAGAAATCAGCTGACAGTCTTATGAGTGTTCCCTTGTAGCTAACTAACTCCCTTTCTCTTGCTGATTTTAAGTGTTTTTATTTGTCTTTAAACTTTGGCATTTTAATTATGATGTGCCTTACTGTGGGCCTCTTCAGGTTCATCTTGTTTGGGACTCTGTGCTTTCTGGATTTATATGTCTATTTCCTTCACCAGGTTAAGGAAGTTTTCTGTCATTTTGCTTCAAATAGGTTGTCAATCCTTTGCTCTCTCTTCTCCTTCTGGCACCCCTTCGATGTAAATGCTGTCATGCTTGATGTTGTCCCAGAGCTTCTTTACACTATTCTCATTATCTAATTTGATTTTCCTTTTTGCTGTTCTGATTGGTTTTCAGTTACTTTGTCTTTCAAATTGCTGAATCGATACTCTGCATCAAATAATTTTTTGTTGGTTCCTTCTATTGTATTCTTCATTTCAGTTACTGTATTTTTCATGTGTGACTGCCTTTCTTATGTTTTCTATCTCTTTGTGATCATTTATTCTTTTTCTTTTTCCATTGAACATCTTTATGACCAGTGTTTTGAACTGTGTATCTGGTAGATTGCTCCTCCATTTCACTTAGTTCTTTTCCTGGAGTAGTAGATATCCTGAGAGGCTCAGTGGTACAGTCCTTCTGATCATCTAAGCAGGTACTCCAGGGTTGTTCCTTGTGTGGGTTGTGTGTGCCCTCCTGTATAATTAAGCCTTCATTCCTGTTGGCATATCAGTGACTGGCTGTGACTACAGTGGATGAGCTGTTATGCAGGGACTGACCCCATGGAGCAGGATTCATTTTAGCAGGGCTCTAGTGCCTGCTGAGTTTACACTTTGGGTGTGTCATTTGTGAAGCTAATTTGGTATTGGTCTGGTAAGGTCTTAAGTTGGCCACTGGATATGTTGATTCTAATGCCTCTTGGGATGGATTCCAATGCACACTAAGGTGAGCTGATGCCTGTGCCCAGTCTGTGGACGCCTGGTAGGAGCTAAAACATTATCTGTGGTTAGTTGTCTGTGCTGAGCTTGAAGTCACCTGGAAGCAGCTATGCTGTGAACTGAGGCCAGCTGCCACTAGTGCCAGGCTTAGGGCTGCTTAGCAAGAGGTATGGGGACATGCCAAGGCCAACCACTGTTTGTTTGGAGTTGGTGGACCTGTGAGAGATTTTAAGAGATCTACATCATGGGCAAAGGAAGACTGCTTGTGAGGAATAGCCACTGAAATAGGTTAGGGCTGGTGTGTGAATTGGGTAGTGTGGGGTCTCAGGGGATCACCAGTGTGGGGAAAGCAATGTAGCCAGGTTGAAGGAGACTCAGATATGGAACTCACCCACACCAGCAGGCTAGAGGGAAGCAGGGAGGAAGAGCTCAACAAAGGAACAAAGGCATCTGACAGCACTCCTGTCCCAGAGGAAACTTACCTCTCCAGCTCTCTCCTTAAAGCCAGGCAATTCAGTTCCTCCCCGATGTCCCTTTACTGGAGCTCAGGGAGAATGTTTGTGAGCAAGTGAGTCTTGCTCAAGCCCTTTAAGAAGACATCTATATCTACAGCCATTCTCGGTCTCACCCTGATGGAACCCCCACTGATTTTCGCAGCCAGCTGTTTTGGGGCCTCCTCTTCCTGGTACTGGTGGTTCAGGCTGGGGACCTGGTATGGGTCTGGGACCCCTTACTCCTCAGGGGTCATCCACAGCTGAAATATTCCTCCCAATTCTTAATACTACACACAGGTATAGGGCCAGCCCATTTTGAGTCTGCACCCTTCCTAGCCATCTCTTCTTGGCTCTTCTTTATATCCTTAGTTATAGAACTTTTGTTCAGCTAGTCTTCAGGTTATTGTTGAGGGTAGTTGTTCTACAATTTAGGTTTGCAATTTTGATGTGGTCATGGGAGGAGGTGAGCTCAGTGTTTACCTACTCTGCTATCTTGACTGGAACTTAGAAAACATAATTTTTAATGGTCCTTAGGAAAACTGATAATCAGATATTAATCAAATTTAATGTGATTTTCATTAGTGAAGTCCATTTCCCATCATTTAGTCCCATCATAAGAAATTTGGTCCTTTTAATCTGTTTGAAACTGTTCAGCTTTTGTCTTCTGGATGTTGGGAATATCAAATGAGGAAGCAAAGTATGGAAGTGTATTAGAAAGTCTGCACATAGAGTGCTGATCATTACCATTTACCGTTCTGTGTAGCTGAGTTAATTGATTTGTATATCTTGGTTGCATTTATTGAAATGAACCACAATGTTTAAAACTACATTTTTTCTGTTTTTTTCCTCTTAATATGAGGAAGCATTCACAAGTTTCTTATCAAAAAAGAACAATGGGGACCCTGAGAGACATCCACCAGTGCTAAGGGCTATCAGAAAAGAAAAATCCTTTATCTCAGAATTTTTAAAACCTATATGAGAGAAGGTAGTTTAATTCACTGTTGTTACAACAGTGAAAAATGCCAATTATGAATACAATGTCTTTTTTAGGGAGAAAAGTAACACGGACATTCTCAAACTATGAGTTATTACTGGGTTTCTTTATTGTTAACATATTTTCCCCCTGTTAATGTTATTACTTCTTTACAGGGCTGTATTGAGGGTTTGGCACTGTGTCCTGAAAAACCCTTACATGCCAGCAGCATCTTCAGGAATGTTCTTTCCAAATTCTACCAGGGATGCAATTCCCTTCATGACTGTGCCATTCATAGTGAATAAAGGGAAAGGGTGTCCCTCAAGAAAAATATTCAAGGTGAGGAGAAGATATAATATAAATAACAGAGTTCTATCTGGCCTTAGGTTATTCTTGAAATTAATCAAATCCCGCCAACTGGTAGATTCCTGAAAAAAAGAAATGAACAATTGCAATAAACAAAAGAAAAAATGTCTATACCTCACTGGAGATTATATCCTAGTACATACATGATTTTAACCTCTTTGTGCTGGAGATCCCATGGCAGTCTCATAAAGTTTAGGGATCCTTCTCAAAACAGTGCTTGCAAATGTATAAAATAAAATATATATAATTCAAAGAAAAACGTTTACATTAAAATTAAATGTCTTTCAACACTGTGCTCAACCTGTATTACTATACAGTCTATTAGCAATAAGTAACTTTAAATAACACAGTTTAATAATTATCTCAGTCATCACATGTATTTTAACTTACCTGGTCTTTATTCCTAGACTAGATGCTTATCCTTGTTACAAAAAGCCATGCAGTCTTATACAGAATTAAGAATTCTCATTTGAACTATTCAGTCTTGTAATATTTTTAAAACCAATAGAAAAACTCACTCCTTCTATGTATTGATTAACATCATAAGCAGGAAATACTAGAAAGCAAGAAGTATCTGAGTCACCAACTTAAGAAATCCTGGTTTCACCATTAAGTGTCTGAATGCCCACTAAGCATAGAGGTGATATATGATTGGGCAGCTATCCATAAGTATCCCTAAACAGGAAGGTTTCAATCACATGCCATCTATTTGTAAGCCCATTGACTATTATAATTTCAAAGTGATGAGCATAAATGATGTTTCAAGATATTGTGAGCAACGGTATTCTGGTAGGAAACACATTTGTGATTTCTTGGTAACAAATGACATGTACTAAATCATGAGGTTTACTGTCTGTACTCAACTGAAGAAAATATTTAATTTCATTTAGAGGGTGGTAAAAACAGGATAGGATTATTTTCCTGTACAAGTACCTTGTCGATTCCCAGGTTGACCCTAGTTAAGAACCCTTTGTGGGAAGGTAGATAGTAAGTAAATAAATAACATGTTACATGGTAATAAGTAGAATAAAAAAAAATACAGGTAAGGTAGATAGAACCAAGTGTAGGGTGGGGAAGAGTTATTATTTTTATCAGGAATGTCACTCTGGGATGAGATTTGAACAATGATATGAAGGACAAAAGGAAGTGGACCCTACAACTATCTGCAGAAAGACCATTCTAGGCAGAGGAAGCACCAAGTGTAGTCCTGTCTCTTAGAGATTGTATCAGTGAAGGTTTGGTCAGGGAAGCAGAACCACAATGAGTATTTTGGAATAAGGGCTATATTATAGCATTTGGACTTTACACCATCATGGGAGGAGCTAGGGAGGTAACAGTTTGGAAGTAGATATTGGATGTCAGAGCAGAGTCACCAACTAGCCCTGATGTGTGTGAAAAAGTCAGAGCTGGAAAGAAAGGCATCTGGGTTGTCACATCCAGCTGTTGTGGAACTATAAGGAGGACTTGGAAGAAGAGGCTATGAAAAACTGTAGACTGCATAGCCAAGACTTCTGTGTGTCCACAAACAGGCATGTGGAGATGGGACTGGGGCAGCTGTTGATCAGTAGCCAAGAAGAGCTAGACATGGAACAAAGGAAAGTGAGAAATACCTGGAACCTACTGGACACATCTGTGTTTGTTGTTCCTCATATTTGACTGCAAAGACATTCAAAGAGTAATGGCCACTGTTGTGCTTCTGCCTTCCAAATATTGCACAACTCTGACCCAGAATCTTCAGGGAAGAAGATTCTGGGAAAAGTAGTTTCAGCTTAACCCAGCTGTGTCAGTGTAAGGGCTGTGCTCCTAACAGTGAGATGAAAGCCTCTGGGTGGTTGGTTTCTTTTTCTTTTTTATATTTTGTTTACTTATTTTTAGAGAGAGGGGAAGGGAAGGAGAAAGGGAGAGAAACATCGATATGTGAGAGAAACATTGGCTGCTTCTTGCATGGTCCTAACTTGGGACCTGACCCGCAATCCAGGCATGTGCCCTGACTGGGAATCAAACCTATGACATTTTGGTTCACAGGCCAGTGCTCAGTACACTGAGCCACACCAGCCAGCGCACTACTGATGGTCTTGAGCAGAGAAATGCATGATCTGAGTTATAAGAATTTCTCTAGCTCAAGTGTTGGGCACAGTACTAAGAACACTATTAGCTATGTGTTTTTGCAACTGGTCACAATTCCCTTGACAAATGCAGTTTGTTGTTTTTTTAAACCAGGATAGCCCCAGTGTGAACCAAGCATTTTGTCCACACAAAATCTCTGGAGTTCTGAATTTTTCTATCACTGGGGGAGCAGAGAGGTTGCTTTAAAGTAAAAGACCTAAAGCTTGAAGAAACTGAAACAGTAAAAAAAAAAAAAAAAAAAAAAAGTAACTGGTACAACCACTGTGGATCCCGCACTTCTACTTCCGCAGATTTTCCAAAGAAAAAGAAGTCATTACATCAAAGAGAATCCTACACACCCATGTTCATTGCAGCATTATTTATAATAGCCAAGGCATGGAAAGAACATAAGTGCCTGTTGATGGATGAATGAATAAAGAAAATATGGCATATATGTGCAATGGAATACTATTCAGCCATAAAAATATGGAAATCCTGCCATTTACAATATGGAGGAAACTTGAGGATATTATGCTAAGTGAAATAAGTCAGACAGAAAAAAAATACTGAATGATCTCACATGTAAACCCTAAAAAAACCAAATAAATATAAAAATTAAAATATTTATTTATTATTTAGTACGTTCTGAACATTCAGTACTAGGGCAATGTTGTAGGCATGTGATATTCAAACAAAAGAGACAAAAATTGTTATTTTTATGGAACTTACATTCTAGTGGAGGAGACAATAACATAAAAATAATAAACTTACATAGTATTTCTAAGCACTTTGGAAAAAAAAAACAGTAAAGCAGAGCAGGGCAATCAGGAGTCCTGAGGAAGGAGAAGGAGACATATTGCAGGATTAAATAGGCTGGTCAGGGAAGCCTCCTGGAGAAAGTGAGAGGTGAACAAGGGCTTGGAGGAGATAAGTGAGCCATGTGGATGTCTGGGACAGAGGGACAACTAAAGCACAGGTTTGAAGGCTGGCACATGCCTGGCATGTTCAGGAAACAGCAAGAGTGGGCAAGGGGGAAAGTCACTGGAGATGAGGTCAGTAGGCACATTGAAGCCAGGACCCTTGAGGCTGTAGTCCTGGTAAGAACTGTAGCTTTTGTCCTGTGTGAAATAGAGAGTCATCACAGGATTTAGAACAGAGAAATAACCGTGCATAAAATAGTTGATGTGTTTTAGGAATTTTTACCCTGTGAATTCACTTTCATATACTGTATTTTGAAACTAAAATGCAGGGGTATCCTGAATTCATCATTGTTTCCAAAATTAAATAAGAAGCCTTGAATTTCTCCTAAAGGAATAATAAGAATGGAAAAGAAAAATTGGACTGTGAGCCAAGTCCATGATCTCAATCTTAGTGACTGCAGCATGCTCAGGAAATGGAGACGGGGCTCACCTGAAGGCATTCTTCATGTTATGAAAAGGATGTCAAATGGGCTGGAGCAACTTTACTCCAAGATCCTTAGGGGTTTGTAATTAGACCCGACCTAGATTTGTGGGCCCAGAAATACTAACTGGGACATCCTAAAAGTATGCTTGCTGCTTGATTCATGATGAAAGGACTCCCTGTTCTGTTCCTTTGGTAATAGGAAAACCCCCATCTCTAGATGCTCTGATATGCTGGTTGGAGGACTTGTCCTTTATCAGATTGGAAAAACTTAAGGGGAAAAGAGATCACTCTTATGACTACCTGGATCAGATGGATCTAACCCAAGAGTCTGCCTATAACATTTATTCCACCAAATCTGTAATGCTTGATTCCAACCATTGAATTACAGTAGCTCCTTCTCAAATTGGTCACAACATTAGATTCTTCAAGATGGAACCAAGCCAAAGAATGTCCTAAAGAAAGAAGTAAACCACCCTAGATAGTCACTTTCCAGCCCTCAAACTATATCATTCTTGATTCAGAGCTAGAAAAAAATTCAACACAGACTTCTTTTAAATGCAAGGAAGGCAAAATCTGCATTTAAAAGCAGGTTTAAAAAAAAAAAAAAACAATGAAAGCACCATTTTGGAAAGAGGTGAAGAGATTGCCCAATACTTGGAACATATTGACACTGAGTCCCATCACATATAGAGAAAACTGAATGCAGTCCATCCCCTGAGGCACTGTGATGAAATCCCCTGTGGAGTAAACACAAAGAGAATAAATATCAAGACCCAACAGGACTGACTCGACCGGAATCAGAAAAAGACTGGCAAACTCACAACAAAATCATACTAGTCACAAAATACTCCCTAAGGCTGCCAGTTTCCAAAAGTGTAGCCAGAGCAAATCAGCATGTTGAAAGACAAGTATTAGAGACTCAAACAATGAGACCTTTTTTTTTAAAGCATGGCATGTCCTACGGCTCACCTACAAAGGTGCCACCAATGGTGAGAAAAATGAGGGTCCTCTACAGGGAGAGTAAGAAATCAAAAATGTTGCAAACCCCAGGGTAATTTAAAAATAGCACTCATTATCTTTCCAAGCTTTTTAAAGAAGCATTGAACTAGGCCCCTGTTAGCTAAAGATTTACAAACCCAGGCCAAATTCCAACAGTTTCAACTCCTTCCAGCCAGCACCAGGAAGCTGCTGTTCTAATTTTTGGGAAAGGAGCCTGAAGAGCTGGAACCACCTGGTTCCAGGGTTGCTTGGGGGCAGAGAGTTTAATCGACCTGGTTCTTTAAGGGCTATAAAATAATAACTGGCATTTATTATCCTGGGCCTTATTGCTGGACAATAAATTGCCTATATTTTTCCTGCCCTGAGTAAGGAAAGCCCTGTTTTCCTAGTTAATTTCTGAAATGAAAATTGCCTCCCTATTGATTTTGTCCCGAAACTGTTGGAAGTGCTGTCTGGACAGACAATAAGCTTTGTTCTGCTAGCAAAACTTTTCCAGGGCACTCCCCAGACCTCCGTAAGGGTGTGAGAACCAAGGCTCTGGAAGCCAGCTGAGGGGCAACCAACCCAGGGTGCTCAACATCAAGGAACTCCCAAAAGCTACACCCCCCGTACTCTGGCAGGTGGGGACTGTCAGGGCCAGGGGAAGTCATTACTGGCAGAGACGTAGCCCAGCACCCAACGAGGGCCCTGCCATCACATTTGGCAGAGAAACAGTGGCATCTTTCTTTCTGGGTTTGATAGTCAATTTTGGAATCTCCCTAGAACTTTGGTTGAGCTGGAGAACTGTGTGTCCTTAAAAATCCTTGCAGACTGAAAGTCTGTGAGCAGAAGTTTTTGGCTTTGATTTGAGGCCCATGCCAAGCACAGACACCCTCATAAACAGCCAGGATCATCCCAGGCATAAGCACAAAACACAACCAACCAGGAGAAAATGAAGATTTCCAGTAGAACCTGAGTATACTCCTTGCCACCTGCAATCTCTACCCCTATTGATTAATACGACATAGCTTCTTGCAAAGGGGGTTTCAAATGTCTTTCTAGTAATGATAAGGGGGTGGCATAGCACCCTCAATGCTATTTTAATAGGTCTCACTTATACCAAAGAGCAACCTTGATCATGAACAGAGTAAACTAAGATAGGAGCCCAAATTCTGACCTTGTTCTATGAACTCCCAGCCTTTTTCTCTATAAATTTGTGCTGATTTTGATTTTTAGCACTTGACCCAAAGATAAGCGCTCATGTGGCCTAGTGTTGTCAGTCTGTTTTTCCAGAGAAAAATGACATCTTGTTCATTTTATTAAGAAATTTGTCTTTAAACCCAAGCAGAGGTGAGAAAGTGTGAGAAGGGCGGTGTATGTTGGGGGTTGGGGGCGGGGGGGAATGTGTGGGAATCATCCTGAACACTTCCTAATCACAATAAGTGTAATTTATTCTGTCAACATGTGAATCATAGGATTTCATAAGTCATCTAATCCACCCTTCTCATTTTACATATGAGGAGATTAAGGGACAAAGAGGAGAACTAACTTGTCTAAGGTCATACTAGTTTATGAGTGTGAATATAATGCAAAATTTATTCCCAGCTACTAATTTGCTTATTTTACATTTAATTTCCTGCTCATTTTTCCCATTGGAGTTGACTGACATCCCCAAATTTGTGTTTAAGGAAAAAACCTGGCATGTTACAGTTTTTAAAAAAAAGGAGGCAGGGAACTCAATTGGACCAGCTGCTTTTTATCTGTCCTGACCTGAGAAAGCTGTTGCACTACGTCCTAGTAAACAATTATGAGTGGCCACCTCTAGGGTGACCAGATAGACCTGGGTCACAGTTGCAAGGCCCGGGACAATAACTTCACTCCTACTCTTCTCTCTTTGCCTGGGAAAGAAATCTCTGGAATTAGCTATCCACTGTCTTAAAATATGTCATTTTTACCTGCAAGGATTCCTTGCTTTTGCAAAAATTAGACTTTTAAATTAAAAAGTCATTTTCGAGATATGCAATGGTGGTGTTCCAATTTCATGGAAAGAATGGGTCTTTAGTTATCTGAATGTGTGGTTCTCATTTTCCTTGTAATTGGATTATTGGGAAATTCAGAAGCATGATAACATGAAAACACTATTTACATATCACGTGTTCTGTTATTATAGCAGTTTGTCGACATTGTGTGAAGCTGGAAAAATCATCCCTCACATTTTCTCTATTAGTATTTTTAACATCTTTATTTTGGAGAAATATCTTCAACTTCCTATTCCAATTCACCGAACAGTTGCATGGTGGAATCTCCATCATGGGTATTTGGGGCTCCTTATCTAAAACAAAGTTTAAGTTCTATTTTTATACATATGTTGAAGAAAATAGTTGATGTGTGTCAGGGTTTCTAAACCACAGCACTATTGACATTTTGGTTGGAAAATCCTTTGTTATGGGGGCTGTCTTGTGGATTGTAGGATGGTTAGTGGCATCTCTGGCCTCACCCACTAGATGAGATGCCAGTAGCACCTCCTCTTCCCAGATGCAACAATCGAGTGTTTCCAGGCAAGAGTCCTCTGAGGGGCAAAGTCATCCCTGGTTGAGAATCACTGATATAATTGTTTTCAGAAAGAGACTCCAGTAGAAGGTAAGTTCCATAAAAACATGAATTGTGTCTGTTTTGTTCATCATTGTATTAAACACATAACAAGTGTTTTTTTTTTAATTTGTTGATTCAATGAAAGACATGTGGTGTTAAAAAGAAGGCCTTGTATGTAGGATATGTGAACATTGATTTGCTACTCCCTAGTCATTCCCATTTGTCTAAATCACTTTATCTCTTGGAACCTTAGGACTATAGGGAAAATATCTTACTCTGACTCCACTATCTTGTGAATTTCAAACACCGTCATGTGTGTAGATGTTTGTAGCTTGTGAAATGACCTTCAGACCTGAAAGATAATGAAGGACAAATGCCTTGAAGTAGATGTTGAACTCCAGAGTAAGAACCAGATCAACCTAAAATAATGGTTCATTCTTAACCTGTCACCAGGAACTCTAAGCCAGACTCCATTTGGCCTTGAAGTAAGATAAGGATAGAGGAAGGAAATGGAGCCAGATTGCACAATTCCAGAAAACCAGAGGAATGTGTCAAAGCTGAGTAGTAGGACTGTACCTGCTTGTGGTTTCTTTACAAACCACAGATCGTCTACACTGATCCAGGTACTAGAGGATAACTAGGGGTTCCTAAGGAAGAAAATTCAGTAGTAGTTAGGAATTAAGACACAAGCCTTTACAGTGAAAGACTATGGTTACCCCACTCTTTCTACATGATAGGTAAATCAATTAAAAATTATATATAGTGTGTATACATGTATAAAACACAAAGCCTGTGTTCCCATTGTCTCCCTGAAGCAGCCATCTTTGCTGGAGACCTAAGGGCATGACCAGTCAACCTGTTGGACAGTCTAGTATGACTTGGTAAATATTGCACAAAGCACACCCAGAGGAGATGACAGGTCTCACCTGCCTATCAGTGGTCATGAGTTCTCAATGGAGTGTTCAGGAGCCTTCTGTGTGAGGCCCATTTCATAAGACATACGGTGATCCCAGAGCTACCTGCAGTTAGATACTAATGAGTGAAAGAACAAGGTATCCGTGACACCAAATTACAAGTTCTGCAGGAGCAAGGATTGGCTACAGGAGGAGTCTTGCCCAAGACTCCTTGGTGTTATGAGTGATGTCTTTGGCTGTGTGAGATGGATAGGAAGGGAAGCACTTGGCTTTGTATGCCTTAGATTCCTCTCTCAGGAAGGGAATAATGTTGCTGATCCTGTCTAAACTGGAGAGATGTTGTGGGAGGCAAAGGCAGTAGGAACTTAGTATTTATCTGTTTGTTTATATTTATTAATTGGTTGTTGTATTAGAGTTCTCCAGAGAAATAGAACCAATAGGATGTGTGTCTATATATATACACTCTAATTTTTCTTTATCATTTAGCTTGTTTATTTTTCTTTTTAGATGTGTAATGCATGATCATTGCAAAAATGTAAACATTAAGAAGTGAATGTCCCACCAATTTCTACCACTAGGGTAACTGCTGTGAAGGGTTTGAAGACATATATATGTAGATTAATTTCTATGCTTACATTACTATAAATATGAAAGGCATGAATCACCCTACAATCGCAGATTAGCAATTGTAATATCCAGGATAAGATTGCCCAAGAGTGGTGATGAAGGCAAGATTTTGCATTGGTATCTACAAACCAGCCCTAGACAGCAGCACTGCCATGCCCAAATGTCACCAGAGCCTGCTCGTTGACTTCTGGTTCAATTCTTCTCCATGTCTCCCTACCCTTACAACCAAGATCCATCACATCAATTATTATTTAATTATTCCAAATAAATCATAACATTCCTATCTAAATCCATGGCTTTCAAAATTAAACTTTTAATAGTCTACAGTAGCTTTCAGTCTTCTTTTTGTTAGTGTTCCTTTTTTTCCTGTGGATTTTGTCTTGAACCAAATTCAGTGGTGCAGGAGGAATTACTGCCATGGTGATTAATGACGTGTACACCAAGAGCAGTCGTCTTCTGTGATCAGCCAAAACAGCCAGTTACAGGCATGAACAACCAGGTCAAAAAGAAACAGAAATATGCATGTTGCAATGGCATTTTAGCTTCTTTGCAATGGCATTTTAGCTTCCTGAGTATTTCTAAAACTTTGGTAATTTATCTATCACCTTCAATATTTAAGCCAAGTTTTCATACCACTGGTACTAAAACTTACTTAATATTTTTAAAATCAATTGACTGTTTGAACTTAAAGTTGCCTTAAAACTTATCATTGGCATAAGTGGAAGACCAGTATCACTTGCCGTAAGTGAAAGATAACTGTAAAATAAAAGCATAACTATTAATGATTTAAGTGTATTTTTATAACATCTTTTCCCCAGTTTGTGAACTATTTTTTTAACTGTCTACGTAGAGATTCCACAGCACTAGATTATTAATGGGATCTCTGGATTCTGGAGATATTCATTAAAAAGTAAGCTTTAGGCAGCAGCAGTGGCGGACACCCCTGTCCAGCCTCCACCCCGGGGACCAACCGCGTCGACTGCCACTGCGGAGCGTGCAGCCGGAGCACCTGGGGAAGGCGGAGATGAAGACCCTTCTCCCGCGTGCCAAGACCTGCTGATCTTCCTGCTGCCACCAGAGTCCAGGGATAATCTCAAGTAAGGCAAGTTTTTAAAATGGAATGAGGGAGAGAATATGGTGGAGGAGTGAATGGGAGTCACGCTGACCTCCTCCCAAAACCAAACTGGAATTGCAACTAAATAATGGAGTAATCACCTGGAAAGCAGTGGAGCGATAGTGGGAGAGGAGCCTTGGTGCCACGGACAGTGGATTCTACTCTCACACATCTCAATGGGTAAGAAGTGCGGTGGAGGCTCGAGAGGGTGGGCTGGGTGCCCACAGGCACTAGCCCCAGAGGGACTTTGAAACAGCCAGTTAGCGTCCCCCAAGAAGAACGGGATCTGAATCATAAACAGGAACCCCTAAACTACAGCAGCTAAAGCCAAGAAAATGCAGACAAAACGCAACCCCGAAAAGCTTAGGGGCGCTCTCTGCCAGAGACAGGTGGCTGGGGATGGAAAGAGACATTTAAAGGGCAAACACAAAAGTTGCAGCGGCAGCCACCCTCCTTGATATCTGGGTAGAGGCGGCAGCAGGGTGGGCTGGTGCCTGGGAAAAGACTGGTGAGGAAAAATTTGTGAAGAGAACTGACACGGCGGCCAGTGGAGCCCCAGTGATGGCACGCCCCCCACTCTGCAGCTACCATCTCGCTCAGGCATAAGGGAATCAATTAACGTGCCTTTTGCGCGCTCCGCACACAGCTTGTACACGTGTGAGCTGCGGGGCTGAGTGCAGACTGGCTGGGAGAGCCTTGAGGAGAGACTGGAGAAGGAGGCATTGGGGAAAGATTGGGAGGAGGAACCGGGGAGTCCTGACTCCCTCCCGTTCTGTAGTCTCCATTGTGGGCTGGAAAGGCGTGATCCCAAAGAGGCAGAAGCAGGGCGTGCAGGAACCAGACTGCCTGCGATTGAAACGCAGTCTGCACAGGGGGTGGATCCTTGGCCAAAGGGGTCACAGAAATGCCCAGAGACCCCTGAGGAGAGACTAGAAATGGAGGCGTTGGGAAAAGAACTGGAGGAGGAACCAGGGAGTCCCGACTCCTTCTCCTTGCCATAGTCTCCATTGTGCAGGAAGAGGCCACACCCCCAAAGAGCCAAAAGCCGAAAAGCACACAGACACCCCCAAAACACCCAGTGCAGGCGTGCACACTTGCGCCAAGTGACCAGCGAGGGTTGACGAGCGTGTGTGTGACCCGTGCAGGCTGGCGAACGATTGCACAGGCGGGCAAGGCCTCCCACAGATTGGCACCGATACAGCCTGCAAGGGAGTGCACAGAGAGGCAAGGGCAGGCGTAAATTGGCCCACCCACCCGCGATTGCTGAGCAGTCCACAAAATTAGTAGAGCTGTCCAGAGTCCCTGGAGGAGAGACCAGAGACAGGATTAACCAGAGAGTCCTGGAGCTGACTTCCTCCCATTTCCATAGTCCCCATTTGGCGAGGGCAAGCAACGCAACCAAAGAGCCAATAGCGGGGAAAATACACAATAGAAGACCCTAAACTGACCAGTGCCACGGAGCTCGCTGGCCAGGGGGGCCAGATGAGTACGCAAGGTCATGAATAAGCACCCTGGTCTGGGGCAAGCACATGAGAGCCCAGGCAGGCGGGAGATCCTGCTGTGCTGGGAGCGTGCTCAAGGAGCCTGTGTAAGAGTGCAGAGAGATCCCAAAATTAGCCCAGCCCTGACAGAAGGGGTCACAGAGCTGCTCCCAAGCAGGAGTCAGACACAGACATCAGACTCCTGGAAGGCTCAAACAAACAACCCATGGTCCTATAGGGTCAACAACTCACATCATCAGAGGCAAGCCCAGAAAGAAAAGTAAAGGACAAAAATACTTAACAGACTCTCACAAAAATGGGAATAAAAAGAAGTTTCCCCAAAATGAGTGGAAAAGGGGACTCCCCACAGAGAGACCTAAATGAAATAGAGGCAAGGGAACTATCAGATAACTGATTCAAAACAATGTTCTGAGGAAGCTCAATGAGCTCAGCCAGCTCAAAGAGAACTATGAGAAACTGCAGAGAAACTATCAGGATCTTACAGCAAACTATATCAACCTGGAAAAGGACATAGAAACTATCAAGAAGACACAAGAGGATATGAAGAATACCATTTCTGAATTGAAGAACACAGTAGAAGGAATCCAAAGCAGGCTGGATGAAGCCAAGGATCAAATCCGTGAGATGGAGGACAAGGTAGAAAGAAGCTCCCAGAAAAATAAGAAATGGAAAAATGGCTCAAAAAGAATGAAGAGGCATTTAGGGAAATGCAGGACAACCAGAAACGCAATAATATCCGTATAATAGGGATACCAGAAGGAGAAGAAGAGGAGCAAGGAATAGAGAACCTCCTCGAAAAAGTAAGGATGGAAAATTTCCTGAATTTGAGGAGAGAAAGGCTCTCATGGATCCAGGAAGCACAGAGGAGCCCACTCAAGAGGGACTCAAAGAGGTCCACTCCAAGACACATCATCATTAAAATGGCAAATGTCAAAGACAAAGAGAGAATCCTTAAGGCAGCAAGGGAGAAGGACAAAGTAACATACAAGGGGGCCCCAATATGTCTAGGAGCTGACTTCTCAACAGAAACACTGCAAGCCAGAAGGGAATGGCAAGAAATATTCCAACTAATGAAAAGCAAGGGCCTACAGCCAAGGCTGCTCTACCCAGCTAGGCTCTCCATTAAAATAGAGGGAAAATACAGAGTTTCCCAGACAAGAAAAGGCTAAAAGAATACATCTCTACCAAACCAGCACTCCAAGATATGCTAAGGGGACTGGTTTAAGCAGATGAAGGAAAAGAATGAGAGAGAGAGGAACACAGGTACAAAGAGAAAAGATGAGTAAGTTTCTATCAGTAATATCTCTCAATGTGAATGGACTAAATGCCCCAATCAAAAGACACAGGGTAGCTGAATGGATAAGAAAACATGACCCACATATATGCTGCCTGCAAGAGACCCACCTCAGAGCAAGAGACCTACACAGATTGAAAGTAAAGGGATGGAAAAAAATATTCCAAGCAAATGGGCATGAGAAAAAGGCCGGGGTTGCCATACTTGTACCAGACAAAGTATATTTCAAAACAAAGGCCACAAAGAGAGACCCAGAGGGGCACTTTATAATACTTAAAGGAAGAATCTATCAAGAAGATGTAAACATTGTAAACTTATATGCTCCCAATAGAGGAGCCCCCAAGTTTATAAGGAAATTGTTGGATGACTTCAAAAAAGATATAGACAGCAACACACTGATAGTAGGGGATTTCAAAACCCCACTGTCAAAAATAGACAGATCTTCCAAACAAAACATTAATAAACATATTGTGGCGCTGAATGACACACTGAATCAAAGAGACTTAACGGACATATATAGAACCTTACATCCCAAAGAAGAAAAATACACATTCTTTTCAAATGCACATGGCAGTTTTTCAAAGATAGACCACATGATAGGACACAAAGCAAACCTCAGCAAATTCAGGAAAATTGAAATAATAGCAAACTTTTTCTCGGACCACAAGGCCTTGAAACTCAAAATCAACCTCAAAGAGAAACTTCAAAAACTTGCAAACTCATGGAGACTTAACAGTACACGATTAAACAATGAATGGGTCAATAATGAGATAAGAGAAGATATCAAAAAATTTCTGGAAACAAATGAAAATGAACAGACAACAGTCCAAAACCTATGGGACACAGCAAAGGCGATCGTGAGACGGAAGTTCATAGCAATACAGGCTTCTCTTAAAAAAGATAGAAACATTTCAAATAAAAGACCTAACACTACAACTTCACAAACTGGAGAAACAACAACAAATAAATCCCAGAGCAAGTAGAAGGAAGGAAATAGTCAAGATTAGAGCAGAACTGAATGACATAGAGACAAAAAGAACAATTCAGAGGATCAACCAATCCAGAAGCTGGTTCTTTGAAAAGATAAATAAAATTGACAAGCCTTTAAGCAGACTCATCAAAAAAAAAAAGGAGAGGACCCAAATTAATAATATCAGAAACGAAAGAGGAGAAATAACAACTGATACCACAGAAATACAAATGATCATCAGAAACTATTACGAACAATTATATGCCAAGAAATTTGAAAATCTTGATGAAATGGACAAATTTTTAGAAAAGTATAATCTTCCAATACTGAAGGAGGAAGAAACAGAAAGCTTGAACAGACCGATAACAGCTGGGGAAATTGAAGCAGTAATCAAGAAACTCCCAGCACACAAAAGCCCAGGGCCAGACGGTTTCCCAGGAGAATTTTACAAAACATTTAAGGAAGAGCTAACCCCTGTCCTTCTCAGACTATTCCAAAAAATCCAAGAGGAGGGAAGACTCTCAGACTCTTTCTATGAGGCCAGCATCACCCTGATCCCAAAACCAGATAAAGACCCTACAAAGAAAGAAAACGACAGGCCAATTTCGCTGATGAACATAGATGCTAAAATCCTCAACAAAATATTGGCAAACCGCATCCAGCAATACATTCAAAAGATTACCCACCACGATCAAGTGGGATTCATCCCAGGCATGCAGGGATGGTTCAATATACGCAAATCAGTAAACGTGATACATCACATAAATAAAAGACAAGACAAAAACCACATGATCATCTCAATAGATGCAGAAAAGTATTCGATAAGGTACAGCACCCATTTATGATCAAAGCACTCAGCAAAATGGGAATAAATGGGGCATTCCTCTATATAAAAAAGGCCATATATGAAAAACCTACAGCCAATATCATACTCAACGGGCAAAAACTGAAAGCTTTCCCACTAAGATCGGGAACACGACAAGGATGTCCGCTCTCACCACTTCTTTTCAACATCGTATTGGAAGTCCTAGCCACAGCGGTCAGACAAGAGAAAGAGATAAAAGGCATCCAAATAGGAAAGGAGGAAGTAAAGCTATCATTGTTTGCAGATGACATGATAGTGTACATAGAAAACCCTGTAGACTCTACCAAAAAACTCCTCAACCTAATAAGTGAATTTGGGTAAACAGCAGAGTACAAAGTCAACATTCAGAAATCAAAGGCATTTTTGTACACCAGCAATGCAATAGAAGAAGAAGAAATCAGAGAAAAAATACCATTCGATATAGCAAGAAGAAAAATAAAGTACGTAGGCATAAATTTAACCAAAGACGTAAAAGACCTGTACGCAGAAAACTATACAACATTGAAGAAAGAAATTAAGGAAGACACAAATAAATGGAAGCATATACCGTGCTCATGGATTGGAAGAATTAATATCATCAAAATGTCCATACTATCCAAAGCAATTTATAGATTCAACGCAATCCCTATTAAGATACCAATGACGTATTTCACAGAAATAGAACAGACATTTCAAAAATTTATGTGAAACCATAAACAACCCCGAATAGCCGCAACAATTTTGAGAAAGAAACACAAAGTAGTAGGGATCACAATACCGGACATCAAACTCTACTACAAAGCCACTATACTCAAAACAATCTGGTACTGGCACAAGAACAGACCCATAGACCAGTGGAACAGAATAGAAGGCCCAGAAATAAGCCCAGGTCTCTATGGACATCTAATATTTGACAAAGGGGGCAGAAACCTTAAATATAGCAATAACAGCCTCTTCAACAAATGGTGTTGGGAGAGCTGGACAGCTACATGCAAAAAATTGAAATTGGATCATCAGCTGACACCATACACAAAAATAAACTCTAGATGGATAAAAGACTTAAATATAAGTCGCAACACCATCAAAGTCTGAGAGGAGAACATTGGCAGGAAACTCTCAGATATCCCATGCAGCAATTTTTTCACTGATATGTCTCCTAAAGCAAGGGACATAAAGGAAAGAATAAACAAGTGGGACCTCATCAAAATAAGAAGCTTGTGCACGGCAAAAGAAAACATCAGCAAAATGAAAAGGAAGCCAACCCTATGGTAAAATATATTCGCTAATGATACATCAGATAGAGGTTTGATCTCCAAGATATACAAAGAACTCACTCGACTCCACTCCAAGAAGACAAACGATCCTATCAAAAAATGGGCAAAGGACCTGGGCAGACGCTTTTCCAAGGAGGAGATACAGAGGGCCCAGAGGCATTTGAAAGGATGCTCAGCATCACTAGCCATCAGAGAAATGCAGATCAAAACCACCATGAGGTACCACCTCACACCAGTCAGAATGGCCATCCTAAACAGATCAACAAACAACAGGTGCTGGCGAGGCTGTGGAGAAAAGGGAACCCTAGTCCGCTGTTGGTGGGAATGCAGACTGGTGCACCCACTGTGGAAAGCAGTGTGGAATTTCCTCAAAAAGCTGAAAATGGAACTGCCTTTTGATCCAGTGATTCCCCTGCTGGGACTATACCCTAAGAATACCAAAATGCCAATGCAAAAGAACCTATGCACCCCAATGTTCATAGCAGCACAATTTACAATAGCGAAGTGTTGGAAGCAACCTAAATGCCCATCAGTAGATGATTGGATCAAAAAACCCTGGTACATATACACAATGGAATACTATGCAGCAGAAAAAAAAAGAACTAATAAACTTCGCGACAGCATGGATGGAACTGGAGAGCATTATGCTAAGCGAAATTAGCCAGGGGGCGAAAGAGAAATACCATATGATCTCACCTATAAGCGGAACCTAACCAACAATACAAAGATACAAGGAAAATATGACCAGCAACACTGAAAGGAAAAGAAATCAACAGAGACAAGAGGGAAGGAGGGGGCAGGCCGGGAAAGGGAAGGGAAGGGGAAAGTCAAGGATCATATAGCAAGGACTCATGGACAAAACCAAAGGGGAAGAGCTGAGGGAGGGAAGAAGGAAGGGGGCAAGGGAAAGTGGTGGGGGGGAGGCAGAGACAAATGTATTTAAAAAATAAAGAAAGAAAGAAAAAAAATAAAATGGAATAGAATTTAAAAAAATAAGCTTTAAATAAAAGTGGTCAAAAATACAGTCAGGCTCTGCAAAGCTTCTTGAATTAAAGTTTGGTGAATCAGAGAAATTGACCTTGTATACTGACTATACTTCTTATTCCATAGATTTAGGTGTATACACATTTAGAATCATAGAATCTGAGAACTGAGAGCTACACTAGTCCAACCTCTGTCACAGAATCTTGGAGGCTGGAGTGAGAAACAGGCAGTCTCCCTCACAAGTCAATGGCGATAGAACAAAGTCAGTTCTCCTGATCTCTACTTTCTAGTCTCCCTGTAAACTACAAAGTGTTGGAGTCAAGCCCACCTAGTGTTTTTACTTATTTGTTGCTGTGTAACAAACTACCCCAGAGCTTAGTAGCTTAAAACAGCAACAACTTTATTTCCTCAGTTACATGGGTGAAGAATATGGGCAATGTTTCATTTGCTGGGGTCATTTGTTCAGCTACAGATGGGGTTGGGCTGGAAGGTACAAGAAGGATTTGTGCACATTTATGATACCTCACTGTCTTCTATGTGGCCTCTCTCTCCCCATGAGGTTAGCTTGAGCTTCCTTATAGTATGTAAGTCTTAGGATAGTCAGACTTCTAACATTGCATCTTGCTGCCATGAGTGTGAGAAAACATACCCGAACAAATATGGAGACTGCAAATCTCTTAAGACCTGCCTCATTCTTATTGGTTAAAACTAGTCATGGAACCAACCAAGGTTCAAGATCAGGAGAAATCAACCCTACCTCTCAAAGCATTCTTGAATCCACCACATGTGGGTTCAAACTCCAGCTCTACCACATGCCAGCTATTTCTCTTAGACAAATTGTTTCACCTCAGTTCCTTTGTTAGGAATAATGCACATAATAATCATAATTACCTGGTGAGGTTACTGGGAAGATTAAATAAGATAAGCATATAAAGTGATTGGCACTGTGGTAGGATAAGTATTCAACAAGTTATCAGCTATATCCTTCCCTATCTGCCAAGAGCTGACTTTTCTCCATTGTTATATAGTGCAGGAAACTCCATGTCAAGAACCATGATTTGGGGATGGAATATTCAAGCACAATAAAAACACTATCCACCAAAATGTTAAGCAAAAGGGAAACATCCTTAGATATCAGTCTTCCAGACATCCCAGACTAAACCTGTGTCCAAGGCAACACAGAGGCTATGAATTGAAAGGTTTATCTTCAAAAGCTGACCTTCAAACATTCCAATGGCCTACATAAGAAAACAACCATGGAGCCAGGCCATAGCTGTTTTGAGTATGGTCTCCAAATGACAATTTCATAACTGGTATATTTATTCCAGTTCCTAAATCTGCTTCATGTTCTAAACAGAATGAACACTGATGATATTCTCCCTGCTTGCTTTCAAAGCCCACTAGGTTTATTAAGCTGATATATTTACTATAAAGAATACTTTAAATGTTTGCTTGGTAAAGAAATGTGTCCTAACTAGGTCAGTAGTTCTCAACTAGGAATGTTTTTGCCCCACCCATCCAGTATACATTTAGCCATGCCTGGAGACATTTTTGGTTGTCATAACTGAGAAGAGGGAGTGGCATTACTGGCATCTAGTGCATCGAGGTCAGGGAAGCTGCTCAATGTCCTAGAGTACACAGAACAGCCCCCATGGCTAAATTTGATGACCCCAAATATCAATGATGCTGAGGCTGAGACATCACTGCACTGCAATTTGCTTTAGGAATGGATATAAAATTTGTACACGGGCAGGCTAACTTGGAATCCCCTCTACCTATTTAATGACTGAAGAACCAATGGACTTAATTGGTGTAAAAGCAAACCCAGGTAACAAGTTGACAAGGTAGGCTAGTGTGGCATCATTTTCACACACTTACTGCCCCACCCAAGCCCCACTTTATTCCCAAACATGACCTCCATCCTGGAACCTGAGTGTACCTCTGTTGACACCCAAATAGAAATGCTAAAATGTAAGTTCCTTACTTGTCTCTACACCCTCCAGGACCTACAAGATCCTGGCAGGAAATGGATGCTTACTGGTTATTGAATAGATTTTTAAAAATCAATCAGTCACTCAGCCAAATAAGCAAGAAAGCAATGCATTGATTTTTGTTGCAATAAACCAGCACTTCCACTTTCTTTTTGCTAGCAAAGGCATAGAATTAAATGCCTAAAGCAAAGGTATAGAATTAATAGTTGGAGTTTTGAAAAAGACCAAGTATATTTTGAAAAGTATCTTCAAGTGAACATCGGGGGGCTGGGGGGGTACAACTTTTTAAAAAGTGAGTGAAGGAATCCCTTGCAGCAATGAGCATAAATGGACTACTGGTACATGTGACATCATGGATGAATTTCACAGAAATCACGGTGAACAAGAGAAGCCAGACACAAAAGCAAACATATTATATGATTCCATTTGAAAGCAGGGTTTCTCAACCTTGGTATTAGTGACACTGGGGCCAGGTAACTCTTTGTTGTGGTGGGCTCTGTGCTGTGTACTGTAGAATGCTTAGCATCATCCGAGCTGACTCGATGCCAGGAGCACCTGCTCCCCAGTTGTGACAGCCAACAACATCTCCAGGCATTGTCAAATGCCCTGGAAGGAGGAGGACCACCTTCCTTGAGAACCTGGATACAAAATAATCTATGCTGTTAGACGACTGGCCAGGGTTGGGGCCCAAGAGATGATTCCTGGGGAGCTGGTAATATTTTTTATCTGGGTGCTGGCTAGTTTTGTGTTTTCACTTTGTTAAAAAAAATTATTGGGCCAAATGATTATGTTTTATGCACTTTTCTGTTTAAAGTTTGCTTTGGAAAAAAGTGAACAAGGCTCTAAGAATAGAGAAAAGAAATTTCAAATGCTGATAAGGCAAAGGGTTTGGGCTGATGGAAGAATCCACATAACACTCCAACGTTTTCTGACAATATGTTCATTAATCAACATTCGTTGCTATTGCCAAAGTTTAAGTAAGATTTTACAAAATGTAACTTAGACAAGAAATTTCCCAGCTCATCTTTAGAGGCAGAAAAGGGGTGAACAAATAAAAGTGTATGACCACAGAGTTGTGGGTCAGCATGTCCTCTAAACAGCTCCTAAACTTGGCACACAGCCTCTGAGGTGGAGTTTCACACACATTTACTGATTACATTGTTGAGATTATCATGAAAACCTTCTGTTTGTCAAATTTCCCTTCTTTGCTATGATAACTGTCAGGTTCTTGGGCTGCTATTGTTTCACTTGTTCTCACAGCGAGTCATTGCTATGACTAAAATAAAACCCTTCTTTGAAATGTCTCTCTTGATACACTGGGACCCTTTAAACTTGTAATGGCCCAGAACTCCTATTGAAATGAACTCTGAGGGCCTTGTCAAATCTTTTTCTTGTTCAGGAATTTTGCTTTATCTAATATTGTTTTAAATAAATAAACCAATGGCTAGAGCTTGGAAACATTTTTGCTCATTAGGGACTATCTTTGCAAACACGGTGCTTTTAAGTTAACTTACCTAACATTGAATCACTCTATTTAAACATCTCTGCTAAGGAAAAAGACAGTGCTTGAATGGTTTGGAATATGCTTGGGACACTGTTTCTGGAATTCCCTAAGGAAAATTCTCTCAACATGCCCACCCTTTATTTTATCCCCTGGCAAACTGGGTTCTGTGACTCAAAGCCTGACCCAGAATTTCACTGAGCTCAAGACATACAGAAACACAACTGTATAAATCGTGTTCTTTGAGATTTATGATTTCTAGTGAAATAATTAAAAGCCACAGTATGAGCTATTTTTGAAGGTAAAAAATTAGACCATACACCCTCTGGGCTCATTCTGTCTAATTTCCCCCAGGTTCTCAGTCTGTGTTTCTGGAAAAGGATCATTCATGTGGTCAGCATCCTTATTCTGGGCTTACAAGACAAGGTACAAAATCCACTGATCTTTCTTTCACTTGAGGCACAAAATTACCTCCTATCTATAAAGACATACAATATCCAAATTCATGGAACTAGTGAAAAATTGGGGAAAAGAATCATGTCCCAGAGTTTCCCACCTCAAAGTGAAAATATGAAATTTTCTGACTTAACATGAAATTGTGGCTTGTTAACACCGGAAAGATAATGGAAATGTGTCTCAAGACAACATCTTCTTTTGAATCAAAAGATGTATTGAACTAGTGAAATAGCAGTTATTATTTTATTGGCTAGCATGGGTTTGCAAATTAATATCGGAAGGCCAAATCCAGCCATGCTTATTTATTTATGTATTGTCTGTGGCTGCTTTCAAGATTCACTGTCACAGTTCAGTGGTTGTGAAAGAAACCACAGGATCATAAAGCCAAAACTATTTACCATCTGTCCTTCACAGAAAAAAAAAAATGTCAACCCTGTGCGATGTCTAAAAAATTTTATTTTAGCTCCGAATTGTATTATTTTTTAATGGTCAGAATTATATTGTCCTCATTTTTGGTTTTATTCTTAAATAGTAAAACCCCCAAAATATATCTGTTTTTAAGGTTCCTGTGTAGTACAATTGTGGCAACTTGAAATTTTTGTTACTTCTCACCTCCTTCTCCTCCTCCTCCTCCTCCTTCTTCTTCCCTCTCTCTCTCTCTCTCCCTCCCATCTTTCATGCACATGTACATTTTCACTCTCTTCTCTCTCTTTCCCTCTCTTGCCCTTGCTCCCTGTCCCCCTCTTTCCTTCATGCTGTCTTAATTTTTTTCTACCTACCTTTCTATTAAAACAGAAAGGGTTTTGGTGAGACAAAAAAGCAAAACAAAGACATGGTAACACCATAATAAATCAATATGTTTCTGTAAAAGATGATCTTTAACCTAGCCAGGTGGTTCAGATGGTTGGAACACATCCCATACACCAGAATATTACAGGTTTGATTCTCGGTCAGGGCACACACCTGGATTGTGGGTTAGATCCCTGGTCAGGAAGCATGCAAGAGGCAATCAATTGATGTTTCTCTCTCACATCAGTGTCTCCTCTCCTTTTGTGTATCTCTCTCCCTTCCTCTCTCTTTAAAAATCAATAAACATATCCCCAAATGAGGGTTTAACAAAAATAAAAAAGATTATCTTTCTTGCTCATTGATATATTTTTCCTAAAAGATACTTCAATATACGAACTCTGAAGGACAAAAATCAAAACCTCTTGGAATGTGAGAATCTCTGATTTTCACAAACCCATTATGGATTGAGACAACACCAGAGGTTAGGCTAGGTCCTCACACTCTTCTGTCCATGGACAATTGCCAGAGAGTCTCCTCCATTGGCCAAGGTGGCAGCTGGGGGAGATTCTTACACTGAGTGCACCAAAGGCTAGAAAGATGAATGGATTGAAATAAAAGCCCTCCCTTCCCTATCCATATAAGAACTGTAGATTTGAGCAGGAAAAAAGGTGGTCTTTGAGACGGAGTCCACCATTCTTCCAGATCTCACAGCACCTGAATTACCCTCTTCCCTTTTACACCAGCACCTGCTTCATGAGTTTGGCTTTTATTGCAGCAGGTAGCAAACTCATGCATTCAGTTCCAGTTTTTGGTGACTCCCATGGGACACATGGACACGTAAGTCGTGAATGGTTTGGGTTGGGGTCCTAGCTGCCTGTGGTAGGACAACCCTGTGAGCAGGACTGTGGAGAATTCCCAGCAGCTGCCCAGAGCTTTTGGGGGGAAATTTCCTTGCACTCCTTATCAAGGCATTAGCTACCTGAAACACTTGGCTGGTGAAAAGAAACAGGTTTCTGCGGAGCAGACAGACTCCAAGACTGGGTAAGTCAAATCAGCATGCACACCATGGGTCCTCTATCCCTGCCACTTGGGCTTTGTGCCACTTGGGTCCATTTAAGTCCATCTGTGGTACCAATTGGCAGGTGATCCCTGCTGCTTGGACTTTGTGTCACTTGGGCTTTCTGCTATTTGGGTCCAGTCAGGACCACTTGTAGTATTGGTTGGCAGGAGACAAGGTGCTAAGAATTGCTTGTGAACACTCATTTGGAATAATGGAATTATGGATCCAAGTTTTGTTTATATATCCCCACTTAGTCAGGGGCCTGGTTTATGGTTTTGGGTTTCTACTTTTGTGCCATGAGGGGTTGTTCTATTTTGCCTTCTTGAAGGGAGCCCACTGGGCCAAATTTTAGCAGATTGGTCCATGTACAGCTATGGTCCAATGATGAAGAAGGAATTGATTTTCTATTGTAACACTGCTTGGCCTATGTATACTTTAGACAATAGGGAAAATTTCCTGTATATTGTTCCCTAAATTACTTCACCATAATATAATTAGAATTGTTTTGACAATTGCCAGGGAAATAGAACAAAATCCCTTCTGCCCAGGCATTTATTTCTTTATACAATAAGGATTCATCAAAGAAAGAGAACAAACTGGTGATACAAAGAAGGAAATCGGCTTCAAAACCCCTCCCTGAAAGTAAGGCCAAGGAAGAAAAAGGAAAATGAGAAGTCTCTTTAATGCCCTGAGCCCAGGTGATATAGGATTAGCAGGAGGAAGAATTCCTTCACCCCACCCCCTGCTACTAGTTAACCCTGAAATAAGGATCAGAGGGGTGACAGCCCTACCATATATGATGAAGGAATGGTCTCAAAGACCTGGCAGGGCACCCAATTTGGCCAGAGAACATTCCTTTCTGGAGCAGGACAATTTCCTTTGAAGCAATATCTTACAGGTAGAATTAACCAGGAAAGCCAGCCCTCTGACTACTATTGGGCTCATACTCTTTTTTTCCATTTCAGTTTACTGATTGGAAGAATTCCAGCATCCTTATATAGGGAAGATCCTCAGAAAATGGCAGATCTTATCACCTTTATTTTTTTTAATCCTCACCTAAGGATATGTTTATTGATTTTACAGAGAGAGAGAGGAACATCAATATGAGAGAGAAACATCAGTAAGTTGCCTCTAGTATGTGCCCCAACTGAGGATCAAACCTGCAACTTAGGTATGTGCCCTAACCAGGAATTGAACCCACAACCTTTCAGTGTACAGGACAATGCTCCAACTAACTGAACAACCCAGCCAGGGCTTATCACCTCCATTTTTGTCACTCACCATCCAACCTGTGCAAATGTACAGACTCTCCTTAACATTCTGCTAATGGCAGATGAAAGACAGTTAATTATAAATAAAGATAATGAAGGGGCTCATTGCCCCTATCAAGAGAATCCCAGTGGGATCCCCAACTCAGCTAGGGTGATTTCATTGACAGAGTCCAACTGGGACATGAATATCAGGAACCTAGCTTCCTTAGAGCATTATAAAAGGTGCATATTGGGAGAACTTAAGAGAGGGGTGCCTAAACAAAAAAGCCTAAGACTACCAGCCAAGATGGAGGTGCAGGTAGATATGCTTTACTTCCTCACATAATAAAAGAAGGACAACAACAAATTTAAAAACAAAAAACAATAAGAACTGCCAGAAATCAAACTATATGGAAGTCCAAAAACCAAGGAGTTAAAGAAGAAACATTCATCCAGACTGGTAGGAGAGGTGGAGATAGGCAGCTGGGGTGGAGAGGACACTCAGCACGGCACTGGACCAGATGGGCTAGGTGGCAGCTGACGGACCAGGGGTCCCACATTTGTGTGTGGATTAGCCAGAAGGAACAACTGGGGAGCAAGACAGACTGTATAACCCAGGGTTTCAGCACAGGAAACTAAAGCCTCAAAACACCTGGCTATAAAAACCTGTAGGGGTTGCAGTGGCAGGAGAAACTCCCAGCCTCATGGGAGAGTTCATTGGACCCATGGGGCCCTAGAATGTACACAAACCCATCCACCCAGGAATCAGCACCAAAAAGGCCTAATATGCTTGTGGGTAGTGGAGGGAGTGACTGAAAGAAAGGCAAGAGCTGAGCAAATAGCATTGTTCCTTCTCTGACCCCATCCCTACATACAGCACCACAATGAAGCAAAGTGGGTTACCCACCCTCCCGGTGAATACCTAAAGCTCCACCCCTTACAACATAACAGGTGGGCCAAGACAAAGAAATATAGCCCAAAGGAAAGAACAGATCAAAACTCAAGAAGTAGAACTAAGTGATGAGGAGCTACTCAACCTATCAGATGCAGAGTTCAAAACACTGGTAATCAGGATTCTCACAGAAATGGTAGAGTAGGGACACAAAATAAAGGACAAGGTGAAGGCTCTACAAAGTAAAATAAAGCCAAATATACAGGGAACCAACAATGAAGAGAAGGAAACTGGGACTCAAATCAACAATTTGGAACAGGAGAAAGAAATAAACACTCAACCAGAACACAATGAAGAAACACAACCAAAGAAAACATGAGCAAAATGAAAAGGGAACCAACTGTATAGGAAAATATATTTGTGAATGATACCTTGGACAACAGTTTGATCTCCAAAACAAGAACTCACATAACTCCACTCCAGGGAGACAAATAATCCAATTAAAAAATGGGCAAAGGACCTGAACAGACACTTATCCAAGGAGGACATACATAGGGCACAGAGACATATGAAAGGATGCTCAGCATCACTAGCCATCAGAGAATTGTAAATTAAAACCACAGTGAGATACTACTTCACACTGGTCAGAAATAGCCATCATAAACAAATCAACAAACAACAAGTGCTGGCGAGGTTGTGGAGAAAAGGGAACCCTAGTACACTGTTGGTGAGAATGCAGACTGGTGGAGCCACTGTGGAAAACAGTTTGAAATTTCCTCAGAAAGTTAAAGATGGAACTGCCTTTTGACCCAGCAATTCCACTGCTGGGATTATACCCTAAAAATCCCAAAACACCAATTCAAAATAACCTATGTACCCCAACATTCATAGCAGCACAATTTACAATAGATAAGTGCTGGAAGCAACCAAAGTGCCCTTCAATAAATGAGTGGATCAAAAAACTATGGTACATTCACACATGGAATACTACATAGCAGACAGAAAGAAAGAGTTACTACCCTTCACAACAGCATGGATGGAACTGGAGAGCATTATGCTAAGCGACGTAAGCCAGGGGGTGAAAGACAAATACCATATGATCTCAGCTATAAGTGGAACCGAACCAACAAAACAAACAAGCAAGAAAAATATAACCAGCAACATTGAAAGGAAAAACAAACCAACAGTAACAAGAGGAGAGGAGGGAGGCAGGTAACAGGGGAAAAGAAGGGGAAGGGTCAAGTCAAGGAACATGTATAAAGGACCCATGGAGAAAGTCAAAGCAGGGAAAGATTGAGGATTGGAGGTGGAAGTGTGTGGGGCAGGGGAAAGTGGTGGCTAGAAAATGGAGACAAATGTATTTGAACAATAAAAATTTTTTAAAAAACAGAATTCAAAAAAATGAGGAGAGGATTAGGAATCTCCAGGAAAACATTAAATGTTCCAACATCCAAATCATAGGGGTGCCAGAAAGAGAAGAGGAAAAGCAAGAAATTGAAAACTTATTTGAAAAAATAATGAAGGAGAACTCCCCCAATCTGGCCAAGGAAATAGACTTCCAGGAAGTCCAGGAATCTCAGAGAAACCCAAAGAAGTTGGACCCAAGGAAGCACACACCAAGGCACATCATAGTTAAATCACGCAGGATTAAAGATAAGGAGAGCATCTTAAAGCAGTAAGAGAAAAGGAGACAGTTACCTACAAGAGTTCCCATAAGACTATCTGCTGATTTCTCAAAAGAAAACTTGCAGGCAAGAAGGGGCCAGAAAGAAGTACTCAAAGTCATGAAAGACAAGGACCTACATCCAAAATCACTCTATCTAACAAAGCTATCATTTAGAATGGAAGGGCAGATAAAGTGCTTCCCAAATAAAGTAAAGTTAAAGGAGTTCATCATTACCAAGTCCTTATTATATGAAATGTTAAAGGAACTTATATAAGAAAAAGAAGAAGATCAAAACTATGACCAGTAAAATGACAACAAACTCACAATTATCAACAACTGAACCTAAAAAGCAAACTAGGTAAACAACTAGAACAGGAACAGAATCACAGAAATAGAGATCCTATGGAGAGTTATCAGCGGGGAGGTGGAGGGGGGAGAATGCAGCAAAAGGTACAGGGAATAAGAAGCATGAATGGTAGGCACAAAATAGACAGGAAGAGGTTAAGAATAGTATAGGAAATGGAGAAGCCAAAGAACTTTACATGTATAACCCATGGACATGAACTCGGGGGGCGGGGGAGGAGGCAGGGAATGCTGATGGGAGTGGGACGCGCAGGGCAGAGGGGGATAAAGGGTAGAAATAAATGGGACAACTGTAATAGTATAACCAATAAAATATTCTTTAAAATTTAAAAAAAGAGCTTGAATATGATATTTGCTGTTCAACAGAAACCAAACAAAGAACCTTCTGAATTTTTTTAAAGAATCTATTAGGCCTATTGAAAACACACTGATGTTGATCTTCAAACACCAGAAAGTGTCCAGACGTAAACATGACTTTCATTGGGTAAAGTGCCCCAGAGACCAGGAAGAGGCTTCAACACAGAGATGGGGTATTGGGAATGAATTCTTCCTACCTGGTGGACATAGCCTTTAAAGTTTACCATGCCCAGGAAAAAAGAAACTAAAGCAGGCCATCATTGTGTTAGAAACAGTGCAGGGAAACCAGGAGAAGCAGGGTGTGAAATAGAAAGGGAAAGACCCACTTTGTGCCTATTGCAAAGAGGAAGGCCATACAAGAAAAAACTTCCCAGAACTCAAAAAGAAAAATAAAAAGTGTAGAAACCCTCACCACAAATGTTAAAAAGGGATGACAAAAATCATGACAAATGAGGCCATGAGCTCCCCTAGACAATTCCCAACATATTACTATTTCCCCACAGGCGCCCCAGGTACAAATGACAGTGGGAAACAAGGTAACTGACTTTCTCATAGATCCAGAAACTACATATTCAGTGCGAAAAACAAAACTAACCAAGAAAAATTCAGCCACGGTGATGGTTACTGGAGTGACTGGACAATTACAAAAACAGATGTTCCTTCAAAAATTTATACATAGTTTTCTCTACATGAGAGATTGTCCCATTCCATTGTTGGGTTGAGATTGACTTTGTAAATTGTGTGCACAAATAACTTTTTTTCCCTAAGAAGTAGTAATTACCGTAGAAGTCCCTTTTGAACATCTTTAAGTCCAGGTTCTCCTGACTTGCTGGAAGGACCCAGAGATTAACTCTTCCCACCTAAGATCTACAAGTAGCTTGATCAAGCAGTTTGGGCTGATGGAACTCCAGGAAGGGCAGTTAGCATCCAACCTGTAAAAATTAACCTAAATGAAGGGGCACAGATCCCACATAATAAACAATACCTCCTTAATAAAGAAACTTTTAGAGAGAATTTAGCCAGAATTGCAGAAATTCTTAAAATCAGAATTAATTCAGTCATGCCAGTCTCCCTATAACACCCCAATTTTGCCAATCAGAAAGTCTTCTCTATTGAATATCAATTTGTACAGGATCTTAGGGCCATAAATAATACTCTCCAGGACATTCATCCCATGGTGCTTAATCCTTATACTTTGTTATCCACAGTGCCTGGGGATAACAAGTAGTTTTCAGTCCTAGGCTTGAAGGATGCTTTTTTCTGCATTCCAATAGATGAACAAACTCAATTATTACTTACCTTTGAATAGCAAGACCCAAACACTAAAGCCACACTCCAATAGTTTTGGGTTGCATTGCTACTAGAATTTAAGAATTCCCTAACCAAATGTGGGAGAATATTAGCAAAAGGTTTAAGAGATGTTCAATTGAAATTGGGAATTCTTCTACAATACATAAATTACTTACTAATAACTAGCATTACTCACAGATACTGCTCAGCACTATCACAGTCCTGAATCATTTGGGAAAAGTGAATATAAAGTATTACTTCACAAGGCCCAGATTTGCAAACAGAAGGTGGCATACCTGAAATTCCAACTGAAATAGGACACGAGGAGCTTGACGGCTGATTGAAAACAAGCCAATGCTACAATAAAAAATCTCAGAGAACCAGAGGCAGTTTCATGGATTCTTAGGGATTACTAGTTTTTGCCAAATTTGGATTCCAAACTTTGGACTTACAGTAAAATCATTGTATAATTCTATAAAAAGACTAGACTCTGTACCTCTTAAATGGACAAGAGACTGTCAGGCACTATTTGACATCTTAAAGAAAAAACTGGTTTCAGCCCCCACAATAGATTGCCCAATTTACAGAACCCTTTCAAATTATACATTCATGAAAGGCAAGGAATTGAATTTGGGGTACTAACCCAGACCCTGGGAAAAACCCCATACCCCATAGACTATATCTCAAAGAAACAAGGTCACATGACAAAAGGATGGCTGCCATGCCTCCAGGAAATAACAGCTTCCTGTGACATCTTACAGGAAGCCAAGAAATTCACTCTGAGTCAACCTACTGTGGTATTTGTACCACAACAGGTCCTAACTCTATTAAAACAGAAAGGAGGGTGTTGGCTGACAGCAGGGCACATGGGAAAATATTAGGCCATTTTATTAAACAATCTAAATATTACCTTACAAACCATCACTGCCTTAAATCCAGTCACCCTACTCCTGGACTCTGAGGGAGGCTCAGAGCTCCAACGTGATTGATTAGAAATCATTGATCAAGTTTATTCCAGCAGACCAGATCTCTTGTACCAGCCACTGATGGAACCCAACTGGGAATTGTATACAGGTGGGGGCTGCTTCATGGAGAATGGTCAACAAAGAGCAAGGTACACTGTAGTCACCATAGACAAGTTAATAGAAGCCCAAGCCCTAGCTGTAGAAAACTTGGCACAAAAGGTGGAACTGATAGCCCTCACCAGAGCATTAGAATTATTCCAGGGAAAGAATCTTGACACCTACACTGACTCTAAACATGCCTTCATGATAATCCATGCCCAAGGGGAGATATGGAAAGAAAGATGGCTCTTAACCTCAGGGAATAAGGATATCAAACATGCAAGAGAAACTACAACTGCCAGAAGCAGTGAATCTATTGAACCAGAATGCCATAATGCACTGCCCAGGACACCACAGGAACAGTTACCAAACAAGCCAGGAAAACCAAACTGTCAATAGAGCAGCAAGACAAGCCTTCCGAGGGCTGCCACTTCTTGGAGCTTTGATTCCCCACCTGGATTTGTAAGAATTTAAACCCAATTGCACAGAACAAGACAAGGAACAGGCCTGTGAATGGGGATTCTCTAACACCCTAATTCTAGATGGGAGATCAACATTCATGGTATGATCTTACTCTGTGAAGTTCTAGGGTATTCCATCCTCAAACACCCACATGAAGGGACCCATTTTGGAAGAGATGTTTAATGGACCTCATTAGACCACATTTGAAGGGCCCCATTTACAAAAAACCATTCATGATTATACAAGCCTATCAAATGTGAGCCAAAAACAATCCTAAGACAGAACGTGCCCCAACAGGAAAGGGAGTACAACATAAAGAGATGTGCCCATTTGAGGACTGGAAAGTTGACTTTACACAGGTGCCTAAAACCATATAGAACACTTTTATGGATGGATATAGGCATGCCCTACTAGAATTGAGGAGACATCTAAGGTAGTAAAACTTCTACCCAAAGAAATAATCCCTAGGTTTGGACTTCCTTAAGCATTCAAAGTGACAATGGACAGCGATTCATTTCAGGAACCTCCCAGAAGATAGGACAGACACTACAGATTCAATGAAAACTACATGCATCTTGGAGACCCTAATCTATGGGAAAGACTGAGAAAATGAACCACACAATAAAGAAGACCCTGGCAAAAATATTCCAGGAGACACTCCCTATTGCCTTGCTCTATATTAGGGTAGCACCCTGAAATGGGTTTAATTAACCCTTTTGAAATAAACCCATAAACCCTTAAGGAATAGTTTGTGGGAAACCCTTTGAAATGTCTGTTTTAGTACATGAATCAAAACTCAAACAATATGCACAACATTTAGGGCTAAAGCTAACAACTTTGCACCACTTGGCTCGCTGCAGATCTATCTACCCATCTAATGAGCCCTTCCACCTTTTCCAGCCAGGAGACTGGTTCTTACTAAAGACCTGAGAGACTTAGGGTCCTACATAGCACTTAGCCAAACAATGGACAAATCTCTATGTCTTGCTGACAATGCACTCTTTCCTAAAGCTCATGGGAATCAAGCCTTGGATCAAGGAGGATCCATGTGTAAAAAGCAGGCACCAACTTAGAGGATTAGATCTTGCTGCTACCATTGATACTGCAAGGGAATGTTGGACCTGCACTCAGGCAGAAAATTTAAAATTCCTCTTTTGGAAAGGGGCAGCACCTCTCAAAGCTAAATTACAATGTTACTTTTTATTTTATTCTGCATTTCCCAAACAGTGATTTCCACAGCAAATTTTTCCTGCTGTTGGGTGTGCTACCCAAAGCCCTACTCAGGATTAGATCATGAGGATCCTTTAGTCTCTCCAGTCTCTGATTTCACTACAATTCCTCCTGCACTACTAGGTATACCACTCACTAAACACTTGTCTGCACAATAGGCCTCACTTTGGAAGCCCTTATGCAACACCATCTCTTGAACCATGAAGCAGTCCACCAGCTTCACTTGTTCAGCAGTGCCATTGTCTAAACACCATGTATGCCACCCTCTGAAGACAGCAATCCTTCTCCCTTGTGTAAAGGCTTCCCTCCATTCCTGACCGTTCTTTTCTTTAGTAGATAGTAAGAATCTCTGGACCTGGGGATAGGTAAGACTATGCCCTTTGACAGCAAGAAGAAACTACAGAAGATGAAACCTTCATCCATGTACCTTTATAAAAGTACAAGGGTTCAGAGTTTTGAAGGGGGAGTTGTTACCATAGACAGTCATTTGGAGCACTGGGCAGTCTCCCCTATTGCCAAGATGGTACAGCGGGACATTCTTAGACTGAGCAGAGTCAAAAACTAAAAATATGTATGGATAGGGCCCCAACCATGACAAAAGCTAGTAATATAATTGGATAGGAAAAAAAAAGCCCTCCTTTCCTATTCCTATAAGAACTGTGGGCTTGAGCACGAAAAAGGATGGCTTTTGGGATGGGAAGCCACCATTCTCCCAGGTCGTGTGACACCTGATAAAACCTTTGTCCATGTGCACCAGCACCTGCCTCATGAGTTTGGCTTTCATTGTCACAGGCAGCCAAATCTCCATTTGCTCAGTTACACCCTCTTACCCCTTGTGATGCCAACAGGGTTTGTGTTTAGATGTCAAGACAATACACTCTTCCCATTGACTATCTTAAATTTTCTCTGCTCTGTCCACCAGCTTCTAAAGGGATATAGATCCTTTGCAGGGCCTAGAGCACTTTCATGGGGTTAGATAGAACAAGTGACTTTCCAGAATGAGTGAAAATGGAATGCCAAGCTTAGATATGCTTTCTGCTGAACTATGTGAGGAATGGGAGGCTCAGCCATGTGGTTATCATACAGAAAATATGTTCTTGATAGGAACCATGTATGCAAAGGCCTCATACCTGGAGGCAATTAAGACTATGATTGTGCTAGACAACTGCCATTAAAATCTGCAAACCACTCACCCACTTTTATGAGGAAAATCTCAATGCAAACAAGCAATTTCCTTGAGACTTGTCTCATAATTGATAGCTGTTTGAGCAGTTTGTAAAGAAATGGCCTCCTCTACTTTGGTACAGAATTCTTCCCTAGAACGATACTCAGTACTAATCTCCTCCAATATCCCCCATTGGACCAAAAACTCTCTTCTTAATAATTTACCAGGAAACTTAAACAGAATTATTCCTTTTGTGCTCTTGTTAATAATTATTTGAAATTACATTTCCTGAGAACTTATCAAAACTGTGTTATAATCACATGTTTACAATTCCTGTCACTAGCAGATTTGGGAGTTCCTTGAGGATAACCATTTCCTCAACTTGAGATATGCCACCTCACCTCTTACCATGCCTGATATGCACATTGGTTGCTGGTGAATGGATGCATCAATTTGTTCATTAATCAGAGGAAAAAGAAAAGCTGCTTTTGTTTTGTGACCTGGGGATGGGACTCATGGTCAGGGAATAATAATAACCAGCTAACTTCAAGAATTTTCTTGCAGCCAGCCAGTAAAAACAGGAATGCTCTCTTAGCCCAAGGGGCAGTGGAGGTGGGGGCACCACACACAACTGCTCCAACTTTTACTTATGTGGCAGTGGTTTGGGGGCAAACTATTGCACTTTTTGCAGACTCAGCCCTACAAATGGACATTTTTTTTGGACCAAATCTCTCTGCTCAAGATTTTTCCCTCCACTCTGGCTGCATTTGTCCTAATCAAGTCACTCCATGTGCTGAAGAAAAAGCAAGACCTTGGGGAAGATGAAAGGGCATTTTTAAGCAAGATGGCTTATATGTCAGCCTCACAACTGTCAAGCACAGTATACCATCATCTTCAGTGCTTACTAGACTCTTCCCACTGTGAGCACCAAAACTCACGTCGAGCTATGCTGGTAGAGTGGCAGTGATCTTTAAAGAAAATTTTATTTTCAAATGAACACATGGGAGAAAACATTCTTTCCTTTTGGAGCCTGGCCCCTTTCCCCAGTCCAGTGGCAGCGTGACTGAGCCACACTCATTCCCATCTGTTTTGCAGCTGCTGAGTCAAAGAGAATGGCTGGGATACATTCTAGCATTTGGGCTACACCAAGCCTGAGTTGCTTATACGTTGCTTTTGGTATTCATTTCTCTAAGCTCTCAGTCTATTTTCAAGTAAGCCCCTGAGATTTCTCTTTTCAAAGAAAAACATTCTCTCCATTCCCATCTTCATTTGGCATAAAGAGGGAGTGTTTTTCCCTTTGTCTCAAGCCTAATGTTTTTGTTCAATTTAACAGATGTCCATTGGGCACATACCACATGACCAGACACTGCCCTGTGGGTTGCAGGAAGTCTGATGCTAAATACAACATAATCCTTGCCCTCAAGGACCTCATGAACTATCAAAGGGGACATGCCAGTGAACAGCTTATTATAACAAAATAAAAGTACCTGTAATAATTAGTACCCACGTGCTGTAGGAGATATAATAATTAGTTCTATTTGGTGGTGACGGAGAAAGTTGAACTCAAGTTGAGGTTTTAGGAGATAAATAGAAGCTAGGCAAACAAAAACAGTAATAATATATTTATATATTTTATTATATGATTTATAATTATGTCTATATCTCATACCATTTACTGAGCACATATTATGTAGCAGGCATTCTGCTGAAGGATTTACATATATCATCTCACTTTTTATAGTAATTATTCAATAGTAGCAAACATATTTCTAATAATCTCTCTGTAACAGACACTGACCCAGGCACTTTATATGTAGACATAAAAGAAATTAGATGGTATCTTTGGACTTTTTTTCACAACTCTGTGGATCACTACTCTGAGAATCATCAAGAGGAAAATATTCAACATTTTCTAATGGTCCTAAATTTTTACTATGTCTAAATCGTGCTTAATATATGGAATAGGAAAAAAAATGAAAGAGAGAAAAGAAAGGAAAAAGGAAAGAAAGGAAGGAAGGAAGGCAAGGCAGAAGGGAAAGAGAGAAAGAGAAGAAAAAACGGAAAAGTAAAGTAAAAAGAAAAATAAAAAGAAAAGAAAAAGATGTCCTCTTATCTGCCCTTGGTAAAAAATGCTACTATGAGTTTTCTCATGATCTTTATCCTAACAACATAGAATCCTACTGGGAAGGGTCTGCTAGCATCAAGCCATATTTACATTTGGCTAAAGCCAAACTTCTTTGGCTCCCATCTGGAATAAAGCTTTGGAACAACATTGTTCTATAGTTGATCTTCAATAAAATCCATGATTTGGCTTTGGACTTAGTTATCCTTGGTATATTGATGACTTTCACCATTAAATCTAAGAAGTCTGTATTTGTGTTTGTATTGACACCAAAAAAAAAAAAATAGATTGCCAAGTATGATGAAATAATGATGAAAATTTTTCCCATGGTCACAGGTTTTTTTATTTTCTGTATACAAACTATTCTTCCTAGTTTTTTTTCTTCTTCATCCAACTCCTGAGTATAAAAATGAAGTGAGATAAGACCGCATTCTAGACAATAGTCATGCAAATGGTATTTGATGTCATATGTCTGTCACTTGGGAACCACCAGATTGACCAACCCAAGCCAACAGGGCACTCTTTAGAGAAATCTCATGGGACCTTCAGAAAAGCCATTTAAAATTCAATAAAATGCCCCAGATGAGACCTACTGGACAAACTATTCTTCCAAGCAAGGCTTCTTTAGTCCTAGTCTTTGCCAACTGTCCCTCTGGAGAAGTTGCAACCTGTAGGATAGAAAACTCTTGACTTCCCCTGTAGAATGAAGTCATAAATTTTCAGTGTCCATGAAAATTTTCAGTAGCCATGAATATAGCCCTTGCACAGAAAAGTCCTAAATCCAGATAACCTAAACACAGACCTAGTCAGTCTCTAGAGTCAATCATTTTTTTTTTACAAATTGAAGGCAAGATCCTCTGCCAGCAAAAAGATTACAACTCACTTTATTGGGATGCTGACTTTACTGCAGTGTCTGGAAGAGAACCCTAAGTATCTCCCAGGTCTGCCTGTATACAGATCTTCCCCTCATCGCTTTTCATTAGAGATTCTTCCCATGTTTCTAGATAGAGAGGGCCAAAAAGCCAGGGGGATAGAATTTCAAAAGAGAAAGCAAACATTATTTTTAAAATGTGCGTGTTTGTTTTTGGCTCTCTTCTATGCAACAGCACTATTTCCTTGGCTTTGTTTTCTTCTCCACATTTTGGTTTTTGATACTGCTTTTTATTGCCATTTTCTCTCTATTTCACAGAATTATGGTATACATTGTTTTAAATCTCAAATTAATTTAACAATCCCAAGAATTTCAGGATGCATGAGTGCCCACAAGTAACTCGTTGGCCTCATCATGACACACAGAGTTCTGTGATTCTCTGGGAAGTTGAAGGTATCCCTAAGAAAGAAGGCCAGTAGCTTCGGGAACAAATCTTCTAAATATTAATTGAGGTTCTTAAATGTGAGCTCTCATTGTAGGCTCCAGACTCCCCCCAAAATGAAATTACATTGAACATTAAACATTTTCCAGAGTTCACCTTCCACTTTAAAGAAGAGGAAGAAGATTATTTTGGCAATGCAGATGTCTATTAGTATACACATCAAGAATAATAAAAATAGAGAATCAAAATGACAGAGGAGTGAGTGGAAATCACACTGACCTCCCAGGACCAGCCTGGAATTACAACTAAATTGTCAAGAAATCACCTTGAACAAACAACTGAACAATAATGAGAGAGGAGCCTTGTAACCTTGGAGACAGAAGAATTGGCTGTAGCGCAATCTAACTGGTAAGGAGTGCGGTACAGACCTGAGAAGGCGGGCAGGGTGCGCATGGGCAGCAGCACCAGAAGAATAGTGAAACAGTCGGTTGGTTAGAGCAGGATCTAAACCAACACCAGAGCCCAAAAAGTACACAGAAAGCAATCAGCTGTTAAAAGCAGCAGGGTTGCTCTCTGCCAGAGATAGGCTGCTGGAGATGCAAAGAACTGTTTAAAGGGCCAACTCATACATTACTATTTGCAGCCACTTGCCTGGTCTCTGACAAAGGCGGAGGCAGAGTGGGCTAGAGACACCTGAGGAGAAACTGGGGAAGGAGGCTTTGGGGAGAAAACTGAGAAAGTAGTAGGCGGGATCTCGGTGCTGACTCATCCTCCACACGGCAGCAGCCGTCATGCTCAAGGAGAGACCACTCCCCCTGAGTGAAACCAGTATCAAAGGACCCAATAGCCCCACCACCAGGTGGGATTCCACCCGGCCCTGTGCTGTCTAAGCTGCCTGCTTAGTGCAGAGTGGCAGCGACAAACAGTAGATCCCTGGCTAAAGGGGGCCCAGAGACATCTGGCAACACTTGAGGAGACACTGAGGATGGAGGCGTTGGGGAGAGAAAGGAGAGAGTAGCCAGCAGGATCCCAGTGCGGACTCCTCCCTCATAAGGCAGTAGTGGGAAAGAATCCAATAACCCCCTCCCCAAGGAGGGACACTGCCCCACCAAGCTGTCTAAGGTGCCCTGCTGAGTGCAGAGGGAATAGATTAACAGCTGAAGGAGACAGACACAAACAGCAGATTCCTGGAAGTCTCGAACAAACTGTCTAAGGTCAGACAGGATCAACATCTGATATCATCAAAGGCAAATCCAGAAAGTAAAAATAGTGGTCTCCTACCATAGAAGTTCACTCCACAAAGTAGGGAAATCAAGACAGATCAACTTAAGAATCAGAAGCAAAAGAGAAGGGTCTCACAAATAATGGGAAGATAAAGAAATACGCCCAACTCGAAGGGAAAGGAGGAATCCCCAAAAAGACAATTCAATGAAATAGAGGGAAGTAAACTATCAGATATTGAGTTCAAAACAACAGTTCTAAGGAGCTCAATGAGCTCAGTGAGCTCAGAGAGAATTAGCAAAAACTACACAGAAACTATGAGGAACTTACTGCAAACTATATCAGCATGAAAAAGGATATAGAAAGTATCAATAACAGGCAAGAGGAAATGAAGAATACAATTTCTGAATTGAAGAACACAGTAGGAGGAATGAAAAGCATGGTAGATGAAGCTGAGGATCAAATCAGCAAGCTAGAGGATAAGGTAGAAAAAAAAGCTCCCAGAAAGAGCAAGAAAATGAAAAAAGACTCAAAAAGAATGAAGAGGCATTTAGGAAAATGCAGGACAACCTGAAATGTAATAATCTCCATACAATAGAAATACCAGAAGGGGAAGGGAATGAGGAAGGGATAGAGAACTAGTTTGAAAAAGTAATGATGGAAAACCTCCCTAGTTGGAGGAGAGAAAAAGTCCCACAAGTCCAGGAAGCACATAGGGTCCCATTCAAGAGGAACCCAATGAGACCCACTTGAAGACACATCATCATTAAAATGGCAAATATCAAAGACAAACAGAGAATCCTAAAGCAAGCAAGGGAGAAAGAGGTAGTAACATATAAGGGAGCTCCAATATGGCTAGCAGCTGACTTCTCAACAGAAACCCTGCAAGCCAAAAGGAACTGGCTTTCCAAGTTATGAAAAGCAAAGGTCTGTGACCAAGACTGCTGTACCCAGCAAGGCTCTCAATTAAAATGGAAGGTGAAATAAGTGGTTTCCCAGACACAAGAAGGCTAAAAGATACACCTCCACCAAACCAGCACTGCAAAATATGCTAAAGGGACTGCTTTAAGATGAAGAAAAAGTTTCTATAAATACCCAGTTCCTTTCAGAGTTGCCAATACTTGATATTACCAATATTTTTAATACTCATTAATCTGATTGTGACAATGATGTTATGTTAATTGTTCCTTTACTATTTGTTGAAACTAAACCTGTTTTTGTATATTTCTTGCCTATTTCTATTTTTTTTTTAAAAAAGCTGTAAATGACTTTTTGGTATTCTTTACCCATTTATTGATTAAAGGTTTGTAAAACATTTTTCCCTTAAAAAAAAAAAAACCTATTAACCATGTTTTAGATGTGTTACAAATACTTTTGTATTCTACTCCTTGTCCTTTAACTTTTTTTATATGTATATTACTATATAGTTAAGTGTTTAATATAGTTATATTGTCAATATTTACTTTATAGCTTTTGGGTTTGAATATTTTACTTCAGGTCATGAAAAATATTAGTTCTATTTTCTTCTAAAACTCCTTAGATTCTACATATTGATTTTAACTCACCTGAATATTTTTTGTATAATGTGTGAAATAGGGCTCTATATGAGTTTTATTTCAAGTAATAGTGGTCCATGCACCTCATTTGTGGAGTAAGCCTTATTTTCTCCATTGATTTGAAATATCAACTTAATCATATATTATACTGTTAGATATATGCTGCTGTCTCTAGAATGATCATTATATTTCATTGATCAACTTAATTATTTCTGTGCTGATGTCATGCTGGTTTAATTGCTGAGATATTTTAACAGGTTTAAATTTTTTAAATATTTTATAATTAACTTTGACATTTAAAAAAATAAATAAAATCAATCTTCATTTAAGAAAAAAAGAAAGAGAGATGGAACTCCCGCCTTTTGCGACAACATGGATGGAACTGGAGAATATTAAGTTAAGTGAAATAAACCAGTTGATGAAAGACAAATACCATATGATTTCACCTATAAGTGGACTCTATTCAACAAAATAAACTAATAAGCAAAATAAACCACAGGCACAGAAATATGGAGCAGACTGAAAGTGACCAGAGGGAATGGGGAAAGAGGACAATTGTGGAAAGAAGGGGAAGGGACTAGAGAAAGAACATGTATGAATGACCCATGGACATGGACAACAGAGTGGGAATTCACTGTGGGAGTGGGGGATGGGGGTGGGATGAGTGGAAGGTGGTAAAGGGGTAAAAATTGAGACAATTGTAATAGAATAAACATGATTTATAAATTTAAAAAATAAATAAATAAAATATTATTAAAAAATAAAAAATATTCATTCAATAAAAAAAAATAAAAAGCAAATCTTTTTTTTTTAAGGGATGTAGAAAACAGTTCCCAGAAAAGTAATTTTTCAATTTCCTTGATTTGTTTAGTGGGAAATTGCCCTCCAATTTATTATAATTTGCAAAGACAATAAATAGTTCATTCAGAATTAATATAAAAATGACTAAAATGCATCTTGCTTGTCAGAATTTACAACCTATTTGAATAAAGCATTTTGAGCCATAGATCATTGTTAAAACCCAAGACCTAGTGAAGTCTGGTAATGCCCTCCATATGGTTCCCCCTAAATGATAATTATAGCTCATTCTGAACTACAAATTACATACACTAAAAATGTTAATTTAATTTAGGGTTATTGACTGCATTTTTTTTCTAAAAACAGGTGTAATAGGAATTACATTGTCTGAATATTGTCAGTAATGCTAGAAATGATGAATTGGTATAACCAGACTACTCCTGAATTTGACTTTATTTTGCAGATTCTGCTTGCAAATATTCAGTCTGGTATGCTTTCTCAGTGATTTATCCTGAACAGATAAAACATTAATGAGGAAAATCAAAACAAATGTCTCTCATGGACTGTCCAATAAGGCTATTTGAAATGGTGTATCTAGAAGAGAAGAAGAGAGTATGAAACTGTCACACCAGTCTCCATGTGACTTCTTGGAATTTCATGATCAATCAGCATTAATTCAGAAACATTAATAAGTATTGAAGTTGAAATTAACTGCAACCTCTGACTGAAATATACTTACTTATGACCTTTCATTTAGTTTCTGTAATGAAATACAGCAATGAATTAGCCATGATAGCCTGGAGAAAGGTGCTTAATAAGAAAAATTGCTTGTGTTTAAAAGCCAGGTTTCTCTCATGTTTATTTTAGTGAGTTTTCCTCTTCTTTCTCCTGCACCTCCCAAAACTGCCTATTCATGGATCCATCACGACTTACAATAGAGGCCAATAGTTTAGAATAACTTGAGTCTTAAAATTTGTGAGGTATTGGGAGACTTAGAAATTGTTAGAATCCAGAGGCTCTAAAAAGTCAAGATTCTGCAGCCAGACTGCTTCAGGGCTGGAACCTGACACCTCAAACTTATTTTACCTGAGATTGAGAAAATCAATGTAATCAGTGTAAGCCTCAGCTCCTTCATCTCTCAAATGGGTGTAACAATAATAACATGTTTTATGTAGATATTATAATTACCAAAAATTTTATCATAGAATCCACTACATAGAAATAATCTCTAGATGTTTACTTTCTAATTATAGAAAAATTTCGTGTGCATTTTGAAAATGTAGATCTCTGGGTCCCCACCTTGAGAGATTCTGGTTCCTTAAATGTTAATCAGGGTCCAAATATCTGCATTTTGACAAATACATCTAAGGTGGTCCTGGGCCACACTTCAGGAAACACTGATTTGGTTCAAACTTCTTGTTTGGAAAATAAGAAAATGAGTCCCAGAGAGTGAAATGCCTTTGTAAAGATCACACAGCTAGTGAGTGATCTGCCTAATAGAGATCTGAGATCTTTCATCTTCCATTCTAACATGCTGTCCAACACAGCCACCTCCATTTATTGAATCTTTAGTATAAAGGTCTTAACCAGAAGTGCACATCAGAAATGCCCAGGGGACATTTTGTTTTCACAACTGGGAAGCAGTACTATTGACATCAATAGGTTGAGGCCATGGATAACGCTAAACACCTTATGATGGCAGGACAGCCCCCACAACAGAGAAACCTATGACCCCAAATGATGTTAGTAACAAGGTGAAGAAGCCATAAGTTCATCAATGGGAAGAAGTCTCTAGACAATGGGAATTTGTCTAGAGATCTCAGAGCCATATACAAAAGGGAAAACTCGTGTGGAAATGAAAAGGTAAGGGAAGAGAAGAGTGGAGCCTACCATTTTGGAGTATCAAAGTGACTCTGAGGAGAAAGTGCAGAAAGAAGTGGTTGGGCAGTTCAAGGGAGAGGGTTGGCAACTGAGAGGAGACAGTGCTTTGCATTAGGAATTGAATCCTCTTTAATATTTCTCAAGAAATGTAAGTAAGGTTCCAATGACTTACACTTTGAATATCTTTTTTTAAAAGCTTTTATTTGTTTACTTTTAGAGAGAGGGGAAGGGAAGGAGAAAGAGAGGGTGAGAAACATCAATTGGCTGCCTGTCATACATGGCCTAACTGGGGTCCCAACCTACAACCTAGACATGTACCCTGACTGAGAATCAAACTGGCAACCTTTAGCTTTGCGGGATGATGCTCAACACACTGAGCCACACTGGTCAGAACTATACTTTGAATATGTTTATATGTGCTACTGCCCCAAGACAGGGCCCACAGAGTGCTAGCTTAGATTATGGTGACAGAAAAGTTCTTAGAATTCAATCTCCTTCCTAAAGATGAGAAAATGCATCTCAAAATGTCAAGATAATTTAATTTTCTTTTAATTTAAGACTTAGGTCAACATGATATCCATAAATCATATACAGCCCATCCGTTCTTTAGTGAAGAGAAGGAGCAAAGAAGTAGGAGAAGCAGATTCAAAGACCAGAAAGGCTCAAGTAGAAAGTTTCTGACTTGACTTGGCCCTTTATTTGGCCAGTAACTGACTATACTCACTAAAGGCCACTGAGTATCCTATTAACCTCAGAAAACCAAATAGCCATATAATGTGTAGGTAAAACCCTTAGGCCGATGCAGAGAGAACTTTCTGAAAATAGTGACCATGGAAAAGAATATTCCCTGTTGTAGATTGTTACAATAATGGCCCCAAGGGAATCATGCCTCCTTGAAAATGTCTCTTGCAATATGTTATTGTTACTCCTCCCAACAAGAGGTGGGGTGTTTTGCCCCATCCCTGAAATCTATGCTGGACTAGTGTCTTGTTTTGATCAACAGAATGTGGCTCTGAAATCAGGCAGAAGTGGATTTAGGTCCTAGTTCTAACCTTTAACAGCTGTATAAATTTGGGCAAAATTCTGTGCCTTCTAAATTTCAGTTTCCTCATATGTAAAATGGAAATAATAAAACACCAGCTTAAGAGAACTGTTGTGATTATTGAATATGATCATGTAGGCAATGAACAAAGCATTGTGCCTGGATAATTATAAACACCCAGCAAGTGGTGATTTTTTTTTATTGTTCTACTTGTGTTTGCATGTTTTTCTTGCTTGCAAGCTTGTATGTGTCCATGGTCCTCTTTCCTTTGTCTCCATTTGGGTGGTGACATTGAGGTGTGTTTGAATGCTTAGTCAAGCATTGTAAGGTCTTAGAGAAAACTGTATAAATATCATCATGGATATTCCCAACTTGTATGTATTCTACCTATAGTTTGACTATTTTAAGATGCCTCATTCAGCACTACTCAAAGGTCTATATGACATATATTGTGATTTAAGGAACTCAATTATCCAAGAAAGTTGGGACATCTCAGGGAACAGAAATTTGCCTCAAGGAATTTGCCTGTTTCACAAGGAAGGTAGAAAGCATATTCCTCCCAACTGCAAGCTTCTCTGAAATATCAAAGTTTTCATACTGTTTGAATTGAGTCACATGTCAAGAAAAACACATTGCATTCCTTTGCCATAAGACAAATGCCATATGTTAAGTTTATTTTTCAGTGGTGGGTAAGAACAGGGAGACCATGTTCCAGTCTAAGAAAATATTGATGCCGGGATGTCAGTGAGGCTGGTTATGCTTTAATTCATACCTGCGGATTAAAGAATGAAAAATGCACCCACATCCACAGCCTGACATCTGTGTAAATTGTGCATAGGGGTGAGGCCTGTCTACCTTCCTTAATGTTCTCAGGATAAAGTAAATACTGAAGGGCTTGACGTCTTTCCTAAGCCTAACAAAGCTGGCACAGCTGGCCCCCAGATGCTCTGCTTGGTGGGTGGAAGGTCCCAAGCAGGGGAAACAGCAGATGCCTTAAAGTTTAGGGGACTTAGGAGAAATGGTAGAAGATGACTGCTTTTTCCCAGGTTTGCCCTCTTACATACTTGCAAGTGGGTGAATTTGGAGTTTGGTGTTCCCTTTATTGATCCCCTTTCTGACCATTTTTCCAGACAACTATCCATTTCACATCCCATCCTCCTCTCAGTGTTCACAGTCTCACTTGGAATTGAGCATGAAAAGCAGTTTGGAATTATCCTTAAACCTAGAAATGCATGTCCTTACCTCTTACCTCTTCCCCTTCTCTTACCCATCCTACCTACACCTGAATGAGGAGATTTGGTAGCATGTGTGCCATAGCAAACAATTGGAAACATCTTAAATGTCCAGCAGTAGATAAAGGAAGGCATGACATTTTTATATTTGTTCTGAGATTTCTGATTTGCAAAATGAGACCAATATTGGCTGCGTATTTCATGAAGTTCCATGAGGATTGAGCAAGAAAATTCCTAGCAAATAGTCAGCAGTCCACAAATTGCAGCTATTTTTATTTTTATTACATGGAAAACTATGCAGCTGTTAAAAATAATGACTTATGTTCTTCTGTAACAACTTATGTTAATGGCAAAATATGTGCAAAACTGTGCTGACTGCATAGTACACCGTTTTATTTATTTATTTATTTATTTATTTATTTATTATGGAATCATACAGAAACAGGGAATGAAAAAGGACAGGAGAAATTCCCAATTTGGAAAACTCTAATTTTTCTACTAAAGTCATAAAAGATATTGCAGAATCTAACTGTACCAAAGTATATTTTTATTTTGTACTTATAACAGCATCAATTACCTACCAAGAACACACTTGCCCAGATTTCAACTCTCATTTTGACAAGGCTCTCAAACTTTCAGTGGAACAGGAAAATGTGTAGAAACAGCATATATATGTATATATTTAAAACTTCACAAAATAATATTATACAATGTCTTTGGATACATATGTCAGAACAAAGTATAGAACAAACTCCTAAAGAGTGAAGTGAATAAAGTTTGGGGGGGTTTGTGTTTCTTTGAGCTCAGAAAATTGAGGTGGCTTGGGATGGGGTTGTAGGAAGAAACAATCTGAGTCTTATCTCTAATGTTTTCACTTCATATGTCACCAAAAAAATATTTTAAAGCAGAAAGAGTAACCCATTCCCAGTGCTCACTTTTAACCAAGTTACATGTGTTTTCCTTAAGCAGGCATTATCTGAATCTTGCAACCTTGCAACCTCAAAATAGGAGCACCCTCAGAGACCTTGTAGAACAGGTGCCTCATCTCCAGCTAAGAGAACCAAGGATTTAGGATGGAGAGTGACTCTCTCAAGGTCAAATAGCAGAGGCAGGTGGGTGAGAGGGAGGGGAGAAGCAGCCAGTGTTGGAGTGAGGATGAGTAGTTGGAAAGAAACTAGTAAAGTTGCAGATCAGCTAAGATTAAGGGGACATGAACGTTGGAGGAAGGGAGAATGAATTCGAAGGATGTTGAGAAGTTTTGTAGCGAGATCCACAAAAGTAAAATTTTGTCATGCAAGTTCCTCAGGTTTTCCCCATCCTGCTGATTCCCAGGGGATTTTTATTGGCCTGCTCACCTTCTTGGGCCTTTGATAGTATGAAAGCTGATCAATACCAAAAGGAGAATTGAAAGATATCCAGAAATCTAAAAATATTTATGTTAGAAAAGAGTAAGATCCTCTTAAAAGAAAATAACAGATCCAGAATGTGGAGGGACAGGCATCAGAGAGGAGTAAAGGCGGTTGGGGGAGCTATTGGGTAGGATACAGCAAGAATTGATTGCACTTGGAGACAATGGACAAAGAAGAGTAAAGAGGACTTTATAAAGTTGTCATGGGTAGGAAATATATATCTTTTGTGCAACATTTCAAGAGCTTTCAGTAAAAATCTAAATTGCTCTTTAATATTTCATGGATGTCACACCAGGTGTTGTGTGGAATGGACACTAGTCTGAGATCCTAAAGTCTGAACTAAAAGTCACCACTACTGCTAAAGGGGAAAGGAAACACAGAGCACTCCAAAATGTCAAGTTCACCTTAGGAGGAGGACCTGGAGCCCTTTTTCTAAATGGTGCCTCTCAACCTTCTTTACTCTTTGCTCTCAGGCAAAGATCAAAAGAAGGTGGCGCTCATATAAAGCTCACAATAAAAACCACCTATTTTCTTGGTGTGATGAGAAAGGGATTTCTCAACAGCACCAATGACCAACCAAGCACACACTTGCCTAGCTTTTGATTCTCATGTCAAAGAGCCTCTAACACTTTCTGGGGAATTAGAAAACAAAATGTGCAAAAACAGCATTTATTTCAAATCATCAGGACTTGAAGGATAACATGCACATACACACACACACACACACACACACAGAAAGAGGGGAGGGGAAAAAAAAGACATGTCCTTGGTTTATGCTGTCAGAGTACCAGATGGGAACTTAGATACTTACTGCATTTGGTTCCCTGTTGAAAGAAAGTTTGAGTTTTCTTCTTTGTTATAAGCACCCACTAGAGAATCTTGGTTTATTAATGTTGTATTTTTCAGACTGATCAGAATATGCATAGACATTCACTTGCCAAAGATTACCTGGGTGGCACCTTCTTATAAAAATGAAAATACTTCCCCTGAATCCCACACACATTGAACAAAGAACAAGCAACCTTGTTGTAATCGTCTACATGACCTGGAATACTAAAAGCCTTTGGTTTGCTTGCTGTAGCAAAAAACTATGAGAAATACTTAATCTTTAAAAATACACAATGGTATCATAATTTTGCTGCAGGTTCAAAGAAAGCACAATATAACTCAGAATATTTAAAATGTAATGTCATTGTATATTTTCAAAATGCAAACAGAGAGTTTGATGAATAGCTGAAGAGCACCAGACCATAGCTTACCCTTATAAAAGTGTCTCAAATGAAAGTTAACTGTATCTCTCAGAACATTCTTAATATGTTCCATGGCTAAATGTGTAGACATCAACTCTATAGAAATGCTTATGCCTATCTGGTGTGTGGTCTGTCAATTCAAAGTGAGGGTTACATAAACTTTGGGTGCCCAGGCTTTTGCCTTTGAGCAAGAAACCAAAGCTACAGGTTTATAGTTTTCCAAATCTCTTTTATACCTAGGGTTTTTAAAATATCTATTTTTAATATAATATTCCTCCATTTTTTTAAATAGCCAAACCAGATTATTTACAATACTGTATCTTTATCTGTTTTAATCCACATTTGATGATAGTTTTTAAAAAACTAGTATAGAATTTGTACGGTGTGTGTATAATGCAGACACAAGTAACAAAGACATATGTGCGGGGATTTATTCTCTCTTGTAGAGTCTGGAAGTGAGCAGCTGAGCAGCTCTACCCAACAGAACTTGCTGTGATAATAGAAATGTTCTATTATCTGTGTTGTCAAATTTGGTAGCCACCAGCTGCCACAAGTAGTTAGTGAGCACTTAAAATGTAGCCTGTGGGGCTGAGAAACTGAATTTTTATTTTATTTTAATGAATTTGAATTACAATATCCATATGTAGCCCATGACTCCCACAGTAGACAGCAGAGCAGTAGTGGATTTGTATGAAGAGGTTGTTTCATCTTACTAGTCCCCTAGTTATGGCTTCACCTTCAAGATTTCCTCATGGTCCAAGATGGCTGCTGGAACCATATATCATGAATCCACATTCCAGGGAGCAGAAAGGAATGTGGACAAAAAGCTAGTCCCTTCCTTCTCATGAAGCCTTCCTAACTGTCCCACACAACTCTTCTAACCTGTAGCTTGCCCAGAATTTAGTCACATGGCTCCACTGAGCCACAAGGATTCTGGGAAATGTTCTGTTTTGTTTTTGACTGAAGAAAGAATTCAAGGGTCAGTGGTTGGCAGAACCTGACAAAAAAAAAATGTATAAAGTCCACCATTCCCTCATCCCCAATTCATTTTTAGTCCTCAAAGACTAAATTAATAACATTTTATATAACCAACTGGAAAGTTTATTTGTATGTAAACAAATAAACCTTTTTTTAATTTTTCTCTTTCTATGTACTCCTCTGCAGATTACATTTTGCATTTTTACAACATGTCTTAGATGACTTTCAATGATAGTATATATAGATCTACATAATTCTGCTTCATCTAATATTCACTAAATTCCAGGAGTCCAGGAACTGTACATACTATGTTCATCTCTGGGCCCTACATTTATGGCAGACATTGAAAAACTTCAGCAGCATAGTGTCTTCTTTTGGGGTGTACCCTAATTTAGTATTCATAAAGTATTCTTACCTCCAAAGTAGTAAACTCTTCCCCCAAGAAAAAAGTAACTTTGCTTTGTTCTCTGGGAAATTTGGATAGTTAAATAAATTAGCTACAGAGCTGCTAATCCAATTTCTTTTTTTTTTTAAAGATTTTATTTATTTATTTTTAGAAGGGGAGAGAGAGAGAAAGAAAGGGAATGAAATATCAATTGTGTTTGCCTCTTGCATGCCACCTACTGGGGACCAAGCATACACCGTGACTGGGAATTGAACCAGTGACCCCTTGCTTTGCAGGCTGGCACTCAATCCACTGAGCCACAGCAGACAGGGAAGCTAACCCAATTTCTCAATTGTCTTCTCAATCAACTGCAAAAATTGATGGTCTCCATTCTGTTGTGATTTGATTCAGTTGTTATAACAACTCAAAAATATACGTTCATGTGTCTGTTACTCCACCCAGCCAGATATGTGTGGACTCAGAGCACCAGCTAAGAGGAAAGTCAAACTAGTTAAGAATTGTCTTAGGAAGGGAAAGAAGTAACTTCTTTGTGTTTCCAGATGTTCTTTTAGTACAGATACATGCTACAACTGGAGAAAAATGGTTACGGGTGCGGCTTACAAAAGGAGTGCAGCAAATGGCTGTCTTGGAAGGCTCTAACCAACCCCAGCTGTGCTGATCCTGGGGGATTTGGTGTGGAAAGTGTAGTTGAAGAAACAGAGAGAGAGAGTTTGACAAACAGGAAGGTAGCAACAGCTTTGGAATCAGAACAATCAGGATTTGACTCCTGGCTCAGCCCCTTCCTAATCATATGACACCAAGTAAGTTATGAAATGTCCCTGAGGCTTGGTTTCTTTATCATTATTAAAAGGGTAATAGTGTCCCTTGCCTCCTAGTGTTGTGTGAATTAAATGAAATATCACACATTTCCTGGCACACAGCAGCACTCACACAATCAGAGATGTATATGTGGAAAATATTCATGTGTTTCTAGAATATTGAACTGGACCCTAAGAGCCAGTAGGTCAATGTCAATAGAAAGATCTGTACAACTATGGAGCTATGCATCAGTATTGGATAACTCCACTTTTCTATCACCTACATGGAGCACATTTCCATTTCTCTATAAAGTATCCTCACTGAAACACAGTCCAAACCTACTTAAGTGGCTCCCTCCTGACAGATTTGGTCATTACTGGTGTCAGAAGGATATAGAGGCCAATGCAATAGGGCAGTAGCAGCCCTCTTGACCAGAAACTTGACATCCCAGACTTTAACTGAGAAATATTTCTAAACCAGAGTTTTACATTGACCAGCTCCATCAGAAATGCTTAGGGTTGCTAGTTAAAGATGCAAATTCCTGGGGTCCAATTAAGCATGCATAATCAAAACCTATGGGAAGATGGGGTCCATAGTCCTCCAGGTTAACAAGCTTATCAGGTGATTTTTTTGTGCACAGGAAAATTTTTAAACTATGGTCCACAAGGGATTTAAATTGACTAACAATAAGTAAATTGAATAATTAAATACTTTTTAGAACTTAGCTTGTTGACAGTTGACTGACACTAGAATAAAAAGATGCCCTTTACCTCAAGGACATACAAACAACACATTACGATGAACACAGGACAGAACTAAGCAGGAGGTCAGAGAAATAACAGAGAGAAAGGAATGGTTTACTCTGTCAGGAATTACCAAAAGAGGATTTTTTTTAAAGGTGATATCTAAACTGGGCTTTGAAGGATGAATAGGAGTTTACCAAGTTGCCAAAATGAAACAATACAAATTCTAAGGCAATACCTCTCAGGATTTACTGCATATATGAATTACTAGGGGATCCTGTTAAAGTGTAAGTTCTGTTTTGATGAATCCAGGGTGATGTTTCCAGGTGATAGTTCATGGATCATGCAAAGCTCTAGAGATAGATGGCATTAGTAATAATGCATCAGACAAGGGTTTTATTCTATCTATAGGGAGACACAAATTACAATGTTGATGACTATTGACTCCTCTTTTACAGAGAACAAGCCGACTTCTTTCCTTCCACTCAGAAATATCATTAACCATCATTAAATAAATACATTCCTTAAATGTCCTACCCTGGACCCTGCTACATGAAGTTGCCCATATAAAAAGCAAGTCAATCCAAACCCCAATATCAGTAAGTCTAAGCATTTGATAAGCTGATCAGTAAATGTTAGTGGTTATTGTTTTTTGGGTTTTTCTATCTTTTACCCTTCTTTCCTTCATTTTAGCCTCAGATTTACATTTTTTTTCTTTTATCTGTACCCAAGTTAAGGGACAACAGAACATATTTTCTCACATACAAAGTCTCAGTATTCCTCAGATCTCTTCTTCATTATAAACCTTAGTGAAGCTGCCAGAGATTGACTCTTTCTTGTTTTCTTTATTTTCCAAGCAATTTTCCTCTGTAATTATAGCTCTAAGCTTAACTTCTCTCTTGAGTTCCAGACTGCCCTGACAACTGGAGGCTGACTGTGGAACACTGGTTATGAACCCAAACTTTGGAGGTACACAATCCTAAATTAAAATCCTGGTTTAATTGTGTGGCCTTATGCAAATTACTTAACCTCTCTGAGCCTCTCTATCTTCACATGTAAAATAGGGTTAATAAGAGCACCTGTCTTTATAATCTTTCTGAAGTGATTAATCTATCCAATATAAAAGGCATAGTATCTGGTTCATGACAGTTATTCAAAAAAAGGTAGCTACAAAATTATCATACTCATCTGATATGGTATTACCGCAGTAACCCCTACTCCAAGCCCATTTTAGGTCAATCCCTTTGCTGCCCAGACACCCAACTCACATGCCTGAGCTCCCTGCACCCCGCCACCATCACCATTGCTTCTCTGACCCATACAGTGCTGCCTGGTTTTTGCCTGAAGCCAATTCCTGCTTGTGTATTTCTTCCGAAGGACTCAATCTTCTTTGCACAGAAAAACAAATACACCCACACAAACCACATGTTTGCTATTTCACCATGTTTCATTAGAAGCCTTGAGGACAATCACAACAGAGAAGGGAAAAGAAAGCCTTGGGAGAAAATGTACTCAGAAACCCTTGCCAAGTGAAGGTGTGGCCATGACAACCCATGCACACATGGGGTGTAATTGAGAGTTTTCTCTTTGGGGTTTGGCTTTCTTCACTACTGATCATATCTACTCAGCCTCATATATTCGAAGTAACAACTACTCTGTGTTCTGTAGTGCCTTTGCATATTGCTATCATGACAGCCATTCCAATCTTCTGAAAGGATTGACACATATGTTCAGGTGGACTGAGGACACTTAAATTGTGTCCTGAAACACTGAAGTAATTAACCAATTTACTCCAAAATCAGCACCATCAACACTTACCTCTGCAAGTATCCAGATTCTTCATACCCAAAGGTTCAATGTAGCACACATGTCAGAAGGCAGGGTTGTTTGTTTTGCTCTCTTTTATCCTGGAATAGATCGATGGGGGTAGGTAATGGAGGTTAAGAAGGAAGACTGACCCCCAACTACTTTTCTTGCTCATATTGACCTGGGGGAGCTGAACCTTATTTCCTACTCTGGTGCTTTTCCAACTTTTGGAGATTTATTGATTCATTTAAAAATATGTCCTGAGTGCCTCATATGCAAGGGAATAGGATCCACTAGGATTATGCTGATCTCAGTGCAGCACCCAGATTTCTCTGTGGCAAAGGTCCAAGGCCAGCAGCTGACTGGAAAGAGGAGGGTGGGGCACTGTCCATGAAGCCACATGTGCACAGCTAAGGTGCTCTTTCTCCTTCAATTACTTATTTATTCAGGGTGATTTGGAATGAAGATCCTACTGTGGGAATTTAAAAAGGGGCTGAAGCCACCCTTTGTCCCTACAACTAAATGTTAAACACAACAAATATGATGCATCTCTGCAAGGAAGTTACAACCTACTGGTGGGAGAAAGGGGCACTAAATGAGGAAGCAAAAAAACTATTGCATAAAGATGGCAAGAAGTGCTATGAATGAGTTGAATACGAAGAGAATAATGAGGAAGAAAAGGAGAGGTGACATTTAAGAAGGAATTTGAAAATAAGGAGCCATGCATGCAAAGAACAAAGGAGCAGGTGTGTCAGCAGATAGAATAGCATGCGGGCCTAGAGGTGGGAGAAGAAGGGCAATGGCATTCAGTGTGGGAAACCAGGGACAAGCAGCCATACAGGAGACAGAGCCCTGTCTCAGGGACCCCATGCTGAGGGGGTGGTGTTATATACCCAGTTCAATGGAAAGCCACCAAAAGGTTTAAGAGCAGGACACCACCCCCTTTTTTTTATTAAATGATATTTATTTGGAAGACCAATATTTAAAGTAATTAAAACCAATCTTTTCTGATTGAAGTGAGCCTGGGAACTCAGATCCTGCCTACGAAGACTTCTGGAACTATTTCCAAGGTACCTCTCTGGAACCTGAGCTCTTCCTGATGGTAAACTCACCATTCTAGACCAAGAGGAGACATTCATTGCCCATTGGTATTGAATACTGGGACATTGATATTAAAGGACAGTGATATAAAGGCTAGAAATCATTTCAAATAGGAATGCACAAAAAGATGTGTCAGAGCCTACAGCTCAGGTGCTCCAGAAAAACAAATTTAAAATGATGCAGGTCAGGACCGCGATGTGATTTATGTCAGTGTTAATTCACATCCTAGGCCAGGATTAGAAGGGAATAAAAAGGATGATTGGAATTAGGCAAGATGGGTGTGACCAAAGCTTTAAAATGTTGGCTATGGGTCTAGACTGGTTAAGAAGAAAATAACTCAAAAGAAGATTGGAGGAATATAGTAGGTTAAAGCAATAGAGCCTACCAGGAAGTCAAAATGAAGATTAGCCGGGCAAGAACATGGGAGGAAGAGATAAAGAGAAAGAAGAAGGAGGAGGAGAAAAGAGAAATGAGATGAGAAGAAGAAGAAGAGAAAATCAGGGGGGGTGTGGGATAAAGATGTCCCAGGTGACAAGATCCAAAATGTAACTAGAGCAAGTGATGTTCAAGGTTGTGGGAGCATAGAAGAACGAACTATGGGGCCATTGGATGTCTGAGCAACGGCTCTGCTGAAATCATGCAGGGGGTGGTGGGAGGAATGGAGAGGAAAATTGAAGGTTGTGTATGGTTGTAAGTTCATCAATAAATGATGCTGACAAGGTGAGATGACTGAGTTAAGTGGTCTTTGTACCTATCACTCAGCTTAAAATAAAGCTCCAGACCAAAACTATTGCAGCCCCCCTGTGTAAATCCTCATAAATTCATCCTTTCTTCTGGCCCCACCAAAAATAACTACTATCCTAAATATGATGCCTATCAATGCCATGTATTTTTAAACAAAGCTTTGTTTTCCATGTTTTTAAATTTTATATAAATGACTTGCTATATAATTTTATACAATTTCCTTTTATTGATTTAAATTGTGAGATTTATCCAAGTTTACATAGAAATAAAAAAATATATGTATACCTATACACACACATATTTACCTATTTCAAGTTCATTTGCATACAACTGTTGTGTAGCTTTTCACTCTGAATATACAATTTATCCTTCTTCTTCCTGATGAACATTGTTTCCAATTTTTGCCACTTTGAATATTGTACCATTGAATATGGTTGTACATATATTCTTGGGCATCCAAGTGAGAGCAGCTCTGGAGTCACCTAGCAATAAAAGCGTTCAGTCATTGGGTAAGAGTTTCTTTAGCTTGACTAGATCCTGCCAAGTTGCTCTCCAATGTGGTCATAAACATTTACACTCTATCCAGGAGTCTAAATTTCCATGATTCCATATTATCATCCCTAGTTGATATTGTCCAACTTTTTCCCTCATTAATAGTGTTGTTAAGCATCTTCTCATTTTTCTTGTGGGATAGTCATATTTCCTGGTCTGTGGATTGCCTCAATGTATCATGTTTCCATTTTCTTTCAAAATGGGTTTTTAATTTTTTATTGATATATAGGATTTTATTATATATTCTAGACACTAATTCTGAGTGGTATATGCATTTTAAAACTGGTTTTTCATTTTTCTTTTGCTGTCATTTGCTGAATCTAAGGTCTTAATTTTAATACAGACAAGTTATCAAGAATATTTAAGAAATCTTCCAAGAAGTTCTAGAATGAATGTGATCTAGAAGCATCCACAAAAAGTGAAGGGAAACCTGACTCTTACTTTGTGTCTTGAGTTACAAAAAGTAAGGAAGAGTGAGTGACCTCTACTTGAAAAGGAGACTTCTATTATTAAAGCATGAGAAGTTTCTAGGAAAAAGACTATAATATATAGCAGCATTTCATGTCAAACAAACGGGATTTTAAGGAGTTAAATGGAAAGGGGTTGGTGGTGAATAGGTAAGACAAGTAAACTGAAAGAGAAGGGAAGGGATGAACCAGGTGGAGGTGGAAAAGAAAAAGGTATGGTTGGAAAGGGCTTGCCTCTGCCCCAGTGACCGTGGGTCACAGGAGTAGGGTAGGCAAAATTAAAGAAGAACCTGTGTGACTCTCTCCAGCTCCAGGACTCTTCTCAGACTTTAATGTGTACATGCATCACTTGGGACTTTGTTAAAATTCACATTCTAGTTCAGTGGATCTGGTTCCAAGATACTGCTTCCCTAATGAGCTCCCAGGTGAGGTTGATGCTGCTGGTATATAGAGCAACAAGATAGCACACCATCCTTTGCAGTCAAAGCTTTCACAGTGTTTCTCAAAACAAACTAAATGGTCTAAGAAAGAGTATTCATAAACCAAAAGATCTAGAAAAAAATTTTTTGACCCAGAACATTGCTATTGTTCCTTCCAGAGACTGATCCTCTACTCTCTGACCCCCACAACTTCCCAGACCATCAGACTAAAGCATTTGAGTAACTGCTCTGATATGAGAGAGCTGGGTTCTTTCTGGCCCAAGCAGGTACATGGGCCACATGTTGAGAACTAAGCAGATCTATCTAGGGTTTTGGCAGCTGAGGAAGATGACCAACTTCAGGCAGAGTACACTCAATGGAAATGTGAGAAAACTGCCTAAAAAGTAAGACTGGCCTCCAACAGGGAGGGTAGAAGACCTGATCTGACCTGCTGAGAAAGCTGGACAGGCCACTGTGTTTATTACAAACCTGAACAGGCTGCAGAGTTGTTGCAGAACATATATTCAGACAAATATGATACCAAAAATATCAGATTGAAGGGTGACCTGAACAGGTATCAGGTTGTTCAAGCACCTGGACTGGCTTAATTGGTATTGTTATCCTCAGGAAATGTTATCAAGAATGGATCAAAAAAATCTTTAGAACAATAATAATTTTTCACAGTTTGTTTTTCCCAAAAATGTAATTGAGTCAGGTTTGTAAGCCAGGACAAGTGGAATAAGAAAACTGAGGCAGATAAACAACCAGTTTACAGCAATCTAGTAAATCACAAAATCCTATATTCCCTAACCAGAGACACTTAAGAGTAAATAGTTTACATTTCTCCTTCCCAACCAGAGGGTAAATAGCTTAAATCATCCTACTCACAGAGATAGTGCCAACCACACCCAAGGGGAGATGATATCAGAATAATAAATCTCATTCTGGTGCATCAGTGTAAAGCATATTGTATTGAGAACCTCCCCCAAGACCTCCTTTAAAATTCCCACCTTTAGAAAATAGATAATAACCCTCAAGCCAATGACCCAATGCAGGCTCTCTCTGCAGCACCCCTGCACCTTTCTTACCTCTCTCAGGGTCCCCACAAGATTTGCAACCAGGAAAGCAATAGGCAGCAGCAGCTCATCCTACTCAGGATTTTGTGATTTACTAGATTGCTGTAAACTGGTTGGGCTAATGCCCTGAACTGGTCTCCAAGGCCCCTGTTTTTCTGACTTTTCAGTGAGCTAAAATCAGCTGAACCTTGGCTCACTGCACTTCTAGAGGGTCAATCCAGAGCACTGCCTACACTCTCTCTGTTCCTTCTTCTAACCCTAAGCTCTTCCTTTGTTTCACTGTCCACAGGTGAAAAGACTTCATGCCTGAAGTAATAAATATCCCACAGATAAATGTACTCCGAAAATCACCAGGGCTCATGCTGTGAAATCTTTCCTGCACAGAGTCAAGAGCCCACATTCTACCCGCCAGCTCAAGGCAAACCCACTCAATGCCAGGTCCTTTTCTAGTGACATAATTACTATGAGCCACTGATTTGTTTCTAAACAACCACTGGTTATGAAATAGAGTGTGTCTACAGGATATACGAATGTATAAATTAGATTTAGAAGTAAGCAGTGACCTCAAGTTTTCAAAGAAATGAAGGAAATTTAAGTCCTCATTGAGTTTGTCATTTACTAGCAATATAATCTGGGGCAAGGACCCTTCACTTCTCTGAATCTCAATTTTTTCATCCATAAAATGAGAAAAATAATTTTAATACAGTCTAAAGATACAGCCCATGGTTTCCCTTTCATCTGGCTATTTTTTGCTTGTTTCAATGGAAACTTCTGAAAAGGAAGTATGAGTATGTGCTTCCATGTGCTCAGCAAATGCTTGGGTCCTTTAGTCTGACCATCTGTGGAACCACAGGAAAAAGGAACCATCTCTAGAAGGAGCAGTGGAAATAGTCTGGCTTAAACTAGAGTATTGTAGTTCTTTTGATTTGTGGATGCTCTGTCCAAGGCCATTTTAGTTTTTCCTGGTAGACACAATAACTAACCCAATGACTCCTACCTAGAATACTTGTGGAGTTCAAAGGACATAGTTTTAAGGTGATTTTGTTTTATTCCATGAAATTAATTTATTACTACTCTGAATGGGCTCAATCAACTAACCAATTTTCTTGCTATGCTTTTTGAAAAAACACCTTTCCATTTGTGGGATATTTATTACTTCAGGCATAAAGTCTTTCTTCTTGGATATATCCTACATTGGTTGTTTTCTTATTTATTTATTTATTTATTTATTTATTTATTTATTTATTTATGATAGTCTTTGGTGGACTTGCAAATTGTCTTAAATTCAGTACGAGGATTTTTTAAAACCAAACCTTGGCATCAAGGGTGTCTTGGTTTCTTCCTCTTTGTTGTTGCCTCTTATGCAAAAAGGGAAACTGAGACAACCCTTGGAAAATAGTGAACCTCATAGCATAGAAATGTTTATCATCTTGCAGGATCCTTGAAGCATTTCAGAACTTTGAGAGGAGGACAGGAATCTCAGTAGCCTCAAAAAAAATGTTTTTAGGAAGACACTTAGATTCATTGGGGAAGCAAAGGTTGACAAGGTTTTGGACAAAGAGAGCAGTCCCTCTCTCTTGCTATCAATGAGATTTTAGAACTGGTCCTTGCCAAAGGAGAGCATAAAAGTAGCGGGAGGATTCTCTCAATAATGACCACCAGTGCTAAAATAATGAGCTGTTATTACAGTTTAAGGAAGTGTCCTGCTGGAAATATTTAAGAGGATTGTGATACCCAGTGGAAAACTCTGGAAGGGGTTTCAGGGTTAGAGGTCATGTATGTACCCTTAAAGGCTATGTGTGACAAGGTTGTTTTTCTGTCAACACCTGACAGGTGAGTCATAGACATCACATTGGAGTCCTTAGGGAAACTGACAAAATGTCAAGCCTCTATGACAGCTTAGTTTAGTCATCAGTCAATTCAGGCCCTTATACAAACAGTCATGAGTCTCCTGGTCCTTCCTTTCCATTCAGCATTTTTTAAAGTTAAACAAAGTCACTGATCACCACAAAGGAATTATTCAAAGTTTTGCACGAGGAAAAAAAGGGTGCAAAATGAAACTGTTTACTTTGCTGTGTTTGGATTATAAACAAATATTCACACCTGTGCTGGGCCTCCAGTTGATAAAGAACCCAGCCAACTATTTGAAACAAACATATTTTCATACTTTTCATAACTCCAAGTTATTTTAGTACATATTGCCAAGACCAAGAATTAAAACATGAAAAAGAAAAAGAGCAAAATATTCCATGGGTGATTAACCACAGGAAGAAAATTACCACATCAGTTGAATTTAATCACCAATCTTGATATATTTCATTTCTATATTCAACAATATTGCTGCAGGTGGAATATCTTTAAAATTGCATTTAAAAAATTGAGGTGCTAATAGATTGCTCCAACACATAAAGTAAAAAAGCAGTGAATGCATTTCACCAGAATATGCATGCCAAGTGTTAAAATTGGAATAAAAATCAAAGTCAGGAGAACTAACGTGATCAATTTAGTGAAAAATGTGATCAGATCAGCCTCACTAACCATAACTTCTTATTTTTAATTATGGTCAGTCAAGTAGCATAGTAACTCCATAGTACACAAATACGGATTGGGTTTCCAACATTCTGAAGTCTGCTGACTACATAGAAACAGCTCCTGTCAACAAACAAATGAGGCATTTGCTGCTTCTCCCTCTGCAGTTAAGTGTGTCTTCTGAAAAGATCTTCAAAAGTAATTATATGGCCACTAAGGGCACTGTTTCTTAACCCAATTCCATCACAGATCTGTGTAGAGCTATTTGCTGGATTTTGATTTCCTGGAATTCAGGGTTGGCTCAGGGACTGAGCTGGTTTTCTTAGAGGTGCCAACTGGTGGCCAGACATTACAGCCAACACAGCCAATGAGGTTCCTGGTATGACGGTGGAGCTTTCTGGGTGGGCCTTCTGTTCACACAGATGATTGCCTAGACACCCTGGCAGGTCCAGAAGCAACTGTAATATTTGGTATATGTTGAAAATATATATATATGGAGAGCCATTTTCTTAGCTGAAGGAGATTTGTATTAAACTTTTAGAGTGAAAATTAGTCCCTTGGGCTTTTCTTTTCCTGCAGACACTAGTTATATTACCAGCCCCAAGACATTTTTTGGTCACTCCCAGAGATTATTTTAAATGAACATTCATGGTACAAGGACTGTGTGCTGGAGGAGGGGTAAGGCCAAACTCTGAAATGAATGAAGCAAGAAAGTTTTATTCTATCAGGGAGATGACCACACACATAGATTCTTAACATGAGAAAGTGCTATGAAAGTTCTAAAGAGGGTGATGCCTTTTCTTTGAGGCTAGCAGAGAATGAAGTTGATTCAGAAGAGATGCCCATTCAGGGCAGTATTTCTCAACCTCAGCACTAGTGACATTGGGCCACATAGTTCTTTGTTGTGGATTCTGTCCTGTGCCTTGCAAGATATTGAGCAGCATCTCTGGGCTCTCCTCACTAGAGAGCTGTAGCAATCACACCAGTTGTGACAACTAAAAATGTCTCCAGACATAGCCAAATGTCCAATGAGGCAAAAAAAAAAAAAAAAAAAAAATCCCACCCAAACAACAAACAACAAAAAACCACCCCTAGTTGAGAGGCACTGGTCTAAGAGAGTGTTCCTTGAAGTTATACCAAGGGCAAGATGGGTCACAATCACATAGAGTAAAAAATAGAGTTTCCCTGGCCCTTCTAAATTGATAATACCTAGAAGTATTGCCCAGGAGTATGCCATTCCCTATTCTCCAAACAGGCAAGCCTCTTAGATGGTTACCAAAAAGTCACCTCACTTTCCCTTTTCAAATGTATTTCATTCAAGCTGATCACACCTGCAGTAATAAACTGTGAGATTCCATTTCCCAAATTACCTGTCTTCTCTATTCTTCCCCTTCCCCGACCTGTGGCAGCCAGACTTATTGTAATCTCTGGAGAGAGACATCTGTGAACTTACTGACCATCATTATTCCCAGCACAGTAGGATACAGTGGACATGGGAGCAGTATCTGAATCCCAACCCTACTGCGGAGAAGTCACCTAGCCTCTCTGAGCTTCATTTTCTTCTGCTTTGAAACAGGGTTGATAGAGTTATCATGAGGATTAAATTGTCCACCCTTAATGGAGCTTCCTTCCATTGAGATTTCAGCTTAAATATACCCCCATCAGAGGGCCCTTTCTTGACTTCCCAGTCACTCTCTATCACATCAGTGTATTTTAATTCTCTGCATAGCACTGGCTCTTGTTTTGCTTGTTTATGAAATTGTTGCCTGTGTCCCTTACTAGAATGGAAGCTTTGAAAAAGCAGGGCCCCCAGGTATCTTGTTCACTGCTCTAAATTTAGCACCTAGAATGATGCCTGGCACATATTAAGCTTTCAATAAATGTTAATTGATATATACGTGCAAAAGACCTAATAGGTGCTAATAAATGGTAGTCTTCATTATTATTTAACACTAATTGCATTGAGATGACACAAAGTTTTGATTCAGAAAGTGTCACTGTGTTCACAAAGGAGATGATAGAGACTTTGTTGGGGAGGTGCCATGACTGGTGAGACTGGTTATTGACTGAAGGTCAGGAAGGCACGAGACAAAATATTATTTCTATTTCTAGTATCAAGTTTAATGCTACCTACTCTGTTTTCCCTAATGCTAATAAAAAAATTACTTACAATTTTGAAATGAATTCTATCACAGACCCAGACAAGAGATAGAAGTTCTTGCTCTTCATCTAGCTTTTCTTTCCTGCTTTACAGGTCTTAGATCACTAAAAATTGGCTCACGCTACTTGCTTCTAGCAGCCTAAACTAACCACAATGATTTTGCTTCCATCTCCCCTTGGAGAAAAGAACAGAGCCATAAATCCAAGCGTAGACTAAGAGCAAGAATTTTTTTTTTTCCCTGAAGCTGATGTTCCAAATCATAGCAGACACAGGAGCCACAAATGTTCTCGCTAAAAGCATGGTAAGTTAGGGCAGAAACAGTTTGGTATTATTTTTTGTTTGGGTGTTGTTTTTGTTTTTTGTCTTTTACAGCTGTGTTATAATTAAGGAGGATAAAGCAGACAATAGCATTATAATAGCTGCCACTGAATGTGTGGTCTACATGTCTCTGTTTTATAGCCTTTTCACTGTGTACCTAAAAAGGCTGGTTGAGTCAACTGCATTCTCAGGTTGACCATTTGCTTATAAAACTCACAACTATTTATAGCCAGAGCCAAAACCTTTAAGGAATGGAAATCTGGTTCTCTTTGCATGTCCTGTGGTTCAAGCCATCCTGGGCCATGCACAGCTCTTTTTAAACAAAGAGACATGGACCAGAACAAATGAAACAACAACAATGGTAATATCAGCAGCTATTGTTTATAGGAGCAGATGCTATATGCAAGGCTTTGAGCTACAGAAATTACATATTTGCACGTGTGATCTCATACTCAAACCTTCTTCCTGGTTCTCTAATAGAAGTATTGGACCTAGAATTATTCAAGGTTCTCTGCCTAGAAGTGTACTTTGTGTAAAGAACTGCCTCATATGGTATATACTAAGTACACATGACTCATAACCTCTCCGAAGATGTGGCAAGGACTGGAAAGATACACAGATTCAGCCCTGGCCAGTGTGGCTCAGTTGATTGGAGGGTTGTCCCATAACCAAACAGTTGAGGGTTCGATTCCTGGTGAAGGCACATACCTAGGTTGCAGGTCTGATCCCTGGTCTGGACACATATGGAAGGCAACCAATCAATGTTTCTCGCATTGATGTTTCTCTCCCTTTCTCTCTCTGAAAGCAATGAAGAAAAAATGTCCTCCAGTGAGGATAAAAAAAATTTTTAAAGACAAATACACAGGTTCAAAAAAGATTGTGACAGAAAGACAAATACTGTATGATTTCACTTATATGAGGTATGTCCAGAAGGTATCCAGCCATGTAATATGAAAAATAGAGACACTTATTGAAGAAGATACAAGATACAGGAAACATTTACATAGGACAAAGACATCTCAATCCCCTTCAAGGTAGGCACCTTGGGACCTCATACAGCTCTCCCAACCACCAACGGCTTCCCTGTTATATTTTCCTGAATCTCATGGATGGTCTGAAATCTCTTCCCTTTCAAAGGTGATTTTAGTTTTGGAAAAGCCAGAAGTCATAGGATGCCAAATAGGGGCTGTAGAGGGGCTGAGTCCCCTTGGTGACTTGATGTTTCACAAAAACTCTGCACAATACATGATGCATGAGCAGGCACATTGTTGTGATGAAGCTGCCAATCGCCAGTTGCCCATAGCTATAGTCTTCCTGAATCATCCAAATAGTTTCTGCAAGGACTGTTCAAGCTTAACACAAAATTTGGTGCAGGCTTGTTGCTCTAGTCACTCATTTTGGATATGATGACCACACAGTGCATATGCTCATTCAGCAGCATCAACGACCCTCATTGACTACTACAGTGAAGTCATCATTGTTCACACATGTACATTTCAGTCCACTCTCCTTGGCTGCTAGGTTACATTGGTGTCACACAAACCATTCTTGTTATGTTAACAATGGCTGGACTTTTTCTGGACAGATCTTGAATGTGGGATCTAAAAAAAAATCCAGCAAACTCATAGATACAGACAACAGATTGGTGGTTGCCCGAGGCAGGTAATAAAGGTGGGCAAAATGGGTGAAGTGGGTCAAAAAGTATAAACTTCAATTTTTTAAAAAAATAAGCCTTGGAAATGGAACTGCCTTTTGATCCAGCAATTCCCCTGCTGGGACTATACCCTGAGAACACCAAAACGCCAATACAAAAGAACCTATGCACCCCAATGTTCATAGCAGCACAATTTACAATAGCCAAGTGTTGGAAGCAACCTAAATGCCCATCAGTAGATGACTGGATCAAAAAATTATGGTACATATACACAATGGAATACTATGCAGCAGAAAGAAAAAAAGAAGTACTAAACTTTGCGACAGCATGGATGGAACTGGAGAGCATCATGCTAAGCGAAATAAGCCAGGGGGCGAAAGACAAATACCATATGATCTCACCTATAAGCGGAACCTAACCAACAATGCAAAGAAGCAAGGAAAATATGACCAGCAACACTGAAAGGAAAAGAAATCAACAGAGACAAGAGGGAAGTGGGGGGCAGGGAAAGGGAAGGGAAGGGGAAAGTCAAGGAACATATAGCAAGGACTCATGGACAAAACCAAAGGGGAAGAGCTGAGGGAGGGAAGGTGGGAGGGGGCAAGGGAAAGAGGTGGGGGGAAGGCAGAGACAAATGTATTTAAAAAGTAAATAAATTAATTTAAAAAAATAAGCCTTGGGGATATAAAGTACATGGTGAGTATAATTAATAATGCTGTGTTGTATATTTGAAAGTTGCTAAGAGAGTAGACTTTTTAAATTCTCATCACAAGAAGAAATTCTGTATGTAGGTTGACAGATGTTAGGCAAACTTATTGTGGTGATCCTAACGCAATACAAATATTGAATCATTATTTTGTATACCTGAAACTAATATAATGTTATATGTCAATTATACCTCAACAAATAATGGGGAAAAGTAATAAAAATATTGTAATAGGCAAAAGTTAGACATTCAGAAATGTTTACTGCAAAATTATTTGTATGAGCAAAAAGTAAAAATCCTAAATGACTATCAAGTAAGAGACAGGTTAGGTAAATTATAGCATGTTAATATCTGCAATACCAGACAGCTATTAAAATATGTAAATCCATATTAATTGATATGAAAACCTGTTGAGTGAAATACAAATACACACACACACACACACATCCATCTTCATTTATAGACATTTGTACAAATACAGGTTTGGTCAGAGAATGCCTTGGGATAGTCACTGAGGCATTAGCCCTACTCATCTCACATTAGGAAAAGAGGGATGCTAAGGGATTTTTACCTCCCTCTGTTCTTTTTCACAATTTTGTCAAGTTTTACCAATGAATGTGTATTATTTTTAATATACTTTATTTTTTAAAGCAATTTTAGATTCACAGCAAAATTTAACACTCCCAGACACACATGCATGCACACATACAAATGCCCGCACTGCTTGTGAAGCTTCCCCCACTATCATCATCCTGCACCAAAGTGGTGTATTTGTTGCAATTCATGAACCAATACTGACACATGATTATCACCCAAAGTTCATAATTTAATTTAGAGAGCACTCCTGGTGTTATGCATTCTATGGGTGTATATTTTTTTAAGAAGTAAAAATAAAGGTTTTAAAGAATGGATTAATGAACTATTCTTAGTTATTGATGGAAATCAGAATGTTATGCTATCATCTCATCTCAGTCTACCCCAATCTCTTGGACCCCCTAAATGAGAATGACTCATTAGAAGGGAGAATGTAGGTTTAACTCACTATAGCAATATTTTATTTGTACACCTTCTCCCTGCCTTGGGGTTGCTTGGAAAACTAAAATATACCAACTACTGCCCACCTCTCCCTTGGCCTATATCCCCATGGATCAAAAGAAGCTGAACTTCGAGTTGTAGTTTTAGGGGATGAAAAGAGCAGTGATGAGGCAGAAGGAGATGTCCAGTAGACAGTTCCTACAACAAAACTTCAAACTGTAGAGGCAAACTACTTAGCATATGCTATAATACATTGAACCCAAGAAATACTTTGGGTTGTATTTCAATAATATCCCCTGAATTCTCCATCCACACAAGTGGGGAAAATGGTTTCAACATGAAAGCCCTAAACTTAAGATTCTGGAGAACAATATATACGTGTTTTCATCTTTATAGCACCAAGATCTTGCATAAAGCCTGGCCTTGAGTCAGCACATAATAAATGTGTAAATGAATGAGAGAAGAAAGGTAGAGAAGAAAAGGTGAAGGACAAGGGGGACAAAAGATAGGAAAGACTTTATATTGTAGAGCAATTATCACTGACCTTTCGGTAAGATCCCTTACATTTTAACAAACTCTTCATGACTTAAAGAATATTTGTGTTCTTAAAGCTTTTATCACTCTTCACCTTTTTGTACAGATTTGGCTTCTTCCTTTACAGTGGTTCCCCAATGAAAATTGAATTTAATTTATTCTTTCCTCTTTATTCCACCACTACCTTCCAGATGACCACCATCTTAATTTTCATTTGAAATAACAACAAAAATAATTGTTCATTGCACACTGGTTAAGATTATATAAACCAACTTTCATTTATTATAAAATTCTCTAAACTTCTCACTACAGGATATCAACAAGATATTGATCACAGAGACCTCTGTGTCATAATCCTCACCCATTCTTTTCTTGGGAAGAAGAATCACAGAGTGGAAAAAGTTTGGGTTTAAATCTTGCTTCCCCATGCAATCGCTGTGTGTCCTTAATTCAGTTATTGGGATTCTCCGAGTATCAGTTTACTTATTTGTAAAAGGGTGAAAATAACTATTGGATTGTTAGGGTTACATTAACAGTATCAATATATCTGGAAACTGCTGTTTCAGTAATCTTTCTAGCAAGGCTTTATCGCCAAAGCAGTGAAGGAGGATCCCATTTTTTTCCATTTCTGCACTGCAGTAAGAGTAAAGGTCAAACCTTCAACCCTTCCTGGAAAATATTTATTTTAAATTTTTAAAAATCAGGGCTAGGTTTTAAGGAATGCCTAGGAGGTCTGGATGCTTGAGTCTGATGAATTTAGTGAGAGACACCTGGTTCCCAATTTTTACACAGGGCGGCAACTTTAAAAACAAAGAGGTATACCACCTGCTGATTTCTTGTTGGGAAACCAAGAATTATGTAACTCAAAATCATAAACAATCCTCCTACAAAATGAGAAGGCGTAGAAGGGACAAGTTTAATCAAGTTATGAACATTTTGAGACCTGGAACTACAAAGCAAGCGCAGGTGAAGAAATCTTCAGTTATAATGCTGCTGTATGCCAAGTCAAGCCTCAGTATAAACTTGAGGTGATATGATTGTTTTATTCAGCTCTGGCAGGAGAGAGCAAAAGGGCAGTGCAGTGAGAAGCCTAGACTGAAAATACTTTGATCTTTTGACAATTTTGTTTATGGAAAATTATCTCAGGTCATTAATTTAGTGGCCATGTGGCATAAAGAGTTCCTGAGAACAATATTATATTGGGGGTTGATGATTTAATACTATGAACTGTTGGCTGCCTTTCATTTTGATAGGGAAGGCAGGTGCATAAACATCAGTGTACCACACTTGATGTTGGCCATGATTTCTTTTAAAGGATCTCATTTGGCACAAAATTTCTTTCCTTTAGACCAGGGGTCAGCAAATTGTTTCTGTAAAGGGCCAGATAGTAAATATTTTTGGCTTTGCAATCCATATAATCACTGTTCAAACTGTTCAGTTCTGCTGTTACAGTACGAACCCAACAATGACAGTTCGTAAATGAATGAGCATGACTTCCTTCCAATAAAACTTATTTATAAGAACAGGTTATGGGCCATGGTTTGCTGACCCCTGCTTTACACCAATATACTCTATAGTCATGCCAGACCCGAAACAACCCATACTACCAGCTGACATCATTTCTTCATGTTCAAGAATAATTTAGTTGGATTTTTCAATAGAATGGATTTACATTGTGTATTTTGAGTCAGTGACGTAGTCCAGGAAATATTCCTACCATAAAAATACCATAGATTATATCTTCTCTTCTTACATTTTTCCCTTGGGTGATTTTCAGGATGTTGCTGTAAACTACCTAGTTCAACTTGTACCTCTAGTTTTAATCTTGTCTTTCAGCAAATTCTCCAGGAACCAATAAACCTTCATCCTTCATACAGTAGAAGCTCCAGTTGTTGTTTTTTTACATACACAGTGGATGAGCAAAGACAAATGTGTTTAAGACCACGTCTTAGCAATGTACACTTCAGAATGCATTGTTACTTATGTGTTAGTGAATATTAGGTAAGCAAATGAAAGAAGGAAGGACAGAGGGAGGGAAGGATTGAGGGGGAAGGGAAAGTAGTAGGGAGGCAGTGAGGATGGGGAAGGGAATGAAGGAGGAATGCAGGGAGTGGGGAGAGAAGGAGAAAAGGTGGAATGTAATTGAGCATCACTGAGTCAATGAGTTAATATGTCTGCCAGATCAATATGTGTGGTTCTTTTGGAAGCATATTTGTAGTCAAGAGCTTTCTGAATAAATGTACTTAAAATGTGTTTAAAGATTTCTCATTCTGACTAGTGTGGCTCAGTTTGTTTGGCATCATCTTGCAAACTGAATTGTCTCTGGTTCGATTTCCAATCAGGACACATGCCTGGGTTGCCAGCCAGGCCCCCAGCTAGGGGCTTGAGAGAGGCAACCAATTGATGTTCCCCTCACACACTGATATTTCTGTTCCTCTCTTTCTCCCTCCTCTCCTCACTTTCTAAAAATAAATAAATAAAATCTTTAAAAAATATTCTTCAATAAGGAGAGAGCAGTTCTACATTCACTGACTCAACAGATATTTATTAAGGAGTGTCTTTGTACCATGGTTTGAGGATACTGTGATGAACAAACTAGACAAAATTCCTGCCCTCATGGAACTTCTATTCTGTTGGCAGGGGGCAGATAATAAACAAGTCAATGTAGAGTAAGATGCCAAGTGACAGGCTTCTGGCTTGGCTACAACTATGAGCAGTTGGCGCTGCCTCATTCTTAGCAATTTTTACTAAAGAAACCATTTAAGTCTGTGATCCAGACTCTCTTCTTCCTCATTTTTCCTTCTCCAGAGTAGATCTGCACCATGGTCCTGGGGTAAAGTGGGAACCATGGGAGCAATGAAAACTGGGATCTCTTCCCACACACTGCAAAGAGCCCTCCTACATCAGGCTGGGGGACAAGGATGTGCTTCCCTCAAATGACTTGCACTTTCCCAGGCTGATAGCTGGCAGGAACTGTAAAACCCAGCTGGTAGCTGGGTTGGTGGCAGCTTCAGCAGCTAGTGTCAGTGGGCTACCCTTGATACCTTGAAGCACGTGCCGTTTCAGGGCCACATCAATAACAATAGTATAAACATGGCTAGTGCCCATGGCAATAACAGTCTGGGAACATCTGCTTTTTGTCTCTCAAAGCTCCATGCTACCCACCTCGAGCTTGGGCTCCTGATGGGATAAACAGAAAAGCAGCCAACACCAAGAGAAATAAGGAAGAACGTTGGCTGCTGCAGCAGCCAGACCAGCCGCTCCTTGTCCAGACGAAGACCGCCTTGGCTGCACAGTCAAGGAAAACTGATTAGTGTCTGGAGTCTAAACAGAAGGAGACTGAAAGAGTTGACCTCATCCCACCTCCCCACCCCCATGGGGCAGGGACAGCACACTTGTCACCAAGGAGCCAAGCTAGCTCCAGGAGCTGAGAAATCTTTCAAAGAAGCCTCTGAAACATCAGGTATTTGTGAGCTACCTGAGATGTGACTCCAAAAGGGGGCTGCGAAGGGGAAAGAGACCTACACAGTCTCATCCTACTGAGAAAAGACACAGTTCAGGGGAGCAATCATGGGCCATGTCATTTCCTGGTAATAATCAATGCCTTGCCCCTATACAGAGCTTTGTGCTTTCCAGAACACTCTCAATTTAAAAAATGAAAAAGTTGTCATTTGTTGAGGATTTATTATGTGCCAAGTGATTACTAAGCATATTATATCTATTATTTTATTTCATCCATTTGACCGCTCTTTAAGAGATAGTAATCATGAAATCCATTTTTAAGATAAAGACACTGCGGCTCAGAGAGTTTAAGTAAAACTTATTGAAGGTCATAGACATAGAAAGGAATAGAGCTGGTATTTAAACCAGGTCATCTGACTGTATCATATAATATACAGCTATTGATTTTCATCTTTCATCGTTTATCCCTCACCACACCCTATAAAATAAACAGATTGAGATTGTATAGTCAGGAAGTGTGCTGTCCAATATATAGTCATTAGTCACATGTGGATGCTTAATTTTAAATTAATTAAAATTAATAAAATTTAAAAACCTGTTCCTTTGTCACACTAGCCAAATTTCAACTGCCCCGTAGCCACCTGTGACAGCACAAATAGCAAGTATTTCCACCTCTGCATAAAATCCTAAGGAATAGCATCTAGAACTCTGAAACTTAGCTCAACCGTTTCTGACCTCACTACCAGGCACTGTACTGGAATGTATAGTGATGAAAATGCCACCATCATTTCCTTAAGATGGTGACAAGCTTTGGAAGCTGTGATAGATCAAACTACTTGCTGTGGGTACAGACCGAGACCAGACCCCTCTCACCTCTACCTCCTCCACAAGACTGGCATTCAGGCCTTGTAAGACAGAGAGAAAACTAAGAGGACTCCAAGTGTCCCGACACTGGGTATTCCTCGATGCGCTCTTGCACCAGGTTTGTGATCAAGTGGGACGTTCTCTGAAAAAGTTTGTGAAGACAGAAGTAAAAAGGAAGAGAGTATTTGTGTAGCAAAAACCACATCAAGGTGGACACATGGAGATAGCACACCGTAGCTGTTGGGAGGAGCGTTCTTGCACACCCAACAAGCCGTAGAATATATAAACCTGCTGCTTCTTTTGTGGACCCTGTCAGGACTCTGTGGAGACGGTCCTGTCTGATGGAGGCAAATACTCTTACAAGAAAATCAAAATCACACAACTTTCCCCCACAAAAAAAATTTACAATACTAATTGCTGCCTTACAGAAATGGTAGTACAGACGGTAGCATTTGAGAGCACAGATCCTTAGTTAAAATCCAGCTATACCTCTTCCTAGCTGTACAACTTTAAGCAAGTTTTACAACTTCTCTGAGCTTCAAGTTCTCTGTCCATAAAATGGAAATAATCTTAGATTCCCTGTATCTTAGTTTCCTTGTGAGAATTAAATATGGGATTTACTACTATTGTGCAACACCCACATATATCAGAAACCTGTGAATCAGCCTATAAAATGTAGCTTTTGTTTGCTAAAAACTATTTTACCCAGAGGTGTCAACAAATTTGACTTTTTCTAGACCTACACATTAAATTGGTTTTACTTTTCTTTCTATTTTATATATATCACTATGGCACTGAGTTAAATGAAAATACAGCGAATTGCATTCATTTGATTATTTTACTCATATATGGGCAGACTTCAGAGATATTGTAGGTTCAGCTCCAAGCACCACAATAAAGTAGTAGATGGAACTTTAGGTAGATAAACTTTTGTCTCTGTAAAGAAAGGAGAGAAACTAAGGGTAAGGAGATTAAATAAAGAGGTTTTTGTGGTTTTACAGCTAAGATGTGGTAAAATGTAGGGAGGAAGTGAAGTACAGTAGAGTAGTAGAAAATTGGAGGCCAGAGTGGAAACCATTAGAAAGTAGTATCAGCAGACCTGGATATCAGTTATCCAGCAGGCACTAGTGGCTGTGCAGGAGTGAGCCTGGGCCAGGAGAGAACAGTGATGCCATTGCTAGAATGGGGAAGTCAGGAGGAGGAGCCGGCGGAGGAGGAGGACCAAGTTCACTAATACCCACTCAAACCTGGTGCCACCCAAGCCTGATGCCATCACAGATGTCTTCCACCTTTTACCATTCCCTAAGATACTGTGGTAGTCAGCTATCATTGCACAACAAATTATCCCAAAACTTAAGCAGCATGAAAAACAGCCATTTATAATCTCACACAGTTTCTGAGGGTCAGGCATGCAGTCCTGACTTCATAGAATGGTTCTGGCTCAGGGTTTCTCATGAGGCAACAGTCAAGGTATCAGCCGGGGTCCTGGAATCTTCAGGCTGAGTCTGCACTGGAGAATCTACTTCCCAACTCACTTACACGGTTGTCAGGCCTCATTTCCTCACCGGCTGTTGGCTGGAGGGTTCGGTTCATCACTCTACGGGCCTTCCCATAGGGCAGCTCACACCACAGCAGCTGGTTCTCCCCACAGCAAGTAATCCCAAAGAAAGCTCAGGATGAAAGATACAGTCTTTTGTAACCCAATCTCGGAATAACCTATCACCACTTTTACCACATGCAGTTGGTCACACTGACCAGCCTGGCACAGTGTTAGAGGAAACTGCACAGAGCATGGCTGTCCTAAGCAGGCTCCATCAGGGGTCGTCTCCAGGGATGTACAGCAGCTCCAAAGCCTGCCAGTCAACATCAATGTTTCTCAAAGTGCCCCATTTTGTATATCACTTCACTGCTCCAGGACAAAGTATTCACCTCCTATCATCTGCTGCTGTTTCAGCCTAACAGCTCATGCTATTTTCAGCTTCTCTGCCCAGAGCCTCACCCTTCTATCACTACAAGAGTGATCCCTCAACACTGGAGATCTGCCTGTCTCTTCACAAACTCATACCTCCTGCACCCTCTGCTTGACTCCCATTGCCTAGGTGACAGGGGTCAAGCTCCTTAGTATAGGTAAGAGTCCTTCCTAATGTTCCAGCTGCATCCTCTGACACTCTCTGCCTTGGACTTTATGGTCTGTTGTTCTATTTCACCTACCTATGCCTTTGCTATTCTCTTCCACCACACCCTTCTTCATCTCTCCCCACAGGACAGCATTGTGATTGAGAGCACAGCCTTGAGACTCTGCCATGGGATTCCTAGCCAGCTCCACCCTTCACTCAGTGTACACTTTAGCCTACTATTTAAATCCCATGAAATGGGCATTGGTCAAATGATTTATTTGCATATGTTAATTTATATATCCGTATAATGATCTAAAGGTAGATGATTATTATTATTATCATTGTGCAAATGAGAAGACTAAGTCTCATAAAGTAAGAGCTATGAAGGTGTTTGCAATTATAACTATTTCTTGCTGAGGATGAAGTTGGATACTTGTCTCCTTCACTAAACCTCGACCTTCTAAAGACAATGCCTTCTTTCTGGCTTCCCATTGCACCTTAGGGGTAGCTCTACTGCTGTTGTTTAATGACTTATTTTTGTGTCTGCCTTTTCAGAAATCAGCTCTTTAAGGGCAGGGAACATCTCTCAGTCATCTGTGCCAGTTCACCATCCATGAATGTCTCAGCTAGTCCATGCTGGCTGATCTTAACTAAGTTTGTGGTACTTGTTTAATATCCTGGTGAAGCTATAGGCAATTACCAAATAAAGAAGGAAGAGAAAGGACAGGAGCTAAAGATAGAGTCTTAGGAAGAAAGAGAAAAAAGAGGCAGTGAAAAATATCTGCTTTGTTTTAAGAGGAAACAAAGTGTTCCTTAATAAAACTAAAACAATGACTCTAAACCTCTTATCTGAAAAACTTGAGATGCCTATGAATAGTTCCATCTAGTAGATGCAATCAAATTGAAAACCAACAATATATGTGATTTTTTCCTATGTGTCTTTCTCCAGGAAGAATGATCATATATGTGCACAGGCTGAAGCACAGCAACCAGAAAAATGGAGCTCATTTCCAAAGGCTCCTATTTCTGCCCTCTTCAAGAGCCATGAATCCATCTCATTGTTGCAGGCAGGCAGGCTGGTCTGTGCAACCAGGAAAATTGTCACATTTAACTACAAAATTAACTAATGGAGGAAGTTCATGAAAGTTATATGCTTTCATTATAATTTTTTTGCAAAGTTGTATTTATGAGAAAAGTATCAAAACAGGGAGCCTTCAGGCTATTGTGAGCTTTACAAAAACTTACATCCTTTACAAATGGTGACTTGTGACCCAAAAGGCACATTCAAACATAATCAGAAATAATATGGGAATTACGGTAATTTATCTTTAGTGATCTACTCTCTGACCAGGCTTGCATCTCAGACACACCTTATGTTTTGTTGTGTGTTAAATCTATGTGAAAAAAAATAAATCCCTCAAATTGGTCCTGTCAGGTGTTTCTAAAAAATAGTTTCCATATGATAGTGGCTCTTGTCAATATCCTGTTAAAGAATAAAATCTTTTTTAAAAGCCCTGACTTTGCCTAGGGACTTCAGTTTTCCTTCCTCCAGTGATATCCTTTTAAACATTTGCTTTCTCTGAATGACTTCTATATAACTATAAATCCTCTGAATGTGTTCTGTATAACTCTACTTGTGATGCATCTTGGAGTGTTACTGTGGAAATAATAAATGATTCCACATGTGTATGTGTTTGCCTCTCCAGGTATACTTTGGAATTTACTTGAGATATGTGATTTATACTCCTTGTCTGCCACCTCCTCCTTCTCTCTCACTCTCTTTCCCTAGCAACACCTTGACAGTGTTCACCGAGCAAGCACACAATCATTTTTGACTTATTGATAGCCTAATTAAAAAATAAAACTATAATTTATTGAGTAAAATGAAGCACTTCATGTGTGTTCTTTCTTCGGTTCTCACAGCAGCCCTATGGGTGTTATCCCTACTTTCCAGTGGTGGAAACTGAAGCTTAGCAAGAGAAAGCGACTTTCCCAAAGTCATGGCTAATGAATGAGAGGCAGAGCTGGAAGTCAGACCTGGGCTGTCTGACTCAAGAGTCTGTAACTACTTATAATTACTCTCATTTTCCATCATTGTAACTTGCTCCTTTGCAGATTAGAAAGAAAAGCATGTTCTTTGGGCTAATCAATCTGACATCTCTGACAAGAGATATTGGATAGGATGCTTGCTGTGAAGGCTACCAAATTCCTTCTCTAGTATTCATTTCTAAAAGGTTCTTGTTTCCATCCCCTTTAGAATAATGTGTGTGCCTCATTGTTGCACCCTGGCAGGTTTGTCTGTGCAGTCATTTGTTAAGTAGCCCACCAGCTAATACCTACTTACTGCTTAAAGTGTGATCCTTTGATTCTAGGAGAATCAACATCACCTAGAATGTTAGAAATGCAGAATCACAGGTTCTCCCAGAGTTACTGAATCAGAATCTACATTTTAACGATATCTCTATATGGTTTGTATATATGTGAAAGTTTGGAAAACACTGCCCTGCTTGTCAGTTGTCACATAAAATGGAACTTTTCTCTCCTGAGACTACTGGTAGAGAAGTCAAGATGGTCAGCAGATCCTGATTCAAGGTGAGTGGAGCAATGCAGCCACATAGATCCAAACAGCGAGGTTGGCTTTCTCTCAAAAACATACAACCATTGCCAGCAGGTGTTTCAGTTTCCTGTCTTAACCTTTTACTATTTTAAGTTAGTTGAAAATTCTCTAAATATAGAGTCATGCGTTAGGATTTAAATATAAAATCTGTCTAATGGTAGTTTTTAAATTCATTGTACTTTCCAGAGCTTGTCTCTAATGCCCATCTTTATGATATCCAAAGTTCATGTGACATTTTAATCTAGACTGATGTCAAAACATAACTTTGTTAAAGGAGAGGTTAGCTTAGGGTTAGAGCCCCTTTAAAGATCTTCTTTAAAATCTTCTTTCACATAGATAGAGAACAGACTGACAGCAGTCAGGGGTGAGAAGGAGTTGCAGGGCTGGGTGAAAGAGGTGAAGAGATTAAACAAAAACAAACAAACAAAAAACTCATAGACACAGACAACAGCATGGTAATTAGCAGAGGGAATGGGGGTTGGGGGATAAATGATGATGGAAGGAGACTTGACTTGGGGTGGTGAACATATAATATAATATACAGATGAGGTATTATAGAATTGTATACCTGAACCCCATATAATTTATTAACCAGTATCATCCCAATAAATTCAATTAAAATTAAAATAAATTATATATATATATATTTAATAAATACATATATTTAAATTTCTGTATTTATATACAACCAGTCTCCAGCATGTCCCAAATTGTGTTGTTGCTGTGGGGAGTTGACTAGAATGGCGTCACTATTTCTCTCTAACCGTTCAGAGCTATCCAGCCTGAGCAAGCTTTGTACTTGCACTGGTTTGAATACACTCTGTTACTTTGTAAATAGGACTAGTGATGATTCTGCAAGGACCAAACATGTTTTGTGTCACAATTTAGACCCTATTTCTTTTCAAAGAATACATTTAAATTTAGTGTATTTCTCCATGCTTCTGCTCAAGTATTTATCAAGTGATATTGCAGACACAAAACAAGTCAGACATGAGTAATTGTCCCCAAGGAGAGTATATTCTGACTGGCAGGGTAAGCTTTTACACAGGAAAAAATGGGAAAAAGTATAAATTAATTGATGCCATTTATTTAAAAGGTAGTGTATTCAGAGAAATAAGAGGATGGGAAGGACTCACAGCAGAGGAGAGACTGGGAGACTGGATAGACAAAGAGTGAAAGAGAGATTATTCCAAAAGGAAAGTAATCTGATCAAAGGGATAAGCACTGATGAGCGTAGAACATTGTTCACTACATCCCTGCCTGTAGCTAAGATATGCCAACTAAATACATACAGGGCTTCTGTGTTCCTCTTCAGCTAAAACTCTAGATTGAAAGATGCAGTTAATAAACATGTTCTTTAGAGGTTAACTAATAATTACATAAAATTGCATATAGTATATGCATATATAATTAAAAATTATGTATTTATTAATAGTATAAACCACAATGACTACATGATAACATACTAGTAATGTAGTTAATAGCATTAATAATCTATTGATTAATATTAATATATACTATATAATATACTTATGTATAAGTTTATAGTTATATAATATAGGTGTGTATGTAATAATTTATAATTAGCAATTTTAAGGTCTCTCTATATACCATGGCTGAGTGCTTTGTATTTAATACTCACAGCAACTTTATGGGAGTATTTTGATATCCATTTTATTGATAAGGCAGCAGCAGACAGTATAGAAACTTGAGCAAAGTCACATAGTAAATAGCAATGCTTGTACACAAATGAAAAATTTGAATGCAAAACCCACATTCTTTTATTTTCAATCCTCACCTGAGGATATATTCTTATTGATTTTTGAAAGAGAGAGGAATGGGGAGAAAGAGAGACAGAAACACTGATGTGAGACACATCCATCAGTTTCCTCCCATATGGACCCTGACTGGGAATTGAACCCACAACATAGGTATGTGCACTGACTGGGAATTGAACCCTCAACCTTTTGGTGTACAGGATGACTTTCCAACAACTGAGCCACCTGGACAGGGCTGCAAAACCCACATTCTTAAAACTATCTCGTGGTATCCAGATAATCTATTGTACATATTCTAGATTCTTGAATATTGTATATTCAAGCACAACACAACACATTAGGATATTAGGACAGAATAAATAATCCCTTTCAGGAATATCCATTCTGTATGGTAAGAGAAAGTATGATGTACAAGAGCTGAAACCCCTGGAACAAAATCATGTGGCAATAACCTCTTTCTCAAGTCCTGAACATACATTAAAAAAGGCATGGGGGTGAGCTTACTTGGGTAAAACTTAGAACTGATAATTTTGAATGCTCTACTCTTCTAGGCCAAAGTCCTGTGCCAGTTAGATTATTTATATGGCTGTGTGGCTGTATAGTGTCCAAACATCCTTTCCCAAGATTGCCAAAAAGGAAAGGCCTCAATTGAGAAAGACTTGAGGCATTTGGGAAATAGCACCCACTGAATTTTTTTTTACAGGAGTTTTAGAGTGTGTGTGTGAATTCCTCTCACTTTTTTTGGAGCCCCTGGTAGGCAGATTATCAAAAATGATTAAAAGAATAGATTAAGAGGCATACAGTGAAACATAGGTTTGAGAACCAGCCTTGCCACAATGCTCACGAGACGGATGTTCAATAAATGCTCAGCTACTATACTCTCAGTGTGGCCCTGGCCAGCAGCATCTATACCACCTGGGAACTTGTTAGAATGCAGAACCTTGGGCTCTACCTGAACTGGCTGGAAAGGAATCTCCAAGGACAAGGAATCATTTTAAACAAACTTTTCAGGGGTTTTTTGTTGTCTTTTGTTTTTTAATTTTTTATTCTTGTTCAAGTACAGTTGTCTCCATTTTCCCGCCAGCACGTCCCCCCATCCCACCCAACCCCAACTCCCTCCCTCAATCCTTCCCCACTTAGGCTTTGTCCATGGGTCCTTCATGCATATTCCTTGACTTGACCCTTTCCCTTCTTTTCCCCCATTACCCTCCCTCCCTCCTCCCTCTCTCTCATTATTGTTGGTTTGTTTTTTATTTCAATGTTGTTGGTTATATTTTCCTTGCTAGTTTGTTTTGTTGGATAGTTTCCACTTATAGGTGAGATCATATTGTATTTGTTTTTTGCCACCTGGCTTATTTCACTTCACATAATGCTCTCCAGTTCCATCCATGCTGTCCCAAAAGGTAAGAGTTCCTTCTTTCTTTCCATTGCACTGTATTCCATTGGGTAAATTTACCATAGTTTTTTGTTTGTTTGTTTTTTGTTTTTTTGTTTTTTTAATTTTATTTTATTTTTTCAAATACATTTGTCTCTACCTACCCCCCACCACTTTCCCTTGCCCCCTCCCTCCTTCCCTCCCTCAGCTCTTCCCCTTTGGTTTTGTCCATGAGTCCTTGCTATATGTTCCTTGACTTTCCCCTTCCCTTCCCTTTCCCTGCCCCCCCTCCCTCCTTCCCTCTTGTCTCCATTGATTTCTTTTCCTTTCAGTGTTACTGGTCTTATTTTCCTTGCATCTTTGTATTCTTGGTTAGGTTCCGCTTATAGGTGAGATCATATGGTATTTGTCTTATGCCCCCTGGCTTATTTTGCTTAGCATAATGCTCTCCAGTTCCATCCATGCTGTAGCGAAGTTTAGTAGTTCTTTTTTTCTTTCTGCTGCGTAGTATTCCATTGTGTATATGTACCAGGGTTTTTTGATCCAATCATCTACTGATGGGCATTTAGGTTGCTTCCAACACTTGGCTATTGTAAATTGTGCTGCTATGAACATCTGGGTGCATAGGTACTTTTGAATTAGTGTTTCAGGATCTTAGGGTATGATCCCAGCAGTGGAATATCTGGGTCAAAAGGCAGTTCTGTTTTTAGCTTTTTGAGGCTAAAAACCCACAGTGGCTGCACCAGTCAGCATCACCAACAGTGTTTTAGGGTTCCCTATTCTCCACAACCTTGCAAGTACTTGCTGTATGTTGCTTTCTTTCTGATGGCCAGTCTGACTGGTGTGAAGTGATATCTCATTGTGGTTTTAATTTGTATCTCTCTGATGGCTAGTGATGGAGAGCATCCTTTCATATTTCTCTGGGCCCTGTGTATGTCCTCCTTGGAGAAGTGTCTGTTCAGGTCCTTTGCCCATTTTTTAATTGGATTGTTTGTCTTCCTGGAGTGGAGTCATGTGAGTTCTTTATATATCTTGGAGTTCAAAACCTTGTCCCAGGTATCATTGGCAAATATATTTTCCTATATGGTTGGTTCCCTTTTCATTTAGCTAATTTTTTCTTTAGCTGTGCAGAAACTTCTTATTTTGAAGAAGTCCCATTTGTTTATTCTTCACATCCCTTGCTCTAGGGGACATCTGGGTGAAAATATTGCTGCATGGAATATCTGAGAGTTTCCTGCCTATGTTCTCTAGGACTTTTATTGTATTGAAACTTATATTTAAGTCTTTTATCCATCTTGAATTTATTTTTGTGTATGGTGTAAGTTGGGAGTCAAGTTTCTTCTTTTTTTTTTTTTTTTTTTGCATGTAGCCATCCAGATCTCCCAACATCATTTGTTGAAGAGGCTATTTTTACTCCATTTTATGCTTCTCCCTCCTTTGTTGAATATTAATTGACCATAGAAATATGGGATCATTTCTGGGTTCTCTATTCTGTTCCATTGATCTATGTGTCTGTTCTTATGCCAGTACCAGACTGTTTTGATACAGTGGCCTTGTAATACAGTTTCATGTCACGTATTATGATCCCTCCTACTTTGTTCTTTCTCAAAATTGCTGCAGCTATTTGGGGTTGTATATGGTCCACATAAATTTTTTAGTGTTTGTTCTATATCTATGAAATACATCATTGGTATTCTAGTAGGGATTGCATTAAATCTACAAATTGTTTTGGGTAGTATGGACATTTTGATGATGTTACTTCTTCCAGTCCATGAACATGGTATATGCTTCCATTTATTTGTGTCTTCCTTAATTTCTTCTTCAGTGTTGTGTAGTTTTCTGAGTACAGGTCGTTTATCTCCTTGTTTAGGTTTATTACTATGTACTTTATTTTTCTTGTTGCTATAACAAATAGGATTTTATTTCCTGATTTCTGATTCCAATATTTAATTGCTTGTGTACAAAAATGCCTTTGATTTCCAAATATTGACTTTGTATCTTTCTGCTTTGCCAAATTCACTTATTAGGTTGAGTAGTTTTTTGGTGAAGTCTATGAGGTTTTCTATGTACACTGTCATGTAATCTGCAAACAATGACAGTTTTACTTCCTCCTTTCCAATTTGGATGCCTTTTATTCTTTTTCTTGTCTGATCACTGTGGCTAGGACTTCCAATACTATTGTGAATAGAAGTGGTGAAAGTGGACATCCTTGTGTCATTCCCGATCTTAGTGGGAAAGTTTTTAGTTTTTGCCCATTGAGTATGATGTTGGTTGCAGGTTTTTCATATATGGCTTTTATTATGTTGAGATATGCCCCCTTGATTCCCACTTTGCTGAGTATTTTTTATCATAAATGGGCATTGTACCTTATCAAATGCTTTCTATGCATCCACTGATATCATCATGTGACTTTTTCCTTCCTTTTGTTTATGTTGATGTGTTACGTTTATTGATTTGTGTACATTGAACCATCATAGCATCCCTGGGATGAATCCCACTTGATCATGGTGGATGACCTTTTTAATGTATTGCTGGATGTGGTTGGCCAATATTTTGTTAAGGATTTTAGCGTCTCTGTTCATCAACAATATTGGCTTGTGGTTTTCTTTCTTGGCTGTGTCTTCATCTGGTTTTGGGAGTAGGATGATACTGGCCACATAAAAAGAGTTTGGGAGTCTTCCCTCTTCTTGGACTTTTTGGAATAGTCTGAGAAGGACAGGGATTAGCTCTTCCTTAAGTTTTGTAAACTTCTCCTGTGAAACCATCTGATCTAGGGCTTTTGTGTGTTGGGAGTGTTTTGATTACTGCTTCAATTTTGCCAGCTGTTAGTCTGTTCAGGCTTTCTGCTTCTTCTTTATTCAGTTTTGGAGGATTAAATATTTCCATCCCTTTACTTTCAGTCTGTGTAGGTCCTTTGTCCTGAGGTGGGTCTCTTGTATGCAGCATGTGTGTGGGTCATGTTTTCTTACCCATTCAGCGACCCTATGTCTTTTGATTGAAATATTTAATCCATTTACATTAAAAGATATTATTGACAGTTACTTATTCATTGCCATTTTTCCCCTTTGTACCTGTGTTCCTTCCTCTCTCACTCTTTTCCTTCATCTTCTTAAAGCAGTCCTGTTAGCATATTTTGCCGTGCTGGTTTGGTGGAGGTGTATTTTTTTCCCTTCTTTTGTCTGGGAAACTCCTTATTTCACCTTCCATTTTAATTGAGAGTCTTGTTGGGTAGAGAAGTCTTAGTTACAGGCCTTTGCTTTTCATGACTTGGAACATTTCTTGCCACCCTTCTGGCTTGCAGTGTTTCTGCTGAGAAGTCAGCTGCTAGCTATATTGGGACCGCCTTGTATGTTACTACCTGTTTCTCCCTTGTTTCCTTTAGGATTCTCTGTTTGTCTTTGATGTTTGCCATTTTAATGATGATGTGTCTTGGATTGAGCCTCTTTGGGTTCCTCTTGAATGGGACCCTCTGTGCTTCTTGGGCTTGTGTGACTTTTTCTCTCCTCCAGTTAGGGAAGTTTTCCATCATTACTTTTCAAACATGTTCTCTATCCCTTGGTCCTCTTCTTCTCCTTCTGGTATCCCTATTATACAGATATTATTACATTTTAGGTTGTCCCACATTTCCCTCAAAGCCTCTTTATTCTTTTTGAGTCTTTTCTCATTTTCTTGCTCTTTCTATGAGCTTTTATCTACTTTGTCCTACAGCTCGCTGATTCGATCCTCTGCTTCATCCAGCCTGCTTTTGATTCCTCCTACCGTGTTCTTCAATTCAGAAATGGTATTCTTTATTTCCTCTTGTCTCTTATTGATAGTTTCTATGTCCTTTTTCATGCTGAGATAGTTTGTAGTAAGTCCTTCATAGTTTCCCTGTAGTTTTTGCTAATTCTCTTTGAGTTCATTGAGCAATTTGGGCTTCCTTAGAACCATTGTTTTGAACTCAATATCTGATAGTTTTCTCACCTCTATTTCACTTATTTCTCTTTCTGGGGATTCCATCTTTCCCTTTGATTGGGGAGGGGGGTTCTTTGTCTTCCTATTATTTATGAGACTCTTCTTTTTTGCCTCTGCTTCTTAAATTGATCTGTCTATACTTCCTGACCTCATGGTATGAACTTCTATGGTAGGAGACATGTGAGATTCAGTGGGGCAGTCTCCTCTGTCTCCTGAACTTGCTGCTCTTTGGATGTCTTTATGCTGTATGTTGACTCTCTAGAAATAATGGGGTTTTGATTGTTGTTTCGTTGTTCTTTGATGGATCCTTCCCTCCAGCTGGTTGATGAGGATCACTCGGCCCACCACATCTTGTATGTTTTTGTGCAGGTGCTGCCAGAACACAACCACAAAGCCCAGGAAACAAACCCAGATCTGTAAAAATAGCTTCCCCCAGCAATCCAACTAGCAAATTAACCAGTATAATAAGGCTGTACAGAGATTAGTACTACTATAAGAGAGGAGAGAAATAAAATATTAGTGTAAAATCTAATGACTTAATATGCACAAACTTGATGGACCCAAAATGAACATTAAAGTTATGTAGTAAAGAAAATATCACAAATCATGGAGCAGACCACAGTGCATTTCATCTCAGTCACCTCTAGTTTTTACTACTGCTTTTTCTTTCTGGATCTGCCTCTGGTGATGTCAGATATTGACTCCGTATGACCTTAGGCAGTCTGTTCTAGACTTCCAGGAATCTACTGTGTGTGGCTCTCTCCCTCAATTGTTAATCTAGTCCCTCTACACTCAGCAGTCAGGCTTAAGCACCACTGGATGAGGCAAAATCCCTCCTGGAGGGGTTGGAGCTATTTTTCCCCCTCAGGCTGATCAAGCGGGAGTGGTCTTCCTGAGCACATGGCTGTTGTTGTATAAGGGATGACTCAACACCAGGATCCAATTGGCTACTCTCTCATTTCTCTCCCCAAAGCCTCTGTCTCCAGTCTTTCCTTATACCTCTAGTCCTCTCTTCCCTCCTCTGTTTACCAGGGATCTATCTGTGGCTACCACTCTGCACTCAGCATTCAGGCTTAAGCACCACATGGTGGGGCAGAGTCCCTCCTAGTGGTGGGGCTATTGCTTCCCCTCAGGCTGCTCAGAGGGGAATGGTCTGCCTGAACACAATGGTTGCTGCCATATGGGAGATGACTCAGCACTGGGATCCTGCCAGCCATTCCCTCAGTTCTCTCTCCAAAGCCTCCATCCCCAGTCTCTCCTCAGGCATCTCTAGCCCACTCTGCCCCTTCTTTTGCTGGATTCCAGGGTAAGTGGCTGCAACTGAAAATTTATGTGTTGAACTTTTAAACAGCTTTGTGTCTCCAGCTGCCCATCTCTGGTAGAGAACAACCCTGCCACTTTTTGCAGCTGGCTGTTATCTTTTTACTTTTGGGGCTCTGGTGCTGTAGTATGGGGATCCCTGCTTATGGTTTAGACCCCACTCTTCTAAGAGGGATCCAACTGGCCACTTCAATATCCCTCTGGCGCTGCTGCCTATGGGTGCCCAGCCAGCCTTCTCAAGTCTCCACTGTACTCCTTACCAGTCAGATTGGGCTAAAGCTGATTCTTCTCTGTGTCTGAGGTTATAAGGCTTCTCTCTCACTACTGTTTAGTTGTTTGTCCCAAGTGACTTCTCCACAATTTAATTGTAATTCCAGGTTGGTCCTGGGAGGAGGTCAGTGTGACTTTCATTCACTCCTCTGCCATCTTCTGCTCTCAACTTTTCAGATTTGAGAACCAAGGTGCTGTGCCTCACCTCCTTATCTATAAAAGGAGATAATGTAGTAACAGTATCCTCTTCACAGTTTTGTTGTGAAGACTGAGGTAATATACGTAGAGTACGTAATACATTGTCTATAGTAAAAGTGCTTAAAAATTATTATTTTCCATGACTTTATTTTATTTGTTTATTTTTGGTTAAGTAAAGGTAAGACACCTCAAACTAACCAGCTAACTCTGTCTGTCGTAGGCTTCAACCTAAATCAATTCAGAGTTAGTGATGAAGACTTGTCTGACATCTGCCTAAAGTTATTAAGAAAACTTGAATTGTCAAACAGATTTCTGTTGTGGTCTTTCTTAGGCTTCTGTTAAAAAAAAAAAAAAGAAGGTCTGTGGATGAGTGTTTTACAGCCAGTCCGGAGGCTCCACAGAACAGCTCTGATGGATATGTGTGTCAGATTGTAAAATACCTGACTGGAGCAGTTAGAATGGACAATATAGAAATCTGCCCCCAGGTTTCACATTTGGGAACACAAATGCTTATGAACTCCTTCTTCCCAGGATAATGCGGCCCTGCTGCCATTCGCTGTGAAGGGCCCATATACCCCATGAGTTGAGTAGACTCCTGATAAGACCCAACTTCACCCATCACCAGTTTCAGACCAACTGAATCCATTATAACTTCTGTTCAGCTTTTGGTTAACATTTATTTATATGAATTTGAGCATCTATCTGGCTTACAGACTTCTAGCTTCTCACTTTCTCTCTTGGAGAAAGATCAGCAAATGTTTCTGTAAAGGGCCATAGAGTAAATATTTCAGGTTTTGCTGGCCATGGGATTTCTGTCACAACTACTCAGTTCTGCCATTGTAATTCAAAAGCAGTCAGACAATGTGTAACCAAATGAGTATGGCTATGTCTCAATAAAACTTTATTTACAAAAACAGATGGCAGGCCAGATTTGCTGACCTAGAGTCTCAAAACATCTAAAAAGAATGACCCAGATGACCAGGAAGAAGAGTAATTCAGCATCCACAGGTACAATTCTGGCTCAGAAGTAGTCTCTGGCCTGAGCTCAATATTGTCTCGGGTAATGGAAGATAAACAACACTAACTGTCTGTTCAGACCAGTTGGACCAAGACCCATTCTGAAACTACCTGTTCCCATTTGTGGGAAAACACCTTCTCTTGGTTTAAATACTTTTAATGAAGGTGTTGCCTCACAGTTTGGACCAAGGAAAGCAGGTTCCAAATCTGAAACAATGAAGTCTTCCTCTAAGTGATGAGATAAGAATGGAGATGTTTCTCAGACATTGATGAAGTTGGAGGCCAGGGTCCAGATTCCAACCAGAACAGTAGGAGTGAGTGCCAGGGTCTTACTTTTCCAGAATCAGTCAGGTTACATAACTCCTGCTGTTTAGAAAGAACTAAATTGGTCCCTCTGCAAAGAAACAACCCAGAGGGTGTATGTGTAATAAATCCTTCTGCATCCCTGTCCTAGGAATTCTAAAGTAATGATATGAACCTCTGTATGAGACTGCTGCAAAGAAACCAGTCAGCACACAATGTGACCTAGGCTATCGTTCATCTGCAGGGTTCTGCACTGCCAAGTATGGTCTGTGACTCAGCCTTGTCAGACTTATTCATTCCAAATTTGGAATTTGCTTTGTTCCTGGAATTTGCTTTATAACACAAGTCATTGGTTGCTTGCCCAGCAGCCATCCCAATTCCCACTCTTTTTCCTTGAAGAAGAGACCCTAATTTTGTTGAGGTATCCACATGAACAAAGATAAATCTTACTAGTTTAATTCAATCATAATCACCCTTACCAGTCAGTGATTGGTTTATGGATAAGTGTGTAACCCATCACCACCTAATGAAAAATGAAGAAAAATCTACTGAGAGACTTCTAGAAAAGTTATTCTCTCTCCTAAAAGGAGGAATCGGGGCAAAGGTGTCCTGCTGTCTGCATTGTAGATATAGACCTTGGCACCATGGTGGCCTGGGGGAAGCTAAGCTGTGGATTACAAAGCAGAATAAACTCTGGAGCTGCCTTAGCTTGAGTCTGATTATTGAGAAAATAAGTGTTTCTTATCTTGTTAACGGACTTGAATTTTCTATTTCTTGAAACTCACAGAATCCCAAATGATACGCATTCGTGTTTGGTCTCCATGAAGCCCAGTTCCCTCTGGTCTAGTTGTTTTCACTATCCCCACCTCATCTTATTACATGGTAGAGACTTAGGATTTCTGTTTTGTTTTGTTTTTCATAATTGGTAGCCCTTGAGGTTGAGCTCTTATCTTTTAGGACTTGACCAGGGAGCCACTGGTCAATTTGTTGTTTTGTTATTAGAAGTACTTGTAATAATACCCCATGTTTCTTTTTCATTCATTCAGCACAATTGTCCTTCCCTAACAAAGGCTGTAAGCTAGTGGATACAGTCAAGTAAGCAATTACGTGCAATGTAATGATGAACCATAGGGAGAACTGGGGGCTGGTAGAAGTCCAGAGGGAGGCTCTGTTACTGGCTTAGCCAGCAGTCACACCCTTTGCATTTCTTCCATGTCTTCAGAGCCTCTTCCCCTGTAAATGCATACACTCAAACTTTCCAGCCTCCACTGCAAGCAGGGCATGTACATATGCACCCCTCTGGTCAGGGAGCTATAAGGGAAAGCCTTCAAAAGATTTCTGGGAGGGGTTTTCCTTAAGGATTAAGACCATCACAGACAGGCGTCTTCTTTCCTTTGTGCTCTTCGTGTTTCATGAGAGGCCATGATTTGGAGCTATAGAAGCTATCTTGTGACTATGCGGCAAAAGCCAAGACAATTGCAGAAAGGTTGAATCCAAGTCTTGACATTATTATAGCATAGAATTAATTGCATATCTGTATACATCCCAATTTCTTGTTATATGTGTATATAATGATCATATCTTTGTATTTCAGTATCTGTTACTTATAGCCAGCAGCATAGTAAATAGTACAAATGGTATCTAACCTGGGCTGGGGGAATCAAGGAAGGCTTCTTATAGAAAGTGCCTCATGAGCTAAAGCATGAAAAATATGTACATGTTATATAATAGAAGGAAAGATTATAAAGGATCCAAAGACTTGAGGGAAAGAATAAGGCAAGTTTAAAAACAAAATAGGTGGCTGAAGCTTAGAATATTGTTTATGGGGTGGCAGGAGATAAAGCCAAAGAAGTATTGGGGGTATGATAAATCATACATGACCTTGTAAGTCATGTTAAGAAAACTTGACCTTTTCCTTCAGAATATTAGGAATACTATATAGAGCCTTTGTCATTTTCAAGGTCAAAGTTATTACCCCTTTTACACACCCAGATCACATTGTTGATGGTTTGCTGTCATTTGGTCCTCTTAGGAGTTGTAGTTTGTTATTTAAGTACCTATTTCCTCCAGTTGACTAGAAGATATAGGAAGGTAGGAGCTATGACTTACCTCAATATATCAAGGTTTAGTGAAACAAATTGCCTGTCCCATTATAGTTTATAGAATCTGAACCTATTTTAAAGTATTTAAATACCACCTTGTCTTCTTTGAGTCTTTCAATACCACCATGAAGCCTAGAGGGGTCAAGAGAGGGGTCAAGAGAGGGGTCAAAGCTTCTCACAGCTGGTTAGGGAAGAACCATGAGGGCTGGAACCAGGTTGTGTCTCTCTTGGTCCAAAAACTGCTTTTCACTATATCATACAGGTTTGCCCCATCTCAAGTGCTTACATCACTAAAAGTTTGTACATTTATTCATTTGCAGTGAGGTTCCAGTTTGATGAAACTTTTTGAAAAACTCCATGTAATCATTGCCAGAAGCCTTCTAGTGGTGGAAACATCCTGTCACACTTTCTTTTCCTGGGAAGAACTCAGAGAGGCCCTTTGAAGTTAGCAGATGTAAGGCAAGTAGGCCTTCCATGTTGTGTTTTGAGAAAGGGAAGCATTCCCTGCATCTCCTGGTTTGCAACATTCATAGCATACTTAAGGCAGGAGGACAAATTTGTGTAGGAACTGAATTAATTAACATAACTACCTGCTCTGACAGATAAACCTGAACATCTCAGTGACTCAACTGAATAATTCTATTTCTTACTCACATAAAGATTAATTTTGAGAGCAACTGTGTCAGAAATCTCAGCTCTTTCCCTCTTGTGGGTCTGTCCTCCCCTCTGTCAGATTTTCTGAGTCTAGTAAACAGATGGAGGAAGAGAGAGAAGAGCTTTGCACAAGCCTAATTTCTGCCCATACTCCATTGGGCAAGACTCAGTCATATGGTCACACCTAACTGTATGTGAGAATGGGATGTGGTCTACCTGTGTGCCCAGAAAGATAGCTAAATGAGTTCAGTAGACCAGTGGTCATCTCTGACTTAGGAACCAAGGGAATCTCAAGAAAAAAGGGGCAACACCTTTTACATTGAGGTTTTACCTTGTAGAGTGTTTATGATAAACTGGGATAATCAAAGGAGGGTGGGGTACCCAGAGGAGAATTTACCATAACAGATGGGATAGGCCTGACCTGTCAATTCACCTCAAAACCAGGATCATGTTTCTCATGGGAGAAGATTAGTTCCAAACATGATATGTGGCTGAAGTTAGAAATCCCTCCTTATTCAAATGGGTGAGTGCCCATATACTAAAAGAGCTATGTGCTAAAGAATTTTATGTATTATGTGGAACCCATAACCTAACATAAAATGGTATAATACCATAAAGTGACTCACTCATTTAATCATTCATTCATTCAGCAAAACATATGGAGTACCTACTGTGTGCCCAGCACACTGTAGAAGGTGCTGGGATACAGCTGTCTTTGCCCTCATGGAGAGAAAAGGTAAATAATAAATAAATATGAGTTCAAGTAATCATAAGTACTAGTGGTTTTCTAGATTGGACAGAACAGGATACGATAAATGTAACTAAGGGAGAGAAGGGCTTCATTTTTCCACTTCTAAGACCCAATAAGACTGCTACTGGGCCAATTATGGCATGTGCCTTGATAACCAAAAAGTTTTCTTCAGTAATACAAGATGACTTCACAGTCCTGGACATCTTGCCTTCAAGAGCCAACTATGTAGTAACAATACCAAAAGTAGTAGCACAACCTGAGCTTCACATGCAGACTAATGATATTTTCCAGGTTATCTCTATAGGGGACACCAGCCAAGAAAGACCCTTTTGCCAGCAAACACCTCTGGGATTCTGAGACTTACTCCAGGAAGTAGAACCCCTCAGAGATACCCTGATAAGGGATGGGACTTCAGAACTGTGCATCTTGACTAGTAAGAGGAATGTGACCTCACAGATGAAGGAAGGCATTATCAATTCCACCTTCATTCTACAATTATTTATTAAATGTTGTCTGTGTGTCAGATAGTACATTAAGACAAGGAGATAAAGAGGACAAATGTGTTATAACCCCTGACTTGTTAGGTTTTAGCCTAAGGAAAACTGAGAGAGCTTGCCAGAAAAATCAAAGCCAGCCACACTTGAAGTTTTGTGCTCCAACTACAAATGAAGCATTTAATCCAACTCTGGAAACTTGAGTTTAGGTATAAAGCCTCTGGTGCTGCTTGTTGTGTTTCCCCCCAAATACATGGGGACATTTTGTTCCTGCCACACTCCTCCCTGACTTACCCTTCCTGTTAACAAGTCTGCAGGTGCTGCCCTCACAGGGGACTCAGCCTCACTCCTCTTCATGATCTGGCAGCTGTAGGGTTCTCACAAGGCAGTGTCCTTAGCTTTTCCTAGAATCCAGCCCCAACATGTGCATTCTGATCCTGACCTGCCCAGATCACCCTGCAGCTGCCAGATACCACCGGTCGCTGGTGTGTGTCATTTCTCCAAAGTCAGCCTTGTCATTACACAGATGCTGTCAGAAGCCATGTCTAAAGATTTGGCGAAAACAGCTAGTCCAGAAGGAACATTCGGTCAATCTGGTTTGTCAGAAGGCCAAAAAATAAGATATTTGTTTGATTGAATTCATGTAAGAGTTGGTTTGCTTTATTTTTAGCTGAATTTGGTCTTGTTAGTTCATGTATCTAGGCACACTTCTCATCTCCTAGGGTTACAAGAACTCACAGAGTCAACAGCCACCACAACAAAAATGTGTCTGTTTTTCCCACAATATCTTCATCTTATCTTCATAACTGTCCCAGAAAACCCTTGAAGGCAAGAGTTATTTCATCTTCCCCATTGCACAGAGTGTTTACTATTTGTGTCAGTCAGGATGTTGTCAGGAAAGAGACAGCCTACTCAAATGGAGTCATTTGAGGAGAGTCCAAACAGAAGAACAGTTTGCAAAGGTGTGGGCAGGTGTAGAGAAATGGTAGGGGACAGGGCAGTGACAGGGCACAGAGAAGAGAATTATCACGAGGCCTGAAAGGACATAAGAATAAAGTGAACCAGAGAGACAGACAGCTACCTTTGTCCAATGAATATATGCACTGTGTGTCAAATCCATAGCATGGGAGCTGGGGGGATAGAGCTTAACTCCACTCTCCTCCCTCCCTCTGGGCACCTTCCTGGAGGTAGTAGTAGCTTCACTCACCTGGAATCTAAAGGGCCCAGAAGTCTGTGGATATTAACTCATTATCTGTCAGCCTCCTGGAACACAGAAGAATCTAGAGGGTGAGTAGTAGAGCTGGAGGGACAAACAGGTTACCAGCCTAGTGCTGTGTTAACTGATTTCCAAAAATAACTGATTCCACACCTCCCATGAGTCAGCATCATACTTCTCAAGTTAAACACTCTTGAACTTGGGAGAACTTTGAAAGCACCAAACCCTCTGTAATGCATAAAATTCTCTCAAGTATCCTCAACAGGTGGCTTTTCAACCTCCTCTTGAATGTCTCTGTTGAAGGGAGATCACTGATTAAAAGCCTCCACAACCCAGCTCCCTTTAAGGTCCTAGTTTTGTCCTCTGAGGTTACCAGAATAAGTCTAAATCCCCAACTTCTGTTCACCAGGGGGAATTCTTGAGTCTTAAAATTCTGCATTTTGTGCACAGACAACCACCTCCTTAAAAGGAAATGGGCTTGAGGGGAGAAGCTACAAAACTTGAGCCTATCTCTTAGGCAAAGTTTGAAAAGACTTCAAGCTGTGGGGAGGGAAGGGAAGCCACTTTTCTCTTCATATCCCAACATAATGCATCCACAACTCAAAGCATCCTAAAAATGAAGATGTGACTCTGACATCCCTGGGAACCAGAGCTAGGACCTTGCAAGCAGATGTAGTTCTATTTCAAAGCCACATGCTCCCCTCGGCAACACAGAAGAAAGTGAGAGCAGTGGGTGCCAGCAGCCAATATAATTAGTGAAAACCTTGCAGTGAAAATATCCTTCACCAGCTCCAAGGACCACACTGCAGCCAGTTATATTTCATCTTCTAAAAAAATCCACCCTACAGAAAGTATTCTGCATGGAAAGGGCAGCCTCATTTGCAGGAATCAGTGTAAAACGCAGACAGTAGTTTATTTGTTAGCTGGTAACACATGAGAAATGGAGGAGAGATTTGTTTTCTGTAGCAGTAGGCAGATGAAGCCAGCTGGCCATGTGCCTGCAACAAAACCAAGAAACAACTAGGTCTGTGTGAGACTGGGTTAAAAAGTTTTAGAGTTGGTGGGCCAGGGAAGGGGGCTCCAGTAGAACATCAAATGGGCAGGAGGGAGGACAGAAAGTTTTGGAGTTCTCTTGCTGGTAAACTCAGGTACAAAAGCATGTATAGATTAGCTCCTGAGTCCCAGGGTCCCATCTCCTGCCTGTTTTCAGCTATCACCACATCAGTATTTCATTAGGTGCCCTGGATTTGGTCCTACTTCCTTTTCTCCAGTTTGAAGAATTGAAATTAAATCATTTCCACTTTGTATGCTTCTATTCAGTAGCTGCAAACCTAGGAATATCAAGTTAGGAATATGAAGAAGTAGGTTTCAGTTGTTACTCCTCTCTTTACTGTATAAAAGCAAATGCCACAGCAATCTTGTGAGAGAGGCATTTTTATCAGCCCAGATTTTTAACCATATAAATATTTTCAAGTTTGTATTAAGTAAAATTGACCTTTTTTCTGTATGGTTGGCTCTGAGTTTTTATAAATGCACAGTTGTGTAACCATCACAATGAAGATACAGAAGAGTTCTGTCACCCCAAACTTTATCTTTCACTAAAACTTTGAGGTCAATCCCTCCCCCAACCCAGCACTAACCCCTGGAAACCAGTATTTCTCTGTCCCTGTAGTTCTGTCTCCTCTATTAATAAACTGTCATATAAATGAAATCATACAGCATATAGCCTTTTGAGTCTGTATTATCCACATTTTATGAATAAGTCAAAGCAAGCAGGAGAAGTTCACTAGGTTGCCCAGGGTCACACAGCTAGAAAAGCAGAGCAAAAATTGAAGGGCAGGCCTGCTGATTCCAAGTCTTTTCCTTTCTCTCAGTGCTGGTCTGGAATCCTGCTTGGCCTCAGTTTCCTCCTCTCCTTTATTGATTTTGGGGGAGGGTGGCACTATGAAGTCATGGATATGCATGGCAGAATTGCTTCTTGTTTCTGCCAGTCTATTCCCTGAAGAATCACCCTACTGAATTTGGTGTCATGCCTTTGAACTTGGCCATAATCAGTCTATTTAAAGAAACACACACACACTCTCTCTCTCTCTCTCTCTCTCTCTCTCTCTCACACACACACACACACACACACACACACGCTCGCATGCGCACACATACACATTCCTACTAATGCTACAAACATCTCAGGAGGTTAAAGGACGTCCTGGAAATAAGAATCACTGCTTTCCTCAACAGAGGAAAAGCCACAGATTTATTTAATGGGATTTAGGTTGTGCAGGGGTATTTTGGTCATCTGAAGGGCTTTTTCTTTCTCAGGACACAAAAGTAACTGCTATGAAATAAAATTTGACTTAACTATTATGTCACAAGAAGTAAACATCATCTGCTGACCTGATGGCTTAGAAGACTCTCTCTGAACTACTTCTGCTAAAGGCTTTGAAATGTTTGCTTTCAGGCTGGATTCAACCATCAAGTATTTGGAAAAGCACATGCCATAGCCCCACAAAGCAGGTCCCTCCTTTGATGAAGATAAACATGCAGAGCTATGGTTTTCTTGCAGGTGCACAGACAGATAATGGCTGGTCTCTCCTCCACCCCTGCTCCCTGTGAACAGTATTGAGTGAAGGTCTGTTGTTCTTTATTTCTGCTGTGGGGAGTTGGGGGGATGCACTTTTAGAAATTCGCCCAGCAAAATTTCATGAGGGACCTCAAAGCCCTTACTTTGCTCCAGCTATGCCCAATGGATATATAATGCACCATATACACAACTTTACATTTTTTAGTAGAGATATTTTTAAAAGTAAAAATAGTTGAAATTCACTTTAATAATAATATTTTTTAAAACAATATATCCAAAATATGTAATCAATATACCATTATTGAGATGTTTTCTTTTTTTCATATTAAGTCTTCAAAATTCAATGCATGTTTTACACCCACAGCACATCTCACTTTGGACCAGCCACACTTCAAGTGCTGTGTGGCCTGTGATTTGTGACTACTATACTAGAGAGTACAGCTCAAGGGGCAGAGGTAAATTCACATCCCAACTGAGCCTCTGATAGCCATGTGATCTTGAACAAGTTATTTAAACTGCTGCACCTTGGTTTTGTCAGTCAAGAAAATGACAATGAAGAATCTATGCACCTCAATGTTCTTAGCAGCACAACTTACAATAGCCAAGTGCTGGAAGCAACCTAAGTGTCCACCAGTAAATGAGTGGATAAAAAAACTATGGTACATTTGCACAATGGAATACTACACAGCAGAAAGAGCTGCTACCACTTGTGACAGCATGGATGGAACTGAAGAGCATTATGCTAAGTGAAATAAGCCAGGCAGTGAAAGACAAATACCATATGATCTCACCTATAAGTGAAACCTAACCAGCAAAGCCAGCAGGCAAGAAAAATATGACTAGCAACATTGAAAGAAAGAAGAAACTGACAGGGATGGGAGGGAAGGAGGGAAGGAGAGAGGTAGCAGGGAGGGGAAGGGGAAGGGTCAGATTGAGGAACAGTTGTGAAGGACACATGGATGAAGCCATGGTGGGGAAGGATCGAGAGGGGTAGGTGGCGGTGGGTGGGGCAGGGGAGAGTGATGGTGGGAAAATGGAGACAAATGTATTTGAACAATAAAAAAAAATTTAATAAAAGTAATTCAAATATTAGAAGAAAACACTTTAATCTTTGTGTAGGAAAAGTATGTAAAAACTGATATGGATATATCAGATATCTGTTGTTAATGGATATTTCCATTAATAATAGATATATCACTTAATAAGTGAATTAAGTGAATTGCAAAAGATCCTATGGCATCTTTCATGTAAGTAAAGAGATGGGAAAAAATATGTATGCACCTGCCCCCCAAAAAAATTTTTTTAAAAGAAAATGGCAGTGATGTCTACTCACAGAGTGGGTGTGAAGATTAAACAGGATGAACCAAGTAAGGTGCTCAGCAGGCTGTAAGTAGTCAATGAATGTGAGTTGTTATTATAGCATAATTATTATTGTGTTTATTGGTATCATTATTACTGTTACCGTTGCTGTTGAGAAGTCAAACCTCACTAGTCTGTCCCTGGATTTCTTATGGAAATCAAAATTGAAACCAGAATCAGATTCATTAGCTCCAAGTTCAAGGTGAATTAGGAAAAAGACAGTGGAAGACATAAGTCATATTTTTATAGTCCTGAAGAGTTTTAAAAAAATTCTTTCCTTTCTTCTACATTATTTCTTTGATGGTCACAATTAACCTGTAATTTATAAACTGTTTTATCTTCATGGATGAGGAAAGTGAGGTTCAGAAAAGTAGGTAAGGTGTCACCCAACCAGAGCAGGAAAGTCAGGGCTTGACTGTGAGGTTTTTATCCCCAAAACAATTTCTCAAATAACAAAACTTTCAGAGCCTCGGGCTTGAGTCTGAATGCTTGTTCTTCTGCTCATTGAATGTGCCAGGCAAATTGTCTGACCTAATTGAGGTTGCTTACAGCAACTGTAAAGTGGTAAAAAATACTTGCTTCATGCTGAGTCTTAAAGGTTAAATGTGGGGGTTTGTATACTGAGTAACAGGGCACTCCACAAATGGTTGACACTCTGTGTTGGTTACCTAAATGAAATCACCTATACTCTCAAGTTGAATGTTGAGTTGGTTGGATGTTGGTATAAGCTTCAGATAGAAACCATCAGTGGCCAGTAGTTTTAAAGAGACACTGAGACCAGAAAAGTGACTAAGGGCTGGGGGCTGAGCATTAGCCTCGTGCTTTTTATGCCTATTGATTGACTTCAATGAGCCCATCTGGGTTCACATGCTTTTCTTTTGCTGCAAAGCATTCCTTGTCTCCAATATCCTGTACAGTGGCCTCATCTTGAAGCCAACACTGCCATTCAGCTAGCAGGAAGCATGCTTAGCTCTTCAGTGAAGGCCTGAGGGGAAAAAATCATGTCACATTAAGAGAGGTATGGCTTGGGGTCTTGGCAGGACACACATGACTCCCTCCCATTGGACAGTGGAGAAAAGTTTAATAAAAGTGCAGTGTTACTTCCAAAAGGGTGGGTAAGTTTAAGAGAAACCAGCAAGGGGTGGTGCAGAACCTGTGTTCAGCTATTGAGGGGCTGTATCAACCCAAGCTTGAAGGAGCTGCAGACAGAACCAGATGTCACCTGGAGAAGAAATTCTAGTGTACTTGAGGGATGCCTGGTGGGAGGTGTGGCCTTCAGTAGAAAGACACAACCAAACTGTGGCAAAAGGAACAAGGGAGGAACCAGGAAAGAAGAAGGAAAGTAAGCATCATGACCTCATGCACTGAGCAAGGTCCTTGGATGGCTGCATTTAACAGGAAGTCAGAGAGCGAGGGAGCCCAATGATGGAGCCCATTGATGGAGGCCATGCAGACCAGCACCCTGAGAGCACGGGGCTGGTAGAGGGGGAGTACATTTGGAGAAGCAAATTAAAGATATCCAGTGCAATAGTATCATTTAGTTTGGGTCTTAAAAACTGTCCTAATGACTGGCTCTCCAGCTCCTAAATTTAAGAGGTGTTTCGGAAGAAAGCATGACCACATTGTTGCCCTTGAAGTCCTACCCTTATAAATTCTTCCAGGTTCATGAACTTACAGTCCTCTTTCTTTCCAAAAAAATTTTGTTCTGAACAATAGCTTTCCAACCTGCATGACATAGCAGCGCTGTAAAATGTGTTCAGTGTATGACTTTAGAAACCAGTATGAGAGAACTAACATTTACTAAGCCCTATGATAAACTAGGCAGTAAGACAGGTTAACCCTCTTTCTGTGCCCTCAGGAATTCTATCATCTAACAGGAAAGGGGAAAACTAAGCTTGAAGTTTGCCACTTTAAATGTTAACATAAGTGTTACAAAGGCACATTATAATGAAAAACAAGGTCTGGCTCTTTTTATAAGGTTGAAAATGATTAACACTCATCTGAAAGATGTGATTTAAACCAAGAAAAATAATTTGATATTATGGAAATCTGATGAAGGTGGACATGGTATTTCTGGTGAGCAAAAAGAAAGACTGTATTTCCCACAAACAAAAATATTGGCCAAAAAGTCTTAGTTCCTCACCCAGATTTCTTTTCTGAGACTCTGCCTGATTTACTTCAAGCTTTTAAGGTAAGGAAAGGGCAAATCAAAATGCAGAAGCCACCCGCAGAGACGTAGCCCAGAGTGCCTGTATAGCTGCATCCCTGGCCCTAAACTTGATCAAATGAAAACCAAAATAACTCACTGACACAGTGGTTGTAATGGGCAACACAGAGAAGGAGCAAAAAGGAGGAAATGGCTGTGTCTTCTTTTATAAGATACATAATCGGCAAAAAAGTTTATAAAATTTAGTAAGTAAATCAGTTAATGATTTTTTTGAAGAAGAGGGGTTTCCCATTTTAAAACTAGAGATTACCCCCAATCCCAATGGCAAAATGTGTTCTGTGTTCAGAGTCAGTTGAAAAGTCAACTGACTTTCAAGTATTATACTGACTCTCATAATATAATACCCAAATATCCAGAATCTCATAATATAATACCCAAATATCCATGTTTAATTATAAACTAGCCATCATACCAAGAACCAGAGCAATCTCAAGCAATGAAAAAAAATCAATATTTATTAACACCAAGATGGCAGAAATGTTAGAATTATGTAATAAAGAGTTTAAAGCAGCCATCATAAATATGCTTCAATAAGTACTCATAAACAAAAAAAAAAAAAAGTAGATACATTTTACTTTTCAGCTGACTCTGAACACAGAACACATTTTGCCATGACAAGGACACAGCACAGTAGCCATTGAGATTGGGGGTAATCTCTAGTTTTAAAATGGGAAACCCCTCTTCTTCAAAAAAAATTATTAACTGATTTACTTACTAATTTTATAAACTTTTTTGCTGATTATGTATCTAATACTCATGTGGAAAACTTCAAGTAACACACACACACACACACACACACAAATAGTGAAATATCCATCATCTGCTGTCAACGTTCAGTAAATCTGTGTATATTTGGTTGCTGTATCTATTTTCTTTTTCCTTTGACACATTTGGGATTCCTCTCGGTCCCTTTCTTAAAAACCACCTTTAGTCTAAAAGAGTAGCTCTTACTCAGGGCATCTTAAAATCCATTAGAGAGTTCATTTCTTTAAATAAAATAAAAACAAACTTTCCCATGAAAATGATGATTCAGTAAATGGGAACTTGATGGACCTGGGGCATCCTTGAACTTGTTTCAGCTCCCCTCAGAATTCTGATCCACATCACCAGTTCTGAATCAATGCATTCCAATGGGAAAAAAATAACAATGGGTTCCTTGTAATATATACACAAACATCCTCATTTTTAACACAGCATCTTTTTTTTTTAATAAGTATTTTCCTACATCACAAAATGATTCTTTTTATTGTGGCAAAATATACATAGCATAAAATTTACCATCTTAACCATTTCAAGTGTAGAATTCAGTGGCATTAAGTGCACTAACAATCTATTACCACCATTTATTTCTAGAACATTTTCATCTTGCCAAACAGAAACTCTGGACTCATTTCTTCTATATCCCAAGGCCCTGAAGGAAAATAATACTCTTGAACATCATTTCATATTGCCTACAAAATATTCTTTATGTGGATATGCTATTATTTACTGAACCATTATTATAACTTTAGAAATTATGTTGTTTCCTGCAGCAAATATATGTTTGTGGGTGTTTGTATATGTGTGTCTATATGTGTGTTTCTATTTTGTTCTGTTTTATTCTTCTATTTCTTAGATATTCTATATTTTCAATTATTACAAGTGTGTTTGCAATTGCTCATTGGAACATTTGTAGAAGAACTGCTATAAACTTTTTATAACATAATTCCTTACCTATATTCACATGTATAATTCATATATAATTTTATAATATGTAACTTATATATATAATGTACATATAATCTCCTTGAAATAAACTCCTGGAAGTAAATTTACTGGATCAAATACACAGTATTTTAAAAGTTTTAAAGCTCTTGACAAAATAGCTTGATCAAGTCATTATAATTAAAAAAGATTCTTTCACCACAATCTCTCTAAAACTTTATCATATTTAGTAGGTAAATAATATCTAATAGTCCTAACTTCCCTTAAATAGCTTATTAATGAATAATATATTTTTACATACTTATTACCCATTTCTTGTTTTGTAAATTATCAAAATATTTGACTGTTTATCTGCTTGCATTCATTTTATTAACTTATTTATTTTGTTTAGCATTGATATAGAATACTTACCTTTGCCAATAATATTTATTGCAAATATTATTTCTAGTTTGTTGTTAGATTATTGTTTTTGTTTTAAAAACACAAAGTGTGAGATGTTTATGTAATAAAATCTTTAATCTTTGGGACTACTGTCTTTTTCTTTTCTTTTTATTACGGAGAATTTTAAGAATACACAAAAGATATGATTATATTGTAAAATCCTATGAACTCATCACCTAGGTTCAACACTATTTTTTTTAAGCACAAAAGAAATGGCAAAGAAAAAGGAGAGCAGAAACTAGTGATCCTACCATTGTATGTTACTCATTTATGATTTAATCTCTGTCAATAAAATAAGTATAAAATAATAAGGCTCATGTAACATGATAGAGAAAAAACGTTTTCCAGAAAACCTAGGTGAAAAGAGCCAGAATAACTGAACAAAAATATATGAGGCTCTGATATTCCTGAAAGGCAGGACAAAAAGAAAACCTAAGTCATATAAGAAGCATTTGAGTTCACAAGAAATGATGAACCTTTTCTTTATATGAAATTCAAGGAGGAATGTTTTATTTAAACAACTTTGAACAAAATGGACAATGTCTTCCAAAGTACAGCTGCAAAGGATAACAAAGCAAACTTTAGATTACTTTTTCTTTTTTCAACTTTGGATAAAAACCAAAGTCTGTTTTTAATCACTGTCTTGAGCTCATTTCAACCAAGAACTAAAGTAATGTAATCCAGGTATATAGTTTTTTTTAAGATGTTTAGAGAAGCTAAGACCTTAAGTAACACATTTTTAATTAATGGTAACTGTGTCATGACTAAAAGACTCATAAACATGTCATTGTTCTCTTAGAAAAAAATGGGAGATTGAGTTACCTCATTTTTGATTGGTGATTCTCAAAATATGGTATAAGGCTTTTTATGATAGGTGTTAAATGAATTTAAAATGCATTTTTTTAAGTTTCTCTTTCCAGGTATGATAGAATAAGCACACTATACCCCATACCACCCATTCAATGATGAAATACTAAGTGTCTCCTCTAAAATTAGGAATAGGGCAAGAATGGCCACTCTTACCACCCCTATTCAACATCATACTGAAAAGGCAAGGAAAACACAAAACTGTCCTTATTTGCAAATGACATGACTATTTATGTAGAAAATTCCAAGGAATCTTCACAAAACCTCCTGGAACTAATAAATGAGTTGACAAGGTTGAAAAGTATAAGAATGTAAAATCAAACTATGTACTCGTAATGCAAAATTGTAAACTAAAAAAAAATTTTTACAACAGTACCATTTTTAATAGCTCCAAATATAGATATTATATAATAAAACAAGTAGGATCTATATACTAAAAGCTACAAAATATTTATTTTTATAGCAGCTCTATTCAAAATCACCAAAAACTTAGAGCAATCTAGGTGTTCTTCAACAGTGTACATATAAACAAACCATGGTTGATATATATAATGAAATATTACTCAGTGATTAAGAAATGAATGAACTACTGACATACATATTAGCATAGATGAATCTCCAAGACTTTGTAGCAACACAACTGAAGGTGCTATAGTGTCAGAGAAAGCCAGCTAAAATAAGATATTTAAATAAGATCCAGAATCTCATAATACCCAAATATCCATGTTTAATTATAAACTAGCCATCACACCAAAACCAGAGCAATCTCAAGCAATGAAAAAAAAACAATATTTATTATCACCAACATGGCAGAAATGTTAGAATTATGTAATAAAGAGTTTAAAGCAGCCATCATAAATATGCTTCAATAAGTATTCATAAACAAAATTAAAGCCAATTTAAAAAGTAGAGGAGAATCAAGAGGCGGAGGAGTGAGGGGAAGTCACACTGACCTCCTCGCAGGACCAACCTGGAATTACAGCTAAATTGTGGAGACATCACCTGGAACAAACAACTGAATAATAGTGAGAGAGGAGCCTTGTAACCTTGGAGACAGGAGAATCAGCTTTAGCACAATCTGACTGGTAAAGAGTGTGGTACAGATCTGAGAAGGTGGGTGGGGCACCCACAGGCGGCAGCACCAGAAAGATATTGTAAGGGCCAGTGGGATCCCCCTGAGAAGAATGAGGTCTAAACCAAAGGCGGGAATCTCTAGCCCACAGCACCAGCGCCCAAAAAGTTCACGGAAAACAGCCAGCTGCGAAAAGTGGCAGGGCTGCTCTCAACAGGCGGCTGGATAGCAAAGAACTGTTTAAAGGGCCAACACATAAATTTTTATTTGCAGCCACTTACCCTAGTCTCTGGCAAAGATGGAGGGCAGAGTGGGCTAGAGATGCCTGAGGAGACACAGGGGAAGGAGGCTTTGGGGAGAGAACTGGCCAGTGGGATCTCGGTGCTGACTCCTCCCCCATGAGGCAGCAGCCATCCTGCTGAGGCAGAGACCACTCCCCCTGAGCGGCACCAGCATCAAAGGACCCAATAGCCCCTCCCCCAGGTGGGATTCCACCCTGCCCTGTGCTGTCTAAACTGCCACCTGAGTGCAGAGTGGCAGCCACAGACAGTAGATCCCTGCTAAAGGGGGCACAGAGAAGTCTGGCAACACTTGAGGAGACACTGGGGACAGAGGCTTTGGGGAGAGAATGGAGAGACTAGCCGGCTGGATCCCAGTGCCGACTTATCCCCCATACAGCAGCAGCATGAGAGGACCCAATAACCCTGTCCCCAGAAGGGACTCCACCCCACCCTGAGCTGTCTAAGGCAGGCTGCTGAAGGCAGAGTGAATAAATTAACAGCTGAAGGAGACAGCCACAGACAGTAGATTCCTGGAAATCTCGAACAGACTGCCTAAGGTCAGACAGGGTCAACATCTGACATCATCAGAGGCAGATCCAGAAAGTAAAAACAGCGGTCTCCAACCATAGCGGTTCACAAGACAAAGTCAGGAAATCAAGACAGATCAACTTAAGAATCAGAAGCTAAAGAGAAGAGTCTCACAAATAATGGGAAGACAAAGAAATACTCCCCACTTGAAGGGAAAGGAGGAATCCCCACAAAGAGAACTAAATGAAAGAGAGGCAAGTAAGCTATCAGATATGGGGAGTTCCAAACAATGGTTCTAAGGAAGCTCAATGAGCTCAGTGAGCTCAGAGAGAATTAGCAAAAACTATAGGGAAACTACGAGGACTTACTGCAAACTATATTAGCATGAAAAAGGACATAGAAACTATCAATAAGAGGCAGAGGAAATAAAGAATACAATTCTGAATTGAAGAACACAGTAGAACGAATCCAAAGCAGGCTAGGTGAAGCCAAGGACCGAATCAGCGAGCTGGAGGACAAGGTAGAAAAAAGCTCCTAGAAAAAGCAAGAAAATGAAACAAGACTCAAAAAGAATGAAGAGGCATTTACAGAAATACAGGACAACTTGAAACATAATAATATCCATATAATGGGGATAACAGAAGGAGAAGAGGATGAGGAAGGGATAGAGAACCTGTTTGAAAAAGTAATTATGGAAAACCTCTCTAATTGGAGGAGAGAAAAATCAGGAAGCACAGGGAGTCCACTCAAGAGGAACCCAATGAGGCCCACTCCAAGACATGTCATCATTAAAATGGCAAATATCAAAGACAGAGAATCCTAAAGCAAGAAAGGGAGAAAGGGGTAGTCACATATAAGGGAGCCCCAATTCGGCTAGCAGCTACTTCTCAACAGAAACACTGCAAGCCAAAAGGGACTGGCAAGTAATATTCCAAGCCATGAAAAGCAAAGGCCTGCAACAAAGACTGCTCTACCCAGCAAGGCTCTCAATTAAAATGGAAGGTGAAATAAAGGGTTTCCCAAACAAAAGAAGGCTAAAAGAATACACCTCCACCAATCCATCACTGCAAAATATGCTAACGGGACTGTTTTAAGATGAAGAAAAAGTTTCTATGAATACTCAGTTCCTTTCAGAGTTGCCAATACTTGATATTGCCAACATTTTTAATACTCATTATTCTGATTGTGACAATGATGTTATGTTAATTGTTCCTTTACTATTTGTTAAAACTAAACCTGTTTTTGTATATTTCTTGCCTATTTCTATTATTTTTTTTTAAAAAAAAGCTTTAAATGACTTTTTGGTATTCTTTATCCATTTATTGATTAAAGGTTTGTAGAACTTTTTCCCTAAAAAAAAAAAACAAGAAACAAGAAACCTATTAACCATGTTTTAGATGTGTTGCAAATACTTTTCTATTCTATTCTCTGTCCTTTAACTTTTCTTATATGTGTATTACTATATTGTTAAATATTTAATATAGTCATATTGTCAGTATTTACTTTATAGCCTCTGGGGTTTAATATTTTACTTCATGTCATGAAAAATATTAGTTCTATTTTCTTCTAAAACTCCTTAGATTCTGTATATTGATTTTTAACTCACCTGAATATTTCTTGTATAGTGTATGTAATGGGGCTCTTTATTTGTTTTATTTCAAGTAATAGTGGTCCATGCATCTTATTTGTGGAATAAGCCTTATTTTCCCCATTGATTTGAAATATCAACTTAATCATATATTACACTGTTAGACAGATATGTACATTTGTCTTTAGAATGCTTATTATATTACATTGTTCTACTTGATTATTTCTGTGCTGGTGTCATGTTGGTTTAATTGCTGAGACTCTATAATGGTTTTAAATTTTTTTAATATTTTATAATTAACTTTGACATTTAAAAAATAAATAATTTCCATCTACATTTAAGAAAGAAAAAAAGAGAGATGGAACTCCTACCTTTTGTGACAACGTGGATGGAAGTGGAGAATATTAAACTAAGTGAAATAAGCCAGTTGATGAAAGACTATTACCATATGATCTCACCTATAAGTGGACTCTATTCAACAAAATAAACTAATGAACAACATAAACCACAGGCACAGAAAGATGGAGCAGACTGAAAGTGACCAGAGGAGAGGAGAAAAGAGGAATATGTGGAAAGAAAGGGAAAGGACTAGAGAAAGAACATGTATACATGACCCATGGACATGAACAACAGAGTGGAAATTAACAGTGGAAGTGGGGGATGGGGTAGGATGGGTGGAGGGGGTTAAATGGAAAAAATTGAGACAACTGTAATAGAATTAACATGATTAATAAATAAAATATAATTATAAAAATAAATAAATAAATAAAAATAAAAAGTAGAAAATCTCAGCAAAGATATAAAAGATAAAAATAATCACATGGAAATTTTAGAAGTAAAAAATAGAATAATCAAAATTTTAAAACTAAGTTAATGGGTATAATAACAGAGTGAGGAAACAAAGGAAAGAATCAGTGAACTGGAGGATAGAATAATAGAAATTACCCAATATGAAAAACAGAGAAAAATAGACCAAAAAATAAATGAAGAGAAGCTGTAAGACTACGACATTCATGTCATCAAAGTCCTAAAAGAAGAGAAAAAGGGAAGGGCTAAACAGTACTTGAAGAATTAATGGCTGAAAACTTCCTAAATTAGCAGAACCATAAACCTACAAACTCATGAATCTAAGCAAACTCCAAAAAAAATTTGTTTTAAATCATGGTTCAACTATATTTAAAATAAAAGGATGGAATGAGATGTGATGAAAATATTAAAAGAAAGCATGAGTGGCTGAATTAGAATCAGATAGTATATACTTCAGAGCAAAGAAAATTACCAGAGACAGAGAAGAATGTTATATAATGAAAAGAGGGTCTATCCACCAAAGCAACATAAGTGTGTATACACCAACAACAGAGCTGCAAAATACACAAAACACAAAATGATAGAACTGAAGGAGAAATAGACAAATCTAAAATAATATGTGGAGACTTCAATATCCCTCTCTCAACAATAAATAGGACAACAGGACATAACATCAGCAAGGATATAGAACTCAATAGCATCATCAACCAGCAGAATCTAATTCAACAGTAATAGAATACTTCACTGATAATAGCAGAATAGGCTTTTGAGTATCCGCAGAACATATACCAAGATGTAGCCTATATTTAGCCATAAAAAAACCAATAAATTAAAAAGAATTAAAAATCATACATAGCATGTTTTATGACCATCATGAAATTAAACTAAAAAAGAAAATTAACAGGAATATCTCAAAAACTTGAAAACTGAGGCTATACACTTAAATAATCTATTGGTCAAAGAAGTCTCAAGAGAATTTAAAAACACATAGAACTGAATGAAAATAAAAACACAGCATACCAAAATTTGTTAAATACAGCTAATACAATGCAGAGAGGTAAATTTGTAGCACTAAATGTATATAAGCAAGAAAAATCTCAAATAAAGAATCTATTTCCCACCTCAAGAACCTATAAAAAGAACAAAATGTACTCAGAGCAAGAAGAAGGAAGGAAATAATAAAGATAAAAGTAGTAATCAATGAAATTGAAAACAGACAAACAATTTTATAGGAAAAAAATCTATGAAAAAAGAGCTAGTTTTAGAAAAGGTGAATAAAATTGACAAACCATGAACAAGACTGTTAAAGAAAAAAGAAAGAAGACACGAATTACCAATATTAGGAATGAAACAGGGACATTTCTATAGAGTCTGTAGACCTCAAAAGAATAATAAGCAAATACTATAAATAACTCTATACATACAAATATGACATCTTAGGCACAAACTACAATGATGATCAAGCACAAACTACAATTCACTCAATATGAAATAGGTCACTTGTCTATACATATAATTTAAGAAAATTGGATTTATAATATAAATCCAAAAACATACATCACAGTCAAATTGGGACTATTCCCAGGATGCAAGGTTGGTTCAATCTTCAAAAATCAGTCATTATACTCTGAAATATTAGCACACTAAAGAAGAAAAATCACCTGATTATATCAATAGATTCAGAAAAAGTACAACAAAATTCAGAACACATATGAGAAAGACTCTGAGTATCTACAAAAAACCACACACAAAACAAAAAACCTAAGAGCCAACATTATACTTAATAATGAATGACTGAATCCTTTATCCCTAAGATCAGGAACAAGGCAAGGATGCTCACACTTACCACTTTATTTAACATGGGGCTAGACAGTACAATCAGAAAATAAAATAAAATACAAATCAAATGGAAGAAAGAATACACTGTCTCTCGCTGCAGGTGACACAATTATCTACATTTAAAAAAAAAGAACTCTACCAAAAAATTCTAGAATTAACAAGTGAGTTTAGCAAGGTCATAGGATGCAAAATAAACATTTAAAAATTAATTTTACTTCTATATACTAACAATGAACATGTGGGAACTAATGCTGAAAATTAATAGCATTTGAAATCACTCAAAATAAAAATATTATATAAAATATGTACAAGGCTTGTATTCTGACAAGTACAAAATGTTGGTGAAAAAATCAAAGAAGATCTAAACAGAGAGATATATTGTGTTTATGGGCTGAAAAACTCAACACAGTAAAAATGTCAATTCTTCCCAAATTTTATACAGGTTTAATGATATTCCTATAAAAATCCCAGCACATTTTGCGTATATACAGAAAATATTATTCTAAAATTTATATCAAAAGACAATAGAACTAGAATAGCTATAATAATTTTGAAAAAGACTAAGTGGTAAGAATCAGTCTACCCAATGTCAAAAGTTATTATGAGGTCAGCCTGGGAAAATGTCCAGCCATTGCTAATATAACAAGAATGGTTTGCACTACATCGATGAAACCTGAAAGCCAAGTAGAGTGATCTGGAATGCACATGTATGAACAATGGTGACTTCACTGTACTAGTCAGTGGGGGTGGTAGATGCTATTGAGTGAGCTTGTGTACTGTGTGCCCTTTGCATTCAAAATGACTGAGCAAGTACAGCAAGAAATCTGTATCAAATTTTATGTTAATTTGAACATTCCTTCACATAAACTATTCAGATAACTCAGAAGGCTACAGCTATGGGCAACTGGTTATTGGCAGCTTCATCAAGACAATGCCCCCACTCATGTATCACATTTCATGCAGAGTTTTTTGGTGAAACTTCAAATCATCCAGATGACTCAGCCCTACAGCCCATATTTGGCACCCTGTGACTCTGGATTTTCCCAAAAATTAAATCACCTTTAAAAGGGAAGAGATTTCAGACCATCGATGAGATTTGGGAAAATACAATGGGGAAACTGAGAGCAATGTGGAGAATTGTGTGAGGTCCCAAAGTGCCTACTCTGATGGGGACTGAGGTGTCATTGTCATCTGTACAGTGTTTCTTATATCTTGTATCTTCTTCAATAAATGTCTCTATTTTTTATATTATATGGCTGGATACTTTCTGGATAGCTATAGTAAATCAAGACTGTGTGATGCTTTTCTGGAGAGAAAGACACATAGATCAGTGGAACCAAATATGGAAACCAGACATACAAGAGAGGACTTCAAAAAATGGAATTTATTTATACAACATTGTGTATTTATTCTTACATGTTTAAACTTTAGTTACCTTCAAAGCATTCTCCACTTGATGCAATACACCTATTGAGACTTTTTTCCATTGCTCAGGATAGTTTTTGAACTTGCTGATTTTGATGCCATTTAGTGCTCCTGCTGTTTTTGTTTCACCTCTTCAACATCAGCAAAACATTTCTCTTTGAAGACTTTTTTCATCTGGGAAACAAATTAAAAAGTTGCTCAGGGAGAGATCAGGTGAATAGAGAGGGTGGGCCACAAGGGCCATGCCATTTTTTTGTCAAAAACTGCTGAACACTCAGCACACATAAATCAGTCATCATGAAATGGGCAAACACATTGAAAAAAATCTTCAAAGAAAACATTCTGTGAAGCCATACATAGCCCCTCATAACAATGCCAGCTGGTATATTGATAAAGATGGGTTCCAAGAATACTCACCGAGCAGGGGAAGACTATAAAACAAGGGGCTCACTCTCCAGAAGGAATTTGGGGTTCCCCATGTATATCTACATATATATACCCAATTGAACAACTAAATGAAGGAAAGATAGCCTTCTCAACAAATAATGCTGGATAAGGGAGACATCCATAAGCAAAGAGCTGAATCTCAACCTAAACCTCACACCGTATAGAAAAACAAACTTAAAAAGGATCATGGAATTAAATGTAAACTATAAAACAATACAAAAATAGGAGAAATATTTGTGATATGGGGCTAGAGTTCTAAGCTTATACTTGACACCAAAATGATGATTCAGAAAAGAGAGGAAAAGGATAAATTGTACTTCATCAAAATTAAAAACTTTTGTTCTTCAAAATACCTATAAAAGAATGCAAAGATAAACAAGAAAAAAACTGAGACTGAGAAAAAAATATTTGCAAAACACATATCCAACAAATGACTAGTATCTATAAAAGGATTCTTATATTCAACAGTTTTTTAAAAAATAGCCAATTAGGAAATGTGCAAAACATATTTCCCTGAAGAGGACACACTGATGACAGTAAACACATGAAAAGATGTTCAACATCATAAGCCATTAGGGAAATGCAAGTTAAAATCACAATAAGATAGCACTGCACATCTTTCAGAATGGCTAACTAAAAATATAGACAATACTAAATGCTGATGAGGATGTGAAGAAACTGAACCATCCTGTATGTCTGGTGAGAATGTAAAATGGTATAGTCACTCTGGAAAACAATTTGGCAGTTTCCCAAAAAGGTTACATACTGTAACATTTCATTGATTTAACATTCTTAAGAAGGAGAAAACTATGCAAATGGAGACCAGATTACTGGTTGCCCAGGATAAAGGTGAAAGCAGGGGTGGGAGAGAAGTAGATATGGCCAGGACATCAGAGATTGTTGTGTTGATGAAAATGTTCTGTCTTAATTGTATCAGTGTCAATAATGTAGTTGTGATATTAATGACAGTTTTACAATATGTCACCATTAAGGGAATCCACATAAAGTGTACACTAGACCTCTGTACTATTTCTTACAGCTGCATGTGATCCTACAATTATCTCAAAATAAAAAGTTAATTTTTTAAAAATGTATGTTTTTCTTTTGGGGCTTCTGGGTGAATGGTTTGTAATTCTTTGGTCTTTGATTTTTATGTATCATTATGGGCTACTTAGTAGTAACCTAATAGAAGATTCAAAATGGATGAGAAGTGAGAAGTCACACTGACCTCCTCCCATGACCAATCCGGAATTAGAACTAAATTGGGGACAAATCACCTGGAAAACAATGGAACAAGAGCGAGAGAGGAGCCTTAAAACCTCGGACAGACAGAGGAATCAGTTTTAGCATAACCTAGCTGGTAAGGAGCATGGTAGAGGCTCAAGAAGGAGGACTAGGTGCGCACAGGAGGCAGCGCCAGAGGGATATTGAAACGGCCAGTTGGATCCCCCTGAGAAGAGCAGGGTCTAAGCCATAAGCAAGGATCTCCAGCCTACAGCACCAGAGCCCAAAAATCACACAGACAACTGCCAGCTTCAAAAAGCGTAACAGTGCTCTCTGCCAGAGACAGGTGGCTTGAGCCATTTAAAGGGCCAACACAAAAATTGGTACTGGCAGCCACTTACCCTAGGATCCGGTGGTGGTGGGAGCAGAGTGGGATGGAGACACCTGAGGAGAGATTGGGGGAGGAGGCTTTGGGGAGAGAACTGAGAAACTGGCCAGCAGGGTCCCACTGCACACTCATCCTTCATTCGGCAGCTGCCATCTTTCTTAGACCACTTCCCTGAGCAGCAGCATTGTGAAAGGACAAAATAGTGCCACCCCCAAGAGGCTCTGCCCTAGCACAGTGTGGCACAGGCCTGGGTGCACAATACAGAGCAGCAGTCACAGATCCCTGGCTAAAGGGATACAGAGTGGTCTAGACTCGCTTAAGGAGAGTATGGATACAGAGGCATTGGGGAAAGAACTGAGGGAGTAGCTAGGGAGATCTTGGTGGTGATTCCTCCCCTATATGACAGCAGCCATCTTGCTCAGACAGACTACTGCCCTGAGTGGCAGCAGATTGAAAGGTCCCAATAGCCCCGAACATAGGAGGGACTTGGCCAGACCCAGAATGCTGAGGGCAGAGTGACTAGATTAACAACTGCAGGAGACAAGCATACAGTAGATTCCTGGAAGTCTCCCACAGACTGCCTAAGGTGAGACAGGGTCAACATCTGACATCAGCAGACACAGAACCAGAAAAAAAAAGTGGTATCCTACTATAGAAGTTCACACCATGAAGTCAGGAAGTCGAGACAGATCAATTTAAGAAGCAGAAACAAAAAAGAAGAATCTCACAAAAGTGGGAAGAAAAAAACACCCCCCAATCGAAGGGAAAGGACCCCCAGGATGAGAACTAAATGAAATAGAGGCAAGTATACTACCAGATATTGAGTTCAAAACAACTCTAAGTTCTAAGGATGCTAAGGTTCTAAGGATACTCAGTGAGCTCAGAGAGAATTACAAAAAACTACAGAGAAACTACTGCAAACTATCTCAGCATGAAAAAAGACATAGAAACTATCAATGAAAGGCAAGAGGAAATGAAGAATACAATTTATGAATTCAAGAACAGTAGAAGGAATCAAAAGCAGGTTAGGTAATGCTGAGGATGAAATCAGTGAGCTGGAGGACAAGGTTGAAAAAAGCTGCGAGAAAGAGCAATAAAATGAAAAAAAGACTCAAAAAGAATGAATAGGCATTGAGGGAAATGCGGGACAACCTGAAAAGTATAATATCCATGTAATAGGAATACCAGAAGGAGAAGAGGACCAAGGGATAGAGAACATGTTTGAAAAGTAATGATGGAAAACTTCCCTAATTGAAGGAGAGAAAAAGTCACACAAGTCCATGAAGCACACAAGGTCCCATTCGAGAGGAAGCCATTGAGGCCCACTCTAAGATACAGCATAAATAAAATGGCAAGTACAAAGACAAAGAGAGAATCCTAAAGGCAGCAAGGGAGAAACAGGTAGTAACATATAAGGGAGTCCCAATACAGCTAGCAACCGACTTCTCAACAGAAATACTTCAAGCCAGAAGGGAGTGGCAAGAAATAGTCTAAGTAATGAAAATCAAAGGCCTTCAACCAAGACTGCTCTACTGAGTAAGGCTCTCAATTAAAACTGAAGGTGAAATAAGGAGTTTCCCAGACAAAAGAAGGCTAAAAGAATACACCTCCACAAAACCAGCACTGCAAAATATGCTAAAGGGACTGCTTTAAGATGAAGAACAAGAGTATATGAATATCCAGTTCCTTTCAGAGTTGCCAATACTTGAAATTACCAATATTTTAAATATGTATTAATCTGATTGTGACAATGATATGTATTTTATTTGTTCATTTATTATTTGTTGAAACTAAACCTGTTTTTGTGTATTTCTTGCATATTTCTATTATTTTTAAAAAGCTTTAAATGACTTTTTGGTATTCTTTATCCATTTTTTGATTAAAGGTTTGTAGAATTTTTTTCCCTAAAAAATAACCAAAAGAAAACAATGATTAACTCTCCTTTAGATGTGTGGCAAATACTTTTTCATTCTATTACTTGTCCTTTAGCTTTTTTTATATGTATATTACTATGTAGTCTTAAATGTTTAATATAGTCATATTAACCATATTTTACTTAATAGCTTCTGGGTTTCAACATTTTACTTCACAGTAAGAAAAATATTAGTTTGTATTTTCTCCTAAAACTTCTTAGGTTGTACATATTGATTTTTTAACTCATCTGAATATTTCTTGTATAATGTGTGAAATAGGGCTCTATATTTGTTTTATTTCAAATAATAGTGGTCCATGCCCCTTATGTGTTGAATAAGCCTTATTTTCCCCATTGATTTGAATGTTAATTTATCCTATATTACATTGTTAGACAGATATATATATATATATATATATATATATATATATATATGTTTCTAGAATAATCATTATATTTCATTGATCTACTTGATTATTTCTGTGCTGGTGTCTTTGTTTTAATTGCTGAGACTTTAGAATGATTTTAAATTTTTAATGTTTTAATTGACTTTGACATTTAAAAAATAAATAAAATCAATCTGCTTAAATAAAGTTATTATTGATAAGTACTTATTCATTTTTTTCCCTTTGTACCTGTGATCCTCTCTTTCTCACTCCTTTCCTTCGTCTTCTTAAAGCAGTCCCTTTAGCATATCTTGCAGTGCTGGTTTTGTGGAGGTGTATTCTTTTAGCCTTCTTTTGTCTGGGAAACTCCTTATTTCACCTTCAGTTTTAATTGAGAGCCTTACTCAGTAGAGCAGTCTTGGTTGAAGGCCTTTGATTTTCATTACTTAGACTATTTCTTGCCACTCCCTTCTGGCTTGAAGTATTTCTGTTGAGAAGTCGGTTGCTAGCTGTATTGGGACTCCCTTATATGTTACTACCTGTTTCTCCCTTGCTGCCTTTAGGATTCTCTCTTTGTCTTTGTACTTGCCATTTTATTTATGCTGTATCTTAGAGTGGGCCTCAATGGCTTCCTCTCGAATGGGACCTTGTGTGCTTCATGGACTTGTGTGACTTTTTCTCTCCTTCAATTAGGGAAGTTTTCCATCATTACTTTTCAAACATGTTCTCTATCCCTTGGTCCTCTTCTCCTTCTGGTATTCCTATTACATGGATATTATACTTTTCAGGTTGTCCCGCATTTCCCTCAATGCCTATTCATTCTTTTTGAGTCTTTTTTTCATTTTATTGCTCTTTCTCGCAGCTTTTTTCAACCTTGTCCTCCAGCTCACTGATTTCATCCTCAGCATTACCTAACCTGCTTTTGATTCCTTCTACTGTTCTTGAATTCATAAATTGTATTCTTCATTTCCTCTTGCCTTTCATTGATAGTTTCTATGTCTTTTTTCATGCTGAGATAGTTTGCAGTAGTTTCTCTGTAGTTTTTTGTAATTCTCTCTGAACTTACTGAGCATCCTTAGGACCATTGTTGTGAACTCAATATCTGATAGTATACTTGCCTCTATTTCTTTGAGTTCTCTTTCTGGGGATTCCTCCTTTCTCTTATATTAGGAGGTGTTTTTTTTTTTTCCTTCCCATTATTTGTGAGAGTCTTCTTTTTTGTTTCTGCTTCTTAAATTGATCTGTCTCAACTTCCTGTGTTTGTGGTGTGAACTTCTATGTTAGGAGATGCTGTTTTTACTTTCTGGATCTGTGTCTGCTGATGTCAGATGTTGACCCTGTCTCACCTTAGGCAGTCTGTGGGAGACTTCCAGGAATCTACTGTCTGTGGATGTCTCCTTCAGCTGTTAATCTAGTCACTCTTCACTCAGCAGGCCAGCTTAGACAGCTCTGGGCGGGGCAGAGTCCCTCCTGGGGGTAGGGTTATTGAGTCCTCTCATGCTGCTGTCACTCAAGGCAGTGGTCTTTGTCTGAGCAAGATGGCTGCGGCTGCAGGGTGGATGCGTCAGTACCGAGATCCCACTGGCTGCTCTCTCAGTTATCTCCCCAAAAGCTCCTTCCCTAGTCTCTCCTCAGCATCTCTACCCCACTCTGTCGCTGCTTTGGCCAGAGACCAGGGTAAGTGGCTGCAAATAAAAATTTATGCATTGGCCCTTTATATAGCTCTTTGCATTTCCAGCCATCCTTGTCTGTCAGAGAGCAATCCTGCCACTTTCACAGCTGGCTGTTTTCTGTGTACTTTTTGGGCTCTAGTGCTGTAGGCAGGAGATCCTCACTTTTGGTTTAGACCCCGCTCTTCTCAGGGGGATCCAATTGGCCCTTTCAATATCCTTTCAAATGCTACCACCCATGGGCGTCCCGCCTGCTCTGCTTCTTAAGTCTCTACCGCACTCCTTACCAGTTAGATTGTGCTAAGGCCAATACTTCTGTTTCTGAGGTTACAAGGCTCCTGCCTCGCTATTGTTCAGTTGTTTGTTCCAGGCGGTTTCTCCAAAATTTAGTTGTAATTCCAGTTTGGTCCTGGGAGGAGGTCAGTGTTACTTCAACTAACTCCTCTGCCATCTTGATTCTCCCTATCAATAACAATTTTAAATGTAAATGGTTCAATTGCCCCAATCAAAAGACATAGGGTAGCTGAATGGATAAGAAAACATGACCCACTCATATGCTGTTTACAAGAGACTCACCTCAGAACAAAGGATCTATACACACTGAAAGTCAAGGGATGGAAAAATAAATTCCAAAAGGATGGACAGGGGAAAAAGAGCAGGGTAGCAATACTCATGTCAGACAAAATAGATTTCAAAACAAAGGCCATAAAAAGAGACCCAGAAGGACACTTCATAATATTCAAAGGAAGAATCCATCAAGAAGGCATAAACATTGCAAATCCATATGCATCCAACATAGGAACACCCAAATATATAAGGAAAATCTTGGAGACCTTCTAGAAAGATATAGAGAGTAACACACTGATAGTAGGGGATTTTAGCACCCCACTGTTAAAAATGGATAGATCTTCCAAACAAAACCTCAACAAGGATATTGTAGAACTGAACGATGCATTAGATCAAATGGAATTAACTGACATATATAGACCCTTTCATTCCAAAGAAGCAAAATACACATTCTTTTCAAATTCACATGGAACATTTTCAAAGATAGACCACATGATATGACACAAAATAAACCTCAACAAATTTAGAAAAATCAAAATCATAACATACATTTTATCAGACTACAAGAGCTTGAAACTAGAAACCAACCTCAAGGAAAAAACTCAAAAACATTCAAACTCATGAAGACTGAATAGCACACTATTAAACAATGAATAAGTCAATAATGAGATCAAAGAAGAAATCAAAAAGTTTCTGGAAACAAATGAAAATGAACATACACACATACACACACAGGAAAATGAACACACAACAGTCCAAAACCTATGGGGCACAGTGAAGGCAGTCCTGAGAGAGACATTCATAGCAATACAGGTCTACCTAAAAAAGATAGAAACATTTCATATAAACAACCTAAACCTTCTGCTTCAAGAACCAGAGAAACAACGACAAACAAAGCCCAGAGTGAATAGATGAAAGGAAGTAATCAAGATCAGAACACAATTGAATGGCATAAAGACTAAAAGAACAATTCAAAGGATCAACCAATACAGGAAAAGATGAACAAAATTGACAAGGCTTTAAGTAGACTCATGAAGAAAAAACAGGAGAGGACCCAAATAAACAATACCAGAAATGAAAGAGGAGAAATAACAACTGATACCACAAGAATACAAAAATTGTAAGAAATTACTGTGAACAATTTTATGCCAAGAAATTTGAAAACCTCGATGAAATGGACAAATTTCTTGAAAAGTATAACTTTCCAACACTGAATGAAGAAGCAGCAGAAAGCCTGAACAGATTGGTAACAGCTGGTGAAATTGAAGCAGTAATCAAGAAACTCCCAGCACATGAAAGGCCTGAACCAGGTGGTTTCACAAGAGAATTTTACAAAAAAATTTAAGGAAGAGCTAGCCCCTGTCCTTCTCAAACTATTCAAAAAAAAAAAAAAAATCCAAGAAGAGGGAAGATTCACAAACTCTTTTTATAAGGCCAGTATCACCCAACTCCAAAAACCAGATAAAGACACAACCAAAAAAGAAACTACAGGCCAATATTGCTGATGAACATAGACACTAAAATCCTCAACAAAATACTAGCAAACCACATCCAGCAATACATTAAAAAGATCATCCACCATGATCAAGTGGGATTCAAGGATGGTTCAATATTCACAAATCAATAAATGTGATACATCACATAAACAAAAGGAAAGACAAAAACCACATAATCATATCAGTAGATGCAGGAAAATAATTTGAAAAGGTACAGCATCCATTTATGATAAAAACATTCAGCAGAGTGGGAGTAAGGGGGGCACAGGTCAACATAATAAAAGCCATATATAAAAAACTACAGCCAACATCATACTCAATGGGGAAAAACTAAAAGCTTTCCCACTAAGATCAGGAAGAAGAGAAGGATGTCTATTTTCACTGCTTCTATTCAACATAGTATTGGAAGTCCTAGCCACAATGATCAAACAAGAAAAAGAATAAAAGGCATCCAAATTGGAAAGGAGGAAGTAAAACTGTCATTGTTTGCAGATGACATGATAGTGTGCATAGAAAAACCTATAGACTCCACCTAGAAACAACTCGACCTAATAAGTGAATTTGGCAAAGCAGTGGGATACAAAGTCAATATTCAGAAATCAAAGGCATTTTTGTACACCAGCAATGAAATATCAGAATCAAAAATCAGGATAAAAATCCCCTTTGCTACAGCAACAAGAAGAATAAAGTACCTAGGAATAAACTTAACCAAGGAGGTAAAAGACCTGTACTCAGAAAAACTACACAACACTGAAGGAAGAAACTAAGGAAGACACAAATAAATGGAAGCATATACTGTGTTCATAGATTAGAAGAATTAACATCATCAGAATGTCCATACTACCCAAAACAATTTATACATTCAAAGCAATCTCTATTAAAATATCAATGATGAATTTCACAGATCTAGAACAAACATTTAAAAAATTTATATGGAACCATAAACAACCCTGAATAGCTGCGGCAATTTTGAGAAAGAAGAACAAAATAGGAGGGATCACAATACCTGACATCATAGTATATTACAAGGCCACTGTAATCAAAACAATCTGACTGGCATAAGAATAGACACATAGATCAATGGAACAGAATAGAGAGTCCAGAAAGAAACCCATGTCTCTATGGTCAATTAATATTTGACAAGGGGTGCAGAAGCATAAAATGGAGTAAAAATAGCCTCTTCAACAAATGGTGTTGGGAGAACTGGACAGCTAATGCAAAATATTGAAATTCAACCACCAACTTACACCACACACAAAAGTAAACTCAAAATGGATAAAAGACTTAAATGTAAGTTGCAACACCATAAAAGTCCTGCAGGAGAACATAGGCAGGAAAATCTCAGATAACCCATGCAGCAATATTTTCACTATGTCCCCCAGAGCAAGGGACATAAAGGAAAGAATAAATAAATGGGGCTTCATCAAAATAAGAAGTTTATGCACATCTAAAGAAAAGATGGATCAGGAAAATGAAAAGAGACCAACCGTATGGGAAAATATATTTGCCAATGATATCTTGGACAGGGGTTTGATCTCCCAAATATGTAAAGAACTCACACATCTGCACTCCAGTGAGACAAACAATCCAATTTAAAAATAGGCAAAGGACCTGAACAGAAACTTCTCCAAGGAGGACATACGCAGGGCCCAGAGACATAAGAAAGGAAGCTCATCATCACTAGTAGTCAGGGAAATACAAATTAAAACCACAATCAGATACCACTACACACTGGTCAGAACGGCCATCATAAATAAATCAACAAACAACGGGTGCTAGCAAAGTTGTGGAGAAAAGGGAACCCTAGTACACTGTTGGTGATGCAGACTGGTGCAGCCACTATGGAAAACAGTTTGGAATTTCCTCAAAAAGCTAAAAATGGAACTCCCTTTTGACCCAGTGATCCCACTGCTGGGATTATACCCTAAGAATCCCAAAACACCAATTCAGAAGAGCCTATGCACCCCAGTGTTCATATCAGCACAATTTACAGCAGCCAAAGTGCTGAAAGCAACTAAGTGCCCATCAGTAAACCAGTGGATCAAAAAACTATGGTACTTTTACACAGTGGAATACTATGCAGCTGAAAGAAAGAGCTACTGCCCATCACGATGGCATGGATGGAACTGGAGAGCATTATGCTACGTGAAATAAGCCAGGCAGTGAAAGACAAATAGCATATGATCTCACCTATAAGTAGAACCTAATCAACAAAGCAATCAGGCAAGGAAAATATGACCAGCAACATTGAAAGAAAGAAACCAACAGGGATGGGAGGGAAGGAGGGAGGTAGAGAGGTAGTGGGCAAGGGAAGGGGAAGGGTCAGATCAAGGAACAGGTGTGAAGGACACATGGACGAAGCCAATGTGGGGAAGAACTGAGGGGGGGAGGTGGAGTTGGTGGGGCAGGGGAAAGTGGTGGCAGGTAAATATAGATAAATATATTGGAATAATATAATGATAATAATAACTGCACAAAATAAAAAAAATAGTAACCTAATACATGAGTTATTCAGAGTGTTCCGAAACTTGAAGTTCATTAATTAGAACTAGAAGATTACTATAGCTTTTAATTATGAATTCTACCAAGAAAGCCATTTGTCATCAGAGAACTGTGATGCTCTGACTGTGCATGCGGATGCCATTGGATCATTGGAATCACTACACTATGGGAGTAGAGTACATTGTATTGCTTTCTTGATTGTAATTTTTAATTCCTCCTTGTGGTGTTTGCTTGTTTGTTTTTTATTTTAAATTACTCTTGGTTTAGGCTCACAATAACTAATTGAGTTTTGTTAAGGCTGTTTGCTTAACCTAGCAATATGTAGAAATTCCTATTTGTGTGAACAGTGTGTCTGCTTTATAACTTTCCAGTAACTCAACTTGCACATATCTTTTGTGTTGTGGTTCAAAAATGAGTCATCCTCACCTGTATTGCTAAAGCCAATATATGCAGAATCCTAAAAGGATTTGCTTGAACACTGACTCTTCATTAATCACAGAAGTAATTGTCTTTCCACTGGAAAGTGGGAAGAGCTTGGGTGGATGGATTGTGAGGTCTTTTGTTCCCCTAACTGCCAATGGAAAAAGAGTATGAAGGCTTTGACCTTAGACTCTCCAGTGTGACTATTAATTTTCATAGCTGAGTTAACAGCAAAAAGTTCAAGTTGGCATTGCTAGCAAGTGTAGATATTGTATTATTAAATGAAACAAGACCCAGATACATTGAACACCAAGTGTATAAATGGCAACGTTGAATTTTGTTATGAACATTAATGATTCTGACTTCATTAATGTCCAGGTGGAGGCTCTTCCTATTTCAGTCCAAGGATGCACTATTAAGAATGAGTTTTCCTTTCCCACAGAACAAAGTGGGCTTTGTACATTTGCTGGTGCCATTTGTGGCAGAGAAGAACTTTCTCGAATTGCTTTGGAATGATGAAGAGTGTGTCTCTCATCCAAGAACTGAAATGATACCTTCAGGTGAGTCAGGAGTCCAAATCCTCAAAGGAGGGATTTAGGAAAACATTTGAGAGGATCAGGTTTAAACCAAACAATCCCTAAAGAAGAAATTCCATTCAAGTTCTTTCTTTAAAACAGGAAATTAAACAGAGTCATTATAAGGCAAACTCAAGAGACTGGTGGCACCATCCCTCCCTACTGTTAGTTGCAAGAATTTCATTTGGGTAATCTGTGATTTGAAAACTCTATTTAAATTTGATCCTGGTAACCATAGCTCCTTTAAAGTACTACAATCAGAATTCTAGGCAAAATGTGCCATTTTAGAAACATGTACTATATATACCTGAGGTAAAACTCCTTGCATAATTATCAAGATTTAAGTCTCCTGGAGTATTATTTTAAGCATTTCATTAAATTCATGGGCCTATTTCCAAAACTTTTGTAGCAGTGAAGAAGGCCAGATTATAGAACATGAATTCTTTCAAGGCCCTAGTAGTTAACATACTTTATTAAAATTACTTGAGGCAATCCAGAAAGCTGAACTGGTGAAACAGGCACAAGTTGGCACACTTTCCAGATGTTTTTATTTTTAAGTTTCATTATATGAATATCAGCAGAATAGCCAATGCTATGTAAATGCAGCAAGACCAAACCCCACCCTGTAAATAACTCTCTCAATTGCTTTCAAGAAAGCATTCTCCCCACAACTGAATTGCACATTGTTCTTTATGAACATAAGAAGAAAGACTTCATACACATTCTCTAAAATTCTTACCAGGGAAGAATGTTGGTGCTAACTCCTCTTGAAACATTTAATGGTGAATGCTTAAAATTAGTCAGATTTTATTGAGGGGGGTTTCTATGGTCAAAAGTGAGGGACTTGGGGAAAACGGTCCAATCCAGTCAAGGTCTTCACTTGTTTTACTCAGTGAGATGTTCTCTAATAGGTCAGAGTTAAAGATGCCTGGAGGTGGGAGCATGCCCGGCATATTTAAGGAAGGTCAAGGGGCCAGTATTAAGAAGCAGAGAGGGGATTGGGACCTGTCAGAGATGAAGTTCAGATAAGATAGCCAGACTGCATCAAGCCTTTCAGCCAGTGGGAAGACTTTGGCTTTTTCCTCTGAATAAGAAAGGAAGCCATCAGAACCTTTCCTGCAGAGTAGTACAAGATATTGAACTGGGTTTGGAGTCAACGTTCCTGGAACCCCAGATCCCCAAATAGAAATCAGGCCCTGTTGGGAACCAGGGAGGGGAGCAGATGTTGGGGAGACAGCCAACAATATGTAGAGCACACTCAATTTTCCCACAGTGATTGATAGAAAGAAAATAAAACAAAGTATGCTTTTGAAACCAGGAATATTCACACATGTGTAACACACACACACACACACAGAAACAGAGAGAGGGAGAGAGAAATTTTACATTCCAAATACCTTTGTACTCATGACAAAGTGGACAAATTATAGAAACACAGAATTGAAAATCACTGAAGTGCTTTGATCAAAACTAACTCTTTTTTTTTTAAATAAGGGTCACTTTGAGGAGTTCAGACTCCTTGGGAGTACATCTCCTTGGTTCCATCTGTCCAGTGTTTCAGGAAACAGTCTGTTTTGGCAGTTAACTTTGTCTACAATTCTTACATAAAATATGTTAAACATCTGTCCTCGATCAACTTAAATATCACTGCCTTTATTGTGTCTAATGTTAGCCCATCAAAATATAACTTACAAGAGAAGTTTTTGCTTTGTTTTGTTTTCTTAGGCCATCTTACGAACTCATTTTTCTGCAGCATAATCATTCTCTCAGTACTAAAAGGGAAAACTAAAAGTATGGCAATTACTCAGTTTCTTTATAGGCCAGTACCATTAATTTGGAGACAACATGGGATGAATTTAATCCCTATTTATATATATATGTCCACTCTTGTTGCAACTCATAAATAAGAGATACTTCTTTTTGTTAGGCAGGATATCACTGAACCCCTCTTCTATCAAAGAATGAATTTCCATCAGTACTACACACTAGCCATAATTCTGACACCCGTTAGGCAGTACTTTAGGAAAAGTACTCTCTACACAGCACATAAATACTACACATTATTGACACTACTCTGTGCCAGGTACTAAACTGAGCTTTTTACACACAACAGTCCAGCTTCACCTTTATAGCTATGTGACCTCCGGTAATGTATTTAATATCTCTGAGCTTCAGTTCCCTCATCTGTAAAATGGAGAGAACTTCATAGATTTGTAAAAACTAAATGAGTTAACGTAAGTAAAGCACTTGGAACAGTACGTGGCACAGCATAAGTACATATGGCCTATTAATTACCTAATTTAATAACCCTCACAACAAATTTATAAGGCAATAACATTAAATTCTGCATCGTATTGATTGAAGGTAAGAGAAGATAAATGACAATAGCAATGGTTGTGACTAATACTAAAAACTGGGCTAAGCAAGTTATATAATCACTAATGTTTATCAAACTTTTATTACCATTGGGAAACAACATTTCAAAGACATTCAATCCCCATGACTGAACTGATAGAGCCAGGAATCAAAACAAAGTCATGTGATAGAAGTATCTGTACTCTCTCTGTTACACCAGGCTACCTTCGTCCTTCAGGAATGTGGTCTATGTGGTAAAAATCAATTCTGAATTAGATTTTCCTTGAATTGGACAGTTGGTTTTGAATACCTTGTTTTCTTCAAATCAGTAAGTTTGGCATCTTAAAAACATGATTTTTTAAAAAATGTTTTTTACTTAAATGGTATCATTTTTCTCAAATACTCTTTTTTTTTTTGCTTAGGAAATTAAAGTGATTTTTAGATGACTTCAAAAATGTTTTTTGATACAAAATATTATCTCGGGAAATTAATTGGCTGTGGGAGGATGGGTGGTATGCTCATGGGCTTGAACATAGGCAGTCCCTGCGCACTGGGGCCAGTTCTTTCTTACTCTAGCAATGAGCCTTAAAGGAACAGAATATTGGTATGGGCATGGGTTTGAACCATGTGCCTCACACTGAAGTTCAGTGATGACCCTACATTGATGGCCTCGGCTGGTGCTTAAAAAAGGTGAGGATTCCTGGGATGGATTGACTGAATCCAGAGATTTGAGGGAAGAGCCAGCCATCTGCACTGTAAAAAGCCCATATTGTGATCCATAAGCATAGTACAGGTTGGAACTGCTGCTGTACATATACACATTTCCTTCATCCTCATCATCTTTAGAACAAGCATTCAGAATCAGAATGGAGATCTTAACACATAAGTGATTTTCTTGCCACCAGTCAAGGATTAAGAACAGAGAGAATGGGGAATTACAGTCAGGAGAGACTACGAGTATATCTCCTTCATACTCTAATCCCCTAAACTTGGTTTATGTTACAAATCCAAACCCATAAACTCAATGGTCCAAAGAATCTCAGATGCAGGATTTTCCATCCCACTCCACCCACTGCTTAGCCACCAGCTGCAAAGCCCACAGCAGAGGAGGGAGCTGGGCCTCCTTTCAGCCTGCCTTTCAGGCTGTTAGTATAGCTTCACAAATCTGTAAATTACAGGTGACACTTTCATATCCTGTTCCAGATTAGAATGAGGCTTCACAATGAAATGGTGGGAAAGGCAAGGGACATAGAAATAATCACTAAGAACTTAGAATGAGCTCTCTTTTATTAAACACTTTATGTGCAGTATCTCATTTTATAAACCCAAAAGGTAGTTCCTCCTTTATCCCCATTTTGTAGATGAGGAAGCAGAGGCACAGAGAGGTTGAGTAATTTCCCAGAGCATTCAGAAAATGGGATGGAAGCACATCACTCCTAATTATTCTACAACTTCGTCTGTTTGGCCTCAGTTAGGCACAGGATCCCATAAGGTAGTAGCCAACCAATTAATTCAGTCAGATACAGAAAGCAGAAAACAACAAAAAGGGGTGTATATTTTCACCCACATACCTTTGACTTTTGAATACAGCATGACTGGGCCTGAGTTAAAACTAACAGGCAGACAGTGCCTGAAGAGCAAACAGGACGATTTTGTGTAGAACAATCATGTTTCAGCGTCAGAGATTCTGGGGTTTTTTGGCTTTTGTTTTTCCCTGGGTTTGGCAGCAAGGCCACAGTCAGCTCTGGGTTTGTGTTGTTAAGGCAGCTGATGTTCGTTTGGTAATCACCATGTGGCAAGCACTGGGTGGGACTTCCCATACATTTCTCCATTTAACCATCAAAACCACCCCAGAACAGTCATAATAACTACTGTGACTCCATTTTCCAGATGAGGCAAATGAGGTGTCAAGTGGATCCAGGCTTCCAGTGAGGCCTGTGTGACCCCAGAACCTGAGATACCCCACTGTGTTAGGGTCTCCAGAGAAACAGAACCAACTGGACATATGAAGATCTTTTAAAAGAAGGTTCATTATAGGAATGGGCTTATGCAACTATGGAGACAGAGAAGTCCCATGATCTGCCACCTGCAAGCTACACAACCAGGAAAGCAGGTGGTGCAAATCAATCTGAGTATAAAACACAAGAACCAGGAAAGTCGATGATGTGAATTCCTGCCTGAGTCCAAAGGCCTGAGAACCAGGAGCACTAATGCCCAAAGGCAGCAGATGGATGTCCTAGCTCAAGAAAAAAGCAAATTCACCCTACCTGCACCTTTTTGTTCCATTCAGCCCTCAAGAGATTGGATGATGCCTACGCACATTGGCGAGGAAGATCTTTACTCAGTCTACTGATTCAAGTGCTAATCTCTACCTGACACACCTTCACACATACACCTAGAAGTAATGTTTTACCAGCAATCCAGGCATCCCTTAGCCCATCCAGTGATCTATAAAAGCCATCACCCTTGCCTTTCCAGTACAGGGTAATCTATGGGAAGAAGCCAGTGATTGGAATTCTAACTTTGCTATTCCCACACTTGGCAACTCTATGACAGTCCCTGTGATCTATATGGACTTCAGACCCTTCCATTCATAAAATGCAGATATGGCCCTAATTATCTTACAAATTACCAATCACTTCTTCAAAAATCTGGAACTTGCAATCATCAAAACCAAAAGTCTACCTTTTTTTTCCCTGAGAAACACAATTTTATAGGTATCCTGTTATAGTGTCCACATAGGGAGAGTTTTAAGGAATGAAACTAGTTATTTTACAGAAACGCATTAGATGGAGACATCCAGTTTTGTCTTCTAACTTGAATAAAATTCCCATGTTCTACCAAGAAGTCATGTCCCAGCTTCTGCGGAGAGAACTGCTCCACTAAATAAAATTATAATTTCATCCCTTCTGACACTAAAGTTTGACCAGTCTATGACCAGGTTTCTCAGTGAAAGAACAATTTGCATGCCACATTCCATTTATCTATTGCTTTTTTAATGTAAACAAAATCTTGGCTGGTAAGGACACCAGGAAGATAGGGAAAGCATTGCAAGATGTTTAAAATATGCTGAGAAACAAGAGCACTACTGATAATTAATAAAGCATATCATTGAATAAAACAGGTAATTAGCTATAATAGAAATATAAACAGCACCCAATTAGCAGAACTTTTCATTACTATCTCTTGGTGTGGACAGTAAACATTTGGTATGTTGCTATAACATCCATGCACAAAATTTCTCAGCTGGTCTTGGCCCAAATAACTGTGTGGTAGTGAAGATGTCCAAAACAGCTGAGGGCAGTCTCAATGCTGATCTTTTTGTATTTGTATTATTTCCAATGAGCCAAAGACAATGTGAAAATGAATTGTCAGTGTTGTATGTTATCAAACTTGCTTCTTTATTCTAAAAATTGCCTTCATCTGATGTCTGTGTTCCAGCAGTTTCTGTGTTCCCATAGCTTAAAGGCTTAAAAATAAGCCTTTACCTTGGGCCTTCCATGACTCTACAATGGAGAAGAGCCTTAGTACCTCGGTCAGTGGTAGTCTGGTCTCCATGCCTACAAACTTGCTCTGGATAGAGTTTCCAGTGACCACCATGTTGACAAGCCAATAGATATATAATCCTCTTTATTCTTCTTCTTTGCTAGTTGTTACTTTGTTTTCTACTCTCTCTTTAAAAACACACACTGTTCTATGATGCCCCTCTCTTAACCTTTTCTCTTCCCCTTTTTGGTAGACCGTCTCTATCTCCTTTGCTAGCTCTCATTCTTCAGTCCACTTTAAGTGATACTTCACTACGCCACTCCTTCCTCCATGAATAACCACTATGAGATCTCATGCCTATACAATTATAATTAAGCTATTGCTTCCTTCACATTCTTTTTTTTAAGCAGGAATATGATTTTATCTTTATTAATTTTTATTTTTTAATTTATAAATCATGTTTATTCTATTACAGTTGTCTCAGTTTTTACCCCTTTACCCCCCTCCACCCATCCCACCACAACCCCCTGCTCCCACAGTCAATTCCCACTCTGTTGTCCATGTCCATGGGTCATTCATACATGTCATTCTTTGTCTAGTCCCTTCCCCTTCTGTCCACCATTGTCCTCCTTCCCCATCCCTTCTGGTCACTTTCAGTCTGCTCCATGTTTCCATGCCTGTGGTTTATTTTGTTTGTTAGTTTATTTTGTTGAATAGAGTTCATTTATAGATGAGATCATATGGTATTTTTCTTTCATGAACTGGCTTATTTCACTTAGCTTAATATTCTCCAGTTCCATCCATGTTGTCACAAAAGGTAGGAGTTCCATCTCTCTCTTTCTTTCTTAAATGCAGATTGATTTTATTTATTTTTTAATGTAAAAGTTAATTATAAAATATTTAAAAATTTTTAAACCATTATAAAGTCTCAGCAATTAAAACAACATGACACCAGCACAGAAATGATCAAGTAGATCAATGAAATATACTGAGCATTCTAGCAACAAACGCATATATCTGTCTAACGATATAATATATGATTAGGTTGATATTTCAAATCAATGGGTAAAATAAGGCTTATTCAACAAATAAAGTGCATGGACCACTATTACTTGAAATAAAACAAATATAGAGCTCTATTTCACACATTATACAATAAATATTCAGGTGAGTTAAAAATCAATATGTAGACTCTAAGGAGATTTAGAAGAAAATAGAACTAATATTTTTCATGACCTGAAGTAAAATATTCAAACCCAAAAGCTATAAAGTAAATATTGACAATATAACTACATTAAAAATTTAACTATATAGTAATATACATATAAAAAAAGTTAAAGGACAAGGAATAGAATAGAAAAGTATTTGTAACACATCTAAAATGTGGTTAATAGGTTTTTGAATTATTTTGTTTTTTTAGGGAAAAATGTTCTACAAACCTTTAATCAATAAATGGATAAAGAATACCAAAAAATCATTTAAAGCTTTTTTTAAAAAAAATAATAGAAATAGGCAAGAAATACACAAAAACAGGTTTAGTTTCAACAAATAGTAAAGGAACAATTAACATCACACCATTGTCACAATCAGATTAATGAGTATTAAAAATATTGGTAATATCAAGTATTGGCAACTCTGAAAGGAACTGGGTATTCATAGAAACTTTTTCTTCATCTTAAAGCAGTCCCTTTAGCATATTTTGAAGTGCTGGTTTGGTGGAGGTGTATCTTTTAGCCTACTTGTGTCTGGGAAACCCCTTATTTCACCTTCCATTTTAATTGAGAACCTTGCTGGGTAGAGCAGTCTTGGTTGCAGACCTTTGCTTTTCATCACTTGGAATATTTCTTGCCAGTCCCTTCTGGCTTGAAGTGTTTCTGTTGAGAAGTCAGCTGCTAGCCGTATTAGGGCTCCCTTATATGTTACTATTTCTTTCTCCCTTTCTTGCTTTAGGATTCTCTGTCTTTGATATTTGCCATTTTAATGATGACATGTCTTGGAGTGGGCCTCATTGGGTTCCTCTTGAGTGGACTCCCTGTGCTTCCTGATTTTTCTCTCCTCCAATTAGAGAGGTTTTCCATAATTACTTTTTCAAACAGGTTCTCTATCCCTTCCTCATCCTCTTCTCCTTCTGTTATCCCCATTATATGGATATTATTATGTTTCAAGTTGTCCTGTATTTCTGTAAATGCCTCTTCATTCTTTTTGAGTCTTGTTTCATTTTCTTGCTTTTTCTAGGAGCTTTTTTCTACCTTGTCCTCCAGCTCGCTGATTCGGTCCTTGGCTTCACCTAGCCTGCTTTGGATTCGTTCTACTGTGTTCTTCAATTCAGAATTGTATTCTTTATTTCCTCTGCCTCTTATTGATAGTTTCTATGTCCTTTTTCATGCTAATATAGTTTGCAGTAAGTCCTCGTAGTTTCCCTATAGTTTTTGCTAATTCTCTCTGAGCTCACTGAGCTCATTGAGCTTCCTTAGAACCATTGTTTGGAACTCCCCATATCTGATAGCTTACTTGCCTCTCTTTCATTTAGTTCTCTTTGTGGGGATTCCTCCTTTCCCTTCAAGTGGGGAGTATTTCTTTGTCTTCCCATTATTTGTGAGACTCTTCTCTTTAGCTTCTGATTCTTAAGTTGATCTGTCTTGATTTCCTGACTTTGTCTTGTGAACCGCTATGGTTGGAGACCGCTGTTTTTACTTTCTGGATCTGCCTCTGATGATGTCAGATGTTGACCCTGTCTGACCTTAGGCAGTCTGTTCGAGATTTCCAGGAATCTACTGTCTGTGGCTGTCTCCTTCAGCTGTTAATTTATTCACTCTGCCTTCAGCAGCCTGCCTTAGACAGCTCAGGGTGGGGTGGAGTCCCTTCTGGGGACAGGGTTATTGGGTCCTCTCATGCTGCTGCTGTATGGGGGATAAGTCGGCACTGGGATCCAGCCGGCTAGTCTCTCCATTCTCTCCCCAAAGCCTCTGTCCCCAGTGTCTCCTCAAGTGTTGCCAGACTTCTCTGTGCCCCCTTTAGCAGGGATCTACTGTCTGTGGCTGCCACTCTGCACTCAGGTGGCAGTTTAGACAGCACAGGGCAGGGTGGAATCCCACCTGGGGGAGGGGCTATTGGGTCCTTTGATGCTGGTGCCGCTCAGGGGGAGTGGTCTCTGCCTCAGCAGGATGGCTGCTGCCTCATGGGGGAGGAGTCAGCACCGAGATCCCACTGGCCAGTTCTCTCCCCAAAGCCTCCTTCCCCTGTGTCTCCTCAGGCATCTCTAGCCCACTCTGCCCTCCATCTTTGCCAGAGACTAGGGTAAGTGGCTGCAAATAAAAATTTATGTGTTGGCCCTTTAAACAGTTCTTTGCTATCCAGCCGCCTGTTGAGAGCAGCCCTGCCACTTTTCGCAGCTGGCTGTTTTCCGTGAACTTTTTGGGCGCTGGTGCTGTGGGCTAGAGATTCCCGCCTTTGGTTTAGACCTCATTCTTCTCAGGGGGATCCCACTGGCCCTTACAATATCTTTCTGGTGCTGCCGCCTGTGGGTGCCCCACCCACCTTCTCAGATCTGTACCACACTCTTTACCAGTCAGATTGTGCTAAAGCTGATTCTCCTGTCTCCAAGGTTACAAGGCTCCTCTCTCACTATTATTCAGTTGTTTGTTCCAGGTGATGTCTCCACAATTTAGCTGTAATTCCAGGTTGGTCCTGCGAGGAGGTCAGTGTGACTTCCCCTCACTCCTCCGCCATCTTGATTCTCCCTCCTTCATATTCTTACAGCAGTGCCTTAATTCAAACACTTGACACTTGCCTCCTGGATGATTTTAATGCCTTCCTAATTTTTCTCCTTGCTCCCAATTTGATGTCTTCTCTTTTCAATCCATTCCATACCAATATTGCCAGATTGCACATTTGATATTGTTGTTTGGTTCTCTGCCCTTTGGGCTTCTTTGAACAATGTCATTTTGAGTATGCAGCAGTTAGGGTAGTTTATTACTCCTCAAAGTGAATGTAGGGCTGAGGTGGTAGAGGCAATGGCTGCTGTCACAAAGAGGCCTGCTTTTTGGGAGAAAGCCATACAAAGTCCGAATTGAGGGGATAGGGACTCTCAGGATCTTCCAGGGGCAGGGGCCTTGACACCTGAAATATGGTTGCCAAAATGCATTTGAACATTAATAAACTGCTTTTTGTCAAGTTCATTCTGGCTTAAGGACAGTATATGGACAAAGTAGAGAGAATCAGTAGCTGTCTGACTCAAGGAAACCAGGGAAGTCACTGGCCTTTATTCCTATTTCTCCACCAGAATATCATAGTGCCTATTTCATTAGTATTAGATTAACCTGTTAGTGATATAAAAACCCGCAAAACAGAAACCAATATGGAGTTTTAACTGTCTCTTACATAAACAAAGTCTAAAGGTAAGCTGCTCAGGGCTGGTGGACACTCCCTGATCATCAGGCACAGGTTTCTTACAGTTTCCTGCTCCATTGTCATCAACACAATGTCTACCTCATTATCCAAACTGATTGCTTGAGCCCCAGCCTTCATGTCTGTGTTCCGTCCAATAGGAACACAGACACAAAAAATCATGCCACCTTCCATTAAAGACACTTTCTTAAAGATCCACAGACCACTCTGTTTGAATACCATTGACCAAAACTCAATGTCATGGTCATCTTAGCTACAAAGGAAACCAGGAGACATAATTTTTTGGGGGGGACAATCATGGTCTTAGCTAAAGAATGGGTGTTTTATTATTAAAGCAGAAGGAACATATTTACCTGTAGGAACACTATCAACCTTTGCTGCAGCACCTGAAAGTCCTATGTCAGGGATGTAGACCTTTAGTGCTGAAAGACTTTTAGAGACAGATCCAATGCTCTCTTTTAGGTAACATTATGATTCTTCAGCAGGCTTTGATTTTTCAGTTACCTTCCAATATGACATCAAGATCAAGGTGATGTCAGGACAGGAGGGAAGGTTACTACTAAGAAAAAGGGGAGTTCTAATAAGATATCAAAGATACTCACTGCCTTAATGATTTAAGGTGGCTGGGTAGGGGTAGGGGTGGCAATAAAACAGAGACGTTAGGGTCAATTCTAGTCTACTGTGTAATCTTGGAGTCAGTTTTCCTCCCCTTTAAAATGGTAATTATTGTGTTATTGTGAGGAAAAAATCATGAGTATGTTTTAAAGCCCTGCCTTAATGGTAATAGTAGACATTAATCGTTGTTGCTACATGTTGAACAAAAGCTACCAGAAAGAAACCAGGTTCAAACTGTAGGTCTGATGTTTTCTGTTAGCCCTGTTGATGACAGTTGCTTTGTGACAGGTTCATGAAGGCAAGAGCAACACCTGTTTTTTTCACCAATGAATCCTTGATGCCTGGCACAGCACCTGGCACATGATAAGTACCAGAAATCTTTCCTTGAGTGAAATGAGTGAATAATCCAAAGGGATTAGAATTGAGCAGAAAATATTTAAGGACATCATAGTAGAGACTGCATCAGAGAGTTCTAAATCAAATTAAGGGGAGCCTAGTGAAAGGAGCAGAAGAGTTTGAGGGAGGGGGCATGGGAGCAACAGCTAATTAGAACATTTGGAGCTGGTATATATTTGGCAAGATTGTGATTATTTTGTATACAACCTTGGGAGTTTGACCTTTTCCTATTTTTGAATTTGGGTATTTTCTTAATTTTATTTTTCAATTACAGTTTGAATTTGGGATTTTAAAGTTCTTATTTGATATTTTATAAATTAGGATGAGATAAAAATGTGAACTGGTAGTGAGTTGATTAATCAGTCAAACAAAAACAAGCAAAAAAAAAAAAAAAACACCCTGTAACATGGATTCTTATTAAATGACAGACATGAAGAATTAAAAGCCCCATGAGCTATTGGCAGTTTCCTTTAGTCCAGATTGTTTTTCCCTTAAATTAAACAAATCTTATTGTTTGTAAAATTCTTGAGGAAATATGGTGACCACATGAATAATGTCAGTAACAGCTTTCTTTTTATATGTTGTGGTACTTCGTTAACAAAGTATTTATGGTGTCAGTACCATCATTCCAGATTCGTTACAAGACATTTAATATCCACCTGGACATTATATTGTGTAAACACTGAAATGTGTAAATATTTCTCACAGCATTACCAATAGCTAATACTGAACCAAAATCATATAGTTCTTCATATAGTTCTTTTTTTTACTTCATAAAAGGTCATATATATTTGTCACCAAATATTCTTATTTCTCCCACATAAATCTTCAGCCACCTTTATAATTTTTTCCCAAAGTTAAAATTTTTATTGTATTTTTTTCATTACCATTTAGTCCACTTGTACCCTCATCCCCTTTGCAAGAACTACACTGTTCTCCATTTCCATGAATCCTTTTACCTTTTTGCTCAATCCCTCCCTCCCATTCCCCATTAGCTGTCATCCTGCCATCTATCTATGAGTCTGTCTCTATTTTGTTTCTTAGTTCAGTTTGTTCATTAGATTCCATATATGAGTGAAATCACACAGCATTTGTGTTTCTCTGACTGGCTTATTTCACTTAGCATAATGTTCTCCAGGTTGATCCAGGTCATTGCAAAGGGGAAAATTTTCTTTTTTTTGGCTTACTAGTATTCCACTGTATAAATGTCCCATAGTTAAATAACACTACAATGAACATAGGGGTGCTTATGTTCTTTCTAATTAGTCTTTTGGGTTTCTTTGGGTATATTCCAAGAAGTGGGATTGCTGAGCCAAAAGACAGATCCATTTTTAACTTTTGAGGTATCTCCATTTGTTTTCCACAGTGGCTGCACCAGTCTGCATTCCCACCAACAGTGGAAAGGGGCCCCCCTTTCTTCACATCCTTGCCAGCACTTGTTTGTTGGTTTGTTGATGATAGCCATTCTGACAAGTGTGAAATGATATCTCATTGTGGTTTTAATTTGCATTTCTCTGATGATTAGTGACATTGAGCATTGTTTCATATGCCTATTGGCCATCTGTATGTCCTCTTTGGAGAAGTGTCTATTTAGGTCCTTTGCCCATTTTTTAATTGGGTTGTTTGTCTTTTTGGTGTTGAGTTTTGTAACTTCTTTATAAATTTTTTATCTTAACCCCTTATCAGATGTATTGGCAAATACATTCTCTCATTCTGTGGGCTTACTTTTTATTTTGTTGATGGTTTCCTTTGCTGTACAAAAACTTTTTAGCTTGATGTAGTCCCATTTGTTTATTTTTTCTTTTGTTTCCCTTGTCTGGGGAGATATATCTGATAAAATATTGTTGCAAGCTATATCTGAGATTTTGCTGTCTATGTTTTCTTCTAGGATTTTTATGGTTTGGGATATAATGTTTAAGTCTTTGATCCATTTTCAATTTATTCTTGTATGTGGTGTAAGAAGGTGGTCTAGTTTCATTTTTCTGCACATATCTGTCCACTTTACCCAACACCATTTATTGAATAAACTATCTTTAGCCCATTGTATGTGCTTGCTTCCTCTGTCAAATATTAATTGACTACCAAGGTATGGGTTCATTTCTGGGCTCTCTATTCTGTTCCATTGATCTATGGGGGGTTTCTTTGTGCCAGTACTATGCTGATTATTATGACCTTATAGTACAGTTTGATATTAGGTAGCATGATTCCTCCAACTTTGTTCTTCTTTCTCCAGAATGCTGTTTCTATGCAGGACCCTTTGTGGTTCTATATAAATTTTTGAAATATTTTTCCTAGTTCTGTGGAATATGTCATTGGAATCTTGATAAGAATTGCATTGGATCAACAGATTGCTTTGGGTAGTATGGACATTTTAATGATGTTAATTCTTCTTATCCATGAATACAGAATGTACTTCCACTTATCTGTATCTTCTTCAATTTCCTTCTTTAGTGTCTTGTAATTTTCCAAGTACAGATCTTTTACATCCTTGGTTAGGTTTATTCCTAGGTATGTTATTCTTTTTAAAGCAATTGTGAATGGGATTGTTTTCTTGACTTCCCTTTCTGTTTGTTCATTATTGGAATATAAAAATACATCTGATTTCTAGATATTAATTTTGTATCCTGCTACTTTGCTTAATTCATTTATTAGTTCTAGTAGGTTCCTGGTGGAATCTTTAGGATTCTCTATGTACAGAATCATGTCATCTGAGAATAAAGACAGTTTTACTTCTTCCTTTCTGATTTGGATGGCTTTTATTTCTCATCTTGTCTGATTGCTGTAGCTAGGACTTCCAGTACTATGTTGAATAAGAGAAGTGAAAGCAGACATCCCTGTCACATTCCCAATCTTAAGGGGAATGCTTGGAGCTTTTGCCCATTAAGTATGATGCTGGCAGTAAGTTTATCATATATGGCCTTTATTATTTTTAGGTATGTTCCCTCTATCCCCACTTTGCTGAGAGTTTTCAACATAAATGGGTGTTGGGTTTTATCAAATGCTTTTTCTGCATCTATTGATATGATCATGTGGTTTTTATCCTTCATTTTGTTTATGTGGTGAATCACATTTATTGATTTGCAAATGTATCAACCTTGCATTCCTGGAATAAATCCCACTTGATCATGGTGTATGACCTTCTCGATGCATTGCTGTAGTTGGTTTGCCAATAGTTTGCTGAAGATTTTAGCATCTATGTTCATCAGCAATATTGACCTATAATTTTCTTTTCTTGTCGTGTCTTTATCTAGTACTGGAATTAAGATAATGCTGGCCTCATAAAATGAGCTTGGGAGCCTTCCCTCCTCTTGAATTTTTTGAAATAGTTTGAGAAGGAGAGGTGTTAGTTCTTCTCAGAATGTTTGGTAAAATTCACCTGTGAAGTCATCTGGTCCAGGGCTTTTGTTTGTTGGGAGTTTCTTTATGACTGCTTCAATTTCATTAGGTGTAATCTGTCTTTTCAGATTCTCTGATTCTTCCTGATTCAGTTTTGGAAGATTGTATGTTTCCAGGAATTTACCCATGTCATCCAGGTTGTCCAATTTGTTGGCATATAGTTTTTCATAATATTTTTTTACATTCCTTTGTATTTCTGTGGTATCAGTTGTAATTTCTCCTCTTTCATTTCTGATTTCTCTTATTTGAGTCCTCTCTTTTTTTCTTGATGAGTATGGTTAAAGGTTTGTCAATCTTGTTTATCTTCATTTATTTTTGTATCTTTTTTTGACTCTTTTTCATATATTTGTGCTCTGATCTTTATTATTCCCTTCCTTCTACTCATTTTTTGGCTTTTCTTGTTTTTTTCAAGTTCCTTTCAGTATAAAGTTAGATCATTTATTTGAGCTTTTTCTTATTGTTTTGAAGTAGGCCTTTAACACTATGAATTTCCCTCTTAGGATTGCTTTACCTGTGTCTCACAGATTTTGGATTGGTGTGTTCTTATTTTCATTTGTTTCAAAGTATCTATTGACTTCTTCCTTGATCTCTTTTTTGACCCATTTGTTGTTTAGTAACAGGTTATTTGGCTTCCATGTCTTTGTATATTTTTCAGTATTCTTCTTGTGATTGATTTCTAGTTTCATAGCATTGTGGTCAGAGATGATGCTTGATATGATTTCAGTCTTCTTAAATTTATTGAGACTTGTTTTGTGTCCCAACATGTGGTCTATCCTAGAAAATGTTCCATGTGCACTTGAAAAGTATGTATATTCTGTTGCTTTGGGGTGAAATGCTCTGAAGATATCAATTAAATCCATTTGATCTAGAGTGTTGTTTAAAGCTGCTGTCTCCTTGTTGATTTTCTGTCTGGAAGGTCTACCCATTGAAGTCAATGGGGTGTTAAAAACCCCAGCAATAACTGTATTTCTGTCTCTCTCTCCCTTTGTGTCCACCAAGATTTGCTGTATATTTTTAGGTGCTTCTATGTTGGGTGCATATTTACTAACGTATATGTCCTCTTGTTTGATTGTTTTCTTTATCATTATGTAGTGTCCTTCTTTGTCTCTTACTATAGCCTTGGTTTTAAAGTTTATTTTGTCAGATATAAATATTGCTGCCCCAGATTTTTTCCTTTTTATGAACATGAAATATCTTTTTCCATCCCTTTGCCTTTAGCCTGTGTGTGTCTTTCAAACAGGGGTGGGTCTTTTGGGAGCAGCATATATATGGATCTTGGTTTCTTATCCATCCAGCTACCCTATGTCTTTTGATCGTAGCAGTTAAGTCATTTACATTTAAAGTGATTATTGATAGATACATATTTATTGCCATTTTATTGTTATTTTCCTCCTTTTTTTCCCCCCTCTTTTTCTTCTTCTTCTTAAGCCCTTAAACATTTGTTGCAGTACTGATTTGGTATAACAAAATCCTTGAGCTTTTTCTTGTCTGGGAAGCTTCAATTTTAAGCTTCACTGTTTAATGATAGCCTTGCTAGGTAAAGTAGCCTTGCTTTTCATCACTTTGAATATTTCACGCCACTCCCTTCTGGCCTGAAATGTTTCTTTTAAGAAATCAGATGACAGTCTAATTTGTGCTCCCTTGTAAGTAACTACCAGCTTTTCTGTGTGGCTTTTAGGATCCTCTCCTTGTCTTTAAGCTTTGTCATTATAATTTGATCTGTCTTGGTGTAGGCCTCTTTGAGTACAACTTGTTTGGGATTCTCTGAGCTTCCTGGACTTATGAGTCTTTTTCCTTCACCAGATTGGTAAAGTTTTTGTCATTATTTCTTCAAATAGGTTCTCGATTCTTTGCTCAATCTCTTCTCCTTTTGGTATTCCCATGATGCGGATGTTGTTACAATTCATGTTGTCCCAAAGGTCTCTTAAGCTCTCCTCATTTTTTAAATTCTTTTTTTCTTTTCGCTGCTCTGTTTGGGTGTTTTTCTTTTTTTTACCTTGTCTTCTAAATCGCTGATTCAATACACTGCTTCATCTAACCTACTGTTTATCCCTTCCAATGTATTAGTTCAAATATTGCATTCCTTATTTCTGACTGGTCTTTTTTTATGGTTTCTATGTCTTTTTTCATGCTGTTGATTATTCTTATAATCCTTACTCTAAACTCTCTATCTGATAAATTGCTTGCCTCTATTTCACCTAGTTCTTCTGGAGAATTCTTTTGTTCTTTCATTTGGGGCCTGTTTCTTTGTTTCCTCATTTTGGTTGCCTCCTTGTGTTTGTTTCTATGTAATAGGTAAATTTGAAAGACTCTGGTTGAGGCCAAAGCCAAACCCTGACTGTGACTGGCCCTGAACAACCTGTTTGGAGCTATCAGAGATCCACAGCTTATGGTTCCCTCTGCTGGGCCTGAGTTTGTGCAGAAAGAACCAGACTATGCAACAAGGCCAACTTTTACTAGCACTAGGCCTGGGGGATCTGCCTCTGCTTGCAGGCTTTCTTTTGGGTTAATCAGTGAATGTCTTCAAGCTGTACTCCTCAGCAGCAGGACTTAAACACCACAGGGTAGGGTAAAGTAATTCCTGTGGGTGGGGCTATTGTTTCCCCTCAGGCTGAAGCCACATGGAGGGGATTGCTCTGCCTGAGGAAGATGGCTCCTGCAGTATGGAGAATGACTCAGTACTGGAATCCTGGTGGCTATTCCTTCAGTTCTCTCACCAGAGCCACCAACCCCAGACTCTCCTCAAGAGTCTCTAGTCCACTCTGCTCTCCCTCTGCTGGAGCCCCAGATAAGTGGTTGCAAATGGAGTCCTGTGCGTTGGTCCCTTAAGAGCTCTCTGTGTCTCCAGCCATCTCTCCTTGGTGGACAGAAACCATGCTGCTTTTCACAGCCATCTCTTATTTGGGTTCCTTTCCCAGTTCTGGTGCTATAGGATGGGGAGCCCAGCTTGGGGTTTAGATACTACACTTCTCAGGAGGAAACCCCAGCCTCTGAAATAACCTTCCAGCTCTTCAAGCTGCCACCCATGGGAGCTCAGCCAGCCCTCTCATGCCTCCTCTACTCTCTCATTGTGATGATGTGGCTTCTTCAATCTGTCTGTGGTTATAAGGCTTCTCTCCAGCGAGTGTTCAGTTGGTTATTCAGGATGATTTTTCTATAATTTAATTGTAATTCCAGTTTGGTCCTGGGAGGAGGTTAGTGTAGCTTCCACTTATTCCTCTACCATCTTGGGTCTTTCTAACATATGTGACCCACCTTTACATTAACTTGCTATGCATTTGAAATCATTAAAACAAAGAGTGAATCTCAACCTGTGGTTCAAGTATTCAAGGAATATAATGTTATTTTTCAATACTTTGCTTTAATTACTATTTCAGGTCCCCTTTTAATAAAGATGGAAGAAACTTAATTCCCACCCATTTATGGTCTTTGTGTTTTCCCCAGGGTTGCTGCTAAGTTTTAAAGATGAGAACTGTACTCTGCCAAGGCATTGGAAGAAGGTACATCTATTCCCCTGTTGACACTTGCCCCAGCAGATGTTGTGGGTGCCTTTCCATGACCTTCTAGGCTTCTCTAAAAGACATGGCTCCAGTTGCAAAAGCCTACTGACAACCAGGCTGGGCAGCACAAGTCTGTGCAATGAGTCTTCCTTTCATTCCTTTGTTTTTAATTTTTGAAACACAAAGTCCAGAAGAGCATCCTTCTTACCTGCTTTTCTGCTAGTTCATCTATTCTCTGATGCAGTGAACTGAGAATGGACAACTTCCCAAATGGGGGACATGGTTAAAGGATTAAAAGAAATCTGATGAGAAGGGGAACAAAGATTAGTAATTCACAAATATTATTCTGTCATTATATATTGATCGATTATTTTGTGTTTATTTATAATTTTATATTATAGTATATTTTACATTACATTAATATAAATATTACTATACATTAATATAAAATATAATATGTCATTATATATTAATTAATAAACATTATTATAAATGCTTTCCTACTATTATTTGTTGAGCGCCTAACACATGTTCTTTACAAAACTTATTTCTAGGACATAAGTAAAACATCCCTACACAGAAGTTATATTCAGATTTCTCAACTAAAGACACAAGCTCATAGAGGCTAAGTAATTTGTACATGGTAAGAATGACAGTGCCAGGATCAAAAACCAGATGTTTCTGGTAGCCCCCAAATTTTTTGCCCCTTCCACTGAGCCATCCCAACTTCTTGCTCTTCTTGCTTGAATTGGTTTTGTTTATTTCCCCCTCACAGTGGGATTAGCAGAGCATATGTGAACGAGTGCTTGGTGCCCTTTCATGACCTTGGTTAAATCAGCTCTCAGAGTCAACCAACAAAGAGACCCAGTGTGGCCGTGAATCAGCTGCTGGAATGGCTGGTTCAACTAGTGATTGCCCTGGCCTTCGGTGCCATCTCAGAGTGGGGCCATTGCTGCTTCCCATGTCAAGAGAACCTTGGTTTCTGTCAAATGATGGTGGCTGGAGTTGGAAAACTCATGCCTAGCCTTTCGCAGCAAGCAGCAGGTTTACACCCTCAAACTGACTGCCTGCAGGTTCACAGCCATAATTGGATGTGAGTACTGGGTTCTCAGCCATCACTAAGGCACAATGGAGATATGACTTAAAGTATTAATACTAGCTTAATCTTTTCTGTAATAATCTTAATTCTATATCAAAAGACATTATTTCTTTCTATTCTGTTCTGTTCTCTACAGATCAGATTTTCTTGTTTCCTTTTTGAGAGAGGGCAGTCCACAAGGATCAAAGGGCTGCTTGAATTACCTGCTTCAGTTCTATTTAACATTTAGGTTCGTTTTAAGCATTTGGATTTTATTTTGTCCTTCTTATTAACAATCCTGGGTTAGATTGCTTTTTCATTTACCTATGACTATATAATCATTTAAGCATTTGTCTTATTCATTTTTAGCAACTTGAGGGAACAAGTCTTTTTTATTATTCATTTTAGAGAGAGAGAAAAAGGGAGAGAGAGAAAAAGAGACAGGGAGAAAGAAATAGCAATTTGTTGTTCCACCCATTCATGCATTCATTGGTTGCTTCTTCTGTGTGCCCTGACTGGAGATAGAACCTGCAACCTTGGTATAGCTGGACAACACTCCAACCAGCTGAGCTACCTAGCCAGAGCCAGGAAGAGATCTTGTCTTACCAATTTTCTTTTCCTCTTCCTCAATGCATTCATTCAACATATACTTATCAAGTACTTACTATATCCAGGAACAAGCCAGCCAAAAATGATACAAGGGAGAATACAATTTAGTCCTTATCCCATGGAGCTTAGAGCAGTGTTTCTGACAGTGGAATGTTAATTTTATAGGAAAAATAGATTCCTTGGGCAAATAGACTGGAAAAATGTTGTGTTCAATTAACCTTACCTTCACCCCTTGACACCTCAGGACTTTTCAGAACCTTAAATATGCTAATATGCACCGTGAATCTCCAAAAAGGAGCATACGACATGTAGTGTTTCCTGAAATGTTTTGACCATAGAACTGTTTTATATGGTATAATCTCATGGGAGAAGTGTTTTGAGAAACCTGCTTTTGAGAATGGTGGTTTAGAGACTAGTAGAAGGGATAGACTAGAAAAAAAATAATTAAAATAATGTCAGCTAACAATTATGGAGTTCTTATTCTGTGCCAGGGTCTGTGTAGATAACAAGGAAAGGAAACCCTCCAGAGGGAGGCAGAGAAGACATCATCAAGAAGAGGCTCTTAAGCTAATGATTGAAAGTTTGGGCAAAGACATACATATAGATCTTTAAGAATATTTATTGGCAAAATGAGTGAAATAATATGTATCTGCATTCAACTTGATATATACCATTCTTATAATTTTTAATTGTTTTATTTTCTTTATATATTAAGGATCCAAATTGCAAATTACTCAAAATGGAATTGTAGTCTGACTAATGGCTCCTAAGATATCCCCATCCTATTCCCCAGAAACTGTAAATGTGTTCCTATATGGCAAAAGGGACTTCACAGTTGTGATAAAGTTAAGGATCTTGAGATGGAAGATTATTAGCCTGGATTATGCAGGAGGACCAGTGAAACTACAAGTGTCCTTAGAAGAAGGATGCCAGGGATCAGAGAGGCAAAGACAATGTGACCACAAAGGCAAGGAAAGATTTAAAAAAGCTATGTTGTTGTTTTTGACAATGGAGGAAAGGGGTCACAGCCAAGGGATGCAGGCAGTGTCAGAAGCTAGAAAGCAAAAGGAAGCAGATCATCCACTGGAGTGTCCAGAGGAACACAGTCCTGGGGACCTATTTTTAGACTTCAGACCTCTAGAACATTAAGAGAATAAATTTGTGTTATTTTTAAGACAATATTTGTGATGTTTTTACAGCTCCTGTGTTGTAGCAATGGGAAACTAATGCAGAAATATATTTTTTCTTTATTTTTATTTATTTATTTATTCTTTTTAGTTTCACTTTGGGGAATTTATTTTATAGACAAACTTGTCTTTATTTTTAAAACCACACTCTTGAAAATTATTGATCACTCTGAATAGATTTTGTTTATGTGAGTTAGAGCTTCTGCTATTTGCCATGCCTGAAATTCCAACTAAAAATGTAATTATTCATGTACTTAAAATAGCAATAAACTTATTACATGTTAACAAAAATGCATATTTTATTAAAATAACTATATTTTCCAAACAAAAAAAAATTAGAGAGAAGAGTAACATTATTTTACATTGTTGCAGAAATTTTAATGACTGGCTTAATACGAGACAGCTGGATTCTCATAACTGCTTCTGCATTCAATCTGTGACAATATCACACGTCACCTAGCCTCTGGAAAACTCCACTGTACACTCATGAGAGAATAAGAGTGAAAGGTCAAATAATATCTTAGTATTATCATGAAAAGATTTTGACCTCACAGGCTCCATGACAGGCTCCCCAGGGGTCTCCAGGCCACACTGTGCAGACCTCTGATTTAGAGAACTGAATGTACTCCAGATAATCTGTGCTAAATGAGCAGTCTGACTTAATCCTCACAAAAATGTTATATGGCAGGTACCAATATTAAACCCATTGTAAATGAGGACCCTGAGGTTCAGAAAAAGTAAATAACCTGTCTCAGGTTATATAGTGGTAGAATCAGAATTCAGAGCCAGGTAGCCTGACTCTATATCCTGTGCTATTTCCTGCCCCCTTCACTGTCCCCAATTAGCCTGATATGTTGTTCATGGGGAGCCTTAATCTACATGTACAGGACTCTCTCCTCCCTGCCTTTTTCTCTTTCAGATTAGACCACATGTGAGAACTTTAGCTCCCCCATCACAATTTATCTAGATATTTGCTTTTAAACTATTAACAAATTGTATTATCATGAAGCTGGAAGACAATTAAAAACCCTTCCTCGCTCATTGTGCCTATGGAGAAACTGAGGCCCAGAGGAGGAAAGTCATGTGTCCAGGATCACATAACACAATTAGGTATTAGCAGAGCCAGAATAAGGACTCAACTCTTCTGGCTATAGAACTGTAATTCTGCCATGTTACATTGGACCTCGTAATTCAAAATAAGAGAATAAATATGATAGAATATTATGTTTATATTCACCATCCTCATACAGCATTTCCACTTTAACAGCCATTCTCCAAAAGGGGTAAGGGAGTGGTTGAAATTATGAAGATTTTGAGTTCAAACAATGAAGGAGATATCTTTGATCTCCTGCAGGGATCCTATCCAACTCCTCTATGACAGTCACCTTAGCCCCGCCGGAATCATCGAGTGGGTGCTTAATAACAAATTAGGGAATGTAAAAGTCAATGGATTGCTCCATCCCCTCATGTCACTTCCTCCTGGTTATTTAAAGTCCTGTCTGCAGGAATGTGGGCGAATTCTTACTGCACAATGGAGGGCAGCTAGGAGTCTCACAAGCAAAAATAACACGAAGTTCCAAGCAGGAAAGCAACTTCATGCTTTGCTTTTTGTTTCCCTTTCAAATTCCAGCTCTGGACCAAAACCTCCACCCTCCCTGCCAGAAAAGAGGGAGGGCAATTTTTTTAAATAAAATACATTTTAAAAAGAAGAAGAAAAATGAAGATAGAGTGCCTTTGTAATAGCTCAAACTTTATCTACACCTTCCTCTAACAGCCACCCAGCTCTTCCCTTTAGATTGTAATAACTGGACTCTTTCTGCAGTTTTTCTTATCAAAGGGAAAATAATTGCCCCTTCAAAGGCTCTCAGAAGTAATCAGATTGCATCTCTGGGAGGCGGCAAAATGTTCAGACATTCAGAGAGTGAGGCCCAAGGAAGGGCTCTTCCTAGTGAAGGCACACCTGCTCCCAGAAAAGGTTCTGGCTCCTGTGTCTGGGGACAGGGGTTTACTGAGCTTGGCGGTGCAGCTGTTTGCTTTAGGAAAATAGCTTACACTGTAAATACTCGAAGGTATTTTGCCTGGTGTACAAAAATCTTAGTTACAGAGCAAATACATAAATCTGACCCTGACTGAGGGAGCTTAGCAGGCCACATGTTTGGAAATGTTCAGTGTTTTCTGCGTGAAAGCAGATTGCCTTGCCCTGTAGACTTAGGGGATCCTGTTTTCTTTTTGCATTTCAAATCCACAGGCTCTCAGAAGAATTGAAAGCAAGCAGGTTATACCAGGTGCTATGAGGACAATAAAAAAACTGCTGCTGGACCTAAAAGTATTAGTAATTTAGAGAATTTCCCCCTCTTTTTCAAATGAGACCTGGTGGAATTAGATGCTCACAGCAGCAATTACAATTTATCTGGACCAGGTGATTTCTCAGGCAATGTCTTTAAAAGACAGAGTTCAGAAGGTGTTGTCAAAAATCTGGTTTGTTTTGTGAAAAAAAGGAGATAGCCAAGCAGATACCAGATCTCCAAAAAGAAGGAAAAATATCAGTTTTTGAATTGTAATATTAAAAAAGCACTTACAAGCTTTTCCACACTTAAAAATCACAGTCTTTGCTGGAGATGGAAATTAAAATAGGGTCTCTTTGTCCTAAGAAATACTCCAAACCCAGATTAGTGCTAAAAATCAGTCAACCCTAAACCAAGGACCAAACAAATGACTCAAACATTTACTATTCTGACAGTTCTGTTCTTTATAGCCACCTCCCTTTGTTACTTTAATTTCTGCCCCCTTAAAAAAGAATGGTTAAAATTTATGGCTAGGAGAAGTAACTGATTACTGCTGGCAAGTTCACTGAAGGGACCGATTGTTCCATACGGCAAGAATCAGAAGGCTAGGGAGCCATTCACCAAGAAAGACTGATGTGCGAAAGGGCAAAGCAATGTTCCTTTCATTGTGTGATAAAGAGTTTCATGTTTGCTACTAAATTCCTAAAGGCAGCCTGGTGTGCAGTGGGCTGAGCCATCAGGAGAGTATGTGAAAGCTGAAAGTATGCACTTCACACAAGATCAGGGTCAACTTCCAGGAGACAAAGATTTCCTGTACACTTTTGTTAGGGTGGTCAAGACCTTTTGAGCAATTGTCAAGACAGGAGCAACAAAACAGCCATTTTGCAATTTTCACATGTAACCTGAATGGCCCAAGACCTCATCAGACTCCAGCTAGGAATGAGGTCATGGAGACCCTGGGGACATGCACACACAAACACCTCAAAATGTTTCTAGGGACCCAGGGGAGGCTCACCTGTGCTTAGGTTAACTTATCTGGATGATGCTGCTACAGGCAACTTCTGTGTGTTGCCAAAACTCCTTTGTCATCTCCTACCAAATAGAAATCTCAGCCACATTGTCCCACAGTTCCTCCAGACACTGTCACCAACGTAGAAGTGCTTCCACACAGCCAAGGTGGAACTTGGTTCCACCCAGAAGTGGGAAAAGACTCTGCTTCACATTTTGCCACCTGAGCCTGAGCAATACTGGCCAGAGTCCACCTTAAAAACACCTGCAACTTCTCCACATCGCTAGGGGAGAGACCACCTGGCACTAGTCATTTCCCTCCTATCCGCACGTGCCTGCTCACAAAACTTCCTTCTTAGTCAAATATTTTTCTTTCAAAGTCTTTCAATTCATACAAATAATACAACGAGATGACCCTGACCCGTAAGTCAACGAAAGCCGCCTGAAAATCCAAATGCTACACACAGTAGGCACAAGTGAGAGATCAGCTATAAAAGGATTCCAGTCTGAGTGGTGGCTCACTCTCTGACACACTACTTCATTATTTTACTAGTCATTTGAGGAATGTGTTGTTAAGAACAGAAAAAAATAAAATAATGTTATAGAATAAAATAATGTTATAATTAAATAGGAGCAAGGCATAAGATGATTGGTCCAGCCCACTGTGGGAAGAGGAAACCTTGAACCTTCTGCCCTCTACATGGTCTTAATAACAATAGCAACACTAATCACGAACAGGCATCGATGGCTTCAAAATTTACGAAGCATTTTACATACGTTATTTCATTTAAATAATGAACTGAACCCAAACCTTTGGACCCCTAGTTGTTAAATTGTATTGAAATAGAAATTTCTGTTTCTAAGTAGGGAGGCTTTAAAAAAACTCTTATTAAAAATAGCTCCAAAGGCAATTTGAACATCAAAGAGCTTTTTTATGAAACAGCATTTTGATGAGTTAAGTGTAAATGAATCAGAAACATATGGATTAAATTTATTTAAAATAAACAAGGGTTTAAAAATTAAGAGGCAAAGTAGTTTCAAAACATATCTGACTTAATCTAAGTGTCTGAGCACAAAAAAGAGAGTAGATGTTTGTAAACCAGGGAGGTAAAAAATGGCAACCTTGTTACCTGGAGTTCTTGTCCAAAATCCTAGACAGGGTAAAACTCTACAAACTTTAACTGAAGACCTAGATGTTATTTTGAAGTTTATCTTTAAGTTATGGAATTATTGTATTAATACCAGATGACTAAAATAATGAATTAAGCTATCCACAGATTGAAAATGTCACTCAGTTTTGGTTTTTCTAATCTCATTTTAACTCTTCTATGATATAGCTCTTAGGAACAATGTACTAAATTTTCAAAGATGTTTTCAAAGGTTACATATCTTTCTCATTTTTTTAACATCCAAATATTTATTTTGAGATAAATATTATTTATCTCATGTTATTTTTCCCTTCCAAAATTAATAGTCCACAGACTATGAAATTTTGTTTCCATTTTATTGATCAAAATGTTGGGTTGTTGACTGAGCCAGATATTTTAAGATATGGAACCTTAAAATGTAACCAAACTTGCAGAGCCATAGCTACTTTCCATCCAGAGATGAATCCTTGGTTCTGGCCAGGAACCAGAAAAGACAAAGTTTTGGGTCGCACAAGATGATTTCCTCTTAGCATGAAAAAATATTTGCGTTGCTGACAGTCCTTTACTTGTCTTTAGTGAACATTACAGCTTGGCATATTTGGCATATGTTCCTTATGCTGGGAGATCCTTTCCTTTCTCCAGCAGCAAACTCTATTGCAAACCTCGGGTTTCAGACGCTAATATTCTTTTCCTCTCCCCTGGTGGTGAAATCTGCACAGCAATTGCTCACCTTAGCTACCTGGTAGCTAATAAGTAGGTACTGCTTCATAGACTCACAATACTTAATAGATTTCTAGGAAAATTTTTAGTCAATGTCCGGGTGTCTGCAGTAAAATTGGATTCAGACAGGGAGTTTCATAGTACCGATTATCCTCTGCCCATCCATCCTTAACTGGGTTCCAGAAATCAGAGCAGCCAGAAGCAAATTGTCAAATTGTCAAAATTTGTCTTCAGCAGTCTTCCATCTTCTCATATTAGTTCCACAACTTCTGTGCCCACACACAGACCTGGTGGCCTTGTGGGACAGAGTGGAAAACATTGTACTTGAAGTCACTGAGACCTGTGCTCTAAAACCCACATTGACCACATTCTGGTAGAGTCATTAAAGACGTGTCCTATAAAACATGGCGTTTCCATTTCCTGGACTTAAAACAAGATATGCTATCATACAACTTCCTTTTACATCACCTATCAGGGGTGCTGTATGTTCGAATGGCACATCTGTTGAATTCAAAAGGTGTGGTATTCTTGTCTTAGGACCTGACCTTTACGTATAGACATACTCAATTCCTCTGCCCCTGCCTACACCTTTACTTTCAGGCTTCTTCTGCATGGAATTCATTCGCCCTACCCCGGGGGGCCCCAAATTTTGCTGACAGAAGCCTGTGTACCCTGCAGGCCCACTCTCCCAGTGTCTGTTCCATGAAGTTGCTAATCATAAGTGATGTCTTCCCCTCTCATTTCTGTGCCACAGCTGAGTCCTCAACACATACACACACAAAAAAAAACACATATGCACACATATTCACACAAATGCATGCACACACAGACACATACATACACAGACACACACATACACAGAGGGACATACATATACACATACACACATATATATACACACATTGTCAATATTTGGTCTACATCAACTTCTTCTCCTCTCCTACACCTGCTCTGTCCATTATGGGGCCATTAGCCATGTGCAGCATCTTAATTTTAATGAATTAAAATTAAATAAAATTTAAAGTTCAGCTCCTTGCAGTAGCAACATTTTGACTATCATACCAGATAGTGCAAACATGGAGGAATGTGTTCTCTGTGGCAGAACGTTCTAGTGAACTGCACAGTTCTCAGTATGACAAGCCTTAGGGCCACAGATTGATGCTCTTTCTCTTCTACAAATGCTTTCCTGCCACCTTCTATGCATTCTGTAGCACCTGGCATCTGAGGTTCTACCCAGACCTGTCAACTCCCTGTCTTTCATGGGGCCAGTGCAGTACCTTTTACAGAATAGTGACAGTAAAGTCTTATCATTATAAGTGCCTTGTTCTATACTAATGACCTTATGAGGTAGCTATTAGCAGATTTCTTTGACAAATGGGAGAATTAAGTGAATTGATTTGTTTAGGACACACAGGCAGTAGGTGATGAAGGCAGGATTTGAATCCTGGCCTGTCTGACCCCAGTGCCCTGTGATTAACCACAGAGCCTAGAGCAGGGTTTCTCAGTCTCTGCACTACTGACTATTCGGCATTGGATAATTCTTTTATGTGGGGACTATTTCATGCATTATAAGCTGTTTAGCAGCATCCCCCCACTTCTACCTTCTAGACACCAGTACTGTTACCCATATACCACCCACCCCATTGATGATAACTATAAATGTCCCCAGGCATTGCCAAATGTTGCTGGTTTAGGGGAAGGAAGTAGCTCCTCCCTAAGACCCACAGCTGCAGATGGTCATTTAAAGTTGGTCATATGGATGAAGAGATTCCTCTCAAAATACTGACTTCTTACTTTTAGCAAGTGAAAAGCAAGTTTACACCTATTCATGAGGGAAACCAAAAATAATTCTTTTAATCTCCTGTGTAATCCACCAGTCCAACTCCCCATCTGGGAAATGTTCTGCGGCTGCTTGCTTTCATGTTAGGCAGAGACAAAGTCTTGGGTCGCTGACAGCCCAGATGCTCTACAGCCCCATGTGGCTCAGTTAACACCCACATGCCCTGTTCCAGCTTTGCCTTGAGGCCACCTGGTTCAAACAAACAGTCAGCCAACAGCACCTCTCTGGGAGGGGGCAGAGTGAGATTGGAGAGATGTGGGAAAGAAGAAGAAAGAGCTATTATGTGACCATTCAGTACAACGGTAGAGGCAGATCTGGGAAGATGGCAAACTATCCTGAGCTTTTTCATAGGGCCCAGGGCCTAGAAATGGCTCCAAAACTGGAACTAGTGATCTGCAAATGACATTTCAGTCTTTACACAAGATGAATAAGGCAACTGAGACGAAAAAGCCATGGAATCTTCCTGAAGCAGCTCTTGCCCCACCTTTGATTCAGCCCTATCATACCCCAAAATTTCCCTGCCTTTTCTTTGATTACCTTTTAAGTATGGTGACTACAAACACCTCCTAAGAAAAAGATTTCTTTTTTAAAGTGTATATCCAAAATAGCATCTCCCCACTAGCCCCATGAGAAATGCTACAGATAAGAATGTGTCACACAAGTTTGAGAAATGCTGACTACTGTTCCCTTCTATGGGATTCCCAGTGCCCATCATATGTAGAGACTCCAAGAAGCCCCACAGCAAGGAAAAGTAGACTGCAAGCATAATAAAGCTTGTCTAGCTAACTCACACTAAAGGTGATTGTGCCTACCTTTCAAGCCCTTGTGAGGTAGTAGGTATGAAAGTACTTGTAAATGTTGAGAGCATAAATACAAGTATTTGGTAGAACCCAGGAAGATTGCTTTTTGCAAGGAAGCAGGAAAATCTGAATTATAGAACCATTAGGTTCAGAACAAACTTCACAGGCTCAAAAATTTTTTAAAAGATTATTTTTCCCCATTAGGATATAAAGTTTTATTCTTTCTTACCAAAATAATCCATTTAAAGAGTTATTTTACATTCAGAATTTCAGATGTTCTCTATGTCTTTCTTATGCGTCCAACTCCTGACTTTAATTAAGGACGTTACACTCAGCTCTTAAACAGCAATAAAACCTAGAGAATGAGCAGTTAGAGTTTATGAATAATGATCTCGTTAGGAAGAAGTATCCTGAAGCTGTTTCCTCCTGTTCCATCTACCTCCCCTAGCTCTCTATCAGCTTCCAGCAGAAAAATGTGGCAAAGCTGTCTGCTTGCTGTAACAGAAAATAAAACCTTCACTATCACCCATGCCACCTCTCGAAATACTGGCAATAACCACAGCAGCAACCATAACTAAAGCTGCTCTGTGCCAAGGTTTTTCTTTGTTTTTTGGTTTTGTTTTTTTTTTTTAGAACAGTGCTGCTGTAAACCAAATGTTTGTGTCTCTCTTAAAATTCATAAATTGAAACCTAAGACACAGTGTGATGGTATTAGTAAATGAGGCCTTTAGAACATGATTAGGTCATGAGGGTGGAGTCTTTATGAATGGGATAAGTGTCCTTACAAAACAGACCCCGGGGAGATCCTTCACCCCTTCCTCCACGTGAGGACATTGAGAAGGCAGCCATCTGTGAACAAGACACCAAGTCTGCTGGCACCTGGACCTTGGGTTTCCCAGTCTCCAGAAATGTGAGAAATAAACTTTTATTGTTTATAGGGCACCAGTCTAAGGTATCCTGTTATAGCAGCCTGAACTGACTAAGATAAGGAATTTTTATCCTAGGATCCAACCTCAGCCAAGGAATTAGTAGTTAGAATTCAGAGAGTCCTTCAAAGTGGAAGAGGGAAGGGGGAATTAAATATTTTTAATAACCACTAATTGAAATTTAACATTTCCTTCAATTATAAATGAAGACAATAGACTACACAGTAGAACTGGAAGTATCTGTGACTTTATTATCTATGAAATTGTTGATTTCGTTTGGTATCACATTAGAGTTGTTGTAGATTTCTTGAAATATTATTTTCACTAACCACAACTTCAAAATTATGGTAACTATTATATTCCTTAATAGCTCTTGTTATTTAATAAGTAAAGAAATATATTAAACTATATTTGTTTAAATATTTTGATAACTGTGTTTGATATCGCTAGTGTCCTTAGGAATCCTATGTTGTTTTATTTTATGCATTTTAAAATGTTGTCCCTGAAAATGGATCCATAGGTTTCACAGGCTGCCCAGGAGTTCAAGGCAGAGAAAAGATGAAGAACAGCTAGTAAGCACTGTAATTATCCATTTTCATAGACTGGGAGACCAAGGGACAGAAAGCCTAAGTAATATACCCAGGGAGGTAGGATAGAAAACCAGGTAGTCTGGCCCCAGAGTTCATACCTTTAACCAAGGCCCCATGGCTGCCTCTTTGAGATTCTAAGGAAGCCTCTCTACTGGATTACAGAGCACCATGTTCTCAGCCAATCTTCCATGTTTCACAGAACAACCAGGTGTCCTCCATTAAACACTTTAATGTCTTGTCCTGACCTTTGCCTCTCTTTCCAAGACCATCTCCTTCCTTCCTCTTCTCTCTCTTCCAGCCCCACTTGTCTCCTTTCTCCACCTCACATCCTATGAACTTAGTCTTTCCTCTGGCTGGACCACTCTTCCTCCCTACACTTCCTTCTCATCCTGTGACTTCCACTTTCATGTTACCATCTCACTGAGGGCTTTTGTGATTAATTATCAAAGTAAGTTCTCTGTTTTTCTTTATATAGTTTACATCCTTTCTCAGTTCTGGGTATCACAAATATCTTATCCCAGTGTGGGGCTTATCTTTTCACTTTTATAGAATCATTCAGTGAGCAAAATTTTTAATTTCAATGAAGCAATTGATTAACCTTTTCCTTGGTAGTTGGTGTTTTTTGTTTCTTGTTTTAAGAAATCATATCCTACTTCAAGTTTACAGAGATAGATGTATTTCCTCACTTTTTGAATCTGGCCTAGTCTTGTGAATTTATTAGCCAATAGAATATAGTTCTTCAACTGGACCAATTTCTACCATAGGCTTCAAGAGACCTTTCACCCTTCTGCTAACTCTCTCAGAACCCCGCCACTACCATATGAGCAAGTCCAGCCTAGCCTGATGGAGGATGAGAGATCATATGGAGGTCAACCCCATTGTTGCAACAGAGGTCATAGTATACCAACCCACAGCTAGCTATCATGCAATGTGTGTGAGAGAGAGTGCAACTTCCATCAGCAGAAACACCCACCCAATCTGCAGCTGACCAAAGATATATGAGTGAGCCTATCCAAGACTACAGGTACAACCTAGCTGACCTGTGAACTTCTGAGCATTAATAAATATTTATTGTTCTAAGTTATGGAGTGGTAGGGTGGTTTCCTATGCAGCAATAAGATAGGACCATTCATGTTTTCATTTTCTTGAATCAGTTTGCGTAATTTATACCTTTCTAAGAATGTATCCATTTCAGACTTATGGCCAAGATGGAGGCATAGGAAGGAAGATATGCTTCACCTCTTTGCACAACCAAAATAAGGACATGAAATTTAAAAAACAAACAAAAAAACAAACAAACAAACAAAACCCAGAACAGCTAGAAGGTCAAACTGTATGGAAGCTTGACAACCAAGTAATTAAAGAAGAAACATTCATCCATACTGGTAGGAGGAGTGGAGACAGGCAGCCAGGATGAAGACAGTGCAGCAAGACAGCAAACCAGGCAGGTGAGGCAGCTGCTGGCAGGCTGGGCAGTCCCACATTTGCATGTGGATGAACTGGAAGAAACAACTGGGGAGCAAGACAGACTATGCAACCTAGGGTTCTAACACAAGGAAATGAAACCTCAAAACCTCTGGCTATAAAAACCTGTGGGGGTTGCAGCAGTGGGAGAAACTGCCAGTCTCACAGAAGAGTTCATTGGAGAAACCCAAGGATCCTAGAACATACACAAACACACCCACCCAGCAATCTGCACCAGGAGGGTCCAATTAGCTTGTGGGTAACAGGAGAAGTGACTGAAAGCATGGTGAGAACTGAGCAAGCAGCATAGTTCCCTCTCTGAGCCCTCCCCTATATAGAACACCATAACAAAGATAAGCTGGTTGCTCCCTCCCCATCCAACCCTCGCAAATTCCTAAGGCTCCGCCCCTTACAATGTAACAGGTGCACTGAGACAAAGAAATATAGTCCAATGAAAGAATAGGTCAAAACTCCAAAAATAGAACTAAGCTATGGGGAGATAGTGATGAGGAGAACTCAGATGCAGAGTTCAAAACACTGGTAATCGGGATGCTACAGAAATAATTGAGTATGGATGCAAAATAGAGGGAAAAGTGAAGGCTATGCAAAGTGAAATAAAGAAAAATAGACAGGGAACCAACAGTGAAAGGAAGGAAACCGGGACTCAAATCAACAATTTGGAACAGAAAGAAGAAATAAACTTTCAACCGGAACACAATGAAGGAATAAGAATTTTTTAAAAAAGGGGGCGGGAGGGTTAGGAGCTTCCAGGGCAACTTTAAACATTCCAATATATGAATCATAAGGGTGCCAGAAGGAGAAGAAAAAGAACAAGAATTTGAAAACTTATTTGAAAAAATAATGAAGGAAAACTTCCCCAATCTGGCAAAGGAAATAGACTTCCAGGAGATCCAGGGAGCTCAGAGAGTCCCAGAGAAACTGGACCCAATGAGGGACACACCAAGACACATCATAATTAAGTTACCTAATATTAAAGATAAGGAGAAAATCTTAAAAGCAACAAAAGAAAAGGAGAGCATTACCCACAGAGGCGTTCCCATAAGACTATCAGCTATTTTCTCCAAAGAAATCTTATAGGCAAGAAGGGGCTAGAAGGAAGTATTCAGAGTTATGAAAAGCAAGGAACTACATCCAAGATTACTCTATGCAGCAAAGCTATCATTTAGAATGGAAGTACAGATAAAGTGCTTCCCAGATAAGGTCAAGTTAAAGGAGTTCATCATCACCAAGCCCTTATTATATGAAATATTAAAGGGACTTATCTAAGAAAAAGGAGAAAATCAAAACTATGAACAGTAAAATGACAACAAACAACAACAAACAACTGAACCTAAATAACAAAAACAAGAACAAACTAATCAAAGACCTAGAACAGGAACAGAATCACAGAAATGAAGACCATATGGAAGGTTATTGGCGGGGAGAAGGAGAGAGGAGAATGGAGGAAAAGGTACAGAAAATAAGAAGCCTAATTAGTAGGTACAAAATAGACAGGGGGAGATTAAGAATAGTACAGGAAATGGAGAAGCCAAAGAACTTATATGTACAACTCATGGACATGAGTTGCGGGGAGGTCGGGAGGGTGGAATTCTGGTGGGAGGTGGGGTACAGGGTGGAGGGGGAGAAAAGGTAGAAAAGAAATGGGACAACTGTAATAGCATAATCAAGAAAATATACTTTAATATAAGAATATATCTATTTCACCTAAATTTTAAAAATTTATTGGCATAAAATAATTTATACTAGACTCATATATTTTTTATTTTTGATGCACCTATCATTTCCCTCCTTTTAATTCTTTTATTTGGACTTTTTTTTACTTCATCTATATTGTAAGAGGTTTGTCAATTATATCACCTAAATAAACCAGCAAATACGTGTCTGTGGAGATGATCTCTATTGCATATTGTGTTACCTTTCAATAATGTCTGCCTTTTCATTATTGTACCACTCATTCTACCGTCTTTGGCTCTTTTTGTGTTTTTTGTGCATGGTGTTGTCTTTAAAATGAATCTTAGCCCTAATCTTTACTATTTTAAGATATAATAGTTTACAGATACAAATTTCCCTTGATGAACACTTCAGTTGCATTTCACTATTTTTACAATATAATATTATTATTATCATTCAGTTCAAATGCCCATTATAATTTTGTCTTTGACATATGAGCCGTTGAGAAGTATGTTTTTAATATCTAAGTGAGAGGCATTTTTATACTTTTGTTATTAATAGCTAACTTTATTTTTTATAGTTAGAGAATGCTGCAGTCCAGTTCGTAGTGACTCACAAGATGTGATTTTTAAAGATTCAGGAATTTTGTAAATCTATTGTTAAACTATTAATAGATTGAAATCAGCTGTGGTAGTAATAGTTCTACCACAGAAATCTGGTAACTACAAATCCGGCCATTTTCTTCTCCAACAATAGTAGCTTACCAGATACCCTTGTCTGTATGACACCAGTTGCTTGAAATTTGTTGATAATTGCTTTATGTACCAGAACATGTCTAAATTTTATATGTTGCAAATATGCACAAAAAAATGTTTATTACAGTTAAGAATAGTATACTATGTGTCCACTAGATCACTCTTGCTAATTATGTTGTTTAAATTGTCTGTATTATTATAATTTTTTAATTTCCTTTATCTATTAAATCTTTTTGTATGTCTTTATCAACTATTGATAAAGAAGTTTTTACTCACTATAATAGGGGCCTTGTTCATTTTTCTTTTTGGTCCTGAAACTCCTGTTTTAGATACTTTGTAGTTATATTATTGGAAACACAAGTTTAGAATTTTTCTATCTTTCTGATGAATTGAAACTTTTATCAAAATATAGTGACCCTCTTATTTTCATTTATTTGACTATGACTTCCGATATATTTAAATTTATTTCTGCAGTCTTTTTTTAAGCTTTCAATTGACTGCATCCCATCTTGGACTGGGCAAACCTTCCTAACTCCATATTTTCTTCTTGGCTAGTTTAGAATTTTATATGTATTTTTGTTTCTCCTTATATTCATAATGACTTTGTTTCCTAATGTTTGTAGTAGTTTTGATTGTGAATATTAGTTTCTAGATACCCTTTGAGACCTGATTTGATTATTTAGTTGTGTTTCTATACAGAAGATTTGATATTTTCCTTCCTCCAGCCACCATAGAACAACCTAAAATCACATTTTGTTTGAAGGTTGTTCATTTGCTTGTCAATAACATGGTTTGTTTGCCCTTACCATGGGTTTCTGATAAGGAATCCTCAAAGGATTCTGTTATCTTTTATCTTCACCCAAAGGCAAGGTTGAGGCAGGCACTGTACTCTCAGAGCACTCCCCAAGGTCAGGGTTTAGCTTGGATTGGGTTTTTTTGTTTTGTTTTGTTTTGTTTTGTTTTGTTTTGTTCACTCAATAAGACTGCTGCACTTCTGCTTCCTGGCATTGTGTAGAGAGTCATCAGTCCAAACCTCTGCTCAATCTCATGCTCTGCCTCTCATCTCTGACATATGGTTAAATAAAATCCAGGATCCAGGCTGCCAGAGATAAATTTACCCCAGGGCAAATGACAACTCCAGAGTTACCTCTCCCCTGATGACTCTTGCTTTCTGGTCATTTCTGGCCTCCAAAGAATTCCCTTACTCTCCGGTCAGTTCAGCCATATGGGGTTTTCTGTTTGTTTGTTTGTTTGTTCTTTTTTGTTTGTTTTTGTCTTCAGTGTTTTATTTAGCATTTTCATTCTTCTTTACAGAGTGGGATTTCTGCAAATATCTAGTCCACCATATGACCAAAGATTGAAATCTCTTCCTACTCTTCCCTTTCTTGGTCCCTCATTTATTTCCTTTGTAACACACAATTTATCAATATTTGTTTAACTGTTTATTTTTTTTGTCTTCCTTACTAGAGTATATCATCCATGAGGGTGACAACCGTATCCTCTTCTTTACCATTTAACTTCATCACATAGCTAGCATTGCTAGGCTTTGAGCACATTTTTAATTAAATTTATGTGTGTGAATGAAAGTTCAGGAAGCTGGGGGCCTAGGACATGGTGATAAGGAGAAGGCAGGTTCTTGGAGAAGATATTTACTCCACACCTAGTATTTGAGGGGAAGGCAGAGAAGACTACACACAACTGATGCATTTAGTAGAAACTATGGAAGAAATAAAATTCAGGCAATATGCAGAAATTTTGCATATTTATTTGCAAAAAACCACCAAATGAAAAAAACTACCAAAGGTTTCTTTTGTTTTTTTTAAAGATTTTATTTATTTATTTTTAGACAGAGGGGAAGGGAGGGAGAAAGAGAGGGAGAGATGCACCAATGTGTGGTTGCCTCTCACGCACTGCCTACTGGGGACCTGGCCTGCAACCCAGGCATATGCCCTGATTGGGAATTGAACCCGTGACTCTTTGGTTTGCAGGCCGGCTCTCAATCCACTGAGCCACAACAGCCAGGGCTAAAAAAACCACCAAAGGTTTCATCATGGAGTGAGGAAAAAAGGTTTTTCACAAGCTGAAGTGGTCTAAAAATATTTACTGTCTTTAAGCAATCTACAAGTTGGTAATTTGAGGACCATGTTGTAAAGTGTTTTCATCTCATTTTGTTTTAATTTACATTTTTATTTTTTTAAAGATTTTATTTGTTTATTTTTAGGGAAGGGAAAGGGAGGGAGAAAAACATCAATGTATGGTTTCCTCTCATACACCCCCTACTGAGGACCTGGTGCGCAACCCAGGCATATGCTCTGACTGGGAATCGAACCAGTGACCCTTTGGATCACAGGCCCGCGCTCAATCCATTAAGCCACACCAGCCAGGGCTTAATTTACATTTTTAAAAAGCTTGGTGCATTGATTGAGGTTAGGGAAGGGCTAGAGACCCCAAGAAAATCATATGCAATGTGTGAACAAAGAACTCGCAGTGCTGTTCACCCTTTGACCTCCTTTTCTGAGTTTCTGCTCCAGAAGGTTTTATTTATCTTAAGATTAAAGCAAATCACCAGTGGACATATAGCTATTGCTTTATGGTGAAATGCAAACATGTAAGCAAGCAGCATCATTGGATTCTGCCACCTTTGAAAAATTATTCATTTTTTTATGAGCTTTGTTTTTCACTCGTGGGAAACCTGATAATATTTCAGAGCCTGAAATCATTCCCTAAGCTAAAATAGCCTGTTGAAAGTGAATATAAACCAAGTGAAAGCTAGAAGAGCAGAGATTTACTTTTTATTTTTATTTTAATTAAAGTTTACATTCAATATTATTTTATATTAGTTTCATATGTACAGCATAGTGGTTAGACTATACTATATAGTATATTTACATACTATGTACTATATGGTATATTTACATACAATATACTATATACTTTGTTTATTTTGTATATATTATATATATTTCGTTTGTTTATTTTGCTCTTCAGACTCCACATATAAGTGAAATAGTATGGTATTTGTCCTTTTCTGTCTAACTTATTTCAGTTAGCCTAATACCCTCCATACTGTCACAAATGGTAAGATTTTATTCTTTTTTTATAGCCAAATAATATTCCATTGTATATATGTACCACCACTTTTTTATCACTTGTGTATTCATGAGTGCTTGGGTTGCTTCCATAGCTTGGTTATTATAAGTAACACTGCAATAAACATAGGGGTGCATATATTCTTTAGAATTAGTATTTTGTGTTTTTTCAGATACCCAAAAGGAGAATTTCTGGGTCATAAGGCAGTTCTATTTTTAATTCTTTGAGGAAACTCCATCCTGTTTTCCATAGTGGCTGCACCAATCTGCATTCCCACCAACAGTGCACGAGGGTTCCCTTTTCTCCACATCCTCACCAACTCATTTATTGATGATAGCCATTCTGACAGGTATGAGTTGATATCTCATCATAGTTTTAATTTGCGTTTCTCTGATGATTAGTGACATTGAGCATATTTTCATATGTCTATTGACCATCTGTATATCATCTCTGGGAAAGTATTCAGATCCTCTGCCCATTTTTAATTGGATTATTTGGGGGTTTTTGGTGTTGAGCTGCATGAGTTCATTATAAATTTTGGATATTAACTTCAATCTGGAAACATGCCTAGTCATACTATTGCAATAAGGAAAATAAATCATAATTGGATTTCACTGGGTCACAATTTACCCTGAAATTAGCTAATTGTATTACATTAGAGAAATCTAAGACTCATAAACACACTGATTAATACGTCTGCTCTAGACTCTGTGTCCTCATTAATCAATTATAGAGCTCCTCCCCTGGGCCTAGGAATCCTTCTCAACATGGAAGTGCAGGAAAAGAAGACTAAATGCCATTTCTGGTTCTCATTGAATGAAGGCATCACTGCATTTCACATTTTGCCAGCCAAGCAAATGCTTAACTCACCTCCTTTAGTGTAGATTCTGGGTTTCATGCTGGTTAACTTATATTTGGCAGTTCAGGGTTGATCTCAGAAGTTTGGTGAACTTGATTTCTATGTTTCTTTTTCACATATAATCCATTTTTTATTTATTCTGTCTCTATCCTTCCATAACTTATTTCCTTCTCACCTTTATAATAGTTCATATGTGTGTATATATATATAAATTTAAATATATAACTTGTAAATTAAGGACATTTCTAACAGCAGAGAAATGTGCAATCAATAAATTAAATAACCTTATTTTCCGTAAAATAAACTTTGTGACTATGGCCCCTCCTGAAAATGTTGGAAGGAGAAAATCTCTGTACAGCAGCAGTGAGAATTGTGATAACAATCAGCAAACCATTTTTCCAATGAAGAGATTTTTCCATCAGATTTTATTTGACCTTGAACACTGTGTTAGCAATTAATAATTAATGGTTTTTATTACGCTAATGTCCCGCTTAACTGACATTATCAGGAAATTAGATGCTCTAAATAAGTGAATTTGCCAGATACTAAAAGTTGCTTACTTTATGCACAAAAAAACTTTATTATAACCATTTCTGATGCTTATTTTTCTAAAATGTGTGGCAATATTTTGTGACTTATTGACATTCACTGAAACATTAACATTTTATTTATTGAATGAATACTACTGAAGCCTATTATGTGCCAGGCACTATGGCTGCTGTGGGCAATATAACAATGAACGAAAGAGAGGCAGAGAACCTACCTTTATTAAACCTATGTGTTGGCGGAGAAGAGGCATAAACAAAGGATCACACTGAAGTGCTAAGATAAAAGAAGTATAGGTTATTGTGAACTACACTGAACTCAATAGCAAAACAGTTGAATTTAAACTTGGTTGAGTTTTCCAGAACTGTTCACGTGTGTACTAAATGTCCTTGTACTGCTGTGCCTGAGTTTTTACGATTGATCTTGGTCACTTATCTTCTTTAAAATCAGTTCTAGTTTCTTGCTCCTTGTTAAGTGTATGGTTTTGTTCCTACTACTTTTTTTTTGTTACACAATTATGTGCATAAAGTGATTAGACTAAGGATAACAAATACCTGGTGTATTAGTTATTTTTTGCTGCATAACAAAGTACCCCAAAACTTACCAACTGAAAAAAACACACCTTTATTATCATACAGTTTTTGTGACGCAGGAATCTAGCATGTTTAGCTGGATCCTCTGCCTTGGGCTCTCTGACATGGCTGCATGCAATCAAGGTGTTAGCCAGGACCGAGGTCGCATCTGAAGGCAGGACTCCATCCCTCCAGGACTATTGGATGGAGAGCTTCTGTTTTCTGCCAGCTGTTATCTGAATGCCACCTCAGTTCCTCATTACATGAGCCTCTCCAACAAGGCAGCTAGCTTTCTTCATCAAAGCCAGCAAAAGAGCATCTGCTAGCAAGATGGAAGTCACAGTCTTGTAACAGAATCACAGAAGTGACAGTCCATCATCTTTGCTGCATTCTGTTGGTTCCAGTCAGGTCACTAGGCCCTGCCCACACTCAAGGGGAATCTTCGGGAGCCACCATCAAGGCTGCTTACCCCACATAACAAGCCTATTATCATTTTTCATAGCAAACTTCACTAATCATTCATGGTGCTCTCTCCCACTGAGTCCAGAAAGGTCTTCAAAATCCTAGCTAGTGGAAGACTCCAAGAGGCAGGACTATTACTAATCAGCTGGTAAGATAACACTAGTTTGCCTTCTCTTATTTAAATAGAACTACTCCAAGTAATTGCTATGGGGGAAATATTTAGGTCTAGAATCTGGACAGAAACAGGTGGCTCTGTTTGGAAACAGAGCTACAACATGGCCATCATTTGTCAAATTGATGGGAAGGAAGCACAGCCTGTAGCAGAAATCAGTTGATAAAGTCTTATAGACAAATATCTCATTGTAAGGACCAAGAATTGAGAAATGTATATCACAGTATGCAAGAGCCCATTTAAGATCAGATCATATTACAGTTGGATACACTAGAGGAATTCATTCCTAACCAGAACAGAGATTATTCCTTTGGCTACGTTTATCATCATTTTACTCAATGAAAAATACCATAAATAGACATCACATGCCATGGCCTATCCTGTATCTCTACCTTATGCCTGTCTCAGATTTAGGGGTTTCCTGCTATTATCTGTACCAGTGTTTCTCAAGCTTTCTTCACCTACTCTCTCTTTTCATAAATATAAAAATCTCATTACCTATCCACAAAGGAACTTATCTACACCCTCTCCTTGGAGAATCACTCACATATCCCTGCATTTTTTATTCCTATCATACAGTAAGGACATTCTCATTCTTAACAAATCCTTTTGTGTTTATCCATACCAGTTTGGACTCTTAAAGGCTTCATCTCTTTCCCATTACACCTCAAAATATAGTGATCTTCAAACTGGGGAATCACAGTCTTTCCTCTCCCACAAATCAATTACTATAATTAATATTATAATAATATTTAATATTATTAAATATTAGCAAAAATTACTGTATTAATTGTAATCACTAAAATTACTATTTTAGTGATTAAAATTAAATATTAATAAACTTACTGTTTTAATTTAATATTACTAAATATTAAATTACTAAATGTTAAATTATTACTAAATATTAAATTAAATATTAAATGTTTTTAATATTTTAGTTTAAAATAATTTCAAACTTTCAGAAAAAAATCAATAGTACAAGTTTCTGCATCCCCTTTACCCAGATTACTCACATTTCCCTGTTGCTCTCTCAAATTGTATGGATACTTATATTTGATTTCTTAAACCACACAAAAGAAACCTGCAGAGATGACAGCCCCTTACCCCGTAGCATTCCAATGTGTATTCCCTACAACAAAGGTACATAGCGAGGGTACAGCCACAGCCATGAAACAATGATGCCTTCCAATCTTTTGCCTTTCACTATTTATCTCAATAATGTCTTTTATAGGTCTAGATCCAACCCGGATCACATGCTGCATTTGGTTGTCAAATCTTCTTACCTACCTCCCATTTGGAACAGCAGTTCCTCACTATTCCCTCACCTTTTGTGACTAAACATTCTTGACGAGTACAGACCAGTTACTTTAAAGAATGTCTCTGAATTTAGGTTTGTCTAAATGTTTTCCCAAGATTAGATTCAGGTTATGCTTTTCAGGTAGAAATATCAGAGAAATGATGCTGTGTCTTTCTCAGTGCAATCCATATGTAGTATCTGTCAGTTTTTCTACTGTAAAGTTAACTTATAAGTATTTTGTATTTAGTAATAATCAATGAGTAATTCATGCTTTGTGGGGAGACACTTTGAGACTCTAGAACTGTTCTGTTCTTCATCAGACTTTCCCCTATCCGCTCTAGCCTCTGCTGATGATTCCTACCTACATCTCTTATTATTCTGGTAGTTGCCACAGAGATTTTTATGGGCAACTTTGGCATGAATGGTTTTAAAGTAATAATTGCCAGGCTGTAAGCTCCTCTCCAGATGCTTCTAAAACTGCTCCCGGAGCATGCTGGTTCTCCCTCCAGCACCTCCAGGGGACACCTCCTGCAGATCACCACGAAGTAAAAGGCACCCTTAGAGTTATACCATAGATCCCAGCTAGTCTCCTCTCCCACTTCCCCCTTCACAGCTGTTTTTTCCCCTTTAACCAAAGAAAGACCCACCTCTCACCCTTCCGAGTCTTACAGCGGTGCATTCCCCCAGGTAAAAAAAAAAGAAAAGAAAAAACCCAGGACTCCAAACAAAGGACTGATTCAAAACCTAGCGGTTAGTGTTGAGAAACTGAACTGTTCTGATGATTGGGTTACAAATCCTTTTCAATCCTTTGCTTTCAGCAAAACTGAAGAAGGATCTGATCGAGATGGTAGATCATTCAAAATAACTTTTGATGATAGATCACCATATGATTTTTGGTAAACAACTTGGAAAATTTTATGAAGAATTGAGTGATGTTGCTATAACAAAATTCTTTCCAGTCCCATCCACTTAGGTGAACAAAGTTTTTCAGTTCTTAAAATTATGATTAAAAGAAAAAAGAGGGAGTAAAAGTAAAATTTATGCTGAACCCTATCTCATTTGGACAAGAAATATTCAGGAGTTATTAAAATGGAAGAGTCTCATCCATTTAAGACGTAAACTTTCAATAAAATTTTACTTCTCATGTTTCATAATTATTTATCAAAATTTATAATGTATTTGTTGTTTTGAGCAATTAAGTACAAGTAAAAATAATTGATAACTCAACACATAAGAAATTGTTTAACATTTCACCAAATTTACAAAAAATATTAAAGATTTTAAAGTTTTACTTTTGTATAGAATCTTGATCCAGAAAAGTGTGGCAGAATGATCAATAAAGAGCTCTTCAAGCATTAAAATATATCGCATTGTAGTGAACTCTGTGCAGGAAGTGTCAAGGAAACAGGAAAAGGAGAAATGTGTCAAATCCCTTGATATTTAGCTTCCTCTGGATGAATTTAAAAGAATGAATAAAACCATTTGTATTTTGCAACATCAACATTTTAACCAGTGCTAGAAATTGCACAACTATTTAACCTCATGATGAAGTATTTTTGCCCTCAATTTTAAAGTATTAGGGATAAATGATTTTTCAAAGAGTTTAGGGGCCACCTGAGCAACAGTATTTGAGGAAAATTGCAAAGACACCTTCCCTCTGAATGTACTACTCAGCATCTCTCTCGGGCTTCACCTCCTCTTTTCTATGACACGCCTTTTGCTTCCCATTCAGAGTCTATCTCCACCTTGCTTTATGAGTCCCACAAACCCACCACACCCTACTCCAAACCCCTACCTCCAATAATACCGCACCTCCAAGTCAAAGACCAGCCTGTCCATTGACAGCAAAGGCATCCATATCATCTTTATAGAGTCTCAAATTAAAGTACATCTTCAGGGTATTGTATTTATTACACCCATATTCCTAGAACAGATGACCTCTCTCGAAGTTCTCATGTCCAAAGAAGAAAAACTTGCCCTTGTGACAAGTATACCACTTGTTATGATTCTGATTGAATGAAGGCCATCTTGCCCAGGATATGCACACCATATCAGGCCCACTGGACTGTGGGTAAAGCACAATAAATTAAGTGGGAAGAGAAATGTCAATAGCGATGCTTACAGTGTAGGATCCTTGTTAAAATGTAGATTTTCAAGCATTGCCAATAAGATCATCTAATTTGGTGTGTAGGATAAGGCCCAATACCCCAAGCTTAGCACCACCCAGGGACTTTTGTTGAGTTTTGTCCTTGTACCACACCTTGAGGATTACTGCCTTAGAGTGTGCTCTTTTATATTAATTCAGTCATCTCAAACACATTCTTTTATGTCTATCCAATTACTCAGTACTCCAAAGACCTAAAATGGATTAGTAAATCAGCCAAGGGTAAATGAATTGTTAATGTACATTTTTATTTTATAGTTTATTCCAGCCTGATTATCTACATCAAATGACCCTGTATTTTATATTTAAAATAATATTTTTAATTGGAAGTATAGTCAAGCACATGGATGATATCAATAGTTATTTACATTTAATTAAATTTCAGAACGTTTAAGCTCAAAAAGTAGTACATGAATTAGAAAAAATAAATTTCTACTTCCAGCCAAGATGGAGGCATAGACAGATATGCTTTACTTTCTCATACAATCAAACCAAGAACAACAACCAATTTAAAAATTAAAAGGAACCACAACTGCTAGAAAATCAAACTGTATGAAAGTTCAGCAACCAAAGAGTTAAAGAAGAAACATTCATCCGGACTGGTAGGAGGAGCAGAGAAGGGCAGTTGTGGCAGAGAGGCATGCAGGAAGGGGGCAGCCTTTGGCAGACTGGGCAGTCCCACATTTGTGTGTGGATAAACTAGGAGGAACAACTGTGGAGTGAGACAGACCGCACAACACATGGTTCTAGCATGGGGGGCGGGGCGGAAGCCTCAAAATCTCTGACTATAAAAATCTGTGGGAGTTACAGTGGTGGGAGAAACTCCCACTCTCACAGGAGAGTCCATAGGAGGGACCCACAGGGTTCTAGAATGTACACAAACCCATCCACCTGAGAATCAACACCAGAAGGGCCCAAATCACTTGTGGGTAGTGCGGGAAGAGACTGAAAGTGGAGCAAGAGCTGAGCAAGCAGCATTGTTCCCTCTGACCCTCCCCACATACAGTGTCACAACACAGCAAGTGGATTTCCCTGCCCTGGAGAATTTTTAAGGCTCTGCCTCTTACAACATAACAGGTGCGCCAAGACAAAGAAATATAACCCAAATTAAAGCACAGACCAAAACTCCAGAAAAAGAACTAACAGATGAGGAGATGCCAACCTATCAGATGCAGAGTTCAAAACACTGGTAATCAGGATGCTTACAGAAATGATTGATTATGGACAAAATAGAGGAAAAACTGAAGGCTATACAAAGTGAAATAAAGAAAAGTATAGCCCTAGCTGGTGTGGCTCAGCCAATTGAGTGCTGGCCTGAGAACCAAAGGGTTACTGGTTTGATTCCCAGTGTAGGGCATACGCCTGGGTCGCAGGCCAGGTCCCCAGCAGGGGGCACATGAAATGCAGCCACACATTGATGTTTCTCTCCTTCTTTCCCTCTCTTTCCCTCTCTAAAAATAAATAAATAAAATGTTTTTAAAAAGAAAAATATACAGGGAACCAAGAGTGAAGGGAAGGAAACTGGGACTCAAATCAATGATTTGGAACAGAAGGAAGAAATAAACTTTCAATCAGAACAGAATGAAGGAACAAGAATTCAAAAAATGGGGGAGAGTCTTATGAACCTCTGGAACAACTTTAAGTATTCCAACATCTGAATCATAGGGGTGTCAGAAGGAGAAGAGAAAGAACAAGAATTTGAAAACTTATTTGAAAAAACATAACGAAGAAAAACTTCCCCAGTCTCGCAAAGGAAATAGACTTCCATGAGATCCAGGGAGCTCAGAGAGTCCCAAAGAAACTGGACCGAAGGAGGGACACACCAAGACACATCATAATTAAGTTACCCAAGATTAAAGATAAGGAGAAAATTTTAAAAACAGCAAGAGAAAAGGAAACAGTTATCTACAAAGGAGTTCCCATAAAACTATCAGCTGATTTCTCAAAAGAAACATAGGCAAGGAAAGGCTGGAAAGAAGTCTTCAAAGTCATGAAAAGCAATGACCTACATCCATATTATGCAATAAAACTATCATTTAGAATGGAAATACAAATAAATTGCTTCCCAGATAAGGTCAAGTTAAAGGAGTTCATCATCACCAAGCCCTTATTATATGAAATATTCAAGGGGCTTATCAAAGAAAAAGGAGAAGATCAAAACTATGAACAGTAAAATGACAACAAACTCACAACAACAAACAACTGAACCTAAAAAACAAAAACAAGCCTAAGCAAACAACTAGAACAGAAACAAAATCACAGAAATGAAGATCACATGGAGGGTTATCAGCAGGAAGCGGGGAGAATTGGGGGGAAAGTACAAGGAATAAGAAGCATAATTGGTAGGTACAAAATAGGCAAGAGGAGATTAAGAATAGTATAGGAAATGGAGAAGTCAAATAACTTATACATACAACCCATGGACATGAACTAAGGTGGGAAGGGGGAAATGCTGGAATGCAAGGGGTGCAAGGCAGAGGGGGAGAAAAGGTACAAATGAAATGGGACAAATATAATAGCATAATTAATAAAATATACTTAAAAAAGAAAAAATAAATTCCTAGTAAGAGAAATATAAACAAAAAACATTTTAATTAATTCTTTCTAATTAAATATGAAAATATCATGTGATAATAGTATAGTAATATTAATGAAAGCTTATGATGAGGGCATAGAAAAATATATACAAATGAAGTTACGACCTTGGGTCTGTATTTCTACATAACTAATATGGCCACACCTATAAACAATATCTGAAATTTCTACATTCTTTTAGCCAATAGTGTCACCTTAATAAATTTACTTAAAGGAAATTCAGTTACCTAATTTATTCATTGTAAAATTGTACATTAGTTGTAGAACAATAGTAGCAATAAAAAGAAAACAACTAATATTAGGAATTGGGGTAAATTCACTGGAATAGTATAGCACAGTACTTCAAAACCTAATTGTCAAAACATATTTAATATTAAGAGATAATGTTTAAGATAAAATGCTAAATGAATCCCAAGTGTGTTAAAGAGAAAGAAAGAATATAAAGAAAGGAAGGAAGTGAAAAGGGAGAAAAGAAGGGAGGAAATGAGAAAATCTAAAACACATACAGGTAAGAAAAGAAAGATAACCATGATGGTGGGATGAAAGATAATTTCTTATTTACATTTTCTTTAGCTTTTAAATTCTTTGCAATACATCATCAATTTTATAATCCAAAGCAGTGTTGCTTTAAAAACAATATTAAGTAAGTATTTCAGCTTCTGAACTGCTAGTTTTGAGAAAAAGTGGATTTCACAGTCCACCATCAGTATATCTGCACCAGAACTAGTTTGTTTTCCCATTCGCATAGTCTATGGACAGCACCTTGACTTAGAGTTACACCTAAAGATTGATATCTCTCCCTCTCTCTCTCAGTCTCTCTCTCTCTCTCTCTTTCTCTCTCTCTCTCTCTCACACACACACACACACACACACACACACACACACACACACATGCACGCACACATGCACAATCAGAGGGGTATACTCTAGCATGTTCCTTGAGAGCTTACTTCCTTTCCTTTATCCTGGATAATTTAAATGGAGCTGAAGGAAGCTATTCTTTTCCATGAGCTGATATTAGTGGGTGGGGAAAACCATGCCATTTCATTTATCAGCATTATCATGATTAAATGTCCTCTCTTACATTATTCATTAATTCAACAAATAGTTTTAAGTGCCTATTATACACTCAGGTAGTCACTCTGATGAAGACAAAGATGGATGTATTCATTCATTCATCTGCTTAGTCAGTCAGTAAATAGTGTTTCCTACAGTATTCACCCTGTGTGACAGATACTGTTCAAGCCACTGGAAACACAGTGGGAAACTAGACAGCTCCTTGCACTCAAAGAGCTCATGGTCTAGAAGTAGAGAAAGAGATGATTCAACAAATAAATAAAAATAATTTCAGGTTGTAGTATGTAGCATGTGGGAGCACTGCAGCCAGAACGAGCAGCAGTACCTCAAGAGATTAAGTATGGAACACCTCTCTAAGTCAGGGACCTGGGGCATGACTAAGAGAACAAGAAAACACCAGCCAGTGAATAACTGAGCTCCAGGCAAGAGGAACAGCAAACTCCAACCTGAGACAAGAATGGATGCAAAAGAATACAAAGATACTTCAAGGATGATACTTCACATGCCAGGGTGATGAGTTTGGCTGAATCCGACACAGAGTTTGTGTCCAAGTTTGTGTCTTAATGAGCAGAATAGTCAATAAGTACAATTATGACATAACTCAGAGGTCAAGAGCTTTTTCCCTAAAGGGCAGGAAGCAAATATATTTGGCTTTGCAGACCTTTAGTTTCTTTTAGGACTACTCAACTCTGCCATTGTCAAGGGAGAACAGCCAGAGGCAAAACATAAAATAGGCATCTTCATCTACAGAAACAGACATAGGTCTGATATAAAAAGGACAGTAATAAAACTCTTCAGGAGTGCTGTAGGAAATCAGAGAAAGAGAAGATGGCTTCATGAGCTGAGATCTGAGCTGGGTCTTGAAAGACAAGAAGGCTTCAAAAGTGAGATAATGGGAGGAAAGAAAATGCAGAAGGGAACAGTAGGGGCCACACCCAGAGTCAGGAAAGGCCAGAGCCCACAATGGAGACACTTAGTAGTTCAGTCTTGCTGGAGAGTGATGAGGACCTTCACTTTTTTACTCCTTGGGTATTTTAAGGGTCTTTGAATAGTGGGATTGTGCTGGACGGTGGAGGAAAGGGATGAGGAGTGAATAAAGTATGACCCCTGATCTGTAGGACCTCAGAGACTAGGTTGACGGATACACAAATTCAGTGGAAGAGTCAGGGAAGGCATCCCAGCAAGAGAGAGTAGAGAAATTAACTTTTTTTTTCCTTCATTGTAATTGTTTTATTTAGTGTTTGAATATGTAAGTATGTTCATATGTTAGAAAATTACAAAGGTAAGAAATGATTGACAGTGAAAATACTCTCTCCCAACCTGTTACTCAGGCCTGCAATACCACTCCCAAAGACTACCAATGTCATTGGTTTCTTCTGGATCCTTCCAGAGATTGTCAATGCAGATCCAAATACAAAAGTGTGTTTGGGTTCTTTGTTTATCCTCTTATTCACAGATGATCTGAGCTGAATCTTTAAGTATGAATATTCCAAAGAAGGGGATTTGGGGAATGAAAGGAAGAGAAGGGCAAGGGTGGCCAAAAGAAAGGATGTCTTAAAGACATAGACTAGGTGGCCAGGACAAGCTATTTTGTGTTGCTGATCATGCCAAGCCTTGATTGCCATGCTGTGGGACACAGGTTTAACCTAGTTGGTAGTGGGACTTCAGCAAAGACTTTTAACCAATGTGACATTCAAATTGGTGTTTTCATATGATCATTCTAGCAAGCTGGGAGAAGACAGATATCCAGGTGAGCCTTGAAAACCAAATCAAAAAGTTGAACTTCCTTCCTTCAGTCAGTAGGAGCCAATGAAATTTTTTCAATAAGGGAAGGACAATATCAGAGTTGTGTGTTAGACAGATTTATCTATCAGAGTGTGTTGCCCTTAAATGCAGCACAGTGTTAAATAAAGGAAAACTGAAAGAAAATCAAATTAGTGACACTCTAATGACAAACATTCAACAGAAATCTACTTCATTTACTTTTTGACTTTAAGAAAGAAATCTGGATTAGAATCTATTGCTGCATAACAAATTACTCTAAAGCTTAGTGGCTTAAAACAACCCACACTTATTATCTCACAGTTGTGCGAGCCAGGAATCTGGGCATGTCTTTGTTGGGTCCTCTGCTTCAGGTTCACCAAGCTAGAACCAAGATGTCAGTCAGAACTGAGGTTTCATCCAAAAGCATGGCAGCAGAGGCATTCCACACTGATTTCCATTGTTGTAGGCAGGATTCAGTACTTCGAGTGTTGTTGGGCCTTAGTTCCTTAGCATATGGGTCTCTCCCACTGGCAGCTTGTTTCACGAAAATGAGCAGGCTATGAAGGCAGTAAAGAGAGTCTGCTAGCAAGACAGGTGTTAGACACATTTGTAACCTAATCATGAATGTGACATCCCATCACTTTTGCCCTTTCAGTTGGTTACAAGTGAGTCACTTGGTCCAGTCCACACTCACAGGCAGGAGATTACACAAAGTACAAGGAGGTGGGATCTTTGGGGGGCAATTTAGAAGTTGCCTGTCAGGGGTGCTTACTAAGAACTGTTCTTGCGAATATTACAAACCAAGACCAGCTCTGGAGGAATAAAGCCAGTATTGTTCATCATCCACAATCTAGTCAGGAAATCATTTTGCTCTCCCCTGGTCTGCTGATTACCACCCTCACGATTACCATGAACACTGCCATACGGTTGTCATGTCTGTCCACTTCTCCTGATGACAAAATACCACCCCTCTTGAAGTCAGAGCATCTGGGAAAATTTACGTGCAAGCTGACTCTCCCTACTGGAGTCAGACATGAAACGTTTCCTCCCTGCTGCTGCAGCTGCGGCTGCAGGTATTTATGACAAAACTGGCTAAAGGAAATGCTTTTCAAAGGGAAGATCAATTCTTAATGCATCCATTCCTTTTGCGAACAGAGCAGCCTAGTCAGTTTGGTATACGGCTTTCCTCAACTTCTAACCTGGTAGGACTCCGTAAACCATAGTGCCAGAGATGGCTTTATGGCAAGCACCTCACAGAAGACCTCCAGAGGAACTTACAGCTCAGAACCCAAGCTGTGTAAACAGCCATTCCAAACCAAGTAGAAATGACAACAACCACTGTTGTATGGGTATACTGTTTGCAAGCGAGCACCTGTGGTAAGAACCTGCCTTCATTATCTTGTTTTAGTTCACTCACTGGACTAGGTTAATGCTGCAATCCCCATTTGACAGAGGAAGAACCTAAAACCCAGAGAAGTTCAGTAAGAGGAGGTAGCAGTACCAGGATTCAAGTACTATTAGACTAGTTCCCTGCACTCCTAAATTTGGAAACAGTAATAATTCATCTTTATAAACAGTCATGTTTAGTCCTGAATTACAGAGAGGCCTCATCAGCTAAAGATAATATTGGGAGGAAGAAAGGAGTAGGCATCACCTAAAATAAATCAACTTAAATGGAAATCACAATTCCAATGTAAATAATGGAAGGGAAAAATTTATTAGATCTTTATTTTTAAAAAATAAAAATAAAGAAGAAAAGTTTATTTTTAAACAAAGTTAGATCAGGGGTCAGCAAACTTTTCTTGTAAAGGGCCAGATAGTAAATGATTTTGGCTTTGCAGGCAATAAGATCTCTGCTGCAACCCCCGAAGTCTCCCACCTCATTGTATAAGCAGCATGGGCAGCAAGCAAATAACTGGGCAGAGCTGTGTTCTGCCAGAGATTTACTTACAAAACAGATTCTGGCCAGATTTGGCCCTTAAACTATACTTTGCTGACACTTGATTTGGGTCATAATTGTAAGGTATGCTAATTCTTGGGGAAAAAAACAAGAATCATGTGGTTTTTAACAATGTTTTCGACAAAATGTGTGCTAATGCATTACAGTTTCACCTCTTGCTGTTTGATCTCAGCAGTTTTGTCAAAAAGAGTCAATTGTGCAAAAATATTTGAGGGCTTCATCACTTTCCTTGGGGTCTTGCACAATCCTTTGATAGCCAAATATTTAGCTTTTGAAACTGTTACAACATCATCCTTCTGGATTTTTTTCTCCTTTGGTGTAAACCTATCTAACTGTGAGGTCCCTGTTTACCTGTGGCTTGAATAGTTCTCTAACAAATTTTCATCAACTTTATGAAACCCTGTGCTATTTGGTAGGTTTGCTGTTGACTTTCAAGTAGATTTTCATGATTGTTACTTTGCTATATGGGCATGCAATGAATGGCAAAGAGAGGAGAACCAACTAAGACTGTGACCTAATGAGCAAAGTAGACCTAAGCAAGGAAGGACTTGACTAGGAACTAATTCTGAAATAGTCATGTTGTTGGTGACTATCATGATCTCAGCTTCTCTCCACAACTTACTACCCATGAGTTCTCAAATAATGAATACTCAGATAACAAAGCTCTTGCTTGTATGACTTATCCACATTTTCTTTGTGTACATTATTCTCTTACATTCAATTTTTCTATTATATTTACCACTTGTTGAGCATCTACTCTGCAAAAAGCCACTTTACCTATGCAAGTACACTTCTCTATCCAAACTCTTATTATATAAGCTCAGTAACCAAAAAAACTAAGATGAATTCTCCAATACAATCCTCAGCACTTATAATTTAGGAGCTCAATAGCTTTAGAAAAAACTACATCTCTGTCTATTTGGTATATATCCCTGTCATTTTAATCTCATAATCTAATTAATAGATATTTGGCTAGCAAAGAGTACTTTTTGTTTTTATTGTTTCTCCTCACAACTAAGAAAACAGTCTTTTACTATCCCTGTCTTACAGATGAAGAACTTGACACCCTAAGAGAGCAAGTAACTTCTTCAAGGTCTCCATGCCAGTTAGTGGTGAAGTGATATCCAGAATCGGGTCTCATGGCTCCAAACCCCTGATCTTTCTTCCATGTGCTTTTCAAATATGCAATTCACATTGATGAAAAGCCCATCTATCTATCTACCACAAGGTCATGATGTAGATTTCTAAGTTCTATAAGTCATGCTTTAATTAATAATTCTGATTTACAGTATAAGCAGTAATGCTGCCATTTTTAAAAATCTTGTTTTTAAAAATGCATTTACAGCACAATTCCTCTATTATCGCAGATGTTCTCAAACTGGTCACAGCACAGCAACATTGGCATCACCTGGATATGCATTTGAAATACAGCTCTCAAAGCCTTCCCCTGACAAACTACGTCAGAAGCTCAGACTAGAGCCCACCAACTTGATTGTAACAAATTCTCCAGGGGATTCTAATGCAGACTCAAAGTAGGAAACCACTGAATGAGTGAAAACAGTCATCGGTCTCTCTGGTGAGTCTTCATTGAGAACCAGAACATATGGGTGCCAAAATAATAGCTGACTTTTTGACTGCTGTACAGCTCTGGTTAATGCTTTTGTTCCCTTCTTGTCATTTATCCATTCATTCACTCATTCATCTGACAAATATGCGCTGAATCCCTACTCTGGGTCAGGGATTAAGCCAAGTACCGAGGACAATGTAGGGAAGAAGACAAATGTGGCCCTAGTCTCCCTTGGGCTCACAATCTATCATGGATGACAGACCAGAAAGCAGTCATTTCAGTATGGCGCAGTCATGCCATGAGAGGTCAGCAACCGGGTACTGGAGGCAAGGGGTTCACCTAACCCAGCCCTGCAGTCAGAGAAGACTTCCAGAACAAACAACTAAAGAGGGTAGGAGTCTACAACTTTCTGAGAAGACCTAGTGCCATAAGAGGTTATTCTGTTTCTCTCTCTCCTTCCTTCTCTCTCCCTCCCTCTCTCTCCCTTCCGGGTCCACAGTCTGCTTGAAGCAGCTTCAGATGGAATAAGGAGGGAAACACACTCAACCTGTTGTTTCCAGCTTGTTGGAACACTTATCTCTGATGCACGGTGAAAACATATGGAAGGTTAGAGCTGCATGTGTTCACTTGGTAGGGGAGCAGAAAATTGGAAAAGCAAATATGCATACCTCCCAGGCCCCAAGTGTTAGACACTTATTGCCAATATATGTAATTTCCTGTGCTTATTTCAAAACTGTCAGGAGGGCAAGAAACATTGTGAACACTATAACAAGGCCACTTAAGCGAACAGCTGCTGCTGCAACCCCCCTTTCTTGGAGGGAAAAAAAAAACCTCCAGGGGAATTTTAGGGAAAAGCATCTTTTGAGAAAGAAATTAATAGTCTCTTCTCAAGCCATCAGTTTAGAGTCAACAAGCTACCCACAAAACAGAGTCCTACCTATTCATTCAGTAAAAGTGCTTGTGTGCTTACTGTGTGCTGACACAGAGCTAGGTGCTGGCAAGACAACAAGTATAAGACAGTACCTGACTTCAAGGACATTAGAGGACAGACAAGGACCTCATTGTTGTCAGCACTTGAGGGGGTTTTCTGGAACACCTGGGAAATCTGGCACATACATGGATACTCCACCTGAACATGTAGGTAGCACCCTAGCCAAAACAAAGCTACCAGGTCCCTCATGACTGTCAATTTAATGGGGAAGTTGTTGGAAAATGTTGATAGAGTTTCCTATGTCAACTCATGACCCAGAAGGGACACACATAGTTTTTGGCAGCCACATCACAGAAAACACCACACCAACTATTTTTAAAATTCAGGTTATATATTATGTGATTTTAAACTACATATTACATACTATATGATTCCATTGATCTTACATTTTCAAAATGACAAAATTACAGAGATGAAAAACAAATTAGTGCTTGCAAGGGTTGGGGGCAGAGTGGTTAGGAGTGACAACAAGATGGATTAGTCTTACTATAAAAGGGTGGCATCTGGGGTCTATGTAGTGAGAGGACAGTCTTGTACTTGATTGTGGTGGTAGTTACATGGATCTACACATGTGATATAATTGTACAGGACTATACACACATGCCACATACACCACCCACATAACACACATGCACACACCACCATAACACACACACACTACCACACACAAATGTAAAGTGCATGGAAAACTAGTGAAATCCAAATAAAATCTGTACATTGTACCAATACCAAGATCCTGTTGGTTTTTTTAATCCTTGCCTAAGGATATGCTCACTGATTTTAAAGAGAGAAGAAGTCAGAGAGAGGGAAAGAGAGAGAGAGAGAGAGAGAGAGACATCAATATGAGAGAGAAACATTGATCAGTTCCTCCTGGACGTGCCCCTGCCAGGGACCATACCTGAAACCTAGGTATGTACCCTGACTGGGGCTCATACCTGCAACCTTTTGGTGTATGGGATGAAGCTCCAACCAACTGAGCCACCTAGCCAGGACCTAAGTTTCTGGTTTTGATATTGTCTGTAGCTACATAAAAATGTTACCTTTGGAGGAAACTCAGTGAAGGGGACACAGAGCCTCTCTATTATTTTTACAACTTTCCATGAATTTAAAATAATTTCAAAATAAATAGCTTTTGTAAAGTAATTTGGAAATTATTATAATGACTTGATAAACAACTTACACTGCAGCATGCCATTCACTGAGCAGATTTGTTGAACATTAATTTGTGTAGTGAATTCAAAGGTGTTACTGTCTGAATTAGTACCCTCTTCAAAATTCACATGTTGAAGCCTTAACTCCCAAATGTGATGATATTAGGAGCCTTTGGGAGGTAATTACATTTAGATGAGGTCATGAGGGTGAGCCCCCCATGATGGGGATTAGTGCTTTTATAAGAAGAAACTGGAGAATTTGTTCCCACTTTCTTCACCACATAAGCACACAGCTAGAAGGCAACTGTCTACAAGCCAGGAGGAGGGTCCTCGCCAGAACCCAACCAAGTGGCACCCTGATCTCAGACTTCCAGCTTCCAGAACTGAGAGAAAATAAATTTGTTGCCTAAGCTACACAGTATGCTATTTTGTTATGACAGCGCCCACTGACTAAGACAAGTGAGATTATTTTTAATTTATTCATTCATAGTACACAACAGTGATTGTATATTTTGGCTATCTCCCCTGGTCCTTGGGATGAAACAAGAGGGTGCAGTATGATGGTGGGAGCCATGGAGAACTTCCCTGGGCAAAGCAGGACTCTGAGAGATGGGCAGACACTAGCCTGGTGAGATGGACAAGGAAGAGTCCAGGATCCAGGCCCTAAAGTGGGAGGGGGCACAGGAAACAAAAACCCAGCATGGATGGAGCAGAAGGCAGAGGACACAGGGACAGCAGGAGAGGCTCCGGAGGTAGGTGGAAGTCAGGCAGCGCAGGGTCTTTGGGTTGGTGACTTGGGACAGCCTCTGCATATAACCATTGCACTGGCATAATTTTCACTGTACTCACTTTCACTTTAAGAAATGCCTTTCTCTGGGTAATCTTTTAAACAGTCCTCAACATCTGAGCCATGGAGAAGATTGCACCTTCTCCCAAGGATGACAGGTAATCCTTTGCAGTATTTTTAGCTTACATTAGATTCTCATTTTTTTTATTTTAGAAAGACCTCGCTAGTTTCATGGATAAGAGCTCTTGCTGAAAGGGGGAAAACCCACCGGAAGGTATTGCTTATTCTTCACAAAGGGGAGGTGGAAAATGAGCTTGCGGAAAGGACCGCCAAGGACTCAAAACCTAACAGAATCTGTGTGCACAACTCCAAGACATCACCGTAAGGTTGCACTTAGTGTAGCCTCACCCAGCAACTTCAGTGCTTTGTTTACTTCACATGGCCCCCACCTTCCCAGGCCCCATTTCCTAACCTCCCCCTGCCTCCCCAACTCCCACATCCACCCATAGATAAAAATCCAGCTAACAGAGGACTACCGTGCAAAGGGGGTGAGCAGCAGGTGGGCTTCAGGGCCGGCCCAGGCTCCTTTGCCTTTGGATGCCTTGCTTGGTATTCAGGCCTAAAACAAATGACTATCAGTTTTCAGTGTAGACAGATACCCTTACTGCAGAGTCAAGGCAGCTCTGCCAATCCTGAGCCTGAATTTTCCTCCCCTAGACACAAGAACCCAGTCTTTGGGATAAATATACCAAAGCTTGAAATTACCATTTTGTGCAGAGATTTTCTGCAAGGTTAACAAATCAGACTTCCTCCTAACTTCTCCTGAGTACTCTAACCCAGTCTGCTGCCTCAAAGAGTGCTTTGCTCTCTTTGTTTCAGAACTTTCTAAAGATTAGTGAGATTTATCTAAGAAACTCTTCTGTCTCTTTTTTATCCCCTGACCTCTATCCCCACCCCCTTTATTCTTTTCACTTGTTAACCATTGATGTATTATCTATTGATTTTTTAACATTCTCCAAAATTGTTCCCTGTAACCATAGCCATACATTCTTAAGAATTTGTTACAGTGCTATATTCATTGCTAAACCAAGCACTATTAATAAGAAAACAATACTCATTTTCCTTCTTTAATTTAATTTTAAAATTAAATCCTCTTTTTTTTTCTTTTTATTGTAAAACCAAAGTGGCATCTGTCTCTTTAAATCAAATCATCCCAAATGTGAACTGGAGTTTGTATTGGCATGATCTTGAAAAGAGTATTACTTTCTGATCTTGCTGGAGAAAAAAAAAAACTTTCTGGCTATTCGTTAGAGAAGGCAGTCTTGATGTAAACTGACATTTCTCAGATGCCCTTCTTCGGAATATTCAATTGAAACCCAAAATATCTGGCAGCAGAAACTCCAGCCCAACTGCCAGGCCCTGGGCACAGATAAAAGAATGTGGGTGACCAGCTGGCAGATGGGTTACAACAAGAAGCCTTTTCTCTGAGCCCAATGAGATGAGCTGGGGATGGAGTCAGAGAGGAAGGAGGGCAGCACCTCACAGTGAGGAAATCAACAAAAAGGCACTTTTTTGGCTTTTCATTGAGAGAGCTCATTTCCCTTGTTTCCCAGCCCCTGTTGAGCACCATTCATTGAAAGATGCTTTTCTTCTCAAGCCTTTCCTCCTGGATGCTGAAAGCATCCCAAGTCCTTCCTCCAGAGAGGGTCCTCCCACAGCCAGAGCAGCCCATACCAGGCAGCGGCTCCCAGCCACTCACAGCTGCTTCCCACTGGCTTGAGACACACTTCTGCCTCAGTTTCTCCTTCTTCTTCCATTTCTAAGACCAGGAGTTTAACAGTCTGAAAAGATCATCTCAAAAAGTATGGACCAATAAAGGGTTTTTCCCCTTCGTTTTCTTTCTTCTTTTGCTCTTTGGGAAAGGATATGTTTTAATTCACTCTTGATTTGTTTGCTCTTCTCATATCATCCAAATAATCTAAGAATTGTACTTATCTTTTTTAATTCTGAAAATCAAAAGGAAAGCCATTATTTTCCTTTGCTATCGGGTTTGCAGAATTTCAGATACCTGAAACAAGCCCAGGGTGAGTAATACCAACATAGCGCAGTACTCCGATTCTTTCCCTGCAGCCAGCTGTCTTGATCCAAATCCCAGTTCTGCTGCCTCCTAGCTGTGTGACTTTGGGCAAGTGACTTAATCTCTCTGTGCATTTATTTTCTCCATCAATAAAATTGGGATAATAATAACACACATTTCATAGAATTGTTATGAGGATTAATGGGGGTATGGTGTTACTAGATGTTCAAGGAAAACTTGTGTTTACTACATAACTAAATATTTACTATATATTAATATATTATGTATTGGCTAATGTACTTCCTTCTGGGCAAAGCCTGATTACCTTTCATTTTCCTAATAGACAGAAGACTGAGTACCCTTACATTCAACGCCAGTTCATTTCTTTATTTTAGTGTTTGCCCCACCTGAGGCCCTTTGGCAAGAATAGGCCCAGATAGCATGGCTCACAGGCCTATGGGTTTTGGGAATTGGTCACTTAAATAAGTATGAATTTCTGAATCATTTTTATTTTTCTTTCAAAGAAATTTTCAGAGTGAAAACAGGACATTTTTGGCTAAAATAGAGTCACGAAGACTTTGCCTATGCTTCTGTTATTGCACTGAAGGGTGGTTGGGTGGGAGATTTCAACCATCTTGCCCCTAGAGCCCTTCCTCCTTCCTTTAGGATTCCAAGGTCATTCAAGGTCAGGCAATCCCTGTAAAACCTCATGGTTCTCTACACCCAAATTCAAACATTTATTCTAAAGGACAATGGATTTTCCAAAGTACAGCTATGGGTTTTCTAATGTCCCAATTTAATGCTTGTTGTTATAACTTATGAAAGCTTGCTGGGTTTGTTTTGAAGACATGGGAAAAAATAACATTATGCTATTTTAAATGCTTGTAAATATTTCAAATATGACCCAAGGCAGTAAAAAATGCCTTATTTCCCAAACCACAAACCTCACTCCTTGTTAAAATCCAATTGGCATCTGAGTGTGGGATGAAGAGTCACAATGCCAAGTCCTGAGCATCTTCTTGGGTGAACATGAAATCCTATCTCTCTACCACTTTCATATCTGTGTTTCACAGCCTTAGTTCATAAAACTATTGAAAAACCACTCTCCAAATGTACAGCTTCTAGAACCCATTAAAACTTGATTTGGAGAAACAGGACTTGGTAGAAAATGAAAAGGGATGCAAATTATTTCTGATATCTCAATTTTGAGATGTTAGAGATAGAAAAGCATGTGTCAGTGTAAAAGTGGCTCCCTCCTTGTCCTACTGTCCCCCTACGATGCCTAGAGCACAAAGACTGTTTCTGGTTCCTTTCAGGGTATGCTGTGCCAAACACAATGTCTGACACTGAGCACTCAGCAGACATTTGTTGAATGATCTATTTAAAGAATGAGGCCTTCAAGGGAAGCAAAATTGGCATAACTAGCTTGATCTTTACTATATTTAAGTAAGTGGACTGTTTTATGTTAACTGCATAGTTTAAAATTTAAACACAATATTTGTGCCGACATAAATAGTTGGAAAAGGTAAAATGTCATAACATTTGGTGTTTGTTACTAAAGTTGGGGCTTGCCTTTGGATTATGACAACTTGATTTAAAACAAGGAATGTATTTGTTCCTTGCTCCACTTACTCTAAATTTCAATATTTTGCAACATCGGATCTATGTTTGGGACCTAAACAGATAATGACAAAGGGTGGGTGCCTGGTGGAGTCATTGCATCTTTGCATTGATGTTTCTGGATGATTAAAGGTAGGAAAGAGAAAGCTTACCACATGACATAGGAGAGAGCAACTCTGATAGCAAACCGACCCAACCTATGGTGTCCCAGAGAAACACTAGCCACTTCTCCTAAAATTCCAGCAGTGGAAGGCTTAAACTTGACTAGGCAGTTGCAGGAAACAGAGAGGTAACTATTTTCCCCCTAACTTCTTAATTAAATATTCAAGAATATATGTGCAGGAGGTCTGTGACCTTTATCTCAACATAAGAGAATAGCTTTTTCTCCTAGCCTCAGCACCCCTACCGACACACACATACACACATGCACATAAGATCTGGCCTGTGATCATCGCTGAGCAATAAAGTTTGGGTGTGATTCAGATTGTCCGGTACTCCAGAGGTCTTGGGATTCCAAGGAAGACTACACTGCATTAGTATAGTCACATTCTACCTTATCTTAGGCCTCTAGTTCACTAGCTGTTCTTTATTTATTGGTCATTGTCTCTGAGATATTCTATATCCTTAAAATTTAAAAAGTTCTATGGAAGGAACAGAATAAAGAGCCCAGAAATCAACCCACACTTATATGGTAAATTAATCTATAACAAAGAAGGCAAGAATATGCAATGGGGAAAAGACAGGCTCTTCAATAAACGGTGTTGAGAAAACTGGACAAATATATGGGAAAAAAAAGGAAACCAGGCCACTTTCTTACACACCACATACAAGAATAAGCTCAAAATGGATTAAAGACTTAAATGTAAGATCTGAAACCATAAAACTTCTAGAAAAAAACATAGGCAGTAAAATTTTGACATCAGCTTAACAAATATATTTTTCAACATGTTTCCCTAGGCAAAGAAATCAAAACCAAAAATAAACAAATGGAATGACATCAAACTAAAAACTTTTGCATAGCAAAGGAAATTATCAACAAAATAAAAAGGCAACTCACTGAATGGGAGAAGACATTCACAAGTTATGTATCCAATAAGGTGTTGATATCTAAAGTATATAAAGATGGCTGCTTGGGTGGTCATTAAACAATTTCTTCCTTACTCACCTGCCTCTCGGTGTCTCCAAAGCCAGAGCTTCCTGTCCCTCATCCCTGGCAGGGATGTGACTCCCAGCAAAGCCATGGACCAGATCCCCCAAGCTTTTCCTGGATGAATGAGTGAACAGATGTCCCTTGCATTCTGGGTGTTGGAGGACTTCTGCTGGCAGGAAGAAGGCTGGCAGCCCCTCACAAGGTAACAACAGAGCTCTGCCTGCACAGGGGACAGTAGCTTTTGTTCCCAAGACATGGGGCTTTTGCGGTGAGATGGGGTGGCACGCACTTTCAGAGGCATTACAGATGGGCTGACTTATGGGTTTGGCAGCACTGGGCCCATGGAGGGGAGTACAGGAAATAGAGTATGTAGATCATAAGCTGGAGTCTTGGGTTAAAAACACTTGAGAATTCCAACTTTCCCAAGGGCTCCCTCTTGGCAAAAACTTGCATCTTTGGAAAAGCACAGATTCCTGAAGAGTGTTGCTACAGGGGTGCAGGAAGTCAGGGGAACAAGAAAAGCTGAGGCCTGTGTAGAGAGTCCCATGTCCCAGCTTGTAACACTGGAAAGCCAGAGCCTTTCCCATCAGCATAGAATATCTCAGAGGTTGGCTGCGGTACCCTCAGCTTGCCCACTGTGACTGCCATGCCTGAAGTATTTCAGGGGCGTTCCTCCCCTCCCAGTGCTGTCGCAGACTGTTGGAGCCATTCAGGTATATCTGTCACCATTACTCTCTAGTTAGCCAACCATCCCCTTTGACTCGGCACCATCCATTTTGATCCCTCTTTTCTGGACTCAGTTTGACTCTGTTTTGCTATTTCAGAAATTCAAACCTAATCCCCAGCAGAGCTTTGTCATCCTTGAAACACTAAGGAGACCATGCCACAGGCCCCAGAGGGAGCTCCCAACAGCCCCAACCACCTGGTTGGAGCACGAGGGCTCTGAGGGGTCTGCTCTGAAGGTCAATGCCCTCTGGATGGAGGTTCTGGAGCATGTGTTTTAGAGACAATGCTCATTAGAGACAATTTTCTCATCCTGCCATGGACAGTTCTGCTGTGTAGGGTGCATGACAGGCCCAGAGTAGGGTTGTTTTGCCCAGATGGGCCTGTGTGGTCAGGGGAGGCCCACCTGGGAGCCATACTCTGTCTGTCAGTGGGTGGCACATTTGACTTGACTTGAAGTTCCCAGGTGTCAAACCACTTAATGCCTTGCTGCCGATCCCCCTACCTTGGGAGGTCGGCTCTTCTCATCTCTGAGCCTTGACTTACCTAGCCACTTCCTCATCTGCCTGTGGTTTTGGAACCAAGCTTCAGTGTCCCCAAGTACTCTAGTCTTGCCTGGGAAGCAGCTCTAAAGCTGCCCTGCCTCCTGGTAAAACCGGCACCAAGTCTCAGTGGCTTGGCTTGGGGCACTGGGCCATACTCACTTATGGTGCTGACAATATCACTGGTTCTGTTTCTCCCTGCATCTGACAGGAAGGGGTGTGAAACTCTGCCCCTCTGGTGAGCCCATCATTTAGCCAACTGGGGTCTGAACTTAAGCTTTCTATATAACAAATGCTGGACTTGGCATCTAAGAGCCTCAGGATCTCTGATTCCACTGGAGAGTCATTAGGCCATAAACCACCGCACAAGTCACCCAGGTGCTCTGCACCCATGAGCAGAGTGGGTGATGTTGGTCATGCTCATGGGAGTCTCTGCTTCAGAGTCCCCACAGTGCTTGCTTCTCCCTCCTAGACTCCCGCCCCAGGTGTTGTCCATAGACCAGGTATGTGAGAAACAGACATCTAAGCTCCATTTCGTGGGAAGACCTGGTGCCACACTCCTTCCAGCTAATGGACCTCCCATTGATGGGTATCTTTTTCTTGGGCAGCCTGAGACCAGTAGGAGCAGAGATGGGAGTCAGGATAAGGGAGATACAGGTCTTGTGAGCAGGTGTTTTGACCTCGGGTGGCCTTCACTGCGGAGTGGAATGAGTGGACCCCCAACAGCAGTGATTAGACAACCAGAGATCTGAGGAGCAGGCCAGGGGAGGTTGACAGAGGGGTTGCTCAGAAGTAACTGTCCCTGCAGCATCTTCTTTGGTTCTGGCTGCTTGGTGGTCATGAGACACAGGCTTTCTACCTCTCCTGGGCCCCATTGGACACTTGTCTGGGGGTAAGGTGAGGCGTCAGTCTCATAAGGCTTCTGGGTCAGGCTGCAGACCAATGGGAAGCAGGAGGCACTGGAGCCCAGTTGAGTCGAGTGTCACCTGCATGCTGGGTTGGGCAGGCAGGGGCAGGTTCTGCCCTTCACCTTATTCTCAGGGTGGAGTGAGACAACACCAGAGAGAGAGCAGGCTGAGGAGTTGGTAGGCCAAGTCTGGAGCTCAGAGCCCCCTTTGATCTCTTGTCTCTGGACCTCTGCCTCCCCACACAGGTGGCCCTGCAGCAGCATGGCTTTCTCGCTGCTCTTTGAGGTGGTTGAAGCCTAGCCAGTCCTGCCTCAGGAGCAGGGCCAATAGCTGGGTAAGGACTTTTCCTTTGAGATGATTGCTCCTCCCTTATGACTTCTACCACTTGGTTTTGACTATTCACAGTTACAGAAATGACCACATACTCTGTGCTTTGCTGTAAGTAAAGACTGAACAGAAAGAGAAAAAAAAGTATATAAAGAACTCATACAACTCAACATCAAAAAAAATAAAAATAAACAATTTGATTTCAAAATAAACAGAAGATCTGAATAAACACTTCTCCAAAGAAGACTTACAGATGGCCAACAGATACATGAAAAGATGATCAGCATCACTAATCACCAGGGCAATGGAAATCAAAACCACCATGAAATACCACTTCAACCTGTCAGATTAGCTATTACTAAAAAAAATCAGATAACAAGTGTTGGGGAGGATGTGGAAATCAGGGAACCCTTGCACACTGTTGGTGGTAATGCAAACTGATGCAGTCACTGTGGAAAACAGTATGGAGGTTCCTCAAAGAACTAAAAATGAAACTAGGATAGGAACCAGCAATTCCACTTCTGGGTATCTATCTGAAGAAAACAAATACAATAATTCAAAAAGATATATGCACCCCTATATTCATTGCAACATTATTCACAAAAACCAAGACATGGTAGCAGCTAAGTGTCCACCAGTAGATGAATGTATAAAGAAGATGGATGTGATAGATGATATATAGATAAATGAGAGATAGATAGATAGATAGATAGATAGATAGATAGATAATAGAAAGAAAGAATCGAATACCACTCAGCCATAGAAAATGAAGTCTTGCTCTGCCCATTGTGGCTCAGTTGGTTGGAGTTTCATCCCAAAGACCAAAAGGTCGATTCCCAGGCAGGGCACATGCCTAGGTAGTGGGTTCAGTCTCCAATCTGGGTGCATGCAAAAGACAAGTGATCAATGTTTCTCTCACATCGATATTTCTTTCCCTCTCCCCTTCCCTTCCCCTCTCTCTGAGGTCAATAAGCATGTCCTGAGGTAAGGATTAATAAAAAAGAAAATGAAGTCTTGCTCTTTGTGACAGCATGAATGGACCTAGAGGATATTGTGCTAAGTAAAGTAAGTCAAACAGAGGACAAATGTCAAAATACCATATGGATTTACTTAATGTGAAATCTAAGAAACAAAACAAATGAACAAACAAAACATAACAGAGGCAAACTCACAGACTTAGAAATCAAGCTAATGGTTGCCAGAGGGAAGGGAAGAGAAGTGAAGAGGATGGATGGAAAGGTGAAGGGAAGCAAGATGTAAAACTTCCAATTATAAAATAAGTAAATCACAGGTATGTAATGTACAGCCTAGGGTATAGAGTTAATAGAATTGTAATGACTTTGTATGGTGACACATGATTAATAGATTTATTTCAGTGATCACTTTGTAAGATATATAAATGTTGAATATCTATGTCACACACCTGAAACTCACGTAATATTATACATCAACTATAATCAAAAGAAAAAAAGAGTGAAAAAATAAAATGTTAGTGGCCAACATGCCCAACTTTAGAAGGAACCCTAATTTTTCTGACATGGGCAGTGTTCCTCTTTGTTATATGCCTGAAGGCACTCTTCTTGCTAGGAAAAGATAGGCTGATAAAATGCCACTGATGTTCTTTGAGCTAGATATAGCATGTCATCCATACAAGATAATACATAGAAGTTGCAAAAGAAGAGGAAACAAACACATGAAATGATCTGTAAACACTTTAAACCTTGCCCTGTGTTACAAGAAACCATGTCTGTTCGTGCTTCTGTAAATACACCAATGAGAGAAGGAGAAAACCCAACTCTCAGGGCCACTATTAACAATGGGAAAGTTTAAACGTGACTGTATCTTTACTAATCATTTCATTGACTAAAGAGAGAAACAGGTCATCTTGACCCTGAAGAAGCAGTAACCACCTCAGATCCACAGGGCAGGATTGCAGGTCAACCTGTCTAATGCATCCTTCCCAGGGGAGATAGATTTTCTCAAGGCAAGAAACTTCATCAACAGAGAGCTGAGAAATAAGGATGGCCAATGTTTTATTATTATTTAATATTATATTACAAAGAAATAAAAATGGCTTACTAACAACAGCAACAAAAATCCTATTGAAGAAAAAAATGACCCCAAAATTTAAAGACTTTCTGAAGAGTCTGACTAAGTTTAGATCCCAGCCCATCACTGACAGACAGTATGGATTTAAGGAAGTCACTTGCTCTTTTGAGCCTCTCTCTGTTGCCTCATACATAAAAATAGAAATAATGAGTAACTTCCCCATGGAGTCCTTGTGAAGCCTGAATGAGATAATGCCTGTAGAGCATCTAGCAAATTTCATGGCACATAAGAACTGCTCAGAAAAGGTTTAAAACAAATAAGAAATGAGACATATAAAACTAAAAGTCAGGGTGTACTCCAGGACCACAGCCATACAGTTTTCTGTAGAATCATTGCAAAAGGAGCACTCAGTCTATTTCCACTCGGGGGGAGGGGTGGATGATGTTCTGTCAACAACCAAACCACAAGAAAAATATCCAATGCAACCTGTCTGGGCTTCCTCTCCAGCTCAGCTGGTTCCCAATTAACACCTCGTTAGGCTGCACACCTGGACTGTGATAGTCACCTCTACAAGCCAGTCTTTAACCCTGTCCTGGACTTCTCTCAGGTGGGCAAACCTGAGTAAGGGCTTCTTTATTGTGTGGAGTGATGAAGCTAAGGACTAGATTTGTGGACCACAATGCACGACATGTACTGTTCTTCACCTTTTCTTTGGCATGGACTTTTGGCAGTGTGCTAAAGCCTGAGAGACACTTCAAATAAGGTTTGGAAATGCATAATATGGACCTCTGGCCAAGAGGGAGGCATGGGTAGACACACTTTGCCTCCTCACACAACCAAAAGAACAAAAATTTAAAAACAAAAAATAACCAGAACTGCCAGAAAATTAAATGGTATGGAAGTCCAACAACCAAGGAGCTAAAGAATAAACATTCATCCAGGCCAATAGGAGAAGTAGAGGCGGTATGATGGATGGAGAGGACACGCAGCAAGGCAGTGGCTGGCGGACTGGGCCGTCCCATATTTGCATGGAGACAAACCAGGAGGAACAGGTAGGGAGCATGACAGACCATTCAATCCAGGGTTCCAGTGATGGAAAAGAAAGCCTCAGAACCCCTGGAGGTAAAAACCTGTGGGGTTGCAGTGGTGGAAGAAACTCCCATCCTCACAGGATAGTCCATTGGAGAGACCTGCAGGGTCCTAAAATGTACACAAACCCACCCACCCAGGAATCAGCACCAGAAGGGCCCAATTTTCTTGTGGGTAGTAGGGGAAATGACAGAAAAGTGGCCGAGAGCCAAGCAAGTGGCATTATTCCCTCTCAGACCCCTCCCCCACATACAGCATTACCAATGCAGCAACCTGGGTTGCCCTGCCCTGGCAAATGCCTAAGGCTCCACCCCTTCCAACATAACAGAAGCACTGAGATAAAGAACTATGGCCCAAATGAAAGAACAGATCAAAGCTCCAAAAATAGAGCTAAGCGATGAACAGATGGACAACCTATCAGATGCTCAAAACACTGGTAATCTGGATACTCATTGAATTGGACGAGTATGGTCACAAAATGGAGAAAAAAGCAAAGGCTATGCAAAGTGAAATAAAGAAAAAATAGACAGGGAACCAACAGTAAATGTAAGGAAACCAGGACTCAAATCAACAATTTGGAATAGAAGGAAGAGATAAACATTCAACCAGAACAGAATGAAGAAACAAGAATTTTAAAAAATGAGGCGAGGCTTAGGAACCTCTAGGACAGCTTTAAACATTCCAGCATCTGAATCATACAGTGCCAGAAGTAGAAGAGAAAGAACAAGAAATTGAAAACTTATTTAAAAAAAACAATGACAGAAAAGTTCCCCAATCTGGACAAGGAAATAGACTTCCAGGAGATCCAGGAAGCTCAGAGAGTCCCAGAGAAACTGGACCCAAGGAGGGACACACCAAGACACATCATAATTACATTACCCAAAATTAAAGAAAAGCAGCAAGAGAAAAGGAGACAGTTACCCACAAAGGAGTTCCCATAAGACTGTCCTTACAGGCAAGAAGAGGCTGGAGGGAAGTCTTCAAAGTCATGAAAAGCAAGGACCTACGTCCAAGATTACTCTATGCAGCAAAGCTATTGTTTAGAATGGAAAGGCAGATAAAGTGCTTCCCAGATAAGATCAAGTTAAAGGATTTCATCATCACCAAGCCCTCATTATATGAAATGTTAAAAGGACTTATCTAAGAAAAAGAGGATCAAAAACTAAGAACAGTAAAATGACAACACACTCACAGCTATCAACAACTGAACCTGAAAAACAAAAACAAAAACAAACTAAGCAAACACCTAGAACAGAAACAGAATCACAGAAATGGAGATCACATGGAGGGTTATCAGCAGGGAGAGAGTCGGGGAAAATGGGGGAAAAGGTACAGAGATTAAGAAGCATAATTGGTAGGCACAAAATAGACAGGGGGATGTTAAGAATAACATAGGAAATGGAGAAACCAAAGAACTTATATGTACAACCCATGGACATGAGCTAAGAGTGGTAGGAATGCTGGGGAGAGGAGTATGCGGGGTGGAGGGTACTAAAGGGGGAAAAAAAGGGATAACTGTAATAGCATGATCAATAAAATACATATTAAAAATAAATACAAAATAAAGAGAGAAATGTGTAATACAAAATACATAAGATTATAAAAGGAAAATTATATTAAAGTTGTGATATAAATTGTAAACTTATTTAGTAACACATAAACAGCTTGGTCTAGTGGCTGCTCTAATAACCACCATAATTTTGAAGAAGTGATGAGGGAAAATGCAATTTCAAGGCATTTGTCACAACTGTAGTATGATCTCAAAGTACTTGTAATTTCTACTGTTATCAGAGTAGCTGGTACTGCTGTGCAGGATGGTTTTTTGCCTAAAATCATATTAAATGGAAATGTTAAATTTCAGTCAGAGGATGCCAAAAATTAAGACACATTATTTTCCCATCCCAGTTGATCCCAGTTAGGAACCCCTGACCTAGATGCTTCCAGGTCCCTCTCTTTTCCCAGCATTTCTTTCAAGCCTTGGAACCAAGGCCACTTGCCTATTAGGCACAGTAGGTACAATGCCTAGGATCAAAGAATATTTTTAAGGCCTCAAAAAAATGTTTTAATTTTAATTTCTTTTAAAATAAGTAGAAAAAAGAATGTAATAATAATGGGTGGGAAATAATAAATGCAGCCTGGATTATATTTATACAAATGCAGTCTTAAATATAATTTTTTTTTTAAGAAGGAAGGGGCCCACAAAGACAAAAGTGTCTAAAGCCCACAGAGATGATAATGCAGCCCTGCATAGAACTGACGGTTTTTTTCACTTCCCTCCAGACACCCTGTCTGAATCTTGATGTATAAAACAAGCAACATCAGAGAAATAAGGCATGTCCTTGGTTTGGCAACCCCCTCCTCCACCTGAAGAGTGGCCTGCTGGAACTCTGATTCCCGATTCCCCACCCCCACCTCAGAAGCTATGTGAGTCTCCAAAAAGGGCTCATCTTTTTCCCACTTTCAAGTAGGGTCCTTAACTGATTCAGTTTGCCTGGGACTTTCCCAGCTGGCAGTGCAAGTCCAGTGTCCCTGGAAAGACCCCAGGCAAGGGCAAACCTGGACAGTGTGCTACTCTACTTCCAAGGTCCCCAGTGCAGGAAGCTGTTGTGCAACCCACTGTGGTCCTCATGCACAAAGTGATCTTTCTTCATCTTCAAGTAATTTGACTTCTTTAATACAGAAAAAAATAAAAACTGAAAGGGCCACAACCCCAGCAACAAGATATTGTTGCTGTTAGTTTTTCCTTATCTAAAAGCTATGCATCATATGATACAGATATAAATAAAGAAAATGAAACAAAGCTCCTCTATCCCAACCTCAGCACCAGTTCTTCTTTGCGAAATAGCCAACATTGTATGTTCCTATAGATCCCTACCCCAAAATGATTGAGTCAATCTCACATTAAATATGCTTGATTCCAAAGTCTCTGTTTCTAACCACTTACCAACCCAGCTCCAAGATGCACTGTTTGGGTGACTGAATAACCTGTCAGACCCCCAATTTCTGCATCTGTAAGCCAGGGATAATGCCTAGGCCAACCCAGTGAGAGATGGCCCATGTGAAATGCTGAGGACAGGACTGGATGTATACTGAGTGCCCCAGAAATGTTATTAATTATCACAGCAGTGAGAGTAATATAGTAATCACCATTGTAGCTGCCTCTGTCTTCCTCTCACCTCACATCAGGTTTCTGGTGGCCTAGAAAAATGAAATGGTCCAAAACAGGGCAGTGTTTAGCCTTCCTGGCAGGCGAATACAGGCAGGGAGTCATAGAAATTTCTTCTCCACTCCTCTCCATTGAGAGTAGTGAGCCCACTATCTCTCAGTGCATCCTTGGATAGTCTGGGCACTAAAGAACATATCTAGAGAACATGGTTTCTTCCAGACCTGCACTGACCAATATGGTAGGCACTAGCCACATGAGGCTATTCAAATTTAACTTAATTTAAATTTTTTTCATCAGTCTACTAGCCACAATTCAAGTTCTCCACAGCCACATGTGACTAGTGACTACCATATTGGACAGTGCAGGTACAAAACATTTCGATCATTGCAGAAAGTTCACTGGACGATGCTGTTCTGGAGACTCCCTTGTCCTAGCACTTAGATATAGACACTGCTTGGGCAGTGGGGCGGTGAAGCCTGATCTCCACCTCCTGTATTATTCCAGTCCACTACTTAGGGGGCTCTTGCCCAGGTCATGAATGAGCTTAGTGAGTTTTGTGAATAGAGGAGGAAGTAATATGCTGTTAGTAACACTTCAGTCTCTCCTGAGGCAACAGAGACAACAGACATTCCTGCTTTGATTCTTTCTCCAGGCTGCAGCAGTCACTTTGTAGCAGGGAGCTCCCTGCAGCTTCCAACCCCAAAAATTTTCAGGCAGGTCCCCATGCACCTGTGTACATACTTTGAAGTTTTGCATTTAGGTCCCTTTATTTTGTCTTTTGTGTGGAATCTCTCCTCTGCTCCCTCTTCCACATGTGACTGTGGTCAAAAACTGAAAGCTCCAGCCCAGACTCATGCACAGACCAGTGTTAGGAAACACCCCACCCGGTTTCAGGGACTGTAGCCTTCCCAACAGGTAAGAGGGCCCCAAGATTGGAGCTGAGCAAGGAAGCCTTGAGAAAATAGGCCCCTGAGGAGATAAAACCTGCTTGGCCTGGGAGGATGGCTAGTTAGTCAATGACGGGTAAGATCCCTCAATTGCAGGGGCAACCTAAAACAGGCACAGTCACATAGGGGCCATCAGGGAAGGACTTGGGGGACATGGATAAGGGGTAAAAGACCCTCACTCCTTGGCTTTGTCATGGCCAGAGTCCTCATTCTATCTGAAAGAAGTCTCCTTATCTCTTGGCTGCTCTGCTCTACCCATCTGATTCAGGTTTGAAGCAATGCTAGAGGCAGGTACAGCCCTCAACTGGATCAGGCAGTTCCTAGGGACAATTAGGCCTGAAAAAAGAATGCATTAAATCCTATGAAAGCTGCTCTGCTAAGAATGCCCTTGAGTTAATGAGTACTGGTGTTTGGGGTCTGAACATAGGATGAGATTATTTTCCCAGGTTTCAGGGCATCATTCTGCCTGCCACACCCTGACTCAGAAAGACTCTGGTAATCCCTTTATTGTTATCTTTAAACCATATCTCCTTCCTTTAATCGGTAGTGTTTAGCATTGACTGATGAGTTTTGCATACACACTATGTATCCATAAAGGAGCTAAACTCAATAAAAGCCATTTCAGAGAAGGGCTCCAGGCATTCTCCACTGAAAGGAATCACCACCCCTTCTCCCATCAGGCAAATCGTGTCTTGTACGACTTATTTCTTCATCTGTGGCAGCCAGGGAGACACTGTGGGATTGGGTACCCCCCTCAGACCAGCTGTCTGGGAAGGTTCTTCATTGTCCTCTCTTATGTCTGCACACTGCCATTTCTATTGCTAAGCCCACCCTTTCCTTCTTTCCTACCTTCCCTCCCCTCTTCCTGAATTCAATATTTACTATGTACTGGGCTAAAGATCATGAAAGGGCATGGTTTCTCTATTCAAAGGGTTTACAGTATAGGAGAAAAAAGCAAAAAAAAAAAGTTATGATTTTGATAATAACAGCTCACATTTACCGAGAGATTTCTATGTACCAGAGTGTGCTAAATACTTATATGCATGTATATATTATTTAATCTTCACAACAACCCCATCAGGTAAGTACTATCATTATCCCCATTGTACAGAAGAGGAAACTGAGGCATAAGGAGGTTAAATAATGTGCCAAAAGTTACAAAGTTAATAAATGGTGGACCCAGAATTTGAACAAAGACAACCTGGCTTACACCATATTCTGCTTCCCCTTCAACATAAACCTCTAGCTCCCATATGTAACTGATACTACCCCCCAAGGAACATTTTGTAATGTCTGGAAATATTTTTAGTTTTCACAATTTGGGAGGAGAAAGGAGCTACTGGCATCTAGTGAGTAAGGCCAGGGATGCTGTCAAACATCCTACAAAGCCCAGGACAGAGCCCACAGCAGAGATTACGCAGCCCCAAATGCCAATATGCCGAGGCTGAGAAACACTGACATAGGCTAATCATTTAATCTGAAAGATTTGTTAAAAGGCTTCATGTGTACATCCTCAACAAAGAATTCAGAAATAGATATTCCAGTTCTTATTATTTTTATTAGATCCACTTTTAATAAACAAGAGAATGATAAAATTTTCAAGCATTTCTTTCAAATATATGTAACCTGAAACCCTAAATCTCAGAACCCAAATGCTATTACTTAAAGGCAAGGATTTGAAATAAAGGAAGATGGCTTGGCTGCTGGTCTCCCCTATCCCCTTCCACCAACCAGCCCCTCTGGGAAGCTGCAAACCCAGGCCCCAGGCTTCCATGCTCAGCTTCCTGATCCTGCAGTCCCTAGGCCTCCTGAGTACCCTTCTGGGCAACACAATAGGAAATAATTAGCCCCTCTGGACAAGGACCAATTAAATTCTCCCATGCTGCTTGTTAGCAGAAGAGTGTGGGGAAGGAGGCAGGCTCTGGCATCGGTGTCCTGCTCATCTCACCCAGGTTCTTGCTTCGTCAGCTAGCAGTTTTTCTCAGCATGCACACAGCTGGATTCCCAGCCCAGACAGCCAGACATTCCTGGCCCCAGCAGAGATGACTTCCAGAGAGGCCTTGCCTGAAGGTCCTGCTTCCTGCCACCAACAGAAATCTCCTTTTGGGGGAGTCCTGTTTGGCTGTTGGCTCCATGCCAGGGAATGGCAGCTGAGGCCACAGAATCCACCCATCAGTTTGAAGAGTACAGTGAAGAAGAGAATCCTCAAGATTATATAGACCAGCATTTCTCAAAGCATATTCCATGGGACACTTTTTCTGTGGAACCTTAAAAGGTCTTAAGAGTAAAAATTCCTGTGGGCAATGAGTTTGAGAAACATGGAGTTAAAAAGAGGTGGATGGTTACTTCGCAACAGGACTTCTCAGAGCTTTGAATTCATTAATGTTAATGTGTGTTTGGATATCTGAGAGAAGAAACATAGCGTGTGGTGTTTTCTCAAGTTATTTGACCATATGTCTTAGTTTGAATTTTAGTTTGAATTTTCTCCCCAAAACAGAGCCAAAAACAGGTACAGCTTATTTGGGAGTTGATTCCAGTGATCACAAATGGAGCAGAGAGAAGGAGACTGAAAAACAAAAGACAATGAAAGTACATTTATGAGCTGAATTATTGTACAAATGTGAGCAATTGGAGCTCAATACTGCTTGTGAATCTCTTGAGTCACCATATGCTATGTGCCTCAACATTAGTCACAGAAGACTGACACTACCAGGGCTGTTCCCCATCGGTTGAAGCCAGGCTGCCCTTGGGGACAGGTACCTACACTTCCTGGTTTTACCTGCATGCTGGCAGAGAGCCCTCGCAGCTTTTGAGAAAGTTCTAAGGCAGCCAAACAAGAGATGCAGAGGGAAGCACTTCACATGAACTGTGGCAAGATGAGTGGAATTTTCTACACAGTCACAGTGAGCCAGGGTGGGCCACACAGGTGTGCTCGACACACAGTCTTTGTTTTCCTCCATAACATCTCAGACTTATAGTTCTCCTCCAAACACTTAGGAGGAAAGGTTTTTCTGAGCTGACCCCTGATTTTACAAATGAGGGACAGGGATTCAGTGGGTCTGTGACTTGCTCAAGGTGTGTCACAGAGATCCAAGAGAGGCCTACTCTGTTTCTGATTCCTCATCTGTAGAATGGGATTTATTACAGCACCTCCCTCCACAGTGAGTGAGTGCCTTGTATGCTCAGACCAGTGTCTGGCACGTATAATAGCTCAGTAAAACTTGTTATTATTTCCCCCAAAATGTGAGTGATTGCACGCATGTGAAGTGCTTTCAGTGTGCTGCATTCACACCATATTTGTAGAAAGTAGTCCTTCAGTTTAAGAAGCTTGCGCTCTTCAAATTAGCAGGGTCAGGATTTACACCCTCATGGAAGTGATGTGCACACCTGCCCTGTGATGGATGGTAAGGTATAATGGTGAATAAAGTAGAGCAATCTCTTCCTTTTTGGACCTTACAGCCTGGTGGAGAAGAGAGAAAAAAAAACAGTAATCCAGCAACTAATTAATTACCTTGAGTGCGATGAAAGTTTTGAAAAAAAAATGATCTATGCTATAATTCTAACTTCTGAAATCCAGGCAGCAAGCCTCTCTCTTTATTCCCCCTGCAGACCTAAATGTCAGTCCAGCTGCATCCACAAGAGCTGTTATGGTGGCACAGAGCTAACAAATGAAGAGCCAGAGGTTCTTCACATAACACTCACAATCCCATGTAAATTTGGTAAGAAAAAGGGCTAAGCTTCTTACCTGATGTTCTTGCCAGCCTTCCTCCCCTATAGTCTACCCAAAAGAGAGTCGCTTGTATTTTTCTCCTTTTGTGGACAACATCAGCAGGAAAAATAACAGAAGAGCCTGAGGAAAAACATCTTGACTCTGCCATAAAAATAATTTGTAGGGTACCTCATATGTTATTCATTTAACACTCAAAAAGTATTTATCAATGTCTACTATCTGCCAGACTCTGTTTTAGACACAGGACATCACTCTGAACAAAACAGATAAAAATCCCTATCGTTTTGGGGCTCACAGTCTAGTTGGGGGAGAGAGAGAGTATACATAGCAAGTAAGTAAATTAATGGTATGTTAGAGTATCAGTAGCTTTTGCTGCATAACAAACTACCCTGAATTTCAGTTGCTTAGTACTGTGACCATTTCTTTAGATCCTGATTCTGTAGATTAGCATTGATGCTGGTGATTCTTCTGGCCTCTGCTGGGCTTGCTCACAGGTTTGGTTGCAGCTGAGGAGTCAGTCATCCAGGATCGATTGAAGCAAACAGATGACCTGGTCCACATGTGTCTCACATCCCTCCAACGGACAAGCCTAGGCATGTTCACAGGGCTAGGAAGACATGCAAAGGTGAGCAGTCGAATCCTACAAGATGGCAAATGAAAAGGCATACTCTGCTTTCATCATAGTTACTGATATCTCATGGACCGAAGGAAGTATGTCATGATGCCCAGGCTCAGTCAAAACCACGTGTAAATTATTATCCCTATTTTACAGAGGGAGAAATTGAAGGTTAGGGTTGTTAAGTAACCCCAAGAGCTCATAACCGGTAATAGTACTCTTTCTATTACAAGCCACAGAAAACCCAACCCAAACTAATGTAGGCCACCCCCAAAAAATGTGGGAGGAGGGACTGAATGGCTTACAAAATTGAAAAGGCCATCAATAAACACATTAATAGAAAGACACACTGGTGGAAAGGGTGGCTTTCTGATACTCTTGGAGTCAGGCCTCAACTCTGTCGCTAGGATCTCATCGCTCTCTCTCTGTTCCTGAGCCATCCTCCTCTGTATGGGCTCCCTTCTGGGATAGTCTCCCCCTGTGATGGCAGGATGATCACCAGAGGCTGCTTCCAATAAGCCCAGGAGGAAACAGTGAGCCTCTTTTCTGGCAGCTTCCACCAAAATTTAGACATTCACTCCAACTGGACCAGTTTTGATTTTAAGCATCCCCCGACCATGCAAAGTGGCCAGCAGAATGTGATGTGAAACCTGCCTTGTGCCCACCCAGGGGTAGACTTACAACTAGGTACGTGGTAGATGCTTGACACATGTAAAATAAGTGAATAGCAAGCAGACCTCAATGAGGGCTTATAAACTTGGCATGCATGAGTGGTATAGTCTACACAAGCCTATCTTCTTACCAAATAATGTCTAAAACCCCTCACGTCTTTACAATGAAAAATAGTCACCTTTATGGTGCCTTCTCCCACCCCTAATACATACCTACCATCTTCATGGATATCGAGCAATTTTTACAAGAATTGTTGCCTGAACTCAATTTTTACAAGAATTGTTGCAATGCACCAAGGCGGCACTTGGCACAAAGACAGCAATCACTTTACCTGGAGTCACACAGCAGGCCATTCTAGAATAAGAAACCAGACAAGTCATGTTTCCAAAGACCACCAAGCCGTTGCAAAAAAAACTCCATTTATTCTTCTATAGAGGAAAATACAAGTGAACTGTCAAAGAGCTCTTTCAGAAGAATCAAGGATGATATACTAAAATATATATATTGCACACTTATTTGTTAGCCCTGTCCTAAATACTTTCCATTAAGTTTCTCTATTACCACAGCTAAAGAAAGAGTCATAGTATTTCAGGAAGTTGCCACAAAACTAGGTCACACAGCTAGGAAATGTAAAGACTAGAATGTCCAGCTGACCCCAAAGCCTCCACTCTTAGCCACTTTGAGAGCATCTTTTCTACATAAGAAGAAAAGAGGATGGTCCCCCTGGTGGGGGATGGATAAACAAACTGGGAGAGCCATGCAATGATCATGACTCAGCAAATGGAAGGAAAGAATTAATGATAGAACATAATGGATCTCACGTAAGTTATGCCAAGTAAAAGAAGCCAGATTCAAAAGGCTCTGCTACAGGGACATAAATCAGATCAATAGTTGTGAGGGTGGGGGCAGGAGGAGAGGGGTAGGGTTAACTACTAAGTAGCAAGAATTTGAGGGAGGGGGTGATGGAACTTATTCCACATCTTGACTGCATTAAGTGGTTACATGACTATAGGCATTTGTCAGAACTTGCAGAACTGTACCCTAAAAAAGGTGCATTTTACTCTTTGTAATTTATACTTCAATTTTTTTTTAAAGGAAAAAAGTAAAAAGAGGTGAGAGGTAGAAAATCATTTTTTTCTTTTTTTTTACTTTTTTTATTGTTCCAGTACACTTGTCTCCATTTACCCGCCACCACTCTCCCCTGCCCCACCCATCCCCTCCTCCCCCTCTCAATCCTTCAGAACATCACTTATAAAGCTCAGCTGATAGTGAATCTTCTGGGAGCCCTGACTTCCTCCCTAGAAAGTATGTCAAATAGAAATGTAACAACTTATTCAGCAAATGTTTACTGACCACCTACTATGTACCAAATACTATATTAGGCATAGCAAATACTACAGTGAACAGAACAGAGGACCACATAAACCTCTCAACTTATGTTCTGGTTTAAGTTAAAAAAAATTTAATTAAATAAGATAATTTCAGCTAGTAGTAGTAAAATAAGAAATAAAACCAGGTGAAAAAATGTACACTAGTTCAGAGAGAACCTCTGAATAGTTAATGAGGTGTCAGGAATAGAATATCCACACCAAAAGTATTGCTAGACAATGGTGGATCCAAAGATGTTTTAACTAAAAAGAAAAAAAAGGCCCAGACAAGAGCACGTCCAGTCAACTCTCACTGATGTCTAGATAAGTTATCTGCAGGACAGTTTGATCCCAAGGAGTTCTCCCACCTGCTGCCCAACATGCAAATCACCCTCCTCCAGCCACTCTGGGAATGCTCATTCATTCTAACCATAAGTTATAGGAACAGAAATACATGGGGGCAGGACATCACATTACTCATTTCAGCCTTGGAGCAAAGCTTTCTGGACTATTCACTACTCCTGTTTTCATCTATTCTTTTGCACAATATTAAAACACTATAATTCCTTTCTGACCTGCCCTGTTTGCTTAGCTTTATATTTTATGAACAAAGTATTCTTCCCTTCCCTGGACTCTTTCCTGTGCTTTATACCCAGGAAAACCACACGACTTTAAATGCTTTGGGGCTGGGTAGCTTTCCCCTGTATCTCAGCTCCGTATGTCCTGAGAACTTGATGCCAAAGTTGCTCCCACATTTACAAGGTATGTTCCTTATTTGACCAGAACACATCCTCTCTCCCATGTCTTGTGCTCACCTGGAGAATGCTTAAAGTTCAAAGTGATGGCATAGAGTCAAGCAGTTGTCAGCGTTGAAGGCATCTTTACAAATATACCATATTATCTCCAACACCTTTATACCAACCCTGGTTTTCTCCCCACCAGTCCCCCAAATTCAACCTGGTGTGAGCTGATTCTATGGCCATCTTTGGCTTTCAGGCCAAAGAACTTGGTAATTGGTTCTGAGACAGTCCAGAAGTAAGGTGTTATGATACCCAATCTTGTGAATGTTGTGAAATCTGATGCAAGCTTTTTCTGAATATTCAGTGCTCAAAAAGGAAAATACCTCCTCTTTTGTCTCTTTAAGCTGTTTACTTAGGCCTTTGCCCAGGCTTCCCACAGAAAGGATGACTTCCTGCCAGTTGGCATTTGCTGTTTTAATTTGTCTGCGAGCATGTCTTTTTCTTCTTTAAGATACTTCTGTCAAGTGTCTTCACTGGGAATTCAGGAAGAAGTTGAGAATTTTTCGAAGCCTTTGCCAAAAGAGACTATAGTTACTCCCTGCCAAAGGTTGGCTTGCCCTAGCAGGTTCAGACAATGGGAAAACCAGGTCTTCAGTGAAAGTTGGCTGCCCTGACCCCTCCTCTTACACCCTTGGCTCTCCCATCAATGTTACTATGAGAGGGCCAACACTTGCATTTTTCACTTGAAATGTTTGTGGGTTTGCTGTTGGCCATGTAATCTGACTTACATTTGGTGACACAAGGTGATTTCCAAAGCAGTGAGGGCCAATTTGATTCTGAAGAAGTCATCAGAGACATATGTAAAGGTTAGGCCAAAATGTGTTCCTAATGGCATTGTTTATGATAGCAAAAAAAGAAAAGGAAAGGAAAAACAGGATAAGGAGCAACCTAAGTGACCAAGAACAGAGTATTGGCTAACTAAATGATGCATAGCAATTTGATGTTAATCATACACAGTCATGAAAATGTTATGCTGTAAAAAGGTTATGTGATGGTGTGAAATTACTTTGCCTCTCCTCTGTGTACCTGAACACTGGAAGGAAGCTAGTAATGTTACATAAAAAATAAATAAATGTTATGAAATTATTCCTAACTGACAAAAGCAAGTCATAAAAAGTATATGTACAATGTGATCTCATTTTTTATTTAAAAATGTAAGTAGAGAGAGGACAGGGTTTCTCAACCTTGGCACAATTGACATTTGGGGCCAGATAAACTTTGTGATTGGGGGCCATCCTGTAGAACATTTAGCAGCCTCCTTGACCTATCCATGGTATTAGCATCCCCTCCATCGTAACAACCAAAAATGTGTCCAGACATAGACGTATGTCCCCAGGACACAAAATTGCCCCCAGATGACCACCACTGGTCTAGTAGATAATGATAAAATGTGACAACTGTTGCAAAGGACAGGAACTTTGTGAGCATGTGTGCAGGTAAATGTGGTTCAGCCAGTGGGGTCAGGGAAGGCCTTCTTATGGAAGTGATATTAGAGCTGAGATCTTAAGGTTAAACAGGTGGTATCCAAACAAGTGGGCAGGGGGATCCAGAGGAGAGCATCTATGGATGAGACACTATGGCTGGAGCACTGGAGACCCTTTTAGCTCCATTTTGAGAGACTTGGCAGGCCAGAATCCCAACCTGTCACCCTGGTTCTCCTTCAAAGAAGAATCTGAAGAGTTATGATTTCTTCATCCATGAATAGGGCTTAAAATATTAAAAGGGTCAATGAGTGAGATTTAGAGTCAAAGAGACCTGTTTTTTTAATCCTGACTTTTCCACTTAGTAGTTGGAAAACCTTAGGCAAGTTATTAAACCTCTCCAAGTCTCAGTTTCCCCATCTGTAAAATGGACATAATTGCAATCTCCCAGGGTTTCTATGAAGGTTGATTCTGTGAAGCCTCCTGTACAGTGTCCAACATGCTGTGTGCTGCACAAATCCTGGCTGCCACTGGTGGCTCACTCATTGTCAGCATCTTTTACATGCCATGCATTATGTTAATAACTCAGTACTCAGAAATATTGTTTCATTTAATATTTATAAATCTTTTAATCTTATCCATTATTTTAATCTCATTTTACACATGAGGAAACTGGGTCTTAGAGAGTTTAGGTGATCTGTTCAAAATCACACTGCTAGGATGTAGTGAAGCTGTCATTTTAACCAGAGAAGTTCTAGGAAAGACTACATTTCCTTCACACTGCCTTTTGTCTTTGAATCTAACTGTTGTCTCATATATTACTGTTCTGTTGCTGAGTAACAAATTACCAGAAACTTAGCATCTGAAAACAACACACACTTATTCTGTCACAATTTCTGAATGTGAGATGCCTGGGTACAACCAGATTCTCTGTTCAGGGTCTCACTGGGTTGAGACCAAGATGTCAGCCAGGACTGCAGTTCATGTTTGGGACTATGGCTCCTCTTCAAAGCACACTGATTGTTGGCAGAATTCATTTCCTTGCAGTTGTAAGACTGAGGTCCCCATTTTCTGCTACTTGACTGTTAGGAACCACTCTCAGCTCCTACAGCCACCAACAATTCCCTGCCACATGGCCTCTGTAGACATTTCAGAAACACTGCCATCTGCTTTCTTCCAGGTCAGCAGAAACACAGTTCTCTGGCTTCCATCTCTGCCACTTGCTGTTTCTAAAGTACTTGTGAGACTAGGTCAGGTCCACCTGGATCAACACCCTTATCTTAGGGTCAACTGATATGGGACCCTAATTGCATCTGCAAAATTTCACAGCCGTGACTAGAATAGTGATTGATTGAATAAGTGGAGGAAAGTGTATACAGTAGCACCCCCTTATTCAGGGTTTCAGTTACCCATGGTCAACCACAGTCCAAAAATATTAAATTAAAGATTACAGAAATAACACTGGCTGGGTGGCTCAGTTGGTTGGAGCATCATCCCACACACCTAAAAACTGGAAGTTCAGTCCCCAACGTGGCACATATGGGATGCAACCAATCGATGTTTCTCTCTCATATTGATGTTTCTCCCTCTCTCGCCCTTTCCCTTCCTCTCTCTCTAAAATCAATAAAAAATATATTGTTGGTGATTTTTTTTTAAAATACAGAAATAAACAACTCATAAGTTTTAAATTGCATTCTTAATAGCATGATGAAATCTTGTGCTGTCCTGCTTTGCCCTACCCAGGACGTGAATCATCCCTTTGTCCAACATATCCACAATGTACACACTACCTGCCCCTTAGACACTTAGTAGCCTACTCTAGTATCAGATGGGTTATCAGAGAGAGAGAGAGAAAGAGAAAGATCATATTCACATAACTTTTATTAAAGTATATTGCTATAATTGTTTTATTTGTTATTGTTGTTAATCTCTTACTGTGCCTATTTTTATAAATAAGACTTTATGATAGTATGTATGCCTATAGAAAAAAACACAGTGTTTATAGGATTCAGTACTATTCAAGGTTTCAGGAATCCACTTGGAACCTCTGCCCCATGGATAAGGGGGGCACAGCTCTACACACCAGGGGAATCTTGGGAACCATCTCAGAGTTCTGCCTACCACACCTTATTTCTGTTTTTAAACAGTGGCTGCTGGGGCTATCAAAGAGTGCATGCTGTGTTTCCAGGTCTAAAACAGAGCTCTTTGAAATGACATCTCCCTTGACAAGCCTCCTTGTTAATGGAGTTCAGAGCCTCATGCAGGCATTAGGGAGTTTACTGGAGTTTCCCTGGTACTAGGGCTTGTGCTGCATCCTGGTTGTTACCTCCTGAGCACTGTGAGCTTCCCTCACTTCCTTCCTCCTTGTTCTTTGTTCGTAGAGCCAGGTGATTCCCACTGTGAAGGGGGAAAGTCAGTGCTCTTGGAGAAAGAAGCAGTATACCATTGCCGAATAGGACTAGGACTGGTTCCAGTTCAGCTGGCCAGTGCCATTGTGTGGAATTCAACACTCTTTGACTTCTCGGCCATGGCTTGCACTACACCGCCTACTCCTCTCCCTGACATGCTCTCTGGTTCCCTGAAATTCCTGCATTCTTACAAGCATGTCAAGGAAATCGCACTCAAACTATCTGGACAAGTAATCCAAGCTTGAAAATTATCTTGGTACTTGGACTTCCCAAACAAAAAGGATTTTGGTTTGAGTCATTCACAGAGACACACCCTATTAACAACCTTATTCTTCCTAAGGAAAGAAAATGATACCTTTATAGAAAGGCAGCATCAAGACTAGAAACTTTCTCCTTTACATAGATTTCTTCACATCTGATCTCTGAAAAAAATTCCACTAAGTTTTAAACAGTAACAACTGAAGAATGTGAAGGACAGGATCGGAGTGTTAGCCATACCAAGAATGATTATTAGTTTAAAAGTTCACAGATAAAAGTCCTTCAGAAATAATTAGTCAAATGAAGTAACAGCTTTGTTCCAACCAGACTACTTCACACCTATTTGTTTTGTTCTTGATAATTTGAAGTGTATAAAGAAACCATATGCTAGAAGTATCAGTTTGCAGGAATCTTGATAGAAAATGGAAGCCAATACAATTTTTAAATGAGTGTATTTTCTATGATTATGATTAATGAGATTAAAGATCAAAGAAATATTAGCTGTGTTCTTAAAAAGAAAATATGACAGTCAATATATTCTCCTCTGATAAGACCTGGCCTTGGAGGTCAAAAGACCTAATATCTTAACCAAGTCCAAATTCATCAATGCCAACTCTCCTAAGTTCCCATTGAAGAAAAGGAGAAAGGTCTACGAAAGCCAAAGTGGACAACTGAGGTATGACTATCCCAGCTCTCACCAGTCATTGGTTGAGAGAGGTTCCCCAGGAGCATTAACTCTCTAGGATACTCACCTGCTTGCCGCTCTGGGCAAGGGGGCCTCCAGAGAAAGCCTGCAGGAAAAAACATGTAGGCCCCGGCCTGTGAAGGTCATGTCAATGTGTACTAAGGTAGAAAGGACACATTGATGTGAACATCTTATATGCTGTGAGATCTCATTAGATAACTTCATTTCTCCTGGTATAACAAGCTTTGATCTGATGCCTTCTTAGAACTCGTGAAAAAAAATTGCAAATACAGAAAAAAGAAAGATATGTATCTTGACAAACAAAGGATGTTTGGAATGTAAGTTCTGACATCAAACAACAGGATGAAGGTAAATGTCCTGAATATTTGGTCCCCGCTGGTATCACCTTGTCTCCTACCTCAGTAAGTCCTCTGTGCTCTCTGTGACCACCCCCCTCTTACTGGCCTTCTTTCAAGGGACTTGAACCACCATGCTCCCTGCCACTGTCCTCTCTGCCCAGATCCCTCCATCCAAACCACCCACCCAGACTTGATAAGTCACCCAGATGGTATGAACCTGATCTTCAATTAGGTCCACCAGTCAGTAAGTTCAATAACGGCAAGGACCACGTCTGACTTTTGTTCCTTACCCTGTCCCCAGGGTCTGGCATTAATCCAGACTAGTGATTATAAGGTGATCAAATGGATGTTAAGGAAATAAATATGAGGTTTGTCCAGAAAGTATTAGCCATGCAAAGGAAACCCGTTGTAGGTACTTGAGATAGCTCAAACATATATCCTTGTTGTTTTCCATTCTCTGTAATCCATTCACTATGCAAAATTCAAAGGTATAAAATGATTTATCTTATGATTTAAAATATGCCCTCATACTTGCCTCTCCTCTAAGGTAATTGTTTCTAGAGTTATTATCTCTAAGGTAATCCATTTTTAGGGTCTTACTCCTGATATGATTATTAGTTTAAAAGTTCACATATAAAAGTCCTTCAGAAATATTCATATGCATTCATTCTTTTTTCACAATTGGTAGCATGCAATGAATTTTGTTACTGTTTTCACTTAATAAAACTGGAGATAGGTCCATATCAGGACATAAAAATCTTCCTCATTTTTTCCTCTGACACTTTATGAGCATTTTAAATAAAGCAAAGTTTAAGTACTTTTAATGTGAATATATGTGAACACTCACCAGCTACCTTTCACCATTAACATTTTACTGCACTGGCTTTATTAAAAGATATCCACCTATCTGCCATCCTTCTATATAGCCATCAAACCTTATTATTTTTTGATGCATTTCAAAGTAAAGATATCAAAACACTTTCACCTGAATACTTCAACAAGTGTATCATTAGCTAGAATTCAGTATTTGTTTACAGTTTTTATTTTCATGTAAAATATACATATAATAAAATGTACACACACTTAAGTACATATTCTGAGTTTCAATAAATGTACAAATCATAGGTAAACATTCACTGAATTTTAACAAATGAATACACTTGTGTAACCCAAACTTCTATCAAGATACAGAATATGAGCATCTCCCCATTAAATTTCCTCATACCCTTCCTCAGAGACAGTTGATCTCTTTCTACCATGAGATAGCTTTGCCTTTTCTAAAAGTCCTGTAAATGGAACCATACAGCATGTACTCTTGTTTTTGAGGTTTACCCATTTTGGTGCAAGTACCCGTAGTTTTTCCCTGTTTATTGCTGAGTATTCTCACAGTATGAAATACAACCCACAGTATTCCCACAGTTTGTTTATCTTCTCATTCCTCTTAATAATTACATATTATGCTATTACTGATGAACATTTACACTGTTTCTATATTTTCCTATCCCAAAGAGATTCACCCCTCCCTGTGGCATTTCAGGTAGATTATAAATATGAGGTTTGTCCAGAAAATATGCAGCCTTTTACTATTAAAAAATAGGCATCTTTTGAAGAAGATACAAGAAATATGGTACATAGAACAATGATGCCTCTGTCCCCTTCAAAGTAGGCATCTTGGAACCTCACACAGTTTTCCCAGTCACCATAAGCTGCCCTGTCATATTTTCCTGAATCTCATTCATGGTCTGAAATCTCTTCCTTTTCAAAGGTGATTTTAGTTTTGGGAAAAGCCAGAAATCACAGGATGCCAAATCTGGGCTGTAGGGCTGAGTTACTTAGGTGACTTGATGTTTCACCAAAAAACTATATATGATACATGATGCTTGAGCGGGAGTGTTGTTGTGATGAAGCTGTCAATCTCCAGTTGCCCATAGCTGCAGCCTTCTGAGTCATCTGAATAGTTTCTGCAGAGAAATGTTCAAGCTTAAGGCAAAATTTGATGCAGATCTTTGCTCTATTCACTCAGTCATTTTGAATGTGATGGCCACACTGTACACATACTCACTCAATGGCTTCTACCACCCCTACTGTCTAGTACAGTGAAGTCATCATTGTTCACACATGCGCATTCCAATCCATTGTCCTTGGCTGCCAGGTTACACCAATGTCACACAAACCATTATTAGTATATTAAAAACAGCTGTACTTTTTCCAGACAGACCTTGTATAGTCTGAACAACTTAAAGCGTAATCACTGAGTCAAAGCCCTTGCTTTTTGATCCTCAAATCTGACAACAAAACTTTGTGCATCACCCATGCAAGCCTGAGACCCTTATCAGCTGTATATAAATGGCTGGTGACTTTAAGGCCTCTTATGAACATGGGAACTGTGAATTACCAGACAGGTCATTTCCCATTCTGCAAGGAAGGGCACTGAGGTCAAATGAGTAGTTCCCATCCCCAATGCCTATATTGCACAGCTGAAAGCTGAGAGATGGATCTCAGAGAACAAATTCTACCATATTTGTAGGTATCAAGCTCCTCTTGAGTGGATATCATTTTGTACACATTCCTGCAGTTTCCCACTAAAATTTTGTTTTTGTCAGGCTTTATCCCTGCAACTTTATGCAGACTGGCTGCTGGTCTTGCTCTCAGTTCTAATCCTTTGTTCAGGAACTCATCCTAGGAAGGCTCTGGGTTTCATTAGATAAGCTTACCCTCCACCCTTTTTTCACACCCATTATCCCAAGCCCTGGAACGTAGTGATGTGTTTTCCTTACTTTCCCCCGTTTCTCTTTCCCACTGATAAATGGCAAAAGCAGCTGTGGGGTTTGCTTTGAAGGTTCTGACAGAAGGGCATGATGAATCGGTGATGGATTAGAGCAAATGAATCACATCATGCGGAAGGGGAAGAAGGAGAGCGCGAAGCGGCTTCCAGCTTTGCATTTTTCAAACTCGCTTTAAAAGCTAGCATTTCTTTTCATCTGGTTCCAGTTTCTGCGGTGACTCTGCATATGTTTAAAAGAAGGGGAGCGAGAGAAGTCTTGTAGATATAAACAGGGAATTCCATTCTTCAGCCTGATTCTAAGGATGCATTGTCATTCGGGGGGAATTGAAATAGTTAAGAAACCACTTCAAGGCCCCTGAGAAACAACTGGGCAGCTCCAGGAAGAGGAACAGTTGGCAAACCAAGTGACAGAATTCAGAACTGTAAATCTTTAACATGAAGATTGACTAGCAAAATACAGCTGTTGCCACTGGTAGCCATATCCTTGTTTGGAAGGAAAGTATATTCTTGAGCTGATGATCATAAACTGCTTGGTTGCCATGGAATGGCAAGCATTAGCAAGTTGGCATCTTGTCCTGTTTTGAACCCAAGAAAAATAAGAGCAGTTATTTCATTGCCTGTAGTGTTTTCTAGTCTTAAAGGGACAAAGAAAATGAGCTACAGTTAGGATTGGGACAGAGAAATTCCAAGTCCTCCTTTGAAATTCAAGAGGTACTTAACCAAGAAGAAAGACCTTAGTGGATGGATGGTTCCTTTGTATTTGAACAAGTGGGGCCCTCTTCCTCCCTAGATGGAAGGTCATTCAAAGGAAACTGTTAAAGGACATCCCTTTTTGCACAGCTGAGACTCTGGGGATACATGCAAAGTGTAGAACTGATGCAATTACTCCAACAAGGAGGGCTAGGATAGAAAGAAGAGGAAAATCTAGGCTTAGCTATTTGGCTAATTGCTAGGATCTGACAATCACCCCAACTCTCTTAGATGCAGCCATCATGAAATAGTTACACATTACTTTCTAATTTCAAATTTCAAGAAAAGTAGAGGAAATCCTAAGAGGTACAAAATACAGTTGAATAATAGAAAGGGGGATTTAGATTTGATTTATCAAAATCTTTTTGTCCACAAGAGTTCTAAGATGATCAATATAGCTTCTAAGACTACATACTTGAAAGCAGCTCCCTGGGCATCCTGAACACTAAGAATCTCACTGGCAGTGTGATTGAGCACTTATTATGTGAAGAGCACTTTGCTAAATCCTTTGCATGGATTATCTGGTTTAATCTTTACCTCATCCCTGTGGAGACTGTGGCATTTCTTTCTCTTGGAGAGCTTTAAGAATATAGTGGATTGTTTTTTAGAACAGCTCTGGTTGCCCTCTTCAAGGTGGCTCTGAGAACATGCAGCAATGTCTAGAGGACCTGTCAGCCTCTGTCTCTGTGCCGCATGCTTGTGTTGACTTCCCTGAGGACGTGGCTCAGTGGAGGTTTGGGGGGATTCCACTGTCACTTGTTGCTCATGTCCTCAGTGCATTTCCACACCTCCTGTTGCCATGTACTGCACCGATTCCTGGTCATGATGAGTTGAAGAGTAACAAAAGCAGAGGAGAGAAAAAAATGATGGAATTTCTTAGTTGCATTTTGACTGTGCAAATTTTATAAGTCTATTTACAAGGCTGGCATAGTTCCCCATCTGTTTGGGAAAGTCATATTAAATATAATTGAAAGTTAAATGATTAATCAATTTACCCCCCTCATTGTCATAATTTTTAGAATTAACAAGGTGTCTGGACAGTAATAAAACTAACTCCATAAGCCAGGGGACAAAAGACAAATACCATATGATCTCACCTATAAGTGGAACCTAACCAACAGTACAAAGATGCAAGGAAAATAAGACCAGCAACACTGAAAGGAAAAGAAATCAACAGAGACAAGAGGGAAGGAGGGAGGGGGGTTGGGGACAAGGAAGGGAAGGGGAAAGTCAAGGAACATATAGCAAGGACTCATGGACAAAACCAAAGGGGAAGAGCTGAGGGAGGGAAGGAGGGAGGGGGCAAGGGAAAGTGGGGGGTAGGCAGAGACAAATGTATTTGAAAAAATAAATTAAAATTAAATTAAAAAAAAACTAAATGTATTTGAAAAAATAAATTAAAATAAAATTTAAAAAAAAAACTAACTCAAAGTCCTAAAAAAAAATGCATGTCATTTGTTTATAAGATATCTCCACCTACATCTTTCTGACTGCAATAAACATGTTATGATTAAATATTTTTCATTCAACATGTATTTATTGAGAAACTGCTATATACCAGATTAGCTGCTAGATTACCAATATTACCAATATTTATGAATGAGCCCTTATAATACCCACCACAGTCATAGCAACACTGTGGTGACCACCCAGTACAAGAATCAGAGGGACTTTCTTCATTTTAATGCATTATATTGCTTAGGACTTTTTAAAAGTTTAGACTCTTAAAATAGTTTTTATGTTTTCTTAACATTAATAGCACTTTTATTCTACATGGTAACATAAACACTTGATGGATTTCAGTGATGTCTCTCTAAAGTTACCCCAGTTCTGTCTATGCACACATTGAAATAGCTAATAATGAAGACAAGTATCTCAATAAAATGCCAAGATTTGAGATAAGAATCTGAATCAAATCCAAAGTCCCTTTGCCCCACTATCTCTTCTCATTTGGCTGATGATCTCTCCTTTTTCCATTTCTTTTTTTATTTTGATAAAGTATATGTAATATAACATTTAGCCATTTTTAAGTGTACACTTCAATGAAGAGTGGCACTGAGTATTTTCACAATGTGTGCACCATCACCACCGCCTATACTTCCAGAAATTTTTCACCATCCCATACAGAAATTCTGTACCTATTTAGCAATAATTTCCCATTATACTCTTCCTGCACCCAAGGTCCTGATATCCTCTGCTTTTCTTTCTGTTTCTCTGAATTTGCCTATTCTAGGTGCCTTGTATAAGTAGGATCATACAATATTTCCCCTTTGGTGCCTAGATTATTTTTTTTATTTATAAATCATGTTTATTCAATTACAGTTGTCTCAATTTTTACCCCTTTACCCCCCTCTACCCATCCCGCCACCAAACCCCGCTCCCACAGTCAATTCCCACCCTGTTGTCCATGTCCATGGGTCATTCATACATGTTCTTTGTCTAGTCCCTTCCCCTTCTTTCCACCATTGTCCTCTTTCCCCATCCCCTCTGGTCACTTTCAGTCTGCTCCATGTTTCCGTGCCTGTGGTCTATTTTGTTCGTTAGTTTATTTTGTTGAATAGAGTCCACATATAAGTGAGATTATATGGTATTTTTCTTTCATCAACTGGCTTATTTCACTTAGCTTAATATTCTCCAGTTCCATCCATGTTGTCGTAAGAAGTAGGAGTTCCATCCCCCTCTCTTTCTTTCTTTCTTTCTTAAATGCAGATTGATTTTATTTATTTTTTTAAATGTCAAAGTTAATTATAAAATATTTTAAAAAATTATAACCATTATAAAGTCTCAGCAATTAAACCAACATGACATCAGCAGAGAAATAGTCATGTAGATGAATGAAATATAATGAGCATTCTAGAGACAAATGTATATATCTGTCTAACAATGTAATATATGATTAAGTTGATATTTCAAATCAATGGGGAACATAAGGCTTATTCAACAAATAAGTTGCATGGACCACTATTACTTGAAATAAAACAAATATAGAGCCCTGTTTCACACATTATAGAAGAAATATTCGGGTGAGTTAAAAATCAATATGGAGAATCTAAGGCGTTTTAGAAGAAAATAGAACTAATATTTTTCATGACCTGAAGTAAAATATTCAAACCCAGATGTTACAAATATTGACAATATGACTATATTAAACATTTAACTATATAGTAATATTCATATTTTAAAAAGTTAAAGAACAAGGAATAGAATAGAAAAGTATTTGTAACACATCTAAAACATGGTTAATAGGTTGAGTTTTTTTAGGGAAAAAAGTTCTACAAACCTTTAATCAATAAATGGATAAAGAATATCAAAATGTCATTTAAAGCTTTTTTAAAAAATAATAGAAATAGGCAAGAAACATACAAAAACAGGTTTAGTTTCAACAAATAGTAAATGAAGAATTAAAATAACATCATTGTCATGATCAGATTAATGAGTATTAAAAATATTGGTAATATCAAGTATTGGCAACTCTGAAAGGAACAGAGTATTCATAGGAACTTTTTCTTCATCTCAAAGCAGTCCCTTTGGCATATATTGCAGTGCTGGTTGGTGGAGATGTATTCTTTTAGCCTTCTTGTGTCTGGGAAACTCCTTATTTCACCTTCAATTTTTATTGAGAGCCTTACTCAGTAGAGCAGTCTTGGTTGCAGACCTTTGCTTTTTATTACTTGGAATATTTCTTGCCAGTCCCTTCTGGCTTGCAAGGTTTCTGTTGAGAGACTTCTGCTAGCCATATTGGGCTCCCTTATATGTTACTACTTCTTTCTCGCCTGCTTGCTTTAGGATTCTCTCTTTGTCTTTGATATTTGCCATTTTAATGATGATGTGTCTTGGAGTGGGCCTCATTGGGTTCCTCTTGAATGGGACCCTCGGTACTTCCTGGACTTGTGTGCCTTTTTCTCTCCTCCAGTTAGGGAAGTTTTCCATCATTACTTTCTCAAACAGTGTTCTCTATCCCTAGATTATTTAATTCAGTATATGTTTTCAAAGTTTATTCTTTATCATATGTCAGAATTTCCTTTTTCTTAATGCAGCTGAATAATATTTTGTTGTATAGGTATATCACATTTAGTTTATTTATTCATCTGTTTGTGGACACTTAGGTTGCTTCTACCTATTAGCCATTGTGAATAGAGCTGCTGTGAATGTTTTTGTCCCTGCTTTCAATTCTTTTGGATATATATCTAAGGATATATACCTAAGAGTGGAATTACTGGATCATACTGCAAGTCTGTGTTTAACTTACTGAGGGGCTGCAAAAATGTGTTCCATAGTGAATGTACCATTTTACATTCCCATGAGCAATGCACATGGGTTCCAGTTTCTCCACATCCTCACCAACACTTATTATGGCCATTCTAAGGGGTATGCTCATTTCTTTTTAAGTGGTCCTAGATCTATATGCCTGGTCATCTTGATAAAATCAACTGAATGCTCTGTTCAATATGGCTGAACTAGTTGCACAGATAGATGCAAATTTTCATTCAGGCAAAAAGTAGAAAATAATTATTATCCAGGCTTAAAGAAAGAATCAATGATTGCCCATGAGAGGTTATGTAACAAAGTAGGTAAAAGCTTGGATTCTGATACCAGACTGCCAGAATTTGAACCCAGCTCTACTGTAGCTAGCTGGGTCTGTGGGACCTTCAGGGAGCTAGCTGCATAATTATTTTTGCCGTAATTTTCTCCCCTATGAATTGAGAATTATGAAGGTAACCAACTTCTAGGGTTGTTGTAAGTACATGCAGAGCTTTTAGAACAGTGTTATGTAATATTAGTTTAAATAACACTAATCCAGTAAATTTCTGGGTCCCATATGCATGAAGACTTTTTGATTTCATCTCATACCTCAGGCAGTTAAGTCAGATCCTGGTGGGGGTTGGGGCATTTTCAATGAACACATAGGGCCAATATGATCCTCCACACAGTAGTGTTTGGCAACCCCTGCTCTAGCCAATAGCCAGCTGGTCTCATCTTTGGGTTTTATCTGACCTTCAGACAAACCAAGTCCCAAGAATAAATTTCCTTTATGTCTAAAGTTGCAAAACTGCAACCAGGATTTTAAATTACTAGAACCAATAGACTATAAAGATTATAGGATTATTCCATGAAGAAAATTTGTTTTAAAATTTTTCACCCTGTTAATTTGGATATGGAACTTTCTTCTTTCCAGAGCAAAAATACGTATTTTTTCTCCAATTAAAATGACAATTCTGACTTCCAGTCAAGATGGCATCATATAGGTAAACACAGCTTGCCTGCTTGCACAACGACATCAAAATTACAACTGAATTATAGAACAATCGTCACTCAGAAATGACAGAAATCAAGTTGAATGGAAATCTGACAACTAAAGAATTAAAGAAACCACATCCATCCAGACTGGTAGGAGGGGCGGAGACACAGGACAGGCTGGTCCTGATAAAAATTTGGGAGGGATGTCTTGGGAGTGATGAGTCCCAGCCCCACACCAGGCTCTGAGCCCAGGATTCCGGTGCGAAGAAGATAAGTTACCATAACTTCTGGCTGCAAAAAGCAGCAAGGATTGAGTAGGTGGAAGAAACTTCTGGAATCCCAAGAGTTCCCTTTAAAGAACTCGCATAAGAACTTTCTCAGACTCATTCCCTCTGAGCTCCAGCACCAGGGTAGCATCTTGAAAAGCACCAGTGGCATACAGAGAGGAACTAAAGCTTCTGGCATCAAGGTAGGAGCTGGAGGACAGCTTTCTCCTAGACAGAAAGGTGGATAAAAGCCCTTTTCCCTTTTCTGAGCCCTCCCCTTACAGAGTCACAGAGTCACAGAGCCACAGAGCCAGCAGGAGGGTGCCATATTGGAAACTCCATCAACCTGGCTAACATTCTTTGTCCCACCTAAGCTGTTAACCATGATTTTCCAAATGAATGACTGGTCTTGGCTCATGACTCACAACTTCTTAAATCCTCTCAAACAAGCAAAAGCTGGCCTCAGTGAGCCCCTAGCCCCCATACCTCTTGCTAAGTGGCCCCAGCCCTGGCATTAGGGGCAGCCAGCCTGGGTTCACAGCTTGGCTTCTCCTGGGAATCTCCAAGCCCAGTCCAAATAGCAGCCATCTCAGATTGCTTTGTAATTCAGGCAGGGTGGTCTCTGGCAAAACACAGATGGGGGCTGACCATAACCTGCACCACCAGGGAAACCAGAGAGCCTGCACACTCAGTAGACAGTTACAGACCATGTCAGAACACAACCACCCTGCCCCACACAGAGGGCAGAAGTTGGCAGTCATAGCCAGTCCTTGCAGCTGACTGGCCAGAGTAAATCCCTCCCATTAGCCTGCCAACAGCAATCAAGGCTCAACTACAAGAGGAGAATATACTCAGCTCAGATGAAGGACACACCTCAAGTACTCAGCTTGGGTGATAGGGGAGGCTGTGCCACTGGACCTTACAGTGCACCTACTACATTAGGCCACACTACCAAGACAGGGAGTCATAGCAGCTCTACCTAATATATAGAAACAAACAAAGGGAGGCTGCCAAAATGAGGAGATAAAGAAATATGGCCCAAATGAAAGAACAGATCAAAACTCCAGAAAAAGAGTAAACAAAATGAGGATAAGCAATCTAACAGATGCAGAGTTCAAAACAATAGTTATGAGGATGCTCAAGGAACTTAGTCAGGACCTCAACAGCATAAGAAAGAAATAAAAGATACACTGATTGAAATAAAGAAAAATTAACAGGGAATCAAGAATAGAGTGGATGAAACTAAGAATAAAATCATTGATTTGGAGTGTAAGAAAGCAAAAGACAAGCAATCGGAACCACAGGAAGAAAAAAAAGAATCCAAAAAAAGGAGAATAGTGTAAGCAGCCTCTGGGACAACTTCAAGAGATCCAACATTCACATCATAGGGGTGCCAGAAGGAGAAAAGAAAGACCAAAAAATTGGAAATCTATTTGGAAAAAAATAAAAAATAAACAACTTCCCTAATTTGTTGAAGGAAATAGACATTCAGGACCAGAAAGCACCGAGAGTCCCAAAGAAGATGGATACAAAGAAACCTACTCCGAGACACATCATATTTAAAATGCCAAAGGTTAAAAATAAAGAGAGAATCTTAAAAGCAATGAGGGAAAAGCAGAGAGTTACCTACAAGGGAAATCACATAAGACTATCAGCTGATTTCTCAAAAGAAACTTCGCAGGCTGGAAGGGATTGGCAAGAAATACTCAAAGTCATGGAAAGCAGAGAACTAGAGCCAAGATTGCTCTACCCAGCAAAGCTATCATTTGGAATCAAAGATAAAGAGCTTCCCAGAGAAGAAAACACTAATGGAGTTCATCATCACTAAACCATTATTATATGAAATGTTAAAAGGACTTATTTAAGAAAAAAAGAAGATTAAAACTATGAACAATAAAATGGCAATAAATGCATATCTATCAACATTAAATCTTAAAAAGAGACTAAGCAACCAAGAACAGAGACAGACTCACAAATATGGAGAGCATTATGAAGGTTGCCAGATGGGAAGGGTTATGTGGAATGGGTGAAGAGGTGAGGGGATTAAGTATAAATAGGTAGTTATAGAATAGCCATGGGGATGCAAAGTTCAGTACAGGAAATAGAGCAGCCAAAGAACTTACATGCAAGACTCATGGACATGAACAATGATGTGGGGGGATTGCCTGAGAGAGTGAGGGGGAGGTGGTGCTGGTTGGAGGGGGCCAAAAGGGCAAAAATTGGGACAACTGTAATAGCATAATCAATAAAACTTAATTAAAAAATAAATGACAATTCTGGCACAAGCTGTTCTAAAAATCTAAAAAGTTGCATTTTGTTTTTATAAAACAATGATTCTAACACTCCAGAAAATGATAGCACACTTAGGCCAAGGTCACCTGGACAGCCCCAAGTTTCCAGAGGTATGGCATTAGATAGACAAAACATAGTAATTGAAGACACAATTTTTATATTGCCCTAAAAAGGCCACAGAAATGTTTCATTTCCCAAAAGCATTTTTAATAATCCAGGGATACGAGCTCTTGTGAAATGCTTTGCCCTGTTTACATTTCAGAAGTTGTTTCAGCAACCTGGAATTTTCAGAAGACTGAAGAGTTTAAGAATATGGAGACTTCATATGTGCAGACCACGCTTTTATAACCAGGCCAGTCTCACAAAGTCCCTAATGAGAAAGCCCTCAGAATTTCCACTCCACAGAAAAAGGAGGAGGGACTGGGAACAGTGAAGATTTACCTTTAAAAAAGCTGGGGTTATTAAACAGCATGTGAAAGAAAAGAAATAAAAAGCATTTCAAAGAGAGAGCCCCAGAATCATTCTGAAAGAAACATCTCTCAGAATAAATGCAAATAGTGGAAATATTTTGCACTGAAAACAATGATCAGAAACATAGTATCAGTAGTTCACCAAGACTTCCCAAGGGCCCCACAATTTTAGAGTATCTGTTCTGAGATAGAGAGTTTAATGTAGAAGTTATTATTTTACCTGCCAGAGCTTTGACAAAAGCCTGAGTTTCATAAACACACTATCAGCCTGTAAGTGTTCCCCATCCTCACACCAGCATCACAAAGACCTGGGTTATGCCACTAGAATATGACAAAGAGCAATGAACACTTTTGTGTTTAGCGGGGGCCATACTCTTGGCAAGCCCTTCCCAGGTGTTACCTTCATGAATTCTCACAACTCTATAAAGTAGACCATTTTACATATTAGGATAACTTAAGGCTCATTCATTTGTTCATTCCTTAAACACTCACTGGGCACTTCTTACATCAGGGACTCTAGGATACAATGGTTAAAAATCAAGTGGAGAAATAATTGCTAAGTGGAAGAAGCCAGTCTGAAAAGGCTACATATTGTATGATTGAGAATATGACATTCTGAAAAAGGCAAACCTATGGAGACAGTAAAAAGACCAATGGTTGCCAGGTGTTCAAGGTGTGGAGGGATGAGTAGGTGGGACAGGGGTATCTTTAGGGCAGTGAAAATATTCTGTATGATACTGTAGTGGTGGACACAAACTATTATTTGACAAAAACCCATAGAATGCACAACACTAAGAGTGCACCCTCATGTAACTATGAACTTGAATTAATAATATATCAACATTGGTTTATCAATTGTAACAAATGTGCCACATTAATGCAAGATGTTAATAACGGGGGAACATGGGACAGGGTGGGCATAATGGTGTATATAGCATGTAGGAACTTTCACTCAATTTTTCTGTAAGCTTAAAGCTGCTCAAAAGAAGAAAAGTCTGTTAATTAAAAATAAGTAAGTAAATGGGAGGTGAAGACCACAGCCATTATGAAGACTTACAAAAGGTGAAACAGATCAGAAACAGGGGGGAAACACATAACAAGAGCTAGTGCTCTACAATGAAGGGACACAAACAAGGCACAGGGCCTCTCTGAGGAAGCTGACATAAAGCAGAGACCTGAAGGAACTATTATGCCAAACGGGAAGAGTGTTGCACATGGAGGGAACAACATGTGCAAGGACTCTGAGAAGGAAGGGAAATCTGAGTACACAAAAATCACAAAGCTGACAACTGGTGGAGTCAGGATTTGGCTCTCCTTCTGATCCCTAACTCTCATGTAATCAGACTCTGTCTTGAATATTGAATTCAATCTTTTTCAAATTTCCCCTGTATTTTTTTCCCTATGGTGTGGCTGGATAGTGCATACATTACTTAAAATGGGAATAAATCCTTCCATCCCTGATGGCAAAGTTTTCCACCCCACTCTTCAGTAAGCAGAGAAACTTCCTGGGCTTTGCTTTCTCAACTATCTTTAAAATCTGGGGGTTGGGGGAGCACATTTTGTCATTTGGATAAATGGTCACTTATTCTTCATTTTCCAAAAACATACTGCTCAACTACTCTTATTAGGCATATCTCTACATTATAAGAGAGGCTCCTATGGTCTTTATAAATATTTACGACATACGATTGACCATGTTATATATGCTGTGTTTTGATAATATTAGTCATAGCTTAAAGTCTTTCCATGCACAGAGTACAGTGATTGTGGATATGTGGATGGCATCCCAGCTCAGGGAGCAAAGACACACTCTCACAATTGTTCTTTAGGTCTGCTTAAAGGATTTGCATGTACCCAAATCAAGTGCAGGTATTTCTTTTCTTGAAGAATAAGAAAAAGAGGAAGGAGAAGGAGAAGGAGGAGGAGAGGAGGAGGAGAGGAGGAGGCAGAAGAGGAGAAGAAGAAGGGGGAGGGGCAGGGGAGGGAGGGAGGAGAGGGAGAAGAAGAGGAGGAGGAGAAAGAAAAGGAGGTGGAAGAAGGAGAAAGGCAATAAAAAACAATGTTTCAGTCCATATGAAACAATACTTCAAACTGAAAACAAGACATGTAAAGAAGAAAGAGGTAAGTGTTACTTTAAATGGAAAAAACAGCTGCTTGAGTTAGATAGAAACCAGATGGGAGAGAAAGAATCAGAAGAGTAAAGCTGAAATGCATTCAGGAAAAAGACATCAGAGGTGAAATGTGCTCCTAAGTCCGAGAATGGTAACACTCAGACTTTTCTTCCTGTGCTGCTGAACCATATGTCTCACAAGAACATGGAAGAAAAGAGGTGGGCACACCAAATTATCCAGGGAACTTGTCCAAAAGACAAGCTATTCACACCCGACATGGCTGGGTGTCTTTATTAGGGAGATACAGGACTCAGTGCATTCTCTGAGGGGATGGATAGAGGAAGCCCCAGAGGATAGGTCTGTGTGTCCTCATCCAGCCACAATGCTGGAGGAAACAAACCCAATAGAGAGACTCAGGCCTTTAAGCTTGTGTTGATAGGAGCTTTCCTTTGCCACAGCCCATCTGTTTTTTAACACATGTCTCCAGAGTACATGCATTGGTGAACTCAGGAGTGTTGCTCGAATCCCAGCTGTAGTAGCCATCTCACCCCAAGACATGAGGTAGAAAGTTCTGGTAAACTGTTTCCTCTGTGCTATGTTGTGGCTTTCTCACACTGGTGGAGCATATTATTTGAGTTGCCACATGCTGACCACAGGCTTCCGGCTGTACCACATGCTGACCTCAAAGGAGAATGGCTCAGGGCTGGGCTTCCCACCCAGGCTGTCTGTGGTGCTGGAAGAGGCAGCTGGAGCAGCATGCACCCACATGAGGCTGGAGCCAAGCCTGCCTCTGACCACGCCAGACTCAGCAATCCAAATCATCCACTTCACATGGCCAAGTGTAGTTATCTTGTCTACTTAGCATTATCTTAGCAACTAATGATGCGTGGACATGCCAGATTAAAAAGAACAGCCAACAAGGAGGACAACTAGCCCCTCACCATGCCACAAAAGGAAAAGCTGGTCCTCTCACCCTAAATACTTGAATAGCAAGTGTTGCTCAGATAAAAAAAAGAAAGGATCTTATAAAGAGTAACACAGGCTGCTTTCATAAAGCTCTATAACTTAAGCCAATCACTAAACACTACTGAGCCTCAATTTCCACATTCATAAAATGGTGATCCTACTAATACCTATCTCACAGGATACTTGAGAGAATCAAGTGGGGTAATTTATATAAAAAGTTTATTATAAACAGGACCTGTATAGCTAAAAGTAGGAGAAACTCAACTTGAACTCATTTGAACAGAAAAAATACAATGCACTTACTGGCTGCCATAAGCTGAAGACCTGGAGTGTATCTGGCTTCAGGCGTGGCTAGATCCAGCTACTCACATTATTTCTTCCAGATGCTTGCTTGCTCTTGTACTCTCTGTCTCAGTCTCTTAATCTCTCCCTCAGTCTGCTTCTCCCTCCTTCTCCTTTCCCTCTGTTTTTCTCATTCTTGCTATTTGTTCTTGTTTTGGGTTCTGCTCTCTGATGTGTTGGCTCATTCTCAGGCAGGCTCTCACAAATGCCATGAGAAAGATGGCCTCTTGCAGTTCTAGGTGCAACAGTCTTCACAGGAGACTTTTATATAACCCATTTCATGGAGGGACATTGACTGGATGTGGAACCAACTGCTTGCTTGCACCAACACCTAAAAACAGGTACAGAGAACTATGATTGACCTGTCTTAGTCAGTGCCCTTTCCTATGCACATAGGCTGGGTGGGGTGACTTAGGTTCTGTGATGGATGCTCACACTAGAATGATATAGGGTGGGTAAAGGACAATTCCCCACAGACACAACGTATGCTCACAAAAATGGTTCAGATCTCTATAACCAACTCCACATAATTGCTGTTGGTCTGTCTTATCTCTCTTCATATCAAAACCTGCTCACCCTGGATCTCAAGCTTCCTTTCATTTGGCTGTTGCCTTAGAAAAGAATTAGATGTAAACTGGCCTCAAATCACATGATATGGAAAGAGCTGTACTAGAGACCAGACACCTACCTGCATTCTAATCCAAGTGACTTCGATTGGACTGGATTAACTCCCTGTGGGTAAGAATCCCCAGCTATCACTCACAGGAGGGTTGCCACCAATTATCTCCAAGATCCCTTCCAACTCAGAGATCCATGTGTCATGAGTTCATCCATTGTGGGATTCACCTTTTGGAAGAGACTTTCTGAAGTGGCAATGACTTAATAAAATAAATGAACCACCAGTATTGGAAATGCAATAGATATTTGGATAGTAGAAAGTAAGAATCTTTTCCTAAGCCTTTTAAACATCATTCCCCTTAGGCAAGCATCTAACTGTGGTATTTTGAGTTTGTTATTCAAGTCAGTCGAAAGTGTGGCTTGGTTGTCCTGCATCAACACAATGGCAGACACAGAAGGCTGGATGGCACACCTAAGCCCACTTTCCTCAGACCAGATTTCTGGCTTTCCACTTCTGCCAATGAGGTTTGTCCTCCGTCAGGGTGATCTGGTCAGTCTTTCCATGGCCTCACACCAAGGTTTGTCCTGGGGCTACTTTGAAAACCTCCAGCCTCCAAATTGTCCCTAGCCTCTGAGTCACCACCAAAACTCCCCTGTCCCATTTCCCATCCCTTCCAAATCCTGTACCCTGCTAAGTGGCATACATTAACATGCAATCCACTAATTACTTCTGACTTTCAAATAAGTGCAGAAAAATTACCCTCCAAAGTGGTGTGTGTGTATGTGTGTGTGCGTGTGTGTGTGCATGTATATATACACATGTACACACAGAGACATATATACATATGTATGAATATATACATATATACATATAGGTGTATATGTATATGTGTGTATATCTCTCATATATATACATGAGATATACACACACACATATATATGCTTCTCAAGGGTCTTGTGAAGATGATGCCCTAACACAAAAGAGTGGGTCCATTGGGAGAATTGTAGGATGTGTAACAGGTGAGGAAGAAGTTGGTTTAGAAGCTATACCCTGTGACCTCATGTTCATATGGGCAATTTGTATTTATTGCCTTACACACCAAAAAGTATTGGAGGCCACTTATGAATCTAAGAAAGACACATATAAAATGATAGAAGTTATATTTTAAAAGGGGAAAACATATAGCTCAAGCCCCTAGGCTAATATATTTATTATGAGTGTTAAAATTCACCCTGAACTTCTCAATATCCAAGGAAAAAGTAAAACATGGTGAATTAAATAACTTTCAATCACCAGTTAAAAGGAAAAACACTAGATCCTTGCTATAAATTAGCATAGGTATTCACATGAGGGACTTTAAAAACAAAATAAAGAACAATGGCAAAGTCTGTAACATGAATGTAGCTATGTTCTTCACACCAACTTTGGTTGAACCTTTGAGAAAAGATGACCTCACAGGACAGAGGGTCCCCTAGTGTATTTATGTATAATCCTGTCTGCACAGCATGAGGTGAAATAAAGAGCTATCAGTTATCACAGGCAACCAAAATTGTTAAGTCTCTAGCCTGATTTAAAGAGTGGAGATTTGAATCATCATCCAGTCCTGTAATTTCTACATCCTAAATGTTCTCAAACCAACACACTATTCTTTTCACCATTGGCCCAGACCTCAAGTCAGACACTGTCACCTCTTCCCTGGACCTAATTTGTCTCAGCTTCCAATCCTCCTGTCCAGCGATTTTCAACCAGTGTGCCACAAAAATTTTTAAACCATGAAATACCTGACTATTTAGTCAGGGACACTGACCTTTTTTCCCTTATTGTCAAATCAAAAAATAATAACATCCAATACCACAAAAGCTATGTGGTGTAAATGAATCAAAATTATACCTATTTTTTTTTGTCTAGTAGGCAAAAAATATATTATTTTTTGGTGTGCCACAGAATTTTAGTAATTAGATTATGTGTGCCATGAGATGAAAGTGTTGAAAATTGCTGCTCCAGTTCATTCTGTGCACAGAGTGATTAGAGACAACCTTTCCAAGATGTGAATCTGATGCTGCTACTTCAGGGCCTCCCCATTACCACCAGGACACAAAGGTCTTAGCCTGGCTAAGACCCTTCATGGTCTGGCTTCCTGGTTACCCTGCTGGATTCACGTCCCATTCTTCTCCTGTTCCACTCCTCCACTTCTCTCTCATCTGAGATATTTTTAGCTCTTTTTAAAATTTATTGATTGATTTGAGAGAGGGAGAGAGAAATGTCAGTTTTTGTTGTTCCATTTATTTATTTTTTAGCTCTTCTTAATGTCCTGTAATCTTTGCCTGGCTTAGAATCACCTTAGAAGCCCTTATTCAGTAATCTACTTGCTCCACTAGACTCTAAACTCCATTGCTCAAAAGCTTAGCCTCCAGAGCCAGCCTTGCTACTGTACTGTCCAGTCCTACGATCCTGAACAACTCATTCATTCCCTTGTGCCTCAGTGTCCCCTTTTCTAAAATTGGACTCATAATAGTGCCTGCTTCATAAAGATACTGTGAGGACTATATGAGAAACTTTATTAGAAGTACTTTTTTTCTGTCAAGCATATAGTAAATATGAATCAGAATGCTTATTATCATGAACAGTGAGTACTATTGTATTAAAATAGGAATTTTATCAGTTTATTCACTATGTTATCCCCATGTCCAGCTCAAAGTATGGCACAGAATAAGTAATTATTAAATGTTTGTTGTATGAAAGAAAAAATGAATATTGAATTGTCTGATCTTATCACATCCATAGTTCATGCTTCACTTTATTTGGGTCTGTGTAGACCAAAAGATCCAAATGCACTAGCACCTTCTTCAGTTGATTTGCTCCAGTGTTCTTTCCATTTTCTCTATTAGAAGGATCCTGCTTTACAAAGAAGGGAGAAGGGGGAGCCTGGTTCCAAAGTCCTGTTTGTTCTCATTATTAATTTTCATCTCCTCTCCCAAGTAGAGGTTGAACAATTCTGAATGTGTACTCAGCTGGAACAGCACCCTCACGCTCTTGTTTCATGCCTGGCTGCAACTAAAGTCAAAAGCAAAATTTAAAAATACAACTTTATTATAGAGTGAAAGAATTGTTGATTCAGGGACTGGCCTGCAATCTCAAAACATTACAAAAAAAGAAAGAAAGGAAAGAAAAGAAAAAAGAATGCCAAGCTGCCAGCCTGTGAACTTGGTCTTGCCATTGGAGACTCGAAACTCCAGAATCAATAACTCAGCTAACTTCACCGGTTTCTAACACAATTATAAGTATGGGAAAATTGCCCAAATATTCAAAAAGGAATTAACATTCTACTAGAATGCCCCACCCCCTTTTCTAAAGAAGTGTTCCTGAGATAAAGGCACAAAAACTGAATGGGGTGGAGTTCAGCAGTTTCCAATGTCAGATCAGATCAGAGAGCTGTGGAATTCAGAGCTGAAAGGAATCTTAGAGGTCATCTCCAGTCCATTTCAAAGATGAGACAACTGAGACCCAGAGAGGGAAGGAATTTACCCTGACTCACCCGATAGGCATGAATCTTGAAGGAACTTTATCTTAATTTCTTCTTTTTGTGTAAGAAATACTTACTGAGAGTCCATTTGGGGCCAGGCACTGTGCTAAGCATAGGGGAGATGGGTTCACAAATAAGCCAAATGGATATTTTCTTGGCCTTTATAGAGCTTATATTCTCCTGGGGAGGCAGATGGTCAGCAAGCAAACCTACAAATGGGTATATGGTAATCGGCCAGGACTCAGCTGAGTACAGTGGCAGAGAGCCACTTCTCTAGCGGGGTCAAGAAAGGTGACTTTGAGGAGGAGATGTTTTCAGCTGGCACCTGGCAAAAGAGAGCTAGCTCCAAGGTCCTGCAACAGGGAGGAGCTTGGCAAATTCAAAAACTCAAAAGGAAGAGAGTGTGGCTGGAGCATCATGGGTGATGTGACATCCACCTCCGAGAATGGAAGAGAATGGCCCTTGCAGTCACCCTCCTCCTAATAGAGATAACGCTGGTCTTTGGCAGAATAAGGAAGGGCCGAAACCCCGCTCCCTCCCACTCCTCCCTGAGACGTTGGGAAACCTGGATCGACCAGCACACTCAAACCTGTTCACGTCACTTGTGAAAGTACTATTCCTTCATGAAGGAGGAAACAGTTTGACCAGACTTAGTACCCAGACTTAGTAGTCAGCTTCCAAGTCAGGAGAAAAACATGCCAGGGAGAACATGGCTTTGGTGAGGAAGAACAGGAGAGGAAGGGCCAGGTCTGTGAATTGGTCAAGAGCACTGACTCTGGGGCATACACCCTGGGGAGGGGCAATGCTTAACCACTATGGAACCGGGCAAGTTGTCTAACTTCTCTGAGCTGCTGTTTTCAACTCTGTAAAAATGAACACCTCAGTGGAGCTGGAAAGGACAGATGAGGTCCCACTAGAAATGCAGAGCATCTCCAGGTCCTCACCTCAAGCTGCGCATAGGCATTGGCTGCCCTAGGCATTGTTGCTTTCTCTACCCAGACCCACTCCGTGATCCCACCTTCAACTATGACCCACCAGAGACCTCCCTAAACAAGAAGTCAACACCTTAAGGCCCACGACCCTGCAGGCACATGACACTGTAAGACTGCCTACCTACTTCCTCCCTCTGAACCCATAGCAGAAAACAATCTCAACAGATTTAATAAGATGAATAGCACAGTTTTTGTTTAAACACCGAGGAGTGGATGTCTGGTTTTTATTAAATATTGTAAGTAAATTATTAATTCATCCAGAAAGAAAGTACAAACATGACCTTATTATAAACACTGATACTCTCACAGCCTGTGCCTCTCACCAAGGGTCCCATTGTCCACACTGTTAGATCTTCAGGCTTAGCCAGACTGAGGCCTCCAGGGCCGGACATCCCAGCAAGCAGCCCCTACAGAGGCAGGAAAACTGGAGGCTCCTCCTGCGCTGCTCCACACAGCCAACCTTCTTGTGAAAAATGCCTTGATGCTCTTATTCAATACTGAATAACAATAATAATAATTATAAAAATAATAATACTTACAAAACAGTTCTTATGTGCAGGCCCATGGCTACAATAGCCACTAGCCACTTGTGGCAATTCAATCCCTAAAATAATCAAAGCTGAGATGTGTTATACTGGAATGATCACTCCATAAGTTATATCAATGTCTAATCACTATACTATATACCTGAAAGTTATATAATAATTATATGTCAACTGTAATTGAAAAATTAAAAATTTTTAAGTAGGAGGAAGAAAAGATGGCAGAGGAGTGAATGGGAGTCACGCAGACCTCATCCCAAGACCAAACTGGAATTGCAACTAAACAGTGGAGTGATCACCTGGAAAACAATGGAACAATAGAGGGAGAGGAGCCCTGGAGCTGCAGGCAGACAGTGGATTCAACTCTCACACATCCCAATGGGTGAGAAGTGCGGTGGAGGCTTGAGAGGGTGGGCGGGGCACCCACGGGCACCAGCACCAGAGGGACATTGAAATGGCCAGTTGGATCCCCTTGAGAAGAACAGTGTCTGAACCATAAACAGGGACCCCTAGACAACAGCAGCTGAAACAAGGAAAATGCACAGACAAAATGCAACCCCAAAAAGCTTAGGGGTGCTCTCTGCCAGAGACAGGCATCTGGAGATGCAAAGAGACATTTAAAGGGCCAACGCAAAAATTTGCAGTGGCAGCCGCCCTCCTTGATCTCTGGGTAGAGGCAGCAGGAGAGTGGGCTGATGCCTGAGGAAAGATTGGCGAGGAAAACTTTGCGAAGAGAAGTGAGACGGTGGCCAGCAGAGCCCCGGTCGTAACTCACCTCCCACTCTGCAGCTACCACCTCGCCCAGGGATAAGAGAATCAATTAATCAGCCTTTTTTGCGCCCGGCACACAGCTTGTGGGTATGTGGACTAGGGGCCGAGTGCAGACTGCTGGAAGAAATAGAGAATCCCTGGCCACAGGGGACACACAGCTGCATAGAGACCCTTGAGGAGAGACTGGAGACAGAGGGGTTGGGGAAAGAACTGGAGGATTATCTGAGATCCCCAGAGTAGAGTCCCTCCCCATTCCATAGTCCCCATTTGTGCAGGCAGGTCACGCACCCAAAGAGGCAGAAGCGGGAGCTGGGAGCCAGAAGGTGGGCAATAACACTCTGCAGGAATAGTGGATCCCTAATGGAAGGGGTCACAGAGCTGCCCAGAGACCCTTGGGGAGAGATTGGAGACAGGATTAACCTGAGAGTCCTAGAGCTGACTTCTTCCCATTACCGTAGACTCCATTTGGCGTGGGCAGGCCACACCCCCAAAGAGCCAAAAGTGGGAAAAGCACACAACAGAAACCCTAAACTGACCAATGCCTGAGCCCATGCCAGGCGGCAGGTGAGTGCACGAGGTCGCACCAGTAGGCGCCCCGGCCAAGGCAAGCGCACTCAAAGAGCCCACATGAGAGTGCAGAGTGATCTACAGAAATAGTGGATCCCTGGCGGAAGGGGTCACAGAGCTCCCCCAAGCAGGAGTCAGACACAGACAAAAGACTCCTGGAAAGCTAAAACAAACGACCCAAGGTCAGATAGGGTCCACAACTGACATCATCAGACGCAGAACCATAAAGAAAAGTAGAGAAAGAAAGAAAGAAAGAAAGAAAGAAAGAAAGAAAGAAAGAAAGAAAGAAAGAAAGAAAGAAAGAAAGAAAGAAAGGAAGGAAGGAAGGAAGGAAGGAAGGAAGGAAGGAAGGAAGGAAGGAAGGAAGAAAAGACCCGCCTACTACCATGGAAGTTTAATCCACAAAGTCAGGAAATCTAGACAGATCATTTGAGCAGAAGCAAAAATAAATAAATAAATAAATAAATAAATTATGTAATAGGCTCTCACAAAAATGGGAAGAAAAAGAAGTTCCCCCCCAAATGAGGGTAAAGAAGATATCCCCACAGAGAGAGCTAAATGAAATAGAGGCAAGGGAACTATCAGATACTGAATTCAAAACAATGGCTCTAAGGAAGCTCAATGAGCTCAGCCAGCTCAAAGATAACTATGAGAAACTGCAGAGAAACTATCAGGATCTTACAACAAACTATATCAACCTGGAAAAGGACATAGAAACTTTCAAGAAGACACAAGAGGATATGAAGAATACCATTTCTGAATTGAAGAACACAGTAGAAGGAATCAAAAGCAAGCTGGATGAAGCCAAGGATCGAATCAGTGAGATGAAGGATAAGGTAGAAAAAAGCTCCCAGAAAGAACAAGAAATGAAAAAAAGACTCAGAAAGAATGAAGAGGCATTTAGGGAAATGCAGGACAACCTGAAACACAATAATATCCACACAATAGGAATACAGAAGGAGAAGAAGAGGAGCAAGGGATAGACAAAAATCTCCTTGAAAAAGTAATGATGGAAAATTCCCCCAATTTGAGGAGAGAAAAGGTCTCATGGATCCAGGAGGCACAGAGGGCCCTATTCAAGAGGGACCCAAGGAAGCCCACTCCAAGACACATCATCATTAAAATGGCAAATATCAAAGACAAAGAGAGAATCCTCAAGGCAGCAAGGGAGAAACAGGGAGTAACATACAAGGGAGCCGCGATACGGCTAGGAGCTGACTTTTCAACAGAAACACTGCAAGCCAGAAGGGAATGGCAAGAAATATTCCAACTAATGAAAAGCAAGGGCCTACAGCCAAGGCTGCTCTACCCAGCAAAGCTCCCAATTAAAATAGAAGGGGAAATAAGGAGTTTCCCAGACAAACGAAGGCTAAAAGAATACATCTCAGCCAAACCAGCACTACAAGATATGCTAAAGGGACTGGTTAAGAAGATGAAGGAAAAGAGTGAGAAAAAGAAAAACATAGGTACAAAGAGAAGAAATGAATAAGTTTCTATCAATAATAACTCTCAATGTAAATAGACTAAATGCCCCAATCAAAAGACACAGGGTAGCTGAATGGATGAGAAAACATGACCCACACATATGCTGCCTATAAGAGACCCACCTCAGAGCAAGAGACCTACACAGATTGAAGTAAATGGGCAAGAGAAGAAAGCAGGGGTTGCAATACTTATATCAGACAAAATAGATTTCAAAACAAAGGCCATAAAAAGAGACCGAGAGGGGCACTTTATAATACTTAAAGGAAGAATCTATCAAGAAGACATAAACATTGTAAACTTATATGCACCCAACATAGGGGCACCCAAGTATATAAGGAAAATCTTGGAGGACTTCAAGAAAGGTATAGACAGCAACACACTGATAGTAGGGGATTTCAACACCCCACTGTCAAAAATGGACAGATCTTCCAAACAAAATATCAATAAGGATATTGTGGATCTGAATGATGCACTGAATCAAATAGACTTAACTGACATATATAGAACCTTACATCCCAAAGAAGAAAAATACGCATTCTTTTCAAATGCGCATGGAACTTTTTCAAAGATAGACCACATGGTAGGACACAAAGCAAACCTCAGCAAATTCAGGAAAATTGAAATAATACCAAGCTTTTTGCCAGACCACAAGGGCTTGAAGCTGGAAATCAACCTCAAAGAGAAACTTCAAAAACTTGCAAACTCATGGAGACTGAACAGCAGACTATTAAACAATGAATGAGTCAATAATGAGATAAGAGAAGAAAACAAAAAATTTCTGGAAACAAATGAAAATGAACATACAACAGTCGAAAACCTATGGGACACAGCAAACGCGGTCCTGAGAGGGAAGTTCATAGCAATAAAGGCTTACCTAACAAAGACAGAAGCATTTCAAATAAAAGACCTAACACTACAACTTCACAAACTGGAGAAACAACAACAAATAAATCCCAGAGCAAGTAGAGGGAAGGAAATAGTCAAGATTAGAGCAGAACTGAATGACATAGAGACGAAAAGAACAATTCAAAGGATCAACCAATCCAGGAGCTGGTTCTTTGAAAAGATAAATAAGATCGACTAGCCTTTAAGCAGACTCATCAAGAATTAAAGGGAGAGGACCCAAATAAATAATATCAGAAATGAAAGAGGAGAAATAACAACTGGTACCACAGGAATACAAAGGATTATATGAAACTACTATGAACAATTATATTCTAAGAAATTTGAAAACCTCGATGAAATGGACACATTTCTAGAAAAGTATAATCTTCCAACACTGAAGGAGGAAGAAACAGAAAGCTTGAACAGACCGATAACAGCTGGGGAAATTGAAGCAGTAATCAAGAAACTCCCAGCACACAAAAGCCCAGGGCCGGACGGTTTCACAGGAGAATTTTACAAAACATTTAAGAAAGAGCTAACCCCTGTCCTTCTCAGACTATTCCAAAACATCCAAGAGGAGGGAAGACTCTCAGACTCTTTCTATGAGGCCAGCATCACCCTGATCCCAAAACCAGATAAAGACCCTACAAAGAAAGAAAACGACAGGCCAATTTTGCTGGTGAACATAGACACTAAAATCCTCAACAAAATATTGGCAAACAACATCCAGCAATACATTCAAAAGATTATCCACCATAATCAAGTGGGATTCTTCCCAGAGATGCAGGGATGGTTGAATATATGAAAATCAATAAGTGTTATACATCACATAAATAAAAGACAAGACAAAAACCACACGGTCATCTCAATAGATGCAGAAAAAGCATTCGATAAGGTACAGCACCCATTTATGATCAAAACACTCAGCAAAATGGGAATAAATGGGGCATTCCTCTATATAAAAAAGGCCATATATGAAACACCTACAGCCAACATCATACTCAACGGGCAAAAACTGAAAGCTGTCCCACTAAGATCAGGAACATGACAAGGATATCCGCTTTCACCACTTCTTTTCAACATGGTATTGGAAGTCCTAGCCACAGCAGTCAGACAAGAAAAAGAAATAAAAGGCATCCAAATAGGAAAGAGGAAGTAAAACTATCATTGTTTGCAGATGACATGATAGTTTATATAGAAAACCCTGTAGACTCCACCAAAAAACTCTTCAACCTAATAAGTGAATTCGGCAAAACAGAAGGATACAAAGTCAATATTCAGAGATCAAAGGCATTTTTGTACACCGGCAATGAAATAGAAGAAGAAGAAATCAGAAAAAAATACTATTCGATATAGCAATAAGAAAAATAAAGTACCTAGGAATAAATTTAACCAAGGAGGTAAAAGACTTGTATGCAGAAAACTATACAACATTGAAGAAAGAAATTAAAGAAGACACAAATAAATGGAAGCATATACCGTGCTCATGGATTGGAAGAATTAATATCATCAAAATGTCCATACTACCCAAAGCAATTTATAGATTCAATGCAATCACTATTAAGATACCAATGACGCATTTCACAGAAATAGGACAGACATTTAAAAAATTTATATGGAACCATAAAGGACCCCGAATAGCCTCAGCAATTTTGAGAAAGAAAAACAAAGTAGGAGGGATCACAATACCAGACATCAAACTATATTACAAACTCAAAACTATACTCAAAACAGTCTGGTACTGGCACAGGAACAGACCCATAGAACAGTGGTACAGAATAGAAAGCCCAGACACAAGCCCAGGTCTATATGGGCATCTAGTATTTGACAAAGGGCGCAGAAGCATAAAATGGAGCAATAATAGCCTCTTCAACAAATGCTGTTGGGAGAGCTGGACAGCTACGTGCAAAACAATGAAATTGGATCATCAGCTGACACCATACACAAAAATAAACTCAAGATGGATAGAAGACTTAAATATAAGTTGCAACACTATAAACATCCTAGAGGAGAACATTGGCAGGAAACTCTCAGATATCCCACGCAACCATTTTTTCACCGATATGTCTCCTAAAGCAAGGGACATAAAGGAAAGAATAAACAAGTGGGACCTCATCAAAATAAGAAGCTTCTGCACGGCTAAAGAAAACATCAGCAAAATGAAAGGGGAGCCAACCGTAGGGGAAAATATATTTACTGATGATACATGAGATAGAGGCTTGATCTCCAAAATATATAAAGAACTCACTCGACTCCACTCCAAGAAGACAAATGATCCAATCAAAAAATGGGCAAAGGACCTGGGCAGATGCTTTTCCAAGGAAGAAATACAGAGGGCCCAGAGATATTTGAAAGTATGCTCAGCATCACTAGCCATCAGAGAAATGCAGATCTAAACCACAATGAGGTACCACCTCACACCGGTTAGAATGGCCATCATAAACAGATCCAGAAACAACTGGTGCTGGTGAGGCTGTGGAGTAAAGGAAACACTAGTACACTGTTGGTGGGAATGCAGACTTGTGCGGCCATTGTGGAAAGCAGTGTGGAATTTTCTCAAAAAGCTGAAAATGGAACTGCCTTTGATCCAGTTATTCCTCTGCTGGGACTATACCCTAAGAATCCCAAAACGCCAATTCAAAAGAACCTATGCACCCCAATGTTCATAGCAGCACAATTTACAACAGCCAAGTGTTGGAAGCTCCCTAAATGCCCATCAGTAGATTGGATCAAAAAATTATGGTACATTTACACAATGGAATACTACGCAGCAGAACGAATAAAAGAACCACTACCCCTTCACGACAGCATGGATGGAACTAGAGAGCATTATGTTTAGCGAAATAAACCAGGGGGTGAAAGACAAATACCATATGATCTCACCTATAAGCAGAACCTAACCAACAAAACAAAGATGCTATGAAAATAAGACCAGCAGCACGAAAGAAAAATAAACCAACAGCAACAAGAGGGAGGAGGGAGGGGTGGGCGTGGGTAAAGAAAGGGAAGGGGCAAGTCAAAGAACACATAGCAAGGACTCAAGGACAAACCAAAGTGGGGAAGGATTGAGGGAGGGAGAGGGGGGAGGGGGCAGGGGAAAATCATTGGGGAACGCAGAGACAAATGTATTTAGAAAAATAAATTAATTAATTTAGAAAAATAATAATAAAAAAAGAATTAATAGAATTAGAAAAAAAATTTTAAGTAAATTTTTTGAGATGTGCTCTAAATAGAGCTGTATCCACTAGATTTTAAACACATAATATGAAAAATAATGTAAAATATCCCATTAATAATTTTACATGGATTATATATTGAAATGATATTATTTTAGATATATTAGGTTGAATAAAATATAGTAAAATTAATTTCACCGGTTTTTACTTATTTAAATGTAGCTACTAGTAATGTTAAATTTTTTCTGTGGTTCTCATTATATCTCTGGTGAAGAGCAATTAGTGCAAAGCATGATACATGTATATTTCCTTCTAGCTTCACAGTAACCTCCTCTGGTCAGGTCAGTTACTACCTCCATTTTATGGTGATAATACTGAGATTTAGTAGTTCTGACTTTAATCCCTCAGAGTCTAGAGATTGTTGGAGAGTTTTATAAATATGTCCTTCCCTGATTTTTTTCTCTCTCTAAATTCTGTTTATTCTGAAGTCTTAGAACTATGTCTTCCTCCTCTCCTTGGAAGTCTTTCAAGGCTGATTAGAACCCTCACAGATCTCTCCTCTCTCTCTACCTCTTTTCTCTCTCTCTCTCTCCTAAATTCCTGTTCATTATACTTCTCACCTGCTCCCAACAGTTAGATACTTAAATTCCATCTGTCCTGTCTCATATTATTGTGATTTCAAATGACATTACAATGAAATTACCTTGAATGAAATAATGTTATTTGAGGACCTGCTATATGTTGTTTTAGAACAGTCCTTCCTCTTACCCCCACTTACCACAGTACACCCTTCTTCAGTCTGGTAGATGTCCCATAATTTATCCAACAAATTAAGGATCAGTTGATATTTTGTTTGTAAAGTAGTATGTTCCTCATGCAGTATCTTTCAGACTATGGGTTGTAACCCAATCATTGGTGGGATGTGGAGTCAACATGGTGAGCCATTAACTAAAAACTTTCAAAGAATACAAAAGAAAATAACTTGTTCCTGTCTGCTCTCTACCTGGTCAAATTTTACTTCCTTTCAATATCCAACTAAGCCCCAAGCTCTCTGCAGTCTTCAGTGTTCACTTCTCAACTTCGTAGTTGAATTTACTTGTCTCAACTTTTGTTTTAATTTCAGGAGCCAGCCAAGGCATGGGGTAGTGTGGTTAAATAAGAGAAAGACAAAGAGGGGAGATAGTGGTGAAGCAGTATTGACTAGCAATAGTTGTCAATGGATCAGATCTCCCAGAGTGCTTTTGAAAACACAGATGACTAGGCACCCACCCTCAGAGCTTATGATTCAGCGAGGGGCAGGGGAGGAGGGGAGTTTCCTGGTGATGCCCCTGCTCCTGATCAGAGGACCATAATTGGAGAACCAACTGATAAAGTGCTTAAGAACATGGGCTTAGTTGGATGGACTTAGGCTAATACAGCTCTACCACATGCTGCAAAAGGTCCTACAAACTCAGGGTTCAAATCTGCTCATATTTTTTAAAAGTTAATCTCTGCGTTAATAGCAGCATGTTCTGTATCATTCTTCTGGGACAGCTTCACATGCACACACAAGGCCAAGAACCCCAGAACCTTAGCAACTGTAAGGAATTTCTTCTCTCCAGAGGGCCAGAGAAACCTCCCTGATCTACTGGCATTGCTCCCTCCTGAGCATGTGGGGGCGCTGTTGAAGACTGCTCCAGCACCACGACTAGAGGCGGGTGCATTGAGTATTGAGCTGGTTTGTCCTGACTGGGCACCAGCTGAAGCCGATGAAGTCTCATTTGGGACTTTAAAAAGGCAGATTTTTTGTGTTTATGATCTCACAGGCAGCCATGTTTCAACAAAACACACCTACTGTACCCAGATGGCTGGGTCAGCTCTCCAGCTGCTCACTGGGCGAAAATCAGCCCACCTCTGGGAATCTTCAGTCCTTTGGGTTAAACTTAATCATTAGCAGAATCTTCTCGAAGTAACTATTGTGGGACCTCAGTTGCCCAGTCCCACCATTGGTAGGAGCCATCCTGAACAGTCTAAATCTCTCTACAAGAGGTTGGAACTATTTGCACAACACTGGCCAGTTCTCCCCAGACACCAGCTTTAAAAGACAAAGGGTGGGGGTGCTTTTGGTAAACTGCTCAAAAGAACAAAAAGGTCTTCTTTATTCCCCTTTCCAAGACAAGCAAAGCCTATTTAGGCTTTCACTTTTGCACTAAGAGGGACTTTTCAAGAGACTTCTTCTGGCCCTGTATATCTGTTTCAGAGACTTTGAGCCCGAGCCACTCACTGCCCATTCAATTTTTGCTCTGTCAAACACTAAACCCAACTTTGGTTTAGACCTGTAAAGATCAATTGCACATAAGTATTATAGTGGCCACAACAACAATTCAGCAGATGGCAAACCTACTCTTTTTTACTGAATTAAAATAGACAGTAAAATTGAAACGAGAAAGCTGGCATTGGTGCTGTCTGTCATCTACCAGACCCAATAAGCATAGACAGGGATTGAATATTTACAGGCGCTTTATTCAGATGGTCAGTGATCTGAGAAGACAGTGGGTTTGTACCCTAACAGACTGTCTTAAATTCCATTCTAAACTGACCCTTTTTTATAAGGAGGAGAAAAATGTAGAAAAAAGGGATTTGGAATTCAGGGGAAAAGTTAATCAGATAAAAACCTGCAGCATTCTTTCACCTGTGTCCTGAGCAGGAGGATGTCTCTCCCTGGAACTTGAAGGCTCAGATACCATCTTGATGGCTTGCAGTCCTCCTCAGGCACAAAGGTGGAACTGCTTATGGTCTCCTGGAGTCAGTGTGGGTCATACCTTCAGTTCCTGAAACAATAGCTTTTTACATACATTGATTACTAAGCTTATGAGCTGTTACCTGGAACTAAAATTTTCCCAACATTTGAATCCCCGACCTGTTAGGCAGCCGAGGTAACTAAGAAAGGACCGGGAGCCAAAAAGGTCCAATTAAAGGGCTTTTATTACAGGCAAGACATTGCAATCAGGTGGGCTAAGTCCAAGCACCAGCAAGGGAAAGGGTAGAACAGTTTTTAAGGCTGTATGGCAGACCTGGGAAGGGTGGGTCACCCTGCTTATCTGCTCCAGGTGTCCTGGGTATAAGTGTTTCAAGACAATGTCCTCTGATCAGGGTTGGCTGATTCTGCAACAGAAAGTTGGGGAAATTTATGGGCCTTGCCTCTGGGAAAAGCTCTAGGAAGAGCGGAGGGGCAGAGAGGATTCAACCAGTGTCCAGCAGGATGCTGGCAGCTATGCCTAAATTGCTTCTGATAATAGGAAATCTTATGGTCAGGTATTTAGCCAGTGACACAACCTTCTTTGTTCCAGCATAAGTGGTGGCTTAAGTCCTCCGGGTCCCAGTACATTCTAACACCATCCAAAGCATATTTTGCATGCATTAAAGAAAGAATTGATATATGGAACTTTCATTTTGCTTATACACAAAAACATGCCTATTCTAAATGAATATTTGTAATGAGTTTAAATGTGGTTCAAAGTCAAAAGTTTTGAATCCACTGATCTCAGAAAAAGGTCTTTTTGTTACTGAGACACCCTTCCCTCTTTTTTAGGTGTTCTCTGCATACTTTAGTCTAAACTCTTAGCAGCCTATTTTAGCTCCCTCTTCCCCTTTAAGAGCTTAACCACCAAGTTTCCAGAAGGTTCTGTGGGTGTCTCCAAGTCTGAGTTGTTTTTACAAAAGTTTAAGTATTCTGGAACTCTCCCGCTTCAGCCATTCACCCTCTATAGACCTTGAGCTCCTTGAGGGCAAAGTCTATGTTTAAATCCCATTGTATCCCCAGTGTTGGTAAACAGCACTTGACACAGTAAATATTTGGAGATGGTACCTGCTGGCCTTCTTGAGTGGTTGCCTTTGGCACCTTTCATATACTACCTTACGTCATTGTTGATTGACACTTTTCTCCAGGCTTGTATTGGTAAATTTTTGTACATTTTTATAGTTTTTCTGTTGCCCTTCATAGAATGTAAACCCCTTGAGGGCAGAGAACATCTCTTATTCTTTGTATCTTGAATCATTGGAGAAAACGGAATGTATAGGTGGTGCCCTTTTCATCCTGGTTAACTCAAAGAAGATTGCACTGAGTGGAGTACAAGAGATTAGGCATGTCTGACTTTCTCCCCTAAATTATATCTCATTTTGTTTCAGAAAGTCAGAGTGCTCAGCAGGATACATTAAATAAAGTAAGATAACAATTTAGAAGCCAATGAGAACTAAGAATTTTAACTGGAAAAAAGATCCATGCATACATGCATAAAGATTCGGCTACAAGGCTGTTTATCAAAATGTGTCTTTTTATGAAAGGGAAAATTGAAAAACAACCTAAAATTCAACAATCCTATATTTGTCAGATAAATTATAGTGATACCGAGAGATCTGATCAGATCTCTGGGGAGGAGTAGGGAGAGTCCTAGGAGGAGATTGTCAAGGCAATGGGAAACAGTCTAGGACAGGATTGGCTGAGAAGCTGAACGTCTCTGGAATTACAGGCCAGAAAATTCAAAATAAAATGTGGGCAGAGGCTGGCTTTTGGGTTTTTCCCCTCAAGAATGCCTAGATGATCATGCTGCAGCTGTCTATGCTTCCCAAAGGATGGTAATTTGGATGGATTTTGGATGGAGAAGAAACTCTGGGTGGAGCCTAGGATGGGGCTAGCCTGGCAGAGGGTAGCAGGGTTATTCTTTGGCTGTTCTAGAGGGGCCGGGCTCTGAGGCAGAAACCTGCCATCCTTCCACAATTGTGTAGCTTTTGTATCTTATGTTGTTTTAGTTTGTCAACTAACCCTACAGAAAGAAGATAAATAAAAGCTAACAGGGGGAAATGCTAGCATAACTCAGGTGTTAAAGTGTTTTTGCCTTGATTCATAGTTTAAGTGATTAAAGCTGTAACTAAAGAGTTAAAGAGTTTAGCCTTAATTGGTAGGCTTAAGTGATTAAGTTACTAATGTATACGGAAAGTTGTTCTTCCAAAATTGTGAAGCCTTTGAATAAAAACTCCTTTCTTTATCACCAGACCTTTGCCTCCAGAATTTTGCCCCAAGGGTGGTGGCAGGCAGCAGGACTCCACTTGTTCTTCAGTAACAATAGGACATAAGACTGAAGATGTTTAAGAAAAGACTGAAGACATGTGTAATGTAATAAGTAGGGGTGAAGAGAAAGCTGTTACAAAATACTATACAGTGTGTCCTCAAATAACATTTCATTCAGGGTAGTTTCATTATAACATCGATTCCCAAAAAGAGCCACTATCTGTGTCGAGTTTTTACGTTCTTCCCATGTATGTGTGGGTTTCCGCCAGGGACTTTCAATCTCCTCCCACAGCTCAAAGATGTGCACCTGAGGTGAATGGACTGCCTGAATTGTCCCCGTCTGAGTGTGTGAGTCGCCCTGAGATGAAAAGGTGACCTCTCCAGGCCTGGTTCCCATGACCGTGAATTGGAATAAGCAGTTGGAAAATAGTTATCCTACTTGTTCTTATTCATCTTTCTTGAATTTCTGTATAGCTCACATTTATTTCAATGTTTAATATTAGAAGTGTTTTGGGGGTCTTTATTTGAAAGTTTAGTTGTATATTTATGAGCAGAAATATATCATAGGAGCTTAACTCTTGTTTATATCAATTAGCCTATGGTAAAATTGGTTTTGTTATGTATCATATTTTGCCGTGTATAACACATTCCATGTATAATGTGCACCCATGTTTTTGGCCCAAACTTTCAGGAAAAAAATCTTTCATTTTCATTTTTTATTTCAATATTTTATTATTTATATTTAGAAACAAAACCGATTATCATATTCCAGGGTATTATTTTGCATATGGATATCGTTGCTTTCTAGAGTTATACATTTAATGTGTAAGCATAAGTAAAAGAATTAAAAACATTCATACGGACACGGAGTCAGTACTACCCATGTATAACATATATCCTTATTTTTCCCTCAAAGATTTGGGAAGAAACATGCTTTATACACAGCAAAATATGGTACATCATTTCACATAAAGTCAGTTTCCAAGAATTTGTCAATGATGTTAAATCATCATTTTGTATAACATATGTGTATACTACGGGGGGGCAGGGAAAAGGACAATAATACATCCAAACATAAATATATCTCTCTAGGTATTGAAAGGATAAAGCCCGTGCCATTAGCTATTGTGGCGCCATTTGCTGAGCATGCCTATGACCTTAAACATGATTGCTATTTTACTCTTCTGAGTTTATGTCCCCGGGACTGGAAATTACTGGAAAGCAAGAATAGAATATGACTAACCACCCCCCATAGCCACAGGCAAAAGATAGCATTGAAGCAAACTGAAGCTTGTGCAAAACCAACCGAAACCTCCTGTGTTACAACACTCCCAAAAGCCCAAGTGCCACACAATAGCAATGTCCCACCCCATTATAATCCAATTATAATCCAATAAAAACTCAAAGCCCTCACCCTCAACGCTATTGTGTCTCTTCACATCCTGCCCCTCTCCTCTCTTAGAAAGTTAAAAAAAAAACTTTGCTCTCCGCACTTTCTTCTCTTTGTGAATTCGTTCACAGCCTGCATCACTGACCACCCTAACAGGTGTGACTATGAATGATTTTTACTAATTACTAATTCCATGTTTCTTTTTTACATTTCCAACATTTTCTAAAAATGAATTTATGTTACTTTTGTAAAAGGGCAGGATGGGAAAGTTGTGTTCTTGTTTTTTGTTTTTTGGGGTTTTTTAAGTAGGTAGGCCAAAAAGAAAGAAAAATAAGAGTAGGGAGCTAAGAGTGAGGCTTATTCCAAAAATCAGTACCATAAAGACTAAATCAGGCAAGTCACAAATTTGGCCCTGAGCTTCTAGCAACCTCACAAGAAGGGAACTAGGGTCAGCTACATGACTCACGTTGTCTGGGAAAAACACTACTCCTGGTCCACAGAAATTTATCAGTTTCTCCCTGGGAGCCCTGGAAGGACTTGCTACAAGATAAATAATGTCTTCAACCATTCCTGTCCAGGTGAATTTCCTAAAGTTGGCCTGCAGTAGAGCTGTCTCTAAATTAGACTGCTGTGTTCCCTGCCTCTATTCAAAGAATGGCCTTAAGCAAGGTATTTAATTTCACGCTAAGTACCTCTACTTACAAATGGAAAATTAATTACTTCATATCTAAATAAATGCAATGAGCATTTATAGAACTCATCCTAGCCTCTGGCTGTCATCTCTGAATTGGTTCCCTCCCCAAGTTGCCAAAGCACCTTTCCTGGGGAGTGGTCTCCTCAGCCTTGCAGTGGAGTAGAGCCAAGAGGCGAGACAGTGACTCACCTACATTCCCATCTAGATGTCAACCCAGCATACAAAAGTAAAAAGACAGAAAGACTCAATGATAAAAGTTATCTCCTATGTAAAGCCCAAAGTACCCAATAAAACCAAATTAATGATATTTATCTTCATAGCCAGGGCTCTTGTAATGGATATGCAGAGAAAATGAGAGCAAGGCTGCAGAAGGGGATTTAAGCGCCAAGAAAGTTCCCAGTCTGAGACTCCAAGGTCTTCTTCATTGGAAGCATTTAGCTCAGTGTCTTTGACTTACTTCTACAATACCCACCCCTAAGTGTGCCGGGCACTGTACTAGGTTATGGAATACAAAGAGGCAGTTGGACAAGTGGATCATCTCAACCCCATAGGCTGGAGGGAGCACAAACTAGAGGAACATAAAGAGATTCTTATCCAACCTCAAGCAACAGGGAGAGTCTCCTGGAGGAGATGATTTCAGAACTGGAACTTGAAGGATTAATATGGCTTTGCAGGTTAGGGTAAAGGGCCTTTCCAGGAAGCAATGGACAGCCGTGTCCTGGGAAACTTCAATCATCTCATTGCTAGAGCATGAAGTTCAGAATAGGATGGAGGCAGAAAAAGTGGTTGATTCTTTAGGCCCAAGTCTGTGTATATGAATGCCAAGACCAGGAAGCAATGTAAATCATTGCAGTGACCCAGGAACAATAAAGAATGGTAGGGACTGTGGCAAACAAGAGTGTACTTGAGTTACTGAAGGAGGCCAGTCAATATTCCAGCCAATAGTTACCATGATAGAATACAGGACTAACTGCCAAATCTTCCCACTGTTCAAGAGAAGCCAAGATCCAGATCCCAATGTACTTTTCTTCCTGTTCATAAATGTTGGTGACTAATTCAAAGTTAAAACACAGTAAAGGACCACTAGGGGTGGGGTGGGGGGTGGGGTTCCAGTACTGTATCAGTGAGCAGGATTTCACCTGACAGCTGGATTTGGCCTGTTGCCACTTAGAGAGTATCAGAGGTAACATGTAGATTAGCACTTTTTTTTTATCCTCACCCAGGGACATTTTTTCATTGCTTCTAGAGAAAGAAGGAGAGAAAAATATCGATGCGAGAGAGCATTGATTGGTGGCATCCCATATACACCTAGACCAAGGGTCGAACCGGAAACCTAGATGTGTGCCCTCACCAGGAATCAAAGTCACAACCTTTTAGCTACAGGACAACGCTCTAACCGACTGAGACACACTGACCAGAGCTTGCACTTTTTTGAACCCCACATGCAGTTGTACAAAATGTTGGTTAGAAAGGAGCAAGACAGGAGGCCTAAAACACCGTACTTAAAAGATGCAATTCAAATAATGCGTTATTATGAAATGTTCAGTAGGCAATTATTTCTTATCATCCCAGTGGTGTTCACTATTCACATGCAATATCAGACCCATCTGGCAGAACCCAGCAACCATTTGTGAAGGCAAAAAATCAGGATCCAGTCATGGAAGAATACAGGGCCCTGTAGGTCTGTAACCTCTTACTAGGTGCTTAAATGTGTGCAGAATCACTCAGGTTAAGTGTGTGAAGGCAAGGACTGTCTTCTTCATCTTGAGCCTCAGCCTTCACCTACAACAGAATCATATGGAATCAATGAGCATTTCAATGAACCGATCAATTTTGTTAATGATTTGTTGACTAGAGACTGAGCTTTAAGTCCTGGCTTGGCCACTCTTTAACTGGGTGACTTTGGTCAAGACACTTGATGTTTTAAAACCCTAGTTTTCTGCTTTGTAAATTGAGGATAATTATGCTCACTATGTCTACTGTATAGGCTCAAAACAAAAATGCAGAAATACTTGTAAGAAAGAATTTTATCAGCTCACAAATGCTGTGTAGGTAGGGCTGGAATGGTTACAATTACCCTGCCAGACCTGAGTATCTTTAAGAACAATATTTTTTAGATGTACAGAAACGCAAGAGAGAAAATGTACAGCATCTTATACTCTTGAGGTAGGCCTTCTAAAGCTTGACAGGATCTCACATCTTTGCAAGTCTTGAATTTCAGTCTCCAGGCTTCCCTGTGGGAGACTGGAAGGCAAGAAGACACCTCTCACATGCAGTTTTCCATAAATTATGCTTGTAACCTGTGTGCTGAGAGCTGTACATTGTCATATAGAACACCTTTCAGTCAGACCTCCATCTGCACAGCACTCCTCATCCTAGACCACTCCTTTCTTCTTAGCATTAGCAGCTCCTTAGCATTGTTAAAAACATTTTTGAACTCACAAATCATTTGAAATATTTCAGGGACCCTAGATGTTTCAGACCTTTGCTGACTTAGCAACTGTTTCTTACTTACACGGCTCTCTCTCTCTCAAATGGTCATTCTAAGTAATAACAACTATGTAGAATAATTGAGTTGAGCTCCCCTCTTAGCTCCAAAAGTACTTAGACAGCAATCATTTTGGAAGAATTTACTACTTTTAGTCAAACAATGAATTTTCAGTTTTTCCCAGTCCTCCCCCTTTGTCTTTTTCTTTCTATAATGTTTTAAAGCAAATCCCTGACAATATGTCATTCACCCTTTAATACTTCCATAAGTGTCTCTAAAATATAAGGACATTTTCCTACAGAACTGCAATGCCATTATCATACTTCATAAATTAACAATAATTATTTAGTACCATTTACTAGCCAGTTGGTATCCAAATGTTACTAGTTGTCTCAAGAATGTCTTTTTATAGTTGGTTCATCCATGTGTAGCACTTGATTGTATATTCTGCCATGTCATAATCTAGAACAGTTCCCTTCCCTTTCTTTTTTCCATGCCCTGGACTAATTGTAGAAAATTTGGCTGTCCTGTTTTCTGGATTTGAGCCTAGAGCTGTTGGACTTGTTCCTCTCTCCCCTTGGTTGGCTCTGGGACCTTAATCAGCTTTCACCTTTTTTGGCAATAATATGTTATGCTCGGGTTGTCTGTTTCACATTCGGGTTGCGTCTCATTAGGAGTTAGCACATGTCTGCTTGTCCCAAGAAAGATTTGTTATTTTGAATCATTACATGGATTATCTTACCTAATCCTCACAACAACTCAGAAAAGTGTGTTCCAAAATTAGTCCTACCTAATAGCTAAGAAAACTGAGGCACACAGTAGCTACATACTTTGCCCAAGTACACACAACTAGTGAATAGCTCTCTGATTGAAAGCCTCAGAGATGCCTTAAAAATGGACAAGATGGTAGTTTCTCTTTGCCACCCTAAGGGTCCTGTGTCTCAGGCATTTGGTCCTTCCTGGATTCTCTACTTCTTTATCTTTTACAGCCTTGCTTACAGCCATGCTCATGCTGGAGTCTACCTGCTCCCAACTCAGAGTTTTACATGAGTCTGGGTAGACAGATGGCTTCCCTTTGCTCATCTATAGTAAACAGAGAACATACATTTCACACCATCAGACAAGACATGTGTATGTATGTATGCATCTATACACACAAGCACACACAAAGCCAGCCCTTATTATTCTCGTATCTGTGTGTGTGTGTGTGTGTAACTTCACCCTCTGGCTGAAGAACATTTGTGACCATGCCTTCCTCCTCACAACCCTTTGAGGGTCCTTCACCACAGAGCAGTGAGAGGTGGGGCCACCAAGCACATGCCCCACTGAGATCAAGGAAGGTGGTGCTGCCTTCTTGTTAGGCTCTCACACTCCAAACAAGTGTCCCTATTGCTGTAAACTTAGCACCACATTTTTCACATTTTTGAGCTTATTGCTGGTAATTTTGCTGTTTACAATGGCCCCCAGCGTAGTGCTAAAGCACTATCTGATGTTCCTAGTCACAAGTTGCTATGATGTACCTATGGATATAGTATGTTAGATAAGCTTCTTGCAGGCATGACTTACAGTGCTGTTAACTGTGAGTTCAGTTTAATAAATCAACAATATATATGTCCTTAAACAGAGACACACATTAAGCATGGTTGTGTTGACCAATTAACCAAATATTATGACCAAAGGCTCCCAGAAACCTAACTCCATGTTTCCCCTGAGGGTGGTGATTCAGTGTTCACTAACACAATGTTTGCTGCCACTTTATAGAACAGAACTAATGCAAAATTATAGAACAGAACTAATGCAAAAAGTGAGAATGAACTGTTTGTACATACACACTCACCTTAGGGTTACTCTAGTTCCAGTTCTACAAAATCTGATTAATCTTAGTTTCAAATTAAATATTTGAATCTTATTTTTTTTTTATTGCAATGAGGGGGGAAAGGCACTGAGTATATGACGAGGAGTAGGATTTTTAAAATATGTGTATCAGATTTTGTTTTCTCTGCTCCAATCAATTCAAGATAAACTTTTCCACTGAAGCAAGTCCTGACATTGCTGACTCCTGAGGCACTGGCCTTGGGGAATAGGTTTAAATCTGCTCCCAATTTAATGTTACTCAGGGCTGAAGTATTTATAACTTTGTTTTGCTGAATCATTATAAAGTATTTGAGGAAAAATAAATTAATCAATTCCTGAAGTTTTCGGCCCCCAGGGTTTTGGAGGATTAACTAACAGAATTTTATTTTATTATGATTAATTTTCAGCCTTCATTTAAGTCTATAGCCCTTAATGTAAGTACTTTCATACTGCGTCTAGGTTTTCCCTTTTATTGTGAAATTTGGGTTCCATTGAGAATTCTCAATATTGTTTCTTCCTTACTGCTTAAGGATAATGAAAAAAAATTTTTTAGAAAGCAATAAAGGAGCATCTCTCTTGCCTAAGATACACAGTGTAGACTTTTTAATTAGTGTTTTCATAAGTGAGAGCCTTTAAAACATAACATTCATCCCAGTGTTTCCATATTTAGAACAATCCTTCATATTGTTTTGCTATTTAAATATTTTCTTATTAAACATATTTACAAAAACATAGAACATGACTTTGATGGAAACCATGATCTGAAGAGCTGTTCTTTGAAACCCAGAGAAGTCATACTTTATAAACCCTTTAAATCTAAGCAATGTTTTCTAGCCAAAAGTTCCAAATCCTAGTTTCCATATAAAACTGATTGAAAATTTAAAAATAGTGAGAGATTGGAAAGACTTTGGGCAACCAACTTGACAAAATTTACCAACAGTTTTCTTTTTTAAAAAATGTATTTATTTTTAGAGAGAGGAAGGGAGGGAGAGAGAAACATGTGATAGGTTGCCTCTTGCACACTCCCAATGGGGACCTGGCCTGCAACTCAGGCCTGTGCCCTGACTGGGAGTCAAACTGGCGACCTTTTAGTTCACAGGCCAGCACTCGATCCACTGAGCCACACCAACCAGGGGACCAATGGGTTTCAAACAAGCAATTTGAAAAGTTTGAGCAGTTTGTGTTTGGGGGGGGGGGGTGTGTGTGTGTAAAATCATAAAATAATAAATTAGCTTTTAACATTGACCTGATAGAACCATAATCTTCATTTTTGAAGTACTTTTAAAACAATAAAAGGTGTGATGTAAGCTCTCAGAGTCCAGAGTGTAGCCCCTTCTTTTATTGGTTGTGCAAGTTGGGTGAGTCATTTACCTTCCAAGTCTCCTCCTCAGTAATGTGCAACCCAGGCACCTGCTTCACAGCATTAGTCTATGTCTTGCAATTTATCTGAGCCCCCAGAACACAAATGCTTAACACAGTTGGCTGTTCTTAAAACGTCCACCCTCCAATAATCATATGTACAATGAGATAACTGTTCTCACATTAGGTGTAGAATTGCCAATTATATTTTAACCATCATGTATTTTTAAATGTCCAAGGCATGTAATTGAGAAACAAATACAGGAAACAAGATATATTGTTTACCAAATATTTTTGGACATATGCAGATTTGTCTTTTATTTAAAGGGGGATGAGGCAAGAAAAAAAGAAAGAAATGTCCCCAAAGAAAGGCAGATTGTCATAGCTTTTCTAAATAAAAAGAGGACTGGTTACCCTGACTCCCACTTTTCTTCCTGTAGCCACCAAAGCTGATTAGATATCATTATTCTTTCTGATCAGGAACCTTCCTGAATCATGCCCCATGAGTGCTTGTATATGAGAAGATAGAAAACCTCTTTCTCAATTCTCCCCCTAAACTTCCAACAACAGCATGTGTTTGAACAGCAAAAAAGCAGCCGTGTGGAGTGATTGCCAGATGCACCTCCATTATACCTCCTGCTTTAAACAGAACACTTTCTAGTCAGCAGCCTCAGGGGATGATCCAGGATTCCTCCAAGCCAGAGTTGATTGTCCCACTCCTCTTTACTAGTCATTGTTCTAGGGTCATGGTGCTCATGTATGTACACACATGCATTGCATGCACGCACAGGTCATTAACAATATCTGGAGACATTTTTGGGTAGTCATAACTAGTAATATGTTACTGGCATCTAGTGGGTAGAGTTCAGGGATGCTTCTAAGCAGCCTTCAATGCCTAGGACAGCCCCCACAATGGAGAATAATCTGGCCTGCAATGTTAACAAGACTGAGTTTGAAAAATGCTGGTTTAGGAATTGACACATGACCCAGTTCTAGACAATGAAATATTACAGGAAGAAGGTGAGGAAAATTCTGGAAAATAATTTTCCTCCTTAAAAAGTAGAAATATATTTTTACTCCAGCCTCTTTCCTTTCTTTTTGGAATGCTGGGGTGTGACAATATGAAGCTTGGAAGTGCTACAACCATCCTGGGACTGAGAGGCACAATAGTACCAACATGCCAAGGATCTTGGAGCCATTGTACCAACCAAGAACTGCTTGTCTCCAGACTTCTTGGTATAGGAGGAAATTAAATAACTTCACTTTTAAAACTACTCTTTGTTGGTATATTTGTTACTTGTAGTCAAAAACATCATAATTATTATATCTTCTGTGGCATATAATTTTCCCATAAAAGGTCCACATTAGATTAACTAGAAACCACCTAACTTTTCTAAGATTCAGATATTACCCAATGAACTGGGCTTAGTCACTAACTAAGTGCCTTGCTTCTTGCACAAAACCCCTCATACCAAATAAATGTGAATTCATGCCTGGCCTCTGAAAAGTGACGAATGATTCTAAACCATGAATCTTCAGAGTGACTCATGAAGACTGAAAACTGTGAAGACTAGTCTAAATTCAAGCTCTGTCATCTTGTGGATATGTGATCCAGGATAAGTTTACTTCTCTGGTTCTTCACTTTTAAAATGGGGATAACCGTGGTGTCCTCAGAGGTTAAATGAGTTATCACATTAAAAAAATGTTTAGAATAGTGTCTGGCACATGCTAAAAACTATGTTGATATCATTGTTACTTTTGTTGTTATTACTAAAGGTAACTTCTCTGCATGCTAAGGGGCTGCTCAATGATTTTCATACCTGAATCTTACCTGATCATATGACCACCCTTCAAAGTTGAAATTGACAATCAAGTGAGCATTTTGTGTGAGCTACTAATAGGAAAATTGATTCCTAATACTCTCTCCAGTCTTACCAAATTCCATCTTTGTGTAGTGACACAGCCAGGTGGCTTGGGCAAATTCTCCCCAAGACAAGAGTGATGTGATGTTAGCAGACATACTGCAGGTGTGTCACTGGCTGGCAGAGGAGTTCATTCCAAGAGACATGGCTCCTTGTCTTCCAGTATTAATGTCCATGCTAGGTGTGGCCTAGATGGGTGATCAAGTATTGTGCACTGTTGTGTTTCACATTCATTCTTGACTCAGTCAAACCAAAACCAGGACAGCTATCATCAAATTCTCAGTTTCTACATGCTTCCTGAATAGAGTAGCCTTCCTTAGAGCCTTGCTGTCTTCCTTTCTGTCTTCACAAACCTGTCTGACACCTAAATATCTACAGAATGGGGATTTGGCATGAGGCATGCTGGGATTTGAATCCAGGTCTGCAGCTAACTTGCCATGTGATCTCACACAAGTAACTTCATCTCTCTACATTTCCTCATCCTTAAATGGGCCAAATGATGTCCCTTTTATAGAGTTGCTGTACATAAACTAACAGTAAAAAAGCCTCTAGCAAGACTCGACGTAAGATAGGTGCTTGACGAATGGTTGGGGCTGGTAGTCGTTCTGTTTGGCTCTCTCTAATCCCTGTTTACTTATCTAATAACAAAATCAGTATTCCAGCACATTTTAGGGCTCGGTACAGGTTGATTGCATTGAACTATGCTGGACCTCAGCCAAATTTTATGTTTCCTTTTTGTGAATACTTGAGTGATACTTAAACCCAAGAAGGCAGAGAAAAAGCAATAGGATTCAAGAGGAGTCAGCCAGGAATTCCTGTGAATTGTATATTCGGAGTGGTGCTCCTATAGTCCAAGAGTATAAATCTGAACCTTGGCAGATCTGCCCTTTTTTTTGGAGACTGTAAGTCCCACAGCTTGACAACCACTTTAATTGGTTGCCCGGTCTCCCTGGACAAAAGTAGTTCTATGCATGATGAAGTTTCCTGTCTTGTGTAAATGTTCCAGAGCTTGGCACCAACACATCTATTCTCAGCCACCCTGAAGGAATCAGTTCCTTTTTCCATCTGCCCCAGGCAACAGGTTACAAACTTGCCACAGCCTTGAGACAAAAGCATGAGCAGGGGACACAATCCTAATATATCCCTTTGTGTCCCTGGTGTATTCCTCCTTCTAGTGAATCTGCAGGATGCCTTTGGATATTTTAAAAAAAAAAAATTTTTTGTTTACTTTTAGAGAGAGGGGAAGAAGGGAGAAAGGAGAGAGAGAAACATCTACTGGTTGCCTCTCACACACTCCCAGCTGAAAACCTGCCTGCAACCCAGGAATGTGCCCATACCGGGAATCAAACTGGTAGTCTTTTGGCTGGGAATCAAACTGGTAGTCTTTCGGTTCTCAGGCCAACACTCAATCCACTGAGCCACACCAGCCAGGGCAGGTAATCTTTTTGATATGAAGTTTCCTTTTAATCTAAATGTTTATTTTTTAAGTGAAAAAAAATAAAGTAATGCAAATGAATTTTATTCTTTATGGTGAGTTAATTTTAAGTACAAACAATGTAATTTTAAGGAACTTTCCTATAGCTAACACTGGCAGTGCTGTGCAGGTATCATCCCCACCACCCTCAGTGGTAGGTGATATTATTCTCACTTTATAGATGAGAAAAGTGAGGCTCAGTTGTTGTATTGGAGCCACCTTAACCTCTATGCTGTTCTGCTTTGTTCATACATTCATTTGAATGTTAAGTTGTTAATCTTTGACTTGAGGCTCCAATGCAGCAGAATTCAGGATCCAGTAGGTTTGGTATTGGCCCAGAATCTGTATATTTATCCCAACGCATGTTTTTGCAGCTCTCCAAAGTCTATCTCTGAGATTCTCAGAGCTGTACAGCCCCTTGCACCTGGAAAACATAGCAACTAATAACATTTATTGAGCACAATGTGTACCAGACACTAAACTAGGTATATCTATTCGTAATTTCATCTGATCTTCTATGCCAATTGTGTTATTTCCTACATTGCAGAGATAGGGAAACTGAGGTTGACTTTTGCACAGAGTCCTGTCCCTTATGAGGCCAACTCAGAATTCAAATCCAGGTCTGGTTTTCTACAAAGATTATGCTGTAATACTTTGAAAATGTGGATAATAACACCTGCTCCTTCTACTTCTTAAGGTGATTACAAAGATAAAAGATAATCACATATGTTAAGTAATTTACAGTGTATATGGTGCCATATATAATCATCCAATCAATATGTAGTCTGACCCCTAACTAAATAAAACCATCCATTGGTTCCTGTTTCACTAAGAATTAAAGCAAAGTCCTCACAGTGAGTGACCCACAGCCCCACCACCTGCTGGATCTCATTTTTTACCACCCTACCCTCATTGTCTCCTTACTAACTACTCCAGCCTCCTCCTCATTCTCAAACACACAAGGCAATCTCTTGTCTCAGGGCCTTTGCACATACTGCCTGAAAGGCTTTTCCCTCACATACTCACATGATGTACTTCTTCTTCAGCTTAGATCTTTTCTCAAATTTTCAGTAAGGCTTTCCTTAACCTCCCCAGGTAAAACTGCAGCCTTTATCAACCCTCCAACCCCCTATCCTTTCCCTTTGGTTTATTTTCCTCCGAAGTACTGACCATTATGGAACATGATATATATGAGATTGATTAGTTGCTCTCCCTTTGCTTAGAACATAAGCTATTTTAAGTCTGCTTTGTCTCACCTACTTAGAATGGTATCAAACCTACAGTAGAACTCAATGAATAGATGTTGAACGCGTGAATGAATTTATTGAGCATTCTTATAAGCCAGGCATGTTGCCAGGTGCTAGGAGTCAAAGATGAAGCTCATAGATATAGTCTTGGCCTTCCTGTAGCTTATTAAAGTATTCATTTCTGGTTTTTCTTTGACTTTTTCTTAAGGTTTTATTTATTTGTTTTTTAGAGAGAGGGGAAGGGAGAGACAAAGAGGCAGAGAAACATCAGTGTGTGGTTGCTCTCATGTGTCCCCTACTGGGGAACTGGCCTGAAACCCAGGCATGTGCCCTCAATGAGAATCAAACTGGTGACTCTTTGGTTCACAGGCCAGCATTCAAGCCACACCAGCCAGGGCTTTCTTTGACTTCTTTTTAAAAATTTTTATTCTATTTGTATTTGAGAGAGAGAGACATGAATTTGTTTTTTAACTTCTTTATGTCTTCACTGGTTGATTCTGGTATATGCCCTAATTATGGATTGAACCTACAACCTTGGGTATAAGCATGATGCTCTAACCAACTGAGCTACCCAGCCAGGACTTTCTTTGCCATTTAATTTCTGTATTCTTAATTGCCAAGAGCACAATATGTAAACAGATGTAACCTGAATAAATTTCTCAGCTTCAGCTTTCTCACAGTGACAAAAAATAAAGCTTGAACTAGCAGCTCCCAAAATGTCTACAGTACTGGCCTTCCCTGTGCCTCCCTCAGTCACAGAATCTCCCTTTTCATACCAGGAAAAACCCAGATTCTTTCAGCCCCTACCCGGCTCTTCTTTCCCAGGGAAACCAGAATTCAATTGAGATTGATCAATGGTAAACACTTGACTTTTTACCCTTGGGGATGTGGTATTTGAGTCACCCCATAAACACTTAATTATATCTAGCCATATTTTATAAGCTGGAACATTATCAAAACTGTCTCTCTCTGTTGCTGCAAGTGCCACTGTTTGAACGTACCATAATGCCTCTTAATTTTATATAACTTGCTTCTAGTAAAATGTACAAATAAACAACAAAAGAATTTAGGAAAGGCAGATACTGGCTGGGTTAACCAAGAGTGCTTGCAGAAATCCCTTGGAGGAGGAATTATGAGTTTGTTTATGTGCAGTGTCTCTCTCAAAAGGGAGTTCTTCTTATGACTTGCATTGGTAGGCCTGGAGACTTTGTTGACAACCCTTGCCCCACCCCACACCTATGCCAGAGAAAGATTTTGTTAATCTGGGATGAGGTCCTGGAGTAGGCATTTTTATTTTTCTTTAAGTTATTAATGTATAGAAAAGTATAAATAAGTGTTTCACTTAATAAATTTCACACACCCATGCAACCAGCCATGTTGCCAGCACCACAGAAATATATCCTCTTTCCTTTTGTCATTACCTGTTTCCAACAGTTACTGTTATCCTGACTTATAACCCATAGGTAAGGTTTTGCCAGTTTCTGTGTTTCTATAGATAGAAAGGTACTATATAGTCTTTGGTGCCTGGCTTCTTCTGCTCAATATTATTATTTGTGAAATTTATCTATGTTGTTGCATATAGTTGCAACCTATTTATTGTTATTGTTGTGTAAATTTTTATTGTGAATATATCATGATTTAAAATTTTTTATTTCAGATTCTTCAAGAAAATGGTGGAGGAGTGAATGGGAGTCACGTGGACCTCCTCCCAACACCAAACTGGAATTGCGACTAAATAGTGGAGAAATCACCTAGAAAACAATGGAACGAAAGAGGGAGAGGAGCCTTGGAGCTGCAGGCAGACAGAGGATTCAACTCTCACACATCCCAATGGGTAAGAAGTGCGGTGGAGGCTTGAGAGGGTGGGCTGGGCGCCCACGGGCACCAGCACCAGAGGGACATTGAAATGGCCAGTTGGATCCCCCTGAGAAGAACAGTGTCTGAACCATAAACAGGGACCCCTAGACTACAGCAGCTGAAACCAGGAAAACGCACAGACAAAATGCAACCCCAAAAAACTTAGGGGTGCTCTCTGCCAGAGACAGGCATCTAGAGATGCAAAGAGACATTTAAAGGGCCAATGCAAAAATTTGCAAGGGCAGCCGCCCTCCCTCATCTCTGGGTAGAGGTGGCAGCAGAGTGGGCTGGTGCCTGGGAAAGGATTGGTGAGGAAAACTCTGTGAAGAGAACTGAGATGGTGGCCGGTGGAGCTCCGGTGATAACGCACCTCCCACTCTACAGCTACCATCTCACTCAGGCATAAGGGAATCAATTAACCTACCTTTTGTCAGCTCAGCACACAGCTTGAGCACGTGTGAGCTGGGGGGCTAAGTGCAGACAAGCTGGAAGAAATACAGGATCCCTGGCCAAAGGGGTCATACAGCTGCATAGAGAGCCTTGAGGAGAGACTGGAGACAGAGGCGTTGGGGAAAGAACAGGAGGAGGAACCAGGGAGTCCCAACTCCCTCCCCATTCTGTAGTCTCCATTTTGCGCAGGCAGGACGCACCCCTACAGAGGCAGAAGTGGGGTGCAGGCGAGCCAGATGGCCTGCGATTACAACGCGGTCCACAGAAATAGTGGATCCCTGGCCGAAGGGGTCACAGAACTGCCCAGAGACTCCTGAGGAGAGATGAAACAGAGGTGTTGGGGAAAGAACTGGAGGAGGAACCAGGGAATCCCAACTCCTTCTCCTTTCCGTAGTCTCCATTGTGCGTGGGCAGGCTACGCTCCCAAAGAGCCAAAAACTGAAAAGCACGCAATAGACAGCCCAAAACCACCCAGTGCAGGTACGCACACACACCTGCCAAGTGGCTGGCGAGGGTTGGCGAGCTCATGTGTGGAACAGCATGGCGGGGGCTGGCGAGGGCTCCTGTAGGTTGGCGCCCACGGGGCCTGTGACAGAGTGCGCATATCGTCAAGGGCAGGCATAAACCGGCACCCGCACGGGCCTGAGAGTGCAGAGCGGTCTACATAAATAGTGGATCCCGGGCCGAAGAGGTCACAGAGCTGCCCAGAGACCCTGGAGGAGAGACTGGACACAGGATTAACCTGAGAGTCCCGGACCTGACTTCCTCCCATTTCCTGAGTCTCCGTTTTCCACAGGCAGGCAATGCCCCCAAAGAGCCAAAAGCAGGGAAAGCACACAATAGAAGACCCTAAACTGACCAGTGCCGGGGCACCCGCCGGACGCAGGCACTAGAAGAGTGCGCGAGTTGGGCGAATAAGTGCCTCTGGGCTGGGGAAAGGGCATGTGTGCCCTGGCAGGCGGAGAATCCTACCAGGCTGGGGTGCACGCTCAAAGAGCCGGTGTGAGAGTGCAGAGCGATCCACAGAAATAGTGTATCCCTGGCAGAAGGGGTCACAGAGCTCCCCCAAGCAGGAGTCAGACACAGACAAAAGACTCCTGGAAAGCTAAAACAAACGACCCAAGGTCAGATAGGGTCCACAACTGACATCATCAGACGCAGAACCATAAAGAAAAGTAGAGAAAGAAAGAAAGAAGGAAAGAAAGAAAGAAAGAAAGAAAGAAAGAAAGAAAGAAAGAAAGAAAGAAAGAAAGAAAGAAAGAGAGGGAGGGAGGGAGGGAGGGAGGGAGGGAGGGAGGGAGGAAGGAAGGAAGGAAGGAAGGAAGGAAGGAAGGAAGGAAGAAAAGACCCGCCTACTACCATGGAAGTTTAATCCACAAAGTCAGGAAATCTAGACAGATCATTTGAGCAGAAGCAAAAATAAATAAATAAATAAATAAATAAATTATGTAATAGGCTCTCACAAAAATGGGAAGAAAAAGAAGTTCCCCCCAAATGAGGGTAAAGAAGATATCCCCACAGAGAGAGCTAAATGAAATAGAGGCAAGGGAACTATCAGATACTGAATTCAAAACAATGGCTCTAAGGAAGCTCAATGAGCTCAGCCAGCTCAAAGATAACTATGAGAAACTGCAGAGAAACTATCAGGATCTTACAACAAACTATATCAACCTGGAAAAGGACATAGAAACTTTCAAGAAGACACAAGAGGATATGAAGAATACCATTTCTGAATTGAAGAACACAGTAGAAGGAATCAAAAGCAAGCTGGATGAAGCCAAGGATCGAATCAGTGAGATGAAGGATAAGGTAGAAAAAAGCTCCCAGAAAGAACAAGAAATGAAAAAAAGACTCAGAAAGAATGAAGAGGCATTTAGGGAAATGCAGGACAACCTGAAACACAATAATATCCACACAATAGGAATACAGAAGGAGAAGAAGAGGAGCAAGGGATAGACAAAAATCTCCTTGAAAAAGTAATGATGGAAAATTCCCCCAATTTGAGGAGAGAAAAGGTCTCATGGATCCAGGAGGCACAGAGGGCCCTATTCAAGAGGGACCCAAGGAAGCCCACTCCAAGACACATCATCATTAAAATGGCAAATATCAAAGACAAAGAGAGAATCCTCAAGGCAGCAAGGGAGAAACAGGGAGTAACATACAAGGGAGCCGCGATACGGCTAGGAGCTGACTTTTCAACAGAAACACTGCAAGCCAGAAGGGAATGGCAAGAAATATTCCAACTAATGAAAAGCAAGGGCCTACAGCCAAGGCTGCTCTACCCAGCAAAGCTCCCAATTAAAATAGAAGGGGAAATAAGGAGTTTCCCAGACAAACGAAGGCTAAAAGAATACATCTCAGCCAAACCAGCACTACAAGATATGCTAAAGGGACTGGTTAAGAAGATGAAGGAAAAGAGTGAGAAAAAGAAAAACATAGGTACAAAGAGAAGAAATGAATAAGTTTCTATCAATAATAACTCTCAATGTAAATAGACTAAATGCCCCAATCAAAAGACACAGGGTAGCTGAATGGATGAGAAAACATGACCCACACATATGCTGCCTATAAGAGACCCACCTCAGAGCAAGAGACCTACACAGATTGAAGTAAATGGGCAAGAGAAGAAAGCAGGGGTTGCAATACTTATATCAGACAAAATAGATTTCAAAACAAAGGCCATAAAAAGAGACCGAGAGGGGCACTTTATAATACTTAAAGGAAGAATCTATCAAGAAGACATAAACATTGTAAACTTATATGCACCCAACATAGGGGCACCCAAGTATATAAGGAAAATCTTGGAGGACTTCAAGAAAGGTATAGACAGCAACACACTGATAGTAGGGGATTTCAACACCCCACTGTCAAAAATGGACAGATCTTCCAAACAAAATATCAATAAGGATATTGTGGATCTGAATGATGCACTGAATCAAATAGACTTAACTGACATATATAGAACCTTACATCCCAAAGAAGAAAAATACGCATTCTTTTCAAATGCGCATGGAACTTTTTCAAAGATAGACCACATGGTAGGACACAAAGCAAACCTCAGCAAATTCAGGAAAATTGAAATAATACCAAGCTTTTTGCCAGACCACAAGGGCTTGAAGCTGGAAATCAACCTCAAAGAGAAACTTCAAAAACTTGCAAACTCATGGAGACTGAACAGCAGACTATTAAACAATGAATGAGTCAATAATGAGATAAGAGAAGAAAACAAAAAATTTCTGGAAACAAATGAAAATGAACATACAACAGTCGAAAACCTATGGGACACAGCAAACGCGGTCCTGAGAGGGAAGTTCATAGCAATAAAGGCTTACCTAACAAAGACAGAAGCATTTCAAATAAAAGACCTAACACTACAACTTCACAAACTGGAGAAACAACAACAAATAAATCCCAGAGCAAGTAGAGGGAAGGAAATAGTCAAGATTAGAGCAGAACTGAATGACATAGAGACGAAAAGAACAATTCAAAGGATCAACCAATCCAGGAGCTGGTTCTTTGAAAAGATAAATAAGATCGACAAGCCTTTAAGCAGACTCATCAAGAATTAAAGGGAGAGGACCCAAATAAATAATATCAGAAATGAAAGAGGAGAAATAACAACTGGTACCACAGGAATACAAAGGATTATATGAAACTACTATGAACAATTATATTCTAAGAAATTTGAAAACCTCGATGAAATGGACACATTTCTAGAAAAGTATAATCTTCCAACACTGAAGGAGGAAGAAACAGAAAGCCTGAACAGACCGATAACAGCTGGGGAAATTGAAGCAGTAATCAAGAAACTCCCAGCACACAAAAGCCCAGGGCCGGACGGTTTCACAGGAGAATTTTACAAAACATTTAAGAAAGAGCTAACCCCTGTCCTTCTCAGACTATTCCAAAACATCCAAGAGGAGGGAAGACTCTCAGACTCTTTCTATGAGGCCAGCATCACCCTGATCCCAAAACCAGATAAAGACCCTACAAAGAAAGAAAACGACAGGCCAATTTTGCTGGTGAACATAGACACTAAAATCCTCAACAAAATATTGGCAAACAACATCCAGCAATACATTCAAAAGATTATCCACCATAATCAAGTGGGATTCTTCCCAGAGATGCAGGGATGGTTGAATATATGAAAATCAATAAGTGTTATACATCACATAAATAAAAGACAAGACAAAAACCACACGGTCATCTCAATAGATGCAGAAAAAGCATTCGATAAGGTACAGCACCCATTTATGATCAAAACACTCAGCAAAATGGGAATAAATGGGGCATTCCTCTATATAAAAAAGGCCATATATGAAACACCTACAGCCAACATCATACTCAACGGGCAAAAACTGAAAGCTGTCCCACTAAGATCAGGAACATGACAAGGATATCCGCTTTCACCACTTCTTTTCAACATGGTATTGGAAGTCCTAGCCACAGCAGTCAGACAAGAAAAAGAAATAAAAGGCATCCAAATAGGAAAGAGGAAGTAAAACTATCATTGTTTGCAGATGACATGATAGTTTATATAGAAAACCCTGTAGACTCCACCAAAAAACTCTTCAACCTAATAAGTGAATTCGGCAAAATAGAAGGATACAAAGTCAATATTCAGAGATCAAAGGCATTTTTGTACACCGGCAATGAAATAGAAGAAGAAGAAATCAGAAAAAAATACTATTCGATATAGCAATAAGAAAAATAAAGTACCTAGGAATAAATTTAACCAAGGAGGTAAAAGACTTGTATGCAGAAAACTATACAACATTGAAGAAAGAAATTAAAGAAGACACAAATAAATGGAAGCATATACCGTGCTCATGGATTGGAAGAATTAATATCATCAAAATGTCCATACTACCCAAAGCAATTTATAGATTCAATGCAATCACTATTAAGATACCAATGACGCATTTCACAGAAATAGGACAGACATTTAAAAAATTTATATGGAACCATAAAGGACCCCGAATAGCCTCAGCAATTTTGAGAAAGAAAAACAAAGTAGGAGGGATCACAATACCAGACATCAAACTATATTACAAACTCAAAACTATACTCAAAACAGTCTGGTACTGGCACAGGAACAGACCCATAGAACAGTGGTACAGAATAGAAAGCCCAGACACAAGCCCAGGTCTATATGGGCATCTAGTATTTGACAAAGGGCGCAGAAGCATAAAATGGAGCAATAATAGCCTCTTCAACAAATGCTGTTGGGAGAGCTGGACAGCTACGTGCAAAACAATGAAATTGGATCATCAGCTGACACCATACACAAAAATAAACTCAAGATGGATAGAAGACTTAAATATAAGTTGCAACACTATAAACATCCTAGAGGAGAACATTGGCAGGAAACTCTCAGATATCCCACGCAACCATTTTTTCACCGATATGTCTCCTAAAGCAAGGGACATAAAGGAAAGAATAAACAAGTGGGACCTCATCAAAATAAGAAGCTTCTGCACGGCTAAAGAAAACATCAGCAAAATGAAAGGGGAGCCAACCGTAGGGGAAAATATATTTACTGATGATACATGAGATAGAGGCTTGATCTCCAAAATATATAAAGAACTCACTCGACTCCACTCCAAGAAGACAAATGATCCAATCAAAAAATGGGCAAAGGACCTGGGCAGATGCTTTTCCAAGGAAGAAATACAGAGGGCCCAGAGATATTTGAAAGGATGCTCAGCATCACTAGCCATCAGAGAAATGCAGATCTAAACCACAATGAGGTACCACCTCACACCGGTCAGAATGGCCATCAAAAACAGATCCACAAACAACAGGTGCTGATGAGGCTGTGGAGTAAAGGAAACACTAGTACACTGTTGGTGGGAATGCAGACTTGTGCGGCCATTGTGGAAAGCAGTGTGGAATTTTCTCAAAAAGCTGAAAGTGGAACTGGCTTTCTTTTTTTAAGTATTATTATTTTTTTAATTTATTTTTTCAAATACATTTGTCTCTTCCTACCCCCCACCACTTTACTTTCCCTCTCCCTCCTTCCCTCCCTCAGCTCTTCCCCTTTGGTTTGTCCATGAGTTCTTGCTATATGTTCCTTTACTTTCCCCTTCCCTTCCTTTTCCCTGCCCCCGCTCTCTCCTTCACTCTTGTCTCTGTTGCAGCATGGATGGAACTGGAGAGCATTATGCTAAGCGAAATAAGCCAGGGGGCGAAGGACAAATACCATATGATCTCACCTATAAGTGGAACCTAACCAACAATAAAAAGATGCAAGAAAAATAAGACCAGCAACACTAAAAGGAACTGGATTTTGATCCAGTGATTCTCCTGCTGGGACTATACCCTAAGAATCCCAAAACACCAATTCAAAAGAACCTATCCACCCCAATGTTCATAGCAGCACAATTTACAATAGCCAAGTGTTGGAAGCAACCTAAATGCCCATCAGTAGATGATTGGATCAAAAAACTATGGTACATTTACACAATGGAAATTTACACAGCAGAAAGAAAAAAAGAACTACTACCCTTCGTGACAGCATGGATGGAACTAGAGAGCATTATCCTTAGCGAAATAAGCCAGGAGGTGAAAGACAAATACCGTATGATCTCACCTAGAAGCAGAACCTAAGCAACAAAACAAAAATGCAAGGAAAATAAGACCAGCAACACTGAAAGAAAAAGAAACCAACAGCGACAAGAGGGAAGGAGGGAGGGAAAAGGAAGGGAAGGGGCAAGTCAAGGAACATATAGCAAGGAATCATGTACAAAACCAAAGGGGAAGGTTTGAGAGGGAGGGCAGGAGGGGGCAATGGAATGTAGTCGGGGGAAGGCAGAGACAAATGTATATTAAAAAATAAATGAATAAGTAAATAAATAAATAAATAAATAAATTATTGTTAAAAAAATAAAATTTTTTTTTTCAAAGACTTTAAGATGACATAGGAGTGAATGGAAGTCACAGTGACCTCCTCCCAGGACCAATCTGAAATTATAACTAAATTATGGAGAAATCACCTGGAAAACAACTGAAAAATAATGAGAGAGGAGCCTTAAAACCTCGGACAGAGGAATCGGGTTTAGCACAACCTAACTGGAAAGGAATGCAGTAAAGACTCAACAAGTCTGGCTGGGCATCTATGGGCGGCAGCACCAGAAGGATATTTAAACAGCTAATTGGATCCCCCTGAGAAGAGTGGGGTCTGAACCATAGGCGGGGTTCTCCAGCATACAGCACCAGAGCCCATAAAGTACTCAGATAACAGCCAGGTGCAAAAAGCGGCAGGGTGGTTCTCTGCCAAAGATAGGCAACTGGAGATCCAAAGAGCCGGTTAAAGAGTCAATGCATAAATTTGTATTGGCAGCCACTTACCCTGGGCTCCAGCAAAGGCGAGAGCAAAGTGGACTGCAGCTGCTTGATGGGAGTCTGGAGACGCAGGCTTTGGGGAGAGAACTGAGGGAGTAGCTGGCGGGAACCTGGTGATTACTCCTCCCCCATATGGAAGCAGCCATCTTGCTCAGGCAGACCACTCCTATGAGGGGCAGCAGCATGAGAGGACACAATAACTCTGCACACAAGAGGGACTATGCCCCACCCCGTGGTGCCTAAGCCTGACTGCTGAGAGCAGAGTGACTAGATTAACAACTGAAGCAGACAGTCACAGACAGTAGATTCCTGGAAATCTCTATAAGACTGCCTAAGTTCAGTTGAGATCAACAGCTGACATCATCAGAGGCAGGCCCAGAAAGGAAAAATAAAAAGGGTGGTTTCCTACCATACAAGTTCACACACAAAGTCAGGAAGTCAAGAGAGATCAATTTTAGAAGCAGAAGCAAAAAAGAAGAGTCTCGCAAATAATGGGAAGACAAAGAAACACCTTCCAATCAAAGGGAAGGGAGGAATGCCCAGAAAGAGAACTAAGTGAAACAGAGGCAAGTAAACTATCAGATATTGAGTTCATAACAATGGTTATAAAGAAGCTCTCTGAGCTCAGTGAGCTCAAAGAAAACTACCAAAAACTGCAGGGAAACTATGAGGAACTTACTGCGAACTATTTCAACATTAAAGAAACAGAATCTATCAATAAGAGGCAAGAGGAAGTGAAGAATACAATTTCTGCTTTGAAGAACACAGTAGAAGGAATCAAAATCAGGCTAGATGAAGCAGAGGATTGAATCAGCGAGCTACAGGACAAGGTAGAAAAAAGCTCCCAGAAAGAGCAAGAAAATGAAAAAAGACTAAAAAATATTGAAGAGGCATTGAAGGAAATGCAGGACCACTTGAAATGTAATAATATCCATAAAATATGGATAACAGAAGGAGGAGAGGAACAAGGGAGAGAGAACCTGTTTGAAAAAGTAATGATGGAAAACTTCCCTAATTGGAAGAGAGAAAAAGTAACACAAGTCCAGGAAGCAAAAAGGTTCACATTCAAGAGGACCCAATGAGGCCCACTCCAAGACATATCATCATTCAAACGGCAAATATCAAAGACAAAGAGAGAATCCTAAAGGCAGCAGGGAGAAACAAGTGGTAACATACAGGGAGCACCGATACAGATAGCAGCTGTCTTCACACAGAACCACTACAAGCTAGAGGGAATGGCAAGAAATAGACCAACTAATAAAAAGCAAAGACCTGCAACTAAGACTGCTCTACCCAGCAAGGCTCTCAATTAAAATGGAAGGTAAAATAAGAAGTTTCCTAGACAAATGAAGGCTAAATGAATACCCTCTACCAAACCAGCACTGCAAGATATGCTAAAAGGACTACTTTACAAAGACAAAGAAAAAGAGTGAGAAAGAGAGGAACACAAGTACAAAGGGAAAATGAATAAGTACCTATCAATAATAACATTAATGTAAATGGAATAAATGCCCCCAATCAAAAGACATAGGATAGCTGAATGGATAAGAAAACATGACCCACACATATGTTGGCTACAAGAGACCCACCTCAGAACAAAGGACCCACACAGACAGAAAGTAAAGGGATGGAAAAAAATATTCCAAGCAAATGGACAGGAGAAAGAAGCAGAGGTTGCAATACTTATATCAGACAAAATAGATTTCAAAACAAAGGACATAAAAGGAGACACAGAGGGCACTTCATAATACTCAAAGTAAAACTCCATCAAGAAGATATAAACACTAAAAACCTATATGCACCCAACATAGAAGCACCCAAATATATAAGGAAAATCTTGGAGGACTTCAAGAAAGATATACACAGCAACACACTGAGAGTATGGGATTTTAAAACCCCACTGTCAAAAATGGATAGATCTTCCAAACAAAACATCAACAAGGATATTGCGGAACTGAACAACAATTAGATCAAATGGACTTAACTGATATGTATATAGAAACTTTGACCCAAAGAAGCAAAATGCTTTTCAAATGCACAAGGAACATTTTAAATGACAGACCACATGATAGGACACAAAACAAGCCTCAGCAAATTCAGGAAAACTGAAATCATAATAAGCATTTTCTTGGACCACAAAGGCTTGAAACTAGAAACCAACCTCAAGGAAAAACTCAAAAACATTCAAACCCATGGAGACTGAATAGAATGCTATTAAACAATAAATGGATCAATAATGAGATCATAGAAGAAATCAAAAAGTCTCCAGAAACAAAAGAAAATGAACACACAACAGTCCAAAACCTATGGGACACAGCGAAGGCAGTCCTGAGAGAGAAGTTCATAGCAATACAGGCCTACCTCAAAAAGATAGAAAATTTCAAATAAATGACCTAACCCTCCAGCTTCAAGAACTGGAAAAACAACAACAAACAAAGCCCAGAGTAGAAGGAAGGAAATAATCAAGATCAGAGCAGAATTAAATGACATAGAGACTGAAAGAACAATTCAAATGATCAATAAATCCGGGAGCTGGTTCTTTGAAAAGACAAACAAAATCAACAAGACTTTAAGCAGACTCATCAAGAAAAAAAGGGAGAGGGCACACATAAATAATATCAAAAATGAAAGAGGAGAAATAACAACTGATACCACGAAAATGCAAAGGACTGTAAGAAATTACTACAAACAACTATATGTCAAGAAATTTTTAAACCTCGATGAAATAGACAAATTTCTAGAAAAATATAACCTTCCAACACTGAATGAAGAAGAAGCAGAAAGCCTGAAGAGACCAATAACAAATGGTGAAATTGAAGCAATAATCAAAAAGCTCTCAGCACACAAAATCCCTGGGCTGAACGGTTTCGCAGGAGAATTTTACAAAACATTTAAGGAAGAGCTAATCCCTGTCCTTCTCAGACTATTCCAAAAAATCCAAGAATAGGGAAGACTCCCAAACTCTTTTTATGAGGCCAGCATCATCCTACTCCCAAAATAAGATAAAGACACAACAAAGAAAGGAAACTACATGCCAATATCGCTGATGAACATAGACGCTAAAACCCACAACAAAACATTGGCAAACCATATTCAGCAATACATTAAAAGATTATCCATCATGATCAAGTGGGATTCATCTCAGGGATGCAAGGATAGTTCAATACTTGCAAATCAATAAGCATAATACATCTCATAAACAAAAATAAAGACAAAAACCACATGATCATATCAATATATGCGGAAAAAGCATTTAATAAGGTACAGCACCCAATTACGATAAAAACACTTGGCAAAATTGGAATAAAGCAGGCATACCTCAACATAATAAAGGCCATATATGAAAAACCTACAGCCAACATGATACTCAATGGGCAAAAATCTAAAAGCTTTCCCACTAATATTGGGAACAAGACAAGGTTGTCCACATTCACCACTTCTATTCAACATAGTACTGGAAGTTCTAGCCGCAGCGATCAGGCAGGAAAAAGAAATAAACTGCATCCAAATTGGAAAGGAGGAAGTGAAACTGTCATGATTTGCAGATGACATGATAGTGTGCATAGAAAACTCCATAGACTCCACTAAAAAAACCTACTCAACCTCATAAGTGAATTTGGCAAAACAGTGGGATACAAAGTCAATATTCAGAAATCAAAGGCATTTTTGTACACCAACAAAGAAATATCAGAATCAGAAATCAGGGAAAATATCCTATTTGCTATAACAACAAGAAAAATAAAGTACTTAGGAATAAACTCAACTGAGGAGGTAAAAGATCTGTACTGAGAAAACTATACAACACTGAAGAAAGAAATTAAGGAAGACACAAATAAATGGAAGCATATGTCATGTTCATGGATTGGAAGAATTAACATCATTAAAATGTCCATCCTACCTAAATCAGTTTATATATTCAATGCAATCCCTATTAAAATACCAATGATGTATTTCAAAGATAGAGAACAAACATTTCAAAATGTATGTGGAGCCATAAACAACCCCAAATAGCTGCAGCAATTTTGAGAAAGAAAAACAAAGTAGGAGGGATCACAATACCTGACATGAAACTATATTACAAGGGCACTGTCTGGTACTGGCATAAGAACAGATACATAGATCAATAGAACAGAATAGAGAGTCCATAAATAAATCCATGTCTCTATGGTCAATTAATATTTGACAAAGAGTGCAGAAGCATAAAACGGAGTAAAAATAGCCTCTTCAACAAATAGTGTTGAAAGAGCTAAACAGCTACATGCAAAAAAATGAAATTCGACCAACAACTTACACCATACACAAAAATAAACTCAAGATGGATAAAAGACTTAAATATAAGTCACAACACCATGAAAGTCCTAGAGGAGAACATAAGCAGGAAACTCTCAGATATTCCATGCAGCAATATTTTCACCAATAAGTCCCCTAGAGCAAAGGACATAAAGGAAAGAATAAACAAATGGGGTTTCATCAAGATAAGAAGCTTCTACATGGCTAAAGAAAGCATCAGCAAAAATGAAAAGGAAACCAACCTTATGGAAAAATATATTTGCCAATGATACCTCGAACAGGGGTTTGATCTCCAAAATACCTAAAGAACTCACATGACTCCATTCCAGGAAGACAAACAATCCAATTAAAAAATGGGCAAAGGACCTGAACAGATACTTCTCCAAGGAGGACATACACAGAGCCCAGAGATATGAAAGGATGCTCAGCATCACTAGCCATCCGAGAAAAGCAAATTAAAACCACAATGAGATACCACTTTACACCGGTCAGAATGGTCATCATAAAGAAATCAAAAACAACAAGTACCAGCAAGGTTTTGGAGAAAAGGGAATCCTGGTACATTGGTGATTATGCAGACTGCTGCAGCCACTGTAGAAAACATTATGGATTTTCCTCAAAACGCTAAAAACAGAACTGCCTTTGACCCAGCAATTCCACTACTGGGATTATATCCTATGAATCCTCAAACACCAATTCCAAAGAACCTATGCACCTCAATGTTCATAGTAACACTATTTACAATAGCCAAGTATTGGAAGCAACCTAAGTGCCTGTTGATAAATGAGTGGATAAAAAAACTATGGTATATTTACGCAATGAGATACTATGCAACAGAAAGAAAGAAGGAACTCTTACCTTTCAGAACAGCATGGATGTAACTGGAGAGCATTATGTTAAGTGAAATAAGCCAGGCATTTAAAGACACATAGCATATGATCTCACCTGTAAGTGGAATCTAATCAACAAAACAAACAAGCAAGGAAAATATAACCAGCAAAATGAAAGAAAAAAAAAAGCCCAACAGTAACATGAAGGAAGGAGGGAGGGGAGTTACAAGGAAAGGAAAGGAAAAGGTCAAATAAGGGACCCATGGACAAAGCCAAAGTGGGGAAGAATTGATGGTGGGAGGTGGGCGTGGGTGTAGCAGGGGAAAGTGGTGGCAAGAAAATGGAGACAAACGTATTTGAACAATAAAATTTTTTTTGTTTTGTTCTGAGACTGACGATGGACATTTCGATAGATTTTAGTGCTTCAGTGAACATTTTAGTATATGTCTAGTACATGTACCCACAGTTCTCTTGGTCATATATCTAGGAGTAAAATTGCTGGGCAAGGCAGCATTTTTTTTCCAAGTTTTATTCTCTTCATTTTAATTTTTTAATTTTTTTCTCTTTTTTAATACATGTTTTATTATGTATTACTGTTGTCCCATTTTTTTTCTCTTCTTTATTCCCCTCTCCCCTTCACCCCCCTCCCACCAGCATTCTCCACCCCCTTAGTTCATGTCCATGGGTCATACATAGAAGTTCTTTGGCTTCTCCTTTTCCTATACTACTCTTAACTTCTCCCTGTCTATTTTGTACCTACAATTCATGCTTCTTATTCCCTGTACCTTTTCCCCCATTCTCCTGCTCCCCAACCCCTCTGGTAACTCTCTATGTGATCTCCATTTCCTCTACTCTGTTCCTGTTCTAGTTGTTTGCTTAGCTTGTTTTTGTTTTTGTTTTTAGGTTCACTTGTTGATAGCTTTGAGTTTGTTGTCATTTCACTGTTCATAGTTTTTTATCTTCCTTTTCTTCAATAAGTTTCTTTAACATTTTATATAACAAGGGCTTGGTAATGATGAACTCCTTTAAATTTACTTTATCTGGGAAGTACTTTATCTGCCCTTCCATTCTAAATGATAGCTTTGCTGCATAGAGTAATCTTCGATGTAGGTCCTTGCTTTTCATGACTTTCAAGACTTCTTTCCAGTCCCTTCTTACTTGCAAGGTTTCTTTTGAGAAATCAGCTAATAGTCTTATGGGAACTCCTTTGTAGGTAACTGTCTCCTTTTCTCTTGCTATTTTTAAGATTCTCTCCTTATCTTTAACTTGGGTAATGTAATTATGATGTTCCTTGGTGTGTTCTTCCTTGGGTCCAACTTCTTTGGGACTCTCTGAGCTTCCTGGGTTTCCCGGAAGTCTATTTCCTTGGCCAGATTAGGGGAGTTTTCTTTCATTATTTTTTCAAATAAGTTTTCAATTTCTTGCTCTTCCTCTTCTCCTTCTGGCACCCCTAGGATTCAGATGTTGGAATGTTTAAAGTTGTCTCAGAGGTTCCTAAGCCTCTCCTCATTTTTTTGAATTCTTGTTTCTTCATCCTGTTGTGGTTGCATGTTTCTCTCTTCCTTCTGCTCCCAATTGTTGATTTGAGTCCCAGTTTCCTTCCCTTTACTGTTGGTTTCCTGTATATTTTTATTTATTTCACTTTGCATAGCCTTCACTTTTCCCTCCATTTTGAGACCATACTCAACCATTTCTGTGAGCATCCTGATTAGCAGTGTTTTCAACCGTGCATCTGATAGGTTGGCTATCTGTTCATTGCATAGTTCTATTTTTGGAGCTTTGATCTGTTCTTTCATTTGTGCCATATTTCCTTGTCTCAATGCACCTGTTACATTGGAAGGGGTAGAGAGATAGGTATTTGCCAGGATGGGGCAACCTACATGGCTGTGTTGAGATGCTGTATGTTGGGGAGGAGTCTAAGAGGAACGATGTCACTTGCTTGGCTCTTGGCAGGCTTTCAGCCACTTCCCCAGCTACCCACAAGCAACTTGGGCCTTGCTAGTGCTGATTCCCAGGCAGGTGGGTTTGTGTGTGTTCTAGGACCCTGTCAGTCTCTCCAACGAACTCTCCTGTGTGCCTGAGAGTTTCTTCCGCTGCCGCATCACCCACAGGTTTTTATAGTGAGACGTTTTGCAACTTTCTTTTCCCATGGTGGAACCCTGGGTTGCGCAGTCTGTCTCACTTCCCAGCTGTTTCTCCCAGTTTACCTGCACACAAATGTGGGACCACCTGGTCTACCAGCTGCTGCATCACCCACCTGGTCCTCCAGCCACCGCCTTGCCAGGCGTCTCTCTTCTCCAGCCGCCCATCTCTGCCCCTCCTACCAGTCTGGATGAACATTTCTTTAACTCCTTGGTTGTCAGACTCCCAAATAGTTTGGTTTTCTGGAAGTTCTGGGGTTTTTTTGTTTTCAAAATTGTTGTCTTTCTTTTGGTTGTGCAAAGAGGTAAAGTGTATCTACCTTTGCCTCCATCTTGGCCAGAAGTAGGCAAGGCAGCGCTTTTAACAAGCAACTTAGGTGATGCTGAAATTTAAAAACCTTATGAATAGACAATCAAGTACCATTTACCAAGATGATTGATCAGGCTTGAATTGTACTTCAGTACAGAAGATGTGCAATGCCTTCAAAAACCTTGAGGAAACAAAACCAACTTATTAACCCTGTAGAAAAAATACTCAGACCATATCCAGATGTCTGTTCTAACTTGGAACAATATAATATGTAGAGTAGAGTTGCAAATTGTCTTCTTATTGGAAAGACTTTGGGTTTTGTTTGGCATATACCATGTTTCAAAAATCAAGAAATGTCATAAGAAGTCGGTATTTCTGATTCTGTACAAAAATTAAACTCCAGCAACACAGGGTCCTCATTCCTACATGGCTTCAGATAGGACAGGAAATCTCCAAGCACCAGAATCCCCCAAAATCCCTGTTGTCTCACTCTTGCCTCCTTCCCTCATAGACATTAGCTGCCTGACTCTGGGCATTTGGCTTCCCAGTAACTAATAAGAAAATTAAAATAAACATTTTCCCATACAATATTTGAATTGATCTTCACAAGAACCCATAAGATCATGCCCATTTGGATCAGAGGAAATTGAGGCTCCAAGAGTGATTAAACAAAACATCCAACTAATTAAGGAAAAAGAAAAAAAGGGTAAATGAAGTTGCACAATGAGCAAGTGATGGCCTTCTGTTTCCTAATTAGGGAGCTATTTTGAGTAGTATTTAAAAATTGAGTGTAGGCTTTTTGTTGTTGTTGTTAAGTGGTAACTCAAGTAAATCAAGATATGTGCAATAATATGTTCATAATAAAGTTCAGAGAATTTTTTTGAAAAGATATCAGTGAACGGGAAAAGTCTATGGAATAAAGTGATCACAGACATGTTTGTCCCAAGGATATGGGGTCTTATCTGAGCCTTGACCAATGACTGTGAAGAGGAGGGGTGGTGGCATTCTCAGCAGGGGCTTGGCCAGAGCAAAGACAAGGAGGAACAGGCAGGTGGGGATGAGGTGGAAATGGATGAGAGAGGCCTAATGGATCCCTTCTCAGGGTAATGTTTTGAACTGCATAAAACAGAATGTCAGTGAACGTACTTGTTTTAAGAGAGTAAAAGGGTGCCAGTGAGTTCCTTCTCACTGAGGACTTAGAGAGCAGGAGTAGTTGGAGGCATCTGAAGAGAAATTCTTGCTCCATAGGAGTTAGGACCTTTAAAGCCCCCTCCAGTTGGTTTCTTTTAATTCCTATTTTTCTGATTATAAAACTAATGCACACCAATTGAAAAAAATCAGAGAATATAGAAAAGTATAAAGAAAAAATACTGTTCACATTCCCATCACCCAGAAATAATCACTGTTGACATTTGAGTAGACCCTTCACACTTGTTTATTTATATACATACATATATATTCACAGAGACATACATAGAGATACTTCTTCCTCAAAATGGAACTCTGCATAATTATATATAACCTGCTTTTTCCATTTAGCAGTTTGAGAATGTTTTTCTGTGTAATAAAATAGTATTAAGGACAGCAAATTATGGCCCACAAGCCATATCAGATCCTCCACCTGTTTGAGTAAATAAAGTTTTATTGGAACATAAATACATCCATTCATTTACATGTTGTCTATGGTTACATTCTCATTGTAATAGCAGAATTGAGTAGTTGTGACTGAGAAAATATGGCCCATGAACCTAAAATATTTATTACCTGACCCTTTACAGAAAAATTGTTGGGGTCATGGTTTTTAAACCTGTGGGATTATAAAGTTGGGTTGAGGAAAAGAGTGCATCTTTATTTTCACTGATTCTAGTTGAAATTTAACATTTCTCCCAATTCTAGGCAACAAATCACAGGCATGTTAGTTGTACCTATAAATTTTTCTTGATCTGTAATAGATTTTGATGTATTTATATTTACTGCCAATTCAAGATTACAACCATTAGATCTTCAACTACATCTCTTTGTTTTATGACTTTAAAAATAAAAATTACATTTATTAATATACCACATTTTAAAAATATTGTGATAACTTTATTCCCATGCAATCTGTTTCCTTTATAATCCTGTGTATTCTGTTTCATACAGTTAAAAAACATTCTGAGAAGGGATTCATTAGGTTCTCCCAAGCTGCTAAGGGGGTCCATTAAAGTTAAGAATTTCTAAGTTAGGTCATTTTTAACAGCTGTATACTATTCCATAGTTATTACTATTTAATCAACATGTAGGCTATCTCAAATTTTTCACTCTAACTAAAAATAATTTTTAATCTCATGACATACACAAATCCTGGTTTTTGTCCAGTCATCTACTTAGGATAAATTCCTTAAAATGAATTGTTGAAACAATGATAACACACATTTTATTAGTAACCTGATACCTGTTGCCAAATGTTTAAAAATAATGATGATGGTGGTGGTGGTGATGATATGAACATAGTGCTTACTACATGCCAGACATTGTTCTAAGCATTTTTCACATAATAATGCATTTATTCTTCTGAGGATCCCATTATTGTCCCCTTCTACAGAACAACCTGAAAGAAAGAAGTGAAGTCTCCCAGAGGCACGCAGCTGCCCAGTGACAGAACGTGGATTTAAATTCAGGCAAGATGGCCTCACAGTGTTCAGTCTTCACGAGATATCAGAAAAAACCACTGCCAAGTAAGCTGAGATATGGATGACAAGAAGGAGCCAGGCAGGACCAGGCTGGGAGAGTGTCCCAGGAAGAAGGGAACAAGTAGGAGGGCCTATGGGCCAGAGCCAAGGAAGTGAAGCTGAGTGGAAAGCAGAAGGAAAGCCCAGACAACAAAGGCCTCAGGAAGCCATTCATGGATGGTGAGCAGGAAATGATGTAATCTGATTAGTGTTTGGAAATACAACTCTGGTGTAGAGGTTATTCTCTGAAGGAGACTGACTGGGAAGCTGTTGTGATGATCCAGGGTCAGGTAGGTAGATGCAGGTGATGTCTAGTTGTCATAGTTATGCCTTTGAGCATGAAGCCAAACACTACATTTATGATGTTTCTACAATCTTTACTTGTCATGGATTTTCCTCTACTGCTTTTTAAATTATTTTTCTTTCTGAAGGATTGTAATATACTGACTACAAAATGCAAAATAAAATACACATTTTTCTTTTTTTAAAGATTCTTATACTATATTATTTTTCTTTTCTTTTTATTGAATTTATTGGGGTGATATTGGTTAATAAAACCATACAGGTTTCAAGTGTACCACCCTATAACACATCATTTGTTTACTGTATCATGTGCTCACCACCCAAAGTCAATTCTCTTTCTGCCACCATTTGTCCCCCGTGAAGTACACACTTTAAACTCACCAGATAGATCTGCACTGTCTTGAATATCACTGTCCAGTAGAAATGTATGCAATCCACCTATGTCATTTAAGTATTCTAGTAGCCAATTTAAACAAAATAAAAAAGATGTGGGTGAAATTAATTTTAATAACATTTTATCCTTAAATCTTATTTAGATATATGACCCAAAGTAGTATCATTTCACTATGTAATCAATATTAAAACTATCAATGGGATATTTTACTTTTTTTTGTTTTTATATTAACCTTTAAATATCTGGTGGGTATTTTACCCTTACAGCACATCTCAATTCTCTCTGAGAAGTTTTAATATTTTCACTACAAAATACAAAGTGAGATACACACTTTAAACTCTTCTGATAAATTTGTCCTGTCAATAGCATCATTGCCCAACAGAAATATAGTAAGAATCATATGTGTAACTTTAAATGTTCTAGTAATCACTTTAAACAAAGTAAAGAGAACCAGAACAGTCACATATCAAGCCACATGTGGTGACTGGTTACTGCATTGGACAGAGCTGCTCTAGCAAAATAAATTACATTTGAAACAAAAACAAAAACACAAATACAAACTATTTAGAAATAATTTCAAAAAGCAATATTTGAAGTTATGTATATATTCTTAAAAACATTAATTGGAAAATCTATAAGGACTTCAGGTAGATTAATAATTGCCTGCAGCTGACTGGTGTGATGCAAGAATTGAGGTATCACCTAAAGGGTATGGAGTTCCTTCCAGGGACATAAAACTGTCTAATATTGATTGTGGTGATAATTGTTCAACTCTTTGAATATATTGTACTAAAAGCCATTGAGTTCTATACTTTAAATGGACAAATTATATAACATGTGAGTTTACATCTCAGTGAAGCTGTTCCCTCCTCCAAACATATTTATCTAATTATCTAAGACAAGAACCTGGGTCATAAAGAGTGTGATTTCTGATACTGGAGAGTGTGAGATGAGAAATTGGAAACCCTTCCTATGAGAGTGTGAGATTCTGATCCTTCATCTACTAACAACACTTACACTGCTTAATTAAGATTATCATGTAATAACTCACTCTTTCATGTAATTTATCAATTATCTACTATGCACAGGTATTATTCTATGCCAGGATATAGCAGTGAACAAAACAGATGCCATCTCTCCTCACAGAAATGCTTTCCTAGGGGAGAAGATAGGCAATAACTAACTAAATAAATGTAGTGGATAAGTGTTGGAAAAAATAAAACCAGGTAATGAATAAAAGAGCAAAGGCTGGGGGCACTATCATGCATACCTAATAGTGTATAATACATTCAGAAGGCCTCAATAACAGATGGTATTTGAGTGAATGGAAAAATAATACAAATGAGCAAGTTTTATCAACTACAGAGTATTAAAGAATATTTATTATTACTACTACTGATGCATAACCACACATGTATGTAATCTGCAAGACATAACTATACATTCTGGATCTTTTTTATCCACAGTTATATTTGTTAGTATTCTCCCCCAAAAATATATAGGTTGAACTTTTAACCCCCAATGTGACTGTATTTGGAGAAAGAGCAGGTAGGGAGGTAAATGGATTAAATAGTGTGTGGCCCTAATCCAATAGGACTGGTGGAAGAGACACCAGGAATATGGCACACAGAGGAATGGCCATGAAAGACATAGCAAGGTGGCTATCTGCCAACCAAGGAGAAAGGCCTCAGGAAGATCAACCCAGGTGAAACCTTGATCTCAGACCTCCAGCCTCCAGAATTGTGAGGAAATTCATTTTGTTGTTTAAGTTACCCAGTCAATAATATTTTGTGATGTCAGCCCTAATGTATCTTACTCAACAAAGTTTATGTATTAAACATAGGAATTATCTTCTTTTTAAGGTATGAAAACCTTACTTCTTTGGTTTTGGAAGCTACTTTAGAAATAATTTCTTTATAAACAGTTCAGTTTCCTTTCATGGTTGATAGTTTTATAGTCTCTCAAATAACCTGTCATTTTTTTTGAAATCTTGAAACTTATTGACAGAGAAAGGGACATCTGTTTTTCCCTTGCTTTTTTTATTTGAAATTTCATTTATTCTGTTTTCTCACTTTTTCTGGGTGACAATTTCCAGAGATTTGTCTATTTTACCTATGTGTGTGTGTGCGTGCATGCGTGTGTGTCTGTATGTGTGTGTGTGTTCATATAACAGCAGTTTTGTCAGGGGTCGGCCCCCCACCCTTAAATTTTTATTGACTTTATTTGGGTGACATTGGTTAATAAAATAATATAGGTTTCAGCTATATAGTTCTATATTATATCATCTGTATATTGTATTATGTTCACCACCCTGACTCAAGTCTCCTGCCATCACCATTTAGCCCCCCTTTATTCTCTTCTACCTTCTCCCACCCTCTTTCCTTCTGGTAATCACTACATTGTTGTCTATGATTTGTATTTCTTTTTTTTTCTTAATTCCTTCCCCATTTTCACCTAGTCCCCCAACCCCCTCCCCTCTGCCAGCTGTCAATCTGTTTCCTATCTATCAGTCTGTTTCTATTTTCTCTGTTAGTTTATTTTATTCATTAGATTCCACAAATAAATGAAATCATATGGTATTTGTCTTTCTTTGACTGCCTTATTTCACTTAGGATAATACTCTCCAGGTCAGTCCATGCTGTCACAAAAGGTTCATCCTTCTTTTTTATAGCTGAGTAGTTTTCCACTGTATAAATGTACCACAACTTTTTTAACCACTCATCTACTGATGGACACATGGGCTGCTTCCAAATCTTGACTATTCTAAGTAGCACTGCAGTGAACATAGGGGTGCATATATTCTTTCAAAATAGTGTTTCAGGTTTCTTTGGATATATTCCCAGAAGTGGAATCACTGAGTCATAAGGAAGTTTCATTTATAATATTTTTGAGGAAACTTCATACTGTTTTCCACAGTGGCTGCATCAGTCTGCATTCCCACCAACAGTGCATGAGGGTTCCTCTTTCCCAACACTCTCACCAGCAGTTGTTGTTTGTTGGTTTATTGATGATAGCCATTCTGACAGGTATGAGGTATTGTACCTTTTTTTTTGAGCTCAAAAAATTACTTATCAAGTGGATGATTATTCTTTCTCAAATCCATTAAATATTTAATTATTTAATGCTAGAATATTTATTATTTTTACTCCTATTTTCAATGTATATGCTTTGTTATTTTGATGTTTTTGTGTTGATCACTTACCAAACTTATTTTTATTCTTTCTTATTTAATAATGAAAACATTTAAGCTGAAGATTTTGCTCAGGTTTTGGGTTTGATGGTTTCCTGAAAAAACTTTCTTTTCATTAATTTCTTAATTGTAAGTACATACACATTTTATTTCTCCTTTATATCAATATTTTTAATGAATGTATTTTATTTATCTCTAAGGTTTCTGTCTTATGCTTCTTTTATTTATTTCTAATTTTATTGCATTATGTTCAGGATATTTGGCCTGTAGATTTTCAATTGGTGAAGTTACTCTCTCAATGTGCTAACACATATTTAATCTTCATAAACATTAATGGATTCCCAAGAGGAAAATTAGTTTCTAGGTATAAATATACATGTTAAATCTTATTAACTTTACAGTTTAAATTACCTCCTCTATCCATTTATATTTTTTAACTATCATATTTGTAAATGCATATGAAGAATGTTTTAAAATCTCCCACATTTCCTCCTGTCCATGTCTTCTTTTTTCTTATCTGTGATAAATGATGCATTTGGGTTATTGACATAGCTATCTTTGCTGTGGAATATAACTTTGATCAGCATAAAATTACCTCTCACTCTATTAATGCTTTTTGTCTCAGATTCTAAATTGTCAGAAAATAATTGTGCCACCTCTGTGTTCCTTTTGCTTGCATTTGCCAGAAAAAAATCTCACTCATCTTTCTATTTCTAGCTTTCATTCTTTAATTCCTTTTAGGTATATATATTTTTTGCTTGTTTTTTTTTTTACCTTTGCCAATTAATTGTGAAGACAGTGTATTTTACTTTTATTTTTTTCTTTTCTTTTCTTTTCTCTCTCTCTCTCTCTTTTTTTTTTTTTTTTTAGGAAGCAAGCTACACTGTTGCATGAGAGCCATGAGTGGTTTTTGTAATACTATACTATTTAACTCAGAGTTGGTGAAAATTCTTCTGAGATGCTGTATTTGCTCACCTATCAGGGCTGGTTTCTCCTTTTTTCTTAGTTTTCATTAAGTATCTGAGTGGAAGTTGGCAGATACAGTGTAAGGGCCAACAGGCAGATGCCACTTTAAAATAGAGTCTCCATAGCCAAATGTTCATGCTTCATGAAATAATGTGATAACTTCACCCAAAAAATAACTTCATCACGTCACATAGAAATCAAGTCACTACTAAGACTGAACTCGAAACATGCACTCACTTTTGTGTCACTCATTCATAAGCCAGACACAGAACTAATACTAATTCAGTCAGCGTAACAAATATTTATTCGTCTGTCAAGCAGTGGTCTAGTTTTCATTTACTTATTCACTTAAAAAAAGAGTATTGGACACTTACTTAGACTGGGCACTGTTCTGAGCCCTGGAGATAAAGTGGGGAACAAGAGGGAATGTTTGTATCATCATGAAAAATACACTTCAGCAGAAAAAAAAATTTAAATAAACAGATTTCTAGGTAGTGATGTGTGCCATATAGAAAAATATAGTTAGAGAATAGAAAATGACAGGCAGATGAGGTAGCTATTTTAGATAAGGTGGTCAAGGAAGTGATATTTGAGCAGAGACCTAAAAGGGGTAAAGGAGCAGTCAGAGAGAGCTAAAGCAAAATGTGCCAGGGGAAAGGCAGCACCAGAACAGCCCTAAGATGTGACGAGGATGCCACAATGAATGAATGTTAGCTTTCCTCTTGTGACACTCAAACAAGATTCGAATGCCTAGGCACAAGTAGCTGAATGGCTGCTCGTGCCTCTCATGCTCCCACCTTGACATCCAGAGGGAAGAAAGGGGGACACCTGCCATCTCTCTCTGGCTTCCATAGTAGGAGATGCAGGACATGCAACTGGTGATTCCCCCAAATTAGAAAGGGAGTGAACTGCTGAACAAATAACAGTGTCTACTACAATTCACTCTTTTAGCTGCCCAATGTGCCTTTCCATACTTACATTTAAAATATATATAGATATATTTCCAGCTAACATTATGCAACCATAGAGCTACAAACATATTCACCCTGTTTCCAGAGGAAGGTAACACAAATCCTCTTCATTCCTGAAGCCACAGGTCAAAGTCCAGGATTTGTGCATAATAACCATTCTCCTAATTCTTTAGATCTCATTCCAAAATTATGAAACTTTGGAGTCAATTGCAAAGCTAACCACCATAGCACATCATATATATAAATGGATTGGGAAAGAAAGAAGAAAGAAAAAACAAACCGACAGTAACCAGAGGGGAGGAGGGAAGGGGGTAATGGCGAAAAGAAGGGGGAGGGTCAAGTCAAGGAATATGTTTAAAGGGCCCATGGACAAAGCCAAAGTGGGGAAGGATAGAGGGTGAGAGTGGGTAGAGCAGGGGAAAGTGGTGGTAGGAAAATGGAAACAACTGTACCTGAACAACAAAAAAATAAATTTAAAAAAAAGTAGAGAAGGAAATTAAACACAAATATTAAAAAAATAAGTATACATTTTATTTAAAAAAGAATATTAAAGGACATCATTTTCCAAACTAATTGAGCTATTTTACATTCCCACAGACAACATATGGGAGTTTTACCACATCCTTGTCAACACTTATTATTGCCTTTTTCATTACAGCCACTTTCATGAGTGTGAAGTAGTATCTCATTGTGGTTTTATAATGCCTAATGACATTAATGTCTTATCATGTGTTTATTTATCATCAGTATATCTTCTTTTTTTTCTTTATCTTCACCCAAGGACATTTTTTCGTTGCTTTCAGAGAGAGAGGAGAGGGTGGGGAGAGAGAGAGGAAAACATTGATGGGAGAGAGAAACATCAACGATTACCTTCTTGTGCGTGCCCCAGCTGGGGATTGAACCTGAAGCCTGGGTATGTGCCCTGACTAGAATTGAACCCATGACTCTTGGATCCAGATAGATAATGCTCCAACCAACTGAGCTATATCAGCCAGGGCAGTATATCTTCTTTGGCAAAATGTTTATTCAAATTTTTTAGCCATTATTTATTTATTTTTATTGTAATGATACAACTCCTTTATCAGATAGATGATTAGCAAATATTCTCTTTCAGTATGTGGCTCATCTGTTCATTTTTTTTCCTAAGGGGTAGATGGTTTATTCCATTCTGTCTGTAGGATTCCTGTTGGTGGCACCTAAGAGTTAATATAAATGATTGCATAATTAAATTTGTCAGTAAGACGAAAGAGTTCATCTGGCATTAGATGAAACTGGATTTCAACCCCTTTTCTCCTACTTATTAAGTATGTAATATTTTTTTCCTGTGAACAAGTCATTCTTTTTAATATTATAACTTTTTTCTTTTTTTATTTGTTGTTCAATTGCAGCTGTCCCCATTTTTGCCCCATTACTCTGCCCTGAGCTACCCACCCGCCACCTCCAACATTTAATCCTCCCCGCCACCCATTGTCTTTATCATGGGTTATTTATGCATGTTCCTTGATGTGACCCTTCCCCTTCTTTCCCAATTATCTCTTGCCCACACCTCTCTGGTTACTGTCAGTTTCTTCTTTATTTCCATGTCTCTGGTTCTGTTTTTGCTCGCTTTTTTGTTTTGTTGATTAGTTTCCACCTATAGGTAAGATCATATGGTATTTGTCTTTCACAGACGACCTTATTTCACTTAGCATAATACTCTCCAGTTCCATCTATGCTGTCGCAAAAGGTAAGTGTTCCTTCTTTCTTTCTGCTCCGTACTATTCCATTGTATAAATGTACCATAGTATTTTGATCCACTCATTTACTGATGGGCATTTGGGCTGTTTCCAGCGCTTGGCTATTGTAAATAATGCTGCTATGGACACTGAGGTGTTTTGGTTCTTTTGAATTGGTGTTTCAAAATTCTTAGGGTATAATCACAGCAGTGGAACTGCTGGGTCAAAAGGCAGTTCCATTTTTAGTTTTTTGAGGAAATTCCATACACTTTTCCACAGTGGCAGCACCAGTCTGCATTCCCACCAACAGTGTACTAGGGTTCCCTTCTCCACCCAACCTTGCCAGCACTTGTTGTTTGTTGATTTGTTTATGATGGCCACTCTGATCAGCGTGAAGTGGAATCTCATTGTGGTTTTAATTTGTATCTCTCTGATGGCTAGTGATGCTGAGCATCCTTTCCTATGTCTCTGGGCCCTCTGTAAGTCCTCCTTGGAGAAGTGTCTGTTCAGGTCCTTGCCCATTTTTTAACTGGATTGTTTGTCTGCCTGGTATGGAGTACTATGAGTTCTTTATATATGTTGAAGTTCAGACCCTTGTCTGAGGTATCATTGGCAAATATATTTTCCCATACAGTTGGTTCCCTTTTCATTTTGCTGATGATTTCTTTAGCAATGCAGAAGCTTCTTATTTTGATGAAGTCTCATTTGTTTATTCTTTCCTTTATGTCCCTTGCTCTAGTGGACGTATTGGTGAAAATATTGCTGTATAGAATATCTGAGATTTTCCTGCCTATGTTTTCCTCTAAGACTTTTCTGGTGTCGCAATTTATGTTTAAGTCTTTTATCCATCTTGAGTTTATTTTTGTGTATGGTGTAAATTGGTAGTTGAGTATCATTTTTTAGCATGTAGCTGTCTAGATCTCCCAACACCATTTGTTGAATGGGCTATTTTTACCCCAATTTATGTTCCTACCCTCTTAGTCGAGTATTCTAAGTCTGTGAAATACATCTTTGGTATTTCAATAGGGATTGCGTTGTATCAATAAATTACTTCGTGTAGTATGGACATTAATGATGTTAATTCCTCCAATCCATGAACACGGCATATGTTTCCATTTATTTGTGTCTTCCTTAATTTCTTCTTCAGTGATGTGTAGTTTTCTGAGTACAGGTCTTTTACCTCCTTGGTTAGGTTTATTCCTAGGTACTTTATTTTTCTTATTGCTATAGCAAAGGGGACTTTTTTCCTAATTTCTGTTTCTGATATTTCATTTTTGGTGTACAAAAATGCCTTTGATTTCTGAATATTGATTTTTTTTTATCCTGCTGTTTTGCCAAATTCACTTATTAGGTTGAGTAGATTTTTTATGGAGTCTATGGGGTTTTCTATGTACATTATTATGTCATCTGCAAACAATGACAGTTTTACTTCCTCCTTTCCAATTTGGGTGCCTTTTATTTCTTTTTCTTGTCTAACTGCTGTGGCTAGGACTTCCAATACCATGTTGAAAAGAAGTGGTGAAAGCGGACATCCTTGTCGTGTTCCCGATCTTAGTGGGGAAGCTTATAGTTTTTGCCCATTGAGTATGATGTTGGCTGCAGGTTTTTCATATATGGCCTTTAGTACATTGAGGAATGCCCCATTTATTCCCATTTTGCTGAGTGTTTTGATCATAAATGGGTGCTGTACCTTATTGAATGCTTTTTCTGCATCTATTGAGATGACCGTGTGGTTTTTGTCTTGTCTTTTATTTATGTGATGTATTACGTTTATTGATTTTCATATATTGAACCATCCCTGCATCCCTGGGATGAATCCCACTTGATCGTGGTGGATAATCTTTCTAATGTATTGCTGGATGCAGTTTGCCAATATTTTGTTGAGAATTTTAGCGTCTATGTTCATCAGCAAAATTGGCCTGTCGTTTTCTTTCTTTGTAAGGTCTTTATCTGGTTTTGGGATCAGGGTGATGCTGGCCTCATAAAAATTGTCTGAGAGTCTTTCCTCCTCTTAGATGTTTTGGAATAGTCTGAGAAGGACAGGGGTTAGCTCTTTCTTAAATGTTTTGTAAAATTCTCCTGTGAAACCATCCGGCCCAGGGCTTTGGTGTGCCGGGAGTTTCTTGATTACTGCTTCAATTTCCCCAGCTCTTATCAGTCTGTTCAGGTGTTCTGCTTCTTCTTGATTTAGTTTTGGAAGATTTAATGTTTCTGGAAATTTGTCCATTTCATCGAGGTTTTCAAATTTCTTGGCATATAGTTGTTTGTAGTCATTTCTTACAATCTTTTGTATTTTTGTGGTTTCAGTTGTAACTTCTCCTCTTTTTCATTTCCAATATTTATTTGGGTCCTCTCCCTTTTTTTCTTGATGAGTCTGCTTAAAGCCTTGTCTTTTGTTTATCTTTTCAAAGAATCAGCTCCTGAATTTATTGATCCTATGAATTGTTCTTTCAGTCTCTATATCATTTAATTCTGCTCGGATCTGGATTCTTTCCTCTCTCCTACTCACTCTGGGCTTTGTTGTTGTTCCTCCAGTTCTGGTAGATGTAGGGTTAGATGGTTTATTTGAAATGTTTCTATCTTTTTTAGGTAGGTCTCTATTGCTATGAACTTCCCTCTCAGGATTGCCTTTGCTGTGTCCCATAGGTTTTGGACTGTGGTGTGTTTATTTTCATTTGTTACCAGAACTTTTTGCTTTCTTTTTTGATCTCATTATTGACCCATTAATTGTTTAATAGCATGCTATTGGGTCTCCATGAATTTGATTATTTTTTAGTTTTTTTCTTGAGGTCAGTTTCTAGTTTCAAGTCCTTATGTGCCAAGAAAATGCTTGATATGATTTCAATTTTCTTGAATTTGTTGAGACTTGTTCTGTATCCTATCATGTGGTCTATCTTTGAAAATGTTCCATGTGCATTTGAAAAGAATGTGTATTTTGCTTCCTTGGGTGAAAGTTTATGCACACACACTCACACTCACACACACACACACACACACACACACACACACACACACATCAGTTAAGTCCATTTGAGCTAATGTGTTGTTCAGTTCCACAATATCCTTGTTAATGTTTTGTTTGGAAGATCTATCCATTGTTGATGGTAGGGTGCTAAAATCCCCTACTATCAAGGTGTTGCTGTCTATGTGTTATCTATCTGTCATGAAGTCCTCCAAGATTTTCCTTATATATTTGCGTGCTCCTATGTTTAATGCATATATGTTTACGATGTTTATGTCTTCTTGATGGTTTCTTCCCTTGAATATGATGAAATGTCCTTCTGTGTCTGTTTTTATGTCCTTTGTTTTGAAAACTATTTTGTCTGATATAAGTATTGTTACCCCAGCTTTTTTTCCTGTCCATTTGCTTGGAATATTTTTTTCCATCCCTTCACTTTCAGTCTGTGTGGGTCTTTTGTTCTGAGGTGGGTCTCTTGTAAGCAGCAAATATATGGGTCATGTTTTCTTATCCATTCAGCTACCCTCTGTGTTTTGATTGGAGCATTTAATCCATTCACATTTAAAATTATTATCAATAGGTACTTATTCATTGCCGTTTTTTCCCCTTTTACTTGTGTTCCTCCCTCTCTCACTCTTTTCCTTCATCTTCTTGAAGCAGTCTCTTTAGCATATTTTGCAATGTTGGTTTGGTGGAGGTGTATTCTTTTAGCCTTCTTTTGCCTGGAAAACTCCTTATTTTGTCTTCCATTTTAAAAGGGAGCTTTGCTGGGTAGAGTAGTCTTGGTTGTAGGCCTTTGCTTTTCATTACTTGGACTATTTCTTGCCATTCCTTTCTGGCTTGTAGTGGTTCTGTGAGAAGTCAGCTGCTAGCTGTTTCGGGGTTCCCCTGTATTTTATTTTCTGTTTCTTCCTTGCTGCCTTTAAGGTTCTCTCTTTGTCTTTGAATTTTGACAGTTAAATTATAATGTATCTGGAAGTGGGCCTGTTTGGGTTCATCTTGATTAGGATCCTCTGTGCTTTCTTGACTTCTGTGACTTTTTTTCTCTTCAAATTTGAGACATATTCCATCACTACTTTTTCAAACAGGTTTTCTATCCTGTGCTCCTCTTCTTCTTTTTCTGGTATCCCTATTATACAGATATTATTATGTTTCATAATGTCCTGCAGTTCCCTTACCCCCTCTTCATTCTCTTTCAGTCTTTTTCCTTTTCTTGTTCTTTCTGGGAATTTTTTTCTACCTTGTCCTCCAACTCACTGATTTGAAACTCTGCATCATCTAGCCTGCTTTTTAAAAAAATTTTTAGAGATTTTATTTATTTATTTTTAGAGAGAGGGGAAGGGAAAGAAAAAGAGAGGGAGAGAAATATTAATGTGTGGTTGCCTCTCACATGCCCTCTTCTGGGGACCTGGCCTGCTACCCAGGCATGTGCCCTGACTGGGAATAGAACTGGTGACTCTTTGATACACAGGCCTGCACTCAATCCCCTGAGCCATACCAGCCAGGGCTCTGTGTCCTCTCTCATGCTGATATAGCTTGTAGTAAGTACCTGGTAGCTTCCCTGTTATTTTTGGTAATTCTCACTGAGCTTTTTGAGCTTCTCTGTAACCATTGGTTGAACTCAATATCTGAGAGTTTACTCACCTCTATTTAATTTAGTACTCTTTCTGAGGATTCCTCCTTTCCTTTCAATGGGAGGTTGTTTCTTTGTCTCCCCATTTAAGGGAGACTCTTCTTGTTTGCTTCTGCTTCTTAGTTTGACCTGCTTTGACTCCCTGTCTTTGTGGTGTGAACTTCAATGGTAGGATGCCTGTGTGATTCAGTGGTACAATCTCCTTGATCTCCTGAACTTGGTGCTCTTGGGATGCGATTTGTGCTGTTTATATTGGCTTTATTGATGTAATTGGGCTTTGATTGTTGTTGGGTCATTCTTTGGTGGGTCCTCCCCAACAGCTGGTTGACTGAGGGTCATTCCACCCATCACATCTTGTATGCTGTTGTGCAGGTGCTGCCAGAAGAAAACCACAAAGCCCAGAAAACAAACCCACATCTGCAAAAATAACTCCCACCTGCAATACCACTATGAATAACAAATAAACCAGTATTAATAAGGATGTAAAGAGATTAAGACTATTATAAGAAAGGAGAGAGAATATGAGACAACCTGCTGAAAGAAAAATGATTTTGAGAAAGTAGAGGGAGGAGCACTAAAAGAAGTTGGGAATCAGAGCAATGCAAAGAGAGAAGTAAAATTTACATCATAAATAAAAAAGCAATTAAGGAGACAGAATGGAGTAAGAGAAGAGAAGCATATAGTTTAAAAAGAAATTTAAAAAAATAAAGTAGAAAGAGAAACAAAAACAGGAAATAAATAAATAAATAATAAAAATAGGAACCAAATTGGAGAAAAACATCTATCACAGCACTATCAACAAAAAAATGAGTTAAAATTATTGTGGGGGAATGGAGATAAGAAGAAAAGGAAGAAAGAAAAGCTTAAGAGATGTCTAGAGGAAAGGAAAGTGATTTTGAGATGACAGAAGGAGAGGAAATACTGAGTGAGGAACAAAAGCCAGGCTAAGGCAAGGAAAAATTAAAATTTGAAAAGAATATATATAATTTGAGACAAAAAAAGAGTAGGAGGCAGGAATGGTAAAATTTGATATTTGAAATACAAAAATAGTGAAGGTCTAGAGAGAAAACCGGAAAAAAATGCAACAATTACCCTATCCAAAACCAACGAACAAAAATTGCTAAAGGTGGAGAGAGAACACAGGTATTTTAAGAGTGGGAAAAAGAATGTGAGAAGATCATTAACAAGAAAATTGGTTTTGAGAGGCTGGACAGGGGAGAAATAGTAAGAATGCAGAATGGAACAAGTTGTAGCAAGAGAGAAAACAAAATTTTAAATGAAAATAAAAAGAGGAAAGAAGAAGGTAAAATAGGGTAAGAGAAGGGAGGAGCAAAATATGTGAATTGAAATAACCTGTAATGTAAAACCTGATGACTTAATATGCACAAACTTTAAGGACAAGAAATGAATGTTAAAAAGCTACACAGGAAAGAAAATATCACAAACCATGTAGAAGACCAGTTGGCTTTCATCTTGGAAGCATTTAGTATTTACCACTGTTTTTTTCTTTCTGGATCTGCCCCTGATGATGTCAGATGGTGACCCTGTCTGGCCTTAGGCAGCCTGTTCAAGACTACCAGGGATCTGCTGTCTGGGGCTGACTCTTTCAGTTGTTAATCTAGTCACTCTGCACATAGCAGTCAGGCTTAAGCACCACAGGTAGGGCAGAATCTCTCCTAGGGGCAGGGCTATTCCTTCCCCTCAGGCTGCTGCCACTCAGAGAGGTGTGGTCTGCCTGAGCAAGATGGCTGCTGCAGTATGGAGGATGACTCAGCACCAGGATCCTGGGAGCTACTCTCTCAGTTCTCTCCCCAAAGCCTCCATCCCCAGTCTCTCCTCAAGTGTCTCTAGTCCACTCTGCCCCGCCCCTTTGCTGGAGCCCAGGGTAAGTGGCTGAAACTGAAAATTTATGCATTATCCTTAAATTGCTCTTTGCATCTCCAGCTGTCCATCTCTAGCAGAGAGAAATCCTGTCGCTTTTCACAGCTGGATGTTATCTGTATACTTTTCGGGCTCTGGTGTTCTAGGCTGGGGATCCTAGCTTAGGGTTTAGATCCCACTCTTCTCAGGGGAATCCAACCAGCCGCTTCAATATCCCTCTGGCACTTCCCCTGCCACCCATGGGCACCCAGCCAACCCTCTTGTGTCTCTACCACCCTCCCTACCACTTACTTCTGTTGTGCTGAAGTTGTGTCTTCTGTCTGTCCTGGGTTATAAGTCTTCTCTCTTGTTCAGATGTTTGTTCCAGATGATATCTCCACATTTAGTTGTAATTCCAGACTGGTCCTAGGGGGAGGTTAGTGTAATTTCCTCTCACTCCTCCACTGTCTTGGATCTCCTCTGTTGGCTTTCTTAATGGTGCCATTTGAAGTGTAAAAAGTTTTAATTTTGATGAAATCCAATTTATCAATTATTTTTGTTTTACAAATTGTGCTTTTTTTTCTTACTTTCTCACCAATTTTGAATAACACTCTTATTATGGTGGTAACTCTCTTCTAAAGCATTATCTGCTTTGCAGGGTAAAACATAAGTTGCTGGGGAAAACATTTTGCTGCCAGTGCACCCTAAGCGTACAGGTCATTATCAGTTGAATTTTGCCTATGTATTCCTCACTGCCTGTCTATAACTTCCATCTGATTTCATGGGTAACTTTTCACTATTGGCTTAGTTCTGTAGCACAAAGAAAATGCTCCTTTTTAAAAGTATGCGTGACCCCACTGAACCTAAAATAACACAATAGAAAATTAGAGACAGTAATATTTGAGAGCCCACCCATAGAGCCAGATATTGCTTGAGTTATTGCTCTAACACCAGCAAAAAGAGTTTGGGCAAGTCTTTAGTGTCTCTAAACCGCAGGTACTTTTGTAAGAAAACAGTTATAGTTAGACCAGGCTTTCTTTGCACATTCTAAGCCTTCCATAATTGTCAGTCATCATTGTTATTATAATTATTATTGCTATCATTAATATTTAACTAAGACCAGCAAGAAACAACCCCAAAGTATCAAACTTCCTTGGAAATCAAAGATATTCCTGGCTACTCAATGTGGTCCCTGGACCAACAGCATCTATAGCACCTGGATGCTTTGTTAGAATTGCAGAATCTCAGACTCCACTGAGACCTGTTGAAATGGGATCTGAATTTCAAAACAGATGTCCATATGATTTGTGTGTTCTTACAGTTTGAAAAACACAAGAATCTTTCTAGCCTGGTGGGGAGAGTGAACACCCCCGCCTACTCATTCACCTCCTTCACCTCCACCAACATTGAACTACTAAACAATCCTTCCTTCACTTAACAGGAGTTCCTCAGGGAGACCCTGGTTTGGCCATGGCTTTCTTAACCTGAGTACAGGAGGCTAGAGAGAGTCTTGTTTTAACTTATCTTAACCTTTACAGTTGGTTGGTGTTCCTAGGAGGCTCAGTCTTGAGGGAGGTCACTGTACTCTTTCAAGAAAAAGATAACAAACTGTTAGCATAGATAAGCTATGGACAAACAAGCAGAAGTAGAAAGGATGGTTTTCCCCTCCCTAGGAACAGGCTAGCAAAACCAGATATCAAAGCTCTCAGTTAATCTTTTAAAGAGTCAACATCTACTTAAACTGTTAAAATATGAAGTATGGCTTTTTGGATGGGTATTTGTGGATTGGTGCTCTTTCTAAAGTCAGAGGCTCTTTAAGAGAAAAAGTCATCTTTCCAGTATAAATTAACAGAAAAGATATGACTTGGACCTCACTTGACTGCAAAACTCATCTGCCCCCAAATCTTTGAAGAGCACTGCTTCCAACTGGAAAACAAAGAATCCGTTCTCTCAATTTTTGATTTGGAAGTCCTAGGGAAACTGTAGGAAAAGTCACACCAGAAAGCCACACATTCTAGATTCTGTTTTGCTGAAGTCAAACTAGGACCTGCCAAGGAACTTCTCAGATCAAGGGGGAGAGGTGGAGAAGGTGGAGGGTGTTCAAGGACAAGTTCTATAAGCAGTAGAGCAGGATCTCCCAATGTGTTCCTTTTTCTTAGCCCTGCCCCTTCCATAAGGCAAGTGTTTAATACACATCAGGGAAACTATAGTAGTAACTGAGGCAGTGTGTGCAAAAGCTTTAGAGAAAGAGGAGGCATCTGAACTAAATCTTGCAGGACAGTATGAGTTAGAGAATTATGAAGGAGAGAAAACGTGGTCAAGAGGGCTATTTCATAATTGAGCTATAATTCACATATCATCAAAGTAATTCTTTTAAAGTATACGGTCCAGTGGTTTTTAGTATATGTAAGAAGTTGTACAACCATCACCACTATCTAATTTCACAACATTCATCACCCCAAAAAGAATCTCAGTACCCATTAGTAGTTACTCCCATTCCCTCTCCCCCAGCCCCTGGCAACTCACCTACTTTCTGCAACACGGCAGTTTTTAGGACAGAGAGTCAGGCTGCAGGGTGATTAGGTAAAAGTTCTTCAGATCTAGTCAGAGTAGACCAAAGGTATCCTTTTACCATGTTTTAAAATGTACCAGGTTTTCGTTTTACTTAGGTATGATGATGTTACCAGTCTGTGTGTCTGACATTTTAAAAGGTCAAAACTCAAAATGTAGGTTTGGAATAAAGAAAGATTTATTGTCTCAGAAGGTGCTAGTTCAGAAGATGGGAGACCTAATTCACAAATCCATCTTAAGATATAGAATTCAGGCTTCTTTTATCTCAAGGGAAGGCGAAATGGGAGGGGCTGTTTTTGTAAAACTCAAGCCACTAGACGAGTCCTCTCATGATTAGCATGTCTACATACAAGACAAAGCAGGAGCTATTAGCCTGGGTGCCATCACAACACAGGCTTGAAGAGATGGAGAGAGGCCAAGCATTTCACTCAGCTACAGTGAGGTCAACAGATCAGGAGACAAATACTACTAAAAATCACGTTTGTTGCTGACAATTTCAGAGAGGAGGGGCATGTCAGACCATGCAGGATCATATGGGAGAACACCAGTGTGGGTCAGGAGGCAGAAATTGAGGGGAAAGATGAGCCAGAGCCTTTATTGTGGTTTTCTCCAGAAGAAATAAGAAGTTAGGGTAGGCAAGCTTCACAGGTATAGCATTGGATAGTTTGAATGATTTCAGTGGGCTCTGAGCTATAGTGGTAGTTGTCCAATACCTGGTCCTGGGGTGATTTAGGATGGGGTAGGTCAGTAACTTATGCAAAGTCAGGTTTAGAGTAAGTGGCGGAACTGGGGTCTGACCCCAGAACTCATGATCTTAATCACACTATTGCGATGTCCCTATGTAAGGACTTACCCCCCGCCTTAAGAAGTTTCTAGGGATTCATGTGCTTTGTGTCAGGCAGGACCCCTAACTCAAATTAAATTGCCTTGAAAATATTGAAATATTCAGATTTAGAATTATTCCTGGCACAGCTGTTCAACATGAAACAGCTCATGAGTCATTAAATAGACTGCACTTAGGTGGGCCTGTTGTTGATATTGATCAGTTTCCTTGTTACCCCTTTTCTGCTCTTTTTCATTCAATAGCAAGTTCATTAAGAGTTACTAGGAGATCCTTCCTCGGTGCTTATTCCCTCCACAAAGTTAGAAATGAATTTTGTCTGTCATTCCTTAAGAAATAATTACAAGTACTATAATATATTATCATATTAAGGGTTTATTCAGCTTGTTTTGATTGGGGGGAGGGAGGAGTTATCTCAGGAGAGACTTTTTTTTTAAGGTTTAGAAAACCTTTTCCCTCTCATCCTCATTCCACCTTCCCAGCTGCAAGTGATTTGCCCTTAACTAATTCAGACTACTCTTCATTTCCTAAAACTGTTCAGTTTTGCTGCTAGGAAGGTTACCAATATCTAGTTCAGCATTTTCACTACTATGACTATGGCTACACTAATACTAATAATTCACTGTGGATATTATTAATACTAATACTAATAATTCACTGTGGATAACATATGATATATTTTTTTCATGCATTATGTTATTGAAATTCTGTGTCTCCTTTTTAAAGTATTAGGATATATGTGTGTGTATGTGTGTGTATTTATATATGTATGTATATATGTGTGTATATATATATACACACATATATATTTTCAAACCCTGCATCAAAGTTCAATAAATCGGAATAAACAAGGTTATCACTGCCAAAACCTCACTTAAATTCTGAGATAATTTCTCTCTTTTTTTGTTTTTTAATATATTTTTAATTGATTATGCTATCACAGTTGTCCCATTTTTTTTCTTCTCTTTATTCCCCTCCACCTGCACCACCCCACCCCCAGCATTCCCCCTACCCCTTAGTTCCTGTCCATGGGTTGTACATATAAGTTCAAGTTCTTTGGCTTCTCCATTTCCTATACTATTCTTAACCTCCCCCTGCCTATTGTGTACCTACTATTTATGCTACTTATTCCTCGTACCTTTTCTTCCCCCCACCCCATTTTACTGTTCATAGTTTTTGATCTTCTTCTTTTTCTTAGATAAGTACCTTTAACATTTCATATAAAAAGGCATGGTAATGATGAACTCCTTTAACTGTACTTTATCTGGGAAGCACTTTATCTGCCCTTCCATTCTAAATGATAGCTTTGCTGCATAGAATAATCTTTGATGTAGGTCCTTGCTTTTCATGACTTTGAAGACTTCTTTCCAGCCCCTTCTTACCTGCAAGGTTTCTTTTGAGAAATCAGATGACAGTCTTATGGGAACTCCTTTGTAGGTAACTCTCCTTTTCTCCTGCCGCTTTTAAGATTCTTTCCTTATCTTTAATCTTGGGTAATGTAATTATGATGTTCCTTGGTGTGTTCCTCCTTGGGTCCAACTTCTTTGGGACTCTCTGAGCTTCCAGGATCTCCTGGAAGTCTATTTCCTTGTCCAGATTGGGGAACTTTTCTTTCATTATTTTTTCAAATAAGTTTTCAATTTCTTGCTCTTCCTCTTCTCTTTCTGGTACCCCTAGGATTCGGATGTTGGAATGTTTAAAGCTGTCGCAGAGGTTCCTAAGCCTCTCCTCATTTTTTTAAATTCTTGTTTCTTCATTCTGTTCTGGTTGAATGTTTATCTCTTCCTTCTGCTCCCACTCATTGATTTGAGTCCTGGTTTCCTTCTCTTTGCTATTGGTTCCCTGTCTATTTTTCTTTATTTCACTTCGCATAGCCTTTGCTTTTTCCTCCACTTTGCGACCATACTCAACCAATTCAACTCCTCCAGCCACCACCTTGCTGCATGTCCTCTCTGCCCCAGCTGCCCATCTCCACCCCTCCTACCGATCTGGATGACTATTTCTTCTTTAACTCCTTGGTTGTCTGACTTCCATTCAGTTCAATTTTCTGGAAGTTCTAGTTATTTTTTGTTTTTAAATTTGTTGTTGTCCTTCGTTTGGTTGTGCTAGGAGGCAAAGTGTATCTACCTACACCTCCATCTTGGCCAGAAGTCTGAAGGACAATTCTGAGATAATCTCTTGATGAGGAAAGGAAAGAATGTTATTGCTACAACCTTGGAAATTTTTCCAAACCTAGATTATGCCCATGAATAACTGGCAGACAGGAACATTCCCTATGATGCATATCATGGTGAAAAAATAATAAATCTCAGAGCCACAGTTATTGCTCAATTTCCTTATTTAACAGATGAGGAAACTAAAGCTCAGAGAGGTTAAGTTACTTGACCAAGTCACCCAGCTGGGTAGAGGTCATACCAGGACAAAAGGCCAATTTTTCAATGTAGCATGAAAATAGAACCATAGCCCATAGGGAGATAAAGCTCAGAAGAGACCTGTCAACCCCTGATTTCTAATGCACTGAGCCGTACTGCTCAACAAACCTCAGTCAATAATTGAGAGCTGTACTCATTTTCTATTGCTGCCATAACCAATTGCCACAAGTTGAGAAGCTTAAATAACACAAATTTATTATCTTATTGTTCTGGAGATCAGGAGTCTCACACACATTTCTCTAGGCTAAAATCATGGTGTTGGTAGAATTGCCTTTCTCTCTGGAGGATCTAGGGGAGAATCTGTTTTCTTTGGCTTTACGGTTGTTGGCAAAATTCAGTTCTTCAGTTTTAAGATCAAGATTCCAGATTTTTTGCCGACTACAGATGGAGTGCCCTTCCTAGCTGCTAAAGACATTGCATTTCTTGGCTCATCACCTTGTCTTCTATCTGCAAAGCAGTGGCAAGTCGAGTCCTTGTTATATCATATCGCTCTGACCCTTCTTCCACAGCCTCATCACTCTCTTTCCACAACTGGGAACATTTTAAGGATGCATGTGATTAAGTTGAGACCATCTGGATGATACAGGATAACCTTCTCATCTCAAAGTCCTTACCATTAACTGAATCTGCAAAGTCCCTTTTGCCACATAAAGTAAAATGATCACGGGTTTCAGGGGTTTGGATATGGTGTTGCTGGGGACAACATGCTGGGATAGTAACCCACTTCCAGAGAGATGTCAGCATGAACCTCCAGCTCTCCAACTGCTCCACCTTCGTCACTGGCCTTCTTCCTCACATTCACTTGCATTATCATTTCCACTGGACAACTTCCTTTGAGGCCCGTGACACTTCTCTTTTCAAAATAATGGATGGCTCTTTATTGTATGCTTGACTGAATGCAACTACTCACCCTGGCATTCAAGGTCTTCAGTGACATGATATTTGGTTTCTGGCTTTCTTTTGTTCATGTCACCACAATTTTTTCTTGCAAATCATTTTCTTTTGCCAGTGGAATTCTCAATCTTCATCTTATGCATCAGACACTTTCACACTTCTGTACCTGAACCCATATTATTTTCCTGTCTATACTGTCCTTATCTCTTCATCTCTTAATTTCCAAATTCTAAAGTTTTCCAAACTCAACTTAAATATCACTGCTTCCTTAAAGTCTTTCCTGTTCCTTATCACCATCATTAGGGCTAGAAAACCATTTTTCTTCTAATTCCTTATGGCTCTCATATATCTCTTTTTAATAACACTACCATGCTCTGCTATGATAGTGTTATCTAATAGTGTTATGTATTGCTACAAAACAAACTATGCCAAAATTTTGTGACTTGAAGCTACAATTTATTATTATAGTTTATAATTCTTTGGGTCAAAAATTTGGTCAGGGCACAGCAAGGAGCTTCTTCGTTTTGTGGTTTCTGGAGCCTCAGAGAATTTGACTGGAGTTTTTCTCTTGCTCGCTCTCCGCACAGAGTTTGACACATACCTTACTCAGACTTCCCTGCAGTGTGCTGGCTCCTGGGTAGCAAATGTTACATGGCTACTCAGGGCTGCAAAACAGCAAATGGGAAGCTGCCAGTCATTTCAAAGGTGAGCCTGGACCTTGCATAGCATTGCTTCTGCTTCACTTTATTGCCCAGAGCAGCCACATACCACATACAAGGAAAGAATTGGACCCCCTTATTCCATGGGAAGAGTACCCAAGGATTTGACAGCATCTTTTAAATAACATGAATCATTTTCTAGGTACTTTAGTATGTGCCTGATAACATCTCCAAGACTGTGAACTTGAGTGTGATTCATTTAGTAGCTCCCATGGTGCCTAGCACAATACTTGGCCCATAACAGGAACTCAGTGATTTGTTGTATTAATAAATAAACATGTTTAGCAGGTTCTTCTTGCCAAAGATAACCACATCTGACTAATTCTCCAGAATAAAAAAGAGTAGGGGTGGGGAGGACTAGAATTCTTTTAAGGTCATCTAAAGTGTTTTTTAAATGTACATATGTAAAATAGACCATATGCTATAGAGGGCAGACTGTAGGCATGACTACAGCGCTTATAATGGGAATTATGGCTAATCAATTTGGGTTTGTATTGACCCAGTCTTTCTAACTGAATTACAATAAAGCATCTGCTTTCTGTCAAACTCCAGCTTATGAGTGGGAAAGTCACACAGAAACCCATTTCACATCGATTTTCAGTGCTGCCTAATAGTTTGTTTTGCTGATTCAATCAATATTTAAATCTGTAATAACGGAGTAGTTAAAGTGCTTGCCATTAAACTTGTTTTTATCAACTCTCTGCACTGAGGTTACATAGTATCATTATCAGCTTTTAGAAATTAAAATCATTTCTTTCAAAATCCAATTTTTCTTCCAAAATGTTGCACCTCTTTTAATTTTAGCCATTTGTGTCATAAAAACTACCTTTCTTTTTTGTAAGAAGAGCATTGAAAAAGTTTTTCAAAATAAAAAATATTTAATAATAGCAAAAAGATAATGATCACAATAATAAGTCAGTTATGATTTTATAAAGATAAAATGGTTAGAAGGCAGCGTAAAGAGTGAGAAAACCTGGGCTGAGCCCTGACCAGTGTGGCTCAGTTGGTTGAGTGTCACCCTGCAAGGTGAAAGGTTGTTGGTTAGATTCCCAGTCAGGGCATATGCCTGGGTTGCAGTCGGTCCCCTGTTGGGGCATGTGGGAGAGGTGGCTGGTGGATGTTTCTCTCGCACATCCATGTTTTCCTCCTTCTCTTTCCCCCTTCCTTCTGAAAATAAATAAATAAAATCTTTAAAGAAAAAAAGAAAGCATGAATTGAAAAGAGTGCACTCCTAGGTACTGATCCTGGCTCTTCTACTTTCTAGCAAATTGCCTAATTGTTCTGAGTTTTTTTTCTCCTTACCTGCAAACCATAACTAATAATATCTAACTCATAGGGCTGTTGAAAGGATTAAATGGACAATGTACATTGCTGGCACCTCTTGAGTACTCAGTAAATGTATTATCATTTTTACTATTGCTTTAATAATTTCTTAGTAAGGATAATGTCCCTAAAGAACTCACATTCTAGGAATAAAGAAAATACAAAGGCATGAAGAAAAAGAAGAAGAGGAGGAGGAGATGGACCAAAAAGAAGGAGAAGGAGGGGGAAGAGAGATAGGAGAAGGAGAAAGAAGGCATAAAATCATGAAAGATTCAGAAGAGATGAGGGGGGTGAAGGACATCAGTGGAGATGCATTGGCCTTGAAGGGTTTTGACTGAGAGGCTGAATATGCAAATGGACAATGGCAAGAACACACATGTCCATAGAATTCTGACAATCTCTGCAGCAACTACCCTAAGAAGCCAAACCACAACCTCTGCAGCTTTTGGCCCAGAGCAGTTAAGGCTCAGTCAATGACTGCCAACATTTCTATTTTTTGCCCCCATTCCCAGCTAAGATCTAATCAGAGAAAGCCAGATACTTCCCAGTCCAATCACAGAAGATAACCAACTTCTATTTCAATAGTTAACCTAACTCCAGCTTCCCCACATCAACGGTTTCCAATCAGAGCACACCTGAAACCTTCTCTTTTTCTCACTACAAAGCTTTCCCACTCTTCTAATAGCCATTGAGTCTCTGCCAAACATAAGTGATAGTGGCTGACTCTCTTGTGTATTAGTGTCCTAGGCCTGCCATAACAAATGACTACAAACTTGTTCTTAAAATAACAAATTTATCATCTCACAGTTTTGAAAGCTAGAAACCTGAAATCGAGGTGTTGGCAAAACCATACTCTCTCCCCGGCTTCCCTTAATGTCCAGCGTTGCTGCCAATCCTTGCTGCAACTTGACTTGTACATGCAACACTCCAATCTCTGTCCCCATGATTACATGATATTCTCCCCGTGTCTCTGTCAGATCTCTCCTCTTCTTATAAGATCACTGGTCATGTTGGATTAAGGGCCAACCCTACTCCAGTATGACCTCACCTTAACTAGTTACATCTGCTAAGACCTTGTTTCCAAATAAAATCAAGTCCAACCCAGTCTACTTTGTTACAGAGTCAAGTGTTTCCACATGACTTGGGAGAATAGTAGCAAAGGGTTGGCATGTTGAGGAAGCAAAACAGTAGGGAAAGCATGGGACATGTAGTGGGGTAAGCTATCTGCTGTAACAAACAAGCCTTAACACACTGAGTTTATTCTTCATTCAGTGTCAGGTGATGACATTCTTTTTAAAGATTTTATTTATTTATATTCAGAGAGAGAGGAAGGGAGGGAGAAAGGGAGAGAAACATCAATGTGTAAGAGAAGCATCTATCAGCTGCCCGCAACCCAGGCATGTGCCCTGACCAGGAATTGAACCGGTGATCTTTCGGTTTTTGGGAGGATGCCCAACTTACTGAGCAACACCAGTCAGAGCCAGGTGGTGACTTATTTAGGAATGCAGGCTTCTCCATCATGGGCTCATTTCACTTCTACTCATGTTCATTGACCTGAACTCAGTGAGATCACACCTATTCTAAGGGAGGCAGGGCAATGTGGCATAGCTGGGTGCCCAGGAAGAACAGAACATATTGTAGTAGCTTGAAACCCAATTATGGAGAAGAGAAAAGCTCATCTCTTCTGTTCTCACATCCCTCCCCTCTCCTACTGCCAGATGTATCCCAAACTGCTAGCTTTGTGAGGAACTCCAGCTTCTGAAGGCCACCTTCTAAATAGTAACCACCTCCTAAACAATCCTTTCCTTGCTTCCCCTTATCAATATGACACTAAGCCGTTCATGAAGGATAAAGGCATAATACGTTATTCCTCTGAGGGGGTATCTACAGTATACCAAGAGATCCTGATTTCCCCCAAAGAAATAAACCTCTAATAGTAAAGTCACAAGTCTCAAAAGTAAGACTGTGAGGTAGAATTAGGGAAGAAGATGCTTCAGGGAGGGCCCTTCTAATCACAGTGAGTAAAGTCATTCGTCCTGTACCTAAGGGGTAGGCCAACCCAAAAAGGCACTATTAGAAGAGGATTAGTGGTCAGGTATTTGGACTTTAGAGAGACCCCAATTTAAACCCCAGTTTAGCCATTTTTACCAGCTATATGAAGCAGTACATATTTCTTTAACATCTCTGATCCTTGGTTGCCTCAGCTATAATATGGGACAAAAATAGAACCTACTTCATTTATTGTCTTCAGAATTAAATGAGGTAAGATACAAATTGTGTACTCAATAAGTGATAGTGATAGTCAGTGGTAACCATTAAAAGTTGCTAATTTTTTTTCCAGAGATGATGGAGTTAAATTTTTTAAATCCCCAATTCAAAGTATCTAAAAATCTAATTACATTGTCCAACGCATGCATCCTGTAGCTCATTTGGGAATTCCAGCACGGTGGGACCCTCCTTTCTTCATCTCTGTATTCTTCCCACCCTCTCCCCTCATCCACCAGCCTATTGCTTTGTGTGTAGTAAGTGCTCAAGAGAAGCTCAAAGCTCCAAGTGCTGAGAAATAAGAAAGTGATCCTTGAATTATTGTAATGACTTATAATTAATGTGATGAATGAAACGTAGTTAATATTTTGAAGGAAAGCAGAGCTCTCTGTCAGAGACAAGCAGATCCTAATTTTTGGGATCCTGCATTTAGACATTGCTGCTTTGGCCCTAATGCTCACAGGAGCCTTTGGGACTTTCTTGTCTAAAATAGACTTACAAAGGACATAGCATCCATCACTCTGCCTCAGGATTCAGGCCTCTACAGTAGGACCATGCCCGTCTTTTTTTTTTTTTTTTTTTTTTTTTTTTTTTTTTTAACAAAACTCCCCTTAGTCTGAGAATTTGGTGTGGTGAGGTGCACATGAGACTAATGCCACCTGGGGCCTGGTGACCACTCAGGAACTCAGTCGTGTATTTAGTCTTCACAGGGTCACCCACCCTAAAATACTTAGATTCATGTTCCTTCGACCTCCCATCTGCACTAAGGGACAGAAGCCCCTCCCAACGGTCCTCAGTGGGAATGAAAGAATTGTGCTGCTCTCTTCAATGCGGCTCTAGGAAAAATTCTGCCAAGTGATGACCACCACAATATTTTCCCCATCTGTGCCACTTGGCTGACCCTGAACACCCTAGTAGGAACTTACCTTGTGATTAGGGGTCCTGGTGGCCATGGCTCGCCAAGGTCAGAAGGGCCCCAGTTTGTTCTCTTGTGTAGATGCCAGTGCAGATCTGTCAGGAGTCAGTTTTCTTCACACCATGACCTGGGACAGCACTTCAGAGCTCCTTCAATGTCTTTTTAGTTTACATAAGAGAACATAATGAATCTGGTTGTTTAAGCTTTTCATAAGGAAGTGTAGAAACCCTTAGTTTAGCCCAAGATGCAACTTTTTGCTATTTGAATAATAAGCATGCCTAACAAGAATTCTGTGCATTATTCAATTGTAGCCCTCCCAATTCCTAATTCGCTCAAGTCCTTGGTATTTAATAAATTCTATTATATTCTATACAGGAGAAATTAGGTAATTGTTGAATTTTTGGTTTTCTTTTTGTTCTTTTCTCTGTTTATGACTTCAAATTCTTTACAGCCATGGCTGGGTACATAATAACATAATGAAAGGCTCAAAGAGATTAATCTATAGAATGAAGTGTGAGTTGCACTACTGGAGAGTTTTGTCCAGTTATTTATCCAATTAATAACTCTGTGATGTGGCATTTACTGTTCAGGCTCTGAAGGGACAGCAAAGAACAATACCGACAAGCTCCCTGCTCTTGTGGAACTTATATTCCAGCAGAAGGAAACTTGCAATATGCAAATAAATTAATTTATGAACAAGAACACCTTAAAATAGTAATAGCATTATTGAGTAATTTTAAAAGGTGACAGGAGAAAGAGGAACAGGAGAGAGGAGGGGTCGCTTCAGCTAGAGGAGTCAAGAAAGGCCCCTGAGAAGCCAGAGCTGAGCTGAGCTTGAGAAATAAAGTGCTCCTCTGGGAAGACCTAAGACAGAGCGTAGCCATCCATGGCCCATTGCTCAATCCCACCTGACATCAGTTTTTGTGTGGCCTGCCAGCTAAATACGGGTCTTATATCTGTTTTTGTTTTTGTTTTTTTATTTTTATTTAGGTGGGGAGGGGTTACATTTTTAAATGGTTGAAAACAAATCTAAAGTAAAAAATATTTTGTGGCACATAAAGCAATATGAAATTCAAATTTCAAGGTCCATCAAAGTTCATTGGAAAAAAGTCACATGCACTCACTTCTACACTGCCTACAGCCACTTTCAGGCTACAGTGATTGAGATCAGTGGTTGCAACAGAGACCTTATGGCACTGAAAGCCTAAAATATTTACTACCTAGCCCATTAAGAGAAAGTGTGTTAACTGCTGGTCTAAGAGAAGAGCATTCAGATAGAGGGACATGCTAAGTCATACAGTATGAAGATTTGTAGGACAGTAGGAAGGCTGAAACAAGGGGACAAAGATGACGTCTGAGAGACAAGCAGAGCCCAGAGCACATAAACACAGGATATTTTTGTCATCTACTCATATGCTACCATATGTTTTTGTCTAGTCTCTACTTCAGATGATTCAAGCTACTGAAAGCAAAGCCAATGTTTCCTCATTGTAATGGACAAAATTTTACCCCATTCTTCTTGATTGGCTTGGCCTGGGAGCTCATAAATCTTCCTCTTGCATCGCTTTTGCTCAGAACAGTGATTTACCAACTAGAACAGATGACGAGAATCCAAACTGTGCGACTTATTGTGTGACCTGGAGCAGGTTACATAATCTCTCTGTGCTGCAGTTTCCTCATTTGTAAAGTAGGGCACTACTACCCAACTTAAGGATTTCTATGAAGATTAAATGAAATCCTACACATAAACCCTAGTAAGTGCTGTGATTATCTGCTGCTATTATTATTATTGAGCAAAAATGTTACTTGGCAAATGTGGATACCTGGCCCCACCCCCAGAAATCCAGATTCAGTAAGTCTAGGGTGGGGCACAGGAATCTGCCACAAGGTATATGAGCCACACCGTTGAGAAATATTGCCCCAGGAAAACAGGTGTGGGGCCACCTGGCCTGGCAACATGACCTGGCCTGGAGCATCAATAAGCAGTAACTATGTTATCTTCAAATGGTTAAAGAGTTTGGGGTGGGATTCTTTTTTTCTTTTTTATGCAAGCCAAATTTGAAGTTGAACAAAGAAATGGAGAAAGAGATAAGGATGGCAATGGGGTGGGCCTCAAACGCAAGCCACTCCTCAAGAATAACATTAAGTACTCATTGCAGGCAGGGTCCTCTGCAGATGAAGCTGTTTACAGAAAAAGAATTCTGTGTGTAATTACTTCCACCCTTGTCCTGTGGATAAGAGTCTTTGTATTGTATTTCATTAGGGAGCTATTACAGAGGGAGGCAGGGCTTCTCCCCTCTTCCTCCCCCCCACCCCCATTAGTCAGAGCTGCAGCACCCAGGAAGGTGAGTGAGTGAAACAGGACTGATGTAAAGAAATAGGGAGTAGTGAAGACTGTGTTGAACCAGAGAGCACATGCTTCACCTACAAGGCTAGCTGCTTCTCTTCTCCTGCCAATGTGGTAACACAGGAATGCAGACAGAGAATGACCAGGTACTCCAATTTTCCAAAAGAAGTCAGATATCCAAATTTCTATGTAATATAATCCCATTAATAAATGTGGGCAAGTAATTCAATTTTTTTAAACCCTTTTTGGGCAAAAAAACAAAACAAAACAAAACAAAACCCCACATCTGCTGGCCGGATGCTGCCTGTGGGTGGGCCTCCAATTTGCAGACTCTGGTTGAGGCTGAATATTTAACGGTTTGGGACCTGAGTCCCCGACTCCCACCTATCCATGTGGCCTGGTGGAGGAACAGGATCTGCTCTAGGACAGTGAGTCTCAACCTTAGCTACACATTAAAATTACCTGAGGAGGGAGATTACATATTGATATCCAGGCTCCATATCAGAGCTTCTGATTCAATTGATCCAGGTGGAGTTCCCAGGGAATATGTAGCCAGATTTGAGCTCCACTGTGCAAGGTCAAGACCAAACGGGCGTGTTTGGTGAAGAAGATGGTCTTGGGAAGAGAATGCCCTGAAGACCAGGCTAGCAACTCCTCTCAAGGTGTTAACTTTCTGTGCTCCCTCTTGTTCTATGGAGAAAAGTCACATAAACAGTTATGAAGGAACTGACATTACGGAAAGTTATATTTTCCAATGTCATTCAGATGCCTCCAGGCCATCACTAAAGTTTCACAGCTAAGTACAGCTTTATGAGGTGGTGGTGATGGTGGTCATGGTCATGGTCATGGTCTTCGTGGGGGAAATAAGGGACAAGGTAAAGGCTCCTCCTGCTCCTCTCTACTAAAGCTGTAGCAGAGATGTTGCAGCCCCCTGACATGGCTGATATCTAGAGTCCAGGTGACCCACAGCAGCCCAGCAGGAAGAGTCTGCAATGCAGGGAAGCTGGCAGGCTGCCTCAGCGGCAGAGTTAACATAACATTGCAGACCAAAGTGACCCCTAAAGCCAGGGTAGGGGCTTGATGTTTGGTGATGAATTCCTAATCTTTGATACTTATCCCAGTGTTTGTTTGGTCATGGTAGGCTATAGATTTGTGATGAAGGAACTGAGAAAGAGAGAGAGAGAGATTGAAATCAATGGTTGACCTTACTGCCCTTCTGTCTTTTGAGACCATTTCTTACTCTCCTTGTTCCCTCCTGATGAGCAAATGCAAGGTCTAGATAGGACATGGGTCCACTAAACTTTTAAAGCCACTGGGCTTTCCAGAAGTTCAGGAGTACCAGGGTGGTTCTGTACAAGGCTTCACTCACGTGCATTAATTGGCCCTTAACACACAGGAAGACAGCAGTGAGTATTTACCTTGGGGGTGGGGGCAGTTTCAACCAGGATCCAGATTCCTAGATTTTCTGTACCCATGATCCTCCCTGTGAAGTCAACAGGAGCCCTGCTCAGGGTGTCCAGAGAAACGAGGACCTGGTCTAAATGAATTGTTAGCAGAATGTATTAAAGTGCTAAAGTAAGATTGAGTTACCCAGAGAAAATAGAACTTGGACAGAAGAAACTGCAATCAGAACCATCTGAAGGGAGTTCTATGGTCAAAGAAAAAGAGGAAAATGTATTTTTAAAATTCAATTAATGTGTTCAGTTGCCTCACAGGATATAGAGACCCATTGTCTTTCACATGTTTAAAATGTGAATTGCCAATTAATGATGTGATTGGCAAATTGCACTACAATTAAAAACATAGCAATGTTGTCTGAGGCAATTAGAGTAACTGTCTTCTGTTAATTATGGGTTGATGGATTTTGCATGCTGCCAGCAATTACCTTTTGAGTCTCAGCTTTTCTGAACATAATCCAAATCCATAAAGACATTGATATAATAAGAACTGTCTTCATTGATGGTGTGCCTGCCATATTTTTAGTGTGTTTTAAGGTATGTAATTATTTTTAATTAGGTATCCATGAGACATTTTCTTCATGCATGTTTTGCTAGGCCATCATTAAAGAACCTTATAACCAATATGAGAGAAGAAGGGAATAGAAAGAAGTCAGACAAAACTCAGGTTATCTATATACTAGCTGGATACTTTGGGAAAATTGCTTAGCCTGTCTGGGCTTTAAAGCAAAATATATAGCTTCCAAGGATTCCTAGGAGACTTCTATGAGATAATATTTATATATCGCTAAGTAGTGTACATGATACATTGGAGATGTTCAATAAAAGTAGTTCTTGTTTTTTCAGAAGTAGCAGGGATATCCTCTCAACTATTTAATTATAGCAACATGGATAATAATGGATGTTAAACCCTTGCAATTACTATTCTTACATCTAGGACTGCCATGTATAGCCATCCAGCTTATACCCTGCACCGCTATTGACACTGAAGTCTGTGTGCATATTGCCCCCATGGAGTTGTGCATTGTACAACCTTCATAACTAAACATGTCTGCTCTGCTTGCAACCAGGATCCTAAAATTAAATCCTTTTTGATCTTTGTCCTCAGATGAACGTGTTCTATTTTTGTTCATTAGACCTTCTCTTAGTTGGGCTTTTTCATCAGTATTGATCAGGGGTTGGCAGATTTCTACCTACAAATCTAATGTGATCTGCAGCCTGTTTTTGCAAATAAGATTTTGTTGGAATGCAATTATACCCATTCATTTACGTATTGTCTACAACTCCTGTTGAGCTACAGTGGCAGAACAAAGTAGTTGCAACAAAGGCTGTATGGTCCAAGAAGCTGAAAATATTTGCTTTCTTGCCCTTTACCAAGAAGATTGTTGAACCCTGGTATTGATGACTAGCCAAATATCTGTTTATATATTAATTCCAGAGAAACAAGATGATGTCTGTTTTTTTTTTCTTTGTTGTTTGGTTTTTCCCTCACACCTCTCATATTACTGGGCCAGGAGATGGGGGTCGATGTTTTTCCTGGTCTTCACTGTCAATTCTAGGCTTCTTCTTCCTTCCTCCCCCAAAACCCTGAAGCTCTGAATTTCATGATTTTAGTTCCTCCCATCCACTCCCCCATCCTTGTGGCAGTCATTAACTGATCCCTGAAAATTTTAGCCCCTGGCTCTTTTTCACTCTTTCAACAATCTTCCCATCATAATTCTTGGTAATTTTCATAACTATTTTCATGAGTGATCTTTCTATGATCCTGATCTCTCAGGTCTTAAATCAGAACATATCCAGTGATTTCACTTTCATTCAACATTCAACAACTACTTATTGAGTGCCAGACCTCCCTCTTCCATAGTCTCTCAGCTACTCACTCCCATGGTCATCCCCAACTTTGTCTTTGTCAAGAAGAACCACCCCTGCCCAGTTAGGCCACCATGCTCACTTCTCGTAGCTTTGACTTCAATGACTGCCAACTTCTCTGGGGCCTATTCCACTGATCCCACTCCCTTTAACAGTTCCTCACCCCTTTCTGTATTTGTGTCCCTTGCTGCCTAGCTTAAATTTCATGTCCTTTTGCTATAATTACTCCTTAGCCTGTACTCCCATGCCCTCTTGCCCCTTCATTGCTATTCTGGCAAAACCTCAGTCCTGGTTATGCCTGGTACTGGACCAAACTTGCACCTGAACACAAGAACTTGACTAAAGAGAAACATATGACCATGCTGATTAGTCTCACTTTAATTTATATCCTCTAACCTCGAATGGACACTTACGCTCCCTGCTAATCTTACTCCATTTTCCTTCCTCCAATTTCCATCCGTGATTACTTTATACCTTCTCATTGCTCATTAAACCTCCAATACCTCCACCCTATTCTCTCTCTCAGTGATCCCACCTCCTATTTCACTGAGGAAAAGAAGCAATCAGAAGAGAACATCCACCAACTCCCACCACCATAGCCTCATGCTTCTTGGCATATAACCTGTCTTCCCACTTGTAAGGGTCTGTGGTCCCAGCTAAGACCAACCTCTCCATTTGCCCGCTGGATTCTGTCCCCTCTTACCTATCCAGGAGTATTTCTCCTACCTTTCTCTTCTTCCCTTCGTACCATATTGGTTCTTCCCATTTTGTACAAGTATATTTTCATCATTACAAATATGTTCCTTCTTTCATTTCAAAACAAAACAAACTCTCTTCACTCTATTCCCCTCTCCAGCTACCACCCCATTTCTCTGTTCCCCTTTATAGAACAATCCTCAAAAGTGCTCTCTAGCACTGGCCAGTGTGGCTCAGTTGGTTGGGTATCATCCTGAAAAACTGAAAATTTGCAGATTGGATTCCCGGTCAGGTCACATACCTGGGCTGTGTGTTTGGTGGGATGTGTGCATGAGGCAACTGATCAATGTTTCTTTCTCAAATGTTTCTCTCCCATTCTTTTTCCCTTTCTTCCCCTCTTTCTAGAATGCATAAAAGTAAAAAAAAAAATTTAGGTGCTCTGTATTCTCATTGTGCCCAATGTTTATCTTCTATTCTCTCTTTAGTACTTGAATCATGCTTTTTCCTTTAACCTATCAAAAGTACTCTTGTCAAAGTCACAAATGACATCTATATTGCTTAATCCAGAGTTCAGTTCTTACTCTCACCTTGACCTTCCAAAAGTGCTTGAGCCCTGACCAGGTGGCTCAGTTTGTTGATCCCATACACCAAAAGGTTGAGGGTTCAATCCCCAGTCAGGGCATATACCTAGCTTGCAGATTCAATCCCTGGTTGGAGCATGTATGGAGGCAACTGATCAATGTTTCTGTCTCACATTGATGTTCTCTCTCTCCCCCTGCCCACCCTTCTCTCTCTCTAAAAAATCAGTAAACATATCCTTGGATGAGGATTTAGGAAAAAAGTGTTTTGAAACTGTTGACTGTCCCTCCCACTTAGCATGTTCTTCTCAGGAGAGAGGGACTGGAGTTGTGAGAATCATCTAGGAGACCCTGGGTACATTTGGACTGATTGTATTAAATACAAGAGAGGGCTCCTTTCTGTAGGAGCCTCACCCTTGTAAAATACACAGTTCAACTGGGATGAGATGGTCCCTCATTCCTGTGTTGCTTAGAAAAACCTAGTGGCTGAGGGGAAGGTAGGGTGGAGGGGTGGACGTAAGGAGAAGAGTTGGCCCTGAGTTGAATCCTGTTCCCTGATTTATAAACTGTGACCTTGGCTGGGTTACCTATACTTTCCAAGACTCAGTTTTCCTGTGTGTGTTTTTAAAAATTTAAGTGTAGATGGGAATGCCTACCACTGCATAAGCTTATTGTAAAGAAAAAAATGAATTAATGTTAGAGAAATCTTGAAATCATAGTTGCAAACTCAAATGTCTGCCAGGATAAGCAGGTGGGAAAATTAAATTAAGAGAGTGAACAGATGCCTACCTCTTAAAAATAGGTCAAGTTCAATTTTTTTAAATAAATACACTGGGCCAAATGAATCCCACCTGAAGGCCAAGTTTGACCCACTTTTGTTGCCTGGAAGGCATCTGAAACATAGTAGATATTTGGTTAATACTATATTTCTTTTGGAAGTCCACATTGGTCAGTTAGTCCATCAGTCAGTGACTACTGCTTTCATGCCTGTGACATCCATTTGACGTGTCCTGAGCCCCTCCATACCAGGTGCTGTGTGAGATAGAATAGTGGTCCCCACCCTCAAGCTCTGCTTTCTAAAACAGGCATACAAATTGTAAAAATAATTGCCAACTGTGAAAACTGTTGTGAAGACACACAAAGGAATGAAGCATTGTTTTTGTTTTGTTTTGTATTAATGGAAGAGGAGCTGAGAATTCACTCTATTAAAAAGAAGGTATATAAGAGTGATGTTAAGAGCTCTGGTTCTGAAGTCTAATTTCCTGACTCTGTGACCTGAAGATAACTTTGCTCCTACCTCCTAGGGCTACTGAGGGGATTGAAGGAGTCAGTGTATTTAAAGCACTCAAGTCATTCCCCAGCTCATGGCCACAGAGGCGAGCTACAAGGCAGGTAAAGGGCTTTAAGTGTGAAGTTGGTAACTAGGGTTGTAATGGAGGCGACCACCTTGTCCTGATTTACATAGAACTTCCCCTATATTGGTGCTGGAAGTTGTGTAACCTGGGAAACACCTCAGCTCTGGGCGTATCTAGATGGTGGGTCACCCCAATGCTACTTCTGGCTGTTAAGTAGCTGTGTGACTTTGAGACTGCCTTATCCCTTCTCCAGATCTGTAAAATGAGGAATTCAGATTAGATGGGTGGCTCTGAAACAGAGGCATGAAAATCTCCTGCTGTTAAAACAGGGAGTGCTGGGCCTCACCCCAGGGTTTCTGGTCCAGCAGGTCTAGGGGGAGGCAGGGCCTGACCCACTGCACTAGATGATCACAAATGTCCATTCGTCCTTTAAGAGTCTGTGATTTCAGGACTACTTCTTTTGACCTACTTATGGTCTTTATAGAAAAATCGGTTTCATATATAGAAAGTCACTTATTCATTCAATCAAGTATTCATTTGACACTATTTACTGAACCCCTGCTATTTTCCAGGCATTCTTCTAGATTCTGGGAAACTAGCAGTCAACAAAACCATAAGATGGCAAACTCCCTGATGGGAGGAACGGAGCTAACTTGGCTCTGTACCCTGCCCTGCCCCTCCCCCATATCATGCACAGTGAAGGCACTTAACAAATGAGAGCCGGAGAAGAGTGCAAGATAATGCATAAGGAAGCAGTAAGTTGTCCCTGCAGAACTTACACCAAGACAACCACTGGGTAAGTAAATTAGTCTGTGCCCAAGCCAAGAAGTACAACCTCTACTACTCCCATTCCCTACCAAACACACACCCACACTCCATAGTATCTCAACGTCAACTTTATAGCTGGTATTCCATTTTTTGAGATTCATTCATTTGTCTCTTATGAAAAATAACATAAACTCTTTGAGCCTTATCTGACCATTCCAAGAAGAATATAATAGGATTACAATTGTTTCATTCTTTCAGTTATTTGGGGGCGAGCTACATGGTAGAACCTACATGGTATAACAAAGCAGGTACTCTGCATTTCTTTCATGCCTATGTTGTTGGAAGAAAGAAGGGAGCTCATTTTTTTGGCCTATGGAAGAACCAAATATTTGTTACACAAGAAGTTTTGGTCATAAAAACCACATCAGTCCTTTGGCATGTTGCATTCAATCAAGGATCCTGACAAACATGTCAGGAAGGTCAACTGGTAACACTATTTTTTGGCAGTCCTAATGACAGGTTTATTTGATTAGACTTTATCCACCCCTCCCCTGAACCTACTCATGTTTTACTGCAGGTCCACTTAACCACACATATTGTCTCAGTTATCTGTGACTGCATAAAAAATCACCCCCAAATTTTTGCTGGTCACCATTTGTGGTTAAGAAAGTTGGACAAGGCTCAGTGGTATGGCTTATCTTTATTCATGTGGGGCTGGCCAAGCTCATCCATGTAGCTGGATTTATCTGGTGACTATACTAGGCTAACAGGCCCCAAATGGCTTCATTCTCATGTTTGGGGTTATGGTGCTGGCTGTTCTCTGAGCTGCTGAGCTTTCTTCTACATAGCCTCTTTTTCGTCATTTTCTCTTACCCTCTGAGTCCTTCACACCTAGCAGAGCCTGGACTTCTTTCCATGCAGCTCAGATAAGAAGAGGTAAGAGTTGAAGCCATCAGGCTCAAAACTGGCACATTGTCACTTCCACCACATTTTATTGATCAAAGCAAGTCACAGGCCATCCCTGATTCAAAGAGGGAGAGGACATATACTCTACCTCCTGATGGCAGAAATTAGTGGTGGCCATCTTTGCAGGCAATCAATCTACATACTTACTTTTTCTCAATCTTTGTCAATGAACTTCAAATAAGAAAGAATAGTGTTTCTTAAGTGGCAGTGAGGGGATCTGGTGGCAAGGCAAAAGTTTTTCTTTGATTTATAGCATCTAAATCCAAGAAGAGTGTCAGAACTCCCCAAGGGAAATAAGAACATTTAAATGATTGTCTAAAGAATGTAGCTTGGGATAAGAATGACAGTGGAAAGCATATAATGTGTGTGCCTATATGTTTATAATAAATTTGAAATGTGACAAAACACAGCTGTCCTTCTGGAAACAAATATAATAGGGCATAAAATTCTCAAATTCTTCTTATTAGCCTGAATATATTTCAAAGAAAAAGAGTTGACCAGTGCAAGAGGATTTTACCAAAACCTTTCAGGCAACCGATGTTTTGAATGCTCTTCAGTTAAAGGGCAATACTGCCAACCACATGTTTGCCTATATTTTTGAAATAATTATATTAAGGGCTTATGAAATATAGAAAATTTAAGCACAAATACAAGCACATAAAAATATATAGAACACAAAGTATGGTCTGTCCTTATGGCAGTGATAAGGGAGATGTGTATGTAGGGTACATATGGTGACCTATTGATTCTTAATCTCTAAGTGTGCAAATGAATCACCCATGGACTAGGCCTTAGTAAGACGCAGACCCTGATCCAGTGGGTCTGGGGTGGAGGATGAGATTCACATTTCTGACAAGCTTCAGGTAATGTTTATTGATGTCACAGGTGCATGGATTTAAACTTGATAAGTCTCCTTCCTAAGGCAGCAAATGTTGCCTCTATGCCTACCCTGTGCCTGAAACTGTACTAGACAACAGGAATACCAAGACAGGGCTAAGACTCAGACTCTCAACTTAATGAGCATAGAAGGAGAGATCAACACAAAAATAATTCAGAGTGATAAAAGAGTTTTGGGTTAGTTGTGATTGTGGTGGGTTAACTGTTAACACAAGCTTTGGGTTCCTGACTCAACCTCTAACTAGGATGTAGGTTTGGAAAGTTGATTGACCAGAGTCTCAGTATCTTCACCTATAAGATGATCTTATGGTCTCTATCTCACAGAATTCTTATGCAACTTCAGTTAAATTAAGCAATAATATGAAATAGTGCTTAGCATATAGTAAGTGCTTAGTATTTATTAACTATTATTATATGAATGCTGCTATATGTGTTGCAGTGAAAGGTTAATACATTTATCTTAAATGTAATACATTTAGTGTATTAGTAATAGAGCAATTTCTGGAAACTATTAGCAAGTGTGGAAAAGAAAAGAAAATATGTTCATTTTTACATTATTCTTGAGAGACAAGCATCATGACATATCTCATAAGACATATACGAATATAAAGTGTGTGTAACAATGGTTGAAATAGAACTTTGATTTAAGGTTCTATTTATTCTTGACCTTATGTTGTCTTGACATGATCATTTAACCTCAGTTTTCTCATCTATAAAATTGGAATAATAACAGTTGTCATATTCAAAGTTTATTAGGCTCAAATGCCAAAATGGATGTTTGATGTCCACAGAGCTGACTGGGAATCTTGGCCTTGCCACTTATTAGCTAGCTTGTGTGCCCTTGAGCATTTTTTCAACTTCTACCTCTATAAAAAAAAAAAAAAACTTATAAAGCACTCAGCCAAGTGACAAGTACATAATAAGTGCTCAGTAAATGATAGAGTTGTTGTTGTGATGTGACATTGCTTTGAAATACATAAGGTATGTCATGTCCTAGGAATAACTTTAACCAAGGATGTGAAAGACTAAGAAAATTATAAGACACTGAAGAAAGAAATCTCGAAGAAGATACAAATAAATAGAAGTACCATATTTTGCCACGTATAATGCACACTTTTTCACCCAAATTTTTGAGGGGAAAAATAAGAATGCAGACTATACATGGGTATAATGGTTACATACCACAGGTATTATAATCCCTGTGTATAATGCACAGAAAAACATGGTTGAACATTATACATGGCAATATACAGGATAGATCATGTTAACAGATAGGAGGAATTAACATCATTAAAATGTCCATACTACCCAAAGCAATCTACAGATTCAGTGCAATTCTTATCCAAATACCAATGGAGTTTTTCACTGAACTAGAACAAATATTCCAAAAATTTATATGGCACCACAAGAGACCCCAAATCATCACAGCAATCCTGAGAAAGAAGAATAAATTTGGAGGAATAATGCTACCTGATATAAAACTATACTACAAGGCCATAGTAATCAAAACAGCAAGGTACTGGCATTGCTATAAAGCAATGGAACAGAATAGGGAGCCCAAAAATAAACCTGTACCTCTATAGTCAGTTAATATTTGACAAAGGAGGCAAAAACATATAATGGGGTAAAGAGAGTCTATCCATTAAATGGCAATGGGAAAATTGGACAGATATGTGCAAAAAAGAAAAAAAAGAAGAAATTAGAGTAACTTCTTATGCCATACACAAGAATAAACTCAAAAGGGATCAAAGGCTTAACTGTTAGACTCAAAACCATAACAATTCTAGAAGAAAACACAGGCAGTAAAATCTCAGGCATTTCTCAGCAATATTTTTTGTCTGATATATTGCCTCATGAAAAGGAAACAAAAAAAAAATAAACAAATGAGAGTACATCACACTATAAAGGTTTTGCATAGCAAAGGAAACCACAAATTGAAAAGACAACCCACTGAATGGGAGAATATATTCACCAATGATACATTTGATAAGGGGTTAATATCCAAAATTTATTTAAAAACTTACCAAACCCAACAAACACACACACACACACACAAACAAAGAATCCAATTGAAAAATGGACAAAGGATGTGACTAGACACTTGTCCAAAGAGGACATACAGATGACCAATAGACATATGAAAAGATGCTCAACATCACTAATCATCAAAAATGCAAAATAAAACCACACTATGATATCACCTCACACCTGTCAGAATGGCTATCATAAATAAATCAAAAAAAGCAAGTGCTGGAATAATAATAATAAATGAAACTTCCTTATGACTCAATGACTCCAACTTTGGGACTATATCCAAAGAAACCTGAGACTCTAATTCAAAAGAATATATGAACCCCTATGTTCATTGCAGTGTTACTCAGAATAGCCAAGATTTGGAAGCAGCCCATGTGTCCGTCAGTAGATGAGTGGTTAAAAAAGCTGTGGTACATTTATACAGTGGAAAACTACTCAGCTATAAAAAAGAAGGGTGGACCTTTTGTGACAGCACGGATTGACCTGGAGAGTATTATGCTAAGTGAAATAAGGCAGTCAGAGAAAAACAAATATCATATGGCATCTTACATGTAGAATCTAATGAACAAAAAAAAACTAACAGAGAAAATAGAAACATTGATAGAAAACAGACTGACAGCTGTCAGAGGGGAGGGGGTTCAAGGGGCTGAGTGAAAAAGGTGAGGGGATTAAGCAAAAAAAGAAATACAACTGATAGACACAGACAACAGTGTGATGATTACCAGAGGGAAAAGGGGTGAGGGAGATAGAAGAAGGTATAAGGGAGATAAATGATGATGGCAGGAGCCTTGACTTGGGGTGTTGAACACATAATACAATATACAGATGATGTATTATGGAATTGTACACCTGAAACCTATATAATTTTATTAATCAATGTCACCCCAATAAATTCAAGAGAAAAAAACTATAAGGTATGTGACTTCATGAAAATTATTTTTGTAAGTTATGATAAATGTGCTGTTACATTGAAGTGTTGCTTGTCAGTTGCTGGCTGTAAGGCATAAACCTTGTTCCCCTCCCCCTCCTTTTTTACATGCTGCTCCAAGTGACAATAGCAAAGGCAGCAGCAAATTGGGGGTGGGGATGCAGTCTCTGGTGATGATATACTTAGCCCTTCCCTCCATCTCTGGAGCTAAGAGGCTGCCTCTTACATGGACCATGACTTCAGAATCTCAGAAATTTGAAATGCTCATAAAATTTCTTTATCCTTTCAGGGAACCAGTTAAAATTGCAAATTCAAAAGGTAAGGACAAGTGTGCAGGTCCTAGTTTGTGTCAGAAAGCAGACTCTGATGTTTTTTGCTCCTGGCTGATGATGCTCTGAAGAAGAGGGCAGGGACACATGCAGGGTCTCAACTGAGCTGCAGGCATCAGCCAGCCTCGCTGACGAAATGCAGCAGCTACACTTGGCACGTCTGGGCATTAACCAGTATTCCAATAGCCAGAGATTGCACAACAACACACCTCTTCAGACCTCCACCAAAGAAAAATCTTGGAATGGGGAATACAGAAATCTCAAAATTATCTTTTATGTTCCATCTCTGGACTCATTAGCTTTCCCCCTTACCTTCTTCACCATTCCATCTACTTGACAAGATATGCAAGGAAGGAGTTAATGAGTATACAGTTTTATTTTCCTTGGAAGAGAGATACAAAACAGGCTCAAAGAAGGGCTGTCATCACCCTGCAAGTCTCCAGGGGTTTTACAGGTAATTATTAACTCTATGTGGTATTCCTGGGAAAAAACCCCAAAACCTTCCTGCTACGATTTTCCATCTATAGTATGCATATGAACTCTCAACTTTTCAGAGTTCAAATTCATTAACACTGTAAAATAAGCATTAGGTGTGTTTAGCCCTGAAGAGTTTATAAAGCCCCTTGCATCATATATCACAATGGATCCTTCCTTAACTGTCTTAGTACTCAGGTTAGAAGTACCATTATCCTTGTTTCCATTTGAGAAAATGAGGCTTAAAGAAAGGAAATGAGTGGGCAAAGTTTTCATGGGTAATATGGCCTGGCTAGAATCCACGTTTTCTGAATGCTGCCCTCGTGCTCTCCTAATGTACTGAACATAATAAAAATCTGTACCAGTAGGAAAGCAACTTTGAATTCCAGCATTCTGTAAAACCATTAGTTATCACCACCTAGAATAGTAACAAACTGCCCCAATTCAGTCCCCTGGAATTTGTGTTATTTTACAAATAAAATCCTTTGTGATTAACCTGCTTCTTGTTATTTTGTCATTTGCCTCTCTCCCCACCTGGTGATTTCAGGCTATTTAAATGTTGAGTTCCTCTCTTGCATTGGTTTAAGATGATAAACTGCTAGGGCTGCTGTATTTAAGAGAGACCTACAGCCATTCTCATTAGGCGTTTGATTTGATGCTGGTCCTGTAGTTTAGTCACTGGCAGATTGAAACAAACTGGAAAAGCTAAAGTCTGTGGATGACTTTTTGAAGGAGTAAGTATTCAAAACTGTGAAAATGGCAGTGGAGAAAAATGAGGACCTGGAGTGCCCAAATCGATTGTTGTTCTGTGCTAAATAGGCTAAGCCTTGTTCTTTTATAAGCAGGAACATGGATGTCCTTAGAAACTGGCTGTTGTTGTTCAGGTCCTTCTGATTTTAGGTGCTTGCTACGGATGAATTCTCCCCTGAGCTCGACGACACTGAGCAAAGCCCACACTCCTTTCTATCATAAGCAGGTTGCTAGTATGTGGGCAAACTTCCATACGTGGTATGGGGAGCAGACATGACTTCATGCTTTGCTGTAGACGAGAGGAACTGCCAAGGCCCAAGCGCCCAGTCCTCCAAGAGTTTCTCAGTTTTGGAATCCTCCTCTCTGGCTGTGCGGTAACCAGACCACAGGGGATGCTTAAGATTTGTAAGTACACCCTTACCTTGCAGATTCTCAAATCCTGTCCTCCAGAACTCTCCCGTCCCTAAAAAGCATTACAGAGCTATACCAATAAGCACTTAGAAAACATTTGACAATAAATATCCATTTTACAATACCAGTAATGACACAAACCTGAAAGATAATTTTAGGTCAGCAGCTCAAGTTCAAGAAGTTCAATTTCTTTTTGCTGCATATTCTGTTTCATTGGGGGAGGAGTGAAGAGAATTTGACAGTTTTGTTTAGGGATATGTTCATAGCTGTTTAGCATTAATTTGCTGTTTAGTGTTCTTTGGTCTGGGAAAATTTAAGAAACATTAAAATAGAGAATGGCATAAATTTGGAGTCTTTTGAATTCCATTCCTATTATTATTATTTTACCAAAGGCATTGCCACAAAGAGATATATTTCTTTTTGTCTGGTTGGAAGGTATATGTTTATGTAGATTACAATGAAACATAAAAGCTGGTTAAAGCCCTGGATAGACTGGGTGGGGTGTAGCATTTTTCAGATAATGTTTCTTAGGAATCCTATTTGGATTGATTTACACACTTATTTGAGAATTGCTTTGGGCATCAGCACTGAGATGAGAGGGAGAGAGAGAGATGAGGCACAATTATCTGATAGCATAAGGAATCAGGAGGTGGTGGGGGGGGGGACAGCGGGGGGGAGACAAAAGAAGGGGAGGAAGAATAGGAAGAAACCAGAAACCACTTGACTACTAAGTCCAAGCACAAGTTTGGCTAAAGAAAGAGGTGGTCTTATGGCTGAGGGAAACCTTAACACCTCAGTCGAAGCAAAATCTTTGGAATACGTCAAAAAATGGAACAAAACCCTTTACACATTTTTTGCTTTTTCTTCCTGAGGAACATTTCCTCCCCTTCATTTTCATAGAACAGAAATCAGATTTCATTTGATGGAGTAAATGCTTTTCAACAGACTCCACTTGTTTCCCTTTTCACAGTGTGTTTGTGCTACGTGTGTGCATGCATCTATTTCCTCCTCGTGGGTGCCTGGCTTGCTGTTTCAATGCACTGTCATAACATTGGTCACTATGTTCAACCTTACTGTAACAATCAAAGTTAGAAGTTTTGTAACAATTATTCTTTCTTTTTTTACTCTCTTAGGAATGCTCCATCTATGCCTTCTTGAAAACTGGCTTAAAAAAAAACAAAAAACAAATCTTTGATTTAAACAAACAAGCAAACAAAGTAACCCCTTTAGGGAAGATGGAAACATTTCCAAAAGTACTCTTCAACTAATTAAGGCGAAGTGGGTGAGGGCGGGGTGGAGGTGAGGGATGGTGTGTGTGCACATTTGAGACTTGGTTTCTGCAGTACACATTCATTTTGGTAATCACAGACCTTTTGCTGGATTTAAGAGGTCAAGGACAAGTCAGGAGCAAAAAGGAGCTCCTTGTTGTATGAAGAGGAATCAGCTGTCACACCTAATGAAATTACTAAAGATGCTCCAATAAGTAGGAAATTTGTAAAGTTTAAATCTGTGCCTTTTTTCCTAAAAGGCACCTGGAAAACAAGTGCAGATTTGCTCAAAATCTAAATCTTTCGCCTTATTTGCAGCAGCTTGGGGAGGAGGAAAGAAACCTTGGGGCCAGACAGCTCCAAAAGATGGGTGGAGGGGCAATAAATTCTTTACCAATTTTCTCTTCTCTCGGGGAAAAATCTTTACTCTTCCTCTCCTCAGTCCCCATTCCCCTTCTCCACCAACGGTCTACATGTCCCCTTTAAGGGCCAGAGGACTTTTTTCTCTCTCAGTGCTCCACCCCACCCGCCTTTCACACCTTGGGTGGGAAAAGATAGTGGGGCGGGGTGACCGGAGACCGGAGGGGCGGGATCATGGTGAGCGCTCCAACGGTAGTAGAGGCTGGCCGCTGTGGGCGTCAGCAACCAATGAGCAGGAGGCGGGGGGCGTGGCTGGGCGCCGTTGCAAAGCATCCAACGTGGGCTGGGAGACCAAGGGCAAGGAGCTTTGCTCGCGCGCGGTGCGTGTGAGCGCGTACGCGTGCGCGTGCGCGCGTGCGTGCGTGCGTGTGTGTGTGTGTGTGTGTGTGTGTGTGTGTGTGTGTGTGTGTGAAGGCAAGCGGCAGGGGGCGGGGCGGGGCTGGTGGTTCAGTGGTGAGGCTGGCTCTCGCTGCGCTGAGGGGGAGTTCTGCGTCGTCTGGGGCTGAGCGCGCTTTCCGCTGTGAGCACCAGGACAGTAAGGGGCACAGGGTCCTTGGAGGAGTGTGGGATCTCTCCGTCCAGCCTGGGGTCTCCTGTTGGACGCTCAGAACCTCGAGGAGGATGCCCACGGGCAAAGAGTTCAGGTCGTGAGGCTGAGCGCCGTCCTTTCTGTGGCGGTGGCACTTGGCGTGCTTGGGAGCTCTGGAGCTGGCCAGGAGTTGCGGCGAGAGGACAAGGAGTGTCCGCTGAGCACCGCTTTCCTGAATCCGTGGGGTTCACAGTGAGCACGGGCTGGTCGGCCCGGATGGACGCGGGGTTCGCGACCCCCTCCGGGTGCTGCAGAGCGGCCCGGGCACCGGGGGCCCGCTGAGCGCCGGAGTCGCCGCCGTGGAGAGAACTTGTGCTGGCGGCCATGCCCCGGCGCGGAGCCTAGTGCGGAACGGAGTCCCCGCGGGCCCGCCTGCGCCGCGGTAGTCCCGGACCTCTTAGCCCCCGCGCCTAGAGTTCGCAGCGCACTCCAGACAAGATGGCGCGGCCGGTCCGGGGATCGCTCGGAGCCCCGCTTCGCTCGCCTGGTCTTCTCCTGTGGCGGCGACTGCTGCTGCTGCTGCTGCTTTGGTTGGAGCCGGCAACTGCCGTGGCTGGCCCGCAGGCGCCCTGCGCCGCCGCCTGCACTTGCGCCGGGGACTCACTGGACTGCGGCGGGCGCGGACTGGCGGCCCTGCCTCAGGACTTGCCTGCCTGGACGCGGAGCCTGTGAGTGCCGCGCTCTCCGCGCTCCCTGCATCCCGGGCGCTGTCACTTGGGGCCGGGGTGGCAGGGGTACTTCTCCCCGAAGGGTGTGCGGGTTCAATTGTGTGCGTGTGAAGTAGTATGGCCTGGAAAACTGTTACCGTGGATTGCAGTGATGAAATCGTGCACAGGGGTCTGGAGGAGAGAGGGCGGGCGTGAGAAGTCTTCAGGAAAAAACTGCCTCTTCAGGGTCTGGAGGTGAGCGAGTGTGGGTCGTGAGGGTCTGGAGGAGAGAACCATGTGCCTTGTGGTATGGAGGTGAGTGACTGGGTCGTGAGGGCGAACTGGGAGTGAGCGAGCGGGTGTTTGGTGTTTGGAGGTGAGAGAATGTGAAGGAAAATCTGGAGTTGAGGTCTTTGTGTGTGGGTGGAGAGTGGAAAACATCTGGAGGGAAGTGTGAGGATATATGTGTGGGGGTATGTGGTTGTGTTTCTTTTTTCCTCTCCTTTAATCCGACTCTTTGGTGTCTGAGCTCCTTGGCCTTCCAGTGGGTAATGAATGAAGGTGACTCTTGGCTCCAATTTTGCATTTACATTAATTATGAGTGAAAGTGTGTGTGTAGCTGCCTTTTCATTCCCCAGGACCATGTTGGCCTGACTTGGCTGTCGCTAGTGCAGAAGGCGGCCTACCCTGGAGGACCCTCCAGTAAGGGGGCTTTGAGAGTTCCTGGAAATCGATGACTGCTGGGAGTTTGTCCTCTTCTGCCTGCTTGGCATTTTAGGGTCCTGTGTTCCAGACCTCTCTGTTCCCTGGGGGCCCCACTTTGGCCTGATGATCCAGTGGGATGGAGCCGATCGGGTAGGGCCCACCCTAGTCTAGCATTTCTCCTTTGTAAATGGTGCCAATTGGTTTTGTAGTAGTACTACTTCAGGAGAGAATGCCAGGAACTTGGTTGATTTAAGCAGACTTTGTTTCATCCAAAAGAGGCTCTTTTTTGTGTTGTCAGAATTTTGGCCTATAGGACTTAGTGAGACACTTCTTACAGGAGATTTGGGAGGAAAAAAAATAAAATAGACTTTTGTAAACATGGCAGAATAAAGCAGCTTTCCTAAACTTTTTAACAGCTTGGTCCATTCGTCAAAATCCTGTTATCAGTAATTAGCATCTCTGCAAAACTATAAGTGCCTCCCAGAAAAGGCCTAGCTTGAATAGTCTACTTTTCAGTTGAGTAACTGGACATCTTTCCTAGAACATTGAAGAGGCACAGTAATAACCTCAGGCATGGCATTCATTGTTTAAAAAAGAGAAAACCGGTGACACAAGTTTTAACCAACCCCTGTGGCCTGATCTAAGAAAATGTGGTCTGGATATCTGGCTGCCATTAGTAGGGAAGAAGAGAAATTAAGTCCGTTTTCATGTGAAGGTCCTATACCTCTGAAGATGGGGCCCAGATTTAACTTGGGCCACACTACATATTGTTGGATGATCAAGTACTACAAAGTTCTGAAGCTGGACCCTTTAGATACGATTAGGTTTGCTCTAACATTATTCTGCTGCTCCCGTGGAATTCACTGACTTAGTGAAAACCAGTGATCATAGTATGGGTTTTAACATAGGCAGTGGTTATGTCAAATACTAGGAGTCAAACATTGCCATTAGGTGGTATTTTATTTAGTTGGGGCAGTCTGGGGTATTGTGGGTTTTTGTTTTACACACTTTTAAGGTAGTTTTTTTTTTTTTAAATAAAGTTGTGAGCAGAATCAGAACAACTTCTTCATTGTTCACCTGTTGGAAGAGTGATTCCCAATGCCATGCGTCAGTGGCATTGTGGAAAGGCACTTAGTTCAGAAGTGCTGACTTCCCAGAAAGGACAAGGGTGTCCTCTTATTTACATTTTTCCTATGGCCACAACACCCACTTTACCTTTCACTTTAACTTTTGGAGCAGAACTACTGGTTGTTTTTTTGAGCGTTGTATTGCCTAGGAGTGATGTTTCATACGGCATAAAATACCTTTAAAATTGCAATGTTTTCTTTTTATTCACACATTTGATGACCAGTAAATACCAAACTGGGTGTTTTGAGCTTCAGTAGACTTGACTGTACTGATTACAGTGTTAACTGATTAGATTTTAAGATGTGAAGAGTGTGACTTCTGACTATATAGTGTTCAGTACAAAAAATTGTGAAGTTTTTTTTCTGATTAAAGAAAAATCAAGCTAATGTTTCTTTTTTATTTAGACTTTAGATTTCCCCATTTAAATCATTACTCTTATTCCAAATTTTCTATCCGTATATTTATACAGTTTATATTCCTGGTTATGATTCAGGAAAACTTTAGGAAGAAAGTCTTTGTATATAATATAGTAAAATATGTTGCAGTTTCACCAGGTTTACACCCTTTGAGTCTATCTTGTATCTTGAAAATGCTTTGACCTAATTTATAATCCCATGACCAAGATTTATTGCATCTAGTTCAATCAGTTTCAGGCTGCAGGTTTGAGACAGAAAAGGGACCTATGGCTTAATGGATTTTTTTTTTCTTTTGTAAACAGTATATCTAATTTTAGAGCTGTTCCTAGGCTTTGCATAAAGAAAGTAAAACTTTTTAATAGTGAATGTAAATGTAGCTTGAGTAGAAGGAATGGAGTGGCATTCATTCCTGGAGCCTGAGGACAACTATTCAGCACAATAACTTATAGTTGTAGTAGTCAAGCTGTAACTGAGTCTGCCATCCCATTACGTAGGTGAGATTGGCGTAGTCCAACCAGCACATTCATAAATAGCACCAAGCACTGCCAAGCCTTATTCTAACTTCCCAGAACCTTAGAAGTTGAGCTTCTTAGAACTCAGATGTTTGCTTTCTTTGAAATTACTTTTGAGAGCATGGCCTCAGAAACTTGAAAAAGTATTGAATACAATATACCTTATACTCTTATCTGTGGCATAATGGTTGAGCACAGTGTTGCTAGTTTAATTGCTCTGGGAGCTAAATGATGGCCCACTCGAATTGTGATAGGAAGGAAGGGAGGCCTGGAGGAAGCACAAACCCTGATTCTCATTCTCAGCATGCAGGGAAGATGACATGGCATTCAGAAGCAAGGACTAAATGTGATTCTTCTGTGCCATACGAAGAGGAATGTGTTGTTTGGGTCTCTTTGTATTATGTCTCCTTGCGTGTCTGCAGTACCAAACCTGGGTGCCTTAAATTGTTGGTTTGGGCATGTAATTGATGCTTATGATTACATTAGAAAATAAATACAAAATGTGGTTGCTGTTGTAATTGTGAAGCAAGGAGTGCTTTTGTCTTCAAATTTTACAGTTGTGCCGGGAGGCCCAGGTGTGCAGGGTGCTATGAATTAAGACTTTGAAAAATACTTCCCATCCTGTTTAGGCAAATTAGATTTAAAATGTGGATGACCAAATTGTTCAGGAACCCAACATGAGATGCTTTTGTTTGTTTGTTTTAAGAATTATTGTCCAGATTGTCCTGAGGTCCTGACTTCTGCCCATTTCCATTTTATGTCCTTGTATCACTTAACAGGGACTCAGGAGACTCTGTATCTTCCTACTTGTCAGAATGGGCAAAGGGTGGTATGGAATAGAAAGCCTCTACCCATGGGGAAATGGTGGAGAGAAAATCCAAAAGGGGTATGGGCTTTCTAAGTTTTGCTTTAGCTGGAACTCAGAGGACTTTTGGTAACAAATATCAGAAGCATGGACTTGGTTGGGACATTTCAGTGTTCCTAGCCCTCCCACACCTTTTCTGAGTAAGGGGAAGCCTCTGGTAAATAAAATTGGTTGCCTTGAGAAAAAGATCCATGATAATGAAATTATGGACATAAAATGTAATTTTCGAGTGCTTAGAGACCTCTGCCCATGGCCCAGTGAGCTATGTTGGCACAGTGTTCCTCTTGCCTTTAGGATATGTCAGAGCTGTTCTTGCCCCCTTTTTCAAGGTGCTGTTTTAAAAAGAAGTGTTTTTATCTCTTTCCATAATTACATTTGGTCACTAGATTTCACAAACTTTGAACTTTTCGAATGAACTATTGGGAAGTGGCAATAATTCTTCACTTCCAAAAAGATCAAGATGATTCAGTGCAATATAATGAGAGCTGGATCCTAGAGCACATGTCCCAATGTCAGGCATCCCAGCTCTCTGCTCCTGGAGCTGAAGATTTCACTCCCTGCAGTGTTAATTCCTTTTCCTGGGTTCCAACGCAGGCAGCCTTTCCTGAACACATTGGGATGGCCTCTGGCTGACCTTTCTCTCCTTCAGATACAGGCTCACAATGAAAGGGCCTCTCCCCCATTCGGCAGAGGTGTCTCCTTGGTGCAGAGTCTTTTCAAAATCCTTTCTTTCAGGGTAGACAGGAATGCAAGAGAGCAGTAGAGTTTTGTGTGATTTAACAATGCACCTGGCCCAGTTTTTTGCACCTGCTAAAGCCCTGAAGTTCTGTTAATGGGGAATGAAGGCAGAAGGAGGTTGTTTAAAATAGCCTGTGGTTATTTTCAAAGTGACATCCACAGGCAGAGGAATCTAGAAGAGGGATTGATTGAGCTGAAAATCACTATAAGCAATAAAGAATGTTGGTTGTCCCAGATCTTTTTAATTTTTTTTCTTGTTTGTTTAAAACTCAAAGGGATTTCTCTGACATACCCCATAGATTGAAGTTTCTTGAGCAAGCCTAACTTTCAACTCTTTTTGAATGAGCTTGGTGACATTTGCTCACTGGGGACCTTCTCTATCCTCAGGGAAGAAACCCTGGGGGTCTTTTAAGAGCAATGGAACTCTGGGCTGTGTTAATATTCAGAGCTATTTACAATGGATGCAGTTTCAAAGGTTGAATGCGTTGTATTGAAACAGGAGGGTTGGGGTGGGGGTGGGGGACATCCCCAGGCAGAGGAGGAGAAATACCTAAAAATCCCCAGTGTTCTTTGGCCTGTGGGAAGTTCAGAGACCGTTAGTGGGTTGTTTTTTTTTTAATGACCTAAGCATGATATTGAGGCAGTGGGGCCCATTCCATCTACCTCCTGGCTTCATTTCATGTTGTATGTCAGTAGTGTGCTGGTTCCCTGCTTTTATTTTGAGAGAAAGTGTGGGAGTTGGTAAGAAGCTCAAATCTGTTCTTATCTTTCCATGCAAACACTTAGGACTTTGAAGACCAGAGGTTAAAATTTCCACAGTAGTTTATCCTCTTGGAATCTCCATTTATTTTTTATATAACTGCAGGATTTAGAATATCTGTCCAGACTGCACAGTTAATTAGCCAGTTACATGCCCAGGGCTGAGAAGTTTTCTAATGAATTTGGTACATCCATTGTTGTCATTAAGCAAAATGAATGGATGAAGATTGTATATAAAAAAGAAAATTGTGGTTTGTATATGGTCCAATTGGAAGTCGCCAATCTGTATCCTGTCTTTTGGGGAGTGGGTATGTTTCTGTATTTTTCGTATCCAAAAGCTTTATACTTTATATACTTACATACTATTCTGTTTTATATAATTTAATACTTTATATGTATTTTCTATCCAAGTATTTTATAGATTGTCTTCTGAAACACAAGCTATAAACCCAGTCTGTTTATAAAGGTCACTCTATTTTAAAAGCAGCTATTTCTTTATTTCCCTGGGGTTCATGCTCTTGGTGTTCTGCCTTCAGTTCTTTTCGGTGTCCTTTAAATGGGCATTTGCTGTCCAGCTGAACCCCAAGTCTTGGTTTGGGTTACTGATGAGGAAAAGAATAGGCGAGGTGGCTTCTCCAGTTTTATTCTGTTAAACTGCAGAAGTTCTCATCTGCTGATCACACTGAGTACATACCTGTCACTAGGAATAGCTATGAAGAGATTGAAAATTATTTCTAGGGTCCATTTCCTGGCTCCACTGCCCTGCAGCTATATATGTGATTTGGGGCAAACTTCTTTTCTTCATTTTTTAAAAGGGGTCATAATATTCCATCTTATGGCTGCTGTGAAGACAAAGTTAGATGACACATTTGTTTAGGCCAAATTCACAATATGAGTTAATCAACTTGCTGATGATTCCAGAGCACAGCTTGAAAATTAAGGCCTCAGTACATCAAATTTTGCACCCTCTCTCATGGCCAGGTTCTCCAAGTCACATTTCCTGGTGACAAAGGCTCTTCTGGGAAAAGTTTACTTTTTTGATATGAAGGCTTCTTTTGGATTGGGCAGGGTGGCAAGGCTTAAACCCAGGCAGCTTTCTTCCATAAAGTTTTTGGTGCTATGTATAGAAAGAAACAGTGAAACTCCATGTGCCCTTGGGAAGCCCAGAGGTACAGGCAGGAAGCTATGAACAGTTGCAACAAATTATACAATTAGCAAAAACTATCAAAGTGGTTTTAAAATGTATTCCAGTTGTGCAACTGCTTCTATTAGCTTCATCCTTTTGGGAGGTGAGATGTGAGAAGGGGGCAGGGAAGTGAGAGGCTCTTAAACTCAAAATTTTATCCTGTTATTTCCCAGGGTTTCATTGAAACTGAGCCTGACCAAGGTGCAAGTAACTCCTCTTGGTCAATAGTTTGGAAAAATGCAGGTGCGCTCCTCCAAACATGGGTTGGGTTACAGACTATGGGGCTGGCTGAACCCTGCACTGTACCCACTTTTCTTTGGAAATAGTTGAGGGAGGAGGAAGTTTGAGGGGAGGTGATTGTTGGGTTGAATGCAGAGAACTGGAGAGCTCTGACATTTTTCCTTTGTTTTGGTTTGCTTGCAATCCTGAGGTAATTTTATAGGGGACCTTGGGCGGTGAGCACAGTCACCTGAGGAATCTGTTAAGTATGTCACCTGAAGAGCCGTGTGCTGTGGCTTCTTTGCACCTGTACCCACATCCCTTTCCCAGTGAGTGGCCACATCTCACAGCCTTGCCCATATGAGTAGCTACAATTATTTGCTTCTTTACTGTTTAATCTAGCACAGCCAGTAAAGCCCATTGTGCGAATAACCAATCTGTTCATCCCTGCGAGCGTAATACGTCTTGGTTTCCTTATGAACCAGGATACAGGTTCCAATCACTGCTTGTTCAGTTTGTTTTGGCAAAAGGTGCCATTCAGAGGTTTAAAGAAAGCATGAGCTGTTTCTTTTTTTAGCACTTTGCATTGATTATTCTTTAAACTTTTGTCGTGCATGGGTCTGTAATCTTTTAGATCTGCAGATATTTTCTTTTTCTTAAGGTCTCATATTATTAGTAAGAAATGAGTGAAATGAGTGAGGGTCTATCCCTCATGCAGAATTAACTCGATGTTGAGAAACAAGGTGGAGATAATAGATAATAGGGTCCCCCCCAACTTTATCTTCTAGGACTCCTTTATGTAGCATTTATCAGATGTTCCCCCACCCTTACTTCAGTCCTTTGCTCCTTCCACCAACTTATCATTTGCCATTCAAATAGTTTGCTGCTTATCTAGGTCAGAGCATATATTGCACTGATAAATTCCTACCTACTTGATGGAGCCTGTTAGATACAATGAGAAGGATTGAGCACTTTTGAACTGGGGACAGATAATCTTGCTTTAGTTCCAAATATTGTAGTTGCAGCGTTCTTTGTATGGAATCATTTGTACCTCAGAGTCTTAGCCTTTGGGAAGGTGAAAAGAAATCTACACACTGGTCTCTGCCTAGGCAGTAACAACTACAACTGATTGGGAAGTCGGTGGTTGGAGATAGAGCATCTTTTTCTTGTGAGGAGATCTGAAAAGTCTTATTTAAAACAAAATTCTGAATTAAGGGAACATTGGATATGCAGCCAAGTACTTTAAATAAACTAATAAGGGATTCTGTTGGCATAGGGTGTTTTTTCTTACCCTTTGCTATGAGGGTAACAGACGTGAAGGCAGGTGGACAGAATAATGGAGTGAATTCTATGCACCATCCTCCAGCATTTTGTTTACGTCCCAAAATACTTCTCCCATCCATGTTTTTGGGAATCAAATCCAAGCATATCTTTTCATTTAGCTTTATTGAGATATAATTTGTATATCATACAGTTTACTAAAAGTGTCTTAAGAAATGTGAATTTGAACAATTTTGGCAAGATCAGACAAATTCAAGGTGGTATGGCTATAGACTGAACAATTTTTGAAAAAATTCAAATTTTGTGTGTGTGTGTGTTTTGACAGAGGGAATTTTCGTAAGCTTCATATTTACAGATATGGTGTATATTCTTAATTTGTTTTCAGAATAGTTGTTTTTTTTTCTTTTGGGAGGGGCTTAGAAAGTGCTTTAATCCAGGAGGCCTTTGCCAGAACTCTCCTCTCCCCATGTAGCTCTTAATGGGGAGGTTTCTACTGTGTTATTAATTGTTGATTGGAATCCATTAGTTAACAAACATAATTACGAATGGGTCATTTAATCACTGACTTTTCAGGTATTGTTACTTAATAGAAGGATAATTAGCCATTGGTTGTAGTTAAATCCTGAGTCTGAATTGAGTTAACTATTGTTTACTCTGCAAGGCCTAACCTTCCAGCTGTGGCTACTTGAGGCTGCTTTAAATAAGAGTTAGGGCACCCTGTAAGAAAATCCTCAGAAGGCAAAGGACTAAGTTCTTGGAACCCTCTGTGCTTGATTTAAACTTCACACAGATTTGAAAATGCTTTTCTCCAAGTAGCTGCAGAATGGCTTTGTTCTGTTTTGTAAAAGTCCATAGTTTAATTTCTCCACAGCATGTTAACTTGGTTGGTTGGGAGCCCCTTTTAGAATAGATTTCATGATGGCTACAGCTTAATTAGGAATCCAAATGGGAGTCACGTAGTCATCCAAGCTCCATTCACTTGGTCATAGTTTATAGAATGATTTCCATATTCTGCTTGTGAAAATCTAACTTTATATGGATTTTGGAGTGTTCAGTTTTTAAAAGCTGTCCGGCATGGCCATGTTAAATTCATGGATATGTTAAGCTTAATTAAATTTATATAATATTCAATTAGATACCATCTTACAGTGGATTCTGTGTTTAGAAAAGTGGAAGCACATGCCAAAGGGTTTTAAAAAATTTATGGGGGAAAATACTTACAATTGACAAATTCCGACTAGGAATTTAATTTCTGTTTTGCAAACTGGGAGAACTTCATTTTTCATTTAATTTCATCGGTGCAAGTACCTTGGTCCAGCGCCGTGCATCTTACCTATGTTTTAGTTATTTTATTTTTAAATTAAAAAAAAATTGTCTATGATTTCCTCCCTCCACCTGGGCTGGTGTAAGTTTCTGGCACAAAAACTCCCAGTGCTTGCAAAACTTGTAAACAGCCAGAAGAGCTCACTGCTCCCAGGAAGTTGGTTGTTGATGAAACAAAGTGATGGATGCAGATACTGCGGCTTGAATGGGACAGGGTTCTTCCAGAAAGCAAATTGAAATTTTTTCAGCTATTAAGATCTGCCGCATTCCAAATTCCTCTGAATGTTTTCTCAGATTTGGTGTCTGTGAAGGGACTGTTGGCCACGGGTGGTTTGGCCTCATCAAGGGGTGTGCTTTGCCCAAGAGAAAAATCAGGAACTCTTATACGGAGATTTTTGGATACTTTCACACGTTTACTTGAAAGAACAGTACTTAGAAATGATTACATTATATTGAATTCCACATTGTTTTAAAGGCTGGCAAATTTTTTTTGGGGGGGTGGGTCTAGGGAGCTTTATTATATGTGAAGTCTTAGGGCTGTGTACATCTTTCTGGGCAGAAAGGAGCCCACATTTTCCTTAAGCTTCTTAAAGGGGTTCTTGATCAAACAGGAATAAAACTACTGACTTAAAGGGAAAAAAATTAATTTTCTTAAAGCTGTGAAGGCAGGAATGTGGTAGGATGGGAAAACAGCCCATGGCTGGGTCATGAGACCTTGGGGTTTTGTCCCAGCGATGCCCCTGATTGGCAGTGTGACCTTGGATTAATCAATTAATTCCATTTGTAAAGGGATGTATGACTTCTAAGACTTGTCAATTTCAGGTTTATGATTTTTTGAAACAAAGAGGGAACAAACTTGCTACTCATTGGATAGTAGGAATTGGTAAATTCATCTGTGTGTCTAGGATACTTACTTAAAAATAATTTTTTGCAGAATCAGTGCTTCTGAGTGAAATTTTCAGATTCATATCCTGGGCAGCACAAGGAAATAGGGTGTGCATGGGGGTCTTTCAATGAGGGAGCCTTTTGTGTTATTGAAGGGGAGAAAGGACTCACTGCTATTTCTTTCTTTGATGTTGTCATCTTTTTCCCTCTGGCCCAAAGAGAATGATGGGAGCTGGTATAGACCAATTAGAGATCCTCGATTTTGCTTTTGAGAACTTAGGTCAGAAATGACAAATTATGGGCACATTTTTCCAAAGAGTCGCCTATCTCTTCCTTTCTTAGGGCCACTGAAGGCAGCATCTGTCTCAAGTTGGCCGTTTGTGCATAGATGGGATAAGTGCAGTTGTAGATGATGCCAGTAAACTGCCTTGAATGACTAGATGGGCCACCTGTGACAGATTAAATAGTAGTCATCAAAGGAAGGGCAGCTACACCTCCCTGTCTGTGTATGTAGGGAACATGGATATCAGAGTAGCTTTCCACCTTTTTACCAGGGAGATAGTGTGAACCTTTCAAGGTGAAAACTCAACAGCTTAGTATGTGCCGTCCAGTGGCTTGATTTCTCCAACTGTGGTCTTTTTTGGGGGGGGGGTCATATTTATACTGTGTCTATCCATTTGCCTGGGTTTTCATTGGGTTTGTCTTAAACAAACATTATTCTTGAAAATCATGATCCCTATTAAAACTGGACTCCTTAAAAGACTTTATTTATCCTATTGAATCTGGGAGGTTTTATTTTCTGTGTTCTGAATATCCACCTTTCTTCTACACAGAGTTTGTTAATTTCTTGAGTGGAAATTCTCAGGCCTTTCTCTTCCTTCCACTCATTCTTTGTCATGTAAATTTTCATAAGGAGGAATCTTTGGATTTTTTTCCTCTTTTTTTTCTTTAGAACAAATTCTTGGAATTTGGAATCTTGTTTGGGGATCCAACTAAAATGCAGTGAAATTGGAGGCACAGTTAGTGGTTTGGAACTTCCTAACAGGGAGTTTAACAGGAATTAGGGACTAATTTAGGACTAAAGCAAATAGTCCAGAGAAATAGACTTTTTCCTTTTAAAAATTCTCCTTTAAGACCTAAAGATGGCATTTTCCCATGTGCTTTCTAAGCTCAGAATAGGCCAAATAATCCTTGTACCCTTCCACTAGCCTCTTGTCAATGTCAGACATTCTCTCCCTTATTCACTTGCCCCTCTCTGGTGAATTTTTTTTTTTAAGATTTTATTTATTTATTTTTAGAGAAAGAGGAGAAGGGAAGGAGAAAGAACAGGAGAGAAACATCAGTGTGTGGTTGCCTCTCACGCGCCCCACCCCGGGGACCTGGCCTGTAACCCAGGCATGTGCCCTGACTAGAAATCAAACCACTGGCCCTGTGGTTTGCAGGCCAGTGCTCAGTCCACTGAGCCACACCAGCCAGGCGCCGCCCCCCCCCCCTTTTTTTTTAAATTTAATTGTCTCCTAGAGGTTTCTCAGTCTGTCTGGTTAAGTTTTCACAGATCCATGTCTTCTTTTCTCCCCTTTGACTTGAAAGCAGTGGGGATTGTTCCATTTCATATACCCTCAGTAATTACTTATTGCCCTATGACTTTACTTCATGAGGCTTGGAACATTTTTTCTGGGCAGGAATGATCTCACACATTTTCATTGTTTCCCAAAGGGGTTCTGAGGTTTATTCCTGAAGTGTGATCCCTTCTAATTGACCTGTGTGGAGGACTTAGCAAAAGTGTTTTGGAACTTCGGTAGGAGTAAAAGGGCATTTTGTGCTGAGGATCTGTTTCCCTGGAGAGCCAGTGGTGGTTAAGAGATGAATTCAGAGGCTTTCTCCAGTCACCAGTGCTCCTTACAGTGCAGGCTTTCAGTGAGAAGTACAGCTTGTGGATTTTCTGATATTATATGTTAAAGAGACATTTTGGAGAGAATATTTGACCTTAAACAACCATTATGGATGGTCCTCCCTTCCTTTTCCCCTTTCTCCTTATTTTCTACTTTCTGCTTGAGAACCACTTCAAAGAATCAGATGTGTTGGTGCCCGATGCCATGCAGTCATTGTTAAAAGAATTTGGGAATATAATTGAAAACAAACTTTGTTGAGCAAAGCAGATCTAGGCGAGTTCTTAACTTTGAGGGAGAAGGGGATTCCAAGTTTTTCCTCTATTTGGAGCTGATGTCTCTGAACACTTGTTCTGTGAGATGAATCATCTGTGAATTCTGCATCTGGGAGTTATATATTGAGAAATGTCTTTCTTTTTAAATGTAGAAGAAACACAAAAGCTTAAAGTTACAGTGTAGTTGGAAAATTCTAGTCAGTTTTAAAAAATGAACATTGAGGTAAAATTGGCCAAATAGACTTAAGATTGTGATACCTAAAATAGACATTTCTATACATGGAAAGCAGTATGACAGACACACTTGCTTATTCGGACTCCCTCCCCTTTGTTTTGAGATGGATGGCATTTAAAATTTTTTCATAAATACCAAATAATCAGAACCATTAGTTAAGGCAAATATGACTCGTGAGTGTGAATTTATTTTAGCATTTGTCTTGAACTCTTCAAATAAGTTCAAGCTATGTTAACCAGTGAAAAGCCTGGAAGAGTGCAGTGTTAAAGGATCTCCTGGGGAATATAAGGCTGTGCCCTTGTCCTCTACAAGGCCCTGCTTCCCTCCACAGGTGTGGTTATGAGGGGTGGTAGCAGTGGGGATGAAGCAGCCCTATTGTTAGGTGGCAGCCCAGCTTCCTGGGTGACCTTGGGTAATTTGCTTAGCTTACCTCTAACTCAGTATCCTGTTATGTTAAAAGGATAATTGCAGTGTCCACCTCACTAAACTTGAAATGAGGACAAAGTTGAAATAACTTTACAATCTTTAGAAGAGGGCCTAACACACAATCGGAGCCTGAGGAAGGTTAGTTATTATTATTATAACTATAGCAGTTATAACAGTTCACATTTTTGTAGCAGGGCCTATGTACATTAACTAATTATCATCTTAACTCTGTGAAATACATTACCTCCATATTATGCACGAGGAAATACATTATCTCCATACTATGCACATATTATGCCAGAGTAGTTGATTGACTTGCTCAGGATCTAGCACTTGCCAGAGATAGAACTCAAATGTGACTCTGCATGATTGTTTTCAGAAAGAATACTGTAAGACTAATCCTGTCTGCCGCCTTGTGTTTGTCTTGCCTCTTCAAGTCTGTGAGTTTGTTGAGGCCAGTGATTGGTCCTTTGACTCTTTTTGGGGCCTGCATGTAGAACCAGTGCCCTGGAACGATGTCTGAATGTGACCTTGAACAGCATGCTTCTTATTGGCAAGCTGGTGTGTAGAATCCATTTTTGGTGTGCCCCTTTGGTGAAGGAGGTGCTAGCATATGTCTCGCCATCTGTTGTTTATTGTTTCTGTTAGGTTGTGGTTTGTGTTCCTGTTCCATATTTCTTTGGTTTCTGGAGCAACTGAGAATATTATATACTTGGGGATCAAAAAAAGTAAACTATTTATAAACAGTAAAGTATCCTTGGGTTTGGAAAGTGTTTTTCTTAAATGCCTGTATATTTGGTGGCTTTATTATAATCTTACCGATGTAGACTTTTGGACAGTTTGCAGATTGAGGCACATGTAGAAGATAGGCAGGTCCTAGGCCGGCCTTGTGTAACCAGCTTACAAACAGCCTTGGTGATAAGGCCTTGGTGTTAACACTGACCTGACTGGTGTATTTTTAACTCCAGAACATATAAACAGTTTAGCCTGCTGATGGAGTTTATATACTGCCAGAAATTGTTGACGTGCCTTGGCTGTGTGATCCTGTGAGATGTATGTGATCATGGGAGACTGCTATGGCAGTGACCCACTGCCCCCCACCTTTAATTTTAAAAAGGACCCCAACAGAGAGATGGAAGAACGTTGGAATTCATCAGTGATTGTGTATGACAAATTTTATGTTCCACTTTCCTTCTACACTATGTGTGTTATGCAAACTTTTGCAGGGGTGCATGCAGCTCAGGATGGCTGTGAATGTGGTCCAACATAAAATCGTAAATTTACTTATAACATTATGAGGTTTTTTGTGATTACATGTCGTGGTATATTTAATGTGTGGTCCAGGACAACTCTTCTTCTTCCAATGTGACCCAGAGATGCCAAAAGGTTGGACACCCCTGGTTCAGGGAAATAGAGATCTTTTTATTCATATCTGTTTTTCCCCTCTCTTAGCCACAGGGGTCTTTGTAGAATCGCAGGCTGGAACACACGACCCCCAATGTCTAAATCTCTAATTGCCCATCTACATCTCTACCTTCATGATTCCTTCTTATCTGGTTCCATGTGTCCTGACCACCACCTGGGACTTTTTCTAGGCTCTTATATCTTGTTCCCTCTGCCTGAAGAAATGTTTTTCTTTCTTTGCCTTGCAAACTTTTACTCATCCCTCTTAAATATCTCTTCCCCTGGAAACTATTGCTGGCCTTCTTTCTGGGTTAGATTCCTGCTTGAGGACTCTGCAGTACTTTATACAGAAGTTTCATGTGATATTTGGTTACTGTCTCTTGCCCCCATTAATCTGTGAGCTCCTTGAAGGCAGGGACTGGCTTTGCTTAGAATCCACCATTGTATTCCCAGAATCTAGCACAAAGCCTGGGACACATTTGTTGCCAGTACAGATACTGAAGTAGAGTTTTTGGTATTCGTTCTATGGGTTCCTATAAGTTCTGTAGAAAGACCTCTCCCAGACACTTAGGATAACTCAGGCCTCCCAGAGGCTCATCTATTTGTACATTTCCTAAATACGCGTCTTCTAGTTGATGGTTTTCTCCATCTGCCACCAAATACTAGTGTTGAGAAACATAGATTGGAAAGGAAGGAAAAAAGCAGCAAAGGGAACCGAATTTGAAGGATGACAGGTAGGTAATTTATATGCCACATTAAAAATAGATTGTCTTTTTAGTCTCTCTGTTGTGGGAAGGTGCCTTTTAAATCCCAAATCCAAGTATTGTTACTGGAACTCCTTTTCAGTTGAAGCATGTGACCTGTGTCCCACTTGGGGTCCCAGCATCGCTTCCCCGCTGGACCTCTGGTTGCTGTCCTTGGCAGGTGAGCCGGCGGGCAGCTCTCCTCTGTGTTACATTTGGCCAGGGAGCCCACAGTGCATTTCCCAGTTGTGACATGGCTCTCATCTGCTCTTTGTTGGAGCTGATGTTTGGAGTCTGCTTTTTCAGAGTTGACATTGCAGGGGAGAGTTGCTTCTTACACAGACTGAGGCTGTCTAGACTCCTTTCCCTTGTGGTTATTCTGCTCAGTTTATGCTGAGCCCTGGCCAGACAGCTGGTTTGGGTTGCTTGGCTCTTTGTTATTTTACTAAGTTCTCTACTTTGACAAAAAAGGTGACCAGGCCAAGATTGTTTTTATCCCTCTTTGCTGGCAGCGGGAAAGACCAGAGCAAGCTATAAGAATACTAAGGGCAGGTTACCATGCCCTCACAGGTTCAACTCAAACTAGCAACTTAGATTTACAGAAACTTCCAAGGCAGGAGAGTTTGGGCATGTGGACTTCAAAATCAGGCCCCTTTTGAAGTGGACCTCAGGTCTGGGCAGTCTTCTGGTGATGCTAATGAGAGGCAGTGGAAAAGCTGTGTTCTGCCCAGTGCGCTCTGCCTCATTTTTTTTAATGGTATAGAGGTCTTGGGTGGCGATTCTGTGGGAAGGACCTTGTGTACCCGGTAGGCTGTGATGGTTGAGGAGGGTCACTTTATGTTAAGGGGTTTTGTGCTATTGACCTGTTTGACTAGTTACCATGCCTTTACTTTAAGTACTTTTAATTTTCCGGTAGATGTGTTTATTGAATAAAGAGGAAACTACAAAAGAAAAAAAGACGATTGATCTCATTATTCAATGATAAATATTATCACTTTGTTGTATACATTTCCAGTAATGTCTGTTGTTGAATACCTATTTTGAGTTAACATTTTTTAAACAAAATTAGAGTTGCTATTTATTTGTAATTCTGCTTTAAAAATTTTGAGTCATGATTGATATATAACATTATATTAGTTTCAGGTGTACAATATGTCCACCTTTTTAAAATAAAGATTCAATAGCATGAATATTTTCTCCAACTTTAAGCATTTTTAAAAATACAGTTTGTCATAATTAAACCTTTCCTGATATTGGACATTTAGGTTTCTTTCTATACTATGGTGAATATCCTTATACATATATATATATATATATATATATACACACACACACACACACATTTCTTATTTACTTAGGATAAGTTACTGAATTCAAACTGCTTTGGATATGCAAATTCTTAAGATTTGGCACTACTGCTCCTAAGAGGCCACTAATTTATTTGTGTTGAAATTGTGCCCATTTCCTTCACACCTTCACAAACATTACTTTTTTTTTCCTGTGACTGTGCACCAGTTTAATATATGAAAAGTGCATTGAATTATTTTAATTTGCATTTCCTTTTAAAATTTCTTTTTCTGATGCTCAGTTAGGCAAATAAATTATCTTAGTGTCCTCAACTGTGAACTTGGACTTAAACACAAGTATGTATCCTTAATACAAGAGATTATATGTTTCTGAGCAAAGGAAAAGCCTCTTTCTTCAGGTGTCATTGCATAGAAAACTGTTCTGTGTGGGCGTGTCACAGGTTGCGCCTGTGAACTAGGAAATGTTTTTGTTTTCTTCTTAAATGGAAGTTGACTGTGTGTTCTGGAGGGGAAGGTGGCAGTGGCTTTGCAGACCCCTAGGTACAACTCCGCTGCTCCAGCCCTGCAGAGCCAGCCTGCCAGTGCCCTGGCTGCCTGCTACTTACAGCTGGTAGGAATCAGAGCAGATTAGCATGGTAGAGAACCCTTCAGGAACAGCTTCCAGCAAATGGAAATTATTTTAAAACAAATTGATGTGGTTTTTCTGTCAAACCTACTTGGAGCATAAACAAGGTCTGCTGTGAGCTGCTTCCCTCTACCATGGAGCTGGTGTTTGGAATGTGGCTTTCCCTAAAGTAAACATGGTCTTGAAAGTAAGTTGTCATTTGTGTTTGTCTGATTTGAAAAGTAAGAGTAACAAACTATCCAGTGTTCTCTTAGGGTTTGATTGGCTCAAGATGTTCCTTCATTTGTCTTTCTGTTGCAAATGACAGTACTTCTATAAAGGTTTTAAAGGTGAGGAGTAACTTGGGCTTGAAAGGGTTAAAAGGGAAAAAGTGCCAGTCAATTTCTGTGGTAAGATAAACACTTTAATCTTAACCTCTTTGCCATGGAAGAATATCAAAAACATCTTGTGAAATACTTAACTCTCTGTGAGTATGGACATGTACATATCCTCTGACTGTGCATCTTGGAATCCTCTGTCATTTGCAAAGTGTGGTTCTCTCACCCTAAGGACGATGTTGGCTTTATTAAATTGGTCGCAGTCCCTCCTACCCCCCCGCCCTGCCCCCGCCTCGCCAGGCAAAACAATGCTATTAATGTTCTTATTATGTATTAATGAACAACCAGGCCAAGGGACACTTGCCAAGAAAGCTACAAAGTGAGAAAGCCACCAATATCAGAGTGAACTTTGCACTCTGAAAGTGTGAATGATGTTGGGTTAAAGAAGTTTTTTGCATAAGGGGAGCACCTGGAATCCCTTTGATGTTGGTTAGCACCCTGGCCCCATTAGACTTTTGGACTTCCCAGTTAACTACATCTTTGCTGGTGAGGACTGTGCCTTGGTGTGGTACCTGAATTCTGAGGGGACCTGCTCTGGTCCAGGAAGCATCAACATACTCATGATGGTGGAAGTAGGGCATTGGCCATTTATGTCTGCTTTCATTCTACTTCAAACCTCAGTCTAAAACGGAAACATACAGTCTCACATCCCCACCCTCCTAGCTTTTCCTCTGGAGGGATGGTTTTCAGAAATCTCTGACTCTTACTCTAAAATCTGCCTGCCCCAACCATGGAAAGGGTTATATCTTAATCAGACCTTAGGGTTTAATCTAACTAATTTATTTTTCCCCATTGTGGTGACATTTCCTCCTGCCTTATGGCTTGTTCTTAATTTCTTAATGGCTAGCATTTGGGAACCCTGCTTTTCTTAGCCTTATTAAATAATTACTTAAAAGAAGAAAAAAATGCTCTTTCGAAATCCTGAGAATTTTGTTTTCTGTGAGAGGATAGACTCCAACCAAGGCTTTTCACTGCTGATAGATTCATGGGCAGAGCTGTGGTATGCGTGCAGTACAGCTTAGGAAGCAGGAAGGTGCTGATTGGGAGAGCGGCATTTTTGAAGGTTGTATCATGACTTTGGCACCTGAAATGTAGATATTTTGCCTACTCCCCACTCATTTACCTACTAGCAGCTAGAGGAAAAAGGTTATATCTGTATTTTTCTGGTACAGAAATAGGTGGCATTTTTAATCTGGAATTTTGAAAGCCTGCTAAAACTTTATTGAAATGTAATTTAAATTCCATAAAAGTCATCCTTTTACACTATATGATTCAGGGTTTTTAGCATATTCACAGAGTTACTGTCATCACTACTAATTCTGGAACATTTTTATCCCCCATTCACAGTCCCTTGCTACTCTTCCGACCACCCATCCCCTGGCAACATCTACTTGCTGTCTCTATGGATGTGCCTGTTCTGGACATTTTATATAAGTGGAATCATATGGTACAGGGCCTTTTGCATTTTATTTTGCTTAGCATAATGTTTTCAGAGTTCTTTCCTTTTTATGATTGAATAATATTCCATTGTATGGCTATATCAACTTTTGTTTATCCTTTCAACAGTTGATGGACTTTTTGTGCAGTTTTCACTTTTTGGCAATTATGAATAATGCTGCTCTGAAAAATGTGAATGGTATACACATTTTTATATGAATGTTTTTATTTCTCTTGCATAGATATCTAGGAGTGGAATTGCTGGGTCATATTATAACCGTCTGTTTAACATTTTGAAGAACTGCTAGATTGTTTTCCAAAGAGCCTGCATTATACCCTTTTGACATCCATCAGCAGTGTGTGAAGGTTCCCATTACTCCACAATCTCACCAATACTTATTATTGTTTGTCTTTTTAATTTTATCCATCCTAGTGTATGTGAAGTGTATCTCATTATGGTTTTTATTTGAATTTCTCTAATGACTTGTGATGCTGAGCGTCTTTTTGTATGCTTGTTGGCCATTTATATGTCTTTTGAGAAATGTCACTTCAACTTCTTTGCTCATTTTTTAAATTGGATTATGCAGTTTTCATTGGTTTTGGGTATTGCCCAGGTAGATGCTTTTCTTTGTCTTAGCTTCCTAAAATGAGCAGAATTTTGATTTTAAGGTTTTAAGACTTTTAACGTCTTCAGGTTGAAATATAATGGGCAATACTTGCCTGGTGTGTTTGGTTTCCTCGTCTCCCTGTTTGCAATCCCAAGCAAAGGAGGGAATGTGGCAGAAGAGAACAGTGGTTACTCTTGCAGTGAGTCCAGATTTCAGACTCTCTGTGGCAGCTCATCACGCAGTGTTCCCTGCTAGAGTGGGGGAATTTGCCCTCCTGTAACTGAAGGAAATTTGCTGTGCATATAATACACATTTATAGCCAGGTCTGACCATTTTCTCTGCATTTCCTCTGCTCCAGGGCCTGCTTTGCTGAAAGAGCACTGCCCCTATAAATTACACAGAAATGCAGTACTGAGGCTGTCCAAATGCAGGCAGGGTAATTGCTTTGGACAGGTTTACAATAAGGAGGTGTAAAGTGTTTGGTGGAGACCGGAAGCCAGGGTGGAAGGGGGGAGGGAAGACATATTGAACGTGGGCGGTTTCAGGGTAGTGGGCTGACATAGCTAATTGAAAAGTATGGTCCTTGTGGCTTTTAATGGGAAAGGAAGCTGAGGCCTTGCAGTGGTTTCCTTTATAGCAAGAAACCAGAGGGAGAGTGGCTCACTGTGTTCCTCAGGGGGTCAGTACTGAAACTCTGCCAGCATTTAGAACCTTGGGTCTGGATGTAGAGGATCAGATCTTCTGTTTTGTTTGTTTTGTTTTTCGTTTCAGGCTGCTTAGTCCCATTCTGGATGAACTGAGGGGATGGAGGCAGGGATTTTAGGTGGTTTAGCTGGAGAGAAGGCCTGCAGGTGCACTTTGAAAACACATCAACAGCCTACCTTTGTGATCTGTCGATTTAGGTAGAGTGGGCAGTGGGCAGATCTCTTAAACAATGAAATAGTAATTACATGGTGACTCTCTGATAGTCCTTCAGGCAGCCAGTAGGCATTTTCTAACTCCACCATTGACCTTGGATTCTGAATTGGTGGTGCCAGGGCCTGGGAGTCTGCCTGTTCACAAAACTCTCAGTAGGACACTGCTTTGGAGGTTTGTGTGTGAGACCCACTTCCCTTGATGGTGGGCTCCCGTAGGCCCAGCTACAAGTCCTTGTGGCTCCAAGTCCCTGTTCTCCTGCCTTCCACCATCCTCTGCAGTAGCCTGATACTGGGGCTTTCTGATATAGGGTAATACAGGACTGGGTCTTCCTTTGGCAGCCAAGCCTTTCCCTCCCTTAGGACCTTTGCCTGTGCTCTTGCCCACTCTGCCCTTGCCACTGTGCCTCTTCTGCATGACTTAATCCTTCCAGTCTCAGGTTAAATATCTCCTCAGAGGGGTTTTCCCAGAGCACCAAGTCGGGGTGGCTGCTGCCTTCTTCTGGGAGAGTCTTGGGGACATGGCTCTGATTCCTTGCTCTGCGTCTGTGTCCTTCCCTGGTTGTAAACTCGGTGAGGATAGAAGCTACCTTACTGCAGTGTGGTCCTGGATGGAGTCCAGTGCCACTCCTGGCACATAGAGGTGTTTAATAAGCATTTTGTGTTCATTAATTTCCTAATCAAATGTGGGTGACCACTGGTTTTACTGCTGTGTTGTATGGTCCCAGGCAGTATTTCCTGTGTCAGAGACATCTGCCTATACACACCTGTAGAAATAACCACAGATTGACCATTCAAACCTCTGCTTTTCTGGGACTGCTTTTTTTCTGCCCTTGAGGGTTAATTAGATGCCTTTTAAGGATGAGCTACATGCAATGAAATTAGTTGTTTATTAAAAAACAAAAACTAAAAAATGGACCCATCTGCATTTATTTCAAGTGTCATGGTAGCAACCTCCAGAAAGTCCTGTCAAAGGCACAATATAGAAGGTGTGGAGATGGTGGAGGTGATAGGATCTCCCTTGAAATGTGTAGTGGTTAATGTGTAACCTCTTTAACAAGGCTCATGTGGCCTTGTAGCTATCCCAGGTTTATAAACCCATGCTGTGGAGCATGTGTTTGTAATAAGTCCATGGCTTTGCAGATAACTCATACTCCCACATTTGATTTCCTTTGGTTGAAAACAAGCATCACCACCAACTGGTAATCCCCTCTCTCAACTGGTTGGATACACCCAAATAGTGGCTGGAGAAGACTTCTATAGATCCCCTCTTCCTTAGCCCATTCTCAGCACACGTACAGTTTTAGAGAGAGTGAAGTTAAGTGAGATCAAGAAAGAGGTGGAGAGTGAAAGGGCGGAGAGGAGAGGGGATTTAGGCCCTCCTTTTCTGGGGAGGGGGTTGACTGACGTAGAGAGGCCTTTCTTCCTCCTGTGTGTAAGACAGTATGGTCTGAGATCCAGACAGCTTGCTTCTTGGATGAATGCTGTCTCATTTGTACCTATAGCTCCTTCTTGCATTGGCGTCTTTAGGGATTGTCCATGTGGAGGGAACAAATTAGAAATGAGAGAGCATGATTGTAATAAAAATCTTATCAGCAAATTAAGATAATTTTGCTGTCTCAGAATTGCCTAACTGTTCTATATGAGAAAAAAATAATTGCTGGAATTGGGATAACGTAAAACCCACAGGCTAGGTGACTTGGCTAGTGGTGTATCTGGCTTAACAAATAACATTTTGAAGTGCTACCTGCCCCTAATGGCAACAGGAGACATCAGTTAAATAAACCAGCTGTTAAATAAGAACAAGAACAGGGAGTGTTTGCACAAACCACTTTTAAATTTTCTGATCCTTGATGAATGTCAGTTGGTTTGTGAATGATTAACTTCATTGTGCTTGAGGAAATACTGGCTGCTTAAGTGTTGTGTATATTTTTATGTAAGAAAAAATAAGACTGATCACACCCTGAGCTGCTACCATTTTGGCCTCAGTACTTACCTGCTTTCACTCAGCAGGCATATTTAAAGCATAGGTAGGAATGCTGGCCCCGCACAGACCACACGTGCACCATATATCATAGCTCATCACGTGCCATTGCATCCGCTTAGGAAGGAAGTGAAGTGGTTTGCAGCCTGTTGGCAAATACAAGTATGATGTTCCCTGTTGGGCTGTAAAAAGTATCCAGAATCCAAGTGAGGAGTTTCGTTGGGATACCTATCTAGTTGGGAAGAATTGTGAGTATGTGATCAGAAAAGTAGATTTAATGAAGCATAGGAAGTTGGTTGAAGAGTTACTTACCATCACCTTTGCAAGAGGGCTTTAAAGTAGGTTCTTTAATTTGTTACTGGGGAGAAGGCCATCTTTCTTTATTGCCTCAAAATCCTAGGCATGAAAACCTGATAGTGGCCTCCTCAGCAGGCCACCACAGCCAGCACAGTCCACTAAGTGGGCTGCATTTCAGCACCCACGGCAGAAAGGACTGAGGACTTTGACTGATGGTAAGAGACCTGGAGGAATCCATTTGTGCCCCTGGTTCCCTCTGACCTCTCCTCAGAGGCCCCAAGGACCTCCTAAAGTTTATACTAATGGACTAGTTATCTCTTATGACTTTTAACCTGGGAAGGGGAATTGCATAGAGGCCTTTATTTGGCGGGAGGGAGAGACTGAGGGAGGACAGCTCTGTAAAGGGTGAAGGAAGAGAGAGTTTGGGAGAACTGGAGCTTACAAAATGGCTGTTCAATAGCGAGTCTCCATCTGAGTGTCTCATATCTTGGGATATTGGTTGCAGGATTAACCCTGCCCTGTGAGTAAATCTTAGTTAGAAATGCCTGGGTGTGGTGCTAGGGGTTCAGTTACTTTGTTGCAAAGTTTGAGCTTTGGTCATTTCCAGTGCAGACAACTTATATGCCACAGGAAGGAAGAAAGCAGGCACCTTGTTCCCTTCCCGCATCTTGTCTTTGTCATTGGGTGCATGCCACTTGATATTGTAAGTTCTGTGTTATGTGGTCCACTTTTATTCTCAAGCCACCAGGATTATTGCTGACATAGACCATGAGACCCACAGCCAGACTCTTCTGTATGGAATGGAAGAAAAGAAATTCAAGCTGTAAATGAATCTGGTTTGGGACTTTGTAGTGGCAAATTATGTGAATGAATGAATTGAAAAAGTGCCTGATTTATACCACTCTGAATACCTGGGCCTTAGATAAATATTGACCCCAGCCATGTGACAGGCCTACCATTTGTCTCATGCCCCTAGGAATAAGTTTTTCTGAGGTACTGTGACCTTATAAACTACTGTGACGAGTTTGTGCAGGTGCCTTCTGCAGTAGGTTTTTACATTTGAGAGTGGGTGGTTTTCTCTTTGTACTAGTGCAACCTTAAATCTAACCAAATCGAAACCTACTTTGGCTTATTGATCCTTGTTCAGTTTGCTGCAAGTAAGTGGTTGCCAGCACAGTTTTGCAGAGTCATGCTTGTGTGGTCATGTGGACCAGACCTGGGTTTGGAGCACCTTTGTTTTGGTTTGAGAGTATTTCAGAACCAAATGTGGAAGGATGGGGAGAAAAGGGAAGCCAGCCTGGGGGTCTTAGCTGGATGTCAGAGCTGAATGTCATATCGAACAAACTAGTCTCTCCCTGAACCATACTTTGATCCCCTGTTTCTCTGGGCTTAGAATTCGCCTGCCCTCTGATTGAGGAGGGTTTATGATGCCAGTTCTGTTAGGGTTAAGTGTACAGGAACAGGTCAAACTTTCTCTTCCCCCTAAGGTAACTTGCTTATTAGAAGGAAGTCCGATAGAGTTACTTGACTGGAGCAAGCCGAACAGAAACTGTAACCAACTGGTTTGATCCCATTACCTTTAACAAGGACTGATGGTAGAAGCAAGGGGTCGGGGAGCGGGGATGGAGGCGGTTATGTGTTCATCACATAACAAGTGTTAGGCAAGAAAGTGCTAGCTCTTCATAGGGAAGCTGCCCTGATATAGCTGAGCTCATCTGATGTCTGGGTTTTGTGTGACCCATGGGTGTCTTGATTTCCTGCTGAGGTGGGAAGTGTCTTTCCTAGCATATAGAGAGTATATGGAGTATCCAGAAGTCCATGTGGTGTTTCTGAGGTCTCTGCAGCCAGTAACTGGGACTCCAAATGGAGTCAGTTATGATTGAGTTTTGTAGAGTTTTTAATTACTTTTGCTGGTGTTTACTTTAAAAACTGAGTGACATGCAGTAGGTACCTGTATTCATTATTTGCTTAAGGTATAGTTTAGCAAGTAGAATTTGCTGCTAGGACCCACCCTTTAAGATGCATCTTTGGAAGTAAGTGAACTGTAATTGCCAGCTGTCAAGAGAGGGTATGTGGGGGTGTGTGAGAGAGACAGACAGACAGACAGACAGACACCCGAACTCTTGGAGATATGAGCTCTTGACTTTGGGATGTCCTGGGCCTGGATGAAGGCAGATGTGGAAGAGTTGAGGCATCATTTTGAGAGGACTTCGTGAATGATTTTTTTTTTCCCAAGGAAGAAATGAACATGGCTCAGTCATTTTCATGGTCAGTTTTCCATTTGACACAGTAAAATTTTAATCTGTTCAAAGATGAAGAAGTCACATTCATCATCTGATTCTCTGTGCTTGTAATTTCAGTGAAAAAGGAAGTTCCATATTATAGTAGCAGAAAGCAGTCTGTAAAATAATGCATACTGAAATACTCCGTGGTTGTTGCACCTTGACTTAGTGTCTTTTCAGCCATTTAAATAACCAGAGCCAGAGGAGTGGCAATAGCCCCGAGAAAATGGTGGAGACAAGCTTTTAAGTTAACAGTGTTTCATGATGTCTCAGTATCATAGACAGAAAAACATTGCCTTTTGGCTTCAGCTAGGTATTTGATGACACACATAAACTTTAAAAACCCAGTGGAAAAGTTGACAGAACAAGGTCATGTGTTAATAAGCTAGTGAATAAAGTCAGCGCCTTTAACTGTTAGCCAGAAGGCTAACCTTTTTAAAACTGCACATTTTCTTTAAAAAGTAGCTAGAGACACTTATGTGCTTTCCTATACCAGAGTGAATGTACTCTTGAAAAGCTGTAGGTAAAATTCAATTTTCAAATTAAATTTCATAGCAGGGGTCTGTTCTGTGTATTTGAGTCATCTTCATTTTTAAGTGTTGAGGTAACTGGGAAAGGAAGGGAAAATAAGCCTAGGAGGTAATATTTAGTATTTGAAACCTAGAAGATGATATTGAAAACCTAGAAGAGAAGGTAGTATTGAGAACATGTGATAATATTTGAAGGAATCTTGCACTTAATGTAATGCAGAGTATTTTTGTATCAGCTTCCTAGATTTCGATACATGGGCTTCGTGTAGGCACAAAGATGTTAGAGAGTAGTGGGTAGTCGATGTGATTTCAGTTGGCAAAATGAAAGATGCGTGTAAGTCCCCTGGAGGCTGACAGGGGACACCAGGACACATCTCCAGGAACCTGTGGCTTCCCAGGAAGGATTTTCCTTATTAGCAGCTCTAGCCTAGGAAGATAGTCACACCCACTTGTGTCATTTATCCCTTAAATTTTTTTGTGTAGGGGGAAGAAAGGAAAGAGGTGCTGATAACGCTAAGGTAAACTGTTGTTTGTACAGATGCTATTTGCTTAAAAAAAAAAACACTTTCATTTCCTTCTTCCTCCCCTGCGAAGGACAACTAGGCAGTCACTCTTTTGTAACCCAAAAGTGTATTTACCTAAAATTGTCCTTCTAAACACTTTCTTTAACAGTAACAAATCCTGATAATTATACATCCAGAACTTAGTTAAAACAGTTTTTTAAGTCTTTTGGCATACATTTCTGTAACATGAGATTTGCGTACTGTAATTTTCATAGATTGGATTATGTTAAAGAGTGAATTGTCAAAAATGAGAGTTAAAAAAGCCTCAAAATGCCTTGATCCTTTCCTAGTTCTAGTAAACATCTAGACAAGAATGTTAGAATGGCATATTCTAACTCGGAAGGGAGGGAAGGGGATTGTTGTTTGTTTTTAATATTTTAATGTGTGTCTGTTGTACTCAGGGGAAGTGATAAATTATTGGAGGTCTCATTTCTGAGACTCCAGAGCCACTGGTGTAGTTTCCTTACCCCTTTCTTCAGTGAAATCCTTGGTTTTCCCTTCTGCTAGAAAGACAGGCTTAGGATTTGGCCACCCCATTCTTGTGACCAGGAGTACTTTTCATGGGACTGTGTTAAAATAGTTATTTTCCCCTTCGATAGCAACGTGCCTCTCAGGACTTTTAATTGTGGGCACAAAGTGTGTGAGATCACAGTATGAAGCAGAGAATCATTTCAGTGTGTTGGGACAGGAAGTTGATCACAGTATCACAGATGGTTGGTGTTTGTGCCATCTTCTACACAAATTCTTTTGGGTGGCACACTCAGTCAAAGAGGTGTTCATAAGATGTTGCTAGTTTGCAGCTTTCATATGTAAATCCAGAGTTAATGAATTTTAAAGCTGCATCATGCTTTTAATAAACACCCTTTATTTTACAATAGTGGTTTTACTGGAGGCCGATCTCCACATGGACATTTATAGGAGCAGGGGGGACAGGTGGAGGTGCTGAGAAAGGAAAAACATTCTTTGAGCAGAGGGGCATTGATGGACTTTACAAAGCACTTGGTGAACCGAGGATTCCACATTTATCCCTCACTTCCTGTCCTGTTTGCTCGGCTTGTTTTAACTACTGCAGAAGCAAGAGTCACTGTTTCCTGCTTTAGTAGAGCAAGGTTTTCAGTCAGGGGAATCCTTTTTCACCCTTTCATTGAAGAAATTCCAGTCTCTGAATGTGTCTCTAGAGGTGAGCACAGGTTCTTGCTGTACTTTCCATCCCCTCCAGGTCATGAGTGATAAACCCTCTGCTCTCTGCTCTCAATAAAACTCCTGGTGTCTCAGGACAGGACATGGTGGCCTTGTTGGGGAAGAGACTGCTCCCAGGTACCAAGTCCCCTCATTTCTGCCTAATGTCCAGGCTTTCAGGTCAAGATGAGCTGTGTGCTGGACAGTATCCGGCAAGGATTCAAGGGTGCTATTGTGGAGAGGATTTGTCTAGAAAGTCCTGGGGTATCCAACCCCAAGGTGTCCATGCAGCCCAGAATGGCTGTGAATGTGGCCCAACATAAAATCATAAATTTACTTAAAACGTTATGAGTTGGGTTTTTTTTTTTGTGATTATGTGTTTCAGTGTATTTAATGTGTGGCCCAAGACAACTCCTGTTCTTCCAGTGTGGCCCAGAGACACCGAAAGGTTGGACACCCCTGGAAGCTTCAGGACTTTGAAAGGGCAGTCTATGATCCCTTTTTGGAGATGATAAGGTACAGAATAGGTGACCGGACTGCTGACCCCCACCTTCCCCTGCTCATTCCCAAGTCTCCCACTAAGCTACTTCTCTAACAGTCACTCAGATGGTGCCTGTAGTACCTCTTCCCTGCTGAGGTGGTCATGGTGGTTCCCTCTGTGGCAGGCCTGTGGGAGTGTTAGCCTGTGGCCAGTAGCTATTCCCTGTGCAGACTCCCCGCCAACTGCAGAGCTGCTGCGGCTCCAGTGCCTCCTCCTAATTAAATTAGTTAATCTTTAGGGTCTAATGATGCACGTACCGTATTTAACAAGAGACTGTTATGGGAAATTTGTGGGCCCCCCCAGGACCACCTCACAACCAAGCATGAGAGTGCTTAAATTAAAAAGTTGCATCACACCCAATTACTTTGTCTTTCTTTAGTCAAAATTTTACTTTGGTAGGAAAAATAGATCCTACAATATCCTATTTTAAGGGATGTTATAGAAGGCAAATGCTGATTGCTTTCAGTGGTAGGCCTCTGGACTGTTATAGTCAAAACTTTGAGTAGTCAAACAAGGAGATATTCTGCTTCTGTGGAAATTAATTTTAATGGCCCAGAAGATTAATGTTTATGAGGAGCCTGGCACTGAGACTTAGCTGACTGGTAGTCTGTGGATTTGATGACACATGACTCTAGCTACTCTTCCTGATTTAGCCCTAAAACTGCTAGTGTCTTGTCCCTCTCATTTCTAGGAGTCCCTAACTTCTTGGCCTTTATGTTTGTTTTTGTTCTTATTTGTTTTGTTTTAACACCTCTACACCTTATTTAATATTTCTAGCCTTATTTCCTGGTATTCTTCCTCAAAAACCATGTTCTCTTCCCACTCTTCTTTCAGTTTTAGCTAAGGTTTTATATTTTTTCTAATAAATCTTTCTTATCACAACTGATCTCACCTGCTCCGAACACCATCTGGTCTCAGTGGTATCCATACCAGAAATGACAAACTCAGAGGCATACAGGGACCACACAGATGCTGCAGCTGAGTAAAGAGGGCCTCGTTGGGACAGTATGTGGAGAGGTCTGTAGTCACCTGGAGTGCTTGCAAAATGGTTGCTGCTATCAGGAATGCTGGCCCCGGGATTACTTTCAAGAGAAATTGAAACTTATTTTTTTAGTGAAAATCTTAGGTTTCTCCAGAAACTGTTCAGTTACAAACAAATAAATTTCCCTAAAGCCCAGCTTTGGCCTAAGAGCCACCAATTTGCAACTGCTGACCTGTCATTCATAGATGCTTGCCATGTTAGACTTTGGCTATCATTATTTGGTCCAGAGGTTTATCTGACCATAGGTTGTAAATTTGAGGTCATGGACTAGGTCGTATCCTGATTCGTATCAGAACTTAGCAGTATATACATTGTAGGAAAATCCTCAATTACTGCTTGTTGAATTTGACACCTGTTGGGTTCTAAAAGACAAAACTTAGACCTATATACAGATTAATTGTGGGCTAGGGTAAGGTGTGTGAACTAGTAAGGTAGAGGGGCACATTTGAGACCCATGGGATTACAGGAGCAGGCATGGTGACTTCTCTTAGATAATGTCTTAAGCATCAGAATTCAGAGGCCCACACTGATTTCTATAGCTGATTTTAAGGAGTAAAAGTAGGCAGTGACTCTGGAGCCCTTATGTGGCTGGTGTGTCATTTCTCTTCTCTTCTCTTCTCTTCTCTTCTCTTGTGTCATTTGTGCACCTCATTTGCATAGAGAATTATGTATGAAACATTTTCAAATATTGAAGTAACTGTGATTCATTACTGACTTTTTAAATATAACTGACCAAAAGCTTACAAAATGAGCTGTAAGTATCTAGTTAATATCTGAGTGATTTTTGCCTTTTATGCTTATAGAAAGTGTTTCTTTTTCGAAGCCTCAGTTTAGGGAGTATGTATATCACTTGCCTAGCTTACTGAAGAGAGATGGCAGCACATTCAGAACCTTCTCCTGAGTGAGAATTCTGGGATAGGAGGCCAGAGGGATGATTTCAGTTTAAGATACAATTTTATTCTTAATACAAGCCTTTTATGTAAATTATTAGGCTGTTGTGTTAATGAGGGGAAAACATCGCAATAGAAAAATGAAAAGGACATCTGATGTTCTAGATGTTAGAAGAAATCTCTTACTCTTATAAAACCTTATAATGTGGGTCTATGGAACATAATGTGATGATTTTATTGGGACTTAATGTGTGCTGGACATAATTCATCAGCAGGTAAAATTCAGCAGAAAGAGCCTTCAAAAAGTAAGGGATTATATAACTTTTACAAAGTTATATGTTCTTCCTTATTCACACCCCTTGAAATTTGAAAGAACTGCTCTCTTTTTTTTTCAGTTGGTCCTAAGCGGGTAACTCCTTTTAAAAATGGGTGGCAAACAGTGTAGTTTCTGAGGTTAAGAAGAGATGTCCATCTGGACATCAGAGAAACAAGAGGCTCCTGAGGTAATCCTGGGCACCTCACTAGCGCTCAATAGTTGGGTAATTGGACTGTTTCACACTTTTCTTTCCAGCTATATTATTCAGTTAAGCAGGCATCTGAAAGCTTAAAAATATGCAAAATGTGGTGATGTTTAGGAGTCCAGACAAGGCTGAGTTATGGGAAATAGCCTGGAAACCAAAATGAATGTGGAAACCTCCTTCCCCAGGGAATGGTTGTCATAGATTTAGGACCAGTTCCTTCTACTCTGAATTATGATTCTTGTTAATGTTGAAAATATAACTATGTGCTGTGCTGCTCTTCCCAGCAAAAGGTTTTGTCTCTGTTTTCAGTGATCTTGATTTTGAGGATGAGTGCTAATTATGTTGTCCAAGGACATTGGAGTTTTTCCTCACTACAGCTTACTCAAAAGCAAACGGAACTTTTTATCCCTCAGCTTCCAGGGAGTCAATGAATTATTGTTTGCCAGCCTTGAATAGCCTTTGCCAAGTTTATAATATGTGGTTCTGGTTGTAATCCAGGAAGATACTGGTCAGATTATGTAAATACTGATTAAGCCTACAGAATTACACTTGGAGGGAATTTTTTTTTTTTTAATTAAGAATATCTTCCTAGTGAATTGAGTTTTCCAAGGCTCTTTCCTCTGTTGGGATGATCAAGAACTTTGTGCTCCTGAAAGACATAGGCTAATATCCATGTTCATCCCCTACTACATTTTTTTAATAAAGCTTTTGAATTCTTGAAAAATTCAAATTTTTTGTTAAAATCCAAGTTCCTCATGTAGGTGCCATTTCACTTTAAAACCATTATTTTGAATTCAGTATCTGATAGTTCCCTTGCCTCTATTTCATTTAGCTCTCTCTGTGGGGAGTCCCCTTTTCCACTCATTTGGGGGGAACTTCTTTTTCTTCCCATTTTTGTGAGAGTCTGTTAAGTAATTTACTTATTTTTTTAATTTATTTTTGCTTCTGCTTCAATTGGGCTGTCTAGATTTCCTGACTTTGTGGATTAAACTTCTCTGCTTGTAGGTGGGTCTTTTTATTTATTTATTTATTTATTTAATTTATTTATTTATCCCTTTACTTTTCTTTCTGGGCCTGCCTCTGATGATGTCAGTTGTTGACCCTATATGACCTTGGGTCATTTGTTTGAGCCTTCCAGGAGTCTACTGTCTGTGTCTGACTCCTGCTTGGGGCAGCTCTGTGACCCCTTCTGTCTGGGCTGGGCTATTTTTTGGGATCTCTCTGCACTCTTACGCCAGCTCCTTGATGCGCTCCCCAGCCCGGCAGGATACTCCGCCCGCCTGGGCTCTCGCATGTGCTTGCCCCAGCCCAGGGGGCTTATTGGCCACCTCGCGTACTCGTCTAGCCCCCCTGGCCAGGGAGCTCCGGGGCACTGGTCAGTTTAGGGTCTTCTATTGTGTGTTTTCCCCGCTTTTGGCTCTTTGGGTGCGTTGCTTGACCTCGCCAAATGGGGACTAAGGAAATGGGAGGAAGTCAGCTCCAGGACTCTCCGGTTAATCCTGTCTCCCGTCTCTCCTCCAGGGACTCTGGGCAGCTCTGTGACCCCTTCGGCCAGGATCGACTAATTTTGTGAGCCGCTCCGCAATCGCCAGCCGGGCGGGTCAATTTACGCCTGCCCTTGCTGCTCTGTGCACTCCCTCACAGGCCATCTCTGTGCCAATCTGTGGGAGGCCTTGCCGGCCGGTGCAAGCGTTCGCCAACCCTCTCCGGTCACTCGGCGCAAGTGTGCACGCCTGCACTGGGTGTTTTTGGGGTGTCTATGTGTGCTTTTCGGCTTTTGGCTCTTTGGGGGTGTGGTCTCTTCCTGCACAATGGAGACTACGGCAAGGAGAAGGAGTCGGGACTCCCCGGTTCCTCCTCCCGTTCTTTTCCCAACGCCTCCATTTCTGGTCTCTCCTCTAGGGTCTCTGGGCAGTTCTGTGACCCCTTCGGCCAAGGATCCACCCCCTGTGCGGAATGCTTTTCAATCGCGGGCAGTCTGATTCATGGGCGCTGCGCTTCTGCCTTTTTGAGGGCGCACCTTTCCAGCCCACAGTGGAGACTACAGAACGGGGAGGGAGTGGGGCTCCCTGGTTCATCCTCCTGTTCTTTCCCCAACACCTCCATCTCCAGTCTCTCCTCAAGGCTCTCCCAGCCAGTCTGCACTTAGCCCCTGCCCCAGCTCACACGCGCACAAGCTGTGTGCAGAGCGCACAAAAGGCAGGTTAACTGATTCCCTCATGCCTGAGCGAGATGGTAGCTGCAGAGTGGAGGTGCGTTATCACCCAGGCTCCACCAGCTGCCGTGTCAGTTCTCTTCACAACGTTTTCCTCACCAGTCTTTTCCCAGGCACAAGCCCACCCTGCTGCCGCCTCTACCCAGAGATCAAGGAGTGTGGCTGCCACTGCAATTTTTGCGTTGACCCTTTAAATGTCTCTTTGCATCCCCAGCCACCTGTCTCTGGCAGAGAGCGCCCCTAAGCTTTTCGGGGTTGCGTTTTGTCTGTATTTTCTTGGCTTTAGCTGCTGTAGTTTAGGGGTCCCTGTTTATGATTCAGACCCCGTTCTTCTCGGGGGAAGCTAACTGGCCGTTTCAATGTCCCTCTGGTGCTGGTGCCCGTGGGCACCCAGCCCACCTTCTCGAGCCTCCACCGCACTTCTCACCCATTGGGATGTGTGAGAGCCGAATCCACTGTCCGCGGCTCCAAGGCTCCTCTCCCACTATCGTTCCATTGTTTTCCAGGTGATTACTCCACTATTTAGTCGCAATTCCAGTTTGGTCTTGGGAGGAGGTCAGCGTGACTCCCATTCACTCCTCCGCCATCTTCTCTCTCCCCATTTCACTTTAAATACAAGGTCCGGCAGAAGTAATTCCTGCTTGAGTGTGGTTGGTAGGGTTATATGGATGTAATAATTTATAGTTTTAATTTGAACATTTCACCAAAAATGTCACATGGTGTGCTTGAGTGTGATATTGTTATGTTACAGAATCACATGCTTATGATTTTGTAATAAAAGATTTTGTAATAAAGGGTATTATTTGTGCTAGACCTTGTATTTGTTAATGATTTCACGATTTAGAAGTATTTGTTGATTACTGCATGACTTAGATACAGCACAGTTTACTGGACATTTCAGTAATGACAGAGTTGTCCTTTGCATCGTGCAGTATGGTAGTTATTCCCACATGTGGCTCTTGAATACTTCTGAATCCTTCATTTTATGTAATCTTAATTAGTTTAAACATAAATGCCGGTAGCTGGTGGCTAGTGGCTACTGAATTGGACAGCACAGATTTACATAATGGTGGGGATTTCTCAGTGATTTAAAGCCATAACCCTTCTAGTTCTGTGCATTTAAGGTAGAGGCTTTGTTAGGAAAAGTGATCAGCAGGCAGATTGTGTCGTGCACTGTTAAACAGTTTGCTTTTCAGACACAGATAAAACCTGGATAAAACATGAACTGTTCTCCGCAGAGGTGCCTCTTTTATGTGCTGCAAAGGGTGGGCTGACGGTCATCTTTCAGCAGATTAGCTGAAAGAATATCTGTGTTTGGGCTCAATTGTTCAAAGATTTGTGCACCCTTTGTACAAGAACAGGGGAAATTTGTGTTATGACAATGGCTGACAAAATGTTTAGTGAAAGCTGCAATTGGCAGTAACTAAATTCCCTGAGTTTTCTTTCCTCTCCTCTTTGCCACTGAAAGGTGCAGAAATGCTTTTGACAGCATCTGTCCTGCTGACAGATGAATTGTTTTGACAGGAGAATCTGAAACCTTCAACTTAAGTCACATTCAGATGTCCAGCTGGGTAAGGGGTGATCATGTTTGTAGAAATCGGTGAGATGCTTTAGATTTGTGTGCATGTCAGCTGCCACCTGAAAGTCCTCATTAAAGGTTTTTCATTGATTAACCATTTGATTATCATTGAGCACTAAGATGAGAATTCATGTCCCTCTCTGTACAGTTCTTGGGCTAAATAAACATAGATCCTTAATCATTGAAATATGAATGTCAGTAAGCATAGCATCAAAGGGTTAAAAAAACTTTATTTAAAAATAGTGCTGGAAAAATTAAACCAATGTTAATAGCAGCATTATTCACAATACCGAAAAGATGGGAATGATCCAAATGCCCATCAACTACTGAACAGATACACATAATGTGTGTGCACAAGTGCACACATGTTCATACACAGAGGAGTATTATTCAGCCCTGAAAAGGAAGGAAGTTCTCACATGTGCTACAATATGGGTGAACCTTGAGGAAATTATGATAAGTGAAATAAGCTAGACACAAAAGGACAAATACTGTATCCTTTCACTTACAGGAAGTATCTAGAGTTATCACAGTTTATAGAGAAAGAAAGTAGAGTGGTGGTTGCCAGGCCTGGCGGGGTGGGAGGTAGGGGAAGATGAGGAGTTAGTGTTTATGGGTACTGAATTTCAGGGAGAAAATGAAAAATTTCTAGGGATGGATGATGGTGATGGTTGCAAAACAGTGTGAATGTGTATTGAATTGTACACTTAAAAATGATTAAGATGGCACCCTGGCAGGTATGGCTCAGTAGATTGAGTGCCGGCCTGAGAACCAAAGGGTGGCCAGTTTGATTCCTAGTCAGGGCACATGCCTGGGTTGTGAGTCAGGTCCCCAGTAGGGGGCGCTTGAGAGGCAATCACACATTGATGTTTCTCTTCCTCCCTTCCCCTCTCTAAAAATAAATAAAATCTTTTAAAATTCTTTTTAAATGATTAAGATAGTAAATTTTATGTTATCTATATTTTACCATAATAAAAAACATTTTGCTTGGCAGTGTGTCTCCCTGAAATGAGCAAACAAGAAAATGTTCCTGAGGATTTTACTTCAGAACATATTCATGTGAGAGAATACAGTAAATGTGTTCCCCATTTCCTGGTAAAGCGACTGATGATCAACAGTTTGTTCCAGGTTACAGGACTAGTCACTTCTCAGACTTAAAAGCTCTGGCTCAGAAGTAGAAGCTATTCTAGGGGACCTGAGCTTCAGCCTCTGTCTTCTCTCTATAAATGCTCTAGGTGCTCCCAGAGGATAATTACATTTAGCGCCAGTCTGCTCAACACTCATTTGTTGGTACATGGCTTTTCCATGTCAAAACATCACCACATCCAAGCTGACCCAGTGAGAGCTTTAAATTTCCACTTACAAATATTGGGTTGGCCAAAAAGTTCATTCTTTTTTTTTCATAAGATGGCTCTGATAGTGCTTAGTTGTCTTTAACTTCATGCGAAACAATTTTGTGAGATTGTGTTGTGACAGCTGTCATACCAGTATGCGTTTTAAAAAAACACAGTTGGTGAATTTCTGCGTAGCCATTTTAATATTGAAGATGTAAGAAAATAAGCACCATTTTTGGCATATTATGCTTTATTATTTTAAGAAAGGTAAAACTCAACTGAAATGCAAAAATAAAAGATTTGTGCAGTGTATGGAGTAGGTGCTGTAACTGATCGAATGTGTCAAAAGTGGTTTGTGAAGTTTCATGCTGGAGATTTCTCACTGGACCGGCAATGCTCTGTGGTCAGGTAGACCAGTTAAAGTTGATAGCAATCAAATTGAGATATTAATTGAGAACAAACAATGTTATACCATGCAGGAGATAGCCGGCCTACTCAAAATATCTGAATCAATAAAGTTATTGGTGAAAATGAAAAATGTGTCTTATTTTACAGAAAAAGCCATACAGACGTTTTGGCCAACCCAATATATTCTACTTCATTTTTACTTACTGGGATCTCAGTGTTAGGTCCTTATACTGTTAGACTTCTTGATAAAACCAGCTTACGGAAGACCCTTTTTAAAGTAGCCTTAAGTGGTTTCATTCTGAATAGTTTAAAAGGAGGCTGCCAGTTAATTGCCTAAGACCCGGATCCCATGACCCCAGCTCCACCTCGTCTACATATATAAGCCTGAAACAAGTCATTCATTTTGAACCTCATAGCCACAGGAGTCAGTGGTCTAGATGAGAGGTTGAAAACTGGTGGTCCTCAAGCCAGATACAGTCTGTAGATATATACTGTTTAGCCCATCTAGGGGTCCTTTCTTTTGGTTTGTTTGTTTTTAAAGGATTGGAAAGATTTCATGTAAGAATTCAGAGTTTGAGCTTCCTTGACAGTGGGGAAGACTGGTCTGCACTGGCCTTGTTTCTGGAGATGCAGGAACAGATGCCCTTTAGACGGGCAGGCAGACAGTGCTGTGTCGGCCACATCCTGCACCTGCAGGGTGACCATCCACATTCCTTATCTGCCTTCCAAGCTCTTGGTGTTTGTTGTGCCTGAGTCTTTCTCTCATGTCTCCTCCAGTTCAACACCTTCCATTACCTATGATGATACGTGTTACAGTCATTGTAAACTCACAGTATCTCTAGACCCAGAAATGATCTCTCAATCCTCCCTTTTATGAAAATGTGCTCAAAATAGACACTCTCAGTCTCTCTGGTCCTTTTTCTGATGTGGGTGAATTCTCTCCATTTGTGGACTTTCTTTTCCACATCTAACCTGTTGAGTTCTGTGTATCCCTAAGTGCAGACAGGCTCACATTTTACTTCAATATGTAGTTTTAAAAATTACCACCCTCAATTTTTTTGTGATAACATAATCTCTGGACATATTGCATCTTATTCAGGCTATGCCCTGAATATGGATATACTCTTAAGTGCAAGTGACTTTTATTTAGGTGAATGTCTTGAGTTGACAGTGAAATGTCTGTCAGCTGTAAGTTAGTATTGATTGGAATATCTCCGGAGTAAGTTTAAAAGGTAGTTGCCACTTATGTGACACAGTGCTCTTAAGAGCTAGACTTTAACTCTTGATTAGTAGCATTGTTAATTGGCAGTAATGTCAGTGGAATTAATAGCTGAAATGAAAATTGTTAACCTCTTCAGCTTCCGCAGGATTGGGATATATTTTGGTGGCAAGGAGCAAGGTACAGTGTGTAAGACATTAGGGCCCAGTTGGACCACATCTGTGTGGGTTCTATTCCTGTGAATTAATTAACTTAGTCTGGGTTGAGGGTGTGATCTGAGAAGCTCACCTGACCACATATTCCCCATGTAGCTGAGGGTGCTGGGGAGAGGGATACAATTCTGAGTAATTGTAACAGATGTGTCATCTCCAGAAGGCTCCTTACGGTAGGAATACCATGTTTATAGTATAGCTTTGTGATTAGAGTCTTACAGTGCTCACTTTCTCAACAGTCCCTTCAACTTCAACTAGGCATGTGAGTGATTTTCACTCTTAAGTTCTTGTTCTGACAGGGTTGCTCAACCTCTGAATATTACTATTGACACTTAGGGCTGGATAACTGTTTGTTCTTAAGGGCTGTTCTACTCATTATGGGATGTCAGCAGTGTCCTCGCCTCCTCCCACCAGATGCCAGTAGCCACCCACCCCCTTCCCTACAGTTGTGACAACTAAAATGTCTCCCGACATTGCCAAATGTCATCCCTGATTGAGAACCACTGATTTTTAGACAGTGGAGGGTCAGTCCCTCACCCCCTCTTTTTTTTTTAACTCCTCCTTGATGTTGCTTGATGCTTTAGTAAGACAGTAATTAAAAAGGGCCTTGGACGTGATAGGATGCAAAACATTTAGAACAGCATGCTTTAAGGGAGAGGACTGACTTACCTTAGAATTTCTTTAAAGTTGCTAAGTGATGAAATGGTATTGATTAAGAGTCATTTGAGTTCAGCAAACCTAAGGTGATTTGAGATTTTCACAGTGATTTGTTTATGGATGCAAGTGCCAGGAGGTATATCTGTAAATGTCAGTGTCCATAAGGCTACTTAAAATAATGCATGAGTTAGGGCAATCATTATTTTGTCTGGGGGAATAGAAAATTCCTGACTGTTGGGTGTTTTGAAATGTTGACTCAACTGTTTTGTTTTTTTTTCCCCCCCTCCCTCTCCCTTTACCAGAAACCTGAGTTACAACAAAATTTCTGAGATTGACCCTTCGGGTTTTGAGGACTTGCCGAATCTACAGGAAGTGTGAGTGCTTTTCCCCAAACCCATGGGCGGTTGGAGGGATGGAGAGCTCCTGGGAAAAACCCTTTCCTAGTGCAGTAGCATCAGCCCTGGATCACCAGTCTAAGCTTGTTAGAAGGAACATTCGTAGTCAGGTTGTCAGTGACAAATGTACTGCTCACTCACCTCTCCCTCACTGCAGCCCATCTCTTCTTCTGGGGCCTCAGTGATGGGTGTGTTACAGTCCAGTAGGTATGGACTTACTGGAAATCTCAGGAACATGGGTGTAGCAGAGTCCCCTCTCTTGTGGGAAGCCCTGTGGGCCAGCTGGGTTAACACACCCAGCTGGTGCTGCCTGGCTGGTGCTTCCCCACAGTTCTCAGGGAACCAGCCCCACCCTACTTTTTCCCAGGAAACAAAGGTGCAGAGAGTAGACAGTAAAGGCTTATGTTTCATATCCCATCTCCAAACAGCTCGACATTGCTGCCTTTCGAACCCAAGATGGCTGCCTTTGCAGTATCCTTTAAATCAAGCCTCAATCTTTTTCAAGTAAAGAATTATGCTTTTAAAATGGATATTAGGATTATCAGGAATATTAGTTCCACAGGGACTTTAGGACACTTTACCATAGATCATGCATACCCACTGCAGAAAATTTGGAAACTATAGAAATATGTAAGGACTAATTAATTAAAATCATCACTATTATCACCCAGACATAGCCATTGTGAACACTTAGTGAAAGACATACATCTCTTCACACATAATTTTGGGATCAGACTATAGATAGAGCAATCATAACAGCACCCTGCTAAGCCTTTGGTGAATACTACCTCATTTGATCTTCACACTGACACTATGATTGATATAAATTATTTTCATTACAATAATTTTCCTCACTTGACAGAAGAGGAAACAGAAGCTAAGAGAAGTTAGATACACTTGTGTAGTGTTACATGGTAGGTAGACCTGAGAGTTGAACTAAATACATTTGATTTCACATCTTATGCATTTAACCCTGAAGCTGCACTGCCCTAAATTCCCATATCATCCCTTATCTTAACTTACAACATTCAGTGGAAGATTTTTTAAACACAGAAAATCCAGTGTTTATCAAGCTGTATCACTCATTCTATGCCAGTGTTCTCCTTCTAGGTACAGAGTATTTCCTCTTACTCCTGTAGACCTCTTTTCCAAAGCCACACAGTCCTCCAAGTTAAGCCTCTTTTCTCCCCTCACAGCGTGGCTTTTCTCCCTCCCCTGAGCTCCTGTTGCATGTATAGGCTAGATGAGGCCTGAGCCCATCCCGTACTCCTTCTATTTCAGGGAGGACTTCTCTCCTATCTCTGCTAATGCACTCAGGAAGGTTGACCATGGCTAGTCGTTGTGGTCAGCACTGCACTCCTACAGTCACTCATACTTTTTTCAGACACTTGAGGGAACGAAGGTATGAAGAATTGTCCAGAGCTGCATGGCTTGTGAGTGATAGACCTGAGCCTGCATCCCCAGTCTCGCTTCTGTCCAGTGTCCTCTATGGCAGTGCTACCTTCCCAAGTGTGGGAGATGTAAGGGCAGGGATTGCATTGTTTGGGTACAACACGATGTAGTGGTGAAAACACACTCTGTGGTAGCAGACAGATCTGGGTTGAGGTCTCACTTTGTCCCCTACTGGCTTCTGTCCTTGGACAAGTTACTTAGTGCCTCCCTTCACTCTTCTACAGCATGAGCACAATAACACATCATTATTACTGCTCTGATTGTTAACTGGACATGATAGCCAGGTCTTGTGTATGGAAATGACTCACTGAAAGTTATTTCCCTTTTCTTCTGTTACTTTCTAATTGCATAGCCACCCACGCTGGGTGCATTGTTAAACTACAAATCCTTGAGGGCTGGTATGTTAAACCTTTACCACTCTGACTGCCTGCAGTCCGTGGTGTCACACTGTGTGGCTAATTCCCTGGTGCCCAGAGTAGTGGAACTTCCCACTGATAGGAAGTTTAATACTTGGTGGACACACAAAGAAGTTGTCAGGAGTGAGGGGTGGGCAAGGGTAGTGAAGAAAAAAATGATAGTTGACATACAGTTGCTTCTAAATTGACTGGGCTCAGGGTTTCCCAGGACCTGTCAGTTTTTCTGAACCCTGCAGAGCCATGTGAGTGTGGAAACCTCGGCAGGGGGAACCACAGGCTGGCAAGCAGCAGGCAGTGGTGTTTTAGTGGTGGTTTTATATTGGAGGCCTGGACCACAGAACACCATAGGCTGGCTGGAGAGAAGCGAGCCCGCTGGAGGCCCCTGGAGGATATAAGGATGTTTGTGCAGCTGCTGCCAGGCCCCACAGGCTTCACTGCCCACAGTTCTGAGGAAAGCCCACCAGGAGGGCCTCCAGCCAGGGTCCTGGATGGCTAGGCCCCTCTATTAATAAGAGAGGCTATTTATACCATCCTCTTTAAAAACCACCCTGGGATCATGTTACTGCTGCCTGGCCCAAGAATCCTTAATGTGGGTGCTGCCATGTACTTCCCAGGGCCATTGACCTAAAATGTTCCTTCAGGCGGCGAGGAAGCCTAAGTGGGCCCTGCCTTTGGGTATTTATGGCTCACTCTCTGTGTCTCAGGCCTGTGCTCTCACGCACACGCGCGTGCGTGTATGTGTGTGTCTGTGTGTGGGTGGTGGTGGTGGTGCTGCTGCTGCTGCTGCTGCTGCTGCTTAAGGGAGGCCTGGAATAACAAGGGGTGTCATTTTGAGGTACTGCTTTTTGGCTGTGAATTACTACCACCTGCTAAGCATTTACTGTGTATCTGTCTATATCCTAAACTGTTAGGTTTAATTATTTCATCTGGATCCTGCCAAAAACCTATGAAGTTGGTACTTGTGTTATTTACAGTTTTTGGAAGAAAGAACTAAGGCACAGTAAGGTTAAGTGATGTGCAGAAGGCCATTCTGTTGGTAAGGGGTAGGAGTGGGGTTGAATGCACCCAGGTGTATCTGATTATAAATCCGAGCTGTAAAACCCCCTCCTAATAATCCCTCTGTAACAGTGCCTCTGTTTCTTTTAAGGCAAGGTGATCATTTAATTTAGTAGCTTCCTCAAAGGTTGGCATGTCATTCATTGAGACACTTAAACAGAAAGCACTCAGCTCAGAGCCTGGCACAGAAGAAATATTTGCTCTTGTTGTTATTGCTTCTGATTAAAGTATCGCTGTATTGGAATGTCTGTATCTGGTCATCTGGTATACAAACTGTATGTCATAAACTGTATGCCAGTTACTTAGTATGCCCTATTCTCAGGTACCGGAAAGTGCTAATAATAACAGTTATTGATTAAGTGGCCCTAACTCCAAAGCCTTTGCTCCTACTTATTGATGACTTGCTCCCTTTTAAGAAACAAAACTAACCAAAGTCCCAGCTCCCTGCCCAACTTTAACTGTTATTAATTGCAGCTATCTTTGTGTTTGGAAACAACTGAAGTGTCTAGGAAGAGAGGAATGGCTAAATAAATTATAGTTCATTTATACTGTTCATGCCAGCAGAGGATTATTCTGCAGCAAGTTAAAAGAATTATGGAGATCTCTAAGATGTATTACAAAGGGGAAACTGTGGAACAAAATAGTGTGTATGAGACACAGGCATTTGTGTAAAAGAACAACATGTGCATTTCTAGTAGTTGGCAGCAGGAGCTTCCTCTTGGAGGCAGACCAGAGGGCCAGAGTGCAAGGGTGCTTTATTTTTCATTGTGTATTCCTGGTATTCTCTTTTGAAAGTCTTTGAAAATTTTACTTCATGCTAGTATCAGCTAGTCAGTAAGTAAATAAGGCAAACAAAAACAAAGAACAACAATAACAACAAAACCCCCAAAGCTCTATAACCCAAAATTACTCCTTGGGTTTGTTTTTTTATTGTTTGTTAAAGCCTAATTTGATTGGGTAATAATAAAGTACTCTGAAGTGGCTTTTTTGTTTTTTAACATTTTGCATCTTACAAAATGTAAAATCTTCCTTTAACTAAGCCAAGTAAATGGAAGTTTTGAGGAGAGCCCAGGGCCCTGAAGGCCAAGCTGGGAAAGCCCGTGCCCAGGCTCAGCCCTGTGTTCAGGTGGTCCATGCTGCCCATTTGCCTCATTCACTCCTTTTCCAGATCAGGTGGGCCACGATTCTGACTCAAGATCTGTTGTGTCAGGGCACTTCTTGGTCAGGAATTGTCAGGAAAAGATTCAATTATAGAGGCCAGACATTGAAAGGACTTTTAGGGCCTTGGATGAAGCAGATTTGGGGGGAGTGTGAAGGGTAGATTTCATTAAATATAGTCTTAAATTCCTGTCATTTTCTTACCCGTGGAGACCGCAAACTTCCCCGGGGCCCTTTCCCTGCAGCTTTGGCTGTGCTATTTTTGACCAGTCTCTATTTCAGTCTGGCAAGTTGGTCATGTCGCAGAGCCAGTTTGGCCTCCATTGCCTTCTGAGGATAGTATTCTTGTTCAGGGAACAGGGCAGACAAAGAAAGCTATACTGTGGAACTAACAGATGTACATTTAGCTAGCAGTTCTTTTTTCATAGATGTGATCAAGAAAGAATGGGCCATGCAATCTCCCTTTGGGCTCCACCTGTCCTCTCTGTAAATCAAGTAGCCATGTGTCCAGCTTGTGATTTCTACCTCCACCTACTGACTTGGGACTGCTGCTCCAGACAAAATGCCCATTTATCTTGAGCACTGTTTTGCCACACCTGTATTTTCCACTTCCAGCAGTTTTGTCAAGACTTGAACTGTTAGGATCCCCTTTTTCCTTATTCATTTATTTCTGTGAACTTGGGTAGAGTAGCTTATCATGTGTGCAAGAGGGCTGGCCTGAGACCAAGCTCATTCGGTTAAAGTTCCCTTGCAGAGAAGCCCCTACTGTGTGTTTCAGGTTTAAAGTCAAGTTCAATCCTAAGCAGACTGAAACACAGCTACCATGTTACTTAGGGGATTAGGAGCTTTGCACTTGCAGACCTTTTCACTTGTTGATCTCCTGGCTTGAAATTGCACTTGGGTTTAGCTCTCATCTATAACTCTGGGGTAGTGATTTGAAGTGAAACTTCAGTTAGAGAACTTACCTGAAGGCAGGGAACAGTATTAGTACTTGGTACCTCACTCAGGGTTGTGATGATGAAGTTACCTAATGCATGTCAAGTGGTTGCTATAGTTATAAAGTAGTAGAAGATGATGGTTAAGAACTAGACTTTGGGGCTAGATTCCCAGGGCCACTGCCACTTACTGCTAATACCCATCATCAGATTATTTAACCTGTCAGTGTTTCACTGTTCTCACTGGTAAATTAAAACATTCATGGAGCCTACCCTCTAGGGGTCTAAAAATGAGTTAATATTGGTTTGGCTAAAAAGTCCGTAGGGTTTTTTCTGTAAAATAAAAGATATATTTTTTATTTTCACCAATAACTATTGATTTGGATATTTTGAGTATGCGGTCTATCTCCTGCGTGGTATAATACTGATTGTTCTCAGTGTCTCGATTTGATAGCTATCAACTTCAGCTGGTCTACCCAACCGTGGAGCATCATCCAGTGAGAAATCTCCAGCATGAAACTTCACAAACCACTTTTGACACAGCACTTTTTCCATACACTGCAAAAATCTGTTTGCATTTCAGTTGCATTTTACCTTTCCTGAAATAATAAAGCATAATATGCTGGAAATGTTGCATATTTCCTTCCATCTTCAGTATTAAAATGATTACACAAAAATTCACCAAATTTGATAAGTTTTTTAAAAAAATGCACACTGATATGATAGCTGACACAGTACAACCTAACAAAATTGTTTCAAATGAAGTTAAAGGCAACTAAGTGTTACTATAGCCATCTTACAGGAAAAAAACACATTTTTTGGCCAACCCAATACATTGAAAAGCTCTCAGAGCTGTGCCTTGGTATATAGTAAGCCCTCAATAAGTTGGCTGCTATTACTAAATTATTACTATTGCCACCATCATCTGTGTTTTAGCATAAATTTCTAGGAAATGAGGAGTTCTTAAGCAAGCTTGCTCTGATAAGATCTGAGGGTCTTTTTTAATAATAAGTACGTTGATGGTACTATGAAAATTTATTAGTAGTTTTGAGTACTCTGTACCAAGATGTGAAACGGATCACTGCAGGGCTGGAGGAGAAAAGGTGACGCAGAAACAATCTGATTTAGGGGAAGTCAGGTAAGAGACTGTTAAATTAATTAATTGTCTAGTTCAGCATACAACAAGGACCGTTTAAGTGGAGAAAGGATTTGCCACATGATAAGGATCTGCTTTCTCTCTGCCAGATGCTGCAGTCATGAAGCTGTTGAAACAGACATTCTGTGCCCCATGGCCCAGTAATTGCCAAGCTTCATCTGCAACTGGCTGTGGCACTAAAGAAAGCAAATGGGATAATTCAAGGTCTTTTTCTTTTCTTTTTTTCCTATTGATTTCTATAAAAGATGGCAGACAATCAGATTCCATTCAAGCAAATGCTAGCTGTATACATATCTGAATACAGCTGTCATTTTCCTGCCCTTGTCTTCCAACAGGGATAAGATGATCTATGTAAGACATACTCCCTTAAAAAAAAGAGAGAGAGAGACTGAGATAACCCAGCTTTATCCCTTTAATTCTGCATCTCAGAAATAGTTTCTTTTCAGCCCTGTTACTTGGCAGAAAGCCCGATAACTGTGATTTGGCTTTCTTAAGGATTTTTGGGCTCACTTCACGAGTTTGATTTTGGATTCTCTTCCCAGATTTGGAAATACATGTCCTTGTAAGGAGGCCGGATTGCAGAGCCTCTGGGGGCAGTCCGGATGAGCGTGTTTTGGTTTGTGGGCTTCCCCTTCCACTGAAAGATGTGAACTCTGGAAGTACAGATGTAGAGTTTTCCACCAGGAAGCGAGCTTGGAGAGAGAGCATCTCTGATCTGCAGAGAATTTTCAAAATGTCTATGTGCAAAAATGTGTCTATATGTTTGTATTTCTAGAAAGTGTCTGGAAGCTCCATCACAGTTCAGAGAAGGTAGAATCTCAAATAGATGAGAGTCTCCAGTCCAGCTCCCTTGTAATTGCACAGATGAGGCATCAGAATAATTGCCCCACATGTCCAAGCCCCCAGGAACTTTCCGCACATGTATCTCAGCTCTGGGTCAGAGCAGCAATTTGCAGATCACTGTGTCCAGCTGTGTGAAAATGTCTAGAAGGGGATGCTGTTTCCTCCTCAGATCCTTTTCTGACTCTTTCAGCTCACAAGGAGCATTCTCCTTGGTGGTCTTGGGCCCTTTGTTCTGCTCTGTACCTCTTGGCCTGTTGTCACTGCTTCTTGTCTGTTAGTCTTGATTTCCGAGTGAGTTTGGAATCTCCTGGAAGGCAAGAGACACTCTCTGAAGTGTTACTTTCTAGACCATGGATGTGACAGATAGTTTTTATGACATCACATGACTTCTTTCCCTTTAAGAACTTGCTTTTAACTTCATTTTTTATTTAGTATTACCATGGCCAACTCAGCACTGTTTTTCTGATTTCCCTTGTTAATATGATTTTAAACTGCTAATTGAAACCATGTAAGTGATTAATTCTTTGTGTTGTTACAGGTATCTCAACAACAATGAGTTGACAGCCATTCCATCCCTGGGTGCTGCTTCATCACACATCATCTCTCTTTTTCTGTAAGTGATGCATTTGGGGACTTCAGGCTGGGTGGTAAGGCTGCGGTATTACCTTGCTGACATTTGGTGGTGGGAAACTGTGTTCCTGTACTTACTGGTGGAGAACAGCCTTTCTTCATGTAGTCCTAAGGATCATGACAAATGTCTTGCATGCTGTTTTGGGGTTTGGAAGAATTAAAACCTGGAAGTTTTGCCTCATCTCTAATTTGGGGAGAAACTGGTCTTTTTAATGCCCAGAGGTACATAGAATTAAATTTCTTGGGTAAATAAACTGGAGTTAAAGGGACCTGTATGAATTATAAGACTGTAAGCTCATCTTCATGCCAGCGAACTTGGTAACCTGATTCAGCTCCCTTTTATGGATTTAAAAAAGAAAATACCCCAGGCTCGGCTGGTGTGGTTCAGTGGATTGAGCACCTGCCAGCAAACGAAAAGGTCATTGGTTCAATTCCCAGTCGGGGTACATGCCTGAGGTTGCAGGCTGGGTGTGTGTGAGAGGCAACTGATTGATATTTCTCTCCCTCTCTTTTCTTTCCCCCTTCCCCTATCTCTAAAAGTAAATAAAAATAAAATCTTTAAAAAAAGAAAAATACCCCAGACCTCCGAAATCAGTGTAAAAGTAAGGAATTAGTTGTCATGGTCAACTATGAGACAGCAGACAGCCTGTTGATTATTATAGACAACACTCTGGAAATGAAAAAGGGTACAGAGGGACTTAAATGAGAAAGGAGGGAAGGAAGGAAGCCATGAGGATGTTATCGTTGGAGCAGGTGAGAGCCTTTACTCAAGAGGTGCCATTCTTCAGTAGCCTGGTGGAGGTGCTTGCTTGTTTTGAAGTCACCCAGGAGTCTTTCCAGATAAACCAGTCATGACTCCAGTAACTCTCAATGGATCCTATTGGCAGGTTCTTCAGCAGAACACCTTGCTCTCCATGATGAATTTCCTGCTGCCACGCCAGCCCCTCATATTTTTATTTGATTTTTATTTTGTTGGCATTGTAACTCATTTGTTCACCTGCATATTTATTTTTTTGACACTGAAACTGGGCAGTCTGAGCACAGGGACTTGGTAGCAAGGCACTGATGACCACCAGACTGCTGGTGCAGCGTGCATATCTCCAGTTTTTGCTGGCAACAGGCTGTGTTCAGGAGGTTCTCCTCCTTGCAGAACACTGTTTCAGGCCTAACTCTTACAAGATGCTTGTGGGGTTATGGAACAGGGGTTAGAATTTTGACCCAGCTCTGTGTCCTGGAAAGACAACTTAATCTCTTTGAACCTCTTTTATAGAATGTGTTTTGACCTGTTTTACATGAAGGGAAAGTGAGGCTGAGTTTGAGGGGAGTGGGATGTCTGTGAACTCCTATGAAGTGAAGTCCAGTGTTGGAGTGAAAGCTCTGAGACTTCACAGGAATACAGGCTGAATCACAGACAGAAGGTTGTGGCCTTTTGTCCCAGGCAGGTCTGACTTTCTTTCTGTGTCCATTCAACCTGTGTGCCCAGCATCCGGGAGGTGTTTAATTACGGGTTAAATTAAATGAGTTACCCTTACCTGTGGTTAATTAGTGATGTGATAATCCCTCGTATGTTAACAGAGCAAAGCAATGGAAGATGCTTTTAACTTCTTGCTACTAAAAGTATGGTTCTTGGACCAACAGTGTAATCAGTGCTGAGTTCCTTGGAAATCCAGAATCTCAGGCCTCATACCAGCCCTGCTGGGTCAGAAGCTACTTTACATTCCCCTGGCCATTTGCCCTTTCATTCAAGTTCAGAAGCACTGCCTTCACTCCCTTTGCTCCAGGCTTGGTTGGGAAGCCAGGGCCACAGAGAACATCTTGGTGTTACCAGCAAGAAAGTGAGGCTCCCTAAGTTGCTGTCAGTTGCAAAATTGAGACGAACTGACACTGCCCAGAAATGCTTGTGCATCACCCCTTTATCTGCCTCCATGCACTGGCACAAGAGTGTGGTGGCAGGTGACTGAGCTATCCTTTGCCAGAGAGAGGCAGGACCCCAAGCTTCCCTCCAGGGCCTGTGTACTTTGAATCCTTCCATGTTCTGCTGACTAAAAATACATTTCTGTGCCTTGGCCCAAGTGCGTGGAGTAGGGGAACTGGTTAGCCTTGTTCCTGCTATTCCATTAAAACTGTGTTAAAATATGTAAAGTTGAGGGGTAGAGCAGAAGAAAAGACTCCATCTCTGGTTTTGATTGAGTTTGGAAAACGCAGTTTAACCTTGGCAGCCACCTCTTTGGCCAGGAGTTGGTCTCCGTCTGATTTGGTCAGTGATTTCTCCGAAATTACAGAAACGGAAGGGCCCTTACCTTCCTTTTCTCTGAGGGTACTATGTCCCCTGATCTTGGACCAGATGGCTGGATGTCATCCTTATCCTGCAAAGTTAGGTTGGCACTGTGACACCTGGGAAGCAGGATTGTATAGATAATTTGCGGTCATCCTTCAAGTCTTTCTGTATTTCCCAAGTGGACTTTGCAGAGGACATGGCAGCAGATGATGGGCATTGCTTTCCCACCTGATGTGTGAAGGCAAAGCACTTTGCATCTCTAGCCATGTGATGATCTCAACTGTTCACGCTTCAACATGTGTGTTGTACTGATGTGTCTGGTTTTTCAGAACCATAGAACTAAAAGGTGTCACATGCTCAACAGTTACTTAGTCAGCACCTTCTGTGCCTCTGCAGTTGGGGCCTGGAGGCCTTCCCAGAGTGACCTCAAGAGTGGTCAGTGTCATCAGATATGGGAAGCTGCTGACATGTTGTCTGAAAACGCGGTTGGTCAGTTAGCTCAATAAATGTTCACATTGATAGTGGAGTTGACCTGCACAGTTCAAACAATACAGGTTTAAACTGTGCAGGTCCACTTACGTGTGGTTTGTTGTTGTTGTTGTTGTTGTTGTTTGAGGGCTTTTAAAGAAAAGATTTTATTTATTTATTTTTAGACAGGGGGAAGGGGGAAAGAGAGAGAGGGAAAGTAACATCAGTCAGTTGCCTGTCCCAAACATGCCTCTACTGGGGACCGAAACTGCAACCCAGGCATGTGCCCTGACTGGGCATTGAACCAGCAACCTTTTGCCTTGCGGGAACACACCCAACCAACTGAGCCACACTGGCTAGGGCATGTGCAGATTTTTTTTCAATAAATAGGCCTCCATATTCATGGGTTTCACATCGATTGTCTCAACTACCTACAGATGAAAAACAATTATTTTTTTTATTCCAATACATTTGTCTCCATTTACCTGCCACCATCTCCCCTGCCCCACCCAACCCCATGTCCCCCACTCATTTCTTACCCACCTTGGCTTCGTCCATGTGTCCTTCACACCTGACCCTTCCCCTTTCCCTCCCCACTACCCCACTCCACCCCTCCCTCCCTCCTGTGCCTGCCGGTTTATTCTTTCTTTCAATGTTGCTAGTCATATTTTCCTTGCCTGCTTGCTTTGCTGGCTAGGTTCCTCTTATAGGTGAGATCATATGGAATTTGTCTTTTGCCCCCTGGCGTATTTCACTTAGCGTAGTGCTCTCCATTTCCATCCATGCCGTTGCAAAGGGTAGTAGCTCTTTCTTTCTTTCTTTTGGCTGCATAGTATTCCACTGTGTAATACCATAGATTTTTGATCCACTCATTTACCAATGGGCACTTAGGTTGCTTCCAGCACTTGGCTATTGTAAATTGTGCTGCTATGAACATTGGGGTGCATAGGTTCTTTTGAATTGGTGTTTTGGGGTTCTTAGGGTATAATCCCAGCAGTGGAATCGCTAGGTGAAAAGATATTTCAGTTTTTAGCTTCTTGAGGAAATTCCACACTGTTTTCCACAGTGGCTGCACCAGTCTGCATTCCCACCAACAGTGGACTAGGGTTCCCTTTTCTCCACAACCTCGCCAGCACCCATTGTTTATTGATTTGTTTATGATGGCCATTCTGACTGGTATGAAGTGGTATCTCATTGTAGTTTTAATTTTCATTTCTCTGATGTCTAGTGATGATGAGGATCCTTTCAGATGTCTCTGGGCCCTGTGTATGTCCTCCTTGGAGAAGTGTCTGTTCAGGTCCTTTGCCCATTTTGTAATTGAATTGTCTTCCTGGAGTAGAATCGTGTGAGTTCTTTATATATTTTGACAATCAAACCCCTGTCTAAGGTATCATTGGCAAATATATTTTCCTGTACAGTTGGCTCCCTTTTCATTTTGCTGATGTTTTCTTTATCCGTGCAGAAGCTTGTTATTTTAATGAAGTCCCATTTGTTTATTCTTTCCTTTATGTCCCTTGCTGTAGAGGACATAGCGGTGAAAATATTGCTGCATGGGATATCTGAGATTTTCCTGCCTGTGTTCTCCTGTAGTACTTTTATGGTGTTGCAACTTATATTTAAGTCTTTTATCCATCTTGAGTTTATTTTTGTGTATGGTGTAAGCTTGTGGTCGAATTTCACTTTTTTGCATTAGCTGTCCAGCTCTCCCAACGCCATTTTTTGAAGAAGCTATTTTTACTCTGTTTTATGCTTCCCCCTTTGTTGAATATTAATTGACCATAGAGACATGGGTTTATTTCTGGACTCTCATTTTGTTCCATTGATCTACATATTTGTTCTTATGGCAGTACCAGACAGTTTTGATTACAAGCGGCCTTGTAATATAGTTTGATGTCAGGTATTGTGATCCCTCCTACTTTGTTTTTCTTTCTCAAAATTGCTGCGGCTACTTGGGGTCATTTATGGTTCCATATAAAATTTTGAAATGTTTGTTCTATGTCTGAGAAATACATCATTGGTATATTTTAATAGGGATTGCGTTGAATCTACAAATTGCTTTGGGTAGTATGAACATTTTTATGATGTTAATTCTTCCAATCCATGAACACGGTATATGCTTCCATTTATTTGTGTCTTCCTTAATTTCTTTCTTCAGTGTTGTGTAATTTCTTAATGCAGGTCTTTTACTTCCTTGTTTAAGTTTATTCCTAGGTATTTTATTCTTCCTGTTGCTATAGCAAAGGGGATTTTTTCCTGATTTCTTATTGTGATATTTCTTTGTTGGTGTACAAAAATGTCTTTGATTTCTGAATATTGACTTTGTATCCTCCCGTTTTGCCAAATTCACTTATTAGATCGAGTAGTTTCTTGAAGGAGTCTATGGGGTTTTCTGTGTACTCTATCATGTCATCTGCAGTGACAGTTTTACTTCCTCCTTTCCAATTTGGATGCCTTTTATTTCTTTTTCTTGTCTGGTTGCTGTGGCTAGGACTTCCAATACTATGTTAAATAGAAGTGGTGGAAGTGGACATCCTTGTCTTGTTCCTAATCTTAGTGGAAAAGCTTTTAGTGTTTGTCCATTGAGTATCATGTTGGCTGTAGGTTTTTCATATATGGCCTCTATTATGTTGAGGGGTTCCCCCTTTATTCCCACTCTGCTGAGTATTTTTATCATAAATGGGTGCTATATCTTATAAAATGCGGGAAAAAACATCCGTTGATATGCTTATATGAATTTTGTCTTTCCTTTTGTTTATGTGATGTATCACATTTATTGATTTGTGAATATTGAACCGTCCTTGCATCCCTGGGATGAATCCCACTTGATCATGGTGGATGATCTTTTCGATATGTTGCTAAATGCGGTTTGCCAATATTTTGTTGAGGATTATAGCATCTATTTCATCAGCGATATTGGCCTGTATTTTTCCTTCTTGGTTGTGTCTTTATATGGTTTTGGGATTAGGATGATGCTGTCCTCATAAAAAGAGTTTGGGAGTCTCCCTCTTCTGGGATTTTTTTGGAACAGTCTGAGAAGGACAGGGGTTAGCTCTTTCTCAAATATTTTGTAAAATTCTCCTGTGAAACCATTCAGTCCAGGGCTTTTGTGTGCCGGGAGTTTTTTGATTGCTGTTTCAATTTCTCCAGCTGTTACCAGTCTGTTCAGGCTTTCTGCTTCTTCTTCATTCAGTTTTGGAAGGTTATATTTTTCTAGAAATTTGTCCATTTCATCAAGGTTTTCAAATTTCTTGGCATATACTTGTTAATAGTAATTTCTTACACTCCTTTTTATTTTTGTGGTATCAGTTGTCATTTCTCCTCTTTCACTTCTGATATTGTTTACTTGGGTCCTCTCCCTTTTTTTTTTTTTTTTTTTTTTTTGATGAGTCTGTTTAAAGCCTTGTAGATTTTATTTATCTTTTCAAAGAACCAACTCCTAGATTGGTGGATCCTTTGAATTGTTCTTTTAGTATCTACGTCATTCAGTTCTGCTCTGATCTTGATTATTTCCTTTCTTCTATTCTCTCTGGGGTTTGTTTGTTTTGTTTTTTCTCCAGTTCTTGAAACTGAAGGGTAAGGTTGTTTATTTGAAAGGTTTCTATCTTTTTTAGGTAGGCCTGTATTGCTATGAACTTCCCTCTCAGGACTACCTTTACTGTCTCCCATAGGTTTGGATTGTTGCGTGTTCATTTTTATTTGTTTCCAGAAACTTTTTGATTTCTTCTTTGATCTCATTTTTGACCCATTCATTGTTTAATAGCATTCTATTCAGTCTCCATGAGTTTGAATGTTTTTGAGTTTTTCCTTGAGGTTGGTTTCTAATTTCAAGCTCTTGTGGTCCGAGAAAATGCTTGTTATGATTTCAGTTTTCCTGAATTTGTCCATGTTTGTTTTGTGTCCTATCATGTGGTCTGTCTTTGAAAATGTTTTGTGTACATTTGAAAAAATGTATATTTTTCTTTGGGATGAAAAGTTCTATATATTTCAGTTAAGTCCATTTGATCTAATGCGTTGCTCAGCTCCACAGTATCCTTGTTGATGTTTTGTTTGGAAGATCTATCCATTGTTGACAGCGGGGTGTTAAAATCCCCTACTAACAGTGTGTTGCTGTGTATATCTTTCTTGAAGTCCTCCAAGATTTTTCTTATATATTTGGGTGCTTCTATGTTGGATGCATATGGATTTGCAATGTTTATGCCTTCATGGATTCTTCCTTTGAGTATTATATAGTGTTCTTCTGGGTCTCTTTTTATGGCCTTTGTTTTCAAATCTATTTTGTCTGATATAAGTATTGCTACCTCCTACTTTTTTCCCCTGTCCATTTGTTTGGATATTTTTTTTTCTATCCCTTTACTTTCAGTCTGTGCAGGTCCTTTGTTCTGAGGTGGGTCTCTTCTAAGTAGTACATGTGTGGTCATGTTTTCTTATCCATTCAGCTATCCTATGTCTTTTGATTGGAGGATTTGATCCATTTACATTTAAAGTTATTATTGATAGGTACTTACTCATTTTTTTTCCCTTTGTACTTGTGATCCTCTCTTTCTCGCTCTTTTCTTTATCTTCTTAAAACAGTCCCATTAGCAGGTCTTGCTGTGCTGGTTTGGTGGAGGTGTATTCTTTTTGCCTTCTTTTGTCTCAGAAACTCCTTATTTCACCCTCCATTTAAATTGAGAGCCTTGCTGTGTACAGCAGTCTTGGCTGCAGGCCCTTGCTCTTCATAACTTGGAATATTTCTTGCCATTCCCTTTTGGCTTGTAGGATTTCTTTTGAGAAGTCAACTGCTAGCCGTATCGGTGCTCCCTTATATGTTACTACTTCTTTCTCCCTTGCTGCCTTTAGGATTCTCTGTTTGTCTTTGATATTTGCCATTTTACTGATGATGTGTCTTTGAATGGGTTTCATTGGGTTCCTCTTGAATGGGACCCTCTGTGCTTCCTGGACTAGTGTGACTTTTTCTCTCCTCAAACCACAGAAGTTTTCTGTCATTACTTTTTCAAATAAGTTCTCGATCACTTGATCCTGTTCCCCTGGTATCCCTATTATATGGATATTATTACGTTTCAGGTTGTCCTACATTTCCCTGAATGCCTCTTCCTTCGTTTTTAGTCTTTTTTTCATTTTCTTGCTCATTCTGAGAGCTTTTTTCTACCTTATCCTCCAGCTCACTGATTCGATCCTCTGCTTTATCGACCTGCTTTTCATTCCTTCTACTGTGTCCTGCAATTCAGAAATTGTATTCTTCATTTCCTCTTGCTTCTTATTGAGAATTTCTGTGTCTTTTTTCATGCTAATATAATTTGCAGTAAGTTCCTCATAGTTTCCCTGTAGTTTTGGTAATTCTCTTTGAGCTCACAGAGCTTCCTTAGAACCATTGTTTTGAACTCAGTATCTGATAGTTTACTTGCCTCTATTTCATTTAATTCTCTTTGTGGAGATTCCTCCTTTCTCTTCAATTGGAGGGTGTTTCTATGTCTTCCCATTATTTGTGAGACTCTTTTTTGCTTCTCCTTCTTAAGTTGATCTGTCTTCTTGACTTTGTGGTATGAACTTCTCTGGTAGGAGACTAATTTTTTTTCTTTCTTTCTTTCTTTCTGGATCTGCCTCTGACAATGTCAGATGTTGACCCCATCTGACCTTAGGCAGTCTGTTGGAGACTTCCAGCAATCTGCTGTTTGTGTCTGTCTCCTCCCATTGTTAATCTTGTCACTTTGCCCTCAGGCAGAGTCCCTCCAGTGGGCAGGCCTATTGGGTCTTTTTCATGCAGCTGCCACTCAGGGGAGTAGTCTGCTTGATCAAGATGGCTGCTCCTGTATGGGGGAAGGAGTCTGCACCAGCATCTCCCCGGCTTGTCCATCAGCTTTCTCCCCAATGCCTCCGTATCCAGAATCTCCTCAAACAGCTCCAGAGCACTCCACATTCCCTTTTGCCAGGGATCTACTATCTGTGATTGCTGCTGTGTACTCAGCACCCAGAGCTGTGCAATGCCAGGTCAGGGCAGAGCCTCCTGGGAGCAGGGCTGATGTGTCCTTTTGTGCTTATGCCGCTCCAGGGAGTGGTCCGCCTGAGCAAGATGGGAACTGTGGAATAGGAGGTGAGTCAGCACCGGGACCCCACGGGCCACTTTCTCAGTTCTGTCCCCAAAGCCTGCTTCCCCAGTCTCTCCTCAGGTGGCTCCAGTTCCCTGTGCTCCCCACTCCGCTGGAGCCCAGGGTAAGTGGCTGCCACTACATATTTTTGTGTTGGCCCTTTAAATGGCTCGTTGTGTCTCTGGCCACCTGTCTCTGGCAGAGAGCACACTGCCGCTTTTCGCAAATGGCTGTTGTCGGTGTGCTTTTTGGGCTCTGGTGCTCTAGGCTGGAGCTCCCCACTTATGGTTTAGACCCCACTCTTCTCAAGGGGTTCCAACTGGCCCTTTCAATATCCCTCTGGCGCTGCTGCCTGTGGGTGCCTAGCCCACCTTCTCAAGCCTCTACTGTACTCCTTACCAGTTAGGTTGTGCTAAAGCTGATTTCTCTGTCTGTCTGAGGTCGTAAGGGTTCTCTCTCGCTATCGTTCAGCTGTTTTCCAGGTGATTTCTCCACAATTTAGTTGTAATACCAGGTTGGTCCTGGGAGGGAGTCAGTGTGACTTCCACTCACTCCTCCGCCATCTTGAATCTTCCCCAAAACAATATTTTCAATCCATTGTTGGGAATCTGAGTGCTGACTATGTATTGATCCCTGCCATTTAATATAAGGTACTTGAGCATCTTTGGATTTTGGTATCTGTGGGGAGTCCTGGAACCAATCCCCTGTGGCTACTGAGGGACTGCTATAGTTGTATGTTGATTTTCAACTTCACGGGGGTGGAGTTTGGCGTCCCTACCCTTGCATTGTTCAAGGCTCAGCTGAACAGGCAGGTGCAATAGGGAAAAGGGTGGACTAGGTATGTATCAGTCTGTCTCAGATGATGTTGTTTTGTGTCATTTGTTGAATGATGGTTGAAACACAGCTTTCATGTTCCTTCTGTGACTCAGAAACTGAGTTGGGCAATAATGTCACAACAGAGATGCTACTGACCCTGCTGTCCTATAACCACTATCACCGTTTTTTGTCATTTAGCAGAAACAGTAGGTTTGCGGTTTTTAGCTCAGACACCTGGAATTGTGGACTTTTGCCTCTGGAAGTCAGCTCTTCATCTCTGTGTTAGGTTTCCTGTCCCCTGAGTCTGTGTCAGTGTCCTGGCTCCAAGCTCACATGCTCTAAGCCCCAGACACAGGGGCCTCCTCTGCTGGGTCACAGTTGGGGGGCCTCGTGTGAAAATGGTTTGACTTTGGCTTTACTCTCAGGGCTTCAAAACAGTTTTTCATGATTTGGGGGAACTGGAGTCAATTCAGTAGAATTTCAGTTGATTAATACTTTCTGATTAAAGGAATCAAATTCAATTAAAGTATTTGTCACAGAGCAGATTTATTTGTCTCATGTTCTGAGAATAATGCTGGAGCCATTTGTCCTTAAGAAAAACAAAACACTAAAATGAAGGAAAGCTTTTAATAGGATTGGGTTAGAGTAAGGGAGCCATTTTCATGAAATAATTCTCAGAGAAAGCAACACACTTTTGTTAAATAGGGGCAAAATCTGCCATTATATTTTCACTTTGAGAGTTTTTTAAAAAACTTAAGTCCAGGAAATTCAAGTTAGGATTCCCAGAGCAACAGTAATTTTGTGTGATGCATAAGTGACATTTCTGGTGAAGAAAAATTTCCACTTTTCCTATGGTATTATTGCACTTGTACCATTGAGAAGACTGGTTACAGTGGAACTGGTGGGATTTTTTGAGTCATAGGAGTCAAGGGCATGCTGTGAAATGGACTTTGGTTTTAAAGCAGGGCAGCATTTGTCGCTGGCACAGTGGCTGGAGCATTTTGCCCATATGGTGCTGGGATTTCTCTATGTATCCAGTTGCCAGTGTATTTCAGGCCTTTTCTTAACCATGTTCACTGTCCCCTGCCTTTGACCTAGATCAACTAGGGGATCGAGGCAGAGATTAGTTGCACACAAACACCATGACTTTGCAAGACTACTGTTAGTTAAAGTCCTTTAGGTTATGTTGAATATGAAAGCACATCAAAGTACCTTTTACTTCTAATCCTGAAAAAATATTTTGAAAATAATTTTTTTATTGAGATAAAACTAATATAACTTAAAAGTCACCATTTTAAACAGTTTAAAGTATACAGTTCAGCCACTTTTAGTACATTTTCAGGGTTGTCACCACTATCTAAATCCAAAATGTTGTCATCACACCAAAACAATACCCCATACTTACCTTTTAAGGAATCACTTCCCCTATTCCCTAACCTCCAGTACCCTGGCAACCACTAATCTGAAAACTAATTTTTTTTAACAAAAGTATTTTTCTCTTCTGTTGGCAGATGGACCCAAAAAACTTAGAATATGCATAATTTAAATAAAAATATCAGAAGTAGATTTGACTACACAGTTACATATTTTCCTGTGAGCTCTTAGCTGAAGAAAAACTGATTAAATAAAAGTCATGGAATATCTGATCTCTCTTTATTATAACTTCTGGAGAATAAAAACTGGAGGGAGTGAAATATGGTGTCCTGTCTGTGACCCCATTCAGAGGGAGCTAAGTGGCAGGAGCCCTGGGTGGAGTTGGTTGGCCCTGAGGTCTTGAAGGATGGAGGCTCTTCTTGGCTAGATCTGCTGGAGAAATAAAATCAATAACAGTACTTAACTCTCTGTATGCCTAGCAAGCCCTGTGAAAGAGAGGGGCTAAATTAGTCGTCTTTATAGGCTCATTAATGCTAAGATCACTTCACATTTAAGTGTAACTAAAGAGCAAAGCCTTGAGAGGAGGCAGTGATGATCTGGCAGACTGCTCCAGGCTTGGGAGAGGAAATAGGATTCCGAGGGCCCAAACAGGGAACCAGAGAGAAAGGGGGGGACCCAGAATCCACTGCAGAAAATTAGGGTTAGGTCGGTCATTAATAATCAGGAGTAAAGCACAGGTGAGGTTACACTGAATAACAAATTGCTGGTGGGCATTCCTGAAACTGTGTGTGTGTGTTGCGGAAGTGTAGAGGGCAGATGTATCCTCCTCCTCAGGAGATGGTATGGGGCCTCTTGCCTGTCTCTTCAATTACCTGCCATTCAAACTTTCTCCATATCACCTCACCTAGAGGGTCATGATTTGCAGACATAATAGAGGATTGATGTTGAAGTGTTTTTTGGTTGTTTTTTTTTTACAGATGATTATTCCCAGAAATATGAAATAATTTGTCTTTAAATGTTGAGTGGTGATCTTAGTGAAGCTCTTTGCATACTGAAACATAGCCGCACCTGTGGGGACTGTAGGTATGTGTACAAGGTGAAATGGACAAAGCAGTTCTCCTCAAGGTGACAGATCATTTGTTTTCCTCTGGGGGAATTTGCTGGACCATCCATGAATCATCAGTTTAAGAGTGGAATTAGTCATTTTCATGGGTAGAAAATGTGGAAATGGATAACAGCCCTTGCCCCGTTCTGTTCCAGAGAGGCATCCTCCACTTAAGAACTGAATTTAGTCCTGCTGGTAAAGGAAGATGAGTGTTTGTGTCTGGGCTGTTGGTGCCTTATTTGCTCTGGGTCTTTTTATGCATTTTTATCAAGACTATGGAGTTAATAGTGACTGAAACACTTCAGGAAGAAACTGAACAAAGTTGTGTTTCAAAGCCCCAGATCAGGTTTAAGTGAATGCCCTTGTTTTTTGAGCAGCCAGTGACCAGCTGGGTTCCCAGATATGGCCCTAGTCAGAAAACAGCACAAAAGGGGGGGGGGGAGAGAGAGAGAGAGAGAGAGAGAGAGAGAGAGAGAGAGAGAATGAATATACGAGAATGTCAAATAGAGGCTGCAGCTGCTCTTCTGCTGTTTTCAGAGACATGCTCACTTTTGCCTTGTTTGCCCCGATTTTTGGTGGTGTGAATGAATTCTGTCCTCTGGATAAAACATGTCACCCATTCCTGTGGGAGACTGGCTTTTCAATCACATGTGGTTCTTACACTGGAACACCCATCAGGAGCACCTGATGGCTGGACCCAGCCCCAGTTTCTGATCCAGCATGTCGGGGTATGACTCAAGAATTTTCTTTGCTCACATTTTCCCAGGTGATGCTGATGCTGCTTCTCTGGGAATCCCCATCTGAGAACCACTGCCTGGGCTCCTACAGGGATGGGGGCTGGGGGCTAGGGGACAAGGTTCATGTATCAAGTTCCTACTGAGCTGATTAGCATTTGGGTGACCGCAATAAATTATTTAAACAAATTCTCATTGTCACTGGTGTGGCAACAGGCATTTGTTTGGGCTGATGGGGCCCAAAAGAGCTGGAGGTAGAGGACACTGAGTGAGTGTAGACAAAACAGACCTGGCTGTGGCTGCACATTAGTGGCCCAAGGTTGTTATAAATTCATCTCTGCTAAATTTGCTATTTATTGGTGATCAGGAAGTCTCCCCAGCAGCCCTTCACCAGTTCTTACAGAGGAGGGAGACTTTGGTGAGCAGCCTGGGTGGCAGACTGGTTGTTATCTCAACATGTGAGCATATTAAGGACTCTCCTTTACAGCCCTGCCCACCTGGACAGGAGGGGCCAATGCACCATTTACCTTCCTGCTGCTCATCAGTCACCATTATCAGATAAATCTTTGCCCTCGCCTAAGATTTGAATGGTCCGGCTTTGTTCCGGGTGAAAGTTAAAAGAAGCCTGTGAAAGATGGGCAGCTCCCCCTTGTTCTAATGGGGGACTCAAAACTCAGGGCCCACGCAGGTCCACAACCCTCATTGTTTATGACCTTGTTACTCATACCTCCCCTCCTGTTTTCCTGGCCTTCTGCCACTGGGAGGCTGTCATGCTGGTCTTAAGAGGCCAAAGGGAAGAAAGGAAGGCTGGTGGAGGAAACCCAGGTTGCTTCATGATGGAGACTAAGGGCTCATCTGCAAGGCCACTGTGAGGTTTTCCAACTTGTCCCTGTGAAGCCCAGGTGAACAAACATGCCCCAGGGATCAGAGTCCCTCCCCTCAAGGAACTCACAGTCTAGAGAAAGGTGAGTAAGCAGGCATTTGTAATGCAAAGCAAGGGCTGGTAATGCCGAAGGAGCCTCCTTACCACTGTCACTGGAGGGCTGTGAGGCAGGGAAAGTTCCCATATGCAGTGACTTAGCTGAGACTCCCCCTTATGTGGGCCTCCTTTATGTGCCCCTGCAAGTGAATGTAAGTTACAGGTGTCAGGTGGAGCACCCAGCATGCTTGGCCAACACACTGGGTGCTCAGAGGACTGCTTCAAGAACTCAGAGAACATGGCCAGTTCCATCTTAAGCCCAGTTTGCCCCTCCCCATTCTCTCTCTTGTAAATGAGCAGGCTGGTAGGGAGAGCCAGTGAGCTTCTGTTGAAAGGCAGAACAAGACCTCTGGTTCTTAGAACTGCAGCCTCATCAGATGCTAGACACCACCCAGGAGCCTCAAAATAGAAAATTAAACATCCAATTTACAAAGGAAGCAGCTTTCTATCCCAGGAACCTCGCAAGGGTTCTGGAGTACACACTGCCTCTTGTCTGAGTCTGAGTTTTTCACTGCAAGGAGCCACTATGGCCTCTGCTGTGAACCTGCCAAGTTACACACATTTGTGACTTGTCATTTTCCTCCTCTTTCCTTTCTTTTTCTTTCCTTCTTTGAGAGGGGGGGATGGTGAGGCAGCCAGATGAGCAGTACATCTGCAAGTCATTTGCTGCAAAAGTGAAGTGAGCACCAGCTGTGGGGTCTGGGGAGCCGAGGAAGGGGGAGTGTGGTGGAATAGGAACTTGGCCATGGAGGTCACTGCCTTTTTTGGGAACTTGTAGCTTAGGTTCTGTTGATGAGAGTTGGCTTCTGTCATGTGTTTGGCTCCCCCCACCTCATTTTTTTTTATGACTATGTAAGCTTTAAATATAGTCCAAGATCCAGTGGGAATAGGATGCTGGAGAAGTGCACGTGGTCTGGAGGAGGTGTCTCCTGCCAGCAGTGGTGCTGACACCCCCAAGGCCACGGGAGTGTGGCCTGCAGGCAGAGCTGTTCTGTTGGTTGCACAATCTCCCATGTGAAAGGAGCTGGCCCCTTCCCATATCAGCAGTCTCCTTCCAACTGGGACCACTTCCTCCTACTCCCTCTTGCCCACTTCCTGCTCCTCCTGTCTCTGGCTCACTTCCTGCAGGTGGCTTCTCTAATCCACTTACCTCTGGGGAAGCCTTGTGAGCCTGTGCACCTAATCCGAAAATGGCTGGCTTGACTTTGACCCCCATGGTGACCTTGCAAATAAGGCAGGGCCTATTATGTCTGCTCACACCTGGGAGCCATTTTCCGCTTTTATAGCCAAAGTGGAAGAAATGTGTTTGCATTTATACCAGGCCTTCCTTTTGTAAGGCCTGTCATTATTACGTGATCGAAGGGAGTATTAGATTCACCCTGCTTGTTCAAAGGCAAGGGTCTTCAAAGATAGCATAGTCTACTCAGTGTATTAATATGAGTCATACAGAATTGCTTGTTTTTTTATAGTTCAAAAAGGGTCAGAACATTGGCAATCTCATATGGTTCAGTCTTTTGTAATAGAAATTGCAATGGTTGGTATACATAATACACTGACAGTTTGCAGGCACTGCTCCACATGCCTTCCCAGGCCCCATTTCATTGAGTACTTCTGCAGTCCCAGGAGACACAGGGTCTTTCATTGGGCATATTTTATAGATGAGGCACCTGATGCACAGAGAGGGCAAGAAACTTGCTGGAGGTCACACAGCAAGTGACACAGCTGAGTTTTGACCTCATTTCTCTGTATAATTGTAAGTGTATGGTCTGGGAGCCTGGGAGGGTCTTGTTATTTCAAGAGATGACATATCAAATTGTGTTAAGGGGGGAAGCCTCAGGATTGTGACCAAAAAGCTGCAGGTTGCCCTGGGGCAGGGCTGAGAGGCTCATTCCCAGTAAGGGCAGCATGTATCTCTTAAAGTTGTGTGCACTTCTGTAAAGTTAGCTTCACATGAACTTGCTGTGGACAGCCTCGATAGGGTTTTCATTAACTGATGGGGAGTAACAGCAAGTGCTTCTCAAGCCCCGCTGAACATTAAGTTGACCAACTGCTTCCCTCACCTCCTAATCACACCCACCAAGTTATTCTGAGGCAGTTGTGATCATCCATCTGTTAAGGGCATAGTGAGGGAAATCATCTTGTTGCACTTTATACAAAGCCCAGACTTGTTCGATGGTGCTATCAGCTTCTGACATAGGCCATATGTCCTCCAACATAATCGCTTCAAGGCGAATTCCTCCACCGTTTCCTCACTTCCTGATGCCTTTAAAACCCAAAGAGCTGAGATAAATATGTCAATTTGTGGGGGTTTTCTTCCCAACTTCTTCAGCCAGTAGATGAAAAAGTATGATGGGAAGATGGCAGGGGTGTGGACTCAGCTCCCATGGCCTCTGCTCAGCAGTCTCCAAATAGTGTCTTTGGGGGCTCAGAAATAGTCTGTGGTTGGGAGGCTGCTGTGGAATTAGTTTGTAAAGACGAAGTTGCTATAGGAAAAAGGTAGGTACAAAGGGGTCTCTTCATCTTATTGATTTCTGCATCATCGGGCTTTATGGAGAGGGGGCAATACTGCAAAGTGGTTAAGAGGAGGTTCTGGGTCAGACAGATCTAGGTTTGAGTCTTGCCTTCATCACCCTTACTGAGTTCTCTTATTTGTCAATAATAACGGGCTCTAAGGATTCACTAAATTCTATATGTCCTCACTACAGTGTCCAGTGTCTAGTGAATGTGTCCCAAGTGGTAGACACTTTTGTTTTATCACTGACAACTCTCTCCTAAGCACTTTCTGGGTGTGGGAGGGCTGACCCCACTGTGGCTGCAGTGTTCCGAGGGGTTCAGTGGTCTTCATACAGAACCATGAAGCTATTTACACCCCCTGGAAACAGACCTTCCACATAGATTCCCCTGTGACACACCTGTGAACAAGCTTAAGCTTGTAGGTAACCCCCATGTTTGTGTATGTACATTAATTTCTGTTGTGGGAGCTTTGCGTAGACCAGTAGGGTTCATTTCTCTTCTCTTTTCTCTTTGTCTGTACCTGGGGTAGGTGCAGCAAGCAGCAAAACACTCAGCAGGTATGAGGTGGCTCTCATCCTTGTCTGCATAAGACAGTGACCTGAGGGCTTTAAAAAGCCAAGGTGCCCTGGCCATGTCCCAGGCCAGTTTTTGGCAGGAGAGGCTTTGGATGCGGGCATTGGTGTTTTTTGTTTTTCAAAGCTCTTCAGTTCATTTCAATGGGCAGCCAAGAGTTTTAATGAGCCTTAGTTGGGTTGTTGCAAGTGCAAAGTATTGTCCTCCACTGCTTTCCTTTATCACTCATACCCGTCACTTAAAATGCCCTGGCATTTCTTTTCTTTTTCTTTTTCTCTTTCTAGGTGAAGGAAAAATAAATATTAAAGCTGGCCTTCATTTTAACCCTGATGATTCTGAGGGTCCCTTCAGAGGTTTTAGTTACCTCTTTCACCATTGTTTTAATGGGAACACTCTGTGACACTAGCCACTTAAAGTACTAGGAAACTGATTTTGCCTCTGTGGCATTTGGTATGATTAGACGCAAGCCCCTCATTTGATGATCACAGAATGTGACTGTGGATTTGGCATCTATTCTGGGTCATTTCTGTCCTCTGAAAGCCAGCCCACCTAGTTCTCACATGCAGTCTTTCTGTAAATCAGAGAAGTCCCATTATGATGGTGGAAAAAAAACCCTCTCTATACTAAAACAACAGGCAAAACTTAACTAACTTCAGGCTCTTTCAAAACCTTTTTTAAGAAAATAATTTTGAAAGAAAGGTTTAACTCAACTTCTTTTAAAAAAGAGAATATGTAAATATATGCTGTAGAATGTAAAGACCCTCTCTGATATCACCCAAAGTTGTATTGTAATATAGCAAAATTCTAGTACTAACATTGATTTAGATCATTTTGTGATGCTTGTGTTTAAAATTGGACCCATAGATGAGTGGCTAAGGATAACTAGAATTTTGGAAATGAACAAAAAAAATGACTTTGGACTTTTTAGAACATGATGTTTTCTCCAAATTAATGTGGGTTTTTTGTGTTTGTTTTTGTTTTTTTGTTTTTTAATAAGTGGAAGTACAGTGGTTTTCTGCTTCGTTAACTGTTGCTCAGTTCTGAGAGTCAGTATGAGGACTGGCTGGCCGTCTCTCCCCACTCCTGAACCCTTTCACCACCTGGAGTTCCTTGTAGATCAGGCTGGCCCCATCCCCTCCCTGGTTCTCTAGCGTGTGTTAACAAGAGCCCTGATTTGGTGATTCTCCAGCAGTTATGTGGTTCCAAGTAAGAAGTTAATGCCTGTCTTCACTTTCCCTTGTTCCCTGAAAAAGAGCTCTAGCTCCTGAGAGATTCAGTAAATTCTCCAGGGAAATGGATCAGGAAACAGAGTGCTACTGCACACTGTGGGCATCACCAGATCAGTTTCCTGTACAAGGTCAAGGTTCACACTCTCCTTGCCTCTCATATGGCTGCTCCTTTCTGATTGTTTGTTTGTTTGTTTGTTTGTTTGCTTTTAGCTGAGAACAGTAGTTAACTCTTTGCCCACCTCCAGCTGGATGTTGGGATATGTAGGGTGACTCGCCATCCTCTTCTCAGGACATCAACCCCGCAGTACATCCTACTTGTTGATCCTACAATGCAGGTCATTCTGCAGTGTGGAGGTGGTGCTGAGGAATGGGAAAAAAACATCTGTTCCTCTGTGCATATGGCCTCTGCCTCGTCAGAACAGCAGTGTTCAAAGAGGAACCAGATCAGCAAGTGAGCTTCTAGCCCTGACTGCCAGACACTATAGGACCTTCCACAAGTCACCTCTCCTCTTTACTTCTGTTATCTCAACTTTAAAAGAAGGGTCTGATGGGGGTACCCTGTTACTGCAGAGTCCCCCCCGGATAGCCACCCATGGAGGAAAATAAGTAGTTCAGGACACTTCTCGGTCTGCCAGGAAAAGGAAGTGGGGATTCCCTCTAGTGGAGAATGCCCTGAGCCCGTGTCTTGAAGTCGCTTTTATTGAGAATGATATGCACAGGGGTATACAGCATGTATGCAAAGCTCATCAATCAATGTCAAAAGGCTGTGATTGAAGGAACACAGAGATTTGCCTCAGGTCAGGGTCTAGTTGACAGGGTGGTGCCCATTCAGCCTTGAAACCTGGGAAACTGATCACATCCTATGCTCGACCCCAAACATCAGTACTCATTAACTCGAGGGCATTCTTCACAAAGTAAGTTTCATAGGGTTTAGTACATTCCTTTTCCAGGCCTAATTGTCCCTGGAAACTGCCTGATCAAGTTTAAGGTTGTATCTGCCTTTAGTATTGTTTCACTGACCTGGTCAGGCAGCGGACAAAGCAGCCAAGAGATAAGGAGACTTCTTTCAGATAGAATGAGGGCTCTGGCCGTGACAGAGCCGAGGGGGGAGGGTCTTTTGCCTCTTCTCTGTGACTCCCAAGTCCTTCCCTGATGGCCCCTAGGCGACTGTGCCTGTCTTAGGTTGCCCCTGCCATCAAGGGGTCTTACCTGTCATTGACTAACCAGCCATCCTCCAGGGCCAAGCAGGGTGATGTGAGGGAGGCAGGGGCTGTGCCCCTGCCAGAAGGACAGGTTTTGTGTCCTCAGTGGCCTATTTTCCCAAGGCCTCCTTGCTGAGCTCCAGCCTTGGGGCCCTCTCGCCTGTTAGCGAGGTCACAGTCTTAGAAACCAGGCAGGATGGTTCCCAGCCAGGGTCTGGTTCCCCATCAGCCACACTTAACCAGGGTCATACACAGGGCTTCTGCCCCTCCTGTAGACCCAGTGGGGCCTGAAGTGTATGTCCATCTCTAGTTGAGATGGCTCTTGTTTGGGGACCCACTGGCTGTGAAACCCTGGGTTCCTGGTAGAGGCTCAGATGCTTGTGAGTTCTGTCTAGTGGGCCAGCTGTGCACCAGTGTTGAGAAGTTTGGGTAAATGATGCAGGGAGTTAGCATTCTGGCCAGCTCTTCTGGTCCACTGCCAAACCTGAGACATGCACCTCATCTCTAAAGGGGTTCCTCATGGCCTTGTCTCCAAAGGCACCTAGACTTGGCCTTCCCCTTCCTCCCTATGTGTCTCCCAGAGGCCTCAAACCTCATCCCTCCCCTTTATACCTTTTCCAGGGAAGCACCTGCCTCATGGTTGCCCCACAGTCAGTATTTGATGAATAAATGAATGAAATACCCATGTCTTTTGTGGTTTCCCCATCACGTATGAGATAAAGTCTTGGCTGTTTCAGAGTTGGCCTCTGCTTCCATTTCTTCTGGACCTCTTTTCACCTCCTGTCTTGAACTTGACATCAAAATACACAGAATGAAAACCCATACCAACTGTGTCTGTCAGTTCCATGCCTTATTCCTGTTATCACCTTGGTCTGGAATGGCTGTCTTCCTAACCTGCTTCCCGCACAACATTGTGTCTCCATCTTTCAAATATGCCCATCACATCTGTCTTCTCCTGTCTCCTTGACTTGTGTGTAGATTTTGGGGTATTGGGGCACGGGTTTAGGGGGATGACCATACTGCAGTCAGATTTACTTTTTCTTACAACAGCTGCACAAAACACTTCCCATACATGTTTGAATGAATAAGTAAACTCACTAAATGAATGGCTCAATCCAAGAATAAGTGCTTGTGGAATATAGGGCAGAGAGTGGATAGTTTTAGGCATTTATTGTCGATATTTAGGGACAAACTTGGGACAGGTATTAGCAGAAATCGTTTTTTGGGGCCTCCTAGAGGGCATGAGTCTTTTCAGCCAAGAGATAGGACTTGCTTTCTTAATTGATTGAAAAGCTGGGCAGATGTTGATAGAGAAAGCAGTAGAAACTGCATCATGGCAGGCAGGGGTTCCCGTTATCCAGGTTTGACCCCTATCCTGCTGCTTCCTTGTAGCAGCTCTCTAAGGCCTGGTTTGCCCTTCCTATGGCATGGGTGTGTCTCCTCACCGGTGAGGGGCCAGATGTTGGTTTGGGGAATGGTTTTCTCTGAAGCGAAGATGAATAATCACTGCAAGTCTCTCGGTGTGTCCAGCCCATTCTGACTGCTTCTCCAATGGAGTCAGATAGTTCAGAAAACCAAGTTAAAGATAAGCAGCCTGCTTTGCTATAGGACATGTCAGAGCTTTGATAATGAAGGTTGAAACATGGTGTTCCTGCATAAAACGAGCCACCTGGAGCTTTTGTTCTTGAGAAGTTGTTACTTCATGAAAAGGAAGCACTGTTCAGTAAATACAGAATCGAGCAGAATGAAAAATATCTTTATTAGAGCCCTCGTCAGCACCTTTCTTTGGCTGACCTGCTTTGGGCATCTGCACCAGCCCCCAAGGGAGGATGCATGCCTCTGTTCCAGAACCTTTTCATGGGATTCTACCCATTGCTATTGTTCCAGGGATGGTGCTTTGGGAATCTCATCTCTGGCAGAGGTCTGCACCATCTGGGCTTGGATGCCCAGCCAGCCCTCCTGCTTGACCAGGTACTGCTGAGCTTGGCTCAGTTGCAGGGCACAGAACTGATGGTAACTCTTGACATACCAGGCGCCACACTGGTCTAATAAGCTTTATCAGCAACACCCTCCTCACCAGGACCTCCCTCCAGCCCCACTCCCAAATGGTGGAGAGTAATTAAACAGTACATGCATATCCCTAGATTTCGGAAACCTTGCAGAGCCCAGCAGTGTTTGGTGCTTGACCCTTCACAGTGAGTCATACTGGGTAAGTTCCTGCAGGTTTGAAGGAGATGCCAGAAACCAAATGAGTTAGCAGGTTGGCTGTCTGATTCCACCACAAATTCCACCAGATCCTTTATTTGATTCCACTGTGATATGTTTTTTGTTGGTTTAATTAAACTTATTTTGAGCTAACTGTAGATTCACATGCAATCGTAAAAAGTAATGCAGACCTATCCCTTGACTACCCTTAACCCTGTTTCCTACAATGGCGACGTCTTGTAGAACTTTTCATAACCAGGGTATTGACCTTGATACACTCAAGATACAGAATACCTCCATCCCACAAGGATCCTTCCTGTTGCCGTTTTATCACCACACCCATTTTCTTCCTGCACCACACCCTTGGCAATCTAATATGTTTTCCATATTTGCAGTTTTTTCATTTAAAGAATGTTTTGTAAACGGAGTCATACAGCATGTAACCTTTCAGAATTGGCTGTTAAGTTTGGCTTTTGGGGTTGTGGTATGTATGGTTTAATCATTTGACTGTTGAAGGACATCTGGGGTGTTTCCAGATTTTGGCTATTACAAATGGAGCTTCCATGAGCATTCATGTATAAATTTTGTGTGAACTATAAATTTTCAATTCTCTGGGATAAATGCCCTAGAGTATAATTGCTGCATTGTATGGTAGTTATGTTTTTAGTTTTTAAGAAACTGCGAAACTTTTCCAAGTGGCTATACCATCTTATGTTCCCACCAATAATGTGTTAGTTACCTGGTTCTCCACATCCGGGCCTGCATCTGGTGGTGTCTTTTTTATTAAATCTTAGCCTTTCTGGCAGGTGTGTGGTGACATCTCGTTGTGGTTTTAATTTGTATTTCCCCAATGGCCAATGATGGGAGCATTTTTTCATGTGCTTGGGAGCATCTTTTCGTGCGTCTATTTTCCATCAGCATATTCTTTTTGCTGAAATGTCTATTTAAGTCTTTTGCCCATTTTCTAACTGGATTATTCAGTTTTGGCTAAGTTTTGAAAGTTCTTTCTTTATATACTCTAGATACTTCTTGGTTAGACATGTAATTTGAAAATATTTTCTTCCAGTCAAGCTCACCTTTTTATCTTAACAGGATCTTTCACAGTGGAAATATTTTTAATTCATGAAGTCTTTTATGCATTGTGCTTTTAGTGTCAAGTCTTAAGAACTTTGCCTACCTTTAGTTTTCTCCGATGTTTTTCTTAAAAGTCTGTACACTTAGGTCCATGATGATAGGCTTTTTAAAACCCAAAGCCAAGAAAAAAATCGAAGCTTGTATTTTAGAGAAAGAAACAGACAAATGTTGGATCCTGTATGAACCCAGAATGGGCAAGACCAGGGGAGGGTATGGTTCTGGGTGGAGGCTGAGGTGCTGGAGATGGTGCCACTTTGATGTTGTAGCAGGTTTTATCATCTTCAGGATGGATACAAAGGATTGCATTAAAGGGCCGACTCCTTAATCCCAGTGGTACACATCCTTAACCTCCCCACAGTGCAGTCAGAGCATATGCTTGAAGGCTTGGGAAATTGTGAGGTTAAGAGATATTCTAAATCATATGATCAGGAGATCAAAAGTCTTCCAGATGGGGCAGGAAGCTGGCCTTGTTTTATTTTTAAAGGCATATTAGTGGTATCTCTTCCCCAGAGGGAAAGGATCTTATGTTGGAGGCTGCAGCCAAGTGCTGAAGCAGCTCCCTCCTCTGTTGGAACTTCAGAGCTGTGGGGAAGCTTGCCTGGGAGGCACAGGGAATGTTCCAGTGGCCCTCTCCCCACTCCAAGGGCATATCAGGGGCACCCTGGCATCCACTGTCCCATCTGTATCTTCATAGCCAGTGGCAACTGGATACAGCTTCTTGTGTCTCTGTCCCTCCAGGGAGTAGTACATCCTAGAGTCAGAGGATACCTGGGCTTGCAGGCTGGTTAGCTGGGTGACCCCAGATCAGGGCCTTACCTTCTCTCATCTTGAGTTATCTGGTACCTTCTCTGGCGTGGTAGAGAGTGATGAGTGAACAGTTTCTTTGCTCCTGGAGAAAGCCCAGTTCTCTTCTGCCATACCCACTCCTATTTAGAGACCATGGCAGTCATCTTAAATATAAGTAGAAGCAGTCTGGCTGTGCTCTGCAGCCACTGTGTGCGACATGTGAGGGTTTGTGAGGCCCACATATGCGTGTACAATGGCCTGAGGAGGGTTTGTGCTCTCTGCATGTGCAGAGTTTGGTTTTGCCTTCATTTGAGCCATAGATTCCAGGGGTGGGGGCTCTGGTGGATGCCAAGAAAAGCGGGGAGACACAGGGTGGTGTTCAGAGCAGCTCTCTTCCTTAGGGGCTCTCCTGCCTACTTCCACTATGAGGCATTCCACACCCCAAGTAGGAGTGTGGAATAAGGATTCATATCTGGGCTCTAACCCCAGCCGCTGCTTTCTGCTGCATTATCCTGCCTGTGCCTCAGCATCCCCTCGTTTGTGAAATGGGGATAGTAATGATGTTCTCCTCTCAGGTTGTCATGAGGATGAAATGAGCTAAGCCAGAGCCAGGCTCCTGATAAGCACTACAGGTTAGATTTGAGACCACCATTCCTGCCATTAGGGCTCCTGCTACTCCAGCTAACATGTCTGCTAAGAAAAAAGTGTGGTATGCCTCCTAGGTGGCTAAGTGGCAAGTTGGAGCTCCTTAGTAGGGTTCACTGCCCCGTGGAGCCGACTCTGGTGTTCTAACTACTTTGGGCTGCTGCAGAGACCCCAGGCCACCACTCGAGGCTCTAGCTACAAAGCCTTTTTGATGTTCTCACCACCTGGAGCTGGCTGTGTGCATAAGAACATCAGGGTGCAGGGGGAGCACCCTGCACTCAAGAGGAGCCTCTGGAACCCAACACTAACTTGCTTGGTGAAGGAGTACAGGAAATCCTTGTGGTGGCCCCGGGGCCGCACCCTGCTGGCAGCCCTTGAGGAAAGGCCCCCTTGGCTGTGCCTGCCAAAAAGGCCCTCTGCCTTGGAACTGTCATACAGGCCAGGCATTTTTAAACATAAGGACCAGGTCCCAAAGGTCAGGGTCCAAGGCTGTGTTAACTGTTTTGTAAAATAACAATTTAATTTATTTACCCAATTGATAAATACATCAAAATAGTATGCCAAAGAGAGGAGGGGGGAAAATTTTGTCATCATTGTACTATGTCAGAGAGCAGTTTATAGTGTTGCCTCCCTTTTTTCTGCCGACATCTTTGAGAGGGTGGCAGTCAGGTGAAATCAGCTCTGCATCCTGCCTTTCACTTGAGAATGGTGGTGTGGACAGTCTCCTGAGCATGTGAGTGCTGCGGACGCCACGGGTGATTCATGTCCAAGGCTGACATGGGAGGATGATGTGAAAAGGAGGCTATGTTTCATCTGGAAATTTTGAGTCAAGGTCACCATGCTGTTTCTCATTGGCGATTCCATTTATTCAGGTCCTGGTTGGTGAGGTCTGTGAGGAGCAGAAATCAGTGTACCTGATGACAAAGCCTGTTGATCTTGAACTCCTGGCTGACCCACTGTACTACCCTAGCCTCACCCCAGCTGCTGACACCGTTTATGGACTGGGAGAGAGGTGCTTACTGTCATGTGTCACGGTGGGGGACTCTCCCACCTGACCCATCTTTGGGCAGGGCCATCAGTTTGAGGAGGACCACCCATTGCAGCTTCTTCACACCCTCGAGCAAGAGGGACCTTGTGCACACTACCGCTGACAGTTTCTGGGGTCTGAGCCTGGCATTCAGGGGTTCTCTTACCACCCTGTTGCTGATTGCTGCCTTTTCTCCACCTGGCCTACTGTTCTTTGCCAGGAACAGCAGTAGCTCAGCCCCTTGAATCTGGGACAGTATGTGCACTAGATCAGGGTTAGGGATGCTGGCTTTCCTCCCTGCTTCCCCTCAGAGCCAAATGAGAACAGACACACAGACCTTGAAAACTCATTGAGAAAGAATCAAGTGAGTCCTGGTCAGCTGCAGAGCACCCATGGGCCAGTGCCCGTGCTGGAGTTGTGATTCCATGTGACGGCCACACAGCATGGTACTGTGACTCTCAGGTCATGGGGGGCTCCAGTGTGGTGGAGAGGACCAGCACCTGTGTCCTTGGTCTGTGGGCCAGCAAGGTGCTGGGGGAAGGACAGAAAAGGAGAAACAGGGATGTGCTGACTTATTCAGAAGATAAAGCCAAGAGAAAGAATGGAGTGGGCATGTCAGCCTTGACCAGGGCAAAGTGGCTTTTCTGACCCAGGGGTGCCCATATGTGGATGGCAGTTCAAGCGCAAGGGGCTCCTTATTCCTGGTTTTCCATCTCCTGGCCTGACTTGGTGCCACTCTGTCCTGCCTAGATATCAGGACAAATTACCTCCCACTGTCACAGAACTGGCATCAACCCCCGCCCCCATATCAGCCAGCCCTCAGAAGTTGCTGCCAGTGTTAACAGGGCACAGCCTTTCTCCCTAGAAAGGGCAGTTCAGATGAGGCTCAAGGGCTTCCTCCAGTCAATGGTATATGATCAGAATGCTCCCAGTTGAAGTCTTCGTTATCCTCTGCTGGGGCCAGGGCAGGAGATGAGGAACTATCTGTGCAGATGGAGACTCAGGCTGGGCTGCTTTTCACTGCCCCGCAGTGCTTAGAGGTGGGGTGGGTGGTGACATGACAAGAGAGCTCTCACACTTTTGTCAACCCTGGCTAATCAATGAATGTCTGTGTTTGGGGTTAAATTGAACTTGGGAAATGTACAATTACCCTGAAAAGTCATTTTGACATTTTATTTTAAACATGTCTGTTAGCTTTTCTACCTAAAAGAGTTAATTGTACACCTTTTTAAAAAATTTATTTTAATAGGATGATTGATCTTGTGTCAGTGGGTTTTTTTTGTTTTTGTTTTTTCTGAGTAACATTGCTTTGTTCGGGTTTGTGGTGGTGAATGTAGGAGACTGAGCTGAAGTTGCAGTTCATTTGTTAATTCAGTAAATATTTATTGGGTGCCTCTTATGTTCTAAGTGTAGTCATTAGGTGCTAAGAATTTAGCAGAGAAGATCAGCTAAAAACCCCAGCTTTTGTGCAGCTTACCTTCTAATAGTATAATGACCTCGGGACTACTTAATAGCTTAGGAGGTTTTGTTTTGTTTTGTTTATGATTAATAGACTTTCAGAGCAGTTTGGGGTTTACAGAAAAATTGAGCGGGAAGTACAGAAACTTCCTATATACCCCCCTTCTCCAGTTCCTACTCGTACTAACATTTTGCATTAGTGTGGTACATTTGTTACAATTGATGGGCCAATATTACATTATTATTAACTAAACCCACAGTTTACATTAGGGTTCACTGTTTATGTTGTACATTCTGTGGGCTTCTGCAAATGTTTAATGACATATATCCGCCATTAGAGTGTCACAGAATTATTTCACTGCCCTAAAGATCCCCTGTTCTCTTCATCCCTCTCTGCCCCCAAACCTCAGTTCCTTAATAGGTTTTGTTACTGTTTTTTATTGGTGCATCTTAAAATAGGATGCAGACCCCTGGTAGTTTGGATCGAATGCTGATGATTTATAGTAATTACTGGTTTGGGCCACTGTAGGTTTCACAGACCCCTGGTGGCTGACTCTTCACCATGAAGGTTTCGTCTTTCTGGATCTTGGGCCAAATGTGTATAAGCCAATGGATGGGAGGGCCAAGCCAGGTTGCACATCAAGCTGCCTGAGCCATGCACTCCCATTGGGATATGACATCATGCTCCTTTTGCTAGTAGTCAATCAGGAGAGTTCATTGAAGACCCCAAGGGGAGGGTGAAGCTAAAGGAAGTCAACGGTTGGGAGGTTGGTTGACACAGCCCAGTCCTGGCTTTGGAAGGTTGGCCCCCGCCTGGCAGAGACTGTTTATCCCGCCACCGGGCCATTCTTGTTTTTTATCCGATCTCCACCTGAATAAACAGATCCAGAATGTCATCTGCAGCCAGGCTGAGAATCTGCCAAATTTCCCCAGGGAACTAGTGATTCACCAGCAGTGGGAGGAGGCAGAGGGAGTGAGCAAGAGAGAGAAAAAGAGATCTGCTTATTCCTATTCTTATTTCCTGTCCAGGAACTAACCCAAGCTGGGCTTTTCCTATGAGGCACCAGTTTCTTGGAGCAAATTATAAATGTATGCAATAGAACAGATTTTTTTTTTTTTTTTTTTTTAAGATGAGGAATGTAAAGCAGGCTAGTGACAGGGTGATACTTTCAGTTTTCATTCTAAGAAGGAAACTTTCCTCCAAGTTGGCCTAGGAAATCTCTTTTGGTCTTATTCTTGTTAAAACCTCTTTATCTTCATTTTCAAGTTGCATATCGGCATTGGTCCTCACATCAGGTACATTCACCTTATTGCTTGCCAATTTAGGACTTAGAATTATTCTGTTTTTTTACTTTTTTGGTGTTCATTAGGTCCCCAATTATAATAAAATAATTCTGTTTGACAACCTAACAAGATTAGATTGAGTTTGGCCTTGCTCTGTGGCCCCAGGCTGCATTCCTACTGCTTTTTTGTTGGGGAGGGGTGTAGGAAGAGAATGCAGTTGAATGAAGTAGCGTGAAAATGGCACTTGGATCAGATGACTTTGCAAATTCATTTCAACGCTGGGGAATTTGGTTTAAAAGAGAACTATCCAGTGTCTGCTAAGGCCACACTATAGCAGTGCTACACCTGGACCTCAGCACTTGCCAGAATGTAAATATGCACCAAAGGTATGTGCAGAAGAAATGTTTGTGTTGATAGCTGTGATTTTTGCAATAACCCAAACTGGAGATAACTCACTGTCTACCAAGAGTAAAATGAAAAACAAATTGCAGTATATTCCCTCAATAGAAATATTATAGAACAATGAAAAAGAATTAACCACTGCTAATGCGGCATCATGGCTGGATCTCATACTCATAATGTTGAGTGAAAGTAGCCGGGTGCAGAAGAGTTTATATGGAACAATTCTATGCATATAAAGCACAAATATAGGCAAAATTAGTGGGAGAAAGTAGAGGTTCCCTTTAATGGAAAATGACAGGAGAGAGGCTGCTGGGATGCTGAAAATGTTTTGTATCTTTTTTTTTTTTAAATCTTCACCCAAAGACATTTTTCTCATTGCTTTTTTAGAGAGAGGAGAAGAGAGAGAGGAAAAAAACACCAGTGTGAGAGAGAAACATTGATTCGTTGCCTTTTCATAGTGCCCTGACCAGGAATAGAACCCGTAATTTGGTTATGTGCCCTGACCAGTAATTGAACCCCGTACCCTCCAGTCTGCAGGACCGCACTCCAACTGACTCAGCCACACTGGCCAGGAGGAAAATGTTCCGTATCTTGATCTGAGTGGTGGTTATATGGGTGCAATACATTTTGTAAAAATCCACGGATCTCTGTACTTACCACTTACGCACTTCTCAGTTTGTGATAGTTCATTAAGAACATATATAAACAAATAGAACAACTGTAGACCACATGGCCTCTTTTATAGAATATTATTTTTCAACATTCTCATTATTTTAAAGGAGAAATTGCTATCTTTACATGTGCTGTCAAAATTATTAACATTTTTTGGCACTTGCAGTAATACAGAAACCCCCTTAGGTAAGCAACAGGACCGCTCTGCCCTGTGCTGTTTTACACTAATCAATGTCAGGGGCACAAATTGTCTCATATTATGTGGATTCCACTTACCAGATATAAAAATAGACTGTAGCCCCAAGTGGTACACAAGGATGAATACATCATACCATTCCTTTTGATCAGACCGTGGACTGCCTGCTTTGAGGGGCAGTGGGTTAGACACTATGGTGCAGAAGCGTAGTAGGAATTACAGGGCAGCACAGTGATGGGCCAGGTGCAAAGTGCTGCTGCTGCTCGGAGACTGCCCAGTGTGGAGTTGGAGGAACTATGTCTGCCAGGGTCACTGTGGGGAATGGGAGCAGGGATGGAAGGTAAGGAGTGGTGGCAGGGGTATTATAATTTTTTCTCATTTCAGGGCTGGATTGAGTGACACTGTTTCGTAGCCAGAGGTTGAAACAGGGAAAGAGCCATAGTTTGAATTATGTTGATTTGTTAAGTAAGACATTTTAGAAGTTTGATGTTGAAATCATATTATGGAAGATTTGTCAGTGCTCCAGGGGCTAACAGTGTAGACTTCTGAATTGCCATAATTGTGTGGAAGAGCCAAAACCTGCTTCAGTGCTAGAACCAGTGAGTTGGCTGACTTCGAACTCTGCCTAATTGGAAGAACTAGAAAGAGTAAAGATATATAGTGTGAATGCCTGCCTGTCTGCACAGGCTCTGTAAGGAACCTGGATTATCTTAGGAGGTGTGTAATAATGATACAGACTTATACTCGTTTTACTTCCTGAAGAGGGAGAAAGGTCATCAGTAGGAAACTGTGGAATTAGTGGTGCTGGACATGGACATTGTAGGGAGAATGGGAGGGTTCTCGCTCTGCTGTAGAAAGGTGTTTAGCCACATTTTGCAGATGGTTAAACCAGATACAGAATGTGAGTTAATGCACAGTTCCAAAGCTGCATCAGAGCTAGAATTAGAATCTGGGTCTCTGTCTCCGAGAAACCCAAATTTGTTGCTTGGTATGGAATAGGGGTCAGTAAACCACAGGCAGTGGGCCAAATCTGGCCCACAGCTTGTTTTTGGAAATGAAGTTTTTTTGGAACACATCCACATTCATTCATTTACATATTGTCTGTGGTGCTTTTATACTCCAATATCAGAGTTGAGTAATTGTGACATACCAGAATGACCCACAAAGCCTAAAAAATTGACTATCTGACCCATTGTAGAATACATTTGCTGATCCCTACATGGTGCAGGCAATAAGTGCATAATTTCAGGAACGATCTGTAATCCATTTGATCCACCTCACCCCTGCATCCTTTGATCCCCTGCCCTTTTTTCCTGGCTGTTATCTGTGACATGAGATCTTTGCCACACTAAAGGGAATACCTTGTAAACCAGGCTTTCACAGAACCATTGTGGAACAATCACTTATGATAAAAAGTTTTAAGTGTTGGTTTCAAATGCCTCTGTCTGTTTTACTGCCTGATTTAACATCCGCTCAGAAAATGTAGCCAAGTGGCCACAGCTTATCTTGCCTGCTTTCCGCCTTTGAAGACATTTTATTTTTGAAGCCTTTAACAGGTGTTGGTTTAATAGACTTCTGCTGTATTAAGTTCTCCTTGCCCCAGAGGGCACCCTAAGGAGTAAACCTACACTGGCTGGAGGTGGATGCTTTGTGATCTGACCACCACACACATCCCCCAGCACCATCACTACAGAATCCTAATTTTGTTTGGTGGCAGAAAGGCTGCAGTGCTCCTTTGATGAGGCCAGTTGGTGGTAGTCTTTCTACATTACTGTCCTCTTCCCTTCCCTCTCCTTACTCTTTTTTTTTTTTTTTTTTTTTTTTGTATGTCTAGGGGCATCCCTTTGTGGCTTTCTCTTCCCAAAGAATAAAGGTTGTTGGTCCTCCTTGAAACATAGGTCTGTAAAGACATCACCTCAATGGAACTTTTCTCTTCTTTTCACCCAGAATATCCATGAGTAAGAACTTTAGCATCATCTGCCATATTTTCCTAAATGACCTGTACAAATCCCTCTGCAGATTTGCTGCTCACGTGGGACTGGGAAGCTGGTACAAAAGTGAGGCCTGGCTGAGGCCAGTTTAACGCACACCAGTCCGGTTAACCAGGAAATAATCAGCTAGCATTCAGATCTAGGCAAGCTTTGCAGAAGGTTTACAGGTCAAATCTGACATAGTGCTCTTAAAATTCTGCCAGGGGAGCTTCTTGGATGGGCTGGTAGGTAGGCTGGCTCCTTCTTTTCCCAGCTATGACCTTGGGAAAATTCTAGCAGACACCCGAGCCTCAATTTCTCCACCTATGAAGTTAGGGATAAGAATAGTGCCTACCTCATATGAGATTTCACTGAGGCTTCATCCAGGGCCTGTGTATAAAGGTGTTCACTAATTGGTCAGCTATTGTTAAAAAGAACTTGGACAAGGATTAGTAAATATGAGTGTGGACTTTCTTCTAAACTAAGGTGCTTAGTTACATAAAAAGAGAGACATCATGACTCCCCATGTGCCACATGACATTAAAAACATGCACAGTTCTAGGAAAGTGGAATGTCAGATGGAATCAGGGCGGCAAACATATTTGCACAGCCATCTACTCTCGAGGAAGTGGGAGGGCTTCCGGAATACTGGCTATTTGCTCTAGCCCAGATGGATGGCTGTGTGGAGGGGATGTCTTGGGCAGACCTGCTGTCCCTGGTGGGGTGGGGTGGGGTTTGGTGGGCAAGGTCAGGGGCCCGCCCAGGCCTGAGTCTTGCTGCAGCTCTCATCTTCCAGTCCTGTGGGCCCTTCCCTTGTTCTCCTCCTGTGTCTGTCTCACCTGGCCCACTGTGACACAATTCCCTTCTCCTCAGCTTGGCCTGTGAGGCATTGCCCAGTGTGCTCCTGCCTGCCTTCCCAGCTCCATGATCCAGCCCTGCCTCTGCTCTGTAGTCTCCTGCCCGCTGGAGGTGGGGACCCAGCACAGTTCATCCATCTGCCTCTGTACCCCCGCCCCAGGCCATGTTGTTTCTCATCCTCATGGCTGCCTCTGCTTCTAAGTCAGGAGCTCTTCCAGTGTGTGGAAGATACCCGTCTTTATCCCAGAGACTGTCCTCCAGAGTGGGCCAGGCACAGAGCAGGGGCCTGGAATGTGGTTCAATAGACTGATGAGAAGGAAGAAATGTGTAAGGTGAAAGAGGAGAGAGATGAGGGGCAGGGGAAAGAAGCATCGGGGGTTTGCAGCAGCTGTCCCATGGCCCCTCTACTGTATGCCTCTCTGTGCGACTGCAGGCCCGTGGCGCCCTTTCCCCTCCTTTCAGACTCTCTTCCTGACTCCCTGCACTGCACTCAGACTTCCTGGATAAGCTCAGCTCTGTTGCCTTTATTTCTTGTTCTTTCTTTCCCATACTTTACATAATAAAGGTTTTCTTTTATTTTCTTTTTTCCTTTCTTTTTCTTTTGGAGCCAGAAAACTGAAGAGATTATCTTTATTAAGAACTTAATAAAGAACTCAAAGAAAATAGCTTTTGTGGGGGAGGCGGGGACTTGAAGGGAAAAAGTGGTCTTTCATTCTAGAGAGATTTCCCTGTGTGTGGAGTTGTGCCCTTATAAATGGACTTTTGGGTTTAGGGCCTGGGAGAGTTGTGAAAAAAAACAAAGGACTCGATGAGAACCCCGGAGCCTCTGGGAAAGAGTGCCTTGTTTATGCCTGTTGGAATGATTTGGTCAAGTGTTTGTTTAAAAGAGATGCCACTTGGTAAGCGACGCCTGGCTTAGTTGTGTTGTGTTCAAGAATGCTTTGATTGGCTGGAGACCCTGACACTGTTTACTCAGAAACTGGCTGAGTGAGTGCCTGGAACCCAGCATTGCCACCCAGTACATGCTTGCATCTCTGAACATTGGAATAAGGGCTGTGGTGGTGAGAATCTGCCAGGCCGAGCCAAATCCACACATGGGCTGTTCCCTCCAGCCTTGATAGCATATGTTGTCTTTCTCTGGTTAGTTGATTAGACAGTGGATTTGTCAGAAAGAGGATTAAAGGTACTGATAAATCATGGTGGTAGGATGCCTTTCCTGGAGGGAGGTATACCACCAAACTCTAAGGCTAACATCTGCTGCACACTTGAGTAGTTTCAGGTTGGATCATCCGTATCCTAAAATGAGTAGGGAATCGTGTCACAGTGGGCCAGGTGAGTGGTGGTGGCAACACAGGGACAGACACAAGAGGAGAATAAGGGAAGGGCCCACAGAATCCCAAGATGATAGCTGGAGGTGCATCAAATGGGGATCCTGTATATTCCCGTTTGGAAACATTAGAATGACATTTCTAAAGGAAAAAACTGAGGAATAATACTATCAAAGACTAGAGTCAGATGTTCAGGGGATTGGATTCCACTTAGATCCAGCACTGAATTCCTGATTTCCCTTGTTAAGTTGTTGGGAATTTGTCTTTTCCTTTTTAAATCCTTTGTGTCTATCTCCATGCCTGGAGTAGTGAGGAGTGTAACGATGAGTTAGGATGGGTTAAATCGAGCTGTGGGCTGTGGTGCCTACAGTCTTATAGGGGTTGGATGAGGTCCTGAAGGTTTGAGGTGAGAGCCTCATCAGGACACATCATTGATGGGAGATGTATCGGTGAGTTCTGGTCCTGGTCATGCCATGCTGCTCTCTGCATGTCTGAAACATCACCACCGTGTTCCTGCTTTGGGGAAAGCAGCATAGGCTTACAATTCAGACAGACCTGTCCCAGACAGACTTGGGTATTCTGTCTAGTACCTATCCAGTGGGTAATAATTTGGTGGAAGGGAGAACAGGAGATCTCACTTTAAGAGGGTCTCACTGCATTTTAATTTTCTGAAAGAGCAGTGCTAACAATTAGGAAAAAAGTGCCTAAAGAAGTGGTGGGAAAAGTAACTGTTTCTTTTCAAAAAGGTATGCTGGAGTCACCTCATTTTGTGTGTTTTAGTCAACACAATAAGATTCGCAATGTGGAGGAGAGTCAGCTGAAAGCGTACCTGTCCTTGGAAGTGCTGGATCTGAGCTGGAACAACATCACGGAGATGCGGAGTACCTGCTTCTTACACGGACCACCAATAAAGGAACTGTAAGTGCCTCTGCTCTACCTTCAGCACCCAGGTCTGGATGCAGGGTGGGCATTTCCCTTTTCTCAGCATGGCCTGGCTGACTTTGTAGGGATGGGCACAGAGTTCCTTGGGCTGTCCTCAGCAGGGCCAAGGGCAGGGGACCTATGGCCATGTCTTCTCTATTTGTAGAGCTTTACAGACGATGGGGCAGCTTGAGGCAGGAAGAGGGTAAGGATTAACATAACACTAAAGAGGTGATTCTACCCCTCAGATACAGGCCTATCTTGGCTACAAAGCCCACTTTCTTACTCATTTACTGGGCTGCCTCCCATGGAGCCAGAGAGGAAAGATTCAGGTTATTTTGAGTCACGACAGTTGGGGGAGACCTTTGCAAAGGCTTAACCTGTCACTACTTATCTTTCTAATTGTGCACTATTGAAACACGTCACTTGGTGTACTTGAGGGGGCAGTGACTCCATTCTGCAGATTCTTAGAACCTTCTAAATTTTGTCATTGGTCTGTTTTGCTTTTACTCATTTCATACCCATTGGACAGTAGATGGGAGGAAAAGGTTAAAACCAATTTAGCCCATGCCTGTTGGTAGGAAAAGGTTGCTTTGGGGAAGAAACTGAAAATCCAGACTAAGGAGATGTGTTCAAAGGACCTATGAGTTTCCATTATCTGCATTATTAACATTCATGATTAATTTTGGAGATCATTTGAAAGGCCAAGTAAGGGGTGACTGTGTCCCATCTGTTCAGGGAGTCCAAGGCTTGGCATGTGGATTTTCCAAGACCCACAAGGAGAGGAGTGATTTCTTTCTTAGCCTGCATCAAGACACTGAATTGGAAATGGGAGACACTGCCAGTGGTAACATCTCCAGTGCAGCAGTACTCAGGCCTCCGCAAGGGCCTTCCAGAGGTGTCTGCTGCCACCTGGCACCTCCTTGCTGGGAACAAAGAAACCACCAACTGCTAAAATGAATTGCAGTGACCTTCTCTCTCTGCATGAGAGCAGGAGGGACTTTCTATTTTGGCAGATATGACCCAGTATATCTTCATTACACAGACTGTTCTACTTTAATCTGGAGTGTTAAGAACAAACAGTCCAGCCCTATTTGCAAAGAATCCTCATGTGCCCTGTCCTGGGCCGCTGCCTGATGGAGAGATGGAAAATGCCTTATTCCCCTCCCCTCTCTTTTGTAAAAAATTCTCTCTTCTTTCTCCCTTTTTGCTTAAGCCATAAAAAACAGCATTTGTTTGGGGAAGAAGAGAGGTCTTGGGGTAGCTTCTCATAGGCCTGTCATAGTGTTCCTGCCTTTTCTGTCTTTTTTTCTCTTTTTTATTACTCTATATCATTGATGCATAACAGAATGCACAGATCTGAGCTCTGTACTTGCAGTGTGTTTTGAGCGGAGGTACCCTTACTTGCATAATCTTGTAAGTGGAGTTCCCATTGAAATATTGCTTATTTTCTAAAGGGACTCTGTGCAAGTCTCTTTAGAGAGTTTTCATTGATACATTTACAGTTAATACAAAGAATTGGTTTATGCACATTTATTACATAAGCTGTACAGTGAGATCCACTTCAAAATTAAAAGCTGTTTCCCCAAATTACAACATCTACTCCTATCTTGCCTTGAAATTGTTTTTCTGCATCCTAGAGCTTTACTTACCAACGTTGAGCCCTAATCTTTGAGTGACGGGTGCTGAGAAGGAATCCTGTAGGTGACTCTGGAGGTGGGCACCACCCAGCAGGGCTGGTGTGTAGGGATGGCTTGGGGTGGAGGAACTGACTTTCTCTCTCATCCTCCTGGGTCACCCACTGGCCACAAGCACAGTGTGCTCTAGGCTGAAACAAGGCTTCTGTGCAGGTCTGAAGTAGACAGTCCTGAAACCTGTGTTTCCCTGACTTCCCCCATCTAAAGTGAAGATGGGCTTTACAGCCTCGGGATGACAAATGTCTCATTGGAAATCTATGTCCCTGGGTGTGTTCTGGCTTATTTTCCCAACTTGGCCACATCTGGTGTCTATAACAGAACAAGGAAGGCCTCCTACTGACCACTACATTTTCTCTCCTGAATCGTTCCAGCAACCTGGCCAGCAACCGGATCAGCACCCTGGAGTCAGGAGCATTTGATGGCCTTTCACGGTCACTGCTAACGCTTCGCCTGAGCAAAAACAGGATCACCCAGCTTCCTGTTAAAGCATTCAAGTTACCTAGGTTGACACAGCTGTGAGTATAGAAACCTGCATGTTAATTAAGGTTAGCCAAACTTTATGGAGACCAAATTTCCCCAAGGACCCTGTACCAAATGCAGCTCCGTCCTCATTCCTCCTCAGTCAAGCCCTGCATAAACGATCATTAATGACCCTATAACAACACCTAATAAAAGCAAATTAGAAGTTGGGTCTGGTGCCGGTGGGCTGTCATCTCAGGTTGCTGAGAAAAAGATCCACTGAGGAAATATATGCTTGTCCTTGTTGGCACTTTCCAGAATGAAATGTGGAATCCCGCTAGTTAGCTGAACCTGGCTAAGGCTTAGGTTTAGGCTTAGGCTTTGGCTGTGTGGTTGGGTTCTTTATTGCTCTTCAAGTTTCTTTGTCTTCTTTCTAAAGGAGCTATAAAGTCTGCCATGAACACTGTGGTGTCCAACGCTTCTTGAACAGCTTGAGAGGAAGTTAGTGTAGCCAGATGTAGTAGTAAGCAAGAGATGGGCCATTGTCTTCATCTCCTACATCTTATAAATTTGTTGATTTATTGTTTTTTTAAAGAAAGGATTTCTTTGTTTAGTTTTTTGGTGACCAAGGTTGAGTACCCTCCAGTAATGGCACAAGGTTTGGATTAAAAAAAAATCTATTTTCAGAATCTGATGGAGTATTTGTTCCCTGTTTTTGTTTTAGTTTTTTTCTGTATCTTCGTAGCAGAAGTTTGCATCTCAGGAAAATAAGCCACTATTGGAGATTTGGTTTAAACAGAAAAAAACAGTTGTTCAGGGCCAGTGCTGTCTCTGCCTGTGCTTCACACATGCAGCCCACTTGGCGGTCCAGCTTTTGCTCTCTGCGTCCTGGGCTCTTCATGCTCAGGAAGTTTGTGGAAGGCAGGGCCATGAGGCACTGTGGAAGTATTTGGTTAAAACCAAGGGCTTTGTGATTAGCCCTGTGTTCCCTGCCCCTTCCTCCAGCATTATTAATGGATCCAGACCACCCAGATTCCTGAAATCTTTTGGTTAACTGAAGTTTTATCACACAGGGCTAGAAGCCAAAATGTGTGTGCTTCGTGGTTTGTCTAGGTCTCCCCCACCCTTGAAGGCAGTTACTCCTCTCCGTGAAGTGGAGATCCTATTAATGCTGCAAGTGGAAAGTGCCATTGCCATCTGATACCCAGTGGTTAGATTTTCCTGGGCTGAGGCATCTGGTGTGGATTTCTGTTGCTGAGCTAAGAGACAGCTTACCTCAGACATCCACATCCTGAGTCATACCCACCTCCTCACTGCAGAGTCATGGGTCTCCGGGAGGAAATGGGCATGCTTACTTGCTCAGGAGCTCTCTACTCCTCTTTAATTCATTAGGCACATCCCGGTCAGTGCTGGGGCCTGCTTGGTGGGGTCTTGCTGCATGGCCAGCTCCACTGGGACCTCCTCACTGGGATTTTCCCTGCTGCCTTGGAAACCCAGTAGGGACTGCGTGGGAATGGTTGTAGGTGAGGTGTGTGTGTAGACGCTCTGAACCCACCGACTTTTTATCTTTAGGGACCTTAATCGGAATCGGATCCGGCTGATCGAGGGCCTGACATTCCAGGGACTTGACAGTTTGGAGGTGCTGAAGCTTCAGCGAAACAACATAAGCAAGCTGACGGATGGAGCCTTCTGGGGGTTGTCCAAGATGCACGTGCTGTGAGTGCAGGGCTGGGTTTGGGCACCGAGGATTTGCATGTGGTCTCTTGGAGGCACACATATGTGCTCATCAAGCCCCCCACCCCAGGGATTACTTAGGACCTCAGTCCAAGCCAGCCCCTGCCCTTTGGACTTCAGCTGGGCCTAACTCAGTGTCTTTGGGGACTTTTCCATATAAGAGCCTTTTCCTTGAAGGTTGGGAAAACCTCTTATGGGAAGTTATGGTGGATTCGGTGGGGTAAGTTAGTTAGTGAAGATGGAAGAGGGAGCCATTTTGTGGGGGGTGCTCTTTCTTCCATCCCTGCATTTCATGGACTGTGAAGCAGACACCCTTCCCACAGCTCATCTGGCCCGCGCCCCAACGGAGGTTCCCTCTCTCCCATTAGGAGTTTGACAGTCTTGATGTGCAGGTGGGCCAAAAATGTGTAGTTCATCCTGGGAGATTTATTTATGCTTGGTGAATTAATCAGAACATTGGCACACATGTCCCCTTTATCTAGGGAGCAGCAGTTCGCATTGCAGAACTTGCCTGCCCACCAGAGTGCCACAAAACAGCAAGGATGCACAGAGAAGGGCAAAAAAGGCAGTTGTTCATCTACTTTCAAATATTTAAATTTCTTTATTAATCCAAAGTAAACTCTACCCGCAGTTATAAATGTACTTAGATTGTGAGGAAAAGCAGTGGTTGCCCGCCCTCCCCCCCTGCTGTCCCTCTTCCCCCAGTTTGCTTCCAAGAGGCAGTCACTTCTCATTCCTCTTCTTGTGTTTTCTGTTTGTAGTTAATACACTTATACCACTATCTTGATTCATCAACTTGAGATTTCTTGCTTTAAGGTCAGTGATTTAACTTATTCAAGACACTCACTCTGATCCCTTCCAGTCTCTATAAGTGATGTCACTGTATTTATCTTTTGTTACCTTTGCAACTGAAACAAAACACAAAAATTCTAGCTCCCAGTCCATCAACTCTCTCTGCTGTGTCTCAATGACCATGCTTTCCCCCCACCCGCCTCTCTCTCTCTCTCTCTCTCTCTCTCTCACACACACACACACACAAGTGAGGGCATTAGCACTATGGTTTTGCTCCCTCTCTTTAGTATGCCCCTCTGATTGGCTATACCTGTTTTTACATATTTAAGAACACTTTTACTTGACATCCTGAAAACTGTCATTTTAGACTTTTAAATCTAAATGGTCACGTGCTGGGTGGGCTGAGATAAAAAGAGAATTTGCAGAAGAAAATGCAGTTAGCATATACCATATACTTTTTATGTTTAACAAATTCATACAAATTGGAGGTGATTAGTTGCCTTAGAGGTTAGTTATAAATTTAGTGCTTGCTTTTTGTGCAGCAGCAGAAAGTGAGATGGATAACAGCAAAATGTGGTTGCCCAAAGTCCTTGTAGTACTGAATGTGGGCCGTATTTGAATGACTAACTTTCATTCTTGAGATTGGAGCCATCCCCAGCCAGGTGTGCAGGGTCAAGAAGCCAGGTAGCAATGATTTTATGTAAAGCAGTTGGTGGGAGCCAGGTTCTCAGCACTGTGATGAAAGTCTGCCATTTATTTTCTTATTTCCTTCTCATAACAGCCCCATGAAGTTAATACTCTTGGATATCTCCATTTTCTACATGTTCAGCTTCATTCAACCCACAGAGTAGCAAAATTGGGATTTAAGTCTAAGTGGTCTGGCCCTGGAGCTAAAGCCATGTCTCTTGGTGCAGTGGTCCAGAGTCCAAATGTGGTTAGCTAAACCTGGGTTTGAATTCTGGCCCTAGTTTCTTGTTGTCTATGGAATCTCAGCCTCAGTTTTCTCATCTGCAAAATGGGGATGATAACGAAAGCCACCTCCTGCTCTTTTTTCTTTTTCTTTCATGGGCTCTGCTTTCTGCCTGCAACTCCTCTGCCCACGTGTATGCTTGGTTCACTTTGTGTTCAGCTGAAGACGAAGCTTCCCCTTGTTGCCTTCTGAGCTCTCTAAGTTGGCCTGGACACTCACTACCGTCTGTTTTGGTTTGCCTATCCTGTCCTACCCCTGTGCGCGCGTGTGCACACACGATTTTTTTCATGCACTGTTGTTAGATCCTTGGTGCCGGCCAGTGGATCTTTGATGTTTGATCCTTGGTGCCAGCTCATTGCTGCCTGTGCAGTGGGTGAATGATAACCAGAGGACCTTCCACCTTCATCCTGCGTGTGGCTATCATTGCAGGCACCTGGAGTACAACAGCCTGGCAGAAGTGAACAGCGGCTCGCTCTACGGCCTCACGGCCCTGCACCAGCTGCACCTCAGCAACAACTCCATCTCCCGTATTAGCCGGGACGGCTGGAGCTTCTGCCAGAAACTACATGAGCTGTGAGTTTTGTGCCGCTTTGCTCTGTGCCATGCCATGCAGAGACACTGCCTGCAGGGGATCCTCAAGAGCCCAGGGAGCTTGAGGCCTGGTCTATCCCTCAGCATGGTAGACTGGCAGGTGCTCAGGTGGGGAGGGCTTACAGGCAGGCACTACCTATTCTGGAGGGAGGCCAGGACCCAGCCACCAGGCCTGGAGCAAGACCCTGAGGCCCGGCAGACCTCAGTGATTCGAGCTTGACTCCTTCCTGATCCCCTCTTGACTCCTCTCTGCATCCCCTAGGGGTAGCCCTTGGGCTTGGAGAAAGGCCCTGGAAAAGAGTCCTCTGGTGTTTCAGGACAGCCTGCAGCCTTGTTCTCTTTGCAGCTGTTTTGAGAGCTGTTGACGTTAAAGGCTACAAGCAACGTGGACTTTTTTAGTGAAGGGATTATTTGGGCTCAAACACAGAAGGGACAGTGAACTTGGGAGATGGTGACACGCCAACAGTGGGAGATGCACACAGACTTGCAGTCTGCCTCTCTGCCCTTAGACAGTTGCCGCAGTGGCCCCTCCCTGTTCCCCACCCGGTGTTCCCTTGGCCTGGTGGTGAGGCTCCTGTGCTGATATGATCGCTCACACTCCACTTAGATAGATAGCCCCTCATCCCTTTGGGACACACCCAGATGGGCCTCAGCTGGGACTGGGTCCTCCTGAGCTGGTGTCCAAGGTCCCTGAGAGCAACAGTGATGGACTTTCTCTGGGCAGGGCTGGCTGCCATGTCAGAGTCAGTGACTAGTGATGGCAGCAGCATTGCCAAAGACCCAGTGGACATATCCATGTCCCTTTGTTCATGCCCCATGTCTGGAAGATTGGTTGTTTTGGAGAAAGAAAGTGGATTTTCATTGTGTTTGTTATTTCAGTTTAATACATTCAAGGTTTCTCAATTCTAGTTTAGTCCAGTATGTTTCTTTATTTTTTTAAAAAGGGTTTGGTGGGTTTTCTTTTTTTCTAGGCTTGACTGTAGGAAAAGATTCACTCACTGAAGCAAATAATAGTTATGAGTGCCAATCCTCTGTGTGTCTGGTCTCTCTTGACCTCACCAGGCAAATTTAGGGTGATGTTTAAACGTACTGTTGAGTCTTGCAGCTGGTGTTTTCCTCTGGGCTTCCATGTCCTTCCCTCCCGCTTCCCTCCCTCACATACCCTGCACTGACCTGGACTTTATATTTCAGTGAATCCATCATTCCCTATAGCAACAATCAATGGTCCTGCCTCTTTTCTTTTCCCTTTCACTTTCCTTAGATTCTGTGAGTGTGCATGTGAGTGTTAACCCTTTGGGTTTAGTTTGGAACCTTTCACAGCAGTGTTGCTGCATAGTATTCTGTTGGGGCATTGGGTGACTCCTAACAGGCTGTTTGCTCAGGCTGTGACCCCACTCAGGAACTCCCAGGACCCACAGCTCTCTCTCATCCAGGCATAGGAGCCCGGGAAGCAGGAGGGGTCTTCTAAGTCCCGCAGACCTGAGCCAGTCCAACTGCTAAGGTGAAGGACAGTCCATGGAATTGCTGGAGGGGGTGTGAGCCCTGGGGTTGAGGCAGCAGTGGCGAAGGGCCAGTGCTGCCTCAGGAAGAAACGCTGTCTTCTGTGCTCTTTAGAAGGGGCAGAGGAGGTCACAGCAGTGTGCCCTCAGCAGCCTGGCAGTTTGCCCAACACCCAGGGAACCTCAGGCCCCAGTTCAGGACTGCTTGCCAGCGTGTTCCTGCCCCTCCTTTCAGCTAAATTCTTTAATTGCAGGTGAGGATGTAATTTTGATCTTCTGCCAGGTCTTTGCAACTGACAGACACCATGGCTTATTTCTCCAGGAGGAAAAGAATGTTACTCCCTGCTGCCTTTAAAAATGTCTTAATATTCTCTGAACTTAATTTCTATGTTCCTGCCCCAGACCAAATTTCCCATTTTTCCACAATAGATGACCTCACATGCCAAGTAACCAACCCAAGTAGGACCATGTCAGAGGAGCAGGAGGCGTTCCAAAGGAAGGAAGTGTTGATTTTGATGCTCAGGGAAGGTGTCCTGCTTACAGCGGGCGGGCGGTAGGGGTGTTGTCATCCTGGAAGTCTGGACAGGAGACTCTGATGCCATGCGGGGTGCCCACGAAGAGTGTGAAGTGCTATGAGGAAGGCTTGTTCCACTTGGTGACTAGTGGTGCCCTCTGCTGGTCGATGTAGAGAGCCTAACTGGGCCACCCTGCTCACTGTGGGCACGCCCTGGGGTCCTGTCTAGAGACTCAGGCCCCCGATGGGAAAGGTCCTTCATAGCCTGGATCAGGACAGGCCATAGGTGCTGGCATGAAGTGGTTGGAACCTTGAGCATCCTTCAGTTGCGTGTCCTCATGTAGTTCTCACAGTTTTACACACCTGGTCTCCAGGAACATTCCAGCAGTCACAGTCCTGATAGGTTTCCAGCTGCCTGACCACTCTTGCCCTCAGGATTTTTGTGTGTGTTCCATCCTGCTGAGACCCACCTGGCTGTAGCTTGCTGTTCAAGAGAAAAGAAGGCAACCCCATGCAACCTGATGGTGACATTTGCTTTCTTCTTCCCTTTCTCAGGATTCTGTCCTACAACAATCTCACCCGGCTGGATGAGGAGAGCCTGGCTGACCTCAGTAGCTTAAGCATCCTACGTCTCAGCCACAATTCCATCAGCCACATTGCAGAAGGTGCCTTCAAGGGACTGAAAAACCTGCGCGTCTTGTACGTCTTTCACTGTGGGGTTGATAGAATGAGGGGGCCCTGGCTGGGAGGCAGGATAGGCCAGCCAGCTGCTTTGTTGCAGTCCCTTTCATTGGCTGCCAATCAGAATTGGGTCCTGACCTGTTATGTGTGCAGTCACACACTTTTATATTATCGACCAAAAAAGAACTGGTTGAGCAAAAAGAATGCCCCTCCCTTCCCCAGGGTGGTGCTTATGGAGTGATGATGACTCAAGGTTAATGAGTGCTAATTCCCACAGTCACGTGCGGGACGCGGGGACCCTGTGGTTGGGAGAAGCTTGCCCTGCTGAATGCTGGAGCAGTCTCCAGGACGGTGGCTGTGTGGTCAGTCTTTCGATCTCAAGTCCTCCCTCTCCCACTTCGATTTTAGGTCCTGAATGCTTTCAGCCCAGACCTAAGGAAGGCTGAGGTTCATCTCTGGGGACCTTCTGTCCAGGAGGCCCCATTTCCAAGAGAGGGAATTAGGGGGTCCTGTGTTTTTCCTTCAGCCTAAATGGAGACAAGAATGTTATTTCTCTCTAAACTTCTAATTAGGTAGAGTTGCCAGAAGTTGCTACAGGATCCTTTTCTGGGACTTAAAACTTTTTAGTTGACTACAGGAGAAATTTCAGGCAACTATCAGCATAAAGTCCCCAAAGGCCGGGGCTATGGTTTCAACTGTGGTGGTGGGTTCTGAGGACTCCTTCCAGCCCAGCCCAGCCCAGCTCACTGCAGAAAGAGGGCCTGTTCCTGTGTCGGGGAGTGGGGGGAAGCGTTTACACTTGCACCTGGAAGAGGACAGGGTGGGCTTCGATTCTGAGCCATTGTTGGGGCTTGTGAAGCAGTCCAGATGCCAGGCTATTCAAGGCTATTATTATTTCAATCTATCTCTTTTTGTACTGAGGTCAGCCTTGAGCCCTTGCAAGACCTTAATAACAAGGCTAAGAACATTCTGACTGAGTGGTCCAGAAAGAAGAAAAAAGATTTGGCAGCTAGGGCTGGGAGCGGGTAGACAGGCACACAAAGCCGCAGCCCCAGGTCCCAGTTTTTCAACTTGTAGGTAATAGGGAGGAACCCCATTGAAGTCTCTTGCAGCAGCAGAATCTCAGCTCTTTGAGCTTCCTAATGTAAAATAAAAGTCAGAATAAGCATTTTACGTTGTGGTCCCCCTCCCTGCTGGCACTGTGAAGTCCTTCCAAAGGCTCATGGGGAGCTAAGTCCAGCATCCTCTCTGTTCCCGGCCCGCATCTGCAAGGGCTTGGAAGAAGAGGGTGTAGGTACTAAGAACCTTATGGAGAGTTGGGGAGGGCTGACCATCTGGCAGATGGGGACCTGGTTTCCGGGGGGTACTTCCGGCCTCAGGCCGTGACTTACCTTTAGAAGCTGGGGGAGGAAGCTGAATCATTGGCCTTGTGATTTGCATTGTTGGAGGAGCTGGGCTGAGAAGTTGGCCTCATTCTCTCATCCCGGAAAATGGGTCACAAGTCTGACTCAGCGCCCAGATGTCGTCGCTGGCTCAGAGTCAGGGCCTGTGCAGGCCCTGTGAAAAGACAGGGCTCTGGGCTCCAAACCCACTTGCCAGCATGGAGGCGGCCCCTGGAAGAGTGCTATGCCCAGGCCTCTTTCTTCACTTTCCTCCATGTGCTCTTTGCAGTTGCTTGGTCAAATCCAGAAAAGCGTGGTCTGGTTCTCGATGCCAGTGGTTAGGCATCTGCTCTCTGGGGTGGAATACAAACAAGGCTTTCTCGTGTGCTGTTTGCACACTGTCCTTCCTTAGCCTTGGCCTCTGCTGACTCTGGAGCAGTGCACAGAGCTTGGGAAGCTGCTTGCTCAAAGAGTGTGCCAGCTGTGTGGGAAGGTTGAGAAAGCCAGGCTGCACCATGTGGGGTACAAACCTGGGCTTCCTGCAGCTCAGTGATCATGCTTGTCTTGACTGTATGTCACAGCTGGGCACCTAGAATGTTCCTCAATGTTTCGGCTTCAAAGTGGCAGTTTGGGTGTCAGTTTGTCCTCCACTCATGTTGAAGAATGAGTTGAGAGCTGGATGGTGAGCTGTCGTTCTGTCTTCTCCCCAGGGATCTGGACCATAATGAAATTTCAGGCACAATAGAAGATACCAGTGGCGCTTTCATGGGACTTGACAGCCTCAACAAGCTGTGAGTACTTCCCGTTTGAAGTCCTGGGAGCTCCCGCATGTGAAGACGGTTCTTGGCTCCCCTCATGTCTCTTTTGTTCTGAGCCCAGCTAGAGGGGAGCTGGCTGGCATTTATCTTCTTTTGTTTGGGAAGAAAAATCTGAATAAGGGAGTGGGAGACATCCCAGCCTCTCTCTGGCCAGTGGTCTCATTACCGCCCAGGGCATTAATTCTTTAGGGCTAAAGACCTGGTGTCTAGGGGCCTGTTGGAACTTCTCTCCCACTTCATTTATGACTCATGTGAAAACAATCGAATTTTTTGTTGTTCTTTGCAAAAAAGAGTCTTGCCCTCTTGCTCAGTTTCTAGAAATTGTGAAATATCTAAAGCTGAGGACCTCTTGAATGTTGTGAGTCTTCACTTGGTGTTTTTGTCATAGATCATAATTTTAAACAGGAACAGTCATTTACTACAGATAATATAGTAGCTATTTTTTATTCAAAATGTCTGGTGTTTTTGTTTTGTTTTTCTAAGTTCTTAGAATTTGCCAGTTACTCTCTGAGGCACACATGTTATATAGAACAGTCTTATGAGGGCAGGCTGTTACGCAACCTTTTTTAGTTGAGGAAACAGAGCCAAAGGGATTTTGCCCAAGACCACACGGCTGGTAGGTGGCAGGGTCAGAATTTGCCTGTGTGGCCACAAATCTTGGGATCTCCCTTGTCCCGCCCTTTCTCTGCGTCTCACCAGCACTTTCTGCAGATGCTGCCCAAGCAACACTCAGGAGAGGGGATTGGAACAGTTACGAGTGTTCACTACCTCTCAGAGGGAGGATTTGGAGCAGGATGAGACAGAGGAGACGGCCACCGCTCCTGTCCCATCCCTGACAGCAAGCCAGGTGGAGTGTAAACATTTGGAAGCAGTAGTGCAGGGCCCTAGGGAAAGCCTATAGGGACAAGAGTCTGTATAGCCACCATTTCTGATTTGTTTTGAAAATGAGGTTTTCATATCTTTTGTATTCTTGAGTTCTGAGTAAAAAGCTGTTTGGGATCTCTGAGGATTGTGCCTCATGAGTATCCTGTATTCTGACAGTATGTCAAAAATGCCTGTCTTCTTTTTCTTCCCTGAAAAAATGCTCACTCCTCCCCACCTCCTGACCCGTTTTCCCAGGACAGCATAGTGAGTGGGGCAGAGGAGCCCCAAGCTGGGAATTTGGCAGCTGGTAGGGGCACCCAGCCAGCCACTTGGCACAGGCCTCACTGTGAGAGCCCCAGCTGTAACTGACAGAGGTGTGGGTTGGACAGGCTGGCACCATCACGTCCTTGCAAGGCATGTCCCTCCAGAGCAACCGGAGCCATCGGTGGGTGTCATGGCTTCCAGGAGGCTCTTCCTCCCATGTGAGGTGTGGCTGGTGCTCCAGGGCTTCTGGCTCTGGATAAACCAGGCTATGTTCACAGCCTGGACCGCCTTCCTCACCAGACTGCCTGCTGTCGTTCCCAGTGTTTTCTTGTACTTCACTCTGCTGGACCAGGTCCCACAGTTCTGTCTAAAACCCCTCTGTTCCTCACTTGCAATGTGCTTTTTGACAAGGGATCCCCAAAGCAGTGGGTTCCACACTGACCTGCTGCTGAGACTCCAGAGAACTTTTTAAAACAGTCTCTCCAGCCTCCCCTGACCCAGCCCCACTGATTAACATCTTGGTGCTGGGGGCTTTGTGCCTTTTGTGGGGTGGTGCATGGAAAAAGAGAGAGAGACACATAATTGGGGGAAATTGAGATAGTAACAATAATTGTTCCGTATGATTAAATATATGCAGTCAGTTACTTAGGTGGGATGTATTGTAGTTATGTTGCAAGAAAACAAAAAAAGAACCCTACTCCTGAATTTAAAAACCATGATGCGATGCCTCTTATTTGGATTCCCAGTCACCTGGCCTGGCTGGGAATGGGAAGATGAAGTAAGGCTGACGTCATTGGGGGTGGTTGCAGCTGCATGATAGCATGTAGGGTACGTGGCACCCTTCCATCCACTGTGAGGGTGCGCGAGATCTTCCAAGTTAAGTGGGGAAAAGGAAAGCAAATGCTTCTCTGTGATCCTGGTGCCCAGTTCTCATTAAAGGCCACTGTCGCTGTATATGGAAGGTTTGGAGTAAGCATTGTGGGAGGGGAGGGGAGGAGGGGGAAGGAAGGAGTGCTTTGATCTGTTCACCACTTAGAGCACTGCCTGGAAGCTCTAAGGCATCGCCACAGCTAGGAGACGTGGCTGTGAACAACACCACATTGCATCATCTGAGTGGCCTGGTGGCAGTCTGTTGGGGTCCATTAGAAGTGAGGAGCATGTTGACATAGAGAATGGCTCTGACCTATGTGGGCTGCAGTCAGTGCCGAGACCTGTGGACCTGGTGTGGGGCTACCTCTGAAGCACCTGAGGGATGATGTTTAGGGGATCTACCTTAGAATGGGAGGGTAGGAACTCTGTGGCATTCACTCAGTTATTCAAGGACCTGGGGTCCCTCCTACCATGCTAAAGGCCAGACCTAAAATAAAATGTTTCCCAGAAAAGGAACAGTGAGCAGCAGAGCCATAAAAGGCTTCAGCCTCTGAAGATTGGGTGGATGTGGCCCTGCCTGTAAGGTCTGCAGCTGTTGAACAGCCAGTTAAGATGGCTCTTCAGACTGGAGCCCCTGGCAAGGCAAGCGTGTTCCTAGAGCTCCTTCTCCCTTGTTATTTGTGATCATTATACTCACTAACCTCATGCCTCCCTTTCTAAATATCTGTGGAGCCTGTTGGGGGCCTGCAGTGTCCTAGGATGTAGAGAGGGAAGGGAGGATTTCTGGAGCACAGTCTAGGAGCACTCAGTTTCTTGGGTGCAGTGGGTGATGCAAGGGCCTTCCCCATGGGTCCAGCTCTCTCCATGGCATTCCCTGGGAAGTACACAGGGGTGGGTAGCATGTGTGAGTGGTAGTTTTGAGGACAATATGGAGCATTGGATTATGGGGCCAAGCTTCTTGATTTGTGCAGGGTGGAGTCGGCCCTGCTAGGTGCTGCCCCTGGTTGGGGGTTGAGGGAGATCTCCCAATCTTCACAGAACAGTATTCACTGTTGACAAGTTGTGGGGCAAGGGGCTGTTCTCAAACATCACAGGTACCACGTGAGCATTCCCCCCTCCCCCACCTCCCAGGGTCTGCGGGATTGTTTCAGAAAGAGCCCAAAGACCTTTGGGAGCCCTTGGTTGGGTTGGCTGGGAGATGCATGAGAGGATTTGATGGGTGACTTCCCCTGGTGACTCTCTGCTCTGAGTTGGTAATACAGGGAAACTGGCCAGCTGTACCTTCTGTAGGAGCCTCAGGTCAGGTGGAGCCAAGTCTCAGTGGCCCACAGCCACATGGGACAGCATGAGCGTCGTACTAGCTCAGAGTCCAGCTCTTCTGCCACTCAGCAGCCTGTATCAGGGGCGTCACTGTCTGCTAGCTGAGCCCTAGCCCGCACCCCTCAGATGTCTGCTGGGAAACTGTAAGGACCTATTTTCATGTACCACCAGGGTGATTAGCCCCTGCCTAATTGATGATTTGTTTTACTGCTATTGTCATCATAGAAATAACAGCCTGCCCTCACTGTAAAAGAGGTCAGTGTGACTAATATTTAATGGATGAGACAAAGCACAGCTTTTTCCTGGCTCTAGTTTATGGGAGATTTCACTACAGTTCAGAACATTTAGTAGGACCTGCCTCGGCCTGGGGAGCTGAGTAATGTGAGGTGGGCAGCACTCTCGGAGAGTGGGGTTTATGTCCTGTCTGCTGGGAAAGCGGGGGTAGGGGGTAGGTGGCCACCAGTATCTATGTGCTTGGTTTATTTGTTCTAAAATAAAAGCTTCAGATCGAGAGAGGTTGTAGAAATTCAAGATGAGATTGTTTTCACATCTACGCAGACTGCCTTCGAGAGAAAGAAAAGGCAAAAGGATCTTTGGCCTTCGTGCTCCCCTTCACCTCCATAGGCAGGGAACAGAGCTGGCTTTGTCTGAAGGCTGAACTCAGAATTACTGATGGGGCTGCTTAAGTGGAGGCCCTGAGAGAAGAATCTGTTCCTTATGAAGTGGGGGCATCGGGAAGCCCCTCAGAAGCCCACATGGGCTCGTGGTGCCTGGGGAGCAGGCTGAGAAAGCCCCTCCTCCAGTGCTCCTGGCACTGCCTGGTTCAGTCCACATTTGACCCTGTCTTCCTCAAGGCAGCATCCCGGTATTTGCCTCGGGCCCTTTGCAAGTTAAGTTGAAGCTAGGGCCTGTGGGGGTGCCCTGCCATCTTTCAATTTCTTCAAGGGTATATTTCCTTTCCTTTCTCCATTCAAACAGGTCTTGTGCTTGCTGGTTTTTCTTGTGGGTCTAATCTTAATGCAGGTCTGAAGGTGGAGCTGGCCATTAGTTGAAATCTTTCTCTTGCTTCTCAGTAGATCCTGGACGAGGACCCCCGTCTCCCCCATCCTGCAAGAGGGGCTGAACCAGACTGTCTTTCACCATTGGCTTTCTGCCCTAACCACCTGCTTGGGCTGCCTAGGAATCACTGTCCCAGACCTGGTGATTCTGAGATTGCCCAGGAACTGACTCCCAACAGTCCATTTTTAACAAGCCCTGGAGATGATTCTAGTGTGTGTCAGAGTTGCAGAGCCCATGTAGCTGTCTGCTGCATTCCCTTTGGGTGTCCATTGGTAGACACTTTTGTGTTAACAGGAGGTGGAGGGAACACCTTGGTGGCTCTTATCAGAATACCTGTTAACGAGGAGGGAAAAACTGAAACTTGATTCTTTTCATTCCCAATGTCCAGCATATTCTAGGTGCTAGCCTTCCCCTCCTCCCCAACCTCCCTACCCCTGCCCACGCCCAACCCGCCCTGCCCAAAAAAACCCTCTTCTCTGCCCTACACAGCCTAGTGGAAGAAGACTCGTGTCTTCCTTGTATATTGGGCAGGCGCAGATTTTGGTTCCTAAGAAAACTCAACAGTTACTGCTAAGGCTGAGATTGGAATTGCCTGGAAGCAGGAGCCTCTGTTCTGCGTGGTTGATCCAGGGGTCTAAGCAGTAGATAACCTAGGAAGTTGACCTTTGATAACATGTCTACGTGAGAGTTAGTGAGCTTGGTCCCATTGGCATCAGTGACAGTCTGGGTTCTTGCTAAAGAGGTCACGGTGTCATGGCCCTTCAGGCCCTCAGGGGCCTTTTCTAGGTGCCCCAGAGAGCTGGGGAGTCATCTCGACAGACTCCTGCTTTCTTCTTGCCTCCTGTGAGAACTTTGATCCCAGAATGCAGTTTTCAGAGGTGGGTGGTGGTTTTTGGTTCTGGAGTTTTTCTTCCCCTCTCTGACTCTGTTTCCTCTCAATGACATAGTGACCAGCCCCCTCCCTCCTCCAAGGCCATGGCTGAACTTCTACCCCCCACCTTGGGTGGTCCTTGGAGGGAGGGAGCCAGGGGTGGACCAGCTGATTTCCACTTAACATCGCAAAAGGGCCTTTTTAGGCAAGACAGTGTGTGCAATTCCAACCTGTCATCGCTGTTAAATTCTAATAAAGATAAAAGTATTTCATTTCAGAAAGGGGAAGGCCTCTGTTTTTCAGACCCATAAGCTCAGCGCAGGTCAGATTTCCACCTGCCTCTCATTGGACAGACTTATCAGATAGCACTACCCTAATTGTGTATTCTCTTTCTCTAACCCTCCCTTGTCTCTCCCCCCCCCCCCCCTTCCCCCCATCCCCCCATTTTTGGATGTTTGGAAACTGCAGGACTCTGTTTGGAAACAAGATCAAGTCCGTAGCTAAGAGAGCGTTCTCGGGGCTGGAAGGCTTGGAGCACCTGTGAGTATCTTGCCAGACCTCTCTTGACCCCAGGCCTGCCAAACGCTGGGCCAGGGATGTCTGCTAGCAATTTAATCACATCTCTGTAAACTGAGAAAACAGGCAATATGGAAACGCCAGCTGCTTCCTTCTCATTATAAGTGAGTTTCAACTTTGGCCTCTATTTTGCCTGTGCCAGGGACAGTTACAGAACATAGGGCCAGTCAGTGAGTGTCCAATTAATGCCATTGGTGTTTGGAGAAATCTACTCCTTTTCCTGCCCTGCCTCACCCTTGCATCGGCTCCTCCACAGGCCCTGGTCTCCTTCCCATTTCGGCGAGGGCATTTTGTCCTGACTCAAGCCTGTACTTCCACCAGAACAGCCTAATGATGCTGAGTACTTAACTGGGCTTTGCTGGGCGATTTTCTCCTATGTGGTTGTTCTGAGGCAGATGACTCCAGTACTTGATTCTTAGTTGATTTTGTCCTTGAGTCAAGTTTGACTTCTGTTAGGAAAGGTTTGTCTGTTGACATGTTGAGCAGGCCTTAACCTTGCTTTGATGCCACCCTTAAGGCTGGCTTAGTTCCAGAGTTATTCCATATGCTAATGTCAACACATGTGAAATGATAACCACTTACAGTGGAAGCATGGAAGGACACAGGGGTCTGGCTAGTACCCATGGCTCATTTGCAAAACCACGGCTATCCTGAAAAATCCCTGAGCCTCTTAGCTCAAACACGGAGCTGACTTGAAGGGTGCCCAGAGTTCTTTGCATAAGTGAAGAGTATTCTTTTGCAGGAACCTTGGAGAGAATGCTATTAGATCTGTCCAGTTTGATGCCTTTGTGAAGATGAAGAATCTCAAAGAGCTGTAAGTACCTGGGACTCCAGGGCCCTGATTAACATGAGTAGAGGATTTCAGAGTAAGAAATGCCTTAACTGGATTGTGCCTCATCTTATGTAATAATTGTGATCATTTATCACTCTGTGTAAGTTAAATTGTCTTTTAAAAATATTCCCTGTGGAGGCTTATTCTGGATCAGGGGTAAGCACACTTTTTCTTGAAGGACCGACCACATTGTAAATGTTTTCAACTTTGTGAGCTATAGAGTCTCTGTCTTGAGAACTCTTGTTGTAGCAGGAAGCAGCCATGGATAATACATAAACGGTCGGGTGAGCTGTGTGCCAGTAAGTTTGTTTGCAGAGTGAGCTGCAGGCTGTGGTTTACTCCTGCTGTTCTGAATGATATGCAGTGAATGCTCCAGAACACAGCTACAGTCATCCCTTCAGTTGTGTAAGCAACAAGTTTTCACATTTGAAGTTGGCATAAAATGAAGAGCCTATGTTGAGAGGGACTTGAACTTTAAAGAGCTTGGTAGGCTGTGAGCAGGGCTGACATATCTATGGCATGGTCACACATGACTGTGGGACAGGGAGGTGGTGCTCAGCCCACATCTCTTTTGAAGGCCCCCTTCAAGTTCATGGTGGTAGTGCTGCCAGTGTAGACTGTCACCGTAAGCTCTTGGGTGACAAAGGTTAGAAGAGCTTACTTGTGTCCTTGTCTGTGGAAGAGGAACTAGTCTAGGTATTCAGGTGGTGATACCCAAGTTTCCTTTCTTTTTCCTATACATAAGTCCAATCCTGCAGCCATAAGTCCTAGCCATAATATTAGTTCCCTTCAGGTTTGCTGGCAGAATGGCAAGGCCAAGAGTGGGCACTTTTGCACCCTGACTTTTTTCCTGATGCCACTCCTGGTGGACCTTAGATTATGGGGGGTAGGAGTAGGAATGGGGAAATAGGGAGGTGTAGTCCCTGTAGTTGGAAACCAAAGCAAAAGCAGGTCCTTGGTGACACTCCTCTAGGTGGAACCTTTTATTTGCTATGAGATTCCAGTCTGTTGAGTAGATGCCCTTTTGTAGAAGGGTCATGAGGAGTTCCTACAAGGATGGCTACATGGGTAGATAGGTGATAAAGCACATATAGCAAAGCATTTATTGTAAAATCTAAGTGGTGAGGACATGCGTGTTTATGTTGCATTTCTTTCAATGTTTTTGTTTTTGAAACTTTTCAAATATAATGTTGTAAGTTGAAAAGATCTAATGAAATGGGAAGAGGGTATTTTGAGAAAAAAAGAGAGAAGAACGTGTAGATAAGATTTTCCCTTTGGCCTCCTAAAAATTTCAGTTTCTAGTTGGGATTAACTGGACCCTTCCAGGTGCTTGGACTCCCCCAATCCCTCACACATCTGCGCGGTTCTGGAGACTCCACCTTGGCCCTCTATCTGTTTTTCCCATCAGCCACTGCACATACCCAGCTGTGGCTGGCCCCGGGCCCAGCCTTCTGATGGGAGAAACAGTTAATTCTACTTGGTCATTTTCTTCCCCCATCTAATCAAGACAGGTTGTACTGTGTGCTTAGTCACCCTCTGGGTAAATTTCCACATGTGATGATTAGAAACACACTTTGAGCTAGAATCATGACAGTGCACGATGGAAGCCAGCAGAGTGTTGGGATGGCTGGCAGTGGCAGCCGAGGAAGTTGGCATGGCTGTGCTTTTAGTTGGTGAGGGAAGAGTCCTGGTGGTCTGCACAGCCTAGGGGTTGCTGGCCATGCCCTTGTCTAGTCTCTCAACTCAGCCTTTGTCTTTAAAGCGATGTGTGTGTGTGTGGATAGGAGGTCAGGGGTCAGTGTCTGGCTCCCTTTCCTCTCCGTCTATCCTGTTGGTCCTAACCTGTTATTTAGGAAAGCTTTCTCTCAACCCTGAGTGCCCAGTGGTTTCTGAGGTCTGGATGTCTGTTCGAGGTGGCTGTCATTGTGGAGAAAAAAGGAAGTCCTTGGGACCCAGACCAACAAACAGACTCACTGTGTGGTGTGAGGCTTGACCCTTCCACACAACAATTCTGATCAAGGACAAATGGCAAGTCCCTTTTCCCCAGTGTGCTCCTGTGGCTCAGATATGTCCCTGTCCCTCACCTAAGTGCCTAAAGTCTCACAGTGAAGTCCCAGTATCTTCCTCTAGACTTCCGTGTTCAGTAATACCCAGGCTTTCCTGTTGACTATGCAAAAAGGGACCGTCGCACCAAATGGCCCATTGATGGGGAGCTGTGGGAGCTCCTGACAGAGGAGAGGTTTTTTATTTTTCGCTCTTCACCAAGGCGATGAGTTTTCCAGTCCAGGCTGCAGCCTTTCTCTCCACACACAGGCCCATGCTGGGAAGCTCCTCAGCTGCTGAGCAGGACTCAGCCACATCCTCATGGCTCACTGTGACAGCCCCTCTGTTCCTACAGTAACTCTGTGACAGAACAGTCCCCCGAATGTCTCTAAGCAGAGTTACTTGCCCACCAAATACAAGGTATAAAATCTAATGCTGATTTTAAGGTCTAATATGGGCAAGCATCTCACTCATAATGGCTTTGAGAGCAATTATTTCAGTCTTTAAAAAAGTACTTCCTAGAACAAGTCTAATACATTAAGAGGCTGACTAATCTGGGAACGATGAACAGGAGGGAAGAGTAGATTAATTTAGTCAGCCTTGGGTTCTTGGGCTTCCATTTCATTTTCCCATGCTGTGTACTAGGGCAACAGTTTTGCTGCTCATTAGAATGCCCCAGTGAAATGGAGGAATACATAAAAACTGTCCATTTGGTTGCTTTGTTTGACGTCTGAGGAAACTGGTGGGTGGAGGAGGCTATTGCCATAATATTGGCCCACATGACATTTTGGAATTTCTAGGCACACGTCCTGGAGACAGTTGATGACAGGGAAGCCCATGTGTCTCCTTTCTTGGTCTTCATCCTTGCTGCGGGCTGGACCCCGTTCTGCAGTGCGTGGCCTTCAGGTCTTCCAGGAACAGGGTGCGAGGCTCTTTGGTTGGCTTATCTTCCAGTGACTCCTCAGGAAAGAATGTCCACTGAGGTGGCAACTCAATTTCTGTTTAAAAAGCTGATCCTCTGTTGCTGAGAAATGAAAAAGAAAATATTCTCTGTTTTGGTTGGAGCTTCACTAAACCAAAGTTGTGCATTCTCGTGCTCCCTGGACAGTGGCAGTTAACTAACAAACGCTATGTATATGGAGCAGAGCCGACTGCTGCCGGCCTCCCGATAGGGCTGGTGTAGAGATAAATACACAAACAGGACTGAAGCCGTCGGCCAAGCTTACACTTGGAAGAAAACATGCATCTTTGCCAAATAAAAGATAACAGTCATATAGAAATAGAGCCCTTCTCAGAACTTATTTCAGAATTTAGATCAAAGTCTCCCACTGAAGTTGGAAACTCCCAGCAGTTTATGAGGAGAGTGCCACCCCTTCCCATTGGATGGTCAGAGGCCAAGAGAGGTGAGCTGGCCTCCCTGGGGTCCAGTGAGAACAGTGTCTGCCCTAGAACATGTGCGAACACCATCTTGGTGTTATTCTGGGTGGTCCTTAGGCCAGCGTATCAGTGTCACCTGGGCACTTGTTAGAAGTGCAAAGTCTTGGGTCTGGCCCAGACCCACTGAGTGAGCCAGAAGCTACATTTTATCAGAATTGCCAGGTAGATTCTATGTGATTGAAGAGGAACTGGGAGAAGAATGATTTCCCTTTCCTGTTTGTGGGTGTGAATGGCAGAAGCTGATCAGAGGTGATGGACTGTTGTGTTTTCTGAGAGAGTATTCCTTTTTTCAGTCATACCTCAAACGTCCCTTGTGTTTTTCTTGCAGCCGTATCAGCAGTGATAGCTTCCTGTGTGACTGCCAGCTGAAGTGGCTGCCCCCATGGTTACTGGGCAGGATGCTGCAGGCCTTTGTGACAGCCACCTGTGCCCACCCAGAATCACTAAAGGGCCAGAGCATTTTCTCTGTTCCGCCAGAGAGTTTCGTGTGTGGTAAGATTGTCTTTGTGATTGTTTTCCATGACGGGCAAGGAGCCAGGAGGAGGTCTTCATTATGGGAGTGATTCCTGTGATCAGAGTTAAACCCTAACCCGTGGTTACCAATCAGCTGCTGGATGCAATTTATTTTCCACAGAAACCACACATGGTATTTACTGCATAGTCACCTCGTTATGTGGTCCTTGGTGTCCACATATTTAATCAGAGGGGAGCAGGGATTGGTTCAACTACAACAAATCAGAATAATCAGTTACGGGAAGATAGTTTGTGTTGTTTCAAGAGGGCTCTGGAGCCTGGGCTTAGCTGTGAATTTGTTCAGTGTGTGAGGCTGGGGTATTAATGGGTTTCTTTCCAACCCCAAGAATGAAAGGTTAAATGCAGGAAGAACTAGTCTCAGGAGAACAGCTGCTGTAGTAAAAATAATTCCTTAATGTTGACTTGCCCTCTTGCTGTTTCTCAGACTACTGAAATCTGTACTTGTAGCTTGAAATTCTTTTTTCTTCTGGTTGTTGGAATGTAGCTCTTGCCATCTTTTGCCCAAGGGTGGTTGGGGTCCAGTGCACGAGCTCAGATAGGAATAATGCAGCCTCGTGGTCAGTAAGGTGTATGGTCAAAGAATGATGAATTTGACTTGTTCCTGGTTTGTGCTCTGAGCAGGAGCAAGGGTGGGATTCCCGGGCCTGCCTGGGACTGCTAGACATGAGTGAGTCCTGCTGCTTCCATCTGTCCTCCTGGTCTGCCCCGAGCTCTGTGGTACCTGCTCTGATGATCCTACCCAGGAGTGCCTCTAGGGATATAGGGGTCCCTATGCTCCTACTTCTTGGGTAGAGCCATAGATAGTGTGCCTGCCAAAGTCCTCCACACATCCATGAATGTGCAAGTCCTGCTGTGTCTAGCTCAGTTGGTGTCACCCGGAACAGCAGCTGGGGGACTTATGAGTTGGCTCTTCTCTCCCCAGATGATTTACCAAAGCCACAGATTATCACCCAGCCAGAGACAACCATGGCTGTGGTGGGCAAGGACATCCGGTTCACATGCTCAGCAGCCAGCAGCAGCAGCTCCCCTATGACCTTTGCCTGGAAGAAGGACAATGAGGTCCTGGTCAACGCCGACATGGAGAACTTCGCCCACGTCCGGGCACAGGATGGGGAGGTGATGGAGTACACCACCATCCTGCACCTCCGCCGTGTCACTTTCGGGCACGAGGGCCGCTACCAGTGTGTCATCACCAACCACTTTGGCTCCACCTACTCGCACAAGGCCAGGCTCACTGTGAATGGTAAGGAGGCGCCGTCTTGTTACCCTGGTGCTGGGCTCCTACACGTGGGACCGTTTCGGCAGTTACCTGTATGGGGATGACTGAGCTGGCGGTCACACACAGTCATTGGGACAGTCCTATTTCACACTATTGCCTGGTTGGCTCTGGAGCAAGTTTTGAAAATTAAAGAGTTATTTTCAGTATAATCTTTGTTTGGAGGGTCTTTTTATGCAGTTATTATGTTAACTGAAATTGTGAGCCCAAGCCTTGCATTTAGCAGTGGGCGCAGCCAGGCACACCTCCCAGAAGCTGTGGGGTGCAAGGCTGGTGTGCATACTGGCCTGAGAGTAAATGGTCCTGTGGATGTTTGACGAGCAATTTTCACTCTGCAAAGAGCTTTGGAGCCTGGTGAGGTGGCTTTCTTCAAGACTGCTGTTTGTTGTAGTGCGTATAGGGCAGAAGGAGAGAGGTAAATAGCTTTAGCAGTTAACCACCCCACCCCTATAACCGAATGAGATTTTCCTGATTATTAAACCTCTAATTAAAAAGTGTTAGAATTAATGTGTTCTTAAGCCCTTACAGACCACAGGAAAACATGTTCTTTACCACACTTTGGCTGATTCTCTTGGCTTTTCTGAGGGAGTCCTCATTATTTTTCAAAAACTTGGTGAACTGTTAGACTTCCCACCAAAGTAATCTTGACTAGAACATGTGGCTTGAGGCTTCCTAGTGTGTCACGGAATATTTGGGGTAAGAATGTGGGATGAGTGCTTTCAGCTCGCCATGTGCACAGCAACGTGGCCCAACACTTCCTCTCCAGACAGGTTTCTTCAGGAGGGAGTGTTCTCCCACTGCTTTCTCCAGGGTGCGGGCATGTCCACCTCCCTCTGTGATTGCGTTTTGCTGAAGCAGATGTTTGTGTATCCCAGGTTCTCCTCTGTGACTTAGGGTGGGTGAGCACCAGGACCTGGCATTTATGGCGTGTCTTGGTACCGGCCATGATTGCCTTGTGAGAGACAGTAGGGGAAATGTTTCATTGAAAGCCTTGGTTTAAGAGGGGGTCGCCAGATTCGGGGCTACAGAGACATGGATGGAAGTGCGTCACCGTGGCTGCAAGCAGCTAGGTGGCCTTGGAGACCTATTGCTCCTCATTCAGAGATGAGAGCAGTGGCTGTAGGCAGACCTTGGCATGCAGAGTGGTGAGCTGACACCAGGCACGATGGGAGGGCTGTTTGCCAGAGGGTTATCCTGGCCTTTGCATCCTGTAACCCAACCTGATTGTGTTTTACAGTGTTGCCGTCATTCACCAAAATGCCCCACGACATCGCTATCCGGACTGGCACCATGGCCCGCCTCGAATGTGCTGCCACTGGCCACCCTAACCCCCAGATAGCCTGGCAGAAGGATGGAGGCACAGATTTCCCTGCTGCTCGTGAGCGACGCATGCATGTCATGCCCGACGATGACGTGTTTTTCATCACTGATGTGAAAATAGATGACATGGGGGTTTATAGCTGTACCGCCCAGAACTCTGCCGGCTCCATTTCAGCAAACGCCACCCTGACTGTCTTAGGTTCGCCTCTTGCTACATGGGGTGTTTACATGTGTTCGCACGCGCGCGCGCACGCACGCGCACGTGTGTGTGTGTGTGTGTGTGTGTGTGTGTGTGTGTGTGTGTGAGAGAGAGAGACAGAGGTTTTCTTAAATATCACGGATACCTAGAGGCAAGGTTCTGAAACCGTCTGCAGAGCCTTGAGGTTTGGAAATGTGGTGAGCTGTTTCTGAAAACATTTTAGGCTACTGCTTGAGATTTTTTTTTTTTGAACAAGTGATTTCATCTCTTTATAAAACAGGGCTTAGGTATAAACACTGTGGATGAGAACGGCCTCTGAGTGGGGCAGGATAGGCATAGAGACACAGGCCTGTCATGGGACAGTTGGGGAACAGAATACATCAGTTCATTCTCCTTGTAGAAGCCACTCCCAGCATGGGAATGATTTAGTCAGTGTGTTAGGGCTTCTGAAAAGCTTGCCACTCCAGTAAAAGATCTCATATGGCATTTCACTCGTGCGTTGGATTGTCCTTCATCCAGAAGCCACTGAATCACCCAGAATAACCATAGGATCTCCTCTGCCTTGCAGAAACCCCATCCCTGGCGGTGCCCTTGGAAGATCGTGTGGTGTCCGTGGGAGACACAGTGGCTCTCCAGTGCAAGGCAGCCGGGAGCCCTCCGCCCCGGATCACCTGGCTCAAGGGGGACCGCCCTCTGAGCCTCACTGAACGGCATCACTTCACCCCTGGCAACCAGCTGCTGGTTGTGCAGAACGTGGTGGCTGAGGACGCAGGCCAGTATACGTGCGAGATGTCCAATGCTCTGGGCACGGAGCGGGCTCACAGCCAGCTGAGTATCCTGCCCAGCCCCGGATGCCGGAGGGACGGCACCACCGCAGGTATCTTCACCATCGCTGTGGTGTGCAGCATCGTCCTGACATCCTTGGTCTGGGTGTGCATCATCTACCAGACCAGGAAGAAGAGTGAAGAGTACAGCGTCACCAACACAGGTGAGCCCCTGCTAGCCCAGTCCATTTTCAGGGAGGAGGAGAGCAGTGACATTTGGGAGGGAGGCCAGATCCCGAGGTCCTTCTAAGGATTTCAGTGTATTTAAAACTCTAGAACCTTTGGGAATAGGGAGCCATTCGGGACAGCGGAGGCTGGGCAGGATACTCAGCTGGCTGTCATTGACACTGCTTTAACTTCCAGGAATTTAACATGAAATGGGAATACTTTGCAACATAAGTACATAATGAACTCTGCAATTTTCTGTCTCTTTGGTAATTCAGAGACATCCTGGGCACATGCTTTGTTGCCACGTAGGGGATTGTTGCTGCAGCGATCTCAGTATTGCGTTTCTGTAGCTCGGCCCTTTCCCATCACTACTTGTTCTTTCTTGTGTACTCAGGCGTCTGATTGCCATGCACTTTACACCTGGGTGTAAAGCAAGGCTCAGCATACCCTGGAGGGCCTCTTGGGTGCAAGACACCGCAGGATCTCTGCGCAGTCTCGACAGCAGCCACTGGGGGATCCTGTTTGTGTCTGTATCCTTGTCACCACAAAGGACTGGGATACCTGGTGGGTGACTGTCCTGTCTCCCTTGCAGATGAAACCGTCGTGCCTCCAGATGTTCCGAGCTACCTCTCTTCTCAGGGGACCCTTTCTGACCGACAGGACACTGTGCTCAGGACTGAGGGTGGCCATCAGGCAAATGGGCACATAGAGAGCAATGGTAAGGCCTCCAAATCTGATGTGACTGTTCTCATGAGCTGGAGGTGGCCTCCAGCCCACTTCCAGGGCAGGTGCATGGCATTACATTGAGCATGTTGACATGGAAGGCTTGTGACGGAAGCCAGTTGGGTTTTTGGACTTCCCTGTGTAGGTTCTACAAAGTTTTAAAACCTCATCCCCCAGGAAGTCTCTATGTTGGGCTTAGTGTCTCTTACTAACAGTCTCAGCTCCTCTCATATTCAGACACTCTCACAAGGGTGAGTGATTTCAGTGGGAGAGACAGAGCACATGCTCAGGGCAAGTTGCTCCTTATAAAGGATCTCATTCACAGGGCTGAGTGCTGAAAGGCCTGCCCGCTGGGAAAAGGGGCCTGTGAACCACCATGCTAGAGAACATTTTAGAAATGGCTCTCCTAGCAGCTTTGTCCATTCTTTCCATCAGGCTTTCTGTGAAGTGCTAGGCCCAGTGTTTCCAACAGTGTGGGACTCTGTTGCAGGTGTTTGTCCGAGAGATGCAGGCCTCTCTCCAGAGGCAGATGCTCACGCTGTTACCTGCAGGCAGCCCAAGCCCTGTGTTGGGTACAGTAAGGAGCCATGGAAAGTGATGGAGAAAGCCAATGTCACACCTGGTCCACGGAAGATGGGTATGAGATGCGTTCGTCAGGAAATACTTTGTTCTTGAAATCCAAATCTGGGTTGACTTTGTTAATGAAGCAGGGAGACGCATTATTGTATAAGCCTACCTCAGAAGTTGGTATTCAGTGGAAGCTGTGTGGCACCTGGCTCTGAGTTCGAGCAGGATGTCTCTAAAATAAACTGATGGTGTGGTGAATCTGGACGTGATTTATAAGCAACTTAAAAGGACCTTTTCACCAGGGCCGTGGAGATTACATTTCTAACTGTCCAGAAGACTCCTGGCACTGTGTGGTTTCTTCAAATGGGATTCCTTTCTGTGCCCAAAGTTGTCTGACAAAGAATTGAATCTGAAGTGTTTAAACACAAAAGACCGAATTCTTAATGGCGTGGTGTTTGCCCAGTCCTTTTTCTGTGAACATGCTGGGGGCGCGGGGGTGGTAGAGCTGATCGTAAGTGGGGCCCTGGAGGAGGGCAGCAGCCTCTGTGTGGGGGTGGAGGCCTCAGCCGGTGGTTCTCATCATCTCTGGCTGTGTCTTGCAGAGCACAATGGCCCAGTTGTATGCAGTGACTGCAACACTGATATGGACAGTCACTCCAAGGAACAAGCCTTCTGTCCTCAGTCTATATCCAGAGACAGTACCCAGCCAGATACACCAAGAAGCCAGGAGCCCATTGACAGTGACCAAGAACATTCTTCACATCCAAACGGTGGGACTTCGGACGGGTCCCACACCGACGGCAGGGAGTCCCTCTACCCCAGTAACCACGATAGAATGCTGACATCCTTGAAGAAAAAGCCAGGGGCACCTCCAGATGGGAAAGGTAAATGTTTACTTTCTTCCCAGGAGTCGCCAGCAGCTGGGGCGGGCATGGAAACAACCAGGCTAGAGGGTCTGACATACCCTCTCCTCTCTTGTTAGGGGTCTCTTCGTGGACGTTAGCAAGGTTATGTGAGCCAGACTCCGTAGACCTCCAGCCTTCTTCTACATTAACTCCTAGCAGTTCTGAGCTCACACGAGGCCCCTCGGGCTTTCCTGACATCCCCAGCGAAGGCCAGCACTTGCTTCTTTCCAATGGACACCTCCCAAGAGCATGTGACTCCTGTCCTGAGTCCACACCACTGACAGGACAGCTCCCTGGGAAACGGACTGGGATGCTGCTGTTTGCACCGCAGATCTAGGCGTTGTCTACCTCAGCTCTTGTGTCAATCTTTATGGGAAGGAGAGGTAGGAGAGGCTGTGAGGAAGCTTGGTTCAAGCATCACTGATCTGTACAGTTTTAACTTCCATGTGGAGTGTCAGTAGTTTAAAGGACTTGCAGCTGATGTCACAGAATGCAGGCGGCTATTGTGTACAAAAGGCAGAAAAGTATTTGATACCATTGTACATAAGAGTTTTCAGAGATTTCATATATATTATATATCTTTTACAGAGGATATTTTAATCTTTAGTGCATGGTTAAAAAAAACCATACAATTTTGACAATATTATTTTTCATATCAGGTTGCAGTTTAATTTTGGAAGGGGGGGATAGTTCTGGTGCCTTAATGTGTGGATGGAATTTGTAGAGGCTAAAAACCACATTTGCTCTGAGGAGCTTTAGTGGGTGGGAAGGATGGAAAGTCCTATCTCAGTCACACATCATAGGACAGGTCCCTGGGATGCTTTACAGGCAGACTTGGTTTGCATTGGAAGTAACTTCATGTCAGTATTTCTCATGTGTGGTGACTCTTTCTCGTAGGTTTGAGTTCGTGCTTTAACAAGCATGAGTGGCGGGTTGTTAATCCGCCACAAGCAGTTGGTCTGAACAATTAAGCCTTTCTTTCTATGAGAAAAGTAAATGTGGTCTTGTCAGTATCGTGAGATTGTCATTTGAGGCTTTCTATTGAGATAGAGGTTGCTGCTGTTGGTACCTGTGGATTTTTCAGTGATGTTTTAGTTCTGCCAATATAATTAATATTATATTGTTCTTAGGGGAGAAAAGGGATCAAGTTCTTCCTTTCCAGGGCTAGCTTATCTCGACTGAGGATCGGGAGCAAGCCTGTCCATGTCCTTCCCTTGCACACACGGACCCGGGCTTGGACTTGCAAGCTTTATCCCTAAACCTGGGTTCTGGGTATATTTGCACTTTTGAGACCTGTAGCTAACCATCTTGTGAGTGCCAAGGTATAGTTCAGGAAAAATTACATTGAAACTAACGAGGTCCTTTAGCCAAAAGGCTGAAGGTATATTGAAAAAGTAATTGCTTTGTTAAATTTTACTGTCAAATGTCATCACTGTTCCAAAAGGTAAGCACATTTAAACTTTGTTCTCAACAGTGAACTGATTAATGTTACTTCCACAGCATATGTGAATTTGCTGCTTCTGAGAGGCAATGTGAAAGAGGAAGTATTACTTTCGTGTACAAAGTTATTTATTTATAGAAATTTTGGTACAATGTACATTGGAAAACATGTAAAATATTGAAGTGTCTAACAAATGGCATTGAAGTGTCTTTAATAAAGTTTCATCTATAAATGTTAAGTGTGTGGCTTGGGTCATTCTTCTATGTACATTAACCAGCATTGCTTCACTCCCTTTAATTCCAGAGATGCCCTGACAAATGCAGTCACTGTGCCTTTAATTACCTTTATCCCTGCACCGCCCCACCCCGCCCCCGGAAAAAAAAGGAAAGAAAGAAAGAAGAAAAATTTAGGCAGAGCAGAATGGTGTACTGTGGCTCCGGGGAAGACACAACAGCACTAGATTCCTGAGATGCTGAATTTTTCCAACACCTGGGGCTTATTAGTCAAGCTTTAGAATGGTGGCCTTCCCGTTTCATCCCTTCTCCTTCCGGTGCTGAGCATGAAACTCCAGGAAAAGCTTACTGATTAGGAAAAAAGAAATAACAGTCTGCAAAGCCTGCCTGGCCCATCCTTTGGTCTGAAATGGAACACAGTGGAGTGCGGCCCAGCTGCCACTGAGGCCCCAGCACACCCTCCCTGCCCCCAAACCCATGGGGCCTGCCTGGTCACTGACCTGTAGCTGCTTCCTTTCACACTCCACATGGGCCGCTGGACACTTCTCTGTCGAATGAAATTGTGGTTCTTACAGGTTAAATCTGAGGGTCATAAGAGCAGCCTGGTGACCCAGCAAGACAGCTCATATGCACCTGTAGTTCCTTCTTTTTAAACAAAGCTGTAAGCCTACACAGTAGTAATTAACCCAGGGGAGAAATGCACTCACATGTACAACCGTTTCCCTATCTCCTCCCAGCCCAGCCATTCTTTTAAAATTACAGCCATCTCTGCCTTCTTCAAGTGTGCTATCATGGGGCAGGAAACCAAAGGTCAGATACAATCAAATGAAAGCTCTGAGAGGCCTGGACTCAGCATCATCAAACTTATTTTATTAAGGGGCTCAGAGAAAATCATTCAAAGTACCGCTGTGGACACCATTTTCTCTCTTCCTGGCAAATAAGCTGATGGCATTATTCCAGCCAGCCTGTAGCACAGAAGACGCATTCTCTGCAGCGATGGAGTTCAGCATTGTATTTCATGGTTTAGATGGCCAAACAGCTGCTCGCTGGACTGAATCAGCTCACAGCATGACCGCTTCATGAAAGAAGGGGGTGTAGGGCCATGGGATTCACAGACTCTCTTTGCCAAGTTTCATCAGCAGGCTGCGAGTTTGGTCATAAGCACCAAGAAAGATGAAACCTCCCAGACTGATGGCTGACATTCGAGGGAAGACACCTGCAAATAATCTAAGGGCAAAAAAACAAAGGAGAGATTTTTAAAAATTGTGTGTGTGCAAAAAAGGTTAAATTCCAACACCCACAGCTTGCTCAACTCAACACTCCATGCTCATTAAACCCCACACAGTACTTAAATGTGTTTTTTCCTTTTAGAATGGCACTAAATTACATTCCCAAGTAGACTTGCTAAAGTCTGAGCCCAGCTGTTTGTTGGCAAAAGTGGCTACATACCAGATAGCATACTTGTGAGCACTCACAATTAAGTCAAATAATTAGTGAAGAAACAGTAACTCTGTCTCCACAATTGTCCTGTTTAAAAGTTTCAAACTATTTCTGCCTTTTAGAGATGATGGAATTGACATTTTTTTCCAAAGGAGTCAAAGGGCACAGCCCACCATGAAAGCCTACAGTGGTCTCAGGTGTTAGAGGAGATTTTTGGACAACTCTGCTGTTCCTCTCCAGGACTCAGGCACATTTTGTCCTTAGAGACCCACAAATATAATGCCACAGCAGAAGACAAATCCCCACGGATCCTGTTTTCTTTCTCCTCTCATGAAGGAGAAGAAAGGTGAACAGGGCTGTGGCAGGGAAAGGAGTAGCAGCTTTAGTCCCCAAGCACCTCAGAAGATGAGTCACTGTCAAAGATGCAACTTTGGAATAATGGAGGAAATGCAAAGTAAAAGAACAATGTTACTAGGGATGTATATTGGAAAGTGATTCATTTTTTAAAAAATTCCTCACATGAGGAATGTTTATTGATTTTAGAGAAAGAGAAAGGGAGAAATATCGATCAGTTGCCTTCCGTGTGTGCCCTGACCGGGGATCTAACCTGAAACCTTTGGGGTACAGAATGACGTTGCAGCCAACTGAGCCACCAAGCCAGGGCAGGATTCATTCTTTATAAACCCTCCCATAGGTACGCACAGGTACCTGCTCAAAGATGTTCATCATGACATTGCTGGGTTTTTTTAAAACCTGCAAATAACCCCCTCTGGTTACACAAATTCTGGCGCAGTGGCCACACACACGGGAAATTTCAGTTGCTAAGAATGGGGCAGACAGGAGATACCAACACAGAAGGTGTACACAGTGGGTTCTGGAAAAGTCAAGTCCCAAAGCTGCAAGTATATAGCATGAGTACGTACGTAACAAACATGGTAGGCATTGTGTCCTAAACCACCCTCGCAGCACAGCATTACAGAAAACATCCCTGTCTGTATTTTGCAGTAACTTTTTTTTTTAAACCAAGAGTATTGCTTTTGTAAGCACAAAAAACAAAATCAGAAGCAGTGGATTTACTAGTGAAAAGATGGGGTCTACAGAAGAAAACTGAATATGGTCAGGTTATGCCAAGAGTAGTTTGTGTATCTTTCCAAATAAGGGAAAAAGTCTCCATAATAAGCTAAAGGGTGGCTCGCCAAGAAACGCCAGGAAGAAAGCCCTGCTGCCCAGGCCACAGCAGCCCTGGCTGCCTCCTTTGGGCACAGCCCTCCTTCGGCAACGATGCAGGCAGAGGTCAGCACGCCCCATCCCCTTGGTGTGCAGTGCTTAGAACTTCTGGGGCAAGTGGACTGGAGGGTAGTGTTAGGGCGTCCTGATTTTAATTAGTTAAGTAAGGCCTTAAGTCATTAAGTAAAAATATGACAGATAAAATCAGAGCCTCTTTTTCTTGCCTAGAAATAACCATGAATATTCTATGGAAGATGAAGATTCACTTGTAAGAAAAAAAGGTGTTCATATCAGCATCATGCAAATTGTTTTTGCCTGAGGTGGTCGGTGAGGACAAAAACTCATAAATTACCACTTTGAAACCACTGTGTCCTTCTGGCTTGAAAAACAGATTAATCTCCCTGCCCTAGTCCACAAAGGGAAGGGTGCAGGGAGGAGGCCAGCTAAGGCTGAGTTAGGAGACCACACTGGCCACAAAGTCACCCTCCCTGCTCCTTTTCATCTGACTTCTCCTTAAAGCCAGTGTCTTGGTTCAGCTTTTGCTGCTAATGAGCTTAGCTGCCCCTGGCAAGAGGCAGAAGGTAGCAGTTTATGGTTTCACTAGATGACAGTTGAATTATTTAACATATGCATAGCCTTAGGTAGAGAAACTTGTGCAGCCAGGCAAAGACTTGGCGTAGAGCAGGGAGAGCTGTTTTGAGTGAGCACAGGTTAAACGAGATAGCAGGCACAGAGCACTTAGCAGAGAGCCACGCGCTCAAAGGGCGTGTGTGGCAGTGGCAGTTGTTGCATACGAGGCACTGTTGAGAAAACGTCAAGAAAAGCAGAAAGGGGCACTGCAGGGTTGGCAGTTTTACCTGCAGGGTTACCAATGAGCACACTGTAGTTTTATTTTGGAAAAAACAAATGTGCGCCAGAACATTGAGCAAACCAACAAACCACCGAAGTGTCGCTCCTTTCCCTCTCCCTGAGAGGTCAGCGCATTTCACTGTGATATGGACCCTAAACCTGCTGGGCACCCGAGGACGTGGTGACACTGGCATGGGCGTTCAGGGTGGAAACAGGACCAAAGGAGTCACAAAGAGACCTTTGCAGGGCTGAGAATGTCTAGGACTCATCATCAGAACAGTGCGCACAATTGGAGTTTGTTTGTTTTCCCTGCTTTTGGTTACAATTCTTAATAACCTGCTACTAATTAAGCTGCTTTAGTCCTCACTTTCTTCTCACACCATGTCCTGGTTCAGTGTGGAATTGCTGTCCAAATCAATATGCCTCAGCTCTGAGCAACCAGATTCTTACTTCCTCCCAATGTGCTAGCCATAAATGGCTGACCACAGCACAGAAGCCCCCGCTCTGCCCTTCCTGTGCTCGCCTGTTCTCGCTGTCAAACCCAGTTCTTGTCTCAGAATCCTTATGTCCTTCAGGCAACCAGCATCAGTCCATCAGAGCGGTCATATTCACACAACCATCAGCAATACATACTTTTCAAACTTTCAGGTGGAAATTCTGAATAGATGATGAGGCCATTCTCCTGAGAAAATCTCACCATGGGGCCTGACCAACATGCTTCATGATCCCCAAACCATCAACCAACTAAAATAAACTTCTGGCATCAAATTAATGAGGAGGTGGCACCACCACCCGCTGTATCCGCACCAAGCCAACCCTGTCACAGGGCTCAGGCGTGATCTTCTCCCAAAGGAGGCTGCTGCTCTGCTCAGGAAAATCCCTGGTAGATGATTCCAAAGAGAAAATCGTAATTTCACATACCTGTACAGATCCCAACGTTCAGACAGCTTTATAAATTTCGGTTCAAAAGCAATGTTGAAATAACATTTTGAAGAGAGAGCTGTAGAGGATATGACACTAAAGGTTTGAGGCACTTTGCTGATAATACAGAGCAGTGCTTTCGAGTAGGCGTCATGCACTACGGTGTGCTGAGAGTCATGCTTTCTCCTGACGATGTTGCCCTCACTCACCGAGTTCCTAGAAGCCTGTCTTCTCAATGCTGCAGCCCGGAGGCTAGCAGGAGCCGCACATGTGGGCAGCATCTATGGACCTGGCTAGAAGACTGCAACAGCTTAATTATACAATATTATCTCATTGTAAGTAAAATCAAATGTAACATCTGGCTCAATACGTATGAATAAAGAGACGCCCAACCAGGGCATAAGCAGAAGACAGGAAAGGGTTTGTCCTACGTCAGGCTAGAAGAGGATGAACCAGTGGAGAGAGGGAGGCAGGTGAACATTGTTTCTCATTCTTACCCTGATAGTCCCTGTGTCTGCCAGACCCCACGCAGGACAGAGAGGACATTGCCACTAGCAGTGCTGGAACCGGCCTGCATGCAAGGACAGAAGAGAAAGCCATTATCTTATGAAAGTCTCCAACTTACAGATGTCCTCTGGTGCACAGCTACCTACTGCCTTCATCTAAGACAGTTTCAAATAGACTGGGGAGTTTCTGAGGAATCAGGAGCCCTGGATCTCGTTACACCAGAAGGCCTTACACTCAAACTGACAAGCAAGCACTGATTTGGCACAAGCCACAGAAAACGGCTTTTCCTGGTGTCTCGTTATCAAAAGATGAACGGAGTTCACCCAGATTATTCACATACAGCTAATGTGTTAACAGGAGAATCACACCCAGATAATTCACAAAAAACCACTAAATGAGATAATGCAACAAGATAATTCACGTACAACTACCGAACAGGAAATTAACACCCAGATAATTCACATACAGTCACGGAACAGGAAAACCATACCCAGATAATTCACATACAACTAATGACCAAGATATCCATACCCAGATATTTCACTTACACTACTAAGCAGGGAAATCACACCCAGGTAATTCACATACACAAGAAAACAGGAACACCACACCCAGATAGTTCATGTACAACTACTGAACAGGAAAACCACATCCAGATAATTCACATACGACCACTGAACAGGCAAATCATACTCTGATAATTCACATACAGTAGTGAACAGCAAGCCACATGCAGGTAGCTCACGTACAACTGGACAGGAAAATCATACCCAAATAGTTCATATACAACTACTAAACAGGAACACTACACCCAGCTAAGTCACATACAACTAGCGATGAAAAAAATCCCCACCCAGATTATTCACATACAAACACTGAACAGGAAGACTACAGCCAGAAAATTCACATACAACTACTGACCAGGAACCATACCCTGACAATGCACCTACAACTACTGACCAGAAAAACCACAGCCAGAAAATTCATGTACATGAGTGAACAGAAAAACCACACCCAGATAGTTCACATACAACTACTAAACAGAAAAATCACACCCGGATTATTCACATAAAACCACTGAACAAGAAAAATACACCCAGCTATGTCACATACAAATACTGATCAGGAAAACCACACTCAGATAACTCATGTACACTGCTAAATAGGAAAATCACACCCAGATACTGACTTAAAACTACTGAACAGGAAAAGCACTCCTAGGTAGCTCATATACAACTACAGAGCAGGAGAACCACTGAAAACAGTATCAACTGACCTGAGAGGAATGGGGACTACTCAGTGTAAATGGTACAATTATGAAACTCACCTCAGTAGCTATTAAACACATTTATTGAAGGGTACTATTTAATATGTTCAATTTAAAACATGGCTGACATCCTTAGGAAAAGTCATATACTTTTCCACAAGTGCATGACTATTTCTTATTGCTTTAGTCCACCTGTTATATGCATGGCATCCGTGAAGTCTGCAGTGTTATTTTTTTAACAATTTTTCTTTTTAATGAAAAAATTGTAACAATTCTGATAACTCTCCTCATTCACCCAGTGAAGGCCAAGCATGACCTAAGTTCAAGAGCCTGTAGTTAGTTCACCTGCTGCGTAGCATGAAGGAAGCCGACTTTCTGAGCCTCAGGTCTGTCACCAGTAAAAACAGAGGTAAACTGAATGTAGTCTTACCATGCAGAGGCGCTACGAGCCCTGCTGGCTTACATAACGTAGTTAAAAATGATGTCGAAGGGTAGAATGCTATACAGACACTGTTTGCAGCAAGAACAACGGAAATTGTTTTGTCAATATCAGTTTCATCAGGCATGCAACAGGCATCAAAAGGCTGCTACTACAGGGAAGTGTTTGCCACTTTTCTTCACTTAATGTACACATAAACCCTAGTGCTACCATTATATAGGAACGTCTGTTACGTCTACATTATGTTATTTTACCACTTACCTTTGCCAACATGATTCTTGTTTTTGCCACATCCAGAGGTGTGGTGACTGCAGCTGCGAATCCACCTGTGCACATAAACCCCAATACAGTGTTTACTGTGTCACACAGTGTTCCCTAATTTTTATTGTATAATTCTATGTGTCTACAAAAAGCACTTCTTCATCATTATGTGCCCTTGACTGGTTCAAGAACAAGATGCATGCATGCCAAACCTTTACCTGCACGCAACTGCTTTGCAGTGACACCATTGCAAATGACAAGATGACAAGGTAATGCTTTACCTCCTCAGGCTAACCTGGTCCCCCCCTCCCATCTTGCTCTCTGGGGTGCAGCGAACAGAGCTGCATGTCTCCCTGACTGTGTCTACGGTAAACACCTGCTCTCGCTGAGGGGGTGGGGGGCTTCCTACAGATTCTCAGAGGGCCGTGCCTTCCAGGGGCCACTCTTCTCTCACCTGACTCCAAGATGCTTCTATCATTTCTGCCCTGAGGCAAAGTGGGCAAACAGAAACGGGTATCATGGTGGGGATTTTTGGTACAAATGGCTGGATTCTTCGAGTGAAAGACATTCAAAGAGTAAAGCTTTCTGTACTTCCAGGCTTCTGATAACAGGCCAGCTGAAGTAACAACATTTCTAAGCTTCCTTCTGTACTTTGTTAGTCCATCTTGATCTGACAGGCATTTCTCCTCATGACTTCCCTCCTACTTTCTCTTCCATGGAAATGCCGTGACTGCCCAACAGATATTTTAAAAACCCACACATTATAAAGGTAGCTGTATCTACGGACAGAGGAATTGGAAATTTTTTCCTAACAGAAACCACAGTATATGGTGCTAATGTTCTGTGTAATATGATACAAAGGTATAATTTAAACCTCAAGAAACCCTAAGGAGGTGAAAATAATAAACTCAAAGGACTCCAAGGATTCAGTGTCCACAAGCTTGGGTGAAGTGGGCAGTTTTCTAAGAGTGCTGAATAGAACACATGTGGGAAGGATGCTCCAGAAATACCACCACTCTCCCTCCATGTTGTATGGCATGTGGACAAAGAAGGTCATTTGATCTTTGCCAAATATCTTTCCAAATGTGTTGCTGAAGAAAGATCATTACACTGAACCTCCTCCAGGTGGTAACTTCATGATGATGACTTTTTGAAAGATGTACCCACTTGTGCTTCTATGTTCCATTTTTGGTTACCTACAAATGACACACCTTAGGGTTGATAAAGATCAATGACAGGAATACGGGTGTCCTTTTTTAAGCCACTTTTGTGTTATGAATATGTGAAACATTTTCCTCCAGATTCAGAAGTTGCCTGATATTCAGAGACTTGGCTAAAAACCTCAAGTATGTTAAAATTTGGAGGACTCAACCTGAAATCCAACAATTTTAATGTTTTTCAACCACATATTCTGCACTAAAAGAGTAAATATACTTTAATTACAGAAAAGGTCCAGGAAGGCTTCACATCCATTAAAAAGAAAAAAAAAGTCCCCAATAAGGAATAAAAAGGACAAAGGAAGAAAAACACAATGACCCTGTAGCACTCCAACCTCATATTCAGCTTCGTTTCCCTTACTGGCTGCAGGGTCCAGCCTGAAAGAGCCCTCCCTCAGAGTCGGGAAGACCCAGGCCTCCCTCCGCGCTCTCCTGGCTGACTGGCCTCAGGTGAAGAACCTGTGAGATGGGCACTCTGGTTCCCCCAAGCTACAGGCAGGGAAATTGATGCTCAGGGACATTAAATCACAGCGAGTTATCCTAATGCAAGCTGAGACTTGAACCTTTGTCTGACTCCAGTCGCTGAGCTTTTGGCCACTGGGTCTTCTATTGGGCTGTTTTTCACCTATAAAATGCAGACAGCAATATGACATAGGGGTTAAATGGGTTTACACAAAGGGTTTAGAGTAGTCCCCGGCTCATACTTACGCTCAAAGTAATCAGCTGTTTTCTGGGTGGGCAGAGATGTGTGAGTTTTCTTCATGTCTATATCCCAGTACACAGAGTAGGGGCTCAAACATGCTTACTGGGTGCCCATAGGCAAGTGTCTGCAGTTTTTACAAACTGAAGATTTCAACTTGTCCTCTAAAAGGAAGGGGGAATGGGAAGGCCCAAGCTAATGCCCGTGTTTTCCTTGTATGCGGTGCACTGGGGCTGAACTAGGTACTTTCACGGATTACTTTATCTCATTTGCATCTTACAGACAACTTGCCCAGGGAAACATAGGTAATATGGATTGGAGACTCAAAGTCATGTGTATCTTAGCTCTTTCACTACATAATGACTTTGATATATAAAAAGACATTAAAATGTATCCGTTTAATACTCGGAAGTGCATATACCATTTTTCTTGTTTGAAAATGTTCAAAAACTGTCCTAAACTGACTAAAACAACTTGAAAGCTCACAAGGACATTTGTCCCCTGTCTACTCAAGCTTTTATGAGCCACCTATGTTGAAGAGTATTTGCCTTCTAATAAGTCTGGATACTGCAAATCAAATTCGGCCATTAGCAAAAGTCCCCCATTCCTTTACTGTGGACACTTGCCAGTCAGTATTCTCTCAGAGATTTCTGTTTCATCCAAGTGATATGAGGAAACGTGAAAGACAAGAGCGCATATGCTTAAATAGGTCCTAATTTTACTACCATGAGGGAAACTATATTTTATGAAAGTTACTAATGAGTCAATTTGAGTATCTTCGAATGTCAAGACTGCCCTACTTCACAGACCCCACAATGTTTTTTATGAGGCTGCAGGAAGGACTTGTGAAGGTCATGTAACAGAATAACATCATAATGGGGACGGGTCAGGGGACTGGTACTTTCAGTTAAAATGTCATTATTTTCTACATTTTACTTAAGAGAACTGTAAACTGCTGGTAATTAATACAGGGTACATGCTAACATATTAGACAGGAAACAATTCTTTGGTACAGCAACTGGAGGCTGCTTTAGTGTTCAAATCACATGGGAAACAATTTACTCCAGGCTCTCCTGCGGTAGGTTTTTACTTTACTGGACGCTAGGAGAACTGCATCCAGGAACAGATTTAGAAGAAACTAGATGTCATGCAGGTCCTTAGGAAACCAATGCTAATTATTTAAGGTCTCTAGACAAGAGGTCCACCCTCCTTCAGCAGGTCTGGAGCTGTGACCTCCTAGTAGCAGCTGTGAATATGGTGGAGGCAGCACTGTCCCTCATTGTCCCTCAAGGTCCCCTCTGATTAGCCTGGCAGTAAGAGGAGGATCTTCAGGCATGTCTTCTGCATAATCTCCAAACAGTGTCCAGGCGGTAAGGCTTCAACAACAATAAATCTGTTTTTCTTTTAAAGATTGTGTTGCGCCTTCTCATTTGCACTTCACCCTCTTCTAGAATTTCAGGCCATGGGAAGATCTGTCTGTCTGTCTGTCTATCTATATCCATATCCCTATCACTCTCCTCTTACAGAATATAAATAGGTGTTAATTACATGAAACAGATCAAAGAACACTAGAATGGCAATTATCACTTTGGTAACATATGTCATAATTACTTAGGCTGAATTACAATTTTATGTTTAAAAGTCAACTTGAAGTGAGGCAGTTGGCAAAGTCTCTTTTCTTCCTAATTTAACCCCTGACCAGCAGCCAAGGGAATTGCTGAGCATGACAAGCCTTCAACACCTCCAATCTCAAGGGCTATTTTTGGATATTTGTGTCAAGTGGTTTATAAAACAAGCACGGGCACAGAAGAGTGCCAAGGGCAGCACAGGCTGGGTTCACGCATGCAGGAACGAGCAACCTGATTTCTGATGTAAGGGCATGTTTTGTCACCGCCTTTATGGCCACATAAGGCTAAAGAGTCTGAAAGTGTGGTGGGTAAGCAAGTGAGGTCTTCAAGGGGCTGCTCAAGATGGTAAGTCATTATTCATTTCTCCTTAAGTACGTAACGCACAATGTTGCAACAGGCTGCTACACTTTCACTTACTGATGAAAAAATATCACTTTTTCATAAACTGGAATACTTTCAAATAATGTTTATCTTTCAGAAAGGTTTTAAAGTAGTAACGTAATTCCTCAGGATCAACACTGTACCAACTAAAATTTCAAAACAAAAGGGATATAAAAAGAAATGTATTTAATCTTTTGCTAAATATCTGTGGATTTTTGCAGATCTTGGACAAACTCCTTCATTTATCAGAACCACAGCTGAAAAAATAATGTGATTGTATTGGAGGAGATGTTTGTGTACAGTAACTTTGTTAATATTATTCTATCAGTGCAATTGAAATTATTGTGATGGTAAGAGCTTTTCTTTTTCAAGGTGTTGGTTGTTTTTATCAAAATAGTAATAATTCCTTACATAAGTTTTATCAGTTACAAAGTACTAATATATACTGAAGTACTGTAATCCCTTTAGGTAGAGAGGGTTGCTTCTAGGTTACAGGTAAGGCATATGGTGCCCAGGAAGGCCCCAAAGTCTCATTCCTTGTTTGGGGGCAGAATTGAGACTTGACAGCTTTTGTAAGTCCAACCAGTTCGCCAGCACTCGACGTGGGGCTCTGGGCAAAGCCCTTCCCTGCTCACGCCCCAGCTTCTCTGCTGTCACTGGACATGGGAGCCACCTTACTGAAAGAAAAGGGCTTGGCCCACAGGACCCCATGACCAGTGGGCAGGCGTTTGACAAAAACGTTTTGTTCCCCCTTCTGACTAATACGAGTGCATAGTGCCTATTACAAAGCATTATTCAGAAAAAGGGGATTGTAATGAATGCAAATTTCCTTCATAGATCCAATGCGTTTGCTTTGAATGTTGTTATCAGCTACTTAAGGAATGGGGCCAGAGAATATATACTTATTTCAACACATGGAAGTTTCATGGTATTATTAATTTTATTTTTTTTCTTTTTTATTGAATTTATTGGGGTGACACTCGTTAACAAAGCATACAGGTTTCAGGTGCACAATTCTAAAGTGCATCATCTGCACACTGTATTGTGTGGTACTGTAAACTTAAAAAAAGTGGCCTTGCCTTATCAGGGAGGGCCAGATTGCCATTATGCTCACTCTGTCCCCGGGGCCCAGGAGGGAGTCACAAAAATGCCCATTTCACATTTAGGGACTGCGGAACAAAGACGCCTGACCTGTGGAAAACAAATCAAGACCACCTACTCATTTAACACAGCTAATGGCCGTCATGTGCAAACAATTACCCATCACAATCAGTCTGAGCTGGCTTCGTGTCCAGAGGCAGCCTTCTTATTTTTGATCAATTCTACAAGTCAAATGGCTCCAATTATTAATAAAGAATCCTGTAACATGTGTGTTTTCTATTTTCCTAATCATTACAATACCCAATCCAACAACCATTAAAGAAATTGAAAAATAATTCCTTTTCTAATAAAGTTGACATCTAACCCTACGTATCTGTCAACTTAGTGGCTTCACATCTAAAGTAGCAATTGACAACTTTCTGGCAAATCTCCACTTCAGTTTCTTTCAACTGTAATTCTAATTTACCTTTATTTACAACAAAATCTATTTCTCTCTTAGAATGTTAAACCTATGATTTATTAAATTCCATAAGGCATCTGAGTTCTCATTAGAACCTCACTGGAAAATTCGTATGACTCAGTGATGGATCACACAATATCGCACATTGTCACTTTGCTCATGGTTTAATGTCTAGAAAATGCCCAGATGTTTGGACCTCCATATTTTTTACACAGAGTAGTTTAGCCTTCAGTAGACTGTGGGGCAGCCTCTGTTCTCCTGACACTAGTTAATCTGCAGTGCTGTCAAACACAGCCCACAAACCGTGAATCACTGCCTGCTGCAGAAATTGCTTAAACCCCCAAAGCACTGCTCAGGGCAGACAGCTGCAGAGTCAGCCCTACACCCACAACAAGTCTCTTCCCACACAGGACTTTATAAATCATCTTTAAGATAATTCAAAAGGGTCTGAATGAAGGCTTTAATAAAGATAAAGAGAAAACGAAACAATTTGTCAAAAACAAATTGGTTGTCTTTCAAGTGGACACCTTTTTAGGTTTTTCTTTTTCCTAAGACACTTTCTTTTCTCAAATAACTAGTGGTACTCTCTTCATCTAAACAATCAGGAATTTCTAAAGAATGTTGTTTTTGCTTTGTGAATATTTTCACATTTCCCCCACTTTGGTCTTTCCCAGTATAATATAATCCTTTGCACCTGCAAAAGCTCCACAGACTGCTGACTGCCAAGAATCCACCACGTGACCCAGCTTCCAGGACCAGAGGGCCTGTGTTTAAGGAGAAAGAAAAATACAAGTTATTAAATATTTGAATTTATCGGAACCTCCTGTGGGTGAGCTCTAGGGATGGGAACTTAAGTGAGAAGCTATTTTGGTGGCATTCCTCACTGATGACTTAAGTGATTTTCCCAAGGACTTAAGTGTATTCTAAAATAAGTCAAAGAAACAAGGGTGATGGCTGCATTCGACTGCTCAGAGGAAACAACTTCCAGTCAGTGTGTGGGATACATACACACACACACACACACACACACACACACACACACACACAGAGTGCGTGTGTATAAATAAAGGTGTATCTTTAAGACAATATGACATTGTAAATATTTCCCATATAAATCTGAACATTACTTATATAATTCACAAATTAGTCCAGAACAGTGCATGTCAAAATTCTTCAGTTCTTTTTTTTTAATCTTTTTATCCATGTTGCACATTTGAAGGATGCTGATTCTGCTACTTAAGTATCAATTTGAACTTTGTCAAAACAATTTCTCGCATTGTTCATGAAGTTGAGGATTTTACAATTCAGTACCCATGCCGAGTTTCACATTAGACAGAGTGATGACCAAGGCATGGTGTCTTGCTCACCAAGCACTTACGGTTTGGTAGAACCCAAAACACATTCATATCAAGTGGTGAACAGTGCTGAGTCAGGCCCGAGCTAATCTCTGAACACAGATGAAAACCCACGGTCCCCACTCACCACCACCCTAAGAGTTGGGTCCTGTTATTATCTACCTTTTACCTGGGCTTCCTAACAGCACAGCCTGCTTGCGCGCTCTCTTCAGTTTTACTGGTCTATGTGAGTGGTGTGCAATGAGGTACACATAAAGTATGCCACTTGTTTTGGCATGCGCAAACACATGAAATCATTGCCACAATTAAGACAGTGAACACACTCATGACCCCAGAGTTTTCTGTGTCCCTCTGTCATTCCTCTCTTTCCTGCCCTTCCTCGTCAGCCCTTAAACAATCTGTCATTCTAGGTTACTTTATCTACAATTTTATATAAACTAATCATACATTCATTTTCTAAAACCTGTATTCTTTCCTTCAGAATTTTTGTGTGATTCATCCATGTTAGTGTGGATATCAATAGTTCATTCCCCTTTAACTGGTAAGTAATATTCCACGGTGTAGATACACGATTTGTTTATGTATTCACCTGTTGATGGGCATTTGGGATTTTTCCAGTTTCTGGCTGTTACAAATAAAGCTGCTATGAACATTCATATTCCTGTCTTCATATGCAGGGATCCCCAACCTCCAGGCCACAGACCAGTACTGTTAGGAGCCCAGCCACTCAGCAGGAAGTGAGCTTGGATGTAATGGGCTTGAATCATCCCAAAACCATTCCCCCTACCCGGGTCCATGGAAAAATTGTCCTCCACAAAACTGGTCCCTGGTGCCAAAAAGGTTAGGGACTGCTGAATCATATGGACACATGCCTTCATTTCTCTTGTGGAAATACCTAAGTGTGAAATAGCTGTATTGCACGGTAGGAATATGTTCAACTTTTTACAAAACTACCAAACTGTTTTTTAAAGCAGTTGTACCATTGTACATTCTAACCAGTTCCAGTTTCTATACATCCTTCCAAACACGTGGCATTGTCAGTATTTTAAAAATTTTAGTATTCTATAGGTGTGTAGTAGTATTTCATTGTGCATTTAATTTGTATTTCTTTAGTGACTAATGGTGTTGCTTTTTTTACGTACTTTTTCCATCCATATATTTCCCCCTTTTTTTTAAAGCCTCACCTTGAGGATATGTTTATTGATTTTAGAGAGAGAGAAAATGAGAGCAAGAGAAACATCGATGTGAGAGAGAAACATCAATCAGTTGCCTACCATATGTGCCCTGACCAGGGATCAAACCCGCAAACTTTTGGTGTATGGACGATGCTCCAACCAACTGAGCCACCCACCCAGGGCATCCATATATTTTCTTAAGTGTCTGTTCAAATGTTTTGTACATTTTTATTTGGTTGTCTGTTTTCTTAACTGTTGAGGTTTGAGAGTTCTTCATATATTCTAGATAAAAGTTATTTGCAAGTATTTTTTTCCTTATCTGTGGCTTGCTTTTCATTCTGTTAAGTGTCTATAAAAGAACAAAAGTATTCAATTTTGATGGAAGTCCAAATTATTCTTTTATGAATCTTACTTTTTGTGACATATCCAAGAAGTCTTTGCCTAACTCAGGCCACGAAGATTTTCCTCCTATTTATCCTATTTGAAGACATATGTTCTGTCTTTAGGTTTCACATTTAGATCTATCTTCCATTTTGAATTAATTTTTCTGTATGCCACAAGTTATGGATTGAGGTTCTTTTGCTTTTACATATGGGTATTGAATTGTTCCAGCAACTGGAAAAGACTATCCTCTCTCCAATGAACTGCCTTCTCCCTTTTGTCAAGAATCAATTGTCCATAAATGTGTGGGTCTCCTTCTGGACTCTCTGCTCTGCTCTATTCCACATATCCATCTTGATACCAATTTGATACTTTCTTGACTACTACAGCTCTATAATATCTTGAGATCAAGTAGGTTTAGTTCTCCAACTGTTTTTTTCAAAGTTGCTCTTACTAATCTAGGTTCTTTGTACTTTAATATGGATTTTAGAGTCAGTTTATCAACTTCCACAAAACATCCTGCCAAGATTTTCATCTCAATTGCATTGAATCTATAGGTCATTTTGGAGAAAATGGAGGTTTTAACAATATTGAATTTGCTGACCCATAATCATGGTACTTTTCTCCAGTCACCTAAGCCTCCATTGTTTTCTCTCAACAGCATTTTGTAGTTTTCAGCATATAGGTCTTATGCTTTACTGTCAGATTTATCTGTTAAGTATTTCATGTTTTGATGTTACTGTAAGTAGTACTGCTTGTGTTTTAACTTCAGTTTCTGACTGTTTGTTGCTAATATCCACAAGTACAATTAATTTTCATATACTGATCTTGTATCCTGCAACCCTGCTAAACTTACTGGCTCTAACAGTTTCCTTGTAGACTCCATCAAATTTTCTGTATCAATGATCATGTTGTCTATGAATACAGACAGCATTTTTCTTTCCAACTGGATTACTGCCTTTTATTTATTTTCTTTATTCATATTGTCTCTGAATAAAGACAGTTTCTTCCTTTCCAGCTGGATTATTGCCTTTTATTTCTTTGTTCTTGCCTTACTGCATGGGGAGGACCTCTAGCATAATTGTACATGCTGTAATACTGATGACAAACATTCGAAAGAAACCTCAAATATATTAATTATAATGGTTAGAAGAGTGTAATGACTTACTGATGATGGAGGAACATTTTTAGGGATGATCAAATATACCACAACTGAAAGAAGAACAGCAAAGTTGGTACTAAATTTCATATTCTCATTACTCCCCCACTGAAATCACACCTGTAAGGTTGAAAAGGTTGCTATGGAAAAGGACACAAAGAGCCCTGTTTATTGTCAACTTTTTTTTATTATTTGTGTTATTTTCTGGTTTTATTTCCTTTTTACCTTTTAACCCCCTTCACCCATCACTCCACTCCCCATCCCCTGCCTTGGGCAACCACCAATTTCTGATCTGTATCAATGAGTCTGATGTATTTTTAACAAGATCTCAGGTAGAAGAGAGATCATATAGTATCTGTCTGTATTACTTCACTTTGCATAATGCCCTCGAGGTCCATCCATTTTGTTGCAAATGACAAGATTTTGTTCTGTTTAATGGCTGAATAATCTTCCATCATGTGCATATACCACAATTTCTTTTTCCATTCATCCATGTCTTAGATATTGTAAATAATGTTGCAATGAACAAAGAGGTACAGATATCCTTTTGAGTTAGTACTTTCTGTTTCCTTTATATAAATACCCAGAAGTGGAATTGCTAGATCTATTTTGAATATTTGAAGAACCTCCAGACCATTTTCCACAGTGGCTACACCAATTTATATTTTCACTGAGAGTGCACAAGGGTTCCCTTTTCTCCATACACTTGCTAACACGTGTTAGTTCTTGACTTTTTGATAATGGCCCTTCTAACAGGTGCAAGATGATATCTCACTGCGGTTCTGATTTGCATTCCTTTGATGATTTATGATGTTATGCATCTTTTCATGTACCTGTTTGCGATCGGTATGTCTTTAGAAAAATGTCTATCCAGATCTTTAGCCCATTTTTTAAGTGGATTGTTTGGGTGGGAGGTTTGCTATTGAGTTGTGTGAGTTATTTATTTTCAATATAAGCCCCTTATCAGATGTATGCTTTGCCAATATTATTTACCCATTGAGTAGGTTATCTTTTCATTTTGTTGGTTTCCTTTGCTGTGCAAAAACTTTCTATTTTTATGTAGTCTCACTTATTTACTTTTGCTTTTGGTGTCAGAGTCAAAAAGACCAATTCCAAGGAGATGACCACCTATATTTCCTTTAAGGAGTTCTATGGTTTTAGACCTTACTTCAAGTCTTTTAATCCATTTTAAGTTAATTTTTGCGTATGGTATACGATAGTGGCCAAGTTTCATTCTTTTCCATGTGGCTGTCCAGTGTTCCCAACACCATTTATTAAAAGACTGTCATTTACCTATTGTACAGACTCACTCCTTTGCTATAAATCAGCTGACCTCATATGTATGGGTTTATTTCTGGGCTGACTATTCTAGTTCCATTGATACATGTGTCTGTTTTTACACAAATACTAGGGAACAGCTTTTCTTAAGTAGACCCCTAGCTATGTAAACTACACAACAAATCATATATACAATCATGTGTGGTATCAGACTCTGACATTTTCTTCCACCTAAATGATAAGAATGGTTACTTGAAAAGTGTATTTATTAAATCACTGGACTAAGAGTGCAGTTATCAAATGGGTATTTGTAACCTGGAAGTGGATAAGCTAAAAAACGTTTTATTAAACACAGCTTTCTAAAGAGAGTCTTGTCATTAAGTGTAGTACTTAGTATTTCTTTAATAAATGTTCTAGTATCTGCAAATATATCTGTGTTATTGTAGCAAACATTTTCTCCAGAGGTCTTTTAAGCACTGCAAACAAGTATTATAAGCATAAGAAACAAGACAGTGGAGCAACGTCCTTTTTACTTTTAAGGTGGCAAAATGTGTATTTTATCAGGCTAATGCCACTTATGACACCATTACTTACTTTGCTGACATTTTAGAAAAGGGAAAGGGATACCGAACATCAACTAGACTTTCGATGATGACTAACGGTCATCTTCAGTTAATGTACTAAAGGGTTCCAAAGAGCAAAAGTTTACTCCAAACAGACTTCAGATACTATTAATAATGCAAAGTTTATAAGCAATAATAAAAAACAAATAACAGGATGTGAATTACATAGCTTACAAGAAGAAACAAAGATGCAGTCTAATTAATCACTTCAACATTTACTGAATACCTAACAAGGTGTCAGGCACTACAGTAGTCCAGGAAAAAAACCAGCAGTCCCTAGGTTGAATATTTGATAGGGGTACGTAGTGAGCAGAAGAGGGTTTGAACAGAGAGAAGGGAGGTGATGGAGAAGGCTTCACAGAGGTGCCTGCTGTAATCTAGGAGAAAAACAAATTGGTTGCTGGGGCAGGGGCAGGGGAGGGACACTTAATCAGAACAGACTCAGATGGCTGAAAACAGTTTTAAAACAGAATTTCTATAGATAACTTTAATTTTCCACTATCATCAGGCCAGAATAATTTAGTCTAAGAACATAGAAAAAGATCCTTTTATAGTTGAAAAGGATACACTAATAAATATCTTAAACAAACAAAAAAAACGCTCTAGAAACACATGGTTTAGAATCAAGTGAGAAACATCAGTGGCAAACACAAATCTTGATAGAAATAATGATTATAACAGTAACTACAATAAACACGTACACGGGACTTACTACATTCAGGCACTAAACACCATATACATTGACTCGTATAATCCTAACCACAATCTTTTGAGGTATGTGCCATTTTATTCTCATTTTTTAGACATGGAAATTGAGGCTCAGAGAAGTTAAGTAACTTGTCAAAGTTTAAACAGGTAGTTAGTAACAGAACCGAGATCTGAATGAGACAATCTGGTACAGAGTATAAGAACACATAAACTTGAGTCTATAAGTTATGGTTTTCTCCATAGCAAATAGAATGGTATTTACTTACACATATGGGTCATAAATTTTACTGAAATATTATTAAAATATTCAAGTAGATGAACAAACTATGTCAGTGCCCCCCCCCCAAAAAAACTGCTTTAAATAATATGAGTTTGTAATTCTTTTTAAATGAGGAATTTTCCAAATACAGAAACTCTGGAAAATAATACTGAGACCAAGCTAAAAAGATGAGTGTTAAGTACAAATGATTCATTTGGGAACAACTTTAAATTCATTAAACACCACTAACAACACGAATCTGACTGGTAAAAAGTACTGTATATGAATTATGTATATTTTTTAAATTGCACATTTGCCCACATATGTGGAAGGAGCGGAGAATTGTGATCAGCAAAAAATCTGGCTGGAAAGAAGGGAAAGGTTACTCACTGAAAATGTAAATATTGTTCATGACTTTCAAATAATTTAAGACTAGAGCTCGTTGTCCAGCTCCGTGCCACAGCCATGTGTCTCAAAGACAGGACAGTATATATGTAGCATTGTAAGATTCTTCGTTACCATACACAGTTGGACTTCCAGTGGAGCTACATGATAATATGCAAGTTATTAAACAAAATATTTTGATGTCAATAAAAGTTGTTTAAATAATGTGGGTTTGTAAACGGCCTGTCTGAATACCGGAAATGTTGCAGATTGCCATAATTTCTCAGCCTAAATAAGTATTTCCATTGCTAAAGAGGTCTGCTGACCGTTGCTGCAAAGGCAGATAAAGGACTGGGGCAAGGAGATGAAGGGCAGAGAGTGGGCCTACGTACAGAGAATGAGGTGGTGTAGGTTGTGTACCAAAAACAATATTAATAAAAAAGCAGGCGGCCATATTTGCTTATTTATCTCAATTCAATGTCCTGTTTCCTTTTTCAACTAAAAAATAAATTTTTCAGATGAATGCATGAACATGTGTTTGCATCTCATGTTAATGAGAAATTTCAAGTTGAAGTAATGAGGCTGGCAGTCAAAAATGTCCTTAATTTTGCTTCTGTGGTTTGTTTCTTTTCTCTTTTGACTGGGAATGTCAACTGCTAAGTGACAACAGATGGGGATGATCATGGCAGAGCTACCAAGTCCCTAGACATGACAGAGCTCTCTACGGTGCTTATCATCCTGTCCTCAGCAGCTGTCTGGTGTCTGGGTCATAGCTTAGCTTCTACAGTTTTTCTCAAGTTTCCTTTACATTGGTTGACTGGAAAATATTTCTAAGAGCTCATATAGAAAATTTCATTTCAAAATGATTTTGGACTTACTGAAAAGTTGCAAAAGTAGCACAATTCCCATATACCTTTCACCTCGCTTCCCCTAATGTTGACATCTTATATAACCACAGTACAATATCACAACTGGAGATTAAAGTAAGTACAATACTACTAAGATACGTACCTTAATTGCATTTTACCACACCATGGTTTTAAGCTTTTAAGGTATATGATTTTTTCCTGCTTTTTTCCAATTAATGATATTTCTATTATCCATTAGAATATTATGAGAAATCCTGAATACTTAGTGGTATCACTACAAAAATAATTAGGATGTTCTCATTTGCCAAGGATTCTTCACTCATTACTGAAGGCCTAGCAGAGAAAGAACAACCGAATGCAATATGGCTGTCCCCAAGCCCCCACAGAACAGCTGTTAGCCCCAGGCTTCACAGAAAGGGTAAAAAGGAAACCCCAGGCACAATACTATGAGACAGTTAGGAGGTTGAGGCTGAGGCTAGGTCAGGTGTTTTCTATCAAAGTAAGTGTAAAGAATGGCTTTTTCACTTCAAAACACCCACTCAAATGTGCATTACTGTCTTATGAATGAGTAACAAAAATAAGTGTTGTGCCTTTAGTGGAGGAAAACTTAAACTTGGGTCTTCTTCACCTGTTGTATTCAAAAGTAGTTATGTGGTTCCCAATTTGCAAGATTATGAAGCTTTACTAAATGTTTTTTGTGGTACAAGAAGAGGTCCACGTACAGAAATATCTACTCAATTCCAAATAAATAACATCAGATGATAATTTATTTAAGACAACAGAATGAAAATCCTCTATATAGGTCTCACCGCTATCAACCTACCACCAGAATCTCACAATACACTGAAGAAAGCAGACAATGGAGGAAAACACTCTCCATATCACCTCTGAGCAAGCTGTTGTGTGGCTGCTGCACACATACTTTAAAAAATAAAGCAACACCTGCCTAAAGTTTTACATTCAACCCAGTGAACAATCTCTCTGTGAAGAACTCATATACTAATTTCATAAAAAGATATTTCTAAAGCAAAGTTTTAAACCAAAAAGAATATAAAATACATTTGGGGACCACGAATAAGCTTACTTCTGCCACACAGAGGCTCTAGGAATAGAATCAAGTGGCTGAAAGGCTAAAATACATTTCTCCTATAGAGCTAGTTTCCATAATTAAAATTGGATATACCTGATAACTACAGATCATTTAAAATATACATGCCAATTTTGATTATAATGACAACTGGACTGAAACTACTCTGAGGTGTATAAATAGCACCAACTTTGTGTGGGTTGATTTGTACCTTTTTTGTTGTTGTTAAACTGTATTTTAGTTTAATACTTGCCTTCTAGATAAGTAAGGTGGTAAAGATAATAAGAATTTATAGGAAAGTAGTAAATTACTGTGCTGATAATTAGAGAAAAATAAATTTTTATTATTCTCGAGCAAAAGCAAGATGGGCTGAGTTTGCTTAGTAATATTTAGGTTTTATAGTTAGAAAGTAGTATTTTGGGGTATGTGTGGGTAGATTTTACTGAAAGGGTACTTACTCTGATTAGGGGTTCTCTGAGCTTCTTGGATCTGTGGTTTGATGACTTATTAGTTTGGGGTAGGAATAAAAGGTCTCATTCATGTTATTCAATAACAGTATCAAAATATTTCCCCGAGTAACAGTCACAACAAAATAGATTATTGCAACTGAAGATTATGATGTTGCCTGTGAATCAACAAGGAAAGGTATGATTACTTTTAATGCTTCTACCCACTAAGGCATACCTGGCTTGATATGTTTAAATAGGGAACAAATCATCTTAATAAGTTTTTTATAAAAAGTGGTTAAAATGAAAGAATTGAGGGACTTACACCGACAAACCTCATTTCCCTAGAAACCAATGCACTGACAAGCCTCTATCCTCACCACCACAAGAAAAATATAAACAATGAGTCACTCGTTCTCACTAACCTCCCAAGGCTCTCCTACCTCACCCTTGACTCTATAGGAGAGACACTCATTCCCTTTGCGTCTGGAGCCCCACAGGGCCTGCGGAGTCCCTGGTACAAAAAAGGCAGCGAAACCTGTGATACCTAAATGAACACACGCAGTGTGCGCTGTGTTTTATAGTTTTACCTCGTGTAAATCATGAGGGCAAATATGAACTGGCCAAACCCCGAATTTTCATTCTTGGCTCAGCAGAGAAACATATACTTCAGAAATTACAACAGGCTCTGTGTCAGGGACTACCATTCATGCTACTGGACAGGGCTTCTGGGTGAGCCGTGCTAAGAGGGTCTGAGGTTTTGCTCTGGCTCAACTGGAATGAGGGCTGGGGTCACCTGGCACTGTCATGGCTCTAACCTCACTGTGTGTGCCAAGAAAGCAAGGCTAGAGCCACATCACATATTTAAATCAAACATACTAATCAAACACCCAAAATGCCCATGAATAACCAGGAAGCAAGTCTAAAGGACAAAAACAAAGCTAAATCCTTTTTTCCTTATTTTTCTAAGAAGGTTATGTATGAATCCAAAGATAGGTTCCCTGAAATCAAACAGTGGCAGGGTTTAATATCATCAAAGGAGCTGGGAATCATTATAGGCATTATCAAGGTGCTTTTCAACACACATTTATGTTTCATAATCTAATTAAACTACAACGGTAAACTCTGCCCTTCTGTCATACTTTGTCTCAGCCAACAAAGTCAATATGACTCATTACAGGAATCTTCTAATTGATCATATTTATCTCATTTTGGTCACAAACTTGCAAAAGAGGAGAGAAATGCTTAAAAGAAGAAAAAAGAGGAAAGACCAAAAAGTGCTTTCTACTATTTTTTAATAAAGATCCCTAACCCACTACCCTCTCAGCTGCAGCACTGCTGAGGGATGAAGGTTAAATCTGACCTTCAGGTGAAAGGAATGTGATCGGTGCTGTTATCCCTTGGTCTCACGACACACAGGCTGCCTGCTGCTGGGATGCGGAGCTGGGGGAGGAATCAGCTGGCCATGTGCACGTGTCCTATCAGGCCTTGGCTGACTGATAGGCCCTTCCTGATTCAGTTTACATCGCCATCTCCTTTTCATCATCTGCCTTTACCTTTTAACTGGTCAAACTATAAAATGCAAGCATTTTCTAAGCATTTTGTTTACTGATTGAATCTCTCTCCCCCAACAGCCTTAGAAACAAGAAAATGTTACCCATTAATTTTATAAATTGAATGAAAGAATACTTTGGGATTCTAATTTCTTTTCCTTTTGCATGAAGTATCCCCTATTTTCCAGGATGCAAATTAAGAATTCAAATGTTCTTGCAGTTCTTGAATTGTTAAAAGATGGCTGTTTCATTATGTGATTTTATTAAATCCTAATCAGCATTGTGGACTCTGGCTTCATGGGTGATCTGGACATACAATAAATACTTTGCTCTTATTTTCAGTTGTTTTCTTCCATATTAACAAGTCATATTTAATTTAGGGCACAAGCTTAGTGCAGTAGAAATCATACACATATTTTCACTCATTTCCTTCTCTATCTTTCCTTTACATGTCTGTGCAGACACCAGGTTGCTCCAGTCTCCTGACGTGGCGTGTGCGGAGACCCTGACCAGTGAGCATCCTCTAAGTTACTATTATTTTTATTATATTACTAGAAGTATGGGAGAATCTTTGTCGTGGGTGGGATGGTGACATTTTAACAATAAATAGAAATCAACAATAATAAACAAGTTATTTACTCTTCAGTATGAATACAACATAGCTTTTATAAGGTACTATTTAAAATACTTATAAAATGTAAATGAAAATCTAATTATCTTATACACTGTAATGTAACTGAAATGATAATCCACTGGCTCCTGATTTCTATTGCAAAGCTATGATTTCATTCTAGAAAATAATCAGCATATCGTCATACTCTACATGACCGAACTGGTTTTATTTTCATTTTGATTCAAAGTTGCATCTGAGCTTAAAGTTTGCATTTCTTTTTTTTTTAGTATAAAATTTTTATATTTAGAATTAGCCAGCTGGATTCAGTTTAGATGATCCCAATTTTGTTGGCAATATCCAAAGCATCATAGTTTGGAGCCAAACACACGCTTTCTTCTCCCCATCAGGCCTGATCAGAGTGTTAACTTTGGCCACATCAATATCATACAGCTTCTTCACAGCCTGTTGATCTGGTGCATGTTGGCCTTGACATCCACAATGAACACAAGTGTATTATTGTCTTCTGTCTTCTTCATGGCTGACTCCGTAGTCAGCGGGAACTTGATGGTGGCATAGTGGTCAAGCTTGTTTCCCCGGGAGCGCTCTTCCAAGGATCTTCAGGCTGCTTTTGGAGCTGCAGAGTCTTAGGCCTCCGGAAGGTGGGAGACGTGCGGATCTTCTTTCTTTGTGTGGCTGTGGACGCCTTTTAGAACTGCTTTCTTTGCTTTTAAAGCCTTTGCCTTGGCTTCAGCTTTGGGAGGGGCAGGGGCTTCTTCCTTAGCTTTCAGCGCCATCTTCGTGAAAAGGGTCAAAGCTTGCATTTGTATTGCGTTGGCCAAAAAGTTCTTTTGGTTTTCTTCTGTAAGATGGTGTTTTCTGTTAAATTGTATTGTGACAGCTGTCATATAAGCATGCATTTTTTTTTAAAAAACCAAAAGTCATTAATTTTTGTGTAGCCATTTTAATATTGAAGATGGAAGAAAAACACATTTTTGGTACATTATGCTTTATTATTTCAAGAAAGGTAAAAACACAACTGAAATGCAAAAAACAGATTTGTGCAGTGTATGGAGAAGGTGCTGTGACTAATCACATTTATCAAAAGTGGTTTGTGAAGTTTTGTGCTGGAGATTTCTCGCCAGACGATGCTCATGATCTGAAAGAACAGCTGAAGTTGATAGCAATTAAATCGAGACATTGAGATCAATGTTATACCATGCAGAAGACAGCCAGAGCCAACATATTCAAAATCTCCAAATCAATAAAGTTATTGGTGAAAATGAAAAATGTGTCTTTTATTTTATGGAAAAAAACATAGGGAGTTTTTTGCCAACCCCATACTAGTTGCTGATTTGCAACTTTATAATACCCTGTGGCTAGATGCAAACCTACTTAGACCTAACAGCATCCTTTACAATCATTTACAGTTATACACTGATGCTGAATATCCAGACAATAGAAAAAAAACTGACATTCTTACAAGAAATTTTATCATATCCCTTTAAAATATGCTTACTGTTTATATAACGTTCAGTAAATCTGTATGTTATAGCTTTGAACATACAAAGCTTGAAAGAAACTAATCAAAGATAAAATAGTTAACGTCTACAGTTATTCAACTTTGCACTGAACTTGGAAAACAATGCTAACCTTCAGTTAGTCAATAACTATAAACCTGGCTGTGTAAAAGACAGATCATAAGGAATATAAACATAAATATAAACAATCGGAAGACAAAGTTCCTTCCTCTAATAAGCAAAGCCCCATGCGGAATTAAACAAAACACGTGCAAGAGTGTGGTCTGGCTCCACTCATCACCATAAACCATCCGTGCTCCCTGTGGTAGGTCACGGAGAGCTGACTCATGAAGTGAACTCTGTTCAATCCCTGCCCAGGTGCAGCAGGGCCAGGGGTGTTTGGGAGAGCAAGTCTAAGAAATGTGGAGGCCAGGGTTTTTGAGCTTTATATCAGCAAGTTAAAAAATCAACATAATTTGCAGAAACACCTTAAATAAGCTGATGTGATAATATATGACCTCAACTATTTAACACAATTTGAGCATATGAAACAGCCAGAGCATTGTTAAAGACATCATGTACTTTGTGCAGAGTTGTGAGTAAAATGATTAAGAACTTCAACACCAAGTCAGACTGCCTGGGTTCAAATTTTGGCTGTACCCTTAACACATTTAATATCCTGCAGTTTTGGGCAAGGCTGCTCAAACTCCTCCAGTTTCCTCATCTACAAAAGAAGACCATGTAGCACCTACCTCACAAGGTTGTCAGGAAGATTAACAGGAAATAATCCATGGAAAGTGATTATCACAGTACCTGGCACATTGTAACGTTCAGAAATGTTAGGTATTCTAATTGTTTTTTATTACTATGGTTACCATTAACAATGCTAACATAGAAAAAGGGTGGTGAACAGGAAATCGAGGGCTTGGGTTACTAGATAAAAGACAACCTCTCCGAGCCCAGTTTCCGTGTTTAGTGGGGATAACGACAAGGCTGATCTCCCTGGGTTATGTGTGATGTGAATGAGATGCTAATGAATATATAATTGACCCTTGAACAACATGGGTTTGGACTGTGCAGGTCCACGTATACATGGATTTTTTTTCAATAAACATACAGTTGACCTTCTGTATCCCCAATTTCTCAAACCTCACACAAAAAGGGTATTTTTAGTCCTGGTCAGGTGGCTCAGTTGGTCAGAGTGCCATCCTGTACACCACAAGGTTGCAGGTTCGATCCCTGGTCAGGGTGTATACAGGAGGCAACCTATTAGTGTTTTTCACATTGGTTTCTCTCTACCCCCCCAACTCCCTTGCCTCTCTCCCTAAAATCAATAAACATATCATTGAGTGATGATTAAAAAAACAAACAAACAAAAAAACCAGTATTTTCAATCCATGTATGTGAAGGATCAACTTAAGTTATATGCAGTTATTCAATGCGGTGGGCGTCAGCACTCCTAACATCTGTGCTGTGCAAGGGTCAGCTCTATGGCTCTTAGCCCAGTGCCTGGCATATAGCTCAAGACACAACTGATTTTTTTAAATTAAGTACTCAGGTGATTATATGTGCATAACTAAATAAACTTCTATTAAAATGCCAGGGGCGGGGGGAATAAACAGTTGCAGTGATTATTGAAGAGGAAAGAAGGAAAGGTCCTACTCTAAAGACAGATGGACAAGGAATGCCTCTCAGATGGCACGATCTAAGCTCTGGGTAATGAAAAGGAATTGGACATGTGAAAAGCCTAGGAAAAGAGCTAGAATGAAAGTTCAATGAGGAAAGGAATTTTTGTCAGTCCTCTTCATCACTGTATCTCCAGACTCTGGAAAATGCCTGGTCCATAGTAGGCACTCAGTAGTAATATACAAAATGAATAAAGAAAGTATATTTCTGGCAGAGGGTACAACAAATACAAAGGCCCTGGGGTAAGTACCAGTTGGGTGTGTTCAAAAAGAACAGAGGGGAGGCCACAGGGCTCCGTGCAGAGTGGACACACTGGCTGGGGTGTGGCAGGTGGCGACAGGGGGTAAGCTCAGTGAGGCAGGAGGGGTCAGATGACAGATGGCCCTGTCAGTCAAAGTTTAAACTTGATTTTATTCGTCTTTCAAAGAGATGTCACTGAAGGGTTTAAGCAGAGAGTGGTATAACCTGGTTCATTTCTTTAAAAGATCACTGTGGCTACTGTGAAGAGAAGTTACTATAGAGAAGCAAGAATGGAATCAGGAGGCCATCTGAGAGGCATTGGATCAATCTGAGCAACGGTGAGTTGGAGTTTTCAATCAGAGCAGTGGACTCGTTGATGGGCTGGATGGTGAGGAATGAGGGAAGAGGAGAAGAGTGGAGTAATTCTTGGGTTTCTACTTTAGGAAGCACAGATGTCTGTGTTATTTACTGAGATGGGAACAACTGGGATGGAGCAGGTGAGGAGAAGAAGAATAAACACCAGGAGTTCTGTTCTGAACTGATTCCCCTAAGACATATGAGTAAGGATGCTTACTAGGAAGCTGGTCAAATTAGGCTATAACTCTGAGGAGGTGGTCCACAGCAGAGCTACACATGTCAAGTCATCCAAAGTCAAGTGACAAGATCAGCTAAGAAGCTATATATAAGTTTTTATCAGGAAATAAGAAACCTGTAATCTATCATGTTTCTTCTCTGGTTGAGCTGCCAGAAAGTTCCAAACTCACCATACAAGACAATTATCTTCTCGGAAATTCTGGACATGATAATACACTCCTCTTACTTCCCCTCCTCTTTATGATATCGTCTTCTTTTACCTCAACTTTTTTTTGTAAGTATATATACGTACATAGACACACACACACACACGCACACACGCACGCATACACACATGCATATACATGAAAGGAGGTAGTACAGTGACATGATTTGGGGAGTCTGGCAGACTGGCTCCCACATTACCTTGACTAGTCTTCAGTGGCAGACACAGTACTTTAAAGTGATGTGTGGCGTGCGTCTCTGGTAGATTATAAGTCTCCCAAGGGCGTGAACTATGTCTTATCTTTGCATTGCTGTGAAATGGAACAATGCCGAGCCCAGAGCACGCAGACAGTACATGTATACTGATGGTGTGTGTCACATATCTGTAAATAAAAGGGGTTGAGGCCTTGTTCAAATATGATAAGGCTTAGTTCTAAGGATGTTTTAAACACAATATAGTGCCTGATTATATACCAATCAGCAATACAGACGAATGCTTGGTTAGTAAAAGTAAACTTTTCAATCCTAGAATGAAAGATTTCAAGCAGGAGGAGAAAAACTGAAGTGGCTTTAAAGATGCATGGTATTTAGACCCGTGGATGCGCACAGCAGAAAGGAGGCACAGAACAGGGACAATAAGGCTCCTATTTTTGTTACCAAAGGTATGAGCCCATACCTTTGGCCTGCCCCTTCCCGGTGAGCTGAGGCACCCGATGCTTGGCAGACTATGCTGGGCTGCAGGGTGAAGAGGGTGCCCTTCTGCAGGTGAGGCAAAGAGCCCAGAGGCTTGGCGGATGGTGGCATTTCAGCTGCCCAACTGCCTGGCCCAGAGGCAGCGGGAACCCTGGAGGACACCTCAAGGGGCAAGGCACTGCTTTCCCCAGTGGGAGCGATGATTGGGCCCAGCTGCAGAAGAACACTTGCCCACAGGTGGCCGAGCCACTGCAGCCTTCGAAACCGGACGTGCCACGAGCCCCAAGGGCAGGGAAGCTGGGCAGCCTCGGGAGGCAGTGGAGTCAGGGGCGTCTCCCCAACCTGTGAGATGGCAGCAGGGGGTGATTCTTACATTGAGGGGACTGAAGGCTAGAAATACGAATGGTAAGGGCCTCAGCCCACAGAAAGCTGCAAAGATGAATGGATGGGGCCAGAGGACGCCAAAAGCTGGAAAGATAACTGGATAAGGGGAAAGCCCTTGCCCCTGCCCTTCAGGTACCAGACCAGGGGTGGGACCAGGGGAGGCAGGCACAGGTGTCATAGAAGTCAGAGTGGTGGCAATGGGGAGGTCCTGGACCAAAGAGGCCTGTCAGTGGAGCCCGGGGAAAGAAGGGATTGGTTAGGAGGTGGACCCACCCAAAGCACTCAAAAGTTTAGGAAGTTAATTGGTCTTTCCAAGAAAGCACCTGGCCCATCCCACACCCAATATAGCCCCAGGGGAACAAAGAAACCCTCTTTCTTGCTCGAGGCTCACTGCTAAGGACCAGCTCTGCTCTCGCTCTTGGCTTGCTGTGCAGTACTGGCTCTGCTCTTGCTCATCACTTGCTGCTCAGGACCTGCACTTAGATGCTGCACTGGACCGTCCTCTCCATGGGCCTCCAGGAAGGAGTCCCTCTCTGGCTGAACTGGTGAAGCTTTTGCTGGTGTTTTCAACAGGCTCTCCCATCCAGGAGACACACCCTTGCAGCCCCAGCAGCAGCATGGCCATAGCCATGCTGGCTCCAGGTGCAGCCTCCAGAAGGGAGCCTGAAGCACAGCAGCAGCTAAGAACAAGCTAAGCTGCCTGGATGACCACTTAGCAACTGCCTTGGGCTCCAAAGCATGGTGCTTTAAACTGGAGCAGGAAGTCTGGGCACTGCCTTGGGTTCTGGTCTTGCTGAGGACAGCTGGGTTTGGCCTGGCTTCTGTAGAAGAAATGAGCTATGAGATGGGGAGTCCCCCGTTCTCCAAGATGATGCGGCAGTCAAATAAAACCTTCTTCCTTTTGCATTAACACCTGCCTCAGAGTCGGGCTTTTGTGGTGACAGGCAGCCAAACCTCCACTTTTGTTCCATAGTGTTCTGGCTGAAGGGAAATGACTTTGCAAAAAAATGCATAAGGAGAGGGGAGCTGGAAAAAACAGTGGGAACACAGTGTGGATATCCTTGAGAGCAACAACTTCATGATTTAGAGTTTTAGAAAGTTACACATTTCTAAGAACTTCAGAGATGTTTGAGGAAGATTACACAAATTCAATGTGTAGAATGGATGAGAATGCAGAGCAACCATTAACTTAGTCCAGGCATAAGTTAGTAAGAATCTGATGAAAAGGAGGCCACAGGTTCCAAAAAGTCCATGTCAACCAAACTTTGTGAGTGATAAGATATAGAGAAAAACAGACAGGAGAATCAGATTTTAATTTGGGGTTTGAGACCAAGCACTCAGCATAATTAACAGAAATCAGAGACAGAGCAGCAGAAAGTGTGATTTTAGAAGAAAGCTGGTACCTTCCATTTCATGCAGGGTGAGTTTAAGCTGAAAGTGGCCACCCCCACCTCCTGATGCCTACTCCTTACAGTACAATGAGCGTGCCATCTACTCAAGTCCTTGCCCAGAAAAATCTCTCCAAGTAGTATTTCCACATAAACATAATAGAAAAACCCTTCCATAATATACACTCTCAATGTTTGCAAAAGCAAACTGAAATGGGTAAAACCATAAACACAAAAATAAAAGGAAGGGCCAAATATTGTCTGCTTCTAAAAAGCACTATGATTTCACATTTGGGTTTTTTTTAATACAATTATATGATAAGATGCTCAATATTATTTAGCCATGAGAGAACTGCAAATTCATACCACAATGAGATAGCAGTACACAACTATTAAAATGGATAAACTTTTAAGAATCTAATAATAGCAAGCAACAACATGGATGCAGAGCAACTGGAACTCTCATACGTTGTTGTGAAATGGCACAGCCACTTCGGAAAACACTTCAGTTTCCTACAAAGCTAAACTTATACTTTCCCTATGAACTAGCAATCCCACTCCTAGATACTTACCCTAGAGAAACAAAAACATACATCCTTGCAGATACCTATATGAAAATATTTATAGCAGCTTTATTTACAATCATCAAACAACTCAAATGTGCATAAACTAGTGAACAGATAAACTACTGCATCCATACGATGGAACATTATTTTGTGACAAAAGGGAACAAACTGATAATACAGGCAAAAACATGAACTTATGTGGAAAAAAACAGACACAAAATGCTAAATAGTGTGTGGTTCTATTTATATGGTATTCTAGAAAAGGTAAAACTACAAATATCCTATATATATTTTAGTTATGGTGGCAGTAATAAACATTTATCAAAACTCTAAAAATGTACACTTATAAAGGTTGAATTTTCCTGTCAGGAAATTATTCCTCAATAAATCCAACTTAAAAAAAAACAACAAAACTATAGTATCTTAACCTTTGCTCAAAGAAAATTGTTAAAGCTCAACATTGTTATCTATGAGTACTCCGTAAAGTTCTAGACATTTCTTAACTAGCTAGAATATTACAAATGTCCTTAATACTGAAAAGAAATAAACCCCATGCTTTTTCCCTCTTTGAGCCTCAAAACATTCCTATGCAGAGACAGGGCATAGGATGTTGGAGTGCAGACGCAGCCTGAATGCTGGTTATTGAGGCACTAATGAAGTAAGTCTTGTTTGCTGGACAGCTGCTGGCTCCATTGTTCTTTTGTCACCCACAAGAAAGGGGATCTGTTAGGCTCCTGGAATGTGACCTTCTTGCAGGGGGGAGGGGGATAGCTGTTACATCATGTCCGGAAACCCTGCCTGCGAGATCCATTCACCAAGCAGCACAGAGAAAATGGTAAACACAAACAAAACAACAGCAATAAAAGACCCAAGACCTGTATTAAATAAATCTGTGCCACTCCTTAAAATCAGATCACTTCTAAGAACTATTTCTCAATACTTAATATTCCGTAGTTTATTTTGTGTGATTAATGTTGTCTCATTTTATTATCTTCATATTGTAACTGCAACCGAATATTTTTTTAGAGTGCAGATAATTTTTGTTATTCTTCAACAGACATTTTGCATGAGCACAACGCACAATCACTAATTCCACAACAATGGGAATAATTCCTTTATTTTTTGTATTATCAAATGCCTACCTAGATTCTTTACCATTTTACAGTTTGGTGATTCGTCAACCATTTTCACTTGAACAAGGGCTTTCACATACTTCTGATGATTATTTACAGTGAGAAATAACATCTTATACTGAAACCTAGTAGAGAGATGTGTGCACAGCACCAGTTTTACACAACAGGACTTATCCTTACCACATAAGATGTTCTCTATTAATAATTTTCTTTTTATTGCAGCCTTTAAAATGCAGGCAGACACCCACACAATTCATATCATGACCCATAATTTTAAAAATCATTGCATTGGAAGATGAAAAACAAACACAATGTCTCTGCATATTTGAAAACAAGTTTTCAAAAAATTCATTTGTTTTTAAACAAATGGGCGACCTTCCCGGAGGCGGACTCACAAGTCAGCACTCTGCTCATTCCTCTCGGTGGGGACCCCGGGGGCGAGCAGCAGAGGAAGGGGCAGTGGGCTGGGGAGTCCTGGCTGAAGAGTCAGGGCCCTGCTTCTTCCCTTTTTCATTCACCTTCACTCTCATTCCCTAACTTCTCCACACACACACACACACACACACACACACACACACACACACACACACACAGTGCAGTGAAGTAAAATTCAACTGGGTAGAAGAGAGCTGCAATACAGAGAAAAGTAAAGCACGGTTTTTCTTTAACCATTTGAGACTTCAGATGTGTCCATTATGATCATTCCTCAGGACCACAAGATACCTGAACAAGTTTAAAAGAACTGAATTGGCATGGAAATCACATGCAAAAAATATTTTCAACTCTCCCTAATTTTGAGTTTTTAAACTACTACTCAATATTATATTCCAGTATTACACACTGAAACTTTTGGGTATTTATAATAAATAGAGAAGAATTTTATATGAAGATTCAAAAACTTACTTTTAAGGACTCCCATAAGGGAAACTGGACCAATGAGAAAGGAATCTGAAGAGAGGAAAAAAAAAATCAAATAATTAGGCACAGAATACTTTGCCTAGCATGACTATATAAACTCATAATTATTGTTAGTGAGAACATTATTTCATTTTAACTATGTATATAATAAAGGTAACATTAAATGTATAGGTTTACTATACACATAATTTTTAGAAAACAAGTTATCAGTGACTGCTTTTCGCATTCCACTAACTCTTGCAGCCCATGGGACAGAAAATGATGCTTGATGCTGTTTTCAAGTGGAAGACAAGCACAATATGCAGCAGCTCAGCTACTAAAATGACAAAATTAGTATTTCCTATCATGTGTAATAAATAGCTGGCATATTTCTGCTTAAGAGCTAGAATTGTCTGTTCCTTAGCAGGTCAATTGTTAGGGTTTAAAAAAGAAGGAATAGGGGAGAGGGAGAGAGAGGGGTACAGAGCCAAGGAGGGAGAAGGAGCTGGGAGTGAAGAGGCAGTAAACAGGGAAAGGGCCAGAAAGGAAAGGGGGAGGAAAAAAGGGGAAGGGAAAGAAGAAAGAAAGAGCGGGAGGGCTGGGGGTAGTGAAAGAAAGAGATGGGGCAGAGGGGAAGTGAAGGAGGCGGTGAGAGAGAGGGGAAAAGGAAGAGGGGGATAGATTGAGGAAGGAGAAGAGAAGTTGGGGAGGGAGAAAGGGAGAGAAAAGGAAAGAAGAGGGAGACCAGAGGGAGATGACTGAGGAAAGGCTGAGAGGGCAAGGCAGGTGGAGGGAGGGAGCAGAGAGGGAAGAGAAGACAGACAGAGCCACTGGCAAGAGGAAGCTGGGACACTGGACCAGAGGGATTAGCATGGATGCAGCAAGTCCGCTCCCCTCAAAGAAGGAAGAGTTGATCAACACTGGCGGAGTACGGGGCTCCTGAACGTCTGATGTACACACAAGAGCAGCAAAGAGAAGCAAAATCTGTAATAATGAAGTATGAGTGGTGGTCTTAAACACCACACTTACATAAGACAACTAATGATTAATTGTATAACATTAAGAGATGGAATTAGCAGGCACTTTTCATGTGTCAGGCACTGTGCTAATAAGCACTTCATAGGTTTTAGTTCCCTGAGTCCTCACAATCCTGTAAGAGAGGTATTATTACCATCCTGTTTTATAGACGAGGACACAGAAGTTCAGAGAAGCTGTGTAACTAGCCTAAAGGCACAGTTAGAATTAAGAAGCCCAGACAATCTGACTCCAGTGCCCTGAGTAGTACTCTACCTAAAATACATCTAAGTGCACTTATCTGCATAAAGTACATTCAACCTCAGTATAATCTATTTGGTTTTAATTAAACTTTCCAACATTTTAAAAATAGAACCCTACCTCCACATTTCCTAAAAGAAAAGTGACTGAATCCCAACGGACCCCACCCACCAACCTATGGAACGTCCACCCACTGAGCCCACAGGCCGGTGCTGGGGAAAACACTGCTCACAAGCAGGCCACGGCCCCGCTCACTGCTGAGAGTGAATGCAGACTCTGAACACTAACAGCGTGTGTGTGTGAATCTGTGTGGCTTTGTGAGTGTGAGTGAGTGGGTGTGTTTGATCACAATTTTGAAGGAATTAATGGCCCATGAATTAAGGGCATTATATTACTTCTAAAATATTTATATATATTCAGAAATTAAGAATCTAACATCATCTCTCTATGCTGAACAAATGATAGCCCAGGGCTTGACAAGGGCCACAGAAAGAAGATCTGTCTTCCATTCAGACAGGAAATGGCGGTGAGGAAAAAAAAAAATCAATGTCAATAGATTAGTTTAAGCAGAATCTCAGAGAAGATCATCTTCATAAATAAGCAACATCCTACTCCATGTATCAAAGTGCTACAACAGGAGTCCAATTTAGTTTAGGTTTTTTTGTCATAAAATCATGAAAGCATCTGACACTGTCCATTCTGAAACTAAAGTATTGTATTTCCAATTAAATTAATTATCAAAACCAAAATTTTTATCAATACATAATATTTAATAAAATACTTAAGAGGAGAACAGGCAGTGGGACTAGAGATGATTTATGTTCTTCTTTGTACTCTTTCTTCTCAAATGTAAATGTATCACATTTTAACAAGAATATAAGTATTTCACACCTGTAAGATGCAAAGGCCTTATAACTTATTGTAACTGTCCACACTAGCATTCTTCACTTCTTGATTAAAATAATCCATAAAGTTGCCTTGTATGTTGTCTCCACTTTTTCAGTACTTAATACATAACATGAGGGGAATACAGGTTTACAGTTATTCATATGGAAAATAAATCTAATAATTAATAAATAATACAGGAATAAACTGTTTCATGTACTCACAGCTGTAAACCTACCTTTGCCCCGCCCTGTTTTAGATTTTGCCCATTTTCCTCTATTAAACATTATTTGTTAAATTGTTCCTTTAATTTAAAGAAGTAATCTTAAAATCACACATTTGAAACGGCCAAACTATCCCACTGGGTATTTATTTTTAAAAGTGAGCTGGCAGTAAATCCTAACTTTATTCTCTAAAACAAGATTAATCAACAGTCTAAGGTAATTAAATGTGCTATAAATGTTTAAATAATTAAATTTATTTCTGGTTTCTGGTAGTGAAATATCGCTCATAAGATAAACTCCTGATGTGTGAAAAATTTTCAAATATTTTTCAAGTCAAAATTGTAATGCATGCATCTTGTCATTTACCATATGAAGAAACAGTAATGAAATGTGTTCCCCAGCAAACATGGCTCTACAGAGAAAACAAACAGTTCTCTCAGCTTCACAGTTCCCAGCGAGAACTGTCAGAAAGCTAGCTCCCTCCCCATGTCTGGTTTGGTGTTATATAACAGTAACGTTTCTTCAAAATGTAAAATTTAAAACCCCAAACAGATGTAAGCTGTTATTCTAAAATGTTTTATAGATGAAGAAAATGTATAACTATACTCAAAGGTCTTATATTCCAAACACAACATACCCATTTTATTGCACTAAAAGTTACAAAATGGCTCACTGTTTTGACCTTTTTAATGCTTCCATTTAAGATGTTTTGTTTGAATAAAGTTGTTAAGACCCAGGGCACTAATAAGTGAGTGGCAGTAAACCCAGCTACCATCAAAGAGGCAGATGTAGAAGGAAAAAACCCTGCTAAAATTTAACATGGATTCCACTAGTAATAAGCATAGCAACAATTCTATGCAAGAGTGTATGTGAGGATTTCATGTGAAATAGAGAAAATGAAATCTTGGGTGTGGTAAATGGGAAGGAAGTGCTGGGTGTTACTAAAGAAATAAAGAATGTACAAAATTACATTACAAGCACACTTTACCTTTCACCAAGTACTGGACAAGAATCATCCTTGAAGCCAATAAATGCTTATTAACACTAAGATTTTAAAATAAATGCCTGTAACACCTTATAAGTCCTTTAACTAATAATGATGTAATTTATAATATACTTGAGATATGAATATAAGACTTGTATCATTTAGCTCTATAATTCTATTTTTCATTGGAAAAGTCAAATTAAAACACCAATTCACTTTCAAAAAAAATAAAAAGGACTTGACTGTAAGCTGCAATGAGCGATCAAGGAAGCCTAAGGAATAGGAAAGTATATTTTAAAAGCCGTGAAAACTGTCATACTTTCAGAAATAATCCCAAAAATTTTCTAGCAATAAGACCAAAAAAAAAAAAATAACAGAAACTGCTAAAGACCTCAAATCAGAACGGGTTTGAAGAACAGCATGGATACTGGGGTGGGTCCGAGCGCTGGCCATTCCAATTTACAAGAGATCCCACTGGGAATCTCCTTTTTGTTGCATGACTGTGTTCAAATTTCTGTGCTTGATTTAGGATTTTTCATTCTAGTGTCACTCAACAATAAAGCCATTTTTCCTCTTAAATGCTCTGTGCCTTTTCCCATTCAACCCCAGTGGTAACCAAGGGCAAATGAAGTTGAAGACCTAAAAACCTTCTGTCCCAATGTGACTTGTTATTAAATTAAAAAATAAAAAAGTGAGAACCATTCAAATCTGGTCTGCTAGCATATGACATACAAAAAATTTTATATATAACAATAAATATATTATTTTTAAATTTAATAACTATAACCCATTTATGTTCACTTCACATAGAGAAAATAATGTATACATAATGAAGGAAATTACCTGGTAAACTAAAAGTAGGAAAAATTGAAAGTGAATTATTCCTCATATTTCTAAAACATAATAAAATTCCTGAAGCATCTTTCCACAGAAGACAAACATGAACAAAAGAGTATTAAATCTAATACTGAAAAGGAGATGAATGTGAGTAGTTGCATTTTCAAGTACACCTGTCAGATCCCAAAGGCAGGAGCATTCTTGGTATCAAAACTTAATACAAAGCTATAGTAAGCAACACAGTGCAGTAGTTGCATCAACAGAAACATATAGACCAATGGAGTAGAACAGAGAGCTCAGAAGTAAACCCCTGCATATAGGATCAAATGATCTTTGACAAAATCGTTCAGTGGGTAAAGGATAAGTGGTGCTAGGCAAAGCAGATATTCACATGCAGAGGAATTAAGTTGGACCCTTACATTATACCATATACAAGAATTAACTAAAAATGGATTAAAGATCTAAATGTAAGGCCTGAAACAGTAAAATTCGGAGGAAAACCTTCATGACATTAGGTTTGACAATGGTTTCTTGGATATAAATACCAATCCACAAGCAAAAAAGCAAAACTAGATAAATGGGATTAGATCAAAATTTGAAACTTCTGTGTATCAAAGGACACAATCAAACAGATTGAAATGAAGAAAATATTTGCAAATCATGTATCAGATAAGGAGTCAGTGTTCAGAATATATAAATAACTCCTACAATTCAACAACAAAAGAAACAAACTCAATTTTTAAGTGGGTAAAGAATCCAAATAGACATTTCTCCAAAAAAAGATATACAAATAGCCATCAAGAATATGAAAAGATACTCAAAATTACTAATCATTAGGGAAATGCAACTCAAAACCACAATGAGATTATTAGGAAACTACTATAAAAAAAAAACCCCTCAGAAAATAACATGTATGGGAGAGGATGTGAAGAAATTGGTAGGAATGTATAATGGCGGCCACTTGGAAAACAGTATGGAAGTTCCTCGAAAAATTAAAAACAGAACTGCCATATGATCCAGCAATTCCACATCTGGGTGTACACACTAAAGAACTGAAAGCAAGGTCTCAGAGAGATATGTGTACATTCATGTTCATAGCAGTATTTATTCATAGTAGCCAAAATGGAAGTAACCCAAGTATCCATTGATGGATACAAAAAATGTGGTATAAATGCACAAGGGAATATTACTCAGCCTTAAAAAGAAAATTCTGACTTGCTATAAAATGGATGAACTTTGAGTACATTACAGTAAGTGAAATAGGCTAGTCACAAAAAAATACTACATGATTACATTTATATGAAGTATCCAGAGTAGTTCAATTCAGAGAAACAAAAAGCAGAATGGAGGCTGGGAAAAGAGGAGAATGTGGAGTTACTGTTTATTGGATACAGAGTCTCAGTTTTGCAAAATGAAAAGAGTTTGGGAGACTGTTGCACAACAATGTAAAAATGCTTAATACACCTGAATTGTACACTTAAACATCGTTAAGATGGTGTTATGTGTATTTTTACCAACATTTAAAAATATTTTTTAATTTTTAAAAAATACTCTAAAAAGGCAAGCTACAGACTGGAAGAAAATATTTGAAAAACATCTGACAAGGAACTTCTAATCAAAATATATAAAGAACTTTCAAAATTTAATAAAAAGAAAGAAAAGCTAATAACCCAATTTTTAAAGTGCATGAAAGACTTGAACAACTTTTCACAAAGAAATATATTCACATCACTAATATAAACACATGAAAAGATAATCAACATCATTAGCCAGGGAAATGTTAGTTAAAACACACTGAGAAAACAGCCTGGTGGTTCTTCAAAAAGTTACACATAGAATTACTATACAACATAGTTATTTCACTCCTAGTTAAATACCCAAAATAGTTAAAAACAGGGCCTCAAAACAGATACTTGCACACAAATCTTCAATGCATCATTATTCACAATAACCAAACAATGCAAGTGTCCATCAACGAATTAACAGATAAACAAAATGTGGTAAATCTGTACAATGGAATATTATTCAGCCATAAAAAGAAATGAAACTCTGATATATGCTATAATATAGGGGAACCCTGAAAACATTAAGCCAGATTGGAAAGGACAAACACTGTGCGATTTCACCTACATGAAAGAGCTAGAAGAGGCAACTAATAGAGAAAGAAACCAGCTTAAATGTGTCCTGGGGCTCAAGGAAGAGGGGAATGGGGAGTCATTGCTTAATAAGTACAGAGTTTTTCTGTACGAAGTTATGAAATAGTTTCAGGAGTAGACATTAGTGATCGTCATACTACATTGTGACCAATACTGAAGTGTACGCTTAAAGTGATAAAAATGGCAAATTTTATGTTATACCTATTTTACCACAATTTTTAAAATACTTTTAAAAAGCACACTTTGAAGTGCCATTATACAACCACTAAAAAAGCTGAAATGAACAAGACTGACAGAACCAACTAAAGGTAAGCATGTGGAGCAACCACAACTCTCATATTTTGCTGGCAGAATTTAAAACAATCACTTTCAAAGGGGGTTAGCTAAGTTTTTATTTGATCCAGAAATTACACCCCTAGGTATGTGTTCAAAAGCAATGACAATATATGTTCATAAGATCGGTCCATGAATGTTACACCAGCTTTGATCACAACAGTTAGTGCCCATGAACAGGAGAAAGGCTGTAGAGATTGTGGCATATTCACACAGTGGACTACTAGGAATAAAATGGAAAGAACTACTGATACCCACTATAGCAGGGATGATTCTCATACACATTGCGTCAAGCAAAAAAAGCCAGACACAAAAAGAGTTTATACAGTATGATTCTATTTATATAAAGTTTTAAGAAAAGGCAAACTACCTGAGTGGGCAGACTGATTGGGAGGGGACACCAGAGCATGTTCTGGGGACGTGGAAATCTTCAATGTCAAAATAGGGGTGTGGATTGCATGACTATATTCATTCTTCAAAATGATACATCTATGATATGTGATTCAATGTGTAAATATTTTATCTACAAATATAATCATAAAAAGTATAACAGTAATCAAGGTGAAGCATGGGCGGAGATATAGATGATAAAATGGCAGAATATTGATAACTGTTGAAGCTCAGTGGTGGGTACTTTGGGGTGCATTATACTATTGTTTACCTTATTTATGTTTTAATTTTTTCTTCAAAAAATAAGTGTACAAGTAAAGCATGACCACATTCTCATTATTAAAATTCATATACAGAAGCCTGGAACTTAAAGGTCAAAGTGAGCTTCCTACCTTCAGTTAACGGAAGTTAATTGACATTAATAGTTTGGGATATCGGTTCTCATTTATCAATATATTTAGTTTTAGCCTTTTTTTAAAAAATTAGACATTAGTTAGTACACATATAAGACCAAAATTTGTTTTTTCCCCTAAACAATGTTTTATAGATATTTCCATGTTGATTAATATAGTTGTCATTTCTGACCATTGCATAGTATCTCACAATATTTAACTATCCCTTGATGATTTATTTCTAATTTTTCCCCATAAAACACTATTTTTTGTTTCACTAATCACTTATAATACACATGAGATTCTAGTATAGCATACAGGTTATAAATATATAATTTCTGAACACACCAAATAACATGGAAGGCTAAAGCCCAATATTAAACATTCATTAGCATAATTATTCTTAAAAATGTTAACATTCGGGAATATCAGAGCAAAAAGAAATCCCCTTAGGTATCTTCATAACTTAAGAAATCCATCAAATTGAAAATGAGAAAGTTCCACTGGCTTTCATATGTCAAGTGAGTGATTTTTTTTTTAAGATTTTATTTATTTTTTAGAGAGAGGGGAAGGGAGGGTGAAAGAGAGGGAGAGAGACATCAATGTGTGGTTGCCACTTGTGCACCCCCTGCCGGGGACCTGACCCACAGCCCAGGCATGTGCCCTGACTGGGAACTGAACCGGCGACCCTCTGGTTTGTAGGCCAGCACTCAATCCACTGAGCCACACCAGCCAGGGCTCAAGTGAGTGACTCTAAACACCGTTCAATATTAACTGACTCCTAGCAAATGTTCAATACTTGCATCAGACACATCTCCATAGGTCTATAAACACTACTTATGCAGAGAAATTATGGTATCCAGAACAACCATCCTATACCTGAATTAGCAGAATATAAATATGAGGTCACAAGTAGCTACAACTTGTGCCCTAGCAAAAAAAAGAAAAAGAAAAAAAAGAAATTATTTTTGGTATTTGAGGTCCTTCAGAAATAAAATTAGAAACATATATGAAGTTTTCCATTTATTTAGGGAAGTTTAAAAAAAAAAGTACCTTTTTATTTCAATTACAGTTGACACAAAATTAGTTTCAGGTGTACAACCTAGTGGTTAGACATTTTATAACTTACTAAGTGAGCACTCCAATACATCTAATACCCATCTGACAGCATACAGTTACTGTAATATTACTATGTTCCCTACGCAGTACTTCATATCCCCATGACTATTTTGTAACTACCAGCGTGCACTATTCTTAATCCCATCACCTTTTTCACCCAGCCCTCCAACCCACTACCATCTGGCAACCGTGAAATGCTCTCTTTATCTATGAGTCTGGAAAAAAAAAAAATCTCTATATAAATATACACACATACACATACAGACACACACGTATACACTGATCCTCTCAGTGGTTCATTTATTTTCACTGGCTTCTTTGTTTTTTAACTCTTTCAATTCAGTTTTTCTAAAGAACAAAATAAATGAACGAACAAAACAGATTCAGATACTGAGAACAGACTGACATTTTATTGGCTTCTTTAAGGAACTATGGGTTGCCCCACAATTCTTATGATAACTACTCAACAGTTAGGACGATTTTTGCTAATGAAACCTGAAATTGTCCTTTTATGGATAAGAAGCCAATGAAGAAGTTCATTTTCAGTTCTTCAGAGTCATTTCCAATATGTGAAGCAGTGCTGACTGAAGCCTTCCAAGGAAACAGCCCGAGTAACAGAGGGGAGTGCTGGAGACTCAGAAATGTTAAAACCAGAATTCCTGTCGAGATGTTAGAACTGTGGCACAGGGTCAGGAAACAGATGTTTTCAGTTGGAATCTGCATGCAAACTTTAATCCCTTACAAAATATAATGAGGTTATTCTTAAGATTTTCATCTGCAGCTGAGAATGACATTAACATGCATAGTTCAGTTGTTATTTCCACCTACAACTCCTTCTCCCCTCCACCCCCAATCCCTACTGGCACATTTAGCTCTTTACTCAGAAAGCAAAAAATAAGAGTGAGGAAAAATGAGTAACCAACCCCTCAGAAGTCCTACAATAGAAAGCAGACTATGTTACTTATTTTTCTATCAATTGCTCTTGTAAATTAAGGCACATGCTTAATTTTCAGGTTTTCCCCATTTCTGGTTTTTCAGTAATGAAAAAGCCCTAATTGATGGTTTCCCAAACTCTAAAAATAAAAATAAAATTAATTAAATTTAGAAGAGTAACCAAGAATAAACATCTCGCCTAAAATTCAAATCATTTGTAGAGATACATCCTTTGAGCATTTATGCAAAATTACAACTTGAAAGAATCATGAAAAATAAAAATAGGTTTGTATAGTGGTTAGACCACATGAATAGTTCACCTGTTTCCCCACTCCCTCGCACATACTTACCTTTCTCTCTCAGCACCACTCCAACCTCCCCACAAAATCCATTGGTAGGAAAAACATATTAGAAAGTAGCCCCACCCTGGCCAGTGTGGCTCAGTTGGTTGGAGTGTCATCCTGTATACCAAAAGGTTGTGGGTTCGATACCCAGTCAGGACACATATGTAGGTAGTAGGTTCGATCCCTGGTCTGGAGGTGTACAAGAGGCAGCCAATTGAGGTTTCTCTCTCTCTCTCTTTCTCTCTCTCTCTCTCTCTCTATTTCTCTCTCCCCCCCTCCCCGCCCCGTCCTCCTCACACAGTAAATAACAGTAATACTAGTTTATGCCTATTAATCAATTAGGAAAGAAAGGAAACAAACTTTAGCATCTGATACAGATTTTAAAAGATAATGGGAAAAATATTTACTAATAAATGGGGGAACAAGAAATTAAGCCAGATTATCTTAGTCAGTGTTGCTGCACTACCCAAGCAAACCTCATGTCTCAGTGGCACCTCACACACTGGCTTTCCCACTCAAGCACACGTCAGCCTTGGGTTGGCGTGGCTGCCCTCATGCGGTGACCTGTGCTCCAATCTCTAGACCCAATTAGAAGGAAAAGGCTTAATCTGAGACATGCCATTCTCAAGACAAAAGGCAGAAGAAAGTATTGACAGAGATTTGTAAGCACTCTTCAAGCTCTGTTCAGAACTAGAATGCTGTCACTTCTGCATATACTCCACTTGCCACACGTCACAAGGCCAAGCCTGACCATGGACCAGGGAGGAACTGCAAATGATTTAACAGGAGTCAGGGAAGTACAACCGATCCTCTCACAGTAAAAGAAGCAAGAAGATGAGAGCTATAATATCATTTATACCATACATCTTACAACTTCCATGCCTATTGCTTTTCTCCTCGTTGTTCCTAAGTCTAGGCAAAAGCATACATCCACAACCATTAAGGGAATGAAGAAAAGAAAGGCCAGGCCTGACAATGATCCCAGGAAGATGACAACATGAACTCATCCTTCTTTACCTCCACTATCATTCTTTAATCTGTCTTATGCAACACACACAGGCCTAGAGCCTGCAGACAGCTCATGGAATTGAGGACCTGGCCTCTGTGGAGTGTAGAGGAGGGAAATGGGGTCTGTGAGGTTTTAATCTTTCTGGAAGCTGGGCAAAGGCCTCAAGACCAGCTTCTTGGCACCCTGGAAAAAAAAGACTTTAAATTAATCGTTCCAGAAAAAGCCTGGACTGTGGAGATCAGATGACCCTTGGGTGGGGGGCTTCTTTCTCTGAACCATTAGACACCAGGACCAGAACTGTGCCCTAAGGAGCTAATAAGGAAATTATGACAACACAGAAGGGGGCTGGGCACCCAAAGAGACAGTGATCAGTCAGGACTAAAGGAGAAAACTCACCGTCAGAGCTGCTTGAAGACAGAGAGGTCATATGGGTCAGGAAAATAACAAGGGAACTTAGGGAGATTTAACTACAACAGAAAGATGTCTTACTGGATCTGAAAATATGATTTTCCAAATAAACCATACAGTAGATAACTGAAGGAAAGAATGGGTTGTGGCAAAGGTCCAAATCTGTGGTCTGTAAGATCAAATGGAAAAAATAGCTCAAAGCAGCAAAACAGAACCATGACAGAAAAGATGAGAGACTTGGAGGGCATGATAGCAGATAACAGACTATGGAAAGAAAGCTGGTAGCCAAACACTACACCTAGCACCTGGCAGGAAAAATAAAATGGATGGAAACACACGAAATGTACTACTCACATACCGCAGGCAGCAAACTAACCTATGAAAGAATTCTGACTAGAGAACAAATTAGAACAGAGACTCTCTTGGAAAGAATGGAAGAGATAATCAAGAAATAAACTTTGTATTTGCATTTGCTTCACCTCCATATATAGTTTCATGTCTTGTATCAATTCCACTCACTCTACAAGTATAAGAAATAAAAACAAATGCTGCCAATTCAATAGTAAATCTAATTCTAACCATTAGGAGGCATTTCTTAACACATTGCATACCGTTCACGAGTTTTCTCGTTTTTCATGCGCCGTTATGGACTTTAGATGTCAACACACTGTCTTGTCTACATCGAATGAAGCGATCGCATTGGTGGAAACCGTGCAGGTCAATCTCCAAAAAACTATATCATTGCACGAACCCATAAAGCATTGCAGTTACATTGTATTTTGGTCATTCGACCCTGGCGTATGTCTTAGAGATTTCTATGCGGTATGCAATGTATTAATTTCATAAGTGCTAAAATGTAAAAAAAAAAAAAAATGCTTTTAGAATCATGAAATATGACAGTTTTATATACAGTTTAAATGAATAATGAGTAACTATCTGGCAACATGTAATAAATTCTAAGTCAGAACTCTTGAAACAAAACAGAGGTACAGCAAAGCAATATCTAGTAAGAGTTGAACAGTATTAAATTGTCTCAGGAAAATCTAGGCGATCAGAGAGAGCTAAAGATAGGAGGAGTAAAAAGAATCCTGAAGTTCTCAGCTGGACTTGAGAAAGGTAGAAGGGGAAGGAAGTAATGTATTGCAAAGTTCTCACCTTGCTGAATAGGGTAGGAGGAGGAGGTAGAAAAATGAACCAATCATAGCCAAGTTGAGTTGCTAAGGAAAAATCACTATCTCATTTTCAAATAATGGTAAATACATATTCCTAATTAAAAGTACAGGGAAAGGAAAGGTAATCATTAATGGAACGGAAAGCTCTAGTAGAGTTTCCAAAGTAAATGCATTAAAAAAAAATCCAAAATAACTTGATCAAACCAGAAAAAATTAGAAAAGTGATAAGAAACCACAAGTAAAAATATATAACAAAGTTAAAAGAAAAATTATTTATACAACCGTTTGTGAAAAATCAAATTATTCCATTAAAAGACCTAGATAAATTCTGTTTAAAAGAAATATTCTGTTTAAAATAAAATTATGTGAAATGCTTAAAAGAATAAGCACAGAAATTAGGATTTTTTTTAAAGAGAAATTAAAAGCCACGATGAAGAAGATATATTATAAACCCAACTCAACCACACAGCAGTTCAATGAATTAGACACTGAAACTAGATAGGGATGTCTGCTATCAGAAGTATTTATCAACATCCCTCAAAGGTTCTCATAAACACAGTAAGACAAGAAAATGAAATAAACAGGCATAAATAGTAGGAAAGGAAGGTAGGAAGGAGAATGAAACGGAACCCTTTTAATCCTCACGTAATGACTTTTGCCTTAGAAAACCCAACAGTTTCCAGTAAAACTGTTCTAGATTAAATCAGAAAATTGAGTAATGTGGCTGGTTGCAGAAAAATTTGAAAATCAATACCTTTTAAACACATCCTATCAATTAATAAGTTCCAAAAAATTAAATTGTGGGCAGGGGGTTGAGTCAGTTCACAACAGGAACAAAAACTAGAAAATACCTAGAAATAAATTCAACAAGAGGGAGCATATGACCTATAATATATAAACAAAACTATAAAACTATATCTAAAGACATCAAAGAAGGTCTGAAAAAAATGTAGAAACTATACTACATTATTCTCAGTTCTCCCAAGCTTAATATATACATTTCATACTCTTTCAGCTATAAAGTTGTCCTTTTAAAAATAGCATATTTTTTTTTATTGAATTTATTTAGGTGACATTGGTTAATAAAATTATGTAGGTTTCAGGTGTACCATTCTATAATACATCCTCTGCATATTCTATTGCGCGCTCACCACCCCAAGTCAGTCCCCTTCCATCACCACTTACCCTCCCTTTACCCTCTTCTGCTGTCCTCCCCCAACCCCCTTCCCTCTGGCAATCACCAACTTGTCGTCTGCGTCCTTGAGTCTTTCCTTTTTCTTCTTTGCTTAATCCCTTCACCGTTCTCACCGAGACCCCACCCACCTCTCCTCTGACAGTTGTCAGTTTCTTCTCTGTATCAAAAATAAATGTACAAAATAAAAATAGCATATTGATCTTAACACTTCCATAGAAGAAAAATGCCCATTTTCAAGAATATTTTGAAAAACATGAGCAAGGGTGGTAGGGGGAGGAGCAGAATTTAGGTTAATATATCAGAATATACTATAAAGTTTCTTTAATAAAATCAAGTCATTATTAGTCTAAAAGTAGATTAAACTATATATGGGAATTTAATTTATAAAATGTTGGGGAAAGGTGCTAGCATAATATACTAAAGGCAGCCGGAAGAAAACAGGGCCCATCTTAATTCAGGCACAAAAAATAAAAACTACACTGATTAAATGGGAAAAAAAACTATTTTGATTAAGAACTCTCCAAAAAAGTAAGACAACTTAAGTACATTCACTATACAGATAAAGGAGGCCTTAACTCCAAAAGCTATAAATGAGAAGGCAGGCATATTTTTATGTAGAAAACCACATAAAAAATTAAAAATGTCTACAGCAAACGATGGAAAAGCAAAAGAATAGATAATTGCATTGGGGGAAATATTTCCAACACAGAGGGCAGAGACTGAAAATTTATAAACACAAAGAGCTATTACAGACTGACAAGATCACTACGGGGTAGGGGATGGCAAAGGACAGAAAAGGGGCAAATTCACAGATGAGCAATTCCCAGCGATCAGTGATACCAAGAAATAAACACAAGACACTCATATTCAGGGAAATGCAAATTGAACTATGAAGGAGGTTATTGTTTAACATCAATCAGAATGGCAAAACTGATTAAGACCTGTTATACTGTTTCAGGCAGTAAGGGAAGAAAAGGGTCCTCTCAGACAAGCTGGAGGATGTGTGAATTGCTAGGGTGTTTTTTTTGGTTTTTTGGTTTTTTTGGTTTGCTTTTTGTTTTTGTAAAGTTTTTTAAAATTTTTTTTATTATTCAAATACATTTCTCCATTTTCCTGCCACCACTTTCCCCTGCCTCACCCACCCCACCTCCGACCCTCAATCCTTCCCCACTTTGGCTTTGTCTATGGGTCCTTTATACGTTTTCCTTGATTTGACCCATCCCCTTCTTTCCCCTGTTACTCTCATCCCTCCTTCCCTCTCGGTACTGCCGTCGGTTTTTTTTCTTTCAATGTTGCTATTTTTCTTGGTTGTTTGTTTTGTTGATTAGGTTCCACTTATAGGTGAGATCAAATGGTATTTGTCTTTCACTCCCTGGCTTATTTTGCTTAGCATAATGCTCTCCAGATCCATCCATGCTGTTGTGAAGCGTAGTAGCCCCTTCTTTCTTTCTGCTGCATAGTATTCCATTGTGTAAATGGACCACAGTTTTTTGATCCACTCATTTATTGATGGGCGCTTAGGTTGCTTGGCTACTGCAAATTGTGTGGCTATGAGCATTGGGGTGCATAGGTTCTTTTGAACTGGTGATTTGGGATTCTTATGGTCTAATCCCAGCAGTGCAATGGCTGGGTCAAAAGGCACTTCCATTTTTAGCTTTTTGAGGAAATTCCAAACTGTTTTCCACAGTGGCTGCACCAGTCTGCATTCCCACCAACAGTGTACTAGGGTTCCCTTTTCTCCACAACCTCACCAGCACTTGTTGTTTGTTGATTTGTTCATGATGGCTATTCTGACTGGTGTCAAGTGGTATCTCATTGTGGTTTTAATTTGTATTTTTTCTGAAGGCTAGTGATGATGAGCATACTTTCATATGTCTCTGGGCCCTGAGTGTGTCCACCTTGGAGAAGTGCCTGTTCAGATCCTTTGCCCAGTTTTTAATTGGACTGTTTGTCTTCCAGGAGTGGAGTCGTGTGAGTTCTTTATATATTTTAGAGATCAAACCCTTGTGTGAAGTATCCTCTAGGACTTTTATGGTGTCCCAACATGTATTTTTATAGCTCTTGAGTTTATTTTTGTGTATGGTGTAAGTTGGTGGTTGAATTTTTTTTTTCTTTTTTTTTTTTGCATGTAACTGTCCAGATCTCCCAATACCATTTGCTGAATAGACTATTTTTACTCCATTTTATGCTCCTGCCTGCTTTGTTGAATATTAACTGACCATAGAGACATGGGTTTATTTCTGGGCTCTCTATTCTGTTCCATTGATCTATGTGTCTGTTCTCATGCCAGTACCAGACTGTTTTCTTTTACACTGGCCTTATAATATAGTTGGATGTCAGGTACTGTGATCCCTCCTACTTTGTTCTTCTTTCTCAAAATTGCTGAGGCTATTCAGGGTCGTTTATGGTTCCATAAATTTTTGAAATGTTTGTTCCAGATCTGTGAAATACGTTATTTCTATTTTAATAGGGATTGTGTTGAATCTATAAATTGCTTTGGGTAGTATGGACATTTTGATGACGTTAATCCTTCCAATCCATGAACATGGTATACGCTTCCATTTATCTGTGTCTTCCTTAATTTCTTTCTTCAGTGTTGTATAGTTTTCTTAACACGGGTCTTTTACCTCCTTGTTTAAGTTTATTCCTAGGTACTTCATTTTTCTTGTTCCTATAGGAAATGGGCTTTTTCCTCTGATTTATGCTTCTGCTATTTCATTGTTGGTGTACAAAAATGCCTTCGATTTCTGAATATTGACTTTGTATCCCACTGCTTTGCCAAATTCACTTATTAGGTTGAATAGTTTTTTGGTGGAGTCTATGGGGTTTTCTATGTACATTATCATGTCATCTGCAAACAATGACAGTTTTACTTCCTTCTTTCCAATTTGGATGCCTTTTATTTCTTTTTCTTGTCTGATCGCTGTGGCTAGGACTTCCAACACTATGTTGAATAGAGGCGGTGAAAGCGGACATCCTTGTCTTGCTCCCGATCTTAGTGGGAAAGCTTTTAGTTTTTGCCTGTTGAGTATGATGTTGGCTGTAGGTTTTTCATATATGGCCTTTATTGTGTTGATCTATGCTCCCTTTACTCCCACTCTGATAAGTGTTTTTATCATAAATGGATGCTGTACCTTATCAAATCCTTTTTCTGCATCTATTGATATCATGTGGTTTGTCTTTCCTTTTGTTTATGTGATGTATTACGTTTATTGATGTGCAAATATAGAACCATCCTTGCATCCCTGGGATGAATTCCACTTGATTGTGGTGGATGATCTTTTTAATGTGTTGCTGGATGCATTTTGCCAATATTTTGTTGAGGATTTTAGCATCTATGTTCATAAGTGATATTGGCCAGTAATTTTCTTTGTTGTGTCTTTATCTGGTTTGGGGATTAGGGTGATGCTATCCTCATAAAAAGAGTTTGGAAGTCCTCCCTCTTTTGGGATTTTTTGGAATAGTCTGAGAAGGACAGGGGTCTTCCCTAAATGTTTTATAAAATTCTCCTGTGAAACCATCCGGTTCATTGCTTTTGTGTGCTGGGAGTTTTTTGATTACTGCTTCAATTTCACCAGCTGCTATCAGTCTGTTCAAGCTTTCTGCTTCTTCTTCATTCAGTGTTGGAAGGTTATATTTTTCTACAAATTTGTCCATTTCATTGAGGTTTTCAAATTTCTGGGCATATAAATGTTCATAGTACTTTCTTACAATCCTTTGTATTTCTGGGGTATCAGCTGTAATTTCTCCTCTTTCATTTCTGATACATTATTTATTTGGGTCCTCTCCCTTTCTTTCTTAGTGAGTCTGCTTAAAGGCTTGTGATTTTGTTTATCTTTTCAGAGAACCATCTCCTGGATTTGTTGCTAGTTTTTTTAGAAATGTTTTAATCTATAAACATTTATTTATAAAACATATCTTTAGATATAGTAAACTCACTCAGAAGTACATCCACCCAAAATAAAGCATGTCTAAACAGAGATGTTTACTACAACACTGTTCACAGTGGCTAACACCTAGAAGCAAAGTACACTAATGTCATTACTAGGGAAATAATTGGACTAATAATTTGTACCACAGAATAGTAAACAGTGATTTAAAAGAATGAATTAGAACTATAACAACTGACATGAAGAACTTCTATAGGTATTAAGAGAGAGAAAAACAAAATATTAAAAATATGCATTGTATAAGCCATCTTTTATTAAAGCATAAAACCACTGTATTGGATATAATTTTGATAGTATGGGAGCAAATATAAAAGGATACATATTAAGTTATAAGTATGGGTTATTAAGAGTTGAGGGAGGAACGGAAGTTGAGTAAAAATAAGAGGGGAAAAAACAAAAACATATCAGGTATGATATAATCATCCTTAGGCATTTTTAACACAGACACAGACATACACACACACATAACTTTATAACACACATATATGTTAAAAATTATATATATATGTAACTTTAAAAGAGTGCAAAAACTAGAGAGATATACCAAGACAGAATTTTAGAAAGTCTGAGATATTAGAGAAACAGTATCGAATTTTATCCTGTGCCACCTTGGAGCCCCAGTGCCTGTCACAAATGCTGAGCACATTACAACCATCAAAAAAATACTTACAGCATAAGAAAAAAGAAAAGGCAGTGAGGGTGGAATATAACCAGGGCTTCTTGGAGAAATGGCTATTTCCAGTATTAGGGTAGGAAATATACAAGATGAGCCTGGAGCATCTTGTAGTAACAAAAGTGAGAAAAATCTTAATTTAAAAAATAATCAAAATCAAAACCCAATACTCACATTAATAGGCTTATGTCAAAGGAACACAGGAGCCAACTGAAAGGATACCAAATGGCCCAAACTGGAACACTTCAGGCAACAAAATAAAGTAATATTGGATTATAACCCAAAGTATAAAATAAACATCCAGGAATCATACTAATACAATAAATGATAGAAAAAAGAGTAAATTAGAAAGGACAAATCTATAGAGAAGAATTACAAATAATTCACGCAGTTAAACTGCCCTCAAGCAGGGGGAGCGTGACTCCCACTCCGTCAGTGGGGGCTGCACAGCGTGCCTGCCTTCCAAAGAGGACACTGTGGGAAGGGGGAGAGAGTAACTTTGTGGTGGAGGAAACTGACAAGCACTGACTTGGCCAAGTGATCAAGGTCAAGGCCATGTTGGTACTATGTACCCTAACATTAGCCTAGTTATGGGAAAAAAATATTAGACAAATCCCTATGAAAGGTATTCTGCACCCTACACCTGCAGGAGTTGACCAGAACTCCTAAAATGTCAGTCATCAAAAGCAAAGAAAGTATGAGAAACTGTCATAACCTAGAAAAGTGTGCAGAGACATGTCAACTAAATGTAATGTGATATCCTAGATGGGATCCCTGAAGAGAAATAAGACATTAAATAAAAACTAAGGAAATCTGAATAAAATATAGACTTTAGTTAATAACAATGTATTGATATTGGTTCATTAACTGTAACAAATATATTAGTAATGGGAAACGGAGGGCAGGATATCTGGTAACTCTGTATTATGTTGGCAATAACTGTGTAAAGCTAAAACTGTTCTAAAAAAACTAAAGTTTAGTAAAAAAAAATAACAGGCAGAAACTCAAGTAAGTTTTTTTAATCCCTGGAGAGGAACTATAACATGGGCACAATTTGGGAATGATAAAAATGTCTAATTCCAACTCTGTAATTACAAGGTCTGTCCAGAAAGTACATAGCTATGGAATATGAAAAACAGATACTCGCTGAAGAAGATACAAGAAACACTGTACATAGGACAATGACGCCTTAGTCCCCTTCAAAGTAGGCACCTTGGGACCTCACACAGTTCTCCTAATTGCCATCAGTTGCCCCCTTGTATTTTCCTGAATCTCTCCTAGGTCTGAAATCTCTTCCAAACTTTCAAAGGTAATTTTAGTTTTGGGAAAAGCCAGGTGTCACAGGGCGCCAAATCTGAGCTGTAGGGGACTAAATTAACTGGGTGATTTGCCCAAAAACTCTGCACAAGACGTGATACATGAGTGATCAAGCTGTCGTGATGAAGCTGCCAACCACCAATTGCCCATAGCTACAGACTTCTGAGTCATCTAAATAGTTTCTGTGGAAGAATGTTCAAGCTTAACACAAAAGCTGATGCAGATTCATTGCTCTACCTGCTCAATCATTTTGAATGTGACACAGCCACACAGGACACATGTTCACTCAACAGCATCTACTGACCCCACTGACTAGTACAGTGAAGTCATCAATTGTTCATGCATGCGTATTCCTGTCCACCCTCCTTGGTTGCCAGGTTACATCGATGTTGTGCAAACTGTTCTCGTTATGTTAACAATGGCTGGACTTCTCTGGACAGACCTTGATATACTAAAAATCAATCACTGAGTTGTACACTTAAAACAGATAAATATAATGATACACAAATTATATCTTGATAAAGTTTATAATAAAAAGTATCCCTGTGGAAAAAGAAGAAAGGTGCTTATAATTTTATTTGCACTTTGGAGTACAATCATGACTGGAAAAAATATACGTTTTCTAATCACAAATAATAAAGATGAAGCCTCTCAAGTACATTAAAATCCATTAGCCTGGAAATCACCACTTCATTGGCCTGTGGAAAATATCCCTAAATGAGAAGCACGTTTTTTATTTTTAAGATTTTATTTTTTTCAAAGAGACGGGGAAAAGAAGGAAAGAGGGAAACATCAATGTGTGGTTGCCTCTCGCATGCCCGCTACTGGAGACCTGGCCCCACAACCCTGGCACGTCCCCTGACTGGGAATCAAACAAGCAACCCTTTGGTTTGCAGGCCGGCACTCAATCCACTGAGCCACACCAGCCAGGAAGAATTTTTGTATTATCCACCCCCACCCCGCCCCGCCAGAAAACAATGGACTAGTTTATTATAAGGAGGAATGGAGGGAAATAGAAAACATAGAAACTCAGGAAGTTGCAGGGTTGGGAACAACAAATGCTTCTCATCCTCAATAGATAAGCTATAAAACTGAGGAGCCCTTAAACAAAAAATGTACTTAGAACTAGACCTTTAGGCAAGGAACAACACAAGAATATTCCTGTTACATCCATAATGAAAATCTGAATGGATTTAGGTGTCACCAGTAAAGCCTTTCAAATTGGATAAAATACTCAGAAAGAAGAGAATAAAAGTATTAGTCTCTGTAATAGTTTCCTCGGACTTCCATGGCAAAGTACCACAGTCTAGGTGGTTTAAACAACAAATATTAATTTTCTCACACTTCTAGAGGCTACAAGTCCAAGATCAAGGTATTGGCAGTGTTGGTTTCATTCTGGAGCCTCTGTTCTGGGCTTTCAGATGGACTATCTTCCCCCTGTGTCTTCACAGGTTCTTTCTATGTTTACATCCTAATTTCCTCTTCTTATAAGGACACCAATTGTATTATTTTTCATATGAACAATTATAAACCTTATTTTTGACCCACCCTGTATATAAGTATATATAAACACATATAAAATATTATCTATATGATACTTTTATTGCAGACAATGTATATAACATTTAAAACACATATACACACACACACACATATAGAGAACATTAAACATATAGAGAAATTTTGAAAAATTCTAGCTGACATCTTGTGACATCTGATGAGAAATTCAGTGTTCTCCCCTGTTGTAGAGGAAAAATATTCACGTGTTTCTCCTTTACTCTAGTGCTACTACGACACTCACAACACTTCTGACACCAGATGCGTGAGCTTTTTCCCTATACCAAGCAATCTGTTACACCAGCAGGGTGTCCTATAATTCAATTCAATTCTGATACTAACCAAAGTTAGTGTGGACTTCACAGGTTAAGGGCTCAGTCCCACAAGACTGCCAAAACTTTCTAAATAATTTGGTTTACTTAGAAGGATGCAGAATTTTAAAGAAATGAAGAGGTATGACATATTTTAGAAAAATCCACAGAGAAACCATAAAAGGAGGAAATGTGGAAAATTAACATGAAAATTAAATACAAAGATAGGGCATCTTTTGTAGAAAGCTTAAACTACAATGTTATCATGACCAATGACAATATGGAATTTCAATGTAAAATCAAAAAAGACACTTCATTTCCATTTTTTTCATCTTTAAAATAAAGATAATAGTAATGGCAAATCCTTATGCTCACCTATGAGCCAGGCACTGTCTAAAGCACTTTACGTACTCTACAAATAGATTATATAACTAATTCAAATTCAACTTGCAAAAAATAAATAACTGCATATATTTTTAACTTTAACAGAGGTTACCCAAGAGATAATATTGTAAATCACCTGCTCACAGGGTAATTTTTCCTTAAAGATACTCTTTTTCTCATAATCCAATAAGGAAATGTTTATACTTTCTTAAAATATTTTAAATGGTGCCATTTAGAAAACAAATGGAAAACTAAGGATTCATATCTAACTGCAAATAATTACAAAAGAATACTTTGTAAGGAGAAATGTAATAGTGTCACAGTAGCTGTGCCCCTCAGGCTCCACTCAGCCCCTGCTTTTCTTGCTCTCCCCACCACCTGTGCCCTGAACACACAACTATGTCCCACCAGCAGCCATGTGCAATGGGGGCTGCTACTGGCCACACTGCCCATCTGGGGCCCATACCTGAGGGCTGTGTGGGCCAGAGCACCAAATTGCTCAAGATGGGCAACTAAACATGCAAAATCATGCTTCCAAGGCCAAGAAGTCCCAAACAACAGCCCCCATTAATACTCCTCGGGTATACAATAAATAGAAAGCCTTTACTTGTAAGTGCTTACAGAAATGGGAAGGCTTATATTAACCCAATGGGGAAAATGATTTTAAAAGAACCCCTACAAGAGGAAACTAATCCTGAGACTGAATGAATGTTTGCTCATTCTTCCCACAACTCCTGTACCCTCTCATACCCAGGGCTAGCCAGCAATTTATGATCCTCCCAGGGAAAGCTGACAGGACTTCCCCCAGAGCCCGGGTGCTGTGTGTGTGGCCGTCCTAGCCACAGGTCATGGGGGATCTTCTCTGATCCCTCCCAGTTCCTCTGTCTTTAAAAACTAACCTTTTCCATGAGAGCCTCAGAGACCCTCCCTTCCCTTCTAGGGTGGATGTCCTCTCCCTTCCAGCCTCTTGAAGGATCAGGGCTCCATAATTACCGTCTGTGTGGAACTAAGGCCACCTGAGTGGAACTAAAGCCACCTGACCAAGCAGCGTCTGATCACCACTGTGACAGTTATAAGATGTGGTAACACTCCACACCCAGACATAAACCATATCATTGTCTTAGGGACAGATTTTACCATCCACTGGGATAAAAGTGAGGCTCAGGCTTGGGACATCAAGGCCAGCAAATGGATCGTGCACCACCCTGGGTTCTTGCTGTGTGATGCGCGGCTCGGGAAAAACTGGGGATGCCAGTGATTTCCTTAGCTGCCTAATTACTTCACCTTTTACAGGAAGGATCTCTCTCTCCTCAAAGAAAATGGGCAATACCATCTCCACCCACAGTGCCTCAAGAGACTACCTTTAGGGTGCATACTAGCCAACTGGGAGAAATTTAATCCAGAATCTCTAATCTTGTTTTGCAACATGGCCTAACCCCAATATAAAGTGGGCAATGGAGAAGTTTGGCCAGTTAACAACACCATTAATTTATTTTAAGATTATTTATTTCTTATATATATTTATTTATTAGAGAGAGAAGAAGGGAGGGAGAAAGGGAGAGAAACATCAATGCACAAAAGAAACGTCCATCGACTGCTTTTCACCCATGTCCCAATGGGTGGGGAGGTGATGGAGGGGTGGAGGCCTGGACCACCACCCTGGCATGTGCCCTGACTGGGATTCAAACCAGCAATCTTTCAGTCTATGGGGTGACTCCCAACCCACTGAGTCACACAGTCAGGGCATAACACCATTAATTTTATTATCATCTTATAGCTAGACCTGTTTTGCCAGTCTCAGGGAAAAAAAATGAAGGTTCCACATATCCAAGACTTTATGTCTCTCAGAAATAACCCTAAGCTATGTACTGCCTATAAACTAGAAAAACATACCCAGATGGAAAGAAGCATTCCAAAAATGGATAGATAAATCTATCAGTCCTTTGCCAACGTTTGGGTGGTAACCTATGTCTCTTAAAAGTGTATGTTTGCCAATACAGAAACCTGTATTTCTAGAAGTTATGAAATATGCTTGCCAACCTAAAGAAAGCTAATTGCTTACTTTTTAGTTGTTTAATAGATTTGGAGTTTGAGTCTTTTCCACTCTTTTAAAAGGACGAGGATTTTCCTTATGCTTTATATTTTTCTCGCTACCTGATCCCTCTAGAATTTGGCAACTCTTAAAGGGTGAGTCATGGCAATGTTTGTTTGCATGAATCCAATTAGAATCTGTTCTCTTTATACATATGACCAGTTTCCAATATTAGTTTTATTAACCAAAATTTTGGAATGTCATGTGTGAGAGAGACATGCCTAGACTCCGGATGTCATTAGAAATCTTTAAGGAATAATGAGTGACTTTGGAAGGCAATAAAACCCCCTTGGAGAAACAGCCTGGTACCTTGTCTATTTTCATGGTTCATGACAGTCTTTCCAGGTGAGGAACTAAGACAGCTTTCCTGAGAGATGGCAAAAAATACCTCAAGACATTTTGTGGAGCCTCAACTTTAGATGCCCCAAAGCCTCATGGCAACTGCGTGGCTTGGCTTCTTCACCCTGAGGGGCTAATTAAAGCTCTCCATCTGGAAATTCCTTAAGAGATTCTAGCAAAGCAAGTTTATGTATTCCACATGTAGTATCTTATTTAATCTTCCTAATGAAGTAAGCACTATTATTGTTCCCAGTTGAGGAAGGTGAGGCTCAGGGAATTCAGTAATCCACCCGAAGCCACACCCCTTAGTAAAACAGAGTTAGGATTTAGACCCACTGCAATATGACAACCAAAACCTTCCTCTACATGTTCTGTCACTTTGATCCCCATAAAAGCACTGAATCAATGCTTTGCTACCACTGTATTACACAGGAGGAAATAAGACTCAAAGAGGTTAAGTGAAAAAAAAAAAAAAAAAAAAAAGGATTCTAGCAAAGCAGATGTAAAGAGCCTATATGACCAACTGCTATTCTTGTTGTGTTTATGCAAATAATCAGGCCAAATTGAAACTGGACTTAATATAGTATATAAATTGGCCCTAATTTGGCTCTTTGATGAAAACAAGGGTGATTTTAGGGAGAGAAATTGTGTTTCAGTAGAACTCATAGGGCCCAGCCCTGGCTGGTGTGGCTCAGTGGACTGAGTGCCAACCTGTGAAACAAAGGGTCACCAGTTTGACTCCCAGTCAGGACACATGCCTGGGTGGTGGGCAAGGCCCCCAGTGGGGGGTGCACGAGAGGCAACCACACACTGATGATTCTCTCCCTCTCTTTCTCCCTCCCTTCCCTTCTCTAAAAATATATAAAATCTTTAAAAAATAAAAGAGAAAAATCGTAAGGCCCAGTTATAAATATTAAGACTCTAGTTCAGTTAACTGTCTTCAAAGTTTTATTTTTTACCTATAAACTAATCTGGATTCTGAATTCTAATTTTCTTCAATTCTCATTTTTCTCCTATCCTTTGACTTGGAATTATTGAAAACTAAAACTTTTTTCCGTAAAGCTGTGCACACCATACAGAATTATCTGAACACCTGATGCCATCACCAGAGATATTTAGGTTTTCACTGCTTCCTTTCATTCCAGCAAAAGAAATTTGAGCCTTTACATCTAAAAAATCTTCTCACCTCACAAACTGAGAAAGTGGTTTATAATGTTATGATCATTAACCTTTGTGGTTTTTTTACTTGTTTTCATAGGCATACACCTTATTAAATACCCAATTGCTTGTTCACATAATATAGGACTCACTTTGGGAGCCCATCTGCATCACCATCTCCTGAGATAAGACTCAGCAATTTAACTGAACTAACTTTTTTCAGGACTAAATAACTGAGGCAATGAAACAGCTGTGAAATTCCAGGGACTTACTACCTGGGTCCACCTGACTAGAGTTAAACTTTTTTCTTCCCAGGAAAATCCAGATGAGGGAGTCCACGACAAGCACACCTATGATTGCCAACCCCTTGAAGACATAAAGTTTCTTTTTAAGATGAGAAAGTCTGGAATCAAGACTTTCCAAGACTGGAATCAAATCTAGACCTCCATCTAGAAGGTGACACATTATAGGTGCTTCCCCAACAAGGATACCAACTTGTCCAGTAGTGCCATCTTCTAGACACCACATATGATGCCTTCCAAGAAGAGCAAACAAACTAATTTGGACTTTACAAAAGCCCTCCCCCCTGAGTAAAAGCACCCCTCCTCCCTTGGTTCCCTTCTTTTTGGCAGATGGAAAGAGTGTCTGGGCCCAGGGATAGGCAGGACTATGGCCCTTTACAACTGGAAGAAGGCTACAAAAAATGAGACCTCCATCCATTTACCGTTGTAAGATTACAAGGGTCCAAAGTTCTTCAGAGGAGAAATGTTACCGTAGATAGATAGATATTAACAAAAATGAAGGAAGCAAACATAACTAGCATGATTAACTAGGAAAGGACAATTTCAGGATCACTCTGGACATTCCAGTAGGCAGGAAAGGCACTTTACAGTCACTCTGGGGAGCTGCTCTGGATTAATGGGGGGAAGGAGAAATAGTTAAGGGGAAGTCCTTTCACCAGGTGTACACATAGTAGAAGCCAAAATGGAGACCATATATGGAAGGAGACAAACCTGGGAAAATTCTGGGAAAAATACAGGATAGAATAAAGAAGCAAATCTAGGAAAAGCTAGGAAAGACTGGACAGTTTGAGAGAAAACCTACTCTCTCCCAAGCCCAAGGAAATATAGGGAAGGTTAACAAAGGCCCCAGTCTCTTTCACAGCCATGCAGGCTGAAGTGCAGCACTGACTGTGAGCCATATGGGAATAGAGGCAAAGTTAGCCTACTGAAGCCTTGGATGCTGGGGTACTAGCATGGCAGTTCTGGGCCCTGGTCCCCCTCCCGGGCTTAATGGGGTTAAAGGCAGACCTGCAGCCCTGGTCACTGGATTTCTCTTGTAGCAAGACAGAGCTAATCCGCCTGGTCATGGATGAGGCATTGGACATGGTGTATCTAGGGGCAGATCAACATTGTCAACCAGTTTCTGCTGCTGAAATTGCCAGGGAAGTGACTCGTGAAGTGCAGCAGCCTTTTCAAGGGTGCTTAATAAATTTTACCACTATCATTTAAAATCCTCTTGCACGTGTGTTCCTGAAATTCCTTTCCTGCAACACCATGGAAGAACCTACTTCCAGACCAGTCTTCCTCCAGTAACAATGGTGTCTTACTGACACAATTTTTATTGATTAAAGAATGTATAATACTCTTAATAGCTAAGCCATTCCTTAAACACTAAGTTTTCTTTCAGGTAAAAATGCCATAATATAGATAACTTGAGCACAAGTAGATCAATGGAGGTGTTGTTAAATAAGAAATAGAAGTGTGTCAGAGGGCAAATAATTTAGAGTCTCATCATTAAAGGACACAAAAATAATTAACCACCCCAAAATATGTGAGCTGTTCACAAATACACACACACACACACACACACCACAGCTTATTTCCTACTTACTGGTAAGCAATGTGTTAGACCACAAGCACCAAGTTTAAGACCATGAAAGTCTTAACACTGATTTACATAAGGAGGTGAGGAGTACCTCCTAGAATTAGTTGTTCAGATTAAATAAAAGTTTAGAGAAAAAAGGTTGAAGTCTTACTAGAAAGGAAAACCTTTGCTATGAAGTAACTCAGTCTTTGAGTTTGCATCTTACTAGGACTTTTATTCTTTCCATACCATTATGGAAGGATTGTAACCTCATCACAATACTAAGAAAGATCAACATAATTTTAAAAATACATGAAGAACTTTTCTTCATAATTAAAACTGTTAATAGGAGACAAGGAGTGACCAAATACTACAAAGAATAAAATATACTTTCATAAAATATTGTTCCAATCAAATTCCTAATAAAACAGTATATTTATTAATTAGATACAACAAAAGATTTTATTACACATGAACACCTTTACTTTCTTTTCTTTTTTTTTAATCCTCACCTGAGGATATGTTTATTGATTTCGGAGAGAGAGAAACATCAATTGGTTGCCTCCCACAGGTGCCCTGACTGGGAACTGAACACGCAACCAAGGTGCATATGAGCCTTACTGGGAATCGAACTTGCAGCCTTTGGTGTACGGGATGACGCTCCAACCAACTGAGGCACCTGGCCACAACTACCTTTCCTTTCCTTATGACTAAACTATTATTTGCTTTTCCATCATTAAATTAAAAGAGAAAGACATGAATGGAAAGAAATAGTCATGACAGAATGAACAACAACAACAACAAAACTAAGAGTCCTTTAAAAAGTAGACTTTTTTTGTAGAAAAAAATCTTTAAGTAATACTCAATATGAATGTTCAAAAAGACTTAGCTTAATTCAATCTCCATTAACACTATGAACATACACTGAAGGCCTGTTAAGCATCCACTGTTAAGGTAAACACTGGGGTAAAGGATAATTAAAGCAAGATCTTTGGAGGGAGCCAAGATTGCAGAGGAGTGAATGGAAGTCACACAAACCTCTTCCCAGGACAAATCTGGAATTACAACTAAATTGTGGAGAAATCACCCAGAACAAACAAATGAATAATAGTGAGAGAGGAGCCTTATAATCTCAGACGGAGAGAAAAACCAACTTCAGCACAACCTGACTGCATCTAGCACAACAACTAGTACAGCAGAACCACTCAAAAATATTTACAGTATTACTAGAAATATTGTTATAAAATACTTGTATGTTGATCGGCTTATTTAAAACTGGTTCTAAGTGAACAGCCCTTTAGGTTTTTCTCTAAAATCACTAACAAGGCTATTTTGATCACTGGAAGTCACAACTTCCTGTCACCATTCAAATTTTAGTTTACTACAGTAATATGTTTTCCTGCATGTTAATGACTCATCTTACTTTGTTCAGGCCTGACAAAGTTATAACAGATACACAAGCAATAATGAGACTTGTCCTAAGTGTGGAATATCTGAAAGCATGAGATACAAATTATTAAAATAGAACCCCTAAACAGGCTATCAGAATGGATAAGCCATTTCTCCATGGTCTGAAAAGATTTAAGGGAGATTATTCAGTATTGAAAGTCACCATATATAACATTATTAGGCTTGATGTACACATGAAATGGAAGAAAAGAGAGGGCTAAATTGGGAAAAATTGAGTCCAAACATAAAACATTCTTTTGCTGAAATAACATGAAATGCACGACTATACATTCATAGAAGGGCAAAGAAAGAGTAGGCGCAGGCCTTTCATCTATTTTTTCATTCAATTCCATTACTCAGTCCTGATTAATTGTGTGTAAACAAAGCCTATCCTTCTATCTCCACCTCACAGGACTTCCACAATGATTGCTTGTTTCTTTCTGAATTACTCAATGGGAAATGAGTCTTACATCATATTCACCTAAACAAGATGGCTTCAGAACTAATGCTGTCACCACCAAAACAAAAAACAAAAAACAAGATCTTTGGCCTGAAGGAGGCCTGTAATCTAGTAGTATTTTAAAATTTTGTAAGAACTAGGGCTCTCTGCGGGGAGGGTTCAGAAAAGTGACAGTGGCCTTTGGCCACCTTTCTGCCTGGGAGAAAGCTGTCCCCTAGTTCTTGCCTTGATGCCAGACACTTGAGTTCCTCTCTGTATGCCACTGGTGCCTTTCAAGCTGCTACCCCAGTACTGGAGCTCAGATGGAGTGAGTCTGAAGTTTCTTAATAGTCATTGCAGTTTCTTTATCATTTGGACGAAAGCGACAGCTAACTGGAGGTCATGCTTATGGAAGATCCTTCCAGTCTTCAAAGAGCCCTGGGCATCAGAAACCTCGATTGATGAAAATGTATCATTCTTAAGACCTTTTTTTTTTTTTTTAAGTCTGATGCCTACTTTACTACCTTAGAAAGGTGCGTGTGGGGAGAGAAGATGGCGGAGGAGTGAATGGGAGTCACACTGACCTCCACCCAAGACCAACCTGGAATTGCGACTAAATAGTGGAGTCATCACCTGGAAAACAATGGAACGATAGTGGGAGAGGAGCCTTGGAGCCGCGGACAGTGGATTCGACTCTCACACATCCCAACAGGTGAGAAGTGCGGTGGAGGCTCGAGAGAGTGGGCTGGGTGCCCACGGGCACCGGCACCAGAGGGACATTGAAACGGCCAGGTAGCTTCCACCGAGAAGAACAGGGTCTGAATCATAAACAGGGACCCCTAAACTACAGCAGCTAAAACCAAGAAAATACAGACAAAACGCAACCCCGAAAAGCTTAGGGTCGCTCTCTGCCAGAGGCAGGTGGCTGGGGATGCAAAGAGACATTTAAAGGGCCAACGCAAAAGTTGCAGCGGCAGCCGCCCTCCTTGATCTCTGGGTAGAGGCGGCAGCAGGGTGGGCTGGTGCCTGGGAAAAGACTGGTGAGGAAAACTTTGTGAAGAGAACTGACACGGCGGCCAGTGGAGCCCCAGTGATGGCACGCCCCCAACTCTGCAGCTACCATCTCGCTCAGGCATAAGGGAATCAATTAACGTGCCTTTTGTGCGCTCCGCACACAGCTTGTGCATGTGAGCTGGGGGACTGAGTGCAGACTGGCTGGGAGAGCCTTGAGGAGAGACTGGAGAAGGAGGCGTTGGGGAAAGATTGGGAGGAGGAACCGGGGAGCCCTGACTCCTTCCCCTTTCCGTAGTCTCATTGTGGGCTGGAAAGGCGCGACCCCAAAGAGGCAGAAGTGGGGCGTGCAGGAACCAGACTGCCTGCGATTGAAACGCAGTCCGCACAGGGGGTGGATCCTTGACCGAAGGGGTCACAGAACTGCCCGGAGACTCCTGAGGAGAGACTAGAAACGGAGGCGTTGGGGAAAGAACGGGAGGAGGAACCGGGGAGTCCCGACTCCTTCTCCTTACCATAGTCTCCATTGCGCGGGAAGAGGCCACACCCCCAAAGAGCCAAAAGCCGAAAAGCACACATAGACACCCCAAAAACACCCAGTGCAGGCGCGCACATTTGCGCTGAGTGACCAGAGAAGGTTGGCGAGCATGTGTGTGACCCGGGCGGGCTGGCGAACGCTTGCACCGGCCGGCGAGGCCTCACACAGATTGGCACCTATACGGCCTGCCAGTGAGTGCACAGAGCAGCAAGGGCAGGCGTAAATTGACCTGCCCGGCCAGCGATTGCGGAGCGGCTCACAAAATTAGTAGATCCCCGGCCGAAGGGGTCACAGAGCTGCCCAGAGTCCCTGGAGGAGAGACGGGAGACAGGATTAACCGGAGAGTCCTGGAGCTGACTTCCTCCCATTTCCGTAGTCCCCATTTGGCGAGGGCAAGCAACGCACCCAAAGAGCCAAAAGCGGGGAAAACACGCAATAGGAGACCCTAAACTGACCAGTTCCGGGGAGCTCACCGGCCAGGGGGGCCAGATGAGTACGCAAGGTCACGAATAAGCCCCCTGGTCTGAGGCAAGCACATGTGAGCCCAGGCAGGCGGGGGATCCTGCCGCGCCAGCAGCGCGCTCAAGGAGCCGGCGTGAGAGTGCAGAGAGATCCCAAAAAATAGCCCAGCCCTGACCAAAGGGGTCACAGAGCTGCCCCAAGCAGGAGTCAGGCACAGACAGTAGACTCCTGGAAGGCTCAAACAAACAACACAAGGTCATATAGGGTCAACATATGACATCATCAGAGGCAGGCCCAGAAAGAAAAGTAAAGGACAAAAATACATAACAGACTCTCACAAAAATGGGAAGAAAAAGAAGTTCCCCCCAAATGAGTGGAAAAGGGGACTCCCCACAGAGAGAGCTAAATGAAATAGAGGCAAGGGAACTATCAGATACTGAATTCAAAACAACGGTTCTAAGGAAGCTCAATGAGCTCAGCCAGCTCAAAGATAACTATGAGAAACTGCAGAGAAACTATCAGGGTCTTACAACAAACTATATAAGCCTGGAAAAGGACGTAGAAACTATCAAGAAGACACAAGAGGATATGAAGAATACCATTTCTGAATTGAAGAACACAGTAGAAGGAATCCAAAGCAGGCTGGATGAAGCCGAGGATCAAATGAGTGAGATGGAGGATAAGGTAGAAAGAAGCTCCCAGAAAGAACAAGAAATGTGAAAAAAACTCAAAAAGATTGAAGAGGCATTTAGGGAAATGCAGGACAACCTGAAATGCAATAATATCCGTATAATAAGGATATCAGAAGGAGAAGAAGAGGAGCAAGGGATAGAGAACCTCCTCGAAAAAGTAAGGATGGAAAATTTCCCTAATTTGAGGAGAGAAAGGCTATCATGGATCCAGGAGGCACAGAGGACCCCACTCAAGAGGGACTCAAAGAGGTCCACTCCAAGACACATCATCATTAAAATGGCAAATGTCAAAGACAAAGAGAGAATCCTCAAGGCAGCAAGGGAGAAGGACAAAGTAACATACAAGGAGGCCCCGATATGTCTAGGAGCTGACTTCTCAACAGAAACACTACAAGCCAGAAGGGAATGGCAACAAATATTTCAAGCCATGAAAAGCAAGGGCCTACAGCAAAGGCTGCTCTACCCAGCTAGGATCTCAATTAAAATAGAAGGGGAAATACGGAGTTTCCCAGACAAGAGAAGGCTAAAAGAATACATCTCTACCAAACCAGCACTCCAAGATATGCTAAGGGGACTGGTTTAAGCAGATGAAGGAAAAGAATGAGAGAGAGCGGAACACAGGTACAAAGAGAAAAGATGAGTAAGTTTCTAACAGTAATATCTCTCAATGTGAATGGACTAAATGCCCCAATCAAAAGACACAGGGTAGCTTGAATGGATAAGAAAACATGACCCACACATATGCTGCCTACAAGAGACCCCCCTCAGAGCAAGAGACCTACACAGATTGAAAGTAAAGGGATGGAAAAAAATATTCCAAGCAAATGGGCATGAGAAAAAGGCCGGGGTTGCCATACTTGTATCAGACAAAGTAGATTTCAAAACAAAGGCCACAAAGAGAGACCCAGAGGGGCACTTTATAATACTTAAAGGAAGAATCTATCAAGAAGACATCAACATTGTAAACTTATATGCTCCCAACAGAGGAGCCCCCAAGTTTATAAGGAAATTGTTGGATGACTTCAAAAAAGATATAGACAGCAACACACTGATAGTAGGGGATTTCAACACCCACTGTCAAAATGGACAGATCTTCTAAACAAAACATTAATAAACATATTGTGGTGCTGAATGACACACTGAATCAAAGAGACTTAACGGACATATATAGAACCTTACATCCCAAAGAAGACAAATACATATTCTTTTCAAATGCTCATGGCAGTTTTTCAAAGATAGACCACATGATAGGACACAAAGCAAACCCTTAGCAAATTCAGGAAAATTGAAATAATATCAAACTTTTTCTCGGACCACAAGGGATTGAAACTGGAAATCAACCTCAAAGAGAAACTTCAAAAACTTGCAAACTTATGGAGACTGAACAGTACACTATTAAACAATGAATGGGTCAATAATGAGATAAGAGAAGACATCAAAAAATTTCTGGAAACAAATGAAAATGAACAAACAGTCCAAAACCTATGGGACACAGCAAAGGCGGTCCTGAGAGGCAAGTTCATAGCAATACAGGCTTACCTAAAAAAAGATAGAAACATTTCAAATAAAAGACCTAACACTACAACTTCAAGAACTGGAGAAACAACAACAAATAAATCCCAGAGCAAGTAGAGGGAAGGAAATAGTCAAGATTAGAGCAGAACTGAATGACATAGAGAGGAAGAGAACAATTCAGAGGATCAACCAATCCAGAAGCTGGTTCTTTGAAAAGATAAATAAAATTGACAAGCCTTTAAGCAAACACATCAAGAATAAAAGGGAGAGGACCCAAATTAATAATATCAGAAATGAAAGAGGAGAAATAACAACTGATACCACAGAAATACAAAGGATCGTCAGAAACTACTATGAACAATTATATGGCAAGAAATTTGAAGATCTTGATGAAATGGACAAATTTTAGAAAAGTATAATCTTCCAACACTGAAGGAGGAAGAAACAGAAAGCCTGAACAGACCGATAACAGCTGGGGAAATTGAAGCAGTCATCAAGAAACTCCCGGCACACAAAAGCCCAGGACCGGACAGTTTCACAGGAGAATTTTACAAAACATTTAAGGAAGAGCTAACCCCTGTCCTTCTCAGACTATTCCAAAAAATCCAAGAGGAGGGAAGACTCCCAGACTCTTTCTATGAGGCCAGAATCACCCTGATCCCAAAACCAGATAAAAACCCTACAAAGAAAGAAAACTACAGGCCCATTTCGCTGGTGAACATAGATGCTAAAATCCTCAACAAAATATTGGCAAACCGCATCCAGCAATACATTCAAAAGATTATTCACCACGATCAAGTGGGATTCATCCCAGGGATGCAGGGATCGTTCAATAAACGCAAATCAGTAAACGTGATACAGCACATCAATAAAAGAAAAGACAAAAACCACATGATCATCTCGATAATGCAGATAAAGCATCTGATAAGGTACAGCACCCATTTATGATCAAAACACTCAGCAAAATGGGAATAAAGGGGGCATTCCTCAACGTAATAAAGGCCATATATGAAACACCTACAGCCAACATCATACTCAACGGGCAAAAACTGAAAGCTTTCCCACTAAGATCGGGAACACGACAAGGATGTCCGCTCTCACCGCTTCTTTTCAACATCGTATTGGAAGTCGTAGCCACAGTAGTCAGACAAGAGAAAGAGATAAATGGCAGCCAAATAGGAAAGGAGGAAGTAAAGCTATCATTGTTTGCAGAAGACATGATAGTGTACATAGAGAACCCTGTAGACTCTACCAAAATACTCCTCAACCTAATAAGTGAATTTGGCAAAACATCAGGATACAAAGTCAACATTCAGAAATCAAAGGCGTTTTTGTACACCAGCAATGCAATAGAAGAAGAAGAAATCAGAAAAAAAATACCATTCGATATAGGAAGAAGAAAAATAAAGTACCTAGGAATAAATTTAACCAAAGACATAAAAGACCTGTAAGCAGAAAACTATACAACATTGAAAAAAGAAATTGAGGAAGACACAAATAAATGGAAGCATATATCCTGCTCATGGAGTGGAAGAATTAATATCATCAAAATGTCCATACTACCCAAAGCAATTTATAGATTCAACGCAATCCCTATTAAGATACCAATGACGTATTTCACAGAAATAGAACAGACATTTCAAAAATTTATATGGAACCATAAACGATCCCGAATAGCCGCAGCAATTTTGAGAAAGAAACACAAAGTAGGAGGGATCACAATACCGGACATCAAACTCTCCTACGAAGCCACTATACTCAAAACAATCTGGTACTGGCACAAGAACAGACCCATAGACCAGTGGAACAGAACAGAAAGCCCAGAAATAAGCCCAGGTCTCTATGGGCATCTAATATTTGACAAAGAGGGCAGAAGCATAAAATGGAGCAATAATAGCCTCTTCAACAAATGGTGTTGGGAGAGCTGGACGGCTACATGCAAAAAATTGAAATTGGATCATCAGCTGACACCATACACAAAAATAAACTCAAGATGGATAGAACACTTAAATATAAGTCGCAATACCATCAAAGTCCTAGAGGAGAACACTGGCAGGAAACTCTCAGAGAGCCACGCAGCAATTTTTTCACTGATATGTCCCCTAAAGCAAGGGACATAAAGGAAAGAATAAACAAGTGGGACCTCATCAAAATAAGAAGCTTCTGCATGGCAAAAGAAAACATCAGCAAAATGAAAAGGGAGCCAACCATATGGGAAAATATATTCACTAATGATACATCAGATAGAGGTTTGATCTCCAAGATATATAAAGAACTCACTCGACTCCACTCCAAGAAGACAAACGATCCAATCAAAAAATGGGCAAAGGACCTGGGCAGACACTTTTCCAAGGAGGAGATACAGAGGGCCCAGAGACATTTGAAAGGATGCTCAGCATCATGAGCCATCAGAGAAATGCAGATCAAAACCACCAGGAGGTACCACCTCACACCGGTCAGAATGGCCATCATAAACAGATCGACACACAACAGGTGCTGGCGAGGCTGTGGAGGAAAAGGGAACCCTAGTCCACTGTTGGTGGGAATGCAGACTGGTGCAGCCACTGTGGAAAGCAGTCTGGAATTTCCTCAAAAAGCTGAATATGGAACTGCCTTTTGATCCAGTGATTCCTCTGCTGGGACTATACCCTAAGAATACCAAAATGCCAATGCAAAAGAACCTATGCACCCCAATGTTCATAGCAGCACAATTTACAATAGCCAAGTGTTGGAAGCAACCTAAATGCCCATCAGTAGATGACTGGTCAAAAAGTTATGGTACATATACACAATGGAATACTATGCAGCAGAAAGAAAAAAAGAACTACTAAACTTCGCGACAGCATGGATGGAACTGGAGAGCATCATGCTAAGCGAAAGAAGCCAGGGGGCGAAAGACAAATACCATACGATCTCACCTATAAGCGGAACCTAACCAACAATACAAAGATTCAAGGAAAATAAGACCAGCAACACTGAAAGGAAAAGAAATCAACAGAGACAAGAGGGAAGGAGGGAGGGGGGACAGGGAAAAGGAAGGGAAGGGGAAAGTCAAGGAACATATAGCAAGGACTCATGGACAAAACCAAAGGGGAAGAGGTGAGGGAGGGAAGGAGGGAGGTGGCAAGGGAAAGTGGTAGGGGGGTAGGCAGAAACAAATGTATTTGAAAAAATAAATTAAAATTAAATTTTAAAAAAAAGAACTAACTTTAACAAATGGTATCTATTAAATAAAAGTTATTGGCTCCATATTCATGACAATCACATGGCAAGGCCCTTCTGGGCCCCTAAATGATCACTGAAGTCACTGAACTGAGTGACAGCATAGAAGAAAGGAGAACTGGAAGTTCAAACACATGTAGGAGAGGTTGACTGATGTCCTGTCCTTAAAAGTTCACCCTTCTCAAATTCCAAGGTGAGAAACATTAAGATGGATGTTGAAGTTTTGTGTACGCACTTCACCCTTCTCCCTTGCCCCCACTAAAGAGCTTCAGAAACAACTCCTTATTTCAACAAAGCTCTTCTCTAAACTCCAGTTGTATGGTATCCCTTGAGAAGATGTCGGATTCAGAACCATGGGAAGTGTAACCAGCATAGGTTCAGCTACTAGCTTAATAACAAAGATGAAAACTGGTCTTCCTCTGTGTTTGCAATTGTTACATACACACGCACTTGCACATTTATATAAACACATATACGGAAGACATATATTTAAGTTAAGAACAATAGTATCAATTACCAAAAGTTCAAACTTTTTAAGACACATTGCTATAATGTAGGCAGAAGGATACATCTATTTTCTACTTGTATAAGCTACAAAGCTATGCTTAATCTGCAGGACTAACCATGAATTTACTTGTTTTCTTTTTTAAATTAAAAAAATTCAGTTGAAACCCTTTTATAATCTTTTTGGTGTGGGAGGAAAAAAAGACAACCTCTGATGGTTTAAGAAACACACAGGGAAAGAAACCGAAGGGTCCATATAACATGGGCAGAAACTTTCATACCTACATTATGACATGGTAAAACTAAGCTGGAAAGAAGTGAGAAGCTCCAAACCTATTGTTCTAGAATGTTAGGGCCACCTGACCTGCTCCGGCCATCATAACTCATGGTGGGCGTGGGGTGAGAAAGAAGAGGTATTTATTATTGGGACCTTAACATTTGTCTATGTACTCTTGTGATCTGACCAAAACAATCTGACTAGATGTGTTTATTCGTTTTTAAAATACCAGCAGGACTAACCAAGGGGTAAGTGCCAGTCTCCTACCCAACGACTTCTGTATCAGATGGTATTTACAGTGAAAAGACACCTCAGATGGAATTTTCAGACAGACATTTATAAGCAATCTGTGATTTAAGAAACATTAAAGAAGAGGAATTTTTAAGCTTGGTAAAGTCTCCGGTCTCAGTTGTTCTGGGCAGTCTGGTGTGTCTGATCCAAGCAGAATGCAACAATGTCCAATGATGACCTTCAGGCAACAGGATCCTCCTTTCAGTGGTGGTCACAGGACCAGTAAAGGTTCTTTATGTTAATTAATGAATCCTCTAGCACAGCTTTAGATAGTAATGTTTTAAGTCCTTGCCATAGCTACTTCTGTAATGTAGACTTCATCAGGGTCCTATGCATGCAAACTATGGTTGTCAGGTTTTCCTACCACCCCACAGTGTGGTGACAGTTATATACATACACACACACACACACACACACACACAGCACAAATATTTTACTGCATTTAGAAGTATTTTTCAATAAATTACAGATAATACTATATTGAAGTAATACAAAAGTGATGTAAAAACCAGAAATCAGACAGAAATAGTAAACACATGTACATACTGGGGAAGTTATTAGATATTCCAAGACATTTAGTGTTAAAATCCAAATGACTAAAAAAGAAATCTATGTCCTCTTAAGAAAGTCCAACTTTGAAAAAAAAAGGGGGCGGGGGGATCACACAGCATTTATTTAACAAACATTTATAACTTCCTAGAGGATTTAGGCCCCTCAGTGGAAGCATGAGTGTGTAAACTAAAAGAAGATGGCAGGCGGGAGTGATCGTCTATACCTACTGATGGAAGGTGCGTGCCCGGCTTGGAAAAAATGGGTAATGGGAGCTTTTGACCAAGGAACAAATAAGTAGAAAAGCACAGCTAAGGAAAAGCCATTGAGGAGCAGTAATGCATGTGAGTTGGCTGGCATACAAAAGATCAGGACCAGCGGGGCACACAGAAGGAGAATTTTGGGGCTGGAGCCTGCCATAGGGTCCCATGAGTATCAGTCTGAAGTTCTGGTGTAAAACTGGAGGCTCCATGGAGAATTCAGTGCATATAGCTAGAGAGAGAATTAATGCCAGAGTTGCTTTAGGAAATGACTGGTTAGGAGGTTACGGCAACATGTGGATGTGAAGGGAGACTAAACTAGGCTAGAGAGAGTACGCAGAGGTAGGAACAGAATGAGAAGTGCCACAGAGGAACAGTTGATGGAGCTCTGATGATCAAATGCGAGTGGGGATAGAGAAGGCAAAGATGAAGACAGCAGTGGACTCGGAAAAAGGGGGACCAGGACTTTGACGCTTGGGCTACAGCGTACTTTTCCAATTAATAGGACCTGTGACCTTGATGCCTTTCTTACCTTAACTATAAAGTAAGGCTATTAGACCCCAAGATTTCACCAGTCCTTTCCCACATTAAAGTTTAGGAATTCTAAGGTTCCAAGGTTTTAAGTTTTGTCAGCTGAGGGAAGTCTGGTACAAGAAAAAGACAGGGCAGCTAAGAGGTGTACTGCGGTACCAGAGGACATTCCATGTACCTGTGGACCCTGGACACTCCAAAAATGATTTTATAATGATTGTAAATTATCTTAGTTTGTTTTCTGGATTGTAACAGGGTTAGTGTAAAGAGCAAAAGCTATGAAGCCAAACAGACTCTTGTTAAAAATCTAGACAGGCAGAATGAATTTGAGCAAGTTACTTAATGTCCCTAAATCTCATTATTTAATCCATAAAACAGAGGCACTATGTGGGAGGATTAGAGATATAGAGAGTTGTCTGGCTGGAAGCAGATTTTCAATGAATGGTAGCTTTTCTAAAATTGCTCCAGAAATGACATTATGTTATGGTTTTTAATCTTCCCACTCCACTGCTGCTGTCATTTAAGACATTTCATTTAATAAATAGAGAGAAGTTTTATTAGCATAATCTGTGGCAGTTGCAAATTTCTATAATGTTGGACATTCCAATAACAATTTTGGGACTCACAAAGCTGTTCCAACATGTTTTCTTTAAAAGTCCATCTGCAATTTCTCTCTCTAGCTCCTGATCCACACGTTTAACTCAGTATCTCCCCGGACTATCTATCTCACAGGCTACTCACTCAACCTCAGTGTGGCCCGCACTCGATCTCTCAGTCCAATTCCCCAAACTCCCATCTCCATCCTCTCTGGAGTTCCCTGTCTTGATCCATGTGGACACAATACACCCAGGTGATTGTGTCAGTGAACTGTGGGCTGTCCTTGGCGCCTCCTTTTTCTTCACACGCTAGTGACCAATCCTATCCCATCAATTTATATCTGTCTGCTCTCTCTAATCTGTCTGTTTCTCTCTGTCTACCTCTAACCTCAGCTACCATTAATTTTTATCTAAAAAATGGCAACAGCCAGACTCATCTCTGCCTACTCTCCTTTCCATTCCACCTACCCACCCCATCCATTCTACGGAGAAGCCAGTGTCAGCTTCAGAAGTTTTCCATGATATTCTACTGCTTTTAGGATAAAGCAAAACATCACTCATGGTTTTCAAGGTTCTGCATGAACTGGCCCATTTCAAGCCACGTGACCCTCCTCCACACACTCAGCTACTAGCCTTACCCCTAAGGCTTTCACAGGATTCCTTCTGCCTAGACTGTTCAGCCTTAACTGAACCCCTCTTTGCCTAGTTAATTATCATTCATACCTTGGAACACAGACCCAGCAGCAGCTTCCAGGAAAATGGCATGAACCAATCCCAGATTAGACGTCCCCCATGCTGCTCCCTTGAAATGCTCTTTATTCAAAATAAATAGTGTGTGTTTCCCCTACCAGATCATGAGCAAGGCAAGAGCAAAGGGCAGGGACCATACTTGTTAATAGGTATTCCCCCGCACACAGTGCCTTACACATATAAAAGACTGAGTGTACATTTCTATAAATAAATCAATGAACTAGCCATCCATCCAGCCAACGATTTGTAAAACCTCATGTAGCTGGACCTGACTCTTGACACACATGCAGGGTAATGTGCATCACCTCACCTTTCCTTAGAATCTTTACGTTTTATTCTGGTTATCTTCTGTTTTATTGAATATACGCCTTAAGTTTCCCACAAATTAGACCTGTATGAGTGTTCTGAAAGAAATGTTTATACTGGAATTGGGGAAACTGCAAACAAGACCAGATAAGGAAGGGTTGGTCAAGGCAATCCTTCAGCATACAAAAGAGAAACCCAAATGAAAGGGGTCAGGGGGTAGAGGTCAAACTATTAAGCTAAGTAGTACACAGGAAAAGAAGAAAGTACTCAAGTTGGCTCCAAATTTCCATAAATTTCTCTTAACTTGCTCTTAAAATTTAGGATACCTAGTTTTATATAACCAACCTTAACAAAGTAATGTGTGCACACTACACTTTGACAATCACTAAGATAAAGCATAGAAAAGAATAAAAGCAATGTGCAGATCTTTGAGAATTCAAACCATTCTGTCTTTAAGATGCTATCAAATTCCTAGGTGAAAGGAAGCTGGAACAGTCTTCCAAAGTGGCCAGCTTGTCTGTGGGAATTATTTTGTTTTATTATTAAACCTCTTTAACCTTAATATATCTCATTGATATGTGTGTTTGTTCTAACATGTATGTGGAATGTAGCATCAGGCCTGGCACATAGTAGGTGTTGGATTTAAATCCAATGTTTTCTAGATCAAAGCCACATAAATGCTGTTCTTTAGAAAGCTGTAGAAAAGAACACAGCTCACTGCTCCTGTATTTGCTGGCTGGCATTTCTTAGAACAGCCCCACTAAACAGCCATGACTCATAGGCTTTGGACTCTTCCCAGGGGAGTCCGTTTTACATGGGTTTAGGCTCCCTAGGTGTGTGAGTAGGTTTGAAGACCACACAATGTCACTCTCTGCAGAGGGGCATCTTGCCAGAACCAAAGCAACTAAGCCAGAAGAGAAGGGCCAAGCTGGGTTTTGGTCAGAAAGCACGGGCACACCCCAGCACCTGCTTATGGGCCATGGGCAGGTGAGCACACCATGAAACAGTGGCGGGAGAGCTTGCTGCTTGCTATTCTTGCCACTTCACTTGGTAGGCAATCAACGCCAGCGTGTCTAAGTGCAGGCCACGGAAGAATGAGACCCTGCCACACAAAATGTCTTTATGAACAAGGGTAAAAGTATAGAGGCCACTGAAAAAAATAAGGGACTGGGGACTAGTCCCCCCAGGGGGGCTAAATTATTTAAGAGTCTAAGCCAGGGTGAAAACACCCCAGGACAGTAACAGGGACAGTGGTCACATCTTTATGGTACAATGTTTGACTCTGAAAACATCCTCAGCACTTCAACTATTCTGCAAATGACAACATCCAAACCCCTTTCTCTGGGGCAACATAATTTTCTATACTATTCTCTACAATCATACCACTTTACTTATTAAGCTAGATAAAAATGATGTGAGTGCTCTTTAGAGGGGTCAGTAGAAAACTCAAATAGTCTTGAGGGTCTCAAACACATTAAGGATGTGATTTCTAGATTTCCATGTGAAAAAGCAACTTAGAGAAAAAAGACCACTATTTTCCCATGTCCCTTAAAGAAGGGGTAAACTTTTTTTTTCTTTTTCACTTACATATAACAAACTAAACTAAGACACAAAATAGTCCCCTCGATGCTTGGACATAAATAAAATCACAATAAAAATTAATCTGACAACACCCTCTACTCACCTAAAGAGTTTACATAAGCTAAGAAGAAGTCGTTAAAAGAATGTACTGACATGGAAATAGAATAATTGCTTTTTCTAAAGAATAACATTTTTAAAATACTGGGATAAGCTAGAGATACTAGGCCTTGACCTACTGTCCTATTCCACCAAGCTGTGCTTTGTCACTCAATTATACAAAATAACATTTCTCACACTTGATGTTATAGTTTGAAAATGAACTAAAATAGATTTATACATTTTTGCTCAAAATATATAAAACAAAAATGATCTCTCCACAAGGGAAAGCTAATGACTACATGCCTTTTGGAGGAGTTTTACATTGGTTCAGCCACTTTGGATAAGAGTTTGGCAGGATCTATTAAGTTAAATATACATTTTATCCTATGGCACAGCATTTTTACCCTTATGTGTGCACCCAAGTACCTAAACTCACAAAAATATCATGCACAGAATTGTTCATACGGCTTTTTTCATAATATCCAAAAACTACCAACAACCCAAATATCTATCAACAGGAGAAACGATAAATATTGTGATAATTCATACAATGGAATTCTATAAAACAAAACAATAAAAAAGAACTACTATTTATATAAATGGCTAAATCTCAGAGTGAAAGGAGACTGACACCAAAGAACACACAGTGGGTGAGGATGCTTATATGAAAACATCTATGATGATGAAAGTCAAAACAGCAGTTAACTCCTGAAGACTGGGGTGTGAACATGAAACAGAAAAGGGCTCATGAAAGCCTCTGGGTGATGAAAAGATTTGCCCCTTGATCTGGGCAGCAGTCAGGGGGATATATACCGAAGTGTAACACACCAGGCTGCGCACTGGAGATCCGTGGACAAAAGTCCACGGATACAGGGGTGGGCAAAAGTAGGTTTACAGTTATGAATATGCAAAAGTTTATTCTTGTACTATTTATTAATTTGTGTTTTTCCGTACAAACAACTGTAAACCTACTTTGGTCCACCCTGAATGTAAATTATACCTCAGGAAAAAAAATCACTACAGGCCTTTTCATGAAAGCAAAGAAAGAAATCACGATGAAGGGAAAATGGTATTTTGTCTACTCGAAAGTGTAAACCTTCCATATGGAAGACAACGATCTTGTAGAAAATTAAAAGACAACCAACACAACTGGCCGTATGAGGAGGGGACCCCCCAAAAATGGAATTATATTCTGGAGGGCTGGCCCCTTGTAGTACAGGCTTCCCTCAATAGGCGAGTGTTCTAGGAACCCATCTGTATCAGTGTACCAGCTGGCGTTGTTGCAAGAAGCTGCTTTCCACTTCAGTGAATTTTTTTTGGAGACTCTTTTCAGTGCATTTGCCCATTTCATGACGGGTGATTTACGAGCACACCTGCCCACACTACGCTGAGTGTTCAGCAGTTCTTGACCAAAAACAGAATGTCCCCTGTACCCCACCCTCCCTCTTCACCTGATCTCGCCCTGAGCAACTTTTGTTTGTTTCCCTGGATGAAAAAATGTCTTCAAAGAGAAACGTTTTACCAATGTGGAACATGTAAAACAAAAAATGGCAGAAGCACTACAAGGCATTAAAACTGATGAACTCAAAAACTGTTTTGAGCAGTGGAAAAAAAATCTCAACCGGTGTATTGCATCAAGTGGAGAGTACTTTGAAGGTGACTAAAGTTTAAACGTGTAAGAATAAATACACAATTTTTTATAAATAAATTCTGGGGCTTTTTTGGGGTACCCCCTCGTATATTTACAATGTACATGATAAAAGTTGACATCCTAACTATGTGACTCACAATCTAAGTATATCTAAGCACACACAAGAATAAGTACATCTCAAATATAAATTAAACAAAGGATGTCAACCGGCAATTTTCAAAAGAAACACTAACACTGCCGCATGAACCCTGAGCAGTAATCTCAGCTGAGTAAATGTACCAAGTTAAATATGTCCTGCAACAAGGCCCCGCACTTTGTCAGGTAGAAGTCAACAGTTAACCCACATGGAATCAGTCATTTCCCTAGTGCTGAGCTGAAGAACTATAATACTTCTGTTCTGTTTTCTGGCCCTCTCCTAATGGCATTTTCCTAGCACAATGTAATTACAAGACTGAGGTAGGCTTTCTATCAGCAACAGCCAACCTTTGCCTAGGACTGAGACTGGGGAGGACAGAGCATTTCCTGCCCCTCTCCCACCAGGTGACCTCTGCTCTATCTCGGTGAAGGTTCTGTGATGTGGATGAGTTTTGTGCCTGTTCCCCAGTGACCACTTAATAACACCTTGTACTCATGCAGGGCCCAGAGCATGGATGGGCTTTCTGCGTACTCCTGGTCTACCCTTATACTCTGTGCCTTGAGAGGACTCTCTCAGGTTTCCTGTCCTGCACCAAATCCTTCTTATAAGTACTTGGTAGAAGAACATACAAATGAGCTAATGAATGGGTACAGACTCTCCTGGTGCCTGCGATGCCCAAGAACTCTAAATTTTCATAAGAGACAACACTGAACCCTTAAGAATGTGTAATAATTCAGTTACTTCCTTCTTACCCACTCTTATGGCTGCCACCTATCTCTTCCTGTCTTCCAAAGGTGACGGACAGTCCAGTATTTTCTCGGAGGGCTTGTGACCTTTAATAACTCAGTTTGCCTGGTTGCCTTGCAATCTTAGCTCTATGATGGGCTCAAGAAAAAGAACTATGACTTTATGTATGATCTGGCCTTTTCTTCCATGTGGCTTTATATATGCTAAGTGATGGGGCACTTCAGAAAATACTGTGAAATGAATGAAAATGAAAATACAACATATCAGAGTTTGGGTGATACAGCTAATTTATCACTTAGAGAAAAACTTATAAATTTAAATGCATGAGGGAAAAATAAGAAGATCTACAAATGAGTGATCCAAGGTTTCAACTTAAGAATTTGGAAAAAGAACAGCGAAGTAAACTCAAAGTAGTAGAAAAGGGAAATAATAAAGATAAAAGCAGTTCAGTGCAATAGAAAACAAACTAAAGATAATAAAATCAATTTTCAAAAATTGTTTCTTTGGTCCTGGCTGGTATGGTTCAGTGGACAGAGTTCCAGCTTGCGAACCAAAGGGTCGCTGGTTCAATTCCCAGTCAGAGCACATGCCTCAGTTGTGGGCCAGGTCCCCAGTAGGGGGCCCAGGAGAGACAACCACACATTGATGTTTCTCTCCTTCTCTTTCTCCCTCCCCTCCCCTCTCTCTAAAATAAATACATAAAACCTTTAAAAAATGGTTTATTTGAACAGATTAATAAATTCACAAACCTTTAGCTATACTGACCAAGAAGAAATAAGTGAAGATACAAATTACTGAAATTGAAAATGAAAGAGGAGACATCACATTAAAAGAATAAGACAGACAAAGAACTTTGATGAAATGGACAGAATTCCTTTAAAAAGTACAACTTACAAAACTGACACAAGAGAAATAGAATACCTTAATAGTTCTCTATCTATTAAATATACTGAATTTATCACAAGCCACCTCACAAAGAAAATCTAAACCCAGATGGGTTCACTGGTAAACTCTATCAAACAATAAGGAAGAATTATTACCAACCTTACACAAACTCTTTTGGAAAATAAAAGAGAGAAGAATATTTCCTAATACATTTGATGAAGCCTGTATTACCCTGTTACTAAAGCCGAAGAGATTCCAAGATAAACCTACAGATCAATATTGCTCATGAACATAGATGTATAAAAAACCCTAACAAAATATTACTAAGTTGAGTCCAGAAATATATAAAAGTGATAATATATCACAAGCAAGTGAAGTTTACCCTAGAAATATAAGGTTGTTTCATCAGTCTAAAATCAATTAATGTAATTTGATATGAACAGAATAAAAAGGAAAAGCCACATGATCATTTCAATAAATGGTGGAAAAGCACTTGAAAAAACTAAACACCCATTATAATAAGCAAACTAGGAATAGCAGGGAACTGTTCTAACCTCATAAGGAACATCTATAAGAAGCATACCACTGATACCACATTAATGGCAAAAGACTACAAGCCTGCCCCAAGACTGGGAAAATGGAAAGGATGTCCACAGTTGCCACCTTATTTAACATTTTGCTGATGGGTCTAGCCAGTAATAGTAACACAAGAAAAAGAAACAAACAAACCAAAAAAAAAAAAAAACATACTGGAACAGAAAAGTAAAAAGACAAACAATACCTAGAGTTGACAAGGATATGAAACAACTAGAACTCATCCACTGCTCACTTGTAGATATGTGTGAATGGTATGATCACTTTCGACAAAGTTGGCCTGTTTCTCAAAAGTTAGATACACCATGTAGCCCACCTATTCCACGTCTACATATGCCCCACAGCATACTCGTCTGTGGTTCCTGGACGGGGTTGTTGCTTAACATCAGGCAAGCCCAGTAAGTGTCTTTCCCCTGTTCTGGGGAAAGTCACACTCCAGTTACCCCACCCATCCTGCCCTGTCCTATGCAAGCCCCCAGCATCTGCCGTGCTGCAAGGAGGGTATCCATGGTGTCTCACCGCTGCCCAGGACACACCTCCTAGTTAAATTCCCTTAATAAACTCTTAATGTAATGATAGGTAAAAAGAAGTCTAAAGTAGTTACGAATTTGTTGACACCTGTTCTTTATCTCTGTCTTACTTGAGATGATGGGTTACAAGATCATATGAATACGTCAAAACCTACTGACTGGTATGTTTAAAAATGAATATATCATAGGTAAATTATATGTCAATAAAACTGATCTAAAAGGAACAAACACTTTGAAGAGGATATTTCATGATGTAAACACAAAAGATTCGTCCAATTAGCTTTTTAAAATCAAAGACAAAATATAGAGCAAAAATAATAAAATTGGGCTTATAAATGCACTTCTACAATTAAAATCATCTTCTTTAGATCTAAAACAGTATTTTTCAAATGGAATATCATTTTTATTGTCGTAAAGCTGGTGGAAAATATGGTTTTAGATTAGGCAACACCTGTTAAAGGCAAGACAGCCCCATGTGGCCGCTATTAATTCTCATTTTCTCATCACCCCTCCCTGCCCCCTCAACCCAAGACCCACCTGAGGGAACAGGCACATTTGCACAGCCTCATGCTGTTCTACCACAGAGAGGGAGAAAGAAGAAAAGGAATTTCCATTTGTGCCTAATCCTAATGCCCAGAGCAGCTACAGAATAAATTCCTGCTTCAAAAGCCTTATTTGCAATAGGAATTTTGCAAACAAGTGAGTTTTATAATGCCAAATTAATTTTGAAACAGTCATTTTTATGCAATATTAACCATAATATTTAAAAGCCAAGAAGGTAAAAAAGAGCTCTGGGAGAAAGTTCTTCCTACTTAATTATAAAACCTGACAAGAAATGTACTATAAAAAACTTGCAGAAAATTATTTATCAACAAATGTGTGATTTTCAATCATTAATATACACCCCCAAATAATTGCTGCACAGAAAAAATTAGTATAGTAACTGATATATTACTTAACACTGGCTGAGTGCTGAACTATCAACTGATTTAGAAATTAAAGCCATGGTATATGCATAAAACTTCAGATTCTAATTCAACATTCCTTTGCCAGTGCTTATTTCTTATTAAAACCACATGTTGGCACTGAATCATTTTATGGTTCATTTGAAACAAACATGCAGAAAATTGTGGGAAACAAATGGAGCACTAGAAGTCTGCTAAAGGCAAGATACTCAACTCCAAAGCAGCTTTAGGTATGAGGCTTTATGAAGCCTAGGCTAAAAAGTATATCTGTAGTTGAAGAAAAGTTTGTCTTAAAGAAAATTTCACTGCAGCTGTAATGAGATTGAAACTGTAGCAACCACTGACCAAGTTTCAATTTTTATCCCAGGAACTGGAAAACATGGATCCGTAGGGGTTCAGAACAAGCCTTCCCAGAATGCGCCACTCTGGCATGTGGACTGTTTTGAACTAAAGACAATCATGGCCCAAAAAAGACTCAGGGAAGGGCTTATTACCTCCTCTTTAATTGCCTAAAAGAATTTGGACAGAGGATCTCCCCCAGAAAGGAACTGATCTCACCAGAGATAACTACAAAGAATACTGGCTAGGTGTGGTATGGTGGGCTGGGAGGACCTGGGCAGGGCTGGAGATCAAAGTATTCTCTCTGCACCGCTAACATTGTTTACCAAACATCTGCTCCTCTCAAGGTCCTGCGAATTGTCTTCCTTCTCCTTGAAGTCCCAGATCCCTATCCCCTACTCCTTAGCCTTTCTTGGCCTGAATGCCTGTTGGTCTCATATTCTTATGGAGCCCCTGTATGTATGCATTTAAATTTGTTTTTTTCTCTTGACAATCTGAGATGTTAATTTAATTTGTATACCAGCCAAAGAACCTATAGGGTAGAAGAAAACGTTTTGTGCCTCAACAGACCCCATTACTTTTTTAATAATATAATGTGTGCAAAAACTTCGGTAATATCTTCAACTATGGTATGTTTACATTTTGCAGGATAGAAGTGCCCAATTAAAAAATATCTAGAGGCTTCCTTCCGGTCAAGAAGGTGGCATTGGAAGACGTGATTCACCTCTTCACACAACCACATCAAAACTACAACGAAAATATAGAACAATCATCACTCAGAAATGTCAGAAATAGAGTTGGATGGAAATCTGGCAACTACAGAATTAAAGAAACCACATACATTGAAACTGGTAGGAGGGGCGCAGATGCAGAACAGGCTGGTCTCTCACCCACGTGTGGTGGATAAATATTGGGGAGGGATATCTCAGGAGTGAGGAGTCCCAGCCCAGGGTTTCAGTGTCAGGAAGATAATTCCCCACAACTTCTAGCTGCAAAAACCAGTGGGGATTGAGTCGGTGGAAGAAACTTGTGGAGCACCAAGCAGTACCTCTTAACCCACACACAGACTCACCTACTCAGACTCACTCTCTCTGAGCTCCAGCAGTGGGGTGGCAGCTCAAAGGGCACCAGTGGCGTACAGGGAGAGGCTGAAGTATCTGGCGGCGGGGTGAGCAGAGGCCACTTTCCCTTTCCTGAGCCTTCTCCCCAAAGAGCCAGGGAGCCAGCAGCCTGGTGCCATATTTGTGACTCCATCAACCAGGCTAACACTATTTGACCTGTCTTAGAGATCCCGGGAGACTCCGCTGCTTTTCCATATGAATAACTGGTCTTGGCTCATACTTTATAGCTTATAGCTTCCTAAACCCTATAAAACTAGCAACAGCGGGCTTCAGTGAGTCGCAGGCCAGGCACTAGCATCATCCAGATTAGCTTCAAAGCTTGGCTTTGCCTGGGAATCTCCAAGCCCAGCACAAGTAGCAGCCATCTCAGGTTGCATTAGAGCTCAGGAAGGGTCACCTTGGGCAAAACACAAGTTGGGGCTGACCTTTGCCTGCACCACCCAGAAAGCCCCAGTGCCAGCACACCCTGTGGATGGCTACAGACCACTTTGGAGCACCGCCACCCTGCCCCTGCACAGCTGATCCTCCACGGAGGACAGAGGTTGGTGGTAAGTGGTCATATAGCCAATCCTTGCAGGTCATTGGCCTGAGTAAATCCCTCCCATTACTCTGCCAACAGCAACCAAGACTCAACTACAAGAGGAAGGTGTACTCAGCCCACATGAAGGACACATCTTGAATATCCAGCTTGAGTGATGGGGAGGCTGTGCCATTGGACCCTACAGGACACCTACCATATTAGGCCACACTACCAAGACATGGAATCAAAGAAGCACTACCTAACACATAGAAATAAACACAGGGAAGCTGCCAAAAAGAGAAGACAAAAAGACCTGTCCCAAATGAAAGAACAGATCAAAACTCCAGAAAAAAAGCTAAACAAAATGGAGATAAGCAATCCATGAGATGCAGAGCTCAAAACACTGGTTATAAGAATGCTCAAGGAACTTAGTGAGGACTTCAGCAGCATAAAAAAGACCTAATCACAAAGGAAGGCTTCACTAATTGAAATAAAGAACAATTTAGAGGGAAACAAAAGTAGAGCAGACGAGGCCAAGAATCAAATCAATGATATGGAACATAAGGAAGCAAAAAAAAAAAAAAAAAAGGAACCACATAGAACAACAAAAGAATATAAAAAATGAGGGTAGTATACACAGCCTCTGGGACAACTTCTAGATGTCCAACATTGACATTACGGGGGTGCCAGAAAGGGAAGAGAAACAGCAAGAAAGTGGAAATCTATTTGGAAAAATAATGAAAGAAAACTTCCCTAATTTGGTGAAGGAAAGAGACATAAAAGCCCAGCAGGCACAGAGGGTCCCAAACATGTTAGACTCAAAGAGGACCACACCAAGGCACACCATCATTAAAATGTCAAAGGTTAAAGATAAAGAATCTTAGAAGCAGCAAGACAAAAGCAGAGAGTTACCTACAAAGGAATCCCCATAAGACTGTCAGCTGATTTCTCAAAAGAAACTTTGCAGGCTAGAAGGGACTGACAAAAAATATTCAAAGTGATAAAAAGCAAGGACCTGCAACCAAGATTACTCCATCCAGGAAAGCTATCATTTAGAATGGAAAAGCAGATAAAGTGCTTCCCCAATAAGGTAAAGCTGAAGGAGTTCATCATTACCAAGCCATTATTACATGAAATGTTAAAGGGACTTATTTAAGAAAAAGAAGACCAAAACTATGAACAGTAAAATGACAACAAACTCACAGCTATCAGCAACTGAATCTAAAAAACACAAACAAAAACAAACTAAGCAAACAAGCAGAACAGGAAAACAATCAGGTGTATGCGGATCATTTGAAGGGTTATCAGGTGGGAGAGAAGCAGGAGAAAGGGGGAAATGGTGTAGGGATCAAGAAGCATTACTGGTAGGAACAAAATAGACAGGACAATGTTAATAATAGAGGAAATGGAGAAGCCAAAGAACTTACATTCATGACTCACGGACATGAACTAAGGGGGCTGGGGGGCTGCTGGACGGAAGGTGGATACAGGTGGCAGGGGGCAAAGGAAAAAATATTACAACTCTATCAGCATAATAAATAAAATAAACTTGAAAAATTAAAAAAAAGAACAAATCTAAAGTATGTCTTGAACTAGTTAATAGTGAAATAATATTAACAGAAAGGACTCCTTTTATGAAGGATACTTTGTTAAACTCTAAAGATGAAAATGGAATCATCTCAGAATCCACCTCCCGTACAACTATCTTCAAAGTTCAGTTCAGACAACTTTGTATTTTAAAGCAAGTTCCCCTGATAATTCTGAATTTTTAATATCATAGCACTGTTCAAATAAGGCAAAAAGCAATGAAATAGGAAGCTAAGTAACAAGAAAGTGTACATAAAATCCCACAAAAATTTTTTTAATTTAAAACCACTTTTGCTATGGTTTCCACTACACCACAGCTTAATTAACAGCTGGTTTCCTCTGTCCTTCCCTGTAATTACTCATGTATCCTCTCCCCACTCACTGGGAATACAGTTTAGATTAAGAAATCTTTAAAGAATCTCTGTAATTTGTTAGGCATTATAAAAGATGAAAAAGTGAAAGAGATGGAAATCCCTACACTAAAGGGCTTCTGAACTGGAAGGAACACCCAACAAACCATCAGCGCCCCACAGCAGAGCACTCAGAGAGCCCCGCGCTGGAGGTGGCTGGGGTCTGGGGAAGGAAGCCGTCCTGTAACGGGTGTCGCTACAGCTGGGCCGAGGCGCAGGGCCTCTCGCCATGCTGTAAGGGACGAGGGGATGCACCACGTGGAGAGAATGCTATGATCTTTGGGATGCATCATCTGGAGGGCCTGGTAAACACAGAGTTATAACTCTGGGCCATATCCCTTGATTTCTAACTTAGGTAGGGTCTGAGAATTTGCATTTATATCCAATTCCCAAGTAATCCTGATGCTGATGCTGATACTGTTGGTCCATGGACCATACTTTGAGAATGACTGGTATAAGAAGATATGCATGACCTGTTTGGAGAATCCCAATTAGTTTCCCATGGTCAGAAAACAGGTTAGCATTAATTTATAAGACATTCCTTTTTCTTTTTCCAAAAAAAAAAGTTTCCATTTCATTAGTTTACTTTTTTTTAGTTGTGCTACAGATACTTTAAAGATTATGACAATTGGGATAAAAATGAGCAATGTTAACAAATAAAAGAATTAGACAGTCTAACAATTTTTTATGTAAAACATTTTAAAATACAATAATTTTTTAAAAAATTGTTGAACTCAGGGTATTTTAAAACAAAGTTTAAAGCTTTTATAAAGTACCTTAAATTTACTTTTAAACATTCAAGTGGTTTGTACCACTTCACACCTCCTAGGGTGGCTATAATCAGAAATGGAAAATAACAAGCATTGGAGAGAAATCAGAACCCACATATGGTGCTGGTAGGAATGTAAAATGGTGCAGCCACTGTGGAAAAAGTTTGATAGTTCCTCAAAACCCTAAACGTACAATTACTATGTGGCTAAGCAATTCCCCTTCTAGGTATATACCCAAGAGATTGGAAAGCAGAGTCTCAGGTACATTTCTATACTTCTGTCTCAAACAGAGACTGCATGCTACAATCAGAATGTTTGTGTCCCCTCAGAATTCACGTGTTGAGATTCTAATGCCCAATGTGGTATGTCAGAAGATGGGGCTTTTGGGAGGCGATTAGGTCATGAGAGCGGAGCCCTTATGAATGGGATCAATGCTCTTTATATAAGAGACCCAAAAAGCTCCCTAGCTACTTCAGCCAAGCGATGATTCAATGAGAAGTCCGCAACCCAAAAGAGGGCCTTCGCCTGACCATGCTGGCATCCTGAACTTGAATTTCCAGCCTCCAGAACTGTGAGGAATGAATCTCTGCTGTTTCTAATCCATTCAGTCTGTGGTATTTTGTTATGCAGCTTGAACAAACTAAGACACTGCAGCATTATTCCTAACAGCTGAAAGGTGAAAACAACCCAAGTGTTCATCAACAGATGAGTGCATAAACAAAATGTGGTATATACAATGGAATATTATTCAGCCATAAAAAGAAGCGAAGTTTTAATACAAGATATAACATGGATAAACCTTGAAAAAAAACACTGTACTGCGTGAAATAAGCAAATCACAGAAGAGCAGATATAATCCTCTATAAAATATCCAGAATAAGTAAATTCACAGAGATAGACAGATGAGGGTTGGAGTGAGGAGGAAATTGCTTAATCATTACAGAGTTTATTTGTGAGGTGATAAAAAAGTTTTTGAAATAGTGGTGATGGTTGCACAACATTATGAATGCAATTAATACTACTGAATTACAGACTTAAAAATTGTTAAAATGGCAACTTTTATATTACATATATTTTACCACCCCAAAAAAGTTTAAATGATTTAGTCTCAATTATTTGTTCTAAAAGCCCACTAGAGATTAAATTGCTGATACCAATACTTTCATTTCAGTTTAACTGAGTCCTTATAAAGACATGACATATTGGTCCTGTTTTGTCTACAGTATTTTTATGCTCACAGAGAAAACCCACTTACAGGAGATTAGGCAACAGTTTTAACCCAATTTAGTCAAATCAGCTCTGAAAGACAGAAATAGTTACAAGAACTAGCTCACTAATCAGAGACCAAAAAGGTACAAGAAGGCTACATAAGTAGTCTTATTTCAAAGAAAAGTTATCTAATTTCATTTTCTCCAAATCATATAAAAAATAAACTGCCTAGTGAAAGTACATGAAGCGTTCTGATAGACAGAGTGGTGGGAAGCATCATATATCATTATTATCATTGCCCATAAACATTATATTATGCTTAAATTTTAAACAAGATCCCTGCTATATAGGAAATTTGTAATGAGTTCCTCATCTGATACATTGTCCCACTTCACAAATTTTGATTCTACAATCTCGAACCTCACTGTTGACTTCCTGCCTCAAATCTGCAGGCTCCCTGAGACTGGCTATGACTCTGTCTTCACTCTTTGTATTCACAGCCTCTGATGCACACAAAGTCTATCAGTGTTAATTGAAAGCCTGTTAAGTATAGCAGAAGACATATGGGGAGGGTTATGGGTCACTCAAATTTATGAATCTAAAAATCTTTCTGTCCTTAATGTATAAACCTGACGTCTGTTAATATAATCTGAAAATCCTAACCAGTTTGCTTTTTACACAACCGATTAAATTATCCCATCATGTGACTCTTACAGAACCACCTTGGAAGAAAACTATGCAGATCCCCTTGAGGAAGAAGGGGGAAGACAAGCTGTCCAATGTGTTTAAATTACAGCAATAACTTAATAACGGAAAAGAACTCTGTCCCTAAGTCCAGACACTGCTGCTCCAAACTTCTCATATCTGTGAGAACACCAAAGATAGGCATGTTAGCTCAAGACACTTCATGATCTTATGAATTATTATTTTGGGGGAGGGGGATGCAGATCATTTGGAAATAGCTGTGGATTTTGACAGCTGCAAGTATAAAATTTTAGCTCCTAGGAAATAGTTGCTAAATACAAATCCCAGGATTCTAACAACTAATACCACTGTGTTATAAAAACCAAAAGATGTACTTTTCAGTGACAAAATGTTTCAAGTTTCTTAACTGTTATGCAGTAAAATGTTGGTGAGTTACCAGGTCCAATACATGTCATAAATCACCTTCTTGATACTAATGTATCAATACAGCCACAGGATAAAAATATGTCAATGGGATTGGCAGACGCCAGAGCCTCAGACGAGATCCTAGCCCTGGATGACACCTCAACTTGCTGCCAGGTGAACCTCTGAGCAACCAGCCACACTGGCCAGACTGCTGGTCTAGAAAGCTGTGGGATGATAAATATATGTGGTTATAAGCTACTAAATTTGTGGTAATTTGTTGCACAGTTATAGATGACTAACACAGTCATCTAAAGCACCTTTACATGTTCCCCAAAGCTGAACCTGACATTACATGATGCTTTATTGAGGTCATTCATTTTAATAGGGTGAAAAAATGTGGGATACTCTGGTTAAATGAACTTGACTATTAAAAGTTTGACCTCAAAGAAAAAAACAACATGTGTACACACACACACACACACACTGTTCAGGTTTCAGAAATCTTACTATATTTTCTCACTCATCGCCTAAATTTTACCTAGAAGTCATAACGACCATTATCTGATGCAAGCAGCCCATTTTCTAGACAAGCTGCAGACACAGTGCTGACTGGCCCGGGCTCTCAGAGCTAATGAGCAGCACAAGAGGAGCAAGCGCCCAGGTCCTCAGCACACTGAACTGTCCCCTCAGAAGGCAGTCAGCTGGCCTCTCCTGAAAGGTATTAGCGGCTGGGATTGACTATAAAGAAAGAGAGAGAAAGAATATCTCATCTCTCTCCTACTGCATTAAAATGTCTGTGAAATAAATACTGAGTGGTTTAGAAAAATAGGTTATGAAGCAGGTATTGGAAAAGATTCAAAGACTAAAAGGAGCATTAAAGATGTCAATGGTAACTACAGCACAACAACTACTATATTACAAATGTCTTCCACATCTTTCGAGCAGTGGTCCTCGGCCAAGGACGATTCTGCCACCCAGGGGACGTTTGGCTGTCACTACCAGGAGAAGAAGAGAAGTGTTTCTGGCTTCCAGGACGTAGAGGCCGAAGGCACTGCTAAACACCCCATAATGCGCAGGACAGCCCCCACAGCAAAGAATTATCAGGCCCCACATGTCAACAGTGCTCAAGTTGAAAAAGCCTGCTTTAAAGGATCACAGTTGTCCCTTGTGTTCTCTGCCGACCCCTCAGCACTTTGACTTGCCCCAACTGTGCTCTTACACATTCAGAAAGCAAAGCTCTCCCATATCCCCATTTTCTTTGGCTTGGCCTTTCATCACTTTTTTTTTTTTTTTTTTTGACTTGAACTTTCAACAAAGACTAAATTTTTCACCCCTTATTTTCAGCCAATTGTATCTTGCTCAGGCACCACAGACCCATCTGCACAGCTCACTGTTCCTTCTGACAGAAAAACCAAAGCACCACTGTGTATACTGGATTTTAACAAACACGTTTTATACACTGATCAAAATCTGGTGAGCTAGCAGTGAAGGACTGCAGAACCTGAGGGTGCATGACACACAACTGAGGAGCACCACTTACTCTAAACTGTCAGCAGCAAATAAATATTACACAGCCCAAGCAAACGATATAAATGGCTGACAGAGGAAGGTGCCAATGCAACAAGGAGTGGCAGAGACTGGTGATTTGGAGAGCACAGCTCTGTCTCAAGAACCAGCTGCTACTCAACTCAAACCAACAGCTGCCCCACACAGGAACGTGGGCACAATATTACCAGATATTCTGATTTTCCAAGAAAACTTGAATGTCTGGACTTGTGTTTGGAACCACTCAGTTTTAACATATTGGCTTACAGTGTTAAAAACTTTATGGGTCCAACATTCTGAACCACCTCTTTGAACTTTATGGTCTGGAAATTATAATAAAGGCAAATGAAGAGGCTCCAAACAAACCGAATTCAGGGTATGCTTAGAACATCAGATAGAGTACTAGGGACACTCAAAATGAAGCTAAATAATAAGGATCTTGGATGAGGCCAGCAAGTTTCAGGGTGGCTCTAATAATGGTGATGATATTGTAACAACAATCAATCATAACAAACACTCCTATATGACTATAACTCAGGCACTGTCCTAGGCACTTTATATACAGAGATGGGCAAAAGCAGGTTTAGAGTTAATGAGTATGTAAAACACAGAGTTTACTCTTGTATGATTATTTATTATTGCATTATTTGTATTACAACTATAAATCTTTTGCCCACCCCTCCATATGAAGATGTAATCTTCCCAGCAACCTTATGAAACTCTCATCATACAGATGAAAAATATGAGATAAGTGAGATTAAGTAACCTGCCTAAGGACACAGGACTAGTAAGTACTGGCCTGACACCTGAACCCCAAGGGCCATGGCTACTTTCAGAGGCCTCGCCTCCAACCGCCATGATTCTTGTGCTTCTGTCTGCTAGGCATCAAGTTCTGTCTCTCTCACCATCTGTAACTACAGATAAGTATATTTCATCAATCTAAGTTCCCAACAGCAACACTTCAATAAGAAAAGGCTGAAACAATATTTAGTGTACACTGTCTAAACATGTATGGAATTGGAAGTATTTTTTTCCTAAATGAAAAAGTTAACCCTCTGCTCTCTAAAATTATGTTGGCCTCATAGGCTTCAGTCCTTCTTGTTAGCTAAAATTTACTTACCTAATGATTGTTTGGGCTTCTGCTTACAAAAGAATACTGACAACCATATATATATGTCAGGCTTCCTTGCATTTAAGTCAAAAGACACACAAGAATTGGCTGTGCCCTCTGACTACAGCGGAAAGAACTATGGCAAAAATTCTAAAACCCACCCATTTATGGCATGAGGTTGATCCACACATGGAAACTGCAGAGATGCCATGCATGGCAGCATCATTACTAAAATTACTAAAATTGCTTTAAACACATGTATTTGAAATTCCTGACAACTTAGCAAACAAAATTAAACTTTAGAGCTCCTAGTATGTAAATTAACTTCAAATTTCACTTCATTTTAAAACAAGAGCCCTTGCTTTAATAAATTCAGGGAAACTGGCAGTTTTCAGTTGAATTTTAAAAAGAAAATAAAATTTTCACCTTTAATAGGAACTCTGTAATTTGCTGTTTTTCATGAACCCTATTTTCCATTCCAGAATCAAAGGCTCTGAGGAAAGGAGTTCTGCATTTTGTTTTTGCAGATAAAAAACTGGTCCAGTATTAAAAATGTATAGACATTATTTAGAGATGAAAAGAAACTTCAAGTATTTAAATGCCATTACTCTTATATCTGCTTTGAAGTCCAAACAAAATCTTAGTTTAAAATAGACTGAAACTCAAACTGCTGAGAAATAAACTCTGCACACACAGAAACATAAATACAGATTAACAAGTGAATTTAACAAAATGCTAACATATAACATACACACGTTAGCAATCATTTTGAAGAAAGTGCTAAAAATGTCAGTACTAGTCCACCTTCCTTTAATACATGCTGCAACCTAAAACGTTTATATTTCCTATTTTGTCTCCAGTAAATAATACTGTTCAAACTTTTCTTTTAATGAAGCAAAAAGGAAGAAAAAAAAACCACTCTCAGAATGCCAGGAAAACATGCATAAACCACCCCTGGTGATGCTCCCAGGAGTATTTAAATGCCCGCTCAGTCTTCTACCTTTGAAATGAAAAACAAGAATCAGCAACAACAAAACTGAAGAAATCTAAGAAAGTAGATTGTAGAACTTAATTGTTCAAACTGTTAAAAATGAATATGAAAACACCATCTGAAAAATATGCATATAAAGGGAAATTTTATTTGAGACTAATTCAGTATTTCCTTGAGAAAAGAATAAAGTCCAATATTTACCAATGTCAATGAAAGAAAAACCTGGGCTTTACAAAAGATCTCCCAAACTGCGGTCAATGGCCCACTCACTTCAAGTAATACTGGTAATGGCTAAACTCTCATATAACAAAAAAATAATAATAATAACTTAGCCTAGAAGTCTACTGGAGTTCACTGTAATGGGATTTGAGCTATATAATTAAATTTGATTAGTTTGGTTAAAACCTCAAGTTCAAAAGAATTATCAGCATGAATGGAAGAAAAGGCCTTTTACATGGGCATTTTGAAAATATGAAAAGGGCTGACACAGCAAGCATCAAAGACAGAAAAGCAAGTGACCCTCCCCAGAGCAAAGGAGAAATGTTAACAGCTGAAACTCAGATGCTGCGTGCAAAGAAAGCAAAATTCCAGATGGTTCAAAAAGCCTGGTCACTTATTAAATATTGAATACTATTATTTTTAACTGGATTTTCCCTAGAGACAGCCAAATATGTCATTTATAAAAAGTGAAAAACTGAAGTAAATACATATTCCCTTTTTCAAAAATTGCTAGAATGAGGAAGATTGCCAGGGAGTTATATGATATTCAAAGCACCTTGATGTTAATTTAAAAAAAAAAAAAAAAAGGTAGCTATAAGCTAAAAAACCAAACCTATTTATCTGAATAAATGAAGACATCACAGAACTTACATTACTATTTGGAGAGATATAATTATTACTTTATAATAAAGGATGACTTGTTACACATGAACATGTCCAAACACAAACTTTTGTTCCCCTTGAATTAATTATATCTTGGGTGCATTAAAAAAAAAATCCTGGCCAGGTGGCTCAGATGTGTGGAGCATCCTCCCATACACCAAAAGGCTGCAGGTTCAGTTCCTGGCCAGGGCACAGGCCTAGGTTACAGGTTTGATCCCCAGTCAGGGCACATAAAGGAGGCAACAGATCAATTTCTCTTTCTCTCACTCTCCTCCCCACTTCCTGTCTCTCCCTTTCTCTCTAAAATCAATAAACATATCCTTGGGTGAGGATTAAAAAGAGAAAAAATGTTTTTAAAAATTAAAAAGGAGATAGTAAAAGTGACCAGCATAATACACTCTGCTGAGGATTAACACTGATTTCAGAAGCAGTTAAAAAAAACAGTATTACAGGATTTTATATATATGAAAGCTTGTATTCATTTTTAAAAATACGTACACTGAAATTTGTCTGTATATATTCAAACTCTTATCAAATGAACTGTATAAATATATAAGTATATTTATGTAATGCAAGTGTGTATATTTGTATGCTGTATTATGTGTACACATACACACATACCAAGGGTCACTTTTCAACAAAATGAAGTTAGTTAATTCAGTTTACATACCCTGTAGCTTGAGTTTTTATGTTAGAAACTTTTTTATTATTATGCTGTATTTATACATAGGGTTGGCCAAAAAGTTCACTTGTTTTTTTCCCTAAGATAGCTCTAGTAGCACTTAGTTGTCTTTAACTTCATTCAAAATATTTTTGTTAGGTTGTATTGTGACAGCTGTCATAACAGCGTTCATTTTTTAAAAACATCAAAATTGATGAAATGTTATGTAACCATTTTAATCTTGATGGTGAAAAAATAAACAGTATTTTCAGCATATTATGCTTTATTATTTGAAGAAAGGTAAAAATGCAACTGAAACACAGAAAAAGATTTGTGCAGTGTATGGAGAAGGGGCCAGGACTGATCAAATGTGTCAAAAGTGGTTTGCGAAGTTTCATGCTGGAGATTTCTTGCTGGATGATATTCCACGGTTGGGTAAACCCATTGAAGTTGATGGTATAAAATCGAGACATTAATTAAGAACAAGCAACGTTACACCACATGGGAAACAGCTGACATATTCAAAGTATCCAAATCAATAAAGTTATTGCTGAAAATGAAAAATGTGCCTTTTATTTTACAGAAAAACCATACAAATTTTTTAGCCAACCCCATACTTAGGGACTGTGGAAGGGCAAGACTGTTTTTCCAAGAGATGGAAACAGCCTGTGCCAAATGAAGCAGGTGTGAGATATCTCAAAGATGAAAGCAATTCTCCAAATAACAACGTCATCCTTTAATGCTTTCTTGACATGTACAACTTTGCTATTCCTCGGAGATTTAATTCAAAGCACTATGCTTGTGATCTTTCCTAACAGAGGAGTAGTCTGATTGGTGCACATTTGTAGGGGTTGTCAGCATTGAAAAATTCAACAGTGATCTCACTTATAATGGGTAAGAAAGGCAGCCACAGCAGACAAGCTACTGTACTCCCTAAATGTTCTTTTTTTAAAGGATTTATTTTATAAGTAAAATAATTGTTGGTGTAATTCTTTTATTATGAAAATTGTTTACTTCAAATAATTAGTTTTAAAATAACTCTAATCCCCCACCAAGAAAAAGAAAATCCTATGAAAAAAATTATTCATATTATTTACTTTTCTTTTTGTCTATTAAAAAAAAACTGTGCTGAAAGTGACATAAATGTATCTTTCAGAAATTTCTCATATTAAATTTTTTTACACAACTTACGACAAAATGTTTTATGGGAGAAGAAAAATATTAATTTCTCTGGTTTCTGTAATAATATCCAATAATTAACTGTTCTCCTGATTTACCAAACAATTGCAGAATTTAAGTATTTTATTCATTTTAAAATTAAAAACACTTTTAACCGAACTTGGTATCACCTGGAGTCCAATGGTTCTCAGACTTCAGTGAGCATCAGAATCACATGGGGTGCTCATGAAACACAGCTCTGAGTACCACCCCCACCACCCACCCCCACTTTCCAGTACAGAAGGTCTGGGGTGGGGCCCCTGCAACTTTGCATTGTAAACAGTTCCCAGGTAATGCAGGGATCGCTCTAAGAGAACCAAGGATCTAGTCAATATTTTCTTTCTCTTTATATTAGCAAAGCTGGTAGTGGGGAAAAATGAACACTGCAACACGGTATATGGTATACTATCCTTAGCAGAAATAAAGAATTCTGATCCTTAGAATTAAGATGTGGACACAGAGAAAGTCTAGGACAGGCAAAGGGTAGGCATTAGGCATGGTCTAGTCCAAGATTTAACAAGCATTTTCTGTGAAGAGCTGGATAATGAACATTTGAGGCTTTGCAGGCCATACAGTGTCTATCACAATTACCTGACTCTGCCATATAGTGTGAAAGCAGCCAGAGACGAGATGTACATAAATGAGAGTGGCTGTGTGCCAATAAAACTTTATCTAAAAAGAGCCTGTGGTTTAGCAAGGCCCATAAGTTTACCATCCATTTTTAAAAGAGAAAACCAAAGCCCAGGGAGAGTAAACAGCTTTAAAAGACACAAGACAGTAAGCTACATAATCACAACCAGAACTTCAGTATCCTAATGCATAACACAGTAAAGAAGCTTCTGTTATGGTAATATTTTGATAAAGAAAAGCCACAAAATGAAATTTGTTGTAAAACCTCATGTAATTTAATGACCCATAAAAAAATAAAAAGGCTTTTCTTAAAGAGTATATTTAGTACTCTTTAATTAATACAAGACATTGTTATTTAATATTTCTAATACTATTTCTCAATAGGAGGCTTACACAATACAGGAGTCTGCCTAGACTCGTCACAGGGTGGCCCTGCACCTTGCACTTGGCTGAAGCAGGGCCAGCAATGAAGCACTCTGAGATGGCAGAGAGCAAGATTCAAGCATTACTCAGTGCTCACCCTCTTGGTTTTTCACCTTTCTCATCCAGTCCACCATCCTTTCAATGCCTCTCCTTACAAAAAGGATTCCTGATGATGCTAAATTTTCCCCACATGAAAACCAGAGAAGGTAATAAATTGTGACACTTAAATTAAAAACAGGACTCCTGGTCAAGATGGAGGCCTGGGTAGACACCCTTTGCCTCCTCATGCAACCATGGAAAGAATTACAACTAGATCTCAAAACAATTAACACGCAGAACCATCAGAAAATCGAGCTGTATGGAGTCTGACAACTAAGGATTTAAAGAAATCGCATTCATCCAGATGGGTGGGAGGGAAGAGTCATGGAGATGCGTAGAAAGGCACAGAGACAGGCAGAGAGACACAGAGATGCAGTGCAGCAGAGAGAGGCAGCAGTGGTGGAACGGAAGATCCCACACTCAAACATAGTAGATAAATTCACAAGGAATTCCTTAGGAGCAAATGATCGCAGCCTCAGGCCAGACCACACAGCCCAGGGTTCCAATGCCAGGAAGGTGAATCCCCTTATCCTCTGCCTGTAAAAATCAGTGGGGGTTGGGAAATGGGAGAAATGGCTGGATTTTCAGGAAACCTGCTTAAAGGGCCTGCAGGTCTTAAAACATAAACAAACCCACCCACTATGGGATTCAACACCAGGGCAACAGCTGGAAGGGCACCATTCACATACAGGGAGTGGGTAAAATGACTGGAAATGGGGTGAGTGCCAGGCAAACCTCCAGAAGCCAGGCAGCAGCACTGCCCCCTCTCTTTAGCCCTCCCCCCAACACAGAGCCACAGAGTAGTAAAGTGGGCTGCCCTACTCAGCAAAAACCTAGAGCTCTGCCCCACACAAATTACAGGTGCCCTTTCTACAATATGCCACACTCCTAAGACAGGGAGTCAAAGGAGCTCTACCTAATACACAGAAACAAAGGGAGGCTGCCAAATTGAGACGATAAAGAAATATGAGCCAAATGAAAGAACAGAACAAAACCCCAGAAAAAGAACTAAACGAAATGGAGATAACCAACCTATCAGTTGCAGAGTTCAAAGCACTGGTGATCAGAATGCTCAGAGAACTCACTGAGGGTGGGGTGTGGCAACAACATAAAGGAAGAAATGAAGGTTACACTAAGTAAAATGAAAAATCTACAGGGAACCATCAGTGGAGGGGAAGCAGCCAGGATTCAAATCAACAATTTGGAGGATAAAAAAGAAATAAGTAAGCAACCAAAACAGAAAGAAGAGACAAGAATTCAAAAAAAAGAAAAAAACAAGGATAGTAATAAGGACCTTCTGGGACATCTCCAAATACACCAACATCCAAAACATAGGGGTAAGAAGAAGAAGAGGAAGATCAAGAAACTGAAAACTTATTTCAAAAAATAATGGAAGAAAACTTCCTTAATTTGGTGAAGGAAATAAGACATACATCAGGAAGCACAGAGATTCCCAAACATGTTGGACCCAAAGACGACCACACCAAGGCACATCATCATTAAGATGTTAAAGATTAAAGACAAAGAGAGAATCTTAAAAGCACCAAGAGAACAGCAAAGAGTAACCTACAAAGGAGTTCCCATAAGACTGTCAGCTGATTTCTCAAAAGAAACTTTGCAAGCAAGAAGGAACTGGCAAGAAGCATTCAAAGTGATAAAAAGCAAGGACCTACAACCAAAGTTACTCTATCCAGCAAAACTATCATTTTGAATGGAAGAGCAGATAACGTGCTTCTCCAACAAGGTGAAGCTAAAGGAGTTCATCATCATCATGCCATTTTTACATGAAATGTTAATGGGACTTATATAAGCAAAAGAAGATCATACCTATGAACATTAAAATGGCAACAAAGTCACAACTCTTAATAACTGAATCTAAAAAAACAACCTAAGTGAACACCAGAACAGGAACAGAATCATAAATAGAGAGATCATTTAGGGGATTATCAGTAGGGAGAGGAAAGAGTGAGAATGGAGGAAGTCTGACAACCAAGGAGTTGAAGAAGAAACATTCATCCAGACCGGCAGGAGGGGCAGAGATGGGCAGGTGCAACAGTGAGGACATCTGGCAAGTTCAGTGACTGGAGGACCAGGTGGGCAAGGCAGTGGCTGGCGGACTGGGTGGTCCCACATTTGCCTGTGACTAAACCAAGAGGAACAGTTGGGGAGCAAGACAGACCACGCAATCCAGGGTTCCAGTGCAGGAAAAGAAATCCTCAAAACCTCTGTCTTTAAAAATCTGTGGGTGATGGAGCAGAGGAAAAAAATCCCAGAATTACAGGAGAGTTCATTGGAGAGACCCACAGGGTCCTAAAACATACACCATCCAGGAATCAGTACCAGAAGGGCCCAATTTGCTTGTGAATAGCACGGGAAGTTACTGAAAGCCAACCGAGAGCTGAGCAAGCAGCACTGTTCCCTCTTGGGCCCCTCCCCCACATACAGCATCACCCAGTGACCTGTGTTGCCCCGCCCTGGTGAATACCTAAGGCTCCACCCCTTCAAACGTAACAGGCAAGCTGAGACAAGGAAAAATGGCCCAAATGAAAGAACAGATCAAAGCTCCAAAAATTGAACTAAGAGATGAAGAGAGGGCCAACCTATCAGGCGCACAGTTCAAAACACTGCTAATCAGGATGCTCACAGAAATAGGTGAGTATGGTCTCAAAATGGAGAAAAAAATGAAGGTTATGCAAAGTAAAATAAAGGAAAACACACAGGGAACCAGCAGTAAAGGGAAGGAAACCAGGACTCAAATCAACAATTTGGAGCAGAAGGAAGAGGTCAACATTCTACCAGAACAGAATGAAGAAACAAGAATTCAAAAAAACGAGGAGAGGCTTAGGTATCTCTGGGACAACTTTAAATGTTCCAACGTCTGAATCATAGGGGTGTCAGAAGGAGAAGAGGCAGAGCAAGAAATTGAAAACTTATTTGAAAAAATAAAGAAGGAGAACTTCCCCATTCTGGCCTGGAAACAGACTTCCAGGAAGTCCAGGAATCTCAGAGAGTCCCAAAGATGTTGAACTCAAGGAAGCACACACCAAGGTACATCATAATTACATTGCCCAAGATTAAAGATAAAGAGAGAATCTTAAAAGTAGCAAGAGAAAAGGAGACAGTTACCTACAACGGAGTTCCCATAAGACTATCAGCTGATTTCTCAACAGAAACCTTGCAGGCAAGAAGGGGCTAGCAAGAAGTATTCGAAGTTGTGAAAGGCAAGGACCTACATCCAAGGTTACTCTATGTAACAAAGCTATCACTTAGAATGGAAGGGCAAATAAAGTGCTTGCCAGATGAGGTAAAGTTAAAGGAGTTCATCATCACCAAGCCCTTACTATATGAAACGTTAAAGGGACTTATCTAAGAAAAAGACGACGACCAAATTATGAACAGTAAAATGACAACAAACTCACAACTGTCAACAACTAAACCTAAAAACAAAAACAAAACAAAACAAACAAACAATTAGAACAGGAACAGAATCACAGAAATGGAGATCACATGGAAGGTTATCAGTGGGGAGGGAGAGGGGAGAGAAGGGGAGAAGATGTACAGGAAATATGAAGCATAAATGGTAGGTACAAAATAGATGGGGGATGTTAAGAATAGTACCAAAGAACTTATATACACATGAACTAAGAGTGAGGATTGCTGCAGGAAAGGGGGGTACCAGGTGGAGAAAGACTAAGGGGAATAAATTGGCACAACTGTATCAGCATAATCAATCAAATAGATTTTTTAAAAAATCAAAAACATTTAGTGCAGACTAGGTTTGTTCTTAATTCTACTTATTAGATAATTATTAAAGTTAAACAGAATTTTAGCTAATGAAAATAAAACAAATACGTCCTTTCTTACCACACAGATAGCTAAAAGTGAGTATACGTATATACGTACATACACATAAGCAGGTATATGTATGTGGTTGTATGCATACTTACCCATGTAAACACATAATCTTTATGCTTTCATACTTGCCTAAGCTTTTAGTTTTAAAACTGACAATGGAGTAAGTGAACGTAACTGATAAAGTAAAGTTTTGTTACCTTAAAACTATTTATGCCAATATATTAAATAATAAGCCTGTGAATACATATTATGAAAAATAAAACATCCTAGCTTTAACTGTCAAACACAAACTCAAAAAAGTTTTTTTCTAAAATTACTGTACAGTCACAAGTAATTCAGGATAAAAATGAAGGGTCCTAAATCTGAGACAAAAGTTTTAGACATGTTTGATGTATCCAGAACCACGCTTGAAAAAGCATCTGTTATTTACAGATCAAAGTAACCCTGAGTATCCTAAAACAACTAGACTGAAAAATGCCCAAATCTGATTTCATCCCTGTCTACATGCCTTTTTGAACTAATAGTTTAGAGAATTGGTCAGTATGTTGAACTAATTAGCATGCTTAATGCTTGCCAACTTTGACTGCTCTGATTCTTTAAGAATTAAAAAATAGTGTTAAAAACACACACAAGCAAATTTGGGAAAATGAAAAAACTAGTCCAAGTTGACAAAGCCACATATGTTGAATAATGTCTCAAAAAGTCCCAAAATATGAGTGATACCTACGTAATGCTCTCTCAGCTATAAAATGGGTTGTAAATGATTTGGTGGTTTTGCTTTGTATAAAATGAATTCAACAGTATTTTTTTCTCTCTGCAATGATTTTTTATGAGATTTAACATACATCAACCTTTATTTCTACATTAAGAATCAGAGTAAACTATACCTGATAAGAGGTCAACACTTTGGTTTTTTAGTTGCAATGACAGTCAGTTCATTCTTTTAATGAAATCTTACATGTAAGAGCCAAGAACAAAGTGTATGCCTACACTATTCACACATTTGAGCCTTGTGGATACATTTGCTATAAAGATCCTCTTAGTATTTACTTGTAGTAATCAATCAAAAACCGACTGTAAATATGTTATTAAGTATTAAACAGTGAATGTTAATTAGCTAACATCTTCATAATTTTTGGGGCCTATTACTAGATGGATGTTTTAAAAGCTTTTCTAATACATGTTGATTTTCTAAGACCCATTCCTATAATTTACATGAGAACATTACCTACAGCTTTCCAAACAAATTTCACCTTGGCTTGCAATTTCATTTTTCCTTCTAATTTGAGGCAAGAGTAAGGCACTTAAAAAAATAAAAAGTTAACAAAAGCCCCAACCCCAAAGGGGTTTTGGTACATGTGATTACAGGCAGGAAATACAAGCTTAATGTTTTAGTACCACGGGAAGTATTGGGTTGGCCAAAAAGCTTTTATGGTATTTTTTTAATAGGTGTGTAATGATATCCCGTAGTGGTTTTAATTATCATTTATCTAAAAGATATTTTTCATTTTTACCAATAACTTCATTGACTTGGATATTCTGAGTATGTTGTCCATCTCCGTGTGGTATAACATTGATTGTTCTCAATTAATGTCTTGATTTGATCACTATCAACTTCAACTGGTCTACCCAACAAAGGAGCATCATCCAGCAAGAAATCTCCAGCACAAAACTTCACAAACCACTTCTGGCACATTTGATCAATCACAGCACCTTCTCCATACACTGCACAAATCTTTTTCTGTTTCAGTTGCATTTTTACCTTTCTTGAAATAATAAAGCATAATATGTTGAAAATATTGCTTATTTTCTTCCATTTTCAATATTAAAATGGCTACACAAAAATTCACCAATTCTGGTTTATTTTTTAATGCACACTAATATGACAGCTGTCCCAATACATTCTAACAAAAATGTTTTGAATGAAGTTAAAGTACTACTAGAGTCATCTTACGGAAAAAAACTTTTTGGCCCACCCAACATAAGGTAAAAGATATTCCTTAAAAGGCAGTTAGTATGCTTTTATTTTTTAAAGCATGTTTCCCAAGATTGACACATCAACTCCATTAATCTTCACTAACTTTTTCTCCTTTGTAAAAGGATTACCCAAAACTCAACTCATCCTAAGGTACGGTTTACCCCTGGACTCACTACTTATTTCCGATACTTGGAAGCACTTTAGCACTTTCACTAATATTTTCAACTACTGATGAACTGCCTCACAAGGCATTTGGTGCCCTTCCAACCACAAATTACAGAAGCTCTCTGAGGGTAAATGTTTTGATCCACACATTGCTAATGCCATAGCTCTGTACTGCACTCCATAAAGGCTTTGGATGAGCTAAAAACAACTGGGTTACCTCCTCAGTAACAGTATTTTTCTCACCACCACAGTGAACTTCTTTTGGACTGTGGGAAAGCAATAAAAATTTCCATAACCTGTCTTTTGCATAAAGCTTCACATTAATTCTGTGGTTTGTAGACTTTCCATTCTAGGAAGGCAGTGCTGGATTAAGAGTCAAATAATCTAAATTCTTGGTTTATCTTCACCACAAACTAGCAGAGTGATCTTGGTAGTCATTTCAGATCTTGGGTTTTACAGAATACTGCGAAAAGGATAACTCTCAAAGAAAACATGCTTCATACCTATAGAAAATAAAACACAAATAATACCTTTTCCTTCTTCAAATAAGTGAATGTCAAGATTACTTATGCTATATAGCAATGAAAGAGCAGTAACACACACACACACACACACACACACACACACACACACACACGAGAGTGGCCCAATCTGGATAGGAAAATAATTCTAACCATACGCTGAATCAAAGTTAGCTGATAAGCTTTTAATCCACTGATGAATACACTGATATACACATATTAAACGCAAAGAAATTCAAGAGAAAATAGGTCATTCTTACAAAAATAGAAGGCAAAAAGGTACACGATACGTAAGTTTTGGAATGTTCTTAGTCAGTCCTTACTATCAGCTCTTTATTTTTTTAAGAGATGATTTAAGAAAGAAAAAGAGAAACATAAGTTTTGGGGTCTTATTAGATAGCCCTTACTATGAATAAAAAAATAAAACAAACAAACAAAGGAAGCCCTGGATAGTACGGCTCACTTGGTTGGGAATTATCCTGTGAACCAAAAGGTCATAGGTTCAATTCCTGGTCAGGGCATATACCTGAGTTGTGGGTTCAGTCCATGTCAGGCCGTGTACAAAAGGCAAGAAATGAATGTTTCTTTCTCACATAGATGTTTCACTCCCTCTCTTTTTCCTTCCCTCTCTCCCTAAAATTGATAAGTATGCCTTGGATGAGGATTAAAAAAAATTTTTTTTAAACACAAAGGGAAGTGTCTTAGAAAATCAAAACACCATCTTTTAAGACAGGGATGTCCAAAAATGTGAACACAAATGCCTACATATGAAAAGAAAAACAAACACATTGCTTGGTACATACCAATACAAATTTGTTCCAGATAAAGAGCCACACAAATATGGCCAACTGATGTGTAACAAAGGTGTAAAAGAATTGCAATGGAGAAAAGATAGTCTTTTCAACAAATGCTGTGGGAACAACTACATGTTCATATACAAAAAACAAACCTTGGGCTAAACCTTACCCTTTAAATAAAAATTAACTCAAATGGATCACAGATATAAATGTCAAACAAACTGATGAAAGCATTGGAGAAAAACCTTAATGACTTAGAGTTAAGTGGAGTTCCTAGACACAACACTGAAAGCACTATTTATAAAAGAAAAGGAAAACAAATTGGGACTTTGCCTAAATTAAAACTTTTATTTTACAACTAATACTGTTCAGTGAATAGATTATCAGAAATTACCTGAAAATTGCATAAGTGACAAAGGACTAACATTTCAAACATATAAAGAACTTTCAAAAACACTATAGTACGAAACAAACAACCCAACTAAAAAAAATTGTCAAAAGACACTTCACCAGACAACATCTACGGACAGCAAATAAGCACATGAAAAGACATTCAATATCATTAGCCATTAGGAAAATGAAAATTAAAACCACTACGGGATATCATTACACACCTATTAGAATAGCTAAAATAAAAAATCCTGCAAGAACGAAGTGCCAATGAGAATTCACTGCATACCCTGCTAGTAGGAATACAAAACCATACAGACACTATAGAAGAGAGTTTGACAGTTTCTTATAAAGTAACCATAAGCTGACTTCTGGTCAAAATGGAGGCATAGGTAGACACACTTCGCCCCCTCACACAATCATAGAAAGAATTACAACCAGATCTCAAAAACAAGTAACATGCAGAACTGTCAGAAAATTGAGCTGTATGGAAGTCCGACAACCAAGGGTTTAAAGGAGCCACATTCATCCAGACAGGTGCCTTTCCTACATAGGCCACACTACTAAGACAGGGAGTCAAGCAGCTCTTCCTAATACATAGAAACAAACACAGGGAGGCTTCCAAATTGAGGAGACAAAGAAATATAACCCAAATGAAAGAACAGAACAAAACCCCAGAAAAAGAACTAAATGAAATGGAGATAGCCAAACTCTCAGATGCAGAGTTCAAAACACTGGTGATGATGATGTTCAGAGAACTCATTGCACATGGCAACAAAATAAAGGGAGAAATGAAGGTCACACTAAGTGAAATAAATAAAAATATACAGGGAACCATCAGTGTAGGGAGGGAAGCCAGGAAGCAATTGACAATTTAGAATAAAAGAAAGAAATAAACATTCAACCACAACAGAAAGAAGAAACAAGAATTCAAAAAAAAAACAATGAGAAGATGCTTAGAAACCTCTGGGATAACTTTAAATGTACCAACATACAGATCATAGGGGTGTTAGAAGGAAAAGAGGAAGAACAAGAAATTGAAAACTTATTTCAAAAAATAATGGAAGAAAACTTCCCTAATTTGGTGAAGGAAATAGACATACAAGTCCAGGAAGCACAGAGAGTCCCAAAGAAGTTGGACCCAAAGAGGACCAAACCAAGACACATTATCATTAAAATGCTGAAGGTTAAAGATAAAGAGAGAATCTTAAAAGCAGCAGGACAAAAGCAGACAGTTACCTACAAAGAAGTTCCCATAAGACTGTCAGCTGATTTCTCAAAAGAAACTTTTCAAGCAAGAAGGGATTGGCAAGAAGTATTCAAAGTGATGAAAAGCAAGGACCTACAACCAAGATTACTCTATCCAGGAAAGCTATCATTTAGAATGGAAGGACAGATAAAGTGCTTTCCCAACAAGGTAAAGCTGAAGGAGTTCATCATCACCAAGCCATTATTACATGAACTGTTAAAGGGACTTATTTAAGAAAAAGAAAACCAAAACTATGAACAGTAAAATGACAACAAACTCACAACTATCAACAACTGAATTTAAAAAACAAAAATAAAAACAAATTAAGCAAACAAGCAGGACAGGAACATAATCAGATATGTGGATCATGTGGAGGGTTATCAGCTGGGAGGGGGAAGGGGAAGAATTAGGGAAAAGGTGCAGGGATTAAGTACAAATTGGTAGGTACAAAATAAACAGGGGGATGTTAAAAACAGTACAGGAAATGGAGAAACCAAAAAACTATTACGTACAATCCATGGACATGAACTAAGGCGGGTGGGACTGCTGGAGGGAAAGGGATGCCAGGCAGAGGGGAGCAAAGGGGAAAAAAATTGGGACAACTGTAATAGCATAATTAATAAAATATACTTTTAAAAAATGCTATCATAAGCTTACCAATGACCCAGCAATCCTATTTCTTACTCTATATCTTAGAGAAATGAAAATTTGTGTTTAAACAAAAACCTGTACATAAATATTTATAACAATTCTCCTCATAAGGGCAACAAACCAGAAAGTATCAAGCATCCTTCAATAGGTGCGGTATAACCAAACAATGGATATAATGAATCTCAAAGGCATTATGATAATGGAAACTAGTCTCAAAAGGTTGCTTATTGTATGATTCCATTTAAATGACATTCTCAAAAAGAAAAATAACTATAGTGACACAGAACAAATCAGTGGTTGGCAGGGGTTAGAAGTCAGGAAATTGATATGACTATAAAGTGAAACCAGAGGGAGTTTGGAGATGGAAATGTTTTGTACCAATGGTGTGCAAGTTAACAAATCTGCACGTGTTAAAATTTATAGTTGTGTAAAAGAAGTCAATTTTACAGTAAGATACCTTAAAAAATAAATAAACTATTTATTTCTTGTTCTTGCCTGAGATAAGTACAGAAAAATGGAGAGCAAAAATAAAAACAATGTATTTTTAAAACCTTTCCTACCCAATGAAAAAGCCTAGAGGCAGTAATATACTTAAGACTCTAGAGCTGGATTTCTAACCACCACTCCCCAAAAGGAATCAAGGTCTCTGTGGAGAGGTGGCTAATTACAGAACTGGGGGAGCACAAGTACAAAGTAAGACTGGAGCACCTTGTCATACCAGCAAGGAAGCTCTCTAAGAGTAATGGGGAAACAGAAGAACAGAGAAGTACGCTTGAATACGCCCCCACTGGCCAAACTTGGGACAATCTGACTCTCAAAAAGAATAATAATGGTAATGAATTATAATTAGTGAATAAAAATCCCAGAACTGTGGTGAGAGTTGCACATATCTGTGAACATACTAAAACACATTGTCGCTTTAAATGAATAAACTGTATGGTACATGAAGCTATTTTTTAAAAAAAAAGAATCCATGAATCCAAAGGGATACTAAAAAGGGAGTTGGAGGAATGGTAGAGGAGAAAAGCTCTTCCTTACCAAAGAATGTAATATAATAAATTCAGAGAAAAATAACAGTATTAGGAAAATCAACATTTTGTAATCACCAATGTAATATATGCTTCAGGCAAGAAGCATCCACAGTTAAAACATTCACCAGTTAAAACTACTGGTGAAAGGTTACTGGGGATAGGATAATCACATGGTCTCAGAATACTACCCCACAGATTACTTCTTAATAACAAAGGAGAATCAAACTGTTAAGAGTTCAGAAAACTAGAGAAAACCAACTTAATCAAATAATTAAACTGAACTTCACCAAGTTTGGGACATTAGGTGTGCCTCTTGGTAAAATACAACAGAAGTACCCAAGATCACTCATGCAGTATTAATGCCCCCCAACACACACATATTTAATTTGAATATAATCATAAAGAAATCAGATAATCTAGATTATAGGACTGTTTCTAGAACAACTATCCTCGACTCTACAAAAATGTCAATGCCACGGGGAACAAAGGCTGGTGAGAACTAAACTAAATGTAATGTAATCCTTTACTAAATCCTTCAGAGAGAAAAAAAGTTACAAAGCTTTCATTATTGGGACAATAGGAAGATGATTAAAAATAATCATATATTAGATAATATTAATGTATCAATTTCATGGATATGATAATAGTATTGTTATGAGAAGCCTAACTATTCTTAGGAGACATATGCTCAATATTTAATGAAGAAGTGTCAATATGTTGGCTACCTACTTAAAATGTTTCAGGAATAAAATATGTGTGTGTGTGTGTGTGAGAGAGAGAGAGAGAGAGAGAGAGAGAGAGAGAGAAAGGGAGAAAGCAAATAAAGCGAAATGTTAATTACTGAATCCTGGGAAAAGAACATATGTTTTAACTTCTCTGTAAATTGTCATTATTCAAAATAAAAAGTTAGAGAAGGAAATAAAAAAGAATGTGTTACTACGTATTTTAAAACCAATTCACACAAGAGAAAGGAAATACATGCATTGCTATGAAAATAGCAAAGATTTCAGAGCCCAACTCTGCCCTCTATTAACTATTACTGAATGTTATCAAGTTACACCAATGAATGTCGATTTTCACATCATTATTAAATAGGCAAATATTTGTTAGTTCATAAAATGATTTACAAGATAGACAAACACTATAGATTGGTTGGGAATCATGACTAGATATGTAGGGGGTGTATACATTCCAAGCACTCAGTTGGCAATAATGATCCTTTTAGGATTATTTTAGATTAAATGAAAAACATATGAAAAGTCTGGCGAACAGCAGGTGCTGGATAAATTCAACCTATTCCCTCCTTCAACAGAAAACAATGTGATGAGAACTTACCAAGTACTTACTACCCTTTGTCTGGCATTTTCACTTTGTCAAAACTTAATGATTAAAATCAATTAACAGTTGTGTGAACCAGCAGGTATATCAGCAGAAAGTGTAACTTCCACAAGATCTTGGTTGCTCAATATAAGACATACCATAGTCTTATATTGACAATTTTCCCTATTAAGAAAATAAACTTCCTCCCAAAGTGATTTTTTTATTATTTATTTTTCCAAATACATTTGTCTCTGCCTTCCCCCTACCACTTTCCCCTGCCCCCTCCCTCCTCCCTCCCTCAATCCTTCCCCACTTTGGCTTTGTCCATCAGTCCTTGCTATATGTTCCTTGACTTGCCCCTTCCCTTGCTTCCCCCCCCCCCCCGCCAACCCCTCCCTCCTTCCCTCTTGTCTCTGTTGATTTCTTTTTCTTTCAGTGTTGCTGGTCTTATTTTCCTTGCATCTTTGTTTTGTTGGTTAGGTTCTGCTTATAGGTGAGATCATATGGTATTTGTCTTTCGCCCCCTGGCTTATTTCGCTTAGCATGATGCTCTCCAGTTCCATCCATGCTGTCACGAAGTTTAGTACTTCTTTTTTTCTTTCTGCTGCGTAGTATTCCATTGTGTAAATATACCATAATTTTTTGATCCAATAATCTACTGATGGGCATTTAGGTTGCTTCCAACACTTGGCTATTGTAAATTGTGCTGCTATGAACAGAAATCAATTATGAATGGTTATCATCAAGTGTCATTAGTAAGAACCTTTGTAAGTTATATTAGGCACTAGGGAAAGATAACTACCTGACCATAAAACCAGGATAAAATAAAGATCTTCACATAAATCAGCTACGTACCTATATTTATTATGCCTTAAAATGTTTTTCATTAGATGAGGACAGTAAGGCACGAAGTGTCTAAGAGCTCTTGTCAGAGACAGAGCTGTGGCTGGACCCAGGCAAGGTGGCTTCAGAGCCATGGTCTGAACCACTATGCTCCAGGGCATCCAAGATGCAGCAAATTCAACTCAGGAAGGCCATGAGAAGTCCAGACACAGTGCATGATCACTCCAGATTAAAACACAAGGATGAAAGAGTCCAGGATTCCCAAGAGAAAAAGAAACTCAGTACAAAAGACATGATTTTGAGATCATTACACTTAACTGTATGAAAAAAGCAAATGATGCACCTCACAAAGGGCAATTAGAAACTCCAGGGAAAAATATAAGAAAGCTCATTCCCGATATGTCCAGCAAATTCAAATATTGGGAAAGTTTTAGCAACCTGATGGAGTGGAGAAGACAGTCCATTTGATCTGATATTGGAAAAATCTTTCAGTGTGATGATGCAGGACCAACACAAAAGGAAGTGTAATTCCAGCACACTACTTGGCCTACTGATCATTCATGAAGTCTCAAATAATGCAAACACCTGGTCACTGGTGGTCAACTTATAGAATCAATCCAGAAAAATCATGAAAGAAGTGATTCTGAGTGAAGAACAGGATAAACTGTAAGCCACCTCGACAATCGAGCACCAAAATGCAGCTAAGAAAAAGTCATTCCAGAAAAGTAGGATTTGAAAGTTAAGGATGGTAAGGAGGCAAAAAGGAAGTAACAGCCTTAACTTTAACTTGTACAGAGAAAGCTGTAAGATACTGAAAGTTTGTGGAATAAGAAATACAGACATGGATACATGACAAAGTTTCTAATAAAATATTCAGAGACGTCAAATTTATATAACTGGAATGCTAGGATGAGACAGGGTGGGGAGGAGCATAATTTGAGCCTCTCCCATTCCAAAGACCCAATAGATTTTATGTATAATTGACAAATTAAGAAACAGGTATTTACTATTCAAGTGGACAAAAGTAGGTTTACAGGTGTAATACAAATAATACAATAATTAATAAATAATACAAGAATAAACTTTTGCATACTCACAACTGTAAACTTATTTTGCCCACCCTTGTATTATCCAGCAATATGGATGTAATAGAAACTAAAAATAGGAACAGTTAAAAAAGGTTACCTCTAGCCCTGGTCGGTGTGCCTCAGTGGATTGAGTGCCAGCCTGCAAACCAAAGGGTCACCAGTTTGATTCTCAGTCAGGGCACATGCCTGGGTTGCAGGTCAGGCCCACATTAGGGGGCAGTTGAGCGGCAACCACACACTAATGCTTCTCTCCCTCTCTTTTTCCTTCTCTTCCCCTCTCTCTAAAAATAAATAAATAAAATCTTAAAGAAAAAAAGCTACCTCTACAGAGTGGGACTAGAATGGAGAAGGACAGGACAAGAGAATGTTGCTTTTCATCAAATTCTTCTCTATTACTTGAATTGTTACCAATTGCATGTTATTACTTTGATTAAAAAAAAATGTTTGAAGAAATCAAATTTTAAGTTTAAATTATTATTTTAGAAGGTCTTTTTAAAAATAATTTATTTCATACAATGTCTAAGTCTGGCATTTTTTTTGGTTTTCAATTTTTGAAACAATTTATCAACTTTCTTAAAAGCTGCTTATATAGGGAGTTCACATATACTCTACATCCAAGCTTTCCTAATGTTAATAACTCAAATAACCAGAGTATAATTGTCAAAACCAGCTATTAGTACTAACACAATACTAACAGCTAAATCAGACCTCATTTGAATTTCACCAGTTTCCCTCTGAATAGCCCTTTTCTGTTCCAGGGGCCCTTGCTGCATTTACTTGTTGTGTCTCCTTGGAGTCCTCCTACATGTGACTGATTTTATCTTTGTTTTTCATGGCCCTGGCTATTTTGTACAAAATCTCTCAATTTGGATTTACCTAATGCTTTCTCATGATCAAGCTGAGATTATGCACATTTTTTCAGAAGACCACAGAAGTGATACTGTGTCCTTCTTTGTGCATCCTATCAAGGGTATAGGTATCAATAGATCTTACTACTGCTGATGTTAACCTTCACCACTTGAATAAGGTAGTGGTCTGCCAGTTTTTCCAACTGCAAAATTAGCATTTTTATATTTGTAATTGAAAAGTAGCTTTGGGAGATACTTTGAGACAGTGACATTCATTTTTTGATGTTACATATCCTTACCAGTTCTTATCTTTTAGAGATGCATAATGAAGTATTCCTGGATTAAATAAGATAATGTTATTCAGGAATCTTGGATTTGAAAACAACATTTATTATGCTTGAATTTCCATTTCTTAATTTGAATAACTCCTAAAGGTGCCACGCAATCAACTCAAGAGCTTCCATATTCGTGTATGCTTAAGTTTCTGCAACCAACATTTATAACAGGCATTGTGCGCCCTCTGCTGTGTAATTCTGTAACACAACCTTTGCATCAAAAAGTTCAGTAACAAAAAGCAGAATATTCTCACGAAGGAAAAGAACTGCCCGTCTCTCTCCCCAATTTCTGTTTCTCCACTTGTTAAAAAGTTATTTGTTAATTACTTGGTTAGATATAAAAACCATTTCAACGCCCAAGATTATCAACTTTTTCCCACCTAGTGCGCTATTTCTCAGAAGATAGGCTAAAGCCTAGGGAAGAAAAACAAAGAAGACTAAAATCAGTTAAAGTATGTTTGAGAACCTCAACAAAGGCTAAATGAAGGAGAATCAATGTTACTGTCTGATTTAGAAGCATCTTCTGTTTTGCCAAGTAGATGACTCCATTTTTATAAATTACATTTTTATTTTTATTTTTTTAATTTATAAATCATGTTTATTCTATTACAATTGTCTCAATTTTTTCCCCTTTACCCCCCTCCACCCATCCCACGCCCCCCACTCCCACAGTCAGTTCCCACTCTGTTTTCCATGTCCATGGGTCATTCATACATGCTCTTTGTCTAGTCCCTTCCCTTTCTTTCCACCATTGTCCTCTTTCCCCATCCCTTCTGATCACTTTCAGTCTGCTCCAAGTTTCCATGCCTGTGGTTTATTTTGTTCGTTAGTTTATTTTGTTGAATAGAGGCCACTTATAGGTGAGATCATATGGTATTTGTCTTTCATCAACTGGCTTACTTCACTTAGCATAATATTCTCCAGTTCCATCCATGTTGCCCCAAAAAGTAGGAGTTCCATCTCTCTCTTTCTCTCTCTCTCTCAATGCAGATTGATATTTTTTTTAAATGTCAAAGTCAATTATAAAATATTAAAAAATTTTAAACCATTATAAAGTCTCAGCAATTAAACCAGCATGACTCTAGCACAGAAATAACCAAGTAGATCAATGAAATATAATGAGCATTCTAGAGACAAATGTATGTATCTAACAATATATGATTAAGTTGATATTTCAAATCAATGGGTAAAAGAAGGCTTATTCAACAAAAAAGGTGCATGGACCACTACTACTTGAAATAAAACAAATATAGAGCCCTATTTCTCACAATATATAAGAAATATTCAGGAGAGTTAAAAATCAATATGTAGAATCTAAGGAGTTTTAGAAGAAAATAGAACTAATATTTTTCATGACCTGAAGGAAAATATTAAACCCCAGAAACTATAAAGTAAATACTGACAATATGACTATATTAAACATTTAAGACTATACAGTAATATACATATAAAAAAAGTTAAAGGACAAGAAATAGAATAGAAAAGTATTTGCAACACATCTAACACACCTGGTTAATAGGTTTGTTTTTGTAAGGGACAAAAGTTCTACAAACCTTTAATCAATAAATGGATAAATACCACCAAACAGTCATTTAAAGCTTTTTAAAAATAATAGAAATAGGCAAGAATATACAAAAACAGGTTTAGTTTCAACAAATAGTAAAGGAACAATTAAAATAACATCATTGTCACAATCAGATTAATGAGTACTAAATATATTGGTAATATCAAATATTGGCAGCTCTGAAAGGAACTGGGTATTCATAGAAACAACTTCTACATCTTAAAGCAGTCCCTTTAGCACATTTTGCAGTGCTGGTTTGATGGAGGTGTATTCTTTTAGCCTTCTTTTGTCTGGGAAACTCTTTATTTCGCCTTCCATTTTAATTGAGAGCCTTGCTGAGTACAGCAGTCTTGGTTGCAGACCTTTCTTTTCATGACTTGGAATATTTCTTGCCATTCCCTTCTGGCTTGCAGTGGTCCTGTTGAGAAGTCAGCTCCTAGTCATATAGGGCTCCCTTATATGTTACTGCTTCTTTCTCCCTTGCTTCCTTTAGGATTCTCTGTTTGTCTTTGATATTTGCCATTTTAATGATGATGTGTCTTGGAGGGGCATCATTGGGTTCCTCTTGAATGGGACCCCCTGTGCTTCCTGGACTTGTGTGACTTTTTCTCTCCTTCAATTAAGAAGGTTTTCCATCATTACTTTTTCAAACAGGTTCTCTATCCTTTGCTCCTCTTCTTCTCCTTCTGGTATCCCTATTATACGGATATTACTACCTTTCAGGTTGTCCTGCATTTCCCTAAATGCCTCTTCATTCTTTTTGAGTCTTTTTTCATTTTCTTGCTCTTTCTGGGGGCTTTTTTCTACCTTGTCCTCCACCTCACTGATTCAGTCCTCAGCTTCACCTAGCCTGCTTTGGATTCCTTCTACTGTGTTCTTCAATTCAGAAATGGCATTCTTCATTTCCTCTTGTCTCTTATTGGTAGTTTCTGTGTCCTTTTTCATGCTGATATAGTTTGCAGTAAGTTCCTCATAATTTTCCTGTAGTTTTTGGTACTTCTCTTTGAGCTCACTGAGCTCGTTGAGCTTCCTTAGAACCGTTGTTTTGAACTCAGTATCTGATAGTTTACTTGCCTCTCTTTCATTCAGTTCTCTTTCTCGGGATTCCTTCTTTCCCTTCGACTGAGGCATATTTCTTTGTCTTCCCATTATTTGTGAGACTCTTCTCTTTTGCGTCTGTTTCTTAAGTTGATCTGTCTTGATTTCCTGACTTTGTAGTGTTAACTTCTATAGTCGGAGACTGTTGTTTTTACTTTCTGGATCTGCCTCTAATGATGTCAGATGCTGTCCCTGTCTGACCTTAGGCAGTCTGTGGGAGACTTCCAGGAATCTACTGTCTGTGGCTGTCTCCTTCAGCTGCTAATCTAGTCACTCTACACTCAGCAAGCCGCCTTAGACAGCTCAGGGTGGGGTGGAGTCCCTTCTGGGGACAGGGTTATTGGGTCCTCTCACGCTGCTGCTGTATGGGAAAGGAGTTCTCGCTGGGATCCCACGAGCTACTCTCTCTGTTCTCTCCCCTAAGCCTCCATCCCCAGTCTCTCCTCAAGTGTCTCCAGATCTCTCTGCGCCCCCTTTAGCCAGGGATCTAGTATCTGTGGCTGCCACTCTGCACTCAGCAGGCAGTTTAGACAGCACAGGGCAGGGTGGAATCCCATCTCAGGGCAGGGCTATTGGGTCCTCTGACACTGGTGCCACTCGGGGAAGTAGTCTCTGCCTGAGCAAGATGGCTGCTGCTGCATGGGGGATGAGTCAGCACCGAGATCCCACTGGATGCTCTCAGTTCTCTCCAAATAAAAATTTTAGTGGCTGCAAATAAAAATTTATGTGTTGGCCCTTTAAACTCTTTGGGTTTCCAGCTGCCTGTCTCTGGCAGAGAGCAACCCTGCTGCTTCTTTCAGCTGGCTGTTTTCTGTGTACTTTTTGGGCTCTGGTGCTGTAGGCTAGAGATCTCTGCTTTTGGTTTAGACTCCCCTCTTCTCAGGGAGATCCAACTGGCTGTTTCAATATTCTTCTGGGCTGCCGCCCGTGAGCAGCTCGCCCGCTTTTTCGAGTCTGTACCGCACTCCTTAGCAGTTAGATTGCGCTAAAGCCGATTCTTCTGTCTCCAAGATTACAAGGCTCCTCTCTCACTATTGTTCAGTTGTTTGTTCCAGATGATTTCTCCACAATTTAGCTGTAATTCCAGGTTGGTCCTGGGAAGAGGTCAGTGTGACTTTCACTCTCTCCTCTGCCATCTTGATTCTCTCTCTAGATGACTCCATTTCTATCTTTTCAAATACTTTAATGTTTTAAAGTTACCAAATTTGATCCAAGTCTTACAAATTCACTACCATTTAATTTTACTATGATTTAAAAAATTCTGAGAGAGGGCAACAGTGCATTTATCCGCAAGACATAGAGGAACCAAAGTGTAATAAGTAACAAACTTTGGAATGATATAGGCTTGGCCTCTGCTTTCCAGTCCTGCCTTATACTAGCTGTCTGCTTAACTTTTACAAGCTTCAGCCTACTGATCTGTTAAAAAAAAAGTTAATATCTTACAATTTTATCTAGAGATTAGAAAAATATATGCAATGTACATGATCAGACCTCAAATTGTAACTATTATCATACATAATCACAAAGTAATATTCAACCAGGTAGACCCCCAGGTAAACATTTTCTATAGTTCCTTTAAGTGACTCCCCTCAATCACAATCCTCGAGTAGCACGAAAAATTGATTTTTACTTCCAGTCAAGATGAAGGCATAGGTAGACATGCTTCGTCTCTTCAAGCAACCACAAGAAGATTCACACCTAATCTCAAAACAAAAAACACCCAAACTGCAAGAAAATCGAACTGTATGGAAGTCTACCAACCAAGGATTTAAAGAAGCCATATGCATCCAGACGGGTAGAAGGGGCAGAGGCAGGCAGACAGAGCAGAGAGGACACACTATGGCACCAGAGGGATGATGGCAGCAGAATGGGCAGCTCCCACACTCACAGGTGATGGATAAAGATCAGGAGGGATACCTTGGGAGCAAGTTATCCTAGCACCAGGCCTGACCACACAGCCCAGGGTTCCAGAGCCAGGACAGTAAAGCCTCATAACTTCTGGCTATATGGGCCAGTGGGGGTTGAGGCAGTGGAAGAAACTGCCGGTTTCTCAGAAGTGTCCATTCAAAAGGTCAAATGGACCTGGAATGTATGCAAACCCACCCACTCTGTGGACCACCACCAGAGTAACAGGTGGAGAGGCGCCAGTCTTATATGGGAAGTGGGTGAAATGACTGGAAATGGGGCAAGTGCCAGGCAGGCCTCCAGAAGCCAGGCAGCAGCCCTGTCCCCTCTCCAACCCTTCATTCACATACAGAGCCACAGAATGGTGAAGTGGGATGCCCTGCCCTGGTGAATACTTGGGGTTGTGCCCCATATAACTTAACAGGTCAGCTAAGACCAGGAGTCAAAGTAGCTCTACCTAACACACAGAAACAAACACAGAGACACTGCCAAATTGAGGAAACAAAGAAATAAGGCCCAAATGAAAGAAGAGAACAAAGCACCAGAGAAAGAACTAAATGAAACAGAGATAGCCAACCTATCAGATGCAGATTTCAAAACACTAGTGGTCAGGATGCTCAGAAAAATGACTGAGGACAGCAAAAGCATAAGGGAAGAAATGATGGCTACTCTAAGTGAAATAAAGAAAAATGCACAGGGAACCAACAATGAAGGGAGGGAAGACAGCATTCAAATCAGCAATTTGTAACAAAAGGAAGAAATAAACATTCAACCAGAATAGAAAAAAGAAACAAAAATTCAAAAAAAAACTAGGAGAGGCTTAGGAACCTCTGGATAACTTTAAACATACCAACATATGAATCATAGGGGTGCCAGCAGGAGAAGAGGAAGAGCAAGAAATTGAAAACTCATTTCAAAAAATAATGAAAGAAAAATTCCCTGATTTGGCGAAGGAAATAGACAAACAAGTCCAGGAAGCACAGAGTCCCAAACAAGTTGGGTCCAATGAGGACCACACCAAGACACATCATCATCATTGAAATGTCAAAGGTTAAAGATAAAGAGAGAATCTTAAAAGCAGCAAGAGAAAAGCTTAGCTACAAAGGAGTTCTGATAAGACTGTCGCCTGATTTCTCCAAATAAACTTTGCAGGCACGAAGTATTCAAAGTGATGAAAAGCAAGGACCTACAACCAAGATTACTCTATCCAGCAAAGCTATCATTTAGAATGGAAAGGCAGATAAAGTGCTTCCCCGACAAGGTAAAGCTAAAGGAGTTCATCATCACCAAGCCTTTATTACATGAAATGTTAAAGGGACTTATCTAAGAAAATGATGATCAAAACTATGAACATTAAAATGGCAACAAACTCACAACTATTAACTGAATCTAAAAAACAAAAACAAACTAAGCAAACACCCAGAACAGGAACAGAATCACAGAAACAGAGATCACATGATGGGTTATCAGCCAAGAGGAAGTTGGGAGGAATGGGGGAAAAGATACAGGGAATAAGAAGCATAATTGGTAGGTACAGAATAGACAGGGGGAGGTTAAAACAGCATAGGAAATGGAGGAGCCAAAGAACTTATATGCATGACCATGGACATGAACTAAGTAGGGGAACTGCTGGAAGGAAGGGGATTCTGGGCAGAGGGGGGTAGGAGGGATAAAATTGGGACAACTGTAATAGCATAACCAATAAAATATACTTAAAAAAACAAAATAAACTGAAGTCCTGTAAAAGTCCTGCACTGAAGTCCTGCAGTGAGGTCCTACACTGCAAAAAAAAGGTCCAGATTTTTTCGTCACACTTGGTTTTCTTAATACACAAACAGAGTTTCTTTCTTAATATTCTTTATGAGATAGTATATAGTACTCAGAATCAAGGGTAATTTTTGACCCATACAGTATTCATTGTACCAAATTTGCATATATTTGATGAAGAATATTCATCATGAATAAGTTGTTTACTATTTTCATGTATCATTTCAAAAAGTGTTTCATATATAAAATAGTCTTAGGAGCACCTTAACTAGATATGAAAAAATTAAAATAAGGGCTATTTGTGGAAGGCACAAGAATACCAGGAAATACAAATAAGAAAAGATAAGGAAAAAATTAACCTTATTGGGAGTGCAGAAAGTTTATATGTCATAAAACCACTAACTTGCCTGAGAATGAAGTGAGGAAGCCATAATTCTGGCCAAATGCATCTTAGCCTGGGCATGTATTAGAGATTTGAAATATTTAAGTACTTAAAACTAAGAAGCAGATATGATTAAATCACTGGCTTGGTCATAAAATATTTTCTAGGTGTGCTATATGTCAAGTGCTCTTCTAGGTGTTGGATTAACAGCAGGAAACAAAACGGAGAGTAGGCACCTCACCATGTGGTATATATTCTAGTGGGGGGAGGTAGGCAGGTAACAAATTTGTAAACAAAAATGAAGATAATTTCAGATAATGTTTCATGCTAGGGCACCACATGAATGATCAGGGTCAGGCAGGTTTATATTGGCTAGAGTGGTCACAGGAGGCCCCTCAGGGAAGGGACGTATGACTAATATCTGAATAATAAGAGCAAATCATGCAAACATATGGGATAATGTGCTCCTACAAGCCACTTTTGTTCGTGAACATCTCTGTCCAAGTAGGTTCTCTAATGTTTGTCCTCTGATTAACTTTATTTTAATGTCATGTAGATGACTTCCAGTTGCTGAGAACTCACTTTCCCCAAACTCCTGGCACTAATGCCTACCTAAGGGTTTAAAGGCCAAAGAAAGATATAAATATGGGCAATTAATTTTAAATATATGTATTTTCCTCCCCAGGAAAATTTATCTGCATATAAATTGCAAAATATACAGTTCACCATAGGAGTGTAAGATCATGGGCTCTTGTGTCCTCGATTCTCTCCCTTACTGGATGTGAGACTTTCAGCAAACCACAACCTTACTAAGCCTCAGTTTCTATAAAGGAGGGGTCATGTTTTGGGTTATTGTGAGGATCTTACAAAAAAAACGCATGCAAAGAATTTAGCATAATGACTTGAATACTAAGTACTTAGTAAGCATTAGCTATTATTTCTCTTGTGATTTACCTATTTTTCAAGGAAAGTGTCTACATATGACTATCGACACAGCTATTCTGAAATCTTAATTTTAAAATCAAAACTGTGTAAAAAATAAGCAACTTTGGAGTAAATTCATGTTTTCAAAATAATTGTAGAGAGAACATCAAATGATTTTTAAAGAAGAGCCTGTATGTGTGCCCAAAAGAACAAAGGTGGCAGAAAAAGAATAAAAATAGACATGTCAACTTACAGAGTTGAATTAAATGTCCAAAAACTGAAATCTAGACAAGTATTGTGAATGTGAACAACAGCGTACCCAATGTGCAGCTGAAGCCAGAGGTGCGAGGAAGTGCCAGGGATGGACCTTGAGCTAGGACCTGAATAGAGAGAACACGGCAAACACTGCAGGGTTACTCAGTCACAGTAGTCCCAACCTTCTCTTTGCCTGCCTTCACCCACGACACGGAGAAGCTACATACACACTCAACTTCAAATCCCCATGCCACTGAGGGAGTCCCTAAGACCCTGGTCCAAAAAAAGCTTTTGTTTTCAAGTAAGGCTAGTACATCCTCCTGCCCTTCCCACTTCTTCATGTGGAAAGGGGCCACGATGCCTAAGAGTGAGGCAGCCATTGTATCACCATGAGTAAATTAGCCAGAGTGCTAAAGTGAGCCAAGCAAAATGAATGTGCCTGGGTTCCAAATGCCCTCATTTAACTACCACACCAAACTTCGAGTAACCATCTCCAGAATTCTTGTTATAGAAAGAAAAAAAAAAAAAAAACACGGTATTTGGTGCAGTCATGGAAGTCAAGTTTTCTGTTATCTGCAGCCTAACTGAAATCTAAACTGAAAGACAAAAATGAAAGAAGAAGCTATTTCATGTGGGATGAAAAACACAAAGGAATACCATAGACAGAGCTACTTTAATGTTATGGTTTATGATGCTAACATTTAAAATAAAAAATCAAATTCCACCTTCATCCAGCAGCTTTCTGATCTGTTTAGAGTGCAGTCACCCTACACTGTATTTACTGTATGTTACTGCATTTACACCCCAGCAAAACCTGCACACAGGAATTGGCATGCCTCAGGATAACATGACCAACATGCAGCAAAGGAAATACGCAGCCGTTTCAAAACTGCACAGTGCAAATCAAGTCCGTCCAAAGAATGAGAAAAGTGAATAGCAGCTGGTTTCATGTAAACAAAACATGAGAAAATATGCACAAAAGGGCTAAAGTAATTTTTCTACATTTAGATAATTTTACTAAGTTGTTCTTTCTAAAAGTGTTTGTTTTAAATGAAAAACTACGCTAAGAACAACATTTGAGGAGTAATAATTTTTGGTTCTTGAATTAAAGAATGGACTAAATGAACTATCGTTCCTTCTTCATAGAACATCTCTACAGTAAAGTTACATTGTAAATGCAATTAAGTGACTCATTTTATAAACCATTGTGATTAAAGGGGATATTTCATTTTTCTTTGTTTAATATTCATATTAATAAGAATGTCTCATTACACTGACTGAAACCCAGAACAATAAAACAGTGGACAAATTCCAAGAGCAAATGGATTTTCTTTTCCCATGAAGCTAACAGTATGGAATTTTAACAGATGTTCTATTTGGTCATAGTTAATAAAATGAATTATGTAGGATTAAAATAGGGTTCAATATGTTTGCATTGGATTTTAACTGAAAAACAATTTCACATTAAAAGTTTGAAAAGATTTATAATCACTTCTTTCTTTTTCAGTGGAATTACTAAGGTATAGGATGTAAGTGAATTAATTATAGCACTTACTACTCTTCTATAAAACCAGGCTTACAAAAATTATTTTTTTAAGATATAAGAAAACTGAAATCTTAGAAAATTATACACTCTTAGGTATTTCATCACCTATTAACTAATGCAAAGATCTTATAATGTAGTGTATCCAAAGGCTAAACCACCAACCTGCACAATTTCAAGTTACCTTAGAGATCCCTCAGCATTCTGAAATGGTCATGGTGTCTAGAAGCATCTGAACAAAAAAGTGATTAAATTTAAAGGAATTAAAAAAACAACAAATATTTACTGAGTGCTAACTGTGTAAGGCGTTATGCTAGAGCCTGTGCATGCTATGAAGAGGTAAAACTCCAGCTGCTGTTTTCGAGAGGAACTTACATGCTATCTGAGGAGACAAGGCAGAAATATATGTAGCTGTAAAGAACTGAAAAGTAAAGACAAACCAAAAAAAGATAGGAAGAGGTAAATCAAAGAAAATTTCATACAAACAGAGACAGAATACACAGCGCTTTGATATGATGAGGGAAAAAAATCTTCTCAGAAAAAAATATCATCTTATTTATTTATTTATTGCCTTTTTACTATCATGGAAGCAGAAACTAGTACACAGGCTTAAGGATATTAAATAATTGATAGAAGTTCTAGCTATAGTTGCTTCAAAACATTTTTCAACAGAAAACATTCAAGTGCTGCATTCTCAGTTAGAAAGCCTTCCTCTAAATGGGTAATATTGTGTGGGAAATAAATTCCAGTAATTTATCAATCTGTCCCAAATAAAAATAATCATAACAATTTTCCAACCTATTTGCACTAGTAATTTTGATCTTCTCAACAATCAACACTCTCCAACTGCAGTTAAGAAACCTTTACAAGTACTGACAGTTAGCTGGTCTCTATTTCAAACACAACTATTGTTACCCATCATCGTGAAATGGCATTCACATGTTTAAATGCAGACAGTTCAAGGTTGCATCCCTGTTCAAGAACTTAACAACCAAGAGAGAGGTTCCTTTATTTCTGAGTCTCCTCACAGGCCATATTGCTGTCATACTTCCTTCCTGAGCCTGCTGTGAGATTTCAACAAGAAAAGTCTATACAAAGTTCCTACCACAGATGGGCAAACTTGGGCTCAGAGAAATTTAGTACCTTGCCAAGAGCAGAATTGCATTTCACACTTGGGTGTCGCTTCCTGTCAAAAACTCTTCCAATTACCAAGAATACTAATAATCATAGTTAACATTCCTTGAACACCTGTTATGTGACAGGCTCTATAGAAAGCACTTCATATGGATCTCCTCATTTAATTCTAACTCTAGCACAATTTAAATAATCAGTTTACAGAAAAGGAATCAGAGTTCTCAGATATGCGTTAACATGACTGGTCTCACTTTAAATTAAAACTACAGTGAGATCATTTCACCTCTTAGATTGCTAGTACCCTTAGTGGGGCAGAAGAAAACAGAGAGCTCCCACATTGTTGGCCGAAGTGTCAACGGGTACTTCCATGGAGAGCAATTTGGTGGTAAGTATCAAAATTACGAATGCCCATACAGCTTTAGGCAAGCAATTCCACTTTTTGGCATATAATCTACAAACATCCTCAACCATGACACAGGAACAATATTATTCATTGTAGTATGTTTTCAATATCCACCAATGAGAAACTGGTTAAATAAACAATGGCTCATTTGTACAATGGAGTATTATGCAATTATAAAAAAGAGAAGGTGCTCTTTATGAAGTGATATATATTGATCTCCAGAATATTTTGGCTAAGAAAACAAACAAGATGCAGACCATCTAAGATAGAGTGGTTCTGGAAAAATACACGAGGCTTAGGGTGGGACAAAGGTAGGTGTACAGTTTTTCATGTGATAAATAATATAATAATAAATAATACAAGAATAAACTCTGTTTAACATATTGACAACTGTTAACCTACCTTTGCCTCACCCTGTATAACATGAAGAGTTTGGGGGAAAGGAACTTAGTACAGACAAGACAACTGGAAAAGAGATAAAGAAGGACAATACTTGAGGCTTGATTCCTAAAGGTTCCCGTTCCATCCACTAGATGAGGGAAATTATTGCCTGAAGTAGATATTAAACATAACTAACTTTGGGAGATTTCCAGTCAAGATGGGGGTGTAGGTGAACATGGCTTGCCTCCTCGCACAACCACATCAAGATTACAACTAAACTGTAGATCAACCGTCACTCAGAACCATCAGAAATTGAGTTAAATGGAAGTCCAACAACTACAGAATTAAAGAAATCACATCCATCCAGACTGGTAGGAGGTTGGAGATACAGAGATGAAGAACTGGCTGGTCCCACATCCATGTGTGGTGGGCAAAAATTTGGGACAGCTCAGAAGTGAGGGGTCCCAGCCCCCCACCAGGCAATAAATACACATCTATCAACAACTGAATCTAAAAAAAAAAAAAAAACTAAGCAAACAAGAAGAACAGAGACAGAATCATGGATACACAGAGTTTTGATGGTTGCCAGACAGGAGGGGTATTTAGGGAAATGAATAAAGAGGTAACGGGATTAAGAAGTACAAATTGGTACTTACAGAATAGCCATGGGGATGTAAAGTACTGTATAAAAAATGGAGTAGCCAAAGAACGTAAATGAATGACCCATGGACATGAACAAAGCTGTGGGGACTGCCTCAGGGAGCGGCGGGTGCTGGGTGGAGGGAGGCCAAGGGAGAAATAATTGGAACTGTAATAGCATAATCAACGAAATAAGCATAACTAACTTTGGAAAGCTTCCACGTCTACTTGCAAGTTAACTTTTTAATCAAGTGTTAATTTTTGCACCTAAAGAGAGAGACTGAAGGCCTCAATGAACTTACAGACTAGGCTGAATGACTTACTTTGGCCTGCTTGATTTTGAATGCACATGTTTGATTACATGTGTATAGAATTGGAGGGACTCTCACTTTCACTGAAGCCTGGTAAGAAAATTAGGGAAAGAGGGGGAGATAACCCTCATCTATCTCAAATCTCTTTCATGGCCAAACTTATCCACCAAAAAGAAGCCAGGAGTTATTCATCACCAAAATGGCAACATCCTGCCATGAAGCAGCTACAACCAGCATACCACTATCAGATTTGTGCAGACAAGAGTCGAACACCAGTAATTTATCCTACAAATTCCAGGGGACATATGTCAGGCTCTTCCAAGGGACCTTCCCATGTGCTCCACTACATTCTCCTGGCAAACATTTAGCTGGGGTGAAATAGTCAACCTCTCCTCCTAGTAAATACCCTACTTGGTCAAATGCTTTCATGAAGTGTCCTCACTAGGTTTCAGGTAGAGGGAAATCACTCTTGCCTCTTGTACAGGTATGAAAAGCCAAATTCTGCTGGATTTGCAAGCAAGGTACACATGTTCTTTCACAGCCTTGGTGCCTTTGCTCATGTTGTTATATCTGCCTGTCTCCTTAACTATTTCTAATTGTCATTCATTCAAGAATTAAGTCAAAACTAATTTTTATTAATGCAACAGAGTGCCACTCAAGCACTGCTTCATTTAGAACTCCAGCTGCATCTTGTTACATCCACGTCATTACAGCACCATTATGCTGCATCATAACACATCCACTGCCCTAATTATTTCCTTCTATGTGGTGCCCAACACACAGAAGACACTTTTTAAATTATTGTTAAACAGAAATTGTGTATAAAACACATTTCCTGAGCTTAATTTGGTCCTACTTCTTTTGAAACAACTTGCCCTTCTCTGCTTTCTTCTTCTATAGAAGTCCTTCTAATTCACATCCAAGGTCCTGAGGCTGCTCTCCACAGAACTCTCAGGACAATGAACCCTCTCAAATCAGCCTGGCTCTGAAGCAAGCTGTGACTTTGCTCCCCACTTCCATCTTACTGCAATGACGCCACTGCCCCATGATGCTCAGCCAAGATCATGAGGAAAACAAATACTGAAAGGCTGAGGTAAATGGCATAATCTGTTGACCCTGCTTAGACTCAATCTAAAATTCACAGTAACTAAAAGAATTTAGGAGAACATAAGGGATAAGCCTACAATGTCCACAAACATCAAATGTAGTAAAAAAATAAAAAATCCAACAACAGGTGATAGCATTCACAAAATCTAAAGAATACACAATCTATTTTAAAATGCATGGATCCAAATTTCAATCTCATTCTAATGGGCTACTGCTAGGGAGATAAAACTATTTTAAAGGAAAAATTGTACACAGAATAAACATATAAGTCTCCTGGTGATTTTCATTAAGGCTTCAATGTGTTTTCTTACTGAAACAATCACACAAACTCTTGGCAAAAGAGATTTGATACTGGTATCAGAACAATGTAAGAATTGAAACTATAATGCAAAAATTTTATTTAAAGCAGATATATCACTTCTTATTTTTCTCATTTTGAAAAGAAGCTATGTTTCATTCAGCAATAATTCTTCTCTCATTCCATCAGAGAAGCTGTACAAAAGCAATATTTTGACTAAAATCAGTTCTGAACGCCCTTTCATGAATACGCATAATGCAAAGACCCCAATTAAATTTCCAACAAAGAACTGCCATTTTGAATAAACAAAGTCATCTCAGTAGGGTCACACTATTTTCAAGAATTGCAGCCTAGAAATTAATTACTAGTGTGACATATGTCAAAACACATTTTTAAAAGAATAGAATGCAGTTGTAACCATGTGTTTTATCTATTTGTTTGAATGCAAAACCAGTATTCTCTGGCATGTGAATGTATTCATTTATTCAGCATCTCTCAGAAATATAAAAAAGGTTCATTGGCCTCCCTGCCTTTTCCCTGTACCTAAGTGGAATCTGAGTAACTAACGCATGTTTAGTAAGTCAGAATATAAGTACAGAATGAAGATACAGTGCAGGTAATATTTTTGCAAGGGAGAAGTCATCTTCCCACAAATGACTAATTTTGAAACACTGTTTGTCTTTGAATGAAGTTTTCAAAGAAATATCACCTGCACCATACTACACCAAAGTAGTTACCTTGCACAAATCAAAGCTTTAAATAACAGTACAGATGTTCCATAAAGAAGACTAATCTAATACAGTGATTTTCAACCAGTCTGCTTCAAGAATTTTTACAACATGCACTACCTGACTATTTAGTCAGGGGCACTGACCTTTTCCCCCTTAGATTGTCAAATAAAAAAATGACAACAGCCAACAGAACAATAGCCATCAGGTGTGACTGAATCAAAATTTTACCTTTTTTTGTCAGATCAGCAAAAAATATAGTTTTTGGTGTGCTGCAGAATTTTAGTAATTAGTTTATGTGTGCCATGAGATGAAAAAGTTTGAAAATTGCTGATCTATAATATATAACAAAAAAACTACCTGGAATAAAGGTCAGGATATCAAAGAATTTCAATATTCTGTTCATGATGACAATATTTAAATTATAAACATTTTCCTAAGTGAAAATATTTTAGCATACAAAGAACACCAAATAGAAAAGAATGATTTGGAGCAGATGTACATAGATGCTCTTCGGTGTTTTCCTTAATAGAAGATTACGTCCCTGTCCTTTCCATAGTTATACACATACCAGACCTTCACGGTGTATACTTTAAATACTTCACAATTTTATTTGTCAATTATATCTCAATAAAAGTGGGGGGGGCCATGGGACCCTAGGATTTAAATTCACTAAAAAAGAAAAAGAAAATTATGTCCCAAACCAAAGACTTCGTATAACTCTTACGAAGTCTCACATAACTGTAAATCAACTTTTAAACTTTAAAAGAGCCCCTTTTATGTAAGGCAAAAATTAAATAACACATGCTTCTTACAGTCAAATACTGAAGTCACTCTGCTTTTTCAACCAAAAAGGAGGAGGAGGAGGTGCAGGAGGAGGAGGAGGAAGAGGGGATGAAGGAGAAGAAGGAAGACAGGAAGAAGAGGAAGAAATTGACCACACTGAATCATGGAATTTCAGAGTTGGAAGGCACAGGAGGTAAAATGGCTTGTGGGCCAGGACTCCAGGCCAGACTGGACTTCTCAGCTCATCACACTATTATTAGGAAAACAAGAGTTAACTGCCTTATACAGATTTTTGAGACGTCTGTCCCTTAAAGTACTTCTTTCATGACCAATTTTTCACAAATTCTGTGTATTAGAGTAATTAACTTATTTCCCTTTGTAGTTATTTCCTGATAGTTCAGCTGCAACAAACACTCACCACTCTAGAATTACAGTGAAACTACAGGGTGGGCTGTTCTGACCACTGGGATTGCTCATTCAGCGAACCCTTTCGTTGGACCCATGTATTAGATGTAAGACCAAGTAAAAGTAAAGAGTGTTTTAAAAAGTCATCATAATTTCCCTTCTAACTTTTTAAATCAGTTCCTCCAAATAAATTTACTAAACAAAACATACTGTTTTTTGTACTTCAATAATGGAAATTAAGTTCACTACCTCTCTCAAAACTGTGCTTCTGTAGCCTCGATAGAGTCCTTGGATGCCCTGAAACAAAAGAGAATAGCAGAGGTTCCAGAATGCCATTCAATAAAGCACATGAACTGCTCCTAAAGTTGAGTTTTAAAATATGACACTGACCACGGCCCTCTCAGAAGTCAAAGGTTCTACGCAGCCTAAGGTGTGTAAAGCTCAGGCCAGCTCCCTTTAAAATAAAACATCTCTGATAATAAAACTGACTGCGTATTAATTTAGCTTTAGTTGCTTTCTATATTTCTTCTCATGAAAAGAATACTTCAGATGCTTTAAATAAATATATTTCCAAAAGCAAATGCACACATCATGTTGATTATCTTTTCCTATCAAAATAGTTTCATAGTTTCAATCAGAAGAGGACATAAATTCATTAATAACCTCACAATAGTGATAAAACCTTTGGACAAGCCTTGGCTTATCTATTTCACCATCCACATAATTCAACAGAGACCCTCTACTGCGTTGATGTCATTCATACAATGAAGAGAGTCAGTATCTCCTCACCGAGGTGACACAGGGACCATTAAGAACAACTTTTTCTAAAACCCAGACTCATTGAAATTTCCATGTGATTGACTTTTGGAAAAAAAACAGAAAACAAAAAAACCTGTTTAAAGATTTCTGTAAAAAGTATGAAGAAAAGCAGTTCAGTGGTTCCTAGTCACATGGCCACCAGGAATGATCTCTGACCCACAGCTTAACACTAACCAGTAAAAGAGGAGTTACACTTTGACATAAACACTATGATGCTAGTGACTAATATCAGTCCATTAGTAGACTTCTCTTCTATGGGCCCTCAAAATCTATAGTAATGTTTTAATAGCTCTTCATCCATTTTACACATTCACTACTTATTCCAGGTCTGATTCAAAAGGAACTATGGGACAGTTACAATGTAGGACACACACATGATAGTAGCATTCAGTATGTGTTTACAAATTTTAAAAATAAATAAAATGAAAATAAAATTTCAAAAACAAAGGAAAGACACTGATAATCTTAGCATGAAAAGTTACTATAATTAGACAGTAAATTTAGTTTTAAGGTCTCTTCTAGGACTCCTGATATGAGATTCACATTACTCATATCAGCTGCTATAAAGTCTTTCTTAATAAAGAAAAAAGAACTTAAAAACACATCTCACCTCTTGATATAAAATGTTAGAGAAAATCTGAAATGTTCTTGAAGAAGCAGAAACCTGTGCTCTCTGCTTAACTACTTCAGAAGGAACTCGAATCAGGCAGGCAACCTAAAATATATAAATTTAAGTACATCTTAAAAAAGAAGTAACTGCTATGAAAATTGAAATTTTTTCATAAGTAAAAATTATGGTATAAGGAAGTATAAGGTGCAGAGCCTAGTGTAAGCTGTCAAAAGGTTTTGTTGTTGTTGTTGTTGTTTTAACATAAAACACTTAGAACACTTAATGGACAGGCATTGTTTTATTAGCCCGAAACCTTCCCCTTCTTGTTCTGTATAGACGCTCCCACCTCCCACCACACTGTTCCAAGCACATCTGCCTATAAGCTCATGGGTAGCAAGAAGCACATTTACTCATGTTGAACCCCTAACACCTGTTGAACACCATCTGATGTTCACATGACAGTCATTTCAAATATGTCTGATGAAAGAATGAACCAATCAATAGTGCCTTTGCTTTCCTGGCAGTACTGCACACATTGGTAGTGGCAAGACTGCTCATTAACAGGTTGCCCCTCACCTCCCATCTCACCCCTCACAACCTCAACCAGCTCCCAGCCCCAGGACACCCGATCTCCCACAGTAGAGGAGGAGGAGCGCCAAGCACTCTCAGACCCTGCTGCAGCACTCAAGGTGGCATAGGTCCTGGTGAGTCCATTCTCACATGTGACCTATTTTAACATCAACCTTCCTGATATGCCAGGGAGAGATATATGCCACCCCTCACTCACAACTTGTCACACAACTGGGCCCAAGGCCAGAAAAACAAGCCTCCTTTTTTTTTCTTTGATGTTCCCCAACAATATTTACTTGCACATGTGACATGGCCACCCTGTTAGGGCGGCTGAGAATACAAAGATCTAGCAAAGTGTTAGGGATGCTGCCACCCAAACCAAATCACCATTCTGTTGGTAAGTCAGAAGGGGAAGGCAAGTAACCAGTATGTGTTAACTTCCCCCAAAGACCTTTTGTCCATAGTTATCCAATACCTATTTCAACTGCAAGCAACCAAGAACTGTATCTGCTGTTCAAGAGAGAGAAGTATCAAATGGAGATTTGCAGAGCAATGGGTCAAGAGTCTCAAGCAATGTACATATGAAGGTTAACAGCATTCACCAAAATTGTTTCAACGGAAAGCTGTGACAGGAGACCCATGCAGAGAATGCATAAGTAACTTCGAGGAAGAGATAGGCAAACATAGACTATTACTCCAGGAAGTAGGCTAATACATCAGCAGATTGATTCATAGTTGAAGGCGGTTCTTTGTTTTATTTTATTTAAGATGATTAATATCTGCACATAGGATGGGGAAAGTGGTAACAGCAAAGTGGAAGTTTACAATCTAGGAAAGAGATGCGAAAATATATGAAGACCCGAGAGGCTATGAGAAAAGGCAGTCAGGGGTCTCTGGCACACTGCTGCGACGGTCCCCTTTGCCCAGCTGGTCCTCAGGCAAGGGGCCGCTTCCTGCATCAAAACCCGACCCTTCCTTCAAGGCTCACCTCCAGCAGGAGATGAGCAGTGTCTGGTTGAGCACATTCTGACTTAAGAGTGTGGCCCGACCATCAGTAGATGATTGGATCAACAAGTTATGGTACATATACACAATGGAATACTACGCAGCAGAAAGAAAAAAAGAACTACTAAACTTCGCGACAGCATGGATGGAACTGGAGAGCATTATGCTAAGCGAAATAAGCCAGGGGGCGAAAGATAAATACCATATGGTCTCACCTATAAGTGGAACCTAACCAACAATACAAAGATGCAAGGAAAATATGACCAGCAACACTGAAAGGAAAAGAAATCAACAGAGACAAGAGGGAAGGGGGCGGGCAGGGAAAGGGAAGGGAAGGGGAAAGTCAAGGAACATATAGCAAGGACTCATGGACAAAACCAAAGGGGAAGAGCTGAGGGAGGGAAGGAGGGAGGGGGCAAGGGTAAGTGGTGGGGGGGAGGCAGAGACAAATATATTTAATAAATTAATTAATTAATTTTAAAAAATAAAATAAAATACTATTAAAAAAAAAAAAAAGAGTGTGGCCCGAACTCTGAAAGTGAACTCTCAAGCATTCCCTTTGCCTTCCTGGGTCCCATTTTTCTTATTGGACTTGGTCCAGAAATCTTTATGTATCCTTTTAAGAACTGATCGCTATCATTATTAATTTTCCCCAATCATACCTTTTCTCCTTAAGTTCTTTACTCTCTAAACTATTTCCTCCTTATTCTTATTTCTCAAAATAAACTACATTACCTGACGTTTTTTACTTATTAACTTATATCACATAGTTTTTCAAATATATTCTCTCTTCTATTGAACCATAAACACGATGAGGGCAGGTAGAAACTAAGCGTCAACCTTACTAATCACTGTGAAACGAGGCAGGGACTCTCTCTACTGTATTTTCCCCCAACTTTATTTAGGTATAATTGACAAATAAAATCATATGCACTGTTTTTTGTATTATTTTATGTAGAAAACAAATGAAACTACCCAAGAAGAAAAATAACATCAAAAAAATCAATCACTTCCATTGAAAGGGCCTTCCCAATACTCCAGAATTTTTAAAGTATATATTTTTTCTTTATGTTGAAAACCATGTGTATATATATAGTTATATAAAGACAAGGAAAAACAGAACGGGATTACAGGTAATGCTTCTCCTTTTCTCCCTACCTGCATTTTCTAAATTCTCTACAATGAACATATGTTATTACTTCCTAAGTTTTTTCAACATAATTTCATAGGGCAAAAATATTTGCTATGGACCAAAGAGTCTAAGTGAATAAGAAAAAAAAAGAAAGAGCTACTTTAAAATAAGCTATTCTATGCAATCCTACTTGGTATCCTCAACAACACAACATTTATTTTTAATTCAATGTAACACACACAAAAACAAACCAAACAGCTAACCACTAAGGCCTAAAATTAAGAATAAACTGTTATTTTTGATAAGAGAAAATTTTTAAATCCATCCTTATAAAACTTGGATAGAAAATAAAATCCTGTGAAGCTTACATGAACCTAACAGGACAGCTCCCAGCATCTAAAACTCATTAAAGAAATGAAAATAAAAAATAAAGAAAAGGGTATACTAACTCCTTGTATTTTTCAATTCAAGGGGTCAAGAGTGAAAAGTGACCCCAATATGTCAAGAAAATAGGAACTGTCTGCTTTTGTGAGTCGGTGTAAATATGTATGGAACTTCACGCTTCATAACGTTCCATGTTCTTACATTATTGTTTTTATTTCTTTAAAATACAGAAACAGGGGGAAACTCTGAAAAGCCTCTCAGATGAAAAGCAATCTAACAGAAGGGGTACAAAGCACCCCGCATGGCTTCCTGACTTCCACAGCATGAGAGGCCACAAAGCAATGCCTCTATTTTCTCCAGTAACTCTGCTGCCTTCCATTTGATTTTCTATTAACTCTTGATCTTTCTTAGATTTGAATTTGAGGTACAACAGAGTATTTCACTGCACAAGAACAAAAACATGTTACAGTATTGTGGTTCTATGAAAGGAAATAAAAGTAATGTCATCTGTGGGCCTCTTGGTCAATCCACTCTTCTACAGCATTCTTTCCTCATAAATCTGGGGATTCAGTATGAATCCATCACACAGGAATGGTAGCATTTTCATTACACCCAAGAATGCTTTATCTGTGAAAGTTCTATCAAAGGACAAGGAAGCTAAGGTTTTACATAAAGAAAATACATGTGTCCCCATCTTTTATCAACAATGAAATGCAACACTCATTAGATTTAAGCATATCAAATATTTGATGAGCTTTAGATTAAAAATTGTTTATAATAATGAAGCTGTTACCAACATTTCTCTTTCTTTGACACAGTACAAACTTTTCTAATAAGATTTTACTTATTTTTGCAATAGAGAGCTGAACATCGCCTTTAGTATTTATTAAGCACCAAAGTGCAAAATTAGAAGTCATACGACTAAGTGTCTGAAAGGGAAAAAGTTACAGCAAACTACAGTCTCACATTAGGTTAATGAATGAAGACAGAGAGAAAGAAAGGAGTGAGGGAAAGATAATGCTGCTGAAACCCTTGCTCTTCTTTCATGGCCACAGTTAAATTCGACACCTCCCACATCTGCCAGCATGAGCAGCCAGCCTCACTGCCAGTCTCGTGTTCTTGAAACACTCTTCAAAGTCACTAGGCATCACCATAGTACCTTATCTTAACATTATCTCTTTTTTCCCAACCACTTCATCATGGTTCAGAAAAAATTACTGGTTTAAGCTTCTTCTCTAAGAAACTAACGACCTGCAAAAAAATACTCCTTTGATATTAGAAGCTAATTATATCAGCATTTTATATGTAAATCAATCTGAGACTGCAGAAGTTAGTGAAGGTCAGAAAGCTACCTGGCTTAGGCAGCAAGGATGAAACCCAAATCTTTGATTATCATCTCCAGAATTATTTTTAATAAAAGGTGTATCATATTTACACACATCTAATGAACTTAAAGATTCAAGGTTTAATATCAGCCAATTCTTAATGATTAAACAGGTAAACCTATAATAAAGTCAATAGAAACTTAAGTTGAATAGTGCCAATCAAAGTAAAAACAAAGAAGCTGCTTTGAAGACTGCAGAGTAAACTTAATATGGCATATTAATGAAATAAAGAGCTGAAGATTTTTGAAATGCACAGTTCACATACTTGTATTTTATCCCACATCCTTTGTGTAATTCCCAAAATTCTTTCTAGAAAACAAGTTTCCAAATTAAGAATAAATACCTAAAACATCTTTCTACACCACCATTAAAAATTTAAAACCCTTGTAATTCATCAGTGTATCAATTCTGCCATCTTCTGGTTACAAATGGAACCACAGCTCTTGATAAAACCACAAAGAGCAATTTTTCCTAATGTACCTCTCCTTAGGGTTTAAATTTTATCCACTGATATTGGGATATAAGTTCAACACACCTTTCTTCCTTATAATATTCTTTCCATGTATACAAATAACCAATAGAAATAAGAAAAAAATAGTTTTGTAGGTATTAGTCTTTTGTCTGACAAGACTGACATCTTAATAATCCAAACAGGAAGTTATCTTCTCAACAAAAATTACATTGTCTATTAGGTCCTTTGTCTAGAAGTCGTTCACATAATTTTACACATCTCAAGAGGAAACATCAAATGGCTTTTTTATTTTTGTACCTTTCCTTAATAGAAATGAGACATGAATTTGACCCCAAAGGCAAGGTTAGTAAAAACAAAAATAAATGAATTCTCAATATACCAAACTAAAAAGCTTCTGCACAGCAAAAGAAACCATCAACAACCCCGAATGGCGTGGCACATTGAGTTGGGTATCCTGCAAACCAAAGGTCACTGGTTCAATTCCCAGTCAGGGCACAAGCCTGGGTTGTGGGCCAGTTCCCAAGTTGGGGGCATGTGAGAGGCAACTTGATTGATGTTTCTCTCCCTTTTTCTCTTTCCCTTCCCTTAGATCTAAAAATAAATAAATAAATACATGTCTTTTTTTTAAAAAAAAAAGAAACCAACAAAACAAAAAGGCAACCAATTGAATGGGAGAAGATACTTGCAAACAATACCTTTGATAAAGGTCTAGTCAAAAATATACAAAGAATGCATACAGTCCAACAACAAAAATCTAATTAAAAAATAGGCAGAAAACCTGGAAAGACACTTTTCCCAAGATATACAGATGGCCAATAGTTATATGAAAAGATGCTCAATCTCACTAGATAGAAGGAAAATATAAATCAAAACCACAATGTGATACTACTTCACACCTGTTAGGATAGCTATCATCAAAAAGACAAGTAATAAGTACTGGAGAGGATGTGGAGAAAAGGGAAACTTCCTATACTGCTGGTGGGAAGGTAAACCAGTGCAGTCTCTATGGAATATAGTATGGAGGTTCATCAAAAAATTAAGAATAGAACTACCATGTGACTCAGCAATCCCTCCTCTGGGTATCTAACCAGAAAATTTGAGAACACTTATTCATAAAGATATATGTAACCCTATGTTCTATGCAGAATCATTCACAATAACCAAGACATGGAAACAACCTAAGAGTCCTTTGATGGGTGACTGGATAAAGATGTAGAACATATATGCAATGGAATACTACTTAGTCATAAATACTGATAAAATACTGCCATTTGTGACCATGTGGACAGATCTTGAGAATATATCATGCTAAGTGAAATAAGTCAGACAGAAAAGTTAAGAACCATATGATTTCACTCATATGTGGGGCACAAAACAAAAAGCAATGAATAAAATAAACATACTCACCCCGGCAGCTGTGGCTCAGTGGATTGAGCATTGGCCTGCGAACCAAAGAGTTGCTAGTTGGATTCCCAGTCAGGGCACATGCCTGGGTTGCAGGCAAGGTCCCCAGTAGGGGGCATGCAAGAGGCAACCACACATTGATGTTTCTCTCCCTCTCTCCCTCCCTTCCCTTCTCTAAAAAAAAAAAAAATATATGTATATGTATATGTATATGTATATGTATATGTGTGTGTGTGTGTGTGTGTGTGTGTGTGTATAAACTCAGACGAAGAACAGTGTAGTAGTTACAAGAGGGGAAGAAGATAATGGGAGTCAACTATATGGTGATAGGAGGAGACTAAACTTTGGGTGGTGAGCATAAAATAGAATATGAAGTCTGTCCGGAAAAAGTCCAGCCATTGTTAATATAACAAGTACAGTCTGTGCCACATCAATGTAACCTGGCAGCCAAGGAGAGTGGACTGGATTGTGCATGTGTGAACAATGATGACTTCACTGTACTAGTCAGTGGGGGTGGTAGACGCCACTGAGTGAACATGTGTACTGTGTGGCCATCGCATTTAAAATGACTGAGCAAGTTAAGCAATGAACCTGCATCAAATTTTGTGTTAAGCTTGAACATTCCTCCATGGAAACTATTAGGATGATTCAGAAGGCCGCAGCTATGGGCCACGTGGTGACTGGCAGCTTCATCACAACAACACACCCACTCATGCATCATGTCTCACGCAGAGTTTTTTGGCAAAACATCAAATTACCCAGGTAATTCAGCCTCTCTACAGCCCAGATTTGGCACACTGCAACTTCTGGCTTTTCCAAAACTAAAATCACCTTTGAAAGGGAAGAAAGTTTGCACCAACAATGAGATTCAGGAAAATACAATGGGGCAACTGATGGCAACTGAGAGGACTGTGTGTGAGGTCCGAAGGTGCCTACTTTGAAGGGGACTGAGGCATCATTGTCCTGTGTACATACTTCTTGTATCTTGTATCTTCTTCAATAAATGTCTCTAGTTTCCATAGCACATAGCTGGATACTTTCTGGACAGAGCTCGTATACAGATAACATATTGTAGAACTATACACCTGAAACTTATACAATGTTATTAACCAGTGTTATTTCAATAAATTTAATTATAGAAATTTTAAAGTGAAAAAAAAAACAATCCTCCCCAATTTTTTCCTGGGACCCAATAAAAGGTGACTTCCCCTTTGTCTCTCTGGACTTGTCTAGGGTTTGCCATAGTGTCCATGCCCCAAATTGCAATTCCTCTGCTATTCCCAAATAAACTCATTTTCTGCTCAATAACCTTTACTGTTTAATTTTAAGGCTGACAGTATGTGATCATAAGATGTGACAGTAAGAGTGGTATTCAATTCATTATGCTATCAAAATCCCCAATCTTAAAAAACAAGGATTTGTCACTGACAAAGTGTAGACTGCACAAAAGTAGCAAATCCTAACTTCAGTAGTTTGGTATTTAGGGAGAAGTAGTCAGTTTTTCCATTTACAGTGTAGTGGCAATAACTGACCAAATAACACTCCTGCGGCTTGAAATGGTTTCTTCAACTTCATCATCCAATATGAAAACCACATTCATTGTTTCTATAAAGCTGAACTTAATTTAATTGTTTCATAAACTGAGACTGCTCTTAAATAAAAAGCCAATGCAGAGCTTCCTTGGCCTCTAGTCTACTAATTAAGACAATCAGTGAAAAGCACCTTCCCAGATCATGAGTCAATACCATCTGAATGAATGTTGCATACTGCCTCACTGAAAGAAAATAAAGTCCATACAACAGAAAACCTGAAATGTGTTAGAGGTCATTTAGAAACTGGAGGGATGGGGGTAAGACTGGTCCTTTATAAGAGCCTCCCTACACAATCTCTCACAACCTTGTACCGTCAGTATACATGGTCATGCCAAGCCCTGGGCCTGGCCCAGGCCCTGCCTTCTCTCCCCTTGCCTCTTCCGCATGCTCACTCAGGCTCAGCCAGCCAGGACACCTGGCAAGCTGGGCTGCTGACTGAATGCAGCAGACTCTGCCGGAGAGTTTAAGCATGCGCACAGCATACAGGCACAACCTTCTCACATGAGCGTCCATGATGAAATACGCACTGAAGGAATGCTGCTTGGAAGGGCTTGTGAAAGAAAATGACCATCCAATCCCTCCTCTTTACCATCTCCTGAACTCCCCTCCTCCCTCTGCATCCCCTTGCCCCTGCCCTGGTGGAGGCTCTGGTCATCTGTCTGTCCTGGGATTTCTGACACAGTCTCCTCCCTCTACCTCCACACTGCTGCCACAAGGGCTCCTAAAATGCCAACCAATGGTGCTCTTTTGCTCAGCTCTTCAAGGTTAACAGCCGAACTTTTCACCATAGCAGATAAGGACTCCAGCTGTCCTCAACCACACTCCTCTCTACCTCACTTCACAATGACCCAGCCACACCTGGACTCCGTTTGTAACCTGAAAGCGTCTAATAAGTGCTTTCCATAATTTCAATACCCTTCCGCACCAACACACCTAAAAATGATATTCTAAAATGCAGCCCAAGGATTAGCTGTTCTATGAGGTTCTTCCTGAGTCAGCATCTTCTGCACACTTCAATCCAGACAACCAACCATTCTTTTCCCTTCAGGCTCCCACTGTACCTTGTCCTTACTTTCCTTAAAATACCTGTAACACTTTGATGTACCTAACACATTTACATGTCCATCTCCAGCTCTAGACTGTAAGCCTCTTCAAGGTAGTGTCCTGTCATGTATTCAATGCCTAGAACACTGCCAGTTATGGGCAGCAAACACGGTAGAGGAAAATAAGGAGCTGAACAAAGCAGCCAACATAGTATGAATCAAAGAGGTCTGAGTGAGGAAAGGATATACAAATTAAAGGCTGTAAAGATTGCAATAAAAAGTAGGTTATTTTTATCTTTCTGAGATAAATTTTTGCATAATTCTCAGTTTGGGATTTTTAATAAGAAATTTAAAAGTCTGGACCTGGCTGGGTAGCTCAGTTGGTTAGAGTGTCATACCCATATCTCAAGGTTGAAGGTTTGACCCCCAGTCAGGACACATACAAATCAACCAATGAATGCATAAATAAGTGGAACAACAAACTGATGTCTGTCTCTCTCTCACTCTGTCAAATCAATGAATAAAAAATGTTTTAAAAAGTCTGTCTGCCTTACGTACTTAACATCCTGAGGTGAAAAAAGGTTCCCAGGCCACTGAAAAACAAACAGGAGAACTGGGTAAAGGCCCCCTCAGCACAGGCATATACTTAGATTCATCAAAAGAAAAGTGCCTATTTGAGTGTGGTTAAGTATCTGGCATTTTGCTTTAAGCATCTAATTGTACAACAAATTTCCAAACAATATCCGTATACTTTTGCTTCCATTCATCTTTAAACACTAGCAATTTCCACCTCAGGGCAGGCAGTATATCTTCAACTAATCTCCCAGACTTGACTGTACAAACAGGAGTCAGGCCAAGAATTACCACAACTGCAAGTAAAAGTTACTCTGTTAATTTATGTGTATTTCAAAATCTAATATGATTACTTCAAAAAATATAACACATTTCAAAAGCTGTCAATCTATCTTCTATTACCTTCCTCCATAGTTAGAAAAAGCCAGTATAGATCATGAAAATAACTATAAATACATTTTAAAACATGGTATTAACAGCATAATAAAAACTAGCTGAAACCACCACTAGGGAGGCCTCAGTGAAGAGTGAGCTGTGTGCTGTATGTTCCATCTGGCAAATGCTCCCCACAGACAGCATCAGTGAATCCAGTCCTCCAGGCAACCAATTCTGGGAGGAGATGGAACAAAACAGCATGCTGACACCCAGGAAGCCCTGGAATCGACTGCAGGACAAAGGAGGCCCAGAGACCTGGTTAGCTAATAGAGTAGCCAAACTGTGGCACAAGTTGCCCTCAGCCTCAAGGCTCTTCAACAACATGGTCTTGAAGAAAATGTCAGAGTTGGTACAACCTGCACTGTCTTCAAAACCCAATCTCCATTTCTGAATAAACTGCCAGCCTCAAAACCAGCCAGTTTATCAAACTAAGGTGTGTAGCAGGTCTAAAGAATGTAATTTTGAGGAAGACAGCATGAATCACACTTCTGATCAGTGTGTGGCACTGCTCATGTGCTGTACCTACTAAAATATTTTTCTGCACTAGAGTGCTGAGCCAATTCCACGCAAATATTTACTACCGGGATATACGTTACATTGTTTTATAATCCTAAATCAGTGGTACTTAAGTATCAGTGAGAACGAGAACTATCTAGGAATCCTGTTTAAAATGCAGGGCTCCTGGTGCCATCTCCAAAAATCTGCATTTGTAACCAGCTGTCCAGGCAATTGATTCTGAAGTAGGTGCTCCTTGGGTTATACTTGCAGAAGTACTGTTAGAAGCTGTCAGAAAAGCATTTACAAGTCATGACATATATTGCGTTGGCCAAAAGGTTCATTTCGTTTTTTCTGTAAGATAGCTCTTGTAGTGCTTAGTTGTCTTTAACTTTATTGGAAATGATTTTGTTACATTGTATTGTGACAGCTGTCACATCAGCATTCATTTAAAAAGAAAAGCTTATCAAAATTGGCAAATTTTTGTGTAGCTACTTTAATACGGAAGACGGAAGAAAATAAGCAACACAACTGAAAACACAAAAAAAATTTGTGCAGTGTATGGAGAAAGTCCTGTGACTGATTGAACATGTCAAAAGTGGTTTGCGAAGTTTCATGCTGGAGATCTTTTGCTGGACGATGCTCCACGATCTGGCTGACCAGTTGAAGCTGATGGCAATAAAATCAAGACATTTACTGAGAACAATAAATGTTATACCATGCAGGAAGATAGCCGACATACTCAAAATATCTGAATCAACAGTTATTGGTGAAAATGAAAAATGTGTCTTTTATTTCACAGGAAAAAAAAACCATATGGACTTTTGGCCAATCCAGTAATTTGCTTCCTTTCTCATACTCGAATTAGAATGGGATTGGAAAGAATACTCTACTAGCATCTATGTGTGTGAGGGCATCCACACATGTCACTCAAGCACAGGGTAAATTCATAGCGGCTTGCTTTGGGCTGCAAAGAAATCTCAATGTTCTTTCATTCCTCAAAACAACATGAATTAAGACCAAAAGTTGGGTAAGACCCAGGGAAAAGTCAAATCTTAAAACCTTAAAAAAAAATCACTACCACTGTAATTTTATACTATCCGTTGCAGTAAAGTAAACCTACCCTGACCATTGTGATCTAATTACAAATACTACTTCTCACAGGGCTTTATCTGTGTCTGATGAAAATTGAGCTGTAAAATAATTGAGATAGGGATTTAGAGGTTTGGTACACTGAACTTCTTCATAAAAGTGGCACAAACAGGACTCTTCTTATTGTTGTCACATATTAAATCTTATGTGATCCATTTTACTATATTCCAAACTACAAACACAAGGTAGAAGGTTGTAATTATAGTTTTATTGATTTGTCATTAAGTTTTAATCAAGGTGCTGCTACAGGGAATGGTTATTACGGTAGGGTTCTGCTTCTAAGTTTCAAACACTTATATTTGCTACAACGAAGTAATTGTGGACACATTCTGAAGGTATTGTTTCTAAGAAATCTGTAACATAACAATCTTATATCAAAGTAAACGGGTTATGCAGCAATGACTGAACTATTACTTCCTTTGGGTCTTTAAACCTCTCTGACTATTGACAGCTATACATGTTTTTGTTTTCTATTCCACTTTATTTTACCTATGAAAATTTGTTTCTCCTTAATTCACTCATTTCTTTCTCTTGCTTTTAGCAACCACAATTGTATGAATCTGAAACCAAAAGTTTATGCTCTATGAGATTGAAATAAGTTTTTACAACAGAGAAATAATACATACATTTCTCAAGCATATGCTGAGAAAACTGATACTGAATGGCTTTGGAAGGTTTTTAAAGGCAATTCAAAGATGATTAGAGCATCAGAACCAACATTTCCACAAACTTTCTACACTTGACAATCTTTTCAGCATATTAAATTGTAATTAACTTTAAAATCAATTAAAAGTCCACATCAAGAGTTGTTCCACCTGTGACGTCAATCCACATACCCACTGCTGATAAATTCTCCTTTTAAACTCCTTCAGACATCAAGAAGCCTATAAAAAGGCATCTTACATCAGGCCTTACCACCTAAGGGACTATGGAAACCCTAAAAGACCCAGTAAAGATAAGAATGTCCTAGAATTGTATATTTCCACTCTTATAATACTTGTTTCCCAACTAATGTCTACCTACAGCACCACCTATGTGCAACAGTTCACACACAGAATATTATATTACAAGGGCTTCTGTATTTTTAAAATGCCAGTTACAGGTATTAAAGTATTAGAATATATAGAATTTTCTACAAATGAAAAGATGTATCATTAACATGAGTAACCTAACAGCTCTCATTTACCCCACTTCATATATCAGTTTAAATACTTTTATTTTTCTTTTGTAATTCTAAAAGGAAGTTTACAAACTGAAGAAAGCCTGTCCTTCAACACCTCAAACTAGCTTTCAGGCAAGATGGTTCTATGTGAAATGAAATAAGTGGCCAAGTTCTTTTTGCTGCTTGCTTTCAGCAACATATTAAACAATGTAAATCAAATACCGAATTTATGAGAATATATTTAACCTTAATCAAGGCAACATGAATTTCTAAAACAGAGGCAATAGCTGCCATAAGTACAGAATTTTTACAACCTGAGAGACACTAGAATGCTCATCTGTGATTTGTTATTCTTTAGTACACATACTAAAAATAAACTCATGCAATAAGATTCTAATTTCAGAGTAATAGCACCAAAAAAAATCTAAACAAAGGATAATAGGTTAAAAGATTTTTTTAAAATAAGTATAACTTCCTTTCAAATTGCAATTTGGGCTAATTTTCAGGTAGAATTCAATCACTCAAGTTCTTACTTTGAGTAAGAGTATAAAGAATTGAAAATGCCAAGAAACTTTATGCAAATATCCATATGTCCACTTTACTGGAGAAACAGGCATAGGGTTTCATTAGATTCCTAAAGGGGTTTCTAGTTCACAAAAGGAACTACTACTTTATGTTCTTTGCTATTAAAATATTAATATATTTTAGGTCCATCACTTTTATAACAGCAGTTAATTATAAAGGCAATTCTTTTTAATCCAGGGTTAACTTGGGTTCTGCAAAATCATTTTTAAATCAATGACAAAAGAGAAGTTTACTTTAAACACTTCAGTGATTTTAATGTCTCTCGGGCTAATTTCTTTCAACATTCTCTTCTAGGACCCATACAACTGATTTCTTAATTAAGGAATCCATTTTATGGCTACTAACAAAAAGACAAGAAATAACAAGTGTTGGTGAGGCTATGGAAAAAAGAGAACCCTTGCAAATATTGTAGGATTCCATTTATATAAAATGTTCAAAATAGGCAAATCCAGAAAGATAAAAAGCAGCTGACTGGTTGCCCAGGGCTGGGAAGTCGGGGAAAGGAGCGTGACTGTTAATGGGCACAGGGTTTCCTTTCGGGGGCATGAAGATGTTCTAAAACTGCCTCTGATGGTGGTTGCACTACTCTGCAATTATACTAAACCACGAATTGTAAACTTTAAGTGGATAAATTGTATGGTATATGAATTGTTCCTCAATAAAACTGTTATTTTTTAATTGTCTTCTTAAAGTTAGTTTTTACATTTACTTTTCTGTCAGGATCTCTCTCTTTTCATCATCCCCATTCTCTATATTCTCAAGTGAAGAAAATTTTATTATTCAAGTGAAGAAAATAAGTTTGTAGATTTTCATCCAAATTTTCTAAAAGAAATATAGCAGCTTATATATAGAGAACTCACTCGACTCCACTCCAAGAAGACAAACGATCCAATCAAAAAATGGGCAAAGGACCTGGGCAGACGTTTTTCCAAGGAAGAGATAGAGGGCCCAGAGGCATTTGAAAGGATGCTCGGCATCACTAGCCATCAGAGAAATGCAGATCAAAACCACCAGGAGGTACCACCTCACACCGGTCAGAATGGCCATCATAAACAGATCAACACACAACAGGTGCTGGCGAGGCTGTGGAGAAAAGGGAACCCTAGTCCACTGTTGGTGGGAATGCAGACTGGTGCAGCCACTGTGGAAAGCAGTCTGGAATTTCCTCAAAAAGCTGAAAATGGAACTGCCTTTTGATCCAGTGATTCCCCTGCTGGGACTATACCCTAAGAATACCAAAATGCCAATGCAAAAGAACCTATGCACCCCAATGTTCATAGCAGCACAATTTACAATAGCCAAGTGTTGGAAGTAACCGAAATGCCCATCAGTAGATGATTGGATCAAAAAGTTATGGTACATATACACAATGGAATACTATGCAGCAGAAAGAAAAAAAGAACTACTACACTTCACGACAGCATGGATGGAACTGGAGAGCATTATGCTAAGCGAAATAAGCCAGGGGGCGAAAGACAAATACCATATGATCTCACCTATAAGCAGAACCTAACCAACAAAACAAAGATGCAAGGAAAATAAGACCAGCAACACTGAAAGGAAAAGAAATCAACAGAGACAAGAGGGAAGGAGGGAGAGGGGGCGGGGAAAAGCAAGGGAAGGGGAAAGTCAAGGAACATATAGCAAGGACTCATGGACAAAACCAAAGGGGAAGAGCTGAGGGAGGGAAGGAGGGAGGGGGCAAGGGAATGTGGTGGGGGGTAGGCAGAGACAAATGTATTTGAAAAAATAAATTAAAAAAAAATAAAAATAAAGTAGTAAAATAGTAAATTCAAAAATAATAATGATATAATTAAATGGTTACAAATAAAAAAATAAAAAAAAGAAATACAGCACACAGAAACAAAACCACATATATAATTACTTTTCAAGTAAATGTTAAAAAAATGATTCGCTTTCCAAACTTCCTAACATTAATATATACAACTACTTTCCAAAACAGAACAAAAGTGTTACTTGATAAAATAATAAAAGGTTCATACACGGAGATCTTTTCTTTTCACTTTGTTGTCCACTCCTGCCCATAACAAAAACTGGGGCGGCTTAGTAAGACCGCATAAACACCGGACCCCGTGATTTGAAGATAACAATAGTAAAGAACACACATTTCTGAATGGAGACACAAAAAATTCCAACAGAGATTGTCCCTTAGTATTGAGCAGGAGGGGCTGAGAGAAAGTTAAGTGGGTGAGGGTTGTGGGGAAATGTTTATTGGTACCCTTCTCCTCTGTGTTAATGTAGGAAAAAATAACCCTGCATTATTTTTAATTTAATGCCTGTCTGGTCTTAAAGACTTTTACAGATAGATGGTCAGTATCTCCAATGAAAATTATATTTTTACTCACTTTTCCTTATAATTCTGGAAATTTTTGTTTTATATTTTGACACTATATTAATTATTCCAGGTTCAGGTTCATTATGTATCTCAGGAGAATTATTCCCTATATCATTTACACAATGGTCTCTTTGGTTTTTGCTTTCTGTCCTTTTTTGTCTGATATTAACATTATTCTATTAGTCTTTCAGTTATTATTTCTGTATCAGGTAGGGTTGATCAGAGTTGTAGAACCACTATGAATAATAATAATGTTATTATAGAAATATGAAAAGTCATTATGGGAGCTGAATAAGTAGCTTATGCAGAACTGTAATTTCTGTGTCCAGAGCTAGGACAGAAGTCAGAGGGCAGGGAATCAGGAAGGAAAGGTGGATGTGATACAGGGAAAGCCAGGACAAGCAGGAACTCACGTTATCTCCCACCAACCTTGATGTTGTGGGTGGCCTGCAGTATAAGCTGACACCCTTAACCACAGTGCCCATACCTGTGGACTCAGAATGTAGAGAAGCTGAAGATGATCCAGTGGGAGCTGGAGGAGCTGCCTGAGCCCCCAGGCAGTGACGCAGTGTATGAACTGCAAGCATACCTGATGCGACCCCAAACCGCCTAGCATAACTTCAACAGCTGTTTCACTTCCACCTTACACATCTTGTACAAATGTCTGCCATAGCCAGCCTAACCTAGAAGCATCCTGGAAAGGGAGTTCTAGGAAAGAGTCTTAGCTCAGTTATGCTGACATAATACAAAGCCATCACAATTTTGCACGGGTATCCTCTTCCAACTCTTTAAATTTACTCTTTCTGTAATTGTTTTAGGTCTGCCTCTTGTACATAGAACATAATTGGATTTTTCTTTCATTCTATCTAGATTCTGTCTTTTAATTATCATGTTAATCCATTCACATTTATTGGAATTTATAACTTAAAAAATATTTCATTTCATTAAAAAGTAAAACAAATACTTGCATGTTTTATATTTCTGAAGTGTTTTATATACATAACTTGTTACTTACCACTTCTCCAGAAGAAGCAGCCAACATATGCTTCAGAGGCATCAGATATGAAGATGAATCAGCATGCAAAAACCATTTCACATATTCATAGGTGATAAAAAATGCAGCAGCTGAAATTTAAAATAAGCCAGCCTTTCACAAGGTTAAGAAATATGTTTGTCAAAAAAACTGTAACTCTAGTTAATAAAGTATGACATAATAAATAAAGATAATAAACACATACTCTTTCCCTTCCCCCCCTCAGTCTTGCAGAATTTACCAAGATATTGTATGCCTGACCTGGACCTACAAAAACGCAGAAGACATGACACCAGCCCCAAAGAAGCCTAACAGCTAACCCATCTTTTACCGTTTTGTACTAACAAATCACTTATTTCTTAGTAAGTTTTCTAGAAAGGGATATAAATTTCCTTATACAGTCATAAAATAATCTGTATAGACAGGTTAAAATTGCAAACATATACATTAACTAAATAAAACATCTAATGATATTTTATTGCTGTTTATTCAAAATAACCATGGATACTTTTTACTACAGTATCAACTCACCTTTACATCAAGAAAACAATGAACAATTAAAACTGGAAATCAAAAAAAAATTAAAGAAAAATAAAACTGGAAATCAAAATCTCAAAATCCTATCACCATGAGATAACCTTAGCTGCACAAGAGGGTTTTAAGACCTGCCTTGTACTATTAACAAAAGATGTTTATCACTTCCATAAAAGATAAGGCATAAAAGATCAATAAAGAACAAATCCACCTTTTGAAAGACATCTGACCATGTCACATTAAAGTCTTAAACCCACAGGGAAAGAGTTTGATAGTGAAAATAAGTTCTCCACAGTTAAAGTCAGCAGGGTTTGTTGTTGTAAACACTCTTCAGGCTGCTAACAAACAAACATCAGTGAGAAAGCAGTCTCAAGAAGAGTTATGACCTGTGCATAGAGTTATCACAAGTCCTTACTCCCATCTGTGGTTCCAAATAAGGGTTTTCCTATTTTAGCCCACTCACTAAATATACAGCTGGAATATCTCCAATTGCTTCAGCTAAGTTCCACCTGCTACACAATCCACTCTCCCACCCCACCTGCTAGGAGAAGGGAGAAAGACTGCCAAGTTTCTAGGTTTTCATGTTTAACCACTTCTACATGGTCAGACCTTATTGCTACTTTTATGATAGACAAAGAAAGTTCTTTAGAAATGTAACCCCCAAAACTCTCCTGGGTGGCACCTAAGATAGCCCTTGCTACTTGAAAATGATGGCACAATAGGGTTCCAAATGAAGCTCTAGGCAAGTTACAACAAAGAGGGGGGTTTGTAGTCTCTTCTAACTCTTAAAAAAAGGAAAAAAAACTATGTTTTGTTTTGTTTTGGTTTGGTTTGTTTTTCACAAACCCACAGTGACGAGAGGAAGGAGTGAGTGGGGTAACGACAAAAAGAAGGGGAAGGGTCAAGTCAAGGAACATGCATGAAGGACCCAGGGACAAAGCCAAAGTGGGGAAGGACTGAGGGAGGGAAGAGGAGTGGGTGGGGCAGGGGAAAGTGGTGGCAGGAAAATGGAGACAAATGTATTTAAACAATAAAAAATGGAATAGAAAAAAAAAAAACTATGTTTTTTTCTGCAATCCCCTATAAAATACAGAGTAAGGATCCTGAATACATGTCTTTCTGTCTCTCAATTTTCAATTTCCTCCATCCCCAACTACTCATTCCTGCAAAGTATGTTCTCCAAAAAAACTCTACAACCACTCAATGTTGGAGTGGTCTACTGTACTCAGACTAGGACTTTAACAGCAACAGGAAAAAAAAAAAAAAAGTACCACATAGAAAATTTCTATTCACCAAAACTTTAAAGAAAAACAAAAAGACCTTTTCTGAACCCCTGGCACTGACTACTTACCCAACATTTCCAATCCAATGATGTTCTGTGGGTGGGGGGCGGGGGAAAAAGCAGCAAGCCTGGTGAAAATGCCATTTTATCACACACACAAAAATTCAAAACATGTTCTGTATGTAAACTCCTCCTGGCAAGAAGCTAAACCAGGGGGAATAAATGAAAACGGGAAAAAATTTATAAAATAAGCTATTAAAAAAAATCTGAACCAGTCCTGTAAGCTGAATGAAGCACCATGTACCCTGCAGACTATCATTAATACCATATCTACCAACAGTAATTCCTACGTGCAATATGTAAGAAAAAAAGATCTTTAGGACAATGAGGAAGACAGCATAAAACCTCATGGCCAAAAGACAGGAACCTAGTAACATACTCTTTTCAATTCCCTCATTCAAAGGTTCCCAATTTGTCTGCATATTAAACTTCCTGGGGATTTTTTTTTTTAAACTTCCAGCTCCCAGGCCATAGCCCCAAATGAATTAAATCACAATCTCTGGAAGTAGGACACAGGTATCAGTGCTTCTAAAAATCTGATCTAGTGATCAAGTGACTGCAACGTGATAAAATTTAGGAAACACTGCCCCTTTCCCACACACAGAGTCATACTTGGCATTGAGTGGATGCTCAATTCTAACATGCTGTAATCAATTACTGAAAGAAGTAAGACAAATGAAAATTCAAGGATAACCTCAAAAGTTTGCTGTTCTCAGGACTGCTGGAGCAGGGGAAGAAGAGAGAAGGAAACAAAGGGACCAAAACACTGTTTGTCTCCATGCACTATGAATCTTTATGTGAATGCTGTGCTCACACGTGGACATAAATGGACAGTTAAATGTCAAGTTAACATGAAAGAATTTCTCATGAATTATCTCAAGAAAAAAGAAGTCAAACCCCAAGGATTTAAGAATCTCCTAGAGCAGAGAGGTTCTATAATTGTGTGTGTGTGGCAGTGGTCGTGTTTTTGTTTGCTTTTCAATGCTACTAAAGCATGAATAAACAATTAAACTGAGGTAAATATCTGAAAAAAGTACACCAACAAATGAATCAGGTAAAACAGATGATACTGATTATAAAATAAGAGGGTCATTAATCATATAATGTGACTTCAAACCCAAAACAAGAGACACTGGAAGAATATTTGAGAGATTAGTGGAAATTGGTTGTATCATCTAAAGCATGAATAAACAATTAAACCGAGGTAAATATCTGAAAAAAGTACACCAACAAATGAATCAGGTAAAACAGATGATACTGATTATAAAATAAGAGGGTCATTAATCATATAATGTGACTTCAAACCCAAAACAAAAGACACTGGAAGAATATTTGAGAGATTAGTGGAAATTGGTTGTATCATCTAACAGCAATTTAGTGAAGACAGAAAGGTTTAATGTCTCTTAGATTCATCTGCTCCAGAAGACTCACTGGTGCAATAGTTATTAAACTCAGCTTCACACTGGAATCACCTGAGAAGCTAATAAACTGCCCCACCCCCGGCCCCCGCGCCGGCAGAGCTCAGACCAATTAAACTTCTAGGTGTGACACAAGCATCAGTAATTTTTAAAGTTTCCCAAGAGATTCCAGTGTGCAGACATGGTTGAGAAACTCTGCTCTAAGGCATCATAATCAATGTCAGAAATAACACATTAAGGATTCTAACTGGGAATTTTAACAACAAAAAACATTTTTAAAAGATTGCTCAGCCCTGGCTGGTGTGGCTCAGTGGACTGAGCGCCGGCCTGTGAAATGAAAGGTTGCCAGTTCGATTGAGGGCACATGCAAGCCCAGGTGCCTGGTTGGGGGCACGCGAGAGGCAACTGATCACACATCAATGTTTCTCTCCCCCTCTTTCTCCCTTCCTTCCCTCTTCCTAAAAATAAATAAAAATCTTTTAAAAGATTGATCATATTTTTTCTATTAAAAATACAGTGGAATGGGATCTATAGCTGATTCAAAAATAATAGGTTAATGAATAGAAAACAAATTCAGAAGATAAGCAATAACACATAAGAAATTCCGTATGGAGCAACAGCATATATCATTCTGAAAATAAATCCTATTATCTTGGCTTTATAGTAGGGAGAATATCAATATAATTTTTACCATTAGGAAAGGATCCAATAGCAGCAGAAGGAATGCCAGCATATATTCCACGAAAACCACCAGCCTTCTTAAATCCTTGGGGACTCTGCAGCCTCGTTTTAATGGTATCCAGAGGAAATAATATCAAGTCAACAGAGACACCTGCTACCCCACCAGCCTTTAAAAAAACAAAAAAAAAAAAAAAAAAAAAAAAGGTGGGGATAAGAAAAGGGAAAATAGGTTACAATAAAATAAGTTCTCTGCCATTCGGGGTAAGGATATGAAAAATGTAGTCTTCAAAGCATATTTCTCATACCTATCAGTTCATGGACTATTTGGCATAGTCAAAAGGCCTGCCAAATAATCAATGGGGAAACAGCCCTTATTGTGCTATATTTTCAAATTATAATTTTTAAGTGAATTTTAAATTTTAGTTTTGAATAAATTTTAAATTCATTTTTAATAGTGTCACACAGTTCAAAAAATTAAACAAGCAAACTCAGAAAGGTAAGAGTTCAAAGTCTCCTGTCCTGTTTCTAGTAATCAGGTAACCAATTTGATTGTTTTTTTATTGTATCCTTTCGAAGTTACTTTGGGAATATACAAGCAAATACGACTATGTATTTTATTTTCCCTTTTTAAAAATAAAAGGTGTATAAAATATACACTGTGCTGAACCTTATTTTTCTTCACTTGATTTATCTTGGTGGTATTTCCAAATCAGACCAAATGTTACATTTTTGTTGTTTTAACTAATGAGTGGTGAATCTGCAGTAAGACATTTTGGGGGGGAAGAATTATGTTTTTAAACAGGTAATGATCCTTGTGAATCTAGATGTGTGTTTTAAGAATCACATATATAAGGATTCCTATTTTTTTGTGTACCTGAAAATCTCGATAAATGTTTTAATTAAGTGAAAAAAATGGGGGAAAAAATAAGAGCTAAATTCTGAGAGGACGGTAAAACCTGGCCCATACTATCACCACCTCCCAAGAGATGCCATGTTGCTTTGGAAAGCTGCACTTTAAAAGGTTTAAACATCATGAGTACTTGCAGCATATGGAGAATATTTTAAAACTGGTTACACCTTAGTCAAAGTAAAAAGATATTCATTCACTCAGAAAAATATGAACTCACAGTGTCAAAAAAAGGTCAACACACAAGGTCTTAAAGCATCATATAAAGATGCAAATCAAAACCAATTCACTATCACAGATGTAAGAATGACAAAGAGGAAACTCTCACTGTGGTTCCTACATAGGGATTCTTAAACTGAATTGTCAACTTTTGCTATCTTTTAAATTTTGAATGATGTGACTATATTACCTGTTCAAGAAATTAAAATATACTTTAAAAACTATATATTCCAAAATGTAGAACAAAAAGAATTAGTATCATTCAAACATACAGGCAAAGTTCGAAATGATCAGCTAGAGGAAAACTGTAATTGGACAACAATAGAAAAAGAAAAAGAAATGATCAGCTAGCTGTTTCCAGCCTTTGGGTTTACACAATGCTCAGGGGGTACTAAGCTTAATACCTAGCAAATACTCTTCTGCTCTACCTACCACTCACAATAAAACCATTGCAAGCATTCTTTGGAAAAATAAAATTACTCTGATGCAAAATCCAATAATCAACTAACATGGGTAAATTATTTAAAATTACACTAGAAAATCATATTACTATAAACATTAATACTATATGATCAGCCTGAAAGACACGACAGAACCTCAAAGCCCATGAAGGTCTACTCTGCAAATGACCTCAAGAGATGTCACCAAAAGAACAGAGATGTGCCAGCAGAGAACCACACATGGTAGTAAAAGAATGACACATAACGTGGGACTTCCCTCTGGATAGAAAGATGACCTTTTCTAAGTTGTAGAAAAAAGTTCTTAAGTAATGTAGAAAAGTTTTTAAAAAATCAACCGTTTTCAATATTTTCTCACTTGTTTTTAAGGGATTTTTACAAAATTCGGTATGTAAATAAAATATTTTGTCTGACTCTTTATTTTCTCAAAGCTCAAGGAACACTACTAAAATTCTGGTAAGAACTGATATGATTGGATTCCTTTAAAACATGTGGCACTTCATTTTAATTTTTTCTTTAATCTTAAGGGAGAGGGTTCAGAGTGCTTGCTATCTACTCTTATATTTTAACCAATAAGTTAATTATACTTACAATCTCTGACTACTTTGCATGCATTGAATCTCTAATCCTTCATCAGAATTCTTATCTCCTGAGAATAAAATGACCAGATTCAATCTACTTATCTAGTAAAATATAAATGAAAAGTTACTAATTGCTTCTGCAGATTTTAAACTTCTGTGATTCAAATGTCATTTAAATTCATGAGACTGGAAAAAAAAACAGGTAACAGAAGAATAATAATACATACATTTATCCACAAAGCAACATATTTAAGATTTAAACAAAAACTTTAAGACGTGCTTATAATTTTCCATCAAATAAATTTAAAATTTAAAATTTTTACTACAAATAAAACACACATCTCTACTACCCTGGTCATGTGGCTCAGTTCATTGGAGCATTGTCCCATACACCAAAAAGGCCACAGGTTCAATTCTTGGTCAGGGCACATATCTAGGTTGTGGGTTCAATTCCCAGTCCAACACATATGGGAGGCAACCAATCAATGTCTCTCTTCCTCTTTCTTTCTCTCTCCCCATCCCTCCCTCCCTCTCACTCTCCTTTCCTCTCTCTTTAAAAGCAATGAAAAAAAGTCCTTGGGTAAGAATAAATATGTGTGTGTGTACACACACACACTCTACCTTAAGTTAAAAAATGTAAAAAATGCTGGCAGGCCATGGAGAAGTGTCTAATTAGTGCTTTGAAATGACTCTGGTAGTGGGAAAAAATCAAGATCACATGCTATAAAGTGTTTATTTCTCAAAAGAAGGCTGCACAACAACAGAAAAGAAATCACTGCTGCTTCTACAGGATGAAACCAAACCACCTAAGTTAACTATGCAAACTCATCACAGCCACTGGCCTGGACCACAGCTGAGAAGAACCACCTGAAATACGATCCTCAGGAAACATCCCTCCTTGACACCCTTGGTGTTGTCCACAATTGAGCAGCTCCTTGTTAAGTGACTGCTGCTCCTGCTTCCTGGACACTTGTCTTCTCCCCATTCACCACTCACCAGTCCTGCAATGCTCTTTGCCACTTCTACACTGATGGCAGAGTCACCTTTGTAAAATGTGAACTTCAGTTTCACTCTGCCACACTTCAGCTTATGAGTCCTTCAAACTTTCCAGTAGCCCATGGGATGAACAAAATCCTTTATAAGGCTCTGGATGTTCTACCTCTCCACTTTCAACTCCACCATTTGTTCTTCTTGCCAACTTGAGCTCTCATTTCCTCCAAGTCATCTGATCTTCCTCATTTCTAGGACTTTGTACAGCTATTGTCTAATCTTCAAATCTAGAATTAGACCCTCTTGTTTATACATGCTGATGACAATTTCAATTCTATAGCTGAGCATCTCACCATGTCCCACTAGACTGCATGATCCATACCTGTTGTGTTCACCAATATATTTCCAGCACCAGTATACAGCAGGCACTCAACTATTTGAATTATGTACGAATTAATGACTATAAGGAAGGGTTATTACCCATATTTTAGAGTGTACAAAAAGTCAACCTTAAAAAAGTACATCAAATTTCTTAAAAATTGCAAAACACAGGACCAAGCAATTCCCCAAAGAAAAATATAAATGGCCAACAAAATTATGAAAAGATGCTTCCCCATCAATAATGATCCAATAAAAACAAATTAAAGTATTTTCCCAATTAAATTATAAAAGGTTAAAAATATCAATAGTTATGAGCTCTGTAAAGAGAAACAAATTATTAAAATCTATTGATGGAAAATTAGGCAAAATGAAAACTTTAAATGACAAAACCTTTGATCCAGCTATTTTATTTCTAAATATTTCTCCCACATGCAAGAATGTGGAAGAAATATTTAGATATACAAGAATGTTTACTACATTCTTACAATATACAAGAATGTTTACTACAACACCGTGACAGTAAAAATCTATAAATAACCTAAAGTTCTATCCCAGGTGTCTTGTTAGATAATTTTTGTTGTTGCTGGATAAATTTTTATATCTGATTAATGGGTTGCCACACAGCCTTTAAAAGAATGAGGTTGTGCCCCAGCCGGGTAGCTCAGTTAGTTGTTACATCGTCCTGTACACCAAAAGGTTGAGGGTTCAATTCCTGGTCAGGGCATATATCTAGGTTGCAGGTTCAATCTCTGGTTTGGTTGATCCATGGTTGGGGTATGTACAGGAGGCAACTAACTGATGTTTCTCTCTCACATCAATGTTTTTCTCTCTCTCCCTTCTTCTCTCTCTCTAAAATCAATAAACATATCCTTGGGTGAGGAGTAAAAAAAAGGAATGAGGTCAATCTGAACTCACTGGCGAAGAAACATGTTCGATCAAATTAGCTGTAGAGCAGTATACACTATATAATCCTGTCTTTCAAAGAAATCTGTATGTATTTCTACATGTATAATTAGAAGTCTGGAAGCAGACACAGTAAACTGCTAAAAATTTTTACCCCTGTAAAAAGAGATTCAAGATAAAGAGTAATTTTACTATCTTGTTTATTTTTGTCTTGTTCAAGTTTTGTAATGAGTGTATACAAAGTATACATATAAAACATAAAAAAATGTAAACATATAAAAACAAACATATAAACAGTAAGTTTAATAAACATATAAATAAACAATAAGTAAAGCTATTCAAAATTAATGCTCTTTCATCAAAAAAACAAAATCCTAACTCAACTAAACTTAATTATCAACTTAATGATTCAGTTAATTAACTTAATTAATCAACTTAATTAATAAACATATAAATAAACAATACGTAAAGCTATTTAGAATTAATGCTCTTTCATCAAAAAAAAAAAAATCCTAACTCACTGGTTACATTTGGTATGCAGTAAGCACTCAGTAAGGAATAACCAAGAACCTTGACCCATGGTCCGGTTTTAAACTACCTGTCCAAACTCATTTCACACATCTAACAAACCTTGAGCCTCCTCTGACCACTGTTTCCCAAACATGTCTTGAAACTTCTTGTTTCTGTGCTGCTGCTTAGGTTTTGCTTTCAACTTGGAATGTCCTTCCTATGCCCATTGTCACCTGTTCCCCTGCCACCATACACACACACTCCTGCCAAAATCCTATTGTTAAGGGTGTGATCAAATGCAACACTCTCCCTAAGGCCTTTCCCAATCTTGCAATGAGAATTAAATGCTACTCCCTTGATTCCCCCATATACCTTTGTTTATATTTCAATTTTGGTACTAACCATTATGTCTGAAATTAAGATCCTTCAGAGCTGAAGCCAAATCAATCACCTCTGCCCTCCTAAATATCTATTCCAGCACTTGGTATGTAGTAGGGCTTCTGTACTTGTTTGTTGGTTTGAATCAAATGAAATGTGATACTCAAAAAAAAAACCAAAAACTGCACTAAGTCACTCTTTGGTTGTTCTTGTTGTGATCTGCCACAGCACTTACGACAGTAAAACCCATACTGCCTGCTGCCATATTTTTTATCATTCCAGTTATGCCAATAGCACTGCGTGGTGCTCACAATGACTTCTCCCAATATCCATTGCTAATCATCACCTCCTGATGGAAAAGACTGTAGATTCAATTTTGTTTAGTGAATGCAATAATGGTTCTAGAATTTGACTTGAGTAGTGTTTCATTTCTCCAGAGGTCTTTTTCAGATTAAACACTGCCTAAGACTACAGTTTTGGCATCAGACAGACACACCTGGCTTCCATCTTAACTGGGTCTCCTTAGAAGAGCTATTTAAACTAGTTCTTTATGCATGAAATGGGCAAAATAATAGTATTTATACTCACAGAATTTTTGAGAATTAAATGACATTAAATGAGAATTAAATATAATTAAATGAGCCTGTTATATGCTTAGTGAAATGCCCACCCTTAATCAATTATCAATTAATATGAGCTATTATTTTTAGTATTATGTAACTATAAATATCTTTCAAAGTTGGCTGATGCCACATTTCTGACATGCCAATATTAAAAACTATGCAAAAGAGGGGCCAGGGTGGAGGTAGGAAGATACACTGCCTCCTCGCACAACCAAAAGGACGACAACAAATTTAAAAACAAAAAATAACCACAACTGCCAGGAAATCAAACTGTATGGAAGTCTGACAACCAAGGAGCTACAGAAGAAATACTCATCCAAACTGGTAGAGGGGGCAGAGACAGGCAATGGGGGAGCAAAGGACATGAGGTAAGGCAGCGGCTGGAAGACTACACTACGGGCGGTGGCTGGGGGACTGGGTGGTCCCATATTTGCATGTGGATATACCTGGAGGAACAACTGGGGAGCAAGACAGACTATGCAACCCAGGGTTCCAGCACAGGAAAATATGGCCGTAAAACCTCTGGCTATAAAAATCTGTGGGGGTTGCAGTGGTGGGAGAAACTCCCAGCCTCACAGGAGTGTTCACTGGAGAGGTCTACAAGGTCCTAGAATGTACAAATCCACCCACCTGGGAATCAGCACTAGAAGAGCCCAATTTGCTTGTAGGTAGCAGGGGAGGAGACTGAAAGCCTCTGAGAGCCTGCCGAGAGGCTGCCAAGGGCCGGGTGAGAGCCAAGCAAGCAGCATTGTTCCCTCTTGGACCCCTCCCCCATATACAGTGTCACAATGCAGCAACATGGGTTGCCTCCTCTGGTGAATGCCTAAGGCTCCGCCCCTTACAATGTAACAGGTGTGCCAAGACAAAGAAATATAGCACAAATGAAAGAACAGATCAAAGATCCAAAAATAGAACTAAACAATAAAGAGATAACCAACCTACCAGAGACACAGTTCAAAACGCTGGTAATCAGGATGTTCACAGAAATGGCTGAGCATGGTCGTAAAATAGAGAAAAAAGTGAAGACTATAGAAAGTGAAATAAAGAAAAATATACAGGGAACCATTACTTAAGGGAAGGAAATGAAGCTGGAACTCAAACCAATGCTTTGGAGCAGAAGGAAGAAATAAACGGTCAACCAGAACAGAAGAAACAAGAATTTAAAAAAATGAAGAGAGGCTTAGGAACCTCCAGGACAACTAGGGGTGACAGAAGGAAAAGAGGAAAAGCAAGAAATTGAATACTTACTTGAAAAAAATAACGAAGGAAAACTTCCCCAATCTGGCAAAGGAAATAGACTTTCAGGAAGCCTTAGGAAGCTCAGAGAGTCCCAAAGAAATTGGACCCAAGGAAGCACACACCAAGACAACATCATAATTACATTACCGAAAATTAAAGGTAAGGAGAGAATCTTAAAAGCAGCAAGAGCCCTGATTGGTGTGGCTCAGTGGACTGAGTGCAGCCTGCTAACCAAAAGGTCACCAGTTCGATTCCCAGTCAGGACATATGCCTGGGTTTGCAGGCCAGGTCCCCAGTAGGGGGTGCTCGAGGGGTAACCACACATTGATGTTTCTCTCCTCTCTCTCTAAAAATAAATAAATAAAATCTTAAAAAAAAATAAAGCAGCAAGAGAAAAGGAGACAGTTACCTACAAAGGAATTCCCATAAGACTATCAGCTGATTTCTCTAAAGAAACCTTACAGACAAGAAAGGGCTGAAAAGAAGTATTCAAAGTCATGAAAGACAAGCACCTCATGCAAAATTACTCTATCCAGCAAAGCTATCATTTAGAATGGAAGGGCAGATAAAGTGCTTCCCAGATAAGGTAAAGTTGAAGGAGTTCATCACCACCCAGCCTTTATTATATGGAATGTTAAAGGGACTTATCTAAGAAAAAGAAGATGATCATAAATATGAACAGTAAAATGATTAACAAACTCACAACTATAAATAACTGAACCTAAAAAAAACAAAAACAACCTAAGAAAACAACTAGAATTGGAACAGAAATCACAGAAATGGAGACCATTTGGAATGTTATCAGGCGGAAGGGGGAAGGGGGGGAAAGGGGAAAAAGTGCTGGGAATAAGAAGCATAAATGGTAGGTATAAAACAGACAGGGGGAGGTTAAGAATAGCATAGGAAATGGAGAAACCAAAGAACTTATCTGTATGACCCATGGATATGAGATAAGATGCGGGGCAGGGGGGGCGGTGGATGTTGGTAGGAGGGGGGAGTGCAGGGCAGAGGGGAATAAAGGGGAGAAAAAAATGGGACAACTGTAATAGCATAATCAATAAAATATATTTTTTTAAAAACCATGCGAAAGACTAAGACACTTTACCAAAGACTAAATATTATATTCATATATTAAATTTAATAAATTTGCATATAAAAATCTGTAAATTCAAGTCTTTCATCAGCAATAATGAGTTAAAATCTCTCCTCAAATTCTCTTCCCTGGACGAGAATTACCCACAGACCCACTCAACAGAAAGCCAAATCATGCAGTGATTTGCATGACAGGAACAACTCAGCAACTTCAAAAAGCTGAGAAACACTAAGGTTCAAATTTCATTATGACACTTGGATTTAAGTTTATGGGTTAAATTTTTTTAAAAGAATAAAAAGAGCACAAAAGTGTAATGATAGGACTTCAGATATGAAAAAATTGCATAAGCACATTAAAGTGCTCAGCAAATGGTTACTTTATGTCATCATTTGCAATTACATAGTTAATTTTTATTTTATTTACTGTTTAATGTCTGCTCCTATTTGACTATAAACCTATGAAGGCAAGGACTATAGCTTTTAGGCACTCTTCCCAAGTATGAGAGCAAAGACTAACGTATGTTTGGTTAACAGGTAAAAAATACCTGATGTAAGGTGGAAAAACTATGGGTGTAACTTTATCTTTCCAAAACTTTTAAATTTTCTCTAGTTGACATTTCATTAATGCTACTCAAATTCTGTCTGTGCCATTAAAAAAATTAGTATTTAAAATTTACATATGGACACATACTATTTGGTTTGGAAATGATAACAAAAGCACATTAACAAGCGATTTCCAGCTAAACTATCACATACTAAACCTTTCCCAGTACCCCTCTTATGCTGAAAGAAAAATAAGAAAGGAAGGTAGTCCCATCCCTCAGTACTTGAGACGCAGAAGAAACTCCTCTATCATAGCTGTGGTCCCAGGTGACTGATGGTCTTGTCTCTAAGGCTGCCTCAGCTGCTCCACTAACTGATCAAAATTCAGAATATACTTGTGTCTAGGTAACTGCCTGCTCAACACAAAAACAACCAAAAAAGGTAGATCTGCTCACTCAGACTTCAGTGCCAATATAAAACAAGTCACATACAAGGGGGGACCCAAAAACAACAAGAATTATCTTCTGAAGGGGCGAGCCCCTTGTAGTACAGGCTTCCTCTGCTAGGGGAGTGTTCTAGTAATCCATCTGTATCAGTGTATGAACTGGTATTGTTGTGAGAGGCTGCGTTCTGCTTCAGTGAATTTTTTTTTTTGAAGACTCTTTAAACGCATCTGCCCATTTCAGGACGGCTGACTTACAAGTGAACCTGCCCACACCACACTGAGTATTCAACAGTTTTTGACCAAAAACAGCATGACCCTTGTGCCCCACCCTCCTATTAACCTGATCTCACCCCAAGTGACTTTGTTTTGTTTCCCAGGATGAAAAAAAAAAAACCTCAAAAGGAAACATTTTGCCAATACAGAAGAGGTGAAACAAAAAACAGCAGAGGCACTAAGTGGCATCAAAATCAACGAGTTCAAAAACTGTTCTGAGCAGCGGGAAAAAAAATCTCAAAAGGTGTATTGCATCAAATGGAGAGTACTTTGAAGGTGTTGGAAGTTTAAACATGTAAGAATAAACACACAGCTTTTTATAAATAAATTCCAGTTTTGGGGGGGGGTCCCTCTCATAAAGGTAACCTTGAGAACACGAAGCCTCATTCCCAGTTCCTTATATATTTAGAGATAGTGCTTCATTGTCAGATACTAATTTCTTTTTACTCCAGATTGAAAACTAAGGGACTACCTTCCAGAAAGAAAGATTTTGAGCAAAAGACACTGAAAACTTCCCTTAACAGTGTGTTCAATAACTTCACTCTTACCTTTTCTTCTGTTTACTCAGTCTACCTAAGAAGCCCTGCCAACACACCCATGTATAAGGATAGATCCAGTGAGCAGACATCACATGAGTACTCTGGAAAAGCTTTTTCAGAAGCAACTCACTGAAGAAAAGAAAAAGAAGTACAAGCAGTCCCTGGACTTTGTAAGTGCTGCACACATGAACTTCAGTTATAAATTATACAAGTCCTCCAACACCATGGTTCAAATTACTGTGCCAGAGTGACATTTTACAAAATTGGTAATCAAAGGAAGGAACTGGCCAACAAAGAAAAAGGTGCAGCAAATACGCGAAAAATGGTAACAAAGTGAAATGCAAATCCATATGGGAGCCACACCAGCCAGGACTCAGCTGAAGCTTTTAAGTAGAGCAATCTGTCTTTCTGTAAAAGACAGTGAGTCAAGTAGCCACCCCCACCCGACCCGACTCTCCGACGGCAGGCTAGGAAAGACGTGGCCTTGACAGGGGACCCGGCGCAGGCCCGGGACCTCCGCGTGCTTGCTCCCAGACCTGGTGACCGGTGACCCGAAGACAGTTCAGCGCGCAGAACCGGAAGAAACTGCGAGTGCAGAGGAGCCCCCGCTGCCGCCAGTGCTGGACTCCGGCACTCCGAGTGCCCCACTCTCCCGCTCCGCACTTACCACCAGAGAGACCGTGAACCCAGGCCGGTCCATAGCCCAGAAAACACCCCCAACGCTCTATGTCGAAGCTGAGCGGAGGCGAGTCACAGCCTCCTGGCAACTGGACGTGGAGGCAGTACCATCTTGGCGGCAGTACCTGAAGCGCCTCCCTTCCGCGGTCTCGTGAAGGCAAACCATACCAGCTCCCGGTACCACCGGTCGAGCTGGGGCCGCGGGGCTCCGAGACGGAGGGGCGGGGCCAAGGAAGAGTGATTGAGCCGAACTGGGCCACTCCAGGTGGCCTCCAGCTCTGCAGCCTGTGATCGGCCAGATGGAGGAACTCTCGCGAGCGAATGAGCCTCCGCTGCGATCCCGGAGCGGGGAGTCCCTCAGAGAGAACTGGGAGGAGCAAAAGTGTAAGCCCGGGAGGCTGAAGTGGAGGGAGGGGCCCTGTGAGGGCAGAACTTGTTTTAGGGGAAAAGATTTGTGTTTCGTTTTGGTTTCCTTAATTGATTTTATTGGGGTTACGTTTGTTAAAAATATTTCTAGGTTTACGGTGTACAATTCTATATATAATACATCATTTGTGTATTGAGTGTTCAGCACACGAAGTCGTATCTCTGTCGCCGGTTATCCCCGCGTCCCCCAACCCCCTTTCCGTCTGATAGTGACCACACTGAGGACTTGTTTTAGGGTTTGAGGGGATTTGCTTGTTTTGCTTAAGCCATGAAAGGGCAGAGCTAGTTTCAGGGGAGCGAGGTTTGTGTTTCTAATCAGTTACTTCTTTTTGGCTTGTTTTGGTTTATCTGTGCAAATGTCTTGAATTACTATAAAGCAGGCAGTATCGGAACGTTATTAAAGCTATAGAAAAATACTTAATATCCTCCACTTCTTACTGGCAGTTATTGCATTTGAAGTTATTTACGTGTTCAACTATTTGCTTGCTCATTTTGTTCACTGCGGTACAAGTTGCACACGTTGAAGACCAATTTATTAAGTACTTAATAAAAGTTTTTTGAAGTGGACCTGCCTTTACTTTTATTCAATAAATACTTTCAAAATTACCATATATTAAGGACCAACTACATCTCAGATGTGGCGTTAGAGGACTGATAGACAGTTTCTCACATAATACTCAGAACCACATTCTAAGGTATGCACCATTAGCATCCTCATTTTACAGAGGATGGAGATGCTCCAAGAGGTTCCGTAGCCAACCAAAAGCTACAGGGAATGTAGTAGAGCTGGGCTTGCAATTTTACTTAGTGCCTTCATTTTTCCTCAAAACCCATGCAGCAGCTACAGCAGGCTTCTTGTCTGTCCTTGTTCAATCCATCTTTCATACCACTGCTAGAACCTTTATTCTCTTATGGTTAAGATGATCTAGAAATGATTGGCAGAAATGCCTTTAGAGTTTCAAATTCTGACCTATTTATTACCTTCCCTAAGGCATTACTTCTCTAGGATTGAGGTTCCTGCTTTGTAAAGTGGGGATAATGAGAGTAACATCTTTGGTACTATTACAGATTAAGTGGGATAACGCATACACGTTAACTTAGTTCCTAGCTCATTGGAAGTGCTCTCTGAAGATGATGGTAATGTCACTTCCCTATTTTGAATGACTACCTTTGCTGCCCATATGAGACAGTCTAGCTTCCTTAGCATGAGACTCACCTCTAAGCCAGTGTCTCCTGTCACTCTTCCCACTGGGTGGACTACTCACTTTCAAGCCTCCTCATTTTACCCATGTTGTTCCCTCTACCAACAATACCTTTCCCTATGCTGCCTGCAGAACACATGCTTTCCTGTTTGCCACATAGCACCCTCCAACAGCCATCTCAAAACATGCTAGTTCACTTCCTCAAAGCCAGCAGAATTTCTTATGCTGTTGTTTGTCTATTTTAAGGGCTCAGATGACTAGGTCAGGCCTAACCAGGCATAAGCTAGGGCTGTATGCTAACCAGGATAATATCTCTTTTGAATGACTCTAAGTCAAATGACTAGAGACCTAAATTACATCTGCAAAATCCCTTTTGCTGTATAGTGCAACATAGTCGTGTCTGTAATATCATACTAACAGGTTCTACTCACAACTCAAAGAGAAGCCATTATGCGAAACATATAAATTAGGGGACAGGAATCTTGAGAACCACCTGAGAATTCTGTCTATCATACTTTCCCACAAGCCTTTGTCAATAGCCTCCTCAAAGGCCATCAAGTTTCTATCAATGGGCTTTCACTAAAAGCCCCTCAAAGTCCTTCCATCTTTCAAATACTACCTGATGCCAAAGCCACTCCCAAACAGTTTAGATGTTTGTTACATTAGTATCCCATTTCCAAGTACCAAAATCTGTATTGGTTATCTATTGCTGAGTAACAAATTACCCCAAAATTTAGAATAATAAACATTTATTACCTCATACACTTTCTGTGGGTTAGAAATTTAAGAGTGGCTTAGCTGAGTGGTTTAGTCTCAGGGTCTCTCTCTTGAGGCTGCAGTCAAGGCATAAGCGAGGGCTATATCCAAAGACTTGATTGGGACCAGAGGATCCACTTACAAAATGGTTCACTCCATGACTGGGAAATTAGTGCTAACTGCTGGTAGCTAACCTCGGTTCCTTGCCACATAGACCTTTCCATGGGGTTACTTGAGTGTCCTCATGAAATGATAGCAGGTTTTCCCCCAGAGTGAATGATCTAAGAGAACAAGACAGAAACAAGATATGACCTGGCCTCAGATGTCACTCGGTTGTCATTTCTGCAACAGCCTATTTGTTACACAGGTCATTCTTATTTATCATGGGATGGGACTACGCAAAGGCATAAATACCAGGAGATTAGGATCATTAGGTGCCATCTCTGAAACTGGCTACCACATTAGAGAAATGCCAGTAAAAACCACAATGACTTACAACTGTATATTCACTAGAATGGCTACAATTAAAAAGACCAGAAAGAACAAGGATTGCTGGCAAGAATAAAGAACAAATGGTACTGCCCTGACTGGTGTGGCTCAGTTGGTTGGGCATCATCCTGCAAAGCAAAAGGTCGCCAGTTCGATCCCCAGTCAGGGCACATGCCTGGGTTGTGAGTTTGGGACTGCACAAACAACCAATCAATGTTTCTCTTCCTTTCTTTCTCCCTTCCTTCCCCTCACTCTAAAAATAAATAAATAAAATCTTTTTTTTTTTTTTTTTTAAAGAGCAACTAGGGACCCTGGCTGGTGTGACTCAGTGGATTGAGTGCCAGCCTGCAAACCAAAGAGCTGCTGATTTGATTCCCAGTCAGGGCACATGCCTTGGTTGCAGGCCAGGTCCCCAGTAAGGGAGTGCACGAGAGGCAATCACACATTGATATTTCTCCTTTCTCGCTCCTTTCCCCTCTCTCTAAAAAAAAAAAATAAAGAGCAACTAGAACTCTCATGCATCACTATTGGGAATGTAATATGGTACAACCACTATGGAAACCAATGGCCATGTTATTTTCATGTATGTGTTTTTACTATTTTTTTAAAGAAAAATTTTCTATTATTACATCCTCCCCCAAATGCTTCCTTCCCACTCCCAGCTTTCCAATACACCTCTTAGATATTTACCCAAGAGAAATGAAAATGTGTTCATACAAATATTTTTACATTATTGTTCTAACAACTTTATCTATAATAGCAAAAACTGGAAATAATCCAAATGTCCACCAACTAATGAACAGATAAACATTTTATGGAGTATCCATACAATGGAATATGACTCAGTAATAAAAAGAAATAAATTATTTGTGCACACAACAACATGGATTAATCTCAAAGCCTTAGGCTAAATTTAAAAAGCCAGATAAAAAAAATATATACTTTGTGATTCCACTTATACCAACCTTTTTCATCTCATAGAACACATAAACTAATTACTAAAATTCTGCAGCACACCAAATATATTTTTTACCAACCTGCCAAAAAAAATAGGAATAATTTTGATTCAGTCACATCAGATAGCTATTGTTGTGTTGGCTGTTGTCATTTTTTATTTGACAATCTAAAGGAAAAGAGGTCAGTGCCCCATATTAGTCAGGTACTCTATATTTTTAAAATTCTCTCTGCTCTAAAGGAAAGTTTAGACAAGAAAATTGGCACAGGAAAAAAAATTTTCAAAAGGTTTTCTGCTACGTAAAAGGACAAATTCGGTTTAGAAAATTCCTCTGGCATTATGAAGGCTTGAGATGGAGAGGAATAGAGTATATTGGCGGGGACAGAGCTGCACTGGTTGTTGCCCCTCTGTCTGGTCTAGCCTTTCAGCGCAGCACAGGTCACTCAGTGAATACTCTGGGTACTCCTGGCCTTTGCTCCTTTAGAGGTTCCACCCACCTCCAGTGGCGCCTGGAAGCATATTCATGCACGCATTCTTGTCTCAGATCCTTTCAGTCATTTGTGAGACTGAGCCAAAGGGTGCCTGCTGGGAGGGCTCCCCTTTTTCACTCAATCGGAGACCACCAGTGGTCCTACAGTCCTGTGTGGGAGACGCGGAAGACAGGCACCTGAAGTAACCACTGGAGAGAGGCAAAAGGGAGGGGCTTCCTTGTCTTGCCCAGTCGGCACAGGAAAATTTTTAAAGGAAGTTGACAAATATCATTCTAAAATACATGTTGTGTGCCTGTCTCTCCTTTCTTAAATATTCTACAACTAAGCCACATAGGTCAGGGTGAGGGTCATTGTTTTATATGCATTGTATTCTTATTCATCAAAGAATCATGCAGACTACTGTAAGTAAAATGGTTTTAAAAAATATTTTACTTATTCTTTGAGAGAGAAGGGAGGGAGAAAGGGAGTGAGAGAAACATCAATGTGCGAGAGAAATATCACTTGGTTGCCTCTCACAAGACCCCAACCAGGGATCTGGCCCGCAACTCAGACACGTACTCTGACTGTGAATCAAACCTGCGGCCCCTCAGTTTGCAGGACAATGCTCAAACCACTGACCCACACCATTCAGAGTAAAATGTTAACATCAAGCTGTGGGCTAAAAGCAATCTACATCTGAAACAAATTCGGAATCTGTCTGTGTTGCGGCCTCTCTAGGCTGGACAGGTCCACTCGGGGCTCGGGTAGATGGAAGAAGATGCATGGAGCCTTGGGGATGCTTGACATGCCTTTATTTGGGAGAGTCATACAGGGACAAGCCCTGCCTGGGGAAATCACACAGGTCATAAAGCCTGTGTTCATGCTGCACACAGGCCATGAGCCCGTGTGGAAGGAGTCACACAGGCCACAAGCCTGTGTCCAAGTCAGCGCCCCAACTCCCCACCCCGTCCAAAACTCCTACCCCTTAAATACTAGCCCTAAACAAAACAGGCTGCAGGCCAGAAAGGGAAGTAACTATCATGAGCTGCTCATGCAAGCCTACTCAAGACTACAGGGCAGTTTATCGCACCCGGAACACAAGGCCCTGAGACCCGGGCTCAAGGCTGTGGGAACACTGCTTTATCAGACTTCTTCAAGGTTGCGAGGAGTTGCTCCCTCTGGTTACCCACGCATATAGGTGAGAGAGCCAGACCACCTCCACATACCCTGCACTGTCTTTTATAATACTGTCACACTGGAAATCACAAATTAAGATATATGTAAAAGGTTGTATCTCCCTTGTCTGCTGTAAAACCTCTAATTGTTGGCACCATAATGAGAATGGAAGAGCCTTGAACTGGACTAGAATGGTCTAAAGCATTGGTGGGAAACTGAGGCTGCAGCCTCTCTAAACTAAGATGATACACCTATACTGTGTATGCATGGCAGCTATTCATGCCCTGTATAGGTGAAGAAAGCCAAAAAACTGGGAATTCAGTAGCAGTTTGACCTCCCAATGAGGCACAGGTGCTGTGCATAAGGTCCTGTATCCATCTAAAGAGGTAAAGTGTGGTGTTAGGTTAAAATCTACTGAATCTCCTGAGTCTGATTGTCATTTCGAACCTGTACTGATAACTGGTCTCTTTTGTTCTCAAATGTCCTCTCATGCTTTATAATAATTTGTCCACTCTTCCAAAACTAATATCTACTCTTAATGGGAGGATTTTCTTATAAAGAGAAAGTGTGTGTACAGCTTTGCAGATTGTGCATTGCATGGCTCCAAGGAAATGCAAGATAGTCCATGTGATTGTTTTACAGATTGTTCATTGCACAGCTTTCAGGGACAATAATTACTTTTCAGTCCATACAAGTAACATTCCCTAGAATTGTACAGTGCACATCCTACGCAACCACATATGGCGGCCCTGGATCTATTTCAGTCTGAGCTTCAGAGCTCCATCATGAATCCTACCTTGATTAGAGAAAGCAAGAATTTTGCTTTCAAAATGCTACTGATGCACTGCTCCATATCTCCCTGGCTCACCTGAGTTTACCTGTATCTGTTGGTAAATAAGCCCTGGCACATTGACAACACCCCAAGTCACGAGTGTCTCTCATCCTCTAGTTGGGTGCTCTCCCCTGCACCATGGGAGCTTTGTAGGCACAGTCTATCAACAGATACATGGGTAAATAAATGTGCCAGCCTTTGTTTTGACAGGGAGATTCCCCATAATCTCACAGATTCCCCAGGAGAATTAAGCCGTAGTTACCTACAGCACTAATCTGCTCTTTTATCCATAATTTATCCCCTCTTCCCCCTTTTCTGCCTCAGTTTTTGTGCTTTCTTACTTGCACTTCTGGGGCTTGTCTTCCCCTACCCCGCCCCCCCAAAAAACTACCTACACCCAAGTCTTTGTTTCAGGGTCTATTTTAGAAGAAATCCAAATTAAAACAAATGCCGCAAGGAACAAATGACCCTAGTTGATTATGTAACTTAAGTGCTGGCCCAGGTCTAAATATTTATTCAGTGGGACAATGGACTGCCTCCACTGATCAGGAAGGTGGGAAAAAAGAAGAATGAGTTAATTACTAAATTCCATACCTACAACTGTGTACGTGACAATATGACAGAAAACTCAGCTGTCATGTGTGCAATTAAGCATGCTCAATTCAAAATGCTGCTTTATATAGCACTGACGTAGCTCAGTTTGTAATTTTTGAGTTGGGAGAAATATAAGACCCTTTGTATTTATGCTATAAAATGTCTCCCTCCACCCCTCAAATTCCCTTCAAGCTCTTAATAAAATACCTGCAAACACTCCCATTCTGATCTTGAATACAAAGCCTTGAGATAACCTAGCTTTGGAATGATTGTGAGTGCATCTGCTTCCTAACCAGAGAAAGATATAAACTCTTGGGACAGGGAATAATAAATCCATTTCTTTGTTCTTTAAAATCATTCCTTTATCTCTGAATCTCAACAATGCTCTTTCTCTAATTTGAAAAGAAATAAATGTGCAAAGAATGTGAAATTAACAAAGTACATGCACAGTCTCAATAAATAAACATGAATACCTTTCATTGTACATCAATACCTTCATTCAATTAGTGAAAAGTTAAAACACTGTTGCATTGCACAACCTAACCTTTTAATTTGTGGAAAAACTAAATAAACAGACACAAAAACTAGCATTAATAAGTAATAGTAAAGCTTGAAATTCTTCCTTTTTTATTGGTCAGCTAAACATGGAAGCAGCAGAATCTGCTTTCCAGAAGTCTCATTTCCATCTCACAGCCACTTTAGTCGTGCTGCTCAATAACCTTCCCCATACCCCAGTACTGTAGTCTTCCTCTTTGCTGTCAACTAATTGTCTAAAATGTGTAGCAAGAGGAGTGGTTTGACACATTCATAGCAGTCATGTTCCAAATGTCCTCATTTTGCATTGCCATGTGTGCACATGGCAGACATCACTAATCAATTACTGAAACATCGCATTCCTTCAACGGAGTGCAGTCAGCAGCCATCAGAATTGGTACAAGAAAGTCATTCATTCAACTAACATTTACTGTTCTAGTCACTGTTCTCACTAGAAATATAGTGATGAAAAAACAATGTTCTTGATGACATGATGTAGTGATTAACAAAACAGATGATGTCTTTGCTTTTCCTGGGGTCTCAACATTTTAATAAGTGCTTTTGAAAACTGAAAATTCAAAATAACCCTTCAGAAGTAAATGGTATAGGTATTTTTGGCTGCACACTCCATCCAATAACTATTCTTGATATTTTTATATAAGCTTCCAGCTCTAAGGACAGCAATTTTACCATTGCACCATTAGGTCAATTAACTCATTATTGATAACAATTCAGATATGGGGGAAAAGGTAAATAAACCAGTAGAGTATTTCTTTCACCTCCTTACTTCTTTCCAACTTGCTGCCTGCCTACTGCATGTCAGGTACTAAATTAGGTGTGGGGATGCAAAGCTGATTGAGTTTCATTCTCTGCTGTTGTAATGCTCACAGTGTAATGAAGAATGTGGGATCATAAACAGATGAACCCAGAGTAACACTGTGGAGTACTCAGGGCTGGTGTGTGAACTGAACAAGTCGATCCTTGAATGTAAATCATTCCATTGAAGATCTTCTGCTGGAAATATCCTAGAAGTAATATACTACTTTTATGAACTACACCACAGATAACTACCATCTTTAAAGTAATGTCTTTTCTTTTTTTCTCTAGATGCCCAGAGGCCAGAAAGTTAAAAACAATCCTGGTAGTTTTTGAGGAGCATTTATCTCTTACTATTTATATATTAAAAGTGATAACCAAAGATAGATAGATAGATAGATATATCTTATCATCTAAAGCCATTTTTATACTCTATTACTCTACTGGCATTTTAAGAAGTAAGGGTAGGCCCTGGCAATGTAGCTCAGTTGGTTAGACCACCAACCTGATAATGCCAGACACACCAAAGTTGCAGGTTCGACCCCAGATCAGGTGCATACAAGAATCAACCAATGAATGCATAAGTAAGTGGAACAACAAATTTCTCCCCCCTTACCCCCCCATTCCTTCCTTTCTCTCTCTGTAAAAATCAATCAATAAATAAAAAATTTTAAAAAGAAGGGTAAATTAGCTTTCTTCCTTCTTGACCATCTTGGCACCTGCTCTGGGGTGGGTGCTGTCCTGCAACTAAGGTAAGATAGTGATGGCTGCAAAAAGATGAAAAAGTCACTGGTGTCAATCAACTCTAGGCTCCTACTTGTTATGAAAGGTGGAAAGTACATGCTGGGTACAGACTCAAAATGATCAAACAAGGCAAAGCAAAACTGGTCATCCTCACCAACAACTGTCCAGCCTTGAGGAGATCTGAAATAGGGTACTATGCCTTGTTGGCCAAGACTGGCATCCATCATTGAAAAGAGCACAGCATGTGGAAAATACTAGAGTGTGTACACTGGCTACCATTGATCCAGGTGATTCAGGTATCATTAGAAGTATTCTATAACAGACTGGTAAAAAGTAAATTGATGCAAAAATTTTTTCAATAAAACTGGCCAGAGCTTGGTTTAAAAAAAAAGATTAAATTAAAATTAAATGTATTGACAGTAGTTTCTGTAATTTCTTAAAGAAGTTACAGGCATTAAAAGATAACTTATTCATTAAACTTGGCCTAAGTTTTTTAAGTCAGTTAAAAATCTGAAAATTAAAATTTAGTCAACATATTACTTTCATGAATTGTATTTTGTAAGAATTTTTAAAAACTAAGCCATCTAAGAGACATTATTACGTTATTTAGTTAAATATGATTTAATATGTATCATTTTTAATTGTAAATTTACCCATGGTCTCCAACAAAGCAAAAACATTGTGCTAACTTTTTTCGTGGTAAAGTACTTGTTACAGACTGAATGATGTCTTAGGCTTTAGGATTGCCAGTCAAACACTTACCACTAGAGTTATTTAAATGGAGATCCAGTTAACTTCTGGGGAAAAAAAGAATGTCTTCCTTTTTCTGTATCTTCTTTCTTTTTAAAATGGGGTTTCATAACGGCTTTTCAGAAGCCTACTGATGTGTAGGATGGCATGGCAATGAAATTAGAACTGTACAAAAGGTAGGAGAGTCCTGGTGGGTAGCAAGTTCCTCAGGTGATTCCTATGATGCCGCAAGTTTGAGGCATCTGAACACCTCTATTGGAGTAAACTTGGCAATAAGATTTTTTTCTTTCTTAAATAAGCTTTTATAGGAAGGTCACCTGCTTTTATAGCTTTACAGCAGTTATCATTTGCTTCTGCTTTAATCTACTTGTCCTATGTAATATAAAATACTCTATATTGGGCTTGTGTTTCTTAGGTTTTGGTGGTTTCATACTACTGCTATCTGCCTTTTCTGTTCAGGGCTATGGTGCCGGAGTCTACATAAGAAATATTCTTTTATCATGTTGATGATTGGGCTTACAACCAAGTCAGAAATGACATAACAAGATCAGTTCCTGATAATGCAATGTGAAGGAACAGTATTTATGTTGAAGGATTAAAAAACATTAACTCACACGGCACATTGAAAACAGATTCTATTTGATCAAGAAAAGCCTCCATTGTTTTAAATGTTGTGTTCGTTTTTTTCCTCTTTTTCCTAATATCAGGACTTTAGCTCTTCTTACTGGCCTATTTTCCTCTGGTAAGGAGGAAACAGGAATGCAGTAAAAAAAAAAAAATACACACACACACACACACACACACACACACACATGATTATAACCATGAACAATCAGTTGTCTTCCTTCCACCATGACCATAGGCTGCTCCAGTGATCTGCTGGGTTACAGTCTGTGAAGCCAGAATATCACAGTCTTTTCTCATTTATAAGAATCCTGGGCTATGCCTGACACAGAGAAAATATTCTGTAGTCTTGAGATCTTTTCTCCACTTTGTCAATTGCTCTAAACTAGTTCAGCGGTACTTTTTAAATAAAGAAATTCTCAAAGAAAACCATCTCTAGGATGAACTCTCCAAAGTTTATGCTCCTTCTAAAAGTAATTTCTGTTTTTTATTTTATAAAATGCATAGTTTGTGGCCTGTCAAGTCATTTTTTTCAATTTTTAAAAATAGCTTTTATAAAAATAGTTCCTGAAAACATAAGCACAGGTTGTTTGTTTTTTTCTTCTGTGAGAGATCTTGAAATTACACTAGCCATTGACCTCCTTTGCTCTGGTTAGGCACGCTGAAGTGCATTTGTAGGGTAACCACTGCTTATAATCTTGGTAATACATCTTATTTAATAAAAGGATGCTAAAGAATCCATTTCAATGGCCATAGCCATTGGTCTGTAGCCGCAAGTCAGCAGCCAGGCCAGGAAGCAAGTCCTGTGTTCTGTTCCACCCTCTCTTCCTTGCTGCCTGGATTGGGCCAGCAATTGGGCCCATGCAGCACCTGCCAGGGGAAAGGTATTGAAGACCATGGGCAGTGGGTGGGCCCAAGAATGACAATGGTCTCCCTAGCCAGCCAAGTGACCTTAGAGGGCTTGAATTATTTTGGAACCCTGGAGGAAGTTTAGAACCATTTTCAGCCCCCCAACCCTTAAGCTACCACAGGGATAATTTACCCTAATAGCAAATAAGAACATATTTGCCACTATATGTTAGCTTTTTTTAAATCTCCTTGTATTAAGCCATATTAACATGAACAAAAGCAGTATATTTACTGCTTAGTATATAAAGTATATAAGTATATAAAGTCAGGGTGAGGGTCGAGGTCAAATTCAGTGTCAATGTAAAGAGTTAATATATGATTTAGCTTACAGTCAGGGTCATTGTAATGGTCATGGTAAAGATATGGTAAGATTCAGGTTCAGAATGAGGGTAGTGTCAGGGTTAGAGTGAGCATCAGGGTTAACGCCAGGGCATTGTTCAGGTTTGGGGTGATGGTCAGGGGCAGGGTCAAGTTCAGTGTCAAGTACAGATCACTGCAAGGGTAGGAGAGGTAAAGGAGTCAGAGGTAGTCAGGTATGAGGGTGAAAGTCAGATTTGAGGGGAAGGGTCATGAAAAGAATGAGGATGAATATAAAGATCAGGTGAAGTTCAAAGTGTGATTCAGGGCCATGGTCAAGGTGAAGATCAGAGTCATGATAAGGGTGAGGGCCACATGTGAGGTTCAGTTTCAAGTCAGCTCCAGGATCAGTTCAAGATCAGGTGATGATCAAGTTCAGGTGAGGGTCAAGGTAAGCTCATAGTCAGGGAGAGGGTCAGGATCAAAATGAGTTTAAGGGTCAGAGTGAGGAAAGAATCAAGGTAAGGATCAGTGACAAAGTATGCTATTGTAAAAGTAAGGATAAGTGTTAATGTCACATTCAATATCAAGGTCAGGTTCATAGTAAGTATGAAGGTTAGGACAGGTTAAGAGTCAGGGTGAGCATAAGTCAGCATTAGGATGGGGGTGAGGATCAAGTGAAGTATCAGGGGCACAGTGAAGGTAAAAGTCTGGGTCAGAATGAGTTTGAGGGTGTGAGCATCAGCATCAGAATCACAGTGAGGAATAGAGCCAGGATGAAAGTTAGCATTAGTGTCAGGTGAGTGTCAGGGTCAAGTGCAGGGTCAGGATGAATGGGAGAATAAAGTTCTAGGTCAGAGTCAAGGTCATGATAATAAGAATTCTTGTGGAAGTCAGATATACTACAGGGTCAGAGTCAGGTTCAGGGTGAAGTTCAGTGTCAGGGTCAGTGTGAGGGTGGACATCAGGGACATAATGAGGAATAGGGTAGGGTCTGGATGTGCATGAGAATGAGTGTCACGGTTAGGTCATAGTGAAGTTTAAAGTTAGGTCCAGATTTAGAGTCAGTGTCAACTTCAATGCAAGGGTGAAAATCAAGTAGAGGATCAAAATGGGGGTCAGGGTCTGTGTGAATGTCACTATCAGACCAGCATCAAGGTTAGGATCAGAGCAAACTTCAAGTCAGTGTCAGGAAGGATTTTGGTCAGGGTCATGGTCAGAGTCAGGATCAGGGTGTGTCAGGTGACTGTGACAATGTCAGGAAAACTTCAGGGTCAGTATTAGCTGAAAGATAAAGGTGAGGGTTGAAAGCAGTGTCAAGATGAATATTAGGGTCAGTGTCAGGTCCACATGAGGATGAGGTTTAGATTATGGTGAGGGTCAGAAAGTGAAGCAAATAGTCTGAGTGAGGGTAAGGGTGGGAACCAGGGTATAGGTGAGGGTTAGTTAACATCAGGTTCGTGATAGTAGATAAAGTTAGGATGAGGTTGTAGGTCAAGGGCAAGTGCCAGATGCATTTTGAGATGGAGGTGGTTCTGGGTTAATGTAAATGTGTGGATAAAGGTCAAGGTTATAGATATGGTGAGGGTAGGATGAGGGTGAAGTTCAAATGAAGGTCAAGGTCAGGAGATGTCCATGAAGAGGGTCAGAGTCAGAGAGAAATGATGGTCAGTGTCAAGGTAAGGGTGAGTGTACATTTCAGAGAGTCAGGTTGATGGTCCAGGTCAGTATCAGGTTGAGTATCAAGGTAAGAGTCAGAGTCATCCTGAAAGTCAAAATAAAGGTTAGGGTTAGTTCAGGTTCAGGATTCAAATCAGTGTAAGGATAGTTAGTCAAATCACACAGGGCAAATCAGAGCAGGGTAGGGTGAGTATTGGGTACAGGCCAGGTTCAGGGTGAGGGTCAGAATCAGGGGCAGGAAAGAAGTCTGGGTCAAGGTGAAAATCATGGTGATTGTATGGTTTGAGGTAAGGATCAAGGTCACATTCTCATGAGAGTCAGGGTAACTATCAGATTCAGGGTAAAGTTCAGGATGACAGTCAAATCAGGTTAAAAAAAAGGGTGAGGATTCTAGTGTGAGTCAGGGTAGTTTAAGGTTCAGAAGAAGGATTAGGTGAAAGTTTAGGGTCAAGGTGACAGTACGTTTCAGGAATAGGGTCAAAGTTAGAGAAGTATAAAGGTTATGGGCAACTTCAGAGTCAAATTTAGTGCATCAATCTCAATCACAGAATAGATCGGCATCATTGTTAGGGTCAGGATGAGGCCAATTTCAGGGTAACTTCTAATGACTGGAAGTTCAGAGATGGTGGCAGGGTGACATCAGAGTCAGTTTGAGGGGCAGGTTTGTTGAGTGTGAACATGAAATCCAGGGACAGGGCAGAGTCAGTTTCAGAATCTGATTCAGGATCAGGATGATGGTCAGAGTCAATGTCAGTCTGAGGGTAGGTTCAAGGGAAGGAGAGGGTCAGGGTCAGGGTTTAGGTCTACTTCATGAACAGGGTCAGTATGAATCAGTCAGGGACAGTAAGAATCAGAGTAAGGATAAATGTAAGCATCAGGGACAGAGTCAATGTGTCAGAATCAGAGTCAGAGTCCGAATCAGGGTCAGGGTAGGGATAGAGTTAACATTCACATTCTCTATGGTGTGACTGTGAGGATGAAGGTCTTACTCAGGCTTAGTGTCAGGGTCAGTTGAGGGTCAGAGTCAGATTTATGAATGCATATGTCAGTTATGTTGAGGGTCAGGGTCATGACAAGAGCCAGCATGAGAGTCACCAAAGAGTAAGATGAGGAGCTGTGCGTGGCATGGCCCAGTGGATTGAGGAAGGGCCTACAAACAGAAAGGTCACTGGTTCAATTCCCCTGTTAGGGTCAGGCCCATGCCTGGGTTGCGGGCCAGGCCCCCAGTTGAGGGCAGGCGAGAGACAACAGAGAAATGTTTCTCTTGCATATCAATGTTTGTCTCCCTCTATGTCTCCCTCCCTTTCCCTCTCTCCAAAAATAATTTAAAAAAAAAAAACTAAGATGAGGATTAGAGAAAGAGAGAGGCATAGAGTAATAGGTCAGAAAAAGTGTGAGAGTGAGGATCAAATTCAAGGTCAAAGCCAGTCAGTCAGCATGAATGTCAGAGTCTAGGTGAGGATCATTATAAATGTAAGAGTATTAGTGTCATAGTGTGGGTGATGCTGAGGTTTAGCTTCAGGTTTAGCAACATGGCAAAAGATCAAGGTGAAGGTCACAGACAAGGATTAGGACAAGTAAATGATCAAGCTAAAAGTGAGAATCAGGATCAAATGCAGGGTTAGGGATATTGCGAGGGTCATAATAAAGTTGAAGATGTGGATAAGTAATAGTAAAGAATAGAGTCCAGATGAAAGTAACTGTCAGCTGAGTTTAAAGGATAAATACAAGGCCAGGACCAATGCTATACTGAAGTTCAAGGTTAGGATGAAAGTCATGGTAATAGTGAGGGTCACTGTGAAGGTCGGGTGCACAATGTCAGAGTCAGTTTTAGGGCCAGGATCATGATAGAGGTCAAGCTTAGCATCAGACTCTGGTCAGGTCAGGGTATTAATTATGATTAAAAACAAGTTTTGTGTCAGGGAGGTGGTAATGGACTGGCTGAGGGTAAGAGTCAAGATCCCTCACCCTCATATCATGGTGAAAATGAGCTTCAGGGTCACAGTAAGGGTCAAGATCAGGGTCTCAATGTGTGTCAGGGTCAAAATAATGATCACAGACTTCTGGCCAAGATGGTGGTATAGGTAGATACACTTTGCTTCCTCGCACAACCAAAAGAAGGACAACAACAAATTGAAAAATAAAAACCAACCAGAGTGGCCAGAAAATTGATCTGCATGGAAGTCTGACAAGGAGTTAAAGAAGAAACATTCATCCACACTGGTAGGAGAGGCAGAGATGGGCAGCCAGGACAGAGAGGGCATGCAGCAAAGTGGCAGCTGGCTGACTGGGCAGTTCCACATTCATGTGAGGATAAACCAGGAGGAACAACTGGGGAGCGAGACAGACCACCCAGGGTTCCAGCTCCAGAAAAGAAAGTTTCAAAACCTCAGGGTGTAAAAACCTGTGGGGGTTGTGGTGATGGGAGAACCTCCCAGTCTCACAGGAGAGTCTGTTGGAGGGAACCACAGGGTCCTAGAATGTACACAAACCCACCCATCTGGGAATCAGCACCAGAAAAGCACAATTCACTTGTGGGTAGCAGGGGAAGTGACTGAAAGTGGGGCAAGAGCCAAGCAAGGGGCATTGTTTCCTCTCTGACTCCTACCCCCACTTACAGCACCACAACCCAGTGAAGTGGATTGCCCCACCCTGGTTAATACCTAAGGCTCTGCCCCTTACAATGTAACAGGTTTTCCAAGACAAAGAAATATGGCCCAAATGAAAAAAGAGATCAAAAATCCAGAAAAAGAACTAAGCAATGAGCAGATATCCAACATATAAGATGCAGAGTTCAAAACACTGGTAATCAGGATGCTCACAGAAATGGTTGAGTATGGTCTCAAAATGGAAGAAAAAGTGAAGGCTATGCAAAGTGAAATAAAGAAAAATATACAAGGAACCAACAGTGAAGGGAAGGAAACAGGGACTCAAATCAACAATTTGGAGTAGAAAGAAGAAATAAACATTCAACCAGGCAGAATGAAGAAACAAGAATTCAAAAAATGAAGAAAGGCTTAGGAACCTCTGGATCAACTTTAAATGTACCAACATCCAAATCACAGGGGTGCCAGAAGGAGGAGAGGACGAGCAAGAAATGGAAAACTTATTTGAAAAAATAATGAAAGAAAACTTCCTCTGTCTGGCGAAGGAACTAGACATGCAACTCCAGGAAGCTCAGAGAGTCCCAAAGACGTTGGACCTAAGGAGGAACACACCAACACACATCATAATTATATTTCCCAAGATTAAAGATAAGGAGAGAATCTTAAAAGCAGCAAGTAAAAAGGAGAGTTACCTACAAAGAAATTCCCATAAGATATCAGCTGATTTCTTAAAAGAAACCTTACAGGCAAGAAGGGGCTGGAAAGAAGTATTCAAAGTCAGTAAAGGTAAGGACCTACATCCACTATCCAGCAAAGCTATCATTTAGAATGGAAGGACAGATAAAGTGCTTCCCAGATAAGGTAAAGTTAAAGGAATTCATCATCACCAAGTCATTATTACATGAAATTTTAAAGGGACTTACCTAAGAAAAAGAAGATCAAAACTATGAATATTAAAATGACAACAAACTCACAACTATCAAGCACTGAACCTAAAAAACAAAAACAAACTAAGTGAAGAACTAGAACAGGAACAGATTCATAGATATGGAGATTATTTGGAGGGTTAGCTGGGCAGGGGAAGGGGAGAATGGGGGGGTGCAGGGATTAAGAAACGTAATTTGTAAGTACAAAATAGACAGAGGAGTTAAGAATACTATAGGAGATGGAGAAGCCAAATAACTTACATGCATGACCCATGGACAATAACTAAAGTAGGGGATTGCTGGAGGGAATGGGGAGCACTGGGTGCAGGGGGCAAAGGGGAAAAAGTTGGGACAACTGTAATAGAATAATCAATAAAAGATTCTAGAAAAAAGAATTTTCTTTAGAGACAAATGCCCAATTCTGAACATGATTTATTCTTTACACATATATACATGTCTGTACACATACATCCTTGTCTATACACATACATGCAATTTGCAACTTTATTTGCTTAAACTTCTAAGTTATAGTTGAGAACAATGTATAAATATGAGCTCATTTCCATATATATGGCTTATATTACCCTTACCTTTTTCTAACCCATGGGAAGTAAAAGCAGTGAGATAAGACATTTCTGAGCTCTGTTTTTTTTCTCACATAAATCTTACATAATTCTCAGTGTAGGCAAACAAGAAGTAGTAATGAAAACAATTCATATTGGTGTAAACCTCCTCAGCTTCAGATTCGTTTCATAATGAAGTCCTTATTGCTCCTTAGACTAAACTGAGATAAACATTAAACAACAAAACACATTCATTACAAAGGTACATCTTATTTAAAGAAAAAAATATATAAAAAACACTGTTTATAAATCATAATTTTAATTGGCCCCTTATTTCTTAAAATATCAGTGAATTAAGTAAATGCCTTTGTATTAAAATGCATATATGTTTGTATCTGCCTCAAATTTTTTAATATGAGAATTACCTGGGCTGTTTTTAACTTTCTGCCCTCTAGGTGTCACTTATGTCTACAGAAAAAGAAAGAAAAGACAACTTCAGTGAAAGACAATGCAGGTAGTCGATTATACTGGATACAAAATTATAGAGAGCACATATGTGATTTTCTATTTATTTTTAAAAGTTATTGCAGTTCATTCACACAATAAATTCAATATGATACATGTTGTTTTATTGAACACACTGACAATTAAATTGTATTTTAAGTCTGTAGTTAAAAAACTTTAAATTATTACCTAATCATTTGTTGGTGTATCCACAAAGTACCCAGTCATAGAGTTGTCCCCACTTTCTAATAACACGCACATTAAATCAAATCTTGACTTCCTTAGACCTTCCCCAAATCATCCAGCAAAGGATCCAATTCTATAATAAATACTTTTTAAATATCCTCTTACTGAGACTCTGTATACTTCCCAGAGGTGTGCATTTTCCTTCAATGCAAACAGTATTAAGCCAAATTTATTCAATTATAAGTATGATTTTGGGGTTTTTTGGCTTAATGGCACTGAACAAGTTCAACATGCTCATGGGCACAGGAGCTGCAGAGTCAGTGGTCAGGGTTAGAATACCTTTTTATTTTGCCTTTTCAGAATTTTAAAATAGTAGGAGATAAAGGCTTATTTTAATTTTTTTATCCTCACTCAAGGACATGCTTATTGATTTTAGCGAGGAAAAGGGAGGGAGAGAAAGGGAGAGAAACAGCGATTGGTTGCATCTCGTAAGTGTCCCAGTCAGGAACCCAACTGCAACCTAGGCATGTGCCCTGACCGGAATCAAACCTGTAACATATCAGTTTATGGGATGAAGCTCCAAACAAATGCACCACATTGGCCATGGCAAGGCTTGCTTGCTTGCTTAGTTGTTTGTTTGTTTGTTTTTAAAAAGTTGGATACTTTTCAACTTTCTGTCCTGAGTGTCTTTTATGTCTAGAGAAGAAATAAATTAATAAATAAATAAATATGGTAATCAAAGATAGTAAATAACAGAAATGTTGATTATGCTAGAAATCAGGATTGCAGAGATATTACAGGTCTATGTATAGGATAATTGTATTTTAAACCTATAGTCAGGCATTTTAAATTATCACTATCACATGTTTGTGTATCTATACATTCCTAAATCCATACAAATACACTTATATCAATACCAATATATATCAGTAGATCTTTTACTACAGTTTGTTACAAAAGTTATGTGCCAAAGGAATAAATTAGTATTTAGGTCTTTCATGTAAAAATTAGAATTATTTTATGGCCAGATCAATTGAGATTCCTTTTGTCACAAATTATTGTTAATTTTCAATGCTTTTCACATGCCCTTCAACCATTCTTTTAAGACTCTCTTGGATAGCCCAGACCTAATTTTATTTGCTCACATTTTAAAATGTCATTGCACTTTAACTCAGCCCTAAAAATGCTGACGTTACCAGCAGGTGGAGATGCCCAGAGCTTGCGCTCCCGGCTGCGCGCTACCACCCCACCAGACACACTCCCGCGGACCTGCCCAGCACCATGGCCCTTTGTTGAGAACAGGTGGTTGGGGTCCTCTGTTTATCCGAGCCCAGACATTCCCTCCTGTGGTTCTTACTTTTGAGAGAAGAGGGGGTGAGGGCAGTAAGTCTCGGTAACCCCATCCTCGCCTGACCGCCTATCCTGGGGCGGCCTAGGGCTACCTCGCACTGGCCCTTTGAGAGTAACTATTTGGTCGCCAAAGCGCCTGGAAATAGCCCCACCATGGTCAGTCGTCCGGCAGGGGTCTTTTTCCAAAAGATCAGTAGTTTTCGGCAGGATCAAGGGGATCGCCCTGTCAGTTTCCCAGCCCCAGTGACTCCTGACTACCCCAGGTTCTGGGTGGAATGTCCAGGGTCAGGGTCTCCTCTGTACAAACTGCAGAGTGGCATACTGTCTGCCGCATGCACTGAGGAGCAGTGGGAGGGTGATTTACGCCATGTGAATTAAAATACAAAAGGAGCCCTGGCTGGTGAGGCTCAGTGGGTTGAACGCTGGCCTGCGAACCAAAGGATCGCCTGTTTGATTCCTAGTCAGGGAACATGCTTGGGTTGCACACCAGGACCCTAGTGGAGGACAGGAGAAAGGCAACCACACAGTGATGTTTCCCTCTCTCCCTTCTGAAAGGTGCAGGAGGCGTAGACCTGTCCTTTTAAGAAAATTTCCCCTTTGCAGAATTGTTACCGAACAAACGGACGCGTGGGGATGGCGGTAGGCAGATGCTATTACCCAAACAACGACCCCTGCTTCCCTGGGGTCCCTCGGTTGTAGGTCCTTTGCCCGCCGCCCTTGGAATTATGGCTCTCAATGGTACAGTTTGGTGAAAAGAAAAGGAACTATTTATTCAAAAGTTATACAGGTTTGATTAATGGCTAAATGTCGCTCTTAAATCTTAAAATCCCTTCAAAACACCCACCAACTTACACAGTCCTGCCTTCCCCGCTTTGCCCAGTTAGGCCAGTCAGGCCAGTCAGGGGTACCGTCCTTCAGAAGAAAAAGAACAGAAGTCCGGGGCTCGGCTAGGCAGGTCTCTCGCGGTTCTCAGCACCATCCGCTGTGTCGCCCCGATCTCCAGCTCTTAATCCAAAACCATGTGGCACTTCTCCTGGCCCACTAGCAAGAGTCCTTTCTCCCCTCTTTCTTCCCACATGGTCTTCCCACTGTTCCCCAGAGTCTAAGTCCCTTTGTCTCTCCCACAGGCCCCTGTCTCTCCTCCTCCCTCTCCCAGTTACATTCTGTATTAAAACTTTTTCAGACCTTCCTGGTTAGCCTTGTTGAGATGTAAAATAACCCTCTTTGCATATGAGGAAAGAAGCTAACCTGTTATTGACATGCAAAATGACTCTCAATGGCCTTGCTCCACTTCAGGTAAGAAGCTGGCCTGTTATCAATACACAAAGTAACTCTCAATGGTCCTACTCAAGGCTCCCATCCCCCATGCTGGCCTGCCTTGGGGTGGGAAGAATATATTTTTCTTGGACACCCCAATTTCTGGACCCCGTTACAAATACCCTTTGGAGGGGCCCTGGCTGTGCCCCATTACAGACTAAAGAGGAAAACGGGGGGGGGGGGGGGGCAGAAAGGATACAGATTTGAAAGACAATGGTAGTTTGAGTGGCAGGCGTTCAAGGGTTTCTGAGAACTTTGTTAACTTTAGTTTTAGAACTCCATGGAATATTGTTTGTGAGGACTTGGAGATACAGACAGAGAAGGTTCTGTGTGAAAGTACTACTTAAGAGCAGTACTAGTTAAATCAGTGTCTCTATCATTAGAGAGGTAAGTGAGAATTTCCCAAATAGGAAAACAAAACCAAGCCACCTTTGTCTTCCCCCAGGTATGGGCATAGTTCTTCAACAAGGAAAAACTTCAATGCACCCTGAGAATAATTGCACAATAGATTGAACATATTTCTATTCAATGCAAAATGTATTTGAATGAAGTCCATTTGGAGGGGTTTAAAGAGCCCTAGGGCCATTGGTTCCTGTCCATGACCCACCTTGACCTTTTTATCAGAACTGTGTGGTTGGCAGGTAAGGCTTGTTTGGAAACCATCCTTGGCATCTGCATCTTAAATTAGGCTCCCAGTGTTGTTTTAGTATTTTTATTTATTACTATTTATTTTATTTATTTATTAACATCAGTTGATTGGTTGCCTCTCACATTCACCCTGACCCAACCCAGGACCCAACCTGCAACCCAGCCATGTGCCCTGACTGGGAATCCAACCCTGTCACCTTTCATTTTGAGGGACAGTGAGCAACTAACTGAGCCACACTGGCCAGGGCTGATCTAATATTGTTGCTGATTTATCTTTGCTTCATGGCTAATATGAAGAATTTTTGTTAAGCATCGTTTTCAACTGTTTTAGTGTATCAGTAAGCCATCCCAAGTTGTACTGGTAATAAGCATCCTAAGTTAAATTAGAGACTTTTTGTTCTGACAGTTAATAACAGCCTCTTTGAATTTCTCCAAGACTTTTGTTGGTGTGACTCTAAGAGTGTTTATCTAGGTTAACATTGTTTGTTTAACACTATGGTGAACCAAAGCATTACTGTGAGATTCTAGATCTTCATCTTTGACTCTTTATTTTTATTATAGCTATGCTCTTAGGTAATAGCGAAGCATCTAAAAGTTCTTTAATGTGTTGTCCAGGCTTTTCAAGGTTAGAAACACCTTTGTTTCTAAATGATTGTGAATTGGTGAATTCATGGACTACCCCAAAAGAATACTTACCATCAATATATGTAGTTGCACTTTAAATTTTTGTTGCTTGGTAAGCCTGTGAGAGGACAATTATACTAGACACCTGAACTGATTTAATTTCTGGAAGTTGTCCATGTCTAAAGGGTGAATTTAACTCTGTGATAGCATTTATTTTTATTTTTATTGTTTTAATTATATTTTATTGATTATGCTATTACAGTTGTCCTGATTTTACTCCCTTTGCCCTCCTCCACCCAGCACCCCCCACTCCTTCAGGCAATCCCCCCACCACTGTTCATGTCCATGGATCATATATGTAAGTTCTTTGGCTTCTCCATTTCCTATATTGTATTTTACATCCCCATGGCTATTCTGTAACTACCTATTTGTGCTTCTTAAACCACTCACCCATTCCCCTATACACCTCTTCCATCTGGCAACCTGCCAATAACTTACTTCTTTTCTCTTGCTTTAAAGAGTCTCTCCTTATCTCAACTTTGGCCTTTTAATAATGGTGTGTCTTGGAGTGGGCCTCTTTTCTTCCATCATAATTAGGAGTCTCTGAGCTTCCTGGACTTAAATGTCTATTTCCTTCACCACATTAAGGAAGTTTTCATTCACTATTTTTTCAGATTTCCAATTTCTTGCTCTTTCTCTTCTCTTTCTGATACCCCTATGAGGCAAATGTTGAACCTCTTAAAGCTGTCTCAGAGGCTGTTTATACTATCCTCATTTTTTTTTATTCTTTTTTCTTCTTGTTCCACGTGGTTGTTTTTTGCTTCCTTATGTTCCAAATCATTGATTTGATTCTTCACCTCATTCATTCTACTGTTGTTTCCCTTTAAATTATTCTTTAGTTCAAGTAGTATATCTTTTGTTTCTGACTGGGTCTTTTTCATGCTGCTGAGGTCCTCACTAAATTCCTTGAGCATTCTTATAACCAGTGTTTTGAACTCTACGTCTGATAGATTGCTTACCTCCATTTCATTTAGCTATTTCTCTGGAGTTGTGATCTGTTCTTTCATTTGGGCCACATTTTTTTGTATCTTCATTTTGGCAGCCTTCCTGTGTTTGTTTCTATGTATTAGAAAGAGCTGTTTTGACTCTGTGTCTTGCTAGTGTGGCCTAATGTAGTAGGTTTCCTATAGGGTCCAGTGGCACAGCCTCCCATATCACCCAAGCTGGGTACTCAAGTTGCACCTCCCTCTTGTAATTAGCCTGTGGTTACTGTTGTCAGATCAATGGGAGGCATCTACCCAGGCCAGTCGCCTGCAAGTGTCTGGCTTTGACCACCAACCTCCACCCTCTGTGGAGAATCAGCTATGCAGGGGCAAGGTGGTGGTGCTGCAACATGGTCTATAGCTGTCCACTGGGTGTGTTGGCCCTGGGGATTCCCAGGTGGTACAGGCCAAGGTCAGACCCCATCTGTGTTTTGCCCAGGGCACCATGTCTGAGCTGTAAAGCAATCTGCGATGACTGCTATTTTTGCTGGGCTTGGAGATTCCCAGGTGAAGCCGAGCTGTGACTCTGATCTGGCTGCCACTAGGGCTCACTGAAGCAGGCTGTTGCTTGTTTGATAGGATTTAGGATCCAAGACCAGCCATTCTTATGGAAAAGCAGCTTGGGTGGGCCCGTGAAGATCCACACAGGCTGTATGGGTAGGACACAGTCTTTGTGGATCTCCAAGGTGGGTCGCTCAGTGTTAGCCAGGTTGATGGAGTCTCAGATATGACACCAGCCTACTGGCTCTGTGGGAGGAAGGCTCAGCAAAGGGACAATGCTCTGCTCACCCAGGTGCCAGACACTTCCATTTCTCTCTGTATACCACTGGTGCCCTTCAAGCTGCCACTCCAGTGAGCATGTCTGAGTAGGTGAGTCCATATGTGGGTTCCCCAAGAGGAACTGCTTAGGAATTCAGCAGCCTCCTTCACCGACTCAATCCCCACTGGTTTTCTCAGCCAGAAGTTGTGGGGACTTATCTTCCAGGCACTGGACTCCCAGACTGGTGTGGGTCTGGGACTCCTCGCTTCTGAGACACCCCTCCTGAATTTTCATCCACATGGCTGTAGGGCCAGCCATTTCTTTACCTGTGCCCCTCCTACCAGTCTCAATGGATGTGGTTTCTTAAATTCTGTAGTTGTCAGACTTCCATTCAACTCAATTTCTGATGTCCCTGAGTGATAGTTGTTCTATATTTTAGTTGTATTTTGATGTGGTTGTGGGAGGAGGTGAGCCATGTCTCCCTACATCACTCTCTTGACTGGGAAGCTCCTGTGATAGCACTTTTAACATTAAAAAATAAATAAATTAAGGCTGTGCCTGGAATCACTAAGAATATGGTTGAAGAATACCCAAAAAACATGAGCATTTATAGTTTACCAATTGATAACTTTGACAAAAAGAAACTTCTACTGATCTGGGTATAAAGTAACAAGTCATTTTACATAAAAGATTCCCATTCTAATTTTAAATTCTAACTTAACTCTTTTGGAACATATGTAACAAATTGTAATAAAGAATGTATGCTTTTTTGTAGATGTAAAACATATGTATAGGAAATAATATAAAGATTCAAATGATAGCTTTAAAATATAATTGTCAGTATACTAAATAAAACACTATATCATTTTAAATTTATTATGTGAATGAACTGTACAACTTTCAAAAATAAACAAAAATTCCCATCCCATCCATACGCCTGTAACTCTCTGCAATACTTGTACCAGTATAATCAACTATCTATTATGAATACTATCTTTAATTACTGTATTTTTTTTCTAGACATAAGAGACACCTAGGAGGTTAACAACTAAGGAGACAGCCACAGACAGTAGATTCCTGGAAGTCTCGAACAGACTGCCTAAGGTCAGACAGGGTCAACATCTGACATCAACAGAGGCAGATAGAGAAAGAAAAACAGCAGTGAATACTAGAGGCTACCGAGATAAAATCCACTGTGGTCTTCTCCATGATTTGTGATATTTTCTATACTAGATAGCCTTTTAATGTTCATTTCAGGTACATCAAGTTTGTGCAAATTAAGTCATTAGATTTCATACTAGTAGTTTATTTCTCTCCTTTCTTATAATAGTCTTAATCTCTTTACAGCCTTATTAATACTGGTTCATTTGCTGTTGATTAGGGGGAGTTATTTTCCCAGATGTGAGTTTGTTTCCTGAGCTTTGTGGCTTTGTTCTGACTGTATCTGTAAAAAACAAACAAACAAACAAAAAACCAAAAACAAAACACACAAAACATGGTTGGCTGAGTGACCCTCAGTCAAGCAGCTGGAGGGGAGAACCCACCAAAGAAGAACCAAACAACAATCAAAACCCAATTACTTCCAGAGAGCCAACATAAACGACATAATAGGCATCAAAATAGCATCAAGTTGAGTAGATCAAAGAGACTACCCCACTGAATCTCACAAGTCTCCTACAATAGACGTTTATACCACAAAGTCAGGAAGTCAAGACGGATGAATTTAAGAAGCAGAAGCAAAAAAAGAAGAGTCTCACAATTAATGGGAAGACAAAGAAACACTCCCTAATCAAAAGGAAGGGAGGAATCCCCACAAATAGAACTAAATGAAATAGAGGCAAGTAAACTATCAGATATTGAGTTCGAAACAATGGTACTAAGGAAACTCAATGAGCACAGTGAGCTCAGAGAGAATTACAAAAACTACAGGGAAACTGACGGACTTACTTCAAACTATATCAGCAGGAAAAAGGACATAGAAACTATCAACAAGAGGCAAGAGTAAATGAGGAATACAATTTCTGAATTGAAGAACACAGTAGAATGAATTAAAATCAGGTCAGATGAAGCAGAGGATCAAATCAGGGAGCTGGAGGACAAAGTAGAAAAAGCTCCCAGAAAGAGCAAGAAAATGAAAAAAGACTACAAAAGAATGAAGAGGCATTGAGGGAAATGCAGGACAACCTGAAACGTAACAATATCTGTATAATAGGGATACCAGAAGGAGAAGACGAGGAAGGGATAGAGAATCTATTTGAAAAAGTAATGATGGAAAACTTCCTTAATTGGAGGAGAGAAAAATTCACACAAGACTAGGAAGCACCGAGGGTTTCATTCAAGGGGAACCCAAAGAGGCTCACTCCAAGATACATCATCATTAAAATGGCAAATGTCAAAGACAAAGAGAGAATTCTAAAAGCAGTAAGGGAGAAACAGGTAGTAACATACACAGGAGCCCCAATCAGGTTAGCCTCTAACTTCTCAACAGAAACCCTACAAGCCAGAAGGGAATGGCAACAAATATTCCAAATCGTGAAAAGCAAAGGCCTGCAACCAAGACTGCTCTACCCAGCAAGGCTCTCAATTTAAATGGAAGGTGAAATAAGGAGTTTCCCAGGCAAAAAAAGACTAAAAGAATACACCTCCACCAAGCCAACATTGCAAGACATGCTAAAGGAACTGCTTTAAGGAGATGAAGGAAGAGAATGAGAAAGAGAGGAACACAGGTATAAAAGGAAAAAAAATGAATAAGTTCCTATCGATAATAACTTTAAATGTAAATGTATTAAATGCTCCAATCAAAACACATAAGGTAACTGAATGAATAAGAAAACATGACCCACACATTGGCTGCCTACAAGAGTCCCACATCAGAACAAAGGATCTACACAGAATGATATTAAAGGGATGAAAAAAAATATTCCAAGCAATTGGACAGGAAGAAAAACAGGGGTAGCAATATTTATATTAGACAAAAAGATTTCAAAACAAAGGCCATAAAAAGAGACCCATAAGGACACTTTTTAATACTCAAAGGAAGGATCCATCAAGAAGACATAAACACTGTAAACCTATATGCACCCAACATAGGAGCACACCAATATATAAGGAAAATCTTGGAGGACTTCAAGAAATATATAGACAGCAACAAACTGAGAGTTGGGGATTTTAACACCCCATTCTCAAAAAAGAATAGATCTCCCAAATAAAACATCAACAAGGATATGGTGGAACCGAACGACACATTAGATCAAATACACTTCACTGACACATACAGAACTTTTCATCCCATAGAAGCAAAATACACATTCTCTTCAAATTCACAGGGAACATTTTCAAAGATAGGCCACATGATAGGACACAAAACAAGCCTCAAAAAAATCAAGAAAATTGAAATCATAACAAACATTTTCTTGGACCACAAGGACTTGAAATTAAAAACCAACCTCAAGGAAATAATTCAAAACCAGTCAAAACTCATGGGGACTGAATAGCATGCTATTAAACAATGAATGTGTCAATAATGAGATCAAAGAAGAAATCAAAAAGTTTCTGGAAACAAATGAAAATGAACACAAAACAGTCCAAAACCTATGGCGCACAGCAAAGGCAGTCCTGAGAGGGATGTTCATAGCAATACAGGCCTACCTCAAAAAGATAGAAACATGTCAAATAAACAACATAACCCTCCAGCTTCAACAACAAACTGGAGAAACAACAACAAACAAAGCCCATAGCGAGTAGAAGGAAGGAAATAATCAAGATCGGAGCAGAACTGAATGACATGGAGACTAAAAGAACAATTCAAAGAACCAACCAATCCAGGAGTTGGTTCTTTGAAAAGATAAACAAAATCGACAAGACCTTAAGCAGAATCATCAGGAAAGAAAGGGAGAGGACCCATTTATACTCTCAGAAATGAAAGAAGAGAAATAACAACTGATACCCCAGAAATACAAATGATTGTAAGAAAGTACTAGGAACAATTATACACCCAGGAATTTGAAAACCTGGGTGAAATGGACAAATTTCTAGAAAAATATGACCTTCCAAAACTGAAGGAAGAAGGAGCAGAAAGCTTGAATAGACCAATAACAGCGGGTGAAATCGAAGCAGTAATCCAAAAACTCCCGGCACACAACAGCCCTGCACTAGATGGTTTCACAGGACAATTTTACAAACCATTTGAGGAACAGCTAACCCCTGTCCTTCTCAGACTATTCCAAAAAATCCCAGAAGAGGGAAGACTCCCAAACTCTTTTTATGAGGCCAGCATCATCCCAATCTCAAAACCAGATAAAGTCACAATCAAGAAGAAAACATATAAGCCAATATCACTGATGAACGTAGGCGTTAAAATCCTCAACAAAATACTGGCAAACCACATCCAGCAACACATTAAAAAGATCATACACCGTGATCAAGTGAGATTCATCCCAGAGATGTAAGGATGGTTCAATATTCACAAATCAATAAAAGTAAAACAGTATATTTTTTTTTAAAAAAAGGAAAGACGAAAAACCACATGATCATCTTGATAGATTCAGAAAAAGCATTCGATAAGGTACAGCAGCCATTTCTGATAAAAACACTCAGCAGAGCGGGAGTAAAGGGAGCATAGATCAACATAATAAAGACCACATATGAAAAACCTACAGCGAACATCATACTCAACAGGCAATAACTAAAAGCTTTCCCACTAAGATCAGGAACAAGACAAGTATGTCTGCTGTTACCACTTCTATTCAACACAGTATTGGAAGTCCTAGCCACAGCGATCAGACAAGAAAAAGAAATAAAAGGCATCCAAATTGGAAAGGAGGAAGTAAAACTGTCATGTTTGCAGATGACATGATAATGTACATAGAAAATGCTATGGACTCCACCTAAAAAGTACTCAACCTAATAAGTGAATTTGGCAAAGCAGCAGGATGCAAAGTCAATATTCAGGAATCAAAGGCATTTTTGTACACCAACAATGACATATCAGAATCAGAAATCAGGAAAAAAATCCCATTTGCTGTAGCAACAAGAAAAATAACGTACCTAAGAATAAACTCAACCAAGGAGGTAAAAGACCTGTACTCAGAAAACTACAGAACACTGAAGAAGAAATTAAGGAAGACAAAAATAAATGGAAGCATATACCGTGTTCATGGGTTGGAAAGATTAACATCATCAAAATGTCCATACTACCCAAAGTGACTTATAGATTCAACACACTCCCTATTAAAATACCATGACATATTTCACAGATCTAGAACAAACATTTCAAAATTTATATGGAACCACAAACGGCCCCGAATAACCTCAGCAATTTTGAGAAAGAAGAACAAAGTAGGAGGAATCACAATAGTTGACATCAAGCTATATGACATGGCCACTGTAATCAACACAGTCTGGTACAGGCATAAGAACAGACACCTAAGTCAATGGAACAGAATAGAGAGCCCAGAAATAAACCCATGTCTCTATGGTCAATTAATATTTGACAAAGGGTGCAGAAGCATAAAATGGAGTAAAAATAGCCTCCTCAACAAATGGTGTTGGGAGATCTGGATGGCTACATGCAAAAAAATGAAATTCGACCACCCGCTTACTCCACACATAAAGATAAACTCAAGATGGATGAAAGGCTTAAATATAATTGTGACACCATAAAAGTCCTAGAGGAGAACATAGGCAGGAATCTCTCGGATATTCCACGCAGCAATATTTTCACCGCTATGTTCCATAGAGCAAGAGACATAAAGGAAAGAATACACAAATGAGACTTCATCAAAATAAGAGGCTTCTGCATGGCTAAAGAAAACATTGGCAAAATGGAAAGAGAACCAACCATATGGGAAAATATATTAGCCAATGATACCTCAGACAGGGGTTTGATCTCCAAAATATATAAAGAACTCACCTGACTCTGCTCCAGGATGACAAACAATCCAAGGAAAAAATGGGCAAAGGACCTGAAGAGACACTCCTCGAAGGAGGACATACACAGGGCCCAGAGACATATGAAAGGATGCGCAGCATCACTAACCATCAGAGAGGTGCAAATTAAAACCACAATTAGATACCACTCCGCAGCAGCCAGAATGCCCATCATAAATAAATCAACAAACACGTGCTGGCACGATTGTGGAGAAAAGGGAACCCTGGTACACTGTTGGTGGGAATGCAGAGTGGTGCAGCCACTGTGGAAAAGTTTGGAATTCCCTCAAAAAGGTAAAAATGGAACTGTCTTTTGACCCAGAAATTCCACTGCTGGGATTATACCCTAAGAATCCTGAAACACAATTCAAAAGAACCTAAGCACCCTACTGTTCATAGCAGCACAATTTGCAATAGCCAAGTGCTGGAAACAACCTAAGTGCCCATCAATAAATGAGTGGATAAAAAAACAAAGACGGTACATTTACACAATGGAATACTACACAACCGAAAGAAAGAAAGGGCTACTACACTTCGTGACAGCATGTATGGAACTGGAGAGCATTATGCTAAGTGAATAAGCCAGGGGTTAAAGACAAATACCATATGACCTCACCTATAAGTGGAACCTGATCAACAAACCGAATGAGCAAGAGAATACATAACCAGCAACACTAAAAGAAAAAATAAACTGATAGTAACCAGAAGGAAGGTGAAAGGGGGGTAATGGAGGGCAAGAAGGAGAAAGGTCAAGCCAAGGAACATGTGTAAAGGACCCATGGACAAAGCCAAAGTGGGGAAGGATTGAGGGAGGGAGGTGGGGGTGGTTGGGGCAGGCAAAAGTTGTGGTGGGAAAATTAAGGCAAGCGTATTTGAACAATTAAAAAACAAAAGACACCTAGAGAACAGAAAGTTAGAAACTGCCCTGATAATATTTAGGAGCATTCATCTCATATTAATGAAAAGCTTTGATAAGGCAAATGCAAGCGTATGCATTGCTATCCAAAGGCATTTGCATATTTTGTTAACCCATGAACATATATGGGTAAGGGTCAAGTTTAGAGACATGGTGAGAATAAGGGTGCAGTTCAGGGAGAGGGTCACGTCAGATTTAGCACGAAAGTCAGAGTAAGGGTAAATGTCAAGCTACAGGTAGAGAATGGTAAATGGCCAGGGTAAAGTTTAGCTTGATGGCCATGGTCAATGTCAGCTGAAGAGACATGGTGATAGGGTAAAGTTTAGGATCAGTTATGGTTCAGGGTCAAGCTCAGGATCTGGGTCAGTGTGAGAATAGTGTCTGGGTCAGGGCCTGCTTTAGGATCAGGGTCAAGGTTTTCAAAGTAGGGTGTTAATCAGGATCAGGTTAAAGGTAAGGGCAAGTTGAGAGTCAAGGTCAGGTAAGGCTTGTGAGTGGAGAAGTTAGAGCTGGTATTACAGTGACATCAGAGTCAGTTTGGGAAAATGGTCATGGAGAATGTGAGAGCCATGGTGTGGGTCAGGTTGAGGTTCAGTGTCATCACAGCTTTTGGGACAAAGTCAATGTGAAGCTCAGAATTAGGGAGAAAGTAAGAGTAAGGTTTATTATATGTTCAGAAAAGAATAAGGGTAGGTGTGCAGGTAATGGGAATATGAGGGTAAGGAACAAGCTAAAGGTCAGGTTAAGTTATGTGAAAGGAAGAGGGTCAGTGACAATGTGATTGTTGCAGTTAGTGTCAAAATCAGGGACATGACAAGATTTAGGGTCAGGATCTTGGTGAGGGTCAGTTTCAGGTGAAGAATCAGGCTGATGGGATAAAGAATAGTGTCAGGTAAGCATCAGGATTTTGGTCAATATCAGGGTTATTGTGTGGATGAGCATCGGAGTCAGTGTTAAGATAAGCATCAGGGCCAGTGTAATGGACAGGGGCATGGCCATGTTCCATGTAAGGATTAGGGTAAGCTTTAGATTCAGAGTCAGGTTTAGGGTTAGAGTGAGGGTAAGTGTCAGGTGAATGTGAACTTGATAGTCATGTTCAGGTTAAAGGTCAAGTGGGGGTCAGGTTCAGTGTAGGGGTCTGTAGAGGGTCAAAGTCAAAATCCTGTTCATGTTAGGCATAGGGTGAAAGTAAACTTCAGGGTCTACATCATGGTCAGAGGCAGGTAAAAGTCAGGGTGAATGTAAAAGTATGCATGAGATTCAGAGACAGGGTCAGTGTGAGGCTGATGGTCAAGTTCTGTGTACAGTTTAGGGACGTGATGAAGATCAATGACATTGTCATAGTTAGGGTCAATGTGATGGTTAGTTTCAAGGTGAATTTAGTCTAAGGACCAGGTTGAGGATCAATTTTAAAGTCAGGATAAAAGACATGGTCTGATAAGTTTCACAGTTAGGGTCATGGTAAGGGTGAAGATCGTGATCAGGATAAGGATGAGTGTCAAGACTGAGGTGAGGTTCAGGGTGAGAATGAAGTTCAGTGTGATAGGGTCATGGTCAGGATCAGGGTCAGAATCATGGTCAGGGTAAGATAATCTATGTGACAGTGTTAGGGTGAGGTTTAACATGAGGTTTTCAGGGTCAGCTTAAGTGTCAGGTACAAAGTCAAGGTGAGAGTAAATGTCAGGATAAGCATCAGAGCTGTGGTGAGAGTGAGGATGAGGGTCAAACTCAGGATGAGCATCAGATTCAATGTTCTAGACATGTCCAGGGTATGGCTCAGGATCTTGTGAAGCGTGACGCTCAGGGTGAGGTTCAGGGTCAATGTTAGGTTCAGAGTGACAGTAAGATTCAGGGTAAGGTTCAAGGTCAGTGAGAAAGTTAGAATGAGGGTCATGATGAGGGTATGGGTCAAAATCAGGTCAGAGTGAGGACCAAGGTCAGTGTCAGAGTTAGGGTGAGTGTAATGTGAGTTAAGATGAGAGTCAAGGTAGGACATGGGTAAGGGTTTGGGTCCAAATGAAGGGCAGGGTCAAGGTTAGATTAGTGTGAGTTTCAGAGTAAAGTTCAGAGACAGAATGAAGGTAAGGATCAGATAAGGGTCAGGATAAGAGTCTGGATAAGGTATAGTCATGATAAGAGTCTGGATAAGGTATAGTCATGATAAGAGTCAGGTTCAGGGTCAGGAGCTTATTAAGCATTGAGTTGAGACACAGGCTGAGCATTATGAGGAGAGACAACATGAGGTTCAATTCAATGGTCAGAATTCAGTCAAGGTGAGTTTCTGGGTCAAGGTCAAAATCAGGTTCTTCGTTAGGGTCACATTCAGGATTTGAGTCTTTGTGAGCATTAGGAAAGATTAGGATCAGATTCAGACCCTTATCGAGCCAATGCCCTGGGATTGGTCCCAGCCTTCTAAAGGCATCTCTTCATGCTCTGTATTTGAAGAGGATAACTACTCAGAGCTTCCCTGGTCTTTCAGAATATCCCCTCACCTTCAGGGTGAAGCAGATACTGTTCATGGCATGTCTGGCCATAACCATTACCCTCATACAGTGACTTCTCTTTGTGCATCAGTTGCCTCATGTGTAAAACAGGTGAGTTGTATTCAATGGTCTTTTCAAACTCTGTGGGAACATTTCAGGCACTCACCATTCCAACTCTCAAGCCATGCTTCTCATGCAGGGTGCAGAATAGTGTTTCTCAGCTTCAAAATTCATGTTCCCCACTTATGGTCAAGATAGAGGCATAGGAAAACATGGCTCACCTCCTCACACAACCACAACAAAAATTACAACTATACTACACAACAACTATCACCCAGAATCATCAGAAAATCAAGCTGTATGGATGTCTGACAACCAAGGAATTAAAGAAGTCACATTCATCCAGACAGGGAGGAGGGGCAGAGATGCAGAGAGGCATGGAGACACGGAGAAGGGGAAAGGGGTAGTCTGACACTCACATGTGGTGAATAAAAATCAGGAGGGATAACTCAGGAGTGAGGGATACCAGCCCCAAACCAGGCCACCCAGCCCAGGGTTCCAATGCCAAGAAGATAAGCCCCCATGACTTCTGGCTATAAACACCAATGGGGGTTGGGGAAGTGGAAGAAACTGGGATTCTCAGGCATCTCCTCTTACAGGACCTGCAGTGGACTTGGGACTTATGCAGACTCACTCCCTCTGGGCTCCAGCACTGGGTCAGCAGCTGGAAGGGCAAGAGTGGCATGTGGGGAGAAATTGAAGTATCTGGCATCAGGGTGAGTGCTGTGGGACAGCTTCCTCCTGGACAAAACTTCGGAGCCCAGGCAGTGGCATTGTCCCCTTTCTGAGCCCGGAAACAGAGCCACAGAACAGTGACACCATATGAGACTTCATCAACCTGATTGACACAGGTTGCCCCACTTAGGTGATTACCTAGGTCTCAGCCCCATCCAACTCAATGGTGTACTTCTCTACAATAGGCTGTACTACTAAGACAGGGAGTCAAAGCAGCTCTACCTAATACATAGAAACAAACACAAGAGGCTGGCAAAATGAGAAGACAAAGAAATATGGCCCAAATGAAAAAAATGGAATAAAACTCCAAAAAAGAACTAAATAAAATGGAGATGAGCAATCTATCAGATGCAGAGTTCAAAACACTGGTTATAAGGATGCTCAAGGAATTCACTGTATACTTCAACAGCATAAAAAAGACCCAAGCAGAAATGAAGTTTACACTAAGTGAAATAAAGAAAAATCTACAGGGAACCATTACTGAAGGGAAGGTAACCAGGGTTCAAATCAATGATTTGGAACGTAAGGAAGAAATAAGCATTCAAGAACAGCAAGAAGAAAAAAGAAATTAAAAAAAATTGAGGATAGAATAAGGGGCCTCCAGGACATCTCCAAACGTACTAGCATCCCAATCTTAGGGAGACAAGAAGAAAAAGAAGAGCAAGAAATTGAAAGCTTATTTGAAAAAATAATGAAAGAAAACTTCCCTAATTTGGTGAAGGAAATAGACGTACAAGTCCAGAAAGCACAGAGAGTCCCAAACAAGTTGGACCCAAAGAGGACCACACCAAGACACATTATAATTAAAATCCCAAAGGTTAAAGATAAAGAGAGAATCTTCAAAGCTGCAAGAGAAAAGAAGAGTTACCTGCAGGGGAGTTCCTGTAGGACTGCTAGCTGATATCTCAAAAGAAACTTTGCAGGCTAGAAGGAATTGGCAAGAAGTATCCAAAGTGATGAAAAGCAAGGACCTGCAACCTAGATTATTCTATCCAGCAAAGCCATCATTTACAATGGAAGGGCAGATAAAGTATGTCCCAGATAAATCAAGTTAAAGGAGTTCATCATCATCAAGCCAATATTATATGAAATTTTAAAGGGAACTGTATAAGAAAAAGATCAAAACTATGAACATTAAAATGGCAATAAATTCACAACTATCAACAATTGAATCTAAAAAACAAACTAAGCAAACAAGGAGAATCATAGATACGAAGATCATTTTGGGGGTAATCAGCTGGAAAGGGGAAAGGGGAGAATGGGGAGAAAAGTCAAGGAATTAAGAAGTACAAATTGATAGGTACAAAATAGACAGAGTGTGGTTAGGAACAGTGTAAGAAATGGAGTAGCTAAAGAACTTATATGTATGACCCATGGACATGAACTAAGGGGTGGATTGCTGGAGGGAATAGAGAGTACTGGGTGGAAGGGGCAAATGGGGGAAAATTGGGACAATTTTAATAGCATAATCAATAAAATATATTTTAAAAATGAAATAAAATAAAATTCATGTCCCATATGGCCAAAAATGCAGGTCATGATCTCATCTCTCAATTCAGCACCTACCTCCTGGGACCCAGTTCAACTCCTGCACACTTTCTAGGGTTAGGGAGAATCTGCAGAGCTTTAGTTTCTATGGTTTGTGCTATGAGAATAAGAGAGATTTTTGACATTTTTCCAAATATAAAAGTTATAATAAGAAGTCTGCTTTTAGAGCCCAGCAAACTCCTCAGGCTGTCCCTTTCAGGTCTTCTCTCATCGCTCTTTTGGGAATCTCTGCTCTCATATCATTTAAAGATATTGATTATCTGCTCTATCACTGACCCTGTTCTCTTTCTCTTGTCCTGCTTGTCTGTGCTTGGTGCCAGTTTTCAGATGAAAATGAGAGTTGCTGTTAAGGCTCTATTTATAATATGTCCTTGAAAGCAGAAGCTGACTTTTTTAACTAAAACAAAACAAACTGGCAGGAAAGAGAAGAGACACAAGGCCAGAGAGTCACCCTCAGTGAGAGTGACACAGTACAGGATGCTCAAATGCATGCACACACATAGCATCCAGGTCAAAACAAATAAAAAAAAAAAGAAATACAGAGATCCAGAGAAAGAAGAGGAAATGCCTGGAACATGTTAGATACTCAACACACATTGGGTAAAGAAAATAAATAAAGAAAGGAACGAAGAAAGAAAGAAAGAAAGAAAGAAAGAAAGAAAGAAAGAAAGAAAGAAAGAAAGAAAGAAAGAAAGAAAGAAAGAAAGAAAGAAAGAAAGAAAGAAAGAAAGAAAGAAAGGAGGGAGGGAGGGAGGGAGGGAGGGAGGGAGGGAGGGAGGGAGGGAGGAAGGAAGGAAGGAAGGAAAGAAAGAGGGAGAAAGAAAGAGAGGGAGAGAGTGAGAAAGAAAGAAAGAAAGAAAGAAAGAAAGAAAGAAAGAAAGAAAGAAAGAAAGAAAGAAAGAAAGAAAGAAAGAAAGAAAGAAAGAAAGAGAGAGAGAGAGAAAGAAAGAAAGAAAGAAAGAAAGAAAGAAAGAAAGAAAGAAAGAAAGAAAGAAAGAAAATAAATACCATAAGAAGGAAGGAAACAAGAAGGGAAAACACTGAAGTTGGATACAGGGACCTTAATCTGAAGACTGGCTCTGCTTGATTTATTTCATTTAGTAAAAGTTTGAGCTTGGCCTCTTGAATTTTGGTTTCCTTTTCCCTTGAATGGGTATAATATTTCCTTCCCAACTAATCTCATTATACACTATAAAAATCAAGTGAAATGATAGCTATGGAAGTACTTTATAAACTGAAAATGCTATAAACAAGGTCCAGCATCACTGTGAGAGCTAGCATTTTGTATACTGCTATTTACCAGCCACTATGACATGCCATACTTATATTCAAGCATTTAATCTTGCAACAGTCTTACAGGAATAAACTATTATTCCTCTTCTTCATATGGAGAGACAGACAGAGGCATGGTAATTTGCTGGAGGTCACACACCTAGTAAGTGGTCAACTTGGACTTGAACAAGGCCTGCTGGAGTCCAACAGCCAATTTGCTTAGCCATTCTGCCATTTAATATGTATCTAGTTCCTTTACACATACACAAATGAGATGAAATCTTTCTACCAGTGCCAAACAACGTTTTATCAGTCAATTCAAGCTGCCATAACAGAATACGACAGACCAGGTGGCTTAAGCAGCAGAGATTTATTTTCTCACTGTTCTGGAGAACAGAAGTTCAAGATCCAGATGCCCACAGGGTTGGTTTCTGGTAAGGACTCTGTCTTTGGCTTGCAGATGGCTGCCTTCTTGCTGTGGCCTCACATGGCCCTTTCTGTGTGCATATGCTTTCCTGGTGTCTCTTCCTCTTCTTAAAAGGACACAAGCCCAGCCAGATTTGGACCCCACCCTTATAACCTCATTTAACCTCAGTCATCTCCCTGACAGCTCTATCTCCAAATACATAATATTGGGGGTTAGGATTTTAACGTATAAATTTGGGGGGAGCAGTGGAGGGGAATACAACTCAGTCCATAACAGACCTGTAATAGATAAATACCCTGAAAAATAAGAAGTTTGTCTACTTTTTCCCCTCAAAGAGGGATTTTCTAAAATCCCATCAGGTCAACAGCAGCAAAATTCTTCAGCTCTGAAATCTGCCCAGATAACTGCTGTCCCATTAGGCCAAGCTCTGAAGAAATCAACATTCTCTCTCTTCTGCTTGAGAGCATTCAGAAGAAGTAAAAGGCCTGTCCCTTCTGTCCCTCTTGCCAAGGATTCCTCTTTATAGTTTCTGGCACTTTGTGGTCTGAGAAGCCAAGAGTTCTCAAATCACTTCCACAGCTTTGCAGCATGCTCCCCCTGCCCCTCACCCCCCACAGCCATCAGAAACTATTATCCCTAGTTCCCATGGGGTTGGAGGGTGAAGGAGAGAAGGGAAACAAAGAGAAAAATTTACAGCATGCCAAACTGCAAGGGGTTTTTTTAAAGCCTCAGGGGAAAATAAATTGTGGTTTTATCTCTGTAGTGTTGTCCTTGAGTTTTGCTCATAACCAAGCCCTCCTGGTCTTCTCCTGAAAACTTAGCAAAAAAGTTTCATATTGACTTTGGTCCTTGAACCCTACTTCACAGAGGTGCTGATGAGACTGAGGGCAAGACACAAAGGCCAGACAGGTTTTTTGCCTGCATGTCAGAAACCATTAAAGTGTTTTACAATTCATCTCTCTACTCATAGCAACACATGATAAATTACCAGCATCAATCTATTGAGCAGTATCAGGCTTCAGAACTTGTGAACCATATGTTCATGTCATTGCTTTGTGCAAGTAGAGACTCTAAATATGCATCAACCTGGCACATTTCAAGAGTATTTATCAAAATGTGCTTTTGTCTCCCAACATGTATATTAATAAAAATAATACTGAGTAATACCACGTTGCAGCCATGCACAGGATTCCAAACTGTAGGTTTAGTTTGCAAATTTAATGATGGCTATTTGTAATCATAAAAAGAAAAAAAAAACTAGCCCAGTAACCAACAATTCTATGGGAGATAGAATAAAGCTTGTATGTTACAGGTTGTATAGCTGGATGGTAAAGGAAAGAGAGAAATGTAGTTGAACTTGATTTATTTCCTATAAAAATTCTGGATTGGGTGTTCAGCCATCTGGAGTAAGAACAAACATTCTTTACTTTGGGAACCTTCTCTGTGTGACTGTGAAATAAGTCACACCCCATATTTACTCATAGTGCTAATTTTACATTTTCTGGAAAAGAAATTAATATATCTTTAAAATTTCTCTGTTACTAATATTTCCTCCCTGGTTACCATGGTCAACAATAGAAGTTCTGAGCTCTAAAGGCAGCAAGACTTAGAGCTGCATTTCAAGTCAACAAATACTAAGGTAGGAAAAAAACAGCTGGAGGAATATGTATCAAAATGGCAATATCGTTATTGCTTGGGGCTGAGTTGTATAGGTCATCATAATTCCTTTTCAAAGCTTAGAATTCACTGAATTTTATTAGGAAACATGTCAAACTGCTTTAACTTTTCAATTTGGGGAAATGTTAAATATATAATAGAAAAATATAACAAATGTATGCATACTTTCCAACCAAAATGAACAAATGTTAACATTTTGTCGCCTTTCCTCAAATCTTTTCTATAAAATATATGACAAAAGTTGGAGATAAAGATGAAATTCCCTCTGTATCCCTTGCAAGTCCCATTTTCTTGTCTGTCTACCCCCAGCCCCCACCGGCCCTGAGGTGACTAACACTGAACTTGGAACGTATGCTTTGACCACAAATATATGTAGCCATCAGTTATGTAAGATGTTGCTTTGTATGTCTTTCAACAGGTATATAAACATCTTAGCATATAATTCTTCAACTTAATTTTTCATCCTCATTATGTTTTCTTGAAAGCTTTCTTTCTGTGTTACTTGCTGGCATTGAAAAATATGTATTAAATTTTTAACAATTTACATTTTTACTTTAATTAGCAGGATAAGGCATCTCATAACTTTAATAAGTCAGAGTCAATGATAGACAGCTATAGTCCTGACATGTTACAGATTTTCATGAGAGAAAACTACCCTCTTGAGGTTCCTGAATGGAACTCCTAAGACAAGGATGTGAGTGCAGTTGCTCTATCAGGAGAATCCCAGGAAGCAGAGTGAGGAAGTAGAGGTGAAACATGGCTGAAACTGCCACAGGGCAGGGGCAACAGGAACTCAGTTCCCCCAGGACCTCTCGGGAAGCATGCAGAATGCTGCCCAGAATTGTCTGGCTAAAGGAAGGGAGGATGGAAGACTCATCTGCAAGCTCCTCTTCCCGCTGGTTGAAGGTCGCCCCTGAGGCGTGTTAGCTTTCCCACCCTTTTGGCTGCACCTTTGATGGGCCACGAGGGGAGCAGAACAAGAAGGATACACAGTGTGCCTGTCAGTGAGACGTGGCCAGCAGGGTTGCTCTGAGCTCACCAAGAGCAGCTGGGCCTTTGGAACACAGCCTCCAGCTAGGGCCACCAAGGCTGGACAACAGGTCACGACAGGACTTCTTCCTTGTAGATGGATCCCATTTGCCTACACAGGAGAGGCCTGCCCTGCATCCTCAAGTTCAACAAATACCAAGAAGAGCAAGTTTCCAATTCTCAGGAGCCATCTCATTTGGAAAATTCCAAACAAGTGTCCATCTTTGAAGTGACCCACCTCTGCTAGCCCCAATGCCAATCAGAAAACTCAATTCTGTTCAGTCCACTCATCTTGCTATTTTCTTTCCCATAAGTAGAATGAAATAGCAGCTACCCAGTAGTATGAGAAAGCAACAACATCTTCCTTGCTGGCTTGTACTAGACAACAGTTAAAGGGAATTAACCACAGCTATTTCTAAAACTCCAGCACATAGTAGATATTCATAGTAGTGAACTATTGAACTCTGTGCCTTAAATGCCAGCTTTGCTTAGCATTACTCTTCAAGGGATGAGTCCATAACCTGAGAGGGGTTCATGCACCATCCAGATCTCACCCCTTCCCATCCCTGGGCAATCAGGGCAGAAGATGGGTACGTTGTGAGAAGCAAAGGGGTTAATAGCAAAAGTTCTACGTGGCACAAAAGGCAACTGTGGGGATTCAGTATGGAGGGGACAGGAGATGTTGTCAAGGATGGGTAGGAGCTCAAATGATGAGAGGGTGAAACTAGAAAGTGTTGTGACTTTTTGCTGAAAAAAGTTTCAGTACCATTACAATTTTGCTGAAGGTCTTTATGTGCAAAGTCTATTCAGTCAAGTGGCCTTTGGGGAGAGCCTTTTTGTTACTTGTCATTATCCCTAAAATTGGCTAACCCTCTAAGACAATCTGTGTTCAGTCTAGCTCCCTCAGCAGTTCCAAAATTCTGCAGGGCAGAGATCACGTGAGCTGACATTCACTGTGGTACACAGCATACGAGTATTTGCAGTTCTCAATTAACCCAGTTAACCATCTCTTTCCCTCAGTCAAGAGTGCCTTTATTTTAATAAGACATGCCAGGATTCCAAAGCCAAAGGAGAGCAGAGGATTATAGCAATTATCTGGATGACTCAGGCCATAATCTCACTTTTGCTTAAGTGTGATCTTTACCTTAATTACCTTAATAGCCAGAAGGGCACTTTATTCTTGGAATTCCAAAATTATAGGACTAGAAAGAGATCTAAGAAGATCATTTATTATCAGGACAATAGGCTCGGTCACCCTGTACAAAAATAGACCAGACACCTCTAAGCTTTCTTGTTTTATGGGCAGGGGAGTAGATTTCTCAGCATCTTCCCCTTCTCTTCACCTTATCATTTATACTCCTTCCACAATTAAGGCAACAAAAAATAAAATCCTCATCTGGTCCTATAAAATTATGAGGAGTCCCTTAAGGAAAAAACCAATATAAAGTGCCCTTCGATTCCTGTCTGCAATAATATCATTTATTTATTTAGGTATCTGATGTTAGACTTTGAGTCAAGTCAGTACAAAAGTCTGAGATCTGCCCTTGCTGACATGGCTCAGTTGGTTGGAGCATTGCACTGTACAACAATGTTTCGCTCCCTCTCTCTCTCTCCTCCTCCTCTCTCCCCACCCCCCACCACCCCATCCTCTCTCTCTAATATCAATGAACATATTTTAAAAAATAAAAGTCTGAAATCTTCTATACTCTAACAACCTGGTTTTGGGCTGGCAATTTTTCCTCAATACTCTAAAATTTCAGGTACTATTCTATAACTGCAAGTAGATTTCAGGAGAAGACTAATTCGACTTTTTTGTTTAACCAGTAAGATTCAAAATGTATTTGATTTACTAGGCTCCAAGGCATTCTCTGAACTTACTGTATATTAGAGCAGCATGTTACAGGAAACATCACTTACACAGGATACCACCATCTACAGACTCCCCCCCCTGCTCCTCCTTTAGGCTTTAAAAATTTTCCTCATTCTTCATCTATTATGCTCATATAACACTGTGCTCAAAACTCTTTTCAGGTTCAATGGAAGATGCCAGAATATTTGCTCCAGTTTGTTTCTTAAAGAGCTCTGTATTGTATATATGCATAGATAGCTTTTAGAAAACAATTACTTAGAGGTGTAACTTACTTTTATACAATGGCAAAAATACAATAAAACACTCCTTTTATAACTTGATAGGTATTTCTTTCAAGATTAAGAATATTATCCAGGTGTGGTTTTTCAAAGATTACATTTATCTAAACATCTTGTTGAGGCAAAAGGGTCAAGTTTTTCTGATTATTAAAGAAAAATGGTGTTTTTTTTTAAATTTTGCAATGGTTGTTATTTTTACTGAATGCTTTCTATAGACAGGTACTAGACCACATAATTTCATAGGTTAACCTATTTAACCCTCAAAACTACTTTATGTGCCAGGTACATTTATTTCTATATAGTAGATGAGGAAACATGTCTGGAGAAGTTCAGTAACTTTCCCAGAGAGTAAAGGGGCTGGAGCTTGGGTTAGAACCAGGGTCATTATGATTCAAAAGCCAAGTTTGCAAATAACGTTTGTGCTAAGTGTATCAATCTTGTCTCATTTAACATATATGCCAACATGAAAATCCACTCACTTCCTGGGTTAACTTTAGTGTGAGGCTAGGTAAATGGAGAGGTACTGACTACATCATTAAAGCTTCAAGTGCCATCCTCTGCAGAGCAATATTTAGTGACTTTTCATAATGCATTTTCATAAGCCTGACAACATGATCTGATTTTGGTCTTCATTTAGAGATAATGATGAATATAAATAAGTGCTCAAGGCACAGTGTCTTCTCTGAGAGCCTTGTCACATGAATGAGTGAGCTTCTAGAAAGTTTGGTTCAAAATGGAAATGCGGATATAAATACAATAGTGGGGATGTGCAAGTATTTGGGGTTGTAACTTAGGTACAACTTCCTAAGCTACTTATCTTTGAGACTTTAGGGAGACCCTGAATTTTCTGGGGAGAGCCATTTGTCAGCCAGAAACTTCCCATTATGGAAGAATTAAATAAGTCTCACTTTGTAAATAGGGGCATCCTGTTTTCTGCTACTTAATATTTTAATCAGATTCATTCTGAGGAATGCCAAAGGTTGCCAGTAAACCAACAGAAGCTAGGAGAGAGGCAGGGAAGAGATTCCCCTCACACCTCAGAAGGCACTGATCCTGCCCATGCCCTGATCTCCTACTTCTAGCTTCGGAAACTGAGACAATAAATACCTGTCATTAAGACGCCCCCTAGGCAGTACTTTGTCAGGGCAGCCCTAGCACACTAATCCAGAGCCAATGACCAGTCTCGCCTGAAGTTGACTGGCCCTAGAATTTTCAATTTCTTAAACCAATACTTTTTCCTTTTACTTAATTCAATTTGATTGAGTTTCTAGCACTTGCTACATAATATTCCTCTCAAACGCCCCAACAATCCATGGAGCACCAGAGGAGGGGATCGAAATAGTGATGGAAATAAAACTGTGTCATTTAGGAGAGGGCGAGGGAGCTGGGGATATTAACCAGCTGAATGACAACTCACAGGAAGGAATCAAACAGGAACAATGCTTTTGTCACATAAACCCCTCACAAAGGCTCTGTGAGAGCAGGAACATTTCCCTATGGTTCCCTGCTGTATCTCCAGTGCTTACCACGTAAGAGCTGCTCTGTAAATATTTGATAAAAAAATGAAATGAAAATCTGAGTCCTTAGCTGCAAGCAATAGAACTTTTTTTTAACAAAAATAAGGTAGGGGTGTGTTAAAAAGATGTTGACTAAACCAAATAATTGCAGAGATAACTAGAGAGCTTGACTGGAACACACAGCCAGGACCATTATCAAAATCATGCCCCAAAAGCAGTTGTGTGGATTCTGCTGCCACTGCACCTGAACAGTGCACATCTCAGTTTGGCCTGCATTTGTCACTGTCACTGATGACAGAGAAATGTTTTACAAACACTTCATAGTCCAAACTTGGTTTACACATAACGACCTTCTGGTCCATAAAAACAAAATATTCATGTTTTCTGGAATTCAGGCTACATTTGGGGTAGTTCTGCCACCAACTGTTCCAACAGGAAGGACTGCTTTCAATGAAACAATAACATCAATTAAATGTTTGCTCAGCGTCATGCTCCACGTACTAAATTATCTTCCCATTTAGTCATTCCAACAACTCCAAGGGCATGGGATATGCCCTTGATGTGACAGGCCCTGTGGAATGGCATAGAACAAAGACTGAACTCTGCAGGGACGTTTAATAGCTGTGTATCCTTGGTCAAGCTACTTAATTACTTTGGGCCTCAGTTTCCCAGTCTACGGACTGCAATGACTTTTAAGTGACCTACCTTGTAGATTCTTACGAGGATTATATTATATGAGGGGGGACCCCCCAAAAAACCCAGATTTATTATTTAAAATTGTGTATTTATTCTTACGTTTAAACTTCAGTCACCTTCAAAGTGCTCTCCATTTGATGCAATATACCTGTCAAGATGTTTTTTACCGCTGCTCAAAATATTTTTGAACTTGTTGACTTTGAAGCCTTTTAGTGCTTCTGCTGTTTTTGGTTTCGCCTCTTCCATATCGCTGAAACATTTCCATTTTGAGGACTTTTTTTTATCTGGGGAAACAGAAAAAAGTTGCTTGGGGCAAGATCAGGTGAATGGGAGGGGTGGGGCATGGGTGTCATGACGTTTTTGTTTTTTTTTTATCAGAAACTGCTGAAACTGCTGAGTGTGAACACTCAGCGTGGTAAGTGCAGGTCCACCTGTAAATCAGCCATTGTGAATTGGGCAAACATATTGAAAGAGTCTTCAAAAAAATTTCTCCAAAGCCAAACACAGCCTCTCACAATGTCAGCTGGTTCGCTGATAGAGATAAGTTCCTAGAACACTCACTTAGCAGGAGGAGCCTGTATGACAAGGGGACTGCCTTCCAGAAGATAATTCCCTTTTTGGGAGCGGTCCTCTGTATTACTGAGTTAATATATGTAAAGTAGCTGGGAAGTGTTTGGCATACAGTACCACATGCTCCTCATAACAATCCTCAAGGCTAGTGTGCCATTTTGAATGCTGAGAGCAGTAAGAGCAGCCTGTGAGTGGTCACAAAGTGGCTGGGCATGGATTTGAACAGAAATGCACCTGACACCAGAGTCCGAAATCTTGGACATCCGCAAGATTGACAGTAGAAGCAAGCTGTGTTGAAAAGATTCAGTTGTACCTGAGGTGTAAAAAACCATGGAGAGTTTTAGGCAACAAATTACCAAAGTTTTCAAAATATTTTTTTCTGCTCTACTTTTATATATCCTTACACAAATACATTAGGAACTTCAGTAGTTTAAAATGTCGCTTTGGCTGGTATGGTTCAGTGGATGGAGCACCAGACTGCAAACCAAAGGGTTGCTGGTTCTGTTCCCAGTCAGGGCACATGCCTGGGTTGCAGGCCAGGTCCCCAGTGGGGAGGCCTACAAGAGGCAACCAGACATTGATGTTCTTTTCCCTCCTTTTCCCTCCCTTCCCCTCTGTCTAAAAATAAATTTAAAAAATATTTTTTTAAAATAAAATCATTTAAAAATATTTCTTTCATATACAATCAATTAAAAAATGTAAATAAAAGCACTTGGTTAGCATCTTGTTCAGAACCTGAATGTAGATTCCTGGGCTAGAAAGGAGGAAATGTGGGTTGCCCAGGTGTGTGCTTCAGTGCAGTGGGGTTGGCTTGGACTTGGTCTAAATCAGCAGCAAGTCAGCCTCAGCCAGTGCTGCCCATCCCACTAGAAACGTGAGGAATATTCCTGAGGCAGGAGATAGCATAGGAAGAACTCTGAGAATGTGCTGCTGTTGCTGACCAGCATCTAACATCCTGGTTACCAGGAAATGCCTTTTGGCACTTAGGTAGGATGAATAGTAAACCAAAGTAGGAAAGAGGGAAGCCCTTGAAATTCTATGTATTGGTTCCATTACCTGGGAAAGAAAGCTGTTGGAACCTATACTTTCATCCCAAGGCCTCAGAGGTCAGAAAGACTCACAGTGCCCAAAAGTAGAAGCCCATTAACACTTTTGGGTATTCACCACACCACCACCACCTCCAGAAAGCTGGCACCACCTTTACCTGTCAATCAATATGTAACCCTCTAATCCCCCCATCCTGCCTACTATATAAGTCCTCAGAAAAAAGGACGGGGGGCGGGGGGCTTTGCCACCCTGGCCTTTGGCTGCCCTCACTTTGGCCATCCTCACCTTGCTTTGCCCGGAACCTAGCCTTTCACTACCCCCGCTTCAGCAAGGCCCACCAATAAACCCTGCTTGCATGCTAATAAATTTGCTGATCTGTAATTCTTTATAGCATTGGCAAGAAGAACCAGGTTTCTCCCCTTAACATTACTGACCTTCTCCCCAGGAAAATATGCATAAAATTTCAGAGGGTTCATGGACCTCTGGGACCTATTTATGAATTTCAGGTGAAGAACCTTCTCTTGGATTAGCGGCTCTAAAACTTTTTAAAAGCCTGCAATCTTTTTGTTTTTAGTGCTACAAAAACACCATAGTCCACCAATGCTACTTGCTCCCAGTGTCCAAGAGGACTCTAATATGTACAAGCCAGTGTGTAAAGGTACATGGAAACTAGATTATTTTCATCCAGCAAATGCTTATTGAGTGCCCATTAGCCATTTGGCATAGTTTCTAGAAGCTGGTCATATAGTATTAATGAGATGAACAAGGCTCTAATTCTCATGGAATGGAAATTCCAGAAGCAAGACTGATAAAAAACACAAAAAGCACAAAACAAAATAGGATAAAGTTACCAAAAGTGACTGGTGGGTGGCTATTTTAATGAGGTGAGCAGGGCAGGCATCCTGGGGAGTCATTTGAGCTGACATCTAGTTGCAAGATGGAGCCAAATGTGTGAAGATATGAGAAACTGAATTCCAAGGTAGAGGAAACAGTAACTGCAAAGGCACAAAGTAGGTAATAAATTTGGTCTCACTGAGGAACACAGACAGGACCAGCTTAGCTGGCACATAGAAAATTAATGCTTAATGTGAAGCCTTGGTAGATCTATAGTGCACTGCGTTTAGTTTCTGAATGTCAAGTTTGAATAAGCATTAAAAACCATTTAGTAACTGTTTAACAGGCTTTTAGGAACAGACTTTCTGTTTAATGGAAATCTAAGAAATTAAAAGTCCTTGTAAAAAATCAAGAAATGACCAGCACTTTTTCAATTATTAAATACTTTATCTGTAAGACCTATGGGCTGTACATTTTTTGAGCCTATGGGCTCAATTTTTAGGAATTAGTGAGCTAGATGACTTTTTGAGGCTCAAAAACCACCTCTATCAGCCAGAAATTTAGATCCAACAAACTTTTCAACCCCACTGCAGCCCCTGCTTTCACTTTAACCATCAGACCTTCAGAATCTCTTAACTGTATTCCAAACATGTGCCTACATTGGGAGGGAAGGCAAAATCCCATGTTTCCCATATTTCAAGTTTGGGGGAAAAATAAGACTAATTACAGTTATGACTGTAAGTCAAAGCTCCCAAAAGACTACTTAAAAATGCTTTAAGAAGGTAAGGGTTTCTAAACATACCACCCCCCACCCAAAGAAAGGAGAAAAATAGAGAAAAATTAACTTGAGAAAACATCTGCAAATGTTTTTGTCCTGCCTCAGAATTTCAGGAATGCCGCTGTAATGGATTCATCTTAGTGCAGATAAAATCAGGGGCAGTGAATAGTGGAGTGTCTGTCACCCCAAACAGCAACCATTTAACTGCAGTTTAAACAAAACATCAAGGAGCAGTGGTTCCCTTAAGGTTCTAGCTATAAAGTAAAGCAGAAAGCTGGTTGCACTTAACTTTAAGTAGCTATGCATTTCTAACTCATACTGAAAGAATACAGGGGTCTTTCAGGTTATTATTTAGTTCACTGAGAAATTTAACAAATTAAACACATTAGCTTAATATCAAAGGAAGAAATATTGAAGGTTTTCCCCATCATCAGGACATCAAGGCTGCAAGACAGAATTGAATGGAATAATTTTTATTATGCCCTTAGAGACACACAGAGAGGTTAAAGGATTAGCTCCAAAGAACATTAGTGCAGTTTTTATACTGAGTGTTTGACAAAAGCCTTTCACATATTTTACTTGGTCCTCATAATAGTCCATATAGTTAGCATGTTAATCAGGAGTCTTTTACATTGTAAGTATAAGATATGTAAACCTATCTTAAACATGAATAAGCATAAAAAAGAATGTGTTGGCTTATATAAAATGTGTTACATTCAGGCCTGGCTAGATTCAAAGGCCAAACTACCTCTCTACCTTTCTCTCATTATTCTCTATCATTCCGTCTTTCTCCAACCTTCTCTGTATCTTAGCTTCATTTTTTAAAAAGATTTTATATGTTTGTCAGCTGTTTTGGTGTAACTGATGATGGCATGGCTGTGGCAACAGGATCTTGGGACAGTATTCTTAGAATCTGGAATTAACAGTGCATACAAGTTTTCTGTCCTCTGTTGATATCTGGAGAAATCAGTGCTTCAGCCTATAGCTGTGAAAAAAAAAATTGACCTTATATTAGCAGTTGAAGATTTTTCTATTGAGATTATTATATACAAAAAGCAGCTTTCAGAAAACTATGAAAGAGAAAAAATGATGGGAAAAAAACAAGGCAAAGGTGGTTGCTGAATCAAAAGGACCAATGTACTGAGTTAAGCTTGATGAAATTTTGCTTTAACTCAGTTTGTTTCCCTGGGCAAAACAAAATATACACATTATAGGAACCTAAAAATAAAGATTTTATTTATTTATTTTTAGAGAAAGGGAAAGGAAGGGAGAAGGAGAGGGAGAGAAACATCAATGTGAGAGAGAAACATTGATCAGTTGCCCCTCACACGTGCCCCTACCAGGAACCAAACCCACAACCCAGGCATGTGCCCTGACTGGGGATCCAAACTGTGACCTTTTGCTTTTGGGATGATGTCCAACCAACAGCCCCACCAGTCAGGGCTTGACTTCATTTTTTATAACATGTTAATGTCATCTTTTCCTACTGTAGATGGCTTGCTACAGGCAGCTAAAGCTGACATCATTCTTATAGATTTCAGTTCCAGATGAAGCAGAAATCAGAGTGTGTGAAGAGACTCTAAGTGGTCCTGCTTTGGCCCTGGACTCGTTCCTTGAACCATTCTCTATGAACAATGGAACAGTTTACGGTCATTGGCCAGACTCAAGTCTATGGGTAGTGGAAGTGATTGGACAGTCCAACCAGAGCCACATGGTACCAGGGTTGGGGGTACTATTTCAGCAATAAAAGAGGAGTGCAGAGTAAGAAAAGCTACATGCAGGCAGTGTCAATATTGTTAGACCCATTTTACAGATGAAAAAATTTTAACAGTAGACTTGAACAAATTAAGTGTCTGTTAATGATGGCCTCAAATTTCTTTAACAGAAGATTAAACCTTCCATTTCCTAAGATAGATGAAGTTTCAAGTATGCAGTAACACAGTGAATTAAACTCACATCAAAGTAAAAATGTCTGTTATAAGATCTCTCTCTGAGAGTCTGTCTTATTTAGGGAGATGAGTGCAATGTGTATAAAGGAGGAAGGTTATATACAGTAAGGAGAGCTATTTGAATCCTTGTCATTTCCCCTCTAGACAGCAGACTTTTTAAAGAAAGAATCTGTGACTTCCCTCCGTTGTCCCCTGCAGAGCTTGGCACTGATAGCAAACAGCAGTAAATGTGAGCCAAGTAAAGAGAAAAACATGCGCACCCAGTGCTTGTCCTCTTTTCCTTTGTGAATGGTCACAAGTTAATATATCACCTTCAGTGCTTTGCCCACTGATGGACAAGACTGATCTTCTGCACTGGCAAAAACTGAAGGTATTTGGAAGGGATTTGAGAACAGTGCAAATAACCTAGAATCGTGAATTTACAGATTAGAGCTCAGTTTTAAATAGCATGTGATTCAACTCCTCTAATTTTATATATCAGAGAATGGATGCCAGAAAATGCATATCAAGCCCCAAATTTTCAGGGGGGGGGGGGGGGGGAGAGTCAGAAGCATGCGGGTTGCTGTCCTTGGTTCTGAACCATTCCTCCACGCAGAGATGCTTTTTCTGATATCTGACATTTGTACTCCTGTCCAGCCTCTCCTGGTGCTATGAGTTTTTATGTATTTTTGTTTCAAGATAAATGTGGGGAAGTATACGTTATTTACTACCTCCTAGAAAAGAGAATTGAGCCTTGTACCAAAATATATAAGTTATTCCGCAAACCTTTGATAGTTCCTGCACTTTTCTGACAATCATTCACTCTCTCCTTCCCAGGATCTGCTGCCCTCCAACGAAGTGTATCTATTTTCCCCAAGTTCATAAATGAACTGGAAGTCCCAGGACTCCTGAACTCTCTGTTGGGTTCCCTTCCACTCACAACCACACTTCACTGTCTCACTAATACCTAAAAATTCTATTCCAAAAGTCTTAAGACTAAGGCATTGTCACCCGCCTTAGACACCTGTATGTTAATTACCTATGGATGCATAACAAATCACCCCCAAACTAAGGGACTTATGACAACAAATATGTATTACCTTACAGTTTCTGTGGGTCAGTAATTCAGAAGCAGCTTAGCTGAGACATTCTCTCTGAGGGTCTCTCATGAGGTGGTAGTCAAGATATCAGCCTGAGCTTTAGCCACCTGAAGGCTTGATCTTGGGCTGAAAAAGCAGCTTCCAAGGTGGTTCATTCTCTTGGCTGGAAAGCTGGTGGATGGAAAGCCTCAGCTCCTCACTGTGTGAGCCCCTCAACAGTTTACTTGAGTATTCTTGCAGTATAGCAACTGGCTTACCCCGGAATGGGCACCTCAAGAGACTGAGGTAGAAGTAACCATGTCCTTTATGACCTAGCTTCTAAATTCATATACCATCACTTCCACTAGCCCAACAAACCAACCTGATACAAGACTATGAACACTAGGATGCATGGCTTTTTTGGGGGGAGCATCTTATGCATTTTTATCATAGCTCTCAACTCACTGTATTATCATTACCTTTCACTTGCACAGCCTTCTGTGGCAGACAGTTGTCTGCTTACCAACAGCCATTGTCCCCATCCTCCTGGCTACAGAACTTGCTCTTGTTCAGGTATTAGAAAGCACTTCTTCCCAGAGATTAGCAAACTATGGCCCATGGCCTGGTTTTGTACAACCCATGAACTAAGTATAGTTTTAACATTTTTTAAAGGTTGTAAAATTTAAAAGAAGAAGAATGTGCAACAGAGACCATACTGTGCACACAAAACCTAAAATTTTTTGTTGCTGTCCCTTTACAGATGAAGTTTGCTCATCCCTGGCCTAAGTCACTGATGTCAATCCCATTCCCAACTGACCCCATTTTGACATGAAGGATATAAGGGAAAGCCTACCAGACACTGAGGAGCGTCTGGAAAGGAGTTTTCTACCTCCTTAAAAAATGGGTACATCAGAGGATATCCCTTATGCTTTTCATCAATCCTGCTATGGGGATTGTTTGGCAAGAATGAAATTGTGGCAGCTGTTTTGCAGCCATGAGGAGAAAGCCAACAATACTGTATTCTGGAAGAGCAGACTCAGATATCTGACATTAAGTTGCTCAGTTAACCAATCCTAAAATACCCTATTTCCAGATTTTTGTTATGTGAGAAAATTAAAACTATCTTTAAGCCATTGTTTGGGAATTCTGTTACTTGTAGCCAAAAACATTCTAAATTATATGTACCCTCTAGTAGACAGTAAACTTTAGAGGATAAAATGTATGTTGATCATAGAATTACTTATTTATACAATAAGATCTGGCATAGAATAAAGTTCTAAGTATTAGTTGTCTAAATCATGGTTTCTCAACATCAGCGCTATTGACATTTGGAGCAGAATAATTCTCAGTGTAAGGGTTGTCCTGTACAATGTAGAATGCGGCAGCATCTCTGTTGCCACCCACTAGATGCTACTAACACTCCTATCTCCAAGCTGTGACTAACAAAAATGTTTCCAGATATTTCCAAATGTCCCCTGGGGGGCAAAATGACTCCCAACTGAGAACCACTGGTCTGAATGAATGATTTTTAGGATATTAATTTCAATCATAAATTATTATGCAAAACTTCAGATTAAACATGGGGTTTAGTCAGACTGTGGTGAAAGCATAGAGGCCTTGGAGACAAAGGGGTACAATTGAGAGGGCAAGTTGAGACCATAAAGACAAAGGAAGAGTTGGAGGGGGCACTGTAATTTCAGCCATTTCTCAGGCTGGTGGGGCTCAGAGACCACCACTGCTAGCTCCTCTTCTGGTCCTGTCTGGTATATAGAACTTACTGGAACATAATGAGAAAAGTTCTTTGGTCTATGTCTTAAACTCGTCCTGAGGACCACAGAGGGCCAGATGAAAAGAAAGAAGTGTGATCTTACTGATGGTGCCCAGAGAGTTCAGGGAGACTGTAGCCCTTTGGGGCAAAGGTTTTGATAAAGGATGTATACTGGGGGAGGAAGATTAGAAGACAGCACACAGCCCAGACATGTGTGGCTCAGCTGGTTGGACATCACCCCATAAAATGAAGAGTTGCTGGTTCAATTCACGGTAAGGGCACGTGCCTGGGTTTGGTCCCTGGTTGGAGCACATACGAGAGGCAACCAATCAATGTGTCGCTCTCTCCCTTTCTTCCTCCCTTCTCCTCCCTCTAAAAATAAATAAATAAATAAATAGAATCTGAAAAAAAGATAAGAAGATAGCACACAAAAATAGTTGGAAAACCACAATGCAGTAATGAGAAAAATATGTCAGTGTATCAGTGTGGTTCCCTGCAACATGTCTGACTCTTTTGAAAATACAAAAGAAAAGTTCCCATCAAACTGTTTTCTGTCAGTTCTGGTCCCTGAAAGATTGCAGCATATGGAGTGTGGTCTATCTTGGGGGTCTCCTCACTCAACTTCACCAAATGGTGGCTGTAATTATGTCAGTAAATGCCTCTCAAATTACAGCTTTTTTTTCCTCCGTAAAAGAGTGAACACTTTAACAGGAATGTTGAGTAGGCCACAAAGAAACAGGTACTGCAGTGCTTCTTGGAAGAGATGTTAGAGAATGCAGCTCACCACTCTGAAGGCTGATTTCCTAGAAAGAGCCTGGAGCAAAGAGGTGAAAGGCTGGAGTTCCAATTCAGACTCACTAGTGCAAGCTTCATGACCTTTTATTAGGCACATCCCTCCATCACCCTGAGCCGAGGTGTTCTCCGCTGTGAATTAGGAGGATTAAACAAGACTGTCTACATGAAACAGCTTAACTACAATGATCTAGTAAAAGTGTTTACCTGGGATCAAAGAATTGCAATTCTGGATACACAGATTTGGGTAGCAACCCAAGTAGTGTCCCACTAGGGAGCAAAAGTCAGAGGGTTTTTTCAGGGGAAAATAAAAATCAATGTTTGCTGAAGTTGTTTACAAAGAGTTATGATTATGTTGGTGGCAGAAAGCTAGTTTTAGGGAAATATGAGTGGTTTAGGGGACTAAGCAAAAGTGCTACTATAGCAAGTTGCAGGTGTCCTTCATAGAGTCGTTGGAATAGCTGTGGTTTGGCCCCATTCAGAAGTTCATGGTTCCACCTGGTGAAGATGTGCATAAGGTCCGTCTCCTTAATGGCCTCCTGGCTCCATTTAAAAACCCTTGACATAGTGACTCCACTTTATTTCACCTTTCACACCCTTTCCCCTAGTTTTTGACCTGACTAAATCCTACTTTTTCCTTACAACCCAGTTTAACAGTCAGTCTCCCTATGTTATAGGGTGAATTGTGTTCTCCTTCACATATTCAAGTCCTAATCCACAGCCCCTTTTTGAAGATAAAGCTTTTTCAAAAAATTGATTTTTGAGGCAGAGAGGAAGGGAGAATCAGAGAGAGAAACATCAATTTGTTGTTCTACTTATTTATGCATTCATTGGTTGATTCTTATATGTGCCCTGACTGGGGATTGAACCTGCACTGTTGGCATATTGGGAAGATGCTCTAATCAACTGAGCTACTTGGTCAGGGCCTAGAGACTGAGCCTTTAAAGTAGTAATTAAGGTGAACTAAAATGATATGACTGGACCTTAATCCAATATGACTGGTGTTCTGATAAGAGATTAGGACACAAACATACTCAAGAAGGAAGGTCGTGTGAAGGTGGTTTTGTGCAAGATAAGGGGAGAGGCCTCCGAAGAAACTGTGGGGATCCAGAATGAGTCACTCCAAGATGTGCAGGTTGTTTTGAGCTAAAGGCAACTTTAGTAGCCACAGACTCAAGAGAAATTTCTGCCCCTCCCTTAATTACCTAGAAGAACTTGAATAGAGATCTTACCTATAATAAGAGATTATCACTTACATGGCAGGGAAAATCTTGTACTTACCAAACACCTGTTCTTGTCATTCTGTGGTGACCTTTTGAAGTCCCCAAGGTGCATTACCACTTCCCTAGCTCAAGATGTTTTATATACCTCAATCTCCCTTTCTATCTCTGAACCTCTGCTGCATGTGGGGTCTTTGACTCTCTCATGAATACAGGGTTCCCATATATATATATATATGCATGTATTAAATTTGGTTATTTTTCTCTTGCTGATCTGTCTCATGCCTATTTGATTATTAGTACAACCAGATGAACCTTGAGGGTAAAGACAAGTGTGTGTGCCTCCCCAACAAAATCAACCCTGCTGAAACTTTGATCTTGGACTTCTAGCCTCCAGAACTGTGAGGAAATGAATTTCTGTTGCTTAAGCCACCCACATTGTGGTACTGTGTTACACAGCCCTAACAAACTTATATACCCCAGGAAACCTTCAATAGCTTCCTGGAGACAAGCCATGACATTCCCACGCCATTCTTTATTTTCCTTTTCAAAAAACATCAGGTGGAATTGTCTGCTTTATGTTCTGTCTCCTTCTTAGTGTGTGGATGTATATGGGTTGATGGGATGGCTTGAGGGGTAGATGACTGAAGGTCTTGAGGTCAGGAATTGTCTGTCTCTGCATCATTAAGACCTGCCTGAATGCCTATAGGCATATAGAGGGCATGTCATATGTTTTCCATAGATGGATGGATGGATATGAATGAAAAAATGTCACGTCAGTTGTCCAGATAACTTAGGCAAATACAAACTCTCTCACTGAAGAAGGGACATGGATTTTAAGCAGTATCTTCTTAGTTTACCTAAGTTCACTAACTTCTAATAAAAGTAGCTATAACTCATTAGACATTTGAAGTCATAGATTTCAAATGTCCCTCAAATTTGGTCCTAGAATCATTAGTAGTCAAAGAAAATATTCTAGTGGGTTTTCCATTACTTATGTTTCTTGGTTCTGGGTCTTGCCATTTCTGTATCCCAGTTCCCATAGGAGTCCGGAGAAGACAGCAGAAGGAGAAGATGGAAGGGAGAAAAAAAGATTCTTGTGTAGCTGGGAATCCACAAAAATCTGACCTTGGTACCTCCTGCTACAGCTCCAATCCATTTATACTGATTGCATGGGAAAACAATGGGCCACCATTTTTCATGTAACCATCTTTTAAAGTGCATATTGACAGAGTTTAAAAGAGTAAGCCCAAAATTAGAGAAGTTCTTTCAAAAGACAGAATCCCAGTTTATGCTTTTAGTAATTGAAATCACCTGTAGCATAAAGACTAGTTCATCTTTTTTTGATATTTGAATAACAAACAATGGAAAGCCATGAAAATCTAGAGGGAGCAATTGCAGGGAGAAAGAAAATTAAGAGCTTGCAAGTACTTCAGTTCTATGAACTTTGTCAGCTAAGTGTTCCTTTTAATTACTATTGACTTTTTTTTCTGCTCTAGAAAATTTTCTATATTGCATTTGTAATAAAATCTCTGGCAATTACATTTATTACATTGCCTTGTTTTCCAGGTGTCTTTTTTATTTTATATAATGCTACTTTCTTTTAGGTGAACCTGATAATAACCAAGCTACCAGGTGAAAAGTTTCTCAAGGTATGGCTGGAATAATTTGTACCTGCACAGTTTCCATTTTACAGGCTGGTGTTCATGTAACAAATCTAGGCCACAAGATAGGTTTGGGTTTTTTTTTCTCTTTTTTAACTTGGGTAAGAGTAAATATCTCCAGACCTTTAATTGCATAGTATTTTATTTGCTAAATTATGCAAATCAATACACTCTAAATGAAATACATGCCTACTTTAAAGAGAGTTCCCCTTGGTTTTGAAACTCACTTTAACAAGCTATCAATCAGAGGCTGATTTTAGAGGTAGCAAAAGTGGTTAGTAACAGTGGGATTTCTGGCCATTTACTATTGATTTTCATAATAGTTTTTTAACCCTATATGTCAATTCAAGTTTGTCACAGATTATTGTGCACATAGAATAATTCCTTTTACAGTATTGCAGGGGAGGAAAGGCCAGTGTATTGGGAATAAATGCCTGATTACTTAAGATTATTTTGCTTGAACAGAATTTATTTTATTTTAACTGAATCTATCAATTATCCTGACAGTGTTTTGGCTCTGAGCATCTTGGCTTTTTTGGATGGTGAAGAAATGGGAGATAGATTGATCTGTAAATCAAGTCAATAAAGTCAATTTTACAAGTTTCATTAGTAATATTTTATAAATGCAGCACAGGACTTGTGTCAAGTTGAGAGAATCAAGGTCATGACTCAATTTTTACCACTTAAAACCCATTTCTAGACACAGTTTCCTCACAAGTTCAAATGAGGTTTCATGATACCTACCTCATTCTACCTTCCTAAACTGGCACAGAACCTAAATGAGATTGTAGAAAGGCTCCTTCAAGTTTAAAGCACACAAAAAGCTAAGACATTACAGGCTTTCTTGTTTACTGAAAGGTATTGTTAGATTAAAAACAATAAAGGACACAGAAGCCTCTCAGAATAAATATCTGGAACCAGAATCTTCCAGGATTTATGAACCCTGGCCAATAAAACAGAAATTAAACACCCATTACCACAGGAGTGAACTCAGATGAATGTGGAGGCCCTTTCCCTGAATGTTAATTAGGAGATTCCAGTAGGCGCTCAGGCAGGGCGTGCTTTATTGGTTCATCAGTAAGGAGCTCTTGCTAACGAACTAGCATAAAACATCCTCTCAGGAATCAGTCCTGTCTTTTTCTCCGGAGACCACAAACTCAAAATAATTTACATGGCACAAAATCTACTTCTTCCATTCTCTAAAACAATAATGAGAAACAGAAGACTGGGTGGAAAAATAAGGAATTGCAAGGATTCAGGGGCTTCTATTTTCATTTCTTCATTAGGCTCAAAGATACTTACTTGTCAGGCCCAAATTCCCTAGAAGGCAAAAAAACAAAAGAACTCAGGTTTGCACAGGGCCTCTGAGTTAGGGCTGCATATACATGGTGCCAGCATTTGCCAGCCTGTGGGTTAAAGATTCACTCCCAAACTGTTGATTTTAGCTCCTAAAGCAGAACTTGCACAGTGTGTCATTGTATACTCTTGCAGCCCAGCCTCCCTGCGGAAGCCACTGCCTATCCATCATTCGAGGAGGGCTCCCAGACTGTGTTCCTCCCAGTGCCCTCAACGAACATGGGGCAGCTGTGCCACTGCAGTGCTCGGGTCCCTCAGTACCCCTCCATGCTCTCCCACATTCCAGCCATCAGTATGGGGAAAGGATCCCCACACTATTGAACCTGATCCCTGCTGGTGCATAGAGTCTTCCCTGGTCTTTGAGGAACTTCTTGTACTCTGACGTTCCTCCTGCCTTCCCTGAGACTCAAGATAAATTCATTAGACAACGACGGGTGACAAAACTCTATTATCCCTACTGAACCAGTCCTTCCCTGCCACATATAAATAGATAAATAAATCCTTACTTTCCTTTAGCCAATGAAACAAAAGCCACCTTATGGAAAAATTTGTGAACCAAAGGCCTACAAGAATCAACAGCCTGTACCCAAAAAAGGAGCAATACCATCTAGGTATGTATTTAATGGAATTAAAAGCAAATATCTACACAAAAGCTTGTACATACACATTGATAACAATATCATTCATAATACCCCAAAATGAAAGGAACCCAAATGCCCTTCAATAGATGAATGGATAAATAACATGGGATATATTCACATGATAGAATAATATTAAGCCATAAAATGGAAGAAATGCAAATACATGCCACAACATGGATGAACCTCCAATATAGTATGCTATGAAAAAGCCAGATACAAAGATCACATATTGTCTGATTCCATTCATGTGAAATGTCCAGAATAGGTAAATCCACAAAGAAAGAAAGTACACTGGTGGTTTGCCAGAGGAAGCAGGGAATGGGGAGTGACTGCTAATGGGTGTATTGTATCTTGTGGAGTGAATAGAATATTCTGGAATTAGATAGTGGTGATGGTTGTACAATTCTGTGAATACCCTAGACTTAAAAGGTTAATTGTATGGTAGGTGAATTAGACCTCAATTTTTTTTTTATCCTCACCTGAGAACATGCCCAGTGACCTTAGAGAGAGGGGATGGATGGAAGGGAGAAAGGGAGAGAAACATCAATGTGAGAGAGAAATATTGATGGGTTGCTTCTCTCATGCACCCCTACTGGGGACCAAACTCAACCTAGACATGTGCCGTGACCAGATTTGAACCCACAACATTTCAGTTTGCATAAATACAAGCAACGAACCAAACCACACTGGACAGTGCTGCATCTCAATTTTTTAAAAAAACTTTAAGTGAGCCCTGACCAATGTGGCTCAGTTGGTTGAGCATTGTCCTGCAAACCTAAAGGTCACTGGTTCAATTCGCGGTCACGGTACATACCAAGGTTGCAGGTTCAGTCCCCAGTGAAGGTGCATGTGAAAGGCAACAGATCAATATTGCTCTCTCACATTGATGTTTCTCTCCATCTCTTTCTCCATTCCTTGCCCTCTCTTTAAAAATAAATAAGTAGAAGACGGCGGCATAGGTAAAAACCGTTCACATCCTTGCACAACCACATCAAAATTACAATTAAATTATAGAACAACCATCAGTCAGAAATGTCAGAAATCGAGTTGAATGGAAGTCTGACAACTATGGAATTAAAGAAACCACATCCATCCAGACTGGTCGGAGACACAGAACAGGCTGGTCCCGATAAAAATTTGGGAGGGATGTCTCAGGAGTGATGAGTCCCAGCCCCACACAACGCAAGGCCCCCCAGCCCAGGGTACGAGTGCAGAAAGATAAGTCTCCATAACTTCTGGCTGCAAAAACTAGCAGAGATTGAGTCAGTAGAAGAAATTTCCAGAGTCCCAAGCAGTTCCTCTTAAAGAACCTACGCACAAACTTACTCAGACTCACTCCCTCTGAGCTTCAGCACCAGGGTTGCAGCTCGAAAGGCACCAGTCACATACAGGGAGGAACTGCAGTGGCTCACATCAAGGAGAGAGCTGGGGACAGCTTTCTCCCAGACAGAAAGGTGGGCAGAGCCCCAGAATCAGCAGGCGAGTACCATATCTGAGACTCCATCAATGTGGCTAACACAGTTTGCACTGCCCTGGAGATCCCCTGAGGCTTCGTCCCACCCAACTTGCAGCTGTTAACAGTAGCTTTTCCATATGAATGGCTGGTCTTGGCTCACACTCCACAACTTCCTATATCTTCTCAAACAAGCAACAGCTGGCCTCAGAGCCCCCAGCCCCCATACCTCTTGCTAAGTGGCCGCAGGCATGGCATTAGCAGCAGCCAGCCTGGATTCACAGCTTGGCTTTACCTGCTAATCTCCAAGCCTGGCACAAGTAGAAGCCATCTCAGATTGCTTTATAGCTCAGGCAGGGTGGCCCTAGGAAAAACGCAGATAGGGGCTGAACTTGGCCTGCACCACCTGGGAAACTCCAGGGCCTGTGCACCCAGTGGACAGCTACAGGCCATGTTGGAGTACCAGGACCCTGCCCCCGCACAGCTGATCCTCCACAGAGGGCTGAGGCTTGTGGTCACAGTCAATCCTTGCAACTGACTGGCCTGGGCAAATCCCACCCATTGACCTGACAAGAGCAACCAAGGCCCAACTACAAGAGGAGGGTGTGCTCAGCCCACAAGAAGGGCACATCTCAAGTACCCAGCTTGGGTGATAGGGGAGGTTGTGCTACGGGACCCTATAGGACATCTACTACATTAGGCCATGCTGCCTAAGACATGGAGTCATAGCAGCTCTTCCTAATACATAGAAACAGAGACAGGGAGGCTGCCAAAATGAAGAAACAAAGAACCATGGCCCAAATGAAAGAACAGATCAAAATTCCAGAAAAAGGATTAAACAAAATGGAGGTAAGCAATCTATCAGATGCAGAGTTCCAAACACTGGTTATAAGAATGCTCAAGGAATTTAGTGAGGACCTCAACAGCATAAAAAAGATCCAGTCAGAAACAAAAGATACACTAATAGAAATAAAGAACCACTTATAGGGAAACAACAGAAGAGTGAATGAAGTTGAGAATCAAATGAATGCTTTGGAGCATAAGGAAGCAAAAAACAATGAGTCAGAATAACAAGAAGAAAATAGAATCCAAAGAAATGAGGATAGTATAAATGGCCTCTGGGACAACTTCAAGCATTCCAACATTCACATCATAGGGATACCAGAAGGAGAAAAGAAAGCAAGAAAATGGAAATCTATTTTAAAAAATAATGAAAGAAAATTTCCTTATTTGGTGAAGGAAATAGAAAGGCGAGTCCAGGAAGCACAGAGAGACCCAAACAAGATGGATGCAAAGAGGCCCACTCCAAGACACATCATAGTTAAAATGCCAAAGGTTAAAGATAAAGAGAGAATCTTAAAAGCAACAAGAGAAAAGCAGAGAGGTACCTACAGGGGAGTTCCCATAAGACTGTCAGCTGATTTCTCAAAATAAACTTTGCAGGCTAGAACAGACTGGTAAGAAATAGTCAAAGCCATGAAAAGTAGAAACCTACAGCCAAGATCGCTCTACCCAGCAAAGATGTCATTTAGAATCGAAGGGCAGATAAAGAAGTTCATCATCACCAAACCATTATCACATGAAGTGTTAAAGGGGCTTATTTAAGAAAAAGGAGATCAGAACTATCAACAATGAAATGACAATAAATATGTACTTATCAACAATTAATTCTAAAAAACAAAATAATCAAACAAGAAGAATAGAACTAGAATCATGAATACAGAGAGAGTTTTGATGGTTGCCAGATGGAAGGGGGACGAAAGGGAATGGGTGAAGAGGTGAGGGGAGTAAGATGCACAAATACCATATTTTGCCATGTATACCACACACTTTTTTGCCCAAACTTTTGAGGGAAAAATAAGGATGTGCATTATACATGGGTAGTACTAATTCCCACACGTAATTCATATTAAACATGGGAATCAGTACTAAAATGTGGATTCACATTACATATGGCAAAATACAGTAGGTAGTTACAGAATACCCATGGGGATATAAAGTACAGAATAGGAAATGGAGTAGCCAAAGAATTTATACTTGTGACCCATGGACACGAACATGGTGTGGGGATTGCGCAAGCGAGTGCAGGGTGCAAGGCAGAGGTGAGGGGCAAATGGGAAAAAGTTTGGACAACTGTGATAGCATAATGAATAAAAATAAAAATTAAAAAAAAAGAATGAAGCCAGCACAGAGGCAAATCATGACCAGGGATGAGAGACAAGCAGATACACCTGCTGCCATGTTTTGAACACCTGGATCAGCCATGTCTGAAATTTATCCCCCCATGCTATTCAAACACATGAGCCAATAAATTGGTTTTTTATTCTTCAGTAAATAAATAAATAAAATCTTTAAAAAAACGTAAAAATTTTAAGTGAGGAATGGGGAAAAAGAATCATCAGCTCTCCAGTTCCTTCTAACAAAACCAGACTTGGGCTCAGCCTATCCATTCTGCTACGCTTCCCTCCCAAGGACTGTAGTGATGTGGGAAGCATCAAGACGGCTTCCCTGCCCCCAAACCCTTTGCTACCTACTCACTGATGCATGAAACTCTCCTGTGGAGTTGTATTCTAGAAGTGTTTTTGTTTGTTTACTTCTTTATTATTTTTTAAAATCCTCACTTGAGGATATATTTTATTGATGCTAGAGAGAGGGGAATGAAAAGAGAGAAACACTGATGTGAGACAGAAACATCAATTGGTTGCCTTCATTAGGCACCCAAACCAGCAGCTAAACCTGCAACCTAGGTATGTGCCCTGACCAGGGATTGAACCTGCAACCCTTTGGTTATGGGATAATGCTCCCACCAACTGAGCCACAGTGGCTAGTTCTAGTCTAAGTGTTTTAATACTTTGCTCTTACTCTACACACTTATGGAGCAATGTCTGGGACCAGTTTGTTCTCCAAATGAAGACAGGGATGATACAACTCTTTCTCCCCCCAGTGGGTGTCTTATTACCATGGTTTGATGGAAGGGCTACAAAAAAGAGTCATTCTTCATTTGATCTGAAATTCAAGGATTTTTTCACTCTCTTATTTGAATAGGAGCTTTGAAAGATATTGACCATGCATGTGGCCCTCATGTAGTGGAATATCTGTTGGACATAGAAAGCATGATGTAATCATTTAGTGGTTTAATACTTTGAGGGAAGCCAGAGACAGGGGTCTGAGTCAGCTGGAATCAGACACTATTCATTTAAAAAAAAATGCATTTTGGAGCTGGAATGCTTCAATTTGAAGTCCAGTTTTATCATATGACTTGAAGCAAATTATATAAGATTTTTGTGCCTTGATTTCCTCAACTGTAAAATGGGGATAATAATAGTATCTCCCTCATGATATAGAGAAATTAAATAAATTAATACATAGTAAAATTGTATCTGTTAAATTAAATAACAATACATGCAGAAATTTTAGAACAGTGTTAAACAGCATTTAGAACTGGCCTGTGTTAAGCACTCAGTAAGCCTTAGCTATTGTCATTTCAGAGGATGGCTAGAGAAAAGTCTGCCCTTTACTGCACCTTTCTATGCAAGATTGTTGGGGGAAGTCCAAGAGGCCTGAAGTTGAAGTGAACAGGTGACCTCCCCTCTCCCATGACATTTCCTCTACTTTGCCTGAAGGCTGTCTGCATTAGGCAGGCCCCCAAATCAAGCAGAGGCAGGTGGCTCCTGGACTGTGCTATGTCCTGGGCCACTCAGAGCTGCTGTAAACATTCCCATAAGGGGGTTCAAGGGGGTTCAAGGGGTGGCTCCACAGTCTGGTTGTCCCTAGTCCAGCCCAAACTAAGTGTTTTGCCCCCTGCCAATTGTCCCCCTCATCATGAAAAGCAAAGGGAATATTGCGAAAAACATTCTGAACTGTACTTTTACTATTTTTTAATAAACGGAACAATCAGATTATGGCACTATTATTGATATGTTTGGCAGTATGACAGAATAGGACATTCTAAGGGGCAACTGAAAATAACCCCGCCACCCCTTGCCCCATCATCCTGCATCATACTGCCCTTTCTTGAAGCAGTTATCACTGTCTGAAATTATCTTCCTCATGTTCTTGTTTGCTGTAATGTAGAACCATTGGCATTGCAGAATGAGGGTTCCAGGAAGTCATGGTTCTTGTCTGCCTTTCTTGTTACCGTTGTATCCTCAGAACCTGGAAAACTGGCTGGCACATAGTAGACATCCAGTGACTATTTCTGGAATGAATGGCACTAATCCCAGTGCCCAGAAATGTGTCTGTTCTCTACCAATGATCACCTCTCAGAATTGCTCCATGCCCTCCCTTTGGGCCTCTGAGAAGCACGGAGCAGGTCAGAAACTCTCACACACACAGTACAATCTCATGACATCATGGATGATTGGACCTGGAGTGGACTCCTTTCCTGAGCTAAGATATTCATAATTTCTTTCTTGGAAATTTAGGTTTGGCACTCAGAGACTATGGTTAATAAGTTTATGTTTAGGGTCAAGATGGAGGCATAGGTAAACATACTTTGCCTCCATGCACAACTACAGCAAAAATTACAACTGGAATACAAAACAAATATCACCCATAGTTATCATAAAATCAAACTATATTGGTCCAACAATCAATGATTTAAAGAAGCCACATTCATCCAGACAGGTAGAAGCGCAGAGACATGGAAGTGTGGAGAGGCACAGAGAGGCAGCAGAATGGGCAGTACCACATTCATACATTGTGGGTAAAAATTGGAGGCATACCTTGGGATTGAGTTATTCCAGCACCAGACCAGACCACCCAGCCAGGGTTCCAGCACCAGGAAGATAAGTCCACATAACTTCTGGTTGTAAAACCCCATGGGAGTTGGGGGCAGTAGAAGAAACTGATGGATTCTCAAGAGACTCCTCTTAAAGGGCCTGCAATGGACTTAGGACTCAGGCAGACCACCCCCTCCGGGATTCAGCCCCAGGGCAACAGCTAGAGGGGCACAGGTGACATACAAAAGAGAAAGAGAGGAAGTGAAGTGACTGGCAAGAGGGTGAATGCTAGCAGATAGCATCCTCCAGAGGCCAGGCAGCAGATTTTCCCATCTCTGAGCCCTCGCTCATAAAGAGCCACAAAGTAGTGAAATGGGTCGTGCTGCCCTGGCAACTACCTAAGGCTCTGCCCCCACACAATTTATAGGTGCCTTTTCTATAATAGACCATGGTACTACCGGGAATCAAAGCAGCACTACCTCATACACAGAAGCAACACAGGGAGGCTCCCAAATTGAGAAGACAAAGAGATATGGCCCAAATGAAAGAACAAAACAAAACCCCAGGAAAATAACTAAATGAAATGGAGATAAGCAACCTATCAGATGCACAGTTCAAAACACTGGTTATCAGGATGCTCAAAGAACTCACTGGGTACTTCAACAAGATAAATAAGACCCAGGCAGAAATGAAGGTTGCATTAAGTGAAATGCAGGTTGCATTAAGTGAAATAAAGGAAAATCTACATGGAAACAACAGCAGAGGGATGAAATCAATAATCAAATCAGCAATTTGGAACATAGGAAGAAATAAGCATTCACCCAGAACAGCAAGAAGAAAAAAGAATTTTAAAAAATAAGGACAAAATAAGGAGTCTCTGAGACATCTGCAAATATACCAACATCCAAATCATATGAGTGCCAGAAAAAGAAGAGGAAGAGCAAGAAATTGAAAACTTATTTGAAAAAAAAAATGAAAGAAAACTTCACTAATTTGGTGAAGAAAATAGACATACAAGTCTGGGAAGCACAAGAGTCCCAAACAAGTTGTACCCAAAGAGGACCACACCAAGACACATTATAATTAAAATGCCAAAGGTTAAAGATAAAGAGAGAATCTTCAAAGCAACAAGTGAAGAAAGTTACCTACAGGGGAGTTCCCATAGGACTGTCAGCTGATTTCTCAAAAGAAACTTTACAGGCAAGAAGGGCCTGAAAAGAAGTATTCAAAGTGATGAAAAGCAAGGACCTACAACCTAGATTACTGTATCCAGCAAAGCTGTTATTTAGAAATGAAGGACAGATAAAGTGCTTCCCAGACACAGTAACACTATAGAAGTTCATCGTCACCAAGCCATTATTATGTTAAATTTTAAAGGGAACTATATGAGAAAAATAAGATCACAACTATGAACATTAATATGACAACAAATTCACAACTATCAAAACAGAATCAAAAAAACAAACTAAGCAAACAAGAAGAACAGGAACAGAATCATAGATATGGAGATCATTTGGAGGGTTATCAGCTTGGAGGGGGAAGGGGAAGAATGAGGGAAAAGATGCAGGAATTAAGAAGTACAGATTGGGAAGGGGGCAAGATGATGGAGGAGTGAATGTAAGTCACACTGACCTCTTCCCAGGGCCTATCTGTAATTACAACTAAATTGTGGAGAAATCAACTGGAACAGACAACTGAACAATAGTAAGAGAGGAGCCTTATAACCTCGGACAGACAGAAGAATCAGCTTTAGCACAACCTGACTGGTAAGTAGTGCAACAGAGACTTGAGAAGACAGGCTGGGCGCCCACAGGCGGCAGCACCATAGGGATATTTAAATGGCTAGTTGGATACCCCTGAAAAGAGTGGGGTCTAAACAATAAGCGGGGATCTCCAGACTGCAGGACCAGAGCTCAAAAAGTACACAGAAATCAGCCAGCTATGAAAAGAGGCAGGGTTACTCTCCACCAGAGATGTACAGCTGGACAAGCAAAGAGATGTGTAAAGGGCTAATACATAAATTTTTACTTACAGCCACTTACACTGGGCTCAGGCAAAGGGGGGGAACAGAGTGAGTTAGAGATGCCTGAGGAGACACTAAGGAAGGACACTTTAGGGAAAGAAATGAGAGAATAGCAGGCAAGATCCCAGTGCTGACTCATTCCCCCATACAGCAGCAGCCATCTTGCTCAAGCAGACCATTCCTCTGAGCGCCAGAAGTGTAAGAGGATGCAATAACCCCGCTCCCAGGAGGGACTCTGCCATACCTTGGGGTGTCTAAGCCTTACTGCTGCGTGTAGACTGACTAAATTAACAACTGAAGGAGACAGCCACAGATAGTAGATTACTGGAAGTCCCAAACAGTCTGCCAAAGGTCAGACAGGGTCAACATCTGACAACATCAGAGGCAGAATCAGAAAGGAAAACAGCAGTCTCCTACCAGAGAAGTTCAAACCACAAAGTCAGGAAGTCAGACAGTTCAATTGAAGAAGCAGAAGCATAAAACAAGAGTCTTACATATAATGGGAAGACAAAGAAACTTACCCTGATCACAGGGAAAGGAGGAATCCACAGAAAAGGAACTAAATGAAATAGAGGCAAGTAAACTATCAGATATTGAGTTCAAAACAATGGTTCTAAGGAAGCTCAATGAGCTCAGTGACCTCAGAAAGAATTACAAAAAACTACAGGGAAACTATGAGGAACTTATTGCAAACTATATCAGCATAAAAAGGACATAGAAACTATCAACAAGAGGCAAGAGGAAATGAAGAATACAATTTCATAATTGCAGAACACAGTAGAAGGAATAAAAAGCAGGCTAGATGAAGCGGAGGATCAAATCAGCGAGCTGGAGGACAAAGTAGAAAAAAGCTCCTAGAAAGAGAAGGAAAATAAAAGACTCAAAAAGAATGAAGATGCATGTAGGGAAATGCAGGACAACCTGAAATGTAACAATATTCGTATAATAGGGATACCAGAAGGAGAAGACAAGGAAGGGATAGAGAACCTATTTGAAAAAAGTAATGATGGAAAACTTCCCTCATTGAAGGAGAGAAAAAGTCACACAAGACCAGGAAGCACCGAGAGTCCCATTCAAGGGGAACCCAAAGAGGCCTACTCCACGATACATCATCATTAAAATGGCAAATATCAAAGACAAAGAAAGAATCCAAAAGGCAGCAAGGGAGAAACATACAAGGGAGCCCAGATATAGTTAGCAGCTGACTTCTCAACAAAAACCCTACAAGCAAGAAGGGAATGTCAAGAAATATTCCAAATCATGAAAAGCAAAGGCCTGCAACTAAGACTGCTTTACCCAGCAAGGCTCTAAATTAAAATGGAAGGCAAACTAAGGGGTTTCCCAGGCAAAAGAAAGGTAAACAATACACCTCCACGAAAGCAACACTGCAAGACATGCTAAAGGAACTGCTTTAAGAGGATGAAGGAAGAGAATGAGAAAGAGAGGAACACAGGTATAAAAGGAAAAAAATGAATAAACCTATCAATAAGAACTTCAAATGTAAATGGATTAAATATTTCAATTGAAAGACATAGGGTAGCGAAATAGATAAAAAAACATGACCCACACATATATTGCCTACAAGAGACCCACGTCAGAACAAAGGATCTACACAGACTGAAATTAAAGAGATGAAAAAAAATATTCCAAGCAATTGGACAGGAAGAAAAACAGGGGTAGCAATATTTATATTAGACAAAAAGATTTCAAAACAAAGGCCATAAAAAGAGACCCATAAGGACACTTTTTAATACTCAAAGGAAGGATCCATCAAGAAGACATAAACACTGTAAACCTATATGCACCCAACATAGGAGCACACCAATATATAAGGAAAATCTTGGAGGACTTCAAGAAATATATAGACAGCAACAAACTGAGAGTTGGGGATTTTAACACCCCATTCTCAAAAAAGAATAGATCTCCCAAACAAAACATCAACAAGGATATGGTGGAACCGAACGACACATTAGATCAAATACACTTCACTGACACATACAGAACTTTTCATCCCATAGAAGCAAAATACACATTCTCTTCAAATTCACAGGGAACATTTTCAAAGATAGGCCACATGATAGGACACAAAACAAGCCTCAAAAAAATCAAGAAAATTGAAATCATAACAAACATTTTCTTGGACCACAAGGACTTGAAATTAAAAACCAACCTCAAGGAAATAATTCAAAACCAGTCAAAACTCATGGGGACTGAATAGCATGCTATTAAACAATGAATGTGTCAATAATGAGATCAAAGAAGAAATCAAAAAGTTTCTGGAAACAAATGAAAATGAACACAAAACAGTCCAAAACCTATGGCGCACAGCAAAGGCAGTCCTGAGAGGGATGTTCATAGCAATACAGGCCTACCTCAAAAAGATAGAAACATGTCAAATAAACAACATAACCCTCCAGCTTCAACAACAAACTGGAGAAACAACAACAAACAAAGCCCATAGCGAGTAGAAGGAAGGAAATAATCAAGATCGGAGCAGAACTGAATGACATGGAGACTAAAAGAACAATTCAAAGAACCAACCAATCCAGGAGTTGGTTCTTTGAAAAGATAAACAAAATCGACAAGACCTTAAGCAGAATCATCAGGAAAGAAAGGGAGAGGACCCATTTATACTCTCAGAAATGAAAGAAGAGAAATAACAACTGATACCCCAGAAATACAAATGATTGTAAGAAAGTACTAGGAACAATTATACACCCGGGAATTTGAAAACCTGGGTGAAATGGACAAATTTCTAGAAAAATATGACCTTCCAAAACTGAATGAAGAAGGAGCAGAAAGCTTGAATAGACCAATAACAGCGGGTGAAATCGAAGCAGTAATCCAAAAACTCCCGGCACACAACAGCCCTGCACTAGATGGTTTCACAGGACAATTTTACAAACCATTTGAGGAACAGCTAACCCCTGTCCTTCTCAGACTATTCCAAAAAATCCCAGAAGAGGGAAGACTCCCAAACTCTTTTTATGAGGCCAGCATCATCCCAATCTCAAAACCAGATAAAGTCACAATCAAGAAGAAAACATATAAGCCAATATCACTGATGAACGTAGGCGTTAAAATCCTCAACAAAATACTGGCAAACCACATCCAGCAACACATTAAAAAGATCATACACCGTGATCAAGTGAGATTCATCCCAGAGATGTAAGGATGGTTCAATATTCACAAATCAATAAAAGTAAAACAGTATATTTTTTTTAAAAAAAAAAGGAAAGACGAAAAACCACATGATCATCTTGATAGATTCAGAAAAAGCATTCGATAAGGTACAGCAGCCATTTCTGATAAAAACACTCAGCAGAGCGGGAGTAAAGGGAGCATAGATCAACATAATAAAGACCACATATGAAAAACCTACAGCGAACATCATACTCAACAGGCAATAACTAAAAGCTTTCCCACTAAGATCAGGAACAAGACAAGTATGTCTGCTGTTACCACTTCTATTCAACACAGTATTGGAAGTCCTAGCCACAGCGATCAGACAAGAAAAAGAAATAAAAGGCATCCAAATTGGAAAGGAGGAAGTAAAACTGTCATGTTTGCAGATGACATGATAATGTACATAGAAAATGCTATGGACTCCACCTAAAAAGTACTCAACCTAATAAGTGAATTTGGCAAAGCAGCAGGATGCAAAGTCAATATTCAGGAATCAAAGGCATTTTTGTACACCAACAATGACATATCAGAATCAGAAATCAGGAAAAAAATCCCATTTGCTGTAGCAACAAGAAAAATAACGTACCTAAGAATAAACTCAACCAAGGAGGTAAAAGACCTGTACTCAGAAAACTACAGAACACTGAAGAAGAAATTAAGGAAGACAAAAATAAATGGAAGCATATACCGTGTTCATGGGTTGGAAAGATTAACATCATCAAAATGTCCATACTACCCAAAGTGACTTATAGATTCAACACACTCCCTATTAGAATACCATGACATATTTCACAGATCTAGAACAAACATTTCAAAATTTATATGGAACCACAAACGGCCCCGAATAACCTCAGCAATTTTGAGAAAGAAGAACAAAGTAGGAGGAATCACAATAGTTGACATCAAGCTATATGACATGGCCACTGTAATCAACACAGTCTGGTACAGGCATAAGAACAGACACCTAAGTCAATGGAACAGAATAGAGAGCCTAGAAATAAACCCATGTCTCTATGGTCAATTAATATTTGACAAAGGGTGCAGAAGCATAAAATGGAGTAAAAATAGCCTCCTCAACAAATGGTGTTGGGAGATCTGGATGGCTACATGCAAAAAAATGAAATTCGACCACCCGCTTACTCCACACATAAAGATAAACTCAAGATGGATGAAAGGCTTAAATATAATTGTGACACCATAAAAGTCCTAGAGGAGAACATAGGCAGGAATCTCTCGGATATTCCACGCAGCAATATTTTCACCGCTATGTTCCATAGAGCAAGAGACATAAAGGAAAGAATACACAAATGAGACTTCATCAAAATAAGAGGCTTCTGCATGGCTAAAGAAAACATTGGCAAAATGGAAAGAGAACCAACCATATGGGAAAATATATTAGCCAATGATACCTCAGACAGGGGTTTGATCTCCAAAATATATAAAGAACTCACCTGACTCTGCTCCAGGATGACAAACAATCCAAGGAAAAAATGGGCAAAGGACCTGAAGAGACACTCCTCGAAGGAGGACATACACAGGGCCCAGAGACATATGAAAGGATGCGCAGCATCACTAACCATCAGAGAGGTGCAAATTAAAACCACAATTAGATACCACTCCGCAGCAGCCAGAATGCCCATCATAAATAAATCAACAAACACGTGCTGGCACGATTGTGGAGAAAAGGGAACCCTGGTACACTGTTGGTGGGAATGCAGAGTGGTGCAGCCACTGTGGAAAACAGTTTGGAATTCCCTCAAAAAGGTAAAAATGGAACTGTCTTTTGACCCAGAAATTCCACTGCTGGGATTATACCCTAAGAATCCTGAAACACAATTCAAAAGAACCTAAGCACCCTACTGTTCATAGCAGCACAATTTGCAATAGCCAAGTGCTGGAAACAACCTAAGTGCCCATCAATAAATGAGTGGATAAAAAAACAAAGACGGTACATTTACACAATGGAATACTACACAACCGAAATGAAGAAAGGGCTACTACACTTCGTGACAGCATGTATGGAACTGGAGAGCATTATGCTAAGTGAAATAAGCCAGGGCATAAAAGACAAATACCATATGACCTCACCTATAAGTGGAACTTAATCAACAAAACAAGCAAGAAAGAGAATATATAACCAGCAACAATGAACAAGAAAATAAACTGACAATGACCAGAGGGGCGGTGGGAGCAGGGGATTGGGTACAAGAAAGAGAAAGGTCAAGCCAAGAAACATGTGTAAAGGACCCATGGACAAAGCCAAAGTGGAGAAGGATTGAGAGTGCGAGTTGGCGGTGGTTGGGGCAGGGGAAAGTGGTGATTGGAAGATGGAGACAAATGTATTTAAATAATAAAAAAAAATGGTAGATATGGAATAAACAGGGGACTATTAAAAATTGTATAAGAAATAGAATAGCCAAAGAACTTATATACATGATCCATGGACATGAACTAAGAGAGGTGATTGCTGAAGGGAACAAGGGTACTGGGCATAGGGGGCAAATTGAGACAACTGTAATAGCATAATCAATAAAATATATTTTTTATAAAGGAGTTTATCCTTAAAGTAAGAGTCTGTCCTGGTCTGGTCTCAAGCATGAGCAAAGCAAAAAGAGCCAGTATGCAGCTAAAGAGAGTAAAAGCAATTGCAGGGAGGCAGTGTGGAGGTGAGAACAGAGGCAGGTGTAGAGAGAGAGACAGAGTTCCCTGAGCTTTGAGCCACTCACCTAGTCCCTCAGAACCTGGTTATGCCTCCAGCCTTGCTTATTTCTGTCAGTCCGCATTTGTCTGTTTGGCAGCTTTTGTATTTCTTGCACACAAATAATTCCTGACTACAAAACCTTAGCACATAGGAAACATTCACAAAACCTTTGTTAACTCGAATCCATTTTTCATTCATTAATTTGCTCTTTTATTCAGCAAATATTTATTGAGCTGGACACTGGCCTAGAAAGTAGACATGAACAGGTACGCAACAAGTAGACACCATCTCTGCCCTTGTGGCATTCTGGCTGGGTGGAAGTCATTAATCAAATAAAGACAAGAAGAGGAATAGTGAATGTGACTTTATATCACACAGCACTTACTCTGTTCCAGGAATGGTGGTGGGCTCTACACAGACACCTAAGTCATTATTGATATGAAGGGGCTACAATCTGCTCAGAATGGGAACACTCACATTGTTCTTTACCAAAGAACTGAGACATATTTTATCTGATTTTCTCTTCAGACTGATTCCATGAGAATGGCCTTAGAAGATTCCTGTTGCATAAGTAAGCTGGTAAAACTAAGCCCCACAAGTGTTAAGTGACTTATGTAAAGTCACTGAGGCCGGACAGAGGCAGAGCCAGGACTTAGCTTTTGTGTCCTGTCTCCAAAGCCCACTGTTTTTCTTTTTCCTCCTCCTACATAATGCTGCCTCTTCTGTAAGACTGGAAGTGTGCACAAACCATACACGCTGTACAACCTTGCAGAGGGTGCCCAGGCGGGACTTGGTTGTGCTATTTTTAGGATAAAGTCTGCCAAAATAATGTAGACATCACAAGGATGAGACACTTAGCTCTCCCTGCTGAAGCACCACCACGTGGTCTCAGCGGGTCTCCCAACAGTGCTGGGGCTTGGATGGAGGCCCAGGGCCTCCCAAGTGGGCAGTTAGGAAGAATGAAGTTTTCCAGGCTGCCATTTCTTCCCCAAATCTCCTGGCAGCAAGGCTCTGGAACCTGAGTTGCCAGCACTACAGTGAGACAATAAACAACCTGATCACAGAGCTTCCATGGGGCTCAAACCCGCTAATCACGATTACATTACAATGTTCCACAAAATCATGCGCTCCTGGGGGAATCTCATTTTCCTCCCTGCTTACCCCACATTACTGACAGAAGAATAAAAATAATATCCTCATATCTATAAAAATGAATGTCAATAAAACCCTGAGAGCTCAGTTGGTACATTGGAAGCCATAACCGTGTCTTCAGACAGTCTTTCCTCAGAGGAAAATGAGGTCATGAACTAGATGGGTTTTCATTTGACTTTATCAGGCCAAGCCCATCAGAGAAGAGTGAGAGCTGCCACTGGATCTCCCCAGGACCTCCCAACCGCTGCAGCACCTGGACTCCCGCCCAGGGGATGCATTCCAGCCAATTGCCACCTTTCATGACACTACTTATGGACTCAGGCTAGGCTCCTCCTTGAGAGCACCCTGTGAATTATAAGTTACATTCTGTCACTGTTTCTCAGAGCGTAGTCTGTGTAACACCTGCCTTCAAGTCAACTTCATCAGAATAAACATTAAGGTGACTAGATAAATCAATACTTCAAGTCAAGGGCTCCAGAAACCTTCCTTTTAAACATGCACTTCTACCAATCCTTAAGCACAATAAAGTTTGAAAACCACTATCCTACCTTGTATATTCTCCTGCCAGTGTGCCAGAACATGCTGCAGACTAGTCAGTGGCTCTAACATCTGTCCCTCTAGGTCAATGGTTCTCTACCTTAATACTGTCAACATTTGGGCCAGGAAATTTTTGTATGGGGGCAGGGGATTGTCCTGTGCAATATAAGACATTTAGCACCACCCCACAAGACACAGGTAATAACTACCTTCCATTTGTGAAAACCAAAAAGTGGCTCCAAGCACTGACAAATGTCCCCTGGGGGCAAGTCCCACCCCCCCAACCCCACTCCCCACTGAGAAGCACTGCTCTAGGGATGTGGTTTCCAATGCTGGCTGTGCATTAGAATCACTCAGGGACCTTATCTTTGTAAAACTTGGATTATTGGACCATACCCCCAAAAGCTCTCATTTGTTTGATTAAGGATAGAAGGTAGGCACCTATATTTTTAAAGTTTCCCAAGTAATTCTAATGTGCCAGATATAAGAACCACTTCTCTATGTAGACACTTGGAGACAAGGGCCTATTATATTATGAAGCCATATGGATGGAATTATTTGAAGGCCTATGTACCATCAGGACCAAGTGTGCAGATAGGACAATACGAGCCACCTCTTCTGAAGCTAGCAAGTGGATAACTTCAAATACATTCTAAATTCCTCCCTCCTCACCCCATATATAAACAAACTTGGTCAAAACAGAGTTAAAAATAGAACTTTTCTTGATTGCTCGAGGAGCAGATAGCCTCTTCTCTAATAAATGGTATGGTACAGAGATGTGGCAGGTGAAAAAGCTGCAGTCATTTTGGCACAAAGGGAAAGGAAATCAACTAAAGAAAGGAAAGGGTCTCAGAAGAGGGCAGCACCAGGAGACTCACAGGGAAAGAGAATGGGAACCTTGATCTACTTGTGCATGAATGCCACCCTTTTCAGTTATGAGACAAAGTAAATAACCTTTTTTTTTTAAGTAAGTCAGTTTGAGCTGAGTTTTCTGTTATTTACAACCAAAGCATCCTAACCAGTGTACAATTCTAGGCCGATGTCCTCTTGCAACATGGGATTGCTTGGAGACTTGCTACTTAAAGTGCAGTCTTTGCTAGAAATGCAAAATCTCAAGCTCCTTTCCAGATCTACTGAATCAGAAGCTGCATGGTAACAAGATGCCTGAGTGATTCGTGTGAATATTCAAGTGTTAGAAAAAGTGGCTTAGATAACTCACCTCTCAAGCGCTGGACTAGGTGATCAGGAGACAATGATAAGCAAAAAGCAGTCATGGTTACTTACCTTCTCTGACTTGTTAGATGCCTTGCTTTATACTTGGCAACACTGCATCTTCATCAATTCATTCATTCTTTCAACAGATGTGTAATTAACACTACACTTATAAATTCAACAAAATTAACAAAAATATTGAAAAATAAGCAAAGAAGAGAGAGGGGGCAGTATTGCTTTTAAAAAGCTCACTGTCTATTTGAAGAAAACAAATAGTACTCCAAGTACAAACAAATGCTAAGGTCCAATTATACAAGTGCTACCCTGGAGAGGTACATGGGGCCATGGTGGAGATTTGATGTGATTAGCATGGTCAGGCAAGCCTGCCCTGATGAGATTTGAAGGGTGAGTAGAGAAAGCTGGGACAGGTGGAGAGGAGAATAACCAAGGTAGAAGAGAGGATGATGCAAAAGTCATTCACATTCAGGGAGAAGCAGGATGAAATCAATGAGCTTCAAGAGGACAGGGGCTTTGGGATGCAAAGAGCTGAACTGGGGATGGGAAGGTTCCCAATGGGTTGAGAGGGATGGTCGAGGCTCAGGCTTTACAACACTTTAAAATCCATGTTAGGAAAAAATAAAATCCACCTTAGGAAGCTTTCCCCTTTAATCCCCATACTGTCAGAAAACTATAGATGCACTTTGTTTTATTGTGATAGGAACACTTAGCATCAGATCTACCCTCTCCGCAAATGTTTGCATGTACAATGCATTACCGTTGACTGTAGGTTGACAACATTGTAAAGCAGATCTGTAGAGCTTATTCAACTTGATGGAAACTTTATGCCAGTTGATTAGTAATTCCTCTTTTCCCCTCCCCCAGATCCTGGAAACCACCATTTCACTCTGATTCTATGAATTTGACTATTAGTTACCTCAAATAAGCAGAATCAGGTAGTATTTTACTTCCTGCACCTGACTTACTTTACTTAGCATAATGTCCTCTAGGTTCATCCATGTTGTTGTATATTGCAGATTTCTTTTATTAAGGCTAAATAGTACTCCACTGTGTGTCTGTGTGTGTGTGTGTGTGTGTGTACACATTTTCTTCATCCACTCATCTGTCAATGGACATGTAAGTTGTTTCCACAAATTGACTATTGTGAGTGATGCTGCCATGAATATGGGAGTGTTAATATCTTGCCAAACCCTGATTGTTAATTCTTTTGGTTAAATATCTAGAAGTGAACTGTTGGATCACATGTTAGTTCTACTTTTAACTTTTTAAGGAACAGCTACAGTGTCTCCCATAGTGGTTACACCATTTTGCATTCCAACTAATAATGTGCAAGTGTTCCAATTTCTCCACATCCTCACCATCCTTTGTTTTTGGGGGGTCTTTTTTGATAATAGCTACCTTGACACATGTGAGGTGATATCTCTCTGTGGCTTTGATTTTCACTTTCTTGATGATTAGTAACGTTGAACATTTTTTTCATATATCTGTTGCCATTTGTATGTCTTTGGTGAAATGTCTATTCAAGTCCTTAGCCCAATTAATCAGGTTGTTGTTGTTGCTGTTATTATTATTATTATTATTATTATTATTATTATTTTACTATTGAGTTGTAGAAGCTCCTTATATAGTTTGGAGCTTAACCTCTTATCAGATAGATGGTTTGCAAATATTTTTTTTCCCATTCCGTAGAATCCCTTTTTACTATGTTAGTTTCTTTCTTTGCTGTGCAGAAAGTCACTGAAGCATTTAATATAGCCCCTTCCAGAACACACAGCTTATTTATTGAGAATGGTACAAAAGCTGAGCCCTTCTGCCAACGTCTGTGATCTTGTCTTTCCTCACAATTTCTCAACCAAGTAGAGTAGGCCAGCAAGGGTTAGCATGTTCACACCATGCTTGTTATTTGGGGCTGACAGGCAAAACGGGACAACAGGTCAGGCTGACCTGGACTGAAGCAGTCTCTATATCTTTGTTGTGAGGGCCACTGAAGGTGACATCATCATTACTTGACTCTCAGCACTTTGGGCCACACACCCAAGCCCAAAGGAGGTCATAATTAATATCTGTTGGCTGAATACCCTAGCTCAGGCTCCTTAACCATAGTGAGCTTCAGTTTCCTTGTCTGTAAAATAGGATAATAATAGCACCTGCTTCCCAGTGTTGTGTTACAGAGGTGACTGTGTGAGTACACAGCACAGCACAAGGCACATGCCACATTTTCCCCACACAATACACAAATACATGTTCATGAGTGTGCATGTGCACACACACACACATATAGGGAATCCCAAAGGAAAAATAGTATGAGCAGCTAATTCCCTCCACCAGCTACTGTAATCTAAAACAGAGAGCCTATTAAATATTATCCAATGGTTTTGTGAGTGGATGAAAAGATGTCCTCATTTACTACTATCTCATAGTTTCTGATTCAGTCTCAAAGTCAGCCTGTTAATAGCTGATCCTCTAGGTGCCATACTATACATTTTTTTAAAGTTCATACTTTTGCTGTTCTAGCAGCTCAAAAACTGCCTCTTAATAAATTTATCTTGGTATTTCAAGTTCCTCTGGTTTGGAGACTTGGAGATAAGCCTTTGTTGTAGCCTGAAATTTGACCTCCTGTGCCTCTGTATGGATCCATGAATGAGGAGGCTATGATTCTTGAAAAGCCTTGGGTTGGGTCTAAGTGAGACACAGATGTGGCTGACAGTCACTTTCCTAATTCTCTTCCTCCCTAGCCATGGAGCTCTGAAATGTGCTAGCATGTGACCTTAGGTAAATTACATAACCTATCCACATCTCAGTTCCTCAACAGTAAAGCAGGGATCATGAGAATTATGGTAAAATGGTAAAGAGACAGGTGAATACCAGTTGACCTGGGATAGTCCTGGTTTGTGTCCATTATTCCAGTGTCACTATAAAAGTGCTCTGGCCCAGCAGATAAATTACATAGTTACTTCATTAAGAGCATAGGTTTTTGCCCAGACTGATGTGGCTCAGTTGGTTGGGCATCATGCCACAAAGTGAAAGGTCACTGTTTCAATTCCCAGTAACGGTACACACCTGGTTTGGTCCCTGGTCGGGTGCATGTGAGAGGGTACTGATTGATGTTTCTCTCACACTGATGTTTCTCTCCCTCTCTTTCTCCTTCCCTCTCCCTCTCTCTCCCTTAAAAAAAATTGAAAAAGCACAGGTTTCGCAGTTGAACCAACTAAGATTTGAATAACAATTTAGTTCCTTAGTGTCGTTAACAGGGTATCTAACATCTCTCTACCTCAGTTTGTTTACCGGGAAAATAGTGATAAAAATACTATTTTCTTAAAAAGAACTACTAAACTTCGCGACAGCATGGATGGAACTGGAGAGCATCATGCTAAGCGAAATAAGCCAGGGGGCGAAAGACAAATACCATATGATCTCACCTATAAGCGGAACCTAACCAACAATGCAAAGATACAAGGAAAATATGACCAGCAACACTGAAAGGAAAAGAAACCAACAGAGACAAGAGGGAAGGAGGGGGCAGGGAAAGGGAAGGGAAGGGGAAAGTCAAGGAACATATAGCAAGGACACATGGACAAAACCAAAGGGGAAGAGCTGAGGGAGGGAAGGAGGGAGAGGGCAAGGGAAAGAGGTGGGGGGGAGGCAGAGACAAATGTATTTAAAAAGTAAATAAATTTTTTAAAAATCAAAAAAATTTAGAAAAAAAAAAACAAAAAACAAATACCATATGATCTCACCTATAAGCGGAACCTAACCAACAATACAAAGATGCAAGGAAAATAAGACTTGCAACACTGAAAGGAAAAGAAATCAACAGAGACAAGAGGGAAGGAGGGGGGGCAGGGAAAAGGAAGGGAAGGGGAAAGTCAAGGAACATATAGCAGGGACTCATGGACAAAACCAAAGGGGAAGAGCTGAGGGAGGGAAGGAGGGAGGGTGAAGGGAAAGTGGTGGTGGGGAGGCAGAGACAAATGTATTTGAAAAAATAAATTAAAATAAAATTTAAAAAAATACTATTTTCTTCAAAGGGTTATTATAGAAATGAAAACAATATAGGTAAGAGCACAGGGAACAGTAGTTGTTACCACACTTATCCTCCCATTGGAGGGTCTATTTTTCAGGACTCTCTCAGTTTTAGTATAAGAAATATACCTCAAAGTCACATAAGCAGAAAAATGCATTTAAACATTTACACTGAGATGCCCAGGGGTTTTGCTAGCTCCAGGTGTTGCTGGCTCAGATGCTAAGGCATTTCATCAGGAATTTGTGTTCTTCCTCTGTCTTTTAGTCTTCTTTTCCCTGCAGGTTGGCAGCATTCACCAAAGGCTCTCTAGATGGTAAAAAAAGGTAGCTGCTGAGAGCTCCAGATCTGGTGTGTAGAGTTCCTGATTTTAGAAGGAGAAAGAGCCTTTATTTCCCAGTATTCATATCAGTCCTTAGAAAAGAGCTCTGCGTAGTTCCCATGGGGTCCTGTATTCACTTAACCCCATATCCAGGGAAATGGAGTATGCTGATTGACTAGCCTGGGTCACATACCCATCACATGGCAAATGAAATAGGTACCCTTGATTGATTCTTTCATCATGCAGAGTTGGGCAGAATATGTTCCCCAGAAAGAATGAAAGATAGACAAAGAAAACTGACAAATGCCTACCTCATATATCCTTAACAAAAGATGGTTAAATTGCACTCAGCCCCTAATGCATTTATGTTGAGAGAATGGTCTCTGATACAGACACATAAAATTTATTTCAATTCCATGAAGAGCAAAAAGAAGAAAATAATGGATTAAAAAAAGTAATTTTGTTCAAAATGGTGAAAACATACAAGAGAAGTAGCCCATAGCAGACAATGTATCTTTATAACCTGGTTATCCTTGCTGCTACTTCTCCATTTGTCTAGTGTATCCCTCATCCTCTGCTCTCTGACCTGCCTGAGATCCTGAGACCAACCTCTTAGGAGTGCTGAACCTGGGTTCTACTGGGTTTAGATTAGGGGCAAGAAAGCAAGGCTAGGCAGTGTCTTCCCCAACTCAGTCTCTTCCTCACCAAGGTCCTGTCAGTTTCAAGCTCTCTCCAAGCTCTGGAATCACATTCCCATCGCACTGTGTTAGTTCTTGGCAACTTCATCATGCCTTGTTGCTTCCTTAACCCTGACTGCTTCTCTCCACAAGGTGATTAACTCAACTCTACTCTCCTTGTTTAAACTCTTGGATATGCCATCTGTTCACGGCCAAGTTTTGAACCTGTAGCTTGCCTGCATTAGTTAGTTTTCTGTTTTCCCCAGTTATATGAATAATACATAACACTGTAGAAAAACATGAAAACACAAAAAAAGAAAAGAAAAATCATACCTAATCTTACCCCTACATGTGCTGGTTACTTACATTTTGGGCTATACCCTTCCATATCTTATTCTTTGAATGTAAATATATATACGGTGGGGGGAAAGTAGGTTTACAGTCATGTGTACGTGAAACTGTGTTTATTTTTGTATTATTATTTATTATTATATTATTTTCCATATGAACAACTATAAATCTACCTTTGCTCCATACAGTACATAAACACAGATTTTTTAAAAAATGAAAGTGGAATAATTATTAGTGGACTAATTTTAAATGGAATGTTCTCAAAGGAAAAAAATGTGTAAAAAATAGTTTACCACTCTTGTTAAAAAATGTAATAAGAAGCTAATGTTTTCAGATTCAACCTCAATCACATAAAAATTACTTTGTTGATGGGGGGTTACCCCCATCAATATCCCACACAGAGTCCCCCCGTGTTGCCACGGATGGAGGAAAATAAAATAAGTCATTCCGGCACTTCTCAGTCTGCCAGGGAAAGGGGGTGGTGATTCCCTCTAGTGGAGAATGCCCTGAGCCCTTCTCTTGAAGTGGCTTTATTGAGAACGATATGCACAGGGGTATACAGCAGGCATGCAAAGCTCATCAATCAATTTCAAAAGGCTGTGACTGAAGGAACACAGAGATTTGCCTCAGGTCAGGGTCTGGTAGGGTAGCTCCCATTCAGCCCTGAAACCAGGGAAACTGATCACATTCTATACTTGGACTCCAAATATAAGTACTCATTAACTCGACGGCATTCTTAGCAAAGTACGTTTCATAAGATTTAATGCACTCCTTTTCCAGGCCTAATTGTCCCCAGAAACTGCCTGATCCAGTTTAGGGCTGTATCTGCCTTTAGTATTGTTTCACTGACCTGGTCAGGTGGAGCAGAGCAGCAAGAGATAAGGAGACTTCTTTCAGATAGAATGAGGACTCTGGCCATGACAAAGATGAGAGGTGAGGGTCTTTTGCCTCTTCTCCGTGACTCCCAAGTCCTTCCCTGATGGCCCCTATGCGACTGTGCCTGTCTTAGGTTGCCCCTGCCATCGAGGGGTCTTACCTGTCATTGACTAAGCAGCCATCCTCCAGGGCCAAGCAGGGTGATGTGAGGGAGGCAGGGGCTGTGCCCCTGCCAGAAGGACAGATTTTGGCTCCTCAGTGGCCTATTTTTCCAAGTCCTCCTTGCTCATCTCCAGCCTTGGGGCCTACAGTCCCTGAAACCAGGCAGGATGGTTCCCAACACTTTATGTTTGTAGAACACTATTATTAGGATTATTATAACTTTACCTTTTTCCAAACAATTACAAATAATTATTTTAAGAGTTCTCTCATAAAGAAGGGATTTACTTTTCAAATTTTACTTAGGCAGGAAAAATAAATGTGGAGAATTTTTTTTACTTGACTGGTTTTCCTGAATTCCTCCTACTATCATACTAGAGAAAAAAAGAATTGAAATGAGATGGAATATATTCTAATTTCTATTCCCATCTGGAGGTGTTATATTTAGGAGTAAATTAGAGTATAACATTTTTCCCTAGGTATTTCACTTTGAAAGAATTTAAAAAAACAAAACAAAACAAAAAAAAAACAATAAAAAAAAAAACCATGCCAAGTGATGATGAGTATTTTTAAAAACACAAAAGTTATATATTGCACACTGAATAGAATGCCGATTCAGCAACGGCTGTTAACAAGGAAAAAGAACTTGGGACTCTGTATCCTGGCAAGAATTGTCTTATAACTGGACCCCCAAGCATGGCTGGAACCACTTGCAATGTTCTCAGCAATCAGAAGTTTCCGCAAAGTCAATGAATATGAAGGCCACTTCAGACCCTGATGTGGACTGAATGCTTGTGTCTGCCCAATATACATAGTGAAGTTTTGCCCTTAGTGATGGGTGGGGAGGCTTAGCAGGTAATTAATTTATAAGGTGAAGCACTGATAAATGGGATTAGCACCCTAATAAAAAAAGACCTCAGAGTTCTCTCCCACTCTTTTTCTGTCATGTGAGGGTACAATGAGAAGCTGGCTGTCTGCAACCTGGAAGAGGGTTCTCACCAGAACCCAACCACGTGGCATCCTGATCACAGACCTCCAGGCTTCATACTGTGAAAAATTAATGTTTGTTGCTTAAGCCACCCAGTGTATGGTGATTTGTTACAGAAGGTCCAAGTGACTAAAACAGTGTCCTTTAAAATGAATATGACCACATTTATAGATCCAAGATGAAGTGTTTATCTACCAAAAAGAACTGGGAAAGATTTATTCATGCAAAGCTTGTGGAGTATTTAGACTCCCACGCAATCATTTCTGTGATCTGTTATCTTCACTTTCTCCTTTCAGATGACACACATTGTTCCTGTCTTATAGTTTCTAGTACTGCCTGGGAAAGACATGGTGAATATAGATTTCCCCCCTTGCTAATATACAGTCTCCAGCCCCATTAGTTCAGCTTTCTAAACCACTGATTCTACAGTACTTCTTAAGAAATTCCTTCTGGATTGTATCATCTCTCTGACTCTTCCACCTCTGGTATCATGGCCCAGAAAAGTCTTGGCCTGGGTGTATATCCTACTTCTTGGACTGGATTCTTCCCCTTTACACGGTCTTTGTCAATGTTGCCTGGAGCCATGTTCTCCACATTGTTCCAGTTCCTAGAACTTGATCAATAGTAGGAATTTAGAAAACATGTGCTTAAAGAGATGGAAAGACACTGAGGCATCAGCAGTGATTAACAGTGTCTGCTAATCAAGTTTAACAGTGTCTGCTCCAGCTTAACAGTATCTAGTGGTATCTATGAGAGTGTCCCTCAAACTTCCTCTGTTCTCTTGGCCTCTGTTCCACCTTCTTCCCTTTGTGCTCCCAGAAGCCCACGTTCTCCATGCATCCCAGTTGACATCCTTCAGCACTGTGCCAGCATCATGGTGTGCTTCTCGCCATTCACTAGCATCATGTTGTACTCCACACGTACCACCTCCAGCCAGCCCGCAGCTCAGCATGTCTAAGATAATGGGCATTCTTCACTGAAGCAGAGTAAATGTTACACATTCTGAAAATCTGGGACCCACCTAGAAAGTACCTGGGAACACCAGTGTCTTGCTCATTGAGAACCATGGGTCCAGAGCCTGAAGTGACCAAGACAACTTCACTGGCTTCATTCCAAAGAAAAGGCCCACATATTCATTGATTAGAAATGGAACGGCTTGGGTGCTTTCATCAAAGAACGTAATGTTACAAATCATACTTGGACCCAGGCTGAGGACAGTCGGGATCTAGCCACACTGGTCTTGTTTGGTTATTCTGGTTCCTTAACTACACCAAACGCACTTACACCTGGGGGGCTTTGCTCAAATTGTTACCTTTGTTTGTGTACTCCGTCCCTAGACCTTGATAAATCTGGTTCATTTTTATCACCCAGGTCTCAGTTTGAACTTGACCTTCTCAGAGGCCTTTCCCAAGTAGCTCACCCATTCCTGGGTTCTGTCATGTTACCTCATTCTGTATGCTTGCAAGTCCTAGCACCTGCAAGTACTGTGTTTATGTTCTTTTTGTCAGGGGTGCTTCAGGATGGGTGATATGCAGTCTCTCCAGAAGGACCCGCCATATGCTGAGACGTCCTGTTATTGCCATCTTAAAGTTTAGAATAATAATGATTTTCCACAGAGACCCACATTTTCATTTAGCACCACAGGTTAGGTGCCACTCCTGCTTACTGTTTGCTGTCTCTTTATTATTAGAGCATAAGCCCCAGGAGAGCAGGGATTATTATCTTTTTGGTTCAACATTGTGTTGTCAGCACTTAGAACACTATAGGGAATATTGTTGGTGCTCAATAAATATTTGGTAAGTTAAATATAAAACGATCATATGACCCAGCAATTTCACTTCTAGGTATACTCCCAAAAGGATTGAAAACATATGTTTAAACAAATAGTCGTATACTCATACAAATGTTAAAACAGCATTGTTCAGAATAACCAAAATGTGGAAACAACACAAACGTCCATCAACTGATGAATGGATAAGCAAAATATGTTATATTAGGTAACAGTATTATTCAGCCATGGAAAGGAAAGAACTACTGATACATGCTACAACATGGATGAACATTTTCATTAGCAAGATATTATGTTAAATTTAAAAAGCCAGACATAAAAGGTCATATGTTATATGATTCCACTTATATGAAATATCTAGAGCAGGTAAATATGTAGAGATAGGAAGCAGATTGGTGGTTGCCAGAGGGGACAAAGGGAGGGGAGAGATGGCAAGAAACTGCTTGGTGGATACAGGGTTTTAGTTTTCGGGGAATGAAACTGGATAGAGATAGGGGTTGTGCAACATTCTGAATGTACTAAATGCTGCTGAATTGTTCACTTTAAATGGTTCATGTTATGTTTTAAAATGATTAATTATATATTAAATGAATTTTACTTCGATATTTAAAAAATAAATATTTGTTGCATGAATACTTACTGAGAACTTGTCTCAAGACTCTTCCCACAGCTCAGTGCAAAGTATTCTTCCCCCAGTCCAGGGCTTCAGCAACTTCAGCCCCAAGCTTTTGAGTTCACGTGAAGATAAGAGCATACCCAAACACTGGAAAAACATTTCAAATATTTGCTTCCATCAAGATGACACAGGTCATTGTTATCATAATGCCAACCCTAGAACTATTTTTTGGTTGTTTTTGTTTGCTGGTCTTATGCTATTTTACAATAAAATTTGGGATTATTTTAGATGCATATGCAGTTATAAAAAGTTATACAGAGAGATCTATGTCCCCTCCACCCAATTACCACAATGAAAACATATTGCAAAACTATAGAATAATATTGCAACCAGGAAATTGACATTGATCCATCTATCTATCTCATTCAAATTTTAGCAGTTTTATAAGTAGTCATTTGTGTGTGTGTGTGTGTTGTTGGGGGGAGGCGGGTCCTGTTTCTATACTGAAGTGTAACAATGGTTCCTTTTTTTATTGTAGTCTGTTGACTAGTAAGAAATTCCAGAGAGATTGTGGTACCACCAGAGTAACCACAAGTAAAGGGCCCTGAGTATAAGTTAAAAGAAACATTTCTAAAATAGTGAGAGAGGCTTTGCAGTCTGGAACCTGTTAGTTAACCATGCTTTTTACACTCACTTGACCCTTTTGGCACCATGATTCTCAGATTAGCTGCCACGCATTTTTTTTTAATTCAACACACTGAAGGACGTGATACAGTAATATTTTCTTCTGTCATTTGAGAAAATGGGAAACTTGAAGTTTGGCAAACATAGAGTGATAGTATTTAAAGGTACAAGTAAGATTGTTTTTACTGACAAAGAATACTGGCTAGTACAGCCTCCTAATAAATTTAACTTAGAACTGGAACCTCAGATGAAGAAACAGATATGAGGATACTTTCCAGTGTTTACTATAGGACCCATCCCATGTGTTAAATGAATTCACTTGAATGTTCTAGAGACTGCTCCTTTCTAAATTGCATTCATTAAAGGATTAGGTATCCCTTACCTATTTGACATCCATTCCAAAATTTTCTGCTAATAGCATGTAGATTTTAGTCTTAGTCTAGCTCTTTTGGTGGTGCTATCCACAAACCCCCTTGTTTCTCCCCCCGCCACATACACACTCATGGGTCACAGAATAGCACATGACTCATTAAACACACTCCACTCTTCTGTACACAATGATTGGTTCAGAAAATGTGAAACAGGGTACAAAACAAAGGGACCTCAAAATAGGAAATGTTCCCCACAGCCCATGGTTGGGGAAAGGGGACCAACAGATGATACGGCTTAAGATACTTTTCGTAACAATGGCAAGGTGATAGCCATGTCATTCCTGAAGGGAAGAATGCTACTGCCCTGGGCAAAAGGCATACCTGACTTTCAGAGAGTATTCAGGGACTCCTGAGGTGGGATGGGAAGAGGTTTTTACAGTGCGCAAGAGGCAGGGAGGCAGAGGCCCAGGTGTCACTCAGTCGCTCTTGCCCTGACTAAAGATGGCAGCTGAAAGAATGTAAATGATACAGGAAAACTGGCAAATGTAGCACATTATGGGAGGAGCCAGTAGGAGGTCATGTAGGAACCCTGGGTCGGGATTTAAGTAAGGGTGGCCTGAAAGAAAAAGAGATTCTGCCATGCTGCCTGTAGTGTGAGAGTTCTTTCTGCTTCTCTGAGAATTTCACCATAAAGGCTGTTCCACCATGGGAGAAAGATGCAGCCATGCAGTTTGAAAGAGAGGTAGCCATGAGGAGATGCAGCTATGCCTACTGTAATGTAAGAAACTGCCAGGTGGCCTATAGTAAGGAAGGAGCTAGAGTAAGAAAGAGGAGATCCGCTGGGAAACCTGCCTGGAGAACACAGTGGCAGAGCTGATAGAGCTGTGCGGGAAGCTGCCGAACCAAGCATGGATTCGTGGGAGATGTCTGGAATGCTGAACTGTGGCCAGGAAAGCTGAGAATGTAAACTTTTCCTTCTCTGGAGGACATACAGAGAAGTCACCTTCTTGGGGTGTGTGCCTTCCCAAACTTCACCATGATGCAGTGTAACACAGCACATGTTTTCCTGGACTACTACATGGAGGCTAAGGACAACGTACCCCAGATCCTGAAGGAGAGAGCTGCTGCCAGAAGGTGAAGACTTTGAAACTGACCACTGTATTTCCAGGGGATGGGGAACTGTTTGTGCAGCCACCTGAAGAACAGATAAGGATATGGGGAACTACTGGGCATGGTTTCGCTTATAGCCTGGTGGGGAGCCAGGGAAGTGCTGGCTGGGTCTTGTGGGAGAACAGGGCTCTGAGCAGAAGTGCTCCCAGCCCCCTCAAGGCTGGAATCCTGTAAATAAAAACTTGTTTCCTCCAACATTAATTGTTGGGTCATGCATCAAGAAGCCATGTGCACAGGCCCAGGTTGCTCAGTTACAAATGCACATACCTGAAAGGAGTCAAAGAGATGTAATCCCTGATCTTTTGCTGGAATGATTAGGAAAGAATCTCTTTCAGTGGATTTGAATGTGTTAATATGTAGACGTAGCGCATCAGTGAATATCAGCATGGACAGCACACTGTAAATGAAGCCAGCATGGAAGAAAACAGACCTGACAACCCTACCTGAACATTGTTGAAAAAGAGACAACTGGCCTAAAATGGAGTCATTGATGCTAACCCAACTTAATATCACCAAACCAAGAATTAATACCTAATCTAATTGCAGTTTTAGCCCTTCCCAGGAATGTAACCTGTCAATCTGGAATTACCTGGTCAGCCTGCTGAGGTAATCTGCCTGATACACCACTGCTTGAAACAATCTACTTTTGGCTAGAAATGTCCTTTTTTCTCCCTCTCTTATTTTGTACAGGTGTTTGGAGCTCTTTCCTATTTGCTAGATGGATGCTGCCTGATTCACGGATTGCTGAACAAAGCCAATTAGATCTTTACATTTTTCCCAGTTGAATTTTTTTCAATATTGTATTTATTTATTTTTAGAAAGTGGGAAAGGGAAAGAGAAAGAGAGGGAGAGAAACATCAATGTGTGGTTGGTTGCCTCTTGCGCGCACCTGCTGGGGACCTGGCCCACAACCCAGGCATAGAGGCAACTCAGGCAACCCAGGCAACCCAGACTGGGAATCGAACTGGCAACCCATTGGTTCCCAGGCCTGCACTCAATCCACGGAGCTACACCAGCCAGGGCTAATTTTTTGTTTTATAATAGCTTCTAGAACCAGCTATACCTGAAGCTCTAAACATCTATTACATGAACAAATAAGATAATAAACTACCTTTTTGTATGTGCTTAAACATGAATCGATTTTCTTTTTTGGTCACAAATCAGCAAGAAAGATCAGTGGCAAATGACATTAATTAGGTTAAGCTTGGGGTCACAAATCTTTAAGTTAATTTAGTACTTTTCCTCGTCATTCAACAATTCCCTTACCTTCTCATCTGTCTGCATTACTGCCAGCAATTATTCACCTGATTCATGACTTTCGTGTTAGTGTAAAAGAAATACTCGAGTAAATGAATGGCACTGTGAGTACATTAACGCTTCTGACCCTGTACTGTCGTCTTTTTTTTTTCTGATCATAATATTTATCTTTATTATATTTTTTCCATTACCAATGTCATCTTTTAAATAGGTTATGGATGTGTAGCACAGCAGCCGACCATCTGTACTGCTTATTTAAATTCTTTAACGAGGTGGCCCACGCCTGTGAAGCAGACAGACTCTCTCTAAACCCTAATTCAATCTCCAGTCACTGTTTTGTAGGATAGGAGCTCTAATAGCTGCAAAAAAAAAAAGTTGGCTGCTTCAGATGGTACTACTAAAAGAAAATTGTTCCCAAAGAAATTCTTATCTCCTGATGGGGGGAGCTAAATCACTATAAATTATGGAAAAGGAAATTACAAATGTGCTCTGTTTTCTCTTTATTGGAGGCATTGTTTTATCACAACTGTCAAGTTGAGCATACACCTATTTTTGAAAAGCTTTTTACATCTTTGAATTAAGTGCAAATGGAGAGATAAGAGGCTGCATAATTATTAGGAGCTAATGGAGCTCTGCTTTGCAAGGCAAAGGCAGGGTTTCATTGTTACATTTTTATTCACAAATGCACCAGCAATGCATAGAGGGTGGCAAAGATGGGGAGGGGAGGGGAGGAAGGAAGGAAGGAAAGGAAGGAGAGCAAGAGCAAAATGCAGTTCAGAGAAACAACCAAGATCGTGAAGACCTGGCAGGAGGATAGGAAGAATCTTGGAAAGGAAAGCTGAGACCTTTAGAATTTCATTCCCTTGGGGCAGAGAAAAAAAAAGAAAGGTACCAGGAAGGGGTAGGGATCTCGGATTCTAATTTGTTTCAACTAAATAAGCACAGTCAATCCATCAATGCTGATGTAAACTTTGATGTTTAAGTTGCACAAAGCTGGCTGTTTTTCACCAAAGATTTCAGTGGACTGGGCTCCTGCTTAGTCACAGCTCACATTAATCACCCCATTGATGTGCTTACATGGCCAGCAGGGGGAGCGCAAGACTAATGGGTGGGTTCCAAGCTTTGCAGGGTAGCCTCTTCCCTGGTCAGGACGTCCCAATCCAGCTCGCGTTGGTGAAGCTCTTTCTCCATGCCTCCTTCCCTACCTTACTCCCTTTGTCTCCTTCTTTTTCCCTACCCTGCCCCGCAAACAGCCATACTTCCTAAACCCAAATAGTCTGATTGGTCCTTTACCAAAGAGCTTGCAGGTTCACATTCTCTTGGTAGGTCCCACGATGGATGGAAAGAAAGGCCCCAGTGTGGGTCAAGCACTAAAAATTATGGTGAATGAAAAATTTTGAATGTCAAGTCAAAAAATTTATGATCTAATGTTAAATGAAAGTAACAGGTTACAAAACTGGTAATGGTAGTATCTCAAATGTATAAAGACTTTTTTTAATTATAGAAAAAATAAAAATTTGTCAAATTAAGTGATTGACTTTGAGGTGTGATGTATGTGTATAGGGATGGCATTTAAGAATCTTTTTTGCTTCATTCATATATATATATGTGTGTGTGTGTGTGTGTGTGTGTGTGTGTGTGTGTATAAAATCTCCATCCACACACCCTGTATGCAGTCTAGGTATAGTATACACCCTTGATAATCACAAGGAAAAATGAAAGATTATAAGTGCTTGTGTATTTTTCAGGTGTTCTTATGCAATATTCTGCTTTATAACACCATAGGAAAGTCCAGGTGACCATACTAAGGAGCACCACAGAAGGAAAGAAAGAAAATGAGCTCTTATTGAGTCCTATGTTCTAAGAACTGTACTAGAAGCTGAAGAATAAACACATAAATTAGATACACTCTGTGACATCAGGAAACCTACAGTCGTTTATGTTGTCACAATGGCTCCATGAAGTAGATAGCATAGTCATGCACCACTGAGCAACAGGGATACTTCTGAGATATGCATTCTTAGGCAATTTTGTTTTTGTGTGAAGAGCTCAGTTCCAATTATGAAAACCTAAATGACATAGTCTATTACTGTAATTGTATGTGCTACTCTTTTATACAACTGACAGTGCAGAAGGCTTGTTTATACCAGCATCACCACAAATACATGAGTAATGCATGGTATTGTAGCTACCATGTCACTAGGCTATAGGAATTTTTCAGCTCCATTATAATCTTATGGAACCACTGTTGTGTATGTGGTTCCTCATTGACCAAAATGTCATTATGTGGTACTGTCTATAGGATCCTCAGTTTGACAGACAGGTTCCTATAGGTAAGTGACCCAGGCCACTTAACTATGGCATGGCTGACTGGAATAGCCCTGAATTTTCACCTCCAAAGACTCTCCTCGTTATCAAATTGAGTCATCATAGGAGTCATAACTTTTGCTATCTCCTACCTTATAACTATTACCTGGGTTACTTAATTAATGTTTTTCTCTATTTAAACCTGTTTTTAACAAAAATTTATTTTAAAAGAAGTTTTATCCTACTAATGTAAATGCAAATCAGAATTATGTCCCATAAATAAAAGATAACCATGAAATTAGCACAATAAAAAAAGAAAATTATCATACTGACCCTTCTTGGGAGGCTCTAAATCTCTCTCTTTGTTATAAAATAACAAATGGCAAGTTCAAGAGAGATGTTAAAGACACACTACCACCCTACTGAAGCTTTCTCCTTGACATAATCACAAGGTCTGAACAAACACTGAAAGGGAGTAGCTTTGTATGCAATTTAATGCCTACCTTAATTGATACCAATCATGGCTTCGAGAAATATGGTACTTGATGCAAAGCCAAGAAAAATGTCTCAGCCAAAGCAGAACAGAGAAACCTAGCAGTCAAAAAGACACGATGAGTCCAAAGACTATGTGAATCAAATTTAAGTACCATGAATCTCAAGATTGTGCGAGTATCTTTTTTTTAATAACAATAAATACTTTGAAACATCAGCATTAACTGGAAGATGAAACTAAAAGCAATTTTCTCAAGAATAAAGAAGTATTTCTCATGTTTGAGAGGTATTCCATGAGAAGACAGTGCGTTGAGATAGAAAGAACATTAACTTAGGAACCAAAGAGAAGTGTATTCAAATCTACTCAGCAATTTGTTACATACACCTCATATACGTTGAGTTTCTCTGAACTTCCATTTATTTCATTTATAAGCCTGGAAAAGGGGGTGACTGGTTTTCTATCATGTAATGGCCATTTATATAATGTCATATGTTAAAGGATAATTTTACCAAAAAGGTAAAATAATGACTCCCATATAGATAAAAATCAATACCTGGTGAATATTTTATTTAATTTACCAGTGATAATTAGTGAAATGTTACAACTCACTCAAAGGAAGAATTCAAAGAATGGAGACATAGATAAATGGAAATGCAGAAATAAATTTACAAATGGACAAAAACTGTCCTCTTCCACAATGGGAGGGGAAAATTCATTGACCACCCACAGGACAAGAATTATTTGCATTATTATAGTTTTCTCATCAACTTCTGAACTGTTCTGGTCGATTCAGACATTTATAGTGAAATAGTTTACAAGTTAACTTTTATTTCAACAGACTTGTAAAACAGTTTAGTGAAAGATAAAGGTGTACATTCCTATAGAATTACATGATCCCCAAAGACCTGTGTTCCACTGAAAAAATATCCAGTCATCCCTTCTGTTTATTCCAAAGTCTTAATTTTTCCTTATACTTATGTCAAGACCTAATCTGCAGAAGTTAACACCATTTTTGAAAATAGCAGATTTATAATACAAAATAAATGAACTAGAACAAATTATTCTCCTTTAAAATATTACCAGTGTTGATGATTCTGTAGTAATCATCTAAATGGAAATGATGGGACAGGAAAGCCTCTTCTAATTATAAAATTGTAAGATTCTATCATCTAGCAGATTATAATGTTTTTTCTATTCTACTAAAGCTTAGTTTCAAAAGGTTAGGAGAAATTGAAAATCAACCTGTAATAAAAATAAATAATTTCTGAAGTTAAAAATATAAATAAAGAAAAAAATTAGTCAATAATGGAAAAACAAAAATAAACCAATTTTCAGTAGAATTTGAATTATATAATCCCAGATTTTCCTTATTTAAGAAATGCTGACCAAAAGATGACAAGACCAAAGATGAAAGATGACAAAAAACTTTAACTCGATGTCCTGATCAATACAGAAATTTAAGGTAAAGCAATTTCCGAGACTTTCTTCAAAGTGACCTACATGATTTTTGACTCATTCCTTTGCAAGTTTTTAACAAAGAGTGTCATTTTATACAGTAAGTAAGGTAACTCAAAATGCATTTTCTAAGCAATTAAGGCTGTTTGTGAGTGTTTGGAAGTTGATTTCTCAATTTCATTTTGCACTCAGATTTCCAACGAAGTTCTGTAATTCTCTTAATATGTCAGCACTTCCCCTGAGTTGGCTGGTTTTTATTGTCTGTGTAGGGCAGTTCTCAGTGACTGACCAACAACTCAGTGGTTCTCTCTTAGCCACTGAAACCACCAAGCCCTCCAATAAATCTAGCAAACAAACCAAAGGAATCTAAATGACATTTCCTCCTATTCACAGAAACTTCAATTTTTATGTTCAATAATTAATGGCACTGTTTAACCAGGACTGGAATTTAAAATGGGGCAGTTGTTATTTACCATAGCCATGTAATAAAGTGTCAAAGGTTATCAGAACAGGATATCTGTGTTTAAATGGAAAAAGATAAAGGTTTTGTTTTGCAACTGTAGGGAAGTCTGCTAAAATAGACTTCTAAGCATCTAAAGCAGCCCTCAGCACAAATAGTAATTTTCATGTATTAGCCCTTCTTTCCTTTCTATTGTGAGTGACAGAAGCAAACATTAGAAAATGACAATTCTTCCCTAGCTGATGTGGCTCAGTGGATTGAGTGCCGGCCTGAGAACCAAAGGGTCACCAGTTCAGTTCCCAGTGTAGGGCACATGCCTGGGTTGCCGGCCAGGTCCCCAGTGGGAGGCATGCGAGATGCAACCACACATTGATATTTCTCTCCCTCTCTCCCTCCTTCCTCTTCTCTAAAAATAAATAAAATCTTAAAAGATACTAACAATTAAAAAAAAAAAGAATATAACAGTTCTGAGTACCTGCAGTACCTGTATACAGTACCTGAGTACAGAACCTGTAGTATCTTGCTGCCATCTTCTCATGATTATACTACATGTATGCATTTTTCCCCCATCTTTGGGAAGAGGGTAGCTAGTTTCTAGAAGTGCTCTGACACTGGAATGGTGAGCCTGTATTGACGGTAGTTGGGGCAGCATGGGCAACATCAGGGCTTCACTTCGACCATCCGCTCTGTGTGTCCCACCTCATGAACTTTCTTTCTCACAGATTCCTCTATCATATTCTCATTATGATTCTAGCACTGTCATTTCAACCCTTCACCTTTGTATTTATTGGAAAAGGTATGACTTTGGAAAACTACTCATCCCTCTCCTTGGACTTACAGAAAAAAAGATATTGAAGCTTAGAGAGGTTTAGGTTGCATATGTAATAAACAGTAAATTGAATTTGAACCCACATTTATTCAGTTCCTAAGCCAGTATTCTTTCTTCCTAATACATTGCCTCCTTATTGAAAAAATAAATCTGTATTCTTTCTAAAATTGATTTTGCCCTGGCTGGTGTGGCTTGGTGGATTTTGTGGGACCTGTAAGTCAAAGGGTCACCAGTTTGATTCCCAGTCAGGGCACAAGCCTAGGTTGGTTGCGGGCCAGGTCCCCAGTAAGGGGTGCGTGAGAGGCAACCACACATTGATGTTTCTCTCCCACTCTTTCTTCTTCTCTTCCCTTCTCTAAAAATTAAAAAAAAATTTAAAAAATTTAAAACTGATTTTACATGTTCATTGTAAACATAATGCAAACTATGCAGGAAAATGCAAAATAAAAAAGTAAAAATTACTCAAATTCCCACTATACAGTGATTAATACTCAGAGGTTTTATTTTTCAGGGTTTTTTAAAATTTTTATTGCTGTTTAAGTACAGTTGTCTCCATTTTCCCGCCACCACTTTCCCCTGCTCCACCCACCCCCTCCTCCCACCCTAAATCCTTCCCCACTTCGGCTTTGTCCATGTGTCCTTTATACATGTTCCTTGACAACCCTTTCCCTTCTTTCTCTCGTTACCCCCCCTTCCCCTCCTCTCGTTACTGTCAGTTTGTTCTTTATTTCAGTGTCTCTGGTTATATTTTGCTTGCTTTCTTGTTTTGTTGATTAGGTTCCACTTATAGGTGAGATCATATGGTATTTGTCTTTTGCCGCCTGGTTTATTTCACTTAGCATAATGGACCTCCACAAAACCAGTATTTTCTAGTTTTTTAATGCGTCTTACAGAATTGGAATCATCCAGTAATTACATTATTCTATATCTTTTTTATTTTTATTCAACATAATATTAACGCCATTTTCTTATTAAATGCTTTAGTAACATGGTTGCTAATCATTGCAAATAATTCCTTTACAATAATCTATCCGTTTATTTAAATCACTCAAGTGACATTTTAAAACAATCTTGATTATAAAAATCTTTTATCTTAGATATTTATTCCATAAGTAGAATTATTATATGAACAAGACAAGGAATTCCGAAATTAAGGACATAGGGTTTTATTATCAGCAGTTGCAAATGGAACAGGATAAACAGCAGGTACTCCCTATACAGAGAAGATAATTACCAAAGAAGTTATATGTAATAAAGACATTAACATTATCCGAGTCCATTATAATATAGGTTTATTACAATTAAAAAAAAATTTCCATTTAGGCAGCACTTACACCTTACTGAACTTCCAGATTAAAAAACCCAGAAAGTACTTCATCTGGACCTGGCGGTCTGTAAGGCGTTCTGTCGTCCGGGCAAGCACGGGTGATCTGCGCTCAGAGTGCTTCATCTCCAAAGTAAAAGAAAAAAAAACAGTCCCACAACACTGCGGCCTTAAAATGATATGTGATGGAAGATGTCTTAAACATTTCCATACAACTGTAAAAAGTCACTGGTAAATGTAATATGAAGCAATCTATGATCGACACGTGAGACTCAGAGCGTTCACGACATTTTCCCACTCTCCTCCCCATTGATTCTCATGAAAGTGGACTTAAAGTCACCAGCTGTTCCCGGTAAGCAGGATTTTAAGGAGCTACAGTTGTTAACTTGCACAAAGGTATTTCTGTCTGTGGCTATTAGATAAAGGATAACAAACTGTGGCATAAAAGCATTGGGAGAAAAGAACTGGCAGCAAGTTCTCAGCACAGTCTCAAGAAAAACTAAATCCAGGGACACTTGAACCCTTATGGTGGTCAGCAAACCTTATTAGATATATAAAAATCACACTTCTCCATAACAGCTGACTTGCAATCCAAGAGCACTTGAGAGCCACGCTAAGACAGTGTGAATTAGAACCCGCAGGCAGAGTGTGTCATCCAGTGCCACCAACAGCCTCTCGAAGGCAAAACGTCGAGCTCTCACAATGCTTCCTCCTTAATAAAACCTACCCTCACTGGACTGGTATGTGGGGTGAACAGACTATCTACAATTTCCCCCTCTGTTATAAATTGCCCTCATCTGGTTTATTTCCCTGAATTTTTTCCTTGCATTAGACTTTGCCAGGCTTTAAAAACAAAACAAAACAAAACAAAACAAAACAAAACACCTTCCCACCCATTCACTCCATGATCATGTCCTGTTATTGCCAAGGAATAAGATCAACTTTTGCTCTGTGTGTGAGAGGAGAGGAGAAGAGAGGAGAAAGAGAGAGAGAGGAGAATTAGAAGAAAAGGCCCCATCACAACCTTGAGAAAATGTTTAGGAAAAACAAGGATGCTTTATTCCACATGTTGAAAGCTGGATTTTGTAGAACTGGGCAGACACTGCTTTCTTGTCCCGGATTACATTATAACCAACAAAGGATCAGGAAAATTGCTATTGATCTTGGCAAGGTTGGCTCTGTTTGTCATTCAGATTTCAGCGGCAATGTCACTTCTTAGATGAGCAGCCTCTGACTTCTAGGTGAAACTAGGACCTGAGTTACTGTAACCACCCCTGTCATTCTACTACTTGCACAGCTCTCATGGCTATTGGGCACGTTTTGCAAGTGGGTATGTATGTGTAAGTGGGTATGCGCCTGCTTTCTGGTTTTCTGTTTGCCAGCACTCCAAGGACAGCTTCAAGAGAGCATGGTGCTTGTCAGTCTTACAGCAGCAGGTATTGCTAGTGGCTTACTCATTTAATTGTGCACTTATCCCCAATTTTATTTACACAAGCAAGTAGCCCACTAAAGGAAACAAACTAATCACAAAAATGCTACATTGCTTAGCTCCCTTACTGCTAGGTGGTCAAGAGATGGGTAAGAAGATACAAGCAGGAGTCGTTGGGTGGACTTTTGGGGAAAGCAGATCATAGGGTAAGGTACCCTCTGGGACACATGTTTTCCCTTCCTGCCTGGAATGCAGACACTGCTGGAGGGGGAGCAGCGAGCCTGGGACCACAAGGAGAAAGCAGAATCAGATGGGTCCCTGAAGAGTCCTTGGAGCCACTGTATGTGCACAGCATTGTCTGCATCTAGATTCCTGGTTACATGAGAAAAATAAAACCCTTACTTGGTTAAAGTCATTGATTTTGGCATTTCTGTTTCTTGCTGCCAAAAGTCATTCCTGGTCAACATATAGCAGTATTCCTAGTCTTTTGACTATTTCCTGGAGCGCAGTGGATGTTCATCCTTTCTGGGAGAGAGAGGAGAGCCATTTAAGGCCATTCATAATCAGGCTTCAATAGGTACAGGTTGGTGCTTGTAGATGACAATCATATTTTTCATCTCTAAGGATTATAAATCAATTGACAAAGACATAGGAGAAAAACAGAAAGGTCCTTCTTAGAAATGAGCTTTCATTCATTCATTTAGTATTTATTGAATTCCTATTACGTATGAGACACCATGCTGGGTAGCGGAAATAAAGCAACACACATACAGACTCAAATTCCTGTGCTCATGGTGCCTCTCTTCAGTGAGGGAGGAAAGGCAATAAACATACCTGTGTGTGTTAGAAGTTGGGTGGCAATTTAAAGAAGGCGATTAGAAAAAGCTTTCCTAAGGAGTCATTTAAGCATAGACCTGGAAGGGTGAAGTGCAAATATCAGAGGACAGAGTGCTCTTGGCAGAGGGAACAGCAAACCCATATGCCTCAGGTTACCATTTTAATGACGGTCTAAAGTCAAATTGTCAGCATCCACATCCTTTTTGCCTGAGGGCTTTCTCTGGGCACTGGCGCCTGCTTTGCCACCCCACACACTGCCTCCACACACGCCCGCTGACTCTCGGAGGGGTTCACGCCGAGGTGCCTATGGCACACTGTCTCCCAGCTTTGCCGGTGCATTGAAGTCAGTCCCGCACAGGGGATGCTGGCTTGCAGCACAGCTTTACTAGCCATCTTCCTCCTCCTAGGCTGGGGGTCCGACTCTCAGCCTGCAGGCCGCATGTGGCATGGGATGGTTATGAAGGTGGCTCAACACAAAATCGTAAGTTTATTTAAAACCTTTTTTTTTTTTTGCTCATCAGTTTTTGTTAATATTTGTGTATTTAATGCGTGGCCTAAGACAGCTCTTCTTCCTCCAGTGTGGCCCAGAAACACCAAAAGTTTGGACACCCCTGTTAGGACATTCCCTTTCCTTTCCAAATAAATGATTTGTGCTCCAGTCCTCATCTGTAAGTCTGCTTCTGGGGAGACAAAATGAGAAAGGCCCTAAATTGGAGCATGTAAGGAGGCCACGGTGGTTCTAGCTGAGGTTGGGGCTGGGGAGGGGAAGGAGTGGTAAGAGAGGACGTCAGAGAGTGACAAAGTCACAGGGCACAAGGCCTGTGTGACGCTCAGACTGGACACCAAGTGGGATGGGAAACTAGTGCAGGTTTGCAATGATACGTCCTGACCTATGTTTTAAATGCTCCTTCTAGCTGCTGTGCTGAGAACAACTTGTAAACAGTGGTAGTGTCGGAAGCAGGAAGGTTTCTAAGGAAATTATTACAACTCTACACGTAATAGATGATGAGGGCCTGTACCGCAGTGGTGGCTTCATGGCTGTGAAGCTGAAGAGAACACTGCCTAGACAAGAAGCCAAAATGATCTTCCTATACCTCCGCACCTCGGATGAGTTTGTCCTCCAGGCAGAGCAGCTGAATCATTGTGTACTCTTTTGTAAACTATATCAAATATCAGTTGAATTCAATATGTATTGTGCCAACAAAGTACACAAGGTCGTTGAAGCTACAATTTTGAACAGATATAGAGAAGTAAACAGATTTGCAAGGCAAGAGCAACTACATTGGGACCCAACAGAAAGGCATACACAAGTGCACCAAAACTCAGGTACTAAATTGTTCAGAGTAACGCAATTCCTCAGAGTCTCAAACCGAACACCTCCAAAATATCCATCAATGGTGGAATGAATACATTTTAGTATGTGCATACTATGGAATACATGGTAATGAGACTGAATAAAGTACAATAAACAATAACGCATCTAATTCTCTCAGGCATAATGTGCAGAAAAAGAAGCCAGACACAAAACATAATTTCATTTATATGACATTTAATAACCAGCAACACTCATCTATGCTGTTCTAAGTCAGGAGAATTCTTTCTTAGGTAATCACTGAATTTGAGCAAGAGAGGAGCACCCAGGAGCTAGTAAGGTCTGCTTCTGGGGCTAGGTGCTGACTCCCTGGGTGTGAATGCTTCATGAGAATGAAAATTCACCAAGTTGTGCATTTTTGAGTTGTGCCCTTTTCTGTAAGTATAGGATATATCAAAAAAGTTTCAAATTCTGTAGCTCTAGAGAATTTACACACACACACATACACACATACACACACACGTGTGCATATATAAATGCAAAACTAATTTTTTATTAGGCAAAAAAGTGAAAGGCTGCATATGGAACTTGCCATTTATTACTAAACTTGCCATTTATTACTAAATTTTGTCTATTAGAACTTTATGCCAAGCAAAACAATCAAGAGGTGATTTACTCTTTGCCTCTTGCATGAAGTAGCAATTAGAAATAACATTGAATAGGAAAAAATTACTTTATTTTCACTTTCTTTCCAGGTTAATTCCCACTAAACCTGCCCTCACCAGAAACGCACATCCACACTGTGCTCTGAAGTGCGCTCCTCAGACAACGCACACCTCCCCAGAGCGCAAACCACTGCAGGGAGCCCGGCAAAGGAAACAACCGTTGCTGCCTGGGGGAGGCTGGAGAGCATTCACTGTAACAAGTGCAGAGCAGTGCTTTCCCGCACAAGGACCCATAGCTCAGGGGGTCGATTATTATATGAAATCAAGTGTTGAGCTAGAGGAGAGCCAATGCTCTGGTGGGATTTTGTTGCTCTGAACATGAGTAGAGTTGTCTTATTATTTATGTCTCAATTTACCAAACTTCTGGTCATTTCCCCCAAATCTATAACAGCCTTAGGGGCTAAGAAGACGGAAATCTTCTCCAGGAGTGTCCAGCCCTCTCTTTCTATGCAACACAGTAACTTTTCATCAGCTTTTACCTGGGTGGCTGCAACAGTCTGTTTACATCTCTCCACACTGGCTGTATCAGTTCACCCACCAGCTGAATACCATCAGCAGGCCTCCAGCTACTCCAAAGGGATCAGAAGTCTCACCCAGCCCAGCCCACCTTCTGTACCCACAAGACCATGAGATATAGTAAAAATGTTGGTGTTTTATGTCCCTATATTTTGGTGAATGATAACAATTTGATTCAAGTGATGAGTAATTTAAAGGAAATACGATCAATTTGTAGATTTAGGAAAAGACTGAGACACTTATTAGTTTCATAAGACTTACCGAATACGATAATGGAAATGAATCGTAGAGAATCACTGGGACAAATATTTAACTTGAAACTTTGATGATCCCGGGGCTCACTCCTTGGTCCTCAGTCCTTGATCCTCTGCTCTTCTTCAAATTCACCTACTCAGTGACTTTTTTCAGTTTCATGGCTTTAAACCTCTATGTGCCAATAACTCCCAAATTGTGCACATATCTCTAGCCCAGACCTTTCTCCTGAAGCCCAGACTCACTTATTCAACAACCTCCTCAGTTCCTTCTGTATGGTGTCCATTAGAATTATTGACATTAATGAGGCAAAACCACTCCTGTTCCTCTACTCTACCCCTCACTGGTTCCATATGCAGCCTTTCATAGCTCAGCAAATTCCCACTCCCTCTAGCCAGTTGTTCTAGCGAGAAACCTTGGAATCATCCTTGCCTGCTCTCTTTCTCTTACTGTCCATATCTTATCCACCAGGAAATCTGTTGGCTCTACTGCAAAAATGTATCCATGGTCTGTATCTTTTTATGTGATGGTCAGTCAGAGGTGGCCAGAAAAAGAAACACAGGAGAGGCTCAGGAAAACAAGGTTTAATATAGCCACCCGTCGTAGGCCTTCGTAGGCCGTGAGGCATGACACAGCACACAGGGCCCTATGAGGGAACAGGTTCTGGTCAGGGGGCTCAAGACAGGAGGGTGGGGGAAACATTTAGGCCAGAGCCTTTATTAGGGTTTCTGCAGCAGATTGAAAGGCAGGGAAGGGTAAACAGTTTGAATAGTTTTTTCAGGGTTTAAATTGTACAAGCAGTCCCTAATTGCCAGGTACTTGGTCTTGCGATGATTTAATTTTATTTTTTCTATTTATTGATTTTTAGAAAAAGAGAGGAATTGGAGGGGCACGAGAAAGAGAGAGAGAAACATCCATTTATCCCACTCATCCATGCACTCATCGGTTGATTCTTCTATGTGGCCTGACTGCGGATCAAACCTGCAATGCTGGTGTTTTGGGACAGCTCTCTAACCAACTCAGCTGTCCAGCCAAGGTGGCCTTGGGATGATTAAGGCAAAGGAATATTGCCTCTTGGGGTGCAAGGGCCAACTAGGTAAGGAGAAGGTGTGGCTCTGGGTTTGTTAGTTTACATCAATGAGTCCTTTACTATCTCTAAGAATTGGTTAGACTAAGAGGAGCAGTATTTCTCCAGCCAGAAAGATTTTTTAATCATCATAGCTTTCAAAAAATAAAACATGTAAGCAATATAATCCAGATTCTAATCACTTCTAACATTTCTACTGACAATACCCTGGTCCAAGTCATCATCGTCACTCACCTGGATTAAGCCAACACTTGGAGCCCCGAGAGGATGGATACCCCTCTAAATAAATGGGAACTGGGCAGGGCACCAACAGCACAAATCACAGTGACTTTACAGAGCTGCACCTATCACCCACATCATCTGACTGCAGGTGTTCAAGTGGTTTCCTTTGCAGCACAGACTACCCACTCATTCAACAAACATAACATGAGCGCCTAGTCCACGCCACGCACTTTTCCAGGCACTGTGGACACAGGGATGAGCATGGCAGGCTAGTTTCACGGAACTCATGAATATGCCTCCTCTTAATTTAGATGGGGGCTGTCACAAGCCTGGCATTGGCAGTGACCAGATCAATCCCTTGCCTTATTCAAGAGTGACTCAAAACTATTTTAAATTATTTCTTCCTCCTTTAAAATATTCAACCAGTCTCCAAATGAATAGGAAAATACAGAGAGAGTATAGGCTCTGGTACTAACTCCATTGTTGCTGGAGGGGGTTAGTTCCTCACACCAAGCAATTCTCTGCAATACCAACTGGGGGTCCTTCAGTTAAACTCAGTTTTTACACTGCCTGCCTGAAGATATCATCTGACTCCACAGGTTGAGTGCTCAGTCTCACAAGACTCCCCCTCGCCTTTCAGATGCCACTTGTAAGCCCATGTTGGGCTTCTGACTGACCGGCTACAAATCGGGGATGCCAACGACTCCCTCCAACTCCGGACACTGATTGTTTAAGACCAGATTGTTATCTGTACTTCTAACCCATTGGCTATAAATCAAAGATGCTCATAATGCCCTCCTTGGGTTTGATTAATTTGCTAAAGTGGCACATAGAACTCAAGAGAAATAGTTTCCTTACTAGATCGCTGGTTTATTATAAAAGAATATGATGAGGGTATATCCAGATGGAAGAGCCGCACAGGACAAGTTATATGGGAAGGGGCATGGAGCTCTTCTGTCCTGTCCTGGTTTACCACTGTCCCAGCATCTCCACATTTACCAACTTGAAAGTCTCCAAATCCCACACTTTTGGGATTTGTTATGGAAGTTTCATCTTGTAGACACGATCAATCATTAACTCCATTCTCAGTGCTTCTCCCTTTTCAGGAGAATGGGGTTGGACTGAAGGGTCCAAGTTTCTAATGATGGCTCATCTTTCTGGTGACCAACCCTCACTAAGAGCCCACCCAGAGACCCCTCACTGGAACAAAAGATACTCCTTTAACCCAGGAAATTACAAGGGTTTCAGGAGACCTGTGTCAGGAATCAGGGTCAAAGACCAAATATTACAAGAAGAAATGCTCTCAGTGTTCTTATCACTTAGGAAATTACAAGGGTTTTAAGAGATCTGTGCCAGGAACTGGGGGTAGGGGCCAATATATATTCTCTATTATCTCACAAAATATAAATATATACACATATGTATACAAGGTCTGTCTAAAAACAGTCCAGCCATTGTTAGTATTATGAGTACAGTTTGCACGACACCGCTGTAACCTGGCAGCCAAGAAGAGTGGACTGGAATGCACATGGGTGTACAATGATGATTTCACTGCCCTAGTCAGTGGGGACAGCAGATGCCATTAAGTGAGCACATGTACTTTGTGGCTATTGCATTCAAAATGACTGACTAGAGCAAAGAACCTGCATCAAATTTTGCATGAAGTTTGAACATTGCTCCGCGGAAACTATGCAGATGATTCAGAAGGCCACAGCCATGGGCAACTTGACAGCTTCATCATAACAACGTGACTGCTCATGCATCACGTCTTGTGCAGAGTTTTTTGGTGGAACATCAAATCACCCACCTGGTGACTCAGCCCCCCTACAGCCCAGATTTGGCACCCTGCGACTTCTGGCTTTTCCCAAAACTAAAGTCATCTTTGAAAAGGAAGAGATTTCAGACCACTAATGAGATTCAGGAAAATATGACCGGGCAGCTGATGGCAATTGGAACTGTGTGAGGTCCCAAGATGCTTACTTTGCAGGGGACTGAGGCATCATTATCTTATGTACAATGTATATTGCAGCTTGTATCTTCTTCGATAAATGTCTCAATTTTTCATATTACATGGTCAAATACCTTCTGGACAGACCTTGTATACATACATGTGTCTATATGTATGCAAGTGTATGTATGTGTGAATAAATATATATAAATATGTTTCCAGTTTTCTTTCTTTTCTATTCCACCTTTAAATGTCGAAGAGACTCTGGGTGGAGCCTGGCCTAGGCTACCATCTTTTCTTCTTTCTTCATCTGCCTATTTCTCTAGCTGATTTCAACTGGTCATATGGCTTTAAAATCCACCTACTTATTTGTGGACAGCTCTTGGTAAAAGAAAAAGGAAATATAATAGTGAAATTAGTGAAATAGTGAAAATAGTTCTATATACTAACAATGAAGGAGATACCAATTCAGATTTCACTTGGTACAGTCTCCTTGGTGAACTTAGAGCAGAAACTAAAAAGCCTTTATCCAAAATAAAGGCTCCACGTGGAACAAGTGGTCCAGGGTAATCAATTGATTATCTCATCTTTTTCTATTACAGAGACATTTCCCATGGGAAGAATTTAAAATTATAAATGTGTTCCACTGGCTCACATGTAAGATCAGGCTCTCCAGCCCCACTGGGCTTCTATAAAGTAACACAACCTTTAAATACCCCTCAGGCTAGGGCTGTTGTTCTCAGTTGGAGCTCTTTTTTCTCCAAAAAAGATCTGGCAATGCCCAGAGACATGTTTCACCCTTACAGCTGGAGGGGAAGTATTACTGCCAAGTATTGGGTAGAGGCCAGTGATGCTGTTGTTCATCCTACAATGTGCAGAATAGTCCCCAGCAACACAGAATTAACTGGCCCCAAATGTCAAGAATGCTGAGGTTGAAAAACCCTGGGCCACGGATAAATACCTTCTCTCCTTCCCCCAACCCCCTCCATCCCACGAACCGAGCTCTCATCCCTTCAGTGATCTTCTAAATGACACAGTCAGGATGCTAGTAGCTTAGATAACAAGCTTTCACAGTCTAGGTCTCAGTTTCTGTAGGAGCTAATCTGTGAAGATTGCCCTCAATAAAGGACACCATCTGGTATGAACAACTTTGTATAGCTCTCTGCTCTTGAATCTAAATGGCCCCATGACACTTTAACCAGCAGAATGTCACAAACATGACATTATGCCAGACCCAGGCCTACGCTGTAGGAAGGCCTGGTTTGGCCTGAATGAGGTGCCATGTAAAAGCCCAGGCTCCTGGCTAAGGAGAACAATTGGAGAGGCATCCATGGACAGGCCATGCGGACAGAGAGTTCTGCCACTGTGGGGAGGGACAGAGGGGGACCCAGTGCTCCAGCTGAGCCAAAGAACTTCCTGTTCCTGTTAAGACATTAGCCAAATGAGCCTGCTGAGCACCCAAATAACCAGCCCCAGTGGATGTTGTGGGGCAGAAGAACTGCCCAAATGGGCCCAGTCAACTCACAGGATTGCAAGAGATTTGTAAAAAGGCTGTGGTTTGAGCCACTAAGTTTTGAGGTCATTTGTTACACAGCAATAGACAAATAAAACTGTTTCTTTATCTTTAAACTGAGAAGTGGGACAAGAATGTGATATCTCAAATTCTTTTTAGCTTCAGAATCATTGATCTAAACAAAATCTTATCTGGAAGCACAATATGTGTATATCTGTTAAGAATGCTTTGTTTTGGATACAGGTGACAAAAACCCAACTGAAATAATTTAGACAATAGTGGTTCCTTTCCTCATGTGGCAAAAAGCCTGGAGCCAGATGTTTGCTGAAATTATTTCTGTGGCTCATCGAGGTCAGATTCTATGTTGCTATGACCCCAGGCATTCATATCAGGCTATGGCCACGCAGTCACAAGGCTACTGATGCACAGTAGCAGCACACACGATGTTGGCATTGACAGGAAGAGGGAGGAAGAAAGGCAAGGTCAGTATCGGTCACAGGTGTCCCTTTTTAATAAGGAAGTCAACATTTCAGAAAAACTTTAACATCAGAGACTTCTCATATTTCATGGGCTAACACGGGGTCATACGCCAATCCATATCTGCCAGCAAGACTGAGAAATTGAGGGATAGAATTGTCATGAATGAATATACTCCATAGCTTGAAGGTGGGCCATTACCACTTCACACAAAATCAGGGTATAGGAAGGAAAAACTGAGGGATAAACATTGAACAATAAATAACTAGCTTCTGAAACAATGTGAAAAGCACAAAAATGGAGCTGATCAGACTGAATTAGGGAAGGATGGGCATGATTCCTATTCATTCAGCCTCTCCTCTCTTTGCTGTGCCCCCTACCGCAATAAGACTCCAAGGGGGCCTCCCAGAAGCCACAGAACTTCAGGCAGCCAAGTCTAAAAATCATGTGACTATATCTTGACAGATCTTCCTGCTCTTACATTCTAGAATCTGTACAGCCTATTGATGTAATGGTGTCAATGTGATCACATTTCTGTTTTTAAAAGACTCTTTGAAAACAGAGTTAGATGTTTCAAAATCCACTGAGCCCATTTCTCATTGGAGATGAGTCTCTTAGTTATGTTTTGATTTGGTTGTATTTCCAAATTCATGGTAAACAAACATGTCAAGCTCAGTCAAAGACAACCTAAATCATATACTAATTTGGTTGCCTAGCTGTCCATGTTTTGTGCCATTTCAGTCGATTTGCACATTGCTTTTTTTTCTTAATGCCATGATAGAGTTTAACCTTTTTAACAGAACAAAAATAATCACACATAAAGCCCTCTTTTGGATGGATGGATGGATGGATGGATGGATGAAAGGGAGGTAGGAAGAAAGAATGGATGATGGATAGCATTAAGGACAACCTCTCAGAGCATCCTGACAGACATCCAATGAGAAGAGAGCAGAAAGAGGAAATTGTCATTTAGGTTCCTGAGATGACAAAAGCATCCTTATGTCAAGAGAGTTCTTGGTCAAAGGTAAAAGGGGGTTCATTTCTCCCCATCAGCTTTTTTGATCAATTAGATCATTTTATAGAATACCAAGCAATAGACTCAGAACTCTGAGAGATAGTTTATGGTTAGAGCAGTTTATAAAAACATCCCTTTTATTTTCCTCTCAAAATATATTGAAACATAGATCTTATACACCTTCTCAGAGTCTTCTAAATGCCCCTTTTCTCTCCTAGTTACTGCCCCATTCACATGGGGTTATTCTTCCACTTTCAGACAGGGTATCGTTTCTGAGCAGATGCGAAGGGGTTGAATTTTACAAAAGGAAGAGAAGAGAATTAGGTCCCCACAAGAGTAGATCTTGGCCAGCGAAAAATGGGACTGGGTGGTAGAGGAACAGATAATTTCCCCTCTATTTCCTCCTCCATGGACTACTTCCAGGCATGTTGCTCCCATGTAACTCTTGCAGAAAAGTACTTTGCGCAAAGCCAACATGTCTGATAAGTGGTCCACGTGACTTTTCATGACTGGCTCACAATGCAAGGCATCACAGTGTTTCACATCTTTCCATGCCTGGCTCTGCTTTTCCCTCAGCATAACCTCCCTGAGTTTGAACCGTCTAAATCAAAGTTTTAGTGCCTTACACATGCCCACACAGCTGGAGACCAAACCGTTGGAAATAGGTGTAACTGTTTGCCTAAGTTTTTGCCAAGGAGATGTGAGCAGAAGTGGTATATACAAATTCCAAGGTCTTGTCCTTAAAAACAATTTAGTATACACCTCCCTCTCACCCTCCTGCCTCCCTTCTTTTCTTCTCTCTCCGTCACCCACTCCCCACTGGCTGGGAAGTAGCAGCAATTCGAACAGTTTAGGAGCAAACAAATCAGTGATGGCTGAGCTGCTATGCCAGTACTGGACCATTCATCAATGGAGTTTTAAGTGAAAGAGAAATAAACTAATATATTCATATTGAAAATGTATCAGGTGCCTCAAACTTTGCCTTGAGTTGTACTACCTAAAGAAGCCAAGACCAGTAATAATCATATATCACCTGCGTTTTGTTTGCCAGCTTTCTTCTGGTGAACATTCTTCCCTTAAATTATACTAAGTGCCCTGGCTGAACAGAAGGTGTGACTCTGCCTTAAGGGTTACAAAGTTCTCTACATGCAGATGAGCATAGTTCATTCTGATAAGGCGAGTGGTGGTCTGGTGTGCACCATCCTGGTTTAGTCATCCTGGTGTCACATCTTCCTGACTTCATGTCACCCTGAAGGTCAGGATCTGTATCTTTTGAAGTTAGTTCTTAGGATTCTTATACAAATATACTGTTCATCTACAAGCTACCTATTAGTCAGAGCCTGCACTTACAGAAAAAATGTCAAAAGGATGGTGGGGTGGGTTACAACTTCCCACCGTTACAATTTTCCACTGTTACATTAGGAGGGTAGATACCTCTGAAAACCAATGTTTCCATAGGTCAAGCATCACAGCCATAGCTAAAACCCAGTTTTCCCCCCTCAGGGTGACTTTCTTTTATATCTGACGTGATAGACAGATGACATCCAAATGCAAACATTGATCTCTGGAGCACTGAGAGGTTGGTTTTCTTTATTTTCAAAGAAAAATATGACAAAGATAGAAAGCATGCTCAAATTCTCATGTTATAGAGAAATACAGACTTAGGAAGCTCTCAGGCATCCATTCACATCTTCTAATAAAAATGACTAAAAGAACTCTTTGCAATGGACAACAGTTAAGTGTCATTCACTGGCAGTGCCATGGACTTTTGGTCCAACACTTTTAATATGAAAGAAAGACCACAAACAAGGCAAATGGTCAAGGCCTTGGCCTGTTGAGCAGGATCAACCTAAAGTTCTCTGGCAAAATACTGAAACCCTTGGACAATATATCTGGGAGTAGAGAGCAGAGGGATTATGGAGATGATATAAGAAGGAAAAACCTTCTCCCTTTGATCAGCAATTCTGCTAGAAATTTACCTTAGGGAAATTACTCAACATTCAGTTTTACTATAAAATGATATTATGGCAGGATTTTTCATATTAATGTAAAAATACTAACCTCCAAAATAACAGAAGTTCCATCATTAGTAACACAGTTTTTGAAATTCTAATATATTCACACAATATAACACTGAGTTGTGACTCAAAATGATGACTAAGAGTTGAAGTCATTGACACAAAAGTGAAATGAAGTCCATAAAAAATAGTTTTTTTAAAAGCATGTTGATAAAAACAATAAGATGGTGTCTATATTCTAGAACACTTGTTCTCCAAATGTGATCCCTGGACCAGCAGCATTAGCATCACTTGGGAAAGTGCAGATTCTGGACCCTAAACCAGACAGACCTACTGAATCAGAAACTCTTATAGTAGATTTCACTAACTTGTTTTAATAATCCTTCCAGGTGATTCTCATGCATGCTAAAGACTGAGAACCACTGGTCTAGAACAAGCAGGAGGTTGCTATACATATTTATAAAGCATAAGTAAGATCAATGTTTCCCCTTTGTTATTCTAACGCAGTCCAAGGTTATTAGCTTACAGTGGCCAGTAATAGAAAAAACCAGCCCCAATGGTCTTAGGTAATTAGCAACTATTACTTTTCAGAAATTTGGATAGGGCCAATTCCAGGACCTACGCTGAAGGTTCCATCACCAAGTCCTGTGATTCTTTCATGGATGTGCTGTGTTTTCACCCTGGCTATCAGGTGGCTGTGGCCATTCCAAGGGTCATACCCAGATATATAACACATCAGAGTCAAAAATGACTATTTCCTCTGGAATCTCATTCTTAGCAGTAAGGAAATATTTTCTAGGAGCCTCCTTCCCACCAGCGGTCCTTCCCTCATTTCTCACTGGCTAGACCTGGGTCCATGCTGATTCCTCAGCTAATTACTGTGACATGAACAGGAAAGCCATGATTAACTCAAAATGATCAGGATTGCCCTCTGAGTTGAAGATAGGTTTACTATCCGTGAAGGATGGAGGCTGAACAAAACTGAGGTCCTGCTGGTAAAGAAGAGAGGAAGTGGCTTATGAATAGGCAACAAACTGTTACACTGAATCTAGGCTAACAACCACTTTTTAAAACTTTTCTATAAAACTGAATTATTCATTACTGCCATGAGTAACTTGTTAGATGTGTTGGAAATGGGGCCTACTGTGGTTTGTTCGTGTTTCTTTCAAGGATGTTCCTAGCTTTGGAAATGGCTTCTGAGTCTCAAGAGGAAGAATTGATGTCATATAAAGTTTTTCCTTTTCTTTCTTTTCTTTTTTTATATTTTGAGTTTATTCTTCCTTTAACTTTTAAACACTGCTATAGCTGAGTAGTAAAACAAAAACAATAGCAAGTAGTAAGCATATTATGATTATAGTCCTTCTCTCGTTCACTACGGTATATAAAACACCAGCAGCGAGTGTCCTTCACTGGCCCCATTAAGAGCCCTGACAGTGAACACAGCCCCTAGGATGACGTTCATCATCCTCGTATTCCTCTCCATTGCAATGGTGCCATCTTTCTTGATTTGGATCAAAGTCCACCGGTTCTACCTGGTCCATTTCATCGGTCTCTTCTACTTTCTTCCCTTCGAGTAGCAGTTTCACCTTAAAAGTCCGACAGTATAAAGTGCTGACAGGACTGGAGTAACTGGAAATCTCAACCATTGCTGGTAGGAGTATAAATTAGTACAAACACTTTGAAACGCCATTTCGTAGTATCTATTAAAGCTAAGCATCCACTTATCTTATGAGCAGCTCAAATTGGAAGCAACACACAGGTCTAACAACAGAAGAATGGATAAAGAAACTGTGGCATATGTAAGCAAATGAATACTACACAGCAGTGAAAACAGCAAGCTACTGATACTTCCTACTTCGTGGATATACCTCACAGATAAAAGATTAAATGAAAACAGCCAGACACAAAATATAGTTCCATTTATATGAAGATCAAAGACAGTCAAAATTAATCTACAGTGATAGGAGTCAAAATACTTTTTATCTACACTGAAAAAGAAAAACTGCATTGTTCTACCAGGCAAATAGAATTAGAACAGTATAGTATTTGCAAATGAAAAGAAAAAAATACATGTATAGAATAGAGCCTAAAAATAGATCCAAATGTATATGACAATTTAGCACATGATAAAGGTGGCATCTCAAATCACTAGGGCAAAAGAAAGACTTTTTAAAAATAGTTATTTATTTATTAAAGCATAAATTTTTTTATTTATTGAGGGGGGCATCGATTTGTTTTTCCACTTATTTATGCATTCATTGGTTAATTGTTGCATGTGCCCTGACTGGGGAACAAACCCCCAACCTTGGCTTATCCAGATGACTCTCCAACCAACTGAACTACGGGCCACGTCAAAAAAAAAAAAAAGACTTTAATAAATGGTGCTGGTAACTGGGTAGCTGATTGTAAAAGATAAAGTTAAATGAATAATTCATACCATACATAAGAATAATCTCCAAATGGATTGGGGAGCCAAATGGAAAACGAAAAAATGAAACTATACACGTACTAGAAGAAAACATGGTTGAGTTCTTCATTAACCATAGTGTAAGAAAAGGCTTTCTGATAATGACTCAAAATCTAGAGGCAATAAAAGTAGTATCAGTGAATAGAAATATAAACATAAACATATTTGACTACATAAGCATTTTTAAATTTTCATGACCATAAACCACGATATACAAAGGCAAAAAGACAAATGACAAACAGGGAGAAGATATTCACAACACATATCACATAGCCCAATACCACTAAAACATAAAGAACTTTTAAAAATTCACTTTAGAATAATCTAACAAAAGAAGAGGAAAGACCACATCAACAGACCAAACACACACAAATGGTCCTTAACCTTACGAAAAAATGTTCAAACTCCCTCATAATTAGGTAATTTGATAAATGTAAATTAAAACAACATTGAAATATTATTTCTTACTTATCAATTTGTGAACATTAAAAATGATAACTCAAAAAAAAAGATAACTCATTCTGTTAGCAAGACTGTGGGGACAATGGTTACTCCCATAGATTGCTGGTAACAGTGCACACTGGTGCAAGCCCTACGTATGGGACTTTGGAAATATGTAACAAAACTCCACATGCCCTTACCTTTTGACCGAGCAATCTTCTTTCTAGGAATTTTTACTGACGACACATCTCCAGCAATACAAAAATATACGTGCACATTTTTTTTTTACAACACTGTTTGTAGTTGCAAATTCCTACATATCTAAATACAGAATGGTTGAGTGACCAGGGTACATCACACAGTAAAATGCTGTGTTCCTGTTAAAAAAAAGAAAGAATGAAGAAAGTTTTAATCAACAGTTAAAAGATGATTTCCAGAGTATGTTTTCAGTGAAAAGAGCAAAGTGAAAAAGAATATCTGCATATGCCAACTTTCATATAAGAAAGAAGGAGGCGGAAGAAAACATAGGTGTGTCTGCTCACTTCTACAAAAAGAAACACACGACAGATAAAATGGAAGCTAATGAAAATGACATCCTACAGGAGATGATGGGCATGGGATGGAAAGGATGGAGAAATGGGGTTGGGGTGGAAGAGATGCAGGTGGAGTGACCCTTCTGCAGGGGGCGTAACCCTTCTGAGCAGAGTGCTGGAGTCTAGAACCATGTTAATGTTTGCATTCTCATATATACATACATAATTGAAATCAACCAGGATGTGGAGGGAAGCTAAGTAGAATACAAACAGTAACAAATGAACCTGAATAACAGAGTGACTGGAGGTGAGAGGTGCACCAACTTTTTTTTTAAAGTAACTCTGCAAAACAGTATTTTCACTATATGTTTTAACAATAAAGAACTGTTCTAAACATGGGTTAGCAATTTAGAGGCTATTTTATATGTATTCAAGGATTGAGCAATATATTATAGATGATATATAGGTTTCTCACTATGGGAGAGAAGAGTTTTAAATAAGAAAATGAGCAACAATAGAATAAACCTTGTGGTATTGGATCGGCATTAGCGTTATCAGTATAACCCATTATTATGCATTACATTTACACGCACCCACACACAAAGCTATACACACATATAGGTGTAGAAATAAATGTAGATATATGTTAGTGTTTATATATACATTTCCTAGTGTGTTCTGGTGAGAGGATCCAGAGCAATGAAAATGATGACAAAAGTACAGCACCGGGAATACAGTCGATAATATTGTAATCACTGTGTATGGTGTCAGGTGGGTACTGGAGTTACCAGGGGATTACTTTCTAAGTTATATGAATTGTCTAATCGCTATGGTGTACCCCTGAAACTAATATAATATTGTAAGTCAATCGTAATTTAAAGAAAAAGATAAAAGAAAGAAAACAATGACGTTCCAGTGGCATTGAGCATACGTCATTTCCAGATTGTGGTCTTCATGCCATTCTCCAATAAAAGGAAACAGGACTTCTTAAAGCAGTGGTTGATCCAGGGATGGAGCAGAGAAAGCATGAGATGAGCTTGGAATTGCTCAAAAAGGTGACGGCACACGTTGATCAGGCAACAGAAGCCAACGTGAAGGCACTTCCAGTGGCCAAGGCTGGGACAATTTGAGCAGTAAACTAAATACCGATGGTAAAGAATTGTAACACATAGAATAAAGTAAATTTCCATTAGTATACGGACTGATATTAACTAAAAATTAAATAAAGAAATAAATGGGAAGGGGCACCTCTTCCTTATAGCATAATCCCACTTCATAAATGTAGAAGGAATGACCAATATAGAAAACCACCTTTGTCAAACAGTAACAATGGATGCTAAAATTAGTGGGTAAATATATGATGAGCAATGATATGGTGGCATAGCCTCAAAATATCTACCAACAAGATATTTACTAATTAGAAAAGAGAAAAATAATAGTTTTACAGTTGAGAAATCTGGCAGACAGCACCGTTGTCATGTGATCAAGGCTAATGCCAGCAATTATCATATATCTCCGGATAGAGAGCGTGGAGATGGGCACAGTGTCACTCCGGTGGCACCCTTGTAAAGAAATGCATGACCTGAACTTAATCATGAAGGAGCATCACACAAACTTAAATTGAGGAACTTATACAAAATAATGGACCAGTCCCTTAAAATGTCATGTAGGACAGGAAAGATGGAGAAGCTGTCCCAGACTAGCGTAGACTAAAGAGCTAGGACAACAGGATATAATACAGGAAACTAGCTTGGATCCTGGACTAGAAAAACAGCATTAGTGGAATAACTGAGATAAGGTCTGTAGAATAGTTAATAGTATTTTATCAATGTTAATTTATGGGTTTTGACAATTGTTCTGTTATGTAACAGAAAAATTAGAAAATTGTTACAGAACAATTAGAAAACTGTTAACAGTTGGAAAAAGTGAGTAAAGTTGGTAAGCAGAAATTTTTTGTCCAACTTTTACAAGTTTTTTGGTAAGGCTGAGATTATTTCAGATTGAAAAGTTACAAAAAAGAGAGAAGAATACTGGTTCCTCTTCGGTACCAACTGGGAGGAGTGTGAGGACACCTGGTGTATTGGAACTATTCTCTATCTTGATCTAGCTTGGAGTACATTGGTATGTACACATTTAAATTTCACTGAGCACTGTGGTTAAGGTTTTGGCACTTTGCTGTAGGTATGTTAGTCTTCAATTTAAAGAAAAGTGTTTAAAAAAAGAACCAAATCAACTTTGATCAAGAAAAACTGATGAACAATCTCAATGATTTGCATTGGCTAAGCTCCCAATAAAAATCCAGCAATGTGCTATTTATCATCATGGTGCTGTCAGTGAGTATTGCAGTTCCCCAGAGGAAACCTCAGATGCTGCATTCACAGCCCGAGTCAGCATTTCAAGAGTGCTTACAATTGGCAGACACTGCGAAGTGATTTTTTTAATTTTGTTGATTTTTCATGATAAAACAGTGAGGGGGATTTCAGTACCCTCCTATCCCTCTTTTTTAAGACGAGGAAACCAAGTCTCAGAGACTTGAGAAGACAGTGACCACCCAGGCAGGAGCTGGCAAAGCCAGTATTCAAGGTCAGATATGTCTGCTTCTAGGTCCTGGATGTTTCCTGTTATCCCACACTGCCTCAAACATGAAGGTTTTGACTTGTACTTTTAAAAAATGAATTCCAAATCATTGCATGGTTATAGTTGTTCAACCTGTACTGTGGTCATGATTTCATGGTTTTTAGCAGCACTATATCCAAAAAAGAAAAGTCCAATTAAAGAAAAATTTGGGCACTTAGCTTTTTTTGTTGTTGTTGTTGGAATACATTTGTCTCCATTTTCCTGCCACCACTTTCCTCTGTCCCACCCACCCCCACCTCCCACCCTCAAAAAAGAAATGTGATTTCAAATGTTTGGAAAAAAGTCTTTTAAAGTTTAGTTTTTTATCAGCTTGATTTATTTTTCTTCCTTTGCTAACTTTTAAACTTCACTTCATTAACTTTTCTTTGAATTTAAGTTGAACGTCTATTACTAATCATAATAAAATAATAGAACAAGTTCAAACAGACTCACTGTCAAGTCAATGGGCAATGACGTAGTAATTCCTTTGCAGAGTACTTCTTTGTGTCTCTTTGCCACACATATTAGAGACTGGCCTATTGCACCTCAAACATCACTCACTCTAATTAGTCCAGGAATCCTGAAATCACTTCAGTCTGGCCACGTCATTTAGTAGGATCCTCTGTGGGCAATACAATCTGGTGTTTAAAACAACAGACCTTAAAATCTGATACCCCTCGGTCAAGTCTCGGTTTTATTGTTCTTTCGGTGGTATGACCTTGGGCAAGTTATTTCAGCTCCCTGAAGTCTAGTGTCATTATCATTCAAATAAGGTGACTGCTGCTACTACCACCACTACCACCACTAGCACTGCTGCTACTACCACTAGTATTGCCACTACTACTACTACCACTAGTGCTGCTCCTACTACCACTAGTACTACTACTAGTAGTAGTAATACTACCACAATCTATTGTTCTTGGGTTGTAGGAGTGGTAAGCAAGGTAAAGCATGTAAAATATTTTTTGGATCTTTGGCATGTAATCATTGTTAACTCTTATTGATTCCTGTCACTAATCCAAGCTGACTGATACTCTACCTAGTGTTCCAGGGCTCACCCAGGTATTTGTATTGAGAACCTACAACGCACAAAGCACTCTGAGGGACACAAAGATTGATCCTTTCAGTATGTCAAAGTGAAATGATTTTACTCTGGAATTCATTCTAAAGGTACTTGATGTGCATCTACAACACGCCAGCCATTGTATCAGGTTTGAGGGAAACGGTGGTACATAAAAGTCACCACACTCCTGAAACTGAATATTCTATTGGGAGGAAACAGACGATAAACAAGTAAACAAAGACACAAGAAGATTGCAGCTAATACAGAAAGTAAAGCAGGTTTATATGACAGAGAGTACCTGAGGGAGCCACTGGTTGATTTGGCAAAGCCTCCTGCTCCTTGCCCTTTCTTTGTGCCCCGTCCTCTCTGATTGCTTACCTGTCCCCAGAACCAGAGCAGGCACTCTGGACAAAATGTGGATGTGGAAGGCGCAAGGTGGTGGGGTCTCCATCCTGCCACCATGCTGCCCAGCTTCTCTGGCATAAACCACTGTTATTTTGTGTTTTAGTTGCTCACCACCAACCTTTACAGTACCCTAAACAATCACTTATTCTCTTCTGAGGACTTCTCTGCTTCCAACCTTACCAAATATGGAAATCTGGACCCAAAACTCATAAAAGTAGAGAGAATGCCATAAAGTACAAACTAATAGTAACAATTTAAACTTATTTTGTGCATATTTTTTAGTACTTATAGTAACCTTTGAAGCTTTATTCTTACTCATAAACATCACAGTAACTTTATGGATTCTCTATTTCAAGCCTCATTCAAAAGATGAAAAATTACAGTCAAGTAGTCAAACAGCTTCTTAAACAAGCGGCGGAGCCAAGCTTTAACCCAGGTGTGAGAGAGCCTCAGGCTTGCGCCTTCCCCTCTCCCATAGTATCTCAGGGGTTAGCAAGAAAGCTGAGAAAGTAAACTGAAAAGATAAGAGAACCATGTCACATGGTAGGAAAAGTATTAAATAAATGGCTTATGACTAAAAGGAGACAAGAGCAAAAAGAATGATGAAAATAAAAACTTAGTGGAAGACCCACCGCCATGGTCCCCTTGGTGGTGTCTACTTCTATTTTTGTGGATGGAGGCACTGCCCAGAGCAGGCTTCCTTACTTAGGAAAGAAAGCTCTCATGCTTTGCTGCATGGCACTCTGGCCAAGTCCTGCTCACTGCTGTTATTATTTTAAATAAAGTTTTACTGAACAAAACCATTCCCATTCATTTATGTGCGGGCTTTGGCTGCACTACAATGGCAGAGGTGAGCAGTTGTGTCAGTGACTTTGAAAGCCTTATAGATTTACTTCCTGGCCCTTTAGAAAAAGTTTGCCAACTTCAGGTCTGTGGTGTGGCTACAGCTTAAAATTTTTCCTGATTGTATTACACTAGCTCTCCTTTGTCATCAAGCTAAAGAATTGGAAACAACACTAAAAATCCACTTTCAGGATTTTTTTCTATTTCTGAACATATACATTCAGGGGAAATGCTGAATCTCTGCATCCCGAAGAAAACTTTAATTAAATGCTCAACTAAACCAAACCCGATTCCCCTCCTGTGGTGAGTAATCAGTCTGTACACCAGGAGACAGCACCAGGATCTTGTTAGCACGTGCCCTTGAACATGCCTGCTATGCTGCTTAAAAATATGACTGTAGCTTTAATTAAGTTTAAATCCACTGGATTCGTACTTTACTGAAACACAATAAACTAAAGTGAAAGAAAATGGGGCAACTTGCTGTAAAGAAGAGGGTTTTTAGAACACAATTGGTAAATAGAATGGAAAGGGCATCTCGGCTATATTTTTGAACCAGCAGGAAAGTGCAGTGATCCCATTACTTGGAGCAATGTTCTCATACACTTACTGTCAGAGGGGGAACCCTGGGTCTTAATCATCCGGTAATGCACTTGCATCGAATCTTGCAGATTTGTCAAAGGCCATAAATGAACTGCAGTTTTGTCTCTTTTTCTCTTTGGGGACAGCTCTATTTTTCATCCACAGCACAAGCAACTTGAAACAGAGAGACAGCTGGGAGGGGAAGTGATCCTTCCCAAGAACCCCTGAGCTCCGGGTGCTGGCCCAGGCAGTTTGAGAAATAACTAGGTGAGGGACTCCAGACGCCGCCTGCAGCCAAGATTTCCCTGAAGGCTCCTTCAAGACAGCAGAAGCAGAAGGAGCTGCAATATTTAATTTTTTTCTGGGCTCCTCATGGGGAGCCACTCTTGGGTAAAGTTTGGTTTCTGTGTTGGTCCAGAGTGGCCTCACTCAGTGTAATACCTTTCCTGTGTAATTTCAGCCACTTGTCATCTCTGTTTCCTCTTGGCTTCAGTTGTGTGATGGCGAGGCTTTCCTGGGGGGCTAGGGGTGGGGTACACAATCAACCTCCTGTGAATTATTCACTGGGTGGATTATGTGAGGCATGTTTCTAATCCCAGCTGGGCTTCCGAATGCCACCCAGCATGATCTCAGCAAAACCCTTCACTGTCATCCTGTGTGCTTGGGCAATGAAAGCTAGTTTGAATTAGTGAACTCTGGTCTCTGCCTATGAGAAAGAGTAATATTGGATGATTAAGAAGAAAGTCTTTAGGAATAAGACAGACTTGGATCAGTTTTGCCTCTTACTGGCTATGTGGACTGCAGTCATTTACTTAACAGCTCTGAACCTGTTTTCTTATTATTAAAATGGGGCAGCAACACCCATCCTCCCAGGCTTGCAGTAGGGATTGAACAAATGCGCATATAAAGCGGACTTAGCTCAGATCCTTAGAATAAATGTTCATTAATGAAAGTAAGTTTCTGCCTAGAACTGTGAAGAAAATAATATCAACAAAGCAACAGAAATATGAGCAGGAAACATTAACAGACAGCTCACAGAAAAAATGTCTCTTACCCATGTGAAAAATGTTTGACCTCACTTATCATAAGAATAATGCAAGTCAAAACTATACAAGGATATCATTTTTCACCTATCAAGTTGGCAAAAATCCAGTTCAAAAATTGTACATGTTGTGTAATAAGTAGTGGAATTAGGCACTTTCATGCATTGCTGGCAAGAAAGCAAAATGGTGCAACCCTTTATGGAGCTCACTGGCAAGTCCTATCAAAATTAAACATGCATTTACTTTTTCACTCAACAATTTCACTCCTGAGATATTTTTTTTTTTACAGCTATACTTAAACTAGCATGAAGTAAAGTGACAGATGATAAACTCCATTATTGATTGCAGAGTTGGGTGCATGTGTGAACAAGAGGCTGGAAACATCTAAGTGTCCATGTGGAGAGGAAGAGATAAATAAGCCATGGCATTTTTACACAGTATTACACAGCTGTGAAAAAGAGAATGCAGTTCTCCATGCCCTATGAAAATATTTCAGGGCAGCTAGTACATGAAAAAAGCAGGAGGCAAAAATAATCCATGCAGTATCCTACTTTCTATGTAAAGAAGGGGGCATAAGAATACATTTATGGTCCTACCCGGGCAGCTCGGTTGGTTGGAGCATTATCCTGATGTGTGGGGCTTGTGGGTACAATCCCTGGTCAGGGCACATGTGAGAATCCACCAATGGATGCATAGATGACTGGAATGGAAGATCAATGATTTTTTCTCTTAAATCAATCAATTAAAAACAATTTTAGGGAATATATTTGTATTTGTTTAAATCTGCATAAAAATTAACACCAGAAGGCTGTACAAATCATAAGAGTGGTTATGTATAAGAAGCTAAAGGTGGGAAATTGGGTAGGCAGGGTCAAGAGATAGAATAAAACTTCTTTTGACTTTATTTTTATTTTTGAATCATGTGACTATATGACCAACTCAAATACTACAATCAATATAAAGAAAACATTTAATATTGTCTAAAATAAATAAGGGCTTCCCAAATCAGAAGCTATATTTAAAATTTCTTTAATTCTGAACATATTTCTGGCACCATGTTGGGTGGTAAACCTTGAAGACAGGGCATGTCCTATGCAACACTGTAACATGTTGGCCTGTGAGAGTCTTACTCTCAGTCAGGTAATTAAATGCAGACTTTTCACCAAATCAATGAATAAAGGAATGAGCTTGCTGATTTCAAGTATGAAGAGAATGATCATTAGCTGACTATCGAAAACAATTAAGAAAAAAAAACAAGGAATGACATGAAAACAATGACATTTTCGTTTTTAAAACAGGAAGTAGAAAACTGAACACTGAAGTAGGAGCTCAATGACCTATAAGGGAAAAAAAGAAAACTATAAATGTATTCCTCTGTGAACTCTATGGGATACTTTAATGCAGCTTGTAGGTATTTACACTTGAAACTGAACCCAAATGCTCTCTCAACAGCTGGGAAGGAGGCACTTACCTCCCCCATCATGTTCAACCTGAGGAGGAACCTCTTAGGTCGAAGAACAAACACGTTGTTCTACAGAACATTCCACTCCTTCCTCATGACCGGTCAATTCTCTAGGAGGGGTGGGGAAAAGATTGCCCCAAGCAAATAACTGATAAAATGATTTCTATGCCAAGAAACCAATAACAATGTGTTCATCCACAATTGTGCTTCCTTGGTCTACAATAACTTATACAAAAATGCCACCTATCTTAATGCGGGGGTGCCTGACTTAGAGACTGGGCACCTGTTTCAGATAAGAGGCCTGAATAGGACAACAATCTATGTCCTAACCAAACAAAGGAATCATTTCATAAATTACTTTCAACCTATCAGATGTTTCATACTGAATTTCTTCTAAATCCAGGCACATTTTTCTTTTCCCAGAGCTTGTCCTGCTTGTTGCTATCAAGACCAGAAAAATAAACGTATACTACAAAAGGCCTCAAAATAGCAAGAGTAAACCTAGTAATCAGTCTACTTTTCTTTCATTTTATCCTATAAAATCCTTTCATAAATGTTTTCAGGAGGAAATATTGAATGTAGCCAATATCCTCAGAGAGCCTCTAGCCCAGGAATTGACAAACAAATGGACCGGACTTGGTCACCCCTTGTTCTCTTGCCCAGAGCAGGCATTACTAATTGATCAACCCTTTCCCTCTGAGCTTGCCTGAAGTCCTGTTGTACCTCTGAGTCCAAAGTTTCAGGTGACCTCTAGTAAGGAGCAGCAAGAAACATGCAAGCTGGAATAGCCCGATCCGATCACTTTGAAAACAATACAACTGAACCACAGAGGGAAAGAGACTTGGCCATGGTCACACAGTGGGTCAGGGATGCGCCTGCAGCAAATTCCTGAGTATTGATCCTCAGTAGTGTCCTTTATCTGCACCAACGCATGACTTGCACTCAGAAGGTCGAGTATGAGTTTGTTACATAGGTATAGTTTCCTTTTGTTTTTCAACAGAGCTCTCTCTTTTTCCTTGAAAAAAAATCCTTGCACACCACAATGATTCTGATTAATGGTTTTTCAGATAAAGAATTTACTATTCATTCCAATATAAATGATTCAGAAGTTCCTTGCAGTCTGCTGCTTTAAATATAATTTTGTTGTAGTGATAATGATAATCTTTTCCCATTAAATATGCTTCCTCTTCAGTAAAGAAGGGGTGATTGTTATTTAACAGGAAATTACTTTTCATCTGAACTGACACAAGGACTGTGTGCTGAGCGTGGATACATGAACAATACCCTCCATCACTGTTGCACAATGACATGGTAAAGCCACCGTCGCTCTTTAATCAATTTATTATGGTGTTTATTATATTTCAACTGGGTTTTATTTTTTCTTTTGCTTCAGCAAAATTTCTTAGAATTGTAGAATGTCAGAACCAGATAGGATCTTACAATTAATCTAATTAACCAATGATGAGAGTGCAGGAGAGTCCTGGAAATGATTTGTCCAGGGTAACAGAGAGGGCCTAGGTCTCATAATTCTAAGCTCCTTCTAACTCAGGATCCCACAACCCTGAAATCAAAATGAGAAATTCTCTGTCTAGCTGATAATCCAAAACATACTCAGTTCACTAAGCAACACTTCTCATACTACTTTATGCATGTGAATCAACCTGGGGATTCTGCATTGCTAACAGCTCCCAGGTGATGCAAATGCTGCTGATTAGTGGACCAGTTTCTGTTTAGTCATAAGAGAACCATCTGGTTTTAGTAGAGATTCTTTATTAGATCCCTAACAAACAAGCCACATATGACAATGGTGTCAGTCAGGTTATCTCAAGCTGTTAAAAACTGGGGTACAAATTTTTTAATTATTATTATTGCTTTTTAGAGAGAGAAGGAGAGAAAGAGAAACATAGATTTGTTGTTCTACTTATTTATGCATTCATTAGTTGCTTCTTCTATGTGTCCTGACCAGGTTTCAAACCCACAACCTTGGTGTACTGGGACAATGCTCTTAACCAATTGAGCTACCCAGCCAGGGCTGGGATACCGTTTACACAACAATGAAGACTAAGGAAGAAACTGGCTACTTCAATGAATTGGACTTGATGAGATATAGAAGGAAGCCAATTTATTTCTCCCACGGTGGTCTTCAAATCTTCTCCACTGTGTTTTTCTTTCCTACCCCAGGACAATATCTAGGGAAGATTCCACGGCTTTTTCAGGAACAGTCAAGTATTAACAATCTCATATTCAGGTATTAAAATGCCCAGTGCACTTTTAATGTCAGAATTTCAGTGTCATCCAATTCAAGCTTTTCTTTCCAGTAGTTCAGATATAGCCCCCAGATGGGATAGCAAAATTTTTATTTCTCTCCTTGCTGGGCCTCCCATTCTAATCGTTCCCAACTTCTTGCAGACTGCGTAGAGTTTGGGCGCAGAGAGGGAGAAGAGTTTATCGAAGAGGACAATACTATCTTCCTGAACTGGTGACATAAAATCTCCAACGCTGGCCTCTTCTCTTTGGGGGCAGTTTTATGTTCTTTAGAGATCACTGCCCCCCTCACCACCGCATAACTAGGGACCCGGGCACTGCCCTACCCTCTTAGATACGACACTTTCATCGGGAGCTTGAGTGTCCTTTCCTGGCCTGCTCTGGGGTACAGCCCGTACTGCGCATTCTGCCACATTCTTCTTCAGAGTGGGGTTCTTTAAAGAGATTCAAACAAGGTTACCAGTGCCAGTGGGCACCCACACTCCTGGCTCACAGCCCACTTTGTGTCTGCCAGAAGGGACGACCTCTCACCTTAAGGCTTTTCCATGTAGGCCAGGTGCTGCCCCCCAACCCCCCACCCCTAACTCCAGGAGAAATTAGTCAAGTCCTTCTAAATACATTTCCATTACGCTCCAGTAGGCGGCATTTTTGCCTTTAAAAAAAAAATCATGTTAAGAACTGTATAGTATAGAAGGTTAATCTATAGGTCTTAAATCCCTAGAGGTGTGTATTTTAGATTGAAACATGTTTCCTGAGAATAGAATGGTTTTATATTTCTAATAAATTATTGCTAATCTTACAAACATAAAGTTTGGGTAGACAGAATTGAATAATTTTTCTGATTCGGTTAATTACAGCAATGGAGCACCTACTAATTTCCAGGCAATCCTCAAAGAGTTAATACCCTAAAATTGCTATGAATGAATAATAAAAGTACTACTGGAATTTTAGTAGGTGCTATTTTAATTTTTTTCATGAAAAATGTATTTTATGGAACATTAATCTCATGATCCATTCATATAGTAAAATGTCAGCCTTTATATTATTACATAAAGAGGCCCATAATACATTTAGTGAAAAAATGTTTATAAGAGAGATTACATGGTATGTGTATATATATATCATTTGTAAGAGTGTAAGCCGTAATGTTAACAAAAATGATGATTCTGATTATGGGAGAGATTTTGCTTACTAATTTATTCTTTCCTGTATATGACTTTTTAAAAACTATATCATAATACATTTATAATCAGAAAAAAGATTTTAAGAAACAAATAATGATGCTGTGGAATTAAATTCCCAGTTTTTTCCTTCATAAGTGTGTTTGTGAGAACCTGCAATATGCTACCTCACCCTGTCCAATGAAAGTATTATGTGAGCCACAGGTAAAATTTTATTCTAGTAATAAATATTCAGCCCAATATATCATAAAACCATCATTTTAATATATGACCAATATAATACCACTGATGTATTAACATTCATTTCTTCCTAAGTCTTACATATGTTTGCGCTGTTGTTCTGCATAATAATAGGATAGGCAGTCCTATTTTCTGGTACCTTTCCACTTGCTTTTATAGTTCAAACAAACAGTAAAATCACTAAAACACAAGCAAACAAACAAACAAGCAAAAGAAATTCTCAAGAGTTAACAGCAATTACTTTTGGGGAATCTTTAGTTTGCAGGTTTTTAATTTCTAAAGTTATTTAATCCTATTAAAGTAGTTATGTATTACATCGATAATCGACAGTTGTTGTTGGGTTTTTGTTTGTTTTAAAAAAGCTGTGGCTCTAAGGGTGCCTTTCCCTGAATAAACACACCTTGGGGGAACCCTTACCTCTCACTCATCACTACTTTCATTCTCTCTTGTTGGGTCAAAAGTCAGGATCTTCAGTGGCTACAGTTTTGGCTGGTATCTGGAAGGAGTGACACTGAGACAGCAATAAAAGCTCACATGTATCAGAGCTCACTTACTGCATCCCTAGAGAATGACCAGAATTATTATCAAGCTTCTCCAAATGATCAGAATGACATATCTCAAAGGTCTAAATCATTCTAGGGTTACTCCTCCATTCTCTTTCTTTTTTCCCCCACAGTAGTATCACCCAGAGGATACACTTATTGCATGACCAGCAACGAGAGGGGCAGGCTACAATGTGGACCTCAAAGCACAGTGTAACAGGTGGGCTTGGTTTGCTGTCTCTGGGCTTCTATTTCCCCTGCTGTAAATTAGAGGCTATGATATATAATTTACTTCATAAGATCATATCATAATAGTATAAATACTTTGTATTATCGTAGTGATATTTTGTATCAAGTATCTTATATATAGAGGAAAGTACACCCATTCTAAGTGCAAAGCACAATGAATCTTCAGAAATTAAAAATATACTCATGTGACCATCACCTAGATCAGGAAACATTTTCAATGCCTCAGGAGCTCCCTTCCAGTCTCTGCCACCTCTAGTAGTTTTCTCTTGCTGTGTAACAAACAAGCTTAGTGTCCTAAAACAGTACAATTTGTTATCTCAGTTTCCACAGAGCGGGATTCTAGGCATGGCTGATCTAAATCCTCTGCTCATAAGGTGGCAATCAAGGTGTCAGCCAAGGCTTGGGATCATCTGAGGCTTGACTCATTCAGTTTGAAGGCAGGATTCAATTCTTCATTGTAACTGCAGTCCCCATTTTCTTGCTAGGTGTTGGCTGGAGACTACTCTCAGCCCCTACAGGCTCCCCACATTTCTTGCCACATGACCTCTATAGACAGTTCACACTGTTGTTTTTCTTCCAGGCCAGTAGTACCTTGCCTCTCTGACTTCTGTCTCTGACTTGAAATGCTCTTTTGAGAACTTGCCTGGTCAGGTCAGGCCCACCCAGAACAATCTCTTAGGCATTTAGGGGTCTTAATTAAAACAGTGATGCACACAGGTTCTACCCGTATTCAAGGGGCAGAGATTAAACAAGCGAGTGACACTGCTGGCAAAGATCATGTGGCAGCCACCTTAGACTTCTGCCGGCCATTCCACCCTCTAAAGGTAACCATTATCTGATGTCTACCTCAGGAGTTTTAGCAGTTTTTGAACTTTATAAAAATGGAATCATACAGTTTGCCTCTTGTGTCTGGCTTCTTGGTTCAGCATTATATTTGTGAAATGCACTCATTCCTCTGTGTGTAACTGCAGATGGTTTATTTGCATTGCTGCAAATGTGAATATACCACAATTTACTTACTCATATAAAAGTTGATGAGCATTGGGATAGCTCCTATAACAAAAAAAATTCTACTATTCTTTTGGTAAGCACATGTACACATCTCCGTTTGATGTATATTGGGGAGTAGAATTGCATGGAAGCTGCCAAACAGTTTTGCAAAGTGGCTTTACCAAACTGTATACCCACCAATAAGGATGACTTGAGGGTTATAAAATAAGGTCATGGTAAAGAACACAGGACAGGACCTAGGATATAATAATGACTAAATAAAAACTAGTACTCTCAATACTAATAAATTAATGCTGAGTGTTCTCTTCTGTTACACTATTAAAGTCTTTAAGGTGTGTATGTACAGCTTATTGATATACCCTAGTGCCTAGCCAAAATGTATTAAGTAGCCCAAGAAAAACATCAATGTTAAGTAGCTTCTTGATCAAAAACATCTTCTCCAGATTTGCATTGACTTTCCTTTTCCTTGGCCCTGGCACCAAGGTGCATAAGAGGGTCCTGAGGGATCCCCATTGCTCAGAACTGACATAGTCTGCATGGGCCTCACTAAGGGTGTAGTTTCTTTGAACTGCAAGCAAGCTGGCAAGATTAAAACAAAGTACCGGAGTGCTTTTGCATACAACAGCTATTCTGGAACAAAAACACTCAGGTTGTGTCTTTGCAGGAAGAGATTTATATACAGGTGGTTCAGTTGGTGTGATCATCAAATCACAAAAAATATTTTGCTTTAAAACCTTGTCTAGGGCACAGGCTGATGTGGCTCAGTGGGTTGGGCGCTGGCTTACAGACTGAAAGGTTGCTAGGCACATGCCTGGGTTGCAGGCCAGGTCTCCAGGTAGGGGGCTTGCAAGAGGCAATCAGTCTAGGTTTCCCTCACACATGTTTTTCTCCCTCTCTTTCTCCCTCCTTTCCCCCCTCCCTAAATAAATAAATAAAATCTTTAAAAGACTTGCCTAGGGTAAGATTTTTGTCTTGATTAAAACAGGAAACTCAGGTCACTTACCAGCAAGGAAATACTAATCTTCTGTACTTGCTTATCTTTTTTAATTTAGTTAATCTTTTATTAAATCCAATATTAACACACATCATATACCATATGTCAGTGAATAAATCATAAAAGAGTGTGTAAATGGATTTTTAAAGGATTTTTTTATTATTATTTTACCAGTGGGGGGGGTGGGGAGAGAGTGAGAGAGACTTTTATTGTTCCATTTATTCATGCATTTATTGGTTAATTCTTGTATGCACCATGACTGGGTATCAAACCCACAATCTCGGTGCATCAGGACAATGAGCTAACCAACTGAGCTACTCAGTCAGGACTAAATGGATTTTTTTTAATGGTAGAAAAAAAACACTACAAGAAAACCAACCTCAATGAACAGTGATTTTTGTAGTAGTCACTAGAGATAAAAAGATGAACAAGAAAATCTATTTGTAAAATGAAAAATATATTTAATGTTAGTTATCCAATTTCTAGCATGCTAAGTAAGTAAACCAGAGCAATAGCATCCCTTAAACCTAAACAGATAACCTGTTTAAATACACAGCATCATATACAGCATCAAATGCGGGCATGCCATCAGCCTTCTTGCTGCACCTTCATTCTACAGTGCTTTACTTCTCATTTTTGGGGTGATATTCACACAACCATATAACTCCCACAAAACTTTGCTTCTATCTATCTATCTATCTACCTATCTATCTGTCATCTATCGATCTTTTTAAAAAGCTTTTATTTATTTATTTTTAGAAATAGGGGAAGAGAGGGAGAAACAAAGGGAGAGAAACATCCATGTGAGAGAGAAACATCGAATGGTTGCCTTTTGTATGCTCCCTGACAAAGGACCTGGCCCACAACCCAGGTATGTGCTCTGACAAGGGATCAAACTGGTGACATTTTGCTTCACAGGATGATACCCAACCAACTTATCCACGCGGGTCAGGGCTATCTTTATTTCTTTCAACCTTATTACTGTCTTTCACACTTCTTACCTTAGTTTTGATGGTAAATTCCTCATTTTTCAGCCTTATTAGCTTAGTTTTGATTTTTCCACAACTTCTTTTATCCCCCAGTTTTATTGAGAAATAATTGACATACATCACTGTATAAGGTTAAGGCATGGATTTGGTCAGGTAGCTCAGTTGGTTAAAGCATCATTCCCGTATGCCAAAATTGTTGATTCACTCCTCAGTCTGGGCACATACAAGAATCAACCAATGAACGCATAAATAAGTGGAACAACAAAACTTCCTGTCAAGTTGGAGGTACAGGTAGACACACTTCATCTCCTTGCACAACCACAGGAAGAATTACAACTAGATCTCAAAACAAATAACATACAGAATCATCAGAAAACTGAACTGTATGGAAATCTCACAACCAAGGATTTAAAGAAGACACATTTATCCAGACGGATAGGAGAGACAGAGCCACAGAATTAGGCAGAGAGGCACACAGACATGGTGTGGCATGGAGAGGCAGTGGCAGTGGTGGAAAAGATGGTCCCACATTCATGCATGGTGGATAAAATCAGGAGGGATACCTTGGGAGTCAGTGATCCTAACCCCAGGTCAGACCGCAGAGCTTAGAGTTTCAGTGCTGGGAAGAAAAATTCCCCAAACTACTGGCTGTAAAAACCAGTAGGAGTTGGGGCAACAGAAGAAACTGCTGGAATTTCAGGAGACTCTGTTTAAAGGGCCTGTATGGACTGAGAAGGTATGCAACCCATGCACTCTAGGATTTAGCACCAGGACAACAAATAGAAGGGCACCAGTCACATGTGGGAAGTGGGTGAAGTGACTGGAAATGGGGCAAGTGCCAGGAAAACCTCCAGAAGCCAGGCAGCAGCATTGTCTCCTCTATGAGCCCTCCCCCCATACAGAGCCACCAAGCCCTGAAGCAGGATGCCCTGCCCCGGCAATTACCCAAGGCTCGGTCCCACAGTTTATAGGTGCCTTTCCTGCATAGGCCACACCACTAAGACATAGAGTCAAAGCAGCTCTACTTCATATGCAGAAACAACACAGGGAGGCTGCCATATTGAGAAGACAAAGACATATGGCCCAAATGAAAGAACAGAACAAAACCCCTGAAAAAAAACTAAACAAAACAGAGATAACCAACCTATCAGATGGAGAGTTCAAAACACTGGTGATCAGGATGCTCAAAGAACTCGTTAATTATGATAACAACATAAAAGAAGAAATGAAGTTTACACTAAGTGAAATAAAGAAAAATCTACAGGGAACCATCAGCGGAGGGCAGGAAGCCAGGATTAAAATCAATGATTTGGAACATAAGAAAGAAATCAGCATTCAACCAGAACATCAAGAAGAAAAAAAGAATTCAAAAAAGCGAGGATAGTATTAGGAGCCTCTGGAACATCTCCGAACACACTAACATCTGCATCACAGGGAGGCCCGAAGGAGGAGAGGAAGAGCAAGAAACTGAAAACTTATTTGAAAAAATAATGAAAGAAAACTTCCCTAATTTGATAAAGGAAATAGACATACAAGTCCAGGAAGCTCAGAGAGTCCCAAAGAAGTTGGACCCAAAGAGGGCCACACCAAGACACATCATAATTAAAATGTCAAACGTTAAAGATAAAGAGAGAATCTTAAAAGCAGCAAGAGAAAACAAGAGAGTTAGCTACAGGGGCGTTCCCATAAGACTATCAACAGATTTCTCAAAAGAAACTTTGCAGGCAAGAAGGGACTGGCAAGAAGTATTCAAAGTGATGAAAAGCAAGGACCTACAACCTAGATTACTCTATGCAGCAAAGCTATCATTTAGAAATGAAGGGCAGATAAAGTGCTTCCCAGACAACGTAAAGCTAAAAGACATTGTCATCACCAAGCCCTTATTATATGAAATGTTAAAGGGACTTATTTAAGAAAAAAAAGATCAAAGATCAAAACTATGAACATTAAAATGACAACCAATTCACAACTATCGACAAGTGAATCTGAAAAAAAACAAGCTAAGCAAACAAGCAGAACAGAAACAGAATCATAGATATGGAGATCATTTGGAGGGTTATCAGTTGGGAGGGGGGAATGAGGGAAAAACGTGCAGGGATTAAGAAGCATAATTGGTAGATACAAAGTAGACAGCGGGATGTTAAGAATAGTATAGGAAATGGAACAGCCAAAGAACTTATATGCATGACCCATGGACATGAACTAAGTTGAGGGGATTGCTGGAAGGAAGGGGAGTACTGGGCAGAAGGGGAAAAGGGGGAAATGGGACAACTGTAATAGCGTAATCAATAAAATATATTTCAAAGAAACAAATAGATGGCTGTCTCTCTCTAAAAACCAATTAAAACAAGGTTAAGACATACAGCATGATGGCTTGATTTACATATATAGTAAAATGATTAACACAGTGAGTTTAGCTAACATCTATCTTCTCATATAGATAAAAAGAAAGAAAAAATGGGAAAAAAGATTTTTGTACGTAGTTTATTTTTTTATCCAAGGGCTCAGGCATGCTAATCATCTCTTTGTAACTATTATTCCTAATAAGGGTGATGAGTCACCAGGTTCAGCTGCTTGCTGCAAGTCCTGAGGGGGCCAAGTCAAATCAAAGGGAGCAGCAATGCAGAACCCTGCAAACCATCCATTTGCAAAACCATCCATTTGCGAAACCCAAGCTCTTGCCTAGACCGAAGCTCCTCAGAAGTCGGCCAGACTTTAATTCAGGGTCACTTAAGTCCCTTTAAACTTCCAGTTCCTCCTTGTAAAATAGGGCAAATAAAGGCATCTATCTAATAGGGTATCAACATTCATTGATTTAACAAATATTTAATTCCCAATACTGCCAGGTTCTGTGTCAGGCAATTAATAAATATTTATTAAATGTATTGTGTATCAGCTATCATTATTTTCAACACTTAATTATTTGTATATCAACTACCCATTTTGTGGGAAAGTATCCGAAGGATTTGGAGCCTTGGGGTGCCTTCATACTCCCCTCTAAAGCTCACACCCACTCACATGCATAAACATATGCCCGCTGACTACCCCTGGTGTGAATCCAACTGCTCAAGCCTGTGTCCTCAATTATTGCGGTCGGAAAATGCAAACTAATTTTGTTATCAGCATAAGTGCTTCTTAATTAGAAGGCCAAATATGTCACATTTCAAAATCAGGGGAAAGTTTTAGGGATTAACTGTCATTTTGATTGTATGCCCTGCATTTCCCCTTTCATTAGCTAAGAACATTCAGAGGCAGATCACTCTATACATCTGAAAGTAAGACATTCATTTTACAGCAAAGACTCATTTTCTCCTGATCTCCTACTCCTCCTATCTCTTGTCCCCACCCCACGCCCCAGCTCCTAGGACTCTACATGAAACTATTAGTGAGAAAACATTTCCAGAATGATATTTTTTCCTTGATGGAAAAGTCTTTAAATTTGCTATTGGATTGCCAGATAAACTACAGGACACCCAGTTATATTTAAATTTCCTATGAACAACAAATACATTTTTAGCAAAAATATGTACGAAATCTGCATATGAGATATATTTATACTAACAAATGGTTAGTTGTTTATCTGAAACTCAAACTTAACTGGGTATCCTGCACTTTTATTTGCTAAACCCAGTAACCCTCCTCCAGTTACTAGTTTTGTGACCTAGAGCAAGTTATATAAACTCTGTGTTTCAGTTCCCTCATCTGTTAAAAAATAAAAGGAATAGTAAAAGCACATTCTTCATAGTAGTATTTGTATTGTTCAATAAAATGTCTCTGCTTCTCTTCCTTCCAGAAATGTGGTAGGACAGCCTTTCCTTGTCCCTGCAGTTAGTTAGGTGAGACCTGTGACTTGCTTTAGCCAATGAAAAATGAGCAGAAGGAATATGGCACTTCTAAGTAGAGTTTTTAAGAACTAGTCACAATGTGCAGCTCTTTCTTCCTCTGCCACAGTGGCTTGCTATTTGCCAGGTGCAATCAGTGTACCTGAGAGTGAGTGACATGGAAAGGAGCCCTCCCCTCAACAAACACACACTGACTCAAGGAAGACATAGTGTGAAGGAGAAATAAACACCGATAGATTTAAACAGTGAAATTTGGGGATTATTTGTTACTGCAGCTTAATTTAGCTCACCCTGATTGAGTGTTGTTATGTAGAGTTTCTGAGTAAATAGTTGTTAAGCATTGAGAACATGCCTGACACATAGTAGGCATGACATAAGTACTTACTGGTTAAGAAAAAGTCTGAAACACTCTTTTGGCACTCAAAAGTGATTGAGACAGGCCTTGCTTGCTGTCCAAGTTTTGGTAATAAACATTTATTGTCCACTTTTTTTTCTGCAGGCCTGAGAAATCAAATCCCCTGCTTCTCTTCCACAGCGTTGGGTAATAAACTTTGCAGAGTCAGCAGCATTTAGCTCAGGGAATTTCTTTAATCATTAAACAGAATTTTTATGTCAAAAACACTCTTGATATGGGTCTGCTCAAATTGCAGTGTGGGTTGTAACAGGACAGCAGACTCGACTGCAGCTGACCAGGGCTGAACAGTCTGCAGGAGGCAGCCACGTGCACAGTGATTCAGAAATGGCAGAGGCACCCGATCCAAGGGGAGATCCCAGGGTTAATGAGAATCAGATGCATGTAATTCAGGCCGCAGTGCTCGTCCTGATCTCTCAGCACCGGGGATCAGATCCATAAACAGACCGGACTTGATTTTATGCAGCACTATCAACCCCCAAAGAACTCCAAGTGTTCCAAAAGAATGTTCTTTCCTGGCAGCTCAGCAATGTGGAAGACAAACAGGGGAATGGCGTGTGTCTATAACTCAAGCCTTGAAGTTTCATTACAATCCACGCCATCCAGAATGTGCTAGTTTGACTAGAAAATGCCAGGTGCCTCGTTCCTGTTACAAAAAATATAATTTTTTACCTTTCAATGAAAACATGCTCATGAAAGAAATCCAAACATGCACTAAAGAGGCTTTCACACGTCTTTTCAAAAGAAGTACAGAGTTCACGTCAGGCTCAGTACATTGATATCTATGTATATGTGGATATACATTTACTTTCATACATAACTGAAACAAAACTTCACAAAATATTACCCTTATAGGGGATGTAGTCTGAAGTTATCTATTTAATTTCATTTATTTTAAAAAGCTGATCACTATCCAATATGTTGATTTTACAACCAAATTATGCGTAGGATTTTAAGCTTTGAAAGGCATTTCACTAAAAGATAGCAAAAGGGAAAGACTCAGACAATGTGGCACTACAATTATACCACATCTTATGGCCCTTCGACAGCCACTTCATCTTATTAGATCAGAAACCTGGGCTTCTTTTAATTTTTCACTGGCTGAGATTTTGATGTGTTGTACCTATGTATAAATAAAGCAAAAATATCCTGAAACCATGTGCTAAGACTATTTTGCAATTTCTATATTGATTCAAAATTGGAGTTAAAGGTAGGGAGAAAGTTCATTTTCCTACAGTATTGAACAGAGCTTTGGTGTACTCTAAACCAATCCCCCCCACCTTTTTCTTTTTTTGGTTGTGTGTAACAGAACCCACCCTCCACTCAAATACACATGCAAGAAATTACTGGTTCAAAAAGTGGACTGGTCCGCGGGCTGAGCTGGCTTCAGCACAGTTGGCTCGGAATGCTGAGATGATGCCATGAAACCCATCATCTTCCACCTCTGGGCTCTACTTTCCTCTCTACCGGCTTCATTCTCTTCTGTCACAGACAGGAGCCCACTGCATGGCCAGAGAAGATACTCCTTAGCAGCTCTAAACTTCAATTCTTCCAGCCTACTACCCCAAAGCAAAAAGCACTCCTTCCTGATTGTTTCAGCAAAAGCTCTCGGCTTCTCTTTATCCCACCTTGGATCACATGCTTATTCATGAAACAACCACAGTGACCAGGAAAAGGCATCTTCCCAACTGGTCAACTAGGGGTTATGTGCCAACCCGGGGACCCTGTGATGCTGCGAGATCAACCAAACTGCATGAACTTGAGAATGACAGAGGAAAATCAAGGGGCCATTTCCAAAAGTTAGGGGCAAGAATTTTAAGTAGATAATTTTTAAAAATGGCCACTGCTGACCTCTACCAACATATACCACCAATCTCTACCTCCTACTTAGCCTTAAAGCAGAGAGAGGGAGCTGCCCTTCTACCACTGCACTTGGAGAATTCTTTTCATCAAGAAAAATCCTGATATTTTCTCTCTCCAATCATTTTCAGAAGCTAAAAGCTGTCACAAGGGATTCTCTTAGTTTTTCAAATGGAAAACTTAATGTGCCATGGATTTCTGGTCATTGGCCTAAGAAGTTAAAACTCTCTTTGGGCCTTTTAGAAATCATCTCTCCAGCTTTATGTCCATGGTTCATAATGTCATAATTGCCTTCATGGTTGTACGGAAACTGCCTCTGCGAACAAAGTTTAAACCTGCAGGTCACTTTGCATTAACCAATGTATCATATGTTCAACTGATTGGCTGAGCAACTGCAGACTTACACTGCAAAGTATACAGAAGGAAAACACACATAAAACCACTTTGGCAAAATCTGGCAAAAGAGAAGAAAGCACATTAGAGAAAGATGACTTGGGTATGATTTTTTTTTTTTTTTTTTTTTTGCATTTTGCTGAATAGCATTTTTCTTTCTGGGAAACTGCAAACAGAGCTGTGGCATCTAGACTATGCAGATATGATTGCTATGCACGTAAGGAGATTAACTTGCCGAAACACAGAAAAAGACAATATAAGCAGTAGCACAGACTCTCTCTTTTGGCACATTCCCTTCTCAGGCCAGGTCATCAGGGCCAGAGTTTTGGCTTTTGTTTGTTCGCTTGCTCTTTGTTTTGTTTTTAGTTAGCTTGGATATAGTGGTGGGTTTGTTTGTTTTTGTTTTAGTGATTTCTCATAGAATAGTTCAATGCAAACTGAGAAAAGGCTACCTTGCTATGATGCAGGCACATTTATCATCTTCCAGAAATTGACAGTTTTGATTTGGTAACATTGCTTCGCCTCAGGTTTAAGATACAAAATACAATAATTATTATTTTATAGGTGCTACTTATGAAACACAGAAATGAGTTCTTTTCCCACTGCAGAGAACATTGCCCCTTCCTTCTCCTTGGATTCTTACTTTTTTCAGCCTTCATATCTTGGCTTAAATGTCAGACTATAGTTTCTTAAAAATTAAACATAAGCAAAAGTAAACAAAATTACAGTACAACCAAGCAATTCCATTTTTAGGCGTGTGCCCAAGGGAAATAAAAACCTATGTCCACACAAAATCTTGTACATGAATGTTCACAGCAACATCATTCAGAACAGCTCAAACTGGAAAACATCCAAAGGCTTGGATGAAAAAAACGTGGCCCTGGCTGGTGTGGCTCAATGGATTGAGTGCCAACTTGTGAATCCAAAGGTTGCTGGTTTGATTCCCAGTCAGGGCACATGCCTGGGTTGTGGGCCAGGTCCTCAATTGGGGATGTGCAAGAGGCAACCCATCAATGTTTTTCTCCCTTTCTTTCTCACTCCCTTCTCTTCTCCCTAAAAATAAATAAATAAAACCTTTAAAAAAATGTGATATAGCCCTATAATGGAATATTACTCAGCCATAAAAAGGAAATAAGTACAGACAGATGTTACTGCAGTAGGCAGTTAGGGAGGCATGAGCAGAACAGGAAAGATGGGCCTGGTGCAGAGGGTGCCTAGCAACGGGCAAAACTGCAAGCGCTTGCCTGACCACTCCCTCAAGCATTAATCCCTGGAGATGACAAGGAGGCCTCTGTGTTTCAGCTCCAGGCCCAGAAAAGCAGCAAAACGAGGCAGAGTGACAGATGTGGCTAATGTCAGCCAGCTGTGATGACTAATGACACCCTCCCTCGTGTGAATCAGTAAGTGAAAGGACCGTGAAAGGACACCCCTGGAAAGCTGACGAATATTCCATTGAGATCTTCCACTGAGGCCTTCAGATAAAAGCAGGCAGTACCTGGAGGGGCTGTCTCTGTGGAGCACGTCTTTCCTCACCCTTTTCTTTCCCAGGGCATTCTCATTCTCTCCTGCTCTCTCGCTCCAAGGGCCCTTCTTTTGCTGTAACTTGTTTCCTCAGCCCATTCCTTCTATGGCTCACTTCTACCTCTGTAACTTTGTAAACAAACTTTCTCTTATAGTTAGAGTCTTGGCTCTGAATTCTTCTCTTAGCCAGAACTCGACATATGAGGTTGGTGAACCGAGGTTAATGCCTGGTGCCATTTTTCCACTGCTAATACTACAACATGCATGAAACTTGAAGAAAAATTATGTTATATGAAAAAAGCCAACACATGTAACATTGTGCACCTAAAACCTGTATAATTTTGTAAACTGATGTCACCCCAATAAATTCAATAAAAAGGAAAAAAAGAAATGAAAAAAGCCAACATAAAAGATCGCACATTGTGTGGTTCCATTTATATGAAATATCCAGAAAAAAGCAAATCTATGAAGACAAAAAGTAGATTAGTGATTACTTGTGGCTGGAGGTAGAAACAGAAATTAACTCTAAGTGGGAATGAGAGATCTTACGGGGGTTATGAGAATTTTCTAAAATTGGATTTTAATGGTAGTCATTCAACTCAGTACATTAAATAAAAATTACTAAATTATATAATAATAATAACAATGCCAGGTCTTCCTTAGCCTGAGATTAAATAAAATGCCCTGGCTATTCCTTCCCTTGGCACCTACTTCAGAGAGATTCGTTACACTTCAAACTACTTGGATTTGGTCTCAGACACATATGAATTCTAGTCTCAGCTGTGCCATTTACTAGCACAATCTTAGACAAGTCGCTTGCCCTCCTTAAGTTTTTAAAACTTCAGGGAACAAGTACGTTAGTATTAAATTATTTGTCATAGTCTCAAAATATTGTCTATGCTTGTGTCCTTTCTACCTGACTGCACCACATATCCGGAATGTATTATTTCATCTCTCTTACCCAGTGTGACAGCACAGATCTGTGGTGCCACGGCAGAGCGGGTGAGAACTCTGGAGCCAGGGTGCTCAGGCTTGGATCCACTCCTCAGCTGCGTAACCACGGGCAAGGCATTTAGCCACATTGTTCCATCATTGGAAAATGATTGGGTGTGTGTGTATATGTATGAGTGTATGTGTGTCGTGGGGGGATATGAAGGTTCTTGTGAAAATTAAATGAGATGATGCACATATATGCTGTAATGCAGGAGCTCCACACTGGGAGCTGCACTTGTGTTCATGATATTCCAAAAACTTCACCCGGAGGACCCACAGATGTTGACATGTTGTAGATATGCTATTTATTACTCACGTTACAGGGGAGTACTCCAATGGCAGCAGATCGGTGCCAGAGAGACCAAGCTCCGCTTCCCGCCTTGGTTCTACTTATAGAGTTAGGGAGGGAGTAGTGTGTGAAAATTCTACACTTTCGTGATAAACAAAGGAGCCTTGAGTACAGGGACCTTGAGAGGACTGGGACATCCAGATACAGACTGTCTTCCTTGGTCCTTAGTGCAGCTGGCCAGGCAGCCTCCTGTTCTCCGAGGTGGCGGGACCATGCTCTGAGTTTCCCCCCGTATGTCAATATACATACAGTGTTTAGAACAGCGTCTCACCCATAATAAGTGCTATGTAGGTGTCGGCTATTATCTGTATACCCCATAACTAGATAGCTACAAATAACATATATCTACTTGGTTTTTTACTTTCCAAAAGTGTTTGTGCTCATTTTAAACATGCATTACCACCAGCCAGCATTGGTAACGCTCTTCAACAGCAAATGCTCGCCTTCACCTCTGAACAACCTGGTTGTTTGTGCTTCTTTCAACAGATTCTTTAATCTCTCACCTCAGATTCTCATCAAAGTAGGTTTTCTTTTAGTAAAAACTCAACAAATTCTTTTTTAATAGCATTAATTCTACTAATTTACTCATTAACTCATTGAATCATATATTTAGTATGCACTTAACACTTGAACAACATGGATTTGAACTGCTTGATCCACTTCTACTGTGGGATTTCTTTCATTAAATACTATAAATGTATTTTCTCTTCCTAACAATTTTCTTAATAATATTTTCTTTTCTATAGCTTCTTTTATTGTAAGAATATAGTATTTAATAGATAATCAAAATAGGGTTTTTTTTAAAAAATTGATTTTTAGAGAGAGGGGAAGGGAGAGAGAAAAACATCAATTTGTTACTTCACCCATACATGCATTCATTCACTCGTTGATTTCTGCATGTGTCCTGACCGAGGATCAAACTGCAACCTCGGGACATCCGGTACATTCAGATGACTCTCCAAACAACAGAGCTTCCCAGCCAGGGTTAGAAAATATGTGTTAATGGGCTGTTTACATTACTGGTAAGGCTTCTGGTTAACAGTAGGCAATTACTAGTTAAGTTTTGGGAAATCAAAAGTTATACATGGATTGTCAACTAAACCCCAAAGTATTCAAGGGTCAACTGTATATTAATTGAATGTCAAACATGTGCCAATGTCCTAGAGGTGGGGATTAAATATAGAGCAAGATACAATCCTTGTCCTCAAGAAGCTTAGAGTCAGAATCAGAGATTCCCAAACTCGGCAGGCATCAGAATGACTTGGAGAAACACTCGGTGATAAGTACAACATGGGGAAGAAATGTTTTAGTACCATTCCCTCACCCGATAACTTCCATCAACCCTTGAAAGTTACTTCTAATTTAAAAACAATTTGTAAAAGATTCAATTTATTTTTTAGAGAAAGTGGAAGGAAGAGAGAAAGAGAGGGAGAGAAACATCATGTGCCAGAGAGAGAAACATCGATCAGATGCTTCTCTCATGCCCCCATTTGGGGACCTGGCTGACAATCCAGTCATGTGCCCTGACTGGGAATCCAACCAGCAACTTTTTGGTTCACAGGCTGATGCTCAACCCACTGAGCCACACCAGCCAGTGCTAATTTTAAAACAATTTTTACAAAACTAATATAGTATCTGCATAAAAATATCTTAAGAAAACTCTATTTTCATTGATCTATAATATGCAATCAATGCAAAAGTGGTATGCTTGTATGTACACAGTCTCCGTTAAGTCTCCCAGGGAAGCCAAAGGAAACTTCTATCCTAAGTTTCCCCTATGCAGAAATTTTGGAACTGTCATCAAAGTATAAGGCCTTTGCTGATCATTTACTTATTTAAATCAGTATGGTGATGGATTTATAAACTATAGATCTACTAGACTTTTTGAATTAGACTCTCGAAGGGTAGAGCCCAGGCATCTGTATCCTTAAAAATCTTCCCAGAGTTCAACTTATGAAACTGCTTTCGGGGACCATGCTCTAAGTCACAGGAGGCAGGGAGTGAGGACAGGTTAAACTCAAGGCAGGGAGACAAGCTGGGAGGTAAAGGATGAGGACAGAGCCAGGCCAGCAGTGTGTTGTGGGAAACAGAAATGTAGCCCCGCAGGATGCCCATGTTCTAATCCCTTGAATGCGTGAATGTTACTTGGCATGGTAAAAAGGACTCTGCAGGTATAATTAAGGATCTTGAGAGGCAGAGGCTGTCCTAAATTTTCTAGGGAGGCCCTAATTATAATAACAGTATCCTTATAAGAGCAAAGGAGAGGGAGATTTAAGTGTAGAAGAGGAAGAAGACCATATGACAAGGGATGTGGTGGGGTGGGGAGCAGGGAAAAAGTGATATGGTTGGAGGAAGCAGCCATAAACCACGAAATGCAGACAGCCTCCAGGAACTATAAAGGATGAAGACGTGGATTCCACCCTAGAGCTTACAGGAGGAACTAGCCCTACCGATGCCTTGATTTCAGACTTTCAGACACATTTCAGATTTCTGGCTTCTAGAATTATAAGAGAATAAATTTGCATTGTTTTGAGCCATTACACTTTTGGTTATTTGTCACAGCAGCCCTATGAAACTAATACAGAGGGTTTCTGACAAACTAATACAAAAATATGTGGGAATGAAACCATTAAGTTTTAGCACTTGATAAGATATGCAAGGTAGAAGGAAAAGAATAAAGAGAAGAGGCGAAATGCGGAATGAGTGTATGGCCCTGGCTGGGTAACTCAGTTGGTTACAACAGATGGATGTTTTTCTCTCTTCACCCCCTTCCCATCTCTCTAAAATCAATAAACTTAGAAATAAAAAAAAAATGAGTATCCATTTCTAATCATCGCTGCTGATGCCAATATTGTCATAAAATAATCACTAACACCAGTTCAGTTTTAACTGCATTGTAAAAAAGTGCCTCAATTGGCCGCAGAAGAAGACACAGACTAAAGCAGCGGTCAATAATTCCTAACTGAGGAAAGCCTCATTAATTGTGACAGAGGCTCACCTGAAGTTTCTGTTTTCCTCTTTTTAAAGAGAAAGAGTTTGGGAAGCAAATGAAGAGTTTAACAAGATTTCCAGAGGGAATATTTAAACTGCTAAGAAAAACAAACCACTTTTAATGACCTTCAAACACTTGAAAGCACTATTTGCAGTCTGACTGATTTGTGAATTGCAAATCATTCTAATTCTTTATTAAACAAGTGCTGCAGCAGACCAGGGAATAATTTTACAGCCTGGTTCTATTTCCTGGAAATACTAAAACTGTTTCTGGTAAAATGTTTTCTCATTCTAACCTTCCACTGATCCTGGCTGGTTTTCCTCTATCAAGGCATCAGACAAGTAGGCTTTGATGGGTCTTTTTCTTCAGAGCTGCTCCTTCACCCCCTCTCCTTGCCATGTATTTTGGAGTTCCCAAACCCATTTCCAATGTATGGCAGGGGTAGAGGGGAGGTGGTGAGGGAAGGGGGGTTTCCCCACATTACAAAGCAGTCGCAGGACACCAGTTGGGTGTCCTACAATTCAACTCATTTTTGACACTACCTGGAGGTACCATCAAGTTCACATTAAGGGTTCAGTCCCACAAATTTGCCCCTATCCCTCTTTAGATACCAGTCACAAGCCCAAGTTGTTACCTGTGCTTCTTACTGACTAGCTATAAATTAATGTTTCCCACATCCTCCTCCTTGGATCTGATTCATTTTTTAGAGCAGCTCAAGAACTCAGAGAAACATGTTACTTACTACATTGCTGGTTCATTATAAAAGGGCATGACTCAAGAACGGCCAGATGGAAGAGATGCAGAGGCCAGGCGTGCAGGAGGGGCATGGGACTCCTGCGCCCTCCCCAGGTGGGTCACTCTTTGGGTACCCTCGCATGTTTGCCAACCTGGAGGCTCTCTGGACCCTGTCCTTTCTGGGGTTTTATGGAAGCTTCCTGACTTAGGCATGGTTGATTAAATCATTGGCAACCGGAAAATGATTCAACCTTTCAGCCCCTAACCTCCTCCCCTCTACAGAGGTCAGGAGCGAGACTGAAAGTTCCAGCCCTCTAATCACATGGTTGGCTCCCCTGGCAAGCAGCTCCTAGATCCTCAGATGGGGCCCCCAAATCACTTTATTAACATTACAAAAGACACTCAAGTTTTAGAAGCTCTGTACAAGAAATGAGGACTAAGATCAAATATATATTTCATAACTTATCAGGGAAAAACCCCGTGCTGATCCGCAAAACTACCTTCCTCTCTTGCCCCAATCCAATCCATCACCAAGACCTGACCATTTCCATCCACTTTCCTCTAATGTCACTCTCAAAATTCTAGTCCAAGCTATCATCACCCCTTACCTGGACAGGCAACAGGTGAAGAAACTCTACCTGCCACAGCTCCTTCTCTGATTTCCTGATTCCATTCAATGCCTTACAATTTAGCCTTCTGACAGCTGCCGGTGAGGTTTATCCAAACAATCTATAGCTTCTAGACTGGAGTCACATTGAATGGGCTTGTCAACTGTAGGAGCTTTAGCTCAGCCAAAGTCTCTCTTCACCTACAAAACTGATAGCAGTCACTGCCTCTGAGGTTTCAGGTGAGGATTAAGTGAAAGTGAAGTGCTTCCCTTGGTGCCTGCAAAACACAATGCTCAGTAAATACTAAGTGTCGTTACTGTTGCCATTTGGTTTGTCTACCGGCCAGCGAATGAGGACAATCTCACCCCTTCAACATGTACATATTCAGTGTACAACACTCCTTCATCTGTTTGTGCAGGTAAAATGCAAAAGGAGGTTTATGTCTACTTTGCTTTCCCATAATTTTTGAGGCTAGCACAATTATGAGTAGATGGAAATAATTATACTAAAAGCAGTCTAAATCACATATATAAAAGCAGCATTTAATTTATGGGTAGATGGACCATTTCAAGATTCTTCTTTTAGCTCTGCCTGGGTGGCTGAATTGTTTGGACCATAGTCCCAATATGCCTGGATTGCAGGTTCTGTCCCTGGTCAGGGCACATACAGGACTCAACCAGTGAGTACATCCACGGGTGGAACAGTGGGTTGATGATTCTTGCTCTGTCTCTCTCCCTTTTCCTCTCTTTCTCTCTAGGATCAATAAATAAAACATTTAAAAAAGAGTCTTCCTTTAAGGAAGTTAATGAAATTTCTGGCATACATTTAACATACTCCTCCCACTTATTCTATGGTCCCCAGTTTTAAAAGAAATTTTTTAAAAGAAGTAAAACTTCAACCGTATGTAGAGAGAACTATTAAGTATTCAGAAGAGCACTTTATCAGAACGCAAAGAAATAATTTAATTTTTAACTGACCAGATATAAACCATGAAAAGTCAAAAAGTAACGGCTACCGTGAAATCTCCATTAACTCTCTCTAAATACAAATGCATGTGGTTTCTGTCAGGTGATGCCTTTATCTCAAAGCAGTTCTAATTACTCGAAATGTGCTTCGAGTTGGGTAATTCGAAAGCAAAGTCTCTCACAACTGTGTTTTTCAGGAAAAATCTCATTAAATCAATGTGAGGGAAGCTTTCTCCAAAGTAAAGAATATTTTGTTTTTTAACCTTTTAACCCTGCCTTTAAAAAAAAAAGATTTTATTTAGTCTTAGAGAGAGGGGAAGGGAGAGAGAAAGTGAGAGAGAGAAACATTGATATGCAAGAGAAACATCTATTGGTTGCCTTTCACAAGCCCCCAGCCAGGGACCAGGCCTGAAACACAGGCAGGTGCCCTGACCAGGAATCAAACCGGTGGACCTTTTGTTTTGCAGGGTGACGCCTAGCCCATTAAGCCATACCAGTCAGGGCCAAAGTAAAGAATATTTTTAAATAAAATGCCATTTTACTACTTTTAAAGGACCCAGGCCTGGGCTTAAAACTTTAGAAAGCTCAAAGGACCAAAGAGATTATGATGGCTACTTCCCATACCCCATCTTGTATTTCAAAATGAAAACAAGTAAATAAAAAGAAATAAAAATAAGACCAAAGTTCTATTTTCTCCACAAATGCTTCATTATTGATTTTTCCAAATAGTATATATTTAATTCTTTTTCAAAAAAATTTTTGGTGAAACTGCTTTGCTGTTGCCTGAGCACATTTAATCTGCCTACCAGGGATCTGCAACTGTAAGGAACTGTACCACTAAAACAAGTCTCTCACAGACTAGACCAGGACTTAAATCCCAGCTGTGTAATGTTGGCTAGTTCCTCATCTCTGGATGTCCATCACCTTGTCTGTGGCTGAAATGTGGTTGTGTGGGGATTAGTACAAGTAAATAGAGTCATAGTCAGTGTCCCCTAAATTTGGTAACTAAATAATAGTATACAACTCTTTTCAATTAACCCATCCCCTCTGTGTAAATAATGCCTAAGCAAAGTACTATTGATTTCCTTAAGCAGACAAAACAGGCCCTCTTACAACTCTTTATTTTGTAAAAATTTGCTTAGCATGTTCTGATGACAGAGAACTTTTCAAAAACTTCACAAATTTCAATTCAGCAGATTTGAAGTTCACGAGTTTTTGGTATCCCAAAGTGTGGAGAGGAGGAATGAATAAAGAAGAAAATTTTATGTGACAACTTTTAAAAATAATGGAACATAACACCATGTCAGTGGATTTTGAGCTTTTGGGAAGTAAACAAAACATTCTTTCCAGGAGTATGCTTGACGCCTGCTGGGAAAACCTATTTTACTGAGAAGGTGAAGGCTGTCAACTGCTCAATTATTTCATGCCTTGTCTCTACACTGAAGAGATTAAAAGGGGAAAAAAAGGGAGATGCTGCCATTTAACATACCTGAGTACAATTCCTCTCCCCTGTGACAGTCATTTATTTAACAAACTCTTTGCTAAATGTACTGAATACCAGTGCATTGTGTTAGAATCAGGGGTATCCAAAACTTTGGTGTCACTGGGCCACACTGGAAGAAGAGTTGTCTTGGGCCAGACATTAAATACGTTGCAACACATAATTTTAAAAAATCTCACAATGTTTTAAGTTTATGATTTTGTCTTGGGCCGCATTCAGAGCCATCCTGGGCCACATGCGGACCGCGGGCCAGGGGTTGGACCTCCCTGTGAGGGTAAAATGACCAACAAGACTCATCTATGGCTCTCACTCATATGGAGCCAATGTGTTTGGAGGGGGGCAGAAAAAGCGCTTTTGAGGCCACTCCTTGGGCCGCAGCTGTGTGCCAGGCACTGCCTTCACACATCTCGGGTGGATGGACTGCAATGGACTTCACGATGACGCTGAATCAGAAGTCATGCAGTTCTTATCTCTCCTTTTCTTTTGATTACCATCAAAAGTTGTTAACTGGAAAACAATAACAGCAAACATAAAACCTACATTTCTCAAAAAAAATATTTCCCATATCATCTATTTAAAAATGGACCTGTGTTCTCCAAAAATGTCATCATCATGAAAGACATAGAAAGGCTAAAGGACTGATCAAAATTAAAGGGGGCGTAATAATGAAATATAATATGCAATCTTAGTCTGAATATCATACTCGAGGAAAAAAATTAAATAAAGGTCCTTACTGGATTAGTTAACAAAATTGGAATATGGCCAGTAGATTAAATAAAAGTATTGATCAATGCTTAATTACCTGAAGTAGGTAAATATGGAGTGTTCATGTAAGAGGACGTTCTGGTGCTTAGGGAATAAATGCTAAAGAATTTACGGGTAAGATGGCATGGTGAATATAACTTAATTGCAAGTGTTTGAAAAAATTATATAAGACAAAGGACAGGGGCAAGATGTTTGCAATCGGTGAATCTAGGTAAAGGATATATGGAGCTTTTTATACTATCCATGTGAGTTTTCTGGATACTTGTAACTATTTACAAATAAAAGTTTTTAAATTTTGTAAATTTAAAATGTAGGGCCCCTCATAGCACAAAGGTAGGGATGAAATTCCAAGCGCACACTCTCTGCAGCTGGGTGTCATTAAGAATGATATCCTGTTGTGACCAGATATTAAAAGTTTTCTCTACGATGGTGAATTTCTATGGATTTGGGCAATAAAATGAAACATTCTTCCAGTCTAGGCTTTTATTATCATCCCTCTGAGAATGTATGCTTGGTCAGATATTCTTTATTTTGGCTCCAGGTCACCTGTAATTTCAGAATGTGTTTTGAAGTCAATTCATCTCTTAGCCCATCCAAATATTGAAAATGTCATTAGATTATGAAGTAGAACTGAAAAGGTTTTTGTCTTGAAATTCTTTCAGTCCCTTTCCATTTCCACTCATCACTGGGAAATTTTTATTTGATATCTGAAATCCCTAATGAGCTTAGTCACTTGTAACTCAAACATAACAGCCCCGATTTAAAGTTTTTCATTAACAATGTGATTTATGTGCTAATTTACACACATATCTCAGCAGGTAAGGGGTTCAAAGAGCAGTCTTGACTTGGGACTTTGTGAGAAATAACTTTTTGTAGGCTCCATTATAAACGGGGAAAATAATTCTTACCTCAGAGGGGATGATGTAAGAAATAATTATCATTTGCAAAATGCCTCAAGGTCTTGAGATGAAAAGGACCATTTTGGTGTATCAGACTGTTATTTTTATCATGGGCTTACATTTCTTTTATAGTATGTAGAGCACAGTCATTTTAAATGAATTGTTTCATTATAAGCATGTGAAGGTGGTTGCCTCTTTTCGCCAATTAAAAGAACTAATTCAATTGTTCTTGGCTACAGGTGGTGTTTCTATCAGTAGAGGGAAGAAATTCCTAGGCATGTTCCTATTCACTGGCTTACTAAATGAACTATTTTATCTTCACTGTATTATTTTACTTTTACTTTCATGTTGCTATTCTAATTTTATTATACAAACTGCTCTTACTTTAGTACATTTTAATAATAAGAGCATTACCCAATAAATTCAATTCTGTCTTGGTTTGCTCAGGCTACTATAAAAGTACCATAGACTGGGTAGCTTATAAACAACAGAAAATTTTTTATTGCACTTCTAGAGCCTGGAAGTCTGAGATAAGGATTCCAACGTGGTTAATTTCTGTGAGGGTCCTCTTCTGGCTGTGCCCTTGCATATCAGAAAGAGAGGAGAGAGCTCTCTGGAGCTTTATCCCTAAGATCACCCATTCCATTCATGAGGGCTACACCCTCATGACCTAATTATCTCACAGAGGCTCCACCTCTGAATTCTATGTGGGTTAGGACTTAGAGGGACTCAAACATTGAGTTCATAACATCCACTAATATTTACTGTGCACTTGTCACATGCTAGTTCCTGAAAGTTGGTCGAAAAATAGACCTAGTCACTGATCTCATCAAGCTTAGAGTACAGTGGAGAAGAAAGACAAAAGATAATAATATAATAAATATTCCATTTTAAAGTTTGACATAAGACAAACAGAAAGTGAAAGAAGAGAACTGAGATTATAAAGATGGAGCCTGACAGAAATTAACTTCTGTGAAATGTTTCTAGTTCTGTTTGTAATAAATATGATCAGATTTCCTCATAGTAAAACATTCTTATAACACCCTCATTTATCAGGAGCAATGTATCTAGGTCACAGAAAGAGCTCAGTCTCATTTTGTTAGCGATTCTTCTTATTTTCTTAGAGTTTTAATATTCTTTAATTAAATATATTTTATTGATTATGCTATTACAGTTGTCCTATTTTCCCCCTTTGCCCCCTTTCACCCTGTACCCCCATTCCCTCCAGCAGTCCCTGCCCCCTTAGTTCATGTCCATGGGTCATACAAATAAATTCTTTCCTATTCCATTTCCTATACTATTCTTAACCTCCTCCTGTCTATTTTGTACCTACCAATTAGGCTTCTTAATCCCTGTACCTTTTCCCCCATTTTCTCCATTCCCTCTCCCCACTGATAACCCTCCATGTGATCTCCATTTCTGTGATTCTGTTCCTGTTTTAGTTGTTTGCTTAGTTTGTTTTGTATTTTTAGGTTCAGTTGTTAATAATTGTGAGTTCGTTGTCATTTTACTGTTCATAGTTTTGATCTTCTTTTTCTCAGAACATTTCATGTAATAATGACTTGGTGATGATGAATTCCTTCAGCTTTACCTTTTCTGGGAAGTACTTTATCTGCCCTTCCATTGTAAATGATAGCTTTGCCGATAGAGTAATCTAGGTTATAAGTCTTTGCTTTTCATCATTTTGAATACTTCTTCCCAGTCTCTTCTTGCCTGCAAAGTTTCTTTTGAGAAATCAGTTGATAGTCTTATGGAAACGCCCCTGTAGCTAACTCTCTTGTTTTCTCTTGCTGCTTTTAAGATTCTCTCTTAATCTTCAACCTTAGGCGTTTTAATTATGATGTGTCTTGGTGTGGCCCTCTTTGGGTCCAACTTCTTTGGGAGTCTCTGAGCTTCCTGGACTTGTATGTCTATTTCCTTTATCATATCAGGGAAGTTTTCTTTCATTATTTTTTCAAATAAGTTTTCAATTTCTTGCTCTTCTTCTTCTCCTTTTGGCACCCCTATGATTTGAATGTTGGAATGTGTAAAGTTGTCCCAGAGGTTCCTAAACCTCTCCTTGTTTTGTTGAATTATTATTATTATTATTATTATTATTATTATTTTGCTGTTCTGCTTGAATGTTTATTTCTTCCTTTTGTTCCAAATCATTGATTTGACTCCCATTCCCTTCACTTCACTGTTGGTTCCTTGTGTATTTTTCTTTATTTCACTTTGTGTAGCCTTCACTCCTTCCTTTACGTTGTTACCCTAATTAATGATTTATCTGAGCATCCTGATCACCAGTGTTTTGAACTCTGCATCTGATATGTTGACTATCTCCATGTCGCATGTCGCTTAGTTCTTTTTCTGGAGTTTTGATCCATTCCTTCATGTGGGCCATGTTTCTTTGTCTCCTCAATTTGGCAGCCCCCCTCTGTTTCTGTGTATTAGGTAGAGCTGCTTTGACTCCCCGTGTCAGTGCACCCGTTCCATTGTAAGGGGCAGAGCCTTAGGTATTCACTAGGGCAGGGCAACCTGCTTCACTGCTTTGTGGCGCTGTATGTGAGGAAAGAATCAGAGAGGGAACGATGTGGCTTGCTTGGCTCTCGCCCATTTTCAGTCACTTCCCCCACTTCCCATAAGCTACTGGCACCCTTCTAGCTGCTGCCCTGGTGCTGATTCCCTGAGTGGGTGGGTTTGTGTACATCCCAGGTCCTTGTGAGCCCTTTAAATGGACTCTCCTGGGAGACTGGCAGTTTCTTCCACCACTCCAATCCCCATTGGTTTTAACAGCCAGAGGTTATGAGGCTTTATTTTCCCTGGAAACCTGGGCTTTGTGGTCTGGCCTGGGCCTGGGATCACTCACTCCCCTATAGTCCCTCCAAGTTTTTATCTGCCTCACATGAAAGTGGGACTGCCAATTTCACTGGCTGCTTTGCCATGCCACACTGCATCCTCTCCACTCTGGCAACCCATCTCTGCCCCTCCTACCTGTCTGGATTAATGTTTCTTTTTTAACTCCTTAGTTGTTGGACTTCCTTACAGTTCAATTTTATGGTAGTTATAGTTGTCACTTGCTTTTAGATTGGTTATTATCCTTTTTATGGTTATGTGAGGAGGTGAAGCATCTACTTATGCCTCCATCTTGGCTGGAATTCTAGTGTTTTAATATTTTTAAGAATATGATGGAATTGAACATTGGAACTGTAGAAAAAATGCAAATGGTGAGCCAAAATTTGTTTTTATACACTTCATTGGTAAGATTCAAGAAAAAGAAAAATCTTTTATTTAAAAGAAAAATAACTCTACAGTAATGGATTTATGGACAAAATATTTATAAGACTCACTGCAATCCCCAAGAGAAAAACTAGTTATTTATTGAATGCTTTCTATATATAGGTACTTATTACTATGTCCTATTTGTTGGGCTCATAGTGTGGTAAGGACTTAATTAGATTAGTGCAAATAATGTGGAGATGTTGTAAGACTCTGCAGAAAAATTTGACAATCAAGAATTTTGGCTCTGTGGAAGAGTGATCTCAAAGGGACCCAACAAACCCTAAAAGTAAGAGCAGAGCCCATAGAGACTTGAACTTGAATAAGTGGAAACTTTCTCTAGGGCAGTAATTCTCAAAGTGTGCTCCTTCAATCACCAGCATCAATACCATCTAGGAATTTGTTAGAAATGCATGTTCACACCTCCTACCAACCCATCCCCAGTGACTCCTAGAAATTCTGGTGGTGAAACCAGCATCTGCTCAAGTTTGAGAACAAATACCCTAGAATGAAGGCCATCCCCTGACCTGGGTAGCAACTGGGTTTGAAAACCTTGACTAGGGGTTCGATAGTTACATGACTTAGCTACTACTCTCCTTTGGTTTTTGCTTCCTTAGTTACCATGTATTCTGTTTTCTCTGTATGTCAATTCAAACAGAGAATCAGTTTGGGGAAATGTTGTTACTATCATTCCAAATAGACAAAGCTTTGGAGACACGCCTGCTCATAGGCCACCAGCCAGCCTATAAAACGGCTGCCTTTAGGTCCTGTGCCCATGTCTGGTCTAGTCAGCCACATCCAGAGAGCTAGGGCTGCAGGGAGCCTGCATGGGCACTGACACTGGACGAATGGTCTGGAGCTGTGTCTTGCAGTAAGGGATTGTGGGGAAGGCTCTCCCTCGAAAAGGACTGTTGGTCCCTTGTGTATTTTGCTTACAAATTTTTAGTGACCTAGCATAGAAATGATCCCTTCCAACTCAGAAAGGATTTTTGATCCTCCCTCCTTTCCTGCCCAAGGGATTCAAACAGAGAAACCTGCTTCAGGAAGGAGATGTTAGCATTTTGCTTTAGCCTAATTTGAACTAAATATGGAAAGAAGAGAAAGTCAGGCATGTATCTGTTAGCTACATACAATACCTCCCCACCCCACAAACCATGTCCCATTGTTCCTGAGCTGTCTAGCAAGGATTTTTCTGCCAACATATGTTCTCCTCTTCCTCAACTACCTGCAAATCACCCATCATCATGTCTGAAATCTAATGACCTCATTCCCTCCCTTTCCTCTTTGTTGAAAAATACCTTCTATACGCGATGTTGGCTCACTGGCTTTGGAATTTTCAAGGGGTTATCATGTCTATGTGAATTCCCTATGTGCATGTATTAAACTCTTATTTTCTCCTGTTAAAATATTTTAATTTTAACAAAAAACAGATAGGACCCCTTTTAAGACAGTCCATGACTAGTTTCACTGAAACAACTGTACAGCTATTACAGTTAAAGTCCTTTGACTATTAATGTGTCTAAATAACCACAGAGGACAGAATAGTCCTTCTAACAGTCCTATTACCTTCTCAAATTAACTTGTAATGTTAGGCTCTCAAGGTAAGAATCAGCACCCAAATGTTCCCTGACACATAGTGGGTGCCAAATAAATATTTTTTAAATAAATGAATGTATGGATTCATGAGTGAGAAAAAGGACTCCATTTATTTGTTGGGAAAAAGAGGTTTAAATGTCAAAGAAGACCAAAACAAAACAAAACAAAACACATGTTATTTTTGAATTTCTTTACTCAGGGTCCAAAATTTAATAGTTTTGGTTCAATAGCGTTTATTTACATAAACTGTTGTTGAGAACAGGTTATACACCTTTCAAACAAAGGAGCATAGACAACATTTGTTGTAGCTTTGTATGAAATTGCTAAAGGTTGTAGCCTAAGTGGATTTCCATAGAATTTTTTAAAATTTATTGATTTATTTTTTCCGGGGTTGGGGGAGAGTTGTTATTCCACTTATTTATGCATACATTGGTTGATTCTTGCATGTGCCTTGACTGGGGATCAAATCCACAACACTGGTATAAGAGGAAAATGCTCCAACCAACTGAGCTACCCAGCCAGGGCTCCACAGAATTTTGATTAAATAAATTACAGAACTAGTTGAACGGTTTAGAGCTCTTTCATAATTCTGAATGAATTTTCACAGAAGCCTGTGAAGATTTTGCTAATGTTGCTTCATTTCACTGGTTAAACAAACTAATTTACTGGCCCCTGTTTGCAGGTAGCAATGAAACGAAGAATTAAAAATTTATAGCCATTTTGCCATATTTAAGAAGCAGCTAAATATTTTCTGATATGGATCAGCTTCTGAAATTTATTTCTAAGCAAAAAAGCAAGGGGCTGACAGAAAATTAAAAGAGAAATCTGCCCTGGCCGGCTGGCTCAGTTGGTTGGAGCCTTGTCCCCTACACTAGAAGGTTGTAGGTTCGATTCCCGGTCAGGACACATGCCTAGGTTGCAGGTTTAATCCCCAGTGACGGCAGGCACGGGGGACAACTGATTCTTTCCCTCTCTCCCCCTTCCTCTCTAAAATCAATACACATATTCTCAGGTGAGGATAAAAAAAGAGAAATCTATGTACAGAATATTTTAGAAAGTATACAAATGAAACTGTGTAAAGTAGTTAAAATGTTGCTTTTGGGAGGGAACATTGAAGAGCGTTGAAGAGAAGGATGGAGACCTTCTCACTTTGTGCCCCTTTGACTTGGCATTTTTAAAAAAAAAACAACATATTTTTATTTACTCGAAATTTCATTAACATATTTAAGGAAGTAACTCTTGGAAGATTTTACTTATAAAATTTAAGAGAAGATGGATCGTGGAGCAATTCCATCCACATTCTGATTTCCTGTATGCGCTGCTGTATTATTGATTTATTTATTTATAATGAAATTTATTGGAATGACCTGCTGTTTTTTTAGAGAACAGAAAATTGTTTCTGTATTGTCATCACCCTTGCCATCAGGATGATTTGACCACCAATTACAGAAGTCTCAATGTAAACAATGAACAGAATGTATGGGCTTAATGAAGGAGTCCAGAAGTGGGGCAGGAGCCAGGTGTCATTTGATTAGGAGGCTCACAGGGTTTTGAAGATTTTGAAGCTCTTTCCCTTTAATCCTCTCAACTCAGGCCTCTTTTGCATTCACAATGGCCCCAGGCTGGCATGTGGCATTGGTGGCAAAAATGACCACCTCTGCCCCAGGCTCTGTAACAGTCTATAGTGAAGGGAGCATTTATCCCAGCATTCCAAGTGCAACAACCGAGGTTCATGCCACTGAATCAGCCTAGGTCACCTGCGCAGTGCTGAATATGTAACTGGGACCAGGTTAATAAAATGGGCCTAGCAGTTGCACCTGGGATAACCCACTTCTGTTCTGGGGAGGAAAGACTTGCTTCCCCAGAACCACATGTCTTCCAATGGAAGTTGAGGGTTGTTGGGAAGGAGGAAGGGGAAGTAGAGGTCTGAAGACAAGCAGTAAGTCTGTTACCCCAATCCCAAAAGACAAATATGAGGAATTATGCCCAAAAGGTTGATCCTTCATCTTACAACCATGAGGACTTGCCTAATCTCTGCACTTTGTCCCAGAGTTATGTTGTACTTTATTTCTCACAGTGAAGATGGCATGGTAATCAGTCTACTGAGTGAACAACGGGTATCTTAGGTAACACCATACATGCTCTCGAAATGAAAGAACACTATTGTTTCCATATCTGACAGTTTTCCTCTTTACTACCGTGCAAATGAGCACTCATACAAGACGGCACTGTTGCCTAGTAATCATGAGAACTCTGCTCCATCTGATCTTGGCCAAGGTTTCAAGGTGGATGCTGCTTCTCAGTGGGAGCTCTCCATTCCATGGTCACAGTCAGCTTTCATCTATGGTTCTTATTTACTTATTTAGTATTAATTAATTAATTTTTCAAATCCTCACCTGAGAAGATGTATTGATTTGAGAGGGTGGGGGCGGGGAGGGAGAGAGAGAACCTGATGTGAGAGAGAAACCTTGACCAGTTGCCTCCTGCATGTGCCCTGATGGGTGGTAGAACCCAATATACAGCTATGTGCCCCATCCGGGAGTCAAACCCACAGGCTTTTGGTGCATGGGATGACACTCCAACCAACTGAGCCACCCGGCTAGGCTTATCATGGTTTTGAAAGAGAAAACACATCTTTGAATACTGTTGAGTCTACTGGCCTTTTCTTTAACATTTTTCAAAATTGATTTTAGAAAAATAGAGGAAGGAGGAGAGAGAGAAACATCAACTTGTTGTTTCACTTACTTACGCATTCATTGGCTGCTTCTTGTATGTGCCCTGACCAGCGATTGAACCTGCAACCTTGCTGTATAGGGAGACATTCTAACCAACTGAGCCACCTGGCCAGGGCGCTGGCCTTTTCTAAATCCAGAATTTTGCAGAGCCAACTACTCACAAAACCCAAGCATAGCTTCATTATTGAGTGTTTCAGGTGGCCATTAGATGGCTTGAGATGTTCACCAGCCAGTAAATGCAGACTGTGCTGTTGCTGTGGACTTCACACACTCTGGGCAGGAGCTACGGATGCAGGGGTGACTGAGGCAGGCTCCAAGCCCCCAGCAGGCCCCTCCAGCACAGAAGACAGACTGTAGCCATATTTACTTAAACAATTACATAAATACAAACTGTCAAGTCCCTGTGGGATGTGTCCCTCTGCTCATATCTTCTGGCTTATCAAGGGTGCTTCCCCCTCATTCTCTGCAAGGCAAATGCCTGGATCTTTTATTTCTTAGAACTAGCTCTATCTCTTTCCCCTCCTTGGAACACACACTGTCCTCTTTGCAGGAAATACCCCCCAGTCTCATTCTCCTTCATCAGGTTAACCTCTTATTCTTTAGATTTCAGATTTAAACTATGTTTCAGAGGATTGGATCGGGTACCCTTTTTGGAGCTTTAGCCCCAACTGTGTTTCTCTCTTGGTACCTAGACCCTTCAGAACTAGACACCTATTTGGGAGATAGTTGATATGTGGTATAGAGTCCCCACCAGACTCTGCGATCTGTGAAGGAGGGAGTCTTGTCTGTCGTTTTCACCTTTGTGCTCCCATGCCACGCCAAGCACGCTCCCACTGCAGGGCCTTGGCCTTTGCTCTTCCTCTGCCTGGAGCACTGTCTCTCAGAGAGCCACTGGGCTCAGTCTTGTTCCCTGACCTCCTTACACATGATAGCAAATCCCACTTTGGGCATCACGATTCCCTGTTTCCTCTTCATACCACTTATGCTGTTTAAAGACTGTTTGCTCATTTGTGTATTGCAACACTAAAATGTAAGCTCTGTGAGAACAAACCTCTCTCACTTCATTTGACTGTTGTTTTTTTTCCCCCCTCGTAGCTCAAATGCCTGACAGGTATTAAATGATCAATAAATATTTACTCAATGAAAGGCTAAGTGAATCAGTACCTAGTAGGCACTCAAGTAAATGTTTTTGAATGAATGAATGTCTAGATGAAGAAGTACAGATTGTACTAAAACAAATATAGGGCCTTTACCCTAGTTGAAGGAGTCACAAGAAGTACCTAGAAGAATAAGGGGTTCTCAATCATTTTGATTGTGTTCATCTAATAGGTCAAATGCCAGTCAAACTTTGTTACAGTTATGGTAAAACTAGAATGCACGAGCAGGGATGGGAAGGCACTCTTGTTAAACCTTTCACTCCCCAGATCCGCATCTGACCCACTCTGCTGCTCTTCAACATATATCTGCTCACTCAGCTGGCAGCCTTTGTTGTCCTTCAGTTGCTTGCCAAGAACAGAGATTAAAAGTGTCCCACCCAGAAATTAGTGTCAGGGTTGACCAACTGGAAGCCAGACCCTCAAGCTATTTCTCAGCCTTCTTCAACTCCCAGGAGAGCCAGAGAGGACAAGGATCTTGCAGGGTTAGTGGGCTGAGTCCTCGGAGTGTTCTCTTACTTAAGGAAGGCTGAGTTGTGTGGGTGGAGGAACTGGATATGGTATAGAGTGCAGAGTCCTGTGTCAGCCCTTTGGGAGATGAATTTCACCTGCCTCTTTAAACGTTTTGGCCTTTCAGTTACTAATGATACTAAAGCAGCTACATGGTTTCTTTTGGAGCTGTGTTAGGATCTGCTCCATAAATTACCTGGAAGGATGCCATATGCAAATACAAGAAGAAATAACAGTCTTGATATTTGTGGTGATAGCTTAGTTATCCTGGAAGGAAAGGGAAGAAGAGTAGGTATCTTTTTTATTAATTAATGAAGTCTTTATTATTAACTCCTAGATTACATATCTGTTCTTGGGAACAGGTTGAGACTGGACTAGAAATCCTAGTAAAGCAATTTAACACAAATTTTATTTTAACTCCGCATAATAGTTATAGTGGATTGCTATTCTCCTGTGGAAACTATTTTAAAGATCTGTTCACAGTATTGCTTTCCTGGAATGTAGAAGGCTGCATATGAAGATAAAAATCTGATTATCTCCCCAATCCCAGATCACTTTTTTAAAAAAAGATTATTTATTTATTTTTAGACAGAGGGGAAGGGAGGGAGAAAGAGAGGGAGAGAAACATCAATGTGTGCTTGCATCTCATGTCTCCCATACTAGGGAGACATGCCTGTGTCCAGGTTGGGGATCAAACCAGAGACCCTTTGGTTTGCAGGATGATGCTCAATCCACTGAGCCACACCAGCCAGGGCCAGATAGCTTTGCTTTTAATGTAATGAACACTAGGAAGATTAGCACCACTCAATTCACTTACGAAGGAAAAAAATAAAGAGGTAAATATTAATCATCATTATTGTTAAGTGACAACTTACATCAGAATATTTCATAACAGCCCTGACTGCTGTGGCTCAGTTGGTTGGGCATCCTACCAGAAAGCAAAAGGTCATGGTTCAATTCACAGATCCGGGCACATTCCTGAGCTGTGGGTTCAGTCACTGGTCCGAGTGCATATGAGAGGTAACTGATCAATGTTTCTCTCTTGTTTCCTTCTGTGCTTCTCTCTCTAACTCCCTCTTTCCCCTCTCTCTAGAAATAAACAAACTTTTTGAAAAAAAGATATTTCATCACAATAACAGCCATAATACATAGTTAATGAATGAGGACAGTGAGCCTAGGCAGGTTAAAACACCTACCTGAGGACATCGAGCCATTCATTAAGTGACAGCACAGGGCTTTGGTTCCGAAACTATCAGTTAAGGAAGTCCATGCTCTAAACAAGATGCTGTACTGGTACCAGTATTTCATGTTATATTTAAATTTTTTCCTGTATAAATTACATTGTATACCCCAGCACATTCTACATTTTTTTTAGTATATCACAATTTTTTCATGGTGTTAGAGTGTTGTTTTTTTTTTAATTTAGGTTAAATCCGCATAACATGAAGTTCACCATTTTAATTGTTTTAAGTATACAATTCAGCCCTGACCCGTGTGGCTCAGTTGGTTGAGTGTCGTTCTGCAAAGTGAAAAGTCGCTGGTTGGATTCCTGGTCAGGGCACGTTCTGGTACTGGTTGGGGCACGTGTGAGAGGCAGCCCATCGATATTTCTCTCACACGTCGATGTTTCTCTCCCTTTCTCCCTCTTTTACCCTCTCTCTAAAAATGGATAAATAAAATCTTTATACTATTCAGTGGCTTTTAGTACATTCATGATGTTACGCAATCATGATAACTATTTAGTTCCAGAACATTTTTGTCATCCCGAAGGAAATCCCATAACCACTAGGCAGCACTGTCCTTCCCTCTTTCTCCCAAGCTACTGGAAACCACTAATTTACTTTCTGTCTCTATGGATTTGTCTATTCTACACATTTCATATTAATGGAATGTGTATGAAACATTTCGTATTAATGGAATGGAATGTGTGGTCTTTTGTATTCAGCTTCTTTCACTCAATGTCATGTTTTCAGAGTTCTTCATTATAATAGAATATATCACTATTTTATTCCTTTTCTTTAGTTGAATAATATTCAATGATATGGATAATCACATTTTTGTACATTCATCTGTTGATGGACATTCAGATTGTTTCCACCTTTGGCTATTGTGAATATTCCTGCTATGTACATTCATGCATATGTTTTTGTTTTTACACCTCTTTTCAACTCTTTTGGGTATATACATATACCCAGGAGTGGAATTGCTGGATCATATAGTAATTCTATGTTTTACTTATTGAGGAAGCACCAAATTGTTTTCCACAGTGTCTACGTCATTTTATAGTCCTACCAGCAATGTATAAATGTTCCAATTTTCTTCACATTTGCACCAACATTTGTAAATTTCCACTAAAGATTATACCTATCCTAGTGGGTGTGAAGTGGTATTTCATTGTGATTTTGATATGTATTTCCCTAATGACCAATGATGTTAAACAACTTCATATGCTTCAAAGTGTTTTTAAAATAAACTTAGTTTTAGATTTACAAAAAAACTAGCAAAGATTATATAACAACATTTTGAGAACACAATCTCTTTATCAAATGTATCTGAAGGCATCTCTAGTCCTCCTTTACTTCTTCCAAAAGATTTTGAACTTTTCGGTAAAGAAATATGTCATTGGGAAACATTACAGTTATTAATGAAGGTTCTGATACATTGTTTATTTTGCCTACAAATGGGGTAGATAGTATTACAGTAACAGTAAAAATTAATAAAGGAAGTGATTAAGAACATGTTAAGAATCATACAGGTGTGAATACTGGTATATCATGTCAGACAAGGTACTTTATGTCTTTGACCCTCAGCCTCTTCTTCTGAAAAATAGGAATAGTATCTATCTCACAGTGTCATTATGAGGATCAAATGAGAAAACTCATTGTTTGGCATTCAATAAATGAGACATAAACTTTGTTTCCTTTTTTTTTTAATCCTCACCTGAGGACATGCTTATTGATTTTAGAGAGAGTGGAGGAAAGGGGGAGGTGGTAGAGAACATCAGTGCGAGAGAGAGAAACATGGATTTGTTGCCTCTTGTACATGCCCAGAGTTAAACTCATAACACCTGGCGCAGTGTATCACAGAAAGGACTAATATGGTTTCGTGAATCTCTTGTTTCAATAATATGTATAGATGTGTATGCGTGCTGAGTAGAGGAAAAAAATGCATTTCTTGTTCTGAATAGCAACACCCCCCATATCACCCCCTGCCAAAAAAAATTGAAAACTAACCTAGAGAAGGATCTTAGCTACCTGGAGAGCAGTGTCAGGAAACTCCAGTTTGCCTTAGCAAGGGAATTGCATAACTTTGATAGTTTTAGGCTTTAGTGGTGGCAATTCAAAAAGTAAAGTCAAAACAAGGTAATCTGTCAAAATAAAATTAATAGCTGAAGGGGAAATTGAGTCTAGTCTAAAACAGAGTAGTCTAGGATTTAAATTTTAAAAAAAATTGCTATCTGTCTAGTTTTTGCTCCTATCACTCAGCTGTGAGTGTTCCCAGTACTCTCAGGATTCTAGAGGAAAGGTCAAAAGAACAAGGTCAAATATCTGAAAAATGCAGATACTGTGAGTTTGGGAGCAGAAACATTCCCAAGCCTATGCCAGCTTATGTATTCACTAAGGCAGAGGGCTAACTTAATAATTAAAATGGCAGTGTCTTCCAACACTTAGCTTAATTCAGCAGTTCCCTGTTGCATGTAAAATCCTTTGGGGTACCCAAACTCAGCATGCTGAATTCCTCAGCCAGGAGTGTCAGGAGTGTTCAGAACACAAAGACACTAAATTGAGGCACTGACTCCCTGGGGAATGTTGCTCTTAACCACTTTGGGTTTGCCTAAGCCTCCCCTCACCTGGGCAATGGGCCATAACAATAAGTTTAAAATTCTAGGAATGCGCCAAACCTGGAAAATGAGTTATACGTTTTTCGGGTGGTTCCTCATTAATCTGGTTATTAGGTTTTGTGGGGAACAATTTTCCAAAGATGGCACAATTCAAGGATCAAGGCTGCACAGATTCCAGATTGCGTAATTGTCCTGAGTCATTTTCCAAAACTCCACCTAGTGTTTACTGGATCAGTTTTGTATCAAGAAAGTATTGTGCGCTATCGAACCATATATTTGCACTGTGGGTGACTGAACTTTATGAATGGCTCCAATAAAACACACCTTTGAGTACTATAATGTGATCATTAAACTGGACTTTGTCTTTCACTTCTTAAAATACTATTAAAATAAATTAGAGAGGGAGGAGGCAAGATTTTCTCCTAACAATGGTACCTTTAATTTCTGAAACCAAGTTTGCACATTACAATCTTCCCTAATGAGACGTCCTCCAGGATCACCCCAGGGTCCCTATCACTGAACTTACCAAACACAATTGTTTTCTTGTCTGAGTATCCAAACAGGAGGTAAACTTCCTCCACGAAAAAAAAAAAAAAGGTGTATCTTTCAGTTTTGAACTGTCAATGCCTAGTAGGAATTGACAAAGTAAGAATTTAATCGTTTGTTGAATGAATGAAAATAATATGCCAACTGTCAAGTGCCATCTTGGAATATTTGATTTTCTTTTTCAGTGTGGCCTCAGAGAAACTAAGATTCATTTCAAAACATTTGAAATCTTATGTAATTTAACACCATCTGTATTAAAAAATAAAACACTTGGCTGGACTCCTTTGTAAAGGGTTTGAACCTGAAACCCTTGCCAGCGACAGCATTACCTTCAAAATATCTACCAAAATGTGGCCCAACCACTGTAGCTTTGATTGAAATCAAACTCCCACTACATTTGAATTCTTGGAACTCTTTAACTGTAGGAAAGGTGACCATGATAAGAGTTTATAGACAACGCACCTTGCTGGGGTTTCCCTGAGTCACCCCAAGTCCATACATACTCTGCTGGGCTTGATCAGGCAGTTGATGGTGTTTGTGATGTATGTTTGTTGTCAAAGCCACTGAAAAGTAGGCAGATTCTACCTCTACTCAATAATTAAAACTGAAAGCTGTAATATAGACTGAAATTTCGCTATTACTTTTTTCAAACTGTTAGTGACAATCTCCTTTCTTCTGATATTGTTAAACCTGGATGATGTAAGCTGCTTGTGGCGATCTTTTCTGGATGCCTGGAGAAGGCCAAGCTGGATGTAGGAGAGGATGAGAGCGACAGAGCACAGTGGAGCCAAGAGATGCAGAGAGAACTGAGGGCAGAGCCATGCTGAACACTAGTTTCACTTCTAATGTGGCCAGTTATACAGGGTAATACATATCCTTTTTCGCTTAAGCGGGTTCAACTAGGGTTTTGTCACTGGAAACCAAAACATCCTAACACAAATAATTACTTTAGTCCCATTCAGAATTCTAAATGATCACTACTAGTGCATTGGTTAAGTGCATTTTGAAACATTCAAAGAATGGAATATTGTTGAGCTAATGAAAATGATAAATATAGGTCTATATTTACACATAGGAAAACTGATAATATATTGGTGAATGAAAAGGATAAAAAGGATTATTTTATTCCATAAATTAGCTTATAAATATCAAAAGGTGTGGGGCAGGGGAAGGGGAGGAGAAAGAATCTGTGTATTTGTTTTGGCCAAAATCCAGGAAGAGATATACCCAAATGTAAAAAGTACTTATCTCTAGCTTATAGAATTTTGAATATCTTAATTTAATGCTGCCTTTTTACCTATTTTTAAAATTGTTCAACAAAAATGTATCAGTAGGGGTTTTTTTTTTAATGCTTATTCCACCCTTGGTTTCAGTGTGAATTAATTCAGCTCTGTTTTGGTGCGATAAATTGTTAAAGATATACAATAAGGAAGAAGAGAGGGAACACTTTCAATAGTAAAATCCTGTATTGTTTAAGCACCTATCATGTTCAAATTACTATACTGTCACAGAGTTGGTGAGAAATGGAATAAGAGATACAAATGTCTGTAATCAAGAAAAAACAAATGTTCTGTTCTCAAGGAAATTAATAAGATCGACAAATATATTTTCAGCAGAATTATGCTGGATAACACACTAATATGGGATATATAATTTTTTTTTAGTTTTATTTATTGATTTAGAAAGAGAGAAAAACATGGATCCATCAGTCCACCCATTCATGTACTTCCCGAGGGATCCTGCATGTATCCAACTTGGGACAGAATTGCAGGCCTAGTGCATCCAGACGCTCCTCCACCCAACCAAGCTATGAGGCCAGGGTGGAGTACATAGTATTTTATGCAGCTTAATCATCTGGAAAATTTTAGGGGGGATTTCTATAATGAATTATTGGATTTCTAGAATTTCAGCGCTTTAGACTACTGGGCCATGCTGCCTCCCTAGAATTTCCAGTCTTCCAGTTACCAGTATTCATTTCTCTCATGGAAGTGAAACAGAACATAAGTCAGGATTAAATTCTCTCCCTGGAGTTCCTTCCTTTGGGTATTAAAGTAATAGTGTACATGTGCTGTCTAGAAAGGTTATAAGAATTAACATTTTATTTATTCTTGCCTAGCTCAAAGAACTAAAAGGAGAAAGAAGTACTGTGGTCAGAGAAAACTGTCTATCTGCCTCCCTGTGAGATACAGAACAAGTTATCAAGTGACTCATAAAAATGCCCTCACTGCCTCCCATTTACCTTCTGTCTGAACTAATGGAATCAGTTTCCTCTTTTTTCTAAATTACCAGTTTGGAGTTAGTTACCATACAATGTTGATAGGTACAATATATGTCTTTTAATGGCATTTTTCAAAAAAAATCATTAAATGATAACCAATTTTTATGTTCTTCTTTGCCCCACAGCTCACCAACTTATTCTCTGTCCTTACATTTTCAGAAAAATGTGAAACACCACTTAAGACTGCAAATATAAATTTCCTTAATTAACAAATGGAGAACTTTGGAAGAAACATATTTGGGAAAAAGAGAAGAAATGCACATTTTATATTCATGAGTTTTTCCCCTCTCCTTAGTGTAACTAGCTATATGAAAATAAGATCCTAATTTGTGCAGTTACAGTGTAGTTCTTATCTCTATCTACTGTGCTTATTAAGAGTTCATTGTTGAAATGCTAATGCAACAACAGTATAAGAATGTTTAGCACTTTACAGGTACCACATCCCATAGATCTCCAAACACTCTAGAGTGTTTGTTTAAGCACCTATCATGTTCCAATTACTATACTGTCAGAGTTGGTAAGAAATGGAGTAAGAGATAAAAATGTGGTGCAAATTCTTTGCAAAAAAGTAATTTTGCAAATTAATCCCACTTAAATTCCAGTAAATTATTCAATTTTCATAGCCCAAAGATGGGGAACAGGAGATTGGATTCCTTAGTAGAACGCTGTATTCATTCACATTAAATTAGGGAAGAGATAGGACAGTGACTTAGTGTACCAACACTCTGTGGCAGATTCGAGCGCCAAAGAAATACTGTTGGCTAAATATGCTACATGGCAGGTGGCCACATCTGACACTTTCATAATACAGTGTTCTGGGCATGGGTTTTGGGTCATGCCTCTGGGTTGACATCCTAGCTTTGTTAATTCCAAGCTCTTGGGCAAGTTTCTTTACTTCCCTAGCTTCACTTTTCTCAGTTGTAAAATGAGGGCTGTTCATGTAAGATCAAGGTCATACCTACTTCACATGGTTGTTGTGATGATTAAATGAAATAATGCACGTAACTATCCTGGCATACATGGTAAGCTTCAAAGTTTGGTATTTTATGTCATTATTTTCCCCATTGGTATATTACCAAAGTCATAGCCTACACGAGAGAAGGCAGAGCGCTAGGATCCCACTTCACATTTTTTCAAGAAAAATCTGCTTCAAAATGAGATAACTATAAGCTCTTTCAAGAAAACAATCTATAAATACCACTAAATCTAACTAGGCTTCATATCAAAGGTCACATATTCTGCAGGTAATGTTACTGTTCATCTATATACCTAGTCATTCAACAAATATGTATGGTGCACACTCCACACAAAACATGGGTTTAGGTGCTGAGAATTCAAAGGTTGGATTGGATAGATACTTCTGCCCTGAAGTTGTTTTGGGTATGGGACACAGGAAATGGACCAGGTGAAAGAGAATAGACAGAAAGGGTCAGAAGAAGGGTTTTCAAAAAACTCCTGAACATAGTTTTTTGAAACTCCTGAACACTGACAGTCTTAGCCGCTTTGGAGCTTGAACATACTTATGTTCTTGGATTACAGTATGTCTTTCTGTGCAACTCTCCATCATGCCCTCTGTACCCTCAGGTAGCCCTTCTTGGCGTTATTCCCTATCTAAAATCTGAAGTGTGCCACATTCCAAGTTCTTTCTCCTTCTCAGCTGCAGGACACCTGTAATCCTAGAGAGGGAAGATGATGTTGTGCAGTGAGAGGAATCACAAAACACTTGGTCTCATCCATCCTTTGGACTCCTCCTATCAGGAGCGGGAGTATACTGGGGAAATGGAGAGGGGACCACTGATGCTAGGCAGGTAGGGAACTCCTTGGCAAGCAATCAGACTGCTAGAATATGGAGTAGAGAAGTAAGCTTTAAAGCTTACTAGTGATTTGTAGGGGAATCTGTGACTTCATTCCAAGGTGTTATGCAAAAATGTGCTTTTTTGTTGGGGGGTTCCATTCAACAAAATTGTTCACTAACGAGATACCAGGCACAGTTCCAGGAAATGGGACTATATCAGTAAACCAAATTGCTAAAGTCCCCTTCCTTCCTGGAGCTTACACTCTAGAGGAAGCTGTGCAACACAGGTTTATTTTCCAAAAGGGTCTGTGATGTGAAAAACGTTTAGGAATCAAGATGCTAGATGTGTGGTCCTCAACTGTTGGGTATCAGCCCCACCTAAAGGGAACCTTAAAAGTCCTCAGTTTCTGATGGGCTGGATGGTTGATTGGCCTTGGGAAGGAATATTTTGAAGCTCCCACTCATTTTGATCCAGTCAGGTGTGAAACAAACTGATTGCTTCTGAGAAAAGAGCATGGATATGAAATTTTCCTCAACAAGAAGAGCCAAGAAAAATTGGCCACTTCCTCCTTTGACAAATACTACAAGGCAATGGGTTTTTCAGTTCTGGATATCTCAAGGGAGAAACATCAACGTTCTTCTCTTATTTTTATTAGCTTAGGTAGCACCCCCCAACCCATGCTTTAAACACATTTAAATGTATTCCTTTATACTACTTTAAGCTTTAGAAAGGAGAGAAAGAATTATCAGCATCATCTATTTTGAAACCCCAAATGACTTTCTAATTCTCTTTCCATATACTGTGATACTACTATAATAGTATCAGTTTTTATTATAAGCCACTTAAAAGTATTGTGTACATGCTGGGCACTTTACAAGTGTTCGCCCGTGTGCCATTCCTAAAATCCTTGTGAGGTATTGTTATTCTCACTTAACACCAGGAACGAAGGCTCCCAGGGGTCAAGGAGCTCGCTCAAGGGCACAAAGAGATTGGACCAGTGGGAACCTAAATCCAGATCTCAACTCTGGCTGCTGCAGCATCCCATCCTTCGGAGAATCGCTTCTACTCACCTCCCTTTTTGAACACTTGGACTCTCTCCTGTGACCAAAGATAAACAAACAAGTTATAAATCACCGAGGAAAAAATTTGGGGAGTATTCGAGGAGGGCAGACTTCCTGGTGTACGGGATTCGTTGTCTGCAGCTCCCCAGCTCCGGACGCTCGCTCTACCCCTCGCCCACCCGGAGCGCCGGGGCGGCACTCGCCCCGGGGCTGCGAATTTCTAGAGGTGGCTGCCGCGCCTACGCCCCCGCGGGCGCCAGGACGCGGTGAAGATCTCAAGCCCGGAGGTGATCCTTATCTCCTGGCCCCGGGGCGGGTCCGCAGCCTTTCCAACTCAGCCGGAAACTGGAGCCGGGGTAGAGATGACTGACTTCAGAAGTTTTGCTGAAAGGGCAGTTAAAAAGCCCCCAAACCACTCTCACCGTCTGGCTTATTTCCCTCCTCTATAGTTTTCCCTGTCTCTTAAAAAGTTGGCCCCAAAGTTTAAGGGTGCGGGTATCTGTGTGTGGGAGCGTGCGACGCCGTTCCAGGGGACAACCCCCGCCCTCCCCCCCGACCCGCCGCCACCTTCCCCGGCCCCGCTCCCGCGTCTCCCCGTCGACCTTCTCCTGCCGGTGACACTGGCAAGACCTGCTCCAGGACCCGAACCCTCCCGCTCAGTGTCGGCGGGAGCAATGGCCCGCCTCCGCGTAGGGCACACGGGTAAAAGTGGAGGGGAGGTGGGGGTGGGGCGTGGGCGGAGGCGGTGGACTAGCAGGGCTGGGTCACTGTCAGCGGGGCCAGACATTGGCCGAAGGCGATTAGGAGGCTTAGGCCGGCGAGAGTGTGTATGTGTGACGGTGAGTGTGTAAGCCTCCCTCAGCCCTGACCTGTTTGAAATGGTTTTAAAATGCCAAAGCCATATTAACAATGCTTCAAAAGTTGCAAACAGTTAAGAGTAAAACACGTGCTCGTCCCCTTAGCTCCAAAGGGATTCGCCGCGTTCAGGGCCCTGAAAGGAAAGGAGGAATAAGAGGGGTGTATGAAAGAAGGTAACTTGCCTTCCTCCGGAGGATCGGTTTTAGGACCCAAAGGGAAGCACATTGGAATCTCTCTCTTTGGGAAGGAGGGGTGGGGCGGCCTGGCCGGCAGGAGACCGCGGGGCGCATGCGCGCGCGTCTCCTCCAGCCGGCCGCTGCGCTCCGCGGCGCGGAATAGAATGAACTGTAACAAAACAAGCCGAGCCTTTGTATCTGCTTAAAGGGACCGCAGGCACTTCCCTCCTGTCCCCCACCCCACCCCCACTCTGCAACAGCGTCTCCAGGGCTCCCAGCAACTGGCTGGAAGGGCTTCCCTCACCCTCGGGAACAGCCCGCCAACGAGGACAGGAGAGCCAGGCGGGAGGTAAAGAGGAGACTCCGCATTTCTAAGAGGCACGAAAGAAAGGAAGGAAGGAAAAAAAATATAACCCAAGCGGCGCAGAGTGGACTCTGCTCCCGGGGAGCACGATCGGGCGCCAGAACGTGGACCGAGAAGCACCGGAATGCAAACAAAGCTCGCGGGCGCCGGTGCAGGGCTCGCGAGGAAGCCCAGAAAGTTTGTTTTATGATGGCTTGAGTGCGCGAGTGTGTGCAGGGGAGCAAGGCTGCCAAGTTTCTCTCTCCCGTTGCGTTATTTGGAGGGAGATGTCCCTCCCATGAACCAGCGGGGACTTGGGGGCTGTGCCGTGGGGGGGGGCACCTGTCTCTCATTTTATTTTATATTTTTTTGGGGGAAGGAGGGGTATAACTCGTCATGTCGAAAGTGATCCAGAAGAAGAACCACTGGACAAGCAAGGTTCACGAATGCACCGTGAAGCGGGGACCCCAGGGCGAGCTGGGGGTGACGGTGCTGGGGGGCGCGGAGAATGGGGAGTTTCTGTATGTCGGAGCGGTGGCAGCGGCCGAGGCGGCAGGGCTTCCTGGCGGCGGCGAGGGCCCCCGGCTGGGCGAGGGGGAGCTGCTTCTGGAGGTGCAGGGGATCCGGGTGTCCGGCTTGCCCCGCTATGACGTTCTGGGAGTCATCGACAGCTGCAAGGAATCCGTCACTTTCAAAGCCGTCAGACAAGGTAAGACGGGACGCGCCTCCGGTAGGCTTCCAGAAAAGGGGAGCGGCCTGCGCAGTGTCCCTCTCTCCCCCAACCCCCATCTCGATTTCCCGCTTCCCCGCTCCGAGCGCAGTTTAGAGGGGGAAATTGAGGCTGTGCGCCCAGTGGTGGTGAAATACAGAAAGTTGTGGATAGGTTTCGGGTTGTTTGCCCACCTGTGTTGGGAATAGGGGTTTGGATTTGCGCCGGGAGGCGGGGGCACTTTTCCCAGGCCTGTTTGCCAACCTGTTATCTCAGCCACCAAGTGCAGCGCAGCTTCGTTTGTGCCTGGAGGAGACTTGGGGAACTGAGGCTAGGGCAGAGTAGAGGATCTCCTGGCTCCTTGGGGGAGCGTTGCAGCAGGCGCAGTGCTGCGTTCTTTGCTACTTGTCTGTGTTCAGACCTGGAGAATGGGTATGAACGAGGAGAGGATGTGTGGTTGTTGGACCTCCTCCATTAGAAAATTGTCTTTACCCTGCAACCCTCCAGGTGGGTTGGGGCGCCGGATGTTCCGGAGCCAGCCTCCTGAAGGTCCTGCACTCGCCCCACAACTGGATGACGCATGTGTCTCCACCGTGTGGCTCAGCACCAAGACGTGGGGGGGGGGGGGGAGGGGGGTGGACTGGGGGAGGGAAAGGAGGGGTATTTCCCAGCACAAATCAAGCCCCAGTTTATGCTGCCACTACTATCACCACCATCACCGTCATCATCACCATTAATGATGACGGTAAGGATAACCACTCTTCTCTGTTAACTTAATACGTGCGAGACTGTAAAATGCTTTTTTTTCATTATCTCGTTCTGAGTCACTAGAATCCTGAGGGCGAGTTATTCCAGATAAGAAAACTGGGACTAACATTGGTTAGGTTACTTGTCCAAGATCACACAGATACCGAAATGAGGGTCTGAGCCCAGCTGCAGAGCTTTAAAGCACTGAAGAGGAAAATGTGGGGAGCTGACCTTTGGGGAGGGGAGAGACTGGTGAGGAGGGAGTGGAAGCTAATTCCTCTCACAAATCTGTGGAGTGATTGCCTCCTTGATGGCTGCGGGTGGTGGGGAGTCCCTTACAGTCGGTGGGGGCAGGGGGTTGTCCCTGTATCAGTAAAGGGATGCCTGGTACTACCCAGTGTCTTTATGCACTTCCTCTCCGTCAAAGCCGGGGCCGCGGGGCGTGGCGGGGCAGCGGGGGGGGGGGGGGGCGCGGAGGTGGCAGAGTGCGGTGAAAAGTTCCCATGTGTGACGGTCTGTAGGGGCAACAGAAGCTGGAGGAACATGTCAAGGAAAAATAAGACTGGCTGATCCTGCCTTGGAAAGTGGCCTGTCCCAGATGAAACAGAGGCTGCCAAGTGGAGTGGTGGGACTTCTAGCTTTGGGAGCTGAGGGGCTGACACTTAGCTATGGAAAACTCCTTCCATTTCTGTCCTCAGTTTCCACGTGAACATCTCTTTCAAGAAGAAGCCCTCGAGCAACCAGCCAGGATGAACAAATCCTTCTTTCTCTGGGGTCCCATAAGTGTGTACCTTGTAGTTTGTTCTTTATTCTAAACTGTGAGTTAGATCTCTTGCCTCATTTCCATACAAAGTAGTAAGTTCACTGGACGGAAAGAGTGCTTCATTCATTGCCTTTCTCCCCCGACTTTACTTGAGGGCCAATTCCTGGCCTCAGGAGAGACTGTCCTCACACCTAGCTGTAAAATGGCTTTCTTAAGATTGTTACATAAGCATAAGAGGAAAGTATGCAGAATAGTGCCTGGCACATAGTAAGTGCTCAATAAAAATGAGCTATTACTGTTATATTTAAATTGAATTTGAGCAGTTGTTTTATTTCTAAGTTTAGCTTTTAGATTTAGAAACCTGGTTTATGACTTTCTTGATAGAACTGTAGCAGAAATACTTTGTAAAAGCTTTTGATGGGAGCAGCTTCAGGTCTCAGTTCAGGGGCATTTCTGGAGGAAGGGCTGGAGGAAGGACAGGCAGGGGTACCATCTAGTGGGGGACCTCCAGGTGTCCATTAGGTTTTGTATGGGAGCTAGTTTTCCACATCAAGGTGCTCTTCCACCAGTTATCAAAGATCTGAGAGGCATTGTTCCGGGGCTGCCTCGTCAAGAATTTAGGAAGGATTGGTCAGATAATCAAGTGTGTTTGCAGTCAGGCACCTCTGGGCTGGAAGGAAATGGTAGTGTCTCCAAGTGTTATGTTATTTGCCTTCCCCAGAACCTTTGTATGTGCTGCATAGGAATGTTCACAGCAGGTGTGCGTATAGATTAACTTGTCTGGCTTGTAGTGGGATAGAATAAAAATGTGGATGGGGACACTTGAATGGCCTGGAATCCACTACAAAATGAAACCTACTATTTCACGTGATAATTATATGGGCATAGTTAGCTCTTTAATGTCTTCATTACAGAAACATGACACTAGAAAGCATTTCACTGGTCTTCTGTTCCCTCTTTGACATTGAGAATATGATGTAAATTATGACAGAATTGCTCTTACTGTGTCATTACTATGTTTTAATCATATTAGATAGCCTTTTACTTGGTACATGTTAAAGGAAAATGTTACTTTGGTGTTGTCTGCACCCTGAGCTAGCTACTCCCAGGGACATGGGTCACTGTGGGTGCTATCTGTATGGAAGTGTCACAGTCTTCTTTTGAGAGAAATTTCTGCTGTTTCTATTTAATGGTAGGTCTCTAGAATGGTGTACAGACCAAAATTAGTAAGTGGTATTATATGAAGTAGGACTGGATTGTGAAGGAATCAAGCTAAATGGATCTACTAGGTTGGAGTTGATTGATTTTAAAGGGAGAAGACAGTCTTTTGTCACAAAGTACCTACAAACATTTTTGTATATATGTACTATATAAATGTTATTACATGTATTATAAAGCATATTTGGGTACTTTATAAGCAATATTTATCTGTAGTGAAATGCACAATCTTAAGTATATAGTTTGCTGAGTTTTGACCATTGTATATACTCATGTTACATTCACCCAGACCAGGATATAGAACCCCAGAAATTTCCCTCATGTTCTTCTCCAGTCAGTTCCCTCCATGTCCTCCAGAGGCAAAGGCTGTTTGATCTCTTCCACCATGAATTACTTTTTCTTTGTTATTTGAAATTTTTTAAATTGAATTTATTGGGGGTGATCTTTGTTAATAAAGTTACATAGGTTTTAGCCCTAGCTGGTGTGGCTCAATGGGTTGAGTGCCAGCCTGCAAATAGAAGGGCCTTTGGTTGGAGTCCTGGTCAGGGCACATTCCTGGGTTGCGGGCTAGGTTCCTGGTTAGGGCCTGCGAAAGACAACATCACACTGATGTTTCTGTCCTTCTCTTTCCTTCTCTCTAAAAATAAATAAATAAAAATCTAAAAAAAATGACGTAGGTTTCAGAGATACAGTGCTATCATACATCATCTGTATATTGTATTTTGTGTTCACCACCCCAAGTCATATTGCCTTCTATCACCATTTATTTCTCATTTATAAGTTATTTTTGTCTATTATTGAAAGTCATACAAATGAAATAATGCAGTGTGTACTCTTTTTGTCTGGGTTTTTTCACTCAGCAAAATATTTTTGGAGATTTCATATTTTTGTGTGCATCATTGTTCTTTTTTATTATTGAGTAGTATTCTGCTATATATGTATACCAGTTTATATATGCATATATGTTTTAAAGATTTTATTTATTTATTTATTTATTTATTGAGAGAGGGAGAAAGAAAGGGAAACAGTGACATGTGAGAGAAATGCTGATCAGTTGCTCCTCTCACACCCCCAACTGCGGACCCAGCACACAGCTGAGGCACGTTCTCTGACTGGGAATCAACCTGGGACCTTTCAGTTTGTGGGATGACACCCAACCCACTGAACCACACCAGTCAGGGCAGTTTGTTTATATTTTTGCTCACCAATGGACGTTTGGACTGTTTATCCTATTTTTAGCTTTTGAATAATAGCTAAATGAATAAAGCTGCTATAAATTTCCATTTCCTTCACATCTTTGCTAATCTATTGTCTGTTCTTTTGAATTTTAGTCATTCTAGTGTATGTGGAAAAAGAAAAAACTAATTAAGGGAATGTTGCTATAGGATGTAGTTAGTTTTTACTAAGCACTTGCTTTAGAATGTGCTAGCCCTTTTGCTAAGCTAGTGCTGGATGGGCATTTTGTTCTTTATTCCTCATAAGTTAGATGTCAGAAGCTAAAGTCCAGAGAGTTTGAGTGGCTTTTCCATGGCTCAAACAAGTGGCAAAACTAGTGCTGGCAGCTGTGTTGGATTCCAAAACCCATACTCCTAAATTTCTGGGTCAGTGGGTTTCAAAGACCAGTGGCATTAATATCGGGTAGGCCAAAAAGCCTGTTTAGTTTTTTCCGTAACATAAAAGACAGATTTTTCATTTTCACCAATAACTATTGATTTGGATATTTTGAGTACGTTGGCTATCTCCCGCTCTTGGCTTCTAGTGGGTAGAGGCCAGGGGTGCTGCTAAACATCTTCTAATGCAGAAGACAGCCCACAGCAAAGAATTATTTGACCAAAATGTCAATAGAACCAAGAAGCTTTGCAAACCACTTCTGACATGTTCAACCAGTCACAGCACCTTCTCCATACACAGCACAAATATTTTTTTGGTGTTTCAGTTGCATTTTTACCTTTCTTGAAATACTAAAGCATAACACACCAAAAATGTTGTATATTTTCTTCCGTCTTCAACAATACAATGGCTGCACAAAAATTCACCAATTTTGATAAGTTTTTTTTTTTTTTAAATGCACGCTGATATGAAAGCTGTTACAATATAATCTATCAAAATTGTTTCAAATGAAGTTACAACTAAGCACTATGAGAGCCATGGTATGGAAAAAATATAATGGACTTTTTGGCCAACCCAATATCACCTGGGAACTGGTTAGACATGCACATTCCCTGGCCTCACTTCATCCTCACCGATTCTGAAGCTCGTGGGGATGCAGTCTGTGGGGTGGTTTTGACGAGCTCTCAGATGATTCTGACGTACGCTTAATTTTGAGTACCACTGCCTTTGGGTGCAGACTAACATTGAGGAAATGATATCATACGAGGTAGATGACCTGACTTCCAGGTTAGCCAGCTAGTACTGTAACTCTTGATAAGTTACCCTCTTTGGGCCTAAGTTTCTTCCTGCCAGAAAGAAGTGGGTTTGCACCTTCAGGTCTTTTGCACTCAAATGTAGCAATTCCATGAATAACCCAGACTTCAAAAGTTTAAAATGGTGTGATTGTAGTTTCCCAAACTGGTAATATTATAGGTCATGCTTACATATTTTTGTAGGTGAATTTTGTGGTTTTGCAAATTACCCAGGAACTGAAATGGTCCCTCCGTTTTTTTTTTTTTTTTTTGAGACAGAATGAAGTCAATAAATAAGACACAATTTAAAAACCACAACACCACCACCTGGCCCTTCCCTTGCCATAATGAGGGAATTATGACCACATACAATTGAATAGTTCTTTGTGCCTTTCTTTGTTTTGTTTTGGATGTGTTTATTTTGACCCATTGGAATATATTACACTAGTTCTGTAACAAAATTCTATTCTCATCTTAAAATACAGTGCCTTGTCTTTCTTGGTTTCCCACAAATTCTGCTTCAGGGTCTCTGGGCTTGCTTTTTCTTCCCCCTAGAAGGTCACAAGATGGCTCCTCTCCTGGTGTCCCTTCAGAGAGGCCTCCTTGAGCTCCTTTTCCCGAGCTGTGCTGCTAAATGCCTAACAACCAGCTCTGGTAAAAGGGAGGCCTTGATCTGTGGCATCACTGAGTTGGGAAGAGCTGAGGGTAATCAGTTCTGCGAAAGTCAGCACTACACTGACCCCTTGGAAGACAGCTTCTAGAACCTCGTGCCATTCTTCTTCCTGTTTGTGTTTTCATAGCCTTGCCAAAATTTCACATTGTCTTCTGTTTCTTCTTTATTGTCTGTCTCCCCTCCCACTGGAATGTAAGGTCCATGACAACAAGTAGCTTTGCTCAGTTGTTCACTCCTCTGTTTCTTATTGCCTAAAATAGTACCCATGAAATCATAGGAGCTCACTAAAATTTGTTGGATGTGTGAATGAGTTTTCCAGTGTTGCTTCTTAGATAAGTGCAGACTAGACCATCTACAACATATTTCCTTCTTTTCTCTCTTATTTTTTCTCACTTAGGATCATAATAGGTTCATTTTCTGATCACTAGATCTTCCATTTAGTGGGTTTCCTGTGTCTAATAATTTAGACTGAGATATAAATAAATAAGTGACTGATAGGCTTAATGAGTTATATTTAAGTATTTCTGCTGTTGACTCTAACTGGACTTTATGAAGTGAAAATTAAGATATTCAGCAGGCAGGGTGATGAGGGGTTTTTCTGTTTTCTGCTGATGTGGGACCTGCTCTGTGTTAGGATCCAGAAGAATGACACTGTACCTCTGTTTTCTTGTAGCACTGTCTCTCTCTGTACAATTTTCCCGACCAATAGCAAATCAGATCTTTGGTACAGAAAGTCTGATTTTTTTTCCCTTCCTGCTCTTAAATTGTTTTGTTTGTCTTTTTTTTAAACTTAACCTTTCAAAAACCAGTCTGTTTTTGTTCTTGGTGCCAGAAGACCACTCTCTGAAGGATACTTTTGGGTTATCCTTTGGAACATTCCACGGCTTTTACAAAAAATAACGCGAGGCCAGGCATCCCAACTTGTGCATTGTTTCCAGCGGCCACCCTTTGCCAATGGCTGTGTTATTTAAAAATAGATTAACTTGACCTCATGATGCAATGGCATACAGTTGGCTCACTGTGTTTGTTGGCATTCATTCCCCAGCTAGTTTTAGATGGCAGAATTGATGATATCCACCAAGGGGAATTAAGTGGTTTATAAGCAAAAACATTCTGACATCTTCTTACCACAAGGGTTTATGTGAAGGATGTTGCTTTATAAACGATGGTTATTTAATGCAAAACACCCGTCTCTGATGTTAGTGGTCTCTTCCTTGAGTGTGTATATATGTGTAACAGGATATACTGATTTTGTATACACTGAAAATAAAGGCTGTCAAATTTGTTAAGGGCTGACATTTGCATCCTAAAAAAGTAGGTTATTGCGTTCCTGTCTGTCTTTGTGCAGCTCATATGTGAGATCCATAACCTTGAAAAATCCCTAGTAAATACCGGAGCTTTGTTGTACTGCATCGTATGGATGTCTGCATCCATGCAGTATTTCCTGTAAATTTGTGTTGGTGTTTCCACAGCTGAATCCCCAGGATGTCAAGTACACCCCGGTTATACTGACTTCTACCTTTATAGTCAAGTGTCCTGGGTAGGGCCCAGTGTGTTCTGGACGTCAGCTTTTCTGAAGGCATGTAGCAAAATTAGAAAATGTAGTTTGAACAATGTCTTCTGTGATTAAACCTTCTTTTTTTATAGCTAAGTAATTAAATAATGAAATAACCCATTATTTAGAATCATTTCTATAGTCCCTACCTCAGAATGAAAGCCCAAGACCTTTCAGGGACTAAAAAGGCCCCCCATGATGTGGCCCATGACATTCCTTCTCTGTCCTGTCCATGTGGCCTGCTAGTCCCCACTCAGACATGTCAAAGGTTTGCTTCCTCATGAACTTCAAGTCTTTTCCAAACGTCACCTTCTCAGTGACACCTCCTCGGACCTCGTTATTTAAAACTGTAAGTCCACTGCCACTTGTCATTCCCTGTTCCCTTTCTTTGCTTTATTTTACTGTATAGTATGTGAATAATTTCCAAATAAGTAAATTCCTTGTTTTATCTGTCCCTTCTAGAACATAAGCTCTGAGAGGGCAGGGATGTGTTTGATCCTCTTCCCTGCTGCCTGCATAGCACCGAGAATAGTGCCTAGTGCGTAGTAGTTGTTCAAGTATTTCCTGATATCCACTGTCAAATTTAGAACTAGAATAAATCTCTCCCGAGCTCAGTTGCCTCTAAAAATTCCAATATTTGAAAGTCTCTGACAACTTAGGTAATTCGTGATGGATCATGTTCAACTTGCTGAGGGTTTAACATTTGCAGTGTCTGACTGGAGCTAAGTAGAGCTTAGCTGATTAATATAGGAATGTTCTTGAAGACAATGAACATTGCTGGCCGCTTGTGCTGACTGTCAGGGGACTTTTCTAACTCTCAGCCACAAATGGACTGTGAGAGGTTCTTCTGGGCACCTCTGTCAGCTGCTGTGTGTATAGACTTTTCATCTCCAGTGTCATGAGAACAAGTTATGTAAGAGAATTACATTCTTGTATCTAAGGTGTCATTACTGCCAGTGGAGGCATTTGGTGGGCATTTAATGAGATGCAGTTATGTTTTCCACAATAAGGCAAATCTTTCAGCCCATTATGAGACAAGATTCGAAGCTCTCTTTATGGACAGTGGCTTGATGGTGCAATTAAAAGGCAATTATGCCCTGATTATAAGCCATATTTCAAAATTATTGCAACATACAGTGTTAAAAGGACTGCAGTACAGTTAATAGGACTATAAGGTAATCCACAAATATCAATTTCTTGGTGTGCTGCAGATTCACAGGTTTTTGAAGGCAGGCTTTTCTGCTCATTAGCTCTTTGACCCAGGGTGAGACCTACACTTCTTTGTACAATGATTTCTCTCTCTGAAAATAGGGATGATAATGATACCTACTTCCTTGGGCTGATGGAAGAATAACATGAGATTTAAGTAAACCACCTGGCGCAGGGCCCAGCACATAGTGAGTGCTCAGGAAATGTTGGCTTCCATTATTATTTGAATGTTCCCTGTCTGGAAGCATTTGGAAGAGAAGCATCTCTTAAGAGATGGAGATTGTGGTACACAGTTCTCTGGAGATATTTTCAAGTCTAGGATACCTCATTTTTCTGCATGATTCAGATGCTGCTTTTTTAAAAGGCTGGGACTGGATTAGTTCAGAGAAGTAAGAAGGAAACCTCTGTACCTCATAAAGCATAGGTGGAGGTCTGAGCTGCCTGAACTTCTCCCACATTGTCACCGGTGACAATCAATTCTAATAATTGTCATCAGGCCCCATTTTGAAGTAAGGCATAAAGGAGGGACAAGTCCTTTCCCTATTTCCTGGGGGTCCTAGGCAGTAAGGATGATCCTTGAGAATGTCGTACTGAGGTCCTTTGTTCTTCCTGGTATCATACCTAGGCTCCCATATCAGGAATGGTTGGGGACACAGTGGAGCTTGGTATTTTAAGGGTTTGTAATTGGACTGGTTGGGTTCAAGTCCAGGCTCTGGCATTTCCTGGCTGAGTCACCACGGGCATGTTAACTTCCCAGAACCTCAGTTCTTTCAGTTGAAAATGAGAATAATACCTACTTCATTGGGTCATTGGGAGGATTATATGGGAAAATGTGTGCAAAACAGTCCTTTGCTTGGCACCTAGGAGTGCTTGCTGAAATACCTTCATAGTAACAGCTGTGATAATTTTCATTTGAGAGATGGAGACTCATCAGTGAGGTCCTCTAAAGCCATGTTCTCACTAGGGGAAATGTTGCACCCAGGGGACATTTGGCAATGTCTAGAATCATTTTTGATTGTTAACAACTGAGGATGGGACATGCTACTGGCATTTAGGGAGTAGAGGCCAGGGATGCTGCTAAACATGCTACTGTGCACAATACAGCCTCACACTGGAGAATTTTTAGCCCTAAAAGGCAATAAAGCTGAGGCTGAGAAGCCTGCTGTAAGGCATAACTTCATGGTTAAGACTGGGAATCTGAATTAGGAGTGGTAAACTAATAATCAGACTATTATTTGTTGATCTTTTATTTTTTACTTAAAATTTTTTTATTAAATTTTTTTTCAATTTCAGTTTACATTCAGTGTTATTTTGTATTAGTTTCATGTGTGCAGGAGAGTAGTTAGACAATCATATACTCTATAAAGGTGTTCCCCGTGATATTTCTAGTACCTACCTGAAACTCTTTATGCATAGTTATTTCAATTTTATTGACTATATTTCCTATGCTGTTCTTTATATTCCCCTGACTATTTTGTAACCACTAATCTGTACTTCACAATCTCTTCACCTTTTATACCCAGTCCCCCTACCGGCCCCTCCCCCCTATTTTCTAACATGTCACTGACATCAGGTTAGGATTTTACCTGGGTAGATGATGTCATTCTCATTTTAGCCATGAGAAAATTCGCTGGAGAGGTCAGCAGTATATCCTGGTCCCCAGGCAACTGACACAGGTGAGATTCCCGGTTTTAAAATTCTTATCCCCGGTTTTGTCTAGAAAGAGGACCAGGTCCTGGGGCATGCAGTCTAGGCCACCACTGGCAGAGCCAGGTGGAGAAGACAAACATGTCTGCCATGCTGGGATTGACAGGGCTCTTCTATAATGAGAAGAGGATATAAGTTGGAGAGAGAGGATATAAGTTGTTTTGAAAGAGTTTGCATTGGGGTAGGAGAAGGTGAAGCAGAGAAAGTTCTGGGACAGATGCATAGTAATGAAGTATTTGTTGCTTCTGGATTGGTTGTGGGCAACAGTCTGGAAAGTTCATGCTTAAGGAAGATGTGGTGTTATCTGGTGGTCGGCTAATCCTGTTAGATAAGAACTGAAATAGCTGCCTGGAAGTTGATTCAATGTTTTAATATACGTTCAGGTATGTGAGCGGACTGTTGGTTTTGGCTGGTGGCTGTTAACTGATTAGCTCTCCTTGTCTCTTCTTCCTGTGCTCGGCCTGCTGTAATTTAATATAGGACATTTCAGAATTTTTCTCTGGTCAGTTTCTACATCAGAAATGTGTTAACTCCATGTCCTTTGACAGTTGGAGTCAGTGTGGATGCATCTCTTAGAGGCTGTCCTGTTGCTGCCTGAAACAGCACAACATGCCAGGTGGCCCACTGAAGACAGTCCTAGAAATACAATATTTATTTCTTAAGTGTTTATCTGCCAGAACACACAGCACGCTGCCACCTAGTTTCAAGCAATTCTGCTCATTTGCTATCTTCTACTTTCCCTGATCTCCCTCACAGCCCTTCTTATTCCTTCCTCTCTCTGCTCTCTCTCTCTGCTCTCTCTTTTTTCCCTCATGGACGTTTGATTTCAAGAGTCACAGTGGGGTCTTGGATATAATTGCAGACTTGCCACTCTTCTGTACTGGATGATATGTTTTCCTGAATTCTTGAAGCCAGCATCCCTGTTCTCGAGCTCTTTGTCATCTCTGTCCTCAGTAGGTGCTCAATGAATAATTTGTCAAATTCTTTTGAGCGTAACAAGTAGGCAGAACTTTTAAATTAAAAAAAAAATTCTTGCCTAAGATCTCGTTGGCTAGAAAATCTCTGGCTTATTTTTAAGGCATATTAAATATACTTAGCCATATGTCTGACTTTTCTATGATGATTTAAGATGGTTGTCTGCCAGTTGTTGTAGCATTTTGAACTGTATAGAAAATACTGAATTAATTGTGTTGAAGGTCGCAGAGGGCCTTTATTCTGACCAGATGTGTTCAGTGATTGAACCTATTGCTTATGTAATGTGGCCACAGAAGGCATCACTTTGGCTTGATTTAAATAGAGTCAGTATTTTACCACCTGGATTCTTGGCCGAGCTCTAGAATTTACATCTGATAGGGAAAGCCTGTTCGTTTCCTCTTCTATTAGCCTGTTGAAGTCTGTGTGACTTGGTTAAAAATTCAAAACTCAAGATCAAGTTGTTAAAAATGAACTTATTTTGGTTTCGAACATATGAGTTGTTTTATTTTTTTGAAATGAAAGCATAGGCATCTAGATTATGGTTTCTAATCTTTTAAAAACTCTAATAGTATTGTGACCTTGTGCGGCTGTCAGTCACTACCTGGTAGTTGGTCTGTGCTTCTACAGCTTATGTTTTTTCTGGTGAAATTTAATTTTGTCCCCTCATTTAAACAACGTATGCAGTTTAGAAAGATGTGAATATGAAAGGAAAACGTATCCACATTGCTCATCCACTGCAGAGAAATACATGTGTTAACACTATTTTTATATACACACACATATGTAAAATGCACACAAACATATATTAGATCCTTTTTTTGATAGGCTTTTTTAAGGTCTTTTTCTTATGAAAATTGGATAATACAATATGTGTTGTTTTAGTGTGATTTTTCTTTGTGCCTAACAATATATCATAGATAATTTTTCTTTACTATCTATATATTTACTGTACCATTTAAACAACTGTGGAATCAATTTTTAGTTGTATTATAACATACTAAACCATATTTTGGTTGTATTATAATATATTAAACCATTATATTTACTATATTGTAAAATATTAAAGGATGAACATTTAGGCTGTTTTCACTTCTCTATATTAAACACACATTGATGAATATCCTTATACATATATTTTAGTGAATTCTTTAGATATTTTCTTCAGATAGATGTCTAGGATTCTTGGCCCACATGATTTTACCTTCTTAAGGCTTAATTACCGACCATTATAGTGCTCTTCAGAAAACATGTCAACTTACATCCTTGTAGCCTATATGTGAGAGTCTTGTATCTCTTCACTAAGCTCACTTATAACAGATTCTACCTAATGATAGTCATCACGGACTCAAATACTGAGTAGGTGTGTTAAAGTACATTAGGGAGCAGTGGGACTTGGGTGAAGTGGAAGGTCATGTCTTGTTCAAAGGGAGCAGCTGCCACTCCGCTTCAGCTTATTGCTGTTATGTGGGATCATTGGCCCAGTGTTGCCAGGTTTTTCAAGTTTTCAAGAGAACCTAGGAACTTGAGTTTGTTAAAAAAAATAACAACAATGAACATCATCATTTTCAAAAGGCTGGTTCAGAGTTATTTCAAAAGCATGGATGAACCAAACAAAACACATCTGGGAGCCATATTTGGTCCTCAGGCGACAAACTTGCAACCTCTTATGTATTTGTCTCTCGCACTTGACGTCTCTCACACTTCATCTCTTTTAAGAGAAGCGATTGCGTTTCTTACCCTTTTCTGTGTTCTCAGGGCCCAGAAGAGCAACCAACTTACAGTGAGGGTCAGTAAGTGCGTGTCAAAGAAAATTTTATGTTCCAGAAGTGGTCTAGTTTGTCACTAGTCCATCGACGTTTGTTTGGGGCCTGCCTAGTGACAACTCCTCCATTTTAATTGTGAGGAGCTGGGGAGAGGGTGCATTTTGACAGCTGATTGTAATTCTTGGAGTACTTTATCTCATGGTGCTGATCTGCTGACTCTTAGAACTGGGTGCAAAATAGCATCTTGATGATGACATTTATATGAATATGTACTGGAAATATATACATATATATTCTCTGCCCTTAAGTGATTTTACTGTGAAGTATGTGACCTTACAAATAAGAGAATGAATGAATTTTATATACAGCTTTTAGGGAGGTTTGGCTTTAAATAGAGTCGGAAAGTTCCTAGTAACATGACTTGTGTGGACATTTTACAGATAAATAAGGACCATGACCTTTGTTCCAAGAATGGATGTTTTCAGAACATGATTAACCTCTAATACCAGTGGGCATCTGTTTTTCAGGGACAGTGTTATATGGCCGTTTTGTTCTTTGAAAACCAATACAGCCCTTCCGCTTTCCTGCTCGTGTCCTGGACTGTTACGCATTATTCATGTTGGGTACCGGGTATGCAGCAGCGGGGTGGCAAAAGGGACTCAGGTAACTCAGGCTCGAGTTTAGTTACTGCAATTTTTCTGTCAAGGAGCCAAGCAAGGAAGGGCCTCTATCAAATGAAAACTGTACAGTTGACAGCAAAAGCCCAACATGGAGTTCAAATTTTGGTAGGTTTGGATTTGTACAGTGTTTCTATTCTCCTTCCCTCTGTCCGACCCGTATCAGACAGAGTAAGAACATTTCAATGGGCTATATAGAAACTCAAAGTTTAGATAGGATATTCTATATTTAATTTAGGACTTTGGATGTGAGACAAGGCTCAGAACAGTTTTCAAGTTTCAACTACTGTATACTCGGATCCACTTCCTTTACCGTAATTGCTTTTGGGGCACCTGCAGTTCTCCTAAGTTGGGGTGAACTTTGGCTTTTGTTTCTCTAAAATGCTTAAGGATAAGATATAGCAGGAAAAGCTTATATTCCATGGTGTTTTAGTACAGGTGATCCTTGATACAATTCCTGAGCTTTGGCCTTTGGTAAAGATTAGAGTCTAGCCACAGTGAGTCATGCCGTAATGCAAAGCCATGGTTAAGCACTTCCACGTGTATATAAAAATTCTTTAGAAAGCACAGATTGTTCTATCAATACTGACGTATTGTACACATTTAATTACTTAGAAGAGAGAAGTCAGAGAGATAGGATGCCCAGCAAGGAAAAAATTCATGGAGTTATTGTCTATTTCTGTTTCTCTAAGCCTGTGGGAAAATAACTGCCATAAGTAAGAAGGGATCTGGCTTTTGTAAGCAGTGTGAATCTGTTTCTGAGGTATTTTTCACCTGAAAATTGAAGCTCAAGCAATTCTATGTGAAATAATTATCTCAGAGGAAGATGATTGTGAGAAGGAGGCATTACTGGGAATATGATAGCTGGTAATTATTGAAGTCTTTTTTGGTGGAAGAAGGCTCTCTGTTTGGTGTAATAAAATATGATGAGTCATCCTGTTGCATGACTTCCTGAGGGGGAAGAGATGTTCTAAAAAGGCGTGGGGATCTTTGGGGCCCTGTGCACCTCTTACCAGGCCCTTATATTCACCTGATGGCTGCTGGCAGATTGCAGGCAGAGGTATTTGGAGAAGATCAGCTTCAGAAACAGTGGCCCACAGATTGGGTTTGCATGAAATTAAAGTGCACCAGAATTATTACCTGGGAGAGTTTTCATGCTGTGGGCATCTGGGGGTGACTTCATGAGTGGTGCTGAATCATATCTCCTTGCCCAACGCAGCCTGATGCCCTGACTCCCAGGAATGATCCACAATGACTCAGAATAATCCAGGGTGTTTATTGAAGATGGGGATCACTAGGCCCCAGCCCAGGAATTAGAATCCTCTGCAGTGGGCCTTCTGAATCCATTGTTTAAAAAAGTACTGGCTAGTTGTGGGAAGTCCTAAGTTCGAGGCTCCAGGGTCTAAAATACTGGCCTTTTCAATTCCAGCTACCTAATAAATGATGGTAAGAGAGCCTGCTCTCTATTTGAATGACCAGTGATTGGGGGCAACAGTAAAGAACAGAAAGACTAATTGAGTGATTTGAGCTACTAGTTCTTGGGTGGCAAATACCGGGTGTGTGCATATGTGTAGGTGGAAGGTCAGTTTCTTGCTTGTGGATCCTAGCATTAGCCTGTTAATTTAGAGGGGCCTCTTCCTCAGCACCATACTTGCCTTCTTAAAATAGCAAAGGAACTCTGGAAGAAAGACTACTATCCAATAAAATATTCTGCAATACTGAAAATGTTCTTTATTTCCTCTCTCCAGTATTTTGTTCACTAGCTACATGTGCAGATCGTGTACTTTTAGTGTGGCTAGTGTGTCCACATTTCATTAGTCACATTATGAAAATGAATATTTCATCTTATTTGCATAAAATTATTTTAAATTTAACTCTTAAGTATCCACATATGGCTGGCTAGTGCTTGCCAAACTGAACAGCACAAGACACAATGCCATTACAAATGGCGAGGATAGGCACAATCTTTGCTGTCATATTTACCTTCTCCATGAAGAAGAGGCTAGAGTGACACTTTGGGTTTGATGCTTGTTATATGTGAAAGCCTGGGATGAGTAGTTTTTGAGTGTTCCTTTTAACTTTCTTTATCAATGTGTTTACTGATGACAGTTTTCTTTAAAAAGCTCAGTGTATGGGGTGTGCTGATTCTCTGAAGTGAAGTAGTTTATACAGAACAGATATGTTCCACGAGGGTAGACATGATGTTCCTGTGGATTGCTCTGTCTCCAGCAGCTGATATAATGGATAGCTGAATAAATGATTTCAGTTTGAGTATTTTGTACAGAGGTGAAGATTCCAAGTTTCCTTTCGGTTGCATAAACTATTTTAATCACCTTGATGCTTTTGGTTACAGGTAATTAAAAAAAACGACTTAAATGGCTTAAACAACAAAGGGGATTAGTTGATGCATATAATTAAGACTTTCAGAAGAACGAGGGAGCTTCAGGTAGGGTTCGATCAGAACATGGGTCATATTTCTCTGATTTGCTTCAGAACTGCCGTCAGCCCCTATGGCACCCTTGTTCAAACTAGACAGTACCCCTTGTATATATTTTCTGGGCATACACATCCCAGCAAGGCTTGGATTTCAGCCCATGCTCACCACCTGTGAGACCATGACCCAGATATTGTCAAGGACAGTCTCGATTCTCTCAGCACTGCAGTCTGCCCTGTGCTGGCTTTGGCATCAGGACAGCTTCTCTTGTTTGCAGGTGGGTGACTGTGGCAAAAGGAGAGACAGGCTTGCTTATTTACAGGGAGACCTAGAGTAATGCTACATGCTGTGTGCTGCATGGCTTAGGCCTGCAGTCCCTATACCAATCACTTAAGCTTATGCAAATCATTGTTCACTTGCAGTGGGGGCGAAGTCAGTTCTCATCTGGGCCTTGTTGGGGAGACGTGTAGGTTCTGTTAAGAAGGGAGAAGCCATGGAATGGATGCTGGTAACTAATGCCTAATTCTTTTTTATTTTAAAAAGATTTTATTTATTTATTTTTAGAGAGAGGGGAAGGAGGAAGAAAGAGGGAGAAAAACATCGATTGGTTTCTCTCCTGTATGCGGCCTCCTGTATGAACTCTGACTGCAGACTGAACTACTAACCCAGGGATAGGCCCAGAACAGGAATCAACTGGTGATCTTTTACTTTGTGGGGTAACGCCCGACCCACTGAGCCACACTCATCAGGGCCTGATGCCTGATTCTTGTACCTGCCCCTAATGTGATGGTGAATTTAGAGGGAGTCAAAATGGACAAATGCCATGGAAACTTCAACTGTAATTGAGTATAGATGAGACAAGAATGGAGTCTGTTGATAACAGTTCAGCTGATGAATTCAAGAATAGTAACAGCTCCATTTATTCACCCTTGGTTATTGTAGCTCTGCTCTGGGCTCTTTACAGAAAATGTGTATTAGTCTGCTTGGGCTGCCATAACAAAATGCCACAGATTGGGTTGTTTAAACAACAGATTTATTTTTTTTTTACAGTTCTGGGCTAGAAGTTCATGATCAAGGTGATGACAAATTTCAGTTTCTGGTGAGGGTCCTCTTCCTGGCTTGCAGATGGCTACCTTCTTACTTTTGGTGTCCTTTTTTTTATAAGTGGTCTAACCTTATTGGATTAGGGCCTCATCCTATAGCTTCATTCAACCCTAATTACTTCTTTAGAAGTCCTTCCTCCAAATACAGCCACACTAGGGATTAGGGATTCAATATGTGAATTTGCGGGGGGGCGCGGGTAGGAGGGACACAAATATTTAGTCTGTGACAACAGGTATTATTTTTCTTCACATTAATTTTGATGTAGATATTATTTTGCCTATTTTACTTATGAAGAAACCGAGGCTTAGATGAAGTAATTTGCCTCAACTCAACAGCTAATAAGCAGCAATCCTAATCCATTCTAACTCCAGAACCCATGCTGTTAAACATCATTTAAGATCAGTGGTTTCCAACCCAGGTGGTTTTGTTCCCATCCTCCACCCTGATCAGGCAATGTGTGAAGACAGTTTTGGTTGTTACATACAGCTGGGGAGGGGTTACTAACATATAGTGGGTAGAGACTATGGAGGCTGCTAAACATCCCAGTGCATAGGACAGTCCCCTGCAACAAAGAATTACCTGGCCCCAAATACCAGTACAACCAAGATCTAGAAACTCTGGTCTAGACTTACGTTACCTTCTCATAGAACCTCCTCCTCCAGTCACTCTACTTTCTTTCTTTCTTTTTTAAAATATTTTATTTTCAGAGAGGGGAAGGAAGGGAGAAAGACTAGGAGAGAAACATTGCTCTGTTGCTCTTGCACACCCCAACCGGGGACCTGGCCTGCAACCCATGAATGTGCCCTGACTAGGGATTGAACCAGTAACTCTTTTGGTTTACACCTAGTGCTTAATCCACTGAGCCACATCAGCCTCATCATGCTACATCTTAAGTGTTTCATCTTAACAGGTACCACCACCTGAGTTTATTTATTCTGTTCCACTGGAGTGTAATTATCTTGAGGGCAGGAACCTGAGTTGTATACTCTATTATTATTATGACTAGGCAGTACCTGGCATCTGGCAGGTGAGCAGCCTAATGAATGAATGAACGAACCAATCCAAATAGCTTCCTTTTTGTGGTGTGTAGGTACTTTCAGATATGGACATGGCTCAGGGAAGATATAACAATTAACGAGAAGCTTTGAACAGTGCTTGTTATTTATGGAGACACACTGGACTCCCAATGAGCAGGGTGAGAGAAGAGCAGACAAGGTTTTGTTCTGCTGGTCAAACTTGACAAGCAGTGATGTGAAGAGGAGAAAGGGAGATAAGTAACTAGGACAACCCGTCTTGTGCAGAGTGAGGTGAGAGACTGAGCTTGGGCGGCTGACTAAGACCCTGAATACTCAGAATGCAGGGGGATGCAAAGAAGGTCATTACTCCATCAGTGACCACCAAAAGCTTTAGCAGGTACACCTGGAAACCTGGCCACAAGTGGGTGGAGAGGGGGATGGATGCTGTCTTTCGGGAAAGAGAGCCAAATGCTGTTAACCAGATATACAGTCTGTGGAGGAAAACCGTCTGCTTTTATATCCCCCAAGTGGTGATAGCAGAAAGTTACAAATGTGGAAATATGCAGGAGCAACAGATGTGTGTGTATGGGAGGGGTGGGTCAAGGTGTTTTGTTCCTAGACTTGTAAAATAAAACAACATAAAATGCCTGCACACACACACACACACACCAGTGTCCTAACCTTTGCTTCATGGTTGTGTGTGTGAGAGAGAGTACGGCCAGCAATAATTAGAGACTCCATCTCTGACCAAGGTGGAAGAAGGAAAAAGAAATGAATGCAATATAATACAGCAATTTATAGATATTAATTCCCAAAGAAGAGTAAAGATTTTTGCTTTTTCTTTTATCTTTGGTTCCCGGCATCCTCGCTGTTTGGCTCTTCACTGGCTTTCTCCTCTATTCTGTGGGCCTAAATGTCCTTCTTTCTTGTCAAAGATGGGAAGCCTTCCAGCTTCCACCTCCTCACCTTATATCACCTGCCTATTGGGTTTCAAGTATGGGCATGAAAAATGAGGGGAGAAGATGAATATGGATGATGCCAGCAATAGTGGAACTCATTTCAGTGCTTGTCAGGTCAGGCCTTGCTCCGTGCCCCACACAAGATAATCTTTCATCCTCAGCTCGGCTCTGAAGTATGTGCACCATTCTCCCATAGTAGAGATCAGGACACTGAGGCTTTCAATCAGTTGTTATCTGTCCCAGGTACTCAGCTGATGAAGTGACAGCGAAGGGTTTTCTCACACTTGGAGACCCTCTGGACTGTTAGCAGATGCTGCTTTATTGCCTCATGGAATGTGGTGGGATCCCCTCAGACCGCACTGTGCCATCATGTGAATTTAGGGTATGGAAACTGCTGGGCGTGGTCCAGCAGCTAGCCCTTCTTTCTTGCACCGGGGTGGGCCACAGTTCTTGTGCCCTCTGTGGGGAAGGAAATGTCTGTACCTGGGGGGTAGGTGTGGGCATTCACACCTCAGAGCTCTGTTTGTCCACCTGCAGCTGTTCTCTGTGCAGGTCCAGACATAGTGCCTGTGTCCTCCAGCACTGATGATCGCGGCTGTTTCTTCAGACACAGTCCTAAGCCCTGGAACTTACACTTCATGGACATAGCAAGGTTCTATTTGACTTTTTAAAAAAGACTTTATTTATTTATTTTCAGACAGAAGGGAAGAGAGGGAGAAAGAGAGAGAGAAACATCGATGTGTGAGAGAAATGTCCATGAGTTGCCTCTGTCACACCCCCAAGTAGGGACCTGGCCCACCATCCAGGCATGTGTTCTGACTGGGAATCGAGCCAGTGACCTTTTGGTTTGTGGGCCAGCTCCCAGTCCACTGAACAAGACTCTTAAGGGCTCTATCTGACTTTTAAAAAAAAAATTGTGATAAAATATACATAAAAAAGTTTACCATTTACGCTGTTTTTAACCATATGTTCTGTGGCATTAAGTATATTCACCTTGCTGTACAACCATCACAACCATCCATCTCCAGAGCATTTTCATCATCCCAAACTTTGTAGCCACTAAATACTAACTTCCCTCCCCCATCCTGGCAATCGCCATTCTACTGTCTGTCTGTATATCAGACTACTGTAGGTACCCATGTAAGTGGATCATACAGTATTTGTTCTTTTCTGGCCTATTGTTCCACTTAATAGAATGCATTCAGGGCTCATCCATTTTGTAGCATGTGTCTGAATTTCCTTCTTTCTAAAGGTGGAATAATAGTCGGTGCTATGTATGTATCATATTTTTCTTATCCATTGATCTGCCGGTGGACATTTGGGTTTCTACCTTTTCTGTTGGATATTATCTTCTTTCTGCCCTCAGAAGCAGGTGCAGCTTGATTTTCTCCATGTCTTGGCCTCCCTGCTGCTTTTCTCCCTTTTGCATTGCTGTGCCTGACCTTCCAGGTCTCTCAGGGCCCCTGTTTGCCTGATGTCTCTAGCCCTGAGGATGGGGAATGTTTCCTTGTCATCTCTTTGGAACTTTGAGCAGCTTGCTAAGGGTGTGCATGTTGGTCATCTGGTCTTAGGGCCTTTAATCCCACCATTAGCTTTGACCTGGCCAACATTCCACCTTGTTGGGTTGGAGGCATATGATCAGTAGTTATGCTCACAGGTTTGCATTTCAAGTAGCTGGGCTCAAATCCAGTTCCACTGCTCACCTGCTCTGTGACCTTGGGAGCATAATTTTCCTGTGACACAGTGATAAGAACACACCTTGTATGTATTAAGGAAATGTTGCAGTGAAACTCTCAGCATGGAATATAGAGCAGAGGCAGTGTCGAATAAATGATAGTTAGGATAGTTGATTGGTTAGTTTTCCTCTTTTGCATCTGATAACTTAAAAATTTTATTTATTGGTTTTAGAGAGAGAGTGGGGGGGTAGAGATGGAGAGAGAGAGAAACATCTCATCTATTTGTTGTTCCACTTATTTATGTATTCATTGGTTGATTCTTGTATGTGCCCTGGCTGGGGATTGAACCCACAACCTCAGTGTACTGGGATGACGCTCCAACAAGCGGAATCTGATAACTTTTGATTTTAGGTTTGTGGAGGCGCTGAACTGACTGCATAATGACTCAGAACAGTTCTGTTTAATACTCTGGGTTTTTGTCTTTCTTCCTGGCACTACTACCTCCTCTTAGATTTTTATGGAGCTGAATTTGTTGGACCAAATTATATGGAGCAGATTTGATAGAAACACATTCTAAGTATACTCTCTGTATGTCTTTATGTTATTTCCCTTAGATCTCTTGCTTGAGGTCTGAATTTAGTCACCACTAAATTCAAATGATTAGAGCACAGTTAAATGATTCTGGAGTCTTTAGTATTCTAGAGTGATTGGTGTGAAGACAGAGGGGTAGCAAATGCACACAGGCATTTCGCAATAAACTAGATGCATGGTTGGGTCAATTCTTCTTTTAATTGATTCTTCCAGCTGTGAATGAGATCAAAAAGGAGCAACTAGACATTTATTGCTTATAAAAATTTATGTTTGCTTTAATCTCATGTAATCCTTACTGTACACAGTACTTCGCTATAAGTGCTCTATAGTATCTCATTTACTCCTCAAACAACTCTGTGACATGTAGGTACTATAATAATTGTCATTTTGAGAAGAAATTGAGGCCCAGAAAAGTTAAGATGTTTTCTGTTCCTGCTGCTAATGGTGGAGCTGGGATGCAAACCAGGTTCCAAGGTCCAGGAATGATGGATGCACTTATCAGCACGGGAAGGTAGTTGGCTGTGTCTTCACTTATCAATGAGTAAATGGACTTCTCTGAGATCAACAGAGCCAGAGCTTTGTGTCCAGGTCTTTGATGTCATATCCTAGGCTGATTTTGATTTACCACAGCTGTCTTCATGTATCAGTGAGTACATGTCCAGTACGTCTTTCCTTTCACATTTTCTCAAACCTTTTAGGAGAAGTCCTACAAATGATGCAACAAACCAGTGTGAATGTCATGGGGGAAACATTGTGCTTACTGGCAGTCCCATTTTATTTCTACTTTCAAATGAACCAGGACCATGTCTCAGTTTCCTCATCTGTAGAAAGAATACTGTGCCATATTCATAAATGTGAAGACACACTGCTGGAATTCAGTGAAGTTACTAAATTCCAGCCATCATGGGGATGTGGTCTCTGCTCGCTGTTTCCCTGAGGACTTCAGGATTCCCAGTAACCCACTGCAGGGCCAGAAGTTCCTGACATGGTGGGCATGTTGAAGGCTCGTTGCCCAAACTGTTGGAGTGCCCAGTCATGTTTCCTCTCTCAGGGCAGCGTGCTGCCATAGAACAGTAGTATGTTTTTGGACCTGAAGACTACAGTGTGGGTCGAGTCCACGATCCACTTGACTAGAAGGACATCGGTTGAGCCTGGCCTTGGAGACCTGAAATTTGCCTTCTATAGGATTGTTTCATTTGCCCATGCCCTTGGGGCTAAAGTTATTTTTAAAGTAAATACGGAGTGCGGCAGAGGGAGGTTTACAGTTGTTCCTATGGAAAAATAACAAAGTAATTAATAAATAATAATACAAGAATAAGCTCTGTTGAGTGTACTCACAACTATAAACCTACTTTCGCCCCACCCTATATTTGGTTTCATTGGCGGGGAGATACGGTGAGGGCTGGGTGAATCAGGACAGGCATACCTTATTGCACTAGGTTGCAGGATTTTTCTTCTCAGAACATCCAGTCTGCACACATATGAAGGAATTTATATTTTATGAAAGAATCTGTAATTGAGTAAGACTAGGAGCTTTGGGGACTCTGTTGACTTCTCCCTCTAATGTGTATGGACTCTCGAATGTGTTAAGGAGGCTCTGGAGTCAGGCAGTCATGGTCCTGAATCCCCTCTTCATCTCTGGCATTGGTGAGACTTGAAACTTCTTCAAGTTTCAGTTTTCTTATCTGTCAAGTACCTACCTCACAGAATATTTGTGAAGATTATGTAAGATGATGAATGAGAAATGTTCGTCAGAGTACATCCTAAGTGCTCAGTACATGTTAACTATCATCATCATTATTTGATCCATTGAGCAATGGTTATTAGAGGCTCCATTTAACAAACATGAACATAGACCTAGAGGCAGGAAAATTCCTAGTACACCCATGGCTCATACTGCCTGGAGATGAGGAAACACGCAAAAAAGGAAGGGAATGAGATAGTATGCTCCCTTTATCAGCTTTGTGGAATTTCAGAAGTGTTCATGAACTGTTGTTCTTGATATGACTTGTAAAACCTTTTTAGAGAGCATTTGGGAAGAATCTGTCATACATGGTAACATTTTCACCTTGCATTTCCATCACGAGAAACCTGTTCTCTGGAAATACTCAAGCCTATGGAAGATGGATGTAGGGCTATGTTCTCTGTATCATTGCTCATAATAACAAAAAATATAACGCTGACTTACACAAGGTTTGTCTAGAAGATACTCAGCTATGTAACATGAAAAATGGAGGCATTTATTGAAGAAGATATAAGAAACATTGTACATAAGACAATGATGCCTCAGTTGCCTGGAAAGTAAGTACCCTGGGACCTCACACAGTTCTCCCAATTGCCATCAGCTGCCCTGTCATATTTTCCTGAATCTCTCTGAAATCTCTTCCCTTTGAAAGGTGATTTTTAGTTTTGGGAAAAGCCAGAAGTTGCAGGCACCAAATCTGGGCTGTAGTGGAGCTGAGTCACCTGGGTGATTTTATGTTTGGCTAAAAAAATTCACAAGATGCCATCCATAAGTGGGCGCATTGTCATGATGAAGCTGCCAATCACCAGTTGCCCATAGCTGTGGCCTTGTGAATAACACCAATAGTTTCCGTGGAGGAATGTTCAAGCTCACTGCAAAATTTCATGCAGATTCTTTGCTCTACCTGCTCAGTCATTTTGAATGCAATGGCCACACAGTATGCATGCTCACTCAATGGCATCTACCACCCCCACTGACTAGTCCAGTGAAGCTGGCATTCCAGTCCACTGTCCTTGGCTGCCAGGTTATATTGATGTTGTGTTGTGCAAAACCATGCTTGTTACACTAACAATGGCTGGACTTTTGCTGGACAGACATTGTATGTGCTATGGGTGATTGAGAATTATGGCATCTCCCTGTAGTGGCATATTCTGCTGTCAATTAAAGAGAATGAGGTTGATATGTAAACATCTCATGGTATATGTATCAAATAAAAAAAGCTAGAGATAGGGCAGCATTTATAGGATAATTGCACTTGTATAACTGTTCACTGACCTGGGTGGGTATGTTTGTGTGTGCAGAGAACAGTGCCCTTGGTGACCTCTGAGTAGGGTCGCCATGTGTCCTATTTTGCTTGAGAAATATGTGGTTTACACCTGTTGTCTTGGCCTAATTATTAATAGTGCCCCTTTCAATCTTCAAGGTCCTAATTTGGATGGTGAATTATATGGTTACCTGACCTTCCTCTGAGGATTGGGATTGGGGCAAAAGCAATAGAAACTGACTGTCACACATGTAACTTGGTGTAGTTTACAGCAGGAACATATTATCTTTATAAGGTAAACCGAGTCTTAGGGCCCTGATACATTATGTAGTGTTTCACCAGTGAGCCACCCTACGTGGTCATTAGGAAGAAGTTACCATTTTTGGGGGAGAGGGGCACGTCAGATATCTGAGCATCTACTTTGTTGTAGTTAAATGCCTTCAGTTAACTCATTGAAGATATTTATTGTCTGAGAAAAGTACTTTGCGTTCCACATTAACATGCTTTTTAAAGACTTAGTGGAGATTTTTGTATTTCCTTCTTTCATTTTGGCTCCCAGGTCATTGAATTGAAATTCTCCTTTAGAAAAACAACACACCTTTTTAAAAAATGTAGAAATTGTGGCCTTCCCCACCCCCAGGTTCCTCATACATAAATTTAGACACAATGGGAGTCAAAATTATTAAATGAGCTACATGCAAACTATTGACCTAGATTGGGCTTTAGAGTTGGCTGGGTTCCCCTTTTCTTTGCTTCCCAGTAAAACCCTAGAGGAAATGGGGATGGGTGGGAAATAGTGGTAGTTAAAAAAAAGCAGTGATTCAGACTTGCCAGACTTCATAGACACCTTTGATGTGCCAGGCACTGTGTAGGTGACTTCTCATCTGTCATTTCACTTATTCTTTACTAAAACTCTGGAAGACTATTAGGAGTACCATTTTATGCATATGGGAACTGAGGCTCAGAAAAGCTAAGTACCTGACCAGGTATTTGGGATTCAAATCAGGCTTCTTTGATTTGGAATTTTCATGTTCAGTTCTCTCCACTAGTGTTTCTCAACCTTAGCACCATTGACATTTTGTGCGGGGTTATTCTTTGTTGTTGGCGGCCCTGGTGGGTGCTGTAAGATGCAAGCCCCCACCTCCACCAAGTTGTAACAAGCAAGTAATTTCTTTAGACATTGCTAGAAGCCCCGGGGCAGGGGGACAGAGTAGTCCTTGGTTAAGAATGACTTTACCTTACCAAAATTGAAGAATATTGTAGCATCCAGACAAATCAAGATTTAAGAGCGACAGGCAAAGCAAGACAGACCCTTACGCTTGGAAATTTGCGTTTGTTCTCCTCCAGGTCTAATTTTCTTGCTTTTCATTTTTGTTTATTACCTGGGGAAGTGGAAAAAAGTAGCTGAAAATCCTATTAGACGGTGAATGGCTGTGGTCAAATGGTGAGGAGATTAAAATTGTTGAACCAAGAAGATATTTCTTAGTTTATTAATCTTGCCCATCCTTTGTCAGATATCATTTTTTTTTTACCCTGGTCAGTCAGGGATGTACCATAACTGTAGGACCTCATTCAGAGTTATAGCAAGAGGCTTAAATAACGCCTCTTAGAGCCTTTGGTGATATAGTAGTGGTGTTTGGCCATTATGCCACACATTGGTCTAATTCTTAGCTACCTCAAGGCTCATTCCTGGGAAATCTTTGTAAGTGAATTAAACTAGTTAACAAAGGCTCACCATCTGCTTTTTATCTCTCATCCATTCCCACCTCTGCTTTTAGTAATTAGCTGGTTATTACTGAGCTTTAATATCTTTTCTTTGTGTTTTAAGGAAAGGCTGGTGATCGGGAACTTTGAATGTTATCTCTTCCCATATTTATATTCGTTAAGAACAATTTACAATGAATGTTTTCTTGATAAACTATAGTGGGTATTATTCAAATTTAGTGGATCATGGTGTAATTTATTTGTCCTCTGTTAAAAAATAGTTTCCAATATATTACTTGTCCCAAGAAAAGTTTTAGTTAAGCTTTTGAGAGATTAAAGCCTGTATGCATTTTAAAGTTGGGTGTGTCAGGTCAGCTGATTGTTTCATTAGCCGTCATTCTTTCTAATTTCAAAGACAAAACTTTGAAATACCCACTTTGCTCTTCATTCTAATTAAAACAAACAAAAACAAATCTGATGTAGACCAGTTCATAAGATGTAAGGAGAATTAGAGCTGACGAAAAAGGAAAGGTAAGGTGTCTGTTGGGTATCATATCAGCTCTGTAAAGAGTTAACTCTGTTTTTTTCAGATTTGCATTTACTTAACCATGGAAAAAGGACAAATCAAGTGATATCTACTTCTGTTTCTCCTTCTAGTATTTTGGTGAAGTATATGATTTGGCTTACTGGAAAGCAAACCGAGATACAGATTTCCAGAGGGGACATTTGTTAGGGAATGTCTAGGAGTCAGCCTGTATGGAGGGACTGGTTGAATTGTGAGGTAATCTCAGCGGAGGCTGAGATTTTTGTACTTACCTTGTTTGTGGGGTTCTTTTGTCAGTAGTGGTGCCACACGGCAGATTGTATTTTCCAAAGATACAGGTTGACCCCTTGAAGCTTGGGAGTTGAGATGGTTCTGCACATTGTCCTGAGTTGAGATGAGAGGGCCATCTTGTTAGGTCAACTAGCCCTTGGGTGTGGTTTCTTTTGGGGCAGGGATGTGATCTAGGAGGAGGAGGCTCTCGGCAGTCATGATGGGGGACCCTGGAGGTTCATTGCATATGAGCACATAGTGCAGGTGTGTCTGTGAGTGTTCGTATTAATTTAATCGGCACTATCTTCAGTAACTTGACTGAAAACACATACCTGGGAAGTGGATGTGTTTGGTTTTGAACTCACATTTGACTGGTTCCCAACCCGTACTTTTGCTGCTGTGTGACTGTTGCAGTGGTAGCTGCCATCGAAAAGAATATTTTGGGCTGGCCCTTTCATTTTCCGCGTAGCTTTACATCTGCAGTGTAGACACCCTTGAAGTTTGCTGAATTGGCTTTCTCCAACACACCTTTTGTCACTGGGGTATGAAAGGAAAGGTAAAATCTTTTTTCCTAAATGAATCATCAGCTGGAATAGAAGTCCAGACTGTAGCCCTCTATTATATTCCCCAGCTAGGGGTGACTTTGAGCAAATTGGCAACCCTCCAATTCCCTGGGGAAATATTTGACTCAAGGCCCTTTACCATTTAAATGCCGCAGGTAACACTTGGCTATCTCCAAGAAAGCTTACTCTTGACCCTGTGGTTACAGCTGGCTGGCATTGTGCACACCCCCTACAGTACTGGGGAAGGACCAGCCGCAAACTTTCCTCCGTGTGTTTATCACTGCCTGGAAATCCTGAGGGCAAAGGTGTTTTGTAAATACCAAATTAGTTGTGCCCGTGGAATGCAAAAAAATTGGAAGATAAAGGCAGTTCAGTTCATGGTTGAATAAAGCAGGGATTAGGCATTTCCTCCAAAGAGCCCAAACAGGAAATTCAGAAGAGGAAGTTACTGTACATTTTAACAAAATTTAGTCCTTAGGGATTTTAAGGTAGGTGGCTTACTAAGGACACTGCAGTCCAGCCAAGCCATGTGTAAGTAGGGAACTTTTATGAAGCACCTGTTTTAGTCTTTCTTACCCTTTACCCACTTCTAACCCCTGGTCTAGGGGTGGGTTTCTTCATTCAAACTTTAACTCAGCAAGGATTTGAATGCACCAGGCCTTGTTGGGAGTCAGTGAACATCAGCATGTTTCAAAGAGCTCAAGGTGAGTGAGTTGCCAGCTTGCTCTGTAGGGTGATGCCCACTGGGGACCCGGAGGAGTCAGAAGCCTGCTTAGAGCGGGACTCACAATTAGAGCCTGAGCGAGTGACTGTCCCCCTTGTGCTTTGTTGTAAACTGGAGTTAATAGCAGTACCTACTTCATGGAGTTATTGTGACGACTTAACAAAATAGTAAATGTGAGGTTAGAGCTTAGCATTGTTACATGCCAGTGATTATTCTTATTTAATAAAAAGAATTCCTTTAGCTTCAAGAGTTAATATGCTCATGAGGACAGGTTGCTAACTACAGTGCTGGGTAAAGTTCATATCTCTCTTATTGAAACAAAGTTACTTGTTTGACTTGATGAGAAGTTTTTAAGACCTTAAAACTCTGAATAAAGTCCTTGGCAATTTTCTTTCTTAGAAGGTGGAAATTTGTGTTATTTCACATCCATCACTGGCACAAACAATTTTTCAATGTCTTGCAAGTTAATTCTTATTGGCTGATGTTTGTGTGAGAGCAACACAAATGCTTTCTATTGGTTCTGGGTTTTGGCCCGCACAGCGGATTCTCATGACCAGTTGGAGATAATGGCAGAGTGACTGCAGATTTCTGTTTACTGGCAGTGTGATCGTGGTAAATCACTAACCTTAGTGACAGGTAGAATTGAGCTGTTACTTTCCCAGTTACTGACCTCTCTGAGCCCCACTTTTATCAGCTGCATGGAACCCACGGATACCTAGGGATCCTAACTGACTGACTCTTGGAGCATGTCTCATTCAAAGAAATGGAGTCTAGGAGCCAACAGAAGTATTTTCAGTCTTCCGTCTCCCAAAGAAAATTTGGAAGAATTCAGGTGATTGCCTTCCTCAGAATTTTCCTGCTCTGCCTTTTTCTCTTCAGTCCAGTTCTTGGTACTTGGTAGATGCTTGGAAAACCTCCTCATTGTATGTTCCTCCCTCTACCAAGTCTCTCCTGGCACCCATGCTGCTATTCCTGTGCTTCTCCTTCCTTCTCTTTTTCTTTATCCTTCAGCTGCTCTCATCTCCCTTTGCTTTCCCCTCCTCCACCCTCACACATAGATCACCTCAATATTCAGAGTAAGACACAGGGGAAGGAGTAGGAGAATGGGGAAAGCAGTTAGGAATGGGTGTGATGCTGAGTGAGCAAGGCGAAATATTTTCTTAGTAGGTGAGGAGAGGCAAAGAGGTTGTGAAGATTGATTCTTGAGCAACTAGGGCAGGACTATTAGCTTAATATCTGATAGTGATGGTGATCCTGGTTAGTGATGGTGATCCTGGTTAGTGATGGTGATCCTGGTTAGTGATGGAACTAGAAACCTAAAGATTGTTCTGTTATGTCCTTAATATAGACGAGGCTGGAACATGGTTTTTAGGTTTAAGAAGGGGGAAAAAAGGTGCTGAAAACTAAGGTATGGGATGCTCAGTGTTGACCACCTCCTCTGCCTCCCGTCCCCTCCTGTCCCCTCCTGTCCCCAAGAGCAGGACTGCTATGAGATCCTGTATTATTGAAGACTGAGGTCTCTTCTGCAGCATGTCCAAAAGTCGTAGGTCACATCAGCTGCGAATTAAACCAAATCCATGGCTTTGCATATGGGGCTGCTTTATAAACAGCTGCTCTCTGTATTCCATTAAAAATTAAAAAAAAAAATTTTTAACATGATGAATTCATAGTTTCATAGATTTCATCTCAATGTCTTCTGAACTTTGGAATTATAATTCAGCAGATGTTTTAATACCCTTGTACATTTAAATCAAATGTCAATGGGGTACAGAAGGAACCAAGCTGTAATAAAACAACAAAGGTATGTATGTCGAGGACCCTTCCAATTGTTACCAGGACTAGTGTTTGTAATCATCACTTCAAAGGCAGCTTGGTGGGATTCTCATTTTTCTAGCTCTTGGCCGTGATCTTTTGCCTACCAAAGTGTTCGCTTTAAATCTGCAATAGTCAAAGATGCCTGAGATCCAGATTTTTGTACTTACCTTGTTTGTGGGGTTCTTTTGTCAGTAGTGGTGCCACATGGCAGATTGTATTTTCCAAAGATAGCTGCAAAACTATCTCCTGTCCCACATGCTCATCTTACAACATGACCTTGACTGTCCTCCTCACATCTCCCTCTTCTTGAACCTGGGCAGACCTTTGTGATTGTCTCAACCAACACAGCATGACAGAAATCAGTCTCACTGCATAACCTTTGAGGCAAGACCCATAAAAATGCCATGTGTATCTGCTCTGCTCTCTTGGGATATTATTCTTGGAACTCAGGCTCCATGCTGTGAGGAAGCCCAAACTAGCTCATGCAGAGACCCCATGGACGGGCCATGTGTAGGTGTTGCAGCTGATAGCCAGTGTCAACCTCCAGGCATGGGAGTGAAGATGCCTCCTGATATTCCAGCACCCAGATGTCACGGCATCCCCAGCTGAAGCCACAGACACTGTAGAGTCCAACCATTTCCACTGTGCTCCACCTGAATTCCTGAACCCCAGAACAATAAAATGGTAGTTTTATACCCCAATGGTGGTTTGTTTTGGAGCATTAATAACGAGTGAGAAAGGGGATGGGGGAAAGAGAGAGAGAGAGAGAGAGAGAGAGAGAATATGAATGAGAATGGGTGGAAAAAGACATTTCCTTCAAATGAAATCTGAGTGGGACCCCTCCAGCCCCACCCTCACACTTGCTTTTTGGGAGCATAAAGCAAGACCTTATGAATTGTTTCAGCTTGCCTCTCAGGTAAGAAGGAAGTAAGTGTTGTCAGCGTAAAAAGAGGATAGGCAGAGATTATTGTACTTACCTTCTGTTGGTACTGTTCTATTATTAGAAACAAACAAAAAAGTGTGAATTTGCTCTAAGTGATTACCAGGTTAGCCTTAAACACACAAAGCATTTTGGTTTCCTGACATCCCATATACCTGCTGTGTTTCTGGTTCCTTCATAACTTCTTACCTGTGATGAATTTTCTAAACCAAATTTAATGGCTATTTGGTGAAGAATATTTTCTAGTGAAGAGTCTTGGTCTAGAAGGGACCTTAGCAGTCACCTCGTTTGTTATCTTTATCTTACAGAAACCCATGCCCAGAAGGAGTGACTTGCCTGTGCTCACAGAGCTAGGTCCAAGGTCCAAGGTTAGGACCTTGACAGTCACTGGATAGGGAGTTTTTTGTTTTATATGCATGAGAGCTGAGAAGTGGCAGAGCTCAGACCTGGGCTCTAGACTCCTGGCGCTCAGGCCAACACTTTTCCAGGACATCATGCCGTCCTTCAGGAAGGAGTGGCCGAAAGCTGGGCTGTGTGTGAATAAAGGCTCTATGTTCACATGCGGTTCACTGGGAACTAATAGGTTTCTTTCCTAGTACAATTAAAAATTTGACTTATCTGTGAGTGAGAGGAGCAAATAAGCCAACATAGATTTTCCCTTTTCTCTAATGCAGTAGTTTTCTCTCATACCTACCCTCCTTTTACCTTAGGAATCAACAAGGCAAATCTACACGTTCCATCACACTGTGGCTAGACGGCCATCACTGTCTGGTGTTCTGTTTTCATGCTCGGGACACATCGCTGGTGGGAAAAGGGAGGGAATGGAAGGAGGAGTTAGAATCAGTGTCGATGGCCTTCCTTGGAAGCTGGTGTTCAAGTGGGAAGGTTTTTGCAGGCTTGCATCAATTGGTCTTGTTCATCTTCACAGTTTTACAGTTATCAAAGGTATCATTTCTTTGTGCATTATGTTTATGGCAGACAGGTCAAAGTAGTTCAAGGGAAAGCTTTGTCTAATATATGAAATAGATCTCATATTGCCTCTGGGTGTGTGTGGTTATTGTTAATTCCAGTCCTATACTAATTCTCCTTTTAGTGTCAATCATTAGATGTAATCTACCTACCTGGGCAAATGGACCTTCCCAAGCTTTGTAAGTAACAGAAAGGCAAACTTTGAAGTGTAGTGAGTGAGATGCACCACTTAAAAAAATAGTCATATTGGGACTTGTGAGTAGTACCCAATTATTTTGGAGAAGATACAGATCTTCCCCTCCTCAAAAATGTCTTAAAAATAGACCCTAATTCTTGCTTAAGACCTATGTCCTTACAAATAAAATTGGAGATGTAGTGTTGTCTTCTGTATATTTGCACTATTTGCATTGAAAGGAAACAAAATGTCAAGTGAGTAAAATAGGTAGTTTAGGGGACTCTTTATCATAGAGACATTTAACATAGTGAGGTCTCACCTTGCCCATCCATTTTTTTTCTTGTCAATTTGCCCTGTTTCCAAAAATGCTAATTATAAATGTCTTATTTCTAAGCTAATTATTCAAGTTCATATTTTGTTTAAGGAGAACTAATGTGAGTCCCTTTATTGGCAGGAACTTTCTGTGCTGGCTACTTATATTTCTTTATGAGACTCACTCTATGAAATAGAGACGACAGCCTCACAAATGGCTTGTGAGGGTCTGAGCACCCTGCGGCTCAGGGAGGACTGAGGCAGGAAGTGGTTCAGCAAACCTGGGCTTTCTGTTGGGAACAAGGACAGAGGCTAGGGGACGGTTTGGACTTTAATAGTCATCATCTAGGTAGCTTTTAGTTTGATGTTCATAAATGCTTTCAATGTCGCATCTTTTTCTACGAGCTTTCGTAGCTTGGCCTGTAGGCAAGCAATTATTTTATTAAAATTGGCACAGATGTCCAGAATTTTCCATTGTTCTTCAGGCTGCTTGTTTTTGATTAGGCAAACGCATTATTTTGAAATGGACAGGAAACAGAATCTGAAGGGCAGGTAGAAGCAGTCTTGAAGGTGCTGATTACGTAAGCTTCTGCATCTCCAGCACTAGGATAGGTCACCTGCGTGTCTCATCCATGCTGACTGTGATTCTTGGAGCCTCAGTTTCCTTCTTGCTCACTGGATCTTTGGGTTGAATAAATGAAATAATTGGCGTGCAGCACTTTAGACAGGATCTAGCATGTACTGGGTTCTCACAGAGGTGGGTGGACTGAGAGAATAAATAGTTGCTTATCTTTTGTAGAGCCTGATGTGGAAGGTTTAGCCCATGAGATAGGGTGTTTTCCTATTGCTGACAGGGAATGACATCCATTAAGAGCCCCACTGCATGCCAGGCCCTTGTGCTGTTTAGCCCCATCAGAGGAGGCCTGGGAGGTAAGCTAAGTTTCGGCCCCCCTGCTTCCTAATTGCAATACTCCAGTTTGGACACCTTTCATCTTGTCTGCTGCCTTTGGATGTCTTAGGTTTTATTCCCCACAAGGCCCATCATGTGCTTTTATTTAGAAGTAGCAGAGTGTGTGTACAGGGGGTATTTTTGCCTCAGTCATATTAAGTTTCGTTTAACCTACTTTCATTTCAGTAAGAAAATTTAGTTGAGGTAGAAAGAGAGAGAGAGGGGAAATAGGGATTAAAACTGAACATTACCTCCCAGTCTGGTTCCCTGACTCTTTTTGGGGTCCTTAAAAGGTTTTTGGGGAAGGAATTTCAAGCTGTTTTCATTAATAAAAGATAACAAAACCCAATGGACAAGAATGCATTTCTAAAGATACTGTTACTTAGGTTAACTGAAAAGTCAAGTTTCTTTACTTTTAGTTGGAATTATCTCAACTCTGTTGGTTACACTGGCTATTTCAGGGGCAGATAAGTTACTCCTTAGTTCATTAGTGCAGTGGGAGTTCAGACTTCTCACAACTGGGTTGTATTTTTGAAACGTGATGCAATTAGTTCTTGCTAGCAAAAGGATTGTGGACCACTGGCATATTCTGTCATATCTTAAAAGGGAACTTAAAAAACTTAGTAATAAAGAAGGGAATGAGCCAACATTACTACATGCATCAAAAATGATTTGAGCTTTTCGACATAAGAAAAATGATGGACTTTCCAGGTGGCCTGGAAGACATTTTGAATTAATCTGAATTTTAGGTCATTAAAATATATATTAAAATAGACTTGTTTTATTCACTGAATATTTCACCATAAGGTTCTGGGTACTCTGCTAGGTGCTTCCTTATTTCTTTTACACTTGAAGCGGGGGGAAGGCTTTGACAGATTATAACCATCTGCCCATGTGAAATTTTGGTATTTCATGTGTTTAAGAACATTCAGATTAAGAAAGCAATAACATACATGGGAAACACTGGTCTCAGATTTATATATCGGTCCTAGCCCCTCTCTGTCTGTCTCTCTGTCAGTCTACCTCCTCTGCTCTCCAAATCCCGCCTTGCCCCAGTTGTAATTTCATTAAAAAGGGATTCTTTTATAGCCACTGCCTCGAATAGTAAAGAGTGAGAATGAAAAGGTACTTATGAACTGTAATGTCGTTTTACCCCGTTTAGATGTGATTCTGTTCTCTGCAAAACATGAAATAATTATAAATACAAGATATAGGTGAACTGTATACCCACTTCCATTAAATGTTTCAAGTAATGGGAACACATCAACAGTAATCCTATGAAGCTATATACTTTAAAAGTTTATAGCCTCATTTTTATGAGCTTCAAGGCTTTTTGCACTAGATGAAAGGAATACTACCCTATAAAAATTGGTATCTTATGAGCTTAAAACTTTCACCAACGTTTTAGGAAAGGAGAGGGTAAAAAAGCAAAACAAACAAACAAACAAAAAACCCACAAAACCAACCATCAATGGTTTTAGTATAATCTACACATGGAAGAAGTGGTCATTATCTTTTGGCTTCAGTTAAATAAGGAAGGCCTAGCAGATCAGCTTTGGTCTCTTAAGTCTCAGTTTCTGATTGTGTTCTTTATTACACAAAGGACTGTATTCCAAAACAGAAACCAGGCTTAAAATGTAAAATGTTGCAGAATTGTCACAATTAATAGATTTTGGAAGTACTAAGTGTAGTGAATTTTTTCACTGTTAATTCCTTTGTTAATTTATTAATAACAAATGAATTTGTTTCACTCGTTAAGCAGGTATTTATTGAGAGCCTGCTGTATCAGCCATCTATTGACATAAGAATCCTTTGTAACAAATCACCAAAACTCTGTGGCATTGAGCATTAAGTATTTATTTTCACGCTCCCGGGTCTACAGATTGGCTGGGGAAGCTCTGTTCTGTTTCATTCTGGGGCCCAGGCTGGACTGGGCAGTGGTATGTGGGACAGGTTCTTCTCATGCCCCAAGTCAAAGCTCTTAGAGGGGAAAGCAGGTAGACAGCGAGGCCTAGTCTTGGAGCTGACATGATGCTGCTGTTTCAGCCAAGGCGCATCAATGAAGTATATTCCTTCCATAGAGGTTGGAGGAGGAGGAGGGAAATACTATTTGTCAAAAATAATCTAATCCACCCACAACTATTATTTGCCATTTCTTGTGAGACTGGTTGCACTGGTGAACAAAATTGAAAAAGTCCTTCCTCTCATGGAGCTTACATTCTCATTTCGGAGGGTAGGGGGGGAGAGAAAAACAGTAAACACATTAGCAAAAACACGTTAGTTGAACAAAGTAATTTCAGATAGCAGGCAGGGTGATGTGGTAGAACATGACTGGATAAAATGTAGTCATATTATATTTTGTCATTTTTATTGAGTTCTTTAGAGCTTATGTTCTTTCCTTTCTAGTATGACATTGCTATAGTTTTATACAATTTTTTGCAAATCTGAATTTTGGTCTGTGGATGAGGTGGTGGAGGTTTTGTGGTTAGGATTTTCTCTCAAATTTTACACATGCTGGTTAGTGTAAGTGAGGACGTCTGACGTCCATCAATGGGGAGATCTGTCCAAACATACATTTTTAAGTACCCCTTCGATCAGACATTGTGATCTAGAGTGTGTAAAGTGCTGCAGGCTACATAATCTGCAGAAGAAAAACTAACAAATCATATATATCCCAATTAAATTTCTGCTTCTGCTAAGCAAAATGAGGAGCCAACAGGCCAGTGACTTTTCAGCTCTGAGAAACTGGGACTAGAACCTCCAACAAGGTTTGAATCAGAGATGATGTCACTGGAACCGTAAACAGGAGTTTACGGTAAAACAGGAGTTGCTTGTTAAGATGTAGGCATGCTAGGCACTTGATGAGTGAACTTTTCCCCTGGCTGGCTGGGGCCCTCTCATAGTTCAAGGTGCTGATACGATCAGAAATTACCCCAAAATAATGGGAGAAATCTTCCTGAGTTCCCAGCCCTCTGACAGTCCCAGCTGTCCAACACAAGCTGGAGTAGTGCCTCTTGCTTTACCTGGCAGAGTTCTTCTGGCTCAGAACAGGAAATGTGGGAGTTCTCCACCCAACCTTGACAGACGGGAGGGGAAAGGAGCAAAGCTGGCGGAAGTCTAACTTCGCTTTTGGTTTCCAGACTGTCAGACTGGGAGGGTGACTTTAAGTTGGAGAATTTTTTTTCCCTTAGTTTTTCTTTTATAGTTATCACTAAATATATTCCAACGATGGAAAATTATGGCTTTTTACTTGCCATTTGGCAGCTGTGCCTGTATCTTTTTTTAGGTGTTTTGGTGTATATTTTAAATTCAGTTAGATTTGAATGGAGTGGAATTATGAGACTTAAAGTTGTCTTACTGTTAATTTAGGGTTAGCTGCAGTATAAAAAGACAAGTTATAATAGTAGCTAGCAATTATTGAGAGCTTATTGGGTGCCTTGTTTTGGAAGAAGTGCTTGACAGACACGGTATCATTTTTTTTGATCCTTTTAATCGCCCTATGAGTTGGGTGCTATTATAATTCTCGTATAGATGAGGAAGATGAGGCTCAGAGAAGTTGAGCAGTTGCCCAAAGTTACTTAGCGAATGAGTAGAGGGTTGCAGAATCTAAGCCACCCCTACATACTCTAGGACCCAAATTTTTAGAACTCTAGTTATTTTATTTTATTTTTTTTAGAAAGAAGAAGAGCCTTTTGAAATGGTGCACAAACTTTTGTCTGAAAGAATCTATTCTTAGGATTCCCTGAGCATGGACTTAGGTAGACATTGAGTACTATGGAAACGATCGCACCTGAATAATTACAAGTGGGAATAGGAGGGCCCAGCTGAGCAGTGCGTCTCAGCTGGAAGAAATTACGGGAGGTTAAGTTTGCTGTTTTAGGAATGTGCTTGCTGGTTCTTTATTTTCCCTCCTTTCCTGACTATAGCTGGAGTAGGATTTGAATTAATTGTTTGGGGCCTGGTAACAGACTTTGGATCTGACCCCCATCTTTAAAGAACCCTAAGGGAGCTATAAATCCCTACATGGAAAGTGGGCGAACAGTGTGTCCTCTTGTTTCTATCAGTGATACTGTTTAAAAGTGTTTTTAATTTCTAATTAACTTGACCTTTCACTGGGACCAAATCTGTTTTTTATTTCTGGGTTCCCCTGTGTTGGGACGGCGCTAGCCACTTACCTACTAATGACTCATTGTAATTATTGGCTGTTGCTGAACCCCTCTGGACAGGCACTGTTGGGTATCCAGTCCATCCCAAGACCATATTACGTTTGTTATTTATGTTGCTGCTTATCTTAGTGCCTTTATGGAAATGTGTTTCTTATTGTCTGTCTGCACTGGGGAGAAGCCAAAGCTAAGTGACTCATCAGAAGGTCATGGTTCCTTCCGTGTTTGTCTGGGGCCTGCAGTGTGTAAGCACTGGGGATCTGTGGGGAACAAGACAATACTCTCACCCCGCAAAAGCTTATCCAATAGTCCTTCCTTGTCCATGGGGATACACACTTCAAGACCCCCAGTGGATGCTTGAAACCACAGATAGTACTATAAACCCTATCTATCTATCTATCTATCTATCTATAATATTTCCTCTTATACATACACACCTATTTTAAATTTTAATTTGTAAGGCACAGTAAAAGATGAACAACAACTAATAATAAAACAGAACCATTATAACAGTATACTGGAATAAAAGTTATATGACTATGATCTCTCAAAATCTCACTGCACTGTACTCACCCTTCTTGTGATGATGTGAGATGATACCGTGCTTGTGTGGCGAGGTGAGGTGAGACACTCAAAAAGGCAAGCAATTTAAAACCTATGAATTGTTTATTTCTGGAATTTTCCATTGAATATTTTCGAACCATGGTAACTGTAAGTACCTGAAACTATGGATAAGAAGGGACTGCTGTAGGTTGGTGAAGGGGCTTCCCATCCATGCCCCTTACATTTAGCACCTAACCCTTGAACCCTTTGTAAGCATCACTTATCATCTTCAGCTGTGCAAGCCGTGCCGGCTGGGGTGCCAGACCTGTGACTGTGGATGGCCTTTTGCTTGGATGCTCCAGCCCAGCAGATATCATAGGGAGCTAAGACAGAGTATCCTGCTATTTACTGTCCAAATTCCTAACTGAGAATTATGAGAATTGTGAGAAATAATGAAATCGTTGTTGTTTGTTCTAAGTCAGTTAGCTTTGCATAATTTGGTATAAAAAAGATAATCAAAATAAATGTATTTGGGAGATGTTTAGCCAGCACCAAGTGTGGGCCTATCACTGGGCTAGTCTCTCTCCCTTAGGGAGCTTAGTGTATAGGTAAGAAGAAAGATATTTAATACTTTTTCCAAAGTATTTAATACTTTGGAAAGGGCAGTGGGTTCTCAGTGGGTTCTGAGTTCTAGAGCATTTTGTGTTGGAATGTTCACTTTGTTTATCATTTACTACTTTGTTTAGCTGCCTCTCAGCTGTGGATTGTTCTCTTTCTTTCACAAGATGATGAACTTCTGGAGGACAGGCAGAGAATTGCCTTTGTCCCCTCAGGAGGGAGCACAGACTGGAAACTTAAGACCGTGGATCTTGCACTCAGGTGGGATTTGGTTGGCATTTGCTAGCTGTGTTACTTGGGAGAATTTTACCTAACTCCCTCAAGAGGGGGGCGCGTGTGCGCGTGTGCGTGCGCGTGCATGTGTGTGTTAAGCTCTCTTAGCTACAGATAATGTTTACTTTATGGAGTCTGAAAATTATGTAAGATGATCTATCATAAGATCTGATGAGATTATATTTCAACTTAGTAACTCACAGGCTTGCTGCGATCAACTTTCATTCAATTTGATTAGAAAAATTAAGTGTCTCCCAAGGGAGTAAAGACTGCAGTGGTAAACAGTGGGGTCAGGCAGTGGAACCTGGAAGAGTGCTTGGCACTGGTTAATTCCCTGCAAGCATTTGTTGAATGAATGACTAATGTGTGGTCTATTTGGATGAAAGTTATTCTTGGTCAGTAGGTGTTCAGTCAGGGCTTGTTGGTTCTTCTAAATGCATGTGGATTCCTACCACGACTCATCAGCCTCTAGCTACCTGAGTTCTTGTTCTACCCATGTAGGGCCTCACTTTGTGGAATAACAGGCAGAGCTGTCTGTTCCAAGTGTCATGGGGAAACTGACATCAGATGGGTTGTCAGTACAATAACAAGAGGGAAGAAGGGAGGGGTTAACAGGGAAAAGAAGGGGAAGGGTCAAGGAACATGTATAAAGGACCCATGGACAGAGCCAAATTGCGGAAGGATTGAGGGTGGGAGTTGGTGGTGGGTGGGGCAGGGGAAAGTGGTGGCAGGAAAATGGAGACAAATGTATTTGGAAAAAAAAGAATTTATTGAACTAAAAAATAAAATGGGTTGTCGGTAAAATTGTGTGAAGTAAGCAAATTAGTAATGTGTCATTGTAGCTAACTCCATATGGGCTGTTGCAGTGACGCTTCATTAAATGGGATTTTTGGTTAGACATTTCGTTTCCTTTCTGGAACATCTGGGAATAAAGCTGAAATGATGGTCAGACTCTTGGAAAGAGAAGAGAATTTGTGAAAGCCTGATAAGTACTATGTCCTTCCTTCCATTGTTCCCCTTACTGGCCTGGAAGGCATTGATGTTGGTTAGGGCTTTGCTATTTAAAATGTGATCCATGGACTGACCAGCAGCATCAGCATCTCCTGAGACCTTATTAAATACAGAATCTCAGTCCCCTTCCCAGACCTACTAGATGAGAATTTGCATTTTGTCAAGATCCTTAGGTGCTACCATGAGGTGGTAAACTTGTGCTTGAGAGGGTGATTGGAAAAGTTTGGTTCTGTGGTTCTGGTATTGAAGGGAAGCAATGTGATGACTACTAAAGAAAAAGTGTTACTTTTAAGCAGGTGAGACACAATTGCTACTACACGATGAACTTTGATCACGGAGCTTTTCATTGTTTTGGCTCAGGTTTTCTTCAGTACTCAAGTCCATGTTTATTTCATTACAGGTATTCAAGGATAGTACTCAGTTCCTGGGGAGGGAGAGCAAATACTTGTGCTAAGTTATTTATTGGATGAATGCCTCTGCCAGGACACTGATGAGGTAGTGTTTCCTTAACTACCTAACTGGCTGTGTTATTCCAGAAGCGAGCTTTATGAAGTGCCTGTTAAACGTCAGTTAGTGTATGAGGCACTTTTTGTATATCGTTTCATTCAGTCTTCTTATACCTTCCTGAGGACATGGAGGTTTTGTGAGGTTCACTTGCCTCTTATCAAACACCACATCTCTATGGCACCTAACCCTTCTGCCATCCTCCTGCACACTTCTTTCTCATGGCATTGGGGGTGATTTTTTAAACTAGTGTCAATATGCGATTTAGGGAAGAATCTAAGCAAGAAAAGAGTCTACACCAAAACTCACATTTGGTCGGTCAGAGCAAAGTCTGAAATGTAGTGGTTGGTAAATATTTGAATTTCATTGCATCAGAAGCAGGCCTCACGGCAGTCTGCTAGAATGAGCTCGTCTAAGCTATTTCTTCAGTTTCCTGGGAGAGAGAAAAAGTGATGTCTCATTCTGCATTTCCAACACCTGCATTTCATAAATACACTGAGCCTGCAGAGAAACACTTTTATAATACCACTGAAGAACAGTAAAACATGGCATCTGAAGCAAAGGCCTCAAATGTGAGTAACTTGGAAACCACCTTCACAATTTTTTGGCCACATTTGCATATTATTTCTATATGATTGACTTGTTTTTCTGTGGCTGAGTAACTCAAAAATTAAATTTTAAGAGCAAACTTCATATAGTCGTAAGTGGAAACCTGCACTATTTGTCATGAATATAACACATGTAAATCCAGGCTTCTGAGCCTGAATCCTGTTGTCTCCTCATTAAAGAGTACAGTTAACCAACAATGTTAGGTGAAAAAACCCCTACAATTCCAAACTGTTACCTTCTGAGATCCGAAATTGGGAGGGTCGAAAGAGAATTAGAAAGGAAATAATTTTCTCAAAATGTAATTTACTGTTACTTATTTCTGGGTCTATATACCATCTAAGTTCTTCTGTACATGGGCAAATATGACTGAAGATAAATATGTTTTCATTGTTGGAATACTCTTTCATTTTTAGTTTTTTTTAAAAATATTTATTTTTAGGGAGAACGGAAGGGAGGGACAAAGAGGGAGAGAAACTTTGAGGTGCGAGAGATACGTCAATCCGTTGCCTCTCGCACACGCCCAACTAGGGACCTGGCTACAACCCTGGCATGTGTCCTGACAAGGAATCGAACCAGCAACCCTTCCATCCTCAGGCTAGCACTCAGTCCACTGAGCCACGTCAGGCAGGGTGGAATTCTCTCTCTAAAGCCATCTCTGAGCGAGTTGTCCAGTTGACAACACTTGGGCTTCAGGAGAGTTTACTATACTGAAGTTCACGTTTATCAGGTACCTGTGTAGGGGGCAAAGTGGCTCAAAGATCCATACTGCCCTGGCAGGCCCCAAATTTGAAGAATGCAATGTGAAGCATATGCCTGAAAATGGCCTCACAGTTTCTATGAGTCTAGAAGTTTCTGGCTAAATAAGGAGAGTCTCCCTTACCATGGGGCCATTCTTTGGGGGGCAACCATGGTAGGTGGCATCATTTACAAGTTACTTGTACATCTTTCTAAGGAAACAAGCCTGAGCAGTTGATTTCATTGTTAGTCTTGCACCAGTAACCTCTTTGGTCTTTAACCCTTCCATTTCTGCTTTTGGTACAATGCTTATTGCCTACCTACCAGATGTTGGTAGTACTTGGAGCAAGATACAGAACTTGGCTTTGTCCTGGTTGGCTCTTGCTCTCTCTTTCTCTTCCCTGCCTCACTCAGGTCACTCTGTAGGTTCCGCTGCTTCTTTTTCCTGTGTCTGCGTCCCCCCTTCCCTGAGACCACCTGTAGTTTTTCCTCATTAGACATTGAGACTTTGTTCATCCTTGAAGTAATGTGTGGACCACCTGTACTATTTTTTTACTTATATTTTTCTTTGAATCAAATGCCTTTTACACTGTAGTCTGTGAAAATAAATAAAATCATCAGCTTTATAAGACAGGTAACTTTTTTCAGATACTCATTACAATGAACACACAACTGTTAACATTTAAAAAAAAATTGTACCTTGCCCCATGTGCTATTGGGAGCAACCGTTGACTTCTATCGGTGGTTCTTAGCTAAAGTAACTTTAGAGTCATGGGGGGAAGATATGAAAAAATCCCAATGTTCCAAGCTTCACTGATAGGTCAAATTTTCTGGGAATGGGATATAGGTACAGAGAGTTTTTCTAAAAAGTTTCTTGGGAGACTCTAGTGTGCAACCAAAGCTGAAAAACACTGAGCCCAGAATATGGTCAAATAGTCCTACTATCTTTAGTCTCTACCCATTTTAATGCATATTTTACTCTATTTCTATATTAATCTTATTAAAAGTATCTTTTTCGAGACTTACTAGTTAGACAGAAATCATCATGGTGCTCTGAAGAGTACCAGCACTGGGGACATTGTAAATGTATAATTTTGTGATACAGCATTGGAGTGAAAGTGAGGAGACTTGGGTTCCAGGCTCAGTCTTGCCACTTATTATTAACTTGGGAATTGCAAGGCAATTGACTACATCTTTCTGAGCCTTGGTTAAGCCTATTGTCAAAATGGAGAGACTAATGTATGCCATTGATATTTCCCAGAACTGAGTACGGGTCAAATGAGAAAACGTATTTTCAGAATGTTCTGTCAACTTTCTTAAGGGTATCATGGCATATAGCTATTGTTAATTAAGTCTGAGGGAAGGTTTAAACAAAATAGGGAAGGATTTGAGAATATATTTCACAGTAGCAGCAATGATTTAAAAAATGAATTCTTGCTAATTATAATTGTAGATCATAGCCCATTTTTTAATTTTTGGATGGCTCACGGTCCTCAGAAAAGGACAGCTGGTCTTGCCTTAATGCTTGCTGAACAGCGGCCACTAACTACAGCTAAAACAAAAACACAGCCTGATTGCAGTATCTAGAGGTTAGACTCCGTTTCACTGTGTCTCCACGTGTTTGTTTTTACCAGTGTGGTAACGTTAGTTGGCTCTGGAGTTCTCCTCATTTGTGGGTAGAGTCCTTGGAAGTTTCACGTTTCCACATTATTGGTAGAAATCTTGCTCTGCAGCAGATGCTGGCTTAGATGGAGTGATGTGGGTGAAGAGAAACCTCGCACTCCCCATCTCCCACTGGATTGAGGGGCTGTCTGGATCCCCCCCTGTACCACGGCCAGTGACTAACATTGTCCAGAGCACAGTTATGCCTGATTTAACCTTCAGCTTGAAAATAGCTGGCCGCTCTGGCTTTGGGAACCACAGGCTGAAAAAAAAAGGGATCTCACAGACATGAAAGAATACCTTGAACTTTGGGATGAGTGTAGATTTGAGTGATTTGGAGAGAGATTCCTGAATATTTCCAATACTTACTGACCTAGGTTTTTTTTTATTTGATTAGAATGTCGTAAGTTCACAATAATAAGCTGAAAAGTTGAGAAGTTTTTGGTTTTGTTTTTCAAACTTTAAAAACGTGTCCAGATAATAATTTACACCTGTCTTATGTTGTCAATGCATTTTCAGATCCATGATCTCATTTCATTTTTATAACAATATGAGGTAATTGGGAGAGGAATTTTCCTCACAAGTAAATGGTGGTGGCAGGTAAGGTTCAGCTTTAAGGAAGGGAGTCAGAAGGTAAATGTTTGGAGTCCTGGTTCCTGCCACTTATTAGCCATGTGACATGGGCAAATTACTTAGACTCTTTGAGCCACATTTTCCTGGACTGTAATAATACAGTTCATGGGTCCGTGAAGAATAAAAGGATATTACGTGGAAAGGCCTGGTGACTTAGCACAGAGTTGCTAATTAATAGCTGAGGTTCAGACTGGTTAAGTGATGTGTATGGAGGCCTGGCCCACAGGACACCTGTTGTCTGGTGCTGTAGAAAGGCACCTGCTTGAGTGCCGCTGAGAGCGTGCTCCGCTGATCAGTGCCAGCCCTGCCGTGGGTCATCCACGTGCTCCAACGCTTACCCCCTCTTAAGTTTATGATATTTAAATTTAAATAAAGTTATATGAATTAAAATGAAAGAATATATTTAATTTCGTAGTCATGTTAGCCGCATGTCAAGAGCTTAGCGGCCACACGTGGCTGATGGCTACTGTACTGGACAGCTTGGCTAGAAAACATTCCAGTCATCACTGAAAGTGCTACTGGATGGTGCTGCTCTGGCAGGTAGGTGAACCGTGTGGCCCATAGTTTGTCTTTTGGGGGGTTTGGTGAAATAGGGCCATGAAGAGGATGATCTTGGAGTTATGCTGACTTCTGGTTCTAGTCTTGGCTTCTCCACTAATTGTGTGATTGACAATAATAGCCCCCTTACAGGCTTGTATAGCCTCTTTACAGATTTCTTGTAAATCTTATATGAGATGTTGTATGTACTAACTGCTGAAAAGATGGTACACATCTTTTACGTATAGCTCAGCACTGGCCCCAGGTTTTGTAGGTGGAGCCTCTGTCTGCCTTCAGAGCCCTAGCTCTTTAAGTACCACTGCATTGCAGCACCTCCTGACCTTGCAAAAATGGAGTCCTTAATTATGCCATTCAAAACAAGCAAGTAAAGGGATACTTTTCCTGCAGTGCCATTTTGGCTGGAGCTGGGTTTAATCAACAGACAAGTGCTTCCACCTCTTGGCCCACTTCCCTGGGCATCGGGCCCTTTCCTAATGGCTTGGGGGAGAGGTCTTGACTTATGGAAGAGGGTTTCTACGACCACTTCAGCCTGAGACCAGTCTGTAGGTTAATTCTACTCTCTGCTTATCTCAAGGGCCAAACGTGGGCAAGCTGTATGCTCCTTGTTTTGTGTGAGATTTCATATGCAGCTTCAGAAAAAAGACAGATCTGTTCTGTTACCTTTCTCCTCCTTGCCAGTGAGAGTTCACCCCCAGTCATGGGTAGGGCCTGAGACAGTTGGGAAATTTCCATGGTGCACTCATAAAGAGAAGATACGCCAAAACACAGCTATAAAAGTGATGGTATATTTTAAATATTTATAGCTAATAAATTAGTACTTTTAATGCATATATAATATGCCGTGTGGACTGACCACCATTATTAGTTATGATTTCATAAACAGTATGGATTATCAATGTCTTGAAGCATGTTTAGTCCAGTAATGGGGCTTGTGTGTAAAGTTGTCATGAGTATAGTGTAATTTCAATCTAGTCAGTGGGTTATAGTCACTGTGTTTAAGTGCAGTATGAGAATTTGCCAGAAGTCTGTGACTGAGAGGCCTCAAGGACTAAGAGCTTTCCGGAGCTCTCATGATAGGCTTTAAGAGTACAAGATTTATATTATAAAGTATTTTTCAAAAAATTTTAACAGGCAGGAACATGGGTATTTTCATGTGTGGACGTCATAAAGAAGTGGAGGTCAGGAAACAAAGAAAAAGCTGCTTGCTTTCTGACATAAACATAGAGGTAGCAAAAGTAGGTTTACAAGTTGGGAGTACATGAAACAGGGTTTATTCTTGTATTATCCTTTTGAGTTAATAAGGCTGTTGCAATAATCAGAACCTGCATGTGTTTTTCCACATGAACAGCTCTACCCTTCTGTTCCCACCCCTGTGCTCCCTTCCCTTCTCTTTATTATGTGGACTTATGATTTATTTCTCTCGTCAGCTTTCGTAGTCACTGACTTATGGACTGCTGTCTGCTTGTCTCACCTTTGAAGCTGTGAAAATAAAATGAAGTCCTTTTATCCAAAGAATGTAGAGTATAATGCGGTTCTCCAAGGTCTCTGTGAAACAGTTTTTAAGTTACTGAAACTTGGTACTTTTCTGTCTTTTAAATTGCTCACATAATTTGGATTGAACTAATTTGAACAGACAATGAGATTAGATAGGATGATTCTAAATTTGAATCTGTTTCTCTAAATACATTTTCTTTAAAAAAAAAATCCAACTGAAGGGTTTGGTGGGCCGTCTTTTAAATAAATAATTTCCCTGGCCCCTCTTCTCCCCTCTCCAGTTGTCTTCATTATTCCTCAGACCCTCACTCACACAGCCACTCCGCACACCTGGCGTGGCTGGAAATGTTAGTTCGGAGCAGCCACTTCCCACGTGTGTGCCTTTGCTGGACTACATAACCTCTCTGTTTTCAGATTTGTAAAATGAGAGTATTTGTTAGTACTAAACCCAGAAGGTAAGTACCACAGGTACGGTTTAGAAGGTGGTGGGAGATATAAATGTGTTAATGCATAGAAAGTGCTTTGAGTAGTACTTGGTACCCAGGAAGTACTCAATATATTGTCATTATTATTTTTGTTCTTATTAACACCGTCATCATTCTTTCATCCACTTGCTCCCTCATTCATCAAATGGTAATTAAATGCTTTTTAAAAAGGCAGTGCGCTGGGTACTGGGAATCTAGTGGTTAATAGAAAGGTGTGGTTTTGCATTCATGGATTCTGAAGCTGGCATTTACTTACTTTGTAAAAATTTTTCTTTATTTTTTAAAAGTTATGTTTACTAAGATGGAAGTGTTTAGTGAAACTGCAGTGACCAATTTTCATATTTATATCTCCTTTACCCCCTTTTAAAAAAGTTTTAAAGTAATTTTTTAAAAATATACCATTTTCTTTTCAGATTAATGTGCCATGGAGAGGAGGAGGGTTTGTCCCTGTGTTTTGCAAATGGAGCAACTTGAGGAGAGAGAGCGGCAATTCTTGTGGTTCCGGGTTAGGGCCAGAGTGGGGCTGAGGCTCAGGCCTTCTGCCTCTGAGTCCAGTTCTCTTCAATAGCTCTTCCAACCTCACTTTTGGCGCTGATGGCAACCCCAGTGTTTGCTCATTTCCTGAGCATATGTCACTTTTGAAAGGCTTTTTGAGCATCTTAAGTTCCATGATGAATTGGATCACCATACTCTTACCCTGAGTGTGTAACTAGGAGAATGCCAAGAGTGTTGTAGGAACATAGAACACGTTGGTCTTAATATTACCTGTATTGCAGGTGGCAGGTCAAGGAAGCATTCAAGCTGAGACTTTGTTCATGAATTTAATCTCTTCTGTCTTAAGAATGGCCAAAATGACCATAGAGCCCATTTTGATAGCCTGATCATTTGGTCATATGCAGGGATATTCTCAATGCCTAGTTGGAGCTAACTGGTATTCATGCACCTCCTTGTTGAAAATGTACACGATACACTATTTGATAAAGTTGAAAATGCATATCTTTCTCAAGTCTCTTTGAAAATTCCTGTAGGTAGTATATTCCAAAGGGTTCAGTAGAATCAAAATTATAGAAGTGAATATGACTATTAAACTGTCTTAAGTTGGAATCTCTTACTTCCCGCCCCTCCCCGCCCCCCACCCCCAGTACTTAGGAAGCTAAAGTAAACTTCATTTCCAGTATTTGATTGTTTGCTTACCAACTACCTGTTTGGAGGAAATGTCACATTGTCTCAGAACAATGGGAGCTGTAATCACGAGAGGGCAGTGAGTTCAGACAGTGAGTTGGGATGGACCCAATTTAGCTCATATTTTTTGCATCTCTAAGTTCAGGTCAAAAAGATAGTGACCTTGCTGAAAAACCAAGAGAATGGGAAATAGAAAGTTGAAACATTAAAACTAAAAAAGATAAAATAGTGCTCATTTGAACATGCTCCATGAGTTGACATAGAACCATAATCAAGAAGAATGTAGTAAATGTTGCAGATATTTGTAAAGACATCTACCCTTGTTCATAGATTCTTTATCCTTCATTGTTTTTTGGGTAGTCTGCTGAAGGGCAAGGGTATAGGAGAGGGGGAGCAAATATGTTCGATGTACATACATCGTTGGTCATTGACTTCCTGCCCCTGGCAGGCATAGCTGATCAGTCATGGCACCTTTTCCCACCAAAGGTAGATTTGTTTGCAAAGTTATTCTCAATGTATTGGAATTGGCACATGAAGTGCAAACTGTATGCTATTTGTGACATGACATTTTTTTTAATGATGTAGTCCAGATTTCACCCACATTAAATGAACTTTTATAAAAATCCTCACCTGAGAATGTGTTTGTTTATTTTAGAGAGAGAGAGGAAGGGGGGCAGGAAACAGAGAGAGAGAGAGAGAGAGAGAATGCACTTATTCATGCATTTATTGGTTGATATTTATATTTGTCCTGACTGAATATCGAACCCACAACCTTTCAGTGTACAGGACAATGCTCCAACCAACTGAGCCACCTGGCCAGGGCTATAAATTAACTAAAAAAAATTTGTTGCCTGCCTTGGCCAGTGTGGCTCAGTTGGTTGGGTGTCTTTCTGCAAACCAAAAGGTTGCAGGTTCAATTCCTGGTCAGGGCACATGCCCAGGTTGTGGGTTTGGTCCCCAGTTGGAGTGTGTGCTAGAGGCAACCAAGTGATGTTTCTTTTGCACATCTATGTTTCTCCCTCCCTTCTCCTCTCTCTAAAAATAAAAAAAATAAAATCTTAAAAAAGTTACTGCCTTAGTAGAAGAATTAATATTTGCAGGGATCCTTAGGTTCAGCTGAAGAGATTCTATAAATACATTTATAACCTATACTAATTTTATCCATAGAGGAGTTGGGATATGCACCTGAATGTGTCTCTTTTATCTGAATCTGGGCCAGTCGCAAAGCTCTATTAGCAGAAATATATAATTAAGATAAAGGGATTTGAACAAGATAGCCAGTCCTAAAATTAGCTCTTGCTTTGATGCTCCCTAGGTGCAAATGCGCATGTCCTTGGTCCTTTCACCTTCTATGTGCTTGATTTCTTTTTCTGAGGTGTGTGCATCCCTTACCAGGATTTCAGCAAGTTTGTTTCTGACTCATATTCAGGAACTGAGATTGTTTTCTCTGGTGATCCATTAACCATATTTGATATGTCAGTTGGAACCTTAGAAGCTTGTATGTTTAAATAGTCTTTTAAGGATAAGTGTTACATTATTTATGTTTACCTTGTGATAGATAGCCCAACAAGCTGTTTCTTTCTAGCTATTTTAGTTTTATACTTTGAGTATTATCTTGTATTCCTTAGCTGCCGTTTCTTTACGTGAAAGTTGGCAATGCAGGTAAGGAGTTTTAAGTTTATCTGTCAAGGAATACCAGCACAGTTACAAATTCCACTCTGGCTGCTTTGGGATGGATCCCTCAGAGCACCTGCTGTCACTAATGTGCCACCTGGCGTGTGCTTTCGAATCCTGAGTAAAGTGGAGATAATAGCAGATACCTACCTAATAAGGTTGTCATGAGGATTAAATTGAAAAACCTAGCAGAGATGAGTAAATCAACTGGCACATGAAGCTTAAAATGTGAGCAGTTAATACAAAGAGATGAGATGTCAGGGTAGGGACTAGGGTAAGGCAAGTAAGGCACTTGCCTTGGGTGCAAAAGTTAAGGGGCACCAACAACCCCAATAAGCAAGGGAATATATTTTTTTAAAGAGTTTATTTATTATTTTTAGAGAGAGAGGGGAATAGGGGGAGAAAGAGAGGGAGAGAAGTATCGGTCATTTGTTCCCAACTGGGGTCCAGACCCGCAACCCAGGCATGTGCCCTGACTGGGAGTTGAACTGGCAACCTTTCAGTTTGTGGGACGATGCCCACCCCATTGAACGACACCAATCAGGGCTCACAGTAATATTTTAAAAACTCAGAATTAGTGGAGAAGTTTATGATGAACAAAATATCAAGTTGTTAATACCATCAGGATCCAGCCCTGCACTTGTACTCCCTTGCCTTACTCTTCACACTTTAGTCCTAGTCCTGGTGGTTGCTCAGGAATTCTCTTGTTCAGGGCCAAGGGCTTGGCAGCTTTTTTTAGGAATGGTAATCAGTTTGTACTGACCCACTTTGTAGGCCAGTTAATCTTGAGTCACCAGCACATACTTTGAAGATGACTGTCTGGGACCAAGAGTGCAGTTGAACCCTGGGATATTGCTGAGCCCGCAGTTTGTGAGGAGATTGCTTCTGAATCCTTGGCCTCATGGCCTGCTGCCAGAACCATCGAAGCTGGGCTGCCCCAGACAGTGGAGAAGTTGGCATGTCCTTTTCCATGTCCTTAGAACACATAAGCTATTCACTTACTAACAACCTCTTTGGACCCCACATCATTAAGGTAAGGTATAGTTTCCGGTTCCTAAGCTGACCTACATTCTAAAAACAAAATAAAGACCAAGGAGAGACAAAGACTATTCCAGGAGAGGTATCAATTTTTGCTCATATTCCTCTGGGTATTTTAAAGCTGTCATGAAACAGAGGTGTGTCATTCAAATTCCCTGAAGTGAAGAGAGCTATGAGTTTTAGGAGCACATCACCAAAGAAGTTAATCAGGTTTCCATGGGCTATGTTGCTTTGAGGAAAACTAGTACTACCCTGAAGAGTAAGAATAGCTGAAACTGCACGTCCCAGTGAGCTCTCAGCCAGCTGCTCCTGAAGGAACTGTTCTCAGCTGCTAGAAAGGTTTTTGTTGGATAGTGGTTTGGTTAAACAACAGGCTGCTTCCCAGCTCTGGGAATGTGATCTCTTGAAGATAGAAATATTATGGAAGCTGGAATATCAGGAAGGGCTTTGTAGGCTAAGGTTGTGCCTTGTTGGATAAATTACTGTAAACATTGGCTTGGGTTTAATGTTCAGTTCTTATTTACTGTTCCAGAGGACTTGAGACTTTTGTGTGTAGCTGTGGTAAAAAACAAACAAACAAACAAACAAAAAACTGGCTGTTCTCTCTAACTTGACTCCTTTTTCTGGAATTTAAGAAAATAAGTGACTCAGTGAAATAGATATTTGAATGAAGAAAGAGGTGCTTTTTGGATCCTTAGCATCATTGCTCTGTGAATGAAGTAATGTAGAGCTGAGTCACTGTGCTGTATGATTTTCTATTACACTTGCAATGAAGGAGCTGAGAACCCTGGTGGAGGTGGAGGATAGGGTCCCTGAGCTGGAAGTGTTTGGGGCTGATAGGAGGGAAGGAAGTGGGTCTGGTGTAGGAAATGAGTGGGCTCCTTCCTCTTGCTGTTCTTCCAAGTGCTGAGCTCAGAGATTCAGCCAAGCAGAACAGAGAAGGTCCCTGCTTAGATGGGGAAGGCGGCAGGAGGTGGTGGTTAAGAGAACAGATTCTGGGGTCACACACTTTGGGTTTGCATCCCAGCTTTACTACCTAGTAGTTGTATATTTGGCAAATTACTTAACCTCTGTGTACTTTAGTATTCTCATTTGTAAGGCAAGGAGAATGCTTTTACCTGCCTTGTTGGGTTGTTATGAGAACTAAGGTGCTTAGGACTGTTTCTGTCACCCAATAAGTCTTACATAAAATATAAGTCTTAGTTGTTATTAACTGCTATGACTGTAGAGCTTACCTTCTCATGCGTACCCATATGACATAATAGGCATGTTAATGAATAAATGCAGATAAAAATAGCAGCTGGCGATAGGGATAGTGGGGGATGCAATATTACATATGCTGGTCAGGGGAGGCCTCCTGCAGAAGCTGATATTTGAGACAGGACCTGGCTTCCAGGGATCTGCCCTGTGATGGTATGAGGCAGAGGGAACAGCACCAACAGAGTGCCTGAGGCAGAAAAGAACTCGGTGAGTAAGGAATTGTCAGAAGACCAGTGTGGCTCCAGTGGCACAAAAGCGGGAGATGGCTCAAAGATAAGGCCATGGCCAGATCATGCTGGGCTATGTGGATCCTAGAGATGAACTTGGAATTTATTGTAAGCATAGTGGGTCTTTAGCTAAGCAGCCGCATGATCTGCTTTTGAAAAAGCCACTCTGGAACCCATGCCTGAGTGTGGTCTTAGGATGAAGTCAGGTAGAGCGCCAGCAGACTGAGGGTAACATCCTTCCATGTATGGTATTGGGGGAAGGGTTGTCAGCAGACCCACAGGTTAGACTCTATGGTGAACTGTGGTTTCCTTTTAGATGCTGAGATGCCTAAAGCACAGATTGAATGGAAGCAGACCCTATAATACCACCATCACTTATAAATAAGTACTAAGCATTACTAGAAATGCCCAAGGTTAAATGCTTTCAATGACATTTTGTTTTTCTAGAATTGGCATTTGAAAGATTGCCTGTTGGAGTGGTTTCCATTTCTTGTTAACTTGAAATATGCAATTGATTTCTACTTGAAAATACCTGTAAGACATATTGCCAAGAATGTTTGAGAATATCCTCTACCTGTTGTTTATTTTTAACAAAGAGAGTGTGAAAGTGTGTGATTTGATTGGGGCAGGTAATAAAGCTTCTGCTTATTTAGGATCATGCTGCACAACTTCGTATCTTTTGCCTCAAAGATTTTTTTTTCCACATTAAAATTCTTAGTTTATTAATCCTCTCATGAAAAATCTGCACTATCACCACAGACAAGTCACTGAAGACTCTTTAACTCCTCCTTTTTGCCAGCACCAACATTGGCCTTTGCAGTCCCCCTGCCTTTCTTCATCTGTGCTTGCGTTCCTTTCTCTGTTTTCTTGAGGTCTTCTTCTCATATAGGCCATGTCCTGCCAGTCTGTGCTTGGGTTCATTTTTCTTTGCATAATCCAAGGAATCATAAATCATGCCAAAGCCAGTTGTCTTCCCACCACCAAAATGGGTTCTGAATCCAAATACAAAGATGACATCTGGTGTAGTCTTACACATTTTGGCTAGTTTTCCCCGAATTTCTATCTTGGGTACTGTTGCCTTGCCAGGGTGAAGAACATCAATGACCGTTTGTTTCTGCTGAAGTAGTCTGTAGGTCCATGAACTTCCTGGTCCGGATAGTCATTGTGTCATTCATGATGGCTACCGATCTTCAAGCAGCAAGGGAGGAAAAAAAAGCCAAAGATTTTTTAAAATTTATTTTTAGAGGGAGGGGAGGGAGGGAGAAAGAGAGGGAGGAAAACATCGATGAGTTGCCTTTGGAATACCCACAACTGGGCACCTGGCCCGCAACCTAGGCATGTGCCCTGACTGGGAATTGAACCGGTGACCTTTCGGTTTGCGGGACAACACCCAACCCACTGAGTCATACCAGTCAGGGTATGCTGCACAACTTCTAACCCCTCTTCATGGTTAACCTGTCCTTTAAGCTAAGTGTATTTTGATTGATTCTTGTATGCAATTAAGTGTGTTTTAAAAGAGTAACACAGTCAAGTGCAAGAATAATTAACTTCAGAGCATGATGAAATTTTTTTTTCTACCATCAATAAGCTCATCAGTAAGAAACGTTTTTAAAATAAATTTTGTAGGGTCTACATTTTAAACTCCCACTCCCTCCAAACACACACACTCTGTTTAAAAGTAGTCATGTGCAATAATTTCCATCATTTGAAGGTGTTAGTGATGATTTGCTTTTTTAAAAAAATTATTTTAGAGAGAGAGGAGGTGTCGGGGGGAGTGCAAGAGAGACATTGATTTGTTGTTCCACTTACTTAGGCATTCATTGGTTGTATCTTGTATGTGCCCTGAACAAGGATGAAACCTGCAAACTTGGTGTACGGGGACAGTGCTCTAACTAACTGAGCTTCCCAGCCAGGACCTAGTGATGATTTGCTTTAATTGTGAATAACTATGACTCAGCAGCTCTTACATTACCACATATGGCTGACTAGGGAGGGCCAGCTAGGGGTAGACCGCCCACAGAGAAAGATGCGGTTGAGTTCACCAAATGCCCTGGCTTCTTAGCATTCAGAGTAGAACTATGATGAAATACTTGCAAAGGGCAATTTTGAAGGAACTAGGAAGGAAAGCAGCCATAAAAAATGTCGGTCCTTTACAATAGAGACCCTCTCTGTCATTCAGCAACGTGTTCAGCCTGACATTTGTTTCTCCTTAATTCCAGCTCCAAAATATAATTTGAAGTATTTTGTATTTTTCCTTGCTGCCCATTGTCACCATCCTCTGGAAATATTTAAAACGAAGAAGAATGTGCCAAGTAAAGTTACCCCTGGGCTTGATCCAGTCATACAAGAGCTCTGACTCAGGAGAATTAACATCTGTCAGTTAGGACTTGAATTGAGTCCAAGTCTGAGTGACATTTGATTACAAATGAAGGAGGAGAGAAATCAGCGCAAAGCTTTTCATGATGTGAAATCCATCTTCCAATTCAGACTTGGACAATAAGGTGTTTCAGGAAAGTGTTTCCTTCTATTTTATGCCTTAATGAATGTTATTGCCTATCCAAGGGCTAGAGGTGACAGACCATTTTGTGGTCATTTGCTCCAGAAAGAGGGAGATGTAATTTGGGGAATTGACCATCTGGGCACTAATGTATTTGCTGAGCCAAGTCCCGAAGTTTTAGAATGGAAATCAAGATCACTGTGAGTTGAACGTTAGGGAGCCAAGAGCATTTCAATCATTTTTGATATAGGGAACAAAAAGTTACTATTTCTCATGGAGAATTCTGTTTTCTTTTTCATAGATATCTCTGTTTTTACCTTTGTAATATAACATGAGTGGTTTGTGTAAGTTTTTGCCGCTGAGCAAAAATAACTCTGCCTATGGTGCTGTGTGAATTTTTCATTGTCTGAGTTTGGCTCTAGGATTTAGAAAATTTGATGATCTCAAACTTCATAGCCTGGAAAGATGTCCCCCAGCGATTCCTGCCTCCTGTTATTCGCACCCTTCTACAGCCTTTTCTCACACTCTCAGAGATGGTCTTTGTGACCAGTAGTACAGTGACAGGCAGAAGGGATGCTATGTCATTTCTGAGATTGTTAGAAAATAAAAGACTGCCTTCTGTCCTGGCATTTTCCCCCTTCCCCCTCTCTTAGGTCCCTCAGCTTAGGGGAAGCTGTGTTGTGAGCGTCCTAGTGGAGAGGCCCATGGGGTCGGGAACTGAATGAAGCCCCTGTCAACAGCCATGTGAGTGAGCTTGGAAGGGTATTTCCCAGACCCTGTCGGCTGCGGTGACTGCAGTCCCACTAACGCGTCGCAGAGCTGGGAGAGATCCGACCCAGAACCGCCCATCTGGGCCTCTCTGGGATTCCTCGCCCACAGAAACTGTGAGCTAATATTACTTTAAACTTGAGAAAAATTGAGATACAATTGACATACGATATTATATGCTTATTAATTTCAAGTATACAACATAACGATTTGGTATTTGTATATATTGCAAAATGATCACCAACTTAGGTATGTTTCTTCAGTTAATTCTCACAAGGTGATAATAATGACCATCCCTATTTAATTACAATGAAACTAAGATTTAGTACAAAGTCCAGAAATCAGTAAGGATTGGAGATGAGTTTCAAACCCAGATCTCAAGGTCTTAGTTCCTCTGCTATTCATAAATGTATATGCATGTGTACTGATGCATAATATCATGCTGCGTGTTTCTGGACTTTTATAGTTTTGCCAGGACACATTTTCGCTGTTGGCTATGTGTAAACAGAGCCCTTACAGCATGGTTTGGCCAAATCGGTATCAGAATGTCACGTAGGCTGCAATAGTCAGAACTTCAAATGGGGTATCTTACCCAATTGTGGGTGAGACAAAGGAACTTTTTGGTACTTTATTTATGAAGGTGCTGAAGATGAAAAAACAAAAGGACGAGGAGGAGGAAGTGAGGGAATGGGAAGAGAAAGTACCAGATTAGAGGCCTCATGAAAATGTACTTCATTTCATTACATTTTAATCAGTGTTAAGACAGGGGGCCGCGGTTCCATTACCTCTTGTCCTCATAAAGATATTTGGCACCTACCTGGAGGGCAGGACACTAGTGACTTTGTTCAGAGAACAGGACTTTTAATTTGAGCACCGCTATTTACTACGTATGTAACCTCAGTCAGGATGCCTAAGCGCTTTTGAGCTTATTTTACCACATATGAAATTAGAATAATTTAACATGCTTATGTTGTTCTGAGGATTGAGTATATGCATGTACTCAAATAATTGTTAACCATTAATAGTTGAATATAAGATCCCTTTCTTGTTTGATTTTCCCTTCTCTTCCTCTTCATTATCATTCTCATCATTAGCAGCCTCTCTCACCCGACCCTAACCCTCCAAAGGGATCATAAGCATTTTAACAGGAATACATGAAATGTCAGGCTGAATAGAAACTTTAAATAAAAATCAGGGAAAAAATGGCTCTGGGCAAGTAAAGTTCAGACAGTGCTGACTGCCCAGGAGAACATATAAAAGAAACTAAGTTAAAAGGAACAGCTATTTAATTTATTAAATTGCAATTTAAATAAAAGAAGAAACAAATGTATATGTTATGTGCATATGACATACACATTGGGCAATGGAATGTTACTGCATCAGAAAGTGTTTAAAATTACTAAGGTATAATCAGCAAAATTTCATCATTTGATGAACCTTTTTTTTTTTAAATCTTCATCTGAGGACATTTTTTCATTGCTTTCAGACAGTGAGAGGAAGGGGGGAGTGGAGGGGGGGAGAGAGAGAGAGAGAGAGAGATTGATATGAGAGAGAAACACTGATCAATTGCCTTCTCATATGAGCCCTGACCAGGGATCAAACCCGTGACTGGGCTATTTGCCCTGATGAGGAATCAAATCCATGACCCTTTGGTCTGTGGGGTGATGTTCCAACCAACAGCCACATGGGCCAGGGCTGTTGAACATCTTTCTAACAATGGTGAAATGATTTGAGTTGGTGTTTTGTTTTTTTTTTTTTTTGTACAATAGTTAACCATTTAAATTTACAACAATAGGTTTGCCTTACATCTCACTCTTTTAATGGTCTTCTGTCTTTCACTTCTTTCTCTTTTGTTGTTGTATGTGTTCCCCCTACCTGCTGCCTTACGCCCTGTGGGTTTTCCAAACAAGGGATGTACCCACTTTACCATGTGATGTGGCAGAATTAGGGATCAGTCAGGCTGCTTGAATGGAGGCAGTGGGACTGAGAGAGCCTTGACTAACCCCCTTGCCCTTATTCCCTTGAGTCAGACTTTTCTGAAGTGCTCTCTTTCTTAGCCCCATAGGATGGTTTCCCATTTGCCCCTGGATTTTCCTTCTGCTCCTTCTTGCCGGGTACAGCATGATTATTGAGTGTGCCCAAGAGGAACTATGTTGAGCCTGGGCCTTAGTAGGGTAGGAAGTTTATTCTCTGGGAGGAATAAAATTTCAAACCATGTTCCTCCTCGGCCACCTGGCACAGAGGGGTAGGGAAGCTGGGGCTGGGTGTGCAGCTGTTTAAAGCCCAGTGAGGCGAATTGGCAGGAAGCTGGACAGGGAGGGCTCCCTCCAGCAGGGTGCAGGAGGCATCCCGTCTTGTGGAAGTGAGGGTGTCCCTGAGTCAGCTTCACAGATCTGAGGGTGTGATGACAGAGCCCCTGTGAGCCCGCTGAGTTTTCCTGGTTTGGTTTTTTTGAACTGCCTACAAACATGTGCTTGACTTGGATGCAAATTTAATTTCCTTTCTGGGTGAAGGGCCTCAGATAGTAGAGTATGTTGGCTGCCAGCTCAGAGTGACTGCCAGGGGCTGCTGAAAGGAGAAATTTTAAGAGGAGAATGTTGAGTGAGGCCTGAAGTGCTTCAGGGAGCATTTCGAATTGAATCCTTTTACAATCAGATCATCTCCGGGGATGATAATGAGTTCTGAGAGGTGCCAGGATTTGTTGTCCTTAGGTTCAGTTCCACTTAAAACCATAAGCCACAGGCCCTTAAGAATGAAGCACAGTTCCACTTTGGACCCACCTTCTTTATGGCTCTGAGGCCTAGTTGCCCTGCTAAATAATGATTCATAAAAGTGCATATTTAAGAGAACCGATGTATCTGGAATTCTAGAATGCACCTGATTCTTAACTGCCCTCGTGGCAAGTATTTGTTATTCTTTGATCATTCTTTTGGTGACAGAGCTGTGACCATTGAAACTCATTGTATCAGGTAGTTCTTGCTATAAACTTGCTGTGTAACAATCTGCTGTCCAAACCCATAGCCTACAAAGGTGTCTTTCTCGCAGTCATAAATTTGTGGGTGTCTCTATGTCAGGCTAGTCTTTGTTCCACAGTATGTGGTTGGGTTGGGGTCTGCTCTGTTTATTTCCTCTTTCTTCTCTGATTAGTATCTACTCTGATGTTTTCTGCTCACCGTGAATCACCAGAGTGAAAGAGGGCTAGTGAGACTGCAAAAGCACATTTGAAGCTTCTGTTTATGTCTTGTCATGCCCAGGAATGTTCCATTGGCCAAAACAGACCTGGGATTCATGCTGCAGAGAAGTAAACTCCATTCGTCTCAGAAAGAGCTGCGAAGTTGCATGGCAAAGGGCATGGATGTATAGTTTTAATACAGGGAAGGCATGAAGAACTGCAAGCAATAGTTCCATTTACTGTACTCTGTTAAGCTGTCCTGCTTTGTTCCTTCTCCCTCCCTCATACTCCCTCCTTTCTTTTCTTCCTTCTTTCTTTTACAGTATAATATACATAATATGAAAATGGCCTTTTTAACTGTTTCTGAGTGTACGGTTCTTTCTGTGGCATTAATCACATTCACATTGTTTTGCAGCCATCACCATCATCCATCTCCAGAACTTTTTCTATTTTTTAGACTGATACTGTGTATCCAAACACTAACTCCCTTTCCTGCTCCCCCGCCCCTAGCAACTGCCATTCTGCTTTAAGCCTCAATGAATCTGAGTACTCTCGTTACTGCATATAAGCTGACTCATACAATATTTATCTTTTGACTGGTGTATTTCACTTAATGTAATGTCTTCAAGATTCATCCATGTTGTAGCATGTGTCAAAATTTTCTTCCTTTTTGAGCTGAATATTTCATTATGAGTCTGTCAGTCGACATTTGGATTACTTCCATTTTCCTGATTGTTTTAAAAAACATTTAAAATATTTTTTTATTTTTCAATTACAGTAGACATACAATATATTAGTTTCAGGTGTATAATATAGTGATTAGACATTTATATTACTTAAGAAGTTATCACCCCAATAAATATAGTACCCTTCTGATATCATAAATAGTTATTACAATGTCATTATTATTTTTTATTTATTGATTTTTAGAGAAAGAGGAAGGGAGAGAGAAACGTCAGTTTTTTTGTTCCACTTATTTATGCATACAGTGGTTGCTTCTTCTATGTACCCTGACCACAATCACATAGAAGAAGTCAGGGTCGAACCTACAACCTTGGCATATCGCGACAGTGCTCTAACTAACTGAACTACCTGGGCAGTACTATAATGTTAATGACTGTATTCCCTATGCTGTATAATATCCCCATGACTATTTCATAACTACCTATTTGTACTTCTTAATCCCTTCACCTTTTTCACCCATCCAGCAACCATCAAAATGCTCTCTATGTCTGCGTTTCTTTCTGTTTTGTTTCCACAATAAGAGAAATTATGTGGCATCTGTCTTTCTCTGTCTGATTTATTACACTTAGTACAATACCTTCTGAGTCCATTCATGTTGTTGCAGATGGCAAGCTTTTGTTTTATTTTTTTATGGCTGAGTCATATTCCATTATGTGTGCGTGTATCTGTATCTCACATCTTCTTTATCCATTCATCTATCGATGGATGCTTAGGTTGCTTCTGTATCTTGGCTATTATAAATAATGTTGTAATGAACATATGGATGCATATGCCTTTTTGAATTAGTATTTTGGATTTCTTCAGATAAATACCCAGAAGTGGAATTGCTGGGTCCCTCTTTGTCTCTTGTTATAGCTTTTGTTTTTTTAAAAATATGTTTTATTTATTATACTATTACAGTTCCAGTTTTCCCTCTTTACCCCCCTCCACCCAGTACCACCCATTGCCTCCAGCAATCCTCCTTCCCTTAGGTCATGTCCATGAATCATGCATATTAATTCTTTGGTTACTACATTTCCTATATTGTTCTTAACATCCCCCTGTCTATTTTGTACCTACCAATTTTTACTTCTTAATCCCTCCATCTTTTTTCCCATTCTCCCTTTCCCCCTCCCAGTTAGTAACCTTCCAAATGACCTCCATATCTATGATTCTGTTTCTGTTCTGCTTGTTTGCTTAATTTGTTTTTAGATTCCATTGTTGATAGTTGTGAATTCATTGCAATTTTAATGTTCATATTTTTTATTTATTTTTCTTAAATAAGTCCCTTCAACATCTCAGTAATAATGGCTTGGTGATGATGAACTCCTTTAGCTTTATCTTGTCTAGGAAGCACTTTTATCTGCCCTTCCATTCTAAATGTTAGCTTTGCTGGATAGAGTAATCTAGGTTGTAGGTACTTGCTTTTTATAACTTTGAATACTTCCTGCCAGTCCCTTCTAGCCTGCAAAGTATCTTTTGAGAAATCAGCTGACAGTCCTATGGGAACTCCTTTGTAGGTAACTCTCTGCCTTTGTTTTGCTGCTTTTAAGGTTGTCTCTTCTTTATTTTTAACCTTTGGCATTTTAATGATAGTGTGTCTTGGTGTGGTCCTCTTTGTGTTCCTCTTGCGTGGGACTCTCTGTGCTTCCTGGACTTGTATGTCTTTTTCTTTTGCCAAATTAGGGAAGTTTTCTTTCATTATTTTTTCAAATAAGTTTTCAATTACTTGCTCTTCCAGCACCCCTGTGGTTTGGATGTTGGTATGTTTGGAGATGTCTCAGAGGCTCCTTATTTTATCCTTATTTTTTAATATTCTTTTTTCTTCTTGCTGTTCTGGGTGAATGCTTATTCCTTTCTATGTTCCAAATCGTTGATTTGAATCTTGATTTCATCCCCTCTATTGTTGGTTCCTTTTAGATTTTTCTTTATTTCACTGAATGCAACCTTCATTTCTGCCTCGGTCTCCTTTATGCTGTTGAAATACACAGTGAATTCCTTGAGCATCCTAATTACCAGTGTTTTGAACTGTGCATCTGATAGATTGCTTATCATTTAGTTCTTTTCCTGGGGCCTTGTTCTCTTCTTTCATTTGGGCCATATTTCTTTGTCTCTTATTTTGGCAGCCTCCCTGTGTTTGTTTCTATGTGTTAGGTAGAGCCGCTTTGACCCCTTGCCTTAGTAGTGTGGCCTAATGTAGAAAAGTGCATGGTAAGTTGGGTGGGGTGGAGCCTTAGGTAATCGCCAGGGCAGGGCAGCCTATGTGAACCAGGTTGATGGAGTCTCAGATATGGTGCTGCCGCTCTGTTGTTCTGTGATGGGGAGGGCTCAGAAAAGGAACAGTGGCTACTTTCTGGCCTCTGGAGTTTTGTCCAGGAGGAAGCTGTCCCCTGGCACTTGGCCCGATGCCAGACACTTCAGTTTCTCCCCATATGCCACTGATGTTCTTCAAGATGCTGCCCCAGTGCTGGAGCCCAGAGGGAGTGCGTCTGTGTAAACCCTGAGTCTGTTATGGTTCCTTTAATAGGAGACACCTGAGAATGCCGAGTTTCTTCTGCCATCCCAACCCCCACTGGTTTTTATAGCCAGAAATTATGGGTACTCATCTTTCTGACATTGGAACCCTGGACAGGGTGGCTTAGCATGAGGCTGGGATCCCTTGTTCCTGAGATATCCCTCTTAATTTTTATACACTATACGTGGGTGTGGGACCAGCCTGTTCTGTGTAACCGCTCCTCCTGCCTGTCTGAATGAATGTGACTTCTTTAATTCCTTGGTTGTCAGACTTCCATACAGCTCTATTTTCTGACAGTTTTGGGTGATAGGTGTTTTGTAGTCTGGTTATAAGTTTCCCCATGATTGTTCAAGGAGGTGAACCTTGTTTACCTATACCCCCATCTTGACTGGAGGGGTAGCCTTTGTTTTAAAGTCTGTTTTGTCTGGTATAAGTATTGTTACCCCAGCTTCTTGTTTCATTTCCACTTTCATGAAATCTTTTTCCATCCTTTTACTTTCAGTTTGTGTGTGTCTTTCAAGCTGTAATGAGTCTTTTGTAGACAGCATATGTAAGGATCTTGTTTTTTTATCCAGTCAGTGAACCCTTTGGTTGGAGCATTTAGTCCATTTGCATTTAAAATAATTGTTGCTAGGTACATAGTTATCGCTATTTTATTATTCATATTTTTGATCTTTTTCTTCTCCTTATTTTTCTTAAAGGCATCCCTTTAACATTTCTTGTAATAATGGTTTGGTGGTAATGACCTCCTTTAGTTTTATGTTTGATCTGTAAAGCCCTGTAGCTTTTCTTTGATTCTAAATGATTGCTTTGCTGGGTAGAATAATCTTGACTGTTGGTTCTTGCTTTGTATAATTCTGAATATTTCATGCCAGTCCCTTCTAGTCTGAATTGTTTCTGTTGAGAAATCAACTGACAATCTTATGGGAGCTCCCTTGTATGTAACTGACTGTGTCTCTCTTGCTGCTTTTAAGATTTTCTCTTTGCCTTTATCCTTTGGCATTTTAATTATGATGTGTCTTGGTGTGCGTTTCTATGGGCTTATATTGTTTGGAACTCTGCGCTTCCTGGGCTTGTGTGTCTATTTCCCTTGCCAGATTAGGGCATCTTTCCATCATTGTTCTTTTTAAATAGGTTTTCAGTGCCTTGCTCTCTTTCATCTCCTTCTGGTGCTCCTATCATGTGAATGTTGTCATGTTTGATGTTGCACCAGAGGACTCTTAAACTCTCCTCATTTTTTTTGGATTCTGTTTTCTTTTTGCTGTCTTGGTTGGGAGTTTTCTGCTACCTTGTCTTCCAAATCACTATTTTGATCCTCTACTTTATCTAATCTGTCATTGATTCCCTCTAATGTAGTCTTCATTTCACCTATTGTCTTCTCCATTTCCAACTGGTTCTTTTTTATGTTTTTACATCCAATTTTATGTTTCCTGTATCTTTGTTGAAGTTCTTACTCAGATCACTGAGCATCTTTATAACTAGTGTTTTGAACTCTGTATCTAGTAGATTGCTTTTTTCCACTTTGTTTAGTTCTTTTTCTTAAGTTTCATTTGGGACATGTTTCTTTGTCTCCTCATTTTGGCTGTTTTCCTGTGTTTGTTTCTGTATATTAGGCAGAGCTGTTACATTTCCTGGTCTTGGTAGAGTGGCCTTACGTAGTAGGTGTCCTGTGGGGCCCAGTGGTACAAGTCGCCCTGGTCACCTGAGCTTGGTGCTTCGGGTATGTCTCTTGTGTGGGTTGTGTGTTCCCTCCTGTTGTTGAGTCTCGATTGCTGTTGGCATGACAGTGGGAGGAGTTGGCCCTCAGGCTTGTTGTCAGGACAAGACCATGACTACGGTGAAGGAGCTGTTGTGCTGGTGCCGACCCTGTGGAGCAGGATTCACTTTAGCAGGGCTCTGGTGCTTGCTGAGCGAACCCTCTTAGTGTGTCATTTGTGTGAGGTAGTAGGGTGGTGCTCTCTCATGGTCTGAAGCTGGCCACTGGGTGTGTTCATTTTGGGGCCTCTTGTGAGCGTTTCTGGTGCGGGCCATGTTCATTTGATGCCTATGCCCTGGCATAGCCCCCCTAGTATGAGCTACAAAGTGATGGTTGCCACTTGTGCTGGACTTGCAGGTGCCTGGGAAAGTCTAAGCTATGAACTGAGGCTGGCTGCCACTAGTATTGGGCTTGGGGCCACTTATAAATGGTATATAGTGTGCTGAGGCCATATGCTGCTTGTTTGGGGTTTGTGAACCTTTGAGAGATTTTAGGAAGGTCCACAGCATGAGCCAAGGCAGGTCATTTGTATGGAAAAGCCACTGGGAGGGTTTTGGGTGGGCCTACAGGTTGGATGGGGCAGGGTCTCAGGGAATCACCAGGATAGGATTAAAGATGTTATCCAGGTTGATAGATACTCAAATATGGTCACTGCTTGTGCCTGCAGGGGGAGGGCTCAGCAAGGGAACTGTGGCCTCTGCCAGCACTTCTGTCTGTAGAAAGCTGCCCCCCAGCCCTTGCCTGGAAGCCAGACAATTCCGTTCTTCCCTGTATGTCCCTAATGCCTTTTGAGCTGCTGCCTCAGTGCTGAAGTTCAGAGCGAGTGAGTCTGAGTAAGTTCATGTGTGGGCGCTTTAGGAGGAATGGCTGGGACTCCAGAAGCCTCTGGCTCACTCTCCTAGAATCCTTGCCTTTTTCTCAACCAGAAGTTGTGGGGGCTTCTCTTCCTGACACTGGAACCCTGGGTTGGGTGGCATTGCTTCTCAGGGAGGATGTCTGTAGCCATCAGTGGGTGTGGAACCAGCCTGTTCCATGTTTCTGCCTCTCCTACCAGTTTCAAGTTGGCTGCTTCTGGATATGTTTAGTTGTATGACTTCTGTTCAGCTAGACTTAGGCAATTGTCAGTGATGGTTGGTTTGTAGTTTATTGTATTTTGCTATGTATAATGTGCACCGATGTTTTTGGCCCGCGCTTTCAGGAAAAGACCCTTTCGTTTTAATTTTCAATCCAATTATTTATTTATATTTAGAAACAAAACTGATTATCATATTCTAGGGTGTTATTTTTGCATATGGATATTGTTATTGCTTTCTACAATTACACTTTTAACTCATAATCATAAATAAAAGAATTAAAAACATTTATATGGAATTAGTACTACCCATGTATAATGTGCAACCTTATTTTTCCCTCAAGAATTTGGGCAAAAAAGTGTGCATTATGCACAGCAAAATACAGTAGTTGTAATTTTGATATAATTGTGGGAGGAGGTGAGCACAGCGTTTACCTGCTCTCCTTCATTGCTGGCCACTTTCCTGATTCTTTGTTGCTGAGTTTTTATTCTCCCTAGACTAGAGCCGCTTGACTTTGTTTAATAATCTTTTCCTTGCTGCATTCTGGGTTCAGCTTTGTCCATTCATTTATTCATTTATTCAGCAAATACTTATTTAGCACCTACTACAGGATCTGGCAAGAATAACGCCACTTTTTATTACAGTCTTTTATTACAAAATCGTAAGCATGTAATTCTGTAACATAACAGTATCACAGTCAAGCACACCATATGACATTTTAGATAAAATGTTCAAATTAAAACTATAAATTATTACACCCATATTGTTACCCTACCAACTACACTCAAGCAGGTGTTGCTTCTGCCGGACCCTGTACGTCCTAGTAGCTGTTCTAAAGGAAGCTGCACTCTCTCAGTACTTAAAGTTGTGCTGTCCCATTTGGTAGCCAGTAGTTACTTGTGGATATTTAAATATAACTTAATGAAAGTGAGATAAAATTTGAAATTCAGTTTTTCAATTGCAGTAGCTGCAATTCAAGTGATTCATAGTCACCTGTGGCTGGTGCCTATTGTATTGGACAGCACTGACTGAAAAGTTTTAGGGAAAGCCAGTTAGCAATGGTAGAGTGACAACTCTCTACTTCTGGGAACTGTCTCCTTAAACTACAAGTCTATCAAGGTATCTGTCACCCTGTGAGTTCAGGTTTGCCGTAGTTTATTTGTCTACGTTTGATCAACAAGTCAGCCAATCAGCACTTGCCCTGCCTTAACACTTCAGAAGGCAAACTAAACAGGTGGTTTAGCTTCTCTGGGTCATTGGCAATTTTATTTCCTGGAGGCATTTAGCAATGTCTGGAGACGGAAGTGCTTTTCACCCCTGGGGGAAGAGGGAGGTGCTCCTGGCATCTCATCTAAACATTCTACAATGCACAGGACCGTCCCCCACAGCAACAAACTCTGTGGCTCCAGAGACTTCTAATTCCAGACATGAGATAGAGTCCTGCTCCTGAGGAAATGAGCATAGGGGACTGAGAGCCATGCTTTTGGCGTGTAGAGGTAGCTGGTGTGCAGTGAGAGAAATGAAGCCACAGAGCTGGAGAGACTCCTGACCAGGTTCCAGCTTCCACTTCTCTTTTCCTGAGATTAGCCTCTTTCTTTTGCTTGGGTTCTGTCAAGAACCTTAGTATTACAAAACTTGACTGTTTCGCTTGAAATATTTTGAATTGGGTTTGTTTTAGCCTCTTGCTAAATGTTGCTAATAGAACAAATTATTTAGCCGTCCTGTCCTTTAGTTATATATCCTGGGTAAATTGAGTATTAGATTTAAGGGAGTTCTGTGAAATGTCTAACACATAGTAGGCATTCAACTGCAGTAGGCTCACAGATGTTTTGACTAAATATCAAATATACTGTTAGATTCCATATGAATCAAATATTATTTAAAAAAAAACAAACCAATGGGGCCACATGGTATTTTACTAGTGGTCTCTTGGCTGGTGATGATTTTATTCCTATATGTTTTTACTGGTGACCAAAGGGCATCAATAAAATGTCTTCTCAAAATCTTACCATCTCAGCATGCAGATGCAGTATCTTGAGGATTTTCTGCATTGCATCGTGAAAGATCTATATGTACTTAAAAGGACGACCTATAATTTTAAGAAGACTGAGTTTTAATTATTTGAAAACTATGAATCAACCTGATTTCCAAAAATGAACAGCCTGATACTGTGCTTTTTATCACTCAAGAGTTCCTTGACAGAATGTCCATGGAAGTGATACATTTTTGTCCCGGAGATTTTAATCAAGAGTAGTTAATGCATATGAAAGTGAACTTTAAAGTCCAACACTAATGTACAGTATTTTAGGCTAAGCCACTAATTGTCACAGCCCCTTAGGAAATAATTCAGTACATACTCACAAACAGTACAATAAATGCACTGTGAAGCTATATGAAATACACTTTCAATAGCCTGATTTGGAATATCCATATGTAATTACTTATATTTAAAGTGAAAAGGAAAGTATAGGTGTGGAATGAAAAATTCAAATAGTACAAAAAGGGGAAGAGTCTATCACCCCCTGACTGCTCCTGGATGATTTCTTTTCTAGAAATTGTTTATACTGTTATAAGTGTATTCTTTTTCCTCTTTCCTTTCCCTCCTTTCTTTTAAAAAAATACACAGAAAAAATAGAAAGCAGAGTATATATGTGTATATATGAATATGTGTATATATGTGCATATATACATTATGTATCTTTGGATGGTATCTATATATCAGTTTCTGCTCCTTATTATTTTCAGTTAATATTTACAGTTCTGTTTTGGAGCCCTTTTTCCATTAGCATTGAGATTGGCTTCATTCTTTTCAGTGACTTGGAGTTCACTTTCGTGTCACCGTTCCATACATAATTCATTTAACCAGTCCCCTGCTGATGAGCATTTATGTCCTTTCCAGCCTTTTTGTTTTTAACAAATAATGCTGCAATGAGTAATATATTATTGTTCCTTGATTTTTATGCACATGTGATTGTATTTATAAAGTAAAATCCCAGAAGTAGGCTTTCTGATTCAAAAGGCAAATACATTTTTATGGTTTTATTACATTGCCAAATGGCCCTTCCAAAATAAACCATTTTCTACTTTTACCAGCTTATATGGACAAGCCTAAAATGTCATCCCCTTATTCCTTTATCATCTCTTCCTTCCCCTTTCTCTCTTCCCTTCCAAGCCTCAGACTCAGTCTAAAAGGTGGGAGGCCTTCTATAGAAGGTTGATGTCAATGAAGTATTTGAACACAAGTCGAGGGCACGTTCTGGAAAGACACAAATCTGTCCTTCTTTTGAGCAGTGCCAGGACTTCCTCCCTGGACACTCACTTCTGTCCTCCCTGTTAATTACCAGCTCAGCTGCAGCTGGGTGAAACCCCTTCCTCACCCTTTCCTCCCTTTCATTCCCTGTGAAGCTTTTAAGAGCTGGTATTTATCTCTAGCGCCTGAGAAGCTGAAATCTTTTCACTTGTCTTGGGTACTTGCCAGGACTAAAGATAGGCATGGTTGGACCAGTGCATTCTTAGCCATTTCAGAAGAAGCAGAGTCTGTTTGCATGTATAGTGTCAAGACACAGTTTCCAGATGATTGCTTTGGCCCGGCATGTCCATTAACATTTTCGTGGGGGAGGTGGTTTCTCTCTCTAAGCTGGCAAGGGACCCAGGTTTCCAGCCCCACGTGGCTCTCTATCTTTTCTAGCCTTTGACCCCAATTGGAGTAACCTGTAACTTGATTCTGTGGCCTGTAGAGTTTAACTGGGACACGGTCTTTTTAATCCTCTCACCATGACAGTATTGGCAGAGCCTCTCTTGAGCAGTCAACCATTTTTGAGCTGGAATTGACATTCTGGGCTCTTCCCTGCTCTGCTCCCAACATTTTACTATGAAGAATTTTAGGCATACAGCAAAGTTGAAATAATTTTGTAATGAACAGCCATATGCCTGCTAATAGATTCTGCCATAAATATTTTATTATACTTGTTTTATTATGTAGCTGACCCTCTATTCAATATTTTGGGCTCTTTTAGTGATTTTTGTCTGGCATTTCAGAGGTATCACGGTTCGGGGGCTTAGTAGTGTGAGCTGTGGAGCCAGACTGCCTAGGTTTGATTCCTGTCTCCGCCATTTCTTTCTGTGATCTTGGGCAAGTTACCAAACCTCTTTGTGCCTCAGTGTTTTCATCTGTTAAATGGTAATAATACTACTGCCAACTTCATGGGGTTCTGTGAGATTAAATGAATCGGTATGTGTATAACACTTAGAACAGTGGCTACCAATATTAACCATGTAGTACATGACGTAAAGTGCTAAATTAACATTCATTTCATAGATTTTTGTGGATTTTTACGGATTTTAGGGGAGAAGCCACTGTGTGCTGGTACTGTGCCTGATGTTTTAAGTCCATTGCCTCATTTGATCCTCAAGTTATCTCTCTTTTCAGATGAGCAAACTGAGGCCTTGTAAGTGGCAGCAATGGGCTTTAACCGCACATCTCTTGGACTTGTGTGGTCATAATCTTCAGGCTTTTCCTTTTCTCTTTTAATCTCAAAATGGAGAAATTTCAGGATGTATAAGGTGGCAATGATTTCTGTGGCTGGGGAAAAAACAAAGAAACCCTTCATCTGAACTCTGGGAAATAGGTACAAGCACCCAAGGTTTTACCATTTTGGGGTGACCTTGAAGGTCAGTACTACAGGAGAAATAGCACCTTGCTGTTTTTGTATCTTGCTAACACACTTTCCCTCCCATTAGCATTTCCATTTCCAGGTCCTCCTGCCGCCTGGAGTTCTGGCTGACCTAGCCAATAGGAATTTCCTCGGCGTGTTTTGGCAGTGCCATCCATCTGCCAACTGTTTAATGTCTCAGATGCTAGAAAATTACTGCTAGTTTGCTGTCCAAACTCTTTTATTGAAAATAGGAAATAGAAAAATAATATGACTGCTGACTCTTTCATAGACCTGGATGTTTTGAGGAGAAGCCTTGCCCCAGTTGGTCACTTTAGGCTGAAAGTTTTGGCCTCAATAATATCAGTGTCTGTGGGAAATGGCCCACTGTAAGATCTGCTAAGTGCATAACTCAGCAGTGAAGAGGAGATTAAAATAAAGCCCTCAACCTTTGTCTTCTCACTGGAGTTCCTGCCTTAACTCAGATTCCGTCCTTTCCCCCTTTCCCATTAATTCCAGGTGCCAGTGTGTCTTTAACACTCCTTAACATTTGCTAATTTCCCTTTATAATTGAGAGACTATAGGTCTTAATATCGCTTGGCTTTCATTGTATTTTCTTTGAGACACCTTATTTTTTGGCAACTAATTCTGTATGTCTCCTTAGAGATGATAGAAGGTTTTCATGTAAAGTACATTTAAGTACTTAAAATAAACTTTTTAAAAACCTAGGATGGAATAGTAGAGTTAGTACTGAGATGTGGCAAAAGTCATGGGGATGGAATGAGGATGCAAATGATGGAAGTTATTAACCACTAATCAGGGGTGTCCAAACTGTTGCCCATGGGCCGCATGCGGCCCAAGATGGCTGTGAAGGTGGCCCAACATAAAATCATAAGTTTACTTAAAACGTTCGGAGATTTTTTTTATAGTCTTGTTTTTTTTCTTTTTTAAAAATTTTATTTATAAATCATGTTTATTCTGTTACAGTTGTCTCAATTTTTACCCCTTTACCCCCCAAGATTTTTTTTTTTGTGTGATTATGGGTCTCAGTATATTTAATGTGTGGCCCACGGCAACTCTTCTTCCTCCAGTGTGACCCACAGATGCCTAAAGGATGGACACACCCCTGTACTAAGTGATCCTCAGGTTTGTCTGTCTAGTCTCCATCGACTGGATGCTTTGGACAGAGGGAGCATCTATCATATATGAGGGGGGACATCCCCCCAGAAAACTGAATTGTCTTCTGAAGGGTGGGCCCCTTGTGATACAGGCTTCCCCTGCTAGGTAAGTGTTCCAGGAACCCATCTGTATCAGTGTACCAGCTGGTGTTGTTGTGAGAGGTTGTGGTTGGCTTCAGTGAATTTTTTTTGAAGACTCTTCAACGCATTTGCCCATTTCATGATGGGCGATTTACCAGTGTACCTGCCCACACATCGCTGAATGTTCAGAGGTTTTTGGCTAAAAACAGCATGACCCCTGTGCCCACCCTCCCTATTCACCTGATCTCACCCCTAGGGACTTTTTTTTGTTTCCTGGATGAAAAAAATCCTCAAAGGGAAACCGTTTTGCTTTTGTGGAAGAGGTGAAACAAAAAACAGCAGAAGCACTAAAAGGCATTAAAATCGACAAGTTCAAAAACTGTTTTAAGTAGTGGAAAAAGATGTCTCTGTAGGTGTATTGCATCAAACGGAGAGTACTTTGAAGATGACTAAAGTTGAAACATGTAAGAATAAATACACAGTTTTTATAAATAAATTCTGGGTCTTTATTTTTTTTTGGGTCCCCCTTCATAGTTGCATCTTTTTTGAAGATGCTCAGTGGAAAGTCATTACACCCTGCATCTGTTTCTTGGCTAAGAAAAATATATGCAGTAGGTTCTGGCCTCTTTGGAAGGTTTTAGAACAAGACTAATTATGCCCTGGGGCTTTGGCCAAGTACTCTTGTTTTCATGAAACCGTCCTTGGTATAATAGCACCCAGAATAGGTGAGTTGGATGCAGATGTTTCCAACCTCTTATTGAAATTCTTTGCATTTTGTACTTGACTGTACATACAAGAAATGGGTACTGTAAATCTACTAGATTTGCATGGCAGATGAACATCAAAAAGTGGCATCCTCAGGGAGTCGACAGAGAATGCAGGATAAGCCTGAGGACGTGCACTGTTCTTAGGGATTCCGGTTAGGGAGATAAAGGTGTGCTGCTGCTCAGAAAATCTGTCTGAGCTGAGTTAGTGTTAAATAACCTCAACTTTGGAAGTTTGGAAAGGAAGGAAGGTAAGGGCAAGATCTTTACCTTGAAAGGAGAACCAGAGGCTCATTGTTATGAAATTGTTGGCAATTCATGGAGCCTCTTAAGAGTGGGAGCAAATGAGAGGGAGGGGTGGGGGCGAGGTATTGATATGTGTATATATATATATATATATGTATGTATGTATACACACACACACACATACACATATGGAGAGGTGGGGGGGGAGAGAGAGAGAGAGAGAGAGAGATTGATTGATGGAGAGATTTTCAGGTGGATATAAGGAGACTCTTTTCTTTTTATCTCTTGATTAGAGAGGAAACAGTAACTCAGGCCTCTTCTCTGTGGAGAGTTCTCTTTCTCTGATTGACTGCCTGACCTAGATATCTGAGGCCTGTTGGGAGCGTCAAGGTGATTCACGTGAACTTCTTTTCCTTCTTCCTGCTCCTAGTGCCTGATTTTGATACCAGTATGGAGGTGACTTCCTCCAACAGTGTGCGGCTGTGCTATCAGGTCAATGGGTTGGCTTTTCTCCGGTCTCCAGTTCCCCCATGGGTTTCTAACACTAAGGTAATTACTGGGGACAGAGTTTCACTGTAAAAGGGAGCGTGAAAGGACAGTGAGAGCCTTGTCATGGCGGTTACTGGGTTAATGGTTGACAGCTGTGTTTGTCTCTGTCTGTAGGGTGGTGTGGTGGCTGCTTTGCAGAGATGTGATGTGATAAGGGCTAATGTTAACACTCTTAGAAATGTTATTAAAAGGACCAGACTCAGGAATCTACTGTATTTCATTGGGAGCCTGGCTTAGCTAATGGCCACCCTTGTGGCCTCAGACAAGTTGCTTAAGTTTTATGAACGGCATTTGTATAACATATAAAAAATGTTGGCCTTTGGTCAATAAATTTTATTAAGTACCTACTGTATACATGGCACTATACCAGATCTCAAGATAAATGAGTGAAAAAGACAGGCAGAGCTCTGCCCTCATGGTCTTTTCCCCTCTCATCTACGATGACTGTGAGATTTAAATAAAATAGTACCTGTAGAGGGCTTGGCATAGAGCTCTTTTTAAAATTATGAAATAATTATTGAGGAAAAGTTATGAACTGCCCATTTTACCTTGGGTTGTTATTTTAACAGAACTTGGAACAAATTACTTATACACAGTATTTAAAAAACTGATATTCTTTTAATATTCTTTTGCCTGCTCGTAAGATGAAATGTAGTTTTTCTGCCTATTGTGTCATGATTCTTTAATCAATGTTTTGATGTAACAAAGCTCATCTTCCTAAACAACTGAGTTGGAAAGTACGTGTGTGTGTGCACACGTGCACGCATCTCCTGGAAAAACTTGAGTACTCTTGAATAATGTAGTTCAGAGTAGTGTCTGCAAAAACAAACAAGCTAAATGTGCTTATTTCTTATCCTGAAACTACCCATATGGGAAAGGTAGAAGGAAAACAACTCTTTGATGAACATTATGCTAATTCAGATCATGGAAACTGTCCCAATTGGAAGAATAACCTTTTCTAAGTAACTTAGCTGATTGCTCAGGTGGTTCCCAAGCTCTTAGCTCTAACCCAGCAATTTGCTGTAATCTTTCTTCTGGCACAATGGAACATTCATGATATTTATTGGGCAGAAACTTTAGTAAGGGAAGCCTGAAAGGAAGGTCAGGGGGAAGAGGAATGGAGCCTGTCCTTATTGGAAAGTTTGTTTTGTGAAACATGCAGAATGGCATGATTGGATGCAGTTCTGGATTAGTTCATCTCCTGATTATACTGGTGATGAGGATGCCTGGTTTCCACCCAGTGCCTTTTGAGGTACTAGCGAGGCACTTGACCTTTCTTATCTCATTGGGATCTCTAAAAGGGCTTCATTTTAACATTATTTTTCAACATATCCAGCATAGTACATATACAAAGGTATTTCTGTAGTTATAGCCGGCCTTGCAGAATGCCACAAAGTAGTTTTCAATGGATTTTTTTGTTCTGTATTGTTTATTTTAAAAAATTTATTTTTTCATTCATTGATTCTAGAGAGAGGGTAAGGGAGGAAGAAAAAAAGGAGAGAAACGTTGATGTGAGAGAAACACTGATCGGCTGCCTCTTGCATGCCCTGACAGGGACCAAACTTGCAACCCAGGCACTTGCCCTGACTGGGAATTGAACCCACGACCTTTTGGTTTGTAGGATGATGGCCAACCAACTGGGCCATATCAGTCAGGGCTGTTCTGTATGTTTTTTTTTAACTTACATGAGGAATCTTCAAAATCCTAGTCCTGACAGTGTACAGTTCACGTGTACATGTTTAGTGTTGCTTTGAGGATCTTGACTTGAGAGTAACAATACTAGTAACTACCACCCAGGAAGGGATGGCCTCAATCACAGTAAATGCAAAGAGGTAAGGGGAATTGCATGCTGGGTAAGTTGTTCCAAACTCAAGGTGACTTTTATTTCTATAGATTTGTGTTGAATAATTTCTTTTTTAATCCTTGTGTAAGGACTTTTTTTTTAATTGATTTTAGAGAGAGAAAGGGGAAGGCAGAGAAAGAGTGAGAGAAACATTGATGTGTGAGAGGAATATCAATCAGTTACCTCTTGTACTTGCTCTGACTGGGGATTGAACCTGCAGCCTAAATATGTGCCTGGACCAGGAATCAAGCTCGCAACCTTTTGGTGTGTGGGACAATACTCCAACCAACTGAGCCACCTGGCCATGGATGTGTTGAATAATTTTTTGACTGGACAGAAACCACTTAGTTTTCCCTCTGTCCTTTCTGATGTATCTCAGCAAGTGGAAATATCCTGATGCTGGGGTGTGCTAGATGGAAACAGGAGGAACCCCACTGTCTTTGTCCCTAGAAGTGTGGTGTCATGGAAGTTCAAAAGTTGTTCTGGAATTTCATGTTATTTCAAAGCATAGTAGGAGTGTAATTCATCCATCTATCCTATCACAATTTGCATGCCTGACATGCCAGGCTGCCTGTACTCTGAGCTGCCTGTAACATGAAAAAGGCATATGAGTCCCTGCCCACCAAGAGCTTATAGCGTAGAGGCACGGTAGAGAAGGTCAGCAAGAGTGATGCGTTATTAACAGAAAACAAAGGCGTGCATGCAAGTGGAGCATTTAGACTCATTTGTCAGATTTTTTTTTTTTCTCGAAGCCACATAGGAGGAAGGATAGGGAAATGATATGGAAACAAAGCGGGGAATTACAGGGAAAGGTGAGAGAATTGAAATGGGTGCAGGGTACGAAGAACCACTTTCCTGCGTAGTTCTGCTGAAGGGCAATCTTGTATTTTGTGGACAATGAGACCCACAATTCCAGCTTCAGACCTGGGTGAGTTTCTCCTCTGATTTCCGGATTAAGTCATGTAACTGAATCATGATTAGGCACTTTTTCACTCTTTGGAGTCATTCCATAGGACAGACGTGCTTTGTTGTTTGGCAACCACAGACTTGATAAAGGGACAAATGACATCCTAGTTGTCCTAGAGTTGTTTGTACTCATCACTTTGTTAGAAACCACTCTAAAGACAGATATTGGCCCACCCTTCCCCCAGCTGTTTTCTCTAAAAATGCCAAAACCCTTGCGAGGAATTTCTAAAATGTAAACTCTGACTTGGTTGTATGAGGTTCAGTGAAGTAGCTGGAGGTTTTCCCAGAAGAAGGCTAAAGCAGAGTTGTCTAGACATCACTCTTTCCTTATCTAGGCAAGCCTTTCTAGGAGCTTTTCCACTCGGGAGATGAAGCTAACAGGAAAATCCGCCTGACTGCCACAAACCACTCTGGGATGAGTTCAGGTCACTCCTGAAATGTACCAGGCTGCAGTTATTGGTTTGGGAAGAATGGAAAGATCTTTGCCTCTGTTGTTTTTTTTAGTATAATAGAGTTTATTCATTTGTCCATTAAGACTTTATCAAGTACCTACTATGCACAGATAGTGCCTTTTGTCTTACAGAATCAAAGATGGGTAGAAAAGTGATATTCTTTGTGATGAATTGAACAATTGTGCATATAAGGGTATAATGACAATTTGAGTAAAGAGTTAATAGGAAAGCATCAACAGTCTAAAAAAGCAGAAGGTGAAGGGACCCACCACATGGGAAAGGGAGGCCAGGGGAAGCTTGGATGCAGTGAGCTTGAGGTAAGTATGAAGTCGTTTTGGGAGTGGACCAGATGAAGGGGCTGGAGAGGAAGCAAGGAAGGGAAGGGAAGGGGAGGGGAGGGGAGGGGAAGGGAAGGGAAGGGAAGGGAAGGGAAGCTAGTTCAGTCTGTCCCAGGGTCCGTATTCTTCGGAGCTGCCATTCCCTTGGGTTTCTGGAGAGTTCTGCTTTGGCAGATGTAAGTAAGAAGCACTAGAATTCTTTCTACACTGGCCAAGGGACAAAATGAGTAGTTTTGCTCACTAGGACCATGGACATTGGCTTTTTACCTCAAATATACGGGCCATGTTGTGTAGAGTCCTGTTGTCTTCTGTAGGACTATTGAAAGTAACACTGTGACGGACATAGAATACTCAATTTTACACTGGCTCAGTGTATTTTGTGCCAAAAAACTAAATGACTTCATTATTGCCACAAGAGAGTTATACTTTCAAACTCTAGGGGCTGTGTGTGTATGCCTGTTCTTGAAATGGATTGTATGTGTGTTTGATACCACAGTAAGCAGGTGTTTATTGAATACAAACATTGTTTAAAATATTGTTGAAGCAATTTCTTTGTAGAATTGTTTCTGCGTGTTAGGAATATTGAGCTTGTTTAAGAATGTCTCATATTGTACCAGTTTTTTTCTTGTTCAAATCTTAAAAACTTGGTTTAGATTTACAGGTTCTAGGAATTTCCTTACTTGTTTTTTAGAGAGGAGGGAGGGAGTGGTACAGTAGCCGCTCCTCATCCTTGGGGGATACATTTCAGGACCCTCAGTGGATACCTGAAACTGCCTGTAGTACCAATCCCTGTAAAAACTATTCTTTTCCTATGCGTGCATACCTATGATTGTTTAACTTATAAATTAGTCACAATATGAGATCAACAACAATAATTAATAATAAAATAGAACAATTCATAATATACTGCAATAAAAGTTCTGTGAATGTGACCTCTTTCTCTCAAAATATCTTACTGTACTATATTTACCTTTTCACTTGAAGAAAGTACTTTATGGCTCTCTTTTGGCATGTTAGGATTGCCAGCATCGCTACTTTTGCACTTGGGAACATTACGAATTAAAATAGAGGTGATTTGCACACAAATCCCAGTGGCAATACCTTGCTCTAATGCTCTCCTTGCGTACCTTGACAGTCCAACGTAATAACCAGGATGGCTACTAAGTGACCGATGGTCGGTGGCATCTGCAATGGGCACATGCTGGACAAGGGGATGATTCCCATCCCAGGTGGGATGCAGATGGGGTGGCCTGAGATTTCATCACACTAGTTAGAATGACACACAATTTAAAACATAAATTTTTTTATTTCTGGAATGTTCTACTTATTGTTTTTGGACTAGGTGGTTGTGGGATACTGGAACCACGGAAGGTGAAACCGTGGATAAGGGAGGATTGCTGTAATCTGAAAGAGCCACATAAATCATAAGTACACAGTGAAAAGTCAAAGAGTCAGCCCACCGGGGTAACACAGGCTCAGCCCAGAACTAGAGTGTCCCAGCAACCAAGATTGCCCCTTGGGCCCTGACTGGTGTGGCTTAGTTGGTTAGGCGTCATCATCCCGCAAAGCAAAAGGTGGCCAGTCTGATTTCTTGTCAGGGTACATGTCTGAGTTGCTGGTTCGGTCCCCAGTCAGGCTGTGTACAAGAGGCGACTGTTGGATGTTTCTTTCTCACTTTGAGGTTTCTCTCCTTCTCTTTTTCCCTCCCTTTCCCTCTCCCTAAAAATAAATAAAATATTTGCAAATAAAAAAAAACTGTCTCATAGAGCTCACTATCCCCTCCCCAAAGTAACCACTATCCTGACTCCATCCCTACTAAGTGTGTTTTACTTGTTTTGGGACTTAGTGTAAATGGATTCATTCATTCAGTATGTATTTTTTTGCACCTGGTTTCACTTCCTCAGTGTTATGCTTGACATAGGTTTGTCCATGTTGCACATAGCTATAGTTTATTCATTTTTATTTTTATAGTGTTAGGGCATGAAGATAGCAACATTTGCTCACACGTTTTACTTTTGATGATATTCGTGTTGCTTGGAGTTTGGGAATATTATAAATAATGTTACTATCATTATGGCCATACATGTCTTTTAGTATACATGAAATGTACTTATATTTCTCTGGGGATCACGTCGTAGAGTATGATGTCTCTAATACCAGTAGATAATTGCAAACTGTGTTCCCAGGTGGTGGCTTCAGTTTACATTTGCACTAGCAGGATATGAGCTTCCATTGTTTTACATTCTCAAATCTTAAAAAAAAAAAAAAAGAGAGAGAGAGAGAATGGCAGCCCTGGCTGGTGTGGCCCAGTGGGTTGGGCTTTGTCCTGCGGACCTAGGGGTCGCTGCTTCTGTTCCTGTTGGGGCAATGCCTGCATTGTGATGGGGGAGGGGCCCCGTTGCAGCATGTGGGAGGCAGCTGATCTGTGTTTCTCTTGTACATCGATGTTTCTCTCCCTCTTTTGCCCTCCCTTCCCTTCTCTCTGCAAATAAATAAATCAAACCTTGAAAAAAATTCTAATCAGCACTTAGTATTGCTAATCTTTTAATTCTAGCCATTTAAAGTTATTCCTACTTTAAAATTTTAAAATTGATCATTATGGTGTCTGTGTGTTTTATTTTAAAGAAATGAGACTGAGGTTTGGAGTCCAGAAATGTTGAATGAATGTCACCTGAGCCCTGGTTGAAGGGCCACTAAGGGACTGTTTTTGACCTTAACTGAGTATGGGGCAGTATCCTTTGACTTCGGCCTCCAGAATCTGACCAGGGTCCAAAAGCCAGTGGCAAACTCTGTGAACCTACAGAGTTGTTTAACCTTTGTGAACCTCAGCCTCCTCATCTGCAAAATGGGAATAATTTTATGTTCCTCACAGAGTTGGTAGAAAGAGTCAATCCACTAAAAAGCACATAGTTCCTGCTCCATAGTCATTATAAAAAAGAAGTCCCGAGGCCACGGTGAGTCACAGGAAGAAGTGGCTGGCTACATTACTTTGGAACACTCTGATATTTATTTTAGTTTATCTATTTTTAGGGGAAACACAGTTATTGCACTGAGAGCATTAGACGTCAAAACCCAATATATCCTTTATGGAACTGCCCTGTTTGATGTTCACGTGGCTCTGTGTTGTTTTGAAGAATGGCATGGTTATGGCTCAGTGGGACCATAAACACTTCTGGAGCCCAGGGCCGGTCTGGATTTGTGTGTGGCTGACACAGGGCCGTGGAGAAGGAAATCATCTTCAGCTTGTGTTTTGACACAGAGGAGTTTTGTTTTTCCTTTGTCAACTCTCTGCATCCTCCACCGAGGACAAACAAACATTCCAGCCCTGGTAAATATTGTGACTGGCAGCCTGTGTCCTTGTTTTTTCCTCTTTCACCATTGCGTGGTGCCTGTGGGTGGCATTTTAAAAAATCAGTCGTTGTCATTCTGATATTCGAGAGTCATAGCAGTTCCAGAAATGAAAAAGTGATGTCCAGAGAAATAAGAATGACAAGAGAAATTTTTCTTTTGAGGGAAATTTTGAGGCATTTCAAGGAGGGAAATTTCTGGTCATGAAGGTTGTTTGCATTTGCTCTGCTGAGTACCCAGGTTAATCATGTGGCCTCCTGAGCCTTAGCAAAGCTGCATGAAAGGCAGGGGAGCCTTGGTTCAGGTGGCTTAGTTCCTGGCTTCCCTCTGCCGGCCTCACTGTCCTTCACCTCCTCTGCCCGAGACACTCAGCTGGAATCCAGGTGCAAGCCATGCTGGGGGTAGGAGAGAGCTAGCCTTCAGCTTGCACCTTCCTAGAGTTTGACCTGATGGGCTTTCATTTGTAGTTAGCTAAGGTTATTTTTATTAGTTGAATAAAGTATATACCTAGTACATTTACTTCTCCCTTGTCTTTATTTTTGAAGAGAAAATTAGTTAAGGAAAGAAAAGGCGACAGGAGTCTAGGAATTAACAGTGCTCGGACTGGAATTAACAGTGCTCATGTTGGAATTTACACTCACGGTGTGCGTCCCTCCATGTGTCTCTTACTACCTGCAGTGTTTGGGGCAAGTTCCTTGATTTCTCTCAGCTGCATTTGTTTCATCTCTTTGTGGAGACACTCATCCTACTGTTTGAAGGTTATGTTAAAAAAGACATGTTAAAAAGCAACACTTGAGAATTGCAAAAATAATAACAGCTACAGTTACCTAAAGTGCTCGCACATATCAGATCTTTTAATCCTCACAGCAGCCCAGGGGTTGTGTGCTCCAGTGTATAGATGAGGAAGCTGAGGCAGAGATTGTTTACGTAACTTGACTAAGATTGTTCAGGTAGTAAGTGGCAAAGCTGGGATTTGAATGGGAGGTAGTTTAGTTGTAGAATCTGATCTTAATCACAATATTGCTCTTCTCCCACTCTCCCTCCAAACAACATCCCCCAGTCCCCGGAGATAACCATTTCACAGCTTGCCAGAACTCTTCCTACATAATTCGATAGGTGACCTGCCTGCTTCATGATAGCCGTGTCACAAACGTCCTTCCATGGCAGCACCTATAGCTCTCCCAAGGTAACAGGTTAACCACCTTGGCAGGAGCTCGCCATCTGGCCCAGCCTTGGCGGGGCTGGCTTTCTTTCAGAGCAGTGCAGTTCTGGCTGGCGTGCTGCCTGGGGACTGGCTTTCTTTCCCACAAACTAGCTTCTGAGAAAAACTGTGGGAAACAAATGACTTCAGAGGTTTTTAGAAACAAAAGTGCAAACTCTAACAAATTTAATCTGGCCCAAAAATGTTATTACCCAAAATCTTTAAAATATTTTCTTATAGGGTTATTCCCCCAAGGTTGTTAATCTGAGAATGATCCAGGCCTATTAGGCCTGACTTTTTGCCCCCTGATATTGGAGTTTTGTGTATTTGAGTACCGGAGTGTGGGGGTTGAGGTAAAAATATTTCTCTGGAGGAAATGAGGTCATTTTATTTAGTATTATGGCTACCACTGGGACTCTATCATTCCAGAAAGGGGATGGCAGTTCACACAGCCAAGATAAAGCTTTTAAATTAGACCAAAAGACTTTTAAAAGGTAGCAGTAGATTTTGAGAGCCACAAATATTTATTGATTGTATCTACCTTAAAGATTCTTGCTGTAGTTAAATTTTACCTAACGAGCATTGTCTTTCTAGATAGATGTTATTGTAATAGTATCCGCCTCTTTCTTTTAGTGGTTGGCATTTAAAGCCATTTTACTTTTGGTGTTAGAATGGCAGCTAGCGAAAATGTTCCTGTGTAGAGATTGCTGTGTGAGGGGGAGGCTTATCTGGCCTGGAGCAGCATGGAGACAAACCTTCATTTGTTCACAGAAGGAAGGAATGTGGCATTGTGTACCTGCCTCCCTGGATACACCTGTAGGGCTGGTTTTGCTGATGAAACCTCACTGCTCAGCACTTGACACAGGCGGTTGACCGGGCCCTGGCAACAGAGAGTCAACAGTGACTGGACCGAGGAACAGAGGTTTCTGTGTCCTCTTGCTGGTTAAGTCCCGAGTGTGTGTGTAATCTCTCTTAAGCTGGTGTGGTGAAGTCGAAACTTGGCTTATCACTGGGCCTAGATTCCCCTGGAACATATTTTAGATAAGAGCAGAAAAAATGCCAGGCCCAGCATTTGCTGTCCAAAGATACAGAGGGCCTTTTATTTTTCCTTATAGACAAAGAAAGGCACTTGGTTTAATTTTGAAAGCTGCTTGTGAATAGGCCAGAAGGCATAAAGGTGGCCTTCCTTACTTCATCTGGGTTGAATTTTTCAGCAAGTGATTTAGAAAAGGGGATGGGGGTGCTAATCCTGTTTGATCACTTGCAATGAGCTAGCCTTGAGGTTCCATTTTTTGGTATTGCCTGGCTCCCTGAAAACATCACAGGCGAGCTAGCTGGTCTCTGTTGGAAGTCCACCTTGACCTTGGGCAAGTTGCCTACCATTTCCCTGAGCCTCAGTTTTCTCACCTGTAAAAAGGGGATAATAATAAAAAGTAATGAACTCATAGAGTTACATTAAGGATTCAGATTGTAATATTTGTAGTTCTTAGAATAGTAACTAGCATAGAAGTGTTGTAGAAGTGTTTGTAAATGAAAATAAAATGGGAAATACTTTGTACAGTTATACGAAGTACTACTGAAATTTATGTAGTCATTCGAACACACAGAAATTAATCATTAGATTAAGAGAATTGTGTGTTCCTTTTTTTGGTATGTTGTAAGAATTTTTCCTTTTAAATATACATTCATTACTACTGTTCCTGTCCCTTTGGAGAGCAAAAGTATCGGGGGAAAAAACAAGTGCAGGCGCTTCCTCAGAGTATTGGTTTGGTTGTGGTCAAAAACAGGAATTATGAGTCATGAGCTCGAAATTGACAGGAATGAGCCAAGGTAAAATGACATTCAAGAACAGAGTGCATCTTTGACAAAGGGACTCTGGAACTAACCAGGTATTAAAGCAGCCCTCTCAACCCAGAGTCCATGGATCCCCAAGGCGGTCTGTGGGCAGAAATCAGGGCATCATACATTTGGGTGGGGTGAAAATGACATCTCCAATTTCCCTCACCCCTAACTGCACTTGAGCATTTCCTTCAATTATGAGTGTAGGCATCAAACCACAGCCCAGGACTTTGTCATCCATAGAAATCCTAGCTATTTTAGTATGGCATTACAGTTTGTGCGTCTCAGTACTTAGAAGTTACACTAGTTGTTAGACTACCACTATTTATTGCTATGCAGTGCCTGAACTTAGAAAAAGCATAGTTATATTATAATTTTAAGTATTTTTAAACTGTAGTTCAGTATAATTGGTTTCCTTTGTATTCTTATATATTTTATTTTATTCATTTATAAACATCATTCTGAAAGGCCCATAGATTTCTTCCAACTGCCAAATGAGTCCAGGAACAAAAACACAGTAGAGGGAGTTTTAAAGGTGAAAGGTCAAGCTGATTAGAATCTCTCAAGTGGTGCTGTCCAATAGAAATATAATGTAAGCTGCGTGCAATTAAAAATTTTCTAGTAGCTACATTAAGAAGAATAAATGGAACAAGTCAAATGAATACTAATAATTTTAATAAAATTGATTTCAATGGGCTAAATTAATTTAATAATCAATTCAACTGAATCTATTCAAAATGTCATTTCAACAGGTAGTCAGTATTAAGTTAGTAATGAGATATTTTACACTTTTCTTCATACTAAGTATTTTAAACTAGGTGTGTACTTTATACTTAGAATATATCTGATTTTGGATGCTGTAGTTTCAATGAAAATACTTGCGTCTGTATTTACATTTAACAGAATTTAGTTGGCAAAGTAGATTTGGGTCAAAATACAATTAAAAATTTTCCATTAGGTGCACTGAGTCACTAAACTTTAAGTCAATGAAGATTAAAGCCCTGACTGGTGTGGCTCACTGGGCTGAGCGTCTTCCTGCAAACTGAAAGGTTGCTGGTTCGATTCCTGTTCAGGGCACATGCCTAGGTTTTGGGCCACGTGCTGTGTTCGTGGCTTGCGAGAGGCAACCAGTTGTTTCTCTCAGACATCAATGTTTGTCTCCCTCTCTTTCTACCTCCCTTCCCTGCTCTCTAAGAGTAAATAAATTAAACCTTTAAAAAAAACCCCCAAAAGATAAAATTATTTAAGAAAAGATTAAATACAACTTAAAATTCAGTTTGACAGTCACCCTGCCACCGATATGTGACCCACAGCAGACAGCCAAACTCTAGAGTCAGGCAGCAGAAAACGGGGAAGGGGACATTCGGGGAGACTTCAGTAAGACTGCAGTGGGATCGCCTGTTACCTGGTTTAGTGAAGCAGGTGCTTGTTGGGACAATAATATGTCCCCAGAACTCCCCTGTCCCCAGACCTTCACTTCAATAGAGACAACACAGAATAGACTCTGTGGTCTGGGGCTTTGTGTGACTCAAAGATGGCTTTTACAGATTAGTAGTGGGTGGAATTTTGTAATTTCCAGTTCAACCTTTGAAGAGAGATTTACAAATCCTGGAGAGGAAAGATTCTGTTTTTTTTCCCCTTGAGCAAACTTTGGCATAATATTAGGATTTAATTTACACATGAATTTTTAGGGCTTTGTTTGTTTTACCCCATCCTCACCCGCTTGGTGTCCTGCAGGACAGGATTTCATCGTGTACCCTTCCTTTCTGGATTCCCAGTTGACCTTCCTTGGCTATTTGTCATTCACTAGCTAGGGCAGGTGCAGGCAAGTTCTTACAGTCTGTTAGGGGCTAAAGAGAATCTGCAGATCCACATGGGGGACCTTTCCCACGAAGGTTCTGCGAGGCTCCATGCTTCCCACTGGCTAAAGTTGTTAGAAACGCCTTTTCCTTTCCAGGAATGAGTTTCCAAAAGTAAGATAGGTGATTTCAGTCAACACTATGGTAGCCATTTGGGTAGTGAGCTCTACTTTCATTTGCTAATGTGTGTCTCAGATTTGGATACTGGATGTGGCTTTTTCATTTCCTTTGATTAAAATTGACAAGCTCGTAAAAAATTATGAACCAATAAAGTTGCTAGTCCTGATCCAGTTTACTGTTTCCCAGATATCAAAGTGTAAACACTTAAGGGCAAGGTAGATGTGGAGGGCATTCTGATACTGCCAGTAGGTGAATTCTGCCCATGAGTAACTCCTGATGTATTTTGCACTTTAGAGAGAATGTTAAAACTTTTAGCCCTTAGAAACCTGGACGCATGCCTCATACCTCAGCTGATTGTTATATTGTGCTAGGGCTCCTGAAAGAGAATTGAAGGGATATTTTCTGCTCTTGAGGAGTTGTAATCTATGTAAAATAAAGCAGTAAACCTGGAAAAGTATAAACGCTGACTGCCCATGGATTCTGTGTTTTTTTTTTTTTTTAATTCCACACCTAAGAGAAACTTAGCAATTTCCAGCCAAATAGTAGTAATAACAACAGAAATGGAATTTATTTATTCCTCCCACAAATGTTTAGTGGGTGCTTACTATGTATGAAGAACTGTTCTAGACTACAGCAACCAGCACAATGGACACAGTTTGCTTTTGCAGGTGTGGAGCAGATCTGATATGGCACTTGCACACTGGCATGTTAATGAGTTGACTGAAAAACATTTTATAGGTGAATGTTATCACGGCTGCAATGGAAGTATGCTCAGGAAGTGATCAATGCTCCGAAGAACACAGGTCAGATAAGGACAGACGAAGGAGCGACAGTGGCCTGCTTTGCGTATATTTTTCCCTGTGCTTCATTCACTCTGGTCTTGTCATCTTGGGATGGTGTCTGGGCCCTTAAAGGAGACTGGATGATGCAGTTGTCACTTGCTTTGGGACATAGAATTAACTGCATGATTCATAGGTAGTTAGTTATCTGTACCATCATCTTTGTGCCCCGGAGAATTTGTAATTATAAGGGATGCTAAGAGATTTTATAATGCTAAAGTCAAAACAGATTTTATGTGGTTAAAACAATTTAAAGCAACTTAAAATTTAAGCAGTTTATACAGTTGCTTAAGTATTATTTGAGGTATTGTCAATGTAAGAAATGTCCAAACCTGTAGGGAATTTTTATGAGTTTATTTGAGCCAAACTGAGGACAATTCCAGGAAGCAAAATCTCAAGGGATTGAGAAAATGCTCCAGAGAATGGCAGTTTGACACCCTATTTTATACATTATAGTCAAAGGGGGGGCCGCTAAAGGGGGTTACATGAAATCCATTGGTGATAGACTAGGGGGAGGGAGAAACCAAAGTGGGGAAATCTCTGGGATTGGGTACAAAGTAAGAGGAGTAGACAATATGTTTTTTTACACAGGTGGGTACTGGATAGATAATAGTTAACAATTAACATGATGATAATAACAATGAGGGGATTTGTGGTCTCTGCTCTAGTGGTTGTGCCCTGAGAGGTAAGGAAAAAAACCCCAGGAAATTACCTGGACATTCCAAAGGTTTGTTATTGTAGATGCTAAAACACAATAGACAGGCTCACTTAAGGTAAAGATTGACCTTTGTCAGGGAAGCAACAGGCCTAGGACGTAGGTAGAAAGTTTTAATTTCAGACCATTTTTGGTTATTTTGGGTCTCTGAGTTAGTAAGGCTGCCACAGTTGAAGAAAGATGTCTTTGCTTGTGACATAGTAATTTGTTTTTCAAATATATTGAATAAGCCGAGTCAGTATGAAATGTGCCCCTATTTTTTAAAGAGAAGATTTCCAAAATTCAAACATGGGTTTTGATTTGATTTCTTTCTTTTCTTTTTCTTTTTCTTTTTTTTTAGTTAACCCTAACTGAACTTTACAAGAATTTTCAGACTCTTGGGTCTAATACAAACTGTAGTTTAGTGAGGCTGGTCAAAAGTTACCGTAAACTCTACTTGGGCAGTTTGGATTCTACTGTAGTGAAAGGGCAAATGCAATGGGCATTTTCTTCAGGCTGTTGAAAAAGGGAGCTCTTTCATTAACGAGGGAAGTTTCAAAGTAGAGAGAGAAAACGTGGGATTTTATAGAACAAGAGAACCACTGGGAAAAGGTGAAGGTAGGCAGAGTGGTCCTTTGCAGTTAACCCTTTCTCTGAGCACAGAAGGGTCTCTAAAGGGAGGGTGTGTCTTGGACAGGCTCCCTTCCTGGAGCGCAGGGCTCAGATCCGGCTCAGTGCGGTCAGAGCCCACATTGCCAAATATTTTAGAAAAGGTTTTGCTGATTAAAGCTTTCACTTAAAAGCTTAAACGTTTCATCAGAAATGTGTGTTTATAATTAGTGTAATGTGAGCTTAATTTTATGATAGCTTGTTTCAGTGTGTTCATTTGATGATTCTTAAGATATAAATGCAGGATATTTAATCCTTACAATTTATCTTATGCCTGAATTTAGAGAAATGCTGTTGTTTATCCACCTTATTACCCCATCTTAGTTTGATCATCTGATTTGCCATTCTTTTTGGGGTTTCAGAAATTCTAAAATCCAGAGTTCCTATAGCTACAATCATGAATGTAAAGGGACATAGTATTATCTTCACATCTGCTGGTTTGCTTTGAGGAACTGTTTGCTGTGGCTTATAGTTCTAATTCTCCTGCAACATTAGGATTCTGTTTCCCTTAGGGACTGAAGGCAGCAAAAGCTGGGAAATTATTTTACATAACAATCAGGATAAAGTGTTACTTTTGTTTAAATTACCCAGGGCCTAAAGACCTTAGGGCACCAAATATAACACAATAGAGAAAGGAACCAATTTTCCTTGACATTGAATTGTAAATTGAAATTAATTAATATAAAATATCTGAGATGAAACACTTTAGTGGTAGAATTTTGAGTATTGTTTAGCTTTCATGGTTTTGTCATTTTAGATTTAAGTTCAAAAGTGTAATGTGTAAACTCATTTGCTAGATAAAATTTTCTAACTGTCCACTTTTCCTGTAGTTTCTTACTCTGTAGGTGAAAAAGTATTTTAATAGTAAAAATTCTTATGTGTTTTGTTCATTGTGGCTTGTATCTTTTGTTTTTCATTTGCTTGTGCTTGGGCTTGTTTCTTCTGGAGTCAAAGCATATGGGGGTGGTGTACTGCTGTGTGTGTGTGCGCGCGCGCGCGCGCGCTTTTTCAGGATACCGGTTTTTTGGGAAATGGATGACTGCAGAACTGCCTACTCAGGGGCAAATGGCATAACCAACAGCTCACCAAATACCTTGCCAAGACAAATAGAACTGAGTTGTCCCCGTTGGTGACAGCTTATGCCCATACTGAATTTCATTCCACCCTTGGCTCTGCCTTTCTCTAACCTGGGGAAGCTCCTTGAAACTTGTATCCAAAAGAAAACAAAGACCAAAACATGAGATAGTGAAGTTTTAGTATTCCAGTCCGGAAATAAATGATACAATGCAGGAAAAGCAGGGAACAGATTCTACCTGGCATGGAGTTCGGAGGTCAGTGTCAACAACCATGAAGAGGCAGAGAAGGAATTGCAGTTTTTAAATGTCCTTTCACATGTGCTTTTGGAAAGGTGAGGTAACACATTTTTTGTTCTCTTTCACACCCTTTCTGATTTCCAGTTGCTGCCCTTTATTCCCTGGGAGGCCATGCAGGCTTGGCAGGAAATGCTCGGGCCTCATTTTTGGAGCCCTCTCCAGGTGGCTGCTGGCCCTCTGCAGCCAGCTCATTCCACTCCCTTCCATGGATCCAGCCGCAGGCTGACCTGAGGGTCAGCCCAGAGAGCTGTCGCATGTGTTTTTCCTTTTATGTTAAAAAAAAAAAATAGCAGCGACATTTTGGCCCTTTGAGTTCTTTCAAATTTATGTGAGAAATAGAATTTTAACCTAAAAGAATTAAAAAGTATATATCACCACCCCAATTCTTGTTTTTGAAGTGTGGCTTTATTCACAGCTCTGTTTTAGCACCTAGAGCAGGACTTGGCACATACTAGGTACTTAGTAAATTTTCATTGAATGAATGTATGGCCCACAGTCCACTGGCTCAGCAGCTTCTAGGTGGTCATTACAAATGCAGACTCTCGGGCACTCCCTGGGCCTGCAGGATAAGAATGTCTAGGAGAGAGGCCTGAGAATCTGCATTTTCGGATAGTCTTCTCCAGTCAGTATGTCTCCATATTTTAGAACAGCTGTCCTACTACACCATTTCTAGTTTCCCTATTGCTTTTCATATATATATAGTGATATATATTTTCATATATATGAATAAATATATATGAATAAATATGAATAAATATATATAAAATATATATATTTATATTTTAAAATATACATATAGTGATGTGAAGATCTCAGTTTCCATTTTCTATTCCCCTTTCCCTATCTCACCGAGCAATATTATGTAATGAATATACCAAATATAACAAATGAATGCCAGTACTGTGAATATTTACCTGGTTATATACTTTTGTATTACCCAACACAACTGGGCACTGTCTATATTTTACCAATTCCCTACTGTTGGATTAGCCCCCGTCCCCAAATTTCTGTTATTTTTCTAATGCTACAAAGAAGAAGGAATTTAGGCATATAGTTTTTCTTTTTGTGAGCTGGTAGTATTTTTCTAAAAGTTTCTTGTAGAAAGGACATAAATATCCAAAGGGCTTCCTTTATGGTTTTAAAATGTGTACTTACTTATTTAAAAGACTACTGAAAAAGTTCTATGTGAGATAATGACTGTTAACTAAATTTATTGTGGTGATCATCTTGCAGTATATACATGTATCAAATTCTTGTGCTGTACAACTTACTGAATAGTGTTATATGTAAATTATATCACAGTAAAATTGGGGGGGTTAGAAATGCCAGAGATCCTGACCACCCCGCTCCCCCCAACACACACATGCGCGCGTGCACACGCACGGCATTTAGTGAAGTGTCTGGCACATAGTGGATTGTCAATAAATATTTGTTGAATAGATAAATGAATAAATGGGTGAGTGAGACAAAAACACAAAAGACTTTAAAAGCTGTTAGCATTTATATAGTTAGACTTTCAATATCTGCTATTTTGTTTAACTAGTATGTTTCCTTTTAGGGGAAAAATAATTGGGACCGCTTTTCATTAACTTCTACCAAGAAACCATAAAACAGCTTAATGGAGTAGAGCAGGGGTTCCTAAGCACTTCCCTTGGGTTAGGCCTAGGTTGGGCCCTTTGAGACAAGGACAATGTTTCTCTCTGGTACTCTCTCTCTCTCTTTTTTTTTTTTCATTTGAAAAATGAAATTTAGCGACAGTTTCTTAAGCTAGGTGATGCTAACCTGTTGTAATGGAAAAAATAATGTCCCCAGTTCACAGGTAAGTTTGAGGCCTTTGGAGTTACATGGAATTAATAGATTTCTTAAATACAGAATTTCTTAAGGCTTGTATTGTTTTGAGGGTATATGGAATAAACTGTTCCCCAAACTTATTTGACTCTGGAACTCTTTCTTTAATATATCCTGATGTTAATTCTCTATAGAATACTCTTTGGGGAATACTAAAGTGCTATTTTTCAAACTGAAGGGTGAGATTCATGATTATTGGTAGTGAAATCCATATAGTGGGTTACAACCAGAATTCACATATACATTAACACATATACATATTAGTGCATCATATGTGGTGGGGTACTGTTTCCCAAAAGGTTTTTTCCAGATATTGTGAGTGTGTTCTGAGAATTCAGAGACAGAAGAGGACATTTCAAAAGACCTGTTTCTGCATCTTCTCCCCTCAAAAGAAAAACAAAATCACATGAAAATACAGCCAATTTGACAGGAATGCAAGCATGAACACTGTAATTTCTTCTTCAATTATCAGAGCAATACTAATTTTATTTATTCAACAAGCACTTACATAGTACTCACCACGTGGTATCACCATTGTGAGCATTTTACAAATATTAACTAATTTGATCTGCATAACAGCCCTGTAGGGTGTATGTACTTCTGTTATTGTCCTTGTTTTATGGGTATAAAAAGTGAAGTACTTGCTAGCATTCTTTATGACATAATTAACTATAAGAAAGTGACAGTAGTAATTAGTATGTATAACTTTGACCTCATATTAAGTAATGGTAATTAAAAACAGAAGCTTATCATATTACATTAGAGTTGTGATCGTGGACAATATTCTTTCTGGCCCCATAGTAATGGATTTGGGGGGGTAAAGCAAATTATTTATTATAGGTTTGAACCTAGAACCATCAACTGAGGACTATTTAAAGAACACAGTTCTCTAGAACATGAATAAGCCTTCTTCAAATATTCCTTGCTAGTTTCTGGCCACCGCATGTGATGGCCAGTGATCCTCAGTAAGGAACATTCACCAGTGTCAGAATTACTCCTTACGTTGATTTTGTACCTGTCTTTCTTGCAAATGAGAGTAGAAGTGACACTTCTCAGTAACTATAGCACAGTGTGTATAGTGACATGCTGAGCAGTCAGGCTCCTGGCCACAGGAGAGGAAGGTGATGCAGTTTAGGACACACTGCCCCCAAATATTGCACCTTGTCTTATATTTCAGGGTGAAGGAGTTTGGGAAATGGCATTTGCAGGAAGGACTCTCTGCCCTTTCCCTGAAGAAGGTCATATGACCCATAGCTGGGGGAAAGGAGCTTCCTTATCTCCTGGGATGAAGGGGAAGACACTGACAGGAATGAACATACCTTAATGTGCTCTAGTTTGCAACTGTTTGCTCATATCCTTGTCCTGTCACAGTTAGCAGGACTTTACTCTTCATCAAACCTAGTGTTGCTGGTAGAAATGGGATTCTTCCATGCAGGTGCAAGAAACACTTTTCAGGAACCCATGTTTAGGAAGATGAGGTGTAGAAGTAAGATTTTTTGGAGGTGAAGCTAACGTAAAGGACTGTCCCTAGGTGCCCAGTGTCTCATCCATGACCAGATGGCTTAGCTCCGTCCACAGTGGAAGAAGTCCAGCCTTGTCTTCACCAAGCCCAGAAGAAGAGCTGGGGTCCAGAGATGTTGTGCCATTATCCGACATTGGCAGGGTGTCCAAAGCTGCCATAGTTCAGTTCCGTCCATGCCAAAGCTTAGTCCAGCTCAGTGCCTGTCCCTGTCTGGCTCTTTTCTCAGTTCTCAGTTCTCTGCTCTTTTCTGGCTGGTGCCACCCTCGTGTCTCCAGGCCCGTGCTTGGAGCCTCACAACTGCTGCAGGAAAGAATGCACAAACTAACCTCACAAAATAACTGGCAAACATGTGCTACCGAGAGGGGCCATTGTTAAACTTTGATTATATTACCTTGGGCTTGGGAAATTCCTGGCTGGCTTTCAAACTAGCCAATCCCTTCGAGGGCTTGTGCTGACATCTCCCTTTAACCCATCCCTTTCTTAAATCTTCTGGGGTTCTGTGTCCCTTATCCAATCTGATCCTTTTCCCAGGCTAGATACCTTTCCTGTATGGTTATCATCTTGGCTCCTGTGCATGCGCCCAACAGAGGAATTTCACTCCTGCCTAATCCCTGCTAATGGCCCATAGTGTACCTCTCTCCCCCCCCCGCCCCCAGCTTGGAAAGCTGGTCTTAGGGGTGGAGAAGTCCCCTTTGGTGAAGGATGTAGCTCTTCTCTGGGTGTCTCAAGCTGTAACTTCCAGGCTTAGGCTTAGGCTTAGGCAGTTTTGTTCCCTTCTCTTTTGTTAATATGTCTAACTAGCTGCCCACGCTAACACTAACATTTATAAAAGTTCAGGTTTAACTGCTTCTTGGGGGTCTTCATTTTCTTAGGAAGGCTCTCAGGTCACTTAAAACTTATACGAGCCCTTGCCAGGTAGCTCAGTTGGTTAAAACGCCCTCCGGATTCACCAAGGCTGTGGGTTTGATCCCCCAGTCAGAGCACACACAAGAAGCAACCAATGAATGAATAAATAAGTGGAACAATAAATAGATGTTTCTCTCTTTCTCTTTCCCCCTTCCTCTCGCTCTAAAATCAGTCAATAAAAAAATTATATAAAATAAATTTGTATACTTTTTTCCTTTTAATGTTTACCTGTCTTTTGATTCAGATCCCTGGTTGAGAACTGAGAAGAGTAGAAGGAAAAGACTTTTCTTCCACCACAACAGAAAGTGGCATTCTCTGAGAAAGTTAATGCTCTTCCTTTAAAGCCCCATAACCACTGAAAAACACTGTTGACTCCTAAAGAGGGTTATTTTATTTGCTTATGAGAGAAGCAAAACCCAAGAGCTTCTGACTATAGAGTTGTGGCTCTCATTTATTGGTGTTAGAGTAGCAGTGGTTCTCAACAGGGTCAATGTTGGTCTCCAGAGGACATTTGGTGATGTCTGGACACAGCTTTTTTTTGTTGTCACAACTGAGAGGGCGCTCCTGGCACCTAGAGGGTAGAGGCCAGGGATACTCCCCAAACATTCTACAATGTATAGTACAGTTTCCCACAACACAGAATTATCCAGCCGCAAATGCAGATCATGGAAACTTGCTTCAGAGCAATCTGATGTAATTCTGTGTTAGTAAACTGTCTTGGTTTTTTAACTAGGAGCGATAGTATTCTGATTATCTTATCCTTGATTTCATTAAAATTCCTTTTCTTGTATACTGTTTCATTTCCATTTGCAAATTATTTGAGGGCAGGGGCTGCAGTGGAGAGAAGAGGTGAGAGATGGTGTCCACTGACTGGAAAATTGTTGAATTTGGATGGAGCTGTTTCGGGTTTGGAGTTTGTGAGATGTTGAGTGACCTTATGTGGAAACATGCTATGAGCAGACTAAATCATGGTAATATATTTCAGGTTTTCCCAGGTTGGGCAGTGTTGTAAGTGCTTTGCATATGTTTTGCTTACTTATAATATCCAATAAAATTCAGAACGTTACCTATTTTAAAGATGAGAAAAGAATCCCGATAGATTCCCTAATTCTTCATTGAAGTATGGCATAGATAGAAAATTCTTTGAGTGGGCATTTCTAGTGTTGCTCTCCTTGAGAACTGTGTTTTGTTTTGGATAAAGAGAAGTAAGGTTTGGAGAACTCCTTCTGGAGTGTGACTCTGGAGAGGAAAGGTCTTCTTTCCCTGCTGGTCGCCTAGCCCAGCTCTTGGCATTTGGTTGCCAATGATGTGGATTCTGTTATTAAGAGCCAAAGGGGTAGGATAGACAACAGGCAATCAGCAGCCTCTCTCACAATGATACTCAAAGATTCCTTTCTGATTTTTTTTTGGTCACATAATATTCTTCTTTCTTACTTTATGTTTTTCTTAATGTCCTCAGACTACAAAATGATCCAGAAACTAAGTAATATTACAAGCAAGCATTTATCAGTTGGCCATGCTGTGCTCCCTGATGTTCAAAGAATAGGAAGAATGTCAGCTGTGCTTCCAAATCCTTATTAGCCCCAAACTCGACACCATCACTGCTTAAATCTTTTTACTCCCCAAATCAATCACCCTCTTTTTTTGTAGGGTCTTAGATGCAGATGACACATTCTAGGGACGATCAGAAGGGCTGCTCTGAGTGGTGGAGGAGTTGGAGTTGGTATTTCATACAGCCCATATCACTACTGCAATAGTTTAGGTGGGCTCATAATTGAACATTCACTATTGAAATATTTTCTCTGAAGTTAGAAAATGAGCCATCTTTAAGACCATTTGACAGCATTTCTTTGGAATACTTTTAAATGATTCAGTGTGTCTGTAAGGAATTCAAGATTGTCTATAGTTGTCTACAGTTAGCTGTTTGTAATTTGTCCGGAATTAGTATCGGTAATTTTTCTGGTTATTGACCCCCCGCCCCCACAATGTAAACATGAGAGAGTATGAAATAATATTGGTAGTAAAATGTAGTTTGTATGTTTTTGAATAATAAAGACTATACATTTTGCTATTAGTCTTCCTACCCATAGTAATAGTAATGCGAACATATTCAGGACTTGCAAACGGCAATTTAAAAAAAGGGGAAATAAATAAAATGACTCTTTATGTCCAACGGAGGGTCCACAGTAAGTTCAAAACAGTGATGATCTGAATAAACTATTTCATGTGTGATCTTAAAGTTTAAAGAGTAATTAGATGGGTTTATGTTGTTCTCTTTAGCTACATAGGCATGATGAAGTGATTTGAGGGGTGGTCAGAGAAGAATTCCTAATGCTAATGTTTACTACAGTGGCTTAGAGTGGCCTAAATTAATGAGTTAAACAGGACAGGATGTAACAGAGAGAGTTCTCACTGTTTACCTAGAATGACTGCATCCACAGTGAAAACATGCCCCACCCTCTGCTCCAAAGACTCAAGCAGAACCTTTTAGTCTCTAAGGACTGCCGTCCCTTTGTGTTTTACCATCTTACCACAGCAAAATGATTTCAGTGAATCAGTCTCATTTGAGGAAATGCTTAATGAGTCTTGGGAAAACTATAAATAAATCTTGTGTCACTGTTACACTGAAAAACAAGTACATCTTGAGGCTTTAGATAATTAGGATGCCCCACCTATGTTCAATACTAGCAGTCTGCCTTCACGGGTTCGTGTTTGATACTTTTTATTTTATTTCATTCTGGGCTTTAAATTGACATGTCTAAATGCAGAAGGGCAAAAAGCATTAAGTTTCACTGAATATGACTAGTGGGGAGGTTGTCATTTTGACAGTGTTGTAAGACTAAAGGCGACATTCAGAGGTTGGCCATCCTTTCACAGGCTCTATTTAATACTTTAATCACCTTGAGCAGATGAGTGAGAACAGAGCCTTTGTTAAACGTTTCTAAAGAAGGATATTTCAAAATCCAGTCCTCCCATCTTGTAACACTAAAGCTAACTAAGGTAAATTGAAAAAAATTATTCCTTTCCACAGATCAAGTTCTTTATTTCTCAGGAAAGCACTATTTTTGTTTTTAATTTGGATAATTTAAAAAAAGGCTTAATAGCTTGAAGTTTATCTTGTACATATGTGAACTTGAGAGGAAATTATGATTATATTGACATTTAATATGCAATATACTTCTTAAGTTTAGGGCATATGGTAAAATAATTCACTCTTAGGAGAGTATTATTTTGTTCATATTCTTTTGATTCTGACAACTATTTTTCTAAAAAAACCCTAAGGAAAAAATAAAATGAAATTAAAAATAAAAGAATTGCTATATTTCATTTTTTTTTATTAGATTGACAAAGCCTGATTTCAGTCAAATAACTTCTGGGCTAAAGTAACCATCTAAAAATTTTATGCAATTTTGTTATCTATCTCTTTCATTACCTTTGCAATAGCTGCCCTGTTTGTTGGAAGTTGATTAAGTTGGAAATAAAAAATAAACGAAATCAAATAAAAATTGTGTTTAAAAGTTGTATTTAGCAGGTGAGGGACAGTGAGTTGTGGGCATCCTTATCCACAACAAGCCATAGTGAAACACAGGGGCACACAGGTGCCTCCGGTTGCCATGGCTGCCTGTGGCCACGTGTGCACCCATCATCCACAAACTGGCCTACCGAGGGTGTTAGTTCTTAGCTCCTTCTCTCCCTGTGGGCAATCAGATAACCTCCAGGAAAACACTGACTTCCAAACAATTTCCTGCCAGCTGGGGAGGGAGGGGATTTCCTTAGCTGAACACTGTGCACTGTCATTCAAAACAGACAAAGACAGTGAGCCTTGGAAATTTGAGGGAAAAGGGCAAGGGAGATGTGACCAGGAAGAGCAAGCAGGCTGAGATCTGCAGACAGGTTGAAAGCATTTTCAAGGTATTTGGCTGCCGTTCTTTTGACAGCTCTTTGAAATCTCAAGGAGTAGTACCTTGGTATTGGAATTTATATATCAGAACATGGGTCTTTCTCCCCTTTGCTGGTTTACTTTCTTGATGAGCTTCTCTTTGTGGTATTGCCACACTGGTAGAGGCTGTGCTTTTGGTAAGCTGTACAAACTTACTCATCTTCAAGATGAAAGAAGCTGTCTGCAGATAAAATTAGATATAATTTTTTTTAACAGTTTGTTTCAAATTTTGCTTAATTTTCTTTATTTTATTTTTGGTTGGCAAGGTAAATGTAATTCTTCTTTGCTATATTGAGGACTCCACTTCTTGGTCTCTTTGCTTGCTAACCTCACTTCTGAGTCCCCTCCGTTCCATCTTTGCTATTTAAAGACAGTCAAGGAACAGGGTACTTTGGAGAATCCTCCTTCCATAACTAATCGGATTAATTGAAATGTACTCACTTCTCAGATGAAAGATAACATATCTATCTACATAAGAATTGATTTGTAGTTGACCTGCTATGAATCACAGGCATCTACTGAAATATGGATTAATTCTGACTGCTATTTTTCCCATTTTTAAAAATATATAATTTTTATTATATATTGTTCCATTACCATAGTCCCCTTATACCCTCCTCTGCCCAGCAGTCACCACACTGTTGTCCATGTTCATGAGTCCTTTTTCCCTTTTGCTCAGTCCTTCCACCACCTAACCTCCCAACCACCCCACTAGCTGTCATCTCTTCTCCATCTATGAGCCTTTTTCAGGTTTTCTTGTTAGTTCAGATTGTTTGTTAGATTCCACATATGAGTGAAATCATATGGTATTTGTCTTTCTCTGATTGGCTTACTTCACTTAGCATAATGTTCTCCAGGTCCATCCATACTGCTGCAAAGGGTAAAATTTTCTTTCTTCTTTTCTTTTCTTTTCTTTTTTCTTTTCTTTTCTTTTCTTTTCTTTTCTTTTCTTTCTTTTCTTTTCTTTTTTCTTTTCTTTTCTTTTCTTCTCTTTTCTCTTTTCTTTTCTGTTCTTTTCTTTCTTTTCTTTTTTACTGCTGAGTAGAATTTCATTGTCTAAATGTCCCATAGTTGTTTTATCCACTTATCTGTTGGACACTTGGGCTGCTTCCATAACTTGGCCATTGTAAATAACACTGCAATGAACATGGGGGTGCTTATGTCCCTTTGAATTAGTGTTTTGGGTTCCTTCAGATATATTCCCAGAAGTGAGATTGCTGGGTCAAAAGGCAGATCCATTTTTAATTTTTTGAGGTATCTCCATACTGCTTTCCACAGTAGTTGCACCGATCTGCATTCCCACCAGCAGTGCAAAAGGGTTCCCCTTTCTCCACATCCTCTCCAGCACTTGTTTTTTGATATATTGATGATAGCCATTCTGATAGGTGTGAGATGATATCTCATTGTCGTTTTTATTAGCGTTTCTGTGATGATTAGTGCCGTTGAGCATCTTTTCTATGTCTGTTGGTCACCTGTATGTGCTCTTTGGGTAAGTGTATATTCAGGTCCTTTGCCCATTTTTTAATGGGGTGGTTTGTTTTTTTTTTTGGTGCTGTGTTTTGTAAGTACTTTTATAAATTTTGGATATTAATCCCTTATCAGATGTATCGATGAATATGTTCTGCCATTCTGTGGATTGTCTTTTTTTTGTTGTTGTCGTTGATGATTTCCTTTGTGTGCAAAATCTTTTTCGTTTGATGAAGTCCCATTTGTTTATTTTTTCTTTTGTTTCCCTTGCCTGGGAGATATATCCAGTAGAAAATTTCTATGAGCAATGTCTGAGATTTTGTTGCCTATGTTTTCTTCTATGATTTTTATGGTTTCGGGTCTAATATTTAAGTCTTTGATCCATTCTGAATGTATTGTTGTGTGTGGTGTAAAAAGGTGGTCTAGTTTCATTTTTCTGCACCTATCTGTCTACTTTTCCCAACACCATTACCATCTTCTTTGTGTATTTCATAGGCAATGCCCTGCCTCCAAACAATTACAAGATTTGTAGACCCTTGGAAAACTTGTTGGCCTAAGCACAATGTCTGTGGTGCTGGTGGATTATGATACTTTTTCTTAAAACCTTTCCATGGCTCTTCATTGATTTCAGGATGAAGGTCAACATCCTTAACCTGGTTCTGCATGATCTGACCTCTTTGTTTTGTTGCCTAACAAAACCACCAAAGCTTAGTGGCTTAAAAAAATAAAAACAATAACTTCTTATTTCTCATGAATTTTTGAGTTGGCCAGATAGTTCTTGGGCTTGTTTTACCTGGGCTGACTCATATTTTACATTCAATAGGAAAGGTGAGTGAGCTAGATAGTCATGGTGGTTTTCCTTACTGTCTGGTCTTTGGTCCTGGCTGTCCACCGAAGTTATCTTGATTCTTGTCCACATGGTCTCTTTACTTCCAGTAGGGCTAGACTGGCTGGCTTTTTTACTTGGTGATTTCAAAGCAGCATTTCAGAATAGTGAAGGTAGAAACAAGGTCCCTTGAGGCCCAAGCTATGGCAGTCATACTGTCACCTTTTCCACGTTCTGTTGGTTAGAGCAAGTCTGACGTCAGCCAACATTCAGAGGTTGAAGAAACAGACTCCACCTCTTGATGGGATTTGCTGTAGAGAATTCAGTGTGCCAAGCCATTCCTCTCAACTCTTTCCATATGTCCCCTTTCACTGTGTATTCTGGCCACTAAGTTTTTTTCAGTTCCTTAAACTTAGCTTGTTTTCCAGACAAGCTGAAATAAGTGGCCTGAAATAAGTATTTCTCTCCACCTGGAATATTCTTTCTCGCCTATTTTTTTCCAGCTAAGTGCTGCACATACTAAAGATCTCAGCTTCATTGTCACTTAATAAGGGAGCTCTTCCTTGCCCATACCCTAGGTTTAGGGAAATATAATCTTCTTTGATGTAATAATTTCTTTTGCTTTCATTGTCATAGCATCACCCATCACTCCTTTAAGAATTATTATTTTTTATCCTTCCTGATAAACTTTAAACTGTAGGAGGCAGGACTAGTATCTATCTTGTTCTTACTGTATGTCTAGTACCCAGCACAGTGACTGGCTTATAATGGCTGGTGTTAAAGAAATATTTGTAGAATGCACATCCAATTGGTGTAGATTCATTATTGGTATTTGCTCTCAAGATGATTTTGATGTTTTCTTTTGGAATATCTTTCTCATTCTATATCCCTTCCCCCTTTATTCCTTTTTGCTCAGCCCAGCAATCTGTTCTCAAAGAAAGAGCCCACTAGAAGAGGACGTGGTGATATAATTAGGTTGGAAATCTTCCTCTTAGACTTACTGAGTCATTAGACCCGTTAAATCACTCGCTAACATCAAGTGAATGTTTTGAAAAAGTCTTACCTGTAGTCTATAAAATAGGTGGTTACAGAAGCTAATTTAAGAAAGGCTTTACTTTAGCTCATCCGCCCTATTATTTCCTTCTTTTCTGAACCTATATTGCATTTAGAATCGGTTTGTCAGCCTAATTGCTCTCTAATTATTCCATGTGCAAGTCTCAGCTTCTCACCTAGATTCAGCTCTTTGAAGGAAAAGGAACATGTTTCATACCTCATTTATTTTCTTCTTCACAGTGCATACTATGATAATTAATTAATAAACACTGGCTCATCCAAGATGTCTTGCTCCTTTTTTTACTTCAAATACTATATTTAGTGCTTTGTTTCAGAGTTTCAATGAGTATATATTCTAATCTAGGTGGCTGTGGTAGCCAGCCTTCCAGAGCTCTCCACCCTTATTCCTGCTCCCAACAAATCTCACTTCTTGTATTCATGCCTTGTATAGGTCAATCTTGCAGTGCAGAGGGCTGACTTTTTTTTTTTTTTTTTTTTTTAATAAAACTGGATCTTCTTTATTTTGCATACTTTAATTTTGGAACAAAATAAACTACAAAAACCTCCACACTATAAGAGGACTGACATTTGAGCCAATAAACTGTGGTGTAAATGACAGCATATCACTCGCAAGGCTAGGTCACAACAGGTATTGTGGCAACTTGCTCTGTGGTAAGCCAGTTGCCGCGTTATGAGGATGTGAAAGCAGCCTTTGGACTGGTCCACATGGTGAGGAGCCCAGGTTTCTTGCCAACAGCCTTATGATAAGCCTTTTGAAAGGCAGATCCTCTAGCACCAGTCAAGCCTTCAGATGACTATAGCTCTGGCCATCATCTTGCCTCAACAATGTGAGAGCCCCTGAGCTGGAACCATCTTGCTAAACTGCTCCCAAATTCCTGACCCACAGAAGCTGTGTGAGATAGTAAAGGGCTGTTGTGGTTTTAGGCTACTATACTTTGGAGTAATTTGTTACACATCAATAGAGATCTAATATGTCAACTATTTCGCATTCTTTCTGGACTCTTAAGAAAAGAACTTGGCCTTTGTCTGCAACTGGATTGGCTGAGTTTAGCTCTGGAATAGGTCCTCCCAGCCATACATAGTTATACAATATAATGAGTTATTGAGAGAAGTATGACTATAATCTTTCCTGGATGCTCAACTTTCAATGGAACACTTAGTCAGATGCTACTTAGAGACAGGTAGGATGGTCTCGTCTCTCATATCATTCCTACATCATAAGATTAAAACTTTGCAAAGATAGAACTGTTAAGTAAATGAAGTCTGCTCCAGGATAGTATAGATTAATCTATACTTAATTATGAATCAGCTTTGGTTGCGAGTAATAGCATAAAAAGGAAGGAGAATTTATTATATGGAAAGAGGACCATCTCATGAAGCTTAAAGGTAAGGATGGAGTAGAGCCTCATGAAGGTTCTGGAACTGGAATAGAAAGTTGCAAGGACTCTACGTGTTCTTTGCCTTGAATATATTTTTCTCTAGATGGTCTTTCTCTGACTTTTCATCTTCAAGGTGGAATTTGGAAGCACTACAGCCTCCTAATTTATTATGTGACAGTTTTAGTCACACAGAGGTTCTGTGTTGTAGTTTTCTCAAAAGAATTTGGTAGTTCCTTGGCCAGATGTTCATTTCTGAGCCAGTCAACCATTGTGTGTGCAGGGAAGATAAGGATGGGAGCGTGTTGGGGGTGAAGGATGGAGGACCATAGGGCTACCAGTAACACATTCCTGTTAATAGTATATGTGTGTTGAGGGGGAGATACTGAAGGAGACTAGATTCTAAAGAAGAAGTTTGTGGGACTGACAGGTACTTGAAAGGTATCTGTATCAGAGGAGAGAACTCAGTTTAGAAAACATGATGTACCATCTCAGCTTCATAAAGTAGCAAATTCTCAACCCATTATTCTACAAAGCAGAGATCACTGATAAAGTCTATTATTTTCCTCCTCTTCCTCCTTCCTACTTAGATCCTGGATTTATACTTTTTACAACCAAGAGCTTTAGTATTTGAGGGTATAGTAATACTTACCACATACCCTAGAAGCCAAAATAAAAGACTATATTGGTAATGTACTTTTGTGATATTTTAAGGAAAGTCAGTATTGTTGGCTCGTCAAAACTGTGACCTGTAAACGTGCATTTGAAAGGGTAGAAGGAATAAGAACAATTGTTCTGGTCCTTGTGAATTCAGTCATCTCTTGGAGTTTGGGCTGAATCATGAGACAGTTCGGATGTTCTTATTTGCCACGTAGGACTTAGGGTCAGGGTGTCTGAAATACTTCCTCACAAACGATACAATGAAGTAATTTCAATAGAACATAATCCGTAAGTCTCCAACAAGGCCTTCTTTGCATTCTTGTAAGCAGAACAGAAGAAAAAATAAGCAAGAAAATGATGTATAGATTAGATGTAAAATGTGCAAGTTTTGAAGTGTTCTTTACTGAAAAATAAACATAGTGAAAGCTTTCGAAGTGTTTGTAAATATTGTCCACAAACAGGTAGTTTAAAGAGGTTCCAAAGTGCTCAGATTCTCAATATCTTAATTTATTTCTGTGGTTTATTTTCTGGAATGTTTGGCAACTCCAAACTTCAATGAAGTCTTTTTATATGTGATGGTATTCCAGAGGGGAGAGTGTATTTTAAAACACATGGTTTAATTTGTGTTATAAGGCTTTGCTATGAGTGTACATCTATGCTAATTATAGTGCAATGAAAAGTCAATTGTAAGAAAATACATGTGGAGATTTTCACTGTGCTGTACCCAAAGTTGTGTGTAAATTCACACGTAATAGCAGGTTTCCTTGTGCCCTGGGGAATAATGTGTAAGTTTTTACCCTGTATTATAACTTGAAAAGAAGTTGAAGAGAACATAAGAATATAAGCGGCATTTTGATAAATACCCCATCTGATTAGAAGAAGCTAGTAGTAAGGGCCAAAATATACTTGGAAAAACTTAACGCTTACTTTAGATACAAGCATAGTTTTTTGTTTTACAGAGTTTGTTTATAAGAAACTTACCTTTACATACCCTTCTAGGAAGTGATTTACCCTTTTAGGGCAGGTGTGAGGTACACAAGAGAAATATTATCTCGTTTGCTGATGAAGGAAACTAGAACTTGGTCTAACTGCTTGCCCGGTCACATCACTATTAGTACATCAGAGAATGGACTAGAGCTTAGGACTTCTGACCCAGCCCATTTCCCACTTAGAGCCTTTTGGTGCCCTCAGCTTCTTACTCCAAATAGTTACCCTGAGTAGGTTTGCCCTGAGGCCCCTTGTTTGTAGGATTTCTTTTAGTTTTTCACTTTTACAGCTTTTGAAGCATGAAGGGATCTCAGTGGCTGTTGCCCCTAATTCTGTTCTCAAACTGTAGTCTTGGTGTGCTGGTTAATGGTTACCAACCCGCTCTGGGCAGGGAGTGCTGATTTGTAGTGTTTGCCCTTTTCCATTGTGTGACTATTCCCACCAAGGCCAGTATTAAGTGACTATATGCAGGCACTGAACGCAGCTAGGAAGAGTTGCATACAATTGGCTCCTTGGTGATAATACAGGTGACTCTTGCCACCAGTGTATTCCATTCGCAGTGAAACATAATGACTGATAATATAATAACCCTAAGTGAGGGTGGATAATGGTTCATTGGGATTAGGAGTTTTAAAAGCTATTTTTAAGAGGAGAATCAAGATGGTGAAGGAGTGAGTGGAAGTCACACTGACGTCCTCCCAGGACCAACCTGGAATTACAACGAAATTGTGGAAAAATCACCTGGAACAAACAACTGAACAATAGTGAGAGAGGAGCCTTGTAACTTCGGAGACAGAAGAATCAGCTTTAGTGCACTCTAATTGGTAAGGAGTGCAGTACAGGCCTGAGATGGCGGCCGGGGCGCCCATGGGTGGCAGCATCAGAAGGATATTGAAACGGCCAGTGGGATCCCCCTGAGAAGAGTGGGGTCTAAACTAAAAGCTGGGATCTCTAGCCCACAGCACCGGAGCCCAAAAAGTACACAGATAACAGCCAGCTGTGAAAAGCTGCAGGGTTGCTCTCGGCCAGAGACAGGTGGCTGGAGACGCAAAGAGCTTCTATAGGGCCAGTGCAAGATTTTTATTTGCAGCCACTTACTCTGGTCTCCGGCAAAGGCAGGGGCAGAGTGGGCTAGAGACGCCTGAGGAGAGAATGGGGAAGGAGGCTTTGGGGAGAGAGCTGAGAGTAGCTGGCAGGATCTCAGTGCTGACTCATTCCATGCCGCAGCAGCCATCTTGCTCAGGCAGAGACCACACCCCGTGAGCAGCACCAGTGTCCAAGGACCCAATAACCCCGCCCCGAGGAGGGACTCTGCCCCGCTCTGAGCTGTCTAAGGTGCCCTGCTGAGTGCAGAGTGAGTAGATTAACAGCTGAAGGAGACAGCCACAGACAGTGGATTACTGGAACTCTCGAACAGACTGCTTACGGTCAGAGAGGGTCAACATCTGACATCATCAGAGGCAGAGCCAGAAAGTAAAACAGCAGTCTCCAATCATAGAAGTTCACACCACAAAGTCAGGAAATCAAGAAACAGAAGCAAAAGAGAAGAGTCTCACAAATAATGGGAAGACAAAGAAATACTCTCCACTAGAAGGGAAAGGAGGAATCTCCAGAAAGAGAACTGAATGAAAGAGAGGCAAGTAAACTATCAGATATTGAGTTCCAAACAATGGTTCTAAGGAAGCTCAATGAGCTCAGTGAGCTCAGAGAGAATTACAAAAAACTACAGGGAAACTATGAGGAACTTACTGCAAAGTATATCAGCATGAAAAAGGACATAGGAACTATCAATAAGAGACAAGAGGAAATGAAGAATACAATTTCTGAATTGAAGAACACAGTAGAAGGATTAAAAAACAGGCTAGATGAAGCTGAGGACCAAATCAGCAAGCTGGTGGACAAGGTAGAAAAAAGCTCCCAGAAAGAGCAAGAAAATGAAAAAAGACTCAAAAAGAATGAAGAGGCATTTAGAGAAATTCAGGACAACCTGAAATGTAATAATATCTGTATAATAGGGATACCAGAGGGAGAAGAGGATGAGGAAGGGATAGAGAACCTGTTTGAAAAAGTAATGATGGAAAACTTCCCTAATTGGAGGAGAGAAAAAGTCCCACAAGCCCAGGAAGCACAGGAAGCACAGAAGGTCCCATTCAAGAGGAACCCAATGAGGCCCACTCCAAGACACATCATCATTAAGATGGCAAATCTCAAAGAGAAACAGAGAATCCTAAAGCAAGCAAGGGAGAAAGAGGTAGTAACATATAAGGGAGCCCCGATCAGGCTAGCATCTGACTTCTCAGCAGAAACACTGCAAGCCAGAAGGGAGTGGCAAGAAATATTCCAAGTCATGAAAAGCAAAGGCCTGCAACCAAGACTGCTCTACCCAGCAAGGCTCTCAATTAAAATGGAGGCGAAATAAGGAGTTTCCCAGACAAAAGGAGGCTAAAAGAATACACCTCCACCAAACCAGCACTACAAAATATGCTAAAAGGACTGCCTTAAGATGAAGAAAAAGTTTCTATGAATACCCAGTTCCTTTCACAGTTGCCAATACTTGATATTACCAATATACTTAGTACTCATTAGTCTGATTGTGACAAGGATGTTATTTTAATTGCTCCTTTACTATTTGTTGAAACTAAACCTGTTTTAGTATATTTCTTGCCTATTTCTATTTTTTTTAAAGCTTTAAATGACTTTTTGGTATTCTTTACCCATTTATTGATTAAAGGTTTGTAGAACCTTTTTCCCTTAAAAAAAACAAACCCCAAAAACCTATTAACCAGGTTTTAGATGTGTTGCAAATACTTTTCTATTCTATTCCTTGTCCTTTAACCTTTTTTGTATGTATATTACTATATAGTTAAATGTTTAATATAGTCATATTGTCCATATTTACTTTATAGCTTCTGGGGTTGAATATTTTACTTCAGGTTATGAAAAGTATTAGTTCTGTTTTCTTCTAAAACTCCTTAGATTCTACATATTGATTTTTAACTCACCTGAATATTTCTTGTATAATGTGTGAAATAGGGCTCTATATTTGTTTTATTTCAAGTAATAGTGATCCATGCACCCTATTTGTTGAATAAGCCATATTTTACCCATTGATTTGAAATATCAACTTAATCTTACATATATTAACCAGATATATACGTTTGTCTTTAGAATGCTCATTATATTTCATTGATCTATTTGATTATTTCTGTGCTGATGTCATTTTGGTTTAATTGCTGAGACTATAATGGTTTAAAAAATTTTTTAAATAATTTATAATTAACTTTGACATTTAAAAAAATAAATAAAATCAATCTGCATTTAAGAAAGAAAGAGAGAGAGATTGAACTCCTACCTTTTGCGACAACATAGATGGAAGTGGAGAGTATTAAGCTAAGTGAAATAAGCCGATTGATGAAAGAAAAATACCATATGATCACCTATAAGTGGACTCTATTCAACAAAATAAACTAATGAACAAAATAAACCACAGGCACGAAAACATGGAGCAGATTTAAAGTGACCAGAGGGGAGGGGGAAAGAGGACAATGGTGCAAAGAAGGGGAAGGGAGTAGAGAAAGAACATGTCTGAATGACCCATGGACATGGACAACAGAGTGGGAATTAACTGTGGGAGTGAGGGGTGGGGGTGGGATGGGTGGAAGGGGTAAAGGGGGAAATATTGAGACAACTGTGATAGAATAAACATGATTTATAAATAAAAAAACAAAAAAGCTCTTTTACATTATTTACATTTTACATTATTTAAGGAGCTGTCTCAAATAAGTGCTGTTACTCATCCCAGTCTTTATTTCGAAGCATTTCGATTCTCTCAGTCTCATTGGTCATCTCGATGGGATCTGGGGTTATCTAAAACCGTAGCGTGGAGTTGGTTCTCAGTGGCATGTCTAAGATCTGAACCTGAGTCTTTCTGATTCTAGGGTCTTCATTTGTAATTATTGTAAAATATAATTATTTAAATGGTTAAACATTGATTGCATTCCCCATAAGCTTTCTCTTTTCCAGTCATAAATATCCATACTTCTTATGAGATAACTCACTAATGTATTCAGGTTAATGAGCATCTGTTGTGTGTCCAGTGTGGTTCTCTGCACCAGGGGTGTGTCAGGGAATAAAACAGTAAAATATCCTTGTCTTGGTTGGCGGGATAGACAACAAATTCATGTAAAAGTAATGAATGTTGCATGTTAGGAGGTGAAAAAAAATTGAAATAAGGTGATACTACCCCCTGAGATCACACAATTTTCAGACCTTCTGCCTTTGCTGACTGCCTCTCCTGGAAAGGACGTGCTGTGTTTAGTTGTGTTTCCTGAGCACCAGGTGTGGTCTGCCTGGCTCACTGCAGGCAGGGCTCCTTTCCCCTTCCTTCCCTTGGTCTGGTCCTTAATGGGTAGAGGCCTTTCCCTGTCCTTGGACCCATGTCACATTCTTGGCTGGTGTTGATCTTGTGGTCAGCCTCAAATACGCATCTGTTTCCAGCAGGGACACCTGCCAGCCAAGCCGGGTTTTCCTCATCGTATCATTTTACCATTGACTGAGTGAACCTAGAATCAGTCCTTTATATTTATCTCTGTGGTTTCTCGTTATGTAAAAAACCTGCAGGGGCAACTTGATTTATTGGCAAATAAATCCTCATTTGTGGCATCTTTGTTTCTTAATGTTCCTTGAAGCAGTGTTTCCTAAAGTACGGGCTACCCATTACACGTGAAGGGGTTGGCAGTAAATGGCATTGAATCTTGTAGTGAGGTGGTCACTCTGCCTTGTAGGTCACCCTTTGTGGGTGTAATGACGTTGATATGGTCTCGTTTGGTGCCAGTGAGTCTTTAGTATCTTTTAGCCTTGCTGATCCACCTGTTCAGAAAAGAGAAACTGGGAGAAGGAGAGAATGCCAATCTTGGACCATCTGCAAATGACAGTTTTTGGCTAGAAATTAATAACATTCTTTAATTTGTTGTATATTTTCAGGGCTTCCTTTTAGAATAGATGATATAATTCTTGTTTCACAATAATGAAATAAAATTGTCTATTCATGTTAAAAATGTGTTCATTTAAACAAATATGCATAAATAATAGGTATTTTTGAAATATGACATATAAAGTTGGCTCTTCAATGTCTGAGGTTTGGAGGTTTGGTTAATATTTGTCTAATGCTGCAGAGTCAGAAGTAGACATAAATCCTTTTAATAGCCTAGGTCAGAAAATAAGTAACAACATTTTAAAACCTAAAAATATCTCACCATAATCATGTAGCTGAATAGTGGTTAAGAGCATAAACTTTGGAGCCAAACTTTTGATTTGAACCCCCTGCCCCCTTTTTAAAAAATATTTTATTTATTTATTTATATATATATTTTTAGAGAGGGGAACGGGGGAGAGAGGGAGAGAAATATCTGTCAGTTGCCTCTCATATGCCCCCAGTGGGGGACCTGGTCTTCAACCCAAGCATGTGCTCCTACTGGGAATTGAACCAGCGACCTTTCTGTCTTCAGGACATGCCCAACCCACACTGAGCCACACCAGTCAAGGCTTGAATCCCTCTTTTACTAGTTGTATGATCTTTGGTAAGGTACTTATTACTGTACTTGGTGCCTCAGTTTGCTTATCTGCAAGATGGGGATATAAGTATTTACCTCAAAAGGTAGTTGTGAGGATTTAAATGAACTAATTCATTAAGGGTAGTTATGGCTATGTAGGTGTGAGCTATTACTATTTTTAAAAATTATTTCTTAAGGGGATGATACTCTTTTTCATCAGTCTAAGCAACATGTCCTAGCTGTTAAAGGTGTATCACTTAGTGGTCTAGGTCATGTAAATTGAAAAAGAAATAAGCCATATTGTGTTAATATTATGAACAAAGTTCTCATTGTTTTTCTCCCAGCTTCCCATTGGAGAATTATGTTTTCACTGGCACTGGGTTGTTTTTAATTGTTCTTCTTGGGTCAAGGTGGGCTTTTTTTATACAAAGTCTGGGCAAGGTGCCCTTTATTGTCATTTCACTTGACCGCTAAGTTAATTTCTTATGTATAAATAATAAATAAAAGCACCCCCTGGACTGAAGCCTTTTATTACTTTGGGATGAAATTTCAAAGGAATATCAAGCGTGATTCAGTAGATGAGGAAGTGGAAATTTAAAGGTGGCTTAAGTATGGATCTGCTTTTTCTTCTTACATCTCACGGTTTAAACTAGAAATAAAACCTCCTGGATTACTGGGTAAGTACTTGGAAGGAGGCAGAGAGAGACACAGGCTTGGGGCAGCATATACCACGGTGAACTGTGTAGAACTTGAGCTCCTCTAGTGACAGAAACTGTTTATGGGGCAGTGAAAGGATCGGGGATGGGGAGGTGGGCAGACAAGCTTGGGAAAGACTGGAATATATAAAGCTCAATAGATTTATCTATTTGTATGTTTTCCCAGAGGGTTTTATGTATGAAAATCCATCCTAATGCTCAAAATGGTAAATAGTAATAAGTTAACTTTAATTTAGCACTTAGTACGTGCCAGACATGGTTCTGAGCTCTTCACATGTATTGACTTATAAATCCTCACAACAGCCCAATGTGTATGTATTCTCATTTGATATGTGAGGAAACTGAAGCATGGACTGTAGGAGGTAGGGTTTCCTGCACTTAACCTGATCAGAGACAGGTTCTGTGATGCACCTTGTGAGATTAGAGCCCAGGAAAACTGCTCCGATGCTCTAGCAAACTGACCCACGTAGATTATTTTGGATGTAGGATGGCCTCACTCTGACCTCATGCTACTAGGACTTCTGGTTTCTGCCCAGGAAATGATCTCTTGTCTTAGAATCCCTGCACTGTATAGATTTGTCTCCCATGATAGTCTTGCTTGATTTGATACTAGAAATTCTTGAAGCAGGACTCATATATCTTAAAGTGACAGGTTTAATTTTTCAACTTGACAGTCTCCTGGATGAGGAGAACAGATCCCATTTCTGCAGACCAGCCCTTTTTCATCTGAGAACTTCAGTAGCATAAGACTTGGTATATGGAAAGGGAAGGCAGGTTTGAATAGGGCCTGTAATCCTACTTAAGTTAATTGAAAGGGCATTTGATTAATAATCCATTTAAATTTTCCTTAAGTTAAAAGAATGAAAAAAAGCTACATGTTGCATCGGATTTTAAATCCATGCTAATTTGTCAAGAGCCAAAATGGCATTTTAACAGATGGTCTTAACTTCATTTGTTTATACATTTCCTTGAATTATTTCAGTATTACACAAGTGATGAAATCATGTTGGGTAAATTACTGCCTTGCTCCCCTCCACAGCTGAGTCTAATACTTAAAAATCTCTTCAATTATTTCCTATTACTCTTAATACAAGATCCAAATTCATTAATGCTGCCTGCAATATCTGTCCCCTGTCCTTTATAGCTTCAGGGCTGATGCTAGTTCAGATTGCTTCTTTGTGGTAATGAGAAAATGACACAGGGAGAGGGCTGTACCTTCATCCCAACATGTTCCTTGGGCAGGTGCCCTTGTGCGATCGATGCGCGGCCTGCGCAGCTGCACAGGACTGGCCAGCCTCATCTGTCCCTCACAACATCCTTCCCCTGGGTAATTCTCATTGCACTTAAAACAACTTGTTGAATGTCTCATTCTTGCCAGAGGGTAAGCCTATATTTGTCATCATTACTACTGTATCTCTTATGGACAGGCAAATACCGGGCACCTAGTAAGCTCTTTATCATGTGTATGGTTTATGATGTGTATTGAATGCAGACTTGACCATTGCATGCATGGGTTGGAGGATGGATATAAATGGAATGCATAGGTCTTGCATTGAAGAATTAGAGATCTTTTTCCTGGGACACATGGACCTGGGATCTTAAACTCAAGTTTGCAGACTGGTATGGAATAATCAAATTTTATCTAATTGCTTCTCAGCCCTCAGGGAGGCTGTATTTTTGCAAATCTCTTCCGTTGTGAATCTCCTGTGTTCCACATAACCAGATGTCCCTGCTATGAAGAAAAAAATGTATGTTTTACTATTAAGTGAACTGCGACCAGATCTCATCATATACATATTTGCAAACTGGGGCTTCTAATGACTGTTCGAAGGGGCTGGGAATACACCAGTGGGTATTTGATACTAACCTGGTCATCTTCTGACTTGTTAGTTGCTAATACTGTCTTGTTGTTTACAGACTTTCTTCAGGCTGTAATGTTACGTCTAATTATTCCATGCTCTTCCCAGGTGTATTGGTTTCCTAGGATTAGCATAACAAAGTACTGCAAACTAGGTGGCTTAAAACAATATAACTTTAGTTTTTCACAGTTCTGGGAGGTGCAAGACTGAGGCCAAGGTGTCCGCCCGCCTGGGCCATGTTTCCCCTGAAGGCCCTGGTAAAGAACCTTTCTTATCTCTTCCTGGCTTCTGTTGGTTGCTGGCAGTCCTTGGCATTCCTTGGTCTGCAGCCTCATCATGCCTGTTATGCCTCTCTCTGCACATGGCTGTCTTCCCTCTGGGCCTCTGAGTGACTTCTCTCATCTAATAAGGAAAACAGTCATGTTGGGTTTAGGGCTGACCCTAATCCAGTGTGATCATCTTAATGAAGAGTGTCTGCAAAGATCCTATTTCTAAATAAGGTCACCTGGGGCTCCAGGTAGACATGAATTTTAGGGGGATAGGGACACTATTCAACTCAGTACACCAGGTTTCACCTCTTTTCCATAGAGGATAGTCCACGAGTTCAGGTCAAGGTTCTTTGTGTGACCTTGTGCATTCTTGTTATCTCTTACAGTCTCATTTTCTGTAAAAGGGGACTAAGTAATAGTACCATTTTCTTAGAAGGTTTTGAAGATTAAGTGAGGTGATGCATACAGACCATGTAAAATGTGGTCAGTACATGGGAAACACATTTAATATGCTTTTGTTATTATTTCTTCTGTCATCCGAAGCCAAATCTAAAGAGATTTTCTGATTTTCTTTTTACTGATTTTCCAAATCAATTCTGATTTTCTTTTTTGCTCCATTAACTTTTATTAGTAGGTTGTAGCCAATTACCAATTATTTTGATTGATTTTTCTTTGATTGATTGCGTGGACTGATTACTCCTTGAGGAAGATTACAAGAGAAATAAGAGTTTCTGTGTTGATTGGAGATTATTCCAAGATGGTGGGAAAGTTTTTAAGAAAAATGTTAAGTCGCTGCTAAAATACAGAATGACTTATGAAGATTGTCTTTCATATCAAATTTTTTTTTTTAAGATTTTATTTATTTATTTTTAGAGAAAGGGAGGGAGGAAGAAAGGGAGAGAAACATCAATGTGTGGTTGCCCCTTGCATGCCTGCAACTGGGGATCTGGCGCACAATCCGGGCATGTGCCCTGACTGGGAATTGAACCAGCAACCCTTTGGTTCGCAGGCCAGTATTCAATGCACTGAGCCACCAGCCAGGTCACATCAAATATTTTCTGATTGCACATTGGCTTGAGCAAGAGTCATGTATTTGGGCTTTTCCAATTTGTCATAACCATGTTAAGTAATTCTGCAGTGGGCTGAAATGTTAATAAAAGTCAGAGAAATATGTTTGCATTTTCTGTGCAATTATAAGCTGTACTGAACTTCATTTGGCAGTGGAGTAGATTAAAAGTGTAAAATTGCAGCCCAATTCTATTTTGTTCTTAGTAAATGTAATTATAAATTAAAACTTGTGTGTCATGGGGGTGATGATTCGATTTAATGTTAATTTTCATTTTGTTCTGAAATGTGAAATTGAATACATGTTGTTAAGAATCTCTTTAAGAAGAGGCAAAATGAACTAAAATTAATTACACAGTCTTGTTTTAAAAATATTTTTAAGTTCCAGGAGCGAATGAAGCTTATATATATGGAGTGGCTTGAAGTGCTTGAATCTAGGAGAACAGAGATTTAGGGTTTCACCTGACCTAGGTAGTATAGCCTTAAGAAGAGATGATTCAGGATTAGAAATTCATATGGTGTTTGTATGTGACTGACAATATGATTGAAGATCCAACATGTTTTGTTATGTACTGCTTAAAACTAAAAAGAAAGTCAATGTAGAACCTCTTGTTCTTGAATATCACTGTCGTTAATGACTATCACAGAGGTCTTAGAGAAACGAAGGGCACGGTCTGAAATACTTAGTTAGAAGAAAATAACACAGCAGAATGGAGTTGGGTGGAGGGTTAATATTAACTGGGTGAAGAGCCAACATGTGTAAATGAAGTTCAGTTTGTTCTCTGTGGCCCTAAGAGATGTAAACAGAATTATGGGGAATAATTGGTGACATGCAAAGCGCCCTACCATGAGATGTGATCACCTAGAAATGTGGTTCTTTCACTGATAGCTGAACTTTCCAAGCCCAGGCTGGGTCATTCCAAGCAGAAATTTAGAGTGGACTCAAAGATTGGATGCGAAGTTGGGCCAGGTGACCACTTAGATACTGAATTTCCAGGATGATGACCAATGGGATACAACTGGAGAAAGTTAAAAGGGGCACAGTGATTGAAGGTCTGGGATATTTGTCTAAGAAGTAGAATTTTGATATACAAAGCAGCAGCTGGATTTTAGGGAGGAGGCCAGGAGTGGGTATGGGGAAAATTATTCTAGCAGTATTTAATGGTCATTGTTAACAAAGCCAAACATTAGGGGAAATTGCATTTTCTTCTTTAGAAAATAATTAAGTTTATTCTCTCTAGAGAGCAGGGAGCATTTTCTAAGTTGACACAATGAAAAAAAAAAACATGGAGGGAATGGCAGGGGAGAGACAGCGAAGAGAAGAGAGGGGAGAGGGAAGAGAGAGAGAGAGAGAGAGAGAATGAAAATGAAAATGAATGAATGGGAGTATATGCAAGTTACCTCCTGGATGTCTTGTCTTGTATAAGCATTTTGGGGGTTAAGAAATGGAAAATCAGGTTTTTATTACATATATAATTTCAGAATGAGAAGTCAGCGTTTTATCTCCTGGGATGAAAAAAAAATCTACTTGAAATTCAATCAAATTAATTCACTCTTCTCCAAAGGAAAAGCTGACGAAATTCTGTTGAACAAGGGTCATGAAAACTGATAGTCTTCGCAGTCGGTGTTCATCTTATTACCTGATCTCCTGTGCAGTGAAGGCCCCAGTAGACACTCAACTGTCTGCCAGAGTAATATGGGACTCAGGTATCCTTTCTGGTAGTTTTCGTTTTGTTTTCTCTTATTGTTTTGGAAAATGAAGAACATTATTCTTCCTCAAGAAAAACAGATCTCCCTGTGATACAATTTAACACTTCAACACTTTTTACAAGCATTCTCCTTATATTTATTTGTAGGTGGAACAATTTGAAGAGAATATATTAAATATTCTGATTTTAAGCAATTAAATATAAGCTGATATGTTTAGCCACCAAACATTAGAATGAGAACAACTCATTCATAGCTAAAACAGATTAGTGGAAGAATGTTGTGGAGCTAGATATTTTCATAGATCCTCAAAAGGGAGCAATGAGCAAGGAACGTTTACAGCCCCAGATTTTTAATCAAGATAAGCAAAATTGAAGAGTGCAGAAAATTGACTTGACTTGGGGTGGAGAACACACAATACAATATACAGCTAATATATTACAGAATTGTACATCTGGAACCTATATCATTTTATTAACCAATGTAACCCTAATAAATTCAGTTAAAAAAAAGATTACAGAAAATTACCCTGATATAATTGTTTAAGTTTCTGTTTAAATTGCATGTGTCTTTCTGGGCATTTAATACAAATGCTTTCAGTATAGGAATTTACTTGTAATGAGTCTGGGGTTGTCACTGTTCTGGATTCTGGCCGTTCTAGTAGATGTGTAGTGGTATCTCTCATTGTTGTTCCTCTGTGTAGCTTTTTATTTTTCAATTTTAAAAGTGGTAACATTGCAGAAGGCTAGAGAAAAAAACAAAACCTCTAGACCCAGGTAACTCCTCATCATTAGGGTTAGTGGTCTGATATATATATCTTTCTAGCTGTTTTTTAATTTGTATATAGAAAAATCTTTGGATAAGTTTATGAAATAAAAAAGATTAGTTTAAACATTTTTGACATTAGTAATTTGAAATGTAAGAAAACACTTGGCAGTCCAGATAAATTTTTAAAGTCAAAGATAAATTTTTAGGGCCATTAATGTATTTATTAGGTATATAATTTTCAGAAGATAAAAAGGGTATTAAATGAAAAGATAAAAAGGAAGTAGTTCCCACCACAATCAGCTGTCTTCCCCTCACCTTTATCAGTGGGTTTTTCTAGAGGCTGTATGTGTGTATAATACATATTGCATCATATATTTGAGGCAAATGGTAACGTATACATAATTTTACAAATAGCTTTTTTTCCCCACCGACAGCACACTTTGATTCAATATAAATCAAAGCTTGATTTACTAAGCTCTCAGCCTCTTCCTTCCAGGTTGCTTAATTATTTTTAGAATTAAGGAAACGCAAATGAACTGGGATGTCCATAGGGAGGAAAGACAGGAAGCAGAAAATACCATTAGTTACCTGATAGTCATCATTTTACCAAGCTAAGAGAAGGCAATTTTCAGGAAAGCATATGGGATATGGCTCTTGATGGAGCTACGTGCCTCTTGAAGGACACATGTGGGTAACCCGCAGGGGTGATTCACGACCGAGCAGCTGTAAACTTCTCTTTTAATTAGGTAGGAAGCACCTGGGTATTCTTCATAATTTTTCCTCTTCCCAGTCCAGTTTCTTCAGGGATTAAAAAAAAAAGACCCAACAAGTTGGAATTTAAATTTTCTATAGTGGTGAGCATTCAGTATCTTTAAAAGGTCAAGAATACACACTGTCTGCCGGAAGACGGGGTGAGACTGGTAACCTTTAATGGGTGTGAATTGTGGAGGGCAAATGACTGGACACATTGTGTTCTTTGTTTTTGGATTTGTACTTTTGATTTGAGTATTTATTTTACAGAATTGATGCTAAATGTTTGTAAGCTTTTGTTCAAATTTGAACATATGAGGTGTTTCTTTTTTAAATCTCCTCTTGGCATTTCCATGAGATGGCACCATAATTTACTTCATGAATTCTGGAAAGAGGCTGAGATTGGTCACACAATGAGGAGCTCTTTCCAAGGGAGTTATCAGCATCATTTACCTAACAGTTTGCCTGTGAAATTCACTGTGCCCTCACCTGAATTGTTCTAAACATCACTTATAGTAGTAACTGAAATATACCTTGTAAAAACAATGATTAACTACTATTTAATGGAGTGCCTGCTATGTGCTAACAGTGTGACAAATGTATTCCTGTGTAATCTTCACTACTTCTTAAAGGATCAGGCTGGCATAATCATTTTCATTTTATAGATGAGGAAATTGGGGCTCAGAGAGCTGACATGCCTTGCTCAAGGTCATTGAGCAGTCATTCAACTCAGTTATACAGTGTTGAAAGCCATTATGTTTGTACATACACCTTGCAAATATTCATTCACTATAAGCAAATGTATTTGACACATTTGGGTGACACTCTACTCACCTTGGCGATTTGTAAATTTAATGTGCTCTTCAGGCATTTTGTGGAAAAGTAGGTTCAAACCCTCTTAAGGATGGTGGCTCTCCCTCAGTCTTAAACTAGCATCCTGTGGGCAGAATTTGTACCTTACCTATTCTGTTCTCTTTTTTTCTTTTTTGAGGGGACTTGTTGAGGGAGGGAAGCACTGTGTTTTAACTGAATTGAGCACGAATGCCTCAAGGCTTGGCTTGTACCTTCAAGTTCCCCCTTAGTCCCCACAAGCCCCCATTTTCTTAGGCCCTGCCTATTTTACTCACTAAGGTTATCTGCATGGCCCATGATGGAATTTGAATTCATGATGGCAGACACCATTAAATCAGGAGATATAACAGTTAGGGGATGTGTTTATTTGTTGGTCCATATTAACATTAACAAATCAATTTTTGTCCTGAAATAACCATTGCAGGTATTTACATTACTCAATATAAAACAATGGGTTGACTTTACTACCAATTCACTTTTAACATTTTCAGAGAAGGCACTTTGTTTTTAGAATTGCCCACCTTCTTTAAAAATCATTGAATATCTGCCTGCTGACCTGTGGATAGAGTCACATGGTGAATTTTCTGAAGACTGATGTTTGATTCATTCTAATAATATGCCCTGAGGTGACTTATCATCAGGCTACATTTACTGAAGAAAAAAAAAGAAAGCAAGTTGGGTGTTTGTTCATAAGCATTAGTAGAAAAAGGGGGTGTCTATGATTCTTTTTTTTTTTTTCTTCTTTCTCCCTTCTGCCCTTATTTCTTTGCCAGTTGACTGTTTAGCTTAAATAAGTTGCATTCTGTACCCATGGGAGTGTCTTCTAAATTATCAAGATTGTTCAAGGGCTCTGGGACTCCTGGACTAGAGAACGTGGGACACCGGGTCAGTGGTGGGACTCCCCACACCACTGTTTATGGACAATGACCTCTCTACAGGTGGTATGTTTTGAAGAAATTTCTGCTCCATGTATTTTTATCTTTAAATACCTTCTGCCACATTATTAGTGTGTTTCCCGTGAAATATTTGTCCATTACAAATAAGTTTGGGAAATGCTTTTTATTCCCATACCTTCCTAGGAATTTGAAATGTATAACATGTTAAAGGCTCTGAGCAGGAGCCTATTTAAGGAACATATTTAGTTTTGCTTAACACAGTGTTACTCAAACTTACTTGACCAGAGAATCTCCTCTAGAATCTGTACTTTCTGTACACCACCTCCTATCCTACAAAACAACCAGTACGAATTAGCTTTCTACAGCACGTACTTTGAAATTGCCTCTCTGTAGAAATTGCCTAAAAGCATGAAGTCATAGCTTCATTTTTTGGGGGGTGGGGTAGGGGAGCTAATTCGAGTTTCATTTCAGTAGAGTTATTTTGTGAAGTACAAGTTTACCAAGCATGAACAACTTTTTTTTTTTTTTTCCAACTAAGAAAGTAGAAGTTTATTTTTAAGGAAATGGTGCCATGTCTGAAGTCACAGGTGAGCTTCTGCTCAAAGACCTGGCTCCTCAGATGGCTTCCAGGGTATGGGTTATATAGGGGAAAATCATTAATCATTTTGGCTAAATTAGTTGGGGTCATGGGCTATACTGATTGGTTGGAGCCAGGGCGGGGAGTAGTTGATCATTGTATTGGGTCTTGATGTCAGCCATGGTGTTGTTCTGTCTGGCATAATGAGTGCGTGGTCTGTAGGGTAGTTCAGCTTTCATGGGCCTGGGGCTGAAACACAATTGAAGTCAAGATGTACCCAAGACTTTGTTCTTAAGACAGTTTGAGGCTGACCAGAATCTGATGTCTCAATGGCTTACTGATTAAGGAAGGGAGTGGACGGGCAGAAAGGAGAAAGGGTCATGTTAAAGAAATGGAGTTTCTGTATGATTACAATTGCTCTATTTCTTTTGGTCATTCCTCAGTCTTGAGGATTATAGGGCAACTGGGTGCGGGTTCAATCGAGGAGGAGTAGTTCGTAGGTGAAGTCAGATTTGTCTGCCCATTGTACACCTCTTACCTGGCTTTTACAGTCTCACACTGTAGTCCCTGAGCCTCAGGGGGTTATTGTAGGTGTTGAGTTTAAATTCTGAACAATTATTAATGAAGAATTGAATTTAAAGGCTTGGTAGTATTCACAGTGTCTATGCTAAATGAAAGCTTATATCAGTCCTCATGATGTCTGGTGGGTGATATCACCAGGCGATATGGGGACTGTGTTTCTATTTTGGTGACTGTAATGACTTGTAACTGATGCTGCAGTTTATGGCATGTTAGACAAACTTGGGTAAATGTCAATTTAGATGGACCTTCTCTGACTCTTCTGGGTATATTTGTTCTCATGAGTGTAAATCTTTCCCACATCAAATGCTTTCTTTTGAGTCTCATAGTAATCTTCTGAGGTAACTAAAAAAATATTTCTCCATTTTGTTAAGGAAATGGGTCTGAGGAGATGAAGTCACTTGGTGTGTTAGTTCAGTGAATTAGGTGTCCATTCGCCAAACTAACTCGACTTGTGTGACTTGAAAAATACATTTATGTACCTAATTTTTAAAAAGCCAAAAGTCAAAATTCCTGACATTTTGGCACTTGTTTATTAGACAAAACAGGGAGCTTAACTAAAACCAGATGTGAGTTATTTTTAAGGTACCCAAATCCAAATGATGAGATGCGAATTATCTACTTGCAGTAGTTTTTAATCCCTGGCTTCTGGGTTCTTTCCTCCCTGCTCTTCTGCCTCTCTGACTCCACCATGGCCTTGTCAGAGCAGCTGATAACTCAGCCCCACACTCTGAGAACAGGGTGTGCATGATTTAGGCAGCAGACTGTCTCTCTCTCTCTCTCTCTCTCTCTCTCTCTCAAAGAGGCCAGGGTGTTTTTTTTTGTTGTTGTTGTTTTTTTAATTTTCATTTTTGTTTAACTGAAGTAATGGACCATTGCATTTAACTCTAAACAGTTTCTAAGATGGGATTCATGGGCATTCAAATAGGCAGAGTTTCATAACCAGACCCAAGAGGTGATATCGTTTTGGTTATTAATGGCCAGTCAACAAAATAAAAATTCCCCAGGTGCAATTACTTTCAGCCCTCCCCACCCCACCCCTTTCCCCCATCAAGTATTATCCTTATAGTGGTTGGGAATTTAGGTTTTTGAGGGGTTTGTTCATTTAGTAGCTGTGCATGTGTGCCCTTGGGTAAAGTAATCGCTTTTCAGCCTTGATGTGATCACCTGTGAAATGGGTCAACTCTTCCTATCTTGTTAATAAAGGGAAATTAAAAAAAACAACAACAAACCTTTCATTGCCATCTAGGTAGCAAATTCAGTGCTGGAAAGTCACAAGTCAATGGACTGTCTAACAGAGTTATGCTTTTGTATTTTATTTGGAAAGGCAGGGCAAATGAAAAGTAAGAGTACATGGTAGGACTGACACAATTTTGAGAAGGGATGGTCATGGTGTTGGGTTAGTAGCTTTGAGAGGCTTGAAAATAATCAGGGCTGGGTTTTTGTACCAAGGTACAAGATGACCTAGGTAAGCCTGTGAGTTTTAGATACTTTGGTTGCAAGCAGCAGAAAATCTACCTTGAATCTACTTCAAATAAAAAATAAGTAAATGTGTTAAGAGCAAACAATGGGATCATAGGTTAGCTTAATAGAATCTGAGGGACACCTGAAAAATGGGAACAGAAAGAGACTGGGCAGCTCCAGGCTGCTGGATGGAGGGGAGTTGATGCACCATCTCTGTCAAGCACCCCCTGGAGGATGAATCTATGCCAACCATTTTCAGTTTGAGATTAAACATCCATGAACAAATGTTCAAATTGTTCAACTTGGGTAAAATGCCCATGCAGAGCAGCTTGACTGCTGGTCCCACTAAACCATAGCCAGTGGAGAAAGGATATTTTCTTTCAACAACACTGGCTTGCTTCTACCAGGAGAAGTGAAATGGATGTTGGATCCAGAGATTCGCCATGTATGAAAGAGAACTTAAAGTAGAAATTCATCCATAATGTTAGATAGATGACACACAGATATTTTACTTGATCAAGATATTTGTGTCTAGAGGATGATTGGAAGAAAGGATGGAGAGGACTTTGGGATTATGTCCTGAGGGTAATGGGCAGCCATTGGATTTTGGTAGAGGTTAAGGGCCATTTCCTGCTTATTATAGCAAAGTATTTTAAATAGTTTCAATAAGCAGTATTCTTTTCTTAGATGGGATTATTATTTTCCCTAACTACCTCTTATGTCTATGTCCCCCATCATATTAGATTTTGGTGATTTACTTATTGATTTTTTTCATGAAATTCTTTTTCTAAAATCCTCATCCGAGGATTGATTGATTGATTGATTGATTGATTGATTTGGAGAGAGGAAGGAGGTGGGGTGGGGAAAGAGAGAGAAACATCGATTGGTTGTCTCCTGCATGTGCTGCCTGGGGATGGAATCTGCAGCCTAGGTATGTGCCCTGACCGAGAATTGAACCTGCGACCTTTTGGTGTATGGGACAACATTCCAAACAGTTGAGCCATCTCAGCAGGGCTACACAGGTGGTTTTTTTTTTTTTTTTTTTTAAGAGTGTTTGTTTTTACTCTGGATTGTACATTTGACAGATTTGTATATTGTCAGCACAGTATTGTCAATTTTTTACATATTTGTTTTGAAATAACTGGTATATTCTTTTCATGGGGATAAAAATCTTCCAACTTTGACATTCCTAGTTCTATCTCTTAACAAAAGTACTCCTTAAATCTTCAGATTTATTTATTGTTTATATTGTTATTCAGTATATAATTTTCTCCAAACACAGACCTATGAGTATGAGGTTATGAGTTTATGTTGTGTAGGTATTATCTGGCTTTGCTTATCTTGTTTGGAATCCCCAAACCTCTGAAATAAAGCTGATGGCAGCTACTCTGAGAAGAGGTAGGCTGTAGAGCATAAAAACCCTTGAGACAGGGACAAGTCTGAAAAAGCCACTGCGTGTTTGAGGAAAGCAATTGTGGTAGAGAAGAGAGATTTTGTACATGTGAATACAATTTGAGGGTGGTCTCAAGGGGAGGGCAGGCACAGTGATCAGAAAATACCCTGCAGTAAGCATTCACACGCTCTCCTTGGAAACAGTCACACTTGAATGTGTTTTCCAGTCGTGCACAAGGTTGGCATTGTAGAGGGCCGTCTCTAGAAAATCGGTCATTTTGTCAAAGCTGGAAGTCATCCTTTATATTTTAAAATCATAAACTTACCACTTTTGTTAAAACATTGATCTGCATTAGCATAACATGCTGGGGAAGGAGCAGATTCTGAGTTTCAGCTCATGTGTTAACAGATGGAAACGAGGGGCCTGCGAAAGGTCATTACGACTGATGGCTGAGAGAACCTTCTAACGATAAGGCACTCTGGAAGGTGACCCTGAGGAGTCTGTTGGAAAGACCGATCCAAGTTTTCTGGAGGGGGATGTTGGACAGGCGGTCCTCATACACTTTGTGTTGGACAGCTTAGTTAACAGTTTTCCTACTTCGTAGAGGGGGCTATACAGGAGATAAATAATTTGTAGCGACAGTTAAAAGTTATTCCTTTTAGAAACGTTAAAATTTGCTATGGACAATATTGGTGGAGGAAAGAGTGTTAAATGTTAAACAGCAGGAAGAAGAGATTGGTGTTTTGTTGTTCGGAGGACGTTTTTTGTGTGTATTGCCTTTGAGTGCTTCTTACTGTGTACTATACATGCACTAGCAATATTACCAATATTTGGTCTCTTCCATTATTTTAACTTTATTTCCTTCAGGGTATGTTTGTTTATGATATGTGTGGCATCTGGTTTATGTATTGCGTTAACCTTGATTCTTTCTTCCTTTAAGTTGTGCTCATGTGGAGGCTGTATGTCCAATTAATAAGAATCTCAGGTAGTGGTACACACTAGAGAACAAATGAAACAGAGGGTGGCGGGAGGGGGCGGCCTGTGACAGGGCATTCCCAGTAGGCCTCTTTGAGGAAGTAGTGTTTGAGTTGGGACGCAAATATAGGTCAAACCCAGGTACATGGACATTTGGAGAAAGGGTGAATGCAGAGCGAATGACAGGTGTCAAACCCTTGAGACAGGGACAAGTCTGAAAAAGCCACTGCGTGTTTGAGGAAAGCAGTTGTGGTAGAGAAGGAATAGCTTGAGACAGGCTTAAAGGACAGTGAAGCAAAATTATCCGTTAGGATTCGTGGTGATGCTGATTGAGGATTCAGGGCTGGGCCACGTGAAATGCCAGGTCTGTTGAAGACTTCAATCTGAAAAACGTCAAGCCTTTTGGTTGGCCATTTCCACAGAGCAGAGCAGTCTAGATTTTAAAACAACATTTGCATTTGCTTTTAGTGTGTCCTCTTTGCTTTAAAATTTGCTTCGTTAGCCAAAGCTTCACTGGCTGAGCTATTATGAGATCTAAGAAGGCAGCGGAGTGAAAGCACTTTGCAGGTGGTGACCTTCAAAGGATTTGGCATCAGAGACTGAGTTGGACTCTGACTTCTGTCACTGGCAGTCTGTAGGATTTCTGAAAAATAATTTTACCTCTCTAGGCCTCAGTCTGTAAAAAGATAGCGATATCCATCCACCTACTCTGGTTATCTGAAGGAAAAATGGGAATAACATATATAATGTGTATATTATTAATGATATTACATATCATGCCATATTGGAACCCAAAGGGGGATAAGTAGTAATATTCTTAGCAGTTTGAAAAATATGATTCAGGGCCCTCCTTAGAACTAATGTTATTTGTAATCAAGTTGGTTTTTTTTTTTTTTTTTTAATTCTCAACTTCACCAAGTAGAGATTGTTCCCATGGTTTTATTTTGTTTTAAGTAAACAAGAAGCAAGATTCATCCTACTGAATTTGTGGGTCAATGCTAGAGACAATAGGGAAATCTCATTTTTCTCATTCACAGTTCCAGTGTGGAAGTACATTATCAAGTTCTCCTTTTTAAAACTTACTAGGAAGACCATGGACTTTGACTTAGATCGTATTTAAACTTTTCTTTGTTTTTGATATTTCCTTTGAGAGCTTAATGAAAGCATTGTCTTCTGTGAATACTGAGGAGGCAGGATGGGCCTGGGAGCCTGGGGATAATGGTTCCCTCTGCCGCTCTCTCCCTTGCTATGCAGAGCTCTGTGCCATGACTGTCTGCTCTGCTTGCTGCCTTTCAGACTGGTCTGAAACCTCTCCTTGGTTCTATGTCTAATCCTAATGCCTATTTAAGCTCACCTCTGGTTCTGCCTCTTTCATGAGGCCCTCACTTACTCCTGGGGCCCACCTTGATCAGTCCCATCCTTGAATTTATTTTAGGTCATGCGTCTCTCCTTCCTACCTACTGAGTTCTACATCAGTAATACTTTCTCTTTATTGTAAGATGCTATAATTATTAACACATGCCTCCATGATAAGGGCATATTTTCAGGGAGAAGAATGACACACCTCTGCATTATCAGGTAATGCCAAATGCATGTTTCAGTATGGTGACATTAAGAAAAGCAATCAAACACAAGTAAGGGTATGTTTTTAATCAGGGAATACTTTGTGCATGAACCACTCCAGAAATTTCATCATTGTAAGAACACTCAGAGAGCTCTACCTTGTACCCAGAAGCAGCAGTAATTGGTAGACTACATTTTGTGCTTTTCCTGAACCCTATGGGCAGTGCTACTCTAAGCATGCTCTGTAGACCTGTGCATACTCTGTGTTTGTTACCTGTGCACAATGGTATAAATACAGAGATTTAGTGTAAGTATTTAGAAATTTAATAATAATTTTACCGAGCAATTGCATATCTGTTGACTTAATAATAAAAATTGAGTTTATTATCATTTTTCTAGTAATTCATTTTTATTGTATTTTGATACTTCTGAAAACAAGAAACAACTGGTTCTTCCCCACCAATGGTTTGAGAAGCAGTTGTCTAAAGCAGCGGTTTTCAACCCCAGCTGCACATTTAGGCTCACCTCGGGGAGCTTGCCAGATCTTCCGGTGCCAGTGGACCTACCGCATGCCAATTAAATCAGAACCTTGGCAATATTTAACCCAGGCATCAGTATTTTTTTTCTCTTAAAGTATCTTTTTCAGGCTCCCCTTCTTACTGTAATGTGGCATCAAAGTTGAGATTCTCTGTATAGCATACCTAACATTTTGCTTAAGGCTGTGTATTATTGGTGATTTCCATAAAAGATGGAACTTCTTTTTTCCTATTACCTGCTTAAGCTATGTCTCAGAATGCTATCCAAAGACGAGATGGGCAGCTTCTGGAGATGGTTACCACCACCTTGCCTGTCTTTTCACCCTGATCATGTGCCAGGTGCTTCATATACACGTGGGAATTAGCTCATGTCCCTGCCATCATGGGGCTTCTGGTGTAGGAGGATAGGGAGGTGGACTGTAAGCCCAGTGTGAACCAAATGGGGAAGGGCCTGTATGAGGCCGGGTGGTCTAAGACTTGGAGAATGAGAAAGAGCCAGAGATGGGAATAAGAAAGAAAGGACACTCTGGGCTGAGGGATGGTGGGAACAAAGTCCTAGAAGTGGGTGGACCTTGGAATGTCTCATGAGGTTGGGCCCAGGGAGAGTGGAAGGAACTGGATTGGGAAGAGCAGTAGAGGACAGACTACAGGGCCCTGAAGGCCATAATAAGGGATTTGGAATTTGTCCGTAGGGCAGTGGCCAGCCGTTGGAGGACGTTAAGCAGGCAGTGAGCTTCCTATCACCCAGGTTGGTATCTCAGAGGCTGAATAACCCCTTGGAGATATGGTAGGTGAGAAGGGCCTTGACATTGCGTGGCCTTATTGCCTCTTCTCATCCTGAGACTCTGGTTTCAGGTCAAGCAGGCTAAGTAGAAGATAAAGCAGGGTTGTCCAGTGCAGGTCACTCTGGTCCTCACCAGCTCTCTTCACTATGTACTTTGCAGATCTAAAAGCCATCAATGTGATGGTGTTTCTGCGCTGTCTGGGATTAGTTGGAAAGGCGAGAGCTGACTCCAAAAGCTCTTACACAATCTAGATGACTTCCCAAAGACTCTGTGCTTCTTTCTGACTTGCTAGATATACATGGTTTCACAGAATTTTAAATTATTTTCTGTGCCTGATTTTAGGGAAATTGAAGAGTAGGCCATTTATAAAAGGCACTTAGGAACTTTGAATAAAGCAAACCTATTGGCCAGGAATAAAAACAAAGACCTTTCAGGAAGTACCAGATCTCCAGAGAAGGGGTATGTGTGTATAAGTGTGAGTGTGTGTGTGTGTGTGTGTGTGTGTGTGTGTGTGTGTAGATTCTCCTGGATTGCATTACCCTTGATAATGACATTTCATGACTTTATGCTAGGAATTTTTTTTTTTTTTTTAATTTTAGGAATTCTTACTCCGCCCTGTGAGGTAGGCACTACTATTATCCCTATTTTGTGGGTGAGGAAACTACACCCTAGAGAGGAGAAGCGACTTGCCCAAGGTCACACCCAACTAGGAAACGGCATAGTCAGGATATAAACCCAGGTCCCACAGCTTGAAGTCTTATCCACTGTTCCTATGCTATCTTTAGCCTGCAGTCAAAGAGCCCCTCGCTGAATGTGGACACATTCCATGGCTCTTGTTACCTGATTGGCCCTGTGGTGTTCTTGGACTCATTTAGTGACCCCAAAGACCTCTGTGGCTCCCTTCCTTTGATCTTTAATTTCTAATTCTCTTAAAGCTCCTTAGGGCAATTTTAGTTTTTGCTCATATTTTCTTAGCTTAATAGTAATGTTAAAAGGTGGACACTGCTGGTCTGGTCTATTCTTAAACTAGGGATGAGGGTGTGCGGCTCCCAGGTTGGGGAGCATGCTCAGTTTGCCCAGGTGCCTGAAGAACTCAGGCAGCCCCGCCCCTTTCACAGAGTTGCTAGAGGTGCCCTGGCCGCCTCTCCCTAATTGGAATAAGGGGGAGGGAGCTGCAGGCAGGTACAGGTAAGAGATTCGGAGCTCCAGCTCCTCTCTGTTTCTTCACAGCTAAACTTAGCCCTTCTGCTTGTGATTCCTGCAGGTCCCCGGTGCTTCCTGCAGGAATGAATGACTCCTTAGGGGGTTTATTCTACTTAGTCAATGGGCCTGGGCTATTTCTGCCTTCTGAAGTCTGTGTCTGGGCTGCTGTCTCCCAGTGTTGCTTGGAATTTCATTGTGAAGGAGCCATCTTGGTTCCTTCTGTTTTTTTCCCCACTCCTTAAAGTTGGGCTTCTTTTAGAGGGTGCCAGTCTATGGCTTCTGTTAGGCACCCTGGAGATGGGAGCAGTGTTGGGGAGACCACTTCTCTGGGAAGATCAAGCTCAGAGCTGCGGGAGAGTTCTCTCCTTCAGCTTTGCTTATCTGCCTTCCTTCTGTGTATATAATACTAACATTCCAACCTGTGAGATTATTCAGTAACAGAAGAAAACTGAACTATTAATTCCGTACTGTCACTATATTAGAAGTTGTCATTCATTGATATCAGAGAATTCTCACAAAGGGATTTATTGTTTTATTTTTTTGTACTTAGTGTCATGGTGAAAAATTTGGTATGTTGACCTTTTAGAGAGAACAGTCTTGGGAGTTCTTTTGTGTGGTAAAAGTTTTTTGTTTTTTGTTTTTTTAAATAAGAATAACTTTTTAAACCTAGTAGATATCTCCTGAAGGAGAATGAGCATGCACTAGTAAATGGAATAATAATTGGAACTCTGTGGGATAGCAGGCAATTGTGGGACTTTTTAGGCATTCTTGGATATATAAATGCAAATCTGTGGAGGTTGCTTAGGAAATGAGAACAGTAGAATTAGTCTATACAAAATTTACCAGTTTTCCCAGAAACTGAGGATTGGACCAGAGCCCTGGTATAGCCTGAACAGCAGTTATTTGTGTATGTAGATAGATGGTTTTCCCCATTCTGAGCTTAACAGAAATATTTTTCAAAATGAATAAAACCTCACCATTGCAGTTCTTTATATTCCATGGTGGTAGCAAGCAGTGGGTGAGAGAATGTTTTTAATTGAAATCTCAGAACTTTATCTCAGCCAACTTTCAATTGCTTCTCTGCACAGCATTTTGCCAGAGTGTTTCAAACAAGACTGTGCAAGAAAGGAAAAGAATGTGGTATTCGCAGATACTGAAACACTGTGAAAACAATGGATATTCTCGCCAGTTTAGTCACTACTCTGACATTCCACAGAGGATGAAGAGAACTGTAATTTGTACACTTTCTCTGAGTTACTGTTTCTCCGTTCTGGCCCTGCATGGTGGGTTCCTCATCTGCTCAGGGGCCACCCTGGGTTATTTGCCCATCCTCTTCCTATGAGCTCATTTTGTTTTTCTCTTTCCTCTTCATTATTTTTGTTATAGAGCCTTCTGTGTAGGACTCTGATTTGCAAGTTGTATAATGCTCTTGAGCCCAATAGAAAGAGGGTGTATACGAGTGTTTTATGGATATAATATACCTCAGGGATACCCGCGCTCAGGGATATAGTCAAGACTCAGAAACATCCTGGGACCCAGGACTTTGGGCTTCGTCATTTTTTTCTGTAGGTAGCTGTCTTTTCCCTCTTAATGTGCTCTTGCTTCATTCTTCAATTATCCTCTTTTAAAATACATATATTTTTAAATGTATTGATTTTAGAGAGAGAAAAGAAAGGGGAAGAAGAGAGAGGGGAGAGAGTGAGAGAGAGAGGAGGCAGAGAAAGAAACATCAGTTTGTTGTTCTACTTATCCGTGCATTTGTTGGTTAAGTATTCATGTCTTAAAATGGACTACCTACCATAGCAGCGCCTGGCTGCCCACAGCTCCCAACATACATTGCTTCCTCTAATGGCCTCAGCCAGACTGAGGCTGGAATCTCTTAATCCTTGTTGTAAATTACAGGGGAGGGGCTCTGATTGGTCCATAAGGGCTAGGATCAACAAACTGCCAATACAGTGAGTTCCTTGCAAATATAGTGGCTTGAGGTGTGTCTGTTATACCCAGTAGATAGGAGTGTGGCAATGGCTAGAAAATCGGGGGATGGGGTATTTGCCCAGGAACGCTGTGGTTTTCCACAGTTGGGTTTTATCCTTGTTTGTTGGTCCTCTTATTAAGTTCCTCCCCATCCCAATTCCTACTTTAGAACCTAGTCAAACATTAGTATTTATGTGCATGATGTTGGATAGCCAGATACGGCAAATTAATTGTGTCTAGTATACTAAATGAGCGTTTACTGAGTGCCAGCTATATGCTAAGCCCTGTTTCAAGTTTAAAACTAGACAACTAATTCATGCCTCATTTAATTTTCATCCACCCCTTTGTAGCCTCTTCCCAGTGATAACCCTGTGTTTTCTGTCTGCTTCTCACCTGTTGTATTTATTGTAATGAGTGAGAAGTCATTTTGCAGGTTGCTTAGTGATATTTGATTTATACCTTTATTTCCCTCGGTGGTGGGTATGATTTTTAAATAGTTAATGAATACAAAGAGGCCTGATTAGATATGTAAGAAACTGCATGTGTCCTTGCAGTAATATCCAAGGTATGATGATTGAATATATACTGCTCATAACTTGTCCCAAAGACACACAAAGAGGCGTGTTTTCTCAGTAGAGTAGAAAGCTCATTATATTTTGGCTCAGGTAATTATAATCATGGGATACATGGTAATGTGAAAGATGATCTGAAATTCTTTTGGTACTGTATTTAATTATTCTCTTTGATCTAAGCATACAAGTGATTAACTGCAAGATGTGTGAAAAACTTTCCTTTTTCTTTTTCTTTGAAAGCAAGATGTGGAGACGAAGCTAGTATCCACTGTGCCTTGCCTTCTGGGCTGAACGATAGTAATTTTGAGAATTCTGGTCTCTGACTCTGCGGTGGCAGTTTTATTCTAAACCCTCAAGATGTTACTTGATGAAACCCAGACCAATAAATGCTGTGTTTCACATGTTGTGTCCTTTAACAACTTGTTCAAGGCATTGGGTGGAGAGAAAATGGATTGAAAAGAGGTGCTGGGTTTTTAAAGAAGCCATTTTGCCTCTTCTGCTTGCTCTGAACCCATCGAGGGAGCCAGTGCTGTTGCTGGCATTGTACTCTACTCAGTGGTGAAATAAAGGACCGATAGGCTTATTGTCCAATTATGCAAAAGCATGTACATATTGTTAATTCCCCAATGAACATCACAGATACCTAAAAATGAGACGTCTTGATTCGTTGTAATAAATAACATTGTTAAACATCTCTGTCTCCCATCATTGTGATTGGTAGCCCCATTTGGAAATGTCACAGTGATGGGTGTGTGTTATTTTGACATCATGTGAAGACTCCATAACAACAGTAAGCATTCACATTGCAGGTCTTCATAAGGCAACAAATCTGGGTGATGTAAGCTTCCTTGGCCTGCAATTAAGATGTGTTGTGAAATTTCCCATGCCAGAAGAGACTCTCATAGCTGGGACTGGCACTTTTAAGGCTATCAGTGGTGATGACTGAAAACGCCCCTTTTGGACTTGACACCAGACAAGTTGGCTCATGGGGTTGCCGAGTATGTCCTATTTAGGCTTCATTGGATGATTGCACCACTGTCCTAGGTGATTCCTATTCTTTTCAAGGACTTTATTTGCAGAATACTCTTGGTATTTATTTCTCTTTTCTTGCACTAATTCTCAATTAAAAACAAATAGGCCGAGTATTGATAAAGTTAAGTATATAACAGGATTTCTAATTGTTATCTTTTCAAAATGTGGTCATTCATATTTGGATACTCTTTTAACATAACTTTTGCAGGATGATTTACTTTTCTTTATTTTTTAAAAAACATAAACTTGTCCTAACTTTCATCGAAGTAGAGCACGTTTTCAGTGGCATGTTTTACATAAGGTGCAATGGAAATCCCATAGGATTTGGAGTCACACAAGCTTGGTTTAGCATCTTAACATCATTGCTTATTAATTATGTAACCTTGGGCAACTCACACAGCCTCTCTGAAACTCAATTTTTTCACTCTTTTTTAGGAATCATAATATTCATTGTTTCTTTAGAGATTATGGCAGAAATTGAGTTAAGTGGTAACATACTCTTACAGAGTGACTTGGGCACTGCTTCTGGGGATGAAGAGGATGGTAGTGTCTGTGTTTTTCCTCTTTGAATCTGGGGATTTATGACTATGGCAGAAGTGATGCTATGAAAATTCCAAGACAGGACTGTACAAAGTGACATGTCTTCTACCTGACGGTCTTGGGACATTTGATTTTGGAGCATAGCCAACATGCTTTGAGGAAGCTGAAGCAGACTCATGGGAGACACAGCCACTGAGGTGTTGCATTGGAGAGTTCCAGCCCCTGGCTGTCGAGTTGCTCTTGTCTTCACAGTGGACGCTGCAGGCATGAAGGAGCAGAGATGAGACATTTCCACTGGGCTCTGTACAAAAATCCTGACTCAGAAGTCATGAAAGATAAAATTATTGTTGTCTTTTTAAAAAATTGATGTATAATTGACACATAATATGATATCAGTTTTATGTGCGCAGCATAATGATTCCATATTTGAATATATTGTGAAATGATCACCACAATAAGTGTGTACACACACACACACACACAGAGTTACCATACTTTTTTTAACAGATAGCATGAGATGGGCATTAAGATTACAACCCTTTGAAAGCCATGAAGCTTGTTTGCACATTTGGCATTGTAGTGCACATCCATACACATATGTGAACATCCTCATACCTATTCCTTGTGCTTATATTCCAGTAGATTTACATTCTACTCCTGCTTTTGGTTTTAGCTCAGGTGGCACTTCCTCCAGGCAGTCTTACCTGACAACCTCTTTCAGATCCTCCCACATCTCCTTTCTTCCCAGTTAAGTGTCTCTTTTCATGCTTCTTTTGTACCACGCATTTTTATTAAAGTATGTCTACTTTATTTTTGAGCCCCCACCATGAGCAATTTGAGAGTAAATATGCCTTTCTTTATATTTATTGCCCGACATGACGCATCATAGATGCTCAGGATGTATTAGTACATAGTAATTCATATGTATGTAATTCAGGTGATTCATGCATCCTGCATATGAATGTATAGATGGATGGACTGATGGATATTTACTAAAACTGAAGTCTCTGTGTCTAGCTTTGCCTTCTGTTCCTTCTCTTGCATAATACAAAGTTTAATGAGAATATGGATATCTCATTTTAGGGTTTATATTTCTCTTTTTCTGGCTTTATTTTGTTCAACTTCTTGGTTAAAATTCAGGCAGGTATTTCTCATACCCTTTCACTAAGTTATAGGAAAATGTAAATGTGATGGTTTGAATAGTTCCAAGTTGTATTGTTTTATTGATAGTGTATTAGTAGGAAAGTGAGTAATAAAATATTTTAATGTCAGTGTTAATTTATTAAATCCTCACACATTTTATTCTACTTAGCCACTTCTGACTTCTTTTGATATGTGTTAAGAGGTGTACACTTACTTTGTTACCAGTTTAGTGAGATGAAACTCAAAGGGATGGTACTCCGGAGTTGTTGTCCAGTGACTTTGAATAATCTACACCTATTTTTTCCTCTGATTGCATGGAAAACAGAATGTTGCCTAGCCTCTACCAATTCCAAGGCATGCATTAAAAAAATGGAGAGCTCAAGAGTGGTTTTCCTGGTCTTTGGAGCCTATTACCCTATGGCATTAAATGAATGTAAATTTACCCAATATTTTAGCTCTCAGTAGATGGTGATGGCTATTATTATTTCTCTTTCCCTTATTTTGAATAATTTTTGCATTGTTCTTTTAGTTTTTGTTTTTGTAAGGCCTCTCAAGTTAAACTCTTATGTTTTCCTGACATCAAAATATGATGTTTGTCTCAAGTTGCAGCTCCCTGGTGAGTGTTACTCCTTTGCATCACTTAGGTTTAAAATTGGTTGGCATAGCTTAGAATTTGTTGAAAGTCACTAGTGGTATTAAAATGGTCATTAGTGTGACTCATTATGTATCTGAATACCTGAGAGGATGGAGTATTATGCCTTTGCACTGAAAATGTTGCATGTATTGCTAAGCCCAGAAGAGAATAGATGGTCTGTGTTGATCCAAAACCTGCAGCAGAAACTACACCTCTAAAAAGACTGCCTTTTTAAATTGATGGAACTTTCTCTTCTCCTTTCATACACTTTCCAGTACATAATCAGATGCTTATTTTCTATGATTCATTAATGCAGGCATTTCCCTCTGACCTAGGGCTAACTTAGTTACTCTCCCAATCTATCAGGCATTATATTATCTAGGTCAATGGAAAAGTCACTCGGGATAGTGTGGTTGTTTCCAGTCTTTTAGAGTCTATGGAGTGTATATTAAAAAGAAAAAAATTCAGATGCTAACTTAGTATTAGTTGTACTTTCAGAATCTGTTAGTTTTGTAAAATTAATATGGACCCAGCAATGCCTATTATGTATTACATCCATATAATATCTATTACATATGAATGTGTGTATATAATATTTATATTTTAATTACATTAGTTATTTAGCATACAGATAATTTTTGATGTGCATGTAGAATCCTGTACCCCTTGGAATAACTTCTCTCTATCAGATTTTGTGACCCACAGTCTGTGGGAGCATTAGCTTTTCATGTGTTGTACATCTTGGGCAAATGTTATGCCCCCTTGTTTTATTATTATTTTTTAGAATGGGGGAATTATACACTTTAGAAACATTTTAAAATTAAATGTGTGTGTGTATATGTGTGTGTTTAAGACTTGTGAATTAATTTTTGGATTTTGATAGGTTCCAAAACTGCTTTCATTGATATTAGAAATTTTATCCCATTTACTGCTTGAGTTTATTTTCTTAACTTCTTAAAGTAGTAACTTGCAATGTATACTAACTTAGCCTCTTAAGAGTTCATTTGAATCTTGACACTTACGAGTCTCTTGAATTCTCTGGTTGCCAATATTGGACATGTACTAAGTCCCCATTATATGCTCGATATCTTCCTTGGTTCTGTACTTGGAGATGAAAGATACAGCCCTTCCTTTTTTTGCCTGTCTTTGAATACACTTGGGCTTTTGTAAGGTTGTTGAGATTAATTCTAGATGCTCATTATGGCTTCTTAGATTGTAAGTTCCATGAAGATTAGGAGCACTCTTTTCTAGGAAAAGGTAAAGTTGATGATTTTTCACAGTTATGTGGCTGCTTCTTTACCATTTACCATGGGGTTGGGTAGTGGGAATTGTTTTTACAGTAGTGAGAATGGGATTTACCTAATCAACTTGATGTACCTTTAATAAGGATTCTGTATTGCTGGTCTAAAGAAGTGTTAAAAAAGTGTTAATTTGATGGTGTTTTCATGAAATACAATATATTATATTGATCTAATGGCAGCCTGAATGATATAGTTGGCTATTGATGCTGTATTATATAAGCTGTCATAGTTGCTGACATTCAGTGTGTAGGATGTTAATGTATGTTTAATGTGCATTATCATTCAGTGAAGTGTAGTTATGCAGTTCTTCTGTGGCAATAAGTCCTCTGAAATGAATGACTACCCAAGTTAGATAATGGGCTGTCTGCCACATCCTAACAAGGTCTTGACAGCCGTCAGAACTTGACTGAGGCCTAAAGATGGGCTCACCTAACATACAAATTGAAAACACTATTCTTAGATGCCAGTGGTGCCCTGTGATTGTATGTTTAATGTCTTAACCAGACAAGGAATGTTTATCTGTCCCTTTATTTTTTCATGTTTTCTTTTTTTCTGTGTACCATCTATAAGAGAAATTGTGGTATTTGTTAAAGTTAAGGAAGTTAAATAGATTTAAAGTTTATAGTGTGCTATAGTTTTTTAATGTATAGTAGAAGTTATAAGTTTATCAATTTATTTCATTGAATTCAGAAGGTTGTGATTTTAATTGTAGATAGAAGTTTCACTGCTTTCCCTGCCCCTGTCATTTTAAATTTCAGTATAACTTACAGAGTTTTGAAATATACTTTTTTGGTAGTTTTTAAAATTTATTAAATTAGTACATATTTGTTGTAAAAATTATAGTAAATTATAGGTATATAAAGAAGAAAACTATATTTCCATTACTTCTGTCTATCCCTAACCCAAAATTCTAATCCTACAGAGGTAAACAACTTGAGCTATTATTTTTTTTCAGTTTTTCTATACATATAAAATATACATATGATCTTTTGGATTTTTTTTCTTTAGATGGCAGATATTTTACTTTTGTCTGAAAATGTTGCTTTCAACTTAGACCACCCTTAATCAGTATTTTATTGTAACTACATCTGGTATTTTTATGTGTTATAGAAGCCCTTGACATTAACTAGGTCCTGTATTAAATGATTAAGAAGTGACAACTTATTTTGAGATTTTTTTTTTTTTTGGGAAGAGATGTGTAAGATCAGATTGGAGAAATTAAATAGCTGACTGGTTCCATTGTAGTCACATTTTCTGTGTATCTGCCAAGATATAGGTTTGACCCCATTAGCAGATGACCCTAAGTTATAGTGGCTTCAATATTATAGAATTTGACTTCTGTTCTATGTAATGGTCCAGCCCTATAATAGTCCACAGCTAATGTGGTGGTTCTGTGGGGATGGGAACTTGGGTTCTATCCTATTTCTGCCCTGCCATTATGAGAGTATTACTCTCTTTTTTAGCATTCGTGCTCATGGGAAGGGAACAAGGAGGGCAGGTCTCTACACAAACATGTCTTAGAAATTACACACTTCATTTCTGCTCACATCTCATTAGCCAGACCTCATTCATATGGCCATAACTGGATGCAATGGAAGACTTTAATCAGGGCAGCCATATGCTCAGCTGAGGACTTGGAGGATGGGGGGAATACATTTTAGTTGGCAACTCACAGTCTTCGCTGAAGAGTATGACTTTATAATTTTGTTCAAAAGGAGCCTTGAGATATTAACATTTTGAGATTAAGTGAAAATTCCATTGATGTACTAAATAGAAGTTAAAAAAGTAATTTTCTGTTTAAATTTTTCCTTGTTTTCATCAATTTATGTGGTTTGTCAAAAATGTAATTTTGCTAATAATGAGACCTTCACATATGAATATTCTCTGCAGAAAAGATTTGAAGTAAGATTTTTATGAGGTAAGAAAACTATGTAGAAATAGGGAGAGTTGGAATATAGCAGTTAATTTCTCAATCTGATTAAAGTTTGACCTGTTACTGTTCTAACCTGTAGGTAAGTATGGCACATTATCCTTGTAAAGTATTTTAGCTTTAATTTATCAAACTTACTTGCTCTAGTTAGGAAATAAAAACTAAACTGTGATACCTCTACTCAAGATAACCACCATACAATATTTGGTTTTTAAATAGCATATGTATATATTGAATGTATGTGTATATAAGTGTATATACAAAGGTGTAGGTCATACAACTTCATGACCATTTGTCCCATAGGTTTTATCTATGTCACAGCTTGAACTTTTTGACCACATGACCTATGGAATGATGTCCACAGTAAATGTGAAACACCATTTTTTCCCCCATCATTATTCAGATACTCATTTTACCAGTTTTATAATTTATTTATTGAGTTTTATTGGTGAATATTTAGGTTTTCTCTGAACTTATGCTTTTATAAACAATACTATGGTGAATATCTTTGTATATACAATGTTGTATATTTATGTGACTATTTCCTTGAGACAACTATTGTATGCAGTATTGCTTGGTGATGGAATTTATACTTTTTAAAGGTCTTTGTTAACCTGATTTTTAAAATTTAAATCTTTGTTAACATGATAGCAAAATTTATTGTTTGAGAGTTCAGTATTTTCTTAGGGAGTTGATTCAAATTGTCTTGAATTTATTCTTACTTAATTTTATCCCATACTTTGAAACAATGGTCTTTTGTATTTGAGGGAAGTGCTTTTGTTCATTGTTCACCCTTTTTTGTGTGTTTCTAGATGGTGGTGGTGTCAAATTCTCCCATTATTCTTCCACTCTTATGTCATACAGTGTATCCTTCCACATTGGTAGTGGGCCTGCACTCAGATACCTCACTTTCTTAAAGTTCTGTCATTAGCTTCCTCTGGTATATAAGGGTAGGCAGCAAATGTCAGGGCGGTGGGGAGAGGAGGGTGGTAGGCTTTATTTGGGCATGGACTACTTTTCTGTTTTATTGTAAATTCAGGAATTGCATTAGTTGACCATCAACTTTAGATTCCTTTAATATAGCCTTTGGTTGGTGTCTTCTCTACTTACCTTCCTCTTTTCATTCTTATCATTTTTCCTATCTTATTTCTTACTATAATCTCATTTTCTTTCTTTCACTTATTTAGGAAACAATTTTGAAAGAATTCCTTTCTTCTTTCTTTTTGGTAGACTGGGGAATTAAGACTGAAAGCTTTATTTCTTCTTGATGAACAGGAGATGTACTGGCTCCCCTAGTTTACTTGGGGGAATCGTATTTTACCAAGTGCCCACAGGTGATTTATGTATTAAACCCCCCCCCCCCCCCCGAGATGAACTGTTGTTACAATTGCAGCCATCCTGTCTCCTGTGTCTGAGGGTGGGAGACAGGGAAAATAAGACCGTGGAAAGGGTTAGAACATTGGCAATCCTGATGTGTATCATATGTTTTACTACTGGATATTCTGATATCAGTGTTCAAAGCAAAAACCTCTTCCAAAGAATATCTGTTGAAAGTGTGAATATTAGCAATTCAGTAATTGACACATTCCATTTAAACTGGGTGGTCTTACAGCAGGATGATTTTAGAGCAAGTTGCCAGTTTCAGTGGAATTCTAGACATAAATCTTTGTTATAATTGTTCCAAAAAGTTGTTTGTCTAACAAGTATTAAATTTTTCCTTCCTATGACCCATCTGACTTGTAAAAGAGGTAGTCTTGTTCTTCCTTTGGGTCCCACTTAAAAATTATTTGATTTTACCTTTTTTTTATTTTTGACAAGGGCAACATCTTCATGGGTATATTTTCTGAAAGATTATTTTCAATTCATTGAGATATCACAAAATCTGTCATCAGTGAAGATTATGTAATGAAGTAACTGAGTCCTTTTTTATGACTCTCACTGACTTTTTTGGCTTTTTTTTTTTTTTTTTTAAATCCTCACCCAAGGACATGATTTTAGAGAGAAGGGGCAGAAGGGGGAGAGAGAGAGAGGAAGAGAAACATTGATGTGAGAGAGAAACCTCTATCAGTTGTCTCTCATATGTTCCCTGACTAGGACCAAGCCCACAACCTAGGTATGTGCCCTGACTGGGAATCGAACCTGTAAGTTTTCAGCATATGGAATGATATTCCAACCAGCTGATCTGCGCTGGCCAGGGTTTGGTTCATTTTTGATATATACATTTTAACTATGCTTTCCTCATGAGAGGCCATTATATTTTCAGACCTGAACTTCAACCTTTTCTTATATATCTCGGCCCACTAAGTAACTGGAATGTGAGAAAGAAATTGGGAGGTTAAAGGTTGTGTAAGTTGCTGTTGTGGGTTCCCTGAACACTTGTAAGATGAATGTGTGCACTTTCTGCATGGAGGGGTCAATGCGCATTCCCTTTGATCCTTCCCTCTCTCCCTCCCAACCCCCTCCTATTTTTCCTTCCTCCCTCCCTGCCTTCCTTCCTCACCACAGCACTTCCCCCTTTTATTGGAAAAAGTCCCTCTCAGTCTTAATGGTATGGTCAGCCAAGGTTCTTTGCCTCCTGATGGGAGAACATGTGACTTAAGCTAAGCCAATCAGACTCACTCTTCCTGAAACTGAAAGGAAACTGAGTGATATAAAAACTTGATGACCCAGAGGTGAGAAAAGACTGTTAGCTCCTCCTGCCTAAATCTTTAAAAATATTTTGGTTCCTGTCCTTTTTAAGTCTGTTTCTTTAGCTTTTTCTTTTATTTTGTGACCACATAATAAACTTATTTTTTTAAATTAGCATTTGTTTCTGTTGCCAACAGAGAAGCCTATCTGGAATGTATATCTGATGACACTTCAAGGAAGCTTTTACATCAGCCAGGGGGCCTGGTAGGAGTATTTGCCCTGGTGCCTGGAGCAAACTCACATTACTTCACCTTCCAGAGAATGATACACAAGTTAGAATGAGCATTTATTAATTTAGAAAATCAATCACTAGAATAGACTGCTTATTGTAGCATTTTAACGCAGTTGTTCCCTGTTGTCAAGCCAGTTGGGAAGTCTGTTGCAAATAGTATATTGTTTGGTGGATTGGATGAGTTATTTGTATGATCCATTATTGGAACCTGGTGTCCTCTTGCTAGTGGTCGGATGGCACTGAAACGTACTGCGCTTTCCTCTGCGAGATCTTCAGAGGCTCTCATGCCTTTTTGACCACTGCTTATTCAGTTAAGAAGAATTTTGAGCCTTCTCTCCCACTTAGCTTATCTGCTAGGACATGGATCTGAATGAATTCAGAAGGACAGAGGAGCTGAAGCCCTCCATCATACATTTGAGAACACATTCTCCTATATACCTAGACATTCATAAGGCTAAATACAATCATTTGATGAGCTTACTAGAAGTGTGAGATGAGCTTATTACACCCACATGTTAGTCCCAACTTCCTAGGATCACAACCAGACCATCTGGATCGGACTCTGGGTGCTTCTGAATTCTTCAGTACACATTAGGGACAAACTCATGTTCACACTAAAAAATGGCTCTTCATAGCCCTTTGCCCAAAGTTAAGGCCCAAAGTCATGCAACTTTGCTGGTTGAGGTGAGGGAGGAAGAATCCCAACTGTGATCTGTCATCTCCAAAGTGTCACTCTCTGCTCTTTGTTCCTTCTGCACTGTTGAATGCTAATACTTGGGGCCATGGACATTTGGCCTGTTATGTGTCTACTTTGAAGTTTTCGGTTGTTGCATGGCTTAACAATTGGGCCATATATTGTATTTCTAATTAATGTAAAAGCTGTAGTGTAGACTTCAAATTATTTATAAAAAAAAGATACAATCTCTTGGAATAATATTCCTCTGTATCAAAAGAGCAAATAACTTTAAATACTTATAAACATTTTTTTGAACTGACTGAATTACCGAATCATTTTAAAGCAGATTCAGTGGTATGTCTTGGCAGATAGTGTAAAATTTCAGTGTTTTTAAAAAAAAACAGGGTCATTCTGGATAATCATTTTATAGACACAGAATGGAAGGCAGAAGGTTGTTTATTGACTTGAGAAAGGCCACCTGGAAAATTAACTGCAAAACTGACATTTAAGCCCAAGTTTTCCAGCTCCTTCTGTGCAGTTTCTACCCTGTGACTATCTTGTCCTTTAAGATGAGAGCGATTTTAAATTTATATGTGATGCTTCTTGGGAAGCAAAACCTGTCTGAAATGGTATTTGGGAAAAATCGACACGTCTAGCTGGCAGCACCTGGCTGCTATATTTGGATTCTAGTGTTGGAAGAAGAAATGAAAGAACCTAAAAATTGGTTACCTTCACAACCATTGGATGCCTATAGTGTGCTGATCATTTATAATCTTCAGGCTTGATATAAATCTGTTATTACTTCCACCTGGGATGATCCATACCTTTACCGGTCTCATCCTCCTCAACCTACCTACCTTCGTCATAGTTACAGTTTGGGCTTAGCTTAAAACTCTTCCTCGGGGAAACTCTTCTTTTATTCACTACTCTGATCCTTTCTCATTTGACCTCATGTTCTTTAAAAATTTCTTCCAAAATCCCACTTCATTTTCTCACTTCCTATTTTAGTCACAAACATATCAAAACCTGACTTTTAATCATTTCTCTTGGCTCTACTGCCCAAGACAATTTTCTTATTGGTAGAATCACAATCAGCAAAACTTTCAGATTGAATACATTCTGCTACTGCTACCGAATATACAGAATGTTCCCAAATATGCATGTCCACATAGAGGCCCTCTCCCAAGGAATTTTGCTTGCTTGTTATTTACCCTGACCATTCCCGTCCACTTAAATTCAGTGCATTTTTTTTCCTGATCAGTCAGTACTACCCTTTGATATTATTTGAAAAATTATTTTTTTAAAAAAAGATTTTATTTAGAGAGAGAGGAAGGGAGGGAGAAAGAGAGGGAAAGAAACATCAATGTGTGGTTGCCTCTCATGTGCTCCCCACCGAGGACCCGGCCCGCAACCCAGGCATGTGCCCTGATTGGGAATTGAACTGGTGATCCCTTGGTTTGCAGGCTGGCACTCAGTCCAATTATCCACACCAGCAGGGGCATATTTGAATAATTCTTTAACGTGACTCTCCTTTCAAGAATGAAGAGTGCAGGGCAGCACTTTCAGTTTCTGGCTTGGTCATTGTCATATCCCTAGTGCAATGATTGGAATGAAGTGGGATCTTAGTGAATATTTGTCAAATAAGTTAATGTTTTAATGAGTACGTGCAAATGTGCAGGGCGTGTTAGGCTGGGGGTGGGGTGAAGAGAGGAGAGGAGAAAGGGGAACCCAGCCAATGAAGAGCTTCCAGCCCAGAGGACAGGTGGTGAATGATAACGTTCATTACAGGCTGACTGAACTGAAAGTTAATTGGTAGATCAAGGAAAGAGCTGAGTTGATGACATAGACTAAGGAGTGATTGATCTCAGCTGGGCTAGGGGACGATGAGGTGGATGTCACAGAGGAGATGACATTTAGCTTGGCCTTGAAGGACAAACTGATTTAGTTTGTAGGAGCTGGGGAAGGTGCCAGAACATGACAAATTACACTTGTGTTTTTGCAGCCCTGCTCTTCTCACATGATCTCTGTCCAATCAGGGCTTTAGAAAGATCACAGGGTTGGGAATCAGGAAGCCTGAGTTTGCTTTTGCCTATCTCACTGCTCTTGACTTCAGTTTATGAAAAACAAAGGTGTTGGATATGACTTTGAAGGATTTGCTGAGATCACAGAGTGTGTAGTGGAAACACAACCTCTTGGGCTCTGGGTGTGTCACTCCAGGTGTGCAGTGAGGGTTTCCTCAGGGTGGGTTGGGCCTGCTGGATTTGGTGAGTATTCATAGTGAGTAACCGCATTTTACTCATTGATCTGCACTTGAGGCTTTGGTCTTTGTTATTGCTTCCTGTATGTGGATTTGGGAATGCTGGGCCTGTTGGCCTGCAGCTGCTGAGACACGTACTTGTGCATACGAATTCCTAGGAGAGATGTCAAGTTATAAGATATGTGGAAACTGGGGAATGAATAAAGGAACAAGGCAGAAAGTGAGGCAAAACTGCAAATATTTACAGTGGTGTCAATGGCCTTCAGAGAGCTCGAGTTAGTTTTAATTAGAGTATGTTCTGAGAACATTACATGTCCTGAGTATAATGTAGTTTCCTCATAAAATTGCCATATCTCTTTTCTTTCTCCATTGGGAAAATGAGAAGTTTAGTCTTTAGATAATCTTTGATTTTTTTTCTTTTAGTTGTAAGATGTTATTGATTTTTAAGTGAAAGTAGGAGTAGGTGTGAATAGCAGAATAATTGGTATGGAAAAGCATCTCCTCTTTGTTAAAACATTATAGTCTTCCCCCTCAAAAGAAGTCTGTAGTACACTTAAATTTTTAATTTTAGTATTTATCTTTTTTTTCTAGCCAACTGAAATAGTGATCTTAGATTTCTGTCTTCTTCACTTTTTGCCCTCAGGGAATTTGGTTTCTGTTGGAAGAGAGGAATCAAAGATATGAGTTTCCAGGTTATAAAAAGCAGCTGTTTGGTTAATTACTTTTTCTACTGGATTCTTCTGTCTTAGAGAGGAAGTGTTCAGTATACACACAATAAATTTCAGGGGTTTTGTACGTATTTTTGTGTCTGTGTGTGTATGATTTTGGTTTGATTTAAGTCCTCATTTAGGATGGCAGGGACCTGCTTAGTGGCAAATGTTCATATTTTTTTCCTCTGTGTATGCATGAAGCACTTGTTGAGTATGAACTTTGCGTTTGAGGCTTGAGAATTGTGGGGATTCAAAGAAATAAACTGATTCTTCTGTAGAGAAAAATAGAAAATAATGCTAATCAGTTACCACCTATTTAGTTAGTTTTTAGTATTTGCCTGTTATGAGCTTTGGATACATCATTTGTGCATTTAGCAAATATTTATTACATACTTACCTTGTGCCATGTACTGTTGTGGATACTGTGTGTACTGCAGTGAACAGCACTGAATCCCTGCCCTTGTAGAGATGAGGATGCAGAGGAAGAGTTAAAATTACTCCCAGAGATGTTTCATTTTTCATGAAAATGTGAAAGGGGATGAAAATGATGTGGCATTGTTAAATGTGTCCCTGGCCAAGAATACTACCTTGATTTTTTTTTTTTTTAATTTAGGAGGTTTCAACTATATCTTTGAATTTTTCCATCAGTATAATGACTTCACTGATTTTTTTTTTTTTTTTCCTGCTGGAGAGAAATTAAGGCCTTTTCTTCCCGCCCTGACTGCTGTTGAGTAAGGACCATCTCCCAGTGATATGTGGCTGCTGGTTGTCCATCAGCTCCTTAGATGTGAAGTCTGTAGTACCTCTATGACATGGGCATTTGCTATGCTGGTTCTTCTCCCCCATTTGTTAGAAGGGTGCTTGTTTTTGGGACCATTCAGCAATAGTGCTTGTTTATTTGTCCTGCCAAGATGTATCTTTCCTTCTGTGCTGCCACTTACAAATACCTGATGTTTTAGCTGAATTGCAGTCTCTCAAACAGAGATGAGACTGTGTATGTACACAGCATAGCCTACAGGGGCAGCCAGGGGTCACTCCAATATTGAGTACTACTGTAGCGACGACAACCACCACTGCTGCTGCTGCTGCTGCTACTACTACTACTACTACTACTATTACTACTATATGGGTTTTTAAGGAATTCAAATTTTTCTTCCAAGACTTTTTTTTTTTTTAAATCACATAGACAAGCCAAGAGATGATTTCATGTATCCCTTAAGGATGTTAAAAGGAAGAGCAGAGGGAGAGGAGAGACTGTAATAGTAATAAGTATGATCTCTGGATTCAGTCAGACTCATTGCTGCCACTTAAGTTCTATGTAAGCTGCGACAAATTTGTGATCCCTTCTCGGGCTGGTTTCCTTGTCTGTGAGATGGGAATAATGATGTTCACTTCTTAGTATGTACTAGGCATTTACCCAGGCTGTCTACTTCAAACCCTTTAACTTCCCTTTGGGTTGTAGGAATCATCATTATTCCCAATCTACAGATGATTCTGAGCACAGAGAAGCAAGAACTTTGCCTGTGTACAGCCAATGTGCAGGGGAGCTGTGACTGGGATGCAGGTGGTCTGGTTGCTCAAGGTTGTTATCTTGTGATGCTTTGAGCAAGATGTCACTTGGCACATTGTAACATTTGTTCCAAATGCAGTAAGATGATCACAAGCTAGTCTTTAGTCATCAAGGAAACCTGCTTCTTCCTTTGTGGAGGTCACCCTGACTTCTCTCAGCACAGCACTTTTATTCCCATCTTGACATTCTGTCTGCTGCAGCTGGAGGTGGGTCTGGTTTTCTGCAGTCCTTAAAGCAACTGTAGAGTGATTGCTTTTTAGGAGTTTGATTGGGACTCCCAGTGAACTTAAATTGCTTCTATTCACTCTCTGCTTCCACCTCATTTTCTGGCTTTGCATCAACAAATTGAGAAATGTTCAAGGAGGTTTTAGCCAGCCTCTGGTACATTGGGGAGCTGACTCACCTCCAATTAGGCTAAGGGCCTGCCTGGTGGGAATACTCTTGTTTACTGAGGAACTTTTTTTTTTAATTTTAATATTTATTTATTTAAGGTGGAGTGATGGCATTGAATCCATTCTGAGTTAGATCTGTGTTGACTTTGGTCACTCCAGCTCCTAGCTGGCGGAGCTCTGGCTACAGGGGCAGGCACATGCAGCTCAGAGAGCGTGAATGGTGAAGTGAGAGTTGGAGGAAGAAACTGCCAAATGCAAAGACCAGTTCCCACCTTTAGCTCCTCCATCTGCCCCACTTTAGCTCCTCCATCTGCCCCACTTTAGCTCCTCCATCTGCCCCACCTTTTGCATAGATAAATTGAAGGCAGCTTCTGGTCAGAGCTGGTCATTAAATCAATCCTTGGGGTTGTGATCAGGAGCAGGGCTCTGGGCTGTTTGTAACCAGGCTGACATGACAGTGTGGAAGCTGAGTACGCTATTTTAACTGTCACAAACGTGTTGTGCAATCATGGCAGGAAAGCTTCCATTTGTTTCTGGTGTCACTTGTCCGCTACTTTTATTTCTTCCTTCTAATCGTGGGTATAATAAATACTTATTCAAGTGCTGGAGAGAATAATATTTTATCTTTTTTGGGGCAACTAAAAAATGAACTTACAGTCTTACATCCCAACTGTCAACTTTAAGACTGAACACCCTATTATTGGAGAATTTTCTCCAAAGTCAGGTGGTTTTGTGTTTACTGTGGTCCTGTTCTGTTATGAGCTATTCTGTTCTCGCAGGAGATCAGATTCTTTTCTGATGACCAGAAAGCTTCTGAACAATAGTTAACTGGAAAATCCAGGTGGCTGTTTTGGTGGGAAAATATTTCTCCTCCTTTTTCTCACGTTACTGAATCTGTGCCTGAGAGCTAGGACACTTTTTCCAAGGATAAGACCTGCACTCTGCAGCTGGATATACCCTAAGGGCATCTCTGGGGAACCTGTCCCCACGGTTGGAAGTGGAGAAAAACACATTCAGATCAGATATCTATCTGTGGGAGTTTGAGAGCTGCTCATACTCAGAGGGAGGCTGCCAGTGTTTGTGTCTCTGCTGTGGTTAGAGTGTGCTGGCTGTGTCAGTAGAGAGAGCTGAGCTGTGTAGGTTTCATTTCTTATGTGGGGTGAAGTAACCCATGTTGGTGATTATGTAAAAAATGACTTAATTTGTTTAAGGATATTTTCTAAGACATCTTCAAGAGAATTTTATGTAAATCTTTTAGGAATAAAGATCCCATGGCATAGATTGTGTACTCCGACCTGTATTTGAATCCCAGTTCAAACTTGGACAAGGATTTTAATTTTGCTTTAACTTAACTTTATTTAAGTAATACATATAGATAATTTTAAAAACCTCAGCAAGTATTTTTAAGGTGTATAACAAAAAATAGGAGTCCCCAACATCACCCCTCTGTACCTCTTACTAGGACCCCTCAGAGTGTGCCATCTTTAACTCTGTAAGCTGTTTCTTCTGATAGTTCCCTCCAGATTTACAAACCAGTTTCAAATGTAGGTATCATCTACTATTATCCCTAGTGAGAAGTTGAGGCTTTGTCTTCTTATTCCACCTAAAACTCACACTTTTCTTCCTCTACCCTGCTAATAATATCTACATATCATTATAAGCATATCAGCATTTTTGGGCAAACATTCACAGCCATATAGTGTAGTATAATAACTTTTTATGACACTGATAAGTGCTTTGCTTTTTTTGCTTAGTTTTCCTTGTACCCCTCTCTAATTTTGCCCATGCTTTACAACAGAACTGAAAAATGCTTCCAACATAGTAAAACTAATAAAAGAATCCATCAGTTCCTTAAAAAAAAAACCCACCCAAAACAAAACATGCTTGGAATCTCTTCTCCTGTTGTTTTCTGCACTCTTGCTCTGATCTGGACTGGGTTTTTACTATGTCCATTCCACACTTATCATCCTGAATTTTTCCTTGGAAGTATCCTTGAAAGGCGAAGGGTCCCAACCCTTCTCAGCCAGCGTTCCCCGTCTACATTATGGGGATGTTATCTTTCTCAGGGAGTTATTGTGAGAATTGAATGAACTAATATATGTAAGCCAGTAGCATGAAGTAGAGCTCTCAAGTATTAGTTGCTGTTAATCTTTTTCTTTTTTATTATTCTCCTCTTCTTTATCATGTTATACTGTGATCGCTAATCTGTAATGCATCTATAAAAATCAGGAAATGCTAGAGTTTGGAGATCGCAATAGCATAACCCTTCCTTTTACAAGGAGAACCAGAGGAGATGTGTGTCTTTCCCAAGGTCATGGGGCTAGTCTGACACACAGAGTAGAGCAGAACTAGGCCGCTGCCCCTCTTCCTTCAGTGACAGTCGTGTGTTCTTTCCATTTCCTCATGCCACCTCAGTAGCCTGCAAGGGGTTTTGTTTTGTTTTGTTCTAAAATGTCGTAACCATTTCTTCTCTCCTTTCCTAATTTCTTTCTTTTAAAAAAATAGAGAACAGATTCATTGAACAGTGTGGTATAATTCAAATACCACACTGTTCTCCTACTTAAAGTTTATAATTCTATAGTTTTAATATATTCACGCAGTTGCAGTCATCACCAAAATCTAACGTAACATTTCATCTTCTCAGAAAGACAGCTCGCACCCTTTCACTCGGACTCTCCTAATCCCCATCCCTGTGCAACTACTAGTCTACTTCCTCTCTCAACAGATTTGACTGTTGTGGACATTTCATATAAATGGAACTTAAAAATAAGGAACCTAAATAAATGGAACCTTTGTGACTCTAGATTCTTTTACTTAATATGATGTTTGCCAGACTCATCTATGTCAGTGATTTTCAACCTTTTGCATCTCATGGCACAAATAAACTAATTAAAATTCTGTGGCACACCAAAACATATATTTTTTGCTTATCTGACCAAAAAAGAAAAAGAGATAATTTTGATTGTTGTCATTTTTTTTCATTTGACAATCTAATAGAAAAGAGGTCAGTGTCCCTGACTAAATAGTCAGGTACTGCATATTTCAAAAATTCTAGTTACACAGGGGTTGAAAATCTGATCTGTGGTGTAGCATGCATCAGCACTTCATTCCTTTTTATTGCTGAATAGTTTTCCATTGTAGACATTTACATTTTGTTCATTTATCAGTTGATGGGCATTTTGTTTATTTCCACTTTTTGGCTCTTATTAATATTCATGTACAAGTTTTATGTGGATATATGTTTTCATTTTTTGTGGAGACATACCTAGGTGTGGAATTGCTGGTTCACATGGATACTCCAGGCCTAACCTTTTGAGGATCTGCCAAACTGTTTTCTGAAGCAGCTGCTCTATTTTACATTCCTTCCAGCAATGTATGAAGAATCCAATTTGAAGCATTTGAAGTGATACCTTGTGGTTTTGTCTGTATTTTCCTGGTGGCTAGTGATATTGAGCATCTTTTTCTGTGCTTAGTGGTTATTTGTATATCTCCTTTGGAGAAATATTTATTCAGATGCATTCCACATTTTAAAATTGTGTTATTGCTATTATTGAGTTGTACAGTTTTTAAATATATTATGGACAAAAGTCCCTTAATGGTTGTATGATTTGCAAATATTTTCTCCTATTTTGAGGGGCATCTTTTCACTTACTTGATGGTATCATTTGCAGCACAAACGTTTTATTTAGCTTTTTTCTTTTATGTTTATGCTTTTGGTTCATATCTAAGTAGGCTTTGCCTAACTCTTAGTCATGAAGATTTACTCCTATATCTTTTTCTGAGAGTTTTACAGCTTGTACGCCTTGTACAGTATTTGGGTTTGTGATCCACTTTGAGTTAGCTTTTGTGATGGTGTGAGGAAGGGGTCCTAAATTTATTTGCATGTAGATATGAAATTGTCCCAGTACCATTTGTTGGAAAGACTATTCTTTTCTCATTGAATTTTCTTGGCACCCTTGTTGAAAGTTAAATCTGCAGGGGTTTTGACATACTGCCACGCTATCCTTCTGTCCCTCAAAGTGTGGGTAACTAATGTAATAACGTGCCGGATAATAAAATGAATGGGTTCTAACAATCTCCTTTGTGTGAAATTTCTGTGATGAGAAGAAATACACATCTTGGGGGGATGCATTCCAGGTCAGATAAGGGAAAGAGAGAGAACCAAAATATAATATTGTGCCAACTAAAAATCATCAAATGTGCCAGAAAATATGAACCAGGGATTAATTTTGAGGGTTACCAAAAGTACATGATGTAACATAAGCACAAGTTGCCCAGCTGGATGAGCTGTACTTCAGCTTTTGCGGCAGACCTATGTGGGCTTGAGTTTGCTGTGGGACTGAGAGATGCAGAGAGCTGCAGGTGCACTTGGCTGTGACTCCATTGAATGTGTCCTGACCGACACTGTTCCATTCCTGCTTATAGAGATGTCTCAGGTCTTAGCCAGGGGACAAGTCAGCACTTTGTGGACAGCACCAAAGCCCACCATCTTGGCTACTGCCCTGGAAGCTGCAATACCTCTGCAATGAAATGGATTTAGATATTTTTATTACCACTTTTCTTTTTATTATTGAAGTCTAGAATACATAAAGTACACTAATATTAAATACAGCTTGGTGACCCTTTAACCTATGCATTCTTCTGTTGCCATGGCCCAGATCAAGCCCCGGAGTACTGCGAGCACCTCTGAAGCTCCTCTTGTGCCTCTTCGTACTCAAAGCTCCCTTCCCAAAGAGGTCACCTTTGTTTGCCTAACTTTGAATTTCAAATAAGTAAAAACTGTAGTATGTGCTCTTTTATTACTTGCTTAACTTGTTCAATATAATGTTTGTGAGACTCATCCATTTTATTGTGCCTATCAGTAGTTCATTCATTATTGCTTTTATTTTATATCATACAGTGTAATATTCCCCTATATGAATGTACCATAATATTTATCCTTCTACTCATAGGAATCTGGGTAGCTTGTAGTTTGGGACCATTTTCTGTTAAAGTGCTGTGTTCATTTTTGTCCTGGGACTTTGGGAGACCCAAGCACTCATTTCTTTTATGCATTTACACAGGTGTGGAAGAGCTAGGTTGGATGGTGGGTATGCATTTGGCTTTAGAAGACACTAGTAGGTGAATTCTGATTTTTGATCCTCTTTTCCTGTTTACATTTCTCTCTGAGCTCTGGCTGAGAGTATCATTTTGTGGCCAGGCAAGTACAGGTCACAGGGGAGAAAGAGGAAGAGATTTCCATAGAGGCAGAAAGAGATAGGAGGTCGGATAATACTAAATCAAGATTGTGAAAGTTAAAATGTTAATTGGGAGAGTATGAAGGGAAGAAAGTGAAGAGAATGACTTGGAGACAGTAAAAATTATGGGCCGAGAATACAAATTTTCAGTCTGGATTAAAATTCTAGCTCTGCCATTTACTACTTGTTTAATAACTTCAGGAAACCTACTTCACCTGAGGCACACATTTCTTATCTGTAAAATGGAGCACATAATAAGAACTTGTATCATAGGGTGAATATGAGCAGTAGATGAAGTAATGCCTCAAAGTCACAGCTTAAATTTATTGACAGCTTCCTAGGTACTCATCACTCTGCTGATGTATTGAATAATTAGGTAATTTAATCTTCACAGCAACCTGTGAGTTATGGACTTTATTTCTCCAGGTTATCAGTTAGGGAGCTGAAGGTCTGAGAGTTTCAGTAACATGCCCCCAGGTCACAGAACTGGTAAATTAGTAGAGTGGGAACTCTGATGGGTTGACATCAATATATTGATCACAGAGACTATGGGAGGCAGACTGATATGTACTTGCTTTTAGACATGAACAAGTAAAGAACCATTGTTGATAAAGGCAGGATAAATCACAAGGGGATTCATCCAGGCTTTTCTTGAGTAGTTCAAGGAGGAACAGTGACCGTTCAGATGAAAGAAAAGGAAAGTGGACAAATCTCTTTCTACAATATGTAGCCTCATCTCTAGGGCAAAGTTTTTGGTTTCTTTCCCAGCATTCACTAGAAAACTTTGCATTGAGGTGATGCTGAACAGTCCAGATGCCCCCTCACACCACTTTTGCCTTAAGTCCCTCAGCCTGCTCTTTCTGCATTGTGCTCCCTGAGAATGGTCCCCAGTAAAAGTGCCTTTCTTTTCCGTCCTCTTTCTCTCCCTGCCTGCCATGTTGTGGGCTGTCCTGGTAGCATACCACCCTTAGGCTGCTAACTGCTTTGCCCCTAGGATGTAGTACTGGCCTCCTGGGAAGTACCCAGGATTCTATAATTATTTTCCTCTCTTTTCCCTTTAGCAGTTCCCCAGGTCTCTTCTCAGTGCTGTGCTCTGAGGGGGATGGACCTACTGCATCATACAATCTCAGTACTGGAGCGAGTCAAACATTACAGAGGTGTATAAAGAAAATGTTAACATGCCCTGACTGGTGTGGCTCAGTGGGTTAGTCATCATCCTGCGAACTGAAAGGTTTGATTCCCAGTCAGGGCACGTTCCTGGGTTGCAGGCCAGGTCCCTGGTTGAGGGGGTGTGAGAGGCAACTGATCGATGTTTCTCTCCTTCTCTTTCTTCCTCCCTTCCTCTCTCTCTAAAAATAAATAAATAAAATCTTAAAAAAAAAGAAAATGTTAACACATCTCTGACCCCCAACAATTTCAGTGTTCCCTCAGTCCTACCCCAGGTGCTATCAGTTGACCATATCTTTCCACACCTATAGAAACATATAAAAGCATAACAATCATAGTTGGTCTACATTTCATTAAAAAACCTTTTTCCTCTCCTAAAATGGTAGTCTCATTATGCACACCGTCCTGTCTTCTCCTCCCTCCTCTTCTCTTTTTTGTCTGCCTCCCCTCCCTCCTTCCCAGCTGGCTTCCCTCCTTGTTCTTACTTCCTGGTTCCCTGCTCCTCTTACTCCCTCCTCTCCTCATTTCAGTGAGTTGCTACTCTGGTCCAGCCAGTGTGTTGGGGCCAAGGGGCACAAAGATGCATTAAGACACTGCTCTTTCCCACGAGGAGATCAAGGTTTTGCGTGGAAGTCAGATGTGAATTGTTAATTGCCACAAAGGTTTTCTTTTGTTTGTTTGTTTCGTTTTCCTTTTTTGTCATTTGGATAGTCCTCCTCATTCACTTAGAATGACACAGAAGCGTCATTGGAGGCCCAGGACTGATACTCCAATGTCGAATTGACCTTGGCTCCTGGGAATTAAAAAAAAAAAAAAAGTATTCCAGTATTCAGGCAACCTATTAAATTAAGTTCAGTTCCTACCCTTCCCAAGTTTGTTTACTGATCATTCCAGACATTTGTCATTATTGTAGGCTCCTGTCTAGAAGAAATAAATGCTCAGCATCTCTTGGTAGAATAAATAGCTACTTTTAAGAGGAATTGCATCTAATAAAGGATGGCTTTCCTAATCTTGGAATCAGCTTGACCCACTGGAAGGGTAGCAGTATATGGCTCAATATATGAAGCCAAGTACAGATTACGGTGTGGATTTCCTTTTATGGGTTAAAGAACAGGGAAGATGCAATGAATGTTTTCTCTGTGCCAGGCATCACACCAAGTACTCCACACCGTTGCTGGCCCTTGTATGTTCATGACAACATGTGGAATTGGCAGTGTTAGAAATGCTGATTGCAGGTAAGGAACATGAAACACCAAGCAATGAAAACTTGCATTTCAGTTCAGTTCAATGAGAAATATTTGTGGCGTGCCTACTGTGTACAAGGCTCTCTTAGAGGCACTTGGGATGCATCAGTTAAAAATAAGAGTCTTGTCCTTGGGTAGTGTGCATTCTAGCAGGGGTGGGCAGGTATGGTAGGATAGATGATAAACTATAAACATAATCAGTGAGTGAAATAAGAAGTATAATAGAAGTTGGTAAGGGCTGTGGAATCAAGAAAAGTATAGCAGGGTCAGGGGATTAACAATGCCTAGACTTTAATAGATTATGGTTTTAAGTGGAATAGTCCTGGTGACTTCATGGGGAAGTGGTGAATTCAGTAAAAAGTGCAGAATAGTGAAAAGACCATTCTATCCTCATTTGACAAGTCTTTGTTAAACTGGGTAATATAGGAATGGCTTATCCATCACCATTTTTTCGAAGATCAGTTAGCCCCTAGGAAATAATTAGTCACTTCAGGGAATGGTGTGGACAGATTCGCTGTGGAGTTCAGAGGAGGAAAGACTTTCTGTCAGTCAACACTCTGCCCGAGGTGTATGCTGAGCCCGTGCTCCATGGGTGGCCCAGTGACACATGAGATTCTGGGATGTTTTCCCAGAGCACCGAGAACCTCTCCATGAGGTAAAGTGAAGTGATTAAAAGATGTCTTCAGAGTCATACTATCTTTTGAATCTGCGCTCTACCATTTGATATTTGGGATGTTCCTTCTTCTCTTTGATATTTGCCTTCCTCTTCTGTGAAATCGGGATATTAATACTTGCACAAAGAGTTATTGGTACGCTGACATAAGGATCGTTGACTGTGTTGGGTATAGAGTCTGACATGTGTTGTTACAACAGTGCTTGTTATTGTCTGTCCTCACCTGCAGGATCATTTGAGGTTTTGCTCCTGGCAAGATGGCGCGGGTCACGGTGGCACAAAGGCTCCGCGCCGAGGCCCGGTGAGAGGCATGTAGTAGGGATGCACTGGCACTTCTCACTTCCTCCTCCAACGCATGCCAACTTTCCAGAATAGCATATGGACCAAAAGGACCCCCAGGGATTTTTCTTAGCAGGTGGACATGTAAACAAATGACGGCCTCGAGGAGTGGCTTGCGGATTCCTGATAGATCAGCAGTTGCAGGAGCCATCCCTGAGACTGCCATCTGTTCCAGTCGTCCCCAGACTGGCCATATCTCGAATCTCCAACCCTAACTGGAACTCAGAAAATGGAAGTAAAGGTCCCTGGGGTCCCTTGGGCCAGGGTGGGGGCAGTCTTCCAGGGAGGCTGCTTTGTGTGCAGCCCACTCATACCCTTTGAGATCCCAGGGTCTGGCCTGGTGATGCCAGAGGTCTTTATGACTCTAACTCCTTGGGAATCATCCCATGATTGAGTCGTATATCCGGAAAACACTGCTGCCAGCAGTGTCCCAGCTACTGTGCCGTGCTCGGGCAAATGGAACTGGCAGAGGCCCTGTCCCCGGGCTGCTCCTAGCCATTAGGTAGTTGTAGTTCAGGGGTCACTTGTGGGAGTTCATGGGTGGATGAAGGGAAGCACTGAGTGCTTACATTGGTTCAGGTGACTTTCTAAGCACTTTGTCTGGATTAAGTCATTTAAACATTACAGCAGTCCTGTGAGATAGTTATTGTTATCTCCAGTTTACAGATGGGGAGCTAAGGCAGAGAGAGCTTAAGTAACTCACCCAAGGGCATACCCATATAGTAATGAACACCTAAGATATCAGGACATTTCCCAGACACCTGGGTTTTCAGCTTCTTTTTACAAGGATCTGACGGTGGATGGACATGGCTGGGCTCTGGTCCTGCCCAGTGACAGCCAGCGGCAATGGCGTGTCTCTGCTTATTCTGCTGATTGACCATCCCCACCATCAACCGCTCCTTGATGCCTCACCATCTTCTCCGTGCTCATTACCTGGCCCCTTTCTCATGTAGTGAGCAACCTTGAGTTAGTTTGTTTTTTGAGTTTATTTGATGAATGCGGCAGCACTCCAGCCTTAGAAAGCAATCAGCTTCATAAAACAGTCAAACTTAGAGGCCTGGGAGGAGGGGGAATGCAGGACAGATGTAGTGGGCAGTGCCCATACTGGAAACACCATCTTAAACATAAAGACAAGATGCCGTATCTGTTAAGTGCAAGCCCAACTTGCATGGGTTATTCTGTTGTGACCTGGTCTTTATCAACTGGCTCATCCCTACCCCAACCTTTTTCTTTTTTCTTTAGATTGCATATCTTGTTCTTAAAGAAAAAAGAAAGAAAGAAAAAATTGAAGATAGCCAGTATCAACCATAACTACTTTCTTTATACATAGTATACAATCATTTTATATGTTTTATATCCTGCATAATATTTATATTTTAATAGAATTATTTTATAAAGTTTGAATCAAACAATATATAGTGTTTTGAAACTTATTTTCTTCTCAGTAATGTTTTGTGAACATTATTCTACGTCAGCAGCTGCATTTGTGTGTTTAAAAGTTTGTGAAGTGCTTTTTCATGTACTGTAATTTCTTTAACCGCTTAGCATATTTCCAGATTTCTATGTTGGCACACATCCTAGGTTATTTATTTGATAAGTTTACAGCAGAAAATTGTACTTTCAAAGGGTGTACAGTTTTCCCAACTTCTGATTTTTTATAAATATTACCATATACAGTTAAACCTCAGTTTTTGAATGTCTCGACCAAGTTGTTCAAGGAAAAAATATCTCGGTTGTCTAACTATACTTTCGGTCTCGATTCTCGACCTGACAATGCTTTCATGGTGATACCTGTATGATCAGTCATGTGTCTTTCAGATGACAAACAAGGTAGATGTGGTTTTCGAATAAATCACTTCTTGAACAGTTTTCTGGAATGAATTAAGTTTGAGAACTGAGGTTGCACTGTATCATTATGCCCTCTATACTTGTATGTTAAATATGTGTGTATGTATGTATGTATGGCAAAATTACAGATGCCTTTATCTGATGTATTAAAGGGAAGAGCTGATGTCCATCAGTATGATAATTGGCATATATTCTTTCACTGCTGCCATTTTGTGACTGATTTTGGATTTGAACAGACTGCATAGGTAGGACTTTCACATTAGTTGCAATATTTCCAGTGAATTGACATGAAAAGCCACCTGGTTTTCTCCATAGTGGACTGGCTCAAGCTGGGAAACTGGAGTGGAAAGTGCTGTTTTTCCCAATTCTGACACAGCTGGGTAGCGCTGGATGTGGCTGGTCTGGCCACGGGCACCTGCCGTGGGCTCTGCCATCTTGCTGTGGCTGGCGGACGGCCAGGACAGTCCAAGCTTGGGCGTCACAGCTGCAGTTCTGCGGTTGGTGAGCAAAGCAGGGAGTCAGTCTCCTCCTCCACCTGCTCGCAGAAATTGTCCATTCTGCCCATCACTCGGCGGGGGGACTGCCCTGGACTGTGTCAGGGAGAAACGCGAGCCTGGAATTTTCTGAGTGGGGTCATAATTGCCCCCATATAGATACTTCTAACTTTGGCTAGAAAAATGCATTGTTGATATTTTGTATAGTACCTTCCAGGAGTGTGTATATGTGTGTGTTGACATGTGAGCATAACATTTTTCCTTCACAGAATAGGATTGTGCTGAACATTCTATCGATATTATTGATAAACTAATTTTTGCAATTACAACTATACTATTTTTTCATGTCAATATTCTGTTGAATGTTCATTTGTTCATTCACTAATCTATTTAATAATAAAAAGGAAACACTCCACTGTCATTCATTTAATATTAGTAGGAGAGATAGTTAATAATCAAATAATCAAATGCATCATACCAGCCCTGAAGGAAAGTTGCTCTATGAGTGTGTAGCAGAGGGGACTTCATCCTTGAGGGCTGACACTTTCCATGTGACCTGAGGTATCAGATGTGGAGGTGGAATTGGGTTAGGAAATGAGGAGAGTTTACCCATTTTTATGGTTATGATATTCCATATATGGCTATGTCATGATTTATGTAACAGCTTGTTTGGTGAAAGCACAAATAATGAAAGCTAACATTCCCCGAATACTCACTGTGTGGCAGGAGCTTCATAAACATCAACCCTCTGTGACAGGTGCTGCTGTTGCCCTGTTTCACAGAAGAAAAACTTGAGTCTAGGGGTTCATTTGCTGAGAACTGGAAGAACCAGGATTCCAACCCAGGCTGGTCTTAGCCCAGCTGCTGAACTCTTAACCACTACTGCCTGCCTCTGGCTAGCTAGCCCTGCTCTTACTCTGGGGATGCAGAAGGAGAGAGAAGGTGAAAAGAGAACCATGTCTGAAATGAGGTGAGGAAGAGGGGAATCAAAGATGAACAAGATGTCGGGCTTGGGGGCTTGGTGGTTCCAAGTGGAGGGGCAGGGCATGTCCGTGTGACTTTGTGCACAAGGCCTTCCCTGGTCCAGATCTGCTAGCTCTCAAGGCCAGGCCCTGACTTAGCACAGGTATTCCACATGCCTGCTAACATCCTGACACGTTCTATGAGGGTTTTCACTGGTTGCTCTGTATCGGTTGTTAAAGGAAAGTTGGACGCACATTTTACACAGAGAGTGGAGGTACGGTCCCTGTGACTCAGCCGTTGAGTCATGCTGCTCTTCACTGCATGAACACACCTTTGTCTCAGGGGGTCCCTCCCCTCTGCAAGCTCCCCCTCACCTTGAAGACCAGGTCAAATGGTCCCCCACTCTGAAGCTTTCCCTAACTTCCTGGTCAGAGGTGGTTTTCCCTCTTCCCTGTTCAGACTGTGCAGTTAACTCTATTTTTATTATGATCTGTTCTGAGGTCTGTTTCTTCAGTTAGGGTATTCCCCCCCCCCCCCCGCCCCCCCCCCCCGCCGCTCTTTCCAGGGCTTATATGCAAAAGAGGTTAGGATAGGTATGTAATTTTTGTGGGGATGAGTTTTCTGTCATTTTTTCTACCTCTGAATATACAAAACTGGGTTTGCAAACAGAAAATGTTTAGGGGTCAGGGAGGTGACATAAGAGTGACACTGGCCTGGCTGAGTCAGAATTGGTCAGAGTAGGTGGCGTGGTGGCTGGACAAGAGAGTCCACACCTGGTCTGAGAAACGGTTAACTCCAGTAAAAAAACCCATTGTGTTGGCAAACAAAATACTTAGAAGGGCTGTGTTCAGCCCCCCCCACCCCCCCGCCCCCACCCAGTTTCTACTTTGTGTCCTCTGATAAGGAATATAGCACGTTGGAGAAATCTTTGAAAACTAGGAGCAGCATAAACAGGCATTCCCCTTCCTCACCCTTGGCTGAAAAACTAGAGAGAGGAGAGCTTGCTTCCTGCCACTTCTAATTCTGAGTGTGGGGCTGGCCCCATGGTCGCACTGCTGCGCTGCCTCTCTCCCCTCCTCGAAATGCTGAGGATGTTCAGGAAAGTGCAGCCTGTGCCCCTCTGACTTGGATTCTGTATGCTTGCTACTTTGGAAATAATGAGAAAGTGAGGGGAAAGTAATGATTATTGTTTGATACTTTGAAAGTACTCAAACAATATATTTGTCACATCAAACCCAGTTTGAATCTATAAAGGACAGTCCTCCTCTCAAAGCAGCTGATGTTAATGAAGAGTGCGCTTGCTCGCGCTCTCTCTCTCTCTCTCTCTCTCCCCCCCCCCCACACACACACACTTACACACATCGTTTTCTCTCTTGAGCATTCCCTTCAGTGGCACAAGCTGCCTAAGGGAGAGCCAGCTCCGAGCACAGTCCCAGAGGCCCCTTGCCTAGGACGCCTGGCTGAGGATGCCTTCACCATGGTGAGTCCCCACAGCTCCTGTTAGAAATGGACCCAGATCCCTGTGGCCCCCCGCGAGGACTTCTCCCACTTTGGGGTTAGTGTGGAGGGATGGAGAGCATGGCGGCCGCAGACCCGGATACACTGGCAGCCGCCCGCCCAGCTCCGCGACACCCGGCCCCGGCCTGCCCCACTGTCTCCATCCGTGAAGATGGCTCTGTCACTGCACTTGTCTACAATTCTGGTGTAAGGAGTCAATAAAATCACATATTTAAAGCACAGAGCAAGCAGGTAGCACATAGCAGGCATTCGACATACAATTGATCTCTTGTTCTCACTCTTTCCTGCTTTGGTATGAATTTCTTGCTCTGTGAGTTTGAAGAGTCCAACTGCATTTGTGATAGATGCAGAGAAACCTGGTGTTAGCTCATTCAGAAGTGAAAATGAATTAACTCTGAAATAATAACACAAGTCAATGAGAAAACAGGATTTGATTTATAACTATTTCCATGTAGGTGCAATTGGAGATTATATATTTACATAAAATAATTCTTGAAAATTGCTGTGTTTACTCCTCATCACACATGAGGATTTTCTTATATAGATGAGAACAGCAGGCCTTCGGTGGTTTAAAAAAGCAAAGCTTTAGCATTGCAATGTTATTGTCCTCTTTTTTCCTCTTCTCAAAAGACAGATAGTCTCAAATATGTCCTGTAAAGAGATAAGAATACAGTAGAGCTCATAATAAAGGAATTTTTGATTCCTGTTGGGAAGAAGCAATTATTTAATTATCTTGTACTAGAACCTTGAAAATCCTTGTTCTCATTATTTCAAATTTATTATTAGCATTACCCAGCCAAGCAGACTCACAGATCAACAAGATTAAAAATTAGTTGAATGCAGCAGAGACTCATTGATGTATCATCTCCATAGCGACTAGTTTGTGTCATAGATGTGACCCAGGACATTTTTCCTAATCACATTGTTCAGCTCCATAAATTCACGCCTTATCATGTGAACATGGAGCAATGAGTTCTTTCTGTAATCATCTACAAGATTTTGTCATGAATTTCTGTTTGATGGTAATGATCACATTTATGCTTAGGCCATTGTTAAAATACTGTACTTGTTATCATCATTTTATAATTAACACTGTTGAAAACACTACATTTTCATGAACCTTTATTTAATCATAAAAATGTGTGTAGCTAGGCCAATTTGTTCCCTCCTTCCTTCTCTTTCTATCTTCTTTGAAATGCCTAAAAGGATGTTGTTCATGGTTCCTTTATGAAAAGAATTCAATGCAGGAAAAGCAGGACCTACCTGTATCTGTCCCATCTAAGTGGGTGGCAGACTGTAGCACCACCTATCTGGATTCTTGCTGCAAAGCAATTTGCAGGATTTCATGAAAGGCAGCATCTCGGGTTTATGCCTTTTTAGGTTTATAGGAGAAGAAAAGTGATTTTCCCTCTACCCTTCTAGATTTTGGCTGAGACACTCCCTCCTGTAATAAAAGACAGATTCAAAGGAAAAAAACCAACAAGTTTAATGCTTTCATGTGCATAGGCAATATCCAGGAAGAATGAATAACTCCATGAAATGGCCCAAGCCATCACCTGAAAAACTATCTCCAGCTGAAGACAAAAGAGAGGTGCTGGGAATGGGGAGAAGACCAGTTACGGGAGGAGACCAGGGGAAGCCCAGGAGACAAGGGTATGAATATTTACCTCAGGGCTCCTCCATCGATGTGGAGTTTTAGTCATCTTCCTCTTCCTGGTACACAGAGTGAAACACTTAAAAATGGAAATTTCCCTTAGAAATGTAAATGTCTCTTACAAAAGGGTAACTTCTCCTCAGTTTTCAAAGCTTCTTCTGTGTTTGTCATTTCTTTAAAATAACTAGTTCAAGATAATTCTGTGCCAGAGAGGCATGTTTGGGGTGGCATCTGCTGTTCCCCTCAGGTTCTTTCTTGATGGAAATACTAGACAAAAAGAGCTAAAAATCACAGCTTTTCTGACCAACGTCGTACAATATTTGATACATCAGATAGCCCTGCGGGGAAGTCAGAGCCACTGTGCTCTGAACTGTGCTTTCCGTCATATGAATTGGGGGTGATGATACCAACTTTGCTGAAGTCGTGTGGGGATCAGCAGGTGTAAATGAGAAAATAGCCATGAAAGTGATTTGATTTGCAAACAACCCTAGGGTGATAATTACACAATTTCATCAATTTTTAAGTTGTTAAATGTGAAAAATAGGACATATCTGAAGTCATAGATTGCTTGGCATCATTTTTGTGTTTTGATGTTTCACAAACTCTGAAAAGCTTAGGTTCTGTGCCGTAGTTCCATGTTTTTCCCTCCAAAAAACTGCTTGCCAGCCCTCAGAAAGACTTGTATTTCCTGTTCAGAACGCTGCTGACCGTGACACCCGCAACTGACCCAATGAACTAAGGCCAGCTCTCCTCAGGAAATAAGGGCTGCCTTTCTGTCAGGTGCACCCTGTGCGTGGGCAGTGTCCAGGAGCTCCCACTAAAGCCCATCCATCACCTCTGTTTTGGCTCACCGATTCCTGTCAAGTGAACAGGGCAATCAGGTTATATCGGTTTTCATGGGAGCTCTATATTTTTGGTAGACTAGCTGACGGTTTCTAATGTCACTTGATTTTAAGAGAAGGAAGGCTGGCCATTTGAGCAATTTGTGGTCCCCTTCCGTTAGACATCCTGGAAACTCGAGCCTGCCCTAGAACTCCCCTGGAAAGAAAGGGTGCTGTTCCTTCACGCTGCCAGCTGTGGTGAGAATGATTCCAGCTTGGCAGAGGGGTTGAGACCAGCAGCTCCCTGCCCTGTGTCCCAGGGATCATCAATACAGTGCGGACTAGCTGATCTTGAAAAAGTGCTATCGACATGAAGGCCTAACATGTAACATCCTCACTTATCCATCTGAAATATGTCAGAATGGAGAGGAGAAAAGACTGATGTGTTTCCCAAGTATTATAGAAAACTCCTTGTTTTCTATAATACTGCAGCATTTTTGTCCTCCGATAGGAAGGTGACCTTGTCATTGTCCTTGTAGTGTGGGAAGGGAGCAGCACGGGGCAGCATGCAGTTAGGACTAAAGTGGATGGGGCACCCGAGTTCCCTGACTCCAGTCCTCTGGTAGACACTTCCTTGAATAGGAGCACCTTTGGTGATTGTCATAATCTGCCATTCATTTTTAGCTTCTACCTGGGAAGGCATGTTTCAAGATTGGAGGAGTTAGGAATAAAAAAGCTGAACACTTGAGGTATCTGATAGGTATAGAAAGTTATGAGTAGATAAGGGCTGTTGAGGGAAGACCTGTACTCCACTCCTCTGGGGTCTTCTGTTCTCCCTCCTTCTCCTCTTTTCTCCCCAGGCTGAGAGCTATTTCCCATACACTCTGCCTAGGCCTGCAGTGGCCACGGTGTTAGCCATTAGTCCCATGTAGCTATTGAAATCGAAATGTTAATAAATGAACCACAATAAAGGAAACCTCCATCTCTCAGTCACAATGGCCAAATTTCATATGCCTTATAGCTACTGTAAATGCCAAAGCTGATCTAAAATATTTCTGTCATGATAGAAAGGTCTGCTGTACTGCGCTAGAGGCAGTGCAGTCTGGAATAGCAAAGCCTGCGTGCGTGCGTGCGTGCACATGCGTGTGTTTGTGCTCACCATCAAGCCTGCTGTGCTGAGCCTCAGGTCCTTGGCCCGTGAGAAGCTCCCTGTGACCATCTGTGGGACGAGCAAGTGAAAGAATGAGTGAGTGGATGTCCGCGAGTAAATGATGGAGGGGTTTTGCTACATGTGAGTGGATTAGCACTGTCCTCCTTTCTTTTACCCAGGCTGATGTCCTTGTGGCAGTATTGGCTGTCCACGCTTTTCTTACAAGTTTACACGTGCCATCTACCTCCTCCTGACTTCACTTGCTGGATTACATTTCCTCCCAGTTCTTCAAGGCTGTTAATCTCTTGTCTGCAGATCTCAAAGCAGACATTGCAGAAGCCCTTTTCTGTTTTGCAGACTCACCTGGGTTTCTACTCCATTGATACCTTTTACTGAGCACATCCTGTGTGTGGCTAGGGTGGGAAGTGCTTCAGGTAAACAATTCAGTGCAGCCCAGGTGTTCTTCCTGGAGGTAGTACGACTGGAGGCCCAGATGGGAAAGCTGGGGCCTGCCAGTTTTTTTAAGCCACTTGCCTAAGGAGAGCCAGCTCTCAAGAATGCTGCAGAGCCAGTGGTCACATTCTTATCAAAGACTTGAGCCCTGGCTGGTATGGCTCAGTGGATTGAGTGCCGGACTGAGAACCAAAGGGTCACCAGTTCAATTCCCAGTCAGGGCACATGCCTGGGTTGCAGGCCAGGTCCCCAGTAGGGGGCACATAAGAGGCAACTACACATTGATGTTTCTCTCCCTTTCTCCCTCCACCTCTCTCGAAAATTAAATAAAGTCTTAAAAAAAATAAAATGCATCCTTTAAAAAAAAAAGAGACCTCAAAGCCACTAGATGGGGCTCCCTCTCACTATGTCCTTATTGCTTCCCTGTGAATCCATGTTCTGATTGACCTTAGATGCTCCAGGACCCTGTCAGTTAGGAATTGTGTTGGGATGATAATGTAAAGACTCTAAAATAGTACCCTAACCAAGATTGACATTTCTCCCAGGAAATGAAAAGTCCAGGGGATGTGACCCAGGATGTCAGGTGCATGGTACTACCACCGTGTTTGCTTTCTGTCCTGCCATCCCTGTCAGGCCCTGTCCTCACCTCACAGGAGGCTGCTGGATGATTTCAAGACAAAAGAAACAGGAAGGGGATAATGTCTTCTAAATAACTTTTCTGTAAGTTTCACCCAATAGCTGCATGGACACCTCATTGCAAAGGACACTAGGACATGCAGTCTTTTAGCTGCACACACTGCATCCTATGAAGTTCGGCTTTCCAACGAGCACCGTGAGAAGAGAGTGTATTGGGCTGGCACCTGCAGCCTGTCACAACCTCATGTTGATATGTTCCTTCTAGAGGCTGGGAACTCACGCCCCTGTGGATTTGGTCAGGTTTTACTTGATCAGCCCAGAGTTTAACTATTAATTTTTATCCTTCAGGTGTTGCTTTTCCTCTCTGGCACTGAACCTAATTTTTTTTCTTGAATGTACCTGCCTGTGTGCACTGGCACAAAGAAATGCACGAGGACGAGTTTGTAGTATAGAAAGAAAAATTGTTTAATGTTTGGATTGGCTAATATGGAGGCGAAGCTAACGTGTGTAGGATACCAGTTATGTAGGGTAAAATCACAAGACAACATGGGTTAGGGGTTTGGGGTTGTCCTGGGAGCTGCCCAGTGGGATGTGAGGGAAGGGTAATGAATTATTTCTGGAGGACAGCTCCCTCTGGTCTCATGGGACAGTAGCCAGTTCCACCTAAGGACTCAGGAACTGAAACATAACTTAGGTCAAGATGTTACCTTTATCCAGAGGTCCAAACTGTGGTGATCATCAGTCAGGTCTAGTCTCCCATCTTCTGCTGCCTTGAGGGTTGCTGATTATTGGAGGGGACAGGGTAGGTCTCTGAAGGATATAGACACACAGAGAGACGATTTCTAGAGCTAATAAGGTTTATAGGTAAATTTAGTGAAAGTCATAGATACCCTCAGCTTCATCTCCAGCTGCAGTCAGCATGCCCTCTCTTGTGTGATACCAGCAGGTGGGTAACCCAGGTACATTCCCTTCCAGGCCCTTGATCGGAAGACGCTGTTCAGACCTTTGAGGTGCCAGATTCTCCCTCAGTTGTGGGCTTGGTGTATTTCCTTCTTTAGTAGTGGGGTCCTCTGGTGCGGGAACTGTGGGCGTGGTGGGGCCAGTGGAGCCCCGTGACACAGCACCCCATGTAGTTGGCAGGAACTACAGATCTGTTTTCAGGTCTGTGCTTCATTTGTAGAAGCCACTGCACTGAGCACCCTCAGGTAGAATGTTCTATGCAAATTCCCCAAGGCAGGACTTCCTGGAGTGGTGTTTGGAAGACTAGTTTGAAGTTTCCTATGGCTATATTTGAAAGTTATTCATTTTGCAGAAAGGGTGGTTTTTCTAAATCTGGCCTTTGAAATCAGTTATTTATCTGGTGGGCACTTTATCTAAATAATATGGAAATTGTGATTGTGGAACTGCTGGCATAGGGATTCCTGAGCTTTGTATGAATAGAGACATAGATGCATATCATTCACTCACTCACTCACTTATTTATTTAAAAAATAGTTGTTTTTAAATACAAAGCCCTAAGTTACTGGAATGACATAGATTTTCCTTTTTATTGAATTTATTGGGGTGATACTAGTTAATAAAATTATATAGGTTTCAGGTGTACAATTCTATAATATATCATCTGTATATTGTATCATGTGTTTACCACCCAAAGTCAAGTCTCCTTCCGTCACCATTTATTCCACCTATACCCTGTTCTGCCTCTCCTACCCCTTTTCCCTCTGGTAACCACCATACTATTGTTTGTGTCTATGAAGTTTTGTGCTTGTGTTTTTTTTTTTTTCCTAATCCCTTCACCTTTTTCACCCAGCTCTGCAACCCCGCTCCCCTCTGACAGCTGTCAGGGATAGCGTAATTTTTGAATGAAAAGAGAAAGTGTGTTACGTTTATGTTTCTTTGTTTCTGTCTGCTTAAAAATATACATATTTTTAAATAGGCTAGAATTTTCACATAACCAAACTATTTTTGTTGGGTGTTTCAAAGGGTTCTGCTTTTGTTTCCTTGACATCCAGACACCCTTTTTGGACATGTCTGAGTTTTATTTATTCATCCAGAAATGCAGCCTACTTTTCTCTAATAATTAAGTTGAGGGGGGAGGGCAGTGTGGGCAGAGCAGTGAAATAAATAAGATACATCAGAACTTCCCAGCAGCTGAGAAAAGTATGGTATGCATATTAGACTTTTGATATTGAGGTATTTGAGAGAGGGAACTTCTGTTAAAAATTTTATCAGTACAGGGTGTGCATACGAGAATGAGCTAGTAAGATCTTGACCCTGCCAGGAACTCACTCGTCAATGCATTGAACATGCACTTGTGAAAATGTTCCTATCACGCAGGCAGGTAATGTTTACAGTTTATATTGAGCTGTTTGCTGCACCCGTGTCAGGTGGGGCTATCTAGAGAAACATCATAAATCTCAAGAGTCCTTCTTGAATCTTGAGTTATGAATCAACAAAGGATGTTGGTGACGTGTCTCAAAATAGCAACCACAAATATTTTTGAATACTTTGCCAATGATTTAAAATGTGTGTGTCAGACATGTTTTCTAACATTAAAAAAAAAAAAAAGGTAATGGATGTGTTTGTATACACACGTCCAGTGTTTGGTTTTACCTGTTAGGTAGGGTTTCACATTTGGTCCACAATCCCAAACATGCTGGGGAAACGGTAAAAAATAAAATTTGTTTTCTCATTATCATCCTCTTCCCTTTCTGGGCAGGCTCAAATCTGATACCCGTCCCAGACAATGTGTGTTCCCATTACTAGACACTGTGTCACCCCATAGAAGCCACCAGGAGAATAACCTTGGCTAGGATTTCTTCCTTATATGAGGGACAAAAAAGGAAGGGAAGTGTAGGTAGCACTGACCCACAAATACTTGGCGTTTGGGTTGGTCCTACTCCCCCCAAGTGGAGGAATGGAAGGCTTGCCCTGGGCCTGGTGCTCTGGAGTCCTCCCACCTTGGCTCCATGTGTTCTCTTGTTTCCCTACTTAAAAACCTTCGATACATCTCGTATTTTGGCCTTTTGGAGATCAAAAGGCGATTTTCCTCTCACTTTTCTAAGTTCTTCTGTTTGGGCTAATAATCAAATTAACATGAGACAGATTAACAGGAGAAAGTGTCCAAAATTTATTATGAATGTACATGCAGGGGCACCGTGAGTATATGAGACCCAATGACATGTTGGGCTGTTGAGGTTTATGTGCCATATGGAGCTAAGGAGAAGTGGGGGTTAGTTGACTGTGACTTCAGAGGGCAGGAAGGCAATTCACATGGAGGTGGAAAGCAAATGTTGCTAAATAAGTGTTTGCTAGGCCATCTGTAACAGTGAGACACGGAGAGGACTGTCTCCCTGACTGTCACACATGAGTTCATTTAAACTACAGTTCTCTGTGATGATACCTCCTTTCCTAGAGCTGGTCCTCTATCTAATTTGCTTTTGGGCAATTAGGGGAGATTTCAAAGGTTTGTCCTGAGCCTTGGTTTCTTAAAACTTACTAGCTTACTGTTATCAGTATCCCAAAAGACATATTTTGAAGTGGTAAACTTTGGTCCCCCTCAGCCTTCATTCATACACCTCTCGAATTTTCTCCTTCCTCCTTTTCTTGTAGATTGAACTGTGCAGCTTCTTCTGCCCTACGATGCATATGTCTTCAAACGTTTTGGTTAAACTTTGTTTGATATTACTGAGTATGAACGTTTGATTTCTGCCACTATAATATATTTTAGACTGGACATAAAACTATGTTATGAGGCCACTGTCATCAAAACAGTCTGATATGGGCACAAGAACAGACACATAGACCAGTGGAACAGAATAGAAAGTCCAGAAATAACCCCATGTCTTTATGGTCAATTAATATTTGACAAAGGGGGCAGAAGCATAAATTGGAGTAAAAATAGCCTCTTCAACAAATGGTGTTGGGAAATCTGGTCAGCTACATGCAAAAAATTGAAATTTGATCACCAAATGACACCAAACACAAAAATAAACTCAAGATGGATAAAAGACTTAGATATAAGTCATGACACCATAAAAACCCTAGAGGAAAACATAGGCAGATAACTCAGATATCCCATGCAGCAATATTTTCATGGATATGTCCCCTAAAGCAAGGGACATAAAGGAAAGAAAAAAATACGTGGGACCTCATCAAAATAAGAAGCTTCTGCATGGCTAAAGAAAGCATCAGGAAAATGAAAAGGGAAGAAACCACATGGGAAAATGTATTTGCCAATGATACATCAGATAGAGGTTTGATCTCCAAAATATATAAAGAACTCATACAACTCTACTCCAAGAAGACAGACAATCCAATTAAAAACTGGGCAGGCACTTCTCCAGGGAAGAGATACAGAAGGCTCAGGGACATATGAAAGGACGCTCAGCATCACTAGCCATCGGAGAGATGAAAATTAAAACCACAATGAGGTACCACCTCACACCGGTCAGAATGGCCATCATGAAAAAATCCACAAACAACACGCGCTGGTGAGGTTGAGGAGAAAAGGGAACCCTGATACGCTGTCGGTGGGAATGCAGACTGGTGCAGCTACTGTGGAAAACAGTTTGGAATTTTCTCAAAAAGCTAAAAATGGAACTGCCTTTGATCCAACAATTCCCCTGCTGGGACTATACCCTAAGAATCTGGAAACTCCAGTTCAAAAGAACCTATGCACCCCAATGTTCACAGCAGCACAATTTACAATAGCCAAGTGGTGGGAGCAACCTAAGTGCCCCTCAGTAAATGAGTGGATCAAAAAAGTATGGTACATTTACACAGTGGAACACTGTGCAGCAGAAAGAAAGAAAGAGCTACTACACTTCGTGACAGCATGGATGGAAACAGAGCATTATGCCAAGTGAAATAAGCCAGGGGGAGAAGGACAAATACTGTATGATCTCACCTATAAGTGGAACCTAACCAACAAAACAAACAAGCAAGGAAAATATAACCAGCAACATTGAAAGAAAAAAGAAACCAACAGAATCGAGAGGGAAGAAGGCGGAGTGGGGAAAGGGAAGGGAAGGGTCAAGTCAAGGAACACGTATAAAGGACCCATGGACAAAGCCAAGGGGGGAAAGAATTGAGGGAGGGAGGGGGAGGAGGGGGGGAGGGGAAAGTGGTGGCGGGAAAGTAGAGGCAGATATATTTGAACAAAATACATATTAGAAAATATTTCCAAACATATGTTGCCACACAAGTTTAAACAGTAGTTCCTCCTTGCCTGTGGGAGATAAGGTTCCAAGATCCACAGTGGATGCTTGAAATCACAGAGAATACTGAATCCTGTATATACTGTTTTTTTTCCCCATACATACATTCCTATGTAAAGTTTAATTTATAAATTAGCTGCAGTAAGAGGTTAACAACAATAACTAATAATAAAATGGAACAACTATAACAACAAAAGTCCTGTGAATGTGGTCTCTCTTTCACTCTCTTAAAATCTTGTACTGCACTCACCTTTTCACTAAAAGAAACACTTTTTGGCTTTTCCTTGGCGTATCTGATTCCGACTGCCAACATCACTGCTCTTGTGCTTTGGGTTAAGTAGAAGGGTCACTTGAACACAAGACTGCGATACAGATAACTGAGACTGGTCCTGAGTGACTGATAGTTGGGAGCATTAGCAGTGTGGGGACACTGGACAAAGAGATGGTTCACACCCTGAGCGGGATGGAGCGGGATATCTAGAGATTTCACCACACCACTCATAAGGGTATGCAATTTAAAACTTATGAATTGTTTCTTTCTGAAATTTTCATTTACTGTTTTTGCACTGTGGTTGACTACAGGTAACTGGAACTGCTGAAAGTGAATCTGCAGATAAGGAGAGGTTACTGTAACATATAACTTAGCCTAACAGATTTTTCCCGACTGAAGTCCGCAGATCACATTCTGTCACTACTACCCAACAAAATCCATAAGTCACTGAATGGAGAAAATAAGATAATAAAGAGCTTTGTAAAAGTAATAGACATTCTTTTCATACTGCCCTTATTACCATGCAAAGCACTTCTGCACATATAATCTTTGAGAATGTCACCGATGCTCGCATGGGTGTTAGTTTTATCTCCAACATAGAGATGTGGGCACTCACTACCACGCCACAGAGTGAGCATTTCCTCTGTGCCAAGCACAGTGGCGGATCCTGGGCACGCAGCAATGAACAGAGCAAAGTCCCTGCCTTCTTGTGGGGAGGGTTTTAAAAATCAAGGAACTGTGATTTAGACCTAGGCAGATTAAAGGATGGGGCTAAGTTCGTGTAGCGAGGTAGGGAGGGTATGAACATTGCACCCTAGGTGTTTCTATGTCTGATCTTTTCTTCTACTGTCTTGCTTTTCAAGCTTTTCCACCTGTGTGCCTCTGTGAAAACAGGTCAGAAAGCTCAACCTTATTTTGACCACTTGAGTTTTCTCCTAAAAGTTGACCCAGAATTTATATAGTATCTTTGTTTTAATGTAAAACTCTTTTAGATGATGTAGTGCCCCTCCCTGGTATCTTACACCCCAGGAAGATGTGTCTTGTTTATTTTGTGCTTGATGGCTGTCTTTGCATTAGGGTGACCCATGATTCTGGCTTGTCCTGGGTGGAGGGTGCTGCTGGGATGCAGACCTACTTTAAACTAAGACAGTCCCGGATTGTCTGATTTGCTGGGCCTGAGTGGCTTCCCACGTTTGCAGGATGTTTGGTGTTAAAACCGGATAAATCTCAGGCAGGATGGGACTAGCTGGTCATCCTGATTGCACACTGGCAGCGAAAGAGTCATGGTTACTGTAATGGAGAGCGCAGCAGAACACTGGTTCAAAATCTTAGAACATTCTCCAAGGAGTTAATTAAAATTAGCATTATTTTTATAAAGAAACTGGGTATCCAAATGAATTTGGCTGGTGATATTTTACTTCACTTCTAATAACAGCTATTTCATAGGAAAATATGATATAGCCCTCAACCATAATAGAGCATAATTGTTCATTAATTTTTGGTGTATATTCTTGCTTTGTACCAAACTAGTAAAAGGACTTATTTATCTTCATTGCAGAGAAATTCTCAAGTTTGAAGGTGAATCCTGAGAGGGAGAGCTGGTTTCCTTGGGGTTAGATTTTTATTGTTTCCAAAAACCAACATGAAATCTTCAGTGGAACCCTAAAAGAAGGAAAGGAGAAAATGTTTACTGATTTATATTTTAGTTAAGTTCCTTCTCTCTTAGGTGTAAAGAAAAATATACCTCCAGTGTACCACTGCAGCACTGACCGTGCTCTACCTGGCTAGGACAAGTGCTTGTTCCTTACGAAGGAAGAAAGAAGGAAAGAAGGAAGGATAGAAGGGTGGAAGGGAGAGGAAGGAAGGAGAACAAGTCACTCATTGAGTACTTATGGACATCTTAGCATAGTTTCATGTACTGCTTACAAGCAGCGTATGAAGTAGTCTATCAGCATTACATGCAGCAGCAAACACAACCACCCCACAAATACGAATCTTGTAAAAAGAGGTTTTGTTCTCAGCTCCGGATGCATGTGCTTAAAACATGTTAGTGGGTGAGGAGGAGGCCTGCTCATCCCAGTCAATCAGATTGCTAGAGAGGCCCCTCCTAACATTGCTGTGCACAAGGGAAAAGCAGGCTCTGGATGGTCTTGAACCTGTGGTTCTGTGTTTGGACTGGAAGAGACATACCACACTTCTGCATGCAACTTACTGACCAGAACTAATCACACAGCCCCACCACACCTAGCAGAGAAGAGGCAGGGGCATGTTTACCTTCCACCTTCCTGAAGGCAGAGGCAGAGGCCCCGAATGCAGGAAGTCTTCTTCATTTGAAGGTAGGGAACCTGAGGCTTAGATGATTTAAGTAATTTGACTTTGAGCTTTCAGCATTCATGTGGCAGAACTGAAACTCAGGACTGTCTGCGTCCAGCAACCAAGCTCTTAACTGCCAAGCTACCCTGCTGCCTTTCCCTGCACTTGCTCCACCACAGATTTTTCCTCTTTTAATAAATTATAAGGCTAACTTCTTCCTTTTATTTTTAAAATACATTTATTGATTTTAGAGAGAGAGGAAGGGGGAGAGAGAGAGAGTGACATTGATATGAGAGAAAAGCATCGATTGGTTGCCTTGCAACGGGCCCCGACCGGGTTTTAAACCCGCAACCTAGGTATGTGCCGTGACCTTTTTGGTATACAGGACAATGCTCTAATCAATTGAGACATGCCAGCAAGGGCAGTTTCTCTCCTTCAATAAAAACTCTGCTTAGAAGGAAAACACACACACACACGGACTGATTACAACTCTACCAAGAAAAAGTCATTTTCTTTATGCAAGTCATCATTTCTAGTTCATTTTGATTAAAGATTGCTGTCAGCTCTCTATAAATGTTGTGTTATGATAAAGCTGAGCAATAATGGGTCCCTGGGTGAGGGAAAATGTACCAAAGTGCTGAAGTGTGTGCCCAGTCGAGAGGATGTAAATTGGAGCGTCTAATTAAGATTGTCCAGAACCAACAGAGGCTGTGAAACCTTCTAGGTTACTTTACTTCACCCACCTCTAACTAACTCTGCTGTTTCCCATTTGGTTTTCTTTACTTGAAGTTTCATTTAGGATAACACACAGTTCCCGTGTTTACTACACTTCAAGTAACCAAGATACGTGGTTGGAAAAAGAGATTTGTTCCAACTTTTTTCTTCTTGTTGATAATTGTAAATTAGACAAGCAACCTTCCTATCCTTCGGGTAGTTCATATCCTCTGGTTATCTCTTTGTGCTTCCATAGGGGAAGAGCATTTAGTGCATCAGAGCTACCCAAGGTCAACTGAGCTTTTAAACTAATAAATCAGCAGTGTTTCAACACCTGTATGTGTCCAGTACAACTGCACCTTGGCTGACTAGGACTGCCAGCAAAGGAGAATTTTAGTACAACTGCTATTAGTTAATGGGGTTCAAATGTTCATTAGAGCTCTTCCATTTTCACGTACTACGTGAGGATTAGTGAGCATGATGGCCTTCAAGGTGAAGCAGATCACAGAATAGCCAGAACGATTATGTGAACAGAGAAAATCGCACTTAAATCCCAGATCTGCTACTTACCACTCTTTACTAGATCTGGCACTGGTTCCAAGTTCAGACGAAGCCTCAGTGTCCTCACCTATAAAATGGTGAAGAGCTCAGAACCCAGTGGTGTTGTATCACTGAAAGTACGTTTAACTTATATGAAAGCATCCTTCCATCCTCAGCCTGATTAAATGCATGATGTTGGTGGTTCCCAGGCTGCGTAAGTTTAGGAGCATTCACACTGTGCTGGGTGTGAGTCTTGGGGACATTTTCTATTTTTTTATCCTCTCCCAAGGACATTTTTTTTTTCATTGCTTTTAGAGAGAGAGGAAGGAAGAGAGGAAGGGGGAGAGAGAGAAACATGGATGTGAGATAAACATCGATTGGTTGCCTCCCTTACGTGCCTAAATCCAGGCAACAGACCAGTAACCTACGTATGTGTCCTGACTGGGAATCGAACCCACAATCCTTTGGTTACGGGATGATGCTCCAACCAACTAAGCCAAGCTGGCAAGGGCAATATATTCTCTATTTTTATGGGAGTGCTCTAGAAATGAGAATATTTCTATTTAGATAAAAACTAAATTTGTTTAACACTTTAGTTAGAATTACGTGAATAAGTTATAAATTAATGATTGCCTGCTTTCTTACACAAGGCCAGTTTCTTTGACAGCAAAGATACTGCTCAGATCTTAGTTTTTTGGCTCATGAGGACTTAGATTTTTAGAGGAAAAGAGAACCACCAGGTGGTGCCAGCCATTTTCTGATCAAGAGTGAAGAAATACAAACCCAGCTAAGTAGTTTTCCATCCAGGATAACCTTAACAATTTGGGATTTCTTAAGGCATTCCACCATCTGTCTCAGATTTGATGTTATTAAATACATTGAAATTTTTGAGCTTTAAATCCTCCTGTCAAAGACTCTGTCTCTGATTTGTGATTTGTTATGCTACACTCTTTTAACCTATAAGATGTTCGTATTTACAAAAAAAAAAAAAAAAATTGCGTGTGGTGACCGGCTGTTGCTTTTTTGGACCCCCATGTCATTAAGTGGCACTGTTTAAATAAATGCCCACCCTCAGGGTAGTAAAAATTTGGTTCAGGAAGTAATTGTCTTAAAAATCAGTGTAAACAAATGTGTTCGGTGTTTAGTAAGCTGCTGCTCTTTTTATTCTGCAAGGAGAACAAATCAATGTTTTCTTCCCTTGGAAAAAACAAAGTGCCGCAGGATAAAAACAATACATAATTATCCTTGACAATTCATTCTTCCTTTTACAAATCCATATGAAATGTTTCCTCAGGGAGGCAGTGTGCTACAATGGCGAGAACCTTGGATTTGCATCCTAGCTCCTGCATTTCCTAGCTGCGTGAATAAAGTTGCTTAGCTTCCCAGGCCTGCCGTTATCCCGTCTGTTGTGGGAATAATAACAGGACATACTTCAGGGCTGGGATGATGCCAAAAGTATGGCACACGTTTTTACAGAGTAAATGCTCAGAACATGTTGGTGACCATGACTGTTGGTACTTTGAGCTAGTTGCTCATGGAGCTGCCCTTATATGTGTCATTAGTGGTGAAGGATCATTTACCTCTACACTGTCCAGACCATGCCTCTAGTTTTATAAAGGAGGAATGTTGCTTACAGGGCTTAAGTACCTTATTAAGGTCGCTCAAAGGCCAAGCTGCATGGGTGTCTCAGCCTTGCTGTAGGTTTGCTATGTTGCAGAGTCGAGGGAAAAATTTCCCTTTCCAGCTGTTAATTCACTGGAAACCACATTACATCATGGCTTGCGCCTCAGAATGACACTCATTTCAGACAGCCTGTAGTCAGCGTTAGAGATTCCCATGCCCATCTTGAAAATAACACTTTTACATAACCACTACCTTCTGTTAGTGTCAGATGCTGCATTTGTAGCCTCCTTATCTTCCACACACCAGCTCAGTTTCCGAGGGTTCTCAGCTGGCCAAGCATGGGCCTGAGTGTGGCATTGTTACTACGGGTTTGTAGCTCTGACCCCTAAATTTAGTGAAAGAAAGAATTAAGCTTTTTCAGCCTAGTCATCTACTTACTTTTCATCCCTGAACTACATAAGGAGGACAGAAGGATCTGATAGGCTTTGCAGGTTAATCTGTCTGCTAGACTACAGTAAAATATTGGGTGGCATTATGAATGATATTGGAAGTAAAACAGCAAAGCTTACCTTTTGTAAATGACTGAAACTTCTAAAATTGAAGTGGTTATTATGGCATCGCCTACAGTTGGAAACTAGAGAAGGCCGAGGGAGGTGTGGCCAGGACAGGTGAGGGTCAAGAGCTAAGAGCTGCCACGTGAGAGTGAAGGTACAGCATCATATTCTTCCATCTGGCAGTCCAGAAACAGCAAGGATATGACACTTGTGCACTTGTGATTGATGTGGTTGAGACATGTTGAGATGTTGGGACTCTGTTAGAAAGTTAAATTGTTAATGAAGATCTGATGCATTGGGTGATGATACCATTGCCAAATAGGTGACATTTATTGAGTGCCTACTCAGTGCCAGACATTGTATCTAAATTAAATATGTAATCCAGCGAGGTAGGTCTTATTATCCATATTTTATATTCGGTAAAGAGGTTACTTGACATGTATAGTACGTGATGGAGCAGAAATAAAGTTCAGAGTTACTCCAAGGCCCGTCATCTTACCTGCTGCACTGTGTCCCCAAGGATTTCGATTGGCAGAAGAGAGAGAGAGAGGGCGGAACAATTTGTACATGGACACGTAGGATGCTGATGTCTCCCTGACCTTGAAATCTGAAGTGAGACTGGATTCATGGTCCCCAGCGTGTCCTTTAGAGAAAGAGTAGTGAATGATAACCGACATCACTCCATTCACCACTTGGTTTTCATGTTTTTAGAGTAGGTTGCAATCTGCATTGGGAAGCACACTGTCAAATAAGACCAAGACCTTTGTGAAGTGGGTTTTCACTCACTTTTAAAGCTGCACTTTGAGAACTGCTGCCCTGGACCTCTATTCCCTGAAGTATGTCATTCATATTGGTTCAGTAGGACCTTCATAGGAGATACTTGGTGGGTGGAGAGTGTATTGAAGTTTAGCAGAGCTCCTTTGCAGGATTCTCAGAGCTTTCAACATGCTCAGAAACCCTAGCGTTCTCCAGGAAGAATGCATAGCTTGTCAAAATATTTTTGACCCTGAAACTCTCTTTTACGGAGCTCCTTTGAGACAAGTGTTGAAAACACATGGAAAATTTGAGCTTTACTTCCTCTTGCTTCTGTTTCATTTTTGTTGCTTTAATGTGAAAAGCATTCCACAGATAGAAGTCATGGTGATGACTTACTTCTTCTACATGAGGAACCTGGTGAGGAGAGCTGGAGTGAAGGGTCTTCTGGAAACAGAGGCTCTTTGGAAACGAGTGAGTTAAATGACAACTGGCTAAGTCTTATTTTGGTTGTAGAGGTCCCTAGCTGGGAAGGTTTATTAGTTATCTACTTCTTTATAACAAATGACCCCCGAATTTATCAGCTTATAATAGTAAACATTTTGTATTTCACAGTTTCTGTGGGTCAGTAATCTGAGCATGGCTTAACTTGCGGCGGTGGCTCGGGGTTTCTGCTAAGATTGCAGTCATGGCATCCGCTGGGGCTGCAGTGTCAGCTAAGGCCCGACTGTGGGAGCGTGGGACTGTCCTTCCAAGGTCGCTCTCATGGTTGGCACGCCTTGGTCCCTGGCCACATGTACCTCTCCACACAGTGGCTGCGTAATGTGGGACCTGACTTCTCCCAGGGAGAAGGATGGGAGAACATGAGGGAGAGAACCTAAGACAGAAGAGATAGTCTTTTATAATCTAACACTGAAGTGAAAATATGGAGGGAGTTTTCTTGGTAGAGGAGACATTCTTCAGTTTTCATTTGCGGTGAGGAGACAGAGACAGTTGAACAAAAAAGCTACTGTCTCTCAGTGTATCATAATTCATGGTCCATACGTAAGCAGAGAACAGTAAGGTGCATGTGGAAATAAATCAGGAACAGTTGGCCAGCATGATTTTGTACCCCTCCCCCTGCTCCCCACACCAGGACCTTGTGGGCTCTGAAGCTTAGTAGAAGGAAGGAAGGAAGGAAGGAAGGAATTACATAGAAGCATTTTGCTGTATAGTCCAAATATTTCTTTCAGCAGGAAACAATATTGGGTTATAACTACACATTTATAAAATGCAAGGGAGACAGAACTAAGGGAGGAGAGAACAGGTGTTAATTTGTTTGCTTGATTATACAACCTTTTCTACTTCCTCCCTTACTAGAGTGTAAATTATGGTGTTACAAAAGGTGGTATTGTTTATTTGCTCTCTCTTAGGACACCCAGGAGGGAAAACTCAACTTCTTCCTGCTCTCTAGGAAACTGCTCCATAACTCAGAGCTGCAACATCTGTTTTGATGTTAGTGAAATGGCAATAAAATTTGATTGAGGCCAAACATTTCTGTGGAGGGAGGTCTGGAGCAGGAAGTTGGAAGGTGGAATGATAAAAATGCTCACGCTGATATTTAAATATTTAGTTACTTAAATATTTCATTGCTGGGACTTGCTTCCCTTGTGTCTGTATTATTGAAATAGATGATGATCCAGTTTTTGAAATGAACTGCTGACGTCCCTCCTGTTGTTGGAATTGGCTCATTTTAGGCCAGTTGTGATCTGTATCATTTGTTCTCCAAATGGAGGACCCCGCCCCCCACGCTGGGCACATTGCAAAATGCCTGGAGAAATTTTTGATTGTCACAAGTGGGGCCAGGGATGCTACTAGATGTCCTGGAGTACACAGCAAAGCCACAGCAATAAAGAATCTTTCAGCTCTAAATGTCAGTAGTTTCAGTTTGAGAAATCCTAGGAAGCATGAGATTCGGGGTTACGCCTCTAAGGCATCAGATAATAATATCAGACAGGACATGATAGATAAGCAAAGTAGACCCACCCAAATTAGAATGCTGACAAAACCGTCCTGTGAATCTAAAGGAGAAAAAAGTATTATATAAACGAAAGAAAATGGCAAATTTAGTTACTTGGTGCTTTATGTTCATATGTGGTTTTTACACACAGAGAAAATGCTCACTGTTACAGGAAGCAGGAGTCTGGCTGGAGCTTGGCTGTGTCTTGGGTGAGCAGCTGGTTGCCGTGTATTTGACTCAAGTGAAAGACATACTGGCTGCGGCAGCGCCGGTGGTGAGCCGCAGGGACGGATATTGGGGCAGTGTGACATCGAAGGTGTGGGCAGTGCAGAATCTGGCCCGGGGAACCCAGGCGCCCTGTCCTACCCCTGAGGGGTGGGCCAGCGGCTGCAGAGGTGACAGACAGGGCCCAGCACGGAGGTGCAAGGCCAGGGAGGTGCGCACCTGCCTTGGAAACTCTATTTTACCTGGGATTATTTCTAGCAGGAGTGGCTCCCAGGTCCCACCTGTGCCTCCATGGAACTGAGATATCACAGTGCTTCACGAGGAAACATACCTGACTTTGTCTTTGCCCTGGACTCCCTCATATTTGTCCTTTCTTCACCACCCCTGTCACTGAGCCAGTGGGCCTCAATCTCTGTGTTTTAGAGATTGTTTAAGAAACTGGTAAAACTGTGGAAGCATCACACCATGCATGCAAAATTAGATCAGTTTCTTTGTGACTGTTCAGCCTATCACTAAGTAGAGCTGTTTATTCTCCTGATTCATGGAGTCAGGTTTTCAGATTTTCGAGGGCAAACGTCATCTTTGTTTGACTTTGTGGTGCTGGGTGCTCTTACTCAGGACTGGGCATGCCTCAGTCCTGTCCAGGTCACACGCGCTGCTTCCGGCAATATTGAGCTGGGAGACTACAGCAGTGTGTGTCTGGGGTAACGTGGGTGACAGGCAGAAGCCACCAAACTCCAGTGTCCTGAGCCTGGGTCCTCAGGTTGCGCAGGCAGCGCCTTGTTTGTGTGCAGGGATGTGAACTTCAGTTCTGCTTTCACCTGTTCTCCATCATACCATTGCATAACTGAAGCAGAAATAAATAAGAAGCGTAATGTGATCCAAAGGGAGAGACAGGGCTGCTGAACAGAAGGGCTGCATTCTGGTTTCAAGCACAGGACAGGAGAGTTTCTATGTGGCGCAGTGGGTGCTAAAATTGTTAATATAAATCATTAAATCTGCCAAATAGTGGTCTATAAATACTTAGTGTGAAATAAGAGTGTTCTCATTTATGTTTAAACAGTTTAAATTTCTTAGTATTTTCACCATAAAAATGTAATATTAATGAAAATTTTATTTGGCAATGAAAGTAAATACACCAGAGTTATTATTTCTTGTACACAGTCATCTATTTTCAAATATTGGCTTACCCTGAATGGCTTTTATCATATTTATGAGTTCTATTTGTTAAAATGGTAAGAATCAGAAAGTCAGCAAATGCAGACTCATGGAATTAGAAATTGCATTGGCTTTGGGTTGAAAGTGAATCTTTTCTCCATTGCTTGATATAAATTAACTTGCTGGTACATTTATCATTGCTATTAAGAGGCCCTTCTACACTTCTCTTTCTTCCAGACATGTCTACACATTGAATTTTAAAATATCCTTATGATGTAACTATAATCTCTTGTTTCCTTGATGTGAGTAATAACATAGTATCTAGCACATAATAAGCCCCTGGATAAAAATAAAATAAATATTGTACCAAAGAAATGCCCTAAAAATACCACAGACATATTAAAATGGAATTCTAAAAATGTTCGTGTAACCCAGAGGAAGGGAGGGAAAAGAGGAGAGAAAAAAAAAAAACAAAATAAAAATAAATGATAGACTTAAGTCCTAGCACATCAGTAATTCCATTGAATTCAAATGGCCTAAGTACATAGATCAGTTTAATGACAGAGACGGGCAGGGCGAATGAAAACAGAACCCGACTCTATGTGTCTTTAAGACACTTGCATCAAATAAAATGACATAGCCAGGTTCAATGTAAAAGGATAGAAAAAGATACATCATGGAAATACAAATAAAAGAAAGCAAAGTGGCTATATACTAATATCAGATAAAGTAGACCTGAGAGGAAATAAAAGAGGGTCATTCCAGGAAGTTGACATGACAATTCTAAATGTTTTTGCACCAACAATGTGGTGAAAAAAGACAAATCCACCACAATTACAGTTTGAGAGTTTAACGACCCTCTCAACAAATGATAGAACAACGACAGGGATTTCAAAGGAATTGATATTGAATAACATCATCAACCATCAGGATTTATAGAACACAATAAAAGTTCTTTTGAAACATCCATAGATCATATACCAAGAGCGTCCATATTTTGAGCCATGATTCAAGCTTCACTAAATTAAAAAAAAAACTACAACAAACCTGCATCATACAGAATATGTTCTCTAATGACAGCAGAATCAAAGTAGAAATCAGTAAGAGAAAGATAGCTCCATCTACTTCGACTTCCTGCATTGTGTTTTGAATATAGTAAGACCACACCATTTGTAGTTTCTGTCTAGAATCTTCTCCCCTTGGATATTTTCCTGGCTTATTCATTCTGAGGTCTAAATTCAACACCATCTCAGAAACTACTGCACTTACCCTATCCTAAGTACCCTCTGCATGGACCTCTCACTACCCTCCTCCTGTCTTTATCCCTCCCTCCATTTTTGTATCACCTTGTCATTTTCTTTTCAGTTGTTATAAATATCTAAAGCTACCTTTTTTGTTTATTTATATAATTATCAGCCACTGTTATGGACAAGAATATTAGCTCTAGAAAAGTAGAAATTACCATGCTACACAGAGTCCCCATCCCCCAGATGGGTAGGTACTGAGTGGACAGTGGATTTCTATCACCCAGGTAGCCATGTATACTGTAGTTACCTGAAGATCATCTCCTGCCACAGAAAGCCACAAGGGATCATCTTGTGAAAGTTAGTAAACAAACTCTTTCCTGCATGGAAATGAAACAGAGAGACCTAGCTTCTCTGCTTAGCTAACCTTTGGTTTCACATATTTGATAATCCAACAAAAGACACTCTCATGGGAACTTAGATTGAAATAGGTTAAATATGCTCAAAAACATTCAGAAGTCTGCAACCTTAACTTGTGGAAAAAGGTATGCAGTTCCCTAAAGTTTGTTGTAATAACGAAATAAAGATCTACACCAGTGAATTTTAAGTTTAGAAATGAATATTCTTTAGTTTACCTGGCATAGCAAAAATTTGCAAATAGGTAAATGATTAACAAATAGTGGTTACCCTGTTAAATTAGTATTTGAACATGTAAATGCACATTAAGTGAAAGGTCACCTTCAAGGTTTTTGCCTTTTCTGTTTTGAATTGTAGTTGAACATATGCTATTGGGTAAGTTGGGGAGGTCGTAAATCATGGGGTGTTGGAAGTTTGACAGGTCTAGTCCTGGCTCTGCCCCTGACTTTCTTGCTGGGAGGTGTTGGAAAAGTCAGTTACCCTACCCAGCCCTAGTTACCTCACCCATAAGGATGGGAATGATAAAAGCACCGCTGTAGAATTTTGGGAAGGATTTTACAAAAAATAATAACAACTTTGACATAATTATATACTGGAGGAGGGGAAGCTGTTGAGTAGGCTTCACACTTCCACCACAGTGAATAATAATCAGACTTGAAAACTCAACAGTATTCATAAGGGTGTTATATCTCCATGGAAGTAGGTCGAGACCCCTATGGTTACATTAAAGGCAGATGCTTTGTCTGGTGGATAGTCATTGCAATAAATGCTAAGTATCTCTTGTGTGTATGCATGGGGCCAAGCTGTAGAGATAGAGAAATGAACAAGAAGCTCTGGACTTCTGAGAGAGATGGACAGAAGAATGAACAGCTACAAAACACATGGTAATTTCTGGAACAGTCTAAGCTGTTCTGGCAGAGAGAGAGGGGAGCATCTAGCTTCACCCATGGGTCTGGAAGGATGAGTGACATTCCCCCGGCAGAGTACACGTGCAGAGCAGGTGGGCCTGGAAGCTCCCCTGCTAGAGTAGTGCTAGCAATTTGGCTATGAAGAGTTCCTTTAAGCCTTCTTTTTCTTCTTCTTCTTTTCTTCCTTCCTCCCTCCCTCCCTCCCTCCCTCCCTCCCTTCCTTCCTCCCTCACTACTAGGGATGAATAAATAAGCCCATACCTAGTAGTTTCATTTTGCAAGTGTTTAGTCTTCTTATATGTGCTAAACGCGCACTGACAGTCTCACTATTGTCTTGAAGATTCTCTCTTAGCTTCTCCCTTGGCATCATTTTTGTCTTAGCCAAATTATAAGACACAAGGACTATACCAAAATCAGCTGCATTTGTAGGAGCTGATGGGGCAGACATCACTTCTGCCTGTTAAATGCAGTGGTCAGCAGGTCTTCAGTGGGGTTTCTGCTGATGGCTGAGCGCTTGCTCCTATGCAGCCGTGGTCAAACGTCCATCTGCGGTCGGACAGAGACGTGCGCTCAGAAAGAGGGGTGGCTGGGAGCATCACAGACCAAAAGGTACTTGGGAGGGATGACAACAAAATGTTAAAAACTTCTCGATAAATGACAGCCTGAAATCTCTCAGGGGAGTATTGGCACAGTATTATAAGCAGGGCTGCCACAAGTAATACTCATCATCCACATAGTCCAGGAGTGGGTAAAGTATATAAATTAGAAAACGATGGTGTGCTCCTCACTGCAGTCGTGGGTCTCACATCTGTGGTGACAAGTTTCAGATTTGCCTTTTTCAATTTTAAACCTGCAGTAAACACTTAAAATACCTGCCACCTTCCTTTTTTCTTTCTCTTTTTTTGACTCAGTGGTGTTCAGTGTGGGCATTTTATCTAAAACTCTATTCATGCACATAGGCTTTCTCCAGTGTGTGCTTTTCAAATTCTGTCTTGCACAAATCTTTGTGGAATTTTGTTTTGTTTTGTTTGGAGTTTTCCTGCCCAAATCTTAAGACCAGGAGTCATTTAGTTCTTTTTTGTTTTTTTGTTCAAAAGCTTGGCATTCTTTATTGTAGATGTATGCCAAATCGTTAGAGGCCAAGCCTAAGTGTGCTATTTTATGTGCTTTGGGAAAAGAACGTCAAGTCCATCACTGTGCTTGCTTATGCCGAGATGCTTTATTTCTGTATTTCTTTCCTTTATGCAATCTATTCTTAAAAGTAAAACGGAATTCGAACTCAATAGGTCTGGGTTTTAGTCCATACTTGTTTTAGTTTTTGTAAACAGTAATGATGCTTAAATTATATAGAAATTTCTCTCCAGGTTGCCCTATTGTTCCTCATAATTAGAGCTGAGGAGCAACTGAGGCTTGCAAGGGAAGCCACACTTGCTCAAGTTTGTCTATGGAGTAAGGGGGAGGGCTCAGAGCAGAGGGGCAGGCTGATTCTAGTTCTGTGCGAGAAGTGAGGGACGTTATCAAGAATCAAAAGTCATGGTTGGGGATACTGGTAGTCCACGTAGCATTCATGAATTTAGAATGCAGAATCAGATGTACCTGCTCCTTGTTTTGCAAGTGAGGGGAAAATCATAAGTCCAGTGAGGCTCAGTTACTGGCCTAAAGATGCACAGCTGAGCTTTGACAGGTCCTACATCCCAGATTAGTGTTTACTATTAAAGATTTTAAAGGTTACTATATAACCTTCCTAAAGCCATTTAATGTCAACTTCTCTCCAATGTTTCATGCTTGCTGGCTTCAATTTAATACTATAAACCTTTTCATTTTTTTTAAAACACCTGAAGTCACAAGTGGGATTCATGGTAAGCAGTGGAGGTGTTGCCATCTTTTTATACATTTTTTTACTCATGATATTGAATTTGAAGTACTGCCCGCTTGAGGAGCTTTGGGCAAGTGTTTCAGTATTTAATCACATGGACACATCTGATTATTTCCAATGGATTGCATATTATAATACCGTCACTGATGAACCACATTGGCAATTGATTGCAAATGTTAGTCAGCCTCGTTGAAATGGTATTGGTAAGGTGTGTGATACAAAGTCCGACGGCGGGAGCCTGGTGGAAGTAATGTCTACTGAGAGGTGATGTGTACGGAAGCTCATTGGTTATCAGTGAGTTAATATTTAGAAAATTATTTGCACCCATTTTCGTTGTTAAAACTTACTTCATGTTTTCCGTGAGAGCTTTCACTGGAGTCATGGTTAAACCAGCATGGCTTGGTAATGAACTGAACCATACCGCCATAACTACCCCAAGGTTTACTTTTTTTCTGGAAGTGACTTTTTTCTTGATAGTCATTCCTTTCATTCCTTTCACAGTATTTTTCCCACGTGTGGCTTTAGCAGTATAGAACTAGCCTCAGGTGGATTTGTAATTATGAGAAAATCAGACTCATCCTTTCGATAGAAATTACAAAAACTGTGGCGCCCCAGAGGCACCTACTTCTGCCATGGTATGTGCCAGGGCGCTGATGGTGTACTTAGTCCATGCCACTGGTTTTCCTTTTATGGGTCTGGGTCGTGCTGGATACAAAGGGACCCTTGCATCTGTATGTGTTCCAGGCTTTGTTTGCATAAATGATTACCTTGTGTGTCTGGAATACAATTTTTCACCTGTATGTCGATGCTGTTGTGATTAATAAGACGGCAATTCACGTAAAAGCGTTAGTGAATCCAGACCAGATTTGGGGGATTATGTATTTTATTAGTCCACGTTGCTGAAAGCACAACTTTCATGTATGTCCTGTGCCTTTTTTTTTTTTTAACCATTATAAGTGCTTCTTGCGCTTGAAAAACTTGGAATCACAGGTCAATGTTAATTATCATTGCCTGTCAGAGTGGTCTGGGTGATTTAATATGAGTATCTTTGGTAGTGATCTCTCAGGCACTGCCCAATACCAACAGCTGTTTTTGGCATCACAAATGTGGTTCTGCAGCAACTCTTACTAAAGTGGGTTTGTAAACAGTACAGTGCTATGCAAGTATTATGGTTCCTTTTGATTTTAAAAACTAGGATCTATATGTTGAGAAATGGGTTCATTTACCCTGAGCCTATCTATTAGTTTTCTTTTGCTGCCATGACAAATGACAACAAATTTAGTAGCCTGAAACAATACAAATTTATTTTATGTTTTGAAGGCCAGCAGTTTCACATGGGCCTCACTGGGCTAACACCAAAGTGTCAGCTGGTTGTCTTCCTATTTGGAGGCTCCAGGGAAGATCGCTTCTTACTCATTTGGGTGGTTGACAATATTCAGTTCGTTGTGACTGGAGTATTAAGATTCCTTTTCCTTGCCGGCTGTCAACTGAGAGCCGTTCTCAGTTGCACAAAGCAACCCATTTTCTTTAGCTCATGGACATTGTTAGTCCATCTGTATAGCCAGCCGCAGTAGGCTGAATTCCTTTTGCTTCTGGGAATCTCTCCTCCTTCCCCTATCCCACCTCTCTAACTAGGAAAGGTCCACAGTTTTTAAGGATTTGGGATTAGGTTGCTCCCTCCAGGTAACCCAGGATAATTTCCTCACCTCAAGGTCTTTATTGTGTCTGCAAAGTGCTTTTGAAATGTAAGGTAGCATATTCACTGGGTTGTGGGCATCATCTGGGTACCATTATTCTACCTATCACAGCCTAGCAATTATTTTACTTTTAAACTTGAAACTCTGCTAATTTGCTTAGACTTTTGCCCTTGGAATTGGAGAGTAGAGCAGTAATCACTCGTCACACAGTGGCATCAACAGTGCTTACGTCCTTTCTTCTAGTCCTCCATCAGAGCACTCAAGAAAAATGTATTTAAAAAGTAAATAAATTAAAAAAAATCATTTGAAGAGATCTAGCCACTGATTTGAGATTTCACTGTCTTACAGAACAAAAACAATGCAGAAAGGGGGTCTAGCTGTAGAGAAGTTACTACTTTTGGTTTCAACAGTAAAAAATCTTACGATTGTAGGATGGGCCTTCTTCCTCCTAGTTCAGCTTTAGAAGTTCTGCTTCAGATTTAGCCCCTGATGCTGGAACTTGATGGATAAATTATGGTCTTTCTGTCGCCTGTTGAAGAAATCTGTTAAGATTTGCTGAGTTAACACTGAAAAGTAGAACTAGGTAAGAACTTCCAGCTTAATATGCAGGTAGAAATGTTCCAGGCTCAGCGCCCCTTAAGATGACTTGAAATCCATCTCTTCTTTGCTGCCAAGAAAGCAGATGGGCTCTTGTCACTGCAGAACGATGCTGTGTTAATTAATATAGTATGAAACCAACTCTGGTTGAGCGTGCACTTTGTAAGAGAGGGTAGTTACTGCTTTACCTGGAAGGAAGTGCTCAGGGAATTTTTGGAATGCATTTAAGCCTCACGGTTGTAAGGGTAGGTGCAGAGATGCTGCTTATTTGTACACCTACTCTTTTTTAAAAATTGTACTGCAGGCAATTGGAGGGATGGAACATTAACTTATATGTTACATAACTGTGAGTAGAGCTGTACTTTTGAGTGCTGAAATGAAATGGGAGAAAGCTTTTCCCCCCCTGTAGTAATTATGTCAGCAGTCGTAGAAACGTCCTCCATGCCAAGAATGGATAGCTTGGGAACTAGAAATTTAGTGTTTCATGGAGGGAATGTGGATGAGTAAGCCTTGAAGTAAAGATGCACCTGCATGTCTTCATTGAACCCCCTTGGCACAACATCTTAGATCAAAGGCATTTGAAGGTTCAGACTGAGGCCTGTGTTGAGGTAGAAGAGTACAGTGCTTAATAGAAAGGCCTTTGGAACAAAGGTGATTTGACTCTACAGTTAACGAGCTCTGTGACACTTTGACATTATCTCATTTTGCTGTGTAAATTCTAAATATGGCGTTGTCTCCTAAAGAGACCTTTTTAAAAAATGTAGCTCTGGCTGGTGTGGCTCAGTGGTTTGAAGGCTGACCTGTGAACCAGAGGGTCACTGGTTCGATTCCCAGTCAGGGCACAGGCCTGGGTTGCAGGCCAGGTCCCCAGAAGGGGCCGCATGAGTGCAACCACACATTAATGTTTCTCTCTCTCTCTTTCTCCCTCCCTTCCCCTCTCTCTAAAAAATAAATAAAATCTTTTAAAAATTAAAATTAAAAAATGATACTGTTTGCCCTGTGCCTGACATATAGTAAAATGGTCAATGAATGGAAGCAGTTTTTCCCCCTGCTTCTCCCATCTCTTTCCTGCTTGCTGCCTTACCTCCCAATTCAGTATTAACATTCTAAAGCCTGACACAGCCCTTAGGCTTTTGGTCATGAATATTGTTGTTTTGCCTTTGTATTAGGGAGAAGAATAGAATATAGGAAGGAAAAAAGGGAGAACTACCGATGTCAGTGGTGAAGATTTAGGTTTATAACCAGCACTGAGTTTTTGGGGACTGGATAAAGAAAATTCTTTAAATTTTTTATGTGATCAGTATGGGGCTGTGCAGTGGGGTAGGCCTGGAGGTGGCATACATTTGTATTGAAAATCTCAGGATCATAGAACTATGGGACAGGCATCCAAGCTGGGAAAATATAAATTTAATGTGAATAACTATTTCTGTCTAACATGGCTGATGAAAAAATCCTAGACCTCAATTTCTCAAAAAAAAAACTGTGCAGGCAGAAAATATAAATAGCAGCAAAATAATGACAACATTGAAACATTGCCCAAAGAATAAAATGAAATATTGAGTCCACCATGATAACAATAAATGATGGAATACACGCATAAATGGGGAAGAAGTGATAAACCTGCCTTGCAGAATAATTCCAAGTACTATAGAAAAGAGGGGGGGCTTAATTTGCCTCCCGAAGTGTGGCATAGACTTAGTAACTCGTGTCCACAGATTAGAACATGGGGAATGAAAAATAGCGACTCTACAGTGGAGAAAGCTGGCAGACACACCTTAACAAAGTGATCAAGGTTAACATCATCAGTGATGGGCCATGTTGATAGCATATACTCTTAATATGAAATGACAAAAGGGCCGTCTCACTCTTTGGTATTACTTCCCAAATTTATAACCCTAACCTAATCATGAGAAAAATGCCAGACAAACCCAAATGGAGGGTTATCCTACAAAATGACCAGTATTCTTCGAAACTGTCAATGTTAAGAAAAACAAGGCCAGTCTAAGAAATTTGAGTGGTAAAAAGCAATTCCTTATTGATCAGGCGATTACCCTGGATTATGGAACCCTCAGAGATTATGGAACCCAGAACCTCCTTGAGAAGCAGGAAGTCTTGTTAACGGGCAGGATGCAGGGAGCTGCGGTGCAAATTTACATCAGATTGGAGCAAGTCAGGAAAGGTGAGGAGAAACAGAAGAACCAGAGGGCAGTTGCCAAGGGCAGTGCTAACAGAACGAATGTAATTTACTTACTTACTTACTTATTTATTTCCTCACCTAAGGACATGCTTATTAATTTTAGAGAGAAAGGGGAAGGGTGAGGGAGAGGGTTGGGGGAAGAGCAACATCGATCGATTGCCTCATATATGTCCTGACAAGAACCGAACCTGCAACTTTTTGGTATGTGGGCCAGTGCTCCAAACAACTGAGCCACACTGACCAGGGCTCCTGTTATTTATTTTTAAAGGTGCCCTTATTCCTCTCACTGATGTTATCATTGGTAATATGTATAAAAGGCTTTGGGGAAAAAAAACATTTGAAATATGAAGTTGGTCATGTGTCCCATCTTCAAAACCTACAGCAGAGGGTTTTGGAGGATCAGCTTGTTAGAGTTTCTTGATGGCAAAACTGTCCACATCTCAATACAGTGCCCTTAGAGTAATTAGAGAGGGAAGAAATGAAAAAAGAATCCACACTGATAAATGTCAGGTTGTTCTGGTCTTCTGAGTTGGGCACAAAATGTACCAAATCTTGAAGGGTATAACCAGTGTATATAATGACAGGAAAGGTCACTAAGAAAAATACTCCTCTTAATTATCTATTAATTTTTTTCAAAGTGTTATCTGACTGAGTAGCCATACTTAATTGGCCCAGAAACAGATGAAGGTTCTTTTGAGCCAAAGCAACTTTTGAAAAGTTACAGAGAAGGTCTGATACCTAATCCATTTCAAAACATTTAAAAAATAATACTCCCCTTGATTTCTTATTACCCCAATCATCTTCACATGTAAGTAGCTCATTATAGTAGCTAACATTGCTAATATGATAATATTAATCTGTTTATTTAAGTTTTGTTGTGGTCCCCTATCCATTATAAAAATCATAGCTGTTAATTCCAAAAAACTTGGGAGTGTTCAGAAAAGTAGATGAAGAAACTAGAATTCACTCATAATTCTACCACTCATCAATAATGTGTTTTTACCATTTTGATGTATATTTTTCCAGATTATTTTCTGTAGGAGGTTGGGGGGGTGGGTGGTGTGTTGTGTTGTGTGTGTGTGTGTGTGTGTGTGTGTGTGTGTGTGTGTATTACTAAAATGGCTCATAATATAAAATACTTATAAGTGTATATATGTATATGATATTAACTTTAAAATACTGTGGACATCTTTCCTCATTGATAAATATATAGTTCTATATTACCTTTCAAAGTGTTTTAGAAGTCCATTATATAATTATGCCATAATTTATTTTTTTTAAATTTCTTTTGATGGACGTTTACCTACAGTAGTGTGCTGATAAGTGTTTAACAACTGGTTCTCTGGGGAAAAAAGAGCCCTGACTTAGGACATTCTGATTTCCATGGTATGTGTGTACCCACCGCCGTGGCTGATGTCCAGCTACCAGTGTGAAGTGACTGAACATGGAGTTGTGAAGAGGTGTTACTCTGTGAGCCAGGACACACCAGCTTCAGCACCACACTACCAAAGGTTAAAGTTTTAAACAATTGGTTTTAAGGATAGTTCTTTAAGGGAAGTATTGTTTAGATGCTAGACAGAATCTCAACATGTTAAGAGGGACTGTCAGTTATGGAAAAAAACAAAACAAAACATGCCTGCCATCGGCCAAAATGTTTAATTGATAACCTATCAAGATGTTTTTCTTTCCACTGCTTCTCTTAATTTTTCAAAACTAACCTTGTGCTTCGATTTTCAGAGATAATCTTCTAAAACATCTTAAACCAATATGCTGTTTTAAAGTTGTTAATGCATTTCCTATGTCTTTGTGCATTTTGAAGATATTACTCTCTCCTCTACTTCATGGACCTTATCTTAGGCTGTTTGTGTATATTTGGTGGCTGGGGCTAGGGACTGCAGACCATGCTTCTCCCAGGGAGCATCTGGAAATACTTAGCGTTCATTTAGTCTTAAAATATGTTTTAATATTCCAGTGGATGCTTTGGTACCTGGGAACAAAAGAAATTAAGATGGAAAGAAACATGCTATTTTTCAGCAAGGTTAAATTATTGAAACACAAGGAAAAAAAAACATGGCTTCTAGTAATATTGCCTGCCTTCTTGATTTAAAAACCCTAAGCTCTAAATGCTGCCTTAGATATGAAAGGTATTTAGATGGCCACTTTCAGAAGGAAATGGAGGGCTGGTGTGTCCGTTTCTTTGTTCATGAATTAATGAATGGTGGAAAGAGGTTGGTCAGCTGAGAGCAGATTTATTTTTGAGGACAGTGGTTCTTACGCAAAACCCTTTCAACAATCCATTTGGCTTGTACTTGCAACTTTCTTAATGTCTTCGTCATCACTCATTTGTTTCTTAACAGTTAAAAGTTTGGGAAGTAACCTGGGACCTCTAGACCTGCCCACCCTTGTTTTCTTGCATCTGTGCAGCAGCAGGATGTGTTCATTGACCTCTCATAGCAAGTGCACAAATAGGTTGTATTGCTTTGGGACTTGCGAAGAGTTCTTGGCCAGCAAGGAAATGGAAAGATGTGAGATGTGATGTGCAAACAAGACCCACTATTTGCACACCTGCAGCTCTGGCAGTTAATTATATCTCTCCTTTAAGATCCTGAAAGGGTTTGGGTAAAGGCAGGGCAGTGATTCTCAAAACATGTCAAGTTCCAAATTTGCAGTGATGGTGAGTAGTCATAGGTGGCTTAGCTGAATAACTTTTTTTTCCCCCTTAACGAATGTCTCACAAAACAGCAGAATGTATCTCTGAAGACCAAAGGTGAAACAATGCTAGCTCTGTGAACTCGCTCTTCTTCTCGTGCGAATCCATAAACTGCCACAGATCGACAGCAAGGAGCTCAATGAGAAGACACTTTTAATATTCTTTTAGTTAAAACAAATTAATTCTCTAACATTTCCCAGGGGAAAAAATTGGTACAGTGGTCAGTAACTTTTTAGTTCTTTTGTGCTGGGCTTAATGAAAGGCACTTTATGTTTAATTCTAATACCAACCCTAGGAAACACTTAAATGTCCTCCATTTTACCAGTGAAGACATGGAGGTGAAGAAGGTTTAAACAATTCATCTAATGTCCTACCACCTAGTAGGTGGCAAACCAGATTTACACCTGGTCTCTTACGTTCTGGAGCCCAGTGTACACTTCTACATCTCACCTGGCGACACTGGAGAAGGGGCGTGCCAGGCATGTGTCCACTGTTAGAAATGTAAGTGCCATGAAGCATCCTCAGTACCTAGATCAGTTCTGGCTTACAGTACAGATTAAAAAAAATATATATATATATGTATAAATATCTATACTATATATATATATATAGTATAAACATATATATTGATCGCTCTGAGTAGGGTTTTTCCTCACTTTTATCCATTTACATAATGAGATTATATACTAAGCTATCAGTAGTGACAGAGAGGATGAGAATAACAAGATGCTGTTGACAACAGCAGAGTATGTGGTATGTATGTCTGTACAAGCAGGCGGGAGAAGGTTTTACTTAGCTTTATATGACCCTCCACAAAACTGCCACTGGCCTTGGACTAGTGAAATGAATAATAGGAAGTAGTGGGAATGTCCTCGCCCTCATTTAATAAATATTTCTTGAGCCCCTTTGTCAGGAGCTGTGCCTGGACTGGAAATGTAACAGAGAACAGATGGGTTAAGACCCTGCTTTTGTGGAACCCATTTTCTGTCTTGTGTCCAGAGAATGACATGGAACATAAGAGGAGAATGAGTAGTATAACCAACGCCTTCCTGTGTGCCCCATCCACCCTGAAGAACTCTCCTCAGTCTTGTTCTCCTTCCTATTTTGAAGCAATTTGTAGATGTTATCTTACTTCATATATCTTTCAGTATGTGCTTCTAAGAGAGAAGGACTTTAAAAAATGTAAAATTAAAAAAGTCAGCTTAATACCTTCATCATCAAATATCCAGTCAATGTTCAAAAGACTAATTATCAAATATTGTAAAATGTTTTTTTCTCTTTGATTTAATAAGGATCTAAATAAGATCCCTGTTCTGTGATTGATTGATTGGTCCTTTATGCTTCTGGTTATCTGTTAAGTTTCTTCTCCATTTCCTCATTCCCAACAAGTCTTCCTCTCTCTGCAGTTTAATTTTGAAGAATGTGGGTTGTTTGTCCTTTAGTTTCCCACAATGTGGACCAGCTGGTCCATCCTCCAGTGTCAGTTCACATGTTGCTCGATTGTCTGTGTTTCCTGTAAGTTGGTAGGTGCAGATAGACACTTGCTACTTTCCTTCTTTGGGTGGATGGAAAGTGGAGTGATATGGCTAAGTTGAGATGATCCCCTTAAATGTAAAAATGAAATTCTAAAAAGAATAGTTGTCTCAGAGTTTGTTAGCTTATTGCAGCCATCATTCCTTTGGAGCAGGCCTTGGTACAGTTTGAGTCTCATTATTATGCACTATCAGCTCTGCCTTCTTAGCTGCTTATCTTAAATTTTGCCCCAATCTGAATATGCTAAGGCACAGGGGCATCAAGAAAGCCCTTTGTCCAAGTAAATTAATTACAGTTTATATCATGCTTATATTGTAGTGATACCCTGTTTTAGCTCCATATAAGAATCAGGCCTCTTATTGTATAACATCTGAGAAGGTTGGTGTGGGGTAAACAATGGGGAGTAGCACACACATGAGTGTTGCCTATATGGAGCTTACAGGTAAGGGTACCAATTATAATAAACATATATACTGTAGCCAATGTACAGGAGCCCTCAGTGCCTGAAATGTTGCAGGGGAATGACCGAGCCCCAGCGAGTCCACAGGAGGTCCCAGGACCCCCCAGGGGCCCCGGTCCACACTTTGAGAACCACTGGTCTAGATCACTCTGTTTATTTCCTTGAATTCTGAGATTCTTTGGTTTTAAGATTCTACTGCAGGAACTTAGATTACTTAAATTCAGTGTGTAGATCAGGAGTTTGTAACCAGCACCCACTTCCTTGTCTTCCAACAAAAGCCTGTTAGATTTATATTGAACTACCATGTCCCCTTCTGCTGATTTGACCTCCGAGCTCCTGGGGTGGGCATGTGGCCCAAGGCTGGGCAGAGAATCCCATCTCCTTGGCTGTTGTGATTGATGCAGATATGGACCTGTGGCCCAATCAGAAGCCATTAGAGCTATTACCGTGAGTTTTGTTGGTGCAGTAGGAAAAAATGTACTGCCCCCTTTCCTTTGAACCCGAGATGGTGTAGGCCTAGAGCTCCTCGCTCCATTGTACCACGACGTATGTAGCTCCCGAGAATGGAACCCCGTGAGATGAAAGCAAGACAGTCTTGATGGTGCAAACTGCACCTCTTGACTCAGGCTGTGCCATGTTGTCAAATGACATGTTAGTTATGTTACTTGCACAAGACAATGTAATTACTTGGGTTAGAGGACTTGAGTTAGTTTGACTTTGATTTCCTGTTCCTTAGAACCCAAAGAATCCTAACTGATCTGGATGCATTTGGGGGGTCCATACGTGGGCTTCAGAAATTGCATTCAAGATTTTGTGATACTTGGAGGGTGTGACCCCATAGCCTCATGACCCCAAAAGGTTAAGGATCCCTGATGATGTTTCTGAATTACAGTAGAAGCTGTACTCTTGACTTAAAGAAAAAAAGAGCACAACTCCATCACTACCCCTTCTACCCATTTTCCCCCTTGACATGGAGGATGACATCACAGTGTAACTGCAGGACAAATACCACGTGTTGATGAGCGGGCTTCTAAACCTGTTCCCATCTGTGGCGTCAGCACCAGAGACCCATCTCTGAGGATCTCCCAGAAATGGTAATTTTATGCAGTGCAAACTGAAAGGCAGAAAAAGAATTGTTACAGTAAATAACAATTTACTTCAAGTGTGGATTTTTTTTTTTTAATCCCTCTTTGAATTACTCGCTTGTGCAGCAGTAAAGATTTGTTTCTGTGTGGATGCTGATTGTTGGACATTCTGGTAGGTCTGTTTAAAGGTTAATCAACTGATTAATAAATTGCTGGGATGGTCCCTGGAGTGGTCCAGCGGGATGCTTCTTGGGTGACATACCTGTGCACACGCAGCATATGGGCTTAAGATAAATAATTTTGCTCAAAAATTTCTGTATGGGTATGCAAGCAGCCTTTATTCTTTAACTTTGCTTTTTACTGTCTTAATGCTGGGGTGGACTCTTATCACATTGATGGAACCAACACTGTACAAAAAAAGAGTTAACTTGGCTCAGGGGACCTCTAGTTCTGGCCTGCCGCTGTGCAAGTGCTGATCACTAGGATGAGGAATGTGAGGGTGATGGGGTGGAGGTAGAGTACATAAAGTTTAGGGCAAGCTAATTTAGTAATTATAAAGTAGCTCAAACCACATACTCTCTAGTTGGGGAGCATATGCATTGTTAGTAAAAAATTTTATATCTGTATCTAGCTATATCTATACAATTTGAGTGAATTGGTAAATGGATATGTTTTCCAGCATGAATTAAGTTGAACCAACATTATTGATTTTACATTGAGCTTGTTAAACTGCGTTCTGGGAGGCAGTGTGCAGGAGTTTTCTGCTTTCTGGCTTCTGCCCCAGTCCCATCTCCTCTCTCCAAGGTGCCAGAATAATTGTTCCATAAAACTCAAGTCTGATTCCGCTGTGCTATCCAAATAAAAGCCAAAATGCCTGAACAGGAAGTACAAGACTTCTTCAGTGGTACTGAGTGAGAAGAGGCTCATTCTCTGGCCTCATCTTGAATACACTCCTCTCCCCTCGAGCTTACTGAAAGTTCTTCTTCTTCTTTCAGTGCTGTGCTCACTGCCAAGTAGTAGGGCATGGCATTTCTTGGTCCAGTGATGCTCTTAACTGTTAAAAAAAAATATTTTATTTATTTATTTTTAGAGAGAGCAGAAAGGAGGGAGAAAGAGAGGGAGAGAAATATCAATGTGTTGTTGCCTCTCATGGGCCCTTTACTGGGACCTGGCCCGCAACCCAGGCATGTGCCCTGACTGGGAATTGAACCAGTGACCCTTTCTTTGGTGTGCAGGCTGGCACTCAGTCCACGGAGCCACACCAGCCAGTGTGATGCTCTTAGCTTTTTTACCCTCTGCTCCTCTGCTTCTTTTGTTGGCCAGCTTGGATTCATGCTTTGGGTCACATCGTTCTGGAAGGTCGTTCCTTACTCCCACATCTGGGTGAGATCCCCAGTGAGTGTTTTGAGAGCACCTTCACTCACTCCCTTTATTGCCTTTATCAGCCCTTACTCAGCTATAAATCTATGTATTGTTCCATCAGACCATGAAACTTACCAGGTTCATTGTCAGGTCTGCAGTATCTGGTATGGTGCTTGACAAATGGTCCCTCAATAAATATTTGTGGAATTAAATGTTGGAAATAGTTGTACAAACTAGCTACAGAAGAGTGCAGTAAATTCTTCCATAGAAAAATGTATAAGAGAATCCATGGAGGATAAATTAACCCATATTTTCCACATTTCGCAATGTTTGAGTAATATAGAATATTGTGGTACCAATATTAAAAGACTCCAGTTCTTTTTATATTCTATTTAGAAAAGGAGAGAGAGACTGCCTCATAATTGTACTTGGTTGTTTTTTGACTGCAGCTTATGTTGCGTGTTTTGGTTTTCACTGTGTAACTAGAAAGGAACCATTAGAAGATACAGTCTCTTGCATTGGAAATGACTATTTCAGGCCATTATCACAGTCCAAATTTGTTTTAGGATTTGCTTTTTTTTATTAGACCATGTATCTTGTTTTAATATATTTGCTATGTCATTTGCTTAAAAACACAGGCAAACTTTTTCTTTTAATTACTGTCATAAAAATGGTACTTACCAAGACCAGAGCGGTAACTACTACTCGGATGATACAGAGTAGAACAGGCAAGGTCCAGAAGCGTGTGTCCTCAAAGCAGCTAATGAACCGAGCCCATGTGGCATGTCCAGTGCCATTGATTACCCTTCATCTCTCTTTTCTAATAGCCACTCAGTGGTTAACCTGGCTTCGTTTTGGAAAATGGGAGGAAGTTCGATTATATTACTGAGTTAATGAGAAGTATATCAGTAAGTTTTTTGGTTTTTTTAATCTCCAGACAATCTAATTTACCAGATGAAGCTCTTGCTTGCTTTTAGATTGGTCCCATGCCCAGGTTTTAGCATGATTGTGTTGCAGAGATAAATGTAGAGCCATAGGTGCTGTTCCCTTTTTGAAAGTGCCATTCAGAATATAATGTAATTTTAAGTTATGGAGGTATTCACATGTGTAATTAGCTAAGGCCTTTCTAAATTGAATTCAGATATCTGATGCAAGATTTGATAAATCTGAGGCTTTTAACAATATCATTTTATGGCAAAATTTAGGGAAACACACACATCTCTGGAATTAGTCCACTGAAATGCAGTCTTGTAGTCCAAATGAAGTGCATAGCTTGGCACATAGGCATGTAATGTACCTGAGAATGTAAAAAATTCTTATTATAATAAAAGTGAGATGTATTGGTATCTCTTCTAGACTGTAACTTATATCAAGCCCTTATATTCTTCAAGTACGATTAGCTACAATATTGAAGATATTGGATAAATGTATTTGTAATTGCTCTCTCATTACGTTATTAACTAATCCAGTAATTTTCAACCTCTTTCATCACATGGCACACATAAAATAATTACGACAATTTTCAGTACACCAAAAAAATATATTATGCATTTTGCTAATCTGCCAAAAAATATTTAGGTATAATTTTGATTAATTTACACACAGAAAATAATAATGATTATCTACCCTTTTTGCTCCAAAGTGATTTTAAAAAAATCAGGTGTCTATACTTGTATATAAGGATTTATGGTGCCAAGAATTAACCAGTTAGATGCAACCTTATACAATGTGACCAATAGAAGCAACTCTATTATTATATGACTTATATATTTATGGTTCAATACAAGGCATTCACACAAATGGCTATTGTTGTGTTGACTGTTGTCATTTTTTATTTGACAATCTAAGGGAAAAGAGGTCAGTGCCCCTGACTAAATAGTCAGGTATTACATGTTTTCAAAATTCTTGTGGCACACCAGTTGAAAATCACTGACTTAACCCATCAAATATATATTTAGAGAATTGAAGTAGTGTCAAAGATTTATGAATGCACAATTTCTCACATCTTAAATTCATTCCTCTGTATTATCGTTATGATACAGTATATATGATGGCCATGACTAGCAGTTGGTACTGAATCTGTGCAATGGGCTTTATACAGAGCAAAAAGAGTGATCCTGAAGAGTTGTGTCCTCAAAGCGTATTTGACTGAACGCATTTGATGTCTTTTCAAAGGCATTGATCATTTTCCCCCCCTCTTAGCTACTCACTGTGTCTGAATCATTCATAGTGGCCCATTTGGGAGAAGTGGTCCTGTTCAATACTCAGAGTAAGCGCTCCTCCGCTCTGCCCTGTGGCTTACCGCCAGCGGCCTCCTCACCCATTTCAAACCAGCAGAGTGAGGTGCACTGATGTCCAGTACATTAGCCACTCTTTTCATATTGTATAAATTTAAACTCACTAAAACTTAATAAAATTTAAAATTCATTTCCTCAGTCACTCTAGCCAGCGTAGCTAGTGACTACCATTTGGACAGTGCAGGTTACTGAATATTTCCATCACTGAAGGAAGTATTTTCAGATTGTGCTGCTCTGGAGATTCCCAAAATGTCATTTGGTCACTTAGCTGCTTCTATTAATATTTAAGTTTTGCTCCAAATCCTTCAAGGTATGGTTTCTAACCTTGACTCTATCCAAACATCTCATGTTTGAAAATGTTTAAAAATTCCTATACTCAAGCCAATTGAAATCAGAATAGTTTGTGTGTGTGTGGGGGGGGGGGGGGGGCCAGGGGAGGTAAAGCTGAGGCACCAACATTAAAAAAAAATTCCCTTAGTGATTCCAGTCACCTGCTAACACCATTCTAGATAATAGCATTTTATTTTTTTAATGTACAAATCATTGTTCCTTGAACTTGGTATACCTGCCTTTTCCCAACCCACCTCCTTTGGAACCTGCTTAAAGAGAGACAGTAGAATATAATGTCTTGGGAGTCAAGTGACCCTGGGTTCTGCCTCTTACTAGCTGAGTGACTTTTGGCCAGTTACTTAACCAGTCTGAGCTTTTGTTACTTCACGTGTAAATAGTACTGCTTGCCTTGGAGCGTGTGAAGATTAATTAAGGTAAGGTATATAAAACAGTTGCGACAGTTCCTGGCACATAAACCCTTAAGAAATATTACTATATTTATAATAAAATATATTTTATGATGCACAAAATGAAATATTTAAAATATATTTTATAATGCAATTTTATAATATATAATTAATATATAATTATAATTTATAATGATTTGTCTTCATGAATTTTGCCCCTCTGTCAGGGAACTTTGAAATATTCTCCTTACAGTATGTGATGGGAAATCAAGATAGGGATTTGGGTACCACTGTTAAATGAATGGGGAGATTTTGTGGGTCAGGAAGGCTACTATAGAGTCTGTTGTACCTACTACAAGTTGCTTGCTTCACTTTCTTGGTTAACTTTTTTGTTGAGAAAGGACTGAATTTGAATGCTCTTAACACGTGTTCTCTCTTGAGAAATGACTGGGGCTGGTACATCCTAGAGCAATCAACAACCAGTTGTTGACCCTGACCTGAATTAGGCAAGGCCATCTTATTCTCAGACCAGTAGGCTGAGCCTTATCAGATTTTGAAGAGAGAACCTCCTTTACAGTTTCGAGAACCGTTGAGACTTCCATGAGGTAGAAGGGAGAGGTTTTGGTGGAGGGGCACTTGTCGACGCCTGCTGTTTGATGCTAACTTACTGAATGAACCCTTTTGAAAAGGGGCTCTCATGGCAGCAATTGGCTAGGAACTGTACCAGGTAGGACTTAGCAATGTATCAGTGGATTTGTGGATTGATTTCCTCAAGTCAAAACTAAAATGCAGTTAAATTTTATGAGCTTCATCCATCCATATCCTCTCTGTAGATACTAGTTTTTTCTTTCAAAAGGTATGTTTTTATAGGCTGCCTGTTAAAATGCCAAGACTCTTAGCAACTGGTTATATAAATGAACCATTTTATGTCTGTGTTTTAAAATGATCACATCAAATTACTATAGAAATGAAACCTGAATTATAATAATTTCTCACAGACATAAAACTTTCCAACCCTACTTTTCTACATAAAGGCGTCTGTAACATTCTGTGATTCTCTGAGTGTTCTTTGAATATTTCTGTGATTGTGAGGAAAGGTAACCTGTTGGGGTTGTTAGTGAGGATAAGCAGTTGCTTAAGAAATGAAGTCCTTGCTTCTTTAGGTACAGAAACAAAACAAAACAACAAAACGAAACAATAAAATGTCTGTACATTTCAAAGATGGAGTCCTTTGGGTGAGAGAGATAATTTTTAACTATGTATATAAAAGACTTGGATTCATGGATGCCTACTAGGGTGTCTGAGTTGATGATGGTTTGAATTGTTACATCAGTGGAAGTGAGGGACAACTTCTGGCTAAATGTAAAATTCTAAGCTTTAGGCTGATACGTATATCAAAAGTACTTCCATTATGGAATATTGTATTTCAAATACTGAGTTAAAAACTTTTACATGAATTATCCAATTAAGTTTCATTACCACCTTAGGAGAGATTTTTTATCATTGTTTCTTTATGCAGATGGAATTAAGAGAAAGTTACACCATATTTAAGAGTTTATTAGGATGAAAACCCCAGTGTAGGTCAGGAAAATCTGTGCTTTTAAGTAGTGGGTACTAAAGACCCACCCTTCACTGGAACCTACTAGGTATTTAGGGAGCTAATTACACTTTTCAATCTGTATATATCTTTATAGTACATGGTTTATAACAGTTACATCATATATTTTAATACCCAATCATTTTTTGTTTCTTAAGCAATAGAATAACCTCATTACACATAATTTTAAGTGGATGCCTAATATGTAATGAGCATGAAGTCTGGGATGAATAGGGAAGAGACCCATCCACTTCAATTCCCTGCTCTTTGCTGCAGGAGACCTTTAGCTACATCAGCCACACCTTTTTCAGCCACACCTTTTTCAGCCACAACTTTTCTGAGAAATGTTTGAAGAGCTCTGGGCTTAAATATATGTGTGTGTATATTTCTGGGAACTACCCCACCATTGTGGGATTATTAGATTGTTGCCATGTTTTCCCTGTTATAAGGCCGTTTTACCTGGTTGGTGGGGCTCAGTGGATTGAGTGCTGGCCTGCAAATCAGAGGGTCACTGGTTCGATTCCCAGTCAGGGCACCTGCCTCGGTTGGGGGGCAGGCTTCCAGTATGGGGTACTCGAGAGGCAAAAACACATTGATGTTCCTCTCCCTTTCTTTCTCCCTCCCTTCCCTTCTCTCTAAATATAAATAAATAAGACCTTTTTTTCAGAAAGGCCATTTTATGGTTTTTATTGTTTGGGATACCTGTGCTCCCAAAGCACTCTACATCTTTCTTATCATATCTGTAGGATAAACTTGTAGAAGTGGAATTGCTGGGTCCAAGATGATAGATATTTTAACGAAGGGCACTAGAAAGTTTAAGACAAGTTACCCTACCAGCAGTCAAGTTAGAGACTTTTCTGCATCCTCACTATTACTCTGTAGTATATATTTTTTCCTGAATAGCTGCCCGTTTGACAGGTCCCAAGTAAAACCTCATTGTTTCCATTTGATTTGTCGATTGCTAGTGAAGGTGATTGTGAAATCCTATGATCTTCCTATTCCCTTTATCACTCCCGTATTCTCCCAAGTTGCCTTTGGTCAACTTTTGCTTGAGGGCCGTCTTGCTTTGCTGTAGGATTTCTTGGGGCGGGTAGATGATGGGGAACAATAAAGGGCCTTCAGCTGTTACAGGTCTCACCCAACCATGCTGGGTCTATGGAAGAGCCGGGAGGAATTGGGGTATGAGTCTTGGTGAGAAAAAGAGAGGGGAGCGGCTTGGAAAGCAGTCCCAGAATGCCATGCCTCTGACTCCTGGATTTTTTCAGAAGAAAGAAGACGTGTTCGTTCCCTCAAGTGCCATTGTGCCTCTGTATTTTTTCTCTTATAAATATAAATTGACAGTTTTTCTTTTAAGAATGTAAACCAGTTTTAACCAGTCACTTAGTGTCATTAATTTTCTATGTTCTAAAATAATTGTAGAACACAAAATGCCAAGTCTGATGGTTAACTCATAATTATCCTGTGATTTTATTCAGTCTTCGTTCACAGAAAATGTTTTTATGGATTTAGGGACATACTGTCATGTACCCTACCCTCGCCAGCTCCACTTGAGAGCGCTTGAGTTACAAAGATGCACAGATGAGTTTCAGGCTGGATTAATTTAGAGATCATGAGATTACCATATGTTGTCATGAATAATATGCACTTTTTTTGGCCAGATTTTTGAGGGAAAAGTAAGGATGCACATTGTGCACGGGTAGTGCTAATTCTGTATCTATATGTATGTTTTTAATTCTTTTATTTATGCTTATATGTTAAAAGTGTAACTCTAGAAAGCAATAACAATATTCATATGCAAAATATACCCTATAAAATAGTATTTTATAATAAAAATATGATAATCGGTTTTGTTTTTAAATATAAATAAATAAATAAGTAAATAATTGAATAAGTAAAAAATTACAATGAAAGATTTTTTTTCCCTGAAATGTTAGACCAAAAACATGGGTACGTATTATATATGGGAGCATGTTACACATAGCCAAATACGGTAATTTTTCCTGTAACTTGAGGTCAAGCTATCTCAAGAGCTTTCAGAAAACATTTCCCTAGACAAATAACAAATATTTTTTAAGTGCAAGAGGAAAATAATAATGCGCCACTAAGCTGGCCAGTCTTTTCTCATTTCTGACGCAGCATAGGTGCAATATAATAGCACAAAGTAAATTTTCTAGAAATGCTAATTTCTGTTACAGCAGTTTCCGCCTTCTCCTCCTCAGAGTTTCTGTGGGAGTTTGCACAAAAAAGAAATAGTTTTGTGTTTATAGCTGCATGTGTGCATGTGTGTGTTTGAGCGCATGTGTGTATGTAGATATACAAAAGATTTTCACATTGTCAGGAAATTAGAATTTTCATATTTGGTTACAATGAATGAGCTAGCTAGCAATGAAGCTAGCTTAAGTGAAACAAGGAAAAGAGAGGGGATCTTTATTATATTGGGGTATCTCATGCCACTTAGGGTCAGGAATGAGCTGGTACTTGGAAATAGACTGTAATCTAACCCTGAAAAACCATGAGGACTTTCTGTGGTCCCTGCTTTTTTGTTTTTGCTACTTCTTCTCTGTCCCTGCAGAGGGACTTTCCTGAGGAAGAAAACATGGATAACCCATAGCTCCTTACACAGTTCCAGCCACCCACGGAGCCTGACTAGTTGGCTCTCAGTCGCAGTTCCACGTTCCCTGGAAAGAGGCTCTGCATTGCCAAGCATGGGTCAGATGACTGCTCTCGGCCAGTGTGGAGCTTGGATTCGCAGTGCAAACAGGGCTGGCTTGCCCTCCCCATGGAGGTCTGGCAGAAAGCTTCCTGAGAAGAAGGATGGCTTCTGTGCTTGGCAGGCAATCCAAAAGATGTCCAGTATAATAAGAAAAAAAGCAACCCTGCAAGCAGACACTAATATCCTAGGCTCTAAGCAGGAAATGTTAGCAAATGTAGTCTTCGTTGTTTGTTCACGTCAGTAGGGGCTGAATAATGAGTAAGGGAGAAAAAGACCATAACAATAGATGCTCAACACAGACTAAGGGGCCAGGATTCAAAGACTGCTTTGTGAAACTGTGTGGAGATAAATAATGAAGTATGTACAGCAAAGTTTTGCTTTCCTGTATACGCTTAGGTATTGCAGAACATTTTCTATAGTTAAGTCTGCAGTGACTAAAAATCAATTATCCATTCATGAGAAAAAAATTTCTTCGTTTGTATGTGACGTGGACTGAATGTTAATGTCCCCTCCAAATTCACATGTTGAAGTCCTCACTCCCAACATGATGATATTTGGTAGTGGAAGCCTTTGGGAGGTTAAGATGAGGTCATGAGAAGGGGGCCCCCTTGATGAGATGTGTCCTTATAAGAGGAGAAGGACCAGAGTTTACTCTTTCTTCACCGTGTGAAGACACAGTGAGGAGGCAGCTGTCAACAAGCCAGGAGGACAGCTCTCACCAGGATTCAAATCAGTGGCCACCTTGGTCTTGTACTTCTCTGCCTCAAGAACTATGAGAGAAATTCTTGCTCTTTAAGCCACCTGGTCTATGGTACTTTGTTATGACAGCTATAGTTGACTAAGACAAAGTGTAGGCATTTATTAAATTACTCATCAGTTCTTTGTTTAAAACCAGTGGATTAATGATCCCAACCAGTGTGCATTAAGTGCCTACTCTGGGCCAGGTATTGGCAAGGTAATAAGGATATTGCCCAGAGCCCTCCTGACATAGTCTCATGGACGAGTAGGGTAGAAAGAATAAACATGTACACGAAGAACAAAACAAACAGAATAACAAGCTATGTAGGTGCCATGAGGATATAAACAGGTTGAGAATCACGTGACCGGGGGAGGGAATAGAGTTGTTTTCCATACCACTATTTACAGATCATGAAAAAGACTTCTGTGTTGAGGTGACACAGGGTGGAGACTGGAAGAGTGGAAAGAATTGGGCAAACAGCTTTCCAGGCACAGGGAAGGGCAGTCAGTCATACTGCTGAGTCGTAATGAGCAAGGACAATTATGGTATGAATGAGCCTGGGTCACCAGGGTCTAGGAGATGGTGAGTTGTTATTATTATTTTTAACAAATCCACAAGGTTCATAGTGCATTTTGTAATACCAGGCAGATATGACACCAAGCATGTGCTTCTGGGGATGAGAGGTACAGGGGCCTGTGGGATCACAGTGAAGGCAGTATCTAACTCTGTGCAGGCAGGACACAAAGCAAGGAAGACTTATGACTGTCTCAGGCAGGCTGAGGTGTGTCACCGGGAGGTCTCGATGCCAGAAGTTGAGTGTCATCTAAAGCATCTGGGCATCTGAGGTGTCCTGTCATGACATTCAGAGATATGGATTGAGAAAGTCAATGCACAGGACATATGTTGAAACTGGAAGACAGATCCCAAGGTTAACACTTAAAAAAATGTGTATGCTGTAAGAAAATAACTGTCGCAAGTATTTAGTGAAATTGCTAAGAAGGCAGGTAAGTTCTTCCAGTGGTAATGCTATTTGTGAGTTATCCTGCACTTTGAGTAGCCACATTGTTAAGTGTGACTGTACATGTGGGTGTATGTGTATATGTTGTTTAAAGAGCAGAGTGGTGGAATTTGAACTTGTATCACCCGTGTTTTGTGGAAGTAGAGAGATTTCCTTGCCATGTGTCAAGATCGGGCTACTTCCCCTTGGCTGACTGAGGACTGCTGGTGCTCCAACAGAGGGCTGCCACCATCTTCCCCGAAACTGACTCCTTAGCATCACTGACAGCGGTGGATCTGCAGAAATCAGAGAAGGGAAATACCCATCAGCTCATCTGATTCCAGGGAGCCAAGCTGGAGTTCATTTTCCATTTGTTGAGGTTGCTAGTTTCTTGTCTAGAGCAGTTTCTGACTTGAGTTCCTAATCAACAGTCTAATGGAATTACTCATGTTTCATTTAACAGTCTGTCTGGAAATAACCTTTTGGAAGGTGGCTTGTTCGGGTAGAGGCATTACTGGCGCACAAATTGGTCTTTTAGGTGTATGGGGTAGAAATTAGGCAAAAGAGAGAGGCCCCCCGCTGGCTAGACTTCAGAGGCACACTGTCACCGTGACATGATTTGAAGGCCGTTTGGAAGAAAGGTCCACTTAGTCTCCCCAGAGTGCGCAGTATCTGATACCCTACCATTAGCACTCATGCCTTCCCATTAAAGTGACTTTACATAATGTGACATTACAGGCAAGAATGATGCTAATAGAAACTTCTCATGAATGGGTTCACCTATTGGCTACGTTTCTGGCAGAGATGAAACCATTAGATAACTGGGAAAAGAGATACTAAAATGAAGGAGAGTGATAGATGATAGCGGAGGCTTGTGGGGGAGGGGAACCCAGATGTACACACAGGACAAGTGGGAAGAGAGTTGGAGGAGGGTCATCCAAGATGGGGGTATGCAGAGGGGCAGTAGTGGGAAAGGAACCCAGGTGAATTTTGAAGACTGAGCTTTTCTAGAAAGCACAACATGCCTGCCATTGTATGTGCATGACCAGACTGACCTGAATGTGCAGTCTGTGTTTTTTCCTGCATTGCATCCCTTCCCCCTTTCTTGCATAACTGGGCCCCACTTCTCCGTGGGCAGTCCAGCCTGTACTGTGCTACTTTCTTCTCTGGCTCCTGGGTTCCAGGCTGCTTCAGCTTGAGTTGGGTTTTCATCATACCTGAAAGATTTCTATTTTTCCCTGATTGTTCAGGATTTCTGCAGGATGTGGGATTGAGCAGAACAGAGTGAATAGCCAGTGCAAAATGTTTCTGAAAGACCCCTTATTAAACTGTTCTTTCCTCCCCCATTGATGTCTTTTCTCTGACACCTTTATTGCCACCAGTTCTCTGACTTACAAACACTCTGTTATTTCCATATTGCAAAGGAACTTAAAATGGATGGCATCTAAGAACTGAATTTCTCTGACCCTGCTAAGGGCTTTATATAAATTCTTTCACCTACTTATTTACTGTTCCCTTGAAAATTATAACAGTTGTTCCTCTGTCCTAATGGCCTTACATTTAAATTTATCTCTACGCTTGAGCTGCAGAAGTGTCCAGAAAGAAGCTTCGGGTCCCAGCACGGTCAGTTATCCCAGCTTTCAGAGCGATGGGAATGCCTTGTGAAACCTCACACAGCATTTTTATACCACTCTGGTATGTGCATGTGTATGTGGGCTAGTATTTCAATGTAAGCGTGTTTCTTAATAACAGCCTGTGGGCCTATCTGGACCCTAATCATGGGCTCAGTTCTTCTTTGGAATTCCTAACATCCAAATATTTCTTTCATATTAAATGTCTGTACTTTAGATCATTCCCACCCTGGGTATTGCTCTCATTTTCCCACCATAAATCTCCCTTTGTTTCTTTCCTTCCCCCTTTGGGTCATCCATGAGCCACATTGTTCATACACTTCACATGTCCCTGATGAGCTTCAGCTGTGAAGTTAATACTTTTGTGAAGGGAGAATTCACTTACGCACCCCATCCCCCAAATCTGGTTCTACTTAAAATGAGATTTGAAAAACTAAGATTCCATTCAGGACCTGCATAAGTCCAGAGTGACAGGAGACCGGAACAGTCCCCAGTTTGTGAGGTGGTTAGAGCATGAGGCTGGAATTCTATTGGTCCTATGAAGGTCTCACCACGAAGTGGGACCCAAGGGTATTTAACCCACGTCAGGTACTGCTGATCGTATGTCAGCTGTTTACATTATTATCGTTCCTCAACCCACAAAATCATTGTGTCCAAAGTAATTGAGACTCAGTTGTCAGAGCAGTCTCATTTTAACTCTTGGCTCCACAGGAAAGCCAATTATGTAACCTCAGATAATTTACTCAGTCTCTCTAGACAAGGTTGTCTTACCTGTAACATGGGAATAATGGTATCTATCTTGAAAGTTGCTCTGAGGGTTATTGAGATCATATGAACACATGAAGCATATGTTATTAATAGAAGCCACACAAGAGTTCCCAGTCCAGCGGTGGCCTGCTTCCACTGCTTCTACACATCATTTACGGTGTTCTTTGCATACTGTGTGCCGCATTTACCTCTGTTTGGAATAACCCGGTGCTGTGCTGGAAGAGCACTCTCATAATCTCTGTGCGGAGGTGGCGATGTATAGCATGGTGGGTAAACTTATGGCTTTAAAAGTTAGACCTAGGTGTGAACCCCTGGGTAGCCTCTTAACTGTTTGACCTTGAATGGGACATTTAACTTTTTGAACCTTAGTTTCTTTATCTATAAAATATGGAAATTTATAGTACCTATCTCATAGGGTTGTTTTACAGAATAAAGTATATATACAATCCTCAATATAACATCTGATATAGAATACTGAAGAGGTAGAAATTACACATATGTTTTATTCTTATTGACTGCTATTGTTATTATCATCATCGTCATCAACTATGCCAGCCATCATTATAAATCAGTTGTTCTCACCAAGGGCTGATTTTTCTCCCAAGAGACATTTGGAATGTCCAGACATGTTTTTTGGTTGGCACAGCATGGTGGGTGTGCTGCTGGCAGCTAGAGAGCAGAGATGAGGGGTGCTGTTGAATAACCCGCAGTGCACAGGACAGCCTACCATAAAAAAGAAAGATCTGGCCCTAGCCAGGTAGCTAAGTTGGTTAAATTGTCATCCTGATATGCCAAAGTTATTGATTCAGTCTCCGGTCAGGGCACATCCAAGAAGTAACCAATGAATGTATAAATAAGTGGAACAACAAATTGATGTTTCTCTCTCTCTTTGTCTCTCTCTCTTCCTTTCTCTCTGTCTCTGTCTCCCTTTCTTTCTCTTTCTCCCTCTCTCTCTCAAATCAATAAATAAAAATTTAAAAAAGAATGATCTGGTTCCAAGTGTCAGTGTTGAGGTTGGGAAACACTAATGTAAATAAATTGTCCACACCAGTTACTGATATCATCTGGAAGTCTTTTCTTCATTTTGATGATTTGGCATTACTGTGTTCCTTTTTCTAAGCTATCTGAAAAATGCTCTGTTTTGCAAAATTGATGAATTCAGAACTTTATGCCTTTCTTATTTGTGTTCTGCGCCAAGCATAGTCTGTGCCAGGCTGTGTTGAGGAGCTAATGGGGTGAGACTTCTTTGGGCTTTTACGTCGATAAGACAGATGTTTGCTTTTCAGACTTCTTGAATGTTATAAATGGGACTTGAATGTTCTTGGAGTTGTCCCAAGGAGAGGTGGAAAGTGAATTTTAGAGATGCCTTATACAGTTTGTTCTGGATTTTTGTTAATTTAGCATTATTCTCTTAATGATTTAGGTAGTCGTTATAAACCTTAGATAGACATTGTATATGAAGCCCTCATTTTATCATTCCTCTGTAAAAGAAGATGTGAGATATTTTGTTGTTTGTAAAATCTTTTTAATGAATTATTTTGCCTCCTGACATTGTGATAGGTTGAATAAGGTTTCATAAACGGAACAATTTTTTTAAAAACAATGTTTCTTTTTTTGATCCTCACACAAAGATATTTTTATTTATTTTTTAAAAAAGATTATATTTACTTAATTTTAGAGAGAGAGGAAGGGAGGGAGAAACATCGATGTGAGAAAGAAACATTAATTGGTTGCCATACACGCCGTACCCAGGTGACCAAACCCATAACTTGGGCATTTGTTCTGACCTGTAATCAAACTGGCGACCTTATGCTTTGCAGGAGAATGCCCAACTCTCTCCAGTCAGGGCCTATGGATTTGTTTATTAATTTCAGAGAGAGAGGAAAGGAAAGGAGGAGAGAGACAGACAGACAGACAGACAGACAGACAGACATTGATATGAGAGAAACACCAGTTGGTCACACACCCCTACTGGGGAATGAACTGTCAACCTACGTATGTACCCTGATCAGTAGTTAATCGTGCAACCTTTTTGTGTATGGGACAATGAGCCAACCAACTGAGCCACCTGGCCAGGGCATAAATGGACAACTTTAAGATGAGAATTTTGAGGTCATACATTGTGTCCCATCTGAGTGTTTCCTAAGTGTATATTCTATTTATAGTCAAAAAACATGTAAATGAAAATTATTTAAGCATTGACTATTGAGAGAGAATAAAGGTATTACAATTAAATCTATAATGCATTTGCATGTGCATGATGCTGATTATAATAAATGTCACTGATGTAATTTTAGGCCAGATTTAAATTTTCATATACTGATAGAATGCTATTAGATTCTTCATACTATTTTGAGTTTATATCACTTTGCCAGATTGAAGATGTTTGCTCTCTCTAATAAAAAAAATCAGCTTATGTAACCATAGTCTTATTCAAAACCCCTTTCACTTTTCAAGTAGCAGAAAACAAAGAAACAAAAAATGGATGAAGATGTTATTAAAAGGATAAAGGAAGCGATAAAGAGGGAGTCTCTTGGAGGCACTGAAAATGTTTTCTCTTTCTTTATCTGCATGGGTGTGTTCAACAGCAGAAAACATACAGGTGTAGACTTAAAATTTGTGTTCGGCACCATGGGTAAATTAGATGTCAGCATCGCTAGCCATCAGAGAAATGCAAATTAAAATCACAATGAGATACCACTTCACACTGGTCACAATGGCCATCATAAACGGATCAACAAACAACAGGTGCTGGCAAGGCTGTGGAGAAAAGGGAACCCTAGTGCACTGTTGGTGGGAATGCAGACTAGTGCAGCCATTGTGGAAAGCAGTGTAGAATTTCCTCAAAAAGCTGAAAATGAAACTGCCTTTTGATCTAGAGATTCCCCTACTGGGACTATACCCTAAGAATCCCAAAACACCAGTTCAAAAGAACCTATGCACCCAGTGTTCATAGCAGCACAATTTACAGTAGCCAAGTATTGGAAGCAACCAAGGTGCCCGTCAGTAAATGAGTGGATCAAAAAACCATGGGACATTTACACAATGGAATACTACACAGCAGAAAGAAAGAAAGAAAGAGCTACTGCTGCCCTTCGGGACAGCATGCATGGAACTGGAGAGCATTGTGTGAAGTGAAATAAGCCAGGGGGCGAAAGACAAATACCATGTGATCTCAATTCTAAGGGGAACCTAACCAACAAAACAAACAAGCAAGGAAAATATAACCAACAACATTGAAAAAAAAAAAAAGAAACCAGCAGAATCAAGAGGGAAGGAGGGAGGTGGGGACGGGGAAAGAGAAGGGAAAGGGTCAAGTCAAGGAACATGTGTGGAGGACCCATGGACAAAGCCAAAGTGGGAGAGGATTGAGGGAAGGAGGTGGGGAGGGGGCAGGAGAAAGTAGTGGCTGGAAGGCAGAGACAAATGTATTTGAACAATAAAAAAAAACAGGCACATACACAGAGGAGGTTATCCTTTGAGGGGAGTTGTGGACAGTGTCTTAGAGTCACCAAGGAAGAAAAAATGGTCAGGCATTCAGTACTAGGTCTCAGTTGCCCATTCCTTCAGCAAGCTGCTCAATAATTACTTACTGGAGTGTTAGTCATATGCCAGGCATTGTGTACTTGATGGAGGTTACAGGATGAACAAAAGAAAAGTGGCCCTTGCCTGAGCACTGCCACCAGTTCACTGCCACCAGTTCATATAATTTGCATTGATAGGAACAGTTGGTAGAGCCACTGGTTTCTTGTTCCACTATGCAGTGTGTGGTTCAGTGGTATCTCATAACCTTAGCAGGCCTTAAGTCACTGCAAAGGTCTTTTTTATTTTTTTAAAGATCTCTCACACAAAGATGCACTAATCCCCTCCCTTTAGTTTTAGTTACATGACTAATTCATTAATGCATTCATGTGGTCAAAAATTAAAACCGCAAAGACAAATGGAAAATTGCTTCCATCTCCTTCTCCTCCTTCTTTCCCTCAACCAAATAGAATTAAGAATTTCCCTATTAGAAGTAACCATTTCATTCAGACCTCTTCTGAGAGAGAGGGGGGAGGGGTCAGGGAGGAAGGAAGTGAGGGTTTGAATCTCAGGTTCTGCAAACAGTGCCTAGCACGTAGGAGGAGCTCAAATAAATTTGAATAATTATTTTTAAATTAATGCAGCTGCTATGAGGGTTGTATAAAATAGAAACTCAGTGAATTTCTTGATGGTTTTTGTTTACATGTATTTTCTTAACCAACTGATATTAAAAATTGAATTACTGTCACATTAGGTTCCACTAAACTTGAAAATGTATCTGCTCATTTGGAATAGTTTGGAGCTACTGAGCTGGAGTGGAGGACAGATGGTGGGCGGAGGGGTCACTGGAGAGAGAGGTGGGCCGCAGGGAGATGGTTAGTGATTGGGGCTTAGGGCAGGCAACCCCAAAATATGCCACTTTGGCATTTGGTTATTTTGAGTTAAAGTTACTTGAGAAACAACTGATGTAAGAACACTCTGCTCTCCCTTGCCCTTTGACCCTGAAAGCTGGAGCTAAGTCACCCATGTGAAAGCATACTCTTATACCAAGAGAATTGATGGTGTCCTTATCAGCAGAGTTAGGGAATTCAAGGCTGAGAAACCTATATAAACAAACTTCTTTACTTCTTCATTGATTTGCTACTCTGAGCAACTCCCCTAGTTTTGTCATATCTTCACAAATAAATGTTTCTTTGTTGAAAAAAGTATATATATAAGCAGTCTGCCTAGGTTACTTCTTGGATCCCTTTTCTATGAGACATTCATATGTATAAATAATTTTTTTTCTGTAAATCTGTCTTATGTCAATTTCATTGTAAGATCAGCCACTGTGAACTAAGAAAGGTAAGGGGAAAATTTCCTCCTCCCAATAATACCCAGATTTGTAGAGATCTTCCTTAGACTTTGATGATGTAGAGCATTCTCCAGCCAAGTTTGCCTAAGATGCTACTCCGGCTAAGTGATCCAACTGCAAAGATTTTCCTCCAAATTTGTTAGTCATCTTGATGGAATCTAAGATCTCAGCGACCTGCCATTTTTCTGTGACTTGGCATCCCATCTCAAGACTTAGCGACTTTTATCAGTTCAAATCTCCTCCCTCCTCTCCCCCTCCCCCTCCTCCTTTTTCTTCTTTCTTCTTCTTCTTCTTCTTCTTCTTCTTCTTTTTTTTTTTTAATTTTTAGATTTTTAAAGCCAGTCCTGTATATGTTAGATCTGGAAACACTCAAGCCATGGGTATTGACTGCATCAATGCTTTTGTATGACTGGAAGCAAAACACCTGCTGTTTTTGAAATTTATTTTCCCCTTTAATTTTTGTCGCTGTTTCTTGCCACTTCAAAAATGAATTTTCCATTGGAAACTTGTAGATCTATGGTGTTAGCCAAAAAAACCCTTTACCAGAGTTTTTTATCTTTTCATAAATATCTAAAATAGAAATCAGTGTCTTTTATTTTAGCAGTTTGCAAATACATGTAAGGTGACTGAGAAGAAGAGTTAAGTACGAACTTCCAGAGAAATTTGCCTGGATATTGCCTTTGGCTATGGCTTTCATCTCATCTCTCACTTTCACTGGAATCTTCCAGCCTTAGGATGTGGTCCAGGAAGTAAAGGACTTGGGATGCAAGACATGTTTTGTGTTGTGAAAATGCACTTCACACCACATACTGTGGCCATTTTGCTCCAAGGAGGAAGAAAGGCAATGCTTTTGAGCAGCGTGTGCAGGTTCACGGAAGTGCTTCATCAGTCCTAGGGGAAGGTCGGTACGGTCTGTGTCACAAGAGCCAGCATCAAATAGCAGAAAATGGAGTGGATTTTATCTGCATGGTATTGGTAGAGAAATATATCTGCGTAATATATTTTCTTTATCTCTTCCAGGGTTAGATTTACCTTTAGAGTGTAGTGTAGGCAAACTCAGAGGAGGAACCAGGGACAGACAGCCCTGGAGTTCCTTCCAAACAGGTATAGGTCTGTAGATGTTTCACCCAGCCTGGCAGTGGGGCAGTATTTGCTCCTGTATTTTCATTGTTCTCTTTAGTAGATAGCACCCGGATTCTTAGGCTAGCATGTTGCAGTTTGCTCACAGTAATACCTCAGTCAATGGTAAGGTTTGGATAATTCCTCCTCCTGTCCCACCTGGAGCATTCTGAGATTCCGGGATTCACAGTGGAAGGTGGCTGGATTAATGACTCAGGCTCTGTTGGTGAGAGCTCTTGTCATTGCCACCATTATGTGTAATTACCTATTTATAAACCAATCATTTCCTCCTTTGCCTGGGCCTGAGTAATTTTATTAAAGATGGTCACAGATAGATTCATTTCACATTCCATTTGTTCTAGCTAAATGGACTTCTTCCCTTCAGCTAAGCCCATATGGTGCCTAAATGGAATATACCTGCTCAAAAATTATCAAACCCTGCTGGTAATCAACCACTCTGAGTCCCTGGCCCTGCCTTCTATAGCTCCTGACTTCCTAAGTGTGGCTTCCCTACAGACAGTCTTCAGAGGGTTTCTTAGTAAGAAAAGAAACCTATTCCACTTAGCAGGTTGCCTGAACAAATCATTAGGATCAGAATTTTGCCTTATAATTAACTAATTTTTCAAACTTTTGTGTAGTGGTAGTTTTTTTATTGTGTGTTTGAGCCATACAGAGACTGAGAACACAAGTTTCAGGGCCTCACCTTAGAGGTTCTGGTTTAAGAGGATTGGAGTCGAACATATTAACACTGGAGGCATCCATAGACAGACATGTTGACTATGGTCCCAGCTCAAACTGCACTATTATTACAAAGGCCTTAAAGAAACACCAAGGGTGGGGGGGATATGAATGTATATGTCTTTTCCTATGGATGTATATAAATAAATAAATTGTTTCTCTACTGTGAAAGTAACATGTTTTATGTGTAGAATACATGGGAAGTGGAAAAGCATAAAGAAGAGAGTAAACACTACCTACAAGCTATCAATAAAAAACATTTATTGTTAATTTGAACGGAAAGATGGCAAATCTTCCAGCTCTTCCTCTCCCCTTTCCCATTTCATTCTTCCTCTTCTTTAACCCCTCCCTTTGCCTTTGTATGCTGAAAATACGTAATTATATGTTTACTGATAATTTTTAGAAAGTGTTATTTGTAAACTTGTTCCACTTAATGTCCTTAAATATTGTCTAATATTAATATTTTTAACCATGTGTTTTTTATTTGCTCTCTATCCTATGTTACTAGAGTATAGGTTCCCTGAAGGCAGATACCTTGTTGTGTTCCCAGCTGAGTGCAATGCCTGCAACAGTGCTGATAGGTGATAGTAAATAAATATTTGAACAGTATCAGAATATATGAGTCATAATTTACTTAACCAATCCTATATAGCTTGTCATTTAAGTTTCTGCCCAGTGAATATACTTATATATAGACTATATGTATTAGTATATTTATCCAACCATTTTCTTGAGAAAATTATACCTTAAGGTGGAATTCTACATCAAAGTGGACATACTAAAAGGTTTTAACACAAAGAAAAACCTATTCAGATTAGCTGGAGCACAAAAGGAAATGTACTGAAGGACACTAGCAGCTCTTAGAGGCCAAGGACAAGGAAAAGAGCAGCATTGCAGGGACTTGGCCTGGTTGGTAGAAATTCAGTAACCAGGGTCCCACTTTGTTTTTCCTCGTTTTCTTATTTCCTTTCATCACTTTTTGTGTTGACCCCATTTTCCTTCTCCTCCACACCAGCTTTCTCTGTTTTCACATGTACAGGGTAGAAAAATGGCCATCGTAACCCTGGCTTTTTGGGGTTTGTCAGCCATAGGGATGTCCAACCTTGTGGCATCTCTAGGCCACACTGGAAGAAGAGTTGTCTTGGGTCACACATTAAATACACAACACTAATGAAAACTGATGAGCAAAAAAATGGTTTAAGTAAATATACAATTTTGTGCGGGGCTGCATTCAGCCATCCTGGGCCACAGGCGGCCTGCAGGCTGCGGGCTGGACACCCCTGAAAGACTGCAGGCGGACACCTAGCATTGTGTCTCAATTCTGAATTCTGATAGAGAGTGTCTGATGGGCACAGCCTGGGTCACTCATTTTTGGTCCAAGAGGTCATGGGTTCCTCACGTGGAGGCTGAGTTTGCAGTCACCAGGGGCCTGCCTGGAGCGAGAAGTTGACCGCGTTGGAGGGGACAGCAAGCACAGTGAAAGGTGTCGTGGCAAAAGGATTGCGTCTTTAAGGCATGTTGATTTGAACAGTCATTTATTACACTGATCTCTAACCGCTGTGGAATTGAAAGGCTAGACCGTGTTCCCCGGGAAGCTGAGATTGTTAAGGTGATGTGCTGTAATGCTTTGAGTCAAGGCTACCATTTTCGCCATTTTATTAGCTTAAGTTCAGCATTTTTAAAAATCCTATAGCCAATTTAACAGGACTAGTAAAATGTTATCGAATCAAGTTCTAAATATATATGTTTTGGGAAAAATAGGATGTGTTTTGTCTTGACAGTCACATCTTCTGCTTAACCGATGAAATGAGTACTCAATTTAGCTTCCAGTCAAAAATGACCATTACTAGGCTTCAGAGCAGTTGGATTAAAAGCTGGCTGGATCTGGGTTAAAAAAAGACTAATTTGGGTAGACCTGTTCTAGGCAAATATTTTGATAGGTGGTCTCAGTGGGCATCCTCGTTCTTCTTCATTCTTCTCCAATTAGATAAACTGCTGTAATTAATAAAGCAGTAAGAGAGGTTAAAAGGTCAAACAAAGCATTTTATCTTTTGTTTTTGTTTTTCTTATGGTCTAGAGACTTCATAGTTTTTATTAATTTTGAATATTGTATCTTGATTTTTAATGTTGGGTTTGTTTGGTAAAATTGCGCTGAGCATAAACTTGCTTTGGCACTTGGACAAGTTAAAACTACTAGTCTGGAATAAAACAGACTGGAGTTGTAGTCCAAGTCCTGTTACTGAGTTCATGACCTTGACTCTTCCATTCTCCTTTTTGAACCTCAGTAACATCATTTGTAAGACTGGGATGACAACACTTATGTCGTGGGATAGCTGTGTGATTGCCAGGAAAAACTGCATCTGAAAACTCTTTGTAAAAGTGTAAAGTGCTCTTAACATTCGTATGACTTGTGAGTCTTCCCCAAAATGGCTTTTGGAGAATTTCTTGCAGTTGGCTGTGGACTTACTTGGGCACAGTTGAGTGACAGCATGAACCTTAATTACTTTTTAAGGTTTACGGTTTGACCTTAAGGAAATTTAGAAGGGTCTAGAAAATGTGGAGGACCCTTACAGGATGGTTTCCTAAGGATCAGAATGTTTATAACATTTTTCGTGATTAGCCTGAGCTTATCTCCTTAATCTCTTGTAGTCTTTGTTCCATACTGAGTTTCAACCATACTGAACTCTCTTTATTTCTTGAATTTGCTAAGCTGTCCTGCTTCCAGAACTATGCACAGGCTTTTCCTTCTGCCTTGGGTGACTTTCCTACTTATTTTAATAGCTTACTCCTCCTAACTGTCAGCTGTATTATCACATCCCTTTATAGTTATTACTAACCACTGAAGGGTAAATTAGGAGTTCATCCCCTGTGTTCCCATAGCACTGTGTGCCTGCCCTGGCATCCCATGCTCTTCTGTTGTTGTCTACTTGTTGGCCCATCTAGTCCACTAGGCTGTGAGCTCTAAGAGGGCAGGTAATGTGTCCAGGTAATATCTCCAAGCACCTAATATAGTACCTAGTTATATGGAATAATTTTTAGGCATATAAATGAATGATATGTGAGAGTTAGTTGCCTTGTTGCTCAAGTAGAAAGTGTTTTGGCATTCTATTTTAAGTTTCTGGGCTGCCTAGAACCAGCTAAACATGACATCTTTGTTTTGACAGTAGACTGTTCACTAAAAAAATGGCAGAGAAGATTTTTCAAATTGTTTATCGTTTGGTGATCCAGTTTCTTACACAGTGTGTTGCTATGAAAGTGCTCCAGTGCCTGATAAACTCTGTCTGCAACAGCTCATCCTTCTCCTGGGTCTGCAACAGCTCATATTTCACCTAATTGTTAATCTCAAATGAAAAATATCTCTAAAAATTATGCCTAATTTTTGTGGTGACTGAATTTAGTGTCAAGTATAATTTTTGTAATTGAACATGGCTTGTGTGGAAAAAATAGGGCCAGCATTATTATTGCCTCCAGACATTATTCTGATGTCAGACCATTTGAAATATGAGATGGTTGGAGAGGAATCTGGTTCCCACTAATGAAATGTTCTATGCTTGTGGTTTATTAAGAGGTGCATTGATTGAAGAACTGTAAGTAGGAAGACCAAAGATATAACTCATTGAGAAAGTTGTGTCAGTCAATATTAAGGGATTTGTGGCTAAGGAATTATATTTAACATCACATAATGTCTCTATGAACTTGTTTGAGAGATTTATTCAGTGAAATGACTGTGACATTGTATTTACCTGTTGTTTGGATGAAGGGAGATAGTTTGATGGGGTCTTCAAGGCATAGTGAATGAAATTTTTTTCTGAAATTTAAGAAATGTGGATATCACTTATTTTATCATTTTTTTCTTCCATTTAACAAATATTTATCCAGTGTCCATTATACCAGGCATTGTTCTGGGGGCTGGAAATAGAGAGTACAGAACCAGAGACCAAGTATTTACAACATGTTTCATTTCTTGTAATGATCTATATTATCTTAATGAGCTTTATGCTAAATAAATAACTTTGTGTAATTTTTTCTATGACCAGAAGGAAAAGAAATGAACCCAATGCAATGCTATTTACCATTTCTCCATTACTGAGTGTAAACATTTACTTTTTATCTGTGTTTGTCATGATTTGTTCGATCCGTCATCAACTTTGGTCACACTACTGGTTTAAATGTATTGGATGAAACATATTCATAACTGTCCCCACCCCCACCCCCGTGCCATGCAGGGTGCACATGCACACACATACACACACACAAAGCTGGGACTGAGATCAAACTGGTGAATACTGTATTACCCAGGTAATTTAGAACCTTACTCTGTAGTTATGGGGAAAGTGCCCTCTTGTGGTTGACTGGTTGTTTCACAATTCTTTCTCAAGTACCTGCTTTCTTATATAGAAACTATATAGTAATTCATGGGTACCTATGGAATACTTAAGTTAAATAACATTTTTAAAAACAGCTCTATTGAAATATAATTAATATACCATCCACTTCATCCATGTAACATGTACAATTCAGTGTTTTTAAGAGATTCACAGTGTTGTGCAACCGTTGCGATAGTCCATTTTTAGAGCATTACGTCCCCTCCAAAGGGAATCCTATACTCATTAGTAGTCACTCCTTGTTTGACCCACCCCCGTCCTCTGCTGAACCCTAGGAAACCGCAAACCTATTTTCTTCTTTTAAAATATATATTTTATTGATTATGCTATTACAGTTGTCTCATTTTTTCCTCCCCTTTATTTCCCTCTGCCCTGCACTCTCCCCTCCCACCAACATTTCTTACCCCCCCAGTTCGTGTCCATGGGTCACACATGTAGAAGTTCTCTGGCTTCTCCATTTCCTATACTATTCTTAACCTCCCCCTGTCTGTTTTGTACCTAGTATTTATGCTTCTTATTCCCTGTACCTATTCTCTCATTCTCTACCCTCCCCCTCCCCTCTGATCTCCATTTCTGTGATTCTATTCCTGTTCTAGTTGTTTGCTTAGTTTTTTTGTTTTGTTTTTGTTTTTTACATTCATTTGTTGGTAGTTGTGAGTTTGTTATCATTTTACTGTTCATAGTTTCCGGTCTTCATCCTTTTCTTAGATAAGTCCCTTTAACATTTCATATAATAAAGGCTTGACGATGATGAACAACTTTATTTTATCTGGGAAGCACTATATCTGCCCTTCCATTCCAAATGATAGCTTTGCTGGATAGAGTGATCTTGGATGTAGATTCTCCGCTTCCATGACTTTGAATACTTCTTTCCAGCACTTTCTTGCCTGCAAGGTTTCTTTTGAGAAATCAGCTGCAAAAGAGGTAACTGTCTCCTTCTTTCTTGCTACTTTTAAGATTCTCTCCTTATCTTTAATCTTGGGTAATGTAATTGTAATGTGCCTCAGGTGTGTGCTTTTGGATCCAAACTTCTTTGGGACTCTCTGAGCTTCCTAGATCTCCTGGAAGTCTATTTCCTCCGCCAGACTGGGGAAGTTCTTTATTATTTTTCCAAATAAGTTCTGCATTTCTTGCTCTTCCTCTTCTCCTTCTTGCACCCCTATGATTTGGATGTTGGAATGTTTAAAGTTGTTCCAGAGGTTCTTAAGCCTCTCCTTGTTTTTAAAAATTTTTGTTTCTCCATTCTGTTCTGGTTGAAGGAATCTATTTTTTCTGCTCCAGATTGTGGATTTGAGTCCCAGTTTCCTTCTTTCACTCTTGGTTCCCTGTCTATTTTTCTTTATTTCACTTTGCATAGCCTTCACTTATTCTTCCATTTTGCAACCATAGTCAACCAATTCTGTGAGCATCCTGATTAGCAGTGATTTGAACTGTGCATCTAATAGGTTGGCTATCTCTTCATCACTTAATTCTATTTTTGGAGCTGTGATCTGTTCTTTCATTTGGGCCACGGTACTTTGTCTCAGCGTGCCTGTTAAGTCGGAAGGGACAGAACCTGAGGTATTCACCAGGGTAGGGCAACCCAGGTCGCTGCATTGTGATGCTGTATGTGGGGGAGGTGTCCGAGAGGAAACAATGCCACTTGCGAGGCTCCCCGCAGGCTTTCAGTCACTTCCCTGGCTACCCACAATCAAATTAGGACCTTCTAATGCTGATTCCCTGGTGGGTGAGTTTGTTTACATTCTAGGACCCTGTGGGTTTCTTCAACCAACTCTCCTTTGAGGCTGGGAGTTTTTCCCACTGCCGCAATCCCCAGAGGTTTTTATAGCTAGAGGTTTTGAGGCTTTCTTTTCCCACCCTGGAACCCTGGGTTGCACTGTCTGTTTCGGTCCCAGTGTATCCACACACAAGTGTAGGACCACCTGGGCTGCCAGCTGCCAGCACCTCCCCTGCCTGGTCCTCCAGCTTTTGCCTTGCTGTGCCTCCTCTCTGCTCCAGCCGCCCATCTCTGCCCCTCCTACTGGTCTGGATGAATGTTACTTCTTTAGCTCCTTGGTTGTCGGACTTCCATACAGTTCGATTTTCTGGCAGTCTGGTTATTTTTTATTTTTAAATTTGTTGTTTTCCTTCTCTCTTTTCTGTCTGTATCAATTTGCCTATTCTGGACAAATGGATACAAATAGAATCATATAACATGGGGTGTTTTGTTGCCTGGCTGCTTTCACTTGTTTTCAGGTTTACCTATTTTTTTTAAACATGTATTAGTACTTCATTTCTTTTTATTGCAAAATAATATCCCACTGTATGGATATACCACATTATATTTATTCATCAGTGGATGGACATTTGGCTAGTTTCTATTTTTTGACTATTATGAATAATGCTATTGAGAAAATTAATGTATGAGTTTTTGTGTGGACATCCATTTCTCTTGGGTATATACACAGGAGTGGAGTTGCTGGGTCACAACATAGCTCTGTATTTAACTTTCTGAAGAACTCCCAGACTGTTTTCCAAACTGGCTGACTCACGAGGATTCTCATTTTGCCACATCCTCACCAATACTTGATAGTGTTCCTTTTTGATTTAAGTTTTCCTAGTGGGTGTGGAGCGGTGTCCCACTGTGCTTTTCATTGTCATTTCCCTGATGAGTGCTGCACCGCTGTCAGCACCTTCTTACGTGCTCAATGTAAGATCACTTCTTTGAAGAAATGTCTGTTAAAATACTTGACCCATTTTTTTAATTTTAATATATTCTGGGCAGTGAATCGTTTCAATACATGTTTTGCAAATATTTTTCCCATTTTGATGATTGTTGTTTTACTTTCTTGGTAACATTCTTTATAGCACACAAGTTTTAAATTTTGATTTCATCCAATTTCTCTCTTTTTTTTAAGTTGCTTATGCTTTTGGTCATATCTACCTCCCTATCAACTTTGGAGGAACCATTGCCTAACCAAGGCCGAGAAAGTTAGGTCTGTGTTTTCTTTTAAGGGTCTTATAGTTTTACCTTTTATAATAAAGGTTATGATCCATTATATTACTTTTAAACAGTGGTCCAGTAATAATAGTATCTGCCTCATAGGTTGTTGTGAGGACTCAGTGAGATGGTACTTATACCTGGAACGGAGTAAACACTCAGTGAATGTTTATTGTTGTGGTTATCTAACCTGAAAACATACCAGCTCTGCTAAAACAGAGCGCTTTTATCCAACAAGATTATACCCTAAAGTGCAATTTGTAAATATCAATTACTTTGAAAGGCAGACATTTTGAGAAAAACGTCATAATAAAGTGAAACTTTCTTTTCTTTTCCTTCTTTTCTTTTCTTTTTTTTTTTTTTTTTGGTTCAAATATATTTGTCTCCATTTTCCTGCCACCACGTTCCCCTGCCTCACCCACGCCCATCTCCCACCCTCAGCCCTTCCCCACTTGGGCTTTGTCCATGGGTCCTTCATACATGTTCCTTGTATGACCCTTTCCCTTCTTTTCCCCTGTTACCCCCCTCCCCACTCCCCTCTGGTAACTGTCAGTTCGTTTTCTCTTTCCGTGTTGCTGGTTATATTTTCCTTGCTTATTTGTTTCGTTGATTAGGTTTCACTTATAGGTGAGATCAGATGGTACTTGTCTTTCACCCCTGGCTCATTTCAGTTTAGCATAATGCTCTCTGGTTCCATCCATGCTCCCGCGAAGGGTGGCAGTAGCTCTTCCTCCCTCCCTCCATTCCTCCCTCCCTCACAGTGTTCCACTGTGTAAATGTACCATGGTGTTTTGATCCACTCATTTACTGATGGGCACTTAGGTTGCTTCCACCACTTGGCTATTGTAAATTGTGCTGCTGTGAACATTGGGGTGCATAGGTTCTTTTGAATTGGTGTTTTGGGATTCTTAGGGTATAACCCCAGCAGTGGAATCGCTGGGTCAAAAGGCAGTTCCATTTTCAGCTTTCTGAGGAAATTCCACACTGCTTTCCACAGTAGCTGCACCCGTCTGCATTCCCACCGACAGCGTATCAGGGTTCCCTTTTCTCCTCAACCTCACCAGCGCGCGTTGTTTGTGGATTTGTTCATGATGCCCATTCCGACCGATGGCAAGTGGTACCTCATTGTGGTTTTAATATGCACCTCTCTGATGGCTAGTGATGCTGAGCGTCCTTTCATAGGTCTCTGGGCCCTGCGTATGTCCTCCTTGGAGAAGTGCCTGTTCAGGTCCTTTGCCCATTTTTTATTGGATTGTTTGTCTTCCTGGAGTGGAGTCATGTGAATTCGTTATAGATTTGAGAGATCAAACCCTTGTCTGAGGTATCATTGGCAAGTATATTTTCCCATACGGTTGGTTCCCTTTTCATTTTGTTGATGTTTTCTTTAGCCATGAAAAAGCTTCTTATTTTGATGAAGTCCCATTTCTTTATTCTTTCCTTTATGCCCCCCTGCTTTAGGGGATATATGGGTGAAAATACTGCTGGGTGAGATATCTGAGATTTCCTGCCTGTGTTCTCCTCTAGGACTTTTATGATGTAGTGACTTACATTTAAGTCTTTTATCCGTCTTGAGTTTATCTTTTTGTATGGTGTAAGTTGGTGGTCGAATTTCATTTTCTTGCATGTAGCTGTCCAGCTTTCCCAACACCATGTGTTGAAGAGGCTATTTTTACCCAATTTCATGCTTCTGCCCCCTTTGTTGAATATTAATTGACCATAAAGACATAGATTTCTTTCTGGGCTCTCTATTCTGTTCAGTTGATCTATGTCTGTTCATATGCCAGTACTAGGCTGTTTTGATTACAGTCAGATTGTAATATAGTTTGATGTCAGTTATTGTGATCCCTCTTACTTTGTTTTTCTTTCTCAAAATTGCTGCTGCTATTCAGTGTCATTTATGGTTCCATATAAATGTTTTAAATGTTCTATGTCTGTGAAATATGTCCTTGGTATTTTAATAGGGATTACATTGAATCTATAAATTGCTTTAGGTAGTATGGACATTTTGATGATGGTAATTCTTCTAATCCATGAGCACTGTATATGCTTCCATTTATTTGTCTCTTCCTTAGTTTCTTTCTTCAGTGTTGTATAGATTTCTGAGTACAGATCTTTAACCTCTTTGGTTAAGTTTATTCTGAAGTACTTTATTTTTCTTGTTGCTATAGAAAATGGGAGTTTTTCCTGATATCTGGTTCTGATATTTTATTGTTGGTGTACAAAAATGTCTTTGATTTCTGAATATTGAATTTGTATCCTGCTGTTTCTCCAAATTCACTTAGGAGGTTGAGTAGTTTTTTTGCGGAGTCCATGAGATTTTCTATGTATACTATCATGGCATCTGCAAACAATGATAGTTTTACCTCCTCCTTTCCAATTGGATGCCTTTTATTTCTTTTTCTTGTCTAATCACTGTGGCTAGCACTTCCAATACTATGTTGAATAGAAGTGGTGAAAGCGGACAAACTTGTCTTGTTCCCGATCTTAGTGGGAAAGCTTTTAGTTTTTGCCCATTGAGTATGATGATGGCTGTAGGTTTTTCATATATGGCCTTTATTATGTTGAGGTATGCCCACTTTACTCCCACTTTGCTGAGTGTTTTTATCATAAATGGGTGCTGTACCTTATCAAATGCTTTTTCTGCATCTATTGAGATGATCATGTGGTTGTTGTCTTTCGTTTTATTTATGTGATGTATTATGTTTATAGATTTGTGAATATTGAACTATCCTTGCATCCCTGGGATGAATCCCACTTGATCATGGTGGATGATCTTTTTAATGTGTTGCTGGATGTGGTTTGCCAATATTTTGTTGAGGATTTTAACGTTTGTTTTCATCAGTGATATTGGCCTGTTGTATTCTTTTTTTTGTTGTGCCTTCATCTGGTTTTGGGATTAGGATAATGCTGACCTTATAAAAAGAGTTTGGAAGTCTTCCCTTTTCCTGGATTTTTTGGAATAGTCTGAGAAGGACAGGGATTAGCTCTTCCTTAAATGTTTTGTGAAATTCCACTGTGAAACCATTTGGTCCAGGGTGTATGTGTGCCTGGAGTTTTTAAATTACTGCTTCAATTTCACCAGCTGTTACTGGTCTGTTCAGGGTTTTTTCTTCTTCTTCATTTAGTGTTGGAAGGTTATATTTTTCTCGCAATTTGTCCATTTCATCGAGATTTTCAAATTTCTGGCCATATAATGGTTCATAGTAATTTTTTACAATCCTTTCTGTGGTATCGGTTGTTATTTCTCTGCTTTTATTTCCCATATTATTTATTGGGGTCCTCTCCCTTTTTTCTTGATGAGTCTGCTTAAAGGCTTGTCGATTAAAAGAAAAAAATCTTTTCAAAGAACCAGCTCCTGGATTTGTCAATCCTTTGAATTGCTCTTTCAGTCTCTATGTCGTTCAGTTCTTGTCTGATCTTGATAATTTCCTTTCTTCTACTTGCTCTGCGCTTTGTTTGTTGTTGTTTCTTTAGTTCTTGAAGAGGTAGAGTTAGGTCATTTATTTGAAATGTTTCTGTCTCTTTTAGGTAGACCTGAATTGCTAAAAACTTCCCTCTCAGGACTGTCTTTGCTTTGTCCCACAGGTTGGGGACCGTTGTGCGTTCATTTTCATTTGTTTCCAGAATGTTTTTGATTTCTCCTTTGATCTCAGTATTGACCCATTCATATTTAATAGCATGCTATTCAGTCTCCATGAGTTTGAATGTTTTTGAGTTTTTCCTTTGAAGCTTGTTTCTAGTTTCAGGCCCTTGTGGTCTGAGCACATACTTGTTATGATTTTGATTTTCCTGAATTTGTTGAGGCTTGTTTTGAGTCCTATCAAGCGGTCTGTCTTTGAAAATGTTCCATGTGCATTTGAAAAGAATGTGTATTTTGCTTATTTGGGATAAAAGGTTTTATATATATCCGTGAAGTCCATTTGATCTAATGCATTGTACAGTTCAACAATACCCTTGTTGATATTTTGTTTGGAAAATCAATCCGTTGTTGACAGTGGGGTGTTAAAATCCCCTACTATCAGTGTGTTGCTGTCTATATCTTTCTTGAAATCCTTCGAGATTTTCCTTATATATTTGGGTGCTCCTATGTTGGGTGCATATAGGTTTACAATGTTTGTGTCTTCTTGATGGGTTCTTCTTAGAGTATTATGAAGTGTCCTTTTGGGTTTCTTTTTATGGCTGTTTTGAAATCTGTTTTGTCTGATATAAGTATTGCTACCCTTGGCTTTTTTCCCCCTGTCCATTTGCTTGGAATATTTTTTTTCTATCCCTTACTTTCAGTCTGTGTAGGTCCTTTATTCTAAGGTCGGTCTCTTGTAGACAGCATATGTGTGGGTTATGTTTTCTTATCCCATCAGCAACCCTATGTCTTTTGATTGGAGCTTTTAATCTATTCACATTTAAAGTTATTATTGATAGGTGCTTATTCATTTTTTCCCCTTTGTACCTGCATTCCTCTCTTTCTCACTCCTGTCCTTCATCTTTTTAAAGCAGTCCCTTTAGCATATCTTGTAGGACTGGTTTGGTGGAGGTGTATTCTTTTAGCCTTCCTTTGCCTTGGAAACTCCTTATTTTGCCTTTTATTTTAATTGAGAACCTTGCTGGGTAGAGCAGTCTTGGTTGCAGGCCTTCGCTTTTCATGACTTGGAATATTTCTTGCCACTCCCTTCTGGTTTGCAGTGTTTCTGTTGAGAAGTCAGCTGCTAGCTGTATTGGGGATCCCTTGTACTTTCTGTTTCTCCCTTGCTGCCTTTAGCATTCTCTGTTTGTCTTTGATATTTGCCATTTTAATGATGATGTGTGTTGGAGGGGCATCATTGGGTTCCTCTTGAATGGGACCCCCTGTGCTTCCTGGACTTGTGTGACTTTTTCTCTCCTTCAATTAAGGAGGTTTTCCATCATTACTTTTTCTAACAGGTTCTCTATCCCTTGCTCCTCTTCTTCTCCTTCTGGTATCCCTATTATACAGATATTACTATGTTTCAGGTTGTCCTGCATTTCCCTAAATGCCTCTTCGTTCTTTTTGTGTCTTTTTTCATTTTCTTGCCCTTTCTGGGAGCTTTTTTCTACCTTGTCCTCAAACCCGCTTATTCGAACCTCTGCTTCATGGAGCCTGCTTTTGGTTCCATCTGCTGTGTTCTTCAATTCAAAAATTGTAGTCTTCATTTCCTCTTGCCTCTTATTGATAGTTTCTATGTCCTTTTTCATGCTGATATAATTTGCAGTAACTTCCTCGTAGTTTTCGGTAATTCCCTCTGAGCTCACTGAGCTCATTGAGCTTCCTTAGAACCATTGTTTTGAACTCAGTATCTGATAGTTTACTTGCCTCTATTTCATTTAGTTCTCTTTCTGGGGATTCCTCCTTTCCCTTAGATTGGTGGGCATTTCTTTGTCCTCCATTACTTTTTGAGACACTTCTTTTTTTAATTCTGCTTCTTAAATTGATCTGTCTTGACTTCTTGACTCTGTGGTGTTAACTTTTATGGTAGGAGGCCGCTTTTTTTTCTTTCTGGATCTGCCACTGATGATGTCTGATGTTGACCCTTAGGCAGACTGTTTAAGACTTCCTGGAATCTAGTATCTGTGGCTGTCTCCTTCAGTTGTTAATCTAGTCACTGTGCACTCAGCAGTCAGTCTTAGGCACCGCAGGGTGGGGCAGAGTCCCTCCTGGGGGTGGGGTATTGTGTCCTCTGAAGCTCCTGGCACTTAGGAGAGTGGTTTGCCTGAGCAAGGTCTCTGCTACCACATGGGGGATGACTCAGCTAGCTATTCCTTCCTTTTTCTCTCCAAAGCCTTTGTTCCCAGTTGCTCCTCAGGAGTCTCTAGCACACTCTGACCCTGCCTTTGCTGGAGGGCAGGGTAAGTGGCTCAAAGAAAAATTCATGCGTTGTCTTTGTAAACTGCTCTTTGGGACTCCAGCGGCCCATCTCTGGCAGAGAGCAACCCTGCAGCTTTTTGCAGTTGGCTGTTAATTGTGTACTTTTTGGGCTCTGATGCTGTGGGCTGGATATCCCGGCTTATGGTTTAGACCCCACTTCCCTCAGGAGGATTCATCTGGCCATTTAAATAATCCCTCTAGCGCTGCCACATGTGGTTGCTATGCCTGTCTTCTCTAGTCTCTGCCGCACTCCTTACCAGTCAGTCTGTAGTAAAGGTGATTCTTCTGTCTCTCTGAGGTTATAAGTCTCCTGTCTTGCTATTTTTCAGTTGTTTGTTTCAGGTGATTTCTCCACAGTTTAGTTGTAGTTCCAGATTGGTCCTGGGAGGAGGTCAGTGTAGCTTCCAATTACTTCTCTGCCGGCTTGCATGCTAAAGTGAAATTTTCAAAAGTGATTTTTTTCCTTTTTCTTTTTTTAAAAGATTTTCTCCCTCCCTCCCTCCCCCACCTCCCTCCCTCCCTGCCTCCCTCCCTGCCTGCCTCCCTCCCTTCCTTTCTTTCTAAGGAAGGGAGAAAGAGAGGGAGAGAAACATCAATGTGTGGTTGCCTCTTGTGCGCCCCCAACTGGGGACCTGGCCTGCAACCCAGGTATGTACCCTAACTAGGGATTGAAAAGGGTGACCCTTTGGTTTGTAAGTAGGCGCTCATTCCACTTAGCCACACCAGCCAGGGCCTTATTGTTTTCTCCTGCTAAAACAATGCATATAATTCCTTTTCAAATATTTGATATTCTCCCCATTCTAAGAGGTTTTAGAGAAAGACTTAGTAGTTACTTCCTGTATCAATTTTCTTTTTGGTGCTGAACAAATTTCCATAAAAATGGTGCCTTAAAACCTACAAATTTATTATTTTACAGGTCTGTAGGTTAGAAGCCCCACAGGGATTTTACTGAGCTAAACCCAGGTAGTGTGCAGGGCTTCATTCCCTTTTCAAGGCTCTATGGGAGAATCTTTTTCTTTGACTTTTCCCCTTCTGGAGTGTTCTTTCTTCTGTCTTCAAAGCCAGCAATGTTGTATCTTTCTGTGCCTTTCTCCCATAGTAGTATCTTTCTCTGGTTCTTTTACTTTTAAGGGCACTTGTGATTAGATTTGCCCCACCTAGATAAAGCAGAATAATCTCTCTACTTAAAGGTCAGTATAAATAGCAACTTTAATTCTCCTTTGCTATATTGTAACATATGTTCAGGTTCTGGGGATTTGGAGGTGGAGAACTTTGGAGAGCATACTCTGCCTGCCACACTTCTTAATTATAATTTCTGCCAGCTAGGATTGCAGAGTTTTTGTAGCCAGGGGTTCTATAGACTAGAGTGTGAACTGACAGGAAATGCCTCCCATGCCAAACTACATGTGACAGTGAAGTCTACCAGTGCGTCCAGAGAAGGTCCTTTTTATGTATCTCTGTTTTTACAGAACAGTCAGATAGCTCAGCCTCCTACTGACCCTGTGAGTTCAAGAAAGCTACCTAACTTGATTTCGTAGCCTCAGAGCAGGCAGACTGATACAGATTAATGAGAACTGAGCCCATGTCCTTAGTAGGTCCCTGTCGTGGTGGTGATTGTTATTAGGGTTGTTGCCAATATTGGCTCAAAGCTTTTATGATCCTGTAACAGCTTCTCAGTCATGAGATGAATCTGAATTATCTATGAATTTAATGTCAAGTCAGTTTCATTATATCCTTGGCCTTTCAAAATCTGCAATTACTATATAATTTTTATAATAACTCATTTAATGAACGTAGTTCTGTGAAACAGACTTTTTAGTTTAAAAGAATCTATGCTAGTCCGTGATCAGGGTAGATAAGGCAGTTGTGAAGAGGAAACAGTCAAGGACTCAGATGATCGAGTGAAGTCTTAGCCCAAGGCCTGGCACTTAGAAGAGTTCAGTGAATGCTGTGAAGTAGTGTAGGATATTCCGACATTTGTTCTTGATGCAGTGTGCACATACTGTTCTGTTTTCCTTCTGAATTTTTCAAAGTAATAATGGAAGTACTAAACCATAAAAACTAAAAAATACTGAAAAAAGTAAAAATCACCCATAGCCACAGCCTTTACAAAGTATAAAGTAAGCAGTGTTTCTACCACCGTTTGCACCATGTGGGCTAGATCCTTTTCCTCTTGTCTTCTGCAAAGGACTGTTAACAATCTGGTTCTCATCGTTCCTTAATTTTTCTGAGTTTTACAAATAGTCCACACATGTTCTTAAAATATATATACAGTGGGTTTTTTCATCCAATTGATCACAGTAATGATTTTTGAAAAATGTTAGAATATTTTTTAAAAAATGGATTCTTCCCTCAAAAGGAAAATTTGTGTTCAGCTGTTAACAGCTTGTGAGCCTGCGTAACACCTTGAGTCTGAACACTACAGCCCTCCGTGGATGAATGTGGGAGTCAGCCCTCCAGGACTCCTCTTTCATTCATTTCAGATCTGCTTGTTCATCCTTTCAGTCTCCTTAGTATTGTGGTTGTAGACCTTTTACTTTAAATTGTCTTCACTGCTTTTTCAGGCCTTTAGGATAAGTTAGTAATTTTAGAATTAAATATTGACTTAAATTAATCTGTATATGTTTGATAGGGGAAGTCTTTTTGCCTTCCTGCTTGAATATTTGGTGGCAGTAACATTGAATAAACTGCTCGTCCTTCTTCCTGCCTGTTATACATATTAAGATGACAGCACAGTCTCAAACAGCAAGTGTCACCGCTTCTTCACGTTTGTCAAATGTGTTACAGCTATCATTCTTTCCCTTCTTAAAAGCTATGATTTGCATGAAAATCCATGCTCTCCTCACGTGTAATTGGTAACAGATATAGCCAGTACGGAAAAGGTTAGCATTACTTGTTACTGCTCATCGTAACAACACATACTTGTCACTTTCAAAAGAGAGATGGCTTTTGGAGACCTTCAGGAATCAAGAACTTTTCGTCCACAGTGTGAGTAAAATTCATTAGACTGACTTTCAAAGGCTTGTGTTTCCACAGGAGAACCATAAATCCTAAGCTGAAATTTTCTGGGAAGGGACAGAGGCTATCAAATTAGGGGATATGTCTATAAGTGATTGCAATTCCTGCCCTTAACAGATTCAACTTTACCTTCCAAAGTTCATTTTCAATCGTCTCCCAGTTCTTTATGCCAGAAAACACAGGCAAAGAAGATCACAGTGCTGGGTTGAACATGTGTTATATCTGGAAAAATGTTGAGTGCAAATGAATGGCACTGGAAAGAGCACGCTCCTAACTGTCCTTACCTTGGGCCGAGCCCTTTGGGAAGCCAGTTGGGAACCTCCTGTATCATTGAAATCATTGTTGGTCCATTTGTTCACATCTGCGTGGAGAAGAGGGGCCCTGCCGTGAATGCTGGCTGAGCCCAGGTCACACTGGCGGTAATGTGTGCTGAAGCAGAAGCTTCATAGTGGGGAAGCATGCGCACACTGACTGGGTGATTCCTGCGGAATTCTAGAGTATGGCCAAGCGCTGGTCACCTTTTTGGAAGTTGAAAGATTTTCATTTCATTGGTGAATACAGAGTTTCTTAACATCAGCACTATTGACGTTTTGGACACTGTTGGCCGGGGCTGTGCATTGTAGGGTATTTAGCCACATCCATGGCCTCTACCCCTAGATGCCAGTAGCTCCTCCCCAGCTGTGACAACCAGGACTGTGTCTGGATATTGGCAGTGTCCCCTGGGGGCATTATCACTCCTCTGGAAAATCTTGGGAATACCTTAGAATTTTTGCAAACTTGTTATCTTAACTTGAGCAGAGATGACAGTTTGTCTTTTTAAAAATTACTAAAAGTGAAGATAAATTTTGATTGCTTTATTCATCTTTATATTTTTCTGCTTAGCAAATTTTTACAGAGATGGGAATAAAGTCCGTAGAGCTGAGTTTGAATTTTGGCTCTGTGACTTGTGTGGTCTTGGCAGGTAAGTGGCTCAACTGCTGTGTGTCTTCACCTGTGCAGTTTAATCCTACCAATCTTCTTGTATTTTGTGAGGCTGAAATTAGATCATATATGAAAAGGGCCTTTTATGGGGCCTGGAATATGTTGGCTCTTTAATCAGTACTATCTTTCTTTAAATCCTCTCCTATATTTCTCAAAAGGCTTTTCTTTTTAAATTACTGTGGGTTTTTTTGTTTTTTAAACAAAGTTTACAGTTACAGTTTCATGCTGTAAACTGCCTCGTGGGGCTATTGTATTTTTTTGCAGAATATGATATTTGAAATTGCCTGATATGATGTAAGTGCTCCCTGAGTATTAGATGAATGAAAAAATGATGCACAACATTAATTATTATGCAGTACCTATTTAATCATGATGTTACCAGACTCTCAAATAACACTACAGTAGTGTTAGCTGAAATATGTTGATTATTAACTATGTACCAGGCAGCTTGATAAATTCTTTATACATATTATTAATTTAATCTTCACAAAATCTTTATGAGATGAGAGCTATTGTTAAAAACGGTCTGCAGAGTCCTACAGATTATACAACACCCCAGTCAAACAGGCAGGAATTGAAGCCAGCTGTGAACATTTGTTCCCCATCTTTTAGGAGTCTGAACATATTTTTCAAGTCCTTTTGGTCTTTATGCCAAGCATGCGTCCTATGTTTTAATAGAATAGTGATAGTGAACATGATGTTTATTTGCTTTCATTACTTTCTCTCTTGAGTTGTAGCATTTATTCTGTTTCAGTCACTCTGTGAAGTACTTTACAAACAGAAAGTAATTTAACGCTCCCAACAATCCCGAGGTGGGTATTGTTACTCTCTCTATTTGACAGGAGAGGAAACTGAAGCACAGGGAGAAGGAATTTCCCTAAAGTTACACAGCTACTGAACATGTAATCTGCATGTTTGCTTCTGAAAAGTTGAATAAATGCAGCCATTTTATTTTCTTTAAAAAAATTTTTTTGTGAAAATATAAACTCACATAATTTAATTTAGAGCAGTATGGCAGTATATCCATTTTTAAATTTTATTTACATATTTTTTTAATTGTATTTTTTCCCATGGCTATTTAGTCCCCTTATTCTGCCCCACTGTCAGCCCCCAGTGTTTGCAGTGTTGTCCATATGCATGAGTCCTTTTTCCTTTTCGAAATGAAACCTTTTTTAAAAATTTTTTCTGTTATTGTTCAAGTACAGTTGTCTCCATTTTCCTGCCACCACGTTCCCCTGCCTCACCCACGCCCATTTCCCACCCTCAGTCCTTCCCCACTTGGGCTTTGTCCATGGGTCCTTCATACATGTTCCTTGACTTGACCCTTTCCCTTCTTTTCCCTGGTTACCCCCCTTCCCCCTCCCCTCTGGTAACTGTCAGTTCGTTTTCTCTTTCCGTGTTGCTGGTTATATTTTCCTTGCTTATTTGTTTCGTTGATTAGGTTTCACTTATAGGTGAGATCAGATGGTACTTGTCTTTCACCCCTGGCTCATTTCAGCTTAGCATAATGCTCTCTGGTTCCATCCATGCTCCCGCGAAGGGTGGCAGGAACTCTTCCTTCCTTCCTTCCTTCCTTCCTTCCTTCCTTCCTTCCTTCCTTCCTTCCTTCCTTCCTTCCTTCCTTCCTTCCTCGCTCCCTTCCCTTCCCTTCCCTTCCCTTCCTTTCCCTTCCCTTCCCTTCCCTTCCCTTCCCTTCCCTTCCCTTCTCTTCCCTCCCCTCCCCTCCCCTCCCCTCCTCTCCCCTCCTCTCCTCTCCTCTCTTCTTTCTTCTGCACAGTGTTCCACTGTATAAATGTACCATGGTTTTTTGATCCACTCATTTACTGAGGGGCACTTAGGTTGCTTCCACCACTTGGCTATTGTAAATTGTGCTGCTGTGAACATTGGGGTGCATAGGTTCTTTTGAATTGGTGTTTTGGGATTCTTAGGGTATAACCCCAGCAGTGGAATCGCTGGGTCAAAAGGCAGTTCCATTTTCAGCTTTCTGAGGGAATTCCACACTGTTTTCCACAGTAGCTGCACCCGTCTGCATTCCCACCGACAGCGTATCAGGGTTCCCTTTTCTCCTCAACCTCACCAGCGCGCGTTGTTTGTGGATTTGTTCATGATGCCCATTCCGACCGATGGCAAGTGGTACCTCATTGTGGTTTTAATATGCACCTCTCTGATGGCTAGTGATGCTGAGCGTCCTTTCATAGGTCTCTGGGCCCTGCGTATGTCCTCCTTGGAGAAGTGCCTGTTCAGGTCCTTTGCCCATTTTTTATTGGATTGTTTGTCTTCCTGGAGTGGAGTCATGTGAATTCGTTATAGATTTGAGAGATCAAACCCTTGTCTGAGGTATCATTGGCAAGTATATTTTCCCATACGGTTGGTTCCCTTTTCATTTTGTTGATGTTTTCTTTAGCCATGAAAAAGCTTCTTATTTTGATGAAGTCCCATTTCTTTATTCTTTCCTTTATGCCCCCCTGCTTTAGGGGATATATGGGTGAAAATACTGCTGGGTGAGATATCTGAGATTTCCTGCCTGTGTTCTCCTCTAGGACTTTTATGATGTAGTGACTTACATTTAAGTTTTTATCCGTCTTGAGTTTATCTTTTTGTATGGTGTAAGTTGGTGGTCGAATTTCATTTTCTTGCATGTAGCTGTCCAGCTTTCCCAACACCATGTGTTGAAGAGGCTATTTTTACCCAATTTCATGCTTCTGCCCCCTTTGTTGAATATTAATTGACCATAAAGACATAGATTTCTTTCTGGGCTCTCTATTCTGTTCAGTTGATTATGTGTCTTGAAATGAGGCCATTTTAGAACCAGGACGGCTTTTAGTTTTTGATGTTTGCTTTTTGTTCTTACATATCCTGATCCATTCACACACTTAATTTTCCTGCAGCGCATCTACCCAGTGTTTGGTGGAGTGGCTGCTCTTTTCTAGGCACTGTGCTGGGCTCTGCATTTGTGGGAGTTTAGAAGCAAGGAGAAGGCATGGGACTTGTTGGAACCAGTGGTGGAAATCAGGAGCACAGTTCAGTACAGGGAAAACCAGGGTATGAATGAAGCAGCCAGTGTTGGGCAAAGACAAAAGTGGCTGAACTGCAGCAATGGTATGATGGAAGAGATCGAATAACTCTTTGTTCATGAATCACACAAATGTCTTTCAGCTGCTCTAGGCTGGAGGCCACGTGGATTCATGTTTTACATTAAATCTCTGTGGTTATTTTTTTGGTGGGGGGGAGCGCGTACCATTTTTTGTTGCTGTCATGAATTTTTTTTCATCATGGTGCCTGAAAGCTGGCATTAATTATTTTAGCAGTATGTCTGCCCAGAGATTTCCTGTCGCTGCCAAGAAAACTAAATATTCAAGGAGAGTCAGAAAATCACCCAGATGTGTTCCATTATGATTTAGAAGTCAGCCTCTACAACACTGATGTTGAATTTATAATTTACTGTGTTTGACAAGGAGATCTTTTTTTCAGTGTGTGTGTGTGTGTGTGTGTGTCTGTGTGTTTAAGTAAGGGTTACCATTTATACATTGTGTTTTCTGGGACTCAAGAGACCTTGAAAAATTTTTGGGAGTGAATCTTCCATTCTTTCACCTCATCACTTTTTTTTGACATTAATGTTTTTGTGGCTTTTTACAAATAATTTTAAGTAGGATTTAATGAATGGGAGGTAAAACATTCAGAAGCCATAAAACCCCAGCTGTCTGATGCCAATAGTGTTTCATGCAGCAAGTAATAAAGAATGCTGCATTGGTTTCTTTTATTTTTTGTGTGCCACCTATGGAGAAGGCAGAGCAATGTGTATTTACATTGCAAGGGACTAGTAAAAATTGCAAACAGTAATAGTGACAAAAAACTGTATTCATTTAATTTATTCTATTAGATTTTGGTCACAATGTAAGTTGTGGTTTTATGTTTTATTTCTTTTACAAAAGAAATTTTGTTCAATTTCTTTATTTCAGAAGTAGTACGTGCCATGAGAGAAAAGTTAGAAAATGCTGTTAAAAAGACCTGTACTTTCTAATCATTATAATCACAATGAACACTTTGGTGTATTTGATTCCAGATTTTCTCTATGCATACCCATTCATATATAGACTGCAATCTTTATTATAAGACACTGTCTATTGTGATGTTTATCAGTGTTCACTAATGTAAACCGTGATAGTTTTAAAGGGTGGGGGAGAAGGGGAAGGATAGAATTATTACACCACAGGTTTTAGAAAACTTAGAATAAAAGTGCATTTGGGGTCAATAAACTATATTCATGCTATATTAATGTGATCCTTTTGGATGATAGTAAGAACGATAATGATAAAAAATTTATAGCTAATATTATTGAGCTCTTAACTATATGCCAGGTACTATGAACTCTATATATGTTGTCACATTAAATTTCACTACTGTTCAATGTTAATATTTTTATCTCGAATTTATGGAGAGGAAACTCAAGCTTAGAAAGGCTAAGAAATTGGCTCATGTAGATAATCAATAGCAGGCACAGAAATCAAACCCAGGCTTACCTGATTTTGATGGCTGACTTACTATTACCTCCCTGCTGCCTAAGCCAGATCCTGTATCTTAAGGCCCCTTATTAGGTAACTACATGTGCTCAGTACCAGTTGGCTCTTTGGTTGAATTTCTTAGCTGTTTCTTAACATCGCTTGTGATCTTTAAATTCAGTGCAGTTGTACATCACCAAATGCGAAAGTATTTTTAAGCATGCTATTCCTCTTAGTGAAGCAGACCAATGTCAAGGTGAAGAATGGGTGCACAGTTCATCCACAGACCGTAGGAACAAAAGCTTGACAGACTCTGAGTTTTTAGGGGATGCGTACCAGCAGGGTTCTGGGAAAGTAAGTGAGCATGTACAATGAGTCATTTCCATCAAAACCTGGGCATTCAAAATAAGAAGGAGCTCTTTACCCCAGCATTTTAAATGTCAGACAATTTGGATCTAAGAAACTAATTATCCAGGAAGCAATGCTGGAAAAAAAATGGGGCTTGTTTCACGTTTTCAGTAAATTTATGGGTGAAGAAAACCCATAGGCAGATCATACAGGCAACAGTGATATTGTGATAAGTATATTTCATGTCTTGAAGGGTCATTAGTGGTGAAAACCACTATTTTACTCTGCTCAGGACTTCTGTATTTGTCAAAAACAGAATTTTGGCTCAACCAGAATTTTATGTTGAAAGTAGACATTTATAACAATAGGACGTTAACTCCAACATTAGACTAAATCTTTATTAAAAACCATTTTTTAACTTTTGTTTATTAGCTTGAGAACCTAGGACTATAAAAACAAATGTCTATGTGCCAATTAATTATTGAGCGGTTACATTATGTGATTCTAGAATGTGTAGTTTCTGCAACAGGGTTATTTATCTTTTGGAGTTTTCTCTCTTCCTATGAATCCTTCTTTTTGTTTGTTCTTTGGAAGAAATTATTCTAATTTGTAACTCATTCAAAAACCACAAGTAATTCATACTAAGAGGAAAGTACAATGGGATATAAAAATTCTAATCTTTGTATCTAATTACAAAAAGGTCATTAAAATAATGACTTAAATATAATTTATACTAACCAGCCTAGTCATGGCACTCTGAAACCTTAGAAGGGCAAATTAGAATACAGTTATATTTTCCTTCTGAATTCAGCATATTCTCCAGAAGGCAGTCTTGTGAATGTTTAGATCAAAGAGCAAATCGAAGGTGATTGCAGCCTATTATAGAACTCCAAGGCCTGTCCACGAGCACCACAGCCTGTGCCACTCTCCAAGCCAGGAGGTGACGTTAACCAATCAGAACGATGTGGCCAGACCTGGAGCCACAGTGTTCTGAGTGAATCTGCCAGTGATCCTTTCCCGCTCATTCAGGCCATTAATCTTTGGAGGTGTTGGCTGTTGTTTTAATATATTATTCCTATAATATATCATAGTGCTTCAGGATTGGTGAAATCCTGGTGAAAGTTTATATATATATATTTTTTAATTTTACATTTTACGGGGGTAAAAGTAATAATAGCTAACATTAATGGACTATTCTAGGCCAGTACTTTTCTGAAAACTTTATACATATGACTTCACTTATTTCTTATAATAGCACTGCCATCCTGGTAGCTTTTCTGTTTAACATGCGAGGAAGCGAGGTCCTGAGAGGTCCAGTCACTTTTCAGAGTATTCAGAGAGAGGAGGCTGTGGCTGGCATGAGGGGTCTGGATCCCAATCCAGTTCTGCAGACCCTGTAACCTTCCATTTCCCACCTCCCCATGTTGATTCCCCTCCCCGAATTCTCAGGTCATCAGCTGCTTTCTGTGCAGTTTTCCTCTTATCCCTGCAGGTAAGAAATCCCCACCAGCCCGTTCACAAAGGACTGGGTCACAAAATCAGGTCCCTGCACAGGTCTTGCCCCAAACCAGGCTGGTGTGCAAAAGCCACTCCTAGTTCCTCTGAAGGCTGCCAGCTCCCTTGTTTGGGAGGCTTTCCAGGACTCATCTGCATTCTGTGTTCTCTGCTCACTGTTCATATCTATGTTTACTTCCATGTCAGGAAAGTGGTCTCCACACGACGGCTCCTGACCCACTTCATTGTCACATCTACTGGTCCCAAGGAAGGAGGCACCCTTCCTTCCAGCGTCATTTTCATTTTCTGACTAGAACTCAGTTGGCTCAGTCAGGTCCCATGCTTACATCAGAGTTGATTGGCCTCCCTGGTTCCCATGTCAGTAACAGCCAGGTTCCTTGATGGATGGCTGTACCTGGTCCCATGGAGTCCCGTGAAGCGTGGGGAGAGGCAGGGAAGGAATAGATCCTCCCCACACTCCGATGTTACTAATGGGAAGATATCGAGTATAGACTCATAAAGTAGAATCATAAAGTCTCTATTTTCATGAGGAAAAAGGAAATTGACCCTACAGGGAAGGAGTCTGGCCTAATATGTAACATTCTTTTAAAATATTCACAACCATAAACTATGACATAGAATCACGAAATGTACTTCAGACACAACCTGGTCCCTGCTTCATAAAGCATGTTCCAAGCAGCATTGGAGATTCATGATTAAGGCTGAAATAGAGTAAAATAGTCATAGTCTTAATGAATAAAAAATTAAATTCATTAAGCTATTTCTTTTGTCAAAGTTTTCAAAATTTTAGAAGCTTACTCTAGCTTATTTACTTTTGAATGTTAGCAAAGAAGAAAAAAAGCCAATATAAATTAATAGCAAATAACTATTAACCAACACATTTTAAGAATGCTGGTTATATCTTTTTTTGATAATGAGTATTTTTTAAAAAGTTGCTTATATGTAATCTAATAGTCATCATTTTATATTACATAGTTATAAAAGTTCCCCTGTATTTATGATGAAATAGAATATCTCAATATTTCCTTGTATTCTTGGGATAAATGCTCACCTCTAAGTGCTCTGCCTCCTGAAAAGATTGAGAACCAACTTCAAGACTTTTTCTCACATTCACATGTCATCTGAGCTCATTTTTGTTTAACAGTAGACTTTAAGTTGACTTCCTTAAAAATAAAAAAAAATACTAAAAAAGAAGACCCGTCTATGTACAAAGACCCAATATTTTTCTAATATTCATCACTTGTTAAAATCACCCTTTACATTCCCTTTCCTTTTCGCCCCATGGGAGGTTAACCTCACTTTGAGACACACTTGAGGTGAATAGGTATCATTTACACAAGAGTAGACCAAGGCACATGGAGTGTTTTGCGTGTGCCAAGGGCCACTGGGTATGCTCAGAGAAAGGACTGACCAGCAGGCTTTCTCCCAGCTCTGTTTCTTATTCTACCTGGCAAGATGGATCAGAGATTAAATTTATCGAGTGATGTCCTATGATAACTAAAGGGCAGTGATTTAGCATTTTATATACTTCTAATAATCAGTTTGACCAATTTTGATACAAAGATTGAGAATCCTGATTCCAGTTTTTCCGGAGGCTGTCTTCTTTGGAACTGGGAGAAGGTATAGAGTCTGGGGAAAGTTGAATGGCCTTAGAGGTCTTCCCCCAGGGTCACATTTCTGCAGGCAAGCATTTAGCAAACTCACGGTAAGCACAGAGGGCAGTTCACCCTAGGACATATCAATGTTTCCTCCTGCCTCCGTCGCTGCCCTACGTCTAATAATAAGGTGTGAGAGCCGCAGTAGTGTCATGGGCCTCGGCCAGCAACCTCCTGAGTGCTACCTAAATCTGTACCTTGAGACTTTCATGGTGCAGTTTGGACGTGAACATCTTTGCCCAAGGACCCCGTTGGATACAGTGACTTTTGTCAGAGGTTGTGACAGGAGAGTTGATCTCATGGGTGATGTTTGAGCTACATTACTAGAGAATGATACAACATGGGAAGCTGTTGCCAAAGGCCCTCTGCTCCCTAGAACCTGAACTTGAAGGCCCCTTTTATTCTCATTCTGCTTCAGTTTCTTCAGGGGTCAAACAGTGATATGAAACAGGTTGCACCAAGATCAAATGAGACGGATAATGAGATTAGAAAATTGCTTACGGTGGTTGGCACTCTCTTTTTTTTTTAATACTTTTTTATTGTGCTCTTGTTTTCACAACAGTTCAGAGGTAAATAAGACATTATCATCTATGGATGTGCTCTTAAAAAAGAGATGAGCAGGCTTTTTGGAGGCACTGTTATATAGAGACAGTTAACTACGTCTTTTTTGGTTTCCAGAAGTTTGTGTTATCAACACCAGTACTTGTATCTTCTTATCAAAGAAGAATTGGAATGGTGCTTTATAATCATTCTATACCCAGGGCTTTTTCAACTTTCATTTGCATATAAATCCCCTTGGAATATTGTTCAAGTACAGTTTGTACCTGAGGTGGGGCCTGACATTGTATATTGTGTATGTTTTTTAATCCTCATCTGAGAATATATTTATTGATTTCGAGAGAGAGAGAGAGAGACAGACAGACAGAGAGACAGAGGCATTGATATGAGAGAGAAACGTCTATTGGTTGCCTCCCATACATGCCCAGCGGGGGATCGAACCTCCAGCCTAGCTATGTGCCCTGACCGGTTGTAATGGAAAACAGGTAAAACTGCCTGCTGATACAAAAGCCAATGCTTGATAGGCAGGTGCCGATGTAAAGGGAAGTGGTTTATTTGCAGATGCCTGCCATCTGGAAGATGGGGGACTCATTTCTCAAAGCCCATCTCCACCTCTCATTGGAGGCAGAGATTTTTATAAGGAGGGAGAGGGGAACAGAACAAGCAAGAGGGTTGCAAAGTTCTCTTTGTGGAGGTGAGCATAGTCCATTCCAATAAGCCAAGTGATGGTCTGTTATGCGTCATCCTGGTTTAGTCATCCTGGCTTCACATCATTTTGTTTCCATAGTTGAAAGTCAGTAAATCTCGCAGAGCTGGGTTGCCTGAAGATTGAGGTCTGTATCTTTTGAAGTTAGTTCCTAGGATTCTTACATAAACATGCTGTTTATCTACAAGCTACATGTTAGTCAGAGTTAACACTTATAGAAACAATGTCAAAAGAATGGTGGTGGGGTGGGTTACAATCCCCTGTTGCAATTTTCCGTTGTTATGTGAGGATCGAACATGCAACCTTTTGGTGCACAGGAGGGCGCTCTATACAACTGAACCACCAGGCCATGGCAAGATTGAGTATTTTTAAATAACCTCCCTTTGAGCAGCACATCCATATCTCAGGGCATCTGCAATGTGAACTCATTCTGTAAAAAGATCAAAAGGAAACGTAGACCTCTATACACACACGAAGATTATATACACCTGTGTAATCACTTGGCCTTGCTTATATTACTTTTGTCATTAAAAAGGGATTGGCAACTTTTAAAGAATATTTTCTTACTTTTTTTGTTCGATGGTAAAGCAAAATTTTGAGTTCAAGGTTTGCCATTTTTTCCCAAGGCACTTCTTGTTAAGGAGTTGTTCACTTTTAAACTGAAATACATTGATTTGAGTTATCAAGAGCTATTTACTGGCTTCAGTTTCAAGGTGTTCTTAGCACTGAGTTTGGATAGATATGCCTTCTCAGAATCCCAGTGGCTTCCAGTGAAATGGAAAACCTGCCTTGTCCTTGGAGTTTCAAGGAGAAAATATTATTCTCTGTGCTGCACAGTTTTTATCTTTTAAAAACATGTTTTACACAGTTTTCAAAAGATAATGATTTCTTTAATGTAATGCAGTGTAGTGTGGTCTAAAGTAGAGATGTAAAAATTACGCTCTAGGAAGTTTCAAAGGCACACTACTGTGCGCTCTACCTTAACTGGGAAAAATGGGCCTCCACTGCTGCATTTCATCTTTGTTTTTTATTTAATAGATGTGGCTAAAGTCATTCTCGCCCACAGCTGGTGTGATTATGTGAATCCTGCAGGAGTGATTAGGTTTCAGAAAGCGTTCTTTCTGCTCTTTGGTTTCAATTGTATGTATGTGTGTGCATGTGCACACACACACTTTAGTAAAGCAAAAAAAAACCCCCAAAACATTAAATTAAAAAACTCAGTTGCAGCAAGTGATCTTTGTTTTACCAGTACTTGAATCTGATAGAGCGGAACCAATCTTCTTAAGTAATTGTCAAACTAAGTAAGTTTGTTTACAGAATGTCCAGTGGAAAGAGGGTGCTTGCCTAATACTGTTGTCAGAACTTCATTCCTGGTTGTGCTTTCTTTGGAGGGAGGAATGGATGGCTTTGAGCATCCTAAATGATAGAAAAATACTATCCAATTTAAGATGATGAGAATTTTGAAAATGTTTTGAGGAAAGTGTTTATTAAAAAACAAACTGTGGAGGATTCAGAAAGAGAAAGCACGTGTCTTTCTGGATCTGGAAGAAGTAGTATAGAATTTGGGGATTACACAAGGGTCAGGCAGGAACTTAAATGTGTGAATAGGTGATTATTGATATGATGGAGAGGTAGCAATTGTGGGGGTTTGAAGGCTTCATGCTGGTCAAAAAGAGCACGTCTGCACTTGGTATTGCACACTGCGATTCTGCTCCCCCTACAACGTAATCAGACCAAACACGGGAGAAGAGACGAGAGAGGGAATCTCGCAGAGGGGATTAACTTGCCCCAAGATGGTGGGTGTGTTACCAGCTGGGGCTGGACTAGAACTCAGGCATCTTTACCCTGAGGCTAGTGTGTTTTTCTGTTGCTTCATCACAACAATAGGTGTGATGATGATTTTTTTTTTTTTTTCACTTCAGCAGGCCACATTCCCCATATTTGCATTTTATCCAGAGAACTCCTTTGTCATTCTGGTGTTTTCAAGCTCTTGCTGGTGAGCAGTAGTTGCTAACTGTGGTGTCATAGATGTGTAGGCCACGTAAAAAAGCACACATAAAACTTTAGCATATATTCCCTGAACATATTCATTAGAATATTAGTATTTTTTTAAATTCTAAGAGGAGGCTAGGATGTGTAACATATCAATTCCAACTATTTAACTATAAGAACCCCCCTCCCTGATTTTTTTTGGGGGTGTATCTCATTAAACTTACGCTTTGAGTTATTTTAAGGAACATTGTTTTAAATATATACCCAACACTCTAGTGCTTGAGACAAACGTTAAATCTCTTCCAAACTGGTTTCAAATCTATTTCACCCACCTCGCCTTTGCATCAATTCAGTTTGTTTCCCTCTTAAAATGTGGCACACAGAATGGATTGTAATAGCTCAGGTATGTTCTAACTATTGCCCACCAAAGCAGGCACCTCCTCCCTTTGTCTAGATAATATACTACCTTCAATGCAAGCAAAGCTTGTTAAAATCCCCACTTCTAAGTTGAAGCAGGTATTCCCCTACTTACCCTGATGAAGTTTTCTGAGGATTAACTTAATAACTTGTGCAGTATCTTGTAGAAAGAGCTGTACTGAATATGTGAGGTTTAATTAGTACTAAATATTTACAGAAAACAAATGCAAAATATCCACAGCTGTTAATTATACAAGCAGGAAAATGTTAGGCATAGTTCAGCCCAACTTGTTCCTCTCAATTTAATAAGTAGCAAGAATTAAGCCACTGATGGGGCTGATGGTTGAGATAGTCAAGTCATAGTATTTAGTTAAGGGCAGCAAATATTTTGGTTATGTTGTCAGGGTCATGTACTTATTAACAATTTAGGGAGATGTTGCAGAAATGTGAATTATTTTGTATAGGAGCTGCTTGGCCTAGAAACAAGGTTGAGAAAGATGGAAATTCTGAAAATGTTGAAGATTGTCCATGGATTTGCATATGGAAAAACTGAATTAATTTCATAGGGAAGGAATCACTGGCATTCCCCAGCCAGTGACCCAAGTCTCTACAAAATTAATTCCAAAAGATGATTCAGCCTCTGGTTGAGTATTTCTAAAATCCAGTCACAATACTACTTCAGGCAACCTTTTAGGGCAACTTTAAGATGGTGGTGCAAAGGCAATATAGCTTAATGGATTTGGTGTTAGGCTGTCCTGGGCTTGAATACTGACACTTGAATCTCTAGCTGAATGACTTTGGGTAAAATACTTAAATATTTTAAAATTCATTTTTCTTTATTTTATTATGTGAAATAAAGTTAATATATACATACTTTTTAAGGTTAAGAGCACTAATGAGACTCTTGAGCTTGTGTGCACACAAATATTGGTAAATTGATAGTTGTCACCATCACCAGTTGCTGTGATAAAGTCGAATACTGGCACTATGTCAAATGCAAATCAAGCCTCCCGATAACAACCCTGTTAGGGGTTGGGTAGCCTTAGCTTTTGGTGTCAGTCCATTTCCTAACACCAAAGCTGTAAATAGGATTCATCGTATTTGCCAAAGATTTTCATTCTAATGGAGTTGATGTCATATATTATACTTTTTAAAGGGAACAGATGAGTCAGATAATGTTTGTTACTAAATTCTGCAGGACCAAGGGCACAATGTTGAGGGCTGTCTGTTGACCTCCATGATGGAAAGTATGCATTGTGTACCTAGGGACACAGCCCCTTTATGAAAACCAACCTCATTGATTGGTTGACTTAATTAAGTTCATATAATTCCTTTGGTGATCGTGTCCATTTTTTTGATCATATTCTTGCCTCAGTGGTGGATTCCCAAGGAAATAGTATGCAGTCTGTTACCATGTCACTTTGTGAGCCGTGTGAGATAGACTTAAAAATGTACCGAACAAGAGGTGATGTATTTAAACGTCTAGAATAAATCAGTAGGCCCCAAGCATGTTACGAATCTGTGTGCACTTATGATTATCCAAGAAATAAATTAATTTCTTAAATTCCTTTAAAATTTCATGTTAAATGATACTGTTTTTTTCTCTCACCATATCCTAAAGAGAATGCTTAAAAAACAAAACAAAACTGATCTATAGTTGATGTCTGCTGTCTGCATAATGTAGGACTGTCTATGATTTTTTTTTTCCTGCTAAGCATTCTATCAAGATGGGTGATCCTTCCAAAAAGCCTCTGTTGTCAGGCCTTCTTTAAAGCTAAATTTAAAGGCAAATTAAACTTTGACTTAGAGTATTGACATTAAACAAACTAATAGCCAGATTGTTCTCCAGCAAAATGGTTTATTCAGGAATACAAACAATTGCGACTCAGGACGTTTGGTCAAATAATGCACCTAGCACAAGTCTAGAGGAACAAAGGAGAGGAATGCTGTTTTCATGGACTTGGGAGGGACTGTTATAAACAGAGTACATTGGAGGAAACTGAAGTCTCCAAGTGGTTGGTTATGATGGTCTCCCACTGGCTGAGCAGTGGGAGTCAAGTATCCTCACTTCCTGTCTGAGACACACGGTAGTCCCTTCCCACTGGGGTCAGTAGTCTGTGTTGAGTAACATGTATGTGTGGTTTCTGTTACTAATTTTTACAAGAATAAAAAGTGGAGAACCAGATGAAATAAAACTGACATTCCCTTACTTAAAAAAAAATTTGTTGTTTTGAAAACATAGTAAAATAGAATACAGCAACCATTGCAATGTCATAGCTAGATGTTTGGATTTTCCTTTCCTTTTTGATTAGAGAGGTAGAGAGAAAGGGAAAGGAGGAAAGGCAGAGAGAGAATGAATCACAACAGTAAATAATGCTATGCCAGCTTATGTTAACCATTTAGCTAAGAAGATTTTGATAATTCAGTATCATACCATTTTGACTTCTATATCCTTTTTCTGAGGGAAGGAGTGTAGAAGTTTTGCTAACTATATTGTAGTATTTCTGTTTATTATAAAAGGGAAGAGAAAGACCATCTTACTACCCAACTATAAGCCTTGTTCACAATGAGGGTTCTTTTTTTCCTTAAAAAAAAGTGTGTGCGTGCACGTGTGTGTGTGTGTGTGTGTGTGTGTGTGTGTGTGTGTGTATTAAACTAAGGAATATGCATATACTCCCAACAAGGAGATTGTGCTATTTTGTTATCCTTAGTGTAGAGTCTCGCTTAAGAAGAAAGACTCTGAAGCCAGGCAGCCAGGATTGGATTTTCAGCTCTTGCACTTCTATAGGATGGGGCAAGTTAATTTGTTTCTCTGTGCCTGCTTTCCCCCTGGGGTTCTTGTGAGGATTAGATGGACTAATATATGAAAAGTGCCTGACAAGTAGTAAGTACTATATTAAAGTTGTCATCATCACCTCACTTAGCCGTTTTCCTTTTTAATGACTGCATATCTCATTGTATGGCTTTTCTGTTGTTGATTGAACCACCCTACTTTTGGTTTCAAATTGTGCTGCAATGAATATTCTTGTATATTCACTAATTATGTCTGCACTTAGACCACATTCTGGAGGTGGTAGTGTGATGCGTACGTTAATACAGTACAAAGAATGCTGCTCTGTTTCTTTTTCTTACTGTAAGCAAGAGTTAAATCCTATCTCAGCTACGTACTAGCTGTGTGACCTTGGGTGAGACATTTAGTCTCTCAAGATCTCAGTTTTCTTTTCTACGAAATGGAAGGAAACAATAGTACCTACTTCAGTGGGTGGTTAAATGGATTAAATGAGAAAAACACTTAGCAGAGTGCCTGACCCATAATAAATATACCACACATGATATAACTAACCAAAGAAATGGAAATAAAGTTGTTATTGTTACTGATAATGTTGTTCCTTCCCTGGAGCCTGCTCCTGGCTCCCTAGTGAACGAATAAATAAGCAGTGAGTGATTCGCTCTTTTCCGGGGATTATTATGAAATAAAATAACAGTGGTGTCCTTTCTGAGAGCTGTACATTTTTGCCCCCTGGGTTTCTCCCTCCCACTCTCTGTACCTCCCATATCCATCTGCTGTGCAGTAATGAGAGTCCTAGGGAGGCTAGTTTTTGGAGAATGAATGGGTGCTCTAGGAGTCTCCCTGCTACCTGTGTCTCTTTCCCATCATGAGAGGTCTGCAGCCACCGTACAGAATTGCCGATTTGGAGCAGAGAGCGATGGATGTTGCAGAAGCTTCCAGTGGGAACCCCCTCCCGGGACACATTCATGGTTCCTGTTGGAGAGGGCAAAAGTAGTACAACTTGAACTGTGTTTATTCATGGACTGCCTGCCCCAGGGGGCCTGAATATTTGCAATGTTTTTCACCTGTTGAAATGCAGTCATTCTGGGATGTTATGAGCACTGGATAAATGACAGTGAGTTACTGTGAAGATCCCACACTGTCCGGCTGACCCCCTGAAACTTTCTGGGCTCATGTTCTATTGTGATCTATGGAGCGGTGGGTACAAAGGGTTAAGCAGCCCTCACATTGTGTCTCTCTAGGCCCATTTAAAACAAGATGGAAAATGCAGCACTGTGTCTCGTCAAGACCATTTTTCATTTCTGTAGTACTGTCCCCCACACCTGACTTGTTTCCACAAACACTTGGAGGCCTAGCAGTCTGGAAGGAAGGAATGGAGATGAAGCAGATCACCATCCCTACCAAGTGGCACCATGAGACAAACACATGAGTTTTACCTGCAACCACAGGCGTCTGCTTTCCGCGATTCCCACGACATTGTGCATTCTGGGCTCTTTCTCGGCTGGGTAATGATCAAGCTGGCGGGCTGCACAGAGACCGCATTTGCAGCATCATGCTTTCGGTTTGTGGCTTGTGTTTAACAAAACAGGTCTCTCCCCTTAACCTCTGCTTTTTGCCACTAGAAAACATACTTAAAAGCATTTTGAGAGGTTAGAAATGAAACCTCATGTAGTTACTGTAGGAAGTAGCTTGACAGTGTTAGGATTTGGTATTTTGCTCTAGTTCTATAGAGTCCTAACTGACAAGACTACTCCTAGGTTTATTGGAACTATGATTTAGTCTTATAAAAATGTCTTTTCGATTTGACTCCATTTGCCTTCTCTTGCTGCACGGAAGTCTCAGTTATCATGTCTAATAATGATTCCTCTGAATTTAGTTTGTGATCAGATGGTGAAGTTATGGCTGTGATGCCTGAAAGTTGATTTTCCACAAATATACCATCTTTTGCCTTCTACACGTCAGGGGCACTCTGGAAATTGGACTTGCCCAGTGAGAGTCAAGATAAGTTGAGGGTTTCAAATTACATCTGGTATTTTGCTGTGTCTGCCCTGTGGAAAAGCTCTGTCTTTTCATCCTTAAATATGTGCTTATTTCAGTGATTGGGATCCCAGATTACAAGAAATTTCTCAGCCTCTTTTTTACTTTCCTCCATAATAAAGCAGTGTCACATGCTAACCTAGCCTCACAGCCTAGGCTCAAATACTGGCTCTGCTTCTTTGTGGGGCAGGACCTTGAACAAGTTTCTTAACCTCTCTGGTGTCCAATTTGTCCTTTGTAAATATAAATAGCAATGACCCCATAGGACATTGTTTAGCACATAGTAAACAATGATTAAATGTTAGCAGTTATTAATCAGCAGACATTTGCTGTCAGTCCGCCTTGGGCTAGGCATAGAGCTGGGCCTTTTGGATAATGATGACGGTAACAGGAACAATAGAAGTTATAGTTCAAGTTTCTATGTGCAGCGTGCTGGACGCTGTATTAAGGGTTTGACGTGCATTATATCTTTTGAATTTCAATATTTCTACAAAGGAGGTACTGTTGTAATCTCAAATTTGCCAAGGAAGCTGAAGGTTAGAAAGGTTATCTAACTTTTTACTGGTCAGAGCTAGTAAGAGGTAGAGCCAAGATTTGAATCCAGGCTATGTATTTCTAGGGCCTTGAGTTTTAATTTTAGTGCCACATCACTCACATAAAAATGAACTCCATTTTGAGTCTATTTCACCTACTCACTATCCCCTTAAGTGAGGAAGCAGGTACTCAACTTTACTGGCACAAAGATGTCCACACATTTGCTAGCCATAGCTTTGCCCATGCATTGTCTTTTATAGCAGAAAAGGAAATGAAGACAAATGTCAAAGACTTGTTTTTACAACCCTGGGCCCCATCTAACCTGAAAGACAACCGTGGGCCCCATCTAACCTGAAAGCCGTTTCCCCTGTGGCTTGCTCTGCTCCTATTCTGCAACAGATGTTTCTTGTGCTGGCTTTCCCCTCCCAATTTTGGGTTTCCTGCTAAAATATCATTCTGCTCTAATTCCACACTTTGGCCTGAGATCTCACTAACAGCAACAGCAGCAGCTGCTTGTCCTTGAGAGCTCATGGTGTGCTTAGTATGGACCTTAGAGCACTGTCTCATTTACTCCCCACAACACGTCCCCACTCCATAGGTCAGGAAACTGAGACTTGTACAGGTTAGGTGACGTCTGTGAACGTTTGGCATTGATGAGGATGGCAACAATTTTATCAGCCCACTTGTATATTACAAAACCATTCTGGAGGAGAACCTCATCATAGCCAGAGGAAAAACCAAAATTAGGAACAAGATTGAATTCCCTGCTGTCCTTTGCACACACTGGGAAAATTCAGACAAATCGCTTTACTTCCTTCAAGCTCACTTTCCTTTTCCACAATAGGCATTCCCCTTCGTGGGACTGTGGTAAAGTATGTGAAGTAACATATAGGAAAGCTTGCAAGTGTATCATGGGTTTAAAATGTGGACTCCGCTAACATTCACAAGCCTCTGTGTTTATTGAGTGTCTTACCTTTTAAATGTTGGAAATACGTAAATATTTGCCTATTTTCAGACTTAGTGAAGGTGCATGTTAAAGTTAGTGAAAAGTTGTGAGTAAGAAAGTTTACTCTTTTGTGAAACACTGCTCTCAGTGAGCGAAGGCAACAAAAATGCTTTTGATTTCTCTTGGGCAGAGTTTCTCACCCTTGACACTATTGACATTTTGGGTCGGGTACTTCCTGTCATGGGAGGTCTGTGCATTGTGGGAGGTTTAGCAATATCCACAGCCTCTATCCATTAGATGTCAGCTGCATCCCCCTAGTTGTGAATACCAAGAATGTCTCTAGACATTGCAAATGTCCCCTGGGGGCAGTAGTAACTCCAGCTGAGAACCGTTGGACTGGGGTTCTATATTGGCAAAGAATTAGCTTAAAAGTAAATATACTGCCCACTGGGTAACATGCGATAATGGGCTCATGTGGACAGTTTGTGAAATCTGGCCCATGGTGGACCAAAGGGATTTTCTCCCCTGTATTTCAAGAATGCCTTTCTTGGGAATGAGCTCTGTGTAATTACAGGAAAAAGACAATGAGACCGGCTGGCTTTCTAATGTGTGGAAAGTTTTGAATATAATAAAATCAGTAGCAGGAAGCATCTTTGAAGGGAACGGATAATCTTTCTTTCTCTCCCTTCCCTTTGTTTATAAGTCTTATTCTGTCCCCTTCCCTCCATGCTCTGTCTTATTTTCTTTTTGAAAAAATAGTTTTTAATTTTTCAATTATATCGACATATAATATTAGTTTCAGGTGTATAGCCCAGTGGTTAGACAATTATATAATTTACCAAGTGTTCCCTCTGATAGGCCTGTACCCACCTGACACCACACGTAGTTATTACAATATTATTCACTGTATCCCCTGTACTGTACTTTACAGTCCCGTGACTATTTTGAAACTACCAGTATGTGCTTTTTAATCTCTTCATCTTTTTCAAACAGGTCCCTAAGTGCCGCCCCCCAACCCCGCCCCGTCAGCCATCAGTTTGTTCTCTGTATCTATGAGTCTGTTTCTATTTCGTTTGTTCATTTATTTTGTTCATTAGATTCCACATATGAATGAAATCATCTAGTATTTCTCTTTCTTTGACTTATCTCACTTCATATAATATCCTATAGATTCATCCATGTTGTTGTAAATGGTAAGATTTCATTTTTTTTTATGGCTGAGTAATATTCCATTGTATCCATGAACCACATCTTTATCCATTGATTCATCTATTAGTGGACACTTAGGTTGCTTCCATATCTTGGCTATTGTAAATAATGCTGCAGTGAACATAGGGGTGCATATTTCTTTTTGAATTAATGTGTTGGGTTTCTTTTGATAAATACATAGAAGTGGCATTGCTTGGTCTTTCTTTGTCTCTTGTCATATAGCTTTTGTCCTAAAGTCCACTTTGTCTGGTATAAGCATTGCTATCCTAGCTTTTTTCGCTTATTTTCATGAAGTATCTTTTTTTCCCCACCTTGCTTTCCTAACATAAGAAGGTGATTGGTTCAACAATTCCATTTTAGTTGGTTTGTTTTGTGCCTCTCTGAGAGACTCACCTAGGACTGGGAGATTCATCTTGAGAATCAATACACTCTTGAAGGCTGCAAGTGTCCTTTTTTTGGGTTAGAAGCCACTTAATTAGGCTCTAGGGTCTCAGGTGTCTATGAGCTCTGTGTGTGTAAGGTGCTGAGACATCACAGAAATGTGCTTCTCAACTCAGCTCTTCCAGTGACAAGTTTCTGGCAAGAGAAGAAAGGTTCTAAAATATCTCCCTGAAAGAATGTTTATCTCTATTTTTCAAAGGAAATTACATGATTCATTCAGCTAAAATTCACATGTTTTTTGTTTTGATATCAAAGATAAAAATTTCAATTTTAACCAGAGAAAGTAGAAATAAGTATATTTTCTTTCCCCTCCTCTTTTTAGCTTCTAAAATAATTTATTCAAGAATTCCTTCTTATGGATCAGATGGCAGAGAAACCTAAATACAAGTAGTTAGTGCCCCTGCATAATGTGAACCACTTCTGAGAAGATGATTTAAGTCACTAGGAGGGCATGGTTTAATTTATACTACATTAAAAAAATGAACTGGTTATATTGTTACAGTGCCGCTACTATCCCCGCCTCACGTGCTGCCCCCCCCCCCCCGCCCCACATAGTCTCTTTGTTTACATGTTTCAGAGAATCTCTGTTTTGTAAATGCCCTCTTCCTCATCCCAGCTTTGGTCCTCTAAAATGGTTATAAATTAATGCTTGTTTCAGCTGAAACTCAGTGAAGAATAACAGAGTCAGTATAGACAATCAAATATGTTTTTGTCTCCAAATTACTGTTTAAAAAAATAGCAACTGGAAAGCTACAAGATTTGAGAAGGGCTTTTAAATGATTTTATATACTTTGCATTCAAAAAGGTATGATACTCAAAGCTATGATACAGAAAGAGATTTTAAGTATATCCTTTTAAATGTCTAAAATAGAATGATTTCATTATATTTTGTTATTTTTTAAAACTTTTTTTTACTTACTGATTTTTTTTGTGTGGGAGGAGATGTTATTCCATTTATTTATGCATTCATTGGCTAATTCTTGTATGTGCCCTCACTAGAGATTGAACCCACAACCTTGGCATTATTAGGACAAGGCTCTAACCAACTGACCAGGGCGAGAGTTATTTTCTTGAACTGAAATGCTTTCAAATTTGGCCTTCCATGTAGAGGTTTAGTTATAAGGTACCGATTACCAAAGAATTTTTTTCATCAAAGGTAGATAATAAAATATCCTATTTGTATGATGGTGTGTTCATGTATGTGGGTATTATGTTTTAGTTAAGACTTAAGTGTAGACATTGTGCGTAGTTTTTATTTTAGCTCTCTCTCTGAGTTGCAGGTAATTACCTACCTCAGCATGTGTCACTTGGGAATGTGACCATAATTTTTTATAAATGTCATTTATAGGAAGAGATTATGCCACAATAATTCACTTTGGAGTGTTTACAGTGGGTCAAGGACATATCTCTTGATGCACAGAAATGCTTATGAAAGGTTTGACAGCAGATGCTGGAGGCTAGTGGCCAGGTCACATTTATAAGGCGTGCTCATGCTGTGCAGTCCTAGAGTAGTGTTACTTTTAAGAAGGTCGTTCCAGCAAGAATTTTGACTTTTACCCATGTTTTTATGAGATATTGACGGTGGTCCAAAATTACTGGCTACATGACCACCCTCACTCAAATCATCTGGCCTCTATTTTCTCTTGCTCTCAGTACTTGAGAACTTCACTCACCTCCACTCCATCATGAACGACTAAGCTTTGCTGCCCCAAAATGTGCAGTTTCTGCCCAACAGTTGTGTTTCCCCAGGAGCATGCAGCCTCCATTCTAACTCCTTTTTCCCCTCAAGGATCCTACAGGGGAAAACTATGTCAGATTGTCCTTTCTCTTTTCAACAAATGAGAATCAGTGAGAAAACCCAGTTGAAAAAGAGGAAGAAGTCTCCCCCTGTTAATATTCTTACCGCATGAATATTGTGTGGTTGTTCCCCAATTTAGAATATCTTCCATTGTGAAAGCTGAAAGTATTTTAAAGATTTAGGAGGAGAGCTTATTCACAAGTGGAGAAGTGATCATGATAAAATTATATGAATTTTAAATGTAAGAGATTAGAAATGAGAGATTTTGAATTATCCATGTTCAGATTTTTCATTATTTGTATTATAGCATAATAATACATAAAGTTGCCTTCAGGGTAACAGTATTCTCAGATTGGTATTATATAAAATTAGTTGGCACAGGATTAATGAGGCTTTATTTTAATAATTGTAAATTTGAAGATTAGCTGTTGCCTTAATTTTTAAAAGACTTGATTGTGGTAAGTTAATTTTATTATCAACATGAGAAAATATTACCATAACCTTCTTGTAGTCCATAACTGTATATAGTTGAATCTTTGAATCTCATTTACATTTTCATAGAAGACCTTGATTTTTTATGCTTATATGTAAATTTCTACCATCTCATGCTGAATTCCCTCACACACTGGAAGAAGTTAATTCTAATACCGCCCTCATTCTTTCCCTGTATGACTACACAAAATGATGATTTTTATTTCAAATAAACTCCCACATACTTGTGCAAACATGCCAGTATTGGAGGGCACAGATATGGGGGAAAGTATGGGCTGGACGTGGTTAGAAATGACCACAACGCCACCAGCGTACTTAATTTTTCTAAGCTCTTTCTCTTTAATTGTCTAAAGGAGATAACTACTTCCTTGGGTGAATTGTTGTAAGCATTAATTGAAGTAATATATAAATTGGTGAAGCCACTATGCAAAACAGTATGGAGGTTCCCCTCCAAAATTAAAAAAAGAACTATCATGACCCAGCAGTTCCACTTCTGGGTATATGTATACCTGAAGGAAAAGAAATCACTATCTTGAAGAGAGATCTGTACCCGCATATTCATTGCAGCATTCTTCACAATAGCTAAGACATGGAGACAACCTAAGTGTCTATAATTGGATGAATAGATAAAGAAAATGTGAGATATATATTTATATATATATTCCATATATATATGGAATACTATTCATCCATAAAAAGAAGAAAATCTGCCATTGTGACAACATGGATGGATCTTGATGGCACTGTGCTAAGTGAAATGTCAAACAGAGAAAGAAATACTGTATGGTCTCACTGATATGTGGAATCTAAAAATACTGAATTCAGAGGGACAGAGTACAATTTGGTGGTTGTCAGAGGCTGGGGCTGGGGGCTGGGGGAAATGGGTAAAAAAAAATTGAGAAAATGTAAATACATTGTGTTTTGGTGTATAATAGGTGTTTAACGGTCCCTCCTTTCCTCTTTCTTTTATATGGAAGATACTTTCTCTTAAACATTAAAAAAAAAGCAAGCAATTCATATGTACTCCAAATTGGTTTAGCCTCCAAAAATACTGTCCAAATTGGTTGACTAGGAATTTGCCTATGTTTATCTGTATCTTGGCATACTTGGTTGCAAATAATGAGAATAAAGGATTTGGAAACCAGTAGGGCTTCTCTTAAGTTTTACTTCTTTCAGATACTTGCAACTAACACTGCCTTTGGTGGGGGCAGTGTAGGTTTACACAAAACTGTTTTCCTTAAGGCATTGCCTTTTACAATGGCACTGGTGAAAAGCTAGACTGACAACATCCAAGAGTGCATGATATACATATAGTGAAATGCTTGTTTCAGATGCTGGTGAAGTACTTTCTTGCTCTTGAAAAATGATGGTGAGGATAAAAGTCTGAGGACCAAAATAAGTGAGTGAGCACAACATTGGGTGAATATATTTTTGTGTGCCCTGAGTATTGATGTCTTTGATAGATGCCTTAATTTTTTTCATCTCATCCCAAATTAGCTTCTTATTTTTTTCCCTCTTGTAACTGACACTGTATCGGGATGGACATTAACTTTTAATGTGCCACTGTTTTCACAGCGGATCCTGGCATATTTGCTGATTCACTCTTTGGGGTGGTGATCAAAATTGCCTCTCAACTGTTTGTAGATGATGTGTTTTGCTTTTATGCTTTGAAGAAATTGGTAAAAAAAAAGTTACTGTATTATAGTAATAGCCATCATGTGGTAGATTTCAAGTGAACAGTAAATGCAGCAGGGTAGAGAAGAAAGTTCTCTGGGAGGAATATTTGAAGAATAGTGAGAAAGATTTTGTGTGATTATAACTAACGAGGAGGGCAAACTAACTTATTTGTTCTTTTAGACATTGAGTATTTATTCAAAAATTGCCTGAAACCCTGTGTTCAGTTCCCAGGCCTATGAGGTTGGGATTGGGTGGTTCTCTAGTTCTGGGTCCCCCACTTCTGGAATTTCAGTTTTCCTTTTCCTCTTTTCTCCTGAATATCGCTCCTAAGGAGTCAGTTTTGTGTGGTGGTGAAAAGAATGGTCTTCAGAATCGAATCAGCCTTCCTGGGTCTGATATAGGCTTTGCACTTGCTAGCTGTGTAACTTGGCACAAATTACTTTACTTTTCTAATTATTAGTTATTTCACAAATAAAATGGAGATAATAAATATTCCTATGTTAAAAGATAAACTGAGGGATAGTAAAATTTTTGAGAGTTTATTTGAGCAAAAATCAGTTCAATTTGGCCATAGCCAATCTGAAAGTGGTTAAGAGTGCACCACCCACAGAAGCCCGGGAGAGACTTCTATAGAGAAGGGGTTGAAGTAAAGCCAGGAAACTGACTGGCTGTAACTTAAGCTGTTGCTTTATTTAGGAAAGCTATTTGTAATTGTTTGTCCTTTGGTTTCAATTTGTTGGTCTTGAGGCATTCTCTGCTTAGGGTTTGAATAGCTTATGTAGTCTAAGTCTTCAAAGTCTCCTCAGTCTAAAGACTTCCTTGTTTAATTCATTTACCCTACTTCTGTGAAGATTCAGTGAGACAATAGACATAAGATTGCTTCATCTTAGTATTTTTTCTTGGTTTTTCTCATTGGGTAATGATGATGTGTCTGGGCCACCACAAAATTCAGTGACCCTAGACAGTTTAGAGAGAGTGAGGGAAGGAGGGTGGAGTGGGAGGGGAGACAGAGAGAAAGTTAGTTCAAATGTTTCCCTGTAGGTCTCAGACGCTCTATTTCAATTCAGGATATATATTTTTTTCCTGATTTTTAAATATTTATTTCTGTCATCTTTGTCACTGTCCTGTGGCATGAGCTCTTGCTTTTTCTATTTATCTTTTACAGACTGTTAAAGAGAAAATTATTGATTATTGTTAAAACAACACTGAAGACTGTTCGGGATGATTACAATGAGGGTTTACAATAAATAGGGGAGAGAGATTAAGCTCAACTCTGAATACTGGAAAGACAGTGGACATTAATAACCAATGAGCAGAGTTGGAGGGGTGGTCAGTGGATGGGAAGTTACTAAGAGGAAACATCATGGGTGGGGGGCTTCTTGATAAATGAACTTGGCTGAAGGCAGGTCAAAGTACAGACTTCAAGGGTTGGAGGATTGACAGGAGTCTTTGATAAAACAGGGCTGAGCAGGCCAAAGACAAGCCCAGGGCCAAGGTCAGGGCCTGGTCTAGGAGAGGCTTTGTCAGTACAAAGAGATACAGCAAGGCCTGGTCCTCCATCAAAAATAGCTGCCTGCTCATCACCATCCCCTTAACAGCTTTGTGCTGTATGCTAAAAATCATACTTTTGGGCTTGCAGGTGTAACTGTGCAAGATCATTTCCAAATTTGGTGGAGAGCAACCATTTTGGATTAATTACATGGTTTAATTTTGACTTTCAATTATATTTATGTAATTGCCACTTGTAAAGCACTTTACCATACATTATTTCACTTACTCATAAGAAATCTAAGTAGGCATTTCCCCACCTGAGAGAAGAAAATTGAAGCTTACAGAGGTTGACTTGCCTCATGTCATACCGAAGTGACAAAACCTAAGTTTTAACTCCAGCCGTTAAAGATACCTTTAAATCTTTAAAGACCTCATTAAAGATAAATACTGTTTAAAAATCCTTCCATTAGAAATTCTTTATTTGTAAAAGAACAGAATAAAAATGGAAATAAAAAAATTGGTTAGTGACCACATCTCTTGACCCTAAATATTGTACATCTTATTTTAAACTGTAAAAATGCTACATGAACTTAAGTGTAGCGTTTTTACATATTTCAATTAGGGAGAGAAAAATTATATGTAATATGCAGATGTATGTAACAGATGTGCACACACATTTTTACATGCACTGGTCCACATCTGACTCAGTGATATTCTCAAAGACCAGTTTCCAGTGACCTTTGGAAACAGCCTTTGCCATCTCTTTCCTAAGGCCACTATTAAATGACATGATCATCATCTTGTTCTCTTGGTAAGAAGTAGTGCTAGGAGGTGTTTTTTAGAAAGCAGCTTATCAGAACAGTGCCCTTTTCTCTGAAGGTGAGTGCGACATCATAATCTTAGATTGAAAAGGGACATCAAAATAGACAAAGGGAGATACTGTTCTTTGAAGCTGACCCTGCCACATAGTGAAAATGCTGCAGCCTGGCTGTGATGCTACATTTTTCTCTTTCTCTTTCTGTTATTACTCCATTGCCCAGCAGGGGGCAGGACAGTTTGTTTCTTTCTTCATGAGCCATCTCCGGCTGAAAGTTCTTATTTTTATTTCAGAGTGTCTCTGAGCTGGTTAGGGCAAATGTAAAGGCAGAAGTGTAATAGACACTCGTTTCGTTTTTTGAGTGCAGAACTAGTTACACCATTTAACCAAGTGTAATATAATTATTGCTTATACAGTGTAGTTCATAGCTTTGTGTGTGCCTGACAACTGTGCACATAGTGAAAGTATTAGTTACATCAATCCTCATAACAGATTCATGACGTTGTTTTTAATTCCCACTTTAAAGATAAGGTAACAGGCTCAGAAAGGTTACATAACTTGTCCACTGCATCTTGTATAAAGAAAGGGTCAGAAATTTTTTTATAAGCATCTTTGATAATTCATTTCAATGTTCATTGACACTTCCTATTGTAAATCCTTTCTTTGGCTACACAAATTCCAAATGGTACTTTCTTTCTGTGTTGATTGAGGACAGTAGAGTGTGTAAGGACCCTTCCTTCAAGGTCTACTTGCTTTAGCCTGGGGATAAATTTCAAATTTCAGTGTATGTCAGTAACCTCAGGGAGCTTGGGAAAAATTTGCATTCTGTGACCCAAAGATTCTAAAGGAATAGATCTGAATTTGGTCCCCACAATGTGCGTTTTCCACAGATACCTCACGTGAGACAGATACAGACTCTCCATTGACTGTATTAGGAGAAACTCTGATCTACAGAGCAAATTTTGAACTAATTCTGATTCTCAGAGGCACTAGTTATATCGCATAGGTTTCTAAAATGGTTATGAACCAGTATTTGTAAAATTAATCACAATTTAGAAGACTCATGTTGTAAGGTCTTTTATAAATTTTATGAACTCATTTTCTTGTTCATCTGGTTTGTTGATTTGATTGTTAATGCCAGATTTAGTCTTGATGATGCATCTCTACCTGAGAAGCAGTATTAAAGATTCCTTTCATGCCTCTCTAGTTCTAAATCCCAGTTCCTCAATCCCCTTTTTAAAGCCTGTTTTCCTCTGTGACATGTGTACATGCAGATGTCTGTTCCTGCCTCCATCAGGGACGCTTGACAGAATTACAGGATGGTTGCTTTGCATCCCTGGCTATCATTTTGCCAGTTACCCACACATCTTGTTCCGGTGTTTGCCTGAGGGCATTGACTTCTGATTTTAATTGGTGGCATGTGCCCTGGCTTCAGCAACCACTGGACCCCTTTCTGTTCTGCCTGCCCCTAACCAGAGCCTTTGCCTCTGAGAGGCTGGATTTCCCTGTGTGCTGCAGGCTTCCCGACCCTGTCTGTGTTTGATCATCACTTTGACTTTAAATGCTCCCCACAAGGTTATGGAGCAGGTAGAAAGAGTGTGTTCCATCTATGCCAGCCGGACCTTGCCAGAGGGGGGGAAATAAAACACTTTAAAATAAAGATTTGGAATATAACTTGAAGCCTCCCCTTTGATTGCTCGGCCAACATTTGATTCAGTAGTATCAGCTCTTCCTGTACATAACCTTTAACCTCACTCACATAATTGATGACTGGCCAAGAACACACAGCTTTACATCTGATTTTGGCCATGATTTATGTAAAACAGTGTCTCAAAGTCATCTTATTTAATTGGTCTGATGCTCATTTACAAGGATAGCTATGGTAATAGTAGTAACAACAGGTCTTTGTAATTGCATACAGGCATTCGGTATTCTTTCATTTAATCTGTACCACTGCCTTTGCTAGGGTTTGCTGGCCACTGACTTCTGCTCTCATATGACTGAGTTGTAGAAGCCCATTACCATTTTCACTGTAGAGATTTGGCTGTTTACATTGTATGTCTCCTTTTTATTGCATGCATCCAGTTATTCCCAGAGCCCATCAGCGCCGTTCCAGAGTATCTCAGCCCATTGACTTCTCTCCACCCACAGCTGCTGGCCTAGCTGAGGATGCCATCTGAACCCCTGTCATCCCTCCTGCCCACTCTCCTGCCTCTGCCTTCACCCCCCTTCCTGGGGCTCCTTTCTTTTGAGATCCTCTGTTGCTTCTGTCCTTTTGCACATGTGGTACCCCATTTCCCCAAGTCTCAACACTGTTGTGCATTCCATCCTTCTACTCATGATCCGGGCAAGTATTACTTGTCAACCAGACCTCAATTTTGACAGCAGCTCCTCCAGACAGGCGTGTTCCTCCTGTCCTTCCTCTGGATGCCAGTAGTATCCTTTATCTCTCTCATAACATACCAACTCTTTCTTTTTAACCAGTTTCTCCAAATTGATCAGTAGGTCCTTGATGTCAGGTCTGACACAGTAGGGGCTTAATAAATACCATTTTAATGAATGAACAAACAGCTGAGCCTAGCCTACCTGTACTGTGTAGCAGTACAAAGCAGTAGGTAGAAATTTATAAATCTATCATCCTGTGTCTGAAAAGACACATAATTGCATTTCCCTTGCATTCTGCATTCTCTGGGGGTTACTGCTCAGTTTTTCAAATTCCTAACCCAGAATAGAGTCAGGAGGTCTGAAGGCTCATACCCGCTCTGGGCTCTGCATTGATCAATTCCAGAAGACGTGAGCTTGAGAATTGAAATGTCTCTGCACGCATGGCTTCCATTTCCTTCTCTTTGCCACCAGAGAAAGTAACTTCAGTGAACATGAGCTGTCTTAGTGCTGCTCCTCTCTGATTCTTTGAGGACACTTTTTGAATTATATATTTTTAAAAAATCTTAATTCTCCTAATCTTGATGAGAGCAAGCCTGAACAGACTCAGTGTCTAAATCTGCTACTAAGGTGCATCACCTTGACTGTCTTTGAGACTTCCATGTTTTCTTTGTCCCTTTTGGATGTCATTATTTGAGGAGAGGGGTGTCCTGTTTCTGTCAGTAATGCTGGAAAACAGTGTGTTGTTGAAAGCTTTCTTAGAGCCACACCTTGGTTCTAACTACCATCACTTCTCATCTTGGTTAGAGGATGCTGCTCACTGGTTTCTCACCCTACCTCCTTCCACGGCTTCAGTTATGCTTTTCCGTGGGCCAGGGGTTCTCAAGTTTTTTGGTCTCAGCACTTTTGTGTTCTTTCTATTTTAATAGACTTTAGTTCTTTGAGCAGTTTTAGGTTTATAGAAAAGTTGCACAGAAGGTACATAGAGTTCCCACATATCTCTTCTCACCCAACAGTTTTGTGTTAGTGTATATATTTGTTAAAATTGATAAATCAATATTGATATATTATTTAAAGTCCATAGTTTAACCCTTCACACTCAAATGTATTTGAGAACACAGAAGGGCTTTTGTTTCTTGTATATATCTTCACAAATTGAAACTGAGATATTAAAAATTATAAATGGCATTTCTTTACATTTTTGCCAATCTCTTTATGGCCTGGTTTAATAGAAGACAGCTGGCATCTAATAATTGCTTTTGCTTCAGTCTGCTGGCATGCCACTAGTTACATAGCCACTGTATACTTGTGAGAAAATGAGAGTGAAAAAGGCATGTATGTGTTTGCATTATTAGGAAATAGTTGGAGCTTGTGAATCCTCTGAAAGGGACTTGGGAACTCCCTGATCACACGTTGAGAACCGCTTCCATACACCCAGACGATGCCTCCTTTAACCCCTATTCATCCTTTACGTCACCAGTAGAGATATGTGTTGTCAAGGAGGCCTCTCTTACCTTAGACTAGACCCCTCTGTTCTGCCTTCCCATCACACGCACTTATGTTAGAATATCTGTATTTGCCGCCAGACCATGAGTCCCCAAGGGCAGGGATTGCTCACTGCTGTATGGTGTAGTCCTAGCACAAATGCCCTGCATATAGTTATTGAATCCATGATTGCCTAGGCAGAAGAAATGGAAACTGATATAATTATCGTCCAGGAATTTACTAGTAAAAAGGGAAAAAGAAGCTTGCACATTATTTATACATTAGATTGTGGAGTCCTTGATGACTGGAATTGTGCTTTTTCACTGTATATCATCAACAGGTGTAATTCATGATCAGTAGGTGTGCTGAATGGATGGATATTCAACTCGTGAGTGCATGGATTTAGGGGTTAGATGGGATTTCAAGTAGGAGTTGAGAATCCATTTGATTATATGATTATTGTGTCCTGGAAATTAACTACACTGTTAGTAATTGCTGTCAACTGTGAGTTATGTTTGACACAATGACTTCACATACATGCATTAGGAGCACTTACCGAATGTACATCCTAGATGGGGACATAACAGCAAAACAGTCTGGACTTGGGAATAAATGTGCATTGAATTGAGAATTTAATCTCCATGTGCCATTGCCACCCTGCCATGAGAAGAAGAAATCACTGATTAAACATGTGGCCTAAATGACTAAGAAAGACATAAAATTATGCCAGTTGAATTTTAATGTGTATTATATGTTTATGTTTTTCAGGTAAGGAATTACATTTGGTTCTGCTTGGTTTCCTAAGGAACTTGACAGATGCCGTCTTCTTGCATTTGTTCATAATCTGCCAAATCATGCAAAATATGCTTGCCTCCAAAATTAGGGCTCCAATTGTAAGTAATATGCTCTGTGCTATTTCTTGAGGTAAGAGCTATGGAAGTAATCTGGGTTATATACATTCTCTGCTAGGCTGACTCCAGGGTGTAGTTCGACATACTGACCGCTGCTCATGAGCACCCGTGCTCACGTCATGGCAGAGGCTCAGTGCTGCACATGTCTGTCCTCTGCGCCTGCGTCTGCCCTGTTCGTCCTGCGGGGATGCCTTCCCTCAAATCTCACTCCGTATTTCAAACACAAAACCTAGAGGAACCTTGGAAACATTATGCTAATTGAAACAAGCCAGACACAAAGGGACCAAGAGTGTATGATTCCACTTACATGAAATCTGTAGAATGGACACATTTGTAAAGACAGGTTACCAGGGGTTGGGAGAACGGAAAGAATGTAGAATTACTGCTAAAAATTACAGAATCTCTGTTTGAGGTCATGTAGAAGGGCTTTCCCACCAGTTTTATTGAGATATTACTGAAAAAATTTTGGAAATAGATAGTGGTGATGGTTGCACGCCATTGTGTGTATAACTACTGCATATAAAAATGCAACTGATTTCTGGATACTAATTTTGTATCCTGCTACTTTTATGAATTCATTTACCATTCCTAGTAGTTTCATGGTGAAAGGGGATTCTGTATGTACAGTATCACATCACCTGCAAATAAAGACCTCCTTTTACTTCCTCGTTTCCCATTAGGATGCCTTTTATTTCTTCTTGTCTGGTTGCTGTGACTAGGACTTCCAGTACTATGTTGAATAAGAGAGGTGAAAGTGGGCATCCTTGTCTTGGTCCCATAAGTATTTTACTATACCATTGAAACCTTTGCATCAATACCATCAGCTACATAAGAGTTCATTCTGATCAGACACATTTATTAAAGACCACGTACCGCCATTGATCCTTCTCAGCCTATTTCTGTTTATGCTGATGCCTCCCTTTCATGCATGAACAAGTAGTCCCTGAGCACTCACTGGGTGCCACTCACCTACCGGCCCTCTGAGCTCAGGGAAGCCAGGACTGGGCCTAAGTAGTCAAGTCATATCCTCTGACCTATGGAAAGTAGTTCTGTGCAATGCATTTTTGGAGACACTGGGTGGACGGTGTAGGATTCTGTAACATTCCTCTGGTCCTAAAAGTCTCTGACATAGGACATTCAATTCTAATACTTGAAAACTATCCAGAAGTAACCTGGCCACAAATAAACTACTGTAAGTATTTTCCAGAATCAGCTCTCCTTTTTTCTGTTAGTGGATACTCAAGATATTTTTGGCCTCTCCTAAAAACTTATTTGTAATATAACAAACAATTTGAAAGAGGTGTTAAAAAAAAACCCAACAAAAACCAAGTGCTTCTCCTTACCAGAATTCTGGGGAAGAAGTGTGAAGTGTCATTTTTTTAAGCAGTAGAACAAAGCCCACACACAACAACTGTGTTTCTGGATATATTTTTTTCTTACTTGTAAATTAATTCTCCCAGACTTACTTTTCTTGTATTAACATGGATCCCACTCAAGATTTGAGAACCAACATAAGAAAATGAAGATAGACTAAATATAGGTGCAGAAAAATTACTTTAAGAAAAGCCTTAATGAGACAAGTGGAAATGTTTTTTAGATTTTTTTAAACACTGGCAGAGACAGTATTAGAACTGCTTTTGAAACATTTTTCTGGGTTGTTTTAGAAGGGGGATGGTGGAATATGAACTGAGTGGACAAACATGTAGGAACTTCTAGACTATCTCCTCGCTATACAGTACAAGGCACGTGGTAGAAACTTGATATGCAATTCAAAGAATCAATAGATTGTGAAAAGGTAGAACTTTTATGCTAGGATATGAATATTATCACCACAGGAATAAAGGTATATTCCTTATTTTAATACACGATCTCAAGAAAATTGGAGCAGTGATAATGGGGTGGTGTAACTTGTGTTTGTGTGCCTGTATGTATCTAGCACCCAGGAATGTATATAGAAAGCATTTGGGACTTTTTTCAGTGGTTGATAAAATAGGGCTTATTTTACACTATCTCTTATTTACCCTCCTTTCTTGAAAAGCTAATCTTCATATCTGTTTTCAGATACTTATGTGGGCAGATGTTTCAGAGTTTGTTTACAAACATTTTACAGACATGTTGTCGATCAGCAGGTTTCTTCAGTTAACAGCAGCTTCTTAAGCCTGTTTTCTGTGTTCTGATTGCATGGCAAATGCTATTAGGCTTTCAGAGATGCAGGGACAGAGAAGCTTACGAACTCAGCAGAGTCCAGTGGAAATCTGATAATGAATCTTAGGACAGTTCTTACAGAAAGGAATTCCTTAAAAGAGTGAGAACACATGAAACAGTTGGGCTGTAGGTCTTGTCTCAAATAAGATGACGCTCAGCCATCGTGCAATTACCATTCTAAGTACTGGGCAATGCACACATTTATTCGTACATACTATCTTATGTAAACATCTGCTGCGTTCTGGGAAAAGACACTGTAATCTTTCTAGCTGAGAACAGAGAGTTTCAGAGACAGCAGAACTTGCCAAAGTCTACCTGAAAAATTCATGGTACAGGTCACAGTTCACGCCCTGATATATCATGCTCTGAAGCCCTACTTGCTCTCTTAAAAAAAATGATTTACTTATTTATTTTTGTGCGTTTCATTTTTACATTTCTTTTATTCATTTTAATTTTATTTTTAAATCATGTTTATTCTATTGTAGTTGTCTCAGTTTTTTCCCCCTTTGCCCTCCTTCACCGATCTCCCCCACCCCCCCAGTCAATTCCCTCTCTGCTGTCCATGTCCATGGATCATTCTTACATGTTCTTTGTTTAGTCCTTTCTCCTTCTTTTGACCATTGTCCTCCTACTCCATCTCTTCTGGTTACTTTCAACCTGCTCCAGGTTTCCTTGCCTGTGGTTTATTTTGTTCATTAGTTTATTTTGTTGAATAGATTCCAGTTATAGATGAGATTATATGGTATTTGTCTTTCACTGACTGGCTTGTTTCACTTAGCATAATATTCTCCAGTTCCATCCATGATGCTGCAAAAGGTAGGAGTTCCTTCTTTCCTTTTCTTTTTTAAAATGCAGATTTTATTTATTTATTTATTTCTTTTAATGTCAAAATCCATGATAAAATATTAAAAAATTTAAATCCATTATAAAGTCTCAGCAATTAAAACAACATGACATCAGCACAAAAGTAATCAAGTAGATCAATGAAATAAAATGAGCATTCTAGAAACAAATGTATATATATCTGTCTAACAATGTAATATATGATTAAATTGTTATTTCAAATCAGTGGGGAAAATAAGGCTCATTCAACAAAAAAGGTGCATATACCACTATTACTTGAAGGAAAACAAATATAGAGCCCTATTTCACACATTATACAAAAAATATTCAGGTGAGTTAAAAATCAATACGTAAAATCTCAGGAGTTTTTGGGAGAAAACTCAAAATAATATTTTTCGTACCCTGAAGTAACATATTCAAACCCAGAAGCTATAAAGTAAAATATTGACAATATGACTGTATTAAACATTTAAGACTATATAGTAATATACATATAAAAAAAGTTAAAGGACAAGTACTAGAATAGGAAAGTATTTGCAACACATCTAAAACAGGGTTAATAGATTTTTTTTCTGGCAACAATTCTATAAACATTTAATCAAAAAGTGGATAAAGAATAACAAAAAGTCATTTAAAGCTTTTTAAAAATAATAGAAATAGGCAAGAAATATATAAAACCAGGTTTAGTTTCAACAAATACTATAGTAACAATGAAAATAGCACATCATTGTCACAATTACATTAGTAAGCATTAAAAATATTGATAATATCTAGTATTGGTGATTGTCAAAGGAACTGGGTACTCATGGACTCTTTTTCTTCATTTTCTTCAAGCAGTCCCTTTAGTATATCTTGCAATGCTGGTTTGGTGGAGATGTATTCTTTTAGCCTTCTTTTGTCCGGGAAACTCATTATTTCGCCTTCCATTTTGATTGACAGCATTACTAGGTAGAGCAGTCTTGGTTGCAGGCCTTTGCTTTTTCATTACTTGGAATATTTCTTGCCATTCCCTTCTGGCTTGTAGTGTTTCTGTTGAGAAGTCAGCTGCTAGCTGTATCAGGGCTCCCTTATATGTTACAACCTGCTTCTCCCTTGGTTCTTTTAGGATTCTCTGTTTGTCTTTGATAGTTGCCCTTTTAATGATGATGTGTCTTGGAGTGGGCCTCTTTGGGTTCCTCTTGAATGGGATCCTCTGTGCTTCCTGGACATGTGTGACTTTTTCCTTCCTCCAATTAGGGAAGTTTTCCATCATTACTCTTTCAAACAGGTTCTCTATCTCTGGTTCCTCTTCTTCTCCTTCTGGTATCCCTATTATAAGGACATTATTATGTTTCAGGTTGTCCTGCATTTCCCTAAACGCTCCTCATTCTTTTTGAGTCTTTTTTCATTTTCTTGCCTTTCTTGGGATCTTTTTTCTACTTTATCATCCAGCTCACTGATTTGACCCTCTGCGTTATCTAGCCTACTTTTGATTCCTTCTACTCTATTCTTCAATTCAGAAATTGTATTCTTCATTTCCTCTTATTGGTAGTTTCTCTATCCTTTTTCATGCTGATATAGTATGCAGTAAGTTCCTCGTAGTTTCTGTGTAGTTTTTTGTAATTCTTTCTGAGCTCACTGAACTCATTGAGCTTCCTTAGAACCGTTGTTTTGAACTCCATATCTGATAGTTTACTTGCCCCTATTTCACTTAGTTTTCTTTCTGGGGATTCCTCCTTTCCCTTTGACTGGGGGGATGTTTCTTTATCTTCCCATTATTTGTGAGGCTCTTCTCTTTTGCTTCTGCTTCTTAAATTGATCTGTCTTGATTTCCTGACTTTGTGGTGTGAACTTCTATGGTAGGAGACCACTGTTTTTTACTTTCTGGATCTGCGTCTGATGATATCAGATGTTGACCCTGTCTGACCTTAGGCAGTCTGTTCGAGAGTTCCAGGAATCTACTGTCTGTGGCTGTCTCCTTCAGCTGTTAATCTAGTCACTCTGCACTCAGGAGGCCAGGCTAGAAACACCACAGGGTGGGCCCGAGGCCCTCCTAGGGGCGGGGTTCTTGGGTCCTCTCTCACTGCTGCTGCTCAGGGGAGTGGTCTGCCTGAGCAAGATGGTTGCTACCATCTGGAGGATGAGTCAGCACCGGGGTCCTGCTGGCTTACTCTCTCTGTTCTCTCCCCAAAGCCTCCTTCCCTTGTCTCTCTTCAGGCGTCTCCAGCCCACTCTGCCCCTGCCTTTGCTGGAGACCAGGGTAAGTGACAGTTAGATTGTTCTAAAGCTGATTCTTCTGTCTGTCCGAGGTTATAAGGCTCCTCTCTCGCTATTGTTCAGTTGTTCGTTCCAGGTGATTTCTCCCCAGTTTAGTTGTAAATCCAGGTTGGTACTGGGAGGAGGTCAGTGTGACTTCCACTCACTCCTTTGCTGTTCTGATTCTCCCTAAAAATGATTTATCGAAATGAGAAGCATGTTTGGGATGTGTTAGGTTTTTCTAAAAGGAAAAAAAATACATGTGTTCTTTCAAAGCATGGGCACTAGAATTGTGGGAATCATCTCTTAAAATTAAATGTGATGATGTAGAGTCTTTGACATGGTGTCTGATGCACCCTTAGTGCTCCCTATGTAATGCCCATTGTTGCTATTATTTTTGTCATTGATACATAACAACAGGAGCCTTTGAAGAACAACCTTTGTTGTTCTTGCACTTGATATAGTGGGTATGCCTTTTAGAAATGGGTAGGAGTCAGGATTTCCATGGTTCAGGTCTCAGCATTGTTATGGGCATGTGACCTTTGGCCAGCTCATTAGCACTCAAAGTTTCACTGGGACAATGGGGATAGTAATTGTCCTAATCTCCTAGGATTCATGCCACGATTAAATCAAATGTTAGGGTGATGTATGAAATTTACCTTGCACAATGTCTGGCACTTAGAAGATGTTTTTAGTGTCATTTTTAGTCACTAGTGTCTTTTATCAGTTGATTGTTATAAGAACCTCAAAGGCACCCCCAATGGAAGCTGATCCATGGCGTTCCCTGGCAGAAATAAGAATATGGGCTGCTGGGTGATTGTGTGTGTGTACACAGGTGGGAGTACCAGTGTGTACCCTGTGTACTCAAGGCTTTGGATAAACACGAAAACCATTACAAGTCTTCTTGGAGGATATTGACAGGATGTGTGCTGGTTTCAATGTACACTTGTGATTTAAACACTTTGGTACTAGAGTGAGAAGATGTGGCCTGAAGCCATTGACACAAAGAGAAAAGAAAAGTGGAGAGCTTTTGAAAACACTGTTGCTTGCAGTGAGTTTTTCTCAAGTTAGAAAATTGTAAGGGGATGCAGATCTATTTTTAGGAGGTCTAATGAGGCTGGTTCCATGGGCTAATATGTGTGCATGCGTGCGCGTGCGTGCGTGCGTGCGTGTGTGTGTGTAGTAATTGGTTAAGTGAAACTTCAGACTTGGGCCTTCACCGATTTCCAACCTGGCACATGGAGCTGGAGCGATGTTCATAAGCAGAATCGACCACCTCACTTCCTTGTTTGAGACCTTTTATTGGTTCTATTTGACATGACTCACCTGGACCTTTGTGATCTGACCCCAGCTGCCTACTCATCTAAAATCTTCATTTCCTGCCTTTCGGAAGAGTTGGAAGGCTGGGCTACATGTGGCAGCAAGTGGCAGTGAAAAGAGTGGCTGAAGTTAGGCATTCAAGTTCCACAGCTCACTGATGCCACTCACCTGGAGCTATGGACATTTGCCAGGCGTGAAAGAAGGTGACCTTGGTGTCTCCAGGACAGTGTTATAGCGCCCCACTGCCACAGTCCCACAGCACTCTGCTCACCCCTATTGGAGCTGTGCAATTAGAGGAAACTTACATAATTATTTTGGGGCCATTTGGATTGCCAGTGACTAGCATGTTACTGGGTTTTAACTCAAGGTGTGTTCGGTGACTGTGGATTAGTTCTAAAGGTTGACTTGTCTCTTACCTAAAGAAATTTACTTTTGTTATTCATTTTGGGCAATCTGCCTGTCTGTTCACCCATCCACTCATCCATTTTAAAAGGCTTGAAGCAAAGAACATTAATAATCAGGTGTTTGTAATGTTTGGTGAATGATGTTGTCTTTGAAATTAATAGCATCCTATTTAAATGGGAGCGCTGTTCTTTTCACCTGGGGCTCTATTGATCTAACAATCACCACCTGCAATTTGCAGATAGGTGAGGCTTCTTCTCTTTCTGGGAACTTTTCCATATGGGTTTGAGGTAGAATGATATAAATGAAACCCCCCTTGTGGTGAGAATTCACTTTAAAAAATGTCAGTGTTAATTCTTGAAAATTCTGTGTGTCTGAGTTCTAACTGTTAGAGCATCTTGTGTAAAGATATGAGTTTGATTGCAGCTTGGGTACTTGCTTATGGTGAAAGCTTGATCAGGCCATTTAAGCTCCAGAGGCCTCCATGAAATCTGACCATGGGTATATGAACAGCAGCCTCATAAGACATCTGGAGGATTTATTGACATAGGCCTGGCATAATGCCTTTAACATTCTAAATATTTAATTGATGGTTAAATATTATCTTTAACTATTAATTTGTATTGAAATGTGTAATTTCTTTTGTTGTAAATGAGAATTAGCAAAGAAGGGCTCTTTAATTGTGGAGTCTCCTTGGTCAGTATGTGTTGCCTACTTTTGGTCTTCAGTGGACTTTTGGTCTTCAGTGATCACCATTGATTTGCTGCTCTGGTGCCTGGCAATTACTTTTTACACCAGCTCAGGGAGTTTCCAGTGGGTCAGAAGGATCCCTAGCAAGAGATGTGGATGCCAAATTCAATGCTCTCTGTGCATCAGTGAAGCCTTCAGATTGCCCTTGTCCCTTCGACAACATTACTGATTCTTCTGATCTATAATTTCTATGTGATACAGCAAGTCCATGGAATCCCAGTGTCCCACAATTCTGATTGGCCCTGTTTTCCTCTAACTGCCTACATCACCTTAGGTATTACTTCCAGTATTTATGTTTCCTGTTGACCTCCTGTCCTTAAAAAAAAACAACAAACATAACTTAAAAAATATGGGCTTTACCCACCTTAAAAAAGAGACCAAAACTATACGACTTCTGCTTCCATTTGCCTATTATTAGAACATTTACAGACAATAATTGATAAAGTGAGATTTTAAACCAAGCAGCCTGTATGGCTCCCATTCATTCATTTTCAGGGGGACAAAAAGAAATGCTGGAATATAGCACAGTCCCAACGGGGATCTGAAGAAATCTTTGGAGGTTAAATGATATCCATAGGTCTTTAAATTTAACTTAATACCTCTTTGAGGAGTAACTTATTGTTAAATAATCAGTAATTATTTGGCCAGATTTTTAAGTAAATTATGTGTACATGCACATGCATTCTTTAATATAGATAGAGGAACTCTCATGTGAATTGCAGTGGTTGGTAGGATAATTTTAGGATTTGTTCTCTCTTTTTTACTTGCTTTCTTTCTCTTTTTTAGAGCTGTTAACTTAGATTTAATACTGGATTTAGCACCCCAGGAATTTCTAATAAATGCATAAATATATTGAAAAGGATTGGGTCCTTTCATTAGATTTCAGGAAATGTGCTTCCTTCAGGAATCTTCAAAGGTCATGTATTGAAGGTGGGAACAGTCAGTAAGGAGTTTTTAATGTTGCTGAAATAGAGATCTGACTAATGATAGCAAAGGTTATCTAGATAAGACAGTCTATTTAACCTGCAAATGAAAGCGAGTTGGCATCTTGTCAACCTGTCTTCTTTTGCTGAATCTATTCCATATCCCATGGTCTGTTGGCTGTAGACAAGATGGACTAAGCACATGCACTTATTTTTGAAAAAGATAAATGGATGTAAGAAAGGGCAATTATACCAATAGGAAGGATAGATTGGAGTTTAAATCTAACCCAAGGTGGGAAAAAGTAACAGTAGGAATTAAGACTGAAACTTCTGGGTTTAACCACACCTCGACCTGCATTGATCGCCTTTCCCCGAGGGAGGATTAATGACAGCAGTGGTATTGGGGCACGCGCCCCGCCCCCCGCCCCGCAGATGTGACTCTCTTCCCTTGCCTCCCTTTCCTCCTTGGGAGTGCCCATCTAACTCTCTGTCTTTTGAGATTTTGGACTGAGCCAGCAGGGGAAGAAATAGCCCAGAATATTAGAGTGATTAGTTTATGCTTTAATATGCTGTAGAAAGCCATTTTGTTTTAAAATTAAAATGAAACACCCAATGAAGGGACTGTCTGAAGATTGAAGCAACCTTCAAATTACCACATCTGCTGCATCTGTTGCTATCAGCCAAATGTCTTTTGATAGGATGACTCTCATTGTAGGAGAGATGGATGAGTTTTTCTTCTCTGTTTTTTCTCCTAGTTTGTCGTTGCCATCATTAGATGATCTTACGGTAGGTGGGTCTGCTCTGGTGGGCTGCATCCAATCTATTGTCATGATTTTTTTCCCCCAATACAGTGCTTTGAGGTAATTTAAATATATGAAACATGGAAATTTTTATATAAAGTTTTTTGACTTTTCTTTAAAAAATCAGGTGATTTGCAACCTTGGGTCCACATAATCAGCAAGAACCTCTTTTCTGGGTGTGAGATCTCCGGTTTGCGACAGTCCTTACCATCCCCTAGTGTTTTTATTTTTTTTAACATTTTATATATTTATTTTTAGAGAGAACGGAAGGGAAGGAAAAGCAGACAGAGAAAAGCATTGATCTGTTGCCTCTTGCATGCCCCCAACTGGGGACTTGTACTGCAACCCAGGCATGTACCCTGACTGGGAATCGAACCTGCGGCCTTTCAGTTTACAGGACTATGACGCCCAGCCCACTGGGCCACAGCAGTTAGGGCATTCCTCCAATGTTTTTTATACCTAGTTCATTTCTCTTATTTGAGTTTCTAATCACTGAATTTAAGAATCACTGAGTCATAGGTTTTAGGACTTAGAGACACTTTTTAGAGAGCAGAAAGTCCAGTACCTACAGGTAATGGATGTGTAAACTCCAGGAAGTAGACAAAACCTGGGGCAATGGGCTATATTGGGTTAATTATGCTTAATTGTGATGTACAATCTATGGCAAGATTTTTGCATGATTTTCTCATGATAGTCGAAATGTAAAAAACCTACACTTCAAGAGTTCAGAATCTTATATGCAAGAAATCCTCATTTTAGACCTATTTCACATTCTTGTTTGCTAAGTCATCAGTGAATAAAAAGTGTGCAATGATGTGAAAATTGAGCAGTCCTTTTCCTGCTGTAATATTGATATCCTCTAGAGGGAAATAGAGAGCAGCTTCAGGTTAGAGTATGGGGCTTAGCTACTGGTTTGGAATAATTCAGAAACCTTTTCTTCTCTCTGTTTGCCTTGCAAGATAATCCTGGGAGCAAAGAGAGTTCTTGGAACATATGGGAAGAGGGAGGAAAAATGTGTCTTCTGCTAGTATTGTTTATTAGTGCCCCTAAGAATCATTCAAATAAGAAGTGTGTGTGTGTCTAAACTATTTTTGTAAATTTTTGTGTTTTTAAGTCAGAGTAGCCAAATACAACCTGCATGTGTGTGTTACTTGGCTGCTAAGTGCCAAGCAACTGGACTGTAATTCTAACACAGAGATGCTGTCAAGAGAGGCAGGAGCTTTTTCACTCTAGATTCTATTGTCTTTCTTAGATTTGTGACCTCTTTTTGAAGCCAAGTATGAATTAATTTTATTCCTGAACAAATTAGCAAGAACTAATTTGCTCAACAGATTTACATGGTTACTTTTTACTAGGAAGCGATGTAATTTAAAGGGGTAGAGTTTTCACAAAACTTAAAATAGAATTGTTTATTAATTTAATTAATGAACATTTGTCATCTTAACATTATATCTGAACCCCAGATAACCATCGCCAATTATATTACATTGGCTGTTGGTAAAATCTGGAGACTTATTCTGCCCTGTGCTTACAGATGCAGCAAGAAAGGCGACTACATGTTATGTTCCAATTTGGTTATGGTCAATTTTAAATGTTTTTCTTAGCATCAGGCCTTGATTTCTGGGGATAAATATGTACAGTTGCTTGATGCCTGAGTTATAAAAAGTAACATTTACTTATTTAAAGCACTGAAATTGTTAATTTGTGCATGATAATGTAAATTTCTTTATATGCTGCTAGAATCCCATTTTAGCCCAATTGCAGTCACATGTTAGATTTGGCTGTGTGATGGCATTTTTAGCTGCGACATGGCAAACAGTCACCCCCATTTCTCCTTTGGAGCTATACCACTCTGAGGACACATTTTCTTCATGGGAGTATTTGTAAATTTTAACTTTTCTTCATATTACCACCCATTCAAAATGGATATTTAAATCACCTTCCAGGAAAACTGAATGAAATACCCTGTTGCATTTTGGTTATCTTTTCAGTTATCCAATCAGTGAATTTTGGAGTTGGATGATATTTCTAGAGGTAATTTCATTCATCCTGTTTCTTTTCAGTGAACATGGTGAAACTTGCTATGGAGATGATCATCTCTCTAATTAAAGACAATGAATGAGAAATCTGAGGACAGCTCATGATAAGTCATTCTCTCTTATACCCCTGACACTTTAGCATCCCACTATATTCAAGCTTTAGAGCAGACAGAAGATGTGAGATTACTTTTCCTCCTTTAATGGCTGTTTGTTTGTTTGTTTTTTCATAGATACACACTTCCATCCTCTGAAATATCTGTGGGATACACTACTTCCTGGCTTCCCCAGTAGCCAGCCCCACTGTGTTTCTACAAACAGAACCATGATTTGTAGTTAGGGGGCACAATTACTTGGTCTCAGGTAAAGTAGGCAGTGGTGCTTCATGAATCATGATTAGTCTCAGCCAGTCTGCTTAACCCATTCTGCTTCCACAGCAAGTGGTCTAGAGTTGTATATGTGGCCCAGCTCTGGCCAATGACACATAAGGGGAAGTGGGAGTGAGTCCCTTCCTGGGAAAGAAAAAGACAGAGGCCCATGAAAATAAATTCTTTTGCCTCTCTTGTTTATCATTGTGAAGGAAGATATGTCGCTTTGAAATACAGCAGCCATATTGTAACAATGAGGAAACAGGCTTGAAGAAGAAAAGTAGCATGCTGAGGATGGTGGTATAGAAGGAGAGAGCTGTGTCTTTGACAGCATTGTTGAATACCGGCGTTGTCCTTAGGGACCATCTCCCTCCATATTTCTATGAGGAAAATAAACCACTCGTTATTTAAGCCACTGTTATTCAGGGATTCTCTTATTTGTTGCCAAAAGCATTCCTAACTCACACACCATCTAAAAGGCAAATTATGTAATGGCGATGTTCACCAATTCAACTAGATAAAAAGACATTAGTATATTTTGTTTCAATATGCTATTCTGTAAATATTATTTTTCTTTTGGCTTGGAATGAAAGGCAGATGTTGAGAAATGTAATTAGACTATTAGTATGTGTGGCCAAATTTTAATTTTTAGTTGAACATGAGGCCCTAAAATACTTGGCAACAGAAAAAAAATAATCTGGAATTTCTTACTGAATTAAATCATCCTATACCAATGAATAACCAAAGATCAGAGCTAGCACGATTATATTACATGGTGATTTTAGTTGCTGTCTTTTGTTGTTAACCACTTGTTTTAAAATCTAGCCCAGTCTTCTGCTTAGACTGGAGTACTGCATATACAGTAAACTGACTCAGAGGTTCTTGCAGGAGGCTCTGGTTATGGCTTGGTTCCCAGAGCAGCTGGAAAGGTCAGGAGGTAGAGTTCACTTTCGTTAGTACTGGGAGCCTTAAAGATGGGTTCCAGAGAGGGCCAGCATGGGCTTGCTCGAAGACTTTGGCCTTGCTGGGAAGGGCTCCTCTCAGCCTTAGATTCAGCATTATTTCTAAACCTGAATGGCAGGCGCTTAATCCACTTATAAGTTTAGAAAAACAAACAAGTCACAAGTGACTGGATAAAATGTCAGTGTTGTATTGTTTGTTGTACATAATATTATTCCCAAAATGTTAAAACATACTGACTTGATGTGATTTGAGCCAAATTCAAACTTTTGTACAAACTATATTCTAAAACCAGCAAGAATTACCGAAAACTTTCAACTAGGAAATATTTTTTAATGAATATATTCATTTACTAAGATGTAGGTGTAGACAACCTCAAAGTAGGCTGACAGTGTAATAGAGATCTTTTGGTGGCTGCTGTAAGGAATAGATGAGCACTTTGTGATTAGTGTGTAAGGTTCTGTATAAATATATTTCTATATTGTTTGTTCTCTTCAGATTGAATTTGCACTCCCACCCCCACCAGTTGTTTGTTAATTGCTAATCTGTAGACCAGAATTTTTTTATTGGATAAAGGAGAATACAGATTCAGATTACCAAATCCAAATTTTTATAAACTCTGATCTAATAGGGTCAGAATTGCTTAGGTTTTACTGTTGCTTCTTTTTAATCTCAGGAGTTTTTAAACATGGTAAGTTATTTTGTGAGGAGCTGTCATGTGAGTGTTGATGAAGAACCAAGGTAAAGCATTACTGTTTTTTAAAATAATTGGCTTTGATACATGCTTGAGTTCTACTAGAGGAATCATGCTTATGTAGTTAAAATTGTAAGTTTTATCACCAAGGTTTTTTTTTTTTTTTTAAGATTCAAAAGAAGGATGTTAAGAACAATGGTACCCTAGGCGAAATACTATTTAAAGCACGTGTTTCTTTTTTTGCATTGTTTCTTTGGGATGACCGTATCTCTTCGGACAAAACTGTGTGAAGGGTGAAGTGCATCCGTGTGACAAACATCTGGTCATTCCTTAGCTGGTGAATACTGAATGTGACTCCTCCCTCCAGGATTTGGGTTTTGAGGCCCTGAGGTTTGAGGAGATGTCTGCCGTGTTTAGGCGTGAATTATACCACTTCATTGCTCTAACCTCTTTCTTGCTGTTTTTCACACAGCAGCACACATGTGTAACAACAGAAATCATGGCATGGTGTTTTCCTGCTAAAACTTGCTGAGTAGATTACCTCAGATGAACATCCAATTTGTTACCAATTTATTACCACAACGTGCAGCCCGCGTTGTCTGTTCCTGCCTGGGTCTCTGGCTGTCTCTTGCTGTTTCTCTGTCTTGGACAACACTCCAGCTGCACTGGCCCTGTTCCTGGTTTCTCCTCCGCTCCTGTGCATCTCAGAGCATTTGTGTCTGTTTGCCTGGTAAGGAAATCTCTTTTTCCAGATCTTTGCTTTCCAGTCTTTTTCTCATGGCCTTGAACATAACGCCTACATTACCTCCTTCGAGTAGCTGCCACATCTTTATCACATTACCCAGGCTGATATATCACACTTACAAACATAACATAATTTTCCTTCTGAATTTATTTTATATATCAGTATTTCTGTTGTCCATCTCCCGCTGTGGAAATGGAAGTTCCAGCCTGCCTACCTCGTTTATTCATCTTGTCTGTCTGCAAGCAAGACTGGGTTTCGCAGTGGCTGGAGTGCCTGTATACTCTCATAAATACTCCTCGAATGAAATGAACGGAAAGGAAACGTAAACAATGTACATATATACGTGCGATATCTTAGAAGAGAAATGGGAGAATTAATTTAGGCCATCCAAATATGCTATTAACTTCTCCTGACCATAATCAGTCAGCTCAATCATAAAATATCTACCTCATTAGGAACTCCATCTAGAATGACTCTCCTTTTCTTTTTAAATTTGTTTTTAAAGTAATAATTCAGATGTAACTCAAGTGCTTATTGAAGCCCCTTCATTCATCAGGTAACACAACTTAAGTGCTTAAAGCACCCATTCCTAAATTGTTGTGTGCACTATTAATCCTGATGAAACTTCATGAAAAAGTGTGTTGTCAAATAAGTTGGTGAAATACTGAGGCAGGGACCCTTCAGGTCCCTGTTCGTCCCTGTTTGGGTGCCAGCTGAGGTGGGAGTGTGGGCTCTGATCCCACAGAATCTGTCCCAGGGTTGTCATGGATGGAGGGAAATAAAATGAGTCGTCCCAGAAACTTCTCTGTCTGCCAGGAGAGGGGAACGGCTCTTCCCTCTAGTGGAGAAGCAATCCAAGCCCCTTTTTCCAAAGCCTTTTATTGAAAGGGTTATCAATGGGGCTAGGTAATAGGAATGTACAAGTGATCCCATTACATCAGTATGTTAATGTTCACAGATAATAGATGATGTTGAGGAAAACAAATGGCAGTAACACACCGATTTACATGGGTCCATTTACATGGGTCTGAGACGGGATGAGTAAACATGAGGGTGTAAATATAAGGGCACCAAAGGGTTTAGGGTTAGGGTCTGTGAATAATGTACATTTCCAACCCAGCATGAGCTGGTTATCATAGCTTTTGAGGGAAAAACAAAGCATGCTTCAAGGAATTTACTTCTAGGCCTGATTTCCCCTGGGAACTGCCAGATCCAGTTTAGGGCTGTCTCCAGTTTTGTTTCAAACCTGAGCCAGGTCGGGGGAGGGCAAGGCACAGGAAATAAGGAGACTTTTTTCAGATAGAATGAGGACCCTGGCCATATTGAAGCTGAGGGGTGAGGGTCTTTCGCCCTTTCTGTGTCCCCCAAGTTTTTTCCCTGATGCCCATTGCAGCCGTGCCTGTCTTAGGTTGTCCCTTCCATTGAAGGGGTCTTGCCCATTATTGACTAACCCGCCATCTTTCAGGGCCAAGCAGGGTGATGTGAGGGAGGCAGGGGGGACAGGTTTTGCCTCCTTGATTAGCTCCAGCCTTGGTCCCCTCTCGCCTATCGTTGGGGCTACAGTTCCTGAAACCAGAAAGGGTGTTTCCCAACAAAATACAATGGTACGATAATTCCTTTAGTAGATGCCATTAGCATGTTAAAGAATTTTTCAAATTTCCTCAGTGACAGAATCTCTATTATTTGTTTCTCAACATTTACATTATTTGGCCACAGAATCTCCTCTATCCTATGTATTTTGTTTTCTTCCAAACTCCTGTTAACATTATGTGGAACTAACTATATTCTCACAACGTGCCTTCCACCTTTTGCATGCCATGGCTGAAATATGCCATGGCGATATCTGCATGATCCTGTGGAGTGAATTTAGAGCCCAGACAAGATGCACATAGGCTGAGACTGTCCTAAAGCCTTCAGCTGCCCAAGTGTCCACCCAGGACCCTGAGCACTGAGGGCATCAGTTTATCTAGGAGCCCTAGGAGCTGTATTTTATAACACACTTATGGATAATGGTCTATAGACTTTATTTAGGCCTTCTTTCATATTAGTGTGTCTAGAAGACTAATTCTGTCTATTTTTGAGATATCATCCATTAACTGAGAAATGCATTATTCAGAGATGTCTAGGCTTTGAATGCTGCAGAAACTTGGTGCCCCTATAAGAGAACATGGTAATTTATACATGCCTTATGGTCAGATTATCAAAGATTTGGTAGCATTTCTAATAGTTATCCAGTGCCAGAGATTCAGCGTCTTTACCAGATTGAATGACTAGCATCCCACACAATGAATATTCTTTTCTCCTAGACTGCCGTTTTGGCATAATTTAATCCAAAAGCAAGGCTTCACATTGTGAAATATTAAGCTAAGCTGTTTTATATGAAAAGCATTGAATTATTTTATTCTCCAGGTGGCATAGTTTAAATAAGATGGAAGTGTAAATCTAATCAACCACAAGACTATGTCTATTTTATACTGTATAGCTTCTTTAAAAAAGACTGATTCATGTGCTGCAGTAATTCATTTAATCTCAACAAGCTTTTGCATAATTTTATATTTCTCTACTCTACCCTTTTTGCCAAGACTCTGTTCACATAAATCACTTTCCTCTGTTATACTGGCTTCAGAAAATATTTGAAAAGCAACTAGTCTCTTAACCCCTTAAATAATCATTTCTCTTTTCCTTTTTTATATTACTAATTAAATTACTGGGAATCAAGCTTTTTGAGATGAGTTTCCACATATTTCCGTTATGCACAGAGTTTTTTTTGGAAACTGAAGTGCCGGATCACTTGTGTATGATCATCGACTAAGGTTGTGCCACGTACATTTAAGTTGGAATGAAGTGTGCTGCCGCTCATTCCAGCATTTGGGCAGAGAATGAAGGATCCGCTGATTCTTTTCTTTCCACTCCTTTAGCTTGTCTCACTGAAGTCCCCTCTATTCTTCCTTTTCCATTGCTATGCCAGAGGACCAAAAAGCTAGCACCATGTTTGCTTTCCAGCCTTTGTTTCAGAATAGCTAATGATATAAATGTAATTGTCATGGTATGATCTTCAAAGATTTGGTTGAGTTAAAAATCTACTTCCAAACTGTAGGAAATTTTACATCAGCTTTTGCTGACTTGAGACAATGGAACACAAACAACAAGATACCACGTGGGTGGTGCTGGAATAAAAACTTCGGATGTTTATTCGTCTTTTTATCTATGATGTAAGCTCAATTATAATACTAACACTGAGGCATATCCTATTACTCACTTTGTTTTTCAACATGGGGGCACACAGAAGTTAAGTAATCTCTTTAAGGTCACACAGTGATAGAGCCAGGTTTTAAAACCAGGCATTGTGGTTCCAGAGTTCACATACTTAACCATTGTATTATCTTGTCTCAGTTGAATGACTTAGTGATAATTGGGAGGGATACAGTATCAAGCTGTGTTACATTGGAATCTTATTTAGAAGGTTTTTTGTTTGTTTTTAGTAGGTTGAAAAACTGAGTTCTTTGACCCAGATCCTGGGCCTTGAGATTTTAAAATAAAGTATGGAGATTTGAGCTGTGGTTTTCATTAGTGCTGTGTTTTTCATAGGGATAATTTATTTAAAAAAATATTTATTGAACACCAAGTATGTGCCAGGCATTATCCTAGATAATGGAGATTTAGCAAAGAACCAAAAAACAGGGGAAAAAAACCCCTCCTCTCAGGTAGCCTGCACTGTAGTGGGCAGTACTGATTGATCTTCTGAGCCAGGTATACAGTACATTCCCTACCCAAAGACTTTGTACCTATGATCATACTCGGGTGACTCAGAACAATCTGCCTAAAGGATTTTCCTCGGGACTGCTGAAGAATAACTTGAGCAAGTCATTCTGGCAAGAACCTCAGAGATGAGACTGAATCACTCAGACATCTTCAGTGTGGTGGTGGTTTTTTTGTTGTTGCTATGGTAACCACTTTTCTTAGCATCCCTCTCCACCATTACATCATAATTTTGACAGGACAATGTGAGTTTATGTACAACACATGTACTTTTATAAAGCCTGCTTGTGGTGGAAGAAAACTCTAATATGTGTATTGTCTTTTTTAAGATTCACAGTGTTCAGCCTAATTAAAGCTATCTGTACATGCTTATAATTGTCAGTGCTTTGCTTGGAGTATCCAGATTGCTTTGTTTGAAATGATGGTATGTCTGCAGGTGATGGGATTTTTTATATAGGGCTTGAGTGTCAGGTTTAGTATGATTAGAGTGACCATCCTTACCAGCTTGCCTCAGTAATACATGTACCAGGATGGCTCATTCCATGCAGGTTGTCTTGGCCTATTATCAGTAGCACCCCCTTCACTCTCAGATGTTTTCTGGTTTGGATGAAAAATTACAGGGAAATCCATGCCACAAGGAACATGGAATGAGATGGGGCTGAGCCCCCCAGCCCCAGCAAACGTGGAAAATGAGAGGACAGTTGATGTGTTTATGATTTACTCTCTCTCCAAAGTCAGAATTTCAATGATTGTGTTTTGGGGTGCTGGTAGATATCTTAGCTAAAAGTGATGATAGTATTTTTTGCCTCATTGTCCTTGAAACCCTAGGAAGACCACAGTGTAGGGTTGCCTCCTGGAGGCAGGTTGGCAGAAGCATGATAAGAACAGTATGGTGGGTTTAGGCAGAGAAGACCTGAGAGATCCTGTCAGTCTTGAGCATCCTGGGCTACCACCTGGCGTGAAAGGGAAGTGGACATGTTCTTTGGCCGGGGGCGGGGTGGGGCTGTGGGGGGTGGGAGGGGCGGTTGCTTAGGTTGTAAGGAGAAAACCAGAGGATTTGTGATGGGGAAGACTTAGGGAGCATGGGATGACAGCCTGGAGGGTGCAGCCTAAGTAGGCTGGACAGGCCTTAGCTGGAAGGTAGGACCACGGCCTAGATAGTTCGCCAGAAGTTGGGAGAGTTCAGGTGGGATGGAGCTGGAAAAGGAGGACACAGGGCTCAGGTTGTGCTTGGAGAGCAGAGTGAGTCACCTGGGGTGGAATTCAGTGTCCAGCCCTGGGCAAACCCAGGGAGGTAAGATGCTTTGTGGCAGAGATCAGAGGACAAAGAGACCAGCACAGGGCCCTACTCCCCACTGCTGCAAGATCGAGTAAGTCTGCCCTATACCTGGCTGTCTTCCTGGGCGTTAGCAGGGATCAGAGGAAAATGGAAGGCATACAGGTTGCATTCTCATGAATGAGATGGATTCTTTCTTTTAAAACGTATCCCTGTGCCAGGCACTGCTCTGCGTACTGGGGACACATCAGTAAAAAATACCTGGAAGAATCCCTGCCATTGTTGGGGTTACATTCAATGGCTTTACTCAAGGACCTCATGTAGACCATAAGAAGTTGAAATACTGTTAACAGTAAGTTTATACTACTCAGCCATGGGGCGAGGGGGGAAAAGGAGAACTCTTAAGGAAAACTTAATAAACTATAGGAAGTTAAGACACTGCATTTATTCTTGCTGTCTGAGTAGAAACATTTAAAAAATTGACACTGAAATAAAATTAGCAGAAAACTAAATATGTAAGAATAAGAGATTGAGTAGGTAAGTTATGGTACATCTGTAATAAAATACTACGTATTAACAGTGATGTCACAGATTAATATTAACTGGAATGGAACAGTATTCACAATGTATAGTGTAAGTTATAAAAAACTAGTTATAAAATAGAATGATATTTGATTGCTTATTAAAATATTTAATATGTATTACATACACTATGTTTTACAAAAATGGAATTATAGTAAGTCTAGATACATAGTATATATGTATACCTTGCATGTGTTTTATATAATAAATAATGTAACCCACATGTACTTTATATGCATGGTCTGAACAAATCCATAGCAGTGTGTTTATACAGGTTAGCCTCATGTGGATGCTCTAGTCTTTGTGGATCTCCTTGTATCTAGCTGTCTTCTGATGTTTCTGTCATGAATATGTAATATTTTGCTTTAAAGTTATTTTTCAGGGGATTTCTAAAAATCATTTTTAGCATCCAGAAGTTGAGGGCATTTGCATTGTGTCCTTTCTTTTTAGGGCTGTGTGCTGCTGTGGGCATTCAGCACAGGAGCACGTAGCCTGGGGTGAGGAGCCGAGAGAGGGCAGGGGGAGGGGGTTGACACTGTCTCTTAATGGTTTGTGGAAGGAGGGAAGGAAAGAGAAAGGAAGGAGAAACAAACAAAGGAGGGAAAATACTGAAAGAACAGGTGGAAGCCTGTGAAGGATGCCTAGTGATACCTGACCTGGGAAATGTGAATCCCGAAAGGACCAATATGTTGTTTCTGGGAGATTCATATAAAAAAGATTTAGATTTCACTTTTTATGTCGTCCCCCTTAGTGCTATGTTAATTTCCAGGTTCCTCTGCCATGTTTATATGTGAATCCCATAGTGGTTTGACTTCGTATGTGCACAGAGATCTGTATCCTTGATCACAGGCCACTTGGACTGTTTGTACCAGAGTTATGAAAACATGAAGAAATGTGAAGTCAAGGCGCATTACTGGTGCCCATGCTTTGCAGAGAGATACGTCATGGAAGTGATTTGAAACGATATAGCAGACACTCCACAGAACTCAAAGATTGTTTCATCCCCCTATCCTTCTGGACACATGTACTTTGAAGAGAATTGTATCAGGTTCTCAGAGTGATCTTTTTCCCCACCATTTTAGGAAGCTATGTTTTAGATCCAGCCACAGTGCTCCTGGCAGTGCTGTAGAGCTTACCTCTATTGTTTGAGTGACTGCTCATAGCACTCTTAAAAGGAAAATCTGCATTGACCAAATTCATTCACATTTACTTCAAACAACAGTCTATCAGTTATATTTTATTGTGACCTCTTGAAAAACACCTTGATAGGGTATTAATAGACCAATCAATTCATAGTTCCACGTGGAGGTTTGGAGGTGTGGAGACCTGTGTATGGAAGGTGTTATGTTCGTAAAACCCTCCAAAATAGCTCCTTGTCCACTGGGTTAGAAAGAATCTACTGCTATAGCAACACTTAAAAAAAAAATTCTTTCTTATATTGTTTCCTTTTGGTGACTGCCTCCCACTATTGCTTGATAGTGTATGTGGAGCTGGAGCCGACTCAGCCCAGGAGAGGGTATGCGACCACACTCAGCCAATCAGGATAGGGCTCCATCCTCATAGCCACCGCAGTTACTTCAGGAGTCAGGGCATGACCCGCACTGGCCAGTCAGAATCAATAGGACTTTCGCCAGACCTATCAAAGAAGGGGTTTCTGAGATCGAAAGTTGTTACTTGAAGCTGTGTGCAGCCACATTATATGTAGGGAGCTCTTACTTGTCAATAAAGCCAAGCAAAGACAAGACATGTAGAGAAAAGGTGTCAATATTACATTAAGACAGAGCACAGTTAGCCCAGGCTGGTGTGGCTTAGTGGTTTGAACACCAACCTGTGAACCAAAGATTCACTGGTTTGTTTCCCAGTCAGGGCACATGCCTGGGTTGCAGGGCAGATCTCCAGTGTGGAGCATGCTAGATGCGACCACACATTGATGTTTGTCTCCCTCTCTTTTCTCTCTCCCTTCCCCGCTGTCTAAAATTAAATAAATCTAAAAGCAAAATAAACATAAAATAAAAGTAAAATCAGCATTAAAAAAAAAGAGCACAATTGACATTTGGGGGTGGATAATTCTTTGTTGTAGGGGGATGTCTTATGCAATGTAGGATGCTTAGCAGCATTCCTGGCCTCTACTCACTCACCAGATACCAACAGCACCATCCCCATGGCACCATATGTGATAACCAGACATGTTTCCAGGCATTGCCAAATATCCTTTGATGGACAGCATGGTCTCCAGTTGAGAACTATTGATTGAAACAACCAGATCTAATTGGGTCTGAAGATAACTCTTTAACTTCTTCGTCATTTGTATACTATATTAATTTTCTATTGCTGTCATCTGTATGACCCTGCTTCTGTCATCGCATCTCTGACTAAAGCCAGGAAAGGTTCTCCTCTTTTAAGGATCTGTGTGATTAATCAGCCCATCCAGATAGTCCAGAATCATCTCCCCATTGTGAGGTCCTCTGTAGCGTCCCTTTCACCATATAAGGTGACATATTCAGAAATTTGGAGAATAGCACATGGACATCTTTGGGGGCCATTATCCTGCCTGCCATATACACTAAGTTTATGTTTTCTTGCACTAGTTTGACTTGACTTTCAGTTACTGCAAGTTAATAATAAAGTGTTTGAAACCTAGTATTCAAAACCTCTTTCTCAATCATGATGGCTGCAGTTTTAAGAATCAGATTGTTTTTTTATCTCCCCACCCCCGTCACTGACAAGAAGCCTGGTACACAATGTCCCTCCTTGTGGACTCACTGCACGTAGGTTTATTCTTTCCATTTGTCTTGGGCCCCAAGAGGAGAATTATTAGAAACTCTACCCCATGAATCGTTAGGCAGGGCTCTGGGAGAGAGAATGCAGAGAAGGGAAGTAAACATTCCCCGCAAAGATAAGCAATTAGGTGATTTTAAAGAGCTGGGGATTTCAGAGTCAGGTAGCAAGGAACAACTGCAGTTCCCTACTGTTCCTACCACTCTGTGAAATAAGGTAGTCTGTTTCTGTGTTGGCTTAATTGCTGCTCTTCAGTCCTTTTGTTTTCTGTGCATTGCACATTGAAGCAGGTGACTGATAAATCAATCCTGGGTGGAGCAGAATTTATTATTTTTATTTTCCTTCTCAGATCAGTTTCTCAAGATGAAATATTTCGTGTTTCTGCCTTGTGTGTCCTAGAGACTGGGTTTTCTAACGGGGAGATGGCACTAATCCCTTTGGGATTACAGTTCACTGGCCTGTAGCGTATCTGGCTGTTTCTACTATGCCTTTCATGTCCTCAGAAACCCTCCCAGACCTCAGGCTGGTCCTGCCTCTGACTCAGTGCCTCACTGCTGGGTGGACAGCGTCTGTTACATTAGCACTGAAGGTAAGGACCAGAGGATGCCTTTAATTTAAAACAGTTCAAGGGAGCCTAAACGGCTTAGTTCAGCACATGCTCTCTTGGAACTCGATTTTTTGTTTTTGCAGAGTCCAGAGATCAGAGACCTGAATGTCATGTATGTGTAATTGAATGTGGAACTTTTTGAAAGCTCTACTCTCAAAAACTGCTTCCAGCACCTCTGGTTACCTGAAGGACATCTCGTGTGATGGGAACTGCCCTGGCTTTAGTTTACACAATTTACAAATCCAAGCCAGAGCAAATTCTACTACTTAAACTTTCCCTTCTTTTTTACTTAAGCAGCACAAAGTCTTGGTTATAAAATGGAGTGTTTTCCTCTAATGAGTGCACATAAATATTTCATCGATGCAATTATCTTTGATATGATACAATTTCACAGCATGGTTAGTGAAATTTATCACTGGGACAAGTGCTAAATCTGCTTTCTCTCTTCAGGTGATTTCTGTTTTAAACAAAATATGTGCCTGAAACTGTGGTTCATGTGTGTACCAGTCTCTGTGTACCTGCCACTTCTTTCCCGGGAATGGTCGCGTGACCCTGGGAGTAGGTGGCACTGAGGGAGGAGAGTGGCGCTGCTTTTCATGTCAAGATGAAATAGACAAATGCTGGTCCAATGGGGATTTCCAAATTCCCAGCAGTACACTTAATTAAAAGGGCATTTCGCATTCTGAGCTTTTGCAATATATAACATGAGTTAGCAAATTCCACTTACACCTTTCTTCATAAAAAAATGGCCAGGAGAGAAGGAAGAAAATAGTACAAGGAGACCATGAAATCCTTTATGACCTGGCAAAAATTATAACTGCTGCCTGTGCACTTTTTACTTTTACTTGGGTTATATAATATCTGATAAAAGTGGTATGTCCTTAACAAGGTGCCTTTTGCAAAGCATTGCTGATTAACACTTGTTAGAGGTCATTTTTCTTTCTCGATAAGTCTCCATTTTGAGAGCCAATCTATGCACTATACCATATTTTCAAGTATGCCTGCCTCTTCGTTTTCATGATTCCTTCGCTCTGTCCTCCCCTCAACTCCCCCACCAACCCCTCAATCTCTCTCTCTCTCTCGTCTTTTATCTTGTTCACCATCCTGTTTGCTGATTCTAAAGCTGTGCCTATGGTCACAGCTCTTTCTGGCTTTGTGGGAAAACGAAACATCATTAGTATCTGTAATCTCCAGTGGTGAGGAACAAAAGAAACTTCCAGGCTTGGTGTAATCGTGAACAGAAATTTGGGATGATTGAGATTGGTATTGTGTGGTTTATTTCATCATGATGGTACCTACAAACTGTCATTAAAAGAGATTACTCTGTCAGAGAGGAAGTGACTCAAAACTTACCTGTAGACAACCTAAGTTAAGGGTTACCAGTGATTCTTTAAGGACACTATTAGGATCTGAAATAAGTTTGCCTATTACGGTTTTATGCACGCTGACAGAAACCATGAGACTCTTGGGTCAGAGATACAGGATTTAATCAATCCCAGCACAGAAAGCAGAATGAGCAACATTTTGTATCTGCTTTCAGGCTCCGCAAATCCCAAGGAGGTTGATTTGTGCACACTGGGTATCGTGCACACCGGGTTTGCTTTAAAGCCAAGGAACCCTGAGCTTGGGAACCCACTTATTTTATGGCATAGCTGCTCTTTGCTCTGGAGGGAACCTTGACCTTATCCCTCAAGAATGCTCATTGTAGACACAATTCTGTGTGATGGCCCAGGCAAAGAGTAGTCAGGGCTTAGCATTCTTAACAGGGACAGTAGGAGTTCAGGGCCCATGGTGGATCGCCACTCCCAAGAGTCCCCCAAGTTACCTTCATATATCATATCAGTAACGCCATCTGCCATTTATTGCACATCACTGCACTCCAAGAAGAGTGCACATGCTCTGCATGGGTTAACTTGCAACAACCCAGTGTAGAAGTATGCTGCTTTATAGGTCGGCAGACGAGGACCTAAACAGTGTAAACACTAATGCTGCTTCTGACCACTGCCCTAAAGCAAGACTCTATTATTTTCTGTTTTGTAGCCCCTTATATATTTCTTTCATGGTTCCTATCATGATATGCCATGTTATTTAAGTTCTCTTCTGTCTCCATCGCTGAAATGAAAGCTCTTCAAAGGCAAGGACTTTATTGTGTTCACCTTTGCTTTTCCTACAGCCAGATTAGTAGTTGGCAGTATGTGGGAGGCATGGGGTACATATTTTGAGACTGTGTCTCTTTTGAACCTGAGCATTTCTCAGTGTTTAGCAAAGTGCCTGTGACCTAGTAGATGCACGAAAAAAAAAATTTGTTGAATGAATATGTAAACAAATGGATGGATTTGCCCCGATACTGAGTAATAGAATCAGGACTTGAACTGAAGTCTGTCTGGCTCTGAAGCCTCATACTTAACTATTATTAATCTCTACCTCTTCAGTTAGTAGTGGTATCAGCCCAATGCTCAAACATCCTTGGGGCTTAGGGTTTGGTATGGATTGTTTTAGTAGTCCCCATAAAGTAGGCAGTTAACATTATTTTGGAATAAGTTAGAAACGAAAGTCCTTCATTTATTTTTGTTTTTTTAATCTCTCTTCCAGCTTGATAGTGAGAAAACAATGTCTCCTCCCTCCCCCCATGGGTGCCTCTCAGAATAAAAAATAACCATTTTTTTTTCTTAAATACTAGCTTCTCGCTCTCGAGCTCCCTGTGGGTGACAGCAAAGGGTTTGGCCAAGAGTGATGAGTTCTTCCTAGGCTAGTTTCCATGGTGATGGTTGCAGCTTTAATAGTGCTGGTGTGGCAGGGAGAGGAAGCGTTGGACAGAGTGATGCTTCTGCATTACCAAGCAGCAAAGCCCTGTATGACCGCAAACAGTAGGATCCGCAGCCGATGAGAGTGGACAGGAACTGGCTCGTGGGTGGAAGGACTGGATCCTGAAAAGCTGTTTTTGTCTGTGAAGATCCCTTCTTATTGCATTTTTGAGAGGATTGCCTATACCAGGAGTCAAGAGTTGACAGTAGGATTAATTCTGTGACTTTGACTTCCCTGAATGCATATTTAGTTGGGGAGTCTACCAGTGAGAGAATAGAGGTAGAAAGGCATTAATCTGTTAAGGTTCCCAGGGATAGCCAAAAGCACTTATGGACAAAATATGTAGAAATATCCCAGAACGAATTTCATTGAACAGATAGTTTTAGAGTGCTGTTTAGGTAATATATTACTACATAAAAAACCATCCCAAAACATGTGGCTTACAACAACAATTTTATTATTCTCCTGATTCAGGGGCAGTTAGTTCTTGCTTCTGGTCTCCTATGTGGCTGCATTTTAGAGGGTCGCGGGGGCTGGGTTTGTCCTGCAGTATCCCTGACTCGCACGTGTGGTGTTGGTGCCGCCATTTGGACTTTTGGCCAGAGCATGTGCTCACGGCCTCGCCACGTGGTCTGAGTTCCTTCTCTCTATGCTGGCTGGGTTGTGACAGTGTCCAGGAGAGAGGAACTGTAAGTCTGTGTTCTAAACCTGGAAACTGGCACAGCCCACATTACAGGGGAGGTAACATAGACCCTACCTTTCAATGGAGAAAGTGCCAAAAGCTTTTTAGGTTATGTTTTTAAACCACCACAGATGCCAACTATGTGCTGGACACTTTGAAGAAACATACCCTCTTTCTTTCCTCATGCAGTTTATAACTTGGGAGATAGACTTCAACCTAAAAGCATGAAAATAGAAGGTAAATTGCAGTACAGTAAGGGTCATGATGGGGACATACTCTGAGAGTCTACAATGTGGAAACCAAATTAGTTTGCTTAGGCTGCCATAACAAAATACTGCAGACTGGGGATCTAAAGCAACAGAAATGTGTTTTCTCACAGTTCTGTAGGCTGAAAGTCCAGGATCACTGGCTGGCAGGTTTGGTTTCTCATGAAGCCTCTCTGCTAGGCTTGCAAGTTCTGCCCTCTCACATGTTCTTACCTGGTCTGTATTCTATGCATGCACATCCGTGTCCTAATCTCCTCTTTTTATAAGAACATCAGTCCTATTAGCTTAGGGCTTACTCATATGAACTCATTTTCTCTTGATTACCTCTTTAAAGATGCTATCTCCAAATGCAGTCATATTTTGAGGTCCTGTGAATTAAGACCTCAACATTTGAATTTTAGAGGGACACAGTTGAGCTCAAAATAGGGATTTGACTGTCTGTATCTTGCTATGGGTATAAACTCAAATTACCTGGTTTTACATCATTTGTGACTCTCTCTGTTTTTAGGGGTTGTTTTTAAATTTAATTCTGTTTTATGTTGAAATAAAATGTTTACATTGTTTCAAAGTAAAATTTACAAGTATATCTAAGGAAGTCTAGCTTCCAAATTTTTACTTCATTTCCTCTGACAGCCATTACCTGATTGATCCCATCTATAAGCTCTTAAAGAATTTATGTGCACTGATCATGGCATCATGGAGTTTACGGTAATTGTTTTTACTAAGCATTGTTTCTCCTCTTCTAGATTGCCAGCTCCACAAAGGCAGGAACTTCTCCCATTTATCGCATCATTCCTGAAACCTGTTATTGTATGAAGAACATAGTTGGCATTTGTTGAATGAATGTATGTACTGTGGTTCAGGGTATAGACTAGAACCAAAAGATGTGACAATCATCTACATAGAGGTCATGAAAATAGATGGGAACATCAGGAGGATTGTGTATAAGAGGAAAGTTCAGAAGACCCATTTATATTAGTCAGAGTTATTCAGAGAGAGAGAGAGAGAGAGAGAGAGAGAGAGACAGGGATTGGAGAAGGGGAGGGAAGGAGAGGGAGGGAGAAAGGGAGGGAGAAAGAGAGAGAGAGAGAATGAGAACGAGAACGAGAACGAGAATGACGGACTGAATGAACGAATGGGAATTGACTCACATAGCTAAGGAGGCTGAGAAGTCCTGTGATCTTCCGTCTACCTGCATAATCAAAGCTGGTGGTATGATTCAGCTTGAGTTTAAAGGCCTGAGAACCAGGGCTGGTACCTTTGGTGTTACTCCCAGTCTGAAGGCCTGAGAAGCACTGATGTGAGCCCTGGAGTCCACAGGCTCAAGAACCAGATGTATGGATGCCCAGGGCAGGAGGAAAATGGATGCCCTAGCTCAAAAAGAGAGAGGGAACAACTTCCCCTTCCACTGCCTTTTGTTCTATTGGCCCCTCAGCAGATTGGGTGATGCCTACCCACACTGGGGAAGGGAGATCTTCTTTCTTCAGCCTGTTGAATCAAATGCTAATTCTTCCAGAAACACCCTTATGGATACAACCTGAAATAATGTTTTACTAGCTCTTGGGGTATCACTTAGCCCAGTTAAGTTGACACATAAAATTAACTATCATATCGTATTTAAGGGTTACAGCAAGGAGAATGAGCAAAAAAAAAAAAAAAAAAAAAAAGGCAGTAGTTAGAGAGATGGCAGGGAGATAGGACTTAAAGAATGTCTGTGTCTCTGGACGCTTAGGAAGAACATGCTCAAGAAGGACTGTCAGTCAAGAAGTGTCTGGTTGAAAGAAGTGCGTGGTGGGAAATTAGAAAAGATTAGTTCTAGGTTTCTATTATTCTTGATTAGTTATGTGACCTTGGGCAAACCAGACTCTAAAAATCAGTTTCTTCATATTTGAATTGAGAAAATTGTTATCTGTCTGTAACTGTCCACCCCACAGGGTATAGGTGCTTCAAAAGCAGTCATGGTATTGAGACAAATCTAGAAACTATTAAGTGTTCTGGAGATGTAAGGGGAAAAATGATACTCAAAATCAAGAATTGTCTAAACTTATCTGGTTTAAAAATGTCTTTTTAAATTGCAACTCAAGTGTCTCCCTCCTGTTCTATAACATAGTAATTGCGTTGGCCAAAAAGTTTGTTTAGTTTTTTCCATAAAATAAAAGATACATTTTTATTTTTCACCAGTAACTTTATTGATTTAGATATTTTGAGTATGTTGGCTATCTCCTGCATGGTATAACGTTGATCATTCTCAGTAAACTTCAACTGATCTACCCAACTGCGGAGCATTGTCCAGTGAGAAACCTCCAGCATGAAACTTCGTGAACTACTCTTGACATGTTTGGTCAGTCACAGAACCTTCTCCATGTACTACACAAATCTTTTTTTTTTGCATTTTGGTTGTGTTTTTACCTTTCTTAAAATAATAAAACATAACATGCTGAAAATGTTCTGTATTTTCTTCCATCTTCAGTATTAAAATGGCTACACAAATAATCACCAATTGTGATAAATTTTTTTTAAGTGCATGTTGATATGACAGCTGTCACAGTACAATCTAACAAAAATTGTTTCAGATAAAGTTAAAGACAGTCAAACTACTAGAGCCATCTTATGGAAAAAACTGAATTAATTTTTTGGCCAACCCACTATTTTGCTTTTCTAAACCATGAGTCAAAAATGCTTGTGGAATCTTGGGGAATAACTTCTTAAAACAATTTCCTTAATGATAAGGTGCTCTACAAACAGAATGTTCAGAAGTTAAAAAGTTAGGATTTTATTTGCCACAGTTCTCTGTTTTCCCATCAAGTAGGCTTTCTGAACAAGCTTTAATCATAAGAACATCAGTTTTGGACACAGTTATTTTTCATAACTTAAAGTGCACCACATACTTCCAGGAAAGTGTTATATCAGTTACGGTGTGTGTTTCAATTAATATAGAGACTTGAGTCATTCAAATTAAAAACAAAATTCTTGACAAAAGCAGATCTTGAATTTTTAACCTGTTAGATGCAACACATCAAGTGAGCACTCTCATATGCTGATTGAGGGATCAGAATTGGGTGTCAGCTTGCTTACACCCATCTCTCATGGATGAGACATGGAAAGGTAGGTGTTAAATGCATCTGGTCTTACTAAAAGCTCACACAGCAAAGAAATGCAGTAAGGTTGTTGATGTTTCTCTTTTACACTCTAATTTTGCATCTTTATTTTCCTAAAGCTCATCTATGATATTGCTAAAAGAGGCTTAAATATTTTGTCCTCAATTTGGTTCTTTCAGTGTCTCTTAAACGTGGAGGGAAACCTCAGAAGTATTCAAAAGTGGAGGTGAACCAAGTCACTTTTAAAGGCAGAGACTTTGCAAAAGACACAGCCTCAAGTAGTACTTTTCTTAAAACTTTTGATGGCTCTGTAATCAAGTGTGCTAAGCACCGGACTGGAAACAAAGAAATAGGAGGTTTTCATTTTCTGGTGTGTCACTAACTGCCCTCCCGTGGGGATTGGGTTAAGAAATATGTGTGGCTGTACATTTTTTCCTTGCTGTTTTCTTTACTTCGACAAAACTGAGCAATATTAATGTGAATGCAGAACAAATTTCTGACACAAAAGGGAACAGAAGTCTATTATATATACATGTAACATATATTTAATATATATATACATCTTTGTTTGAAAATTATTGACTAGTTTTAAATTTAATTTCTATCCTGCCAGAGCTGTGGTGTGTGGGTGTATCTGATCATCTGGGTTCTTTTTAAACTAGAGCAATTTGTTAACTCTTAGGGAACCTCTGACTTTCCCCTTTTAGGCTACAGGGCCCATCAAGCATTGAGAAAGAGGTTGAGGAGGTGGAACATTATTCTTCTCTGCTTGGCTGGATTTTCCCTCCCTTCTTATTATTCATGTGCTTCAGACACCTTGGGCTCTGGTGGGAAGAGGAGGAAATAAGGCAAGGGCTAGCTGAAAAGAGTGGCAAGGTCTCTGTGGAAGCTGCCACAAGAAATGAAATGCTATTTCCTGTCTATTCTTTCTTTTTCCTGCCTCTTCTGTCTCTCTCTTCTTTCACCTTCTCTACTCCCAGCCTTTTATTCTTCTCTCCTCCCTTTCTTTTTTCTCAGTTTACCTTTCCCCTTTTTCCCTTTTCTCTCCACCCCCAATAACCCACTTGGCCAACCTCATTGTTTACTGAAGCTCTAATTAGAAGAAATAATTGATTGAGCATTTCTTCCCAAATTTATTTTTAAGAAGAGAAAGCTTTTCTGGATCAATGACAAAATGGCATCTCTCAGCCAGTCTCTGTTTACCCCATCTTTGACCGGGCTCTCCACCCCTGTCTCCCCTTCTGTCCTCTCTTCTTCCCCACAACAAGTGACAACCACAGCTGCCCCTCTGAGTACATTCTCTCTCTTCCTACAGGGACAGAGAGCTTTGCCCACACAGCTCACTTTCAGTTGTAAGGAGCCAGAGGATTTGTAATGTCAATAAAAGTGGGCCTTCCTCCCCTCGTGGCCTTCATTATCTTCTCTTTATTGGCTTTGTTCATTTTTAAACTATTTCCATATTTAATTGGGATTGATTTTTTTTAAGGAGGAAAAGCTGGGGTGGGTCTCATCTGTAAATGGTTGTAGCAATGTTGAACCTCAGGTTGAAGAAAGTTTAGATGTGGGAGAGACATCAATTTTGTCAGGCTAGTTCTAAAGATTATTTTTCAACTTAGGGAAAGCAGGTTACATTTATAGGGCTGATTATCTTAGTAAATAATACATATGCAGAACTATATCGTATTTCATACTCCTTGAAAATGAAATGCTTTTTAAATATGTATCCATTGATGGTCTATCAAATGATGCTTAACTCTTTGTACCTATTTGGTTGGATATTCTTCAACACAGTCATGGCCCCAGGTTGAATTGGCCATGACCTTAACCATAACCTTGGGTTTTAACAGATCTTCTAATTTTCTGTCTATATTTTATTGACTTGCTTTTCTCTGGTTCAGCTATTGATATAGTTTACAGGCTTTCCTGAAGAAGAAACTTGAGAGGGAAGTTTGAAATCCATTGCTGGTGAAATGTCTTTTACCTTTGTGCCTTAATAACTCTCTGTTCTCCAGGGATTCTCTGCCATCTTGATTGCCTGTTTTGATTATTTCCATAGTGTGTGGCATGGCATTAACCCTACAGCACATGAGTAATGAAATATTTGTATGATTTGGAAGTGTGAAATGGCAGGTTTAGTTTGAAAGTCCCACCGTAGCAGTCCTGCCAGTCAACATTGAAGAAAAGTTTCCTACATCTAGTGTTCTTTTAGGCTGTGGGAGGTAGAAGTTCCTGTACCATCTGCAGTAACTGCAGCAAACACATTCATGTTTGATCAGTGAGCTTTTGTCTTCCTTCGCCAGGTCTTTAGTTTGTCCTACTGTTGTGCTGAGACAGTGGTGAACTTGAAATGATGAATAAAACCCACAGGTGATTTTGGTGTGTAAATTTTTTGTTTACGCTATGCAAAGATGGAATTATAGGACTGGATTTAAAGCAAATTGAGCATCCTGAATCAAGGCCCTCAGTGTATTCCCGTTGAAATTATAATAAAATGCAGATACTACAGTGGCCAAAAGGCCCTGCGGTATCTGGCCTCTTTTTGCTTTTCAGCCCCATCTCGTGCTACTCGCACACCAGCCATCATCTTTCTGTAGTCAGTAGAAAGGTATGGTGCTGTGAGACTGACTTTGCTCGGGGTCTTTGCCTTTCCATTTCCCTTGCCTTGAATCTCTGCCTCCTCCCCTATGCCTGGATCCTCCTCATCTTTCACTCCACTCAAGACTGTGCCAGCCTTGACACCTCCTGACACCCCAGGCCCCCCCCCCCCCCCCCCCCCCCGGCTGATTTTACTCTAGCTGACCCTGCTTTCTGGTTCATGGAAGCAGGGGGCCTTGGCTCAGGTTTGACAGTTTCCCCATTTGTAGCACTCTGCTCGTCGCATGGAAAGTGCTCAGCGCACATTTGTTGAGTTAGTGAATGGAGTCTGGATAAATTGAGGAAAGACAAATGTTCTAATATGGCTCCTTATTCCATATGGAATAGGTGCCAGACATTCCAGTGAGGCTTTAAAAAATTCTGCTCAGATTTTGCTCGTTCATGTCAACAGTTGCCGTGGTTTGCTATATCAGAGGTTTTTTTCTTTGTTTGAAAACAAATTTTGTGCTTTCAGACAGAGGCATCAATTTGATATAAAGTTAAGATTATTTTGTTTTAAATTCCATCCACAAAGCCAAGTGAATATTAAACTTACTTGTTTATCATCTATTGTGCCAATGGATTTTCCAACAAAACAACAAAAGTGCTACTATTTTCATTACATCTATTAGAAAAAAATGACTTGGAAAACTTAGTTTGGTCCTACTGAACTGTTTGTTAAACAGAAAGTACTGAAAGGCCTATCCTTTATAAATATGATTCTAGTTTGCACTTTTAGAGAAGAATTTGTTACATCATACACTTGGGATATATTTTATGCTTAAACTCCAATTCAAGTAGAAACATTCTACAGTAAGGAAATGATCACTTCACCATTTTTCCTTTGTTAATCAATGAGAATATCAGTGCTAACTTCCCATTAGATTCCTTATTGAAAAGTCATTGGCCCCAAACCTATCTGTTAGCCCTGTGTGAACAAGAAAATAGGGTGTGTAGGTATCCAAAATCTATCATTCAAAGCTGTAAACTAGAGGTGCTGCAACTGAATGTGATAGTCACAGGCTGCCCATGTAACAAAGAAGCATCATTGCTGAGGTTGCTTAGACTAATGTAGCACCTTGCACAACTGCTTTTTAAAAAATTGAGCTGAACTTCATATAACACAAAGTTAACCATTTAAAGTGTATGTACATAATTACTAATTGCTTTTTAAGGGATTAGGTGTATAGTTGGTATTGGTCCTCTTAGGGGTTTTCAAGACACTCTTTAACTAGAATTTTGGTAAATTTCTGAAGTACCTCATAGCTGGCTTTGGTATGCTATTGAATGCTAACTGCTTTGTGAAATTTCACAGAGCAGAAAAAATACTCACTTAAGCTAACATATTCTAAAAACATTAAATTAGTTAAAATAACACTTTATTATCCAAACGTAACCTTAGAAATCGTTTTCTCTTACTGCAAATAGACCTTGATAAGAACATAGCTTGACTTAATACCATGAGAGAGAGAATTTTTGTAAAATCTGAAATTCTCTGCATCAGTGTCCTACCCAATATTTGTATGAAGTAATATGAGATGAATTGTGACTGATTCTTAACTTTGGAAAAAGTCTCCAAAAACTTAGCCAGGTAGAGCCATTTTTAATTGAGTGGGGATTTGGGAGGACCCCTGAGGAATCTGTGCACCAGTGGAAAGCCGTGTTTTGAGTTTAGAAGGAAAATAATAGGAATTATTGGGTAGGGCAGGTAAATATGAGAAAGAGCGCATGGTACCCATGTCTTGCAAAGTGGAATGAGATGGGGTCTAGTGCATGACTAACATTGAGAAGAAACAGTCTCACCCTAAAGGAGCATCTCTACAAAGTGTTAACTCTGTAATGCTACTCACGGCATTAAAAATGATTCTAAAATAGGCATCATTACACGGTCAGGAAATCAGATGCACAGAAATTATCAGGAACTGATTAAAATAACTATTGAAAAAAATAAAATGGACCTACCAGAGATTCCTAAATTTACAAACCACATAACCCCCATTGACTTCACTTGTCAAATGTGCAAGTTCTTGGTGCCAAGTCAGATGAGGAAAAAATCCATATCAAACTAACCCATCTGTACAAAGATAATGGGAAACAGGAGATCAAGGGCAGGAGAAACTTGGTAAGTGGTAATGTCCAAAAAATTCTGAGGAAGCATGTGGAAAACATAGAATAGCCAGTCTGACCTGTGCCTCCCACTGGCGAGGATGGATGGTCGTCCCTGGGCTGGAGCTTATTTGGTAACAATTGTGTCCAAGAAAAATGGAAGGAGTTGAAGCTTGCAACAAACTGCAAATAGACAACAGAGTTCAGTTCAGAGAGGGAATAATTTCACCTATTCGTGTCGGTGAGCTAAACCATAAAAGAAATGAGGCAGAACACGTAGCCAGCTGGACTTGTAGAATGTTGCTCAAGAAATGGTATTTTCCTTTGAGGATTATTATGGGTGACCCCCTTCCTTCTTCCACACTTCCTCATCCCCTGTGCAGGGAGGTACTTCATTACCCGAAACTCTTGAAAAGCAATGTAAGCAATTAAAGGCTGTTCAGATTGTACTGCCTCCAAGAACCCCATAGCATTCTAGGCAAGTGAATCAAGCCCATCAACATGTAAGAAGTCCCCAGCTACCACTGACATTAATTCTCGGGTTAATTGGAGGCTGGGAAGTATTTTATTGACAGCGTTCACTGCCATTACCAATCTAGAACTCATTTCCCTGAGGTTCGTTTACCCAAGCAAATTAGTGCAGTTGCACCCACCCTTGCACTGTCCCATCAATGGCGGGGGGTGGCGGGGAGGACTGGATATTCTTTGGTGTCATCAAAACCTGAAATAAACTGCCACTTTCTATCAGTGTGACTTAGGCAAGTTTTGCACAATTTTGAGATGCCTGCAAGATATTAAAGTAGCAGTGTCCAGGTGGCAGTTGATATGTGAAAGTTGCTCAGAAAAGAGGGCCATCTTGGAAGATTCATCAGCATAGAGATAACTTAAGACTTGGGCTTGGATGGAGCCACTTAAGGGCATTGCCTCTGATAAAATGAGAAAGGGCTCTGGGAGTGTATTTAAATTTTCTTGGGCAAATTTTTATTGGGTCCTTTCTAATAAGTGAGAAAAGTTGACCAGGGCAGTCTTGCTAGCATTTGAGTAGATAACTGACTCACCAGTCATGGGTCCTCACTCATACAGCCTACTCCAGAGTTCAGTGATTGCCCTCATGGTGTTCATTTCTCTAGAGAGACTCGCTCAGCATTAGAGCAGCTGTCAGATTTGCTCATCTGCTTGTTCAGTAGTACAGCAGCAAAGACTGACAGCCCACCACCCTCTGCCCGAACAGTCTGGAGCACATCGTGCCTTGAAGCTGGAATGAGGCAGGCTGTCAAGAGCAGGATGGAGCTCCTGAACTTGGAGCCTCTCCTAGGCCCGTTCTCTCAGTGCCTCTGGTCAAAATTCTGCTTTAAAGTGTTCTCTGAAAGCAGGTGCCTTCTGCGATCTTAGCAGGGCGGCAGCTCTGCACCTCAGAGATCTGAGAAAGGAAGTTCCTCACCATCATATGATCAGCCCAATTTTTCAGGAGTGGAAACTGTAAAATAAACAACAACAGAAAAGGAGCTGTTAACTTATTCACTTATTTGACAAGCATGCATTAAAGACCAAGGCTTTTAGAGATGCCCTGGTTGCCAACAGAGATAAGGTCTTTGCTCTCAAGGCATTCAGGTCTGGAAGAGGTATATAGGTAAAATAAATAAAATAGTTACAGGTGATATAAGTATTCTGATGGAAAATAATTGGATGGTCTTATTTAGCTAGAGAAGGCTTCTCAGAGGAGGGGCCATTTAAGCTGAGTCCTGAAGGATGCAAAGGGGATAGATGTAGGGGAAAAATCGAGAAGAGTTAAAGAATAAGTGAAAAAGGCCAAGGAGGAGAGGGCTCGATAATTCTAGAAAGTGAGAGGAGTGTGCCATGTGAGAGGTGTCTCCTGGGGTAGCCTGCAGTTGCCCTATGATAAATTATAGCAGTGACCCGAAAGGCCACGGTGGTATTGGACCGTCCTTCTTCCCATTATTGTCCTTGTTTCAAAGGCCTAATGAATACTCCCCAAAAGTGGATTGTTGTGTGTGCGCCTTGATTTTTAAAGAAGCAGGGTGGCAAGAGTCTGTATGTAATGGGGCTGAGGCCTTTTAAACTGACACTTAAAAAATATTTGCATATAAATTCCTTGACATTTGGATTTAATGCTGTCATTATAGGAGACCAGTGGGCTTATTTGTCAACATATGTACTGAATACCGATCAAAAACCTCCCTGAGATTTGTCTTCCCCACTACAGACAATATTCCAGCCTGAGCACTGAGCCAGGAGGGTGATCAGAGCTCTGTTGTTTGTACTTGGATTTCCCGTGGGTCACATCCTGGGAAGGGGTGGGGGGAGAAAGGAAGAGAAAATAATAGGCATGGGGAATATATGCAGGCATTGCATGTGATTTGCACAGCACTTGATAAGCTGAAATCTGGTCTCAGAAAATGTTGAAATTAAAATTTTATCATGGAGACCCATGTAGCCATTCTCCCCTCTGTTTTATTCTTTTGCCTATATTGACTGCAATTCATATAGTTCTTTTTGTTGGAAATTTACAGCTGTGATTCAGAGCAGAGCATCAGTGAAAAAAAGGAATGTCCGCGTCCACCAGAGACTATTTCTTGGCAAATTAAGTTTGTATTCCAGCCCTTCCTCGTCCCGTCTTTCTTAGTCCTATAGTAAAAGTGCCTTTATTTGGGGCCTGTCTTGGAAGCTCATGGGAACTATAAATGTGATAGAAAAAAAAAAAGTGCATCTTGCATTGATTGCTAACTGGATTCAAGTTCAGTCTTTATTCGTACAAATTGTATATTTTTAGTTAGGTTACTTTGTTTACTGGGACCTTGGTTATTTCATTCGTAACTGGAAATAAATATAAACTTCATAGGCTATTGTAAAAATTAACGAAAGGTACATAGTGCTTAGCACAAAGTCAGCGATTAACACTGCTAACCTTTTTATATAAACTGTCCTCACACCATGTTGTGGGCACAATTTTTGTCTCTGGAATTTGGTAACGAGCGCCTTGATGGTGGCCTCAGTGCACTGAGGGGGCAGTTGACTAAGTGATTGGGGACCCCAGGTGTCCCTGTTCTCTAGACTTGGGGAGTGGCTAGAGCACTTAAGCTCTGAAGAGCTCTGCTGCATGTTGGGAGTACTCACATTTGCACTTAATATTTAATTAACATATGCACTGACTTCATTAGGAGCAATTAAAGAAACAGCTTCAGGTAAAGACTTTTTTGAATTTTCTGTACCTGGGGCTGTTAGACTCTCACATTTTCTATCCTTCAAGGGTTTCTTATACGTTTTATTGTCATTTTTTAATTTGCTGATTCCTGCTAATTATCAGAACTGCTACCTGAAACAATCACAGCATTAGGATGAAATTAGATGTGGTTGCTCAGTTTTATTATAAGTACACCCAAAGCAGCCATGGAATACAAAGCTTGATAAAAAAAATTATTCAAAACATTAGATCCATTTGTGTATAATTTCTAGCCAGAATGACAATTCCTTTTAGATGATAGGGTAAAATTTGCTGTTTATTATTTAAGGGTTGTCTCGCTTTTCTTATAGTCATGTTTTTAATTTACAAGCCAAAAGAGTAAAATTATGCCTACCTAAAATAAATTTCTAAAAACTCACAACTTCCTTCAGGGCAGTAGTTTTCAAACATGAGTATGCATCAGAATTCTTTGAAGGGCTTATGAAAATACAGATTTCTCGGCCCCCATTCTCAAAGCTTTTGATTCAGGGGGATCTGAAGTAGGGCCCAAGAACTTGCATTTCTAGCAAGTGCCTAGGAGTTTTGATGCTGAGTGTACAGACCACATGAGGAGAATTCAGGATTCAGGGAAAATTCTTAAGGGGTTACATAGGACAGCTCCCTGCCCATCTTGTTTCTTTATTACATGTGTTGCATGGTGAGGTACGTTGCTTTTTGCTGAGAATCCAAGTGTGTATTTCCATTTGCCTTTTCATCCATAATTGTTTCAAATTGTGAAATTGGGTTTATGGTATCTGGCAGGAGGGTAGCAAGGTGTTAGGCTCAAATACATATTTTAATGAATGGATAAACTGTTCTTTAGGTAAAAATAGGCCTTAAACATTTTAATTATCAGTGGGCATTCATTCATTCATTCATTCAACACATTTATTGGGGACTCCCATGCACCGGATATTGTTCTAAGTGTTCCAGATACTCCAGAATAAAGAAGATAAAATTCCTAATGTAGTCTAGATACTGGATGGGGTACAAAAGGGGTGGAGGGAGGAAGCCGGCAATGACTACAATATATGTCAAGAAGAAAATGTGATACAAAATAAAGCTGGATGACATTATAGAAAGTGATAGTTGTAAAGGGCTATTTTACATCAGATGAGCAAGGGAGGCCACCCAGGCACAGCGGTAGTTGCTGCAGGCAATAAGGGTGCTGCGCTCATGGGTATTTGGGGAAGAAGGATGTTTCTGATGGAGGGAAGCCTTTCAGGACAGGGAGGCAGGAGTGTCCTTGCTGTATTTGAAGACTAGCAAGGAGGCCAGTGCAGTTGGGACCCTTTGAGAGAGAGGGAAGGGGGATGATGAAGGACCCATGGATTTTCTTCTGAGTGAAAAGTCATGAAAGGGTTTTGAGAAGTGCTGTGACACCCTGGCCAGTGTATGTGGCTCTGTCGGTTGGACGTACCATCCCTCAAACTGAAAGGTCACAGGTTTGGTTCCGGTTAGGACACATGCCTAGGTTGCAGCTACAGACCCTGGCCGGGTTGTGCTTGGGTGCATACAAAAAGCCAACCAGTTGATGTTTCGTACATCAATGTTTCTTTCCCTCTTTCTCCCTCCCTTCCCTTCTCTCTAAACCCTCTCTCCCTTCCTCTAAAAGCAATGAAAAAAATGTCCTTGGGTGAAGATAAAAATAAGTGCACTGGTAGGGCCTGCTTTAACTTTAGAAGAAGGAATAGTCATGCTGCTTGTGGTGAGTAGAAACAAAGCATCTCAGGTGATGCAGGATGAGTGAAGCATGAGTAAAACAGTGGGAAGCCTGTTGCTGCACACGTGGCAGACATCACAAATCAGTCGCAGAGTGCTTTCTTGGTGGTCTCGGCATTGATGGAGATGACCTCCCAACATACCTTGCAAGGCAGCTCTGAGCTTGGAGGGTGCAATGAAATGAGATCTGTCGGTCCCAACAGTTCACATATCAAATGGCTTTTGAATGCATTATTTATCTGTAGAAGAGGTCTCGGCATCTGTTCCAGATTTGTTCAGTCATCCACAACACACAGGGGTCTGGCAGAAGTAATGCCTGCTTTAGTGTGGTTGGTAGGGTAATAATATGGGTGTAATAATTTATAGTTTTAATTTGATCATTTCACCTAAAATGTCATATGGTGTGCATGACTGTGATGTTGTTATGTTACTAAATTACTTGCTTATGAGTTTGTAATAGGAGGTTTTGTAATAAAAAATGTACCAGACCCCATATATTGAATATTGTGAGGCAGACAATGAAAAGTCTGTAAGTCAATAAACAATCATTTCAGATTGTAAGTGCTATGAAGAAAAATGATGTGAGTGAGATCTGAAATATGAGGAGTTGGCTGTTTAAATAAAGAGAAGGGCTTTTGGTGCAGGGAGCAGCAGGTATGAGGTCCCGTTGGCAAGATGGACTAACAGACAGGGTCTAGAGCACATTTCCTCTTTTCTCTTAGTTCGCAGATACCCTGTTTGTCCATGCAGAGTGAGAACTCTGCAGCACCCTCCCAGTGACATGATTGGCAAGTGTCTGAATCATTTGTTAGGGGTGATGCCTCCATCTGTTTGGGACCTCCTAACGCTCTCCCACCCCAAACACCGCTTGTCTCCTGCACTGATTTCTTTTGTCTCCCTTCCTCTAATTCAGTTCTCTTTTATCGTCCTTTTTTCATCTTACTAGTTATCTATGTTGAAGAGGGCTCTCTGGGGGAATATATGAAAGTAGGTTTCACATGGCATTTATGTAGTAATAAACTTATTAGTTTGGGGACTCTTTTCCTCCCCCTTTTCTTCTATAATTATTTTTTGTAATAAATACCCATCTAATGTACTAAAATTTTCCTTGAGCACTAACCTTATATACAAAAGATATTTCTCATTTTGTACCCTGAGGTGATAGTTGCTAAAAGATACATACAGAAAATGCCATTCAGTAGGAAAAGTAATATATAAAAGAAACCAATTATTTAATGTTCAGGGAGTCGTCCAGCCAGAGTAGTGAGTAGTAATTGCAGTATTTTGTTACGGAAGTCTTTGGTTGTAAATAATAGACTTCTGCTTTTTAGTATACTCATTTAGTTGGGCATTGCTTTGGCAAGTGTAGCTGAGGGGTTGGTCGCAGGAGCAGGGCAAGCATCAGGGCACCTGCTATTTGCAGGGTGGGAATTTCCAGATGTGATTGGGCAAGAGCAGGAAACTCAGCTGGAACCAACCGTCAATGCTGCCTGTAGCTGTCTGAATTAAAGGGGCTTTCAAGTAAGTCCTTTCTGTTCTACAATCCCTGAGGATGGCTCACCAGGCTTTGGTTTACTCATCTATAAAATGGACTGGATTGAATCTGCCTTATTGGGTTGCTGTAAGGAGGAATCCCGGGTGGGGGTGATGAGAACAGTTCACGTTCTGCGCACTTACGACATGCCAGGCATTTTCCAAAGCACTTTACAGGCGTCATTTCAGTTACTCCTCACAATGGCCTGGTGTGTGGACACTGGTATCCCATGTCTCCACTGAGGAAATCATGACACTAAAAGGTAAGCAAGTACTCAAGGGCACCCTGCTTAGTCCGGTGCTGGACAGACATCAAGTGTTTATGTGAAGGAAATAACTGCAGTTGCTACAATTTAGATTTGACTTAAAAAACAGTTTAACTATATTGTAGAGTATAGGAGGTCAGATACTTAATATAATCCCTCTTGTTTGTATAATTTTCATCTTTGTTTTTCTGCTGATAAAAAAGTCTGTTTTTAATTTTTTAACCCATGTTTTCCCTTAGAGCACATCTCCTGGTCTTCTTAGGCCTGGCCTTCTTGGGTCCCTCCAGGAAGACTCACCTTGATTTCCCTTTGGTGATAAGGGAGTAGGCATTTCACATACAGCAGAAAAGATCCTCAAGGAAGTTATGATTATGAGCAGTCCCTCCACTTCTCATATTCAATGTTTTCAGAATCTCACTTGGCTTTCTTTGAAAAAATGGCCAATTCGGATGTTACTTTTTATGCTCCAGGTGCCTTGGAACCCAGTAATATGGGGCAGTGAGGACAAAGGTCCGAGTCTAAGCTTTGTGTTTAAAGGTCTCAGTCCCCATGTCTACAAAATGGGGATGGTAGTGATGCTGATGCTGATGGTGGTACTAGGGTCATACAGCTATACAGATCTCCTCTCATGTATCTCTTAGGGTTATGTGAATTATACAAAACTATGTAGGTAAGTCAAATCCTCTTAAATAATATACTTCAATGTCTATGTATTCTACTTTCTCCTCAATATGCAGTTTTCCTTGTTATTTAATCCTTACCCCCTCTTCTTCCATTTTATTCTTCTATTCTTCTATGTATCCAGCAGTCCACCCACTCACCCATCTTTCCATCTGTTCCTCTCTCCATCCCTCCATCTTCCTCCTCAGCCTTGAGTAATACTTTTATCAAATGCCCTTTCAGCCCTAGGATATGACCCTGAACAAGTCAGATGCAGTCCTGCCTTCACAGAGCTTACTTTCTTCCTCACTCGACTCCCTTGTACCCAGTAGTTTAAACATGTTTTTCATCCTGTAGGTTGGGGATCAGAATTGGGGGAAATGAGGGCACATTGGATGGTTTTCCAAGAACAGTGCATTGGGCTAGGGATGGAGCTCTCTGCATGCTACTTCAGAAGGAGGTGCTGACTCATTGCTTGGCTAGGAGGCTGAAAAGAGGAGGAATTTGTCCAAAGAATATTAAGCACACAAAATGTATTTGCAAAAGTGGGAAAATAGAAGAAACAGAGATTAGGCATCACTGTCAGAGGTATTTAAAATAAAGATAGGATAGACAAATGGTGATGTACTTTGAAGAAATAAAAAGCAATGAAATTATGATAAAAGAGAAGAACATTAGATATAAAAAAAATTCGAGGAGGTGGTCTAGAATCTCATCAATATTAGGCTGTGCCAAGAAGTGAGATATGCTTTTGACCATTTACAAGGTTATAGCTGTATCGGCGTTAATCTATATAATGATGTATAGATATCATTATCTATATAATGATACAAACATGCATCATTTACATATATATATTTCTTTTATTTTCTTTTGTTTATTTTTTGTCTCATCTGTCCTCTAGATTTTCCACTTAATGCTATAAGTGCACCTGTATCCTCAGTGTACAGGACAGTGCCTGGCACAGAGTAGCACTCAGCAGGACTTTTGAATAAATGAATGAATCTCTGCTGAAACTTAGCATGCAGGTAAATTAAAGTATGAATGATCCTACAGTTTATAAGAACCTGGGACTATTGAACAGTTTTGGAAGTCTCAGAATTTTCCTATCAGAAGATAACTATGAACAGTCCTTCAAATTAAGGTCTTTGTTGACGAGGAATTTCTGATGTGTCGGAATTGATTTTCTGGGAGCATATAAATGCAGAGCTGATGGGCCTGGGCTCGCACACCCAACTTCATCTGGGGTGGTGCTACTTTTATCTGACTTATGTATCTGACTTCTATTTAAGATCTGTTTTGAAGAATGGTTTTCTCTGCTAAAAAGTGTAGTATTAGATTAGGTAATTCTTCAGCTGCCACACTGCTCTGGGAGTCTCCTGTTTGGGTGTCCTCTCTGATCCCTTTCAGACACTCTCTCCATTGGAGCCAAAATGATCTTTCAGAGTTTAAACCTGGCTGCCATTTCCATGCCCCTCCGCCCTGGAAGAACCTCAGAATACTATTTTTAACTCAATAAAATAACATGACATTACAGAGGAAATAATTACATACAGTTAGCAAAGTATTTTAAATAAATTTGTGGCATAAGGATCATAGAAGTAATAGATGAGCTTCTTTAAATGGCTTAAGTAACTACATCTAGAGCCAGGCATAATAACTCTGTAATTTCAAAGTAGTGGTGACCGCAAATTAATTTCAAGGTACCTACAAGAATGTCAACATTATATGAAAATACCACTAATTTCCATTGGTGAAAAAGTTGCTATAATACTACCATGGCTTGTTGCCTATATTCATAACAAAAGGAGATGCTGAATTTTAGTTAAAAGTTGTAAAAATAAGAATGTGATTTTTTTCTATTCAATTTCCCAGACCTTGGAATATGATCCTATTAATAATACCTTCCTTGTCTTATACACTAGAGCTTGGCCTCTGATTACCTTGCCAGCCACATGTCTCCTGTCACACTCCCTTGCTTTCTGCTCCACAACCACACAGCGTACCCCTGGTCACTCACACTCTTCCTCACAGGGCCTTTGCACGTACTGGTTCCCCTCCCTCAAACACACTTCCCATCCCTCCTGTCATTCCCATCTCAGTTCAAGAGTCACCTTCACAGGGAATATTTTACTGATCTCCCCTATAAGCGCGCTCTCCTCCGCTAGAGACCCTATTGTTTAATCTCGTGAACCACGTCAGGGCTACAGGTCTGGGTTTATTTGTGTGGATACTTGGTCAAGGACTGTCTCTCCAAATAGAGTTTAAGCTTCATGTATTAATTTGTAAGGGTTATCATAACAACATATCATAGATTGGGTCACTGAAACCACAGAATTTTATTTTCTCACCATGTTAGAGGCTAGATATCCAAGATCAAGGTCTCAGCAGAGGTGATTTCTTCTGAGTCTTCATTTGTTGGCTTGTAGATGACTGCCTCCTTTTTGTGCCTCCATATGGTCTTTCCTCTGTGTGTGTCTGTGTTCTAATCTTGTCTTCTTATAAGGACACCAGTCATACTAGATTAGGGCCTATCCTGATGACTTCATTTTAACTTAATTATCTCTCTAAAGACCCTCTCTCCAAACATAGTCACATTTTGTGATACTAGGGGTTAGGCCTTCAACATATGCAATTGGCAGGGGTCGGGGTAAGGGCACAAATCAGTCAATAACATGAGGGAAAGGAGGAAGTCTGAGTTTGCTAGACTCTCCTTTCCCCATCATGCAGCACAGCACTTAGCTCAGAGTAGACCGTCAGTAAACAGCTATTAAATCAATGAACATGCATGCAAGCATGAATGAATGATGCCATACTTTGTTGACCATTAAAACATTTAAAACATGTATTTGTATCATAAGTCCTTTGAACATTTAAAACATGTTTTTGTATCACATGTTCTAACATTGAGCTTATTCTTTGAGTTCTCTTTTTCTGTGTTCCTAAGTTAGTATGTCTGATCTGGGAATGCCCAGGTTACATTTTTATATTTAAAAAAAAAATCTCATACGCCTTACTTGTCTACTTGATTCAGCACAAATGGTGTTAGAGTCATGTAATTAAATCACAAAGACAGAATATTTAAATTTTGACTCTGGAGTGATTAGTTAACAATGTGAATTTTATTCTGTTCTGAAATGCAACACTTTGACTTTGATTTAATAATAGCTGTTTGGTTATATAAAGTAGGTTTTCATCTTCTACGAGAAACTAATTAGGCTGGAATTGGTTTGCGCCTGTTTTCTAGGTTGGTTTTACTTAGCTTTCTTTTTTTCTCTCTTCCCACATGTCAGCACAAGCAGCCACCGAAGTCTCAAACCCAAAATTGAGAAACGCCACACAATGCTGACGGCATAACTTCTGGAAGCATATTATCTTGGGATACGCTGTAGTGGTAGGGTTCAAACTCTGTTAGAGTTTGAAAGTCAAGTTGCCTACATTTTTATCAATACAGTAGCAGACTGGGGAGACCTAGAATAGGGTGTTGCTTCAGATGGAGTTGGTGGGCCCTTGAGTGCATCGCTTCCCTAGTGAGGTGCTACTGGGTATTGCTAAGAATACATAAATAGAAATTACAATAAAAGAGGCCCTGGCCATGTACCTCAGTTGCTTAGAGCATCATCTCCACACTCCAGGGTTGTAGGTTTGATCGCTGGTCAGGGTGCTTGCAAGAAGCAACCAATGAATGCATAAATAAGTGGAAAAACAGATAGATGTTTCTCTCTCTCTCTCTCTTTCTCTCCCCCCTTCCCCCTTTCCCCCTTTCTCCTCCTTTCTCTCTAAAAATTCATAAATAAAAATTTAAAAATATAATAAGAGAAAGTTATGTAGTGAAAGAGCACTGGAAAACAGGTTTCTTAAAGGCAGAACTTCACAGAGCCCTTAATATGCTAGTGTACATTGTCATTTTCCAAGTGGCGACTACAGCATGCAGACTTTTACATACGTTTGTCCCCAGACTTTTTTCTTGAGGGATTGGAATCCTGAGAAACAACCTTTGGGATGGTCTCTCTAGACAATCTAAGATAGCTCACACATTTTGTTGGTTTGGTAAGTGGGGCATTTTTATCAGAATTTTGTCTTTTACCATTCAGGATATCTTAATGTTGTATCTTGGTATTTCACAGGCATCAATCCAAATGTCAATTTTTAAAATAGACCATTACAGTGATTAAAGTTTTATAGATCTGTCTTTAAGTTTATTACTAAACTCAGCAATTAAAAAATAACTCAAAATATCTATTTTTTGTTAAAAGTGTCAGGTATCCAACTCCAGTTAGCTTTAATCCAAAATAGTATGAAAGCATCAGGAGAGAGACGTACTAATTAAGAGTGTGTCATCAGGATTCAGCTCCACTCCATCTGCTAGATCTTCTCTTGTCTATAGTCATTTCATTCTTCAGGAAGAGCTTTGCCTTTGTAGCAAATGGACTCCAGCAGGTCTACTCACATAGCATTTGCAGTGCAAAGAACATTCTTTGCCATCTTCCAACAAAGTCCCATATTGAAATCCCATTGGCCTGGTTTCATCCTGTGACTCTCTTCCTCCCACCCCCTCTTTAGCCCTGTGATGGGCAAGGATGGGATGTGTGCTGTCTCCTTTGCCAAAGGGTAGTGTCAGCCACATTGAGACCATATGCACTGAGCCAGGGTGAGGACATGCAGATGGACGTCCAAAAGTAAATGGAGGTGCTGTGCCCCGAAGAATGTATGTCTTGCAGGTAAAAATAACACAGTATGCCATTCATCTGCGCTTTTAGTTCGTTGACTTGTGAAAACCCCTTTTGCTGCATGTTGAAGGAAAAACATTTCGGCTAACTGAGCTTCTCGTTAGTTAAGCTGCAGGTAATTAAGTTTGTTAGGTAATTAGGTGCTGATGACATCAACAAACCGGAGAGATGTCACAATAATAAAACCAACAGGTCCTGACAATGAATTCAGTGTGGGAACACATGAGAGAGAGGACTCAAGGATGACTTAAAATGGTCCAGATGGTAGCTAGACCAGGATCCCTTCTTGTCTGTGAGCCTCTCCACAAGGGCGACTGTGTCTCTCAGGCTGCTGTCACCACGACCTGGCATAGTTAATTCTTAATGATTTTTTTATTGTTATAGGATTAGGGGGTTGGGTTTTTTTGTTTGGGGGGATGTCTTCAACTGAAATAAGGGAACAAAGGAGAAAGAGCAGATTTAGGAGAGAAGATGCCAACGGTGACTTTGCAAGTGAAATGCATTGGGGCTGCTGTTAGGACAGTTGACATTTGGGACCATGGACCCCAGGCTCATTGCTTGTATCATGGGAAAGTCCCATCTCATCCACTTCGGTTTAACACAAAACTTTCTCTCATTAAGTGAAGCACATTTCCTCATGAGGAGTAGTAGGTAGAATGCTTTATCCTGTAATAACACTGTTCAAGGGGAGTGTTTTTGGAGCATTCATTTTCTCTCTAAATCAGTGATGTCTGGGTCTCAGAGGGATGATGTCTTGTTAAATGTTTCCTTTTGTGAGTGACAAATTGTATTTGATGACATATTTTAGTGACATAATACACATGACTCAGTGAGGACAATTTGGGGCACAATCATTGTCAAGGAAAATTCACATTTGCTTTTTTTTTTTTTTTTTTGTAGTCAGCTGCACATAAACTATTTTTCCAGGGCTAGGGATATTGTAGAACCATAAAACTACAAATAGAGCTGGCAACATGTAAATAGTTTCTTACTCAGTAGTTTTCAACTCAGTGACTTTCTGTTTTAAAATAAATATTTTTAGTGTCCCCTTTCTTATCCTCAATTGAAGTTAATAAATAATGAGAGAGGAGATCCCCCTAAAACCCCAGATATAAAAATTGTGTATTTATTCTTACATATTTAAACTTCAGTCACTTTCAAAATACTCTCCATTTGATGCAATACCCCTATCGAGACTTTTTTCTGCTGCTCAAAACAGTTTTTGAACTCATTGATTTTGATGCCTTTTAGTGCTTTTGCCATTTTTTGTTTCACGTCTTCCACATTGGCAAAAAACATTTCCCTTTGAGGACTTTTCTTATCCAGGAAAACAAACAAACAAAAAAGTCACTACGGGCAAGATCTGTTGAATAGGGAGGGTGGGACATGAAGGTCATGCTGTTTTTGTTAACAACTGCTGAACATTTGGTGTGGTGTGGGCAGGTGCGGTCAGAAATCACCCGTCATGAAATGGGCAAATGTGTTGGAAAAGTTTTTAAAGAAAATTCACTGAGGCTGAACATAGCCTCTCAAAACAATGCCAGCTCGTACACTGAGATGGGCACCTAGAACACTCTCCTAGTGGAAAGATTGTATTACTAGGGGCCCACCCTCTATAAGCTAATTCCAATTTTCTGTGGGGAGTTCCCTCCTCACACATCTTCAATTGACCAAATTCTTACAGTCATGTAGTAACTTAACTAAGTATAGAAAATGAAAAAAGGAAAGTACTTTGTAATAAATGATGCCTATGTAATACACGCTTCAGCCCAAGTTCAGAAGAGTCCTGGTGAAATGCAGGTTATGACTAGCAGCTCTGCGTGGGACCTGAGAATCTGCATTTCTGACAGACTCCCAGGTGACTCCAGAACCACAGGTCTTGGACCTCGCTTTGGATAGCAAGGCTCTGGAGGACATATTGAAGTATCAGCTGCTTGCACCTCCACATAGAATCCCTATGAGTACTCCAGCCATGCGATCAACTGCTGCAGATGCATGGAATGTGCTACTGAAAAGGAGAGCTGATAATGGCACTTTCTGAAATGGTTCCCAACAAAGAAGAGTAGCAATTCATTCTCATGTTATGTAATTTTGCATACATTTTATTTGAAACTATGAAAAACATGTTTTGCATTTGTGTGACCCAAAGGAAGGTTCTAGGCTCAGGTACGTGGTGGTCCTGATGCATCATAGCACAGTTTTTTGAGATGCTGGAGCCACCAAATCGGAGGTTGTCTGGCCCCCGCACCCCCATTGCTGAGAGAGCTCCCTTCCTCTCTGTATTTAGAAAACAACCCACGGATTTCCAAGATGCCTCCCAGGGGGACCTACCGTCTGTTGAGAACTTTGAACCCAAAGACAAATTAAAAGCACATAGGCCACAAGGAGGAGGGTCATGGCGTGATATGAAGACTATATTTAGGCAAATTGTCTCATAAGCCAGGACCCAAAGAAAATAGGGTCACAGTCATTTAACTCCATGTGGCAAGCAGAGTGGTACATTCTTTTTGGTTGTGTTTTCTCTGCTGTTCACTTTGTTGCCCTAGTAATTGGAGAGAAGTTGCTATGGCTGTATTTGAAGCCGACAGATTTGTTTGGCACCGTGTTGTTAGAGAGTGTTAAGTGGAGGCCCGTGGAGCATCTGAAGCAAATGAAGATAATTTTGGAGAAGAAGAAAACAAGTATTAACTTCCTGGTAACCACAGACTGATTTGTGTTTTTCCAGCACAGTCTCCACGGGTCCCAGAGGCCCTGTGTTCCCAGCGTCAGAGGCCACCGGTGCCTCCAGGCAGAGAGGGCAGTTCTCAGGGCTACACCTCACTCTGAAGATGGGCACTGAGAGCCTTATTTCTAAAATAGAAAAGGCGGATTAACTACATGTGAATAGGAGTATGTAGAGTGGGTTTTATTAAATTGTATCACAAGAGGTATTTATATTCAAGAGATGATCTTTTCTAAATTCAACTACTTACTGCCTCACAAGGTTTCTAAAATATTTAAACCCTCAGACAAGCTGCATTCTTTGATACTGTGCTTGATAAGAAATCTATATGATAGGGATGATTTTTCCTCTTTTGATATCAAGCATTTTCAATACTTTTGAAATAAAAAATAATATATTCATTATAGACTATTTGAAAAATAGGAATTTGAGAGTAAAATTAAAAAGCAAGTAACAGTATGTATAGCCTTACCACCTAGAAATGACAACCACTATAAGTACAGTGTTCTCTCTTAATCTTTTTTTTTAAATGCATAAATATGCAAACACAAGCTCACATTTTAAGAAAATCAGTGTGTGTCCTTTAGTTTTGTATGTTAATGTTTTTATTTAATATTGTACTTTATAATATAAGATGCTTTATTGTTAGCAATTATTTTATTAATGGAAGAACTTTAGTTAATTGTAGACTATACATAGTTTTATGAAATGGTCCAGCAAGATCTGTCATATACTTTGCCCAGTTTCCATCAGTGTCACACTTTACAAAACTGTAGTATAATACAGCATCCAGGATATTGACATTGATGTGCTCTACGAACCTCGTCCAGATTTCTCCAGTTCTACTTGTACTCATTTGTGTGGATTTGTATTTAGTTCTGTACACTTGTATCACCTATATAGGTTCATGTGGTCACCTCCAAGCAAAATACTGAGTTGTTACATCACCGAAGACCTCTCCTTTTCCCCTTTACAGCCTTACCCACTTTTTTGCCTCCACCAAACCCCTGACAGCTGCTAATCTGCCCTCAAGTTCTAAAGTTGTGTCATTTCAAAAATTTTATGTTAATAGAGTAATACATATTAACCTTTTGTGATTGGCATTTTTTCACTCAGCGTAATTATCTGGCGTTGCAAGTATTTATTTTGTATATATATTTATTATATGTACACAATTTGCTTAACCACTCACCTGTTGAAAGGCACCTGGGTTGATTCTAGCTTTTTGCTGTTACAGATAAAGTTGCTATGAACATACATATACAGCGTTTTTTGTTTTTGTTTTTTTCCCTTTTTGAATAAACATTTTTCTTTTTTCCAGGACAAATTCACAAGTGTGCAATTTCTGGTCACAAGTTTAGATTTTAAGAGACTAACAGACTGTTTCTGAGGCAGCCGTACTATTCTGTATTTCACCTGCAACTCATGGGTGTGATGTAGTTTTTTTACACCCTTACTAGCATATGGTGGCATCACTATTTCATTTTATCCATTCTGTTATGTGTAAAGTGATCTCATTGTATTTTAAGTTTGCATTTCCTAACTGCCCAATAACATTGAATATCTTTTCATGTGTTTGCCATGTATATATTCTTTTCAGTCAGATGTCTGTTCAGGTCTTTTGCCCATTTTTTAATTGGATTTTAAAAAAATGTTTGAAGTTTGAGAGTTCTTTATATGTTCTAGATACTAGTTTTTTGTCATGTGAGTTAAAGGAACATATAAATGGAGCCTCCTTAAAATGGAGCCAGAGCTGCCATGTCATGTTAAAATGTTAATGTTAAATGTTAATGTTAATGTTGATGTTAAATATTGATGTTAATGTTAAAACAGGGCAAATGTTAATGTCAAAACAGGGCAAAATATCTTTGGATTGCGCCTAAAGCAACCTCACTTCCACAGAACTGTTTACAAGGATAACAAGGAAGCAGATATTATGACTACCAGACTAATGATTATTGGACTGAAAAATTTTAAAAAATTATTTAGATTTAGGATCACTATGTTATGTAATCTGCCTCAATAGAAATGCCTTTCTTCCATTGATGTTCCTTTCTCATAAATATCCCTTGCCTTTAGAACACTGTCAGGGTTTCCTTCTGAATCAGAGCTTCCTGCATAGCTTTGATCTCAAATAAATGCTTGTTGCCTCTTACTCTTAAAGGTCTTTTATTTTTAGGTTAACATGTGTGTGATTTGTAAATATTCTTTCCCAGTCTATAGGTTGTCTTTTTTATGCTTTTCATATGGGCTTTCACAGGGTAAAAGGTTCAAACAATAAATTTTGCCTTTTATGGCTTATGCTTTTGGTGTCAAACCTAATATTACATTTTACATTTAAGTTCATGATCCATCTTGAGAGATTTTTGTATGAATTATGAGGTTTAGGTCAATATTTATTTTTTTGCCTGTGAATGTCTACTTGTTCCAGGATCATTTGTTGAAAAGACAAATCCTCTTGCCCTTGAATATTTTTTGTACCTTTGTCAAAAGTCAGGCATATTTGTGTAGATCTAAATCTGTGTTCTATTGATTTATCTCTATCCCTCTGCCAGTACCACACAGTCCTGATTACTGGAGCTACATAATGAGCCTTAATATTGGGTAGAGTGATTATTTCTACTTATTTTTCTTCATCAGGATTGTTTCAGCTACTCTTGGGCTGGATTGCTTGTGGTGATGGGTCCTCTTTTCTGGTGTTGCATGTCTGTTTGTGATGCTGATTTTCAATCCTGGACTTACTTTCCAGTTTTCCATCAAGAGGGTATTTTGTTTTACTAAAAGGGCATTTTCCTTTTCCTGGGGAATCCTGTCTTTCTTTTTTTCTCTGAGTGTCCTAAAAATAAAATTGTGGATGATTTTATTTATGCCTATCAAAACTTGCCAAACTTTTAAACAACTTGCCATGAGCTTGTTCTGTTTTTGTATCATCTGCTTCCTTGGGCCTCCAGTTCTTAAGTTCTTTTTTTTTTGTTTGAGTTTATCTACATGATTGGGATTTGGGATGATTACCCACTGGCCATCTAATAGTGTTCTGTTCAAAAAGCAAAATGGCTTTGAGTTGGTGTGTCAGTGAGCTTGAGCATAAGTATAAGGGCCCGAGGTTCAGCTAGTGTTGATTTAAACAGAAAATTTGGGGAGTTATCTTCTTTGGAAAATATTTCCTAACAGTGTGGCAGCAAAATGATTAGTGTTAATTGTAATGCCTGTCCTTGTTGGATATATAAACATATGAAGAGGTTTTTTCTTAAAAACATTTGAGTTGTTTATTTAGAGTGAAAATTATATAACTCACATTAAAAAATAATGGCAAGATAAACTGATGATTTTATCTGACAGAGTCACGTTGGCCCTTTGTTATTTTTCAGAGACCCTGAGGGAATAGCTAGCGTGGAGGTGTTTCTAGATTGTGGTCTACAAGTGAGTCCCAGGCCTTTGGAAGAGAGAAGGAATAAACTTAGGAGGAAGTGATTTAGAATTATTCTTTGTATTGTAAATAATGGAAAGGATGCTGTGAAGTTTCTGTGATGATGACCAAATAGACCAAGGAATACCTACACTTTGTTCTCAGAGTCTCTAAGACACTTATGCACAGGTGATGAGTCAAAATATAAGAACATAGATGCTTTGCAGGTCTTGATTAAGTACCTCTGGACCTATGAACTTGTGAACTCCTTTCCTGAGCCCTGCCAGTGCTCCAGAATGGCTTCAGGTAGGCCCATACCAGTCCTTCATCTTTCCCAAAGCCCAAATGTGAATATCCGATCTTTCTACTCCATAAGGAGGAAAAAGTCATACCATAATTTTCTGGTTTGCCTGGAACACCTATGGTATACATCTTTGGTTGTCCCAGTTTAATTATTTCATTCTCGAGTATCCTATTTGAATGATAAATTATATAGTCACTATAGTCATAGCATATTCAATTAGAGACATATCATAAGAAAGGGATGAATGATAAGCCTAATGCTTGGTGGAGACCTACCCAAGCCTACTGTCCACTGCTATGTCTTGAATGAAGTGAGTTTGAGGTAGCATATGGGAATCCAAGGGAGAGACCTGCAGACCTTTTCTACCTAATTGCATGGAAAAGTAAGTGTGTACAAAGAAAAAGAAAAGGGAGATGTAAGGCCGTTTTCTATAGGAAGATCTTCCTGCTTTTTACCCATATGAAGAAGGGAGAATGCTTTAGGATCTGCCTTATTCCCACTTCATCAAGAGAATGGAGAAGACCAGAATATCAAGAGTTGTGTGGGCATAACCTTGTCCTACTGCCCAAGAGCCTCCTGGAAATTTGGGAAATTTCCAAATAGGAAAGGTTCAGCAGCCCCATGCACTCAGACTTCTGATGAGCAGGTGAAATGCTACCCAGCCTTAGAGACCGCTAAAATGCCCTTTACCCTCTCCAACCATCGCAGCACTCTTCCTAGAGGCTGGTATGAAGATGAGAAAGAGGGGATTTCATAAAGGCCACACCTATCCTGCTCATGATGCATGGTTTTTGGATCTGGTCACTCTTCTGCCTCTAAGGAATGTGTGATGATACAACTCTGAGGCAAAGCAGGATCAGGGCAGCTAGAGAATTTTTGGTATAGAATTTTTAGCAATATTTTTAAAGCACTTAAGTAATGATACAAACAATTTACAATATCTCAAAAAGTGTCATTTTAGAAGGAAATTAAATGGAGATCTTAAACATATTTATTGAGAAGTATTTGTTACTGTTTGTTCCAGCACAGATAAGGGCTAGGTGGGACATTTTATATTTTAGTTATAAATTCACACACTTCTCATTTAACTCAAGAAGACAAGTTAGAATTTGTCGCAGATCTGAGAGTACCTTTTTTATTTTTTAAAAATTTATTTATTTATTTATTTATTTATTTATTTATTTATTTATTTATTTATAGAGCGAGGGGAAGAGAGAGAGATGGAGAGAAACGTCGATGTGTGGTTACCTTTTGCATGCCACCTGCTGGGGGCCTGGCCTATAACCCAGGCATGTGTCCTAACTGGGAATCAAACTGGCGACCCTTTGGTTTTCAGGCCCGTGCTCAACCCACTGAGCCATACCAGCCAGGGCTAGAGTACCTTTTTATAAAGGTGCCCCCAATTCATTCTAGTTTATGAGAAAAATAGAAAATAATTTGCAAACCTGAACATTTGATTATTTTCTTGTGACATTCTTTCCACACTTGTGGGCAGATAATGGTGTTTCAGGACTACTGACCAGGCATGGAGACATTACTCAGTGTGAGCCTTGAGTCATCTGTTCAGATAACATGCAGAGCTTCTGAAGGAAGCTCCCTCCATGGTCCTGTGCTTTGGACTTGTTCTCTTCTGATGGATTTCTTGGTTGGTTTTCATTAAGCTGTGGGAATGCTGTTAAGGAAATGATAAGATTTATCAAAGAATCTCCAGGGAAACCTCAACAACATGTCTTATCGCCATGGATACCTGTGAAAAGATGGTCCTAAGATGAAGTAACCACTACACATTCAATTTTAAGACATTACTCACTCTGTAATTCTTGTATCAAACACAATGCAAATGTAGACTATTTGAGACAGTTAAGTCTACCTCATTCATGTTTTTGAGCTCAAGGATGTAAGCAGGTAAACAGAAAACATTCTCTACAAAAATGACATACTGTAGCGGAAAATTGCTTTATTAGTCCAAAGATATGCTTAGCTGATGAGAAATTGAATAACATGATTGAGGAGGAAAAGCTGAGCAAATAGAACATGGATATAAAAATGAGTTCTGTAACCACTTAGGCCGTTATTCATGTTGAAAGATTGAATAGCTTTCAATAATTTATTTGAGTGTCAATAGGGATAGAAGATAACTATCTCTGAAGTGAAAAGGTAAATTGAAATCAGTAAAAGATTTTCAAAATTCCTAGATTAAGTATGTGTGGAATTTTGCAGATTTTTGGAAGTCTGTTGAGTTTCAGTGTTGGAGAGAAATTTTACACCCATTGACAGTTTTCTTGTTCAAAGAGTTTTAGCACAACAGGCTGACAAAATATGAAAAGAACAGCACTGATGAGCGAATTAAAAAAAGATGTCTCTGAGCTTTCTCCTTTTAGCAAGGCAAGCTGTGAGTTCCTGTTAGTGTAACCAAACAAGAGTGGGTTCCCTGTGTCTGCAGAAAGCCCAGAAACAGGGTAGACTTGAAGAAGTGTCTATCCCTTCCACTAAGACCAAAGGCTATCTGCATGTTCCCTTAATCCTATTATACTGTTAAGGACCTCAAGTAACACCCACTTTTCTTTCTTTTTTAAAAATTAATTAATTAAAAAAACGATTGATTTGAGAGGGAGAGAGACCGAGACAAAGGGACATCAATTTGTTGCTTCACTTATTTATGCATTTGATTCTTGATTGTGCCCTGACCAGGGATCGAACCTGCAACCTTGGTGTATTGGGATGATGCTGTAATCAATTATGCTACCCAGCCAAGGCTAACACTCACTTTTCTTTTATTAGCAAGGATGATTGATTTAGTTTCTGGGGCATCAAGGTGGATACTTAAAGAAAATGCCAAAATACTACCATTTTGCAGTATGAGAAGCTATTTTTTTTTTTTTTTTTTTTAGAAAGGAAACACACACAACCTACCAGTCATTAATAGAGTGATGTCTGTTTGGTGCGTTCCTTTGTGAATTGAATTAGGCAGAGGCAGCTGCTGGGCAAATGAAGAGATTTACCTTTGAACTTGGATACAAAAGATTGTGAGGTAGCGGAGTTGCCACTAAATTCTGGTGCCAACTGCAGAGAGCTGTGAGGCGTAGAAAGTGGAGAGGCCACAAAGTGATGATTCTCCTACATGATAAACCAGAGTCCAGATCTGACTTTTGAGATGGCCTTTCTGTTTCCAGTACTGACAGTTTCTTTACATTACCTTCAGCACCCTCCTCAAATTGAACATTTTCCTTCTCTGTTTGGTCAGTTACAGGAACCGCCCTTTCTGTCCTTGAGTCATCAAGCCTGCTCAAGTCTTCTTTCACGTGTCTGGGGCACTGCATCTGCTGGCTGTCTTCACTGGCTGCCTAGCGACTGAAAAGCCTCTGCGTTAGCCTTCCTGCTTCCACCTGGCAGACCTTCTTTGCTCTCCTTTCCAAAGCTTATCCAACCTTGCTGGCAAATAATACATTAAAAAAGAACAAACAAAACCAAAACCCTTTAAAAAAGGAAGACAAAATAAAACAGTAAATTTTATTTTATTTTACTTGTTTTTCTAAAATAGTAAATTTAAAAAGGTTATAAAAGCTCTCGTCACCCTGTTTAGCCTCACTTCAACTTTAAAGGTCTTGTTTATGCTTTAATAATAATAATAATAATAATAATAATAATAATAATATGAGTGCATTCTCCTAGTTAATTTTAAACTATCCTCATTTATCTCCTTGTCATTTTCTCCTCCCCATCAAGAAAATTTAAATTTCTAAAGGGCCCTTCATAACTCATAATAAAATACCAAGTACATTGGAGGCACTGAATTAATACTTGTTGAATGAAAATACATCTGGTAAAATCCCTTTGAATAGCTCATTGGTAATGAAGTCTGATAAGTTCCCGTGTGAGGAGCAAACTGGGACATCATTCTGTATTGTCAACACAATAGTATTGTCCCTTCAGAAGAACACTGTTCATTTTGTGTGGTTCACTAACAAATTCAAAGGATGGTGTGACCATCTGTTTTCTATAGCTTCTGAGGGAAGAACAAAAGGATTAGCTTCTGAGCTAGGATAAGAAGAAGGGGGTTGATGAAAGGGACACTTTTTTTCACTGTTCAGGTGGTGTAACAATTGACTGGATGACGCAGGAACTCTGCCATGTCCTTCCCTGCTTCTTCACAGGAGCCTCATCTTTGGTGGAGATGCTGGATGCAGCCTTTTCTAAGTGACCTGTCTGGGCTGCTTCCTATTCTGTGTTTTTACTTCAAGTTGTTTTTTTTTTTCTTATTTTCTAGTTTTTTTAAATTACAAAATAATTTTTTTTTTTACAAAATCTGAGTTTTCAGAAAGTTATAAAGTGAAAAATGAAAACCTCTGTTTAATATCATTCCCCAGAGGTAACCATTATTAACAATTTGATTTATGTCTTTTCATACTTTTTACTTTAAATATAGAAACATGTGTGCATGTTATGACTTTTATAAAAGTGCAACTATAGTTTCCATCCTTTCCTTTAGTTTGCATCTTTCCTCTCAGTGTGTGTATGTCTCATTTTTTAAATTGTTACTCAGAACTTCTTTGTATAGATATACCATGATTTTTCTTATATATATATTTTTGGGGGGATATTGTTTCCATAGTGTACTATTAAATAATAATACTACAAATTTCCTCGTGCTTTACTAAAAGTGTATGAAGAATATGTGCTCAATTTTATTACATGCTTTCTTTACACTATATGCTGAGGTATTTTTTTTTTCCCTTCCTCTCTGAACTGTTGCTCTGTAGGGGATATTAAACTTTTAAGTCATTAAACAAGATAAAAATTGACTACTGCTATAACTATCTTTGAAAACCCATTAAATCATCCCCATTTCTGTTCTAGCATTTCTCAGCCAGATTTTCCTCCACTATTGGAATGGATGATTGTTTCTTTGATTGAACCTATGAAATGGTTGGCTTGTGTTATAGAAACATCCTTCATTAAAGATGATTATTCTTGGTTATGTTTTTATTTTATCTTGTTCTGTTTTAGCTCAGTTATACAGTTGAAATTCTTAAAGTTAGACATATATATGATGGGCTGCCACTGCAGTGAACTACCTTTATAGATCTATTATCTTGCCTTGTATTTGTGGATTATTCTTACTTGGCCCATGGTGGGTTGCTTTTGTTTTTAACATGCTGTTGAATTCACTGTGCTACGTTTTTGCATGCATTCATATGAGTTTAACTCTGTATTTTTCACATGTTCCTTAATACTTAACTTTTATATATTCTGTAATATACTATTAATAAATGTTCAAGTAATATTTTTTCTACCACTTTACCCCCCTGTGTTTCTATTGTCATTTATGCTTTGGCAGAAATTATTTTGAGACTGATGAGTATAGCTTTCCAAATTAACTTATCCTAAGCAAGCAGCTTCTGTTATCCTTGAAGTTTAGGGAGTTCTGTTTCCATGGCCGATATGCTGCTGTTTTAAATTATACTGAAAACTGTAAACATGTGGTGCTTTTCAGCAACCCTTGCATCACACATATCAATGACTACCATACTTTTATTTTTTCTTGGCTTCATGAATCTCCCTGCCCACACAATGTGACTGAGACCTGTGCTGTGGTTAGAGGTTCCTTAGGGAGATCAGAGGGCATCAGGTCAGAATGTTTCTCCCCCTCTGATTCTTTTGTCTTCTGAGATTCCACAGAGCCAGCTGCTAGAATCCTTGGGCAGTGCAGCCTCAGCATCTCAATGGAGCACTCTCCTCTCTGTCAGGAACCACGCACAAAAGCAAATTGGGGATTCACTTCAGAGTGTCTGCAGGAGGTTTCAAGTTTATTTATTAACACTAGACACATCTGTTGGGTTGTAGTGATGAGATTAATTCTCATTTTTAATATTTGATTTGCAACTAATTATTGCTTGAAGCTGTCATTGTAGTACAAATTTAGACTACCTGTGTCACTGGGAAGTGCACCAGGCCTGAATTACACAGCAGGCTGGGTGCTGGGCGGGGGATGGAGTGGAGACACGGAAAAGGTGAAGGGCGCACTGGAAATTTTATTTTATTTTTTAGTAGTGACTCTAGGAGCAAGGCCATGTTGAAACTTGTCTGAGAATGTAAAGCCTTGGAAATAGCTGCTACAGAACCTAGAGAAAGTTGAATTTTGTCAGTAAAGCAGAAAGAAGGGGTTATTCTTGTGATATGCAGCCTCTGACACTGTGGACTTTTTCCTGAAAATAGAGTTCCCATATGTGGAGTGTCACTGGCACCTCATGGGACTGGGAATGTGTCACCCCAGGGAAGAAATAATATGACTGGTCTTGTTCTGGAAGATTCATTTGAGAGCTACCTTCTTCTGTTTGCAGGAATCAGCACTGAAGGCCTCATGCCCGTCAGGCTGTGGTTGGTTCTCTACGCTGGTGCGTAAGCTTGTTGGGCTTATCAGAGTATAAAAATCCACAGACCAACAAGTGGGGAAATCTTTTTTTCTTTACATAGATACATGTAAAGGGCAAAATTATGTTTTAAAGACAGTTTTTTTAAGAACAGTTTCAAGTTCACAGCAAAATTGATAGGAAGATAAGAGTTCTGTATGTCCTCACTCCTCCTCCACCCCACTGCCTCCCCCACCAGAGTGGTACATTTGTTCTAACTGGGGACCCTACACTGGCACATCCTTATAGCTCAGAGTCTACAGTTTTTGTTACGGTTCACTCTTAGCGTTGTACATTCCATGGGTTTGGACAAATGTATGATGACGTGTATTATCATTATAGTGTCATATAGAGTATTTTCACTGCCTTAACATTTTTTTGTGCTCCACCTGTTCATCCCTCTCCCTCCTCCAACCCCTCATCTTTTTAATGTCTCCGTAGTTTTCCCTTTTCCAGAGTGTCATATAGTTATAATCATACAGTATGTAGCTTTTCAAGTTGGCTTTAGTTAGTAATATGCATGTAAGTTTTCTCCATGTCTTTTCATAGTTTGATAGCTCATTTCTTTTTAGTGCTGAATAACATTCCATTGTCTGGTTGAATCACGGTTTATTTATACATTCACCTACTGAAGGATGTCTTAGTTGCCTCCATGATTTGGCAATTACAAGTGAAGCTGCTATAGACATTTTGTGTAGGTTTTTGTGTGGACATAACAAATATTTTTTAACTCCTTTGGGTAAATACCAAGAGGCCTGGTTGCTGGATTGATGGTAAAGTATACAATTAGTTTTGTCAGAAACTCCCAAGCTGCCTTACAAATTGGCCGCATCATTTTTTATTCTTATCAGCAGTGAATGAGAATTTCTGTTGCTCCACATCCTCGCCAGTATTTGGTGGTGTTGTGTCCAGATTTTGGCCATTTCTAATCACTGTGTAGTGGTATCTTGTTTGTTTTAATTTGCATTTCCCTGATGACATGATACAGAACATGTTTTCATATGTTTATTTTGCATCTGCACATCTTTTATGAGGTCTCTTAAGGTCTTTGGCCCATTTTTATTTATTTATTTTTAAAAATGTGCATTTTTAATATTTCATTGTTTGTGCTATTACACTTGTCCCAGTTTTTCCCCCTTTGCTTGCCTCCACTCAACCCCTCCCACTCCCTCAGGCAATCCCCACATTGTTGTTCATGACAATGGGTAATGCCTGCTTGTTTTTTGGCTAATCCATTCACCTTCTTTCATCCATTCCCCCCACCCCTCCCCCACCCCTATAGCTGTCAGTCTGTTCCCTGTTTCTATGCCTCTGTTCTGTTTTGCTTGTTAGTTTGTTTTGTTCATTAGATTCCATATATAAGTAAGGTCATATTTGTCTTGCCATGGCTGACGTATTTCACTTAGCATAATACTCTCTGGGTCTACCCATGCTGTTGCAAAAGGTAAGAATTCCTTCTTTTTTACTGTTGCATAGTATCCCATTGTGTGAATGAGCCACAGCTTTTTTATCCACTGATCTACTGATGGCACTTAGGCTGTTTCCAGATCTTGGCTATTGTAAATAGCGCTACTATGAACAGAGGGGTGCGTATATTCTTTTGAACTGGTGTTTTGGGATTCTTAGGATATATTCCCAGAAGTGGAATTGCTGGGCCGAAAGGCAGTTTCATTTTTAATTTTTTGAGGAAACTCCATACTGTTTTCCACAGCGGCTGCACCAGTCTGCATTCCCACCAACAGCGTACTAGGTTCCCTTTTCTCCATATCTCACCAGCACTTGTTGATTTGTTAATGATGGACATTCTGACAGAAGTGAGGTGATATCTCATTATGGTTTTAATTTGCATTTCCTTTGATGGTTAGTGATGTTGAGCATTTTTTCATATGTCTATGGGCCATCTGTATGCCCTTGTTGGAGAAGTGTCTGTTCAGGTCCTTTGCCTATATTTTAATTGGATTGTTTGTCTTCTTGGTTTAAGTCATATAAATGTATATTTGTATATGTCTGTTTTGGAAATTAAACCCTTATCTGATATATCATTGACAGATACGTTCTTTCATACAGTGGATTCTCTTTTCATTTTAATGATGGTTTCTTTAGCTGTCCTGAAGCTTTTTAATTTGATGTAGTCCAATTGTTTATTTTTTCCTTTGTTTTTCTTGGCCTAGAAGATATATTGGAAAAATATTGCTATGTGAGGTATTTGAAATTTTACTGCCTATGTTTTCCTCTAGGATTTTTGTGGTATTGCAACTTATATTTAAATCTTTTATCCATTTTGAGTTTATTCTAGTATATGGTGTAAATTGGTGGTCTAGTTTCATTTTTTCCCTTGTACGAGTCCACTTTTCCCAACACCATTTATTGAAGAGGCTGTCTTTACTCCATTGTATGCTCTTGTCTCCTTTGTCAACTATTGACTATAAGAGTGTGTGCTTATTTCTGAGCTCTCTGTTCTTTTCCATTAATCAATATGTCTGTTCTTATGCCAGTACAAGGCTGTTTTGATTACAGTAGTCTCATAATATAGTTTATATCAGGAATTATCATCCCTCGAACTTTGTTTTTCTTTTGCAAGATTGCTGAGGGTATTCAGAGTCTTTTTTGGTTCCATACAAATTTTGGGAATGTTTTCACTAGATCTGTGAGATATGTTATTGGTATTTTAATAGGAATTGGTTTGAATCTATAGATTACTTTGCGTAGTATGGACATTTTAATGATGTTAATTCTTCCAATCTATGAACATGGTATATTCTCTCTTTTATTTGTATCTTCCTTAATTTCTTTCTTCCTTGTCTGATAGCTTTCTGAGTACAAATCTTTTACATCCTTGGTTAATTAATTAATTAATTAATTTTAAATTTTCTTTTTCCTTGATTAAACTTATTCCTAGGTGCTTTTTGTTGTTGTTGTTGTTGTTGCAATAGTAAATGTGATTGTTTTCTTAGTTTCTCTTTCTGATAGATGATTATTGGTTTATAAAAATGCCATCAATTTCTGCACATTCCTTTTGTGTCCTTCTACTTTGCTGAATTCATTTATTAGGTCTAGTGGTTTTTTGGTGGAGTCTTTAGAGTTTTCTATGTACAATATCATGTCATCTGAATAATGACAGTTTCATTTCCTTCTTTGCAATTTGGGTGCCTTTTATTTCTTCTCCTTGCCTGATTGTCACAACAATCAGGAGTTCCAGTAATATGTTTGAATAAGGGTGGTGAAAGCAGACATCCCTGTCTTGTTTTGGATCTTAAGGGAAATGCTTTTTAGTTTTTGCCCATTGAGTATGATGTTGGCTGTAGGTTTTTTGTATATGGACTTTATTATGTTGATGTGTGGACTGTGTCCACGTTGCTGAGAGTTTTTATCATAAATGGGTTCTGTATTTTATCAAATGCTTTTCTGGCATCTATTGATATGATCATGTGTTTTTTATCTTTTATTTTGTTTATGTGATGTATCACATTTATTAATTTGCAAATATTGTACCTGCCTTGCATCCCTGGGATAAATCCTACTTGATCTTGGTGTATGATCTTTATAATGTATTGCTTGATCCAATTTGCTAATATTTTCTTAAGGATTTCAGCCTCTATATCCATCAGGGATAATATCCTTTAATTTTCTTTCTTTGTTGTGTCTTAATCTGACTTTGGAATTGGGATAATTCCATTAAAAAAAAGCTTGAAAGTCTTCCCTACTCTTGAATTTTTTGGAATAGTTTGAGAAGGACAGTCTTTAGCTCTTCTTCAAATGATTGGTAAACTTCACCATCTGGTCCCGGAGTTTTGTTTGCCTGGAATTTTTTGATTACTGCTTCAATTTCATTAGTTGTTACTGGCCTATTCAGGTTTTCTGCTTCTTCCTTATTCAGTTTTGGAAGATTGTATATGTCCAGAAACTTATCCACTTCACCCAGGATGTGCAATTTGTGGGCATATTGTTGTTCATAGTATTTTCTTACAATCCTTTGTATTTCTGTGATATCAGTTGTTATTTCTTTTTCATTTCTGATTTTATTTGGATCCGCTTTTTTTCTTGATAAGTGTGGCTAATGGTTCATCAATTATGTTTCTGTTTTCAAAGAACCAGCTTCTGGATTTATGATCCTTTGAATTGTTTTGTTGTTGTTGTTGTTGTTGTTGTTGTTGTTGTTTTAGTCTCTCTGTCATTTATTTCCACTCTGATCTTAATTATTTCCTTCCTTCTACTCCCACTGCTATTTGTTTGTTGTTGTTTTCCTAGTTCTTTTAGGTGGGGTGTTAGATTGTTCATTTGAGATTTTTCTTGCTTCTTGAGGTTGGCCTGTAATGCTATGAACTTCCCTCTCAGGACTGCTTTCATTGTGGCCCATAGATTTTGGGTTGTTTTGTTTCTTTTCATTTGTTTCCAGGTAATTTTTTATTTTTCCCTTGATCTCATTGATAATCCATTCATTATTTAATAACATGCTTTTTAGCTGCCATGTATTTGAATGCTTTTGAGTTTTTTAATTGAGACTGAGTTCTAGTTTCATGCCATTGTCATCCAAAAAAATGCTTGCTATGATTTCAAATTTCTTGAATTTGTTAAGACTTATTTTGTGTACTAACATGTGGTCTGTATTTGAGAATGATACATGTGCACTTGAGAAGAATGTGTATTCTGCTGCATTGGGATGAAATGTCCTATAAATATCAATTAAATCCATTTGATCTAGTATGTCATTTAGGTCACTGTTTCCTTGTTGATTTTTTGTCTCAAAGATCTATCCATTGGTGACAGTGGGGTGTTAAAATCCCCTACTGTAACTGTATTGCATTGATGTCTTCCTTAATGTCCACCAAAATTTTCTTTATATATTTAGGACTTCCTATATTGGGTGCATATATGTTCACCAGAGTTATATCCTCTTGTTGGATCAATTTCATTAGTATTATGTAGTGCCCTTCTTTGTCTCTTGTTATGGCCTTTGTAATGAAGTCTCTTTTGTCAGATATAAGCATTGCTACCCCAGTACTTGCATGGAATATTTTTTCCATACCTTCACTTTCAGGCTGTGGAAATCTTTTGTTCTGAGGTGGGTCTCTTGTAGATAGCATATATATTGGTCATGTTTTCTTTTCTCTGTGCCTTCTGACTCCTTTAGCCTGTAGGTTTTTGTTTGTTTGTTTGTTTTTTGTTTTTGTGTTTGGGAAGCTCTTCATTTCACCTTCAATTTTAAATGAGAGCCTTGCTGTATAGAGTTGGTTGCAGGTCCTTGCTTTTCATCGCTTTGAATAATCTGGCAATTCTTTCTGGCCTGAAGTGTTTCTGTTGAGAAATCAGACATCAGCCTTATGGGGGCTTCCTTGTAGGTAATTGACTGTGTCTCTCTTTCTGCCTTTAGAATTCTCTCTTTGTTTTTAACGACTGCCATTTTAATTATGATGTGTCTTGGTGAGGGTCTTTATGTATTAGATAGATCTGTTTTGATTCCCAGTCTTCACGCTGTGTGGCCATATGTACTAGGAGTCCTTTGGGATCTTGTGGTGCAGTCTCCTTGATCGCCTGAGCTAGATGCTCTAGGAATGTCCTTTGTGTAAGTTATATGGGCTCTCCTGTTATATTTGTTGTTGGCCCATTCATTGGTAGGATCTCCCTCCCCTCTGGCTGGCTGACTGAGAGGTTCAATTTTCACCCTGTCTTGCAGGCTGTTGTAGGGGTGCTGATGGAACAGAACAAAACCAAACAGCGCGTGCACACACACACACAACAAAAACAAGTAAAAAAAAACCCAATAACAACAGCAAAGTCAACAAAAAAAGAGAAAAGAGAAATAGAATAGTAAAATAAATAAAAAGAATACAAGAAGACTAAAGGAAAGGAAAATGATTATGAGAGGAGAGGAGGAGAAGAGATAATGAAGAACAGAAAGAGAAAAACAGCAAAAAAGAACAAAGAATTAGAAAGAATAAAATAAGGAAAGGAAAGAAGAAAAATAGCATAAGAAAAAGTAGAAGAATAATGAAATGATTAAAAGACCATGAAAAAGAAAAAAATAATGAAAAAAATGAAAAAGAACCAAGTGAAATTCATCTTTGCAGAGTTTTAGTGCCTGCCTGCCAGGCAGGCACTCCCTTTAGGTTCTGCTCCCTTGCTGTCTGAAGCTGGTGTAAGCCAATTTAAGACACTGTCCGTGTCTGGCCCTCAGCTGCCTGTTTTAAGCTACAAGTGATCCACAGCTTGTTGCTGCCTTGCTGGGCTTGGCTGCTTCCAGGATGGGCCAAGCTGCGCTCCAAGGCTGGCTTTTACCAGCACAAGGCCCAGCAATGGGTCAGGAAATATCCCAGGGTACCGCAGGATCTTCCTCTGCTGGCAAGACTGATCCTGACTGTTTCTGAAAGGGCTTCTGATGGAATCAGGAGGGTGGGACCCCTGGATCTCTGAGGTGACTTTCAGACTTCAGGGAAGATTGTGGGTGTGTCACCCTGCCCCCAAGCCTCATGTCTCAGTCTGTCCTGGATTATTTCCTTGAATGTGGCAGGTCAGAGCTCCTGGCAGAGCTCCTTAGGCAAGAGGGTAGAGGCTGGAGCCCAGAGTTTGGGTCTTCCAGAGACCAGGAGTGTGTTGCTCTCAGGTGTTTCTTTGGGCACTCTGGTGAGGCAGAAGCGCCAGTGTAGAGAATGGCCAGCCCCAAAGCTGGTCTCTGACACCTCCTGAGTCTGCTTATGTTGCTGTCTTCTCAGCAGGGGTTAAGATGCAGGGTAGGGGGAAAAAAGATGCAAGGTGAGGGGAGCAGGATTCTAGAGGGCTGTGCCAGTGGTATCCCACAGGGGCAATTGTTTTTCCCCAGGCTGATTCCCCTGGGAGGGACTTGTTCTTCTCAAGAAAAATGGCTGCTGTGATACTGGAGGATGACCCCTGACAGGGATCCCAGCCGTCACTTCCCAATGTCCCTCCCTAGTGCTTCCCTCTCTGGCTTCTCCTCAGGTGATTCCAGTTTGCACTGTCCTCCCTTCACAGGAGCCCAAGGTGGGTGGCTGTGAATGAAAAACCTGTGCTTTGGCCCTTTAAAAAAATGTGGTTTTGTTTCCAGCAGGCTCCGTCTCTCCCCATTGGACAGTAATCCCACTGCCTTTTACCACTGGATGCTACACAGGCGGCTGATCCTGGCTGTGGCGCTCCCTGCTTGGGAGCCTAGCCTGGGGTCCAGGTCTTAGTCCTCACAGGGGGAGGTTCCCACAACCAGTCTGTTTTTCTGTAGCTTTCCTCCAGGCAGGGGCCTAGAAGGGGCAGGGTAGAGTACGCCAGTCCCTTCCTCTACCCTGCCCCTTCCTACTGGTTTTGAGTTGGTTTCTGCTCATCCTTTTTTAAAAGTCTCTTCAGGCAGCCTTTGGTTGCTAATTCTGGGTGACTGTTCTCCTCTTTTGTTTTTTTCCGGCTTGGCTCTGGGAGGAGACATGAGAATCCTCCCACTCTGTCACCATTTTGTGACCCCTCCCAGCCCATTTTTAATTAGTTTTTACTGTTGAGTTTTATGAATTCTTTGTATATTTGGATCTTAACATCACTTTTGAGACTTCTTTTGATAAGGTCATTGCTTATGTCTCTAGTGTCACTTTTGCTCTACCTTTGAACTCTTTTAAGTTCTACTGAGTTAATGTGTAAGCTTAAGTATGAGGTGACCCCACATGTAAGGCTTTTTCCCATTTTGCTAATGAGAAGAATTGGGGAGGAGCTTTAATGTTTCTAACTTGTGTACAAAAGCTTTTAGGAATATAGATGAAATAGGAAGTGTTTACTTGTAATATTTAGTAACTTATTGTATATATAACATAATATAATAGAATTATTACATTTGTCCACATTTTATAAGACCGTGCCTGGCGGCCCACCTGTAGAGAGAGAGGGGAGTGAGGCTTTTGTATCTGCAGGTCTGACGGCCACTGATGCAGGAGCTGCCAGGGTGGGGAGCATCCTTCAAGATCCTGTGTAAGATTCTTCCTCATGAGTAAGGAAACTGAGGCTCAGCTTGGGCACAGCAGGCTGTGGCAGAGCTAAGCTTATGTTCATGTGGATTCTTTTCATACTGAGGCAAGACTACTTTGGGAGATTATTAGTATCCAGAGTTATGTGAAACCAGAGGCTAAATATGGTAACCAAATGACTCATCAGTTTAACCTGAATATTTGGTGAAAAAACAAAGCAGTCAAACTGTAAATAATCTTAAATCCCTTTACAGTGAACCAGACGCATGGATCACTCTAGTATACAGCACAAAACTGAGATGAAATTTCAAGCTACAGTATTATACATCAGAGAATTTGAGGCAATTACTTTAGACTTTACCTCCAGATCACTACAGGGAATCCATTCAGGCTGCCGCCATGTTAAAAGTACAAATGTTAGGAAAAACATTTTAGACTTTCTGTACTACACCATTAAGAATAGTCAAAAGACACTTCTCCACATGGAAAACTTTAATGAGGACATCTTGATCCAATGTGAACCAAGAAATGTGCATACCCCAGTAAAACTGTAACACTGTCTACCACCAATAGATGGCGGTAGTGGTTTGTTTAGGTGATGCCCTTTTGGGCTTGGGAAAGAAGTGTTTTTAAACACCTTTTCAGAATCTGTCTAATCCATCACTTAAGAAGATAAGATAGAAGAAAGCAATTATTCATGCTCGATAGCAGCATGTCACTTAAGATCAATTGATTCCTTTCTTATATTATTCCATACTTACCAAGAAAGTGGGAATAATTTCTTTAATACTTTAATATTAAGCAAAGTCTGCCCTTGATAGAGCATATTGGTAGTACGTGCTTACGGGAATGGATTTGAAATTACAGCTACTAGTCACTTTCTACTAAACTGATTTAGTGGCATCTGATCATCTCTTAATTAATTGATAACAGACAGAAGACTGTATCATGGTGTTGTAATCCAGGAAATCTCCCCTTTCTCTCTCCTCCCTGCAGGTTCCCTTCTATTAAACATTCTTGCAGGGATTACTTCTCCCTCCGGCTTGAAGAATGGTGGTTGTCATTTCTTCTATAACCTTTCAAATGTAACCATTGTATTCCATGTCTACTCATGGATGTACAAAGTTTAGGTGTCCTGAATTGATGTAACCTGCAGATTATCCACAAATTGGAACAAGCAGAGAAAAATGCCTTCTTTTAAACTGTTGGTATGGTCCCTCTGCAGTTTTCTCATTTGAGGCTCATATGCAGATATAGAGATTATTGCTTGACTCTCTAAAGTAGTTTCTTGTCACGGAATGAATTTTGTCAGAATGGGGATAGGACCCAGGGTTTTTAGACTACAGCCTACCCATCTATAGTGTATAGTGTACCCCTGCTTTTTCCCTTTGGCTTTTATCACACAAAGGATATGAATGCATTTTGTGAATCTGAATGCATGAGCATGAAATCTCCAGTGAGAGATTTCAGATGCATCCAGTTTCTGGCAATACTGATTTTTATTTTTCCTTCAGAGATGTAGCAGACACTTTGCATGGTGAAATGATGCATTTCTAATTTGGGATTAAATTTTTACATCCCTCAGATGTGAAGTGGAAACCAGCCTTTTTCTGGCAGTGATTCTGCTCTGGTTTTGTGTCTTTGATGAAGAGATTGTAAATTTGTCAAAGAATATGTCTTTGGCCAGGTCGTCTCATAATTATATGAAGACTGGAGTTGTACAAACTGTCTTCCTCTGGGGATCTGAGACACTATGTGCAGTGTGGGGTAGAAGCCTGGCCAGGAGGAAAGCCGTGGGTCTCAGGTGGTGTCACAGAAGGATTGTTAGCAGGGAGAAGCCTCATTCACAGCTTGGCTCTGTCTGTTCAGCTTATGTACATAAAGACCTTAAGACACAGAGAGGGCAAGTAATTTCCCAACATGATATAACTCATTGGTGGCAGATGTCTCCTCTAATAGTTTTCTTGGACCATCGTGCTGGACCTCTAGAAGTTCTGATTCCCTGAGGCAGCAGTAGGGCCTGACATCTCCATGATTAATCTTATTTTTAAAAGTACCCTATGGCATTACTAATATATAGCCAGGTTTAGGAATTCCTCTATTCTACTTCCTTCATTTACAGCAGTGGTTCTTAATCTGGTGCCGTTTTCGTCCAGAGAGGACATTTGGCAAACTCATTTGGGTGCATTTCTTATGGGCGACACCATTCATTGTCACAAATGGGAATTGCTTCTGGTAACTTGTCAGTGAGGCCAGAGATGCTGCTAAACATCTACAGTGCATAGCAGTGCACAGCAGGGAATTACCCAGCCCAGTGTCAGTCACGCCAGCCTTGAGAGGCACTCGATGTGGAGCTCCAGAGTCTGCCAAACTCCAGGTCAAATTCCAGTTCTTACTGCCTCTGTGACCCTAGGCCGATTACTCGATCTCTTCAAGCTCTGGGGTATTCTCATCTGTAAAATGGTGATAGTAACAGATACTTCACAGGGTTGTGAGGACTAAAGTGCTTAGAAGAATGTGTGGCTGCTAGGACATTCTTAGTAAACATTAGATGTTATAATTAACTATAGTGCATGCCTTTTTGTTTTAATACAACATCATAAGGCTTAGCTAAAACAGTGAAAAAGTTGCCCCCAAATGTAGAAAGTCACAAAAAGCCCTCAGATACCTTCTAAGGACTTAATAGAGGCTTGCTGATTTAAAGTGAAAAGTGCTTGTTCATCTCTCTCCTTACCCCTCCCCTCCCCTTCAGTTACATTAAAAAATAATTAGTAATGTTATAATAATGATGGCAAATACTTATACATATGAGGTCTTTCTGGAAAAAGTGCAGTGATTGTTAATATAATGAGAATGGTTTGGGCAACATTGATGTAACTTGGCAGCCAAGGAGAGTGGACTGGAATGTCCATATGTGAACAATGACAACTTCACAGTGGGGGTGGTAGATGCCGTTGAATGAGTATGTGTACTGTGTGGCTGTCACATTCAAAATGACTGAGTGAGTAGAGCAATGAATCTGCATCACATTTTGCTTTAAGCTTGAACATTCCTTTGTGGAAACTATTTGAATGACTCAGAAGGCTGCAGCTGTGTGCAACTGGTGATTGGCAGGTTCATCACGACAACATGCATGCTCATGCATCATGTCTCATGCAGAGAGTTTTGGTGAAACATCAAATCACTCAGGTAACTCAGCCCTGATACAGCTCTGATTTGGTGCCCTGTGACTTCTGGCTTTTCCTGAAGCTAAAACCACCTTTGAAAAGGAAGAGATTTCAGACTGTTGATGAGTCAGGGAAATACTATAGGGCGACTGGGAGAACTGTGAGAGGTCCCAAGGTGCCTACTTTGAAGGGGACCAAGGTGTCATTGTCCTGTGTACAATATTTCTTGTATCTTATATCTTCTTCAATAAACGTTTCTATTTTTATAGTACATGGCTGGATACCTTCTAGACAGACATCATATGTATATACATTTATGCACAGAGACATATTCATGTGCATGTATGTATAGATATCATGCATATATATACACACACACATAGAGGTATGTATGTGTATATATAGCATGTATATGCATGTACATGGAGACATGTCTGTGTGTGCATATGTATGCATGTATATATGTATGATATGCTGGTAAGTGTTTAACAACTGACTCTGCCTTTAGTGAGCCAGACATCACTGAGCACAAATTGGGAAGAGATTGGCTGTCATTAACCAGTATGACCAGCTTCAGGACATGACTGCCCAATAGCACTTGGCATGTGCCAGGTACTGTGCTAAGTGCTTAAAGTGGATAGCTCATTTCAACCTCACATCAGGCCTTTTGAGGAAGACATACTGTCATCACTTTCATTTTGCTGATGCACAGAGTTTAAGCAACTAGCCCAGGGTCACATAGCTAGTAAATGGCAGAGTTGGGATGGGGTTCAGGCATCCTGGGTTCAGAGTTCATTCTCCGTACCTCAGCATTATACTGTTATCACTCAGAAAGTCTAATGTTATTCATTTAAATATTCCTTAAGGGTCTAGAATTCTGATAAGATGCTCATTCCTCCTGGCTCTGTTTTCTCACACACATGGGGTCCTTCCTTCCCCAGCCAGTGCCAAGTGCACATCACAGTCCTCACGCAGGCATGTCTCCAGTGGCCTTGGAGAGTCTAATTAAGTCTTACCTCTGGCTGCTTTTCTCAGAGGGGTTGGCCACTGTGGAATTCTAATGAACCAAACTCTTCTCTATGTTATGTTTGTTCTTCCATTTAAACCACTCTGAAATCTTACCCTGCCTTCCTTGCCCACACCTCATACATAGCACAAGTCTCACTTACCATTTTGAGTTGTCCCTCAAGGGACCATAGCCCATTGCTCCCTTCCTCATGGAATCTCTGCTGATGTCACAACATAATTTAGATAAAGGCCTTTGAAAATGAAAATGTTTTAATTTGAAGACTTTTCTGTCCTTATTCCAGGCAGAAGGAAGCCATTTCACCTCCTCTACCTTTCTTGTTTTTTCTTGTATGAGAACCTTCTTTTATCATGCTCCTCTCTCCCAGTGGGATAGAGTATGTGTTTCCTAAGGCTTCACCTGGGCCATATTACCTAGTTTGGGATGGACACTGTTGTGGAAGAAAGGGGAGTGAATTCCAGCACTCAGCTCCTCCTGAAGGGCAGCCCTTAACTGTGGTCAGGCAGCAAGTCGTTGTAGCTGTGGAGTGTCTGAAGGGTCCCAAGGCTGTGTGGCAGTTTGCTTGCCACGAATCTTCCATGGGAGGGAGGAGAGTGAGGAGTCATGGAGGGTCTGTTAGAGGACTGAAGATGCCGTTAGAGGTGGATTGTTTTATCACTCTCTGTGGCCTCTGTTCCCTGGAATTTATAGGTGCCTAAGCCTGGGAACATCTCATTGAAACATAGTTTAGATATGTTTTATTCCTATCTTCCCTTCAGGGCTTCTCAGAGCTTGTATTACACTAATATGTGATTGAGTGTGTACAATGTTTCACCTAGCACTTTCCAGACTTACCTGCCATAGGATTCTTTCTTCTTGAAGCACTCTATATGTGACTATGTTCAGCAGAACCATGTCTGGAGAATTATGTGTTGGAGCTAAAAATTGTTGGACACTTGAGGGTGACTCTTAAGATTCACCCAGAGCAGGGATCAGTCATTGTTCTCTTAAGAAAGTACATTTCCAAATCACTATTTCCAAGTCTGATTATCTTTTAATGCTACTTGTATATTGCCCTCATTACTAATATAATAACACATGGTAAACAAACACATACATGGAAGGTTTTAAAGGGGTGGGACATTAGAACTTGCTGAGAGTGACAGAGAGTTGATGGCAAATCCATTTATTGATCAACATGAGTCAGTGTAACCATGGTTAGTACAGAAAGCCTTCTGCTTAGCAGGTAGACTTCTGGTTAGAATTTTGGGTGGGGTCACTTTTTGAATGACCATATAGAAGGTGTTTGAATTTTTTCTCCTAATGGTTTAAGGAACTGTTGCCTGTGAGCAAGGATATAAACCAGTTTCACAGCATGAGCATTATATGACTGTGGGCAACTGTTTGTCATACAAGTCAAATTCAGGGTGATGCCAAAAGCCAGGATGCCAAAACTGAGTAGTTCAGTTTTGTTAAAGAGCATCATGTATCACTTACAGCAACTCCTAAACACAGGTCTATGGGCGAAGAGATTTAAAATGCTCTGGTTCCTTGGCCCTACTGCTGAAAATTTTATATCAGGACCTGTGAGATGAAGTCCAGACATATGTAACTTCTAACTGTGATACAGTTAAAATTGATGCTTTTCCTTTTTTCAGTAGTCAATGTTGTGTAGACTTGCCATGAACACTGAATTAGCAAATATTCAGCCATTGCTCCTAGGGGCAAAACAGGGTTAAGTTCCTGTTAGCTCTGGCCACAGTGTTTTCATTGCTCAATACATATCATTGTTTTAATTGTGATTCTGTTTAAAGATACTTTATGTAATTTATATTTCTTACAAATGGTATATACAGTATTTTTTTTTAATAATAAAACCATACATGAGAAAGATTTAACATTTTCCTGAACCTGGATAATGTGGCTATAAATTTCTTTGGCTTTCAGTCTCATAACACTGTCTACTATGCTTTTTTTTTTTTTTTTTAAATACTGGTTATCATCTGAAGAAGCCACAAATTTATAGATTGGAAAATTTTCTCATCCTTTTTCTGGGTGTACTTTACTGTTGAAAACATGGAACTTATGGCCAATGCAACATAATTCATGCCTGAACGAAGGTTAGTTATTGCGTGTTTTCTCTGTAAGGCTCATCACAGTCTTCTCCACTTAGGAACACTAGATAGAACTTGAACATTGCACTTGAGAACCGTTTAAAATAGACCAATCGCAAAAAAAAGCACAAAAGTGTGAAAACACGCCACTAAAAAGACATGAAAAAGGCACATTTATAATTTGAAAGCTGAAACAGGAAAGCAGAGTTTGGCTTTATTTGATCTCACTAATAACATGCACATTGGTTGAGTAAAATTTTTAATTGATCAGTGTGTATCTGTAAATGACCGTAAAAGTGCCACCAGTGTTAATTTTGGAGTTACAAATAAATTTTAGTGAGTAGGCCAATGCATAAATATGTATTTGAGAATAATTAGGATTGACTAATTATCCATATGAAGCTAGATTGAGGAACCACTGGTGTGATAGAATTAAAATCCCTCTTCCAACACTTAAGAGTGGTGTGACGTTGAACATGTTTTTCACCTGTAAATTGTGGCAATGTCAGATGCTACCTGATAGGATTGTTGTGTATGTAATACATACGTATTTAATAAGTGTTACCTTTTTTGCTGTTGGTAGTAATATTAGACTTGGAGACAGTGAATCTGGTTAAGTATCTGGATCTCTGTTTTTTTCTTCCAGGCAGTGCAGACTGTAATATTTGGCAGGGTTACAGTCTGAATTAGCTCTGGAGCCCAGCACAGAACCTGCGGCAACATCACTGGACAGTGTGAATGCACTTAACCCTTTGCCTAATGATGACAACTATCAATTAGTCAGGATTTACATTTCATAATGGATGTGATTTTTCTGTGAGGATTTAACATTTTGGTTTAAAACCCCTTCTGCACCATTGGGGTTGTAGTTTTCATTAACTGTAATTATCATTCCTTTGCTTTAGGCCAGTGGACATGATTTTAATGCTGGGGGTGCATTTGGCGATGTGTGGAAACATTTTTGGTCAGAACTTGGGGAGGTGCTACTGGCATCTAATGGGTGGAGCCCAGGGACGCTGCTCAACATCCTGGAACACACAGGACAGCTGTGCACAGCAAAGAACTGTCGGGCTCAAACTGTGAGGGGTTCCAATGGCGAGAAACCCTAAACTAAACCTGAAGATTTCTTGAGGGCAGGCACTGTGGCTCCTTTGCCCTCCTGAAGCCTGGCTTAGGAGTGGTTACTCAGTGGGCCCTCAATAGATGAACCTCTTGAATGGATCTACAGCATGCTTAGCCCTTTGGTTTGGCTTGTCTGTATGACCTCCATATTTTAGGATTCAGTTCTTTGACTAATCTCTTCCTATATGGTTTTATTATTTTAAAAATCTCAATTGTGCCATATTTCCTACATAAGGAGAACACAGAAAATAGTGTGAGCAGGGCACTAAGTGTGGCCTGGGGACTCAGGAAGGGAGGGATCAAATCTTTTGATTAAAAATTTTTTTTCTCCTTTAATTTACCTTTTAGTCTGATTTGATTGAGCATCTATCCGGATCTTGTTAGTAAAGCTCTTGGTAATGCTTATTTTTTCAGTATGTTAGTGCCCTTCTTCTTCTTCCTTCCTTCCTTCTTCTTCTTCCTTCTTCTTCCTTCCTTCTTCTTCTTCCTTCTTCTTCCTTCTTCTTCTTCCTTCTCCTTCTTCCTTCTCCTCCCTCCTCCCTCCTCCCTCCTCCTCTTCCTCCTTCTCCTTCTCCTTCTCCTTCTCCTTCTTCTCCTCTTTTTTTGGTTGCAACAATAAAGAAATACAAAGATAATTGTAAGAATAGTAATAACAGGTAAAACTTACGAGTGCCAGGTGCTGGCTGTGAACTTGATATGCTTCACATCATAGCAAATCTATCATCCCTTATTTTCAAATGGGGAAACTGAGGTTCAGAGAAGACAGGTAGTTTGCCTACGTCTCCCAATCTAGAAGGAGCAGGGTGAAAGTTCTGACTTGACCTGAGTCAAGTTTTAATTTTTTATGTAGCAGGGCCTGTTGATTATTGATGTGTTGATGTGGCTTATGTTTCAACACATATTTTAAAATGTTAACATTCAGGATTTTTTTTTCCCCCTGAAAAACCGCGATGTCATTTTAAATGGCTGTTTTCCGTGGAATTTATCCTTGCGTAATTATGAAAATGACTTGTGTGTTTAATAAGATGCCACAACCACAGCAACATACAGAATTTTTATTTTGTTGACAGGAAATCATTTACCCTGTAATTTACATATGATAATGGAAGTATCTTTGACATTTGCTTCTCTCCCTACTCAGTCCAGATTTCCAGACTAGGGATCTGGAAAGGCTATTTCTGCCCCTGGGGATGTATACTCACAATTAATCTAGTTGCAAACCATCCACTGAGCAAATGTGCACAAGAATATGCATTTGGGTTTTCAGCTTGTTTTTAATTTTCTAGAGCTCTAAACTGATGTCAGGGAAGATGGTTCTATGTCCTGAAGGGTATCTAATTTACCTAAGGAAATGACTATTCATACTGGAATCCTGGGGTGTAGTTTAGAGTTTTGTTTCATGTGCCTATGAGGTACCAGTGTGGTGAATGTTTTTCTGTTTGAACTTGATGCTCTTCTCCCTACTAATTGTATTCCCAGAATTAAATTCCAGTAATAATTGGTCCTTTGGCCTCTACAGATGATTCCAACATGTTGTAATCGCTTACTGTGGAAGACTAGATATTGTGGCCTCCAATAGAGATGGTGCTCCCTGTTCATCGTGTTTCATTAGAACAAAATTCGTTTAATTGAAAGTGAAAAGTATTGCTAGAAGACAGATGCCAGAAAACTTTTTCATAGCTTTGCTTTCTGTGATTTTAAGCATGGTTTGAAGTAATCATGCTATTAAGAACAGAAATCTGGCCCATTTTCCCCTAAAGAAACCTGGAAACTTTTTCAAAAGACAATAACATTCTTTGTTCCCAAAGAATGTGTTGATTTCAGAGTTGTCAGAGGGACAGTCATTTTGTGTAGACAAAAAAAAAAAACAACCACCCCAAAACACAAAATGAGTAATTATGGGTATTTGAATATTCACCTTGTCTGAGTTTTCTAGGATGTCTTGTATGTGGCCCTTGGCTAGTCCAGGGCTTCCCTAACATCTTGTACTTGATCCTGGTTGCATTTATCACAATTGTGATTATTTGTATTATATAATTGTTTGTTTAATGTCTGTCTCTCCTCCTTGACTATGAACTAAAAGAGAGAGAAGTCCTCATCTAACATCTTTACCTTCATGGCCTAGTACCTTACGGAGTGGGTGGCATAGTACAGTCCCTAGTGAATATTTGTGAAATGAATGAAAACCGTCCGATGAAGTCTTACCTCACCAAAAATATTAGATGCCCTTGGAGGCAAAGAGCCCATACTCCCATTTTCCTTCTTTTTAAAATTTTTTTAAAATTAGAGCTGCCATACAATATTATATTAGTTTCAGGTATACAACATAGTGATTAGATATTTATATACCTTATGAAGTGATCATGATCAATCTAGTACCCACCTGTCACTGTAAATAGCTATTACAATATTATTGACCATATTTCCTATGCTGTACAGTATATTCCCATGACTTACTTTATAAGTGGAAGTTTGTATTTCCTAATTGCCTTCACTTTTTCACTCATCCTCTTACCCTCTCTACCATCTGGCAACCATCAGTTTGTTCTCTGTTTTGTTTTATTTTTTATTGTGTTTATTGGATTCCACATGTTAAGTGAAATTATACAGCGTTTGTCTTCCTCTGTCTGACCACCACCTCTTTCTTGTACTTAGCTCACAATACAGCAGAGAGGAATCATTTGAAAAAAAAAAAAACACTTAAATTGGATAGCTGAGTGATTTCCATGTGGTCACTTAGAACTGGTGTCTTTCAGTGTTGCTCTGGGCAGGCTGTAAACCACGAGCTCCGTGTAGCACATCGACAGACCACAGCCAAACTCTGGGAACCCACTTCCCTCACCACCCACTCACTCAGAGATTTAGGATGTGAGAAATGGAGAGCGGGGGCCAAGATCAGTGTGACGCAGGAAGTGAGTGATTTGGTGCCCCTTACTCCAGAAGCAGAATGGAACGGTCTGGGATAATTGTACCTCACAACACTGGTTACAAGCTCCGACTTGGGAGTCAGACAGACTCTGCACTTCCTGTCTGGATAATAGTGAGCAAGTTATTTCATCCGGTTGCACTTCACTTTTCTCTTCTACAAAATAGGGATAAAAATAGGACCTACCTGGTGGTGGTTGTTGGGATTAGATCAACATAAAGGACTGGCATGAAACATGTAAAAAAAGCAATTATCATTAATCCTTAAACAAAGGAGGTGTGGGTATAAATTCTGGTTGATTCCTAGTATTGCGTCTTTATCCCGATGTAGTTATATCAAGATACAGGGCAAGAAAATCAGATTTAGATCTCCCACAGTTTTGTGTTTTATTGGTATTTTATTTGGTTTTGGCATTGCAGAGAAACTTCCTCTGTGGTAGGAGGACAAAAAATGGCTTCTGAGCTGATTGAAAAAATGTAAAGCTAGGGGAGGGGAGGGAAGGAGGGAGGGAGAGAGATGACAGGTCTCACATGGACCAGCAGCATTGGGGTCACGTGGGAGCCTGTAGAAATGCAGAATTTCAGGGCTCACCCGGTTCTACAGAACCAAAATCAGCATTTTAATTAAATGCCTATGTGATTGAGAGGCACATAACATTTGAGAAGATCTATCCTAAAGAATTCATTTGTTCATTATATTAATTTGATTACTGTCATGACGGTGTTGGAGGACAGAGAAGGTAAAATCTTTTAAAAATTAATGTTGATTATTAAAGTAATGGCATTTTATCTGGCCTCTGGGTTTTAACTCAAACTGGAGCTATATTCCTACACTGACATAATTGATATTTACTTTATCAGGTCCTTATTAAAAGTCAACAGTGAGATTTATAAAGAGAACTTTACAGTTTTCTAGAGCTCAACAGGAAGGTTTTATAAGTGATTTTGAGCCAAAAAACAAAAACAACCACAATCAGTTAATTTTAATGAACTATCACCTGATTCCGCCTTCTTATTACAAATCGTGCTTTTTGGCACTGAATCTCTTTACCCAGGAACTTGTGATGAAGTCGGTGGTTTTCCTTGATGTGGCTCCCACGTCATTTTAACATCCTAGCATATTGAATTAATGCTAACCCCCAAATTATTTTCTGTCTGTACACAATAATTTACTAATAAATACATCATACATGGTGCTAAGCATTTTACATGTATAATCTCAATTAACAATGGCCCTCTAAGGAAGGCAGGGTTAGGCTCATTTGACAGATGAGGGAATTACTCTCAGAGGATACGAGCATCCTTCCCACTAGCACGCAGCTGCTTTCAGTGGCAAAGTCAAGATTTAAACCAAGATCTTAGTGCTGCTATCACTTCTTTTTGGATGGGGGTTGCGCAAGGAGTTTTGATCGTTATTGGACTTTGCTCCAGACTTGGGAGCAAGTGTCTTTGCCACCCAATTTTGGCTGCACAAAGCTTAGGATAATTAGGATGCGGGCAAGTAGACATTTTAATAGAAGCCAGAGTTTAGCCAGGCTGTGAAGCCTGGCAGGTTTCACTGCACTCTCATCCCCCAGTTGCTCAGGGCACAGGGCAGGGATGGGGATCCAACTTACTCCTTCCTTTAACAGAGGTGTTGACTTGGGAAATTAGTATGTTTTTCTGCTAAATAAGAAGCAGCAAATGGCTTTCACATTTCTTGCTCTTGTATATACAAAATTGAGGGCACTTTCCCTACCCCATTATACTATTTTCCATGTGTTCTATCTGGATCAGCACATGCTCGCTCTGGAGTTTGAACCCTAGCTCCACACTTCGTATACACCTTTGACAAGATTCTTTGCCTGCCTCTGCCTCTCTTTCCTTCTCTTTAAATTGGAGATAATGGTAGTATTAAGCTCCTAGGAATGTTGTGGTGTTTGAAGGTAGGGCTACTTACTTATAAAGTTCTTAACCCAATACTTGGCAGGCAGTAGGCATTTGATACATGTTAGCTGTTGATATTATTGTCCTTATTCTCATTATCATCACGTTTGCTATTGTGTCACTTTTTGATACTTCCTAATGTTTCCTATGTTTGTGGTGGAACACAGATACTCTTTCATTGACTGCCATATTTTATTAGATTTCTCTGCTTCATTGTTCTCCTCTGGAATAAGAATTTTGTACAAAAAGACTCCAGGTTCTTTTTTACCTTTGATGGTTATCTTAATTCCATTATCCTACTTCATATCCCATAACATTTTATATGCATGAGATGTGGAATTGAAAATTGCTTAAAGGATGTATATTGTTCTGTGTTTAATGATGGCTTGGCATGCAGGATTTGATCCCTTTGAATATGAAATATACTTGGAAAACTTACATCAGACCTCACCTTATTTCCAATATTAAGCCTTCTGGAAACACGAACAGAGCAGACACTTGTCGTATTGTCATATGTAGTTTAACAGACAGTTGAATTCATCAGAGACCAAGGGATTTTGGGATGGATGTGTTTTCTACCTTTTGATTAAGAAGAATGAGTTCTCTCAATGTATGACCTGGAATTTCCTTCATAATATTAAGGGAGACTTAAAAAAAAAATTAACACACATTAAACTTCATTTCTCTTTCCCTGATGCATATTTGCCAACATTAGGGGATTATATTTTTATTAAAAAATTGAAATCTGGAATGGTTAGCTGGGAGATCCACACCTCTATGAATAGATAGTTCTAATGTCTTTGACACTAAAGCTTTTTGGGTTATCAGTGAACTCAAGGTATAGCCCAAACTTTGAGAAGAGACCAAAACAAACAAATAAAAAAACAAACAAAAACCCAAACCCCAAACCTAAGAAGATTATTTCTTTGTTAAATAACAAGACTTTTCACATAGGGTGTGACTCAGAATACTAGAATTCAGCTGTCTAAATTCGAGCACAATTTCTACCTCTTACTAAGCTTGTGAACTTGGACAACTTTCTCAACTTTTCTGTGCCTTATTTCTAAAACAGAGAGAATGATAGTCTTCATTTCAAAGAGTGGAAAGGATTGAATTAAATAATGTATGTGAGTGTTCAGCATAGTCCCATAATAAATTGTAGTCATCGTGGTAACGGGTGACAGCAACTCAAAATTTTCTTCCGTTTGTCGAAGTGAGCAGAAGGGGAAAATTCTTTGAATTAAGATAATCTATACGAATTCTATTGTTCCATCAGTGGAAGGAGGAGCAGAAGAGTTCTTTATTTTCTCATGTGTGTTTTGCTGGAGTTTGACTTGGTTCTATCTCAGAAGTCACAGTGGACTGTATAGATAATAATTTGTACACTAACTCTGTATGGCTGGATATAGGTCATGCCTTTTAATTAGTGCATTGTTTTATATTTCTGTAAGCCTTTATGGGTTTTCAGTGAAGTGTTTTTCACTGGTGGTGAGATGTTCCCCCAACCCCCTTCCCTGTGTTTATACTTACAGTGGTCATACTGCAAGAATGCCTGAGGGTTGGATAAGAACCCAAAAACTCCCCGCCGCTGGCCCCCCTCTCCCCCACACCTGCACATTGGTAGGAGAACGCATATGTGTAATGAAGAGAATTTAGAAAGGCCAGATTACAACTGGTCTTGCTATCCCAAGGCAGCAATTTCACCTTTTGAAATTGATATGGAAGGAATGGGGTAAAATAGCAAGAGGATTTTTCCTGTTCAAATTTAAGTTATTTGACAATTGTGAAATAAATGTAATCACTCCAAGTGCAATCTGTGCTTAACATTTTACATTTATAAAACCACTGGGCAGTAAAGTCAGTGTAGTTTACATTCTTACACTCGAGGCCCAACACTCAGAAACTTAGGAAAAGAAATGCAGCAGTCAGAAGGAAACAGAGCAGCCCATGGTCTCTATACAACTGTTCATTTTGGCTAACCAAGATTCATGCTGTGGCTTTTGGGTAAGTAGAGGTAAGAGTAGGTAAAAATGCTCATGTAGGTGTATCACCATACCCATAATGAAAAAGATATTCTTCAGGGAAATAATTAGACAGTCACTATGCATGTCATGAGTACACAGAAAGAGCCTCAATTATGTGTGTCAAATGAAACTGTGAACTGGAAGCTTTTCTTATTCATGGAACCTTTGATTTGAAAGTGTCAGGGAAACACTTGCACAGATTGTTACAAGGCATCCAGACTTAAGAAGTGTTCTTCTCCATTTGTTTATGTTCACAATGGGCCAGCATTCCACATCCCTCTCTACACCTTTAACACACACGCTAATGTCCTGTTGACCCATTAACAATTTTACCGGAAATTTCTATTCTCTCACTTTTGTGTATCTTTGTGTGGGTGTTAAAGACCTTAGGGATTATTGATTGGGGGGGAGGGGAAGTAACTTGCAAAAACAACAAATGACAACATTTTCCATCCCATGCCCCATTTTTGAATACCTGTAGCTGAGAAGAATAGGGGCAAGTGACCAGTCTTTTCATTCTAAAACAATTTGATACTACCTTTGCTATGTGTTCTATATCTAGGTCTATATATAAAGCTTTCTTTTATTTTTTAAAAAGGGAACCTTTTAGAGTTTTTATTTTTCTTATTTCATTATTGATAGTAGAAACTACATGAAAGTGTTGAGAATCAAATTAGTCATCTCTAATCTCACCGTCCAGAGATATTCCTGCTAATCTATGACTGTATTCCTTCTTAGCTCATTTGTCTTGCTTGTAAGTCTGTGGGTAACAGCCCTCTTTCCCTCTTCCCACCTTGTGGAAATATAACACATATGTGCATGTATATTTTGAACATAGCTGGACTTGTGTTTTACATTCTGGAGTCACATTGTGAATAAAGTTTATCACCACTGTAACTTCTCCATCCTCCACTCTTGCCAGATTTAAACTAACCTTAGCTTAAATCTAGAGACTAACTTTAGTCTCACTGTGTTGGGGAAAGGGAAGTTACAATGGAAATTCAAAGAAAAACTGGAGAGGTTGATTCTTGGCCTTTGAGCTCCCAAAAGTCCAGGTACTGACAGTGTAGAGTGATTTTTATGTGTAATTTCGATTATCAATGATTCTGGCTTCATAAACTCTTTCAGTACCAAACCCTCCATAAAGTGTATGCCACTGCACATGACATTGTTTTCTGCATCTGTCCTCACCCTCGGGCTTATATTGAATCATGGTCCAGATGCACAGAAGCTCAAAGGTGTTTGGATTTCATTTAAGCACGTTGGGAAGCCCATGAAGGGAATGCAAGCTGGAGAAAATCAACCAGGTTCATGCTTTTTTTTTTTTTTTAAGATTTTATTTATTTATGTCTAGAGAGGGGGGAAGGGAGGGAGAAAGAGAAGGAGAGGAACATGGATGTGAGAAAGAAACGTTGATCAGTTGCCTTTCTTACATGCCCCGACCAGGCACCGAATCCACAAACCTGGCAAGTGGCCTGACCAGGAATCGGACCCGTGACCTTTCTCTTTGCAGGGTGACACTCGACCAACTGAGCCACAATGGTCAAGGCAGATTCATGCTTTTGAAAGATTTCTTTCTGTTCCATGGAAGAGGCTAAGACTGGATGCTAGGTAGCTGTTTAGGAAGTTTTTTGAATAAACCTGAAATGAAGGGTGTGATAGGCAGAGTGGGTCTGTTCAAGAGAAACACAGGAGTGGGATTGGGAGAACTGGGCAATGAATGTAATGTTGGGGAGATGGAAGGTGGAGGGTATGAAAGGTGACTTCTAGGAACAGGAAGATGCTCTTTCTTCCTCCCCAAGTTATGAGTTTAATGTAAATTTCCATTGGGAAATAAATAAAAAGACTAACATACAGGCTTGCTTACCCCCATTGACGTTATTCTGAAACTGCAGGTGACCCCTGGGTGCCTGCTGGATGAGCTGGCTTACCCGATGGTCTTCTGACTGCTCAAGTTTCCTGGATCCCAACAATTGAGGCTAATAGGGCAGTCATATTTTTCAGGATAGATTAGACCAGGACTACAATATGTTTTCCATGTTTTGGGGTAGTGGTTTGGGGTTTTTGTTTTTTTTTAATTCTTTTTTTTTAAAAAAAAAGTTTTTTTTTTTTTCCTTTTCTGGTTTTTTTTTTTTTTAAATTTTTTTTTTTTTTTAAAAGGAGGGGGGGGTGGGTTTTGGAAGTTGCCTTATTGCTAAGTTTAAAGGTGGTTTTCAGCTAAGGGCAATTCATTCCCCAAGATAAGTTTGGCAATGTCTGGAGGTGCTTTTGGTTTTCTTACCTGGTGGGAAATAAGTATTAGCATCTGATCTCTAGTGGGTAGAGATCCTGCCCGTGAGGCTGACGAATCTCCTACAATGCCCAACACAACCCCCCACAACAAGGAATTACCTGGCCCCCGTGTCAACAGTGCTAAGGTTGAGAGCCCTGAATTAAAGTCATATTGTATTTCGCCAGGCGTTACGGTGTTGTTCCTGCTCTCTAATATTCACTTTGAAAGACCATGAATCCTACGTTCCTCTTGAAATCTTAAAAAAATGACAAATGACTTCATATTTAGAGATGAAAACAATTTTTTTAGAAGAGTGTCTACCCTTTGATAATCAGATTTTTAAAATATTTAAATAACAATTCATAGCATGGGTGTGACTAGTATAGAAATAATAATAAAACTCATTTAGTTTTGTGGATGGCATGTATATAAATAATTGTTGGACTTTGGAAGTAGATACTGTTCTGTTCAGCCAGTTTAGGATTACCCCTTTAATTAAAATGTTTCCTTCCCTCAGTGTGATAGTTAAAGGAAGTAAGTTTTTAGATGTTTATGTATAAATAGTCCTAGGACTTGTTTGAACTGGAGCACTACGTTCTCTAAAGATGAACTGAAAATTTCATCTAAAAACAGTCATTTTAAGATGAGAGGGGTGGAGAGTTGGCTTTTAGTACAAATCATTTGAAAAGTTAACTTTGGGGTTGAGTGAAGCATATTGTTACTTTCAAATATGTGAAAAAGATAACCTCTTGGAGCCTCTGAAAATCTGTGGGTGTTTTCTTGGTGCCATTTGCAAGGTTGACATACCTGGGTATCTGCCTTCAGTGAGAACAAGACTCTGCTAACAATCAGGTGATTTTGTTGTTTGATGTTACTGACTTTGTGGGGTTGGAAAGTTGCCTTAATGTCCAAGTACATACTTTGGCCATGGTGTCCAGGCACACAGCTACCCACCATCGCTGTCAGGCACTGAGCATTTCTGGTGGATACTGGGCTCTTGCTGCCAGATCGGCATCCTGGAGCAAATGACCCCAGACTGTGTCCAGGCAAGGAGTGTGACTATACTGGCCGCTTGGACCTTACCTGCAGAGCCTGTTGGCGTTGCTTAGGGTGTCCCTTCAAATGGGAATGCTGTGGACCATGATTTTGTTTCATTCTTCTTGCAGGCAGCCGCACTGCCTAAACCCATTCCAGGGCCTTGGAGTCCTGGTCGTTAATGAGCCTGGGGAAGCCTGCGTGTGGGGGTTTCATTCCACCGGTCATGGTCATTGTGATTCTAGGAGAGCAGTGAGCAAAGAAAAGCAAATGTTGTTCCCGTATAAACCTGTATTGGCCTTACAAATTACCATAAAATATATTTGCACAACTATAAGAAGTGTTGAGAACAAAGTGGGGGTTTTGAAGGGAAGGAGTCACCATCCCTCTGCCCACCCAGCAGCCATTTTTATGCTTATTTTCATCCAGGCCTTGACACAAAAAAATTCACACAAACAATATGGAATTTCAAATGTTTTCCCTACTTACTTTACATATGTTGGTATCGTAAATGCTTTTCAAGTTGGTACTAAGTCATCACTGTGGTAGTTCAGGAACTGTGTAGCAATGTATGTCAGTGCTTCTCAAACCTGAATTGCATTCCCAGCACCCGGGAACATTGTTTAAATGCTGATTCTGATTCGCTATGTCCGGGTCAGAACCTGAGAATCTGGATTCCTAGCAAGTTCCCACAGGCTGCTTCTATGGCAGGTGTATTAATATCCTGCGGCTGCTATAACAAATGACCACAACCTTGGTGGCCTAAAACCACCGTCAGAGGGTATGTATAGCGGAGAATCTCTTCTTTGCCTTTTCCTGCTTCTTGTCATTTCAAGAATGTTATATAAATGAAATCATACAGAAAGTAACCATTTGGGATTGGCATTTTTCACTCATTATAATTCTCTGGAGATTCTGCTAGGTTGTTGCGTGTATCAGTAGTTCCATCCTTTTTCTTGCTGAGCTGATTTAACCGTTCGCCCATTGAAGGGGGAGGGTTCATTTTTGGCTATTAAAAGTGAAGCTGCTATAAAGTCACACACAGATTTTTGTGTGAGCATGGTTTTCATTTTTCTGAAATAAATGTCCAGGAGCACAGTTGCTGAGTCACATGGTAGTTGCCTGTGCAGACACTTAAGAAGCTGCCACACTTTTCCTGCGTGGCTCTCTCAGTTTGCATCCCACCAGCAGTATGAGTGACCCAGTTGTCATTATGTTAATGCTTCGGATAAGTGTGTAGCAATAGGTCATGGTTTTAATTTGCATTTCCCTATGTCCTAATGATGTCGAGTATCTTTTCATATGCTAATTTTCCATCTGTGTAACTTCTTTGGTAAAATGCTCATATTTGATGTCTGGTGTCTGATCATATCTTTTGCCTCTTTTCTACGAAGGTTATGTGTTATTGTTGTGTTTACTATTGAGAATTGAGAGTTCTTTTTCTGTTCTAGATATTAGGTCTTTGTCTGATACAGAGTTTGCAAATATTTTCTCCTAGTCTTTTCATTCTTTTTATGGTCTTTTGCTGAAAAACAACTTGTTAATTTTGATGAAGCCCAATTTATTGTTTTCTTTTTGTTGATTGTGGTTTTGGTGTCAGGAATAAGAACTCTTTACCTTGTTCTCAGTACCAAAGATTTTATTTATTTTCTCCATAAATATTTTGTAGTTTTACATTTTACATTTAAGTTCATCATCCAGTTTGAGTTAATTTTTACACAAGGTGTGAGGTGTAAGTCAGGATCCATCTTTTTTTGGGGGGGGGGGCGCTCTGGTTGTTCCAGCACCATTTGTTGAAAGGTTATCCTTGCTCCACTGAATTGCTTTTGTTGCTTTGTGAAAAATCAGTTGGGTATATTTGTTTGGATCTGTTTCTGGGTTCTGTATTCTGTCCCATTAATCTACATGTCTGGCCCAACATCAGTGCTATACAGACTTGAATACTTAGCTTTACAAAGTCTTGAAATCAAGTATACTGATACTTCTAACCTTCTTTAAAAAAATTTTTTTTTGCTATTCCAATTTCTTTGCCTTTCCATATGAATTTTAGAATAATCTTGTATATGTCTACAAAATACTTTCATGGGCTTCTGATTGGAATTGTATTAAACCTGTATGATAGTTTGAGGAGAATTGATGTCTTTTCTATGTTGACACTTTCAATCCATGGATGTGGCATGTATCTTCTACATTTCTTTAGGTCTTCTTTGATTTATTTCATCACTGTTTTCTAGTTTTCAGCAAACAGGTCCTGTACATGATTTGTCAGATTTACACGTAAGGATTCCATCTTTTTGAACCATTGTAAATTAGATTTTAAATTTAAATTTCATTGTGTTCATTGCTAGTATATAGAAATGTAATTGATTTTTGGATGTGTTTCTTGTATGTTGTAATCTTTCTAAAGTCACTTATTTGTACCAAGATCTGTTTTTCAGTAGATCCCTTGGGATTTTCTCTATAGCTAATTGTGCCATCTGCAAATAAGGATGGTTTAATTTCTTCCTTTCTGATTTGTATGCCTTCTTTTTCCCTCTCTGGTCTCTCTTGCATTACTGTTGCCAGACCTCCCAGCACTTTGTTGAACGAGAGTCTGGTGCTGTTTCCCATCATGCATGGGGGTGGTTAGTTAGTCTTTCACCATTGAGTATAAAGTGGTTGTGGGTTTTTATACATGTTCTCTATCAACTTAAAGAAGTTTCTCTCTATTCATTATTTTATGAGAGTTATTGTCAATAATGGATATTGAATTTTATCAAATACTCCTGGATCTGTTGATGTGATCATGTAGGTTTTCTTCTTTAGCATGTTAATATGTGTTGTGTATTTCAGTGACTGACTTTCGAATATATAATTGACTTTGCATCCATGAAACCTCATTTGGTCATGATGTGTAATTCTTTTTATAGATTGCGGATTGTTACTGGCAATTTTTTTTGTCAGTCTTGCTAGAAATGTGTCCATTCTTAGACCTTTTCAGAGAACTAGCTTTTTGTTTCACTGATTTTTTTTCTCATTGTTTTTCTGTTTTTAATTTCATTGATTTCTATCTTTATGTTTTTCTTTTCTTTGGGTTTATTTTGCTTTTCCTTTTGTAGTGCTTAAGGTAATAACTGAGATTTTGATTTGAAATGTTTCTTTTCTAATATAATCCTTTAGCACTGTGTATTTTTGTTCTCAGCATTGATTTAACTGTGCCTCACAAATTTTAGGTTGCACTTTTATTTTTCATTCAGTTTCCTATATTTTATTTCCCTTGAGATGTTCTCTCTTTGGCTCATTTTATTTTAAAGAAGCGTATGGTTGGTTTGTAGTTTTTAGAGGTTTTCTTATCTTTTACTGACTTCAAGTTTGGTTTCTTTGTGCTTAAAGAATATACTCTGTATGTATGATTTCAATTCTTTAAAATTTGTTAAGGCCCTGACTGGTGTGACTCAGTGGGGCACATGCCTGGGCTGTGGGTCAGGTCTCTAACTAGGGGCCTGTGAGAGGCACATTGATGTTTCTCTCCCACTCTCTCTCCCTCCCTTCCCCTCTCTGTAAAAATAAATAAATAAAATCTTAAAAAATGTTGTTGAGGTCCATTTTATCATCCACAGTATGACCTGTCATGCTATATATTCCATGGACACTTGAATTTACATTCTGCTGTTGTTGGGTGGAGTGTTTTATGAATGCTCATTTGATCTTGTTGCTTGAAGGTGAAATTTTTTACATTTTGCTGATTTTCTGTTTAATTCTATCAGTTGTTGAGAGAGGGATGTTGAAGTAACTATAATTTTGGATTTGTTCTTCTTCCTTTCAGTTCTATCAATTTTGCTTTATGTACTCTGTAACACTCTTGTTTGGTGCATACCCATTTAGGATTGCTATGTCTTTTTGGTGTTTTGGTCCTTTTGTCGTCCTCTTGGTACTTTGACCTGTTTATCATTACATAATTATTTTTTACTGTTTATGTTAGCTTTCTTAGCTCTGAAGTCTATTTTATCTGATAAACATAGCAGTCCTGTTTTCTTTTCATTAGTGCTACCTAATATATCTTTTCCCATTTTTTTCTTTCAACATACCTATAGAGCATTATATTTGAAGAGAGTTTCTTATAGATGGGGTACAGCTGAACAATTTACATTTAATATAATTATGGACAATTTAGAGCTTAAGTCTAACACTTGTGTGTGAGTGTGTGTGTGTGTGTGTGTGTGTATGTGTATGTTTGGTCTCGTACTCATTTGTGTTTTCTTTCTTGCTTTTCTGTGAGTTAGTTTAACATTTTTTAGCATTTTATTTTAATTTTCTTGTAATGGTTTTGAGTGTTGCCTTATAGACATTTTTCACAGTGTACTATTGTCATTTTATCAGTTCAAGTTAGTGAATTCTTGAAACTTTGCCTCTTTTACACTCTTGTTTATAACATCATTGTCTTAAATATTTCCTTCATGTACACCTGGAACCACATGAGAGAGTGTTATACTTTTTGTTTTGACCATCAACTCTAACTTAGAAAACTCAAGGGGAGTAGGAAAAATATATTTTATCTGTTGACATTTTTGCTCTATTTTTTTCTTTCCTCTTACTCTAAAATTCCTACTTTAACAATTCTTTTCTTCTGTTTAGACAACTTCTTTAGCTAGTTCCTTTTAGGGATGGTCTGCTACCTACAGAGTCTTTTAATTTTCCTTCATCTGAGAAGGTCTTGATTTCCCCCTCATTTATGAAGGAGATTTTCATCTGATGTAGAATTCTAACTCGACAGCTCTTTTTTCCCCACACTTGAAAAATGTTGTACCTTTTTCTTTCTGGTCTCCATAATAATTTCCTATGAATAATCCACTGTCACTCTAATTATTTCTCCTCTCTGAGTAAGGTGTCATTTATTTCACTGCTTTCAAAATTTTTATTTTCCTTTAGTTTTCAAAAATTTGATTATGATGTGTTTTGGTGTATATTTTAAAAACTTTATTCTGTTTTGGAGTTTGCGCACCTTATACCTATACATTTATGTCTTTCGCTAAATTCGCAAAGTTTTCAGTCATCATTTCTTCAAGTAAGTGTTTAATTCTATCCTCTTTTTCCTTTCTTTCAAGACTCCAGTGACACAAATGTTAGATTTTTCATTCTGTTCCCACAGATATCTGAGATGCTGTTTCTTTTTCCCTAGTCATTTTCTCACTTTTTCAGATTGGATAATTTCTAATATTTTACCTTTAAGTTGAGTGATTATTTCCTCTGCCCTCCCCCCATTATTCACTGATTTTATTTTATAGTTCTAAAATTTCTCTGTTTTACCTTTATACTCTCTCTTCCATTGTTTTGTTGAGACTTTATATTTTTTCATTGTTTCAAGTGTGTAATTGCTCCTTGAATTATTTTTACAACGAATGTTTTCAAATATTTGTCAGATAATCCCAACATCTCTGCCTTTTCAGTGTTTGCGTCTACTGATTATTTTCATTCTGGTTGAGATTTTTCTGGATCTTGTTATGATTAGTGATTGTCAATTAAAATCTGGACATTTTGGATATTATGTTACAAAACTCAGAATCTTTTTCCTTTTAATCTCTACCCAAGGACCTCTTTTTTCCTTTGCTATTAGAGAGAGGGGAAGGGAGAGAGAAAGGGGGAGAGAGAGAGAGAGAGAGAGAGAGAGAAACGTCAATGTGTGGAGAAACATCTGTTGGCTCTCTCCTGTATGTGCCTGGTCTGGAGCTTGGATCCACAACACAAGCATGTGTCCCCCACTGGGAACTGAACCTGCAACTCTTAGATTACAGGATAACACTTCTACCATCTGAGCTACACAGGCCAGGAAACTCCGAATCTTATTTAAACTTTCTGTTTTACGTTGTTTGATAGAGAAGGGGGATGATACCTTGCTAGTGAGGGGATGAATGGACATCCAGGGTCTTCATTTTTCCTTCCTTGACACTTGATCGGCCGGGGCGGGGTGGGGGGTGGGGGTCGGTGACGACTTTCTATTACTTTGGGTGTGGCAGGAGTTGTGACTTCCCATAGGACGTGTGGGGAGGGTTGGAGAAGAGAGGAGAAAAGGTTCTTTTCAACCCAGTGGCTTGAAAATTCTGTCTCTCTGTTCTGTGTTCTCTGACATCACCCTGGCATGGAGCAGGGGGATTGGACACCCTGTTATAGCCTGGAGCCTGTGGATGTGTGGGCACCCTGCTCTGTCATGTCTGGGTTGGGTATTTGCTGGGAACATAGTATATTTTTGTGTGGTATTTGGCTGGAGTAGAGCAGTTATTGTCTAAAAGTTTTCTGTGCTGTAGTCTACTTCTTTTCTGGTCCTTTAGACAGAAAGAGTAGGCTTTTCTCTACTCCTTATGTCTAATCCATTGGTATTTGCCACTTGACAGGTCTTCACTCTGAATCCTGAGGTATATGAGATATAGAGAATATCCATGGAACTCGCTTTCATTCCTAAGTCTTTCTGTAGTGTTCTGGCTTCTCTGCCTTCCTCTGTTTACATTTCAGAGACTTCTTGCTTGTCTTATAGGTGACATCCAAGGTCTGTTGTTGCACTTAGTGGGAGTAATAGGGAAACGTACCTCTGCCCCATCTTCCCAGAGAGGGAGGTATTACCCCTTTACTTTTTTATAGGCAGTAGGTGAGACATCGACTTGACTCTATAATCCAGAACATCTAATAATGAGAGTTGTTGAGATGGCATGAGATATTTGCTATCAGCATGGTGTTAAAGGACATAATGACTGAGGAAGTTAGTGATCTGTATTTCTGCAGTTCTTTTCTTCCCAGCCCTTCTAAGGAGCCCTGAATTGGGAAGTTGCTGATGGAAAGACATAGAGGGTGCAGGGCCTGGTAAATGAATAACCAACCCGCCGGTGGCCTGTGCAGTTCAGAAAGTCACAGGACATCACCAAGTTTGTTCTTCTCCTCTGTGTTTACATGAGGTGCCAAATGCTGTAATTAAGCCAAGAGCTGATTTTGAAAATATTTTTCTGCTTCTGTTGTGTCAAACATGTTCTTTGGCATATTGTTAGGGCTTGTTCTGCTGAAGCTTCGCAGAGCCGTCTGTTTCTTCTGGCTTGTTTGGCTTGCTCCAGTCAAACATTGCACCCTTGTTTGGGAACAGAAGGCTTCTCTGGAGATAACACAAAGGATGTTTCAGTTTCCAGGCAAGGTAGCACCTTTCAAGTGAGAGCTGAAGCTTTCATTCTTTAATTGTTATTCTTTTATATACGAGGCTTCATTTTTGGCTATTTTCTGCTCAAGGCTGTTTGGCTACATTTTCTTTCCAGAATCTTTCTAATTATGAAGAGAAAAACAAATGTTAAGCTAGTCTTCTTTCAAGAAGAAAAAAGAAGAGAAGCATAACAGCTTTATTTTCATAATTTGATTTTGCTTGAACTTTTAAGTTACCAGTGTGCTTTCAGTATATATAAATAAAACATACATATCAAAGTTATAGATAGCGTGGATGTTTAGTTAAGCCGGGACAGAGACACTTTAACAGAAAATGTTGGTATCTGGATGAAGAAAGGGTTTTTTGCTGGGCTGAAATATTTTTAGTTTGCTGATAAAAAAAAAAAATTAAGCCTTTTCGCTGGTTCCCTCGGAGTCTTTAAGAGAAAGGGCATGGTTGTAATAGCTCCTGGGCCTGTGATCATTGGTGGGATCATATCTCATTAAAGACCTCATTAAAGGTCCTCTGAGCACTGAAGGTGCCCATCAGGATCTGGGAGTGGCCGAAGGCATCAGTTGGTGTTTCTCCTTGAAGAAACCTTTTGAGGTAGCACGTGCTCAGTGTTAGCTTGAGTGTTAAATACATCAACGTAAGAATTACTCGATTCACAGCAGTCATATTTGAGTTGTGTTTAATTCCCAGAGCCTTCTGTGTGTTCTTTCATCTTCTCTAGCTATTTCTAAATGTGTTGGTGCTGTGCTCAGTCCCAGAGGTCAGTCTGTGCCACTTGAAGTTGTCAGTAGCAGCATGTCAGCAAGGGAAGGCCCGCATTTGTGCTCTCATAGCCCTTCTCACCTTGCTCTTTGTCACCGATTACAGCCAGGGGGACACCTTGCGTGCCCCTGCCCCCATCCCCGTCCCACCACTTGCATTTGATGTATGTTCTTCAAACTAAATATAAGCGTCATAACTTTTTCTCAAGGAATTGGTGTGAAAGTGAAAAGGTGGCTGAGCCACAGTGGGACATCAAAGTCCAGGCCAGCCAGGGTCCCCTGATTCTTGGAAGTGAATTTTCTACCCAGCTCATTTGTGTTTTCTTCCTTAGTCGGGTCTGGCAGAAACCTAGTGTAAATCCCCAGGGTCGTAACTCTTAAGAGGATGTTAGGGGTTTTTATAGTTCCCTTTCCCCTTAATGTTCTTCACTCCCATCCATCCCTTCCTGCTTCTGGTTCAGAGACTTATATTTCTGCTTTGAAGCTCAGGGCACTTCATCCTAGGAGATCTGATAGGATATTAGATCTGTAAACAGAAGGTTCTGAGTAGATATTCTCACATTTGGTGGATCCTCTGAGAATCAGGATTGGGGAAAGAGGCTAAACTTAGAACCCTGGCTGTATGCTGGAATCACTAGGGAAGATGCCCACCCACCCCCGGCCCTTGTCCCCCACCAAGAAAAAAAAAAAGAACAAAGCCTAGTTCCTCCCTACATAGTCTTAATTGGTGAGAGGTCTGGGCCTAAACACGTTATTGCAGATATACCACAGGCGATTGCAAATGTGCAGTCAGGTTCAGACTGTTCCTTCTAGACAACACCCAGTTACCACTTAAGTTCTGAATAAGCCTGCCTTGGTTCCCTGTTACTAGAACATTCCAAGACCAAAGGAGTGAGCAGCCCTCTGCTTTTGTTAGAGCCATGTGAGGGAATCTAGGGAGCTGAATTCCTTCAGATTCTTACTGCAGCCCTCAATCACTATCACCTAATTTATTTTTTTAATATAAATTTATTATAAAGTAAGAATTCTCAAATATGGTTTGGCATCTCCCTAGGGTATAGGCTGGTCTCAAAGAACATTGCAAAATTTATTTAATTTTATTTATTAAATAAATAAAGTTCATTTATTTAATTTTATTTATTAAATAAATAAAGTTCATTTAATTTTATTAAATTTATTTGATTTCTAAAGATCAGTTTCTCTCTGGAATTTCAGGACTGGTCTGAAACAAAACAGTAACGAGAGGGTGTTACAGGTTCCCAGAGGCTGAGGTGTTGACGGGCTTGTTTGTTCCTCTGACAAATGCTGGACCCCTTCTGTGATTTGGTAACTGTTGGAGTGTTGGGGACTTGGTTGCCCAACAGTGGGTCAGTAACTAGTTTTAGTAGCTCAGCTGGAATCTTTACTGCAGTTTAAAAAGGTTATTTTAGAAGTGGGGTGAGTATGTCTGCAGATGAACGATGTATTTAGAGGAGAAATGTGAAAGAATTCTTTGGCTACCACCCCTATTGAGAGTAAACACTCCAACTACTTTGTTTGCATGAGTTAGCTTTGCTCCCCCATGTGGGAGAGAAAGCCGGAACAGGATGCTATAGAGCAGGGGCCTGTCAGAATGACTGATGAGCTGATTAGCTAGGAGGGTGCTTTGTCACTTTTTCTGAGAGAGCACAGTCAAATTAATTTTGGAAGAGGGCACTTGAGGGAGAAGGTGTTGCTGGAATGGAAAGGTGAGACCAAGATAAGTATCAGATTTTCAGAATGGGGAGACCTGTGGGGTTGTCAAATTGAGCTCATTCACAGATATGTGAACCAGGCCAATTTATTAGAGATTCCAGCAACATTCATTAGGCATCTATTAAAATGCTCCGTGCTGTGCTGGAGCTAGAAAGAGGCAGATGATGTATTAGTTAGTGTTCCAGAGAAACAGAGCCAATAGAATGCGTGCGTGTGTGTGTGTGTGTGTGTGTGTGTGGAAGCGTGCGTGTGTGTGTGTGTGTATGTGTGTGTGTGTGTGTATAAAGAGATTATTATGAAAAATTTGCTTACACAATTATAGGGGCTGATAAGCCCTAAAATCTGCAGTCGGTAAGCTGGAGATGCAGAAGAACCGATGGTGTAGTTGTGGTCTGAGTGTGAAGGTCTGGCAGCTAGGAGAGTTGATACTGTGAGTTCTGGTCCTAAGCCTTGACAGGCTTGAGACCCAGGAAGACCTGAGGTTTGAGTTCAAAGGCAGGAGACAGGCAGCTTGATGGCTCAGGCAGGAGGAAATCCCTCTTACTCCTGGGAAGGTCAGCCTTTTCGTTCTATTCAGGCTTTCAACTGATTGGGTGAGGCCCACTCTGTATGTGGGAGGGCAATCTGCTTTACTCAGTATATCATTTTAGTGTTAAACTTACCCATAAGAATAGTCACAGAAAGAAGTGGAATAATATTTGAGCAAATATCTGGGCACCCCATGGCCCAGTTAACTTGACAAGTAAAATTAATCCTCACAAATGATTTCCCCAAAACAAATACGGCACAGATTTAGGCGTCAAATTCAGGTATATTAACCCTCATCCACAGTTCTTCTATCTTATTTTGTTATGCTATTTGCTGACTTATCTGTAATAAATGAATAACACATACAAAAACTTACAAAACTTGATAAATTAGACTTCATCAACAATCAAAACTTCCACTTATCAAAAGAACATCATCAAGAAAATGAATAGACAAGACACAGACTAGGAGAAGATATTTGCAAAATATATTTATGACAAAGGACTAGCATGTAGGGTACATATTAGCACATGATAAGATGTTTTACAGCATTAGTCATGAGGGTAATCAAAATTAAAATAATATAATACACATATGAAGAACATATAAATAAATGGTTAAGTAAAGAATGAATTCCAGATACCTTGATGCCTGGTCTAGAGGGAGGAACGCGGTTGTTTGGTGCTCTGCACTGTTGTCATAGTTCATATGAACCTTGAAATCCTGTCTCTTCGTTTGCACACTTTCAGCCATACAGAGTACTACCAACAGAAGTGGGTGTGTGGAAGCAATCTGGTTATAACATTTAGGTTTTAATTAGTTTGCAGTCTAGCGATATGGAAAGACTGGCTTGTTTAACTTTGTTTTATATACTTAGTCATAACCACAAATCTTCAAAAAATATCTCTCCTCGAGAGGAAACCAAATTTTATGAAAGGCTTTTTTTTTTTTTTTTTTTTTTTAATATGTTTCTTTCAAGACAGGTGGTGAAGCGGGGGGTACCTAACATTTATTGAACATTACATTGTATGTTCTCATTTATTCCTCATGAGGGCTATGTTGGTCTATACTATCATTATCCCCATTTTACTGATTGGGGCTTGGAGTGATTAAGGGAGCAAATGGTAAAGTCAGAGTGAGGACATACTTCCACCTGGTTTTGGTTTAGCCACTGCTTGTACTATTTTAATTAGTATTATCATTCTTTATTCCTCCAGTCAGTCATTAAGTCTGTGCCAACTCCTCCTCTAAGTGGAGAGGTTCTCAGCTTTTATATGAAAACCTCCTGGTGGGGAAGTGACAAATAACAAACAAGGATAAAGGAAAATAAATTATTTCAAAGAAAATAGCTCTGAGCACAGTATACCCGAGCAGTGGGATATAGCCACTGATGGAGGGCCTCCTGCAGCAGGCCGTGTTGGCGAGGGCCTCTGCTGAGCTGCTGGAACAGGAGCTCAGACCTCGGATCCCAGCGCTGGGCTCCGCAGCGGGCAGGCAGCAGCCCTGCACCAAAAGTCACGTGCATTTACTGAAGCCTGTGCATTGCAAATACGATCTTTACCAATATGGGTCCTTTTGTAACATTCTGCTCTAATACGCTCTTGGAGCTAAATGGAAAAAAAAAAAGAAAGAAAAGAAAGTAACAGTTGAACAGTAACTGTTTCTGACTGCTTTTTGTTTACTTACCTTCTGGGGGTGGGACTGCCGTACTAGGGTTGTCACAGTGATTTCAGGAGCTGCCAAGAACAGGGATGCTGATGTCTAGAGAGTTGACCCTGCCACAACATAAGAGCTGTCTTGCCAAGATGCCCATGGTTCTTCTATTGAGAGACACTTGGTGAGTTGTGCAATGGGCTTAATTAAGCTTGTGTGCTGAGGTCTTGTGTGTTGACAGGCAAGGTTTTGTTGGTCAGGTCTGAGTTCTTTAGTCCTCTGATTCCACTTGGGCTTCTGCATTCAACGACAAAGGCCAGGACTTTGTGTTGATTCATTACATTCTGTACTTGCTTCCTGTCCTCTGGATGTGTGAAATGGCAAGACAGAAAATAGTTGAATTTGTTTTTCTCTACTTGCATATAAACTTTAAGAAGCTGGAGCATTTGACTTGCTGGTCTGCCCTCCAGTCAAAAAACGAGACGTTGTTAAGAGTGATGTTGATGAGCAACTGGAGAGCCTGTCAGAGGGGAAGCCGAGTGAGCTGAGTGATTGAGCTACCTCCTGTGAATCACTTCTGTTGTCAAGGTGGGCATATGGCCAGTGAGTGTCCTGATTACTGGATGGCTTTTATGGCCCCATTATTTATAATCACTTTTGAATAGCAGCTGAAAGACTCCAGTAAGATGAAATGAAAATAGAGTGTGGAAATGATCATCATTTATGAAATTATGAAGATTAGAAATATCTGATAATCAGTCTATGAGATGGGAACTCTCTCTTCCAAATATTTTTAACCAGGTATACTGTGCAATATACTTTCTAAAAATGGGAGCAGTTGTCAATCCAGAAAGGTGAATCTCTCAAGAATCCTTACTGTAGTGGTATTTGCAACATACCAAAGAGCCAAGAAACCAGCACACAGGCACATTCGTGTGTTCAGTGCACTATAGAAATTTTTAAAAAATGACTATTTTGGAACATTTAAGATGGAAAAAAGTTGCAAAGATGGTACAGAATTGCTGAATGTCATTCGACTAATTTTTCCTAATGCTGACATCTTGCATAACCATGGTACATTTGTCAAAGTTAAGAAGTTAAAGTCAGTATATTACTACTAACTCTGCTCTTAACTCAGATTTCACCAGTTTTTTCCCCCCTTAATGTTTCTTTTCTGTCCCTGATCCAGTGCAGATCTCTACATTGCATTTATTTGTCATGTTCTCTTAGACTCCTCTTGTCTGTACCAGGTTCTTAGTTGTCCCTTGTTTCTGTATGACCTTGATAGTTTTGAAGAATATCATAATATGGATTTTAAAAAATAAATTTTCACTCTTGACTGCTGGATGAACAGTTTGTTTGGAGTCACACAGGTGGGGGGCAAAGCATAGAACTTTGTGGGGAACATCTGGGTTCTAAACCTGCATCTGGGGACTTCAGCATTGGGAGTCTCATTTTCCTCATCTGTTTTAAGGTGGGAATAATGCCACCATTTTCGCTGGGTTTTATTAGGTTTAAATGAGATAATATTCATGAAAGCAATTTATGATAAGGCATAAAATTTACAATCATCGAAGGGAAATTTGTACTTGCATCATATGAGTTTTTCTATTCTGCATATTTGTATAAACTGGAGGCTGACACCAGTAACAAGTTTTATTCCAGGAGTCATTTGATAGACTTCTTCAAAGGCTATCCAGACCTTTTAAATTAAATTAGGTAAAATTATTTTACCTTCTAGAGGATGTGGGGAAGGAATATTTTTAACCTGTTCAGTTTTTCTGTGAAAGTCTCACCAGCACAAACCCCTGGCTTGTTTTCCCATCCCTTTCCTAAGGGAATGGTTTTCACATCCAGAGCTTCCTGCTCACACATGCATGTCCTGGCAGCACTGGGGAAATGTGGCATGATTTTGGGAGAGACACAGTCCTCTAGAATGGGGTAGCAAAGTGCAGCTTGTGGACAAACCCTGCCTGTTTTTGTAATATTGTTTTATTACAGGAGAGCCACACCGTCATTTACGTATTGTTTAGGGCTGATTGCCTGCCAAAAAAGTAGAATTGAATAGTGGGAACATAGATCTCACAGCCTGCAAAGCCTAAAATATTCACTATCTGACCTCACAGAAAATTTTTGTGTGCCCCTGCTCTAGAATCCTACTGATGCCGGACATGTTTTTCTTTGCATTCTTGCTAGGCTGGAGCTCTTTTGTTTCCATCTTTGAAAGTTGTTTAAGAGGAGTATTGTGCAAAGAATAAACTCCTAAGGATACGCTGCTGAGGGGAAATGGTCTCACCTTTTTCAGGCCCATCAAACGACCTGGATATAGCTGGTGATCCCTGCTCTCATAATCCAGCAGATGTCCGAGTGGCGTACTCTATTGTAACCCTGTTTGTATGAGATTGCCCAGTTTGGGTCAGAGTACCTGGAACTGTGGTCTCAGCCTGTTGTTGTGTAAATGATATCAGGCCATATTAGAATAGTCTGTGATCCAGATTATCCATTCCTGTCTGAGAATAAATTAGGGTGAGGCTTGGCGGGCAGGGCGACAGCTGTGGTAATTACCACGGATGTTCCAGGTTCTGAAATGTCAGCAGGATCTCAGCTTGTATTTGCATGAAAGCATTTAAAACATCTTATTTGTCAGCACTGTCCTAAGTTCTTGCCACTTTCTAGGTAAGGACCTTGCTTAATGACATCCCTGACTGAGCATTCCCTGGAAGCCAGTGCTGTTTAGCTTTCTTGGTTTCTGCAAACATTGGGCATCAAGAAGGATATTGGGACAACTGTACAGTGTAACAGTATAGATGGGAAGTCAGTGGCATATATGAAAATTATGTTATTTTATGTTTTTATTTTGAAAAAATTCAAAACCCCACTACTGTTGAAAGAACAGCATTGTTGTCACCAAGACTCACTGGCTATTCACATCTTGATGTACCCATTCCAGCTCTCTAAATTTATACATACGTCCATTTTACCAAATTACCTGTGGGGTAGGGCAATCTGCAAGCCTTGATTTATTCTTCTGTAAAATGGGACTGGAAATAGAACGAACCATACTGGGTTGTAGTGAGAATTGTGAAGTTATTACTGAGCTCAGTGTTTGGTCTGTGAAAAGTGCTTAAGAAATGTTCACTGTTGTGACGAGTCCAGCAGGTCATCTAAGCAGAGTTTTTTCAGATCCCAATGGAGTGTCTTAAAAATTAGGTTTTCTGTTTTGTTATATATTTTTAAATATTTTATTTATTTATTTTTAGAGAGGAAGAAGGGAGAGAAACATCAATTGGTTGCCTCCTGTATGCACCCCATCCCGGAATGGAACTCACAAGCTACACACATGCCCTGACCGGGAATCGAACCAGTGACCTTCTGCTTTGTGGGACGATGCCCCACCAATTGAGCCACACCGGTCAGGGCATAGTATTTTCTTGAAGGGCACACACATGTGCACAAGCAGACACATAACACTCACACGTGTACGTGTTCAGACCTCTCTCACTGTTCTCAGTGTAGAGATGTCTGACTTAAACTTTCAGTGAGGCCATACCGCTGTTTGTTGGTTAAGGCTGAGCATAAACTTATTTCACCTTTGTTACTTTGTCAATATTGCTTTCTGCTTTCTCTATGTAAATCTTTTTTTAAATTTACTTTTGAACAGATATTATTCTACTACCCTAGTGTAGCTAGAATAAATATAAAAAGCAAAAAAAAGCTGGAAGTAATGAAACGATAGGGGTGATAGAATTCAAACCTTGCTTTTCTTCCTATGCATAGTTTGTTATAAAAAGATTCTCCAGGAGAAAAAGAACAGAGAAGACAGTCAGGAAATAATAAAGCGAATGTCCTGAAGTGCTAACAAGAATGTTTTGTGCTTGTCCATGAGGGGAGTTCAAGGTCAATAGTAGTTTCTGGAACTTTATCAACACACACAGATCTGTCCTGCAGCCTCTATTTCACACCATAGACTCATTACACATTTTTCTTTTTCATTTTATTTAAACTCTACAGAAACATGACTGAAAGAATAACTGTTTTTGTACCACTAGGGCAATGGATTTAATCTTTGCATGTCTGATTAGGTACCACCTGCTTGAAGTCATTTCTGCTGTGCCTGTTATTATAAGGTGTTATTGTTAGCCCAGTAGTGGAGTGGCAGCATTGAGGTTTGCCAGAGATGGGAAACATTTGTGAGGGACTGGCAAATAGGCTCATTGTCAGAGCCTAACTGCCTGCATTTTCTTAGGGGACTTTGCTGTGGCTTCGATCATTGGTTCCCAAACTTCAGGATCTTTTAGAATCACCTGGAAGGCTTGTTAAAACATAGGTTGCGGAAAGGGACCCTCAGAGGTTCTAATGCAGTAAGTCTGGGATGGAACCTCAAAGTTTGCATTTAACAAATCTGGGTAATGCTGCTTAGGCTAACCTTGGAGGCAGTGAATACCCACCACCTCCACCCTGAGAACTGCTTAAGGAGAAGTGCTAACCTGGAGGTGCAGGGCCAACATAGAGGCTAGGATTTAGCCTAACTATGGCTCATGAGCTAAATATTCTGCCTGTTTTTGTCAATAAAGTTTTATTGGAAAACTACCTTGTTTACATATAATCTGTGACTGCTTTCATACTACAAAGGCCGAGTTTTAGTAGTTGGACAGGTTTCTGACATGCTCCCAAAGCTGGCAAATATGTATCTGGCCCTTGGCCCTTTGTAGAAAAATTTTGCTGACCCCTGATCTAGACCAATGCTTTCATGTCATTTGAGAGAAGGAGGCTTGGAAGTACTTCTATAAGGAACCAGTACACCGACTTTGCCAACTTGTATGTGTTTTAGAAGCAAGGGCTTTTTTGTTGTTTGTTTGTTTTTTTTTCTCTCTCTCTCTTTTCTTTTTTACTTAAATATATGTGATAATGGACTTTCATTCATTACTTCTCAACAGGCCATTCCCCAAATTAATTTTCTTATTGGAATCAGCAGTTTCTCAAAATGAAAAGAAGCACAGTTTTACCATGCATGTTGCCTCACTAATACAGAGCTGGCATACATTTGAAGTATGGGTGGAAACTTTTAAAAATCACATAACTGAAAGGGGGAAAGGCATTCGCATTTTGACACTGTAATTGTCAGATTAGTGATATTGTACTTATTTTCGACTCTAGAAACTGGTATAACCTTTCTGGAAAGCAATCTCTAACTATATATCAAGAATATTTAAAATAATGTTCATACTTATTACTCTAGTAATTCCTATTTTAGGAAATTTCAGCCAAAAATTATGTTCAAGATTTTTCATGACAGCATTGTTTATAGTAGTTTTTTAAAAAAGGAAAGATATCTAAGTGTCTATTGATATGAAACTGATAATATTATGGTGAATCCACATTGGTACTTTGGAGCCATTTAAAATCAAGCTGGATGAAGGGTATCTGATACAATCTTTTTGGAGGAAATTTGTTGCAAAAGTCTTCAACACTTTTATCCTTTTAGTCCCAATATTTTCATTTTAGGAATCATAGAAAATAACCAGAAATACAGATAGCTTTTATACAAGAAGATTAATCACAGGTTATGTATGCTTAGTAATTGGTAATGATTAAATAGGCTGTGATGGAATGAGAAAATAAAATATTATATAGCTAATAAAACTATATTTTTGAGCTCTACTAGTGCATTGGGGATGCTATGAATTCCGTGTTAGAACAGTTGGATAAAAATGCACATATATGGCACGAACATACACATCTCAAATGTAGTGGGAACTCTGAATTCCTTCAGACCTGTTCATCAGTACATAAGCCCAGACACTGGATTCATTTTGACTCCTTCTTTGCCTTTGCTATTGTCCTCCATCACATCAGCAAACCGTATCAGTTCCAGCTTTCAATGACATCTCCTCTCTGTGCCCTCCTGTCCTCTTCCTGGCAGGGGAATCTCCTTGTCCCAGCACTCCAAGTCTTTGATCAGCTCCATTGGCTTCATACCATCACCTGCCTCTATGTGTGACCCACCGCACAGTTGCAGAAGTCATCTCAGAATTTAGACCACACCTCCCCCTGCTCCCTGACTAAACTCACCTCAGTGGACTTCTACTGAGCTTGGAATAAAATGCCAGCTCTTTATCATGGCCTGCGAGGACAATATGGCTTCCATGTCTCTTTTTAGCCTCAGTCTGTGCCACCCCTCATGTGAGCTTCGTGCTATTTCTCCAACATGCTGACCTCTTTTATACTTCCAAACCACTTGCACATGCTGTTTGTTTTGTGTAAAATGCTCTTTCCCCCACATTGTGCAGAACCAGCCAGCCAGCCTCTTGTCTTCCTTCAGTTTACATCTTAACAGTTGTCTCTGTCCGGAGGCCAGCCCTGTCTGCCTTCCTAAAGTACACACGTGTCAGTCCCTGCTCTGGAATTCTGCGTTGTCCTGTTGGATCCTAAGGGCCCACAGAATAAGGGCCAACAAAAAAATATTTGTTGAATGAGTGTATTTGTTGAATGTATATCCTCAAATGTCTAAGTGTATTGTAAGTGTGTAGGTATGTACAATATATATGTGTGCATACACTATAAAATGTTAAGAGTGATGCAAATCAAGTTACATTTGGTTTTAACTTCTGTACTTTTCAAATATTGTAATTAATCTATATTACCTTTTTATTGTGGTAAAATATACATAACATGAAGTTTATCATGCTAGCCATTTTTAAGGTTACAGTTCTGTGGCAATAAGTACATTGTTGTGCAGCCATCATCACTATCCATCCTCAGACATTTTTTATTTTTCCCAATGGAAACTCTGTACCCATTAATTATTAACTCTACAGCAATGTGCATTATTTTTAGTTAGAAAAATGTATCAGAAAGAAATAAATAGCAAACATCTTTTCCAGACAATGCTCATTTCAGTGCATTTTAGATTGTAAGTTTGAGTGACTATAAAACTAGTTAATGTGTATTTCAATATATACATTGGTTTTAAAAAAATTATTCTTGTCCTGACTGATGTGGTTCAGTTGGTTGGACATTGTCCTACTAAGCAGAAGGTCGCTGGGTCAATTCCTGGTCAAGGCTCGTGCCTGGGTTGTGGGTTCAATCACTGGACAAGGCACGTATGAGAGGCAACTGATCGATGTTTCTTTCCCTCTCTTTCTCCCTCCCTTCCCCTCTCCCTAAAAATAAATAAATAAAATATTTAAAAAATTATTCTTTCTACCCTGAACTGCTGAACTGACAGATTTTTTTTCAGCAATAGCTCCACCACAGTGCAAACTATTTGTGTTGCCTTAAGAAATGTCTTTCCTACAACTCAAGTCATTGCCTGAAGAAATTGTGTGCTAAAGCAGAATCTCCTGAAAGTGTCATTACTTAATATCCTTATACAGGTTTTCCTCCACACTGAAAATGTGAAATGTATGAAAGTATAAGTTCTAAATTGTAATTCTACAATTGAAACACTATTCTTTGACCTAGTAGAGGGGAGCATCTTAGAGCTCACATGGCACAAGGAGAGCTGTGTTTTGCCTTCTTGGTCAGAAACAGATGACTTAAGAGGGCTGAAAAGGGTTCTCACTGGAAACCCAGTTTCTTGACCATGATGATTATTTCTAATGACTAGCATTCTCCCTTAGGAGACAGAGGTCAGATCAAGCAGAGTCCCCTCAAAACCCATCACCTTGAAAATGCTGCTTCTGGTTGAGTGGGAACAAAACTGTCTAGTATAGGAGAGGAAAAGCTGGAGAAACAGTACCCCTCAATTATGTGAGGGGATCCTTTCATGTTTAAATAATGACAAGCAAAATCTGCAACATAAATAATTGATAAAGCAAACATATCAGATCTTACCAAGAATAATAAAACTCATTAGGAAAGCGCACAGAAAATATGAACAGGGAGTCACAGGAGAGAAAACATAAAAGACAAAAAAGAGATATAATAGTCAATTTCACTAGTAATCAATAATTGAAAATTAGTATAACACCAAGATGTCATTTTATCCTTATTAGGTTAGACAGAATTTTAAAAGAGGGACTGCGCAGAAAAGTGTTCATGATTGTCCATATGAAAGTCTGCTTTACCAAGCTGGCTTTTGGCTGGAATCTGGGAGCTTGGATTTCAGAGGGGCTCTCCCCATTGGCTCACTGTGCTTTAACTCTTTCTGCAAAAGATACGGTTTATGCTTTCCTTCTAAAAGTCTAGAGTTTTGTTTCATGCCAGGCGCATGCTGTCTACTTGACCAGTTCCTAATAAACACTCTGGGCTCTGAGTGTCTAATGAGCTTCTCAGAGTGTCTAATGGGCAGTACTTCACAGTGTTGTTACAATTCGTTGTACTGGGAGTTGAGTGTATGACTCCAGTGGGAGAGGACTCTGGGAGGCTGGCATCTGATGGCCTTTGGACTTTGTTGCTCCATGAGCCTTTCCCTTTGCTGCTATTGCTTTGCACCCTTTTCCTGTACTAAATCATAGCTCTCAGTCAACCTTATACTGAATCCTGTGAATTCTGATAGTGAATCATCAAATCTGGGGGTGATATCCATAACCCCTCATACACTAATAATAGCAAATGTTGCCCTGAGTGTGGGGAAGGAGGGCCTCTAAAAATTGTTGCTGGAAGGTAAATTGACACCACCATTTTGGAGATGTATTTACCAATGATAACTAGATAAATTAAATATGTTTATGTACATTTGCATATTTAGATAGTCTAGAGAAAAAAAATTAGCACATTTGTTTTAAAAAAAGACATTACAATAACATTGCAGCATTGTCACAAACAATGAGGATAGCCATGAATGAGGATTCAATGAAGGAGAAATATATTTTGATATATTTTTTTAAATGAAATATTACACAACATTTAAAATAACAAAAATTGCATCAATTGATACAGTTAAATTTCTGTAAACTAATACGAATTTAAAAAGCAGCAATATATTGTCTTAATTGTAAAAAAATCCAGATATGTAGATAAAATATCAAAGTATAAAATAATGGTAAATCTAGGGCTATTGAAACCCTATTTTCCAATATATATTATAAAATGTATTAAATTAAGCTCTGAATCCCTTGGACAAGGGTTTTATTTCCAAAATATATAAATAACTCATGTGACTCCACACCAGGAAGACAAACAATCCAATTAAAAAATGGGCAAAGGACCTGAACAGACACTTCTCCAGAGAAGTGGAGAAGGCCCATAGATACATGAAAAAATAATCAACATCACTAGCCATTAGAAAGATGCAAATTAAAACTGCAGTGAGATACTAGTTCACACTGGTCAGAATGGCCATTATTAATAAATCAACAAAGAACAAGAGTTGGTGAGGTGGTGGAGAAAAGGAAACCCTAGTGTGCTGTCGGTGGGAATGCAGACTGGGGCAGCCACTGTGGAAAAGAGTATGGAATTTCCTCAAAAACTAAAGATGGAACTGCTTTTTGACCCAGCAATCCCACTGCTGAGACTATACCCAAAGACTCCTGAATCGCCGTTCTAAAAGAACCTATGCACCCAATGTTCATAGCAGCATTATTTACAATAGCCAAGTGCTGGGAACAGCCTAGGTGCCTATGAGTAATGAGTGGATCAGAAAACTCTGGTACATTTACACAATGGAATACTACACAGCAGAAAGAAAGAACTCCTACCCATTCCAGACAGCATGGATGGAAATAGAAAGCACTGTGCAAGTGAAATAAGACAGGCGGTGAAAGACAAATACTATATAATCTCATCTATAAGTGGTACCTAATCAATAAAATAAACAAATAAGCAAAATAGAACCAGAGACTTGGAAAATAGAACCAGTGACCAGAGGGTAAGGGGCAGGATAACGGAGAAAATAAGAAGGAACAAGCAAAGGAACATGAACAGAGGACTCATGGGCGTGGACAATGGGGAAGGCTGGACTGTGGGAGTGGGGGGTAATGCGGTTTGGGTGAGCAAGGGCAAAAAAGGTGGACAACTTACTGAACAACAATTTTTAAAAACTAAGAGGCTCTAAATTCTTTTCTCAGAAAAAGTTCCCCGTATTCCTGACCTATGTTTTCCTTTCCATTTGCAAAACAAATCTTGAATTTCAAAGAAAGTGCAAATGCTATGACAAACTCTGCCTTGCAATTTATTATTTCATTGGCTACTGCCCTTGACAATTAGGGGAAGATTTATAGACATGTCCCCCAAATAATTGGCAATTAATTTGAGATTAGATGCCGAAAAGTACAGTATTGTTAATGTAATGCAAAGGTTGAGACTTTTCACTTACAAATGTCATGGAACACACAGTAAATGTTAATGGGCAGCATAGTTAACCCTGCCCTTTGGCACAGCCTCAGTAGAGAGGAATTTTAGTTGGATGATCATAAACTGTAGCTGGCTTGGCTAGTTTTAATGTAAAGCTCACATGTAAACCAAGAGTGTGTGTGTCTTAAAGCCTTCCAATCTATAAGTCCCTGGTTTACCTTGATAGGTATCTCATGTATGAACCTACGGTGTATATGGGATAAAGAGATGCTGTATCCTGAATCTTCTTTGGAATTTTGCTTTTGACTCAAGCTGTACATTTGGATCCCATAGACATCTTTGGTATTCAAGGTACAAGTGATAACTGTCAGTGTCTTTTTAATGTCTTAAGACTTTGGTCTCCTAAGGGGAATATAAAACCCTAGATTCTAGGTAATACAGATTTTATTGGTAAACATTGTTATCCTTTTGGTCAAATTCCAGAATGCTTTATACCTAAAGGTAGAGTTGGCAGGTATAACTATCAAACATCAGCGATTTACCAGTTGGTTTTATTTCTTGAACTTCAGCTCCAGAACAGTGCTTGGAATATTTCATGTACTAAGTGTTTGTTAACCAGTTTACACATATCCAGGCCATTTGAGTACAAGTAAAATTTTATTCCCTTTCTTTAGAGTTCCCTTTCAAAAACTCTAAAAATAGTAATTCATGTTTCCTTGGGGCTGTATTTTGTTTTTCACTATTTCTAATCAAACACGATGGGTTTTATGTTTAGCTGAATTTTTTTTTTTTAAAGTAACAGTCCACTTTTGGACTGATACCAATTCTTTCCCTGTTGCCTCAGTTGTCCATGCTGTATTCTCATAGTGGTAATTTCCATCACTTATTGAGTGCTTTCTCATTGCCAAGCACTGCAAGTCTCATTTAATCCTCTCAACAGTCTTGTGATGGAACTACTGTGATATCAGGGCTCTATTTCTGCTGATGAGGAATGTGGTTCAGAGATTAAGCAGTGCACACTGCTTGGGCTCACTAGCCTAATAAACAGCATAGCCAGGATTTAAACCCAGGCCTGTCAGTCCTAACTACCAAGATTTTTTTTCTTTCTTTTACTTCAGTTTTCTAAGACTTTGAGAACTAAGCATTTAGAACAGTGTCTACTACATAGTCATTCAATAATTATGTATATTTTAAAATTTTGAAATAGATCATATTACAATATAATTTGCATATTATAAAATGTACTTGTTTACATACGAGTGTATAGCTCTCTAAGTTTTGACAACTGTATACATCTGTGATGTCACTATGATAACCAAGATATATTTTACGGACATCTCCTCCCAAAAGCTTCCTTATGCTCCCCATTTTAAAATATTTTAATTTAGTATCATTGTGAATGCAGAGGTCCTGTGTACCCTTCCCTCAGTTTTCCCCAGTGGTAACATCTTACATAACTATAGCACAATTACAAAGCCAAGAAATTGACATTGCTATGCTCCGTAGACCTTTGAATCTCCTGTGCCCATTTCCAGTGTTTGTTTACCCTTAGGTAACCACTGAACTGCCCCTCTGTCACTCTAAATTTGGCTAGCATTTACAAAAACTTTTTGTAAAGATAGACTTGTACAGTATGTTCTCTTTTGCATCTACTTTTTCTTAGCATTATGTATTTGAGACATTAATATTATGTATGTACTCCTTTTAATTGTGGTATAGCATCCTATTGTTTGAATATAATGCAGTTTGCTTATCCATTCTCCTGTTGATAGACGTGTGGGTTGTTTCAAATTTGAGCCTATTATTTAATGAACAAAGTTACTATGAAGATTCATCTACATGTTATGTGTGTGTGTATGTGTGTGTGTGTGTGTGTGTGTGTGTGTGTGTGTGTGTGTGGACTTGCTTTCATTTTGCTTGAATAAAGTGTAATTGTTGGGTCATTTGGTTAGTTAAGGTTTATAACTTTATAGGATGTTGCTAAATTGTTTTCCCAAGTGAATGAACTATTTTATATATCCACTAGCAATGTACAAAAGTTCCGTTGCTCCACACACTTGCTAACACTTGAGATTGTCAGTCTATGATTTTTGCTGTACTAGTGGGTATGCTGTAGGATCTTATTGTGGTTTTAATTTGCATTTCTCTGATAATTGTGATATTGAATATCTTTTCATGTGCATAATGGCAAATCATATATATTATTTTGCAAAATGTCTTATTAAACCTTGTGCTCATTTTATGGGAGAGTAAGTGAAGTGTGTGTGTGTGTTTGACTTCATTCAATAAGTATTTTGATGAGTCCTGGCTGGTGTGGCTCAGTTGGTCAGAGCATTGTCCTATAAACCGAAAGGTCATGGGTTCAATTCCCAGTCAGGGCACATGTCTAGGTTGTGGATTTGGTTCCTGGTCAGGGCATGTGAGAGGCAACCGATAGATGTTTCTATCTCCCATTGATGTATCTCTCCCTTTCTTCCTCTTTTCCTCTCTAAAAGCAATAAACATCTCCTTGGGTGAGGATAAAAAAAACATATGAGTAATTGAATATTTATTGAATGACCTAAGCTTGACTTGAATGTATGTATTTTCTTTTTGGCCTCTTGAAACTGTAGGTATAATACAACTCAAATTAAATAGTTCAGATTGTTTTTTATTAGTATATTCTAAAATGATCAATTGTTGCAGGGAATCTTGTTTTGAACATGACATTAGAATAAAGATCAGTAGTTTCCTGCCCTAGGTAGGACATATCATCATCCTAACTATTCCTGTCATCTTCATGATTTACTCTTTTTGACCATGGGGAAGACATGAATATTGTGGCTTGCACAGATACTGAATTGCTGCATTGTTTCTCTAGGGCTAGAAATGCTCTTACCTAATTTTTATCATGTCTAAAAATGGAAGGACAATCTGAGCCTTGTTATTTTTAGATGTCACTGAAGTGTCTTTCTCCATTAAGAACTAATGTTATCTAGGTTGATATACAGGCATTATGTAGTTGCTGTAGTTTATAGTTTGTGTTTATAATTAAAAACAAAACCGTTACCTTCTTTCTATGGCTTATAATTGTAACAATATAATTTTTTAGCTTTATTTTTGTTCTATTACTGTAGAGAATTACAAAGAAATAAACACAAAGCTCTACCCAGTTAACTACTACTTAAACAACAACATTAATAAGAAAGAAATATGTATTTAGTGTTTGTGTGTCAACACAGGATAGTGAGATCTCTATATTTCTCTCTGTCTCTAAAATAAAGAGTGGTATCTCCTTTATTTCCCATACTCAAGACCTTCTCCCTAAGGTAAACTGTTGTTAAAACATTCTCATGAAACATCAAGGCTTCCAGCCAAGGTGGAGGTGTAGGTAGATGTGCTTCGCTTCTTTACACAACCAAAATAAGGATAACAACCAATTTAAAAACAAAAAACAACCAGAACCGCCAGAAAATTGAAATTTATGGAAGTCCAACAACCAAGGAGTTAAAGAAGAAACGTTTATCCAGACTGGCGGAGGGGTAGGGGCGGAGATGGGCAGCCAGGCAGACAGGACGTGCAGCAAAGTGGTGGCCAGGGGACCAGGCAAGCGAGGCCATGGCTGGCAGACCAGGATATCCCACATTCACAGGCAGACAGACCAGGAAGAACAACTGGGGAGTGAGACAGACCATGCAACCCAGGGTTCCAGTGCCAGGAAAAGAAAGTTTCAAAACCTTGGCTGTAAAAACTGGGGGGGTTTGGTGGCGCAGAAACTGCCAGTCTCACAGGAGAGTCTGTTGGAGAGACCCACAGAGTCCTAGAAGATACACAGACCCACTCACCCTCAAATCAGCATCAGAAGGGTGCAGTTTGCTTGTGGGTAGCAGGGGAAGTGAAGGAGAGTGGGGCAAGAGCTGAGCAAATAGCATTGTTCCCTCTCTGACCGTTCCCCCACATACACTGCCATAGCGCAGCAACCTGGGTTTCCCTGCCCTGGCAAATACCTAAGACTCTGCCCCTTACAATGTAACAGGTGCACTGAGCCAAAGAAATATGGCTCAAATGAAAGAACAGAGCAAAACTCTGGAAAAAACTAAGTGATGAGGAGATAACCAACTCATCAGATGCGGAGTCCAAGACACTAGTAATCAGGATACTCATAGAAATGATTGAGTAGAGCTGCAAAATAGAGGAAGAAATGAAGGCTATACAAAGGGAAATGAAGAAAAATATTAAGGGAACCAACAGTGAAAGGAAGGAAACTGGGACTCAAATTAATGATTTGGAACAAAAGGAAGAAATGAACATTTAGCCGGAACAGAATGAAGAAATTAGAATTTTTTAAAAATGAGGAGAGGCTTAGGAACCTCTGGGACAACTTTAAACATTCCATCATCCGAATCATAGGGGTGACAGAAGGAGAAGAGGATGAGCAAGAAGTGGAAAACTTACTTGAAAAAAATAATGAAAGAAAACTTCCTCAATCTGGTGGAGGAAATAGACATACAAGTCCAGGAATCTCAGAGGCCCAAAGAAGTTGGACCCAAAGAGGAACACACCAAGGCACATCATGATTAAGTTATTCAAGATTAAAGATAAGGAGAGAATCTTAGAAGCAGCAAGAGAAAAGGAGGCAGTTACCTACAAAGGAGTTCCCTTAAGACTGTCAGCTGATATCTCCAAGGAAACCTTACAGGCAGGAAGGGGCTGGAAAGAAGTCATGAAAAGCAAGGACCTACATCCAAGATTACTCTACCCAGAAAAGCTATTATTTAGAAATGAAGGGAAGATAAAGTGCTTCCCAGATAAGGTAAAGTTAAAGAAGTTCATCATCGCCAAGCCCTTATATGAAATGTTTAAGGGACTTATCTAAGAAAAGGATGAAGACCAGAAACTATGAACAGTAAAATGACAACAGACTCAACAACTATTAACATCTGAACCTAAACAAAAACAAAAACAAAAGCAAAAACAAAAACAAACTAAGCAATCAAGGAGCAGAATCAGGAACAGAATCACAGAAATGGAGATCACATGGAGGGATATCAGTGGGGAGGGGGAGGGGGAGAATGGAGGAAAAGGTACAGGGAATAAGAAGCATAATTGGTAGGTACAGAATAGACAGCGGGAGGTTAAGAATAGTACAGGAAATGGAGAAGCCAAAGAACTTAAATATATGACCCATGGACATGACCTTGCTGGAGGGAAGAGGGTACAGGACTGAGGGGATAAAGGGGAGAAAATGGGACAACTGTAATAGCATAATCGAGAAAATGTACTTAAAAAAACTTTCTGATGATTCTTCCATTATTACATGGTCTCTCCTTTCTTAATTTTATTTTTACACAAAAGGGATCAGACAGCATGCACTATTCTACATATTTTTCTACAGTATCAACACATAAAGATCTAGCTTTTGCACTGTTACTATTTAGATGAACTGCTTTAACTGGTTGATCCCTGGTGGTTGTCTCCAGGTTTTTTGTTTTTGTTTTTATTTATTCGTGGTTATAAAAATACTGCAATTAACAATACTGGAGATTCTGTCAGACTTCTGCAAGTATATCTGTGGGGCAGATTTCTACCAATTGGCTCCCTGGGCAAAGAACATTTCCTAATTTGTCAGTTATTGCTAGATTGTCCTCTTTAGGGTGTCAGCATTTACTCTCTCTCTCTCTCTCTCTAATGGTGTCTGCAAATGTCTGTGTCACTTATTTTTAATATAATAACCTCGTTTAAATTCTTAGGCTTCTAGTATTACATGAAATGGGGCCCCCAAATTAATGCTGTTTTAATGCTGCTTTATCACTCTTAACATTCCTGCTTGCTTCCTCCTCTGCAGAGAAAAACCTGAAGTCAGTCCTCCTAATGACTGAGGGTGGCTGAATAGAAGAGCTTCCTGTGGCTTTCCCACATAGCTCTTGGGCTACTTGGCCTCTGGGAAGCCCTGTTGTTGATGTGTTCTGTCTGTTTTATACATTTCCTGCAGGAGGAAAGCTGAACAAGGACCTACGACACTTTCTCAACCAGCGGTTCCAGAAAGGATCTCCCGATCATGAGCTCCAGCAGACCATAAGGGATAATCTGTATCGCCATGCTGTGCCTTGTAAGTAACCGGTTTGGGCACCTTTCTGATGGATGGGTGTGTGAAAAGTTGGAGGAGAGAAGAGAACTGGTCTGGAACATGTGGTAGCTTGCTCACTTAGTGGCTCCTCCGTTAAGTCTGAGAATCATAATCAACAATGAGACGCACAGAAGAGTGCAAGGTGAATTACATGGCTTCCCAGGATTGGCTCGGCCACGTACTAGCTTATAATGCCAGGCAAGTTATTTCTCCTGTAATGTTCAGTTTTCACATTAGTGAAAAAGGATATCTCAGTCATACTAATAACTTTATAGAACTGTTATGAGGAGTAAGTGGGATGAGGTATGTCAATTTTGTTTAGTATGGGAAGGGTGTAAGCCTCCAGAAATGTTAACTGAAATTGTTATTCATGGGGTGGACCAGGCCTTCAGACTGAGCGCGGAGGGAGGGGGATGCCTATGAGGTAGATTATTGGCAACTCAGTTAAGGTGAAGTGTTATCATCCACTATCACACTTCATCCCTACACAGCCAGTCGTAAGGTAGGAAGCCTGGAAAGACATACAATTATTTGATTTCATTCAAAATAGAAGGAAGAATGATTCTGGAAGGTATTTTTGTCTCCTCTCTATTACCCCTCCTTCAGAGTTTGAAATACCTTTTTAGAAGTATTGTGTTTTAACCAGGAAAATGAAGAATAAATTAAAGGTCAAGGTACCCTGCTTATTGCTGTGATTTGGTTTTCTTTAAAAGATAATGTTTCACAAGTAATGTGCCAGAGTGTGAATATTTCCTGACACTACTGCAAAATAATAAACATAACCCAAGTGAAGGCATGCCGTAGATCTGCAAGGACTTAGACCATACCTCTAGACTGGAACCTTTAGAGATCAGATTTTAGAATAGACCCCTGCCCTCCAATTTACTTACTGATAAAACCAAGGCTCCAAGAGGAAAAGAGGTTGACTTCAAGTAACTTGGGTCAGTGCCCCAAAGTAGCCCCTTTCTGCAGAGTGGCAGAGCTGCATTGGACAGAGAAAATGTCATAATGCATTAATGGGACATTCTCGCTCTCAGTTTTCTTGGGCTTTCAGCACTGGAATTGAAAAGTATAATCCAGATAATATCCTAATAATAATTCCTTACACTTGGATTAGTAATAATTTTTAATATTAGTCACATGGGTGAAACAGGATTATCATGCTATTTTTATAGATCCAAGGCACTAAGGTAAGCCAATAAAAACAGGCTTAACAGTAACCAGGGCCTTGGGTCTCCTGCCTCTGACATACTGTCCAATTTTACTCTTAGAAAAACCTTTTGAGGTTGGGATTTTTAATACCCATTTTATAGAAGAGGAAACAGAGCCATGGGCAGATTAGGTAACTGCTAAGTGGCATCTTTTAAGCCATCAGGGCTGTTTCTGTAGCTGTACTGCAGCTACCTCTGAAGTTCTAGAACAGGCTGAGTACAGTTTTTCAGAATTTCGTAATTGCAGAATCATGATTGTTCTCTGTATAATTTTTTCCCTGACTTAGATTCCAGTTTAAGAAGTGGGGAGTGAAGCACACGAGCACACCATTTCTAGACGCATCTGTGGTGTTACTATGGTTACAATTTTGGCATGCTTTCCCACTTATGTTTTCCACTGATTTTATCGCACCTGACTGTGAGCTAAAAGGCTTGATTTTAAGCTTACCATTATGTAGGAACTGGGGCAAAAATGATCTCATCCTTTTAAAAATTGTGGAAAATCATGTTTTATCTTTGCTTGTATAAAGGCCTTGGTGTTGATGCTGCATTTCTATGAAACCATTAAATTAGGAATTTGGAACATGGAAATGGCCTTCCTACTGAAAAAGAAAACACGTAACATTTCGTTTTATATTTCCTTCATAAAGTGGAAAGGAAATTCAGAAGAGGCCTGTTTCCGAGTCTGGCGCAGTGTGTGTGTCTTTGAACGTGAGTAGGCCAGGCGGGACTTAGGATTCTGTCATAGGCTCGGATATCTCTGGCCACATTTGTGTTTATTTTGATTCTTTGACCCCTGCGACTGGTAAAGCAGAACCTCTCTCTACCAGCCTGTCGTGCTAATGGGTGAGGAAGCCCTCGATTTGGAGAACGGATTTTCCTGGTATATGTAACCGTGCCGTAGGGAAACACACTTATATAATCTCTATTTCCCAGAACTTCCTGCTGCTGCTATTTCAGTGACATCAGTATTTTGAGAAGGGATGACCTCATGAACAGGTGCTTGCCAATTGGGCTAGCCTTCGTTACCTATACATTTTAGGAGGCTCACATATCATTAGAAATTAATAAATAAAGCCCCTTTGATCTTCAGTTCTTTGCAGTGTCCTCTAGTGCAGTAGAGCCTTAGGTGCATCATGATGGGTTTTACTGTTGAGGATCCGTTTTATCCTGACGCCTAGGCAAAGACAGGGCAGGTAATGGAAGCCCTATTTCACAGGTAAGAAAATGAAGCAGCAAATGGGGATTCCTCAAAAGTGAACCCCTTCTGAAGGCTGTATTACGTCTCATCCAGTGCTATTTTAATTTTTAATAGCTTTATTGAGATACAATTCACATACCATATAATTCACCCATTTACAGTATTCATCCAGTGCTATTTTTGCTAGTTATTATTCTCCACTCCCTCTTTATTCAAAAACTTTTATTTCTGCAGTATGAAAAAGGTCTTCATAGTTGAAATGTAATTCTATTTACCATTGAAAATCACCCCCCCCCTCCAAAATAATTATGACAGAAAAGAGAACTAGATGAGAATGAGTCAGAAGTCCTAGTGTGAAGCCTGGGGCTGCTGTGTAGCTGTGTGACCTGTGCAATCATATAACCTCTTTGATCTAGTTCACACTTCAGTAAAGTGGAAATAGAAATACCTACTGCAATGACCGCCTCCCCAGACATTACCTGCAACCCTCGGAGATGGGTCCATCACAGGAATCAGGCTCAGCGAAGTGAATTGCTTGCCTGGAGTCGGACAGTTAGCAAGTGGCGTGGTCGGGGTTCAGACAGTTCTGTCTGACTCTTATGTGGGGTGTAATAAATAACAGTGTGATTAGAGCAGTAGAACGTGGACCATTGCGAACGGAAAAAAAAAAGAAGAGAAGCTTCTCATTGCTGAATTTTAGTTTTAGCTATTTAAAATCATGGGGTTTTATGTTTTGGGTGTGGGGGCTATGTAAGACACAATATCTTAAAAATAAGTATCTTCTCTCTGAATTTCAGGTAACTCACTGGTGTGTACAATGGAATTTTAATAATTGCTTAATGATTATTTAGCTTTTAACAATCATTGCAGTATTCTCTTGGGATATCCAGGTTTATCTTATTTTTCATTAGATCTCTTCTTTGCATACTTAATGAAAACCACCTTTTAATAAATGAATTTGAAATGTATGTAAATGTCATCCGTGCTGCTCACTTCTCTGATTCCTGAGAACCATCTGGATAATATTCTTGTCTCCTGCCCCTCAAATTCTATTTTGGTTCCCAAACTCCTCTCCGTCAGTGCTTCAGCCATACAAACTTCATCCATCCCCTGAACACGCCTGGTGTCCTTTTATAACTGGATACATATCATTTCCCTGCCTTTCATGTAACCAGTTCATAGCTTTCTTTTAAGCTTTAACCCTTTTAAGCTTTAAGTCACTTCCTCCAGGAAGGCCTCCATGGATTGCACCTACTGCCCTCATCAGTGTGCCCAGAATCACCCTCTGTGACTCCCACCGGGCCTGCTGCCTGTTTGTCTGTCCTATTAGAATCTAACTCTTCTGAGGCCGGTGACTGTAGCTGCCTCAGTGACCAGCCTGTACCTAGATTAGTGCCTGGGCCATGGGATAAATATTTGTTGAATGAGTGAACAAATGAAGAAATGGGTGAAGATGTTCTTTGTTTTTCTGTTTTATTTTTTTCTTGGCTACTTCACATTTGGGAGAAACTGCAGGGCTGTTTTTGCCATAAAAGTTTTAGAATAAAAGGCAGCTCAGGGACTTGAGCCCCTAGAGGGTTAATAATAAGGACTCCACTGATTACCTGGCTGGTAAGCCAGGCCCAGAGGGCAAGTCAAGGCTCCTGTGAGCTTGGCATGGCAGTGCCCATTCACACTCCTTTGGCTGTGGTCTGGACACCCAACCCCCCGCCCCCGCCCCGCCCCGTGTTGGTAGCTTTTCTGTTTTATGGTTTCTTGTCTGAGCTGATGTGACATCTGAGGTGCTTGCTTTGGAATGGCTGCTTTTCCTGTGTAGATAAATGTGTCACCTGACAGGGCTTGTCATTTACTACACTGTGGCTGTCAAAACAAGATACAACTCATCCTGTAGCACTGGTTCTCTGGAATGCTGAATGGCACCCTGGTATCCCGCCCCACTCTCCTCTCTTCTCTGGGCTCCTCTCTAAGGATCTCTCTTTTCTTTTCAACCAAAGGTCATCAGAGAGAGGAAAGGATAAGTAACTTTGTCCTGTAGCTTAACCCTTTGTCGATCAAGGCTCTGCCTGACAGTAAACCCACTGTCACCTGTGTAAGAGGCATTCATCATTGACTTAAAGGAGTTTACAAAGGGACTAAATTTCTTAGATCTATAAGACAATTTAAATTTGATGTGGTGGTAAACATAAAGGATCCTAGTCTTTATTTGTGCTATTTCTAAACATATTTGAACCTATTCATTTCTCTTAAACATAGCTATTTCCAACACTGCTTACTGAAAGTCAGCCCATTCTTCAATTCGAGCTGGTGATTTGAGCCAGACCAGTTTATCAGTAGGGGACCAGGAAAAAGAACTGGGCACTGGTACACTGCTTCTCTCCTTGAACGCGTATCCCTGTGTTCAGGTTGTGTTTCACAGGAGTGGAATGCTTCAGGTCCTAATTCATGAACTAGACAGTTCTACACCATCCCCTGGACTGACCAGATAGAAGTCACTGGGAACTTCTCGCTGTGTGTACTGCTCTTGTCCTCTAACAAAACTAAGTGCTGTCTACAACAGGTATTGCTTTAGCCTTTACAAAGCTTAGCCTGTTGTAAAACTGTCACCAGTAACAGCAAAAATAGCTCTTCAGTTTTGGCCTCTCCTACTGTGTACGAGGTACCCTGCCACGATCTATCTATCTATCTATCTATCTATCTATCTATCTATCTATATATAACATAAATATATGTCATCTCTAACTCTGGCCTCATCGAGGACACACAGATTATTAAAGGTCTGAACTCAAGTCCATTCAACTCTTAAATCCTGCCTCATTTCTGTTCAATCAAACATGTATATTGCCTATAACACAGTCAGCATTTGTCTTCATTAATTTTCCATCAGTCCTCAACTCTTCTCTCCGCTTACCTTTACCCATCAACACTGTATTTTCTTCTGTGCCCCTGGCTGGTCTGTGGTTGTGAGACTCCTCCTTGCCACTGACTCACCCCCTTACTACCTGCACCTAACCTTTTCTTCCTTCTCCACCAAAATATATTTTTTCTACATTGGTTTCCTATTGGATTGTCCTCAAAGAAGCCAAGAATTAAAACAAAGAAGTGAGTGGCTCATACTTTGGTATAGGGTTCTCCATCCTACATAATATGTATATTTTTAACAGATGACTTTAAATGTGGTGCTGCTAAAAACACCCCCTATAATGGGATGTTCTGCCAACAAAGCAGATTCATGGGTAGGGTTGAATTCTTATGCTTTACATTTGTTATTGTACTTTTTATAGTGCTTGGCCCAGCATTATATAAATAGAAAACACTTTAAACACAAGATTGCCTGTATCAAGGGGATTTTCCCCTCTGCTTGCTGGATCACTTCTCATACAGTTTCCTGTTCCACCAAGTAAAAGCTGGGGCATGATTTGTGTTTTACAAAGGAATGCAGTAGTCTAAGGAGTTTTATGCCAAATTAAAAAACCATGAGATTAGAAAAAATACTTTATATTTAGATATAATTTGGAATTAGGGTCTGGGCTCAGGTAACTGAACAAATTTTCACCCACATGAATGTTGGGAGGGGCACCAAAGATTGTGAGGGAGGTGGGAAGGTTCTCTGTTACTCTCCCAACGCCCACCTGATAAATGCCAGGAGCACACCCCATGCTTGTGACAACCCAAAACACAATGACCCCTTCTCATTTCTGCAGTGTCCCTTACGGAGCACTGAAGCCATCAGAGTGGAATCTATACTAAGTTACCCCGTCAGTGAGTCAGGAGGAGGATGTGTACATTCCTGAATTGGGCATTTCCTCTTTTTCTCGCGGCTAGAACAGTCAGGTGTGAGGGACTTTCGGGTATGGTGGGCTGCAGCGGCTCGCATGCTCTACCACTTGCTGGTTTTGTTGACTTGAGCAGGTGACTGAGACTTCGTGGGACTCCATTTCCTCATCACTATTACTGATGTTTTGAGAAGTACAGCACCCCCAGCAGAGAGCACGGTACGCCATAGGTCCTCCTTTAGATCAGTCTTCTTTCTTCCACGCCCCTTGTCCTTTCATTTCTGTCATGACTCCTGAAGCCCACATTCTCCCTTGTCTCTTTTCAAGCTCTCATTAGGCGTTTGTGCCTTATTTATGTGTGTCTCTCTCTCTTTTTAAATGATTTGTATGATTTATATAATTCTTTTATGGGGGAGCAAGCTAAGTTAAAAAAAATGATTTTCTAACATTTGTTGAGTAACAGTCTAACACTAGAAGCTAGGCAAGAACATACGAAGATTAATAATTGGATGACCTAGCAATGAGCAGGCATGCTTGAAGCAGCACTTTCCCTGCACTTTCCCGGCATCAGCTAATTCCTCAATGTTCTTTTTCTTTGTGTGTCTTATTATATGTTGTTATCCTAATTGCCATAGTATATTTGCTGAGTGGATGAAGTCATTGGGAAAAAAAAAAGAAAGAAAGAAAGAAAAACTACAAACTTAAGAGCTCATAACACTGGACCTGATTTATATGTCCAGTATTAATAGACTCATATAAGCATGGTTTGGCTGGTATTCTTTATTCCAAGGTTTTCAGGAGTGGAGAAAAAGGAAGAGACATAGGAGTTTAGATTTAAGTTTAATTAGAGATGATGTAATTTATAATCTTATGAAAACATGTTAGACCTGCCTTACTGCTTAATAATATCTACCACTAATTGAGCGGTTACTCTATGGACCAGGTATTGTGCTAAGTGATTTACAAGTCTTGTCTCTTTTAATCCTCCCCAAACCCTGAGAGGCATAGTTAGCATCCCCATGTTAGGAGTATGGCAGTTGAGGTATGGGGAGCTCAGGTAAGTGGCTTGTTCAAGGATGCAGTTTACTAGTGATGGAATCCAGATTCAAATCCAGTTTAGCTGCTTCCAAGAATCCAGGCTCTTGGCATATTTCTTTGGGCGTAATTCCCTTAGAAAACATTTTAAAAATTAATACATTGAATTTTAAAAAGAATCTAAAGAACATATGGATTAGTCCTTGGCTGGGTCTAGGATACTAAAATATCTATTTGGCAGTCATGTTAATTTATTTAATTGCTTTGTAATTTTAGCTGACGTTTTTCATCAAGATTTGTTGCAATTATAAAGCAATTTCCATAGCAATTTATGTAGGGATATGGACATTTTCACAGTATCCTTATCCCTTATTATTAAAGCGATGTTTTTACCACATTTTTTCTTCCCAAGAGTCATTCAAATAAAGAGAATAAAATAAAATATATTTTAAAAGAAATCTTGTGTCAATTATGTTCAATAAATATATTGCAGATAATTTTCCAGCTTCTGTAATGGATTATGCACATTTATGCTAAGGTCCAGTGAGGGACACTTCACCAGTTATATTTTGATGGGCTTACCTAAGGTCCTAGGGAAATGCACTGCCCCAAATTGTCACCTTAAATTTAAATGAGAATATGTCACTTGTGTTATTTCAGCCATAATATGAATATACTTCACTCAGTGACATATTTTCCTATTGCATTTACAAATAAGCAATTACATACCCCTATTTTTAGGAAACATACTCTAATGTATTTAATGTAAAGGGCCATGGTAAATGCACCTTACTCTTGAGTGTCCACAAAACATTAAAAATGGTTAAAAATTGTTATGTGTGGGGAGAGAGAAGGAGAACAAATGACAAGCCAATAGGTTGAAATGTTAATATTAGGTGAATCTGGGTAGAGTGTGCACAGCATTCTTTGTACTATTATTTTTATAGCTCTCTGTAAATTTGAAATAATTTCTAAATATTTTAAAAATATATCCATGCAAAAAATTAAAAAAATAACCAGTATAATTTGGAGAAAGGGGGTTATATGTGAGTGTTATGTTTTTATTTTTCCTCCATTATTATCAATGTTTTTAGCCTATAATTGAGATTTTGTTATCAAAATATAGAAAGACTAGGCTGAAAGACATTGTACATATTAATTATTTTAATTTTTATTTATTGATTTGAGAGAGAGAGACAGAGACAAAGAGACATTCATTTGTTGTTCCACTTATTTATACATTCATTGGTTGATTCTTGTATGTGCGTTGACTGGAGATCAAACCTGCAACCTTGGAGTATCGGGACAATGCTGTAACCAACTAAAATACCCAGCCAGGACCAATGTTGTACATATATTAAAACAAAAATCAACCACTTATGGAATACCAAAGTATATGCTAAATGTTTTAATTATAGTTCCTTATTTACAGGTGAGGAAACTGGGGCATAGCAATGTTCTCACCTCACAGGTATGGAATAGGATTAGAACTCAGGCGGTCAGGATGGATATTAGAGCTCCCACTAGTAACCACCATATTTTATTTGCTCAGACTATGTATATGTACATCTATACGTATGGATACATATGCACATACTTACCATTTTTAGACAGTAAGTTAGGAAAAGTTATTTTAAATGGATCTTAAATATCTGCTAATGAGATTCTAGGTGAATATAAAAATATAATAATTATTACTAACATATTGAACACTTGCCATGTGCTAGGTTTTATTCCATATTAACATAGTAACTTATTTATTTTGTCCTTACAGTGGCCCTGTAATGTAGATGGTATTACTTTCCCCATTCAAGGAAACTGAGGAACAAAAAGGTTAAATAACTTGCTCAAGATGTCATAGCTATTAAATGGGAGAGCTGTATTGTTCCAGAAGTTTTGCTCTTAATCAGTGGCTCATATTGCTTATTTTATGGTGCTAGAAAATATTTAAGAAAAAAAAAGGGAAAACGTTCTTATTCTTTAAGGTGGTGTGTTTTGTTATTTTTCTATACAATTACTTCCTAGTCTTAGATCCCATCAAAGCCACTACATTATACAGTTTCAGGGGACGCTATTTAGTTTGTAACCTGTGTGAATGGTGCACTGGTAACTGCACCCTGATTGCCCTGTTTTGTTGTAGTGGCGGAGTTTGCATTGTAGACACTCAGCTAGACATAGAGCCTGAGAGATAGAATCAAACTCCATTCCTTTGGGAGGCATATGCCTCAGCCATGATCTCCAAATATGGTGAAGGGGTGCCTTATCCCAGTGAGGCTGCTGATATCCACTGGATCCTTAAAACACCAGAAGCCTAATCCAATCCAATCCAATTACAAGATCTCTCCATTCTTAGTTCAGCTAATTAAAAGCTGGAGACAGTATTAGAATTGGATCTTCCTGGGTAGTAACTACTATTTCTTTCATTTTTATTTGTATCAATCAATTGATCCATGTACTTACTTGACCATTCTACAGTTCTTCCATTTATTTGCCCATTCAACAAACATGTAGTAAATACTAATACGAGGTAACATTTCCTGCTCTCAGGGAGTTCTCAGTGTAGTGCGGAAGACAAACAGGAGGCAGCTATACCAGAGTAAGGTAAGTCCCATGATCAGATAAGTCCAGGATGGAATGACATACAAGGACTGGCACCAACATCAGTCTTGAGACCAGTGACTCCGTGTGACCAGGAAGCGATATAAATACCAAAGGAGAGGAGAAATGAAAGCAGTGGAACCTCATTCCCAAGGAGAATTAAGGAAGATCTAACCGTGTGATTGTGGGCAAATTAACATCTCTAAGCTTAACTTGTTTTTAAAAAGGAATCTGTTTATTAGGGGTATAATAGATACATTAAGCATCCTAATCTTCAGGCCCAGTCTCTAGGTAATGAAGTCCTTTGGATGGCACTTGCCCCTGAGGAACTCCTAAGTCTCGAGGGACCACTTAGGTTTCTCAGTCTTCTGAAATATAAAAACAACAACAAAGACCAATGCAACAGCAAGAGTTAGGGTATGATTTTAATGTCTGCATTTAATTAATACTTTTACCATACACAAAACAATGCCGTATAATTGTACTATTCACTAATTGCAAGATGTATAATAACTTAAGGAACACTAAAGTCAGTAATAGCCTGGTAATAGACCCCAGGTTTAAATATCTTTTATTCTCTTTAGTGTTATCCTTATAACTGAGGACACAACTTTATCTGAAGAGAACAAAAGTCTAAATTGGATGCCCTTCATGAGTAGGAGAGCTGGGTCAAATGACTTCCTCGCCCTTTCCCTTCCTCGGCAACCTTGAGAGGTATAGTGTGCCATGGGGAGACAACTCTCAACCAAGCCTTGGCTATTTCATACCCAGCTTCTGCTGCTTGTTAATGGAAGAAACCTAAGCAGGGCAGATGACACTTATCAAGGGACTGCGTAAGCAGGCAAGGTGGGTGCTACCAGAATCCCAGGGTTACCAGGGCATAGCCTTCTTGTCGCCTTTCCCATCATTCCTGTCATTAGAAGAAAATTCTTTATTCCTGGACCATTTCTTATGACGTTGCCACATTTCTGGTTGGGGCTTCTCTGCTCTCTTGACCTGCCTGTTAGAAGCAGAGCCGTACAATTGCCTTAAGTGCTTTGCTTTGAAAAGTGAGACAAAATTTGGTTATGCTAGAAATGAAGTAATTTTCAAGGTCAACAAGCTGCTGACCTGTAAAAGACTTATTACTTTGGCTTTCTAATTGCAATTGCTGTACATAAGTGAACTTGACATTTTTCTCCTTTCCCTTCTCATTGGATGACATCATTACAAACAGATCTTATAGGATTGTTAGTAGGTACAGCATCTATGTTCTTCGTTTTCATCATCCGCTGATTTGAGGGACGCATATTTCTTATTTCCATCTCTAGATAGTTTTGTACAGTCTCAACTTCATGTAATTAATGATTTTGGGGGGAAAACCACCACCACATCTGTTTCAGTGGAATTTTGAGGACATGTTGCCTGGGTTGCAGATAAAATGTTCTTCACGTGTGTGACTTGAAAGTGAGACATCATATAAAAGCATCAGGGGGACTGAAATTTGGCCTAAGTTCTGACAGTGTTGCCTGCTTGACTACCGCTAATTCTGGGAATCTACAAGAACGTCTTTGACCCAGCTCTCCCAGTGTTTCAGTGTTTCCCCAGGGGATAGAAATTTGTGGCTAATAGAGTTTTGATTGAGTTTCATGTTTGCCGCTCAATCTATCCTCCGATGGGCCACCCACTGACTGGTGGGCATTCAGACTCCTTTATTTCACTAGAATTAGACACCCCATGCAAATTCTCTGCAGTCTGGAATCCTGTGGGGGAATTTCCTATTTTCTCAGTTCACTGTAGATGTGGATCATTTAAAAATTGAAAAGCACTGTCAGATATAACTAAACAATTATGCTCTCTCTAAGGAACATTGACTAGATGGAAAAAAAAACTTGTTGATATAGCACTTGCTGTTTTGTTCTGGAATCGTATTACATGCTTTAGGGGCTTGGCTTGCATGCTGTATCATTCGTCTCTCTCCCTTCCTGTGCTCTTTCCTCTCTCCACTTTCTTCCCCCTCTCTTTCCTTTCCTTCTACCACAAACTGGTCTCTCTTCCCCATCTTCCAGACTGATGCAATAGCGTGGCAGTTGGAGCTAGGCATATTTGGGTTCTGACAGAGGGCTTTTTAAAAAAACTTGAGGTATCAAATACATATAGTAAGCTCTATAAATCTTAAGTGCAGAGCTTGATGAATTTTTATACACACGTGTGCATCCACACATGCACATACATGCACATCCATCCATGCAACAATTACCCAGATCATTATATAGAACACTTGAGCATTCCAGGAGGCTCTGTCCTGTCTCCTCCCACTGAACACCTTTCCCTGCCAGAGGTAAAAACCATGGTTGTGAATTGTCACCCTAGATTAATTTTGCCTATTCTAGAAGTTCATATAAATGTAATAGTACACCATGCATTCTTCCGTTCTAACTTCTCTGACTAGCATTACTTCTGTGAGATTCATCCATATTGTTTACATGTGGCAGCAGTTTGCTTTTTTTATTATTGCCATGTTTATCCATTCTGCTGATTAAAATTGTCTTCTCCAGGGTTTAGCTCCTGCTGGCAACATTCTTATATGAGGGGGTGTAGGTATTCAACCCGTCTTTTCTTCAAACCTATAGATGTATTGTATCTTTTTATTACATCCAACAGTATATATATATTCTACTGCGTATATGCTCAATAAATATTTGTGGGCCGACATATGCAGAGCAAGCTTTTGGAGGAAATCCACACCTGTGCTAGAAGTGACTGACATGGCAGTGAAAAGAAGCACTGAGCACTCTTCTCTGCCAGGCGCTCGCCTAAATGCTTTGCCTTGTACCGGCTTAGGCTTCATAACAGTCCTGTGAGGCAGGAACTCTTTGTCCCCGTTTCCAGGGGAGAAAGTGGGGGTGTGGCATTGTAAAGTCTCTTACCCAGTCCCAGTTGGGTTGGAACCGGCCATATCAGTGGTCACATTTCTACAACATTTAATTGTCCTGATTTCTAATCATTTTCCTAATTGCTTTTGAATTATTCAGTGAGGGAAGTTCGTAGCCCTTTTCTCACAGTTGTTTGTTAAAAATTGCTAGTGAAGAAGCGTCTACACTTTGCTGCCACTCTAAAGTGTGCTCTGACACCCTGCATAGCTTGACCCGAAGGTTTAGAAGTCTTGTGTCCCTGAAGGAAGGCTGGCCCAGGGCCATTGGTTTTAATTTTTTATGTGTGACAAAACAGAGTTCAGAAGAAATGCAATTAAGCATCTCTCCTGGTTTATGCTGAAGACCACACAAGCTCAGAGTAGCTCAGTTTTTGAGATCAAGTATGTGCTCTGATGAAATGTAAGTAGATTTTCTCTCTTTTGCTTCTGCTTTACTTATGCATAGAAACCTGGTCTTTGGAGCTCTGGTTGAAAATAATTTGTTATTGTTAAGGATATTTCCAAACCAAATGAGGGCTATTTTTCTCCCTCTGTTGAAGACTGGAAAGCTATCCTTGACTCTTACTGAATAAAACCTTCCTTCTTTCTTTCATAGAGAGAATGACTATTGTATTTTTGTTCCTTTCCGTGCAGTCTCTATGCAGCTTCCTTGCAAAAAAGCAATTTAATTTATACTGCACAATCATTTTCTTGTGGAAAACTAATACAAATTCCATTTTTCAACATTAGGTTGTGGCTAAAGGTTTTCAAAATTTTTTTCTTTTTTTCATTTTTCATTTGGGGATATATTCACCGATTTTAGAGAGTGGACAGAAGAGAGAGAGAGAGAGAGAGAGAGAACACAAGACAGGAACACCAGGGATCGAACATGCAACCTTTGGGGCATGAGACAGCGTTCCACCCAGCTGAGCCATCTGGACAGGGCAGATTGTAAAAGTTTTAAGTAGAATCTGCTTTCTTTCTTTTTCTTATTTGATAATAATTGAAAGGGATATGATGCAAATGTCCACATGTATCATGTTCATGGTGGATAAAGACACTATTCCCTTAAGTGTATTTTTCTCCCTCAAGCCAAAAGTGTAAGCTAATATTTCACATGCAGCCCTGAAGATATTTTCATCTTCCTAAAACTAGATGTGAAACAAGCTAGAAGCAAAGGAATATGTTTTTCTTTCAAGGCCTCTTGCTCACTTTTTCTTACAGGTCTAGTGATATCCAGGGTGCTGGTGTTTGCACTTTGCTACTTGAAGCCCTAGGAGCTGTTCTAGTTTGCAGGTCTCGCAGAAATAGAGGATGGGGCTTTCATGTTGTGGAGACAGTTTACACAGAGATATGATCATAATAACGATAGTAATAATAGATGACATTTAGTGAGCACTTTTCAGGTACAGTGAACTGTGCGCCAGGCACTTGGTATGCATCATCCTCACAACAAGTAGGTAGGTTTTGTTCCATTTTTTCTTCATGGAAAAACAGGCACAGACCTGGCAAAGTCCCACAGTAGGAAAGTGGAGACATGGGTTGGAACCCAGTGAGTCTGACTTGAGAGTTGAGCCTTTGACCATCATGAGTGACCAGAAGGACAGGGGGCATTACAAAGGCATTCCTGCCCTGGCTGGTGTGGCTCAATGGATTGAGAGCTGGCCTGTGAACCAAGGGGCCTTCGGATCTATTCCCAGTCAGGGCACATGCCTGGGTTGCTCAGCCAGTCCCCGGTGGGAGGCGTGCAAGAGGTGGCCACAAGTTGATGTTTCTTTCCCTCTCTTTCTCCCTCCCTTCCCTTCTAAAAATAAATAAATAAAATCTTAAAAAAAAATACATTCCTTCCACACCCTTGGTGTCCAGGGAACAGGCACACCATGACTGTTTACTGAGTAACAAATGTGCAGGAGAAATGTTTTCTCATCTGTGAAATCCCACAGAGGGCATTGGAGGGAAAGGCTGTTACCTTGTGACTGAAACAGCTCTGTAGTCCATCACCTTTCCCCACTCATTCTTAAAATTGCTTTCCCATCCCATGTACCTCCACCCATTTTGAATCAAGCATCTGCACTGCCTTCTCCTTAGTACCCTCCAAAGAGGAGAAATGTCCCTTGCTTCTGCCTCCCTTTCCCATTTTCTTATTATTCTTCACCTCAGAGCCTCCTCCAACCCCTTCATTTCCTTCCGTTTGAATTGTAGCAGGTAGCGAGTTCCTGGAGGATGGTCGCACTGGACTGTGTTAACACCTGGCTGAGGGAAAGGCAGGCAGTGGGCTGGCTTCCTGCTTTGATAGTCTGGGCATTCTCTGCCTTATGACAAGGAGTGACTTCAACAGTTGCCAAGGACTTACCATTTGACAAAAGAGAAAACTTACCTCTCCAAAGCCCATCTCTATAAAGTTTTCTCACCAAGGAGGGTGAGGGGTGAGGGAGGAATGTCTCATCAGAAACAGAATGGAGATAATGTCTGGGCTTTTACAGATTCTTTTAAAGAATGGGTTTGAATATCTTTAGAAACAGCTTGATTCTGAACCAGATTCTATCCTTAATTCTTGAAGTGGCTGTTCCTTGAAGGTGGACTCTTCAAATTAATATTCAGAGCCTCTCCATCCACCTTTACCTTAACTCCATGGAAAATATTATTTCAAACATGAGAGGTACTGTCTTTGAAATTCCCTCCGGAGTTGGGCAAGAGGCAGCACGATAGAAAAGGCAGAAGTGGGTCCCGTGGGAGGTCCCTGGGTCTTCTGCCCGGTCTCCTGAAGCCTGTTGTTGCAGCCCTAACCAAGAGAGTCCACACTCCCCCGCCCTGCCTTCACCCACCCATCCACCCAGCAGCCTCCAGCGTCTTGCCAGGGGAGCAGCCACATTTCCCACCTTCCCTCGTCCTGGGGCTCCCACAGGGCCACGTGTGCGATGGGGACCTGACATGCCTGGCCCCAGACAGTGACCTCCGGGCGCTGCTCCTCCTGCCCCGCAGGTGCGGCCTTAATCCCCCTGGCCTAGATATCCGGCAGCCTCTAGGAACCCAGGCTCTGTGATGTAATGCTCTTTTTTTCACACTCCCTGCTTAAATACAGATGGAAATTGTTGTCATGTGTTAGAAATGTCGCCAGTAATATAAAAGGCGCAAGCTTGGGCATCTTCTCTCTCTTCTCGCACCGTCAGCTGCTCTTGCTGCCAGCTCCTTCCCTCGCAAACCGTTCTGTGGTCAGGTGGCCGAGGCGTCCCCAACTCGCCTAGGAAGGGGTTCGGATCCCAACCCCACCCCCGCCTCTCTTTACAGCTGCTGCAGAGCCAAGGACGATTGCGGTGGCAGGCTCTTTCAGGCTCACAAAGGGAAGGATTAATCTGGGCGATTGGGCTGAGGTTTGCAGGCAAGGACAAGTGGTACAAGATCTCCCCGTCGCCTCCCCCGCCGCCCCCTGCCCACCTCTGGACTCGAACGCTCCGCCGCTGGAGGAAGCCTGAGGACAAGGAGGCGGCGGCAGAGGCGCCCGGCCGCCGGAGGTTTGCGCTTGGGTTGTGGGAACATCCATGGAGGTGAAGATGCCATGTGTAGTGTGTGCGTGCGTGTGTGTGTGTGTATATGTGTGTGTGTACACACACGAGGGAGGAGGGGCGGGGAGAAACGAGTCAGTTTAGGAGGGCCAGATGGCTGAGGCTGCGTTTTAATTCACCGGGCAGGCCCCTTTGGCCAGGCAGAGTTGGGGGGGGAGGGGGAGGGGTAGAAAAAGAAAATCGGGTCAGTGGGCAGGGAGAGGCCGGGCTCTGGAGCAGATGCCTGGCGAACAATGGGGCTTTTGAAGGGGATGCTGGAGGAAGTGTGGCGCGCGCTTTGTATTGCCTCCTCCGCATTGCAGGTTGGAATTGGGCAGCTAAATTTTAATGAAGTGCATTCCAAAGTGTGCTCGTCAGTCTGGGCTTTCGGAGCGAGGGGTTTCGACTGAATGAGGACTGGGGGTGGAAGGGGGAGGGGGCCGGCGAAATGAGTTCCTGATGGATGCTAAAGGAGGAGATGAAAGCCTGCTCAGTGTGGAGGGCAGGGGAAGGAGGGGGGTGGGGATCAATACGTCCCCGTGCATATTAATAGGCTCCAGCAGGTGTTGGTAAATGTATGTTGCTGCATTGTTCAGGCGCCCAGCCTGGGAAGGCGGGGAGAGGGAGAGCCGCTTCTCGGGGCGGGCGCGGTGGCAAATGCCTTTGCACTTCGGAGGGCTTTGCAAGCTCCCGGGAATTAATAAAAAAGGAAGGACCCGCATCCGCACTCCCTCCCATTTTCCCCATTTTAAAAAGAAAAGAGAGAATGGACTTGCAGAAGGTTTTTTAGGTTTGCTTCCTGGAAATTAACATGTGTGTGTCAGAGCACTGTCCTGTCTAGGTGAAATGTGCATGTTTGTAGGAATCCAGAAAATAGGAACCGGAATCCAGGGTCTAGTTAGCTGAGTGCTTGGGAGCTGAAAGGCCAGTCTCTTTTTCTTGTTCTTGTAAGTGAATGGGCCAAGCCAGGAAGGAAGGCTGCTGGTATTTTGAGTCCTAAGTTCAATTGCCTTGGGTACCTGAAAGCAAGAAAGCTGTCATGTCCATGGTGTTGGTACCTGCACTGTGTCTCACAAACAAAGGGAATGGATTTGTGCCTGGGCCAAATTATTTGAGGATGTGTGTAGCCTATTTATAAGGAAGGATTAGTTATGTAGTGCCCATTCTCTTTCCTAGAGTTAACCATGCTTAGGGCTCTGTCGATTGAGAATCTTCTAGGAGACTACTCATGAGTGTGTGCTGGCCAAATAACCCTTGCTGGGTTTTGTTGTTGTCTGTTTGTTTGACATTCCCCTTGAACAAGTGTTCAGTGCTTTCAAAAGGTTCAGACATCTTTGTTGGGGGTTCACGTAAAACTGGTAGCTTTTGCATGAGGGCATTATGACTTTTTTATATTAAAAATATTTAAGTGTGGGTATTATGTACCATGTACACGAACCCATGTATATTAACTGGGTAACAGAGAATAATATATTAATTGTTCTGGGAAAAGTACGCATTTCTTAGCTTCAAAAAAGGTTGTGTTTTATCATCTGCAAGGCTATTAACTTCTGAAAATTAGTGTTTTGTGATAACTTTGGAAGCCCTCAAGTATTGATTGGATATGCTTTTAGGTTCTTTTCATGATTTAACTTGCACTGTAACTTGTCAACAAGACACAGCTCATCACTTGCCAATGAATTTTAGTGCTGTTGAAAGCTTTAGCAGATTAATGATGTCAACAGAGCCTTGATTCCTCCATTTCTCAACTGAGCAAACAGAAGCAGTCTGCTCTTGTCTCACAAGGCCTTTCCTCTTCTGGTTTTGGGAAAGGGGATGAGGCCCAGGGGAAGGGTCCCAGCTGAGGACACTTAGCTCTAACTCCCACCCCTACTCTACTGGTTTGCATTTCTGTGTGGTTTCTTTGTTGGGCTGCATATTTCAGTCTGTATTTCTGTGGCAGCATTATTTTTAATTTTGGGGATTTAGTATTTGGCTTTGTTGTGCTTGTAATAAAGAGGTATGGGGTCAGTTTCTTGTTCTTTTCACTTAATTATGTCTCTTGAATGGGTCTATTACTACCTTTAGACTGCAGTCTTTCCTGCCAGTCCATGCCAAGCAGAGAGCATGGGCAGTTGTGTTTATTATGAGACCTCCCCAGGGGAGACCAGAGCCTCACTGTCTGTAAGTTAGCTGTGGCCAGCAGAGGCAGTTTGTAATGTGGCCCAGGAGTGTCTACTGGACCCAGGTTCTCCAAACACTTGTACATAACAGCTTCATTAACAGAAGGCATCTCCTTGAACCACTATATTTTTTCTCATACCTAGCACTATATTGTAAAAAATGGCAATAGGTTTTTGATACCCTTATGTATAAGAACAGAAATTGTACCCATGTGTTAAAGGCACCATAAGCAACGACTCTAGCAGGTATTACTAAGGCACATCTAGCAGAGACCTCTAATGAGGCGCTTCCCCTCTCTCCCTTGGTTTTTAGTCACTCTTGGCATATGGAGAGGAAAAAGAGGAGAGAATGAAATTTCCATGTTCACAAAGGAGCCCACCACCAGGATTAATTGAGTTATTGAGAAATTGAACTCTAATTTCTATGCTGTGTCATGTAAAGTAGATGACATGATACCAAGTGTGATTGCCTATTTAATGATCCCAATAACAGTGTAGACCCATGAGTTTTTCTGAGGTTGGCTTATTAGAGTTTCTGTAGGGAAAATAATTTGCGAGACACCTATAGCTAAAGGTAAAAGGATTTCTAAAGTTGAATGTGAATGTAGAAATGGTAGTTTAAAAAGATTTCCTTCACCTGGTCAGAACACTCCACATTTTTTCTTGCAACTATATATTTATCGCAAAATCTAGTTAGTTTGGTAATCACCATTTTGTCAGCATGTTTGTTCCTCCTTTAAAAAAAATGTTTCTTATGTTGCTAATCAGACCCCAAATATTTGACTGTAAGCACATCCCTTGCAGTCATACTGACATCCTCTGGCACCAGAAAAACTGTCACAGCGTTTTTGAGAAGTCTGGTGGGAAGAAAAGGCACTGATGCCAACCATGAATTCCCTCTGCTGATGGTTGTGCCTGAAGGCAGGTGTCAGCCCCAGATGACTTTTAGGCTTTTGAAGTGTTATAAACACCAAGTACAAAGATCTTGCTGGCCTTCCTTTGCTAACCAGGTCTTGATGACACATTTCCATCATTATTGGCCTCTAGCACATCTGTGTGGTTAATTTAGGGAGCCTTAAGCCAGGAAGATGATGCCCAAACAGTGCCCATTGTAATGACACTAGTAAGTGGGGAGGCTGCTTTGCGTTGGTAAACCCATTTGATATGTGGTTCCATGTTGACAACAATAGCACTAGATCTGTTCAGTTACCTGTGGTCTAATGAGTTGATGCCAAAACACTATTTAGGTGTCTTTTGGGGTTCCCCCAATCTCCGGATAACAATCCTTGAATTGCTCTTGTTGATTTTTATTCCTCTTCATAATGAGGTTGACATCCCTTAAACTTTGAGTAGTCTGTCATATTCAAGAATAAAAATAGCATGGGGAAAATATCACCTAAATTTTACTAAGATGTTTGATATCTTAAGATGAGAGTAAAGGGGAGGTCTGAGCTTGAAAATGGCATGGAGCATGGCGCTGATATTCCAGGGCTGTGGGTTCGATCCTCTTGTCAGGGCACATACAAGAAACAACCAGTGACTACATGGATGAGTTGAACAACAAAGTGATGTTTCTCTTCCTTTCTCTCTTTCTCGCTCTCCTCTCTCTTTCTCTTAAAAAAGAAGTCAATATATAAAATTTTTGACAAAAGAAAGAAAATGAATCACTGGACTGAATTCTCTTGAATGAAAAGATGTTTACAGTTTTAATGTTTGTGTTTATCTGACCTGAAAGGGCAGCAGAAAAGCTTAGTACATTCAACTCTTTTGTGAGTCTTAACACTTTTGTCAGGGTGGGGAGTGTTTCTGTTTTTCTCTATCCCAGTTCTAAGCACAATGCTTAGCATGTAACATGTGTTCTTCAGTAAATACTTGAATGAGTGGATGAATTGAGAACTTTGACCTGTCACTAAGAAGTTTGGGCTGGTTCCTAGAGAGGAGTTGCTATTACCAAAATAGAGCAAAAAAGTACAATTCTGTGAAAAATAGTTTTAGAAGTAGAGGAAAAGGAAATAGAGCTTTTTGTTGTATTTCATAATACATATTCTTTCCCATAAACTAGATATTTATCATGTAGTTCTATTGGAAATAAAAAAGCATTAGGTTTCTACTCACTCTCCCCCCTGCGCCGCACACTGGTAATGGGCACTGTTTGGGCATCATCTTCCTGGCTTAAGGCTCCCTAAATTAACCACATAGATGTGCTAGAGGCCAATAATGATGGAAATGTGTCATCAAGACCTGGTTAGCAAAGGAAGGCTAGCAAGATCTTTGTACTTGGTGTTTATAACACTTCAAAAGCCCGTTTAATTGATCTTAAAGGTTGATGCTATTCTTCTGATTAAAGAATCTCCTTTTGTCACTACCTTTCCTGAAGTATCACACTGGGTCCATTTATTTGCCATAGTAAAGATTGTATCAGTGGGAATCTACAAATTTAACAACAAACATATGAAATACTTTCCTGTAAGACAGTAAGTGCCATAATTTTCTTTTTTAAAAAAAGATTTTATTTATTTTTCAGAGAGAAGGGAAGGGGAGGAGGAGAGGGAGAGAAACAGCAATGTGGGAGAGAAACATTGATCTTGCCTTTTGCATTCCTTCAGCTGGGGACCTGACCCACAACCCAGGCATGTGCTCTGACAGGGAATTGAACTGGTGACCTTTCGGTTTGCAAGCTGGTGCTCAGACCACTGAGCCACACTAGCCAGGGCTATTTTTCTAGTTAATTGTGGTGCAGTGCCAAAGAGAGCTTTAAAAATACCTAGTGATTGTAGGTAGAGACCTGAAAGGGAAGCAAAAAACTCTGAAAGGTTTCACTCCTTTTTTTGAGGCTTAACACTCCAGTTTACTGAGTTTACTGAGGCCTTTGCTGTTTCTTTTTATAGTTTTTTGGGTCCCTGAATTCACTACTTATGTTTTTACCTGAAGGTTATCTCATACGTGAACTAATTTTCTTTATAAATATGTGAGTGCTTACTGTGTGCCAGGCATGTTTTAGTTATTGAGGATGGTGCCGGAAACAAACAGGCATCCCCATGCTCCTCACCCCCCCCCAACACCCTCTTAAAACTTGCATTAAAATCCATGTTAATTTAGTCTTAATAAGATCGGGGAATAGGGAATAAGGTTGAAGTCATTAGTTAAAATGGAATCTTTCAGTTGTAAGAATTTTGTTCCTAAAAATTATTGTGGTTGGCAAAACAGAAGTTTGCTTGATTGCTTACAAAAAAAGTCAAGCAAAATGGAATAATACGGTATAAAATTAAGCACTAGCCCTCACTCTTCAAAAGTAACTATTACATATATATTTCATTTGGTTTCCCTCCAAACCTTTTTGCATTAATATGTACACAGATGTTTTTTTCTTTCAAAGAAAATGGTATCACATTCTACATCCTGTTCAATCAGTCAGTCACTTTTCTCTACCACCTAAAAGTGCTATCTTAATATGATAATATAATTCTTTGTAACAACTACCTCGTGTCCAAAGCACGGAGGTGAGTGTTGGTACACTCTTATTAACCATTCCCTGGATGGGAACCATATAGATGGTTTTCATTTTCTCAGTATTACTAATAATGCAGTAAGAACTGCTGTTGCATGCTAGTCTAGCTTGGTTTTTCTCATTGCCATTACCTATGGGGACCTTTCCACATTGGGAAATGTATGCCTATTTCATTCTTTATAATAATAACTGGAACCTAAATTGATTAGATGGATGTTTGCTAGGGCTGGTTAATTTTGGTTTCATAAAAAGTCTGCGATACATGTATTTATTTAGCAAACATTTATTTAGCAACCTTTATGTGGGGTAGTATTGAGCAAAACAAAGGACGATTCCTCATGGGGTTAATGTTCTGATCAGGGAGACTAACAATAAACAGTAATACACTAAAAAAAAAATTATTTTGTATATTAGAAACTGGTAAGCCCCGGCTGGTGTGGCTCAGTGGGTCGAGTGCCGGCCTGCAAACTGAAAAGTCACTGGTTTGATTCCCACTAAGGGCACGTGCCTGGGTTGTGGGCCAGGCCCTCAGTTGGGGTTTACGGGAGACAATCAGTCACTTCTTTCCCACACTGATGTTTTTCTCCCTCTCTCCCTCCTTTCCCCTCTCTCTAAAATTAAATAAAATCTTAAAAAAAAGAAATTAGATATTTTCTTTATGGAATATATCCAATTTATGTGCCGTCTTTTGGTTAAAGTGATATTAAGGATGGGGAGAAGAGCAGAGTAAGGTGGTCAAGACTATTGAGATAGGGTATGTTGCCCCAATTTTAAATAGGGTTGTCAGGGTAGACATCATGGGGAAAGTAGACCTTAAGCAGAAACTTGAGTGAGTAAAGGCAGGAGCCATGTATGTACCTGGGTAAAGCGCAAATGCCCTGTGGCAGAAGTTCAAGGGCTCCGTGCAAAGGCCCTGTGCGAGAAGTGGTTCTTGCATTGTCTGAGTGACCACAGGGAGGCCAGAGTGGCCTGGAGTAGGGAGGGCAATGGCAGAAATATAGAAAGAAAGGTCAGAGTGTAAGAGAGAGCAGACAGATTATGCCAAGCATCTTAGACCATTTAAACTTTACTCAGAAATAGGAGCCATTGCAAGGTCTTGATTGGGATAATGACATGCCTCAACATTAGAAAAGTCTCACCTTAGGTAATGTGTTAAGGATGTATGGAGGGTTGGGAGCAAAGGACACAGGAAGCTGCCACTGATGGTGGCTAGATCAGAGTAGAAGTGGTAGAGATGGTGTAAGAAGGGGTTGGATGTATTTTGAAAGTATACCCCGAAGAATTGTCTGGTAGGTAAGATGAGGGTTGTGAAAAGAGAGGAGTTGAGGATGACTCTGAGGTGTTTTTAAACCTGGACTACGGGAAGGGGCAGAGCTGCCACTCCCTGGATGGGGGGCGCTGTGCTGTGCCATCTTTTGGTTGAAGATCTGGAATTTCACTTGGACTTGGTGAGTTTAAGATGTCTGTCTCTTAGACATGAAAGTGGGCTGTCAGGAAGGCAGTGGGCCTAGAGCGTGGAGCTCATGAAGAACATCACTATAGCCTGGTTCTGGCGATCATTTCCCTGTTTCAGAGTGCTAGAAATGATGGTGAAAGGTGCATCCTTCCACACGGGGCTGGGTGCCCAACTGTGAATCTTTTCACTGGTTAAAGTCCTGGAAGTAGCATCGCTGACTGTAAGAGACTGTGCATTTTAGAAGTAAAAAGTACTTCCAAATTACCTGTTACCCCCCGAAAGAATGGTATAGTTTGCATTCCCATCAGTGTGTACAGGTTATTCATTTCCCTTTATCTTTACCAAAACTGAATATAATCTTTTCCAGTTTTGCCAGCTGATGGGCAAAAGATTTTTTTATAGTCTGTGCTGATGGGCTCATGTGTCCCCTGGCCTCAGGCTCCATGCAGCTTCTGGAAGACACAGGAATTTTCCCTGCTCTGTGAAAGTTTGCTTATTGTGGGCACATGGTGATCAGGTCACACAGGTATGCCTGAGAGATATTGTGGGTTTGGTTCCAGACCACCCTAATGAAGCTAATATCTCAATAAAGTGAGTCATGCACATTTTGGGGTTTCCTAGTGCACATGAATGTTATGTTTATGTAGTCTTAATAGCGTAGTCTATTAAATGTGCAATAACAATATATCTAAAAAATGTACAAACCTGGTTAAAAATGCTTTATTGCTAAAAAGTGCTATCATCTGAGCCTTCAGCAAGTCATAGTCTTTCTGCTGGTGGAGACTTCCCTTCACTTTGTAAAAAATACAAAAAAGTGACATGCGATAAAACAAGGTATACCTGTGTTTGGTGGGACAAACTAATTGCTTGAGGACTCATGCTGTCTACAAGAGGGTGTAGCATATTTAGCATTGTTCGAGCAGCTAATGAAAGACTAACAGGGAGACAGCTAAGTAGCAGTTTTTAAAGTGCATCTTTAAAAGAGGGAAATTTGAATTTTAACATCCTGAGAAATAACAGTTCATTCTGACATTTGGACAAGTTTTAATAGCAAGTGTTGAATTTAAGTCATTGGCATAACCGTAGTAGTTAAAGTGTTGAGAAAAATCAGGTTTCTTTTAAGTTACACAAGGTCAAAAGAGAACCAAGTTGGAATATTTGTGATTTTCTTTCTTTCTTTCTTTCTTTTTTTAACCAATTAATAAAACAAATAGTTGTCTATGACCTGCCTATGTGCTAGATATTTTGCTAGATCCAGGGGATACAAAGATGTGCAAAATACAGCTTTTATCCTCATTTAAGGTCCAGGGGAAGTGAGAAACACATACCTGTCAATGACAGTCCAATGTCACATGGGCCATAACAAATGTAGAGGTCCTTGGGGAATAGAGAGACTGGCCTGACGTTGTTCAGAATTCAGATCAGCAAAGATTTCATGGAAGAGACATTGATTATGGGTTTGAAGGACAGACAAGAGTTTTCCAGATGGACAAGTGGAGACCTTCTACAAACAGAACCTAAGCATGTACAATTATGGCACAAGAGGCTAGTATTTCTGGGAAGCATCAAGTCATTGATTGTTGAATGTGCAGTGGTAAAAGTTGGAGGGACAGGCAGCGTGACAGACACAGAGGTCCTTGTATGTCCTGCCAAAGACCCTGGAACTTATCGTGAGGGTAGTGGGAGTCTTGGAAGAGTTTAGGCAGGAGAATAGCAGGGTTCTATTTGTATTCTTTGTAAACCACTGTAGTACTGTGCTAGTCATCCGAGTTGGCGGTCATCAAACTATGGTCCTCGGGCAGAATTCTTCTCACTGTCTCTTTTTGTTAGGACATTCTATTGGAACACAGTCATTGGCTTACATATTGTTTAAGACTGCTTTTGGGCTACAGTGCTAGTGTTGAGTAGTTTAGATGGAGACTTTTATGACCCTCAAAGCCTAAATTATTTATTATTTGGCTCTTTACAGAAAAAGTTTGTTGACCTTTGATATAGGGGGTGAAATCCATGCAGGAGGGGCAACAGGGAACCTATAGTCAAAATAAAAGTACAACTTGAAGCAAAGGAGGAAGGGAGAAACCCAAGAGGTGTTCAGGAGAGAGGGCTTAGTGAGAGATGGAATTGGAGGTAAAGGAGGAGTCCAGGGTGGCACACACTGTCCTGGGAGGAGTGATCAGGCACCCTGGAAGGTTGTAGGGGCATCTAAGTGGAGATGTTTGGCGGAGTGTGGGATAATTGAACCTCAGAGCAGCGTAAGTTCAAAATGTCAAGTTTAGTTTCAACCTGTTTTCACTGTATCTTGTTAATACGTAAAAGTCCAGAAGCACCTCATCCTGGTGCCCCATTTAGTAACCTGTTCTTAACATGAACACCATCTTTGCCATTTTTAATATTTCTTGACCAGTCAAGCAAGGCTCAGCCTCATGTCTCTACACTCCAGGAAGCCTTCTCTGCAGACTGTAAGCTGCTCACTCTGCACTGTGACCTATCCCTGCTCTGAACCATTGCATAGATTCAGTGTGGACTCTCTACTGCCCACATTGTTCTTTTCTCAAGTAAACATTTCTTATTTCCCCATTTAGAAATCAAGGGTAAGTTTGGTGTCTCATACTCTTTTCTGTGCCTACTGGGTTTACTATGAAATCACAATTTAGGTATGTAAATATTGATTTCTTAATTACAGAATCTGATAGTCAAATGATGGGGCAAAGCCCACTTCTCCTGCCTTTTATATCATTCATTCAGGCATTCAACAAAAATTTGTTGAGCACACCGTTTATGCTATGTACTAAGGGTACAAGGATTGTCCTCATGGAACTTATATTTTAATAGCGGAAAACAGACAGTATATTGCCCCCTACGCTTTTCTAATTCCTAAAGCAATGGAGGATAATGCAAGAGAACTCGGAGATTTTGTTCTTGCTCAGCCGTCTTATTTTACAGTTGTTTAAATTGCGTAGAGCTAGAACTTGAACTGCCCGTCTCACCAAGAGCGTTGCAGCTTTCATTTGTGTTGTCCAGATTGAACAATGTGCTTGCTTCCCTCTCAGAGAGTATAGTAAGTCATTATTTTAATACGCTTTATATAGAGGGAAGTGCTTGTCATCTTTGCTCTGGTGAGTGTTGATTCTGAAGTTTTCCTTTTTGCTATTAATACAACCCTACCAGGTTTGTCTTTTACTGCAAAGCTTTCCCTTAATGGAGTCTAATTTGGGGAAGAATGCTTCGCCTAGTCCATATTCTTATCTTATATAACATGCTGGTAACTGTATCCTTGAATCTGACATGGAAAATGAAGGAACACATAGGCTCTGGAAGCTTCCTGTTTACAAGAGTTGAGAGCATCACTTTTCATTTCATGCTTTGAATTGTTTGTGATACCGAGTTTTTAGTGAGTCTTTGCGGGGACAGATGAGCCAGAGCTTGGGGGCATTTCTCAAAGGAGCCTCTGAGCACAGCAGGGGAACAGGCCCTGGAGCCCCAGGGGAGAACCAGATGCGTGCTGGAGAGTGGACACCCAGGGGGCTGGCCCTCCCAGCAGGGGCTGCCAAGGTGAGCTTCCTCTCCAGCCTACCAGACGCTTGTAAAATGACTGGCTGACTGAGTGCTTCTGTTTGGTGTCCTTGTGTTACAATAAGTCATGCAAAGAAGTGGGGTGGAGGGTGTGGTTAATGCCTGTGTGACAGTAAAAAAGCACATGGTAAGGAAAGATTTAGAGCACAGTATCTTACTGGGGAATGACAAAGTACGTCAAAGGCCTGTAACCAGGACTTTGACAGCAGAGCACTTACCCAGCAGTGGATAAGGAGAGAAACACCCAGGCAATTGACCAGGTTATTCTTACAGTATGTCTCTCTCACTGGGAAATCAGCAAGCCTTTGGAAAATTACAGCTTCTTGGCAGCTTCTCCTCTGTGAAGACACACGTTTGCTACAGCAGATTTTGTGACTTATTACAGGCTGAGGAAAAACCTGCATCCCCGTTCCAGAAACGCCCTGCCCGCTGTTTGCATTTTCCTGAACGAAGAGTGAAGGTGTTGGAGCAAACTGTGCTGCTTGCCAACCAGGGAGAATGTGTTAAAAAAAAAAAAAGTCAGTTACTTGTCAGTTTGAAAATATGCGTGTTTCAACATTTTGTCATCAAGAAAATTTCTTGTAGTTTGAGATGGTTTAAGCTAGATGAGTTTTAAGTAGTTTAATGTATTTATGAGAGGTGTTTAATTTCTCATGTTAAAATCACAATTTTTTGAGGTAAATTTTATTCACGTTTTGAATTTAATTACAATTAAATTTGCTCATTTTATTATATAGTTCTGAGTTTTGACAAATGCATACAGAATAGTTTTGTCAAGCCCCACTCCCCCCATTCTTTCCTTCCACCCTTTGGTTATCAACCCCACTCCCCATCTCCCACCCCCAGGCAACCACATCTATATTCTGTTCCCAAAAATTTTGCCTTTTTCTGAATGTCAGGTAATCAGGATCATATAATATGAAGTTTTTGAATTAAGCTTCTTTCACTTTCAGATTTATCCATTTTTTGTTTGTATCATTAGTTTGTTCCTTTGTATTGCTGCATAGTATCCCATGGTAAGACAGGACTACAATATGCTTATCCATTTGGACAGTTGAGTTATTTCCAGTTCTGGGAGATTATGAATAAAGGAGCTTCCAAAGAAAGCAAGAGAATAGGCTCAGAGCCCTAGGGAAAGAATCAAGTGTGTATTGGAAAGGTTTGTATAAACAGTTTTCATTTTCCTTGGGTAAATACCTAGGAGTGAAGTTGCTGAGTTGTATGGTGAGTATGCTTAATTGTATAAGAATTGTCAAACTCTTTTCCAAACCAATTACCATTCTGGATTCTCCTTTAATGAGATTTAAGAGTCCAGTTGCCTGTGCCTTCACTAGCACTTGGTGTTGTCAAATTAAAAAAAAAATTTTTTCCTCCCAGACTTTCTAATAATATGGTGGTATTTCACTGTAATTTTCAATTGCATTTTCCAAATGATTAAAGATATTGAACATGTTTTCATGTGCTTGTTTCCATCCATACGTCTTCCTTGGTGAAGTGTCTGTTCAGATTTTTTTTTTTTGTTGTTACTTCATTTTTTATTTTAGAGACAGAGGAAAGGAAGGAGAATGAGAGGAAGAGAAACATTGATGTGAGAGAGAAACATCAACTGGTTGCCCTCTGTACACGCCACTACCAGGGACTGAACCCACAACCCAGGCATGTGCCCTGACCATGAATTGAATTGATGACCTTTTGGTTTTGGGACAACACTCAACCAACTGAGCCACACCAGCTGGGGCTGTTCAAATTCTTTATGCATATTTTAAATAGGTTTTCTTCAATTAGAAATTTTAATGGTATGCACAAACCACCACTCAATCCTACTAACCATTGCTTTGCCTAATTCGTTTAAAATATCAAGATGATATTCCCAAACATGATTTTCAAACATCTTATTTTTTTAAAGATTTACTTATTTTTAGAGAAAGGGTAGGGGAGGGAGAAAGAGAAGGAGAGAAACATCGATTGGTTGCCTCTAGTACACTCCCTGACTAGGACTGAACCTGCATCTAGCAACCCAGGCATGTGCCCTGACTGGGAATCAAACCACCAATCTTTCACTTTGTGGGAAGATGCCCAACCAACTGAGCCACACCAGGCAGGGCTGAACATCTTATTTTCAAACATTAAGCTTATGATAGGAGTCAGACAAATCTGGGTTTACATCTTGGCTCTGTCATTTACTTTCTGGATGATCTTGGCGGTCATAAGACTTGGTTACCTTGTCTTTGAATTGGTCTTAATGCTTATTTGCCAGTAGTTGTTAGGCTGATGCCTTGCATAGAACCCAACAGATATTAGGCATTCACTAAATGACAATTCTTATTACAAATATTATCAGTATTACTGACTCAGGTGAATTTATGTAGCTGAGTCTGCCTTCCTCGCAGTGGGTGAGTGGGATCCATAAGGGCAGGTCCATGTCAGGTATAGTCTACCATTGTGATACCAATGTCTAGCATAGTACCTCATGTATGAAAGAAAGGCTTGCGCCTGGTTGAATGAATACATGAATGAAGAAAGAATGAGTACTGTTTGTGCTTGACTTATCAAAAACATCACAAATATAGTGTTAGTAGACACTGTCCTGAATCTAGGAGTGTTTGTTGAGTTGTACCTTTATTACATTTTCCATTAATTTTAGTGCTGTAGTCATTGATATCTTTCTATTCACACACTTCAAGTTTATTTCACAGAGGCTGGAGCCATAAGGATCTATGATGCCATGTGCTTTCCTTCTTCTTCTCCTCTCCGCTTTTATATGCATTTTCAAAGACCAATAGGGCCATGGCCCACGACAGATTCTTAGCTTTCTTTTCTACTTCAAGGTGATATCTGCTAGTAATTGCAGAAAATCAATTGCTTCCTAGCTCTGTGCAAAGAGCAGAATCAATCAGTGCTGCTGGAGGTTGCTGCCAATTATTTTTTGGCTGTTTTTATGATAGTGCAGATATTATAGGCTGGTCTTTTCCTCTCTCCAAGAAACCAGGGGTGTAGATACAGCATCTGGGTTCCTATAATGTGACCCCATTTTTAAGAAATCGCTGACTTCAGCAAGGTACTTTTAGAGTCTCACCAATTTCAGCGTTGGTCTCCTGAAAACCATCGTTGCAGCTGGTCTCTGCTGAGTCAGCTCTTAGAACTGGGCCAGAATATCTCATTCTGTAGGCTGAAAAATACTTGAAACCAACCTTGCACTGAAAGTTAACTTTAATCCAGTTTGCTTTCTTTTGCCAAAGTTGCTTTCTGAGGCCATAGAAAATGGAAATAGGGATTGAGAATGTCAGAGTCTGTATGCTCTGTGATGTGTTAATTATCTTACATTTCACTTAGCTACCAACTTCACACTGCTGTCCCTGTGGAAAGTTCTGCAAACTGAACTGCCTTTCATATGTTATCCATTTCACCTCTGAGAGACTAGCAGAAACAATAATCTCATCTTCAAGGAAAAAGATGACAGGAGCTCTTCTTGGTACAGATTTTCAAAGCAACTTTCTCACCTGGTGAACTATTACTTAACCTGAAGGTGCTTTTAGTTCCTCTTAATTAAAAACTCAGTTAGAACATTATGCCTAGTCCCTCAAAGAGCCCTGTTCTTTTTAAGCCTCATCTTGGTTCTACCTCTTAGAACACTAAGAGCTGGAATACAGCAGTGCAGTTATAATGAGAAGGTAAATGCCCCTGAACTTCCTCCTGCTTCCAGCCTCCTTTTTGTTTCTGTTTAGTTTACCATTTGCTGTTGTTGGCATAGTTGTTTCAAAAAACCTTGCAGTCAGCACACACTTGCCCTATCATCAATAAGAAATACCACATAAAGAAGGTAAGGAAGTCATCAGAATTCAATGAAATGGGTTCTAGTTAGAGGTTGGAGAAACACACATATTTGTAAATAATAGAGACAGGTTAGCTTTGCTCTACTGAGCAGCCTGTTCCTACTGCGATGCTGCCTTATTTAACTGCCTTGCCAGAAGATGTTTTGAAGCTGAGAATAATGAAAGTGATGTCAGTAAAGCTTAGAAGATTCTTTAAAATCAGTTATAACATCTTTCAGTGGTATGCATCTGAGAACACAGCAGCGACCTGAAAAAGAAGGAGCTTAACACCTAGATCTGTGCTGTCAATATGGTTGCGACGAGCTACATGCGACTGTTGAAGCGTTTCTCATGTGGCCAGTCTGAACTGAGATAGACTGTCAGTGTAAAAAAAGACAACACTGGATTTAAAAAACTAAGTATGAAAAAAGAAGGTAAAATATATCATTAGTATTTTTATTTCATATTGAAATTATAGCAGTTTGGATATATTGAGTCAGAGTGGATACATTATTGAATTAATTTCGCTTGTTTCTTTTTAATATTATATATGTAATTTAGAATTACACCTTTGTTCACATTATGTATTCACTGAACAGTGCTGGAAGACTATATATGACCATGGTTGTAGAAGTTGAAGTCAAAGTCCTATCTCATGGTGCTGTTCACTTGCCAATGAGGCATAACCATCTTTGGAAAATTCACATCAGTGGATGCAAAGCCTTTGAGAGTTCTGGAGAAGCAGAGGGCATTGGGTAGATGATGGCCAAGATTTCTTTCCTGGATATTTGGGTTCATGATGACTTTATTGTGAAGTTTAAGATGAAGAAAGGAGGTCACAAGGTCACAATACAAAGGAATGCCCAGCAGTTTCTCTTGCAAAGTTTGCTGTCCATGGGCTTGTTATTTGACATTGTTCTCATGCTCAGAATCCCTGTCAACATCAGTGAGCCTCTCTCTGAGGTGATGTATCCAATAGACATTCTAAAGGGCTATCACCTGAAGCGAAGTGCTTCTGTGGCTAAAAATTATCCCTCTCACTAATGTTCCCAAGAATGTTAAGGGAAGTCTGTGTGCACTGTTGCCATTAGGACACTATGCAGAGCAGATCAGGACCGGGTCCTCTGTCTCTGACGTCTGTGTTCTGGGGAGAATCATAAGCTCAGAACCAACAAGAACTATATTTTTTGTCCACAGGGAGCTTACTTGTTCCTCAGATACTGAGTGCTTACTGTGTGCCACTTATTATTCTGAGACTGAAGATAGCAGCAAGAAAGCTAAGATCCCTCCTTTGGGGAGCTTTCATTCTGCTGTAGCCTGTAATTTAAAACAGTCATTTGGAATGAACTTGTGAGCTGTGGGGGCAGAGGGTCACTTGGGGGTTATGTAGCCCAACGCATTTTTTAAAACAGGGATGTGTTATTTTACATTTTTAATCTATTGTAGGGGACTAGTGTGATGCCTCTCATATAGCAGGCACCTTTCATTTCTGCTCATTCATTTGATCGATATTTATTGAACACTTACTATAAGCACTTTTCTAAGCGTTGGGGATATATTGATGAACGAAAGAAAAATCAGGGGCTTAAATTCCATCTGGGGGTGGGTAATGAAAAGTCAATGGCCACAAAATTTAAGTAGGTTAGTTATATAGAATGTATGAAATTGATAAAAAACTATGAAAGGACAAGGGCGATTACAGCAAGGTAAGAGATATTGGGAATGCTGATGGGAAATGGCTGACATCTTTAAATAGAGCACAATTGGGAAGGTGACATTAGTTCAAGAAGTGGAGTGGATGGTGGTAACCTTGCAGTATCTGGAAGGTAGCGTGGGGGGGACACGTCCATGGAAAAGGAACAGCCTGTGTGCCAAGTCACTTGTTTGAGGAGCAAGGGGTTGGTGGGCCTGTACCAGAGTGTGTAAAGAGGAGAAAGGGCATTAGAAGATGAAGTCAAAGATGGGATAGGGAATTGGATTGTGTACAAACTTCACTTTTACTGTAGAGATTTTGAACAGAGAACTTCTATGGTCTGATTTATGTTTTTGGTTTAATTTTTTTTAACATATAGGAAAATTTCTCCTTACTGGTATACAGTTCTATGAGCTTTAATAAATACACACAGTTACTTAACCACTGTCATAGTCAAGACACAGAGTCCATTGTCATTTTCTCACTCCAAAAAATTCCCTTGTGCTGTCTCTTTGTTCCCTTAACATTTCAAAGGACAATTCTGGGTGGTCTGTGGATATTAGTGAGGAGACAAGCAAGGCTGTGGAAAGGCCATTTGGGAGGTTCATGCTGCCATCAAGGTTAGCAGTGATGGACGCCTCCCCAGGGAGCATAGGAGGTGGTCAGATTCTGGGTCAGTTCTGGGAGTAGAGGTTTGGTGGGAGGTGTGAGAGAAAGTGGAGAAAAGGGTGGCATCATGAATTTTGCCATGAGACAAAAGGAAACCTGGAGTCATCATTTACTGAGGTAGGGCTGGTGCGGGGGGGGGGGTTGCAGCTTTGAACAGGAAGATTATTGTTTAACTTTGGAATTCTGGGTTTCACCGTATATTAAGTATCCAAGCAGAGATATGGAACAGGAAGTCTGCTGAGTTGAAATGCACAATTCATATTTAGAAACCAAATAGTACATTGTGAAAAAGTTGGAAACAAATCTGTGATTCTTACAGTCTTCAGGATTCAGAAGTGCTTGAGTGATCTCATACCCAAGATTGTTGTCTACCACGTGCGTATTTGTTACTGTCCTTCAGTTCTGTTCTTTAGCTCTACATTAGGAGAAAGACATATATCTTTATTATGCAAAGAGTACTACAAAGTTGAGTGTGACTATGCTGGTGCTGCTGTTTGCCTGACTTGTTAAATTGAAAAAATGACCTGTGTTAGGAGTGAGGAATAACGGGTTCTGAAGGACTCTACTCCACCAAAGTGTTTAACTCCAGCAACCTCTGGTGTTTGATGACTTTGGGTCACTGTATATTGATTTACTTATTTCTGGGGTCTTTAGCTATAATTGTACTTGAGCTGAAGAAAAAGAGAACCAAAGGGAAGGCTAAAATTAAAAAGCAAGATTTGTTACTTGGCAAAAAAGGATACAAAATTCTGTCTCTGGTCTAATCTCAAATTAGATTGAATACATTCTCAACAGAATATCCTAAACTGTAACTGTAAATGTAACTAAAATGCAAATATCTGTTTTGTGAAATGATGGGAGAGTTTCTTTTCATTTATAATACTTTCCCATACTTGGGGGATTTTACCAATGAATATATTATGCGTGTGTGTATACACACACATACACATCTCATTCACTCAGGAAATGTTTTTTTTAGTGTTAGATTCAGACCTGGATGGACGATAGACCAATGAACAAGACAGAAAGAAAAAGGTTTTGCTATTTCTGGGAGCTAATAGCCTTGTGATATCATTATAGTTTTATAATTAGAAATACAGATACATTGATTAATGAACAAAGAATACAACTGAACTTGTATTGTTGGTTTTTTTGTGTACTAGTACTGAGTAAGTTTTGACAAGTCACTCTGCATCCACATTTCTCGGTGTTGTGGTCTCAGAGGAGCAGGTATTTGTGGCTCTGCGACTCCTGGCTGCATTTCTGGAGCCGCTCATATAATGTGGCACATCTGATTGGGGTCTCGCTCTCCTCATCGTGGGGTGAGGCTGCATGAGGAACATGTGCCAGGCTTGGGTTCAAATGGTTCTGCCCCAGGGCAGTGGAACCCATCATGGTTCTTCGGGAGAAGCTTTGGTGGGTGGCTGTGCCTGCTGTCAGTGTGACCTAAGACAAGTCATCTGGCCTTGCTAAGCGTGCTACATCACCTGTTGTCTCCAGGAAAGCACCTGGAAGAAACTTGTGGAATCTGACAGTTGGCGCCTCCCGAATCTGCACAGCAGGGGTGTTGGACAGCGCCTGAGCAGAACTTCCAGATTACTTCATCTAATAGATATTTACATGAACATAGTTATTGGACCTGCCTTCCACCATGGCCTGCCCTGTGCCTAGTCCATGTTTTGTGTCAGTGACCCAAAGAATGAAGGTGATCTGGGAGAGCTTGCAGGGGGAATATCTGTACTCGCTGAGAGACTTGGACAGGGAGACTTCCTCCCCCCCCCCCCCGCCATGACAGTCTCTCCATTTAGGTTTAAACACATTTAATGGAATTGGCACCCAGCTCTCATACTAGTTGGTGACTGGCTAGATGCCATAAGTGGGAACAAAGAGAAATACAAGAGGATAATTTATACCTCAAGATTTGGAACCTGTAAGGAAAGGAATGTTTTCTCATATCTTCCCTGTACTGGATCTCATAGCTGTTTAAGTTTTACTTTCCTCTTTTCCCCCCTTTCTTCATGTGTGAAAATGTTGATATGGTGATTTCCTTTTAATTTCATCAAATACAGTATGTCCAGAAGCAAAATGAAACTGTTTCCATGTGTGATTCCTGGCAGAAATGGTGCAATTTCATCTCAGGATAAAACTGTGAATTTGTGAGAAGCAACATGGTACGGGTACTTAGGGAAGGCAAGAGGAACACATAGCGTGGCTGCCAGGGTTGCCTTTGTCTTGGCAGCTGGAAGAAATCACTAGCAATTTGTGGGAGATTTGTGGGAGCTGAGGCTCCTGAGGACAGAGTCAGTTTGTCAATGAGCAGGCGTGCTGGGCAGAGCCAAGGGGCTTTCCATTAGAGTCACATTGTTTAGACATCCAAATTGCACAGGTCATGTGTGTGTGTGTATGTGTGTGTATATGAAAGAAAGAGGGAGACAGCGAGACAGCAAGACAGATGGGGGTGGGGCAGGGAGACAGAGAGAGGAATAACACAAGCAAGAATGAACATAGATGAAATAGTATAGTTGTCCACCTGCTTTAGAGCCCTTGCCAGGAATAAGGGTGACATGGGAGATAAGATTCTGCTGTTTTCAGTGACCAGGAGACTCTTAGTACCTCCCTGAGCTGAGGGTGGCTTTGCTGGTTATAGACACGTATTTTGTGGATAGCATGGCTCCTTCAATGTAAGCCACCTTCTTCATCCAGGGCTTACCTGGAGAAATGATGAGCTGTTCCAAAAGTGGACACAAACTGACTGAGCTGAATTTATGAAGAATGGAATGTTATGCTATTTCATGGACAGTCTAAGGGATTTTTCAAGGGCAATTTGTACTGTTGTGCAGAGACAGGATTAGGAGAAGCAAGTGAGACACTCACCTGGGACATAGAATTTCAGGGGATGATAAAAACTTAGTAATTGATAGAAATAATATTTCAATGTGATATTTAAAAATCTAATTATTTTAAATAATGATAGGATCAGTGCTACTGATTTTTCTCTGTTTGCCTCAGGCCTCAGTATAGCTCAGCATGGTGCTGTTAACTGATCTTGTTTTTATTTTAAACTGATTTTGCTCAGTACGGATTTTTTTGTATTAGTTTTGATTTCCAAAAAATATTGAATGGAAATACTATTTCTCTTGATTACTGTGTTTTTCTGGCACTTCTTTAAAATTTGCACACCAGGCTTGTGCCTTATTCCTTTACTCTGGTCTGGCTCTGTTTGTGGCATTTACCTTAATTTCTAACTTTAGAAACCCTGAGTAAAATATGATTCCAGGGGACAAATAGAGTACCTGGGTGACTGTCTTCAAGCAGCTTAATTCTCATAAACAGTGATTTTCCTCTGGTGTGCCGCAAGAATTTTTAAAGCATGCAGTACCTGACTATTTAGACAAGGGTACTGATCGCTTTTCCCTTAGATTGTCAAATAAAAAAATGACAACAGCCAACACAACAATAGCTGTCTGGTGTGAGTAAATAAAAATTATAGCTATTTTTTGTCAGACCAGCAAAAAATATATATTTTTGGTGTGCTGCAGAATTTAGTAATTTGTGTGCCATGAGATGAAAATGGTTGAAAATCACTGTGTATTGGGTTGTCCAAAAAGTCTGTTTAGTTTTTTTCTGTAAGGTGAAAAACATTTTTCACTTTCTCCAATAACTTTATTGATTTGGATATTTTGAGTATGTCAGCTGTCTCCTGCATGGTATAACATTGATTGTTCTCAATTAATGTCTCGATTTGATTGCTATCAACTTCAACTGGCCTACCCAACCGTGGAACATCACCCACTGAAAAATCTCCAACACAAAACTTGGCAAACCATTTTTGACATGTTTGATCGGTCACAGCGCCTTCTCCATAAACTGCACGAATTTTTTTTTCTTTCAGTTGTGTTTATATCTTTCTTGAAATAATAAACCATAATATGATGAAAATGTTGCATATTTTCTACCATCTTCAATATTAAAATGGCTACACAAAAATTCAGTTTTTTTGCACACTGATATGCACACTGATATGACTGCTGTCACAATACAATCTAACAAAATTGTTTTGAATAAAGTTGAATAAAGTTAAAGCACTACTAAAACTATCTTATGGGGAAAAAAAAAACAAATGGACTTTTTGGCTAACCCAATAGAATATTAACTATGTGCATGAATTGAACTTGTTTTTCTGTGCCATAATATGTACAAAGCTAATTACACATTCATTCTTTTAATAGCTATTTATTGAACGCCCACTATACACTCAGAATTATTGTAGGTGCTGGGGTTACAGTGATACACAAATTAGATAAGATTCAGATATTTGTAGAGCTAATATCCCAGTGGTACCTCTACATCATCTCTAGTTCTTATGACTCTGCAATACAGATGTCAGTCTCAGAGTTTTACAGGTGAGAAAAGTGAGGCTCAGAGAATAGTCCTAACAGCACAGAACTGAATAAGGCATTGTCTAGTGCGGAATGTAGTGTCCAAAGGATTGAGAGCAAGTCAAACTAACTATGACATGGGCTTAATGAATAGGAAGCTTCCTGCAATATATGAGCTGTATACTGGTTCTTAAGGGAGAACATTATGGGAACATAAAATTTAAATGCAAGACTAAATATAGGTAGCAATACAGAACCCATTTTCCTTGATTTTGTCAAAGCAATAAAATGGCAGAGAAGGTTGGGCCAAAAAATAAAGATAAAAACATTTACGGACCTCAATCAGCAGCATCCATCAGACTGATGAAATGTTAAAGAGGGTACTAGCTCCACGCTATTTTAACTAGAAGCCTTTAGCCAGGCTCATTGAGGAAAGCGCAGTGGTCAATGGCGATGTCTGCATGGGGTCGCTGTGGATCGTCACTAGTTCTGTGATACTATGTCACATACATCCCAGTATTGGTGTCACTGTATAGATTATTCTGGTGCCTTTAACGGAATTTCCAGAGGGCTGGTGTTAGGACGTATAAACATTATTGTTGAATGGATTATTAATGACTGTTGACTGATGAGAGGGTTTGTCCATTTCTACAAAACAGTATGGTGAGACTTTGATTGGGATTGCATTAAATATATATAGGCCAATTTAGAGAGAATTGACATTTAAAACATGTTGACCATGAACAGTGTATATCTTTTTAAATTTTTCTCAGTAAATTCTTACAGTATTCATGCAGTTCATTCACATTTCTAATCAGATGTTCTCTGAGTATTTTTTTTAAATTTTGGTGCTATTATAAATGTATTTAAATTTTTAATTTCTGATTACAAATTGCAAGCATTTAAAAATATAATAAATTTTTGTATATTGATCTCGTATTCTGAAATCCTGTTAAAATTGCTTATTACTTCAGTTGTATTGCAGGTTTTATCAGATTTCCTACATAGAACAGAAATCAGCAAACTTTTAAAAATAAAGCCAGAGGGTAAATATTTTTGATTTGTGAACCTCTGTGGCAACTTCTCATTGTCTTGAGGGGGCTGTGAGGGGGCTGCGAGGGGGCTGTGAGGGCAGCCATAGAAAATATGTAAACGAATTTGGTGTTACTACATTTCAATAAAACTTTATTTACAAAAACTGCCACAGTTTGCCAACCCTTGTCATAAATAAATGTGCTTTCTGGAAACAAAATACAGTTTTACATCTTTCTTTCTCAATCTGGATGCTTTTATTTCCTTGTTTAATTACACTGGCTAGAATCTCTAGAAAATGTTGAATGATAACTAGGAGAGAGGATGTCTTGTTTGGTTTGCTCTTTCACCGTTAAGTATGATGTTAGATTTCTCCTAGATTCCCTTTATCAGGTTGAGGAAGTGCCCTGCTATTTATAGTTTGCCAAGTTGTTTTTTTTTTTCTTTATCAGTAATCAAGGTCGAAGTTTGTCAGATGCTTTTTCTTTGTCTATTGATATGACCATATGGGTTTTCTTTTTAAATTATCACTGTGGAAAATTATATTGATAAACTTTTTAATGTTAAACTAATATGGCATTCCTGGGATAACCTCCTTGGCCATGATTTACTTTCCTTTTTATTTATTGCTGGATTTGATTCTTTAATATTTTGTTTAGAATTTTATATAAATATCCATGGGAGATATTGTTGGGCATTAATGTACAGTATGATTCTATTTTGTTGAAAAACATAAAAAGAAAAACAATATGTGTTTATATAGTTTCGTATGAAAGAAGTAAATATAAATACTAGCATGTTTACATTGGTTATTTTGGGATGTATTTGAGGGAAAGGGACAGGACAGTTAATTTTGCCTTCATATATCTGTAATATGTTTACTTTTAAAAATATGCAACCCTAAATTGAAATTCATGGGTAGGGTAAAATTCTGGGAACCATGTTAATTTGGAGGGAAACAATCTGGGTTTTGGCCGGTGTTGGATCCTTCCTAAATCATGTTGATTGTATGGGAACAAATCCAGTGTTCCCATGGTCTGGTCCTCCTCTCAAAAGGAAAGCAGTGTGGTGGGCATGGGGTTTTGTAGCTAAACACGTCTGACCTTGGATCCTGCCTTGTTATGGGCTTTTGATTTTTCTGCATTTGAAATAGGCATAATAAGACCTAGTGGACAATATTGTTATAGGGATAAAGGGTAATGCAAGGAAACCAGCATATCGAACATTTTCTAAAAATGTAAACTCTACTGCCATCACTACTACTGCTACTATTGATAGAATCAAAGAAACTCCAGTCCTCTCGTTCAATTTTACAATCACTGCCAAAGTGTAGCCCCCATGTTTGACAAGTCATCTCTTACTTCTGCTTAACCACTTTGAAGGATGTTTGAACTTGAAGTCTTCACTCTTTCACTGGAGTAGTCAGCAATAACTTCCCAGCTCTTTGTCCAGCCTCCCCTCATTTTGTTCCGCACACCATGCACTAGCAACACTGGCTTATTCTCTGGCCTTCTAACACCATTCCCTTGTTCTTAATTTCTTGTGTTTTCATTACAGTTCTTTCAGCCTGGAAAGCAAATCCAGCTCTCAGTTCATGTAACCTTAGATCATTCTTTAACCCCTTTGAGTCTTTCTCCCTCTCTCTATTAATCAATCAATCAATCAATCTTTAAGAAAAAAGAAGTTCTATTTGATAAAGCCCTCTGAAATGTTAGCTTACAGATTAACTGAAGATCACCTGGGTACTCTTATAAATAACACTACACAATTTTCTTTGAGTGGTAGACCTTCATTATATTTATTCATAATTTAAAAAACTATTTAAAGAACACTTATTTTCTTTTTACATTCTCCAAAATACAAAATTTGAGGGAAAATTCTTATTATGTTTTTGTATCTCCGTGATCAAAAGTTAGACAAAATACTTCACATGCATTTGAGTAAAAGGCAAACAATAAAATAATGCCCCTTAGTTTCAAACACTGTGATTTTTGAAATGGAATTTTCTAAGCAATTAATCCCTAATGTGGGTAGGCACATTGGAGTTTTCACTTGCTGGGACATATTTCACATTTAAAAATTTAATGAAAAACAATAAAAAGCAAACTGGTTTATAAGTCTCCAGAAGAAGAGATGACCTTTCTGTCTTCTGTATTCAAGGAAACAAAATTAGTAAATGCACCTCATTTTTCAAAGCACGTAAACCCACTTTTCCACAGGAACAGTGGGTAAACTTGAATTTGTTATTCAGTGGTGGACAGTTTTGTGTGCATGCTTTTTAAAAAATTAGTAGTTCTTTTGAACCCCTGAGTTTTGAACCCCAACAACTAGACAGCTAGAAATGGAGTATGATGGTGGGAAACGTTGTTTAGTCCTTATTCAAATCTTGTTTTCTGTTGTTAACCTCATCTGTTTCTGTCCACTCCAAAAGTAAAGAGTGTTGTCATCAGTCTAGGTGTACCCATCACCTACTTTAACAATTATCCACTCTTGGTCACTCTTCTTTCATCTGTATATCCACTCCAGTTTACTTCTCTGCTCACTGGGTTATTCTGAAACAAGTCCTAGACCTCATAATTTCATTTGTAAATATTTTAGTGTGTTTGATATGGTTTATAGGTCTTATAGATACAAGACCTTTCCTAATGTTGGGTATTCTTTACTTTTTAGTACACCTTTTAATTTCTATTCAGTTTATAATGTTTTTCTTTCATTGTGATATTTTAAATCTGATTTGATTAAACATTTATTCTTTAAAAAGTATTGTAGGAATGACAGGAGCTCACCTCCGGGTCAGCAGGGAGGGTTGTCTCTCTCCTCCCTTCTATTGCTGCAAATCCCACCTCATCTTGTCCCAACTGAGTATTTCAGTGAAAATAGTACAAGTCAATATTCACCACATATGTTTGCTTGACCATTTCTCATCTTAAAATATCTTAAAAGAAAAAAATCCTGGGATGATATAAACCAAAATAATGAGTGTGATTATTTGAGTTGTGGAAGGATTTATATTTTCTTTTACTTACCTGTATTTTCTGATTCCACAATGCTCATATATTCATTTTTATAAATGAGGAAGGTTTTTTGTAAGCTTTTTGTTGTATTTAAATATAAATGACACAATTTACCATTTTAAGTGAACAATTCAGTCACATTAAGTATATTCACACTGTTGTGCAACCACTACCAGCATCTATCTGTAGAACTATTTTATCTTCCTAAACTGAAACTCTGGACTCATTAAATAATAATTTCCTATTCCCTTCTCCCTGCAGCTGCTGGTAACCATAATTTTCTCTTCTGTCTCTCTGGATTTGACTATTCAGGGTACTTCATATAAGTGGAATTATCTAATATTTGTCTTTTATAGGGGCTTATTGAACTTAGCATAATGTTCTCAATGTTAATCCTTTGTAGCACGTGTCAAAATTTGCTTTCTTTGGGGGCTGAATAATATTTCAATATATACATATTTTACCACTTTTTTTTATTCCATTCATCCATTAGTGGACACTTGCATTATTTCCATTTTTAAAATGTCTTCCATTAAATGTGTCCTTTGCTTTATATTTAAAAACCTTTTCATATCTAAGTTTTATTTGAACCTCCAGAAAACTTTGAAGGTGGGCAGGGGTCACTGGCCTCCTTTTACAGATCCAGAAACTGAGATTGAGAAAGTTTATATAGGCTTGCAAGTAGATATAAGATATTCAGATTTGCAGCCAGACCTCAGGACTTCAGCTCTAGTATTCTGACATTGGTGCACCATTTCTGTGTCTTGGGTCACATACAAGAGGGCTGCCAATGCCAGCGTGGTTTTCTCTATATTTAAGGGTCTTACTGGCCATTTGGGTGGGAGAATTCCATTGTGTGACACTGTCACAGATATTGGTTATCATTCATTATGTGCCCGTGAAAACCATATCCACACATTTTCTAAATGCTTCCCTGCTGGGGAGGTGATAAAGGGAGGAGAGGCAGAGTTGGTAGGCATTACCTTTCCATCAAATGTGGACAGTCTAAGACCTGTAAACTGCTTTATATTCATTCCCCACAATAAGATGTAAAATAATATGGAATCTGCCCAGAAGTAGTCTTTTTAAGTAACTTCTACTATTACAGAGTTACTGAATACAACAAAAGATTGTCTTCATAAAATGAATCTATCTAAAAGAAATCTTCCTATATACACACCACACATACAATCCTTGGTTGCGGGTAGGGGTGAGTAAGCTACAGGACATTATCTCTAGATGGGTGTCTGCAATGGTCCATTAGTTACCATGGAAAAGGAGAAGGATGTTTGTGTTGCTAGTGACCCCTGGGACCATCACTGTGAATTGACTCCAATATACCCTCCGGACAGAGCAAGGCTCAGAACCTCTGCTCAGAGACTGGACCTTCAGTGTTAGGAGAATGGAGGGTTGCATTCACCCCTGCAGAGAGAACCCATGTCATCGAGCTGGGAAAGCTTAGGGTGTTTCCTTAGTGAGTCCCAATCTGAGGGTCTTTGTTAAGCTGTTGTACAACCTGGCTCTCTAACTTCCATCAGTCTAGTGTTCCATGTGTTCATAAATCAGGCAACTCTAATATACTGGTCCTGATAAGAGGTGGTGCCCTTCTCTGGGCACACCCAGCTTTCATGGGTATTGATAAAGTGCCCTGGCTAGAACCAGGACTAAGAGTCATAATTCACGTGAGCCCGCTACACACTCCCGCTGGGAACTCCTGCTGGGAGACATGCAGGTGCCAGGTGCCGTGGAGAGTGACCGCAGGGATGGTGGGGAATTGGGCGCACTAGGGTATGGGCAGCCCTGCAGGCCGGTGTTGCCAAGGCTTCTCCACCTTCTTAAGATAGCTAATTATTTTTAATCGAATTAAAATACATACAAAATTTACAGTTTTAAACATTTTAAGTATACAGTGCAGTCGCATTACATTCACACCGACTGTACAATCATGTGAGATACGTTGACACTATTCTACCACCAATCTCCAGAACTCTTCATCTTGTGAAACTGAAACTCTCTACCCATTCATTATATAGCTCTCCATTTCCCCTCCACCAGCACCTGGAAACCACCATTCTGCTTTCTGTCTCAATGAATTTGACTCCTCTAGGTGGCTCATATTAATGGAATCACCCAATATTTGTCTTTTTGTGACTGGTTTATTTTACTTGGCATAACATCCTCAAGGTTCATCCATGTTGTTGCATGTGTCAGAATCTCCTTCTTTCTTTAGGCTGAATGATGTTCCATTGTATGTATATTCAGCATTTTGTTTATCCATTTATCCACTGATGGATACTTGAGTTGCTTGGCAACTCATTTTTTTTAACGGAATTGAAAGCACTTTGTCAGCCAGAAAAAAAAAAATTTTCTCAGCTGGCTGGCTATTGCTCATGGACTGCCATTTTGCGTCAGGTGCCCTATATGGATAATAAAATTCATGTAAGACATTATTATTAACTCATTGCTGTAAGTCATAGAAACCTTGAAAGCATTGAGGGTAAAGTATCCCTGGAAATCACACTAATGGGACAGGCCTTTTTCTACTAACTTAAAGCCTTGGCTAGTTTTTTAAGTGAAATTTAGAGCATTATCACAGAATTTTCAAGACTCCCAGCACTTACATTTCATACTCAGTGTGGTTCAAATTCTAAAGGAAACTTGGCAGCAGTCCTCCTCCTTTGGGAACCAACATACAGAACCTGGCACGGAGCTTTGCCCAAAGAGGGTGCAGAGCAGGTGCACAATGAATGAACACATTGCAGCGCAGAGAGCGCAGCCCCTGTTATCCAGTACACTGTTGGCAAATCCACCAATCTGAGCGGAGCCTGGGCATGATCAAGGCACAGTTCCCCACTCATATGTGGTGCTCCCTGATTTGATTACAGTTAAGGATTGACTTGAGAAACCAGAGCAAGGCACTACCTGTATTGTTTGGATGGATATAACAAGGCCTCTCTAACCGCTTGTGAGAAACCAAGAGGGAAAAAATGTTGTGTGTTTTCCCAGTCAAAACTTATTTTGTTTTCATTGCCACAAAGCGCAGGATCTGAACTAGGGAGGGGAAGGAGAGTGAAATGGGGAAATAATTCCTTTTTCACTACCAATAAGAACACTACTTGCTACTTACCCAGACGGGTAAAGAACTTATGAAGAGTTGGTTTTAGGTAGATGTTTGCTCTTCACAAACCTTTCGCTTTCATGTTAATACCCTCTGGTTGTGTCACTTCCCTGGGAAATAGGTTCCCTTAGGCAGATGCTCTTAAAGGTTCCATGTTGGTGTTGATGTGGAAGCTAGTGCCAGGATTGGTATCCTGACATCGCTTTGAAGAAAACATTTAGTAGCTAGAGTTGAGGTCAACCTAAATTACGTAAATGTGTAAATATGACTCCCAGTGGGCCATGTCCCAGCAGTGTGTGAAGTCCCAGAGGTCTGAGCAGTGCTTGCTGCTTCCTGCCCTCTTCTTCCTTCTTTTCTTAGATTCAATCAAAATGTTAAGGACACAATTTTAAGGCTTTCCATCAAATGCTTTTAAAATTATTTTTTAATTTCAGTAGCAGTTTTTGGGGGGGCAATTTTCCCATTATCAGGGTGGCTGTGCAGGGACCAAGAAAGGCCTGTATTTAGACTTCTGACATTTCCAAATGCAAGTGGACATATGAGCCACATATATAGTCACAATATAACTCAAGATAAACCATAATATTTATAGCCATTTATGGTTATTTTGTACTGAAGTCCTCAAAAATTAGACACATCCTGGGCCATTTCTGACATCTCAGACACCCTGTCATTTTGCCTGCTTTTAGAAAAACTCTGCTAATTAACACTGTCTATATCATATGTTGGGTTGCTTTTTGGTAAATGCCTAAACTCTTATACACAAGTATACAGTCCACATTCCGAAACAAACAAACAGACAACAAACCTCAACAACATTAACCTGGGGGAATTGACCTCTGAGTTAATATGTCACATTAGCCAGTGCCTTAAGAAACTTGAAAGACAAGTTACCCCAGGTTGTTAGTATGAAGTGTGTCTTTTTTTCTTACCATTTGCAGTCAATGTGACTATTACAGACATCGTTTGTGTTAATTGTAGAAAGAAATTACAGATAAGCAAAATAGGATAAATCAAAATCACCTGGAATCCCACTACTCATTCCCTGTTAATGATCTGTTGCCGCTATCTTTCCTGTCTTCTGTGTACATACAGGTGACATGTAGCTATGTAACGTGTGTGTCTATAGCTTTTTTGCCCTTTTTTCCTATGTAAAATGTTGTGACTCTTTTCTCTTCCAGTTTCTATAACTGCCTCATGACTGTTAGGGGCTCCCTCTCATTCCATTGTGTGATAGATTTTCGCATCCCTGCGTGCCTTGCTGCGAGGTGCCTAGGTTCTCCCACAAATGTTTCTTAATGAGAGTAGCCTTACACAAACTTACTCATATTGTCAGGCTGAAAGGTGAGGATCTAGGATGTTTATTCAATCCAAACACTTGGACCCCACAGCCATGGGTATAAATGGCCATGGTATGCTTTTTCTCTTTTAAGTTACCCCTCCAGTCTTGTGGAATATTCGTTGTCCATGCCTGTTTCTACATATTTTCTAACTAGTAATATTGGCATGCTAAGTTTGGCTACATATTGCGGTTTAACAGCAAGGAATATGATGGGCCATTGATAAAGTATTTATTTTCTCTCGGAGTTAGTCTGCATCTGATATAGCTCACAGTATCTGATAATAAAAAAGAAAAAGGGAAAAGGTATCTTAAATCATGCATACTTTTTCTGTTGCCTGTTTGTCAGTAGAGATGTGTTTAACCCTTTAGTAAATTGCTTGTGCACATGTGTGTGCACATGTGTGCATGGTTCCATATGGGCTTGTATTGATGTCTGTTGGTGAGTGTCTAGGTTTAGAAAGAGCTAGACAATCTCCACAGCATCTTGGCAGTTCCCCTGGCCTTGACTGAAGGCTCCTTGTTATGTTCTCTGGGGAACCAGTACTCTGGGTATGTAGCCTTCTGGCTCATCTCTATTATTAAGTTGTTGTCCCAGCCTTTAGAAACATATTGTGTTTCTACCATTGATAAGCTGGTTAGCACTGAGGGGCCAGTAAACTTATTCTCTCGCAGGCATTTAATGATAAAACATTAATGCTGCCATCGGACAGAATTTTTGACAAGTAGTCTCTCTGCTAAAGACCCTGGCTGCAGGTTAGAATGCTGTTAGGCCATTAAAATATTAAGTGAATAAATCTTTAGGTTGCTAGTGAACAGGAGACAAGGCTGTGCCCATTGTTAATTTCCCCAGGGGATTCAGGTGTAGCCATTACTTGGCCTACTTTCTCTCTCCCTTCCTTCCTTCCTTCCTTCCTTCCTTCCTTCCTTCCTTCCTTCCTTCCTTCCTTCCTTCCTTTCTTCTTCTTTCTTTTTTTGTATTCATATTAGTATTGTTAATTGGATGACAATTCTTGTCCACAGTTATTTCAAGATTTCTGCAGGGAGTTATTTATAAAGGATCTTTCTTTAAAAAAATAAATCTTATTCATTCTTATGCGATCTAGTTGCCTCTTTGCGGTCTAGTTGTCTCTTTGCCTTGGCTAGAACTATTCAGTGAACAAGAAAAATCAAAATTAGATGTGGAAGGCAGCCAAATGCAAGGGCAGAAATGGCAGTGGAAATACCAAAATCAGGGCACTTGCGAAGCACATTGGGATTGTAAAAGGAAGGAAAGAATCTTTAAAATAGATTTGTTCTGCTCTTTTTTTTTTCCTTAAAAGATCTTCTGTCTATTTTTGTAGTCTTGTGTAAGGCAGGGAAGCTGGTCTAGGATTCATGAGGTCACTTGCCAGCCCTGCACGCTAACGCTGTTTTTATTGTTTTTTTACTGATCTAGTCAGGAAGGTGGCTTTGCACAGGAGCTGGGGCCATCCATTTGGCCAGTCAAGACTGGCGTCTTGTTGCAACCCAGCCTCCAGTTGCAGGAGTGCTTACTTATCACATGTACTATTGCTGGAAGTTGCGTGTATTAAGTACTTCCCAATTGCTGTGCACTAGTAGCTACCTAGTAGGTGAGAAGATAAGGACTGTGAAGGCTTATCACCATTAAAATGATTGATAGTGAATATAAAGGCTTTGCCCACTGTTTGACATAAGTGTGCATTCAGTAATAATTGCTTGTTAGCAATATTTGTATTAAATTTAGCAACTCACGGCAGCCCAATGAGTGGGCACAATGGCCAACCCTGTTTTACTGGTGAGAATGTTGATTCTTAGGAAAGCAGGGTACTTCACCCAAAGTTACCCAGTTAGTAAGTGGCTAAGTCTGGATTCAGACTCAGGTTGGAATGATTACAAAATTTGTGCACATAAGCACCGATAATATTAGTGATTAGTACCATTTGTTAATGGGCGCTTGCTTTTTGCAACTATTTTATAGATATTTTCATTTAAACTTTATGACAACTTGGTGATGTTAGTCTTATCTGAGTTACCCAAAATTCACACAGCTTACAAGAGGTGGGGTTGGGTTTTGAATTCATCTGGATTCTATCTTCAGTGCTGTTTTAGTAATTTCAGTCCCAGAGGCCCAAGAATTTGAGAGGGAATCATTGGTATATTTTCTAAAATCAGGCTCCTAATTTTGAACTGGAGTTCGACTGTGATTTCCCTCTTCAGTTCTCTCTGCAGCCTTTCTACTCTCCTTACACCTGGAGAAATTGGTAGCTAGTCAGACGGAATTCACCAGCATGCCAGAGAGTGAGCAGCTTGAACGCCCCCGCTCTGACCAGTGCCTGAGGGAGAACAGGGAGAGAAGCGTGCACACAGCAGTTGCCCGTTCTTAGTGTATTGAAGACATAATGGGTGTACTGAAATGAAGCTATGATTTTTGGGTAACTTCTTAATTGCCATGATATGTTTTCTTATATGTAAAATTGAGATGATAATATTGTCTTTATAGGGTAATTGTAAGAAATAAAGTATATTCAGGGCACCTGAGACCCATGGCATCTATTTCTCTTACTGCCAGTCAAAACCCATTCTTGTCCTTCTGTGAATTTTGAGGTCTGCTTCACCCAACACATGCTCATAAAATACATTAGCCTACTTCTGTATTTCACAAAACAGATTTATTTAGCTAAGCCTTGACTGTGGGATTTGGCTAGGATGACAGTTGTTTCTGTTAATTGATTTTCTTTGCATACGAAGACGAACTGGATAGAATATTTGGGAATGTAGGTATTTTCTGGATCACTTTTTTTTTGTTTCTGCTGCCCTCAATTTTGTTTTGTTATAAAACAGATTTGTACATGGGCTTCAGAGATCCATTCTTTCGAGCCTGACAGTTTCCAGGGTCAGGCTCTCCTGGGTGTAGACCTTTGGAGGTGCGATGTGTTTTGCACAAGAAGAGCGGGAAGCAGGTGGCACTGAGGTTTGTGCTGGACACCTCTTGTAGGTGTCAAGGTGTTGGCACTGGTTTGCTATCACAAAGCTGCAAATACAGGGATGGCCTGGTTTTCTGGTATCTTCTTCCCAGCTTCCATTTGTGTACAGGGTTTATTCATCTTTAGACCAATCCTGTGGCTGGAGGGTACTGTTATCAATATTTCCTGAATTTATTTGTATTCTTACTGTATAATTCTTACTGTATTATTGTATAATTTTATTATTCATATTTGTATTCTTACAAATATGAGTAATAGTATTACTCATAATTCCCCAGTGGGAAATTAGGAAAGGATATAAGAGCCTCACCTATAAACGGATATTTAGTAGCCTCCATGAGTCCAGAAATCCAGAGAACCTTTCTTATGGAACAAACTTACTGTTCATTCTAAAAGGTGCCCACAGCCTCCTGATGGTCGATACCAGCTAGTAGACTGATGTATTAGTTTTCACTTCTATGTAGCAAACTGGTGGTGGCTTAAAACAATAAGCGTATGGCCCCTCATACAGTTTCTGTAGGTCAGGAGTCTGGGTAATGGCTTAGCTGTGTGATCCTGAGCCGAGGTCCCAGGAGATGGTAGCCTACACATCGGCCTAAGCTGCTGTGGTCTTCTAATGGCTGGATTGGGACTGGATGATTCACCTCCAAAGTGTCTTACTTTGTGCCTGGTTAGTTCGTGCTCATGGTTGGCAGAGGACACGTGGACTTCTCCATAGGATTGCTTGAGTGACTTTATAACATGAGAGCTGGCTTCCCTCCAGTGAGAAGCCAAAGAGAGAGCAAGTTGCAAGTTGTAATGTCTTTTATGACATAACCTCAGAAATCACACTTCATCATTTCTGCAATATCAGAATCTCCCTGTTCAATGTGGGAGGAGATTACATAGGGGCTTTGAATACCTGGGGACAAGAATCAGTGAGTGCAACTTTGAAAGCATGTGTCTGCTCACTTCTCTTCCCACTGTGAGTTGCATGCTTTCCAGTAGTTGCTTGTTTATCCCAAAACCTGCTTATACCTAATATATTGTTAATATAATAATATATACTTAAATATTACATAAACCAATGAAATATAAGTGGAGGAAAAAGAGAGAGATGTTTTCTTGAAAACTTACTTGACAAAGGTTGGTTGCTTTGTTAAATCATGTTTAGGAAGGACTATAAAATATAAAGAGAAGTCGTTAAAAAATCTAAAGCACTCAAATTGCTTTGCAAGTGTCTTTGCATTATCACTTCATTTCAATTTGGAAATCTTAGACTCTAAAATATAAGTATACTAATTTATACCAAGAAAGATTCTATAGAACCCCAAAAAAGGAAAGTAGGTTCAAAAAAATGCTCTTAATCTAATTTAAAGGATGGATGAAAGAATGAATGCTGTTTGTGTAAAAATAAGATACTTTATGTATGTAGAATAATTTTGTATGATTTCTTTTGTGGAACTCTTTTGATTAATTTACTGTGTGCTGGTTTCACACCTGCTGTAAAGAAGGCTTTTAATGTATGAGATGTTCTACAGGCTCTTTCTTACCTATTAATTATTACAAAAAGACGTTCACCACATTCTGTTTTTTTACGAGCCATATAAATCAAGGCATTACTTTCTTGCAATATCATATTTCATCAATTCTAAGATTTGTTTTCTGCATTTTAATGTTTGAGAAATTGAAATGCATTCTGTCATCATGGTATGTTGTCATTTAATTGGCAGTATTTTTCTGCCTTACTGCTTCATAAACTATAATTGTTGTCTTACAGTTGATGAAACATGGTGGTTTTTATGATTTTGTTTTCTATGTTAAATACATGCCAATTCCTTGTTAGAATTGAGGCGGGCTTGTCTCCCCAGATGTGGTTTGGATAACTGAGTCTGTCCAAAGTTATTAATAAATTTTCTAAAGCAGTGGCCTGATTTAAAAAGTAAGACACTCACATTTTGCCATTTTAAAATGAAGGTAGTAAACATCACACCTGTGTGTCTAAGATTTCTCATGTGTAAAATAAGAAAGTTGAAATAAATTATGTCTAAAGGTCCTGTCATCTTGAACATACTAAGATTCTGGGTCTTTTCTAGAGGAGAACAGTTTAATTGTTAATCTGTTGGGGGCTATCAGATGGCTTTTGTAATAGAATGAAATCCCATCAACCCTCTCCAATACACAGTGCCCATAGGTCATATTACCAGTTTGCTTGTGATTTCCAGGGTTAATTGACCACGCAGAGCTTGTTCCTGAACATCTCAGGCTAAAAGCACATGCTTGAATTTTGCTTCTTGAGTTTGCATTTTTCTGTTACTATTTTTCTTTTCACTAAAAATATGTAAAGTAGGACTTTTTGAATTGTTCTGAGTCTATGGATTGTTTGTTAAGGTGCGGACCTTTGCTAGTATCCTCCACCTTAATCCATCTAGAGGTCTGACTTGTCATTTCCTGAGCCATAGATAGTCTGTCTGGTGCTGGTACAACTACGGAGGAAAAGAAGCTCTCAGAATACTTTAGTAAAAAGATCTAAAACTCAAAGCTCTGTCAAATGAGGAAGTTATTCATAGAAAAAAAATCATTGTTATAGTACTTTGAGTTTTCTTAGTGTTTGAACATTTATAAAAGCTTTTCCTACTTGGAGGTTCAAAGGCTCAATAAAACCCCCATTGATAGAGTCCATTAAAGAAATAGGGAGCCCTGGCTGGTGTGGCTCAGTGGACTGAGCACCAGTCTGCGAATGAAAGGGTTGCTGGTTTGATTCCCAGTCAGGGCACATGCCTGGGTTGTGGGCCACATCCCCACTAGGAGATGCTTGAGAGGCAGCCACGCATTGATGTTTCTCTCCCTCTCATTCTTCCTCCCTTCTCTTCTCTAAAAATAAATAAATAAATGAATTTTTTTTTTTTTTTAAAGAAAGAAATAGGGAAAGCATGAGCTCTAACATGTAAATGCCTTGAACAGCTTGTGTTTATCTTTTCTCTAGATATCAGCCATACTGGTTGTGTTGTGCCCATAAGAATTACTGCAGGAAGGATGTGCTGGCATGTACATTTTCAAAAAGTGGGCTTGGTTTGTACCGATGCAAACATTTATCTCGGCAAATCACCTTCTTCGATGCTCAACTCAGCAACCTTAGCAGTTCCCACCTGGATTAATCACAGAGCAGCGTTCTGCCCTGACTCCCCAGAGTCTGGAGATGGGCCATGTGTCTCTCATTGTCTTTAATGGTCACCATGGCAGGAAGCCCTCCCCCGGGGGCAAACCTCATCATTGTGGCTCTGAATTGATGGCTTTCCTTTTTCATTGGATTGCAGTGCCATTTCTTTCATGGGTCCATCTTTCCATATTGCATAATCTAGGGGACAGGAAACAGTTCACATTTCCTCTTATCGTATTCAATTAATTGCAAGTGGCTGGCTTTTTTTAGACTCCAAAACTGTCTTAAGAATTTGGTCTAGCAGGTGTAGTCTCTGCATATTAAAGGACAGAGTAAGTGATAGGGGTCCATTTTTCATTGCACCAGCATAATGGACGATTTTAATTTAAAAGAGAATGATTTCATAGCAATGTTGTATCACTTTCTTCAGAGTAATAGAAAACACTGATAGGGGCCAGGGACTCAATCTTGTATATACTTACTTTAAATCAATATTTTTAATGTCACAATGGGGCAATATTAATTATTTTTATTCTATATATGGAGTTTGGTATTTTGTCCAAAAAACAAGTTTGAAGTCAGATTTGTTTTATTTTTGTTTTTTTCCAGATATTGAGGTATGATTGAGAAATACAAATTACATATATTTAATGTATATAATGTGACATATTGCATTATGAACTGATTATTAAAAACAAGTTAAAACATCCATTACTTCATATAGGTACTTTTTGTGTGTGGTGAGAATACTTCATAAAGACCCACTCTCTTACAAATTTCAGGCATATAAAACAGTATGTTAACAATAGTCTCCTCACTGTGCATTAGCTCTCCAGAACTTACTCATTTTATAACTTAAAATTTGTACCTTTTGACCACCCTCTCTGCATTTTCCCCGTCCCTTGAGCCCCTGGAAACCACTATTCTAGTCTCTGGTTCTGTGAATTCTGCTGTTTTATTTTCCACATATAAGTGATCATACAGTGTTTATCTTTTGTGTCCAGCCTGAAATCCTCTGGTGTTATCTGAGCCGAACGTCCTCCCGTGTATCACGTTTGTCGCAATTGGGAGGATTTACTTTTTTTTATGGCTGAATAATATTTATGTAATAATTACATAATATAATAATGTGTACATATATTATACATTATATATACTTTTTCACATTTTCTCTATTCATACATCCATGGATAGATACTTACTTAGTTTGTTTCTATATCTTGACTATTTTAAATAATGCCACAATGAACATGGGAGTGAGTACAAATATCTCTTTAAGAAAATGATTTCATACTCAGAAGTTGGATTATGTGATCTTTCAAATTTGTTTTAAATCCTGGTCCATCACCCTTCAGCCATGTGAACTTTTGTAACCTCTCTGAACCTCCATTTTCTGATGTATATAAAGGGAAAAATCCCTTCCTTATAAGGGTTTGGGGCAGATTAAAATAAGTAATGGATTAAATAACCGTGTAGCACCTGGTATACATTAAGCAAACACCCAAGAATATTGGAGATATTTCAACAAGAGAGCAAAAGAAAGAATTTTGGAGCTATTTCAATAAAGAGCAAAGGAAAAATATTTTATGTAAATTTAAAAATTTAAAGTAGATATAGGCAAATGTTTTCTTACAGATAAATGGTATTCAAAACTGGTAGTATTGCAGGATCAGCCAATCACATGAAAATGTCCTTCAAGTTTTTAGGTAGGGTTGTTTAAAGTAGGTTGGAAGTTGGGGTCAAAAACAGCTTCTTTTTTTAAAAATTTAAATTAATTTATTTTTTCAAATACATTTGTCTCTGCCTTTCCCCCACTACTTTCCCCTGCCCCCCTCCTCCCTCTCCCTCCCTCAATCCCTCACCACTCTGGCTTTGTCCATGAGTCCTTACTCTATGTTCCTTGACTTGCCCCTTCCCTTCTTTTTCCTCCGCCCCCACCCCCTTCCCTCTTGTCTCTGTTGGTTTCTTTTTTCCTTTTCTTTTTTTTTTTTCCAGTGTTGCTGGTCTTTTTTTCCTTCCATCTTTGTTTCGTTGGTTAGGTTCTGCTTATAGATGAGATCATATGGTGTTTGTCTTTCGCCCCCTGGCTTATTTCGCTTAGCATAATGCTCTCTAGTTCCATGCAAAGTTTAGTAGTTCTTTTTTACTTTCTGCTGCGTAGTATTCCATTGTGTAAATGTACCATAATTTTTTGATCCATTCATCTACTGATGGGCATTTAGGCTGCTTCCAGCCCTTGGCTATTGTAAATTGTGCTGCTATGAACATTGGGGTGCATAGGTTTTTTTGAATTGGCAAAAAACAGCTTCTTATTCATGATCCCTGATAGGATAAGAAAGAAAGCTAAGAAAAGTGTAAAGTTGCTTAAGTACTCTGCCTTGAAACACAATTGATTTTTATAATGAAAAGTGACATAATAGAACCTTTTTGGTAATTTTCCTCAGATGGTCACCTTCTGAAGGAGGTATTCTCACATGTGAGTTCATTCATGAAAGTGAACTCCAAGAAGAGTGCTGTTAGTTTCGTTTTTGTATGGCCTTTTTTTCCTTTACCCCCAGCTATTTGATCTCTCTAGTGTGCAGTGTGTGTATAATTTGATCCTTTTAGTTCCTTTGTGAGAAGCCCAATTTAGAAGAGGAGTAACACTTGAGAATGAAGTTCCTAAAGCTTTTTGCTGTCATCGTTCTCCTTAGTTTTCTGTCATCTGTATTAGAGCAAATACATGCATTTGTGGGATCATAGCCCTTATTAGCAGAAGTGATTTCGGGTTACATGAGCTTTTCTGCCAGGTAATGTAGTCCATTTCTTGAGTTACTGGTTAGAATGCAGATTCATAGGCTTCTTCTCTGGAAATTCTGACTGGATAGATCGGGATGGGGCCCTAAATCTGTAATTTTTTTTTGACATGGTAGAAAATGTAATGGCATAGAAAGATGGTCCCACTATTTTTATATGAAGTAAGTTATTTACAAAACCAAATATACATGATAATTCTTAAATAAACAACATAGGTTTGCATATACATACACTTATCCCACCTGTTTGCTTTTGTTTTCTCTAGTTGGCAGAACCATGGCATGCATGAATTTTGTTGTATGTTTTTGCTACTTTGTGTAATTTTTTTAAAGCAGCACTACAGTTGAAAATGTATATTTGAGGAAGGCTGAACAACCTTAGCCTCTACAGTTAATCCAGTGGAAGTACTGGCTGAGCCACTGTTTCTTGGAAATCTTATAACCCAACCTTGAAAGTGATGTATACCATCACTTCTCCACATCCTATTGTTCACGCAGAGCAACCCTGGTACACTATAGGTGGAGAATACATGAATCTGAATACCAGGAAATGGGCACCAAGAGGGGCTATCTGGGAGGCCCCCAACCCACCAAGTCTGGGGGATTGTTCTTAGTTTTTTCTGAGAAGACTGTTCAAGCTGAGATACAACAGATGAATAGGTGGAGTGAGAGGGTGGTAGCGAGCCTTTCCTGGATTGTACAATCATGGTGTGTTTTGACACCGAGTGAAAGCTGGCATGAATGGAGCAGAAATACCTGGGAATCATGAGCTGAAAGATCATGCTGAAGAGGTTGGCAGGGACCAGACCACATATGTTCTTTGATGTCTAAGACTCTGTTTTTTTGGAGACTTAAATTGGTGAGTGACATCATCAAATTTACCCCTTTAAAAAAAGAAAAAAACAACATTTTTTCCTACTGTGAGCCAGTTGGGAAGCTGTTCTAGTTGTCCAGGTTAAAGATCACGGTAGATGAGAATATTGGCAATGGAGATAGATGTTGATGGACATGAAATATGTTTCAGAGGAAAATTTGTCAGAACTTAGACATGCAGCTCAGGGTATCCAGGATGATTGCAGAAGTTCTGATTTGTAGAATGGGATGGATGAGGGTAACATTCACCAACAGAGTGAACCCTGGAAGGGGACATGACAGAACCGACCCTAAACTGAGATTTCACTGCATACTTTGAGTAGTGATATCGGGTTATTCAGGTATGGAGATAAGCAGGGATGTCTTTGCTAAGAAAAATGTAATCCCGCTCTGATTCACAAAAGCATGCTACACATTTAGTACCATATGACAGGTGCTGTTTTTTTGTTTTAATTTATGTGTGAGTCACTGAAGTCTAGCAACATATAGGAATTCTTGGTGTTTCACTTTTGATTATGATTCTTGTTGTTAAATTGTTGAAATCTTTTAAATCCCAGTTTAATTAATTTTTGAAGTAATTTTAGGGTATATTACTATATATTATTTCACATGTCCATTCCTCTTTCCCTCTATCTCCAAAATGAATTCAGTAACTCCCTCTTACACAAACTCTCACACACAAACACATATACACTCTCATTTGTCAAAGAATTAACGACATGTCATAAAATCCTAACATTTGAAAGTCTAAGGGCGTCAACAGCTGTATTATTCTTACGTTCTAGTCAAGAAATATCTTAATTGAACACCTACTTTGTACCAGGCTCTGTGTCAAGGTCTTTAATATTTTAAAAAATGGCACCTTCTCTCACCCATCAAAGATTTACTGTCTAGCAAACATTGTTCTAGGAACCTGTTACATGCCAGGCAATGGACTTAAAAGTTCTCCTCTCCCATCCATTCCTTTGGGTGACAGAGAACAACAGCCATATTCTGCCCATGAGCAACTTACACCCCGCCATGGGGACATGAATGTGGCCTGGCCATAATAGACAAGATAAGGCCCATAGGTACTGCCTCATAGCTACTGTTGTCTTGTTTAGTTCATTGCTGATTCCCAAGCCTCTGAAAGGACCTAGCATGAGATAGGCCCTCAGGATACAATTGTTGAAAGAAAGAATGAGCAAATCACCGTTTTTTAATTTTAATTTTTTATTTTGAAATAATTTAGACTTGGAGAAAAGCTGAAAAGATAGTATGGGGAGTTCCCATATATCCTCTATCCAGCTTTCCTTGATAGTAACGTCCTAGGTAACCATGGTACAATAATGAAAACCAAAAATTAATATCGTCACAACACTGTTAAGTGAGCTAAGGACTATTTGGATTTCACCAGTTTTTTCTACTCCTGTCCGTCTTCTGCTTCAGGATCCAGTCTAGGACCCCACACACTGCCTTTATTTGTCATGTCTCCTGAAATCTGGCACACTCCCTCAGCCTTTTCTTGTCTTTCCGGACCCGACACTTTTGAGGAAGAGCTGTAGTCAGATATTTTGTAAAATGCCTTCTATTTAGGGTTATCTGATGACTGAGGGCTGGCAGAGACTTTGTTCTGGAAAAGACTTCATGAAGGAAGTGGGATTTTTGGTGGGCTTGACAGAAAGGTGAGACTTGAGAGAAAAATGGAAAGAGGACCTTTCATGCCAGGAGAATGGTATGCAGACATATCTGTCCTGGAGCCTTTTGGTGTTGTCTTGGTTCTTCATTGCATGTGCAAGTTAACGGGGAGCCTTAGCTGATGATTAAGAGTTGTAATCAGTCCTTGTCCAGCTACCGTGATGCTTTGGGTCTTGCCTGTCTCCCATTAGCAAGCAGGTCCTCTTGCAGGGGGCTCAAGCCCAACCTGCTGTGCCGTTGGACTCGCCTCGGCTTCCTGGGTGCAGAGGTGTGCTTCATCATCGTTTTACCAGGCTTTACGCCCTTTCCAGTCTGGGGACATAGGGTCATATATTTATTTTGTTTTTCTTATTACTATTATAGTTGCTAAGATTTAGCAAGCACTACATGCCAGATCCGAGTACAGGCCTTTTCAGTGGAGAATGATATTACTCTAAGGGGGCAAACCTTGGTTCTTTGGGGGAGGGGTGAAAAAAATCTTATTATGTATAAGTACAGATAGATCTAGAATAACTAAATAGACATGCAGGATATCTGTAGTATTAAAATTTTACGAGGGCAGATTGATTAGGGGAAAAGAAATCTAAAAAGGCTTATTGGTGGGTTGATAAAGAAAAGGCTGAGAAACATTGATCTAGGCCAAATGATTTGCCTATATTATCTCATTTAATTTTACAACATTACCTCAAGTTAAGTATTCTTCTTCTCCCCATTACAACATACAAATAAGGAAACAAGTTTAGTGGGACTGAGTAACTTGCTCAAGGTCACAGAGCCCAGGATAGACAGGGGATATCCTAGATTCCAAAGGCCAAGGGCTAAACACTGATCATCCCTGTCAATAGGTAGCCTTATTCATATTAAAAACAAGTTAGCCCTGGCTGTGAGGCTCACATCGTTCCTTGCACTGAAAGTTTGCCTTTTGTATTCCGGGTAAGGGCACATGCCTGGGTTTTGGGCTTGATCCCTGGGGCACCTAAAGGAGGCAAGCAGTTGATATTTCTCTCTCACACTGATGTCTCTCTCCATCCCCACTTCCTCTTTCTATGAAAATCAATGGAAACATGCCCTCAGATGAGAATTTTTTTTTTTTAAAGGAAATCAATAGAAAAAAATACATAGTGTATCCTGAAATCAAGGAAAACTTTTCTAGGCTTAGTTATTCATTGTAATTTCTTGTTTTATTATCTTATAATTAGGGTAAATAATTGTGGGTCAGCTCTGGGTACACGTGCAATGATGTTAGGATTCTACTCAGGGACAGGTATAAAACTACTTAAAGGCTTGGCTTTTTCTCTGTTCCCTGTTGCATCTTCAGTGTCCAGAACAATGCAACCTGTAGGAAGTGCTAAAAAGTATGTGTTGAATGAATGTTATAGTTTAAGACAAAAAAATTCAGAGCCAAACTGAATTATTTCTGTTTTGATGTTAGAGCCATGATGTTTGCACTTAAAAAAATAAACGCCAACCACCAAAATGTTAAAAGACTCATACCTACCACAGAGAATGTAAGTTCTGGGTGGCCAGTTGAGTTTAATGTAGAAACCACCTTCAGCTACTCAAGCTCCACGTGTATAACTTAATATCATTATATCGTGTTCGCCCGATAGAGATTAAATCAGACTTTATTTTCCCATCCATTTTGAGGGGCTTGAAAGAACCCACAGTATTATTCTTTGAGATAGACTGCTGATCATACAATCAAGTGAGATATAAAGCACCTTCTTTTCTGAGTTGAATGTTAAGAACAGCTCTTTATATTTGAGGTGGGGACTCAACCTTCCTGAGATGTTTTATTGCCCTGGACACATGTGCAGAAACCCCAAGTTGTATGAGGATGTACAAGAAATTTTGAAATTTCCTTTCCCCAAGAAATTTTACATTACCCATCTGTGAAGAGGAAAAAAATTGGTCAGCATATTACACAAAACTTAAAGTTCATTTTAGAATCTTTATTGAGACATAACACATGCATCTGCTAGAGCTAGGTTGGAGGTTCAGGAGTGGCTATAAAATTAAGTTAGATTTGCCAGACTACCCCCTTACAGACAAGTACAAATGTCAGTTTTCACAGACCTTTCAAAAAGTAAGTAATTCAGAGGATCAAGGCCCAAGAGAGGGTAGCATGGCTCAAAAGAAGCCCATTTTAATATATATGAGTAGAGAGAGACATGAGGATGGTGACATCACCGCCAAGTCCTCATTTTCTTGTTCCCAGTGGCATTTCCCAGCAGCACTGAGAGGGCTTGTAAGAAAATCTACCACAAGTGCAAATGAAACGAAATTTGTGTAGCTCAGAATCTGAGCAGTTAGGGATTTTGCTGGCTGCTTCAAAGGATAAGCCACCCCTGTGTTAGACCCTGTGTTATTTGCATGTGGGTTCAAATATTTCTTTCTTTATATCACATTTCTTAGAGTTCTATAAAGTGGCCTTTTTGTTTCCCTTTGCATTTAATTCTTCTTTTCCCACCCCCTTGAAGCTCATAAGGCGTGGCCATTAGTTAGATGGTAATGTTGGGAAATAAGGTCTCTCTCCCTCTCCGCCCAGCTCTCTCCTCCCTCCTCCCCTCCTCTCTCTCTGAGCTCTCTTCATGGAGAGGTGGGTGCTTCAGGGCTTCAATTACAGGCTTTCTGCCACCTAACACTCAGCCTTTGAGGACACTCTCAGCAGGGACGCCCTGTACTACAGACACTCCATTCCGCACAGTGAATGGCCTAATGTGATTATTCAAAATTGAAAAATCACTTTGACTATCTCAACCCCACCCTTCTCTTTTGAAGTTACTAACTTAGACATTCCTTTTTTGCATCTTACCAGAATCAGGGCTTTCTGAAGAGCTCTACACAAGGAAAATTGTCCCCGCTTTGCTTTCTGGACCTCTTCCTGTCAAATCCTTTCCTTGTGGCTGCTTAAAAAAAAAAATAGACACCAGGGAATGTGACATTACTCACTCATTTGGTTAATGCATTTCCACACCCTTGAGGGGAGGTCTGTTTCAAACTTACATTGTGGATGTTATTGTCCTGCTTCTATAATTCATATGGAAAAATCATTTTAACATTCTATAAAGTATATCCAATAACTGCTTATGGCTTCTACTGTGATAGAAGATTTGCTGTCCTGGGCAATGATGTGAGCATGCCAGGGGACAATGCCGGTGTAGTCAAATCGATTATTTCCTATGAATACCCACTCACTATTGCCATGGTCCACCTGAAGTTAGGACCACAATTCTGTATGAATCTGAAGGATGAGCTGGCCTGAGGTGACAAAGGGGCTCTCTGAGAGGTTGTTTTTTCCCTCCCATGGCCCAGGGAGTCCATTTTTTTCTTTGGGGGGGGGGGGTGGCAGTGGTTATCTTTGCCAAAAAAGAAATGAATTATCTTTCAAAATTCAAAAGACATGCTATCTTGGCCTTAGACGCTGTAGTTGGATGGGGAAAACAAGGCCCAAGGCTTTGAACTTGGACTGACTTGAGACATTGCTCCAGGCACGTCAAAGCTGAGTAACCTTTGGTAGTTATTTGATCTCTCTGAACCTCACCTTTTTCATTTTTCAAAGGAAAGACAGATAGTTACCTCTTCTAGGGCTGCAGGAGGCTGAGATGCATCCATACTGTGGCTGTAGCATAGTGCCAAGATAGATTTGTAAGGGACCTAGGATGTGAAGTTAAAGTTTAGCTTGTATTGGGGGCCATTGTAAGTTTCCAGAAGAGCTGAGGTATGATTGGATTTGTATTGAACAAAGTGGGGGTGGTAGACTGTAATACCCTCACAGTGCTTTCAAAATGGTGTGCACCAACAGAAAATTCTTTTTTGGCTCATAATAATCACATAATAAAATGGCAGGTGCTATTTAATTGTTATTATAAGTAATATAAGGAGGATGGTTCAACTTTATCCTTGCTTTATTTTAATGGATAAAATACTTGTCTTGTTTGGCTAACATCTCCACATCCATTTCCAAGGTTGGGCCCGTATTTCCCTGGCTACCCTGGGCAGGGACCACGTGACCTCCTTCCCCTAGCTGGGTGCCCTGAAAGCAGTATTTATCCCCCCCACCCCACTATCTCCATGCAGACTCTGTGTATGGGGCGGGCGGGAGGCCGAGCACTCCCCAGGGACCCAGCAGCCCGTGGGGGGGCGGGGGGGGGCGAGTGTGACTAGCGTGCATTGACGCTGCTGCCACCCTAGCGAGCGCGCGGGTTGGGGAACGACGGGGCTTTGCCTCTGCCTGCGGGCCCCATAAAAGGAGCAGCTGTTGCCGGGCCCGCTCAGACGCGCGGGGATGAGGCGGGTGGCTGCTGAGTGCGCTCCTCGGCTCTGGCAGTGACCTAGGCGGACCTCGGGGCCAGGGTGGCCCGCAGGTAACCGCGCACCGCGGGCTGATTTTGTCCTTAGGCTTGGAAGTGACAGCCGGGGGAGGGGGGGGGGGGCGTCTGGCCGGCTGGAAGAGGCTGGGCAGGGATGAGAAAGACGGGAAGGCTGAAGGGAGAAGGAAAAGAAGGATAAAAAGGGGGGGAGGGAGGGAGGGAGGGAGGAAGGAAGGAGACAAGCCAGGGAGCTGCTCGGAGGCGCTGCACTTGCCGCCATCCTAGACGTTCAAGTTCCCCACCTCCGACCTCTCCCCGCGGGCGGGCGGGGGCAGCCTGCCCGCCCGCCCGCATGCCTGCCCGGAACGCTCCCGCTGCTCCCGCGCGTCGTGCAGGCTGCAGCCAGCCATGTTTTCTGGGCGAGCTTCCCGGAGGCAGGGCGGAGCGGCAGGCCCTCGCGCGGGGACAGCCTCAGCGGTGGCGTGGGCACAGGTGAAAGGAGATGGGAGCGGCCACTCTCCTCCAGGCCTGCGCTGCCAGGAGTGGGGGTCAGGGGGAGGATGCTTTGCTTTGCCTCAGGTCGGTTGAGAGCCGGGCTCCATTCTCCATCACTGCCTCCTATTCCCGCCATCCCCACTTGACTGGCCTGCTGCCACTTAATGAATTGTTGGCTTATCACCCACCCCCCGCCCCGCCCCAGCCTGTATTTTGAGCTCCTTTAGGAGTGTTGTTTGCATAAAACTGGGCTCAGCTGAAGAAATGGACAAGGTCTGAAAAGAAGACGCCCTGGTATGCAGAGCCCCATTGTAGAGAAGGCTTTCTCCTCCACCCAAAAACAGAAAGACTGATGTTAGGGCATCCCACTCCTACGCTTGTCTGTGAGCTGCCCCATCTCCTCCCCTTTTGGGATTCTTCCTCTGTGAGCCAAAGGTGGCTCTGAAGCTCTGAGGACTCTCTTTCACCTGGGATGCCCCCATATACCCCTCTGGCCAGAGTTTCCATGGCTTCCCCGCCCTCTCATAGGAAGTGCAACTCTCCTCTTGGCAATCATACCTTGAGCAGAGTACCTTCTTCCTTCAGACCAAATCGGATCCATCAGTGGGTTGCATGGATTCTAGTCTCGGTTGGGGGTTTATTAGAGACTTTTGTTTGGGGACATCTTAGATAGGAGTTTGGGAATTCCTCAGTTATTTCTCAGTTGAGCATTATCCTTAATTTTCTCCCAGTAATGTAGCTTCATAGTTGGGCTTTCCTACAAGTGGGATGTCCCAATCCCATGCTCTGTCCTGACATGGTCCAGGGGTGGTTTGTATGTGGGAGAAAACATGTGTAATTGTAGCTTTGTTATAGAATGGATACAGTCGGTATAACCACAACAGCCAGCTGTATGGCGAATGTGAGCATGGGCGAGACACTGTTCTTGATTCTTTACACCTGCTGTGCTCCTTGATGCACCCAGTCATCAAGAAACCCCAGTTAACATAAGCAGAAGTACAGGGAGATTAATTTACCCAGTGTTCAGCTTCCACGTGGTTGTACTGGGATTAGAATCTGGGCAGAGCTCATGCTCTTCACTGTAGAGTCAGATAGATTTAAATTGGATCTTGGATTCAACATTTACGGAATTTGCTAGTTAACCTGTATAAATTCTTCATGGCATGTCATGTAATAATGAGTATAAAATGCCTAGCATATAATTCATAAAGTTATCATTAGATGTATTTTGTAGTTGCTAGAGCGCAATGCCATAACCAGTTATAGATTTTAAAGCAGAGGTTGTCTGCACTTATATTTAACTCTTTCGTAGCACATGACCTGGTATACATAAGTGCTCAAGAAATGTTGCTGTTGGGCTTAGTGTTATTTTTGTAAATCAGCATAGGCTACTGCGTTGGGTTCGTATTTGTTTTGTAATATCTGGATTAATATGGTTCTGCATTACTCCTTGGGATGCAGGGTACACAGCTTAGCTTAAGGAGTTTGCTGGCACACACGTGCACCCATACACATGTTCTTGGGCATGTGTGCCTGGATGTATGCCTACACCCCAGAATGTCTACACTTGAAATTGTAAGAACTTAGTGAATTCTGAGCTATTCTGTCAGAGCTCTGTTTCTCTTGGCAAAGCAATCACTCTGACTTCTAAGGGATAGGGAAACTTCAGAGTAAATTTCAAAGCTGTCTGAAAACCAGCTGGGAGAATTAGCACCACACCTAACAGTTGCAAGGGAAAAAAATTGATTGACTATGACATTAACTTTCTTCATAGGTTCTTAAAATCAATTACATATTCTGCTAAACTGTTACAAGTAACCAATTGGAATCTTAGTTAAACAATTCTAAAATGAGTGTCTTCTCAGATACGATTTTATAGATGTTGGTAAGTGAAAAGAAGTCTTTGAATGAAACAGTTTCAAACATACATCGTTGACATAGATTAATGTGTTTTAGACAGATGTTTCGAGTTTGGCCAAGAAATTTGTTTATAAATGAAGAAGATGCTGTAAGATCAATGTTTATAAAACAGAATGTGTTGACTAGAAAAACAACCTAAATGCCCATCAATAAAGGACTGGTTAAAGAAATTGTAATATATACTTACAATGAAGTGATTAGACCCCTATTGAAAGAATGAGGTGTTGTTTATATGATGGTATGGAATGAACCCCTGCAATACCAAATCCATGAGGTCAAGAATTTCATCCATTTTTGTCATCTCTTAAGCACCTCCTAGAACAGTGCTTGCTATTTAAAAGTTGCTTCATAAATAATTGAACGACTAAGTGAATATTGTTCAGTGAGACAAAGCAAAGTATTAAACAGTGTCTCTGGTTCACTGCCATGTATGTTTTTAAATGAATTTATGGTCTGTACATATGTATAGAAAATAATGTTTGTTTTTAGGGAGGGTCTAGGGGGCTGGAGGGGAGTGATTGTGTCGATTGGTTGGTTATTTGTAACATACACCACTATGTGCATGTACTAATTAAAAACAGAAGAAAAATTTGGAGGACCTGATTTCCTGAATTTGTTCCTTTTTTTCTATGTAACTTGCCCTTCTTGTTACTGCTTTACTGCAGGCTGTTTAATTTCTTTGCCTTGTTTAAACACCTGCAACCCTTTAATAGGATGATAAGCACGGAAGGAGCCGGGGATGTCTGTCAGGCGGAGTTCCTATACCAGTCGCGGTACAGCGTCCTCCCTGGGAGGCCGCTCAGGAAGCTCACCTGACTGGCGTTCTTTGTAGTCTTCATAAACCTGCCATGGCTTAGACAGAGCCTGGTCCCTGTCAGGAACTCCACAGATACTCAGAGTGAATGGATGGCTAGAACTTGAGTCACCTAAGAATTTATAATTTCATAGCAAGAAGGGAAGGTCTCAAAGGAAGCAATTTTTGCTTCAAGATGGGTACTTCCTCGCCTTTGAGAAACATACACACTTCTGGAATTCTGACCTCTTGTATAGGTCCTTGCTCCAAAGTGCAAGATGATCCATGAGAATACAGGAAGAAACTATCTCGAGTTCTATATCTGTACATTTTTAAAGAGTTATTTTAAAAATATCCTATGTAGCCAAAATATTAACTTTCTTTCTCTCATTGCTTGATTTGTTTTGACTGAACCATTGAGAAAGTTAGTTGCCTACATTATGCCACTTCACCTTTGCCAACTTTTTTTTTAAATTCTTAAGCTTATTTTAAGATACTGTATTTTTTAAGTAAGCATTACATTTCTTAATTTCTTATGAAATTTTAAAGGGTGACATTAGAGTTTGGAAGTACTATCTATTTTTCATTGTTATTTGAATTTTTAGTGTGTGCCCTAAGATTTGGGTCTTTATTTCCATTATTCTTGACCATCTTGGTAAACTAAAATAATGCACACATGTCTATTGTAGCCTTCCAAAAAGAAATACTGATCCTTATGTCCTAGAAGTGATCCATATAGATGACAGTGATAGTGAAGATGCTAGCAACATACTAACATGTTACGGCAAGTTATAAGTCAGTCTTATGTATTACTTAATGCACAAAATAACCTCATCAAATTTGCATTATGTTGTTATCAGAGATAACACTAATCACACTGATTTTTCCTCAACATTTTTAACAGCATATATATTCCTCAAAATTGTGAATCTGACCTGGTACTATCAATTAGGCTTTTGTGATAGATCAGGACAAGACCACTCATAATCATGTCTTAACACAGACAAAAACATGAAAATTGTCTAGTCCACAAAAATGACCAAACATGTTCCCCTGCTAACTGATATGACTGACTTCTGCTTCTTTATTTTTGCAATTACAGTTGTAGCATTGCTTCGTCCCTCCTGTGTTCCAGGTGTGATTTATTAGGATACACACACACTAGAATTACCTCCACTTCTGAAGAGCAGCCCAGAACGAAGCCCTTCTTCCTTGAACCCTTTGTCAAAATCACCTGAAGCCACTGGACACCTGCCAAACTCCTATAAAAGCCCATTGTAATCAGCACCTTCCCACTGAGCACCACCAGTTCCCCATAGGTACATCCTTCCTCTTGCAATGAGTCATAAACCCACACTTTCAACTGTAGTATGTTCCTGATGGACTTTGAAGCATTTGCTATTTAATCATTTAGAAACAGAAGAACTTTTCAGAAGTCTTTGAGTAATATTTTATTTTTTAAAAGATTTTATTTATTTACTTTTAGAGAGAGGGGAAGGGAGGGAGAAAGAGAGGAAGAAAAACATCTATGTGCGAGAGAAACATTGACTGGTTTCTTCTCGCATATCCTGAGCCAGGGACCTGGCCTTCAGCCCAGGCATCTGCCCTGACCAGGAGTTGAACCAGAGACATTTCAGTTTGCGGAACGATGCCCAATCGAGCCACACCAGACAGGTCCCTTGAGTAATATTTTAAAGTGAAATACAGCATTTTGTCTGTAAAATAGTAATTATGCATTATAAAGAATCTGAAAGGTAAAAAAATTCAAAAATAAAAATTTACATGAATTCCATAATCCAGGAATAATCATTATGAACATTCAACTATATTTCCTTTACATCCACACACGCGTGTGCGCGCACACCCCTACTTCTACATCCCTCTCTCCATTTACACATGCACACACATTCTGAAATCATCAGTTTTTCCTTTTTAACTACTGTGATCAACATCTTTATGTTTTCATGTATATTTAATTATTTTTTTATTTCTTTGGGGTAGATTTTCTTAAAAACATAGAAATGTAAATACTTGTAAAAAGTTCTCGATATGTATTGTGTGACTATTTTTCAAGCAAAGATGTTATCCAGAGATTTGATGATCCGACTTGTGGCACCGTGGGGAGCACTGGAGTTCTCAGCCTCTCTGCTGCTCCCAACATCTGATTCCTCCATCTCTCTCAGGCACACTGGTTTTTACACGTTAGCAGCATGGCTGCATTTGCTGTCACCATGTGGAAGAAAGGAGAGGGACAGATCCTAATGAAGGAGGATTGCTGTGCATTGATTCACCCCAGTATATATGAACTGCATTCTTCCAATGCCTCTGGAAGGCCAGAATCTGATTGAGCATTACCTCTTCCTCAGTACCCAGGCAGCTTTGTAAAATAGGCTGTCTAGTAAGTATTTGTTGTCTTAGTAGATGTGAATCCTGTTTCAGACTTAAAACAACCTGCAATTTTAAAAACCCTTTTAATAAAATACAGTTCCCTTCTAAAGCCAAGTATTAAAATTTATAACTCCCTACCTTTTTGAACTTATATTCATTCTGTCATCCTGCAAATACTTACTGAGGGCCTCCTGTTTGCCAGGCACTACTAAGGGCAATTGGGATATAGCAGCGAGTTCAACTAAACTTCATGGATATAGAAAATAAACCCCAAGAAAATGTGAAATGCCAGGGAATGAATACTACATGCTGTCATGTAAAATAACAAAGCTGGTGAGGAGAAAAGAGACTCAAGGGGTTGGTGTTTATTTTGGATAGAGCGATTCAGAAAGGCAAATGAAAAGTAAGTCTCTCTCCTATTTATTGGTTGTGTTTGTTGATCCATACTATTCACTGTAGCTTCAATGTTAGTGAACCAGTTGTCATTGTGTGTGGTTGGTGACTTTCCCTTTGATGGCAAGTACTTTCTGTATATTATTTAATCTCTTATTCCTGCTGCTCTCATGAGATAGTTATTATGCCTCTTCAGTGGAAGTTTGTGAGGAGTGAGAGGTTAAATTACTGCCCTAAGTTCCCACCGCTCCAAGTAGCAGAGTTGATATTGAAATCCAGACTGCTTAAGTCTGGAGTCAGTCCTTCCCTAGGTTCCTCAGACTAGGAAGGAATAGGTACTTGTGGTCAAAGCTACTGGTAATAGGTTATTTAGAAACCAAGGGTATGTAAACTATATTTATATCGATGACAGGCTGGCCTCTCTTCATATGCTAACTAGCTGCCCTGGGTCTGCTGAGTATGGAGGAAGCCAGCTCTTTTTGTGTCTAGGAATAGCCTGGAAAGGCTCTGCTTTTGATCCCAGTTGGGCTGTAGTGAGTTATTTAACATATGTTTCCTTACACCCTGCTATTGAGCACATATGCTTTGGCCCAGGATCACAAATGCAGATGCAGGTTAAAAGGACACAGGCATCTTTTTTGTTGTGCTTGTTCCCAGGAGAATGGGGATATCCATTTCAGATGGCCCTTTGGCAGCATTGTAGGGAAGAGAGTTTTTTATTTGATGGTTGTTGGTATGTGTGTCTTATTTAATAAAAGAAAAATATTGAGGATCGAAAGGAGAGAAAGTGGTTGCCCTGGGTCTGACTGCTGCCCTTCTTGTCCCTACGGCTCTGCCGTGAATCTCGCCTTATGAAAGTTAGATGATAGCACGGCACCTAGCGGCTCTTACCAGAAGAGAATTACCCTGAGACTGTAATTAATTTTTCAGCTCAATTACAGGCTACTTTTGATATGTTTTATTTTCCAGATTTCAAAGACTTTTTGTAGTATTATAGGTAAACCCAGCCTAACTTGGTATGAGTCTACCTGTAGGGGATTTCTGGATGTGTATTTCTTTCAGAAAATGCTTAACAAATATTTTTGGATGAGAGAGAAGGATTGGTGTTTCACTACACTGAAAGCGTGGTGTGTACCTTTTAGTCTGGCCAAGGGATTACCCATTGAGTCTATCCCAGTTGAAGCATCCTACTTAGCAGAGGCATTTTGTTGATTGCATTAGACTTTGGAGGTCATGAGGCCATTGCATTCCTGATTCCTGTAGTTCTGCCCTCTGCCTTCATCCTTATGCTCCATCTGCAGGGTAGGGAAAGTGGCAGACAGAGACAATTGTGACTGCATTTAAAAGACCAGTAACTTCATTCTGTGTCTCTTTAAATGCATAATTTTCAGGGTTTGGGGAGAATAATGGAATTCTAATTTGATTAGTAGTTTAACAGTGATTGTTTCCTTTGCATTTACTTAATAACCTAGTGACTTCTCAGTGTAAACTGAAAGATAAAAATGTTATTTTGGGACTATGTGCTTGAATCCAATACTGGTCTCCTGATTTTTGCTTTTATTTCAAGCTATATTTGAGTCCTAGGGGACTCAGAAAGTCTCCTTCTCTGCCCCCCACTTTGATTCTGTTTTCCTTCCCACAGTTGGTTATTGAATATTAAAATATGAGGAGTCAAAAGAGAATAAGTCATAATTCTTCAGTATGGGCTTGTTGACCAGGGGGAGAGAGAAATGAAGAAATAAAAATAATCCAGTATGGTAAATGGCATGAGATGCCATAAATCATGGAGAAAATGCCAAGGCGTCATGGAGAAAGGAATGGTTGTGTCTGCTTTTGAATGTTGATAATGGCTAACACAGGAAAGTGGGCTTTGTAGCATCAACAGGAATTTACCAGGATAGGTAATATCATGAGCAAAGGTATGTTGGCATAAATGTGCATGGTCTATTCATGGGCGATATATGGTGGAGTGTACCTAGTATTTATATGCACGGACTGAATGGTGAATGATGGCATGTGAAGTTAGAGAAAGTAGGTTAGGGTATGTTGTAAAGGATCTGAGTGTTGTGAGTCTATGTTGATCCTCAAGTTGATTCAAACAGAAAAGAGAATTTATAGGCTTATGTAATGAAAAATTCCAAAGATATGTATCTGCCCTCAGGCGTGTCTAGATCTGGATACACAAAGGTTGCTGTTATGAATCTGTCCCTGCACCTCAGCTCTGTCCTCTGTTGTGTTGGTTTTACCCACAGGCTCATCTCTGGTGGGATGGGATTATTCCTGGCAGTTTTAGACTCCCCATCCTTGTGCTTAGCACTCTCCCTGAAAATGAATTTCTTTCTCTTACTGGTTACAACCAAAGTTCAAGATTGAGTCCAGTTGGATTAACTGGGGATATATGACCAGTCGTGAACACTCTGGTGGAGAAAAGGCTGTTATTGATTAGCTAGGTCAAGGTCATGAGCTGATCTCTGGAGCTGGGAGCTGGTTACAGAAAAATGGGGAATGGAGACCAGTTAGACCACGACAGTATGTTTCCAGTACTATCAGTTCTACCCCACACAATGAAAAGGATTGGCTCCTTTGAAAAATACCCTGGAATCCTTTCTGATTTATTTTACCATCATAACTATTACAAGGAGGCCAGCCAGAGGCTCATCCTTTTTGTAGAAATCTTTAGGAAGGGTAAGCTGTAGCAATATTTTCATGGCTTTCTTTAAACTCATATTTCATTAGCAGATCACTTTTTTTCATTCATATTATTCACTACAGAGTTCCTGAGAACCTGGACTGTAGGAAGCCTTGAAGCCAGGAACTTCCAGTGTGCTAGGAATTATTATAAAAAGATGAATCCTGCATTTATTTACAGAATTTACAGCTTGGTAGGGGAGATAAAATTAGAACAAAAACAATAATATATAGTGAAATGAGAGTATACATGAAATAGAAAATAAACAATCTATAAGGAAAAAATCCTATAAATAATGCAGTCTATGACAGCTGCCTGCCTTTCAACACAACAGGTAAAGCTTTCCAAGTGAGGAGGAGTTAGGGCGTGAATGAACCTATTGCATTTGTTTTCAGTTTCCCTGTGCCCCTCCCTCATGTGTGAGTGCCTCACCAAGTGGGTGTGATTTTAGTGTGTATTATGTGTGGTTTTTTTTTTTTTTAAATTCAACATGGTCCTTGAATCCAAGCCAGCTTTCTCAGCTGGTACTTAACTAGGGAAGCAGCAATCAATGTGATTTTGACTATAAGTTGTCAAGACAAAAATATTGAGGTGTCACAATTAAGATAGAGATTACTTAACTGATCTCTATTTTAAGAAATATTAATTTTAACTTTGCCAAATCAAACCTTAGCTGTTTTTCTTTGAATCATTCCTTGTATTCAAATGCTTAAATAGCTTTCAACTGAATGAATGGTGGTATTTGAATGTCATTGATATTTTTATTCCATTAAAAGAAGAAAAAAAGGAACATTCAGGTTACTTTCTGAGTGTAAAAGATTACCATGTTCATGGTTTTCCTGGTGTGAACAAACCTGTATACTGATAAAAATATAGTTGAGGTCTTAGCACATCGTTATGAGTGCTATTTCAATGTTCCCTGCCCTCCTACTCTGAACATAAATGTTGGGACTGGTAGGGTGATCTATACAGCTTCCTTCCCTCTCGCCCTGTTGTTGTCTCTAGCATATGACTGCATCAGGAGCTTATGTCAGAGCTGCAAGAGATGAGGCATCTCATTTGGTTCACTTCTTTTATAGGAGAGGAAAGTGAGGTTGTTAAGTTTCCTCAGTGTTAACAGTGATCTTACCCTGAACCAGATCTTCCCTTTGAAGAGTAGTTCATGTGAGGCTTTTAGAAAAGAGGAAAATTGTTTTAATGACCTAACTTTAGAAATATCCAGTAACATCAGACTTCCTTTTCATCTTTCAAACCATTTTCAAATTCATGGTTAGGAGTGACAGTAAAATCTCTTGGGGAACAAGAACAACTCCAAGAAAGAGCTGACCTGGGCTGACATCTCCTACCAGTGGTATTGGATTTGCCAGGGTTATTTTTGCCCTTGGCATTCTTCTTCCTCCCTAATTGTAGGGCCATATGGTGCCTTGTCCCCCACATGGAGAGTTGGCACTTTTTCTCCATTCAGTCTCTGTTCTTTCTGCTGCACAAATTATCTGCCATGGCCATGTGGTTGAACAAACTCAACCACCTACCGCCAGAGGCTTTGGATCCTCTGTGCCATAAAAATCAGAGGTGAAGCCTCCTCTAAATGCTGTAGATTGGTGACTAGCAATGAAAAAAACTAAACAAGAGACAATGAAATGAGTCTGCATTTTGGAGGCAGAGAGACCAGGGTTCAAATACTGGCTCACTCTTGCTGTTATGTCATTGTTCTAACTGACAAACATAGTAAGCATTTATGCCAGGCACTGTGATCTTTTTCTGATCTTACTTATTTGTCATATCAGCTTGTGGAACTGAGGCTTGGAATGGTTATTAGGACACTTGCTTGTCAGAGTCACAGGCTCAGGCCAGTTTCAGACTCTAGTCTCTGTCTTTATGAATCCCATTTTCTTAACCAGTAGTACCTTTTCTCTGTAAGATATTATCTGATATTAAATTGTGTTTTTATTCTGTATTCCAAGTCATAACATAATCTGGGAATAGGACCATTGGTGATGATGCTTTTTGTAAAACATCCAAGTCTAGAATTTACTGAAGTGATACAGACTTTCACAAGTGATCCTTGGACACTTGAGAATTTTGGATTGGATGGACGTCATATGTAGGATAGTTTCCCAAGACTTTTCAGGTTTAATTTTCAAAGCCTTCATCTTAAGTAGAATTAGACCAAAAAACTGTCTTTGCCACGTGGACAATTCCTTATTGAAATGTACAGAAAATGTTTTGATGGAGGGGATTTGTTAGGAGTTGCCTCTTGTAGGAACATTTGGTCTCATTAAAAGGACTTGGTAGAATCTTACTTGTTACTATTTTCAGGGATTAGTTAGAGTCTTTGAATTCTGGAGAGTGATTTTCAAGGGAGAGTGGTGCAATGACAGAATTTCTCAATAATTGGGTATTTAGTGATATTTTGAAACTATTTTGGAAGATATCCATACTTTGTGATAGCCAAAACACTAACTAATGTAACGATTGCAGTATGTTTCAAAACTAGATCCAAAAATGAAAATAATGGGTAAAGTCTAAGCTTCTAATTATACACAGAACAAGAATTGCCATCAACTTACTATTTATTCCTTGAATATTTAATGATATGCTAAGAAATGTGGAATACATTATTGCCACACTATGAAGCTGCACCCCACCCCCTACCTCCAACAATGACTGGGCCTCAGTTATCTTTGTTCTCCATTGTCTCTACCCAGTAGGTGTTTAATAAGTGTTTAACTGAATTAAACCCACCAGTAAGTGGAGAAACACAAAACGAAGCCATTCATTCACAATACCACCAATCAGTCAGTCAAAAGATAAGTATTTCATTCCTTTTGTGAGCTAGGAGCTGTTCTAAATGCTGGAGGCTACAGAGGTCCCCTCGCCCGGGAAAGTTTACCACTGGTGAAAGGAAAATGACAGTACAAAGAAGTAAAGTGATTCCTTGTGCTATCAAGGGCTACAGAGAAGAAAGTGTATCGCATGTGGTGGAGATACAAGGAGGCAGATGAGAGTCCTATTGAATCAGGATGGTCAGGGAGGCCTCCCAAAAGCGGTGCCAATTGATGGGAGACTTGCCCGATGAGAAAGAGGCAGCTATGCATGGATCTGCAGGGAAGATTGTTCTGCAAGGAAATGGGGAGAGAACTCACATTAAAGTGGCTTAAACAGAATAGGAGAGCACTGTCTGTTTCTCCCTCACATTAGCATTACGGAGGTGAGTAATCTAGAGGTGATAATGCAGCTTGACCGTCTCCTGGACCCAGATTCCTGCTATGCTCTTACTTTGCCCTTCATGACTTCTGGCCTCTTCTGTCTTGCTGCTTTTCATTTTTCCAACCTCATGCTCCAAAGTGGCTGTCCAAGCCTCAGCTGTCATATTTACACAGCAGCCTGTCTGACCAAGGCAGTGCTCAAGGGAGATGTGCTTTCTGGACTTCAGGTCTACTCCTGAAACTCACATATAATATTTCTGCTTAGATTCCGCTAGCTAGAATGTAGTCCCCTGTCTGTAGCTAACCATAGGCAGGCTGGAAATGTAGTCTCCTTTCTAGGATACCATTTGATCATGAGAAATTGGGAGTTCCTTTACTAAGGAAGAATGGGAGAGTGGGTATTGGAGGTCAAGTAGCAATCCCTGCCACAAACAGCAAGTGCAAAAGGTTTGCTATGTTCAAGCCATTGTGGCAGGAAATTAGTGAAAAGAGTAGACACACGTGAGGTCAGAGAAGTAGGAGTTTTTACAGGTTATTGTTAGGATTTAAAAAAAAAATTTTTTTTCTCAATGGAAAACCTTTGGAGCATTGAATGGAAACCAGTGGTATAGAAGATAAGATGATTTGATTCAGGTTTTAGAAAATTTACTCTGCTATGGAAAATTAACTGTATATGGGAGGATAGGAGTAAGAATAGAGACATGTGGGAGGAGGATATGCAGATTTATGGGAATTGATGATGGTGGTTGATTATACTAGAGCTATTGGCAGCTGGGAGAGTTAGACAAGGTCAGGTTTTAGATACATGTTGGGTATGAGTGTAAGACAAAGGGAAAATAAGAACTAATTACTGAAAACTTGGAATGCACTATGCGCCATTTGAAGCACTTTAGTGTATTGACTCACTAATAGTCATAATAATTTTATGCATAGGTCCTGTTTATTCTTATTTTACAGATGAGGAAACTGAAGTATGACAAAGTCAAGTAACTTGCTCAAGGTCACTTGGCTGGAATGCAGCAGTCTGACCCCAGTGTGTGTGCTCCTACTGCCACTCTCTCTGTAACCTTGAGGATGATGCTGAGTGCTTCACCTGAGTGGCTGGGCACCCTGTGGTTCATTTACAGAGATGGGTGGGCAAATCGGGGCAGGAGAGCCTATCTAATCTATAAGTGTTCACTTTGGGCCATGTTAATTTTAGTATTATTATGAAGAACTTTTAATTTTGAAATAGTTTAAGACACACATAGAGTTGCAAACATAATACAGAGCGTTCCTGTGTGTATTTCTTCAACAATAATATCTTTATTGGGCACTATGTTAATTCTAAGAGGTCTTAGAGATCTAAGTGGAGATTTCACTTCACGTAGCCAGTTGGATTACAGGCAAGTCTGCAGCTCAGACTGCAACTGAAGCTCTAAATTTGAGGTATAAATTTGAGATTCATCAATATATAGACGTAGAACCATGAGTCTGGATTGGAGCAACTGGCATTGAATTTCCCACAGATTTCGGCATCAGCATGCCCTAAGAGAGATTTAATTCATGCTTAGAATCTACTTACTTAAGAGGTACCTTTGATTATATCACCTATGTGCCAGGCACTTGATGGGGATTATGTCATTTAATTCCCATAGCAACTCAAAGGCGTGGGGCTTATTGTCCTTGTTTTTAGAGAGGCAAATAGAAGCTTATGGGAACCGCAAACAGTAATGAACGTGACCAGTTGAAATGCCAACACTGTGATGTCTCTCTCCAAACTTATGTTTTTAACTACTTTGATAAACCATTTGGAGGAGTTTTATGATAAAGAGTGAAATCAAGGTCAGTCCCAGCATTTGCTGATCCAACAGCATGGGAGACACCAATGATAGATACTCAGTGATATTCAAGGGAGCACTCTGAACACTAAAGAATGTCCTTTATTTTAACCTTGGATGACTATGGGGCTGATTTTCCCTAGAGAGCTCACTTTATCTTTGCTCTATCCAAGGTACTATTTCATTCATTCATTTATTCAACATACATTTATGGAACACCCGACGCGAGCCGAGCATTCTCCCGGATATTTAGAACAAAGATAGGTGGAGCACGGAGAGGACGTAGGTCCTTTAGGAGATTACAGATGTGAAGGTGGGAGGAGTCAACATTGTCTAATGATGGAGAAAGGGACAGGAAAGTCCTTAACCAAACAAGTACAGTGAAGGCTTCCCGCAGAAGTTGCCTGCTGTGGGCACATGGGTGTTTAGTGTAAATGCCTATTAGTTACATTACCTATGTAGAGTTCAGCCTTGAACAGTGAGATGGTTAGGGACACTGACCCTCCCGCCCCTATGCAGCCCAAAATCCATGTGTAACTCTCGACTCTCCCAGAACTTAACTACTAATAGCCAACTGCTGACTGGAAGCCTTAGCAACAGCATAAATAGTCGATCAACACATATTTTGTATATTATGCTGTATTCTTACAACAAAGTAAGCTAAAGAATGAAAATGGTATTAAGAAGATCATAAAGTAGAGAAGATACATTTACAATACTGTACTATATCAGTACCATAATTTTAATCATCTGATTACAAGCTGAATCATCAGTGTCAGCACCTACATCATATTATCTTTTATGATACAAAACACTGTAAATGTTATATGTATTATTAACACTAGACATCAAAAATGAAAAGATGAGATGAAAAAGAAATTCATATTCTCTATCGGTATAAAGATTCATGTACTGATAGTGAAGCAGCAGCAACATAATTGCTTTATGGTAGCCTGGTGTAATAGATATGATAGCTTCATGGTGGTAAGGAAATCTCTAAATAATTTTTGACTAAATCCATGTAGAAGTGGACCTGCATAGTTCAAAGCCCATGTTGTTCAAGGGTCAACTGTATATATTTTGTATATAGGTGTTATATCTATGTATATATACACACTATATGCGTATATGTGTTTATATGTTTTATGTATGTATCTATGTATTATATTTGTGTGTATATGTTTAAAATATTTAAAACCTATTCCACTCCATAGTTATATACTCAAAATAATTGAAAACAGATGTTTGAACAGAAACTTGTACATAAATGTTAATGGGAACACACTATTTGCAAAAGGTGGAAACAACCCAGATGTTTATCAGCTGATGAGTAAAGAAACAAAATTTAGTATATTCACACAAGACGATAATATTCAGCCATGAAAAGGAAGGAAGTACTACATACTACAAGAAGATACATACTACCACATGAATAAACCTTGAAAACATTATGCTAAGTGAAAGAAGTCAACACAAAAGGCCACGTACTCTATGGTTTCATTTATATGAAATATCCAGAGTAGGCAAATCCATAGTAGTTGCCAGGAATTGTGAGAAGTTAGGAATAGGAATGAATGCTTTAATGGGTATGCAGTTTCCATTCGGAGTAATGAAAATATTTTGGAACCAGATAGTGATGGTGGCTGTACAACATTGTGAATGTACTACATGCCACATACTTGTGCAGTTTAAAATGGTTCAAATGGTGGAATTTTTGTTTTTATATTTTGTCATTATAAAAATATATGTATTAAACATCTTTTGCTTTCAAAGTGGGAACTGAAATTTCTGGACTTCCTTTTTATTTTTAGGAAAGAGAGCATTGTAATGGGATAATTAATGGCAATATCTTGAATAGCTAAAAGTAATATACTGGGGCAGGCGTGAAATCTACCTTGGGGAGAAGAAGGAAATGTGACCTGATATTTGCTGTATATGTACTCTCTTCCAGGCCTGTGTGAAGTGCTGAACTAGGTTATCAATTTAATTACTCACAACAGTCTTCTGTTGTGGGAGGCACTTTCTGCATGTTACAGATTCAGAAGTTGAGGTTCAGGGAGTCCTGGAACCTGTCCAGTGCCTCACAGAAAGAGATGTTGTCCATATGAGTACCGGGTTTGTTGGATATTCTGCTCCAGGGGGACAGGCACCCTTTCTCCTTGTTCATACACCGTGGGGTTCCCAGGCCTTGAGGCCCGCCCCGCCATGGTGTATGTATTGAATCTGGTCAATGAATGGACAAGACCTTCAGCTGTGTAAAGTAGCACCATGTTTCCTGGCAATTGGACCACTCTGAAAAGATCAGTTTTGAGGGAAAAGATGACATTTGTGCTGTTAGGTAAATCTGTATCACTTGACGTAGAGTAAAAGAAAAGTCAGGAAAAAAAATATGGCATTTCTGTTTCAAAAGCATTTCAAGCCACCTTTTTCAAGGTGTTTAAGTCCTTTTGTGATATGAGGGGAAAGGAGAAATATGTAAGCAGTTTGAGATTGATTTATGGTCCTTTTAAAAGTCTTTGTAATTTTTCAGTCAACCAAACAAGGCAGTCTATGAAAATAACTTTAGCTGGTATAGATCAGTTTGTTGGAATGTGGTCCTGTAAACCAAAAGGTTGTAGGTTTAATTCCCAGTCAGGGCACATGCCTGGGTTGCAGGTTCGATCCCTGGTTGGGGTGCATACAAGAATTTGATGTTTCTCAGGTCAGTGTCTCTCTTCCTCTCTCCCTCTCCCCACCTCACCCCCCGCCCCACCTTTTCTAAAATGAGTAAGCACATCCTCAGGTAAGGATTTAAAAAAACTTTATTTGAAAATCAATCCTCCCCACTTTTTGCAAAATTGCCAGTTGCTACTTATAATCCCTCAACTTTGAAAACAACATTGCAGATACGAGATGTGAGGCTCTTAGGGTCTTCATGGTAAATCCCAGGCACAGCACACAGGGATGCTGGGACTTGGCTTCCTGGAAAGAAGTGGCTGGTGTGACCAACAGCGCTTACTTTTCCCTGCAGGTTCTGCCTGGAAGCAATGATTTAGGACAGCTGTTTGAGAAATCTAGAAAATCACCAGAGGAAGGAGAGAATATGCATGAATGTTAGCCTTCCTGTAATACAGGGTGGGGCAAAATAGGTTTACAGTTGCTGGTATGGAAAATAGTACAACCGTTAATAAATAAGAATACAAAGATAAACTGTGTTTTGTGTGCTCACAACTATAAACCTACTTTTGCCCACCCTGTATAATGGCCATTCTATATGGTTTAGAACCTACATTCTTAGCTTTATGCTTATGCTTTAGGCCTAGAATTAAGAAGTTGATACATTTTTTTCCTCTGGTACTCCTGCCTGCTGGTGGCCTTTAAAAGTTGCAGGACTTAATGTTAATGATTGATGTCAAAGCTGGGAGCTAATAGCTGTGTGTTTGATAGCCATTTAATTTTTTAACCTTGAGAGGATTGTGGGAATATTTAATGGTCCAATTACCCATATTGTCAGTTGAGGGAGCACTCCCACCACAGCATGAAAGAGTCGGGTCTGTCAGGGTAGCCCAGAAATTCCCCTTGTGGCTGTTCTTCTATTTACAGCAGTGAGAAGACAGCTCAAAAGCAGGGTCCTGCTTGTGAGGAGGGAATTAGTCTGTTCGGTTGGGGAACAATTGTAGGTATATGCAGTGTGTTATCAGAATAACTGAACAGTGTTTTCATAAAGAGGATAGTTTCATTATCACATTCTTGTTTTAATACTGTCATAATAGCAGCTGGAGCACATACGAATTAATTTGCATGCAGATAGGAATTCTGGACAGCTTGGTAGCATAATTACTGCATAACATACGTTGCTAGTGAGAGCTGGAGCTTTTACTAGAGGTATGCTCGTGGGACCCATCTCCCTGACTTTGTTAAGTTTCAAATGATATACAAGCAAGAAGTAGCCATTTCAGTGATGCCCCATTTGTTTTACAGGCACTCTCTTCCCAAGTTATCTTAATATGTACCGCCATTTTGGCAAAATATGGCAGTGACGTCAAAACCTTTACAGTGAACTGAGCGTCAAGAAGAGCAGAAAAACAAAACAATCAAGTATCCTGTTGCATTGTTGGAGTGCAAAAACGAAATAGATGTTAACTTGCAGTTTTACCTAATTAGGACACTGTAAATTATGATGAAAATAGAGAGTGTGAGATTAATTTTTGAAAACTAGGTAACAAGAGTCTATGTTGCTTTTGCAAAGATTAGGAAACCTTTTTTCTATACGTATTTTCTAAAAACTGCCATCTCTCCCTGGCTGTGATTTGGTAAAGGCACTGCGGTCCTCAGGAGAGTGAGCATGGGGAGGACAGTGTCATCATGCCCTGACCCCATTCCACTCTCGTGTGGCCAGTCGTGGAACTGCGCGATGTCTGTTTGTTGTCACACCAAGCACAGTGACTGAACATGGTAGGTGCTCAGTAAATACTTGTATAATGAAGAAGTGGATTCTTATCATAAGACCTGAGGATGTTAAGAATTAGGCACATTCTATATCACTGATGAGATAATTGTTTTGTTCTCCTTTCTTTTTCATAAATTTTTACACATCAGAGTATCTTTGTGATTGGAATACTCCATGATATTAATCTCAAAAGATACTACAGGGGAACATAAAGATTTATTTCAGACAACAGTCCATATTTTAAGTTAAGATGTCATTGCATTTTTACCTTCTTAGAAGCTCCTTTAGTGGACTCGAAATCTCACTATTCTAAACTTAGTATTCACACTTCTCAGATTACTATTGATCCTTCAGTGACAATGAAATATATGGGTATAATGAGTTTATCTTAATTCTACAGATTGTCAAAGTAGTCCTAACATTAGCTGATTATTTTGTGCAGATGACCACAGTACAGCAAGTTGTGTGCTCGGTCATAAATACTATGTGGGGAAAGAGGAGAGAATAAACAACTGAGAGTTGATGGAGTTTATGAGGATATCAGTTGGAGCTGTTGATTGAGGAAGGTGTTCTCTTCAGCACATGCTGGAATTTTCCTAAAATGTTACCCACAAATGAGGCAGCTATGACATCAGGATAGAGGGCTGGCTGCGACTGGAGAACTTGCTGCTGAGGATCATGAGCTGGAAAGGCACCATGGACTTATTGTAGGGAGATGACAATATTTCAGTTTGAGTCTAGAGATGCAGTTCCAAGTAGCTGTTTAAAATCATGGTTGAGGGAGGTTGGAGCTGACGGAAGAGGAAACCATTTTTAGCCAACAGCACAACTGAACCTCTGTTTTCAAGTAATTGTTTCTGGAAGACATATGTGAGGCTGCACCTCTGAGACCTGTGGTCGTGAGGGCTTGCTCTGAAGGGCACAGTCTGCAGGTTTTGATGGGCTGGGCTGGGCTGGGAGCTCTGCCAGTTTTCCTAGTACATTTTCTGGATCACTGCCAGGCCCTTGTGGCTGAGCTCTGACCTCCAGAGGGAGCCCTTGCAGCTGAGAGAGCCAGAGTATGAGTGACCACAGGGAATTCTGCATGGTCGGACTTTTGTCCAAATATCCACCTGCCGTCCTCAGTCGTTTGCCTCAACTTGGTTAATAAGGACTACACCCTTGGGTATTCATTTGTTTTCACAGCAGGCCAGGAGAGCAGAATGTGTCGACACCTGTGGAGCAGGTCACATTTGCTCCATTTTTCTGTGTCTGTGTCTGTGTCTGTGTCATACAGGATCCCATCCCATTTTAGTATATCCAGCTGTAGAACTGAGTGATGCTCTGAATGTCCAGCATTTGCCCTGGAACTTTGACAAAAAACGGCTATATGCCTGTCACTTTTCTGTAAGTCAAAACAGAGTCATGGAACTGGAGGCTAACATTCATTAAGTCCTGGGAAGGACCAAGCTCTGTGCTAAAGAAACTTTCCCTTTCTTATCTCTGAGAACTCCCAAAACAATCTTATGAGCTGCTGATTGGGAGCTAGGACTTGTGTCTCAATTTGTTTTCTTCTTAGAGATCTAGGAGAGATTCCGTTGTTTCCAAAATGAGCGCAGCAGATATTTTCCACTGGGTAGTGTTATCTGTTTTCATTGTACACCACACTTTGTGATTTGAGAGTGTAGATTAAAATTTTAATTATGAAAGGTTGCTTTGGGAATAACAAAGCTACCCCAAAGGCCAAAACCATCCTTTCTTCTTTCCCTTTCTTAACCTTCGTTTTCCTTCTTCCCCCTCTATTTCCTTCTCTCCAACTTGCCTACACTCCCTTTCTCATTTCCTTCCTTCCTTTGTCAAAGCTTCATTGAGCATTGTCTTTGTAACAGCCACTGTGGTTACTTACAGCCTGTGTTTAATGTGATCATGAAATTCAAACTTCTGTTGATGTCAGGAGCAAGAAAATATCATCAGCTCTTCTGTAGTGAGATTTCCCAGGATGTGCACTCTGGAAATATTTGTGCTTGTTATCTTGAATGACACAACATTATGGAAGGGATATTTTAGCCCCTGTGGCCAATTTATGTTTGCATTTTAGATCTAGCCACTATTTCCAGTTTTTGCCAACACTGAAATAATTCTTTTCTTAGAATACTTCATGCATTTGAGTCCATTTCCAAGCACGTAGGAAAACAAAATTGGTACAGGTCGAGGTTTCCCTTGAAAGTCTCTTAATTTGCGCAGTATCTAACGCTGCGTGGGGCAGGGTGAGCGCTGTGAGGTGCTCATGGAGCTGAGGTCAGTGGGGGTGCAGCCTCTCACTTCCTGGTCACTCGGGACGGAAGATCGTTGGAGTGGAGAAACAACAGCACTCTTTGCCTTGCTTATCTACCTCACGTCCTTTCTTTTCTTTTCCCCCACTCCCTTATTTTCTGACTCCACTCATGAAGCTTGCACACATTAAATGATGTTTATAGTGATTGGCCTCTCACCCTTTCTTGTACCTTCACAATAGTGGAAGTAGAGCATTGTCTCCTTAAACATCCAGAGCAACTGAAGGATAATTTTCTACTCTTGAGATTAAATGGTAGGCATCCATTGGGCCAACAACACTAGTGACTACACATGCATTAACAATTGATTATGGTGGAAAGGCTCTTACTAGAAATGATATGTATGCCCAGACCCCATTGTTAGCTCCTTGAGGATATACATGCTGGTTTTAAACAAGTTAACAGATCATTTCAATGGAGAATGGTAAGTTCTGTGATGCGGGAAAGGGGTGGATGCTATGAGAACCCGTAATATTGATACCCAGCCCAGCCTTTGTGTATCAGTCAAGGATTCCTTGAAGAAGTAATGTCTGAGCTGAACCTAAAGCCAAAATAACATATGGAAACCCAGCAGTAATCGGCAGTATAGTGTTTTCTGTTAGTGGAATAACAGGTGTAATGTCTCCAAGTGTAGACAATCATAGTAGGTGCCACATTGGGCTAAATTAGCCAAGACTCCCATACCTTTGGAGCACTTACTTGGGAAGGGTGTGCAGAGAGCCAAGAATGCCAGGTTTGGGGTCTGATTGCTGGCAGATATGAGTGGATTAGAAAAACTTTCAAAAATTTCAAGAATGGTGTTGGCAGACCATTGGAGGACTTCAAACGGGAATGATATACAAGAGAGGACCTCCCAAAATGGAATTTATTTATTTAAAAAAAACTGTATTCTTACATGTTTAAACTTCAGTCATCTTCTAAGTCCTGTCCATTTGATGTAATACACCTATTGAGATGTTTGTTTCCACTGCTCAAAACAGTTTTTGAACTCATCTATTTTGATGCCTTTTAGTGCTTTTCTTGTTTTTCATTTTACCTCTTCTATATCAGCAAAGCATTTCCCTTTGAGGGCTTTTTCATTCAGGGAAATAAAAAATGTTGCTCAGGTTGAGATTGACTGAATAGGGAGGGTGTGGGTCATGGGGATCATGCTGGTTTTGGTCACAAACTGCTGAACACAGTGCTGTGTGGCCAGGTGTGCTCATAAATCATGAAAAGGGCAGACACGTTGTGTCTTCAAAAAAAATTCACTGAAACCAAACGCAGCCTCTCATGACAACACCAGCTGGTTCACTGATACAGATGGGTTCCTAGAAAGCCCACCTATCGGAGGAGGCCTGTACTACAAGGGGCCTGCACTCCAGAAGATAATTCCAGGGTTTTTGGGGATTCCCCCGTAATTACATTTGTATTTGCTGTTGTCTCCTGGGTCTAGAAAGTGTGCCCTACCTCATAAATCACTGTGATATTTCATCCTAATCTTGGGTCTGTGGAGGAGGAAAAATTAAGAACAGGAATATTTTCTTGACACTAAAAACGTAAGTAAGCTGACTGTGGCATTAGGGAAAATGGTACTCAAAACCTATGTTTTTTCCCAAAATATATGCCAGGGAACACTACTAGTCCTGTGAAATACCCAACAAAGAAAGAATTGGATAAAAACTCTCAGTGAATATCAGCACATTAAAGACTTTGATGGAGTCTTGCTGTAAAGATTTTAATTGGATTAAACCTAGTGCTTTCCAAAATTATTTGACTCTGATCTCTTTATTGATGAAAATATGGTAACATTTGCAGGCCATGCTGTGGGAGAAAACAGAGTTCTTTGTGAAGACCATTATGGGAGTGAAGGAGGAATGAAACGTGTTTTTCTTTCCTCTCTGGTAGTATGTTCCCTTTATCTCTACCTCTCTGTAGCAATAAAAAGGGTTTGGGGAACTCACTGCTTTCTTAAGCTTAAGTAGCTATAAAGAAGACTAATGGAAATGATGGAGGAGCACACTCCAGATACATACATTCTGTTGAAATAAGCAATAAGTTTAATAGCCAATATAAATTTTTAAAAATAACAAAATTCTCATTTATGCTCCAGCAGATAAATGGTGGCTTCTTTGTAAAAATGATAAGTTTTATGGTTGCTAATTTGTAATGACTTTCTAACACGTTTCAACATTTTGTAGTTTAAGATGAAAACTTGACTCTTTACAATGCTCCCGTGCTTTAAATTACTCATTAACATATGATAAGGAATGTAACATGTGTCATAATCTAACAACCAGCAAATAGGAAGCTAAATCACTTAGTAACTCAGGTATGCATATTTACAGTAAAAGAGTGAATTTTCATTGTTCATGAATATTCGTTGTATTTACTCAGTAATACAGACCTCAAGTCAGTATTTTCTGAAATCTATATTTCACAAACTAATGGCATGTTAGCATACGTACTTAAATATTTATTAAACCAACTCTAAACATCTGTTGTACTTGCTTCTAAATCATGGGGTATTGATATTTTTTAAGCAACATTCCTTTTCAGCGAGTGTCCTCCCAGTGATGTATCTTGAAGTCTGGTTGTTTATAGAGATATATGGCAGTAGGTTTTTCTGTTTTGTTATAGCTATTAGGTCAGAAATTTTACTGCTTCTGGCTAAATGCCACAGAAAGACTTTTACTGTTAACATCAGCTCTCTGTTCAGGGTAATCTCTGTAATAAAGTGGAAGTGGATTGGAATATCTCAGCGATCTGTTATCAAGCCCAAGGTAATAAAGTGGGAAAGCGAACCTTCTGTTTGAATGTCCTCCACTGTGTGGTCCATGTTAGGTTGCATGTGTAGGGTTTGGAGTGGCGTTTACACTCATTTTCTGCCACAAAATTTTGATGGAATGATAAAATTACATTCTTTCTTTTATGGATTTACACAGCCTCATAAACCGGTGCCATTATAGTTTGACTTACTGAGTTAGCTAAAGTCTTTGCTAAAATACATGTGAAAGTGTTGAAATCGGGGGAAGGTGTGATGAGAGTTGGGACTAGTTAGCTCCTTTCTTTCCTACTGAGCTCCCCAGTCACCAGGGGCTTCTGAAAGGGCATTTGGTGGATCATTTACAACACCTTAAATACTGTTCTTGCTTTTACAAGGTGGGTGGATCAACAACTGTGGTTGTTGATTTCTTTGGGACTAATTCTTTTTGTAGCTCAGCTCTCAATGTGATAGAAATCAGGGAGTCATGCCATAGACACTTAGATTTTCCTTGTATATTTAATGGTATAGTGCCATTTTTTAAAAAGTGAAAATCAAATTCCTTTGTTAGCTCATTGTTTTAGAGAGCATTTTATTGTGTGTCAGGCACCAGCAAAACATTTTACATACTTTAACTCAATATAACCTCACGCTGTCTCAAGGAACCAGGAGGCCCTTTTATGAATCCCATTTACAGAAGAGGAAACTGAAGTTCGGGAAAAAATCCATTGATTTGCCTAGGGTCAGCTGTTAAGTGGCGTAGCTGGGTTCAAATAGCAAATCTTTCTGACTCCAAAGCCCAAGTTCCTAACCGTATTAATATAACACCTCCCAAATTAGTGCTTAGAATTTATTTTTTCTGTTATGGCTGGTCCAGGCCCCTGTGAATTCTCTATTGCTGTGTCACAAACCACTCCAGTACTTACTGACCCAAAACAATAACAAGCACATATTTTGTTCAAACACCTGCCCTTAGGCCAGGGCCCAGTGAGGTAGCTCCTGTCTGTCACATTACGAGTAGACTGGCTGATTCATATGGAGCCTGAGGGTCCACTTCTGTCCCTGTTGACTCCTGGGCCTGCAGGGCTGGGCTGGCCACTGCCTGAGGGCCCGGCTGGAGCTGCTGAGGGAAAGCTGCGGTTCCTCCCCATCTGAGTTTCTGCGGATACCACCCAGCGTGGCAGTTTCATTCTAAGAGCAAGTGTTCTACCAGGCCAAGTCAGAGGCTACAAGAATTCTGACTGGCCCTGGAGAGAACAGTGTCACTTCTGCCATATTCTCTTGCTCAAGTGACTTCACTGAGCAGATGCAAATTCAGATTCAAGGGGATTCCAAGTTTTAGTAGAAGGGATTAGTGGCTCATTGATCCTATCACAATGTATTACTTCAGTTACTATAACATTCTCTTAACTCGTTCCTCTTTCTATAGTGCAGTATGGAGTTTATTGTCAACCCAGCATACCCAGTGACCTCTCTAAAATCAGTCTGTAAGCTCTCATGACACTCCCAGTGAAAACCCTTCTGCGTCTTTCTGTTGTCTTCAGAGTAGGACTTGAAGTCCTTATGGTGGCCGGGTAGCCTACATCTCCCTTTGTTATCAAGTCTGTTACCTGTCTGATCTAAAATTTTACTCTTACCCCATTCATTCTGCTCCTTGCCGAGACTCATACACCACACACTTTCCTGCCTCGGGGCATTAGCATTTGCTGTTCCATGCTGTGCCTAGAACACCTCTGGGTTTTCTGCATGGTTCCCACTCTCACTATGTTTAGACCTCTGTGCACATTTTACCTTCTCAGTGAGCCATTCCCTGACCATAGAAAAGTGTGATTTTACTTTTTTCACCCAGAATTCCCAATCACTCTCACTCTGCTTTTTCTCCTTTATACTAAGTCATACTACTTGTTTATTAGCTTATTCATTGTGTATCTTCACCCACAAGAGTATAATCTCCATGAGGATAGAAATTTTGGTGTGTTTGTGGTTGTTTTTCTGTACACTAACACATCGAACAGCACCTGGCACATAGTAGGTTTTTAGTAAATAGTCATTGAATGCACAGAGGAACTTGATTTTAACATAGGTTTTACTTTTTCATAGTATTGATGTTTATGAAGTTTTTAAACTAATGCCTATAACTTATTGTCTCATAATGCTATAGGACATCATATCTGGCTTAACACACAGCCATTTGGGTTTCCAGGTCACACCGAGGAGCTCCAGGGTGAGACCGTGCTAATTCCCATTTCCTCCTACTTTTTCTTCCTGGAAACTTTAAAAGGGACTATTGTCTTGTGAGGTCATTAAGCCCAAAGTATCTTTCTATCAACAAATAACCGTGTAACTACTGCATGCCCAGGCTGCACTAGTCACTGAGGACATAGTGGGACAGACATAACCCAAGTCCTTATGATATTAATATCATGGTGAAAGAGATAACATGTAAGTGTACAAATACATGAAGTCCTTACAGATAGTGAATAGTGCTGTAAAATAAATCGACAGTGGTCTGAAGGACAAGTAGAGGGGACTAAGTAGGGTCAGGGAAAGCTTTGGGTTTAAGGTGGCCTTTAAGCTGAAACCTAGACAGTGGCTTCTGCTTAGTTTTAAGCTTCTGACTACAAGGATACATTCATTCAACTAAGGTTTATTCAGCACCCACCATGTGCTAGATACCATTCCAGGTTCTCGGGATTCAGCAGGAACAAGACAGATGAAACCCCTGCCCTCATGGGGCTTACATTCCAGTGTAAAAAGGTATTTTCTAAATGTCATCTATGGTCTACAATTAAAATATAATGTGTTAATTTGTAATGTATTAGGGTTTGGTCAAGGAAACAAAAATAGCATCAGCTATATCAACAGATGACTCTATGACATTAAAGGTAATTGGCCTTGGAGATCTCAAAAACCAGAATGGAAGCTGAGGTTATCCAAAGAAAATAATGCCACAGAGCAGCCTGCACTCTTAGGGAGGGAAAACCAAAATCAAGTCCTTGGGGTTTAATTCGGGAGGCTCAGAGGAGGGCTCAGCTGGTTGGGAGCTCAAACTTTAGAAGCAGCCCTGGCTTCCTGCCCACCCCGCATTGCTGGTACCTCTGGGATGGGGTGAGGTTGCTTTGGGGAGCTGTGGCCTAAACCAACTGCTAGTACCAGGTAAAGGGACCTTGCTGGGGACACACTGGCACCAAACAGCAGGAAGAAGCAAGGCTTTCCTCTCTTGCCTCCTAATCTTCCTCAGTTGGCCTCTATTGCACAGGAATTCTAGGAAATACAGTTTGCAGCCTTCTAATTCTAGCTTCACAGAGCTGTGTATGGAAGGGCAGATTGGGAGCTGAAGCTACTTTAATAATCAGAAAAAATGATGATATATGCTGTGGAGAGAAAGTGTAGGGGTAGAGGGGAGTGGGAGAAGGCTGTTGCAGTTTAAAAAAGACATTAGGGATCTCCTTACTGAGAAGATGACTAGTCTGCTTGGACCGCCATAACAAAATTCCCTAAACCGGTGGCTTTAACAGCGAGGATGGAAGTCCAGGATCAAGATGCCAGCATGGTTGGGTTGTGGTGAGGGCCCTCTTCCTGGCTGGCAGATGGCCCACTTTCTTGTTGTGTCCTCCTCAAATAGCAGATGGGGGGAATGGAGAAGGGAGAGGGAGAAGAGAGGGGGAAAAAGGGAGAGAGAGAATAGGAGAGAGGGAGGCAAAAGCTCTTTCTGGTGTTCTTTTTATAAGGACACTAATCTCATTATGGGGCCCACTCTCAGGACCTCATCTAAACCTAATTGCCTCTCAAAATCCCCACCTACAAATGCCTTTATATTGGGCTTAGGGCTTCAACGTGTGAATTGAAGTCAGGGGGAAGTCACAATTTAGTCAACAGCAGTGACATTTGAGCAAATACTTTAAGGGGCTTTGGGAGTAGCCATGAAACTATCTGGTGCAAGAGTGTTCCTCTGGCAAGAGTATGAAAGGCCCTGAGGCAGGAACCTGCTTAGGGTGTTTTAGGAATAAGGAGACCATCATGGCTGACACAACAGTGACACATTAAGCCATCAGGGGATCAGTTTTAGAGCTTAGGTTCAAATCAGAAAATACTGGGTTTTAATCCCAGTTCATCCCCCTCTTTAACTATGTGATGGCCTTAGGCACGTTAATATGTCCTTCCCAATCCTCAATTTTCTGATTTGAGAAGGGAGAATATTAAACCTATGCTCATGGTTGTGATAAGGTTTCAAGGGGGAAAGAATGTTGAAATACTTGCCCAGTGCCTGACATATAGTAAGTGCTTACTAAAATTTGATTGTGGTGGTAATAATCGTAAACCTGTGATATTAATTGATCACCTGCTATTACTGCTGCCGCTTCTGCTCCTCCCCTCATTACTACAATGGCTGTACTTATTTAATGATCCAGGGCTTAATACCTAGGGCAAGAAATTGCTTCTGATAAATTTTGAGATTTTTTTATTACAATCCCTCAACCCCACCTAAAGATTTCTGTAATGTGCATCAGTCAATACTTCGTTTTCCAATAAATTTTGTGAAGTTTCTCAGTTTCATTTTCAACATTCATGTAACCTAAAGCATGTGAGTGGCTGGTGTGCTAATATGCTTTCTCCTTGCAAAGTATTGGCGTGTGGTTGAGTGCTGATTGTAATGACACCTGCAGTGGTTAGTGACAATTCTGGGGCTGAGAATTTCCCCGAAGACTCCTGGCCTTTATCCCTGGGCCTGGCGTGCTGACTGGGGGCTTCAGGTCCTTCACTGTTGATAGTGTCCATTTCTAGGTGATGGGGATGCTTGTGTTCCTTGTGCTCTTCTGTGGGTTCTACATTTTCTACAGGATGCCTTTTTTTATATCGGAAGAGAAAAATAAGTGAGTAAGTGTTATTAGTTTCAAAGTTAGCCACCTCTACCCAAAATCTCTGATCAGGTCCTATTTTGTGACTTTTTTATTTTTTACTGCTTTTTTTTTAATGTAAATGTCACAAAGTGACACTAGCCAGTTTTCATTTAAGGGTTTAGAAAACCAATTGTTTTCTCTTAAATGTCTCATTTCCTGTTTTACCTGTATAGAACCAAAAATTTCTTCCACAAAATTTTGTGAAGTCACTAACTTTACAGATGACTATCTTTAATCTCTTATTACTCATTTCAAATGTAACATGTATTACATATAGAGATTAGAAGGAGCATTGTTCTGGATTTCTCAGAGGCTCATTTAAATACCCATTTGTTTTTGTTTCTTTTTCATTGGTTTGTTTTGAGAAGCCAAGTCTGTGGAAGGCCTTTGTGGCAGCGTCTGGATTTTTGAAAGATTTTGACTCTTGGTTCCCCTCTGGGCAACAATGTGGGCTTCCCAGAAGATGAGAGTGTAATTGCTAGGTAAATAGGTTAAGAGGCAGGTATCTGATGAAAATTCCTTGTAAGAGCTCCAGGACCATCTATCACATTGCCTGCCGACAGGGAGCTAATGGCAGTCAGACCCCACTGCCAAGTCCAGGAAATAAAGATCGTCTCTCCCCTCTCCTTGCCCTTGATCCGCAGGCGCTGGTGACAGGGATGATGAATTAGATGAAACCCAGGAGAGAGAACCAATAAGCATTGTGTGATAGGACATTTAATTAATATATATAAAATAAAGCAAAGCAGAAACAAATGAAACCACTTAATTTTTTCCTTTCAAGAGTAGGTTGTTTATATGTCACAACAGAGATGGTGTTACCTTTTAATGACTTGCTCTTGAAATTCCTGTCTCTAATAAAAAGTCATTGATTTGATTCTTGATTTGATTTTATCTGGACTCACATTAGGTCCAGTTTGTATAGATGACAAGGGCATCATTTGCATTCTTGGATTAACGGGGAGTCTGGAGGCTTAAACTGATGTCTCTATCCTAGAAAGCAGTGCACTCACTCACCGGACATCCCTGAAGCAAGGCTTGTTTGAAAGTGCCAATTTCTATTAGATGGAGACATAGAATAATTATTGTTTTATATAATAATCATTCTTAGTAACTTATAGTAATAAAGATTTCCACTTGATTTTACATTTTAAAAACTGTCCACTTGTTTTCTAATAATACATTTGATACTTCATGTAGTATTCTAATGAAATAATTTTTTAAAGGAGTGAGTGTGCATGGAGACCGATTTTTAATTTATCACATTAGCACAGACTTCTATTCATTGTTGTTCTCATTTTCTAAGTATTAGTACTTTTTATAATTTCACCTCTACAAGCTACCTAATTTGGCTTAACAGTCAAAGTGAAAAATAATAATTTATAGGACTCATCTATTTGAAAAGTGTAGCCTGTGACATAAAATGAACCAGAATTATGGCAAGAGAAATACTACATAATGAGAGAATATAATTGCTCATTGAGAAGTGAACTAATTCCAGTGAAGACAATTGCAGTTAATCAACAGGGTCTAGATCATTTAGCAATTGTTCCAAGTTCTTATTTTCTGGGATTCTGACTTAGAGTTACAGAGATATTTGGCAACCATTAGATGAGGTAATGGATAGTCTCAGGGTTGAGGGGAGGCAAGGAAGTAATTCAGTTTTCTGAGAACCTGCTGATGTCATCATTTCAGGGGGAAAAGTATAAGTTGCTCATGAGCGATCGAGTCTCAAGGGTGAATTCAGCTGCCTAGGAAGCACCCCTCCTTAAGTGATGTTCAAATGCTCAAGTTTCTGTCTTTGCTCATAAGACACTTTTTGAATGTTAAGGCCTTTGTTATTGGTAAAGCCTTTGCAGGGTAAATGCTGGTATTACCAAAAAAAAAAAAAAAAAAAAGAAAAAGCCCAAGTATAAACATGGAAAGAAACATCCGGTTTTTACACTCTTCAACTCAGTAATGCTTCAATACTATGCCGAACTATAATCCTAGAGATTTTACTATTCCCTCTATTTTCTTTTATACTATGAAAGCAGTAGTACACAGTAAGGAGACACATAGCTAATACAGTAGTTTATCTTTCATTGGTGCAGGCTTTATATACACATTACACAATATTCCTTTTTCTTTGCTTTGACATGCAGTACATATACTTGATGGAAGCCAAAATTAAATCTACACAGTGTTGAATATCTGGCCATATGCCTGAGAAGACTTCAGGAACTATCATGCCGAGGTCAGCTGAGAACCAGCCTATTTGTTAAATCAACACAAACCACTTTTCTCTTACATTCATCTTGACTTGCTCTTGTGATTATATTGTCTTAGTATTAGATTTATGTTGATTTCTCTCTTTATATCCAATCACACTGTGTTTGTTGGGCACAGTGTTTGTTGAATAATTATGTATCATATCCATTGTGTGATACATAGTTAATCATGAAGAATAATATAATATGAAATTAGGGGACTTGAGGTCCTTAAATTAAGACATTATATTCCAACAAATAGTAATTTTCTTATAGGTAGATACCAGTGCTCAATAACAAATGGTGAACTACTATTATGGTGTTTACAGGACATGCTGATTTTGTGATTTCTTAGCAAAGGATAACCCAAAGGATTGTGGTTGGGAGTTGTGTACATTTGCATGAGAAGCTTTGAAAAATGGTGATTAAGGAGAGAAAATTTTGTGAAGGTAGGGAAAAAATACCCCTATTGGGAGCACTGAATTAGACATTATACATAGAAAATCTATGTTCAATGTTAGCAACATAATAAAAGATCAATAGCTTGCTTCTTTCCTTTCTTTAACAACTGTTTTTCTTTAAAAGCAGAGTTTATGGTGCTAGTGATGGTGCTTTCGTTGTTATTGTGGCCAATGTTCATTGAATGCATATTATGACCTAACTAAGCATTTTCTTTATGTTGTCTTTTATAATCCTTACACAACCTTGTGAGTCTGGTATTATTAGAGATGAGGAATCAATACCTAAAATGCTTAACTTGGCTATGGTTGTACAGTTTGTACATATCAGAGCTGGAATTTGAATTCACCAAGTCTGATTTTAGATTATTTTAACAATTTCTTTTTACTGCCATTCTGGGAGAACTCTGGAACCCTGCAATTTTTAGGAAAATAATATAACATGGTCAGTAATTTCTCATCTCACACTTGTTCTTGATTCATATATTAGAAGAACTAACTGAGGGGGGCTACTAAATTGGTAAAGAATGAATCATTCTGTGAATGTATTACTTATGGAAATGTAACAGTTTCTCTACTAAATTATGATATTCTTGAGGACAGAGACTTTTTTCCTATCTCTGCATCTCTATAGTTTAATAATATTTTAACAGCTTTATTGATATATGATGCACATTCTATAAAATTCACCCCTTTAAAGTACACAAATCAGTATTTTTATTATATTCCCAGAACTGTGGAACCACTGCAACTATCTAATGTTAGAACGTACTCATAGCCCCCAAAAAGCTATGTACCCATTTGCAGTCACTTTTTATTTTTTTAAGCCAAAGAGAGAAAGTGGCCAAATAATAGAAACATTCTACATTGTGTATACAAAGTCCCCTAATTTGTGGAAACTTGATTTCTTAATTAACTATTAGCTTTTCATCAAATTTACCATTTTCTTTCATATGCTTTTGAAATTATCTGGTCAAAATAATTGGAATTATACATTCAATTTTATACAATCAATTTCTGTCATTAACTCAGATAAAGTAAAAATGATTACTTATCAAAATAGAGGTTTATCTGATCTAATCCGCCTTTGTCATAGGTAGCCTATCGTACTAGTATATGGCACTACTGATTTCTGGAGTTCCTTTTTGGGCAAGAACACCTCAGGATACCCTCCTCAGAAGTTGATTTTTGATAAGCGTGTCTCTAGTGTTGGAGGATTTTTATCTTTTTTTTTGAATGCTGAATATTTGAAATGAATCAAATGATAGCTTGAGGATTTTCAGTTTCCTGTTTTTAATGAGTGCAGTGGTTTCCATGAGTTTATGTGTGTCAAAGTTTCCTCCCTCGCATAAAAGAGGAAGGATGATTAACAGTCAAGTTCAGGTTATTACTTAACTTTCCTGTTGAATGGATTCTGGCCTAATTTACCTCGTTATTCTGGTTAAGAAGCAGTGAGACAATTTGTGAAAGCTTGGGTTTTGGATCGAGGGAGTCATGGAGAAGGATATTCTTCCCCATGCTCAACTCTCTCAGCACCCCTTTCCTTTCTTTGATGAACACAGGTGATGATTTATTCACCCTCAGATAAAGAGCTGTGAAGGTTCAGCTGTCCTCCCACCCCCACCAGTTTGTTCCCCGATTCTAATATGTACTTTGAGTACAGTAGCTTTTGTGGCTATGTGCAGTTAAATTCTGGGTTCAAATCCTAGCTCTGCCACTTGCCCAGCTGGGTAATTTTGGGTAAGTCACCTCATCTCTCTATGTGTGTTTTCTCATCTGGGAAGTTGGGGTAGTAGTGAGTGGTACCCACCTTATAGACTTGTTACAGTTAAGTGAGGTAGCACATATAAAATATAAATGTTGGGCCAAAGTACAGATTTTTAATATGAACAAAATTTTACGTGTCTTAAATTTACAAAAGTTTTTGCAACTTTGCACAGGAGTCCATTTGTTATCTTGTAGTTATTCTGTGAAATAGTCAAAGGCAATGGTTACCCTTCTTGTTTCACAAATAAGAACATGTGAGTACATAAAAACAGGAACTGTCCAAGGTTAGTGACATCATTTATTTAGTAGCAGAGCTGACACTAGAACTTGATTCTTCTTATTCTAGTTCTTTTCTTTTCAGTTGCTGCCTTTGTTTATTTTGTGGAGCTGTTTGTTTGCCAAAGGCTTTCATAGGAAAAATATACACTCGTTTTGTATCATAATGTGATTCATTGAGCGGTCTTTGGGTGGATATCTAAGGAGAAAGGTAACATGCTCAAACATCTAATAATGAAGGACAACTGGCCTCCAAGAAAAGGACGTATGGGCAGTTTGAATCGTTCCTATTGAATTGCCTTCAGCTGAGTAGTTCACTGGATCTGGCACTCAGAATTTCTCCTTTCTCTTCATCCTAAATCACAGTTGTAGAGAAAAACTGGAGACCAGATCAGTTGTTTGCCATCCCTGACATCTGGGGCACTTTTCTAAATTATCAGCGTAATGGAATAAATGCCAAGTCCTTACTTATTTCAAGTATTGTAGGTATGATTGGTTAATGAGGTTTCTGTGCCTCCATCATACAGTGTTCATATGTGTAAGACGGAACCTGAAAGGGTCTTCTGTTCCCAAGCATGTGAGTTGTAGCTGGCATGAAATAATTCTCTTTACACGCCCACTCTTGAACAGCTTGGCAATATTCCACTCAAGACCTGCATAATTACTGAGTGTTTTATGTGAGTGTCCAGGACAGAAAGATAAGGGTACTGTTTCTGACCTTTTTTAGGATTGGAGGTTTGGAGAGGGAGAATGACCAGTTAGTCACAATGGTGTTTCTCAAAAGGATCAATTTGTGTTGCCTGTGTATTAATCAGGATTCTTCAGAGAAACAGGACCAGTAGCCAGTAGGGGGTGTGTGTGTGTGTATAGATGCGCGCACGTGTGTGTGTGTGTGTGTGTGTGTGTGTGTGTGTGTGTGTGTAGAGATACTAATTGATTATAGGAATTGGCTCATATAGTTATGAAGGCGTAAAGTCCTACAATCTGCCCCTGACCTACTGGAGAACCAGGAGAACTAGTGTAATGTAGTCTGAGTCCAACGTCTGAGAACCAGCAGAGCTGATGCAGTAAGTCCTGGCCTGATTCCAAAAGCCCTGGAACCAGGAGCCCTGTAGTCTGACGGCAGGAGAAGGTAGATTAGTGTATCAGCTCAAGCAGAAAGAGCAAATTTGCCCTTCCTCTGCTGTCTTGTTCTATTTAGGCCACCAATAGATTGGTTGATGCCCATTCTTATCGGTGAGGGTGAATTCCTTTTCTCTGTTGACTTCATGCTAATGTCTTCAGGAAACACTGCCACAGACACACCCAGAAATATTTTTTTACCAGCCATCTGGGCATCTTTTAACCCAGTCAGGTTGACACATGAAATTAACCTTCATACCCTGTGCGGAGTTCTTGGGAGTGAAGAAGCGAGAGGCCATAAGTCACGATCACCATGTGGAACATTAAAGAACACATTGACAGCTTCCAAACTTTGGTTCTAGCGCCCCTAGGATCAGGGTACCCTTCTTTGTTTCTTTTTATTTTAATCAGTCATGTTCTTTTTTAGTTGCTTTTCCATTTATAATGAGACATCAATTCTGATTGGACACAGGCCCAATAGATCTGAGCTCTTTGAAGATAGGGACCTCCTTACCTTCTCCGCTTTGTTCTGCTGGAACCACAGTAGAGCATGCACGCGCGCGTGTGTGAGATCCTCAGTGACACTAATGACAGTTTGAGGTACATTCATTCCTGTGATCATTCTGAGTAACACAGCTGTCACATCCAAGATTAACAGTATTATGGGTTTTCAGCCCCGTCCTTTGCCCCACCATCCCTGCACACACCGAGTTTGAGCCACAGAATATTCCCAGTCCTTTCTGTGGCTCCCTCCACCTTGTCCAACACTCTCCTGTTGTCACATTGGAATTTTTTATGCTTTTTAACATCCTCTTCTCACCTGGGTCTTCTTACATGTAGGTCCCTTTGATGGGAGCACAGAGAGTCTTCTTGAATTTCTCCTTAATATTACTTACGTTCGTTGTTGTGATTACTTGCTTTTATCCTCCCCACAGAAACTTTAAGCTTTCTCGGAGAAGGGTCTGCACTGTCTTGTTCACCCCCATCATCTTTATACGGTATGCAGCACATACTTTTCCTTTTTTTTTTTTTTTTTTTTTTTTTTTTTTTTACTCTAAAGGCTTTTTACTCTTGCCAAGCCTCAGGACTATGAGTTACTGAGCAATTCTCTTGCACCTAGTAAGTGCTTAATCAATAGTAGCTATTAATAATTTTACTGTTCTCTGTTCTTTAATGAGGAAATAGTTTCAATAGTCATGTTAGGGTCAAGTCTTGTGCTTCCCATCATTAGCTCTTTTCTCCCTCTTCTCAAATGCTTTCCAGTTGTTCCTCTTATGCCTCAAAGTTATGGACAGTCAGTTCAGGTCCCCCTTTCCAAGGGATGTGGGTGTGAAAGGACACAAGAAAGAAGCCAGGTGAACGTGTATTAAACACAGGCATATTCTCTTAGGAGAAAAGGTCTGTTGGTCTTCTTTCCTCAGTTCCCTGAAGATACTTCATGTTAACTAGCAGTATTAATGACACAAAAGTTTCAGTAAAAGTGAGTGCTTTTATTTTAAAAATTCAGGAAGATCACATGTAGCGCACATATGAGTGGCTGCACATGTGAGTGCCTGTGCCACGTTGGAGGCACAGAGAAAAGTCGCTAGTGTTTTGAGTCCCTAACATGCATAAGGCTGTGGTCAATATTTGTAGCTATCCTTTCCATATATCTGAGGAATAAAGAGATTTATATCCTTACTGCGATTGATCAAGCTCCTTGATAAAAAGGTACCTATTCATGGAGAATAGTTTGCACTGGTACATGCTGTGAGCTTTATAATTCTGTGAGGATGAAAAGAGGACAATATCATCTGTGAATTGGAGCCAAGGAGTCAGGACTTCCCTTCAGGGGAAAAACATAAAGATCGCGTAGCTGCAGAGTGTATGCTCTCTTCATTTTTCTTTCGAAACAGGATTGAAATAGTACACAGGCAGAAAACTAGCCAGAATACAGAAGGTTGCATTAACTGAAAGCCAGGATCCAAAGAATGATTCAGGTTAAGCTTTGATGATATTTTGCATGAATACAAAATAATACATAATGTAGCTACGTCATAAGCATAAAGATTTTTCTCCGTGAGCATACCTCCAAGAATGGTGTTGAAATTCACATCCCAGTTTTTCAGCCAGCCAAGTCTAAGTCAGCTGAGTATCAACTACTCCTGCTATTTGTTTCAGATGCTTAACTACTTACTGGACACTGATGGGGTCTGCATCAGGGGAGCCTGGTTGGATGCTTGCACAGAACCCTGAGGTGTAGATATTTTATTATTTCCATTAGAATTTTTATCTTAAATTCTTACTTATTTTTTATTATTTCCATCTTCACCTGTAGGTGAGGGAACTGAGACCGAGAAAATTTAGCAACCTGAATTCTTGTAGGGGTGTCCAACCTTTTAGTGTCTCTGCGCCACACTGGAAAAAGAAGAGTTGTCTTGGGCCACGCATTAAATACATCGTGACACATAATCACAAACAAATCTCATAGTGTTTTAAGTAAATTTACGATTTCATCTTGGGCCATGTCCACAGCGATCCTGGGCTGCACATGGCCCGTGGGCCGCAGGTTGGACACTCCTGTGAGAGTAAAGTGGACGAGCTGGACTTGGAAACTAGGTTTTTCCACCTTCACAGCAGAAGCCCCCACTCTATGCTGATGCTTTCCCAACTGTCAGAGATGTAGCTCTGGAGATTCTTAAATCGATTTTAGTATGATGTGAGATCATTTTAGGCAGTGTTTGAGATACTGCCTGAACATTCAATCCAGTAGTGAGAAGCTGATTTTTCTTATTATTTTTAAAATCCTTATAAGTATGTTAAGGTCAAAGTCTCTGTTTGGTACTAATAGGTGTCTAACACCTTTCTAATGTGTGCTGGTTTCCCTTTGTAATAAGAGAATGCAGATCTCAGGCTTAGCGCCTTGGGCTCTGGAAAGAATGGAATAGCTTTATTTTATTATCATATTTATTTGGAGTTACTATTTGTGGCAGGGTAAAACTGATTCTTCATTTGAGGCAATGCAAAATGATTTCTTTTAAAAGAATTACAAGCACTAAAGTTCACCCTTTGATGTCCAGTTTTGTAGGCTTTTAGAAAGGTATAGCCCTTCAGCCTCGATGGCAGTCAGGATCAGCACGGCTCTGCCTCCCCTGGTTCCCCGAACTGTCCCTTTGTAAGCACCTCCAGCCCCACCGCTGGCCGCCATGGTTAACCCCCCTCGGAGTCTCCCCTTTCATAGATTATCATTTAAATGGAATCACACTGTATGTGGCCTTTTGAGTCTGGCTTTTCCTTTCCTTAGCACGTGTATTTGAGGGTCACTGTGTTGTGCTGCAAGTGTGTTGTTTGTGGAGTGGTGCTCACTGTAGGGATGCACCATTCACCAACCAGAGGACATGTGGGTGGTTTTTTCAATTTTGTGCAATTATGCAGAAAGCCTCTATAAACATTTGTATACAGGTTTTTGTGTGAACTTAAGTTTTCATTTTTCTAGAGTAAATACCCAGGAGTGTGATCATTGGGCCATGTGGTAAGTTTATTTTGACTTTTAGCAAACTGCTAAAATCTTTTCTTGGTGGCTATACGATTTTGAATATGGGAGTTCCATTTACCCACTGTTTTTACCAGTGTTTGGTGTTGTACGACTTGTTAAAAATCATACTAATAGGTGTATAGCAATTAATGACTTCCTTTTTACATGAATGAATATATATATCCAGTTTGTTTTGAAGAGAAGATATTGAGTAAATACCATTGCTGGTCCTGAGATACGGCCCAGCTGTTTGCATAGGTAGCTGAGTGAACATCATGTTCAACTGTGCTCCAGCTCCATCAGCTGGAGGATGAGCAGCGTGAAGGTGTCCCAGGTATCTAACTGGTTTCAAGCAGTGCAAGCACTTGTTTTATTATAGGAAATTATGCTCTTTTCTTAACATGGAATTGAGGTAACTATAATTTCTGAAGTCTTATTGTTCAGTTCTGATAAGCAGGACCCAGATGAAGGTAACATCAAGTGATATTGAGTATTAGCAGCTTAATTAACCCTCACAGAGTAATGCTTCCTCTGTTAGCCGTCTGGCCTTGACACAGTTTTGTTAGGTGCTTGCCAGGAACCTGATGGTGTCAGGAACATGGAACCAAAGGAATAGTGTGACAGCACCTCAGCTCTAGGATATTTTTGTTACCTCAATTGGATATTTCAAGAGAATTTTCCAGTTGAATAAGAAGAGAGAGCAAATGAGCTCCGAATATGGTTTCCTTTCTGTAGCCATGGTTTGTGGAGTTGGATAAGGAAGGTCACTTTCTGATTTCCTTTGCAAGGGCCACTCAAGCCAGGTACATTAAAAGTTTATGAACCGTAAAATGTGCTTAAGAAGCAAGCAGCCACTCAAGCTTTTAAGGAGCAGACTTGTGGGGGGTATTGCTAATTCATACTGAGGCATTCAGTAGGGCAGAGCTCAAATTAATTAAGTTATGATCTGGGGGTGGAAAGGGTTGATAGTACTTATCATTCTGGTGAAAATCTTGTAGGTATTTTAAAACTTAAAGAGGACTCTGCTTAAGTCAGTTTGATGTTTAAAACACAAAGTGAGGCAGAAAAGTAGTACCACTTCATCTCCGCTTTATTTGTAGTAGTTCCAGCTAATGGCTATAGGCAGGTATTGTTGACATTGATGCTGTCTGTCTGGGAGCTGGGAAGCCTTGGCACATGTGTATGTTTGACTCAGCTAGAACCTATACTTTTGTGGAGACTTCTCAATGAACTAAGTTATTATTGAAGATATTTGAATAGGATGCCCAAGAATCAGGTCTGTCAAGATTCCTTAAACAATTACTTTATTCAATTCATAAAATGCTAAAACAATTACATACACATGATACAATCCAGAGTGAGAGGTATCTAAATAAAGTAGTCATTTCCTTTCTTCCCATTTCAGAACCCACACTCCTAAGGTTACCATTATTAAAGTTTTAGTATTTTTCTACCCTTTTAACTATTTATTAACCAATAAAATGTGCAGAGTCCATAGGACTTCCTTTTTTATTTTTCAATAAAATGCAGTGACATTTTTGCATTTTATTCTATAAATTGTATTATCACTCCACATCGTAGACATTCCATTTGGTAACTGCATGTAGATCTAACTATATTTTACAAAGTGAACAAAATTTTAAGGATGAAAATACCATATTTCATTCAATCATTCTTGTATTCACGGGCACTTAGATTTTTTTGTTTTGGAGGCTGCTTTTGGTTTGTTGTTGTTTTCTACAAACCGTGCTGTCACAAATATCTACGGAGGTTTTCTTTCTAAGAGAATATAGCCAATAGGAACCAAATAGAATTTTGGGTATAAAACAGAGTTAGACCAGATCATTTTTCAAAGCACATAAGAGTTTTTTTAAAAAGAAAGCATTCCTGTGTGAGTGTCTGCTGTTTAAGTATGATCCTTGCTATTATTTTGAAAGCAGAAGTGCTTTGTGGACCATGAGCCAGGTACAGTGCAGTGCAGGCAACTCAAATACCTTTATGGTTTAGAGATGGCACTGTCCAATCCAGTTGCCCCCCAGCCACCTGCTGCTTTTTAAACTTCTTAAAATTGAATTCCTCAGTCACAATAGCATTTATCCATAGCCACATGTGACTATGTTAGGCAGCACAGATATGGTCCATTCCTGTAACAGCAGAAAGTTCCATTCTGGGATGGTTTGAAAGGAGGGATGCTAAAGTCAGAATTTCTACTTTCAAATCATCTTACTGCCCAACTTTACTTGTTATGTGACTTTAGGCAGGTTACTTCTCTAATTCTCAGCTTCCTCATCAATAACATGAGTATAATAGCAGTCCTTCTGCCTTTCTTGTGAAGATTATGTACAATAGTCTAAAGTGCTTAACACCTTGCCTAAGAGATACATAAGGAACCGTCCAATAAATGGAAGTTACTATTCTTTTCTTAGTATTTGATAATCTTCTGTTTTCTTCTTGAAAGTGAGAGGTGCACACTGTGTTTATTTATTTATTTAAAGCTAATAACAACAAGATCTCATTGGGCCAGTTTCTAGCTAGATGAGCAGAAGGCAGTGTTGTAGGCTGTAGATAACCCCAGTTTGTCAGCCTGGTGATTTTTTTAATATGCTGTCCCTGAAAAACATGATAGAATTTGTTTTACATCTCTTCTGCCAGGAAGTAACCCTTCTGGCTTTGTTAGAAGCATGGTTTGTAATAATTGTCCCCACCCCAGATGGCTCCTGAAAACCCTTTGAAATGCCATCTGCCAGGCGTGTGTCCAGCAGGCAGCCTGTCATTCTGCTAGAAGAAAAGAGGAGGCAGAGTCCCCTTCCTCCCTCACATCACCAAATGGAGCCTGGTCAGGTTGGCCCAGACCCAGGACACGCGGCTCGGAGGATAACTGGGAGTAACCCTCCTGCAGGCCTGCACAGCGGGGAGGTTTTGTCCGGTAATAAACCCTGAAGGTTTTGTGAGTAGAGACTTCCCTGCCCACTGCCCACTCCCTTCCCCTGCAGCTCAAAGACCATCTAAGTATATTCATTTACATGGGAAAATGGTATCTGCTAGTTTCATTTTTCTTGTAAAATGTAGCATTTTTGAAGTTTGCCCTTATTTTCAATCCTTTTAGGAAATTAAGACTCGGGGGGGTGATTGTTGTCTTTAAAGTAAATCTGACAAATTGGTTCTGAAAACATGGTTGAAAGAGGGAGGAAAAACAACAATATTGTCTGGTTTGGTAAGACTTAAAAAACCCAAATCTTTTGTTTGGTTTTGTTCGTGCTCATTATTTGGTGGAGTGGAGTGAGCGGATAGGTTAAGTTAATGGCAACATACAGAACATATTTAGGACAGATCCTTTCACAGCAAGTTTCAAAGAGATTCTGCTCTGGCACTGCACTGGAATTTCCCAATGTGATGTTTTCCAAGTAGCTAGCTGAGCAGTTTTTCCACTTGGTTCCAAGACATCACACTCTCATTTTTGCTGACTGCTGCCGCTGAGTCTCCGTTGAGGATCTCCCTTCTTTGCTCAGCTTCTACATATCACAGAGTTTTAGTGTTCAGCCCAAACTTTTTGGCTTCCTTGTTTCTACACTCTCCCTAGATTGGCTCTTTTTGTCTCTTGCCTTGAAGTACTACTGCTTTGCTGATCACTCCCAAGTTTATGTCCGAACCTTCAGTCTCATCTCCAGATTTATATAATCAACTGCCTATAGCTCTGTATATCTAAGTATCTAATAAGCATCTCAAAATAAAAAATTTTATCTGTCCAAGAGTTCACTTAATTCCTTTTCCCTAAAAATCATTTCTCCCATTTTCTTGATCTCTATAAATGGCAGTACCCATTTGCCCAGACCAAAATTTAGATGTTAGTCTTTATTCTTTCATTTTTCTTACATACTATATCCACTCCATCAGCAAGTTTTGTCTTTTTTTTTTATTGTTCAAATACATTTGTCTCCATTTTCCTGTCACCCCTGTCCCACCCAACCCCACCTCCCACCCTCAATCCTTCCCCACTTTGGCTTTGTCCATGGGTCCCTTATACATGTTCCTTGACTGCACCCTTCTCCTTCCTTTCCCTGTTACTGCCCTCCCTCCTTCCCTCACGCCACTATCGGTTTCTTTTTTCTTTCAATGTTGCTGGTTATATTTTCCTTGCTTGTCTGTTCTGTTGGTTAACTTCCACTTATGGGTGAGACCATATGGTATTTGTCTTTCTCCCTCTAGCTCATTTCACTTAGCATAATGCTCTCCAGTTCTATCCATGCTGTCCCAAAGGGTAGTAGGTTTTTCCTTCTTTCTGCTGTGTATTATTCCATTGTGTAAATGTACCATATTTTTTTGATCCATTCATCTACTGATGGGCACTTAGGTTGCTTCCAGTACTTGGCTATTGTAAATTGTGCTGCTATGAACATTGGGGTGCATAGGTTCTTTTGAATTGGTGTTTTGGGATTCTTAGGGTATAATCCCAGCATTGGAATTGCTGGGTCAAAAGGCAGCTCCATTTTTGCTTTTTGAGGAAATTCCACACTGTTTCCCACAGTGGCTGCACCAGTCTGCATTCCCACTAAGAGGGTACTAGGGTTCCCTTTTCTCCACAGTCCTTCCAGTACCTGTTGTTGGTTGATCTGTTAAAAATGATGGCCATTCTGGCTGTTATGAAGTGGTATCTCATTGTGGTTTCACTTTGCATTTATCTGATGGCTAGTGATGCTGAGCATCCTTTCATATGTCTCTGGGCCCTGTGTATGTCCTTTTTGGAGAAGTGTCTGTTCAAGTCCTTTGCCCATTTTTTAATTGGATTGTTTGTCTTCCTGGAGTGGAGTTTTGTGAGTTCTTTGTATATTTTGGAGATCAAACCCCTGTCTGAGGTATCATTGGCAAATATATTTTCCCGTATGGTTGGTTCCCTTTTGTTTTGGTGATGTTTTCTTTAGCCATGCAGAAGCTTCTCATTTTGATGAAGTCACGTTTGCTTATTCTTTCCTTTATGTTCCTTGCTCTAGGGGACATATCAGTAAGTCCTGTCTTAAAAATATTGACCTAGCATGACCTAATGAGTTGATATACTTTTAATATATCTATGCTGTGGGCTACGTTACAGCTGTTTAAAATACTCAATAATTTGTGAGAGAAAGCTGACTGCTTTGTACCACATTCATTCTACTGTTTTTGTCCTTGCCCTGATTTCTCTCACCTGGACACTGTAACAGCTCCTAACTGTTTTTCTTGCTTCTGTTTTTGGCCACGTGCCCCTGCTACTCTGCCCATAGACTGTTCTCTGTAAAGCCAGGCAATCTTTTAAAACTGAATCATGGTATCACCTTGCTCAAAACCCTCCAGAGCAAGGGTGTCCAACCTGCGCCCTACGGGCCTCATGCCACCCTGGATTGCTTTGAATGAGTCCAACACAAAATCGTGAATTTATTTAAAACATTATGAGGCTTTTTTTGTTATTATGTGTCACAGTGTATTTAATGTGTGGCCCAAGACAACTCTTCTTCCAGTGTGGCCCAGAGATGCCGAAAGTTTGGACACCCCTGCTAGTGCCTTTCCCATCACCCTTGGAAAAAAATAAGTGTTTTCTGTGGCCCACACAAACTGGACACTGGCTTTCCTTTCTAACCTCTTTCCCATTGCCGGGCTGCCATTTCTCTGGGCTTTAACCCCTTCCTGGGATGGTCTTCCCATCACCTTTGTAGGGCTTTCAATTTTGATGGTACCTCTAGCCAGGCTTTTTCCCAATTGCCTTTCTAAAGTTTCTTCTCTACTCTCCACCTTCCTTCCTTCTTCCAAGACACTTTCAAGCCCTTTAACCTATGTTTCTCTGAAATACTTTCTAATACTTTAACCTATATTTCCTACAAAATAATTATTTCCACCTGAAATTAAATGCTGTATCTATTTCCATTCATATATATATATACACACACACATATATATATATGTATATTCTATTTTGCATAGTAAAATATAAATTCCATTAGGGAAGGAGCTTTGTCTTGTTTCATGAGTGTTTCTCAGTGCCAAAATTAGTGCCTAGCATCTACTGGGACCTCAGTAAATATTTATTAACTAAATGAAAAATAAAGATCTATGTAATGATAAATATATACATCATTTGAACTCGAAGATTCTATTAACTTGTTTTATTCTAACAATAACAAACGATGGTATTGTTTATAAACTATAGTATCTGTTAATGTTTATTGAGCTAAGTCCTCTAAAAGGATTATCCATGCAATACACACAACAAACCCGTGGTGAGGTCCCATTATGATCCCTCTTCTGCAGGTGAGGGAACTGAGAAATACCAGAAGCCAAGGAACTTGCCCAAGACCTTAAGTTGAGGAGCCAGACCATGAACCCATTGCTCACACTCCAGACCCCTGCTAATCTATACCACATGATGATCTTTATGGTTCTGGAGTTCCTACTTTGTGCCTGACACTGGAGATTGAAAACGTGTGAACTACCTCGAGGGACTTGTTTGTCATTGCGTGCCAGGGGAACCAGAAATGGGCACAAACTAGGAAACCGTACAAGAGTAGACTTCCAACTATTGCACAAGCAGACTGCGTTACCAGACAGCCCTAGCATGCTAGGTGTGTTAAGCAAACATTTGTAATATAACCATTCTATGGAAACTTTGCCACTATTTTAAAAACTCATATTTTAGATATTAGAAAAATTGGGCTTATTTAAAAATGTACTTATCTTGAATAAAAATATGCACAGTGTGTTGGTTGTTTGTTTTTTTTTTTTGACTTAAGAAAATTCTGGATATCCACTGTAAGTGTTTAGATATGATCAGTCACATAGGTAAGTGATCAGAGGCTGCACTGTGCTAGGAACATTGAAGTCGCTAGGCATGTCCCGTCGGTTATTCAGTTGCTTTAAAATTCTTGGGAATCGGGGAAGATCCCTGCTTACTGCATAGGAAAATGTTGACCTTAAAGCAGCATAGGTGACGGTGCCTTTCAAAATGAACTATGTCAATTATATCCTCTAACTTGAACAGGGGAGCAGAAATCATGTATTTTGCTGTTCTCTGGGTTTTTTTTTTTATTGTTTGGTCTTTCATAATATTTCACATAGGTTCCTAGTATGCTCTACATGGTTGCATCTTGGTTTATTTTCCTCTCTTGGTTTATGTATAAACCACACAACTCCACATTACTTCCACACTTTCAGTTGAGATTGAACTAAAATGATGGGTCTACAGCCTAGCCATCTGAGCTGGGTCACTTACATTCTCTAAAAGCTCTATATTTTTTATTTCATAAGAGGGATTGTTCTATTTATTAGTCATTGCAAGAATAACCAGCTTAATTCAGGGGGAGAATTGTGTAGCAAAATGCAGTGTCCTTTCTCTCTAGTCAAAACTATGGGTGGCCTCTTTTTACCCAACATATTAATTACATGGAGAGCAGCAGCATTATTTAGTCCCCGGGAGATACCAACCACAGATCTTGAGCAATCACATTTCCCTAGTGATGTGTTTATGCAATGGGTGTCATTTTCGTCAAAAGGCTTACTACATTGGAACTTGCTGGATGCACTGAGGAACACAAGAATCTCAAGGACTGTAATAAAAATATAAACCCCTTAGGCTTTGAGCTTAAGGTGGATAACTTTTTAGTATTTACTAGAGTCCTCAAAGCTGCTGCTACTAAGTGTTTTATGAAATCCAGTTCACCTTCTTCACTCAGCACATTTTTGAAAGGATAAAACTCTCCTTGGGTTACCGCACTGTTTGGTTTTCTCCTGCTCCTGGTTGAGAGTCCCAGGCACTGGTGGGTAGAGGTGAGGGTGTCATCCTGTTAGAAGTTGTCTTCACTAGGTCCCTGACTGGGCAGATCAGTCTCAGAGCCTTCGGTGCCCCAGCTTACTGAACAGGTTATTTTAATTACGACTGGATGTGGAGCTTCCTGTTTTAGGTGACTGATGGTTTCTCATGTCTTTGTCTTGTCTGCTTTAGGCACAACCCGATCTCGGAGAGAAGGAGAAGTGCCTGGCGTGGACTACAACTTTCTGACTGTGAAGGAGTTCCTGGACCTCGAGCAGAGTGGGACTCTTCTGGAAGTTGGCACCTATGAAGGTGAGCCTATATGTGTGACAGTGACAAGGACACCTCTCTCCTGGCACTTCAGCAGATACAGGGCTATCTAGGCAGAAGTGTTTTGTGGACTGAGATCTAAACAACTAATGGATATTGCAGTTCACCTTAATGTGAATAATCAAATATATGGAATAAAGCTTTGTTTAGCTCTTTAGAAGTAGTCTTGTTTTTTTCTGTGAGTTTCTAGTTTAATTTATTTTAAATATATGTGTTTTGTTTTTTAATATGAGCTTCTATGATGTTATAAGGAAGATGAACAAGAATCATAATCAGCCACAAAATGTGACCTTATTGGTAGTGTTGTTTTAACATTGAAGGAATGAAATATCATTTTTACCACTAATTGACTTAATGGATTTTTCAAGTAGATAATACATTTGCATGGTTCATAAAGCAAAATATTTCAAAATTACTCAGTAACTAACCTCTTTCTTATACCTGTTTTCCACCTGCCTAATTTCTGGTTCTTTTTTCTCCCAATATTAGAACCAGTGTTATTACTTTCTGATTCCTGTTCTAAAATTTCTTTATGTAAATACAGGTGTGTGTGTGTGTGTGTGTGTGCGCGCGCGCGCGCATACACGTGTATGTTTTATGTGTGTGTGTTCATATTTATTTCCTGTTTTACCTAACAGGTAATATATAATACATACATGCTGTTTGGTACCTTGCTGTTTTATTCAATAGTATGTCTTTCAGGTCTTTCCAATTCAGTAATAGAGCACTTCTTATTTTCTTTTTAGGTTGCTGTATAATCTTTTTTTATGGGCATATCATAACTTATTTTGTTAGTTCCTGTCGGATAAATATTTTTAATATTCCAAAACACTATTGCATAACATGAACATGAATCACTTCACACAAGTGGAAATATATCTATATGATGAGATAGCACAAATGATATTGCAAGGTCAAAGCTAAATGTAGGGAAAAAAATAAACTTAGATTTTATGAAAACAGTATTATAGCTTGATTACTCTTTTGGATGTTGTTATTTGAGACAGGAGGGCGTAATACGATACTATTACCTAGGTCAAATTATTAACTTTGTCAAATTATTATCGTTTCTCTTTATGAACGCTGAACATTTGGATTTATTAGGTGGTTACAGGGCATTTTCAAGGTTGGATTTTAAAACAGAGGGTAAATACAAAGTTGACTACTATTTTACCACAAGGGTCATAGCCTTGATGTGAGAACAGCCCCTCTTCCTGGCAGTGGCTAACAGTTAAGTAATGATGATGAATCTTAGTTGTGCTGATTTCCAATTTGTGAATATATATTGGACATTGTTCAGATGTTAATCAAATTTCTGATTGTGAAATCAGGAATATTTACTTTGAACATTGCTAATTATCAGTTGTCTTAGCTACTGTTGGTTGAGGGTCTGGGAGAGGGTCTCAGAATGTTCAAAGCAAGATGGCTCATTAAGGACTAGGAGTGAGGGGAGGGGAGGGAGGAATACCAGGAACATCTTCAACATGTTGTCTTATAGATGCAAATCTAGTTAAAAATCCAAGTGGCTCAGGATGGAACAAATGTGAATCCTCTTTGATTAGCAGAAAATGAATAGTCCTTTTCTGAAGTCAGTTATTGTGTCCACTTGGGGAGCCTGAGTCTCCTAATATAAAAAACATCCATTTGCATTGTGGGAGAGGACTAAGAGTGGTTGTGCAAAGCCAAAGAGTATGGATCTGAAAAGGAAAAGGATGTGACTTGGACAACATTTAGTCTGGGGAAGAAAGGAAAATGAACTCATTTGAGCTGTGTATTTTGCAGGTGACGTAGAGGTGTAATCATTTTCTTTTCCCATTTAATTGTACTACTCTGACAGAGATAGTTATTATCACCAGTTTTTACATGGGGATGCTGAGGCCAAATAGCACTTAGGAATTTTCTCAAGGTTGTACTTTTTCAAGGTTGTACAGCTAGTCCTAGAATATTAGAGCCAGGAACCAAACCCAGCTCAGTTTGACTTTAACATTCCACAGTCGTTCTGAAAATGTCAAAAAAGGAATATCCTAGGTGCATCTAAAAAGTTCAAAAAACAACCCATTGATAGCTTAACCTAATTTCCTAGTATGTAGCCATACAGAGATGTTTTCCAAAAAATGTCTGATCATCTCATATGAAACAGGCTTTCAATGAATGTTACTTAGCTATTTTGGAGTTGAAATTTTCTTATGCCCAAGATTAATCCATTCCATTTTAAGGCATTTGAATGCACTGTATTTTAGTCTTTGACCTTTTAGCTGTATAATTTACCTACCATATGAGATGGCTCATAATTTTTTGAGACCAGCTGGTCTATGATGCTGACTCTTATAAGCTTAAAGCAAAGTGAGATTTTTATTCAATGCCAGGTGCTGTGACAAGAATGGCCTGGCTAGACTTTCGACAGAATCCTCTGGCTCTGTGTCTCCTGGACCACCCCACTCTGTGGTGGCTGCTGTCTGCTGGACTCTAAAGGTGTACTGACTGGCTCTGCTTAGGTTTGAGCCTTGACCCCTCTGCTGTTGAGCTGTGTGCCTCTGGCAAGTCTCTTAATGCTCCACATCTCCATTTCTGTTTAGAAAAAAGAGGATAATAATCATGCCTCCTTATAGGTAGGATGAAACAAGACAATAATTGGAAAGGTCTGAGCCCAGTGTCTGATACGTGCAAGCTTTCAGTCAGCATTAGCTCTTATACTACCAGTTAAGACACACGACTGGTCCTAAATTGCCACCTGAGGGGATTTCCTCCCCCTTCTCTTGGTGAGTAAGCCAACAGAGTTGCCAGGAAAATAGCTTTATTTACTTCCCAGGTACTCTCCATCTTTTTTTCCCTGCTCAGTTTTTTTTTCTCTCTCTCTCAACTTGTCCTGGCTCCAGAGAGGAAAACTATACCGCAACAACACAAAATACTCTAAAGTAAGACACTTTAAACATTTTTAAGTAAGAGTAATAAATGTACATGATAGATTACTTCCTATGGTAAGGAACTTAAAAATATTTAAGTCCAAGTTGCCTCTCCTCCTCCCTGTAGGTAACCCCTGTTACGGGATCTAGTGCAAAGATTCAGATACTTACACATAAACGACATACACGTGTGTATTCTTATTTATTTCACTCTATTCTTTCCCTTCACACGTATATATCTTGGAGATCTTTCCACGTTAGCCCATACCATTCCACTTCATACTTTATAAATGCTGCACAATATCCCAGTGTATGAATATATGTAATTTATTTAACCAGTTGCCCTGTAGTAGCCGGACACTTAGGTGTTTTTGTAAACAGTGCTACAGTGAGCATTCCTGTAAAATATTTCACTGCACTTTTGAATATGTCTATAGGTTAAGTTTCTGACAGTGTAACTTTAAAGCAAGCCTTTTATGCAAGTACAGTTTGTTTCAACAAGTATATATTGAGCATTTACTTTTGGTCGTTTTCTTGAGCCACACAATATAGTTTCCTGTGCAGAAGACTAAAGCAGGTCTGCCCTTGAAGGTGCTTAGGCTTTTTACTTATTTATTTTTGCCAGCACTTGTCCAGTGTATGCTGTGTGCTGGGTGCTGTTCAAAGGGCGTTACATTCACTAACTGACTCAATGGCCCAACAATCCTATGAGGTAGTTATAATTTGTCCCCATTTTACAGAAGAAAAATATGAGGCCCAGAGGTGCCAGTTTTTTTTTATTTTTTTTTAATTTTTCAATTACAATTGACATACTTATCACTTTGAATATTGCATACCAATCCCTACTGGCCTGCAAAGTTTCTGTTGAGAAGTCGGCTGGAAGTCTTATGGGTGCTCCTTTGTAGGTACCTACCTGCTTTTCTCCTGCTGTTTTTAAAATTCTGTCTGTCTTTAACTTTGGCATTTTAATTATAATGTGTCTTGCTGTGGGCCTCTTTAGGTTCATCTTATTTAGGACTCTCTATACTTCCTGAGCTTATTTGTCTATTTCTTTCACCAGATTGGGAGAGTTTTCTATTATTATTTCTTCAAATAGGAATATTTCAATTCCTTGCTCTCTCTCTTCTCCTTCTGGTACCCCAATGTTGAGAATGTTGGTATGCTTGATACTGTCCCAGAGCCCCTTAAACTATTCTCATGTTTTTCATTGTTTTGTTTGTTTGTTGCTGTCTTGATTGGGTGTTTTCTGCTCACTTACCTTCCAAATAACTGATTTAGTCCTCTACTACATGTACATAATCTGTTGTATTATTCATTTCTGAATAGTTCTTTTCCATCTCCATTTTTATGTTTCCTATCTTTTTATTCAAGGTCTTGTTAAGTCCCTCTTCTTTTCCCCTAAGTTTATTGAGAATCCTTATAACCAGTGTTTTGAACTCTGCATCGGGTAGATTACTTGTCTCCATTTTGTTTAGTTCTTTTTTTTTGGAGTTTTGTTCTGTTCTTTCATTTGGGACATGCTTCTTTGTCTCCTCATTTAAGCTGCCTTTCTTTGTTTGTTTCTATATATTAGATATATTTGTTACATCTTCCAACCTTGGTAGAGTGACCTGTGGGGCCTAGTAACACTGTCTCTCTGGTCTCCTGAGGCTGGTGATCCAGGAGTGTCACTTGTGTGGGTTGTATGTGACCTCCTGTTGTAGTGGAGCCATGATTGCTGTTGGGCATGTCAGTGGGAGGGATTGTCTCTCAACCTGAATGGTTGTGAGGACTGGCCATGAGTACAGTGGAGCTGTTGTTCAGGATTTGCTTTAGCGAGGCTCTACTGCCTGCTGAGTCTGCCCTTTGGGTGTGTGGTTTGTGGAGGTGGTTGAGTGGTGCTCTGGTGTTGTCTGAAGCTGGCCAATGAGTGTGCTGTTTTGGGGGCCTCTTGGGATAGACTCTGGTGCAGGCAAGTTCAGTCACTGCCTGTGTCCTGCTGGGGGTTACTTGGTATGAGCTACAGGTGATCTGCAAATGGTTGTCACTTGTGCTAGGCTTGGAGGTCCCTAGTAGAGGCTAAGCTTCAAACTGAGGCCAGCTGCCACTAGTGCCAGGCTTGGGGCCGCTTAGCAAGAGATACGGGTCATGCCAAGGTCAGATGCTGCTTGTTTGTGGTTTGTGGACCTTTGATAGGTTTTGGGAAAGTCTGTGACATGAGCCAAAACAGGCCATTTGTATGAAAAAGCCACTGGAAGTGGCATGAGTGGGCTGACAACTTGGGTGGGGCTTAGTGACAGGGAATCACCCCAGCAGGGTGAACTATATTAGGTAGGTTCATGGAGACTCATAATTTTGGTGCCTGCCTATCTGCTATGTAGGGGGAGGGTTCTAAAAAGGAACAATGGCCTCTGCCAGCACTTCTGTCTGGGAGAAAGCTGCCCCTCCAGCCCTCACCCTGAAGCCTGACAATTCCATTTCTCCCCATAAATGTCATGCATCTTTCTAGCTGCTGCCCCAGTGCTAAAGCTCAGAGCAAGTGAATCCACCAATGAGTAAGTCTGTGTGCAGGCTTTTGAAGAGGAATGCATGGGACTCCAGGACCCTCTGTTTGAGGTACAATCTCCTCTGGATTTCATAGCCAAAAGTTATGGGGAATTCTGTTTCAGGCACTGGTACCCTGGGGACCTCTGCAGCCATGCTGTCCCTCCTGATTTTTACCACCACATCTGGGGTCTGGGACCAGCCCATTCTGCATTTCTGCCCCTCCTCCCAGTCTTACCATGACTTCTTATACATATCTTTAGTTATAGGACTTCTGTTCAGCCAGACTTCAGGTGGTTCTCAGTGATGGTTGTTTTGTAGTTTAGTTGAAATTTGGAACTGGATGTGGGAGGAGGTGAACAGCATGTTTGTCTAGTCCGCCATTTGGACCAGGATTCTCAGTTACCTTTTTTAAGTTCACATGGTGAGCCTCAGGTAAGGCTGGAATGCAAATCAAGGCAGTGACTCCAGGGTCCACACTCTTCAGCCCCTTCATCTCATGAGGCAATTAAGTTTAAACAATTTCAGGACAAGTGATGATTGTTCTGAGAAGGGAACGACAGGATGCTCCAGAAGCAGGCAGAAAGAACATCACGTCTAATCCCAAATCAGAGTAGGGCCCTCTAGGAAGTGAAGCTTGTCAGAGGATTTCATGAGTTTAAGTGACAGGCTTATTACTGTGTTGCAGTTCAAAGTCAGCACCGGCCATGATGCCCAAACCCCGAGAAAGCAAGATGATGAATGAAGACAAGTTTAGAGTGATGTGCCCTCAAGTCCTCAGGAAGGAAGGACAAGGCACCGGCCCTCTTTTTTTTTTTTTTTTTTTTTTAAGTAATCAATGCTATCCAATAAAACTTTCTTAAGTGATAAAATACTCAGTATTCTGAGATGTCCAGCATGGCAACCTCTAGTCATGTGTGGCTATTGGGACTGAGAAACTTAATTTTAGATTTGATTTAACAAATTTCACATGTACCTGGTGGCTGCCATATTTTATAGTACAATTCTAGAATAAAAGCTTCTACAAGGACATGTAAGGACTTCAAAAAGATTTTTTCCTTCTCACCCAGCTGACTTCAGAGAGCTAAGTACATCTTTAAGTGTTAAAGTTAAGCTCCTTTTGAAACAGTGTAATTTTAAATTCTCCCTAAGATAATGTCAGTACAGAGGAGTGATGATCTTCCTTTGTGAATACATTCAGTGGCATGAGATATTAAAGACAAGTAGAGTGAACCAATAAAACTTCAAGGCCTGATCACATTTTTTAAGCTTAATATGTGTTTGGGGTTTGGAATTGAAGGGTTTTAAGATTTTAAAGCTAGAAATGTGGTTGAGTTTATTCTTCAGATTATAGAACTAAGATCCAGAGAGACTGGTCAAGACACTGAAGGGAGTTGGGGCACAAATCCTGGCCAAATGCTTGTCATCCAGGTTATTAATGTCACAAGCAGGACAGGAATGCCAACATTTCCAATGTCTGCTGCCTGGATATTGGCATTTGATTTGTAGATTCTGTTATGAGTTGTTGATTCATTGACGATGAAATGCTTTGCAAAACCAGATATGATCATTGTCCTTCTGGGTCTTAAAGTCTAGTGCATGAGATACATTATTTACATAATCACAGAAATATACTATTGTAAATATTAGGAACTGTAAAGGAGATTGTGGGATGGGGAGATCTGATATCTATATAGTTGGGAGAAGTTTCCCTTGCAGAGGCAATAATTGAGGTGAGCTCTGATGGTTGAGCTGGAGTCGAGTTGCTAGAGTTAGCAAAAAATAAATAAAAAATAAAAAATAAAACACCTATCTGGCAACCCTAGTTGGAGTTAGTTTTGGACCACTTTGGTGGTGGTGGTGGTGGTGGTGGTAATGAGTCAATTAATAGAAAGGTATTTATGTGATTAAAAAGCTGAACTGGGTAAAGTATCGGTTATCATAATAAGGAGGGAAAAAAGTAGGTGACGATAACCCTCCTACGATGTCTAGGATGACCCCCAGTTTCTTTCTTACATAACTGGATAGATGCTGCTACCATTTGCTGAAATATGAAACACTTAGAGAAGGCCAGATGTGGTGGGGGGCGGGGCAGGGGACTCCTTGATGAAACTGTCCAACCCCACTGGCTCTAATGCCAACAGTTATGCAGACCCCGAGAGAGTGGAGGCCCTTCCTGGTTAGGTAAGGAACCCAACTATTACCCCTCACTAGGCAAAACACTCAGAATTGGTTTCCACTTTGCAATTGGAACCAACTTCTCTTTCTGTCACTAGTCAGAATGAACATCAAGGCAAGTCAAAAAGAGGACAAAAGTAAACATATCTTTCCTCTTTGTTCCAGCTTCCTAATTGTGGCACTCATGTATTTGATATGCTGCTCGAAATCAGTTACACTCTCTCCCTTTTGCCTTGTTTTAAGTTTTTTTCCTCTTGACATTTTCTCTCAGCAAGACAGGTTGCTGCCTCAGCCAGCCTGTGGGACTTCTCTAGGAGGGGAAAGGTTACAAGGGATGGGCTTTCCAGTGGGGGAGGTTCCAGACCTGCCAGTTTTACAAATGCCTCTGGGTAGAAGAGGCTGATTATACACTCTGAGCATTGCAGAGATTTTCCCTGGGCTTAGAAGTATAGTGCCAGTGTGACATTTCAAATTGAAGTTACGAGTTGCATATTTCTGCATGCTAATTAGAAGGGGGATGTCAGCATTCAATAATGTTATTGTTTTGCTTCCTAGAAGGTCTGCATAAAAGCAGCTGCATGGGCATACTTTTGGGGGACTCAAAGATAAAGAAGGGGTGAAGAGAGTTCTTGTATGTCATTGAGGAAAGTGAGACCGGCTGGAGTCCTGCTCTTGGCAGGCCTTGGAAGCCTCTGTTACAATAAGCTCTGTTGGCAAACTCCACCATAGAATGGTCTCTGTTGATAATGAAAGTAACCAGAGGGAATCTGTGTTGCTGTTTGGCTGTTCCTCTACGTAAGAAGATGAGGAGGCCTGGGGCCAGGGAAGTTTCACTTACTTCCCTATACAGAGACCCTGTTGAGAGCACAGATGTTGAAGACAGACAAATCTGTGGTCATCATTTACACATTGGGTGAATTTCAGTTTCTTTCTATGAAAATGGAAATACTAATGACATTTGTCTGTAGAGTTGTTAGTGAAGATTAGAGTAGGTGAATATAAGGCTAGTGGCATTTGGTAGGTACACAGTAAATGTAACTTTGGTTAACATTCTTTGAATATGTGTTTCAATAACAACACACTCCTCTACAGTGTAAAGTTTTTATCTGCCTCCAACATCTGGTACAATTTAAGACTGCTGGGGCTTATTACATGCTAACCTTGTCCTAAGCACATTGCTGAGTACTTTACATCTAACTCCACTAGATGGGTGCTATTCCTGTCTTTATACCATGGGAACTGAGGCTGGAAAGAGGGAGGTCCCTTACCTGCTCAGGGTAACAAAACTCTTAACTTGCATTGCCTTATATGGTCTTATATTTAAAGTCAAATGACTCTGGCAAGAACAAACATGTACTTATAGGATGTTGGCATGTCATCCTTCTGTGCATTTGGATCATAGCTCTGTAGGGCAGAGCAGGTAGGAAAAGAAGAGTGAAAAGAAAGTGATGAGGATTTTATGAATGATGCCATCAAGTGCTGAGTGAGCATGGGGTGAGGGGAAGTCACATGGATCTGAGGTGACTCACATAGAATTGATGGACTGGAAGGAAACTGCCCTGGGTCATGCTGTTAAAAACCAGATCCACAGCATAGTAACTCATGACTGCAATTTAGGGGTGCTGTCTCCCTATGTTCAGTTGCTTATGCTACAAAGAACTCTTGAGTGACATGTGCCTGGCACTATGTTAGGTGTGGAGATGCAGCGGTGCATAAGAACAGATGTGGTCCCTGTGCTCAAGGACTTCATAGTCCTTGCCCACAGGTAAGGACAGGTATTGATTAATTAAACCATTTGATAAATACAGCAAAGGGATTTGGGAAGGAGAGGTACATGGTTCCCTGAGAACATATAATCTCTAACAGCAGCTCTGATCCAGTGTGTGGGGTCAGAAACTGTCACTGGAGGATGAGTGTGTGACAGTGGGGAAAGAAGCAGAAGGAAGGGTGTTAACCAGAGAGAGGAGTAGGTGCAAGAGCTGTGAGATGAGGTGGGCACAGCTTGCATGTGGTGCTGAAGGAAAACCAGTGTGATTAGAGCCGAAAGAGCGGCAGAGAGCAACCGTGGAAGGTGCCTGCGGAGCCAGCAAGGTTAGTCATGAGCCAAGGTGAAAACAGATACACTGGCTATCTGTGCTTTTATGTTCTCTTTGTGGGCGTGTATACCAAACCCCTGCCGAATGAAACTGTATTTTACCCCCTTGGAGCTGACATTGTTCCACTGAAAATGTATGCTCTAGATTTCCAGCTATTGGTGCTCACTACCATCATATTCTACTTTTCCCAAAAGCTTTTTCTATAACAAGCAGACAGGTCTCTCCACCTCCCCCGACCTGGGATTGTGGGACAAAGGGTCTGAGTGCCATTTACGGTGGACCAGTCAGGTTGATGCTAAGACAGGCATTTCTGCTGCTTTGGGTCGTGTTCTTCATCTATGAACAGGGAATGATTTTCTCTGCCCTCTTTGTTTACCTTGCTATGCAAAATGTTGTCCATAGATGAGCAGCATCAGCATCACCAGAGTACTTGCTAGAAATTCCAAATTTCAGGACCCACCCTGACCTACTGAATCATTTAATGTGTAACTTTATTGTTCGCACAAAGCTTAAGAAAACTGATATATACTATGCAGAGCAGTTGTGAAGATAGTGTTTAGTCCCATTTTTACAGGGATTTATTTCTAGTGCCTAGCACAGTATCTGGCATAAAAATCTCTGTAAGGAAATAAATGAGTGAATACTAAATCCGTACAAGGTGAGAGACAGTATATGTTTGATTCATTCTCACTTAAAACTCAGGGTACAGTTTTCCTTAAATATTTTATCAAGCTCTAAAAATCGATTCGCAGTCCCTGTTAATTTTTAAATGCACATCAGAAAACGTTTTCTTTGGCTTAATGGTGTCCAAAAGTTGTGCCTATTAATTAAGACAAGGAGTGGCTTCCTCTTACAATGTGCCCTGTCCTCTCCCTCTGTCCAGCCGCCATCCCTGATGAGTTTTATTGTAGATCCAGTTCTGAAAATAGCAAGAGAAAAACACACATTCCCACTTGGGAGGGAGCCCAGTCACCTCCGGAAGTGTGTGTTGGCTAATGTGCTGGCTAACATGGAGACTGGGGGGAGTCCAGCTCCTGTCTCCTAGAAACTGTGCTGCCTGCCAAATGATGACCCGAATTAATTTTTTAATCATTTATAGTTCTTCACATGATTTTTATTTACTACCATTAAGTGATCCGTGTATTCTTCACAGTGAGTCTCTTGTGCATACTCTCTAAAAATTGTGTTTCTGCCGTGGTTAGGCTTGGCCTAATTGTTTATGACCAGAGTCCAAACTATAGATGAGGTCGAGAGTTTACTGGAAGGGAGGAGATGTGAATTCAGATGCCGGGGTTGGGGGAGTGGGGACGTGGCAGGTAGAGTGAGAGAGTGAATAGGGAGTAACAGGATGGCTGAAGCAGTGGAGACCTCTGGTAACTGGCAAGTTGGGGGACTGTGTAATCTGAAACACTTAGTTTTACAATAAATGTTAGTCACTAATTCATGTTGCCTTTTAAAAATATGAAAAATGATATCTGCAAAGGAAAGCTCTGCAATTAGAAAAACACTAAGTAGAAGCTTTTCTGTAAAGGTTATAGCAGTATGGAAAGTGAGAAATCCTAGAGCAATTTGAATAACACCGCCATCTCCTGTTTACCATACCTTATAGTTTACGGGACAATTCGAAACTTAACATTATTTGATCTTCATGATAATCCTGTGAGGTTGCTAGGACTGGTACTATTTCAGAGAGAAATTTCCCATTTCACGAGAAAGTATTAGATTGAGTATGAAAAACTTGCCCAAGGTTATTTGGTCATTGGCAGATTCTTTCGCTTATTCCTTTATATCAAGGAAACATACACGCTTACCAGGTGACTGGCACTTCAGACACATTGTCTCATTAATCCCCCAGCAAGTGTAATGAGCTTCATTTTAAAGATTAGAAATCTACACTATCAGCATTAATAAACATTTATCAAGCCTCAGTCTAGTGGCTTTAGCATGGGCTAAAGGCTTTAAATGGACCATTTCATTTTATCCCCGTAACTGATATTCTAGGTTGAAACTAGGTACTCCTAGAACCTCAATTTTACAGAAAAGAACAAGATTTTTTACAAAATGGTGAACTATCTTGCCCAGGGTAACACTAATCAGTAGGTAGTGAAGCTGAAGTCTGAACTACCACTATAGCGTGCTGAGTACTGCCAATGCCCATTCATTAGATTAACCCAAATGAAACTGCTTGATGTTGACAGCTTGTCCTCTACAACAGCAATTTTGTATGGTTCGACCTAATGAAACACATCTTATCTGTCTCCTGTCAATCTTAAACTAATTTCCAGAAACAGGGAACAACTGTGAACAGGTAGATTATTTGGGGCTGTTTGTGCATTTTCAGTTGTGTTTAGAAATCTTCTAATCATTTAACTTAAGACCCAGGACTTGAAAACTGAGGAAAATCCACATATATTTTTCAAATTCAAATATAACTTTTTATTTTTCAAACTTTTATTTCTGTCATAAACTGAGAATTTCAAAGTTTTAATTGATGCTTAAATGACAATAGTTTTATGAGTGTTAACTTCAGTTTAATGCCACTGAAAATTGATGATTGTAAAATTATAATTATAAAATTATGACTTAAGGGTCCCAACCTTCAGTCATATCTTTCAGTGTAAGACTCTTATTTATAGACATTGCTTTATTTTAACCTGTTTATCAAAAAATACATGATGTTTTGGTGTGATGGGAAAGAGTAAGAATTCAGTAAAGTTTAGTTTCTATTTTTTGTTCACTGTAAAGATTTAAAAAAAGATAGTCCTGGCTGGATTGAGCACCAGCCTGTGAACCCAAGGGTCACCGGTTCCACTCCCAGTCAGAGCATGTGCCTGGGTTGTGGGCCAGGTCCCCAGTAGGGGGCACGTGAGAGGTAAGGACACACTGACATTTCTCTCCCTTTCTTTCTCCCTCCCTTCCCCTCTCTAAAAATAAATTTAAAAAAATTAGCTGCTTTACTTTCCTAAACCTCACTAATAGTCTTCTGTTAATGGAAAAGCCATGGGACATCCTCCAATGTAACTTCTGTAGAAGTGCAACCTGAGTCTTGGCGCGCACGCATTCTCCCTTGCACACAGCCGTTAGCCCCTAAAAATACACATGGGGTACCATTCTTCAAGCTGGTTCTGCTCAGTCCCTGTACATTTTGACTTGGAAGGTTGAAAGAAATTTAAGAGATTGCTACTTCTAACACCTTCTGTGAAAGAACTACAATGCCTGAGTACAGCTCACCAGAATGTGTGTGTGAGGTTTCTGTCTGGTATCCTTGAAATTCAAACATGGTGCCCTGTATTTTCAAATTTGAGTGCTTAGCATTCCCCTACTGATGAGTATTATACCCCTCTCAAAAAAAGTGGATGTGTGTATTCATGTATTTGGTGATTCAAAAAATATTTTAGAGAAATAATACTAATTAAATTTTTTAATTATAAAGATACAGCTCAGTGAAAGCAAATCCTTCATCACTTGTGTATCATGAAGAGCAACACATTATTGTCTTCTTATCCTTTGGGCTTGTATAATAAAATGTATGTTTTTTAATGTATGTTTTATGTTGTTATGAACTGAGGTTAGACAATGGGATGAGATCCATGAAAAAAAAAATAGCTTGTACAGGACTTCTTGTGATTTAAAAATTCTGTTACTGAAAAAGAAGGGAGATTCAGCTGCCTGCTGCCATCAAAACCCAGATTCATGAGGCAGAGGCTGGTAAAAGAGGAAAGAGGTTTTATTCAGGTACCACATGATCTAGGAGAACGGCAGACATTCGCCTCATAGCTCATCTCCTAAGCAAAACCAAGACAAAATCCAGTGTCCAGAGTTCCTGCTCCAATTTAAAATCCAGTCCTTTGGAGCTGCAGGCAGCTGCCGAATAAAGGTAACTTAGCTTGTTCCCGGCTCCTTTTCATTTCAGGTTCCCTCCTGGAGGCTGCATGTGGAGCTTGTGCAGCCATGGGCCATTTGGCTGCTAGGGCCGCAAGGTCGCACAAACACACAGGCTAGTGTGTCCCAGGTGGGGAAGAGAGAAGGAGAGAGGGGTTCCTTCCTGGAGGCCATGGGCCACGTGGCCCATGGAGAGAACAGACAAGCCCACCGTGCAAGTCCAGGTCATGAACAAGAATGATGAGCAAAGAGTTTCTTTCTTTCCTTGGCTTTATATTAGCTTGGGTGTGGAATGGACCGGGTGCTTTCTCAAAATAACCAACTTCCCAAACTTTCAGATGCTTAGAGTGGGTCCACCTCCCACCCAATCACTTCTTTCCCCAGGCGAGACTGACAGGCCTCTTTGGTGCAGTTCTTTCCCCGCTGCTATTTCGACTTCTGTGGTGCATGTGCCTGCTTTCCTCTGGTCCCACCTCCAGTCTGGTACTGGAAGGGGCAGGGAGGAAGGGCTTTTCACAGGCTCAGTGCAAGAACCGTCCCCTGCCTCCATATTGGTTGGGGGGAGGCTGCCCGGCCTCTGACCAACCATCCACCAGTAACAATTCTACTTGACTAAGTGCAGAATAACAACACTGGTTTAGGAGTGATTGAAGGACTCAATATAATTTGTCTTCCTGGGCTTACTCTAAAAGATCTAACATGGTGAATGGATCAATGGCATTCTAATGTTGATGTTTTTTATCATCTAATCAGGGGACTTATTGATTATAAGCTGTATTTTTCAAACTTTGGCCATTTATGAATCACCTTCATGGCTTTATCCATATCCGAATATTTAAAGTTTTCTTTTGAAAAGCTTACTTTCTAACTTAAATTTTAAAAAGGAAATGATGTATTATCATTGCTGTTTTACTTAGTTGATTAATTTCTTATTCCATATATTTGCTTTTGTAAACTTGAAGTTAAAAAACTCAAATTTTAAAAATACTGTTCATTCACTTAACTTTTAAAAGTGAACTTAATTTTACAACCATAATTTGCTAGTTAGATTTTTTTCTGGTGCACATTAACAATATACACACTCATTAAAATGCAGAAATCTATCCATGTACCACTTGGAAGCACATTCTGTTCAAACCCGAACCAAAGTTTGGGGGGAAAGTGGCTGAAAGGAGATGGGTAATTACTAAAAGAGTGACCCGTGAGGAGTGCCACCGTTGAAGCAGCTTTCTGTTAAAGCTTGGCAAAGTTGAATGGTCCTTAGAGTCAAGCCTGCCATTCAGTTAAAGAGGTGCCACGTGGTGGTCACTGTCCTTTTTAAATAGTGCCCTGGTTCCCTCTCGAGGATTCCCCTTATTAAGGGAAGATGACCTCCACTTGGTTGGCCTGTAAGGGTGCAGGAAGTAATGAATTCTTTATTTTCCGTGAGGCTCATTCTAAATGGGATTCAGTGTTCTGCTAGTGCATATATGTGTAAAAAGGTGACCAATTGAAATTCAAATGTAATGAGTGTGAAGTGTTGCTATTCAGCACAGCCTCCTTTGTTTTGAGCCCTATTGAGTTCTTTGCACAGAAACAATGCAGCTTTCCTTCTAGCTTCTGAAATCATCTTGTCTAGCTGGGTAGGAACATCTTTCCAACTCATTTCAAAAATGAAATAGTTTGTTCTGTTTATTTTTTAATCCGTTTAAATACATATTTTCTAAATGTGCTAAGAGATTTGGATGTAAAGTCTTGAAAAAAACAAAGTACTCTTCTGAAACATGCAAATGTGTCTTTCCATCACCTAGGAAACTATTATGGGACACCCAAACCTCCTAGCCAGCCAGTCAGTGGAAAAGTGATCACAACGGATGCCTTGCAAAGCTTTCAGTCTGGCTCCAAGCAATCAACCCCAAAGCGAACCAAGTCCTACAATGATATGCAAAATGCTGGCATAATCCATGCGGAGAATGAGGAGGAGGATGACATTCCTGAAATGAACAGTAGCTTTACAGGTAAAGACCAGATTATACTCCCGTCAGTGGACTTGGGGACAGTGGGCAGTGGGAGGCTTTTTGCAAAGATTATTCCTTAGGAGGAATTTGGAGGGGTCAACAAAATTCAAACTCTGACCACACAGAGCTTGGAAGAGATGGTCTTTTCCCCAGTCTATTTTTCAAGCTCCTTCAAAAGATTATTTAAACTTCACCCAAATATCTTAAAGGAGCCGAAGAGAAATGTCTATAGAAGGGAGTTGGGAATAATCATATAGTTTGTCTCTTCAGAACCACACACGCACACACACGCTTATTTGCATTTTGTTCATTTATTTCCTGGCCTTGACACTGCTCCGTAATTATGGATGATTGCTTATAAAGAGAAATATGAAAATTTCTTTAACAATTTAATAGCAATTGATGCCATATGGAATGCTAGCAGCATCCTTTTATGTCACACCTTTGTAAGTAGAGATACAGTGGAAATATATCACATGTTCTAGTAACAGAGGCAACTTTTACTATATGCCCTATAAGATGGAAAATAATAACTCTGATTATATCTTGCACGTGCATTCTGTATTACATAGCATCTATTACTCATTGCATTATCTTTTTATATGTATTCAGGGCTCTCTATCCCCACACTTAGATATGTGTATTTTATTAAGGGATCTTCAAGGAAAGGCCTTTCTGGTAAGACTATATAGGTCGGGTCTTGCATATTTCCAGGAGGCACCATTCACAGAGGCTGTGATGGATGTTCCCTGAGTTGGTGCAGTGACCTAGAACAGTTCAAAAATAATTTTCTGTGTGGGGATTTGACCTTATATAGTAACTCAAAAATGTAACAACTGTGTGATATGTGAGTTACTACAATCTATAGTGTTATGATTTAGAAGAATATGTGTTTTTCTTCTAATTTTCCTATACTTACATATTTTCTGTAATACTTTAGGGTTATAGTTCTCAAAGAGTTAACCATTTGCAGCATTTGAAATCTTCCTCTCATAGTGGCCTCTTCTGAGTTTACCATATTCAGTCATTATTTGGTTAAATTTAACCCTAATAAAGAGAAATTACTTAAACTTTGCACTTTCTTCTTTGTACTACCAAATCTTATAGAATAGGGAAAAGTTTGTATTATTTGAATGCTTTCTACATTCTCTATGGGCCCCTCTGAGATTTTCTCATTATTTAAGCTCAAAAACCTAAAATTCTTCAGCATTTAAAAACATTTTTTGATGGATTTATTGTTATAAAAGTAGCTCCAGCCCTCTGCAAGAAGCATTGGAAAAAGGAAGAGACCTGGTTTTGTTACCGAACAATGGACCCGTGGGGAGTGCCCGGATGCTCTTACCGAAACCACGACCCCCACTTCCCTGGGGTTCCTCGGTTGTAGGTCCTTTGCCTGCCACCCTTGGAATTATGGCTCTCAATGGCAGAGTTTGGTGGAAAGGAAAGGAACTATTTATTCAAAAGTTATACAGGTTTGATTAATGGCTAAATGTTGCCCTTAAATCTCAAAATCCCTTCAAAACACCCACCATTTAAAACACCCACCAATACACACAGTCCTGCCTTCCCCCCTTTGCCCAGTTAGGCCAGTCAGAGGTACCGTCCTTCAGAAGAAAAACAACAGAAGTCTGGGGCTCGGCTGGGCAGGCCTCTGGTGGTTCTCAGCACCATCCGCTGCGTCGCCGCGATCTCCAGCTCTTAATCCAAAACCGTGTGGCACCTTCTCATGGCCCACTAGCAAGAGTCCTTTCTCCCCTTTTCTCCCCGTTTAGTCTTCCCATTGTTTCCCAAAGTCTGTGTCCCTTTGCCTTTCCCACAGGCCAAGTCTGTCTCTTCTCTGTCAGTTACGTTCTGTATTAAGTCTTTCAAACCTTCCTGGTTAGCCTTGTTGAGATGTAAAATAACCCTCTTTGCATATGAGGAATGAAGCTATCCAGCTGTTATTGACATGCAAAGTATTCTTAATGGCCCATCTCCAGGTCTCCCATCCCCCATGGCATCCTGCTTGTGGTGGGGAGAATATATTTTTCTTGGATATCCCAATTTCTAGACCCCCATTACAAACACCCTTTGGGGGGCCCTGGCTGTGCCCCATTACAGTTTGGTATCTCTTTGTTACTGAATGTGGACCTGTTGTGGGGGAGCTCCAGATACTATTCCCGGTACAACACTCCCCCTTTTCCCCGGGGTCCCTGTGGTCTAGGTTCATTTGCCCACTGTCCTTAAAAATTATGGCTTTCAATGGCAGAGTTTGGTGAAAAGGAGAGGAATTGTTTATTCAAAAGTTATACAGGTTTTGATTAATGGCTAAATATCACCCTTAAATCTCAAAATCCCTTTAAAACACCCACCAACACACACAGTCCTGCCTTCCCCGCCTTGCCCAGTCAGGCTAGTCAGGGGTACCGCCCTACAGACGAAAAATAACAGAACTGCAGAGTTTAGCTAAGCAGGTCTCTCACTGTTCCCAGCACCATCCGCTGCGTTGCTGCAATCTCCAGCTCTTAATTCATAACAACATGGCACCTTCTCATAGCCACTAGCAAAAGTCCTTTCTTCCTTTTCCTTCAACATAGTCTTTGCATTGTTCCCTCGCAGTATGAAGCAAAAGTCTCTGAGCTCTTGTGCATACACACTGTCACCAGGAGGGAGTCACCAGGAGGGAGCCACCTGCATGGCTGCTCATCTTGCTTTCCTGCTTCCTAAGCCCCGTGGTCAAGGAAGCCCCCACTCCGCTCTTAAAACCACGTGGTCAAAAGCCTCTAGCATGGCTGCCATGCCTGGGTCCCAACCCTGGCGGGAATCCTCCCCTGCAACCCCGACTTCTTTGACAGGTGCTGCAACTGTGGGAGCTGCTCTTTGCATGGCTACATCCCCATCCCCGGTTAAAGTTATACAAACCTTCCTGGTCAGTCTGGTTGATATGCAAAATATCCATCTTTGCATATGAGGTATGAAGCTATCTATCCTCCTGTTATTGATGTGCAAAGTGACTCTCACTGGCCCTGGTCCAGGTCAGGTATAAAGTCGACCTGTTGTTGATATTCAAAGTAACTCTCAGTGATCCCCGGCCTGTTACTGACAAGCGAAACTATTCTCCAGGGCCCTGCTCCCTGTCTCCCACCCCCCATGGCAGGCTTTCTTGTTGGGGGGGGGGGCAGAGAATACCCTATATTTTTCTTGGACATCCCTGCTTGATTCCTAAACATAGTAATATCTACTTCCCTTTTTGCTAAAATGACTAGCTAGGATTAAATCATGTCTATACACTCCCTTCTAGCTCTAAGAATTTGATTCCTTGAAAATTTTTTTTTTCTCAATTAGAATAGGTTAGGCCAATAGTTAACCTATAGTAACAATAGCTAGGAGAAATTTGCCGTATTGAAATCAAGTGATTTCATCCACTTAGAAATAAATATTTTATCCATTTATAGTTAGTAACTCTATTGATGCAAGAGCAAATTATTTTAAAAGTCAATAATTCTTTTAAAAATAACAAGTATATTAATGTCTTAGTCTTTTGACAAATTAGAATAATATATCATTATAACAACCCAAAACACAGATGTGGGCACAGAAGCAGAGGACCTTTGGAGTAACGTCTGGTGAGACAGTTGTGCCAAGCCAGCTTCATGGTCCCCAAGAAGCATGTGTCTTTATTTTTCATTCATTTATTAGGCATATTTCCTGATAGAAAGCACATAAGGGTTGCTGACTCTAGGTCTTGATGCCTTTCCTCTGTCTAACAACTAAAATCTCTTGTCTCTAGTTGTCATGCCTCAAAAAATCTGTTCCCATAAAATCTCTACTTGAAATCCTGGCATCAAAGGAAAACTGGGCCCAGATCATCTTTGCTAAAGTCAGCCGGATCATTAATTTCTGCACCAAAAAGTGCCATCTGGTTGCATTTTTTGGGTGCCTGTCTTAAACAAGAAAGCCAGTAAGATGCAGAGACCTGGTCTCAGTATATATATGTGATGGGACATCCTCAATGTGTAGAGAATGTGTTGATGTAAGGAATATGTTGAATGAATGTCCCCTCGCTTACCAAACTACAGCCAATAATAGCTGGTAACCTATGATACACTAATTCACAAATTCTTTCAAATAATTGATACTACCCAGTCTTTGATATGTATATCAAACTGTGTTAAAGCATATTGCACTCTGGACCACTTTAAGTAGCACTCCACCAGCCATTTTGAGCATAGAGTGACAATAGCTTAATGAGGTCTTTCATGTTAACAGTCTCTCCTGGTGATTCTTACATACCTTCCAAAGATACACTCTAAATGAGTATGTGTTGGCCTCTAGAGAAGTAAGGATGAATCTTTTAATTCTTGCCAAATTATGAATTTATTTTGTATTGATTAGTAATTTCAAAATGTTTTTTCTGTCTTGGCTTAACTTCCCTTTTTTCTTCAAACTTATAGTTGTTTTTTTAATCTGCATTCCTGGATGTAAATGATAAAACCCACTCAAATGAGCTTAAGTAGGAAAGGGCATTTAGGGGATTGAGTTGTTAAAGAGGCCAGGGTAGCCTTGATTTCAGGTATGAAATCAGAGGCTCAGTCACGGTATTAGGTGACTTTCTGTATCTTTCCTCTCTGCTTTCCTTTATGTAGGCTTAAGTGTCAGGCAGGTCTTCACAGGCTGTGTCAAGAGGGTCACCGGTATCACAGTACAAGAAACTATCAACATAACTTCAGCATCAAGAGGCCACCTTGATAAGAGCAAAACTTCCATGCCTGGCACTCATTGGTTTGCATTGGATCATGTGCCTGGTCCAGTCACAAAGGCAAGAGGGATAGGAGTGTGAGTTGGGCTCAGCGCATGAACTAGGACTGCATTTGAGGCAGTCCCTGCCTGGATCTGGAATAGAGGGGGTGATTTTTAAAGGGAGATCTGAGTGGTGGTACCAGAGGAGGGAACAGATGCAGAGGAAGGAAAGACCACGGACAGCCTCCTCAGTGGTTTTTTGGTTTTGGCAATGGTGGCTGTTTCATAGTTGTGACATCCTCCATCCATCCAACTTTTGTTTACCTTTCTTCTTACGTATGTCATTGGGAGCTACTGATCAAAGAAGGATTCCAATTACAGACCTTCACTGTTCCTCAGTCTGCATTCATGAAATCAGAATGTCTGCAGGACAATCACTATGGGAGATAGAAAGTAACTCCATTTCTAATTTTGTTTTTGAACCCCTGACAAATGGAGACTGACATTTAATATCAGCAGCCTTTATAAAATTCAACATGATTGTCACCATTGCCATAGTTTGTGGATGCTTTGATGACATCACCTCTTGAAGTTTCTAGTGAATAAGAAGGTGAACAGACTCACGTACTTAGAGCCTTCTTTTCAAACCTAAGTCAAGTCCGTCCACCCACATAATACTGTTCTGGGGTAACCGTCTTGGTTTTCACAGCAACATTCTCCTCACTTTTGCAAACGATACTCAGTATGACTCACTAGTATAGCTGTCTCTAGCTTCTAAACTTTTATGTGCTTTCCAGCTTGATTTGTGAGTCTTTGATCTTTCCACTCTCTAACAAAAATGTTTTAAATAACATATAAAATGGACAGTAGTATTACTATATCTGTATTTTCATCATGGACTTCTTTCTTGCATTCAAAAGTCCTCTGAGTCATGAAACTAAACGATGCCCCTGGAATGAGAGAGCAACTCAATCTGTGTTTTGATAACCTTCCTAGTTTAAGGATTTGTTTTGAGTCATGATTTGTTTCTTTTTTGACATTTCCAAGATTGTAAACAGTGCATTATTTAAACATGGTTTTCTCTTCTTCATTTTTAGGTAAAATATATTTCATCCATTGTTTTGATGTTTTATATTTAAAACTTTTTTCTAAATAAAACAGAATATCGTCAATGGTCAGAAAGTAGGAAAAGATGAGGGCTTTTAGATGCACACAGTGTTTGGGCTGATAGCGCAGTTTGGGGTATGATTGATGATTTTTTTCTCTCTCTCTCCCCGTGATGAAACAGCCGATTCTGGTGATCAGGAAGAGCGCACTCTCCAAGAAACAGCACTACCACCTGTGAATAGTAGCATCATTGCTGCTCCCATCACGGACCCTTCTCAGAAGTTCCCTCAATACCTACCTCTTTCTGCAGAGGATAATTTAGGTCCTCTACCTGAAAACTGGGAGATGGCCTATACCGAAAATGGAGAAGTCTATTTTATAGAGTAAAGTATACCATTATTTCTACCTGAATCTTTCCCTTTCTTTTATTCTCCTTCCCCCCCTTCCTTCCCTTTGCAGTTGCTAAATATAATATTTAGCAACTGCAGATACAGATTAAATCTGAAAGAGTGGATCACAGGCTGGTGGTATTCTTTTATACAATTTAATAAGCTTTGCACACAAAAAAGCAATTAGCATATCATCCTAGTCATTGAGTCTGACTGGCTTGAGGAAACACAGCACTAATAATTTTTCCTAAAGAGTTAGACAACTAAGCTATGGCGTATATATAAATTATGGTCTAATATATAAAGAATATATTTAGCCATTAAAAATAGGCAAATCCTTTGTTTGTTTTTTTCCTCAGTTGGGTTGCAGTTTTCCTTTTGTTGAGTCTTGAGAGTTCTTCATGTTTTCTGGATACATTTCCTTCATCATATTTGTGACTTGCAAACATTTTCTCCAAATCCAAGTTTTCTTTTTATTGTCTTAACTGTGTCTTGTGAAAAGTCAGTTTTTAATTTTGATGAAGTCTAATTTATCAATTTTTTCCTGTTGTGGATTGTGCTTTGAGTGTAGTAGCTAAGACATCTTTGCTTAACTCAAAGTCATAAAGCAGTCATTCCCTATTATATCCCTTTTAGAAATTTTATAGTTTACATTTAGGTCTATGACCCATTTTAAGGTAAGTTTTTACATTGTACAGGACATATGGGATTTGAGAATATAGAGACATAAAAACTCTTTCAAAATTATAACACTTAATAAATAAACTTTACTGAAAAGGGAAAAAATCCATACAAGTGAAACCTAAACTAAAAAAAAATCTGAGATAATATAATTTCCGAACTAAAGATAATCAGTTTTTAAAATGCTGTACTTTGGATCTATTATTAAGAGTCTCTATTAAGATTCACCACTGTTTATATACCACTAAAAAGGAAAAGCAAAGTGGCCAATTAAACAATAAGTTAAATTAAAACTACAGATAAATCTGTTGTACTGAAACAGATTGAAGAAAGTCTGTTGTTCAGTGAACAATAAGGAAGGGGGGCATTGCAGAATAATATATGAAGTATCTCACTTTTGTGTGCGTGTGTGTATACATATACAGATGTATATAAATAAACACATACACACACAAAGATACAGCACATATATGTTATATTCATACATTTGTTTCTGTGAATATGTGTCAATAGATAGTGTTTTATGTGTAGACAACTTCTAGAAGTATCTTAATACCTGAACTTGTATAAGGAATTTAAGGAATTTATTTTCTAACTGCATTATACATTTCTGCGTGGCTTAAGTATATATTTCCATTTAAATATATAGGATCTGGCAAAAATAACACCCCTTTTTATTACAAAATTTTTTATTACAAGATCATAAGCATGTAATTCTGTAACATAACAATATCACACTCAAGCACACTATATGATATTTTAGGTGAAAATTTCAAATTAAAACTAAATTATCACACCTATATTATTACCCTACCTATCACACTCAAGCAGGTGTTACTTCTACTAGACCCTGTATATTTGAGCATATATTTTATAATTAGAAAAATCATGAGGATAAGAAGGTATAATTTTCTTAAAGAAGTAAGAGTGAAGGGAAAGGCTTGGGTCTCAGAATACCCTTTTTCAGAACCAACCTAGGAAATCTGAGATAAGCGACCTAGAGCTTTTGTGTTATTTTCCATCCAGAAGGAGGGACAGTCTACGTTCATGATAATGACAAGTGTTTATGAAAGACAGGGATGGAAGATGTAGTCTTTTCCTTGGAGCCAAAGATACAGTGGAGAAGAGCACACCTAGAAAGTCTTGTTGTTCCCATTACTTACTAGTAATGTGACCTTGGAAATGTGAGTTTACCTCTTTGTATCTCAGTTTTCCATATCTGCAAGAGGCATGAATATATGAATCATACCTTCCTTGTCAGATTGTCATGAGAATTAGATGAGATATGGATGTAAAGTATGTGGGCTAGTACTACTTAGTGAGCATTATTGTCACAGCTCCCATTTTCATCATCATCATTTGGTTATTACAGATGACTGTAAATATTGTTATAAAAATGGATTTCAACTATAAGCTTAGGATTTTGTACTTACCTTTGGCAATAAATTGCTTTTGAAATTATGTCTATTAGTAGGAAGAATTGTGTGGAGCAAGGGGAAATATAACAGGAATTCCTGATAGAGAATACTATGTGAAACTCATATTCTTGGAAAAGAATGTACCAATAATTTTTGCTAAAGATTGACTTCATAAATTTGAAAAAAGTGAGATGCTTAGTAAAGATGTTTAGTGAAGACCCAAGACGGGCAAACTTTTAGGAGACTTTTAGGAGACTTAGTGATGTGCTTACTTTTCATAACCTAATTTAGCTTTTAACTGATGCTAATGTTTCCTACAATATTAGACATTTACCTAATGTTTAATAGAAAAATTATGCAAAAGTATGGCTTTTGACAATAATGGGATTTGGTCAGAAGCTATCGAATTCTAAAAATATTAGAAGAGTTATTAGTTATACACCATTTATATTTTAGCCTAAGTTATATATCCTGGTTAATGAGCTTTTAGGTGTCCTTCATTCTGAAGAGCTTCATCTTAGAATATCTTATCTTGAATAGCAAAGTTAAATTTCTGTAGAATCAGATATGTCTTGTTTTATGTATGAGTGTGAATATTTATAGTTTATGAGAAATCTAAGAAATGCTGGTATTTGAAGGAATACTAAAAATGAAGCAGGGACTAACAAATCCTGGACATTATATAGAAAACGAATGTAAAGAAGACTTTGAAAGGAAGAAAAGGCAGGCTGGCTAGGAAGCTTTTACCTCATATATCCCAAACTTGGACCTGAAGAAACCAGTAACCCAGAAACACCAAGTGTAGCCCTACTAAAAGCCTGCTCTTCCTAACCAAAGGACTGGGAAAGGGTCATCTTACAAGACAGAAGGCTTTTCTTCAATACCTGGGTTACTCTAGCCAACAACACAGAAAAACCTGTGATTCTGCCCCTGTCTGCAAAGGTCAGGTGGGGAGCCTAGTCCCCTACCCTCTACAGGCTGTAACTAGGAGCCCAAACCTCTCTGCCAGGGTGGTGTCAATAACGGCTCAGAGAAAGCTGGGACACTGATTGTAGCCAGACCATTGCAGACATTCCCCCGCTCCCTGTGTGGATTCAGTGGAGGCCAAGTAGGGGAAAGCATGGATCCTCACCTTGACCTTGAAGTAACGAGGCAGCCTCCTCTTCCCTATTAGGATGGTTTCAGAGGAGGTTTGGTGGAAAGGCAGTATTTTCACCATCATCCAGTGGTAAGAGGCCACTACCCCCTGGAGTCAGCAGAATCAAGTTGGGAGCAGCAATGAGGCACTCCTGTCCTCCCAGCCAAGCAGGGATCAGCAGAGACCCAGTGGGGAGCTAGAACTCCCATCTCTACTCAGCAGTAATAACAAGGAGCTCCTCTCCCCTTTGGATGTCACTGAAGGCCAGATGGGGACCCTGGACTTTAACCTCACTGAAAAGTAACAGGTGGCACCACCTCTTCCCGTCTTGAGCAGTTTCAGGGAAAGCCTACTAAAATAGAAGGTTTAGATATGCTCTAGAGCGCTATAAATAATACCCTGCATGTGCAGGTTTTAATAAAAATTCCCTTGTCCCAAAAATCAGAAAAATCTCAAATTGAGTGTATAAAGATAACCAGTAGATGCTAACACCAAATGACAGAGATGTTCGCATGATCTGACAAAAAACTGCAAAGCAGCCATCATTCAGGCTCTTTAATGAGCAGTTACAAATATGCTTGAAGCAAATGGAAAAATAGAAAGTTTCAGCAAATATAAGTCTCAGGAAAGCAACAGAAGTTATAAAAAATGGAAATTTTACAATGGAAAAATTAAATAAGCAAAATAAAAAGCTCAGTAGATAGAGTCAACAAGAGAATGGAGGGAAGAACAGAAAGAATCAGTAAACTTCAAGACAGAAAATAGAAATTGCCCAGTCTGAACAACAGAGAGGAAATAAACTGCATAAAATCATGACTAGGACTTTGGGGGGCTTTGGAACAGTAGTAGAATATCTAATATTTGTGTCATCAGAATGCCAGGAGAATTGAAAGTGAGTGGGGCTGAAAAAGTACTCAAAGAATAAAATTCTCCAAATTTGGCCAAAGTAATAAACCTACAGAGAAGCTGAGTGGATGCAGACAGGCTAACTCCCCCACAAAAACTACCAAGACACATCGTAGTCAAACTTCTGAAAACAAATGTCTTGAAAGCAATGAGAGAAATAAGACATTGCTTATATTGGTGAAACAATTCAAATGACAGTCAGAAGCCACAGGCCAGATGGAAGCAGCACAGCATTTTTCACATACTGAAGGAAAAGAAAGATCAATGCACAGTTCTATATCCAGTGAAAATGACAAATTAAGACATTCTTTGATGAAGGAAAACTAAGCATTTGCCACCAGCAGGACTGTACTAAATGAATGGCTGAACATTATTTGCTAAACAAAAATAAAATTATAATATAAATATTCTTGGAACATTAGAAAGGGAGAAAGAACAATGAAAGTAAAATATAGGTAAATAAAATAAATTTTTTTCTCAAGTTTTCTAATTAGGTTTAAGAGTTGAAGCAAAAATTATAACATTGTCTAATATGTTTTTAAATGTATGTAAAGAAAATATTTAAGACAATTTTAGTATAAATGAGGGAAGGTAAAAGGATATTTTTGTGTGTATTATATATATATATATATATATATATATATATATATATATGAAGCAAAAATTAATGGCTATATATTCTACTATATATCCAGAGACGATATCATCAGTCTGTTTGGGCTGCTGTAACAAAAATAGCATAGACTGGGTGGCTTCAACAACAGGCATTTCTCTCAGTCCTAGAGGTTGGGAAGTTCAAGATCAAGGTGCTGGCAGATTCTGTGTCTGATTAGAATTCATTTCCTGGTTCATAGATAGTTCTCTTCTCTCTGTGTTCTCACATAGTGGAAAAAACAGAACAAAAACAAAGCAAAATGGAAGACTTAAGTCCTAACACATCAATAATTGTATTAAATGAATTTAAATACAACATTTAAAAGATAGATAATGGCAGAGATTTAAAATTATGACCAAGCTATATACTGCCTACCAAAACTAACTTCAAATTTAAAAAAAACATACTGGTAAGTTGAAAGTAAAAGTTTGGAAAAATGTATGTTGAAACATTAATCAGAAGAAAGAGTTGCATATTAATATCAGATAAAGTAGGAAAATCTCTAAACACAAACAGCATACCTCTAAATAATCTACAGTTCATGCAGGAAATCTAAGAGAAATTTTTAAAGAATACATTGACGTGAATAAAAATGAAAATACAGCATCTCAAAATAGGTGGGATACAGCCAAAGCAACAATAAAAAGTAAGTTTATAGCACTAAACACATATATTAGAAAGGAGGAATGGTCTCTAATAGACTATCTATACTCGCAACTCAAGAGCCTAGAAAAAGAATAGCAAGTTAAATGTGAAATAAGTAAATGGAAGGAAATAATAAAGAACAGAAATCAATGAAATAAAAAATGAAAACAATGGAGAAAAGTCAATGAAATAAAAACCTGATTCTTCAAAAAGATTAATGGAATTGAAGTACCTCTAACAAAACTGAAAAAGAAAAAATTTAAGGAAGATACAAGTTACCAATATTAGGAATTAAACAAGAAGTCACCCCAGACCTTGAAGACATCAAAGAGATAATAAGAGAATGTTGCGAGCAGGTCTGCACATATAAATTTGACCATTTCCTGGAGAGGTGTGAATGGGCACAACTCATCCAATAGGGAATAGGTAATATAAATAGCCTTATAACTATTAATAAAATGAATTTTTAATTCAAAAACTCATGGAAAAGAAATCTCCAAGCCCAGATGGTTTCACTAGAGAACGATTCAAAGGATTAAATTTCTACACACTCTCTTCCTGAAAATACTAGAGAAGGAATCCTTTCCGATTATGTTTATGAAGCGAGTGTTACCTTGTCACCAAAAATAAAAGGCAGCCCAAGAAAAAAAGAAAACTTCAGAACAACATCCTCATGAATATATTAAGAGATGCAAAAATCTGTAACAAAATATAAACAAGTGGTATTCAGTAATTTAGAAAAAATTATACACCTTGACCAGGTAGGGATTATTGAAGGGATGCAAAACTGGTTCAATATTTGAAAATTTCATCAGTGTAATTCACCATATTAGGAGACTAAAGAAAAAAATCATGAGATCGTAGTAATCGATGCAGTAAGAACATTTGACTAAATTCAGTACTCACAATAATAATTCTCAGAAAAATAAGAATAAAAGGTAATTTTCTTGACTTAATAAAGAATATCTACAAAAAATCTAAAGCTAACATTATGCTTCATGGTGGAAGAAAATATTTTTCCTGCAAGATTGGGAATAGGTCAAGGATATTAGTTAGCTCTCACTGCTCTTATTCAAAATCATGCTGGATTGTAGCTAAGATAATAAATCAATAAAAGGAAATGAAAGATGTACAATTGAAAAGGAAGGAATAGAACTATTTCTCCTTACAGATTATGGTGATACAGAAAACTAAAAGAAATGTACAAAAATTTCTAGAGTAAGTGAGTTCAGCAAGATTGCAAAATAAAAGATAAGCACACAACTGTCAATTATATGTTTATGTACTAGCAATGAATATATGGACAACAAAATTCAAAATAAAATATTCATAATTACTTTAAAAACTTCAGTTTAAATATAACAAAACATACAAGATTTTGTATGTTGTAAACTGCAATATGCTGATGAAAGAAATTAAAGCAAGTCTATATAAATGGAGAGACATACCCTATTCATGGATCAGAAGACTCAGAATTGGTACAGTAAAGATGTCTGTATGAGTATACAGATTTATTATGCATTCTTCCAAAATCTCAATGAGGTTTTTGTTAGTATAGACAAGTTTATTCTAAAAGTTATAGAAGAAGGCAAAGGAACTAGAATAACTAAAACAATTTTGAAAAAGAATAAACCAGAGTTATCAATCTACCTGGTATAAAGACTTACTATATAGCCATAGTAACAAAGGCTGTGTGGTATTGATAAATAGATACATAGATCAGTAGAATCCAGAAACTGACCCATATATGGGTCCAACTAATTTTTAAGGAAGATAAGAAAGCAATTTAATATGAGGAAGATAGCCTTTTCAGTAAAGTGGTGCTGGAGCATTTAGAGAGCCAGAGGCAAGTAAATTAACCTCAACCTCCACCTCTCACCTTATACAAAAAAGTTAACTCAAAATAGATCACCATACACTTAAGTATAAAATGTAAAGCAATAAAACTTGGGGCGGGGGACCTTAGCAAAATATACAGATTGTTCCTAGATTGAGATCTAAGAATAGATCTCAAGAATTCTTGTTTTTACATCCTAACATGATCCCTAAAGGGGGTAAATGGTAGGGAGGAAATGGGAGGTATCTGTTATAGTGTAGTGTCAACAATTAGAAATAAAAATAAAAGGAATATATGATAAATCCAGAATCATCAAAATAAAAAACTTTTGCTTAAGGAAAGACTCTGATAAGAGAATGAAGAGACAAACTATAGACGGGGAAAAGTATTTGCAAACCCCCCCATCTAAAAGTTGGTGTTTAGAATATATAAAGAACTCTCAAAACTCAACAGTGTAAAAAATAAAAATCCAATTAGAAAATGAGCTAAAAACATCAACATGAATTTTCACTGAAGTAGATTTACAAATGGCAAATAAGTATCTGAGAAAATGTTCAACATCACTAGCCATTAGGGACATGCAAATTAAAACTACAAAGATATGATTATGTGCGTTTTAGGATAGCTAAAATAAAAGAAAATAGTAACAGCACTGAATTATGGCAAAAATGCAGAGAAACTCTATCACTCATATATTGCCAGTGGGAATGTAGCATTGTATGGCATTCTAGAAAGCAGTCAGACAGTTTTTTAAAAAACTAAACAGGCAACCACAGTATGGCCCAGCATGTGCAACACTTACATTCACCTGAAAACCCCTACATGAATATTTAAGTAGACTTACTACAAATACCAGGTTGGCCAAAAAGTCTATTTAGTTTTTTCCATAAAATAAAAGATACGTTTCTATTTTCACCAATAACTGTATTGATTTGGATATTTTGAGTATGTCAGCTTTCTCCCACGTGGTATAATGTTGACTGTTCTCAATTAATGTCTCGATTTGATTGCTATGAACTTTAACTGGTCTACCTGACTGTGGAGAACTGCCCAGTGAGAAATCTCCCGCTCGAAACTTCGCAAACCACTTTTGATATGTTCGACCAGTCACAGCACCTTCTCCATACACTGCACAAATCTTTTTTTGTGTGTTTCAGTTGTGTTTTCACCTTTCTCGAAATAAAAAAGCATAATATGCCAAAAAAGTTGTTTCTTCTTCCATTTTCAGTATTAAAATGGCTACACAAAAACACACCAAGTTTTGTAAGTGTCTTTGTAAATGCACACTGATATGACAGCTGTCACAATACAATCTAATAAAACTGTTTTGAATAAAGTTAAAGACAACTAAGGCTACTAGAGCCATCTTACAGAAAAAAACAAATGAACTTTTTTGCCAACCCAATACCAAAAACTGGAAACAACTGAGATGTCCTTCAGTGATTAAACTGTGGTCTATTCATGCCATGAAATATTACTCAACAGTAAAAGAATTATTGATATACAGAAGTGGGCAAAAGTAGGTTTATAGTTGTAATACAAATAAATAATACAATAATTAATAAATAATAATACAAGAATGAAGTCTGTTTCAGGTAATTATAACCATAAACCTACTTTTGCCAACCCCTGTATGCAACAACCTCGATGAGAGTTATGCTGAATGAAAAATGCCAACCTCAAATGATTACATAATGCGTGATTCCATTTATATAACATTTTAATTTATTTTTTTTAAAGATTCTATTTATATATTTTTAGAGAGGGGAAGGGAGGGAGAAAGAGAGGGAGAGAAATATCAATATGTGGTTGCTTCTCACATGCCCCCTCCTGGGCACCTGGCCAGCAACCCAGGCATGGGCTCTGACTGGGAATTACACCAGGAACGCTTTGCTTCACAGGCCGGCGCTCAATCCACTGAGCGACACCAGCCAGGGCTTATATAACATTTTTAAAGTGATAAAATTCTAGATTGGCACACAGCTCAGTGGTTGCCATTATTTTAAAGTGGGTTTAACAAGGAGGAATTAGAAGGGAACCAAGTGTGGGTGTTTAAGGGCAGCATTAGGGATCCTGGAGATGATGGAAATGTTTGCATCTTGACTATTGGAACATTAGTTTCCTGGATGTGACATTGTATTGTAATACAGTTTTGCAAGATGTGACCAATGGTGTAATTGGGGGGGGGAGGCAATGTGGGGTCTCTCTGTTTTTTTTTCTATAAATGCATGTGGATCTGCAGTTATCTCAAAATCATTTTTAGAAGTGTCCTTTTATAAAATTTTAATCATACATATTCTTCCCTGCGAGCAATGACCATTTTTACTGTCTTACTGTGGCAGGGATAGAGCAAACCATGGGTTCTAGTGCTAGACTCCCTGGGTTTGATTCGCATTTCTGCCTTATATCAGCAGTATCCTTGGGCGAATTTCTTCACTTTTGTGCCCTGAGTTTTCTTATCTGTAAAATGAGGAGTAATCATTTCAATATTAATAATAATCCTCTCACACGGTTATTGAAAGAATTAAATAAATTGTAATATGTAAAAGAACTGATTCTGGTAGTTGTAACTAGACAAACAAGTAGTATTGGTGGTGATAGTTGTTACTATATTACCTTTATTTAAACCCAGTTGAGATAACATGTTACTGATGTGTTACATACATTTGCACATTCTGTTTTTCACTGAAGGCATAATTTTCCAACATTTAATATGATTTGAATATAAGATAAAAAATTGTGGCAATTTTTAAAAACATAATTACAACTTAAACTTTAGAGTTCAAAAAAATTTCAGGTTACTGCCTAAACTTCATAAAGTTAATTTTTAGTTTTTAATTTTCATTTCTGGTTTGCAGCATGAACTCCTGGCCTTGAGGCCCTCTGCCCTCCGCCTTAGCGTGCAGAGGGTGTACTGGGCACTCAAGCAGAACTGCCCCCCATGTGGATCTGTTTGGGTCAATTCTGCCATTCATTCTCGTGACATTTCTAATATGGTTAAGGGCAACATTCTTTGAAATGTTCCCGCACACTTCAGACCTTCAAGACTCCAGTCAGCGTCTGTTAAAACACTTCATCTAGAGTTACACCTTCCAGAAGACAGCTGGGTAACATGTTTACCTTCTTGAAGGTTTTTCTTGGCCCAGGTTCTTTTTTTATGTTGGGTGATTTTGGGTTGCCTTCACTAGATCTGAATTATAACTTGGGACACTGCAATTAATGATATGTATTAGCTGCTTTGAGCAACTTGCATGAATAAACACTGTCGTGAGAATTGTTATGTAATAGAATGAATGAAATAGCAGCCTTCCGTGTGAATTCCAGTATTCAAGATTTAAGTCATAGCAAATTAAAAATAAATTGGAGTTTGCTCTTCAGCAGATGTGGAGACTAAAATAAGTCTAGATAATGGTAGACAGTATAGATAAGGTGTGTCATTTGGAACTCATTTTTCAAAAATAAAACTGGTATTACAATTTCATCTGTCAATAATGGAATGATTATATCTTACTGTAAGTAAAAAGCCTGCCGAAGATCTTTCCTAAGCAGTTTTGTAATTCCAAAATTGGGCTTTCTTCTGGTCTGGGTTTGCTATGAAAGTGCCTTTGAGTGGTTGGAGAGCAGATGTTCAAGAGTATAAAAGTTTTTTGTCATTGATCTCTTTGCTTTTCCTTTTCAAACATATTCTTGTTTTTGTTTCTGGATTTCAGTCATAACACAAAAACAACATCTTGGTTAGACCCTCGGTGCCTGAACAAGCAGCAGAAGCCCCTGGAAGAGTGTGAAGATGATGGTAAGGGACTCAGAAGGTCTTGGTTCAAATGCATTGGCTCTTTGTTTATATGCATGTATTTTAAAGAGTTGTAGCAAGGTCAACCAATTTTAAAAATGAGTTTTTAAAAGGTAATCCAATTTCTAGTAAATGCACTCAGGTTTCCAAAAGCAGAAGGGAAATCAGTAGAATTTTTACAAGAACCGTTTGTTTACAAGTAAAAGCAACTACATAGTCATATCTCCATTGGGAACAGAATTTTACACAGTCAGAAACTATTCAAATGAAGATATAGCCACTGCCTTTAGGAAATTGGAGAAAGCTCTAGAAAGTCTAAAAATAAAGACTTACCTAGTGAATCTTAATCCTCTATTTTGAAAATCCTGGAGGGAAGGGCAGAAATATCAGCTTTTCTTGGACTGTCCATCTTTTATAACTCTGTTATTTTCCCAGTCTTGGTGTAGCAGGAGTGTCCAATCTTTTGATATCTCTGGGCCACACTGGAAGAAGAGTTGTCTTGGGCCACACATTAAATACATTGTGAAACGGAATCACAAAAAAACCTCGATGTTTTAAGTAAATTTACAATTTTGTGTGGGGCCACATTGATAGCCATGCTGGGCTGCACATGGCCTGTGAGCTGCAGGTTGGACACCCCTGGTAGGGAAAGCAGATACTGACTTATTTGGGAATCTCTGTGTACCTTTGAGTATATTCTAAGTATCTGAAAAGTATATTTTTCCAAGAAAGAGGCTGAAGTGTCACTTTATCCCCCCTTTTCTTGTTAATCTCAAAAAAGAATCAACTGGCTATAAAAGTTACTGTTTTAAAAAGTTTATTTCAAGGCTTTGGGATTTCCAATTACTTTTTCCAAATAAGAGAAAAAAGTTAAGATGGAACAGTGTGTTCCTTCTCAGTACACTGAAGCCTTGCCCAAGTTCTACCAAAATTACTTTTTGATAGGAAGAAATTAAAAGGGAAATGGTTTGCTTTGCTACTCGTTATTCATTTCTTGCATTTGAATTAGTATAATTATTGAATACATATTTTATTGTAAGATGGTGAAACGTTATTAATTTATCCTATGAGGCAGATTGTTACATGTATCCTTGAGGTTTGTTTGAAAATGTAAGCCAAGAAAGTGTAATACTGTCAAAACGTTGTACTCCAAGATCCTTCCATTATACATGGACTGCAGATCACATGAAATGAACATAGAATTCTATGTTCATATTTATCTGATTGACTTCGAGTAGAAATCAGATCCTTTGACTGAGAGGGCATGACCAAGATGCTCATTTTATTTTGATTGTTTAGTCTGTTCCTGAAGAAGCAATGGAACAGGTATGGTCAACTGCATTATTTTACATGTTTAAGGGATAGTGGGCTCTCCTGAATATTCACATATTCTGTTTGACGTACTTTCAAAGATCAGAATATAAAACACATTTAACTGTAAAACTTCATGGAACAAAATGTAAACGTTATCAGCAGCCTGGTGATTTGGAAGGCTTGTATAGGCGTTCTCATGACTGTAGGGTCTTTCATGTCAGTGTCCATTATAGTTATATGGAAATGTATGCAAATCCCTGTTAATATAATTTTATAAGTTGTAGAAAACTCCAATCATTTTTATTAAGAAAAAATGTTAATGCAGTACAAGTATTGAGTAGAATTACTGAATGGTTTTTTTTCCCCAAATCCAGTAAGTTTTAATTCTTAGGTTTCTTACTTTTTGGTGTAAATGTTCTTTCCATTGAAATAAGTGTGTATTCATACCAAGTGTACTTAGCTTAGTAATTATCCCTTCAACATTAGAATTCCTATATTCTATTTCTAGTAGAAATTGTATGTATGTCTGTGTGCCTGTACACACAAACAGTATAAATATGTAACCAGATCACACCACCATGACAAGTATAGGCTCCCATACCTGCTTTTTCTGTTGTCAGTTAACACAAAGCTGCCTTGTATTGTTGTTTATGTCATGACATGAAGAAGAATAGCATTGCTGGTTACAGTATGTTTCTGTATTTCTTTCTACCCTCTGTGGCTAACATGCTGCAAGCCAGTTGGATGTGCAGTTCTCTTCTCCTCAGAATACTCTTAAATTCCACACCTATTTATTGAGAGTCTTCTGTATGTCATGTGTTCTAGGAGCTTCAGGTGTATGAACGACCACAATAAACAAAAAGCCCTGCTCTCGGAGAACTTAAATTCTAGTCATGTTCTCCTCTAGGTCTTCTTGTTAAATTTGCTTATCCTTCAGATTCTAGCTCAGGGACTGTTCCTATGACCTTGCCCCCAGATATGCTTAGGTTGCTCTATTATACATCTTATTCTAGAGAAGTTATCACAGTTTTAATTTAATTTTTATTTTTGTGAGCTTTGGACTTGTCTCCTCCTCCAGAGGGACAGAGATGTGATTGTGCTCATCTTGATATCTCAGTCACTCAGTTGACGTAGTGATGGGCACATAGTTGATCTCATTAAATAATTATTGAAGAAATAAACGAATGCCCCCGGAGACATTATTAAAGAGTATCCAAATAAGCACTTTCATGAAAGATTTTATGTAAATCATATTTCCTCTTTGAGATATAATGCTGGGGTCAGAACTTACTGTTTACAATTGCATAGTCTTTAAAAAGTGTATAAGGTATTTAAGGCCATGTTGGTTAGAAGTCAGCAATCGAGTCATTCGTTTCATCAGTCTGAGAATTGTTTTGCCACTATCATGTACCAAAACTACATTGGGCATGAGCCAGTTGCTTTACTGAAAACAGGCTTGCTCCCTGGTTTTGTGGAGCTTACTGTAGAGGAGACAGCCACTGCCGGTAGCTGCAGAGGCTTGACATATGAAATGGTTTGTGTGTGCCGTACTGTGTTCTCCCCACAGGTAACAAAATGTTTACTGACAGCAAGGGATGGCAAGGATCTTGACTTGTTTTACTCACTGAAATTACTGAGAACATTTTCATTCTAACATTTCTGAGCCATTTGACTTAGAAATATATAAAGTAAACTGCCTCCTTCAGGGTAGCCTTCAAGCTTTGCTTCCCTAATGTACATCATTGTGACATACTTCATCTTTCTAACCCCTTTTAAAAGATATTCAAGTGTAGCTCATTTTACAATCTGCGTTCTCAATTTGACCTCATCTCTCATTGTTCAGGCAGCAATATCACTTATAAGAAAAGTAATGCTTTAATTATGAGTATAATTTCCTCGATGATTAGAGGATTATTGAAGGATTAAAAGGACTAGTAGTGAAAGGTCTAACAGCTTTGTTTGCTTGATATAAGGCCTGTAATAAGTGACTTTTTGCTTAAGAACATTGAAACCACAAAGGTATTTATCATCTTTTCCCACCAATCAAGCCCTATTTTGACATGCAAGGAAATGAACCATATGATTATGTTGCCAATACCAGCTCTTGCCATTTTGTGATTTACACTGAGGCCCAGAGTTTGTTAGCCAAGTCAATGAAATAAGCCACCATGCAGGTAAGGACAAAATCAAGTGATATGTTTGCTGCTATTTTTCTGAGGGGAGCTTCTTTCTTGGTGCTGGTGTCTGAATTTTTCTTTCTCTCTTTTCTGTCTCATTCCTGCTATTCCTTTGGAGAAGAAGGGGTCCACACCGAGGAGCTGGACAGTGAACTAGGTAAACCCTCCAGCCTGTTGCTGTTGATGACTTGCCCTGAATGGTTTTGTCTCCAGTGAATTGCTTAACCTCTCAGTTTCTTTAGTTTACACTTCTCCAATTATGATTTTCATTCCCATTTATCCACGAAAGGTCAATCTTACAACACGTGTGTCTGACTGCAGACATCATGTGGAGTTGTAATAAATCATGTCCGCAAGGAAGAAGTCTGAGTGAATTGAGACTGAAATGTGAGTTAGCAAATGGGTGCTAGGCATTCTTGTAATTTGAGGATTAAGAAAAAACTGAGGGGTTAGATCCTTGCCATGTCCCTTGAACTCTCACATAACCTATCCAGGCCTCATTTTGTGATTTGTTTGGTGTGGGTAATTATCTACATAGGTGACACAAAAAAAGGCAAAACAAAACAAGCCAAACCCTATCAGACTAATCCAAGGCTCCTTATAGGAGTGGCAGTAATACAGTAACTTCAATGATTCTTAACTGAATAAATAGTTAATATCTTCAGTATTATGTTGTTATTAAGTCATTAGCCACGTTTGTAACTATAGTCAATAGCTTGAAAACCAGATGCTGTGTTTATGTATACCATTGTCCTTAGAGTGTATATGTCTTTGTAAATCAAGTCTTTACTACCCTAGCTATTGTAGTTTAGAAATAATTTACATTAGCAGAAAATGCCAAACTGTTTTTTTTATCTTTGTTGTTGGAGTATATTGAATGATGTTCCCCAAGTTAGCTGTTCAGTGTTCAGCTTTGAACAATGTTCATATCAGTTTGCATTCCATCTGATTCCTCCACTGAAGGCTAGAGGAGAAAGCTCAGATTCTGGCCAAATTGTACAAGAAAGCCTTGGCTGGTTGAAAATTGACCATAATATATATTTTAAATAGAAAATTGTTTGACATCACTATGAATGGAACTATACTGAGACCATCGAATCAGCCTAGCATTTTAAAGATTGCCTTAACTGAAAATAATATTTAATAGAGATCATTATTTTTGTTTTATTTTGTTTGTTATATAGATGAAGGTAATCACGGTTAACTGGAGTTATGATATACTAGAATTTGGCTCTGTTTTTCTAAATGTTTGGAACATATCCTGCTGTAATTGATGGATATGCCAATGATGGTTGATAACCATTGATAGATCTGTTTTTAAATATGATTAATAAGTTCTGTGGTCATTGTAGTAGGAATGGCTTGTGATTCAACCTGTTTAGTAGACCAATTTGAAGCTAATTTTATTTTTTAAAAATTTTCAATCCATTGATATTAGATAAAGTAACTGAAAAAGACAGAACTAGGTTTTCCTGACATAACGTGAGTGCCTTAATCACTTGTTGAACCAATGTCAACCACTCTCGCTGCCCACCTCCTATGTGTGGGTGACCACTGCTGTCTGTACGTAGCTGGTGGAGATACTGCGGCCCTGTACACAGTCCACATTAATTTGCTTCCATGCAAGTTTAAATGTTGAAAGTTTTAGGAAAGAGGTGTCTGTTTTCTTTTTCCCAAGTAACTGTAATATTGTCGGAATTTTCCTATGATCTTACGGACTTAATGGGTTTTAGTGGCTGCATAGTAGCACTCGTGGCCAGAGTTCTGGGCAGTGGTTTGGAAGTGGAGGAGCTGTCTTTGGGGTCAGATCAGGCTGCCTGGCCTCAAATCTCCCCTCACTGGCTTTAGGACCTTAGGCAAGTTTTTCACTTTCTCTTAGCTTCCTTTTCCTTACCTGTTAAAAGGGGCTGAAAGAGGAGCTCCCATGGTGCATGTTGAAGAGACTTCATAGATGTGTTTTAATATTTGTCCCTGTGATCAGCTGATACCATTTTTACCAGTTTTATTATTTATTTTTTTATTGTATTTTCCCATTACCATTTTACCCCCCTTATACCCCTCAGTTTTATTATTTGTTACCTAATTCACTCTTTTTTGGACTGTTCAGTACTTCCTTATGGTACTTTTTGCCTGTAATGTGGGACAGGAGAGGAACATCCATACTGTAGAAACATCCCAAATGTGTCCTTGTAGGTAAAGTAGAAATAGCGCTCTGATTTTTGCCTATACATGTCCACCATAAAGGGTGGTGTACACACACCCACACACGTTTCCTTTGCATTTACTCCAGATTCTATTGATAAGCTCATTGCCCTTTTTCTTAATAAGAGGGTCCTAATCTTAAACAACAGCAACTGTCAGGTTTTCAGTGAAAAATGCAATTCCCAGTGTGACTAGGAAACCCTCTCTGTAATCTGCCTCTGAGACTCAGGGTGTTGGCATGGGTGTTGGACAAAGATCATTTGATTATAGAGTTGTCATTTCTGAACTCTGTTGTTTGATCAGGGTCAGTAGCTCCATTATGCACTTTTGGTGTGCAGGATGTATCACGTCCTCTATGATAACATCTCTGCAGAATTTGCAAACCTTCTGCAAAGAAGAGCACTTGCAAACTTTCTTTTGGAATTACAGGGTATTCTTGTGCTGAAACCAGCTAGGAGAGGTTGAGAGGAGGAAATGAAGTCTCCTCCCAACCAAAACTAAGTCACAGTTTTGAAATTTATCTCTGATTACGAACATGACTTTGAATCTGTATGCTGACAAATCCCTTTTGAAAAGAGCTTAGAACACTTGACTGTTCCATATTTGCTTTTGTGGTGACGATTAGCACAATGTGAAATTTACAGAGGCAGGAACAGCAAGCACACCATACAAATCTGCCCTGTTTTTCCTCTGCTTTCCTAGAACAGTTGCTATTGTCTGAGCCTATGTGCCAGCAAGGTGCTGTGCAAAATGTTTCACAAGCATCCTCATGTCATCTGCAGTCGACCTTTGTGGTAAATCCAAGAGGAAGATCTGCTTCCAAGATGTTAAGTAGCTCAACTCCAGATTTGTGAGGTGGTGGAGCTAAGGTTCATCTTAGATCTGGGCAACCACAAATGGGCCTTGGCTGCCTGACATCTCTGTGACAGGCGCTGCGGTCTGGTCTGATGTCCGGCAATCGTTAAACAAGGAGGGAGTGCGGCGCGGTTCCTCGGACCTCTTCAGAGTGTTCAGTAAAAATAAAGTCATGTCTTCTTTTTCTAACTTTTAATATTTTCTGCTGTTTTCAGTTTTTTAGAACCAAATGGCAAATTCAAGGACAAACATTTCTATTTTAAGCAGTATGAGACTAATTCCTATTATTAAATTAATCACCATTTTGGAAGTGAGAAATCAAAATCTGTCTTTTCAGTTTTAAATGAGTTTTACTTGAAAAACTGAAAAATTTTTGGAGTTTGTAAATCTGTCCCAGAAGATGTGTTTAAATATATGAATATCCAGAAATCCTAGTTGACAGCCTCATTCTCTTTGTTGACTGGGTGATAGGGCAAAGTCAGAAGTGGCACCTTTTCCTGTACCCTCTCAGACCTCCATCAGAGCACTGAGCACACGGTGTTTGAGTTATCTGCTCAGATGGTGCCCTTGTGATTATCTTTGTGTCCTGGTGCCTCTCACGCTCTCAGGCAGACAGTAGACACTCAATAAATGTTTAACAAACTAACAATGGGGTGAATTGAATTTTTACTATTTTCCCTATTTTGTTAAAGATAATAGGGCCAGGTATTTAAGGTTGCAGATTTCGAGAAGAGATTTGGCTCATTAAACAGACGGTGGCCCCCTCACACTGACCCATTCTTACACCTCATGCCACACCAAATGGATGACTGTGCACCAACTTTCATTTTTTTAATATTCAATTTCTCAACTTTTTAGAAATATTTTCCTGGTTCATTTTAATTTAAATGGTAATTTCCCGCTTTGTAAGGGGAAACCATTTTCCCAGCATTTAATCTGCATTAGTCCACAAGACTGCATATAAAAATGCCAAGTTTTATCAACATCTGCAAACTGGACTTGTCTTGCATTTTAGTAGTTTACATCTCCCAGAATTCAAAGACTTTAAAACCTGCTAAGTGTTTTTCTTTTAAATTAGATGAAAAGGTGGAAACCTTATCTCCTTGTTTGCAAAGATATAACAAGGAGCAAAAACCATGAAATTGATACATGTTGATGTGTAGCCAAATTTGAGCAAAACATAAATTGTAAGCAATTATTTTGTGTGTTTGGGTGATACACAGGACGCCATTTCAGTATGGAACTGTTTGTGGCATATGTAAGCCATGATGAAACAGCCATTATTTGAAAATAGTGATCGAATGATTCCTTGAATTTAAAAAAAAATCTAGTATTTCAAAATAAATGATATTTCAAGAGTTTGTAATATTCCATTCAAGCTGGCCTTAATGGCTACTTCCAGGAATAATGGTTGACTTTGAAGCACTGTTTTATACAAGCTTGCCTTAACTATATATCTATGTGTGTATCTGGGTGGCTTTCAAATTAAGTTGAGTCATTGTTCTCTGCCTGAAAGAATTGCTTAATGACACAAAACAACAACCTGTTTGCGTCTTTCACCAAGTCAGATCACTGCTTCAGAGGGCTTTTTCGCAATAGGTTTTTGTGAGAGAACTCACTGTTACCTAGTTAATTAAGTTCTAGGCTTTGATATGAAACCTTACAAAGTTGAGTCCAGCAGAGCACAGTTGAGTTTTCAGAAAGACACATGTATGCCCTAATGCCATTTACCACCATATTTAAAGGAAATAAAATCTAGTGAGTTCTGGGAGAGCAGGACCTGTGTTTCTGCTTTCGTAGGCAAACTGCTGGTGAAGATAGGCCTGCCCAAATATAGCGATCTGAGTGATAGATGCATGCAATTCAAAAACCCAATGCAATGTGGACATTTTTACTTACTCAGTAGCGTTGTCATTGGGAATAAGGAGGAAATAAGATGTAAATTTTATTTTATTCCAGGAAGAGAAAAACAGCACTATTGTATTGAACATGAAAAGAAACTAATTTTTATCCAGTTTTGCTTTTGTGTTAAGGTAGTCGAAAAATAAAATGAGAAAATTAAATATTTAAGATAGCAACTGGACATTTGAGGTAAATTTCAACTATATTTTTATTAAAATCTAATTTAATAATTGACTTAGAATGAAGACACCTGGGACTACATGTTATTAAGTTTCATTTGCCTGGACAAAATATAAGTAAATAATTGTTCTTCATGTATAAAAATACATTGATGAAATAAAAACAATGGTTGCTTTTATTTTAGGATACACAGTTTTTATTGGATTTAAGGCACTTTTATGAGTTTCTTCTTTGCCTAACTTGTTGAAAATCCTTATGCTTTTTAAGAATATGCTCTTCTTACTCTGAATATTCTTTTATTTTTCAGAACTGCCTGCTGGCTGGGAAAAGATTGAAGACCCTGTCTATGGTATCTACTATGTAGAGTAAGTGCCCATTAATCCACACTTGAGTTTGTGTTGTCTGCCATTATGTACATTTATGCTATACAGAATTGGCCATCATTATAAAATAAAAACTAAATAATAATAATATAATTTTATAATGAAAATATATCTGTTTTAATGAATGAGAAAATATTCAGCAAATCTGAAGACAGCAAATTATATTATACAATTCATGAGGGCCATAACCGTGTCTTTTGTTTACCACTCCATTACTAAGGCCCAAAATAGTCCTGGTATATGGCAGGTACTTAGTAAGTATTAGTTAAATGGATGAACAAATGAGAAAAGCAAAAATTTAATAGACAAAATGAGTAGGGACTCTTCAGGAGGAGGACCCGATTGCCTACATTTTGAAGTCTGAACTTCTCAGTAATTATTCATTCATTTAAACTTTCTATTGGGTCAGACAAGTCTTAATAATGTATGAAGTGTTGCCAAGATAAAGAAGGAAATTGAGAAGTAGCCTAACCTGCAAGATCTCGTAGGCCTCTTTGTCTCTCCCATGCCTGAGGACTATACATGTGGCTCCTGTGTTCCATTTTTAAGAGTCTCGAGCCCTCATCAGGACCTCTTTACTGTGCACCTTATTCTAGCATCGGACTTAGACTTTGTTTTTTCCTTCAACCTATCAAATTAGTAGGATGACACCAGTGAAAATAGAAGAAACCCAAGTAAACATTGAATAAATATGCTTTATATCATTTCTTCTGAGAAAGATGAAAAATAGCCTATAAAACATCCATTGAAAGAAACAAATGCCATATAAATGTCCTGTCATCATAATTCTATCTGCCACAAAGAAAAAACTGGCACACTTTCTGTCCCTCATGCTGCTGGCAATGGAAAGTCATTTGTGTAATATCCTGGTGGTAAGAACATATCATGTAAAAAATGCGGGGTTGTAAAATGCTCAGCATCTTATTGTAAAAAATTATGAGTTAAATATAGCAAGTGTCCTTGGCCTTTACTCATATTGCCACCTATTTTCCTAACAGGGAGGGGGAATTGTGATTTGGGGTATCAGAAAGGCAAGCTCAGTCATTTCTCTGACCGTCAAAAAATAAAATTCCTTTGTGTGCCCAGCAGACTATCTTTCTTGCACATGCACATGAGGTTCTTGCCAATTTGGGGGCTCATTTTGAGTAGCCATTTGTTTATTAATAGAAAAGGAACAGGTTACACACCTTTGATGAAGAGGCTTGGTTTAAGCGGCAAGTTGTTTTCTTACTATACACTTTTCCTCCCTGTATTTTTTCAGATGTAATGTCTTGTTAATGTTAGAGTATATCTTAGCATGAAATTGCCTACAAGAACTAGGAAATAAGCAGCCCTGAAATAGGAGTTAAGTGTAGTCTTATCCACCTTATTCTATTCTAAATAATCACATAATTGATATGTTCCCACATTTCTAGTGAAGTATGATTTTTATGGAGGAAAAAATATGAATATGTTTATGCTTTTGTGTATATATATAATGTGTGTGTGTACATACATATACACTAAATAAGGCCATGGCAAAAAACCATATATGTACTTGTATTATGTGTGTTTGTGTGCACGTGTGTATGTTTTGTCATGGCCTTATTAGTTTTGGGACCATCTGAAGTATGTGGGTCTTTGTCACTTTGTATACATACATTTAGGTTAGCTACATTTGGAGTCTTTTTGCCTAAGCCTTAAATCCTGACCCAATAGTTGACAGATGCTGGTAGAGTCCTTCTTTTAACTTTATTGTTTGGGTGAGTGCTTATGCATCCTGAACTCTATCACAGAAAGTTACACAGTAGTTCTGGCATTGTATGTTACCAAATCATCACATCTCTGTTTTAATCTCATTTTTGAATAATTCAATAATCTATTTTTTGTTGATTTAAAGCAATTTATCCTGTCAGGGGATTCTTTGAATATTTGGGAGTCCTGGGACTTGGAAGCAGGCAGATCTGAACTTGCATGCCTCTTTACTGTTTACTAACTATATTATGCTAGATGAGTTATTACTTAACTGCTGAAAAATTTACTTTTTTAAATCCATAAAACAGAGTAATAATAGGACCTAACTCTGGGGATTTATTGAAGATTTTTAAATAAAACGTGCATAAATCTTACAACACAATGCTTGGTACATGTAAACAGTGAGTGCTGGAAATCATTTTTTATTTCCTCTACCTAACTGCACATTTGACACAAGATTGTCAGCATCTCTGACCACCTGCTTTGCTCAGGTGCTAATCATGGGAGTTGGCCTGACTGGCATTTGCTTGTGGGATAAAAGGTTTTCTAACTGGGTACTATCTGCCTTCTGTTCCAGCCACATCAACAGGAAGACACAATATGAGAACCCAGTTCTAGAAGCCAAACGGAAGAAGCAGCTTGGGCAGCAGCCACAGCAGCCGCCACAGCCGTCAGAAGGTTGGCTCTCTCTTTATCTGTGGGCTGAGAAGCACAGGGCAAAGCCTTGGCGCTGACACCCCCGTGTGGTCAGAACTGGCCTGGGCGGTCGAGTCCTCCTGCTGCCCTGAGGACTCGATGTCCTGCTGAGAGGAATGCAAAGCTGCCAGAGTCCCTTCCCTGGAACCCAGACAGCTCAAGTGGGGACCCCCATTCACAGACACCACAATATCCACTTTAATTTAGAAAGGAGCTGTTTTTAGATTGGAGAACTTTCTGATGGTGAAAGAATTCTCTTGCTCCAGCAGCCTTTGCAAAGCAACTGGTGTCTTAAGTCCAAAACACTTTTAGCACCTTAAAGGGAGTTAGCAGGTATGAAACTAACTTTTACTTTTAGGGGCATTACATGCAAGTAACACAAGAAGCTGATGATTTGAGAGCTTTTTTAAAATTACAAGTTAATTCATGCTCTTTGTAAAAATATGAAAAATTCAAGAGTGTTGAATATTAAATTTTATCCTGCTAGCTCCCAGCTCATTCTCAGAGATAAACACTATGCAGAAATTTTCTAGGGATATACAAATATGCATGTTTTAACAAAAAATAAGATCATATTTTATATATGTATATAGAGGCTTGGCCAATAAGTTTGTCAGGTTTTTTTTTGTTTGGTTATTTGTTGTTTTTTTTTTTTGTAAGATGGCTGTAGTAGCACTTAGTTGTTTTTGACTTCATTCAAAACAATTTTGTTAGATGGTATTGTGGCAGCTGTCATATCAGTGTGCATTAACAAAGAAACTTATCAAAATTGGTTAATTTTTGTGTAACCATTTTAATATTGAAGATGGAAGAAAATATGCAACATTTTTGGCGTATTATGCTTTATTATTTCAAGAAAGGTAAAAACACAACTGAAATACAAAAAATGACTTGTGCAGTGAATGGTAAAGGTGCCGTGCCTGATTGAACATATCAGAAGTAGTTTGTGAAGTTTCATACTGGAGATTTCTCGCTGGATGATGCTCCATGGTCAGGTAGGCCAGTTGAAGTTGATAGCAATCAAATTGAGACATTAATTGAGAACAGTCAACATTATACCACGTGAGAGATAGCCAGCATACTCAAAATATCCAAATCAATAAAGTTATTGGTGAAAATGAAAAATGTGTCTTTTATTTTATAGAAGAAACAAAATGAACTTTTTGGCCAACCCAATATTTAAGTTTTGTGACCTGTTTTTCTCACTTAAGTATATTTCTTGCACATATATCAAAGTTGGTTCATATAGATTTATCTTATAATTTGTAATGGTTGCATTATAATCTATTTTATAAATGTCACTACTTCATTTAGCCATCTATTTGTTAATAAATGCTTAGGCTTTTCCCAGTTTTTTACTGCACCCTTTTTAAACAATAGGCTTACAATACATCTTCAATATAACTTGTGAATATTAAATATATGAGCATCAGATATAACACTTCTCTTATTATAGCATTTCACATAATAAATATATATCATAGAGTGGAAACTGGCATACTTTTTCTGCAAATGGGCATATAGTAAATTCTATGGGCTCTGTTGTCCATACAGGCTCTTTTACAACACATACTGTCTGTCACTGTATGGAAACAGCTCTAGACAGTATGTGAACAGGTCGGTGTGCCTGTTTTCCAATTCAACACTATATATGGACATTGAAATTTAGACTTCTTGTAATTTTCATGTGTAATGAAATATTCTTCTTTCTATCTTCAACCATAAAAGCCATTTTTGACTCAAGTTGTATAAAATCAGGCATTAGGCCCAGTTTGGCCTTTTGGCTATAATTTGCTAACACTGCCCTAGACTGTTTTTTTTTTTTTTTTTTTTGTGAGAGTGAGAGAGAATATTAGTCTATTGAAAAGTTCTCCTGTATACCTTAATTTCTTTTCTATTTAAAAAAATTATTTTTAATATTTTCCCTGAGCTGGTGAAACTTGGTAACGTTAGTGGAGTTTGGGGAATGGGAGTGTTCAGTTGAATATGTGAGCTGAGCTGGAAAGGAACTTCAGGGTAAATGTCAAGGGTCACTCACTGAGTTGTTTCTGGGCCTCCAAGGGGAATGGGACTGTAGTGAAGACCCAGGAGTATTGGTAGTGGGACTAGTTTGGAGTTCAGAGACGACAGGAGATAGCACCTCAGTAAATTCACCTTCACTACCTCAGCTGGCTTTGCATCCAAGCCCATGTCTCAACTGTGTTAGAAAAGTGTCTCCCTTATTGGGCTGAATTTAGTTGACTCTGTATCTTTCCAGATGTTTTTTACTTGCTCTCACTTTGGACTCTCCAGCCAAAGAGAACTGGAGATTTATTGGTTATATCACAATATTTCTATCCAAAAGGTCTTAAGAAAAAAAGGAACAGAGAGAGGTGACTTGAAATTCTTAATGTAGAGTAGGATCAAATACCTTTTTTTTTTTTAAAGTTCATGGGCCCTGGATTTGTTGGTTTGGGCAGTTTTATAATGAAGAAGAAAGTGAATCCTAAGTGAGTTATTTATTCCGTATCTTGCAGAATGGACAGAAGACCATTCATCGCTCGTGCCTCCTGTCATTCCCAACCACCCCCCAAGCAATCCGGAGCCAGCCAGAGAAGCTCCACTTCAGGGTAAAGGGTTTTTATAACTGCATCATTGTTTCAGCTCAAAAACCTAATTTTTTAAAGGTACTATAAGGAGTGGAATCTTGTAACTCACAACTCATTCCTTTGATAGTAAAAACCATAGTGCTTGAAATTCTAAATGTATCATTCAGAATTGTAAAAAAAAATTAGAAACTTTTCTGTATGAATCTCTCTATTTGTAATGCTATCAAATCAATGCCTACTTGTCATTAAGGAACAATTAAGCCAGGGTTTCTCAACCTCAACACAGTTGACATTTGGGGCTAGGTAATGCTATGTTGGGGCTGTCCTATAGGATGGTTAGCAGCATCCCTGGTCTCACCCACTAAATGCCAAGAGCACTCTCCCCTTGTTGTAACAATCAAAAGTGTTTCTGGGTGGCAAAACCCAATCAGAGTTGTGAACCACTGATTTTAGAGACCACAGATATTTAACAATTGCGTTAAATAGGACAAAATGAAAACTAAGCATTAGATATTTCAAGATTCTAGTTCAACATATTTTCTTTTAGCCAAAATTTTTCTGTACATGTAAAACAGTTTGATGTTTTAAATTCTTGTCTCTGATTCTTACAGCAGTTTTGGTATTTATACATTTTACATAAATGTATACATTATACATTTATACATTTGGCATTTTACAACATTTCATTGGGGCTCATTTTTCTGCATTCACAAAAAATTTGAGCCCCTAGATTGAAAATTGAAAGCTCCTGAATCTTGCTACTTTCAGGCCTCATTATTCTTCAATGATAGAAAAGCTTTTCGGGTTTGTTTATTTAGTTTTTTCTCTTTTAAATAAGAAAAATAGAACAAGCATCATACTTTATAAAGTTGGGGAATGTTAGTGGTACAGAACTGTTAAAAAGACTATAAAATTTGTTCTCTGTTTTTAAAAGAGATATAAATAAATAGGTAGAATAATTATTTTTCTCTAATTTTGAGTCCTCCATTATAATTTTCATAAGACAATATCCGCTAGCTAGTTTCCCTGCTAGTGGATATTGTCATGAGATTAATATTAATATCAACTTATGTAAAGTAATTTCTGCTGGCTTGGATGTACTTTTTTATGATGATAATGGCTTTAATAAAGATATAACATAGATAATATATTAATTAATATCAACATGATTGTGGCCTTTTTCATATTTTTTAAATATAAAACTTCTTCAAAAGCCTCATGTTGTCTTATTTCCACCTCTCCTGGTAAGTTAGCTACACTATCTTTTCTGTTCCTTGAACCTCTTTTTAGTTCCTTAAACCAGAGGAACTTGGACCATTTCAGAGCCTTTGCATATGCTGTTCCCTCTGCAGCTGTCTTTTTCTTCCAGTGTTTGCTTTGCTAACTTCTACTCATCTCAGGTTATTGCTAGATTCTCTTGTTATATTCTATCTTACCATCTTATTCTTTTCGTTTATAGAGTTTAACAGTTTATAATTAGCGTTTATTTTTGTGTTCAGCTATTTGACAGTAATTTCCTCTTTAGACTTTAAATCCCATAGAGCAGGAGACTTTTTTTCATTGTAGAGTATTCCAAACCAGGCAGAATCCCTTTGATATCAATTTATTGTGGAGTGAAACAATATAGGTGTGTACACATACAGACATACACACACGCTAAGCAACCCAGCTTCCTTAAATAATTGTCTTAGAGATTAAATAAATTAAAGCTTTAAAGGTCCAGATCTGGGTGCCAAAAATTTAGTGCACCAACTGAGGTAAAGGCCCAGAGCTACTGATCTGTAGTAGGAGAGTTATCTCAGATTCCTTCTTCCTTTTTCTAGGCCTTTTTACTTTCTTTTCTTTTCTGACTCTCTTCGTTCCCAGCTGAGTTTAGGATTTGGGAGAGGCTCACTGCACTCTCCCTGGGAACCACGCAGATCCTTCCAGCCCTTCTGCATCTCCACGCTGAGCCTGGTCTTTCAACAGTTAACTTCGCCACGGAAGGTATACTGGACAGTGGTCGTCCAGGGCCTTTAAACAGTGGTGCCAAGAATGGTACCAACCTGACAGGGAAGCAGGCCCATAAGGGTTGCTCAAGAGCAGATTTGAGGGCCCAGATGCAGAAGAATCTGATTCAGTGAGGCTGGGGCAGGCCCTAAAAATGAGTATATTTAATAAAGAGCTACACCAGTGATTCTCTTCCATAACCAGATATTACAACTGGCAACTAAACCAACAGACTAGGATCTCCTGGAAAATGACATGTACTGCAGGGCTGCAGCAGGAAGAGCTTCAAATTCACAGCTTGTGGGTAGAAAGGGATTGCTTTCCCCAAACCTCATTAACTAATGACCCTCCCATACATAAAATACAATAGGAAGTGCATAGATGTGAAACCCTCTGATCTTCCCTCCCTAGTTAAGCCTTAAAAAGGAGGTCATTGGTATAACTTCAAAGCTCTGCTCATAACTGTAATAAGTTGGAAATATACTAAGCTCAAAATATGCTAATGCCTTTTAAAAATTCATTCAGATAAACTTCCAGGCACATTTTCACCTTTTCTTAACTTCACCTGTAATAAGGGTAGAAAGCTTAAATCCTCACCCCCCCTCCCCTTCAGCCTTCTCCAAGACATGTTAAATCTCATTTCTTTGTGCTGTTGTTCATTCATTCATTCAGCACATGTTTTTGGAGCACATGAATGAAAGAGGCAGTATTCTACATACTGGATGTACAAGCAGAGATCCGCATGGAGCTTACATCTAGTGGGTGTGTGTATGTGCCCATGTGCTGCCCCTCACACATGGGGCAGGGACAGTGAGCCAAAAAGCCAAACCACTAAGTGAGAGGTAGACTGTGTTAGGCGGAAATAAATGCTAAAGACAAGAATGAAGCAGGAGAGGGGATTGGGAATTTTGGAGGAGGCGTTGCAATTTTTTACAAAGTGGTTGGGAAAGCCTCACTGAGAAGGCGATGGTTACTGGTATCTCTGCAGTGATCCGTTTAAGACCTTGAACTCCTAGCGGCCTATTCATACACACCCCAAAGTAAAATTGAGGGGTCATCTCACTTGTCCTCAGTGGATGATTGCCATGGCAACTGTCTGTCCACAAGCCCTGGCTGCAGTTTACATATCCTCCTGGTGCCTTTGCAGACAACCTTACACGGTGAACCTGCTGTGTCTTTACTTCCTCTAGCCATGGCCACAGGGTTATAGCCTATCAGCTTCCACCAGCCTTGGGTCTGGCCTAGAGAGGAGAAGCTTGAGGAGCAGACCTGGGGCTCCCGGTAATTTCAAGGGCCTTTTTAAAAGCCAGAAACTTTTGAAAAAAGCAATCAGAGAAGATACGTGTTCCCAGAGACCTTTTTACAAATGCCTTTTAGGTATAGCTAACGAAAAAGAACTTTATTTCCTGGGTGCCAGGTTCTGGAGCAGGGGTTACAGAGACTTTTTCTCTCTCCCCCCCCCCTCCAGTAACATTTTTGATAAAAAAGAAATAGGGCATATAGGAAAGCTGTGGCAAGGACAGGATACAGGAAGTATAATTAAGAGAATTGAAAGAGTCTGAGCATTTGGGATAACCAGAGAAATTCCAGTAAGTTTCTAAATTACAGTGAGATGCCCAACTAACAAAACACAAAACTTGGTTTCTGTACAAAATGTTTCTTGTGAATGTTATCAAGAAAATTCAGTAAAGCCTAAGGTAAAATGTTTGGAAGTTATTAAGCTATATATCTATTAATTTATTTTAAATAAAACAACAGAATTTGGAGCTATACAACTCTTGTTAGTAAATATTTCACTTAGTTTGGGTTTTTTGTTTTATTTTTTTTAAATATTCCAAGCCACTTTTCTAAACTTTTTAAATATTTTTTTATTTATTTGTTTTTTGATGCAGAGGATTGAACTTGGGGCTTCATACATGGCAAAGCATGTACTGTATAACTGAGCTACCTCCCCATCCCTAAAATTTTTTCACACAGTAAATTTTAGCAGTGGACATGTGTACACTATTTAACAAATTGTTAAAAGTTGCAAATTAACAGGAAAAATCAGTCATTTAGAATTTAAATAAAAGTAAAATTATAACTTTTCATTTTGAAAGTAGTGATCATGCACTTTCAGCAAATTGTTCTTTGTGACCATAATGTGTTTCTTATCTATGTATTTTCGGAGTAAGTTTTCTGTTTGATTAAAAGCTAAAGATTTTGCTGATTTGGTTTTACAAGTGGGAGCCAACCTCAACGCAATACACTAGAAGCTGTATTGCAAAGGATAAACTATAACAACACAAAAGACAGAAAGCAAAGGCTCACTCTTCCTTCTGTGAGGGGCCCTGTGGCAAGTCCATTGCTGTCAAGCCACATGAACTGAAACCATGGGCCTGTGCCAGGTGATGGACACCTGTTTGATCCTTCTCTTATATTTCCTTTCGGATCTCCATGCTGACATGCTACCTGTGCCATGCGCCCCTCCTTAAACAAAGGGACCTTGGATCACCCCAATTATTGAAATCAAGAGAGGACTTTCTTAGACACTTATGTACCCAAATGCCCCAGCACAGGAGCTTGGAGAACTATCTGTAAGTTGTATCATCTCTTATTTAGTTCACCATTTCACTCACTGTGATTTTCCTTATACTTTTCTTGTTTTAATCCAGGCAAACCCTTTTTTACACGAAACCCTTCAGAGTTGAAAGGCAAGTTCATTCACACGAAGCTGCGGAAGAGCAGCCGTGGCTTTGGCTTCACAGTTGTTGGAGGGGATGAACCTGATGAGTTTCTGCAGATCAAGAGCTTGGTCCTAGATGGTCCCGCTGCTCTGGACGGCAAGATGGAAACAGGTAGAGACAAACACGGCCGTATAGCATTTCTTGTGTGGTGAGACTTCTACCCAGCACCCAAACATGACCAAACAGCAGCAAGATTTCATGAGTTTATAAATCTCCCATAAAAACTTCACAATGAGCAAGGTTCCTCCACTATGTAAATGCATTCCCTGGTATAGAAGAAAAATTAGAAACCATTTCAACTTTGGGGAGCTCTTTGGGTACTATTTAGAGTAAAGCAGTAATTTCCTAAAATTGTAGATCTGGTTGAATAAATGGATTTCTGGTCCAACGTTCTTTCAATGATCATATATTCTCACTGGCAGGGAAGACAGTAGATTCTAAAAGAATGCCTTATTAGCTGTTAAAATAAGTAATAGAAGTAGGTTCTTTGTGTCCTACTATAACACCCCCAAATCCAGTTTCAGTTCAGTTTCCTATTGGTAGGTGTTTATATTATTATATTGATATAAATTTTCTGTGTATTTTTTTAACCCCCATACTCTTTTTGTAGGAGACGTAATTGTCAGTGTGAATGACACTTGTGTTTTGGGACACACACATGCACAAGTTGTGAAAATCTTCCAGTCCATTCCCATCGGTGCCAGCGTGGACCTTGAACTCTGCCGAGGTTATCCATTGCCTTTTGACCCAGATGACCCCAATACAAGTTTAGTGACCTCGGTGGCCATTTTGGATAAAGAACCAATTATTGTGAATGGACAAGAGAACTATGATTCACCGGCCAGTCACAGCAGTAAAACAGGCAAAGTCAATGGCATGAAGGATGCCAGGCCAAGCAGCCCAGCCGACGTGGCTTCAAACGGTTCCCATGGTTACCCCAATGACACTGTCTCTTTGGCTTCTTCCATAGCCACTCAGCCGGAGCTCATAACTGTTCATATAGTCAAAGGGCCAATGGGCTTTGGTTTTACTATCGCAGACAGTCCTGGTGGGGGCGGCCAAAGAGTGAAACAGATTGTTGACAGTCCAAGGTGCCGAGGTCTGAAAGAAGGAGATCTGATAGTGGAAGTGAATAAGAAGAATGTGCAGGCTCTGACTCACAACCAGGTCGTGGATATGCTGATAGAATGTCCAAAGGGAAGTGAGGTCACATTGCTGGTGCAACGAGGAGGTATGTATGTTTATTTTGTTCTTTGATTTTTTTTTTTAACCCATAATCCATCATCTAACTCCCTGGTCTTCAGTTGGCTACTTAGAGTTTTTAAATGTCTACTTTTCTAAGATTGTTTTTATTTAAATGTTTGGAAATGCATTCAAACTATTTTCTAATTTCTTCTAATGCTAGCATCTTTAGAATAAAGGTTGTGTGTATACATTAGGTTATACAGGCGCCGCTAGAGTGATACTCTTAAATATAAATCAGATTGTATCTTTTAATGACCATTGAGATTTAAAAACCTTTATCCTTTCAAAATGTGGCTCCTGGCCACCCTTCCCACACCTTTCTCCCCTGCTCACTATGCTTTAGTCATCTGGCTTCTTTTCTGAAGTGCCTTTTGAGCTCCAGTCCCTTTATGTCTCAGGACTTTTGCACTTCCTGTCCCCTCCGTTCGGAATGCTCTATTCCCAGCTCTTCCCTTGGCTGGTTCAGTCTCATTCAAGTCATCTCCTGAGAGAAGGCTTCATTTATCACTTATCTAAAGTAGGTCCCCAATACCTCCATGTAATCTCTGCTGCATTACCTCATTTCTTCATAGCCTTTAACATGATTATCACAAATCATTGATCTGTATATTTATTTTCTGCTGCTCTCTCTTTTTCACTAGGATATAAGATCATAAAGCTAGGGCCCATGTCTAAATGTAAATAGCTATATGCCCATCATTTAACACAATACCTGGCTCCTGCTAGGTGTTCATGAATAAATAGGTATTGAATGAATGAATGAATGAATGAATATAGATTATCTATACTTGTCAGGAACAACAGCTCCGCCAATTATATCCAAAACATATCTCAGCATACCCATAATTTAATGAAGTGGTTAAGGATCTCAGAGAAGCGGAGTATGCTAAATATTGAGACATCGGACTTCATTCTTTCCCCTGCCTTCATGCCCTACCCTTGCCCCACCAGAACTCTCAGGACCTCACACTGAAAAATGTTTTCCACAATGTTAAAATGTCTTGTTTCTGAATATGTATTTTTGACTAGTCTTGATTGATCACCTCATGCAATATGCCTGAGATTTATTGTTCCCTCTGTCCTTGCCAATGTGATTTGTTTCATGCATGGCATATTCTGACCCTCTGAAAAGAGATGAGGAACCAGACTTGCATTTTCTCCTGGTTCCATTGCAACAGTGGTACTCATTTCTGTCACAGCGGCCTGTTCTTATGCTCTCATGAAGCCATGCATTCTGTGATCAAAATGATTAGTGTCATTAGAAGGAAACCCAAAATTCAGAGCAGTTGTCTGTGGGAATCAAAATGCTCAATCTTCCTTGAACAGTTATAAAAGCCATTGTGCAGGTGTGATTCTTAAAAACGTTTCTGCCTATACAACTTTGAAACCTCTTGTGTCTAGATCACTTGACTATATGGATAATTATTTTTTAAACAGTGACTTGAGTGTAAGGATGATGATGATAATAATACCTGGCACTTATACGTAAGTTGGCAATTTACAAAGCATTTTCATACTGTCACACACCTCTCGTTTTTACCATGTCCCTGATATGTAGGAAGGTGCCAGCTCACAATATGACTGAGAAGTTCACCTCCAGTCTGTAGTTTGCATTCCAGTATTCTGTCCTACTTAACTCTGAAAAATACTGATTTTCGCATAATTGTTGATTTCTTTAGTCAGCAACTTGGGAAATTTTCAGCAGTCTTTAGTTCATTGGGGCATCTATGATTCTGCCACTATGTATTTGACTGTCGCGAACTACTCAGCTCTCCTACCTAATTTATTTGCTCCTTCTTTTGTCAATGTGTTCAGTTTTCTTTTCTTTTTTTTTTTTTAGATTCATTTTTAAGGGGACTAAAAAATAAAGTCTCATCACAGTCTACTAACTGACAGTGATTACTGGAATCATATTATAATGAATATGCCCAAACTAGCAAACAATTGATTAAAGAAACATACCTCTTGATTTCAAATGTTTGCATTCTCTCTCTTTAACTTCTGAGACCTTCCTTTTGTTATTACATTTTAATATTATAAATGCCATTACATTTATAATATTAAATTAATATGGAAAGATCCAGAATATACTGCCTCAGTAGTCCATATCTGCATAGTTTATTCCAGAACCTGAGTAATTTAAGATAACTGTAACATCAGCAGTCTTTCAAATATACCATATGCCTTGCGTTTGATTTACATATGGGACAGAAAGTTTGAACATGTCCATTTGGCAGGCTAGCACAGCTATTATTAATCCTTCTAGACAGCATATAAATATATCTGTTTCTGCCACACATTAGTTATTTGAATCAGCACTGACATTTTAATCACCTGTCCTGTATGGTGGGATGCAACTGAGAAGGTTTGATGAGGCAACAAAGACAGAAGGTCGGTTAAATGAGAACATAATTGGCCACTTCACTGATTCTTTCTCATGAACCTTCTGTTATAACTCCAACTAAGCTGATTGATAAAGTCATTAAATCCATACCTTTTGTGAATCTCAGGACTTTAGGTCTTGAGGATGAGGCTTTTTCTTTGCTTTAAAAAACTGCCTTTTTCTACTTTGGGGTATAACTGGCTACAATTGTATTTTGTTTTCATTTTTAATCTCACAGTTCATTTTTGCTTTTTGTTCTTGTCAGAATCAGGTACATTTTGGTTTTTGGTGTTTTTCATCTCTTCCACCTTCCTTTCCCAACCTGGAAATGAAGCAGAGGTTGAAAATATCATTAGTCCATTTCTGGAGTCAGTTTCTTGGGTCAGGCTTCGAGTTGCTGGGAATGTCCATCCATATCCCTGGCAGCTGGGAACATTGCTGATTTGTTAATAAATTCCTTCTCTGTAGACATCCCTGCCTACTGGCCTGTCAGTCAAGTTCTCTAAGGGGCAGCGCCTTCCTCCTGTTCCTGGCTCCTGGCTTCCCATGCCTCCCCATCCTCCTCCTCCCTCTGCTGTGCAGTCAGGAGAATACTTTTTAGTTATTTATTTTTTAAGAGTCTTTGCATTCACATGGAATGTCTAGGGACTCTTTTTTTTGTTTGTTTGTTTTTTCTTGATTGAATTTATTGGGGTGACACTGGTTAACAAAATTATACAGGTGTCGGGTGTACAATTCTACAACACATCATCTGTACACCATATTATGTGTTCACCACCCTAAGTCAAGTCCCCGTCTATCACCATTTCCCCCCGCCCATACTTTCCTCCAATCCCCACATGGTAGTCTTTAACCGTGAGTCCTTTCTCTTTTTTTCCTTTTTGCTCAGTCCCTACACTCCCCTACCCAGCACCACCCCCAGCTGTCCCCCTGCTCTTTTTCTGTGAGTCTGTCTCTATTTTGCTTGTTAGTTCATTTTGTTCATTAGATTCTGCATATGAGTGAAATCATATGGTACTTGTATTTTTCTGACTGGCTTATTTTACTTAGTATAATGTTCTCCAGGTGTATCCATGCTATCCCAAAGGGTAAAATTTTCTTCTTTTTTTTATGGCTGGGTAGTATTCCATTGTCTGAATGAACTATAGCTATTTTATCCTCTCAAAATAGATGGCTATTTTAACCATCTATTGATGGTCACTTGGGTTGCTTCCAAATCTTGGCGATTGTAAATGACACTGCAATGAACATCAGGGGTGCTTATATTCTTTGATTAGTGTTTCTAGTTCTTGCAGATAACTTCCCAAAAGTAGAATAGATGGGTCATAAGGCAGTTCCATTTTTAATATTTTGAGGTAACTCCATACTGCTTTCCACAGTGGCTGTACCAGTCTGTGTTCCCACCAACAGTGCACTCTCCCTGTTCTCACCAGCACTTGTTGTTTGTACATTTATTGATAATGGCCATTCTGACAGGTGTGAGGTAGTATCTCATTGTGGTTTTAATTTGCATCTCTCTGATGATTAGTGATGCAAATTAAAAGTTGAGCATCTTTTTATGGTCTATTGGCCATCTGTGTGTCCTCTTTGGAGAAGTGTCTATTCAGGTCCTTAGCCCATTTTTAATTGAATTATTTGGTTTTTTTGGTGTTGAGTTTTTTAAGTTCTTCATAAATTTGGATACTAACCCCTTATCAGATGGACAAGTGAATACATTCTCCCATTCAGTGGATTCTCTTCATTTTTTTAAAAACTTTATTTATTTTCAGGGAGAGGGGAAGGGAGAAAAAAAGAGAGGTAGAGAAACATTGATGTGAAAGAGGATTCAGTTGGCCGCCTCTCGCACTCCCACAACGGACCTGGCCTACAACCTGGACATGTGCCCTGACCAGAAATCAAACCAGCAACTCCTAATTTCACAGGCCAGTGCTCAGTCGACTGAGCCACATCAGCCTTGGCTGGTCGTCTTTTCATTTTGTTGATGGTTTCCTTTGCTGTACAAAAACTTTTTAGTTTTATGTAGTCCCATTTGCTTATTTCTCCATTTATTTCATTGCCTGAGGAGATAAATCAGAAAGAAAGAAAAAATATTGCTACCAGAAATGTCCCAAGATTTCACTGCCTATGATTTCTTCTAGGGGTTGCATGGTTTCGAGTCTAGCATTTAAGTTATTAATCCATTTTGAGGTTATTCTTGTGTATGCTATAAGAAGGTGGTCCAGATTCATTTCTTTCATGTATCTGTCCGCTCTTCACAGCACCCTTTATTGAATAGGCTATCTTTACGCTGTTGTATGATTTTGCTTCTTCTGTCAAATATTAATTGACTGTAAAGTTGTGGGTTTATTTATTTATCTCTCTTTTTAAAATTTTTCAAATACATTTGTCTCCATTTACCCACCACCACTTTCCCCTGCCCCACCCACCCTCACACCCCCCCTTCAATTCTTCCCCACCTTGGCTTCATCCATGTGTCCTTCACACATGTTCCTTGATCTGACCCTTCAGTTTCCCCTTTCCCTCCCCGCTATCCTCCTCCATCGCTCCCTCCCATCCCTGTCGGTTTCTTCTTTCTTTCAGTGTTGCTGGTCGTATTTTCCTTGCCTCCTTGCTTTGTTGATTAGGTTCCACTTATAGGTAAGATCATATGGCATTTGTCTTTCACTGACTGGCATATTTCATTTAGCATAATGCTCTCCAGTTCCATCCATACTATCCAGAAGGGTAGCAACACTTTCTTTCTGCTGCATAGTAATCCATTTTGTAAATGTACCATAGTTTTTTGATTCACTCATCTACTGATGGGCACTTAGGTTGCTTCCACCACTTCGCTATTATCTATGAGCATTGGGGTGCATAGGTTCTTTTGAATTGGTGTTTCAGGATTCTTAGGGTATAATTCCAGCAGTGGAATCACTGGGTCAAAAGGCAGATCTATTTTTAGCTCCTTGAGGAAATTCCACACTGTTTTCCACAGTGGCTGCCCTAGTCTGCATTCTCACCAACAGTGTGCTAGGGTTCCCCTTTCTCCACAATCTCACCAGCACCTGTTTTTTTGCTGATTTCTTTATGATGGCTATTCTGACCAGTGTGAACTGGTATCTCATTGTGGTTTCACTTTGCATTTCTCTGATGGCTAGTGATGATCTACATCCTTTCATATGTCTACAGGCCCTGTATATATATATCCTCCTTGGAGAAGTGTGTTCAGGTCCTTTGCCCGTTTTTTAATTGGACTGTTTGTCTTCCTGGAGTGGAGTCCTATGAATTCCTTATATATTTTGGAGCTCAAACCCCTGCCTGAGGTATCATTGGCAAATATATTTTCCTATACGGTTGGCTCCCTTTTCATTTTGCTGGTATTTTCTTTAGCTATGCAGAAGCTTCTTATTTTGAGGAAGTCCCATTTGGTTTTGGTGGGGTTTTTTTCCCTTATGTCCTTTGCTCTGGAGGGACATATCACTGAAAATATTGCTGCATAGGATATCTGAGAGCTGCCTGCCTATGTTCTACTCCAGGACTTTTATGGTGCCACAACTTATATTTAAGTCTTTTATCAATCTTGAGTTTATTTTTGGGTATGATACAAGTTGGTGGTCCAATTTCAATTTTTTGCATGTAGCTGTCCAGCTCTCCCAACAGCATTTGTTGAAGAGGCTATTTTTACTCCATTTTATGATTCTGCACCCTTTGTCAAATATTAATTGACCATAGAGACATGGATTTATTTCTGGACTCTCTATTCTGTTCCATCGATCTATGTGTCGGTTCTTATGCCAGTACCAGACTGTTTTGATTACAGTGGCCTTGTAATATAGTTTGATGTCCAGTATTGTGATGCCTCCTACTTTGTTATTCTTTCTCAAAATTGTTGAAGCTACTCAGGGTCATTTATGGTTCCCTATAAACTTTGGGAATGTTTCTTGTATGTCTGTGAAATACGTCATTGGTGTTTTAATAGAGATTGCTTTGAATCTGTGAATTGCTTTGGGTAGTATGGGCATTTTGATGATGTTAATTCTTCCAGTCCATGAACATGGTATATGCTTCCATTTATTTGTGTCTCTTCCTTAATTTCTTTCTTGGGTGTTGTATAGTTTTCTGTGTACAGGTTTTTTACCTCCTTGGTTATGTTTATTCCTAGCAACTTTATTTTTCTTGTTGCTATAGCAGAGTAGTTTTTTTTCCTGATTTCTGCCTCTGATATTTCGGTTTTGGTGTACAACAATGCCTTCGATTTCTGAATATTGACTACATATTCCACTGTTTTGCCAGATTCACTTTCTAGGTCAAGTAGTTTTTTGGTGGACTTGATAAGGTTTTCTATGTGCACTATCATGTCGTTTGCAATCAATGACAGTTTTACTTCCTCCTTTCCAATTTGGATGCCTTTTCTTTCTTTTTCTTGTTGGATCACTGTAGCCAGGACTTCCAATATTATGTTGAATAGAAGTTGTGAAAGCAGATATCCTTGTCTTGTTCCTGACCTTAGTAAGAAAGCTTTTAGTTTTTGCCCATTGAGTATGAGGTTGGCTGTAGGTTTTTCATATATGGCCTTTATTATGTTGAGGTATGCACCCTTTATTCCCACTCTGCTGAGTGTTTTTATCATTAATGGATGCTGTACCTTATCCAATGCTTTTCCCGCATATATTGAGATGATCATATGGTTTTTGTCTTTCCTTTACTTTTTGTGATGTATCACATTTATTGATTTGTGAATATTGAACCATCCTTGCATGCCTGGGATGAATCCCACTTGATCATGGTGAATGATCTTTTAATGTATTGCCGAATGCAGTTTGCCAATATTTTCTTGAGGATTTTACCCTCTATGTTCATCAGCGATATTGGCCTGTAGTTTTCTTTCTTAGTGGTTGCCTTTATCTGGTTTGGGGATTAGGATGATGCTGACCTCATCCAAAGTGTTTGGGAGTATTCCCTCTACTTGGATTTTTTGCAATAGTCTGAGAAGGACAGGGGTTAACTCATCCTTAAACATTTTGTAGCATTCTCCTGTTAATCCATCCGGTCCAGGGCTTTTGTGTGCTGGGATTTTTTTGATTACTGCTTCAACTTCACCAGCTGTTATCGGTCTGTTCAGGCTTTCTGCAGCTTTTTCATTCAGTGTTGGAACATTATATTTTTCTAGAAATTTGTGCATTTCCTTGAGGTTTTCAAATTTCTTGGCATATAATTGTTCATAGTAATTTCTTACAATCCTTTGTATTTCTTTGGCATCCGTTGTAATTTCTCCTCTTTCATTTCTGATATTATTTATTTGGGTCCTCTCTCTTTTTTTCTTTATGAGTCTACTTAAAGGCTTGTCAATTTTGTTTCTTTTTTCAAGGAATCATCTCCTGGATTCGTTGATCCTTTGAATTGTTCTTTTACTCTCTATGTCATTCAGTTCTGCTCTGATCTAGATTATTTCCTTCCTTCTACCTGCTCAGGAATTTGTTTGTTGTTTCTTCAGTTCTTGAAGCTGGAGTATTAGGTCATTTATTTGAAATTTTTCTATCTTTTTGAGGTAAGACTGTATTGCTATGAACTCCCCTCTCAGGACTGTCTTCACTGTGTCCCAAAGGTTTTGGACTGTTGTGTGTTCATTTTCATTTCTTTCCAGAGACTTTTGGATTTCTTCTTTGATCTCATTATTGACCCTTTCATTGTTTAATAGCATGCTATTCAGTCTCCATGAGTTTAAAAGTTTTTGAGTTTTTTCCTTGAGGTTGGTTTTGGTTTCAAGCCCTGGTGGTCCAAGAAAATGCTTGTTATGATTTCGATTTTCCTGAATTTATTGAGGCTTGTTTCGTGTCCTCTCATGTGGTCTATCTTTGAAAATGTTCCATGTTTAATGGAAAAGGATGTGTTTTTTACTTCCCTGGGATAAAAGGTTCTATGAGTGTCAGTTTAGTCCATTTGATCTAATGTGTCACTGAGTTCCACATGTTCTTGTTGATGTTTTCTTTGGGAGATCTATCCATTTTTGACAATGGGATGCAAAAATCCCCTACTATCAGTGTGTTACTGTCTATATCTTTCTTGACGTCCTCCAAGATTTCCCTTATATATTTGGGTGCTCCTATGTTGGGTGCATATATGTTTACAATGTTTATGTCTTTGTGATGGATTCTTCCTTTGAGTATTATAAAGCGTCCTTCTGGGTCTCTTTTTATGGCCTTTGTTTTGAAATCTATATTGTCTGATATAAGTATTGCAACCCTTGCTTTTTTCCCTGTCCATTTGCTTGGAATATCTTGTTCCACCCCTTTACTTTCAGTCTGTGTAGGTCCTTTGTTCTGAGGTAGGTCTTTTGTAGACAGCATATGTGTGGGTCATGTTTTCTAATCCATTCAGCTACCCTATGTCTTTTGATTGGAGCATTTAATCTATTTAACTTTAAAGTTATTATTGATAGGTACTTAGTTATTTTTTCCCTTTGAACCTGTGATCCTGTCTTTCCCACTCTTTTTCTTCATCTTTTTAAAGTATTCCCTTTAGCATATGTTGTAGTTCTGGTTTGATGGAGGTGTATTCTTTTAGCCTTATTTTGTCTGGGAAACTCCTTACTTCATCTTACATTTTAATTGAGAGCCTTGCTGAGTAGAGTAGTCTTGGCTGCTGTCCCTTGCTCTGCATGACTTGGAATATTTCTTGCCATTCCCTTCTGGCTTGTAGTGTTTCTGTTGAGCACTCAGCTACTAGCTGTATCGGGACTCCCTTGTATATTACTACCTGTTTCTCCCTTACTGCCTTTAGGATTCTCTATTTGTCTTTGATATTTGCCATTTTAATGATGGTGTGTCTTGGAGTGGGCTCATTTGGTTCCTCTTGAATGGGACCCTTTGTGCTTCCTAGACTTTGGTGACTTTTTCTCTCTTCCAATTAGGGAAGTTTTCCATCATTACTTTTTCAAACAGGTTCTCTATCCCTTGTTCTTCTTCCCCTTTGGCTATCCCTATTATACAGACATTATTACATTTCAGGTTGTCTTGCATTTTCCTGAACACCTCTTCATTTTTTTTTAGTCTTTTTTCATTTTCTTGCTCTCTCAGGGAGCTTTTTTCTACCTTGTCCTCCAGCTTACTGATTCAATCCTCTGCTTCATTGAGCCTGCTTTTGATTCCTTCTATTGTGTTCTTCAATTCAGAAATTGTATTCTTCATTTTCTCTTGCCTCTTATTGAGAATTTCTGTGTCTTTTTTCATGCTGATATTGTTTGCAGTAAGTTCCCCGTAGTTCCCCTGTAGTTTTTGGTAATTCTCTTTGAGCTGATTGAGCTTCCTTAGAACCGTTTTTTTGAACTCAATATCTGATAGTTTACTTGCCTCTGTTTCATTTAGTTCTCTTTCTGGGGATTCCTCCTTTTCCTTCTATTGGATGGTGTTTCTTTTTCTTCCCATTATTTGTGAGACTCTTCTCTTTTTGCTTCTGCTTCTTAAGTTGCTCAGCCTTGACTTCCTGACTTTGTGGTGTGAACTTCTATGGTAGGAGACTACCTTTTTTTCTTTCTTTCTTTCTGCATCTGCCTGTGACTATGTCAGCTGTTGACCCCATCTGACCTTAGGCAGTCTTTGAGAGACTTCCAGGAATCTGCTGTCTGTGTCTATCTCCTCCATTTGTTAATCTAGTCACTCTGCCCTCAGCAGTCACGGCAGGGCAGACCTTCTGTGGATGGGACTATTGTGTCCTTTCAAGCTCCTGCCACTCAGGGGAGTAGTCTGTCTGAGCAAGATGGCTGCTGCCGTATGGGAGAGGAGTCCGCACTGGGATCTCCCTGACTATCCCCTCAGTTCGCTCCCCAATGCCTCCATATCCAGACTCTCCTCAAGTGACTCTAGACCACTCTGCGTCCCCTTAGCCAAGGATCTACTATCTGTGACTGCTGCTCTGCACTCAGCATCCATGCCTTTGCAACATCAGGCTGTGGCCAAGCTGCATGGGGGCGGAGCTACTGTTTCATTTTACGCTGCTGCAGCTCAGGGGAGTGGTCTGCCTGAGCAAGATGGCAGCTGTGGAATGAGGGGTGAGTTACCATCGGGACCCCACTGTCCACTTTCTTAGTTCTTTCCTTCCCCAGTCTCTCCTCAGGTGGCTCCAGCTAACTCTGCCCGTGCCTCCATCGGAGGGGTAAGTGGCTGCCGCTACCAGTTTTTGTGTTGGGCCTTTAAACGGCTCTTTGCGTACCCGGTCACCTGTCTCAGGCAGAGAGCACACTGCCGCATTTCACAGCTGGCTGTTATCTATGTGCTTTTTGAGCTCTTGTGCTGTAGGCTGGAGATCCCTGCTTGTGGTTTAGACCTTGTTCTTCTTAGGGGGATCCAACTGGCTGTTTCAGTATCCCTCTGGCGCTGCCTCCTGTGGGTGCCTAGTCCTTCTTCTTGAGCCTCTATCGCACTCCTTACCAGTTAGGTTGTGCTAAAGTCGATTCCTCTTTTTGTCCAAGGTCTTCGGGCTCCTTTCTTGCTATTGTTCAGTTGTTTTCCAGGTGATTTCTCTACAATTTAGTTGTAATTCCAAATTGGTCCTGGGAAGAGGTCAGTGTGACTTCCACTTACTCCTCTGCCATCTTGAAGTCATCTATGGGTTTATTTTTGGGCTCTCTATTCATTCTGTTCCATTGGATCGATATGTCACTTTTTATGCCAGTACCATGCTATTTTAATTACAATGGCCTTGTAGTAAATTTGATACCAGGTAGTGTGTTTCCTCCAACGTTTTTCTTCTTTCTCAAGATTGTTATTGCTATTAAGGGACTTTTGTGGTTCCATATAAATTTTTGGAATATTTGTTCTACTTCTGTGATATAAGCCATTGTTTTCTTGATAGGAATCGCATTGAATCTATGCTTTTCTTTGGGTAGTATGGACATTTTAAAGATGATAGTCCTTCCCTTCCATGAACATATTATATACTTCCATTTATTTGTTTCTTGTTCAATTTCTTTTTATAGTGTCTTATGATTTTTCAAGTACAGGTCTTTTAACTCGTTTAAATTTATTTCTGGGTATTTTATTCTTTTGAAGCAATTGTGAATGGGATTGTTTTCTTAGTTTCTCTTTCTGATAGTTCATTATTCGTATAGAAAAATGCAACTGATTTTTGAATATTTATTTTGTATCCTGCTACTTTACTGAACTCATTTATCAGTTCTAGTAGCTTCTTTGTGGAATCTTTTGGGTTCGCCATGTACATTATCATGTTATAGGTAAATAATGCAGTTTTACTTCTTCCCTTCCAATGTGGGTGCCTTTTATTTCTTCTTATTGTCTGATTGCTGTGGCTAGGACTTCCAGTATTGTGTTGAATAAGAGAAGTGAAAGCACACTTCCCTATCTTGTTACTGATCTGAAGGGAAATTCTTGTAGTGTTTGCCATTGAGTATGATGTTGGCTGCGGGTTTGTCATATGTGGTCTTTGTTACATTGAGGTCTGTTCTCTGTATTCCCTCTTTGCTGAGAGTTTTTTTAAATAGGTTCTGGATTTTATTAAATGCTTTTTTTCTGTATCTATTGATATGATCATGTGGTTTTTACCCTTCATTTTATTTATGTAGTATATCACTTTATTTGATTTGTGGATATTTTACCAACCCTGCATCCCTGGAATAAATCCCACTTGATTGTGGTGAATGATCTTTTTAATGTATTGCTGGCTCTGGTATGATAATAATTTGTTCAGAGTATTAGCATCTGTGTTCATCAGGGATATGGGCATTAGCCTATAAATTTTTGTCTTTGCAGTGCCTTTGTCTAGTTTTGGAATTGGGATAATGCTGGCCTCATAAAATGAGCTTGGTCATCTTCTCTCCTCTTGAATTTTTTGGAATAGTTGGAGAAGGGTAGGTATCAGTTCTTTGAATGTTTGGTAAAATTCCTCTGTGAAGCCCATGACTTTTGTTCAGAGTTTTTTGATTACTACTTCAGTGTCACTAGTTGTAGTCTGTCTATTCAGATTCTCTGATTCTTCTTGATTTGGTTTTAGAAGATTGTATGTTTCTAGAAATGTGCCTAGTTTATGCAGATTGTCCCAATTTGTTTGTATACAGTTCATAATACTTCCTTACAATTCTTGGTATTTCTTTGGTGTCAGTTATTACTTCTTTTCTTTAATTTCTGATTTTATTTATTTAGGCCCTCTCTCTTTTCACTTTTCTCTCAGTGAGTCTGGTTAAAGATTTGTCAATCTTGTTTATCTTTTCAAAGAACCAGCTCTTGGTTTCACTGATCCTTTGTATTGTTTTTTTAGGCTCTAGTTTGTTGATTTCTGCTCTGATCTTTATAATTTCCTTCCTTCTACTCATATTAGGCTTTGTTATTCTTTTTCAAATTTCTTTAAGTGTAAAGGTAGATTGTTTGAGCTTTTCCTTGTTTCTTCAGATTGGCTTGTAATGCTATGAATTTTGCTCTCAGGACTGCTTTCACTGTATCCCATAGATTTTTGGGTTGTTGTGTTCTCATTTCTATTTGTTTCACAGAGTCTTTTGATTTCTTCCTTGATCTCATTGTTAATCCATCAATTGTTTATGAACATGTTATTTAGCCTCTATACCTTTGTGTGTTTTTAAGTTTTTTTCTTGTGATTAATTTCTGATTTCCTACCCTTATGGTCAGAGAAGATGCTTGATATGATTTCTGTCTTTTGAAATTTATTGAGACTTGTTTTGTGTCCTAACATATGGTCTATCCTAGAAAATGTTCCATGTACACTGAAAAGAATGTATACTCTGTTGGTTTGGCATGGAATGCTCTGAACATATCAACTAAATCAATCTGATCTAGTATGTATTTAAGGCCACTGTTTTCTTATTTGTTTTCCATCTAGAAGGCAGAAATCCATTGATGTCAATCGGATGTCAAAATCCTTTACTATGACTCTGTTACTTTCAGTCTACCCCTTTGTGTTCATCAGGCTTTATGTGATATATTTTGGTGCTCCTCTGCTGGGTGCATATATGTACAAGGGTTATAAACTTTTGTTAGATTGACCCCTTTGTCATTATGTAATTTCTTTCTTTCTTTATTATTACAGCCTTTGTTTTGAGATCTATTTTATCTGATATAAGTATTGCTACCTCAGCTCGTTTTTCCTTTCCATTTGCCTGAAATAATCTTTTGCCATCCCTTTACTTTTAGGCTGTGTGTATCTTTCATTCTAAGGTCAGTCTCTTGTAGATAGCATATATATGGGTCTTGTTTTCTTTTTTATTTTTCTTTAAGATTTTATTTATTTATATTTAGAGAGGAAGGGAAGAAGAAAGGGAGAGAAACATCAATGTGTGTTTGCCTCTCATGTGCCCCCTACTGGGGACCTGGCCAACAACCTGGGCATGTGCCCTGACTGGGAATCCAACCAGGGACCTTTTGGTTCATTGGCCTGTGCTCAGTCCATTGAGCCATACCAGCCAGGGTGGGTCTTGTTTTCTTATCCATTCAACTACCCTATGTTTTTTGGTTGGAGGATTTAAGCCATTTACATTTCAAGTGATTTTTGATAAGTGTGTATTTACTATAAATTTATTCTTTTAACTATGTTCCTGGTTTTTTTTTCTTATTATTCTTAAAGCTGGCCCTTTAACAATTCCTATAATACTGATTTAATGGAAATAAACTTCCTTAGCTTTTTCTTACCTGGGAAGCTCTTTATTTCTCCTTCCAATTTTAAATGACAACCTTGCTGGTTAAAGTAGCTTTGGTTGTAGGTCCTTGATTTTTATCACTTTGAATATGTCATAACAATCCCTTGTGGCCTGAAATGTTTCTATTGAGAAATCAGCTGACAGTCTTAAGGGATCTCCTTTGTAGATAACTGTCTCTTTCAGCTTCTAAGATTCATTCTTTGTCTTTAATATTTGCCATGCTAATTATGATGTGTCTTGGTGTGGGCCTCTTTGGGTTTATCTTGTTTGGTACTTTCTGTACTACCTAGACGTGGGTGTCTTTTTTTCTTCACCATATTAAGGAAGTTTTCAATCATTATTTCTTCAGACAGGTTCTCCATCCCTTGCTCTCTCTCTTCTCTTTCTGGTATCCCTATGATGTCGGTGTTTTCACACTTTGTGTTGTCCCCAAAGTCCCTTAATCTATCTGCATTTTTTAAAACTCTTCTTTCTTTCTGCTGCTCTGATTGCATGTTTTTTTCTACCTTGTCTTCCAAATCGCTCATTGGATCCTCTGCTTCATCCAACCTACTGTTTATTCTTTCAGTGTATTCTTCATTTTATATATTGTATTCTTCATTTCTGATTGATCCCTTTTTATAGTTTGTCTTTTTTCATGCTGTTGAGTATCCTTATAACCATTCCTTTGAGCTCCACAGCTGATAAATATCTAGCCTCCATTTGAAGTAGCTCTTTTTTTTTCCTGGAGAATTCTATTCTTATATTTGGGGCATGCTGTCTCTCCAGTTTGGCTGCCTCTTTGTCTTTGTTTTCAATGCATAAGGTAGATCTGCTATGACTCCCACTCTTGGTAGGGTGGACTTATGTAGTAGGTGTTCTGAGGGGTCCATGGTACAGTTTCCCTCATCACTTGAGCTGGGTGCTCCAGGAATGTCCTGTGCGTGTTTGTGGATCCTCCTGTTGTAATTGAGTCTTGATTGCCATTAGCTTGTTCATCTGTGGGATTGACCCTCTGGCAGGTAGACTGTGAGGTTCAACTCTGACCATGGCATGCAAGTTGCTGTGCAGGGAATTTGCCTCAGCAAGCTTTGGTGCCTGCCAAGAAGTCCCTTTAAATATGCTGCTTGTGATCTTATTGAGGCCTGCTCTGTTATTTTTAGAAGGTGGCCACTGAGTATGTTGGTTCTGGGCCTCTTGGAAGGGGCCTTGGTGTTGGGCAGTGTCAAGCGCTACCTGTGACTGGCTCTGGGCCACCTGTTGGGAGCTACAACGCAATCCAAAGTTTGTGGCCACCTCTGCTGGGCCCGGATGCATGTGAGAAGGATCAAGTTGTGCACCAAGGCTGGCTTTCACCAGCGCTGGGCCCAGGCCCGATCAGCGAAAGTCCCAAGGCACCTCGAGATCTTCCCCTGCCTCTGCCTATAGGCTGTGTATAAGACTCACTCACTTAAACGGACTCTGGCTCACTCCTTAGCAGGGCATAAGATCCACAGGGTGGGATAAGAGGGAGTCCAGAAGGTGGTACTATTGCATTCCCCTAGATTAGTGCCATGTGGATTTGCATGCTTTACCCGAGAAAGATAGCGTATGTGGCATCGGAGAATGACTTAGCACAGGGGTCCTGGCTAGCTATTCCTTCGGCTCCCTAGTCAGAGCCACAAACTCCAGACTCTCTTCATGTGAATCTAGTTCACTCTGCCATCCTGCTGAAGCTCAGAATGAGTGGCTGCAAACAAAATTTTGTGCATTCACTCTTTAAGAGGGTACCTGTGTCTTTAGCCCTCTCTCCCTTGCAGACAGAAATCGTGGTGCTCTTCACAGCCAGGCGCTATGTAGGTGCCTCTTGCTGACTCTGATGCTCTGGTGCTCTGGTCTAGAGAGTCCAGCTTGGAGTTTAGATACCACGCTTATCACAGGGAACCCCTGGCACAGCCCATGGGAGTGGACCTGCACTTTTCGTGTCTCAGCCCTCCCTGTCAGTCTCAGTATGGCTTCTTCTGTAAATCCTTTGTTATAAGACTTCTCTTCAGCTATTTTTCAGTTGGTTATTCTGGATGGTTGGGTGTTCTTTATTTTATTTGGCATTCCAGTTTGGTCCTGGGAGGAGGTTAGTGTAGCATCCAACTATTTTACTGCCATTGTTGGATCCCTAGAAACTTTGTTTTGAGGTATTTGGAAAACCAGGCTAGAAGGTGATTACTGTTTTCAAATACAGTCTTTTAAAAAAATTTACTAAGATAGAGAATTTCTTCCATAAAGGTTTTTAACTTTTTAAAAGAAAAGGATCATTTTATATGAAGCATATAACTACCTCTGCCCTATTAGATAAAATATTGTGTGCCCTGACCAGTGTGGGCACCATCCTGTAAAGTGAAAGATCGCAGTTCAATTCCCGGTCAGGGCACATGCCTGGGTTGCTGGTTCAGTCCCTGGTTGGGGCGCATTCGAGAGGCAACTAATCGATGTTTCTCTCTTACATCAATGTTTCTCTCCCTCTCTTTCTCCCTCCCTTCCCCTCTCTCTAAAAATAAATAAAATCTTTTTTTAAAAATAAAAAAATTTATGTATTTGGCTAATTCACACCAATTAGTAGGTAGGTCATTCTTTAAGATATAATTTTGTGTTGAGTCAGAATACTTTGTTTCAAGAGAAGCTTTGGCAATGCTTTATGAAATTGGAATATGTATGTTTTGGTTTTTAGAGGAAGTATGTACTGAAAACAAAGGTCTACTGGGTGTGTCGAGAGCCAACCTCTAGTTCAAGCTCTGCCCTTACCTGCTCTATACTTCTAATAAGTTTACTACTCCTGCCTTGAGACTCATTTCTTTATCCAAAGAAAAACAAAAAAAGAGTGGTTTGATCCAGATCATCTTTAGGGTGACCCCTTTGGTAATAACTTTATGCAAAAAATGACCTCATGATATGTAGAAAAACAAAATTCAACTGAGTAAATTTTATGGATCTTAACTGGCTTTATTCAATGATTTGTGAATTGGGCAGCATCCTATCTAATAACCAGAAAGGAGTTCCAAGAAGCTGTACACGATGGAAGACTTTTACAGGCAGAGAGAGCAGGACAGGAAATTTTACTACTAAAAAATGGAGTGTTTTTGTTAGGTCCTCTTTGTTTAGGGGACTGTAGGGGTCTGTCAAGCTGATTACCTCACTAGTGCTGACCAGGTAATTCCAGATTGACTGGTTTAAGATTCCATTTTTGAGAGATGCCAAAACCAAAATTATTAAAGTCTGGGTCTGGTGATATGGGGCTTAGCGTAAGTGACAACAAGTTAGGGCTTGTCTTGTTTTTAACAGCACAAGATTCTAGAGCCAGGTGATGTAAGTTTAAATTCCAGCTCCTACCTTTACTGGCTTTGTGACCTTAGACAAGTCATTTGAAAAATATGAGAATGGTAATACTTACTTTGCACTTGCCTGCACAGGACGGAGACAAAAGTAAGATAGCATCTGTGCTAATTCCTAACGTAGAAGTAGTCGCATGATAAAATAGTGGTATTTTACTGATATTATCTGATACTAGAAGCAACTGGCTAGGGGTGGCTTTTTCTTTATTAAAAATATAAAATTAAAAAATGCTCTAGCTCGGACCTACAATATCTTAATCTCGGTGCTTGACCACCAGGCATCTGTATTTTTTTAGAAGCCCTGACAGTGATTCTGATGTGCAACCAGAGTTGTAACCAGTGTTAGGCTTTACCCTCATGGATCCTTATAGTTTTGATTCTATGACGTAAAACTTAGAAATAAGTTTCTAAAAAAAACTATTTTCATTTCAGAGTAATATCCTTCTTTTAAAGTCTACTTTATAAGCAACAGAGTTCTCCGTCTTTCCTAAGGTCCATTTCAACTCCCAAATTCTGCATTTTTCAGTTTCTGAGGAGAACAAAAGGGAGGACTTGATCTCAGAGATTTTCATTTTGAGCACGACCTCCCAGTGACTTTTGCTGATCACAACAGTAATAGAAGTGATGTTTCACTTTCTAGTTTGCACAAACTGTATACAGAATGCTTTTGTCAGGTCACTAAGTAATTTTAGGATATGACTATAAAGTAATGAAATGTTAGCATTACACCTTAAACCCATATCCCTGGTACGTCAGGGGAAATAGCATGTGGTGATGTCTCAGTAAATCCTAGCTAAACAAATGCAACTTGCTCCACAAGTCACGATAGAAAATTAATTGTAGAGTTTTATAGTCATATCTCATAACTTCAGAAAGATGATAAAGAGATGCTAAAAGGCAAATATTAGATATGAAAATGGTGGTGAAGGTAATGATACTGTTACCATTATCATCGATGAGTACTTACTATGTGCCAGGCTTGTTAGCATGGTACAAGCACTACACCCACATAACACCTCACAACACCTTGTTGCCGTGACCGTACTGGAACTGCTACCAATTCGCAATGTGATTCTGAGTAGGTCCTTCTGGGCAATGAAGGCCAGGATTGTTGGCCTCTACTCTAGAGGGTGAGAAATTGAAGAAATTGTTTTTGTTTCCAGTGTTGAAAGGAGAAATTTCTGGTTTGGTTGGAAAAGCATGTATAAGCGCCTTGTAATAAAAACAATAAACACTTTTACATGTGGTGGCAATCATTGGTTTAAGCATCTTTTTAGATCGTAATTCAAAATAGTACTCTAAAGTAAGTAAAATGTTAACTCTGTGTTTGACAGGAGGACAGTGAGACTAGAAAGATTCAGTGATTTACCCAGAACACAGAGCTGATTATTGGCAAAGCCATGATTGGAGCCCAGAACTTAAGTCCTAGAGACTGAGTCCTTAACTACTGTAACTAAGCAGCCTTGTGTGTTCTGGGAAAGAAACCCCAGTACCCTAACTGTTGAGGGATATATCTTGCACACAAAGGAATAGATAGAGTCTAAAGTCCATGGGCAAGTTGATACCACTTAATTTTCATCCAGATTTACTGATGATATTTAGTTAAACAAATCGTTATTGATCCAAAAAGGGAAAGCAACATCTAATCTCATCATCTCAGCCCGTCATTAGCATCAGACCCTGTGTGTGTGTGTGCGCGCGTGCGTGTGTTTTCCTTCTGAAATGATGCACAGCCATCATAATCAGAACTGCAGTGAGCTGTGTGCTAGAGATCTAAACCTGGGGTTGATCAGGCCCCTCTCCTCTCTCTGCCCTTGGCCTTGGACTGGAGAATGAATTGCAAATTGCACTGCTTAAGTATTTGACTGCCAGAATCTCTCAAATTGAGCTGTGGGGCCTCTGAAAAGGGAATTCAGGTTGCTTGCAGAGTCACATCCTAATTGTTTTGTATATGCACACCAATGAACTGTGTCAGCTGTCTTCATGTGCCCAGGCTCAGTGTGCCTCCCAGCTCTTCCCCTGGCCTCCACCAGCCATCCTGTGGCACCTGGCCTTGCAGGGGCCTTGCAGCAGGTCTCAGTGCTTCCTACAGTCCATTCTCAACCAGAGTGATTTAACATCAGTTGAATCAAGTCACTCCTCATGTCACAATGGCTTCTCATAATTCAGAGTGAACTCTGAAGTCTTGTGCCAGGGCCTGAGTGCTTGCTCTTTCCCTCGCTCTCTATTTTCTGTCTTCCAGAGAGCCACAGGGCATGCACATCCTTTGGGATTCTGCTCAAAGGTCCTTTCCTACGAGAAGCCTGCTCTGGCCAGTATAGAAAGTAAAGTACCATCTACCACTGCCACTCTCTGCTCCCTTCTTCTTCCTCCAGGCACTTAAATGTCCCTGTTACCACCTCAAAGACGGAGGCTTGGTCTCAGCCATTTCTTCACCCCCACCACCTGCAACTGTGCCTGGTACATTGTAGGTATTCAGATAGTCACATATGTTGAACAAAAATAGGAATACCAGGCTCTTCTTCATAAACACCAATTCTCAAGAGTACTTTCTAAAGCGAATATCATTACAGCTGAGGAAACAGGCAGGAGAGATCGACCATCTTAAAAGCACACAGTAGAAAGGTGACAGCCTGTTTGCCTTCAAAGCCTGGGCTCTGTCTCGCAGGCTGCTCTGTGTGGCAAGGAAATGGGACAGAGAATCACATCCTGGAATCATTGGTCCAGTTAAGCATGTTCTCCAACATCCAGCGCAGCCATCACTAGCCACTTGTGACTCTTTAATTAATTAAAATTCAATGCCAAAGCCCTGGCCAGGTGGTTCCATTGGTTGGAGTGTCATCCTGTACACCAAAAGGTTGCAGGTTTGATGCCTGGTCAGGGCACATACCTAGGTTGCAGGTTTGGCCCCTGTCAGGGTGGCAACTTGATACATGTTTATTCCTCACATCGATGTCTCTCTCTCTCTCTCTCTCTCGCCCCCCCCTCCCCTCCCTGTTTCCCTCTCTCTTTGAAATCAATAAACATATCCTTGGGTAAGGATAAAAAAATGTATAAAAACAAAACTAAATGCCATGTAAAATTCGGCTCTTTGGTCCAGCTGGCAACTTTTGAAGAGCTCAGTGTGGCCATGGCTACTATATTGGACCATTCAGTCATAGACCATACCTGCTCTAGGAGTTTCGTTATTTTACCCTCAGAAGCGAGATGTTCAAATATCTCTTATTTTACTCTTTCTCTTATTTGTATACCTTTGCATATATGGAGTGGAAAGCAACTTTGTGATGAATGGGTTTTTGTATACAGATAGTAACAATTATAGGTCCTATTTATTCAGTCCTTTCCTTGTGTAGGCACCACTTTAAGCTCTTTAAACATGTTAACTACGTGTTAAGGGGTAGCAGGGAATTGCGACTCAGAGAACTTAAAAGAATTTGCAAAGTATTAGCACTTGTGGCAAGACAGTTTATCAAGTTTTAATGGGAATTACAGGGCCTTCACATATACTGGACTGACATTGTTTAAGAAGCTTAATTTAGATGATTTTATTACATAAAATACCTTTAATACAAAAAGGGGAAGAACCTTTAAAACATGAAGAAGAGTCACCTTAAATTCTTATGTGTAAAGTCACGTGTAATCTGCCACATGACCTATCAGCCACATAAAAATACGTTGCAGTCTCTTTGGCATATATATTTGATTTGGTATCTCAAACTAATTGGCCTTCCTGCTTAGTTTTCTAATAATTTTGGAAGTCAAATCTATTTAGATGCATTGCTGCCTAATATGTCCCTAGCTATTAGAAGTTGTTCAGGTTAAATGAGCAAACTTACAGTGCTGACCAGTGTAGCAGTCACCTTTGCAACGATGGAGCCTTCTGGCCTATATTACTAACACAGTGTTAAGTTGCTATTTTTGTTCATTGCATGGTTTACAGTTATCAAGGATTCTACTTCATAATTTGTTTTATAGAATGTTAGTCATATATGTATTTGAGATGACTTATAGCAAGAGATGAGACAGATATAAAATGTCTGTATGTTAGGTCTATATTTCATTACATAACACAAAAATTCTCCCTCACTTTCAGCAGCTTAAGGAGCGCTTGTTTTTGGTCTTATAATTTGTTAACTGAAGACAGCATGCGTGGATGCCCCAGAAAAGGTGCAGAGACCCCCTGTGGACCATTTCTCAGGACGTTTTTACTGCCATCTTCTCAAAATAGCAGAAACTGGCTACTTTTCCTTCCTTTTCGGTTTCTTTTATATATATTTTTTAATAAAAGAAACGATATTTTTTAGACATTTTTTCTTAAATTTTGAGTTGATTCTCTGCCTTTACTGTGGTCCCATATAAAAATTAATTTTATTTTCTACCTTTACTTTGCTTCCATATAAAAGTTAATTTTGTAATTACCACCACCTTTGGATGGTGTCTCCCAGGTACAGAGCCTCTGCCATGAGGAACATTAACACAGCTTCTCCCTTCTCTGAAGCTTTTTTTGCAACCTTATTTCGCTGAGTTTCTCTTTATTGCAAGAGGTATGTTCCTAGCCTCTTGTCAGAGTATTTTTTCAGCTCTGAACATTCTAAAAACTTAGCTGAAACAGAGAGTTTACTGTATGTAACATTTTTTATCTTTCTTCCTTACCCTCAAGTGAAATCCAGCATTCTTTACCACCATCTGGAGTGAGGGACTTGCCATGGTTTCTATAGAAGCTGTTTTTGCATTGCCACCTGCAGGTTTTTAAAAAGCTCCCCAACTTATACCTTACCTGGTATTTTTCCTGGTTGTATTTCTGCTCAGATATTAATCATGTCCCCTATTCATGAACATAATACTTTTTTGGTTCAGAAATCTCATTGGTAGAACCCTAAGGTCTCTGGAAATAGTGTCGGGTCCTCAGAAGTGGTGTTTCCATTGGCAACATGCAACATGGCTTTTTCTGTGCCAAGTTGTTACCTGGCTTTATTTCATACTCCTGTTTCTTTTTATGTTTCTAACATTATCAACATTTTTTGTTTCTCACCATATGCAGTAAACACTGTTCATTCTTTTTTTCATTTAACAAACTTCAGCACTGTGTTAATCTCCCATTGTAGATAATAGCATGGAAGCAAACATCTGTAAAAACACAGTGTGGTTAATCACATCCTCCCCATTCTTTTTCTGCTTAATTATTTTTCTAGAAAGCTCACTTGATATATTACCTTTACCATGAAAAATTCTAATATACTAATTTTTTAGTTTTCATATTTGAGGCAAGGTTGTTTCAACAATCTTTGCACAGTATTGTAGAGAAGCAGTCATAGTAGCTAGGAAACTGCAACGTGGACCAACAGCAACAGAAGGAATCCCTTTCTGTCCCTGTTGTTGCCTCTCAGCTCACCTCATTCAACAACCTGAGTGCTTATTGGCAGTTGGTATGGTCAGGAGGCTTGTCATGATGTATTTATCTAAAAGACTGTATTTCAAAACGCTTTCTTATACTTACATAAACTTATTTTTTCATCTTTGGGAAATAGTTGGAATTAAGTATCTGCTTCCTTAGATATTTATGTTGATTCTAAATTTTAAAATGTTCCCCATGCTTACTTTTGCCATAATACCATTTTCCAAAGTGGGAAATGATTGCATTAAAAATAATAGCACTGCCCATGAATTAATGGGTCTCGTTGTTTGTGTGGTTTGTCCCTGCAGAGCAACTTTCATTTAGACTTTGGTAATTTGAGGAGGAAGAAACAGCTGTTTTTATCACAGTGTCTCAAACTGGGCACTGTTGACATTCTGGACTGGATGGTTCTTTGCTGCGTGGGCTGCCCTGTGCATCCCAGGATCTTCAGCAGCTTTCCTGGCCTCTCCCCAAACCAGATGCCAGAAAGACCCCCCTCCTCCCCGGTGGTAACATCCAACAGTGTCTTCAGACCCTGGCAGACATCCCTGGAGGGGAGCATCAGACTTGACTGAGAACCACTTTAACCCTGTTGACACCCATCTGTTTTGCCTATTGAAAATGCTATGTTCTATTTTTTTGTAGGTGCCAATGAAATCAGTTTATGGATTATTTTTTGTAGAACTTGCATGGGAGAAGCTTCATGTGAGGATTCCTGCATTTCTTCTCAGTTGTTGCTCCTGCATCACCTCAGTAACAGAAGTAGTAACTTGGTCAGGCTTCACGGTCTCCCTTCCAACCTCCTTTCTGCCGCTAGCTAGCAGGGCAGCTTGGGTCAGCCATGGGCAAAGTCCCTGAGCCTCTGCATTGTCATCTGAAATATGGAGAGAACTGTGCCTTCCTCTGCTTTGTAGGTAGCAGAGAACGAGACCCACAATGCCATCCTGTCCTGATGGAGGGTTTATTGCTCAGTTGGATGGGGCTCAAGAGAAAGATGAGGAAATACTCAGGTGTTCCTACTGTTTTAGTGTAATTTTCTGGGCTCAAGAAAAGATAAGGGAAGGCAATAAGGAAGAGGCTCAAGGGAAAAGGTAGCTGGTGATATGTTCCTTCTGGTCTGTGATACCATGATTTCAAGTAAATAGAGAAATGAGAAAAATCAGAACTGAATAGGTTTTTCATGAAGTTAGTTTTTCCAAGGTGAAGAATGCTCTTTTATAGGTGATAGCCTTCCTCTCTTTTTTTGATGAAATAGGCTCTTACTTATGGAAAGGTGGTTGATTATTTATCCCCTTTTTTTAATATTCCTAATTGGCAAAATAAGAAATTGGCAGATTGTTACCAGTTGCTTAAATTGGTTTTACAAAAATTTGCTGGTCTGTGAAATCTAAAATTTAGGAGACCCGTAGGAGGGTGGGAAGACAGGATAGGAGTGACGTGTGAGTGGGAACCGGGATCCAGAGCAGGGGGGGGGCAGTGGGAACACCACCCGTTCTCTGCCCATTGCTCCCAGGACCTCTTAATTTAGGGAGAAGCTGAGTTTGGGTTCAAGTCCAGGTTAGATTTCATCACTTGCCTATGTGTTGCCCTTACGTAATATTATATTACCTTTATGGGTTTGACTCTTTCATGAATTCTTTTGTCCTGAGGAATGTTAAATCCAAAAACAAGAGAAAAATTGGGCAACTGTAAATTTACTGTGCACGGGGTACCCCAGAATATCTATGGCTGGTATCTTGTATGTACAAAGAAGTCTCAGAACTTTATGACAGCTTTTAAAAATCCATTTTCATTGTATGAGTATTTGCTTGCATCAAGTTCTCCATCTACCTTGATTCTAAGTTTGATTAGAGTGTCATCTACCTAGGAAAATCAACAGGGAACAGCCAAAATCAGACAGGAGAGGAAGCAAAATTACCCTGGCACTTGATCTCCAGGGTGAGAAGCTTGTTGAGTGTCTCCCTCACTGTAAATGCTTACTGGGTGAGCATGCAGTTCGTTGCCAGTGTGAATTCCTTTTACTTACCCTTCCCTGCTGAAAATACAAAGTACTCCTTCGAGGCAATGCCCTGTGATACGTCTTGTTTCTGGATTAAAAATTCCATTAAATAACCTTGCAGTTCTTAAATTTCCCCTGCATCTTAAATGTACTTGACCTATAAAAGTTATTTTTAATTGAGATCTATCCTGACTGGGACAGTGTGTGTGCTGCAGTGTGTGTGAGTGAAACTGATTCCCATGTTCTGTCAGTAAGCAAATCCAATTGGCAAAGTGAGTATTGACTCACTGAAACCTGAAACCTAAGAGTTGAAGACAGCATAAGCCTCTGCTTTCTATAGCTATCTGGGGCAGCAATTCATAAGAAATTGACAAAGTCAAGGGAACAGCTTTTTTCCCTCTGTATTTCACATAATCACTTAAACCCGTTCAGATATTGTTTCAGCAAGAGGTTTTTTTCAAGACATTTAATATCTCCATGGGAAATGGATGAGGCTCCTCATCATACGTCCTTTGCTTATTGGAAAAACCTGACTCTTCAGTAAGTGGTTCTTTGGGTCTGACTTCCAGACACTTTGAATAATGCAGTGCTACAGGGATCCAGCGTGGGATCACCTTGCCTTGCCTTTGTTGGCTATGTCCAGCTCTTTCTAAGGCTAATATGATTTACTTAATTTAAGAGATTGGAATAAAGTTTTTATATGTTGCCAGGGTTGGCTTCAGTGCAATTAAACAGTTTGGTAATAAAGTTGATTGAAGTGGCTAAATAACAGATGCTCTTATAGAGAAAACAGGAAAGTTTCCCTCCTATTTTGCAAAAGTGCATTGGAATAGAAAAGTGATTGTCACACCAATGAGGTGGTTAAAACTCCTCAAGAGATTCATGGATTTGGTTAGAGAGAAGGATCTGAAATACTCGTTTTCATCAGTGTTTGCTTTTTGTGGGGAAGGGTGAGGCATTTGGAGTCTTTTAACTCAATTTTGTCATTAAAAAAATGCTTTTCTAAGGAAAGACACTTTCTAAGGAAAGAAGGTATCCTTAACTGAAGCTTTATATTGACTTTCAAAGAATCCACGAGAACATATCCATTTACTGGGACTGAGAGCTGTAGGGTTTGGGGTTTCTTTATAAGGCTTCAGTTAACTTTGTACTTGAGCCATCTATTGTGATGGGAATTTAGAACACAAGGTGGCACAGCAGAACCTTGCTGTCTGCATAGAGGGACGCAGTAGTGAGTTGAGCTAGGCCTGGCAGCTCACCAATAAATCAGGGAGCAGTCCACGTATCAAGAGCTGTGAAGTAGTCACATCAGCGATAATGGTGATCAAAGGAAGAGCCAAGCTGCCCCTCCCTTCACTGTATCAGCTCTTCCTGCAGCCTTCAAGATACAAATTCACTTCATAAGCTCAACACTTCCCACATTTATTCAAAAGGTGTTTGTTGAACTGGGGCCAGACACTGTGCTAGGGCTGAGGACTAGTCCTGGAATAAGAGACTAAGTCCTTGAAATAGAGACAATAAACAAGTAAATGATAACAGTAAACAAAATAAACAATTATTTTATTTTTTAAACTTTTTAAAAAAGATATTTATTTACTTATTTAGAGAAGGGAAGGGAAGGAGAAAGAAAGGGAGAGAAACATCATTGTGTGGTTGCCTCTCAAGTGCCCCCTATCGGGGACCTGGCCTGCAACAGAGGCATGTGTCCTGTCTGGGAATCAAACCAGTGACCTTTTGGTTCACAGACCGGCACTCAATCCACTGAGCCACACCAGCCAGGGCTATTTTTTCAACTTTTATTTATTGATTTTAGAGAGCAAGCGAGCGACAGAGAGAAAAACATTGATTTGTTGTTTCACTTATTTATGCATTCATTGGTTGATTCTTGTATATGCCCTGACCAAGGACTGAACCCACGACATGGTATTTCAGGACAACGCTCTAACTAACTGAGCTGTCTGGCCAGGGCACGAGCAATAATTTTAGAAAGTCCTAGGATCTGTGAAAACAAACAAACTGGGCTGTGTGAATAAAGTGTGACAAGAAGCGTCAGCTCAGATCTGCTGATCGCCTGCATCCCTGGATGTTTTCTCTGAACAAGTGACATTTGAAGGGAGCCCTGAATGATGAGAAGCTACCCACACATTGTTCTGCAGGTACAGTGTTCCAGGCAGAAGGAACCGCCAGTGGAAATATCCAGAGGAATGAAAGGAATTAGCCCAGAAGTAAAGGGTGTCAGTCTGGCCAAAGCAAATGAGCAAGGAGAAGAGGAGTACGAAATAAAATTAAAGAGGTAGGCAGGGTCAGATCAAGGAGGGCTTTGTGGGACAGGAAAAAGAATTTGCATTTCATCAAAACTTTGCTCAGAAGCCACAGGGACATGTAACTAGGAGACCATATAATCTGATTTTTGCCATAGAGATATGTCTCTGGCTATTGTGTGGATAATGAATTAAGGGGACTGGAGAATAAAGCAGAGAGCCCAGGCTTTAGGCTCTTGCACTCATTTAGGAAAGAAAGTTCTGTGGCAGTGGAGATGGACAAACATGGATGGAATCAGGATACTTTTGGAGACGTGTGGTGGGACAGATTAAGAATCCTCAAGAAGGGCGTATGTTTCAGGGATTTGGTGTCATATAAAGATAAAATTTGGTATACTCTTTCTTGGTCCTGTGACTACCTCGCATTGCTAAAAATAAGCAAGCAGGATAAGGATCATCCTAAAAATCAGTAATCCTGAAATAAAGGCTACTGGCGCCTGCGCCCCGCCCCCCCCCCTCTGCCACTCCCCCAAAACAGCTCAGCACCAGTTACAGTGATAGGTTTCCCTTTGGGGCCAATGACCTTAAAATAAGGGCTCACACAGCATCCTGTTTTTCAAACTCCCAAAAGGAATACTTACAGCTATTTTCTTTCAACGAGTTATTTTGAGCTATTGTTTCATATCTGCCCCCAGCCCCCACCCCACCACCTCCCATACATCCCATGCAGCTAGAAGTCAAACTTTCAGGTTTAGAGGAACTGTCTTAGAGTTTACAGGCCACAAGTAGTCTTTCCTATCCCAGGGAGATCTTGATGAACCATAGATAAGAGGAATGAGTAACAGGGCCAACCCTTAAGCGGTTGCTCAAAAAGCAATTCAAATGTGAAATATGGATGGTAGGAAAGTCAAGCTGTCAGTCTGGCAGCTGGAGAGTCTTTCTCAGAGGTAGAAGCATTTGTAGACTAAAGTAAGACCCTATGCCTAAACAGCTTAATTATGAGTATTTTCAACCCACATAGAGCTAGAGAGCTTTCCTGGAGCCATTTGAGAAGCTGCTTTAATTCCAGCCTTAAAAAGTAGATCTTGGTAGAAATATTCCCTAGAGAAGAAAGATCGGCCTCATGTAGGTCCATCATGATAAATTAGTGGTCTTTTCAGTTGACAGTTCTTTTCCTTCCCCTCCAGGAGAGAAGATGTAGTAGCTCATTCTACTTCTGTCACTCTATCTTTTCCTCACCCCTAATTTTGAAAATAGTCCTCTTATCAGGGAGTGTCATAACATTTACAAGCTAAAGTTCCTATCCACTTTTGAAAGTACTTCATAAGGATTGGTGGCCAGCCAACCTGTTGGTTTGGTTAACACATGTGGCCTTGAATAGTCAGTGATTTGGGTACTGTCACTTGGAGTAAATTATCAGAGACATGAGAAGAATTCAATTGACTATGCTTTGACTTCCATGCTATCTGTAAAAAGGAAATTCTTCCTAAATTCAAATAACAATTGTGTGTTGATATCCCTGTATTCTACGAAGCTACGTGCAGTATTTTCGATGAATGCATTTAGTATGTACAAACAATGTTGTTTTAATTCCTTTCTAGAGAGTTATGATCCAAAATAGATTAAGCACCTTTGAATGAGACCATACAGTTCAGTTTTTAAAAGCACAGGCCCAGCATTAGACCAAGTCCGCTCTTAGCTGTTGCTCACCTGACTATGTGACCTTGACTGTGTTATTTAACCATCAGTGTCTCAATTTTCTCATCTGGATGATGTTGGTACTTAGACAGCAGTTATGAAGTACACACCTGTGTCAAAGCTCACAGTTCTTGCTATTTTTGCACTCAGCCTTTTTTTTTTTTTTTTTTTTTTTTTTTTTTAGAAATTCAAAGAGAAGCCAAGTTTTCACCTCTTCCAGGTTTACTTTACATACTTTTGAGAGTCAACAATAGGACTGTCTATGTTATTTCAGTGGCACCTTTTCATGTTAGACCACTTATCTCTCAAGAATTATATGATGACAATTCATCCATCTTACCTAGCATTTTGAGCAGCCCAAAGTATTAATGACTTCAGGTGTCTCTTCACCTGTGCCAGTTCAAGGCTTAGGACTTCCAGGTGAAAGCCTCTGTAAACCATTAGCAATCACCAACTTCGTAAACCATTTATTTCTCTTCAGGGCATGTTTATTAGGCTATACATACTGTGTAATCGAAGCAGACTGTTTCATAGCTGCAGAGCTATACAATCATATTCTTAATCTTCTTAATAAAATGCCAACTAACACAACATTGGGAGCTTCTTATTCCAAACATCTGAAGTCCAACCATCTCTCTAAATTGTGATGGCCATAATATATTATAATGACCTTTACAAGGTACCCAAAGGAAATAATGTTTTCATCTTTTTGGAGATGTTGGGTCTGATGCTTCTATTCTTAGCAGCTGGTATGATATTTACATTGAAAAATGATACCATGGGGTTGATTATGACAGTTGGCCAGAGAAAGGAGAAAATAATCAAACATGTTTAAACTAGAACCATTTTTTCATCTGGTTTTATAGATTCAGTATTGTGATATATAGTGTTTGTAGAATCCTTCAATGAAAATGTACTCTAGTTTAAAACTTGGCCTTGAGTTTATGCTGCCACACTGATTAGCTTTAATTAAAAAAAATTAAATAACCTTAAAAGACACCATTGCCATTATGCAATAAAGCATCCATCATTGTACGTTCTGCCAGTCCCCAACCCCGTGACCCAGTGCTGGGCCTCCTTCAGTGTTCATCTCATCCCTCTGACCCTTCTTTACATTGGATTAGCTTTCCTTCCTCATGCTCCCAAAAGCAGCATGCTTCTTCATGTCATGGCACTTAGCAATGACCACACTGAATTATAACTCACTTTGCTTCCTTCTCTTTTGAAGGATAGACTGTGAACTTGTCCAGGTCAGAGCCATGTCTGATTTACCTTTATCTCTTCAGTAATGTTTTACCTGGCAAATGGCAGAGCTCAGTAAATCTTGTATGGTTGAATAGCCACATGGTCAGTTCCTTCTCATGAGTCAGGTATTGGCTCAAATACTGTCTCTTCAACAAAGACGGGCTTGAACACCCAGTACAATGAGCTCTGCAGGCCAAGAACAGCGTGTTCGTTAGCCTGCTTTACTTTCCTTACCCAGGTTATCACTCTGAAATTCCTGGCTAAGTTGTTTATTCTGTCTTTCCCCACAGAACATGAGCCTGTGAAAACAGGCTCTTGGAGACTGTCTTCATTGCTTTATTTCATGCCAACCTCTTGCACATAGTAGGCCCTTAGCACAGTTTGGTTAAATGAGTGAGTGAATTTTCCCCACTTCCCTTTCTGCCCTCAGAGGAAAAAGTTAGGACTGACTTTACCTACCTTTTTCAGTCTTCTAGACTGTCCTTAGCATTTTATTAATAAGGTCAGGGCACTTTATATTTATTTCATGGTTATATATTATGTATGAAACAATCAGAAAAACTAGATGGGAGAGGATGGTGCACATGACTTTTTTTTTTTTTAGACAGGTTACTGGTCATTAATGTTAATTGTTAGAACCACTGGTTTTCAGTCCACCATCAATGCTGAATTTCTGGGTAAATCATAGATTCTCTCACTGTATTTTTTCTGCACTTCTCTTCACATCTTTACTTCATTGAATTCTTAGTATTTTGCCCCGTAATCATATTACCCCTCCTCCTCAATAAAAGCATTACCTAGAAGATTCATTATTTTTTATGCAGGAGCATTTTGCTGATAAATAGTGTTCCAGTGTGTTCTTTAAATGGATTTTCTCCCCTCAAAAAAAAAATTTTTTTAGATGTGTCCTTTAGATCTTTCCAAGGAAGAAGAAGAAGCAAGCTATGAAACTTTTCCCTTTCTGCTTTCTGCTTGACCCTTCTCATTGTCACTTCTACTTGCAGATACAATATTTTACATATGCTGCCCTTATTAGAGGCACAAACTTTGGTGGTGTGAATCTCACCCTAGGAATTGCATCTAACACCATAGTGATGTGCTTGGGCAAGGATTATTTAACCTGAGGATCATGGGACCCAATAGAATAGGCTTCTCAGGGCTACTGGTTGAGATTTCAGAGACTGCTTAAAATAATATGCAAAACTGTGTGCTTCTGTGCAGCTTTGCTTGAGAGAGGCTCTAACAGCTTCTGATTCTAATGTCTTCAATCAAGCCATGGACCAAGTAATTTAGTAGCACAGACAACTGAGTAGAAATGGCAGTCACTGAGTCAAGAAAAGAGCTAGAACTCCAGTTATTTTGTAATTTAGCACTGCACAAAAGCCAGTAAGTACATGGCATTGTCTAAGCACACAGCATGGCCGCAGTACTCAGTAATGTTTAGCTGTTCATGCTTCTAGCTGTGTTGTATGTAAAATCTAGAAAACTTGGAAAATACTGAAAAGACAACTTGAATCACACATTAATCATAGCATTCAGAAACAGTATTTTAATACATTTCCTTCTAGTTTTTGGGTGTATGATATATGCATGTGATTTTATACATATATATTTTTTAACAATGAATTTATATTCTATGGCAGTTTCTGCCCTTCTTTTCATGATTTATATCATTACCATTTTTCCACATCCCTATTCCTCACTGTATTAATTTTTAATGGATTCATAATTTTTCAATTATTGATATAATAATCTGCTTGCTTAGTCATCTGTTCATGGAAGTTCATATTTCTTCCAGTTTTTAATCTTCTTTAAAGACTTCTGTGTGAAACATCTTTAAAAATGTTTTTTTATTTATTGATTTTAGAAAGAGAGGAGTGGGAGGGAGAGAGAGAAAGAGAAACATCAGTTTGTTGTCCCACCTATTTATGCATTCATTGGTTGATTCTGGTATGTGCCCTGACCATGGGTCAAACCCGCAACCTTGGCATGGCGGGATGATGCTTTAACCAATGGAGGTAACTGGCCAGGGTTTGAAAATCTTTTTTTGTATAACTCTTTGAGATGCTTTAATTACTTCCTTAATATAAACTCCTAATGATGAGTTTATTGAGTTAAAGTCAGCTCTGGTTTTTGTGTCCTGCATTTAGGATTACGTATTGATAGATTGTAGAGTAAGAGAGAAGGCCAGGGGTCTGAGATGAAATGTGCTCAGGAGTAGCCTTATCCTCTTTGGTACCTAATATCATCCCCTAACCAAGTTCTCAGAGTCTTTGCTTTCCGTGGCTGTGGGTAGTCTTCATGAACTACCTGTCTCTTTCTTGTTCTCTCTCTCTCTAAATATATATATCAGTTCCCTGCTCCTTGCACATTGCCTTACCTGATTGAGGTGCAATACAGTTTTTAATGCAACATTTGCTATGCAGAACTCTGAAGTATCCCATGTGTTCAGTGGCATGTGGATTAGCAACATAGACACAGGGTTTGTTAGAACACTGAGGAGGAAACCAAAATAACAAAGTACACTTTTATGATTTGTTGATCCACTTTGCATGTGACAGTGACTTTAGAATTCACTCTTTTGAAGCCCTTTGCAGTATGTTTCATGATTCTGTTAGTGAGTTAGGTTGACATTCTCACTTTCTTTAAACCAGAAGAGGGCACGAGGTCCTGGGAAGCCCCATCTCTTTCCCAACGACCCAGGTTTTGCTCGTCTCAGTGCTGACATGGTCGGGCTTGGCCTCTGTCTCGTTCCCAGGTAGCCCAGCTACGCTATCCAACATCATTCCTATTTCCACTTAGTCAGTAGGACAGGCACAAGTCCTAATCTCAGCAGAATGCTTAAAGAAACTGTACATATAGAAGTAAGTAACTCTTGGATGTAGAGATCAGCGATGGCTCTACAGATTTAAAGGTGCAATAAAATGTCCTGAAATTTAACTTACTTAAAAAGGCAGTATAGAGTTTTGTTTATTGTGGTTATCTATGTGTATATATAACTGAATAAATAAAGCTTTTCATGCTGTAGAAAAAAATAGGTAATAAAGTCATCCTTGATCCCATGAGTCAAACATTGACGTTTTGGAGTATAACCTTCGAGTCTTTGTTTCCAAATGCATATGGATTCTGTTATATTCTTACTTTTTTTATATGAATTGTGTACCACCATTATAAAATTTCATCAAAATAACATTTGCCATTTTGTTATATGAGAACATGTTCAATAGAATAGTTTATAGCCTTGATATTTAAAAGGAATGAGATTTCTCCTCCTCATGTTAATTGGTCAGATCCCAGTCACTAGCGGTCAATTTGCCATTTGTTTCTCCAAAGGGACACTTTCATTGTGGGGAACTTTAGAAATTCAGTTTCCAGGCTTTTCTCACTTCTGTAGATGACACTTAGACTCACACTTTGAACCTACTACACTTCCCTGCAAAAGTTTTCTGGGATCCCTTTGAAGTAGCATTTGTCACCTTCTAGGCTCTCAGAGCAGATGGTGCCACCCATGAATTCTTTCTTCTGCCTTGTCTCAAAATCCCACTTCTTTCCCTGGAGGGAGCAGATGAACCCATTAAGACAGGTGCTGTTTCTATTCATGTGCTTCCTATGGAGTATGAGATTTATACAACACAGGCTTCCCACTGGGAACACGAAGTGTGCGTTTGTCCTAAGGAAAACCACCAATGTGCCATCAAGTGTGGGACTGAGCTGCTTGCTGTCGTCCAGCCAGTATGGGGTGGCCTACTGTCAGCTCTGGTTAGACAAGAGCTGCATCCTCTGATTTCTAGATCTTGGAGAATTGTGCCGAACGGTGACCTCTTTTGAGTGTTTTCCATTAGGTCTCCCAGCTGTTTTCAATCCATCCAAATAGTTTGGGCTAAAATTAATTATCAATTGTATCAGAAGTTTTGTTCCAGCATTCCTATTCATTAGATTTTTAAAAAAATCTAGTGAATGCATGAACCTAAAACAAATCTTTGTTGTTGCTTTAAAGCAGTCAAATGGAGTCAGTTGATTTTGGACTTGTAAAATACTAGTTTGCGACCACTTCGGGCTCCTGTAAAAGGTGTGGCTTTTTAAAAAGGTTTTCAATAACTAGCTAGGAAACAGGAACAAATTCCTCTTTAAATTAAAAGAAGTTTGTTTTTGTTGCTGTTGTAAAATACAACTTGTGTCAGCTGAGCTGGGGCCATTGGAATGTTCCGTGGACTGTCTCCTCAGAGGAAACAGGCCACAACTCCTTACCCCGGTGTGCTGCAGACAGTTAACTGAAAGGCCATTAATGAATTGGTATTTATTTTTCAATTAATATTTCATTATCTCAGCAAGGTGTAAATATGGTATTTCTGATAAAGCATTTTAATTTAAGGCTAAATTTTGCCTACAGTAGCCCCTGGATCCCTGCCTTTCTTTGTCCCTCCAGAAATGTCCTTGTTATCAGTTTGGTGTGGACAGTCATAGAAGGCAAATGCTCTGCATGTGTCTGAGTGAGGTTCGCACCTGTCTCCTCCTGTACCTGCCACTCTGGACCCTGCTGTTCTCAGTCAGCGTTATGTTTTAGAAACCATCCACATTGTTACCCATAGAGATGGCTTATTTCTTCTAACCTCTGCAGACTGCTTTATAGGTTGGATGTCCCACAGTTTATTTAGAATTTCCATTCGTTTCCAGGTTCCCTTTATACAAACAGTGCTGTGGTGAGCATCCTTATACAGGCATCTTTGAACATGCGTGCGCACGCGCGTGTGTGTGTGTGTGTGTCTGTCTGCCTGTCTATCTGTCTCTGTGATAGAGAAGGAAAAGTGCCCCTTATTTTACATATGAAAATCATTAAAGGCAGGGAATTTAAGATGGCCCTAGTCTTACAAATGACTAGCAAAGTGTGGGCTGAAGCCATTTTCCCTGACTCCTCTTACCTAGTTGGACATACTTTACAAGTTTTTGTAGAGAACCATAGGGATCCTGGGTAAAGCCAAGTCTAGCTAACTACAGTGAAGCCTGTTCATTCTAATCAACGAAGAAGGTCAGTCTGAATTAGGGAAAAGTCTGAATTTAAGATGTAATATTATATAATTTTTAAGTATATACAGTAAACCCCACTAATATAACTTGATAAAATTCATTAAGGGAATCATATGAATGAATAAATAAAAGCGCCTAATAATTATTTTTAAGAATAATGGCATATCTAAATTGCCCAGCACAGTTATTCTCACCCATAGGTAAAAATATTTCCCCTACAATATTTTTTTTTTGTATTATAACATGCTAGGCAAGTGATTTTTGCCTAGAGTAAGAAAATTAGAGCCACCTCCTTCCTGAATGGTATCAGTTAGCAAGGGGAGAGGAAACGGGGGATGGTTGAGGGCCTACCCCTTGCCAGGTACTAGGCTTTTAAACATTCTGTTCATTTCCTTACTGTAACAGTCTTAGTCTTATTATCTCCATTTGATTAATTGAGAAACTGAGGCATAGAGGGCTCTAAAGCAGCTCACTGAAAGTTACCTCTTGAGTCTGCTTGACTCAAAAGAGTAATACTTTCTGTACTGGATTGTAGTTTCCTTAGTGGTCCTCAGACCCCCTGGAATGTTCATATGCAGATTCCCGGGCCCCTGCCAGGTGAGCCCCAGGGATCCTGCATTTTAACAAGCTGCACTGTGAGAGCCGTTCTGCCAGACTGCGGTGACCTCTTTGTGGCGATGTGATGAGCCCTGCCAAAAGACTGTGTTCATGCCTCGGAGGACCAGTGACCCTGCTCAGGTCTAGCTGCAGTGGACACATTCCCCTTGCTCCTTGCGGTGGCTTCTTCCTTACCCATTTCTGGTTCTTTGTACTACTTGCCCTAAACTTAGATTGGCTCATGGTTTGTCAAGTCACTTCCCAAAGAGTAGATATCCTCACGCTACATGGGGATCATTTTCTTAAAAAGGTTGAAATTTTCAGTGCAGTCATCAGATTTCAAGTGTATCTTTGGTGTCTAATACAGATGGAATCTGCATTTTGCATTCTAACTCTTGTTCAAGCCAGAAAAAAAAAAAAAAGAAAATGAGAGGGCCGCTCGCAGAAATGATTACTTTTGAAACACTGTTGGATGCCTTAATTTTCCTTTCTAGCCCTCCATTGCTACACTCCCCTGGGGGCACATTTCCCAGGCTCTGCCCCTACTCCCTTTCAACTTTCCTGGAAGTGAGGAGATCCAAGGTCCCTTCCAGCTGTATTACTCCCACTAAGGACAGGGTTTTGGAAGAGCCAGCCAGTTTCACGACCATCTTTGTCTCCTCTGCCTTCCTCTTTCTCCATTATTATCTATCTCAGTTCTGTAAAATTTCTCATTTTTCTTTTTTACTCGCCCACAACCTGCTTTCCCCTTCAGGGGCTGGTCCCATCTGAGTTTTTTTCCCAGCAGGATGAATAGGAGTTTGCTTGGTTCACTGCTGCACATGGAGAGGTGCATCCATGATCCGGACAGGGGTCCTAGAGCAACTCGTATCTGTGTTCTGTGCTGGCAGAAGATCATCCGTCTTTGTTTTGGTGTTCTGCCCATCCAAAATAAAGAAGGCATTTCCCCTGCTGACAGGCAGAGGAAAAAAAAAAAAAGAAAGAAAAGACCAAAAAAAGGAAAGAAAGAAGGAAACCTTAACCATGTACTCCGCTGAAATTAAATATGCATCCCTTCCTCTCTTCTTATTGGTCCACTTCAATTGACAAGTGGATTGGGTAGAAAGGAAATATCCTGGACTTAATTGTAAGTTAAGTCTCTCTTAATCCAGAAGAGCATTTGAGATTCTGTCCAAGTGTTCAATTTCCCAGGCCGCCGAGGTCTGTGAATTTCTTTTCCCAGCCTCCAGGCTGCTGCAGTACAAGTCAGCATAGCTAATGCAGATAGATCTCCTGCCTCCCGTCTCCTCCTCCCCTGCTTTGATTCGATATGAACAGCCTAGTAACTCCAGTGCTGGGGAGGAATCTGACATAACTCTGCAGATGGCTAGGTTGCCCTGAAACACCTGGGGGTTGTTCTTTAAGGAAAAGGTAACATTTATATGCTAATAATTCTCCCCCCTCCCCTTGTTGCATTTTTTCCAGGACTGCCAGTTCCCAAGAAGAGCCCTAAGTCGGTAAGGACTTGCCAGTTACTTGGTGCTTATTTGGGGAGTGGGGGGCGGTTGGTGGTGGGAGGGGATGCTGTCTGGCTTGACTTCACTAAATGTGTTTCAGAGTGGATGGGGAGACAGGAGCCTGGCTCGGTAGATTAAGTTCTGGGGATCTGCTTAGTGTAGAAGGTATTTGGGTTTGTCTTTAACTGTCTAGTGATTGTGGGTAGGCTGCGGGAGCCTGGATAAAGAATGCATGACTGGAATCTTCTCTGTATAAATACGTTACAACTCTCTTTCAAATGGATGAGTTTCTTAGATGTTTTAACCTGAGACAAATGCTATTGTTTCTTTTGGGAGGAGAAGGGGGAAAAAAAGCTCCACCTGCTTCCTGGGTAGCCTTGCTCTCAACTGGTGTTTCCAGTCGTTCACATGGTAGATGCTCCCCCTGAGCTTTCTTATGCACCGAATGATTAATGATTTACAAAATTAAAAAGCCTGTAGGTTTAAGGAAGAAATGCTCTGCCTTACATGTATGTCAGTGCTCACATGGAACAATGTTCACTGCCCCAGCACTGAGAATAAGACATTTCCTTGCAGTGGAAGTCCTTTGTTGTTTTGCTAGCTTTAGCAGCATTATGCTGCAGGTACAGGATTCTTTAAAAAAAAAAAAAATCGATGTTTGCTGTCCTTTCTAATCTGGTTTCCCTGAAGATGCATTACCTAGTTGACATGTTAGCTAATAGCTTAGAGGCTGTAGTGTTTTGATTGGTGGTGTGAGCTTCTCCCAGGGCACTGACAACAAATTAAAATGCTACTTACAAACTCAGAATCTGGAACCCCGATGTCTGTGAAATTGATCTGGGTGGAAGAGGCTTCCCAATTCATTGCCATTCAGATAAAGAACAGCCACTTTCATGTGGCTTAGAATATTTTGGGGAGGGAAATTTTACAGCTTCCTGTCACCAGGAAAGGAGGACCTTAAAACTTTGTGGCTCGTGGCGCTGCAGCTGAATTCTCTCCACCTGCCTCCAAGCCTGGCAGCAGGAGGTGGAAGTTTATTAAGGAGATGAGAGAGGGAGCTTCCTGCATTCCGAAGCCCCACTCCCAAGTTCTCCTAAGAGAAAAACCTGCAATAATTGATGTGATTGCAATGGTTTAATGCCGTGGTGATTGGGACATGTGACTTCAGGGCTGCTTCCCTTGTCAGTTTGTATTAATATCCAGGAAGAAAAGTGCTGGTAGGCACCCACTGAGATGCCAGAGCCTTTCTGTGTGCATGTGTGTATATGCATGCACATGGGTCTTCCCATCCCTGGGTCATAGTCAGAAACCTGTTCAGCCTTCAGGAAGAGAGAAGAAATCTGGAGGATGTATCGCATGAGCTTGAGTTAGCAGGAGCCATCCCTTTTCTCCCCCACCCTCAGCCGTGCTACACGGTAGACTTATTTTACACACCCACATGGAGCGGAGCCTTGACAAGGAGCATAGTGGAGGAGATTCAGTAGTTTTGCACAGGCAACAAGACATCAGGAGGCATGGTATTCTTTTTGTTCTGCATCCTATTCAAACTTACTGTGCAAGAGGATTTTTGTAGATTCATTTGTGTCTCTTCTTCCCCAAAGTGTTTTGGAATTCCCTGCTGCATTCAAGGGTATCAAACAGGTATAGAGCCTGCATTCACCGAATCAGTTGAAAGAATTCCCTATGACAATTTATTTTTGTAGAAGCCTTGTCATTAGCGGAAGCAAGCCAATTACTCAGGCTGCATTCCTAGGGGAAAAAAGCTCTCTTAACTGCTTTGCCCACAGTCTGCTGGCTCTTAATTACCATAAGTCAAGAGGCTGGTGTGTTGCTGGGTTAGAGAAGAAAAAGCCCCCAGCTTGGGGTTTGTCCTTACCTGCTTTTTGTGCCAGGACAGAGATGATGGTTTGCACGGCACTGCTGGCACACTCTGGCAGCTGCTATACAAAATTTGGGGGATTTCAGCCAAGGCCTGCTGCTGCTGCCGGTGGAGCATGGCTGACATCTGTGATCAGGGGGAGCGCTGCACAGGTGGGCGGAATGCCGTTCCCCTTTCCCAGTCTGAATTTCAGTGATGTCCTGCCAGAGAGACAGAGGAGCATGGGGCCTTTTCAGGTGGGGTCTGCGGGAATCCACAGGGAGGCGGCGTGTCCTGGTTCCAGACAGCCATTCATGTAATGACAGATGGGGTCAGGTTCGCAGGCTGTGTAATAAAATGCCGGAGCTGTGATGTGCTTAGATTTACCATCAGCTCTGAATATACTGTCTTACACCAGCAACATGTGTTCTTTTTTTTTCTTAAAGGTTCCTGACATTGTTGGCTTGCTCATGTGACTGACAGCTTCTTTTTGCCCTCATGCCTTTTGTTAAAAAAATAGTGTTTTCAATAATTAAGTAGTCGAGTGTTTATTAGAACAGAGGGACTTATCTTTTTGATCTAGGTTCCCCTCCTGGACGGCCTTGATAGCTTACTCTTAAGCAATTTCACCTACTAGATGTAGTTTAAATGTCGACTTTATGGTTTATGGACTCGCTGGGAACAATGGCAGTGTCTTAATGAAATTTATTAATTTAATACTGGGATGTCCATAACATCAGAGATTTTTCTGCTGCATGGCAGACACAAAAATAAGACATTTGCTGTCAGGTTTCAGATCTTACTAGGAAACTGATTCTGTGGCCCAATTTAATAACCCTGACCGGAAACTCATTTAAGAGAGTGTTGGTCTAGATCACACATAAGGATTTTGTGTGTGAGAATTTAAAACTCTAAATATCTTAGCAAACCCTGAATTTTAAGTTAATATCCATTCATGTTTTCTCACTTCTTCATTTCTCACTTGTGCTTCTTTTTCTCCCTTCCTTCATCTCTCTACCCGTCCATCTGTCCAACCATCATCTATCCATTTATCTATCAATACATTTATCTTTTACTCATTATTCCAAACATCCATTCATTTATTTAGCAAATAAATGGAGAACATACTAAGTGCCAGGTTTTGTATGTGGCACTGGGAATACTATAATAAATAAGATGTCATGGCACCTCTCTTTTTGGATCTTACAAACACAAAATTTATTGACTGCTACTTTCAAAAGATAGACTCATTGTCACAAATCACCAATACTTCGTAATGCATTTGTTCCAACAATAAGTGTTAATTGAGTATCTTTTCTGTCAGACCAGTGCCAGTATATAACAAGAACTAAAACAGAAGACATTCCTGCCCTTGTGCAATGAGCAGAGACCAACAGCCACACAACCAGGCAGATCGACATAGACCTCCTCATGGGGCTTAAAGTCTGATGAACAACTACTTTCAAAAGTTGTCAAAGCAGAACCAAGTACACACTTAATGAAAATCATTCAGCTCTAAATTGCAGTAACCTAAATTAAATAGTCATACAAAGCCATAAAAAAACCCCATAATTGAGTTAGGTGCTGTGATTGAGCTGTGGAATTTTTCCAAGTTCCCTAGCAGCCTGAGCAATTCAGGAAACCACATGATTTACTGTGTCAGATCAAAGAAAGCGTACCATGTTCACTAGGGAGACACAACATTTCCAGTTACTCAAAAACTTCTCACGCAGTTTTCATAAGGGGGACACTGAATGGTAGGCAAGGCAGTCTCTCCAACAACCTCTTGCAAATGCAGCAAGATGAAAGCTAGCCATAGTGACAGGTTTCTGTTCCATTGTCTTCTGTTCCTTTTCCTTGGAAAGGATGCGAAGGACTTCGCTAACAACTAGTCACTAAGAGATGTGAGGGAGAACCCTGTAGGACAACGTGCACAGTGAGTGCGCCCAGACTGGATCATCCAGTTTTATGTATGCTTCCTCTTTCTGAAACTCTCCTGGTTCTCACAGGACTCTGATGCCATTTGTCCTTCAACCAGAGCAATAATACAACTAGTCATACTTCCTGTGGGCTGCAAGGTAAGGAGTAGATGGGAGAAGGACTTAAATAAGCTCCCTTGCCTCTCACCTCCCACAGCAACTCATACCCTCAACCCTTTGCAGCCCTAAAAAATAAGACTTAACAGTTATGTTAGATGCTTTAAAACATTCAGTGTAAACTAAAATTCATTTTCCTATCTAATGTACCTCCCTTTCCTTCTCCATTGACTCCTCTTGCCTGCCTTTTTGGAAGAATTTGTTTGACTTAGACACATAAGTGGTAAGAGAAAGAGACAAAAATAAGGACCATCATCTGCCTGGCCTTGTATTTGAATCTCTGCTTTTCGCACAACCTTTAATGACATTGGCCCGCTATCTCATCAACACTTGGAGTTTTTTCTTTCCTGTTGTCCATGTAAATTGCTGCAGTGGCCTTCAATCTTGGCAGATAAGTGAACTGTAAATAATTTTGTTTTAAAATGTATCGATTTGTCATTGTTAGGCTACATGAATTCTTTTCATCATTAAAGCTCCTAAGTGCTGTCTATATTCATTTGCTCTTCCAAGCGGATATTTTCGGCTTACTTTATAAGTACCTTCATTTGAAATGATTCTGTGAAATACTGATGAGCTGATTTTTCCCCCCATTTCTGTTTATAAAAACCATTGCATCTTCCGGATCTTCCTGGTCTGTCAGTAGTAAGGAAATCATTCATTATAGGGAAGTTGGTACAATTTTATTTTAAAAAGTCTTATGGCTAGTATGTGGCCAAGGACTTCTATGGAGTTTTCAAAATTAAGCCCATTTCCTTTTTCCTAGTTGGTTCTGATTTGATATTCAGAAATTAAAATCTTGATTCAGAAATATCAGCACAGTGACAACAACGCATTGGAAATACTCACCTCAATGCATGGCAGCCCTTTCCAATCAGTTCCTAAAGCTGGGACCTGGGAAGTGAGTGCCCACGTTTGTGAGACCTCTTCCTCCTACTGCTGCTGTCCCCTGCTCAGACTGTGAGCAGTTCCTATTGACTCTAGCACCAAATGGCTTTTAGCTACACTTGGCCTTCTGCTTCGCCACTCCCACTCCCCGTATAAACTTCTTGGGCTCCTCCCCTGCACACTCAGTAGTTCCCTGACTGCTCTCTGCTTTCACCCCCTTCCCCACCAACCTTTACACCGCCCAGCAGCCAGACTAGACTTTCTGGACACACGGTGGCTCCTGGTGCACACCTGCTTTCCTTTTATTAACACATTCCTCCTCCCCTGAACTTAGAATGAAACTCAGTCTCCTCAAAGTAGCCCACAAGGCCCTTACATTATTTAGTTTCCAAGTTAATGTAAGACTGCCCCAGCCCCTTGCTGTGCCACACTAGCCTTCTCTCTGTTCTCAAATACTCCAGACTCTTTTTGCTTTGAAGACTTAACACATGCTGCTTCTATTAATGGAATGTTTTTCCAGAGGCCTCTTTGTTACCCTAGCTAGAGGACATCGCAGTATGTTGTTATTATTCTGTTATAGTCATTTGACTAATATTCATCTATACATAACAAATGCACACACAACCTTAGATATGCACAGAGGTATGTATTCCAAGAGCTCAGCTACCATCTCTTTCTTATTTACATACTGCTTCCCTTAGAATCTGACTCACAGTAGGTGGTCAGTATGTACTTGTTGGATGAGTGAATAAATGTACTGCAGGTAGTTACTCAGGAGGACCCAGGCTGGGTGTTCTGTCATTGGTGCACTGGGTGCTACCTCCACCCCAGTTCTTAGCTACAACAGGCTTGAAAGTCTATCTTTGACTACAGATACTTGTCTTTGGGCCAGTTTTTCACCTAGAAAAGGAGGTGAAAGCCAATCACATTAGATACAAATCTGATCCTGATCTTATACCCAGTTCAGAAGCGAATTTGGCCTCACGCCCCAAGGCTTCTGGGATGTGACACAGACTGCTGAAGAGGCATGCCGGTTGACTGTGACTGGAGAGATAAACATAAACACGGCTTTTCTCCTGGACAGTTCTGAGCTCTGACCAGTTAAAAGACAATGTCAAAGCTCATTAGCATGCTCACTGAAAATTAAAAGGCATATATTTAAACGTTTCCACATACAGAGAACATAACTTCAGAAAGCACAGAGTGCCAGCAAAATATTAAATACAGAATGCCTCTTCAAATTAAGTAGTTTTCATGAATGAACTTGAGAAGAAACATAAAGTGAGATCAGTCTTACCTGGGGGAAAATCCCACAAGCTTCCAGATCATTGTATATTTAGCCCTTGGTGTGGCTGAGAATGTGCCAGTTCATGAAAGCTTAGTGCGGAAGTTTTTAGGGCATGTTCTCACGATGCCACTTTACTTTCTCTTTTCCCAGTTTAGGAACCAAGTTTAGATGACATTTAAAAGGGTTGCAAAAATGCATCTTGACTGTGAGACAGTTTTGCAAACTTGTTCCCAACTGTATCTGTCATTTTGTGTTAAATTGGACCTATATGACTCCTTAATGGGGAGGTGAGAAGGGGCATTAAAACGTTAAAAATGGCTCAGACCATGTCCATTAGACTTCGTTTGCCCCTCTGTTTATGGCAAAACCACGTCTTAAATTAAACTCAGGAGGTCCGGTCCTCCATGCCAGAGATTAGTGACACCTGGGACAGCCACCAAAGGTTCTTGGAGCCCATGAGGTGACATGCAGACTCTGCATGCATTGTGGGTGCACATGGAGAAGCTCATGTGCATTCTCAGCAGGAGAAAGGCCCAGTCTTTATCAGACTCCCTCCATGGGGCAGGGTTGCCAGAAAGATATTTTTCTCCAGTTCAGGAAGAGGGAGGGAATGGAAGAGGTTAAAGTTGGGTTTCCAGGGACTACAGAGTAACCCCAGGAAGGATGAAGTGTGACATGTCCCTCTGGTATGCTGCAGTGCAGCTCGCCTGGGGGCCCAGGGAGACTTTGTGTGAACCTGAAGGAGACTGGAGCTTCAAGGGTCAGAGACTTAACTGTGAAACGAAGCTAGTGTCAAGGGGACAGACCCCACAATCTTGCATTTGCTACTTATATGAGGTACCAAGAGAGAGGTGGGCGTTTGAAGGAAGGGAGGTAACTCCCAGGATAAACTGGGAGGTCCTTTATTGAATTATTTGCTTTTACATTTAAAAATATCTCCTTCCCTCTCCCCAGAGGTGAACAAAAACAAAGTACCACCAAGATGTAAAAATAGAATAATCCCCATTAATGTTCATTACCAAGATTAATTTCAAAAATGAAAATAGCTTTAAATTTTGTGTCAATGATAAAAAGCATTCTCTTCATTCTAATTAAAAGTAGGCAATATAGGAAAGTATAAAGAGGGGGGAAAGTCCACTCTGAATCCCAGGTCTTTCTGTTTATACTAATGTGTATTCACACCCAAAATGGGCTAGTGCTGCTCTTCCTGGTTCATAAAGACCACCCACGTAAACATCACAGTGAAGAGAGAAACAAATTCCTGTGTATGTGCAAAAGAGAATGGAGATTCTATCTGTCATTGATGTTTTCTGATTCTGAAAATCTTCAGCATGCCTCCAGGGGAAGCAAGAAAGCCGGTATTGACTTTCTGGGGCAGAAATCAGATAGCTGACCCTAAGAGCCAAAGTCACTGTTGGGGAGGATACTGTTGGAAGTTGGCAGAACCAGGTTCTATTCCAAGTCTTTGGAATGCTGCTCCATCCAGGTCTAAGATGAGTAATTTATTCTCAAGGAGAACAATGATACACGGGTTTATGATGCTATTTGTCACCACCCAAACCCTGTTTCTCCCAGCATCCTCCCTCCCCAGAGTGTTCTGTGCCCTGAGTCAAACCCCTCATACAATTTTACCAAGACCTCTTTGCTAGTCTAAAATATGGCCCTCAGATTTCTGCCACAGGCACACTAAAGAAAATTTTAAATCGTCTGTCTTACCTTCATTAAATGCATGCCCAATTTTCCTCAACTTTGAATCCTTGCCAAAACCTGACTTCAGGTTGTAATCTGTAATTGTCAAGGGCAAATGAAGCTTTTGTCCTCCATGGGCTTTCTTTAGATACTTATTTCAAATTAAGGACTGGATGGAGAGGGGCAGAGAGACCTGAGTTTTAAATGAAAGGGACCTTGAAAATTTCCATTGACGTGGAGAATGAAGAATGGAGGATACCTAGGGAGAAAGCAAAGAACTGTTGATAAGATTCATTGAAGACCAAGGGGAAGATTTTGATTCTATAAATAACTAGAGACCCAGAATGCTCTGGGTCAAAGATCTTATAAAGTACTTCAAAAATCATAAGCTGTAAGAGAGGACAGAGATTCCCCTTCCTGTCCTCTGCCCCTCAGGATGCTCTTCAGTGGGTAAGTGTAGGGACGTAGCATCCATCATGTGAGGGACAAGATCCCAGGATTTTATTTTGAATGGGGGAAGCTAAACAATGGGGCTTAAAAATCTTTTACTGGAGAAAATAGGAACTGAAATTATTTCATATCCTCCCCCTAGTTTTTGCTCTTCATTCAAATAAAGAACATTTCTTAAAATGGGAAGGGTCATTTGCTGGGCATGTTTAAAGGAACTGGAAACTGCTTATTTTGTTGAAATTTAAATGACATTCTTTCCTTTTGAATACAACTTGGAGTTTGGACAGAGTGGAGATCTAAGAAGGCTGACCCCCTGAGGTCAACCCATATATAAAGTACCAATAGTAGTGTCAGGAGATACAGGCATGAAGTGATGCCTGCAAAATTGATCACCTAAGAATTATGAAAGCTCTCCATATAATAGTTATTTATATACTTATAAGTTCAGCTGCACACATAATGATTTTTAAAAGATTTAATCTCCTTTTCTCACGGTCCAGAACTGATAGCAAACCCTTAGATAGGAGTCAGGTATTTTATCATTGAAAGAACAATAAAAGATATGGAATCCCTGGCAGGTGTGGCTCAGAGGACTGAGTGTCAGCCTGTGAACCAAATAGGTGCCCAGTTCTATTCCCAGTCAGGGCACAAGCCTGAGTCGTGGGCCAGGTCCCCAGCTGGGGGCACACGAGGGGGCAACCAATCAACATTTCTCATACTGATGTTTCTGTCCCTCTCTTTCTCTCTCCCTTCCCCTCAAATAAATAAATAAAATCTTAATAACCAGCAACATTGAAAGAAAAAAGAAACCGACAGTAATGAGAGGGAAGGAGGGAGGGGAGTAACGGGGAAAAGAAGGGGAGGGGTGCAGTCAAGGAGCATGTATAAAGGACCCAGGGACAAAGCCCAAGTGGGGAAGGATTGAGGGTGGGAGGTGGGGGTGGGTGGGACAGGGGAAAGTGGTAGTTAGAGAATGGAGACAAATGTATTTGAACAATTAAAAAAAAAAAGAAGAGGAACAAACAAAAAAGACATGGAATCCCTAAATGTTTTTAGCACTGATTATATTTCTTTTGGATATCATAACTTTATATTTAAACTACTTTGGTATTTTGTGTCACACATTTTGTTAAAAAAATGAGGATGTTAAAAACTGATACATCTTGTCATAAATTAGCCCAGTGTCTTAGCCGAAAACCTTTGATGAGAATTGGATTTGTTTTCTGCCACAGCCCAGAGAGCAGTGTGGTTTGTGATTATGTCTCCATCTGGCCCACCCCTGTCTCTGTCAGCCAGTCACTTGGGGTTTTATCGGCATTCAGCATTGGCTGGAGGAAGGTGGAAGCCAAAATATTGTTGATACATTTGTGTATGTGTGTGCAGAAGTGCTTAACAAAGATAAGCTGATGGAAAACACCTGCTTAGAGAACCAATAATCTTCTCTCTTCTTGTCCCTCTCACTTACTTACTTGCAGCAACCTCTGGAAAGAAAAGACAGCCAGAACAGTTCCCAACACAGTGTGTCCAGCCACCGAAGCCTGCACACGGCCTCCCCCAGCCACAGCACGCAGGTGCCCCCTGAGTACCCGCCTCCAGAGGCCCCGGCTCCAGATCAGACCGACAACGCTGGGCAGAAAAAACCAGATCCTTTCAAAATCTGGGCCCAGTCCAGGAGCATGTATGAAAGCCGACGTGAGTAGCGCTCTGGCTGCCGCCTTTCTGCGACCCCACTCCAGGGCTTCAGTCTTCTCTCGAGGCTTATTAAAAATAGATTTTCAGTGAGTAGAATGGATAGAGGTGAACCGAGGTCAGAGGTGAAATCTCAGCAGTGAAAGAATCTGCTGGATATTGATGGAGGCTCCATTATGTCCTCAGTTGGGGAGGGGTAGGTATGGATGGCCATCAAGTAAAGGGCCTGGATAAAAATGGATTTATTTTTCCTTTCAGTTAAAAGAAGTGGCAGATAAGAGCTGCTGTCTCATTAATTCTCCCCTGTGTGAGATTGCGGCATGCTCTTGTGAAACAGCTCTGATTTACAACAGAACGTACATATAATTGGTTTGGATTGGAAGAGTAACAAAAAGAAATTAAGTTCTTTCTCAGTGGTTCTTAGTTTTTAAGAATACTGGTAATTTATTTTTTTTACCAATAATATCAGTCTTTCTAAACATTCCCCTTAAAAAGAAAAAATTTTGAGCTGTTTGTGCTTTAATTATTTATACCATGGTTTTAAAATGTGTTTCTCTGGCTTTACATTTTCAATAAATATGAACTAGTAATGGCATACATCGTAACTTTTTCATTCTTATAAACAAAGTATTACCTTTGCTATGCAATGATTTCCAAAGACTGTGCACCATAAATAATATTCATTTAACTTAACGCTGATGAAAGTTCCTAAAATGCTTTAATTTGGGGACATAAAAATGGGCCTTTTTGCTTTTGGCTATTGCTTTCGCTGACCTTTTCTCCTGGGGATGATTGGTCAGGATGAAACAACTGTGTAGGTCACGTACTTACTTCATTTTCTCTTATTGGCCTGGGATAGGAGAGAATCCCAGGATCCCTGGGAGGAGGCGTTTGGTGAAGGGTCTGATTAAAACTGGAAGGGAAAAGGGAACCGTTTTGTCCATCCTCTTTGCCCCCGCCCCCTCAGCACAGGTGTGCTACCTCTCAGGCAGCAGGCCCTGGAGAGCGAGGCACAGAGGAGGTGGGGCAGTGGGAGGTGCCCCAGCTCCCACCCACCCCTCAGATGCGGCTATGAAGCATTTCCTTTGCTGGCTGGAGCAACTCCTCTGTGACCCAGACAAAACAGGGGAGTGAGGCCAGCGTCCCTGTCTGAGAAGGAAAGTTGGCCACACTACTTGGTGCATTTCAGCAGTTAACATGGCACAAGGCAAGTTGGAGTCTGATCATCAAATTTTAGAAGTCACTCAGGGATCCCTCCGTCATTTTCCTCCTCAAGGGGAAATACTGCCTTTTTCTTATAACAGTGTGTGGAATTAAATAGACTGTTTGGCTAAGGGTTCTCTATGTTAACAAAAGCCACATGATTTCAGAAAAGATCAACTTAGTCCCTGGACTAGAAAGACCCCTAGAGTAACCCTTGATGGTTCCTTTTGGAACGTCTCTCGTAAACAGTAGTTACTGAGTATGAACGTGGAGTCTGTTCTCTCTGTGTCTTCTAACTGTAGCGAGTTCACTGAAGAATTGTTTTCCAAAGAGGAATATTTTAGAATTCTCTTCACATTTCTCTTTAACTATGTGGCTTCTCCAATCAATGGCCCAACTTCTGTTGATGTTGAGATACTGCTTTATGGACTGTGCCTCTGCTTTTCTCAGTACAGTGTACATTTAGGACTGATTTTCACATGTAGGAATCTTTTCATGATAAAATAAGTCATATTCTGAAGTGTTGGCAGGAACATCACAATTGACAGGTGATGTTAACGCATCGGTTAACAGGAAGCTCCAGCTCAAATGCCATTTTTACTTTGATGGAAGCAAAATTTCTTCAGAATTTGGTATTTAATCCAATTTTTGAAAAAATATTTTCACCCCGCTCCCCAAACAATAAGAATTTTGCCACAGCCAGCTACTTTACTCATCAGAATTGCTCAGGTGGCAGGCAGACTGAAAAATTTGGGATGGGGCCAGTTTTGTGTCTTCACTTTCTTTAGCATCTGAAGGGATAGGATCCAGCAGCACAACTGAAAATCCATCTCTTTTTGGTGATTGGAGGCTCAGTAATTGAGTGATTGTAGCAACATAATTGATGTTAGGATTTACTTGGATTTCTTCCTAGCTACTAACTGAGGATAATGATGAGACTTTTCCCCCCATTGGTAATTATTCTGAATCTGTCACAGATTTTCTACTTTTCACAGTACCTGTGACTGAATCTACATCAATCTTGCCTATTAATTAGTATTTTGCTTCATTTCCAATAAGTTTCTGACATTCCCTTGGCTGTGTTTTTATCTTGTTTTTTGAAGAAGAAAAAATATGTAGCCTAAGAAAATCTAAAACTTCCAGTTGAAATTTTGCATGTTCACAAATAGTTTGGAAAGAAAAAGTATCAAAGCTGTCATATTAACCAAGGTAAAGCTGCCCTGCTTGGGAGAGATATGCCTCCAAGGGTGCAACTGGTGGATGGGCCCCTTTCTCAAAGTGAGTTTAAGGAGGTTGTGTGTTCTTCTAGATTTTAAGAGCCATTATGACAGTTCTTGTGTATGTGTGTGTGTGTGGGCACGCGCGCATGCACACGTGCATCCATGTATGTGTGTTCAGACCTTGGCCAGATCTGATGATCTGCGCCTCCAAATAAAAGACCATTCTGGTTGAACTGTGTAGAATTCATCTGAACAGGTATTAGCACAAGAATGAATTCCATCAGGAATAAATAAGTGCCATAGTGTGGCAGTTACAAAAGTATACTTAATTTTTTTAAAGGAAATAAGTGTTTAGACAATTCTAAAGTTCATGACATGATTAAACAAGGTCATACAAGAATATGTACTTTGGGGTTTAATTATATATGAAGTCTAAGATGGTAATGGGAGCTGTATGAAATTCTCAACAGTACAAATGTAAATTCTAGCTTTTTGACAAGAAAAGCACCATGGGAAAAAAGATAAAGCAGAATCAAACTGTAGTCTTAAACTTCACAGCAGCCATGACCTTTACTGTGAAAACTTAACTGCACGTTCCTTATCAATCAAAATGAAATTAACATGAACTAAGAGAAAGCACATACATTAAGCCTTGCAAAATTGTGAAATTAATATTCCAGCTATGTCACCTTCGCCAGCATCGGGATTGAGCAAGGGTGAAAGAGAGAGAGAAATCAATTCCACGAATTTTGGAGAATGTCAGAGTAAGGATTTGCTGAAAACTTTTTTCTTCACTATATCCATCCTGTTTGATGTTCCCATTGGTCTGGGGGGCTGGGGAGAAACTCAGAAAGAGAAATGCTATGAACAAAAATGTTTTGCTATTCTTGTTGACGAGGCATAGACCAAAGAAAAGGTAAAATAAAAAGTGATGGGCATGCTTTTGCTAAGTTAAATGTGTGCTCTGCAATAATGGAGACACCCGGGAGGTTTCTCTGCAGACCTGGTGATTCCATCCTTCTAATTATCAAAGAAAGTCTTTTGTCCACTTTATTGAATTGTCATTTTTGTTACCAAAGGAGATTAACTGCTGAGATTGTCTCCTATGCAAAGGCTTAAAAGTGAAGAAAGCCGGACAAGGTATTCTTAGCTCTTTTTGATATAGCCTCATTCAAAAGAAAAGCTAAGTGATAAAAACATCAGAAAGATGGTTCTACCCTGCTACCTCCTAAAAATGTAATTATAATAAAATCTGCCTGAAATAAAGAAGAGAACAAACCATGTTGGGGGAGCAGTTTAGAAACCTCAGTGTCCCCAGCAGCCAAGGATGCAGAAGAAAGAAATTCTGTAATTCTCTATGTGGCAGCACCGATTTACCACCAAAGTTATGTACTTGTGTACCTGGCATTTGGTTGGTGGAAGAAGAGTATAATTGTATAATTGTTAAAATGCCAAAGTTAAGGTGCCAAAAGACTTTCTTTGCAGTATCCTTGTGTGTTGATGTACTGTGTTTGTGTCTCTGTTTTCCTGGCTCATCATTGGAGTCCTCAACATTCTTGGTGTCATTGGGCATCTTGTTTTTCAACAAGAAGCTTTTTAATAAATTTGCCATTTCCCATTGATTCACAGAGAGAAACAAATGCTGTTTTCCTTTGGACTAACCTGTATGATAAGCCCAAGTCTGTTGGCTGCAAGCACCCATAGCATGCTAGCTTATACCTAAATGAGCAGTATAAGGCAAAAACTTGCTACATTTGGTGTCATTGTAGGATGAGTGAGTGTTCCTGTGTTCAATAATGTTGAGAAACATGGGTCTGGACTGCATTCTCTGCAGAGGCCCTTTTCTTGTTCACAGAAAGGCTTCGCAGACTCAAAGCCGACTCTGCCAGGCCCTAGTGCTGCCTGGAAAGCCCTGTGGTCTGTTTTGGTAATAATCTTCCGCTTGAGTGAAACGGAGACAGAGGCCCAACTTGATTTAATTTGTTGTTTCACTGAGTCCATTACAGTAAATACCCTTTAGCCAGCTACTCAGACAGAAAGAAAATATTGTTACCTTAGTGTGCTCAAGAAAATATCATTCTCAGATCATGTTTATGGAAGTGCTCTCCATGTCCCATGGCATCTTACAGCTTAGCCTCAGCAATTATAATAAAAAGTATTGAATAAAAAGCACAGTTGAAAGTTATGGTATTAAGATAGCCCAAGCAAAATAATCGGATTCAAACCTCTCTGACATGTACTTACCTGTTTATTTAGCTGTTTTATTCTCAGCACATTCAGTCACTGTCCATTTAAGGTTGTGGGTGAAGAACTAAAGTGGGACATCTCTCACCTAGCTTGAAATGTAAATAAACACCTCCTCCTTCTTCCCGGTTCTATCGTATGGAATTGGAGGCGATGAGTTAAATTCTCAGGCCCATACACCGCTTCAGCCCAAAATCCAATTGATTAAATAAATCAGAATGTATGCAGAACAATATTTGAAATACATTTTTCAGATTCACTGCCACTAAACTATATTTTTTCTCTTTAAATAAAGATGTCATTTTACAGACTATAAAACATTATATTTTAAAATATTAAATAAGAATTAAATAGAAATAATGCTTTTTATTACTTTAGTTAGATAACACAGTGGTATATAGAATGATTTCATGTGCAGTGAGCATGTTTTTATGAAAATTACTTTTATTTTTTAAAAATGAGATATTTTAAACTTTAAAAACCCTGAAACCCTGAACTCTATTGAGTTTTAAAAGTGAAATATCAAGTTATTTGATAATAAACTAATACTTTAAATGCTGAAACACTATAGACAAAATCTGAATTAAAGCAGTCATTTTAACAATGAAATATGGTTCATTGATATAAAACAAATTTGTTTTCACCATTAATAAAGTTATGGAAGGCTGCCTACTTTTTGGTACTAGTACTGAAATCATAGTAAACTTTGCAAATTTGGAAATGTTAGGATGTTTAAGACAAACTTTTTTTTGGCAAAGATGATCTAACAAATCAAATTACTGGCATTGCTGGTCTTGATTTCTTTAAAGGAGAAAGAAGTGATTTTTTTTTTTAAGGGAACATCCTTTACTGCAAGCTTTTTGCCTTTTTCTCAGGTGCTATCACATCACGTGACTTACCAGGCCTCCAAAATCCGCAGAGCCAGCCCCTGCTTCAGAGGTCGCTCTGACTCAGCATCTCTCTTCTTGGACATGGGCATCCGTGGTGCGGTGCAGCATGTGATGATTTTAATTAAGTCCTCTTGCAACAATGCCAAGGAGAGCAGTCAATGCTGATTTCTGGCTTAGTCTGGGATCATGACTTGGGCTTGATTAGGAATTATCGAACAGTCATTAGTCTTTTGAAAAAACTTAAGGCTCAATGACTACTCCCACTGTTCACTTTTGCCTGCGTCCTCCATTATTCCACACATCCAGATTCTGTTGTTGCCCTGTCTGTGTTAGAAAACTGTCATCTGCTCAGCACCATCAGTGTTGGTCCTGTAACTGTGTAACCTTAGGCGTGTGATTGCTTTTATCAGAGAAGTAATCTCTCTCTTCCTTCTCCCCTCACTAGGTCCAGATTACCAAGAACAGGACATCTTTCTCTGGAGAAAAGAGACTGGATTTGGATTTAGGATTCTTGGTGGAAATGAACCAGGGGAACCTGTGAGTCTTTTGTCTCCCCTCCTCCCTCTCCCAGTGCCCTTTTCTAAGACTTCAAAGCAAATTGGCAGCAGTAACAAATCACCAACTTTGGAGTCCCACTAGGTGTAACACTGACTGCTTCATTTTAGGAAGTGGAGGTTTTCCTTAGGTTTTTGGTGCTTTTTTTGTCTTGTGGGAAGAGACTAGTGTTAGAGAACAGAAAGACTACGTCCACCTGGTGCTAACAGAGCCGAACACTGGACACTGAGAATTGCAGTAGAGAAAGACCAGGTATTTTATAATGAATGACACCACTCAGGAGAACGGGAAGCTAATACTCAAAAGCCTGAACTCCCTGATAGCATGTAGGATACCAGCTCTAAAGGGAAAAATCACAAGACACCATGGGTTAGGGGTTCAGGGTCATTCTGGGAGCTGACTGGTGGGAGGTGAGGTAAAGGTAGTAAATCATTTCTTTAGGTCTGAGGTCTGTTCTGTCCAACCTCATGGGAAGGTAGCCAGGGCATCGTTCCACCTTAGGGCTCAGGACCTGAAATATAACTTAGGTCGAGATGTTATCTTTATCCTGACAGAGGTCCAGACCCTGTGACCATTTGTCAGGTCCAGGCTCCTATCTTCTGCTGCCTCAGAGGTTTCTGATTATCCAAGGAAAAGGCTAGGTCTCTGGAGGGTATAGACACAGAGAGAGATTTCTAGAGCTAGGATTTAAAGCTAAATTTAATCAAAGTCATAAGGACCCTCGGTTTCACTAGATCCTTTCTAAAAAGTTTGTGCTCACATATGTGAATAGTAGGAGCTAGTACATCTGAAGTGCCCATCAAAGAAAATGAAACCAAAAAGCAAAATAGGAATTGGTATCAATTAAGAAAACAATGGCTTGATCCTCTGGCCAGTTCTGTTAGATCTGCCAGTAGGTAGCTGCCTTTGTATATCGAGTAGCACCAGCAGGGAGAGCACTTCACAAGGCATTGTAAGAGATTAGATGCCTTTACAAAAGAAGAGAAAGAATCCTAAACAAGGATCAGGAGACATTTAACCTCTCTGGGCCTCATCTTTAGAATAAACTTAGTATTACATCCCAGAATCCTTTTGAAAGGGGGAAAGAGAATTAAAGAAAAGTATTAATTCCCTCATCATAATATTTATTGTTTACTCTGTGCCAGACGCGATGCCAAAGGCTTTTAGCATATATTCTCTCATTTATCCTTCAAATCCATGAATTTATCCCCACGTTTCAAGTCAGCAAATGAAGATTAAAAAGGTTAATTAACTTCCCCAAGATTAGAGTTAGTAAATGGAAGGACTGGAAAGAGTTTGATTCCAGAGTCCATATTTTTAACCAGTCTTTTTGTCAAAGTTCTTTGTAAACTACACAGGTCATGCAAAGATAGCTGTAGCATTATTACCTAGAGAGAAGGCAAGGAAAGCACAAATATTTTAAGTAAAGTTTAGTGGATGGTAAAGCTAACAGCAAAACACTAAATCTTTATTGTGCTTTAATGTGCTGGATACAGGTGCTGGGAGTACAGAAATGGGGATGTCAGACCAGACTTTGCTTGATTCATTCCTTCATTTAACAGTATTTATTGTGCATTCGCTACTGCAAGGCACAGTGCTGGATTTTAAAGAAAGTAGTATTACTATTATAATTAGCAGAGTTTTCTGAAGGGAGGGTTCTTGGGTAGATAGAAAAGGAGAAAGCATTTTGGAAATGAAAGTGATTTATTTCTGCAAAGGAGAAAAAAAGAATCATCACCACAGATAAGTGTCAAGGAACCAAACAAGAAAAAGTTATTTTTCCCACCATGTAAAAACCGTTTTCACACCTAGCACAATGCCTGGTATCCAGCGGGCACTTAGTAAATGTTTCAGGCATGGATGCAGATGTGAATGAATGAATGGATTAAAATTCCTCAGAGATATGAAGGCTATCAGTGTAATAGCAGACCAAAAGATCAACATTTTATCCATCATCCAATTTCTCAACAGATTTATATTGGTCATATTGTACCACTGGGTGCTGCTGATACGGATGGCCGCCTCAGGTCTGGGGATGAATTAATCTGTGTGGATGGGACACCAGTAATTGGAAAGTCACACCAGCTTGTGGTCCAGCTTATGCAACAAGCCGCCAAGCAAGGCCATGTCAACCTCACAGTGCGGCGTAAAGTGGTATTTTCGGGTATGTTTCTCATGCATTCCTTCAGACAGTGCATTGTCATTTCATGCACAGGAAAGGACCCTTCTCTGTATCTGCCTCCTCAAGCATCTGTTCTAGCAAATTTTTGCAAATGTGACTAAGCTCAGAATTTCCAGATGGTTTGCATTTCTCAAACCCTGCAAAACTACTGTCATTCAAAAGTACTTCAATGTGCTATTCATACGTGTTCAGCAAAGACCTCTAGAAGAAGGTTAGTTGAAAATATATTACTTCTCTCAACCCCTTGCCCACTAGAATCTAGTCATCCTGTTATCTGAAGATAACTTTCAACAAAAGAGGTCATTATGACAGGAGAACTGTAATGTCAAATTAAGAGAACACAAATTAGGTTTGTGCCACATAATAAAGTTACTCTGTTGTTGACAGTAACATGCATTAAAGCAAGATATTTTTCTCCTCCACAAGAAGGGTGGAGAGATGCCCAGTTCTAGGTCATTTTTTATTCATTCTTCCTATAAACTTCGAAGTACCCAAAGCACTGAGTTCTCAAAACACTATGTATCCTTTCAGACCCAACTCAAATATAACCTTCTCTGTGACACCCTCAGATAGGCCCTCCTTCCTCCAAATTCCTCCATGTGCTAACATTCCCTTCTTGCCATTCTTGTGATTCAGGGTTTACTTCTATATCAGAAACTGCCAGTTAGTGTACTGTGTGTCAGTCCTTGCCATTCATTCACCAGTTTCCTGAAAGCACACTGTTGGTGGTTAATCTTTGTCTGCAGCCCCCATTTCCAAATATCTAAGACAGAACCCAGGAGGCAGTAGAAGCAGATTCAGTATTGTATCAGTTGAATTACTGAAGAAGTGTGGTATGAAATAGTATGAGTTCTCTGTAGTTTTAATATTAGTCAAACAAATACTTATCTGATAAAATCAACTAGCATTTTATTTTAAAAAAAACTAGTATAACTCATTTAAATTGTATATAATTTATCACAGAATGAGGATGTCAGATTCCAGTGTGAGAGTCCTGCCTACTGCAGCTAGGGAAAGCAGTGTTAATCATTTAAGTCCCTAGAGCTCATTTATGGCCTCAAAACCTTTCTGCAAATAGTATTCCGTGCCGCCAATAGCAGTCAGTCAGAAGTGGCTTTTGAGATGTGATGAAAACTTTTTGACTTCACTAGCCCAAGTAAAAATAGTAGAGCAATGGGATTTTTGTTTATTTCAGAATTATTTTTAAAATCTTAAATATTTTGGGTTTTTAGCTCCGAGTCAAAGATACATTAAATCTATGAATAGACAAAGCAGTCACAAAAGCACAAATATTATATAATTCAGCTTCCTTGTGGTACCTAGGGTAATCAGATTTATAGAGTCAGAAAGAAGAATGGTGTTTGCCAGGGGCTGGGGGAGAGGAAAATAGTTAATTGACCTTTAACGGGCAGAGTTTCAGTTTTCGAAGGTGATAACAAAGTTCTGGAGATGAAGATGGTGATGGTTGCACAGCAGTGTGACTGTACTTAATGCCACTGAACTGTACACTTAAAAATAGGTAAAAGGATAAACTTTGTTTATATATTTTACTACAATATAAAAAAAAAATCTATGAAAGGAGATTTCTTGAATAAATGAGGTCTTATCCAAAAGCTGGTCACACATTTTGGTTTTGGCATGAAACATAAATTGGTTCCACCAACTACTGTGGCAGTTTAGGACGGCTTTACCCTGTCCCCGGACAAAGCACTCAAACTAGGATTTTATAAAACTGGAGTTCTGAGGGAGGCTGACATACAGTATGTGATGCGAGTAGGTAACTGACACCTGGAAACTAGGAAGTATACCTCTGACAGGTGTTGTCAGAATTTCCAGAGGATGGCAACCTCAATGCTACTGTTAATTTATAGTCTCCTGCCTGATGGAAAATTCAAAAGCAGAAACTGGAAAGCTGAGCAGAACTGAGACTTCTGGATAATGGCAACATGAATGTGCTGCCACAGTCACTTCTCTGAGGCAAGGATGGGGGTCATCCTTGGTGTGGGCCACACCTGCACTTCCCCGAGGTTGCCTTTGATTTGTGCACAGGGGTCACTTCAGAATGCTGCGACTGGAGTCTGGGTGAGGGTATTGATGCATCAGTAAATGAGACACAATTCGGCCGTCCTTCTTGGCATTTTTCCGTGGGTCCATGTCACTATATACAGAAAAGCAAGTCCTTTTCCCGAGAAGCTGTTCGAAATTCTTGTATCTGGGTTCTGTGTGGCCACGTTAACCTCCTGACCCCTTGCCTATGTGCAGTCAGGGGAGGAGGAGGAGGAGGAGGAGGAGGAGGAGGAGGAGGAGGAGGAGGAGGAGGAGGAGGAAAGGTGGCGGCATGCTTCGGGCCTGGCCAGGTAACTGAGAGGCGCATGTCTTGCACAGCCCCCAAAGCAGAGACGGAAGTTCCGTCGCCCGCCTCCTCCCACCACAGCAGCACGCAGCCCGCCTCCCTGACCGAGGACAAGCGCACCCCGCAGGGCAGCCAGAACTCCCTGAACACGGTGAGCTCGGGCAGTGGCAGCACCAGCGGCATCGGCAGCGGCGGGGGTGGCGGCAGCGGCGTGGTGAGCGCGCTGCAGCCCTACGACGTAGAGATCAGGCGCGGGGACAGCGAGGGCTTCGGTTTCGTCATCGTGTCATCAGTGAGCCGGCCGGAGGCGGGCACGACCTTTGGTGAGTGCTGGCGGTTCTTCCCCGATATCTCATTAAGAGAGCGCGTCCCTGCTTTTTGCTTCAGGTAATTAAAAGTCTTAACTGGGGATGCAGTTTATTTTGTAGCCCTTTAGCGTCCACTCTGAATGTCCGTTCACACGCAAGCAACCTAAAGTGTACGTGAAATCTGCATGAAGTTCGCAGAACAACCCCTTGACAGTATAGAGAGTGAGACATCCTTACCAGGGAAAGCCTTTTGCAAGTTCCTGTGTGGGATATCATTGATAGCAGTAGCATCAGAAAGTCTAAGACTGTTTAAGAGAAGCATATGGCTATAAAAATAATACGTTTAGGAAAAATTGGAGATGTCAGGAGTAAGAATATTATACGAAAAACCCTCTCCACTGTGTCCTTTCTCTACTCTATCCCCATCTGAAATTCTTAACTTTAATTTTAAATAATATTTTATACTATTACCTGGTCAAGAATCTAATTGAAATCTGGGAGTCATTTGTCTTCATTGCCCTGGAATTCTAGCGGGAGTGATTTTCCTGTCTCATCCATGTGTTAGGGACTTCAGCAGAGTATGGAGAAACTCAGTTGTCACCTTCTCAAAAGGTTAACTCTCTGATGGGCGCACCAGCAGAGACAAATAGGAAACCAGATGATTGCAGGAACTACTAATCTATGAATTTATTTCCAATTGAATGGATTATAAATATGTACTCCGAGAATGATCTACCTTCTTCATTGGATAAAAAAATCATTCGTCATTCCCCAAGCACGTTTGCTGATTAATATGGAATATGATGGGAGGTGGGAAGCACTGTGCAGGCTTTGAAATGCACCTCAGCTCTATCCCCAAATGACTTACCCACAAGGCATCTGAGGACCAGTGGCCCAGGGCACTTGCTGGCTGAGCTCAGCTAAGTGTTGCATCCCTTCAGCTTCCTGTTTCTGTAGAACTCCCTTGCCTCTGTCCCTTGCTTCCTGCTAAGGCCATTTTCCCGAAGACTTACCCACAAGGAGAGAGTGAGTCAGCAGGTCTGTGCATGTGTGGCTGCAGTAACAAACACCCATTACTAACACTGCTTTTGTAAGCTACTTTAATAACCCATGGGTGGGTGACATGACATCAACCCAAGGATTTTTTGTTTTTAAAATTAATTTTGAAGACTCTTCTGCTTAATTTAAAAATAAAAAGAAAGGCAGGGGGTGTGAGAACTCCCAAGTAAAACTTCAGATCTAGATTTCTGCTGTCCCCATGCACCCTTTGATGTTCCTAGGGTTTCAGAATTCTCAGTTTCACTTTTTAGAAGGAAGTAGCAGGTATGTCAGGAGGTGGGAGGTTATGTGTTATTTAATGAATATTGAATGTCTTCACTCACAGTTGTTCTTTGATTGTTTTTCTCTGGTTCTTACATTGAATGAATTAAACTTTCCCTAATACCTTGCATGAGACTTCTGTTTCAAGCTTTCCTTATACCTGCTGTTTGATACCTTTCTCATGCGGATTGTCCTTGGAGATGGGCTAAACTTAAGGCCTTGAATTTGAGCATGAAACTTTCCACCACACCTGCTTATTGGATTCAGGAAAAAAAAGAGGAGAAAAACTTTAACTTCCTTTTAAAAAATTCTTTTGCCAAAATGTTACATCTAATAATATAAACTCAGGCAAATATGCTGAAATTCAAAGGAATTACATCTTATTTTCCCGCACATTTTATCCTCAAGGTCCAAATTATGCTGGAAGAGCCTATTCAGTTTCAGTGTCTCCCATGTTAATTTCATCACCCTTTCGAAAAGGTGGCTCAACTGCACAGCTGTCTTCACAGTACCAGAAAGACAAGTTCCCAAAATAGGTGAATGTGCATGAGAAACTTTGAAACTGATATACAATTAGCTGAAAACTCTATGTCAGGCTTCAAAGCCAATTTTTCACCTCTCTCTAGACGTTAACAATGCTCCTGGTTGAGACATGGAATCACTCAAAGTGCACAATAAACCTGCTTCTTCAAATATACTCTTCCTGGTTTTTCGTACTGTAGATGGGTAGTGACTGCTAATGTGAAAGTAAATGATTAAAGGAAAAGCATTGAGGAACAATTTGAACCTAGCTTTGGATCATGTCCAAAAGTAGATACTAGATTTTCTAGTTCCTTTGAGGAAATTTTCGAGAGGATGGAGGATGACTTCAGAGCTCATGAGCCACTTCGGCCGCGCCCTGAAAGCACACGAGGTAGGCTGGTTGATCAAGGGTCATAAAAGCAAAAATAACTGTCAAGCTTGGGAGCTTTCTTGGCTCATCTCTAGTTTTTCTAAAGCTTTCATCATCCTGGCTAGAAGGCAGGAAGTTGAAGTGTTTGTCCAGTAGGTGTTTTCAGATGGAATTTTTGCTGCTAGCTGACTCTCATGCCTCACCAGACTCCCAGTGATTATTTTTCTAAATGGAGAAAGAACAAAACATTGGCAGAAACTTAACCAATAGCTGGCAAAAATGAAGTGACATGAACACGGAATACATAAAAGCATCCATCCCAGCTCTGGGTTTCACATTTGAAGTCCCAAAATAAGTCAATGGCAAGTTATCTTGGGGCTCTTGAGAATCTTTGAAGTTGCTAAGTATCCCAGATTTTATAATTGATTTAAGGAGGTCTGCTGGGGTTTCCCCCTCATTTGGAATCAGGGAAGAACTGCAGGTCAGGGCAGTAGCTTCTTACATGGACGCCCTGAGTGTTGCCAATGTTTTGACCATCGGCGCAGAGCTCTCCTTTAATAACATTTGCTTATGCTTTAATTAATTAACACTTAACCTTCTCTTTCCCTTTTCAACCCTTTTTCTCCTCCCTGTACTATATTCCCACATAACTTAAAAAAAAATTAAAACTCAATATCAAAGCAGGCAATGCATGTGTGGCTATGCCTCACAAAATAGGTCGGATTATTGAGGGGAGCCCTGCTGACCGATGTGGCAAGCTGAAAGTAGGAGACCGGATCTTGGCGGTAAATGGATGTTCCATCACCAACAAGTCCCATTCAGACATTGTCAACCTAATCAAAGAAGCAGGAAACACAGTTACCCTCCGCATCATTCCTGGGGATGGTAAAGTATACCTATTGTGTCTCTCTCTATGTATCTCTGTTTCCTTTATCTCTGTCTCTCTATCTCTTCATCATTAGTGTTCATGTAATTGAATAGTGTTGATTTGGAGGCAGCCTTGTCCATCCCTAATGGAGCATACCCATCAAACAAATGTGAGCCATTGTTTCCAAACCTTACCTCACTCTCTTTACTTCATCCTCTAGCCTTTAATGCCTGTCTTGCTGCAGATATAAATGTTTCAGAAAGTCTTCAATTTCCCCCAAGTGATTTTTGGTTTTGGTGCCTTTGGCTTTAAAACAATATAATAGTTTGAATACAGGTAGTAAAGATCTCCTGATGTTCTATCTGGAAATAGCTAAGGATTTTTTTTTTAAGTAATCACTAAAATTTAACTGTATAATATGGTGATATCACAAAATCTACATAAGGATAATGCAGAGCCAGTAGTGTTTTTTTTTTTCAGAATAAGTGAATGTATCTACTTTTTTTTAATTGGTATAGTCTTAGTGGTTTGTGCATCCTTGATTTGTTTCTAATTTTTACATATGAATGAAAAAGGAATTAAGTCTATATTTTTAATTTAATTATAGATTACATCTCCATTAAACTGGCCTATTCTTGTTCGGTTGGTTGGTTAAATTCAGGTCTTTGGTTCTTTCCCAGCAGTGGTGATATCCCCCGTTCCCCCTCCCCGGGACATTTGGCATTGCCTGGAGTGAGTGCTTATGGCATATAATGGGCATATAAATGGGTAGACCCAGGGGACAGCCCCCTCCCCCCCAAAAAAAGTTGTCCAACCAAAAATATCAATACTCACTGTGTTATTCATATTTAATAAAAATGAAGTTGATACACTAATGTCACAAAGTATAGATTCTTCAGAGAATTAAGTCCTAAATATTGACCTCATTTTAAGTAGATTTGACCCTTGGGAAGAAACTGATACCTGTCCACAAATATTTTAATGCCCTTTCTTTTCATTTCTGCTATGCCTGTGATAAAAATATATATGCTAAAAGTTAGTAGTTGTCAAGAGAAAATGTGGTTTTATAGGGCTAGTGTGATAGAATTTTTATGCCATTGATATGTAAAATTTTTAAAAATTAGAAATTTGTCTAAATGTAATAGATCAAATGACTATTTTTATTTATGAATTATTAGAAAGAGCTGTATAATTTAAAACTGAGTAGTATAGACTATACCTTTCAGAAAAAAAGTAAATCCAGAATGAACAATAATATTGAAAATTGTTGGTTCCAAGAACAAATAATTTTCTCTGCACAAAAATACCCCATACCAAACGTTGAGGAAAAATTAGCTCCTAGAATGAAGGTCTCCTCCAGACTGCCTCAAATGCACGGTTAGTAATGGACCTTCTGGTCTAGAGTCCATTCCACCAGTTCACCACTCTGGAAAGCTATTACAATTTAGGAAAGTGATCACAAGATGATAGAGCATAGGTTCCTTATGGAAAGGATGAAGAAAGCCAGGAAAAATTAAGTAAGAAATGGTTGAGAGAGCCAAATGTAGTTTATAAATTTAGACACATGGAGAAATTTTTAAAAACTAACTCAAAAGAACTGGACATAGGAATTGACTTGCTGAATCTATACTGGTCAGCCTTAATGTAGAAATGACAATGTCCAAAGGAAAAGAAAGCATTTCCTTGAGGGAAGGGCTCAGCAAAAAAGTTTGAAGTCAGGAAAGACAGAAATATGCAGAGGCAACTTATACTACTGTGCACATACTAGATGTTGGCTTAATTTTTAAAAAGTGCAGTGGAAAAATATTTTTGGAAAACCTAAACACCAAAAAATATAATGTGAGGTGAATTATCCAATAATAATTATCATGAAAACAGATTTTTTTAAACTTGAATGCTTCAAAAATGTAAACTTCAGATAGAAATATCCACCGTGTCTTGGTTAGAAGAAGTAAACGTTGGAGTTGATACAGTATAGTTAAGGACTGGTACGCTGCTGAGGATGCCGTTTCATGATTTCATCCAAGACACTATAGGAATTCGTTGCCATAATAATAAAACTCTCCATCAGTTACTGCGTAAGTTTTGGAGGCCAGGAGAAGTCAGTCAGGTCTGACAGAGATAGACTTGTGATACTCATCCTGTAACTGGGGCCAGATTTGCATTATTGGAAATTAGAGTTTGGTCAGGGGAGTGCGATTTCTGGGCAGATGCTGGAGCTTCTCAGGAGGGTTTTGCACTTTGTTGAAGGGAAATGCATGGTGGCTGCACTTCCTCTCTGTGAAAGTGTGTTAGACATGATGGAGTGTAGGGGAAACGGAGGTACTCTCTGGTCTCCTTCAGATCTTTCACTCTAATGTTTAATTTATCAGGTAGCCCAAAGATGGTTTGTTTTATGATCCTCATGAGGAGACTGAAGTTCTCAATCAGAATGATTTTTAAAGCTCTTGGAAATCCATCTTGTCCAGAGAACTGTTCTCAAAAACCCTAGGAGGCACTTCAGGAAGATTCACTTTTGGTTGGCCAGTGCTTGGAACCCACTCCAAATCCACTTCTTTTTCTTACGCATGCCACCTAATTCTTTTTTCTTATCATCATTTGCCTCATTTTTTTCCTCCAACTTCACTTATTTGGGTCTGTAGTTTTCCTCACTTCTTCTTTTTCTTCCATCTTGCTCTGTCTCTCCTGCTCTCCCTCTCTCTCTCTGCCACTCCTTCCAACAAAAGCTCTGTGACATTCAGACGTTGGACAGGCCTAGACTAGGGGAGTCCTCACCATCTCTGCTTTTACCATCTCTGGGACCAGGGTGGAGGTGGAGCAGGACAGAATCTTCTCTTCTATGAGATAAGGGTATGGGATTAGAAGTACATAATGGCATCACAGAAAGGCCCAGAGAATTGCTTACTATACTGAATTGGAACTGGAAATCTGATGATCCAAACCTCACATGCTTCCTACCACTTGTGTTGTATAGAGATGCTCTGTGAAGCCTGGATGGAAATGAGACTTGAATCAGATAGGGCAGACCTTGAATGAGCCAGGCTAACATGGGACCATCAAACTGAATCAAGTTCAAGATAATGAGAATATTTATGAGCTTAAAAATATATTACTTATTGTCATAAATTTGTACTGCTTATCACCCTGTATCAAAGTATTTGCTTAAATAAGAGGTAGGGCTTGGCAACACAGGTATTGCTATTTCTTTAGTAAAGGCACAGAATAGTGTATCTTAATAGAAGGCTCGTGGATATGATGCTAGCATAGACTTGGGCAAAAAAGAACAGGGTTCCAACCACACACATTTAAAAGTCTCCCAAAGGCTTCCTTCAGATGCGTATTACATATATGTTTGTACATTACAATATTTATGAAAGGAATGTTTGTATCCTTTGTTGATTTGCTTGGCTTTGTAATGTGGATTCCATATGGGAGGCTAAGGATATTACCATGGAAACAAGGTTCGAACTGTAATCTCTCATCGTGGAGATATGTTGAAATCCCAGATAGAGGCTGCTGTCAGGAGGCAATGCCCTGATTTAGCACAGCACTGTGACAGCACCTGGAGAACTCACACATGCTTTTCTTGGTGTACAATTGCTATGCAAAGTATAGTAATATCCATTTTCATTCCTCTGAGGGAGCTGACGTAGGTGTAAACACTGTTTAATAAAGGATGTAGGGTACTTTCTATAATTTATCATAAAAACAGCCAATCTGGCCATCTGCCTTAGAGTTTTAAAAGTCAAATACATTGACACCCCTTCATAGTAACTGCTCCTGGAGCCTACTCTTCTGTCAGGCTCTTTTATATTTTTTTCTGTTATAGGCAGTAAACTGTACTTTGGAATAGAGCTATGAATTTATGATAGTGGGCTTCATTTCTGTATTGGAAAAAGCTATGGGGAATTTCAGCACTTAAACATCTTGGTTTCATTCGAAATGAAAACTTAGAAGTTGCCAGTGCCTCCACTTACTCTCTGGGTGACCTTGGACATATTACCTGCCTTTTCTAAGCCTCGGTTTCTCTATAAAATGGGGGTATTAATTACACCTGTTTCATTGAGTTGTAAAAATTAAAGGAAATGCATGTGATAATGCACTTGGCACAGTTCTTGGCACATTGTAAATTATTAGGAAATGGTGGTTGTTCATAGGTTAAGAGAAACAAGAAAATTCAAGGAGCTCAAATAGGCATTTGCATATTAAATTTTTTTTCTTTTATTGATTCTAGAGAGACAATAAGGGAGGGAGACAATCATTGATGTGAGAGAGAAACATTGATCAGTTGCCTCTTGTACGTACCCCAACTGGGGACCGAATCTGTAATCTAGGCATGTGCCCTCACCAGGAATTAAACTAGGCATCTTTTGAATTGAACCAGGCATCTTTTGGTTTGTGGGAAGATGTCCAACCAACTGATACACACCAGCTAGGGCTGCATATTAAATGTTAATTTTTTAAATGCTTAAAGTTTAGCTTCAACCAAAACAGATTTGCATATAAATCAGTGAAAAATAGCAAATGAAGGATAGGAGGAAAATTAATAAAAATAGTTCTGTTTATATGCGTATTGAGTAATTATCTGTTATACCTCAGCAATCATGAAAGCAGCAGAAATCGAAAAATTGTTTGAGAATGAGATCTGATCTGCCTCGAAAACTGGCTACCAAAACACACAAGCACTCTGAAGGGAAACCTCTATATAACTCAGTAATCATAATCATTGTAATTACAAGGAAACATCCTTTTCGGTATCCTGATTATGATTTCCCCATGGCCTGGACCACCTTGTGATTTCCCAGACAGTCTCCATAAAATTAATCACAATGGGCAATATCAAGTTTCTTAAAAGGTCCAATACAAGTGTTTATGAAATGCCTGGTGAATCATAATGAGCGGTTGTGCAGTCTTAGTCCTTTGTACTCGCACAGGGGGCATGCTTCATGAAATATCTTAAATTTATCACCTTGATTGTACCAGTTAACTGCAATCATAAAAAATAGGCTTTTAATACTATGATAACAGTACTAAACACATGCCACCAACAAAAATATGCTAAGCATTTTGGGGACATTTTTTATGTTCTAGGCACTATCACACATACTTTTCTTTGAGATAAACTTTGCACCAGTTCTCTAAGATGTATCTGTTCACCCATATGTGCAGTGGAGGAAACTGAGGCATAGAAAGATTAAGTAACTTTGCGAAGGTCCCAGCTGGTGATTGCAGAGGTTGGGATACAAAGCCAGATAGACTGACTCCAGAATCTGACCTAGTTACTGTTATGCTGAACTGTCTCCCAATAAATTTGAGAAGCCCCACCTCCCCAACTCAGAGGGTCGCAAGGCATATTGACACGATTAAAGGTTTGGAGGAGTCCTGAGGAAAAGAAAACACAGAAACATTTCTCTCTGTTCACCTATGATTTATCGCCCTTAATTAAACACAGGTTCCTTTTCCTTCAGAATCTGCAGAAACATTTGGTGAAACAGATTGTGAGAAACATTGTCCTAACACAGGAACAAGATGCACATTTCAGTTCACTTGATCTAGTTATATTTTCTTACTAACCTTGTACCTTCGCTGTAACAAGCATGGGCTTTACGGCTGGAATACAAACTGTTAAAATCATATTCCAACTTTCTCATGTTGCAGAGATTTTTAAATAATTTATACAAGTTCCACAGTAATCAATAAAAAGTAGAAGCAGTGGCAAGGGCCAGACCTTCAGTAAATATGTATTGAGTGCTTACTGTACGGCAGGTACAATACTAAACATTTCATATATTTTTATCCAACGGAAGGGGATTAATGTCATCGCCCCCTTCTATCAGATGAGGAAAACAAGTCACACAGCTAATGAGTGAGGAAAGGAGGATTTGAACCTGGGTTTAAATCTCAAGCCCATGCTTTTACCAACTATGTGTAATGAAAATAAACACGTAATGGAAAACAGACCACAAGTGATTGGGATTTGAGGGATGTCTTTTCACATAGGACTGCAGTGAAAAGAAATGTTGTCCAGGTATACCAGGTGGGGATATTAATGTATCTTCCAACACAAACTTTGTTATACATGATGGGTAGATATATGTATTTGACAAAGATTAGAGTGCCTTATATAAACCATAGTACTTCTAGAAACTTCTAGACTTCCTGACACACTGTGAATTAAATAGGCATTTATGGGCTAATCTTAGAATCTAACCACCATATTCAGCATTTTCTTGAATAGGAAATTTATGCCATGTTCCAAACAGCCAATCTAAAATTAAGTGCAACTTGCTCATAGTTTCTTGCTATCTGCCTTGATCATAATGTGAAAAAATTCCTCAGAGAATATATCACTATTACTACATGAATGATTACATTTTAATGTGTGCATTGGTGTGCAGTATATAGGCATGCTCATGAATGTTTTCAACATCTGGGCCTCCACACTTACAGAGATTAATGAAGTTGCTTATGAATGTGGTTAGTGGAGAAGAAAGTCAATTTACATAGGAATATAATCATATTTATTATGTTAGGGTGGCTTCATGATTTATACAACTTATATTTACAAACTCTAGCTCTAACAAATGCAAATTTTAAAATTAATTTCTCATGAGTGTTACCAGACGAGATCTGTCAAGAACTCCTCGTTTTCCGTTGTACGTCATTAAAGGCAATAGGGAAGAAAGTAGATGGTGTGTGTGGGGGAGTGAGTGTGTGTTTAACAAGATATTAGCACATTTCTAAGTTTGATCTTCACATGAGGAAATTAAACAAATTCATTAAATATTGCTAATAAATTATAGGAAATGTTAGGAACAATATTTATTATCAGCCTGTAAAATTCTAGGAAAGAGTTCTGGTGTAGTACAGCATTTTGATGGGACTTTCCTGTTTAAGTGGCAGGGGAGGAATGAGAGACCCCTGTCTTCACTGCAGTTTTAGGGTAGCATTTTCTTGGGCAAACTATTTAATTTCTGGGGATGTCTGATTGGAAGAAGGGGAATGGGGTTTACATGGCTCACATCATAGAATATCTTAAAATGGTACTTTGAAGTCTTAATTATGTAGAAATTCAAGTCAGAATGCTTGAAATGGTGACAGAGAAGCCCAGTTTGTCATTCAGATACGGGACTTGTGGATACCTCATAGTGTGAGTGTCTTCCCTGGGGCCCTCGTTTCACTGTGCTCCATCTCATCCTACAGAGTCTTCGAATGCCACTTTGCTGACCAACGCAGAGAAGATCGCCACCATCACCACCACTCACACCCCTGCTCAGCCAGGAGCCCAGGAGGCCAGGTCAGACATAGCTGTGACTTATTTTGTTAGTTTAAAGGGGAAAAAAGTAACTGCTGGCATGACAACACTTGTCCTTGGTTCTTTCTCAGTCTCCCCACGGGTTGCTTTTATATGTATTTCTTTCGCTTTGGCAGGAATACCACCAAACCAAAGCCGGAATCTCAGTTTGAGTTCAAAGCACCCCAGGCAACACAGGTGAGGGCTGTTTCTCTTTTTTGTCTGTTTGCTTTGTATGAATTCCTTCCAGCTTTCTGAAGCTATTTTTATGAGATATCTTTTACAGGGTACTTCAATGAAAATAAATAACCTTTTGTGAGTCAGTGTACTAAATATGCACTACATTTGGTTGTCTAGGAAATGACATTTTATTTTACTACCTTTGAAAAGTATTTCTAGATATCCTTTTCTAGGGGGAGAAAACTAAAAAGCTATAATTGGTGACCCATCTAAGAGCAAAACAGCTGATATCCGCTCATGGTATTCCTAATTGCACTTAGGCCAAGATGTCTTTTCCTTCAGGTGTGTCTCAGACTTGTGAATTCCAGGTGGGACCCATAGAGCAAGCACCTGTCCCATACAGTGGTGATGGAGGGTGTGCAAATAATAAATAGCAGGTGAAGCCAATTTGGGAAACATTGTATTATGCGAAATTAAGCAGGTTCCTTTTCTACTGGCCTTCTGAGCCTTTTGGTGTCCTAATGATGAACACCGCTGAGGTTTTTCAGGCATTGGGCAGGAAGGCTGGGCATCCAGCAATTTGCAGGGTATCATATAATGAATTTTCCTGCCGTAAATGGAGAATTGCAGCCTCCCTGATTTAAATTTTAATATCTGCATGGTGGCGTGCAGCCTATAGACACACTTATGAATGTTTTCGAATTCTGGATCTACAAACTTCTAAGGTTAATGGCTATTAATAAACAAGTGAGGATCACCAAGTGAGGGGCAAGTGATCGTACCTTTTGGTCAAATCATCATAATATAGAATGTTTGGGAGGAGATGGAAATATGTGTAAGATACAAGTTCTCCCAGAATGATTACATTTAATTTCTTGAAATAGGACCAGGAGTTTTACACTGTGGAACTGGAAAGAGGAGCCAAGGGATTTGGCTTTAGTCTTCGAGGGGGCCGAGAATATAACATGGACCTCTATGTCCTGCGCTTAGCAGAGGATGGTCCTGCAGAAAGGTGTGGAAAGATGAGGGTAAGTCGGAAGAGGTGTCTGGAGTCAATGTAAATATGTCATCTGTAGTGACTTTTTGACATTATATGGCTAGAAACTCCTTCATGAGAACTACATTTTTTACAGCTTTCAGGGCAGTCAAAATGCATGACTGCCACTCTAGCATAAATCTCTCCCTGAAGCATAGTTGGATGTAGCTGCTAAAGTTAGGTGAACGCTTTCAATTCTTTGGGGTTGAATGAAGGATTAAAATTGCTTACAAAAGTATTAAAGGAGATATTTTCTGAATATCATTTCATACTTGTTATGCTTAATCTCATGAGGCAGACATATCACTTCATAGGAATTCCTGGGTGTACCAGGGCGCTTAGAGAGCAGGAAAGCTCTGTAGTTCTGTAGGTCTTGGGTGGCGAGCTCCATTCGGTCTCTCGCTAGTCACCAGCTGTCTCACACTAGTAGCCTCAGCAGCATGCTGACTCTACCTCCGCACAGGGCCAGTTATCCATGGCATGCGTATTCAGGGTCGCTCTGTAGTAGTGAAAGCTACAAAATTTAAATATATAAATCTACTCTGCTCTGTGTAGATATCTAATATCTGTTATTGCATATGAATGCGTTGCTTTCTTTGGCAGATTAGATGACTACAAAAAGAAAGATTATCTGCTTGTTATCGATAGGTCACATAGATGGAGCCATACACATAGCAAGCAGTTGGCAATGAATTAAAAAAAAACCAGGAGTTGGGTCAGGAAAAGAAAAAAGTGAATGAAACTGGAACTGGGCAGAAAAAGGAAAAAAGTGACCAAGCATAGAGAATTTAATACTCGTACTTAAGACATAATCTTGAATTTTAGGTTTCTTCAGATTGAATTTTTTAATGAGTATTTTTTTCCATTGGGAAAGTAGACCACATAAGTGGTTTTTAAAAATTAAACAGTGAGAAGTAGTACATAATAAAAATACAGCTCCCTGGATCAAACTGTCTATCAGTTTCTCTATGCATATACATGCACAATCTGTGCCTATACAAGTCAATATACAGGGTCTGGTAGAAGTAACGCCTGCTTGAGAGTGGTTGGTAGGGTAATCAAATGGGTATAATAATTTATAGTTTTAATTTGAACATTTCCTCTAAAATGTCATATAGTGCACTTGAGTGTGACATTGTTATGTTACAGAATTACATGCTTATGATTTTGTAAAAAAAGATTTTGTAATAAAAAAGGGGCGTTATTTGTGCTGGACTCAGTATACTGGTATATATGCCTTTTGTTTAAATTTCAAACACATGGGGTATGCTTTTTCATGTTTTTACTCAGTTAAAAGAGTTTGTGATTGAATGAAATACTATTATCATGATGTATAAGGCTGTATAGATCACAAGACACATTTACATGTATTATCCTATTTGACATCCTCAGCTTGGTAAGCATGGGGTATTATCATCTCCTTCTATAGGAAAGGATGTGAACTCTGAGAAGTTAAAAGGACTTGAGCAAGATCACTTAGCTAACAAGCAGTAGGCTCAAATTCAAGCTTTAAAGTCCCAAACTAGGGCTTTTCTTCTATCTTCTAGAATGTAAGTTCCATGACATCAAGGATCTGGCCTGCTTTGTTTACTCCTCTATGTCCAGTGCCTAGAATAGCTGCTGACACATAGTAAATGCTACAGTCAGTCTGTCAGCCAGATTGCCATCTCATCTGAAGACTCAGCTGGGGCAGGACTTGCTTCTCAGCTCACTCACTGGGTCATTGGCGGGATGCAGCGCCTGTCGGGCTGCTGGCCTGGGCCTCCTTTGTGTCCCCAGCACAGACCCCATAGGGCAGCTGGTATCAGAGGGGACAAGTGAGAGAGCAAAAGAGGTCAAGCAAAACAGAAGCCAGAATCATTTCATAACTTTATCTTTGAACTGACCTGTGACCATATTTACCATATTCTGTTTGTTTAGAAGCAAGTCACCAATTTCAAACCACATTCAAAGGGAAGGAAATTACATAGGACATGAATACAAGGAGGTAGAAATCACTGAGGGCCATCCCAGAAGCTGCTTCCCACATCTTCCTTTCTTCATCAATTAATATTCACCTTACTGCTTTATTATTTTTTTTCTTAGTACTTAGACTAACATAGACGTAATTTTTTAATTTTCTTGTTAATTGTATTTCCCCCATTAGAATGTCATCTCCGTCATGGCAGAGTTTTTTTTTTTCACTGCTGCATCCTAAGCAATAGAAGATTTTCTAGTATGCACTCAATAAATATTTAAGAAATCAATAAATGAAAGAATTGTAAATAATGAAACACCTCAATAGCCGGTGAAACCCTTTTGTGATGTTCTCACTTTGTTGTTCTCTCTTGCTTTGAGCAGATCGGTGATGAAATTTTAGAGATCAATGGTGAAACCACCAAAAACATGAAGCATTCTCGGGCTATAGAACTGATTAAGAACGGTGGCCGCAGAGTGCGTCTGTCTCTGAAGCGGGGAGACGGCTCAGTCCCAGAATATGGTGGGTCAAACTATGAAAACATTCCTTCCTTCCCTGGCATGACTCCATGAATTTGTCTCCAGAACTGCAGCAGGAAAGTCTTTTTGTTTCCCCTATTCACCAGTGTCTTACCAGCCTTTCGCACCATGTGATATTTTGCCTCGCTTGTTCTGAAATCTCTACACATTTCATCCTTTTGCTTGCTTACATGGACTGGGGCATGGCCTAAGACAAGATCTTTATAGCCCCCTTTCTGATAATCAGAGAGAACATTTTGTCTAGTCCGACCAAGAGCGAAGGAATGATTGTTTGAACTGTGCCAAACTGTTCTCAGATCCAATTCTTAGCACAAAATGACTATACTCCTTTTAAGAAGCAGGAAAGCAGGTTTCCTGAGTGATATGTTGAGGCACAATTCTTTTTTTTCTTTTTCTTTTTTTTTTTGTGGTTACTTGATGTCTTACTTATGAGACGTGAAACTTTGAGATGATTTGGGGGCCTTGCTCACCTCCTTTATGCTCTGTATACAATACTTCTGCGTTCCCCTCTCTGGTCCCTGCCTCAACCCAAACCACCTGAGCCCACTACTAGAAAACAGACAAAACTGTTGATATGTTAGCCATATGTTTTTAAATGATAAAGGATGAAATAGATTCCCAGTACTCATCATGAGGGAAACACGTGATTATACCTTTCCTATGGGGAAAGCCAGGTTATACATAGAGTCCCTTTGTCATATCTATAGACATGATTTGACTAAACGGCAATGATCTTTACATAGCTTAGTGTCCTGATGGCAAAATATTATATATTATAATAATTATGTCCTATTTATTTGAGATTCTTGTTTAAAAATTAAAAAAAAAATGCTATGCCCTAGATGTAGGGCTTTTCTTCCCAACCAAAGGTCTACAAAAGTTTCTATAGAAACTGTGATTGAATGGTCCCCATATACATCAGTCCCCTTTATTAGGGATTTTATCTGTTATCACCCTCTTTTCTGAAAGTCATTCTGCACAATTCCCAGTTGCATTTTGGACTTGCTAAGATTCTTAATTCAGATGCAGCTCAAGGACAAGATAATTCCTTCAAAGGGTAGTCTTCCCAGGTGTTGGACATCCGTACAGGTGCAAAATATGAGGGACCCAAGGTGGGGGATGGGTGGTTATCAGATCAGGCCCCCTTGGATTTGGCCAACCACGCACAGGGAAGGTGGTCTGACAACACTAAGATGTTACAGCTGTGCAGTGTACTGAACCATTGACAGGTGTATTGATGCCACTGAAACTGTGTAACATTGTTTCCCTTTTCTGTCTTCCCTATGCTTCTGTTGGATGTGATATTTCATTTGAGAGTCACCTTCAGTAACCTGTGTACCCTCTCAAAATCTATGTCTGTTGCACTGAGGATGAAAATCCAACACTAACAAATGTTCTTTGGGCTAGAAATAAAGATCATTTAAATACTTGGTTTTCCAAGAAGGGTTAAACATGCCAGGATTGTGCTGCTGTAATGTCTCCATGTGTCATTTGGACTAAATCTTTCTAATTCTATTGATTAGAGTCACAAATGGGTTATAATATGTTAAGTTCCAATATTTTTCTGACTTGATTGGAACCTGCTTCTCTGTGAGGCTATTTTTGTAATGAGTTTTTTGTACTTGATTTAACTGCCGCGGTCTTAAGGGGGGAGGGAGGGAACTTTGTTCTTTTGTTGTTTATTGTTAATGCTTTCCTATGCCAGCCTGTCATTGTTCCAGTTGTTTGAAAAAAAAAAAAAGTAAGAAAAAAGGATGCATCTATTGTCTGGGTCCTCAAGTCACCTTATATGGCTGTCTGAAAACGTCACTGTTTTGATTGCGGTCTCTGCAGCCTTATTTGAGTGTTGCCTTAGACTGTCTGACTGGACAAATAAACTCTCTTTGCCCTGTGTTAACAAATGCAGATTTTTTTTCTTTCCTCTTTGTTATAGGGAATCTAAATGTTCAACTTTTTCTCTTTCTCTTTCTCTCTTTCTCTCTGACTGTTCTTGGTGCTGGGCCCTCCCTTCTACAGCGATGATACCTCCTAATATCGCTGCATGTATGAGAAATGAAAAGCTCGGGGAGGCTTGCTTCTACCTTATGGGCCATAATCAAACTACGGTTTGTAGCTCAATCAATACTAGGTGTTTCTGTGCTGTGGCCTAATTTCCTCATTGCTTCTGCTTAGCTCTATTTTGATATGTTTGGCAATTCATTCTGAGCACCCTGCGTTCTTTGAATTGTAAGTACACCGCTGTTGAAGTCTTGCTGTCCCTTATCCTAAAAGTAGGTGTAAGAAACGCCAAGGTTAGATTTATGATAGTGATCTAAGCACCTCCCCTCACCCAAATCTTAAAATGAGTTGTGTTAATTCTAATAGCCTACATAGCATTTAGAAAGAACAAATATGTCACAGAGCTCTCACCTAGGTATATAGGTATATAGGGCTTTGCTAGAGAAGAAGATGAGATTTCCAGTTTGATTAGTTATCTCTTGGCAAAGGGTGGTCCATGGGCCAAATCCCATGCACAGCATGTTTTCACAAGTAAAATTGAGTACCACAACCCATTTTATGTGTTGTCTAAGGCTGCTTTTACACTATAGTGCCAGAGTTGAGTAGTTGTAAGGAACTATGAGGGCTGCAAAGCCAAAAATATCTTTCTTTGGCCGTATACAGAAAAAGTTTGCCAACCCCTACTCAAGGCTATGTTCCTGCTTTTGTTAACACCTACCCTAAGTTTTAGGAAATCATTCATGAAACAGATTGCTTACTATTGACCTTGTTGCTTCATGAAAGCTCCTTACAGAGCATCCACTTTGTCTCTGCGACTATTCCCCTGGTTTGCCCACCACGCTGCAGCACACCATTCCTGGTGCCTTGCCTAAAATGCTATGGTGTGTAGGCCTATTTGGGTTTAGTTGTAACAAAGCATCCATGCTTTGAAAAAAGCTCTCATAAATTCAGGATGCTACTTACATGTACAATGTTATTTCAAATAGTTTAATAATAAACAAAAAGCCCATGTATGCTGTCCTGCTTTTAAATCTATAGATATCTTGATGTTGTAAGAAGCAATCCAGCAACTCCATAGCTCATCGATGTAATTATGGCTGAGCATAAAGAAAAGTGCATCTAAACTAAAGACTTTATCTGAACTCCATCTGATGTCCACTGTGTCCCTCACAACCTCCCTTCCACTCCCTTTTACCTGTCAGAAGACTCCACATTTTAAAAGTAGGTCATTAAACATACACAGAAGTAAATAGTTAAATAAACATGGACAAATGGAGAGAGAATGTTTAATGGACCCTAACTTAATGTCACCTTTGCCAGTTGTCAACATCTGGTCATGTTGGCTCCATAGTTCCCTTTGCCTACCACCCTGGATTATTTTTTTTAAAGAAGTATTTTAAAATAGAAGTATATATGCATACAGTAAAATGCATAAAGCCTAAGTATACACTGCAGTGAGTTTTTACCTCTGTGTGTGTCCATTTAATTACCACCTAGATCAACACATACACTATTAACATTCCCCCAGAAAGTTCCCTCATGCCCAGATTATTTTTAAGCAAATTTTAAAAAGTATTCTTTACAGGAAATATTTTCTTTCATGGGGAGAGGGGAAGGCTGGGTAAGGGGGAAGGGTTGGTGGGTGGGGAACAGAGAGCAAGGGGTGAAGTGGGAGCGTTTGGGTACCTCTAGGGAGACAGACTATTAAGGTTGTGCCTTCATGTTTTAAGTTCCTTATATGTGTTGAGAGAACGGTAGGCTAGACCCTAAAAGCCACGAGCACTAGTTTTTAACGTAACTAGTTGCAGTTATAGTTAACCAGGACTTAGCTGGCTTTGATTCTGACTGCTTTAACAGTTGCGTGTTTGTTGTCACTAATGAGAGCTCAAGTGTGGGAGTGGGGACAGGAGCCCAAGGTTCTTCTCACCCAACTGTCGCTCTCATTTACTTTCCCGCAGACCCCAGCAGCGACCGGAACGGCGCCTCCGCCGGTGCACAAGGTGTCCCGGAAGTGAGGCCCGGGCTGGCACAGGGTGTCCCGGAAATGAGGCCCGGGCCGGCCGGCCGCCGGCCGCACCCGCCATTGGAATCCAGTTATCTACCCGATCTTCACAAATCATCACCACATGGGGAAAAGCGGGCATACGGGAAAGATTCAAAGGGCAGCCGAGAGTACAGCAGACAACCCAACGAGCATCACACATGGAACGGAACTTCCAGGACACCCGACAGTGGGGCCTGCCGACCCAAGGACCGGGCGCCCGAAGGGCGAAGAGAAGCCCCACCTGAGCGGCTGGTGACCAATGGCCCCACGAGGAAGTCCCCGGAGAAGCGGAGGGAAGGCACCCGGAGCGCTGACAACACATTGGAGAGGAGGGAGAAGCACGACAAGAGAAGAGAGGTTTCTCCTGAGAGGAGGCGAGAGCGGTCACCCACCCGCAGAAGGGACAGCTCACCCAGCCGCCGCAGGAGGTCTCTCGAAAGGCTCCTGGAGCAGAGAAGATCTCCAGAACGAAGGAGGGGGGGCTCGCCTGAAAGGAGGGCAAAATCGACTGACCGGAGGCGAGCAAGGTCCCCTGAGCGGAGGCGAGAGCGGTCCCTTGAGAAAAGGAACAGAGAGGACAGAGTCAGCCACCGAGAAAGGGAAGAGCCCAGTCTGAAGCAGGATGCCAGCAGAAGTTGCAGACATCCCCCAGAGCAGAGAAGGCGACCTTATAAAGAATGCAGCACCGACCTCAGTATCTGAGCTCTGAGTCACATTCCAACCTTTACCATGTCAAAGGTTCTAAGAGGAAAGTCATAAACCTGAAATAATTTAGTTTCTTACCTAATGAAGCATCTGACACCTGATGATCCTATAAATAGCAACAAACATTTTATGCATTTGAAATCTTATAAGAAAAAAAAATATGAAAGTGTTGTGCCTGATGTATAATATTAAAGAAAGTATTTTTAAATGCATACTTTTTTGGAAATTATTTGCCAAATGCTGCCCCAAAGGGATATAAATTTTGTTTCTACATATACTATAGAGTTGTCCAGAATTGTTCCCTTTTGGGGGCAATCTTTTTCTCTCCTGGTTAAATAGGGCTGTTGATCATTTTCTCTAAGTAAGGGACGTTAGTAAGTTTAATTTGATATAGACTGTTATGTAATGATGTAGTGCTATACTGTAGTTAGGAGTTTTTCTTTTAAATAAAAAGGCAAAGCTATATTTGTAAAAGCTGAGGACTTTTTGGGATGGGTTAGCATTGCCAATGATCCTAAAATCAAGCAAACTATATGAAGAGACTACTATTGCAAATGAAGGATATTTATAACAAACCTACACTGCACACAGAAATGTTATGTTTTTGAGTTATAATTGGTTCAGAAAACAGTTCGGACTCCCCCTGTCCATAGAAAGGCATAGAGAGGAGAAGGCTGGCCCCCATCACCCAACTGCAGATGGTCAGGTTCATTAGCATTACCAACATCTACTAAGATCTCATTCAGGCAGTGGTGTCACAGCTTCACTCACCTACTGGAAGGAATGAACAACAAATACCTTCTGAATATATCGTCTTGTCTGATTTGAGGCTGAAGAGTAGATGGAGTGGGGGACAATATGCCCAGTGTTGAAGGAGCCATCAAAATCCACAATACAGAAGGTTAGGTTCCTCCTTGGCATAAGGCCATAGTTGCCCTATCCCAAAGTGGGCGGAAGGGAGTGAGCCTTGGTGGAGTTAGCTCTTTGTTCATATTTAGGGTTGGAGGTGCTTATTCTTAGATGCTGATTTCCCTTTGAAACCGTAGCAGTCTCCAGAATGATTGAAGGGGGGAGGATGTGATCTCAACGGTTGTAGATCTAGTTGGCAAACATATCCTCATGACCCTGTCCTTTGAATTTTAGGACAGAACAAAAATGTAATGATTTTCCTTTTTTAAAAAGACCCATTCTTTTGCAAGCCCACATAAGGTGTAGTTGGGTCAGCTGTAGCCCCAGGAAGTGGTTGAAATGGTTTACTGCCTAGCTGAGCCAAAATGTTTGCTTGTACTTGTTGGACCACTATAGCAAACCACTGCTTACAATGCAGTGTGTATTTCTGTAGTACTGTTTTGCATTTTCCATACAGACACAAAACTTTGCAAGTCAATCACTGTTGTTTTCATGGTACTGTTTTAAAAAAAAAGGGAAAAAAAGAATGGAGAAAACCAGCCAATCATTGGGTGTACAGAGTTAAAAATTGTAATTAATAGAGCCTGTTTTAAAAAATGTTGCCTTTTTTCTTGTATAAAAGAGAATTTATGACAAAAAAAATAGCTGTGAGGAATGTGATGTGTTCATATTTCTGAGTATGGAAAAAATGATTCATTGGGATATATTTTAATGTAAACTAAATCAGGTATGTAAAGCTGTTTTAAAATGGGAGACTATATAAGTATATCTCCAAAGCTTTAGTCAATTTGAATATCATCATTTCCTCCATAGTGTGCCTGCCTGTGATTTATTAAGCACTTGTTTGCATTCTGTTCTTCACTCATTTCTTGCAGTGTGCTATGGATTTAATGCTGTTTCTGTATTGATGAAAAGCAGTATGTGGGCCAATCTTTTTATAAAACACTATGCATATATAAATATTACATCGTTCATAGCTTTATTTGACTTATGGGTTTATACATAACATTAGAATGAGTAGCTATAGTTATGTGGACATTCACAAAACAAGTTCCTTTCCTGGAACAGACACGATGAACATTCTATACCTAAAAAAGAGGGAAAAATCTGTGACTGCTCTTTGTATCAAAGTTTTCCATACAAAGCATACATTGAGCTGTAGTAGTAAGGCTGAGGAAGAATACAACTGAATAATGATGTTCTTTTTCATCCATTTCCTAAGAGCCAACTTGGGGACTTTATTCAGAAGGTTCCACTGCTAGGAATTGTCTCTATTTCTAGCAAAATCTGTGATGTTAAATGATCTATGCTCTCAATTGCGGTCTAGAGTCTTAAATAAATGAAATCAAGGTAGATTTAGGGAGTACATCCTGAAGTTAATGTTTTGATGTCTTTCTTGTTGTCAGAGATAGCATTTGACATTTTAAAATCTGTGTGCTACCCACCTGCGTCTGTCTCTATCTGAAGACTTTTGGTGTGGCAATTTCCTCTGAATTCCACTCAGATTTGCTTTGGAAATACTGTACTGTACAGGGACTATGCACTAAGCAGAAAGATATCGTTTTCTCTGAACTACTGTAACCTTATTGGAGACTGATTCTTGTGAGCCTACTTTCCCTAATCCCCCACTTCATGTAAATGTCTTGATGAGAGATGATGGATGAGTATTTTGTACGATGAAATCAAACCATATAGAAATTTTCCTCCCACGCATTACACAGTTGATGCCTGGAAGAATGTGGGGGGAAAACTCAACACCCTACTTGTATTTTTTAAGTTTCTTTTGTGAAATATTTTTAATGCATTTTTACTGTAAAAATACATGGAAATGTATGCATTCCATAACCACTATTGCTTCTGGATTGATATCTTTCTTGTCTCCATGTTGTCTCAAATGTATCAAAGTCAGGTAGTCAAGTGAAAGTGTCTGGCTCCAGCTTGATGAAATACACTGTTCCTTTCAGAGAGAAGGAATTATGCCTTTGCAACAGGATGGGGCCTTGCTGCTCAAAATGTGGTCCATTGACTAGCTGCTCATTATCACTGCAAATCCTGTTAGAAATACAGAATCTCGGTCCCACCCTGAACCTACCAAGTTAGAATGTGCATTTAAAAAGATCCCTCTCTAAGTTTGAACAGCGCAGTAGAGCATGGAACCCTGGTAATAAGCAAAACCTTCAAAAACAATCAAAAAGCTTTATCACTTCCTACCTGTGATCTTAGGTGAGTTCCTTAACCTCTTTTTAAGCTTCCATTTCCTCATCTTTAAAAGGCCACACCTCATAGTTGGGAAGTATAAATGCAAAATGCTTAGCACACTTCTGACAATCAGAAAACTCCTCAGTAAAAGATCATCTTTTTTTTTTGAGGAGGAGGAGGAGGAATTATCTGTACTGCAATCAGTATTTATTTTCCAATCAAAGTGAAGAAATATTTTCTCACTCTATTAAAACGGGGGAGACGGCCTTCTATTTTAATGATAAAGTTCGTGAACAATATGGCTCATGCTACTTCACAAGTATAATTACACCCACCAGTGTTTTGAAATATGAAACCAGAAGGCGGTGATGTGAAAGTTAAGACAAAAATAGTCTAGGAGTATAACTCTTAGAGATGTATGTGGAGTTTGACATACTCCTAACTCATCATATTAGATGAAAAATTTAGCCCATTAATGAGTGATTTAATATCTGTCTTGGTTGTTTAATATTGTGTAGTTTCTAATGACATTCCAGGTTCCTTCAGGCAGGTTTTGGATAGTTTTTTTAGTATGACTTAGTAGCTTCCTACAGAACCTAAGTTCCTGGGCATTCAAAAGGGTGTTGGGTTTACTAATAGGCCTTCCTACAATTTGTCTCTTTTGCAGTATTTTACTTTATTTTGTCACTAACGTGGTAATTAGGGACACTGGTCACTTTGCTGGTATCTTTATTGTTAAAGGTGGCATCTGGAAATGGTCCTTGGCTTAACTGACAGTGGAAGCTATTCGGAAAGCCATATGTCACACGATCTTTGCCTGCCATAAATAGCTACACGAAAAAGAATTGGATGTGACTCAGTCACAGCTCTCGGGGATTTTTCCTGCTGGTGAGCAGTCTGAGACCACCTTTGATGATCTGCATTAATCGTTAAAGGAGGAGGCGTTTCAAGTTCCTCCAGGTGGTTTTTCTCATAATCAGGCAACATGATCAGCATTGGGGGTGCAGCATTCAGCACAATTAAGATCCTATTGCTTTTGGAATACGCATCATTGCAAGCTTTGAAGAAGGGGAATGACAAAGCTGGGCCCTCTCCAACGTAATTATTTGGGGTATTTTTTGTAGGAGTGGGCGTTCTATGAAAATTTTTTATTGGTTTCACCCAGTGAGGTCTTTATGCTTTGTGCTCATTGTCAGGAGCAGGAGTGTGATTTTAATTCTCTAATGCGAGACAATCGCTGCATCACCACATCGTCTTGAAAAAAGATGGATTTAAGCAAGGTGGTATTCACAGTAAATACCCAAGTACTGCATGGGATGGCGACCCTCTATCACCTTTCCACTTCATTGTGACATCCCTGGAGTTCCACTTGGTCTTCACAACCTGGAGCTCTAAATACCACACTAATAAGCACTGTCCTTTTATTTATCCCTCAGGGAATAAAGTCTCTTTGATCTCAGAGGATCACAGAGCTGAAGGGAAAATAGGTCAGAAAAGCTACTAACCCCTACATGTACAACAGACAAGGCTTGAGACTAGATTCCTTGTTTTTCAATACATATTGAGGACTAACTCTGCCAGGTACTTGGTGGGACGAACACGGCTTCCTGGTTTTGAGAGCGTATTGTTTGGTGGGGAAAAGACGAATACAAACCACATACACAGTCTTCTGAAAGTAGTTAATAGGGGTTTTAGCCAGATTGAGAAAGGTTATAATTCCAAAAGGCAGAAGGAATTAACCAGTGAAAGAGGAAGGCCGGAGCCTTTTGATGTGAGTGTGGTACAAAATGGAAGGGGTTATACCATGAAGGACTGGGCTGGCCTTGTTTGAATTTTAGACTTGAAGAGTAACGAAGACCACTGAAGAGGTGAGCAGGGCCCCCAGTGACCTCCATGGGAGCTCAACCAAGGTGTGGTGGCCACCTCAAGTTTGAGCTTCAGAAAGATGGCCTCGGAGCAACACAGGAGGTTGGGAATGAACCAGGTTAAGCTCTCTGAGCCCAGGCAGCAGCCCTTATCATGAAAAGCCAAGGTCAGGTGGAATTTCTCAGAGCTGAAGTCTCCAGGCCCATGTTTACCATCCTTTTATTGCAAGAATTCATTTTCCTTCCAACCCAAATCCTTCTTTCTCCTTTTTGCTATACCTTTATTAATACATGCAGAACACTTTGTACTGGATTTCTTGAATAAAGTCAGTCATTTACTATGCTATCTGGTTTTCTCCAAGTTTACAAATTCCCATCCCACTTTTTATTTTCAATTCCTGGTTTCAAACCTTGTAATCTTGTTTTCACTTTTTTAAAAAAATTAACCATGTCTTTCTTAATCTTTAAAAGCCCAGCTATTATGCAGTCTTTGTCAGGTAATCCTTGTGTTTGAGTGTTGAGAGCGGAGCTGCTCCTATGATTTCCTAATTTGAAAAGTTTTCAAATTAGGTTTTTTTAATTTACAAAACTATATTTACAGTAAAATATTCAAGAATGTTAGGAGAGTATAAAATAAAAAGACATGCTGTCCCTTACCACGTAGCAGTCCCGAGCCACAGAAGTATCTATTGCTAATAGCTTGGTTTGTGACATTTTTTATCTTTTTCTACATATATAAATGCGCATACAGTAGTCCCCCCTTATCCACAGTTTTACTCTCTGCTGTTTTAGTTATGAACTGTGGTCTGAAAATATTAAATGAAAAATTCCAGAAATAATTCATAAGTTTTAAGTTGCAGGACATTCTGAGTAGTGTGATGAAATCTCATCCATCACACTTGAACCATCCCTTTGCCCTGTGCACGCTGTAGACACTCCCTGTCTTTAGTCACTCGGTAGTCGGCTGTCTTGGTGATGAGATCGACTATCAGTGTATCACAGTGCTTGTGTTCAAGTCACCCTTGTTTTACTTAGCAAGGGCCCCAAATCACAAGAGCTGTGGGTGATGCTGGCAATTCGGATATGCCACAGAGGAGCTGTAAAGTGCTTCCTCTAAGTGAAAAGATGAAAGTTGGCACTTAGTAAGGAAAGGGAAAAATCGTATGCCAAGGTTGCTTAGCTCTACTGTAAGAATGGATCTACTATCTGTGAAATTATGAAGAAAAAAGAAATTTGTGCAAGTTTTGCTGTCACATCTCAAATTGCAAAAGTTACAGCCACAGTGCATAAGGCCTTAGTTACGATGGGAAAGGCATTAAATTTGTGTGTGGAAGATGTGAATGGAAAGAGATCACATTTATGTAATTTTTATTACTAGTATGGTCTAATTGTTCTATTTTACTGTTAGTTATTGCTGTTAATATCTTACTGTGCCTAATTTACAAATTAAACTTTATCATAGGTATGTAGGTATAGGAAAAAAATACTTAGAGGGCTCAGAACTACCTGCAGTTTCAGGCATCTACTGGGGGTTTTAGAATGTACCCCAGGCAGGTAAGTGGAGGCTCCTATATATAGTTTGGGGTTTTGTTTTTATACAAAAAGAGTGCGTCATTAAGTGCTGTCTGTTTTATGCACTGTACCTTTATCTCACATATTGTGGATAATTTTCCATGCCACAATATGTTCATGCATGTGCGTGTGCACCAAATTTATTGTTACTCTCTAACTGTGCTGTCTCCCCTCTCTCCCAGATTACTGCAGTGGCTCCCTTGCTGTTCTCTTGCCTTTACCCTTGCCCATCCACACGCGGACTCTTCACCTAGCGGCCAGAGCAATTCTTTTAAAAAGGTCCTATGTGATCCCTCCTCTCCTTTCCTCTCTGACCCTTCCTCACCAGTTCTGCTCCAGCTGCACCCCAGGCGCATGCCTAGACCTCCTTGGGGCCTTTGCCTTAGCTCCTCACCCTGCCTGGAAAGTTCTTTCCCCAAATGTTCACATCTGACTCCCTAGCTTCGTTAAAATCTTTGCTCAAATCTCACTCTTCCAATGTGGCCCACCCTGACCACCCAGTTTAATATTGCTACTTGGTTTCCCTTCTTTGTTTTACTTTCTTTCCCTCCATAGCACTTACCTCCTTCTAACATGCTGAATAATTTATGTACTTACCTCTATTTTTTTATCCCCTGTGTCCCTCTATAGTCTGTGCTGGTTGACAGGCGGTCTGCTCCTGCAGTCACTCGAGGCCCACACTCAGAAGGGTCCTGGGTTTGGTTTGATGCTCTGTGGTCACTATATTGAAATTTTAGTAATTTCTGAACAAGGAGCACTGCCTTTTCAATTTGTGCTGGGTCCCGCAAATTATGTAGCTGACCTTATCTAGAAGATAAGATTTACAAAGGTGAGAATCTTTGTCCTGAACTCTGGTGAATTCCAAATTCCTGGAACAAGATCACATTTCTAGTAGGTGCACATAATAGGCACTCAGGAAATAGAACTATTCTGCTTAGTCTCTCTTAGCAGTTCATGTTCTGAAGCTGATCACCATTTATTTAACTAGTCCCTTATGGATTAGAAATACATGCTGTAGTGAACAACCTTATGTATAAAACTTGGTACCCTTGAGTGGTTTGGTTTAAATACTTCTGAAGGGATACATTGTTACTCCCAGTTCTTTTTTATTTCTGGTGACACTGATATTATTGAGAGTTTGCATGCTTTTATTGGAAACAGCTGTTTCCAGCAAAGTACTTGCAGGCTTCAGAGCTATGTATCTCATCAGAGGAGAGTTACCAAGCACAGCGAAACCACTAGGCCCAGTTCACAGCCATGACTACACACTGGAATCACCTGGGAGCTTTAAAAACACCTAAGCCCACCTTCCGGAGATTCTGATGTAATCAGTCTGGGTGTGGCCTGTGTGTTTTTATTTTTTATTCTTTTAATTTAATCTTTACTGAATACAACAAAGATTCTTTTACATTACCTTTTAGTCCCCTTATGTACCCTCCCCCCAGCAATCACCACACTGTTGTCCATGTCCATGAGTCCTTTTTCCTTTTTCCTCAATCCCTCTGCCCTTTCTCCCCCCTCCCTCAACTAGCTGTCATCTTGTTCTCCATCTATGAGTCTGTCCCCACAGGTGATGGTAATAGGCAGCCATTATATTTGTCATCTGCTTTAATCTCATGGACTGGGATTTAATGAGTCTGCCGTGCTTCTTTCTCTATTTATATTGCCTGCTATTGCCTTGTTTTAGTTTGCAATATAGCAGCAGCCCCAAGGACAGATGGTTAGAAATTATTTTTCCAAAGTAAACTAAACAGTCTTCTGACTCCAAGAAGTTATTAAGGAAATACAAACATAACGGGCACATATGTGTCAATTGTGAATTCTGTTCTATATTCCTGTCACCACTAAACTTATTCAGTAATAAGGATAATTGAGAGACTTCTCCATTCCTGACAAGAGATCAAAGCACTATCATTTATCCAAGATTTAGCCAGAGTACTTTTGTAGCAGGCAGTCGGACAGGCAGAAGCAGAGTAGACAGAATAGGTCAGGTGAAGAGGATCTCCTTTCTCTTTCTCTCTTTCCTCTCTCCCTCTCTCTCTTTCTCTCTTCTGAATCTCTCCTCTTTCTTTTTTCCCTCAAGGCACATATCTTTCTCCCTCTATCTCCTAAGCACCAAGGACCCTTCTACTATCTCTGAAACTTTCCAAATAAACTTTCCCTTATAATTTGAGTTCCTTGACCCTGAACTCTTTCAAGCCAAACTCAAGTACCGAGGTTGCTGAACCAAGCAAGGTCTAACACCGTTTTTCACCACCGACACTTTCACTCAAATCATGTTGAGAAAAATTTAATGCTCTTACTAAATGGGACATGTGCTATGTTAAAATCTAATGAAAAGGGGAGAGTATTGAATAATTAGCGGTTAGCAGTCATGCAGATGAAAGATTCTTCCTAACAAGTTTTCCTGGAGTATTTATGATGCTGCCCTCCCCGAAATACTTCAGGAGACACCTTTGGGGCTGAAAGTAATTGTGTCATGGCTGAATAAGGGGGATGTGACATTCCTATGACCAAAACAACATAAATGCCTTAAAATTTAAGGGAAACGCATTATGCTAAGTTAAATATGCCAGTCAGAGAAAGAAGTACCATATGATTTCACTCATATGTGAAATCTAATGAACTAACAAGCAAAATAGAGACAGACTCATAAATAGAGAGCAGGCTGACAGCTGTTGGGAGGGGGTGGGGGTGGCAGGATTGAGCGAAAATGAAGAAAAAACTCACGGGCACAGACAATGGTGTGGTGATGGCCAGAGGAGGTGGGTTGGGGGAGGTAGAAGAAGATATAGGGGGATAAATGGTGACAGGTGAAGACTTGACTTGGGGTGGTAAACACACAGTACAGTGTACAGATCATGTGTTGTGAAATTGTGTACCTGAAACCTGTATAGTTTTGTTAACCAGTATCACTCCAGTAAATTTAATAAAAAGGGGAAAAAAGGGAACAGAAGTCTTGGGAAAATACTGCTGGGAAAAAAGACAACCTATCTAGACCCCTGTGAACAGAAGAGACTCTAACATTGACCCAGGTAGGTGGCACAGAATCCATCCTGATATTTCTAGCCCTAACTTTAGACCAAAGGGAAACTCAAGAATAAGGTTAAAATGGTCCTGAAATATAAGACTAGTAGTAGCCTCTTTCACTGGCTGCTCATTGTGGCAAGACAAGTGAAAATTTCATTTGCCTGCCCAACCCATCGATTTGATAGCCCTCTCTATGGCCACCCCATCCACTTGGAATTTTTTTGAGGCACGCTCTTCACTTATCCTGGGAAATTATACCTTAGTTGACTTTAACTTCTTCTGTTATCTCTCCTGAAACATATAGTTTAGTTCAAAGCAGTGTATTATTAAATACTTGCTGAGGACTTCTGGGGGCACAGTGCTGGATACTCAGTGTCAAAAAAACCCCCAACTTTCTGGAGATTGAGTCTAGCAGGACAAACAAACATTAAATAATTGAGTGAAATGGTGGTAAGAGCTATGGAGCTGTATGTGGTGCCCATGACTACCTACAAGAGGGGCTTAGTCTGGGTGGGGCAAAGAAGGGAAGAGGCAGGGCTTTCTGAGGAGAAAGCCCCACCTGGGCAATTGCCTCATGGCTAATTCCTGGAGGGGAGCAAAGACCCAACCTGTGAGCCTAAAGATCTAGCATGGCAAAGAAAAAGGAGAGAGAAGCAAGACCTGGACAGTGTCCGTGAGCCTTAGGGGGAGAGGCTCACTGTGTTTTCCCACTGGGAGAGAAAAAAGAGATCAAAGGAGCAGCTTATAGGGAACCACCTGTGAACTTACATTCCCTGGCCCAATGCTAAAATAACTCTTGTGACAAAAAGCAGTGAGAACAGCCCACATTCTAAATCTCTGTAATCCTAAAATCCTGAATAACCACAAACATAAGAAGGGAAAATCATATGTTGGTCTTTTTACAAAGGAGCGATTATTTTATTTATTCTTCCTGCAAGAGCCAACATGTCAGTCAGAGAAAGCAAGTTTAGCATGGGCCCCCCTTGGCTGATGGTCACTTTCTTTTACAGGGCAGGTCTTACTGTGAGCTGGCCACAAGGAAGCACTTCCTATATGTAGATAGATGGGCAAAGTTATGGAGCGATGTCATGAGTCCAATGAAGTCACCCAGTCAGGATTCCAATGTCTGTTCCTCTCAGCCAATTCTTATTTTACTTTGGTAGTCTATTTCATGGGAGTTTTATTACTTTTTTGTATTTTGTCTGGATTGCCTATTTCATTCTTCATTTTTATTACAAGTTCTTCTTTTGCTTCCTGAATTCCATTGAAAAAATTGAACGAGAAGTCCCAAGGAGATACCTAGAGAATGAAAATATCTTAATTTTCCTTCATATTAATGAACTTTAATTTATATTCTGAGGATGGGATTATTCCTCCGCCCCCCTCCCTGTCCCCCTGCAATATAGCATCACAGAACATTACATTCAAATGCTGGGAAATTGTCTGGTTTATTTATAGTAGTTAGATTAAAAGAAACCCATGTTCTCTATGGTTTTATGCTACTTTTCAGAGGTGCCAGGTATGGGCATCACTGAGAACATAAATCAGGCTTTGAAAAGCCTAGGAGAGCAGTTAAGATTTTTAAGAAGCTTACATTGTTATTTGTTTTATGAAATAATTAACACATACTATCTTTGTTTTTAAAAAGTCCAAATAGTATAAAAGCTCCTCCTGACCACACCCCTCCCAAACCCCAGGCTTCCCCCAGAGTTGCCATTGCCAGCTTGGGGCTCTTCTCTCAGACAACGGCACTGTCTGCGCAGACGCGTGTCTGCACAGGTAGTTCTTGTCTGTGTGGAGCAGAAATGACAGATGCCCAATAATCTACATATGCTTTTGTGGTCTTATGTGTTTTCTTCCACTTACTACATCTTGTAGATCTTTCCAGGTTAGTGAGCATTCTTGTGCCTTTCTCTCTCTCTCTTTTTAAATTTTGGATAGTGTTCTATAATGTCGTAGTCTGCTCAGGCTACTCTAACATGATACTATAGACTGGGTGGTTTAAACAACAGTGATTGATTTTCTCATAGTCATGGATCCTGTAAGTCCAAGATCAAGGCTTAAGGTTGGTGTCTGATGAGGATTCTCCTCCTGGCTTGCAAACAGCTACCTTGTCACTGTGCTCTCACATGGCCTTTTCCCAGTGCATGTGCACTCCTGGTGCCTCTTGCTCTTCTCATAAAGACATCAGTCCTTTCTGATTAGGGCCCCACTCTTATGACCTCATTTAACCTTAATTACCTCCTTAATGGCCCTGTCTCCATACAGTCACATTGGGAATGAGGGCTTCAACCTATGAATTTTGGAGGCACACAATTCAGTCCATCCCTTTCACTTGATCTGCCATGGGCTAAATTCCTTTTTACATTTTTTTAAAGCTTAACTACAACATGATTTTGTCTGATTGGTCTAAAAGTCACCAAGATTTCCTCATCTTTGAAGGCGTGGGAAGGCTAGAGAGAAGGAATGCAGGTGAGGAGGGGCATGGAAGCAAGAGACTGATTTCTAAAAGGCTGATATCCAATTACTCAATCTCATCAGCACACTGAATTTTTGGCTGCTTCTCCCCTGCTAAGAAAGTGGGAGAATCTGGCATCTGAGGATGGAAAGCCGGAGGAGGCAACAAGGCCAGAAATGTCCTGTGTGGGCGGCATGTCTTCCTAGAAAATTAGCATTGCCAGTGGTGACCTGGGAAGGCCGCAAAACTCCAGGCCACAGGCAGACACCCCCAGCTCAGTTTCCAGCCACTACCTAGAGTTGTCCAATAGTATTTGCATCCACTTACCAAATACAACATTTCCGATGCTGTGCACCTTTTGGGAAACTTCTGTGTGTATATACCTGTCACCTTATGCCATGAGAAAATCTGGAATTCTTTGTTCATTGAGATCAAAGAGTAATGACCCATGGAAGAAAAAAAATTGCTTTCCTGGTAAATCAAGAGCCCTCTGGATGTGTGCAATACTGGAAAAGAGTAACTTGACTTCTTCCTAAGCCAGTGGTTCTCACCCAGGGGCAATTTTGTCTTCCGGGGCACAGTTAGCAACATCTGGACACATTTTGAATGGAGGAGATGGGTGATGTGCTACTGGCATCTAGTAAGTACAGGTCAGGGATGCTTCTAAACACTTTACAATGCATAGGACAGCCCCAAAATAAAGAATTATTCAGCCTAAAATGTACTCAGTAGTGCCAAGGCTGAGAAAAACTGCTCTAAGCCACATGATAGAGAGATGCTGGGACCTTGCAGTGGGGCAAATAATTTCAAAGAATATTGACATCTTATTTTTCTAACCCTCATCCAAGGATATGATCACTGATTTTAGAGAGAGAGGGAGGTAGGAGGGGGTAGAGAGAGAAACATGGATTGGTTGCCTCCCATACCTGCCCCGACCAGGGATTGAACAGACAACCCAGGTATGCGCCCTGACCTGGAATTAAACCAGCAAACTTCTCGTTCACGGGATGACGCTCCAATCAACTGAGCCACCCAACAAGGGCTTCTCATCTTAATTTTGCAGAAGATGTAATTCTTAAATAAGCCTGCATTTCTCCAAAATTGATGATTTGAGTGTTTCTTTGAAAGGAGTATCTTAGTAAACAATTTCCTTGTTTTGTTTTCAGACTGCTACTGAAGCAGCCTGTTAAATTTCTTATTTGTAATTCACAGGATCCTTGGAGGACAGTTTGCGACATTAACCGCCAACCTGATTTTGGTTGTGTATTCAATTATATTACTTCTCACTATCAAGTGGCCTTGATTTAAATTTCAGCCACCAACTGAAGCTTCTTCTCATTGAGTTAAAAAAATAATACATGTTTCAGAAGGTGTTATGAGTATTAATTAATTAACTTTTGTAAGGTGCTTTAAAGATAAAAAATTCGCTTTGGGTTTTAACTATTATAATTAGGCAAATTAGGCACTTTTCAGTCATTACTAATGGCTTTGATCCTGCCTGCCTTCTCACTTGCCTGAGCAGTTAGTTCACTGGAAGAAAGATATTGGAATAGGCAGTAGTCTCACAGTGGAAAAATGCAAACATCATTTGTGATGGCTATTTTCAGATTCTCTTTCAGTGGTGAGATGAAGAGAAAAACATCCCCAAGAGAAATTAAAATCCCTTCGTAGTGATGGAAGACTTCAGGCTATTACTTCTGAAATACTAATGAGTAAATTAGAGAAATGCTGTGTTCTCTCATTCACATTCATTCATTCACTGTCTGTTCCTTCCACCTTCCTTCCCCCATGTTACCCCACCCCTACCCCCAATAAGAGAACAGCATGATTATGATACTGGTAGAAATGTCTCAAGTAAACCAAAATTATGTTAAGGAAATCTTTATTTTCTGTGTATGTAACCGGGTGCTGCGCTGGAGAGCCCCCAAAGTGGAGAAAGCCCCCATTGCTATTGCTTAGGGGATGAGGGAAGCAGAGCAGGATTATTGGGAGCTGCTTTGCATATCTGAAAAACTTGGCCAGTGTTTTAATAATGTTAAAAGCTGTGCCCGCACTCAGAGCCAAGAAGATGGGCATGACTCCAACCTGTGATGCAACGTAGCCGGGAGGGCTTGGGGGCTTGGAGGCTTTAAGGCGGCTCCTATGTCGCAAGGCCATGCTTGTCTGGACTGCCAATGGCAGCTGAAAAAAGGCAGAAGAAACCAGACTACTGGCAGGTGTACCCCAGTGTGGGGAGAGTAGGAAATGGGGTTATGGAGGAAGATCCTCGCTGGGATTTAAACCCAGGTGCAGCAGCCATGCTGGGATTTTTACCATGTGGTTTGGGGGCAAAGAGAGGGCTTTCTTGACAGTGCGGCTTAGAAAGCAGGAAAGCAGGATGTAGCAGCCGCGTGGAGCTGGAAGGATTTCCTGGCCCACCATGAGGATGCGGTTTTGGATTAAGAACAAGAGCCTAGCTAAGCATGGACTTCTATTTTTTCCCCTGAGATACAGTACCCCTGCCTGGCTTGATATGGCAAAGGGAGGCAGGGCTGTGTGTGTGTGTGTGTTTGTGGGTGTTTTAAAGGGACTTTGGGATTTAACGGTGACATTCTGCCATTACTCTGAACTTGTATAACTTCTGAAAAAACAGTTCCTTTCCTTTATACCAAACCCTGGTATTGAGAGCCACAGTTCTTAATCAGCCATGGGCAAAAAGAACCATAGAGTAACAAGACCCCTAAGGGCAGGAGGGTTTTCTGTAACACGCAGGCTCTATCTTTTAACCCCCTTGGAGTTTGCTTCCTTATTCCCTTATAACTATCATGATTGTCACTGTCATCATCATCTTATATTTGCAGAGCATTTTGTAGTTTGGAAAAAAATAGTAGAAGCCTACATATTCCAAGCACTGCTCTAGAGGCTGAATTCGCCATCTCATCCTCACGTCACCATTGACGTTGTTACAATTATCCCCAGTTCACAGTGACTGAAGCTCACAGAAGCTGCTGTCTCAACCAGAGCTGGGAAGTGATCATCCTGGGAGGGATTGTTTCAAAATCAATATTGTATTCTTTTTAGAAACTCATCTAAAAGAAATTTCACTACACTTTTTTTTTTTCTATCCAGCTTTTATCCTCCTGGGAATCTAGTAGAGAAGGTGGCATTGTCTCTGTTCTTCAGATAAAGAGACAAGAGATAAGGAGTTGTTCCACAAATAACAAGTCCATTGGTGAATTCACCTTGCTCATCTCTCGCACACTCCTCAGCCCCTCAGTTTGGCTTCCACATTGACCCCCTGTGACCCTTAGCCCATAAAAGCCCCGAGTCCTAATAGACAGGCCCAATGGAACTTCCCCACTCCCCCTCCCTACCCTTCCCCATGCCTGAACACAGCTGACCACATCCTTCTTGATTTTCCCCTTGGCCTTTGCTGTTCCCTCCCCTCCACCCTGTACCCCTACCCCTCTTCATAGTCTCCTTGTCCCCATGCATGTTTAGGCATGATGGCTCCCCTTAGAGAACCATCTTGTGCATCCTTTTCTGCACTTTAGTGATTTTATCTATTGACGTGGCTTAGATCAGTGTTTTCTAAATTTTGTTGCATATTAGAATCACCTGCGGGAGCTTTAAAATATCCAAGTGTCCAGATTGCACTATCGACTAATTAAATCAGAATATGTGATCATTGGGGGTGTATGCATGTGTGTGTGTGTGTGTGTGTGTGTGTGTGTGTGTGTGTTTTAAGTTCTTTAGGTGATTCCAAGATGCAGCCAAATATGAGACCCAGAGGCATGAATCGTCCTCTGTGTGATCCTTAGGTGTGTACCTTTAGAGGAGACCTTGCCCCTCAATGTGAGATATGTTTCCATCTGTGCCCTTTATTCCATGGACTCCCCAAATTCAGCTCTTCCAAAGAGTAGGGTTGCCTAATTTAGCAAGTAAATATAAAGAAAACTCCATTATATTTGTATTTTAGACAAACAATGAATAATTTTTAGCATAAGAATGCTCCAAATACTGTATGGGACATACTTCTCCAAAGAAAAAATATTTGTAATTTATCTGAAAATCAAATGTAACTGGGCCTCCCACATTTTATCTGGTGACCCCACCCAAGAGAAAGTGGCTGTTTCTGAATCACCTCCCTGCCTGTTTCCCTTAGCTTCACCACCCTACTGTCAACCCAGTGCCAAACCTCAGAGCCTTGTCTGACCCAGGTCTTTTTCTTCGAGCCGCACATCCAGTCACCAGCTCCTTTGACTCATCCTCTGCAATCCTGAAGTGCTTCTCAAATCTTTCCTTCTCACATCTTTGCTGATGCTCCTGCCACAAATCTGCCCTCATCCTCTCAATGTTTCAGAATTATGTTAGTTTTGTAACTGAACCCCTTGGCCTCTACACTCTTTCCTCTGATAATCTGATTTCCATAATTGGCCAACATAATCTTATAAAAGACAGATCTGATTGGGTGCCTCTTCTCTGCAAAAGACAAGGCAGTGTGTGCCCCTCAGAATAAGACCTGGACCTAACTTCCCAGAAGCTCCCCAACCCCAGCAGCACAGGCTTAAAGAAATCTTGTCCTGCCACTTGCCTCTTCCATGGCTGCTGCTTGGCCTCAAATGCCATCCCCTTCCTAACAAAATAAAAACAAATGAACCCAACAAGCCTACCTTGGAGTCATCCTTGTCACATTGTAACCCATTAGTAGTTCCTTAGACTTCCTTAGAACTCTTACAATCTATCAACCTGTTCTTCCCACTTGTACCACTGATTTTCTTTCAAGATGCTGGCATCTTGGACTGGGACTAGTGCAATAGCTTTCTAGTTGATCGTACTGCTTCTATACTTGTCTCCTTCTAGTGTGGGCCTTCTTAGCAATAGGCCAGATCTTGTCCCTTATCTGCTGAGTGGCCTTTCCCTAATTCATCACACCTGCTCTACTTGCTTATCATGTCAGACAATCATTTCAGTGCACACCAGCTGGACTTCCAACGGTAAGAACCTGGATATCGATGCCCGTGAGCTTTCCCTGGCCAGTGGAGCTGGTTCTTACCATGTAGCTCTAGTCTGGTAGTGCCAGGGAATTAACATCCCAACCCCAGTAAGCCCTCAACCAATGCTAGACAAACTTTGGGTTTATGACACACACTGTTTCTTATAGTTGCCCAGCAAGATTAAGCATCAGTTGATTACAGTCATAACTTGTTAAGTCACTTGTTAACTCATTCATTGGTTTCTTCTGGTCACTATGTAGTTTTCTCTTTTCTGTGTCAGCGTTTTCTGGGATCACCTCTCAGATAAGTATTTTCTGTCAAATCCTTAACTCAGGGTCTGTTCTTGAGAGGGTCCCCAAATCAAGACAGTGGTAAACTCTTAGTAGTCTTTTCTTGGTGTGTTGGATCATTAACAGCCCTTGTGCTGGATGAGTAGGAGAACATAACCAAAGGGCTTCACAAAATAAGGAGTGTTTGAATGATGCCTCTTTATGACATCGCAAGATTGACTGTTTTCCATCTTCCTAATTGACACTCATCCTACAGCTGGGTAGAATAGCTATGATAAGCATTTTGGGCTTGACTGAAAAAACTACCGACTGTTCCTTAAGTGCTCCCTTCACCCACAAAACTTGAGGCCCTAGGAACCATGTTTATGGTTTATAACACTGGCCATAGATGATTGGACCAGAATGGCCCTCTGACTCAGCCTGGACAAGTGAAATCCATTCTTTCAGGAATATGGAGTTAGGACTTGGACACTTTAGTTCGGCTAAGAAAAATAAAACACAGGCACAGTGGGACAGCCACCCACCCCATATTTTCTACCACATGCGCTAAGTCACAGAAAAAGCTAATTCTGCAGGGAGAGGGAATAAATCAGGGAGAAATAAGTGAACAGGAGGATTATCCTGGTTCCTGGCTAACTTTCTAGTTTCCTCCTGAAGCTCAGCGGCATCTCTGTCCATGGGTTCTGAGAGACGACCTGCATCTTTTCTTAAAGCTTTTTAAAAAACGCTTTAGCTTGCACAAGTTGGTTTCTGTTATTTGCAACCAAAGGGTTTGAGTGAATACAGTTTCCATGGAGCTTGCTAGCTTGCTACAAAAGAAGTGAAACATCTTTGATGTACTTTCCTAGTGGAAGACTTTTGTTCAGATCACTCAGGTGGCCTAACAATAAGACTCTGGTCCAGAGGAAAACCATCTGAAGGAAGGTGCAGAGCCCAGCGCTTTGTGTTTAGATTTATTGACAGGCTTTTTTTTTTTTTTTTTTTTTGGATTTTTCCTCCTTCAGTTTGCCCATCCAACTAAATCATTTTGGCCATTTTACTTCTTAAAACTTCTGGACTGTTAAATACTAAATTTGGAGGAAAGGTATATTTTATGCTGATCCCCCTTGGAATGATAAAATACTCCTCTTAATCATGGTTAGATAGAGGAAATAAGCAAAGACATTTTTTCAGCTATTCTAAACACTTAATAATTGGAACACAGATTGTCAAAGGCTCTGAATCAATTAACTGATTTCTCCTACCCTTCCTTACTTAAGTGATACTATGAGGTATTCCAACCCTGCAAAAACATGCGAGTAATCAGCTGGTATTGGGGCAGCCACAGTGGTAAACCAGCTGCATTGATGACCCAGTTAATGGTCTCTCTGTATTCATTCCTCTGCCCTGAAATTTTATAATTCCATTTCAGTATGATTCTGGGCTAGCTTTGTGACTTGCTTTAGCCTAAAGAATGTAGTACAAATGGCAGCATGACAGTTTAGAGCCTGAGCCTCAAGGGGCCTGGCACACTTCACTTGCTCTCTTGCTCAGTGGATCCTGCTCATGCTTGGACACCAGCAGGCACGCCACGAGCACCAGCCCTGGCTAGCATTCTGGGGGATGAGAGACCACAGGGACCACACCCAAGTCGTCCTAGTCAGGGCTATCTGAGATCAGGCAGTCCCAGCCAGCTCAGCAACTGACTACAGACACAAAATCAAGCCTGACCAAGACCAGCAAGCCAGGTCCACTTGGCAGAACCATCCCGGTGATGCAAAGATTTTGGAGAAATGAAAGATGGCTGTTGTTTTGCAGTGACTATGCTTTGCAGTGATTTGTTATATTTCCTCATAGTAGTAATAGATATAGCTGATATGCCACCAAATATTTTTTTCTGTTGAAATTACAAATGCTAAAGTTCCTAACATAAAACTTGAAAGGAAAAGATATTATAATTCTACCTATATGCATTGCTATAGATTTTAAAGTGTTGAAGGCTATATTCCAAATGATTGTCTCAATATGCACTGTATTATATACATGGAAGTCACTCTATAGATGAGTTGGCTGTTATCTGAAAGAGATTAATCCTACAGAGCAGAGCTTGGCAAAATAGTGTCCATGGGCAAAATCCCACCGATGGCCAGTTTTTGGAAAGAAAGTTTTATTGAAACCCAGTCACACTCATTCGTTTACTTGCTAAGGTTGCTTTTTTTTTTTTTTTTTTTTTTTTTTTGCCACAACGGTAGAGTTGTATAATTTTGGTAGAGACTATAAGGCCTGCAATGTCTAAAATAAATACTATCTGACCCTTTAGAGAAAAAGTTGGCCAATCCCAGCTTTAGGAAATCTAAAATGAAGGTTCTACATGCTAATAATTGGAAGAAATGTGCTGCATGGATGAAGAAGGCAAGAGCAGAGAAAACAACAACTTGAAATAAGAAGCAGAAACCTGAAGCTGCTCCAAACGGCAGCCACTCATTTGGGGTGCAAGTGCTTTTCACACGGACACATGCTCCACAGAGAGAAGCAGCAGGGCGTTATTTAACTAATGACCAAAAGCAATGTCTCTGTTGGACAACAGGGAGTCTAGGTTGTTCTTAGTATAAATGTCACCCTTAAACTCCTTGAAAAATCACTTTCCTCTATAGTCAACATCTTAGAGTCTGTAATTCTCTCTGGAGTGAAACTTTTTTTTGGAATGTGAGAAACTATAGAGAAAAATATTATAAAGAGGTTGCTTTCAATTAGTTCTGCCACTGATTTACTGTCTAATAAATAAATAAAGGGAGAATCATGAAGATTAACCAAGTTTATTAGTGATTATGGATCCCAGATACCCAAATAATTCCTCCTATCAACTATCCCATGTTAGCATGGAAGTATTGGGAACAAAAACCTATGGGTAAATGACATGGATAAAATTTCAGTTGTCTTATTTGAAATGCATGACGGCAATGCATAATGTAAACGAACACTTCATAAGCAGTTGTAAAGTAAATAATTCTATGCTGTTATTGTCCAGGTGTGTCTGATTCCCCGCACCCCCCCACCCCTTTCTGTTCCATTGATCTAACTCCTGCTATGAGCCAGCATTATGCAAACCTCCCACTTGAATTCCAGAGAGGCATATCAAAATCAACACATCCAAGTTGGCACTCTTGGTTCCTCCATCCTAATCTCCTTCTGTCCAGACTTCCCCAGCTCAGTCCTACCCAGGTTTCATATCTTCAACTTGTACTTCTTTGGCTTCTGTTCTCCTTAATCTCCCATCCAATACATCATCAAATTCTGTCAGTTCTTCCATCTCAGTACAACCTAAATCTGACAGCTACTGCACATCCCCATGGCATCACCACAATCTTTGGCACTAGCATCTCTCCTTAGATGCCTGAGCATCTATCAGTGGTTCTACCATCTAGGGTAAGTTCTCCCATAGCAGCCAACGTGATCTTTCAAGATGAAAATCAGGTCAAATCCTAAACCTCTTCCTTCCATTGCTTAGACCCTGAATGATCTAACCCCTCACTACTTCTCTGACTTTATCTCCTATCTCTTTCTTCTTCCCTGACTTCAGCCATTTGGCCATCAAGTCTTCTTCCTCTTCTTCCAAACCACTGGTTCATTTCCACCCCTTAGGTGCCTTTGCCCTTGTACTTCTTCCACCTGAAAGGCTCTACCCTTGAATAACTGGATTGCTCTCCCCCTCCCTTTTCTCCAATGCTTTTCAACAGGGGGAGTTTTGCCCCATAGAGGACATTTGGCAAGTGTCTTGAGACATATTTGATTGTCACTCCAAGAAGGTGTCCTACTGGCATCTAGTGGGAAGAAGCCAGGGATGCTGGTTAAAACCCTGTATTATGCAGGTCAGCCCCATGACAGGAATGATCAGCCCCAAGTGTCAGCAGTAATGATGATGGGAAACCCAGTCCTTCTCAGTTCTTTGCTTAATTATTTTCTCTTCAGAGAAAGTGTTCGACATAATCTTTAAGAAACAGATTTTCTTTCTTCACCCTACTCATACCTTTATCCCTTATCCAGCATAACATAACACTACCTGGAATGAGAATGTATATTTATGCTTTTCATCTCTTGCTCCCACTTAAAGTAGGCTTCCCAAGGGCAGGAGCTTCATCTGGTTTACTACTGGTTCTTCAGTGTCTGAGCCAGTACCTGGCACATAGTAAGCCTTCAATAAATGTTGCTAGATCTCTGAGGTTCTGATAGGTTAAATAACTTGCCCAACATTACCTGTGGTTAGTAAGAAGCAAAGCCACCCATGTGGCCATCAGCCCCTTTAAAACACCACACAGATACATACAACCCAAAGAACAGATGTGCTGGTTATGCAAATGTGGCTTTAAGATACTTTTTTCAGCTCCCCCTTCTAATTTTTCACACTCTCCCCGTGCCTTGTTGCAAGTCTGCCCTACATAGAAATTATAGATCCATTAAAACCCAGATCCTCTGACCCTTTGACAAATGCTTATTTTTCCTTTCTCACTTCCATTCCCAATAAAAAAAAATGGCTAACACAGGTGAAGTACAAATGCTAGGCAATGAGGAGCCAGATCACACCTGAGCTGTCAGTCTATCAGTAAACCCACTGTCAATACCAGATTAATTGCTTGTTTAACCTCGAGTTCCCTGCAGCTATTCCCTCCCATACAAAATTACCAGTTTCTTTCAGTACCAACTTGGCAATGACAGAAGAAGCTTGAAATGATTATCCTAATTTAAAGTGTGAATTTCTGGCTTTTTTTTTATGAACAGAAAATAGTGAGTGTCTTCTGTTCTTGCAAAAGTATGAGCTTAAAAAAAGTCATTTATTTCTCTTTCTTGACTTTTCTGTACCATAAAGTGACTTCAGATTTATTTTTCAAAGACTTGACATTTCTATATTTTAATAGTAAATATTTTCATTTTGGACTTTGCCCATTTCTCTAGAGTTTCCTTGATTCTACCTCTGCTCCCCCAGTTCTCACACTCACACACACACACACACACAATGACTAATCATTTCTGGTGCTGAATGAATATCCATGATAACGGTGAAAATGATCTTGACCAAGGAGAACCAGTTGTCACAGGGAACCCCCAGCTGGATGTCACCAAGGTTGCAAAATGGAGGAAGTCATTTCCTCCTTGGAAGGAGGTCCCTGACTTTTGGCTATGGGTCTGCCTCTCTGCCCTTATCAAAACTCTGTGCTTTTCATGTCACTGAAGCCTGTTCCTTAGTTAATTAATTTTTGGCAACCTTCTTGATGTGTGGCTGAACACTTCAGTTTCTCATCTGGGATTTCTTGTCAACCCTGAACTCCCACAGATGGCTCTGGCTGGGAAAGCAGCCTGCAGACGCGCCTGACTCCAGCCTTGCCTATCTGAATTACATTTCCTTTAGGAGACAAGCTGCATTTGTTCCCTCTCTGTAAGCCCCCTAAGGTCTTCCATTTCAGAAGCCCTGAAACTCTTTGGATCACATACAAGCAACCATTGTGTTGGCTGCAAAATTTAAATTAGCCATGTCCAGGATAAAGCAACTAGGACAATTAACATTTCAAGGAGGAGGTATATATTGAACATGAAGCAGGATGTCTCAGGGTGGGAAGAATTCAAGCTTTGGAGGAGGACATGGTTCAAATTTTATTCTACTGTGTACAAGCTGCATGACCCAGGCTAAAATCTGGGCTTCTAGTTCTCCCACAAAATGGGATTTAGAATTTGGGGAAAGATGGAAAATAGAGTATGTATAATGCCTAATAAAGTGATTGACACATGACATATAAGGGGCAATTTGTATTTTTACTAAAAACCTTAGCTATACAATATTTGTCTTCTGTGAAAACCCCAGTGTTTATGTTTTCATCTAGAGACAGCCCATGATTGGGTTCTAACAAGTTTCTTCCACTACATACTTTGCATCCCTGGGCCACCAGCTTTCCCATGAAATGCTCCTATTTAAGGAATCTGAGGTGTCTTTTCAATGTGTGCACTAACATGGATCCCATCAGCCTTGTGGCCTTGTGTGTCCTAAATCATTTGAGAGATTGACCCCATTTCTTGTCTGATTCTCTGAATACTCTGGTCTGCCTGTCATTGAATTCTCTCAGCCCAGCCCATTCTGCTGGACACCTGATGGAGAGCATTTACAACTGGCTTTGAAAAACTATAGCTTCTGCATTAGAATTGAGTATTAAAGCTTTGCAAAGTGACATGACAATAAATGTCATTACCCATAGCCCTGAAAGGTGTATATGATAATTTTGTGCTCATTTCATAGACGAGGAAACTGAGGTCCTAAGCCTTTTGCCCAAAGTTTGATGGGTGGAGGATTAAAGCCAGATTCTCCATCCCCATGGTCTTCCCACCTGTGGTATGAGGGATGCGCCATTGTCTGAAGCCTCAGAACAGTCTAACATTATGCTGACATTCAGCCTCATTAAAGCGCTGCCTGCAGAGTTTGTACTGGATAATGTCACCAGGCCACAGCCTTCCAATCTGGGTAGTTTTTTTCTGGCTCTATTCCAACATAAGCCAGTAATGGCTTTTCAACAGAGGGCACAGAGGGCCTGAATGCCTTTTGGCAGAGTATGAATGGATAATAATGATGGTGATGTTAAGAATAATAGCAGCTAATACTTATTTAGGGCTTGCAAAGGCTCTGGGTAAGTGCTCAACAGAAGTGATCTTATTTAACCCTTATTTAATGACCTTCATAATAATCCTATGCAGAACTTGTTCTGTCTATTCCCATGAGAGATGAGGAAACTCAGGTAGAAAAGCAGGATAACATTTGTGGAAAAGCCAGCATAGGAACTTGGCTCTTTCTGATTCCAGAGCGCATGCACTTAATTTTAGGCTGCTCTTGAAATAACAGCCTAAACTTTTAATGATCAAACACATTAAGTGAAACTCATCTGTCTGTCTGCTGGATGTCCTGTACTCTGTTAGGTGCTGGACAGATATCACCACTGACTGGAGAAGCAATTAATTTGTGGGGAAAACCAACAGGTAAGTAGGTCAGTGTAACTCTACCAATGATGTGTCATAGTAGACAAAGCACAGTGCATGGCAAAAACTTGGAGAAGAGAACATGTAACCCTTTCTGAGAATGTCAGACAGTGCTCTAGAGATGTGAAAATGAGAAGTTTATTTGGAAGAGAAGCAAAATGTGTTCTAATATAATACAGTAGCATGTATAGAGGCATGACAATAGTATGGCATGCCTTTGGAAATATTGATGTGTATGTGTGGATGTGCGTGTGTAACACAAGGAATAGGGAAAGGAAAGGAAAGGAAAATAAAATTGAGAAAAATAATCTGAGGCAAGATTAAAACATTCCTTAAAACAAGGAATGATGTTTTGTCCCAATCTGGAAAGCTGGACTACTGCTCACTTAAAGAAATAAGAACACATGATGCTTTGGGCAGGGGCATGCCATGATCAGACAGAACTGTCAGGAGATCACTCTGCTGGCTGGAAGATGGACAGCCACGGGGAGTGATGGCAGAGAGCATGGTCAACAGGCTATTGTCAAAGTCCAGCAAAAACTGATGTGGGCCAAATCTGAGAGTGTGGGAATTAGGGTGCAAAGGAAAGGGGATTGTGGGAGAAACTGGGCAGAGTATGTTGGCATGGAAGTTGGGTGGGGGAGGGGAGATAAGAAGCTGAGGTGGGAATCATGTGTCAGCTTGGGGAGAATGTGTAATGGTTTTAGTATTTGTCAAGATAGCAAACAATCCACTTCTTGATATTTATCTGAAAAATATGAAAACACTAATTTGAAAAGGCATCTGCACTCATGTGCATTGCAGTATTATTTACAAGAGCCAAGACATGAAAACAACCTATGTCCAGTGATGGATTATTGGATAAAAAAGATATGGTGTGTGTGTGTGTGTGTACATACAGTGGAATACTATTCAACCATAAGAAAGAAGGAAATCTTGCCATTTGCAACAACATTGATGAAACTTGTGAGTTTTATGCTTAGTGAAATAAGTAAGACAAATACCATATGATTTCACTCATAAATGTACTCTAAAAGAAGTAAAACAAATGAACAAACAAAGCAGAACAAAACAAAAACCCCTCATAGATACAGAGAACGGTTAGTTGTTGACAGAGAGAAGGGTTTAGGAGGTGAGCAAAATGGATGAAGGGGGTCAGATGTATGGTGATAGATAACAACTAGACTGGTGGTGGCGATCACTTTGTAGTCTATTCAAATGTTGAATTATAACGCTGTGTACCTGAACCTTATTAAAAAGTAAAAAATATATGGGAAAAGAAGATGAAGCAGAGAATTTTTAACAAATTACAGGGATTTCTTTTTCTATATAGTAGGAAAATATTCTAATTTCAAGATAAAACTTAATTTTCCCAAAGCTTATCACTCATCTTTTCAAGTGATTTAAATGAAAATTCTATTAGATGGTTAATCAAAACAGTGGCATGTTAACTCTACACTTCTTTGCGTAAAGTATTAATTACAATAAAAGTATCATTATGACGATATGCAATATTTAAAAATAGCAAATAGAAGAAACAAGGTCAAGAGAAACTACTGCATTTCTCTTTGATTTTATAATATCTAGATGGAGATGTCCAGGGATATCTGGGGGAATGGTTTGAAGTTCAAGGGAGAAATCTTTTGAAAAGACACAAACTAAGGGGGCTGTCTAGCTTTTCTCAAGTTTCCCAGTGACCAAGTTAATGTTACCTGTTCCTAGTCATAGCTAATCAGTGTAAGACAGTGGTTTTCAAAGATGATTTTGCATTACAGGGACATTTGTCAATGTCTGGAGTGATAGATAGCTAATGGCAGTTTAGTGGGCGAAACCAGGGATGTTGGTACACATCCTGCAATGCACAGAATAGGCCACATAACGAAGAGTTATTCTGACAAAAATGTCAATAGCACTGAGGTTGAGAAACTCTTGTGAAAGTACAGAGATAGATGTGTTTCCCAAGTAGGGCCAATTAGAGTCTTTTCTCCATGGAATCAGAAAACCCAAATGGTAGTACTTACAGATGGAAGGCTGTTGGGCCAAGTCATACTTGGACACTACTCCAGAAAGTACGTGAGTGAGCACCTGAAGATGTTGTCAGCTTCCATGGTTGTTTTGTTCTTCCTTTGCCTCTGTGTATTATTCCTTTAAAAAAAATTATTTATTGATTTGAAAGAAAGAGAGAGAGAGAGAGAGAGAGATTGATTTGTTGTTCCACTTATTTATGCATTCATTAGTTGATTTTCCTATATGCTCTGATCAGGGATCAAACCCACAACCTTAGCATATTGGAATGATGCTCCAACTAACTGAGCTATCTGGCCAGGGCTATAATTATTAAGACTCTTCCAAACTTTTATTTTATGTTTCTTTTTAATCAATTTATTTTTTCAAATACATTTGTCTCTGACTTCCCCCCACCACTTTCCCTTGCCCAATCCCTCCCTCCCTCCCGCACTCCCTCAACTTTTCCCCTTTGGTTTTGTCCATGAGTCCTTACTATATGTTCCTTGACTTTCCCCTTCCCTTCCTTTTCCCCCACCCCCACCCCTTCCCTCTTGTCTCTGTTGCTTTCTTTTCCTTTCAGTGTTGCTGGTCTTATTTTCCTTGCATCTTTGTATTGTTGGTTAGGTTCCACTTATAGGTGAGATCATATGGTATTTGTCTTTTGCCCCCTGGCTTATTTCGCTTAGCATAATGCTCTCTAGTTCCATCCATGCTGTCACGAAGTTTAGTGGTTCTTTTTTCCTTTCTGCTGTGTAGTATTCCATTGTGTAAATGTACCCTAATTTTTTGATCCAATCATTTACTGATGGGCATTTAGGTTGCTTCCAACACCTGTCTATTGTAAATTGTGCTGCTATGAACATTGGAGTGCATAGGTTCTTTTGAATTGGCGTTTTGGGATTCTTAGGGTATAGTCCCAGCAGGGGAATCACTGGATCAAAAGGCAGTTCCATTTTCAGCTTTTTGAGGAAATTCCAGACTGCTTTCCACAGTGGCTGCACCAGTCTGCATTCCCACCAGTCTGCATTCCCACCAAGAGTGTACTAGTGTTCCCTTTTCTCCACAGCCTCGCCAGCACCTGTTGTTTGTTGATCTGTTTATGATGGCCATTCTGACCGGTGTGAGGTGGTACCTCATGGTGGTTTTGATTTGTATTTCTCTGATGGCTAGTGATGCTGAGCATCCTTTCAAATGTCTCTGGGCCCTCTGTATCTCCTCCTTGGAAAAGCGTCTGCCCAGGTCCTTTGCCCATTTTTTGATTGGATCGTTTGTCTTCTTGGAGTGGAGTTGAGTGAGTTCTTTATATATCTTGGAGATCAACCTCTATCTGATGTATCATTAGCAAATATATTTTCCCGTACGGTTGGCTCCCTTTTCATTTTGCTGATGTTTTCTTTAGCTGTGCAGAAGCTTCTTCTTTTGATTAGGTCCTACTTGTTAATTCTTTCCTTTATGTCCCTTGCCTTAGGAGACATATCGGTGAAAAAATTGCTGCGTGGGATATCTGAGAGTTTTCTGCCAATGATCTTCTCTAGGACTTTTATGGTGTTGTGGCTTATATTTAAGTCTTTGATCCATCTTGAGTTTATTTCTGTGTATGGTGTCAGCTGATGATCCAATTTCAATTTTTTGAATGTAGCCGTCCATCTCTGCCAACACCATTTGTTGAAGAGGCTATTATTTCTCCATTTTATGCTTCTGCCCCCTTTGTCAAATATTAGATGCCCATAGAGACCTGGGATTATTTCTGGGCTTTCTATTCTGTTCCACTGCTCTATGGGTCTGTTCTTGTGCCAGTACCAGATTGTTTTGAGTATAGTGGCTTTGTAGTAGAGTTTGATGTCCGGTATTGTGATCCCTCCTACTTTGTGTTTCTTTCTCAAAATTGCTGAGGCTATTCGGGGTCGTTTATGGTTCCATATAAATTTTTGAAATGTCTGTTCTATTTCTGTGAAATACATCATTGGTATTTTAATAGGGATTGTGTTGAATCTATAAATTGTTTTGGGTAGTATGGGCATTTTGATGATATTAATTCTTCCAATCCATGAGCACGGTATATGCTTCCATTTATTTGTGTCTTCCTTAATTTCTTTCTTCAATGTTGTATAGTTTTCTGCGTACAGGTCTTTTATGTCTTTGGTTAAATTTATGCCTAGGTACTTTATTTTTCTTCTTGCTATATCGAATGGTACTTTTTTCTGATTTCTTCTTCTTCTTCTATTTTATTGCTGGTGTACAAAAATACCTTTGATTTCTGAATATTGACTTTGTATCCTGCTGTTTTGCCAAATTCACTTATTAGATTGAGGAGTTTTTTGGTAGAGTCTACAGGGTTTCCTATGTACCCTATCATGTCTTCTGCAAACAAGGATAACTTTACTTCCTCTTTTCCTATTTGGATGCCTTTTATTTCCTTTTCTTGTCTGACCGTTGTGGCTAGGACTTCCAATACGATGTTGAAAAGAAGTGGTGAAAGCGGACATCCTTGTCGTGTTCCCGATCTTACTGGGAAAGCTTTTAGTTTTTGCCCATTGAGTATGATGTTGGCTGTAGGATTTTCATATATGGCCTTTATTACATTGAGGAATGCCCCATTTATTCCCATTTTGCTGAGTGTTTTGATCATAAATGGGTGCTGTACCTTATCGAATGCTTTTTCTGCATCTATTTGCGATGATCATGTGGTTTTTGTCTTTTCTTTTATTTATGTGATGTATTGTTTATTGACTTGCATATATTGAACCATCCTGCATCCCTGGGATGAATCCCACTTGATCGTGGTGGATAGTCTTTTTAATGTATTGCTGGATGCGGTGTGCCAATATTTTGTTGAGGATTTTAGCATCTATGTTCATCAGTGAAATTGGCCTGTAGATTTCTTTCTTTGTAGGGTCTTTATCTGATTTTGGGATTAGGGTGATGCTGGCCTCATAAAAAGAGGCTGGGAGTCTTCCCTTCTCTTATATTTTTTGGAATAGTCTGAGAAGGACAGGGGTTATCTCTTCCTTAAATGTTTTGTAAAATTCTGTGAAACTGTCCGGCCCAAAGCTTTTGTGTGCCGGGAGTTTCTTGATTACGGCTTCAATTTCCCCAGCTGTTATCGGTCTCTTCAAGCTTTCTGTTCCTTCCTCCTTCAGTGTTGGAAGATTATACTTTTCTAAAAATTTGTCCATTTTGTCAAGGTTTTCAAATTTCTTGGTATATATGCTAAGAAATTATAAATTATAATATTTCATAGTAATTTCTTAAAATCCTTTGTATTTCTGTGGTATCAGTTGTTATTTCTCCTCTTTCATTTCTGATATTATTAATTTGGGTCCTCTCCCTTTTTTTCTTGATGAGTCTGCTTAAAGGCTTGTCGATTTTATTTATCTTTTCAAAGAACCAGCTTCTGGATTGGTTGATCCTTTGAATTGTTCTTTTTGTCTCTATGTCATTCAGTTCTGCTCTAATCTTGACTATTTCCTTCCTTCTACTTGCTCTGGGGTTTATTTGTTGTTGTTTCTCCAATTCTTGAAGTTCTAGTGTTAGGTCTTTTATTTGAAATGTTTCTATCTTTTTTAGGTAAGCCTGTATTGCTATGAACTTCCCTCTCAGGACCGCCTCTGCTGTGTCCCATAGGTTTTGGACTGTTGTCTGTTCATTTTCCTTTGTTTCCAGGAATTTTTTAATTTCTTCTCTTATTTCATTATTGACCCATTCATTGTTTAATATTCTACTGTTCAGTCTCCATGAGTTTGCAAGTTTTTGAAGTTTCTCTTTGAGGTTGATTTCCAGTTTCAAGCTCTTGTGGTCCGAGAAAGAGTTTGGTATTATTTCAACTTTCCTGAATTTGCTGAGGCTTGCTTTGTGTCCTATCATGTGGTCTATCCTTGAAAAAGTTCCATGCGCATTTGAAAAGAATGTGTATTTTTCTTCTTTGGGATGTAAGGTTCTATATATGTCAGTTAAGTCTATTTGATTCAGTGCATCATTCAGCTCCACAATATCCTTATTGATGTTTTGTTTGGAAGATCTGTCCATTTTTGACAGTGGGGTGTTGAAATCCCCTACTATCAGTGTGTTGCTGTCTATATCTTTTTTGAAGTCATCCAACAATCACCTTATATACTTGGGGGCTCCTATATCGGGAGCATATAAGTTTACAATGTTTATGTCTTCTTGATAGATTCTTCCTTTAAGTATTATAAAGTGCCCCTCTGGGTCTCTTTTTATGGCCTTTATTTGAAATCTACTTTGTCTGATACAAGTATGGCAACCTCGGCCTTTTTCTCTTGCCCATTTGCTTGGAATATATTTTTTCCATCCCTTTACTTTCAATCTGTGTAGGTCTTTTGCTCTGAGGTGGGTCTCTTGTAGGCATCATATGTGTGGGTCATGTTTTCTTATCCATTCAGCTATCCCATGTCTTTTGATTGGGGCATTTAGTCCATTTACATTGAGAGTTATTACTGATAGAAACTTATTCATTTTTTCTCTTTGTACCTGTGTTTTTCTCTTTCTCACTCTTTTATTTCATCTTCTTAAACCAGCCCCTTTAGCATATCTTGAAGTGCTGGTTTGGTAGAGATGTATTCTTTTAACCTTCTTTTGTTTGGGAAACTCCTTATTTCCCCTTCTATTTTAATTGAGAGCCTTGCTGGGTAGAGCAGCCTTGGTAGTAGGCCCTTGCTTTTCATGATGGGATTATTTGTTGCCATTCCCTTCTGGCTTGGAGTGTTTCTGTTGAGAAGTCAGCTCCTAGCTGTATCGGGGCCCCCTTGTATGTTACTTTCTCTTTCTCCCTTGCTGCCTTGAGGATTCTCTCTTGTCTTTGGTAGTTGCCATTTTAATGATGATGTGTCTTGGAGTGGACCTCCTTGGGTCCCTCCTGAGTGGGGTCCTCTGTGCCTCCTGGATCCATGAGACCCTTTCTCTCCTCAAATTAGGGATATTTTCCATCATTACTTTTTCGAGGAGGTTCTCTATCCCTTTCTCCTCTTCTTCTCCTTCTGATATCCCTATTATGCGGATATTATCGTGTTTCAGGTTGTCCTGCATTTCCCTACATGCCTCTTCATTCTTTTTGAGTCTTTTGTCCATTTCTTGTTCTTTCTGGGAGCTTGGTTCTACCTTATCCTCCATCTCATTGATTCGATCCTCGGCTTCATCCAGCCTGCTTTGGATTCCTTTTACTGTGTTCTTCACTTCAGAAATAGTATTCTTCATATACTCTTGTCTTCTTGATAGTTTCTATGTCCTTTTCCAGGTTGATATAGTTTGTTGTAAGATCCTGATAGTTTCTCTGCAGTTTCTTGTAGTTATCTTTGAGCTGGCTGAGCTCATTGAGATTCCTTAGAACCATTGTTTTGAATTCAGTATCTGATAGTTCCCTTGCCTCTCTTTCATTTAGCTCTCTCTGTGGGGAATCCCCTTTTCCACTCATTTGGGGGGAGAGTTCTTTTTCTTTACATTTTTGCAAGAGTCTGGCAAGTTATTTATTTATTTATTTATTTATTTATTTTTGCTTCTGCTTCAATTGGGCCATTTAGATTTCCTGACTTTGTGGATTAAACTTCTATGGTAGTATGCGGGTCTTTTTATTCATTCATTCATTCATTCATTCATTTATTTATTTTCCCTTTACTTTTCTTTCTGGGCCTGCCTCTGATGATGTCAGTTGTTGACCTTATACGACCTTCGGCTGTTTGTTTGAGCTTTCCAGGAGTCTATCGTGTGTGTCTGACTCCTGCTCTGGGCAGCTCTGTGACCCCTTCCACCAGGGATCCACTATTTCTGTGGATCTCTCTGCACTCTCATGCCCGCTCCTTGAGCACGCTCCCTGGCCAGGCAGGATCCCCCGCCTGCCTGGGCTCGCGCATGCTTGCCCCAGCCCAGGGGGCTTCTTCACGACCTTGTGTACTCCTCTAGCCCCCCAGGCCGGTGGGCAGCCTGGCACTGGTCCGTTTAGGGTCTTCTATTGTGTGCTTTCCCCGGTTTTGGCTCTTTGGATGTGTTGCCTGCCCTCGCCAAATTGCGACTACGGAAATGGGAGGAAGTCAGCTCCAGGATTCTCCTGTTAATCCTGTCTCCAGTCTCTCCTCCAGGGACTCTGGGCAGCTCTGTGACCCCTTCGCCCGGGATCCACTATTTCTGCGGACCGCTCTGCACTCGTGGGTCCGCGCCGGTTGATTTACACCTGACCTCACCTATCTGCACACTCCCTCGCAGGCCCCACCCGTGCCAACCTGTGGGAGGCCTTGCCAGCCAACGCAAGCCCTTGCCAGCCCGCGTAGCTCCACACACACACTTGCCAACCCTCGCCGGCCACTTGGCGCAGATGTACGCGCCTGCACTGGAAGGTTTTGGGCTCTCTATTGTGTGCTTTTCGGCTTTTGGCTCTTTGGGGGAGTGTCCTTTTCCCACACAATGGAGACTAGGGAAAGGAGAAGGAGTGGGGACTCCCAGGTTCCTCCTCCCATTCTTTCCCCAACACCTCCATTTCCAGTCTCTCCTGAGGGGTCTCTGGGCAGTTCTGTGACCCCTTCGGCCAAGGATCTACCACCTGTGCGGACTGCATTTCAATCAGGGTCAGTCTGGTTCATGCTTGCTCCGCTTCTGCCTTTTTGGGGGTGCACTTAGCCTGCCCAAAATGGAGACTATGGAATGGGGAGGGAGTCGGGACTCCCTCGTTCCTCCTCCCATTCTTTCCCCAATGCCTCCATCTCCAGTCTCTCCTCAAGGCTCTCCCAGCCAGTCTGCACTTAGCCCCCCAGCTCACACGTGCACAAGCTGTGTGCAGAGCGCACAAAAGTCAGGTTAATTGATTCCCTTATGCCTGAGCGAGATGGTAGCTGCAGAGTAGGAGGTGAGTTATCACTGGGGCTCCACCAGCAGCTGTCTTAGTTCTCTTCACAAAGTTTTCCTCACCAGTCTTTTCCCAGGCACCAGCCCATCCTGCTGCCGCCTCTACCCAGAGATCAAGGAGGGTGGCTGCCACTGCAATTATTGCGTTGGCCCTTTAAATGTCTTTGCATCCCCAGCCACCTGTCTCTGGCAGAGAGCGCCCCTAAGCTTTTCGGGGTTGCATTTTGTCTGTATTTTCCTGGTTTTAGCTGGTGTAGTTTAGAGGTCCCTGTTTATGATTCAGACCCTGTTCTTCTCGGGGGAAGTTAACTGGCCATTTCAATGTCCCTGTGGTGCTAGTGTGTGTGGGCACCCAGCCCACCCTCTCCAGCCTCCACCACACTTCTCACCTGTTGGGATGTGTGAGAGTTGAATCCACTGTCTGTCCACGGCTCCAAGGCTCCTCTTCCCCTATAGTTCCATTGTTCTATTTTTTGTTTAAATTATGCTTTGGTAGTCCAAATTTGCTAATTACCCAAGAACTTGTATGAATTAGTACTCTTGTTTGCCAATGACATTAATCAAATTTAAGATAATAGAAGTAAAAAAAAAACAACTATTAGCTTGTGATCCTAGGAAGTACCAGAGAAGACACAGAGAAGAACGCAATGAATAAGTGCAGACTACAGCTTCCACTCTCTTCAATAAACAACTATTATCTTATTAAGGGAATAACTGGTGTACTGTTTTTATAGGCAGGAGTATTAATTGTTGAAAGAGCTGAAAGTAACCTTAGAGATCCTGCTATATAGCCTGATTATTTCTACTTCAGCAACGCATGATGCCAACACTGACATCAGGGCCCAGTGCCAGTGAGGCTGGACCAGAGACGCACTGCTGTGGTGTCATATTGGAGTCTGACTTGGTGAGCAAGGCTAGAGCCACCAAGTCCTGGAGTCACTGTATAGTTTGAGAAATTCACCAAGGAGACTTTCATACACTGTCTGTCCATGTTGTAAAAATGGTTCCAACTTCTCCTTTTGAGTCAGAGGTATTGAGTTACTTTATCACTGCTAGTGGGTAGCTGCTTCTAGAAGTTGTGAGCCTTGAATCAAATCTGGAGTTCTATGGAAGAGGCTGTTGATACATACTATCATTTGTATCATCTTTCCTCAAATATCATGAGACCACTAGATCAAGTTCTAGTCAATGGACTGGGAAGGAGGCATGAACACCACTTTGGCACTGGCCTGCAAGCCTCCCATGCACATTCCTCCAGGCTCTATCCTTGCTGGCTGGATCAAAAGGAGACAGCTTCCAGGCACCCATGGAAGCCCTGTGCTATTGATAGTAGAGCTCTACCAGCCTGGATCCCCTAATGACTCCATGGGGAGGACCACTAGCCACCCTATTTACTTATTCAGGCCTGTTTTTAAGCCAGAAATAAACGGTGTTGTGTTTGCACTACTATATACTTTAGGGTCTATTTGTTACATCAGTTAGCCCATGCTCAGCCAGAAGCTGTTTGTTACTTTGGTTTGCTATTCCAGGCTCATTCTATTAATGGGCTTCTGTGGTTTTACAAATAATTTTTTCTTTCAGTGTAAAATAGAGGAATTCTGACTTGATGATGGTCATATTTTGAAACAGACACCAAGCTCTTCATAGCCCTGTTGAATTTCTTGTGCGAATTTGACTTGTCCTATTTACCAAGACAATGAAGGAGAAATGACGTATTTCTTTCTTTATTTTTATTTTTTATTTTATTTTATTTTTATCGTTCAAATACTTTGTCTCCATTTTCCCGCCACCACTTTCTGCTGCTCCACCCACTTCCATCACCCTTCCTCCACCTTTGCCCACTTTGGCTTTGTCCATGGGTCCTTTATACAAATTTCTTGATGTTTCCGCTTCTTTTCCCCATCACCCCCACCTCCTCATCTCTGGTTATTGTCGATTTGTTTTTTCTTTCAATGTTGCTAGTTATATATTCCTTGCTTGTTTGTTTTGTTGATTAGGTTCTACTTATAGCTCAGTCAGATGGTATTTGTTTTTCACCCCCTGACTCATTTAGCTTAGTGTAATGCTCTCTGGTTCCATCTGTGCTGTTGCGAAGGGTAGCAACTCTTTCTTTCTTTCTGCTGTGTAGTATTCCATTGTGTAAATGTACTTTGGTTTTTTGATCCACTCATCTACTGATGGGCTCTTAGGTTCTTCCAGTACTTGTCTATAGTAAGTTGTGCTGCTATGAATATTGGGGTGCATAGGTTCTTTTGAATTGGTGTTTCAGAATTCTTAGGGTATAATCCCAACAGTGGAATCGCTGGGTCAAAGACAGTTCCATTTTCAGGTCTTTGAGAAATTTCCACACTGTTTTCCACAGTGGTTGCACCAGTCTACATTCCCACCAACAGCGTGCTAGGGGTCGCTTTTCTCCACAACCTCGCCAGCACTTGTTGTTTGTTGATTTCTTTATGACTGCCATTGTGAGCAGTGAGAAGTGGTATCTCATTGTGGTTTTAATTTGCATTTGTCTGATGGCTAGTGATGCTGAGCATCCTTTCATATGTCTCTGGGCCCTGTGTATGTTCTCCTTGGAGAAGTGTCTGTTCAGGTCATTTACCCATTTTTTAATTGGATTGTTTGTCTTCCTGGAGTGGAGTTGTGTGAGCTCTTTATATATTTTAAAGATCAAACCCTTGTCCAAAGTATCATTGGCAAATATATATTCCCAAATGGTTGGTTCCCTTTTCAATTTGCTGATATTTTCTTTAGCCATGCAGAACCTTCTTATGTTGGTGAAGACATATTTGTTTATTCTTTCCTTTATGACCCTTGCTCCAGGGGACATATGGGTGAAAATATTGCTGCATGGAATCTCTGAGAGTTTCCTGCCTATGTTCACCTCTAAGCATTTTATGGTGTTGTGACTTATATTTAAGTATTTTATCCATCTTGAGTTTATTTTATGTATGGTGTAAGTTGGTGGCCCAATTTCAATAACTGCATGTAGCTGTCCAGCTCTCCCAACAAAATTTGTTGAAGGGGCTATTTCTATTCCATTTAAACTTCTTCCCCCTTTGTCAAATACTAATTGACCACAGACACTTGGGTTTATTTCTGGGCTCTCTAATCTGTTCCACTGATCTATGTGTCTGTTCTTATGCCAGTACCAGACTGTCTTGATTACAGTGGGCTTGTAATGTAGTTTGATGCCAGGTATTGTGATCCCTCCTACTTTGCTCTTCTTTCTCAAAATTGCTGCAGCTATTCAGGGTCGTTTACGGTTCCATGTAAATTTTTGAAATGTTTGTTCTATGTCTTTAAATATGTCATTGGTATTTTAATAGGGATTGTGTTGAATCTATAAATTGCTTTGAGGAGCATAAACATTTTGATAATGTTAATTCTTCCAATCCATGGGCATGGTATATGCTTCCATTTATTAGTTACTTCCTTCATTTCTTTCTTTAGTGTTGTATCATTTTTTCAGTACAGGTTTTTTACCTCCTTGGTTAAGTTTATTCCTAACTACTTTGTTTTTCTTGTTGCTATAGCAAATGAGAGTGTTCCCTGATTTCTGATTCTGATATTTCATTATTGGTGTACAAAAATGCCTTTGATTTCTGAATATTGACTTTGTATCCTGCTGTTTTGCCAAATTTACTACTAGGTTGAGTAGTTCTTTGGTGGACTCTATAGGGTTTTCTATGTCCACGATCATGTTATCTGCAAACAGTGATAGTTTTACTTCCTCCTTTCCAATTTGGATGCCTTTTATTTCTTTTTCTTGTCTGATCGCTATGGCTAGGACTTCCAATACTACGTTGAATAACAGTGGTGAAAGCAGATAACCTTGTCTTGTTCCTGATCTTAGTGGGAAAGCTTTTAGTTTTTGCCCATTGAGTATGATGTTGGCAGTAGGTTTTTCATATATGGGCTTTAATATGTTGAGGTATGACCCCTTTACCCCCACTCTGCTGTTTTTGTCATAAATGGACGCTGTACCTTATCAAGCGCTTTTTCCACATCTATTGATAGAATCATGTGGTTTTTGTCTTTCCTTTTGTTTATGTGATGTCTTTGCAAATATTGAACCATCCTTGCATCAATGGGATGAAACCCACTTGATCATGGTGGACGAGCTTTTTAAGGTATTGCCTGATGCAGTTTGCCAATATTTTGTTGAGGATTTCGCATCTAAGTTCATCAACAGTGTTGGCCTGTAGCTTGCTTTCCCTGTTGTGTCTTTATCTGATTTGGGGATTAGAATGATGCTGGCCTCATCAAAAGAGTTTGGGAGTCTTCCCTCTTCTAGGATTTTTGTTGAATAGTCTGAGAAGGACCTGGGTTAGCTCTTCCTTAAATGTTTTGTAAAATTCTCCTGTGAAACCGTCCGGTCCAGGGCTTTTGTGTGCCAGGAGTTTTTAGATTACTGCTTCAATTTCACCAGCTGTTATCGTTCTGTTTAGGCTTTCTGCTCCTTCTTCATTCAGTGTTGGACGGAAATTGGAAATTTGTCCATTTCCTCGAGGTTTTCAAATTCCTTGGTATATAATTGTTCATAGTAATTTCTTATAATCTTTTGTATTTCTGTGGTTATTTCCGTTGTTATTTCTCCTGTTTGATTTCTGAGATTATTTATTTGGTTCCTCTCCCATTTTTTCTTTATGAGTCTGCTTAAAGGCTTGTAGATTTTGTTTATCTTTTCACAGAACCATCTCCTGGACTCGTTGATCCTTTGAAATGTTCTTTAATCTCTGTGTCATTCAGTTCTGCTCAGATCTTGATTATTTCCTTGCTTCTCCTCACTCTGGGCTTTGTTTGTTGTTGTTTCTCCAGTTCTGGAAGCTGGAAGGCTAGGTCATTTATTTGAAATGTTTCTATCTTTTTGAGGTAGACCTGGGTTGCTATGAACTCCCCTCTCAGGACTGCCTTCGCTGTGCCCCGTAGGTTTCGGACTGTTGTGTGTTCATTGTCATGTGTTCCGAGGAACTTTTTGATTTCTTCTTTGATCTCATTATTGACACATTCATTGTTTAAGAGCATGCTATTCAGTCCCCATGCGTTTGACTGCTTTTGAGTTATTTCCTTGAGGTTGGTTTCCAGTTTCTCAAGCCTTGCGGCCTGAGAAAATGCTTGTTCTGATTTCAACTTTCTTGAATTTGTTGAGGCTTGTTTTGTGTCCTATCACGTGCTCTGTCTTTGAAAATGTTCCATGTGCATTTGAAAAGAATGTGTATTTTTCTTCTTTGGGATGAAAGATTCTATATATATCAGTTAAGTCCATTTGATCTAATTCATCGTTCAGTTCCACAATGTCCTTGTTGATTTTTTGCTTGGAAGGTCTATCCCTTTTTGACAGTGGGGTGTTAAAATCCCCTATTATCAATGTCTTGCTGTCTATATCTTTCTTGAGGTCCTCCAAGATTTTCCTTATGTATTTGAGTGCCCCTACATTGGGTGCATATAGGTTTACAATGTTTATGTCTTCTTGATGCATTCTTCCTTTGAGTATTATGAAATGTCACTCTGGGTCTCTTTTTATGTCCTTTGTTTTGACATCTATTTTGGCTGATTTAAGTAGTTCAGCCCTGGTGTGTTTTTTATCCCGCTGTCGATCTGCTTGGAATATTTTGTTCCATCGCTTTACTTTCAGTCTGCGTAGGTCCATTTTTCTGAGGTTGTCTCTTGTAGGCAGTATATGTGCAGGCCATGTTTTCTCACCCACTCAGCTACCCTATGTCTTTTGATTGGAGCACTTAATCCATTTACATTTAAAGTTATTATGGGTAGCTACTCATTCATTTTTTCCCTTTGTACCTGTGTTGCTCTCTTTCTCACTCTTTTTCTTCGTCGTCTTAAAGCAGTCCCTTTAGCATATCTTGCAGTGCTGGTTTGGTGGAGATGTATTCTTTTAGCCTTCTTCTGTCTGGGAAACTCCTTATTTGACTTCCATTTTAATTGCAAGCCTTGCTGGGTAGAGCAGTCTTGGTTGCAGGCCTTTGATTTTCATTACTTGGACTAGTTCTTGCCACTCCCTTCTGGCTTGTAGAGTTTCTGTTGAGAAGTCAGATGCTAGCCCTATCGGGGCCCCTGTATGTTACTACTTGTTTCTCTCTTACTGCCGTTAGGGTTCTCTGTTTGCCTTTGATATTTGCCGTTTTAATGATGATTTGTCCTGGAGTGGGCCTCTTTGGGTTCCTCTTGAATGGGACCCTGTGTGTTTCCTGGACTTGTGTGACTTTTTCTCTCCTCCAATTTGGGAAGTTTTCCATCATTACTTTTTCAAACAGGTTCTCTATTCCTTACTCATCCTCTTCTCCTTCTGGTATCCCTATATTATGGATATTATTATGTTTCAGGTTATCCTGCATTTCCCTGAATGCCTCTTAATTCTTTTTGGGTCTTTTTCCATTTTCTTGCTCTCTTTGGGAGCTTTTACCTATCTTGTCCTCCAGCTTGCTGATTCAATCCTCTGCTTCAACTAGTCTGCTTTTGATTCCTTCTACTGTATTTTTTATTTCCTCTTGTCGTTTATTGATAGTTCCTATGTCCTTTTTCATGGTGATATGGTTTGCAATATGTTCCTCATAGTTTCCCTCTAGTTTTTTGTAATTCTCTTTGAGCTCACTGAACTCATTGAACTTCCTTAGAACCATTGTTTTGAACTCAGTATCTGATAGTTTACTTGCCTCTGTTTCATTTAGTTCTTTTTCTTGGGATTCTTCCTTTTCCTTCAAGTGTGGGGTATTTCTTTGTGTTCCCATTATTTGTGAGACTCTTCTTTTTTACTTCTGCTTCTTAAGTCAATCTGTCTTGACTTCCTGACTTTGTGGTGTGAACTTCTATGGTAGGAGACCACTTTTTTTTTTCTTTCTTTCTGGATCTGCCTTTTATGATGTCAGCTGTTGATCCCATCTGACCTTAGGCAGTCTTTAAGAAACCTCCAAGAATCAACTGTGTCTGTCTCCTCCAGTTGTTAATCTATTTACTCTGCCCTCATCAGTCAGGGCAGGGCAGAGTCCCTCCTGTCTGCAGGGCGATGTGTCCTCTCAGGCTGCTGCCACTCAGGGGAGTGGTTTGCCTGAGCAAGATGTCTTCTGTCTTATGGAAGAGGAGTCAGCACTGGGATCCTCCCGGCTACTCCCTCAGTTCTCTCCCCAGTTCCTCTGTATCCAGACTCTCCTCAAGCAACTCTAGTCCATTCTGCATCCCCTTTAACCAGAGATCTATTATCTGTGACTGCTGCTCTGTACTAAGCACCCAGGCCTGTGCAACATCTGGCCAGGCTAGAGCCTCCTGGGGGCGGGTCTATTTTTGTCCTTTCACGTTGCTGCTGCTCAGGGAAGTGTTCCACCTAAGCAAGATGGCAGCTGTGGAATGGGGTGTGACTCAGCACTGGCCACTTTCTCAGTCCTTTCCCCATAGCCTCCTTCTCAAGTCTCTCCTCAAGTGGCTCCAGCCCACTCAGCTCCTGCCTCTGCCGGAGCCTGGGTTAAGTGGCTGCCGCTATAAATTTTTGCGCTGGCCCTTTAAACAACTCTTTGTGTCTCCAGCTGCCTATCTCTGGCAGAGAGCACCATTACGTTTTTCGCAGCTGGCTGTTTTCTGTTTGCTTTGGTGCTTTAGCTTGGAGATCCCTACTTATGGTTTAGACCCTGCTCTTCTCAGGGGGGTCCAATTGGCTGTTGCAATATCTATCTCATGTTGTCAACCATGGGTGCCTATCCCACCTTCTCGAGCCTCTACCACACTCCTTACCAGTTAGGTTGTGCTAAAGCCTATTCCTCTGTCTGTCCGAGGTTTTAATGCTCCTCTTTCACTACTGTTCAGTTGTTTTCCAGGTGATTTCTCCACAATTTATTTGTAATTCCAGATTGTTCCTGGGAGGAGGTCAGTGTGGCTTCCACTCACTCCTCTGCCATCCTGAATACTTCATTTGATAAATACTTATTAATCAGCCACCATGTGCTTGCACTTTTCTAGGTTCTGGAGTTACAACAGTGAACAGAATGGAGAGAAATTTTTGTCTTCATGCAGCATATATTTTAGTGGGGAGATGTATTCACTAAATAAATTATAAAAACATATTAGGATATCAGCTGATGACAAGTGATAAATATAAGTCAGAGAACGGGGAGGGCATTCAAATTGCAATTGTAAACAATAAGGCCAGGGAAAATCTCATTAAGAAGCTGAAGGAGGTAAAGGATCAAGCTATAAAATTACCTGGTAAAAGAAAATGCCAGGTAGAGGGAACTAGAAAATCAAGAGTCCTGAGTTGGAAGGTATCTTGGTGGTTCAAGGAACAAATGTTGGATAAGTATGGATGCAAAGTGAGTAGCTGAAGATGGAAACAGATAATGGAGATTTGTACCTGGTTGGAAGCAGGGGAGGTGGTTATCAGTTGCTGGTAGAGCTGTTAGCATTTTCTGGCAATTTAGGTATGACCTGTAAGAGTAAAAGAGGAGTCTAGGATGATTCCAAAGACCTGTGCCCATGCAAGTCAAATGATGGTGTCTCCATTTACTGGCATGGTGGGCCATATTTACAATGTTATCTTGACTTTTCAAGAAAAGATTAAATCGGAGATGGTCAGTGCCTGGAAGTGAACCAGCATTTCTTCATGCTGGATCCATGGCAACATTGAGCATGGGCTTGAATGTGACCTTGGCATGATTCCTGACATAGTTCTCCTGGAAACAAAATAGGTGTCAAAGAAGGCACACAACATCAGGCCATCACAGGATTCTATTACACATGTGATTCAGTTAGGATGGTGGGGAAATGTGTGACCCATCTCATGAAGAGTTCTAACCAAGAGATGACTTTATTTCTATAAAATATAGTTTATTCTATTAATATACTTCAATTCTCCACTATTCCTTACTCTAGGAACCCATGCAAGGAAATGACGGGCAGAATTATGCAGTTATCTCCGGAACCCTCTGTCATGTTGACTGTAACATCTTTCCTTGTATAGTGGAATCTTCTGATGTGGGCCTGACTTGCATCACTTAGCATGATTCTCTGATGGGCAGAAGCCATATTATAGTCATATCTATCTGCCCAGTACTTGGATCATTGTCAATGATCAATAGGTTAGATAACTTGAACATTTTTGAATTAACAAAGGACCTGATTTTAAGGTGTCCTTACCACATTAAATAACAGTATTAAGCATTTATTAAGTATCTAGGTATGCTAGGTATAAGAGGTCTAGTTGTGCAATAATGAGAAAAAAAGTATGGGTAACATTTAATCAAAATTAAGCCAATATTTATTAAGAACATATTCCATGTCACAAATTGGACCTTGGTACACAATGCCATGGAAGATTTCATTCTGATCTTTGAGTAGCTCAGAGTATCACAGGAATATTCTCAATTGAATATAATGGTTTCATTGAGTATCACAGATTTACGTAAACAGTCATCTTGAACAAAGATCTCAGAAAGTCACCTTGTCAAACTTCCTATTCTTAGGCATGTAGGATGACATTTTTCTCACTGTCTAGGTAAACAACTTCAGGCCAAGGAGGATCAGTAACTTCCCCAAAGTCATGTATCTGAGACTGTATAGAATTATATTCTCAGATGGAACCATTTTGGAACCAAAAGACATTTGGAGGGCAAATGTCTGGAGGTATTTTGGCTGTCACACTGGGAAGGTGTTGCTGGTATTCACCTGAGGGGTGAATTGAGGCCAGGTGTTATTGCATGTCCAACAGTGTGCAGGTGAGCCCCACAGCAAGGCATCATGCAGGCCAGAATGTCAGCAACACTGAGGCTGAGAACCTCAGTTTTACTCCTGCCATAGAGAACATCAGAACTTGGATCTACTTGCTTCAAGTCTGAAGGAGAGGATGAAGCATGAAGTCCAGATCTAGAAATATAATGATGACACAAGCTTCTTTAAACTGCGAGGACTCCCTGGGTGCATGCTGGATGGTGTGGGGTTGTTTGCTTACACAGGTGCTCTGGATGTCTCAGCTTGGCTTTCATCTTATGAAGCTTTTGACTTCATTTTGGCTAGCGTCTCTGTGTTCTTAGTCAAACTGGATGGTGTTTGTTCAGACAAAGATCAGGAGATTTGCTTAGAAAAAAAAAGAGGAAAAAAATATCTCTGTGCTGTTTTGTTGGCAACTTGCTGTTGACCTCTTAAATGAAGCCAAAAAGAGAAAAGCAAAGGCTTCAGTGCAAGGGCATTAGGTTCATGATGGTGAACCCTGCCACATGGGTATGTCATGTGCTGAGAATTTGTAAATTTTCCTTCCTTTGAAATAGATAAAAGAAAAACTGTCAAAGTCAGGACAATGATGAGGGTCAGAGAGAGACTCAAAAAATACTTCAGTCTCTCACTACATGAGTGGGTCTTAAAAATAAATCTTTTAACCCTCCAATGTCTTCTTGACACCGTTAAAGTAAAACACCAAAGTTCTTACCATGGCCTGCAAGGCCCTTCCAAGCCCTCTGACTTTCCCCTCCCTCGCGCCCCCTCGCCCCCATCCAGGCTTCCTCTTTGTTCCTTGAGCACATCAGACATAGCCCCACCTCAGGGCCTTTGCATTTGCTATCCCTTCTGCTTGAAACTCTCTTCGACCATTACCTAATCTTGGAAGTACTATCCTATCACTTTTACCACATTTTATTTGTTAGAGTAAGTCACTAGGTCCCACCCTCACAAAGGGAGAGGATTATACAAGGGCATGAACACCAGGAGTCGGGGTCATGAGCATCATTTGTGTTAGCAGCTGCCAAGGGACATAATACAGACATGCTAACATTTCCAGGATTTCTACAAGGATATCCAGTGTCTTTTATCTGCCTGCGTACATGGTTAGTGTTCTCTAGCTCACTATATACATCCTTTTAATAAATATGTGTTGGATGCCTACAGTGTGCCAAACACTGGGTCCTGGGTGCTGAGTGACAGGAGGGAACAAAAACAGAAACCAAAATATGTAAACTATATCAGATGATAAAAAAGGTAAGAGAATAAAGACAGATGTTGAAGGAGGGGACGGTTTTTCTGAGCAGAGACATGAGAAAAGCAAGGAAGCAAGGCGTGTGATGGGGAAGAGTAGGGGAAGAGAGCTCCATGCAGAGGTTTTAGAAGGCTGTGACTTCTTTTCTCACCTGCACATTCTCTCTCTGGCTCTCATTACTTGCTCCCCAGTGAAGAGAGCTTCCGTACTCTGAGCTGCCCTAGGAAGAGGTCCATGGGCAAGGAACCAAAGGCAACTTCAGCTAACAGTCAGTGGACAACTGAGGCCCTCAGTCCAAAAGTCTGCAAGGAGGCTGGTCCTGCCCACAACCATCAGTGGATGGCAGTGGACCCTTTCCCATGGAGCTTTGTGATGGGACCCCAGACAACACTTGGTATAGCCTTGTGAGAGAATGCCGGCCAGAGGTTCACTGGTGCCCAGATTTCTGACCCACAGAATCTGTGAAAGATAAATATTGTTTTAAGTTGCTTAGTTTTGAGGTGATTTGTTACGCAGCAATAGATAATTAATGCATATTGAGTGAGTACTTAATCAGAGTTTCCTTACCTGTAAAATGGGGATAATAAATGACCTCTTAGGTACTGTTGCTATGGGGACTAAAGGAGAGAAAGATGAGTAAGAAATGATTTATCCTATCAAGGAGGGTATAGTCCAACTGGAAGCTTTATGTCAGCTGTGGAGCATGTGTGGCGACATGGGATGGGAAAGGCCTGCCCAGAAATGAAAGCAGTGTAAACAAAGGTATTGTGATGGACAGTGCATAGCAAGTAGTTCGAGGCACAGGAGTTTGTGGAAGGAGAGGCACAAAGTGAGGTTGGGACCCAGCCAAGGCCAAACCCTTCAGAGGACATGTCTATCCTGAGAAGGGGACTGAGGTGTTTCTGGGGGCAATGGGTGCATCGGAGTGTTTTGAGCACTAGAATACAGGGGTGGCAAAAACAAGTTTACAATTGTTCATATGGAAAATAGCACACCAATTAATAAATAATATAAGAATATACTCTATTTCATGTGCTCACAACTGTAAACCTACTTTTGCCCCACACTGTACTTTGGAAGGGGCTGGAACAACATAAGATTTTAAGTTCTAAACTAATGGGATACATCCTTAAATTGCTTTTACTTTGTATTTTTAAAGTACATGAGCAATATATGTATTCTTGTTCTGAACAGTTAATAGAAAGTAAAATCATTCTTTATATTTTATTTTTTTGCATTTTCTTCTTTTAAAATTTTTTTATTGTTATTTTATTTCAGTTGCCCTCATTTTCCCCCTTTTGCCCTCCTCTGCCCATCCCATCCCCCGCTCCCACAGTCAAGCCCCACACTGTTGTCCACATCCATGAGTCATTCACACCTGTTTTTTAACAAGTCTTTTCCCCTTCTTTCCACCGTTACCCCCTCCTCCTGCCCCTCTGGTCACTGTCAGCCTATTCCATGTTTCCATGCCTCTGGTTCTATTTTGTTCATTAGGTTCCTCTTATAGGTGAGATCATACGGCATTTATCCTTTCCTCTCCCCCGGGGCATCCTAGTTTCAATCTGCGGTATCACACCCTGGGACAGAACAACCAGTGATGTGTCAGAGCTGGCTTCTGACAATGCTTGTGTTTAGGGACATCACATCAGTAGCTTGAAATTGGCTGGATTCATGCTACGTAAGTTGTCAAAGATTATAAATCAGAGCTCCACCCGCAAAGAGTTTTTTTAGAAGGATACCCCTGGTCATGTATATCTATTAAGACCCTTTTCTATTTATTTACATGTAAAAATTCATTTCAGACTGTGATCTAGAAAAATTAGTATAAGGTTTAGGGCATGAATCCAGGTATCTGGCAACTTGAATTCAAATCCTAACTCTATCTTCTGCTGTTACCTTGGCTGAGTTCTCTGAGCCTCAGTTTCTTTCTCTGTAGAATGCACATAATAGTAGAGCCTAACCCATAGATTGATAGGGAGGATTAAATGAGTGAATGTATATAAAGGACTTGGAGCAGTGCCTGACATCCAGTAAGTCTCTCTATAAAGTTTAGTTAATGTTTTTAGCATAAATGGGGTCATACTTAGCTGATGTTCTACAACTTACTTTTTTTGAATGATGCATCTTGGAGCAATTAGAGATTAGGTTTCCTTTTTTTTTAAAAAAATTAAGCTTTTATTTTGAGATGATTGTAAGTTCACACACAGAAAAAACGAAGAGATCCTGTGTGTATCCTTTCACAGTGTCACCCAATGGGAACATCTTATAAAACTGAGGTTCAATATCAAAACCCAAATGCGGACATAGTTACAGTCAAGATAGAGAACCTTTCCATCACTGAAGGGACTCTGTGTCGCCCTCTTAAATCTGCACTTACTCCTCTCCTGTCCTCACTCCCTTTGTAAACCCAGCAACTATTACTTTGTTCTCTATTTCTACAATTTTGTGACTTCAAGAACATTATGCAAACAGCATTTTATAGTATGTACCCTCTTGGGATTGACTATTTTCACTGAACACACCTCTCCGCACATTCATTCTGCTGTTGGATGTATTAGTAGATAAGTCCTTTTTACTGTTGAGTAGTGTTCCATAATGTGGGTGTGCCAATGTTTGTTTCCCTTTGTTACACATTGAAGGACATCTTGCTTGTTTCTATTTGGGGCCATTAAGAATATTATGAACATTCAGGTACAGGTGGGCTCTGAACTTCCTCAGCTCCAGTTTCAGGATGTGTAGGAGAAAAGGAAACCCAGGACACTGGCTGCCGTGCCATGCCCCTGATCGTAGGCCCCCAGGTGATCTGTCTTCTTCCTTTCTTTTTGAGTTTCCTTATGGTTGTTTCATATATAATGTCCAGTGTTTTTGGTTATACTTAGCAGGAAAAATAGGCAAAAGTATGTCTATTTACTTTTCCTGGAAGCAGAAGTCCCAGCATCCTTTCTAATTGCTGAATACCAACCTATAGTATGACTATATGCATATATAATAATTATTTCATCCATATCCCACATTTTCCTAGATTTTTACTCTATAAGCTATCCTCCACTGAATGGCCTTGTATACCTATAAGGATATTTTTCTATAATATTAATCACAGTGGAATGGGATTGCTTGGCCAAAGGGTATAAATCGTATATTTAAATAGATACTCTAAGGTGTCCTCCAAAAAAGCTTTCCCAGTTTACACTCCCTTATGAATAATACCCTGTGGGCATTGAAAGCCAGCTCTACCCTCACCTGATGTTTAGTGGGTACAGTGGAATAAGTGAGGCATACTTATTGTGACCTGGATATGGGCTCAAATATTGGCTCATCTGATTGTGGATTGTTTAAAAAGGTTGATGGGGGCCTGACGAGAGGTTGGTGTCACAGCTGTTACTCTACTGTACCAGTGGTGAGGTCTTCTTGATTGGATGAGAGACCTGTGCCCACTGATGGGAAGACTCAGATTTGAGCCCTCACACCTTCTCTCAAACTTGAGACAGAAGGTTTGGTCAGCTGGGGAATCAGCTTGGATTCAGAGCCAAGAAGAAACCAGGCCAGAGGTCTAAACCTGGAGTCTCACTAAGGTCAGGGAGAGGGTAGGGATTACTTTTGCTGTGGGGAAAGAAAAGGAGTGATAGGGAAAGGAAGAGTAAGGTTCCCAGAGAATCAAGACCAAAGCCATGAAGAAGTGATCAAGCCAGGGGGCATCAATTATATAGATGTGTATCCCTGTGGCAACAGGCAGACACATTCCTGCCGGATAGTAAGGCCCAGAGTCATTCATGTGGGTATGGGATATTGGGAATAGCCTGAAAATCAAACTGCTAGAAGAGCCCTGAGATAAACTGCCAGCTTTTAGGTGATAATAAGATGAAAGAGAATTTTGGATCTGATTCTTGACAAAGGGACAGGATTTCAAAGGAGTGAGAGCATTCTAGAAAAGTGAAGTACTAATTGTATGAATTTTGTTTGCTGTGTAAACAACTTAAAACAACACATATTTATTATCTAACAGTTTCTGTGGGTCAGGGATTTGGGGGCACCTGGATGGGGTTCCTTGCTTAGGATCTCAGAAGACTGCAATCAAGGTGTTGACCATGGCTGGGATCTCACCAGAGGTTCATCTGGGGCAGGATACACTTTCGGGTTTCATTGAGTTGCTGGCAGAATTTCTTGGGGGCTGTAGGATTCATGACAACTTGCTTCTTTAAACTGAACAATGGAGATGGACTATGGAGGGAGGGAGGAAGAGAGAGAGAGATGAGAGAGAGAGAGAGAGAGAGAGAGAGAGAGAGAGAGATTCCAGTCTTACATAGCATAATATATCCTCTTTGCTATATTCTGTTCATTGGATGTATACACCCAAGCATAGAATAATACAAAGATATGGATGCCAGGCACATTGGAGATCTCAGAGACCACTTTGTATAGTCTGTCATAGTAGCAAAGAAAGATATGGAGGGATATTAGAATACTGGGTTCAAAAAGAGAAGGAAAGAGATAAATTGGCTGTTAAAGAATGTTGAAGATCAGGATGGATCTGAAGTTTAGTGCTGCATTCTAGGGAGCCTTGAAGGCCAGTCTGAGAGATTTGTCCTTTTGGCACTGTGGAGCTTATTAAAGGACATTTCTATCCTTGGCCTCATGAAGCCAGCACCCTTGCTGAGAAACCCATTTTTGTTTTTAATTATATGCTCAGATACTCATTTTCCAAGTAACCATTTCTTTTTAGAAGTGTTTTATAAATACAATGACAATTGGGACTTCCGGTCAAGATGGAAGTGTAGGTAAGGTAGTCATGTGTTGTCTCCTTGTGCAACCAAAAAAGAATTATAACTAACCTCAAAACAAAAACACCCAGAACTTCCAGAAAATCAGACTGGAAGTCTGACAAATGAGGATTTTAAAAAAGCCATATTCATCTAAACATGTAGGAGTGGTGGAGTTGTGGAGTTAGGGTGGAGGGTACCCAGTGTGGTGCGGAGAGGTGGCAGCTGTGGCAGTGGAATGGGTGGTCCCACATTCACATGTGGTAGATAAAAATCAGGAGGGATAACATGGGAGAAAGCAATCCCAGCCCCAGGCCAGACCATCCAGCCCAGGGTTCCAAGTGCTGGGAAGATAAATCTTCAAAAATTCTGGCTATAAAAACCAGTGCAAATTGAGATGGCAAAAGAAACTGCTGGTTTCTCAGGAGGGTCTGTTCAATGGGCATTCATGGACTTAGAATTTATGCAAACCCCAACCACATGGAATTACCACCAGTGCAACAGCTAGAATGGCACCAGTTGCATATGGAAAGAGGGTAAAGTAACTGGAAATAATGTGAGTGCTAGGCAAATCTCCAGAAGACAGGCAGATACCTTGTCCCTTCTCTGACTCTTTTCACCACACAGAGCCACAAAGCGGTGAAATGGGGTTGCCACAGCCAGGCAAATACCTAAGTCTCCTCCCCATACAACTTAACAGGTGTGCTAAGACGGGGTGTCAAAGCAGCTCTACCTGATACACAGAAACAAACACAGGGAGGCTGCCAAATTGAAGAGGAAAAGAAATATGGCCTAAATGAAAGAACAGAACAAAACCCCAGAAAAAGAACTAAATAAAATGGAGATAGCCAACCCACCAGAGGCAGAGTTCAAAACACTGGTGATCAAGATGCTCAGAGAACTCACTGAATATGGCAAAAAAAACAAGGAAGGAATGAAGATTACACTAAGTGAAATAAAAAAAAAATCCACAGGAAACCAGCAGTGAAGGGTAGGAAGCTTGGATTCAAATAAATGATTTGGGACATAAGGAAGAAATAAATATTCAACCAGAACAAAAAGAAGAAACAGGAATTCAGAAAAATGAGGAAAGTAAAAGACTCTGGGACAGCTCCAAAAGTGCCAAAATCCAAAGCATAAGGATACCAGAAGGAGAAGAAGAAGAGCATGAAATTGAAAACTTATTTGTAAAAATAATGAAAGAAAACTTCCCTAATTTGGTGAAGGAAATAGACATACAAGTCCAGGAAGCACAAAGAGTGCCAAACAAGTTGGACCCAAAGAGGACCACACCGAGACACATCATATTAAAGTGCCAAGGTTAGAGATAAAGAGAAAATCTTAAAAGCAGTGAGAGAAAGGGAGAGAGTTACCTACAAAGGAGATCCCATAACACTGTCAGCTGATTTTTCAAAAGAAAACTTGCAGGCAAGAAGGGGCTAGCAAGAGGTATTCGAAGTGATAAAAACCAAGGACTTGCAACCAAGATTACTCTATCCAGCAAAGCTATCATTTAGAATGGAAGGGCAGATAAAGTGCTTCTCAAACAAGATAAAGCTAAAGGAATTCATCATCAACAAGCCATTATTGCATGAAATATTAAAGTGACTTATCTAAGAAAAAGAAGAAGATGAGAACTAAGAACATTAAAATGACAACAAACTCAAAACTATCAAAAACTGAATCTAAAAAACAAAAACAAACTAAGCAAACAACCAGAATGGGAACAGATTCCTAGATATGGAGATCATTTGGAAGGTTATCAGCTGGGAGAGGGAATGGGGAGAATGGGAGAAAAGGTGCAAGGATTAAGAAGCATAATTGGTAAATACAAAATAGATAGGAGGATGTTAAGAATAGTATAGGAAATGGGAAGCCAAAGAACTTGTTTGCATGACTCATGGACATGAACTAAGGGGGGCGGGGATTTTTGGACAGAAGGGGCGTACTGGATGGAGAGGCCAAGGGAGAAAATGTGAGACAATTGTAATAGCATAATCAATAAAATATATTTTAAAAAATAAAATAAAATGACAATTGCATTTTAAAGTGAAGTATCTATGTTGAATGAACCTTGATCATTTTCTACAGTTTTGTCATTTGGGGAATTGTTGAAGCCAAACACAAAAATTCATTTTGCACTGAGAAGCCAGACAATACATAACCTTTTCAACATTTTCTTTAGAACTTGCGTAGGACTAATTGTAGAAGCCAGAATGTGCTACTTGCTAAATGCATCATGTCTCTATCCTTGCCTATGAGTGTCTGTTTAAGGGGCTATGATAGAAAAGAAAACATTCTTGTGGAACTATTCAGAAAGATAAAAATGTATGGAGATAGAGTTCATTGGACTGTATCATAAGTATCTCTCAAATATTTTTAAAAAAGATTGAAAAATAATAGCAGTGCCAAATGAGAAAGTTCCCTGTAGGCAGAATTTCTAAGCTTCTAAAGCAGTTTTTTGCATCATTTTAATTGTCAAATGTTTTGTGAACTTTCATGTAACATTGGTGTATTCCTGTGAGTATCCTTAGTTGGTAAAGTGTATATTGGCCAAAAGTACAACTTTTACAATAAATTTATAATTTATTGAAAATGATGCCCTGGCTGGTTGGCTTAGAGGATTGAGTGTAGCCAGCAAACCAAAGGGCCATTTGTTTGATTCCCAGGCGAGGGCACATGCCTGGGTTTCAGGCCAGGTCCCTGGTAAGGGATGTATTAGAGGCAACCACACATTGATGTTTCCCTCCCTCTCTTTCTCCCTTCCTTTCCCTCTCTAAAAATAAATAAATGAAATCTTAAAAAAAAAAGAAAAGAAAAGAAAATGACAACCACTTTGATGATTAAACCTTTCTGTCTGTGTGATGAGAACTCCTTTGGGAATTTTGTTGAAAGCTCTGAGCTTTTCTCTTGAAAAATGTTTATAGGCAAAAAATTTCATTCAGCTTCAGAGTTCATGAGCCCCTGGGAACATCTGTGGATTCTACATTAAGAAACCTTAAATTGTATATATTTGCAAAAAGTATATGATGGTGAGAGTACTATTGGATTGAAAAATAACACATGTATGACAGAGACAGAGACAGAAAGAAAGAGGCAGAGAAAAGCTCACACACATACTGACACACAGAAACAGTGAAAGAGAGAGACAGACAGAGAGGAACAGAGAGAGAGAGACAGTGAGACAGATTTAGAGAGAAGCAGAAAGAAAGACATGCAAACAGAGGGAATCAGAGAGAGACTCGCATAGTGACAGAGAAACAGGGAGAGAGGGAAAATCTGGAAGAGTGATACACACAGAGGCAGAGAGTCAGTTGGTCAGATTGCTGTGGACACTGACAGAGAAGCATGAAACAGGCAACGTGAGATGCAGAGACCTTGCAAGCCCATAAGCAGTCAGGGACACTCCTGCCTGCTGACCAGCAGTGGGATCAGTGATGTGCTTTATCATCATGACTGGGCTCTGAAGGGGTTGGTGGATGATTAAACGAAGAGGCAAGCCCTGTTGCATGAGTTACTTCCTGGGTATAAATTAGGTGGTTCAGAAAGGACATCAATATAGACCATGTGCCACCACTTATTAAATACTCATCTGGGACCGTGCTGCTGGGCTGGAAGGAATCAATACCTTTCAGCTTTCTAGGAGTTTCTGTTTAACTTCTGAAAATGTTTTGCTGAACTTCTGGAAATGTGTTTATTTCATCTCACCATGAACAGAAAGATGAACATCTAAAACAAAAACATGCTTTCAACTCTTCCGAGAAATTTGGTGTTTTTTCTGAATACCTGGTCTATGTATACTACTCTTTCATGGGGTATCAGCCAAGGCCAGCATTCACATCAAGAGAGAGATGGAAAATTTGATGTGCACCAAATTACCCACTGGTTCCTACACAGTAAATCGCTATAATTCATGCACTGAATGCTCAGTGCTTTTTCATGCCTTGTAACATGAAAGTGTTCGGAGTTTAAGATCTTGCTCAGAAAAGGGATAGCTCATGTCTTAGAACACATGTCCCTGATAAACATATGCTTTGAGCAGATATTCGATCTCTTCTACCTGCTGAGTTGATGAAAACTCTAAAGGATTTACCGGAAAGCCTCCTTTTCATGTGTCATCATCATGTTGCATTAGGATCTCATTTGTGTCAGAGGAATGACTTATTGTTCAATCAAACCTTAACATAAACAGTTTTCCAGCCACCAAAATTACACATCGATACTTCTGTCTGTACTGGGACCCACTAGTCGAGAAACTGACGATTAGCGAGTAGAAGCAGAAATAAAAATAAGTTTGATGGATTGTCGTCTATAAATAAAGATGAGGGTTTAGTAGATACTTATGTCATGAACCATCTTGAAGGGATGAAAGTGTACAATGATTGGCCAGGAAAGTGCATGACATGAAAGGATCTGAAAGACATTTTGGATGGAACAACAGCATTGACTAAGGTACCTGGGAATAGGAACTGTGTCCATCTTGGTGATATTATTTAACATGTTAAATTCAAAACAGTGTCTGGCTCTTAGTAGGTGCTAAAAATACATTTTTGATAAATGAGTAAACAAATGAATAAAATTAGTGTTATGCTAAACAGAAATATGAATGCATTAAAAGAAAGACCTAGAAAATAATGTTTAGCAACACAAAAACCACTCATTTTAAAGAGAAGGTTAATTGACTGAGAGATTTCAGAAAATCAGTGGTTGATAACATGAAATAGACATAGTTAGTTCCATGACTGGCAAAGGCATTTAAAAGAATCACTTAACTTGGTTTCTTTCTATACTATGAACCCCCCTATACTATTTGTTGAAATAAAACTTTTTGCCTTGATAACTAAGATTAAGGACCTTAACTCTTTGGAAGCAGAAAGGTTAGTCTGTGAAATTCAAACATACATGTAGTATGTAAAACCCTTTACTTTTCTAGTGAGATTAATATTATTCTGACAAGTGTGATAGTTGTAGGAGCAGCTATTAATAGCATTTTCCACTTTGTGCTGCACACTGTGCTACATGTGCTATATGTCTTATAAGCTGTTATTTAATCATCAAAGAATCTCCTATGCTAGAAACTATCTTTGTTTTCTTTATGAGAATGAGGTTCACAGAGGCTCTGCTACTTGCCCAAGATCATTCAGCTAGACTGTGAATGAAAGTTAATGCAGAAACACATTTCATTACATTCCCAATTACTCTTATTTGCAAACATTAACTTCAATGCTAGCTAATTTGTCTGTGACATAAATTCTTCACTGTCTGAGAATGTCCTGAATGAATTCTTTTATTCTGTGCCATGAAATATTTGCATGCATGTCAGTGTTGATATTAGATTATTAACTCTTACAGGAAGAACTGGCTCCTTGAACCTCTTTACGGAGTGCCTGGCTTTGTGTCCCCAGAGCCTGACATGTAGAATGTACTCCATAATTTATCCAGCAAATGAATGAATAAGTGAGCAAATGCCACAGATAAATTAGAACTTTTCCTTGGACTAATCAAACCACTTTCAAAGTGTCAACAAATTTGTGCCTTACATGCTCATTGTACACAAATTCAAAAGTATCAGGGAAAATGATTAAAAAGAACGTTATAAAGCTTTGGTAGTGGTGATGAGGTACAGGGTTCTCTTCTCTCTCTTGGGGCTAGGGGTGAGACCAGTGGCTTGTATCTCATTTCCTCATTGAGCACTGAAATTTGCAAATTCTTTTGGGAGCAATTATAAAGGACACTTTGGGGAAAGCTGTCCTTCATAACTTTTCTTTAATTATTCCCCAGACTTTTACTACAGCTTTTCCTTGAGGGTTAGTTAACATTTTACACTACAGTAGCCCATTTCCTTTATTATTCTTAACTTCCTTAATATTTGTGTTCATGTTCTACTACCCTCGCCTTAGACTTTCTAAATGTAAAATTGTAGATGGTGGGGATTCCTCATCTCCAAGCTTCTTATACATTAAAAATAAGAAGAATGACTAAGAATCAGGTTTGTATCTGACTGCTCGTGTGATGCTTGATTTTTTGTGTCAACTTGACTGAGCAACAGGATCAGACATTATTCTGAGTGTGTCTGTGTATTTTTGGATGAGATTAATATTTGAGTTTGTAGATGAGTAAGAAGATTGCCCTACCTAATGTGGGTGGCCCTCAGCCAATTAACTAAAGGCCTGAAAAGAATAAAAAGGCTGACCTTCCTGCTGGTAAGGGGGAGCTCATGCCTGACTATTTGACCTGGAATGTTGGCCTTTTTCTGCCTTTGGATTTCCTTCCTCTAAGAAACATTGGCTTTTCTTAGAGGTCAAGGCTGCCAGTTTTTCAACTAAAGCTTACACCTTAGTCCTCCAGCTTGCCGACTGCAGATCATGTAATGTCTCAGCTTCTATAATCATGTAAGCCAATTCCTATAATAAATCTACCTATACTATCTATCCATCGATGGATCGATCTATCTGTCATCATCATCACCATCTGTCTATCATCTATTATCTATCACCTATCTACATCTTTTTGGTTCTGTTTCTCTGGAAAACACTGCTAATACAGCTTGTAATTTTTTTTAAAAAAGCCTATAAAACTTAAATAAATAAGAAGCCTATTTATCTCACATGAGAATGAGAAACTGTCTGGGAACAGGCCGTATTGGTTCGACATGACAGCCCAGTGATGGAGACCCCAGCTCCACCTGTGTTCCTTCTTTGCCTGTTCAAGTGGTTTGCTCTCATGCTCACAAGGTGCCTGCTGCACATCTAGAAGCTACATCTGCATTCCAAGCAGGAAGGTGATGGAGGTGCAAAAGGTCAAAGGGGCTTTTGGGGAGTCTCATGCAGCAGCACAGTTAATACCTTATTGGCTAGAGTTATGCCGCATGTATACTCTGGCTTCTGAGGGTTTAGGAGGCAGACTATTAGCTCAGCATATTACTGCCACAAATACTTTCGGGTTCTGTTAGGAAGAATGAGGGGTACATATTGGGTAAGGCACTAGCAATATTCTCAACAAATTGTTAGATAACCATATCAGGATCAAAAGATAGGTTTCAGGACTTCACTGGCTTTGGAGATTTTGTGGATTCACAAGTAATTTGAAATTATATGCTACATGCAAGTTTCTCCAAGACCAGTGCCTCAAAAAATAATTTCACTTAATAAGAGAGTCATACATTACTGTGCATCTACCGAGTGCCATGCATACTGTCATTGTATGTTATAGATAACATACTTTCTGTATGTTATCTCTTTTGATACTACTGTCTCCATTTTACAAATAGAGAAAATGAACCTCAGAGGCACTTTACATTAGTTGTTTAAATTGCACAGCAAAGCAAGTAGAAGAATCAGGTTAGAACTCAGGTCCATCTTGCCCTTACAAAACTCTTATGAAGCTCTTGTTGTTCAAGAAAGAACATATATTTCACATGTCATAACATATATACTTTTAACTCTAATGCTTACTTAACACAGTGTTTTGTAGTTAATAAGCTGTTGTAAATATCTGTTGATCATATCAGTTTTTCTAGTTGCAGCCTTTGAAAAAGTTTCAAATTTTGGTTATTGTAATTTTTTATTTATCCAAGTTCAATTTGGTTCTTTTTTAACCTATAACATACTTTTTATAATTCACTGTACCCTTCATTTATTTTCAAATTTATATTTTATTTCATTAAATGCAGAACCATAACCTTTTATAATCTATGTCTGATAATTATAATATCTGAAATATTTAGGTATCTGTTATTTCTATTGGTTCTCACTTATCATATATTATTTCCTCATGTACTTATTGTCTGTGTGTTGCTCACTGCCTGTAAACAACTATTTGTGTGTGGAGTAGGGTGGAGTGGAGGTGGTGGGGGGAGGGTGGTTCCTTATGATTGAAGAGCTATTTTAAGTTAAAATCATAGTTTATATTTTTTGACCACTTAGATATTACAAAATTGGGGCTGTAAATCCTTGATAGAGCCTGCCCATGGTTTATATTTTCTTAGGGATAATTCTCTCTTTCCTTCTTCCTTTCTTTTCTCCTGCTCTGCTCACTGCCAAGGTACATCTCTCAAAAACTACTAGAATAGAAAAGTGGGGGTGGATATACTCCTGATTTATCCTTTCCCTGATGCTATAGCCTTCTGAGGCCTCAGCTTAATGCCTCTGGCAGGTGGTTTACAGACACACAAGGCTGAATGGGCCCCACACTTTAACTTTTGTTTCCTAGACCACATGGCCATCCAAAACACAGCTTAGTTGTTTCCTGATTTGCAAATGGCTCCAGAGCTAAAGTAACTATGAAGTTTTCCATTTACTTCTTTTATTTTAGTACTTATTTAGTATTTCCTTTCTATTTTGTCAGCTCTTTGAGGCTGTTAAAAGGATTTAAAATGTTAAATGTAGTGGTTTTAGTTTTTTTCAGTTAACCTGCTCTGTTATTACACCTTATCAACTTTTTAAAGAGTCATCTGTAATAATGTTATCCTTTTTATAATCAGAAAAAAACTAAGAGTTCAGGAATTTTAAAACTTTTTAAAACATATACCCTATTCTTTTTCTTTCTTTTCTTCACTGAGGTAATTTCTAGCTTCTTGGAATCCATATTTTTTCCCAATGTAACCATCACCTTCAGAGTGTGAAGAGGAGATGAAGTTAGTTTATGGTACCACTGCAATGAAATTTGGGCCTTAATCTTTATGGGATGTGGAATTGTTTACATACCTACCATTTTTCTATAAAATCAGCTGTATTGGCTAACTTAACCTATTTAACATGTTTCCATATAGAAAGTGACCTAAGCTGGATTAATCTGGTAGAAAAACCAGAGATATCCATAAAGAGGTAAATTGGGAAGGGAAGCATGAGCCACCCACTTCCTTAACATGAATGCAATTCCAGACGGCATAGATTTTGCAAGTCCTAAAATGAAGTTCTGTCATTTTAGCTTTTCATTAACCTTTAGTTGTATCATTTCATTCTTCATGAAATGCACTTAGGCCCTCTGTTTTGTTAGTATGGGAAAGTTACATAAAATGTGTTATTCTCTGTTTAATAAATTTTGTAGGATTATAACTTTCTCCCTCTCTATTATAAATGTATTTTTTTCTATCTTTTTAAATTTTCTGTGGTCCTTTTTAAATATTTTATATTTATTACTCATCTGACGCATGCTAAATTTACTTTTTTTCTAAATGGAGATAGCTTTGTTTTCATTTTCTCATTATTTGGGTAATACATCCCTGTAAAAATGTAACAAACCAAAACACTTTTGTATAGCACTTTCCAGAGATAATTTCTATTGCTCTATTTATAATTTTAGTATATACTATTCCAAGTTTCTCTTTATTTTTCTCTACACATATGTAAGTTTGTGTGTGTAATATATATTTATATATATTTATAACATACATACAACTTTATATGAAGTGTGTATATGTATATGTGAATACACACACATATATTCATAAAAATGCAACCATACTTATTTGACTATATTAAGATATGAGAAAAACAGACTGTTCTTTATTAATAAAACATGTGTAGCCACATCTGTCTCTAAGGGTCGGCAACATTTCTTTCTAGATCAGATCACCTTTGCTTAGCAAAAGACATTAATAGGCCATTTATCAACAAAATGATGAGTTCTGCACTTGAAGTAGAAAAAGAAATAATGAGAACTAAATTCTGCTCATAATGAAATATGAATCGGAGAGCTCTCAGGAGCCACTGTGGAAAGAGGCGAATGGGGCTTGGAGGAAGGAGAGCTAGCCAGCAAAGTAGCTGGCAGTTGCAGAGGGTTAAAAAACCAAAAAACAAAAACCAAAAAACATGATGGACTGAATCCATACTTTAGTCAGTCTCTGTGATGAGTGAGTACCCAGGTTTTCCACAACTGCCCCATCACTCTTTCCTAAACCATCTGTAGAGGAGATTATACATTATCTTTTGTCTTCATTCTTTGTGGTGTAAACGCACAAGGATGTGTCCAATGTGGCTTGACACTCTTCAGAAAAAGCACAAGCAATGAAGGGATTCTGAGCAAAGCAGGAAAGTTCAGCAAGAGTTAGAATTTGGAGCCAGAGCTGGTGAGAAGACAATAAACTGGGACTGAAACTCAGACGCCAGTTCCTGATCACTAGTGTCCTGAGTATAGAAGCCTCATCCTTCCCACATACCACCCCCACTGACCCAACCTGTGTATAGCCCAGTAGCAACATTATTCCTTAGTCATTTAGGGATTTCTCAACTCCATACTGCATCCTCACCTCATACCTGTTCTAGAGCTCCCCAAACCAGCTTTGATGGGCTATTAGCAAGTGCCATCTCTCTTTTCACATCATATAAGGTAGGACATTTTGAGCCATTCTTATCATTATTCAAAAAGTAATATTTGAGAAGATTTGGGTGAGGGCAGCCTCAAATGTTAGAAAGGGGACTTTCTCAAATTGGCTAATAAAGTGCCTGGTATACACTAAGCCCTAAAAAACAGTAGCTTATTTGTTTACTTATTTTTTACTTTGTATTGATCCAAGAAGCTATTGCCATGGGAGGCGCGATACATGGGGTTGAAGAAACAGAGATTGGTAAAAAAAAATGTATATAGTGCCATTAGAGCCTAGATTTTCTGTTCTACCCTCTTAGACAGTAGACTACCCTTCCCTGTCCACCCCTGACAAGGGACTGGATTTTTTTTTTTCTGGAAAAATTGAATTGAGAGTGGCTTATTGTGTCATCATTCTGCACTGCAACTAACTCCATTCTTATATAAAGCAATTCCAATTTGCCTTTTTACTACCTCACTTTTTAGTAAGAACAGCAAAGGATCACCACACAGTTGAGAAAAGCCTTCAACTTAGCAGAGAGAGACATTTTCAAAAATAGCAGCGGCAACAACAGAGAGTAATCAACATCCTCAGTGATGTTAGAAGATATTGCATCTGTGATGTGAGAACAAGATGCTGTAAAAATGAAAAACCTAAGTAAGAGAAAAGACTTTTAGAAATTAAATACTGAACTGAAATGGAAACAAAAGCTGAAATGAAAAGTTTTAGCCCAGACTGATGTGGCTCAGTACATCGGGCATCATCCTGTAAACCAAAAAGTTGCTGGTTCGATTCCTGATCAGGGCACGTGCCTGGGTTGCAGTCCAGGTCCCTGGCTGGGGATATGTGAGAGGCAAACCAATTGATATTTCTCTCCCTCTCTTTTTCCCTCCCTTTCCCTCTCTCTAATAATAAATAAATAAAATATTTAAAAATAAGAAAACGAAGTTTTATAGAAGAGTATAACAAAAAAGGAAAGAAAGACAACTGATAAAAGATAAGAAAATCAGAGAATGATTCCAGGAGGCCCAAAATACAAATAATAAGAATTTCAAAGAGCAAAACTAGAAAAAAGAGGGGGAAGGAAAATATGAAGTGATTAAGAAAAACATCTGGAAGTGGAGGCGGTGAGCTCCAGAATGAAAGGGACCCCTGAACAGTGTTGTAGTTTAAATAATGTGCACCCAAATTTGTCTTCATAAAGAACATCAGAATATGACCTTATTTGGAAATAGCCTTTGAAGATGTAATTGATTAAGTTAAGTTGAAGTCATGCTGGGTTAGAGTGGGTCCTAAATCCAACAAATGGTATTTTTATAAGAAGGCCATACAGCAGCACAGAGGAGACACGCAGAAAAAGGCCATGTGACAATGGACAAATTGTCATGATATAGCGATAAGCCAAGGATTGGCAAGGATTTCTAGCAATCACCGGAAGCTGGAAGAGAGGCATGGTACAGATTTTCCCTCAGAGTCTCCAGGAGGAACCAAGTTTTTGGTATCTTGATTTCGGACTTCCAGCCTCCTGAACTGGAAGATACTAAATATCTGTTGCTTTAAGCCACCCAGGTTGTGCTTTTTGTTACAGCAATCCTAGGGAACTAATACAAATCTCCAGCCCTATATATGAGATTAGACCCACACTAAAAAATAAAAAATCACAATGTTTTAAAACCCCAAATTAAAGAATAAGTTCTAAAAGCTTCTAAAGGGGAAAAAATAAGTCACATGTAGAATCAGGATGTTCTCATCATCCGCAACACTGGAAACTTGAAGCAATCGACCAACAAAATTCTGAGTGAAAATAATTCTCAAGCTAAAATTCTACTCAGTCTCTCAAATAAGAATAGACAAATGACACTGTCATACTTGCAAGGGCTTTTAGGGTAGCCTCCCCAGGAAGATTCTGGAGGGTATGCTCATATCAACAACTGGGTAAACAACTACAAAAGCAAAAGCACAGAAGGCTGTGAAAGAAAAGACCCAGAATGTCAGTTGATCAGCACACCTAGAAGGGAAGGTGCAGAATGGAGAAAAAGGGGTGGAAAGCTCTGGGAGGAAGGTGTTTGGGAAAGAAAAATATGGAACTGATGTGTTCAAGTACATGGAAGATATTATTCATAGGTGTGTGGCAGAGATGTTGCAGAATTTGGGAAATATTAACAATTTGTACTTAGAGAACTTTTCGACACAGGGAAAATGGTCTGTTTTGGAATCACTGAGAGACAGTACAATGATATTAAATCAAGTAGACTTGACTTTGAGTGATTTAGGAGATTTTTCATGATAATTTTTAAGACAGACAATTTTTTCCTTACTTACTAAGAGACTAACCCCATGGGAGATAGTACTCTACAACAAAAGAGACTATTGTTGCCAGATTTAGCAAAAACAAGCAGGCAAGAAACCAAGGAAACCACCAAATCAAGCAAACAAACAATTAAAGACCCAAAAACCCCCAAAATGCAAACAAATCAGGATGACCAGTTACTTTTCTATTTCAGATAAGCAATATCTTTTTTAGTATTAGTAAATCTCAAGTACTGCACAGGATAGGCTTATACCAAAATAATGTTTATTTTTTTATCTGAAACTCAAATTTAATTGGGTGTCCTGTATTTTATGTGGCAACCCTAATAGAGGCTCAATAGATAATTGTTGGACCTCTTTTCAAAAAAAAAAATCCATTATGAGCTGTCATCCAAGAATTATCAAAACCTGCTTGCAATCTATCTCTATTTTAAAGCTCTATCAGCTTTTGGAATTAATGAGTCCCATAAGGTGACTAACGACCTACAGCTCCAGAAGAATGTCTATCTATGCCGCTCTGTCTTAAACTTATCTGTAGCTTGATAATGGCCAACTAATGACTTGGATGGAAAACTTTTTGAACAAATTCAGGTACAAGTCATGGTAAACAAATCTGATTGCATTTTAAAACTTTGGTGGGTAAAGAAAGGATATATGAAATTAAATATCATGTCTGAATAAGTTGGCACATATTTGGTACAGGGTGGTGACCCTGTCTAAAGATTGTCAGATGTGAAGTTGCTCTTGTCCTCCCTTTGAACTCAGGCTCAACATCTTAATAGTCATGGCTGTCACCAATCAAGCTTTTATCCTATGTCAGTCCATTTTTTTTGTTAGAGTTGTTCCCCAGGACCTCTTTCACCTTTAATATAATTGCTGAGTAATTCATTCTCTTCATTGACAATTAGCTGGTCAGGATTTGTATGCCCAGTTTTCAAATTCTTTCCAGAATTCAACACTTCAAACAGCCTGGAGAAATCAAAGAAGCCATAAAGTGGTCAAGTGTGTGACTACGTTCTTTCAATTATTTCCAGCATGGTAAAGATTCTATCTGTAATGGACTTATGAGTATTAAATCTCTAAGTTTATTAAGTGTTTTTTTTGTTATTAAACAACTTTTTTCTGAGACTAAATGTATTCTAGTATAATTACTTCCCTAGCTTATGCTATTGTTTTCCTTCTTCCTTGCATTTTAAAAGGCAGAATTATTTTTTTATCTGAAATAAAAACTAAGTTTCTCCTCCTAACTTTCATCTCTTTGATTTCCCATATCTATTCAAAATGTCAATAAACTTCTCTGTCCCAATATTTTTGGCTTCTAAAAGCTTTGTAGCTTCAGCAATTTTATTCCTTTCATTTTTTCAATTTAGTATATTTTGGTCATTTTATTCATTTTCTGATGATTCACCCCAAACTAAAAAATCCAAAATAGTTTGTGTTTATAAACATGTGCATGTGTTTCTAAAGCAATAGATTTGTTGGGAGAGAACAGAGATACTGAAGTAAGGTGCTGGATTTTGTTTAAAGGTTCTATGGGCATATCTGAAGGACAATGAGATGTTTTGGAAAGTAGACAAGGCTAGAGAATATAAATACAGGCACTGCATTCATGTGTGAGTGTGTGTATGTGTGATTCTGAACTGAAAATAATTTTGTGGTAGAAAGAGCCATACAGGTCCATATTCTGAATCAATGATTTGCTGTCTGCGTAATTAAGAGTAAGTCACTTTAGCTCTTCTGATCCACAATTTCCCCAACTTTAGAACAGTGACAACAGTATACATTATGTAGATTAGGCTCAGATGGGATGAGTATAAAGAATGTGTACAGCATTTTCCACAAACTCGTCACATAATAAAATGTAGCTACTTAGAAAACACTTCCACACAACAATATCATGTTTTAGATCAACACCATGCCTACCTCTCAGCCTTACGGAATTGGCAGAAAATATCTCCACATTAGCATAGCTGAATTATTTTATGCCTCAGGGTTTCTAGTTGGACAAACAGGGCTTAGAATTCAGGGATTTGGAAGCTCTTTGTAATAGACCACCCCACATCACAACTCCAATGGTAAGGAGGTTTTTTTTTTTTTAAAAAAAAAATCATTTGCTTTCTTTGAATTAATTTTTAAAAGTCCTCTGAATTGTGCTTTCATTTGATTATCTGAGATGAAGGGTCATTTTTTAAAAGAATCTGTCTTGTACTTCTGTTAGCTTTTAAAAACTTTTCCTCTGTAAAATATACCTCTAGAGTCTCTCTGGCCCCACAAAGAATGTAAAATAATTACAAAACATCACATTTGAAAAATGATTCATTCTATGATACATGTTGATGAGCATATCTGTGATCTGGAATGATGAGAACATTTGTTGCTGCCTACTGAGAGCAAGGAAAAGTTACTCTGAATTACCACGGAAGGAAACGCTGGGCAGCGTAGTCACTTGGAGGGGGAAGTGAGGTTAGATGTGGGTGGGGGCGGGGACAGTACACTCTGGCTCAGTTGCCAAGTGGGTTTTGGGGGTTTATTTTGGGATGTTTTGGTGCCCTTTAAGAGCCTCCATCAAGGTGAAACCAGGTTTCTCTTACCTGCCGCTCTGAGACCTCGTATAAACACGGTTAAATGCTTCCGATGGGCAGGTGTGCATTTGCCCAGGGGCTTGTCTGCAGTTTTTATCTCTGATCTCTAGTAAATTATGATAACTCTTCTCAATTATCGAGAAAGTATTTCACTTTGAATGGATTTAACCTAGCAAGTGTGGAAAAAATGACCATGTTTTATGGGTGATTTTCTGTCGGTGAATTCACTGACTGTGGCAGAACCTATCAATTGCTTAAGAAAGACACGGACATTTCTTTTTTGCCAAGTCAGAACCCAGATTTTATTTGGGCAATGATGTGTCAGGGCCTGGGGGGAAGGGGTGCATCATGATAGGTTTAAGCTATAAATTTACCTCCTACCCTTGTACTAAGATAACCTTTGACACAGTTCTAGCCAATTAGCTATAAATGAAAGTCTGCTGAAGCCTCTTGGAAAGCAGAGCTCCTGGGCGCCACCCTTCCCTCTTCCTGCAGAGAGGTTGTGGTGTCAGAAACTACAGCAGCCAGCTTGTAACCATGAGCATACAAGCATAAGAAAGCCAAACGGTTACCATCGGGATCAAAGTGAGCAATTATCTACTTTTATGTTTGTTGTTTGAGCCAGGGAGAAATTGGGTTTTCTATTACTTTGAGCCCAAAGCACTCTTGACAGCCCTGTCGGGTTATTTCCAGGGGGTAGATTTTGTATCTTTTTTTACTTTACCTTCTCATATAATGCTAATTTTCTAATTCCTGCTTTGGATTAATTTTTAAAACTTTGATTCATCTTTCCCATGGTATATATGTGGCAGCACAATTAAATAAAGATGTTATTGAACTCAGAAAGCTTGAATGTAATTATCATGCTTCAGTGGCATGACCATCATTGAATATTTAAATTTTGAAGCCTCAGTTTTCTCATCTATAAAATGAGGTCAATGATGATAACCATATGAACAATGTTAATAGTAATTATAGTTACATATATTGCTAATTTGTGGAATGCCAGACACTGAGCTAAAGAAATTTATTTGCATTATCTAAGTCTTCTCAGCATAACTATAATGTAGATAGTTAAAAAATTTCTAGCATAGAGAAAACAAATTTGTAAAATTTAAGTGACTTGCCCGAAGTTATGTGACTGTGAAATTACCTCTTTTAGGTAATTTCATCAATGTCCAAGTTAGCCAGCCTCTGAAAGGGCCTTGCTGCTCCTGGCCCCCTGACACCTTTGTGAAGTGACCTCCTATAATGCTCCAGCTTTAGTCCATGATGAAGAGCCCGCAGCAGAATGCGTGTTGTCAATACTGCGATCAAGTTATAAAAACTGCGGCTTTGATTTTGGGCTTTCGCTCCCCATCATCATTTGCTTGGGGGAAGCCGACTGCCATGTTGTGAGGGTTCACAGAAGCATACAGAGCAAGTCCATGCAGCAAGTCCACGCAGGTGCCAAGGCCCGCCAACAGCCATGACCACCCACACCCAGAAAGCAGGTTCTCCAGCCCCAGCCAAGGTCAAATGCCTGCAGTCCTGGTTGTTAGCAACTTCACGAGAGACCCTGAGTCAGAATCACCCTGCTAAAGTGTTCTCGAATTCCTAACCCACAAAAATGGTGAAATAATAAGTGTTTGTTGTTGTAAGATGAAAAGTTTTAGAGGTACTTTTCTATGGAGTTATAAACAACCTATATTGTCATCTTATCAGGGAGGCTTTCCCTGGCTACCCTACTTAAAACTGTCCTTCCTCCCCAGCTCTTGTCACAGAACTCCTTAGCTCTTACCACCCCTGGGTGAGGGCTCTGAGGATAGCAGATTCTTGTCTGTTTTATTTAGTGCTGTATCCTCAGCACCCAGAGTAGTTCATGGCATGTAGTTGGAGCAATCAATATTTGTGGAATGAATGAATGAACATCCTGCTCCATAATCTGTATTCTAAACAGTCTTGCTCTTACTCTTACCTGTCTCACATGAAAAGTAATATATGAAAATATCTGCCAAAATGTCTGACTTTTGTTTTTTGAATCTGAATGACACTTTTTTTGAAGAATGCCAATTTTAAGCCATATTTCTCTCAATACTTACCCTTACTATATATGTCTTCTCAGTCTAGAAATCAATAAAATGGAAGAACTTTTTGGTGGGATGTCTATCATAACAATAAATCTGAATTCTAATGCCAATTATACCTCTAATTTGCTTGTGACTTTGAAGGACAAAAATCTTTCCCATCTTATTCTCATCTCTTTTTCAAACATGGCTTGTTAGTCAACTTTGGGTTATTCTATAGAAAAAAGAAAGTCTTTTTATAGTTTCCTTGATAATTGTGCCTGTTCCTTCTTCAATTATATTCTGTTTCATTTATTATTGTGATCTTAGGGAAAAACAAAGGCCAGAAGTAGCATAATTGCTTGGTCTTGTCCTCAGGCCAAAGGTTAAGGGACTGTAGACTAAATATTTGAAAGGTTACAAAACTAGTTTTCACAGCCTCACATTGACACCACAGTAGAAGAATCTACCCAAGGCTTTGATCTAGAAGAATTGACCATCTAATGAGGTTTTATATTCGAGGCATTATCTGAGCCAACAAACCCTTCCCTGTGGCAGGTGGGGGAACTTGAGTATGATGTTAACGGCAGAGTTCAAGCTAACAGTTTTGAAAAGAATTATTTAAAACATACTTCTTGGCTTTTCAATACCAGCTATTTGTCCTCAGTTCTTTGTTCTAAGAAGCATTCATAATATTTAGGTTATTCCCTGCTTTTGTTAATATTCAGTTGTTCTGTTTAAGTAGTTTATACCCTTCAAGACTCTGAAAGTGACTTTTGTCAAGATTTCATGTTAATGGCTATCTGGAATCTTTTGGTCTTTATCTCACAGTCTTTCTCCCCGTCTCTTTCGCCTTCCATTTTTTATTCTATATGTTGCGATATAGAATAATTCAACCTACTTGAGAAAATATATTTTCAAAAAATTTGCTGGCTGACATAAGTGAAAAGTGTGGAGACAGAGCTTCAGATGTAGTTTAATCCAGAATTTTATGATATCGCTAAATACCCAGGTACTTTTCTCTGGGATTTGCCTCCCTGCCCCCTTCTGTGTTAGCTTCGTCCTAATATTGGATTTCTTATGGTTGCAAAAACTGTCACTCAAGTTCCTGTTTCAGCAAACCATATATCCAGAGGGGGGATATGTACCTACTTTCCTGGATTTCAAGCCAAAACATGAGGATCTGGAATAGTTTGTTACATGCTGGAAAGAGGCTACTTACTGGTTGACCTCTAATATCTAGTCTCCCCTTTTTCCCTAGTGATAGAATTTTAACTGGACACATATATGCCTGTCAAAAGATGGTATTTTCCACTTTCTTTGTTGTTAGTGTGGCCATGTGACTGAGTTCGAGCCAATGAAATGTGAGTGAAATTATTCTGTGCAATTTTGGTGTTTTGTCCCTAAAGTAAAGAAGAGGAAACACGGGAGCTTTCCTAATTGTAAGCAGTCTTGGGACCACACAGACAAAATCAGGACTCTACAAATGAAAGAACCACAAGACAGAAGAAGCTTGGGCCCCTGAAACCCCTAAAGAGCAGAGTCATCATACCAGCTTAAGTTTTATGTGATAGAGGAATAAACTTTCATTTTGCTTAAGTCACTGTTAATTTTGGGTCTCTGTCCCATTTACAGCCATCTCCTTTTAAAAATACCTATCAACTCCTGAACCAATTACTGACCAGGAGGATGAGATGTGTGGATTGGTTCGGCTGAGATCACATGCTCCCCTAATGGAATTTAGGGTGGAGTCAGCTTCCCAGAACCTTGTGGATTTCCAAATGCAAATGAAAGGCTATTGAGGAAAGAGAGGGAGGGAGCATGGGAAACTTCCACTAGTTGTCTGCTAAGCTTTCATTTTCTTTCTCTATTTTTCTGGTTTAAATCCCATGACCAACTATGTCTGCAACTTAGGTATTGTTGTTGGCTTTAGGTAGCCCAAACAGATAAACAGACAACAAAAACTAGGAGGTTGTCACATTTTAGAAAATGATTATTCTCAAATGATGATTTGGTGACAGCTGTGGAGAAGGAGCTGCTCCTTCGGAACAAGGGAAAGAATAAGATGTGTGCCTTATTTTGATTTTAGTATTTTTTGTGAGTAGAGGCTATGTCTTCATCATAATTGATATGCTCAATACGTGTTTGTCACTTGGATGTGTTTAATCACTGCGGCATTGAGAATTAAATAGACTCTGCAAAGTGAATCCTAAATGTGCCATTAACCTAGAAAAATGAGAGCAAGGAATATATTGTAAAAATATGGAAATAAATGCGACTAAAAGAGAATAAATTTCCCCATTGGCACAAAAGTGTAAGTTGTAGGACACATGAATAACAGAACATAGTTATATTTAACACATTTATGGAGAGAAACAAGAAATAGGGATAGAAAAATCTTAGAGTTGACATTCCCCAAGTTCACCTGCTTCCATTTAATTTCATGGTTTGCTTTCTCATCTGGAATTCAGGAATGGGGTAACTGACATGCTGAGAATTTGTTTTAAATATATATTCTAGAGCAGAAAGTCGGGAGGATGACTTGGAATTCAGGTCATTTTTCTGCTTTTCCACACACAACCTAAGGAGACCCATTTCACGGATTGACATAAATTGTTACCAAGTACCATTGCTTACCTTCATACTCTTCCTTGTATAGAAAATAAAGTGTTTTGGATTTCAAAGGACATTGTCCTTAGATTCTTGACTAGAGTTAAAAACTACCTTTAATAAAGCTTAAAATGTATATTAAAAATACAGGAAAGCTGGTGGAAGAAGACCCCAAAAGTGCTCTATCAAGAGAATAAAGCAAAGCCACTATGCAGAACAGCCCCCAGTAGATAATGAGGAAGTTGCTGTAAAGGTGCTAATGCTTATATTTGCAAAAGAATTTAAGCTATGTGCATTGTTTCAACTAAATATTTTATAATATGTCACCTTAGGCTATATCACACATCAGTCAAAGCACAGAGCTTTTTCCCACTGTCTCTCTTTCCATTGTGAGAACAATGTGCTTCAAACACTTGTTTAAACAAGGTTTATTGCTGTGCCAGGCAGTAGCAATGACTGCTGGGATACCATGCCAGAAAAGGGGGGAAAGAGTTTAACAGCTGAGTGGTTCCACTGCATTTAAATTTCCAGGTCAGGATTAAACATTTACTGGGCATCCTTGATTTTAGATGCTGTGCATATACTAGCCTGAGTTATTAATTTATGGATATGGGTGCCACATGTCTTGAATGACTTGCTGGCATCATATGGTGAAGTGACAGCTTCGTTTGGACTGGGCTGATAGCCACCTGCATGCAGCCCTTGGTTCTGGCAGTTTTTACAGACTATAGGGAACAACTTCCAGCCTTGGTTAGGAGCCCTTCTGAGAGGAAAGTTCATTCTCATGTTCCCAGGAAATCAAATAGAGCTTTTACTTGGTGTAGTGAGCCTGTGCCAAACATATAACAAGACCACTTAAGCAAGTGACTCCTGCTCTGAGCCTTCATGAGAGTCGTGCAGGGATCTTTGGCTCTGGACCGTGCGTAGAGTGCTTGGTCTTCTCAGAAGTGTTTGAGAGGCCACGCTTGGCATGAGCTGGGGAACCAGGGATGGTCATTAATGTACAGCCAAATATTTTGGAAGGAGTGGAATAAATTGAAGGGGAGTTGCATGACAGACTTTACAAGTCTCGGAAGCTCAAGATATTTTAAAAGATATTTATAGGCACATACTACAACCATAATTTATAATGGAACTAAAATTATATTTTTATCCAAACTGTCAATAATTTAATAACCTGTTCTATATAATTATAGAATACAGGATAGGATTTGCATTTAAATGTAGTGAATCTCAGGTTGTAGACTCTAGAAGTTTCTTTTTTAAAATTTATTTATGTTTTTAAAAAAATTTTCAAATATGTTTGTCTCTGTTTACCTGCCACCACATTACCCTGCCCCCCCAGACCCCCTTCCCCCAGCACAATCCTTCCCCACCTTGGCTTTCGTCATGTGTCCTTCGCATCTGTTCTTTGAACTGACCCTTCCCCTTCCCCTCCTCACTACCCCCTTCCCTCTGTCCCTCCCATCTCCATCACTTTCTTCTTTCTTTCAATGTTGCTGGTCATATTTTACCTTCCGGCTTGCTTTGCTGATTAGGTTCCACGTATAGGTGAGATCATATGGTATTTGTCTTTCCCTACCTGGCATATTTCACTTAGCATAATGCTTTCCAGTTCCATCCATGCTGTCATAAAGTGTAGTAGCTCTTTCTTTCTGCTGCATAGTATTCCCTCATCTTAAATGTACCATAGTTTTTGATCCAATCATCTACTGATGGGCAGTTCGGTTGCTTCCACCACTTGGCTATTGTAAATTGTGCTGCTATGAACATTGGGGTGCATAGGTTCTTTTGAATTGATGTTTTGGGATTCTTAGAGTATAATCCCAGCAGTAGAATTACTGGGTCAAAAGGCAGTTCCATTTCAGCTTTTTGAGGAAATTCCACACTGTTTTCCACAATGGCTGCACCAGTCAGCATTTCCACCAACAGTGTACTAGGGTTCCCTTTTCTCCGCAACCTCACCAGCACCAGTTGTTTGCTGATTTATTTATAATGGCCATTCTGACCAGTGTGAAGTGATATCTCATTGTGGTTTTAATTTGCATTTCTCTGATGGCTAGTGATGCTGAGTATTCTTTCATATGTCTCTGGGCACTCTGTATGTCCTCTTTGGAGAAGTATCTGTTCAGGTCCTTTACCCATTTTTTTAATTGGATTTTTTGTCTTCCTGGAGTGGAGTCATGTGACTTCTTTACAAATTTTGGAGAACAAATCCCTGTCTGAGGTATCATTGGCAAATATATATTCCCAAATGGTTGGTTCCCTTTTCATGTAGCTTATGTTTTCTTTAGCCATGTAGAAGTATCTTATTTTGATGAAGTCCCACTTGTTTATTCTTTCCTTTATGTCCCTTGATTTAGGGGACGTATTGGTGAAAATATTGTGGCATGGGATATCTGAGAGTTTCCTGTCTATGTTCTCCTCTAGGACTTCTATGGTGTTGTGATTTATATTTAAGTCTTTTATCCATCTTGAGTTTATTTTGTGTATGGTGTAAGTTAGTGGTCAAATTTCAATCTTTTGCATGTAGCTGTCCAGATCTCCCAACACCATTTGTTGAAGAGGCTATTTTTACTTCATTTATCATTCTGCACACTTTGTCAATATTAATTTACCACAGAGACATGGGTTTATTGCTGGGTTCTCTATTCTGCTCCAGTGATCTATGTGTCTGTTCTTATGCCACTATAAGACTGTTTTGATTACGGTGGCCTTGTAATATACTTTGATGCCAGGTATTGTGATCCCTCCTACTTTGTTCTTCTTTCTCAAAATTGCTGCAGCTATTCAGGGTCGTTTACAGTTACATGTAAATTTTTGAAATGTTTGTTCTATGTCTGTGAAATACACCATTGGTATTTTAATAGGGATTGCGTTGAATCTATAAATTGCTTTGGGTAGCATGGGTATTTTGATGATGTTAATCCTTCCAATCCATGAACAGGGTATATTCTTCCATTTATTTGTGTCTTCCTTAATTTCTTTCTTCAGTGTTGTACAGTTTTCTAGGTAAAGGTTTTTTACCTCCTTGGAAAAGTTTATTCCTAGGTACCTTATTTTTCTTGTTGCTATAGCAAAGAGGATTTTTTTCCTGATTTCTGATTCTGATATTTCATTTTTGGCATACAAAAATGCCTTTGATTTCTGAATATTGACTTAGTATCCTGCTGTTTTGCCAAATTCACTTACAAGGTCAAGTAGTTTTTTGGTGGAGTTTATGGGGTTTACCATGTACACTATCATGTCATCTGCAAACAATAACAGTTTTACTTCCTCCTTTCCAATTTGGGTGCCTTTTCTTTCTTTTTCTTGTCCAATCACTGTGTCTGGGACTTTCAATACTATGTTGAATAGAAATGGTGAAAGCGGACATCCATGTATTGTTCCTGATCTTAGTGGGAAAGCTTTTAGTTTTTGCCCATTGTGTATGAGGTTGGCTGTAGGTTTTTGTATATGGCCTTTATCATGTTGAGGTATGCCCCCTTTACTCCAACTTCACTGAGTGTTTTTTATCATAAAACGGTGCTCTAGCGTATCAAATGCTTTTTCTGCATCTATTTATATGATCATATGGCTTTTCTCTTTCCTTTTGTTTATGTGATATATTACATTTAATGATTTGCAAATATTGAACCATCCTTGTATTCCTGGGTACAGATGGTACAGGGTAAAAAGTAGATGATCTTTCTAATGTATTTCTGGATGCATTTTGCCAACATTTTGTTGAAGATTTTAGCATCTATGTTCATCAGTGATATTGATGTATAGCTTTCTTTATTGGTTGTATATTTATCTGGTTGTAGGATTAGAATGATGTTGGCCTCATAAAAAGAGTTTGGGAGTCCTCTCTCTTCTTGGATCTTTTGGAATAGCCTGAGAAGGACAGAGGTCAGCTCTTCCTAAAAAGTTTTGTAAAATTCCCCTTGAAAGTATCTGGTCCAGGGCTTTTCTGTGCTGGGAGTTTTTTGACTACTGCTTCAATTTCACCAGCTGTTATTGGTCTACTCAGGCTTTCTGCTGCTTCTTCATTCAGTGTTGGAAGGTTAGACTTTTCTAGAAATTTGTCCATTTCCTTGAGGTTTTCAAATTTCTTGGTATATAATTGTTCATAGTAATTTCGTACATTCCTTTGTCTTTTTGTCATATCAGTTGTTATTTCTCCTCTTTCATCTCTGATATTATCTATTTGGGTTTTCTTCCTCTTTTTCTTGATGAGTCTGCTTAAAGCCTTGTGGATTTTGTTTACCAGCTCCTAGATTCGTTGATCCTTTGAATTGTTCTTTTCATCTCTATGTCATTCAGATCTGCTCTGATCTTGATTATTCCCTTTCTTCTACTTGCTTTGGACTTTTTTTGTTGTTGTTTCCCCAGTTCTTGAAGCTGGAGGGTTAGATCGTTTATTTGAAATGTTTCCATCTTTTTGAAGTAAGGCTGTATTGCTCTTAACTTCTCTCTGAGGACTGCCTTTGCTGTGTCCCATAGGTTTTGGACTATTTTATGTTCATTTTCATTTGTTTACAGAAACTTTTTTATTTCCTCATTAATCACAGTATTGACCCTTTCATTGTTTATTAGTGTCTCCCTGAGTTTGAATGTTTTTGAATTTTTTCCTTGAGGTTGGTTTCCAGTTTCAAGCTTTTTTGGTCCAGGAAAATGCTTGTTCAGATTTCAATTTTCTTGAATTTGTTGAGGCTTTTTTTTGTGTCCTTTTATGTGGTCCATCTTTGAAACTGCTCCATGTGCATTTGAAAAGATGTATATTTTTCTTCTTTGGGATGAAAATTTCTATACATGTCAGCTAAGTCTATTTGTTCTTATGCGTCATTCAGTTCCATAATATCCTTGTTGATATTTTGTTTGGACGACCTATCCATTATTGACAGTAGGGTGTTAAAATCCCCAACTATCAGTGTATTGTTGTTGACATCTTCCTTGACATCATCCAAGATTTTCTTTATGTATTTTTGTGCTCCTATGTTGGGTGCATATAGGTTTACAATGTTTATGTCTTCTAACAGATTCATCTTTTGAGTATTATAAAGTGTTCCCTGGGTCTCTTTTTATGGCCTTTGTTTTGAAATCTCTTTTGTCTGATATAAGTATTGCTACCCCTGTTTTTTTTTTCCTCTCCATATGCTTGGAATATTTTTGTTCCATCCCTTTACTTTCAGTCTACGTAGGTCCTTTGTTCTGAGGTGGGTGTCTTGTTGGCAGCATACGTGTGGGTCATGTTTTCTTATCAATTCAGCTATCCTATGTCTTTGGATTGGGGCATTTAATCCATTTACATTTAAAGCTATTATGATAGGTGCTTATTCATTTTTTTCTCTTTGTACCTGTGCTCATCTCTTTCTCACTCTTTTTTCTTCATCTTCTTAAAGCAGTCTCTTTAGCATATCTTGTCGATAGTGCTGGTTTAGTGGAGGTGTATTCTTTTAGCTTTCTTTTGTCTGGTAAACACCTTACTTCCCCTTCCATTTTAATTGCAAGCCTTGCTGGGTAGAGCAGTCTTGGTTGCAGGCCTTTGATTTTCATTACTTGGACTATTTCTTGCCATTCTCTTCTGGCTTGTAGTGTTTCTCTTGAGAAGTCAGCTGTTAGCCGTATCAGAGTCACTTGTATGTTACTACCTGTTTCTCTCTTGCTGCCTTTAGGATTTTCTGTTTGCCTTTGATATTTGCCATTTTAATGATGCTATGTTTTGGAGTGGGCCTCATTGAGTTCCTCTTGAATGGGACCCTCTGTGCTTCCTGGACTTGTGTGACATTTCCTCTCCTCCAATTAGGGAAGTTTTCCGTCATTACTTTTTCAAATAGGTTCTCTATCCCTTGTTTCTCTTCTCCTTCTGGTATCCATATTATACGGATATTATTACATTTCAGGTTGTCCTGCATTTCCCTGAATGCTTCTTCATTTCTTTTTTATTCTTTTTTTATTTTCTTGCTCTTTATGGGAGCTTTTATCTACCTTGTCCTCCAGCTCATTGATTCAATTCTCTGCTTCATCGAGCCTATTTTTGATTCCTTCTCCTGTGTTCTTCAATTCAGAAATATTATTCTTCATTTCCCTTCGCCTCTTATTGATAGTTTCCATGTCTTTTTTTCATGCTGATATAGTTGGCAATAAGTTCTTTATAGTTTCCCTGTATTTTTTGGTATTTTCTCTGAGCTCACTGAGCTCATTGAGCTTCCTTAGAAGCATATTTTTGAACTCAATATCTGATAGTTTACTTGCCTTTATTTCATTTAGTTCTCTTTGTGAGGATTCCTTGTTTCCCTTCAATTGCGGGTTGTTTCTTTTTCTTCCCATTATTTATTAGACTCTTCTTTTTTTGCTTCTGCTTCTTAAATTGATCTGTCTTGACTTTTGACTTTGTGGTGTGAACGTCTATTGTAGGAGACCATTTTTTTTTCTTTCTTTCTGGATCTGCCTTTTATGATGTCAGCTGTTGACCCCGTCTGACCTTAGGTAGTCTTTAAGAGACTTCCAGTATTCTACTGTTTGTGTCTGTCCCTTCCAGTTGTTAATCTAGTCACTCTGCCCTCTGCAGTTAGGGCAGGGCAGAGTCCCTCCTGTAGGGGGGGCTAATGTGTCCTTTCAAGCTGCTGCCACTCAGGGTAGTCTGCCTGAACAAGATGGGTCTGCCATATGGGGGAGGAGTCAGCACTGGGATCCTCCCAGCTACTCCCTCAGTTCTCTCTAATGACTCTGTCACCAGACTTTCCTCGAGGGTCTCTAGACCACTCTGTGTCTTCTTAGCCAGGGATGTAGTATCTATGACTGCCACTCTGCACTTAGCACCCAGGCTTGCCCAACACCGGGCCAGGGCCAAGCCTACTGGGAGTGTGGCTATTGTGTCCTTTCATGCTGAAGGTGTTTTGGGGAGTGACCTGTTTGAGCAAGATGGCAGCTGCAGAATGGGGTGTGAGTCAGTGCCAGGACCCTGCCATCCACCTTCTCAGTTCTTTCCCCAAAACCACCCTCTCCAGTGTCTCCTCAGGCAGCTCCAGCCTACTCTGCCCTCGCCTCTGCCACAGGCCAGCTTAAGGGACTGCCACTACCAATTTTTATGTTGACCCTTTAAATGGCTCTTTGCGTCTCCAGCCACCTGTCTCTGCCAGAGAGCACCCTGCAGCATTTCATAGCTGTCTGTTGTTTGTGTGCTTTTTGGGCTCTGGTGCTGTAGGCTGGAAATCCCTGCTTATGGTTTAGATCCTGCTCTTCCATGGGGGATCCAAATGGCTGTTTCCAAATCCCTCTGGTGCTTCCCCCTGTGTCTACCTATTTCACCTTCTCAAGCCTCTACTGCACTCCTTACCAGTTAGGTTGTGTCGAAGCTGGTTCCTCTGTCTGTCCAAGGTTTTAAGGCTCCTCTGTTGCTATTGTTTAGTTGTTTTCCAGGTGATTTCTCCACAATTTAGTTGTAATTCCAGATTGTCCTTGGGACGAAGTCAGTGTGACTTCTTCTCACTCCTGCACCATCTTGAAGTCCTCTGTCTAGTGGAACTGAAATTAATACATGAGTGGTCTTTATGTTTGGGCAAAGAAAGCCCTTCACTTTGATGCAGGTAATCATCACATGGAATAAATCTGTGCATATTGAGTTATACCTGGTTCCAAATGAGTTAATACTGCAGGAAACAATTTTTTGATAGTGGAGAGAGACTCAGCATTGTGTACTCTGAGGGCCAGAAGAGGAAGTGTGGTGGGAGGAAGGCAGCTGCAGGTAACTGCCTGCCAGGGTCGTCAGGGTCATGGTCCTTTAAGCCTGAGGTTTCTTAAATCTTTTAATCTCAGAATCCTCTAGAGAGATTTAAGCATATTGATTCCTATCCCCTCCCCCATACTCATTGAAAGGAAGACTTGGGTGTGAGACCTTAAAACAAAGTCTTTGAAAAAAATCTCTGCAGGAGTTCTGAGGACTGGACAGGCTAGAGAACATGCCTAGAGCAGCACTGTGTAGTGGTAAACTGTGGGAACCTTGAGTCAAACTGTGTAAGGTTAATCTCTGCTTTGTTGCTTCTCAGCTGTGTTAGGAAAGAATGGTATCTTAAATTCTCTGTACTTCTGTGCTGTTGCCTGTTAGATGAGGGTAATAATATACTCTTCATTGTATTATGAGCTTAGCATAATGCCTGAAATGCAATCAATACTCTATATGTTATTATTATTAGTTATTAGGGCAATATTAATTTTCAGGAGTCAAAATCTATCCACACTTTCCTCATCCATCAAGATCCAAAACATAGTAATAATAGTAGTTAAGAATAATTTAGTATTTACTACATACCAGATTTTACAAAGTCCTTTCTGATAAATATATCATCATGGCATCACTACCACTTTCTAAAATAGGCAATATTAAAATGAAACTAGACCACCAAGTTACACCATACACTAGAAAAAATTAAAAATGGATAAAAAACTTAAATATAAGTTGTGATACCATAAAAATCCTAGTGAAAAACATAGGCAGTAAAATTTCAAATATGTCATGAAACAATATTTTGACGGATATATCTCCAAGGGCAAGGGAAATAAAGGAATAAATAAACAAATGGAACTGCATCAAGTTAAAAAGCTTTTCACAATGAAAGAAATCATCATCAAAATGGAAAGGGTACCTACTGTATGGGAGAACACATTTGCAAATGATACATAGGACAAAGCTTTAATCTCCAAAATATAAGAAGAACTCATATGACTCACCACCAGGAAGACAAACAATCCAATTTTTAAAAAATGGGCAAAGGGAGAGCCAAGATGGCAGAGGAGTAAGTGGAAGCTACACTAACCTTCTTCTAGGACTGATCTGTGATTACAACTATGTTGTAGAGAAATTATCCTGTATAGCCAATGGAACACTAGCCAGAGAGAAGCCTTATAACCAGAGACACACAGAAGTAACCACTTCACCATAACAAGTCTGGTAGGGAGTGCAGAGGAGGTGTGAGAGGAATAGCAGGGCTCCCATGGGTGGCCACTGCAGTTCCAGAGGGATATTACAGTGGCTGGGGGTTCCCACTGATAAGTATGGGGTGTGAACCCCAAGCTGAGCTCCCCATACTACAGCACCAGAGCCAGAAAGGAACCCAGATAACACCCAGCTATGAAAAGCAGCAGGGTTACTGTCTTCTAGAGACAGACAGCTACAGGCTCAGAGAGCCTGTTAAAGGGCCAATGCACAAAATTTCATTTGCAGCCACCTACTCTGGGCTCCAGCAGATAGTGGGGAGAATGGACTAGAAATGATTGAGGAAAGTCTGGGGTTGGTGGCCCTGTGGGAAGTCTCGCATAGACTGCCTAAGACCAGACAGAGACAACATCTGACCTCATCAGAGGCAGATCCAGAAAGTAAAAACAGCTGTCTCCTGTCATAGAAGTTCACACCACAAAGTCAGGAAGTCAAGACAGATTGACTTAAGAAGCAGAAGTAAAAAAGAAGAGTCTCACAAATAATGGGAACACAAAGAAATACCCCACACTTGAAGGAAAAGGAAGAATCCCAAGAAAAAGAACTAAATGAAACAGAGGCAAGTAAACTATCAGATACTGAGTTCAAAACAATGGTTCTAAGGAAGTTCAATGAGTTCAGTGAGCTCAAAGAGAATTACAAAAAACTAGAGGGAAACTATGAGGAACATATTGCAAACCATATCACCATGAAAAAGGACATAGGAACTATCAATAAACGACAAGAGGAAATAAAAAATACAGTAGAAGGAATCAAAAGCAGACTAGTTGAAGCAGAGGATTGAATCAGCAAGCTGGAGGACAAGATAGGTAAAAGCTCCCAAAGAGAGCAAGAAAATGGAAAAAGACCCAAAAAGAATTAAGAGGCATTCAGGGAAATGCAGGATAACCTGAAACATAATAATATCCATAATATAGGGATACCAGAAGGAGAAGAGGATGAGTAAGGAATAGAGAACCTGTTTGAAAAAGTAATGATGGAAAACTTCCCAAATTGGAGGAGAGAAAAAGTCACACAAGTCCAGGAAACACACAGGGTCCCATTCAAGAGGAACCCAAAGAGGCCCACTCCAGGACACATCATCATTAAAATGGCAAATATCAAAGGCAAACAGAGAACCCTAACGGCAGTAAGAGAGAAACAAGTAGTAACATACAGGGGCCCCGATAGGGCTAGCATCTGACTTCTCAACAGAAACTCTACAAGCCAGAAGGGAGTGGCAAGAACTAGTCCAAGTAATGAAAATCAAAGGCCTGCAACCAAGACTGCTCTACCCAGCAAGGCTTGCAATTAAAATGGAAGTCAAATAAGGAGTTTCCCAGACAGAAGAAGGCTAAAAGAATACATCTCCACCAAACCAGCACTGCAAGATATGCTAAAGGGACTGCTTTAAGACGACGAAGAAAAAGAGTGAGAAAGAGAGCAACACAGGTACAAAGGGAAAAAATGAATGAGTAGCTACCCATAATAACTTTAAATGTAAATGGATTAAGTGCTCCAATCAAAAGACATAGGGTAGCTGAGTGGGTGAGAAAACATGGCCTGCACATATACTGCCTACAAGAGACAACCTCAGAAAAATGGACCTACGCAGACTGAAAGTAAAGCGATGGAACAAAATATTCCAAGCAGATCGACAGCGGGATAAAAAACACACCAGGGCTGAACTACTTAAATCAGCCAAAATAGATGTCAAAACAAAGGACATAAAAAGAGACCCAGAGTGACATTTCATAATACTCAAAGGAAGAATGCATCAAGAAGACATAAACATTGTAAACCTATATGCACCCAATGTAGGGGCACTCAAATACATAAGGAAAATCTTGGAGGACCTCAGGAAAGATATAGACAGCAAGACATTGATAATAGGGGATTTTAACACCCCACTGTCAAAAAGGGATAGACCTTCCAAGCAAAAAATCAACAAGGACATTGTGGAACTGAACGATGAATTAGATCAAATGGACTTAACTGATATATATAGAATCTTTCATCCCAAAGAAGAAAAATACACATTCTTTTCAAATGCACATGGAACATTTTCAAAGACAGAGCACGTGATAGGACACAAAACAAGCCTCAACAAATTCAAGAAAGTTGAAATCAGAACAAGCATTTTCTCAGGCCGCAAGGGCTTGAAACTGGAAACCAACCTCAAGGAAATAACTCAAAAGCAGTCAAACGCATGGGGACTGAATAGCATGCTCTTAAACAATGAATGTGTCAATAATGAGATCAAAGAAGAAATCAAAAAGTTCCTGGGAACACATGACAATGAACACACAACAGTCCGAAACCTATGGGGCACAGCGAAGGCAGTCCTGAGAGGGGAGTTCATAGCAACCCAGGTCTACCTCAAAAAGATAGAAACATTTCAAATAAATGACCTAGCCTTCCAGCTTCCAGAACTGGAGAAACAACAACAAACAAAGCCCAGAGTGAGGAGAAGCAAGGAAATAATCAAGATCTGAGCAGAACTGAATGACACAGAGATTAAAGAACATTTCAAAGGATCAACGAGTCCAGGAGATGGTTCTGTGAAAAGATAAACAAAATCTACAAGCCTTTAAGCAGACTCATAAAGAAAAAATGGGAGAGGAACCAAATAAATAATCTCAGAAATCAAACAGGAGAAATAACAACGGAAATAACCACAGAAATACAAAAGATTATAAGAAATTACTATGAACAATTATATACCAAGGAATTTGAAAACCTCGAGGAAATGGACAAATTTCCAATTTCCGTCCAACACTGAATGAAGAAGGAGCAGAAAGCCTAAACAGAACGATAACAGCTGGTGAAATTGAAGCAGTAATCTAAAAACTCCTGGCACACAAAAGCCCTGGACCGGACGGTTTCACAGGAGAATTTTACAAAACATTTAAGGAAGAGCTAACCCAGGTCCTTCTCAGACTATTCAACAAAAATCCTAGAAGAGGGAAGACTCCCAAACTCTTTTGATGAGGCCAGCATCATTCTAATCCCCAAATCAGATAAAGACACAACAGGGAAAGCAAGCTACAGGCCAGCACTGTTGATGAACTTAGATGCGAAATCCTCAACAAAATATTGGCAAACTGCATCAGGCAATACCTTAAAAAGCTCGTCCACCATGATCAAGTGGGTTTCATCCCATTGATGCAAGGATGGTTCAATATTTGCAAAGACATCACATAAACAAAAGGAAAGACAAAAACCACATGATTCTATCAATAGATGTGGAAAAAGCGCTTGATAAGGTACAGCGTCCATTTATGACAAAAACAGCAGAGTGGGGGTAAAGGGGTCATACCTCAACATATTAAAGCCCATATATGAAAAACCTACTGCCAACATCATACTCAATGGGCAAAAACTAAAAGCTTTCCCACTAAGATCAGGAACAAGACAAGGTTATCTGCTTTCACCACTGTTATTCAACGTAGTATTGGAAGTCCTAGCCATAACGATCAGACAAGAAAAAGAAATAAAAGGCATCCAAATTGGAAAGGAGGAAGTAAAACTATCACTGTTTGCAGATAACATGATCGTGGACATAGAAAACCCTATAGAGTCCACCAAAGAACTACTCAACCTAGTAGTGAATTTGGCAAAACAGCAGGATACAAAGTCAATATTCAGAAATCGAAGGCATTTTTGTACACCAATAATGAAATATCAGAATCAGAAATCAGGGAACACTCTCATTTGCTATAGCAACAAGAAAAACAAAGTAGTTAGGAATAAACTTAACCAAGGAGGTAAAAAACCTGTACTGAAAAAATGATACAACACTAAAGAAAGAAATGAAGGAAGTAACTAATAAATGGAAGCATATACCATGCCCATGGACTGGAAGAATTAACATTATCAAAATGTTTATGCTCCTCAAAGCAATTTATAGATTCAACACAATCCCTATTAAAATACCAATGACATATTTAAAGACATAGAACAAACATTTCAAAAATTTACATGGAACCGTAAACGACCCTGAATAGCTGCAGCAATTTTGAGAAAGAAGAGCAAAGTAGGAGGGATCACAATACCTGGCATCAAACTACATTACAAGCCCACTGTAATCAAGACAGTCTGGTACTGGCATAAGAACAGACACATAGATCAGTGGAACAGATTAGAGAGCCCAGAAATAAACCCAAGTGTCTGTGGTCAATTAGTATTTGACAAAGGGGGAAGAAGTTTAAATGGAGTAGAAATAGCCCCTTCAACAAATTTTGTTGGGAGAGCTGGACAGCTACATGCAGTTACTGAAATTTGACCACCAACTTACACCAAAGAAAGAAAAGAAGAATGAAAGAAAGAAAGAAAGGAAGGCAGACGGAACCCTTATCTTTTGTGACAAAATGGATGGATCTGGAGAATATTATGCTAAGTGAAATAAGGCAGTTGGTGAACGACAAATACCATGTGATCTCACCTATAAGTGGACTCTATTCAAGAAAATAAACTAACAAACAAAATAAACCACAGGCATGGAAACATGGAGCAGACTGAAAGTGAGAAGAGGGGATTGGGAAAGAAGACAATGGTGGAAATAAGGGGAAAAGATTAGACAGAAAACATGTATTAATGAGCCATGGACATGGACAACAGAGTGGGAATTGATTGCGGGAGCATGGGTCGGGGTGGGATGGTTGGAGGAGGGCAAAGGGGGAAAAATTGAGACAACTCTAATAGAATAAACATGACTTAAAAATTAAAAAAATAAAATAAAAATCTTATCAAAATATATATATATATATTTAGAGGGTAGCCCTGGCTGGTGTGGCTCAGTGGATAGAGCACCAGACTGAAAAGCAAAATATTGCCTGTCAGTTCCCAGTCAGTGCACATGCCTGGGTTGCAGGACAGGTCCCGGTGCAGAGCACTGGAGAGTCAACCATGCATTGATGTTTCTCTCCCTCTCTTTCTCCCTCCCTTTCTCTCTAAAAATAAATAAATTAAATCTTAAAAAAATAAAGTAAAATGCATTTAGAGGGTAGATTCTTGATAAATATTCTCACTACAGTTTTTTTAAAAAGAGGGATACTCGAATAAATTTAAGGTGAAATGCCTTATCTAGCTGGTTTGATCTGCCTCGCTTTGTTTGGTCTTTCCTAAAGATGACTTTTTATTGCTCTCTAACATCAACAGTGTTTTTCACCTTTAGACATTTCATAATCTCTTTTGTGTCCAGTGTCATACTACTCTATATCATCCTTCTTAGCATTTGTCACAATTTCTCAAAACATATTTATCTGTGTGTTTCCTTGACTAATGTCTCTGCTCTCAGACTGTCAAGTCCATGTCTAGTTTATATGTTACGTGTCTCTTGTACCTATTAGAGCTCCTGGCACACAATAACTATTTGCTGAGTGCGTGGATGGCTTTACCATTCTTATATTGTGAAGAATAAACATGGAGAAAAAATACAACTCAGAAGGATTCGATCATGAAATGGGAATTATCAACTCATGTAATTGAAAATTCAGGTATAGATTCAGGAATGGATGCAGGAATGACTGCATCCAAATGCCAAGTAAGGATCAAATCTTTTGTCCCCATGTTTCAGCTCTACTTCTCCCTTTCTGCTTAGGCTAATCCTCTACTTTATGGTGAATAGACTACCACTGGCCTCACAGTTTTGTCATCTCAGACTAAAAAAAGCTTCTTTTTCTTGATTCTTTCATCAGAATTCCCAGGCTTGAATATCATTGGTCCAATTTGAATAGCACACACATTTCCTGAACCTATCATTATTGCCAGGAGGAAGGATTTGTCTAGGCTTTGGTCATGCTCATCCCAGGTCAAGGGAAGGTGTGGTCAACCACACCAGAACTGTGAAGTCTGAGAGGTGTTGTTCCACCTGCCAGAACCCAGAAGCAATGTCTGGAAGAAAGAACAAAGGGGGCTGGACAGACAAAACTAGCAACTATTCACTGTGGTGCCAATATACCTCTAAGAATGATAAGTACTCATTAAACTAACAAGTAGAAATGGCTTTAGAAAGAAGAGCTAATTGACCTGAAGGGTTCAGTAGATCACCAGGTGAGACCCACAGTGGCAAACACCAAATTAAAGGCAAATGATCTGTTTTGGCTTACTCTCCTCTTCTCTAAGAACCCCACTGTAGGTGTGAGCTGTGACTTATTATGGAGGAATCCATGGAACTAGGAAGCCAGTGAGGAAATACAGTGCAGTGTAGAGCAGGGCTAACTAGTCTTTGCAGAAATGTTCTCTGTTAAGCAGAACAGCAGGTGTTTTCTTCCATGATGTCAGAGCAGCTCTCAAAGTCAACTAGGTGTTCTCAGAGTTTATGTGTCCTCCTAGCTTCTATTTTCACTGTGTTTCCCAGGGACCCCAAGAAGGGTCCAAGTGATGGGACGTGGCCCAGTTCTTTATATTTGTGGCTTTAACTTGCTCATATAATTCTATGGATAATATACTTATCTATAACCTGGAATAGCAAGTATCTGACCTTCATTTGGATCATTAATCCTTCATCTTCTGCCACAGAAACTGATGGGTGGGGCAAGAAAAGCAGATTCTTCCTCTACTTGCTCTCTGAAAGAGCCGGAAGTTCAAGCAACCAGACACTCTTTCCAGGACTTTAATCTTGAAGCAGTGAAATAAGCATAAAAAAATATTTGGAGACATTTTCATGGCCACCAATGGCAATGGTGGCAACAAGAGCAGCATCTTGTGCAATGTCTGACCAGACCAGTTTTGAAGAGAGGGAGAGTTGCTGTGCTTTCTGCCTCCAGCAAATCAGACCCAGAACCCTTTGCCATTCCCAACTCCCATTTTCAGCCACCCATTGTAGGAGCCATTAACATCCTCCCAATTAATTCTTCTGCCAAAAGGTGGTAATAAACACTGTTGGTTTATCTTGCTTCCAGCCAGGAAGCCCAACTGATGCCTTTGTTAAATTTTTTTTTTTTTTTGCTTTAACTGTGTTTTATAGGTAAGGAATTCTAATTCCAAATTCATCCACTTTGTAGAAAAACTGTAGCGTGGGGGGAGCGCCACTGAGGGTCGCTGCTCTTCCTGGGTCAGGGCGGACAGCAAGTGCCTCATCAGGGAATCGAGTGTGTCCCGGGAGCGCGGCACTCCTGGACTTGAGGGTTACCCTCGGGGGCCAGCAGAGTTGGGAGCAGGGCTCTGAATCGCTCAGAGCCCGTCCCGAGGTTGTCACAGATGGGGGAATAAACACGAGTCACTGCAAACACTTCTCTGTTTCCCAGGAGAGGAATCATGGGGCACTTCCCTCTTCATCAAGAAGCCACCTGAGCCCCTTTTTCCAAAGGCTTTTATTGAAAAGGTTATCAGTGGGGCTAGGTAACAGGAAAGCACAGGTTATCTCATTAAATCAGTACGTTAATGTTCCCAGAGAATGGGTGATGTTTTGAAGAAAACAAATGGCAGGAACACACCGAGTTACATGGGTTTGAGAGGAGACAAGTGAACAAGAGAGAGGACTACACCTGAGAGTGTAGAAAACATGAGTGTCCAAGGGTGTATAGGGTTAGAGTTTATGAATAATGTAAATTTCCTTCCCAGCATGAGCTGGCTGTAACTTCTGAGGGGAAAACAAAGCACACTTTAAAGAATTTACTTTTAGGCCTGATTTCCCTGGGAGCCACCAGATCTGGTTTAAGACTGACTCTGGTATTGTTTCAAGCCTGAGCCAGGCGAGGGGAGGGAGCCACCAAGAGACAAGAAGACTTCTTTAGGACAGAATGAGGACTCTAGCCATGCCTAAGCCGAGCCGAGGCGTGTGGGCCTTTATGCTTTTTCTCTGTGTCCCCCAATTTCTTGTCTGCTGCCAATACTTGATTGATATCTGTCTTAGCTTGGTATCTCAGCTCAAGATAACCTATCTGTCTGGGATTACCGATCATCACATGGCAAAGCAGAAAGGCAGGAGCTATGCCCCTGCCGAGGGGACAGGTTATGTCCCCTCAGGAACCTGTTTTCTCCAAGGCCTTCTCCCTGATTATTTCCAGGCTTCAGGCCCTCCAGCCTGTCGGCAGGGTTGCAGTTCCTGAAACCAAACAGGGCGTTTTTCAACAAAAAACTTCCACTTTAAGGTAAAGCCACTGGGCTGGAATCAGGAAAACTAAAGCCCCAGTTGAATAGCTATTTGGCTATTTGATTTCCCATTAGTTATTTAATGTCCATCTCAGTTTCTTCACCTATAAAATGGGAGTAGGAAAATTTGCTGCTCATAGGAAGTTCCAGTGAGAGAATGTGACAGAGAACTAAAAAGTAAAAATGCCATATAAATTATAAGTATGGCATAGAATTATATGGATCATCTATGAATAGGTGAATTTTATTTAATTTTTCAGTGTTGCAACTTTATTTTGCCTGCACTTATCACATGCTAATTGCTGACATTGGATCCATGCATTCATACAAGAGGTATTTATCAAGTGCCCACTGTGTGCCAGGCACTGGTTTCTAATTAGCATTTTTATAAGGAATTTATCATTTGCTCTATATCTGTCATTTTCTTCCAGTTCTAGGGAACACACTACTCAGGCCTCCTGCATCCTTTGCCAAGAAACATTATTTCTCCTCCTGAGGAAGCACTGGTAAAATCAGAGCAACCAGAAAGCCTTTCTTTATTAGTGTTCTTCCTTACCCCAGAGTAAAAATTTTCAATGATGTCAGTGGCATACTTGGTGCCCCGTTTCCCCCAGCAGCTTCTGGAGGTGTGCACTCTGGCAGGGAATAAGGCTGCAGGCAGTAAGACTCTGATGTCAATATGGATTGGAAGAGCAAGCAAGGGGCTAGATGGTAATTTCAAATATCAACCCCTGCTAGCACTGCATTTTGGAAGAAAAGAAAAGAAAACCTTATAACAATGTTTTAAACACTTTGGCAAATAGAAAAAGGCAAAATACCATAAGAACTATTTTGAATTAATGAAATATTTTTTTTCCAACAAAAAAATCAATAAAATGTAAGAGGAAAAAGATGAGGTCTTCAGTTCATTAAATGAGCACATGAACATGTCCTAAAATCAAATTTATCTGATACACATTAAAACCTACACTGAGTGAATGGCAGCACAGACTTTCAGAAGATGTTTGCAGTCCACAATAATGGTTGGAAAGCTTGGCAAATGGGGGTTGCCAGGAATGTGCTCAGGATCCCTTAGTCTTCTAGAGCCTAAGTAGATAGACCCTTCTTTCCCCTAAAGTGGTATCAATTTTGCTAGGAGATTTATTTGTCTGCCCTAATAGAGTTACAAAACTACACTATCTCCTAGTGCTAATATCTAGCTAATTCCTCTGATTTTGGATGAGAGCTGAGGCAAAATGTCACATTTAATGTCGACTATTTATAATTCTTAAGAGACGACAGAGAAAGGAAAGCTTCCCTGATGCATAATTATTCACAGTGATTCAACACCCTGGAGTGCCATCTCTACTCTGTGCACATAGGAACGAGCACAAAAGCTTATGTTGAAAGGGACCTTTTGCCTTTTTTCCATGAAGCTGATTTTCTTCATGGGAGCTGGACAAACCTGCTGTAGTTAAGTGGGTAACTACAGTTTACCACTTAAAAGAAAGCCTTTGCAAAACGTGATGCACTGAAATGTGGATTCACAAAATGAAGAACTCTGTAAAGGACCTTAGAAACTGTCAAGTTAAGCCTCTCCCTCTTTTCCAGGAACTACAAGCTAGAAGACGTAAGGAAGCCCTAAGAATGTGACAAATGTCACCAGAACCCAAGACTTTCAGAATTTCAATATCCTTCCTCCTGCCATGTTGTCTCTGCATTCTTTTAAAACAACCATTTGAAAATAGAGCACAATTGCAATGCTTGATGACAGTGGCTCTTTCAATCTAGAGGTGAGGTCTTTGCATCTCTTTTATTATGGATTATTTTGTTTATTTAAATAGATTGCTTTCTAAAGTAACATGGAGTGGAGGAAGGGAGACGCAGAGGTCATTTTCTATAATACATTTCCTGTGAGAATAAACAGAGAAGAGAAACCTGGAGAGTGTGAGAGACTGAGCTTCCTGAGAGAGGCTCAGTGGATTTGATGACCTTGATGTTCATGCTATGGTTGTTATGGCAACAGGAAAGTGAAATTACGGTTGCTAAGGGACACTGAACTGAAGCAATCTCCATCACTTACTGGTCACTCCACTCTGGAACTTAGAAATCCACCTGAAAGCAAGGACAAGTCAGCAATACAAATTATAAAGACTAAGCTAAAATTCAGCTATATTTAGTAGTATTTATTCTTGAAGAAAGTCATGATTTTATTATCATTGGGATGATTGTTTTTAATGCCTTAAGTGACTTAAGTGTGATAAAATCTTCCATATGGAAGGAATGCTCATGTCACCAGTCTGCAAACCTCCCCAGGCACCATGACTTCATTACATCTCTAAACCAATGATTCTTGAAACAGATAATATATTCACAGTGTAAACCTTTGCCTCAAGAAAGGTCAACATAATTAGTGAGGAGAAACCTTAGCTTATACCTGAAAATGACTAATGGCTTATTAAATGAAATGTTTCCATGAACCTTCTTGAAAGAACCATCAGTGACATCACTGCCCATTTTCCTGAGCAGTGACCTTTACCTTTCCTCACATCTGTTAAAATCCACAGTGTGCACAGGATTCTTTGTTGACTGAGCAGTGCCGGGGGAAACATGGACATCAACTGATTACAGTACAATCAAATGTTCCTGTGTTTTGGTGCCCAGGACAGTGGCCACAGGCATAAATCATGTGGTGACAGTCTCTTTCCATATGGCACACAGTAGGCACTCAATATATATTTGTTAATTGCTGACTGGATCACAGGAAGGTGCAGACTACTGTATACATGCCGGTGGGTGAGCAGTTTTGAACAGTCCCTGTCCTTTAACGCTTCCTCCTTCACTCTCTTCATCCTGTCTTTTCTTCTTTCCTTACTTAAACATTTCCAAAGTATGTCCTGTCTGCTAGAATACTGACAGGTGCTCAGAATACTGAAATAAAAAAGGTTAGGTACTTAGCCTTCAGGGAGCATATTCATAGTGGCATTGTGGACTTACCAAACAACTGCTAAGTGTGAATGGATGAGCTAAGTGTGCTAAGATGCAATGCAAATAGAGGAAAGATGAAGCTGTGGGTTCAGGGAGTCACTGTCAGCCTTCAGAGGGGCTTTCCTCTATGGTGTTCTGAACCATGTGTATGCACACACATGCACATCTTTTCTCTCGGGTGTATGGGAGAACTTGTTTTTGTGTGTAGCTTTAGTGGCTTATGATGGGTAGGTTCTTTGGGAAGCAGATGACTAGACAGAGGTAGAAGGGTAGGATATTTACTGGGGGTATTTCCTATGAAAGAAAAGAGGAAGAACAGGCAGGGAAAGGCTTCAGATCTGAAGTCAGGCTGATACTTGTGAAAGGTAAGGGGAAGGAGGAAGAATCCCAGAGTGCAGGACAGTGCTGAAAGAGTCTCGGCCAGCTCAAAGGGAGCACTGGTAAAAAGATTACCTGTGCTATCGTGGTGCTCTGATGTTGGGTCCTGTGTCAGTGAGTCCTGTGCTGTTGTGGTATCTGTCATTTGCTGGGATGTGCCTGGGACTAGGGGCCTTCTATGAAGAATTAAGCAGTCAGATGGTTCCTACAGGTGTAAACTAACAGCTGTCTTTCTTTCTCTCTCTCTCTAAAAAACACATAAGGTAAAATTTACCATTGTAACCATTTCTAAGTATATAGTAATGTTTATTAGGTTCACATTGTAATTCAGAGAACTGGAACTTCCTCATCTTGCAAAATGGAAATTTGATATCTATTGAACAAGGTCTCCTGGCATCCCCCATTTTATTTTCTGTTTCTAAAATTTGGCAACATTAGGTACCTCATATAAGTGAAATCATGCAGCGATTTTTCTTTTTTGTGACTGCCTTATTTTACTTTAGCATACTGTCCTTAAGTTTCATCCATGTTTTAACATTTTTCAGAATTTCATCCTTTTTTCATGCTGAATAATATTCTGTTATATATTTATATCACATTTTTTGATCCATTTATTGGTTGGTGAGCACTTAGCTTGATTCCATCCTTGGCTATTGTGAAAATATTGCAATAAACATAGGTGTGCAAATATCTCTTTGAGATGGCAGAATCTCTTGGAAAGGATAACTGAGCTGTGCACCCCTGTGACTGTGGCACTGTTTGGAGTTCACATCTCTTTATGAATGAGTTGGCATAAGGATTAAATGGAGATGCCCATTGTTGAGAATCTTGGGAGAAGCCAGATGATTGAATACAAGACAGTCATTTTAATATCCAAGGTTATTCTAGTAGCTGCTTTTGTGCTGCTCTTTCTCTGAGAAATTGTCCCTCTCCACATACACAGAAGTGACAACCTGAAGTCATGATTATATTATGTAACTATCCTCCTCCATGGCTCCATCAGATTGGATGAGGATAGACATCTGAGTAAAGTGAGTCATTCTGTTGGTGCTTAGTCAATCAGTTACAAGTTTTTCCAAATGCCTTCACTTCATTTAATTCTCACAACTATTTTGCAAAGTAGGCATTCATCATTTTATAGATGAAGACTCTAAGGCTTAGAAAAATTAAACAACATGTTTAAGGTCAACCAGAAAGGAAGAGCTAAAGCCAGGACATGGTCTCTGAATTTTTACCATTCTGGGTACTGTGGTAACAGTAAAGATGGGATCCTGATCACCAGGAAGCCTGGGGCAGAGTGGGGGTGGGCTGGAAGATGAGAGTGTTGGACAGAAACAAAATACATCCATGCAAGGAATACCAGGAGAGCAATACCTAATGCTCTGAATCCAGTTTGGTGTGCAAGCCATAATCACTACAGTAGCTTAGAAGAGAGTCAAAGTAGGTCCAGAGATTCTCAAAGAACATGACAGAAAAATAAACCTGGATGAGTAGCTCACATCTCCAGGACAGGTCTCACCCATGAGCTAAATGGGAATGAGAATATCTGTTCTGCTTTCTTCATGGCAATTGTACGAGATCAAATTGGTTGAAGTATATATTACAGCACTTTGAACTATTCAAGTGTTTTTCAAATGTGAGGTAATGGTTTCATAAAATAAGAATGGTAGGATTTATACCAGCAGAGATAAAAAAGAAGAAGAAATTCCAGAATGGGAGAAGAACATGAGGGCAGACAGAAGTAAAATTTCTTCTAATATATCTCATCTGTATCTGTATCTGTACTTGTACTTGTTCCTGCATCTCCTTCTCCTTCTCCCTCTTCATCTCCATCTCCATCCATATCATTTCTAGAGGTAGAGATAGATACATAGAGAGATATAGAAATGTGTAGATATAGATATTAACAAAAATGAGATATAGGAGGGAGAATGGTGAAGGGATGAGATGAGTGGGATAAGGAAACACCTGATGATAGAAATTTTCTAGGATTTAAAAAATAGAACTATAAGTTGCAAACTATCTGCTAATGGCAGTGTCTAATCTAACTACCATGGAAAAGTATTTGGATCGTGAACACATGACATTTTATTTTGTTTCCAGTATCCAAGCCCTGTCTTCTTCATGACAGACTCTCCTATCATGGTAGTTCTTTTTGGGAAGCTGAAGGGAGCTGTCATAGTTTGAAGACAGATGTTGAGATAGACATTTGCATGTAGATGGTTTACTGAAGAGTACTTTAGGAACAACACCTGCAAGGGAGTGAGGAAAGAAGGACTGGGAGAGGATGACATTGAACTGTGATGTAAAATAGTTTACATTAGAGACTCCAGCCACCACCACTGGTGCTCTGAGTCTAGGGTGGCCCTTCAGATATGCCCCAAATTGAGGCACAGGAACTAGCCTTTGTGTCCCCACATCAGCCAGCCATTGAATGCAGACTGCCCCCAGCAGAGGGTGTAACCTTGGGTGAGGCCATTCTTCTCAGTGGAGAGTGATTCCTCAGGAGGGACTCATCTATAAACCATCAGCAACCAACATCCTGAGGGGTGGAAGTTGGGAAGTGAGGGCTGTGGGTCATATACCACAGCCCTTACCCGTGGAGCCAGCTTCCCTATTTCCTTGCTGCCTGGCTGTGATGGCATGTGCTTAGGAGCTGGCTCAGTTCATCATATTCTCTAAGGACTTGCAATCTTGTCTAAGGACACAAAGGAAAAGGGTATGTTAGTATTCACGTAGGGTGCAGCAACAGTGAGTATGATTTTCTTTTGGGGTTTATAGCAATAGTAACTGGCCAACATATTGTAACCCAGCTTCCCAGTGTCCCCTGCTTCCTGAATATTTTCCAATCTTGCTTGAATTCCTGGTTGATTCTGTGAGTTTCTTATTTGCTTCTAGAATAATGCTTATTATCTATATTAGTAGGTTAGTATGAAGAATATATCTTTTTAACAGGCTATGACAGTGATGATAAGAAGTTATCGACCTCCCAGGTTTCTCTTCTTTAATCCCAGAAAAAGTAAAAAAGAGATCAGATTCTGTTTTTTTTTAAATACCTTTAAAAACAACTAAACTAAATTAGCAATTTGATGGACTATGTTTGGTAGAGAAGTGGTATCCATTATATGGATCAGCGTCTCAAGCATATTTGCAAAAATCAGTGAGTTTTCAGAAGATGGGTCTAATTAAGTGGGTTAGATGAATGGATTGAGAAAAATGGGAAGCTCTCACTGGCATATTAAAAATATTTACAGGGCCAAGATGGGTGAAATCAGATTAAGAAGTTGGTTAAAACTACTGTGGCAATTCTGTTGAGGCCTTTGGGTAATTCAGAGTTTAAGGCTGAAGGGTATGTGCAGAACATGAGGCATGAGGAGGATGCCAGCAGTTTTGGGGGCAGATACCCTGAGGCAGCAGTACCCAGAAGTCATTCCAAGAAATTAAACAGAAGGGCGAGAGATAGGAAAGTAGCTAAAGTCTTAATGAGAGCATGTTTGGAGTGTTGAAGCCTTTGACTAATGGTTTAATAAATGATGGATTAATAGGGAAGTCTCCAATGAGAAAATCAAAGCTCTCAATAATAAATCAACTTATACATATGTAATAGAGAGCGCCTTGGATCATTAAAATTTGTTAGAATGTACTCAGCAAAGCAAGTAGTACTAAATGTGAGGCTAAATTGTGTTGCCTATTGAATGGATTGAAGCCAAACCAGCTCAAGTGTGTTGCAGTCATCCAAATGCTACCCCTTTTGGAGTGTGCCCGCTGGTAGAGGAAATAGATCCCAGCAGGAGCAGATCTCTGAGTATTTAATTTCTCACTACTGCTGCAGCAGCATTGACAGGCTTCAGATGACCAGGGCAAAAATTGGGGTTTTTGTTTCTCAACATCTTGAAACAAGCTGAAGAGGATACAGTGAAAACTCTGGATGTTGGTATCAAACTTCCTTTGGGAGAGTTGGTGTTGCATGGTGTTGGGCTTTGGAGTAGGAAAGGAATGTTCTCTGAGTAGGGTGGTAAAGGAAGAGCTTATTGAGGAGGTCATATTTAAGGTGAAAGCAGTAAAACCAGAAGGAGCCAGTCATAAAAAGAGGTTAGGGAAGTGGCTGGGAGAGGTAGGGAAGAATGTTCCAGGCAGAGAGAACAGCATAGCTAATATTCTGAGGGAGGACAGAACCTGTTGTATGTGAGGAACTGAAAGGTGGTCCATATGGCTATAACTAGGGAGTCGGGGAGGAGTGAGAGAGGACTGGGAGAGAGGAGAATGGGGAGATTGGAGAAGGGGCCCATTATGCTTGTCCAATTAGACTATGATGCAAAGTTTGGCTTTTACTCAAAGTGCAATAGGAAACCACTGAGAGGTTTTAAGGCAAGAAGTAATATGATCAGATTTCTATTTATAAAAGCCACCATAGCACCTACAAGGAGAATAGATGAAGTAAACAAAAGTGGAATCAGGCAAACCAATAAGGAAGCAATTATAAAATCCAGGAAAGATATGGTGATGGCTTGGTCTAGGGTGGTGGTGGTGCCAACGGTGATTGAGAAAGGCTGATCGATTAAGAGTGTTATTAGGAGACAGAAAAAGGAGGATCTGGTGATGGATCTGCTGGTGGAAAGGGATCATTAGAGAGGTAGGGGTCCAGGATAACAACCAGGTTTCTGTCTTAAGCAACTCACTGCTTAAATTCAAATGATTGGCCCAGATTTATTCTCTTGAGCTCTTGCTAAGTCAAGATCTCAGTTACCACTTTTCCTCACCCTTATGCCTGTTTGGTGTCCAGAGTGTGGGGAAGGAACCAGCTATTCTCCTGAGCAAGCTGTGCCTCTTACCAATATAACTGAAAAACAGAGCTCTTTTTTTTTTTTTTTTGGTTACCAGTCCACATGACTAGCCTCTCTCACAAGCAATGCTGAATTCTTGAATGATTTAGGATTGGCTCTTTCTAGTTGGCCCTAATGTGAATGCATTGCGTGCTGATTATCTCAGACACAACTTATTACTATGAATTTAAGACTCCTTCAGCACTGTTTCAATTAATGTGTTGATGAGTGTGCACATTAGAATGGCCAAGCACAGCCAGGATTTAATTGATTTAATTTGCATATCTCATTCTGAAAGAATTATATGTTGTAAATTCACTCACTGGCGGGACCTGACTAATGCCACCTCCTTTGCAAATGCAAAATTAGCTTTTTAGAAGGTTTTCTCAAGCCAGGTTGCCTTTAGATCACTTAAGACTCTTAATGTTTGATTCATCTTTTTAGAGAAGTGTTGTGAAGCCTCTTGGGAAATGAATGCAAGCTTGGGGGGAGGCTTATGAGTATGCCTAGATTGCTATGATAGGAGCACGAGTCACAGAGATGAGCATCATCTTTGAGCCATCTCCAGGAATCTTACAGGAATTGTTGTTTTGGGAGCTGATGTCAGAGCAGATGATCCTTTGATGGAAAGTATAATGAAGAAGAGAGCTATATTATTGTTCTGGGCAAAGATATATTTCTCAGGAATCTTTTTAAATTGTAATTTATTATTATTTTTATTGTTGTTTTTATTACAGTTGTCCCAATTTTGCCTGGTTGCTCTCCCCTGCCATCCCCTTGCTCCCATAGTCAATCCCCACCCCAGTTGTCCATGTCGATGGTTCATTTATACTTGTTCTTTAACGGGATCCCTCCCCTTCTGTCCTCCCTGATCTCCTGCCCCATCCCCTCTGGTCCCTGCCAATTTGTTCTTTGTTTCCATGCTTCTGGTTCTATTTTGCTCATTTCTTTGTTCTGTTCATTAGGTTCCTGTTATAGGTGAGACCATATGGTATTTGCCTTTCACTGCCTAGCTTATTTCACTTAGCACAATACTCTCCAATTCCACCCCTGCTGTTGCGAAAGGTAGGAATTTTTTTTCTTCTATGCAGTATTCCATTGTGTAATTGTACCACATTTATCTACTTATCTACTGGTGGGCCCTTAGGCTGTTTCCTGCGCTTGACTATTATAAATGATGCTGCTATGAGCACAGCATAGGTTCTTTTGAATTTGTGTTTCAGGATTCTTAGGGTATAATCCCAGCAGTGGAATCACTGGGTCAAAAGGCAGTTGCATTTTTAGTTTTTTTGAGGAAATTCCATACTGTTTTCCACAGTGGCTGCACCAGTCTACATTCCCTCCAATAGTGTGCTAGGATTCCCTTTCCTCCACATCTACCCCAGCACTTGTTGTTTATTAACTTGTTTATGATGGTCATTTGACCAATGTGAGGAGGCATCTTATTGTGGCTTTAATTTGCATCTCTCTCATAGTTACTGAGGTTCAGCACCCATTCAAATACCTACGGGCCCTGTGTATGTCCTCCTTGGAGAAGTGTCTGCTCAGGTCCTTTGCTCATTTTTAAATTGGATTGTTTGTCTTCCTGGTATTGAGTCATATGAGTTCTTTATATATTTTCAAAATCAAACTCTTATCCAGGGTATCATTGGCAAATATGTTTTTGCATATGGTTGGTCCCCTTTTCATTTTGCTGATGTTTTCTTTAGTCTTGCAGAAGCTTTTCAATTTGATGTAGTCCCATTTATTCTTTCCTTTATTTCCCTTGCCCTAGAGAATGTATCAGCGAAAATATTGCTGCATGGTATATCTGAAATTTTACTGCCTATGTTTTCTTCTAGGACTTTTATGGTGTCATGGCTTATGTTTAAGTCTTTTATCCATTTTGAATCTATTCTGGTGTATGGTGTAAGTTGGTGGTCTAGTTTTTTTTTTTTGCAAATATCATTCCAGATCTCACAGCACTATTTGTTGAAGAGGCTATTTTTACTTCATTTTGTGTTTCTGCCTGCTTTGTCAAATATTAATTGACCATTGAGACATGAGTTTATTTCTGGGCTCTCTATTTTGTTCCATTTATCAATGCGTCTGTTCTTATGCCAGAACTGGACTGTTTTGATTACAGTGGGCTTGTAATATAGTTTGATATCAGATATTGTGATTCCTCCTATTTTGTTCTTCTTCTCACAATTTCTATGGCTTTTCAGGGTCATTTTTGGTTCCATATAAATTTTTGAAATATTTGTTCTAAATCTGTGATGTATGTTACTTGTATTTTAAGAGGGATTATGTTGAATCTGCAGATTGCTTTGGGCAATATAGACATTTTAATGATTTTGATTCTTCCAATCCATGAACAGGGTATATGCTTCCATTTGTTTGTATCTTCCTTAATTAATTTCTTCAGTGTTTTATAGTTTTCTGAGTACATGTGTTGCACTGTGTGGTGGCTAGATGGGGCATGCTGCCACGGGGGAGCACCACAGAGAGCGTGGCACTCCCTGATCCTGAGGGATACCAGCTGGGGCCAGCTGAAGTGGGAGCAGGGCTCTGATTCCTGCAGAGCCCATCCCGGGGTTGTCATGGATGAGGGGGATAAACACAAAACATCGCAATCACTTTTCTGTTTGCCAGGAGAGCCGATGGGGGCACTGCCCTCTTACTGGAGAAGACTGTGGCACATCCCTCTAATGGGGAAGGCCCCATCACCCTTTGTTCAAAGGCTTTTATTGAAGATCTTATCAGTGGGGCTAGGTAACAGGAATGCATACGTAATCTTGTTACATTAGTATGTTAAGTTTCACAGGGAATAGATGCTTTTAAGAAAACAAGTGACAGGAATTCACTGATTTGCATGGGTCTGAGAGGAGGCCAGTATAAACAAAAGAGAATGAAGATAAGGGCAAGCACCTTAATAATAAAGGGTAAAGTGTGTAAATAATTTGAATGTCCTTTGCAGCATGAGCTGGCCAGAGATCTGAGGGAAGAACAAAGCACACTTTAAAGAAATTACTTTTAGCTCTGATTTCCCTGGCAAATGCCAGACCTGATTTGGAGCTGACTCCTGCACTGTTTCAAGCCTGAGCCAGGTGTGGAGAGGGAACCACTGAGATAAGAAGACTGCTTTTCGGCTGCAATGAGGACTCTGGCCATGTCTAAGCCAAGCCAAGAGGTGTGGGGACCTTTTTTCCCTTCTCTGTGTCCCCCAATTTCTTATCTGCTAACAATATCAGTCGATGCCTGGCTTAGGTTGCCCCTCCCTTGAGGGGTCTTACCCGTCATTGGCAGGGACCATCACAAGGCAAAGCAGAGAGGCAGGAGCTACACCCCTGCTGAGGGGGACAGGTCATGTTTCCTCAGGAGCCTGTTTCTCCAAGGCCTCCTGATTATTTCTAGCCTTAGGGCCCTCCAGCCTGTTGGCAGGGTTAGAGCTCCTGAAACCAGGCAGGGCATTTCCCAACATACATGTCTTTTATCTCCTTGGTTAAGTCAATTCCTACTTACTATCTTTTTCTTTTTGCAGGTAAATGGAATTTTTTCCCCTTGTTTCTGTTTCTGATATTTCATTCTTGGTGTCCAAAATGACTTCAATTTCTGAATATTGACTTTGTATCCTGCTATTTGGCCAAATTCACTTATTATGTCAAGTAGTTTTTTTGGTGGAGCCTATAGGATTTCCTATGCACACTATCATGTTGTCTGTAAATAATGGAAGTTTCACTTCTTCCTTTCCCATTTGGATGCCTTCTTTTCTTTTTCTTGTCTGATCACTGTGGCTACAACTTCCAATTCTGTGTTGAATAAAAGGGGTAAAGTGAACATCCTTGTCTTGTTCTTGATCTCAGTGGGAAAGATTTTAGTTTTTGTCCATTGAATATGACGTTGGCATTAGGTTTCTTATATATGGCTTTCATTATGTTGAGGTATGCTCCCACTATTCTCATTTTGCTGAGTGTCTTTATCATAAATAGGTGCTGTACCTTATCAAATGCTTTTTCAGCATCTATTGATATGATCGTGTGATTTTTTTCTTTCCCTTTGTTTACTTGGTGTATTATGTTTATTGATTTGTGAATATTGTACCATCCTTATATCCCTGGTATGAATCACACTTGATTATACATTGCTGCATTCAGTTGGCTAATATTTTATTGAGGATTTTAGTGTCTATGTTCATCAGCAATATTGGCCTGTAGTTTTCTTCCTCTGCTGTGTCTTTACCTGGTATTGGAATTAGGATTATACTGGCCTCATAAAAAGAGTTTGGAAGTCTTCCCCCTTCTTGGATATTTTGGAATAGTTTGAGAAGGATAGGAGTTAGTTCTTTCCTAAATGTTTGGTAAAATTTGTCTGTGAATGCATCTGGTCCAGGGCTTTTGTGTGCCAGGAGTTTATGATTGCTGCTTCAATTTCACTAATTGTTATCAGTCTATTCAGGCTTTCTCCTTCTTCTCAATTCAGGTTTGGAAAATTATTTTTTTCTAGAAATTAGTCCATTTCACTCAGGTTGTCAAGTTTCTTTATAGTTTTTTAATAGTAATTTCTTATAATCCTTTGTATTCCTGTGGTATCAGTTATAATTTCTCCTCTTTTGATTTTGATTTTATTTGGGTCCTCTCTCTTTTTTTTCTTGATAAGGCTGGTTAAAGGCTTGTTGATTTTGCTTATCTTTTCAAAGAATCAGCTCCTGTATTTATTGATCCTTTGAACTGTTCTTTTAGTCTCTATGTCATTTAATTCTGCTTTGATCTTGATTATTTCTTTCCTTGTATTCACTCCAGGCTTTGTTTGTTTTTTTTCCTATAGTTCTTGCAGATGTAAGGTTAGGTTGTTTATTTGATATTTTTCTATCTTTTGTAGGTAGACAGGTATTGCTATATATTTCCTTATCAGGACTGCCTTTCTGTGTCCCACAGGTTTTGGGCTGTTGTGTGTTCATTTTAATTTGTTCCCGAAACTTTTTGATTTCTTCCTTGACTTCATTATTAACATATTCATTATTTAATAGCATGTAATTCAGTCTTTATGAATATGAATGTTTTTGAGTTTTTTCCTTGATGTTGATTTCTTGTTTCAAGTCATTGAGATCCAAAAAAATGCTTGACATGATTTCAATTTTCTTGAGTTTGTTGAGGCTTTTCTTTGTGACATACCATGTGGTCTATTTTTGAAAATGTTCCATGTGCATTTGAAAAGAATGTATATTTTGCTTCTTTGGGGGTGAAAGGTTCTGTATATGTTAATTAAGTCCATTTGATCTAGATCGTTATTCATTGCCACAGTATCCTTGTTGATTTTTTGCTTGTAAGATCTTTCATTGTTGACAATGGGGTGCTAAAATTCCCTACTATGAGTGTGTTGCTGTCGATATTTTCCTTGAAGTCCTTCAACATTTTCCTTATGTATTTTAATGCTCCTTTTTTTGGTGCCTATATGTTTACAAGGGTTATATCTTCTGGATGGGTTGTTCCCTGAAGTATCATATTGTGTCTTTCTTTATCTCTTTTTATAGACTTTGTTTGGAAATCTATTTTGTCTGATATAAGCATTGCTACCCCAGCTTACTGCCCCCCCACAGGTCTGTTTTCTTGAAGTATTTTTTTTTCCATCCCTTCACTTTGAGTCTGTGTAAATGTTTTATTCTGAGGTGGGTCTCCTGTAGACATATACATGGGTCCTACTTTGTTATCCATTAAGCTACTTTATGTTTTTGATTGGAGCATTTAACCCATTTACATTTAAGTTTATGATTGATAGGTACTTATTCATTGCCATTTTCCCCTTTGTTCTTATGTCCCTCTTTCTTTTTCTTCAACTTCTTGAAGCAGTCCTTTTAGCATCTCTTGCAATACTAGTTTGGTGGAGATATTTTTTTTAGCCTCTTTTTTGGTCTAGGAAGCTCCTTATTTCACCTTCCATTTTAAATGAAAGTCTTCCTGAGTAGAGTAGTCTTGGTTGCAGGCCATTGCTTTTCATTACTAGGAATATTTCTTGCCATTTCCTTCTGGCTTGTAGTATTTCTGTTGAGTAATCAGATGATAGACTTATCTGGGCTCCTTGTATGTTACTAGTTGTTTCTCCCTTGCTGCCTTTAATATTTTCTCTTTGTCTTTAAATTGTGCCATTTTTATTATGATGTGTCTTGGAGTGGGCCTCTTTGGGTTCATCTTGATTGGGATCCTGAGTGACTTTTTCTCTCATCAAGTTAAGGAAGTTTTCTGTCATTACTTTTTCAAACAGCTTTTCTTTGACTTGTTCCTCTTCTCCTTCTGGTATTCCTATGATACAGGTATTACTGCATTTTATATTGTCCTGCAGCTCCCTTAAATCCTCTTCATTCTTTTTGAGCCTTTTCATTTTGTTGCTCTGTCTGGGAATTTTTTTCTACCTCTTCCTCCAGCTCCTTGATTTGGTCTTTTGCTTCATCTAGCCTGCTTTTAATTCCTTCTACTGTGTTCTTCAGTTCAGAAATTGTATTCTTCGTTTCCTGCTGGCTCTCAGAGATAATTTTTATGTCCTTTTTCATGCTGATGTATTTCATAGTAAGTTCCTTACAGCTTCCCTATAGTTCTTTGTAGTTCTCATAGAGCTCATTGAGCTTCATTATAACCATTATTTTGAACTTAATGTCTGATAGTTTACTTGCCTCTATTTCATTTAGCATTCTTTCTAGGGATTCCTCTTTTCCTTTTGATTAGGGGTTGTTTCTTTGTCTCCCCTTTTTACATACTCCTCTTGTTTGTTTCTGCTTCTTAGATTGATGTGCTTTGACTCCTTGTCTTTGTGGTGTTACCTTCTACAGTAAGAGGCCTGTGTGATTCAGTGCTGCAGTCTCCTTGATCTCCTGAACTTGATGCTCTTCGAATGCCTTTTATGTCATTTATGTTAGTTCTCTAGTTGTAATTGGGTTTTGATTTTGATTTGGTCATTCTTTGGTGGGTCCTTCCCTTCAGCTGGCTGACTGAGAGTCACTCTGCCCACCATATCTTGTATGCTGTTTTGCAGGTGCAGCTTTTTTTTTTTTTTTTGATTAGCATCTGGTGGTGTCAGATGGTTACTCAATCTGACCTTAGGCAGCATCTTCAACACTACCAACAATCCACAATCTGAGGCTGACTCCTTCATTGTTAATCTGGTCACTCTGCACTCAGCAGTAAGGCTTAAGCACCACAAGATGGTGTAGAGTAATTTATGTGGGCAGGGATATTGCTTCCCCTCAGGCTGGTACCACTTGGAGGGGAGTGGTCTGCCCGAGCAGGATGGCTACTGCAGTTTGGGAGATGACTCAGCACCAGGGCCCTGGTGGCAGCTCTCTCAGTTCTCTCTTCAAAGCCACCATCTCCAGTCTCTCCTCAAGCATCTCTAATCTACTCTGATCCCTTTTTGCTAGAGCACAGAGTAAGTGGCTGCAAATGAAATTTTATGCATTGGCCCTTTAAAAGGCTCTTTGTGACTCCAGACATTTGTGCCTGGCAGGGAGAAACCATGCCACTTTTTGCCAATAGGTGTTATCTGCATTCTTTCTGGGCTCTGGTGCTATAGGCTGGGGAGCCCAGCTTGAGGTTTAGACCCCACACTTCTCAGGGGGAACCCTTGGCCACTGAAATTTTCCTCCAATGTTTCAGCTGCCACCTGTGGGAGCCTAGCCAACCCTCTCATGTCTCCTCTGCATTCCATACTAGTCACATGGTAGTGAAGCTGTTTCTTTCATCTGTCTGTGGTTATAAGTCTTTTCTCACACTCTTTTTCAGTTCTTTATTTTGGATGATTTTTCTGCAATTTAGTTGTAATTCCAGATTGGTCCTGGGAAGAGGTTAGTGTAGATTCTACTTACTTCTCTACCATCTTGGATCCCCTCTCTAATCTGGATTAATGGTGTAGTCTTGAGACTTCAATTTCATTTACCATAAATGAAGCCGATGACTAAATCACTGTTCAGCATAACTTTGTAAACTAAATGCTCACTTACCTCATTACCAGTCACTATAATAACTTGGACTTGGTGGGGTAAATGATATTTGTGGTTTGATCACTCAGTACCTATCCACTCCCACTTGTCCTGGCCATGAAAGCTCTATTATTCTTTAGAGGATCCAGTGAAGCTACCTCCAGAATGGGTCCAAGGGTGAGGTATATGACCCAGGATGAACCCATCAGCACATCATGCCATGTGTCTGTAACAGGTTTGATGCAGCTCAAAATGGACAATCATGCAAATGAAGAGGGTGATGAAACTAGAGCTGCCTTAACCATCTGTTAAACATGTGGAGATCAGAAAAAAACAACCTGGGAATCCAGGGAGATATGGTTGAAAGCAGCCTGGGTTCTGGAGTGCTCTAAGCCCACAAATCCCTAACCTGCACCCCTTGTTCCCGCTTGCACACACTATTTCTCAGAAATCTTGAGACCTGCCTGGATATTGTTTGAAGTTTTTAGATAAGAGAATGTATAAAATGGAAACAGATGGAAATGTTATATTTCATTCATGTATATGTATATTAACTACATGTTCATATAAATACAAACACCTGTACAACTGATAATTACTAAGTATGCATCAGTGCTACTATTCCTGCTGAGGAAGTATTGAGGTATTCCCATAGAACTTGGTAAATAACTGCTGCCCTTGAGTGTCCCTCTTGTTATTCTCGTAACTCTCAGTTTTCCCCCTGATCTAGCAGCTGAATGGCAACATTTGGCCATTGGAGGGTACCTCCAGACCCATGCCCTAATCCTACAGCCAACATGTTCTTTCTGACTGGTCTGTGAATTTACAGACTCCTAACAATTTTGAGTATCATCTGTGTGTGTGTGTGTATGTGTAATTATTTGGCCTATGAACTTATATTGAATTTTTTTTTCATCAATTAGTTCACTTATCAAAGACTCACTGAATGTCTACTGTATGTTAGATACTGTGCTAAATTCAGGGAATATAAAATTGACTTAGATAGTCCTTATGCTCAAGGAGTTCAGTGGAGGAGTAGAGAGTAGAACATAAATGTGTAAGTAGATAATAGAAGCAAGGGGAGTTGCAGGATTATTGAGGGCTCCTAACTCTGCCTGGGGTGATGGTGATGTGAACAGTCAGGGAGACTTCTTGGAGAAAGTAATATCTGAGTAGAGTCTTACAAGATTAGTGAAGATCATATTTATTAGAGATAGAGGTTGTTTCAGTGGCAGGAAGTATCCAGAGGGTTGAGGGAAGACAGTGGGGCCAGACCAGGAAAGACCTGAAGCATGCAATAATTATTATTCTGTCTACATAGCTTCCTTTCCATTAGCTGAATATACCTCTTTCTTCTGCGTTACTGTACTCTTACTCTCAGACTGGTAGACTGGATGCAATTGACTCTCATTTCCTGTTATTTGGAATGGACATGTAATAGAGGTCTGGCTAAATGTGTCTTCTTTCCCCTTGCCACAGTGACTGGTTCAGTGACAGGTAAGGGGCCCAAGTCAATTCAGTAAGAATCAGCTCCAAGATATATAATGAATGTATGAGAAAGAGGAGTTTTCATTCTTTCTGCTACTGTTCAAAGTAGATCAGCATTTCGTGGTCAGCTTGTGACTGTGAGGGGAGCCAGCGGCCATTTTGGAAAGCAATTGAGACCTGACAGAAACAGATTCCTATTGGATATCATCTGATCAATGGGATTTCACATGCTGATGCCCATAGACCCTCGGTTTTCAGGTGAAGTCAAATCAAGATGAGGCTCTGCATGCACAAGTGAAAAGACCTGACTGGTACATCTTCCAGCAGAGCCAGCCACCAGGATTTGGGAATAATACAAATTAAGAAGCAAGTGATGTACAGAATTTTGCCAAGAATGTGAAGATGGAAATATCATAGAAATAGAGGAGAAACTTTGTTGCTTGCACTAAGAGCTTTCTGCCAAGGTGAATATGGCTTATTCTTTTAAGCAAGTCTGAAAGTAGAGTCACTTTTGCATATTGACTTGGCACATAGATTCCTGTTTCTGTTGAAGTTGGTCATATTCAATCCATTTAATCTGCTTTCCACTATTTCATTTGCTTAAAAACACTTTTTAAAAATCAGTGGTTCAAAGGGAAATGTCAGCAAGGCACTTTTTATAGCACTACTGAATCTGGAGTAGTGGATTTTTATTTAAGCATTTTTAATTATAATGCCTTAAAACACTGTACTGTCTTCCTCCTTGGCTAACATCAGTTTGTCTGGGGACTACTTCATTTTGTCATTTGTACTTTGGTTTTCATGGAAAACTAACTTAATAATAATGTGGTGATACAAAAGTAACAATATTGATCATGTACTCTATGCCAGAGACTATTCTAAGCTCTTCATGTACAATTGGTCTTTGAGGATGGCAACTGTAACTAATCCCATTTTAGAGATGAGAAAACTGAGGTGTGGAAAGACTGTAACATGTGTCCAAACTCATAAAACTAGTAAACATTGAGCTCACTTTTATTCTACTTTTGTGAGAATTGTTTTTCTGTTGTATAGGTCCATATGAAAAAGCTAAGCTTCAAAGACCTAGGTTCTTATTCTGTCTGACACTCATTTTATATGATTTCTAATTTCTTAGTCCTTTGATTATGTCTCATTGTTCTGGACATCACCTCCCTGTCAATTATTTACAGGGCTGCTCATTAACAAAAAATAACTTTTTTCTGGGCAGCTCTGATGACCTGCCTCTCTAGCCTTCCCCTTACCTATTGAGAGTTATTGTTTCCCATGGGTCATCTGGTGGGATTCTGCAGCTGATATTTTATCATTGGTTGCTTAATAAATGCAATCAACATGGCAGTCTTGTATTTCATGGGAACTTTCCCCAGATTTCTCAGCAAAATGAATCTGTCTACCAGAGGAGCAGCCTGGAGGGACTCTCTTTCTTATAGAATGGAATGAAAAATTTTGTCCATAAAGAAAAACCAGGACATCTGGGGCTTCCTGGTGCTACTGCATGATATTTCCACTCCATGGCTTTAAGCTCTGTGATTGTTACCGCTCAGCATCAGGACCAAAGCAAATGCTAAGAGACTGTGAAGAGAGCCAGGCTTAGACGAAGTCAGATTTTTGAAAAAGATTAAACGTAGGCAAAAGTTCCTCTGCAGGATCATTTCTTGCAACATGCTAAAGCAAAACATACATAATATGATGAAGCCTCATATATTTAAAATTTAAATCCTTTGTAAAACATGTTTGAGGCAAGCCTCCTTCTTACTTTTATTTTTATTCACTGAGAGGAAATTGTTTATACCCAAAACACATATTTTATGCCCTGCCATCAAAAAATGAAATATGACAAAATTTTCTTGGGAGAACCATTCTCAGCTTGTTAGGAGTAAGGAGGATGCAGAGCAGCTGTTGGTAATGAAGCGATTCCAAGCAGCAGCCTCTTGTGTGAGAACTGCCTGTCTTTCCATGAAGAGAGTGTGCCGCTTGACAAGAGTTTAAAGTCACTGTTGTGTTTAAAGACAAAATTCTTGGCCATTAATTTCCTCAAAATGGTTGGTTCATCCCTTAGATGTACTCAGGCTGATTTTCTAAAAATAACTGGAACACTGTACACAAATGTACACTTAATTTTCTTTTAAATCTTTGTATAATCTGAGATAGACTGAGTTTGGAAAACTATTTCTAGATTTCAGAAAAGTAAAATACCCTGGATTTTGGCAGATTTTGTAATTTGGAACAACCTTCTCATTTGTGACAACCAGGAATCTGGACAAAACATTATATATAAAAAATTCTGTTTGAAGGTTTAAGAGAGCTAACTAGGTTATAAGAAATTATTGGGACAAGATGCAGAAGACAAAAGCACTCTAGAGAAGGGAAACTAGCAGTTTTGGCTGTCTGAACTTTGGGTGCAGCTGCTGATTCTGGAAGAGGCATCAGAGGACTCAGCACTGCTTCTAGTGACCTGATGGATCTAGGGGGGAAAAAGTTGGAGTTCAGCAACAGCTAAGGGTAGAGAACTAGTAAGGGCTGTATATAATGGATTGGAAACATAGAGTCTGCAGCCCACCTTTGAATTATCTGGGTGGCTCCTAAGAATTGAGTACAGGCAATTCAAGATTCTCACTGTCTCTGGTTGCCCAACAAAAGTAAATGGAAAATCCTCTTTGGAAGAAGATAACACGATTTCTCAAGTTATTTCTGTAAACACTTTTTCAAATACATTTATATCCACAGATAACCAGGTACACAAGGAGACTACACACAACTAAATACAAGTAGAACAAGAGATGGTAGAGTTAAGCCCTACCCAAATGTTAAAAAGATCAAACATGTTTTAAAGTAACTATCCTTGAAAAATTAAAAATCTTGTCAGGAAACTGGAAAAATTACACAGAAAAATTTTCAAAGAACCAAACACAAATGTGGGAATTGAAAATTACAATAATCAAAATTAATATCATAAGAGATGAGTTCAACAACAAATACTATAGAGAGGTGGGGCGAATCCATGAAGTATAGCATGGCAGAATAAAAAAAAATCTCAAACTGCTGAGGTCCATCAGTAAAAGTATAGATAACTCTACTAAGCTGGATTCCATTTATGTAAAAAATTCAGAAGAAAGTTTTTGATCGAGGGATTACTTTGTGAGTTGTATAAATGTCTAACCACTATGCTGTATATTTGGAACTAATATAATATTGAATATCAACTGTAATTAAAAAATACAAATTAAAAAAAGTTTTTGTAGAGAATTATTAAAAAATTGTGGTGGATGAATGCACTGATCAAGGTCCAGTTGCAGATAACAGAAAATAATCGACCTGATTTAAATAGAAATGGGTTAAATATAGAAGCATTTAGGGGCTTACACAGTCCTTTGAAGGACTGGAGGAGCAGTCTGTAGGCTGGGCTCCCATGGAGTGTCTCCAAAACATTACAAAAGTGGTTTACCAAAGGAGCTGTTACCACAGCAATGATTAGCAAGCTGTCACCACAGCTTTTGGCTCCAAGACCAGATTGTCTCAGCCATGACCCTTTCCAGCAAATTAGATGCTCTAACCTATTTTTCTTGCTGTCCATGAAGCTGGAGACCATCTCTAATTATCTCAACAAACTACCTCCATGACTGTACTTTCCAGAATAAACAACATAAGTTGTTAAATTTTGCATGAGTGTGTCTTCTGCAAAGACTGCCTTGTACACATTTGAGCTGGAAGGGAGCCTGGGATGCATAGTTTCTAGCTTTCCAGCCACTAGCAGCAGCAGGGCATGCTACAAGGAGGTTGGAGTGAAGAGTCACAAGCTAACCTGCAAAATCTCCCACCTTGTTCTTCTTTGCCTGGTATCACATCATCCCATTTCTTCTGGAAACAGAATTTATTTACTTATTAATTTTTCTGTGAGGGAAAAATTCACTCAGAAGTAGACACTGACTCAGATCTGCCAATTAGATGAGCAGCATCCATTGGACACTGTAAGAGTCTCCTCCAAGGCTCTGTGGCCAGTGCTGTTAAAAAAAAAGCTTGTTATTACTACTGAGAATCTGAAACATTCAGGATATGAATGTGGGGCTGCTAAGTGGTAGTTTGCCACCAAGGGGAGAGGTCATATCTGAAAATGAAATGAGACTCAGGGAGATGTGAGAAATGGAAAGAGATACAGAATTACTTTGATTTCACGTAAACTTCTGGATCAAACTATGCCTGTCTATTAACCTTTTGATTTCTCAGTTATATGATCCTAGAAATTCCCTTTTACTTATACCAGTTTCAATTGGGGTTTTTTTGTCACATTACAACGTTCTGACTCATAATTATGTGAATCAACATATTTTGAGGTGCTCCTCCTGTATTTGTAGATAGGAACCACTTCTTTTTGTAAAAATGACCATAGAGGTTATATAAGATTATAGCATCTTATTTATTATAGAAATCCATTGGTAAAACTTATGTGGGAGGGATTCTGAGAGGCCCACTTTAAGCATAAATTGGAGCTTCTTGTGGGTGAGGGTGTGGACAATTCAGCTCTTTGTGGTAGCAGAGTGGATAAGTGTGGCTCTATCATTTAAATCTGGAGTGACCACATCAGCAATAAACATTAGATTGTATCTTGTACTTTTCTCAGAAGTCTTTTTAACAGCCAACCTTTGAAGTGTAGAATGCCTTTATTCATTTGTTTATTCATGCAACATTTTGGAATCTCAATTCTGTGGATGAGTGCAGTTACTTTTTGAGCAAAGATGTGGCTATGTAACTCTACTGTTTATAAATTTTAATGGCTCCACGTCACCTTGAAAAAAGATCATATTTTGCTCCCTTCTCAATCTAATCCTAAACTGCCTTTGAAGCCACAGCTCCAACCATTCTTTCTCAGAGTCTGTGTGGCAGATACACTGTGATAGTTGCCTCTTTCTTAACAAGACTTATGCCCCTCCCCCCAATACCACCATGTTTGTTCCTATGAAATACTTGAATATGAATGCACTTCTTTGCTTACTTATTTTTCAAGGTTTTGATCCGACAACACTTATTTCCTGACCTGATTTTTACATTAAGATCAATTCTTCAGAGCTCCCGATGTATTTTTTTCACATTACTCTTGTTTGACTTATCACGTTATAATATAATGATTTTATATTTTTCTTTATTACGTTATGAGTAAATGTGTATTCCATTCACTCTGTTATCTTTGGTGCTCCAAACTAACTAGGTCAATTCCTCTATGGTCTTCTCACATATTTCTTTGCAATATTTGTCACAATTGGAATTTTATAGCTGCTAATGTGACTTTTGGATTAATTTGTGTCTTCCTGACTAGATCAAAAGCCTAGTAGGGCTAGGATCAAGACTAATTTTGCCCACCAACATATTCCTACTGCTTAATATAGTCCCTGAAACATAATAGGCACTAAAATATTGATTGAATATGTGGGTAAAATTTTATTGAATGAATGAATCAATCATGGATCATAGAAAGCATTAATCTGCTTTAGGGATATTAGTAGTTTAAAAAGGAGAGTTAAGAGAAAATAAAGCTTTTATTCTAGTGGAAGAATTAGTAATGTCAATAATTGTGAAATTGCAGGATGAGGGGTGATTTTAAAACAATATTTGTGTACCATATCTTCTTTATCCAATCACCTATCAAAGGGCACTGTGGTTGTTTCCATGTCTTGGACACTGTGAACAATGCTGCAATAAACATAAGGGTGCATATGCCTTTGCAAATTTTTTAGGTAGATACCCAGAAGAAGAATTTCTTGGTCATATGGTAACTCTATTTTAAATTTTTGAGGACTCTCTATACTGTTTTCTATAGTGGTTGTACCAGTTTACATTCCTACCTGCAGTGAATGAGGGTTTCTTTTTCTCCACATCCCCTTCAACGTTTGTTATTACTTGTCTTGTTAATAATAAAGATGTAGTACATGTATACAATTGAATATTACTTAGCCATACGAAAAAATGAAATACTACCATTTGCAACAATGTGGATGGACCTTGAGAATATCATGCCAAGTGAAATATGTCAGAAAATGTTAAGAATCATTTGATTTCACTCATACGTGGGATAGAAAACTAAAAGAAACAAATGAACAAACCAGAAAAACAGACAAAATCTCATAGACACAGACCATAGAGAATGGAGGTGGGAGGTAGTAAAGGGTAAACGGAGTTAATTATATGGTGACGGAAGAAGATTTGACTTTGGGTGGTAGCTGCATAATGCAACATACTGATGATGTATCATAAAATTGTACACTTAAAAACTATATAATTTTGTTAACTAATGTTATCCCAATAAATTTAGTAAAAATATAGTTAAAAAAAATCAATGTTTAAATTTCTATCTTGCAAAAAAGTTGAAGAAACAGTACAATGAACTTGTTTTCCTCCCAAAACTACCTGAGAGTAAGTTGCAAACATAGTGTCCAGTCATCCCCCAATATCTGAGAGTACACTTGACCTATACAAGGACATTCTTTTATTTGACTACAAAGAACCCACAAAACATCAGAAAATTAACAGTAATAGATGACTGCTATTTAATTCACAGAGCCCATTCAAGTCTTGTCAATTGTTTCATTAATGTTCTTTATAACAAGAAGATCTAACCCTGGATTGCATGTTACATTTGGTTGTCATATCTGTTTAGTCTCCACTTACTGAACAGTCTGTTAGGTTGACTTTAACATAGACATCTAGTATGTGGACCTCCACTTGTACTCTTGAGCCAGGCCCTGAAGATGTTAAGGGCAGGCTCAGATCTCCCTACCCAGCACACTATTTAGGTAAATACTGAAATTTATGATTATCTTCAACTCTAGAGAATGCTCAGACATTTTCAAATTTTGTACATTGCAGAGGATTGCATTTGTTTATATAGTAATCACTGGCATCTCAGACATCTCAGATGGCCTTAGGGACTATCAGAGGACTTCTGTGAACACTGTATCTTCTCTTAGTGCAAGTCTCATGGCACTGGACAGTTGAAGCTGGACTTTAACTAACAAAAAGTTGAATAAATTTGAAAGGTGAGCCCAGTGTTACAGAGAAGTGAGATACAGGCTGAGAGTTTTTAAAGGGAAGGAAGCTTAGGGGGCTGATTGAAAAAAATAAAGAGTTTAGGTAAAACCAAAACAAAAAAACTAAAACAAAAACCAGACACAGACCACAGTGTGATGATTGCTGGAGGGAAGAGACAGGGTTGGGGAATGTGGAAGAAGGCAAACAGGTAATAAATGGTGACCGAAAGAGACTTTACTTTAGGTTGTGAGTGCATGACACAGTATGCAGATGATGTGTTATAGAATTTACACTTGAAATCTGTATGATTTTATTGAACAATGTCACCTAATAAGTTCAATTAAAAAAAGAGAAAAAGAAAAGTAAGCCCAGTGTTTAGAGCTGCCCAGCTTATTGTTTAATCATCTTCCCAGGGGCTGGCATCGACCTGCATGTAGTACTGAGCTGAGGCGCTGAATTTAAACAGTGCATTATGCTTCCTTCTCATAAGGAGCTGGCTGATGTTAAAAATTGTCTCCACTCTACCCTTCTCTCCCCCTCTGCTTTGACTGAACTTGGGTTTTTTCCCCGATCACAAAAGCAATACATGTTTATACAAGGAAAAAATAAGCTAAAAGAAGGAAATAAAAACACCAATAATCTCACCAGACACAGACAGCTGCTGATAAACATATCAGTTTATATCCTTAGAGTCATTTGGGGGCCTTTTAGGAAATATAGTAGTCCCTTTTTATCCATGGTGGATACATTACAATACCCCAGCAGGTACCTGAAGATACATGGAGAGTACTGAACTCTAAATATGCTATGTTTTTTCCTATACATATATTCTAATAATAAAGTTTAATTGAAAATTAGGCATAGTAAGATATTAACAATACCAACTGATAATAAAATAGAACATCATAACAGTATACTGTAATAAAAGTTATGTGAATGTCATCTTTATCATTCTCTCAAAGTATCTTATACTGTACTAACATTTTCACTTAAAAGAAGCACTTTACAGCTTCTCTTTGGCATATTTGAATTGCCAGCATCACTACTCTTGTGCTTTGGAGACATTATTAAGTGAAATAAGGGTCACTTGAACACACACACTATAATATACCATGACAGATCTGATATCCAAGACAGCTACAAAATGACTTCTGGGTGGGGACCATATGCAGTGTGGAGATGCTGGACCAAGGTATGGTTCACGTTCTGGGAACAAGGGAGTGAAACAGCATGAAATTTCATCCTACTACTCAGAACAGCACACAGTTTAAAACTTATCAATTGTTTATTTCTGGAATCTTCTATTTGGTATTTTCAGACTGTGATTGACTGCAGGTAACAAACTGTGAAAAGCAAAACTGCAGATGTGGGGACTAGTGTACCAATGCTTGGATGTTACTCTGGAGATTCTGACTCAAGTGGCCTGTATAGGCCTGGACTGGATCATTTTTTAAGACTCTAATGTGCAGGTGAAAAATGCAGGCCTAGACATTTAGTATATAAAATGTATATTTTACCAAAATGGTAAACAATACAGTGTTATAACCTAATTTTATCACTTAAAGTTTATTATAAACATCTTTCTGCAGAAGTGTGCGATATCCAACCTCCCTTCTTAGTGGCCTCATAGTATGATTTAACTTTCTTAACCATTCCCTTGTGGTTAGATAAACAGAATATTTTCACCTGGGCCCAGTTACGGGTTGAGAGTTAGGGGTTACGGGTTGAGGGTGTGGGGTGAGAGCAGGAAAAGCATCAAAAAGCACAGTGGTACAGAGAACATGAAACCAAGCTTGGCTTCGGTTATGACATATGACACAAAAACCAGAATTATTGGCTATAAAGCTGTATTTTTTAGTGGGACTGTCTCTCAATAACTGCTTATTAGCCATAGGCACATATGGAAATTCACTCACTTATTTCTCATCCTTTCATTTATTCATTCATTCACTCACTCAAACAACACACACAGAGCATTACTTAGGGTCTTCTATGGGACTACAAAAAATGAGTAAGATTTTGTCTTCAAGAAGTTCATAATCTAAGAAGAGGTAGACAGATACTATACCAATAGCTACATGGATATTTATTGAGCACTTAATCTGTTAGGCAAAGTATAAACCTCATCAATTAATATTCACCACTTCCTGCTGAAGTCAGTATTATTATTATCTGTTTCTACAGATGAGGAGATTGAGGCCCAGAGAGTTTACTTTGCCCAAGTGGTTGACAGAACTAGGAATGTAGCCAAAGTCCTCTTACTCCAGAGTTCAAGCTCCTAAAGTCTATACCCTGCTACTTTCAAGAGAGTGTCAAAGGGCAGTAGGTACCATAACAGGATACATAAAGGAGGAAGTGATGAATTCTAATGTGGGGAGTAAGGAGGAGTTTCAGGAAAGGCTTTGGAGCTCAGACAAATTATTTCATTTTATCAGAGAAAATACCATAAAGAAGCAGAATATGTAGAAACTTGCCATACATACACATAGTGCTGCAACTCCTGATCTGATTGTTGGGATATTTTATTTCTTCTCTAGATGTATATCTGTATATCCATGGGACCTTCAGGAAGACCAGTTGAGGTAGTCTGGTATCCCTTGGATTATGGGTGGATGCACTGATGCCTCCATCCCAGGTGGCACAATGGAACTACCAGGCTGAGAAGGATGGGACACCTGTAGTGGGAGAAAGGCCAATGTTGTGGCCCTTCATCTGGGGGCAGACAAAAATGTGCATACAAAGGAAGGAGGGTAGCATCACTGAAAGACCCTCCTCTTAAAGGGAGGCAAATGAACCAAGAGCAGAGAAGATGAGACTCACAAAAGAAAATCTAATTTATTGCTAGATCTGAGGGATCTGAGTTCTCATCAATGGGTTTATCTAGAGAGATATTTCAGAATGCTTAATGCTATATCCCACATAGCTGTAGGTGCCCTGGCTGGCTGGAAGAGGGTTCTGGTTAGGAGAATTCACTGGACTCATCAAGCAGAAATAAGCACAGAAATAGATCTTGCCAATAAAGGGCAGAAAATCACAAGATGAGGACTTGAAAGCAAACAACCCTTGGAAAGTGTTTAAAAAATTCTTATATAGGTTGATAATCTTCTTTAATATAGTGGATCCTGGCCTTGATTCTGTGAACATCTTGATGGGTTTGTTTACACAAGTATGAAAGTAGGAGCTGTAGAAATATGAATTTCTGTTATTTTGCACTGAAACTAACAAAAAATCTTGCCCAAAATTGGCTTAAATATTAAGAAAAACTTAGTTCATAGAAGTCTAGAGGTAGAAGGGCTTCAGAGTTGGTTGATTCAACACTCAACAATTTTAGTTGTATCTGTTAGTGTAAGAAATGCCATGTTCTATATCTTAGTCAACTCATGATGCTGTAACAAAATACCATAGACTGGGCAGTTTAAAACAATAGAAATTTATTTCTCAAAGTTCTGAAGATGGAAAGTTCAAGATGAAGGTGCCAGTATGGCCAAGTTTTGTTGAGGGCTCTCTTCTGAGGGCTTACAACTTCTCATCATATACTCACATGGCAGACTAGCTCTCTAGACTCTTTTTGTAGGGGCACTAACCCCATTCATGAGGGATTCCTAATTACTTTGCAAAGGCCTCACCTCCAAATACCATCACATTGAGGATTAGATTTCAACATATTAATTTGTGGGGGGAGAACATTATAGATATTTAGTCTATAACATGCTATAACAAACTAGTCCTGATGTCAGGGGTTTCACACAATACAACATAACTGCTCATTCATGTAATCTTTCTATGGAAATGGAGGCTCCTTCTATATCCAAGGACCTTAGTTTCTTTTATGCTGTAGTTGTGCCATCCTGAACATGGCTTCAGAATCACCCTGGCATGATCCAGTCTGCAGGTGGAGAAAGACCAGGCCTAGCAGCTATAAATGTTACTTCCATCCATAATCCACTGATCAGGACTCAGTTTTGTGTTGCTGCCTACCTTTAGCGAGTCTGTTAATTGTGGTTTGCTGTGTATCCAAGAGGAAAATAAAATGGGTTTGGTTAGCTTACCGTATTATCTCTTTCTCATGAGTTCTTCCCATTTTTCTGCTCTGTCATTCTCAAAGTCACCTTCCTTCTCTTGGTAGCAGTGCCAGGTGTAATAGCCATGTACTGTAGCTGAGAGAGGAAAAGAGACAGACTATTTCTGTTTTGGGCCATCTCAAATGAATGAGGACACTTTTCCCAGAAGCCCCCAGCAAACCTCCCCTCACCTCTCATTGGCCATTGATTTCTGTTCCTACCTGCACCGATCACTCACAGGGAAGTGGAATTTCTCTTTGACAAGTTAAGTCAGTCACTGTGGACCAGGAACTAAAAACTTTATACTACTCTGACTTACCATGAAATGGAATTAGAAGAAAATGTACTAACAAACTGATAAAAATAACACAGATACTGACAGATTCTTTGTAAGCATATTGCAAGCACCAGCAGTTCACTTCCTGCTTGTGTAAGAAATGGCCATGATCACGATTTCAGGTGACACAGATTGCCTAACTGCAGGAATTTGTCTTGCACTGACCAGCTCCAAGATGCCAACATCAAAGATCCATATCAGGACCAGTTGGATATTCCCTGTGTGTCCACAGCCTCTCCCCCTGCTCTCTTTGTTCTTGTCTCTCTCTCTCTCCTTACAAAAACCCCTGCTTGAACTGAGATGTTAAAGATGGGCTTTGAGACAAGAGTCCCCCATCTCCCAGGTTGCTGGCACCTGAATAAAACCACTTCCCTTTAAATCAGCACCTGCTTCTCTAGTATTGGCTTTTAAAGTGGCGGGCAGCCATACCTGTGTTCAGTTACATCTGGAGCAGGGAGGGGGGCATCCTCTAAAGCACACAGAGGCTTAACAGGTGAATCCCTAAAAATCTCAGGGTTCTATTAGGGTGCAAAAGAGGGAAATGTTGCTGATTCTCCAAGTCCACCTAGTGTATTTATTCTGCACACTCAGGAGGGACTAAGTTGGCTTCTCTGAAATGAGTGAGGAGAGCAGTAAGAATGAGGATTGGGGATGTGGCAGGAGATCTGATGTGACTGCTTTCTTGACCTCCTGTCTGCTAATAAATTCTTCCTCGCTCTTGGAATGCTTTTGTAGAAACTGAAAGGGACTGAATTTCTCGTCTGGGAGAAAAAATAAGGAAAAGAAATACAAGCAAGAGATGGGAATATAGGAGAAATTCAAAGTGGCAGAAGCCACTGGGAGGGCAGCATAATTGTTGATTGAGGCTGAGTTAATCTAAATCTCAGATGCAGAGAGGGCTTGGCAACCGTGTGGGTAACTGGAGGAAAACTGCAGCCTTGGGAGATTTTTACCTGAAAACACCATCTTTCCAGAAATTGTAAGTAACACCAGGAATAACACCTCGAGTCTAGGAAAGACTGTGGCCTTTGTGGAATTCTTTGGGTAGTTTAACGTACCACTTACTAACCACATATGGACTCTCTCCCGCTGCTTTAATAAGTAAGACATGGAGGTGAAGAAAGGCAAGACTGTCCAGAAAGTAAGGATCCCAGAGTTCTGGATGGGAGCTGGGGCTAACTTGAGTGTGATTTATCCTCTCTAAGGAAAGTAACACAAAGATTCCTCTGTCAAGGAGTTTTCAAAGATGAAAATTCCCAGTGGTAATCCAGTGCAATGGTGACAAATCCAAAGCTCTATCCAAATAACTGTGCTGCAGGCTTTGAATGATGTGTGCATGGGTGACCACAGCATGTTCCCTGGGAGATGCTGTGATGTAGAGGTTACAAGTGTGGCCTCTGGGGTCAGAGAGTCCTGAGTTCCAAGTTCCATTCTCCTGCCAGCTATTTGATTTTGCATAGCTAACTTAAGCTCTTCAATCTCAGTTTCCTCATCTATAACATCCTTTGACCTCATTGTGTAGTTTACAAGAGATATTTCAAATAAAAGGAATCAACAGAGCTCCTGGATAGTAGAAAGTGCTTCATAGAGTCCAGCTGATCTTGATGGTATAATTTAGTATGTAATACAATAATTACGGTGCTAAAAACTGATGCCCTTTGGGAGTGACGTAGGGGTGAGAAGAACTGTACACAGAGGACTTTAGAAGAAGATACTCTCAAGTAGCTTTTAAGAGTAAATTATATTGTCATCTCTCTGGCATGATTGCACACCAAAATAGAGGGCATAGTCCTCTTCTTGGGAAGAAAAGCCCTGTTTTTGAGATATTTGACATTTTTTGGTGAGGTTTTAAAGAGCACACACTGTGACTTTGTCACTAGTATTTAGCTAAATGTATTTTTTAATTAATTAACTTATTTTTTCAAATACATTTGTCTCTGACTTCCCCCCACCACTTTCCCTTGCCCCATCCCTCCCTCCCTCCCTCCTTCCCTCCCTCCCTCAACTCTTTCCCTTTGGTTTTGTCCATAAGTCCTTGCTATGTTCCTTGACTTTCCCCTTCCTTTCCATTCCCCCCCCCCCCCCCCCGCTCCCTCCTTCCCTCTTGTCTCTGTTGATTTCTTTTCCTTTCAGTGTTGCTGGTCTTATTTTCCTTGCATCTTTGTATTGTTGGTTAGGGTCCGCTTACAGGTGAGATCATATGGTATTTGTCTTTCGCCCCCTGGCTTATTTCGCTTAGCATAATGCTCTCTAGTTCCATCCATGCTGTCGTGAAGTTTAGTAGTTCTTTTTTTTCTTTCTGCTGTGTAGTATTCCATTGTGTAAGTGTACCATATTTTTTGATCCAATCAGCTACTGATGGGCATTTCGGTTGCTTCCAACACTTGGCTATTGAAAATTGTGCTGCTATGAACATTGGGGTGCATAGGTTCTTTTGAATTGGCGTTTTGGGATTCTTCGGGTATAGTCCCAGCAGGGGAATCACTGGATCAAAAGGCAGTTCCATTTTCAGCTTTTTGAGGAAATTCTGGACTGCTTTCCGCAGTGGCTGCACCAGTCTGCATTCCCACCAACAGTGGACTAGGGTTCCCTTTTCTCCACAGCCTCGCCAGCACCTGTTGTTTGTGGATCTGTTTATGATGGCCATTCTGACCGGTGTGAGGTGGTACCTCATGGTGGTTTTGATCTGCATTTCTCTGATGGCTAGTGATGCTGAGCATCCTTTCAAATGTCTCTGGGTCCTCTATACCTCTTCCTTGGAAAAGCATCTGCCCAGGTCCTTTGCCCATTTTTTGATTGGATCGTTTGTGTTCTTGGAGTAGAGTCCAGTGAGTTCTTTATATATATGGAGATCAAACCTCTATCTGATGTATCATTAGCAAATATATTTTCCCATACGGTTGGCTCCCTTTTCATTTTGCTTATGTTTTCTTTAGCCGTGCAGAAGCTTCTTATTTTGATGAGGTCCCACTTGCTTATTCTTTCCTTTATGACCCTTGCTTTAGGAGACATATCGGTGAAAAAATTGCTGTGTGGGATATCTGAGAGTTTCCTGCCAATGTTCTCCTCTAGGACTTTGATGGTGTTGCGACGTATATTTAAGTCTTTGATCCATCTTGAGTTTATTTCTGTGTATGGTGTCAGCTGATGATCCAATTTCAATCTTTTGCACGTAGTCGTCCAGATCTCCCAACACCATTTGTTGAAGAGGCTATTATGGCTCCATTTTATGCTTCTGCCCCTTTTGTCAAATATTAGATGCTTATATAGATCTGGGTTATTTCTGGGATTTCTATTCTGTTCCACTGGTCTATGGGTCTGTTCCTGTGCCAGTACCAGATTGTTTTGAGTATAGTGGCTTTGTAGTCGAGTTTGATGTCGGTATTGTGATCCCTCCTACTTTGTGTTTCTTTCTCAAAATTGCTGTGGCTATATGGGGTCATTTATGGTTCCATATAAATTTTTGAAATGTCCGTTCTATTTCTGTGAAATATGTCATTGGTATCTTAATAGGGATTGCATTGAATCTATACATTGCTTTGGGTAGTATGGTCATTTTGATGATATTAATTCTTCCAATCTATGAGCACAGTATATGCTTCCATTTATTTGTGTCTTCCTTAATTTCTTTCTTCAATGTTGTATAGTTTTCTGCGTACAGGTCTTTGACCTCTTTGGTTAAATTTATTCGTAGGTACTTTATTTTTCATCTTGCTATATCAAATGGTTTTTTTTTTCTGATTTCTTCTTCTATTTCATTGCTGGTGTACAAAAATGCCTTTGACTTCTGAATGTTGACTTTGTATCCTGCTGTTTTGCCAAATTCACTTATTAGGTTGAGGAGTTTTTTGGTAGAGTCTACAGGGTTTTCTATGTACACTATCATGTCATCTGCAAGCAATGATAGCTTTACTTCCTCCTTTCCTATTTGGATCCCTTTTATTTCTTTTTCTTGTCTGACTGCTGTGGTTAGGACTTCCAATACGATGTTGAAAAGAAGTGGTGAAAGTGGTGAAAGCAGACATCCTTGTCGTGTTCCCGATCTTAGTGAGAAAGCTTTTAGTTTTTGCCCATTGAGTATGATGTTGGCTGTAAGTTTTTCATATATGGCCTTTATTATGTTGAGGAATGTCCCATTTATTCCCATTTTGCTGTGTGTTTTGATCATAAATGGGTGCTGTACCTTATCGAATGCTTTTTCTGTGTCTCTCAAGATGATCATGTGGTATTTGTCTTTTATTTATGTGATATATCACGTTTATTGACTTGTGTATATTAAACCATACTTGCATCCCTGGGATGAATCCCACTTGATCGTGGTGGATAATCTTTTTAATGTATTGCTGGATGTGATTTGCCAATATTTTGTTGAGGATTTTAGCATCTATGTTCATCAAGGAAATTGGCCTGTAGTTTTCTTTCTTTGTAGGGTCTTTATCTGGTTTTGTGATTAGGGTGATGCTGGCCTCATAAAAAGAGTCTGGGTTTTTCCCTCCTCTTGGATTTTTTGGAATAGTCTGAGGACAGCGGTTAGCACTTCCTTAAGTGTTTTGTAAAATTCTCCTGTGAAACCGTCTGGCCCAAGGCTTTTGTGTGCTGGGAGTTTCTTGGTTACTGCTTCAATTTCCCCAGCTGTAATTGGTCTCTTCAAGCTTTCTGTTTCTTGCTCCTTCAGTGTTGGAAGATTATACTTTTCTAAAAATTTGTCCATTTCGTCAAGGTTTTCAAATTTCTTGGCATACAATTGTTCATAGTAGTTTCTGACAATCCTTTGTATTTCTGTGATATCAGTTGTTATTTCTCCTCTTTATTTCTGGTATTATTAATTTGGGTCCTCTCCCTTTTTTTCTTGATGAGTCTGCTTAAAGGCTTGTTGATTTTATTTATCTTTTCAAAGAACCAGCTTCTGGATTGGTTGATCCTTTGAATTGTTCTTTTCGTCCCTATGTCATTTAGTTCTGCTCTAATCTTGACTATTCCTTCCTTCTACTTGCTCTGGGGTTTATTTGTTGTTGTTTGTCCAGTTCTTGAAGTTAGTGTTAGATCTTTTATTTGAAATGTTTCTACCTTTTTTAGGTAAGCCTGTATTGCTATGAACTTCCCTCTCAGGACTGCCTTTGCTGTGTCCCATAGGTTTTGGACTGTTGTCTGTTCATTTTCCTTTGTTTCCAGGAATTTTTTTATTTCTTCTCTTATCTCATTATCGAACCATTCATTGTTCAATAGTCTACTGTCAGTCTCCATGAGTTTGCAAGTTTTTGAAGTTTCTCTTTGAGGTTGATTTCCAGTTTCAAGCCCTTGTGGTCCCAGAAGAAGTTTGGTATTATTTAAATTTTCCTGAATTTGCTGAGGCTTGCTTTGTGTCCTATCATGTGGTCTATCCTTGAAAAACTGCCATGAGCATTTGAAAAGAATATGTATTTTTCTTCTTTGGGATGTAAAGTTCTATATACGTCAGTTAAGTCTGTTTGATTCAGTGAGTCATTCAGCTCCACAATATCCTTATTGATGTTTTGTTTGGAAGATCTGTCCATTTTTGACAGTGGGGTGTTGAAATCCCCTACTATCAGTGTGTTGCTGTCTATATCTTTTTTGAAGTCGTCCAAGATTTTCCTTATAAACTTGGGAGCCCCTCTGTTGGGTGCATATAAGTTTATAATGTTTATGTCTTCTTGATAGATTCTTCCTTTAAGTATTATAAAGTGCCCCTCTGGGTCTCTTTTTATGGCCTTTGTTTTGAAATCTAGTTTGTCTGATACAAGTATGGCAACCCCGGCCTTTTTCTCTTGCCAATTTGCTTGGAATATTTTTTTCCATCCCTTTACTTTCAATCTGTGTAGGTCTTTTGCTCTGAGGTGGGTCTCTTGTAGGCAGTATATGTATGGGTCATGTTTTCTTATCCATTCAGCTATCCCATGTCTTTTGATTGGGACATTTAGTCCATTTACATTGTGAGTTATTACTGATAGAAACTTATTCATTTTTTCTCTTTGTACCTGTGTTTTCCTCTTTCTCCCTCTTTACCTTCATCTTCTTAAACCAGTCCCTTTAGCATATCTTGGGGTCCTGGTTTGGTAGAGATGTATTCTTTTAACCTTCTTTTGTCTGGGAAACTACTTATTTCCCCTTCTATTTTAATTGAGAAACTTGCTGGGTAGAGTAGCCTTGGTTGGAGGCCCTTGCTTTTCATGACTTGGAATATTTGTTGCCGTTCCCTTCTGGCTTGTAGTGTTTCTGTTGAGAAGTCAGCTCCTAGCCGTATCGAGGCCCCCTTGTATGTTACTTTCTCCTTCTCCCTTGCTGCCTTGAGGATTCTCTCTGTCTTTGATAGTTGCCATTTTAATGATGATGTGTCTTGGGGTGGACCTCCTTGGGTCCCTCTTGAGTGGGGCCCTCTGTGCCTCCTAGATCCATGAGACCTTTTCTATTCTCAAATTGGGGAAATTTTCCATCATTACTTTTTGAGGAGGTTCTCTATCCCTTGCTCCTCTCCTTCTCCTTCTGGTATCCCTATTATGTGGATATTATTGCGTTTCAGGTTGTCCTGCATTTCCCTACATGCCTCTTCATTCTTTTTGAGTCTTTTGTCCATTTCTTGTTCTTTCTGGGAGCTTGGTTCTACCTTATCCTCCATCTCATTGATTCGATCCTCAGCTTCATCCAGCCTGCTTTGGATTCCTTTTACTGTGTTCTTCACTTCAGAAATGGTATTCTTCATATACTCTTGTGTCTTCTTGATAGTTTCTATGTCCTTTTCCAGGTTGATATAGTTTGTTGTAAGATCCTGAGAGTTTCTCTGCAGTATCTCATAGTTATTTTTCATCTGACTGAGCTCATTGAGTTTCCTTAGAACCATTGTTTTGAATTCAGTATCTGATAGTTCCCTTGCCTCTCTTTGATTTAGCTCTCTCTGTGGGCAGTCCCCTTTTCTACTCATTTAGGGGGGAGTTCTTTTTCTTTCCATTTTTGTGAGAGTGTGTCAAGTAATTTATTTATTTATTTATTTATTTATTTATTTATTTATTTATTTATTTTTTCCTTTACTTTTCTTTCTGGGCCTGCCTCTGGTGATGTCAGTTGTTGACCCTATATGACCTTGGGTCCTTTGTTTGAGCTTTCTAGGAATCTACTGTCTGTGTCTGACTCCTGCTTGGGGCAGCTCTGTGACCCCTTCTGCCAGGGATCCACTATTTCTGTGGATCACTCTGCACTCTCACGCCCGTTCCTTGAGTAGGCTCCCTGCCTGGCAGGATCTGCCTCCCACCTGGGCTTGCGTGTGCTTGCCCCAGCCCAGGGGGCTTATTCATGACCTCGCATACTGGACCGGTCCCCCAGGCCGGCAGGCACACCGGCACTGTTTAGGGTCTTCTATTGTGCGCTTTCCCCACTTTTGGCTCTTTGGGTGCGTTGCCTGCCCTCGCCAAATTGCGACTATGGAAATGGTAGGAAGTCAGCTCCAGGACTCTCCTGTTAATTCTGTCTCCAGTCTCTCCTCCAGGGACTTTGGGAAGCTCTGTGACCCCTTTGGCCCAGGATCCACTATTTCTGCAGACCGCTCTGCACTCATGGGCCACGCGGGTTGTTTTACTCCTGCCCTTGCCGATCTGTGCACTCCCTCGTAGGCCCCATTGGTGCCAACCTGCGGGAGGCCTTGCCAGCCTGCGTGAGCCCTCGCCAACCCGCGTGGGTCCACACGCATGCTTGCCAACCCTCGCTGGCCACTCGACGTGAGTGTCTGTGCCTGCACTGGGTGGTTTTGGGCTGTCTATTGTGTGTTTTTCAGCTTTTGGCTCTTTGGGGGTGTGTCCTGTTCCCGCACAATGGAGACTATGGGAAGGAGAAGGAATTGGGACTCCCGGGTTCCTCCTCCAGTTCTTTCCCCAACATCTCTGTCTCCAGTCTTTCCTCAGGGGTCTCTGGGCAGTTCTGTGACCCCTTCGGCCAAGGATCCACTATTTGTGGGGACCGCGTTGCTATTGTGGGCAGTCTGGTTCATGTGCGCTCTGCTTCTGCCTCTTTGGGGGCACTCCCTGCCTGCCCAAAATGGAGACTACAGAATGGGGAGGGAGTTGGGACTCCCCAGTTCCTCCTCCCGTTCTTTCCCCAAAGCCTCCATCTCCAGTCTCTCCTCAAGTCTCCCAATGCAGCTGCATGACCCCTTTGGCCAGGGAGCCTCTATTTCTTCCAGCTTGTCTGCACTTAGCTTCCCAGCTCTCATGCACACAAGCTGTGTGTGGAGCGCACAAAAGGCAGTTTAATTGATTCCCTTATGCCTGAGCGAGATGGTAGCTGCAGAGTGGGAGGTGCGTTATTACTGGGGCTCTGCCGGCCACTGTCTCAGTTCTCTTCACAAAGTTTTCCTCACCAATCTTTTCCCAGGCACCAGCCCACCCTGCTGCCGCCTCTACCCAGAGATCAAGGAGGGTGGCTGCCACTGCAATTTTTGCATTGGCCTTTTAAATGTCTTTTTGCATCCCCAGCAACCTGTTTCTGGCAGAGAGCACCCCTAAGATTTTTGGGGTTGCATTTTGTCTGTGTTTTCCTGGTTTTAGCTTCTTTAGTTTAGAAGTCCCTGTTTATGATTCAGACCCTGTTCTTCTCAGGGGGAGCTAACTGGCCATTCCAATGTTCCTCTGGTGCTGGTGCCTGTGGCACCCAGCCCACCCTCTCCAGCCTCCACCACACTTCTCACCCATTGGGATGTGTGAGATTTGGATTCACTGTCTGTCCGCAGCTCCAAGGCTCCTCTCCCACTATCGTTCCATTGTTTTCCAGGTGATTACTCCAGTATTTAGTCACAATTCCAGTTTGTTCTTGGGAGGAGGAGGTCAGCATGACTCCCATTCATTCCTCCGCCATCCAGCTAAATGTATTTTAAATGACTCCCATGAATTTCATTCAAGTAAAACTTTTATATTTGTCTAGACTAAAAGACTGATCTTCCCCTGATTAATTCATTATTTATCTGTCTGTCCATCCATCTATTCATTCATCCACCCATTCATTCATCCCTGGTACTGGGTAATGTCCATGGTGTATGAATGATAAATAATTTCTTAGTCTCTAGTATTTCATAAGCTGTGAGGGAGACATCCAAGCAGACAGAGTTAAGGATTAGAGTATTTAGACCTGGCTGGTGTGGCTCAGTGGTTTGAGTGCTGATCTGCGAACTAAAGGGTCGCCAGTTCAATTCCTAATGTAGGGCATATGCCTGGGTTGCAGGCCAGGTCCCCAGCAGGAGGTGTGTGAAATCCAACCACACATTGATATTTCTCTCCCTCTCTTTCCCTCTCTAAAAATAAATAAATAAAATATTTTTTACAAAGTAAGAAAAGATTTTAAAAAATAAAGTATTTATTCATGGATGCTTGAAAGCAACACAGAAGGATAGTCACTCCAGATTGGCAGTGGTCCAGGAAGGCCTGGAATGCTCAGAAGAGAATGCTGTCATCCCTTGCTGCTTGGTGTGTGGCTCTTGAAGCAGGAGCCTTGGTATCACCTGGGAACTTGTTAGAAATGTAGAACCCTGGATCCACTCCAGACCTTCTAAATCAGAATCTGCATTTTAAGAAGATCCTCAAACAATATGATGCACATTAAATCTTGTAAATAACTTGTAGGGAATTTAAGGGTGGGAGTAATGTCATAGATGTTCTTTTCAGTAATGGATATATGCTTCACCTAGCAGGTGATGGCAAGCCACTGAAAGTTGCAGTTTAGGGAATGATGTGGTCAGATTTGTTTTTTAATTTGAGACACTATTTAAATATTTTTGGCCAGTATTCTCCCTGTAGGTCCCCCTCTCTTTGTTGCAAGAAGTGATCAGACCCTCGATATTTCTAAGTCCTGTGGTCCCCCTGCTCCATATTAGCCAAAGTTGCTGAAAGACAACACTGTTCTTGCTTTTTTGAAAGGTCTAAGCTATTAGAGTCTATGAGACTAAAAATCCAAGCATATAGGGTCAAGGATAGAGGATAAGAACTGGGAATAACCTAAACACGGTGAAGCTCAGTACGGGATGAGATTAGTAGATCTATCCAAGGCTGTGTTCCTGGGTTAGGGAGGGGTGTGCCTACCCAAGAAAACCAGGGACAGGGATATAAGTAAGCTCAAGAGCTTCAGGACTAGCCCAGGATTCTCATTTTCTCAACATGACATGGTAGCCATGGAACCTCTCCTTAGGAGCCGTGTGCCACAGGTGCCGAGCAAATGAACAGTGTCACCTCCTCACCATCCCCCCATGCTTTAGGCTGGGTACTGCCTCAAGGCCCCTGAGACCTTCCCACAATCCTGGGATAGCAGAAACACCAATAATGAATGACAATTTCCTGATCCCATGGCAAACTGGGAATCAGATAATTTGATTTAAGTATATAAATAAGTATAACATTTCTTTTTCTCCTGAGATTAAGAACTAGACACTTTCTTGCAACATTTAGAAGATTCGCCTTGGTGCTTCTCTTGCAAATTTCAGGAGAGGCAAAGAATTATACTAATATAAACATAGAGTGTTTTAATTTTTTTACAATGAGAAAGCAAATCATAACAGATTTTAGATTTCAAAAAGCTGACAAATGTCACAAACATCACACAAAATCCAGAAAAATAACAATATCGTTTTATTAGTTAACTGCTTGACACATTTCTGCAGTTGATCTCGTCTTCATTTAAGTTTATAGTATTGTCATCAGTTTTGTTTTTAACATACTTTATCATCATTTAATTTCTATTATTTGTGGTTCACAAAACAATTTCAGCTTCACAAGTATTTTTTGACAGTATTAAATATTTTTAGAATTGTTGTCAAATTTATGAAGCCTATAAGAATTGAAAGAATTCTCTACATAGAAGCCTCTGGCTCTATACAATTTATTTATTTATCTTTTCTACATGTTTGTGGTGCAGGGTACTCTAGGTAGGACAAGTTTCTAGTGGGATAGGATCCCTGGTCTTATATCTTCATGTCACTACATGGAAATGACTGTAAATATATAAATGCCACCCACTAAATCCAAACAAAATATATCCCCAATTTTAGCATAATCCCAAAGATGTCCATTGCCATTCCAATCCCTTCAAACAAAAATAGAAGCATGATGGAGATAGAGAGGAAAGAGAAGAAATATAGAGTGGTTTTGGTGCAGAGTTTGAGCTGTTTCCTCTGTGTTTTCACTTTCTCAGCAAGGCAGAAGCCTGAGAGAAAGAAATGGAGCCCTTCCTTTCACTTGGTTATTCAAAGAAGACGATGCATGTGCAGTCAGCACCGCTGCCATGTTCATAGCACCCATCTGCCCCCTTCTCCCTTCTCAGCTGAAAGACTGAGAGTAATATTTCCTGCAACAACAGGATATGTTTTTTCATTTTACCAATCTGTAGTTCTAGAACTACAGGGTCATACTAACTCCAAACTTGAAACAGTTTTAAGTCCTTTCTGTTTTCCACCAAGCAGTGTTTTACTGTTTTTGGTGGCATATGGACTGGCTCCTTGCACATTGGTGTTTGGTTTTCATCCTTGAGAATCTCTAAAATATCTTACATTGGGTGGTTACTATGTCTACCTAGTTTTCAAGTTCATAATGACCAGTAATTTTGTGCTTATCTGGGGCTGGGTATATGGATGACATCACATATATGTTACATTAGCACTCATCTTGCAACTACTTACATGTAAAATTCCATGTCTTCTATGAATCCACTCTTTCATTCTTTTTTTTGTTCATTCTTTTCAAGGGCAAATAACCTCATACTTTCTTGAATCCCCATGCCTATTTTGCTAAGCTAGTAGTTCTCAACCTTGGTTACATATGAAAATCACCTGAGGGTTTTTAAAAATCATAAATACCCAGGGCCTTGCCCCAGACAGATGGAATCAGGATCACTAAACGTGGGACTGAGACAGCTGCAATTTTTAAAAACTCCCTAGGTGGCTCTGATCTATACTGAAGGCTAAGAACAACTGATACCTATCTCTGAGGCACTGATTTTTCCCACCTTGTGGAACAGTTAACTGTGTGTGTATGACTCCTTTTTCTTATGAATTTAAAACTCATCAGCTTCTGGACTGAACCCTCATCAGTCTTTGCCCTCTATCCTATCTTTTCTCCCAGCCCGACACATGTGCACTGTCTACATCAATGCTCCATATACAACAGGTAATGATTTATCAGACAAATATGATTATTATTCTACATTAAATAGTAATAGATACTGCTGCCAAAGAAAAATGTATATAGTATATGATAAATGGAGTGAAATAACTTCAACATCCAAATTTGGTACAAATTTTTAAAGAAAAAATTACTAGTATCCAAGCCTATAAAAATTCATTGAAGAATATTTTTAAATTTAAATTTTACAAACATGTTTTTTTTAATTGCAAAGCTTTTCATGTTCATTACTGATAGTTTAGTAAATATAAACCAATCAAAAAAAAGAGGGAGAAATGCTTTCACCTCCAAGATAAATGTTGTACTGCCATTGTGGTCCAAGACAGACTACTTGGTTTATGAAGTGTGTTCCAATTTGCTTCATGAGATGGTAAACATTGCTTTTCAGTGGGTCAAGCTGGAGATCTGCACATGACTCCAAGATGAACAAAAGGCAGATTTCTAAGTACCTTTCCAGCTCACTTGCACCGAAAATGACACCAGGATTTATTCCTTCTGCCTAAAGCTTTGTTCCATGATCAAAATGCTAAGACTATCCTGTTATACCCTAGGCATTATACTAAATGCTTTACTTTTACTATCTTGTTAAATCCTCACAAAAGCTTTATGAGGAAGGTGTTATTAATATTTTCATTCTACCAATGAGGAAACGGAAGGTAAGAGTAAAGCATTGGATTTGAACTCAGGCCATCTGCAGATTCTATGGGCTCTGTAGTCTACCAAGACTTCAGAAACTGGTATGACTCATGAAGCCTTTGTAGTCATTTCTCCATGTGACCAAAGTATCATCAGCTGCATGATTGAGATGTAATTTAGATGGGTGGAGAGAATTGCCAGGAGCAGAACTTTGTGTGCCTTGAGAAACAGGGTACCAATGATCAAGAAATGGGAGCCATAGTATAATGACCATACGATTTCTTACTCTCTCCTGAAAAATGGCATAAAATGTACCTTTCCAGTCTCATCTTGTGACACTGTCACCCTCCTATAGTTATTTGCTTTTAACTATAATTTTATAAATTCCCCGAACACACTGAGCTCCTTATTTTATTCTGATTTTTGCTTTTGCTATGCCTCCCATTGAAAATAATCCTCCTCTCCTTCCCCCCTCCTCTCCCCCTACCCACCCTCAGGGCTGTCTTCCTTAGGGAGAGTTAAAGTTCCTCAGAGAAACCTGCCAAACTAGATAAGTTGACTTTCTCATAACCTCTCAGAGCTCAGTTTTGCTTGTCTTTCATGGATCCCTGATGGGGTTCTGGGTGACACCGACTAGTAGAGGGCACAATGTTGAAAACAAAACAAACAAAAAAGGAAATAGAAGATAAAGCCAAAGGGGGCTCCTTGGTAGTTTAAGATATTAGGAATGTTCAGAGCCTGGGGCAAAGCCCAAACTTCTGGACTTGGTGAAAAGATTGCCTCAGAAAACAAAATATGGCCTAGAGGGGATGAGTTAGGGTCAGTGGGGGAAGTAGGCACCCCTGCTATGTACCCAGCACTCAGATATCTATCATTGGCCAACATGCCCACCTTCTGAGATAATCCCAGAGATGGAGGCTGGAGTCAGAAAACCAAATGGAAATGGAACGATCTTGGAAGCTCTGTCTCTGGAAGAGTGAGGAGCATGCCTCCAGAGATGTTTATGCCGCCCCTGTGTTTCACCTTATCTTAGATATCAGCTTGGCTGTGTCCTTTCTTCTTTGGTGAGTTATGGAATATCTGAGGTTTTCTGGATAATTTTCCTTCACATTGTTTTTTTCCCTCAGTGCTGAATAGTGGTTAGTCAAGAGAAAAAAATATAAGACCTAATTTTTGAGCTAGAAATAAGACTCAAAATGTGGTGATTTGTGTATTATCTCATGTTATGTTCTGCACTTACATTAATTATTCCTTGCAAGTAATTTTTTGTAAATCAGAGCCACTGAACAGTGATTTTATGAGCCACACTGCTCAGAAATCTCTTGAGCATGCCACCATTAAAAAAAATTCTCTGATCTGTCCTTTTGAGTTTAGCTTTAGGTTGTGATTGGGACTCCTAATTAATCTCTGCAAACATAAAGAGGTGGAAAGGAACTCAGCAGAAAAGCAATAAAAGGGCTCTCTATGATTGTTTTTCCCATTAATGAAGTCTACTGAAATCACTAAGCCATCTGTGGCAAGCCTATTTAATAACTTTCTTTCATTTCCTGATTTCTTACTCAGTTTCTCCTGCACTCCTCATTCCCAGGTAGCCTGGATTCATTGTTTGCTATTTCCGTCCATTTACTACTTTAAAATAATCATATGTGGATTTACATTGAGATCTGCCCTTAGAGTTGATTTCTTTGGCCAGCAGGTATCAATGATGTAAACCAATGTAGCAAATGACTGGGATAAATGATGAAGGCAGATAAACAAGAAATATGCCCTCCCTTCCCCAGCATAATGTTCAATAAGGTGCTAGAATTATAAATTTAATTAAAAATACATCTTTCTCCTAAAAGGCCCCTTGTGCAATGAGGCACAAGAGGGCAGTATTACTTTAAATTACATTAAATTAAACTTTATGAAGATGTGATTAGTAGCGAAAACCTGGAAAGATTAGATTAATCATGATGTCGGAAATGAGACCCCCATGCTAGCAGTGGTGAGAATGTGAATAATGTGAGAAAGGAGATTGGAACCAGATTCCCAGTGCTCAGATTTACTGACCATGCTTCATTTTAGTGTAGCTTAATCTGAGAAGAGGCAAAAGATTTGTCCTCAGTCACTGAGCCACATCAGGGATTTTGCAAGCCATGAGAACTCAAATTCATTTTTGACAATCTTTGGATTTTAAAAGTCATGCTTATCTTTATAATTTGATATTGCTCTAGAGATAAAGCTTAGGGTGGGATCTAGGGAGATGGATAGTTGAGATGAGAAGAAACTTCATTATTGCAAAGATTTGCATCACAGTGTTCTAAGATCAGTGGACTTGAGGGCTTCACTTAAGCATCTGGGCTGCTGAAAGCGTGACTCAAGCTCCAAAGCCAAGAAGCATTAGTGTTTCAACTTCTGCAAGGTGGTAGCCAAGGAGTATTACTAGCCTTGAACCAAGCAGAGTTCTTTATCTCTGCTTTCTCTCTATTTGCCTGCCTCTTCTAGCATTTTCCCGGTTCCCTCCCGCTACCATGCCTTTGTCTTCCCCACACTACATACTTCCACCTACCCCCAGATGATTCCTCAGTAAGCCACTTCCCTGTCTTGTGCTTCATTTTCACATCTGTAGAAAGCAGTCAAAATGAAACTATGAAGTTTATATAGGAAATAAAATGAGTAAAGTCCTTAGCATATTTGCTTTTTAATAAATAGTATATAATTTTATTATCGCTATAATTCTATCAATTAATGATATGAATAACATTGAAAATGAATTCAACTTCTCTTATAATTTTAAGGAATTTTCAGCATAAAAATACTCAAACTTTTTTTTTAATTTTAGAGAGATTTACTAAAATTAGGTGGAATGTATAACAATAATTTACTATTGAAGCTGAGACACTTTTGAAAGCGAAAGGTAATGCTATTAACAATTACACTTGGACAGTAGGCATAAAGCAGGACTATCTCAGCTTAACCAAGATGTATGCTCACACTAATATGATGTTCAGGCTTTGCTGAAGCAATAAATTCAGATGGAGATGCAGGGAGACTGTCTAGTGAAACTTGATGACACAAGCATGCAATGAGAAATGTCTATTGCCAAAACTGCTGAAAGAAAGACAGAAACTGGAATTGTTGTCTTAATAATTTTGGAATAGAAGTTCTATCTTTATATTTCTTGGCATGAATATATCCAATACACAAGCAAGAAAACCATGCCTCCTGGAGTCTAGGGTTTGCCTGTGCCTCCCAGAGCTCTTTCTTCAGGCCAGTTTCCATAGCCCTGAAAGATGAGTGAGGAGTATTGCTTTAGTTTCCTAACACATGTAGGTACAGTGATGTTTGCAAGTCCTGCTAGGGGTGGAGCTGGGCATGTGGAGAGGGTACCATTCAAATATTAGCTCCTTAGGGTAGGAGAGTTAGGACCCAGGCCAACTCTTGTGCCCTTCTCCTTGGTGCCACAGCCTGCATTCTGATCACATTATATTTGTGTTTTGTCTAGTGAGGACAAGGAAATCTGTCTTATCCATCATTGTCACCAACCTAGAGGACAGTGCCTGGCACATAATTCATTATCCTTGAATTAAAGAGGAAAGAAAAGAGTGACTTGAAACCTGGAAGAGTTAGAAAGGAAAAACCTAGCCAACCCACAAAAACACACACAAGATGTCCAAGAAAGACACAAAGATTATAAGTATTAGCCACTAAACAGTTACTGAGCTTTTGCTATATGCCAAGGCTTGCTAAGCACTTTATATTTTGATTTTGTTTAATCTATACAATAACCTTATTCCCATTTTGTAGATGGGGAAACTGAAGCACAGAGATTTTAGGTCACTTACCCAAGACAATATGGCTAAGTCGATGCAGAAAAATACAAAGGTTTCAGACACCTGCTGAAGGAATTGTTGAGAGGTAACACAGGGTGAGGCCTCAAAGGTGGCTGTGAGCCACTCCCATGCTGCAGTCAACATAGACCCCACATTAACCAGAAATTCTGTGATTCTTTCCTGCCAAAAAATACAGACCTATCCATCAGGCCACTTACCTATTTCTCTCTGTTCTTAGAGAATCTTTTACACATTGAATTTGGACTCCAGGTAGCTTCTTCACTTTTAAATGATTTCTCTTTGGAGAGATCACTTCAGTTACTTTTAAAAATCCAATACTAACCTACCAAGGACCACTTACCACACAGGCAATGCTTGTGGAGTAGGTGCAATGGATTTTGAGTAGTTTAGAAAGACTTCCTCTAAGTAGTGAAGAGAAGTCATTTACTTCTTTGGTGGATATTACTGGTGAATTCACTCTAATTCTACTTTACTATTACAACTTCTTGGAAACTTTCCAACAGCTAGATATATTTGCTGCTTTTCCTTGTTTTACAGTTATATATAATGGGCAGTGATCTGCCTTACAATGAATGTGCTGCTGGTTGCTCATGTCCACAAACAATCAGCTAATGGGACAGACTCTAGCACTGTACAAATGTTCTTGCCTACTGCTCTGACACCATTTGTAATCCATTCCTGGAGGGCAGAAAAAAAGGAAACACAGCAATTGAGGTTGTTTTCCCAATATTATTTAACAGCACCGATATCTTAAAAGAGTGAGCAAATTATGTTTGGTTTTGGGCCATGATCTAACTGATCATTTTAAATAAAAACAAAATCACTATTTTTAGCCTGCTCTGAGTGTGTGCTTAAAATCTGCTGTTTATGAATGATCTAGGAGTTAAAACTTTATGGATGGAGTAGTATTGTTTTTCCTGCATAGCATCAATTTTCTATTGGTCAGGATGATCTAAGTGTTTTTGCTATAACAAACAGCCCTCAAATCTTAGAGAAGGGTAACAAGAAATGTTTATTTCTTGCTTAGATGTATACCCACTGTAGTTTACCTGGGGTTGTTCTTGTACAGTCTCTCAGAGATCAAGGTTGAGGGAGGCTTCATCTCAATATATGCTTCCTTGATCACTGCAACAAATGGGCCTACAGAGCTTCTTACAAAAGTGACTCTAGTCGCATCTCACAGGCTGTGGCTAGTTGCTTGTCCACATCAAAAGTCAAAGAAGGAGGGAAGAGTAAACTCATCATGTGTCTGAAAGTCTGAGAACTGAATACTTGGTAGATACCACTAATGACCGTCTTACTTTCTTTTTCCATCAACTTTTTATCACAAAAATTATAGCTGTATAGATCTGTTAAAAAATCATACACAAAAGTGAACACCTAAATACCTTTCACACCTAGATTTAATTTTTTTTACCATACTTGTGCTCCATCCTCTCTCTCTCTCTCTGTATATACATGTCCTGTTCTTTCACCCTTTTTACTCATGTGATTACTGGAGACCAACAACCTCAATTATACCAAGCTATCTTGTAGTAGATACCAGAAGAGATTCTTCTTGCCCTGGCCAGGTGACTCAGGTTGTTGGAGCATCATCCCATACACAAGAAGGTTGAAGGTTCAATTTCCAGTCAGAGCACATACACAGGTTGTGCATTCAATCCCTGGTCAGGCCACATATGAGAAACAACTGATAAATGTTTCTCTCTCAGTCTCTCTCTCTCTCCATGTCTCTCTCTAAAATTACTAAAAACATATACTCAGGTGAGGATTAGAAAAAAAATATCCTCAGATGAGATAGATGAGAGAAAGAGAGATGAGAGAGAGAGAGACTCTTTTTTTTTCTTGGTGTGGCACAGTATAAGGAAGTGATGTTGGAACAGCTGCAACCATTTGAATCCATGAGGAGAGAGATTGGAGCCACCAAGCACCCACCATGTAAAACCTGAGGCTAAAGGCAACAAGGGAGGAGTCAGGTTGAAGAGAAAGGGAGAAATCAAGTCCTTGATGGTATTGCTTGAGTCTACCCTGAAATCAGCTTTACTTCTGGACTTTACATTTAGGTGACAAAATCAATTGCTATTTTTAATAAATAAGAATACAAATAAAAGACTAGAGGAGAAAATCCCTGTGAGGACTATGATATGTTAGCTGCATGAAATGGTATTTGGCCTGTGAATGATGACAGATTCCATAAAACTCATGTGTCATGTCTACCTTTCTCATGTACCATCACTGATTTCATAATAAAAATATGAAGAGTTATAATTTATGTATATAAAACTGTACTTATCTAGACCTTGTTTCTTGTATTTTTCAGGACACTTGGAATTGGAAGTGGCCAATACTCAAGTGAGTATAGGCCAAATGTGGCTCACTTAACAAGTAAGCCTGGTGGGGTTTCACGCTTCAGGCATGGCTGGCTGAATTCAGGGTTCAAATGATGTTTCCCTCATCTGAAATGCAGGTTCTCCCCTCAAGACAAGGAAAAATAAGATACAATTTTTTTTCAGAGTCACATTGTCCAGGTTAAGCCATTCCCGAAGGAAGAGGTATTTCCCTCTGCCATTGTCCATGTAAGACTTCAGAAAATGACTCTGCTTGGATAAACTGACCCTTCTGGATCAATTGCTATTGCAGGGAAACTTGAGAATCATTTTTATTCATGTGGCCAGAGAATGACATGGACAGGATGATTGACCACTCATAGAATAGGTAGTGATAGTAATGGTAGTGGGTGTCAGTTCTGGAAATAAGGATGCTGGGCCGAGGAAAGCAACTGGGTCCTCTTCATCCATATGCCTATCTATACAGTCATTTAGCCAGCCCCCACACCCAAAATAGATAGACTTTTACTACATGCCTTTTATGGGTACAGCATTGTGCTAAACCTTGTATGAGACTCACAGTTCAAGATAGTGCAAAGTCAGAAGTGCTAAGTAGAGTAAGAGATCTAACTGAAGGGCTCTGACTTTTTAGAGGAAGGAAATATTCCCTACAGCTAGCAGAAATTGGGAATGGCCTCTCTGGGAAAATAGCAGCATGCGTTACTGGCACTTAAAAGACTAAGGTTTGATTCCAGGCTCCACTAGTTATTAGCTGTGTAAAATTGTCACTCTGAATTCATTGCAGTATTTCCCAAATGGAGATAAGAAAGTATTTCCCTTACAGAGACATGGCATGGTGATGAGGCACACGTGAGTTTTTAGCATAAAGCCTGGCCTGAAAAAAAAGCTCAACAAATGGCAGGTGGCATGGTTCTGTTGTAATTGTTTTTAGAGCTTTATTTAAAAAGTTCCACCTGGAAAAAAAATGTGGCATGTTTAATGACATATGTGAATGTGTGGAGGATACTTAAAACCGGTGTGATTATAAAAACACCAGGATTTGGTCTGCAAGAATGAGGGAGGAAGGGGTCCCTGTTTTTATATGATGGGCAGTAGCTGCATGTGGATGGCAGCTGGATTGTGTCATACCCAGTTGTGTGCCTGGGACTTTGTGCATCCTATTGAAGAGGATAAAGAGATGACTAAAAGAATAGACATGAATTATAGGCAAAAGGGCACTGAGTCTGCTTTGGATTAGTGGAAATGAAATGGGTGGAAACATTTGGTTGTTTGATCATAAGGAGAGCTAGTTAAAAAGGTTTGTGTGTTCTCCAGAATGTTTTTTCTAGTACTAATGCCAGGGAGGTTGTGATATAAGAAAAAAAAATGTAATTTAAACTTTGGTGAACTGGCTTTAGTTGTGACTCCATGAGTTTCTTTTATATGAATGTGGGGGGGGGGGCTTACTTAGAGTTCTAGGCCTCAGTTTCCTCATCCAGAAATCTGTGGCAGGGGAGGGGAATCAGTGACACATTGACATATAAACTGTTGGAAGAGTCATTAGCACGTGGGACAATGCAACCATTATTGGACATGGGGTACAAGCAGAATGTGTGGTCAGGTCAAGACAGCACAGGGCACCATATCACAGCATGGAGACTTTCTAACTATGGGGTGTCCCAAACTGACCGGGTATCACAGTCGTCTTCAGGGGATGACTATGGTGAGGGCATTTCAATATTGTGTTTTTCATTTGGAAGAAAATCTAACAAAAACAGTATAAACATGTTTTGAATCATCTGGTTCTCTTTATAAGCCAGTTTTGCCATGTGATACCAGTGTCCACATTTACATTGGTGTTTATAGTAGTGCCAGAGCCAGGAAGAACTACTTTGACTAACACCAGCTAACGAGTGAAGGCAGGCCTTGTTCATAAATTATGGATTCCTGCCAAAGGAAGGCCACATAATATCATGGGGTAGTATTTTGATGACTCAAGGAAATTTGCAAGTGATGACTTTGGGTCAGCAACCATCATCGTGTCTCATTATTATTTATATTATAGTGAATTTTTAGTTTTGTTTGGATTTAATTTTTTATAGTCATATCAAGTTTATAAGTAAAACAAATGTTTGCCTGGTTTTATATTGTCATTTTATTAATATTATAATAAAGTAAATATCACTGTAACAGTTATTTAAGTAAAGTTTGGGGATTGCTATGATTTTATTTTTTCAAAAATAAAAATAATCATATTGTATTTGTTTGAGAAACACTAGTATTGAATGTAAAATCTTGCACTTAAAATAAGAACATAAAATGATGCTCAACATCATTAGTTGTCACTGGGGAAATGCAAATTAAAACCACAAGGTATGACTCGACATCCATCAGAATTGCTAAAATTAAAAAGACCAAGTCATACCCAATGTTGGTAAAAAATTGCTGCAGCTGGAACTCTCCTACTCTCCTGGAGAGAATGTAAAATGCTTCAGCCACTTTGGAAGGTAATTAGGAGGTTCCTTAAAAAGTTAGATACAGATAACATGTGACTCAGACATTCCACTCCTAGGTATCTACCCAAGAGAAATGAAAGCACAAATCCACCCAAATGTAATATTACATGAATGCTTATAGTAGTGTTTTTTGTAAGAGTCCCAAACTGGAAAAAATTCTAGTGTTCATCAGCAGGTGAATTGATAAACAAATTGTGGTACCTCCATACAATGGAATATTACTTAGAAATAAAAAGGAGTGTACCATTGATACACTCAACAACATGGAAAGCAGCTAAAAATGGCACACATTCTGATATCATTTATATAAAACTACAGAAAATTCAAACCAAGGAACAGTGACAGAAAAGGTAGTGGTTGCCTGGGTGTGGGGTGGGGACAAGGAGAGAGGGAAGACAAAAGTCAGAAAAAAGCTTTTAGGGGAGATGGATAGAGGCCTTTTCTTGACTGTGGTGATGACTTCACAGATGTAGACATATTTCACAACTCATCAACTCACATGCTTTAAATATGAACAGTTTATTGTATGTCAATTGTGCCTGAAAGCTGTTAAAATTTTTTAAAAACCATACTTTGCCATCAGATAGACTTGGTTTTGACTCCTAACTTTGCCTCACATTGATAGTGTTAGCTTGGGCAATCACTTAATTTTTTGAGTGTCAAATGTGTGAAATGGGTATAATGATATCTACCTCAGAAATTGTCTTAGAGTCAGGTGAATATATGTGCCTTCTACCAAAGTTCCTTGTACATAGTAAGTACCCAGTAAGTAGCAGTTTTCGTTCAGTGGGGATTTTATCTGACAGAAAGCAATCTGGGCTGTATGTATAAACATCTATTCTTTCATATCTGGGAGTCACAGTACATTCTGTGCACTTGAGTGAATACTTCAAGAAAAACATCCTACCATTTCTTTAAAATCTTATATGCATAGCTACTAACTGTTGTTGTTGGTAGCTATATGCACCCACTGTCCAGCCTGCACTGCACATTAGTGAAATCAGAATCTCTGGGCAGGAGAACCAGGTATCAGTATTGTAATAGCTCTGAGGTGATTCAAATATAAAGAGACATTTGAGAGCTATTGCTCTATTGCTGTGCTACTCAAGGTATGATCCTTAGATCAGTGGTATGACATCATGTGGAAGTTTCTTCAAAATGTAGCATATCAGGCCCAACTCCAAGTATGCTAATTCAGAAGTTGTATTTAATAAGAACCCCAGGTGGTTTGTATGCACATTAAAGATTGAGTAGCAACAAGAGGGATAATCTTGAAGGATCTTTCTTTCCTTTAAATACTGTGCAAATTTTTGAGCATTGAATGGTAACATAATATCCTATTTTAAATCTTCCTGGGAGGGATCAGAGAGAGAGAGAGAGAGAGAGAGAGACAAGTCAGAGAAAAATTTTCTACAGATGTTTACTTCTCAGAAGGCCCTCAATTAGACCTTTATCAAATGGTAATTTGGGGTGACTGGGGACAAAATGACCTCAACAGAAACTCAGTATTTATACTGATGAAAAAGCTCTATTTACATGGTTCACTTCCCACCACTTCCCAAGTGTTGCAATAAACACTTAATAAGTTTTTCTTTCAGAAACTTGATTTGATGGACCAATTTTCAGTTCAATTATAATCAATCAAACTAATTTGTCTATATGTCAGTCTTTGTGCAAGACCTTCTGCTACATTGTCTTATTTAATTTAACCCTCATATTAAACTTATGCAATAGTTGCCATTGGTAAACCCATTTTTACAAATAAAGGCAGTGTGGCTTAGGGAGCTTAGAAATTGGCCCAAAGTCTTAAACAGCTTAAACAGCTAGAAACTGGCAACACAGGGATTTGAACCCTATCTATGTAGACCAAAGCTTGTATGCGTGCCAGGGCTAGTAGAATAGAGAGGGAAGAAGTGCTTAATTTCAGAGTTTGCCTATTTGAGTTTGGGTTGTTACTCAAAATTGAGCAAAGAATGAATGACTAAGTGACTTAGCTGTACACAGCATGACTGTGGGCCCAGAGAAGGTCCAGAATGCTCTGGTTAACTAGAAGAGATGAGGGCAGCATGGTGGCACTCAACCTCTAACACAGAATGTAGGGAGTAAGACATGGAGTAGGAATTGGGAGTGTGGGGTGGGGGAAGTAGTGTAGATAGGAAAGATGGAGTTGAAGGAGAGATGGAGGTGTAGATCATGAAATGTGCCTATGTCACATCTTTGCCTGAATTAAGTGGTACATAATTATCATGTCTGGCACATGACTCTGAAATGGTAACTATCACTAGACACAAGGGTAAATCCACTGTTACTATTTTCTATCAAACAAGAGCCTCTACAGGAACAAGCTGCCTCATCTATTATTGTACCATTATCTTCCTTTCCTAAAGGAAGTTATTTCAACTGGAAGCCCCGCCCAACCCAGCTCCATCCTGAAGCTCTAGTTCAAAGATTGTGAAATATTTTTTTGCAACTACTCTCTTGTATTCTTTTCTTTATCTAACCTGAGTTTAATATCCCTTAATTTTAAAAAATATTTTTTAATTAAACAAGAAATTTTGTGGGAAAATAGAAAGAAAATATATAAACAAAAATAAGGAAAATATAACCTTTAACTCCAGTCTTTTACTGTTTAATATTCAGGTAATTGGCAATGTGTTACCATTATAAATAATGCTGGCATGATTATCTTTGTCTGCAAATCTTTGTGCACATCCTTAATTATTTCATTAGGATAGTTTGCAAACAGAACCAAAAAGCTATATGTTACCAGTGTTGGTTGAGAGCTCTACCACTAGGTTCAGGGAACCTCAGGTAGAAACTTGGGTCTCTCATGGAAGGAAAGGCTGCCTGAGTGATAAAATTTGCCCCTCTTGACATCCAGTGTCCCCCGAGGCTACAACTGCTCTCAGGTGCCTCAGTGGTAAAGTTGCAGAATGGTATCTGGGAAACTCACCTAATAAAAATGCCTGAGGATTGCATTTTCAGCTCTGCAGATTTTTCTCCCCAGGGTCTGCGTAGCTGTCTCTAGACTCAAGGCCTAAAACACCAGTAGAAACTGTGATTCTCCACTGAGTAAAAAAGTTTCTTCACTCTATTTTAGGTACCTTTTTCACAGCTTGAATCCTGGAAGAGTGTATCATTTTACCATCAGCAAGTACAAATTAGTCCAAATAGGTCATCACAGTAATTAGTAGAAAGACAACAGTATGGACAGAAATCAGATCTAGGCCAACCAATTATACTTATTATAACAAAATATTTTCTCTAAAAACAAAGTGAAAATTATAAAGAAAATCAATTTTTTTCAAGAAAAGGATTTCTCTTTCTTTCCTTTCCTCCCTTCCTCCCTCCCTCCCTTCCTCCCTTCCCTCTCTCTCTCTCTTTCTTTCCCTCTCTCTCCTTCTCTCTTTCTTTCTTTCTTTCCTTCTTTCCCCTTCCTTCCTTCCTTCCTTCCTTCCTTCCTTCCTTCCTTCCTTCCTTCCTTCCTTCCTTCCTTCCTTCCTTCCTTCCATGCAGGCATTGACATTGAAAAACCTCACCTCTGCCTATCAAGACAACATGATCTCTGATGGATGAGTTCCCCAAAAGCTGAGAAAAAGGTGAGCACTTGAAGGTCCTAAATCAGTTTGGCTATAAGGATCCTGTATCATTTGTACTACATTCAGATTACTTATGAGAAAGGAGAGAGAGAAAAACATGGCTGCTAACTGGGAAACTAAGGATTTAAAATATTCTTCAAGTTGCTCCTGGGGGAATTCCACAGCCTGTTTGCAACAGTAACTCTGGCTTTGTGGCCCAAAATAGACCTCTAGCCTCAAGGCTGGGCAGCCTCCTGTTTTCTAAGGCTCTTGTCTGTCCAATAACAAAGGGAAGTGCTCTAACCACATAGCAAAATAGAATTCTTGTAGTCAGCCTTTTGTTTATAGTACTCTGTCAGCTAAAATGTTTCTCACATGAACTTTGTACAATAATTTTGTGGAAAACTGGGAACTAAAAATATGTTAGAGATTGCAACCTAATTTTTAGTAACATGGGAAGACTTGCACAGGCACTTCACAAAAGAGGATAACCAAATGGACAATCAATATTTGAAAGTATTTTAAAGGTGCCTAACATCATTATTATCATAGAACTGCAAAGTAAAACCACAATGAAATACCACTACAGATCCACTAAACTGGGTAGAATTGACTATGTTGGAAAGCAGAATGCATATAAGTATTTTTTATAACACAATAATTCAACACTAATGTGTTGAATATCTCAAAGGAATGTGTTAAAATGTACTTCAAAAGACTGATTTAAAAATGTTCATAGAAGCACTGTTTTCAATAGCCACAAAAGTGGAATCAACCCAAATTTTATTTGCAGTAGAAAGGATAAATAAATTGTGTTTTATTTATAAAGAAATGCAAAAGAACAAACTACCATGTATGAAGAACATGAATGAATCTCAGAGATGTGATATTGAGCAAACAAGCAGACATAGAGTTTATACTGTGTGATTCCATTACACATATTCAAAACAGGTTACTCTGGTTAAAGGTGTTAGAAGGATAAAATAGTGGCTTGGAGGGAGCATAAAAGAAGTTTCTGGAATGCTAGCCACACTCCATTTCTTGTCTGATAACATAGGTGTGAACAATTTGTAGAAATTTATTGAGCCACACAGATATATACTGGGCACTTTTCCATATCTATGTTATATTTTAATGAAATCACTCACTAAAAAAGGCCATTAAAGGAGAAGTATGATAAATAAGCATTTTACCTCATTTTATCAGATGAAGAAAAAGAACATGATTGATTTAAGGACTATGGTTTTTATAATTTTATCTTATTTTGCTCACAAAGTGTGGGATGAACATTTGTGAGTAAACATTTTGCTAAAGTGAATCTTGCTCTGAGGAGATCCTGTGATGGATCATTTTGAGAAGGTCTTGGTTCTCTAATTCATCTTATCTATGAATGAATACTTTTATTCATTAAGCTTACTCCCAGAGAGGAGAACCTGAACTGCTTCAAATTTGGGTCACTTGCTGTTGTTCTATATGTATGTACATATGTATGATATATTTAAGTTAAGATGTGTTCTCAAATAACATCTACATTCACCGCTGTATTAGATTCCTAGGCCTGCCATAACAAATTACCGTAAACTGGATAGTTTAAAATTACAGAAATATATTCTATTTTAGTTCTGGAGGTCAGAGTCTGAAATCAAGGCATTCTTGGGGCTAGCTCCCTTCTGAGGGCTCTATAGGCGAAATCTTGACCCTTCTAGCTTCTGGTGGCTCCAGACATTCCTTGGCTTCTGGCAACATACCTCCAATGTGGCAACATATCTCCAATCTCTGTCTCTGTGTCTTCACATGGTCTTGCCATCTGTGTTGCTTTGTGATATCTCCTCTTAGAAGGAAGAGGGTATATGCTATATCAAGGATGGTTTTTTTTTAAACCTTGAGATTCTTGATTAATGATATCTGCAAAGACTCTATTTCCAAAAAGATCACCTCTGAGGTTCTGGGTGGACATGATATAAGAGAGGAGACTACAAAAGTAGTTTTACAGTTGTGTGTGAAACACAAAGTTAATAAAGCTATGTAATAATCAAATCCTGCCTGTCTTTTTCCATATGAACAACTATAAACCTACTTTTGTCCACCTCTGTATCATAAAGGAAATGAACTGGGAAATCAATAAAGATTCAGTATCATCCCATTACAAGTAGTAATATAGAAATCATCTTCGAGAGCAGAACCCGGTGTAATCATTTGAGGTGGTGGAGTCTAATGGTTACATTATAAGGCTCTATATAAATTCTGGCAAAGCAACTCATGACTTGGGTGACCCCAAGCAAGTTACTAAAAAGCTCGTCTATAAAATAGGGATAATAGTAATCCCTACCTTGGAGGCTTGTTTTACAAAGGGACTTAACTTGACACAGCACCTGGCATATAATGAAGGCTCAACAAAGATTAGGACTCATGATATATACAGTAAGGTTAGAGAAGGGGATGATGTGGTAAGGAGTTGCTAAAGCTTTTCTGCTCCCTCTATCCATGAATACCACTAAGCATTTGACCTACTTCCCCTGCACAGAGGCTGGACCTCAAATCAAGCTCACCCTCAGTTGAGGGAGATGAGAACTGACTTGTAGGGGGAGATGGATGCAGTGTGTTCTCCCTCCTAGAATTCTGCTTTGTTCCTCCTTACAGTTTATAGCCTTCTAACCAAGCTCTCTTCTCATCCTCTATGCAATGAGGCTGTTTCTTACCACCTCAAAACTGCTTACAGCCCAGTACGGCCTCCACAGCCAGTAATTGGCCAGTAATGTGTTATACATCTAGAGGACATTTGAATATTGACAGCAGTGACCAGCTACTAGACACAGCACACAATTGCAGGGCTTATTTCTCTTTCTCCCCCTATAGTGACATGATAGATTTCCTTCCTAGAGAGCTTTGTGGGCAAGATTTAAGGATGTTTTTCCCTGCTGTGAGTCTGGAGTAAAGTCTTCACAGAGCATGAATGCAGGTTTAGTGAATCATTCTTGCTCACTTGTGCTCCTCATTCCTCTGCATGGAGGATGCTACCTGATTTAATAAATGTCACTCTTGCCTTCCATTCATCACTGACCTTTGTTACAAGGTCAAATAGTGATACTCAGTTACAAATGTTCCTATGGGCCAATTATAGTAGCAAAGAGCCTATCCCCAATGTAGCTTTTCAAATGGGAGATTGTCCTTCTGCAAGAGATTAGATTGCAGCATGCTAGGGTCACTCAGTGGTCTAATAAGCCAGTGATTCCTGCAACCAACACAGGACCATAAGCTCTGGAAAATGCCTGTGTCCAAGCTGATGATGATTTTTTTGAGATTCTCTCCCTGTTTTTCTTTTTCTTTCTTCCTTTCTTTCTTTCTTTCTTTCTTTCTTTCTTTCTTTCTTTCTTTCTTTCTTTCTTTCTTTCTTTCTTTCTTTCTTTCTTTCTCTTCCTTCTTTCTTTCCTTCTTCCTTCCTTCCTTCCTTCCGTTCTTTCTTTCTTTCTTTCTTTCTTTCTTTCTTTCTTTCTTTCTTTTCTTTCTTTCTTCTTCTTCATTTCCTTCCCTCCCTCCCTTCCTTCCATTTTTCCTTCTTTTCTGTCCCCTCCTTCCTTCCCTCCTTCCTCCTCTTTTTTTTTTTTTTTTTTTTTTTGAGCAAGTGGAATATCTGGATTGTTTGGGCAATGTTGACAGAGATTTAAAATACTGGCTTAGGAATGATGTGGCTAATGTTTGAATCTTACTTACATCTTTGGGCAAGTTGTTTAAGCACTCAGATTCACAATTTTTTCACCTGTAGAATACTACTTTATTTTTTGGGTTGTTGGAATTTGTTACATTGTAAGGTATGTAAAATGTGGTGCCTGGAACCTAGTAATTATTTAATAAAAGTTATAGTTGTTAATACTTTTAACCAACTTGTTAGTCTTATCATTGGCATTGCTATTTTCAACTAGGCTAGTGGTTAGCCCAGCTTTGTTACTTTTCTTAGCCTTACTTTCCTGGAGAGATTGAGAGATGGTCTTTCAGAGGGGTTCCAATTTGCTCCATCTGTGCTGAGTATCAGGAGAAATCAGTCCAGTCAGGTAAAACATCATGGAGTCAACACATTGTAATGTGGAAAAAAAGGGAACACTGGACTTAGAGCCACAAAACCTGATGCTGAAGTCAAGTTCTCAACTAATTACCTGTTAGAATTTAGGCAAGACGCTCAGGCCTTTTGAACTTTCCTTTCCCCTCATGCCTTCTTTGAATGGTTGTTGTAAGTATTAATAATAAACTATTATACTTATTATTGTATCATCTACTATTTATTGAGTACAGAGTATAACTCAGGCAGTTGCTGAGTTCTTCATGAATGTCAATTTATTTAATGACAAATAATTAAGAAGGATATTATCTCCAGCTTAAGGTGACTTCAAAACATTATGTATAACCATTCATAGTCTGGTCAAATTGGATGATGTCTTTAAAAATAAAAAATCTCAGAGAGGACTTCAAGATGGCAGAGGAGTGAGTGGAAGTCACTCTGACCTCCTCCCAGGACCAAACTGGAATTGCAACTAAATTGTGGAGAAGTCACCTGAACAATAGTGAGAGAGGAGCCTTAAAACCTCGGACAGACAGAAGAATTGGCTTTAGCACAACCTAACTGGTAAGGAGTATGGTAGAGGCTCAAGAAGGTGGACTGGATGCCTATGGATGGCAGCACCAGAGGGATATTGAAATGGCCAATTGGATCCCCTAAAAATGGGGTCTAAACTGTAGGCAGGGATCTCCAATCTACAGCACTAGAGCCCAAAAAGCACACAGAAAACAGCCAGCTATGAAAAGCATAGTGGTGCTCGTGACCATAGACAGATGGCTGGAGATGCAAAGGGCTGATTAAAGGGCCAACGCAAAAATTTGTAGTGGCAACCACTTACCCTGGTCTCCGGCAAAGGTGGGAGCAGAGTGGGCAGGAGCTGCCTGAGGAAAGACTGGAGAGGAAGGCTTTGGGCATAGAACTGAGAAAGTAGCCAATAGGGTCCTGGTGCTGACTCATCCCCCATTCTGAAGCTTTCATCTTGCTCAGCAGACCCTTCCCCTGAGCGGCATCAGCATGAAAAGACACAATAGACCTATCCTTAGGAGGCTCTGCCACAGCCTAGTGTTGCACAGGCCTGGGTGCTGAGTCAGAGTGGCAGTCACAGGTAGTAGATCCCTGGCTAAAGGGGACATGGAGTGGTCTAGAGGTGCTTGAGGAGATTGTGGATATGGAAACATTGGGAGGGAACTGAGGGAGTAGCCAGGGGGATCCCAGTGCTGACTCCTCCCCTATATGGAAGCAGCCATCTGGCTCAGGCAGAATAATCCCCTCAGTGGTAGCAGTGTGAAAGGACACAATAACCCATCACAGAGGAGGGACTCTGCCCTGCTCAGTGGTGGCAAAGCATGACTGCTTAGGGGAGAGTGACTAGATTAACAACTGGAGGAGACAGACACAGGCAGTAGATCTCCAGATCTACTGCCTAAGATCAGATGGGGTCATCAGCTGACAAAATCAAAGGCAGGTCCAGAAAGGAAAAAAAAAAAGCAGTCTCCTACCATAGAAGTTCACACCGCAAAGTCAGGAAATCAAGACAGATCAATTTAAGAAGCAGAAGAAAAGAGGAAGTTCTCACAAATAATCAGAAGAAAAAGAAACACCCCCCCAATCAAAGGGAAATGAGGAATCTCCACAAAGAGAACTAAATGAAATAATGGCAAGTAAAATATCAGATATTGAGTTCAAAACAACAGTCCTAAAAAAGCTCAGCGAGTTCAAAGAGAATTACCAAAAACTACAGGGAAATGATGTGGAACTCATTGCAAACTATATCAGCATGAAAAAGGAAATGGGAACTATCAATAAGAGGCAAGAGGAAATGAAGAATTCAATTTTTTAACTGAAGAACACAGTAGAAGGCATCAAAATCAGGCTAGATGAAGCAGAGGTTCGTCTGGAGGACAAGGTAGAAAAAATCTTGCAGAGCAAGAAAATAAAAAAACACTCAAAAAGAATGAAGAGGCATTTAGGGAAATGGACAACCTGAAAGGTAATAATATTTGTATAATAGGGATACGAGAAAGAGAAGAGGAACAAGGGATAGAGAACCTGTTTGAAGAAGTAATGATGAAAAACTTCCCTAACCAGAAGATAGAAAAAATCACACAAGTTCAGGAATCACAGAGGTTCCCATTCAAGAGGAATCCAATGAGACCCACTCCAAGACACATCATCATTAAAATGGCAAATAGCAAAGACAAAAAGAGAATCCTAAAGGAAACAAGGGAAAAACAGATAATAACCAAAAGGGAAGCCCCGAAATGGCTAGAAGCTGATGTCGCAACAGAAACACTACAAGGCAGAAGGGAATGGCAAAAAATATTCCAAGTAACAAAAAGCAAAGGTCTACAACCAAGACTGTTCTACCCAGCAAAGCTCTCAATAAAAATAAAAGATTAAATAAGGTATTTCCCAGACAAAAGAAGGCTAAAAAAATATACCTCCACTAAAGTACCACTGCAAGATATGCTAAAGGAACTGCTTTAAGAAAATGAGGAAAAAGAGTGAAAAAGAGAGGAGGACAGGTGCACAGAGAAAAAATGAATAAGTACCTATCAATAATAACTTTAAATATAAATAGATTAAATATCCCATTCAAAAGTCATAAGATAGCTGAATGGATAAAAAAACATGACCCACACATATGCTGTCTACAAGAGACTCACCTCAGAACAAAGGACCTACACAGACTGAAAGTAAAAGGATGGAAAAAAATATTTCAAACAAATGGTCAGGGAAAAAAAAACAGGGTAACAATACTTATATCAGACAAAATAGATTTCAAAACAAAAGCCATAAGAAACAACACAGAAGGACACTTTATAATACTCAAAGGAAGAATACATCAAGAAGACATAAACATTGTAAACCTATATGCACCCAACATAGGAGCACCAAAATATATAAGGAAAATCTTGGAGGACTTCAAGAAAGATATCAAAAACAATACACTGATACTAGGAGATTTTAACACCCCACTGTCAAAAAGGGATAGATCTTCCAAATGAAAAATCAGCAAGGATATTGTAGAACTGAATGACACATTAGAACAAGTGGACTTAACTGACAAATATAGAACCTTTCATCCAAAAGAAAAATAAACTCTTTTAAAATGCACATGGAACACTTTCAAAGATAGATCACATGATAGGACACAAAACAAGCCTCAACAAATTCAAGAAAATTGAAATCATAACAAGCATTTTCTCAGTCCCCAGGGGCTTGAAACTAGAAACCAACCTCAAGGAAGAAACTCAAAAACAGTCAAACTCATGGAGACAGAATAGCATGCTATTAAACAATAAATGGGTGAACAATGAGATCAAAGAAGAAACCAAAAAGTTTCTGGAAACAAATGAAAATGAACACACAGCAGTCCCAAACCTATAGGACATAATGAAGGCAGTCCTGAGAGGACAGTTCATAGTAATACAGGTCTACCTCGAAAAGATAGAAACATTTCAAATAAACGATCTAACCCTCCAGTGTCAAGAACTGGAGAAACAGCAACAAACAAAGCCCAGAGTGAGTAGAAGAAAGGAAATAAGATCAGAGCAACACTGAATGACACAGAGACTAAAAGAACAATTCAAAGGATCAACCAATCCAGGAGCTGGTTCTTTGAAAAGTAAAAAAAATCAACAAGGTTTTAAGCAGACTCATCAAGAAAAAGGGGGAGGACCGAAATGAATAATATCAGAAATGAAAGAGGAGAAATATCAATGGATACTACAGAAATACAAAGGATTGCAAGAAATTACCATGAACATTTATATGCCCCAAAATTTGAAAACCTGGGTGAAATGGACAAATTTCTAGAAAAGTATAACCTTCTAATACTGGGTGAAGAAGCAGAAAGCCTGAGCAGACCAATAACAGCTGATGAAATTGAAGCAGTAATCAAAAAACGCCGAGCACACAAAAGCCGTGAAATGGACAGTTTCACAGCAAAGTTTTACAAAACATTTAAGGAATATCCTTCTCAGACTATTCCAAAAAATCCAAGAAGAGGGAGGACTCCCAAACTCTTTTTATGAGGCCAATATCATCCTAATCCCCAAACCAGGTAAAGACACAACAAAGAGAGAAAACTACAGGCCAATATCACTGATGAACATAGACACTAAAATCCTCAACAAAATGTTAGCAAACTGCATCAGACAATACATTAAAGAGCTCATCCACCATGATCAAGTGAGATTCATCCCAGGGATGCAAGGATAGTTCGATATTCAGAAATCAATAAAAGTAATACATCACATAAACAAAATGAAAGATAGAAACCATATGACCATCTCAATAGATACAGAAAAAGCATTTGGTAAGGTACAGCACCCATTTATGATAAAATATTCAGCAAAATGGGAATAAAGGGGGCATACCTTAACATAATAAAGGTCATATATGAAAAACCTACAGCCAACCTCATACTCAAAGGGTGAAAATGAAAAACTTTCCCACTCAGATTGGGAACAAGACAAGGATGTCTGCTTTCACCACTTCTATTCAACATAGTATTGGAAGTCCTAGCCACAGCGATGAGACAAGAAAAAGAAAGAACAGGCACCCAAATTAGAAAGGAGGAAGTAAAACTGTCACTGTTTGCAGATGACATGATAGTGTACATAGAATACCCTTTAGAGTTCACCAAAAAAACTACTCAACCTAATAAGTGAATTTGGCAAAACAGCAGGATACAAAGTCAATATTCAGAAATCAAAGGCATTTTTGTATGCCAAAAATGAAATATCAGAATCAGAAATCAGGAAAGAAATCTCATTTGCTATAGCAAGAAGAAAAATAAAGTAGCTAGGAATAAACTTAACCAAGGAGGTAAAGGACCTGTACTCAGAAAATTATACAACACTGAAGAAAGAAATTAAGGAAGACACAAATAAATGGAAGAATATACCATGTTCATGGATTGGAAGAATTAACATCATCAAAATGTCCATACTACCCAAAACAATTTATAGATTCAATGCAATCCCTATTAAAATACCAATGATGTATTTTGCAGTCATAGAACAAACATTTCAAAAATTTATATGGAATCATAAATGACCCCAAATAGCTGCAGCAATTTTAGAAAGAAGAACAAAGTAGGGGATCACAAAACCTGACATCAAACTATATTACAAGGGCACTGTAATCAAAACAGTCTGGTCATGGCATAAGAACAGACACATAGATCAATGGAGCAGAATAGAGAACCCAGAAATAAACCCATGTTTCTGTAGTCAATTAATAGTCAACAAAGGTGACAGAAGCATAAAATGGAGTAAAAATAGCCCATTCAACAAATGGTGTTGGGAGAGCTGGATGGCTACATGCAAAATAATCAAAATCGCCCACCAACTTACACCATGCACAAAAATAAACTCAAGAAGGATAAAAGACTTAAATATAAGTTGCGACATCCATAAAAGTCCTAGAGGAGAACATGGGCAGGAAACTCTCAGATATCCTACGCAGCAATATTTTCATTAATTTGTCCCCTAAGCAAGGGACATAAAGGAAAAAATAAATAAATGGGACTTCATCAAAATCAGAAGTTTCTACATGGCTAAAGAAAACATCAGCAAAATGAAAAGGGCACCAAACATATAGGAAAATATATTTGCCAATGATACTTCGGACAAGGGTTTGATCTCCAAAATACATAAAGAACTCACACGACTCCACTCCAGGAAGACAAACAATCCAATTAAAATATTGGCAAAGGATCTGAACAGACGCTTTTCCAAGAAGGACATACACAGGGCCCAGAGACATATGAAAGGATGCACAGCATCACTAGCCATCATAGGGGTGCAAATTAAAACCACAATGAGATACTGCTTCACACCGGTCAGAATGGCCAGCATAAAAAGATCAACAAACAACAGGTGCTGGTGAGGTTGTGGAGAAAAGGGAACCATGGTGCACCGTTGGTGGGAATGCAGATTGGCACAGCCACTGTGGAAAACAGTTTTGAATTTCCTCAAAAAACTAAAAATGGAACTGCCTTTTGACCCAGCAATACTGCTTCGATTATACCCTAAGAATCCCAAAACACCAGTTCAAAAGAACCTATGTACCCCAATGTTAATAGGAGCACAATTTACAATAGTCAAGTCCTGGAAGCAATCTAAGTGCCCATCAGTAAATGAGTGGATCAAAAAACTATAGCACATTTACACAATTGAATACTACACAGCAGAAAGAAATAAAGAGCTACTATCCTTCATGACAGTATGAATGGAACTGAAGAGCATTTTGCTAAGCTAAATGAGTGAGGGGGTGAAAGAGAAATACCATATGATCTCACCTGTAAGTGGATCCTAATCAACAAAACAAACAAGGAAGGAAAATATAACCAGCAACAGTGAAAGAAAAAAGTAACTAGAGGGAAGGAGGCAGGGGGGTAACAGGGAAAAGAAGGGGAAGGGTCAAACAAGGAACAAGTATAAAAGACCCATGGACAAAGCCATATGGGGAAGGATTGAGAGGGCTGGGGGTGGTGGATAGGGCAGGAGAATGTGGTGCTGGGTAAATGGAGACAAATGTATTTGAACAATAAAATAAATTTAAAAAATAAATAAAAGGAACCAAAAAAAATCTCTTTCTGAATCATTTTTCTGAGAAAAATATTTCTCAAAAATCTTTTGTTTTCCTTACTCCTTAACCTGGCATTTAGGGGTCTTTGAAGTCTGGTCCAGGTCACATTTCCATCTTCATCTCTTGTCTATAGCTGGGATTCTGTGCTCCTTAATAGCCATAATTGTATTACCAGTTGTTGAATGTTCCATTGTCACAAAGGCCACTAAGCCTTTGCATATCTTTTCCATCTGACTCTAATGTCCTTCCATGTATGCTCCAAATAAGTGACCTTCACTATGACCTGTGATTCTGACTTCTCTTGTTGAGCCTGTCACCTTGTTCTTTGTGCTTTCAAGGCATCCTGCACAAGGCTCTCACTTGACACTCATCCTACCCTAAATAACCATCCTGACAGATCTGAGATGATATCTCATGGTGGTTTTAGTTTGCATTTCTCTGATGATTAGTGGTTTTAAGCATCTTTTCATATGTCTACTGGTCATTTATATGTCCTCTTTGAAGAAGTGTCTGTTCAGGTCTTTTGCTTATTTTCTAATTGTTGTGTTTTGTGTGTGTGTGTGTGTGTGTGTGTGTGTGTGTGTGTGTGTGTGTGTTTTGATGTTGAGTTTTGTAAGTTCTTTATAAATTTTGGATATTAACCCATTATCAGATGTATTAGTGAACATGCTCTACCATTCTGTGGGTTGTCTTTTTATTTTGTTGACGATTCAAAATTGGATTGCTGGAGTAAAAAAATTATTTCAGTATAGGCAGAAGAACAGGGTGAATTACAGTTGCTTCTTCAAATGGATTATATGTTTAGAGTCTTAACTGATTGTTTATGGTTGAAAACAGGCTTTGAAAAAGTTCCCCGAATATATTGGCAAACAAAAATGTTTAACGCATCGGGGATCCAGAAATGGTATTATACTGACACATTTAAAATAAAGATCATGAGGATCATGAGGTCAGGATGGAGGCATAGGTAAACACAACTTGCCTCCTTGCACAACTACAGTGAAAATTATAACTAGACTATAAAACAAATATCACCCAGAAGAGTAAAAAATAGAGCTATATGGAAATCTGACAACCAAGGATTTAAAGAAGTCACATTCATCCAGATGGGTAAGAGATACCAAGATGCAGAGATGTGTGAGATGCATGGAGAGGCATGGAGAGGCATTGAGATGTGGAACAGGTGGTCCCAAATCCATATGTGATAGATAAAATTTAGGAGGGATACCTCAGGAATGAGAGATCCCAGAGCCAGCGCAGACCACCCAGCCCAGGGTTCTAGAACCAGGAAGATAAGTTCCCATAAATTCTTGTTGTAAAAACTGGGGTAGGGGTGAGATTGAGGCAGCAGAAGAATCTGTGGGATTTTTAAGAGACTCCTCTTAAAAGGCCCATAATGGACTTGGTACTCATGCAAACCCACCCGCTCTGGGATTCAGCAACAGGTCAACAGCTGGAAGGGCACCAGTGGCATATAGTGAGAAAATGAAGAGACTGGAAACAGGGCAAATGTCAGGAGATGGTTTCCTCCTAGACATAAGTCCAGAAGCCAGACAACAGCATTGAGTGTTATCTGAGCCCTCCCCTTCAGAGAGCCACAGAGCAGTGACATGAGTTGCCCTTCCCCGGTGACTACCTAAGGCTCTGCCCCATACAAATTACAGACATGCTTTTCTATAATAGACCATGCTATTAAGACAGAGAGTCAAAGCAGCTCTATCTAATACACAGAAATAAACAAAGGGAGGCTGCCAAAATGAGGAAACAAAGAAATATGGCCTGAATGAAAGAACAGAACAGAACTCCAGAAAAATAACTAAACAAAATGGAGATAAGCACCCTATCAGATGCACAGATCAAAACACTGGTTATCAGGATGCTCCAGGAATGCATTAAGTACTTCAACAGCATAAAATAGATGCAGGCAGAAATGAAGTTTACATTAAGTGAAATAAAGAAAAATATACAGGGAACTAACAGTGGAGGAAATGAAGCCAAGAATCAAATCAATGATTTGGATCACAAGTAATAAAAAAGCATTTAGTCAGAAAAGCAAGAAGAAAAAAGAATTCAAAAAATTGAGGATAGGCTAAGTAGCCTCTGGAACATCTTTAAACATACCAACATCTGAATCATAGGGGTACCAGAAAGAGAAGACAAAGAACAAGAAATCAAAAACTTATTTGAAAAAATAATGAAAGAAAACTTCCCTAATTTGGTGAAAGAAATTGATATACAAGTCCAGGAAGTACAGAGAGTGCTAAACACGATGGACCCAAACAGGGACACACCAAGACACATCATAATTAAAATGCCAAAGGTTAAAGATAATTAGAGAATCTTAAAAGCAGCAAGAGAAAGGCAGAGAGTTACCCACATAGGAGATCCCATAAGACTGTCAGCTGATTTCTCAAAAGAAACTTTGCAAGCTAGAAGGAACTGGCCAGGCGTATTCAAAGTGATGAAAAGCAAGGACCTAACAACCTAGATTATTCTATTCAGGAAAGCTATCATTTAGAATGGAAGGGCAAATAAGGGGCTTCTCAGACAAGGTAGAACTAAAGGAGTTCATCATCACCAAGCCATTATTATATGAAATACTAAAGGGAATTATATAAGAAAAAGATCAAAATGATGAATATTAAAATGGCAAAAAATTCACAATTATCAATAATTGAGCCTAAATAATAAAGGGAGCAAACAAGCGGAACAAGAACGAAATCATAGATATGGAGATCAGTCATTTGGAGGGTTATCAGTTCAGAAGGAGAAGGAGGAGAATGGTAGAAAAGGTGCAGGGATTAATAAGCACAAATTGGTAAGTACAGTAGACAGGGGGATGGTAAGAACAATATAGGAAATGGAGTAGCCAAAGAACTTAATGCATGATCCATGGATATGAACTAAGGCCGGGGGGATTGCTGGAAGGAATGGGGGTACTGGGTGGAGAGGGCCAAAGGGGGAAAATTGGGACAACTGTAATAGCATAATCAATGAAATGTATTAAAAAAATAAATATCATGAGGAACTATTCAATTGTAGGCAAGTTTCCATCAACAAAGTTAATATAATTATGGAAACCAAATCTCGTATATTTTTTCTGGTCATCAACTTCTTCTATTACTCAGGATCCTTCATACAGTTGTTTATTCAGTGTCTTTTATTTTTCCCTTTTTGTTGTTTAGAATAATTTCTGTTCTCCTCGCCCCACTTTGATTTTCTTAAGTAAGGAAAGCCTTATACTTTGCTCTCCTAGTAAACCCACACTTCTAGAAATTCATGAATAAAGATTAGCCTATGAGGAGTCTTGACTTATGCTTAGTATTTCAAAATGTCAACCAGACATGGTATATTTTTCCATCCAAAGGCCATTTAGGCCAACCAAAATGTCAATTTTCTTGCTCTTTGCTGGAACTCTATGGACAGGGTAGTAATACATTTTTCTTGTTTGCTAGATATATCAACTGGTTGCTGAAACCACTAAAGAAATTTCTGGGATGCGAGTGGACCAGTTATCAGATCCCTACAGTTCGATAGAGAGAGAATTATAAAACATTGGCAGAGGGCTTAGATAAACACATTAATGTTTAATATATTATTAGTTGGCTTGGATTGGGGACTCTCATCAAAATACATTATTCATTTTGTTTGACATCAAATCATGAAGATGAAATAGCAGATTATTGACTGTGATTTTCAGTTCTACCTGTTTGTCTCCAGAGAGTGGTTTTCCATGAGTTGCATCAGAATCCCTGGGGAACTTTTTACACTGCAGAGTCTCTGGCTTCCCTCTTCTCTACCCTACTATTTTCATGCAGTAAGTCTAGGGTAAAGCATGGGAATCTGAAACTTTAACAAGCCCCCAGCTAATTATTGTGTACAGTTTAACTTAGGAAATGCTAATGTATATCAACATTAAGTAACTTGAAAGAAAAAAACTAATCTTAATTACGCTTCAAGTTTCTTTTCAAGTCTATGAAAAATAATGATGTCTACTGGTGATCTATCTTTGATGATTGCTAGAATATTCTAGCTCTTGATGGCTTTTTTTTTCTTTTCATTCTGATCTTATCCCAAGAATAGCTTCTGTGGAATGTTCCTGAATAAAATGTGAAGACTGTATTACCTGCCAGGAGGTTAAAGGGAAATTCTCTGTTAGTAGTATCACTATTTCCCCCTGGATTCAAGGCTCTAAAGGCAATCAAGGGGAAAAGTTAACTAAATGGCTATAGTGTAAATTCTTAATTCAGTAAGAAAAATTAAAAAGTATAATTTGCTTCCAGATCATATTCCAACAGACAGATATAACCTAACTACTATTCTCTTCTCCTTATAATCTTATTCGTTTTTCCAACAGTATAGCCAAGGCAGATTGTTATCTTGGCGGGGTTTGAATTCAGGATTTTTTTTAGTTTGGAAGCAGAACTAGTGAAAATGTTTTATTTATTGTAATAATGCAGTGAGAAGTCCCACTGTTGTATGGAGAATTGTAATTATCTAAACAATCAAAACTGATACAGTTTAATAATCATAAAGCCTCAAATAAATTGAAAATCAACACATGGAAATCCATGTAGAGGAATATTATTGGAGTAAACCCTTTTTTTTGGAAAAATAGTTATACTTAAAATGTTTGAGATACAGTGCTAAGATATAAAAATAATCTAAAACTGTATACTAACATGAACCAAATTTGGGGGGAACATAAATAGAAAAATAAGTAGATTTTCAAGGAACACTCCAAAAACATTATTAGTTGTTATCTTTGGATGACATAATTGGTCATTTATCATATTATATTTATTGCAATTTTTTCTAAATTTACTACACAAAATGCATGATAATTTTCTGATTGGAAAACAAAACAAATTGCTTTTTTAAAGAATATCTGCATATATAACATTTATATATCCATATCCACACAAAGGTTTGAATCCTAGAAAAAGGATACTAATCAGTGTTTCATGAAAGACAAGAAGTTGTGGGTCAAATGAGAAGGGAGCTGGAGGTCATGGCAGACTTTATCAGTGACTTCAGCCCTCTTTCCCACAGAGCACTGATATCAAACTTCCGAACACCCCATCAATTACCAGCAATGAGAGAGGGTATACAAGGTAACACCCTACTGATCTTTACTAGCTTGATATAGAGTCCCTGTTCCCAAGGCAAACACAAAAAAAAGTAGAATAGAAAGAGTAAACTTCCAGTTCAAAAAAACTGAAGAAAGGAGGAATGCTACAAGGAAGTCCATGTTTAATTACCAAATGAATTGGAGGAGGAAGTCATCAGATACTTTCTGATATGTACCAGCTTTGTCTGTGTGATATTAAAATATGTGAAAGAAAATATCTCTGCCTCCCACTGGGTCAGATACTTCTATTCCTGGATGATCAGAGCTGACATACATCTAGTCAAATAGTGAAACTGAGCATGGTGGTTTCTCTCTCTGGGCTTTAATTTTCTTTTACTTTATAGTAAATCAGGAGGCTTTGCTATGAGAGATTGTGGCAAATGTGACAATATGTACATATTCCGAAACTTTAGTAGAAAAACATGAAGGTTACTTAACTATAGTAAAAGCCCATTTAAAATTTCTATTTTTATAAGCCAGTCGGTGAAAGACAAATACCATATGATCTCACCTATAATTACAACGTATTCAACAACATAAACTAATGAACAAAATAAACCACAGGCATGGAAACATGGAACAGACTGAAAGTGTCCAGAGGGGATGGGGAAAGAGGACAATGGTGGAAAGAAGGAGAAGGGACTAGACAAAGAACTTGTATGAATGACCCATGGACATGGACAACAGAGTGGGAATTGACTGTGGGAATGCGGGGGGTGGGATGGGTGGCGGGAGGTAAAGGGGGAAAAATTGAGACAACTGTAATAGAATAAACATGATTTAAAATAAAAAAAGTTTCTATTTTTACAGACTCAGCTCATTTCACATAACAAATGAGGGCCTCCCTGTGCTTCTGCTGTGGAAAAGGCATCTTTTCTGCTCTATTCCAGAAAGTTTGAGAAATAGATGAGTTGTGAGATGATAATTAAACTTAACTGCCTTTTAGAGTGTCTCTAGTGCTTTTCATTTATGTGCTGATTGAGTCATAGAACAGACGAAGGCATGTAGTGGTGGCCACAAAATAGTTACTGAATGAATGAATGCAGGTTTTGCTGCCTCCGAATAATGGGCTATAGCTTCATTTTAATTTGTGAAACCACAGTATTTTGTCACGAGGTATCACAGCAGCAAAACATTTCATAATCTTTAAGCTTGCTTGCCAGTTAGAGGAAGAGCGCAAAGGCAGAGATGAATACAACATACTATGCCAGGGCATGGAATGGCATTTTCCAGGGCTGTGCTGGAAGTCAGAAATCTGGGGATTCATCCCAATTTGATCATTTACTAGTTATATGTCCTGGGGTGTTTTGAACTTTTTATTTTCCTCTCAAGCTCTCACTCATCCCTTCTTAGGAAAACAGTACCCCAATTTTCATCTGAGTACAACTGCTCCTTCTCCATTCAGGGCATGTCCCTGATAGAGTAATGGGTATGAATAGGCTTGGCCAATAAAAACAACAGTGGTTGAATGACAGATGGGCATGTGACCCAAATTGGGTCAATTACAGTGAATCTTGAGACTTTGCTAGAATTTTTAAGAAATGAGAACTTTTGCGCTAAACCTGTAGATGACCATCTTCACACTGTTAGGAGTGCCTACCTGAGAATGAAGCCAAACCAGAAGAAAATAAACATAAAAGAAGAAAAGTGCATATTCCAGACAAATATGATTTGATCAGCTAAGTTCACCCATTACCAAAACTGGAAATGTTGACTCAGGGTCTTGAAGTTCCTGTGAATCAGTAAGTTAGTTCATTTGCTTAAACTTTGGATGCAGATTTTGTTATTTGCTGCCAGAGTTCTAACGAGTAGGGCAATTCCCTAATTGAGGCCTTCAGGTGGCTTCTCTTTAAAAGGTTAAGCATTTTAAAAAAGTTTTGCTTTCTGATTTCAAAACAAATCCAAGCTTATTGTAAAATTATGGCATTATACAAATGGATCATTAGGTTGTGTCCACACCCCCGTTATTAGGTTGCATCAATGATTGCTGCATAACAAATCACACTCAAGTCCAGTGACTTGAAATAAGAAGTGTTAATTACTGCTCAGAACTCTAAATGTTAGTTGGGTATTTCTGCTGATCTAATCCAAGTTTAGAAGATCATACTTGAGATTACTTATGTGTCTTTGGTCAGCAGGTATTTTGGCTGGGGAACGACTGGTCTAGGATGCCCTCATTTGCAAATCTGGTGGTGCTGGCTGTCAGTTAGGGCAATGGCAATGGGGAGACAGGGTTATGTCTCTCATCACACAGCAAGCTAGTCTGAGGCTTGTTCATGGTGGGTGAGCAGGACCTTACAAAAGCAGGTAGAAGCCTATTGATGACTAGGTTTGTAACTGGCACACTTGCTCCTGTTGCTTGTATTGGCCAACACAAGTCACAAGACCAGCCAAGATTCAAAGGAAGGAGAAACTGACTCCACATTTTGGTGGGGGGAATTGTAAAATCACAAAAGCAGCATACATATGGGAAGGGGAAATAATTGATGCTATTTTTGTAATCACTATATAACTTTATTCCCTCAGAAATAATCACTGTTACTATTTTGATATATAGTCTTCTGTTTATCCAAAATACTTATACTGATTTTTATTTTGGAGAATACACATTTTTCAGAGGACATATTTTCATTTATTTTTATTTTTGTGGTTATGTTTATGAAAAATTGGTATTGTATGTATTATAATTTATTGTTTCCAACTTGACAATATAGCTTGCATTTTCCTATGCCAATGCATATCAACCTCTTCTGAGAGATTAAATATAGGTTATTTTCTTACGTCTGACCTTCTGAGACTCTGGAATTCTATGACTTATTATAAACCAAATTTCCGAAATCATTAAGCTCATCTCCTTAAATTGACAAGAGAACTGTTAGATTCCCAAGAAGCTAAAACGATGAGCCAATAATCATGACTGAGATTATCTATCAGTTTTGTGTTGAGTAATTTCACCTTTGCTAGTTAGAAAATTACTTATTATCATTATTATTAATTATAATGATAATTACAAGACTGTGTCTGATGAAATCCTAGCAATGATTCTCATTAGCCCATGGAAGTATGTGCTTATTGTTCTGGATATACTACTTGTCTTCTGGTTTGCACCAATTCAACAAATATGCTAAAATTGGAAGACAAAACAAGCTGCTAAGAATACGTAACCAAGAGGTAGTAAATTAAATGCTCATCACACTGATTCCACACCATCAAGTAAAAAGATGATGGACTGAGAATTATTGGGATCTGACTTCTTTTTGGCTGTTTGGTTTTGAGAACTCTCAAGGCTTTGAGAGCTGCTCATGTTTCTTCAAAGTACGCCCTCATGGTTCTTAAGCACCTTCAGCCTGCAGACAACTTACGCTGTACTAATTGACTTTGGAAACCTGAATAGATTCTTTCCTGTATTATGATTAAGACTTTTGGGGAAATTTTAGTTAATAGATGTTAGCTAAGAATGACAGGGACATTATGGATCTTATAATAAGTGTTTCATCTCTGAAATAGTTGTCATCAAGCATTTTTTTCCTTTAGCATAACTGCAGTTCAGCCATCAGTTACATTGACAAAATGATCAAACTAATGTGACATGAGCTAAGAGCAAGTGGACTTCTGTGTTTCCTATAAGGCCAAATTTTTCATCCATTCATTTATTTATTCACTCAAAAATAGTTATTGATCATCTTCTTTTTGCTGTAGGAATATAAAGATGAATAAAACTAGTTTTTATCCTCAAGGTCTTACCTTTTAGCAAAGGGAGAATGATATCCATAAAGTGACTTGAAGTGTTGCATGGACAGAAATTGATCTAATAGTTCAAAGGAAAATTGAGATGAAATATAAAGATACATAAAATAATAAAGTACATTTAAAGTACAAAACTCATGGGATGTAGCTAAAGCAGGGTTTAGAGGGGAATTAGAGGAGTGCCTTATGAAGCTACATTTAGCTAGTGGCTGGGCAGGGCTCCAAGGCTCCAGAAATCCTGACTCCAGAAATCCCATTTCAGTGCTGGTTGATATTTTTAAAACTTTGGATCTTCCCCTCATGTTTTCCCATCCTCCCAGGACTCTTCATAAAGCCTTTCTCATAGCATTCTAGCCTGGACTTACATAGCACAGTGGCCTCTTTAACTGTTGTTTCTGTCTTATTTGACTAGTCAGCGCAAATTACAATGATAGTGCAGATTCAGATGGAAAAAAAAATAGACTGCTACTTCTTGATGGGGAGAACTGCATGTGTGTACATAAACAAAGGGATTAATGGTGTTTTTGGTTTTATTGATTTTCTTTACTGATTTTCTATTCTCTGTGTCATTAAATTCTGCTCTAATATTTATTATTTCCTATCTTTTGTTTGCTCTGGGGTTAGTGTACTCTTTTTTTCCAAGGATCTTAAGGTAAAAATTGTTATTGCTTTCATATCTTATTTTTTAATGTACTCATTTAGAGCTATAAATTCCCCTCTAAACCCTGCTTTAGCTACATCCCACGAGTTTTGGTGTGTTGCATCTTTATTTTCATTTATTACAAAGTATTTTCTAATTTTATTTGTGATTCCTTCTTTGATACACTGGGTTTTTAGGAGTGGGTTGTTCAATTTTTACATATTTGTTAATATCCAATTTTTTTTTCTGTTATTGATTTCTGGTTTCATTCTGCTGTGGTCAGACAATATACTCTATATTATTTCAATCATTTTAAATTTACTGAGGCTTATTTTATGGTTTAACATATGGTCTATATTTAAGAATGTTCTATGTGTTCTTGAGAAGAGTGTATCTTCTCTGTTATTGGTTGTGGTGTTTTATAAATGCCTGTTGGTTTCACTTGGTTTATCATGTTATTTAAGTCTTCTGTGTCCTTGTTGATACCATGGTTATGTCCATTACTGAAAGTTAAATATTGAAGTCCCAACTATTATTGTTGAGTTGTCTGTTTCTCTTTCTAATTCTTAATTTTGCTTCATGTATTTTGGGGTTCTGTTTTTAGGTGCATAGATGTTTATAACTATTATATATTCCTGATTTACTGACAAAAAATTTTATAATTTGCTATTATAAAATGTCCCTCTTTGTCTCTAGTAACATTTTGTGTTTAAAATATATTTTGTCTAATATTAGGATAGCTACCTTAGCTTTTTTATAATTGCCATTTGCATGGCATTTTCTCCCTTCCTCTTACTTTCTATATATTTCTGTCTTTGAACTTAAAGTGTATCTCCTGTAGGAAGTTTATAGTTGAATCCTGTTCATTTATCTAGTCTGACAGTCTCTGCCCTCTAATTGAATTGCTTGATTCATTCACGTTTAATGTTATTACCACAATTCAATTTATGTGACATTTTACATTTTGTTTTCTATGTGGTGCATGTCTTTCTCGATCCTTTATTCTTTCTTTATTGTTTCTTTTGCATTAAGTAAATATTTCCTAGTGAAACATTTCAATTTCCTTAGTGATCTTTTTAATATATATTTTGAGTTATTGTTTTAGTGGTTGCTTTAGGGTTGAACTACATACATCTGCTCTTATTAGAACTGACTTCACATTTGTACAAATGAAATTCTAGTGAGATACAGAAACATTACTCTTATGTATCTCTATCCCTTTTGCTCCTTTTTGTGCTATTGTCACAATATTACATGGACATATGCTATAAGCCCAACAATTCATTATTATAATTATTGCTTTATATAATTTATGTCTATAAACAAAGTAAACAGAAAAAAGGAGGTAAGTATATACTTATAGAGGTTGTTACAGTAATGTTCTTATTTGCCATTTCATTTTTTTTATTTTTGTGGATTTAAGTATCATTTTCTTATTTCAAAGTAGTTTTGTTCTGACTTACTACCTTGGTGCTATTATTGTCAAATATTCCATACTTCCACATATTATAACCCTAATAATACAATGATATACATATTTTTTGTACAGTTGCTACTTAAATTAGTTAAGAGAAGAAAGTAAAAACAATAAGCATTCATACTATCTTTTATAATTACATAATTACCTTAACTGGTGTGTACTTTGTTTTTCTTTGTGTGTATGTGGAGTCAGATTACTGTATGAGAATACTTTTTTTCAGTCTAATGAACTTCCTCTAGTACTTATTGTAAGATGAGTTTGTGACCATCTTTGGAGATTATCTGCCACAAATTGTTGTAGAATTCAGAAAAGCCATGCTCAGAAGCATTGGATGTTGTATCAGTAGCATCATAAATGCATTTATGATCACCTTGATTGGAGTTTACTTGTAAGTAGGGGGAATTTCAATATTTCTGGAAAATGTGCTAAGTAAGCCTTCAGGGAAGGAACCTAAGGAAAGTCAGAGGGAACTACCAGGCATGGGCCAAGTCCTTGGAGTTGTCAAAGTTGCTGCCTTGTTGATATGACCTACAAAGCAGAGGAGAGAAGGCTTCCAGCTCTGGCTCCTTCCCAAGAAAAATAAAATATTCCAAATTATGCTGTGGCAGCTTAAAAATAGGTCATATCTTCAGCTTCAGCTATTTTTGTGGTGATCTTGTAATCTAAACCAGTTCTTTGTTCTCTATTTAATTTGGAAAAATCATTAAAACAAAATAAAACAAAAACCCAATTAGGAAAGGCTTGCTGCACAACAGATAATTACTGCTTTTTTAGAACATGAATCTTTGACTATACCTGGATTGGGAGAGGCAGTGCCAAACTTCATGGGCCAGGCACTACTCTGGACATCATCAACAATTTCTCTCTAATGCCTCATGAAAACAGCACTATGAGTCAGATGTTATTATCTTCTGTTTATAAAAGCAGAATCTGGAGCCCTGAGAGTTTAAGTAACCAGCTGCAGTCACATAACTAGTATGTAGAAGAGAGTTGAAATGTAGGTCTTTTTGTCCTGGGTCTCATGGCAGTTATAAGGAACAAAATGGTAAATTTCGGGTTGGTTAGAGCACCTTTACTTCTGGTTTATCTTGGATCAGTTTTGTTAGTCAACATCTCACCCTTCCCATTCTGCCTGTATCCAGTTTGTGTTTGGTGGTTTGTTCTGTTTTATGTATAGACTGATGTTCCAAATGTAAGTACATTCTATTCAATAATTCAATGGTTTGGAAATTTTACAATAATATTTGTGTTCTGTCTTTCTTACTGATGAGCAGTAACTTGCCTTCTCAAAAGTGAAAACTTTCAGGGCATGTGCCTGGGTTGTGGGCCAGATCCCCAGTGAAGGGTGCATGAGAGGCAGCCACACATTCATGTTTCGCTCCCTCTCTTTCTCTCTCCCTTTCCCTCTCTCTAAAAATAAATAAAAATCTTTTAAAAATTGTGAAAACTTAAACTGTTTTTTTAAAAAAATTTTTAATGTGCAAAATTGATTTGCAGGTCATGACACCTGGAACACTTTCATGATGATATTATAATCAAGCTAATTAGAGGTGATTTCAAGATGGCTGCAGAATAGATGGAAACTATATTCACCTGCTCCTGGTCCCAAACCAGATTTACAACTAAATCATAGAGCAGTCAGCCTGAATAACCAATGTAAGTCTAGCTGAACTGAAATATTATAATCAAAGATTTACAGCAGAAGTCACATAGAAACTGGTAAGAAGGGAAGAGTAATGAAAAGGGGTGGCCCCTGCATCCAGGTGTAATGACTAGGAAGCCAGAAGGGTATCATGGCTGCAATACCCCCTCCCCCAGGAGCATAAGGTCCCACATCCACGCAGGGATCCCCAACCCAGAGAAACAGAGAAGGAAAGAGGAGCTCTCATAAGATCTGGTGATGCAAATCAGTGGAGATTCAGTCCTTCTGGGAGACCCTCCTTCCCAGGGACAAGCACTCCTATTTTTACAGCACCAGCCTCAGGAGTGTACTACTCAGTCCCCAAATTCTGACAAGGCCACTGTACTATGCTTGGTCCTGTGGAGGAGTCTGCTGCACACATGCAGCAGTGCCTTTTGGGGCTCTCTTTTTATGGGGGGCTCTTGGTGGAGACTCAGACAATAACTAAACTGTGTGGCTTTGGAAGGAGGGCAGGTTTCCTCCACCTTGAGTGCACAGCTGGTGCCCCTCTCCTCACATGTTGAATCACTGCTGAGTTCAGCTGCGCAAGGGGACCAGAGTGCCACACAGAGTGTGGACTTTTGGAGTGTGTCTCTTGGGAAAGCTTTTGTCTGGGAACAAGAAAGTCAGGTGCTGGGGTGAGTGGCTATATCACAGGAGCAGGGAAATTCTAATTTCTCCAGTGAGTGCAGCTCTTACTACCCCAGAAAGGGGAAGAAATGCCTACCCCCTTTTACAGGCTTGCAGGCATTACCTGTAACAGGAGACTGTTGGGTCTGCCATGCCAAGTCCTGGATATCCTGCTATGCTGGGCTCAGATTCATGAGGGGTGGGGTGTGGGAGAGAGGGGGGAGGAGAGCTCCTCAGAGCTGGGACATTCAAAATGTGAGTCCCTCAAAAACTATTGTCTGGGCCAGGGACAAAGTGCTTAACCCCCTTCTGTGGGCTAAGCTGGCTTCACCCCCAATGGGAGACTCTTAATTTACCCCCCCCCCCGGAGCCTGGTGACTCTGCCCAGCTGAAATTGTTCCTGAAGAAGGGACACCTGGCTGCACATAACCTGAACCTGTTATGTACTCCTCTTGGGGGAATTAGAGTAGGAGATTATGGCAGAGACTGAGTCGTTTGGCTCTGGTGTAGGGACCACTTTCCTCTCATTGAATGCCTGAATGTATGACCCCCAAGCAGGGGAATGACCAGCCCTGTCCTTTCAACCCCAATTGCACAGTCTTACCGAGTTTGGAACCTGTGGAAGGGTCTGTGGAGTGTGGTCAGTCTGTGTCCACTCTACATTGTTTTTGGAAGACTCTGGAGGAAGGCCAAGCAACCTCAGGAGGAGGTGAAGTAGCTGACAGATAGAAGTGGACCTCAGGGAGCCTTGGTCCTATTATAGATCTGCCCCTAGATATAAATTGGAGGAAACCAACCCTTATACACAGATTGACCTCTCTCAGGCACACCCAGGCTCAGTAGATGCAGCCATGGACAGTGAACAGCATGGTAACTCTATACAGGTAGCCCAATATGTTATACACATAACATCTGACATTTATCTCTACTTGAACCCCACCTGAGTGGACCCAGAACCAATACAACCAGTGGGGGGCTTCAGACCACACCAGAATTCAAACCAACTACCACATAAGTGGCACACCCAAAGTGGGATTCCAGTAGGCACCCTGTTGGGAACAACTCTTTCTCAGGAGGGAGACCTTGCACAATGTCTCTTACATGGTGATTGAGGTTTACCCTTATAGTAGGCAACCTGAAGGGAACTGTACCCATGAAAGGGCCCAATGCATTCAAGACTCAAATACAGCAGAAGGGTGTATATAACCCATAAGAAACTTTCCTGAGGTACTAGAGCTCAGGTGATCTGGAAGACTGTGCCACTGAGCCCAACAAGACACTTTGATCATAAAATCATCACAATAAGTTTTGGAATCACAGCAGATCAACATAATATACAGAGACAAAATGGGGAGACAAAAAACCCCAAATGAACAAGAGAAATCCCCAGAAAAAGAATTAAATGAAATAAAAACAATCAAAATACCAGATGCATAGTTTCAAACAATGGTTATAAGGATGCTCAAGGACTTTAGGGGAAGAATGAATGGCCTCAGTAAGAACTTAAATAAAAAGAGAACATTAATAAGGACATAGAGACCATGGAAAAGAACGAGTCAGAAATGAAAAACAGAATATCTGAAATGAAGAATACACTAGAAAGAAACAACAGCAGGTTAGATGAAGCAGAGGAGCAAATCAGTGAGTTAGAGGACAAGATAATAGTAAAAACCAAAACAGAGCATTGAAAAAAAAGAGAATTTTAAAAAACATCAAACATAGCAACATCCACATCAGGGGTACCAGAAAGAGAAGAGACAACAAGAGATTGAGAAGATACTTAAAGGAATAATGACTGAAAACTTTCCTCCCCTGGTGAAGGAAAAAGTCACACAAGTTCAGGAAGCACAGAGAGTCCCAGTCAGGATGAATGCAAAGAGTCCCCCACCAAGACACATCATAATTAAAATGTCAAAGAATAAATACAAATAAAAAATCTTAAAAGCAGCAAGAGGAAAGCAATTTATTACCTTCAAGAGAGCTCCCATAAGGCTGTCAGCTGATTTTCAAGAGAAGCACTTCAGGCCAGAAGATATTGACATGAAATAATCAGTGGTGAAAATCAAGGACCTATAACCAGACTACTTTATCCAGCAAGAGTATCATTTAAAATGGAAGGCAAAATAAAAAGCTTCCCAGACACACACACACACACAAAAACAAAAACAAAAGCTAAAGGAGTTCATTACCACCAAAACAGTATTGCAAGAAATGTTAAAGGGACTACTTCAAGAAGAAGAAATACAAAAAATCAAGAGAGAAAGGAACATAGGTATAAAGAATAAAATGGCAATAAACAAGTACCTATAAATAATAACCTTAAATGTAAATGGATTAGGGGCTCCAATCAAAAGACATAGCAGAATGTATGTGAAAACACAATCTGCATTTATGCTGTCTATAAAAGAGACCACCTCCACAAAAGATACACAGAGATTGAAAGTGAAGAGATGGAAAAGAATATTACATTCAAATGGAAATGAAAAAAGAGCTGGGTTAGCAATACTTATATCTGAAAACATAGGCTTCAAAACAAAGGCCATAACAAGAGACAAAAAAAGATCTCTGCATAAAAACTAAAGAAATTGACCCAACAAAAGGTTATAACCCTGGTGAACAAATATGCTCCCAAGATACGAGCACTTAAATATATAAAGAAAATCTTAGTAGACTTTAAGGAAGAGATCAATGCAATAAAGTCACAGCAGGGGATTTTAACACCCAGTGTCACCAATGGATAAATCTTCCAGACAAAAAAATCAACAAGGAAATAGTAACCTTAAATGACACACTAGATTAAATGGATTTAATTGACATTTACAGAACATTTCATCCCAAAGCAGCAGAATACACATTCTTCTCAAGTGCACATGCATCATTCTCAAAGATAGGCCACATGTTAGGACAGAAAATAGGCCTTAAATTCAAGATAATTGAAATGATATTAGGCAATTTCTCAGATCTCAATGGCATAAAACTAGAAATCAACCTCAATAAAAAAAAATCTCAGAAACATTGAAATACAGAAAGTATTAAATAATTAATGGCTTATCAATATGATCAATATTAAATAATTAATGGCTTATCAATATGATTACTGCAGAAATCAAAAATTACCTGGAAAAAATGAAAATGAACACACAACAACCCAAAATTGATGGGAAAGAGTCAAAGCAGCCCTGAGAAAGTAGTTCATAGCATTACAGGCCTGTCTCAAGAAGCAAGAAAAATCTCAAATAAACAATCTATCACTATACCTAAAAGAACTAGAAAAACAACAATAAACAAATACCAGTGTAAGTAAAAGGAAAGACATAATTAAGATCAGAGAGGAAATGAATGACAGAGACTAAAAAAAAAAATCAAAACATCAATAAATTCAGAGCTTGTTCTTTGGAAAGATAAACAAAATTAATGAGTCTTTAACTAGATTCATCAAGGAAAAAAAGAGAGAGGATCCAAATAAATAAAATCAGAAATGAGAGAGAAGTAACAACTGATATAATAGAAATACAAAGGATTGTAAGAAAATACTATGAACAACTATATATCAACAAATTGGACAACCTAGATTAAATGGATAAATTCCTTGAAACATATAATCTTCCAAAAACTGAATCAGAAAGAAGCAGAAAACCTGAATAGATAAATAACAACTAATAAAACTGAAGCACTAGTCAAAAACTCCCAGAAACAAAAACCTTGAACCAAATGGCTTCACAGGTAAATTTTACCAAACAGTGGAAGAAGAACTAACACCTATCTTTCTCAACAACTTAAAAAAAAAAAAAAAATCAAGAGGCGGGAAGACTTTCAAGCCATTTTTGCAAGGCCAGCATTATCCTAAATTCAAAACCAGGTAAAGTCTCCACAAAGAAAATTATAGGCCAATATCCTGGAGGAACAAAGATGCTAAATATTTAACAAAATATTAGTAAGCCAGATCCAGCAATACATTTAAAAGATCATACACTGTGATCAAGTGGGATTTATTCCTGGGAGGCAAGCTTGCTATGTTATTTGCAAATCAATAAATGTGATACATCACACAAGCAAAATGAAAGATACAAACCACATAATCTTATCACCAGATGCAAAACAAAAGCATTTCATAAAATTCAGTACCCATTTATGATGAAAACTTGCAGCAAGGTGGGAATAGAGGTATCATACCTCAATATAATAAAGACCATATATGAAAAACCAACAGCCAACATCATACTCAATGGGTAAAAGCTAAAAGCACTTTTCTTAAGATCAAGAACAAGACAAGGATGTCCACTTTCACCACTTTTATTTAGCATAGTACTGGAAGTCTTAGCATAGCAATCAGAGAAGAGGAAGAAATAAAAGGCATCCAAATTGGATGCAGATGACATGACACCTTACATAGAGAACCCCAAAGTCTTTACCTAAAAGTTACCTGATGTAATAAATAAATTTGGCAAAGTAGCAGGATACAAAATTGATATTCTGAAATCAGTGGCATTTTTATACGCACCAATAATGTACTATCAGAAAGAAAAATTAAGGAAACAATCCCATTTACTACTGCAACAATAAAAATGTACCTAGGAATAAATTTAACCAAGAAGTTTAAAGACCTGCACTCAGAAAATGATTGGACATTGAAGAAAGAAATGGAGGGAGATACAAGTCTAAGTGGAAGCATATACCATGTTCATGGGTGGAAAGAATTACCATCAATAAAATGTCCACCCAAATCAATCTATAGATCCAATGCAATTCCTATTAAAATACCAATAGCATATTTCACAGATCTGTAAAAATATTTCAAAAATTTATATAGAACACAAATAACCTTAGCAACCTTGAGAAAGAAGTACAAATTTGGAAGAATGATGCTATCTGATAACAAACTATACTATAAGGCCATTGTAATCAAAACAACCTGGTACTGGCATAAGAACCAGCATATGGATCAAGAGAACAGAACAAAGAGACCATAAATAAACACATGCCTTTATTGGTCAATTACTATTTGACAAAGGAGTCATGAGCTTACAATGGAATAAAGAGAGTCTCTTTTTAATAAATGGTGTTGTGAAAATTGGACAGGCACATGCAAAAAAAAAAAAAAAAAAGAAAAAGAAAGAAAGAAAGAAAAGAGAGAAAAGAAAAAAAAAGATCAGAAACTTTACCACACACCAGAATACATTCACAATGGATAAAAGACTTAAGTGTAAGTCCTGAAACCATAAAAACCTTAAAAGAAAACATAAACATAGGCAGGAAAATCTCAGGCATCTCTCATAGCAATATTTTTGCCTATGTATCTCCACAGTAAAGGGAACCAAAGGAAAAAGGTAAACAAATGTGACTACATCACACTAAAAGATTTTGCACAGAAAAAGAAACTATCAACAAAATGAAAAGGGAATGCACTGAATGGGAGAACATATTTGCCAATGATACATCTGATTAGGGGTTCATCTTCAAAATATATGAAAAACTTATAAAACTCAACACCAGGAAGACAAACAACCCAATTAAAAAATGGGCAAAGGACCTGAATAGACACCTCTCCAAAGAGAACTTACAGATGGCCAATAGACATCTGAGAAAATACTCAACACCATTAATTATCAGACAGATGCAAAATAAAACCATAATGAGCTGTCACCTCACACCTGCCAGAATTGCTATCATCAATAAATCTACAAACAAGTGCTGATGAGGATGTGGAGAAAAGGGAACCTTAATGCATGATTGGTGAGAATGCCAACTTGTGCAGCCATTGTGGAAAACAGTACAGAGTTTCATCAAAAAAATAAAAAATAAAACTGCCTTTTGACCCAGTAATCCCACCTCTGGTATTATATTCAAAGAATCCCGAAACACTAATTTGAAAGGATATATGCACACCTGTGCAGCATTATTTACAGTAGCCAAAGATTTGGAACCAGTGTCCAACAGACAAGTGGGTAAAAAAGCTATGGTATATTGACAAAATGGAATACTATATGGCCATAAAAAGAAGGAAATCTTATCTTTTCCACTGGCATAGATGGACCTGAAGACTATTATGCTAAGTAAAATAAACTGGTCAGAGAAAAACAAATACCATATGATCCCAGTTATATGTGGAATCTAATAAACAAAATAAACTAATGAATGAAAGAGAAACAGAAGCATGGCTACATAGAACAGACTGACAGCTGTTAGAGGGGTGGGGATGGGGTGACTAGATGAAAGAAGGTGGAGGGATTAGTCAAAAAACATACATACATAACACATAGATAGAGACAGCAGTGTGGTGATAAAACAGAGAGAAGTGGGGTGGGGGCTATGTGGAGATGAGCAAAGCAGGGGAAAATGGGAATGGAAAGAGGCTTTACTTGCAGTGATGGGTGCATGAGGTGTGTACAGATGATGTTTTAGTGAGTTATGCACTTGAAACCTGTATGGCTTTGCAAACCAATGTCATCCCAATAAATTTAATTAATAAAAAGCAAAAGCTAATTAGATTCTGGTTGGTGGATAAAAAAATACAGCCTTGGTTATCATGAAATTGTATTTCATTACTACTTCTACCACAAAGCAGTTGCATTACATAACCTTGGGGAAGTCATTTCACCTTGTTGGACTGCCATTTCTTCATGCATAGAATTAGAGGATTGTATTTGATACTTCTAAGTTTCTATGACCTTAGGACTAGTACTTTGTCATGGCCTCATCAGACCCCTAGTTGTTGGGAGAAGAATAACTCAAAAGGCACAGGGGTTTGTGTTTTCCTTGTCTCATCATCGTTCCAGACACAGGACACACAACCAATTGTCCTGCTACTGGTCCATCCTAGCACTTTCTTTCCCACCCACTTTTATACCTCCATTTGAAAGCTTGCTCATTTTCACTCTTTGAGGATTTTGTTTGTTTGTTTGTTTCTGAATGCAAGAACTCACTATTTTGATGACCTTGGTGCAATCAATATAATGATGGCACTTGCTGCTTTGTCTTGAGCCCTACTATATTCCAATTTTATGCTATGCTTTGAACATCTACTATATGCACTATTAAAAGCAATTTAAATAGATTGTCCATTTAATCCATGCAACATGCCTGTAAAGTGGATACTATTATCATTCCCAATGTGATATGATGAAGATTAAGCCCAGAGAGAGTAAGAGGAAAAATGGGATTATAATTTAGGTTCTCTGACACCAAAATCTGTGCTCTTGGCCACAAGGCTGTCTCCCATGGGAAATGAAAACTGGGAAACCTCAACACAACTCCTCTGGAGTGGGGGTCCCGGGCCTGAAGTCCATTTTCCCCAAACTCTGTGTTTGCTTCCCAATGGAGAAAGAGCATAATAAATATTTTCACATAGTGACAATGTCTAATCAAGGGTTTTAGATAATATTGCTAAAAATAATTTAAGTCCAGATAAAAAGTTATCTGTAGTTCACAACTGAGAACGAACTATCAAGGCAGGGGGCTACAATACAGAAAAAACAAACGTGGTGTTCTAATGAGTAGGTGGAAAAAATAAGACTCTCCCACTGGAGTTGGAGGATCTGAGAATAAAGAGCAATAAGGCCAATTTTTGATTCTCATGTCCCCTGTCATGTTTGCACCCAATAGAATTATGTATTGAAGCAAGCCACTTCAAAATGGCTTCCAGGAGAATTTCCACCCTGGAGTTTCTGGAGATATAGTATGGTGTCCCCTCTAGTCACAAGGCTTGAGAGCTATTCTAACCAACACGGTGTCCCACTTATGGGAGATGGCTTTCATGGACAATAATGAGTGAGAACACAGAGTGGAGACATGTGTCCTTTCTGACCTTGTTTGTATTCTTTGAGTTAAAGGTACAGGAAGGGGCAGGAGCATTCATGCCCTTCTCATGGAAATGTCCAAGTCTTAAACCTTGTGCTTATGGTGTTTGTAACTAGCTTGGAAGGGAACAGTAAGGAGGCTTGATTATAATTTTAAAAGTCAGAACCAACTATCAAGTATCAATTATTATATCAGTATTTTGGTGATGAGAAGCAGTTTTGTAGCAGAGCTCTCTGCTGACATGCAGATTTCTCTGTAGATCACATGTCTTAGTTTAATAATAGCTAGCTGGCAGGTTATTTTTGGGGTTTTTGAATGAACTTGATGCATACACAATTTGAATCAAGCTGTGAAAATTCGCTATTGCTGCTTTAGTCTCCGCCTCAGTCTTGGCCTTCCCATGCAGAAGCACACTCACAAGAGATATCTTCCACCTCTTGACTTGTGCCCATTGTTCTCCAGAGACACTCTAACATTGTCTTTCACAAAGATGGGAAAATTGAGGTACTTATTCAAGAATCAGTACCAAACACACAAAATCTAGAACGCACCCCTTTATGTGGGGAAAAAGTAACTAAAAATGATAAACAACTCCTTCTATAGATGCTTTTTTAAATAAAAGTGAAACTATTTTTGGAATAAAGCACTCTGAAACCTGAAGCTTCTTTTAAAATTCTACATTAAATAATTTTATGCAAATAATTTATTCTTTTCCTTGTGTCACATAAGAACAATGATAGTCCTTTTCTAAAACTCAAAGAGCTGTTCTAATGGTGTCACTTTTGTTTTACAGACTCATTTAGCTAGAAGAACAAGTTTACAATAGCCAATAGGATTTTATGGAGTAATTAGTGGCTAGAAAGAATGGGGAACAAACATTTAAAAAAATACAGGGGACACAGTGCTTCTGGTAAGCAGATAGCTTGTCATGTTCTTCCCATTCCACCAATTCATCCACTCTGGACTTTAGTTCTCATTCCTATATACCATATTGCACCTGTGTTCCTCAGCAGGGGTGCCAGGTGAGAGTGACCTCAGTGACTTGGGTGGGAAGGCTTTGGTCCAAGTCCAGTTATCTGTTAGGCAAAGAAAGTTGTGGCTTTTGTGTTATGGCTCAAAAAGTTCTGATGCTGGTACACCATAGGCATATAGAAGGTCCAGTACCATCATAACCTCCATCCACTACTCCCACTTCTCAACTGCTCATAGACAATATAAAAGAATGAGACAAATCTCGTTTTCATCTTCTAATAAAACTGTTGAACATAATCTCCTGACATATAGAAATTCTGAGCAGCTTCGGTTTGGAAGAATACCTTCCTTCAATTTCCTAAAAGGATTTTTCTGCCATCACTCCTTTCTGTTCCAAGAACTCTATCATAAAACTCTTGTGGCTTTAAGTGTGGCCTTAGAGCACATAGAAGCCTTCTGTAAAATGAGAATACCTTTGCAGTGACATTTTACTTCTAAAAGGGCTCTCAGTGATCCTTCTCTTCCAGTATTCATATCATTTTGTAAGAGTAGACTGGACCTAGTGACATGGTTCTATAAATAGAATAAGGCAAAGTGACAGGATGTCACTTCTAGGATTGAGTTTTAAAAGACTGTGATTTCTGTCTTGCTCTCACTCTCACACTTTCTCATTTGTGTGTTCTGATGGGAGCTGGCTACCATGTTGTGAGCTTGCCTTTGTTGAAGTTCAAGTTGCCAGGGGCTGAAGGTGTCCACTTACCAACACCCAGCGAGGAATGGAGACTCTCAGTTCACAGCTCAGGAGGATGCAAACCCTGCCAATGATTACAGAAGTGAACTTGAGAGCGGGTCCTTACCCAGTTGAGCCTTCAGATGAGACCACAGCTCTGGCCAACACTTTGATTTCAGCCTGAGAGATCCTTAGTTAGACAACCCAGGTAAGCTGCCTCTGGATCCCTGACCAATAGAACTGTGAGATAATAAATGTTCTAAACCACTAAGTTTAAGTTTCAAAGTAATATTTACATCCTAAGCAAAATCATTACTAAGTCTAATACCAATCTTTATCCTGACTCTCCATTTTGTACTTTTATTCATTTGTTTTCAGTTAGATTAAGTATGTTATGTGTATTTAAAAATGAATTGTGCCCTGGTCAGTGTGGCTTATTTGGTTGGAGCATCATACTATAACCAAAACATTGTAGGTTTGATTTCTGGTCAGGGCACATACTTAGGTTATGTATTTGATCTCTGGTCCAGTCCTCAGTCTTGATGCAAATAGGAGTCAACCAGTCAATGTTTCTCTTTCTCCTTTCATCTCTTTTTAAAGGCAATGAAAAAAAATGTCTTTGGGTAGGATAAAAATAATGAATTGTATATTTGTTTTCCATCATTGGCATGTAGAATTTATATTGAATAATTATAATTTTATTTTGACTCCTTCCTGAATACTTCTTTTAAAAAGTATATTGAATTAAACAGAACACATTTTGCAAATGTCATAAACAAAAGTCAAAGTAGCTTAAGCACAAATGAAGCTTTATTTACTTATGTGTGTGAAAAGTCCAAGGAAGTGGATCCTTCCTTCAGCATAACTAGATGCAACAGTTCAAGTGAGGCACTGTGACTCAGTAACTTTCTCTGTCTCCTCACTTTCTCACCTCTGCTGTCCACAGCTCTGTCTTTGCCCTCTGCATTCTCTTGCCTCACCTGTGTTTCTATGTTCAACTCTTTCTTCTTCTCCTCAAAGATTTCATCCCTAAGTTAGAAAACCCAGAGAAAAGGACAAGGTCTCCTCCTTCTAGAGTTTGCATTGATTCCTCTAAAGGTCTATGATTGGCCCTGCTAGTTCATGTGTACCCTGTCTTGGACCAATCACTACCTGAGATGTGATACTATGATTGGCTATGTTGAGCTGCATGTCTGTCCCCAAGGCAGAAGACTCTGAGTTATCTTGTGGAAAATTCTAGAAAAATCATATAGAATTGAGAAGGAGAAGAATTCCTAAAAGAGAAAATCCAAGTAGCTAAAAAATACCAGAGGTGCACTAAGTAGAAAGATAACAACTTATTTCTTCTAATGTTATGATTATTTATTGCTATAAAGCCATACATATCTTAACATAGGGTATACATTTTGAGAAATATGTTGTTAGGCAATCTTGTCATTGTGCAAACATCACCGAGTGCATTTCCGTAAACCTAGATGGTCTAGCCTACCACACCCCTAGGCTATATGGTACAGCCCATTGCTCCTAGGCAATAAACCTGTAAAGCATGTTACTATACTGAATACTGCAGCCAGTTATTCAGTATAGTACTGAAAACTTACTAAGTATTCACGTATCTAAACATATAGATACTAAGTACTTACGTATCTAAACATATAGATATAGAAAAGTATATTAAAAGTATAGTATAAAAGAAAGAAAATGGTACACCTGTAAAAGATACTATAAATAGAGCTTGCAGGACTGGAAGTTGTTCTAGGTGAGTCTGTGAGTGAGTTGTCAGTGAACGTGAAGGCCTAGGATATGACTGGACACTACTGTAGACTTCATAAATTCTATTACACAGGCCTTGTCTCCTCCAAATAGGGTGAGAAATAAAACGTCAATGCAGCTCCATGAACAGGGATGTGCACTAGATTGATTGGGAATATGCAGGAGGAACGAGCTGGGTAAGGTGTAGATCACCACAATAGTGACTGTCAAGAGGGAGTGAAAGGTGGCCTAAGGATCAGTAGAAATTAGAAATTAAGTTGGAAAGATAAAGGAGCACAGAGGACTGACATGGCAATGTGTTTTTGGCTATTGCATGTTGAAACAGTGGGTAGATTAAGGAACTTTGTGGTATTCATAGGAAAAAGAGGAGATTTAATATAGAGATGATGTAGACCTGCAAATATGCATTGATTAGGACTTGATGTTTTGACTTTGGAAATTTATTTTTTGTTCCAATAATCCTATCTAGCAGATAAGACTCTCTCTGGCATTGAACTGATGGAAGAAATAAAACTTACCTATGCTTTCTATCATTATATCCTGAAAATATTCCCAAAGTCCAGGGACCAGCTGTCCCCACACAACCACAGAAAGCTTTTACTCAAGTGACAGTGGCACTTAGTACTTGTTAAGGTAGCTCCTGTGGACCTGCGTCCTTGTACAAAATCTTAGGTCCCCAACAAGGAATTTAAACAGCATATTCTGAAGACCATCAGGCTAGATCTGGTGGTCAGGCTCCTCTATGCTGAAACATGTTGCTGGTAGAGTGACTAGGATATTATCTGTGAACTCAAAATTGAGGTGCTGTGAGTGAGAGCGGACTCTTGCTATGTCTCATAGATATTGCTCTTGTCATAGGAAAATAATTCCTCCTGAACCACATATTCTTCAATTTCTTATAGGAAGTTCAGCTCCATTATAATCTTCTGGCACCACTGTCAGATATGCAGTCTGTCGTTAAAACATTGTTATGCAGTATGTGACTGTGTTAAAAATCATCCCTACTTCATGGCATTAAACAATAATAATCATTTATCATTATCTTCTCTCACAATCCTGTGGGCTAATAGGGCTTAGCTAGATGGTTTCCATTCAGGTCATTGAAGCTGTTGCAGTCAGCTGGTGGCTGACCTGGAATTATCATTGCCACTCTCAGGGTTGGTGCCTAGCTTGGGAAGATTTGAATAGTTGGAATCCCTTGTTCATCTCTCTGTCTGTGGTGTCCCCAGTGTGGCAGGTAACCAGACTTCTTACACCATGTCTTGGGGCTCCAGAGTCCTGTGTTCCAAAAGAGGAGAGAGCCAGGTACCTTGGAGAAATATGGCCTCACAAGTCACACAGTGTCACTTCTGCAGCCTTTTATTCCTTAGAAGGGAGCCATATTTAAGGGAACTGGAATAAGAGTCTACTCTTTTAAAAAAAATTATGTTTATTTATTTTTAGAGAGTGGGGAAGGGAGGCAGTAAGAAGGGGAGAGAAATATCAATGTGTGAGAGAAACATCTATGATTGTTTGCCTCTCACATACACCCCAACCAGAGACCAGACCAGCAACCCATTCATGTGGTCTGACCAGGAATCAAACCAGTGACCTTTCACTTTGCTGGGTGACACTCAACCACTGAGCCATACCAATCAGGGTAAGAGTCCACTCTTGATGATGAGAGGAGCTTCAAAGAATTTGTGGACACATTTTTAAACCATAAAATGAAAATTAAAAAAATCTTTTTTTGTCTTTCTGAGCTAGCGCTTGAGATTTATTCCTAGATGAGGTCAAGTTTGACTGGGATCTATCTGTGCTTGACAAAGGAAGGTGATAAGATCATTAAGTCTAAGGACTGAGTCTTTAATTTCTAGGCCAGAAAAAAATTACCTATATTTTCTTAATCAGTACTCCAAATCTCAAAGAGATGCAATTTCATGCTAAGCATTTATATATGCGCCAAGATGTGTATTTTTATTTGTTGACCTGAGCAATGCTCCTGGAGAGGGGAAGGCAGCTTACTTGCTCTTTTGTAAGCTGTCATATTTCCGGTGCATACAGAGGATCCTGGATATGTTTAGGGGTTTGTTTTCTTGTGTAAATAATTATTTTTATTGAGGAAAGATATGCCAAATAGTAGAATGGCTTTTTGTGCTCTAGATTTGACTAATCTCTTTTCATATCTTGTTTGTAGAATATTTCCTAAGGATTTCTAAACTTACAATTGCATGTGTTTGTTTGTGTGTGTTTATAAATAAATAGTTTTAAATATTTTATTAGCAAAAACAAGTTAAGCAGCCATTCTTTCTTGCCTGAGTAAAACTTTGATGGCTGACTAGGTCAATTCTATTTGCAACAAACTTGGATTATGACATTGGAAAAATTATGCCATCTTTATGTGCATTGGATTCTCTGTCAAGCTACATTAGGTGTGGGGTTCCATGCCTCAGGAGCTCATGTCTAAAACCCATAAACCTTATAGCCTGAGATGCTCAGCCACACACACATACACACAACAAAAGCCCTCCTGTATGTGTATTTTACCTAATTTCTCCAGATGCCTAAACCCATAAATCAACATGAACATGCTTGGCCTTTCAATAAATCCCCACAGTTTCTGTGTCACCATCTCATGTTTCCATTCTTCCCTGCTGATAAGATACAGGAAGAGATGATTGTACAGCCAAAGATCAGATTGCTCTTTGTTTAAGAAGCAACATATGATACAAACCCAGGATTTTATTACAATTATTTGCAGTTAAAATAATATCTTGATGATGAAGGAAATTTTTAATAAAGCAAAAGAGTTATGTGAATAAACAGAAGAATGAACAGTGTTAACTATGACATTTAAATTATTACATGATTTTAATTATGCTTTTGATAATAAGTAGTTCCATAAATTTCTATTCAAGGAACTGAAACCTGTGTTTACTGCAGTATTTACAGTTGAATTAGAGCTTTGTTTCCTGCCTTCAGTAACTTTAAGAAAACAAATGGAAATGGTTTTAAGAACTTATAAAAATCTACCACCTACCAAAAGAAATGAAAAGGTAAGGCAGTAAGCACTAGGAAGAAAAAGTGAAAAGAAAAACACAGAGACACACATCACACAGGAAGATACAGAAAGAGAAGGAAAAGCAAGATGGATTTCATGATATTATTTGAGGTAACCTGCCATGGGAGCAGGAAGTAATGAAATAGGAAATTATGACAACCTGCATGCTGAGGCCAGACTCTGCAAGCATGGCTCTGTAGGGGAGGTGATGGGGGAACGATGGTTCTGAGGATTCTACCAATCAGGAGATGACATCCATGAGTGCAGGCAACATGTATCTAGGAATTGGGAGTGGTGGAAGTTGTAGAGTTCAGTCACCCCTCTGACCATCTCTCAGCACAGTTGCCACTTCTGATGATAGAGTAAATGGACAATACAATATATTTTCTTAAAATTAGGACATTCTTGTGATTCACATCCTAGATATTGAGGTCTGAGAAGCATCCTCTCAGTGACTGAGCTAGAGTATGTGGCCATAAGGACAGGGAGAGCTCACACTTGGGAAGGAAACCCTCTTACCGCCTTCATCTATAAATACAGGAAGCTAGAATCACCTTTGAGTCAGTCAAAAGCCTTTGCTTTCAGAATCTTACTTATCCACTTCCTAGTCTAGTGCCTGTAGATAGTGGGAGATCAATAAATATTTGTTGAACGATTTAATCTGTCCAAGTAGCAAGAAGAAATGGCTTGTTGGATGCATGCGGACCTGAGTTTTATTCCCAGTTCCACCTCTTTTAAGTATGATCTTGAACATGTTACGTATGGTCCCTGAATCAATTAAGATCCAACTATAAAAACAGAGAATTTTTTGTGTTTAAAATTGAGGGCTATGATGCACTGAATTGGTCACATGGATTGTGGAAAAGAGGCTAAGAAACAAATAGGAGTTGGCAACCAGACAGCAACAGCAGGAAGTATACTCTGAGGGTTAAGGGACAAAGAGAAGAGGCAGAATTACTTAAGTTCAAGGTTTAGAGTCAATTGGCACAAGGCCACTAACAAAGAGGAAGTTGGTTGAGCTTTAGTTTCTATAGTTTATATCATGAAAATAATAGTTATTAGCCATATTATTTAAAATCTACTTATATCCACCCGAACTTAATTCTGATGGCCTCATTCTATTAAGAATCACTGAGATAAGACAAGTTTAATCAATAAACAGAAAGCCTTGTTCATAGCAAGTGCTTAATAAATGTTTCCGCAAAATGAAATTATAATGCCGACTGTGGGAGAGGTAGCAGATTAAGTTGCCATCACCTTGGGGTGAAATAGCTTAAAAGGTCCTTTCCTGAATGCTGGGTGATAAATGAGCCTGGTATTTCATATGGCTCCATATTCAGAAGTATGTAAGGAAGTCAAAACTTGTTAAAAAAATATGACCAACTCAGCTCCTTTGCCATAATTGAATTATAGATGCCTTGCCTAAATTCTCTCATCTACTCCACAGGTATTACCTGTGAGGCAATTTCTTACTCTAAACTAAGTTTTAGTGTGTGTATCTTGTATGCATTTCATGGATTCACAAATTCTGTAACACTCTCTCTCCCTAATAAAAGAAAATACATACTGGGGTGTAAGACTGAGTAACCAACCGTGAATTAGAACTTAGTCTCTTTGACTCACTCGACTTTACTCCAAGAAGACAAACGATCCAATCAAAAAATGGGCAAAGGACCTGGGCAGACGCTTTTCTAAGGAGGAGATACAGAGGGCCCAGAGGCATTTGAAAGGATGCTCTGCATCACTAGCCATTAGAGAAATGCAGATCAAAACCACCATGAGGTACCACCTCACACCGGTCAGAATGGCCATCATAAACAGATCCACAAACAACAGGTGCTGGCGAGGCTGTGGAGAAAAGGGAACTCTAGTCCACTGTTGGTGGGAATGCAGACTGGTGCAGCCACTATGGAAAGCAGTGTGGAATTTCCTCAGAAAGCTGAAAATGGAACTGCCTTTTGATCCAGCGATTCCCCTGCTGGGACTATACCCTGAGAACACCAAAACGCCAATACAAAAGAACCTATGCACCCCAATGTTCATAGCAGCACAATTTACAATAGCCAAGTGTTGGAAGCAACCGAAATGCCCATCAGTAGATGATTGGATCAAAAAATTATGGTACATATACACAATGGAATACTACGCAGCAGAAAGAAAAAAGAAGTACTAAACTTCGCAACAGCATGGATGGAACTGGAGAGCATCATGCTAAGCGAAATAAGCCAGGGGGCGAAAGACAAATACCATATGATCTCACCTATAAGCGGAACCTAACCAACAATGCAAAGAAGCAAGGCAAATATGACCAGCAACACTGAAAGGAAAAGAAATCAACAGAGACAAGAGGGAAGGGGGGGCAGGGAAAGGGAAGGGAAGGGGAAAGTCAAGGAACATATAGCAAGGACTCATGGACAAAACCAAAGGGGAAGAGCTGAGGGAGGGAAGGTGGGAGGGGGCAAGGGAAAGAGGGGGGGGAAGGCAGAGACAAATGTATTTAAAAAGTAAATAAATTAATTAAAAAAAAAAAGAAAAAAAAAAGAAAAAAAAATAGAAAAAAAAAAAAAAGAACTTAGTCTCTTTGAGGACAGGCCTCAGGGCTGTGTTTTAAAAATTCTTTTAGAAAATTAGGCCTTAGCCTGTTTGCTCTATAAAGTCGTCTTTTTGGGGATTGATTAGTTAAGGTGGCAGTTCATTTGCTTAGTTAGTCTCTATTTCCTAAAAAAAGGTTAAAGATGAACTCAATCTGGGAGGAAACATCTAAAATTCCCATAGGTAAATCTTTCTGTGACTAGAAGAGAAATGAATTGGCAGTCCACACTTTCTTTTCCCCAGACACACTGTCTTTTACAAAATACCTATTGGCTGCACTTGTCTTACTACAGAGAATATTCAAGCTCAGAGGAGAGAATTTGTAAACCTATACAAACACAAAGGCTTCATCTAATTCTATCAAATATAATGAACTGCTTTGGAAGGAGAAGGTTTTGGTTTGTTTCTCCCAGAAAGAGAGGAAGCCAACATTAAGAAATTATAATTTTTTTTCCTGTTGTTGTTCATAATTGCCAAGACCAGTCCTGTCTCAGAGTCTTTGTGTTTATGTCCTGTCAGGAACTCTCCTCCCCAAGCTTGATCCCTCTGGTTATCTGGGGTCACTGACTTCTCTGTTCAAATGTCACTTCCTTATAAAAACCTTCCTTGACCACCCTATTTAATGACAAACTTTCTGTTTTTATAGAGCTGACCTTTTTGGGAGGGGGTGACAAATGAATTGATTAATGATTAATTAATGTTTAATATGATAAGAAACCAAGTAAGGGTAAGGGAGAAAGAGAAAAAGCTGGGTGAGATGCTGGGACAGGGCTGTATTGACCAATTAGCAAAGTCATGATTGGTAGACACTTGAACCACGTAGGGACAAATCTGTTCTTTCCAAGTGTTGACCTAAGAAGCATCCCAACCTGTGGAGAATTTTTATGAGTTTATTTGAGTGAAACTGATGACATTTTCCAGGGAGCAGGATTTCAAATGCTCCAGGGAATCTCTAGGACTAGATGAAAGACAAAATGGAGAGACACTTTTTTTACATTTGTGGATACAGAATAGTTAACACAACATTTGCAGTAAATACAAATAGAATGCAGGCAAAAAGGTAGCAATGAGGGGCTTTGTGGTCTCTTGCTGTGGTGGTCTTGTGTTCTTGTGTCTGCAATTATGTCTTTGAGGGGTCTGGAAAAGGAAATTACTGACATTTCAAAGGTATGTTATCTTAGATGCATAAGAACAATGGACAGCTCTCTTAAAGTAAAGTTTGACCTTTGCTAGGGAAGCAATAGGTCTGGGATGTGACTATTTGCTATGACATGCTCAGTTAGGAATTTGTGATCAGACAATCCTGTGGGATTACTTTCAGTCAGTGAGCTTGTCAGGCCTTCTATGTGCCCCTACCCCCACCCCGAGCTTGTCAGGTTTATTGCAGAGCCCTTTTAGTTCACAAAACAAAAGAAAGCAAGCCAGAGGTCTGGACTGAGTCATTGAGAAGGCAAAGGTGGGAAATGAGATCAGAGAGGTAGCTGATCATGGACCAGATCATGGAGGCCCTGATAAAACTTTGGATTTTATGGTCCTAAATGGAGGGTAACATGGCCTTATTTCCATCTGCTCATCCTCATTGCTTTATGGAAGATAGACTGTGGGAGATTAGGAGAGGAAGCAGAGAGCCCAGATAGGGAATTTGGCATTTCTCTGGGTGACTGTGTAAAGAGTTCATATACTTGAATTCTTTTTTTTTTTCTAGCCTGTGTTTCATTGACTGCCATTCTCTAAAGTCTGAGTTTATTTGACTGAATAAAGTTAAATACTGGGCCACAAGATTCATCTGCTTTAGATGTGCATCATGTACCCAGTGTTCCCAACATACCAACCTCAATTCTAAGCACCAGGGTAAGAGTTTGCCAACTCGCAGGTATTGATAAAACCAAAGCATGGCATAATCCTGACTGGAAAAAGTCACAAGTTTTCAGATGTGCTTATTTCAGGCAATGATTTTTTAGTTCCCTGGGGCTTATGTAATAGAAAAAAGTTTTAAGGGTGGATGAGAGACTGAGCTCCTTTGTTTCGTCTTTCCTTATTCTCGTACTTGTAAAAATGCTTGTGAGACCTCACACAAGGCTTGAACATTAGCAACAAGGAAGAGAAATTGGATTTATCGTTAGAGTCATCTGGCAGGAACAGAGAAGTCCTAGGCTCAAAGCAGGCTCATCTGCCTAAAATAACTCATTCTGTGGGCTCTGTTAAGTGGCTAGCAGGAAGAATGTTCAAGGCCAAGTGTGGGTCTGAGCTCCAGTTCACTTTAGGGAAATCCTTGGAGTTATTTCCAGCAGGGGCACAATGCCATTGGATCAGTTTGGGACCCCAGAGTGCCAAGGGAAAAGTGTCCATGTGATATGAATATCATTTCCAGGCTCCAGTGTCTGGCAGCCAACCTAGGAGGATCCTGTTGCCATGACAATGAGGGGATAACACCTCCTCTGACATCCAGAGATGACAGCAGGCAACAGGACCTGCAATGACCAAGCTATAAAAGCTTTTCAATGCTCTGTGCAGAGCCCCTGTCTTGAGCCCATTGGAAAGAGAAAATGAATTGCAGACAGACTTGTGAGCAATTGGTCTGGAGAAAATGCCTTTGGAGTCTTAGAACATTCCTGTCCCCCCTCCCTCTTTTCCTATTATCAGCTGTTAATTAAATGGCTTGCATTAATTCTAGGTATTGCTTTGAACTGGGGTTGAAAGTGTCTGCAACTCTACTAGGCCCAACACTTGGGGGAGATAAGAAGATCAGAATGCCAAAGCCAACAAATAAATTTAATCTGTGTCACACTTACTCTGTTTTGCTAACGCCCTGGTGTTCAGGTTATAATTCATTTCACAGGCCTCTCAAGGTCTTAATTCTAATGTAAGCCTAACATTCCAAGATTTAAAGAACTGCCTTTTGTGGCTTTTTTGCCTAGTTTTCTTGCTGGTGGTGGGGGTGAAAGATGATGTCGGCAATTGAATAATGTTAGGCCAGAAGTCCTTAGAATACATGAGACAGACATTTTATAAAACAGGAATAATCTTTGTGCTGTGAAGGAAACCAGACTAGTAGCAAGACTTTGCACACTGACCTAAGACTTCATCTCTGTCAACTTCATTACTGCCTCCATTTTCGATTCTGCTTTTGAATGATGGAAAACGCAGACCCCAGCACAGAGCAGACAATAGATAGCTCAGTGTGCAACATATACCAGACATGGCAAGGTGACATCAACTAGATTGATCCTAGAAGAATGTGAACAAAGGTTGTTTGTAAAGTAATGATTCACTGACTTGGGGAATGGTGTAGACTCCGATCCAGTCAATCTGATGGTGCATAAATGTTTTAGAGCAATGATTTTCAACCTTTTTCATGCCATGACACACATAAACTAATTACTGAAATTCTGTGGCACACCAAAAAATATGTATTTTTTGCCAATCTGACAAAAGAAATAGATTTTTTTTTTATTTTTTCATACTAGACAGCTATTGTGTAGGCTCTTTTCACTTTTTTAATTGAAAATCTAAGAGAAAAAAGGTCAGTGCCCCTGACTAAATAGCCAGGTATTGCATGTTTTGAAATTTCTTGCAGCACACTGGTTAAAAATTGCTGGTTTGGAGGAGTCTCAAAGCACTCCGGTGTGGTAGAATTTGTTTGTCTTTGGTTTGACTTACTCCTTTGGATCCCAGTTTTCTTTTCTTTCTTTTTTTAAATTTATAATAAAAACTCATTTTTTTATTTTTTGTTTTTTAGTTTTGTGTTTCATTTTATTGTTCAAATACATTTGTCTCCATTATCCACCACCACTTTCACATGCCCTGCGCACCCCCACCTCCCACCCTCAATCCTTCCCCACTTTGGCTTTGTCCGTGGGTCCTTTATACATGTTTCTTGATTTGACTTTTCCCTTCTTTTCCCCATTACAGCCTCTTTCCCCCTTGTTACTGAAGGATTGTTTTTTCCTTTCAATGTTGCTGGTTATATTTTTCTTAATTGTTTGTTTTGTTGATTAGGTTCCACTTATAGGTGAGATCATATGGGATTTGTCTTTCACCCCTGGCTTATTTCACTTAGCATAATGCTCTCCAGTTTTAGCCATGCTATGGTGAAGGGAGTAGCTTTTTCTTTCTTTCTGCTGTGCAGTATTCCAGTGTGTAAATGCACCAGTGTTTTTTGATCCACTCATTTGCTGATGGGCAGTTAGGTTGCTTCCACCACTTGGCTATTGTAAATTGTGCTGCTATGAACATTGGGGTGCATAGGTTCTTTTGAATTGGTGTTTTGGGATTCATAGGGTATAATCCCAGCGGTGGAATCACTGGGTCAAAAGGCAGTTCCATTTCAGCTTTTTGAGGAAATTCCAAACTGTTTTCCACAAAGCTACACAAGTCTGCATTACCATGCAGTGTACTATAGTTCTTTTCTCCACAGCCTTGCCAGCACCCATTGTTTGTTGATCTGTTTATGCTGGCCATTGTGACCTGTGTGAAGTCATATCTCATTGTAGTTTTGATCTGCATTTCTCTGATGGCTAATGATGCTGAGCATCCTTTCATATGTCTCTGAGCCCTGTGTATGTCCTCCTTGGAGAGATGTCTATTCAGGTCCTTTGCCCATTTTTCAATTGGATTGCTTATCTTCTAGGAGTGGAGTCTTGTGAGTTCTGTATATATTTTGGAGATCAAACCCCTGTCTGGGGTATCATTGGCAAATATGTTTTCCCATATGGTTGGTTCCCTTTTTATTTTGAGCTGATATTTTCTTTAGTCATGAAGAAGTCTCTTATTTTGATGAAGTCTCATTTGTTTATTTTTTCCTTTATTTCCCTTGCTCTTGGGGACATATCAGTAAAAATATTGCTGCGTGGGATATCTGAGAGTTCCTGCCAATGTTCTCCTCTAGGACTTTTATGGTGTCATGACTTATATCTAAATCTTTTATTCATCATGAGTTTGATGTAAGTTGGTGGTTGAATTTCAAAGTTTTTGCATGTACCTGTCCAGCTCTCCCAACACCATTTGTTAAGAGAGGCTATTTTTACTCCATTTTAAGCTTCTGCTCCCTTTATCAAATATTAATTGACCATAGAGACATGGATTTATTTCTGGGTGCTCTGTTCTGTTCCATTGAGCAATGTGTCTGTTCTTATGCCAGTACCAGACTGTTTTGATTACAGTGGCCTCGTAATATACTTTGATGTCAGGTATTGTGATCCCTCCTATTTTGTTCTTTCTCAGAATTGCTACAGCTACTCGGGGTTCCATATAAATCTTTTAAATGTTATATATCTGTGAAATATGTCATTAGTATTTTAATAGGGATTGTGTTGAGTCTATAAATTGCTTTGGGTAGTATAGACATTTTGATGATATTAATTCCTTCCAATCAATGAACACGATACATGCTTCCATTTATTTATGTCTTCCTCAATTCCTGTATTTGTGTAGTTTTCTGAGTACATGCCTTTTACCTCCTTGGTTATGTTTATTCCTAGATACTTTATTTTTCTTGTTGTTATAGCAAATGGGATATTTTCCTGATTTCTCTTTCTGATATTTCATTTTTGGTGTATAAAAATGCCTTTGATTTCTGAATATTGACTTTGTATCTTGCTGTTTTGCCAAATTCGCTTATTAGGTTGAGGAGTTTTCTGGTGGAGTTTATGGAGTTGTCTATGTACACTATCATGTCATCTGCAAACAGTGACAGTTTTACTTCCTCCTTTCCAATTTGGATGCCTCTTATTTCTTTTTCTTGTCTGATCTCTGTGGCCTGGACTTCCAATACTATGATGAATAGAATCGGTCAAAGCAGACATCCTTGTCTTGTTCCCAATCTTATTGGAAAAACTTTCAATTTTTGCCCATTGATTATGATGTTGAGTGTAGGTTTTTCGTATATGGCCTTTATTATGTTGAGGTATTGCTCCCTCTCTTTCCCACTTTGCTGAGTGTTTTTATCATAAATGGGTAGTGTACCTTATCAAATGCTTTTTCCACATCTATTGAGATGATCATGAGGTTTTTGTTTTTCCTTTGTTTATGTGATGTATTACTTATATTTATTTCTGACTATTGAACTATCCATGCATCCCTGGGATGAATCACACTTGATCATGGTGGATGAGCTTTTTAATGTATTGCCTGATGCAGTTTTCCAAAATTTTGTTGAGGATTTTAGTGTCTATGTTCATCAGCGATATTGGCCTGTAGTATTCTTTCTTTGTTGTGTCTTTACCTGGTTTGGGGATTAGGATGATGCTGGCCTCACCAATAGAGTTTGGGAGTCTTCCCTCTCCCTGGATTTTTTTGGAATAGTCTGAGAAAGACAGGCATTAGCTCTTCCTTAAATGTTTTGTAAAATTCTGCTCTGAAACCATTCAGTCCAAGGCTTTTGTGTGCTAGGAGTTTTTTGGTGAGTGCTTCAATTTCACCAGCTGTTATTAGTCTGTTCAGTCTTTCTGCTTCTTCTTCATTCAGTGTTGGAAGGTTAACTTTTCTAGAAATGTGTCCATTTCTTTGAGGTTTTCAAATTTCTTGGTATATAAATGTTCATAGTAATTTCTTACAATCCTTTGTATTTCTGAAAGTTGTCCTTTCTCCTCTTTCATTTCTGATATTATTTATTTCAGTCCTCTCCCTTATTTTCTTGATGAGTCTGCTTAAAGCCTCTTTGATTTCCTTTACTTTTTCAAAGAATCAGCTCCTGGCTTTTTTGTTGCTTTGAATTGTTCTTTTAGTCTCTATGTCATTCAGTGCTCCTCTGATCTTGCTTATTTCCTTCCTTATACTCACTCTGGGCTTTGTTTGTTGTTGTTTCTCCAGTTCTTGAAGCTGGACGGTTAGGTCGTTTATTTGAAATGTTTCTATCTTTTTGAGGTAGGCCTGTATTGCTATGAACTTCCTTCTCAGGACTGCCTTCACTGTATCCCATAGGTTTTGGACTGTTGTGCGTTCATTTTCATTTGTGAACTGAAATGTTTTGATTTCTTCTTTGATCTCATTATTAACGCATTCATTGTTTAATAGCGTACCATTCAGTATCAATGACTTTGAATGTTTTTGAGATTTTTCCTTGAGGTTGGTTTCTAGCTTCAAGCCCTTGTGGTCAGAGAAAATGTTTGTTATGATTTCAATATTCCTGAATTTGTTGATGCTTGTTCTGTGTCTTATCATGTGGTTCTATCTTTGAAAAGGTTTCATGTACATTTGAAAAGAATGTGTATTTTTCATCTTTGCAATGAAAAGTTCTATATATGTCAGTTAAGTCCATTTGTTCTAGTGCATTGTTCAGTTCCACAATATCTTTTTTGATGTTTTGTTTGGAATATCTATCCATTGTTGACAGTGGGGTGTTAAAATCCCCTATTATCAGTGTATTGTTGTGAATGTATTTCTTTCTGTCCTCCAAGATTTTCCTTATGCATTTTTGTGCTCCTTTGTTGGGTGCATATAGGTTTACAATGTTTATATCTTCTTGATGGATTCATCCTTTGAGTATTATAAAATGTTCTATGGGTCTCTCTTTATGGCCTTTGTTTTGAAATCTATTTTGTTGGATATAAGTATTGCTACACCTGTTTTTTTTTTTCCTGTCCATTTGCTTGGAATATTTTGTTCCATCCCTTTACTTTCAGTCTTTGTAGGTCCTTTGTTCTGAGGTAGGTCTCTTGTAGGCATCATATGTGTGGGCCATGTTCTCGTATCCATTAAGTTGCTGTATGTCTTTTGATTGGAGTATTTAATCCATTTACATTTAAAGTTATTATTGATAGGTACTTCTTCATTTTTTTCCCTTTGTACCTGTGTTCTTCTCTTTCTCACTCTTTTTCTTCATCTTCTTAAAGCGTTCCCTTTAGCATATTTTGCAGTGCTGGTTTGGTGGAAGTGTGTTCTTTTAGCCTTCTTTTGCTGGGGAAACTCCTATTTGGTCTTCCATTTTAACTGAGATCCTTGCTGGGTAGAGCAGCGTTGTTTGTGGGCCTTTGCTTTCATTACTCGGAACATTTCTTGCCATTCCCTTCTGTCTTGTAGTGTTTCTTTTGAGAAGTCATCTGTTATTTGTATTGGTGCTCCCCTGTATGTTACTACCTGTTCCTCCCTTGCTGTTATTGGATTCTATCTTTGTCTTCAATATTTGTCATTTTAATGATGATGTGTCTTGGAGTGGACCTCATTGGGTTCCTCTTGAATGGGACCCTGTGTGGTTCCTGGACTTGTGTGACTTTTTCTCTCCTCCAATTAGAGAAATTATCCATCATTACTTTTTCCAACAGGCTCTTTATCCCTTCCTCCTCTAATTCTCTTCTGGTATCCCATTCATACTATTATTACATTTCAGGTTGTCCTGCATTTTCCTAAATGCCTCTTCATTCTCTCTGAGTCTTTGTTCATTTTCTTGCTCTTTTTTGGAGGTTTTTTCTATCTTGTGCTCCAGCTCCTGATTCAATCCTCTGCTACATCTAGTCTCCTTTTGATTCCTTCTACTGTGTTTTTCAGTTCAGAAATTGTAATCTTCATTTCTTCTTGCCTCTTAATAATCGTTACTATGTTCCTTTTAATGCTGATATTATTTGCAGTAAGTTCCTTGTAGTTTCCCTTTATTTTTTGTAATTCTCTCTGAGCTCATGGAGCTCATTGAGTGTCTTTAGAACCATTGTTGTGAACTCGATATCTGATAGTTTACTTACCTCTATTTCGTTTAGTTCTCTTTCTGGGGATTCCTTCTTTCCTTTTGATTGGGGTGTGCTCTTTGTCTTCCCATTGTGAGACTCTTCTTTTTGCTCTGCTTCTTAAATTGATCTTGTTTGACTTCCTGAGTTTGTGGTGTGGACTTCTATGGTATGAGATTGCTGTTTCTTCTTTCTGGATCTGCCTCTGATGATATCAGATGTTGACCTCATCTGACCTTATGCAGTCTGTTTGAGACTTCTAGGAATATACTGTCTGTGGCTGTCTCCTTCAGTTATTAATTTAGTCACTCTGCACTCAGAAGTCAGGCTTAGGCACCACAGGGTGAGGCAAAGTCTCTCCTTGGGGTGGGGCTATTGTGGCCTCTCAAGCTGCTGCCTCTCTGTGGAGGGGTCTGCCTTAGCAACACAGCTGCTGCTGTATGGGGGAGGGGTCACCATTGGGATCCTGCAAGCTACTCTCTCAGTTCTCTCCCCAAAGTTTCTATCCCCAGTCTCTCCTCAAATGTCTCTATACTACTTTGTGCACCCTTTAGCCAAGGATCTACTATCTGTGACTGCCATCTGTACTTAGCAGTCAGGCTTAAACACCACCGGGTCAGGGCAGAGCCTCCTTGGGGTCCTCTCATTCTGCTGATACTCAGGGGAGTGGTCTGCCTGAGTAAGAAGGCCTCTGTTGTATTGGGGAGGAGTCAGAACTGTGGATCTCAGTTTTTACTTGGAGACTTTTGGTCATGGATAAGATGGAACAAGGCTGCTGACATTGCACATTGCCAGAGCTCCCCATTCTTTTTTTTATTTTTTAAAATCATGTTTACTATTACAGTTGTCTCAATTTTCTCCCTTTTGCTCTCCTCCACCCATCCCACCCCGCCCCCCTCTCCCACAGTCAATTCCCACTTTGTTGTCCATGTCCATGGATCATTCATACATGTGTTTTTGTTTAGTTCCTTCTCTTTCTTTCCACCATTTCCTCCTTCCCCATCCCCTCTGGTCACTTTCAGTCTGCTCCATTTTTCCTTGGCTGTGGTTTATTTTGTTCATTAGTTTATTTTGTTGAATAAATTTCACTTACAGGTGAGATCATATGGTATTTGTCTTTCACCAATTGGCTTATTTCACTTAGCATAATATTCTTCAGTTCCATCCATGTTGTCACAAAAGGTAGGAGTCCCTTCTTTCTTTCTTTTATTTAAATCCAGATTGATTTTATTTATTTTTTATGTCAAGATCCATGACAAAATATTAAAAAATTTAAATCATTATAGTCTCCACAATCATGACAGGAACACAGAAGTAATCAAGTAGATCAATGAAATAAAATGAGCATTCTAGAAACAAATGTATATATCTATCTAACAATGTAATATCTGATTAAATTGATATTTCAAATCATTGGAGAAAATACAGCTTATTCAACATATAAGGTGCATGGATTACTATTACTTGAAATAAAACAAATATAGGGCTCTATATCACATATTATACAACAAATCTTCAGGTGAGTTAAAAATCAAGATGTAGAATCTAAGGAGTTTTAGGCAAAAATACAAAATAATGTTTTTCTTACCCTGAAGTAAAATATTCAAACCCAGACTATAAAGGAAAATATTGACAACATGACTATTAAACATTTAAGACTATACAGTAATATTCATGTAAAACATGTTAAAGTAATAGAAGAGGAAAGTATTTTCAATACATCTATTAAAGGGTTAATAGTTTTTCTTTAGGGAAAAAGTTCTACAAACATTTAATCAAAAAGTAGATAAAGAATACCAAAAGGTCATTTAAAGCTTTTTAAAAATAATAGAAATAGGCAAGAAATATACAAAAACAGGTTTAGTTTAAAAAATAATAAAGGAACAATTAAAATAACATCATTGTCACAATCAGATTAATAAGTATTAAAAATATTGGTAATATCAAGTATTGGTGGCTGTGAAAGGAACTGGGTATTCATAGACTCTTTTTCTTCATCTTCTTAAAGCAGATCCTTTAGCATATTTTACAGTGCTGGTTTGGTGGAGTTGTATTCTTTTAGCATTATTTTGTCAGGGAAACCCCTTATTTCACATTCTATTTTAATTCAGAGTCTTGCTGGGTAGAGCAGTCTTGGTTGCAGGACTTTGCTTTTCATGACTTGGAATATCTCTTGCCATTCCCTTCTGGCTTGCAGTGATTCTTTTGAGAAGTCACCTGTTAGCCATACAGGAGCTCCCTTATATGTTACTACCTCTTTCTCCCTTGCTTGCTTCAGGATTCTTTGTTTGTCTTTGATGTTTGCTATTTTAATGATGATGTATCTTGGAGTGGGCCTCATTGGGTTCTTCTTGAATGGGGCCCTGTGTGGTTCCTGGACTTATGTAACTTTTTCTCTCCTCCAATTAGGGAAGTTTTCCATCATTGCTTTTTCAGACAGGTTCTCTATCCTTTGCTCTTCTTATTCTTCTTCTGGTATCCCATTCGTACAGATAGTAATACGTTTCAGGTTGCCTCTTTATCTTTTTTAGTCTTTTTTCATTTTCTTGCTCTTTCTGGGAGCTTATATCTACCTTATCTTCCAGCTTGCTGAATCAGGCCTTGGCTTCATCCAGCCTTCTTTTGATTCCTTCAACTGTGTTCTTCAATTCAGAAATTGTATTCTTAATTTCCTCTTGTCTCTTATTGATAGTTTCTATGTCTTTTTTCATTGTGATATAGATTGCAGTAAGTTCCTCATAGTTTCCCTGTAGATTTTTGTAATTTCCTCTGAGCTCACTGAGCTCTATGAGCTTCCTTAGAACCATTGTTTGGAACTCAATATCTGATAGTTTACTTGCCTCTATTTCATTTAGTTCTCTTTCTGAGGATTCCTCCTTTCCCTTCGACTGGGGTTTTTTCTTTGTTTTCCATTATTTGTGAAGCTCTTCTCTTTTGTTTCTGCTTCTTAAATTGATCTGTCTTGATTTCCTGACTTTATGGTGTGAACCTGTATTGTAGGAGACTGCTGGGGTTTTTTTCCATAGATCTGTCTCTGATGATGTCAGAATTTGACCTTGCCTGACATTAGATAGTCTGTTTGAGACTTCTAGGAACCTACTGCCTGTGGCTGTCTCTTTCAGCTGTCAACCTTGTCTCTTTGCACTCAGCAATCAAGCTTATAGACACAAAAGCGCTCAGTAGAGTCTCTCCTGGGACTGGGTTATTGCGTACTCTCAAGCTGCTGCCGCTTACGGAGTGGTCTGCCTGAGCCATATGGCTACTGCTGTACTGGGGAGGAATCAGCATTGGGATCCCACCAGCTACTCTCTCAGTTCTCTCCCCAAAGCCTCCATCTCCAGTCTCTCCTCAAGTGTCTCTAGACCATGCTGCACCCCTTTTATGCAGGGATCTATTATCTGTGGCTGCCACTTTGCACTCAGCAGACTGGATTAGAGACACCACAGGACGGGGCCAAGGTCCTCCTGGGGGCGGGGTTATTGGGTCCTCTCACACTGTTGATGCCCAGGCGAGTGGCCTGATTGATCAAGATGGCTGCTACCATCTGGGGAATGAATCAGTCCTGGAATCCCACTGGCTACTCTTTTCTCCCCAAAGCCTCTTTCCCCAGTCTCTCCCCAGGTTCCTCCAGCCCATTCTGCCCCTGCCTTTGCCAAACACCAGGGTAAGTGGCTACAAATAAAAGTTGATGCGTTGGCCCTTTAAATGGCTCTTTGCATCTCCAGCTGCCTGTCTCTGGCAGAGAGCAAACCTGCCACTTTTCCCAACTTGCTGTTATCTATGTACTTTTTGGGGCCTGGGGCTGTAGGTTGGCGATCCCTGCTTATATTTTAGACTCCACTCTTCTCAGGGGGATCCAGCTCACCGTTTCAATATCCATCTTGTGCTACTTCCTGTGGGCACTCCGCCCACCTTCTTGAGTCTCTATGATACTCCTTAACAGTTAGGATATGCTAAAGTTGATTCTTCTGTCTGTCCAAGGTTATATGGCTCCTTTCTCACTATTGTTCAGTTTTTTGTTCCAGGTAATTTCTCCACAATTTAGTTGTGGAGCTGTAACTCAAGAATTTAGTTTAGTTGGTCCTGGGAGGAGGTTAGTGTGACTTCTACTCATTCCTCCACCATCTTGATTCTCCCCATTCTTATTTTAGTCTGCATCACTTGTACTTATCTGGGGATAATTTTGCCCCCAAAAGACATTTTATTATATTTTGGGTCATTTTACTTTGTCGCAACTGGGAGAGGTTGCTCCTGGTACTTAGTGGTTAGAGGTCAAGGATGCTAAACATGGTACTGTGCACAGGACAACTCCTCATAAAAGAATCATCTGGCTCTACATGTCTGTAGTGAGAGGGGGAAAGATCCTGCTTTACAAGAATGACCTGACTTCCTATGACCTGACTCCCTCACTGCTTACCTCTTCCATCCAGTGTCCTTCAAGGTGGCCCAGGAAGATTTAGGCCAGAAGATATATGTGCATTTACTTTCCCTTTCAGAATTTGTTTAATAGTCTCTGTCACACAAGTGAAGAGAGCTGTTATGGAGAGCTTTGTGTTGAGACAAACTGGATTTCCATTCTTTGGGTTTGCCAGGTACTAGCTGTGTGTCCTTGATCAAGTAACTTAACTGCTCTGAAGTGAGTCCCTCTATTGGTAAAGTGAGGAGAATAGTATCGATGGTGAGGATTAAACAAGAAATTAAATTTAAAATGAGTACATGACACAAGGCCTGTAGTAAGAATTAATAAGGGATAGTTGTAGGATAAAGCTAGAGCTAGCCCTCCTAAGATGAGATGCCAGTAAGCATCTATTCTAAGAAGAATAAATGACTGCTGCATTTATTATATTTTTTATCTTTTGCTAGGAAAATATATAGCTGTTTCTGAATCTAATAAAGATCCCCTGGCCACCATCCTCTCTGGGGAAATACTTTACTATGTACAGTATATGAGGTTTCATATGGAGGCATCAGAATTAGGATAGAAAATATTCACAATTACAAACAAAAGCAACTGAGAGAAGAAGAGATGCCAAACCCATATAAAATTAAACAATTCACTTGGATTTTTGCAGCAATAACATTTTGGAAAAACTGTAATAGAAAAAATATTAATTTAGGGAGACATTTCTCTAATCTTGAGTATTTTAGCTTAATTATCTTTGCCTGTACCTCTATCCCCAACCTGACTCCTCAGAAATGATTCTGAGATATCAGAATTTTCAAGCAAGTTTCTCTGTGATTACATTATAGAGCTTTTAATAAGGATCCTGAGAATGCCTTCAACATTGCTTGTGGTGGATATCTATGATGGAAGGCCCCTGTGGTTTTCATTTTGGACTTTACTTAATAAAAAACAATCATAGTAACAAAAGAGAGTGGGAGGAAGTCTGCTTCTCCCAATTTTCTATTGTGTGGCCACTTTAATGTTGGGCTTCTCAAAGGGCTTTAAAATACAAGACAGCAGGAAAAATAATTTAATATAGAAATGCCAGCGTGCAGTAAACTTAAGTAGAGTAAATCAAGCATGAAGAACTAGAGTGTCTTAAGGTTTTGCATATTTTTTTTTCAATTTCAATGTTCAACAGCACAGTACCATGGAGTTTGCTTTTCCATGCATGGACATAACTGCCAAGAGAAGGCTTTCATCAGACACACCCCAGTGGGTACCAGAGCATCTCTCACTAGTCTTCAGCCAGTCTGATTTCCCTGTTTATTTAACAAGATGAGAATGAAGACAAAATGCTGGCATCTCATGCCTAGAGGGAAGAAAAAATTGTCCATATAATGTGATACCCAAACTGATCAAAAATATTTCTTCTACTCATCTACAGTAACTGAAATTTCTCTGTAAAATTTTCCTTTCAGTTAAACCATTGTATGTCCTAAAGCACAGATAATTTCAAAGCGAGTGCTTATCAGTCATGCCTGAAAAATAGAATCACTTGAAAAATCTTTTAAAAATATTGATGGCATTCAACATATAAAAGAAAATATAATTAAATTGGCATAGGGTAGAACTGGGCATCAGTATTTAAAAATTAAAAAAAAACAACCTCTCCCATATAATTTTCTAACCTACAGCCAGGCTTAACAACCATTGCAATAATAAGTTAAACTCTGGTTCCTTGGATATTGTTTTTTTTCTGAATCAAACACCTATAGATTGCCACACATCCTCATCAGTCACAGTGACTCACTTTGGCATTGGTTCATAACATAGAATCTTGGGTTGGGGTAAAGGAATGGAGAATTTGGAGGGAAGGGAAGGAATGGCATTTGCAGTTTGAACAAGCTCCATACACAGAATGTTGTTAAAGTATTTAACAACCAGTATGGCATGAGCACTGAGCTATCAGAGTGGATACTACTTAATACCAGGCCTGGTCATTGACACACTCCAAACTTTGAGAATATGGGTGCCTATTGATTCTTGCCCCATTGTGAATTCTTCTAATATCAGCTGTCTCCTAGCAAAACCCAAGTTGGGAGAGGGGCAGGCAGGGGAGGAGAAATTAAGTGTGTAGGAACCAAGGATGTAAGGCTGGCTGTCTATTTGGGAAAGGGAAGGTTTAATAATAGAGTAGCACTGGACAGAAGGCTGATAGGTGTGGAATACTAAAACAGATGTTACCATTTCCCAGCGTTGCCTTGGTTCAGCCAAGTTCTTCAGTGTTGAGATGTTTTATAAACATAGTGTCCTTTGTAATAATTCTGGAAATGAGATATAAAAAACTTGGAGCTAAAAAAAAACTCCTAATGAAAACTAATGGTTCTCAATCAACTCCCAGAGGTCACATAACAGCCAAACTACAAATTGTGGATCCTGAGACCCAAGTGAAGGGTCACCATGATATCATTAAACTAATGAATGTCTGCTTGCCCGTTGGTGGCCAGGGGCCTCTCTCCTTTAGACCCAGTCATCTATGTCCTCTATGAGCCCAAGAAATTCCAGGGAAGAGAGTAGTCTTCTTTCCAACTGTTCCTCTAACCCTGGATTGGCTTTAATCAGCATTTCCCCCCGAAACATGCCCTCTGGCAATCCTGGTCTGTTGATACAAGGCAAAAGTTGGAAATATAAGTTGGTATATAATTGGAAGTTTATAGTTACAAATCCAGTGTGTGATTGTCCTCTGATGCAGGAAATTTTTCTGTTCCACATTAGTCAAAGAAGCTTTTGGACATTAGATGGATCACCTTAGACAATTACAAGTTGATTTGAAATGTGGTGCGCATTGAAATAGATACGTTCTTGCAGATATTGAGTGTGTTTAAGACTTTAAGATCAGAAATCTAGAATTCAATTTGTGCCATGCACCTTCAGACACATTTTCAAGCTTTAGTGATTTATTAAAATATTTCCAGGTAATTTCTTTTTCCTCTTTCTCTACAAAAGCTTAACTGTTTGTTGATAAGATTTTCTTGGACAACAATAAAGCATTACATTGCTGAGCTGTTATTTATGTAATTTTTGAGGTCAAGGGGGTGTTTGATATCACCATCACTGCCACTTTCAGAGAAAGGAAGAGTTAATCTTATTTCTTAGCAGTCTACTGTTAAGTGAAAAATACCCTGCTGGCAAAGAGGCTGTGATTTAAAGGTCATTCAGAGCCACTGTATAACAATGTTCACTTCTTGTTCAAAATCAGAATCTAATGTCTGTACAAATGATTAGAGACAGATTTTCATACATAGCTTTGAGGCTAACTCCTCAGCTTCACACCCTCCAGCCTTTCTGAAACTGTAAGTATATAAGTCTTTTGTTTAGTTATTTTCTAAAATTATTTTGTTTATCATTGCTGATGGACCTCCAGTAGAAAGGGTTCAGTTGAGTTCTGGTCAGTTGCTGCCACCTTATCATTACTGTTCTGTGAAAAATCCTCTTTTGTTGTACTTGCTAATCATTCACCCCATTTTATTTACACATGCCCCACTTTTTATGTGAATGGCACTCTTTATTATTCTATATTCCTTTCTTCTATTTAAGATTTGAAGTGACCATGAAAATGTCAATGGCAAAATCCAGTGTTCTCTTCCCATTAAATGGAAACTGGCTGGGATTAGGGGGTTCCTCCTCTCTCCCCAGCAAAGTGGGCTGTTTCCAACCTCAATTTCCTAAAAGTTTCTCCAGTTGCTATCAGCATTGTCATACAACTCCCCCGAAGAGCCAACACTACCACATGGCCTGTTCTGGTTCTGCAATGCAGCTTTCACGAGGCCTTAGAAGAAGGGGTGGACCTCCCACCTGGAGCACACGGCCCATGATATATCTGGCTGTTCTCTGACCCCAGAACATCTTTTCATGGGTGTTGTAGTAAAGGCAACTGTGTGGCCAACATCCTGCTGCTGCCCTTCTCCCTGGAACTTCTAGTTTGTTCATGTGAGGCTTACCTAGTATGTGACTAAACCCTGAACTCAACAAAGATTTCTCATGTGGGTACATGTAGTCCTTTGCTTCTAACTTCTGTTTAATACTCTGAGATGGGATTCCACTGAATTTTGCCTAATCTCTTCTCCCAGGAATGGGTCCTCAACTTGTTGCCACAACAAACAGCATACAAAGAACATCCTTATTCATGTCCCTTTAGAAACCTCTGTGAAATTCTCCTTGGAGTAGAATTTCTAGGAAATGCATAGACATAATTTATCTGGATAGTTCTGGATTGCTCTACTATGAAAATGTATCCCTCTGCTAAAAGCTGATTGGCAGTTGAAGTTCATCTGGGAATTTAAAATCAGAAAAGATAGCCTGTCTAGTCATTTGAGCTGGGAACCCACAATCTTCAAGTTGAGGGAATAGCAGTTTCTGTCTAGCAGGCCTAGTGGCAGAGCAGAGAAGGCACTTCTATAGGCAGAAGACTGTTGTTGACTCTTTGGAGATGGTGGTGACGGACTTCATGCAGAGAGATAAGGGATCCAGGGACTGGTTGTCCAGCTTTTGGGTCTCATCCTCCCTGAGCTGTTTCCTGCCCTTGAGTTCCAAAATGTATTCTTGTTCATCCCCATCCCAAAGCAAGATTCAATAAATTTCTGCTACTTGGGGCTAAATGAGCTTCTAACACAAAAGAGATAAATCCTTCTAAAAATTTGACAGCAGTAAAAACTCTGAATTTTTTTTTTTTTTTTTTTTTTTTTTGCTATACTTGCCAAAAGATGTGTTGTACAGATTTTTAAAAAAGAATGTTTGGTTTTGATTGAAAGTCAAGTTTTATCAGTGGCTTTTTTTTTTAAAAAAAAAGAGAGAGATGAGGTTCTTCTATGAGATAAATGCTGTTCTTGAATTCCTGCTAAAGGATTTTAGAAAATAGGATAAAAATGTACATCTGAGAAGTTTTGCAGGACCAGAACCCTATAGAAATTAGATGTAAGTTGCTAATATGAAAACAGCTATTTTAATGTACAACTATCAAGTAATCTGTTTGGCATCATGTAAGCATAGTACATATATGATGAATTTAACTTTTCCTATTTAAATATTTTATATCAAGTATAAATTGTTCTGCTTTTAATCATGGATTTTAGCATCACTTTTAAAATTGTAGGTACTTCTTTAGTCTATTGACTCGGGTCTTACCTGTGTGTTCTTTAGAATGTTTGGATGGACATTGGTTTCTATAATGCCGTTTTGTAAATCTGGTTAAAATTGTCTGGTGAGTTTGGTTTCAGGAAAATATGCAGTGTTGGGTCAGGGGTATGGGAGTTGGTGGATGTAACATCAATGAAAATGGCCTCCCTCTTTTATAACCAGAGAGTATGCAGAAACAGTGGAAAGAAATTTTTGATGGCAACACATAAAAATATGGTTGATAAAATGCCAAGGCTGTTGCTTTCTTTTGTGGGTTGCAACAACCCTAAAGGTGAATGCAGCTCTTTGTATGGTTTTATTAAGAAAATGTGGGTTTTTTCATTTAAAGTTAGTCATCAGATCACTTTTTGTTTTGCCAGGACTACATTTTCCATCCCCATTATATTCTGAGAGTTGTTTCATAGTCTGTATGGTTTTTGCCCAATAATTTTTATCTTCTCTTTCCTTGTATTTTTCTTGGTTCATAGCCCATCAGTTGTAAATCCCAGATAAAATATAGTAAAATTTCAGATTTATGTCAAGGGAAAATCAGAATCAGTTGGTTTGCAGTTAAAGGAAAACAGACTTGTATTGGCAAAAATCATGTAAAATCATATGTAAACTTAGAATATATTAGTTCTCATTGTCAAAAAGAACAAGAACGATAAGTGAAAATGACCTTGATTTTCATTTGAACATTTCTACATGGTCAAGGCATAGATAGGCAAAATATCAGCTGAGGCTATGGGGAAGCAATAGCCTATGAGTTTATCAAAAATGAAACATTTCTTTTTCAGCTTGTAAGTTCTTGCTTTTCTCATGAAGATAAAAGCAGAATTTCAAAGCCATAATACTCCTTTTGCTCCCAGGAAATGTTTTTGTGTTCATACTATTGTTACTAAGTTTAACTCTTCCCTTTCTTTCTTTTTTGAAAAACAATATTGAACAAATGAATTGCTGGGGTTATACCACATGTTTAAGTTTTGAACTTCTCTTAGTCTTTTAAGCTCCATAATATGAATCAGAGTAAGTAGAACTCTAGTCTCTGGCTTCTTGGTTATGTGATAGCCTTCCTCATTGGAATTGGACTTGTGTGGATACCCTTTGCTTCCTGTGAACAGAATTTGCCTTTTGAAAGCAGAGGTCTTGGGGGAGAGACTATGGTCATGACCTGTCAACAACAAAACCTTCCTTCCTCTCTGAGGGCCAAGCAGGTATGACTTGAGCTTTCTGGAACAATCTCCTCAAATGCCTAAACTAAAAGCTGCAAAAAAGCTGGCAAACATTTCATTGATCCAACCTAGGGTTTCAAGAAAATTTTAAATTTCAATGTACTCTCTACCACTCCTTTTAACTAACCCCCAGCATAATTCACACAATTGTGGCAGTTGGTTGGCCCCAATGAGGATATTGTAATACATTACAAAACAGATAGAAATATAGCACCCGTCCACATTATTCATCCATCCACCCATGCACAAAAGTTTGTTTAGTATCTTCTATATACACTAAGCACTGTGTTACATGTGAGGATGCATTAAAATATCAAGTCTCTGTTCTGTCAGGGAACTTAGAGTCTAGAACAAAAGACAGGAATTCCTCAAACAGTCCCACTGAAGGGATGCAGAATTAGAAACATTTGGAAGTATATATAAACCTATAAATGGAAAGAGTTGGCTTTAGAGTTGGGGAGGAAATATGGTCAAAGAACACTCTCCTGAGTAAGATAATTGAGCTGGAATCTGAAAAATGATTAGGAGTTAATGGGGGAGGGGAGTGGAAAGAGCACAGTGGACTGAGGGAAATTTGTGCAAAGACATATGACACCAGGGGCTTAGCAGGCCACAGGAAAGCAAGATGACAGGGCAAAAGAGAAATTGGCTCCAGTTGAGGTGGGTGAGGTGCATAGTAGTCTTCTCTACAAGGGCCTTGTAGACTAATTAAGCCTTTTGTTCTTTATTCTAAGAATCATGGGAAGTCATTGAAGCCAGGGCTGCAGCATGATATATGTTTCATAAGAGATACTTTGGCTGCTAGGTAGAGTGTAAAGGGGAAAGGGGTAACAGAGATGTAGCGAGATCAGTGAGAAGAAAGCTGCTGCTGGGAGAGAATGGTGGCTTGGACTTCTTCTGTTGTGAAGGGGACTTGGAGAGTGGTTTGCAGAGCATTAGATAGGAGATAAAATAGGCAGTCCTGGGTGATATGTGAGATTTATAGATGAGGAGAGACAGATATCAAGAATGATGCCTAGATTTCTGGCAATGCAGCAGGAGGGATGGTGAAACATGTCAATGAGATAAACTACTATGGAGGAAGGACAACCCTACTGCTTCTTGGTCATTAGGGCCTAATAGTCTCTCTCTGGTTACCTGTGTTTCATCTCCAGGTCACTATATACTGAATTACAATTTGAGAGAGATGATGGAGTAGAAATATTTTCAAAGATGACAGGTAGCCAAAGGAACAACAGATATTTATTGAGCACATTTTATGTGCTAGGCAATGAGTTAAGCATTGGTATTCCAATAGAAGAATTAGATCATGTTCCTCTTGGAATGCCCAGTTTAACTGGGAAACACAATAAATAATTACTTCATTAATTAGTTTCTTTCTTTGATAAGTGCTGTGAAAGTAAGACAAACTGAACTAATTAGGTCTGGTTAGGAGAGGGTAAGGGGGCAGGTTCAAGTCAGGCACCCAAAGAAGAATGAGTAATGAAAGAAAACATTCCAGGAAGATGAAAGAAACATTTTTGAAGGTCCCCAGGAATCAAACATGTGGAGTAATTAAAGAACAGAGAGAGATAAAGAAAGAAAAAAAAGAGAGAGAGAGAGATCCTTCTACTTGGTAGAAGTGGGAATATAGTGTCACAGGGATGTGTGACAGACGTGGGATGGAGCAAAAGGGTCTCAGCAGCTCATGGCTGCTCTGCTTTCACTTACCTAGGCATCTAGGTAGTTTTACAGATGCCTAGGCATCTAGACATCTGGAAGTTTTTGTTTTGTTTATTTGTTATATTACAGCTGTCCCAATTTTCCCCCATTGTTCTTCCCTGCTCCACCCCCCCCCGCAGTCAATCCCCACCCTGTTGTCCACGTACATAGGTCATTTATACTTGGTCTTAAAACTGTCTATACTTAGAACTCAAGAGAAAAAAGAGAAACTGAACTGGGGAGGGTGTGGTACTAACTAACCAAGCAGAAATTGTAAAGAGACAGGTAAGAGGGACTATATATCTCTGGAAAAGAGGAAATTTGTCTTGAAGAAGAATTTTTGACTTTATGTGTATTTCTGACTCAGGCTCTGATTTATTCCTTTTCTTTTTTTGTTCTAGACTCCTTGGTCTAGGATAATTTTATTTGATTGCCCTTAGTTCTTCCTGTTAGTACAGAGTTACCAGTCTCTGACCAGTCATAGAAAATGTACCATATGGGAACAAGTTTCTTCATATCACCCATGGAAGAGTTTTCTCCTTTGTACTTGCCTGACTCTCTTTTCCAGAGAATGTGAGTGTCATTCTTGTCCTGGATGAGAAAGGAGATTAAGATGGTTAGTAAGAAATAAGATAATTTTGTGACACTGTGCACCCTGCATGCCTTCTGTTCTAAGATATATTTTGGTATGAAGATACCCTATGATTCTTTATTTTTTATTTCATTTTCTCCAGTCTCCTTTGCCCTGCCAAAACAGAGCATCTGTCCATTATCTTGTAAATTGCTTTTGTGAACTACAAGAAAAAGGGGTATCAGAAAGAGCTCTGTCTCATTTAGTACCTTGCTTGAAGGCAAGAAAAGTGTCAGGGAGCATTTTAATCTTTCCCACTTTCTAGATATGCTCAGCAGAACATTAATTTGAGGCCGCTCTTTACAAAGGAGATCAAGGCTTTCTTATTTCAGTGGCTTTCCTGGTAATTTGAGTTGTGTTCATGTTCTGAGATTGGGAGTTTCTTCTTGGGTGGTTTTGAGCATAGCATGATTGGTTCTGCCCTGAAAATGTAATAATCTCCCACTGGTATACTTGTGCTATTGCAGATGTTCAAGCAATAATAGTTCTTTTGGTCTGAACACAGAAAACATAAATAGCTTTTAGATTTGTTTTTGAGACAGACTGGACACCCTAGATTCTACTTGAATTAGGGTGTGTGTGTGTGTGTGTGTGTGTGTGTGTGTTTAGGTAGGGAGGGCAGAGGAAACACAATGTCATGGAAAGAACACAGGGCAGGGCATTTGGAATTTCAAGTTAGAATCTTGGCTCTGTCTGCCCCCCAACTAGCTGTAGAATTCTGAGTAAATCATCTTATCATTCCAGTCTCAGTTTCTTCACTTGTAAGTTGGAAGTAATAATAATACTTCTCACCTATTCTCATCAAAATCTTGGTTTGAGGATATGAACAAATGCTTTGTAAATATGGGAAGATTATCATTAGAATAGCTGCTCCTCCACCTATGGGTTAGTCATTCATTCACTGATTCATTCACCCAGTAATGATGGTAGTGCCAGGATCTGACCTTCTAGTTCGAGGGTGAGCTGGAGGGAAGCATGAGTGGAGCAGGGGACATGTGGGTAGTGGCTGCAGTCATCCTAAAAAGAAGTGAGTGTCTTGGACCATCGTGGTGACTGACAAGGTGGAAAGAAGCGGATGACTTGACATAAGATAGAGTGGACTCATTAGAATCTTTATGTGGAAGGTAAAACTACCTAAATTTAAATAATTAAACAAGATGAGTTCTTGGGGACAAATATGTACAGTATGAGAAGTCAGTGAGGCTTAGGTGGGAACTACTTCCTGTTTTGTTCTGAATACTCAAAGTCATACATTTAGAAAGGCAAAGGATAAAAAATGCTTTCCATGTAAAAGATCACAAATCATCATAATGATTTTACATTTTAAGTAACACATGGCATGAATAATTTCTTTCTCTATTAACTTTCAATTACTTTAATTACTCAGAGTATGACAATAACAACTTCAAAATCCCAAAGTAACCGACACCTACAGCATAGTTCAAAATGACATTTATGTTTTATTGAACAAAGGTTGACTTGTAGGGTGATCAGAATATCTTTGGAATGTGTTAAGACACAGACTCAAAATGGAGCAGCAGACACTTTTATTTGGCTGTTACACATTCATTGTTAGCACAATCAGAATAATCACAACAGTAGTAATCTATACAAAAAAAGCCTGCATTATAAATCTGCATAATGTTAATAGGCCTGTTGCCTAACTAATTTATTCTCCTTTTTTTCCTATAGTTTGGAGTGGCAAATGTACAGCATGTGGATGTGAGTTGTGCTGGTTGGGAATATCACAACACCTGACATGCTCTTTAGGGACTGTGATCAAATTGAATTGACTACAGTAAGTATGTCTACTTTAATTGCATTCTTTACTTCTAGATTGACTAGTGTATATATTTTTATGGCAAAAGTTAAGAAACTATTATTATTCTATATAAATAAATAAAGGACACACATTTTTGTCACTTTTTATTCACATAATGTTATGGATTATTTAGCTATATTTGGGGGTATTTATTTTGTAATTTATTAATTATTCATGCATTTGGTGAGCACTTGTTTTACCATATGCTGGTCATTGTTCTAAGCATGGGGATTCACGGTGGACAGGCAGACATTATTTTTGCCTTTTGGAGTGAGAAAGACTAAAACATACCCCCCAAATTAAACATGCAAATTAGTAAAATAATTGTAAGTTGTAATATCATGCAGGGTGTGGTATATTATGGTAGGGATTTGGATTTTAGTTTAAGTGTAATGGGTGGCCTTTGAAAGTTTTAGGTAAGGGATTACTGAGACCTGGTGTAGGTTAAAGACTATAATTTTGCTACAGTGTGAACAAGAGATTGAGCAGAATAGAATGGCCAAAAGCACAATAGAAGATGCTCAACATGTAGTCATTAGGGAAATGCAAATCTAAACTGCAATGAGATACGACAGAAGGTATCACTTCACATCCACTAGAAAGACTATAATCAAAATGATACATGTAATAAGTTTTGGCAAGAATGTAGAAGAACTGGAACCTTATATTTTGCTGGTGAGAATGTAAAACCATGCAGCCACTTTGGAAAACAGCTATGCAATTCCTCAAAATGTTAAACATAAACACTATGAATCCACAATTCTACTCCTAGCTATATACCCAGGACAAATGAAAATATATGTTCACAGAAATACTTGTATGTGAAAGTCGATAGCCAAAAGTGGAAGTAGTCCAAATATATGTCAGCTGGTGGATGGCTGTAAAAAATGTGGTCTATCCAAAAAGTGGAATATTATTCAACCTTGAAAAGAATTGAAGAACCGATGGGTGCTAAAATGAAGATGAATTTTGAAAGCATTATGCTCATTGAAAGAAGTCAGTCAGAAAAGGCCATGTATTATGGGCTTCCTTTATATAAAATGTTCAGAATAGGCAAACCATAGAGATAAGAAGTGGATTAATATTTGCCTGAGAATGGGAGGTGGTGATGAGGGCTGACTGTTAATAGAATGGGCTTTCTTTTGAGGGATGATGACAATATTCTGTAATTAGATTGTGATGTTGGTTGCACAACTCTGTGAATATATTAAAAACCATTGAATTGTACACTTAAGTGGGTGAATTGGATGGTGTGTGCACTATATCTCAATTAAGATATCAAGAAAGAGAAAAATTGAAAAATGAAATTGAGGAAAACCACTAAAAACATGGATTTCACGACTGACTTCTTGTTATAGTTCAGAACTGACCTGCCGTTGCCATTTCCCCTGGGTAATAAATGTGCTTAATATAGGGGTACTAGCAATCAGAACTCCCTCCCATCACCCCTTGTCCCTCCTACTGTAGTCCCACAAAATGACCTCCATTTTGTGAACCAGCCGTGTACTTTATTTTTACTTGCCTTTGCTCAGGATCTGCTATGTTTTTTTCATTTCTTTCTATTAAAAAAATTACTAATTCTTCAAGCTCAGTTCAAATTCCTTTTTGAAACTCTCCCTGGTTGGCGGCCCTATAATACATCATTCTTGCTTTCTGTGCATCATTACATGGGCTTGTACCTCTTTTGAATTCACGCTTTCTTTTCCTTCCTCATTACCTCCCCCTTTCCCTTCTTTCTTTCACCTTCCGTTTCTCTCTTCTTCTCCAAATTCTGTTCCTTTTTTGTTGCGTCCCTTTTTGACAGCCAGGAAGAAATTTCTCTGCCACTTAAAAGTCGCTAAACCTGTTTTATCCTATTTAATATCTATAGATCTTCTCTCAACTGGTTTCCTAAGATTAGTTGTATAATAGATGTTGTTCTTACAGGGGTTCACCTTATTCTCATTACAACGTTCCCCTCCTTCCAGAACTCAAGTTTGATGGTAATTTTAAGCAGGACATAACGAGCAATTTTTTTCATAATTAGTTCAACAAAATTTTCCAATGCATATTTATTAAGCACTTACTTTGTTCCAGGCACTAGTTCCAATGGTTACATCAGGGAACAAGAAAACTGAGGCCCTTGCTATTTTTCAAGATCAGAAAATGACAAGTGCAATGCAGACACTTAAATTGAGTGATGTCAGAAAGTGAGTGTGAGGCATCTAAAGACTGAATGTCCAGGGAAGGTCTGTGAGCAGATGTCATTTTAGCTGTGATGTGAATAATAAGTAAGAGCAAAACATTATTCCAGGTAGAAAGGACAGCTCATGCCCAAGCTCCAGGGTCAAAGTGCTTGGCATGTTAAAGGACCTGAAGAATATTTTATGTGAATAGAGTTTGGTAGGCAATGGGGAGAGGGGAGCAGAGCAGTTGGAAAATAGCCAGGGGTTAGTTCTTCATGACAGTGTGATTGTTTGAGATTTCTTCTAATTCCAAGGAGGCCCCTGTGCGGGAAATTTGACAAATATCAGCAGTAAAGTAGTTGAAGTTTGGGGATTTCATGTTTTTAACTTCTACTTTTTCCTATAAAAAGTAATATTACAAGTTCATAAAGTGAAAAAGGAAAGTGGAGAGATGGTCAAGAGGTGTTGAAGCTCTCCACTATAGCTGAGCATCAAACAGGTAAAAAATGAAATACAAAACGCTGAACTTTAATCGATGAAAAGCTGACATACAGGGATGCTATTGCAAGAAGCTGCACAACAAGTATCTTGGTTCATATTTTTTCATAATCTAATTGCAGGCAAGAGAGAAGGACTCTTTTCTATCAGAGTTTTTTTAAATTTATTTTTAAAATTTATTTATTTCTTCTTTTTTTAAGTTTTCACATACATTTGTCTCCATTTACCTGCCACCACTTTCCCCTGCCCCACCCCCACCTCATTCCACCGCAATCCTTCCTCACCTTGGCTTCATCCATGTGTCCTTCATACCTGTTCCTTGATCTAACCCTTTCCCTTCCCGTCCTAACTACCCCTCTCCCTCCCTCCCTCCAGTCCCCATTAGTTTCTTTTTTCTTTCAGTGTTGTTGGGTCATATTTTCCTTGCCTGCTTGCTTTGCTGATTAGGTTCCACTTGTAGGTGAAATAATATGGTATTTGTCTTTCACTGCCTGGCTTATTTCACTTAGTATAATGCTCTCTAATTCCATCCATGCTGTTGCAAAGGGTAGTAGCTCTTTCTTTCTTTCTGCTGCATAGTATTCTATTGTGTAAATGTTCCATAGTTTTTTGACCCAGTCATTTACTGATGGGCACTTAGATTGTTTCCAGCACTTGGCTATTTCAAATTGTGCTGCTGTGAACATTGGGGTGCATAGGTTCTTTTGAAGAGTTTTGAAAGCTCTTCCTACCACCACAGAAGAAAATGTGGATCTCATAACAGAAATGAAAAAAGAACCTGTTGTCTAGAGAGACAAAAAACTGTAGCATCACATATTCCAGGCCAGAATATTAAAGAGTATTTTAAAAGAAATAATGCCCTACAATAAAAATCCATGAAATATATCAAAAACTTTAATAATGTTTTTCTTTTTTTGGATATTGAAAATTCTACTCCTAGTAATTTATCTGAAGAAAAAAAATCTTAGATCTGCACAAACATTCAACTCTAAAGATGGTCTTTCATTTTTTAAAAATGCTAAAAACTTGGAAACCTTTAAAATACCCATTAATGAAGGAATGGCTAAATAAATATCTCTAAGCAATGTAATATTTTATAGTAGGCAAAATGTTGTGTAGAAGAATATTTAATGACAAGGAATTTTTCTGATAAAGAATGATTAAATGAAAAAATATGACACCCCCCTATAATTGGTGGTTAAGTTGAAACAAATTAGGTTAAAAAATTTCTAGTGTACTTTCATCTTAGTTCTAAAATTATATATTTAAAAAGAAAACTTCTAAAACATTAACAGTGATTAACTTGAGGTGTTAGATAATAACATTTTTCTTCCTTTCAATTTATTTTTCTCCCTTTTAATTTATTTTCTGAAATTTCTAAGGTGAATGTGAGTAAAGAGTTAATAAAAGATATTCATTGATCAAAAATTAATTAATAAAAATAGTTAAAGATTTAATTGCTGTGTGCAGGTGCTAAAGTGCTTTCTTTACCTTATTATAAATAAATTTAATACTTCTTCTGAGATAGGTACTATTCTTTTTTTTTTTAAATTTATTTACTTTTAAAATACATTTGTCTCTGCCTCCCCCCCACCTCTTTCCCTCGCCCCCTCCCACCTTCCCTCCCTCAGCTCTTCCCCTTTGGTTTTGTCCATGAGTCCTTGCTATATGTCCCTTGACTTAATACCAATTACTGTTGACAAGAGTGAGGCACAGAGATGTCAACCTACTCAAGCCACACATCTAGCAAATGTTGGGTCTGAGTTAAAATCCCAAGCATTGTGGTGCCAAAGTCTGTCCTTTTTATTATAATACTATGCTTCCAGCAAATACCGAAGCTAAAAGTACTAATAAGTTTCTCTGTTACCAGACATGGTATTGGAAAGCTTTCCTCAACTTCATTGTTTAGAGGTTAAAACCAAGTCCTTAATAAGAAGGGGCCAGAGACTATCAATCTTTTATTATAAATTTCACAGAATGTAGGTTTCCTTATAGAATATTGATTCCATCTACTTATGAGCCTCTCAGGTTTTGTGATTAAAGGACAGACACATCTTGGTATTCTCATATGTAGGTACTTACATAGATCACACCAGACTTTATGAGTCAAGATTCTGATGTCTCTCCAATGGGAAAAACCAGGTAGGCTGATTTTGCCTATTTGCCTTAACTAGGCTTCTCTCTACCTGGATTTGCAATGTGTTACACTCAATCCATTTACTGTGACCTTGTGCCAGCTGGCTTGGGCTAGCCCTTATCATACCTTTTACAAGGCTAGACTCTATTTTAGAAAGAACACACAAGAGGTATAAAAGAAGACTTTACACCAGGAATGAAATTGAGAAGTGTCAAAAGAGACTATAATGAGAACTGCCAATATATAGTGGGAATCATAACATCATGTACTATGTAACATGTGTTGTTAATAAGTGCTTGCTAAGTGCCAGGCATTGTATTAAGTGTACAGAACATATGTCAACCCCATTACTCCTTGCTCACAACAATACGAGATGGGTGTTATCATTCTCCTGCTCCATGCAGGAGGAAGCTGATGAACAGAGAGGTAAACTGCCCAAGGCTATGCAGCTGATGCTAGTGCTTTTAATCTCAAAGCTATTTTTGCTTCCACAAAGACAAATGACATTTTTCACAGCCACCACCTTATCTCCCTGTTCCTTCCTCAAATATAAATCCTTAAATTATTATTTTATTACTGTTTACTTTTATTAGGTGATAAAGAAATTAAACTTTTTCTTTTTGTGAGCTTTCAGCATTATTTTTGGGAGAGAGAATATTTTCCCTGTTATTATGAAAACTGCATGAAAATGTCTGTGTTTCTTCAGACATACCTGGGGATCCATGATGCTGAGTTGTGCTGGCAGAGAATGCAAGGCTTCACAACAGGGGCCCTGGGAATAATCTGACCATTATGAAATGATTTCAGTAGGCACTGAGTCCAAGTGTCTGGAAGCCTTTGGAATCTGACAAATTCACACACTTCAATATTTACTTATCACTGTGGCTTACTCTGGGTATTCCCAGGTAACAGAGCTGACATCCTGGTTACCCTGGCATCTGAAAATGACTGAAAGGGTCTCATGCTTTGCATCTGTGTTGCCTGTTCCCTATGCAGCATTGGAAGCTGCCACCATGGGAAGAGCCATCATTGTCAGAGGATGGGGCTCTCTTTTTGCCTCCTGGGAAATCAGAGCCTTGTTGCTGGAACAACCCCTCTGTCTCTGCCTGCTGCTTGTCAGAAATCCTCCACTGATGTCAGTAGTTATGCCATGGTCCTTTACATTAGATGATCCCATTTAAATGCACTGTTATTTCAGTTTGGGTCATTTTCAGCTAGTTTTTAACTAGCATTCTGTACTAATCTTCACTCTCATGTCCTGAAAAAGAAAAACCCATACTATTTCATCTTGCTGTTTATCATGTGCTCTAAGTAATTACAGTGTTTGCAACCTCACTTTTGGCATTGCCTTCCTCTTCTAGCCCATTTCAATGAATTATAATATATTTTTAAAGAATAATCACTATTCCTCTTAACACACACACACACACACACACACACATACCATAGTCAGTGTTTGTTTTTTAAAAATCAAAAGGTGAAAAGGAGAAAATGAAATTTATACTCAATTAAAGTGTCCAGAGATTACTATTGTTGTTCAAGTGTCTTCCTCTTGTTTTGATGCATATATCTTACAGTTTATAAATAGAGGTATACATGTAGCCATACAGCTGTGGAAAGCTATTTTATAAATTGACTGAACTTTAACTCATTAATCAAGGAAGATGAACATATTTGTTTGAGATAATTGTTGTTTTGTTTAGGCTAACACTTATTTTTTTTCCTTTTAAAGTGAGTTACAACATGCATACATTATTGTGTAGAGATATCCAATCTACAGTTGGAGAAATTCTTACATAGGTATATGGCAACCATCCAGATCAAGACAATGTTATCAGTCCCCACATCCCCAAAGGTTCCCACGTGGCCCTTCATAGTTAATAACCCTTAGGATGAAACCACTATCTTGATCTCTATAACTATAGTTTAGTTTTGTCATTTCTTCAACTTAATATACATGGAATCATACAGTAATTACCCTTGAGTGACTGATTTCTTTTGATCACTATTATGTCTATGAAAGTTATCCATGTTGTTGAATTAACAGTAGTTTTTTTGTTTTTTTTTAAATTACTACATATATTTCTTGTTTGATACCCCACAATTGATTTTGTTGGTGGACAATTTTGCGTTGCTCCTAGTTTTAGCCCTATAAGAGTAAAGATGCTGTTCTGAATAAGGCTGAGGCTTTCTTAGTGATTGCATTGTCTCCCAGCTTCTCCCTATGCCCAGTTCTGCTCCCCACACCCCAAAAAATCAATCTAGAAGGATTCCCTAACAATCTTTTCTCGTGGTAATAATCCCCATCTCACAGTCCACTTCCTGGGAACCTGACTTGCCATGATATCCTCAGTGGATATATTATATCAAATTGGCTGTGCTGTTTTATTTTGTTCTAAGACTTGTTCTAAACCTTAGAAGTCAAGTTTTCATAAGGTTCTGGTCACAAAAGACATAGAAACTGTCATGCCAGGTGCACTGTCAGATTGGATGTCATGGTCAAAGGTAATTTTCCAAACAGAAGTGAGCATTCTCTAGATTTTTAGGCAAAAGCTTCATGTAAAATGAGAGTTGTTTTAGAAGGTGTAAGCTGGCTTTTTATAAACAAAATGAATTGAAGTAATCTGTTTTGGACGAGTAGATTCAAGATGGTTGAGAAGTGAATGGAAGTCACACGGACCTCCTCCCAGGACCAATCTGGAATTACAACTAAACTGTGGAGAAATCACCTGGAAAACAAGTGAACAACAGTGAGAGAGGAGCCTTAAAACCTTGGACAGACAGAGGAATCAGCTTTAGCACAACTTAACTGGTAATGAATGTGGTAGAGCCTCAAGAAGGTAGGCTAGGTGCCCACAGGTAGCAGCACCAGAGGCTATGGAAATGGCCAATTGGATCCCCCTGAGAAGAGCAGGGACTAAACCATAAGCAGAGATCTCCAGCCTACAGCACCAGAGCCCAAAAAGCACATAGATAACAGCCAGCTGCGAAAAGTGTAGTAGTGCTCTCTGCTAGAGACAGGGAGCTTGAGATGCAAGGAGCCGTTTAAAGGGCCAATGCAAAAATTTGTAGTGGCAGCCACTTACCTTGGGCTCCAGCAGAGGTGGGAGCAGAGTAGGCTGGAGCTACCTGAAGAGAGACTAGGGAAGGAGGCTTTGGGGAGAGGACTGAGAAAGTGGCCAAAGCAGTCCCAGTGCTGACTCATGCCCCATTCCACAGCTGCCATCTTGCTTAGGCAGACCACTCCCCAGAGCAGCAGCAATGTGAGAGGACCCAATAGCCCCACCCCTAGGAGGCTCTAGCCTGGCCCGGCATTGCACAGGCCCGGGGGCTGAGTACAAAAAGGCAGTCACAGATAGTAGATCTCTGGCTAAAGGGGACGCAGAGTGGTCTAGATCGCTTGAGGAGAGTCTGGATATAGAGACTTTAGGGAGAGAACTGAGGGAGAAGCCGAGATCCTAGAGTTGGCTCCTCCCTCATGCAGCAGCAACCATCTTGATCCCCTGAGCAGCAGCAGCATGAAAGGACACAAAAGCCACACCCCCAGGAGGCTGGGCCCTAGCCTGGGTGATGGGCAAACCTGACTGCTGAGTACAGAGCAGCAGTCACAGATAGTAGATCCCAGGCTAAAGAAGAGGCAAAGTAGTCAAGAGATGCTTGAGGAAAGTCTGGTGATGGGGGCGTTGGGGAGAGAACTGAGGGAGTAGCTGGGGGATCCAGGTGCAGACTCTCTACATGCATACAGCAGCAGCCATCTTGCTCAGGCAGACTACTCCCCTGAGTGGTAGCAGAATGAAACGACCCATAGCTCAGACCACATAAGGGACTCTCCCCGCCCTGTCTGCTGAAGTCAGAGTGACTAGGTTAACAGCTGGAAGAGACAGGCAATAGATTCCTGGAAGTCTCTTAAAGACTACCTAAGATCAGATGGTGTCAACAACTGACATCATCAGAGGTGGATCCAGAAATATAGAAAAAAAAAGTGGTCTCCTACTGTAGAAGTTCCACCACAAAGTCAGGAAGTCAAGACAGATCAATTTAAAAAGCAGAAGCAAAAAACAAGAGTCTCACAAATAATGGGAAGAAAAAGAAACACCCCCCCCAATAGAAGCGAAAGGAGGAATCCCCACAAAGAGAACTAAATGAAATAGGCAAGTCAATTACCAGATACTAAGTTCCAAACAACCGTTCTAAGGAAGCTCAATGAACTTAGTGAGCTCAAAGAGAATTACCAAAAAGTACAGGAAAACTATGAGGAACATATTGCAAACTATATCAACAGGAAAAAAGACATAGAAACAATCAATAAGAGACAAGAGGAAATGAAGAATACAATTTCTGAATTGAAGAGAATATAAGGAATCAAAAGCAGGCTTAATGAAGCAGAGGATCAAATCAGTGAGCTGGAGGACAAGGTAGGAAAAAGCTCCCAGAAAGAGCAAGAAAATGAAAAAAGACTAAAAGAAAAATGCAGGAAAACCTGAAACATAATGATATCCATATAATAGGGATACCAGAAGGAGAAGAGGAACAAGAGATAGAGAACCTGTCTGAAAAAGTAATGATGGAAAACCTCCCTAACTGGAGGAAAGAAAAAGCCACAAAAGTCCAAATAACAGACAATCCCATTCCAGAGCAACTCAATGAGGTCCACTCTAAGATACATCATCACTAAAATGGCAAGTATCAAACACAAAGAGAGAATCCTAAAGGCAGCAAGGGAGAAACAGGTAGTAACAAAAAAGGGAGCCCTGATATGGCTAGCAGCTGACTTCTCAACAAAAACACTACAAGCCAGAAGGGAATGGCAAGAAATATTCCAAAATGAGAAGCAAAGGCACACAACAAAGACTGTTCTACCAAGCAAGGCTCTCAATTAAAATGAAAGGTGAAATAAGGAATTTCCTAGACAAAAGAAGGATAAAACATTTCACTTCCACCAAACCAGCACTACAAGATATGCTAAAGGGACTGCTTAAGAAGATGAAGAAAAAGAGTGAGAAAGAGAGGAACACAGGTACAAAATGAAAAAATGAATAAGTACTTATCAATAATAGCTATAAATGTAAATGGATGAAATGTCCCAATCAAAAGACATTGGAGAGCTGAATGGATAAGAAAACATGAACCACACATATGATGCCTACAAGAGACCCACTTCAGAAGAATGGCCATACACAAACTGAAAGTAAGGATATGGAACAAAATAATCCAAGCAAATGGACAGGGGAAAAAGCAAGGTAGCAATACATATATCAGACAAAATAGTTTCAAAACAAAGGCCATAAAAAATGACCCAGAAGGACACTATATAATACTCAAAGGAAGAATCGGTCAGGAAGACATAAACATTGTAAACATATGCACCCAACATAGGAGCACCCAAATAAAAAGGAAAATCATTGAGGACTTCAAGAAAGATAACAACAATACACTGATAGTAGGGGATTTTAACACCACACTGTCAACAATGGATAGATATTCTAAGCAAAACATCAAAAAGGATATTGTGGAACTGAATGACACTTTAGAACAAAAGGACTTATCTGACATATATAGAACCTTTCATCGCAAAGAGCAAAACACACATTCTTTTCAAATGTACACAAAATCTTTTCAAAGATAGAACCACATGATAAGACACAGAACAAGCCTCAAGAAATTCAGAAATATTGAAATCATAACAAACACTTTCTCTGACCACAAGAGCTTGAAACTAGAAACCAACCTCAAGGAAAACACTCAAAACAATCAAAGTCATGGAGACTGAATAGCACGCTATTAAACAATGAACGGGTCAATAATGAGATAAGAGAAGACATCAAAAAGTTTCTGAAAACAAATGAAAATGAACGCACAACAGTCCAAAACCTATGGGACACAGTGAAGGCTGTCCTGAGAGGGAAGTTCATAGCAATACAGGCCTATGTCAAAAAGATAGAAACATTTCAAATAAATGACCTGACCCTACAGCTTCAAGAACTGGAGAAACAGCAACAAACAAAGCCCAGAGCGAGTATAAGGAAGGAAATAATCAAGATCAGAGCAGAATTGAATGACATAGAGACTAAAAGAACAATTCAAAGGATCAACCAATACAGGAGCTGGTTCTCTGAAAAGAGAAACAAAATCGACAAGCCTTTAAGCAGACTTATCAAGAAAAACAGCGAGAGGACCTAAAAAATTAAATTAGAAATGAAAGAGGAGAAAAAAACAACTGCTACAAATAACAGAAATACAAAGGATTGTAAGAAATTACTATGAACAATTATATGCCAAGAAATTTGAAAACCTGGGTGATACGGACAAATTTCTAGAAAAATATAATCTTCCAAAACTGACTCAAGAAGTAGCAGAAAACTTGAACAGAATGATTACAGCTGGTGAAACTGAAGCAATATTCAGAAACACCCGGCACACGAAAGCCCTGGACTGGGCAGTTTCACAAGAAAATTTCACAAAACGTTTAAGGAAGAGCTAAGGCCTGTCTTTCTCAGACTATTCCAAATAATCCAAGATGAGTGGAGACTCCCAAACTCCTTTTATGAGGTCAGCATTATCCTAATCCCAAAACCAGATAAAGACACAACAAGGAAAGAAAACTATATACCAATATTGCTGGTGAACATAGATGCTAAAATCCTCGAGAAAATACTGACAAACCTCATCCAGCAATATATTTAAAAGATCATACGCCATGATCAAATGGGATCCTTCCCAGAGATACAAGGATGGTTCAATATTTGCAAATCAATAAATGTGATACATCACATAAACAAAAAGAAAGACAAAAATCACATGGTCATCTCAATAGATGCAGGAAAAACATTTGATAAGGTACAGAACCCATTTATGATAAAAATACTCAGCAAAGTGGGAGAAGAGGGAACATACCTCAACATAATAAAGGCCATATATGAAAAACTATAGCCAACATCATACTCAAAAGGCAAAAGCTAAAAGTGTCGTACTAAGATTGGGAACAAGACAAGGTTGTCCACCTTCACTTCTTTTCAACATAGTATTAGACATCCTAGCCATAGCAACCACAGAAGAAAAAAGAAATAAAATGCACCCAAATAGGAAAGGAGGAAGGAAAGCTGTCATTGTTTGTAGAGGACGTGATAGTGTACACAGAAAACCCTATAGACTCCACCAAAAAACTACTCATCATAATTAGTGAATTTGGCAAAGCAGTGGAATACAAAGTCAATATTCAGAAATCGAAGGCATTTCTATACACCAACCATGAAATATGAGAAACAGAAATCAGGGAGAGTCTCATTTGCTATAGCAGCAAGAAAAATAAAGTACCTAGGAATAAAACTAACCAAGTAGGTAAAAGGCCTGTACTCAGAAAACTACACAAGACTGAATAACAAAAAATAAGGAAGACAGAAATGGAAGCATAGACCGTGTTCATGGATTGGAAGAATTAATATCATCAAAATGTCCATACTTCCCAAAGCAATTTATACATACAAACTCAATCCCTATTAAAATACCAATGACGTATTTCACAGACATAGAACAAACATTTGAAAAATTTTTATGGAAACATAAACAAGCCCAAATAGCCAAAGTAATTCTGAGAAAGAAAAACAAAGTAGGAGGGATCACAATACCTGACATCAAACTATATTACAAGGCCACTGTAATCAAAACAGTCTGGTACTGGCATAAAAACAGACACACAGATCAATGGAACAGAACAGAGAGCCCAGAAATAAACCCATGTCTCTGTGGTCAATTAATATTCAACAAAGGGGGCAGAAGCATAAAATGAAGTAACAATAGCCTCTTCAAAAAATGGTGTTGGGAGATCTGGATGGCTACATGCAAAATAATCAAAATCAACCACCAACTTATAATATATACAAAAATAAACTCAAGATGGACAAAAGATTTTAATATATGTCATGACACCATAAAAGTCCTAGAAGAGAACATAGGCAGGAAACTCTCGGATATCCCATGCAGCAATATTTTCACTGATGTGTCCCCTAATGCAAGGAACATAAAGGAAAGAATAAACAAATGGGACTTCATCAAAATAAAAATCTTCTGCATGGGTAAAGAAAACATCAGTAAAATGAAAAGGAAACCAACCAACTGTATGGGAAAATATATTTGCCAATGATGCCTCGGACAGGGGTTTGATCTCCAAAATATATAACAAACTCACACAACTCCACTCCAGGAAGACAAACAATCCAATTAAAAAAATGGGCAAAGGACCTGAACAGACACTTCTCCAAGGAGGACATACACAGGGCCAGAGACATATGAAAGGATGCTCAGCATGACTAGCCATCAGGGAGATGCAAATTAAAACCACAAAAGATACCACTTCACACTGGTCAAAATGACCATCATAAACAAATCAACAAACAGTAAGTGTTAAGTGAGGTTGTGGAGAATAGGGAACCATGGTGCACAGTTGGTGGAAATGCAGACTGGTGCAGCCACAGTGGAGAACACTATGGAATTTCCTTAAAAAACTAAAAATAGAACTGCCTTTTGACCTAGCAATTTCAGTGCTGGTAATATACCCTAAGAATCCTGAGACATCATTTCAAAGAACCTATGTACCCCAATGTTCATAGCAGTACAGTTTACAATAGCCAAGCAATGGAAGCAACCTAAGTGCTTATCAATAAATGAGTGGATAAAAAACTATGGTATATTTACACAATGGAATACTATGCAGCAGAAAGAAGGAAGGAGCTCCTACCCTTCTTGACAGCATGGATGGAACTAGAAAGCATTATGCTAAGTACAATAAGCCAGGCAGTGAAAGACAAATACCATATGATCTCACCTATAAGTGGAAACTAATCAACAAAACAAACAAACAACCAAAATATAACCAGAGACATTGAAATAAAGAACAAATTGACAGTAACCAGAGGGGAGGGCAGAGGGGTATAAGAGGGGAAAGAAGCAGAAGGGTCATCAGGGGAAGGGTATATAGGACCCAGGGACAAACCTAAAGGGGAGTAGGATTGAGGGTGGGAAGTGGAGGTGGGTGGAATGGGGGAAAGTGGTGGTGTGCACATGGTGACAACCATACTTGAACAACAATAAAACTAAATAAAAATTTAAAAAATCAAAACTGAAAGAGAAAAAGTTACCACAGACATCGCAGAAATAGAATCATACTAGAATAAAATGAAAGATTATATGCCACCAAATTCAATAACCTAAAAGAAATAGATAAATTCCTGGAAATATATAACCTTCCTAGATTTGAATCATAAAGAATTGGAAAATCTAAGGAGTCTGATCAACAGTGTGGAAAATGAAACAACCATCAAAAACCTCCCCAAAAATAAAAGTCCGGGCGACATGGCTTCCTTAGTGAATTCTACCCATCATTCAAAGATTTGATATGTATCCTTCTCAAACTCTGTCAAAAAAAATGAAGAGGCAGCAAACACTTCCTTACACATTTTATAAGGTCAACATAACCGTAATACCAATACCTGGCAAGAATACCACAAAGAAGGAATACTACAGACCAATATCTCTGATGAATACAGACATAAAAATCCTAAACAAAATACTAGCAAATTGAATACAATGATACATTTAAGAAATAATTCATCAAAATCAAAACCTTACTCCAGGGACACAAGAATGGCTCAACACATACAAAGTGATCAATGTAATATACAACATTAACAAAACAAAGAATAAAGATCATGTGATATCATCAATAGATGCAGAAAAAGCATATCATAAGATACAACATCCAAGGGATTAACCAAAGAACATATTCATATATGCATAACCCATAGATACTGACAATAGTATGGTGATGGCCAGAGGAAGGGGGGCCGGGGTCTGGGTGAAGGCAGGCAAAGATGGTGGGGGGAGCAGGGAATGAGGACACATGTAATAGTATGAACAATAAAAATAAAGAAAAAAGTAGATACAACATCCACCTATGATTAAAACACTCAATAAAGTAAGTGTAGAAGTGTTACTGAACAAAAGGACCCGTGGTGGAGGGGGTGGCCAGATGCTATTACCGAAACCACGACACCCTCCTTCCCTGGGACCCCTAGGTTGTGGGTCCTTTGCCCGCCACCCTTGGAATTATGGCTCTGAATGGCAGAGTTTGGTGAAAAGGAAAAGGAACTATTTATTCAAAAGTTACACAGGTTTGATTAATGGCTAAATGTCACCCTTAAACCTCAAAATCCCTTCAAAACAACCACCTGCACACACACCGTCCTGCCTTCCCCCCTTTGCCCAGTTAGGCCAGTCAGGCCAGTCAGGGTACTGTCCTTCAGCAGAAAGAAAAGAACAGAAGTCCGGGGCTCGGCTAGGCAGGCCTCTCGCGGGTCTCAGCACCATCCACTGTGTTGCCGCGATCTCCAGCTCTTAATCCATAACCATGTGGCACCTTCTCCTGGCCCACTAGCAAGAGTTCTTTCTCCCCTCTTTCTTTCCACGTGGTCTTCACACTGTTCCCCAGAAACTGCGTCCCTTTGTGTCTCCTGCAGGCCCCTGTCTCTCCTCTCTCTCCCAGTTACATTCCGTATAAAGTCTTTGAAACCTTTCTGATTAGCTTTGGTGATATTCAAAATAACCCTCTTTGCATATGAGGAATGAAGCTATCCTGTTATTGACAAACAAAATGACTCTCAATGGCCCTGCTCAAGGCTCCCATCCCCAATGGCAGCCTGCCCTGGGGTGGGGAGAATATATTTTTCTTGGATACCCCAATCTCTGGACCCCGTTACAAATACCCTTTGGGGGGCCCTGGCTGTGCCTCGTTACAGAAGGAAAGCACTTCAACACAATAAATGCCACATTTAACAAACCCTCAGCTAATATCATATTCAGTGATGAAAAATTGAAAGCTTTTCACTAAAATATGGAACATGACAAGGATGTCCAGTCTCATCATCTTATTCAACATAGCACTGGAAGTCCTAACCAGATCAATAAGGCATCAAAATTGGGAAGGAAGTAGTATAAATATCACTTTTCGCAGATGATGTGATTATATAGAAAACCCTAGAGACTCCACCATAAGAAACTATTAGAAACAATAAACAAATGCAGTAAAGTTGCAGGATACAAAATCAGTATACACAAATTCAATGCATTCTTATACACTAACAATGAAATTTCAGAAAAAGAAACTTAAAAAAATAATTTCTGTTGCAATTGCAAAAAAAAAAAAGAATAAAATGCCTAGGAATAAACCTAACAAAGGATGTATAAAGGGCTTATATACTGAAAATTACAAAGCATTATTAAAAGAGATTGAAAAAGACACAAAGAAGTCGAAAGATATGTTGTGTTCATGGCTCAAAAGAATCAGCATAGTTATAATGTCCATATTACCAAAAGCAATATACAAATGTAATTCAATCCCCATCAAAATCTCAATGACATTTGTTAAAGAAATAGAACAACAAATCATCAGATTTGTATGGAACCACAAAAAAAAAAAATGCCAAAGCAATCCTCAGAAAAAAGAAGAAAGCTGAAGGTATCACACTACCTGACTTCAAATTACAATATAGGACAACACTAATCAAAACAGCATAATATTGGCAGAAAAACAGACACACAAAACAATGAAACAGAACTGAGACCTCAGAAATAAAATTACATGTACATGGGTAAATAATTTTTGACAACAGGGCCAAAAACATACAATGAAGAAAAGAAAGCCTCTTCAAAAAATGGTGCTGGGAAAACTTGAAAGTCACATGCAAAAGAATGAAAGTAGACTATATTTTGTCTCCATATACAAAAATTAATTCAAAATGGATCAAAGGCCTAAATATAAGATCTGAAGCAATAAATTACATTAAAGGAAACATAGGTACTAAACTTATGGACCTTGGTCTTAGAGAAGATTTTATAAATGTGACCCCAAAATCAAGAAAAGTAAAGGCAAAAATAAATAAATGGGACTATATGAAACTAAAAAGTTTTTGCACCAAAAAGAAACCACCAAAAAAACAAAAAGGGAACCAACTGAACAGGAGAAAGTATTTGCAAACAAGAGCTCCAACAAAGGATTGATATCCAAAATATATAAAGAACTCATAAAACTCAACACCAAACAAATAATCCAAACAACACCAAACAAAAGTTAACTTGAAAATGGCCAGAGGACCTAAACAGACACTCTCCCAAGAAGACATACAAACAGCAAACAGATGTAGGAAAAACTGCTCAACTTCACTGTTAGGGAAATGTAAGTCAAAACTGCAATGACATACCACCTCACACTTGTTAGAATGGCTATTATTAATAAGACAGGTAAATACAAGTGTTGGAGATGTTGTGGAGAAGAAACCCTCATTCACTGCTGGTGAGATTGTAAACTGGTACATCCACTATAGAAAACACTATGGAGGCTCCTCAAAAAATTAATACTAGACTTATTCTATGACACAAAAATCCCTTTTCTGTGTATGTACCTGAAAAATTTGAAAACACTTGCAAAGATGTATGGACCTCTGTGTTCGTTGCAACATTATTCAAGGTGGCCAAGACATGGAAACAACCAAAGTGTGCTTTGATGAATAATTATATAAAGAAAATGTGGTACATATATACTATGGAATACTACTCAGTCATGAAAAAGATGAAATACTGCCATTTGCAACAACATGGATGGACCTTGAGATTATGCGAAGGGAAATAAATCAGTCAGAAAAGGCTAAGAACCATATAATTTCACTCATATGTGGGATATAAAACTACAAATCATAGACACAGAAAACAATATGGTGGTTACCAGAGGGAAGGGTATGGGGAGGTAGTAAAGGTAAAGGGAGCCAAATATATGGTGAAGGAAGATGATTTGAGTTTCGGTGGGGGGCACACAATGCAATATATAGATCATATATCATAGAAATGTGCAGTTGAAACCTATATAATTTTATTAATGTCACCCCAATAAATTTAACTTAAAAATAAAATTAAATAAAAAAGAAGCTAAAAGCCTAAAATTGTTGCAAATAGAATTCAATCTTTTTCAAGTGCTTTAGGCAACCTGATTTGCTTTCATCAAAGAATATTCTTCATTATTGTTATTACTATTCTACCTTGTAACCACCCAGAATGCTTTGCTAATACTATGTGTTTCACCAATTAACTGGTGAGTTGAATTGCTTAAATGCTTTTCTTCTTAGCGATGCTTTTGTCTATGTTACAGGGTAAGAACCAAATTTAACTACCTAATCATAAGACAAATATTTACCACAAACAATAGCATTCTGACAATTTGAATCCCTAATGGCCAGCATATCTTTTATTAGGATATTAGAAGCACAATTGCTCCATATTGAAAGACCCAACTGCTCCTAAGCCAGACAGCACATGCCAAATTATTGCTTTCTTCACTTGACAACTGCTGTTTATATCTTGACACATCCACTTAAAAATTACTTCTGACAAGAATCTTAACAGCTTTAAATTAGTCTAATTAAAAGTAATACATTTTTGCTAGAAAAGTATTTGAAATTATACAGTATTGTAGAGTTCACTTTTCAAATGAAGTTCCTGAGTGCATTAGCAAATGCCAAAAACACCTCCATTGACATATGACCTTCTATCATAGGGAAACATTTCTGTTATTCTTATGGAAGTTCTTACTTAACTACAAAGTGATTGATGGCAAACAAAAATGCTCAGAAAGTTTGTTTTTATCAGCACCATTTCTTCAAATATTTCCTCAAAAAATAGCTTTTAACAGGGTTCCCAATGATGCCTGGGATTCACATACTTGCATAACCCCCTTCCCACCAGTGTGTATGGGACCTAGAGACTCTAACATAAAGAATATAGCGCAGCTGATGGGATGTCATTTCCAGGGTGAGGTAATAAAGGAGTCTGGCTTCCATCTTGCAAGCTTTTTCTTGGTTGCTGGTGCTCTCTCTTGCCTTCTTGATCCTCGCTACCTTGTTGTCAGTTTCCCAGGGGGAGGGACCTATGGCAAGCAACCAAGGGTGCTCACCAGCTCACGAGGGACTAAAACTCAGTCCAAAAATATACAAGGAACTGAATCCTAACAACACACACGAGAGAGCTTGGAAACGTATCCTTCAGAGTTAAGCCTTGAGATGACCACAGCCCTGTGAGAGATCCAAAACAAGAAGAGCCAGCTAAATTGCACCTGGATCCCTGACACACAGAATCTATGAAATAGTAAATATGTTGTCATTTTCAGCTGCTATATTTTTGGAGAAATCTGTTGTGCACCAAAAATAAATAACTAACACATGATATGAACTTTGAATCATTCTCTCTTTAAAAATCTATTCTTGCATGAAAGGCTCATTTCTCCTATTCCTTGATAGGTCTTTTTCTTTGTTTCACCATGCTCTTAAATTGAATTCTGCGTCTTCTCACCCCCACACATCACACATGTTTCATCTGATGTCTATATTTTTTAAAGCATGCTCCTTTACACCCTTTTTTCTTCTTCTCCAAAGCTCAAATGAATGCAATGAGAAATGTAATCCCAGTCATTTGTTCTGAGCACTGATGTCATCATTAATGTCCCCACTTTCTGCCTGGATAACTTTACACACAGCCATAATGCCCTTAAAGATGCCCCTTCACAAAAGCAGCCACATCTCTCCTCCCTTCTGGTTGCTTCTTTTTTTATGTCAACTATTGTATTTGTTCAAAACAGATTTCTTTTTTTTATCTTGTTCCAATATATTTGTCTCCATTTACTCGCAGCCACTCTCCCCTGCCCCACCCTCCCCCACCTCCCACCCTCAATCCTTCCCCACCTTGGCGTTCTCCATGTGTCCTTCACACCTATTCCTTGATCTGACCTTTTCCTTTCCCCTCCCTGCTACTCCCCTACCACCGTCTCTCCCATCCCTGTCGGTTTCTTCTTTCTTTCAATGTTTCTGGTCATATTTTCCTTGCCTGCTTCCCTTGCTGGTTAGGTTCCACTTATAGGTGAGATCATATGGTATTTGTCTTTCACTGCCTGGGTTATTTCACTTAGCATAATGCTTTCCAGGTCCACCCATGCTCTCATGAAGGATAGTAGCTCTTTCTTTCTCTCTGCTGCATATTATTCCATTGTGTAAATGGAATTTACACAATTATACATTGTTTTCTGATCCAAGCATCTACTGATGGGCACTTAGGTTGCTTCCAGCACTTGGTTATTGTAAATTGTGCTGCTATTAACATTTGGGTGCATAGGTTCTTTTGAATTGGTGTTTTGGTATAATCCCAGCAGTGGAATCACTGGGTCAAAAGGAAGTTCCATTTTTAGCTTTTTGTGGAAATTCCAGACTGTTTTCCACAGTGGCTGCACCAGCCTGCATTCCCACCAACAGTGCACCATGGTTCCCTTTTCTCCACAGCTTTGCCAGCACCCTTTGTTTGTTGATTTATTTATGATGGCCATTCTTACCTGTATGAAATGGTATCTCATTGTGGTTTTAATTTGAATTTCTCTGATGGCTAGTAGTGCTGTGCATCCTTTCAAATACCTGCGGGCCCTGTTTATGTCCTCCTTGGAGAAGTATCTGTTCAGGTCCTTTGCCCATTTTTTAATTGGATTGTTTGTCTTCCTGGAGTGGAGTCATGTGAGTTCTTCATATATTTTGGATATCAAACCCCTGTCTGAGGTATCATTGGCAAATACATTTTCGCATATTTTCGGCTCCCCTTTCATTTTGCTGACATTTTCTTTACCCATAAAGAAGCTTCTTATTTTGGTGGAATCCCAACTGTTTATTTTTTTTCCTTTATGTCCCTTGCTTAGGGGACATATTAATGAAAATATTGCTGCATAGGATATCTGAGAGTTTCCTGCTCATATTCTCCTCTAGGACTTTTTAGGATGTCACAACTTACATTTAAGTCTTTTATCCTTCTTGAGTTTATTTTTGTGCATGGTGTAAGTTGGTCAAATTTCATTTTTTTTCATGTAGCTATCCAGCTCTCCCAACACCCTTTGTTAAAGAGGCTATATTTACTCCATTTTATGCTTCTGTACCCTTTGTAGAATATTAATTGAAAACAGAGACATGGGTTTATTTCTGGGCTCTCTATTCTATTCCATTGAACTATGTTTCTGTTTTTATGCCAGTACCAGACTGTTTTGATTACCGTGGCCTTGTAATATAGTTTGATGTCAGGTATTGTGATTCCTCCCATTTTGTTTTTCTTTCTCAAAATTGATGGGCTATTCAGGGTTATTTATGGTTCCATATAAATTTTTGAAATGTTTGTTCTAGATCTGTGAAATATGCCATTGGTATTTTAATAAGGATTGTGTTGAATCTATAAATTGCTTTGGGTAGTATGGACATTTTCATGGTGTTAATTCTTCCAACACATGAACACAGTATATTCTTCCATTTATTTGTGTCTTCCTTAATTTCTTTCTTCAGTGTTGTATAGTTTTCTGTGTACAGGTCTTTACCTCCTGGGTTAACTTTACTCCTAGGTACATTATTTTTCTTGTGGCTAGAGAAAAGGGGATTTTTTTCCTCCTGAACTATGATTCTGATACTTCATTTTTGGTGTACAAAAAGGACTTTGATTTCTAAATATTGACTTTGTATCCCACTGCTTTGCCAAATTCACTTGTAGGTCGAGTATTTTTTTGGTGGAGTCTATGAGGGTTTCTGTGTACACTATCATGTCATCTACAAACAATGACAGCTTTCCTTCCTCCTTTCCTATTTGGATGCCTTTTATTTCTTTTTCTTCTCTGGTTGCTGGGGTTAAAACTTCCAAAATGTGTTGAATAGAGTGGTGAAAGTGAACATCCTTGTCTTGTTCCTGATCTTATTGGGAAAGCTTTTATTTTTGCCCATTGAGTATGATGTTGGGTGTAGTTTTTTTCATATGTAACCTTTATTATATTGAGGTATGTCCCCTGTATTCCCACTTCACTGAGTGTTTTTACCATAAATGGGTGCTGTACCTTATAAAAAGCTTTTTTTGCATCTATTGAGATGATCATGTGATGTTTGTCTTGTCTTTTGTTTATGTGATGTAGCACATTTATTGATTTGCAAATATTGAACCATCCTTGCATCCTGGGGATGAGTCTCACGTGATCATGATGGATGATCTTTTTTTATGTATTGCTGGATGCGGTTTGCCAATATTTTGTTGAGAATTTTAGGTCTATGTTCATCAACAATATTGGCCTGCAGTTTTGGGGGTTTTTTGGTTGTGTATTTATCCAGTGTTGGGATTAGGATAATGCTGACCTCATAAAAGGAGTTTGGGAGTCTCCACTCATCTTGGATTATTTGGAATAGTCTGAGAAAGACAGGCCTTAGCTCTTCCTTAAACGTTTTGTGAAATTTTCTTGTGAAACTGCCCAGTCCAGGGCTTCCGTGTGTCGGGTGTTTCTGAATATTGCTTCAGTTTTACCAGCTGTAATCATTCTGTTCAAGTTTTCTGCTACTTCTTGAGTCAGTTTTGGAAGATTATATTTTTCTAGAAATTTGTCCGTATCACCCAGGTTTTCAAATTTCTTGGCATATAATTGTTCATAGTAATTTCTTACAATCCTTTGTATTTCTGTTATTTGTAGCAGTTGTTTTTTTCTCCTCTTTCATTTCTAATTTAATTTTTTAGGTCCTCTCGCTGTTTTTCTTGATAAGTCTGCTTAAAGGCTTGTCGATTTTGTTTCTCTTTTCAGAGAACCAGCTCCTGTATTGGTTGATCCTTTGAATTGTTCTTTTAGTCTCTATGTCATTCAATTCTGCTCTGATCTTGATTATTTCCTTCCTTATACTCGCTCTGGGCTTTGTTTGTTGCTGTTTCTCCAGTTCTTGAAGCTGTAGGGTCAGGTCATTTATTTGAAATGTTTCTATCTTTTTGACATAGGCCTGTATTGCTATGAACTTCCCTCTCAGGACAGCCTTCACTGTGTCCCATAGGTTTTGGACTGTTGTGCGTTCATTTTCATTTGTTTTCAGAAACTTTTTGATGTCTTCTCTTATCTCATTATTGACCCGTTCATTGTTTAATAGCGTGCTATTCAGTCTCCATGACTTTGATTGTTTTGAGTGTTTTCCTTGAGGTTGGTTTCTAGTTTCAAGCTCTTGTGGTCAGAGAAAGTGTTTGTTATGATTTCAATATTTCTGAATTTCTTGAGGCTTGTTCTGTGTCTTATCATGTGGTTCTATCTTTGAAAAGATTTTGTGTACATTTGAAAAGAATGTGTGTTTTGCTCTTTGCGATGAAAGGTTCTGTATATATCAGTTATGTCCATTAGAACTAGTGCATCATTCAGTGCCAAAATATCCTTGTTGGTATTTTGTTTGGACGACCTACCCATCATTGGTAGTGGGTGTTAAAATCCCCTATTTTAAGTGTGTTGCTGTCTATATCTGTTTTGAAGTCCTCAACGATTTTCCTTTTTTATTTGGGTGCTCCTATGTGGATTCATATAGGTTTACAAGGATTATATCTTCTTGATGGATTGTTCACTTAAGTATTATGAAGTGTCCTTCTGTGCCTCTTCTTATGGCCTTCGTTTCAAAGTCTAATTGGTCTGATATAAGTATTTTTACCACTGCTTTTTTTTTCCTGTCCATTTTCCTGGAATGTTTTTTTCCAACCCTTTACTTTCAGTCTGTGTTGGTCTTTTGTTCTGAGGTTGGTCTCTTGTAGACATCACATGTGTGAGCCTTGTTTTCTTATCCATGCAGCTACTTGATGTCTTTTGAATGGAGTATTTAATCAATTTACATTGAAAGTTATTACCAAGAGGTACCTATTCTTTGACATTTTACCCCCTTTGTATCTGTGTTCCTCTCTCTTTTTCTTCATTGTATTAAAGCAGTCCCTTTAGCATATCTTGCAGTGCTGGTTTGGTGGAAGTGTATTCTTTTAGCATTCTTTTTTCTGGGAAACTCCTTATTTCACCTTCCATTTTAATTGAGAGCCTTGCTGGGTAGAGCGGTCTTGGTTGCAGGCCATTGCTTTTCATTCCTAGGAATATATCTTGCCACTCCCTTCTGGTTTGTAGTGTTTCTGTTGAGAAGTCAGCTGCTAGCCATCTTGTGGCTCCCTTGTATGTTACTACCTCTTTCTCCCTTGCTGCCTTTAGGATTCTGTTTGTCTTTGGTAGTTGCCATTTTAATGATGATGTGTCTTGGAGTGGGCCTTGTTGGGTTCCTCTTGAATGGGACCCTCTGTGCGTCCTGAACTTTTGGGACTTTTTTCTCTCATCAGATTAAGGAAATTTACTATCATTATTTTTTCAAACTAGTTTTCTATCCCTTGCTCCTCTTCTGGTATCCTTATTGTATGGATATTATTACGTTTCATGTTGTCCTGTAGTTCCCTTACCTTTATTCATTCTGAGTCTTTTTTTCCCTTTTCTTGCTGTTTCTGAGCATTTTTTTCCTACCTTGTCCTCCAGCTCATTTTTCAATCCTCTGCTTCATATTGCCTGCTTTTGCTTCCTTCTATTGTGTTCTTCAATTCAGAAGTTATATTCTTCATCTCCTCTTGGCTCTCTTGATATTTTCTATGGCCTTGTTCATGCTGTTCAATTTACAGTAAGTTATTAATAGTTTCTCTGTAGTTTTTGTTAATTGTCACTAAGCTCATTGAGCTTCCTTATAATCATCGGTTTGAAATTAATATCTGATAGTTTACTTGCTTTTATTTTATTTAGCAGTCTTTGAGGATTCCTCCTTTCCTTTTGACTAAGCATTGTTTCTTTGTCTTTCCTTTCTTTTTTTTTTTTTTCCTGTGAGACTATTCTTGTTTGCTTCAGCTTTAAGGTGATCTGTTTTGACTCCCTGACTTTGGAACTTCTATAGTAGGAGACTTGTACGATTCAGTGGTGTAGTCTTCTTGATCTCCTAAACTTGATGCTCTTGGGATGCCTTTTATGCCATTTATGTTGGCTCTCTGGATGTAACTGGGTTTTGATTGTTGTTGGGTTATTAGTTTTGTGGGTGTTTCCCTCCAGCTGGTTGACTGAGGGTTAGTCCACCCACTACATCTTGTATGCTGTTGTGTAGGTGCTGCTAGAATAAGACCAGAAAGCCAAGGAAACAGCCACACCCACAAAAATAACTCCCTCCCCTGCAATCCCACTATCAACAGCAAATTGAACCAGTATTGATAAGGATATAAAGATATTAACACTATTATGTGAAAGGAGAGTGAATATGAGATGACTCACTGAAAGAACAATAATTTCAAGAGGGTAGAGGGAGGAACACTAATACAAACTGGGAGTCAGAGCAATGGAAAGAGAAGATAAATTTTACATCATGAATAGAAAAGGTAATGAAGAAGGCAGATTGGAGTATGAAAAGTGAAACATAGTATTAAATTTAAACAGAAATTAAAATAAAGTGAGGGGGAGAAAGTAAAAGAAGAATTCATGGTGACTTCTGGACAAGATGGAGGCATAGGTAGATACACTTTGCTTCCTTGCACAACCAAAAATAGGACAAAAGCAAATTTAAAAATAAAAAATAACCAGAAATGCTAAAAAATCAAACTGTATGGAAGTCTGCCAACCAAGAAGCTAAAGAAGAACAATTCACTCAGACCAGTAGGAGGGGGAGACATGGGCAGCCAAGGTGGAGAGGACACATGGCAAGGTGGCAGATACAGGATCAGGTGGTCCCACATTTGTGTGTGGATAAACTGTGAGAAACAGCTGAAGAGTGAGACAAGGTTCCTGTATAGGAAAAGAAAGCCTCAAATTGCCTGGAGATAAAAACCTGTGGGGGTTTTGGTGATAGGATAAACTCCCAGCCCTACAGGAGGGCCTGTTGGAGAGACCTACAGGGTCCTAGAATCTACACAAATGCACTCACCTGGGAATCAGCACCAGAAGGCCCCAATATGTTTGAGGGTAGTGCAGGAAGTAACTGAAAGCCATTGAAAGATGAGCAAGCAGCATTGTTCCCTGTTGGATGCCCCCCCTCCCACAGTGTCACAATGCAGCAACCTTGGTTGCCCCACCCTGATGAATACCTAAAGCTCCACCCTTCCCAATATAACAGATGTGCTGAGACAAAGAAATATGGCCCAAATGAAAGAACAAATCAAAGCTCCAAAAATGGAACTAAGTGAGGAACAGATAGCCAACCTATCAGATGCATAGTTCAGAACACTGGTAATCTGGATGTTTATTGAATTGGTTGAGTATGGTCACAAAATGGAGAAAATGGAGGAAAAAGTGAAAGTTGTGCAAAGTGAAGTAAAGGAAAATGTACAGGGAACCAACAGTAACAGGAAAGAAATGGACTAAAATCAATGATTTGGAGCAGAAGGAAAAGATAACCATTCAACTAGAACAGAATGAAGAAACAAGAATTCAAAAAAAATGAGGAGAGGTTTAGGTACCTCTAGGACAACTTCAAATGTTCCAATATCTGAATCATAAGGGTGCCAGAAGGAGGAGAAGAAGAGCAGGAAATTGAAAACTTAGTTGAAAAAATAATGAAGGAGAACCTCCCCAATCTGGCAAAGGAAATAGACTTCTAGGAGATCCAGGAAGCTCAGAGAGTCCCAAAGAAGTTGAACCCAGAGAAGCACACATCAAGGCACATCATAATTACATTATCACAGATTAAAGATAAGGAGAGCACCTTAAAAGCTGCAAGATAAAAGGAGACAGTTAACTTACAAAGGAATTCCATAAGGATATCAGCTGATTCTCCAAAGAAACCTTGCAGGCAAGAAGAGGCTGGAATGAAGTGCTCAAAGTCAAGAAAGACAAGGACCTACATTCAAGATTACTCTAGCCAGCAAAGCTATCATTTAGAATGGAAGGGAAGATAAAGTGCTTCCCAGATAGGGTCAAATTAAAATATTTCATCATCACCAAGCCCTTATTATATGCAATGTTAAAGAGACTTATCTAAGAAAAAGAAGATCAAAAACTATGAACAGTAAAATGACAACAAACTCAAAACTATCAACAACTGAACCTGAAAACAAAAAATAAACTAAGAAAACAACTAGAACAGGAACAGAATCACACAAATAGAGATCAGAGAAGAGGGGAAGGGGGAAAAATGGGGGAAAAGGTACAGGGAATAAGCAGCATAAATGGTAGGTACAAAATAGGCAGGGAGAGGTTAAGAATAGTAAAGGAAATGGAGAAGCCAAAGAACTTACATGTATGTGTTCATATAGTTCATATGTATTAGTTCATATCGATATGAACTGAGGAGGGGGGAATGCTGGAGGGAGGGATGGTGGAAGGTGGAGGGGAATAAAGAGGAGAAAAATATGGGACAACTGTAATAGTATAATCAATAAAATATATATTAAAAAAGAAAAAAAGTAAATAAATAATAAAAATATAGAAGCCAAATCAGAGAGAATGATCCACCACAGCACTATCAACAACACATGAGCTAAAATTGATATTTTTTAATATTAATTAAGGATGGGAATAAGAGGGGAAAAAGAGAGGAATAAAACCTTAAAAGGTGTCTAAAGGAATGGGAAGTGATTTTGAAGTGATAGAGAAGAGGGAATGCTAAGAGTGAGGGATGAAAACCAGGCTAAGACAGGGAAAAATTTAAATTTGAGATTAAAAGAAAAAGAAAAAGTAAAGAGAAAAGAAAAATAAAAGGGCCAAGTGAAAGAGAGAAAGAATGAAGAAAAAAATAGGCTGAGGGCAAAATTAAAAATTTGAGACAAAAAAAGTAGGAGAAGGAACTGGTAAAATTCGAAATTTGAAATATAAAATTAAGGAAGATCTAGAGACAAAATTGAAAAAAATGCAACAACAACTACCCTATCCATAACCAACTAGCAAAGATTGCTAAACATGGAGAGACAATGCAGGTATTTTAAGAGCGGGTTGAAAAGGATGTGAGATGACCATTGACAAGAAAATTGGTTTTGTGAGGCTGGATGGGGAGAAACAGTAAGAGTGTGGAGTGGAAACAAGTTGCAACAAGAGACAAAACAAAATTTAAAACAAAAATAACAAGAGGAAAGAAGAAGGTAAAATGGGGTAAGAGAAGGGAGGGGCAAAATATGTGAGTTGAAATAAACTATGGTATAAAATCTAGCGTCTTAATATGCACAAATTGATGGATAAGTAATGAATGTTAAAAAGCTATGCAGGAAGGAAAATATCACAAATCATGGAGAAGACCACAGTGGATTTTGTCTCTGTAGCCTCTAGTATTTATCACTGTTTTTTTCTTTCTGTATCCATCTCTGGTGATGTCAAATGTTGACTCCATCTGAGACTGTCAGGAGTAAACTGTACGTGATTGTCTCTTTCAGTTAATCTAGTCACCCTGCACTCAGCAATCAGGCTTAAGCATCACAGAGCCAGGGCAGAATCACCTCCTGGGGTTGAGGCTATTGTTTCCCCTCAGGCTGCTGCTGCTCAGAGAGGAGTGGTCTGCCTGAGACTAATGGCTGCTGCCCCATGGAGAATGGCTCAGCACTAGAATCTCAGTGGCCAGTCTCTCAGTTTTTTCATCAAAGCTTCATTCCCCAATCTCTCTTCAGGCATCTCTAGCCCACTCTGCCCCCACCTTTGCAAAAACCCAGGGTAAGTGGCTGCAAATGAAAATTTGTGCATTGGCCCTTTAAACAGCTCTTTGTGTCACCAGCTGTCTGTCTCTGACAGAGAGTAAACCTGCGGCTTTTCACTGCTGGTTGTTATCTCGGTACTTTTTGGGCTCTGGTACTCTAGGCTAGGGATGCCAGCTTAGGATTTAGACCCCACTCTTCTCAGGGGGATACAACCGGCCACTTAATTTACCCTCTGGCACTGTGGCACTGTCACCTGTAGGCAACCAGCCAGCCCTCTTGAATCTCCACTGCACTCCTTACCAGTCAGGCTGTGCTGAAACTGATTCTTCTGTCTGTCCAAGGTTATAAGGCTTCTTTCTTGCTAATGTTCAGTTGTTTGTTTGAGGTGATTTTTCCACAATTTAGTTTTAATTCCAGATTTTTCCTGGGAGGGGGTTAGTGTGACTTCTACTCACTACTTCACCATCTTGCCCCTGTCTGATTTTCTTTATATGAGTCTTTTCTCTTTTTTCCTTAGTGAATCTAACCAGAGCTTTTTTCAATTTTATTGATCTTTCAAAAGAACCAGATCTTTGTTGTATTAATTTTTTGCATAGTCTTTTTGTCCTCTGTTTCATTCAATTCTGCTAAAATTTTTGAATTTTTCTTTCTTCTGCTGACTTTGGGCTGTTTATTCTTCTTTTTCTAGTTCTTTAAGATGTAATGCTAGGTTGCTTATTGAGATTTTTCTTGTTTTGTTTTGTTGGGTTTCTTTTTTTTTTGAGATATGCTTCTAATGATGTAAACTTCCCTCTCATTACTCTTTTGCTGTATACCAAAAGTTTGGATATGTCATATTGTTATTCTCTTTTGTCTCTATATACTTTTGACCTCACCTTTTATTTCTTCTTTGACCTAGTCTTTTTTAGTAGCATGCTGTTTAATCTTCACATATGTGCGGGTTTTTTTTTTACTTCCTTTTGCAGTTGATTTCTAATTTCAGAGCTTTGCAGTCAGAAAATATGTTGGTATGATTTCAATCTTTTTAAATTTGTTGAGGCTAGTTTTGTGATCCAATATATTATCCATCCTTGAGACTGTTCCATGTACACTGGAGCAGAATGTATAATCTGATGTTATGAAATGAAAGGCTCTATAAATGTCAATTATATCCATTTGATCTAACATGTCATTTAAGGACAATATTTCTTTAATGATTTTTCTGTTTGGATGATCTACCGAGCTGCCAGTGGAGTATTTTGGTCTCCTATACTGATTGTGTTTTTGTCAGTTTCTCCCTTTAGTTCTCCTAGTAGTTGCTTAACATATTTTGTTGCTCCTGATTGGATGCATATATATATATATATATAGGTAAGTATCATGTCTTCTTGATGTAGTATCACCTGTATTATTATAAAGTATCCATTTTTGTCTCTTGTTAACTTTTTTTAGCTTGAAGTCATTTCATCAGATATATGTAAGGCAACATCTGCTTCTGTGGATGTTATTTGCTCTGAGAATCACTTTCCACCCTTTCACTTTGACTCTACCTTTGTCCTTGCAGCTTAGATGTGTCTCTTGAAGATAGCATATGGTTGGATTTTGATTTTTGATCCAATTTCTACCCTGTGCCTCTTTATTGATGAATTCAGTTCATTATATTTAGGGTGATTATTGATGTATAAGGATTTCCTATAGCCATTTTATCTTTTGTTTACTGGAAGTTCAGTGCCTCCCCTTCACTGATGCTTTTCCTTTGTGTTTCTATCTGTTGTTTTTGTTTGGTGGTATTCCATACTTTCCCCCTTGGTTTCCTTTTAGTTTTAAAGCTATATGTCTCAGTTTTGTTTTTGTGTGTGTGTGTGTGTGTGGTTACCATTATGTTTATGACAAAAGAACATTCCATATATACAGTAGTTATTTTTCTTTTGAATACCTCTGACCTCCACCCTCCTTTGCAAATTCAGACCTTTACCTCTTCACTTTTATGGTTTTGTTGTCACAATGATTCCTGTTTATGCTGTAAGTTTGTTGGTGATTTTACTCATAGTTTTGTGACCTTTTCATCTTTGTTTCAGGTAGAATACCCACCTTGAATATTTCCTAAAATGGAGACCTTTTGGTGATAAATTCCCTCACCTTCTGTATGTCTGGAAAAGTGTTTATTTCTCCTTTGTATCTAGAAGATAACTTTGATGGCTATATTATTCTTGGCTGGCAATTTCTCTCTTTCTGTAGTTTGAATATTTTGTTCTACTCTCATCTAGCTTGTAGAGTTTCTGCTGAGAAGTCTGATGATAACCTAATGAGCATTCTCTATAGGTTACTTCCTTCTTTTCCGTGTTTGCCATGAGAATTCTTTCTTTGTCATTAGTTTTTGACAGTTTTAATACATATGCCTTGGAGAAGGCCTTTTTGGATTGAGGTAACTAGGTGTTCTGTTTGCTTCTTGGGTTTGAGGATCTAGCGTTTTCTATAGATTTGGAAGTTTCCCATCAACTATTTGTTTGAATAAGCTCTTCATTCCCTTCTCCTTTTCTTCTCCTGCTGGTATACCCATTATTTTATATTACTCTTTCTGATGGAGTGAGATAATTCTCATAGATATCTTTCATTTTTTTTTATGTCCAAGGCTCTCTCTTCTTCCCTCTGCTTCATTTCTAGATTCCTATCTTTGATATCACTAATTCTTTCCTCCCTCTGATCAGCTCTATTTTCTATACTCTTTACTTCATTCTTGATCTCTTTTTGTTGAGTTCTTCATCTGTAGAATTTATATTTGGTTCTTTTTAAAAGTTTCAATCTCTTTAGTAAAGTATTTGTTTTGTTCATTGATTTTGTTTCTGAGTTCATTAAACTGCCCATTTGTGTTTGTTTGCATCTTGTTGAGTTTTTTAGGAACTGCAATTTTGAATTCTCTTTCATGAAATCACATTATTTCCATATCTTTAAATTTATTTTCTGGATATTTTTAATTTTCTTACCAAACTGCCTTATTATCTTGGTTATTCATGCTTTTTTGGGGATTGCTTCTCTGTCTAGGCATCTCTGTATGAGTGACATTTCCCTAGAAGACTGATAAGAAGTCTTTCTATTGCTTTCCAGTAGGTGGCACTAAATCACAAGGTTTTTTGTTTTTGTTTTTCCAGCTCTCTGGTACCCTCTGGCTTTTCAAATCTCTATAGGGTGGTGGAATGTGGCTTGTGTTCCCTGGGAAGTTGAGTGCCTCCCCTGTGTTTCACTCATTCTAGTCCCAGAGGACTGACCCTGCAGGGAAACACGGTAGGTGATAGGGCTCCAAATTCATGAAATCCCAGTGCTGTCCCCTGCAGTCAGCTGCTGCTGGCAGGGCAGCCTTGATGTGTGTGGGTGGGGTGAGCTAGCAGAGCCCAGCTGTCTCCTTTGTTGCTTTGCCTTGCCAGCAATAGCGACTGGCGAAATCCCGTGGCATCCCCCCTGCACCTCTACCCAAACTTTGGATTTCTCTTCCTCTCCCAGTTGAGCCCTGCAGTGAACTATGGGCTGCAGAGCTGCATTCATGACTCATCTCAGCTTTCCTCCCTTCTTACCTCCCTGGTTTCTTCGCACTTGCTCACCTTTAAATGTCTCAATGCATGGATATCTCAAATGTGTTTGTGCATTGAGCAGAAAATCTTTTGTTAATAGTAGTTATTTAAATTATTGAAACTTCAAGGGGAGAGTCCAAAAGGATCTCTGATGTGCCAGTCCTCTGATGTCACTCTGGTTATTAATTTCTTAAGAGACTTTTGTTATTGGGCAGTGAAAAGGGAGTATTTTTGCCTGACTTCTGTTGCAGGTTTTCTTAGCAGTGGCACTATTGACATCTTGGATCATATAATTGTTGGGGTCTGTACATTGTAAGATGTTTAGTAGAATTCCTGATTTCTCCTCTCTAGATGTCAACAGCTCTGTTCTCCCCTCTCTAGTGTGACAATAAAATATGCTGCTAAACATTGCCAGATGTACCTGGAGGTGGAGGAAGGAGGCAGGCAGGCAAATATCACTGCACTATGGGAATTAGCACAGGTTTTGGATTAGAGAATCCTAAATTAACAACAGGTAATGTTATCTTACCTTTATACATTGCATTAATAAATATGTTATCTTTCCTCTTGGTCCACAAAAACACAATTTCATATGCTATATAAAATATCACTCATTCTCTTATTTAATGTCAATAAACATTCATTTAGTGCTAACTGCATACAATCAACTTTATCCAGACATTGTGAAAGATACAAAAAAAAATGATACAGATTTTTATCCTCAGGAAACTTGAGATCTGAGGTGGGGGTGGAGATTTAGGACATGTATACACATACCTATAATGCAAGTAGGGAGTACTAAGTATGATGAGAGAAAGGAGTAAAATTTTAGAAGATATTTTCAAGGAGAGGAACTCCAGTGGTGGGTTATGATTCCACTCCTGAGCTGGGATTCTGAAATCTGACTTCAATGAGGTAACAGCTGACTGATAGTTTTGGGGTTTGAAAGTAGTTTGGAGTTGGATCTAAACCTCTGGAACAAAACAGCAAATCAAATGGGGCTGGACAGAGAGGTGGAAACCCAGTCTGAAACCAAAGGTTTTCAACCAGAAATAGGAAGATGGAGGAAGCATTCAAAAGGAGCAATATGGGAGAAGCCTGGAGAAGTTTCCTGAAACACTAATATCAGCACCTGTTCCTTTTTGTAGGAAATTGCTAACTATCACAAAGTATAATAGGAGCTGTAAAAGCACTAAATTGGTTTGATGGGAGGGAAGCCTTCCAGTGGAAAAAAATCATTCTTCCCTTACCTGTGGTACCTGGTAACTCAGCAGTTTTGCATGGAAAACAATTTTAAGCCAAATACAGTCAGTGGAAGACTAGTTGTCAGAGGGAAGACTAACTTCTATGTCCCTATCAATGGCCAACTGAATTCCCAGTGTCTCCACAATTAGAGCTTTCTTGTTGGGGTGAACCTTTCAAAACATGGAAATGCTCCCAAAGATGGCATTATTAATCACAAATCTCATAGTGTTACATTCTCAAAGTATATTGCAAAGATTGTTGATAGGTATTACTTTAAAGATTTTTATCAACAAACTAGTTTTGAAATCCCAGGTAAAACAAATTAAACACTTTTTTTTTTTACTGTAGAACATTATAAATCTTAAGTGGAGGAATATAATATAAAACATTTCCTAAATTTATTTAATTATGAAGGCTGATGTAACATCTCATGAGAAATGAGAACATGGTCTGTGCCAGATGCTTTACACAACTCTACCTGGCTATGATTGAATTTGTAAAATAGTGGCAGTTATCAAATATCTGGATTTTTAGTGAATAGGCTATGGCTGGAAAGTATTATCTACATGGGAATATTCACAGACTTCTTCCTTCTTCATTTGCTAAAGAAAAATTTGCGTTTGCCAACTTGGTTCCATTACTTTTGCTTAACCAAATATATTTCTCTGTTGATTATCAGCTTCTTGGGCTTTATTATACATCACTGGAAATGGTAAGGTATGCAGACTCTAGCTAAGTACTCAGGTAAACTCAAAGAGTAAACAACAGGAAAAATAATAGAAACATTAAGGGGGAAATGCACAGTGAAACAGGTTTGGAAAGCAATTGTTAGTCTGAGCAGGGCAGGTGACTAGAGCAGCCTTCATACATCTTGAAGTGTGAGAAACAGTGAATGCTCAGTATGAGAATATTTTTCTGGGTGTTTTAAGAATAATTTGTAAGTTGGTGTTTCTCCTTATCAAACTGTAGTAAACATTGAAATTGCTTTTTCTTTACTATTTTTAATTGCTAAGATACATTTCTTTATTATGAAAATGAGATTAGAAGTGAGGATTTCATCAGGGAGAACATTATGTAAAGTATACAATTGTCTAACCACTATGTTATACATCTGAAACAAATACAAAATAGTATTAAATGCAAACTATAATTGAAAAAAATTTAAAAATAAAAAAGATGTAAAAGAACTTACTAAGAGAAAAGACCAAATAAATGGAGAGAGCTAACATTAAAAAAGGGGGGGATTTCAGATTGGACCCAAAGTTCTGCCTTCCTAAGGATTATTACAGGGAATGTTGAATGGGAGCTAGAGATTGTGCCTTAAGGTGAAAGAGGGTCATAGTACATGAATATCCAGGAAATAGAAGCTTAATAGGATGGTCTGGTGAATATCTGTTATTTTTGTCTTCCTCTCTGCCTTCTCAGTACAACAAACACCTTCATCCTTCTAGGAACTAACTGTTCACGTTCTGCCCCATGTTTTGCTAAGGAACTGCCAACCACAGGACCTAGTCCTGTGGCTGCACCAGTGGGCACTCGAACAGGCCTGGCCAACCATATTAACCTGTTTTGTGGCTACAGAGATGAGCACGTGACCTGACTCAGGACAATCAGAATCTTTTCCTGCTATTTTACACATAGATGATGGAATAGAGATGCTCTAGTGTGACTAAGCAGGAGTGATGGAAGCTTGGAGTTGTCTGCACTCACACTTCTTTTACCATTCCATCTCTCAGCTTAGAAGGAGAACATTAGGTAGCATCTGAGTTGGGAAATGGAGAGAGATGTTAAATATAATCATACTAAGTAACTGGGCAACCTGAGTCCAGTTTACCTCTGGATTTCCCCACTATATGAGCCAATCATTACAGTTTAGCTTAACTAATTTTAGTTTCTGTCATTTGTAAGCAAGGGAATCCCAGTGAATTATTGAGCAATGTTCTCAGTGCCTTCAGGATAGAAAGCTGTAGGTGGCAGCAATGAGGGAGAAAGGCCATGAAGATGAAGAGAGAAGATGTTGCTGTAAACTTTCTGAGCTGTATTTGCTTAAAGCAGAGCCTGATGCTGTGAGGAGGGCAGAGGAATTGTAAAGTGAATGGGGATCAAGAAATTGATTTCTCCTCCTTATCAGGAGTTGGCTACCCTCCTGATGAGCTGGAGTTCTTGGATGTTTTTTGATTTTGAATCACTTAAATTTATGCTTTAAAGATTGATCTTTAAATCAGCCCCCCCCACCCCCACCTGTTTTGTAACTGTAGTCAGTATACTATAATTTGGGTGAAAAAATACAGGCCCACAGTTTATATCAGTTGCTTGTTTTACCTACTTCTTCATGTTTACAAGAGTCTTTAGATACAGAGAAAATATGGTGCTTCCTCATGATACATCTGGCATGGCACCTGGACTGTGGACTTGAGTGTGATGTAATAGAGGTAGTCTGCCCACATCCGGCTGAGCATGACTCTCACATCATCATCGCAGGGCACCTTGTTTCATTCACTGGCACCCATAGAGTCTTCTCATATGCACTCCCCCTATGTTGCCTCTGGAAATTCAGTTCATGCTGCAAAAATTAAAGTCTCACTTTGGGTCCCTGTGAAAGGAAGTAACTAAGCAGATGATTGGCTTTTAGTAGTAAACATTTGACTTCTGAGAAGACAGAGGCTTCATTGATTTTTCACTGTGAACCTGAAACACAAATGAGAGTACTACATCAGGTGTTTTTATTTCTTTTTATTTATTTTATTTCTCTGTCCTTCTGTAAAAAAGAGGATCCTGTGCAGCTGCCCCTGGTCTTAACTTATCTTCCTTCTTCTCTCTTCCTTATATACCTATAGGCTTGATATAGTACAAACTCAAGCTGAATTAGAAATCCATGTATAAGGGGAACTGAACTGGGAAACTAATGTACTCTTTGGTCCATGTGCTGAGTGTGAGGTATACATGGCTTTGTGGAAGGGGTAGCAGAAAGCTGTAGTGTTGGTTGGTAAACTCATGAACTTGGCAGTAGTTTTGGCAAAACTCTAACCATAATCCAGGGCATTTTCTGTCTATAAAAAGATAGTGAGCCCTATGTGCTGTGGGGCCTTGATTTTTTTTTTTTTTTGAGTTGTATACTTTATTTTTTAATTTTTAAATCTTGTTTATTCCATTACAGTTGTCTCAATTCTCCAATTCTTACCCCCCTTGACCCATCCCACCCCACCCATGCTCATACAGTCAATTCCCACTCTGTTGTCCATGTCCATGGGTTATTCATACATGTTCTTTGTTTAGTCCCTTCCCCTTCTTTCCACCATTGTCCTCTTTCCCCATCTCCTCTGGTCACTTTCAGTCTGCTCCATGTTTCCATGCCTGTGGTTTATTTTGTTCATTAGTTTATTTTGTTGAATAGATTCCACTTATCGGTGAGATCATATGGTATTTGTCTTTCACCAACAGGCTTATTTCACTTAGCATAACATTCTCCAGTTTCATCCATGTTGTCGCAGAGGTAGGAGTTCTTTCTGTTTCTTTCTTTCTTTCTTTCTTTCTTTCTTTCTTTCTTTCTTTCTTTCTTTCTTTCTTTCTTTCTCTTTCTTTCTTTCTAAATGCAGGCTGATTTTATTTTTTTAAATGTCAAAGTAAATTATAAAATATTAAAAAATTTAAAACCATTATAAAGTCTCAGCAATTAAACCAACATGACACCAACACAGAAATAATCAAGTAGATCAATGAAATAAAATGAGCATTATAGAAACATGTATATATCTGTCTAACAATGTAATGTATGATTAAATTGTTATTTAAAATCAATGGGTAATATAAGGCTCATTCAACAAATAAAGTGTATGGACTACTATTACTTGAAATAAAAAAAATATAGAGCCCTATTTCACACATTATGCAAAAAATATTCAGCTGAGTTAATAATCAATACGTAGACTCTAAGGAGTTTTAGGGCACAATACAAACTAATATGTTTCTTACCCTGAAGTAAAATATTCAAACCTAGAAGCTATAAAGGAAAATATTGACAATATGACTATGTTAGACATTTAAGACTATACAGTAATATATGTATAAAAAAAGATAAAGGACAAGTAATAAAAAAGGAAACTATTTGCCACACATCTATAAAAGGGTTAATAGTTGATTTTCTTTTAGGGAAAAAAAATTCTACAAATGTTTAATTGATAAATGGATAAAGAATATCAAAAAGTCATTTAAAGCTTTTTAAAAATAATAGAAATAGGCAAGAAATATACACAACCAGGTTTAGTTTCAACAAATAATAAAGGAACAATTAAAATAACACATCATTTTCACGATCAGGTTAATATGTATTAAAAATATTGGTAATATCCAGTATTGGTGACTGTGAAAGGAACTGGGTATTCATAGACTCTTTTTCTTCATCTTCAAGCAGTCCCTTTAGCATATTTTTCAGTGCTCAATTGGTGATGGTATATTCTTTTAGCCTTCTTTTGTCTAGGAAACCCCTTATTTCACCTTCCATTTTAATGGAGCCTTGCTGGGTAGAACAGTCTTGGTTGCAGGCCTTTGTTTTCATGATTTGGATATTTCTTGACATTCTCTTCTGGCTTGCAGTGTTTCTGTTGAGAGGTCAGCTGCTATCCATATTTGGGCTCCCTTATATGTTACTACCTCTTTCTCCCTTGCTTGCTTTAGGATTCTTTGTTTGTCTTTGATATTTGCCATTTTAATGATGATGTGTCTTGGAGTGGGCCTCATTGGGTTCCTCTTGAATGGGACCATGTGTGGTTCCTGGACTTATGTAACTTTTTCTCTCCTCCAATTAGGGAAGTTTTCCATCATTCCTTTTTCAGACAGGTTTTCTATCCCTTGCTCTTCTTATTCTTCTTCTGGTATCCCATTCGTACAGATATTAATATGTTTCAGGTTGTCCTGCATTTCCCTGAATGCCTCTTTATCTTTTTGAGTCTTTTTTCATTTTCTTGCTCTTTCTGGGAGCTTTTTTCTACCTTGTCCTCCAGCTCGCTGATTCGATCCTCTGCTTCATCTATCCTGCTTTTGATTCCTTCATGTTCTTCAATTCAGAAATTGTATTCTTCATTTCCTCATCTCTTATTGATAGTTTCTATGTCCTTTTTCCTGCTGATATAGTTTGCAGTAAGTTCCTTGTAGTTTCTGTGTAGTTTTTTGTTCATTCTCTTTCAGCTCACTGAGGTCATTGAGCTTCCTTAGAACCGTTGATTGGAACTCAATATCTGATAGTTGACTTGCCTCTATTTCATTCAGTTCTCTTTCCGGGGATTCCTCCATTCCCTTTGAGTGGGGGTTTTTCTTTGTCTTCTCATTATTTGTGAGTCTTCTTTTTGGCTTCTGCATCTTAAATTGATCTGTCTTGATTTCCTGACTTTTTGGTGTGAACTTCTATGTTATGAGACTGCTGTTTTTAGTTTCTGGATCTGCCTCTGATGTCAGATGTTGTCTCTGTCTGACATTAGGCAGTCTGTTTGAGACTTTCAGGAATCTATTGTCTGTGGCTGTCTCCTTAACCTGTTAATCTATTCTCTCTGCACTCAGTAGGCCAGCTTGGACAGCTCAGGGTGGTTCTGAGCCCCTCCTGGGGGCGGGGTTATTGGGTCCTCTCATGCTCCTGCCAATAAGGGAAGCGGTCTCTGCCTGAGCAAGATGGCTGCTGCTGTATGGAGGATGAGTCAGCACTGAGATCCTGCCAGCTACTCTCTCACTTCTCTCCCCAAAGCCTTCTTCCCCAGTCTCTCCTCAGGTGTCTCCAACCCACTCTGCCCCTGCCTTTGTTGGAGACCAGGATAAGTGGCTGCAAATAAAAATATATGCATTGGCCCTTTAAATGGCTCTTTGCATCTCCAGCTGCCTGTCTCTGGCAGAGAGCAACCCTGTCACTTTTCACAGCTGGCTGTTTTCTGTGTACTTTTTGGCTCTGGTGCTGTAGGATGGAGATCCCCGCTTTTGGTTTAGACTCCACTCTTGTCAGGGGGATCCAACTAGCCCTTTCAATATCCTTCTGGTGATGCTACCTGTGGGTGCCCCGCCCACCTTCTTGAGTCTCTACCACAATCCTTACCAATTAGATTGCACAAAAGCTGATTCTTCTGTCTCTGAGATTATAGGGCTCCTCTCTTGCTATTGTTCAGTTGTTTGTTCCAGGTGATTTCTCCACAATTTAGTTGTATTTCCAGGTTAGTCCTGGGAGGAGGTAAATGTGACTTCCACTCACTTGTCCACTTTCTTGATTTCTCTCAGGACTTGATTTTTAAAGTAGTTAATACTACCATGTACTCTTTTGAGAAACCTGAGATGTGTAACGAAATGCGTGGAAGTTATATGGGGGAGTGATGATGGTAATGATGATAACTAATATTTATGAAACACACTTTATGCAAAACATTGTTTGAAGCACTCTAACATGTCCTTATGTAATTGCTATCACAACCTCATGAGGTTGTCCACATTTCAGATGAGAAAACTGAGACTTTGAGATAGAGCTCACACAGCCAGTGCATAATGGAATAGGATTTGAGCCCAGATCTTTGTGACTCTTGGATCATATTGAAATTCAACTAGTAAATGATAATTTGGTGTGCTTATCAAGGGAATAATTGCCTTGCCAGGCTATTTCTGCAGTTGCTGAAGGCTTGGTTGGGGGTTATTGTAGATGTTGTAAAGAAAATTCTCATACTCTGACCAAAAGAAACACGGTGAAGACTCAGAAGGGAAAGGCAACACATGGGAATGACCTAGGAATTTGGACAGGTAAGCTAGGGTCGTATGTTATTAGAAGGATTTGGTTTCTTAATCCTAAAAGTCTTAGGAAGCATTTGAAAGGCTTAAAGCTGGAGTGGGACTGGCATTTTTGTAAGATTACATTGGCTTCACTGAAAAATGGATCTAAGTGGCCAGATTGTATGAGCAAGAACTTTTAGGAAGTCATCCCATTGATACTGTTGACATTGGAGAGCTAATCATGGCTTGACATAAGCTGCTTGATTAAAATAAAGTTGCTGACTTAGGTAATACTATCCCCAGATACCTACCACACTCCTCATCCCTCCTGCCTGAAATTCTCTCCATTGCTCACTACTTTCAGCTGGTCAAGAGAGCCTGAAGAATATTCTGAAGAAGCCACTCATCAAATAGAGTAGCCAGGGAGGATTAGGACAAATAAGGGACTTAATCATGTCTCTGGATAGGGATGTCTAAGTGAAAGGGCAGTTATGTCTTTGAAATAGAGGAAGACAGGTCTGAACTCAGGCTTACTGTAAGTGGGAGGTGGAAGAATTGAAGTTACCAAATGTTTCACGCATCAAGAGAAGTAGAAGAGCTGTACATTGAGAATCAGGAGACTCTTCTTTTAAACTATGGGACCTTGACTATGTCACAACCTCCTCAAACCTCAGTTGTGTTGTCTAGAAAGTGGGAATAATAATAACAATTCCTGCCTTCCCTGTGTTTCTCATAAACTCCCAGAAGTATTTACTAAAATGGCATATGTGGAAATGCTTGAAAAGCCACAGATCATTTTGTACACATTAACTGTCATGTCCAGTCTTTGAGATTGAAAGATGCAAGGGACAACTCCATGGGGAGAGCATGCTTATATTTTAAAATTTCAGTTTTCTCAAGTATCTGTGTCTCTAAGTGGCATCCTTAATATCTGAGTGTACTTTCCATTTTAAATAGCTACTTAACAGCTAGCATTTCTGTTCTGTAAAAACACTACTGCAGAGTGCTGACTCTGGAGTACTATAGGTATAGCTTCAATTTTACACTCTGTACTTGGTGAGATCATTTCATTTCTGTCAATCTCAGTTTCTTCCTCTGCAAATCAGGCCTATTGGTAGAACTGATCTCATAAGCTTGTTTTGAGGATTAAATGAAATATTTCATGGGAAGTTGTTAACACAGTGGTTATTCCATGTAAAGAACTCAGTAGATGCTAGCTCTTGCTATCTCTATCTGCTTTAAATTTTGCAGGGCCCACTTCAACTGTATTTTCTCATATAATCATCCTTATCAATAAAGGGGTGTGTGTGTGTGTGTGTGTGTGTGTGTGTGTGTTTGTGTGTGTAGGGTGTCTGATTATTATCCACCTCAATTTATCCATTTAAGTAGGTTTTACATGGATATAGGAGGGGTCACCCCTATCCCATCCCCATGTTCTCTGGGAAATGCTCAAATGGGAGAGGGGAGGAGACAGCTTGTTGGTGGAAAGGATGATAATGAGAATAAACAGCATTAGGCCACTTCAAAGTCATACTGTTCCCAGGCCACTGAGTACTATGGCACTGCAGAGAAGTTCCTGCTGGCCTTGCCTCATCACTGTTCCTCTCATTGCAGCCCCATGGGAGAGCTTGCTGGGACCCAGTTCTGAGGAGATGCTGACGTACAGCCCTGTGAGGTTCCAAATAGTTCCAAAGAGACAGTGGGCACTCTGCCAAGCTGGGACCTGTGATGTCACAGAGGACTGTCAGCACTTGGAAGGCTGACAGAATGCCTTTGCCAGCTATGCCCTGGAAGTCAGAAGGGAATTTGGCCTTCAGAGGCACACTTTCACTCCAGTCTAGACCCGGTCAAAACAACTCTCAGCAGTTACAGACTCATTCTGCTGAAAGTGATGAAAATGTTAAAGGATATCTCCTTGTCCCGAGCACATTGCTGGTCCTCTCTAAGCAAATGGACTGGTAATTCTTCCTATCATTAAGGGGCAAACACACTGCTCTGCCTTCTGGCATCCGACCTGAGGTTTTTCTCTGCCGCCTCTGCCGAAGCCTAAGACGTGGATGAAGCAAAAACTGTAGGGGGAGCTATTTTGTTCTGAATATGGAGTGTAATGTTCCTTTACAAGTGAGCAGTATATTAATATTCTCACTACATGTTTCCTTTGGAGAAAAACTTCACTCTCTGGGACATTATGAAAATGCCACAGAAAGAGACCCTGGTCAGGTCATATAATATGCATCGATGTGAATTTAAGTTAGGAAACGAGACACATACTCTTCCAATTACATCAAATGGTATTTGAACATTTGGGCCATAAGGGGGAAAAAAAGCACAGGCTTTGAAGCCAAACAGACCTGGGGTCAAATCTCAGTTCATCTAGTAACTGGCTAGAGACCGTGGGCAAGTTGATCCGTGTAAAAAGGAAAGAGGAAAGCCTGCCCCTAGGCTTCTTATTTGGATTTAATTTGACAATGCAGTTAAAGATCAATCAGTAGTAAGTTCTCAACAAATGATTTTTTTTCACTCTCCTTATTTCTCTAGAGTGTCAGATATAATACCCATCTATGAATTTTGCTTCTCTAATTTTCTTTTTGCTTTTTATATGAAAGGGCGATTAAGTTCACAAAAAAGGGCACATACTCAAAATTAGTTATGCTGCAAAGCTAAGCATCCTCTGTTCATATATTTTCTAGGATAGTTTGCAGCTGGAGTCTCCACAGAACAGTGTTGGATGCTGTGGGGAAATGTATTTGTATTCAAGCACAGGTCAGAGAGAATGTAATGACAGAATCAGTGGAGAGGCCTGGGCAGTGACTTGAAATGATTCTTCAACCAGAGCATGTTTCCCGGCACACCATAAATATGCAGCTGTGGCAGCCCAAGGACTGCTCAGCTCCTTACTCAGAAATAATATTCTGCGTAGGTTAAGCCTCCTTCAGAACCCCAAGGCCATAGTTACAGCAAGCCAATTTCTCTGCTTGCAACAAAATAAAGATTGCTTTGGAATCCATTTTATAAATCACAAATGGGGCTTGCTATCTGGCTGAGGAAACTATTAGTAGGTAAACAATATATGGAATCAAGGAAGGGGGAAAAATACAGACCCACAAAAGACCAGCAACATCCTACAAGGGCAAGTCTTCTGGATATTCTCTTATTTTCTGTTGTGCTAGCCCCAGGCATCTGAATGAAGAGCTCTAGTCTCTCAGGATATTCCCTTAGGTATTTTATCAGAAGCCTGGCTGAGAGGTTGCTTTCTGATTTTTGATTTTCCTCCAGCCACATGTGTACAAGAGAATTCCATATTTGACAGCATCCTGGTACTTCCTTTATTTAACAAAGGCATCTTAATTTTTCCATGACGATAACACTGAAGTTACCTCAAGTCCCATCTTAAAATAGTTCTTACACTTAGAGATATTATTAGCATAAAGCTGGAAGGAAACATGGGGACAATTACTCCAGTTCCCTCATTTCATTTTGAGGACCAAATGGAGTGCCTTCTCCAGGTGGCACAATGGCTAAGGTCAGGGCTGGGCCGAGAACTCAGATTAGTATTTCCGCATTGATGCTCTCGCATATAATTATTTTAGTGCTACTTGGTAGTAGAAAACTTAGAGTATTAACAGGGATTGAGGTATAAAAGAATATCATCAAACAGTCCCGCTGTGGAAAATCATGACCCACAGAATGTTAGGAAAGAGGGACTGCAAAGATGATGAAGGTTACAGGTTACAGTAAAAAAAAAAAAAATGTGGCAAAGAGAAATCATAGTTTACCACTGCATCATAGTTCACCACTGATGGAGTCAAAATTTGAACTCATATCTGGCCAGTTAGATCCTGATAGTTAGTATCTTAATTTATCCTAGTTAAAAATTAAGCTGGAGTTGACTAAAGGTTTTATTGGACTCATTTGTGTTTAGAGTAACCTGAGGGATTTGCTGGCCCTATGTTAGTGGTCCGTGGGGAAGCTTGTATTTTGGGAGTACATGGGAGAGGCTGGAAATGGAAATTCTGTCTAGCCTGAATAAACAGAGTTTTCCAACCTCTTCTCCATTTCTATACCACATGGGGGAACAGGTTGGCATTCTAGGAAGACCCATAAGTAGCTTTGACTTATGTGTGTGTGTATTGTTTGGTTTTTTAAAATTAATTAATTTTTTCAAATACATTTGTCTCTCCCTTCGCCCCACCACTTTCCCTTGCACCCTCCCTCCTTCTCTCCCTCCCTCAACTCTTCCCATTGGGTATTGTCCATGAGTCCTTGCTGTCTTCCTTGACTTTCTTCTTCCCTTCCTTTTCCCCCACCCCTCTCCCTCCTTCCCTCTTGTCTCTGTTGGTTTCTTTTCCTTTCAGTGTTGCTGGTCTTATTTTCCTTACATCTTTGTATTGTTGGTTAGGTTCCACTTATAGGTGAAATCATATGGTATTTGTCTTTCACCCCCTGGCTTATTTCGCTTGGCAAAATGCTCTCCAGTTCCATCCATGCTGTCGCAAAGTTTAGTAGTTCTTTTTTTCTTTCTGCTGCGTAGTATTCCATTGTGTATATGTACCATGACTTTTTGATCCAATCAGCTACTGATGGGCATTTAGGTTGCTTCCAACACTTGGCTATTGTAAATTGTGCTGCTATGAACATTGGGGTGCATAGGTTCTTTTGTATTGGCGTTTTGGAATTCTTAGGGTATAGTTCCAGCAGGAAAAACACTGGATCAAAAGGCAGTTCCATTTTCAGCTTTTTGAGGAAATTCCAGACTGCTTTCCACAGTGGCTGCACCAGTCTGCATTCCCACCAACAGTGGACTAGGGTTCCCTTTTCTCCACAGCCTCGTCAGCACCTCTTCTTTGCGGATCTGTTTATGATGGCCATTCTGACCGGTGTGAGGTGGTACCTCATGGTGGTTTTGATCTGCATTTCTCTGATGGCTACTGATGCTGAGCATCCTTTCAAATGTTTGTGGGTCTTCTATACCTCTTCCTTGGAAGAGCGTCTGCCCAGGTCCTTTGCCCATTTTTTGATTGGATCGTTTGTCTTCTTGGAGTGGAGTCGAGTGAGTTCTTTATATATCTTGGAGATCAAACCTCTATCTGATGTATCATTAGTGAATATATTTTCCCATACGGTTGGCTCCCTTTTCATTTTGCTAATGTTTTCTTTTGCCGTCCAGAAGCTTCTAATTTTGATGAGGTCCCACTTGTTTATTCTTTCCTTTATGTCCCTTGCTTTAGGAGACATATCAGTGAAAAAATGACTGCGTGGATATCTGAGAGTTTCCTGCCAATGTTCTCCTCTAGGACTTTGATGGTGTTGCGACTTATATTGAAGTCTTTTATCCATCTTGAGTTTATTTTTGTGTATGGTGTCAGCTGATGATCCAATTTCAATTTTTTGCATGTAGGCGTCCAGCTCTCCCAACACCATTTGTTGAAGAGGCTATTATTGCTCCATTTTATGCTTCTGCCCCCTTTGTCAAATATTAGATGCCCATAGAGACCTGGGCTTATTTCTGGGCTTTCTATTCTGTTCCACTGCTCTATGGGTCTGTTCTTGTGCCAGTACCAGATTGTTTTGAGTATGGTGGCTTTGTAGTCGAGTTTGATGTCCGGTATTGTGATCCCTCCTACTTTGTGTTTCTTTCTCAAAATTGCTGCGGCTATTCAGGGTCATTTATGGTTCCATATAAATTTTTGAAATGTCTGTTCTATTTCTGTGAAATACGTCATTGGTATCTTAATAGGGATTGCGTTGAATCTACAAATTGCTTTGGGTAGTATGGACATTTTGATGATATTAATTCTTCCAATCCATGAGCACGGTATATGCTTCCATTTATTTGTGTCTTCCTTAATTTCTTTCTTCAACATTGTATAGTTTTCTGCATACAGGTCTTTTACCTCCTTGGTTAAATTTATTCTTAGATACTTTATTTTTCTTGTTGCTATATTGAATGCTATTTTTTTTCTGATTTCTTCTTCTTCTATTTCATTGCTGGTGTACCAAAAATGAATTTGATTTCCGAATATTGAGTTTGTATTCTGCTGTTTTGCCAAATTCACTTATTAGGCTGAGGACTTTTCTAGTAGAGTCTACAGGGTTCTCTATGTACACTATCATGTCATCTGCAAACAACAATAGCTTTACTTCCTCCTTTCCTATTTGAATGCATTTTATTTCTTTTTGTTGTCTGACCGCTGTAGCTAGGACTTCCAATTTGATGTTGAAAAGAAGCGGTGAAAGCGGACATCCTTGTCATGTTCCCGATCTTAGTGGGAAAGCTTTCAGTTTTTGCCGGTTGAGTATGATATTGGCTGTAGGTTTTTCATATATGGCCTTTATTACGTTGAGGAATGCCCCATTTATTCCCATTTTGCTGTGTGTTTTGATCATAAATGGGTGCTGTACCTTATCGAATGCTTTTTCTGCGTCTATCAAGATGATCATGTGGTTTTTGTCTTTTTTTTTATTTATATGATGTATTACATTTATTGACTTGCATATATTGAACCATCCCTGCATCCCTGGGATGAATCCCACTTGATCATGGTGGATAATCTTTTTAATGTATTGCTGGATGTTGTTTGGAATATTTTGTTGAGAATTTTAGTATCTATGTTCATCAGTGAAATTGGCCTATAGTTTTCTTTCTTTGTAGAGTCTTTATCTGGTTTTGGGATTAGGGTGATGCTGGCCTCATAAAAGGAGTCTGGGAGTCTTCCCTCCTCTTGGATTTGTTGGAATAGTCTGAGAAGGACAGGGGTTATCTCTTCCTTAAATGTTTTGTAAAATTCTCCTGTGAAACCGTCCAGCCCTGGGCTTTTGTGTGCGGGGAGTTTCTTGATTACTGCTTCAATTTCCCCAGCTGTTATTGGCCTGTTCAAGCTTCTGTTTCTTCCTCTTTTAGTGTTGGAAGACTGTACTTTTCTAGAATTTTGTCCATTTCACCCAGGCTTTCAAATTTCTTGGCATATAATTGTTCATAGTAGTTTCTGACAATCCTTTGTATTCCTGTGGTATCAGTTGTTATTTCTCCTGTTTCATTTCTGGTATTGTTAATTTGGGTCTTCCTCCTTTTTTTCTTGATGAGTCCGCTTAAAGGCTTGTCAATTTTATTTATCTTTTCAAAGAACTAGCTCCTGGATTGGTTGATCCTTTAAATTGTTCTTTTCATCTCTATGTCATTCAATTCTGCCCTAATCTTGAGTATTTCCTTCCTTCTCCTTGCTCTGGGATTTATTTGTTTTGTTTCTCCAGTTCTTGAAGTGTAGTGTTATGTCTTTTATTTGAAATATTTCTATCTTTTTTAGTTAAGCGTGTATTGCTATGAACTTCTCTCTCAGGACTGCCTTTGCTGTGTCCCATAGGTTTTGGACTGTTGTCTGTTCACTTTCATTTGTTTCCAGAAATTTTTTGATGTCTTCTCCTATCTCATTATTGACCCATTCATTGTTTAAGAGTCTACTCTTCAGTCTCCATGAGATTGCAAGTTTTTGAAGTTTCTCTTTGAGGTTGATTTCCAGTTTCAAGCCCTTGTGGTCCGAGAAAAAGTTTGGTATTATTTCAACTTTCCTGAATTTGCTGAGGTTTGCTTTGCGTCCTATGATGTGGTCTATCTTTGAAAAACTGCCGTGAGCATTTGAAAAGAATGTGTATTTTTTGTCTTTGGGTTGTAAGGTTCTATATATGTCAGTTAAGTCTATTTGATTCAGTGCGTCATTCAGCTCCTCAATATGTTTATTAATGTTTTGTTGGAAGATCTGTCCATTTTTGACAGTGGGGTGTTGAAATCCCCTACTATCAGTGTGTTGCTGTCTATCTTTTTTGAAGTCGTCCAAGATTTTCCTTATAAACTTGGGAACCCCTCTGTTGGGTGCATATAAATTTATAATGTTTATGTCTTCTTGATAGATTCTTCCTTTAAGTATTATAAAGTGCCCCTCTGGGTCTTTTTTTATGGGCTTTGTTTTGAAATCTACTTTGTCTGATACAAGTATGGCAACCCCGGCCTTTTTCTCTTGCCCATTTGCTTGGAATATTTTTTTCCATCCCTTTACTTTCAATCTGTGTAGGTCTTTTGCTCTGAGGTGGGTCTCTTGTAGGCAGCATATGTATGGGTCATGTTTTCTTATCCATTCAGCTATCCCATGTCTTTTGATTGGGACATTTAGTCCATTTACATTGTGAGTTATTACTGATAGAAACTTATTCATTTTTTCTCTTCGTACCTGTGTTTTTTTCTTTCTCACTCTTTTCCTTCATCTTCTTACACCAGTCCCTTTAGCATATCTTGTAGTGCTGGTTCGGTGGAGACATATTCTTTTACCCTTCTCTTGTCTGGGAAACTCCTCATTTCCTCTTCTATTTTAATTGAGAGCCTTGCTGGGTAGAGCAGCCTTGGTTGTAGGCCCTTGCTTTTCATGGCTTGGAATATTTGATGCCATTGCCTTCTGGCTTGTAGTGTTTCTGTTGAGAAGTCAGCTCCTAGGTGTATCGGGGCCCCCCTTGTATGTTACTTTCTCCTTCTCCCTTGCTGCCTTGAGGATTCTCTCTTTGTCTTTGACATTTGCCATTTTAATGATGATGTGTCTTGGAGTGGACCTCCTTGGGTCCCTCTTGAGTGGGGTTCTCTGTGTCTCCTGGATCTATGAGAGCCATTCTCTCCTCAAATTGGGGAAATTTTCCATCATTACTTTTTCGAGGAGGTTCTCTATCCCTTGCTCCTCTCCTTCTCCTTCTGGTATCCCTGTTATGTGGATAGTATTGCGTTTCAGTTTGTCCTGCAATTCCCTGAATGCCTCTTCATTCTTTTTGAGTCTTTTTTCCACTTCTTGTTCTTTCTGGGAGCTTCTTTCTACTTTACCCTCTATCTCACTGATTCGATCCTCGGCTTCATCCAGCCTGCTTTGGATTCCGTCTACTGTGTTCTTCAATTCAGAAATGGTATTCTTCATATCCTCTTGTGTCTTCTTAATAGTTTCTATGTCCTTTTCCAGGTTGATATAGTTTGCTGTAAGATCCTGATAGTTTCTCTGAAGTTTCTCATAGTTATCTTTGATCTCGCTGAGCCCATTGAGCTTCCTTAGAGCCACTGTTTTGAATTCAATATCTGATAGTTCCCTTGCCTCTCTTTGATTTAGCTCTCTATGTGGGGAGTCCCCTTTTCCATTCATTTGGGGGAAGTTCTTTTTCTTCCCATTTTTGTGAGAGTCTGTTAAGTAATTCATTCATTCATTTATTTATTTATTTTTGCTTCTGCTTCAATTGGGCCGTCTAGATTTCCTAACTTTGTAAATTAAACTTCTATGGTAGTAGGTAGGTCTTTTTATTTATTTATTTATTTATTTATTTTTTTCTTTAGTTTTCTTTCTGGGCCTGCCTCTGATGATGTCAGTTGTTGACCCTATATGACCTTGGGTCATTTGTTTGAGCTTTCCAGGAGTCTATTGTGTGTCCGACTCCTGCTTTCCTCAGCTCTGTGACCCCTTCTGGGAGGGATTCACTATTTCTGTGGATCGCTTTGCACTCTTCCGCTGGCTCCTTGAGAATGCTCCCCGGTCGGACAGGATCCCTGGCCAGACAGGATCTCCAATCCACCTGGGCACTTATTTGACCAACCTTGTGCACTCATCTAGTGCCTGAGCCCCATGGGCACCCCGGGACTGGTCAGTTTAGGGTTTTCTATTGTGTGCTCTCCCGGCTTTTGGCTCTTTGGGGCGTTGCTTGCCCTTGCCAAATGGAGACTATGGTAATGGGAGGAAGTCAGCTCCAGGACTCTCCTGTTAATCCTGTCTCCAGTCTCTCCTCCAGGGATTCTGGGCAGCTCTGTGACCCCTTCATCCTGGGATCCACTATTTCTGCGGACCTCTCTGCACCCGCGGGGCCGCGCAGGTTGGTTTACGTATGCCCTCCCCATCTGCGCGCTCCTTCCCAGGCCTCTTCAACCTGCGGGAAGCCTTGCCAGCCAGCGGGAGCCCTCCCCAGCCCACGTCGATCCACGCACTCGCTCGCCAACCCTTGCTGGCCACTCGGTGTGAGTGTGCACACCTGCACTGGGTGGTTTTGGGCTCTCTATTGTGTGCTTTTCAGCTTTTGGCTCTTTGGTGGCCTGTTCCTGCACAATGGAGACTACGGGAAGGGGAAGGAGTCAGGACTCCCAGGTTCCGCCTCCCCTTCTTTCCCCAACACCTCTGTCTCCAGTATTTCCTCAGGGGTCTCTGGGCAGTTCTGTGACCCCTTTGGCCAAGGATCCACTATTTGTGCAGACTGTGTTTCAATCTTGGGCAGTCTGGTTTGCGCGTGCCCCGCTTTTGCCTCTTTGGGGGTGCTCCCTGCCTGCCCAAATTGAAGACTACGGAATGGGGAGGCAGTTGGGACTCCCCGGTTCCTCCTCCCGTTCTTTCCCCAATGCCTCCATCTCCAGTCTCTCCTCAAGGCTCTCAATGCAGCTGTGTGACCCCTTTGGCCAGATATCCTCTATTTTCTTCCAGCTTGTCTGCACTTAGCACCCCAGCTCACACGGGCACAAGCTGTGTGCGGAGCGCACAAAAGGCAGTTTAATTGATTCCCTTATGCCTGAGCAAGATGGTAGCTGCAGAGTGGGAGGTGCGTTATCACGGTGGCTCCACCAGCGGTCTCTGTTCTCTTCACAAAGTTTTCCTCATCAGTCTTTTCTCAGGCACCAGCCCACTCTGCTGACGCCTCTGCCCAGAGATCAAGGAGGGCGGCTGCCACTGCAATTTTTGCATTGGCCCTTTAAATGTCTCTTTGCATCCCCAGCCACCTGTCTCTGGCAGAGAGCGCCCCTAAGCTTTTCGGGGTTGCGTTTTGTCTGTGTTTTCCTGGTTTTAGCTGCTGTAGTTTAGGGGTCCCTGTTTATGATTCAGACCCCGTTCTTCTCGGGGGGAGTTAACTGGCCGTTCCAATGTCCCTCTAGTGCTGGTGCCCGTGGACACCCAGCCCACCCTCTTGAGCCTCCCACCACACTTCTCACTCATTGGGATGTGTGAGAGTTGAATCCACTCTCTGTCCGCGGCTCCAAGGCTCCTCTCCCTCTATCGTTCCATTGTTTTCCAGGTGATTACTCCACTATTTAGTCACAATTTCAGTTTGGTCTTGGGAGGATGTCAGTGTGACTCCCATTCACTCCTCTGCCATCTTCCTTCCCCCCATGTGTGTAGGTATTGTGGTGGGGACTGTGTTAAGCTTGAGCGGTGTTCTTTCTTTCTTTCTTTCTTTCTTTCTTTCTTTCTTTCTTTCTTTCTTTCTTTCTTTCTTTCTTTCTTTCCTTCTTTTTTTTTTGAAAGACTGTTTATTTTTAGAGAGAGGGGAATTGAAGGAAAACGAGAGGTAAAGAAACATCAATCTATTGCCTCTTGCATGCTCCAAAGGGGGTCCTAGTCTGCAATCCAGGCATGTGCCTTGACTGGGAATCAAATCAGTGAGCTTTTGGTTTGCAGCGCGATGCCTAAACGACTGAGCCACACCGGTCAGGGTGAGAGGTCTATTATTTCTCCTATTGCTACTCAATTTTTGCAGAGACTCTGCCTTGCAACCTTAAAAGAGTGTTCATGGATCCTTTGATTTGTCTAATGGTATATAGAGATGGCCCCTATCAGAGCATCTCTCTAGGATTTTTCAATTAGGCATATTGATTGAATTAGTTAACTTTGGAGAGATGAGTTGAAAAGTCTAATAGATTTGTGATTTGAAGGCACCATCTTAGGGGTGCAATAATCAGATATGTGTTTGTAAACCGAAAACACCTATGTGGAGAGAAACAGAGATCAATGAATGAACGAAGAGATTACATATGCTTTCTCTTCTTCTAGTTATAAGGGGTACTCAAGCCCTAATTTTTCAGTGTCTTTATGAGCATTCTTGCCAAAAAGCCAACATAGTGGAAGACAGAGCAGACAGGGAGTAAAAATGGGTCCTGATATCATTTGGATATGGAATCTAGTTGATCCTAAAGCCAGCTGCTACACTGAAGTTAACCTTTCAACAATTACATGAACTTAAAGCTGCCAGTAATTGCTTTATTTTCTAGGATGCCCAGCCAAGCTACAAGAAAAAAGAGAATTGTAAGGTTGGTTACATTTTGATTGTAGTTGTTTATTTTGTTTTGTAAAAAAAAAAAAAAGTAAAAAACTCTCCAAAGAAATTGCACCTGGTGACTATATTCTCACCCTTCTGAAGGAAATACATGGTTCTTGTGGTTCTAAAAGAATTAGACGTAGAGAGAACTGGCCAGAGTAAAACTTACGAAGAAAGTCTCCAAGATGAAGTGGGGTACAAATGATCAATACAAAGAAAAGCTATAATGGGATTAAATACCCAAGTTTAAGGTTGATTTAATTTGCCCAGAAGCTTTGAGCAAATTGAGAAGGTGGCCAAAACCTCAATAAGGAAAACCTTACTTGGGAAGGTATGCATGAATTAAAAGCAATATCCATGGAAACAGAAAGTCTCTCTTTCAAAGCAGAGTCTTACAATAAAAGCCATTGCCTATACTCAGTCTGAATTGAGCTCCTGTGTTCATACTTGAACTAGTTAATAATCACTCTGGTCACAGAGATGTGAGGTTGTGATGTGTCAGGCTTGAATCATATATCTACCTCTGAAGCTATGGAGATGTTGAACACCACCCTACTGAAATTATGGAAAGGGCAGTACAAGAAAAATCAAGATGCAAAAGATAAGAGAATGGGAGACAGGTGGGTAACAACAGAAAACATCCAGGCTGGAGTTCTCTCTTGAGTAGCCACTGCGAAGAAATTCAAACTTCTTTTATGACTTATTTCCAAGTGAAATATTGTTACCTAAAATAAGCATTTCTGTGAAATTTATAAAAAACATATCTGTTTCTCTCTGTCAAACATTTACACTAACAGAAATAATACTGAAACATTGAAAATGTTAGAAACCTATAGAACACCTTCAGTTCACAAGTATAATTCTGAGAAAGTAAGGACTGAATATTGTGAAATCATAAAGACTTCTGTTTCAGTTACTTGTTACATGGCCTTATTATGAACTCAGGATTTCCTTCAGAGTGAAATAACATAAATAATTGGCCCAACCAGAATGGTTCCTGAAATCATTTTGTTCCCTTACAAGAAGCTACCTTAAAGAGCAAATGTATACATTTTGTCTATTAAAAGATTTGAGTTTGGTACTTTTCTCATTGCATTCTTCTTATTCCTTTCATAACATTTTATGCATAAATAATGTATCAATTTGAAAATCGTCCTTTATATCCAGAAAAAGTATTGCATTCATAGGTGAAGATGGATGCTCACAATAAATATAAAACATGTGAAAACTAAATGGGCATTGTTGGATAAATGCATTGTTGGAAGAAAATAAGATGGTGGTCATGTCGCTGATTTGACTTCCCCTTCTTGTACTTGATACTCCACCTTCAGAAACAAACGAACATGCCATCCATCATAGCCTTCATTTCTTTTGTAGTAAATTTGACTGGTTTTAATTCGTTGACTTGATATGATATGCAGTATTTGAGTCAAAAGGGGCACGGACAACTAAATGACACCTATCTTTTTTTAAGGGATTTTTTTTTTCCTTAAATACAGGAAGTTATAAAATCTTCAATAGCAAATTTTATTAATTCTTAAGCAATACTATAAATGATGTTATTCTATTGAGTAACAATAGAATAACACGAATCAGGAGATCAGCCTTAAACACGAATCAGGAGATTAACTTTTATAGCAAATTGTCAATCTCTTACTCCTAAATCATGGTGAGTAGTGAATTCTTTTGTTTTGGCTTCAAAGTTGAAATTATTCTCTCTGTTCAGCTATGTCAGTCAGAAAGGAGAGTTTTCTTCTCATTTGAGTTCTGTGTGGTTTCCTTTAGGTAATTAACATCTCTTTTCCTGCCCCACTATGCCATTACTTTGTTATTATTCTCATTCATCAAGTTCTAAATATTTCTTTAAAATTCTGAGGGGCTTGATAGGTTAAATTCTATTCTGTTATTGAAGATATTAAATAACATTCTGAAAAACCTTCTTCAGACTTTCTGTTATATTTTCAGTAAAATGTAATTACATTTGCATGTTTATTTCTTTGAGAGAGAGAGAGAGAGAGGTCATTCAGAATACTTGCTAAAACTCCCTACAACATGTTTTTAGACCAAAATATATAGTTTAGGAAAGAAGACAAAAATGAATTTCTTAGAAGTATTGCATAGTAGCCACTGTCAACAGGGATGTGACCAGAAGTGCACACAAATATTTGGCAAAGAATGTCCATGGCTGCCTTATTTGTAGCAGCTAAGAAAACAAAAATGAAAACACCTAAATTTCCAAATAGATGAGAAGTTATATAAACTATAACATGTGGTAATGTTATATAATATTTGAAAAGGATGAAGTAGATTTATCTGGACTCATGAAATGAAGTTCATGAGACATTATTAGGAATAAAAAAGCAATTACATAATTATTGATATAGTAGAATCATTTTTTTTTTGTAAAATATATGTCTTTATCTTATATATGAATCCATATAAACTGTTAACTGTAGTTACCCCTGAGCAGTGGGAATTGTGGGCAACTAAGTGGGGATGGGGGACATTTGCTGTTACCTTGACATACCCTTGCATTCTTTTCATGATAAGCATATATAAAGGTTTTTAAGTGCATGTGGACAAAAGAAAATAGATTATCAAGCTGTCTCATTTACCAGGGAAGAACTGAGCATGGAGATATTAAATGACTTTCTCATAGTAACACAGTTTATGAGAGCCAGAGATGGAATTTGATTTCATGTCTTTTGACTTCAACCTCAGTATGATTACCTCTATATCAGATTTGTCCTCCTTATATTAACTAATCAGAAAAAAGTTGTAATCATCAATACCCACATCTTTGAAATCAAACAGAAATATAAACCACCATCACTGCACCACAAAAAAAGAACCCCAGGAATTGAAATTTTAGAGTTAGAATGTATTTTTCTTCATAATATCTAGAAATGTACTTTCTCATATAAGTTGGAATTTAATGCTTCCCTTTAGTTTTTCAAAAAAGTTTTATTATCATCTAGTAAATAGGATAACCCTAATGCAGGGAAGAAATACCGTAATTAACTGATAAGTTAAACTTAATAACCAAATCAATGTTCAAAAAAGAGAGGAGGTGGATTAGGAGGAGAGAAGGGAAGACTGCATTTGGGCTTCTTTGTGTGGTAGCCTTAACAGGCAGCCCTAGGTAAAGTTACTGTGGAGCAGCTCTTCCAACAAAGGTGTCATTGTAGTGATATCTATGAATGGACTTTGCAAAGACCATCATCCAGGTGGACTCTGTTGCTTCTACTTTTGTTCTTCATTCCTTTTTCTTTGGTTACCCACAAAATGTTGCTCAGATAGATGATTCAGTACTTACTCAGTACTTGTTTTCTTACAGCCTTGCTTAAATTGCAGATATTTGAAGTTATTACACTGTTAACACTTTCTTTCTGGGGGATCTGAACTCTGAGTGCTGAGAAATGAATGTTGTAAGGGAAAGGGAAAGGAAATGATTAAAAGAATAGGAAGTTTCTGAGTTAAATTTCAATGTCAGTAAATCATCAATATCATCTTTGTTATCAATCATCAATGTCCAAACCCATAGAGAATTTAATGAGCTTATTTGATGGCAATTGCCTCTTAGCAAAATTTTAAAGAATTGAGAAAATGCTCTGGAGAATGGCAGTTTTACAGCTTATTTTATACATTAGAATCAAAGGAAAAGTAGTAAGGTGGTTACATGAAATTCATTTGGTGATAGATTAGGGGCAGGGGAAAAGAAAGCAGGAAAATCTTTGGGGTTGGATAAAAAGTAAAACCGAGAGACACGAACTTCTTTTACATTGGTAGGTACAGGATAGTTAATAATTAACATTACAGCACATAGAGATGGTATTCAGGGAACAAGGTAACAATGAGGGGTTCTGTGTTCTCTGCTCTGGTACATGGATGTGCCCTCAGGGGTGTGGAAAAGGAGATCACTCTGACATTTCAAAGGTATGTTATCTTAGATACAAAAAGACAATTGAAAGGCTTAAAGTAAACACTGACTTTTGTCAAGGAAGCTACAAGCCTAGGACTTGACTACCCCCATGACTCATTTTAGTTAGAAATTTTTGTGTTCAGACCATCCTGTGCAGTTATTTTCCGTCTCTGGAGTTTGTAAGGCCTGCTATATTGGCCTCCCCTGAGTTTGTCAGGTTTAGAACAAAGCCCTCTTTTTGTCCACAGATCTAATCATTTTCTTAATAGGAGCTATCATTTATTGGGCATTGACTAGGAGCCAGGCCGTGAGTTGGGTACTTACGTAAACTTATGCCTCAGTACAACCCATTAGGATAGGTATTGTTATTATTCCTACTTGAATACAGGGAGATTGAAGGAAATGAAGTTTAGTTGATTTGTTCAAGGTCATATTGGCTATGGACTGCCATGTCTGTTTTGGAGGAAAATTGTCTTCTCTCAGGATTCCATCTTAGGGTAGAAAAAACAGGCCAAGAGACCATAAGATGTATCATAGAAGTAAAATCCTCCAACACTCCTTTTCCCCATTGTGTAAAGCTTATTAGTATATGGAGAAACTCTTTGACTTTCTGAAAACATTTATTAATTTCCTTGTGTGAGGAGATTCACAGAGATAATTTGAAGGCCTCAGATACCATTAAAACACTCACTGCCTTGTCACGAAGAGGAAGAAAGTTTGTGAAAAGAAGGCCAAGTAATGTCATTATTTGGCCTCATTTGTGAAATGGATGGCTGTGTTTCTGACATTGTGAAAGTTGCCCCAAGCCATTTGAAAGATGAAAGGGCTTATCTTGAAACAAGGTTTTCTGGGAAGATCACAAACCAATCATCTCAAATGTTAGTTCAGATATAATAAGAGCAAAGAACTATCAGATTCTTCCAAATGAAGTTCTAATTGGGATTTTAACTGTGTGTAGGGAAATTACGCCTGCTCCACCCTTTGGAATTGGTTCTCATAAGAAAGGAATCAAGCTTTTCTATGTCTTCATTATGGACTTCAAAAATATGCAGTGATTGGGGTGTTTTTATCGTGCCCAGCCTTGGTATCCAAGCATTCTTGCTGGACTCTATAGTCAAAATTCTTGTCTGTAGCTATCGGCTAATTTTAATATAGACAGCAGGGTTGTCCTGTTTCAGGTGCTTATGAAAATGTCATTCAGCAATTAGTTAGCAAATTCAAAAAAGGAACGTAGTACACCATTATTCTACCTCAAAGTTTGTCCATATCAAAGTTAAGAATCTTGCCTTGCTCCCATCTCACTGAAGCATGTTAGTTTGGTGCCTGGACCATATAAATATAGGAGTAAGTGTTGCTCTCTGGATATATCTGAAAGGATAACTTCTGTTGCCCTCTCTCTGCTAAGATCACCAAATAATTTTGGAAGTGATAAAGATGGATTTCTTTGGGCCATCAATTATATATAATGTCGAGAAATATAATAATTATATCAAAATCTTGCTATTTTGTACAGTAGTTACCACAAATATTTAGGTTCTATATAACATTGAAAGTTGAATATCAAGTGCTCTCCTAAAATTAAAAAAAAACACAACAATCCCAGACTGCAAAAATGTATATATCTCTATTAACAGTGAGAAATTCCTCCTTCCAATGAATTTCGGGGTAATCCCTGAGATGTTGTTATCACACTAAAGGGTTAAGGGTTTTTTTTAGAACAAATTTGAAAAGGTTTAATTTTTCAACACTTTGCCTCACCTCTGTTAGCTGCCTCAACATGCTTCATTTTGGTAGCACAGCAGCTGAGACATCCTCTGGCATGGAAAAATTCACAAATATAGAGATTCTCCCTTTTTCACTCTCAACAGTTATTACAATGAAGAAATATAAGTAAAGACTTGCATACTTAGTATAATGAAAATAATATTTCCAATTGTGTTTGGTTCTGAACTAATAGCAAGCCAAGGGAAAAGAACTTTATAAGTACAAAAACTGTGCTGTGTCACTTAAAGAAAAAGATTTCCAATACTTTAGGTTAATTGGCACATTAATTTTTCTTTATTTTTTTAGAGTTGGCAATTATTTCACTTGCCCACTTCTTATTAAATGCGTATTTCAAAGAAACTAGCTCAGGTCTTATTTTTCATCATTGTTCTCAGAATTCTAGAGTAAGAATTTCATTTTTTTTTTAAAAAGGCATTGGGCTATCTTCTGGAATGGTGGAGTTAGGACATTCAAAATTTGTTCCTCCATATAAGAAGTAAGGACATTGGCAAAAATTATCTATATTAACTTCTGGGGAGTTCTGGAAATGAACTAAAAGCTTGCAACAATCTGGAAAGTGTTTATTCAAGGTAAATTGTTGAATTTTGGCAAGAACATCAGGCTTGATAGCATTTTAAAACTTGCCATAATTCTACCCTCTTCTTCAGCTCTGTTAGTCTTGAAAGCTAACAACAGCCTTACACAGTAACGACTATGAAACCAGCAGCCTACTAGTCACTGGAGGGGGGAAATGAGTTTGGAGTTCCCCTAAAATTTAGTCCACAGAGACCTTCCATTATTTGGCCTGTCTGAAAGCTTTCTGAAAAAACTCCATCATCAAAGCTTGTTTTTATTATAATTGATTCATAACCCTGTATGAACAGCATTATAGCTAGGATATTTGTTAGAACTAATCAGTGGTAATTGTTTAACATTACAGCTGCCTGAGGCACCATTACTAGTTGGGAGTGACCAAAACACTTGAAAGGAAAAATTGAAGAATGGTAGGCCCATAGGGGACTTTGAAAATTTCTGACATATTCCTGGGAATCAAGAAGGACATAGGAATTCTATGCAGAAAGTCCTAAGGATTTCCCCTCCGCCCCCCAGAGCTAATAAATGAATTCAGCAAGGCTGCAAGACACAATACCTATACAGCAGTCCTTATCCATGTTTTCACTTTTCACAGTTTTATTTACTTATGATCAACTGTGGTCTGAAAATAGTAAATGGAAAATTCCAGAAATAAGTAATTCGTAAGAATTAAGTTGCATGCTCTTCTGAGTAGCATGATGAAAGCTTGCACTGTCCCATTCTGAATGTGAATCATCTTGGTAGTTGGCATATTCACACTGCTTACATTACCTGCCCAGTACACTCTTAGTCATCTTGGTTATAAGATTGACTGCCTTGGTATCGCAGTGCTTGTGTTCAAATAACCATTATTTTGCCCGATAATGACCCCAAAGCTCAAGAACAGTGATGCTAGTGATTTTGACATGCCAAAGAGAAGTTGTAGAATGCATCTTTTAAGTGAAAAGTTATTATACATAGGGAAAAACCCCCAGAAAATATGGGGTTCAGTGTTACCTATGGTTTCAGGCATCTCCCGGGGGTCTTGGAACATATCCTCACAGATATTGGGGAGCTATTGTACACAAAAAACCAACTGAATTTTTATAGTTAGCAATGAATAAATTAAAAATGAAATTTAAAATGCCATTTCTTTAAATAACCTCAAAAGAATAAAATAGGAATAAGTTTAACAAAATATGTAAATCTTGTACACAAAAAACTAAAAAACATCATTGATTAAGGCTCATGAATACCTAAAATAAGTGGAAAGCCATCCCATGTCCATGGATTGAAAAAAATTAATATTAAGAAGACAATACTCCCCCAATTGATCTATAGACTTACTGAAATCTCTTTCAAAATTCAAGTTGCCTTTCTTTGCTTAAATAGACAAGCTGATCCTGAAATTAATATGGAAATGCAACAGTCTCAGAATAGCCAAAAAAATCTTGAAAAAGGATTAAGTTAGAGAATTAACTCTTTCTGATTTCAAGACAAGGTAGTACTGGCATAAAGATAGACATATAAATCAAAGAAATAGAATTAAAAGTCCAGAAATAAGCCCTGAAATTTATGCTTAATTAATTTTTGACAAGCATGCTAAAATAATTCAGTGGGGAAAGCATAGTCTTTTCAACAAATAATGCTGGGACAATGAATACCTGCATGCAACAGAATGCAGGTATATCCCTACCTCTCATGATATAAAAAAATAACTTACAATGGATTATATATCTAAATTTAAGAACTTACATCTCTGTAGCATTGAATTAGACATGGTTTCTTAAAAATGACAACAAAATAATGAGCAAGAATAGAAAGTATAGATAAATTGAAATCTTCAAAATTAAAAACGTTCATGCTTCAAAGAACACCATTGGTGAAGTAAGAACAACCCAAATAATGGGAGAATATTTGCACATCATATATCTATTAAGAGTCTAGTATCCAGAACACATAAAAAAATAAACAAAACTCTTACAACTCAACAATAAAAGGAGAAACTAATTAAAAATGGACAGAGGATTGAATAAAACTCTTTCAAAAGATATGTAAATAGCCAATAATCACATAAAAACATGCTCAATATCATTAGACATTAGGGAAATGTAAATCTAAACCTCAGTGAGATATCATTTTATACCCACAAGAATGTCTGTTATCAAAGAGAGAAACAGTAGCAAGTGTTGGCAAGGATGTGGAGAAATTGGAAATTTCTTTCTGGTGGAAATATAAAATGGTACAGCCACTTCAAAGACAGTTTGGCAGTATCTCAAAAATTCAAATAGAGGGATCGTATGTCCTAGAAGAACCAATATTAGGTATACAATCTTGACAATTGAAAACATATGTCCATGCAAAAATGTTTATACAAATGTTCATAGCAGTGTTATTCATAACATCCAAAAATAGAAGCAAGCCAGATGGTCCATCAACTAATGAACGTATAAACAAAACCTGGTATATGTGTAAATGGAATATTATTCAGCCATAAAAAAGTGAATACTGCTGTATGCTACAACATGAATGAACCTCGAAACATATGCTGAGAGAAGTCCATCACAAAAGGCCACATATTGTAGCATTTTGTGTTTATGAATTGTCCATTGAGACATAAATTCATGCAGAGGGTAGGTGAAGAAGAAAGTTGCGAGTGACTTAATGGGTATGGGGGTTCTTAAGGAGTGATGAAAATGTTCTGGAATTAGATTGTGGTGATGATTGCACAACCTTGTGAATATACTAAAAACACTGATTGTGCGTTTTCAAAGTATGAATTTTATGGCATGTGAAATATATCTCAATAAAGCTATTACTATTTTTTTTGAAAATTGGATTCTCCAGCTGTTCTCAATTAATGCTCTTAGGTCATCTGTGGATGAATGACTCGGCAAAACTCAGTAGTTTGTAACTTATATTTTTAAAACAGCCAAACTTTTGAAACACAGCAAACATATTAAACAGAATGTAATAATCACATATCACTATTATAGACTAGATAAACAAAACAGATTTCTTCAGAGATACCACATGGACATGGGACTACCCACATACACACCCAAGTTGCTTTGGTCATTTTACACTGAGCTTGAATTGGCAGAGAAAAATAGAAAGGGAAGTTAAGGCACAATATTCCCAGCCTGATGATTCTGTTCTTGATTAACAACAATAAAAAGGCTTTTGTTAGATCCTTAATTGTCTAGCCTGATTCTCTCTACTGATTACCTTCAATAGATTAGATTGTGAGATTTCACTGTTATTAAATTAATTGGACTCTGTCTTCCTGGAATCCTAAATAAAGTCTATATCTCTCATAATTTAAGCATTTTTTCCCTTAATTTGGAGAATGGTTAAAAATAAACTAGTATGTCCTTGCAAAAGAAAACCTAGGCTCTACTACCTATGTCATGATCAAAGATGAGAATCCACAAAGGATTTGAGCTTTTGGCAATGAAGATGACTTTAAACCAGAACTGTTTCTTTGCATTTCTTGTTGGTCTGGTTTGTTCCTTCCCAGGTAAATATCTTTGTTTATTCAATGCTCACATTTTAGTCTAACATTTGAGTACTAACATTTTTTTCAGGCCCCTGGATGCACAAGAATATATATGGTAAGCCATTAATCTCCTGTTGGGATGCTTTTAATTGCTGTTAGATAGAAGCAGATGCATCAGTAAAAAGAGGGGCACATAAGAAATTTCAACAGTTTGAGTTTCAAGATTTTAGTTTTTAGGAGTTCATGTGCATAAATATTTATATTTTGCTCTGTTTGCTAACTTAACTTCTGCATGTTTATATGCTAATATGATCTTGGTGTACTAAAGCTGTACATCTGAGGAGATGTAATTGTAAGATTGGATTACAATTTAAATATCCCATGAGAGAAAACTAAAGATCATGTTCATTTTATATATTGACAAGTTATTTCAGGGAGAGGTTCAAACATAGATCAAGTGTAACTCTTCCTCCTGGTGAATCTCTTTTGCCATTTGACAATTATGCGACATTGGACATATTTATTTTAGGTTTGCCATTAGAGGACAAAGAGGAAATCTTGGAACTGTCATCTGCAAACTAAATTACCTGGTGTCATTTATACATTTTTAAGAATCTGGAAGTAGATCTTGTTTAGATGTGACCTGTACTGTAGAATTCCCATATGGATATTGGTATGGTAACCTTAAGGGTAGTTTAGATTTTCTTTTCTTTTTCTTTTTTTAATTTATAAAAAAATTTGTATTTATTCTTTAAAACAATTTTATTGTATTTTTTCTATTACCATTTTGCCTCTTTAATACCCCCCTCCCTGCTTCAATCACCACACTGTTGTCCATGCCTGTGAGTCCTTATTCCTGTTTGCTTGATCCCTTCACCCTCTAACCTCTCTACCCACCCATAGCTGTTATCGGCTCTCTATCTAGAAGTCTGTCTCTATTTTCCCTGTTAGTTTAGTTTGTTCATTAGATTCCACATGAGTAAAATCATATGGTATTTGTCTTTGACTGGCTTACTTCACTTAGCATAATGTTCTCCAGATCCATCCATACTGTTGCAAATGGTAAAATTTTCTCCTTTTTTTATGGCTGAGTAGGATTCTGTTGTGTAAATGTCCCATAAAACACTAATTTGAAAGCACACAATTGCCCCTATATTCATTGTAGTTTAGGTTTTCTGTTGCTTTTCCCTAGTGACTAATTTTTTGCTATAGAGTTCATATGAATGACAAATTGGAAGGAGCAATGTCTTTAGAATTTTGAACTTGTATTGATGACTCAAGTTGTCTAGCATTGTCATAAAAAAGAGAAAGATCTGTAAATGTTTCTAACTAAAGTGGAAAGGCATTGTCCCAGACCTGTACAGCTACATGAATCCAAAAGGAAGAATAAATTACTAGGAAATTGAGGTTGGTTTAATTTTGGAACAATTCCATTCAAATTGGGAGTACATTTTCTGAATAAATCTCTGAAATTTTTGGAGAGTCAACCCAGGAATTTTAGGGTAATAGATCCCTAGCATGCATGCATGCATGCATGAATAAGTGACAGTATTCCTATGTCCCATTCAAGGCAGGCATCACTAATGGAACAGGACAAATTTTCTTGATAAACTCTAAGATAAAGTGTTAGTCAGCCTCCAAGATGTCCCTCAATGACCCTAGACTCCAGTATAGTTCTCTTGTGTAGTTCCCTTCTATATTGTACAAAGCTGGCCTGTTTGACCAATAGAGTACTGCACAAATCAACTCTAAGTGTGTGACTTCTAAGGTTAAGTCATAGAAGACATTGTGACTACTGCCTTGCTTTCTCTTAGATTCATTCCTCTGGAGGCAGCCAGTTGCCATGTCATGAGGACCATCATGCTATGGAGAATTCCACATGGCAAGGCCTCGTCCTCACAGCCAGCACAACCTGCCAATCACCTGCGTGCACCATTGTGTATCCTCCAGCTTCAGTCATACCTTCAACTGAGGGCAACCTCAAGAGAGGTTCTGAGCCAGAACCACGCAGTGAAGCTTTTCCCAATGTCCTTCCTGACCTGTAGAAACTATGAGAGATAATAAGTGTTTACAGTTGTTTCAAGCTGCTGAATTTGGGGATAATTTGTTAGCAAGTAATAGATAACTAACATGTAATGTTTGACAGTTGATTGTAGGTAGCTTAAATGAAGGAGTGAGGAAAATGAGTCAGGGAAGAGGGATAAGTTAATAAAGTGTATGTTAATGTGGGCAACTGGGCTCAATCCCACTCCAGAGGCTTTGAAGACTGTTCAGTTCATACCTGAGAATTTATTACCAAAGGATAGGAAAGTGTGTGTATTTTTCCAGACTCCCATTCTTCATTGGATGAAAGTAGTTCATAGGGGCATTAAATCCTCAATACTTCCAGGCTGCTTTGCTCTTAGGCACACTCCTAAGGAATCAGAGAAAATCCTCAGTCAGAGCAGCAGAACGTTGTATGTGGTTTAAATGGGAGGTTGTAAGCATGTAAAGGAACTGTTCACTGAGGCCACTTTATGGGGTGGATTATGGAGTGGGACTTCAATAATGTCTGCCACATAGCTCCAATCTTTTTCATTGCCACTCTTTGAGCAGCCTCTCCCAATCAATTAGTGTAGTGTGCTGAGATAAAGTCCACTTTTTCCTAGTGGACTTTTTTTCCTAGTCTAGAGAATACTCACTCTTTGTTCTATCCCCTCCTCTCACCACTTTCCACCTGGTGAATTCTTACTTAAATTTAAAGTCAAAAGTTACCTACCCAGTGAACCTTCCCTAATGATGCTGCTTTTGCCTGGCTAAGTTAGCTTCCCTGTGTTTGCTGGTCCTTTGCTTTCAATAGCCATGTAGATTGTAATCATTTTGTTATGTATTTATCTCCCTGACTTGTGTGTCAGTGAACTTTGCTCATCTTTGTATTTCTAATGTTTGGTATATATTAGGCCCACACAAAATGTCAGCTAAAAGTGCAAGACTAGAGGACTTGAGGTCAAGGTGAAAAGCTCCTCAGAGTTGCACAATATTCTCCTAGAGTTTGTTCTCCCTACAGAGGTATTCACAGACATGAGCTTTATTCTTGGAAAAGAAACAGGTTTGCATACGTTTTTTGGATTGCTTGGACTGCTTTTTATAGGAGTAATGCAAGCAAGGATAAAGACTCTGCTAAACTGAGTTTGGGAAGATAACATTTTAAAGCCTCAAAACATCCGATATTTGAATCTATTTACCATAAGCATTTTTAAAAACAGTTGTATTCTACTTGCTTGGTAGAAAAACTTTTTTGCTTAAAAAAAAGACTCTCCATAGCAAAGTCATGGAACGGCTATGTTGTCATGTTACGTGTGGCATGAGGTTTGGTTCCTATTATTAAAGTTTAAAGGATAATGTTTATATGGGGAAAAAGGGGAGTAGTGAGCAGCACTATTTCAAAGCTGGCATTGTTTCTAAAGGTCTCCGGGGAATGTTTCCATTCCCAAACATTAACAGCTGTCATTCTCCTGTCCTCGGTTGACCTGAGGCCCTTCCCCATGGTTCACTGGCTAGAGATTTAGCTCTTGTGGAGTCCCACATCTTTCCCCTCAGGGCAGTACAAACAAAGGAAAAAAAGTGCATTTTGTTTTGGCTTTTTTTGTTTTTGTCTTTATCCCATCAGAGCCAGTCCATGGCTCCTGTTTAGAGCATCTAATAGTTGCTGCCTCTTGTAGGATGCCAGGAGTTAAGTGGATTCAGTGCATTTTCCAGGGGGCATCATTAAAGGTGCTAACAGATGACAATTTCAGCTTTGTCATTCAAGTGCTTCTCAAAGCCACCTGATGTCCCTGGGTTAATGCTTTTCTTTCAGCCTTTTCTCATTATATTTTAGCTCTGTTTTGTGAATAAACCTTTGAGGAAACTTGAGAGCTTTTTTGGAAACCTAAGGAGTAGAAAATTTGAAATGCCTAAATTTCAAAACATGCATTTGACCTTATTCTCCATGCCCATGGCGCAGGGAAGGCAAAAGTAGAGGCTAAGTATTTTTTGATGCTCTGAGAAGATGATGTTCCTTAAAAAAAATTAACCTTTGATTCTATTATAATTATATGTATACACACATTTTCTGTGGTCTGTACAAATCCTTAAAATTTGGTGTTAAAAATTTTATATCATGTTTGGAACTTTTGAATTATTTTATTTATCCCAAGGCTGGATATAATAAATCTACTAAAATGCATTCAAATTCTCTTTCTTTTTATAGCTACTTGTAGTAGAGACAAAGAATAAATAGCAATATCAGACTTAGGATTTGTATTTTCAGTAATGGTTTGGGACACATTTGACTTCAAGTAAAACAGAAATCTTTTATTGGGTTGGCCAAAATATTCATTTGTGGGTTTTTTTGTTTTTTGTTTTTTTTTTATGATGGATCTAGTAGTGCTTCGTTGTCTTTAACTTTCTTTGAAACAATTTTGTTAGACTGTATTATGACAGCTGTCACATCAGTGTGTATTTAAAAAAACATCAAAATTGGTGAATTTTTTGTGTAGCCATTTTAATGTTAAAGGTGGAAGAAAATAAGTAACATTTTTGCTGTATTATGATTTATTATTTTAAGAAAGGTAAAAATGCAACTGAAACACAAAAAAAGATTTGTGTAGTGTATGGAGAAGGTGCTGTGACTGACCAAACGTGTCAAAAATGGTCTGAGAAGTTTCTTGGTTCTATTGACATTTTGGCCAAATAATTCTTTACTGTGGGGCTGTCTCATGCCTTGGAAGATGTTTAGCAGCACCCCTGGCCTCTACCCACTAGAAGACAATAATGGGAAATAGCTGACATACTCAAAATATACAAATCAATAAAGTATCCTTTATTTTATGGAAAAAATAAATGGTCTTTTGGCCCACCCCAATAATTCAGCTGGATTCACTTCACTTCTGTTCTAGTTGACACAACCTAGTTTTAGGGGCCTGATTAAGTTAGTGTTGTAATATTTGACTACTCACAACAGTGAATTAAAAAGTAGCATCCTTTACAGTATATATCTGAGAGTACCCTTTTACAGACAGTCCACTTTAAGCAAGTTGGAAATCACCTGGTATAGACCAAACAATCAAGGACATGTCTTGTATTTGCTGACCAAGCATTACTGCCTCTTTCCTTAGAGAGCAGAAGCCTAAATGTTCATTTAGGAACCACCAACCTCTCATTCTCAATCTTCCTCACTTTCCAGATGAGGATAATTCTACTTTAAAATTCTAGGGATGGGTTCAAGAATCAGACAGGGTTGATCCAAAGATCTTACTTCACCTGATCACAGTGATGGTTGGTTCAGGGATGTATGTGCACCTGCTCTAAAACAGGCAGATCAAAGCCTTCCTGAGGATTTTTGCTGGAATTATCAGGCAACAGTTGAACTTGTCTTCAGGATCTTAGATGTCAGGAAGCTTAAAATCAGAATTGTCAGTTGCCACATTAGTGGAAAGAATCTGTCTTCAGTATGAAGAAATACAAAGGAAAGCTGAGCCAAGAGGTGGTGAGGAGTTTTTGGAGATCTGGCCATGCCAGGAATAACTGACTTTAGCCTTTCCTTATAAAGGAGCCAGAAAGTTGCGATCCAAACTAATATACAGAACTGCCTCGGAGATGCTTGGCAGGATGGAAGGTGGTTACGTGCAGACTTGACTGTTACCATATAGCCATATGGGGTAATACTGCTTGCCACCAATAAACTCTGGAGGCAGAGGTTTGGTGAAAAAAAAAAGGGGGGGATTTTTTATTCAAAGACTACAACTTTTAAAAGAATAATGGGCTTCTGACTCAAAGCCCATTTCCTTTAACACACTCAAAGACAAAAAACCCTCCACCCCTAGCTAGCACAGTTCAAGGATGTACCTGGAATCCCTTCTCCCATTTAAAAATACCATCCTTTGTGATACAGAGGTAGCTTTAGCATGATTATCCAAGTGGCTTGGCAGGTTCCGGGGTACAGTCTGGCTCTAGGTATCTTTTGGAGTCTGTGTGTGCTGGCATCCTTCTCGTGGCATGCTGACTTTTCCTCTGGCCACTACCCACTAGCCAAAAAATTGCCTTCCATCCCACAGACTGTCAGATCACCAGTGCATCCATGCACCTGGTTGAGCAGGGCAATGTAGCACAGCATGCTGTCACTGCTTTTGGTGCAGGAGGGGTGCAGAGCTTAGCACCTGGCCATGCAGTCTCCAGGGCCTCGTGGCTTGGGAATTCTCTGGCCTCCAACCTGGGGACCAGGATTGCAAGAGGAAGGAAAAAGCCCAAGCTTCCATATGTGCTCCATTTTTAAAATCCCATGCATACTGGAAGTCACTAGGATGGTATTTCCTCTGTCCAAACATTTTGCTGGATTGGTGCATGCACTGTTCACCTAAGCCAGCATCCATCATGTTTGTTGAAGGATGTCTGCCCCTCCTCTGGCTGCCATCATCTGGAAGGGGAGGAGTTTATAGCCACACACAGGGGCACAAGCGTCTCCACCTGGAACAGGGTGTCACCTTGTTACACACGTAACAAGCCCCTACAGTCCCTGCAGGAATTCCGCCCCTACAGTCCCTGCAGGCTCTGTGCAAGCAGTATCACAAGCTGTGTTAGTTGTTTACTGTTGCCTGGGGGGATGGAGTCACACCTCAGCTCTGGTTTTGATCCCAGACTGCCTTTGGCACTTCCCAGCCCCTCTCGGGTTCCTCTTTCACTGGCTGCTGCTTCAATCTGACACTTGGGGGTTGACTCATCCTCCATCCTTGGAGGGGATAGCTTCTGGCGCCAGATTAGGCTTTCTCCCTGCCTCCCAGTGATCTAGCCAGACCACCCTGTTACAACGGGGTCCTGGAAAGTAGGGTACGGAGGTCCATAAAAAGACATCCTGCTCTGGCTGTCACTCCAGTTCCTTGAATCAAACACTCTAATTTCTGGCAATTGTTCTTTATTCTTTTTTTTTTTTTTAGTTGTGGGGGAGGTGAAGGAATCCAGAGTAATTGTAGAACATTTGTCTGGGTTCTCACCCCAACTCTGCCCTAACCCACAACCTGTGCAAATGCTTTCCAGTGCTAAAACCTTTAGCTACCCCTCTGTGAGCTGCAGTTTCTTTGATGTTGAATTTAGCTCTGTAAATTTCATACTGTTTTATGGAACCCTTGCTTTGATTTCTTGGGGAGAGATTAACCTTAGGAAATAAAGGTGATCAAGTCATCATAATTTGGGTATCCCTACTGCATTCCCTATCCTGTTCAATCTTCAAGTAATCTTGTACTGATCATATGATTAAGATTGTATTTGGAAGAGAAAAGAACATGCTTTTTCTTGAAAATGTTTGAAAATCCATTAGGAGGACTCTAAGTGAGCCTCTTTCCAGCTTGTTTCTCTGACATCTTCAAGATATTGATTTCTGAATACTTCATGTTGAAGGATGTAGTGCCTGGTCTGCATCTCAAATAAGCTAAATCTCTTGATTAATGCATTAAGCCAAAGATGCTATACTTAACTGTCTCCCATTTCTAAATTGTTGATTTGCTTTCTCAGTTATGTTAATGATATTTAGATCACTGACCTAGACCCCACTGAGTTCCCAAGCACACCAGTTGGCCCCATTACCTTCTATAACTTCCCCAAATTCTTTCAGTTCTGTGAAATGGCTCATTTGCTTTCACCTCCAGACCTTTGTATCTGTTGTTACCCACCTTCTTCACCTTCCTAGTTCCTCCTAGCCCTGCAGGGCTCAGCTGAGACAGCCTTCTCTCCCAACAGAGTCTTTGTTAGGCGCAGGTATCCTCTACTCTTCTAGCACTACCTCAATTTAACACTGTCACTTGTTTATTTACCTCTATTTCTCATAGATTCATGATAATAGAAACAAACTGGATCTTTTTCACCATTATACCCTTAGTCTTAGCCCTCATCTAATATAAAGTTGTTATTCAGTGTAGAATGAATCAATGTTTTTCAACAATTTAATTTTTTAAAATTAAGACTTTATTTAAAAAAAAGTTTTATATTTACAATAAAATTGAAAGGAAGGTACAGAGGTATCCTATATATACCCATCCCCACATAAACACAACCTCCTTCATTATCAACGTCCTCTACCAGAGTGGTACATTTGTTACAATTGATAAACCTACAGTGACACATCAAAATCACTTGAAGTTTACATTACGGTTTATTCTTTGTGTTTGTACAAATGTATGATGACATGTTTTATCATAGTGTCAGAGTATTTCACTGTCCTAAACATTCCCTCTCCTTTGCCTGTTTATTTCTCCTCTTCTTCCCAATGATTAGTGATCTTTTTACTGTCTCCATAGTTTTGCCTTTTTCAGAATGTCACATATTTGGAATCATACAACATATAGCCTTTTCAGATTGGCTTCTTTCATTAGCAATATGCATTTTAAATTATTTCCTCTCTTCTTGGGGTTTGATAGCTCATTTCTTTTTATAGCCGAATAATATCCCATTGTTAGGACGTTCCACATTTTGCCCTTTCAGCTGCTGAAGGAAAACTTAGCTGTTTCCAAGTATGACAATTATAAATAAAGGTGTTATAAATGTCTGTGTGTTGGTTGTAGTGTGGACATACACTTTCAACTCCTTTGGGTAAATATCAAGGAGCATAATTGCTGATCATGTGGCAAGACTATGTTTAGTTTTATGAGAAACCACAAACTGCCTTCCAAAGCAGTGGCACCATTCTACGTTCACACCAACAATAAGTGAGTACTGTTGCTCCACATCTTTGTCAGCATTTGGTATTGTTAGTGTTCTGGATTTTGGCCCCTTTGATGACATCTGGTTGTATCTAAAATGTCACTGCCATACCCAAGGCCATCTACATTTTTTTCCTATGGTGTCTTCTAGGAATTTTTAGTTTTGTGTTTTGTACATCTAGATTATGATTCATTTTGACCTTTTTGATTTGATTAATTTTTGTGAGGGTGTAAGGTCTGTGTCTAAATTCATTGTTTGCATGTGAATGTTTGGTTGTTCCAGCACCATTTGTTGAAAAGACTATCTCTGTTTTCTTGTATAGTCATTGCTCCTTTTCAAAGATCAGTTGACTATATTTATCTCTATTCTGTTCCATTGATCTATCTGTGGTTTAACCAGTACCACACTGTTTTGATTATTGTAGCATCACATTGAGTCTTGATGTCAGTTAGTGTCAGTATTCCAACTTTGTTTTTCTTCTTCAATATTGTATTGACTATTCTGGATCTTTTGCTTTTCCATATAACTTTAGAATCAGTTTGTTTATATCCATAAAATAACTTGGGATTTTGATTGGCATTGCATTGAGTCTATAGATTAAGTTGGAAAGAATTGACACCTTGACAACATTGAGTCTTCCTATTCTGAACAGGGAATAGCTCTGTATTTATAAGGTTCTTTGTGAATTTTTGATTTTTTGATTTGGTCTTCCCAAATTACTTTTTAAGAATAGTTTGTGCAACCAGTTGAAGCTTTAGTCTTGTGTTAGTCTTTTTGTAATGCTCTGTTAGATATTGATGCAGTAAGAAAGAGCCATCTCTATTTGTTTTAATTGCTTTCTCTTCATGCCAAAGCATTATATATTTACATGTCCTGTCCCTGCTCTAGGCCAGGCATGTGCTCATGTGCTGGGTGCTTGTCCATATATCAACAGTGGTATGTTTCCTAGGGCCGCGCAGATTCAGGGAACTTTATCACTCTTATTCTCTAGATTACAAGTTGGAGGCTTCTAGAAGTTAAATAACTTCCCTCAGTATACCCAATACTTAAATATCTAAGTTGAGGTTTGAACTGGAATTTAGATGAATTCCACAGATTCTTGAAATCTAAATTTCAAGGTGTTGCTTTGTCCTTTCTGTAAAATCAGGCCAGTCTATAAGTTTTTGTTGGTCCATATTAAAGTTTTTGCTAGAACTTGAAAAATAAAAGTAGCATTTTCTCCTAATTCAATTAGTTTAGCCAGAAAATGAGGTTATTTATATACACAGTACAAATACAATTATAATTTAAGGTTCAACCTCTTATAATGTGGAAGATCTTTTGTTGTTGTTGCTGCTCCTTTGGAAGAGGTAATTTAAACCATCTGAGTAGGAGGTGTCTTCCTGAAAGATGGCAAGTAAATAATTCCTCTCACTTCCCTGAAATGGAATTAAATAATTTTGTTTTAATAACTAAGTTCTGCTTCTAAAGAAAGGAAAGCCAACCAAATTTTTGCTTGATGAATTTAGATTCTTCTTTAAATGAGGCAGTGAAGTTTTTCCAGGTCAAAAAAGGAAGTAGGATTGGGTGGGGGGGTAGTTGAGTGGTTGTCTATGGGAAAGAAAAGCACAGGAAATGGAGCCTTAAGCCTGTGACTCTGGGAAGAAGGGAGTTGATGGTAACTAGGATTTCCTTAGGAGGTGCCTAGTGAACTGGCTTTGAAGAAGCACTGGATCAGAACATTTGTCAGCATACTTCTCACTCCCACAAAATTAGTCATCAGTGACTAACTACCAGTGATCTTCAGGTATTATGAGAGCCTTCCTCATAATGGCAGGCATCTGGAAAAGTACACTTTAATTTCTATTTACCCACTATTTCACCTTGTAGATTTATATCATAGTGCCTGGCACAGTGCCCAGAGCACTGTCCTCATTTAGTGAATGAATCAAAAAATTTGTGCATATATGCATGAGTAAATACAAAGGGGAAAACCATTCACCTATAAATACCAAGGCGAAAGTGGAAAGCTTAGAACATTGCAGCGCGAAAGAGTTATTTTGTCTTATCTGAAGAGTAGCTAAATACACCAATGAGAAGCAACATTGGGAATTGCCTCTCATGCCTCAAAGGTGTGTTTATGACTTATCTAACCAGCTCAAGCCATTTCTTCTATTTGTCATGTCTTGTACAGGAAGGGACTGTCCTAGGCAGCCTTTGAAATAGTGAAAACCTCATTTATCACTGTTGTGACATCACATTTATTGTCTCAATCTCTTCTCTAAGTTTTAAAACTTGTGCAACTCTAGTATCTAGCCTGGCCTCATATTTAAAAAATGAGTATATGGGGAATAAGGTAGTGTTACCAGAACCATAGCTCGAATCTCTTTATTTTACATCTTGGTTCAGAATTATTTCCTCTATAACTTCATTTTTCCTCTAAATCAGGGCCCACATGCTCAAGTGCTTTATGAGTTACTAGTGGTAAATATAAATGACAGAAGTTGTCAGGTATAAGATAACAGGGAGTGGTGGTGAGTATGACAAACTAGAGCACATGCCCCATCTAAAGGACAAGGCTACATTTTAGCTTTCACCTTTTGTTGCCTGAGAAAACATAGACAAACCTGCTTCTGTTAAAAAAGTCTAAACTATGGATATTTATGTAAAAATTTTTGAACTTTTACATCTTATGAATTTTGGCAGCAAATATTTTAAAATCTTGAAAATATTTTGTGGGCTAAATATCACTCATATTCAAAGCCTGCTTATAGGTTCTCACTGGCAACTTCCATTGAACTTAACCATAGAGCTAGGATACAAAAGTGTAAGTGGTATCTCAAGTCATTTGATACTAATCTATGCTTCTCTATAGCAATACCTGAAGAAAATGTCCTTTATTAAAATATCTCATATGAGGATGATTCAAGATGGCGGCAGAGTGGAAGTCATACTGATCTCCTCCAAGGACCAATCTGGAATTACAACTAAATTGTGGAGAAATCACCTGGAAAACAACTGAACAATAGCAAGAGAGGAGCCTTAAAACCTTGGACAGACAGAGGAATGGGCTTTAGCACAACCTAACTGGTAAGGAGTGTGGTAGAGGCTCGAAAAGGTGGGCTAGGCGCCCATGGGTGACAGCACCAGAGGGATATTGAAACTGCCGTTTGGATTCCCCTGAGAAGAGCAGGGTCTAAACCATAAGTGGGGATCTCCAGCCTACAGCACCAGAGCCCAAAGAGCACACAGATAAAAGACAGCTGTGAAAAGTGGCAGGGTGCTCCCTGCCAGACAGGCAGCTGGAGAGACAAGGAGCCATTTAAAGGGCCAGTGCAAACATTTGTAGTGACAACCACTTACCCTGGGTTCCGGCACAGGTGGGAGTAGTCGGGGCTGGAGCTGCCTGAGAAGAGACTGAGGAAGAAAGTTTGGGAGAGAAGACTGAGAAAGTGGCTGGTTAGGGTCCCAGTGCTGACTCACCCCCCATTACGCAGCTGCCATATTTCTTGGGTGGACCACTCCCCTGAGCAACAGCTGCATGAAAAGAGATATTAGCTCTGTCCCCAGGAGGCTCTGCCCAAGCCTGGCGTTGACAGGTGCTGAGTACAGTGCGGCAGTCACAGATACTGGATCCCTGGCTAAAGGGGACACAGAGTGGTCTGGAGTTGCTTAAGGGGAGTTGGGATATGGAGGCACTGGGGAAAGAACTGAGGGAGTAGCCAGGGAGATCCCAGTGCTGACTCTGCGACAAGGCAGCCGCCATCTTGTTCAGGCAGACCACTCCCCTGAATGGCAAAGCGTGAAAGGACATAATAACCACTCACCCAAGAGGCTCGGCCTGGTCTGGTGTTGGGCAAGCCCAACTGCTGAGTACAGACAGCAGTTACAGATAGTAGATTTTTGGCTAAAGGGGAAGCAGAGTGGTCTAGAGATGCTTGAGGAAAGTGTGGAGATGGAGGTGTCAGGGAGAGAACTGAGGGGCAGGGGGGCCCTGGTGCTGACTCTTCCCTCATATGGCAGCAGCCATCTGGCTTGGGCAGACTACTCCCCTGAGTGGCAGCAGTGTGAAAGGACCCAATTGTCTTGCCCATAGGAGAGACTCTGCCCAGACCTGCCTGTGGAGGGCAGTGTGAAAAGATTAAAAACTGGAAGACACAGATACAGGAAGCAGATTCCTGGAAGTGTCTTAGTCTGTGTAAGGTCAGATGGAGTTAAGGGCTCACATCCTCAGAGGCAGATCAAGAAAGAAAGAAAGAAAGAAAGAAAGAAAGAAAGAAAGAAAGAAAGAAAGAAAGAAAGAAAGAAAGAAAGAGAGAGAGAGAGAGAGGGAGAGAGGGAGGGAGGGAGGGAGGGAGGAGAAAGAAAGAAAGAAAGAAAGAAAGAAAGAAAGAAAGAAAGAAAGAAAGAAAGAAAGAAGAGTAGTCTCATACCATCGATGTTCACACCACAAAGTTAGGAAATCAAGACAGATCAATTTAAGAAGCAGAAGCAAAAAAGAAGAGTCTCACAAATAATCAGAAGAAAAGAAAACAACCACCAATTAAAGGGAAAGGAAGAATCAGAAAGAGAACTAAATGAAATAGAGGCAAGTAAACTATCATATATTGAGTTCAGAAAAATGGTTCTAAAGAAGCTCAAAGAACTTAGTGAGTTCAAAAAGAATTACTAAAAACTACAAGGAAACTATGAGGTACTTATTGAAAACCATATCAGCATGGAAAAAGACATAGAAATACTCAGTAAGAGGCAAGAAGAAATGAAATATGCCCTTTCTGAACTGAAGAACACAGTAGAAGAAAACAAAATCAGGCAGATGAAGTAGAGGATCAAATCAGTGAGCTGGAGGACAAGGGAAAAAAGAGCTCCAGAAAGAGCAAGAAAATGAAAAAAGACTCAGAAAGAATAAAGGGGCATTAAGGGAAATGCAGGACAACCTGAAATGTAATAATATCCATATAATACAGATACCAGAAGGAGAAGAAGAACAAGGGAGAGAGAACCTGTTTGAAAATGTAATGATGGAAAACTTCCCTAATTGGAGGAGAGAAAAAAAATCACTCAAATTCAGGAAGCACAGAGGGTCCCGTTCAAGAGGAATCCAATGAGGTCCACTCCAAGACACATCATCATTAAAGTGGCAAGTATCAAAGACAAACAGAATCTCAAAGGCAGCTAGGGAGAAACAGGTAGTAACAAGCAAGGGAGCCCCGATATGGCTAGCAGCTGACTTCTCAATAGAAACACAACAAACCAGAAGGGAATGACAAGAAATATTCCAAGTAATGAAAAGCAAGGGACTGCAGTCAAGACTAATCTACCCAGCAAGGCTCTCAATTAAAAAGGAAGATGAAGTAAGGAGTTTTCCAGACAAAATAATGCTAAAAGGATGCACCTCCACCAAACCAGCACTACAAGCTACGCTAAAGAGACTGCTTTAAGAAGATGAAGAAAAAGAGTAAGAAAGAGGAACACAGGTAGAATGTGAAAAAATGAATAAGTACCTATCAATAATAGCTTTAAATTTAAATGGACTAATGCCCCAGTCAAAAGACATAGGATAGCTGAATGGATAAGAAAACATGACCCACACATATGCTGCCTACAGGAGACCCATCTCAGAACAAAGGACCTACACAGACAGAAAGTAAAGGGATGGAACAAAATATTCCAAGCAAATGGACAGAGGAAAAAGAAGCGGGGGTAACAATACTTCTATCAGACAAAATAGATTTCAAAAAAAGGCTATTAAAAGAGACCCAGAAAGACACTTTATAATACTCAAAGAAAGAATCAACCAAGAAGACATAAACATTGTAAACATATGTGTACCTGACATAGGAGCACACAAATATATGAGGAAACTCTTGGAGGCTTCAAGAAAGGTATAGACAGTAACACACTGATAGTATGGGATTTTAACACCCCACTGTCAAAAATGGGTAGATCTTCCAAACAAAACATCAACTATGATATTGTGTAACCAAACAGCACATTAGAACAAATGGACTTAACTGACATTTATAGAACCTATCATCCTAAAGAAGCAAAACACATATTCTTTTCAAATGTACAAGGAACATTTTCAAAGATAGACTACATGATAGGACACAAAACAAAACTCAACAAATTCAAGAAACTTGAAATCATAACAAGCATTTTCTCAGACCACAAGGGCTTGAAACTAGAAACCAACCACAAGGAAAAAACTCAAAAACATTCAAAGTCATGGATATTGAATGGCACACTATTAAACAATGAATGGGTCAATAATGAGACAAGAGAAGAAATCAAAAAGTCTCTGGAAACAAATGAAAATGAACACACAGCAGTCCCAAATCTATGGGACACAGTGAAGGCAGTCCTGAGAGGAAAGTTCATAGCAATACAGGCCTACCTCAAAAAGATAGAAACATTTTAAATAAATGACCTAGCTTTCCAGCTTCAAGAACTGGAGAAACAACAACAAACAAAGCCCAGAGTGAGTAGAAGAAAGGAAATAATCAAGATCGGAGCAGAACTGAATGGCATAGAGATTAAAAGAACATTTCAAAGGATCAACTAATCCAGGAGCTGATTCTTTGAAAAGATAAACAAAATCTACAAGACTTTTAGCAGACTCATAAAGAAAAAATGGGAGAGGAACCAAATAAATAATCTCAGAAATGAAAGAGGAGAAATAACAACTGCTATCACAGAAATACAAAGGATTATAAGAAATTACTATGAACAATTATATACCAAGGAATTTTGAAAACCTGGCTGAAATGGACAATTTCTAGAAAAATATAACCTTCCAAAACTGAATGAAGAAGAAGCAGAAAGCCTGTACAGACTGATAACAGCTGGTGAAATTGAAGCAGTAATCAAAAACTCCCAGCACACAAAAGCCCTGGACAGGATGGTCTCACAGGAGAATTTTATAAAACATTTAAAGAAGAGCTAACCCCTGTCTTTCTCAGACTATTCCAAAAAATCCAGGAAGAAGGAGACTCCAAAACTCTTTTGATGAGTCCAGCATCATCCTAATCCCAGAACCAGATAAAGAAACAACAAGGAAAGAAAATTACAGGCCAATATTGCTGATGAACATTGATGCTAAAATCTTCAATACTGGCAAACCTCATCCAGCAATACATTAAAAGGATCATCCACCATGATCAAGTGGGATTCATACCAGGTATGCAAAAATGGTATAACATTCACAAATCAATAAATGTGATACATCACATAAACAAAAGGAAAGACAAATACCACATTATCATATCAATAGATGCAGAAAAAGTATTTGATAAGGTACAGCACCCATTTATAATAAAAACACTCAGTAGGGTAGGAATAAAAGGGGCATACCTCAACATTATAAAGACCATACATGAAAAACCTACAGCCAACCTCATACTCAATGGACAAAAACTAAGATCTTTCCCACTAATTTGGGAACAAGACAAGGATGGCTGCTTTCACCACTTCTATTCAGCATAGTATTGGAAGTCCTAGCCACAGAGATCAGATGAGAAAAAGAAAGTAAAGGCACCCAAATTGGAAAGGAGGAAGAATAACTCTCATTGTTTGCAGATGACATGAGAATGTACATAGAAAACCCTATAGACTCCACCAATAAACTGCTTGATCTAATAAGTGAATTTGCCAAGCAGCAGGATATAAAGTCAATATTCAGAAATCAAAAGCCTTTTTGTATACCAACGATGAAATATCAGAATCAGAAAATAGGGGAAAAAAACTCTTTGCTTTAGCAACAAAAAAAATAAAGTACCTCAGAATAAACTTAAACAAGGAAGAAAAGACCTGTACACAGAAATCTATACAAAACTGAAGAAAGAAATTCAGGAAGGCACAAATAATTCGAAGCATGTACCGTGTTCATGGACCAGAAGAATTAACATCATCAAAATGTCCATACTACCCAAAGAAATTTATAGATTCAATGCAATCTTTATTAAAATACTAGTGACGTATTTCATAGACATATAACAGACATTTTAAAAATTTATATGGAACCATAAAAGACCCTGAATAGCTGCAACAATTTTGAGAAAGAAAAACAACATAAGAGGGATCATAATACCTGACATCAAACTATATTACAATCTGACTGCAATCAGAACAGTCTGGTATAAGACTGGTATAAGAACAGACACATAGATCAATGGAACAGAATAGAGAGTTCAGAAATAAATCCATGTCTCTATGGTCAATTAATATTTGACAAAGGGTGCAGAAGCACATAATGGAGTAAAACTAGCCTCTACAAGAAGTGATTTTGCTTTCCAAAAGCCACCAGATGGGTTTCGGTTAATATCTCAGCAGAAAAAATACTTAGAACATACAGAAGTGACACTCTTATTCAGTGAATTAGGAGAATAGTCTCAATGGTGTGATGTAAATATGATGAGGTTCAAAGTAGGGTAAATGATAGAAGCTGTGTCAAACAATATCAAAGCTAAGAATTTTATGAACTGACTGATGCTAGCCTGATGGAAAATGTACTATAATTTATAAATAAAGTAGTTTTATATTAAAAAAAAGAAGAAGTGATTTTGGGGGAGCTGGACAGCTACATGCAAAAAATTGAAATCCAACCACCAACTTACAGCATACACAAAAATAAACTCAAGATAGATAAAAGACTTAAATATAAGTCACGACACCATAAAAGTCCTAGAGGAGAGCATAGGCAGGAAACTCAGATATCCCACACAGCAACATTTTCACTGATATGTCCCCTAGAGCAAGGGACATAAAGGAAAGGATAAACAATTGGGACTTCATCAAAGTAAGAAGTTTCTTGCATGGCTAAAGAAAATATCAGCAAAATGAAAATGGAAACACCCATATGGGAAAATATATTTGCTAATGATAGCTCAGACAGAGGTTTGATCTCCAAAATATATAAAAACCTCACACATCTCCACTCCAGGAAGACAAACAGTCCAACTAAAAAATGGGCAAAAGTCCTGAATAGACAATTCTCCATGGAGGATCTACACAGGGCTCAGAGACCTAGGAAAGGATGCTCAGTATCACTAGCCATTAGAGAAATGCAAATTAAAACCACAATGAGATACCACTTCACACCAGTCAGAATGGCCATCATAAGCAGATCAACAAACAATTGGTGCTAGTAAGGCTGTGGAGAAAAGGAAAACCTAGCATACTGTTGGTGGGAATGCAGACTGGGGCAGTGACTGTGACAAACAGTCTGGAATTTCCTCAAAAAGCTAAAAATGGAACTCCCTTTTGACCCAGCAATTCCACTGCTGGGATTATACACTAAGAATCCCAGAACACCAATTCAAAAGAACCTATGCACCCCAATATTCGTAGCAGCACAATTTACAATAGCCAAGTGTTAGAAGCAACATAAGTGCCCATCAGTAAATGAATAGATCAAAAAACTATGGTATATTTAGACAATGGAATACTACTCAGCAGAAAGAAAGAAAGAGTTACTAGTACAGAAAGAAATAGTTACTTATCCTTCGTGACAGCATGGATGGAACTGGAGAGCATTATCCTAAGTGAAATAAGCTAGGTGGTGAAAGAAAAATACCATATGATCTTACCTATAAGAGGAACCTAATTTGCAAAACAAGGAAGCAAGGAAAGTATGACCAGCAACATTGAAAGAAAGAAGAAACCCATAGGGATGAGAGGGAGGAAGGAGGGTGGTAGCAGAGAGGGGAAGGGGAATGGTCAGATCAAGGAGCAGGTGTGAAGAACATGTGGATGAAGCCAAGGTGAGGAAAGATTGAAGGGGGGAAGTGTGGCTTGGTGGGGCAGGGGAGCATGTTGGGGGATAAATGAAGACAAGTGTATTGGAACATTAAAAAAATTTTTAAAAAAATCTCATATGAACTAACGTTCTTACTCTAATGGTATCTCATACTCTCTTTGCCTTGGTTGTATTTTATGAAGAGAAGCAACAAGGGTGCTATTATATTTACATCTGCTTTCAAGTAGAAGAGTGTGGTCAGGAGCTGAGTCTCTGGAAATATTCTGCCTGGGTGTGTGATCTTAGGCAAATTCCTTAATTTGGCCATACCTTGGTTTCTTCACATGTTAAATGGAGATTCTAATAGCACCTACTCCATAGAGCTATTGCAAAGATTTACTGAATTATAGATAAAATTGTTTAGGATAGTGTCAGGTATGTAGTAAGCACACAGTAATTTTTGCTTCTTTTAGGATCATCATGTTAGTATGGCTACTGAATTGTGTTAAGCCTTGGATCTACCCATCAGACTTTTCTTCCATGTGGTTCACAGTTGAACAGAGTTGTTTGTATGCTCTGGTCTTTATAACATATACACAGATATGGATTAGCAAAATATAATCCCAGGTCTTCTCATTTGGATATCCTCTTTTGGAGATCAGGAATCCATCAGGCTATGTAGACACTGGTAAAAAAAAAAAAAAAAAAAAAAGAACTGAGAGTTGAGACCCTCTAGACATGGCTTCTGAGTCAGGGGTTCAGGCTGATTAATTGATTGTTATTATAATTTTTCCATTACTTTTTAGTTCCCTTATATGTTTTCTCCCCACCAGGTCCCCTACAAGCACCACACTGTTGTCCATGTCCATGCCAGGCTGATTTAAAACAGACCTTTTAAGCTAGACTGTCACAGACTTTTGATCTTATCAGCAGTATGCTATTAAAAACTTCAACCTCTATTGTTCTGAAGGGTGATTAGCTTCTCAGAATGGAAGGATGAGTGTTCTTAAAATTTCTACTAAGGCATATATATTTTTTAATTTTTTAATTTTTAAAATATTTTATTTATTTATTTTTGGGGCAAGGGAAAGAGAGAGAGAAAAACATCAATGCAGGAGAGAAACATCGATTGTTTGTCTCTTGCATGCTCCTAACTGGGGACCTGGCCCAAACCCAGGCTTGTGCCCTGATCAGAATCATACCAGTGATCTTTTGCTTTGCAGGATCATGATGCTCAACCCATTGAGTCATACCAGTCAGTGCTCTACTAAGGCACCTTAGTATCTTTAGAGTATTTTCTGATATCACTCTTTTCACTAGCCTCAATCATCAACACTGAATTTAGTCATTGTCTTACAAAACGTGAATGCTATCTTAAAGTATGTATTTTCTATTTGGTTGTATAGCCTGTAACATCTTGATCAGGTAGAGAAACAAACCTATTTTAGGTAGAGAGGGAGTATCCAGAAATAAATCATGTAATATATTGCTTGTGTTTCTCAACAGTACAAACAGCAGGGGTATGATAGCTGCTGTGTAATATCTGGTGGTAGTACCAGTGCAGAATCTTATTTCATATACATCTCAAAGACTTGTCCTTTGTATGTCCAATCTGCAGCATGCCTTTCACTTGTGGCCACTTTGCCATCTGTAGAAACTCTCTCAGGAAAGGAGCTGAGTGCATCTCTCCAGGTGTCAGGCAGGTATAATAGGAAAGTAATGTGGAGACTTTGGTGGGTTTTTCCCTTGATGTTAAAATCTTCAGGATTTCTCTCTGAGCTGTCAGAGAGGCAATGGTGAATTTGTATTGTAGGATTCCTCCTCCTTAAGAAAGGCTCTTTCTTCAGGTATGCTTTCTCTGACCCCTTTCTCTGTGTGAATCATCTTCTTTTTCATTAATTTTTTTTTTTTTTTTTTTACTTTTTTTTTTTTTCCAGGGAGAGAGCTCTATAGACAGTTTCAGGAAGAAATTTACTGAGCCCTGCTCCCCAGACTCTTTTACACTAACATTGATAAGACAGAAAGAAGATAACCCAGGGAGTCCATAAGAGTCAATGTGAGTGACTAAAAGGATGTGATCATTCCCTTAGTTGGGGGAAGTCTTGAAACAGTGACTAGCAGGCACTCATGGTTGGTTTTTTCTGTCTGTCCAAGGATCTCATTTGATGGTGAGCTGTGTGTGTGAGATAAGGCATGACTGGACAAGAAGGCCAATGGGCTTTCATGGTGGCCCTTTTGGGTTTACTTCCAACACATGTGTCTGCCTTATCACTTCTGTTGGCTGTTGGTTAGGCTATTTTCTTGCCATAAAAGGCTCAGTGAGACCTGAACTCTATTTTATCTACACCTCTGTCTAACAACATCATGATCCTATTGCACACATCCTTGGAATTAAGTGATTTCTTTAGAGTTTTGAGCTTTCATCTAAGAGTTTAGTCATCTTTTTCAACATTATTTCTAGTTAGTAGGAAACCAAACTTTATTTCTCTATTTTGATTTGCTTTTTCTTGAACTGTGATTTCCTCCGCTTGACTGAATGATTTTCTTATTAGACTCTTTCCCCTTCCAGAGGTTGTATTGAAGTTGGAGACCTCATGGGCTGTCTCTTGAGTTGTTCATGGCATAATGTCATCTTGATAGAACAATTACAGTGAACAAAGAATTTTAGGTGACATCTAACCAGAGACTTATAAACTATATTGTCACTTTGATTTCTATTTTATCACTTTTTGCTGTATTTTCTCTGCTTTGGTTACATTCCCCCATGTGGTTTTTAATACATCCCAGGTACTGAACTTTAAAAATATATTTGTGTGGTCAACATGTTACACCAGAATGGCCTCTCTTAATCTGGAGTGAGTTTGGGACTCAGTTTACATGTGTTTGTACCAATTCTTATTTCTACAATTCAAAGCCCTTTCTACTTTTATGGATACTACTAAGGAAAATATTCATATCCTGGTATTCAAATGATTAATGCACACACCATTTCATGGCTTCTGATATCTCCAGCTATAGATGAAAAATTCTTGGCAGGTATGCATTCCATTAGAAGTTGTGATAAAAATCAACTTCTATGTTTACTACTGATAAATGTCCAATTACTAATGCAACATTGGAAATCTTTTATAAGCTTAAAATAAAAATAACACACCCTTGACATCTCAGCCTTTTTCTCTGCAAAAACTCTACCTTAGGCCTCAAAGTAGCAAGGGTGGTGACATTGTTTTCCAGCAGAATTTTCAGCAATGCTAGAAAGGTTCTATTCTTCACCGTCCAGTCTTATAGCCATTAGCCAGGTGTGGCTGTTAAGCATTTGAAATGTGGCTACTGTGCCTGAGAACTAAAATTTTTATTTCATTTTATTAATTTAAAGAGTCACATATGACTAGTAGCTACCTATTGGAAAATTGTAATATTTATGAACAGTAGATTGATTATTGAGACTTCTATTAAGTTCTTAAATTATTCCCTTGTGTTTAAATCTGCCTTAAAAATTAATGGTGATAATAACACTTTTGGGTCCTTATTATATGCTGGGTATTGTCTGTATAACAGTTTTGACATGTATTACCTCATTTAATCTTTACCTCAAACTGTGTGGGAGGTACTATTACCATTTCTACTTTATTGTTCTTAAAATGGAGACAAAGAGAAAAGAAATAATGTGCCTAAAGTCACATGGGGAAGTAGAGTTGTAGCTGGAGGCCAAGTAAATCTGCTTGAGTGCTTTTCTGTCTCTATCAGACATTAAACTGTTTATGTCTTCCCTTTGTTTCCGAGTTATCTAAATAGAAGCTGTATTAATTCTCTCAGGCTGACATAATAACCCATACAAGTTGGGTGGCTTAGAACTCCAGGTATTTATCGTCTCACAGTTGTGGAGGCTAGTGTCCACAGAGCCATGCTCCCTCTGAACCAGGAGAGAGAATACCTCCTTGCCTCTTCCTAGCTGCTAGTGGTTTGCTGGCATTCTCTGACATCCTTGGCTTGTGAAGATGCATTACTGCGGTCCTAATCATTACATGGTGTTCTCTCTTTTCCTTTCTGTTTTCACGTGACTTTTTCATTATGAGGACGATAGTCATATTGGATTAGGGGAAAACTGTACTCTAGTATGACCTCATCTTCAGTAATTACATCTGCAATGACCTATTTCCAAATAAGGTCACAGTCTGAGTTACTACGGTTCAGGACTTTGACATATCTTTTTGGTGGAACACACTTCAACCCATAACAGAAGCCTATTTTATTTTGTTAAGATTGGGGAATTTTCTGCATTCTTCAATTTTTTTCCCTTTTATTATTTTTTGTCCATTATCATTTAATCCCCTTATACTGAGGTTTTATGGAAGCAGGGTGTCAAAAGGGAAGAGCACTACACTGGGAATCAGGAGACCTGAATTTCAATCCTGGTGCCTTAGTCCCACCGATCTTTGATTTTCTCATCTGAAAAATGGGGACAGAAAGATCAGTGGTCTGACCTCCCATTTTTCTCTTCTTTTTCTGGCCAGCCTTGCTAAACAACGGAAGTGTGGAGTCTGTGGGCAGCACAAAGGCCTTCCCTTCACAGTGGAGCTTGCCAATTAATGGCTGTTTCTCCCACATCTCTCATTCCCATGCAAGTGTCAGCACATAGCCCTCTCCACAACTTGAGGAGGAGGCAGGAAAAGGTGGTAACAGAAGCCAGCATGACTGCACCCACATTGGTTTTTAGGACTCCTGAGAACACTGTGGTATTGCACAATGGAGGGTCCCAGTGGAACAGAAGGAAGCAGTGAAGGTAGGGCACCTCTACCCAGCATGATGCCGCAGAGAGAAGGCTGAGCAAATGCCCCACTCTGGAGTCAGCTCAGAAGTCCCCAGCTGTATAATCAGAGGGAGGATTGACCCTCCTCTCTCTTCATCCCAATCATTTGCACTACTGTCACTGCAGAGTTAGATCTGTGTTCACTGAGCCCTCTTCTTCCCTTTTATTGATTGACGTAGAATTACACCAAAGGTGAGTGAGACTTTTTAAACAGTTTATTTCTTTGTTAAACCCATGGTCATTTTCACCTTTCTCAGCCTTAGCTATTTCCTGGGAAGCATGGAAGAAAATTTGACCCTTTCTTATGCCCAGATCAACAGCTGAACACTGGCACCTCCTCTGAAGTTAAGGAATAGTATGTTTTGTTTGTGCATGCTGCTTATCTTCCCTATGTCTACAGGTGGAAACCTCAAATGCTCCATGCAGATGTCAGGTGGCAATTCTTCCAAGTATCTCTTACTCAGTGTCCCTGCAGTAAGTGGTGTCATGTGTCTTCCATGATTCTGTCTCCTGGCAAAATTCCTGGGGTCAGTGACTCAAACCTTGCACTATTGTATTTCCTGTGTGTGACTTATCAAGTAGGAAAACACAGAGCATCTGTGGGCAAATAAGAAGGGTTTGGGACTATATCCATTCTTGTCTCCAAATTAGCTGTGCTCCAAATTATGCAAAGGGTCAGAATCCTAATTTTCATGAAATGTATAGGGTATTAAAAAGACAGAAACAAAAGATGTCCACCACGCTAGTTATTAGTTCTCATGGTCTGAGTGGACCTACTCAGATTGCTCAAGAATGTCTGTTTCCACCCTCCATAAGATGGTTTGTAAAGAAACTGACTTGCTCAGTAGCATCCAGTGATTTGAAGCATGTGTTTTTAAACGGGATTCTTTTTTAAATGGACATGCCTTAACTAGTCATGCAGCAAATCTTTGAAAGTAAAAACCATATTTTAAGAAAAAAGTCCTGTGCTTAGAATTCTTGAGGAAAATTTATCTTCTAGTTTGAGTATGTCAGCTTCCTAAAATGTACACTAACATTTTAGAGGAGTTTATTGTGTTAGTTTAATATTCAGCACTGGATTAAATTACATTTCAATGAAAATAACAAAAAAATTCTCTAATTAGCAGTTATTAAAGAAGGTTGGAATGAATTTCTTTCTCATATTTAAAAAGCTAGTGGAAGTCCATCAAGGAATGGCGTGATGGTGCGTGGCATTAGAAAACAAGATTTCTCTCCCATTTTTCTGTCACATGTGATTTCCTTTCCCATGTACATCTCATGGTCCAACATTGCTGGTCACCTTTAGTCATTGCATGTGTATTCTAACCCGCAGTAAAGAGAAAGGAGTGGCCAAGTGCATTCCTGCATTCTTTAGCAAACTTCCTACAGGTTGCATACACCATTTCTGCCTATATCTCATAAGCCACTTAGTTACAAGGCTATATGACTAGTTGTAAGGGGAGCCAGGGAACACAGGTTTTATTCCAGGTTGTCTTGTGCAGAGCTAAAAAACAACTGTTTTTTAGAGAGAAGGGTAGAAAGGATTTTAAATAAACAGTCAGTAGCCTCTCATCAAGCACTCTGCCCCACGCTACATGAGGAGCTGAATAAGAAGGCTGCCCCAACCTGGCCTAAAATTTTTTCCATTATCTAGTCTCTACTTACCTGTTAAGCCTGATTTTGAGGGGAATGTCTCAAATGTTAAGTTACTGATAACAAAGTTGTCTTTAATTAGACAGATGCTGCAGCATTGCTGTCACCAGTTTCCTGGTCTCTATATGGTTCTCTTTCTACCTGGCTGCTTCCACTTTTAGTGCAGCAGGTCCCAAAGAAAGGAAGACATCCCATTTTTGTGATCTATTCATCAATATACACTAAGTAAAGAAAGCCTTTTCCTCCACTCCTCCAGACCTATTCTGTAATTTTTGTACACTTTGTAATAAAAATATGGAAAGATGGCTTTGAAACAAAAATGTCCTCATTATTTTTCTGACACTTTCATCAAATATCCCTTTATTCCCTAAAAGAAGGGTTGGCTCTATCTGGGCCTCCATCTCTCTCATCTATTTTAGGAAACTAGGTTTGTCAGGAGACTGTTGACTTATCTTCTCATATGTTGTTTTTCAAGTTTTTAGTAAGTGAGCAAATGTCATTGGACTCATTCTCCTTTCCTTTTCTGAGGGAAATGTTCTTTCTGTCTCTATGGAAATGCTCCTTAAGTGCTGGCAGTATTTTTGGTAGAAGCCACTGATGTTTTCTGCTGTAGTGGCTTGTTTCTCCCTCCTGGAAATGTGAGGCATCATTATTTGATTGGGCCAGGTTCTCTGAGAATGTGTTCTATGTTTCTTCTAAACAGAAGATATCCCAAGATATCCCAAGAAAGATGAAGATACAAAACTCATGATGGAACTTAAGATGAGGGATGGTTTTCAAGCCACCCCAGCTCAGAGGATGAAGCTCCACATTGAGTCTGAGGAAACTCAGGGAAGGAATATCACCCCAGGTAAGATGTGGCAACTACCAGTATTCCATGTGATGGGCGAGTATTTCTAAACATGATTAGAAGTCAAAAATGAAGGCTCTTGGGGGTGAACTGGTACATTAATCAAGGGAATTGGGATCTTCATGCTTTCTTTAGACAAGTTAGAATAAATTAAAGTAAAAATCAATCCATCATGGTTGCTCAAAGGTACAGGCACCTTGCCTGGAAAATGAAAAGTGAAGGAAAGGAATTTTGTCTGGTGGTAAGGCATGTTGCTCCTAAACCAGCTGAATTAATGAGTGCCTGGAAGAAGTCTGGCAGCCAAGTGAGTGGCTGGCTTGTTAGTATCACTCTAGTGGTTGGGGAATTTGAGATAAGGAGAAAAGAGAGGGAGGACTGGGGCATTATACACTAAGAGAGAGCAGACTGTATTGGAAGCCCATGGGAGCAAAGAGCTTACATGTCTTTAAAAAAAAAAATGACCTGACTTGCAACAAAGATTGATGGTAAGAGAAGAAAGAAAAGGGAGGGACCCTTGAAAGAGATTTTGCCTTGATCAGAGGGTAATTTATTTACTGTTTAACATGGCAAGTGATGCAAAATGAGACTCCTAAGTTGGAAAGGGGGATTTCAGGTTTGGCAATCAATTAGAGGCTTAAAGTAGAGTTTTCTGAACCTGTAGGCCAAACAGGTATGGCAGTTTAGCAGTTTGCATATTAGGACTAATTAACCTACCGCTGTGTGGGAGAAGAGACATCAAGTTACTGACATTGCACATGAATTCAGAGATAGAATATGGAAGATTTTAAACAAAAACAAACACAGTACAGTGCCAAAAATGTTAGGAGGACGGTTTCTGGGCCACAGAGTGGAGTAGGTTTACATCAAAATAATAATTCTCATTTTCTGAGGTTTAACCGAGTGTATTATTTGAATTAATCCTTATAATTAATTGCATTAGACTGCATTACAGATGGATAGTCTTAGGCTCATAAATGTTAAATGATGTGACAAGACCACACAGCTAAGATGAAGAGGGCTGAGACTGGAGATACCCCAGTGAGAGGTCAAGCTCTTAAGCACTACCTCTCCCATGGAATTCCTAAGGGACAGTATATGTGTATGAAGATCAAGGTGAATGTGTTCTGCTTCAGACAGAGGTTAAAGGACAAAAAAAGATGTTGAAAACCATGCTGTTTCATTTCTTGACTCCATTACCTCAGATGACTGGCCTGATCTTTCTTTGCTTTGTGTTTTTTCCCTTCCTTTATTGGTACCTGCCTCTTAGACTGTGGTTTTGATCTACCTCTTCATCTGCTTTGCTTTTTGTTTACATCCAAGCAGTCAACATGGAATCGTGGTTAAAGGTGTGGCTTTTAAAGCTGGGTTGCCTGGGTTCATATCCCGGCTTTGTGACTTGATTAGCTGCGGTGAACTTGGTGCTTCACTCTCCTCACTTGTTTTAGTTTTTTTTATGGCTTTATAATAAACCACCCCACAACTTAGTGGCTTAAAATAACCACAACCACTTAGTTGCTCACAATTCTGCTAGTTGGCTAGGGCTTGGCATGGGTGGTTCATCTCTGATCCATGTGGTGCTGGCTGGTGGGGCTTGACTTGAGCTGGAGGAACCAAGATGACCTTATTCACATGACTGAACCTCAGCTAGGGAGGCTAGAACAACAGGGGACTGAATGACCTCTCTTTCTGTCTCTCCATGATCTCTCATCTTTCAACAATATGGTCCCAGCTTTTTTACATGGTGGCTGGGTTCCAAGAGGGCCAAAGCAGAGCCTTCCAAGTCTTTTAAAGGTGTAGACCCAGAAGTCACATAGCATAATTCCAGCTGCATTTTACTGGTGAAAGAAAGCTATGAGGCCAGAGCAGGTTCAAGGTAGGGAGACTAGACTCCACCCTTGGTAGGAGGAATGGAATGTGTGTCAGGGGTGGATGTAATTGTAGGAGGCTATTTTTGCAGACAATCTGCCATAGGGAGGTAATTGGGTTGTGATGTAGCTAGTTCCTATTATTCTGACCACAATCTCATGAGCTCTCAGGAGAAAAGTGAAACAGGATATAGACTCTAGGATTCTGTTTTGAGATGAAATGAAGAATTGGACCAATGCGTGAATTCACTGGCAGTAAACCCTCATTATAAGACAAGTGTATGTGCTAAAGTAAAAAGTTAAAACATCTACCATTTAGGTGATGTTTATTTCCTTGTACAAGGCTTATTGTAGATGATGTGAAATATTTTCTGTCCAATGCTCTTTTAAAAATACATTTTTTAGGAACAAGATGGCTCCTGCAGTTTGGGGGATGACTCCAAACCAGGATCCTGGCAGCTGTCTTCTCAGTTCTCTCCCCAAAGTTACCATCCCCAGTCTCTCCTCAAGTGTCTCTACTCCACTCTGCTCCACCCCTTTTGCCAGAGTCAGGATGAAAAAAGTCCTCAAAGAGAAACGTTTTGCCAGTGTGGAAGAGGTGAAACAAAAATTGTCAGGAGCACTAAAAGGCTTCAAAATGAACAAGTTCAAAACTGTTTTGAGCAGTGGAAGAAACATCTTGATAGGTGTATTGCATCAAATGGAGAGTACTTTGAAGGTGACTGAAGTTTACACATATCCTCATGATGCTGAGAAGCTTCATTGATGACCTGTCCATCTCTAGTTTCAACTGTCTTAATCAGAAGTGTCCTTTTTGAGTGGGTGTCAACCAGAGGGAGTGAATCCAGGTTGGTTTCCCTCAAGTTCAGGGAAGAAAAGTTGGGAAGAGGCAGAGAAATCCTGCCCTCCTCGCCTTCCAGCAGCTTCCTGTAGGTGGCAATCTTAATGTCAAGAGCCATTTTAACATTCCGCAGGTCTTGGTATTCACGAAGGTGACAAGCCATTTCTTCCTTCATGTTCTGAATCTCATTCTGCAGGCGGCCAGTAGTGTCTGGGTAGTTAGCAACTTCAACAGCAAAGTTCTCTTCCATTTCACGGATCTGGCGTTCTTTTAAGTGCATCCACTTCACAGGTGAGGGACTGCACCTGTCTCCAGTACTCATTTGACTCCTGCTTCGCCTGGCGCAGGACATCATTGTTTTGGTTAGCAGCCTCAGAGAGGTCAGCAAACTTAGACCTGTACCATTCTTCAGCCTCCTGAAGGTTCATGGCAGTCACACTTTCATACCGCTGATGTACTTTGCACAGTGCAGCCCTGATGTCAGGCTTGGAAACATCCACATCGAGTTGGACATACTGCTCCTGAATCTGAGCCTGCAGCTCCTGGATTTCCTCATAGTGGAGTTTCTTCAGAAAGGCAATCTCTTCTTGCAAGGATTCCACTTTACATTCAAGGTCAAGACATGCCAAAGAAGCATTGTCAACATCCTGTCTGAAGGACTGCAGGGTACCCTCGGCTTCCTCTTTCTGAAGCATCTCCTGAAGCTTCTCCCGGAGCTGCATTAGGTCCTCCGCTGGTTTGTCGCTCTCCACCCTGGCTCAGGCCTTGTCGTTGGTGAGTTGGTCCTCCTGCCCGCGCAGCTCCCACATCTACTCCTCGTACAGGTTCCCCAGATGCGACTTGCCCTGGCCCTTGAGCTGCTCGAGCTCGGCCAGCAGGATCTGGTTCTGCTGCTCCAGGAAGTGTACCTTGTCAATGTAGTTGGCAAAGCGGTCCTTGAGCTCCTGCAGCTCCACCTTCTCGTTAGTGCGGGTGTTCTTAAACTCGGCGTTGATGGCCGTGAGCCAGTGAGAAGTCTATGAAGTCCTGCAGCAGCGGCACACCGGGGACACTGCTCTGCAGGCATGAGGCCGTAGAGTGTGTGTCATCTATTTCAGTAACACAAGAATCCATACTTAAAGCATGACACTTGAAGTCCGTTTTTCTGTTCTTTTATTTTTGACATGATAAGTATATACTGCTAACAAAAACAAAAACAAGTGATGGTATATTTGTTGGGTGGCACTTGAAACAGTTTTAAATTATAACTACATTACTGCAATTGGTAGTGTGCCAAGCAGCAGTGCAAAGTGATGAGAACATCATGCCTGTACACTCTCTGTTGCAACTCATCTCTGCTGATGTAGTGTGAACCATAGAAAATGCATCAGTACATAAATGAAAAAATGCGGCTGTGTTCCAAAAATACTGCACATATTTAAGTGTATGATTTGATAAGTTTTGACCTATGTATACACTTGTGAAACTATGGCCATGATCAAGATAATAAACACGTACATGACCCCCAAATTTTCCTCAAGCATCTTTGAAATCTCTTTCTCAACCACTTCCTGCCACCTCCTGACTCCTACCATCCCTCAGAAACCACTAATTTGCTTTCTATAATTATAGATTAATTTAGATTTTCTAGAATTTTACATATATGTAATCATATAATATACACTGTCTTCTCTCTTGTTTCTTTCACTCAGCATAATTATTGTGAGGTTCCTCTATGTTTCTGTGTGTATCAAGTAGTTCATTTCTTCGAATTTCTACAATGTATTTATAGACTCACTTACTGATACATTGGGCTGTTTCCAGTCCAGTGTAATTGTCTATTACAAAGAAAACTTTTATAAATATTCAAGTATAAATTTTTGTGTGTGAACATAAGTTGCATTTCCCTGGAATAAATACACAAGAGTATAACTGTTGGGTTACATATTTGGTTTTATAAGTGACTGCCAAATTGTTTTGCGGACTGGGTGTACCACCTTACATTAAGAACAGCAATGAAAGTAGGATTCATTTTCTGTGCATCCTTGCTAGTGTTTGTTGTTAGTGCTGTTTAAAAGTATTTTTTTAGGCCCTGACTGGTGTGGCTCAGTGGGTGGGGTATCATCCTGTAAACCAGGAGGTCACCTGGTTCGATTCCTGGTCAGGGCAAATGCCTGGTTGTGGGCCAGGTCTCCAGTTTGGGGTGTGTGAGAGGCAACCAATCGATGTTTCTCTCACACATCTGTGTTTTGCTCCCTCTCTTTCTCCCTCCTTTCTTGTCTCTCTAAAAATAAATAAAATCATTTAAAAAAATAGAACCAGAGACTTGGAAATAGAGAACAAACCTACTGTGACCAGAGGGGAGGAGGAAGGAAATAATAGGGCAAAGGAGGGGAAGGAGCAAGCAAAGGGACATAAACAGAGGACTGACAAGAATGGACGATGGGAGGGATTGACTGTGGGAGGGAGTGGGGTAGGGTGAGCAATGGGGAAAAGGTGGGACAACTATAACTGAACAACAATAAAAAATACTTTTTAGCTATTCCAATAGATTTGTAGTGATAACTCACTGAGGTTTTAATTTGCATTACCTTGATGGCTAGTGATGTTTAACATCTTATGTATTTATTTGCCATCTATATATCTTCTTTGGTAGAGGTTTGTGCATGTTTCTGCCAAATTTCTAAGTGGATTTTTATTTATTTTAAGGTGATTTTTTTCTTTTGTATTACATTTATTGGGATGACATTGGTTAATAATATTATGTTTCAAATTTACATTTCTATGACATATGATCTTCATATTGCATGTGTGTCCACCACACAAAGTCGGTCATAGTCCAAGGTTGAGTTTTGGTGCATATTATATATATTCAATACAATATTGTAAGATATGTTTAAAAATATTTTCAACCTCTATATAATTTGACTCTTCCAGGAGTAGTCTTTTTATTTTGTTGATGGTTTCCTGTGCAAAAATTTTTAGTTTGATGTAGTCCCATTTGCTTATTTTTTTCCTTGTTTCCCTTGCCTGAGGAGATATATCAGATAAAATATTGCTGCAAGCAATGTGTGAAAAAAAATAATAAAAATATTCTTTTTTATATTGTCTTAGACTTTGGCTTCAAAGCCTTTGTGTGTGTGTGTGTGTGTGTGTGTGTGTGTGTGTGTGTCCTATTGATTGTGCTATTACAGTTGTCTCAATTTCCCCCCTGTGCTCTCTCCAAACTGGTACCTCTCCATTCCCTTTGGCAATTCCCCCTCCTTAATTCATGTACATGGGTCATGCATGTAAGTTCTTTGGTTGCTTCGTTTCCTATACTGTTCTTAACATCTCCCTGTCTATTCTGTACCTAACAAATTGCAGTTCTTAATCTCTTCACCTTTTCACTATTCTCCTCATATTCCCTCCCAACTGATAACCCTCCAAATGATCTCCATATCTGTGATTCTGTTTCTGTTCTGCTTGTTTGCTTAGTTTGTTTTTTAGATTCAATTGTTGACAATTGTGAATTTATTGCCATTTTAATGCTCATCATTTTGATCTTGTTTTTCTTAAATAAGTCCCTTAACATTTCATATAATAATGGCTTGGTGCCAATGAACTTTCATTTTACCTTTTCTGAGAAGCCCTTTACCTTCTTTTCAATTCTTTTTTTTAAGTCATTTTTTAAAATTTTATTTTAATTTATTTTTTCAAATACATTTGTCTCTGCCTCCCCACCCACCACTTTTCCTTGCCCCCTCCCTCCTTACCTCCCTCAGCTCTTCCCCTTTGGTTTTGTCCATGAGTCCTTGCTATATGTTCCTTGACTTTCCCCTTCCCTTCCTTTTCCCTGCCCGCCCTCCCTCCTTCCCTCTTGTCTCTGTGGATTCCTTTTCCTTTCAGTGTTGCTGGTCTTATTTTCCTTGTATCATTGTATTCTTGGTTAGGTTTGGCTTATAGATGAGATCATATGGTATTTGTCTTTCCCCTCGTGGCTTATTTCGCTTAGCATAATGCTCTCCAGTTCCATCCATGCTGTCGTGAAGTTTAGTAGTTCTTTTTTTCTTTCTGCTGCGTAGGATTCCATTGTGTATATGTACCATATTTTTTGATCCAATCAGCTACTGATGGGCATTTAGGTTGCTTCCAACACGTGGCTATTGTAAATTGTGCTGCTATGAACATTGGGGTGCATAGGTTCTTTTGTATTGGCATTTTGGAATTCCTAGGGTATAGTTCCAGCAGGGGAATCACTGGATCAAAAGGCAGTTCCATTTTCAGCTTTTTGAGGAAATTCCAGACTGCTTTCCACAGTGGCTGCACCAGTCTGCATTCCCACCAACAGTGGACTAGGGTTCCCTTTTCTCCACAGCCTCGTCAGCACCTCTTCTTTGCGGATCTGTTTATGATGGCCATTCTCACCGGTGTGAGGTGGTACCTCATGGTGGTTTTAATCTGCATTTCTCTGATGGCTAGTGATGCTGAGCATCCTTTCAAATGCCTCTGGGCCCTCTGTATCTCCTCCTTGGAAAAGCGTCTGCCCAGGTCCTATGCCCATTTTTTGATTGGATCGTTTGTCTTCTTGGAGTGGAGTCGAGTGAGTTCTTTAGATATCTTGGAGATCAAACCTCTATCTGATGTATCATTAGCAAATATATTTTCCCATATGGTTGGCTCCCTTTTCATTTTGCTGATGTTTTCTTTTGCCGTGCAGAAGCTTCTTATTTTGATGAGGTCCCACTTGTTTATTCTTTCCTTTATGTCCCTTGCTTTATGAGACATATCAGTGAAAAAATTGCTGCATGGGATATCTGAGAGTTTCCTGCCAATGTTCTCCTCTAGGACTTTGATGGTGTTGCGACTTATATTGAAGTCTTTTATCCATCTTGAGTTTATTTTTGGGTATGGTGTCAGCTGATGATCCAATTTCAATTTTTTGCATGTAGCCCTCCAGCTCTCCCAACACCATGTGTTGAAGAGGCTATTATTGCTCCATTTTATGCTTCTGCCCCTTTTGTCAAATATTAGATGCCCATAGAGACCTGGGCTTATTTCTGGGCTTTCTATTCTGTTCCACTGCTCTATGGGTCTGTTCTTGTACCAGTACCAGATTGTTTTGAGTATGGTGGCTTTGTAGTCGAGTTTGATGTCCGGTATTGTGATCCCTCCTACTTTGTGTTTCTTTCTCAAAATTGCTGCTGCTATTCGGGGTCATTTATGGTTCTATGTAAATTTTTGAAATGTCTGTTCTATTTCTGTGAAATACGTCATTGGTATCTTAATAGGGATTGCGTTGAATCTATAAATTGCTTTGGGTAATATGGACATTTTAATGATATTAATTCTTCCAATCCATGAGCACGGTACATGCTTCCATTTATTTGTGTCTTCCTTAATTTCTTTTTTCAATGTTGTATAGTTTTCTGCATACAGGTCTTTTGCGTCTTTGGTTAAATTTATGCGTAGGTACTTTATTTTTCTTCTTGCTATATCGAATGGTATTTTTTTTCTGATATCTTCTTCTATTGCATTGCTGGTGTACAAAATGCCTTCGATTTCTGAATGTTGACTTTGTATCCTGTTGTTTTGCCAAATTCACTTATTAGGTTGAGGAGTTTTTTGGTAGAGTCTACACGGTTCTCTACGTACACTATCATGTCATCTGCAAACAATGATAGCATTACTTCCTCCTTTCCTATTTGGATGTCTTCTATCTCTTTCTCTTGTCTTACCGCTGTGTCTAGGACTTCCAATACGATGTTGAAAAGAAGCGGTGAGAGCGGACATCCTTGTCGTGTTCCCGATCTTAGCGGGAAAGCTTTCAGTTTTTGCCTGTTGAGTATGATATTGGCTGTAGGTTTTTCATATATGGCCTTTATTATGTTGAGGAATGCCCTATTTATTCCCATTTTGCTGTGTGTTTTGATCATAAATGGGTGCTGTACCTTATCAAATGCTTTTTCTGCATCTATTGAGACGACCATGTGGTTTTTGTCTTTTCTTTTATTTATGTGATGTATCACATATACTGATTTGTGTACATTGAACCATCCCTGCATGCCTGGGATGAATCCCACTTGATCGTGGTGGATAATCTTTTGAATGTATTGCTGGATACGGTTTGCCAATATTTTGTTGAAGATTTTAGCATCTATGTTCATCAGTGAAATTGGCCTATAGTTTTCTTTCTTTGTAGAGTCCTTATCTGGGTTTGGGGTCAGGGTGATGCTGGCCTCATAGAAAGAGTCTGGGAGGTTTCCCTCCTTTTTGATTTTTTGAAATAGTCTGAGAAGGACAGGGGTTATCTCTTCCTTAAATGTTTTGTAAAATTCTCCTGTGAAACTGTCCGGCCCAAGGCTTTTGTGTGCTGGGAGTTTCTTGATTACGGCTTCAATTTCCCCAGCTGTTATTGGTCTGTTCAAGCTTTCTGTTTCTTCCTCCTTCAGTGTTGGACGATTATACTTTTCTAAAAATTTATCCATTTCATCACGATTTTCAAATTTCCTGGCATATAATTGTTCATAGTAGTTTCTGACAATCCTTTGTATTTCTGTGGTCAGTTGTTATTTCTCCTCTTTTGTTTCTGATATTATTAATTTGGGTTCTCTCCCTTTTTTCCTTGATGAGTCCACTTAAAGATTTGTCAATTTTATTTATCTTTTCAAAGAACCAGCTTCTAGATTGGTTGATCCTCTGAATTGTTTGTTTTGTCTCTATGTCATTCAGTTCTGCTCTAACTTGACTATTTCCTTCCTTGTACTTGCTCTGGGATTTATTTGTTGTTGTTTCTCCAGTTCTTCAAGGTGTAGTGTTAGGTCTTTTATTTGAAATGTTTCTATCTTTTTCAGGTAAGCCTGTATTGATATGAACTTCCCTCTCAAGACCACCTTTGCTGTGTCTCATAGGTTTTGGACTGTTGTCTGTTCATTTTCATTTGTTTCCAGAAATTTTTTGATGTCTTTTCTTATCTCATTCTTGACCAATTCATTGTTTAATAGCGTACTATTCAGTCTCCATGAGTTTGCAAGTTTTTGAAGGTTCTCTTTGAGGTTGATTTCTAGTTTTAAGCCCTTGTGGTCCGAGAAAAAGTTTGGTATTATTTCAATTTTCCTGAATTTGCTGAGGTTTGCTTTGTGTCCTATCATGTGGTCTATCTTTGAAAAACTGCCGTGAGCATTTGAAAAGAATGTGTATTTTTCTTTGGGATGTAAGGTTCTATATATGTCAGTTAAGTCTCTTTGATTCAGTGTGTCATTCAGCGCCACAATATCCTTATTGATGTTTTGTTGGAAGATCTGTGCATTTTTGACAGTGGGGTGTTGAAATCCCCTACTATCAGTGTGTTGCTGTCTATATCTTTTTTGAAGTCATCCAACAATTTCCTTATAAGCTCCGGGGCTCCTATATTGGGAGAGTATACATTTACAATGTTTATGTCTTCTTGATAGATTCTTCCTTTGAGAATTATAAAGTGCCCCTCTGGGTCTCTCTTTATGGCCTTTGTTTTGAAATCTACTTTGTCTGATACAAGTATGGGAGCCCGGTCCTTTTTCTCTTGCCCATTTTTTTGGAATATTCTTTTACTTTCCCTTTACTTTCCCTTTACTTTCAATCTATGTAGGTCTCTTGCTCTGAGGTGGGTCTCTTTTAGGCAACATATGTATGGGTCATGTTTTCTTATCCATTCAGCTACCCTGTGTCTTTTGATTTGGGCATTTAGTCCATTCACATTGAGAGATATTACTGATAGAAACTTACTCATCTTTTCTCTTTGTACCTGTGTTCCTCTCTGTCTCATTCTTTTCCTTCATCTGCTTAAACCAGTCCCCTTAGCATATCTTGGAGTGCTGGTTTGATAGAGATGTATTCTTTTAGTCTTCTCTTGACTGGGAAACTCCGTATTTCCCCTTCTATTTTAATGGAGAGCCTAGCTGGGTAGAGCAGCCTTGGCTGTAGGCCCTTGCTTTTCATGGCTTGGAATATTTGTTGCCATTCCCTTCTGGCTTGTAGTGTTTCTGTTGAGAAGTCAGCTCCTAGGTGTATCGGGGCCCCCCTTGTATGTTACTTTCTCCTTCTCCCTTGCTGCCTTGAGGATTCTCTCTTTGTCTTTGACATTTGCCATTTTAATGATGATGTGTCTTGGAGTGGACCTCTTTGAGTCTCTCTTGAGTGGGGTCCTCTGTGTCTCCTGGATCCATGAGAGCCTTTCTCTCCTCAAATTAGGGAAATTTTCCATCCTTACTTTTTCAAGGAGGTTCTCTATCCCTTTCTCCTCTTCTTCTCCTTCTGGTATCCCTATTATGTGGATAGTATTGCGTTTCAGGTTGTCCTGCATTTCCCTGAATGCCTCTTCATTCTTTTTGAGTTATTTTTCCATTTCTTGTTCTTTCTGGGAGCTTCTTTCTACCTTATCCTCTAACTCACTGATTCGATCCTCGGCTTCATCCAGCCTGCTTTGGATTCCTTCTACTGTGTTCTTCAATTCAGAAATGGTATTCTTCATATCCTCTTGTGTCTTCTTGATAGTTTCTATGTCCTTTTCCAGGCTGATATAGTTTGCTGTAAGATCCTGACAGTTTCTCTGCAGTTTCTCATAGTTTTCTTTGAGCTGGCTGATCTCATTGAGCTTCCTTAGAACCATTGTTTTGAATTCAGTATCTGATAGATCCCTTGCCTCTATTTCATTGAGCTCTCTCTGTGGGGAGTCCCCTTTTCCACTTTTTTGGGGGGAACTTCTTTTTCCTCCCATTTTTGTGAGAGGCTGTTAAGTATTTTTGTCCTTTTCTTTCTGGGCCTGCCTCTAATGATGTCAGTTGTTGACCCTATATGACCTTGGGTTGTTTGTTTGAGCCTTCCAGGAGTCTAATGTCTGTGTCTGACTCCTGCTTGGAGCAGCTCTGTGACCCTTTTGGTCAGGGGTGGGCTATTTTTTGGGATTTCTCTGCGCTCTCACACAGGCTCCTTGAGCACGTTCCCAGCGCGGCAGGATCCCCTGTCCACCTGGGCTCGCATGTGCTTGCCCCAGACCAGGGGGCTTATTCGTGACCTTGGGTACTCATCTGGCCCCCCTGGCCAGTGAGCTTCGCGGCACTGGTCAGTTTAGGGTCTTCTATTGTATATTTTCCCCGCTTTTGGCTCTTTGGGTGCATTGCTTGCCCTCGCCAAATGGGGACTACGGAAATGGGAGGAAGTCAGCTCCAGGACTCGCCAGTTAATCCTGTCTCTGGTGTCTCCTCCAGGGACTCTGGGCAGCTCTACTAATTTTGTGGGCTGCTCCGCAACCGAGGGCTGGTGGGTTAATTTACGCCTGCCCTTGCCGCTCTGTGCATTCCCTCGCAGGCCGTATGGGTGCCAATCTGTGGGAGGCCTTGCCAGCCAGTGCAAGCGTTCACCAGCCCGTGCGGATCCCACACACGCTCGCCAACCCTCGCTGGTCACTCAGCGCAAGTGTACGCGCCTGCACTGGGTGTTTGGGGGCGTCTATGTGTGCTTTTCGGCTTTTGTCTCTTTGAGGGTGTGACCTTTTCCCGCACAATGGCGACTACGGCAAGGAGAAGGAGTCAGGACTCCCCAGTTCCTCCTCCCGTTCTTTCCCCAACGCCTCCGTTTCTAGTCTCTCCTCAGGGGTCTCTGGGCAGTTCTGTGACCCCTTTGTCCAAGGATCCACCACCTGTGCTGACTGTGTTTCAGTTGCAGGCAGTCTGGTTCATGCAGGCCCCGCTTCTGCCTCTTTGGGGTCGCTCCTTTCCAGCCCACAATGGAGACTACAGAACAGGGAGCAAGTCGGGACTCCCCGGTTCCTCTTCCTGTTCTTTCCCCAACGCCTCCGTCTCCAGTCTCTCCTCAAGGCTCTCCAGCCTGTCTGCACTTAGCCGCCCCCCGTCCCCCAGCTCACACGTGTACAAGCTGTGTGCAGAGCGCACAAAAGGCAGGTTAATTGATTCTCTTATGCCTGAGCAAGATGGTAGCTGCAGAGTGGTAGGCGTGCCATCACCCGGGCTCTACCGGCTGCCGTGTCAGTTCTCTTCACAAAGTTTTCCTCACCAGTCTTTTCCCAGGCACCAGCCCACCCCACTGCCGCCTCTACCCAGAGATCAGGGAGGGTGGCTGCCACTGCAACTTTTGCGTTGGCCCTTTAAATGTCTCTTTGCATCTCCAGCCACCTGTCTCTGGCAGAGAGCGCCCCTAAGCTTTTCGGGCTTGCGTTTTGTCTGTATTTTCTTGGTTTCAGCTGCTGTAGTTTAGGGGTCCCTGTTTATGATTCAGACCCCGTTCTTCTCAGGGGAAGCTAACTGGCAGTTTCAATGTCCCTCTGGTGCCAGTGCCCATGGGCACCCAGCCCACCCTCTGGAGCCTCCACCGCACTTCTTACCCATTGGGTTGTGTGAGAGTCGAATCCACTGTCCACGGCACCAAGGGCTCCTCTCCCACTATCGTTCCATTGTTTTCCAGGTGATTACTCCACTATTTAGTTGCAATTCCAGTTTGGTCTTGGGAGGAGGTCAGGGTGACTACCATTCACTCCTCCGCCATCTTCTCTCCTGACTTTTTAAAAATCTGGTTTTCAATTCTTAATGATAGCTTTCCTGGATAGTGTAATCTAGGTTGTAGGTCCTAGCTTTTCATCACTTTGTATGTTTCTTGCCAGTCCCTTCTAGCTGGCAAAGTATCTTTTGAGAAGTCAGCTGACAGTCTTATGGGAACTTCTTTGCAGGTAACTAACTGCTATTTTCTTACTGCTTTTAAGATTCTCTTTATCTTTAACCTTTGGCATTTTAATTATGATGTGTCTTGGTTTGGTCCTCTGTGTTCATTTTATCTGGGATTCTCTGTGCTTCCTGGACTTGTATGTCAATGTCCTTCACCAAATTAAGGAAGTTTTCTTTCATTATTTTTTCAAATAAATTTTCAATTTCTTGCTCTCTCTCTTCTCCTTCTGGATCCTTATGATTCAAATGTTTGTATGTTTGAAGTTGTCCCATAGGCTCCTAAGCCTATCTTTATTTTTTTAAATTTTTTTTATTCTTTTTTCTTCTTGCTGTTTTGATTGAATGTTTTCTTATAGTCTGCATAATTCATTTGATTCTTGGCTTCATCTACCCCAGTGTTGATTCTCTGTAAGTTCTTCTTTATTTCACTTTGTGTAACCTTCATTTCTACCTAGATCTTTTTTATGCTGTTGACATATCCATTGAGTTCCTTGAGCATCCTAATAACCAGTGTTTTGAACTACACGTCTGATAGACTGCTTATTTCCATTTTGCTTAGTTCTCTTTCTGGAGTTTTATTCTGTTCTTTCATTTGGGCCATAGTTCTTTGTCTCCTCATTTCGTCACCTTTCCTGTTTCTACATATTAGGTGAGCTGCTTTGAATCAGTCTTAGTAGCGTGGCCTATTGCAGAAAAGAGCACTGGTAAGTTAGGTTGGTCAGAGCTTTAGGTAATCACTGGAATGGGGAAACACATGTTAACCAGGTTGATAGAGTCTCTGATATGGTGTTGCCACTCTGTGGCTCTGTGTGGGGGATGGCTTGGAGAGGGGTCAATGCTGCTGCCTGGCCTCTGGAGTTTTTCCCAGGAAGAAGCTGTCCCCTGGCACTTGCTCTGATGCCAAACACTTCAGTTTCTCCCCATATGCCACTGGTGCCCCTCCAGCTGTTACTGCAGTGCTAGATCCCAGAGGGAATTAGTGTGTGTAAGTCCTAACTCTGTTGAGGGCTCTTTAAGAGGAGACACTTGAGAATCTTGCAGTTTCTTCTAATGCCCCAACCCTCACTGGTTTTCACAGCCAGAAGTTATGGGGACTTATCTTCCTGGCACAGAAATCCTGGGCTGGATGGTCTGGTGTAGGGCTGGGATCCCTCGCTCCCGAGGTATCAGTCCTAATATTTATCTACCACATGGGTCCGGTACTGCCTATTCCATGTCTCCTTTCTCTGCTCCTCCTACCCAGCTGGATGAATGTGACTTCTTTAATTTCTTGCTGTCAGATTTCCATACGGCTTGATTTTCTGATGATTCTGGGTGATAGTTGTTTTGTAGTTCAGTTGAAATTTTTGCTGTGGTTGTGTGAGGAAGTGAGTCATGTTTACCTATACCTCCCTCTTGACTGGAAGTCTGGGTGTCCAATGCTCTTGACAAAGCTAGTATCACAGCATATTACATGTCATAAACACATGCACACAGTCAGTGCAGGTACATCCATGGCCTCGGTTGCTAAGATGTATCACAACTTCTGGAGAGGAGCACTTAAGTGATGGGACATAAAATCACCCAAGATAGTATTAAACAGGAAGGAGACTCAGCAAATACAGTAAGTTAAACATCTTGAATGTCATGTCTTGTTATAGAGATAAGAACAGATTCACTTTTTCATTCCATGTGTAACCTTGTGGAACTCCTCTGTAAAGCATTCCATGCTCCATCAGACACAGAGTTAAGCACTAAATTCTCTAGGCCACTTCCATGGAGGAACTTCATATGCCCTCCTGACTTACATGAGCTCAAGTGCACACAACCCTCAGTGGATGAAATTAAGGCAGGCATGCAGGGAAAACATGAAGGAAGAATGAGAGAATGATTTCAGGGGTTTTACCTATACAGACATTGACATCTGACACTTTGTTCAGGAAGTAGTTGAGACTTCCTCAGTATTCTGGAGGAATTGAAGGATAATGTAAAGGTCATGAGAAACATTGATTATTGCTGTGTTTTCTGGATCATTTAGAGCTAATGCAGATTATGCAAAACATTTATTTTTAGACACTAATAATATTTTCGTAAGATCAGTCTCTACTGCTATACTTCTGTTGTAGCTGCACTTAGCATAATATATTGTATTTTTTTTGTCTCTATTATTTGGACATAAGTTGAGGTAACAGAGATACTCCTTAAAATATGGTGGCTAAAACAAGATGCAAGTTTTATTGTTCTGGCACAGAACAAAGAATGAACAGTCCCAAGTGACTGTACCTTCCTAAACATGGAACTTCTATCTTTGGATCCAAGAAAGTAGCTTTAGTTATTGTTATCTCTCAGAGTTGCATGCATCATTGCTGCTGACATCCCATTGGCCAGATTTTGTCATATGCCCATATCTGATTAAAGGGAGGTGAGAAAATGTAGTCTCTAGCAAAGGTGACATCATGTCCTGTTAACACTTTGGTGGGTGAATGAAAATTCCATTATTAATGGAAAAAGTGAAAAATTGATGCTGCAAGATGATTTATACTCCTACTCCTCAGTACACTGTGAGCTCCTTGAGGAGCAATACTTTTATTCATTTGCAAAAAGCAGATGCTCATTAAATGTCTGTTTAATTCAATCAATGCAAAATATTACTGCATAGTCTTTTCCTGAATGTGGATTTATGCTCATATGTGTTTCTTAGGACATCACATAAAGCTCATATAGCAGCTTGCACATATTAGGCATTCATCTATAGTCAACAGGTATTTACAAAGTACCCACTGTGTGCCACATACTTTTTCTATGCTCTGAGGATACAGCAGAGAATAAGACTGACATATAATCCTTAACTTCCAGGATCTTTATACAGAGAGAAAAGCAGATATTTAATAAACACTTCTAACTAATTAAGTATATAATTTTAAGAGTTTAAAGTACCACAAAGGAAAAGCTTAGGATGCTTTGGAATATACATTAGGAATTACAACTTGGGCCAAAGAGTCACAGAACCCTCTATAACAACACAAATAATCTAACAATCAAATATCTCACAGAGAACTCCAAAGCAGCATCATGTCACTAAGCCTGCACCCTTATACTCATAACAGTTCCTGAAGTGTTTGCTATCCTCCCAGAGGCAAACTGCTTTGAATCTGAACCAGTGACTAGAAGTAAGTGCATCTGAGCAATGTTTGGTAACAGACCTTGTGGTTCATCTTGCCAATCTCTATTTGAAAATCACAAATTTTAGACAAACACAATGGTTTTATCCCATGTTGAATTTGATTAACCTTTGAAGGGGTCTAACACATACTTGGGAAGAGAAAGCAGTAATTTGTGGGCACCTCTTTTCCACAAAGAAGTTGCCCTTTACCTACTAGCAAGGATAGTCTTTCCCCAAGACTTTGAAATTCAGACTTTTGTTACTGGTCTAGAGACCACATTTCAAGCAGTGGGTGTGAATGGTTCACCTCCCCAACTTGGTTTTCTTCTTTCTTAAGCACCATAGTGGTCACTTGGACCATGATGCTAAGAACCCAAACTTTGTGGAAGAATGGTGTCTTTCTTGAATAAGAAACTTGATGATCTATAGAGAGAACACTGTCCTCAAAGTCAAAAGACTCTTATTTCAGTTCTCAGCTATTCTTCTGATTCACTCATCTGGTGATCTTTAGCCATTCTGGTTATGACTCCAGCCCATTCCCAGTTCTCACAAACTCTGAGGACAGGGTATATAATGTTTATACTCCCTGAGCTATTAGGAAGGCAATAGCTATGAGTAATTATGACTATGGAAGTCAATCAGTCATATCCACTTATTCACTGTAACTTTTAATCTGAAAGAAAATATCAAACATAGATTGTAGAATCAGATAAGCACAGGTGTTAAGGACCTGCTCTGTCACTTTTAACTGTGTGAACTTGATCAAGTTCCTTAACCTCTCTGACAGTTTCCTTATCAAAGAAGAATAATAAAACAGCACTTTCCTCTGATTACTGTGATGGTTAAATAAGTCCACACATGGGGAGCATTTAGCACAATGCTTGACACTCAGTAAACACTCAGTAAAAGGCAACTTTCAAATTTATTTAAATTATTAGTAAATAATAATAATGTGCAACTGAGTGAGCTCTTAGAAACATCCTGACTGACCTGGTTTGGAAGTCTCAGCGAAGAACAAATTAAAGAGAAAATTCTGTACAAGCAATGAAGTTGTGATAGAATGCAGTGTAGATGAGCTCTGCACTCTGAATGCCACTGTTTGGAGGGTGTGGCATGTGGAATTGCTTGAGAAATCTTTCAAACAAGGAAACTTAGAAATTAGAAATTATTTGATAGTTGCTAGAACTCTTATGTAACAGTATTTCCTGACTTCCTTCCCATACAAAAAAAGAGGGGAGGGGAAAGAAACCTCTTATTCCTTTTCAATAGAATTTCCCCTGCCTCACCCCGCGCCCCCCCCCCTCAAGTTTTCCTTCAGGAAAGAGAACCTTCTCTCCAGTTGATGAGTGGATCCTGATATGTTTGAGCCAATCAGAATTCCCTTTGCTAATAAATTACTTAACTTCTGGCTCCCTCAAAATGGGAGGTCTAGGGGAACTTCTCAGAGGGAACCTTTCTACAAGTTTCTATTTCACATTTAAGTTCAGGAAGAGACAGTGTCTCTTCTGTTAGATCTTGCTTCATCTGTGCATGAAACCGGAGTTATGTGGCAGCATTTTGTGACCACAAGGAGAGCCCACCTGAGTAAAGCTCCTCTGCTGAGGATGGTGTGGTCTAAAAAACAGAGCGGAAAATTTTTCTAATACACATGCTGAGTGATTGACTTCACACAAAGCTTGGGTCCTGACATTGTATACATTTGTACCTGTTGTGCTCTTCCAACACTGATGGTATAGAACCTGTGTTATGTTATTTTTAGTAATTGCCTGCATGAGGGCCATAGAAATTATCTGTTCTTTTTAGGAGGCAATTTATCCAAGGGAGTGGAGAGTATCTTCTTGTAAATTAGTGACTGAATAGAAAGAACAAAGTATTTGTAGCCTGAATACCTGGATCATGTGTATAGAATAATGAGATAGAGAGGATATATATTGGCAAGTTTGAGATCTTATCATAGGACTCCGCTAAGAAGGAAGCATACTGTTGACATATTGAAGTGCTTTGATTTATTTTTGTTTTATCCCTGTGATTCACCTGAAGACAAATTCAAACTTATTTTTATTCCAGGGTAACTTATGAAAAACAACCTCAATAGAATAATTTATTCTTCTCTATCTTGGTTGTATTGTGTAGTAAAACCTAATTGGGAGAACTTACTCATTCCCTTTCAGAATGGTGAGAACATTTATACAACTCCAGTCCCCACTTCACAGGTGAAACACAGCAAAGTTTAAATACTTCCTAGTGAGAAATGGAATCCAGTGAGGAAACACAAGAAGGATATTGTCCATTTTTGCATACTAGCGAGCCATTCTCCTGACTGAGATATCACAAAAGAGTTCTTTTTTTCTTTTAGTTTTAGAGGCTTACCTCAAGGGAAATAGAGAACACCTTATAACTTGTGTCTAAAAGACAAACCTCTGGATGTCTCAGTGGACTGTTTTTGTTTTTTTTTTTCCTTAAATTTTTGCTATTTTTCTCTATAGGTACAATCATGTGGCAGGCCATGGAACTGGGCACGTTTCTGAGCTCTGTTCATTAGAATTGTAATTTTAGAGAATTATACTTAGAAACAGAGATGAAAAAACTTTAGATTTGTGGATCTAAGTTCTCTTCAATGGCTATGACAGTAGTTGCTCATCCAATCATGAATCAAACCAGAAACCAATACTATCAAAAAAGAGACTATCAAACCAACCATTTAGTGTGGTAGAAACAATGGTTCCCAAACCAACCATTTAGTGTTGTAGAAACAATGGTTCTCAATAAAGACACATCCCTCTAGGGGCTGTGTGGGAACTGTGTGAGTACAATTTTGGTTGTTCCAAGGGTTGAGAGTATCTGTATCTTTTGTGCTGCTATGCACAGATAAAATATACTGACTCCTTTAATACGAATTTCAGTTTACTGCCTAAACATGCAGATATTGAAATGCACAATATGTTATGATGTTACTTTCCCCCTTTAGGCATATTTATTTATTTAAATGATATGTTGATGTGTTATCTATGAATTTTATTTCAGAATAGTAAAGAGAATGTTGTAAAATAAATGGTTGATTTCCTCTAGTTTACACAAAAAGAGAACGTTCTTGTAGTTCAACAGAATTTTTCTAGTTTACAACCAGTTGATTTAGGGTTGTGTGGGCACAACCTTTCTCCTTTCAGAAAGCATTTTGTCTGTGCCAGCTCCGTCCAACTATAAAAGCACTTGAAGAACAGAAAATTCATTAACTGGCAAATAATTTAGTAATGAGTCAATGGAGAGCTGGCACATTAGAAGAACAACTTAGAGAACAGTTTTGTATGTTTCTGGATAATTTACTTATCTGTTTCATGATTTACTGCACTGACTATAAATGTGTATTTACCACGTGTGACTATTTCCCTTCTTCCCAAGTTTTTTTTTATAGGAAGTTTGTTTCTTAAGCTGTGTTTCTTGGTTACCACTTTTTAAAAGATCTGAAATCTGCATTTAATGTGTATTGCTGGGCTAGTTTTATTCAGTAAAGTGCACTGTAGTAAAAACTGCAACCCAAGTCTTTTCTGTGTGGTTACAAGAAAATGCTGGCCTCTTCTGGACATAGGTTTGGAGCTCACTTCTTAAAGGACCTTAATCCTGAGGTTATGAGATTTTCCTAAGCATTACTTCCATGAGCAAAGAAAAAGAGTGCATTGCCAGGGCTGCCATAATAAGGTAGGGCTGGCCATTTTGGTTATGATGCACTGCACCACAAAATTTTGTGTGTGCATATATGTGAGAGAAAGTCTATTTTTCATGCTTTTTAGAGGCCCAAATTGGATTTAAAATGTAAATATATTACTTGGGAAGCAAAATTCATTGCGAAAATTCTCCCTTAGGCTTACTCTAGTACAAATTATTTAGAAAATTAACCTGGAAACTGAGGGACAAACACCGAGCCATATTGCAGGTAGGTTGATGTTGAAGTGAGTGGCCATGGTCTATTCTCTAATGTGGAGGTAAAATCATAAAAATGGAAAAAAAAAACCTTGGGTTTATCAAGTGATGGGGAAAAGTGAGCAGTTCAAGGTGAAGTCTTTCAATAGAAAACGCACATTAGAGGTTGGTTGTGTAAGAGGGTGCTTGTGACTTTAACTTGGACAGTTGGAACTTCACAATGCTGGGTACTTGGGGGTTTCTGAGGATCTCCAACCCACTCTCTTATCCTGAAATGAAGTGGTACTCTAAGCATAACTAAACAGAAGTAAACTGTGGAGCTTTACATGGCTTGGTGCTGCAGAGACTCTATCACTAATCATTATTGTGCTGTGACACTTTTTCTCAGAAATGATGGAGGAACTACTAGGGCACTGGAATACCCTCTTCACTTTTACTGGCAACTGGTAATGTCTTTCAGAATCAATGTAAGGTTTTTCTGGTCACAGCAGTAGATTCATGATTCATATCTTAAATGTATGCATTAGTACATTGATTGAACATTTCTGTAGTATTTAGATCCCTTTTATTCCTCTACATCTTAATGCTTCTTTTCTGTGTCAAGCCTTATAAATCCTGTTACTTGGTACTGCTTATGCAAATCACTAAAATTACAAAGTCTTGTTTAATGAGAATGGTTGTCAATGCTGTATATCAAACCTGTAAAAAATAAAAGCAAAGAATCATTTAGAAAATAAAAAGACGTACCTTGTGCCTTTGCAAAACTTCCTATTCTTGTGGAAGGTGCTATGCTGGTCTTGGCATTCTTTCTTATTAAGGAAGGATGTTGCCTTGGAATCCTTCCAAAAACATAGTTTAAAAAACCACTATGAATTTGTTCTTGATATATGCAGTAACACATTTCTTTCTGTACACATTAGAGTGCCCCTTTTAAGTATTCACATGTGGATAATCCCAAGGTTACAAAGGAGCCCCAACTTTACCTGGAGAGATGTGATAAAGAATACAGAGAATTGCCTACTATTTACAAAGCTTTAGCACTGGAAGGTATCTTAAACTTTCAGGTGGTCCATAGGATGAGCATCTTCAAATAGAAGTTTTCTTAAGCTAGACCAAGGAGAAAGTGTTAAGTGATGTAACTTTAGTATATACAAGATTTCTGTGACAAAACAAGAGAAAGAGAGAAAAAATGATTTTAAATCTGTAGCCACACATGTTGACAGCCTGGTTAATCTTGGGGGAAACAAAGGCAAAACAAAAATATGAAATCATTTTACAAGGGAAATCGTTTATCATTTGTGCTTTCAGACAACATATAATGATGCAGACACAATTGCCTAATCTATCATTTTGTATACAGGGAAATCAGGTTTGCTATTTAACAATTAGAGTTTATGAAAATATACTGCAGACATCCAGTTTATTTGTAGTATTATCTTGTAAACACCTTACAATTTGGATTCTAATTGAGAATTTTCACCGTAATATAGGTTTTCATAAAAAGCATCCATAGATACTTCAAGGTGAAAAAAATCACTGTTGCACTAGGGACATGACCATGCAATGAGAAACATCTCCCTTGCTTTACTTTATTGGAAAACAAAGCTTCCCAAAACAACTTAATATCTTATATCTACCATGTCTCCCCTCTAGTTTTTTGACTCAATTTCTGAAGTGAATTTTTTGTGCTCCTTCTCAGCTTTGCTGATATGAGATGCACTGCAGAAACTGAATGTCAGCATTGTGAGTAATTCAATCTTTTAGGGCAAAGGCAGTGAAGAATCACATAGAGTCTAGAGTCTTCTGAGAGAAGCAAATAGAAAATGCTGCAAATCTACCTACCCCAGTGTAGATTTACAGCTTGGTGTCTGGTGAATCTTTAGATTAACACTGTCCAAATCCTATTGTCTAGACCTGGAAAAGACAGAAGATTAATATCAACAGGGAGACTGCCTGTACTGGATGTTGGAAAGACAGATCCCACCTTTGACTGGGCTATGGATCAAAGAAGGTTGACATGTAGATAGATGGACTTTGTAGGGAAATATGCAAAGTAGGGAGAGGCATCCATGCCAAGAGGGAAAAGGCAAGGCTCAGTAAAGAAAAAGGAAGTGTGTGAAGACTCAAGTGGGTGAGACCACAGTGATCTCATATTTTAACCTGGGAAGCTTCTGTCTTGTGGATCATAGTCTGGACATGAAGGCAACAATGAGCATAAAGGTTGTGTCTATGTTACAATCTTGTCAGTGATGACAAACATGGGGGTCATCTCCAAGATTTCACAGGCAGAAGTAGGGTATTTGTTTACCATTATTTAGTTCCCACTTGATTGTGTAGGTTTGGAAATTGAAAGAAGTTGAAAGGGGATGTTTGGAGAGAACATTTATCATCTCTCCTTCTCTGAGTAAAACGTTTTGATGATTTACTTCTACAAAAGGCAAGAGGATTAAGATTTATCATAAAATGCACTCTGTCTGATATACAAGCACAGGGGCTGGCTGACATCCAGAACAGTTTTCCATGGTCAGTTATGATTTCTGACTGGAAGTGTCAAAAATGGATATGGGTGAGATTCTATGGGCTATAAATCACCCTTGGTTTGACTCGTTTTTCATTTCTATTGCTTACTAATTCTTCTTAGTTAATTTGTTCATTTGACAACAAACTACTGCTCTCCATTAGTTCTGAGCTTGGCACTGGGTGTTAAAGACCTTACTGCTGGTGGAGTGGGTCTCACCTGCTGCCATTTTGGTTCCTTACATCCTGTTCTCCATTCAGAGCCAGAGTAGACTCCTTAACAACATAAACCAGAACAGATAATACCTTAATCAAGATGCTTTAGTGGCTCCCTTCTCATGTAAAATAACATCCTAACTCCTGCAGACCTCTAAAACTACAGGAGCAGGGCCTCATCCAGAAATGCCACACTTACTGACCCAAGTGAGTGGTACAGGATGAATGGCAACACCAAGGTGTTATTAAACCTTAACTTTTTTTTAATCCTTTCCCGAGGACATTTTTTTTTTTTTTGAGAGAGAAGAGAGGTGGGAGAGAGAGAAAGAGAAACATCTACATGAGAGAGAAACATTGATCGGCTGCCTCCTATTTGCATCCCAACCAGAAGGACTGAACCTGTAACCTTTCAACTTATGAGATGACATTCCAATCAACTGAGCCACACTAGCCATGGCAATAAACCTTAACTCTTAAAATGAAAATAAATATTAAGAAAATCAGCAGAGAGTAATACAAGATGAATTTGGGAAGATGAAAAGACATTTTAAGTAAGTTTAAAGAGTTTTGCTTTATCCTATGTGCAAGGAAAATCATTAAGGGCAATATAATAAAATTTGTGTTTTTAAAAGATCCCTTGAGCCCATGTAAAGCATGGCTTAAACAAAGGATCTAAACCCAGGTAGAAGATTGTTGTAGTAGTTCAGGTAGTGGGAAAAGGGTAAGTGCAAAATGTATTTTGGAAATAAAATTAATGAGATTGGAGTTAGATTGAACATAGGAAGGAGTGAGGGAAAGGGAGGAATCTTGCTTGATTTATGGTTACCAGCTCCTGTGTGAGATAGTCTTATGACCCAGGATTCAGATGTGCCACTTACACATGTTCAAATCCAGCTCGTCGTTACCATCTGTGGCTATATGAACAGTTTAGCTAGCTTTTGCCTGCTTTTGGCTAAAATCTAATTATATTATAAACTCGTTGGGCTTGACTTAAGAGATTCTGTCAAACCAGGATATTTAAGCATTTTTCCTTAAATGTGAATGAAGCACTTACTATTAAATTTCATGCAGTTTTTTTTTCCTACAGAAAGCATAAGGTTGTCAATAAAAGTGTATGACCTAGAAATAAAAAACCATGGTGTTGAGGCAGACTAGTAACCATCCGTTCTGAGAGTGAACAAATATATTGTCTTGGATAAGTAAGTAAAAATAAAAGTATAAAATATAAGATAACTAAAGGCTTTGGTGTGAGAACCATTTATGGAAAATAGCCAAATATATATTGAACACATCTTATAAAAATACAGAATATCAACACTAAAATATCAGCAATGTGTACTTGAAAGTTTTGACACTATAACAAAACTCTGAGTGAGATTCTTTCAGCTAAGAATCAGGCTGGCTGAACACCATCTAGCAAAGTGCAGTATCTTTTCACACTTGCAATTAAAATGAACTAATAATTTAGCCTAACAACCTGGTGCTGTCCAACAAGTCTTCTTCAACAAGTCTGAATTTTGCATGTGAGCATTTATGTAAGTGGTACAGGTCTTCACTCTGTACCACTTACAGCTGGTCCTCATATTGTTCAAAGCAAGTGACTTCACAAATTTCCCCAAGAATCATTAATACCGGTAATAATATATTGGTTTCTAACTAAGTCATGAAAAGCAAGGACCTACAACATAGATCACTCTATCCAGCAAAGCTATCATTTAGAATGGAAGGGCAGATAAAGTTAAAGGAGTTCATCATCACTAAACCCTTATTGTATGAAATATTAAAGGGGCTTATCTAAGAAAAAGAAAAAGATCAAAACTATGAACAGTAAAATGACAACAAACTCACAACTATCAACAACTGAACCAAAAACAAACTAAGCAAACAACTAGAACAGGAATAGAATAACAGAAATGGAGATCACATGAAGGGTAACAAGTGGCGTGGGCAAAGGAGGAGAATAGAGGAAAAAGGTACAGAGAATAAGAAGCATAATTTATAGACACAAAATTGACAGGGGGAGGTTAAGAATAGTGTAGGAAATGGAGTAGCCAAAGAACTTACATATACAACCCATGGACATAACCTGGGGGGGAATACTGGAGAAGTGGGGAGCAGGGTGGAGAGGATAAAGGGGAAAAAATGGGACAACTGTAATAGCATAATCAATAAAGTATACTTAAAAATAAAATAAATGCCCTTTATATCCTCTATTCTTCCCCCAAGAAAGTATTAACCTGGAATTAACATTTTTAATAACTTGAGTATTAGCAGCAGGACTTTTAGCCTTCTGTTTATCTTTATAAAAATGTTTTTAAGCAGTATATTTTTAAAAATATGTTGTCAGCATGCCACATTTGTTTGGTATGTACTCCTTAAGGATTGCATAAATCTTTCCTTCTTCCAAAGGAAATTTTTAATTATACATTTTCTCCTGTATTTATATTTCATCTAACTTGTTCTAAAGACTTGCTAATAATTATCTAGATTATGACCATCTTTTGAAACTTTAGAAACTCTACCCTTGTTTTCTTTTTTATTCCTACCACATTCCTACCTTATCTCCTCCCTTCTAGTCATTCACTGCTGTCTGCATATCTTCCCCCCATTTTTCTTCAAGCGGTTTATCTTCAAGTGAATGTATACATGCTGGGCCCTGAGCTATGCATAAAGACAGGTAAGGACTCTCTCTGTCTGAAATTCAAGCTATTCAATGGGGGTGACTGATTAAGAAATGAAAAATTACAATATTGGTACAAGGGGCTCCTAGAGATGTACAGGTGAACTATTGAGGTGGCTTTTGGGACTGACTCATACCTCTTCTTCATTTGATTTATTCAATTAGCAAACATTTATTGAGACTGTGATAGACATAGTACTAGGAATCTGGAGCTTAAAGCATAGGAGAGGTGGCAATTAAAAGTTATAATTGCATAGACAAATATAACTGCAATTATGGTACATGTCATAAAAAGAGTTTAGAGTCCTATTGGATCACATTACATATGGAATAAACTATGTAGTTTGAGTGCTGAAGATGAACTTCTGAGGACTTGACAGTAACACAGTCACTTGAAGAATGAGGAGAGTTAGAAAAGCTGTGGGCTAGGGAGAGTGATATGGGGAAAGATCCTGTGGTGGGAGAAAGCCAGTAGAGCTGAAGAATAGTGAGCTGAGGGAAGAGTGGGTGCAGCATGTGTTAGGAAAATGCCAGGTCATGCAGGATCAGGTAAGGTATCTTAAAGATTTTTACCTTAATCTCAAGAGCCATGAAAAATCGTTTAAGCAGTAGATGGACAGGATCTTGTATGTCTCAGCATTTTATTTTCCCTTAAAACACCCTGGTTCTGACTTTTGGCCAATTTTTGCAATGGATTTGGTAGCTGAGGGATTGGAGATTAGTATCTAGGATTAGTGCTTTAACTGTAATTAGAGTTCATGTACTAACATTTCAAGCCAGAAAATACCCTGACAGTAGAGCATGCTCTGAGGATTTAAAAGTCTACTGAGAGATACAGTGCCTGTGTCTTGGAGGTTTACAAAGTGAGCTTTGAGAGCAACAATTCCGACACAATTTTTTGCCTTTACAATGTTTGTATATAGTCTGTGAAACACTTGAGATATTTTAAACTTGATAAGGTCTTTGGAAAACACAGTCAGATCAGCAATTTCTCTCTCTCTCCCTCAACTGGACTACTTTAGTGACACCCACACCAGCAGTTAGTGATAATAGCTCACAAAAATTGAGTACTCACACCATATTTTGATAAAGTTAAACACCAATTTTACCACTGGTATTTGTGTGTGTGTGTTTAAAGCCTTCTTTCCAAGATCCAATTAAATATCACCTCATACAGAAAGGGCATGTAATCCCATGAAGGTCTCTGAAATTGTTCTGTAGTTAAACACATGGTAACATATCTGATTCAAGTAGGATTCTGTGTCACACATGCAGGTGATGCAGCACCAATGTTTATGCTGAAATTAATACTAAATCCTTCATTTTTTGTCACAAAAGTCCCCAGGCTTGAGTTCAAATCCAACAAGCACCAAAAATAGCAAAGAGCCAAGAAGGATTCTTCTGCTATTTTTCCCTAATCTAAAAACAATTTTAAAAATAAATGTTACAAGAGTTGTTTTCTAAGGATAACTATCACTTAATCTCCAATAACCTTTAAAGAATTCTCATGACAGATTTTTCTGTTTTATAATTTTTTTGATGTGCACAGATTATATACAGCAGTTGCAAGTGCTGGGGTTACTATATTTTACCAAGTAGTTGATAAATTCCCTTTCCCCTATCACCTTCCTCCGTTTAGGCTCCAAAATCAATACCCTGATATACACACAGAAAGAATAATAGCTGTTGATGCCCAAGCAATTCACGTAGCTGATAACCAGGGCTGAAATATTCTCACTGATATTTTAGTTCCACAAACTAGAGGTTATTTTCATTTACATGAGACTTAAAAACACAGAACTAAAATCAGCTTTAAGGATTTATCTTGTCCCACTCTTTCTGTAGTAATTGCTAAATTATAGCTACTTGGGAATCTAGCTCTAATTTAGTGTTATTGAATAATTCAATGCTAAGGTGGATGAAAGTCAGCAAAAACATTGTGGAAAAAATCCTTCCTCGTTGGAAATGGTATCAAATGTTAAGTGTATCATACCTAGATTGTAATCTTAAACTTTTATTGCCATTCCCACCCACCTCCCTAAGAAAGGACAAGTAAAGCTCACAAATATGTAACTCATCTCAAGTCAAGGTTCACAGTGGCCTCCCTCAACTGATTTCCCATAGAAAAATCACCAGCCATGACACTTAGGGATAATGAAGAAATTTAAGTCTCTTATCAAGTCTCTCAAAGAATGGCTGATGGAGACCCATTTACATTGTGCAGCAATACTTCAAATATGCTTTTCCTGTCTCTTTTTGTATTTACTTACATCAACTCTCTATCTCTCTCCTTCCTGTCTCAGTCTTTCCTAAACTTTCCTTGCAAGCTCACCCTGCCTGACTCTGCTCATCTCTTCATTATGTAGGTCTGCTTAGCCTCTCATGTCTCTTTCAGTTCCCTTGTTATCCATTTTAGAAAAAAATCAAAGGCAAGGAGACTGCAAAGTAAGTAAGGAACCTCTCTCCTTAATAGGGTGGGTGGGGGAGGCAGATAAAACCCAGACCTCTGCTTGCCATCTTTGAATGTTCATATGAGCTACCCGGGGAACCGTGTTTTAAAAATAGATCCTCATTCAGTGGGTCTGGGACTGGGCCTCAGATTCCCCATTTCTAATCAACTTCCAGGAGAGTCTGTTGCTGCTTGTACCGGGCCACGCTGAATAGTGAAGCTTTAAAAGAACAGTTCTACTAGGTATCAAGAGAGAGAACATCTGTATGTTAAAAAAAAATTAGTTAGACTATAACTCCTTGAAGATAGTGATGATGTCTATTTTATTTGCCACTGTAGCACATGGCTTTACACAGTTGAATATATTCAGTAAATATATACTGTATTTTCCTGATCTTGAATATAGCAAGCCCTGAATGTTTCATCTTTCCACTCCTGTGTTCTCTTAAGGCTTGAAATCCCTGAGCAGTGCCATGCTTCTTGGAACAACTTCATCTATTCCAGACATTTATCTGGCATGTGATTTTCACAGAACCCAGAGGCCCTGGAGTGCTTTCGTCTGACACTTGCAGCCTTCACAGATTCATTCTGCACACCCAAGTGAACTCACACCCCACACTCACCCAGAGCTCACTTCTGACAGGCTGGTTTGGATCTTAATCATGGTTCCCAAAGTTTTCATTAACATAGGTTTATCCATGAACTTAATCAGCAAGCTCTCCACTCCATCATTTCAGCCATTGATGAAACAACAACCACTAAATCAGAGAGAGCCCTGGCTGATCCCTGAACACTAGGCCCATTCTTGATGTCGAGCCATTGATCGAAACTGTTTGCATATTGCTTTTTAACCACTTATTTATCAGTTTCATTTTAACTGGATTACCTCAGAACAACTCAAAATTAAAAATTTTTAAGATATTTTTATTTAATAGCAAATGTGAAATGTATTTTATTTTAAAAATGAAAAGAAAATTGGAAACATATAATATACATCTTCATTCTTTCCTTAATTTGATTCTCCTTTGTTTCCCCTCCCCTTCTCATTAAATATGGGCTTTCCTTCTGGAGAATTTTGTTTGCCTTTTATATCCATATTTAGTGTGTCAGAAACATTTACTGCTAACTACTGTATGTGCTCTTCCCATTCCCACTTTCCCTGTAGTGCAGATGGGCCATGAGACTATTCTTCGGCTTGTATGCTATAAACAGAGGTGACCATGTATCATTGCTGGGCTGATGCACATAATAGTAGAATGAGTTCTCAATGAGCTTTCTTCCTTGGTTGCAAAGACTGAAGAAGATCCATGTTCTAAATAGTGCAGATACAACATGATGGAACCTCTGCCAGCCTCTGTCCCTGAGTGGCTATATGGGTTAGAAGTCCTCTTTCATTGTGCACACTTGTGTTATATTTGTACCAGGAACAAAACATACTTTCACTGTGTTTAATTACTAGGATTTTAGAGTTAATTTGTTACCACAGCAAAACCATTCATAACCTGATGAATACATACATACATATACAATTAGTGTTTTTTTAATTCAGTGAGGTCAAAGTCTGCATATTGATTTACAACTTCTTTTTGCACCTAATATTTCTTCATTATAGTCCTTGTCGATACATAATCATCCAAAAGTTATAAAACTATAATCTTAGAACTGGGTTTTGACATTTTAATAACCATCCATTTCACATAGAATCTGACAAAATTTATGTATAAGGTAAATATTGAATATGTAGTTCTCTGCAAGTATATATGTAAATATTTGCCATTCAGTCATTTGTAAATGCATTTTACAATAATTGTTTATAATTTTAAGGTAAAATAATATAATACGATAGGTTCTGGAGACTTAATATCATTTTCAATGGAGAAAGAGTGTTGAAAGAATTTTTTAAGATTAAAAAATTAAGAATGCAATGAATAATGAGTCAAAAGCAACAACAAAAAAGCTGTTTGCCTTTTAAACAATGGCAAAAAAGAGTGCATCAATTTGTTCCTATGTGATAAAATACCAAATTCTTAAAACGGGGGTGGGGTGGACCAGCATAAAAAACAAGGTAAACAAATATATAAGCTACGAAATGATTGAGGGTATAGCTAATTTTAATTTTGGGGGATGATAAAATGATGTTTTCCCATTTTTAATGGAAATTTTAAGAAGTTGGAGTTCAATTATTCTAGGAATTTTATTGTAGTAATAGACTCACACCATAGGAAAATTACATTGAGACTTTACTTGTAGTTTTGATCTATGAGGGTGGGTCAAAGAAAACTTTTTTTTTATCCTTTTTAAGGCTTTAAATATATATGTTAAGTGTTTCTGCTTATCAGCTCTCCTTTATTAAATTGTGAGTGGTTAGAGCTTAATGCAAGAGAGGACCTGCTCAGGGAATCAATTCTGTTGTGGATATAGATTGTGTTTTGGTTGCCCAACATCATTTGCATCGCCTAAGAGCACCCTGATCTCCTTTTGGGGGACCCCACTTCATGCTGCCTTATAACATTTTAGCAGAGGCCTCAATTTTTAGCTCTCTTGGAGGGACAGAAAATCAAGTTGTGCATTTCTCTCATCATGGAAGTAAAGGGGAGCCTGGGAGCACCTCCTTCTTTTCCCCATTCTGATGCGGGAAAAAAGTATAAGAGAAAGTGAAGGCAATGATGGATCAGACATATAAATATTCTAGTGTGCACTACTTGAAGAACAGACAAGAGGTCTCTGCTTTCTTTTCCCACTCCATTTCCTCTCCTATCATTTTTTTCTATTTCCTCTTCTTCTCTTTTGCACATGCTTTTCTTTTTTAAAATCACTTTTTTTTATTTCTTACCCCTTTCTTTTCCTCTTGGCACTTTTATTTATTTATTTGTTTGTTCTTTTATTCATGTATTTGTCTTCTCAGCCTATGCTTTTGCTTCCTTTGGTACTGAAGGGACCCATTTCCAGAAATCCCTGTTATCTTATCTCTCTATTTCACATCGTCACCCAACAATACTTGTCTCTAATAAAGTTTTCTGCTTCTCTTTGTTCTTCCCATATCTGTATCTCTTATTATAAAGATATTTAAAGAAAGAAAAATGTCATGGCTGTGTTTTCCACAACTCAAACTGGAAGTAATCCCATTGTTTGCTGGGAAAATATCTTACATGACTTGCAGGGGTTCCTTTGTCTGAATGTTCTGCTTATCCTATGTGGCTCTGAGAGATGTATGCTGTGCCTAAATTATGTTATCCTACCAAATATTCGGGACCAACAGAGGTTGGTCCTGAAGCCTCCAATCTTCTGCATATGATAATTGTTATGCTCAGTTCTCAGCACCTAATTTTTATGTGTTTTTTTCATTATGCCAGCTGAATTCTAGCTAGAGCTACACAACCCACAAAAACTTAAATGTTTTTGTCTATTGTGGATACAAGGTCAAACGGTTTCAAGCATCTTCTAGCCCCCTAAACTATAGGCTACACTTCCTCTCTTTCATTCTTTTTCTGCCCCTTCATTCTCTCCAGTACACTTTCCCATTACTTTTTTTTACAGTAGCAGTGCTATCATAAAAACAATACTTATAAAGCGTATCCTATTGGAAACTGTAAACCACTGAACTGGCCATCTGAAAATCAGTATCACTAGTATTATCCAAATGTCTATTATTTTTCAGCACAGAAAGAGATGTCAGAAATTTTTATTCTGTACATTATATGGAAACAATGAGGTTATATACAAATGCATAGACTCAAGAAATATGATTGACCCTCTTGTGGTTTATGTGATCAGTTTCTGTGATGAATGGCAAGTCACTAAACAGAATCAGTTAAAGTGGAAGGAGGAAATCTCAGGTTTATATTAGATAGTGGTCCTTAAGGTCAGTTTTAGGTATTTCCTTGTGCATTTCATCAAGAACCTGATTATTAGCCCTTCTAGTGATGATATATTTGGGTTATCTCAGAGGAAATACTGTGCACACTATTATTTGATCCAAATAAATGGAGAGAAAGAAAATATATTTAGAAAGACATTCTAATACTAAAAAGAAGTCTTAATGACCTGGTCCAACTAACTTATTATTCAATTTGGGAGCTGAGGCCCAAAGAAATTAGACACATGCTCAAGCCATGGAGCAGCTCTAGACAAAGTGAGATCGAGAATCAAGATCTCTGGTTTCTACATTTGGTGCCCTTACCACTCCTTGGAATTTCACATTTATGTAATTTTTCCTAATATAACTACTTTTTTTTTGTTTTCTGTGGCCCTAAATCATTTTGGTAGTTATAATAATTTGACAAATATATATTTACTCAATCTTTACATTTTAAAGTTAATTATATGCAAAAAATTGTAATTGTAGTTTGACTAGGTATGGGGGTAGTATAGTTGTATTCATTTTCTATTGCCAATATAACTATGACAATCTTGGTGACTTAAAACAGCACAAGTTTATATCTTATAGTTCTGCAGGTTTGAAGTTAAGAGTTTTGGGTTCTAGGACCCAATTGGCTTGATTTGAATGAGAGCTGTGTGACTTTGGACAGCTTACCTAACTGTTCTCTGAATCAGTTTTCCCATTTGTAAAATGAAGATATTGATGGTACCTGCCATGTAAGGCTATTGTGAAGAGTATATGAGTTAATTCATATTAAGTACATAGAACAATGTTTGGCACGCTGTAAACACACGAGAGTGGGAGAGATTGATTCTTATTATTATAACTGTTATTACTATTAAATTAACTGAGCATGCAGTTGAGTTGTCAAGCAATATTACAATATGAATTATCTAATCATTTAAATGGTCCTGTAATTGTAATGAAGTTAGTGGGCTTGGTATACAAGAGAAGGTAAGACATTTTGAGCTAGAGACAGTGAATGATTGAATCCAAAAAGAAAGCTAAATTTGATCATTGCTTATCCAGCAAGTAAGCTAAACAAATGTCACAAATGGACCTAGTTTGGTCATTCACATTTGCCAAGATCTTTCAGTAACTACCCTTACTGAATAAGACCATAAAAGCTGGATGGGGAATGGATATCTCTATTCCTACATATAATTTTTTTCTATCAGGTGGTGTGTCATTAATGGGACAAAGAAACCAATTTATGTGCCATGTATGAACACTAACAGGCCTCTTCCATAATTCTGTGGCTAACCTTTTCTCTGTTGTCTTAAGTTCTCTAAACAACACCTTGAATGAAAGAGGTACTCCAAGACAATGGTGGTCAGACTCTGATGAAGAATTACCTAATCTAGTTGTAGCAGCAGAAACAGCCATGATGTGGGCCTACATATGACAAACGACACCCCTGTAGTAGCATTGCCAGGCTACTGGGCTCACCAGAATCATTAACCCCATTGTTGTAAGGGTAAAAGCTCATGTAGAGCATATTAAATCTGCTACATATCTTGAATACCTTTCGTTTCACCAAAGAAATAATTATTTCGGACTTCAAGATGGCAGATGAGTGAGTGGAAGTCATACTGACCTCTTCCCAGGACCAACCTGGAATTACAACTAAATTGTGGAGAAATCACCTGGAAAACAACTGAACAATAGCGAGAGAGGAACCTTAAAACATCAGACAGAGGAATCAGCTTTAGCACAACCTAATTGGTAAGGAGTGCAGTAGAAGCTTGGGAAGGTGGGCTAGGCACCCACGGGCGGCAGTGCCAGAGGGATATTGAAATGGCCAGTTGGATCCCCCTGAGAAGAGCAGGGTCTATATCATAAGCAGGTATATCCAGCTTATAGCACCAGAGCCCAGAAAGCACACAGGTAACAACCAGCTGTGTAAAGCAGCAGGGTGCTCTCTGCCAGAGACAGGTGGCTGGAGTTGTAAAGAGCCATTAAAGGGCCAACAGAAAAATTTGTAGCTGCAACCACTTACCCTGGGCTCCGGCAAAAGCAGGGGCAGTGTGGGTTGGACTCACCTGAGGAGAGACTGGGGAGGGAGGCCTTAGGAAGAGAACTGAGAAAGTGGCCAGCGGGGTCCTGGTGCTGACTCACCCCCCGTTCCTCAGCTGCCACCTTGCCCAGACAGAACACTCCCCTGAGAGGCAGCAGTATAAAAGGACACAATAGCCTCACCCCCAGGAGGGACTCTGCCCTTCCCTGACAGCAGTGGGCAGAGTGACTAGATGAATAACTGAAGACAGGCACAGACAGTATATTCCTGAAAATCTCTTAAAGACTGCCTAAGATCAGACAGGGTCAACAGCTGACATCATCAGAGGCAGATTCAGAAAAAAGAAAAAAAAAAGCAGTGGTCTCCTACCATAGAAGTTCATACCACAAAGCCTGGAAGCCAAGACAGATCAATTTAAGAAGCAGAATCAAAAAAGAAGAGCCTCGCAAATAATGGAAAGACAAAGAAACACCCCCCAATTGAAGGGGACGGAGGAATCCCCAGAAAGAGAACTGAATGAAATAGAGCCAAGTCAACTCTCAGATATCGAGTTCCAAACAATTGTTCTAAGAAAGCTCAATGAGCTCAGTGAGCTCAGAGAGAATTACCAAAAACTACAGGGAAACTGTGAGGAACATATTGCAAACTATATCAACATTAAAAAAGACATTGAAACAATCAATAAGAGGCAAGAGAAAATGAAGAATATAATTTCTGAACTGAAGACCACAGTAGAAGGAATCAAAAGCAGGCTCTACGAAGGAGACGATCAAATCAGTGAGCTGAGGACAAGGTAGAAAAAAGCTCCCAGAAAGAGCAAGAAAATGAAAAAAGACTCAGAAAGAATGGAGTGGCATTGAGGGAAATGCAGGGCAACCTGTAATGTAATAATATCCATAAAATAGGGATACCAGAAGGAGAAAGAGGAACAAGGGAGAGAGAACCTGTTTGAAAAAGTAATGATGGAAAACTTCCCTAATTGGAGGAGAGAAAAAAAATCACTCAAATCCAGGAAGCATGGAGGGTCCCGTTCAAGAGGAATCTAATGAGGTCCACTCCAAGACACATCATCATTAAAATGGCAAGTATCAAAGACAAACAGAATCTCAAAGGCAGCTAGGGAGAAACAGATAGTAACATGCAAGGGAGCCCCGATATGGCTAGCAGCTGACTTCTCAATAGAAACACAACAAACCAGAAGGGAATGACAAGAAATATTCCAAGTAATGAAAAGCAAGGGACTGCAGTCAAGATTAATCTATCCAGCAAAGCTCTCAATTAAAAAGGAAGATGAAGTAAAGAGTTTCCCAGACAAAAGAAGGCTAAAAGAATTCACCTCCACCAAACCAGCACTACAAGATATGCTAAAGGGACTGCTTTAAGACGATGGAGACAAAGAGTGAGAAAGAGAGAAATACAGTACAAAATGAAAAAATGAATAAGTACCTATTAATAATAACTTTAAATATAAATGGATTAAATGCCCCAAAAGAGGAGAAATAATAACTGATACCACAGAAATACAAAGGATTGTAAGAAATTACTATGAACAATTATATGCCAAGAAATTTGAAAACCTCAATGAAATGGACAAATTTCTAGAAAAATACAACCTTCCAAAACTGAATGAAGAAGGAACAGAAAGTCTAAACAGATGCTCAGCATCACTAGCCATCAGAGAAATGCAGATCAAAACCACCATGAGGTACCACCTCACACTGGTCAGAATGGCCATCATAAATAAATCAACAAACAACAGGTGCTGACGAAGTTGTGAAGAAAAAGGAACCCTAGTGCACTGCTGGTGGGAATGCAGACTGGTGCAGCCACTGGGGCAAACAGTCTGGAATTTCCTCAAAAAGCTAAAAATGGAACTCCCTTTTGACCCAGTCTATACCCAGTCTTAGGGTATAATTCCACTGCTGTGATTATACCCTAAGAATCCCAAAACACCAATTCAAAAGAACCTATGCACCCCAATATTCATAGCAGCACAATTTACAATAGCCAAGTGCTGGAAGCAACCTAAGTGCCCATCAGTAAATGAGTGTATCAAAAAACTATGGTACATTTACACAATGGAATACTATGAAGCAGAAAGAAAGAAAGAGTTACTACTACCCTTCGCAACAGCATGGATGGAACTGGAGAGCATTATGCTAAGTGAAATAACCCAGACAGTGAAAGACAAATGCAGTATAATCTCACCTATAAGTGGAACCTAATCAGCAAAACAAGCAGGCAAGGAAAATATGACCAGCAACATTGAAAGAAAGAAGAAACTGATGGGGATGAGAGGGAGGGAGGGAAGGAGAGCCTTAGCAGAGAGGGGAAGGGGAATGGTCACATCAAGGAACAGGTGTAAAGGACACATGGATGAAGTCAAAGTAGGGAAGGAATGAGGAGAGGAGGTGGGGGTCAGTGTGGCAGGGGAAAGTGATGGCTGGTAAATGGAGACAAATGTATGTGAAAAATTAAAAAATAATAAATATATAAATTTAAAAAAAAGAAATAATTACTTCCAAAATATCTTATGCTGATGCATGAATCCTCTGCTGTAACTTTAGATAGAGATATTGGAAATACTTGCTTTGCACAACAAAGGAAACCATCAACAAAATAAAAAGACAATCCATGGAGTGGGCAAACATATTTGCTGATACATATGATAAGGGATTAATATCCAAAATTTATAAAGAACTTATAAAACTCAACACTAAATAAACAAAAAATCCAATTAAAAGTGGGCAAAGGACCTGAATAGATACTTCTCCAAAGAGGATATACAGATGTCCAATAGACATATGAAAAGATGTTCAATGTCACTGATCATCAGAGAAATGCAAATTAAAACCACCATGAGACATCACCTCACACAGGTCAGAATGGCCATCATCAATAAATCAACAAACAAAAAGTGCTGGCAAAGATGTGAAGAAAGGGGAACCCTTTTTCACTTCTGGTGGGAATGCAGATTGGTGCTGCCACTGTGGAAAGCAGTATGGAGATACCTCACAAAAATTAAAAATGGAACTCCTTCTTGACCCAGCAATTCCACTTCTGGGAATATATCTGAAGAAACACAAAACACTAATTTGGAAGAACATAAGCACCTTGTGTTCATTGCAGCATTATTTACAATCACCATGATATGGAAGCAGCCCAAGTGTCCATCTGTAGATGAGTGGATAAAACAACTATGGGACATTTACACAGTCGAATATTACTTAGCCATAAAAAAGAAAAATTTACCATCTGTGACAGCATGGATGGACCTGGAGAACATGCTAAGTGAAATAAGCCAGTAAGAGAAAGATAAATCCCGTATGACTTCCCTCATATGTGGACTCTAATTAACAAACTGAACTAACATGCAAAATAGGGACAGACTCATTAATGGAGAGCAGGATGACAGCTGGGGGTCGGGGGAGGTTAGGGGGTGGAGGGATTAAGCAAAAAGGAAAAAGAACTCATGAACATAGATAACAGGGTAGTGACTGCAGAGGGGATGGTGTAGGTGGGGATAAATGGTAATAGAAAAAGATACAGTTTAAAAAAGCAATGATTGAAAAATGCTGCTTTGATTGAGGACTTCTGATTAGTGTTGTTCAAAAGCTAGCCTGATTAAGATTCTTCAAATTTAATCACCTGACTGGATTCTAGATTTTTATATAAATATATCTACATATTATTTGAGCTATTGAAATATTTTCAAGGAAACTGCATATAATGCAACAAATGGCTATAGTTGAGGGTTTATGTACAGGACAATAGACAATGAAATTACAAATGGACTTTGGCTCTTTGGTCCTCCTGCTCTTCCTGACAGCTCCAAATTCTCTGTTGCATAAAACCTTTAGCATAAAAACACACTCTCAAATCTCTCATCATAATAAAATCTCTGGATTCCACCTTCTCCTCTGGCTACAACTCTGCTTCCCCTCATTAACAAACTATAATAACTCCACTTTTCAATTTCTCTTTTTTACTTTATAATATCATGTTTTTTAAAACTTTCAAATGTATCTTGCAAATACAAAAGAGTATATAAAATGTATTTATGCAGCTTAAAGGGTAAAAATAAATACCTATAAATCTTTTTTCTAACTTAAGAAATATAATACTATCTATGAATCCTTTACTCTGTCCTTCCCCATTCCCTACTCCCAATGTAAGCATATTATGGTATTATGTTAATCATTCCTTTCCACATCTTTGTATGTATTAATCTGTCGTTTGGTCTTGAAAAAACTAAGAAGCAAACACAAGCTTGGCTGTGCAAGGAAAAGACAATATTTTCATTATTAGATGAAGGGTTCAGGGAAAGAGAAGCTCAACAGCATTTCTGAGTCATAGTCTGGCTTCAACTTTCTTGAAAATTTATAGGAGTGTATTTTGAAAAGTAAGTGGGCAAGGGCAGGAGAGGGCTAGGAAAACGGAGGACTCCCCACACTTGGACATTTAGAACAGTCCTGACATCAGCAGAAATATGGTCAGAAGATTTGGGCTACACTGTATATTCTGCTTTTAAGTGAACCATGACTTCCCTTTGTGGAATATGTCAAAGCAGAATTGTTCTGGATGGTGAAATGCCCTCAACTGATCCAGGCAACAAGAACAGAGGGGGATCAGGGATTCCACAGCATGTTTCTCATCCTGGCCAAGAAGAGTTAAGAATCTGGGGCATTCTGCCTAAAGGTCAGGGTAAACTGGCAGCAGGTGTCATGGTGATGGCAACCTCTGGATTCAGTTTCTAGAATCCCACCGATCAATCTGGACTCATAGACTTCTATGTTTGGTGCAGAGCTGTCATTCTGGAACCTCCATCACTGCCATCCCAGGATTCTTCCTTCTGCTTCTCTCCTGGGATTGGGTCCCCTGTACTCATATCTTAGTTTATTTTCTTATTTTTGATGGTACTCATTCTTTGGTAGCTTTTAAAAAAATTTTAATATGGGAGGCGGTTTCTCTTGAGGATATACATGTTTATCTGTGATCCTCCTGGCCTCAGCTTGACTTGATAGCTTAGCCGAGTGCAATTCTATGTAGAAAATCATTTTTCTTGCTTCCAGTATTGCTTCAAGAAGTTCACAGCTGTTCTGACTTTTGATTCTTTGTTCTTGATCTATTATTTTTTCTTTTCTCCCTGAAATTTGTAGACTCCTTTGTTTCTTCATCTGCAATGATATGTTTCTTTTTTATTTTGGGAACTCAGAGGCCCTTTCAGACTAGTTACTAATGTCCTTCAAGAAATCTGGAATTATTTTGTTGATGGTTCCTACTCCATTCTTTTCTTTGTTTATAGCACTCGTATTTCTCAGAAGTAGGACTTTCTGGACTTTTTTCTAGTTTTCTTATTTTTTTTCCTCTCCTGCTTTCCTTATTTATTTTACTATCTCTTTTCAGCTATTTCTTTAATTTTATCTTCCAATTTATCTACAAAATTTTTATTTTTGTTATCATATATTTAATTTTTAAGAACATCTTGTTTTGCTTATGGAAGCAATATCTTTCTTTACTATTTGAAAGGTATTAAAAATGGTAATTTTTTTGAAGTTCACTTTTGCATAGTGTCTGTTTCCTCCAAGTGACTTTTCCCTATATATTTTAATGGTCTTCCCTGTTAGAGATGTTCTCTCATACGGTGATTCTTTACCACATGTCCCTGATTAAGAGTAGGGGAATGAACTGATAGGATGACCTGAGTGGACTGATAAGTCTTATCAACTCTGAGTTCTACTTTAGGCCATCCAGGTGGGTCATTTTTGAATGAACTCTCCTTTAGATCCTTTTCTTTTGATTTCATTGGGTCACCCAAGGAAGTGTCTTCCCATTTCTTGCCTCAAGGAGTAGGTTCTGAATCCCTGTGGTCTAAAAGCCAAGCAGGAAAAAGAGGCGGTGGTCTCTGTACTCAGCATTTAATAACATAGTCATTTACTATGCCTTGTTTTCATTACAGCATTTGCTTTGTCAACTAACAGAGACCTTCTGTTTTATTTTCTATAGAGAAAAATCCTCTAGACTTCTGTGGGGTAGGAAAAGGAAAGGTGAAATGGAGGAGGAAATCTAGGAATTTGTTTTTCAAACAACTTTCACCCAGTCCTTTTCATGTCAGCGAACTTCTCAAACTTCCTTGTTTCCGAGTTACCAGCTGCTGTGTTTACTAAGGACTCTAGTGTAAATTGGTTTGTGCTCTGATTTCCTTATGGCTAGCTTGGAATTTAGCTTCCCTGAGTCTGCTAAGGCATTTACCACTCATTCATCTGCTTTCAAGATTCCAAAATTTTGTTGGTTTTGTCTCTTCTCCTATTCTCCCCATCATTTTTGCTTGTGCCTTTAAAAAAATCCCCTTATTGCAGTCTTAATGAGGTTTTGGAAGGAAGTGAATTAAATGTGTGTTCAGTTCATCAGATTGGCCCAGGCAATTCCCAGTATCCTTCAACTTACTTTGATCTGGTTTCTGCTTCTATTGCACTAAATTATCTTATTTAGATCACTAGTAGTTTCATGTTGTCTAACTCAACATCTATTTTAGGTACTTATTTTATTGGACCTCTCTGCAGTATTTGAAACTAATATCCATGCGTTGAAATCACTGACTTAACTAGTGATTTCTATAATCACTAGTTAACTCTTCTATAATTCACTGCTTTGACTCTTCTATAATTTTTCTCCTATGTCTTTTCATTAAGCTTATTTGTTGGATTCTCCACCTCTGAGCCACTCTCTAAATCATATTATTCTTTGTTTCCTTCTGTCTTGTATTTTTTTGTTTCACTCCAGGTCAGAAATCTGCTTATAATAGCACTCTGTAATGACTCCCCCCACATTTTCATCTTTATTATTAATCTCTCCTTTGAATTTCAGTCTTATATAACCAATTATTCATTTTCCTTACATCATGTTCCATTTTATAATATATAGCATTTTGCATATATACTTATATCCTCATTTAGTTCTTAAACTTTGAAGTCTGTTAAGGGAGAAGCTATAACTGTGTGCTCATCATTGTTCACCTAGCATAGCTAGCACCTGTTTTACAATGGGGGCTCAATAATATGTGTTGAATTAATAAATACACATGCATAAATATATACATATGTGAATATGGCTTAGATTTTTGTCCTCATAATTTCCACTCTCCACCATATCATACCTTTTTTGTAGGACCAAATTAGGGACTATTCAGAGCATTGAAGACTGGTATGGATAACTACCCTTGTGTTTTTTTATTCAGTTCTTTTTGTTTTTCTGCATGTGCCCTATCAAAGCCTTGAAAAAAGACTTAGCCCTTTAGAAATATATGTTTAAAATCAGACACCTAAGAAAAAGTGATTATTTATATTAGAAGAGTTGAGTAAGAGTTTATTTCTAAAACATTTATTTAACTTGTGAAAAACAAACACCAAATTACCAGCACTTAAGATCTTGAAAAAAAAAATCCAAATGAAAAAAGAACCATACTTTCTCCTCCCAATTTTCCATAGTCTTCCATAAGGGGGAAGAGTATCCAGAGATTAATCAGGTACCTAATCATGGGCTTTTGGCCAAATTCTGGAGTCTACATTAACTCTTGACATCTTTATTTGTGGAAATATCACTTTGGGAATCCAAGTAAAGCAGAAATGAAACCAGGGGATTTCCACTAGCCTCCTGGCTCAGTGTTTCCCTTTTAGTTTTTCACATTGCCTAAGGATGGTAAAGCAAAGATTATTGAAAAGAAAATAGTGGTTTGCCAAATAATGTGATTTGGAAAGCCACTGTTGGCTGTTCAGAGAATTGCACCTCCCATGCTGTTGAAACAGCCTTGCTTTATCATGTGTTGAAATCATATTTTAGATTCTCAGCTATGCTTCCATGACTCTGGTGGCTAAGCCTGTCTCTGAAGTGAGTTCAACTGGGCCTAGGCTAAAATCCAGTTTTGTTCAAAGAACATTTGTCCCTATATACTAAGTATACCTGGCCAATGAAACAACCCCAAGGGAATCTTTTTGTTGTTATTTTTCATTATTTTAAAAGGCACAATTAACTTGATAATGATTGATATAATTCAGTCATTAAGATAGTCTAAGACAGTTTATTCAGTCTATTTGAAGAGATACTATGCAATAGATGCTGTTTTAGGTGATCTAAATATTGTAGTAAACAAGACAAAAAGGTTGGAGAAATATAGAAAATAAAAAATATGTTGAAACACAAAATAATATTTGAATGAAAAATAGTGTGATATGATAGAAAATGTCTTAAATATGTATATAGGTGATCATGGTAGAACTCTTGAATGGCCACTTTCGAGCTGAAATTTGAAGAATAATAAGGAGACAGTCATTCAAAGGTGTAGAAAACAGCATGCCATGTGAGGGAAATACTGAGGTCCAAAAATCTGTGTTATCAGAGAGCTTGGTGTGCAGGTGGAATTAAAAGACCAGCATGGCTGAGTGCAGTATATAAAGCGGGACCGTGTTTGGTGATAAAGTCAGAAAGGTAGGTGAAGATTTGATCACATAGGACAACAGGATTCAAAGGCTCAATTGGAAATTCCCCCAAATTTTCAAAGTCTACAACATTAAAATTATTTTTATAATAATACTAAATTGAACTTGTTCCTTTCACCTTCATTCTCTCATGAGCATATGATAGTTTTCCAGAGGATACACAAAACTTTTTTTGAATCCCTCAAATTTCTGATGTCTCAGGGCAAAAAACTAATCCAAAATTTAGAGCAAGTTGTATGCTTCCAAGGAGAGGAGGTACATGAGCCATACAAATTGACCAGAAAAATTTCAACTAATATTTTTAATGAATGAGCAAAAGACAGAGCATGGCTAATATTAGAGTGTATAACCCTTGGGAGCCTCAGACTCAAGGGGACTTGACAGCCCCTGACTGGCTCTTTTTCATGGTCCTCACTGGATACTCTTGAGAAAGATCAGAGGCAGCAAAATAAACCTTGCTGGTGGTACAGGCCTAAAGGAGGGGAATGACCCCTCTGGGAAAGGCATGAAGCCCTAACCAAATTCTTCAGCTGAAACTATCAGACAAGGAAAGACAAGGAATTTAAAATAAATGTAGTTAATATGTTAAAGGTGATAGTAGAAAAAACCGGACAGCACACAATACTTAGATGATGAACTTCAACAGAAAAATGAAAATTATAGGAAACAATCAAATGAAAATGCTAGAAATGTAAAACAAGGAAAGAATGTCATTGACAAGCTTATCAGTAAGGTCATTACAGTTATGGAAAGAATAAGTGAAATTAAAGACAGGTCAATAAAAATTATCCAGTCTGAAACATATGTGGAAAAGAGAGAGAAAAAAGAACAAAAACATCCAAAAGTTGTGGAAAGATATTAAACAATTTAACATGCATATCATTGTAATCCTAGAAATAGAAGATAAAAAACGGGACAGGAGCAATATTTGAAATATATGGCTGAGAATTTTCTACAATGAATGATGAATGTCAAATTACAGATCGAAGAAGCCTAGAGAACATCAAGAACTGATTAAAAAGCAAAAACAAACAAAAAAAATCCTGGACACATTATATTCAAACTTCTGAAAACCAAAGATAAAAAGAAAATCTTGAACATGATAGAAGAAAAAAGACACATTACTTGAACAGGAACAAAGCTAAAAATTGCAAGAGATTTCTCATCAGAACACTGCAAGCTAAAAGACAATAGAACACCATTTTTAAAGCACTGGAAAAAAGTCAACCCAGAGTACTATACCCAGCAAAAATTTCTTTCAAAATGAAGAAGCAGAGACTTTTTCAGACAGAAACTGAGTGATTAATCACCAGCAGATCTGTTCCACTCAAAATGTTAAACAAAAGAAATTTTTCAGGAAGAAGGCTATAATTTAATAAAAACTTGGATCTGTATGAAGAAATAAAGAGTATTGGAAACAGCATTAATGAAGGTGAATATAAAGTTCCTTTATTTTTCATTTTAAACTGTTCTAAAAAATAACTTACTCTCTAAAGAAAGTAATAATACATTGTGTATCTAAAGCATATAAGAGGTCTGGCCAGAGAGTATCCAGCCATCTACTATGCAAAATAGAGCCATGAAATATGACAAATTTATTGAAGATACAAGAAACAATAAACATTGCACATAGGACAATGACAGTTAGGTCCCCTTCAAAGTAGGCACCTTGGGACCTCACATAATTCTCCCAATCATCATCAGCTGCCCTGTCATATTTTCCTGAATCTCTTCCCTTTCAAAGGTGATTTAAATTTTGGGGAAAAGCAAGAAGTCACAGGGAGCCAAGTGTGGGCTCTAGGGGGCACTGAGCCACCTGGATGATTTAATGTTTCACCAAAAAACTTTGCACAAGACATAATGCGTGGGCAGGTGAGGTGTCTTGATGAAGCTGCTAATAACCAGTTGCCCAGAGCTGCAGCCTTTTGAATCATCTGAATAGTTTCTGCGGAGGAATGTTCAAGCCTAACACAAAATTTTATGCAGATACATTGCTCTGCTTCCTCAGTTATTTTGAATGTGATGGCCACACAGCACACATGCTCACTCAAAGGTGTCTACTGCTCCCACTGACTAGTACAGTAAAGTCATTATTGTTCATTCATGCACATTCCAGTCCAGTTTCCTTGGCTGCGAGGCTACATAGATGGTGCACAAACCCTTCTCATTATATTAACAATTGCTGGACTTTTTCTAGACAGATCTTGTCTGTGTAAAATGCATAAATATGTAAAATGTATAAAATAATAGCAATAGAGTAAGGGCGAGGACTTGTTTTAAGGTTCTTTTCTGCCATTTGAAGCATATAATATTATTTGAAGTTAGACTATAGGAATATACGTAAGTTCAGAGCAATCACTAAGAATTATATCACAAGAGGCAAAAAAAAAATCAAGTTTGATTTGTAATATAGCATCAACAAATATAACCCAACTCTTTGTGTTTGTCACTAATTTTTAAGAGTGTAAGAAGGCCCTGAGACCAAAAACTTTTAGAATTGTTGATGGAGCACCTTAGCGACCCCAATAAAGAATTGTTTTATTTTGTGATTGAAAGCCATTTGAGAGTTTGAACAAAGGGGTAAGATGACCAGATTTACATTATAAATAAATATAGAGAATGGATTATAGAGAGTAAGCATAGAGGTGTAGAAGACCAGTCATGATACTACCACAGTCATCTGGGCCATAGGTTTTGGTGGTTTGGATAAAAGTAGTAGAAATGAAGAGGAGTGGATGGATTAGGATTTTTAAAGGATATCAACTGTATTGCATTTATGAATAAGCTTGGGATGAGAGAAAAGGATTAATGAAGGAAAACTCTTAGATTCTTAATCTACTTTATTGATTAAACTTTATTCTTTTAAAGTGTTCAATTAGATGAGTGTATACAGGTGCATAAACTTTTAAAACCACCATCACAATACAGAAATAGAAAATATTTCTACCGACCCTAAACAAGTCTTTGAGCCCCTTTGCAGGACCCCTAGATTTTTTACTTTAATGCCTAAAAGAATAATGATATAACTAAGGCAAGTAAAATTAGGGAGGGATATGTTTTGAAGGGGAAGAAGATGAAAATTAAGAATTTTTCACTAGATTGATAGACTATTTCTATCAATCATGTTTCATTATCCTCCAAGAAGACTTCAATATCTATTGCCCTTTGCTCTTCTCCAGCTTGAGGGGATCCCCAACTCTGCTCTGTGATGGGCTCTGCATGTCCTCTGTTATATACTTGCCATGTTACCACATCGTAATTGCTTGAATATTCCCAAATATAGTGAGCTCTTAGGAGTAATGACTGTACATCCTTGCACAGAGTCTGCCACATACCAAACATGCTGTAAATCCTCAATGAATAAGTAAATGCGAATAATTCTCAATTGCCTGGGATTTCCCATCACTAATTAAATGGCATTCTTTATACCTGACCAGAATACAAAATATCTGCCACCATCTTTCAGTTGAAATGCAGGCTATAAGTTATTGTTTTTATTGTTTCATTGATTAAGATGCAATTTACTTGATGTGGTTCTGGCTTTTTTGAGCAATAAACTGAATTTCTCAGCTGGGTGGCTGGGATGAGAGGGCATCCTAGGATTAGAGTAATGATAACTGATCAGCAGAGACTCAGCCTGAGCTCTGAATGTTGACACAGGGAACTCAAACAGCCTTCAAAAAATGGCCCACCCATACTTTTTTCAATGTGGCACTGCCTTCTGGGAGAACAATTATAAAGGCTTACACTGTGTTTCATATTTTTAAAATTGTGGTATAGCATATATGTAATAAAGTACAGAATGAATTTTTACATTGTATTCACCTGGGTAACTATCACCCAAATCAAGACAGAACATTTCCAGTGCCGCAGCATCTAAGAGTAAGCTAAGGGTAAACAGAGGAAAATTGACTGGTCAGTCTGAATTAATAAAAATAGACAGAAATGTAGAGCCTTATAACTCTAATTATATTTTTACTTCTATCTATTAGATAAGGAAAGCAGTTTAAGTGTCATCTTTGCATGCCACGGGATGCAATATAATATTATTTGAACACAGGTTGATTAATTGAACATGTATATTGGGGCTTAGATGGGGTTTAGTGGGTAACCACTAAAAATTCTTTTTAAAGAAGTATAAAAGTTTGGGTAATATGTGATTGACTATATTTAATCATTATATTTCTTGATCTTTTCCATGAGAATGTATCCAAGAGTTAAAAAAGTATTTTTAACTTCTCCTCCGAGTTCTTTATTTATATTTTCATTTACTTAACAATTATTTTCATCAGAGAGAGCAAAAAGAATCAAACTTCAGCTTGTACTTAGCTGAATATTTGAAATGTTCAAATTAGTGGGGCCTGAGATAAAAAAGCTGTACAGATAATAATAAAGATTTATTTTCTGCATTTCTTGTCCTCATCAGCTGTATTACAGATAACCAGTGAGAGTGTTCTGAAGGGAGAAGACCACATGTTTCATTTGAGTTTCTTATGGATTCATTCACTGATTGGAAATATGTAAATACTTGGGGAATGAAAAGAAGAGATATGAAAATAATGTCTGTCTGCACTTCTTTTAAAGTCAGATTTACTGGAATAGTTTTAATAGCACAACTCATTTCTCAAGGACAATACTGTGTAAGAGGTTGACATGCATTACATAGTAATGTTCTTCCAATAATAACAATACTTGCATTTATAAGTGGCTTTTAACTTTTCACTCGTGTTTACGCATATTATCTCATTTAAAATCATTTTATGTGCCTCCTAAAACATGCATAAATGTTGGATTTTAAACACAGGTGAAATTTGCAAGTACTGATTTTGAAGTAGTCATAAATTGCTTCAGATGTACCCTCAAGAACATGCCTTCATAACCAGAACTGCATGTATCTTTACCCTGCAATGTTCAGAGGCTGACAGTTGACATATTACTGTAAAAAGCAAACTCTTTTCCAAGTCCCTCCCAGAAATCATTTGCACGTTTTTCAGATATAGAGTGTTCAGAATTGCTTTTAATTTGGAGCCAAGAACTTTGTCTTTACAGCTGACTCCTCTTCTTGTTTTTACCTGTATCCCCTTAAGCTGGGATTGTAAGAAGAGTGATTAAAATCAAACAGATACCTTCTTTCTTTGGCCAGGGAGAGAACATTCTGTAAGGCAGGAAAATTGTTGGTAAAGGAAACAGCAGATTTTAAGTAAAACCTTCCAGAGTGAGATTCAGTGGGGAAGGGGTAGTTAGGGCATTACAAAGTTGGGAAGAGATATGTTTGTGATTCCAAAACTACTCGTCAAGGAGAAAAATAGTTAAAGCTTGCCTTATGGGTCCATCTCATGTTGATCATGGTGAGTAAGCTCACACGCAAAGGCAGCTGCTGATTGCATAGTCCAGTTACTGCGGTGGGGCTTAGGAGCCTGAACTTGGTCTAAGACTGCATTATATTTGATTCCTAGCTCAGTGAGCCAGCCTAACTCATTACACTCTTCTTGGGCCTCAGTGTTCTCCCTGTAAAATGGAGATGACATAGTCCCAACATCATAGATTTACTGAAATAACGTTTATAAAACACCTAGCATTCTATTTGGTGCACAGTAATTGCTTCAAATATTCATAAATGCTACCCATAGTCAGGGCTGAACTTTAACGAGTGTTATCTGAGTGAATGCTCACAAATTGAGTAGGCTAAAAAAAATGTGGAAAATTAGACTGAGTTTCTGAAATGCAAAAAGGAAAGAGGAAGATTTTATGTATTTCATGGGTAGCCAGTGTCTGAAACCAGCCAAAAGATTACCTCATCATCTAGGGTCTGCCTGCCTTAATGAAATGGTAGAGCACTAAAATGTGAATGTTGAAATATTGGTTCTGCAAGGCATAGAAGTTTTTTCAACAATACTTTAATATTTCCCATGTAATCTGGGATACAGTACGTTTATATATACAAACATGATAATTATGATTTTGCATCTATAACTTTACTTCGCACTTGTTTAAGTAGCCACACAATTTTAAAAAATTAGTGAGATTGGAATTAATGAGATTTTTGTTTGTGATAATCTATGAAATATTATACTGCTTTTTTTTCTGGAAAAATTTTGATACCTTACTTTCCTCATCTCCTCCATTCCCCTTCCCCTAACCATTTGAATGCAATACTTCTCAGTTGGGATCCCAGGCACCATATGTATACCTGCATGAAAGCACTTAGTAAACTCATGATAATAATGTTGTTGTTATTGAGTGACTTCTATGTGCCAGGCACAGTGTTCAGGTTTTTAAACTAACTCTTTTACTCCCTTCCACAAGTCCCCTCTGCAGGTGCTGTTACAAGTGAGAAAGTTCAGCAAAGAGAAGTAAAACAACCTGCCTAAGATCACAATCAGTAAGCAGTAGTGTTTGTGTTTGAACTAGGGCAGTTGACCCCGAAGTCCTAACTCAGCCTCAATGGCTTGATCAGGGCCAATTTTTGCTTTTGATAGCTTCTACGTCCCAAGTTTCCCAAAGCAGGGCAGTTTATGCCTGGTACTATTATTAACAGTGCTCACATTCTTAAAATTGTCCTAGCTTTGTTTAGATGACAATCCTTGTGGTCTTCCTAGTCTTTAATTACTCCTTATCCATTTCACATTAGGCCTTGTGCCTCCATTTATTACCACTCCCCCAGATACTACATGCCTTATGACCCCCCGAACTTCTTCCACTCCTCGGCACTGGCTCCTTTTAATGTCAACATGTCTGCAGAACTGCTCAGGCTCTTGCAGATGTTGTGGACAGCCCTCTGCTCACTGTGATTCCTTCATTCGTCTATGGATTTTTCTGTCCACTCTGTCACTGTATCTTGATGGCCACTGCCCACTTAAAGGTCCTGATGGAGGATGATCACTGTCACTCTTTCAGATACAATTTCTGGCCTTTGCTATTTAAATCCATGCCCTCAAACTTTCCTGATTCTAGAAAATTCTCTACTTTGGTTGTGAGACACCGTGACTTGGCCTCGTGATTTTCTTTCATTTCATGAGAAGCTGATGACCACAAATTACAACAAATGTTCTCAAGTTGGGCATCCCTCCTTAGAAATAGGCTGTTCATTTGCTATGGGTAAGTGAACATGTAATACTGCATATTCTCTGTTGAAAGTCTCATTTGTTTAAAAATTATTCTTTTTTATTTTTATTGTTCAAATACATTTGTGTCCACCTTTCCACCACCACTTCCCCTTGCCTCTCTCCCTGAACTCTCTCCCTGATTCCTTTGCAACTTCATTTTAGCTTTGTCTATGGGTCCTTTATACATGTTTCTTGACTTAACCTTTTCCTTCCCTTCCCCCTACCTTCCCTCTTGATTCTGTTGGTTTCTTTTTTCTTCCAATGTTGCTGGTTATATTTTCCTTGTTTGTTTGTTTTGTTGGTTAGGTTCCACTTATAGGTGAGATCATATGATATTTTTCTTTCACAACCTGGCTTATTTCACTTAGCATAATGCTCTCCAGTTCCATCCATGCTGTCACAAAGGGCAGTAGCTCTTTCCTTCTTTCTTCTGCATAGTGTTCCATTGTGTAAATGTACCATAGTTTTTTGATACACTCATTTACTGATGGGCATTCAGGATGCTTCAAACACTTGGCTATTGTAAATTGTGCTGCTATGAACATTGGGGTGCATAGGTTCTTTCGAATTGGCGTTTTAAATTCTTAGGGTATAATCCCAGCAGTGGAATCTCTGGGTCAAATGGCAGTTCCATTTTTAGTTTTTGAAGGAATTCCGAACTGTTTGCCATAGTAGCTGCATCAGTCTGCATTCCAACCAACAGTGTACTATTTTTCCCTTTTCTCCACAGCCTTGCCAGCACCCATTGTTTGTTGATCTATTTATGATGGCCATTCTGCCCGTTTTGAAGTGGTACCTTATTGTGGTTTTAATTTGCATTTCTCTCATGGCTAGTGATGCTGAGCATCCTTTCATATATTTCTGGGCCCTGTGTATATCCTCCTTGGAGAAGTGTCTGTTCAGGTCCTTTGCCCTTTTTTAATTGGATTGTTTGTCTTCCTGGAGTGGAGTCCTGTGAGTTCTGTATATATTTTGGAGATCAAATTCCTGTCTGAGCTACCATTGACAAATATATTTTCCCAAATGGTTGCTTCCCTTTTCATTTTGCTGATGTTTTCTTTAGCTGTGTAGAAACTTCTTATTTTGACGAAGTCCCATTTGTTTATTTTTTCCTTTATATCCCTTGATATCAGTGAAAATATTGTTACATGGGATATCTGAGAGTTTCCTGCCTATGTTCTCCTCTAGGACTTTTATGGTGTCGTGACTTATATTTAAGTCTTTTATCTATCTTGAGTTTATTTTTGTGTATGGTGTAAGTTGGTGGTCAAATTTCAATTTTTTGCATGTAGCTGTCCAGCTCTCCCAACACCATTTCTTGTAGAGGCTATTTTTACTCCATTGTATGCTTCTGCACCTTTTGTCAAATATTAATTGACCATAGAGACATGGGTTTATTTCTGGGCTCTCTATTCTGTTCCATTGATCTATGTGTCTGTTCTTATGCCAGTACCAGGCTGTTTTGATTACAGTCAGATTGTAATATAGTTTGATGTCAGGTATTATGATACCTATTATGTTGTTTTTATTTCTCAAAACTGTTGCAGCTATTTGGGATCATTTATGCTTCCACATAAATTTTTGAAATGTCTGTGAAAGTCATCGTTAGTATTTTAATAGGAATTGTGTTGAATGTATAAATTGTTTTGGGTAGTATGGACATCTTGATGATATTCTTCCAATCCATGAACATGGTACATGCTTCCATTTATTTGTGTCTTCCTTAATGCCTTTCTTCAGTGTTGTATAGTTCTCTGTGTACAGGTCTTTTACCTCCTTGGTTAAGTTTATTCCTAGGTACTTTATTTTTCTTGTTGCCACAGCAAATGGGATTTTCTTCCTAATTTCTGCTTCCAATATTTCATTGTTGGTGTCCCAAAACATCTTTGATTTCTGAATATTGACTATGTATCCTGCTGTTTTGCCAAATTCAGTTATTAGATCGAGTAGTTTTTTTTTGGTGGAGTACACAGGGTTTTCCATGTACATGATCAAGTCATCTGAAAACGATAGTTTTACATCTTCCTTTCCAATTTGGATGCCTTTTATTTCTTTTTTCCTTTCTGATCACTGTGGCTAGGACTTCCAGTACTATGTTGAATAGAAATGGTGAAAGTGGACTCCTTGTCCTGTTCCCAATGCCAGTGGGAAAGCTTTTAGTTTTCACCCATTGAGTATGATGTTGGCTGTAAGTTCTTCATATATGGCCTTTCTTATGTTGAGTTATGCCCCCTTCACTCTTACCTTGCTGAATGTTTCTATCACAAATGGGTGCTTTACCTTATCAAATGCTCCCTCTGAAGCAGTTGAGTCGACCATGTGGTTTTTGTCTTTCCTTTTGTTTATGTGATGTATTCCATTTATCGATTTGCAAATATTGAACCATCCTTGCATCCTTGGGATGAATCCCACTTGATCATGGTGAATGATCCTTTTAATGTATTGCTGGATGTGGTTTGCCAATATTTTGTTGAGGATTTTAGCGTCTAGGTTTATGAGTGATATTGGCCTGTGGTTTTCTTTCTTTGTTGTGTCTCTATCTGGTTTTGGGATTAGGATGATGGTAGCCTCATAAAAGGAGTTTGGGAATCTTCTCTCTTTTTGGATTTTTTAGAATAGTCTGAGAAGGACAAGGGTTAGCTCTTCCTTAAATGTTTTGTAAAATTCTCCTGTGAATCCGTCCGGTCCAGGGCTTCTGTGTGCCAGGAGTTTTTTTGATTACTGCTTCAATTTCACCAGCTGTTATTGGTCTGCTCAGGCTTTCTGTTTCTTCTTCATTCAGTGTTGGAAGGTTACATTTTTATAGAAATTTGTCTATTTCCTTGAGGTTTTCAAATTTCTTGGCATATGATTGCTCATAGTAATTTCTTACAATCCTTTGTATTTCTGTGGCAGGAGTTGTTATTTCTCCTCTTTCATTTCTGAGAGTATTTATTTGGGTCCTTTCCCTTTTTTTTCTTGATGAGTCTTCTTAAAGACTTGTCAATTTTTTAAATATTTTTAAAGAACAAGCTCCTGGATTGGTTGATCCTTTGCATTGTTCTTTTCATCTCTATGTCATTCAGTTCAGCTCTGATCTTGATTACTTCCTTTCTTCTACTCGCTCTGGGTTTTGCTGGTTGTTTTTCCTCCAGTTCTTGAAGCTGGAGGGCTAGGTCATTTATTTGAAATGTTTCTATCTTTTTGAAGTAGGCCTGTACTGCTATGAACTTCCCTCTCAGGTCTGCCTTTGCTGTATATCAAAGGTTTTTGGACTGTTTTCTGTTCATTTTCATTTATTTCCAGAATTTTTTCATTTCTTCTCTTATCTCATTATTGACCCATTCATTATTTAATAGTGTGCTATTCAGTCTCCATGAGTTTGAATGTATTTGAGGTTTTTCCTTGAGGCTCATTTCCAGTTTCAAGCCCTTGTGGTCTGAGAAAATGCTTGTTATGATTTCAATTTTCCTGAATTTGTTGAGGCTTGTTTTGTGTTTTATCATGTGGTCTATCTTTGAAAATATTCCATGTGCATTTGAAAAGAATGTGTATTTTGCTTCTTTGGGATGAAAGGTTCTATATATGTCAGTTAATTCCATTTGATCTAATGCATTGTTCAGTTCCACAATATTCTTGTTTATGTTTTGTTTGGAAGATATACCCATTGTTTACAGTGGGGTGTTAAAATCCTGTACTATCTATGTGTTGCTGTCTATATCTTTCTTGAAATCCTCTAAGATTTTACTTATATATTTGGGTGTTCCCCATTTAGGTGCATATTGGTTTACAATGTTTATTTCTTCTTGATGGGTTCTTCCTTTGAATATTATAAAGTGTCCTTCTGATTTATTTTTATGGCCTTTGTTTTGAAATCTATTTTGTCTAATATAAGTATTGCTACCCCTGGTTTATTTTCCTGTCCTTATGCTTGGAATATTTTTTCCATCCCTTTATTTTCCATCTGTGTAGTTCTTTTGTTCTGAGGTGGGTCTCTTGTAGGCAGTATATGTGTGGCTCATGTTTTCTTATCCATTCATGTATCCTTTGTCTTTTGGTTGGGGCATTGAATCCATTTACATTTAAAGTTATTACTGATAGGTACTTATTCATTTTTTCCCCTTTGTACCTGTGTTCTCTTTCTCACTTTTTTTCTTCATCTTCTTAAAGCAGTCCCTTTAGCATATCTTGTTGTGCTGGTTTGGGGGAGATGTATTCTTTTAGCCATCTTTTGTCTGAGAAACTCCTTTCTTTACATTCCATTTTACTTGTGTGCCTTGCTGGGTAGAGCAGTCTTGGTTGTAGGCCTTTGCTTTTCATTGAAATATTTCTTGCTATTCCATCTGGCTTGTAGTGTTTCTGTTGAGAACTCAGCTGCTAGCCATATCGGGGCTCTCTTATATGACACTACCTCCTTCTCCCTTGCTGCCTTGAGGATTCTCTGTTTGTCTTTGATATTTGCCACTTTAATGATGATGTGTCTTGGAGTGGGCCTCATTGGGTTCCTCTTGAATGGAGCCCTCTGTACTTCCTGGACTTGTGTGACTTTTTTTCTCCTCCAATTAGGTAAGTTTTCCATCATTACTTTTTCAAACAGGTTCTCTATCCTTTTCTCCTCTTCTCCTCCCTCTGGTATCCCTATTTTATGAATATTATTACATTTCAGGTTTTCCTGCATTTCTCTAAAAGACCCTTCATTATTTTTTATTCTGTTTTCCATTTCTTGCTCTTTCTGGGAGCTTTTTTTCTGCCTTTTCCTCCAGCTCACTGATTCACTCTTCCACTTCATCTAGCCTGCTTTTGATTCCTTCTACTGTGTTCTTCAATTCAAAAATTGTATTCTTCATTTCCTCTTGCCTTTCTTGATAGCTTCTATGTCCTTTTTCCTGTTGATATAGTTTGCAGTAAGTTCCTCATAGTTTCCCTGTAGTTTTTCATAATTCTTTTTGAGCTCACTGAGGTCCTTGGGTTTCCTTAGAACCATTGTTTTGAATTTAATATCTGATAGTTTACTTGTCTCTATTTCATTTAGTTTTCTCTGTGAGTATTCCTCTTTCCCCTTCAATTGGAGGTATTTCTTTTTTTCCCCATTATTTGTGAGACCCTTCTTTTTTCTTCTATTTCTTAAATTGATCTGCCTTGATTTCCTAACTTTGTGATCTGAACTTCTATCATAGTAGACAGCTCTTTTTTATTTTTTTCTTTCTGGGTCTGCCTCTGATGATGTCAGATGTTTACCCCATCTGACCTTTGGAAGTCTGTTTGAGACTTCCAGGAATCTACTGTCTGTGTCTGTCTCCTATAATTTTTAATATAGTCACTCTGCCCTCAGCAGTCAGGCTTAGGCTCCACAGAATGGGACAATGCCTCCTGAGGGCAGGGCTATTGCATCCTTATAGGCTGCTGTCCCTCAGGTCAGTGGTCTGCCTGAGTAAGATGGAAGCTGAGGAGTCAGGGAGGAGTCAGCACTGGGATCCCTCTGGAGACTCCCTCAGTTCTCTCCCCAGTGCCTTCACCTCCAGCTTCTCCTCAAGCATCTCTTGACAACACTGTGTCCCCTTTAGCCAGGGATCTACTATCTGTGCTGGCAGCTCTGTACTCAGCATCCAGGCCTACGCACAACTCCTGGCCACAGCAGAGTCTCCTGGGGGTGAGGCTATTGTGTCCTCTATGCCTGAGCAGGATGGAAGCCTCAGAGTGGGATGTGAGTCAACACCAGGGCTCCGCTGGCCACTGTCTCAGTTCTCTCCCAAAAGCTTTCCTTACCAATCTCTCTGCCGGCAGCTCCAGCCCATTCTGCTCCCATCTTTCCCAGAGACCAAGGCAAGTGGCTTCCACTGCAAATTTTTGTGTTGGCCTTTCAAATGGCTTTTTGCATCTCCAGCCACCTATCTTAGGCAGAGAGCACCACTACAGCTTTCGCAGCTGTCTTTTGTCTGTGTGTTTTTTGGGCTTTGGTGCTGTAGGCTGGAGGTCCCCATTTATGATTCAGACCCTGCTCTTCTCAGGGGGATCCAACTGACTGTTTCAATATCCCTCTGGTGATACAGCCTCTGGGCACCCAGCCTGCATTCTCAAGACTCCACCTCACTTCTTACCCATTAGGTTGTGTGAAAGCCGATTCCACTCTTTGTCCAAGGTTTTAAGACTCCTCTCTCACTATTGTTCCATTGTTTTCCAGGTGATATCTCCACAATTTAGTTGCAATTCCAATTTGGTCCTGGGAGGAGGTCAGTGTGACTTCTACTCACTCCTCTGCTATATTGAACTCTCTTAAAATTATTCTTTTAGGAAATATTTTTTTCATATGGATGTGTATGTACCTCTAAATAGGTTATGAAAAACTTGCCTCTGATGTTACAAACAGACGAATGTAAGATTGGGACAAGAAACCTACCATGTAGACCCAGTTAAAAGGGGAGAAGCACCTTCTCTTCACTGACCCTGGCACCTGCTGGGACGGCTAGGGCCCAGTGGCAATGCAATGGCAGCCTCCGTTTTATCTGCCCCCAGGCTGAGTGAACCTGCTCACCATCTGCACGGGGCCTGAGATTGAACATTCTGAGGCAGGAAAGAGTGAGTAGATCCTTTCATTGCAGTCATCTTCTGATCTTGCTTTCCCTCATTTCTGTTATTTTTTTTGAATCAAAGGAACCCAAGTTAGAATACAACTTGTGAGATTCTGAAGATTACAGCAGAAAGCAAGTGCCCCACACACAAGACGTATGTACAGTTTCTTCCTTCAACAAAAGAAGAGTTTCAGGTAGCACTCCCTTGTAACATCATTCAACATTCTCAACATCATTCAACAAATTCCACAAACATTTGAAAGACCCTAGTGCTAACCCATGATATCTCTATCTCAGTTAGTCTTATTACAATAGTCCCCCTCATCTTCAGTTTTGCTTCCCTTGATTTCAGTTATTGTGGTGTGCAAAATTCTGAAATAAAAAATTAATATTTTAAATTGTACACCATTCTGAGTTATGTGATAAAATCTCAAGTCATCCTAGTCTGTCCTATCTAGGACATGACCAATCCCTTTTCCCAGAGTATCCATGCTGTATACACTCCCTGCCCATTAGCCGTAGATCAACTTTGTGGTATCACGGTCTTGTTTTAAATAATCCTTATTTTACTTAATAATGGCCCCAAAGTGCAAGAATAGTGATGCTGGCAATTTGGATACACCAAAAAGAAAGTGTAAACTGTTTCCTTTAAGTGAAAAGGTATGTATGTATAGGAAACATAGTGCACAATGGTGAACCCCCAAAAGCCCAGAATTTTTTTATTAAAAATCGTGTGTTTATTCTTGTATGTGTAAACTTCAGTCACATTCAAAGTATACTCTATTTGATGTAATACGCCTATCAAGACATTTTTTTCTACTGCTCAAAACAGTTTTCGAACTTGTTGATTTTTGTGCATTTTAGCACTTCTGCTGTTCTTTGCTTCACCTCTTCTACATTGGCAAAATGTTTCCCTTTGAGGACTTTTTCCATCTGAGGAAACAAAAAAAGTCATTTGGGGTGAGATTAGGTTAATAGGGAGTGTGGGGCACAGGGGTCATGCCATTTTTGGTCAAAAACTACTGAACACTCAGAGTGGTGTGGGCAGGTGTGCTCATAAATCACCCATTATGAAATGGGCAAATGCATTGAAAGAATCTTCAAAAAAAATTCACTGAAGCCAATAGCAGTTGCTCACAACACTACCAGCTGGTACTGATACAGATGAGTTCCTAGAACACTCACTTAGCAAGAGAAGCCTGTACTACCAGGGGCCCGATCTCCAGAAGATAATTTTGTTTTTTTGGGGGGGTCGCTTGTATATAAGGTTTGGTATTTTCTGCGATTTCAGGCATCCACTCAGGGTCTTGGACCATATATTCCCAAGGGAATACGAAATGACTACTTTATTACTTTACTTACCCTACATATAAATAATATAGTTTTGATTTTTCAACTTCATGAGGTGAGTACCTGATTCAAGGTCACACAGCTAGCAAATGAAGCACTCTAGGCCCAAATCAGACATTGTTTTGCTTCTTTCCAATTTCTCTTCACTTCTCTCCAACATAAATCTTACATAGAAATATTACAAAGAAAAGAGGTTGAAAATCTAGTGTGTGGAGCAGAAAATATCTTTAGACAGGCTGTTCGGAAAGCACACCCACTGCTTTGTTTAAATGAATACTCTGGCTTTCATTTACATTCAGGTGATCCAATGTACAGAAGTGAAGTACAGGGCAGAGAGTATGACCATTGTCATGCAGTGTTCACCTGATGCATCTGGACAGCTTTAAAGATATGCACAGAAAAGAACTGGACAAATGTAAATGGTCTCTGACATTTACTTATTTGGAAACATGAATATCTGACTTCCTCAGTTTTGTTTGCTTTATTACTGAAAGTATAACTCTCTCTCTGTTTTTCTCCTACCCAGCTTTAAAAATTATTTTAAATTAACTCACATCTTTTTAAAAGTGTTAGAACAATGTTCTGAGAGGACAACAAAACACCAAGTTTAATAAGAAGTGTATTTTATACAAATAAACTTGATAAATGTAAAAATTAAGAAATGAGGACAGGGTAGGAGAAAAAGAATATTAAAAACTGAATTCTTATATCCAAAAGTAAATTTTTATATTAATAAACTATACTTAGAGCAGTTTTTAATTTCACAACTAAATGGAATAGGAAGTGTGGAGCGTTCCTGTATACCCCCTGTCCCCTCACATGTACAACCTCCCCATATCAACATCCCCCACCAGAATGGTGCATTTGTTACAATCAATGAACCAACATATCATTATCATCCCAGGTCCATAGTTTACATTAGGGTTCACTCTTGGTGGTGTACATTCTATGGGTTTAATTACATGTATCCGCCACTGCAGTAGTATATGGAATAGTCTCACAGACCTAAAAATCTTCTGTGCTCCATCTATTCATTCCTCCCACCCATACCCCACCCAACCACTGATCCTTTTGTTGTCTCCATAGTTGTTAATGGGGCTTTAAGCCACAGAACTGCCTGTGTAACAATCTCAGTATCAAGTGAGAGTTCTCTCCTTGTTCAATGTGTTACATTTTTTATTTCATCTTAATCAGGGATCAGGCTGATTTCTATATAAAGAAACTCTCAAGTTGTTCAAGAAAAGAGGAAGCCAACTTAAGGACATAGAGAGAATCAAGATGGCCTAAGGAATGAGTGGAAGTCACACTGACCTCCTGGACCAACCTGGAATTACAACTAAATTGTGCAGAAATCACCTGGGACAAACAACTGAACAATAGTGAGAGAGAAGTCTTGTAAATTTGGAGACAGAAGAATCAGCTTTAGCAAAGCCTAACTGGTAAGGAGTGCTGTAGAGACTCAAGAATGTAGGTGGAGCACCCACGGGCAACAGCACCAGAAGGATATTGAAACAGCCATTTGGATCCCCCTGAGAAGAGTGGGGTCTAAACCAAAAGCAGGCATCTTCAATATTCAGCACCAGAACCCAAAAAGTACACAGAAAACACCCAGTTGTGAAAAGCGGCAGGGTTGTTCTCTGCCAGAGACAGGCAGCAGGAGATGCAAAGAACTGTTTAAATGGCCAATGCATAAATTCTTATTTGTAGCCACTTACCCTGGTCTCTGACAAAGTCAGGGGCAGAGTAGGCTAGAGACACCTGAAGAGAGAATGGGGAAGGAGGCTTTGGGGAGAGAACTGAGGGAGTGGCCAGCAGGATCTCAGTGCTGACTCATCCCCCATGTGGTAGCAGCCATCTTGCTCAGGTAGAGACCACTCCCCCTGAGCAGCATCAGCATCAGAGGACCCAATAACCCTGCCCCCATGTGGGATTCCACCCCACCCCAAACTGTGTAAGCTGCCTGCTGAGTGCAGAGTGGCAGCCACAGATAGATTCCTGGCTAAAGGAGGTGCAGAGAGGTCTAGAGACACTTGAGGAGAGACTGGGGATGGAGGCTTTGGGGAGAGAGCAGAGAGAGTAGCTGGTGGGATTCCAGTACTGACTTCTCCCCTATACGGCAGAAGCATAAGAGGACCCAATTACTCTGCCCTCAGGAGGGACTCCACCCCACCCTGAGCTTTCCAAGGCGGCCTGCTGAGTGCAGAGTGACTAGATTAACAGCTGAAGGAGATAGCCACAGACAGTAGATTTCTGGAAGTCTCTAACAGACTGCCTGAAGTCAGACAGGGGTGACATCTGACATCATCAGAGACAGATCCAGAAAATAATAGAAGCAGTCTCCTACCATAGAAGTTCACACCACAAAGTCAGGAAATCAAGTCAGATCAATTTAAAAAGCAGAAGGAAAAAAGAAGAGTTTCACAAATAATGGGAAAACAAAGACATACCTCCCCCAAATGGAAAAGAGGAATCCCCACAAAGAGAACTAAATGAAATAGAGGCAAGTCAACTATCAGATATCAAGTTCCAAACAACAGTTCTAAGGAACCTCAAAGAGCTCAGTGAACTCAGAGAGAATTACAAAAAACTGCCCAGAAACTACGAGGAACTTACTGCGAACTATATCAGCAGGGAAAAGGACATAGAAACTATCAGGAAGAGACACGAGGAAATGAAGAATACCATTTCTGAATTGAAGAACAAGGTAGAAGGAATCAAAAGCAGGCTAGATGAAGCGGAGGATCGAATCAGCGAGCTGGGGGACAAGGTAGGAAAAAAGCTCCCAGAAAGAGCAAGAAAATGAAAAAAGACTCAGAAAGAATGAAGAGGCATTTAGGGAAATGCAGGAAAACCTGAAATGTAATAATATCATTAAAGTAGGGATACCAGAAGGAAAAGAGGATGAGGTAGAGATAGAGAACATGTTTGAAAAAGTCATGAGGGGAAACTTCCCTAATTGGTGGAGAGAAAAAGTCACGCAAGTCCAGGAAGCATAGAGGGTCCCATTCAAGAGGAACCCAATGAGGCCCACTCCAAGACACATCATCATTAAAGTGGCAGATATCAAAGACAAACAGAGAATCCTAAAGGTAGCAAGGGAGAAAGAGGTAGTGACATATAAGGGAGACCCGATACGGCTAGCAGCTGACTTCTCAACAGAAACACTCAAGCCAGAAGGGAGTGGCAAGAGATATTCTAAGGAATGAAAAGCAAAGGCCTGCAATCAAGACTGCTCTACCCAGCAAGTCTCTCAATTAAAATGGAAGGTGAAATAAGGAGTTTCTCAGACAAAAGACAGCTAAAAGAATATACCTCCACCAAACCAGCACTGCAACATATGCTAAATGGACTTCTTTAAGATGAAGAAAAAGAGTCAATGAATACCCAGTTCCTTTCGTGGTTCACAATACTTGATATTACCAAATTTTTTAATACAAATTTTTTAATAATGTATTAAAAATATTAAAATGATTAAAAATCATTGTCACGATTGTGACAATGATGTGTTATTTTAATTGTTCCTTTATTATTTGTTGAAACTAAACCTGGTTGTGTATATTTCTTGTGTATTTCTATTATTTTTAAAAAGCTTTAAATTACTTTTTGGTATTCTTTATACATTTTTTTATTTAATACTTGTAGAATATTTTCCCTAAAAAAATCAAAACAAACCATTGACCCATTTTTAGATGCATTGCAAATATTTTCCTGTTCTATTACTTGTCCTTTAACTTTTTTATATGTATATTACTGTACAGTCTGAAATGTTTAATACAGTCATATTGTCAATATTACTTTATAGCTTCTTGGTTTGAATATTGTACTTCAGGGTAAGAAAAATATTTGTTTGTATTTTCTCCTAAAACTCCTTAGATTCTACATACAGATTTTTTTAAATTTTATTTTAATTTATTTTTTCAAATACATTTGTCTCTGCCTCCCCCCCCCCACCACTTTCCCTTGCCCCGTCCCTCCTTCCCTCCCTCAGCTCTTCCCCTTTGGTTTTGTCCATGAGTCCATGCTATATGTTCCTTGACTTTCCCCTTCCCTTCCTTTTCCCCACCCCCCCTCCCTCCAGAAGCGTGCTGGGCCTATACATATAGATTTTTAACTCACCTGAATATTTCTTGTATAATGTGTGAAATAGGGCTCTCTATTTTTTTTATTTCAAGTAATAGTGGTCCAAGCTCCTTATTTGGTGAATAAGCCTTATTTCACCCAATGATTTGAAATATCAACTTAATCATATATTACATTATTAGGCAGATATATGCATTTGTCCTTAGAATGTTCATTATATTTCATTGCTCTGCTTGATTATTTCTGTGGTGGTGTCATGTTGGTTTAATTGCTGAGACTTTATAATGGTTTTAAATATTTAAATATTTTATAATTAACTGAAATTAAAAAAAATAAAATTAATATGCATTTAAGAAAGAAAGAAAGAATCAAGAAAGAAACAAGGAAAGAAAGAAAGAGAAAGAAAGGAAGGAAGGAAGGGAGATGAAACTCCTACCTTTTGCAACAACATGGATGAAACGAGAATATTATGCAAAGTGAAATAAGCCAGTTGGTGAAAGACAAATACCATGAGATCTCACCTATAAGTGGAATCTATTCAACAAAATAAACTAATGAACAAAATAAACCACAGGTACAGAAACATGGAGCAGACTGAAAGTGACCAGAGGGGATGGGGAAAGAAGACAATGGTGGAAAGAAGGGGAAGGGACTAGACAAAGAACATGTATGAATGACCCATGGACCTGGACAACAGAGTGAGAATTGACTGTGGGAGCATGACTAGGGGTGGGATGGATAGTGGGGGGTAAAGGGGAGAAATTGAGACAACTGTAATAGAATAAACATGATTTATAAATTTAAAAAGAAAAGGATATAAACAGCAGTGAAGCGTTTAAGAGTGACAGCTTTGAATCAGAGAGAACTGGATTTGTCACATATTTGGATAGTGAATCTTCATGACAGGAAGTGGAAACTTAGTAGAAATGGAAGATAATTTTATCTCTCTGGGACCACACATTCAGTCTTTCTATCCCCTTCATAGTTTTTTTCCCTTTCTGTCTTTTGGTCTTTTCTCTCTCTGGGCTGACTTCTTCAATTTTCTCTTTCTGTCTCTTGATTTAACATGGCCAACCTGAGCAGTAATCCAAAATCTACTTGACTTTTTGTTTTAGTGCCCATAAGCAATATCTTAGTTAAAACTCTCAATAATCATAGTCTGATTGGTTGTTGGTTAGCCATTGGGTTGACACCTTGGTCCAACTTTCACTCAGTAAAATTAAGCTAATTATCAGGGTGTTGAATTCCAATATCAAGTAAGTGCTGCAATTCATCCTAATTGAATCTCAAAATATTTTGTTCCATCATCCTTGACCCTTTGGCTTTTAGGTTCAAGGCTTTTAGATTCAAGTCCTGGGTGAAATGCTTTGCTTTTCTAAAATCTAAAAGATCTGTCACTTAATATGTTCAGCCTTCTTCTAAGTTTTGCAAACTTTTCAAAGGGACATTTCAAAAGCTTCTATCTAGACAAAGATAATTGTGTCAAAAGGGAACAGCTGTCTGTATTTGCAAAAGGGATAAAATTGAAGAGACAGCAGAGATGAGACTCATGTATAATTGAAGTTGGGTTATTGCAGCATTTAGCTCATTAGCCAGGAGTTTGAATCCTCTCCCTCTGTACCCAGCCTCTGACCATTCCCTGACTCTCTCAGTGGGTTTCATTCAGCATTTCCTGTACATTTCACTGGAATCCTTCCCTTCCTGCTTCCCATCACATTTCCTTGTTCTTACTTCTTCACTACGCCATTCTTTCCAGATCCTTTTGTTCTTTTGCTTTTTTATTTGTTCAGTCTGCTTTGGTTTTTGTTGTTGTTGTTGTTGTTTTATTTTGTTTGCTGAGAGAAAGCTAACTTTGCATTACTTTCCTTTTATTTATTTCTGAGAACAATCATTTTAACTTTTTGTGTGGTGAAATCTCACAGAATTCATTAAAGTCGGTTTGAAAAACACAGTATTAATCTATTGCTGTTTCCATGTAAGCAACTTCAGCTAGTTTTCCAAATGTTTAAATACGTGGTCAGAAGCTGTGGTTTACCTCCCAACTTTGTTTGGGAAAACCAAACTAAACCAGCCAGGCTGTTTCTCTTTAGCCTGGGTTCATGACCACTGAGTTTTGTCTCTGAATCGGGTTGACATTGCTCTGTGGTGTCTTGAATGTTATAAATTCACAAACTGTCTTTGAAAACCTCTAAATTCAGAAATAAAAATTTATATAGCTGTAAAGGTGCCAGCATTTTTACTTTCATGAAAATATCAGCAACCAGTGATCAGCAGTATTTTTGATTGGTTTGCTCCACAAATATTATTTGAGTGCCTATTAAGGACTAGAAATAAGAGGTAAATGGGTACAAGATGGATACATACACAGTGGGGCCAAAGTAGGTTTATAGTTGTTTGTATGGTAAATCGTATGATTAATAAATACTAATACAATAATAAATTCTGTGTTTCGTGTACTCACAACTGTAAACCTACTTTTGTCCCACCCTGTACTGCCAGCTGTTTAGTGTAAAAGTCAAACAATAAAGAGATAAATTGCACAATTATTTGAATTTCCCATGTTATTGTGGAAAAACTATGAGAAGAGTTATTTGAAACTCTTATTCATTGATTTTTATCCTTAAAAGAGTGAAAAGCACTGTATAAATGAGTTTTGAGTGTCTTTTTATTCATTTAAAAAAACTAAGTGAATTTCAATCTTAACTTGAAATTTCAATTTTTGTCCACTTTGTATTCATTAACACTGAAAGGAAAAGAAACCAACAGAGATAAGAGGGAAGGAGGGAGGCAGGGTGGGGGAAAAGCAAGGGAAGGGGAAAGTCAAGGAACATGTAGCAAGGACTCATGGACAAAACCAAAGGGGAAGAGTTGAGGGAGGGAGGAAGGGAGGGAGGGGGCAAGGGAAAGTGGTGAGGGGAAGGCAGAGACAAATGTATTTGAAAAAATAAATAAATTAATTTAAAAAAAAAACATATTCAACAGATACTTTCTGAGCTTCTTTCATGAATTAGGTCAGTGCCCTGTGCCACACATACAGGTATGCTGTTTAGTACTAAGTCAGGTATTGGGCAAGTAATAACATACTTATAGTAATTTATTTATAAATTAAGTTCAATGCTAAGAAGAAGAAGTACAAGGAGCTATGAAAGTATCAAAGGTGACCCAATTTATTTGGTGGCGTTGTGGTGTAGAACAGGGGTTTGAATAGTGCAGGAGCTAAAATCTGACAGACCCAGGTTTCAGTTCTGACTGTCCTACTTACTAGTTTTATGACCACAGATAAGTGACTTAACCTCTTATCCCCACTGGTGAACTGGGTATATGAATAAGTACTTCCTACTTCAATGGCTTGTTGAAAAGACCAAATAAGCACTTAGATATCAAATAAATGCTTTTAAAAACTAGCTATTGCTGTTAATTATAACCAAGCAATTAAACACAGAAAACAAGAAGTAGGAAACTTGGCATCATTTGGAAACATTTCTATCCACAAAACCCCAGTGCAACACAAAGCTAAGACATTATCGTTACTTCCAGGAACCCTGAATACTGGATATTACTGAGGCTTCCTTTCTTCTGAAACTCTGAGTCCCTGCTTTTCCATGTTATGGCTCCATTTCCTCTGGACCCTGAAGTCAGGGGTAAGCCCCATGTGGGCCTGGTCATGAGCCTACCCAAGGTTATGTTTTACAATGTCCAACTTACATTCATTCCCACTGTTATCTGGGCATCGTTCATCTCGGTACCTGACATGCCTTGAAATATGAGCTTTTCCTCAGTTAGGCCTCTTTACACATTCTCCTTCCTAAAGCTAGAAGCAAAACAATTGCTTTTAAAGTGTATTTAAGATTTCAGGAAGGGAACAGAATGGACAGCCTGAGACCCAAATGCCCTACTGATTTACAAAGTACACAACTGTGAGGTAGGCAGGCCAGCTGCTGCACATTGTCATTCATGGGGTTATGTCTAGGAGGCCCTCTCTTCTCTCCAACCCCCAAGACAGGAATTTGTGACACATGAGCAAGTGTAAGGCAGCTTCTTCACCAATAAATTTCTTCCTGACCTTATATCAGAGCTCTTAGAAAAGACTGGAGAAAAATAAGTAGGTGTGGAACTCTGTATATTCACTGAATTATTATTCTGCATTAGTTTCTAGTTTAGGAATAAAGAAAACAGCAGTATTAATAGCCAACAATTTTGGAACGCCTACAGCATACCAAAGATCGCGCCCAAAGGTGTCCTGGCACTAACCTTTTTTTTCTTTCTTTTTTTTTATTTTTTATCATTACAACATCCTTATGGGACAGGAACTATCAGGGTCTGCATTTCAGGGATGAAGAAGCTGAGGCTCAACAAGATTGCTTGACTAAGACTACTTAGCTCTTAATGCAGAGAGTAATTTAGCTCATGTAAATGGCAGAGGTAGGGTTCTAATCCAGGTCCTCCTGAAGCAGAGTCTTTGGCACACAAAATAATGAGATTATATCCATAGTTATTTATTTTTCAATCATTCATTCACTTATTCAACAATGATTTGTTGAGTATCTATTGACTGCCAGACAGTTCTAGGCACCAGAGATAAACCAATGAGAAACAGGCAAAATTCCTTCCCTCATGCAGCTTCTAGCAGAAGACAGAAAATAAAAAAAAAAAAAAAAACCATGTAAATTTTATAGTGCAAAATGATAAATGCTAAGGAGAAAAATTAAGGAGGAGGCATTGTGATTTTAAATAAGGTGGCCAGCAAAGGCCCACTGAGAAGGTGACATTTTACATATTATAAATATAAAGCTCATGATTCAGGACCTGGTAGTGAGAGGTACTTGAGGCAAGTTCTTTTCTTTCCTCCTTAGAGGACAGTCTTCTTCAGGATGTCTGAGCAAGCCACCTGTATACTGACTCCAACTAAATGCACAAAGACATTTGCAAACATCCTGAATTAGTCTTTTCTTTCATAGACACTGGGTATAGAATTAAACAAGCACTTGGGACTTGGAAATTCTATTAAGACCATTTTTTTTTAGGTTTAAGAGCTGATGCTGAAATTCGTTTGGACATGAATACAGTTCTCCTGCCCGATATAGGTTTAAAGATATATACACCAGTCATACTGGACCTCCAGAGGAATTCTCTATTAGCTCAAAAGTCACCAGCATGTTCACTAGTGAAGAGAGCCCCTGGTCATGATGCCCATAGCTGTCCAATATACCCAAGGAGAAAACTCACAGAATGAACAGCTGAAAGCCAGACCTGCCTCCTGGAATTCAGTCTATTCAATCAAAAAAGTTATAGCACTATCGAAGATGGCAAAACTAAGTTTCACACACATACACACACAAAACATCTGCGCATACCTGTTTTAATTTTCAGCCCCTTCCTAACTGTAGCAGTAAAAACTTTTAAGATCATGGGACAGCTTTAGCACATTGGACAACCAATACTGTGAAATTTGTCACTCTGGAAAGAGGTTGGCCTAAAATAAACTTTGCTATCATCTTTGAAGAGAATGATCACATAAATAGCATTGATAAAATAGCTGGAGATAGGTTTAGCTTTGCAACATCAAAGTGTTATACAGTGATTGATACAACCTGAACAACAGCTCCTGCTCTGGAATGAAAGTACCAACTACCAATAGTTTTACCTCTGAGTGGCTCCAGTGGGAGCTTGCTGTCCTTGGAAAGTCATTTGTTGTTATTTTTTGCCCTTGAAAGCAGTACCGCTCCATTTCCTTAAAAAGTGTCTGCACTTCAGATTTCACAGTGATTCCAAGTGTCCGTCATCCCAGTTATTCCTAATTAGTGAGATTCTCCACTTCTGGGCTTTGCTGTGCTTGTTTGTGAATGACCTAGAAGTGACTGGCCACAGATTTTTTTATTTTTAAATCCTAACCTGAGGACATGTTTATTAATTTTAGAAAGAGGGGAAGGGATTGAGAAACATCAATCAGTTGCTTCTTGTGCATGCATAGCCAGGGACTGAACCCACAAACCCAGACATGTGCCCTGACCAGGAATCAAATCCACAACCATTTGAATTATGGACTGAAGCTCCAAAGAACTGAGCCACCCAACCAGAGCTGGTCACAGATTCTCAGTGTCATGACTCTATTTCCCTTTGGGTGCCAACTTTCCACCGAACCTTGCGTTTTTACTAATTTTAAGAATTAGGTAAGTAGGATTAATTTCTGTTTCAATATCTTCTGCTGTTTTTGAAGCACTAATTCTGTTCTTACTGCAGTATATTTCCTATTCACTGCGAATAAAAATGAACGTGCCTGGAGGCATTTCACATTTTCTCAGCCTTCTCAAAACACATTTTTTTTTTAAAGACCACTCTGTGAACCTCCTAAAACTTAATGAATTCTCTGGGCTAATTCATGTCTGGTGGTGATATGCCCTTATTTCTAAAATCAAGACACTTCCCAGTGTTGCTCTTTCCTTTAATTAGCTCAAAATATCCAAGCCTATTGAAAACAGATCAACAATCTGGACCATACTATGAATCATACAGCAAGGTAATTCTGCATTCTTTCTGAGAAACTTATTTCCTCCCAAAGTTTCATATATTACAGTATTATATCACTCACCCAGAAACAATTAAAAGTCTTATGGAAAAACCCCATCCTTTCACTAGTGAGATGAAGGAAAAACATGAAGTACTTAGAAAGTAATGCTGTAGTTGAAGGGAGATTTTTTTTGTACATTATATAGCACAGGTTAAAATCTCAAATCTCTCCAGAGGATTGATCAGTAACTTAAAAGTATTATTCATCCAAACTAAAGATATTAAAGAATTGTAGGCAAGTTTGCAAAAGAGGGCATGTCTCCATTTAAGAATTTCTAGTTTAACATTTAAAGGCACAGCAACAAGAACCATAATATTCAAATTAAACAATCATATCTATTGGTCAAATTTGGCCTATGGGGTGTCAGTTTAGGAATTTGGTTACTAACAAAACTAGCTAGCTTTTAATTACTTGGGCCAAGACAAAGAAGGAGTAACCAGATAGATATTATAGAAAGACAAACTCCTAAATGACTTTCCAGATCACTTGCATTTGTCTTTAAGGTTGGATATTTATCTATACAACTAGATATGTTCTTTCACAACTTTAGCACTGGCTATTTGCAGAGCACAACAAAATGACATTCCTGGTGTTAGAAATTTATTCTGCCTGATCTTGAAGAAAGGTCAGCCAAATGCCAACACGTGTTACTCCTTTCTGCATTGGAAGCCCTCCTGTTCTATCAACTCTCTTTTGAAAAATATTCATACATATATATATGTACACATACATATATAATTGTTCTGATCATGAATAATGTTGCTTTTTTATATCCACATGTGTTATTCAAAGAAATTGACCCTTTCCAAATACTTCAATTTACTCTTGCCATGAATCTTTTCAATAGACAAGAAAGCCATGAACCTGGAAAATCCCACTTTTAAAGACAAGAATAACTTAGGCCTTTTTTTCCCCAACTATATTGAAACCATACCCAAGAAATTAGAGACAATTTTAGTCATCATGTCAATTAAATGATGGTATATCATTATCTGTAAGAATGAAACTGTTTCTTGGATTGATGGGTAGAAAATTTCCCTGCCGTGTTTCTCTTCTTCTCAATAACACCCCAACTTTTTAGAGTGTCAGTACCTTATTACCTTCTCATTCCTCAAAAAATGTACTCAAGACATCATGTTCTGGCCTCATATTTTACTTTCCTTTCAAATTTATGGTATCAAAACTTACCTAATTTAGCTCTCATTCTGTTGGATCCCACGTGTGAATGGCTGTTGGTGGCTGGATGTCTTACCTATGGTAGGGAGCATATTGATGTTTTAAGACAGGGTGAGAGATACTGGTAGGCTTCGGATTATTTCTATGTAAGTCAGTGACTCTTTTTCTCTAAGCACAGGATTACCTCTATGTATAATACAACATAAACATTTCTCACCCAACCAAATAAGTCTTTAGAGTAGTGGTCTTAAAGGACAGCTCCTATCCCAACAGTATCAGCCTCATCTGGGAACTTATCAGAAATGTAAATTTTGGTGTCTAAATTATCCCCACAAACTATGGGGATGAGGTCTAGCAACCTGTGTTTTAATAAGCTCTCTTGTCAATTCTGAGGCATGTTAAATTTCCACACCCATTTCAGCACATTTCCCTCCAAAGCTTTGTAGGCAGGCTGAATTTTTCCACCAACCTTCCAAACAGATTATAAATTTCAAAAGAGCAGGGATTTTTATCCACTTGTTTATCAATACACCCCTACTCCCAGTCTCCATTATTAACATCTGGTATTAGTATAGTGGGTGCTCAGTATGTATTTGTTGAACACATGGGTGGTTGGCTAAATGTCTACTTCTGAGGAGGTACATGGTGTAAAGGCTACAACTTTCCCAGATCATTCATACAGGCAAGAGAATGTAGGGTTACGTAAGGATTCTTATGAGCTATATCACTTTGGTTTAAATCTTTACACTACCACCTATGTGTAACCTTTGGAAAGTTGCTTAACCTCTCTCTTTGTGCCTTGATTTTCTCATCTGTAATGTGGGGATGAAAATTTGTACATCGACTCCATAGGATATTTTTAAAAAATGAAACTAGTTGTGGTGTGAGTGTTTGTTATTATTTTACTGCTATGGTTCTCCTTTCCCAAGTGGCAGCCAAGCAACTCTCCACCGCAACCCACAGAAACTAGGACAAAGGTCTGGATAGAGCTTGACCCACCCCTTCATTAGCATGATATCAAGAGAACTGGATCTTGCAGATCTTAGTCCAACTCCTAACTTTGTTGTCATCCTCATTGTGATTTATTACATCATTTCTTACTTTGATTAATATTTGACTACAAGTAATGCATTGTGGGAATACTCAGATTGACTCTCAATCTGATTGCATAAACAATAGTGATGATCTAGAGTTTACAGCCAAGATGGAGGCATAAGTAGATCAGCTTTGCTTCTTTGTACAACCAAAAGAAGGATAACAATAAATTTAAGAACAAATATGTTAAAGGGGCTGCTTTAGTAAGATAAAGAAAAAGTCTATGAATACCCAGTTCCTTTCACAGTCACCAATACATGATACTACCAATATTTTTAATACTTATTAATCTGATTGTGACAATGCTGTGTTCTTTTAATTGTTACTTTATTATTTGTTGAAACTAAACCTGGTTTTATACATTTCTTGCTTATTTCTATTATCTTTTTTTAAAAGCTTTAAATGGCCTTTTGGTATTTTTTATCCACTTTTTGATTAAAGGTTTGTAGAACTCTTTCCCTTAATAAAAACTATTAACCCTTTTTTGGAGGTATTGCAAATACTTTCCTATTCTATTACTTGTCCTTTAACTTTTTTTATATATATATTACTATATAGTCTTAAATGTTTAATATAGTCATATTGTCAATATTTTACTTTATAGCTTCTGGGTTTGAATATGTTACTTCATTGTAAGAAAAATATTATTTTGTATTTTCTCTTAAAACACCTTAGATTTTACATATGGATTTTTAACTCACCTGAATGTTTTTTGTATAATGTGTGAAATAGGGCTCTGTATTTGTTTTAGTTCAAGTAATAGTGGTTCATGTACCTTATTTGTTGAATAAGCCTTATTTTCCTCATTGATTTGAAATATCAACTTAATCATATATTATATTGTTAGATGTATACGTTTGGTTCTAGATAAAATAGTATTTTATATCATTGATCTACTTGATTATTTCTGCACTGTTGTCATGTTGTTTTAATTGTTAAGACTTTATAATGGATTTACATTTTTTTAGTATTTTATAATGGATCTTTACATTTAAAAAATAAATAAAATCAACATCCATTTTTTAAAAAAAGAAAGAAGGAATTCCTACCTTTTGTGACAACATGGATGGAACTGGAGAATATTATGCAAAGTGAAATAAGCCAGTCAGTGAAAGACAAATACCATATGATCTCACCTATAAGTGGAATCTATTCAACAAAATAAACCACAGGCATGGAAACAAGGAGCAGACTGAAAGTGACGAGAGGGGATGGGGAAGGAGGAGAATGGTGGAAAAAAGGGGAAGGGACTAGACAAAGAACATGTATGAATGACCCATGGACATGGACAACAGAGTGGGAATTGACTGTGGGAGGGGGGTGGGGGTCAGGGTGGGATGGATGGAAGAGGGCAAAGAGGGAAAAATTGAGACAACTGTAATAGAATAAATATGATTTAAAAATAAAAAGAGAAAAAAGAAAAAAACAAAAACCAATGAGAACTGTCAAAAAATCAAACTGTATGGAAGTCCCACAACCAAGGAATTAAAGAAGAAACAGTCATCCAAACTGATAGGAGAGGTGGAGACTGGAAGCCAGGGCAGAGGACATGGGGAAAGACAACAGACTGGGTGGCCCCATATTTGCATGCAGATAAGTGGGAGGAACAACTGGACAGCGAGACAGACTGTGCACCAGGCTTCCAGTGCAGAAAACTAAAACCTCAAAACTTCTGGCTGTAGAAACCTTTGGGGGTTGCAGCAATGAAAGAAACTCCCAGTCTCACAAGAGAGTCCATCGGAGAGGCCCACAGGATCCTAGAAAGTACACAAGCCCACCCACCTGGGAATCATCACCTGAAAGGGCACAATCGATTTGTGGGGAGCAAGGGAAGTGAATCAAAGTGGGACAAGAGCCAAGAAAATGGCATTTTCCCCTCTCTGACCTCTCCCCCACATACAGCACCACAACACAGTGATGTGGGTTCCTTCACCCTAAGAATACCTAAAGCTTTGCCCCTTACAATGTAACAGGTGTGCTGAGACAAAGAAATATGGCTCAAATAAAAGAAGAGGTCAAAACTCCAGAAAAAGAACTAAATGATAAGGAGATAGCCAACATATCAGATTCAGAGTTCAAAACACTAGTAATCAGGATGCTTACTGAAGTGATTGAATACAGACACAAAATAGAGGAAGAATTGAAGTTTATGCAAAATGAAATAAAGAAAAATATACAGGGAACCAATAGTGAAGGGAATGTAACTGGAACTTAAATCAATGATTTGGAGCAGAATGAAAAAATAAACATTCAACCAGAACAGAAAGATGAAATAAGAATTCAAAAAAATTAAGAGAGGCTTAGGAACCTCTGGAAAAATTTTAAATGTTCCAACATCCAAATCACAGGGTTGCCAAAAAGAGAAGAGGAAGAGCAAGAAATTGAAAACTTATTTGAAAAAATAATGAAGGAGAATCTCTCCAATCTGGCAAAGGAAATACACTTCCAGGAAGCTCAGACAGTCCCAAAGAAATTGGACCCAAGGAGGAGCACACCAAGGCACATCATAATTACATTATTCAAGATTAAAGATAAGGAGAGAATATTAAAAGCAGCAAGAGAAAAGGAGACAATTACTTACAAAGGAGTTCCCATTAGACTATCAGCTGTTTTTTCAAAAGGAACCTTGCAAGCAAGAAGGGGCTGGAAAGAAGAGTTCAAAGTCATGAAAGTCAAGGACCTGCATCCAAGATCACTCTATCCAGCAAAGCTATCATTTAGAATGGAAGGGCAGATAAAGTGCTTCCCAGATAACATAAAGTTAAAGGACTTCATCATCACCAAGCTCTTATTATATGAAATGTTAAAGGTACTACCCTAAGGAAAAGAAGATCGAAACTATGAACAGTAAAATGATAACAAACTCACAACTATCAACAACTGAACCTAAAAAACAAAAACAAACTGAGCACACAAGTAGAGCAAGAACAAAATCACAGAAAAGGAGATCACACAGAGGGTTATCAGCAGGAGCGGGGGAGGGAAAGAATTAAGGGGGAAGGTACAGGGAGTAAGTATAATTGATAGACACAAAATAGACAGGGGGAGGTTAAGGATAGCATAGGAAATGGAGAAGCCAAAGAGCTTATATGTAAAAACCCATGGACATGAACTAAGCAGGGGGATGCTGGTGGTACAGAGGTGCAGGGTGGAGGGGAATAAAGGGGAGAAAATATGGGACAACAGTAATAGCATAATCAATAAAATGTGCTTAAAAAACAGTAGTGACGATCTGCTATAATTTCCATGATAAAGCTTTTCTCTAATCTTTTCTTACTTTTTTACACAAACCTATTCCTCTTACCTTTACTAAGATCTCAAAAGATCATCATGGTTAAACCATTAAAATAAACAAATTGTTGGGGTTTGTTCTCTCTGTTTCTCTCTCTCTCTCCCCTACCCTTTTTTTCTTCTTTGCTTCTGCCACATGCAGTAATGTGTTATTTATTATCTCCTTCTGACTAATCCTCATTTTGTTTTTAATTCTCAGCATTTTCCTTTCTGTGCAGAGACATAGATTGGCAGGAGTTCAAGGAAAGACTGAAAATGCTTCTTAGAAACTATTTTAATCCCAAACAGTTAGCTTTTAGAGAACAGGTTGAAACATATGTAATATAGGCACCCAAATGTAGGCAATTATCTCCAAAGGGCAAGAGGGGACAGAGAATAAAGGCCCTGCTGCCCTGAGGTCAAGGGTGAAGAACTGAAGAAATGCCTTCTTTGGTTTTCCAGGGGTCACAATGTCAACTGAAGAATGAATGATAAGACAAATGGAACAGCTTGATAACACCCAAAGGAGTGTATTTATTCCACAGTTCAAGCCTGACTATTGGAGCTCCTTTCCTGTCCTCTGACAGCCTTTCTGACCATTATAACAAGATCCAGAACTTGATGCCTAGAAATCCTTAATGATTCTCTGTACAGAGTGGATGAAAAGTGACAAGGTGGAGGGGAACATATGCAGAAATTTTAGCTCAAAAATCGTGTGACTTTCAGAGGTTCTTTTTGTAAACTTCAACATTTGAACAACACAAAAACAGCTCCTGCCTAATGTTTCTGAAGATAAAAATGGATATCCCAGAGTTAGTGTTGCCTTCTCTTTAAATAATGAGACTTGTGCTGTCTTTGCAGCACTTCATGGGACATGGGATGTGCCAAGCTGCCTTTGATCTTCCTTTCAGCAGTTTCATCCTGTTGTTTAATCAAGTGTTCTCTCTCTCTCTCTCTCTCTCTTTCTCTCTCCCTCTCTCTCTCTCTCTCACACACACACACTCTCTCTCTCTCTCTTTCTCTCTCTCTCCTTGGTAAAGCACTGTAAATTACAATATTGCTGTTTGACATGATTAATCATTATTCATTATCTACCATGCAACTATTATACAGTGTGATTTTCTGAAAGGAAATACACTGTTAAATGCATAACAACACCTTGCAGAATAAGTTAGGGGAAAAATATGAACTAAGGGGACAGAAATCCTTATTTAGTATTACAGAGAAAATATGACAAGCCGTGAGAAGTTCCACAGGCTTTGCAGCATTCAAATCTTTCCTTTAGGACCAGCTTCTATGAAAATACTCTATGCCTGGAATTTGCCCTGTCTGAGCCAGACATATTTTTTTAATTGAATCTTGCTCTTAGAGTAGTGAATTTTTTTCCATCTGTATTTCGCTTTTTATGTGAGGGGAGTGATGTTCTGTTTCTCTTCTTTGGGAGGTTGTCATATTCCTGTAAAAACAATAAATGTTGGGTCATTTATCTTTTGCCTCATCAAATTGTGATGTGGGATATAGGTACGTGTATGTTCACAGTATAGGTTTTTCATTTCTGTATTTTATAGTGAGATTATTGGCAAGTGGCTCTCATTTATTTTCCAGAACATTTCTAAGCCGATGACAACTCTTTAGTCTTTCTTTGTTAACTGTGTCCTGCCTGTCTACTTTTCATGTAATAATTTCTTTCAAGGAATAAAACGGAAATGAGGTATTGCTTTGTTTAATATTTTTCAAATCCTATGTACCATAGGACAGCCATCTGTGAAAATACATTTCATCTTTCATCAAATTCTGCCAAGGCTTTTTGGAATATTAATAATCTCTCATGAGGGTGTGCTTCTATGGCTAATGTAATATTTTGGGGGCAAGAACCAGGTTATATTTATGTTCTGACTCAGGTAAAAAAATAAAAGGGCTTGCTGAGGGGAGAAAAAATGATTATTTTTACTCCTAGATTTTTGTTGCTTGCAGAATAAGTACCTGTGACATAGAAAATACTGGTGAGAAGCTTTTCTTGATGGAAACTGTGGAAGTAAAAGCCATATTCACATTTCCTGTATGTGGAGTCCAATTCTCTATCAAGGGAATAGAACGTAGCAGAACTATATGCATGCTAGCAGAAAGGGTGCCTTTCAGAGGTTAGCTTTCTTTGGTTGATTCTGCAGAGGGGGGTTTGTGTCTCAATTGTTTATCTTAGCTACTGTGACCCCTGTCTTTTCTGCTCATCTTCACATCCCACACTCCACTCTCCTCCCTACTCACACCCCAAAGCCCTGCTAACACAGAGCTGTTGCGCGTAATGGGCTGGGAGGTGAGACAGGCTGTGGCGAGATTGCCAGACAGCATAGCACATGAAGCAACTAGAATTTTGAGACACATCACGATCCTTTAAAGTTCCTTGGCAACCGCTTCCAACAGAAATTTCTTACAGGCTATTGGGAGCTCAGGTCTGACATCCCACTATAGTTCCAGGGCTCTTGTCCCCAGAGAGAATTAGAGCCCTAATTCTCTCTGTAGGTGTGTTCATTGGAAACAGAGAACATACTCAAATGTGGTCATTGACAAGAATGCAGTGCGGTGTAGGGAAATTAACTATATAGAGTCAGTTCTGTTATAACACTTTTGTTAAAACTGTTATAACAGTTTTGAAAATGCCATCTTGTTCCAATGCCATTGATGTATTCAGGAACAATTTGAGCTTAGTTTCACATTGGCTGATGTTAAGTGAACACAGAAATCTGTACCCAGTTGAACCAAAGAGTGTAAGAACACACGAAATGTGACCCCCTCACCCAAACATCCACTATCCATCTTAGTTCACCATGTTATATACCACGTTGTCCAATCTGCTATGACAACTTCTGTCCCATTTCAAATAGGTTTCCTGATACCACTTCACAAGCTGAAACCCTCCTGAAGCCCACTTCCACAAATAAACTCCAAGATCTTTCTCAAAGTAAAATGCAATATTTGTGGTATTTATGTACTTTTTTGTCACGTAGCAAGTGTAACACCATTTTTATTAGGCTCCTATCTTTTTGAAATGTCACAGATACAGTTTGTGTGCATACCAAACCCAATTTCCCATAAACCCCATCATTTCTCTTGCACAATTTCCCACAGCATGTCTTTGAGGAACACATGTATTACTATAGCTGAGCTGGCTGTCCATTGAAACACTCTATGGCTGGAAACAGAGAGGAGCTGTTGCACTCTTGGACCAAAGCATAAGGGCAGAGAAGCAGTCTCTGAAACCCTAAGGGATAGAGTTGCCTGGCTCCTGCCAGCCGAAGGCCCAGCATAAAGACAGCCTGTGGTGTAAACACCTTGACCTCACCATCCTCCCATTCTCCAATCTTTGGCAATTACCTCCTATTGCTAGAACCCAATTGGAAGCCAGTGAGCTAAAGAGTCTGTGTAATGTGTCCACAGAGGGCAGGCTAAACACAGAGAAGAATGGGGTATGGTAAGGCATAGCGCTGAAGGAATCCCCATGCCTGATGCCATGGGGTATCACTTTTTAAGGGATTGTTTTTATTTCATTATGTACATCAATTTTATTCTCTTTTTGTATTGCTCTTATGTAGACTGGGGGTTGGTAGACACATAAAAGTGTTGTTCTAAATAAAGGGAAATTTTCTGCCACAGTAGAGGAACTACTCCTAACCAGTTTAAACAGTAGCCAACTGAGAAATAACATATTTTCCCACTTTTCATTATATATACTCACATACTTTTATTCTTAGTCACTTCCACATGAACCCCTTTCTAAGGGCAAGCAAATTTTCATTGGCAATTTCTAAACTTTGCCCAAATTGGTGGATAATGTTAAATAATTCACTACATTTTGTGCTTGGTCAACACAGGGAGAAACTACTTTTGGAACTCCAACTATGTTAAAGCTGAGAAAATATTGTGTGTGCACGTGTTTTGTGATGCAGTTCTTCTTCAGTTGTGCCAAGGTATAAGAGAAAAATCCTAAGGAGATAGTATAATTAATTTGCTTATATACCACTCCTTCAATTAGTAGGTTAATTCTTTATAGTGACATAGTATAAGACAAATGGCTATTCTGAATGTTTGAGTACTGTAGCAGGATTGGCGGTGGGAGGTGGTTTGAAATGAGCCTCTGTAGGTGTTACTTATTTTTCAGATGCCCCAGCTTGACATGAAATTCAGAAGGGACCATGAGCTCATAATCTTAAGGGTAATTATACAAAACAATATGAAAGCTTAAATGAATCAATTTAGGATTGAGTAGGATTTATCGTCCCTGCTCAGAAACAGCCTGTAAACAGGAGGAGAAATATTTTAAGTGGCCCTATAGGAGTTAAGATGTTCATTTGAGAAAATGAAATACAAAAAAAATTTCATCTTCAGTGAAGGTGTAAAATATGTAACTTTAAAAAAAATTTCCCCAAAGTTTCCTTTTTTGAAAGAGGAGGCTCAAATCTTATTTTTATAAGTAAAATTTATTCCAGTGTTAGCCACAATTTACTGTATTTTATGCTAAAGTGAAGCAAATAGCTCACACTGATTAAATTATGACTGTGGAAAGTAATTCGATGATATTGACAATGTTAACAGGGATAATGGAGATAAAGATTTATTTTCTTACAGGAGGCTCGTGTACTTTTTAAACTGAGATATAATCATACACTATAACAAACTTTTTAAAGAGTACAATTCTCTGTTTTTAGCATATTCACAAATTTGAAATTCTTCTAATAGTTTTATGGTTTATCTTTTACATTTTGAGTTAATTTTGAATTAATCCATTTTGAATTAATTTTGTGTGCAGTATAAGGAAGGGGTTCAACTTGATTCCGTTGCATGCGGCTATCAAGCTGTCCCAGCATTGTATGTTGAAAAAAACTATTATTTTCTCATTGAGTTGTCTTGACATATCTACTGAAAAATCAATTGACTGAAATTATATGGGTTTGTTTCTGGACTCTCAGTTATATTCCAGGCTCAGGGACTTTTACAACTACACATGGAGAGTAAGACTCATGCACTTAAATGTCTGTCAGGTGTAGTTAGGCACAAATGAATGCATTAGCCAGGTATACTGTGGCTTTACCCAATCATTGTCCTATGGGAATAAGATAAGGTTGGTCATATCTTTTGGTTTTTCAAAAGGAGCCATAAATTGTATTTTTTCTAGCAAGATGTCTTGATTTATATTTAGGTAATTAATTTAGTTCAGAAATGCTAACTGGCCAAAGAAAACCTACCTTTAGATTGTACTTGATCCCTAAACCATCAGTTTTTAATCTCTGAGGCAGTTCAACTCTTTTATTTGTATAGATAAGGTAGACAAGAATAAGAGACTTTAGGTGCCAAACCCAAGTTTCTTTGTTAATTTTTGGTAGACTTAGAATTAAAAATCTGAATCTGTGTTTTCTATCTCCTAGTTTAAGATGACCAACATACCACAATTCTAAGAATTCACTATTTTTATAACATTTTCTTATTACCATGAACAGATATTGTGTTTTCCTTCGATATTGAGAGAGAAAAAGAAAGAAAAGAAAGTAATGAAAAAAAGTCATAAAGAATGAAAGAAAGAAGGAAAGAAAACCTTTGAGATCTAAACAAATGTTTAGTTGGGAGCTATGTCAGTAACAGTTATCCATTGTAATAACTTAAAAATATATATGTATATATATTATATATTTTATATATTATATATACACACAGACACATGTGTATATATCACCTGCTTTCAGAAGTGCAGCAGAAAAGCTTCGTTTCTCATGACAGTAGACAAAAGGCAGTCCACTGCCACCCCCCCCAAAACACCACACACACACACACACACACACACACACACGCAAGCCAGCTTCTAAGAGGCTTCCCTCAGTCAGCATGGCTATAAATATACCATATGTGGAAGAATTAGAACTCTTCATTTTCAATTTTCTGTTTTGTGTCCAGAGCCTTTGTCAAGAGTGACATTTCCTTCCCTGAGATCCTCTCAATGGCATGTTTTCTCATTCTAACAACCATTCCTGGAAGAACATTCCCAAATCTTATGCCAGAATCTATTAAAGAAATGTCAGTCTCCAGAAATATTAATGCACACTACTTCCCAACTCTTTCACATTTAGTTCAACTCAGCAAGTGTGTGATGAAGACAGACACTCAAGGAACAGCTATGTGACCACTAAAGTGAATACAAAATATGATGTTATAAGAGATAAACATATGAAACAGAAAGAAGTTATAACTAAAGATGCAAAGATGGACTGAAGTGAGATAGAACAGTGACTTCTAATTTGGGAAGTTAAGGCAACACTTCACATTGTGTGGACATTTGCTCATCTATGCTAAGTGATTAGCACCCAGCAAGACAAAACATGCCAACATGCAGAAATTCAGAGATAATGGACTATGGCTAATCTAGGTCAAATCAGGCCAAAAGTTAATGAAGAATTTAGTTATCCAGAATCTTTCCATATGTTTGATATTTAGACAAAACATCTGTGTAATTGATGGAATTCTCCTTCTCATTCACTTATTTTGAATAGTCAATAATGCAGTTAATCAAATCTTGAGAGAAAACTCTATTGCCTTCCTAATTCACTTCCAAATGGCAGTAGAGAAATTGGAAGTAATCAAGAGGTTATTTGGGGAAAGTAAAGTATAAGATGGCCAAGTCACCTTTGTTTCACAGAGTCTTACCTTGGGTAAATATGTTTATGACAAGATACTTTTATTACCTGATAAGATCTTGTTGTTATTATTTTTTACTCTACCAGAGGACCTCAATGTTCTTGAACATTTGGAAAAAGATGAAGTTTTAGTGTGAGAAACAGATGCTAAGATGATATTAAATGAAATACAATTTGATTAGGGACAACATCTGTGAGAGAAAATGGGAAAGGAAATGGTTAAGTTGGGAGTATTATCAGATGGTGAAACCATCTGCCTCCTGTGAAGGAAGAGAGAAGGAAGGGTGGGTGGAAGCACCTTCGGTTGCTGTGCTAAGGAAGGTTTGGCAAAGCCACTGAGGAATCCTTGAGCCAAAGTTGTCTGTCAGAGGAGTCCCATTTCTTACAGGAATGAGACTGCTTTAGTATCCCTACCACACCCAGATTGTGGGAGCAGCTTGAGGGAAGTGGGGTTGGGTCCAAACGTGATTGTGGATTTCAGATTGCAGCCTTTGGGTTTTGGTTAATTACACTCGCTATAGAAAGAAATCTTTGAAGTGCAGCCTTATGTCAGATAAAAATGGTAATTTTGTCAGGATATAGATTAGCTATAATAAGAGACCCCACAATACAATGACTTAAACCACAAAGAATTTTCTCTCTCAAATTGGGATTTCAAGCTGGATATTGGGGACCCAGGTTCCTTCTTTCTTGTTGCTCTATAGTCTTAGCATGTTACCATGATAAATCTTATGGGTGGTGCACACGATGACTCACCATCGTGTCAGCATTCCAGCCAACTGCACAAAGGAGGAGGACAGGAGGGTAACATCTTTCCCTTGAAGTGTGTGAGCTGGAAGTCAGACACCTCCCTTTCTGCTCATATTTTATTTGTCAGAACTGTTATATTAGTTACCTATGTCTGCTATACCAAATCACTACAAATATAGTGACTTAAAACACAGAATTTTACACTCTTATATTTCTCTCTCAGTTCCACTGAGCTAAAACTGAGGTATCCACATGGCTTTGGCTGTATCTCTCCAGTCTCTGCCAGCATGGTTCCTCTTCTGTATTTAATCTCTCACTGCCTCTATTCTGTGAAGACACTTGTGATTGCCTTTAGGAACCACCTAGATAAACAAGGATAATGTCCCCAAAAAAGGACCTTAACTCACTCACATCTGCAGAGGGCCTGTTACCACATAAGGGAAATTCACAGGCTCCAGGGATTAGGACCTCGGGGGCATAATTATGACTACCACATTTTTGGAGGCTGTAATTCAGACTATCGAGTCAGTCATATGGTCACACTTTGCTACAGGGGAACATAAGAAGCATAGTAGTCTTTTGCTGATTGCTATCACCTATCAGAAATTAGAGAGTTCTATTAATAAAGGTAGAGGAGCAAAATGAATATTTCATTTCAATCAGCCTCCCCTACTTCGTGGTTTAACATCTTAGAACAAAAAGCTTTATGTCATTAACTCTGAACTCTGTAATTTATTGAGTACTCTGAAATCCAAAAGAGGTTGCAGTGGAAGTGTATTGTTTTTGCCTTTCCTCCATTTGTCGTGAACTCCCCACTTTTTTGGTAGCAGTATCTTGATTTTTAAATTGTAGTCCATATGGTGTGTGACATAAGTAGCCTAGACCTGGCCAATTTGCATTTTCCATTAGTTCAAGGTTGAACCTGATATCCAAAGGGATTATCCAAAGGCCCCCCTCCCTCCCTCCCACTGTCAAAAGGCAGTTCCATATTTAGCTTTTTGAGGGATTTCCACACTGTTTTTCACAGTGGCTGCCCCAGTCTGCATTCCCACCAACAGTGTACTAGGGTTCCCTTTCTCCACGTCCTCACCAGCACCCGTTGTTTGTTGATTTCTTTTTGATGGCCATTGTGACCAGTGTGAAGTGGTATCTTATTGCTTTTAATTCGCATTTCTCTGATGGCTAGTGATACTGAGCATCCTTTCATATGTCTCTGAGCCCTGTGTATGTCCTCCTTGAAGAAGTGTCTGTTCAGGTCCTTTGCCCTTTTTTAATTGGATTGTTTGTCTTCCTGGAGTGGAGTCCTGTGAGTTCTGTATGTATTTTGGAGATCAAACCTCTCTCTGAGCTATCATTGGCAAATATATTTTCCCAAATGGTTGCTTCCCTTTTCATTTTGCTGATGTTTTCTTTAGCCGTGTAGAAACTTCTTATTTTGATGAAGTCCCATTTGTTTACTTTTTCCTTTATATCCCTTGATATCAGTGAAAATATTGTTACATGGGATATCTGAGAGTTTCCTGCCTATGTTCTCCTCTAGGACTTTTATGGTATAGTGACTTACATTTAAGTCTTTTATCCATCCTGAGTTTATTTTTGTGTATGGTGTAAGCTGGTGGTCGAATTTCAATTTTTTGCATGTAGCTATCCAGCTCTCCCAACACCTTCACCATACAGACATGGGTTTATTTCTGGGCTCTCTATTCTATTCCATTGATCTATGTGTCTGTTCTCATGCCAGTACCAGACTGTTTTGATTACAGTGGCCTTGTATTATAGTTTGATGTCAGGTATTGTGATCCCTCTTACATTATTTTTCTTTCTCAAAACTGCTCCAGCTATTTGGGGTCATTTATGGTTCCACATAAATTTTTGAAATATCTTTTCTATATCTGTGAAATACATCATTGGTATTTTAATAGGAATTGCATTAAATCTATAAATTGCTTTGGGTAGTATGGATATTTTGATGTTGTTAATTCTTCCAATCCATGAACACAGTATATGCTTCTATTTCTTTGTGTCTTTCCTAATTTCTTTCTTCAGTGTTGTATAGTTTTCTGTGTACAGGATTTTTACTTCCTTGGTTGGGTCTATTCCAAGGCACTTTATTTTTCCTGTTGCTAAGGGGATTTTTTCCCTGATTTCTGCTTCTGATATTTCATTGTTGGTGTACAAAAAGCCTTTGATTTCTGAATATTGACTTCGTATCCTGCTGTTTGCCAAATTCATTTATTAGGTCGAGTGGCTTTTTGGTGGAGTCTATAGGGGTTTCTATATATGCTATCATATCATCGCAAACAATTAGAGTTTTATTTCTTCCTTTCCCATTTGGATGCATTTTATTTCTTTTTCTTATCTGATTGCTGTGCCTAGGACTTCCAAATTTATGTTGAATAGAAGTTGTGAAAGTGGATATTCTTGTCTTATTCCTGACCTTAGTGGGAAAGTTCTTAGTTTTTGCAGTGTGAGTATGAAGTTGGCTGTAGGTTTATCATATATGACCTTTATCATGTTGAGATATGCCTCCTTTACTCCTACTTTCCTGAGTGTTTTCATCATCAATGGATGCTGTACCTTATCAAATGCTTTTTCCACATCTGTTGATATGATCATGTGGTTTTTGACTTTACCTTTGTTTATGTGATGTATTACATTTACTGATTTGCAATTTTGCAACCATCCTTACATCCTTGGTATGAATCCCCCTTGATCATGCTGTATATCTTTTTTTAATAGATATATGTATATATATTTTTTATTAGGAGGAGCTATATATCATCCACATTTTATTTTGCCAATTGCTTGATTAAATATATTTTTCTGATTAAAATAAGAGTAAATATCTTATATTTTTGAACAGTTATGTTTTCTATGAACTGCTTATCCAACTTTCTGTTGTTTGTTTTTTTCTCTTTTTTTTGAATGAATTGCATCTTATTAATGACAATAGCATTCACATATATTTGAAAAAGGTAGGTCCTATTATATGTGAAACAGAGATTCTGTTTAGGGACAGTGCTTTACATGTGTGTAGATTATCAGTCCATGCCCCGATGAGCCCAAGGCCTTCCAGTGAGTTGTCCAGTGGCTTTTTAAATTAATTAATTTATTTTTCCAAAACATTTGTCTCTGCCTTCCCCCCACCACATTCCTCTTCTCCCCTCCCCCCTCCCTCCCTCAGTCCTTCCCTACTTTACGTTTGTCCCTGAGTCCTTGCTATATATGCTCCCTGACTTGCCCCTTCCCTTCCTTTTCCCCCGCCCACCCCTCCCTCCTTCCCTCTTATCTCTGTTGATTTCTTTTTCTTTCAGTGTTGCGGGTCTTATTTTCCTTGCATCTTTGTATTGTTGGTTAGGTTCCACTTATAGGTGAGATCATATGGTATTTGTCCTTTGCCCCCTGGATTATTTCGCTTAGCATAATGCTCTCTAGTCCCACCCATGCCGTCGCGAAGTGTAGTAGTTCTTTATTTCTTTCTGCTGCATAGTATTCCATTGTGTAAATGTACCATAATTTTTGATCCAATTATCTACTGATGGACACTTAGGTTGCTTTCAGCATTTGGATATTTTAAATTGTGCTGCTATCAATATTGGAGTGCATAGGTTCTTTTGAATTGGCATTTTGGGATTCTTAGGGTACAGTCCCAGCAGGGGAATCACTGGATCAAAAGGCAGTTCCATTTTCAGCTTTTTGAGGAAATTCCACACTGCTTTCCACAGTGGCTGCACCAGTCTGCATTCCCACCAACAGTGTACTAGTATTCCTTTTTCTCCACAGCCTCGCCAGCACCTGTTGTTTATTGATCTGCTTATAATGGCCATTCTGAACAGTGTGAAGTGGTATCTCATTGTGGTTTTGATCTGTATTTCTCTGATGGCTAGTGATGCTGAGCATCCTTTCAAATGTCTCTGGGCCCTCTGTATCTCTTCCTTTTAAAAGTGTCTTCCCAGGTCCTTTGCTCATTTTTTGATTGGATCGTTTGTCTTCTTGGAGTGGAGTCGTGTGAGTTCTTTCTATATTTTGATCTCCAAAATATAGAAAGATCAGATCTCTATCTGATGTATCATTAGCAAATATATTTTCTGAAATGGTTGGCTCCCTTTTCATTTTGCTGAGGTTTTCTTTAGCCATGCAGAAGCTTCTTATTTTGATGAGGTCCCATTTGTTTATTCTTTCCTTTATGTCCCTTGCTTTATGAGACATATCAGTGAAAAAATTGCTGTGTGGGATATCTGAGTGTTTCCTGCCAATGTTCTCCTCTAGGACTTTTATGGTGTTGCAACTTATATTGAAGTCTTTTATACACATTGAGTTTATTTTTGTGTATGGTGTCAGCTGATGATCCAATTTCAATTTTTTGCATGTAACTGTCCCGCTCTCCCAACAGTATTTGTTGAAGAGGCTATTATTACTCCACTTTATGCTTCTGCCACCTCTGTCAAATATTAGTTTCCCATAGAGACCTGGGCTTATTTCTGGGCTTTCTATTCTGTTCCACTGGTCTATGGGTCTGTTCTTGTGCCAGTACCAGATTGTTTTGAGTATAGTGGCTTTGTAATATAGTTTGATGCCCAGTATTGTGATCCCTCCTACTTTGTTTTTCGTTCTCAAAATTGCTACAGCTATTCGGGGTCATTTATGGTTCCGCATAAATTTTTGAAATGTCTGTTCTATTTCTGTGAAATATGTCATTGGTATTTTAATAGGAATTGCATTGAATCTACAAATTGCTTTGAGTAGTATGGACCTTTTGATGATATTAATTTTTCCAGTCAATGAATACAGTATATGCTTCCATTTATTTGTGTCTTCCTTACTTTCTTTCTTCAATGTTGTATAGTTTTCTGCATACAAGTCTTTTACCTCCTTGGTTAAATTTATTCCTAGGTACTTTATTTTTCTTGTTGCTACATCAAATGGTATTTTTTTCTGATTATTTCTTCTTCTTTTTCATTGATGGCATACAAAAATGCCTTTGATTTCTGAATGTTGATTTTGTATCCCGCTGTTTTGCCAAATTCACTTATTAGGTTGAGTAGTTTTTTGGTGGAGTCCGCACAGTTTTCTATGTATACTATCATGTCATCTGCAAACAATGAGAGTTTTACTTCCTCCTTTCCTATTTGGATGCATTTTTTTTCTTTTTCTTGTCTGACCACTGTGGCTAGGACTTTCAATACTATCTTGAATAGAAGTGGTGAAAGCAGACATCCTTGTCGTGTTCCCAGTCTTAGTGGGAAAGCTTTTAGTTTTTGCCCGTTGAGATGATGTTCACTGTAGGTTTTCCATATATGGCCTTTATTATGGTGAGGAATGCCCCATTTATTCCCATTTTGCTGAGTGTTTTGATTATAAATGGATGCTGTACCTTATTGAATGCTTTTTCTGCATCTATTGAGATGATCATGTGGTTTTTGTCTTTTCTTTTGTTTTTGTGATGTATTACGTTTATTGATTTGCATATATTGAACCATCCCTGCATCCCTGGGATGAATCCCACGTGGTGGATAATTTTTCAATGTATTGCTGGATGTGATTTGCCAATAATAATTGAAGATTTTAGCGTTTATGTTCATCAGCGAAACTGGCCTGTAATTTTCTTTCTTTGTAGGGTCTTTATCTGGTTTAGGGATTAGAATGATGCTGGCTTCATAAAAAGAGTCTGGGAGTCTTCCCTCCTCTTGGAGTTTTTGGAATAGTCTGAGAAGGACAAGGGTTATCTCTCCCTTAAATGTTTTGTAAAATTCTCCTGTGAAATTGTCCAGCCCAAAGCTTTTGTGTGCTGGGAGTTTCTTGATTACGGCTTCAATTTCATCAGCTGTTATTGGTCTGTTCAAGCTTTCTGTTTCTTCCTTCTTCAGTGTTGGAAGATTATACTATTCTAGAAGTTTGTTCATTTAATTGAGGTCTTCAAGTTTCTTGGCATATAATTGTTCATAGTAGTTTCTTACAATCCTTTGTATTTCTGTGGTATCAGTTGTTATTTCTCCTCTTTCATTTCTGATATTATTTATTTTGGTCCTTTCCCTTTTTTTCTTGATGAGTCTGCTTAAGGGTTTGTGGATTTAATTTATCTTTTCAAAGAACCAGCTCCTGGATTGGTTAATCCTTTGAATTGTTCTTTTCATCTCTATGTCATTCAGTTCTACTCTAATCTCGATTATTCCCTTTCTTCTATTTGCTCTGGGCTTTGTTTGCTGTTGTTTCTCCAGTTCTTGAACCTGGAGGGCTAGGTCATTTATTTGAAATGTTTCTAAATTTTTGAGATAGGCCTGTATTGCTATGAACTTCCCTCTCAGGACTGCCTTTGCTGTGTCCCATAGGTTTGGACCGTATTATGTTAATTTTCATATGTTTCCAGAAACTTTATTTATTTCTTCTCTTATCTCATTATTGACCTATTCATTGTTAAATAGTGTACTGTTCAGTCTCCATTAGTTTGCAAGTCTTTGAGGTTTCTCTTTGATGTTTATTTCCAGTTTCAAGCACTTGTTGTCTTAGAAAAAGCTTGGTATTATTTCAATTTTCCTGAACAGTGTGAGGCATGGTTTGTGTTCTATCAGGTGGTCTATCTTTGAAAAGGTTCCATGCGCATTTGAAAAGAATGCGTATTTTGCGTTTTTGGGATATAAGGTTCCATATATGTCAGTAAAGTCTATTTGATTCAGTGTGTCATTCAGCCCCACAATATCCTTGTTGATGTTTTGTTTGGAAGATCTGTCCATTTTTGACAGTGGGGTGTTAAAATCCACTAGTATAAGTATGTTGCTGTCTATATCTTTTCTGACATCATCTAAGATTTTCCTTATGTATTTGGGTAGTCCTATGTTGGCTGTATATAAGTTTACAATGTTTTCATCTTCTTGATAAATTCTTCCTTTAAGTATTATAAAAGTTCCTCTGGGTCTCTTTTTATGGCCTTTGTTTTGAAATCTATTTTGTCTGATATAAGTATGGCTACCCTTGGTTTTTTCCCCTGTCCATTTGCTTGGAATATTTTTTTCCCATCCCTTTACTTTCAATCTGCGTAGGTTTTTTTTTCTGAAGTGGGTCTCTTGTAGGCATCATATGTGTGGGTCATGTTTTCTTATCCATTCAGCTACCCTGTGTCTTTTGATTGGGGCATTTAGTCCATTTACATTGAGAGTTATTACTGCTAGAAACTTATTCATTTTTTCTCTTCATACCTGTGTTTTTCTCTTTCTCACTCTTTTCCTTCATCTGCTTAAACCAGTCCCTTTAGCATATCTTGGAGTGCTGGTTTGGTGGAGGTGTATTCTTTTAGCCTTCTTTTTGTATGGGAAACTCTTATTTCCCCTTCTATTTTCACTGAGAGCCTTGCTGGGTAGAGCAGCCTTGGTTGTTGGCCTTTCCCTTTCATTGCTTGGAATAATTCTTGCCATTCCCTTCTGGCTTGTAGTGTTTCTGTTGAGAAGTCAGCTCCTAGCCATATTGGGGCTCCCTTTTATGTTACTTCCTGTTTCTCCTTTGCTGCCTTTAGGATTCTCTCTTTGTCTTTGATAGTTGCCATTTGAATGATGATGTGTCTTGGAGCAGACATCATTGGGTTCCTCTTGAGTGGGGTCCTCTGTGCCTCCTGGATCGATGAGAGCCTTTCTCTCCTCAAATTGGGGAAATTTTCCATCATTACTTTTTCGAGGAAGTTCTCTATCCCTTTCTCCTCTTCTTCTCCTTCTGGTATCCCTATTATGTGGATATTATTGCGTTTCAGGTTGTCCTGCATTTCCCTAAATGCCTCTTCATTCTTTCTGAGTCTCTTTTCATTTTATTGCTCTTTCTGGGAGCTTTTTTTCACCTTGTCATCCAGCTCACTGATTTGATCCTCAGCTTCATCCAGCCTGCTTTAGATTCCTTCTACTGTGTTCTTCAATTCAGAAATGGTATTCTTCATATCCTCTTGTGTCTTTTTGATAGTTTCTATGTCCTTTTCCATGTTGATATAGTTCGCCATAAGTTCCGTATAGTTTCTCTGCAGTTTCTCATAGTTATCTTTGAGCTGGCAGAGCTCATTGAGCTTCCTTAGAGCCATTGTTTTGAATTCAGTATCTGATAGTTCACTTGCCTCTATTTCATTTAGCTTTCTCTGTGGGGATTCCTCCTTTCCCCTCATTTTGGGGGATCTTCTTTTTCTTCCCATTTTTGTGAGAGTCTTTTCTTTTTTTCCTCTGCTTCAGTTGATTTGCCTAGATTTCCTGACTTTAGATTAAACTTCTATGGTAGTAGGTGGGTCTTTTTATGTATTTATCTATTTTCTTTACTTTTGTTTCTGTGTCTGACTCTGATGATGTCGGTTGTTGACTCTATCTGACCTTGGGCCATTTGTTTGAGCCTTCCAGGAATCTACTGTCTGTGTCTGTCTCCTGTGTTTGTCAATCTGGTCACTCTGTCCTCATCTGTCAGGCTCAGACACCACAGGGCAGAGCCGTGCCTTCCGATGGCGAGACTATTGTGCCCTTTTAGGCTGCTTTCACTCAGGGGAGTAGTCCACCTGAGCAAGATGGAGATCATGGACTGTGGAAGAGTAAGCACCGGGACTCCCCAGGGCCTCTGTCTCCAGTCTCTCCTCAAGGGTCTCTGAGCAGCTCTGTGATCCCTTCAGCCAGGTATCTCCTATTTCTGTGGACCGCTCTGCACTCGCATGCTGGCTCACTCACCGGCTGCCCGTGAGCGCACCCTGGCACTGGTCAGTTTAGGGTCTTCTATTTTGTGCTTTCCCGCTTTTGGCTCTTTGGGGGCGTGGCCTGCCTGTGCAAAGTAGAGACTAGGGAAAGGAGAAAGAGTCAGCTCCGGGAATCTCCAGTTAACCACGTCTCCAGTCTCTCCTTGAGGGTCTTTGGGCAGCTCTGTGACCCTTTCTTTGGAGGCCAGGGATCCACCATTTCTGCGGACCGTGTTGTAATCATGCACCTTTCAGCTCCTGCACCTGCTTCTGCCTCTTTGGGGGAGTGGCCTGCCTGTGCAAAATGGGGACTACAGAATGGGGAGGGAGTCTGCTCCAGGAATCCTGGATAATCCTCCAGTTCTTTCCCCAACCCCTCTGTCTCCAGTCTCTCTTCAAGGATCTCTTTGCAGCTGTGTGTCCCCTTTGGCCAGAGATCCTCTATTTCTTCCAGCCAGTCTGCACTCACCCCGAGCCCACACGTGCACAAACTGTGTGCATAGCATGCAAAAGGCAGGTTATTTGATTCACTTATGCCTGAGCACGATGGTAGTTGCAGAGTGGGAGGTGAATTATCACCAGGGTTCCACTGGCCTTCATCTCTGTTCTCTTCACAAAGTTTTCCTCACCAATCTTTCCTCAGGTACCAGCCCACTCTGCTGCTGCCTCTACCCAGAGATCAAGGAGGGCGGCTGCCACTGCAAATTTTTGCGTTGGCCCTTTTAATGTCTCTTTGCATCTCCAGCTGCCTGTCTCTGGCAGAGAGTGCCCCTAAGCTTTTCAGGGTTGTGTTTTCTCTGTGTGTTTTCCTGGTTTCAGCTGTGGTAGTCTAGGGGTCCCTGTTTATGGTTCAGACCCTGTTCTTCTCATGGGGATCCAACTAACCGATTCAATGTCCCTCTAGTGCTGGTGCCTGTGGGCACCCAGCCCACCCTCTAGAGCCTCCACCACAATTCGCACCCATTCGGATGTGTGAAAGTTGATTCCATTGTCTGTCCGCAGCTCCAACACTCCTCTCTAGGGTTCCATTGTTTTCCAGGTGATTTCTCCACAGTTTAGTCACAATCCCAGTTTGGTCTTGGGAGGAGGTCCGCGTGACTCCCATTGAATCCTCTGCTATCTTTTTATCTCTGTATGATCTTTTTAATGTATTGCTCAATGTGGTTTGCCAATATTTTGATGAGGATTTTAGCATCTAAGCTCATCAACAATATTGGCCTGTATTTTGCTTTCCCTGTTGTGTCTTTATATGATTTTGGGATTAGAATGATGCTGGCTTCATCAAAAGAGTTGGAGTCTTCCTCTTCCTGGATTTTTTGGAATAGTCTGAGAAGTATATGGGTTGTTAGCTCTTCCTTAAATGTTTGTGAAGTTCTCCTGTGAAACAGTCCAGTCCAGGGCTTTTGTGTGCTGGGAGTTTCTTGATTACTGCTTCAATTTCAGCAGCTTTTATCGGTCTATTCAGACTTTATGCTTTTTCTTCATTCAGTGTTGGAAGGTTATATTTTTTTAGAAATTTATATATTTCCTCAAGGTTTTCAAATTTCTTGGCATATAACTGTTCATAGTGGTTTCTTACAATCCTTTGTATTTCTGTGGTATCAGTTGTTATTTCTCCTCTTTCATTTCTGATATTTATTTCAGTCCTCTCCTTTTTTCTTGATGAATCTGCTTAAAGGACTTGTTGATTTGTTTCACTGTTCAAAGAACCAGCTCCTGGATTGGTTGATCCTTTGAATTGTTCTTTTAGTCTCTGTGTTATTCAGTTCTGCTCTGATCTTGATTATTTCCTTTCTTTTACTTGCTCTGGGCTTTGTTTGCTGTTGTTTCTCCACTTCTTGAACCTGGAGGGCTAGGTCATTTATTTGAAATGTTTCTAACTTTTTGAGGTAGGCCTCTATTGCTATGAACTTCCCTCTCAGGACTGCCTTTGCTGTCTCCCATAAGTTTTGGACTGTCGTGTGTACATTATTATTTGTTTCCAGAAACTTTATTTATTTCTTCTCTTATCTCATTATTGACCCATTCATTGTTTAATAGTTTGCTATTCAGTCTCCATAAGTTTGAATATTTGAGTTTTATCCTTAAGGTTGGTTTCTAATTTCAAGTCCTTGTGGTACAAGAAAATGCTTGATATGATCTCAATTTTCTTGAATTAGATAAGGATTGTTTTGTGTCCTATCATGTGGTCTATCTTTCAAAATATTTTACATTCATTTGAAAAAATATGTATTTTTCTTCTTTGGGACGAAGGTTCTATATATGTCAGTTAAGTCCATTTGTTCTAATGCACTGTTTGGTTACACAATATCGTTATTGATTTTCTTTTTTGGCAGATTGATCCATTTTTGACAATGGGGCATTAAAATCCTGTACTATCAGTGTGTTGCTGTCTATACTTTTTTGAAGTCCTCCAAGATTTTTCTTATATATTTGGGTGTTCCTATGTTGGCTGCATATAAGTTTACAATGTTTATATCTTCTTGATGGATTCTTCCTTTGAGTATTGTAAAGTGTTCTTCTTTGTCTCTTTTTATGGCCTTTGTTTTGAAATCTATTTTGTCTGATATAAGTATTGCTACCCCTGGTTTTTTCCCCTGTCCATTTGCTAGGAATATTTTTTTCTATCCCTTTATTTTCAGTCTGTGTAGGTCCTTTGTTCTGAGGCGGGTCTCTTGTAGGCATCATATGTGTGGCTCATGTTTTCTTATCCATTCAGCTATCCTGTGTCTTCTGATTGGGGCATTTAATCCATTTATGTTTAAAGTTATTTTTGATAGGTACTTATTCTTTTTTTCCCTTTGTTCCTGTGATCCTCTCTTTGTCTCTCTTTTTCTTCATCTTCTTAAAGCAGTCCCTTTGTATACTTTGTATACTTTTTAAAGCATACTTTGTAGTGCTGGTTTGGTGGAGGTGTATTCTTTTTGCCGTCTTTTGTTTGGGAAATTCCTTATTTCGCTTTCCATTTTAATTGAGAGTCTTGCTGGGCAAAATAGTCTTGGCTGCAGGCCCTTGCTTTTCATACTTGGAATATTTCTTGCCATTCCCTTCTGGCTTGTAGTGTTTCTGTTGAGAAGTCAACTGCTAGCCATATTGGGGCTCCCCTTTATGTTACTCCCTATTTCTCCCTTGCTGCCTTTAGGTTTCTCTGTTTGTTATGATATTTGCCATTTTAATGATGATGTGTCTTGGAGTGTGCTTCATTTGGTTCCTCTTGAATGGGACCCTCTGTGCTTCCTGGACTTGTATGACTTTTTCTCTCCTCAAATTAGGGAAGTTTCCATTACTTTTTCAAACTAATTCTCTATCTCTTGTTCCTCATCTTCTTCTGATATCCCTATTGTATGGATTTTATTGCATTTCAGGTTATCCTGCATTTCTCTGAATGACTCTTCATCCTTTTGAGTTGTTTTTTTTTTTTTCATTTTCTTGCTCTTTCCAGGAGGTTTTTCGCTTTGTCATCCAGTTCATTGATTTGGTCCTCTGCTTCATCTTGCCTTCCTTTGATTCCTTCTATTGTGTTCTTCAGTTCAGAAATTGTATTCATTTCCACTTGCCTCTTAGTGATAGTTTCTATGTCTTTTTTCATGCTGATGTAGTTTGCAGTAAGTTCCTCATAGTTTCCATCTAGTTTTTTGTAATTCTCTTTGAATTCACTCAGCTCACTGAGCTTCCTTAGAACCATTCTTTTGAACTCAATATCTGATAGTTTACTTGTCTCTATTTCATTTTGTTCTCTTTCTGGGGATTCCTCCTTTCTCTTCATTTTGGGGGTGTTTCTTTTTCTTCCCATTATATGTGAGACTATTCTTTTTCTTCTGCTTCCTAAATTGATTTGTCTTGTCTTCCTGCCTTTTTGGTGTGAACTTCTATAGTAAGAGACTGCTTTTTTTTTCTTTCTGAATATGCCTCTGCTGATATCAGATGTTGACCCTGTCTGACCTTAGGCAGTCTGTTAGACACTTCCAGGAATCTGCTCTCTGTGTCTGTCTCCTCCCATTGTTAATCTAGTTAGTCTGCCCCCGGCAGTCAAGTTTAGGCACCACAGGGCAGAGTTTTTGTGTCCTTTCCCTCAGGGTTGTTGCCTGCCTGAGCAAGATGGCTGCTGCCATATGGGGGAAGAGTCAGCACCGGAATCCCCTTGGCTATTTCCTCAGTTCTCTCCACAATGCTTTCATCTCCAGACTTTCCTTTAGACTACTTTGCATCTTCTTTAGCCAGGGTTCTACTATCTGTGACTTCTTCTCTGAACTTAGCACCCGGGCCTGTGCAGGGCCTGGACAGGGCAGATCCTCTTGGGGCTGTGGTACTATGTCCTTTCACACTGCTACCACTCAGTGGAGTGGTCTACCTGAGCAAGATGGCAGCTGCAGAATGGTGGGCGATTGAGCACCAGGACCCTGCCCCCCACTCTGACATTTCCCTCCCCAAAGCCTCTTTCCTCTATCCCTCCTCAGGCAGCTCCTGCTCACTCTGTCCCCTACTTCACCAGAGACCAGGGTAAGTGGCTGCCACTAAATTTTTGCATTGGCCCTTTATACAGTTCTCTGTGTCTCTAGCAACCTGTCTCTGGCAGTGAGCATCCTGCTGCTTTTTTCCACTGGCTATTGTCTGGGTGCTTTTTTGGGCTCTGGTTTTGTAGGCTGGAGGTCCCCACTTTTGGTTTAGACCCTGTTCCTTTCATGAGGATCCAACTGGCCATTTCTATATTCCTCTGGCACTGCTGCCCATGGGCACCTAAGTCACCTTCTCGAGCCTCTACTGCACTCCTTACCAGTTAAGTTGTGCTAAAGTTGATTCCTCTGTCTGATGTTTTAAGGTTCCTCTCTCACTATTGTTCAGTTGTTTTCCAGGTGATTTCTCCATAGTTTAGTTGTAATTCCAGATTGGTCCTGGGAGGAGGTCAGTGTGATTTCCACTCACTCCTCCGCCATCTTGAAGTCCTTCCTTTTTTGATATCTTTTAAGTTTGAAAAATCAATGTTTGTTTCTTATGCAATATATAAGTAACTCTTTGTTAAAAATAGAACAAAACACTGTAGGTAAGGCTGGAGTTTATTTTGTCTAGCACAACTAGAATTCTATCCCTGCCCTTCTCTGGGGACCCCATGATGACCAGCTGCTGAGGCTAACTGCTCTTTTGACTCCAATTTCATAAGCTGGGACAGTCTATGGTAGCTTTCCAGAGAGACTCTATCTAGGTCCCGTCTTTCTTAGACCCATTTAGTTCATAGCTCAATTGTCATCAACATGTTTTTTTCATCTCAGTTTCCAACATAACTTCCAGCATCTAGGAAAGGAGAAAAATGGAAGGATAGGACATGCTCATTCTCTTTAAAGACATGAATTGAAAAGTATTTGTATCACTTATGCTTACATCTCCACTGTCCAAAGCAGGATGACATGGCTGCTGTCCCCGGTGTGTGGACATGCAGTATGGTAGATTCTGTGAATTGTTGTCCAACATCTACACTTCCCTTCTCTTTTCAGTTATGGACTCCCCAAATTTTAGCTGGAAAAATGGCTTCCAGGGAAAAGTCTACATTTTGCAATCACCCTTGTAGCATCCTGCGAGCTGGCCTTTTCCTTGTTTTCCTGGCCTGACAAAGCTCTCAGGTCTCCAAACTGATTGGGCAGTCTGTGTGTTTGACCACCCTAGGGGTTATGTAACTCATTTCTGCTTACAGATTGAAGTTAGTCCACAGAAATTTCTGGAAGAAACGCTTTGAGAGCCTGATCTCTATCTTCCTCCAGAATGTGACCATTCTAGCTGTAAGAGAAGCGGAGAAATGCTCTTTAATTAGGTAGTCATATGGTCATCTAAAAATTGCGTGCTTTTTTTATGAAAGGGAGAAGGATAGGAGAGAAATTGTAGAACAACTGAAAATCTTTATTACATTTAGCAAAACATGTGCAGTGCAGCTAAATCAGTGCCTGGAGGGGAACTCTGTAATCTTCAATGTATACATTTAAAAGAAAAACAGTAGAAATGTAATGAGCCAAGAACTCAACTCAAGAGTTAGAAAAGGAAACAGAGTAAACCCAAAGAAATCAGAAAAAAAGAGGCTAACAAGGATAAAAGCAAACTTCAATGAAATAGAAAAAAAAGACAATAGAAATGATCTGCAAAAGTAAAGGACAGAAATTTGGAAATATTAATGAAGTAGACAAGCATTAGGAAAACAAAGAAGAGTGACACAAAAAACAAAATTGAAGGGAAAAGGGACCTGATTACAGAATAGTGACTTGAAATATTGTAAGGGTTATTATAAATAATTATGTGCCAATAAATCTGAAAACTTATAAAATTGATCTTTTCTAGATAAAATATAAATTAATAACATTGATTTGGGCAAGGAAAGAGGGCTCATAGAATGGTTAAACCACTTGGTTTAGTAGTCAAACATCTGTCCACCCTCACCTCTCTTTCCATCTCTGCACATGTCCCATACAATTTTCAAGTTGAGTTTTACCGTAGTAAACAGAACAGATAATTTCTGGCCTCCATGAATTATTTAACTCTTTTCAGAAGGAAAACATTTTGAAGTCCTGTTTTGAGGCATACATATTCTTTATTTATTCTATAGATGCTATGGCAAACTTCCCCCTTTCAGGACCCAAGCATGCATTTCCCAGCCACTGAGAGTGGTGGCTGCTGACCACTCAGAGCTAAGTCCCTTTCCAAGAATTGTCTTGGAGACCACATTCAAGACCGGTAGATGCAGAGGTCCAAGGGACCTGGTCCCATTGAATTAATTTGGGACAGCATTGAAAGATTGTCCTGGCTCTGTTGCTGAGGCTCCCGCTGTAACTGAGTTTGAGTTTTACTAGTTGCTCTGAGAGCCTCTCCAATTAATTTACATGTAAATCTCCATCCCAGAGTTTGCTTTCTGGGGAACGTGATCGAGACAATAGTAAAACCAGACAGGATAGTATGAGGAAGCGAAATCATAGGCCTAGTTTAAAACATACAATATGATTAAGTAGGTTTATCTCAAGAATCTATACAATATAACATTTGAAATCTGACGATGTACTTCACTGAAAAAGCAAACTAAAGAGAAAGGCTGCTTGATTGTTTCACTAGCAGAAAAAGAATCCATACAATCAACTCTAATGATAACTTAAAAAAAATCTTACCCCGGTTTTTTCATGAGAAAAACCTCAGAAATTCTAAGGGCATCCTAAAATACACATATAAATCACTAGTAGTTTTCAAAACCATAAAAGTCCTCAAAAATAAAGAAAAGTCAGAGAACCTATTGTAGCCAAGAGAAGTCTAGAGAGACATGAGTGACTATTTAGTATGTGGTCATGTGAATGGAAGAGAAAGAGGACATTAGTTATGAAATTGCAAAAACAAACAAACAAAAAACCACCTGTGGGTTTTAGTAATATGCATTAATATCAGTTCATTAATTGTCATAAATATATATTATTAGTATAAGATGCTAATAATAGGGGAAGTTGGCTTCAAGTTATATGGGAACATTTTGTACTATCTTCTCAATTTTTCTGTAAATCTAAAATTGTTCTAACAAAGCTTATTTTAAAAAATAGTCTGGAAGGAAGTACACCAACATTAATGGCTCTTATAGCTAACTTGTGAAGAATAAATAAGGTAATGCTTATAAAGTGTTTAGTTATTGATTTTCATAACTTTTTTATACTTTTTATATTAAAATTCTATAATAAGCACATATTACTTAATTCATCAGAAATTTCTTTTTCTGAGAAAAAAAACAACCTTCTTCCTAATATACTATAAAGTGAGGCAATTCAGTAGCAAGTGGAACAGTTCATCAAAATCTCACTTTTCTCTTCTGTTCTAGAAGCTGACATCTTGGCAAGTAGCAGTGGAAAGATTTGCTTTTGTGTCAAGTGGCCACAAAAAGTCTAGTACTTCTTGAACTAATTCTCCATCTAAAGGATTTCAGGATTTCTCTTCAGGGGCCATCATGGAACTTCATTTTACTTCTAAGGCTGACATAAAAAAGGAGAAACAGAGAAGACAGGTAAACCTGTGGATAAGGCTGCTGGTCACCATCTTCATAAAGTCAGACACACACTGTGTGCTTTGAGTCTCAAAAATGAAGAGTTGGATAGGAGCCTCTAGAAGACAGAAAATTACATGGAACAGCAACCATAAACATTTGGTAGGAAATTACTGAGTTGGCCAAATAGTTTGTTTGGTTTATTCCATAAGATGGCTCTATTAGTGCCTGCTTGTCTTTAACATCATTCAAACAATTTTGATAGACTGTATTGTGATAGTGGTCATATCAGCATGCATTAAGAAAAAAACTTATCAAATGATGAATTTTTGTGTAGCTATTTTAATATTGAAGGTGGAAGAGAATACACAACATTTTTGGCATAGTATACTTTATTATTTCAAGAAAGGTAAAAACACAACTGAACTAGAAAAAAAAAGATTTGTACAGTGTATGGAGAAGGTGCTGTGACTGATTAAATGTGTCAAAAGTGGTTTGCAAAGTTTTGTGCTGGAGATTTCTAGCTGGATCATGCTCCATGGTTGGGTAGACCATTTGAAGTTGATAGTGATCAAATCAAGACATTAATTGAGAATGATAAACATTATACCACACAGGAGATAGCTGACATACTCAAAAATATCCAAAATCAATAAAGTTATTGGTGAAAATTAAAAATGTGCCTTTTATTTTATGGAAAAACCCATATGGACTTTTTGGCCAACCCAAGGTAAAGTGATAGATAAAGGAACACTCAGGCAACTCTAAAGGTTCATTTGAGGTTGAGAGAGGGAGAGAAACTAAAGTTAAAACATGTAGGTTCAGGCTATAGCTCTCTGTGGCCTGATACACAGAAATGGTAAATGGGCAGATGCAGGCAGGACTCACACTTAAAAATGTGTATGACAGTTATTATGATAACTTTGAAGGGAAGAAATCATGTGGAACCACCTATTGTATATTATATTTTTTGGTGATTTTTGATACACAGTATTATATACTGATCTCAAGTGAATATGGCCATGCTTCTTTAGATACCCAAAGCAAGGAAAACAATCCAGAAATCTCTTGTGTTCTGCCACATTTTAGGACACATTATGGTCTCACAATACTAAAAATGGAAAAATAGTGCAGTACAGGCCTGTCTCCCAATAACCCGTACTCTGCCAACCTCTGCTCATTACCCTGGAATGACTCCCTAAAAAGGAATTAGATCAGGCTGACCTTTTAGGAAAGCAACAGAAACTAAGTGTTCTTTTGACCTTTAATGTAGCCATTTCTATTGCTTGTACTTTCTCTTCTTTCTGTCATTTCCCCCTTTTTTCTACTATTAAACTAAAACTCTGTTCCTGGCTTGAAATATCTTTGCATAAGTCTTCAGACATCGTCACATTTATTTAAGGAGGCACTGTGTGATGAAGGCCACTCATACTAGATAATTGATTCCCAGCAAATAAAAAACTTTAGCAAATATCATAGTTAACAGTTAAATGTTAGAAGCATTCTTTTAAAATCAGGGAAAAATATAAATAAATATTTCTCTTGAACATTATTTGCATTTAATACTAAGTGGACATTCTTGCCAAATAAGTAAGAGAGGAAAAAGAATTTATATAAAAATTAAAATGAAAGACACAAAATTATTATTTATTTGCATATGATTGTCAACTTTGCAAATATAAGAGATTCTGCAGGCTATTTGATAAAAATTAGAAAGTTCAGCAAGTTTGCAGGACACAAATGTAGTAAGAGTAATAACTTCCCATTCACAAATCCATAAAAACTACACAACCTTTAGAAGTAAACCTTAAAATAGATATTCAAGACCTTTAAGGAGAAAATAATTTAAAAATTATTTAAAGACTCAAGAATATCCTAAGTAAATGAGAAATCATGTTTATATTTTTTATTTTTTTTATAATATTTTTTAATTTATTTTTTCAAATACATTTGTATCTGCCTACCCCGCACCACTTTCCCTTGCTCCCTCCCTCCTTTCCTCCCTCAGCTCTTCCCCATTAGTTTTGTCCATGAGTCCTTGCTATATGTTCCTTGACTTTCCCCTTCCCTTCCTTTTCCCTGCACCCCCTCCCTCCTTCCCTCTTCTCTCTGTTGATTTCTTTTCCTTTCAGTGTTGTGGGACTTATTTTCCTTGCAATTTGTATTGTTGGTTAGGTTCCACTTACAGTTGAGATCATATGATATTTGCCTTTCACCCCCTGACTTATTTTGCTTAGCATAATGCTCTCCAGTTCCATCCATGCTGTCTCGAAGTTTAGTAGTTCTTTATTTCTTTCTGCTGCGTAGGATTCCATTGTGTATATGTACCAGGGTTTTTTGATCCAATCAGCTACTGATGGGCATTTAGGTTGCTTCCAACACTTGGCTCTTGTAAATTGTGCTGCTATGAACATTGGGGTGCATAGGTTCTTTTGTATTGGCCTTTGGTGTTCTTAGGGTATAGTCCCAGCAGGGAAATCACTGGATCAAAAGGCAGTTCCATTTTCAGCTTTTTGAGGAAATTCCAGACTGCTTTCCACAGTGGCTGCACCAGTCTGCATTCCCACCAACAGTGGACTAGGGTTCCCTTTTCTCCACAGCCTCACCAGCACCTCTTCTTTGCGGATCTGTTTATGATGGCCATTCTGACCGGTGTGAGGTGATACCTCATGGTGGTTTTGATCTGCATTTCTCTGATGGCTACTGATGCTGAACATCCTTTCAAATGCTTCTGGGCCTTCTGTACCTCTTCCTTGGAAGAACGTCTGCCCAGGTCCTTTGCCCATTTTTTGATTGGATCATTTGTCTTCTTGGAGTGGAGTCGAGTGAGTTCTTTGTATATCTTGGAGATCAAACCTCTATCTCATGTATCATTAGTGAATATATTTTCCGATAGGGTTGGCTCCCTTTTCATTTTGCTAATGTTTTCTTTAGCCATGCAGAAGCTTCTTATTTTGATGAGGTCCCACTTGTTTATTCTTTCCTTTATGTCCCTTGCTTTATGAGACATATCAGTGAAAAAATTGCTGCATGGGATATCTGAGAGTTTCCTGCCAATGTTCTCCTCGAGGACTTTGATGGTATTGTGACTTATATTGAAGTCTTTTATCCATCTTGAGTTTATTTTTGTGTATGGTGTCAGCTGATGATCCAATTTCAACTTTTTACATCTAGCCGTCCAGCTCTCCCAACACCATTTGTTGAAGAGGCTGTTATTGCTCCATTTGATGCTTCTGCCCCCCTTCGTCAAATATTAGATGCCCATAGAGACCTGGGCTTATTTCTGGGCTTTCTATTTTGTTCCACTGATCTATGGGTCTGTTGTTGTGCCAGTACCAGATTGTTTTGAGTATGGTGGCTTTGTAGTAGAGTTTGATGCCTGGTATTGTGATCCCTCCTACTTTGTTTTTCTTTCTCAGAATTGCTGGAGCAATCCGGGTCATTTATGGTTCCATATAAATTTTTGAAATGTCTGTTCTATTTCTGTGAAATACGTCATTGGTATCTTAATAGGGATTGTGTTGAATCTATAAATTGCTTTGGGTAGTATGGACATTTTGATGATATTAATTCTTCCAATCCATGAGCACGGTACATGCTTCCATTTATTTGTATCTTCCTTAATTTCTTTCTTCAATGTTGTATAGTTTTCTGTGTACAGGTCTTTTACATCTTTGGTTAAATTTATGCGTAGGTACTTTATTTTTCTTCTTGCCATATCGAATGGTATATTTTTTCTGATTTCTCCTTCTTCTATTTCATTGCTGGTGTACAAAAACTTCTTCGATTTCTGAATGTTGACTTTGTATCTTGCTGTTTTGCCAAATTCACTTATTAGGTTGAGAAGTTTTTTGATGGAGTCTATGGGGATCTCTATGTACACTATCATGTCATCTGCAAAGAATGATAGCTTTACTTCCTCCTTTCTTATTTGGATGCCTTTTATCTCTTTCTCTTGTCTGACTGCTGTGTCTAGGACTTCCAATACGATGTTGAAAAGAAGCTTTGAGAGCAGACGTCCTTGTCGTGTTCCCGATCTTAGTGGGAAAGCTTTCAGTTTTTGCCTGTTGAGTATGATATTGGCTGTAGGTTTTTCATATATGGCCTTTATTACGTTGAGGAATGCCCCATTTATTCTCATTTTGCTCAGTGTTTTGATCATAAATGGGTGCTGTATCTTATCGAATGCTTTTTCTGTGTCTATCGAGATGATCATGTGGTCTTTGTTTTTTCTTTTATTTATGTGATGTATCACGTTTACTGATTTGCGTATATTGAACCATCCCTGCATGCCTGGGATGAATCCCACTTGATCGTGGTGGATAATCTTTTGAATGTATTGCTGGATGCAGTTTGCCAATATTTTGTTGAGGATTTTAGCATCTATGTTCATCAGTGAAGGCCTATAGTTTTCTTTCTTTGTAGGGTCTTTATCTGTTTTTGGGATCAGAGTCATGCTGGCCTCATAGAAAGAGTCTGGGAGGTTTCCCTCCTTTTGGATTTTTTGGAATAGTCTGAGAAGGACAGGGGTTATCTCTTCCTTAAATGTTTTGTAAAATTCTCCTGTGAAACCGTCCAGTCCTGGGCTTTTGTGTGCCGGGAGTTTCTTGATTACTGATTCAATTTCCTCAGCTGTTATTGGCCTGTTTAAGCTTCTGTTTCTTCCTCCTTCAGTGTTGGACGATTATACTTTTCTAAAAACTTGTCCATTTCACCCAGGCTTTCAAATTTCCTGGCATATAATTGTTCATAGTAGTTTCTTACAATCCTTTGTATTTCCGTGGTATCAGTTGTTATTTCTCCTCTTTTGTTTCTGATATTATTAATTTGGGTCCTCTCCCTTTTTTCTTTGATGAGTCCGTTTAAGGCTTGTCAATTTTATTTATCTTTTCAAAGAACCAGCTTCTGGATTGGTTGATCCTCTGAATTGTTCTTTTCATCTCTATGTCATTCAGTTCTGCTCTAATCTTGAGTATTTCCTTCCTTCTCCTTGCTCTGGGTTTTATTTGTTGTTGTTTCTCCAGTTCTTGAAGTTGTAGTGTTAGGTCTTTCATTTGAAATGTTTTTATCTTTTTCAGGTAAGCCTCTATTGCCATGAACTTCCCTCTCAGGACCGCCTCTGCTGTGTCCCATAGGTTTTGGCCTGTTGTCTGTTCACTTTCATTTGTTTTCGGAAATTTTTTGATTTCTTCTCTTATCTCATTATTGACCCATTCATTGTTTAATAGTCTACTCTTCAGTCTCTATGAGATTGCAAGTTTTTGAAGTTTCTCTTTGAGGTTGATTTCCAGTTTCAAGCCCTTGTGGTCTCAGAAAAAGTTTGGTATTATTTCAATTTTTCTGAATTTGCTGAGGTTTGCTTTGTGTCCTATCATGTGGTCTATCTTTGAAAAATTGCTATGAGCATTTGAAAGGAATGTATATTTTTCTTCTTTGGGATGTAAGTTTCTATATATGTCCATTAAGTCTCTTTGATTCAGTGTCATTCAGCGCCACAATATGTTTATTAATGTTTTGTTTGGAAGATCTGTCCATTTTTGACAGTGGGGTGTTGAAATCCCCTACTATCAGTATGTTGCTGTCTATATCTTTTTTGAAGTCATCCAACAATTTCCTTATAAGCTCCGGGGCTCCTATATTGGGAGAGCATACATTTACAATGTTTTTTTTCTTGATAGAGTCTTCCTTTAAGTATTATAAAGTGGCCCTCTGGGTCTCTCTTTATGGCCTTTGTTTTGAAATCTAGTTTGTCTGATACAAGTATGGCAACCCTGTCCTTTTTCTCTTGCCCATTTGCTCGGAATATTTTTTTCCATCCCTTTACTTTCAATCTATGTAGGTCTCTTGCTCTGAAGTGGGTCTCTTGTAGGCAGCATATGTGTGGGTCATGTTTTCTTATCCATTCAGCTACCCTGTGTCTTTTGATTGGGGCATTTAGTCCATTCACATTGAGAGTTATTACTGATAGAATCTTACTCATCTTTTCTCTTTGTACCTGTGTTCTTCTCTCTCTCATTCTTTTCCTTCATCTGCTTAAACCAGGCCCCTTAGCATATCTTGGAGTGCTGGTTTGGTAGAGGTATATTCTTTTAACCTTCTCTTGTCTGGGAAACTCTGTATTTCCCCTTCTTTTTTAACTGAGAGCCTAGCTGGGTAGAGCAGCCTTGGCTGTAGGCCCTTGCTTTAATGACTTGGAATATTTGTTGCCATTCCCTTCTGGCTTGTAGTGTTTCTGTTGAGAAGTCAGCTCCTAGGTGTATCGGGGCCCCCTTTCATGTTACTTTCTCCTTCTCCCTTGCTGCCTTGAAGATTCTCTCTTTGTCTTTGATAGTTGCCATTTGAATGATAATGTGTCTTGGAGCGGACCTCTTTGAGTCTCTCTTGAGTGGGGTCGTCTGTGCCTCCTGGATCCATGAGAGCCTTTCTCTCCTCAAATTGGGGAAATTTTCCATCATTACTTTTTCGAGGAGGTTCTCTATCCCTTGCTCCTCTTCTTCTCCTTCTGGTATCCCTATTATACGGATATTACTGCGTTTCAGGTTGTCCTGCATTTCCCTACATGCCTCTTCATTCTTTTTGAGTCTTTTTTCCATTTCTTGTTCTTTCTGGGAGCTTCTTTCTACCTTACCCTCCATCTCACTGATTTGATCCTTGGCTTCATCCAGCCTGCTTTGGATTCCGTCTACTGTGTTCTTCAATGCAGAAATGGTATTCTTCATATCCTCTTGTGTCTTCTTGATAGTCTCTATGTCCTTTTTAAGGTTCACATAGTTTGTTGTAAGATCCTGATAGTTTCTCTGCAGTTTCTCATAGTTCTCTTTGAGCTGTCTGAGCTCATTGAGCTTCCTTAGAACTATTGTTTTGAATTCAATATCTGATAGTTCCCTTGCCTCTCTTTGATTTAGCTCTCTCTGTGGGTAGTCCCGTTTTCCACTCAGTAGGGGGTAACTTCTTTTTCTTCCCATATTTGTGAGAGTCTGTCAAGTAATTTACTTACTTATTTATTTATTTTTGCTTCTGCTTCAATTGGGCTGTCTAGATTTCCTGACTTTGTGGATTAAACTTCTATGGTAGTAGGTGGGTCTTTTTATTTATTTATTTATTTATTTATTTATTTATTTATTTATTTTTCCCTTTACTTTTCTTTCTGGGCCTGCCTTGATGATGTCAGTTGTTGACCCTGTATGACCTTGGGTTGTTTGAGCCTTCTAGGAGTCTACTGTCTGTGTCTGACTCCTGCTTGGGGCAGCTCTGTGACCCCTTCGGTCAAGGCTGGACTATTTTTTGGGATCGCTTTGCACTCTCACCCCGGCTCCTTGAGCGTGCTCCCAGGCGCAGCCAGATCCCCCGCCTGCCTGGCCTTGTGAGTGCTTGCCCCAGACCAGTGGGCTTATTTGCGACCTTGCGTACTCATCTGGCCCCCCTGGCCAGCGAGCTACCCTGCACTGGTCAGTTTAGGGTCTTCTATTGTGTGTTTTTGCCGCTTTTGGCTCTTCGGGTGCGTTGCCTGCCCTCGCCAAATGGATACTACAGAAATGGGAGGAAGTCAGCTCCAGGACTCTCTGGTTAATCCTGTCTCCGGTCTCTCCTCCAGGGACTCTGGGCAGCTCTGTGACCCCTTTGGCCCAGGATCTACTAATGTTGTGAGCTGTTGTGCAATCGCGGGCCAGGCGGGTCAATTATTGTCTGCCCTTGCTGCTCTGCGCACTCCCTCACAGGCCGTTTTGGTGCCCATCTGTGGGAGGCTTTGCTGGCTGGTGCAAGTGTTCTCCAGCCCGCGCGGGTCACACACGCTTGCCAACCCTCGCCGGTCACTCGGGGCAAGTGTGCGTGCCTGCACTGGGTGGTTTTGGGGTGTCTATGTGTGCTTTTTGGCTTTTGGCTCTTTGGGGGTATGGCCTCTTCCTGCACAATGGAGACTATGGCAAGGAGAAGGAGTCGGGACTCCTCGGTTTCTCCTCCTGTTCTTTCCCCAACGCTTCCATTTCTAGTCTCTCCTCAGGGATCTCTGGGCAGTTCTGTGACCCCTTCGGCCAAGGATTCACCACCTGTGCGGACTGCATTTCAATTGCAGGCAGTCTGATTCATGTGCACCCCTCTTCTGCCTCTTTGGGGGCGCGCCTTTCCAGTCCACAATGGAGACTACAGAACGGGGAGGGAGTCGGGGCTCCCCGGTTCCTCCTCCCGTTCTTTCCCCAATGCCTCCATCTCCAGTCTCTCTTCAAGGCTCTCCCAGCCAATCTGCACTTAGCCCCCCAGCTCACATGTGCACAATCTGTGTGCGGAGCACACAAAAGGCAGGTTAATTGATTCCCTTATGCCTGAGCAAGATGGTAGCTGCAGAGTGGTAGGCGTGCTATCACCCGGGCTCCACCAGCCGCCGTGTCAGTTCTCTTCACAAAGTTTTCCTCACCAGTCTTTTCCTAGGCACCAGCCCACCCTGCTTCCGCCTCTACCCAGAGATCAAGGAGGGTGGCTGCCACTGCAACTTTTGCGTTGGCCCTTTAAATGTCTCTTTGCATCCCAAGCCACCTGTCTCTGGCAGAGAGTGCCCTTAAGCTTTTGGGGGTTGTGTTTTGTCTGTATTTTCTTCGTTTTAGCTGCTGTAGTTTAGGGGTCCTTGTTTTTTATTAGACCCCGTTCTTCTCTGGCCAGCTAAGTGGCCATTTCAATGTCCTTCTGGTGCTGGTGCCTGTGGGCACCCAGCCCACTCTCTCGAGCCTCCACTGCACTTCTCACCAATTGGGATGTGTGAGAGTTGAATCCATTGTCTGTCCACGGCTCCAAGGCTCCTCTCCCACTATCGTTCCACTGTTTTCCAGTTGATTACTCCACTATTTAGTCGCAATTCCAGTTTGGTCTTGGGAGGAGGTCAGCGTGACTCCCATTCACTCCTCCACCATCTTAATCCCCCAGAAATTATGTTTTTAGATGGCAGACTCAGTATTATCTCTATATCAATTCTCCTTAAATTAATCTATAAATTTATTGCTATATAAATCAAAACCAGAAATGGGTTATTAAATTTCTGTACTTAATACGGCTGAACCATTTGTACCATAATTCTTCTTAACTTTAAGCATATATTTATTAAGGGTTGCTTTTTAAATGTTTTTTTAAAAGGCTACAAATAGCTTTCTTACTAAAAAAGTGGTCTTTGCCACTGTAATTGTGTCTAAATAACCTGTAACTATCTAGAAATATGTCTTTTTTAGATTCTGAAATTCATTGTATTGTGTTGGCCAAAAAGTTTGTTTTATTTTTTCCCATAAAATAAAAGAGACATTTTCATTTTCACCAATAACTTTATTTATTTGGATATTTTGAGTAGGTTGGCTCTATCCCCTGTGGTATAATTTTGATCATTCTCAATTACTGTCTTGATGTGATCGCTATCAACTTCAACTGGTCTACCTGACCGCGGAGCATTGTGCAGCAAGGAATCTGTACCATGCAACTTTGCAAACCACTTTTGACACATTTAATCAGTCACAGCACCTTCTCCATACACCATACAAATCTTTGTGTGTGTGGGTGTTTTAGTTGTGTTTAACCTTTCTTGAAATAATAAAGTGTAATTTGCCAAAAATGTTATGTATTTTTTTCATTTTCAATATTAAACTGGCTACACAAAAATACATCAAGTTTGATAAGATTTTTTCTTTATGCACACTGATATGACAGCTGCCACAATACAGTTTAACATAATTGTTTCAAATGATGTTAAAGACAAGCAGGTGCTGCTAGAGCCATCTTACAGAAAAAATCAAAAGAACTTTTTGGCTAACCAAATAATTCTCAAGGTATGTGTTGAGAAGTTTGACTTCCAAAAGATAAAAAAAATTATAGTTTTTAAAGTGCAGCCATCATTTTCTAATAATGAAAATCTTTTTGGTCTATGGAAGAAATAAGTAATAAAAATAATAGCTAACATCAAGAGACAGTGTGTTAAATATCTTGTGTAAATTTCCTCATTTAGACCTCAAAATAATATGGCAATATAATTAGTCTCAATTTATCAGTGAGGAAATTGAAATTCAGAAAAATTAAGGAACTTATAAGGTCACCTAACACATAACCAATGGGGGATGCAGGGAGACTGAAAATAGATTTGGGCCTTTAGATACAGAGTGACACAGTCTCTTAAGTGTAACTCCTCTTTATTTACATTATAACACAAGATAGGTTGGGAATTGAGAGACTTGTATCCTGGTCTATATTTTATAGCAGTGTACTTGGAGGGTTAGATCTGAGTTAGTTTACTCAAATAATGTATTGAGTGCTTAATATGTGCAAACACTCTTGGGGGAACTGGGAGAAGATGTAGTCCGTATCCTCCAGGAATCTATAGTCTCTCAATGGCAGCGTAAGCACTGGAGAAAATCCTATTGAAGCCTCAAAGTCTTAGTTGTGATTTTCTCTATGCACAAAACCTAATGTGACCATCTCATTCTGAAAGGTTAATACCTCTTTCTCTTGGCAGCAACAGAACTGAAAATTCTCAAGACACTTCCCATAGAATATATCAATTGTTCAATACAAATGCATTGTAATTCTGCTCAAGGTATATAATTATAACACAGGAATTATTTTACAAAGCATGAATGTCAGAAGATGTATTTTTGAGTTAGAATTAAGTATGAAAATCCTCAGGATAAAACATAGTGTTGCATTATTTAGTGTCTTTCATTTTTAGAGGAGAGTGAAAATGTAGTTATTTAGACTCTTGACAGTCTGGATGTAGTTTAAAATGACTGTGATGATGAATTTTATTTTAGAGTTATCTTCTGATACCAAAAAAAGAAACACACATTTGGGTTACTTACATATCTGTAAGACAGCAAATTATACGATTTCTTCACCCTAAGTCTCAGCCATGGTACACATCATGCATTTGGGAGGTGGTTTTTTGCTGCAAATGCTTATTATGGGCTTAGCTCATCCTCCTGGCCAAAATCACTGTATGAGGTTCCTCTAAACAAAGTGTATTTTTTGCCAAGTCAGTCACAGATCACTACTTGGTTATAGCTCAGGGTAGGCGGTAGCACTTACTCTTCTCACCAGGCCCAAGATCATATCAGTATTATAGACACCATTTATCATATGCTTGATCCACAGTTCACAATAGGCAAGTTATTTTTCTCTCTCATGAACATTGGACAATGTCTGGAGACATTGTTACAATGAAGAGATGAAAATGCCAATAGCCACATGGTGACTAGAGGTCAGGGATGGGGTTAAATATCCTTTAGGGCACAGAACAACCTCACAACAAAAAAATTAATCAGTGGCAAGGAATTATATCATCTAAAATGTCAATTATATCAAAATCAAGAAACTGTTCTAGAAGGAAAATAAGGCACAGTCGGTTAAAAAATTTTTCTATTAGCATATACATCAAATACTTGAGTATTTAATCCATTTGAATTTACGGTTTAACCTATGTAATCCATTTCACAGAGAACACATGATCACATTATAGGCTAAATATGTGGGAGGGACTTCCTTAATCTAGGTAACTTGTCCATGATTTTTGGTGTTGGCATGAGGTTAAACTTAGAATCAGTTTTCAGAGAGTCAGATTCCCCAACCTACACTTTTCCATCTCCTTTATCCTTCGCAATGACACTTTTGTCTAGTAAAAACAGTTTTGTCCAGTAGAATTTCCTCTGATGAAAATATTTTTCATGTACACTTTCCAATATGCTAGTTACTAGTGACATGTACCTACTATGTACTTAAGATTTCACCAGTGTTCCTGTGGCACTGAATTTTTAAATTTTTACTTGATTTAGTTAAATTTAAAAGCAAATGGCCACATGTGCCTGGTAGCTATCATAGTGGACAATGCAGATTTCACATCGTTACACTCACCTCTCCAGGTCAAGTCTCTTCTTGGGTCCGATTTCAGTCATAGATTGTCATTCTTTTGTGTCCTTTACAATTTGCTTTGGGTTCTTTGGAGCAGAATATTTGGATAATGAAAATGAAGGAGTGGAAAGAGATTCCCATGAGACCTGGCCTGCAAAGGAATATCAGAAAGAAAAAAAAAAGGTTGGGTAGTTTAAGCTAAAAATTAGACCCTTTGGATTAAATCTATATGATTTAAAGGCTGGCCTCCCATATGTCCTTTTCTTAAAAGAACACCTCTTTCTGTCCTAGACTTAAGTGATCACACAGGTTCCCTTTTATTACAGTGATGGAACCTGCTTCTTAAAGAGGAGACTGACTGGGACATCCAAGGACAAGAGATTGTCATTTCATTAGAATAAATAAGGACACTCTATTTTTCTTTCACCTTCACTACCAAACTTTTTTGTTTTCAATTTCCCCTGCCCTCTCCCCTCCACCTGCTCTTCCTTTTTTTTTTGTTTGCCTCTCCACCCTTTCCCTTCCTTCTTCTCCTATCTTCATCTCATCACCCTTCCTTCATCTATCTCTCCCTTTCTTTCTTTCCATTTCTTGGTTTATAAGGGCTCTACAATACAGCCCGTGATTACTTCTACCGTAAGAAAATAACTCATTAAATATTATTTAGGATTTTGTGCCTATGCTGAACTGGCTTACATGGAAAAATGTTTAAAACTGTGTTATCTCCCTTTACAGGATAAGATACATATATGGTTGTCTAGAGTATTTGTTTGGATTTTCTTAAAAGCAGGCACCAAGACATGATAAGATATGCAAGCATTTTATTTAGGGAAATGCTTGTGAAGGAAAATAGGGAAGAAGATGTAGAAAGTGGAGAAAGCCATCAAGCTGCATGCAAGTCTGACTCTGTGAGAAAAAAGGGAAGGAAGGAAGACTGAGTGGGAAGAATCTATACTGCAGTGCTCTTCAACTTGGCTCAAGGGGAATCATCAAGCCAGAATTGCCCACCAGAAGAACTCCCTTCTCCCAGGAAACAGATATACCTCATTATTCTTCTTGTGCTCAGTCACTGGACCACCACTGCTACCAGCCTGGCACTGCTGGCTGCACAGAGTTGGGGCAGCTGAAGATTGGCTAAGGACCCACAAATTACTGGGGCAGCAAGAGAAGGCCTGGGAGGTGTAGGCAGCAGAAACAGCATGGCAGGAACAGGTAGTCCCAAAGTTGAAGACCTCCGGAGGGAGCAGAAGACAGCATGCTGTCACCACCTTGTTATAGTAGGGCTAAGGGGATCTTTCTAATGTCATCCAGGAAATATTCAGAGAAAAACTTTATCTAAAATTGTCAGAGGCCCTGTAAGGAGGTTACCAAGCCTGACCATGAGAAACTGTGACTTTTGGGGAGAGGGGTACATGAAGAACAGGACCCCTGGTGACCCATGCTACATTGCGGGGACCATAGAGACATTCTTTTAAAGGGGAACTGAGACATACCAGAGGCTCACAAGAGATGCCAGTGTGTGGGACTGTGCATGTGGGATGGGACGCTGTAGCTTTGCTAACCAAAAATCTTAAGGGACAGAGAATACATTGAAGGAACAAGAGGACCTGACCCAACATGGTTTTCAAGCAGAGGGCAGAGCAGAGTAAGAATTTGGGATGAATCTCTTGTGAGAGAGCAGCAGGCTTGGGTCTGAAAGGCAGGAGTTGAATGCCTGAGATTTGCTCCAGTCAGCCAGAGCCTTTCACAGACAGGCAAACCCATCTGCAGGATTACAGGCTTGGCAGAGTGGTGAAGTTAGGCCTAGGAATTTCCTGCTGATGTGGACATTTTCCCAGGGGAAAGGCAAAAAATTCCCTGCACCAGACAGCTCCATGGGCCATGACTTATCAAACCCAACAGAGAAGAGAAAATAGAGACAGGTGCAGACACTATCTTCTCTCCTAAAGTTTGTTTAACATTCATTTCAGCAGTATACAAGATGTGGAGGGCCAAGTGACTCTCAGCCAGAATGACAGTCATCCAGAGGAAAGAGCCCATCAAACAATGACCCAACAACAACCAAAATCCAATTACAACCACATAAAGGTGTAAATGGTAGCACAAGAGCATGAAGCACAAGTGATCAAGGAGATTCCACCAATGAGTTCTAAAGGTCTCCCTTCTAAAGAGGATCACACCACAAAGATAGGGAATCAAGCAGATGAATATAACAATCAGAAAATAAAAGGAGAGTCACCTAAAATTGGGAGACAAAGAAAGAACCCTCAACCAAAAGGACAGGAGGAATCCCCAGAAATACTGCTAAATAAAACTGAGGCAACCAAACTATCTGATATTGAGTTCAAAATAATGGTTATAAGGATGCACAAGTTGCTCAGTGAGAACTTCAAAGAACTCCAGGAAAGCTACAAGGAACTTACTGTGAAATATACCAACATAAAAAAATGCCATAGAAACTATTATTAAGAGACAAAAGGAAATGAAATACACAATATCTGAAATGAAGAAAATAGCAGAAGAAATTAAAAGCAGGCTAGATGAAGCAGAGGACTGAATAAGAAAACTGGAAGACAAGGTAGAAAAAATTCCCAGACATAGCGAAAAGATGAAAAAAGACACAAAAAGAACAAAGAAGGGTTAAGGGAGGTATAGGACAACATGAAACATAATAATATCTGTATAATAGGGATATCAGAAGGAGAAGAAGAGGCGCAAGGGATAGAAAACCTGTTTGAAAAAGTAAAGATAGAAAACTTTCCTCACTTATTAAAAAGAAAAATCACACAGGTCCTGGAAGCATAGAGCATCTCAATGAAGATGAACCCAAAGAGGCCAACTCCAAGACACATCATGATTAATATGGCAAAATTCAAAGACAAAGAGAGAATCTTATAGAGCAAGGGAGAAACTGATAGTAACATACAAAGGAGTTCCAGTAAGGCTAGTAGCTGACTTTTCAACAGAAACACTACAAGCCAGGAAGGAATGACAAGAAATATTCCAACCTAGACTACTCTACCCAGCAAGGTTCTCATTTATAATGGAAGACAAAATAAGGAGTTTCCCAGGCAAAAGAAGGGTAAAGGAGTATATCTTCACCAAGCCAGCATTGCAAGACATACTAAAGGGACTGCTTTAGGAAGATGAAGAAAAAAAGAGAAAGTGAGAGGAACACAAGTACAAAGGAGAAAAATGGCAATGAGTAAGTACGTATTGATAATAACCTTAAATGTAAATGGACTAAATGCTCCAATCAAAAGACATAGGGTAGCTGAATGGATAAGAAAACATGACCCGCACACATGCTGCCTACAAGAAACATACCTCAGAACAAAAGAGCAACACAGACTGAAAGTGAAGGTTGGATAAAAATATTCTAAGCAAATGACCAGGAAAAAGAACTGAGGTAACAATTCTTATATCAGACAAAATAGATTTCAAAACAAAGGCCATAAAAAGAGACAAAGAAGAACACTTCATAATACTCAAAGGAAGAATTCATCAAGGCATAAACATTGTAAACCTATATGCACCCAACATGGGAGCACCCAAAAATATAAGGAAAATCTTGGAGGACTTCAAGAAAGACATAGAAAACAATACACTTATAGTAAGAGATTTTAACACTCTACTGTCAAAAATGGACAGGTCTTCCAAACAAATAATCAAGGGTATTATGGCACTAAGCAACACCCTAGATTAAATGGACTTAACTGAGATATGTAGAACCTTTCACTCTCCCAAAATAAAAATACATTCTTTTCAAATGCACATGGAACAGTCTCAAAGGTAGACCATATGATATCACACAAATCTAGCCTCAATCAATTCAATAGGATTGAAATTATATCAACCATCTGCTTGGACCACAATGGCTTGAAACAAGAAACCAACATAAAGGAAAAAACCCTCAAAAACAGTCAAATTCATGGAGACTGAATAACATGTCATTAAACAATAAATGGGTTAAGAATGAGGTCAAGGGGGAAAACCAAAATGTTTCTGCCGACAAATGAAGATGAACACAAAACAGACCAAAACCTATGGGACACAACAAAGGCAGTCCTGAGAAGAAAGTTGATAGCATTACAGGCCTACCTAAAAAATACAGAAACATTTTGAATGAATAACCTATCCCTACAACTACAAGAACTGGAGGGAGAATAACAAACAAAACTCAGTGAGTAGAAGGAAGGAATTAATCAAGATCAGAGCAGAATGAAATGACAAAGAGAATAAAAGAACAATTCAGAGGATTGAAAAATCCAAAAGCTGGCTCTTTAAAAAGATAAACAAAATCTATAAGTCTTTATCCAGATTCATGAAGAAAAAAAGAGAAAGGACCCAAATAAATAAAATCAGAAATGAAAGAGGAGAAACTACAAGCAATGCCACTGAAATACAAAGGATTTTAAGTAATTACTATGAACAACTATGTGCCAAGAAATTTGAAAACCTGGGAAAAATGGAGAAATTTCTAGGAACATAACCTTCCAAAACAGAATCAGGAAGAAGCAGAAATATTGAACAGACTAATAATAGCTAGTGAAAGTGAAGCAGTAATCAAAAAACTCCCAGCACACTAAAGCCCTGGACTGGATGGCTTCATTGTAAAATTTTACAAGGTATTTAGGGAAGAGCTTACCCCTATCCTTCCCAAACAATTACAAAAAAATCCAAGAAGAGGGAAGACTCCCACACACTTTTTAATGAGGCCAGGGTCATCCTAATCCCCAAACCAAATAATGAACATAGATGTTAAAGACCTCAACCCACTGACGAACATAGATGCTAAAATCCTCAACACAATATTGGCAAACCAGATCCAGCAATGCACTGAGAAGAACATACAACATGATCAAGTGGGATTTACACTGGGGATGCAAAGAGGGTACAGTATTCACAAATCAATAAACATAACACATCACATAAACAAAATGAAAACCAAAAATCATGTGGTCATATCAGTAGATGCAGAAAAAGCATTTGATAAGGTACAACACCCATTTATGATAGGAACATGCAGCAAAGTAGAAGTAGAAGGGGTATACCTCAACATAAAAAAAGGCCATATACAAGAAACCTACAGCCAACATCATACTCAATGGGCAAAATCTAAAACCTTTCCCACCAAGATCAGGAACAAGACAAGGGTTTCCACTTTCACTGCTTCTACTCAACATAGTATTGGAAGTTCTAGCCATAACAATCAGACAAGAAAAAGAAATAAGCATCCAACTTGGGAAGGAGGAAGTAAAACTGTCACTGTTTGCAGACAACATGGCAGTGCACATAGAAAACCCCATAGACTCCACCAAAAAACTACTGGACCTAATGAATGAATTTGGCAAAGAAGTGAGATACATAGTCAATATTCAGAAATTGAAGGCACTTTTGTACACCAAAAATGAAATGTCAGAAGCAGAAATTAAGAAAAATATCCCATTTACTATAGCAACAAGAAAAATAAAGCACTTAAGAATAAACTTAACCAAGGAGGTAAAAGACCTGTACTCAGAAAACTAGAGAACACTGAAGAAAGAAACTTAGGAAAACACAAATAAATGGAATCATATACCATGTTCATGGATTGGAAGAATTAGCATCATCAAAATGTCCTTGCTACTTAAAGCAATTTATAGATTCAATGCAATCCCTATTAAAATACCAATGACATATTTCCCAGATATAGAAAAAATATTTCAAAAATGTATATGGAATCATAAATGAGCCCAAATAGCCTCAGCAATTTTGCAAAAGAAAAACAAATGTCTTCTTTTTTTAGAAGGGATCACAATGCCTGATATCAAACTGTATTATAAGGCAACTTCAATCAAAATAATCTGGTATTGGCATAAGAACAGACACATAGATCAGTGGAACAGAATAGAGAGCCCAGAAATAAACCCAAGTCTCTATGGTAAATTGATATTTGAAAAAGGGAGCAGGACCAGAAAATGGAATAAAAGTAGCCTTTTCAATAAGTGATGTTCAGAGGTCTGGACAGGTACATGCAAAAAAAAAAAAAAAAAGAAGAAGAAGAAGAAGAAAGAAAGAAAGAAAGAGAAAGAAAGAAACTAGACCAGCAACTTATACCACACACCAAAATATACTCAAGATAGATAAAAGACTTAAATATAAATCATGACACAATAAAAGTTCTAGAGGAGAAAATAAACAAAATATTTCAGATATCCCATGTAACAATATTTTCACCTATATGTCCCCTAGGGCAAGGGAGATAAAGGAAAAAATAAACAAATGGAGCTACATCAAACTGAAAATCTTCTGCATGGCAGAAGAAAACATCAGCAAAATCAGAAAGGAATCAACCATATGGGAAAACATGTTTGACAATGATACCGCAGACAAGGCTTGATCTCCAAAATATATAAAGAACTTGCACAACTCCAAACCAGGAAGACAAACCAATTAAAAAATTGGCATAGGTCCTGAACAAAGACATCTCCAAGGAGGACATACAGAAGGCCCAGACACATAGAAAGGATGCTCAGCATCACTAGCTGTCATGGAGATGCAAATTAAAACCACAATGAGATATCACTTCACGCTGGTCAGAATGACCATCATTAACAAATCAACAAAAACAAGTGCTGGCAAAGTGGTGGAGAAAAGGGAACTCTAGCACACTGTAGGTGGGAATTCAGGCTGGTACAGCCACTGTGGAAAACAGAATGGCATTTCTTCAAAAAGCTAAAAGTGAGCACCCATTTATGATCAAAACACTCAGCAAAATGGGAATAAATGGGGCATTCCTCAACGTAATAAAGGCCATATATGAAAAACCTACAGCCAATATCATACTCAACGGGCAAAAACTGAAAGCTTTCCCACTAAGATCGGGAACACGACAAGGATGTCTGCTCTCACCGCTTCTTTTCAACATCGTATTGGAAGTCCTAGCCACAGCGGTCAGACAAGAGAAAGAGATAAAAGGCATTCAAATAGGAAAGGAGGAAGTAAAACTATCATTGTTTGCAGATGACATGATAGTGTACATAGAGAACCCTGTAGACTCTACCAAAAAACTCCTCAACCTAATAAGTGAATTTGGCAAAACAGCAGGATACAAAGTCAACATTCAGAAATCAAAGGCGTTTTTGTACACCAGCAATGAAATAGAAGAAGAAGAAATCAGAAAAAAAATACCATTCGATATAGAAAGAAAAAATATAAAGTACCTAGGCATAAATTTAACCAAAGACACAAAAGACCTGTATGGAGAAAACTATACAACATTGAAAAAAGAAATTAAGGAAGACACAAATAAATGGAAGCATGTACCGTGCACATGGATTGGAAGAATTAATATCCTCAAAATGTCCATACTACCCAAAGCAATTTGTAGATTCAACGCAATCCCTATTAAGATACCAATGACGTACTTCACAGAAATAGAACAGACATTTCAAAAATTTATATGGAACCATAAACGACCCCGAATAGCCTCAGCAATTTTGAGAAAGAAACACAAAGTAGGAGGGATCACAATACTGGACATCAAACTCTACTACAAAGCCACCATACTCAAAACAATCTGGTACTGGCACAAGAACAGACCCATAGACCAGTGGAACAGAATAGAAGGCCCAGAAATAAGCCCAGGTCTCTATGGACATCTAATATTTGACAAAGGGGGCAGAAGCATAAAATGGAGCAATAACAGCCTCTTCAACAAATGGTGTTGGGAGAGCTGGACGGCTAGATGTAAAAAGTTGAAATTGGATCATCAGCTGACACCATACACAAAAATAAACTCAAGATGGATAAAAGACTTCAATATAAGTCGCAACACCATCAAAGTCCTAGAGGAGAACATTGGCAGGAAACTCTCAGATATCCCATGCAGCAATTTTTTCACTGATATGTCTCATAAAGCAAGGGACATAAAGGAAAGAATAAACAAGTGGGACCTCATCAAAATAAGAAGCTTCTGCATGGCTAAAGAAAACATCAGCAAAATGAAAAGGGAGCCAACCATATGGGAAAATATATTTGCTAATGATACATCAGATAGAGGTTTGATCTCCAAGATATCTAAAGAACTCACTAGACTCCACTCCAAGAAGACAAACGATCCAATCAAAAAATGGGCAAAGGACCTGGGCAGATGTTTTTCTAAGGAGGAGATACAGAGGGCCCAGAGGCATTTGAAAGGATGCTCAGCATCAGTAGCCATCAGAGAAATGCAGATTAAAACCACCATGAAGTACCACCTCACAGCGGTCAGAATGGCCATCATAAACAGATCAACACACAACAGGTGCTGGCGAGGCTGTGGAGAAAAAGGAACCCTAGTCCACTATTGGTGGGAATGCAGACTGGTGCAGCCACTGTGGAAAGCAGTGTGGAATTTCCTCAGAAAGCTGAAAATGGAACTGCCTTTTGATACAGGGATTCCCCTGCTGGGACTATACCCTAAGAACACCAAAAGGCCAATACAAAAGAACCTATGCACCCCAATGTTCATAGCAGCACAATTTACAAGAGCCAAGTGTTGGAAGCAACCTAAATGCCCATCAGTAGCTGATTTGATCAAAAAGTCATGGTACATATACACAATGGAATACTACGCAGCAAAAAGAAAAAAAGAACTACTAAACTTCGAGACAGCATGGATGGAACTGGAGAGCATCATGCTAAGCGAAATAAGCCAGGGGGCGAAAAACAAATACCATATGATCTCACCTAGTAGTGGAACCTAACCAGCAATGCAAAGATGCAAGGAAAATATGACCAGCAACACTGAAAGGAAAAGAAATCAACAGAGACAAGAGGGAAGGGAGGGGGCAGGGAAAGGGAAGGGAAGGGGAAAGTCAAGGAACATATAGCAAGGACTCATGGACAAAACCAGAGCGGAAGAGCTGAGGGAGGGAAGGAGGGAGGGGGCAAGGGAAAGTGGTGGGGGGTAGGCAGAGACAAATGTATTTCAAAAGTAAATAAATTTTTTTTAAAAAGTTAATTTATAGAATAAAATTGTTTTCTTAAATTGAAAAACAACAACAACAACAACAACAACAACAACAAAGCTAAAAGTGGAAATGCCTTTTGACCCAGTAATTCCACTCCTGGGATTATACTGCAACAATCCTGAAACACAAATTCCAAAGAACCTTGCACCCCTACATTCATAGCAGTGTTATTTACAATAGTCAAGAGCTGGAAACAGCCTAAGTGCTCATCAGTAAATGACTAGATCAAAAAACTGTGGTACATTTACACAATGGTACACTACACAGCAGAAAGAAAGAACTCCTTCCCTTTGTGACACCATGGATGGAATTGGAGAGTGTTATGCTAAGTGAAATAAGCCAGGTGATAAAAAACAAATACTATATGATCTCACCTATAAGTGGAAACTAATCAATAAAACAAACAGGTGAACAAAAAAGAACCAGAGACATGAAAGTAAAGAACAAACTGGCAGGGATGAGAGGGGAGGGAGTAGGGGGATAATGGCGGATAGAAGGGGAACATGTTCAAAGGGCCCATGGACAAGGAAAATGGGGTGGGGTTGTCTGAGAGCAGGTGGGGTGTGGGGAGAAAAATAGGAACAACTGTAACTTAATAACAATAAAAAATTTTAGAAAGAAACAAAAATATTAAGAATAGAGTGTCCTTGACCGAGAAACCCCTCCTCTGTGTATCTGTGTATCTAGTAGAAAAATTTGAAAACATTTTTTCACAAAGACATATGCACCCCTTTGTTCATTCATGGTGGCCAAGGTATGGAAACAACATAAGTATTCTTCAATAGATGTTTGGATAAAGATGTGGTGCATATATACAATGACATACTACTCAGCTATAAGAAAAGATGAAATACTGCCATTTGCAACAACATGGATGGATCTTGGAAAAATCATGTTAAGTAAAATATGTCAGATGGAAAAAGTCAAGGACCACATGATTTAACTTATATGTGGGATATAAAACTGAAAGCAACCAATGAAAAATGAGACAGACAAACAAAACTCATAGACACAGACAACAGTATGGTGGTAGCCAGAGGAAAAGCAAAGTGAAGGGTAGAAAAAGGTAAATGGGGTCAAATATATGATGATGAAGGGAGATTTGAAATTTGGGTGGTAAACACACAATGGAATATCGAGATGATATATTATCTAAACATATAAAATTTTGTTAACCAATGTCACCCCAATAGATTCATTTTTTAAAAAAATATTAAGAACACAGTAGGATGACTACTTCCTGATAAAAAGATGGTTAAGTGAAAATTTGAAGAAATGGACCTGGGGAAATGGTTGGAGTAGACTCACTCCAGGTTGAAGGAATACCTGTGCGAGAAGAGCATGAGAACTGGAAAGCCCTTAAAGCACCCTGTTGCCTAACACCTTATAGAGTGGAAAGGCCACTTGCTAAAATATTCTGTAAGCTTCCTGTGAACAATTTAGTAGTTTATCAGGTCAGTGATGAGATGCAACAGGCACATCTAATTTTATTTTGTTTTGCTTAATTGCCCTTCCCAGATTATTGTGGCGTTTTTTTTCCCCAAATTAAATAGTTGTGGCAACCCCATATTAAGAAAGCCTATTTGCACCATTTTTCCACAACATTTCCTCACTTCATGTGTCTGCGTCACATTTTGGTGACTTTTACAATATTTCAAACTTTTTCATTATTATTATATTGTTATGGAGATCTGTGGTCAGTGATCTTGATGTCACTATTGTAATTATTTTGGGGTACCATGAACAATGCCAGTATAATCAATATTTAGTGTACAGAATCGATAAATGTTGTGTGAGTTCTGACTGCTCTACCTACTGGCTGTTCCACAATTTCTCCATTTCCCCTGCCCTCACTATTCCTTGAGACACAACAATATTGAACTTAGATCAATTAGTAACCCTACAACTACCTTTGAGTATTCAAGTGAAAGAGTCAAGTTCTCTCCTCTCAATCAAAAACTAGAAATGATTAAGCTCAGTGAGAAAGGCATGGCAAAAGCCAAAATAGGCTTAAAGCCTTCATGTTCTAAATAGTTAGAAAGTTATGAATGTAAAGGAAAAGTTATTGAAGGAAATTAAAAGTGCTACTCCAGTAAACACACAAATGATACGAAAGTTAAATAACCTTATTACTGAAATGGAGAGAGTTTTAGTGGTAGGAATAGAAAGTTAACCAGCCACAGTATTGCCTTAAACTAAAGCGTAATCCAGAGCAAGGCCCTAACTCTTTGCAATTCTGTGAAGACTTGAGAGAGGTGAGGAAGCTGCAGAAGAAGAGCTTTAGGCTAACAGAGACTAAAGCAGCTGGTAACTTTAAGTTGAAGTCAATACTTGTTCACCATTCCCGAAGTCTTAGGGCTATTAAGAATTATGCTAATCTACTTCGCCTGTGCTCTCTAAATGGAACAACAAAGCCTGGTTGACAGCACATCTGTTTACAGCATGGTTTACTGAATATTTTAAGTAATATTGAGACCTACTGTTGAGACCTACTGCACAGAAAAAAGATTCAAGATATTGTTGCTCATTGACAATGCACTTGGTCATCCAAGAGCTCTGATAGAGATGCACAATGAAATTACTGTTGTTTTCATTCCTGCTAACATAACATCCATTCTGCAGCCCATGGATCAAAGAGTAATTTCAACTTTCAAGTCTTATTATTTAAGAAATACATTTCATAAAGATATAGCTGTCATAACTAATGATTCCTTTGATGGATCTGGAAAAGCCAATTGAAAACCTTCTGGAAAGGATTTACCATTCTAGATGCCATTAAGCACATTTGTGATTTATAAGAAGATACTAGAATATCAACATTATAAGGTGATGGAAAAAGTTAAATCCAGTCCTCATGGATGACTTGGAGGGCTTGAAGACTTCAGAGGAGGAAGTGGCTGCAGATATGGTGGAAAGAGCAAGAGAACTACAATTACAAGTGGAGCCTGAAGATGTGACTGAAGTGCTGCAATCTCATAATAAAAGTTTAATGGATGATAAATTGCTTCTTATGTAGGAGCAAAGAAAAGTGATTTCTTGAGATGGAACCTTCTCCTGATGAAGATAGTTGAAATGATAACAAAGGATTTAGAGTATTATATAAACTTAGTTACTAAAAACACTGACAGATTTTGAGAGGATTGACTCCAATTTTGAAAGGAGTTTTTTTGTGTAGTGTGCAACTGAGTCAGCTCCAACTCCTGGCGACCCTACAAACGAATGGCATCCATAATGTCCTGTCCTCGACAGCCTGCTCAGCTCCTGTACACTCATGCCTCTGACTTCCTTTATGGAGTCAATGCATCTCATATTTGGTCTTCCTTTTTTACTGCTGCCTTCTCTTTTTCCTGGCATTTTTGTCTTTTCCAAAGATCCCTGTGTTCCCTATGATGTGCCTGAAGTCAGACAGCTTCAGTTTTTTCATTTTTGCCTTCACAATGTTTCAGGCTTAATTTGTGCTAGGACACACATGTTCATCTTTCTGGGGATCAAGATATCTACAGAACTTTCCTCTGACACCATATTGCAAATGAAATAAAAATTCCTGCTGTAGGTAAAAATGCTATCAAACATTATCACATGCTACAAAGAAGTCATCTGTAAAAGAAAAAGTCATTTGATGCAAGAAACTCAACTGATATCTAATTTTAAGAAATTGCCTCAGCCACTCCAGCTTTCAGCAATCACCACTCTGATTAGTCAGCAGCCACTAACATAGAGGCAAGACCCTCCACCAGCAAAAAGATTACAACTCACTAAAGGCTCAGATAATGCTTAGCATTTTTTAAGCAATATAGCATTCTTAAATTAAAGTATATACTTCTCAAAACATATTGTGCACCTAACAAAGAGCAGTATAGTATAAATCAATAACTTTCAACCTTTTCACTTCATGGCACACATAAACTAATTACTATAATTCTGCAGTACATCACAAAATGTAATTTTTGCTGAGCTGACAAATAATAGCTATAATTTTGATACATTCACACCAGATTGCTATTGTTGTGTTGGCTGTTGTTATTTTTTTTTTAAATTTGACAATCTAAAGGAAAAGAGGTCAGTGCCTCTGAATAGTCAGGTATTACATGGTTTAAAAATCTTGTGGCACACCAGTTGATAATTGCTGTTATAAGTATAACTTTTATATGAACTGGAAAGCCAAAGAAGTCATGAACCTTGCTTTATGGCAATATTTGTTTTATGGCAATATTTGCTTTATTGTGTGGTCAGAGACTGATTACAGTTCGTGATGTAAGGAGCCCAATTCTTTCTCACCAAGCCTGGAACAATGTAGGTATACAGCTATGTAGGTGTGCTATCCATGAGAATGCACCTCTTAGATCTCCAGCTGCAGGGGGAACCAGGAAGATTGACTACACCAATGAAGCATGTGCATATGATGGTGGGGTGTTTATATCTTGTAGAATTTCTATCTGACCAACATGCTTTTTCATGTCTTCATCTCCTGAAAACTAACTTTCCTTTTATTTTTGGTAACTTGTCCCACCTGGTTCTCACAGAGATGACAACTTTCATTGCTACAGAGATTGGCAAATAATGATGTTTTTATTGATTTAGTAGAAATGGTTTCAGTACATTCAGGGCACTGTTCTAATGACTTGGTATGGGTAACTTGTTTAATCCTCACAATGACAGCATGAGGTAAGTACTTTTATTATTATCCTTATTTTACAGGTGAGAAAACTGAGGTCCAGAGAAGTTAAATAACTTGTTCAGTGATGATAAGTGACAGAGGCAGAACTTGAACTTGGGTTGTACAGCATGATGTAACCATTGCACTGTCTTGCCTCACATCTCTGGGCCATCACAATGCAACACTTCTGTCCCAAGACCACAGTGATTGGCTCAGAAAGGGTATTTGGCCCAACTCAGGCTAATTAGACTGTTCTGGGAATTTTGCTGGAGCCAATGGGGGAAAAAAAATCACACCATCTTTTCTTGAGGATCTTTATTATAAGAACGATGTCAGCCCCAAGCATCCCATGTTTATTACCAAGGGGAGTGATCACGTTAGAGAAGAGAGAACCAAATGAAGAAAACAGAGAACTAAGGATAAAGAAGTGATGACTGATGCTTGGTAGTGGCACTTAAAAATATTATATTTTAACTTATTAAGAATATTTTCAAATATATGTAACAGTAGAGAAATAAGTAAAATAAACTTGCCACTCTGACTTATGTCCACTGTGCAAGTTTAGCAATTATCAACATTTTATCAATACATTCTTCCCTGTCCCCACCACTTCTTTCCTTTTTTTCTTGCTGGCGTATTTTAAAGCAAATCTTAGACATCATTTAACTTTTCTATAAGTACTGTAGTTTGTATTTTCAACAGATAAGGAATTTTCAAAAACATAGCTACAATACTAACACACAGCAAAATTAATAGTAATTCTGTTATACCAAGTGTATCTTGTCAACCACTGAATCTGGCTTTGCTACAAACCAACCAATTCCCTTTTCTGTTTAAGACAGGATTAGATGAAGTTTCTATTACTCATAACCAAAGTAGTGTGCTGAATAAAACTCCAGAGGAAGAGCATGGTTTATTTAGGAGGGACACATATTTTTTTTTTAGAAAGACTTTGACAGCATACATTAACATGTAAATAACAAATATACTAAGATTCATTATCTAGATAACTAACCACTATAGCTCCATAATTCTCCATGGTTCACAAAGTGCTTTCGCACACATTATGTTCACAGTAGCTGTGTGAGATAGATGATGATTATCATCCTCAGTTTATATGAGGATTTAAGATACAGATTTGTTGTGAGACTTCTCCAAAGTCAATGAAAGTGACCTGAAGTGTCATAATCAGAACTCTCTCTCTCCTAACACTCCATTTGGATCCTGGTGATTGTTTCCTATGAGCTGCTCTGAGTCATTTGTTCCAGTTTGGTACAAACATTTAACAAAAGGTATAAGTAAGTAAATTATATGTATTAAGATCAATTCAAGTGTATGTTTATGTCTTACTAAGGAAAACAATACAAGAAAAATAATGTGATGTCCCAGACAACATTCATTTATAGCCACTGTAATAAAAACATCTGGCAAAAATTTCCAAAAGAAAATATTATTAGTTCTTTTAAAGAGTTGCTTACCTAGCAGCATTTAGCTTTGATCTACTGATGCAAGGTAAAGTCAACACTTTTTTTCAAGAACCAACGTCTCAAGAACTTTAAATTAGACCCCTGGTTTCCAAAGCCTTAGCCAAGAAATCCAGTGTAGTAAACTGTCTTCTGCTACATTTATCTAATTTGGAAGGATAAAGGTCCAAGTCGTCCTGGCAGGATTTGAACTCATGATTCCAGGAAGTCTAAATGAGCCAAAGATAAAGCTCAGCCATGGATTATTATTCCTGGCAGCCAACATGCACAGCTTCAAGCTTGTTTTCCAGGCTTTTGAAGATAAAGGATAAAAATGCTCCCTAAAAGCAGAGTTTTGGTTTCTGCCATAATGCAACAGGTATATAGATTATTGCAGAACATTTCTGAAAAAGGCCTCTGTTTTGAGATACTGTCCATGAAAAGGAATAAGGAACCTATTCATCTGTGACCAAAAAACAAAAGACAAGCAAACTGTTCTTCCTACTTTAACATGATTAAGGCCTGAGAGAGAGACAATCTCATGCTACTCTAAGAAACAGTTTAAAAAGATAATTTTCTCCTCCCTCGGGCTCTGTGGTAAAGTGGTTAGAGTCAAAACCAAAGAGAAAGAGTAGCAGCTTCTGTTCACAACTGAGATAATCATTTCCTGCTTTTCCTTAAGCAGATTGCCTCATCAGTGTGAGGGGTCTTGATTAAGAGTGTCCCAATTTACCCATCTAAAATAATAGCTGTTTCATCAGGAGTACTGCGAGGTTTAATTAAAGCTTGTGAAGTGTAATGAGATCCTCGGATAAGATCCTGTGTAAACACTAAGTAATGTGTGCATGTCCGTATACATACTCACCACATGCAGATATAAGCCTGGGTCTACAAAACTAAATTATCTGCAACATTGTTTTCTTCATCTCATCAACATGCCTTTTGCTAGCTTTGTTGCCCCATGCCTAGAACATAAATTCCTTCAGGCCAGCATTCTCCAAGGATTGCCAAGTGCTTGGGTGTCTCCTTGGTTAAGCCTTAAATGCCACAGCCAATTCCAGTCACCTGCCTTTCTGCAACATTTCCTAACCCCAGATGTTTTTCAGCCTCACCGATTTTACAATATCTGCTTACCACTCATATCATCATTCACTTAATATCTTTAAGTTGAGATAATTTTTGCTTTAAGGGTTTATTAAGGGCAAAAAAACTTGTATGACTGTTATTCATAGAAAATCAGTGTTTTCTAGTACACATTAATATAAACATATCTCTTAAATTTGTAGGTCTTTTTCATGCTATTTTTAAAGTATCTTGCATACCACCAGTTTATAGATATCACATTTAGGTGAGGTCATAAGTAAAGAAAATTCAACATTTTATATAGTCTGCAGACTATTTATGTTTTATATTCATGAGACATTGTGATGCTATTCTTTTGGCAACTTTATCAATGAGTCATCGCAATTTAACAAACTCCTCAAAACTCGAAGGCTTAGAACAATAATCATTTATTATTACTTAAGGGTTTGTTTGTCAGCTGGGTGGTTCTGCTGTTCTGATCCCTATTTGACTGATTTTGCCTGGCTTGATCATGTGTCTCTGGTCACCTGGCTGGAGATGGCTGGTCAAGGATGACCTCACTTACAACTTTGGTGTTTGTCTGGCTTTTTCCTTGGGTTAATTTATTGACTGGACCACATGCCTTTTATCTTTCAACAAGCTATGTTAGATTTATTCTCAGGTTTCAGGGTTCCAAGAGATAGAAGAAGCCACAGGGTCTCTTGAAGTCTATGCTGGGAACTGGAATCACCTCAATTTTGCTATAATTTATTGGCCAGAGAAAACTGTAGTGCAAGCCCACACTCAAGCAATAAAGAAATGGACTCTCCGTGTTTACAGGGGGAGCTATAAAGTTACATCACAGGGGCCACTGAGTCAAAGAGCAATGAAGACCTGCCACCATTTATGTAGTCAGGCTGCTACAGTAGCTTTAACTTCTGTTCAATTTTATCATAGAAAAATGTTCAGGTGATTATGTCTTTCTTGAATTCACATGAAGTGATGGAGTAAAGATGACCTGGAGTTAGGAAACCTGGCTGCTGGATGCCATTATTTGTAGTAGAAGTGACCTTGAACAAGTTGTTTTCCTCCTCTATGTCTCCACTTCCTCATCTACAAAGGGAACAGTTGGGTAAGCCTGAGTTACTAAATCAAGGGGCTATTATGGTATATTAGGATTAGGTTTTGCTGTAGTCCAAAACTGCTCTTTGGTGCTGAAAACTCATTAAGGAACCATATTTCCCCAAGTTTCCTGCTAAGCCATTCCTAGTCTGTGGTTCTCATCTGCATGGTCTAAGTAGCTGCTGGAGTTCCAGTCATTACACGTTGAGTCCAGCAAAGAGAAGGCTGTCCCTCAACATGTCCATGTCCTAATCTGCAGAACCGCAAGTGTAAACTTGTATCTCAAGAGGTACTTGACAGATGTGAGTAATTGTCTTAAAATACGGATGAAATTAATTAAGGTTCTTCAAATGAGGTTTTCCTAGATTATGCAGCCCAGCCTTAAATGTGACCACTTGTTTCCTTGTGAAAGGGAGACAGAGGGGGATTCAACTATAGCAGGCTGAAGGAGCTGTGATGACTGAAGTAAGATACTACGCTGCTGACTTGAAAATGAATGAAGGGGCCATGAGGCAAGCAATGTAGCTCTAGAAACTGGAAAAGGCAAGAAAATGAATTATCTCCTAGGCTCTTAGGAAAAAACCCACAAAATTCGTAAGACTTCAGCAAGTATGACCAAGAGAAAAAGAGAGAAGGAACACAAACTACGAAGTTAAATAAAAGAGGTAATATTACTACTAACTTTACAGGAATAAAAGTTATTACAAAAGAATACCATGAAAAACTGTGCCAAAATTATATAACCTAGATGAAATAGACAAATTTAAAGAAAAGTGCAAACTACCAAGGATGACTCAAGAAGAAACAGGAAATCTGATTAGAACCATAATGAGAAAAGAGATTAAATTAGTAAGTAAAACAACTTCCAGAAAGAAAAGGCCAGGGCCAGAAGGTTTTAGTGATAAAATCTAGCAAAACTTAAAGAATTAATACAAATTCTTCCCACAAAATAGAAGAGAAGGTAACATTTCCTGATTGAGTCTCTAAGGCCAGTATTAACCTGATACCCAAATCTGTCAAAGACATGGCAAGAAAAAAAAAACCCTACAGTCAATATCTCTTATTAATATAGATAAAAAATTCTCAGCAAAATATTAGCAAACTGAATCCAGCAATATAGAAAAAGAAATATAAAGCACAAAAAAGTGGGATTTATCCCAAGAATGCAAGTTTGGTTTTAATATCCAAAATTCAATCAGTATAATATACTATATCAAGAGGCAAGGACAAAAATCACATAATCATCTCAATAGATGAAAAAGAAGCATTTAACAAAATCTAAAATCCTTCATGACAAAAGCACTCAAACTAGAAATAGAAGGAAATTACCTCCACCTGATGAAGGGCACCTACAAAAAACCATGAAGTTAACATTATACTTAAAAACAAAAGACCAAAAACTTTCTAAGATTAAAAACAAGATAAGATTGTCCACTTTTGCCACTTTAGTGCAACATTATACTTGAGGTTCTTGTTAAGGAAGTCAGACAAGAAAAAGAAATAAAGGCATCCAGATTGAAGAGGAAGAAGTAAAAGTATCTTTATCTGAAGATGACATGATCTTGTATAAAGAAAACTCTAAAATAAGTTTAAAAATACATAAAAACTAATAAGTGGGTTTAGCAAGTTTGCAAAACACAGCTCAATATACAAAAATCTATTGTATTTCAATACAGTAGCAGTGGACAAAGTGAAAATGACATTTAAAAATAAATTCCATTTATAGTATCACCAAAACAGAGTAAAACATCTAAGGAAAAATTTAACAAAAGAAGAACAAAACTTACGCTCTGAAAGTACAAAGAGTTGCTGAAAGAAATTTTGAAAGACCCAAATAAATAGAAAGTCATTCTATGTTATGAACTAGATGACTTAATATTGTTAAGATGGTAGAGACTTCCCAAATGGATCCACAGATTCAATTCAATCCTTTTCAAAATCCAAACAGACTTCTTTAGAAATTGACAAGATTATATCTATATATATAAATTCTGAGACCCAGAATAGGCAACACAACCTTGAAAAGGAAGAACACCAATTTAAAAACTTAACTACATAGCTAGTAATTAAAACAGTATGGAACTGGCATAAAGATAAATATAAATATCAATGGAATTAAATTGAGAAACTAAAGGTAAATCACACAGTAAACTGATTTTCTACAATGACAGGAGGAGAATTCAGTGGTGGTAAAAACAGTCTATTCAATATATGGTGCTGGGACAACTTGGTGTCTACATACAAAAAATGAAGTTGGACCTCTTCCTTATACCATATACAAAAATTAACACAAAATAGATCACAGATCTAAATGAGAGCGCTGAAATTATAACACTTTTGGAAGTCAATATAAGAGTAAATGTTTGTGATTTTGTTAAGCAGTGGATTCTTAGATATGACACCAAAAGTGCAGGCAATAACAACAAAAAATAGATAACTTTGACTTTTAATTATAAACTTTTCTGCTCAAAGCATACCATAAAGAAATTAAAAAGAGCCCTGGCTGATGTGGCTCAGTGGATTGAGTGCCAGCCTACAAACCAAAGGGTCGCCAGTTCAATTCCCAGTCAGGGCACAGGCCAGGGTTGCAGGCCAAGACCCCAGTAGTGGGTACGTGAGAGGCAACCACATTTTCTCTCCCTCTCTCCCTTCCTTCTCCTCTTCAAATAAATAAAATAAATAAATAAATAAAATCTTTTTTTAAAAAAGGCATTAAAAGGCTAACTCTCCAAAAAGGGACAAAATATTTTCAAATCATATATCTGATAAGGGATTTACATGTAAGTTATATAAAGCACTTTTATGACAACAATAAAATAATAAATAATCCAATTAAACAATGAGTAAAGGATTTGAATAGATATTTCTCCAAAGAAGATATGCAAATTGTCAAAAGCATATGCAAAGAACTTTAGCTATGAGGGAAATAGAAATAAAAACTATGAGGTATTGTTAAACACTCATTAAGATGATTATAAAAAAGACAATAAATGGTGTTGGTGAGGATATGGAGAAATGAAAATCCTCATACATTACTGGTGGGAAATTAATGATTTGAAGCCATTTCAAAAAATAGTCTGGCAGTTCCTCAAAAAATTAAACTTAGAGTTACTAAATGGTCTAGCAGTTCCACTCCTAAATACATACCCAAGAGAAATGAAAACATATGTTTATCCCAAAACAATGCTCCTAGGAGCCTTGTTCATAATGGCCAAAAAGTAGAAACAACTCAAATGTTCATCAACTGATGAATGTATGAATAAAATATGGTATATTCGTACAATGGGATATTACTCTGTTCAACAATAAAAAGCAATGATAATATGCTATAGTATGGATAAAACTTGAAAGCACTGTGCTAAGTGAAAGAAGCCATTCACAAATGACCACACAGTATGTGATTCTACTACTACGAAATGTCCAGAATAGACAAATATATAAAGACAGAAATTAGATTACTCACTGCCCAAGGCTGGGGAATTTGGTTGTGGGGGATGGCTGGGAAATGACTGGTACAGTTTCTTTTGGGAGTCATTCCTAAAATTGAATGTGATGATAATTATATAACTACATAAATATACTAAAAACCATTGAATTTTACATTTTAAGTAAGTGAATTGTGTCATATGTGAATTATATTTCAATCAGTTTATATACATGCAAAAATATGGCAGCTAAAAGAGAACAACCAGTGAAAAACTACAACAAAAATTGTGCCTGCATTTATATTCAGCCCATACATGAACAATTTGTGCTGCCTAAAACAGAAGCTCCCTAAAATCCTCTTCAACTTCAGGGTTTTCATTTTATGGCAGAAATTAAAGAAGTCTCACCCAGAAAAAAAAATTAACATTTAATATATAGGACTAGTAGGTGGGTTCCAATTCAGGCTTGGACTCACCATTCCCAGCCCTTGGTTACCTTATCTGTAAATAAAAATAATAATAGCTATCCTAAAATTTGTTGAGAAGATTACAGTTATAAATATACCTGGCATAGTGAAAATACTAAAAAAACATTAATTTCCTTTCTTCCTTTGGTGTGGCAGGACACCGAGTCAAACAGTTTACGATACTATAGAGTACAAGAAAATATTTCTTCAAATTTCTTCAATAGAATCAAATCTACCTTCTTCTTCCATATTATCATTTTCTCAAATTCACCATGTATGCTCTGCTGGTATTCTGGGGGAAACCTAATTTGCTCTCAGCATGATAGTGTGTATGAACTCCCTACCACCATCACTACCACTATGAAAAAGCATTGACCCACTGCTTCCATATTTCAAAATAAATTGGGTGAGGAGAATAAAGCAAATTATTTCCCCAGAAAAGTTAAAATTCACCTTTGAACCTAGAAGTGGTCCTAAAGTAGAATTTGATATAAAATCCTGTGAGTGCTGCCAGTGCTGAAAAGAAGTACAAGGTATTCCAGAAGGATCTAGAACAAGAGAACCTAAACTTGTCCAACTGACTATTAAAGTAGCTGCATCGCTACTTCTGCGTCCTCCCACTCCTCCCCACCAAATGGTTTGAAATGGGTTTTTTGAAATTAGCCTTTTAAATAATCATTGGCTGTCTTTAAAAAGTTTTAAATGGCCATCTTAGTAAAAGTGAAATCAATATTCTTTCAGTCTGGGCTTTTAGCAGGTAATGTCTCCCCATAAATCATGGGCATAATGACACTGGAATAATCTGTAATCTCATTATATTTACATATGATGCTCCCCATTGTTCTGAGGCAAAGGTTATCTTTTCTGCCTGGGATTCCATCCAGAAACAAATAAAAGACCAAGGAACCTGTTGATTTCATGGACCATTTATAGAAGCGCTTGTGGATCTGTTTTCTGTCTGTCAGCTACTTTTTCTTTACAGATCTTCTGAGCACACACTGCAGGGATATATCTTTCCAGCTCAAGCATTTTAGTAACGTTTAAAACTTTATTTGTTGAAGAGGGGCCTGCCTAGGTTGAAGATATTTTCTCAACTCTGGTCTTCATTTTATATCAGTGCCAGGTCCAAGGTTATCTGCAAAACAGTCAAGTATTTATTGGGTACCTAATATGTTTCTAGTATGGCTAGAAACTGGATGCTGGGGATATGCATGAAAGTAAACACAAGTATGGTCTGCTGTCATTGAACTTGCCATCACCTGGGGGAAGATGATCAAGGAACTCTTCAACAATAGTCATGCCATCTTTGCTAACAGTATTAGAAAAGTACAACAAAGGATACTGTTAATTAAAGAACCTCCTACATGGTAAGGTGGGGCATAGACTGTGGAAGGAAGCCATGGGAATGATGTTTCAGGTAAGATTTAAGGGGAAGGTACTGGAATTAGAGCATTCCAGAGAGAGGGAACAACACTTTTAAATAAATACTTGAGGAAAGAATGAATGCATAAAATGACAACAAAAAAGTGAGTGAATGAATCGATAGTTCAGATAATGGCTTCAAATTCTTAGGACATATTCTTGATCCAATCAAGAAGAGTTGAATTAGTGACCTGTCCCTGAATACCTGTTTAGGACTGTGGCATTACCCCTTCATCACAAACTCTTACCATTTATATGGACTGTAGAATCATGACCTGGGCATGTACTTAGAAGAAAACAGATCTGAGTGTAAATTTCAGAGTTACCTCTTATGGTTAACTTAGCTCAAGTTTTCCTTCAGTGAATTAATTTCTCAATCTCAATTTCTTCAACTGTAAAATGGGAATTATGAGATTGTCTTAAGGCTGCTCCCTTAGAAGATTATGTCTGAATCTCTGTTGGGCCACTATCTAGTCATGTGACCTTGAGCAAGTTACAAATAGTTATGCTATAATACATCACATGTTCCTAAAAATTACTGTGCTTTGCAAAATAGGCCATAAAAACCACAGCATTTATGGGGAAAATGAGACTAGGGACATAACGTGTGAAAACTTAATTAAATATTAAAAAAGAGATAGGCATATAGTACATGGTAGTTTACACTTGTTAAATAGCTGGGAAATACATAAATGTGACAATAAATACTTCACTTTGCCCTGAAAAAGACCTGTCGCTTGCTTGTGGTAGTGGGCTTGGGAGGGTGGCAGCTTGTGGGCAGTTGTAAAGTGGCAAGAGCAGGGTTATCTGAAGTTGGACAGGAAGTTGTAGCGTTGCCACATGCGGATGATGTGGCTCATAACACAGGCAGTGAACGGAAGCAGATGCTGGATGATTGTAGGGTGTGTAGCTGTGCATTCTGCATATTCCCATGCAGTGCAGTTCAGCAGAGCACAGTTCTGAATTCACTAAGTGTTTCTTGAAGTGAGGACTGAGTGTAGGTAAATACGAAAATCACAAATTTACATTAGGCTCAAATTGTTCCCTAACATCAGTTATGTTGGAGTAAAAAAACATTATAGCAGAGTGAATGTATTCATATTTAACCTAGTTCTGCCTCAGTTCTCATCTGTAAATGGTCAGGTTATAGGGTTATTGTGATTGTAATTACACAAGATGATTCAGTATCAAAGGTCTAGTACTGGGCCTGACAAATAGGTTTGGTGCCTTTTCCCTAAGCATTTAACCTTGCATGTTGTGTTAAGTTGGATTTGGAGATTTTTACTAGAGGACAAGTATCACTTCTTGATGAGGGAGGGATTCACTTTTTTGCACAGAGTTTGACAGAGGCACACACTCCCACACACTCCCGATGTATGTACCAAGTCTGTTTCTCAAACAAACCTGCCTGAGCACGGAGGCTGCTGGCCATGTCCTCAGGAAGGAGGCAGCAAGAAGAAATGTCCTCAGTGGCTCTTTAGATTCAGGTAGAAGACATGATCCACAGGTTAATGTTTCATGGCCCACTTAGAGAGTAGTCTTCCCTTAGCCATGCCTCAGATCTAGCTGCTCCTGCCCGTGGTGCTGGGGTGGGTCACAGAAGCCCTCTGCAGCTATAATCCACTTCTTCATGACACTCCAAACTGAGCTTGAATTCCATAGGTTACCCCATCAATGATAATAGTCAGCCCAGCCTGCAGCGAATGTCGGGCACGTAATTTCATTGTCTGTACTTTTGGGTAGCTGCAGACAATTGGTTAAGATCAGAGGGGCCAGGGTATGACTTGCAGGCTTCGGTTGGCTGAGCTAGAAAACAAAGGCCACAGGCTTGGGTGAAGTGCATGCAAGTTGTTTGCAGATAACTTATGAGTTATCAGTGCACGCAGCTGTGTGGACTTCCCCCTGACCCCCGCTGCCTTGTTTGCTTCCAGCTGGATCTCCTACAAGCTCCTGGGTCATTCACTCTCTCTCTTTGCTCACCAGGGACTTCCACCTCGATCTGTACATTTAGTGGGCAAAGTGCTACCTCCTCCGTGACCTGCATCCCCAGAATGCCCTCTTTTATTTGGCATATCCCACTCTTCTTCCAACAGTGACCTCAAACCCCTCAACTCCATTGCTGCCTTCCATCATCACTTCTGACTCTGAACTCATTATCTATAAGGTTATTATTAGCTCCTGATGCTTCACTCTGAACATCCCTGTGACCTCCAGTTCTCTGATCATTGTCTTTCTTTATCCACACATCTCCCATCACACCATCTTGGAACAGAAGGGCAGTATGATGAAGAGCACAAACTTGGGAGGCAGACATATCTAGACTGGTATTCTGGGTTTTTTTTTTACTTATAAGTGGAAAGATACTTTATTTCTCTGAGCTTTAGTTGTCACATCTGCAAAATGCGGAGAAGGGCAGCTGCATCCCTGGGGTTGCTATAAAGATTAAATGAGATAATACCTGTGGAACACTCAACACAGTACCTGACACAGATTAAATAGTCCATAAATGTACTTATTGTGATTATTATTTTTAACTTTTTTCAAACAGCAGTCATGGCCTCAATACATATAGTAGGAAATCACAAATATTTACTAAATAAATGAGTTATCACTTATCATTAATGTTGAGTGTTCCAGTCCATATTAATATGAATGTTTCATTCATTCATTCTCATGAATTTTCCAATATGTGCCAGGTGCAGTAGGAAAAGTAGATAGTAATAAACAGGACAGACACTCCTGAAGGTTCAAATCCAGCAGAAGAAATGCATTGCAGGGAATTACCAATTCTTGATTTTTTGCCCCAGGGATTTGTCTCCTCAAGGACTTTTAGTGTGAATTTTTTTCAAATGTATATATTTAAGTATATTAGGAAATGAAATATTGATTTTTGACTCACAAAATGTTGCATTACATAGACAAAACACAGATGAATTAGTGAGCAAACATCAAATGCTGAAATCCTGAAATAAATTAGGGAGTATAACTAAAAATCAACAGCTAAAATGATTCTACTCCTTGACCTTGGTCTTTATGAGATTTGCAGTCTGTAGGACTATAAGGGTGAACTTAGAGGCTGCCTTACCATTTTGACTGGATTCCCTACTTAATGTAAAAGACCTGTTGATATTCAAGAAGCATGGATGAATGGTTTCATGATGAAGGAACTAGCTTAATTGAATGGGATATATCAGACAGAGCTGTGTTTCTCAAATGGTAGATTTTGGGGACAGCTCTAATGTTGGGTTTTTTGTTTGTTTTATCTTGTTTAACAAGAATATCCAGTTGATTCTGACACCAGCAGTATACATAGGCTACAGTTTTAGAACTGCTTTAGAGAAGGTAGAAGGTTTGTTTTCCGGGAGTCATAGAAATAAGTTCAAAATCAGTATGAGTAAGAGTTCCAGGCACTGTGAGCTGGGTTCACATGAATTTGCACCATGGGATTACGATTCAGGTGGTATGATGACTTGGCACTTTGAGTTACAGTCCAGATTGCTCCAAATTTGCATTCTCACAAATCCAAAAAGTATAAAATCCACTTCCCTGGAATTTTAGCTTTACTAACTCAGTCTCAGTCCACAGTGCCTCTACAGAACTGTGTTAATGGAAATACTGAAAAGACTACTTTTAAAAAGTTTACAGTTGATTTAGACAACATGTGTTCCTATAAAACTTTCAAATCTCCACATGGGCTAGGAGGTAATGAACTACATGAACACCATAGATAATCAATGGAATGGGAATTCAGAAGGAGGAAAAGTGGTCCAAATAAAAGGGTTAGTGGCAGACCAAGTCCTAGGTAAGGGACCAACTTATCTGAGCTCTAAAAGAGATAAAGGAAGAAGGTAAGAATAGGGTGCTCCTGTGGGAACCACAGTATGGATTGTGCAGGAAAGCATGGGAGGGTGTTGACTTGATGCTTCTGTTAGACATTGGTTCATACATGGAGCACAATCATCAGGAGGTTTTTTAGAAATTTGTGGAAATGATTTAGGTTGTCACATTTTGGAGGATACTATTGACATTTAGTGTGTAGAGTCTGGGGGTGCAAGCCGTTCAGCAATGGATTAGATAAATTCACAAAATAGGAAATTACCTGGTATCCTGTATGACTTATAAATGTTCTACTGGATATTCATTTGGTTGAAAAACTTACATATGATTATCTTACATAGAAACTAGACTAGATATATGATAGATATATAGACAGATGAATGATTTAATATTGTTGTATTTTACAGGAATGAAACTATGAAGAGTAGGTTATAGGTGATTACCTGCAGAGTTTTACTATTGTTCATTGCTTACCATTTCAGAAAATGGTGTCACCGATGACTACCATTGGTGACAATCTGGGTTTGAGTATCAGTTTGAATTTGTTGCAGTCACACTCGTAGTAATTCTATGCATGTATATACAAATATACTTATTTAGTTCCCATTTCAAAATGTGACATGGAAAGGGACAGAACGGGAACATTCTATGAGAACTTTAACTTCTTAAATTCCAAAAGATTTGATGTAAGTAGATGAAAGTTTCAGTATGTTTTAATGTAGTAATGCCTAAGCACTTAGATTTTAAAATGTTATTTTATTATAAGTTAATTTTCTTTATTTCTCTATATTACTGTGAGGTTATGTTAATATTTTTCAAATTGTATATGAAGTTTTATTATGTTATAAAATATTTGTAATAGAAAGGGGATATAGGGTTTGTTAAGAGTAAAACTCCTGGGTTAAGACATCAAGCCTGAGAATTTCAAGGACCTGTTTAAAATCACTGGTAGTGGGCTGATTATGGTGTGGAGGTGAACCTTTGTTCGGCTTTTGATCTTACCTCTCTAGTACCAAGATAATATCTGTTCAAATATATCAGCTTTTAGTCATCTATTTTAACAAGAGGTAGGTAGGCCTTTAAAAATTTTTTGCAATATTTAAATAGGTAAGTTATATCTGATATGGATGTTTATGGAATAACAAATTTGGCCAAGAAAATGACTGTTGTAAGACTGATTTATCAGCATTTTTAGTGGCTCAGAAATGTTTTCCTCATGTTTAGAAACTACAGCATCAGAGGGGCATCCACTGGAAGATTTATCTGAAAAAGCCATTTTAGTGATAAGTAAAGAACACAACCCAATAGCCTCCCCTCGACCTCTGCTTATATTCTTAAGTTCTACAGAGCTTCTTTTTCTTCTTTTTACAAGTAATGCTTCTCCTACCCTTTGACAGATGGTTGATGCTTCCCAGAACTCCACACTTTTCCAGAAATTATCCCTCAGGCAATCTAAGGTCCACTTAAACCAAACTTTGGCAAGAGAGAGAAATCTCAAGTTTCCTCAAGGACATAACGAAATTGCAAAGCATAAGATGAAGTCTCTAACAGTTGGAGCTAGAGTTGGTTGTAAACGTTGTTAGAAAATTGATGCCAGGGCAAATCCTAGTCCTGGTTTCCCAATATCTGAGGATGGCAACATGTATCATGGGTGCTTAGAAGATTGAGGAGATGAGGAGAAAATAAATATTGCTTTTACTTAGAAAACAAATTTTATATATTACTTTAAGAAGCATAGGAGTAAAACCATAAAATAAAATCAATAGTATTTGATTACAGAAATATGAACTATGTATTGCTGTTAGGTGTTTAATAAAAGGAACATCTAGACCCATTCTCAAAAATCCTCTGGTCATTATTTGAGTCGAGTTTCTATCTTGAGGGACAAAAAACCAGTAAACAGCAAATGTGGTGTTCATTTTATTCTGGGATTGCTGCCAGATGCCAAGTTTGCTCTTTCTGGGCCTGTGATACCCATTAGGAAGGGACTGCTTACACCACAAATGGCACATAAAATAAATAAGTAAATAAGTAAATAAAGCAAACAAGTTTGTTCATGCTGAACATGCAGGCTTAATTGGTCTGAATTTCTCCTAAGAAATGCTTTGTGCAACATGGTACATACAAGGACTTTGATCCATGAGCCACTGAGTATTGCCTGCTGTTGAGTACATCTAATGGACTAACTCACTTTGGTTTGGGTTTTAATTTTCTAGGGAGTGTTCTTAGCATCAAGTAAACCTTGGCTAACATTATCCACTGGGAAATAGTCAACACTAGGCTCAAGTTTAGGAGTTCTGGCTATGCAAATTGATAGACTTGGGTTTGTAACCACAGGCTCTACTCATGAGCTAGATGCCTTTGGAGAAAGCAGTATAAAATCAACAGCAATGACAATATTGTGTGAAATACCTTAAACATAAATAAAACTAGAGAAAATGATACAGTAATTCCTCACTTAACATTGTTGATAGGCTCTTGGAAACTGTGATTCAAGCAAAATTAATATGATGAAATCAATTTAATACAGGCTAATTGAAAGGAAAAAGAGTAAAGTGCTTACAGCATATCTCAGGTCACAAAAATGTCACCAAAGTTCTTAATAAAGGCCAAGACATTTTTAATATTGAACATTGAAGTACATGTGAATTATACAGACATTTAAGAAAAATAAATAAAAACAAGTAAGATAACTATTCTCCAACCCACTTATTCCAGTTCAAGGTCATGGGAACCAGGCCTGGACAGGACATCCTTCCATCTCAGGGCCACTCACACACTCAGACGGGGACAATTCAAACAGTCCATTCACCTCAGGTGCACATCTTTGGAAGGTGAGAAGAAACCAGAGTCTCCAGAGAAAATCTATCCAGACATGGGAAGAGTATACAAATAATTTTGAGGGAAATGATGCTATTCAAGGACCTGCTGTACAATAAACCAGCAATTTTCAACCAGTGTGCTGCAAGAATTTTTAAAACATGCAATATCTGACCATTTAGTCAGGGGTACTGACCTCTTTTCTCTTAGACTGTCAAATAAAAAAAAAAAGTGACAACAACCAACATAACAATAGACACCCGGTTTGAATAAATAAAATTTTTACCTACTTTTTGTCAGATATGGCAAAAATATATTTTTTGGTGTGCCACAGAATTTTAGTAATTAGTTTATGTGTGTGTGTCATGAGATGAAAAAGGTTGAAAATCACTGCAATAAACTGTTATGCATTCATTACTCAGCTTCAGAAATTGTCAACATTTTGAGCAAGTTACTTAATGTTCTCAGCAGTAAAATAAGAATGCAGTAGTCCCCACTCATCCATGGTTTTGCTTTTTACTGTTTCAGTAACCTATGGTTAACAGTAGTCGAAAAATATTACATGGAAAATTCTGGAAATAACGCATAATTTTTAAATTGTGTGCTATTCTGACTGGGGTGATGAAGTCTCATGCTTCTCCTTCTGTCTTACCCAGGATGTGAATTATCCCTTTGTCTAGCATATCCATGCTGTATATGCCACCGGCCTGTTATTCACTTAAGAGCTGCCTACGTACCAGATCGACAGTCTCCATATTACCGTGCTTGTGGTCAACAACCTTATTTTACTTCATAATGGCCCCAAAATGCAAGACGAGTGATCCTGGCAATTCACATATGCCACAGAGAAACTGTAAAGTGCTTCTGTTAAATGAAAAGGTTAAGTGCAGTATAATAAAATATTTGAAGAGAAAAGGAGAGGCCACACAATTTTTGTTACAGCATAGTTATCATTGTTATATTTTATTATGACTTATTTCTGTTAATCTCTTACTGTGCATAATTTAAATGTTAACTTTATTATGGCAGTGTACATATGGGAAAAAACAATATATATAGGGTTTGGTATTTTCAATGGTTTCATGTATTCACTGAGGGTCTTGGAACCTATCCCCTATAGATAAGGAGGAACTACTGTAATAATAATTCACACATTCAAGAGTTCCCATGAGGATTATACAAGCAATAGTATACACGACCTTTTAGCACAAAGACTGGTGTGTGATAAATGCTCTAAAACTTTATTCAAATGTAAATTAAGAATATACTTGGTTAAAAGATATCACAACTTCTGCTGAATAAAAAAATCAGCATTGCTAGCCATCAGAGAAATGCAGATTAAAACCACCATGAAGTACCACCTAACAGCGGTCAGAATGGCCATCATAAACAGATCAACAAACAACAGGTGCTGGCGAGGCTGTGGAGAAAAGGGAACCCTAGTCCACTGTTGGTGGGAATGCAGACTGGTGCAGCCACTGTGGAAAGCAGTCCAGAATTTCCTCAAAAAGCTGAAAATGGAACTGCCTCTTGATCCAGTGATTCCCCTGCTGGGACTATACCCTAAGAATACCAAAACGCCAATACAAAAGAACCTATGCACCCCAATGTTCATAGGAGCACAATTTACAATAGCCAAGTGTTAGAAGCAACCTAAATGCCCATCAGTAGCTGATTGGATCAAAAAACCCTGGTACATATACACAATGGAATACTATGCAGCAGAAAGAAATAAAGAACTACTAAACTTCGAGACAGCATGGATGGAACTGGAGAGCATTATGCTAAGTGAAATAAGCCAGGGGGCGAAAGACAAATACCATATGATCTCACCTATAAGTGGAACCTAACCAACAATACAAAGATGCAAGGAAAATAAGACCCGCAACACTGAAAGGAAAAGAAATCAACAGAGACAAGAGAGAAGGGGGGGGGGCGGGGAAAAGGAAGGGAAGCGGAAAGTCAAGGAACATATAGCAAAGACTCATGGACAAAACCAAAGAGGAAGAGCTGAGAGACGGAAGGAGGGAGGGGGCAAGGGAAAGTGGTGCGGGGTAGGCAGAGACAAATGTATTTGAAAAAATAAATTAGAATAAATTAAAAAAATAAAAACAATAGATTCTCTGTTTGTTTTTCAATTTATAAATCATGTTTATTCTACTATGGTTGTCTCAATTTTTTCCCCCTTTGCCCTCCTCCCCCATCCCATCCCCACCTCACACTCCCACAGTCAATTCCAACTCTGTTATCCATGTCCATGGGTCATTCATACATGTTCTTTGTCTAGTCCCTTCCCTTTCTTTACACTATTGTCCTCCTTCCCCATCCCCTCTGGTCACTTTCTGTCTGCTCCATATTTCCATGCCTGTGGTTTATTTTGTTCATTAGTTCATTTTGTTGAATAGAGTCCACTTATAGGTGAGATCACATGGTATTTGTCTTTCATCAACTGGCTTATTTCACTTAGCTTAATATTCTCTAGTTCCATCCATGTTGTCACAAAAGGTAGGAGTTCCATCTCTCTCTCTCGCCTTCTTCCTTCCTTCCTTTCTTCCTTTCCTTCTTTCTTTCTTTTTTCTTTCTTTCTTTCATACAGATTGATTTTATTTATTATTAAAATGTCAAAGTTAATTATAAAATGTTAAATTTAAAACTATTACAAAGTCTCAGCGTTAAACCCACATGACATCAGCACAGAAATAATCAAGTACTATAATCAATGAACTATAATGAGTATTCTAGAGAAAAACATGTATATCTGTCTAACAATGTAATATGTGATTAAGTTGATATTTCAAATCAATGGGTAAAATAAGGCTTATTCAACAAATAAGGTACATAGACCAATATTTCTTGAAATAAAACAAATATAGAGCCCTATTTCACACATTATACAAGAAATATTCAAGTGAGTTAAAAATCTATATGTAGAATCTAAGGATTTTTAGGAGAAAATACAAACTAATATTTTCTTACCCTGAAGCAAAATATTCAAACCCAGAAGCTATAAAGTAAAACATTGACAATATGACTATATTAAACATTTAAGACTGTACAGTAATATAAATATTAAAAAAGGTAAAGGACAGGTGATAGAATAGGAAAGTATTTGCAAACACATCTAAAAAAGGGTTAATGGGTTTTTTTGTTTTTCTTTTAGGGAAAAAATTCTACAAACATTTAATCAGAAAACGTATAAAGAATATCAAAAAGTTATTTAAAGCTTTTTAAAAATAATAGAAACAGGCAATAAATATACAAAACAGGTTTAGTTTCAACAAATAATAAAGGAACAATTAAAACAGCACATCATTGTCACAATCAGATTAATATGTATTAAAAAATATTGGTAATATCAAGTATGGGCAACTGTGAAAGAACTGGGAATTCATAGACTCTTTTTCTTCATCTTAAAGCAGTCCCTTTAGCATATTTTGCAATGCTGGTTTGGGGGAGGTGTATTCTTTTAGATCTCTTTTGTCTGAAAAGATTCTTATTTCACCTTCCATTTTAATTGAGAGGCTTGCTTGGTAGAACAGTCTTGGTTGCAGGCCTTTGCTTTTCACAATTTGGAATATTTCTTGCCACTCTCTTCTGGCTTCAATGTTTCTATTGAGGAGTCAGCTGCTAGCCATATCGGGGCTCCCTCATATGTTACTACCTCTTTCTCCCTTGCTGTCTTTAGGTTTCTTTATTTGTCTTGGATATTTGCCATTTTAATGATGATGTGTGTTGAAGTGGGCCTCATTGGGTTCCTCTTGAGTGGGATCCTCTGTGCTTCCTGACTTGTGTGACTTTTTCTCTCCTCCAATTAGGGAATTTTTCCATCATTACTTTTTCAAACAGGTTCTCTATCCCTTTCTCATCCTCTTCTCCTTCTGGTATCCCTATTATATGAATATTATTATGTTTCAGGTTGTCCTACATTTCCCTAAATGCCGCTTCATTCTTTTTGAGTCTTTTTTCATTTTCTTGCTCTTTCTGGGAGCTTTCTTCTACCTTGTCCTCCAGCTTGCTGATCAGTCCTCAGCTTCATCTAGCCTGCTTTTGATTCCTTCTACTGTGTTCTTCAGTTCAGACATTGTATTCTTCATGTCCTCTTGCCTCTTCTTGATAGCTTCTATGTCCTTTTTCCTGTTGATATAGTTTGCAGTTAAGTTCCTTGTAGTTTCTGTGTAGGTTTTTGTAATTCTCCCCGAGCTCACTGAGCTCATTGAACTTCCTTAGAACAATTGTTTGGAACTCAATCTGTGATAGTTGACTTGCCTCTATTTCATTTAGTTCTCTTTGTGGGGATTCCTCCTTTCCCTTCAACTGGGGATATTTCTCTGTCTTCCCATTATCTATGAGACTCTTCTTTTTCACTTCTGCTTCTGAAATTGATCTGTCTTGATTTCCTGAATTTGTGGTGTGAACTTCTACTGTAGGAGACTGCTGTGTTTTTCTTTCTGGATATGCCTCTGATGATGTCAGATGTTGACCTTGTATGACCTTAGGCAGTCTGTTTGAGACTTCCAGTAATCTACTGTCTGTGTCTGTCTCCTTCAGCTATTAATCTAGTCACTCTGCACTCAGCAGGCCACCTGGGACAGCTCAGGGCGGGGTGGAGTCCCTCCTAGGGGCAGGGTTATTGGGTCCTCTCATGCTTCTGCCATAACAGGGAGAAGTCAGCACTGGGATCCCACCAGCTACTTTCTCCCCAAAGCCTCCATCCCCAGTATCTCCTCAGTGTCTCCAGACCTCTCTGCATCCCCTTAGACAGAGATCTACTATCTGTGGCTGCCTTCTGCACTCAGCAGGAAGCTTAGACAGCTCGGGGGGTGAGGGGTGTGGAATCCCACCTTTGGGTTCTGCCGCTCTGCTGTTCTGCCACTCAAGGGGAGTGGTCTCTGTCTGAGCAAGATGGCTGCTGCCACATGGAGGATGAGTGAGCACTGAGATCCCGCGGGCTACTCTCTCAGTTCTCTCCCCAAAGCCTCCTTCCCCAGTCTCTCCTCACCTGTCTTTAGCCCACTCTGACCCCACCTTTGTCACAGATCAGGGTAAGTGGCTGCAAATAAAAAGTATGCGTTGGCCCTTTAAACAGTTCTTTGCCTCTCCAGCTGCCAGTCTCTGACAGAGAGCAACTCTGCCGCTTTTCACAGCTGGCTGTTATCTGTGTGCTTTTTGGGCTCTGGTGTTTCATACTGGAGATGCCCACTTTTGGTTTAGATCCCTCTCTTCTCAGGGGGATCCAACTGGCCGTTTCAATATCCTTCTGGTGCTGCCACCTGAGGACGCCCAGCCTGCCTTCTCAGGTCTCTACTGTACTCCTTACCAGTTAGATTGTGCTAAAGCCACTTCTTCTGTGTCCATGGTTATAAGGTTCCTCTCTCACTATTGTTCAGTTGTTTGTTCTAGGTGATTTCTCCACAATTTAGTTGTAATTCCAGGTTGTTCCTAGGAATAGGTTAGTGTGACTTCCACTCACTCCTCCGCCATCTTGATTCTCTGATTCTCTTGTGTTTTTACTTGCCTTCAGAACTTCCAAAAGCATACAGGCCCTTATTATGAAATGATTAGATCTTCTATTAAGAAGTAAACCTCTAAGTACTGCAGAAATCCAGTGATTAGCTAACAAGGTTTGTGTCTCAGTGAAAATCCAAATAATCCATGAAAGCCTCTTTTTTGTTGTTGTTGTTTTTGTTTTGTTGTTTTTTCCTAAAAGCAGGCGTTTTCTGTTTCTATTTTTTATTTTTTAAAATATTTAAAAAATTTATTGATTTTTAGAGAGGAGGAGAAAAAAAGAGAGCGAGAAAAGATGCATGAGTTTGTTGTTCCATTCATTTATGCAATTATTTGTCGATTCTTGCATGTACCCTGACCTGGGATGGAACCTACAACCTCAGCACACAGGGACAGCACTCCAACCAACTGAGCTAGCTGGGGGGTTTTTTATTTTATTTCAATTTAATCTAATTTTTAAAAAATCCTCAACTGGTACATGTTTATTGATTTGAGAGAGAAAGAGACATCGATGTGAGAGTGAAACATAGATTGTTTCCATATGCCTTCCATATGTGCCCTGACCAGGGACTGAACCAGCAACCTAGGTATGTGCTCTGACTAGGAATCAAACCAGCCACCTTGTGGTACATGGGACAATATTCCAACCAACTGAGCCACCTGGCCACGGATGGTCCAGGCTTTTTAAAAAGTTCTTTAGGGAGATGACTGTTCTTGAAAAAATAGTAGGTACGATAAAATAACAAGTTTATGGTTAGAAAATCTTACCCCAAGGGAAAACTATCCTTGTTCCTTAGGCCACCAACACTAGATGACCTTGCTTCACAGTTAAGAGCAGTCCCATCATTTCCTTTTGGCAATTCTCAGAGGCCTTCGTGGTAGTGAGTGAAAACATTTTTTTGGTGCCAGAAATAGTTGTTGCGCTTGGGCTAAAATAAGAAACTTTTTGCTAAACTTCAGAATTCAGAGTGATTAATTTGCAGAAAGCTCTCAAGGGCCATCAGATGGGGCTCCCCTACTTGGAGAGGTGGAAGAGAAGACTAGTTTTGGAAGATGAAAAATGTGCTGCGTACCCAGGATGCATTGCAGAGCAGAGCAGCTAAAAAAAAAATTGAAAAAAGAAAAGGAGTGGGAGGGATGCTGGGGAGAAAAAGTAATTTCACACTTGATTTGTAAGGATCATTATGACCTTCAAAGAGTCAGTGGACAGAGTAAATAAGGATGTAGAATTTTCTAAAATCCAGAACTAGAGGGGTTTTCTTTTGGACACAAAGGCAAGTTAATTTTAAAAAAGACTGTTATACCACCAAATACATGCTTTTAGGCCTCAGTTCTTCCCCTTAAGTTTTGTGACCTTAGACAAATTTCCTAACCCATCCTAGCTTGTTTCCTTGTCTATGAAATGGGGATAATAGTGTCCCTGTCCCTTCCCTGAGGTTTTTTCCACCAGGGTAAAAGAGATAACATAAGCAAATATATGCATACTGCTTTAAAATACTAAAAGGTAAAAGTTTGTATCATTATTTCTATTATTCTTGTTAGTCGATTAGTGATGATACTGGATAGAGAAATTTTTCCAAACATTTTTGTTGTCCTTAACTTGGCAATAGATGAATAATGAACTTTCTGTGGAAATATTGATGTAGTAATTTCATGGTTCCTTGTAACAAACTGCAGAAAATCCTTAAATAAATCACATCTCTATTCTTTGGCATTTGATCTGTTGACTTTACTTCTACTTTAAACAATGAGCCAAGGCTATATTGACAGGATGGGAGTTGAAAAACAAAACAAAAAAAATCTGATTCATTTTATTTGATTCTAGCCCAGGCCCTTTAGTAAGTGAATGTTTAGAGCTGATTTTTCGAATGGATGGATGGATCCGTGGATGGATGGATGGATGAATGAGTGGTATACCTTTTCATTGTATATTCTGGTTCTTTTCTCTAGGAAAATGTGTTGAGCCTTGCTTTATTTTTTTCTTAGGTTTCTTGTATCTGTATATCCCTAAATGAAACCAACAGTTCAATTACTATATTTCCTCCCTGTTTTATAACTTACCTCATTTGTTTTTTTAAATAGAAGCTAAATAGTAAAAACTTGGGAGTACTTAATTTTAAAAAGCAACTTCAACAAGGTCTTTTTGTGGCAAGAATAAAATATTGACCAAAGAAGGCACAATACAGAGTAAATAAATTTAAAAGTGCAATGGATGTAGAAGTTCTTTAAAGGAACTAGTGTGTATAAAAACCCAAATAAATACTAAGGATATAAGGATTTGGAAAACAATACCATCTTGAAAGGTTGTATTTCTTCCTTCTTTGTATTTGCTTGGCCCACTACAATTACTGTTGTAATGAGTTAATTGCTTAGCATGAGTTAGGCACTGTCCCGAACAACTAAGCTCAGTGAGGTTGAGCATCTTGCTAAAGGTTATATATCTGGTAAATTGCAGAGCCAAGGTGTTTCCTAATCCAGCTGGCCCTGAATCCCAAAATTGAAGTTTCCTATTATGCAGGGAGTCATTTGGGCCAGAAAAAAAAAATTATTTTCCCATATAGACACAGACTCCTCACGTAAATAGAGTCTCCTCATGTAAGTCCAAGACTTCTGTGATCTTTAACTTTACATGATTTTTACCTTCTACTGGTCTAGTCAGCAAATCTTCCCATGATTGTCCATTCTCCAAAGGTAAATGGCCAATAAGATAAATAAGAGCAGGACCTAGGGCCTTGCATTCTCCTTTAATAAAAAATAGGAGATGGGTTATTTTTTGTTAAGAGTAGGTCAGTTTTTTTAACTCTTCTTTGGTTTGCTACACCAAATTAGAAATGGATATGGTATTTAATAAAAATATAATCAGACTACAAGTCAAATTAAAGTGGTAAAAGAATAAGTAAGAGGTTAAAAATAAAAGCAAAGAGTGAGTTCTTGATTCACATAGCACAAGTGGGGAGGAAAAATAATGGATTTGGGCTGTAAGTGGAGAGAAAGGAAATTGAAAATAATATCAAATGAGGTCTGGGGATGAAACACTCTCTTTCTCCAACTTCTGCAGTAGCCTATTCCCAATATCTCTCCTCTCTCCCTTTGCCAAACTATCTTTCCTCATGGTTCCCTCCATCTTCCTAAATCCAGGAGACATTCTTCAGTTCTCATCTTAGTTAACCTCTGAACTATACCTGCATTATTGCCTATCGCTGCCTCCCTTTCTATGGCTTCAGGGCCCAGTTCTCTCTGGGTTTAGTCTGATTTCTCCTTATATTTCTCTTCTATTGGCTCATCTTCTACCCAGCCATTAAATGTTGGAGGTCCTAGGCCCTCTGCTTGTCTTATTCTGATTCCTCTCACCAGTGATCTCATCCACCACTAAGGTTTCATATCACACATATTCTCAGATGACTCACAATTTTAATCTCCAGTCTTGATCTTGCCACTTAACTCCAGACCCATATATTTATTAATTGTCTGATTGCCATCTTTTGAATGCCTCAAAAGTGCCTCCAGCTCATCAAGTCTGAGGCTTAGCTCATAATCTCCTCTAGGCCTGGTCCTCGTCCAGGGTCTATCTCAGTGAACGGCACCACTGTCTGTCTAGTTGCTCAAGCAGAAGCCAAGGAGCTATTCTCTCCCTTAATTCTCATATTCATCACCAAGTCCTCTTGATTCCACCCCCCTAAATCTCTCAACTCCATCTGCTTCTCTCTAACTCATGGCCATTACCTTAGTCCAAGTTGCAACTATCTCGTTTTCAAATGACAATAGACCTTCTGATTGGCCTACCTACACCAACACTGGCCTCCCTACAGACAGTTCTTCCTTAACCCGGCAGCTAGAGTGACTTTTTTTTTCTCTCTAAAATATAAACTGGGTTATGCTACCTGGGTACTTGGAATCCTTCAGTGACTTTTCTCTCCTTGTAGGACAGAATCAGAAATCCATACCCTGGCCCACCAGGTACTGTATAATGAAGGGCAATGGTTCTTAAAGTATTGTTTCAGAATTCATCAGCATCACCCAGGTGTGTTTCAAAATGCAAGTCTTTGCCCCACCCCAGATCTAATATATCAGAAACTCCGGGGATGGAATCCAGAGATTGTTTTGACAAGTCCTTCAGATGATTCTCAAGTTGAGAAAACCACTGCTCTAGAGCCTACCCTACCTACATCTATCTGGCTTCTTGCTCTTATCATTCTTACCTCTTATAGTTTTCTTTAATTCTCTCATATAGCACCAGGTTTCTTTCTACCACAGGGCTTTTGCATAGTTATTTCCTCTTTCTTGAAAGCCTCTCTCTCTCTTCCTTCCCTGGTTAATGTCTTAGATCAAGAAAGCTGACCAGAACTAATTTCTCCTAATACTATCCACTGCTCCTTCATAGCACTTAAAATAGTTGTATTTTTTGTATTGTTATTAATATGTATCCCCCCCCTACTAAATTACAAAATCCAAAAGAATTGGGACTGTATGTGTATTTACTTGTTTTTTTTTTGTACAGTCTAGTACTAAGATAGATTAGCCTGTGCTCAGATATTTGTTGAAAGAGTAAATGAATGAACAAACTTTTCATGTAATATCTGCATATTGTTTGAGAACACAGGCAGACTGGAGTTTTCAGGATCAGATCTCAGTCCCCTCATTTTATAAAATGGGGCTGCCTACCTTATAGGCTTATTGAGATGCTCTAATGAGGTAATACATGGATAAAACCTAGCACAGACCCAGGCAAACAAGTCCAGTTAGCTCTGATCATCATTATTATTACAACTCCATTCATCATTATTGCAGTTTCCAATATCTCCCTCAATTGTAATGATTGAATGTGGTTAAAACCAAATAGTGTAATTCTTAGCAAAAATGTATATTTTTAAATTATTAGATGAAACTAAATGCCTGTGCAATTTTTTTTTCCAAAATTACTCATCCCCCAACATATTTTCTCCAGGAAATTCGTATTAGCATTGTCACTGGTTTCTAATGCCGTTTATATTTTCACTCAGCAAATAGTTAGGGAGCACCTAGACCTACTGTGCTAGGTTCCAGGAGGTGGTAATGACTAAGACTGGTGTGGCCCTCACACAGTTGACAGTCTAGTAGGGAAAAAGATATTAACAGTCCAGTGGGAAAATATTTCACCACAGTGCCAATAAATGCTAAAAAGAGGTACATAGTCCTAGTGTATGTGAACTGGGAGACCAAGCCTAAGTGGGAGGGGCTTTTCCACCCTCAGGCCCACCTTTGGCTCTGAGGTGGGAGCTGCCTGTGCACAAAGCAAACCCGCTAACTGGTGTATGCGGTGACATGTGATGTAAACATAGGGAAAGTTAATATTTTTTCCTAGTCTCTGTGTTAATTCATGTTGTTCTTTTTACAAAGAGGGTTTCCATGGAAACTATCAAAAAGGGAAACAAAAGGGAAAGGCTGGCAGGGAAACTTGTGATGCTAACATATTTCCCAGATGCTTTCTATGCATATTTAGTGGCTGAGAACTATTCCTTTCGAGGTGCTCTGCCTGATTTTCTTTTGGCTGCCTCTGATTCCTTTACCACCTTAAACACCTGGGGCTGGGGCTCTTTTCAAAGCAGTTTGAAAGCAGTCTTTCCTATTTCTCTTTACTCAGTTTGGTCCAGGTCTTAATCTTTGAACAGCATCAAATATTCATTGCCATTTGACAAAGCTGGCGTTGGAGGATCCAGAGTTTTCAAAAGAAGGTCTTGCCTTACCATTGGTGATCCAATGGGCCTTTCAGTAAGACTGACTCTAAATCATCCAGGCTCAATTAGTTTATTTCAAAGAAATCCCCAGGTGTTATTTGACCTTCAAACATATGGGCTGCTAGAGTCAATGAAAGTCTCGCCTATTCTCATAATACTGAGGGAACTGGAGGGGGTAATTCTTTCTCATATTCTCTGAGTTTTGTGTAGGGATTATTAGGTTTGGACTGAGTTATTTACCTTAGCAATATTCTCAGCGGTGGGCTGCAATAGCCTTTGCCAAGGGAACAGCCAGGTGTGAACTGTCACTAGCCACCCCTAAATAGTAAGAGGTATGCAGAAGAATCGGGCCACATACTAGGGGTATGAGTTCTGAGAGTTAGGGGAAACAACTCAGTGTACAGCCAGGAACAAAAAGGGCAGATGCTTAGTGAGGCTTTGTATTGAGAGCTTAGGAGAGAATTGGCCCTGGCATCCATTTTGCTCTTCCCTAGCAAGGGAGGCCACCGCCATCCTTTCAGATTCAGACCCCTGACTTGATAGCTTAAGATTTTCTTTAGTCTTGTTCAGGAGGCTATTCTACTCAGAACAGTCAGAGCTTAGCACAGCAGCCTAAGATTTTGCATCCTAAAGGATTTCTAAGAATTGGAACAATGTTGAAAATAATTTTCTTAAGGACAAGCATGTGGTTTTGGGATTTAGAAAGACCTGGTTTCAAACCATGGCCCATCCTGCTTGCTGATTGTGTGACAGGCAACTTAACTTCTCTAAGTCCCAATTTTATTAAGGATAAAATAGAGCTGATAATTCTTATTTCAACCTTTCACAAGGTATGTTTTAAAGGTATTTTAATATCCATTCAACCAAAAAGGGATTTAATGGTCAAATGTATTTGGAAAACTTTTCAGACTCTTTTCCTCTATCTTGGATTTGACATAATGCATGTTGTCTGAAGGAAATAAACTAGTTTAACTTTATTTGATCCAAGATGTGAAAATATATTTGAGTACATGAACTTTCTTGTTCTTTTGCAGAAAATGGGAACAGCGTTTCATGAAATTCAAGTGACCTGATAGGATTGTTGCAAGAGTTAGAATTTAAGATAAATATTTCCCATTGTATCTGGCCCAGAGTAAGCTCTCAGTAGTAGTGAGTATTATCATTATATAATTATTAATGAGGACTTTTGTTTCCAAAACATGAAAATCTAAATTTGATATACCTGGTTTTTGATCATAGATGCTTTATCAGTGTTTGCCAGTTGAAATTTTACACAGCTATCAGTGATGACTAATGGTTATGATTATTGAGTGCCTACCATGTGTCAGGGTGTACTTTAACTGAATCATCACTATAGTGAATGGTCACAATTACACAACAAGGTAGTTATTCTTCCATTATTAGATATCAAAATTGAGGCTCAAAATGACATGTGACTTGCCAAACTTGTGTAGACACTCAACTGTTGAACTGAGGATTTAGTTTGGATTTGTTTGGCCCAAATCCCTTTATTCTTCTCTGTTGGGATTCTACAGATCCTTAGGGGTATGTGAAAGCACCCATGATCTGGGGATAACTTGCAGTTTGTCTAATTGAAAGCAAACACTTGAACATGAAACACTGAAGGACTAACTATGTTGCCTACTAAAAACCTATCGTATGGAATTCACCTGCTCTCACACCTTGAAGCCCTGCACCTGTTTTTCCCTTTGCCCAAATTATTCTTCCTGTATCTCCTTCCTTGGCTATCTCTCATTCTTCCTTTTTCTTGTCTCTCTACCCAGCATACTGTGAACAGCCACCAAGTCCTGGTCAGCATCGTGTCCCTGGCACTTAACACATTGTAGTCCATAGATATTTATTGATGAATAAATAATGTCAATTCAAAACCTGGGTGAGCAAATGATTTATTCCTTAGAATAATAGAGTGGAAAAATAAGTTTATTACTTAATAAATATCATGCATGTGATTTACAAGGGTCTCAAAACATGGTTTCTTGAAGTGTTTAGCAACAAAAAAGTTGAAAATCCCTAATCCATAGAACAATGCTTGCTAAGGAAAGCTTGGTACCACTGTGGAGATTGTGGAAAGTGGAAGCCTATTTTTAGCTGAGTCTTGAGGGTGTCTATGAACATAGCACAGCCTTGCAGATTCAGAAACTCACTTTTTCACAGAACCCTGTGTTGGGGGAAGGGTAGTGCTTATGATTCAACTAAAGGAAACCAATTCACTCGAATGCCACTCAGTTACAGTTACTGTCTGCGAACTGCTTTCCTTTACCAAGTGTGTCCTAGGCACATTATACTTGTTACTTCTCATTTTTATGGAACACCTTCAAAATAATAGTTATTATTCCCATTACAAATGAAAAAGGACAGTCCCCAGGAGGTTTTGCAACTTACCAAGACACACAGCTGGAATGTAGTGGAGCAAGGATTTAAATCCAGGTTGTCCTGTCTCTGAAGTCCATTTTGTCCCACTAGGCTACCTTGTTGTCTAAGATGAGAGCTTTCTTTTTCTCCATGAGAGTTACTCTGGCAATGTAATTGTACTGGACACTGATGAGTAAGTTGCCTCTGGAAACTAACCTTTGCAGCCGAAGTATGAATAATGATCTTAAACTAAAACCTAAGGCAAATGTTGCTTTAAAGCTTTGTCCACTCAGTGCCTTCCTGGTCTGTCATCTTCCTCTATGCTAAGAACATTTTGATAAGAAAGAACTGTCTTTAAATATCAGAACAACCATTTCCTTGGCTAATTCGAAACCCACACTTAGTTTTGGAAGTCAAATTCTCCTTATGCTCCACTTCTTTCACTGTTTGAGAGTGTCTGGTGTTGGGCTTGTTCTAATTCCATCAATACATTAATTATTGTTTATATAATATTATTAATATTATATTAATTATGGATACATAGCCATAATATATTAATTACGGAGTTCCCCTGGCTTAAGAGCCTGACTCACTATCTCAAAGGTTGATGGATTATTTCCTGCAAAGATTTCCATAGATGAATTCTTTGATACATTTTATTTTCATCTTACCTACTTCATGGCATATTTGAAAGGCAAGGAGGAGGTGAGAATTGATTTCCTTGAGCACATCTTCAAAGAGTGGTATATTTTCAATCATATATTATGGTAATATATTGACAAGATAGTTGTTTCGGTTAAAATTTTAAAATGTTGGGGAAGCAACACTAAATCAATGGGTAAATGTGTTGAATGTATGGTTGAAATGTCATCCAGGAATATGAAACATTTAGAAAATGCCTTTGGAAGCACAGAGCTGTATGACACTCAGATGAAAATACATCTGGGGTATTGACTAAATATTTCACTCTTCATATAAATATTTTGAAGTCATGAAATAGTTATTTCCATTGGTTCATTTGGGGTCTGTGGGATAGTGAGGTACTTTGTCAATTGTTTAGGAGTCTCACAAAGCTTAATTTATATTTGATTGCAGGCTCTGTTTTCTTCATTTTAGAGGTATGTTACCCTGCAACATTACTTCAGAAAGGGAGGTTTATTTGTTTTTTATGTATTTTTTTGTAACTTAAAAGCATCTTGAATTATTAAACCAGTTATTTTCCAGACCTGCAAATGTTTTCAGCATGTTGTGCTAAGTTTCCCTGAGTCAGCGCATAGTATTGCATCTTGGAAGACCTCACAGTCAGTTAGAACCATTTCCTTAAGATGTTGGTATTTTTTTTGGATGGTGATATTTGGGGTGCTCATTCTGAAAAAAAAAGGGAGCATGTGTTTCCTCCTAATCTTCACAGTCAAGGTCATGGTAGGAATTCTGCTAAGGGTGAAGGGATTTCAGAAGACAGTAAAGAAGAGAAAGTAAAGTGGTCAATTAATATTTTCCTCTGATACTGGACTCTTGCTTACTTCTTGCCAGGGGACAAACCAAAAGGTAAATTCTCCAACCCACATTTTATGAGAGATGATAAGACAGTACTCTGAATTACAACTAAAAAATTCTTTTTCTGCTTTGAAGCCAAATGTTTTTACAAGAGGCAGGAAAAAAATGCCAGAGTCAAATTGATGAAAACCAGTCAAAATATGGCCTTGTTGTGGTTGATACAGCCATCCTGACAGGTCCCAAAACCCAGAAGGCTTCCTAAGGCATGACTCTCAGCACTGATTGAACTAGATTTCTGTGTCAACTGCTTGAAAGCTGCAGACCCACACCACACATTTCCTGCGTACATTATTGAAAATTATCAGATCTGTTTTGTTCATTACCAGGAAACTGAAAAATGCACTGCAAAAAGGCTGAAAGTCTTTCTACATTGACTCAGACTGACTTTTAAACAAATGTCCTCAAAGCTCAAAGCTCATGAATATATCATGTAGGAGCTTGGACCTTGGGAAAGGTATCCTTCATAATAACTGCATGAAAATCTGTACTGAAAGCCACTCGCCCCTAGATGATGGACAGCCTCCCACCTAAGTCTGTTCACTTACTAAGCACTAAGAGCATATGATTTGTTCTTAAGGTGTGAATATGTTGATTCCTAATTTTTATTTTAAATACCACTGATACTGGCCACAGAGAGACACTTTCTCCCTCTCTATGTCAAGAAATCTGTATATACTTCAAGGACCGAAAAGGAACTAACTCATCATCCAACTGAGTTTTATAGACAGGATCCTAAAATCCACAAGCTAATTCTGCATGAATGAGGACTAGGAGAGCCTCAGCAGAAGCCTTCCTACTATAACACAGGTGTCAGCCAAGGTCATACTGTTGTTAACTCTTTTCTTTGTTGTTTTTACCTAAGACTGGACTGCCAAGCTCTTATTTTTCTCCATATTCCTATCAGTTTATTTATAACCCCTATCCCATTTCTCACATCTGATTTTGAAGAACCTGAAATCATTTAGGCTTTGATTAGTGGTAATTATTTACCTGTCAGATTGCAGCTGGACTATACCACCAAATCTGAGTCACATAGACATTACTCTGCTTCCAAACAATTAAATCAGAGAAGCACCTGTGTAAATATATAATATTTGTTGATAAGAAAATGATTATGGGACAGAAACTGAGCCAAACTAGTAAAAAAATAGTAAATATTTTCCCCTGGGGACTTTTCACACATGCTTTTAAGCATCTTCCCTCTCAAGAACAAGGTTGGGTCATTTTCCCACCTCTCCTATGCTTCATTTGTTTGGAAAATATAGGTAATGTGAAATCACCAGATATGACTTATTTGCAATCATCAACATTTAAGGTAATCATCTCATGTGTAAACTGAAAGAGAAGAGATGAAAACAGGGTGAAAGGCTAACCAATGACATGCTTTTCCAAAACCAAAATGTCAACTCAGCAGATGAGCTGATAATTGAAACTCATTCTGGACAATGATATCTGTTTGGGTTTTTTTTTTTTTTTTTTTTTTTTTTTGGTATTTAGAGCTTCTGTGATAGGATTCAAAGCAGGGTAGTAGAAAGTGAGAGCTACTGCAACCAGCTAGAGAAGGATATGAATCCCATCATTGTCACCTAGCAGCTGTGTGACTTTTAACACATATTGAGCCTCATGCTCCAAATATGTAGAAAGGACATAATTCCTAATCTTATATGTCATGCCACATGTAAAGTGCCAATCTCAGTGCCTGCATAGTAAATCTTGACTATGCCCCACTCCATAATAATAGATCAGAAAACCAATCCTCTTTGACCAGCTTACTATTTAGTAAGCCACAAAAGCTTAGTGATTTTTTAAAGTTGCATTCTGGTGGAGATCACTTTTTAGGAATATGAAGTACCACCAGAAAGTATTCTAAAATTTCCTTATTATATTGCAAAAGGTACCCTGCCCTGCTTTCGGAATTTGTACCTTCTTTAACACAAATTCATGTAGACTAACTATAAGAAAGATCTTCTCAGTTCTACAATTGGACATAGATATTGACCCTACATGATTAGGTTTTTACTATTTCATTTCTACCTGGCTGGTATTTTTTAGCTGAAGGATATTCACAGGTGATACTTCATATATTATATCTATTCCTGTTGTGTCCCTTGTGCATTTAAGGACATCATTTCATACAGACATCAAACCCCTGTTTCATTTCTCCCTAAGTTCTGTGATCATGGGCAAGTTTCTTATTTGTGTCTTAACTTCCTTCAGTAGCAAAATGGAGATGATGCTAACTAATGTATAAGATTATTCAGAGAGTTTGGTGAGTTACATGGAAAGGACTTAGAACAGTCACTTGAACAGAGAAAAGTGTTGTAGTTGTGGTTGCTATTATTACTGGGACAAATGCAGGCAGCTAACAAAAGAGTTGGTCACTGGTCACACACAAAGAACTAGTGTGTGCATAGCAGAGAATTCAAACCCTCAATCAAATCTTCCCAAGTCAAAAAGATGACTGTTAAAAATTTCATCCTCTTTCATAAAAGTCATTCTTAATTTTATTCAGTTTGAATGCAGTGTTTTGTGTGTGTGTGTGTGAATAAGACAATGAAAAGTGAAAAAGTCTTCTATGGAATGTTACTCAGTTGTTCACAGAATCAGGTCCAATTATTTTTGGACCTTGAATCTAAAATGAAATAGTTACTATTTTTCTTAAATCACAGAATACTATTTACTATCTGCCTTCAAGTTGATACAGTGGTAAATGTAGATAAGGGGATAAATAGCAAAAAGTTGTAAATTGTCAAGGTTTATTTTAGTATCACTTTTTACAGAAGCATTTTGAAACAGGAATATGAAATGTTCGAGGATATAAACATATCTCATTTGCTGCACTAAGCAATGAAGTTACTCAAAATTACCTGATTATTTTGTCAGTCTCACAGCATCTTCTATTTTTGCCTAGCTCTTTGTAGAGGTGTTTTATACTGTAAAAAGTGAGCATCCTAAAAATCTCCAAATTTCCTGAAGTCAAATGATAGCTTTAGGGAATAGCAGAGATGAATGTGTTAGGAGGCTGTGAAGGAGTTTTAAGTACACTATTAAAAGATAAGAAGGGTCACTCTACCTTGGAGTCATACTTTTCCTCAAAGTCCATTAAGCAAACTGATCAGTGTTAAATGAACAGATGAGAAATGGTTTTCTTTTGAGTGGAAAAAGCACTTTTTGTTATTAAGCTTCCTATACATCTTAAAATTTACTCTGAAATTCCAATGAGATCTCATTGAATTCCCTGAGTATTATGGCATCCTGGTTCTGTTCAACAGCTGTACATTCCCAAGGGTGTTAACTACCCATTATGTTGGAGTTGAGCTCTAATGTGCTGCTTCCTTGAGGCCTTATCACTTACCTGGTCTGTTAACTCTGTTCATCGATATACCATGGTCCAATTGAAAAGGCTATTGGAGAAGCATTTCAGCAATAAAAACATAAAATCAAAGAAGAGAAATAGATGAGGCACTGATAAATAGAAGTGCATCCACTGAATTTTAAAAATGTTTTCCCATTCTGCACTTTCAAAGCCACAGTTCATCCAAAAGTCCTTTCCATGAATCTATCAATGTATAATTCTCTCAATTTTCTATACTTTTAATAAACCTTTGTTCAGTTCTAGGAAATTGAAAAAATCGTTATTCTAATGCCCCACTTTTGGTCATTTATTTATAACTAACCTCAATTTTTTTCATCTGGTTTAAATATTTTGCCAGAATTTCTTTTACCTGATTTCAAGGTCAGTTCCCACAAAGTTTCTATAGCTGCACACTCTCAGGCAGTTATTGATTCTTTGTCTCCTTGCCAAAGGTTACTAACTTCATCAACAGTAATGCTATAAATTACATCTGTTAAGATTCTCTCCTTGTTGCTAGCTGACAATATACTTTTGTTTTCTGGCTATTTAATGTTCCTGACATTCATTTTGTCTGTCACTCTACAATGACCATTAAACTGAATTATTCCTGGATACTATTACCCAGCTGACACACCTTCAACTTTTGGATCATGAGCTGAAACCAAAAATCTGATGTTTTTGGCAAAAAAAAAATCCACAGTCTGTATTATCTTTGGTCCAAAGAAACTTTCAGATCATGAAAAGCATGTTGAGTCTTAACTCCAAGGTTCTTCCTAACTCCCTTCACCAATGCATGGAATTTAGGAAAAGAGACTTAGGATAAAATACTTTGTTATATTTGGAAGAAGAAAAAATACAGAATTGTTTAAGATCTACATAAGAAATAATTATCTTAGGCATTATGGCATTAATATGAACTAGAAGACTGTAGGTCTATGGGTCTCAATTAGTATACCACAAGCCTTTCATAGGTATATCATATAATTAGGAAGAGTTTGTGAAGTTTTCTTTTTGTACAACATAAAATATTGTAGCCATGGCAACAGCTATCACTTAATTATGTTTTATGTTTGTCATGTAATATGATTGAGGCAGGAGATGAAACTTATCAGGAGTAGGAAAGGAGAGACATAGAATAACACAAATCTGATACAAAAGAAATTTCAAAAAGATATCTAATTCAGAAGATGTACAAGTGGATACCTGCAATAATTTTATACTATGTGTAAACATACAAATATTATCAAATTTATTGAAGTATAATTTACATATTAGAACATAAATGTGTTAATTTTAATGTATGTTTAAATGAGTTTGTACATATTCATAAATACATATAACCATCATAGAATCAAGACAGAAAATTTCCAGCACACTAAAAGACTCTGCTCCTGCCCCAGCAACCTCCCACCCAACTCCACTGCCATTGCATTTCTATCAATACAGACTAGATCCACCTGTTTCAGATCTACATGCAAATAGAATTGTATAGTGTACACTTTTTGCTGCTTGGCTGCTTGGCTGCATTAGCTCAGGAAAATGTTTATGAGATTCATTCATACTGTGTGTATCAACAAGCATTCATATACAGATATACAAATAGCCTGCATAGACATGTTTTTATATTTCTTAAGTGCATACCTAGGAGATGAATTGATGAATTATATATGGTGAGTCTAACTTTAAAAGAAACTACCAAACTGTGTTTGAAGATATTTATGCCATTTCACACTCCCATCACCAATGTATGACATTTCCAAGTCTACATCCTTGGCAAAACTTGGTAATATCCGTCATTTTCATTTCAATCAGCTTAGTGGATGTAAAATGATATCTTATTTTGGTTTAAAATTGCATTTCTATGGTGACAATAATGTGGAGTTTTTTCGTGTTTATTGGCCACTCATTTCTTTTGTAAAGTTTATGTTCAGATTTTTGCTCATTTTAAAATGTGGATTGTCTTTTTATTATTGAATTATGAGTTCTTTTTATACTCTGGGTACAATTTTATGTTAAAATATATATTGCAAATATTTTTTTCAGTCTTTGACTTGACATCATTTTTTAATATTTTTTCAGTAGCAAAAGTTTTTACTTTTTGATGAAGTCCAATTTACCAATTTATTTTTTTAGCAGTTAGTACTTTTTGTGTCCTAAGACATCTTTGCCTACACACAATCATAGTTTTATAGTTTTATATTTTATGTTCAGTTCTATGATCTGTTTCTGGTTTATTTTTGTATGTGGTAAGAAGTGGGGCTCAAGGTTGATATTTTTCAATGCAGACATATTGTTGCAGCATCAGTTTTTGAAAAGTGTATTCTCCCTCTATGTTTTCTGTTCAAGTCTACTGACCTTTTGCAGCATCGAGCTGCTATTACAACCATTTAGTGAATTTTTTACTTCAAGTATTATTCTGTTTTAGAAGTTCATTGGTATTTTTTCAGTTTTCATTTCTCTTACCGTACTTATTTTTAAAAATATGAATAATTCAACTACTTATAATAGCTGTTTTAAAGTCCTTGTCTGCTATTTTCACTTCTTGGTCTATTTCTTTTGACTAATTTTTCTCCTGCATATAGAGAAATGGTCCCCCCCACCACCCACTTGCATGTCTAGTAATTTTTGATTGGATGCTGATCGTAATTTATGTTAATTGTTGAATGTGTGGATTTGATTATATTGCTTTAAGGAGTGTTGTACTTTGATCTGGCAAGCAGTTAAATTATATATGGGTTAATTTAATCTTTTTGAGAATTGTTTTAAAATTTTGTTAAGGAAGGTATAGAGTACTAGGGATAATTTTGCGTCACTCCTGAAGCATGGACATTCTGGGGTCTTCACTCTCTGGTTGGCTGAGAACTTGAATATGTCTTACTTCAGTGAGAGATATGGTAATACTTCTTCAGTTATTTTTTTTACCTCAGTAGCTGTTTTTTCCCTTATAGAGTCTTACTCTCTATCAGCCAAAGACAGCATATTTATTAACAGGGTTTTTTTCCCTACATATCTCCTTTCTCTATAGTATTCTGCCCCACAAATTTCAGTAACATCAGTTTCCTCAGTCTTTGACCTCTTTCTCCTCTACTCAGTGAAGCCCCATGTCCTATGTGGGTTCCCATTCCCTGAGAGGCAGTCTGGACAGCAGAGAAGGCCTCCACTGTTTGTGGTTTTCACCTGCATTTTCAGTTACCCATGTCAACCATGATCCAAGAAGACTAAATGAAAAATTCCAGAAATAAACAATTCATAAGTTTTAAATTGCATGTCATTTTGAGTAGCATTATGAAATCTCTCACTGCTCTGCTCCATGTCACCTGGAATGTGAATCATCCCTTTGTCCAGTGTATCCCTGCAGTATCCACTGCCTGACCATTAGTCACTTAGTAGCCATCTGAGTTATCAGATCAACTGTCACAGTATCACAGTGCTTGCGCTCATAACCCTTATTTTAGTTAAAAATGGCCCCAAAGCCATTCGCTTAACTTTCATCATGGTACATTATTATAGTTGTTGTATTTTAGTATTTGGGATCTCTTACTGTGCCTAACTTATAAATGAAACTTTATCACAGAAATGTATGTATAAGAAAAACATGTTATTATAGGGTTTGGTACTGCCTGTGGTATCAGGCATCCACTGAGGCATAGAAATGTATGCCCCATTGATAAGGAAAACTACTGTGTCTTCAGGCAAAAATAATCTGGGCTATTATCACCTTACCTCATTTGTTTCTTTTCTCTCAGTGTTCATAGTCTTGTGCTGCCTGTTGTCCACTGTCTGTTATGTATTATTTTTCAGTTTTCTAATTGCTTATGAAAGTTGGTCTCTTAAATAGTCAATCATAGCCAGGAGCAGAACAAATATATTTTTTAAAAGTACAAGTAAATTGACTTTGGGTGGTAGACACATTGTACAATATACAGATAGAATCATATACTTGAAACCCACATAATTTTATTAACCAATATCACCCTAATAAATTTAATTTTAGGGAAAAGATTTAAAAAGTACAATTAAGGCAGTTACTATACCACAAACATGGATATAGTGCTAAAGGCTGCCAGCTAAATGTTATGGCCACTTTAGATGTGATTTATTTGATTTACTCCCTTTGAGAGCTAGTCAAAATTGGGCTTTAAGACATATGCCATAAATACTGATAGAGATGACTATTTCAAAAGCAGTAGTTGCTATTTTGTGCCACCTTTGTGATTTTTGCATTATAATTTATTTTAAGTATAATTTTCTTCAAGTTGTCTTATTTGTAACTTAAATTTATTTGAAAAATAAACACTATAGCATTATTATAAATGGAGTTGAGAAACTAATTGTATTTTTCTAATACATATTAAAATAAATAAATAATTCTTTTAAAATAAATGAGATGTATCTTTAGACTATTGAAGATATCTTGTATCCCATTGCTGATACTTTTCTACCCTAGTCATACTGGAATATTCATAGGTCACACATGCATTGAATGAAGATGTGACATGAGAGATGGAGATAAAAATGTAATGACCATTTTTCATATGTAGTTTCTGATAGAACTATAACATTTTAGAATAGAATGGGTTTAGAGAACATTTAATCCAACCTCCACATTTTACAGATGAGGAAATAGTCTTAGAGATGGAATGGCTCTTTCCCAAGATTTCACAGGAGCTGATAATACAACAGTGAACAAAATAGGTATACCCTTTTCGTGTTTATATTCTAATGAGGACTAGAAGCCCTTTCTTTGGCTCTATGTGCAACTGTATATTTTGTAATGAAATATTCACAACAAAAGACAGCTCCTGTCCCTATTTCGTCTCTCAACATCTTAAGAATTAAAGATTTGTTGTATATAAAATTAATCCAGTTTAATCATTATCTCAATATAACTTACTTCAAATGAACCAGTTATCATGATGCTTTCTTTCCTTAATGGGGCTACTTCTCATGCTTTTTGCTTTAGCCATAAACAGGAAAACAAGTCTCTCTGTTTTATGAGAAAGAGCCCATTACCCATTATAATTACGTAATTTGGAACATTTTAGGATATAGTCAGCCTCTGGTTGCAACACACATTAAAGCTTGTAGACAGGTTTTTGTGTTTTTTTAATCTTGTCCTGCTTCATGGTCTTGTTCCTGCCCTATTTTCATCTCTTTTGATATATCACCACCTCCCAAGGTGTTCTTGCTCTTTATGTGTATCAGTTTCTATATCGCAGCTCTATCTCCTTTCAAACCTGGAAACTCTTATCCAACCTAGCCCCTTCTGGTTTGCGGAAAAGAAAAGTATACTCTAACATTCCAATCTTGAAAGCTAACTCTGCTCCTGACAACTTCAATGTTTTTTACAGCCACAACCACTCCCAGAGAGGCAGAAAGGGTAGAATGGAAGAAATCATTAGAAATGAATTTGGGCAAGCAGTTGACTCTGTCTTTTTTGTCTTTCGATCAGTGGTATTAGTGAAAGCTGGTACGAACTCATGGAATTTTCAGCCTTTGTAATTCCCAGATGTCTTCAAGTTGTCATTGAAGAATACTTATTTTACAATGTGTGTTCTTCCTTAGAAAAGGAGAAAAACAGAGTGGGTCTTGTTAGAGGGGTAGCTGAGATTTGAGCATACTTAACTACCTTTTACTGTGGATATTCCAGGCAGTGTTCTATGCACTTACATGCTCTTTTACTTTTGACCTTCACAGCAACTTGGTGACTTTACAAATGAGGAGACAGATAAAGAATCTTGGAGTGGCTATTTAGCTTGCCTAACATCAAACAGCCAATATATTGTTAAGTCAAGTTTCTGTTCCATTTGATGCTGATGAAACCCTTCTATAGATGATTAATATCAGTATTGAATTAAAATTATGATACAAAAATACATGTAAAACATTAAGCATAGAATTTGTCCTTGTATATTTAATCCATAGCCAAACAAACTGAGGCAGAGTCTGTGGGATTTGCCTCAAAGTTACTAAGTGAAATAAGCTATGGTCTGAATTGGAATACTAGTCTTTTGAATTGTATTCCAAGCTTTTTCCACCACAGTATTGTAATTCCAACAGAAAATTGCTCATCTTTCATTGGCTTAAGTTGTATTGCTAAAACACAGTGTAGGGGCAGTCATAAAACAGAGATTTTAAAGTCAGAAGGATTTTAAACACTGGCATTATAAATATATTTAATTCCATTAAATTCAAAAAATATTTGTTCAAATATCTATTGTGTGTCTTTTTATCAATTATATTATACCTTTTACCACCTGGGAACCCCAAATAAACTACAGTATTCTATTATCAAACCAAAAAATGATAAAGTGGCCTTTGAAATTGAAGGAAATCATTTTCATATATCTAGATTAACTGTCTTGTTCTGAAAGATATGTAGATGTGTAACAGGTGAGAATACAATAGGAAATGTCTCTTTATTCAAAACGTCCTATTATAATGTGCCATTTGAAAGAGAAAAAGAATTAATTTAATCAGAACCACATAAACATTGAAAACAATCTTGTTTCAGTCACTGTCTCTGCAAATGCAATTATGGTCAATTCTCATGAGTCTGTGCTAATGGGAAGAGGGCGTAACATGGATGGTTGACAGCTCAGATAATCCAAATAACTGATTTTCAGCTTTTCCCCCAATAAACCTATTTACCAGAGTTACTAGCAAGTAATGGAAATTTCTGATTCTAGTTTCCTTCCTCTCCTCCTCACACCCAGTGCCCCCAGCCCCAGTCATCCTTTGATGGAGATGTTAGTGAACAATAAAATGGCCAAAATGCAGTGGGAGGAAGAGAGAAGGAAAGTCCATCAATCCTTGAATAAATAATAGCTGTTTTAATGTGATGCTTTTGAAATTGAAGGTCTTGCTTCTTGTAGAATATTCTTTTGATCACACTTATCACACTTGTACAATAAGCACATCTCAAATACAGTTTTGTTAAATTTCTATTAAGTAAGTAAAATATCAATTTATTTTCTTTGTTTAAAAATATTAAACATTACAGATATGGTTGAGGTTTTCTTTGACATTTACTCTGACTCTCACATCTGTACAACAATCCTGATGCTTATTTATTATAAAATAAAATTTTCAGTTTTTTTCTACCTAGTTTTTTCTGTGTACTTCTGTGGAAATTTGGTCAGAGATAATAAGCATGCCCTTTGTTTTACAGTTATAGTAGACTACCTCTATTGTTTAATTATGTAGTAGACTCTGATGCACTGCCCAAATCCCTCTTCAAAGAAGGGCTCGTCATCTCAGTGGGGACTGCTGTCAGGAACTGCCTCAGTTGTCCCTAGGTACCTCAGGCCTGAATCTTGTCTCTTCCAGAGGCTGCCAACATCCAATAACTGATCGAGTTCTGTTGGATCCCAATGTCAAAGTTTTCATGCAAGTTGAATGTAAACATATAAATGTCTTGCCATGTTGGCTCAACTTAGGACAACTCAGGATAACATTTCTAGATTCAGAGATCTCTGATGGCATGACTGAGGCTGCTATTGGGCTTTCATCACAGTTCAAATTCTCCCTCCCCATGTTGCTCCCTTAGGTGTTGATTGCAAAAATATTCCTTAATAAATATACTAAACAGTGAACTTTAACTCATAGTCTGCTTCCTAAGGTACCCATCCAGGAACATGTCACTTGTTTATTTTTTCACTCAATAGTATTTTCTGTAAGACTCTTTTACTAGTAAACATAGATCTACCTGATTCCTTTAAAATTCTTGTATCAAAAAACTGGAACTAGGTTCACCAAAGCCCTGGTTCCCTTTCTGAAACTGTATCTAGACCACGTCATGAATTAGCTATGACTAGGTTACTGAATTCTGTGCAAGGCATTGTGGAAAGAAATGATGTATGATACTTTTAGTCCTGATCCATTAAAACCTCATGAGGTCTTCTATCCTTTTTCTCAACTTGCATGTGCCAGCTAGATGCAAAGGATTTAGCAGAAGATTCCAAAGTCCTAGGGGATGGCAGAGCCACAAGGTAAAAGAAGGCCAGGTCACTGGTTCATCACAATGGGCTGTTTATGAACCACACATCAAATTGTTAACAGTTGAAATATTTATTTAGGGTTATTTCTTATAGAAATTAGCTTCTCTTAAACATGAAATACCTTTGGTTGTTTCTTTTCAAACCACACTATTCTGAATATTTTGCTTGTCTTCTTGGATGTAAGCATTTCTTTAGTGTTAAATACAGTGGAATTGCTAGGTCTTGAGATGCACAAGCTTTAAAATTCAATAAATATTTTTGTACCATTTTCCAAATTGTATGAATTTCTGTTCTGAATAGCTGTATATGGAAATACTTCTTTCTCATATATTTTAAACAAGGTATTTTAAGGGAAACTCTTAATTTAGGGATGAAAATATTTTCATATGTAGTTGAATTTTAACTATGTTCATATCTCAAATTCCAGTACATAAAATTTTAAAAATAGTAAACACATAATACTTCCAGTTTAGTCTCCTAAAGAGCTCTCCATAAGATTTATGCCATAAAGTCACTCACCATTTTACTGAAGTAGGAATTTGAACTGTGTGCCAAGACTGATGCACACACTGAATGATCTCAACCAAATGCCCAGATTCTACCTCAGGCAGCTTTGCTGTTACCTATTTCTCATTCAGAAGGCAGAGGGGGAGCAATCATGATACTGGCTTCTATTTATTCAGTACATAAGATATGCCAGGCCATGAGCTAAGTATATATTTGCATTAAGTTCTTTGAGGCTTGGAATAACCCTCTGACATGTAAGTTTCTATTACTTAGCCTTGTTTTTCAGATGAGAAAACTGAGGTCAAGGTAATGTAGTTTATAGGTGAAAGAGCTAAGATATTACCCTAAGACTGTCTGACCTCAGATTCAGGGCTAGATCTTTTCTCTTACCATATGTTGCCTACATACAACTCTCATTCAAAGTTGAAGAGTATCACATACATTATTTAAGTAAATTTTACTGTACTTCACTGAGGGAAATTAAGACTGTAGTCATCTTTGTGTAGCTGGGGATTAACTAAGTCATGAAGAGGTATCCTTTGGGTAGAACACACAGGAGAATTAATCCTTCTATCTCAGCTTTGGGGAAAAAAAGTATAAAAATATATAGATCCATAAGTCATGTAAAGATTTAAAAAAACAACAACAACAATAAAATCTGCATTCTGGGTGGCTGCTTGCAAAACAGCTGTAATCACTTGGCCAAATCACATCTAGCTCAGTGTGCCTCCCTGAACTTCCTTTGTCCTCAAACTGAACATGATGCAGAGGAGGTCTGTGTGGGTCTGAGACAAGATGGAATTTGGACCAGCTGTTTTCAAAGGTTACATTATAAACTCAAAGGCTAAAAGGGGTTGCTGTGAAAATGGCTTTCTAAAGCCAGAGGCCCCACATTGTATCACATGTCTGTACCAAGAAACTATGGAAGGGGTAAAACTGGTAACATACAAATCTTAACAAAATGAACAAAATGTTAGACCCTATCGATAAGGCACAAGGACATTTGACATTTGACTTCCTGAATATCTCCCATTTTTGTGGTTTTTGAGGTTGCAGTAGAATTCAAACCTCTTTGGGTTCAAGTTCATGTAGTCTTGACAAAATATGACACTTCCTGTGTCAGCAAAAAAAGGTTTTGATTTTTTTTTAAATGAAGGCAATTATATAAAATAGTTTCCACCAACTATAACTGAATCAAGGTTAGATTTCTCTTAAAATATAAAGGGGTCAAAAATCTGTGAATGAAACATAAACAATGGACTGATTCGGAGTTTCCTTGGGCCTCCGCACATTGGAGAGCCCTTGGTTCATGTAAATCCCAAATTTGGTTAAAGGACAAGAGGACAGGGCAGAAAAGACATAGAGGGTTAAATGAGTACATATTATCATTGGGCAGAAGGCTTAACTTTGGTCTCTTCTTGGGCAAATGTGTCTCTTCAAAGTTATCATCCTCTTTCTATAATAACAAATGTTTATTCATTTAAGAAACATCTATTGTGCTTACTACATGTCTGGTACAGTTAGAAACTTGCTGTACAGCAGAGAGTGAAATGGGCACCATCTCTTGTAGTCTTTGAGTAAAGAGATAAGGAAATACATGAGCAAATACAACTATTTATAAACAAATTTTGCAAACTGAGGCAGAGAGAAGTAATTTGGGTACTCTAATGAAGAATAAAGGGGGAGGCCTATGTAGATAAAGTCCATGGGAGAGATGTGTCTGAAGAAGGACCATCTGAATGGAGACATGTGCAGAATGAGAAAGGCCTAAGTTTTCCCAACTTGGGGGCGGAGGTTCTCATGGGAAGGCTCTGAGACAGGGAAGAGTGTGGGCTGACAGGAGACTATGGCAAGAGTGAACTGGGACATTGAGAGGGTAGCTCAAGCAGGGGCCATATGATCCCAGAAAATGAAGTGGCTCTGCAGAGTATTAAACAAAGAGGCAACATGGTTTGATTTACATTTTAGAAACATCACTTCAGCTACAATGCTCACACCCTATTTAGTGGGGGAGATGAGTTGAGGAAGAAGTGCAATGGAAGCAGAGAATTGTGATAGCAAGTGATTACAATAGTTCAAGTGCATCAGGGCAAAGGAACACAAGTGAGATGTATTTAATTTATTTATCAGGTTTTTGTCACTGGCTATATTCATTTGGATCTCCATTAGAGCTGACATGAATGTGAAATATCTGCATAAATCTGATTGCATTGTATGAGCTCCATTAAGGATTCTCAGGGGAAATAACAATTAAGGAAGTCAGAGAACCATTACTGTGACTTTAAGCTTTGTTGATTGCCAGAGACACCAAGAGTCCAAAACACAATATTTGTGACTATAGCAATGTGCAAAATACTTGAATCCCTGGAGTCCTGTAATGTCTAATGCGCATGGTTGCCATCGTAGATAGCTCCTCTGGCAAGGATATTAAAAGGTACACTGGCCCTAAGTTTCTTTTCCATTTTCTTGACATTAGTTTGAATGGAGAAGGCAGAGTACAACCAGCTCAATGAGTTTGTTTTTTTTCTGTGTGTATGTTCAAAAAATGTAAGAAAAGAAAGAAGGTATGCCATCTGTTTCAAATGGCAGTGTGTGGAGGCTGAAGAGCTGTTAATTTTAAAGCTGCAATGGAGATTTTTTGACAAGGCTTTATAAGATTCAATGCTTGTAAATGAGCTCCATCAAAAGCAGACATTTTTTAAGGAGTGCGGAGCCAACCTCTGCCTGTAAATTTGTTCTTATTTTTAGTATTGTCCACCAAAGATGTCTGTGGAGTTTCTGAGGCTGAACTCAATTTTTTGGATAAAGTATGGAATTGGACTTCCTACACAATAAGGTTGCTGGGCACTATTGAACATCCATTTGAGATCTGCGGCCCTGAATTTAAAGTGATGTCAATTGGCACTTTTCCTTTTAAACAGTCACAGTACCACTTCTTCTAAGGCAAATAGTACTTTCAGTGGGATGTTGTTTTAATTTATTTCCCTTGGTATCAGTAGTTTGAGTCTTCTATTAAATGATAGATATTTCTTGAGCATATTTCTATGAGCCAAGGAATATGTTGACAGAATCCTCAGTAATAAGCCATGAGAAACAAAATGATATATAAAAAATATATAAAAGTTAGGGGGCAGGGATGAAAAATAATTTAGGAAAGGATACTTTAAAGTCCCTCTGGCATTCACTTCCTAGTCTCATTTTCTGTTTATATGACTATGGGTAAATCACTTAATCTATGACTTTGCTTCCCTCTCTAAATTTAAAGGCTTAATTAAGCTATGGAGTCCATGGTGGCATATGAGGGAAAGATGTAACTAAAGTGCCAAATATGACACATATTTTCTGCCTCAGATATCTCTGAAATGGCTAACTCCAAAGATTTTGGTGTCTTATTTAATAGGTAGCAGCATCAAGAACCTTTGATAAAGCTCTCTGCAGAGGTTGAGAATTTGGTGTTTTCTGTTTACAAAAGAAGAAAAAAGTACTACTTAGCAGGCTGATTTGCTCTGAATTTTGCTGTTTCACCTAGAAGACCGGAGCACAAGATCCTGGGGGCTTTAAAGATTGTGTGTGTGTGTGTGTGCGCACGTGCGTGCGTGTGTGTGTTATGTTGAGTTGTGTGGGCAATGTCGGCTATTTGTCTTTTTTTAAACACCAAAAATGTAAAACATTTGGAACAGAGAATAAAGTCTATCATTTGCTTTTACTTTTGCACATTTCTGAGTCACTCTGTGATATAATCCCAAATGCTGATTTAGCCAAGTATGGCTAACCCCTTAGAAGCCTCAACAGTCAGCCATAAAATGTAGTGCCACTCTATAGAATCTTTGATTCAATTTCTCAGATTTGTCAAAGAGAAGGTTTCAAATGAGTTTGCCTCATAAAGCAAGAACAACACTGAAAGATCTATGCCAGCCTTTCCAACTCTGTTGTCTAAAATGGTGGTTCTCAATCTGGGGCGATTTTGCCTCCCAGGGGACATTGCAATTCTAAACACTTTTTCATTGTTATGACTCAAAGGTGGAAGTAGGCAGAGGCCGGAGATGCATTTAAACTTCCTACAATGCATAGGACAGTTCTCACAAAAATAAATTATCTGGATCAGAATGTCAACAGTGACAGTGGTAAAGCTGAGAAACCTATGTCTATAATACCCCTTCTATCCCATAATCATATGTATGAATTTCCTGAGTTTTTCAGTATGCTAAAAGATGAAACTAAAAATTTAATTTAGAATTCAACATTATACATCATTACCTTTCTGGTGTAAAGTGCTTTTAATTTTTTAACATCAAACGTAAAATGGGTCCATTTGTAATAAAAATAACCTCTTACATATTAGGAGCTTTATAGTGTGTGAAACACATTTACATACATCACCATGTTTGTGGCTTGAGTCTTGTTGAGGAATTATAACTGGTATCATAACCATTTTATAGGAAAAAACTACTTTTGCCTATCGCTTCTCTTGAAATGCTTTTTTAAAAAAACTTGTTATAACACCTTAAATATTGAGGAGTCACCAACAAATCTATCACATGACAAATATTTCTGGTAGGGAATATTCAGGGTGTGGTTTGCTCATAGCTCTATAACTGGGCATGAGTGAACTCATCTATGAAGAGGAAAATGGAACATTGGGGATTGCTTTAGAAGTGGTAAATTGTATGGTATTCCACAATTGTGCCACACACCTGATTTATAACAATTCATATTTTCAGAAGGCAGCAAATGATAGTAGAAGTGATATTCTTACCTACCTTTTTATAGAGAACCTGAATCGGAAGAGAATTATGGTGAGGAAAAATTCCTGGCCTCTGATCTACGCTTTGTATGGCTTTTCCATGCATTGACCCATAATACATCATCTGAATAGGAGAAAAGATTATGGGGCGGGGTGGAGGGAATCAGATGCTGAGTGGTTTGCGTCTCCTTGACAAGTTAAAAATATATGGATATAAATGTGTCAAGTCCACTAGAAAATCAAAGGAGTACCTTAGATTCTGAAAATGTTTTAAAGACAGACAAGTATTCAGAAGAATCTCCACTGAATATGAAATGAGTCCTTACCTCATTCAGCTCTGGCATACAGCACACTGCTTTTGAACCCAGGTATACGCCAGCAGCAGACCTGGGATGAAATGCTTGTTTGACCACTTATTAGCTCTGTGGAATTACAGCAGTTACACAATGATGTTTAATGTCCTTGCCTGCTGGATAGGGATAGCAGAGAGGATTAAGGTGTTATGTAATGGACTTAGCATAGTGCCAGGCACACTGGCAGCACCTGAGGACAGCAAATCCTTCTCAAAGGGGCTGGAAAGTTCTGATTATTGCAAACCCCCTTTTTACTTAAAATTCTTCAAATAATCTAACTTTCAGTCTTCCATTGCCTGCCCTTTAAATGCTGGGGCTCCCCAGGGTTTTCCCCATATCTCACTGCTTCTCTCTCACTCTTCCTGATGCTGTATTTTCGCAAGCTTTGTACACACCCATGTTTATAGCAGCATTATTCACAATAGCCAAAAGGTGGAAGCAACCTAAATGTCCATTGGTGGATGAATGGATAAACAAAAAGTTGTAAATACATAGAACAGAATGTTATTTCAGCCCTAAAAGGAAGGAAATCTTGATGCATGCTACAACATGGATGAACTTTGAAAACATTATGCTAAATGAGGTAAGCCAGACACAGAAGGACAAATACTGTATGATTCCACTGATATGAGAAATCTAGAGTAGTTAAATTCATAGAGACAGAAAGTAGAATGGTAGTTTCCAGGGGTTAGGGGAAGTGGGAGTAGAGATTTCTTAAAGAGGACAGAGTTTCAGTTTGGGATAAATAAAAAAAATTCTGGAGCTTGATGGTGGTGATGGTTACATAATGTGAATTCACTCAATGCCTCTTAATTGTTCAATTACAAGTGGTTAAAAAGATAAGTTTTATGTATGTATATTTTATCATAGTGAAAATATTTAAAAATAAGTACAGTATAATAATAACAAAATTCCATTATTTGTTGAATATTTACCAAGTACTAAGCATTAGGTAAATCGTTTTCTGTGTAGTCATTAATTTAATCCTTGTATTAATTATTGAAGACCAGTGCTAATATTATTTCCATTTACTGAGAAGAAAACTGAGGCCCTGAGAGGTTAAGTAATCCCAAGATCACATAGCTGGGAAGTAGCAGAGCTGAGACAAAAAGCATGATCTGTCCCATGATTACCAAAAATGGGCCCTTAAGAACAGACCTAAATGAAAAAAATTCAGTACTCGGGGAAAAGAATATGTGTGTAGAGGAGAAAATTCTCTCGCAGCCCTCAATGAGATGCTTCTGAGGCTGGAAAATCTTAGCATCCTAGGGCACACTTAGAGAACGTGTCTATGTAATTTATAAAATTTCAAACCATTTTACATGCATTTTGGTCACCCCTATTTTGGCCACCTTTCTCTACTGCCCGTGGTTCAGTTTCTTCTTAGCCAGCACCGCTGCCTCATTACTAAGAACTGAGACCCTGGGTCTTTTCATGCGCAGGGGTGTCTTGCCTCAATTCACATTGTTGCCTTTTTAACAATTTTACAATTGCCCTCAAAGACTGCAGAAAATGGGACTGGACAACTTGGAGCCCAAGCACAATCTCCAAGCCCTAAATTCCTGACCCATTAGGGATCTTAAGAGATGCTGTGAAAGGCAAACTCTACCAACTGAAGCTAAACTGCTTTGTTCTGTGAAAGAGTTTTCTAACAACCGTGAACAATTAGGCATCATAAGGAAAGAACCCATTTTCCTGCTGTAAAACCAGCTTTTCATGAAGATAGGTATCCTTCATGTCACAGTAAGATTCAGTGACCTGAATGCAATTTTAACAAAGTAAATAGTGGCTAAGAATTTTTGCTTTTTTCTTTCTCCTGGTATATATCTTTCCTTTCCCAGGTCTAGGTCTGGTAAAATGTATTTGTAATAATAATTATATATTACTATGAAAACTACAATGCTCAATAATCACTAATAGTAAAAGAAACCACTTTTCAAGGAAAAATTTTTGGCTGAGAAAATATATGTAATTTTTCAAGGCATAATAAAAATATGTATATTTACCTTAAAATATACTATAATTTTCCCAATTATTACTGATAATGGAAATCCCAAATGCAGTTGAAATATCAATGTCATGGAGTCATACTGAATTTAAGGGTTGATTTAACTAGTATTATAGAAGAAAGAGAATGAGGCTGTGTTTGGAGAAGGCCATGAACTCTCCTAGTCATCAAATATTCATGCTATAAAAATTCTGCAAAATGCTGTTTCCTAAATAAATGTCAAGAGTTAGATGACATTCAGAGAATGATTCCAGGATGAGAGCAAGCAGTGTTTCTTTAATTAAAAGCAAGCAAAAAAAAAAAAAATGCTAACTAATTAAATACCATGATGGGACAGGGAAGGTGCAGAAAAGGGTGGGCTCAGTGGGAAACCATTTCAGAGAATTGAGTCCTGAATCTGAACACTGGGGAACTGGGGGCAGCATCCTCATTTGCAGAGCCAGGTTCACACAGTGCCAAGTAGTGAAATACTCTCAAAAATGCCTCCACAGAGGGGAAACACTTAGTTTTCCTTTAAAGGGAAGGAAGTCACAGTAAATGTAATCTGGATCATACATTCCTATTATTAAAAATAATAGTAACTAGCACTGAGTCAGTGCCTTCTCTGAGCCAGAGAGTTTGATAAGCACTTTATGAACACCATCTTGCCAGATTACGCTTGTAAATAAGCCACCAGCCAAGCATAAACCCACCCATTGTTTTGTTTTGGGGTTTTTTTGCCAAAAATTGACATTTTCCATTTTCAAAAAAGCATTGAGTTACTCTCAGAGGAAAACTAAGAATATTGCTGAACTACCTTTGTTCATATTTTAAATAGTATTGTTTTTATTTTAAATTACATAACAGGAGGGGGCTAGAGCATTCTTTTCAATATTCAAAAGCTCTGAAGCTTTGGCCCTGGTCACTGAGTTTCCCCTACCACTCCTTAGGTAACTAGTTGCCATCAAATAATCCCCATGATAACAAGAAAAGTAGGGCATACAACTTTAAATGAGATTGGAGCCCCAATCTCCCTCCTACCCTGAACTTGCTCTGAAGCACTGGACTCAAGTACCTCTTGTCCACCCTGGATATATTGCCTGTTGCAAGTCCCCTTTGTTGTTTTCATCTGAACTTTGTGTCTGATTCCATATCACTCTCCAGGATATTTCTACACAGGTTGAAAACACATTCTCTTCCAGGCATCTGCTTTGCGTTTCCTGGATGGCCAGTAATGTGTTTGTTTAGCTCACTAGCATTAGACTATAGATTTTGCAGTGGCCTTTTGAACATGGGCCTCAGAATGTTTGTTTTTGTAAGTTTTTGTCTTATCTCACTTCCTCTTTAAAAGCCTCACTTTTCACAGCTTGGCTGAAGCCTGAATAAGCCACTCTCTGTGAATCCTGCCTGCATGTATAGTCAATGTGTAGGCTAAATTGCTTGCAATTTGGAAATCATAACCTTTCTGCATTGCAGCATTTCATCAAATGGTCAGGAGAGCAATCCAAAGACATGGACAAGAGTCCAGTGAACTGAGTTAGCAGTAGCCTGTCTCCTTTCTCTCCCTCCCTCTCTCTTCTTGTCTTTCCCTCCTTTTTCCTCCTGATGCCCCACCCCCAGCCCCCTTCTCTCTCACAACAGAATGGAACTAGAAGTTCAATGATTTTGCAATGTAAGGGACACACGTGGGGAACTTGTTAAAATGCAAATTCTTAGACTTCAACCTCAAAGATTCAGACTTGTAACAGCTGGGTGAGCCCTGGGAATCTGTCTTTTTAACCAACACCCTGCAGGACCAACATCTCCTTCATTTTGATGATGTACTTTGTAGAAGTGCACATGAAGAAACCCCAGTAAAGTGGTTAAAATCCTGTACTCAAACAGCCCAGCTCTGGCTTTGAAGCTGAACTCGCCATGGCCTGGCTGGGTGACCTTCTGAACCTCACATTCCTTCAAATGTAGATAAAATAAAAGGTTTTGTGAGAATTCAATGCGCTTGGCACAAAGTGAATGTTCAACAAATAGTGGCTCTTATTTTTAAGTTATTATATCCTAAAGAAACACAAAAGAAATGAAAATAGTAGGAAACCTAACATTATTAATAATCTTCTATGAGGAGAAAATGGTCTTAGTTTATGTAAAACTAAAGAGAAAACTTGGGCCAAAATCTGAAAGACAGAAAGCAAGAGCCTGGCTCTTTCATTTCTGATGCTCCAAGTTCCCTCAGCCCCATCTTACTCAGCATCTTGCAAGAGGTTTCTTAAATTCTCTTCCTCAGGGAGGGTGATCTTCATGACCCCTGTATTAAATCACAGCACCAGTTACTTCCTCATGATGTGTTCATTACATGTTGTTTAATTACTAGTTTGATGTCTACCTTTCTGCTGTCATGAGCTCCATTAAGAGATAAGATCGCATTACCTATTGTGGCTTTATTACCAATGAGTGATGTATATATTTTGAGGGAATAAATATATATATAAGATTTTTTAAAAAGTCATTAGTGCTGTTCAACTATGAAATAGAATACCTTGGGGGTACTGACTTGCCTATCATGGTAGGTCCATTTAAGTAGACCACATGGACATATTGCTAAGGGAATCTTTGCCAAGGAGCAGTTGGTCAAATAGTTTTCCATAGTACCACAAGAAAATCTTGTGCAATATGTTGAAAAAAGACAAAGTCATGAGGAAGAGTGCTCTGTTTTGCCACTTGCAAGGAGTTAGACAAATTGCATAAGAAAACATCAGACAACCTTAATTTTAATTATGTCTCCAAAATTAAACACCTGAAGCTCCATTTAAATAATGCCCTACTGTGACCCAAAGGACATCCAAACAACAAGGGGTAAATGAGGTAGAGACAGAAACTTTACTTACCAATCTACCCCAGCTTTGCTATATTGAAATCGTTTTTTTTCATATGGAGAAATTTCAGCTTGGCATTAATATTCCCACAAAGGAAAGGTGATTTGCCAGCTGAGTGAATTAAGCATTCTACCACACTTGGTCTCAAAAGTTGGAAAAACAACAAAAATCACACATTATTTCAAGTCTGGGAAAGCTGAGCTAATATGTTTTTCTCCATTGTCTTTCATTTTATGCTCTGGCCAAAAATAGAAAGCCACTTTTATATTCTTTTAAACATATTTCATAGGGGAAGCACACTTTCCAAGTGCAAGCAGGAAAAGAGAATAAATGCTGAGTTCTATTTCTTTTGGCATTTTGACTTCATTTGAATTTTGCTCATATGGCTGGAGTTTCCATTACCGCAAAATAAAAGGCTACCTGGAAGCTTAGAGAAAGTGAATTAAGAAGCCTATATAATTCTTAGCCATGTTCTTAATCAACTTAGTTCTTATTACAACTTAACTAAACTTCATCTACAGGACAATCTCCCTGACTGAATATTTACATTCTGTTATTTTAAAAGAAAATAAAGAGTGCCATATAAAATGACAGATATGTGCGACAAACATTTAAGTGTATAGAGATAAATTCTTCATAGATTTGGCAAAGATATGAAGATGACATTTTTAAGGTATTTCTACACATTCCTCTATTCATTTCTTTGAGCTCATTTGTTTTCTTTCTTCTGGGAAAGGAAATGCACTGAAAACAAAGACAAAGTATACTTTCTAGCAAGTATTCACCATTCCAGCAACTGTCCTATTCTGAGTCCTGAAGGTCATTTTGAAAAGGCTCTGGACTTAGTCTGATTGATTAAAAGCCCTAATACTTGTTAGCAGTTTGAGTTTTGTCAGGTTTATCACTTGCCATAAATGCAAGGAAAAGCAAGTATGGAACAACAATATCATCAGATAGAAAGTGACTGAAACATCTTGTGGAGAAAAACTCATCCCATATCACATATTCAGTGAAACCATACTAAAGAAGAGCATATGGTCTCTTTCCTCTGTGGTCTCAAAGAGGGATTCCTTTACTGAAGCAATTTCCAAAGAGCATTCCTTAGATAATACTCTATGGTTAAATACGTTTTACACCATAGGAGATCCAAGATGGCAGAGGAGTGTTTGGAAGTTACACTAACTTCCTCCCAGGACCAATCTGGAATTACAACTAAATTGTGGAGAAATCATCTAGAACAAACAACAGAACAACAGTGAGAGAGAAGCCTTAAAACCTCAGACAGACAGAAGAATCAGCTTCAGCACAACCTAACTGGTAAGGAGTAGAGATGTGAGAGGGCTGGCTGGGTGCCCATGGGTGGCAGCTGAAGTGTAGAAGAGATATTTAAGTGGCTGGTTAACTCCCCCTGAGAAGTGTGGGGTCTGAACCCTAAGCTGGGATCCCCAGCCTAAAGCATCAGAGCCTGAAAAGTACACTGGTAACATAGAGCTCTCAAAAGCGACAGGGTTTCTCTCTGCCAGAGACAGACAGCTGAACTTGCAAGGAACTGTTTAATGGGCCAGTGCATAAATTTTCATTTTCAGCCATACACCCTGGGTTCCAGGAAAAGGAGAGGCAGAGTAGACTAGAGATGCTTGAGGAGATACTGGGTATAGAGGTTTTGGGAGAGAACTGAGAGAGTAGCCGCTGGGATCCTGGTGCTGAGTCATCCCCCATACTGCAGCAGCCATCTTTCTCAGGCAGACCACTCCCCTCCCAGTGGCACCAGCCTAAGGAGAAGCAATAGCCCTGTCCCCAGGAGGGACTATGCCCTGGCCCTGTGGTGCTTAAGCCTGACTGCGAAGTGCAGAGTGACTAGATCAACAACTGAAAGAGTCAGCCACAGACAGTAGATCCCTGGTAGTCTTGATCAGGCTGCCTAAGGCCAGATGGGGTCACCAGAGGCAGATCCAGAAAGAAAAAAACAGTGATAAATACTAGATGCTACTGAGACAAAATCCACCACGGTCTTTTCTGTGATTTGCAATATTTTCTTTCCTGCATAACTTTTAAACATTCACTTCTTGTCCTTCAAGTTTGTGCATATTAAGTCACTAATTTTTATATTATAGTTTATTTCAATTCTCATATTTTGGTCCACTCTTCTCTTATCCCATTTTAACTTCCTTTTTTCTCTTATTATTTTCATTTTAAATTTTGTTTTCCCTCTTGCTACAACCTGTTTCCATTCTTCACTCTTACTATTTATCTCCTGTCCAGGCCCTCAATACCAATTTTCTTCTCAATGGTCATCTCACATTCTTTCTCCTACTCTTAAAATACCTGTGCTCTCTGTCCACCTTTAGCAATCTTTACTCATTGGTTGTGGATAGGGTGGTTTTATTGCACTTTTTTCAATTTTATCTCTAGATCTTCACTACTTTTGTATTTCAAATTTCAAATTTTACCACTCACTTCTCCTATTTTATTAGGAGAATAAATTTTATTTTTTCCTGCTTTAGGCTGTTTTTTTCTCTTTCATCATGTCTTTTTTTTTTCTTTTTCTTTTTGTCTCAAATTTTAAATTTTTCCTGTCTTGGCCTGGTTTTCATTCCTCATTCTTAGCATTCCCTCTCCATCTATCATCTCAAAATCACTTCACTTTCCTCTAGACATCCCTTAAACTTTTCTTTCTCTCTTCTTTCCCTTTTATTCCAAGGCCACCTATTAATTTTAGCTCATTTGTTGTTGAGAGTGCTTTGGTGGATCTTTTTTCCCTGTTTGGTTCCTATTTTTTTATTATTTAATTACTTCTTTCCCTTTTTCTTTCTCTCTCAATTTATTTTATTTTTTAACTTCTGTTTAAACATATACACTTCCTTTCTCTTTACTCCATTCCACCTTCTTCATTCCCTTTTTATTTATGATGTAAATTTTACTTTCTCTCTTCACATTGCTCCAATTCCCTACTCTTATTAGTGCTCCTCCATCTACCCTCTCAAAATTATTTTTCTTTCAGTAGGTTATTGCATATTCACTCTTCTTTCTTATAACAGTCTTAATCTCTATACACCCTTATTAATACTGATCCATTTGATACTGATAGTGGGAATGCAGGTGGGAGTTATTTTTGCAGGTGTGATTTTGTTCCCTTGGCTTTGTGGTTTTGTTCTGGCAGTACCAGCATGGCAGCATACAAGACACAGTGGGTGGAGTGATGCTCAGTCAACTGGCTGGCGGGAAGAACCACCAAAGAATGACCCAACAGCAATCAAAACCCAATTACATCCAGAGAGCCAACATTAATGGCACAAAGGACATCCCAAGAGCATCAAGTTCAAGAGATCAAGGAGACTGAACCACTGAATCTCACAGGTCTCCTACCATAAAAGTTCACACCACAAAGGCAGAGAGTAAAAAGAGATGAATTTAAGAAGCAGAAGCAGATAAGAAGAGTCTTCCCTAAAAGAAGAGGACAAAAAAAATCCCAAATTGAAAAGACAGGAGGAACCCCCAAAAGAATGCTAAATGAAATAGAGGCAAGTAAATTATCAGAAATTTAGTGCAAAACAATGGTTATAAGGAAGCTCAATGAGCTCAGTGACAGTTACCAAAAACTACAGGAAAGCCACAAGGAACTTACTATAAGCTACTGCAGCATAAAAAAGGACAAAGAAACTATGAATAAGACCCATGAGGAAATGAAGAATACAGGTTCTGAATGGAAGAACACAATAGAAGGAATCAAAAGCAGGCTAGATGAAGCAGGGGATTGAAAAGTGAGCTGGAGAATAAGGTAGAAAAAAGCTCCCAGAAATAAAAAGAAAAGGAAAAAAGATTAAAAAAGAATGAAGAGATGTTAAGGGAACTGCAGGACAACATGAAACATAATAACATCTGTATAATAGGGACATCAGAAGGAGAAGAAGAGGAGCAAGGGATAGAGAACCTGTTGGAGAAAGTAATGATGGAAGACCTCCCTAATTAGAGGAGAGAAAAAGTCACACAAGTCAGGAAGCACAGAGGGTCCCATTCAAGAAGAATCCACTGAAGTCCACTCTAAGACACATCATCATTAAGATGGCAAATATCAAAGACAAACAGAGAAGCCTAAAGGAAGCAAGGGAGAAACAGGTAGTAACATATAAGGGAGCCCCGGTACGGGTAGCAGCTGACTTCTCAACAGAAATGCTACAAGCCGGAGGGGAATGGCAAGATATATTCCAAGTCATGAAAAGCGAAGGCCTGCAACCAAGACTTCTCTACCCAACAATGTTTTCTATTAAAATGGAAGGCAAAATAAGGAGTTTCCCAGACAAAAGAAGACTAAAAGAATACACCTCCACCAAACCAGCATTGCAAGATAGGCTAAAGGGACTGCTTGAAGAAGATGAAGTAAAAGAGTCTATGTATACCCAGTTCCTTTTACAGTCACCAGTACTTGATATTACCAATATCTTTAATACTTATTAATCTGATTGTGACAATGATGTGTTATTTTAATTGTTACTTTAATATTTGTTGAAACTAAATCTGGTTTTGTATATTTCTTGCCTATTTCTATTATTTTCAAAAAGCTTTAAATGACTTTTTGGTATTCTTTATCCTTTTTTTGATTAAATGTTTGTAGAATTTTTTCCCTAATCAACACAAACTATTAACCCTTTTTCAGATGTGTCATGAATACTTTCTTATTCTATTACTTGTCCTTTAACATATATATATATATATATATGTATATATATATATATATATAAACTGTACAGTCTTAAATGTTTAATGTCATATTATCAATATTTTATTTATGGCTCCTGGATTTGAATATTTTACTTCAGGGTAATAAAAATATTATTTAGTATTTTCTCCTAAAACTCCTTAGATTTTAAATATTGATTTTTAACTCACCTCAATATTTTTTGTAAAATGAGTGAAATAGGGCTCTATGTTTTATTTCAAGGATAGTGGTCCATGCACCTTATTTGTTGAATAAACCTTATTTTCCCCATTGATTTGAAATATCAATTTAATCATATATTACATTGTTAGATATATATGTTTGTTTCTAGAATGCTCATTTTATTTCATTGATCTACTTGATTATTTCTGTGCTGGTGTCATGTTCATCAAAATAAGAGGCTTCTGCATGGCTAAAGAAAACATCAGCAAAATGAAAAGAGAGCCAACCATATGTGAAAATATATTTGCCAATGATACCTCAGAAAAGGGTTTGATCTCTAAAATATATAAAGAATTCGCACTACTCTGCTCCAGGAAGACAAACAATCCAATTAAAAAATGCACTAAGGATCTGAACAGACACTTCTCCATGGAGGACCTACACAGGGCCCAAAGTTATATGAAAGGATGCTTATCATCACTAGGCATCAGAGAAATTAAAACCACAACAAGATACTACTACACACCCATCAAAATGGCCATCATAAACAAATCAACAAACAACAAGTGCTGGCGAAGTTGTGGAGACAAGGAAACCCTAGTACACTGTTGGTGGGAATGCAGACTAGTGCAGCTGCTGTGGAAAACAGTTTGGAATTTCCTCAAAAAGCTAAGAATGAAACTACCTTTTGACCCAGTGATTCCACTGCTGGAATCATACCCTAAGAATCCCGAAACTCCAATTCAAAAGAACCTATGCACCCAATGGTCATAGCAGGACAATTTACAATAGCCAAATGCTGGAAGCAACCTAAATGCCCATCAGTAGATAAGTGGATCAAAAAACTATGGTGCATTTACACAATGGAATACTACACAGCAGAAAGAAAAAAAGAAATACTAAACTTCGCGACAGCATGGATGGAACTAGAGAGCATTATGCTAAGCGAAATAAGCCAGGGGGTGAATGACAAATACCATATGATCTCACCTATAAGCGGAACCTAACCAACAAAACAAAGGTGCAAGGAAAATAAGACCAGCAACACTGAAAAAAAAGAAAAAAACAACAGAAACCAACAGAAACAAGAGGGAAGAAGGGAGGGATGGGCAGGGAAAAGGAAGAGAAGGGGCAGGTCAAGGAACATATAGCAAGGACCCATGGACAAACCCAAAGTGGGGAAGGATTGAGCGAGGGAGATAGGGAAGGGGGCAGGGGGAAGTTGTGGGGGGTAGGCAAAGAAAAATGTATTTGAAAAAATAAATTAAAAAAAAATAAATAAGTAAATATATACAAATAAATACCCCCCAAGCCCCCCCAAAAAACTATGGTACATTTACACAATGCAATACTATGCCGCAGAAAGAAAGAAAAAGCTACTACCCTATGTGAGAGCATGGATGGAACTAGAGAGCATTATGCTCAGCTAAGTAAGCCTGATGGTGAAAGACAAATACCATATGATCTCACCTATAGGTGGAACCTAATCAATAAAACAAATAAGCAAGGAAAATATAACCAGCAACATTGAAAGAAAAAACAAACCGACAGTAACTAGGGGGGAGGTGGGAGGAAGGTAATGTGGAAAAGAAGGGGAAGGACCAGGTCAAGGAACATGTACAAAGGACCCATGGACAAAGTCAAAGTGGGGAAGGATTTAGTGTAGGAATTGGGGGTTGGTGGGGCAGGGGAAAGTGGTGGTAGGAAGATGGAGACAAATGTATTTGAACAATAAAAAAATAAAAAAATAATTAATTCTGAGACTCAGTAATCACTATAGATATTCCTTAAAATACTTGGTCAAAAGAAGGATCTTGCCCTGGCTGGGTAGGTGAGTGGTTTAGAGCATCAACCCAATACACAAAGGTTGTGATTAGATCCCAGGTCAGGGCACACACAAGAATCAATTAACCAATGGATGCATGGATGGATGGAACAACAAATAGAATACTCTCTCTTTCTCTTTCTTCCCCTTCCTCTCTCTGTAAAATCAATTTTAAAACATTTATAAAAAAAGAAAGAAAGATCTGGACTGCTTGTGTTTGCCTTAAGGATCAAATTCCCATTGACTGGTGGGAACATTTTGGTTTATGAGATACATGGAGCTTCTGTTAGAGAAAAAATAGGGTTGACATATAAACTGAATTCAGAATTTTCCACATTAGTGTCTTTCTTGGTCATTTCATATTAAAGAAGGATAGACAAGTAACTTAACAGTTCTCCTGGGAACAGGAGTAGGTTTTGACATTTTGAAGGTCACGTCTCTGCCCTCAAGGGAAGCAGATAGGAAACTGAGCCAGATTTATTTCCTAAGCCCATCTCTTAGGTAACATGGGGAAAAGTACCAATGGCATTGGTGGGCACTATGGAGGATAATGCTGTTTAAAATACTAATTTAAGGAGCAAAACCCTCTCTTCAAAGGAAATCAAACTGTTATCCCAGTTTCTAAAGCTGATCAAAGTGGAGTGGGTCTATTTGAAATAGAGTTTGTAGACTGGATGCCAGCTCAGTCCAGGCTGCTTCACACACTCCCCACGCCTTGATGGCCCTGGAGGACTGAAGTCTATGGCTCTGCCAAACTCAACTTGAAAAACACTCTTCCAGGTGATGCTTTTAGGAGTAGCAATTATATATCTCTCCTGGTTTAAAGAAATGTACCACAAGAAAAATTAAAATAAATAGTTAAAGGTGTTTACTGTAGTTTCTTTGGTATCAAGATTAACTGGGTTGGCCCCTTTCTAAGAGCACTTCAGTATACATGAGCATGACCTAGGGACCTTGGAAAAATGTAGGTTCTGATTCAGCGGACCTTGGGTGAAACCCAAGATCTGCATTTCTGATAAGCCCCAAGTGCTGCCAATGTTTTGAATACCAAGGCTTCAAATCTCGATTCATACATCAGAATCCCCCAGGAGACTTATTAAAAATGCAGATCTTGGAGCCCCATCCTGGAGCCTCTGGATGCAACCCTCTCATTGTAGGTCTGGAAGTCTTTGTTTTTAACAAGTTCCACAGGTTTTTCTGGTGTTTGCTAAATTTGAGAACTATGCTCTAGCATGTGTCTGCCTACATATCTTAGCCTCCAGGAACCCAGGAAGAGAGCCTGAGACTCAACAAGTGCCAGGGCTGGAAGGATTTTTAGAGATCGTCTAGCCCAACCTTGCTCTTTTATTGATTAGAGTTCTCAAAGGGCAACCAGTTCTGTCAGGTGCCCATTGCCAGGTGGCAGCAGAGCAGAATGAGAACCAGAAGGGAAATCTGCCTTCCTAACCCCCAGGTTTTCTCAGAACACCATGAACCTTTTTTGTTATTGCTTCTCTCTCTGTGCTGCTTCCTGAGACCAGAGACCATGTCTCTCTTATCTTCTGCTGTGTCTCCAAAGGCAAACACAGTGCCTAGAACAGGGGACATGCCAAGTAACTCTTACTGTTGTGTATTCCAGCTACACTTATGCCTAATCAATTATCTTCAAATTTTCTGAGGTCCCCAGATAAAATATCAAAGTTCTTATAAGGGTATGACTGTGCGGAGGCGAATATGACTATGCGAAGGCAAGGGGATAGCCCTAGAATTTAGCTCTGGCTTCAACTTTTAATAAATGTATGATCTTGGGAATTTTGCTCAACTACTCTGAGCCTCAGTTTCCTTATCTGTAAATTAGAGACATCAATAGATATGTCATGAGGTTTTGTGAATATTTATTTGGTCAATGCATGTAAAATGGTTACCATGGTGCTTAGTACATAGTGTGTGCTAAATTCAGGAATAGCTAGCTCTCTAGGTTACAAAAGCAAGGTAATGGATTCCAACCATCACACCAGAAGCCACAGCAGCAGGACTCGTTTTCAGCTGTCAATCCTTAAGAGTTGGAAGCGGATCATCTCTGAAATGAGCATGTGTAATACATAGATCATAGGTCTGGAGGGAACAAATTGAGTTTGCACAGCTTCTTGGGAGACCTTTTCTACAACATGAGGTGTGTACCGCTTGCTTAGTACAGTGGTTACTGAGATACTCAGGAACCAAGTGACAAGATGGCTAGAGGAGTGTGTGGGCTCTGGGATTTTCTCCACAGGCTTCAAATGTTGAGTAGCCAGTTTAGAGTTTGGTGCAACAGATTTGAGCAATGTGTTTCATTCTTTGCTCAGAGTGTGTAGCAAAAGGATTTTAGCTTGATTAGAAATGGAGGAATGTGCTTTTGGAATGCATGCCTCATGAGTTCACTGTTGGAGCAGAACTGAATGATCATTACTATCAGGAAATGTGTTTTCTTCATATGTCCCAGGTTTTCCAAACACTTCTGATTTTCAAACATTCTGCTCTGTTCTGACTAAAATTCGACTTGCCTGAGCAGATGTGTTGATTTGTGTGGGCGGGGAGGGACAGTGCTTGGGAAAATATGGCCACCATAGGCTGATATAAAGATCACATCAAAGATGTGTGGCAGTTGTGCAAAAACTACTTTATATTATAAGTAGATATGATTTCCCCTTTACCTCAATAATGAGTCAGGCTTTTTTCAGTTGCCTGACTGAAACTATCTCACACTGGTTTGGGCAAGAAGGGAATTCCCTGGCTACTGAGAAGGTCAGAGGATTCACGGCTTGATGGATGCAAACTCTCAGTCAGTGACCCCAAGAAGCCACCACTCTTTACCTCCTTACTCTCATTTCTCTGTGTTGGTTTTATTCTTGAGTGAGCTCCCTTTTTGGGTGACCTGGGCTCATATCCTTCCAGCTAGGCATCCATGAACCTATGGAAAGAAAGTGATTTTCCAAAGTGTTTAAGCAAAATCTCGGAAAATTTCCTCTAACTGGACCTGGGTAATTCGTGCTCCCATGCTCACCAGTCAAGGAACTGGCCTCAGCAGCACCTGAAGACACCCCAAAGAAACTGAGACATTGATATCACAGGAGGAGAGCATGGACCCAGGGCAGGGAAATTCAGTGAATATCCTTATATCCTTTTTCTCTGAGACAGGATTCTGTTTCCTATTACTATTTTGCCCATTTTTTCTCGAATAAAATTCTCCCACACACCATTGTCAGTTGACAACTTGCCCACAAAGGATGTGCATTTGGCCTCCCTTTACTTTTCTGTTATACCACATAAACCTCAGCAAGGTCCACTTCTAGCTATTGACTGTGTCTTCCCATGTGATTGAAGGTCACTTAGAGATTTTCTTTTTGTCACATTGGCTCCTTTTTGCTTCCTTAATCTCTGTAAGTTTGTCGTTACACTCTTGAATCCCCTTATCACTGTAGAAGGAAGGACAATGTTTATAGCTGCAAGCAGTCAGGAACAGCTTCTCCTGGGATTTCCTGGGAAACATGTAGATACAATTCTTCCAGCATATGCAGCACCTGGCAAGTTGCAGAATGGGTCCACAGATCATCTTCATCCACCAGAGCAAGTATACCTGGAATGATTTGCTTCAATCCAATTTGCAAATTGCACTTAAAAGACTAATTATATATGGATTTGCAAATGAAAATTGCTACCCTTGTGTGGAGCAATTTGCTTTATTAAATGAGAAATGACAGGGTATGTATTATGTACTTAGCACGTTATATAGATTGTGAAAAAACTCCAAGACTGACCAGTGCTCAATGGATAACTAAATATCACACAATTTAGAAAGAACCTCAGACAGCAAAAAGGCAATATTCTAATAAAATGTACATTGTCATTCAGCACAGTGGCACAATGCATCAAAGCCGCTTACAGGGTTTATTTTAAAAATTAACATTTATTGAATGCTTACTAAGTATTAGACACTGGGCAGAACCCAGGTACTGCCCCAAACAACCTATAAGGAAGGTATTGTTATTATTCTCATTTTACAGTTATGGAAACTGAGGAACTGTGAGGATAACTGACTTGTATTTGGTGACGAAGCTGACCCATGAGGGAATTTTAGATCATTGGACTCTAGGCCCCAAGTTCTGACACACTATGTAGATCTGATATAATGATCAGTTTAGCTATTTAGAAATTATCCATTGATACCTGTTCTTTTGGGGGATTTTTAAACTTCATTTTTTAGAATATTTTTAGGTTCACACCAAAATTGTGAGAAAAGTACAGAGATTTCCCAAATACTCCTATCCCCACACATATTTAGTCTTCTCACTATCAATATTCCCCATTAGAGTGGTATAATTGTTATAACAGAAGAACATACGTTGACAAATTGTTATCATCCAGAGTCTGTAGTTTATATTATGTTTCACTCTTGGTGTTGTATGTTCCATGGTTTGGACAAATGTAATATGACAAGTGTCTATAACTATGGCATCATACAGATGATGTTCACTAAAAATCCTAAAAATCCTCTGCTTCATCTATTCATCTCTTCCTACTTCCTCCTACCCAACCCCAGCAACTACTAATATTTTTATTGATTCTTTTGCGTTTTCCAGATGTCCCAGAGTTTGAAACATACAGTATGTAACTTTTTCAAAGATGTTTCTTTCATTTAACATATATTTAAGTTTTCTCCAATTCTTTTCATGGCTTGATAGCTCATTTCTTTTTAGTGCTGCATAATATTCCATTGTCTGATTATAGCACAGCTTATTTACCTGTTCACCTACTGAAGGACATCTTGGTTGCTATAAAAAAGTTTTGTCGAGTATGAATAAAGCTGATACAAACAGGTCTTTGTGTGTAGGTCTTTGTGTGGAAATAAGTTTTTACGTTTTAAGTGTAAAAACCAAGGAATATGATTGCTGGATCTCTTGGTAAAGAACATGTTTAGTTTTGTGAAAAAAACACAAACTGTTTTCCAAAGTGGCTGTATCATGTTGCATTCCTACAAACAATAATGAGAATTTCTGTTGCTTCACATCCTCATCAGTATTTGGTGTTGTCAATGTCCAGATTTTAGCCATAGGTGTGCCAGCCTGATGTTTTTTAAATATAAGTGTTCATTAAATATGTATTGTATGCCTTCTAAGCGCCAGGCACTAGATGCATGATGCAATGCTTTGAGAATTTTTTAGAAATGATTCCCAGATAGCACCTGAAATGAAAAGCAATAATAACTAAAACCTGTTAGTTGCTTCCTAAATGCCACACCTTGTGTTAAGCATGTTTTCATTCTCTTGTTTATTTAATCCTCATACAATCTTCCAGAGTTAGATACCATCTCCATTTTAGAATAAGGAAACAAAGGCTTTGAGAAGAGAAGACACTTGTGTACAGCCATCCAGTCAGAGACAGCACTGAGGGTTGAGCCTGGGTAATTCGGCTCCTTGGCCTTTGCTTTGACCTCTATACCATGCCATACAACATGCCGTGCCACACAAGATCCTAGCAATCACTGGCCAGAACCAATGAAGCCCCATTAGAACCCAATCCATTTTATACATAGTGTTTCTCAATTATCATGCAACAGAGTTTCCCCCTTTTGTTTTTTAGGCCATCACCTAATAAAACTTTAAATGGTAGGTACTTCGCTTTTTAAGTTCATTTGCAAAAGAACAAAATTTTTGTTGAGTAAGAGCTTGTCACCAAAGAATGTAACAGAATGTACATTATTGGTTCATTAAACAAATTCCCTAAGAGGCTGCTGGCGCTAGGCTCTATGGTAGGCACAGATGCATGGTATGACACAGACGGTACCCCAAGAATGAATGAGTTTGGTGACAGAAATACAGATAAGTATAAGGCAATGTTTTGAGTTTTGAAGTAGAGGGTATGCCAAAGTATAAAGGGGCTTAGTTTGAGCTACCCATGACAGCCAGTGTACTGGGTCTTCTGCAGCTGAGAGTAGAAGACTTGTTCTCTAATCAAGGGAGTCAGATTTTGGAAAAAAAAAATTGTGTGTTTAGTGAAGAAACCTTTGAGATTTAAACAAATAATGGGCTAACTAGGGGGTCAATAACATTGGTTTAGTCACTCCACAGTGTCACAGGTCTCCTATCTATCTACCCTACCATCTTAGTTGTTGGCATTTCATATTTATGTATTTTTACCTCATTGTCACAAGATGACTGCTATAGCTTCAAATGACATCAAGGTAAGAAGTGGACAAGGGAGTGGAAGTGGAAAAGATTTTTCTTGTAGTAACACTATTTTTTTTATTAACAAAGAGAAAAGCTTTTCCCATAAGTCTTCCAGAAGACTTTCTTTATTACCTCATTAGCCAGAATTGAATTTCATGATGACACTTATTCAAAAAGGAAGATGGGAAACAAGCAAATGTTCAGCTTTTTTCTTTCTTTGGGCAAAGTAGACAAGGGACACAGACATGGTTCTGCATTATTTAATCAATAGTTTCTGCCACAATGTGAAAGAGTATGACATGTTTGGAGCATCCTTAACAATATATCTAAGAGTTGTGACCAACCATTTTTAACCACACAATCATTAACTGGTCAGTTAGTTGGAGTTAATCATGTAGAACTGAGTCACATATTGGTGACTGGTGAATTCCTGCCCTGTTGCTCATTAGTTTTGAAAACTCTTGCCAGGGAAATTAATAGACTAAACTTTGGCTTATCTGTTTCTGCTAGAGTTGTAATAAGGCAAACTCTTTTTTCATAATCTAGGCTGGAAAATATATTCCAAAATTAGCTTCCAGGACTTTCCTTCAGACTAGGTAGCAATTTAGGCTGAATTCTGTACAGCTTTTAATGCTTGTGTCAAATTATAGCTTATATGCTATGGTCATTGCTGACTATGTAATTTGTGAAGCTCGGTACAAAATAAAATGGGTTCCTTGCTTAATTTTTTTTTCAAGGATTTCAAGATGGCAAGAGCAAAGCACTAAAGCAAGCACAGGGCAGTGTGAAGCTGCACAGGTTGCATGTCCACAAATTCAGCCCTTGCTGAGGGTGACTGGTTCACTACTGAAGCCTGAACTCAGAGGAGACCAAACCTAAGTGGTGGGCTACAGATGTGGTGTCTACTCCTCAAAAGTGTAGCATGATGGTTATGAGTTCACACTTTTGAACAGGCCTGGTCTGTATTCTAATCCTAATGCTTCTACCCAATTGCTTAATGATTTTAGAAAATTCTTTAGTCTTTTCTGTGATTCAGCTTTCTCTTCTATAGAAGAGTGGCAGTATTATGTTTTGTATATTATTGAAAGGAGTAAATTGAATGATAGATGTTTATTTTTATTGTAGCACATTCTTGTTATGTGTATATACTACAACTTCAATGGAAGGTTGCTAGGACTTGCCAATTTTGCTTATTCAGAAACTCAGTTTTATCATGTTAGAGGATATTAGACCCTGAAGGGCAGATGCTTGCAGATTAGACTCACAAGAGAATGATTTATAAATTAGAATGTCCATTTTTTCACATGTGAAGAATTGACTGGACTTGACATCTAACATCAGTTCTTATTCAGAACCCAATTTGGAAACAATGTTTATTTTAGTAGGTTGCTTTTGAACACAAAATCAGTATTTTCCTCAGATGTATGTGTCCTGACATTTTCAAAGCCAAAAACAGTTAAAATCTTTTGGATTTCACCAAGGTTTTCTTTTTGTAGGACCTGTCAGAACCCCCAGCATGTTTACGAGTTCTGTGAATGCCCAAAAGTATCTCCAGATTTATCCAAGCATGCATTATTGGATCAATGTGGTGATTCACTTTAGTACACATTTAATATAAACAGAGTATTGTTTACCTATTTACTTTTTTAAAGGTAATCATTTAACTGGACAAAATCGTCAATGACAAATGGAGCTGTAAAAACTCAGCCAGCTGTAAATATGTAATCATTGTGAAATCATATTTTTTACAGCCTTGAAAACTCAATAGTATCTGATCTCTATCATCACTGCAGACTGAAGAATTAAAGAAACATGAAGAAAACAGCATTTCAAAATAGCTTTATATGATTAACCCATATTCATTCTGGTGTTAGAACCACCACTTGACTTAAGTAGCAAAGGTCTGTCTAAAGTGTTTATTACTGTCATAATTTGTTTTGATTTTCATTTATTTTTCAAATATGCCATGTTTTAGTTGGTGAGAGTTATTGTAGCTTGGGTATTTTTTAACTGCAATTATATTTTTCAACTACAGTTTACATTCAGTATCATTTTGTATTAGTTTCAGATGTACAGCATAGTGGTTAGACAATTATTACTTTACAAAGTGTTCCACCTGATATTTCCAGTACCCACCTCACACTATACGTAGTTATTACAGTATTATTGACTATACCCCTTATGCTATAAATTTTCTTTTCTTTTTTTTTTTTTTTGCAGGGGAAAGTGAGAAAGTAGTCTCCCACTACCACAAATTATGCAGTTGAGTTTCCCACATTTGGGGACATTGCTGGGTCAGCAAATCTGGAGTGCAATGGATGAGCCTCACCCTGGGAAAACCACCTTTGTGATCATGGTATCTCCCCTACCAGGTAAGTATCCCCTATGCTATACTTTATATCTCCTTATCTTGCACTACCAATCTGCACTTCTTAAGTCCTTCACCTTTTTCATCTGGTCCCTCAATCCCCCTCCTCTCTGTCAACTATCAGTCTGTTCTCTGTATCTATGAATCTGTTTCTATTTTGTTTATTTTGTTCCTTAGATTCAAATGTAAGTTAAATCATATGGTTCTTGTCTTTTCTTGTCTGGCTTATTTCACTGAGCATAATACACTTTAAGCCTGTTCATGCTGTCACAAATGGTAAGATTTCATCCTTTTTTGTTGCTAAGTAATATTCCATTGCATATATGTATGTATGTATGTACCACCACATTTTTTTGTCCACTTGTCTGATGAGCACTTAGGTGGCTTTCATATCTTGGTTATTGTAAATAATGCTGCAATGAGCATAGGGGTGCACACATTCTTTCAAATTAGTGGTCTGGATTTTTTTCAGGTAAATACCCAGAAGTAGAATTACTGAATCATAAACAGTTCCATTTTTAATTTTTTGAGAAAACTCCATACTGTTTTCCACAGTGGTTGCAAAAATCTGCATTCCCACCAAAAATGCATAAGGCTTCTCTTTTCTCCACATCCTTGTCAATATTTGTTATTTGTTGATTTACTGATGATAGCCATTCTAACAGGTGTAAGGTGATATCACATTATAGTTCTAATCTGCATTTCTCTAATGATTAGTGAATTGATCACTTTTCCATATGTCTATTGGTCATATGTATGTCCTCTTAGAAGAAATTTCTTTTCAGGCAGGTCCTCTGCTCATTCTTTAAGTTGGATTGTTTGGGTTTTGTTTGTTTGGTTTTTTTTGGTATTGAATTATATGAATTCTCTATAAATTTAGGATATTAACCCCTTATAGGATGTATCATTGGCAATATATTTCTTTTTATTTCAGTAGGTTGTCTTTTCATTTTGTTGATTGTTTTCTTTATTGTGCAAAATCTTTTGGTTTGATGTAGCCCTCTTTATTTTTTCTTTTGTTTCCCTTACCTGAAGAGATATATCATAAAAAAATCACTGTTGAGAGAAATGTCAGAAATATTACTGCCTATGTTTTCTTCTAGGAGTTTTATGGTTTTGAATCTTACATTTAAGTCTTTAATCCATTTTTAGTTTATTCTTACATATGATATAAGAAGGTGGTCTAGTTTAATTTTTTTGACATCTATCGGTCCAATTTTTTCAACACCATGTATTGAATAGACAGTCTTTTTAAAAAATATTGATTTTAGAGAGGAAGAGGAAGTGAGGGGCAATGATTTGTTGTTCTACTTATTTATGGATTCATTGGTTGATTCTTGTATGTGCTCTGACCAAGAATCAAACTAACAACTTTGAAATATTGGGATGACACTCTAACCAACTGAGCTACTTGGCCAGGGCTTGAATAGACTTCTCTCCCCCATTGAATGTTTTTGCCTCTTTTGTCATATATTAATTGGCCATATAGTCATGGGTTTATTTCTGAGCTCTCTATTCTGTTCTATTGGTCTATATGTCTGTTTTTATGTCAGTATCATGCTTTTTTTATTACTATAGTCTTGTAGTATAGTTTGATATCAGGTAGTATGATAGCTCCAACTTTGTTCTTTCTCAAGATTGCTGTGGCTATTTGAGATCTTATGTGATTCCATATAAATTTTTGGATTATCTGTTTTGGTTCTGTGAAAAATGTCATTGATATTTTTGATAGGAATTTCATTGAATATATAGATTTGAGAAGTCTGGACATTGTGATGATGTTAATTCTTCCTATCCATTAACACAGTATATGCTTCCATTTATTTGTATCTCCTTTAATTTTTCCCTTCAGTGTCTTATAAGTTTTTTGAGTACAAGTCTTTTAACACTTTGGTTACATTTATTCCTATGTAGTTTTTTTGATGCAATTGTAAATTAAGTTGTTTTCTTAGTTTCCCATTTGATAGTTTATTATTGGTGTATAAAAATACAACCAATTGCTATATGTTTATTTTGTGTCCTGATGCTTGGCTGAATTGATTTACCAGCTCTCATAGCTTTTGGGGATACTTAGGGTTCTCTGTATACAGAATCATGTCATCTGCAAATAATGACAGTTTTAATTTTTCTTTTCCAATTTTATTTCTCCTTCTTGTCTTATTGTTGTAGCTAGGAATTCCAATACAATGTGGAATAAGAGTGGTGAAAGTGGATATCGTTGCCATGTTTCTGATCTTAAGGAAAACATTTTTCATATATGACCTTTATTATGTTGATATTATGTTGAGGTATTTTCCCTCTATTTCCACTGTGCTGGTAGTTTTTTACCATAAATGGGTACTAGATTCTGTCAAAAGTTTTTCTTCATCTATTGATGTGACCATATGATTTTTATCCTTTACTTACCTTAGTTGATGTGAGGATATTGTAGCCACCTTGCATCCCAGGAATAAATTTGACTATATCATGGTATACAATCCTTTAAATGTATTGTTGAATTCAGTTTGCTAATATTTTGTTGAGGATTTTTGCATCTAGGATTATTGCCTATAATTTTCTTTCTTTGTTGAGTCTATCTAATTTTAGAATTAGGATAATGGTGGCCTTGTAAAATGAGCTTAGGGATCTTTCTTCTTCATGAATTTTTTGGAATAGTTTGAGAATTATAAGTGTTAGTTCTTTGGATATTTGGTAAAATTTACCTGTGAAGCCATTCAGTTCAGGACTTTTGTTTGTTAGGAATAATTTGATTACTGTTTAAATTTGGTTAATTGTAATAAATCTGTTCATATTTTTTTTCTTTTTGATTTAGTCTTGGAAGATGTATGTTTTTAGGAATTTATCCATTTCTTCCAGACTGTCCAATTTGTTGACATATAGTTCTTCATAATATGTTCTTATACTTTTTTATATTTCTGTAGAGTCAATTGTCAGTTCTCTTTTATTTCTGATTTTATTTATTTGATTCCTCTTTCATTTTTTCTTGATTAATTTGGTTAAAAGTTTATGAATCTCATTTATCTTCAAAGAAGCAGCTCTTAGTTTCATTGATCTTAGGTATTTTTTTTAGATTTCATTTTGATTATTTCTGCTCTGATCTTTAATATTTCCTTCATTTTACTCATTTTGGGCTTTGTTTGTTGTTGTTTTTTTCTCTAGTTCCTGTAGGTGTAAGGTTATTTGTTTATTTGACATTTTTCTTGTTTGTTTAGGTAGGCCTTTATTAATATGTATTTCTCTCAGGGCTGCATTCACTGTTTTTCATAGATTTTGGGTTGCTGTGTTTTCATTTTACTTATCTCAAGGTGTCTTGATTTCCTCTTTGATCTCATTGTTAATTCATTCATTGTTTAATAACATGTTATTTATCTTCTATATGTTTGAGTATTTTTCACTTTTTTCCTTCTAGTTGATTTCTAGTTTAATACCATTGTGATTGAAGATGCTTGATATAATTTCAATATTCTTAAGTTTATTGAGACTTGTAGCCTAACATGTGGTATATACTGGGTAACATTTTATGTGTACTTCAAAAGAATGTATATTCTGATCATTTGGGATAAAATACTCTGAACATATTAATTAAATCCATTAGGTCTACTCTGTCATTTAAGGTGGCACTTTCCTTGTTGATTTTCTATCTGGGGTGTTAAAGTAACCTATTATCATTGTATTACTGTCAATCTCTCCCTTTATGTCAAACAAGATTTTCTTTATATATTTAGGTGCTCCTAATGTTAGGTGCATAAATGTTTACAAGGGTTATATCATCTTGTTGGCTCAATCCTTTATCATTACATAATGGCCTTCTTTGTTTCTTATTATGGCCTTTGTTTAAAGTTTATTATGTCTGAAAGAAATATTGTTACCAGCTTTAGTTCATTTCCATTTACATAAAATATTTTTTTTCCATCCCATTACTTTCAGTTTATGTGTATCATTTGTTCTGAGGTGGGCCTCTTGTCAACAGCTTATATATGGGTCTTGTTTTCTATCCATTCAGCTACCCTGTGTCTTTTGATTGCAGCATTTGAGCCATTTATATTTAAAGTGATTATTGATAGGTATGAATATATTGCTATTTTATTATATACATTTATGTTCCTCTTTTTTTTTTTTTGTCCTTTTCCTTAAAGATGTCTCTTGTAATGTTGGTTTGGTAGTGATGAACACTTTTAGCTTTTCCTTGTCTGGGAAGCTCTTTATTTATCTTTTAATTTTAAATGATAGCTTTGTTAGGTAAAGTGGTCTTCATTGTAGGTCCATGCATTTCATCTCTGTGAATGTTTTGTGCCAGTCCCTTTTGGCCTGAAATGTTTCTGTTGAGAAGTTAGCCAACAGTCTTACAGAAACACCCTTGTAGGTAACTGTTTTTCTCTTACTGCTTTTAAGATTCTCTCTCTGTCTGTAAACTTTGCCATTTTTATTATGCCATGCCTTATGGTGGACTCTGGGTTCATCTTGTTTGGGGCTCTGCATTTCCTGGACTTGTGTATCTTTTTCCCTTACCAGGTTAGGGAAGTCTTCAGTCACTATTTCTTCAAATAGGTTCTCAATCTCTTGCTTTATCTCTTTTTTTCTAGTACTTGTATAATGTAAATGTGATTATGCTTAAACTATCCTTATTTTTTAAATTCTTTTTTTCTAGAGAAACAAGATGGTGGAGGAGTGAGTGAAAGTTACACTGACCTCCTCCCAGGACCAACCTGGATTTACAGCTAAATTGTGGATAAATCACCTGGAACAAACAACTGAACAATAGCTAGGGAGGAACCTTATAACCTTGGACAGACAGAAGAATCAGCTTTAGCACAACCTAACTGGTAAGGAGTGTGGTAGAGACTTGAGAAAGTGGGCAGGGAACCCATAGGCAGCAGCACCAGACAGATATTAAAATGGCCAGTTGTATCCCCCTGAGATGAGAGGGGTCTAAACTATAAGTGGGGATCTCCAGCCTACAGCACCAGAGCCCAAAAAGTACACAGATAACAGCCAGCTACAAAAAGCTGCAGGATTGCTTTCTGCCAGAGAGGGGCGACTGGAGACACAAAGAGCCATTTAAAGGGCCAATGCCTAAAGTTTTATTTGCAGCCATTTACCCTGGGTTTGGTGGAGGTGGGAGCAGAGTGGGCTGGAGACGCCTGGGCAGAGATTGGAGAGAGTAGGTGGTAGGATCCTGGTGCTGACTCCTCCCCCAGACAGCAGCAGCCATCTGGCTCAGGTAGACCACTCCACTTAGAAGGAGAAACATAAGAGGACCCAATAACCCCACCCCCAGGAGAGACTGTGCCCTTTCCTGTGATATCTCTAAGGTGGCCTGCTGAATGCAGAGTGACTAGATTAACAGCTGAAGGAGACAGCCACAGACAATAGATTCCTGGAAGTCTCAGACTGCCTAAGGTCAGACAGGGTCAACATATGACATCATCAGAGGCAGATCCAGAAAGAAAACAACAGCACTCTCCTACCATAGAAGCTCACACCACAAAGTCATGAAGTCAAGACAGATCAATTTAAAAAACAGAAGCAAAAGAAAAGAGCCTCACAAATAATGGGAAGAGAAACACCACCTCAGTCAAAGGGAAAGGAGGAATCCCCAGAAAAAGAACTAAATTAAATAGAGGCAAGTCAAGTATCAGAGATTAAGTTCCAAACAATGGTTCTAAGGAAGCTCAAAGAGTTCTGTGAGCTCAGAGAATTACAAAAAACTACACAGAAACTACAAGGAACTTACTGCAAAATATATCAACATGAAAAAGGACATAGAAACCATCAAGAAGAAGCAAGAGGAAATGAAGAATACGATTTCTGAATTGTAGAGCACAGTAGAAGGAATCAAAAGCAGGCTAGATGAAGCCAGGGATCAAATCAGCAGGCTGGAGGACAAGGTAGAAAAAAGTTCCCAGAAAGAGCGAGAAAATGAAAAAAGACTCAAAAAGAGTGAAGCAGCATTTAGGGAAATGCAGGACAACCTGAAACATAATAATATCCATATAATAGAGATGCCAGAAGGAGAAGAAGATGAGCAAGGGGTAGAGAACCTGTTTGAAAAGTAATGATGGAAAACTTCCCTAATTGGAAGAGAGAAAAAGTTTTGCAAGTCCAGGAAGCACAGAGGGTCCCATTCAAGAGGAACCCAATGAGGCCCACTCCAAGACACATCATCATTAAAATGGCAAATATCAAAGACAAACAGAGAATCCTAAAGGAAGCAACGGAGAAAGAAAAGAGGTAGTAACATATAAGGGAGTCCTGGTAGAGCTAGCAGCTGACTTCTCAACAGAAACACTACAAATCAGAAGGGAACGGCAAGAAATATTCTAAGTCATGAAAAGCAAAGGCTCGCCACCAAGGCTGCTGTACCCAGTAAGGTTCTCAATTAAATGGATGGTGAAGTAAGGAGTTTCCCAGACAAAAAAAGGCTAAAAGAATACACCTCCACCAAACCAGCATTGCAAAATATGCTAAAGAGACTGCTTGAAGAAGATGAAGTAGAAGAGTCCATGAGTACCCAGTTACTTTGACAGTCACCAGTACTAGATATTACCAATATTTTTAATGCTTATTAATCTGATTGTGACAATGATGTGTTATTTTGTTACTTTATTATTGGTTGAAACTAAACCAGGTTTTATATATTTCTTGCCTGTTTCTATTATTTTTAAAAAGCTTTAAATGACTTTTTGGAATTCTTTATCCACTTTTTGATTAAATGTTTGTAGAATTGTTGCCCTAAAAAAAGCAAAGAAAAGAAACTATTAACCCTTGTTTTAGATGCATTGCAAATACTTTCCTATTCTATTACTTGTCCTTTAACTTCCTTTATATGTTTATCACTATAGTGTCTTAATATAGTTTAATATAGTCTTAATATAGTTTAATATAGTCATATTGTCAATATTTTACTTTATAGCTTCTGGGTTTGAATAAGTCACTTCAGGGTAAGAAAAATATTATTTTGTATTTTCTCTGAAAACTCCTTAGATTTTACATATTGATTTTTAACTCACCTGAATATTTTTTGTATAATGTGTGAAATAGGGTTCTATATTTGCTTTATTTCAAGCAATAGTGGTCCATGTACCTTATTTGTTGAATTAGCCTCATTTTCCCCATTGATTGAAATATCAATTTAATCATATATTGCACTGTTAGATATATACATTTGTTTCTAGAATGCTTATTTTATTTCGTGGATACTTGAATATTGCTAAACTGGTGTCATGTTTTTATTGCAGAGACTTTTTAATGGATTTAAATTTTTTAATATTTTATAATGGATTTTGACATTAAAAAAGTAAATAAATAAAATCAATCTGCATTTAGAAAAAGAAAGAAAGTAAGAAGGAACTCCTACCTTCTGCAACAACATGGATGGAAATGGAGGATATTATGCTAAGCTAAATAAGCCAGTTGGTGAAAAACAAATACCATATGATCTCACCTATAAGTGGACTCTATTCAACAAAATAAACTGATGAAAAAAATAAACCACAAGCAAGGAAACATGGAGCAGACTGAAAGTGTTCAGAGGGGATGGGGAAGGAGGACAATGGTGGAAAGGAAAAGGGACTAAACAAAGAACATGTATGAATGACAAATAGACAAGGACAAAAGAGTGGAAATTGACTGTGGGAGAAGGGGGTGGGGTGGGACGGGTGGAGGAGGGCAAAGGGGGAAAATTGAGACAACTGTAATAATAAACATGATTTAGGAATTTAAAAAGAATAAATTAAAAAATTTTTTTTTATTCCTGCTCTCCTTGGGTGTTTTTTGCTCCTTTGTCTCCAAAATTGCTGATTTGATTCTCTGCTTCATCTACATTGCTGTTGATTTCATCTAGGGTGTTCTTCATTTTAGATATTTTATTCTTCATTTCTGACTGGTTTTTAATATGGTATCTATGCCATTTTTTATCCTTACTATCTCTTTTTTTAACTTCTCACTGATCTCATCCATTCTCTTCTAAGTTTGTTAAGCACCCTTACAATCATAGTTTTGAACTTTGTATATGGTACATTGCTTGCCATTATTTCATTTAGTTTTTGGTTGTGGGGGGGATTTCTCCTGTTCTTTCATTTAATACATGTTTATTTATTTCATCATTTTGGCTGCTTCTATCACAATATTGTTTATATGTGGGTACATGCATGTGCAAACTCAAGTTAGCCTAACCAATATGAAAAATTAGCATTTGAAGCACCCTCAGCAAGAATCTAACTTCAGTGGTGGTTCCTCAGACATTTTGAATGTCACTATTAAAGTCAAACCATAAGTTTTGTAAATTTTCAAAACAGAAACAGATTCTTTTTATTATTAAAATTAGTGGTGTTCAGATATGCTATAATCCAAAATGAGTGCATGGACTCATACCCTTCCACCAAGGGAGCCAATTACCTAATTTTTTTGATTCTCAGGTCCCACAGCTCCTGTGATGGAGGGGCTCTGTCATTTGACACAATCCTATAGTCAGCTAGTTCAGCCAACAGTGGATTGTGGATTTATCCTGTTTTAGGCAGAGTGAATATTTTATGCAAGGTGTTTATGCAAGACACTAAAGGCAGACTCAGACTTTCCATAGCTTAAAAAAATATTCACTTCCACTTTTCATGCTTATTTGCAATTACACACATGTGTGTTTGGCAGAATTTTGTCTAAGTTTTGCTCACCTTAGGACTTATAATTTGGCAGCCAGAATGAGAGATTGAGGGTACACCTGAAGGCTGGAAATAATTATGAAAACAATCCAACTATTTTGCACAGCCAAATGGGTTTAGGGTATTTACCATGTAGTAGTTTCTTTGTTCTACAATTTATAAAACTAGTGTTCTCAGGAACACTTTTTGGGAAAGTGCAGCATTAACTCTCAATCAGAAAGCTAATTTCTTATCCTGCATTTGCATCAGCCTGGAGTAGACAGGGACAGGTGACCTAGTTTTTTGTTTTTGTATGTTTTGATGTTCTGATCTGTGATACAATCTGTAAGATAAGTGTTGGAGAAGCATCACAATGAAATTTCATTTGATTTTGCATTTAATTAACTTCTTTTATTGAAAAGAGTAAATTAAAGAAGTTTGGGGAAAATGAAAGACATGATCATTTCACCCATGCATTAATAGCAGATATGTGGATGAGAAATGAAGCACTTAGTCATCATCTGGTGTTTCTACATGTTTAAATGCTTCCTATTTATTGAGTGACATTTAGACGACTGACTAAAAATTTCATTTTCAGAATCATAATGCTATAAGATACATCTTAAGGTAGAAACTCCTTTGTGGTGAGAAAATTCACTGGTTTTCTGTGCCATCTACAACCAACATACATCTAGTAATCAAAAGGAGAGCTGCATGAAATAAATACAGTAGTTGACTCATGCCCAAATCCTTTTGAAAAGAGGAAGTGGAGCTGTTCTGCTCTTTGACACACAAAAGCACATTGCTTAGTGATGGATTCCACAGAAGAAGCAAAATCCAAACAAAGCAACATATTTTTGCTCTAACCTACATACAATGTAAGTGAGATTTCAAGTATGCAAATAGTGGGAGGAAAGAAATGCATTTTCACTACCCCCATTACTGAATATTGTTTAGAATATGAGTAGTAATTGTCTGTGATTTGGACAATTAGTATGCACCACTTATTTCTTCTTTCTTTTCAGCATTAGAGTCTCAGTCTTATTTTCTCTATATTTTTTTATTTGTTTTCTTTCTATAAAAGGTGGGTTAGGGAACAAGAACTAGATCCATCTCCCATCATCCCAAGCCATCAAGGTGAAATATAATAGCAGTTCTGTCCATCTGGACCAGTTGTCTATTTTTAGACATCTGGTAAGAGTTTCTCATGTCTATCATTTGAAAATCATTTTGAAGCAACAACTGGTTCCATCCATTTAGTCTTCTGGTCCAGGCACTAGTGGAATCGGTACCATTTTCTAGCAATTTCTGCAAAGCAGACACTCGAGTCTCAATTCATAACTCTGATGTTGAAAACCTAGCTTTTCCCCCTTCACCAAGGCCTACTATGAGTCCAGTTATCAGTCTAACCAACTCTCTTCATGCTTAGACAGGAACCTTGTTTAAGTTGTCTGTATGCCTCCCTCCACCCCTTCCCAGGACCTGGGCTTGTGCTCTGTCCAAGTAGGTTCTAGGTGTTTGATGACTAGTTAAATACTTTTGCAGGACTGTTAAGGACACTATGAAGAGGGTGGGAAAATGGCTTTTCTGGAGTTGCACATCAGAGAGGAGGCTTGGCTCTACTGGCTGGAATGAAGAAACGTGGGAGGACGAAGGATGTTTGAAAAACTGGAGGAGGAAGGCATTAGGGAAAAAAGGAAATGCAAAAGAGAATTTTGTATTCTGTCTTTGGAGTTAAATTCAAGACTAGAAACCTCAAGACCTCAAAAGTAATACCACCTCATTAGCATCTTGGAATGCACTGTCCAATGTGGTAATCTGCAGCCACATCTGACAATTTAAATTAATATTAAATAAAATTAAAACTTCAGTTCCTGAGTCACACTAGCTACATGTCCAGTGCTCAGAAGCCACATATGACTAGTGATGGCTGTAGAGGACAGTACAGACATGAAATATTTCCATCAGCTCTGAAACTCTGTTGAATAGCATTGTTCTAGGGGATGATAACGTCTTCATTTTGTTTCACGCCTTGTTCATTCATTCTACAAATACTGAGTACCTACTTTGTTCTTGGCACTGCACTGAGAAATCTCAGAAATGTTTAAGAGCATAGACTCTGGAAAAGCCTGCTTCAGCAGCTCACTCACTGTGTAATCTTGGGCAAGTCTCTTAACTTCCCTTTGCTTTAGTTTAATCATCTGTAAAAGGAACATAATAAAATTATATGAAGATTAAATGAGTGTGTTTGTATGTGTATAAGTATAAATGTACATATGTGTGTATATATGTATAAACGTGAACATATATGTGTATGCATGTGTATATATATTCATATGTATCTTAGAAGAGTAGTCCTACCACATTCAGTACTTGGTAAGTGGAAGCTCTTAACATTAGTACTAGGTATTTATTACAGAATGATGAACGAAACAACTGTGATTCTTGCTGCTTTGGAATTCACCATTTAGTGGGGACAGCAGATAGTAATTTATTAAACTAATAATTACAAACTACATAAAAAATACAAAGGGAATAAATAGTATGAAGCAATAGAGAACAACAGAGGAAAAGCTACCTGGAAAGCTCCTTAGAGCAGGTGACATTTAAGCTAAAGAGAAAGAGAGAGAGAAGAAATGAGAGCGATGCAAAGGGAGAAGGAAGAATGAGGACCTCAGGTAGAGAAAATCACACTATGAAAGAGGAAAATGTGACTATAACAGAGTGGGCACCAGAGGGGCTCCAGATAAGTTTAGAAGGAGAAGTAAAGAGCAGCCACTTTATACAGGGCTGAAGCCAGTGATAAAGAGCATGCCAGGAGACATATATTTATATTATGTGTAAAATGATCACTCTGGGGGCTGTGTGAGGCACAAACTGGAGGGGGAGGAGGAATGAAAGCAGAGTCCATTAGGAGCCTATTTTAAGAGACTAGGAAGAAGAGAATGATTTAAACTCAGTCAGTAGGCATGGAAGTGGAGAGAAATGAACAGTTTCTAAATATATTTGACAGGTAGAATTAATGAGACTTGCTGATGGATTACATATGGTTGATAAAAGGGAGGCATCCAGGTTGATGGTCCAGTTTTTGACTTGATTAACTGGGTCAATGGTAGTTTCATTTCCTAAAATAAATGTAGAGAACATCTTTGAGGAAGAAAAACTAAAACTTCTTGATGACAAGTAGTCTGCTTGTTATGGAACACTGGTGTCCAGATGAGAGGCTGGGTTGGAGATAGGCACATGGGCATCCTTATCTTATTGATGATACTTAAGAGATAAAATAAGAGACCAATTTCTGGAATGATGGAGTAGAGAGCACAGCAAACTATCTGCCCAACAAAATAACAATTTAACTGAAGAAAAACTATCTATGTAGTTATATATACCTATCTATATCTATAATCTATCCATCTAATAAAATTATATAAATATACAATATTACATAAAATGTATACAAACTATATAAATATATAAATCTCACTTAAAGACCTTAAAGCCTCTGGACATTATCCTAAGCAGTAAGTGGAGAAATAGTTTTTCAAATAAATTTACTAAATCTCAGTAGGAATGCAATCTGTAGTATCTGAGCCATGACACACCTCTCTCAACTAATCTATGGAATCACCATGAAAGGAAGATTCCATACTAGCACTTTTCAACCTCCCCCAAAACCCCATGTTGCAGAAGCTCTATTAAGAGAGGGCTAAGGATCTATTTCCCTACCTAGCCTCAACTTGTGGGATATGCCAGATATGACACCCAAAAATCTGGACTTGAGTCATTATTGAGCAGCTTCCTGGTATAGCAGAAACCCCATGACAGGAGGGCCAAGCCAAGAAGAACAGGGACCACCACCTTCCCCTAATGCCTACTTAGAAAACAGGGGTATAATCCCAGGAGAAGTGGGCCTCTTTCTTCATTCTGAACTCTTGTGCAGTGAAATAGAACCTCAGTCCAGAGGGAGAATGAGGCCACTGCAGCTCTTCCCAAAGAGAGTGACCCTATTTAGAAAAAAGCATGGTAAATTCCTCGCCCATGGTATTAGCAAAAACATGGGAGATCTTGGTGGAGAGCTGACCAGAGGATGCTCATAGTTCCACAATATTGGTAGCAATGAGTAAAAAAGGTAGAACAATCAGAAGTTTAACAGAAATAACCATGAAAAGAGACAACCAAGAAATGCTCTCCTTGGATTACAGAGGTTGGGAAGGCCATACACGAGTAATGGACTGCACTCACTCAGGAGCAATGAGAACAGGACTTTAGATCAGATTTGAAAATATTTCCCAAGCTTCACACAAATCCAACACAGAGGGTGCAAGCTGGCACTGGCACTAGGGACTTAAGGGTAACTTTTAACCAAACACTGGCTGAATGGTAAGCTAGTCTAACTCAGGAGCAAATCCAAATAAGGTAGCCTTAAAAATAAAAATCTCATATATCTCTGACAGTCTGAAACTATGTGTATGACCAAGGCTGTACTCTCTCAGGAGTGAATGGAGAAAGAGAATTAATCAAAGTTTCTAGTCCCTGGATGAACAGGAGGCAAAAAATGTAAATTCCTTTACCTTTGAAAGTAGCCTGGATGGTATTCATACCTCCAGTGGGGGAGACAAAATTATAATTGCCAACAGAGCTTAAGCATAACTTTTGACCAATAAGAGATTTATGCCAACCCATGATTGAAAGCTAAATAGCCAATTTAAAAGGAAAAAAAAAAAAAAAAGAGTCTCTGGAGGAGCCAGAAATTGAACACTGGAGTGAAATAGACTTCACAGAGTTAGTTCAGCCACATAACTAAACAAATAAATAAATGAAATGGAAAACAAAAGCAACAATATCAACCTCTGGGGACAGGGACAGACCTGGAATCAATATCCAAAGTTGTTACAATATATCATCTCAAATGTCCAGTTTTTAACAAAAAAAAAAAATGCAGGCTATTTAAGGAAAAAGAAAAGTATGACCTACACAACAGGAGAAAAAAGCAGGCACTAGTAACTATTTTGAAGGAACCCAGATGTTAGACCTACTAGACAAAGACTTTAAAGCAGCCATTATAAATGTGTTCAGAGAACTAAAGAAGAACATGTCTAGAGAATTAAAGAGATATGAGACAATATCTCTTTTAATAAAGAATATTGATAAAAAATAAGAATTATAAAAATGAGCCAAATAGAATTGATGGAATTGAAAAGCATAATTAACAGAATTGAAAAATCCACCAGAGGAGTTCAAAAATAGATTTTATCTGGTAGGGAAGAAAAGATCAACAAATGTGATGATAATTAAAAGAGATCACCCAATCTGAAAAACAGTGAAAAAAATAAACAAAAATGAACACAGAATCTGAGAAATGTAGGCCATCATTAAACAAATCAACATATGCAATGGAAGTACTAGAAGAAAAAGAGAAAAGAAGGCAAAAAATATATTTTAAAATAGCTGAACACTTCTCAAATTTAACGAAAAAATCTACATATTGAAGAAGTTCAATAAATAAGATAAACATGAATAGATCATATTCATATTCATGTGATCAAATAGTAAAATATTTGACAGTCAAATATTAAGAGAACATCTTAAAAGTTAACTCATCACATACAAGGGACCACCAACAATATATACAAACTACTTTTGATCACAAACAGTGGGGGCCAGAAAGCACTAGGATGGCAAACTTAAAGTAATGAAAAAAAAATTGTCAACCAAGAATCAGCAAAACTATTTTAAAGTTGAAGGTAAAATTACTAAAGGAAGTTTTTCAGACTGAAAAGAAGTGGCATCAGACAATAAGTTGAATTCATACACACACACACAAATCAAGGAGTATCAGTAAAGGTAATTTTAAAAGACAATGTAGAGTGGTGTCTTGGGAAGTGATTGAGTAGGAAACTCCAGGAACTAATCCTACCATTGGGAAAAAAAATACTATTGAGAAGGCACAAATAGAAGCAGCTGTTTGGAAAAACTGGAGTCTAGTTAAACACTGGTAGCATCCAGGGGAGTGCTTAATGATGTAAGAGGTTGGTAACTTTTAGTAGATTTCTCATTTTACAGTGAAGCTACCATCTTCCATTCTTCAACCCTGCAACAGGTGGATATGGAGATGACAGCCTATATTCCTGGTGTGCCTTGAAGCTGTCGGGCTGAACTAAAGCACATTGTCCTCCAAGGATCAGGGACTCTGTGTAGATCTGCCTGGCAGTTTACTAAGGGACTAATGCAGGAGTTGACCATTGTTTCAGTCTTCTCAGACTGAAGCAGCTTACCTGACAGTATCTGTCAAGGGAGAATCAAAGAACAGAATGTTTTTCTCCCCATTTCTTTATTATTGGATCCATGCACTTAAAAAATTCTGTTAAGCCATTACATGATAGCTGAGATAACAAGACAGAGACTTCAATGAGCAGCCACACATAACAAGGAGTATAGTTCTTCCAAAAATAGTTTAAAGAAGCCATTAAAACAATTAACACACCTCTACAAGCAACATCTCCTCCTGGAGAAGGATAATCTGATTTTCAGTTACCACATTATGTTATTGGAAATGTCCAGTTACAAATCATACAAAAAAATCAGATATGTATGGTCTGTTCACAGGGACATTGGACATACCAAACAAGACTTAAAATTAACTGTTAAGAAGTTCTCTTTTTTTTACATTAATGATAGAAATTTATTAATTGCATCAAAAGTCTCAGTATAATCATCTGAATATAATAATAAATTCCAGAACAGATTAATGACTTTTATTTTCCCTTACTTAATAAGAGCCATTGTTTTATATCTTCTTGTAGGTTAGTAATCAATTTGGGGGTTTTTTTGGTTTTTTTAAATTAATTAATTTATTTTTTCAAATACATTTGTCTCCGCCTTCCCCCCACTACATTCCCTCCTCCTTTCCCCTCTCCCTCCCTCAATTTTTCCCCATTTTGGCTTTGTCTATGAGTCCTTTCTCTATGTTCCTAGCAAGAAGTTCTCTTTAGGCCTTTGTGCATGTGTTCCTTCAACTCTTCACATATATTAACACAGTTAATTTTAAGTCTTGTCTGGTATGTCCACTGTCTGTCCATTATTTTCCCCTGTGCCAATTCAAAAGAACCTATGCACCCAATGTTGGACCCAATGCACCCAATGTATGTTACATTTACATAATGGAATACTATGCAGCAGAAAGAAAGAAAGAACTACTACCCTTCATGACAGCATGGATGGAACTAGAGAACATTATGATAAGTGAAATAAGCCAGAGGGTGAGAGACAAATACCATATGTTCTCACCTATAAGTGGAACCTAACCAACAAAACAAATAAGCAAGGAAAATATGACCAGCAACATTGAAAGAAAAAAGAAACCAAAAGAGTCAAGAGGAGAGGAAGGGGCGTGGGCAAGGAAAGGGAAGGGAAGGCTCCAGTCAAGGAACATGTAAAAAGGACCCATGGACAAAGCCAAAGTGGAGAATGATTGAGGGAGGAAGGTGGGGGATGGGGGCAGGGGAAAGTGGTTGTGGGAAGGTGGAGACAAATGTATTTGAACAAAAAATAAAAATTAAAAAAAAAGAAATATCAACGAAAACATGAAATTTTTAAAAGGAACCAAATAGAAATGCCAAAAAATACAAAAGTTGAAATAAAAATTAACTAAAGGGTTTTAATGGTACATTTAAACAGCCAGATGAATCTGCAGACTTGAAGATAAGAAAATTGAAAATACCAAGTCTGAGAAGAAAAAAGAAAAAAAAATTAAGAATAATGAACAGAGCTGAAGGGACCTATGGGCATCATGAAGAGTACCACCATATACCTTATGGACGTCCTAGAAGGAAAAGAAAGGAGAAGAAATTATTTGAATAAATAGCACACTAAACCTTCTAAATTTGATGAAATATGTAAATATTCATAACTAATAAACTCAAAAACTCCAAGTGTAATAAATACAGAGACCCACACCAAGAAACATTCTAATGAAACTATCAAAAGCCAGGACTCCAATTTTTCTTGAAAGTAGCAAGAGAGAAGTGACCTGTCACACATGAGTGATTTTCAATAGGATTAACAGCCAATTTCTCCTCTGAAATCATGGGGGCCAGAAGACAGTGACATGATGTATTTATAATGCTGAAAGAAAAAAAGATGTCAACCAAGAGTTCAGTATCTGGCAAAACTATCATTTACTAATGAAGAAAAAAAATAAACACCTTCCAAAACAAAGCTAAGGGAGTTCACCACTTTTAGGCCTGCCCTAGCAGAAATATTAAAAGGAGTACTATAGGCAGAGTCCTATCACAGCAAAGATAACTACATAAGAGCTAGTATTACTGGTGTTTTGTTTGTTTGTTTGTTTGTTTGTTATTTCCCTTTTGCTTCCTATATGATTTAAAAGACAAATGCATAAGACATCATATAAATCTATGCTAATAGGCACATAATATACAAAGATGTAATTTGTGACAATAACATGAGGTAAGGTAAAGAATTTAATTGAACCAGATTTAATGTATACTAATAAAGCTAAGTTGGTTTACTGACTATTTTAAGCCCATTGTTGAGACCCGCTACTCAGAAAAAAAAAGATTTAAAAAAAAAACTATCACTGCTCATTGACAATGCACTGGTCACCCAAGAGCTCTGATGGAGATGCAGAATGAGATTAATGTTCTTTTCATGCTTATTAACATAGCTTCCATTCTACAGCCTTCAGATTAAGTAGTAATTTCAACTTTTAAGTAATATTATTTAAGAAACACATTTCATAAGCTTATAGATGTCATAGGTGTGATTCCTCTGATGGATCTGGGTAAGGTAAATTGAAAAATTTCTTAAAAACACACCTGATTCATGGGAAGAAGTCAAATTTCAGCATTAACAGGAATTGAGAAGTTGATTCCAATCTTCATGGATGACTTTGAGGAGTTAAAGACTTTAGTAGAGGAAATGACTGCAGATATAGTGGAAAGAGCAAAAGAATTAGAATTAGAAGTAGAATCTGATGATGTTAGTAAATTGTTTTAATCTCATGATAAAACATCAATGGATCAGGTGTTGCTCCTTATAGATAAACAAAAAAACTGTTTTCTTTAGATTGAGGCTACTCCTAATGAAGATGCTATGATGGTAGTCAAAATGACAACAACAGATTTTAGAATATTACATAAACTTAGTTGATAAAGCAGTTGCAGTTGATAAAGAGTCTGAGAGGATGGGTTCCAATTTTGAAAGAAGTTCTGCTTTGGGTAAAATCAGCTATCAAACAGCATTGCATGCTACAGAGAAATTGTTTGTGAAAGGTGGAGTCCATTGATGTAGCAAAACTTCATTGTTGTCTTATTTTAAGAAATTGTCATAGCCACCTCGACCTTTAGCAACGACCACCCTAATCAGCCAGCAGCCATTAACACCAAGTCAAGGCCTTTCACCAGAAAAAGTTTATGACTCACTAAGGGCTCAAATGGTGGTTAGCATTTCTTAGCAATAAAGTTTTTAAAAATTAGACTTATGTACACATTTTAGACAGAGTGCTATTAAAAACTTAATAAACTATAGTACAATGTAAATATAACTTTTATATGTATTGGGAAACAAAAAAAATTCATGTTAGTCACTTTATTGCAATGATTGCTTTATTGTGGTAGCCTTGAGCTGATCCTACAATACCACTGAGTTATGACTGTATTAAGAAAAATGAAAGAAATTGAAAGAGAGAGAGGATAGAAAGAAAAGGTGTTCATAGTAAGTTTCAGTGCCATTATTTATAACATCACTACTTTAGTTTTTTTTTCCTATGGTGCTAATCAGCTGTATAAGTAAATCTGATAGACACTATTCAAAAAGAGAAAATAAATTTATTTTCTGACAATATAGGCAAAATATTTTCTCACAAACAATATCTATTCTTGCCTATATCTGGTTTCTTCTTGTACATTGGTATTTTTAGTTTATTAATATTTTATTAAAGTATAATACCATTCTTTTTTTCAATGATATGAATCAGCTTACCACAATCCATTTATTTTTGGTATAAATGAAGGAAAACAGTTAAATTTTTAAAAATCATTCTAACAAAAACAATTTATTTTGATTAGAACCTAATCTTATCTTGAGTTTTCCTCATTATATTGTAAGTTATTTATCCCTCAGATCTCTAGTTATTAATACATTAAGCTAAAAATCATTAATTGAGTCCTGCCTCATTATAAATTGCCATAACTAGCTTTCCATGCTGGAGTTTTACACTGAAAATAGCTTCTGGGGAATGATAACATTTTCTTTAACTGCTCATGTTTTCTCCACTCAACATCTTACAAGTCCCCAGATCAGAGTGATTCCTGAGTACTGTTTGGCCATTCAAAAAAAATATCATTGCATATTGTTTTAAACAATCACCTTAAGAGCAAAAGCATGTCATCTTCTCAAGTGGTTTTCCACCATCATTAACTGTTTATTCTTTCCAATAACCTTATGGCATAGGCCATGGTAAAGGAAGTAGAAATACAAGAAAAAGATTCTACAAAAAAAGGTTTTCAATGGTTACACGTTACCAATGCTGTGTTCTGATGGGAACAAATGCTTTTCAATGATTCATCTCTTTTGATGATCAGTTACACCTTAGCATGGCTGATCAGATTAATAACGCTCCTTATATTGCTGGAGAATCTGAGACTGAGTTGACAGGAACAAAATGCTTTCCTTCTCATTTCAGTCAAGCCAATCAGCTACAGGCCTCCACAGGGTGATAAAATTGGCAGAGTGGTGGTGTCAGGTGTTCCACTTGTCCTTCCAGGGAGGAAAATCATCCTTGGGCTCTCAGAATCACAGCTTCTTATAACTTAAAAGGAACAAATTGCATGGGCTCTTAACCTCATCTTGGATCACGAACCCTCCGAGCATCTGAGACAAGCTATGTATGGCATCTCTCTCAAAAATAAAAATTGAAAATAAACACACACACAAACACTTCCTCATATTAGAGTCCATTGATAAAACTTACCCTGCCTTTTCAAGTGAGGAAAAACAGACCCAAGTTAAATGCACAAGTTCACATAGCTCCCAACCTGGTCCTCTTCAAATTATTCATTGCTGACCCTTGAGATGACTGAGGTAACTTCAGGTCTTCTTCTTCTATTCTGCAATTATAAATAGCATTCAGTGATATTCATTGAGGTTTTCCATGTTCCAGGCACTGTGTTACTCATTTTTCTCTTCCATAGTACAGGTGTCAAAACCAAAGAAGAGTCAAATGGTAGTCTTATCTGTTGATCTTACCTGTTGGTAAAATTCTAGAGAACATTGTTTTGTCTTTTCTTTTCATCAGATGAAGATAACAGACCTCTAAAACCATTCTAACTCTACTCAAAACTTTTCTTGTTCCTTCTGTGCCCTTCAGACCAAATCCAGTTCCTTGCCCAGTATTGAAGGCCCATGCATACATAGGAACTTAGGTCCCTTAGGTTTACTTTTCCAGATCCCTTTGCTCAAAACTAGCCATTCTATCCACTCTGCACCAAATCATTTTAAAAAATACCAAACAGTACAATTGTTCATTCAAGCAATTCTCACCCTGAAATTTACTTACATTTCCATCCGTCCTTCAAAGCCTGGGTCATACCACCCTTCCTCCCTGAATCCTGATTACCTAACTTAAAATCCCCCTCATTCCCTTATTAATTTTTACAGCTCATATGGCTATGCCCAGTTGGAGGCTGATGGTTGATGGATTTTTATCTCTTCATGCATACATGACTTACCATTGCTAATATATTTAACTTTATTTGAGGACAGCTAGTATGCCTATGGTTCATTATATATCCTGCCTCACTTGATAGATTAGTTCAATTGAGGGACTGATAAAAATGGCCTCCCTTCAAAGAAATCCCAAATTATTTCTATTTTTAGTAGTTGACTGTTAACAGAAAGCCGTCTATCCACATATTGAAATCCTTGAATTTGCCTTGATTACGGGTCTTTTTGCCAAAAATTCTCTCATTCTTATTTTATTTCAGAGTCCAGAAAATCTTGGAAGGCTGCCGTATAGGATGATGGAATGAAAATCCAGACCAAATCAACCAGACATGGGTTCCTTCTATAAATGAACATTCCACAGCTCAGGACAGAGCATCTTCCATTTCACTGCTCAGCCCCTAAATGCCTCCTGGTTATAATTAAGTACTTCAAAGTTTTCCAAACACTCTTTTAGAAATGACTGCCCCAAATACAAAATGATGTCCAATTAGTTGTAAATCATCACATGGCAGGGAGGCAGAGGCCCGGAAAGCAGTCATCAGCACTTGAACTAATCAGAAAGTCTAGTCTCTTAATGAGGATTTTCATTTGTCATTCTAGCCACTGAATTCTCAAGTGGCCAATTTGCTCCCTATTGGTAATCAACTAGTTATTTTTACTCTCTTTCCCCTCTCTGGGACTGTCAGACTCTTTGGAGTAATTCATCACCCACATGGACCTAACCTTTCTGTGGTGGGAAGTGGAGGAGGGAAGCTATTATCCAGGAAAAGATAAGTTGAAAGCTGTTTCACTGTTTGTGTTTGATTTTTAAACAATGATTGCCTCATGAGGTCAGTAAAGTAATGACACAACTGGGTGAGAGTGAGACAATGAAAGCTTCAGGGGTAAGAGCATTATGCGATGGAAATGATCCCCTGCTGTGAAGTTTGTTCCTCTGAAATGACTTCTTCTTAGATTGTCTTTACAACCCCCCAAAGGAGCATCATCTTACATTCATTACTTAAGTTTGCAAAGGAAGCTGCCTATATGAAAGTTGTAAACCCAGAAAGGAGAATTTTAAATATGTATAATGCATTGGTGGTAATTCTAAGCAACTTTACCCCACCAAAGTGGAGGAAGGTGGCCTTTGAAGGCTGTTTTGTCTGAGTCAGGAAACCAGTCTGTTCTTCCATTTGTTCCTGCCAGGTCTCCTGGTTTTCAACATCTCACTCTGGTTTGCCTGCTGCCCTCTTTTCCTTCCTCCACGTTGCTATCTCTGCCTCCAGTGAAATCATTTCCAAACATGGTTTTAGGGTTTCAATTTTTCTGAGTTCACCTCAGGTACTATGAGAAGGTTGACTCCACCACTTATTGCAAGTAAAATTCTGGTGTAACTACATTTTCTAATTAGTGTCTAGTTTGGTCTCCTCTCAGGTTTTCCTCAATTTCTCTGAAGAACCTAATATCAAACCCTCAAGGCTGTCTATACTCACTGCAGCCAAAAGGTTATATTTTCAACTTCCATGTTCAGCCTTAAGAAAGATGTTAGTGTGGCACACATTGGCATTTTCTTGGCATTTCCTTTGCTTATATCAAACTCTTTAGTTTGTGGGTGAAAAGGGGGCCACCTACTAAACCCGAAAAGCTCAGGGGCAGCTTGTGTCATGGCTTTAAAAAGTCAGAGGCCTAAAATTAACCACAGGAGATGGTCTGAAATGAAAACTCTTTAACTAAAGTGGTTCCTGGCTGATATTCATTTCTTAAGGCTGTGTTTTTCCCTAACAAAGATCAATCTTTACCTTAATTGAGACTATTGTCTTTTTGCCTCTAGGATAATACACCTGATAACCCTTCGCAATAACAGTAGTTTCCCTTTTTCCAGACCCCTAAAACACAGCCACCACACCAGAAACCACAAATACCATCATTGTTATTGTTAGCATGTTAATTGTTGACTGTTAGCCATCCTGTACCCACCTATGTAAAAGAAGTATGTGTCTATCATTTTGCTTTTTATCCAATCCCAGAGGTGTCCTTGCTTTGCTTCCTCTCACCTCCCTAATCTACCACCAGTGAAAGTCATATAACCCCCTTACGTCTTCCCCTTTGATTTGTATGTATAAAATAAGTGGTAAAACTGCCATTTTCCAGAGCATTTTCTCAATCCATTGAAGTTTTGTTTTCTGGCAATTGTTGTCAGTTTGGCTCAAATAAACTCATCAAAATTCTTAGAGGTTTGGATATTTCTTATGCTGACAATTCCTTGGAAGAAAGCTGAGAGTAGAATGGCCCTTCTCACCATTTCTTGAAAGACTCTGAATTGGGGCAGCAACATGATCTGAATCTTAAAATGCTTCTCAGACACTTTCTTGTATCCTTTATGCTTCATATAAACATCCACATATGTAACTTCATTTTTAGTTGTGTCTATCTCCAAGGAGAACTGAAAGAGACTGAGAAAGCATGTTTACACACTCCATATTGAGTTTGCTCAGTTTTTATCTGCTAATTCCCTCAATGCATGGTTGTTTCACAATGGGTTATGATATCACCCAGCAGCTGTCTGTGACTAGAAACTAAAATGTTTGTAGAGTTTCAGTCTCTTGTCTTACCTGCTTAAATCTGTCTCTTTTCCAAAATACCAAAACAATGAAGGAATGGTTGGCTTCCTTCAGTGAGCAATTATTTCTGTCACTTTAAATGAATTGTTTTACAACTTCTAATGTTTTGTTGTAACTGTCCGTAATTCTAAATTTGCTTTCAAGAATCATTTACTGTAATTATATCAACATGAGGTCTTATATTTGGTATTTAGTGAAACAGGAAAATTTACTTGTAAAAAATTGGTTTCCATCAGCAATTTGTGAGTAGGAAACATGGGGAAGAATTATGCTTTATCTGCCCAGTGTGCCTAGGTTGACCTGAACGAGAACTTCAATGTCTCACATGGTGCCTATTTGTTGATTAACACCAGGAGTGACTGAACACAATAAGCAGAGACTCTGTGCCACCTTCTACATAAGTAATCTGGTTATTTACTGATGTCCCTATTACAGGCACAAGGCTTGTGTGCTCGATGCTTCAAAAGAAAGGCCAATATTCAATGGATAAGTGGTTTGGCATAAGGAAAGGTTCATTGATTGAGAAGGCCTAGCTTGAGAAATTGGAAGAAATAATTCTTAAAACCATCTGAAAAGAGATCAAAATTTGAGTGTCTTCCATATCAAGGGAAGGGAGGTGAGTGAGGTGAATAGGTGGATTGGGACTGTAGACAGTCTGGAAATGAAAAGAGGTCCAAGGATAAGTGGGAAATTTTTAGATCTCTTTATTCCTGGTTGACCTCTACGGATCTGAATTGGTTCTGGAGTCACTATTTTGTGCATATTTCCTCACCTCTTCCCTGACAAAGGGGCTGCTCAAACCTCAAGGAGATTCTCTAATTAATCAGTAAGCATATCTGAAAGGAGTACTGAAGAGTTAAAGATTTTAGCCTTAGCTGATGGGTTTAAGCAACTAATGCATGGGGAAAGCTGCTATTCCAGGAACTGGAGTGTGCGACCTGCATGACTCCAGGAGGGTGACAAGCAAATCAGCTTATGTGCTCCAAGTCATCTGCAAGCAATGGAGCTGGTATTTGAGTTGTTAATCAACAGATAAATAAGTAACAGGAAAATAGCACAGAGTGGACTCTTATCTGATTAACCTGTCTTCTGAACCCTTTACCTACCCTTTCTTCCCCTTATAAAAAGGTTGGCTTGAGATGAGATGTTAAGACAGTTTTTGAGGGTAATAATGCTCCATCTTCTCAGATTGCTGGCCATTTGAATAAAACACCCATAAAGATTCAATCATTTTCTCTAGTTATTGGTTCTGGAAGTGACAGGCAGCATGAATGTTGACTTTTCCACTTTCATATCTGTAGCAGGAGCTATTTGCCTGAAGGCCACCAGAGAGAAAAAGCATTTTACTGTTACATCTCTTGGTCTTACTTTTATAAAAATATAGCTTTCCTCCCACCAGCACTAAAATTCACTTTCTCACTAAAATTTTGATATATGAGAGAAACTTTCTTTTCTACTTTTCTTCTATCCAATCCTTTCTTGAGTCTCCATCACCATCACAATATTCTGTTTCCCAGTCCTGGTTCTTTTCCCTATTTTCAACATTGTGTTAACTCTATTTATTCCCTCTCAATGTAAGAAACATCCAAACCTATAAGAATTTTTATGCATTTATTTGAGCCAAACTGATAACACTTGCCAAGGAGCAAAACCTCAATAGATTAAGAAAATGCTCCAAAAAATGGCAGTTTGGCACCTTATTTTATACATTACAATAAAAAAAGAAGATGTAAGTGGGTTACATGAAATCCACTGATGATAGACTAGGGAGGCAGGAGAAAGCAAAGGGGAAGGGACCTCTGAGGTAGGAGAAAAAGTAAAATGATAAACACATACTTGTTTTACACAGACGGGTATAGGATAGTTAACAATTAACATGATAACAATAACAATGAGGGGATTCATGGCCTCTCTCTGGTGCAGTCTTATGCTTTGAGGGGTCTGGAAAAAAGAAATTTGATATTCAAAATGTATGTTATTATAGGTGCAAAAAGACAATAGGCAGGCTCAATTAAGGTAAAGATTGAATTTTTTTAGCAAACAAAAAATTTATTTACTATAATTTCATTTTGACCTTCAGAATTCTTTTTTTCCCCCGACTTTGCCTTTGTCCATGGATCCTTTATATAATGTTCCTTGACCTTTTCTTTCCCTTTCTCTGTCCCTCCCCTCCTCCCTTCTTTCTTGATTCTATTGGTTTCTTTTTTTCTTTCAATGTTGCCGTTCATGTATTCCTTGCTTGTTTGTTTTGTTGGTTAGGCTCCACTTATAGGTGAGAACATATGGTATTTGTCTCTCACCCCCTGGCTTATTTTGCTTAGCATAATGCTCTCTAGTTCCATCCATGCTGTCACGAAGGGTAGTAGTTCGTTTTTTCTTTCGGCTGCATAGTTCTCCATTGTATAAATTTACCATAGTTTTTTGATCCACTCATCTACTGATTGGCATTTAGGTTGCTTCCAACACTTGGCTATTGTAAATTGTGCTGCTATGACCATTGGGTGCATAGGTTCTTTTGAATTGGCGTTTGGGGATTCTTAGGGTATAGTTCCAGCAGTGGAATCACTGGGTCAGAAGGCAGTTCCGTTTTTAGCTTTTTGAGGAAACTCCACACTGTTTTCCACAGTGGCTGCACCATGAGTCTGCATTCCCACAAAGAGTGGACTAGGGTTCCCTTTTCTCCACAGCCTCACCAGCACCTGTTGTTTGTTGATCTGTTTATGATGGCCATTGTGACTGGTGTGAAGTGGCACCTCATTGTGGTTTTAATTTGCATTTCTCTGATGGTCAGTGATACTGAGCATCCTTTCATATGTTTCTGGGCCCCCTTGGGGAAGTGTCTGTTTGGGTCCTTTGCCCATTTTTTAAATGGATTCTTTGTCTTGGAGTGGAGTTGTGTGAGTAAAGATTGACTTTTGTCAGGTAAGATTCTAGCCCAGGACATGATTGCCTTCATGACTTGCTTTCAGTTAGAACATTTGTAATTTCAGGCCATCCTATGTTTCTTTAGGTCTCTGAGTTTGTAAGACCATTGCTCAGGCCTCCCCTGTGCTCATTGGGTTTAGTGTGTGCTCCTTTTTTGTCCCCATCCCAAGGAAGAGTGTCTTGGGAGACTGAGAAAGTGTCTAACCAAAAATGTTCCTAAAATCCACAGACTACTGCTAGCTCACAATGAATATGAAGGATATGTGTAGACATTACATATCACACAACAGGTTTTCTTTTTTTTAAAGATATCTATCTATCTATCTATCTATCTATCTATCTATCTATCTATCTATTTATTACTTCTAGAGAGAGTTGAAGGGAGGAGAAAAGGAGAGAAACTTCAATGTGTGGTTGCCTCTTGCACCCCCAGCTAGGGACCTGGCCTGCAACCCAGGCATGTGCCCTGACTGGGAATCGGACCAACAACCCTTTGGTTCACAGGCTGGCGCTCAATCCACTGAGCCACATCAGCCATGGCTCAAAACATTTTCATAAGTAAATCTATTTGACTAGCACCTACCAAGATCAAGAAGCAGTTACAAATTTTTATAGCCACTTGACAGATTATGTAACAAAAAATTAGAGCTTGTATTTTGACTCTCTATTCAAATAAATTTTTAAAAACCCAAAAAAACAAAAAAATCGCAATATTTTATTCATCTCTGTAATTCCAACCACCTTTCAGGATGGGAATGCATGGTGGGGGTGGAGGGAGAAGACAAAGATAACAGATGTCTAGAGAGAGAAAACCATGACACCAGGGAGATTCTAGAGCAACACAACTTGCTTAAAATAAAACAAACTCTATTACAGGGGAACAACAACAACAAATTTTAGGCATTTTGTATTTATTATATTTTTAAACTATATTGACTACTGAATTATTAGACTTAAAATACAAACAAAAGAAAATAAAATAACAAAATTGGTCCTTCACCTCTGATCATTTAAGACGGACCAAATATAGATGAAGTAAGACCCCTATAAGGTTTTGTGTTTGACTATTTTCAGTTGCTAACTTGAACATTCCTGTGAGAACTGACCCTTCACTTGAGGCCCAGCTATCCCTAAACAGACATGAAAACACCCCTACAATGAGGTCACTCTTCAGAGATTGTCTCCCACTCCCAAAGAGCCTTGCTTTGCAGTTAAAGATAATATAGTGTGTCTGGGCCATAAAGTGTTGCCTTTCTTGGGGTCCTTGACTCGCAAATGTTAGTGATGCTTAAATGAAATAGGAAATGTTTCCCTGCTTAGAACCCAACATCCCATGTGAAGAATACAGCATGATCTACCTACACTTTAGAGAGTATTTTCCTGGTTCTAATATAGAAGCTGACCCACAGAACTGAACTTTTCCTCCTCTCATGACAATATTGTCTGTGGATGTCAAACTTTCCTGTTGTGAATGGCTACAAGATGTGATGTTGCCATTCAAGGACTTCCAGTGGCTGTAAGAGGAAAATTATGAACCAACTCCCCTCAGAGAGGAAGTGTCTATTTAAACAGCAGTGGTCTCATGTGGTGGCTGCATCCTTCCTACCAGGAAAAGCCCTCCCTCTTCCTGACTGTTTAAATTTGAGTATAAGAATTAGCATGACAGAAGAGGTTTGGCATTAGTATTTGGCTATTCATACTGACCCCATGAGCACTTGAGGAAAGAATTAGCTCTGTGCATTTTCCTGGAAGACAGAATTTCCCTTGCTCATTGATCGTGTCTTTAATTTACAACAAATGCCTTGAGAATGGGACACATGTGATTGTAAGCCTTTTACAAATTCTAATAACAAATTACATAAGGCTCATTCTCTATATTTTTCCATTGCTTCAGAAATTGTAATGGAAGAAGTAATACACAGAACCGTACAGCTAGAGGCGCCCTTAGAGATCAGCTAACAAATTCCGCTCCCATTTTATAAATGCTAAAACTGAAAGGCATGTGATTTGCCAAAGATGAGATTCAAAAAACAGACTGGTTTTTAGAGTTTTATGCTTTAATTTTGTTCTTTGTAAACTATTGATGGACGTAGAATATGTGTATAAAAAAAGTTACTCATAATAACATAAAACTCAATACATTTTAATAAACTAACCATACCCTATAACCAGCATAAAAAGCCAAAAGTTGAACATCTCTAACACTCTCCAAAGTCTCCATAATTCACTCTAGCTATAGCTCCCTCCCAAAAATGACTGTTATCCTGCCTTCTGGTACCATTTGTTGTTTTTGCCTGTTATTGAATGTCATATAAATGGAATTATGCAGTAGGGGATTCTTCTACAAGGCTTCCTTCATTCATCATTATATTTGAGACTTCTGGTCAAGATGGCAGCATAGGAAACATGGTTTGCTTCCTCACACAGCCACATCAAAATTACAGCTAAAATATACAACAACCATCACTGAGAACCATCAGAAATTGAGTTGAATTGAAGTCCGGCAACTACAGAATTAAAGAAACCACATCCATCCAGACTAGTAGGAGGGGTGGAGATGTGTAATGGGCTGGCCCCACATCCATGTGTGGTAGATAAAAATTCGGGAGGATTATCTTGGTAGTGAGGCATTCCAGCCCCACACCAGGCCCCTCAGCCCAGGGTTCCAGTGCCAGTAAGATGAGTTCCCATAATTTCTGGTTGCAAAAACCAGCAGGGATTGAGTTTGTGGAAGAAACTTTGGGAGTACCAAGAAGTTCCTCTTAAAGAACCCACACATGTATTTACTCAGACTCATTCCCTCTGAGCTCCAACACTGGGGTATAAGCTTGAAAAGCAACAGTGGTATACAGGGAGAAACTGAAGTGCCTGGCATCAAGGCAAGAGCTAAGGGATAGAGGCCGTTGTCCCTTCTCTGAACCCTCCCCCCACAGAGCCACAGAGCTGGCAGAAGGGTGCCATATCTGAGACTCCATCAACCTGGCTAACACTACCCAGCCCTGGAGATCCCCTGAGACTCCATCCCACCCAACTTACATGCACACCCAAGCTGCTTCTCTATATGAATGGTTGGTCTTGGCTCATGTTTCACAACTTCCTAAGTCTTCTCAAATAAGCAACAGCCAGCTTCAGTGATACCCCAGCCCCCATACCTCTTGCTAAGTGGCCACAGGCCCCAACATTAGCAGCAACCAGCCTAGATTTATAGCTTGGCTTCACCTGGGAATCTCCAAGTTCAACACAAGTAGCAGCCATCTCAGATTGCTTTATAGCTCCGGCAGGGTGGCTCTGGGCAAAACACAGGTGGGGACTGACTTTGGCCCGCACCACCCAGGAAACCCCAGAGCCTGTACACCCAGTAGATAGCTACAGACCATGTCTGAGTACCACCACCCTGCTCTTGCACAACTGATCCTCCATGAAACCTGAAAGTCCGTGATCAGTGATCACAGCCAGTCCTTGCAACTGACTGGCCTGGGTAAATCCCTCCCATTGACCTGACAATAGCAATTAAGTCTCAACTGCAAGAGAAGGGTGTACTCAGCTCACATAAAGAGTGCACCTTGAGTACCCAGCTTGGGTGAGGCTGTGTCACTGGATCCTATAGGACACTTATTACATTAGGCCATGCTACCAAGACAGAGAGTCAAAGCAGCTCTACGAAATACATAGAAACAAACACAGGGAGCCTGTCAAAATGAGGAGACAAAGAAACATGGTCCAAATGAAAGAACAGATCAAAACTCCCAAAAAAGAAATAAGCAAAATGGAGACAAACAATCTATCAGATGCAGAGTTCAAACCACTGGTTATAAGGATGTCCAAGGACATGAGAACCTCAACAGCATAAAAAAAAATCTAGTAAGAAACTAAGGCTACATTAATTAAAATAAAGAACAATCAGCAGGGAGACAACAGTAGAATAGATGAAGCCTAAAGTGAAATCAATGATTTGGAAAATAAGGAAGCAAAAAACAACCAATTAGAACAAGAGGAAGAAAAAATCCAAACAAGTGAGGATGGTGTAAGAAGCCTCTGGGTAAAATTCAAATGGTCCAACGTTTGCATCATAGGGGTACCATAAGGAGAAAAGCAAGAGGAAGAAATTAGAAACCTATTTGAAAAAAATAAAGAAAGAAAACTTCCTTAATTTGGTGAAGGAAATAGACATTCAAGTCCAGGAAGCACAGAAAATCCCAAACAAGACTGATGCTAAGAGGCCCACTCCAAGATACATCATCATTAAAATGCTAAAGGTTAAATATGAAGAAAGAATCTTAAAAGCAGCAAGAGAAAATCAGTTACCTACAAGGGAATTCTCATAAGACTATTAGCTGATTTCTCAAAAGAAACTGTGCAGACAATAAAGAATTGGCAAGAAATATTTAAAGTCATTAAAAGCAGGGACCTACAGCCAATATGGTTCTACCCATCAAAGATATCATTTAGAATTGAAGGGCAGATGAAGAGCTTCCCAGAAAAGAAAAAACTAGAGTTCATCACCAAGCCATTGTTATATGAAATGTCAACGGGACTTATTTAAAAAGAAGATCAAAACTATGAACAATAAAATAGCAATAAATCTATTTATCAACACTTGAATCTAAAACACAAACTAAGGAAATCAGAACAATAGAGTCAGAATCATGGATACAGAGAGTGTTTTGATGGTTGTCAGATGGGAGGGAAGTATGGGGTGAAGGGGTGAGGGGATTAAGTATAAATTGGTCATTACAGAATAACCATGGGGATGTAAAGCACAGTATAGGGAATGGAGTGGGGGTGGTCTGCCTAAGGGAGAGGGGGATTCTGGGTAGAAGAGGGCAAGGGGAGAAAAATTGGTACAACTCTAATAACATAATCAATAAAGTATAATTTAAATAAATAAATTTGAAAATAAACACTATATTGGAGAAGTCCATCAGCATTGTTGCATATAGTTTTAATACATTGATTTTCATTGCCATAGAGTATTGTTTTGTTTGAATATAGTACATTTAGGTAGTTTCCAGTTTGGGGCTCTTATTGATAGCACTGCTAAGACCATTCCTGTACATGTCTTTTGGTGAATATAAATATAATCAGTTGGGTTTACTCATACTTTGTGCCTAATTATGCTCCCAAAAAGTGTTAATGGAAGAAATGAACAAACTTTGTGTAAGCCTTTCTGCTATGAGAGTCTGTCACTGCACCTCTTTCTGTGCCAATTATCTAAAGGGAAACATTTGAAGAATTACAGTAGCCATAGCAGTCACCAATACAACATTTATGGTTGGGACTGTTTTCAAGGACTGTCAGAAGGCAAAATAAATAGTCACTTGACATTTTGTTGATATAAAAATGTGTTTTTTAATTTGCTTTTATTTTTACTTTTAAGTACACAAATTATATATAAATACATTTTTATTCTATAAATATACTTAACAAAAACGCTAGAATGTAGGTGTCATGGCTGCAAGGATTTTTGTCTGTTTTCTTGATCACAAAGTAGCATCAGTACTTGACACAGAATGTTCTAGAAAATATTTGTTGAATGAATGAATGATGGATGGGTACCAAGGATGACTGCTGCCATCACTGGAGCTTACCCAGAGGCAATCTCATCTCTAAGTTTACATTTTTTATATTCCATTTTTGTATACATTGTGTGTGTGTATATGTGTGCACGTGTGTTAATATCATTGGATGATATCATGCTGTATGGATTTTAAAGTTAAGCATTTTTTAATTGTCAGTACATATAGATCTATCTTTTATGAGCTGTATAATATTCCATGGTATGGATTATTACATTTCAGCTATCTCTAATTTATTGATAGAAAAAATGATGATGCAATGAACATTCCTATGAATATATGTGCATTTTTAACACTTCCAAAATGGCTGTTCCAATTCATGCTTACTTTTTTTAAAATACACAATAATTTTTATTTTTATTTTTTAAATTTTGTTATTTTAAATCATGTTTATTCTATTACAGTTGTTTCAATTTTTCCCCCTTTGCTCTGCTCCATCCATCCCACCCCACGCCCTACACCCACAGTCAATTCCCACTCTATTGTCCATGTCCATGGGTCATTCATACATGTTCTTTGTTTAGTCCCTTCCACTTTCCACCAGTCCTCCTTCCCCATCCCCTCTGGACACTTTCGGTCTGCTCCATGTTTCCATGACTGTAGCTTATTTGGTTCATTAGTTTATTTTGTTGAATAGATTCCACTTACAGATGAGATCATACGGTATTTGTCTTTCACCGACTGGCTTATTTAGCTTAGCATAACATTCTCCAGTTCCATCCATGTTGTTGCAAAAGGTAGGGGTTCCTACTTTCTTTCTAAATACAGATTGATTTTATTTATTTTTTAAGTGTCAAACCAATTATAAAATATGTAAAAATTTAAATCCATTATACAGTCTCAGCAATTAAAACAACATGACACCACCACAGAAATAATCGAGTAGATCAATGAAATAAAATGAGCATTCTAGAAACAAATGTATATATCTAACAGTGCAATATGTGATTAAATTGAATTTTCAAATCAATGGGGAAAATAAGGCTTATTCAACAAATAAGATGCATGGGCCACTATTACGTGAAATAACACAAATATAGAACCCTATTTCACACATTAAACAAAAAATATTCACCAGTTAAAAATCAATATGTAAAATCAAAGTAGTTTTCAGAGAAAATACAAAATAATATTTTTCTTACCCTAAAGTAACATATTCAAACCCAGAAGCTATAAAGTAAAATATTGACAATATGACTATATTAAACTATATTAAGACTATATAGTGATAAACATATAAAGGAAGTTAAAGGACAAGTAATAGAATAGGAAAGTATTTGCAACACATCTAAAAAAGGGTTAATAGTTTCTTTCTTTGCTTTTGTTTTTAGGGCAATTCTACAAACATTTAATCAAAAAGTGGATAAAGAATACCAAAAAGTCATTTAAAGCTTTTTAAAAATAATAGAAACAGGCAAGAAATATATAAAACCTGGTTTAGTTTCAACAAATACTATAGTAACAATTAAAATAACACATCATTGTCACAATTACATTAATAAGCATTAAAAATATTGGTAATATCTAGTATTGGTGACTGTCAAAGGAACTGAGTACTCATGGACTCTTTTTCTTCATCTTCTTCAAGCAGTCCCTTTAGTATATATTACAATGCTGATTTGGTGGAGATGTATTCTTTTAGCCTTCTTTTGTCTGGGAAACTCCTTATTTCGCCTTCCATTTTGATTGAGAGCCTTGCTAGGTACAGCAGCCTTGGTGGCAAGCCTTTGCTTTTCATGACTTAGAATATTTCTTGCTGTTCCATTCTGATTTGTAGTGTTTCTTTTGAGAAGTCAGCTGCTAGCTCTACTGGCACTCCCTTATATGTTACTACCTATTTCTCCCTTGCTTCCTTTAGGATTCTCTGTTTGTCTTTGATATTTGCCATTTTAATGATGATGTGTCTTGGAGTGGGTCTCATTGGGTCCCCCTTGAGTGGGACCATCTTTGCTTTCTGGACTTGCATGACTTTTTTCTCTCCTCCAATTAGGTAAGTTTTCCATTATTACTTTTCCAACAGGTTCTCTATCCCTTCCTCATCCTCTTCTCCTCCTGGTATCCCTATTATATCGATATTACATTTTAGGTTGCCCTGCATTTCCCTAAATGCCGCTTCATTCTTTTTGAGTCTTTTTTCATTTTCTTGCTCTTTCTGGGAGCTTTTTTCTACCTTGTCCTCCAGCTCGCTGATTCAGTCTTCAGTTTCATCTAGTCTGCTTTTGATTCCTTCTACCATGTTCTTCACTTCAGAAATCGTATTCATTTCCTCTTGCCTCTTCTTGATAGTTTCTATGTCCTTTTTCATGCTGATATAGTTTGCAGTGAGTTCCTTATAGCTTCTTTGTGGTTTTTGGTAATTCTCCCTGAGTTCACTGAATTCATTGAGCTTCCTTAGAACCGTTGCTTGGAACTCAATCTGTGATAGTTGACTGGCCTCTGTTTCATTTAGTTCTCTTTGTGGGGATTCCTCCTTTCCCTTCAACTGAGGGGTATTTCTCTGTCTTTCCATTATCTGTGAGACTCTTCTTTTTTGCTTCTGCTTCTGAAATTGATCTGTCTTGATTTCCTGACTTTGTGGTGTGAGCTTCTATTGTAGGAGACTGCTGTTTTTTTCTTTCTGGATCTGCCTCTGATGATGTCAGATGTTGACCCTGTCTGCTCTTAGACAGCCTATTCAAGACTTCCAGAAATCTACTGTCTGTGGTTGTCTCCTTCAGCTGTTAATCTAGTCACGCTGCACTCAGCAGGCCAGCTTAGGCACCACAGCGCAGGGCAGAGACCCTCCTTGGGGCAGGGCTATTGGGTCTTCTTATGCTGCCACTGCTCAGGGTAGCAGTCTGCTTGAACAAGATGGCTGCTGCTGTATGGGGACAGAGTTAGCCCTGGGATCCCACCACCCCCTCCCTGTTACATTCTCTGTTCTCTCCCCATAGTCTGCTTCCCCAGTCTCTCCTCAAGGGTCTCTAGCCCACTCTGTCCCCACTTTTACCAGAGACCAGAGTAAGTGTCTGCAAATAAAAATTAATGCGTTGGCCCTTTAATGGCCCTTTGTGTCTCCAGCTACCTGTCTCTTACGGAGAGCATTCCTGACACTTTTTGCAGCTGGCTGTTATCTGTGTACTTTGGGGTTCTGGTGCTATAGACTGAAGATCCTTGCTTATGGTTTAGACCCTGCCCTTCTCAGGGGGTCCAACTGGCCATTTCAATATCCTTCTGGTGCTGCCACCCATGAGCACCCAGCCTGCCTTCTCGAGTCTACTACATTCCTTACCAGTTAAGTTGTGCAAAAGCTGATTCTTCTGTTCATCCAAGTTTATAAGACTCTTCTTTCACTATTGTTCAGTTGTTTGTTCCAGGTGATTTCTCCACAATTTAGCTGTAATTCCAGATTGGTCCTTAGAGGAGGTCAGTGTGACTTCTACTCATTCCTCTGCCATCTTGATTCTCTCCAATTCTTGCTTTCATAAGCAAAAAGTAACTCATTGTTCTCCTCATTGTTGCTATGATTTGTATTATCAAAGTAGAAATTTTCACTAAATTATGTGAAAAATGTCACTTAATTTGTATTTCCATCCATATTACTCAAGTTGGGTATTTTTTCATATATTTGCTGATTAGGTTTGGGTTTGATTCAACCCTTCTGTCCAGAGCATGTGTATAATTGTAAATCATTGAGTGAGTAGGTGAGGCCTGCCAAACCCCCATCAGTGTGTCTTCTTACTACCATGTTGGTTTTTTATTCTGATCTTCAAGTCTGTCAGAGTTCTAGACAATCCCTTGTTGTTTCTTCACCTAAATGCTGAGTGAAAAGAACTGATTTAAACATGTCTTCAACATCCTATGGGATGGGGAGAAATCTTAACCAGTCCAGTATATTGGAACAAAGCAAAAGCTTTTGAAGACTGAATTTTCCAGTTAATTATTTTAGTGCTTTCCCTTTGTATCAGAACTAGAAGGGAAAAAATCAAGTTCTTCTATGGTACGTATATATTTTTTGCCACCAAAATGGAGTCTGAGTTCTGAAAAATGCTGTACAGGATATGAAATTTCAACTATACTTGAAGTTAACATCTTGTTCATATTTCTGGGTGTGGGGTTCATTACCTAAACAGTCTCTGACCAACATTAAGGGTAGGGATTCTGGAGGCAAGTTGCCCAGCTTTCAGTCCTGGTCTTTGCTGGTTTAATAGCTGACACATATTTCTGAACCTCTGTCTCTCTGTTTTATTTTCAAATATGAAATAGAGCAAATAATAAAATCTACTTTGTGGAATCATCAAGAGGATTAATTGATCAATAAATTTAAGGTGCATAGCACAAAACCTGGAATACAGCAAATATTCATTAAATGTTGTTTCTGTTGTTATTATCATTAATAGGGATCATATACAGATCAAAGTTTAAATTGGAGCTTAGAACATGTCCAAGTCCTTTTCTGCTCTTATTCTAGTTAAGAAAATCACTATAGTATGCCCTTCACACTCATTTACCAAATTACCTTCACTTTGGCCAGAAGTCACATTCACCTCTAATGTTGATTTTCTATACAGCTTCTTGCAGAATTTAGTCCAGCACTTGCAAATAAGGAGCATTTAACAAATGGACCCACCAGACCACTAAATTCCATGTGAATTTTTACCCAAAGCATAAATTGATTCAAGTTTGCTCAGACCTTGGACTCATGAGCCTTTGGCTGACATTTCTGTTTGAAACCTGACTCTCTGCCAGAAAGTTTCATCAGTTTGAATAAAATGAAAAGGACTTAATTCCAATAACAGATGAAACAGCAAGGCCAGCAGTTGGTTCAGATCTTTATTGTCCCACAAGAACTTGGCCTTCGAAGATGTGCCTCAAGACCTCTTCATGTTTACTTTGCATTTGGGAGAGAATAACCAGAGTGAAATGAAATCAAACTCCAGGTGTTTATTTTCCTCAGCTTCCTCAAAGTTCCTGTTCTTTGAGGTTCAATCATTCTTGGGTTTGACGATGAGATTGAATGTCAAGGCTTATGCGGGAGTACCACTTGAGAAATTCTAGAAAGATGTACTTCTTATCACATTCCAAAATGGACCTTCATGTGGAACTCCTTCCATGTGAATTCAAATGAGGTAAGATGCATCCTTAATTAGAACCTTCTTTCAAAATGCAAGTGTTCCTGAGGAAAATGACATATTAACCTATTGTTATTCCATAAACTCTTCATTTATTCATTTATTTATTCCCTACATATTTGTGAGGGCTCACCCAGTCCCTAAAACTGTGCTGTGAAACAGTGGGTAGAAGTTAGTAAGGTGGACATAGTCTTTACAGTCTTTATGCTCTGCATAGCTCAGTCAAGTGGGGAGACAGATATTGGACAGGCAAAAACATCACAGTGTGATGAATGTAAAGGAGTCACCAGGAAGGGCCCTAAGGCACAAGGTTTTGGCTTTGACTCTCCATGACCTGGATCATCTCTCCTGTGTAAGCCTACACACTCATGGGATGCCATCCCAGATGCTGCTCCTAGTGAGAAATTTACTTCCTGTAAGGCATCAGGGCATGCTGCCAGCTCAGAGCTCCAGAGTAATTTACTAAAGTCTCATTACAGTGACTCTCTTAGGGCCTCTGGCACAGGATCACATTGTAGGTGAGTCTGAGATAAGGTATGTGGTGAAACAGCTGCAATCGATAAAAGCTACAGAATCAGTCAACAAGGAAGACCATCCCCTCACCCCCGACTGGATTTATGGCTTAAAACTGGCAGGGACCAGTTTGATCCAACATGGAGATTAATTTCATTGTAACCCCTAGCCTCACTATATGCACCTTGTAATACATTAACATGCTAAACAACACACCCCAGCTGCCATGACTGGAAACAGAAAGCCCAGAAAAGGACATAAAATGGCAGGTGGAGTTCTTTCAACGCATCTCCACTCCTTTCCCAGAAAAATCCTGAATATCCTTCTCCCTTACTGAATGCCCTACCCCTTGATTAAATGAACAGAAATAAAGGAAGCAAGTTTCACAAAAGGGGACTGCTTTGTCTGTGAAGAAGCCCACTCTCTGTCTCACTGCTTCACTAGTAAACACACTTTCATTTTAAACTCTATGCTGAATCATATTTGAATTTTGTGTGTGTGTGAATCCAAGAACCCACAATGAGTCATAGACTTGTGGGTCCCTGAACCCCTGGAACACCTGCTCCAAGACCACCTTATAATGAAGCTTTTCTGCACATTTAACCCTGGAGTACTCTTCTTCCTCATCTTCCTCATTATCTCCAGTGTATTTCCACAGCACTCTTAACTTTTCAAAGCATTCACACATCAGTCATTTTATATTCATGCCTTACTGTTTCAATAAATTTGTTATTTCATGGCCAAACTCACTCAAGAGACCTACCTCTTTCATTTACAGATCAAATGGATGTCATTGGACATGACTGAGTTGCTACCCTCATGAGGAAAATATATTAGAGAATGGAAGGATCTGCATTCTGCAAGTAAAATCCTCTTAGACCATTGAGACCCCAATCTCCATGGAAAAGAGGAACTGTGGGGTGAGGGAGTGAGGTCAGACTTGAGGAGATCATTCATGAAAGCCACACTTGCCCAGTGAAGAACACAACTGTCAAGTCTATGATCAGTTCCCTCAAAAGCACTCTTGGAAGATGCTTAGCCTCTTACCTCTAGTGGCTGGGGTGTCACTGTTCCTGTGTGAAAGAGCAGTCCCCTGGGGAACGTATAGAAACCACACATTTTCTGACATTTGCCAATGATCTTGTTCTTCAGGAACTGCTTCTCTACATCTTACTGCTCTATTAAAGAAATAGATTTCAGAACGATGTGGGTAAAAAAAAAAAGGACTATATACAAGGGAGATGCTGCCTGGAAGGAATGCCACAGGTCAACTGCATCACTCCCAATTGTGAACACCCAGCACCACCAGAAGAGTAGCCCTGCCCCTGGAGAGAATGACTTAGGGTGGTTTTCTCAAGTCAGGGGTAGGCTTAGTGCTGTGCCCCCCTACCCCAGCCACCATGCACCCCATGCTTTTCTTTAGCATGGTGGTAGTGGTCAAAGGTCAGGGGCCTTGGAGTTAAAGGAGTATAGCTAAAATCATTTAATCACTGAATAATTTTGGACAATTCTTTTATCCTTTTTGAGTCTCAGTTTTCTCATCTGAAAAACAAAGATGATATTCTGATAGGGTCATTGTGAGGATTCAATGGTAAATTATGAATATAGTACTTAGCCCAGCACCTGACACATAGCAGGTACTTAATCAATAACAGTTGTACTCATCCATCCATTCATTTTAGGGAGGCAGAATGAATATAGTATAATTTAGACCATCTTAAAGTCTTTCCTTCTTACCTCATGTGTGACTTAATAACTGAGGCCTTTAAAATTTCAAGCCTGTATCACAGATTCCTGCCCGTTCCCTACACAGCTCCAGCCCACTGCCCATCCTTTTGGCACTGCTCTATTCTTCCCACTATTGCTTCCTAACAGGTCACATGATTTATTTGGTGTTTAGATTCATTATTTATGGTTTCTCTCCTCCTAACAGAATCTAAGTTTCATAGATCATGGGCCTTTGTCTGTAATACATTGCTCACAACTAGGAAACAACATGGCATGCATTGGTGCTCAATAAATATTTGTTGAATTAATTAAGGCCCTGGAATCAACCTTTAGGTCTACGTCCAGTACTGATCTTGGCTTGTACTGGTGTTTGTGACCTTTAGCAAATTACTTTCAACCTCATTTTCCTCCTCTGTATGATGATGACAAAGCTGATTTCAGCCCCTCAGAGTAAAAGGAATTAAATGAGATTATGTCTGTAAAGCACTTGGTGTAGCATTTGTAGCACAGTAACTTCTAACTAAATGAAAGCTATTAAAGTGAAAATTTGAAAAGCTCTTAATTTCCATGCTAATGTAGACAGAGAGACAAGGGATCTCTCAGAATCATTCCCAGAAACATCCACCCCTAGTCTTATTCTGTATTTCCTTCCTCAACATGTGCTTAAGCAGCCAAGAATATGAATTCCACTTATACTCTGTGCCCTGCCAGTCACAACTTCCCCCACATGACAGCATGATGGCCGATGGGGAAATCAAGAAATCATCACAGGTGCTGAGCCCCATCGCATGCATGTTTGACTGGTGCTGGGATCAAGGCAGTGTTGCCGCTACAAATCTGTCATTAGCAAACAGTGGAGTTGCTATGGTTCTATCTTACAATGGGAGCCAAAACCATAGTTACTGCCCTCAAAGAGTTTATGATCCAAAACTTTCTCGAGAGAGAACTAAGGAATTCCATGCCAAGAGTCATTATGGCCTGCAAATGTGTGTGTGTGCACATGGACTGCATCAGTGAAGGCTGGTAGTTTGCAAGAACTAACTGGCTTTCCAGCTCATTTTTGCGGGCAAAGACAGCTTGCCATTTTTTCCTAGCTTTCCTCCCTCACTATGAAAACGTTAAGGCAGATTAACATTAGAAAATGAGGTTGGTAGTGCAGGGGACTGTGTTCAAGCCTTAGCTCTGCTGCACATCTTGGGCAAGACACTGGGATGTCTGAAGATCAGACGTGACAAACTCAGGGGTTTCAATACCTACAAACTGAAAGTCCACGTAGGATGGTCTAAATATACAAATTCTTCATTAAAAGTGCGTCATGAAAGGTAGCTACATTCTAGGCCAGTAGCTTCCTTGACAAAGGTCAGTGTTCACTTTAAGTGACTCTGTCTATTATCTTTTTGCATCTGAGATATAATACCTTTGAAATGTCAGAGTGATCTCCTTTTCCAGACCCCTCTGATCACACCCATGTACCAGAGTGTGAGACCACAATACCCCTCATTGTTACCTCTTTCCCCAAATACCTACTTTATGTGCTGTGAACTTTAATTACGAACTATCCTCTACCCACCAGTGTAAAAGAAGTATGTGTCTCTCCATTTTACTTTTTATCCAATCCAAAGATTTCTCTGTTTTGCCCTCTCCCACCCCCTTAACTTACCACCAGTGGATTTCATGTAACCCTCCTTAAGTCTCCTCCTTTGATTCTAATGTATAAAATAAGCTGCAAAACTGCCATTGTCCAGAGCATTTCCTCAATACACTGAGATTTTGCTTCCTGGCAATTGTCAGTTTGGTTCAAATAAACTCATAAAAATCCTCTACAGGTTTGGATGTTACCTATGTTGACATTTATAACAGCTAAAATTTGTTGCGTGTTTACTACCTTCCATGTGCTTCATATGTATGTCATTTGTTCAACCACTCTATTGCATGGTAGTCACACACTGGGCACCATGGATGCAGCAGCAGACAAGGCAGCTGAGCCCTTTGTCTTATTGAACTTAATTATTGGTAGTGGAGACACAGAGTGAGGAATCCATTACTCATATAGTTAATCATTATTAATTATTTATTCGTTCATTCAAAAACCACTTATTAATTCTCCTGCTAATGAGTCATGGTCACTGTTATAAAGGGGAAACTTAGGGTGCTCTCCAGGTGAGCATGACTGAAAGGAGGGCACCTCTAGAAGCTCAACCATGACTTCCATGGAGAAATAACTTGAACTACACAATTGAAGAATGAGTGAGAGTCAGCAGTATGGTCCAATGTTGTAGAGGAAGTATCTGGGGCTCAGAGAGGTCACATACTTTGTACAAGCAACTACCGTTAATATTTGATGAAGCCTAGCTTTGAACCCCAGTTTTTCTAACTCCAAAATGGGTGGTCTCTTCGTCAGGCTAGCAGTGTTCTTAGACTGGAATACATGTCTAAACAGCTGCCCCAGGGCTTTTCCAAAATCTGCATGCTGGAGTTTCACCAAGAGATTTCGATTCAGCTGCTCTGGATGGAGCTGGGGTTGTGGGGAGGGACAGTGGTGGTGAGAGTGAGGTTATAAAAGCTCTCCAAGCCCTGTCCCCTGTGGCTAAATTGGTTGGGTGCCATCCTACAAAAGGAAAGGTCACTGGTTCCACTTCCAATGGATAGACGTTTCTCTCCTCTCCCTTCCTCTCTCTCTAAAAATAAAGAAATAAATCACTAAAAAAAAAAAAAAGCTCTCCAAGTGATGTGGAGTCCAGGTGGAGTGGGGGCGGTGCGAGCCAGTTTAAAAAGCTCTCCAAGGGATGCAGCTGTACAACTCCAATAAGACCACGGCCTTCTCTTTCTTCTGCACTACTCCAGACTTAGTGACAGAATGGCATCATGGAATAAAATACAACTAGGTGTTAGGACTTTGTCATACCACTAACCCTCTGTGTGATTTAAAGGATGTCTGTACTCTCCAGACCTGTCTTTTCAGGGGGTTCTGACTGTCAGTACTTCTAGCCCTCTTTGTGCATCAGAGCCACCTGGGAAGCTTTAAAAGTCTTTTCTGTGCCCCACCTCCAAAGAACATCATCAGAAACTCTGGGGAAAGAACCCAGACAGGTATTTACTAGAAGTTTCTCTTTGATTTTGCACTAGATAATCTCAAAGGTCCCTTCTGATTTAGGAATCATCTGCCTCAGTGAAATCTTTCATCCCCTCTTTTGGACAACTGAGGGAATCAGTGCAGAAGGCTCGCTTAAGGGGGCTGGGGTGAGGGTGAGGTTTTAGGGGTTGGGGGCTGGGAGTGAGGGGGATGATGCATTGCCAAGACCTTCTGCTCCGTTCTGGCAAAGTCTTTGTGAACATAGTAACTTTTTTTTTTCTGACTGATTTATGTGACAGTTGGAAAGCAGCCCCCAGAACTGGCTGTTCTCCTCTTAGTACTATTAACATAAATATGTGCACGGGGCCTTCATCTCCTGCCTCTCTCTGTGTAAACTAGGCTTAAGGAGCCGTGAAAGCCGGAGGCTGAAGAGAAACCAGAGGAAAGGAAGTGTCCTTAGAGGCACAAGAATGAAAAGGGGAAAAGGACAGGATGTTGCTAAGAGACAGTGTCAAGCTGGGCCAAGGGATTAGCAGCCAGTATCAAAGCAAGCACTTCTAATGGTTTGTTCTTTCAGTAGGGCCTTTTCCAAGCGCCAGCAGAGGGTGAGATTATTAAATCAATTCCATTCCAAATCTGGCGTAAAAAACCCCTTTCCTTCTCGGTAGGACCAAAATAATGGGTGGAAATTAAGTGATTTAAGTAAACATATCTTCTAGCTTGGGGTAGAGTGAAACTAAATTCTATACTGTGGAACTTCTCAGAGTGTAACAGACTAATAAGTTTTGAGAATCACTGAGCGGTATACTGAATTGACAGTACCCACTGAAATTACTTACAACTTTTCATTTTGAGGGGAAGACATGTTTGAGAAACTCTGGTATACAAAACAGCTACTGTAGTATCTGATATTACTGTGCTAGGAGTTTTGGATAATTTTTTTCTTTTAATCTAAGCAGCAAAACTGAGTTGGTTAGTTTTGTTCCTTTGCACATGTAAAGAAATTGAAAGGTATACCATTTGCCCAAGATGACACAGCTGGTTGGGACTGGAAGGAACCTAGCGCTGAAGTTAAAATCATCTAGCTTCACAGCCTGGTTCTGCCATTTGTTGGATGGACGCATTTGGACTAGTTAATTAACTCCAGTGAGACTTGGTTTCCTTATGTGCAAATTGGGGAGTTTAAAATGCATCTTGTAAGAGTTGCAGAGATTACAGATAACCTATATAAAATACATAGTAGATGCCCCATAAATGGCTATAAATACCATCATCATCATCATCTTATATTTAATGTTAGAAAAAGGAGGTTATAAGTGGTGTCTGGAAAAGAACATGTGTTTTGGTCATATCAAACAAAATACACAGCAGGACATGACACGTGACACAGTACGTAAATGATAAATCTCTCACAAAAAATGGAAAATCTGAAAAGTCCTCCTGCTAGTCTTCAGGCTAAATTTGTTTATTCTTAATCACCAGATGGCAATGGAGACCCTCCTTCATAGTTCATAAAGAGGGAGCTGGCTAGCTTGGAGGCCTTGAGGGTAGGATTCTTCTAGGGAGCCGGAGCTTGGGGAAACTGGAAGTTCCCATCTGTCCGGCCATCAAAATTCTTGAGGAGCTCTGGAACCAAGTTCCTAAGCCCTGGGCCTGGGTCTCTGATGGCCCTTAAGAATATGTATCTTAGGGGTCTCTCAGCTGATTCTGGTTATCTCACTCTGCCATGAAAGCTGGAGAAACTCTCTCGATGTACTACCTATCAGGATTCAGAGGAAAGCCTGGTAAAATTGCTCTTAGAAACCAAAGAGTCTGTGGCCTTTCCATGTGCAAACACCCAACAGTTTTCAGTTTTGGCATTTGAGAAACATTTTTTCCCCATGCTTTGTGGTTAGTATAGTGGCTTGGATAGTTGTTTTGTGCATTCATAATAGCATAAGCTTGGACATAAACTAATAGGTGTAGTCTTTACCCTATGGGAGGTTCTAGATAAAAGAAGGGACTCCCCCTTTTCTTAGGGCACAAAGGCTTGAAGTAAGGGAGTATGTTTGGTAAATGCCTAGAAAGGGGAGTGAGAAAATGGCATGTTTAAAAAACTAAAAGAAAGTAAATATGGCCAAAACATAAAAGGAGAGAGGATGTGGAGAAAAATGAGATTGGAGGTGTAAAATCTGGGTCTAAAATCAGGGCCTCCAAAAACATGATAAGGACATGTTAAGGATATTGAGGACCCATTGAAAGGTTTAGAGTTGGAGATGACATGGATAGATTTGGGTTTTAGAAAGATTACTCTGGCTTCCCAATGGTGGAAAAAAGTATGTGCATTGAGTGGGGGTGGGGGATGGGTATTTTTCATATGTGCAATTCCACAATAATTCTTTCATCCTGTTGAGGTGAACCCAAGGGCAGTGGGACAGGTAGAAGAGTAGGAGAATGTAATGTCAAACATGGTCATCATTTACCAGGCATTCGACTGATCAGGTATCTTACTAAACAGAGAAATTGCAGGAGATATTTTGTGATGGAAGGTTCTAAAATAACTGTCAATGGCCCCTGCTCCTGGTATTCATACCCCTATTTAACTGGCTCCTCTTGACTTTGGGCTGGATCCGGTAACTTCCTTCTAACAAAAAGAATATAGCAAAAGTAGTGTGATGTCACTTCAATGACTAGGTTTCAGGAGACTGTGAATTCTGTCCTGCTGTTGCTCTCTCTCTTGCTCTTATGAAGCTCGCTACATAGGGCTCACATAGCAAGAAATTGAGAGTTGCCTCTAGTGATCAGCCAATGACAACTGAAGGTTTCCATCCAACCACCTATGGGAACTGCAGCCTGCCGCCACTCACTGAGCTTGGAAGTAGATTCAGCTCTGGATCCCACTGGCACCTTAGCGTGTGAAAGACCCTGAAACAGAATACTCCATAAAACTGTTTCTGGCTACCTGACCCTAAAAAATTGTGAGATAAAAAATGTGTGTTGTTTTAAGCCTCTCAATTCTGGGCTAATATGTTACACAGCAGCACAAAACAAAGACACTGTTATATGATGTCACAGAAGGCAAAAAAGGACACAGTATGGAGGAGGGGAGAGGCAAGCATTGACAAATGTGGCAAGGAGATCAAAGACAACCAAGGATGATAAGGACAAAGAAAGCATGAAATGTGATAAGGAAGCAGCAAGAGTAAGTTGGGATGGGGTGGGAAGGTATCAAGCCTTCCATTGGTGTATGTATGCATGCATATGATGCAAACAAACTTAAACTCCAATTACTGAGGCAGGTGGGAAGTATGACCCTTTGAGAATGAATAATGCAATCTGATTTTACTTTCTATTTCTTGTTTGAAATTTGGTCACAGTCTTATGATCCTGTGCTTCTAAAAACTCCTAAAGGCTTCTATTAATGAATTCAGCATCTGGCTTTGCAGTGCTGATCCAAATTCTTCCTTTCCTTTCTCTGGATTTTGTTCCCAATAGTGCACTCCTTATGCCCTTAAAACGCATCTTTTCCACACATTATCTGTTGTCTTTGGAGTGGACTTGGGAACAAAATGAAAAAGCAATATGCAGTGACCTGGGCTTGTGAAGTGAGAGTCTGGGTAGAATGAAGTTCAAGTTTTTCCCTTGCTCAAATTGTTTGCCTATGAAAGACTCATAGATTGCCTCTTGACACTCTGTGTCCTTCTCCTCTTCCCAGCTTAAACTTTTTCCATTCAGCACAGAGCAGGGGAAATATCAGAGTTTAGAGTCACCACTTAAATGATGAGGTGCTTTGAAGAAATGACTTAACGTTTTTGAGTCTGTTTCCACTACTGCAAAATGTGGGTAGTAATACTTCTCTCAGGGTTGTTGACGTGTATCAGGCACTGTGTAAAGGCTTAGCCTGAACCCTTTTCTGAACCTGTTGTTGATGTGAAAAGATGCTAACCTTCCCAGGATTTCTTACCTGCATGGCAAACCCAAAACCACTCTAGAGGCTGCCAGGCCAGCTGCCTGAGACATGTCATAAACAGCCTGGGGAGACAATTTGCTTTCAAAGAGAAACAGGCAGAGAGAATAAAAACAAGACAGCTAGCATGGGCCCAGCCCTGCGCCAGGACAATTTGGCACTTGGCAGCAGTAAGAGCTGAGGTGTACCGCCCAGAGAGTGTGTCTCTGCAGGACCTCACAAGCTCAAAACTGTCCTGAAACCTATGCTCCTGGGGAAGATCTGTTGGGGTTGCCCCAGGGCACCTGTAAGAGCCTGTGCTACCCCATAGTTGCCTAGAATTATCTTGCTCTGATTTTTTTCATGCCACCAAGGCTCACATCTCCTTCGGTCAAAAGCATTGGTTTTCTCCCTTGAGGGGGCTGAAGAGATGCAGGGGCTGCCTGAGGAAACCATGTAGGACCTCAAACAGCTGTCACCAGCATTTTATTGTACTGAAACTTAGAATATGACTTGGTACTGGCTGCTCGCATATGGGTTGCAATATAGGAGTCTTTGCCATGATGCTTATTTGTGTTTTCTTTCTAGAAGAAAAATTTTGGGTTCTCTGGAACAAATATCCTGGCTTCCTACCTTTGATGGTAATGTAACTGGCTTTGTTACACTATTGAGCTCACAGACAACTGATTACCTTCTTAGAGAGACACACTTTGATAACCCTCTCTAAGCAGTCCCTTTCTCTCCATCCCCAGCATAGGGGATGCTTACTTGCTATCTCAATAACCTGTTAAATTTAGCACTGTCTGACATTATTCAGTTTACTTATATTTATAACAGTAAGTTGTCCATGCTCCCTACTATAATACAGCTCAGCGTGATCAGGAACTTTATCTAATCCATTTACCTATGTTTTTATCCACTTTATGGAGAAGGGATAATTATTATAAGCCCTTTATTATAGATGAAGAAACTGAGGCTCAAATAAATCAAATATGTTTCCCAAGGGGATAGAACAAGAATTCAAATCAGGGAATATGATTGTATTGTCTAATATAGCAACCATAAGCCACATGTCACTATTGAGCACTTGAATTGTGTGTAGTACAAACTAAAATGTATTATAAGTATAAAATACATACTGGATTGGAAGACTTAGTATGAAAAGAACTAAAAGAATGTTAAAATAACCCATTAATAATTTAATTAATTATATGATAAAATTAAAAGGTTTTAATGTATTTGATTATATAAAATAGAATATCAAGATTAATTTCACTTGTTTATTTTTAGTTTTGAAAATGTGGCTACTCACCCTGACTGATGTGGCTCAGTTGGAGCACGTCCCATCTACCAAAGTGTTGGGGGTTTGATTCCTAGTCAGAGCACATATCTAGGTTGTGGATTCAATCCCCAGTCAGGGAGTGTATAGGAGGCAACCAATCTGTTTCTCACATCAATATTTCTCTCTCTCTCCCTTCTTCTCTTTTTAAAATCAATGAACATATTTAAAATATTTTTTTGAAAGTGGCTACTAGAAGATTTTAAAATTATATATGTGGATCAAGTTGTGTTTCCATTAGACCTCATTGGTCTATATTTTTAATCACTTTAATTTATTCAACTGTTAGGACTACTGACATTTCAGTAAGACATGAAAGACCTAACATAATACCACCATTAGTGCTAATAATAATTTAAAAAACTCAGACAGTTATCCAAGTTAAAATTCCCTCCTCTGCTTTCTAAAGTTCATTTGTTTTTAAAAAAAGTTGCCTTTGAATTTACCCACTTATGGTAGGTACTACTCAGTACAGGCGACTATGTGGTATGCTTCTTCATGTAGTAAGGACCTGCATTAATTAGGAAGTGTCAGAAATTCAACCTGAACTACCAAAGGAGTGAAAGACGGCCCTCAGCTGGAAGAACTAAATGAACCATGTCAAAGGTGGGACTCAAAGTCTACGCTCTCCCTATCTTGGTTCTATCTCTTTCCAAGTGTTGGCTCCAGTTCCTCAATCAACTTTCTCCCACAGACAGAGGCAGGTTTGATGGTAGCAGCTTCCAGGCTCACATATTCCCAATTTCTTCACCAGAGAGAGTCACAGGGATGCCTCTGTATCAACTCCAAACAGGACCATTGTTGGTTTAAGTTGATCACATGAGGATCCCTAGGGCCAATCATAGGTTGAAATGATGATTAGTAAGCTGGGTGACATGCTAATCATGTAAGTAGGTGGGTGGGTTAAACTGATTGGTAACCCCCCTTTAGAACCAAAAATTTGAGGAAGAAATATTTCCCAAGTTAAAGTGTATTCTTTTTTGATAAAGTGAGGCCTGCTGAGCAGAGAAAATGACAAAGTCATAGTGTCTTTCTGGATGTCATTGCCTCCTCTATGGGGAGGAATTTGAGAAATTATAAAAAAAATCTGGGTAAAAGTAATGATGCTTAAGCTGGTAATGAAGCGCTAAGATATTAGAGAAATTTAATAGAGAAATAAAAAGATAATAGAAGTATTTTTGCAGGTGGTATAAAGGAAATATATATGCAGATTCAAACACAAATGTCCCTTTTAAAGTGTTGCCTTTGGCCATTATGACTATCTATGTTCAAAACAACAACCCTAAATGTGGAGACACTAGAGTAATGAATGTACTGGACTTATCACTGTTGGAATATTACCGCACATTTGTTGAGTACCAATAGTGCAGAACATAGAATTAAAAACAGTTCTGGTCTACTAAGCAAACAATCTCATTTAGGTAATATTTTCTGTTCAACAATGAGCCCCTGAGAAATCCCTTTAGAGAAACTAAAAACATTCCCACTTACAGTCAAAATGTCTCCCTTGTTCGTAGAAAAAAATAATCATTGGTTCCATAAAAAGAAAAAAAAGGAAAATGCTTCCTCTTCAGTCCCACCTTTTTCAACTTTATGACAGCTGCCATCTTACCGCCAACTCCAATGCCTTTAGTCATGGGAGACATGTTTGGACACATTTCATTAAAATTGAGAAAAGTGGGCTTCAGGACTTGAAACATAATTAGAGTTGAATATGCAGATGCTAAAGAGATGTTCAAATAAGGCAATCCACCTATGCCAGAGAACTCAGTAGACATTTTGAAATACATATCTATATTTGCTTCATAAAGATATTTTTAGAAGTATGTATTCACATTCATTATTCATTTTTTCCTTTACTTTTGGAAAAGCATAGTATGAGTTTCCCATATTGTTTTCGCTCTCACTACTCAGTTTCACAAAGACAAATGGGTGAAATTCTAACTTTTCAGCTCAGATGGAAGGGTCTTGTCTAAACTATAGGGGCCAAAAGAGCTCCTTTTTGCTCTGTATGCCTGGAGCATTGTGAAAATAAGAGTCAGGTTTCTTGGCTGGAAATACCTGGTTTGGGAGAAAGGACTGGGGAGAGGGGTTGTCTTAGGCTGTAATTCAGGCCTGGAGTACATTGTACATAATTATCATATTCTTAGGAAACCTCTGAGCTTGTATTTCCACTACCTCACCGTCCCTGTGCCTCATGGAGGCCAAAGACAGGTGGGCACAAGAGACAGCCTTTATATAAGTAAATTTAAATAAGTTTCCTTTAGAGGTGTGGTCTGGTCAGACAAAAATTTAGGAGTTTTTTCAGTCCTCATTACACAGTGTTTCAGGTTTGGGGTACATTGATGCTTTACACAGATCATTAAAAATTAGTTCTCTAATGCATGTAGCCTCTTTGGAATGAAGATCAGTAAAGATATTTTAAAAAGTGGAAAATGGAGGTTGGGGTATATGTTTTTCCTCCCTAGAAGCTTTCATGTTTAATTAAATCTGTAAATTAAACATTTTTACCCTTCCCATTTTAAATCCCAGCCAGCAAGAATCTTACATTTCTGGCACAAGAGGTGAATCTACATGTCTAGCTTTGCAGGGAATGGTGACTCATTGTTGTAACTGAATGGTAGGGAAGAAAACACACACACACAAAATTCTCCTTACTGCAAAACACAATGTCATTTCAGGGATGGTAATTTCTAGTTAAACACTGCCAGTTTTATCTTAAAGGGACCATTACATGGTTTTGACTTTGGTCATTTGATTTTTATATCTGAGGTTATTTCAGAGCATGAAGTTGATCATCCATACAAATAGCTGAGTATCCCCTTATAATGGTTTACCTGTGTAAAATGATGGCTATGATGTCGAAGGTCATCAGATTTAAGCACCCACTTTACGATAGTTCTTAAACTGCTCAGTTTAATTTCAAACATTGAAAGCAACCAAGTAACTTCTGGCCAAGGTAGAGGTGTAGGTAGATACACTTTGCCTCCTAGCACAACCAACTAAAGAAAGACAATAAAAAAATTAAAAACAAAAAATAACCAGAACTGCCAGAAAATTGAACTGTATGGAAGTCCAACAACCAAGGAATTAAAGAAGAAGTATTCATCCAGAACAGTAGGAGGGGCAGAGACGGGCAGCCAGGGCAGAGAGCATGAATGGCAACGCAGCGGCTGGAGGACCAGATGGGGGAAGTGGCAGCTGATAGACCAGGAAGTCCCACATTTGCATGCAGATAAACGAGGAGGAACAACTGGGGAGTGAAACAGACCATGCAACCCAGTGTTCCAGTGCAGAAAAAGAAAGTCTCAAAACTTCTGGCTGTAAAAACTTGCGGGGGTTGTGGCAGCAGGAGAAACTCCCAGCCTCACAGGAGAGTTAATTGGAGAGACCCCAGGTTCCCAGAATGTACACAAACCCACCTGCCCAGGAATTAGCACCAGAAGAGCCAAATTTGCTTGTGGGTAATAGGGGAAGTGACTGGAAGCTTGCAGAGAGCAAGCGGCTTTGTTCCCTCTTGGACTCCTCCCCCACACACAGCTTCACAACTCAGCCGCCTCAGTTGCCCCAACCTTGAGGATCCTAAGGCTCCACCCCTTCTAAGGTAACAGGCTCACTGAGAAATATAGCCCAAATGAAAGAACAGACCAAAGCTCAAAAAACTTAACTAAGTGATGAAGAGATACCCAACCTATCCGGTTCAGAGTTAAAAACACTAGTAATCAGGCTGCTCACAGAAATGGCTGAGCACAGATGCAAAATAGAGGAAGAAGTGAAGGCTATGCAAAGTGAAATAAAGAAATATATAGAGGAAACCAACAGTTAAGGGAAGGAAACTTGGACTTAAATCAATAATTTGCACAAGAAGGAAGGGATAAACTTTCAATCAGAACAGAATGAAGAAACAAGAATTCAGAAAAATGAGGAGAGGCTTAGGAACCACTGGGACAACTTTAAGCATTCCAACATCTGAACCATAGGGGTGCCAGAAGGAGAAAGGAAGAGCAAGAAATTGAATATTTAGTTGAAAAAATAAGGAAGGAGAGCTCCCCCAATCTGAAGAAGGAAATAGCCTTCTAGGAGATCCAGGAAGCTCAGAGAGCCCCAAAGAAGTTGGGCCCAAAAAAGCATACAGCAAGGCACATAATAATTAGATTACCTAAGATTAAAGATAAGGTGAAAATATTAAAAGCAGCAAGAGAAAAGGAAAGAGTTACCTACAAAAGAGTTCCCATTAGACTATCAGCTGATATCTCAAAAGAAACCTTGCAGGCAAGAAAGGGCTGGAAAGAGGTATTCAAATTCATGAAAGTCAAAGACCTACATCCAAGATTATCCTATCCAGCAAAGCTATAATTTAGAATGGATGGGCAGATAAAGTGCTTCCCAGATAAGATCAAGTTAAAGGAGTTCGTCATCACCAAGTCCTTATTATATAAAATATTAAAGGGACTTATTTAAGAAAAAGAAGATCAAAAACTATGAACAGTAAAATGACAGCAAACACAACTATCAACAACTGAACCTAAAAAAAATAATAAACAAACTGAGCAAACAACTAGAACAGGAACAGAATCACAGAAATGGAGATCAGAGGGGAGGGGAAGAGGGATAATGAGAGAAAAGGTACAGTGAATAAGAAGCATAATTGGTAGGTACAAAATACACAGGGGGATGTTAAGAATAGTATAGGAAATGGCAAAGCCAAAGATCTTATATGTACGACACATGAACATGACCTAAGGGGGGGGGGGAAGGCTGGTGAGAGGGGGGTACATGGCAGGGGGAATAAAGGAAAGAAAAAAATGGGACAACTGTAATAGCATAATCAATAAAATATATATAATAAATTAAATAAAATATTTTAAAAATAAAACAAACAAATGCTGGCAAGGATCTAGAGAAAAGAGAAACTTCATGCACTGTGGGAATAAATATTGATTGGTATAGCCACTGTGGAAAAGAGTGTGGAGATTCCTAAAAAATTAAAAATGGAACTGCCTTATGACTCAGTGATTCTACTTCTGGGAATGGTCTGAAGAAACCCAAACACTAATTCGAAAGAATATATGCACCTCTATGTTTGCTGCAGCATTGTTTACCATAGCCAAGACATGGCAGTCATCAAAGTGCCCATCAACAGATGAGAGAATAAAAAAACAGTGGTACATATATACAATGGAATATTACTCATCCATAAAAAGAATGAAATTTTAACATTAGTGATAACATGAATGGACCTAGAGGGTACTATGCTAAGTGAAATAAGGCAGAGAAAGACAAATACTATATGATTTCAGTTATATGTGCAATTTAATGAACAAAATAAACAAACAAACAAATAGAAACAGATGCACAGATACACAGAACAGACTGGCAGTTGTCAGAGAAGAGGGATTTGGGGTGCTGGGTATAACAGGTGAAGTGATTATGCAGTACAAATGGGTTGGAAAAAAAAAGAAAAAAAACAGAAGAAAACAGAAAGCAACCACAGCTTTCAGCAATAAAAATTCTCAGTTATGGAGGACTTCAAGATGATGGAGGAGTGAGTGGATGTCACACTGACCTCCTCCCAGAACCAATCTGAAAAAACAAATCCACTGTGAAGAAATCACCTGGAAAACAACTGAATAATAGTAAGAGAGGAACCTTAAAACCTCAGACAGACAGAGGAATCATCTTTAGCACAACCTAACTGATAAGGAGTGTGGTAGAGGGTCAAGAAGGTGGAATAGGCACCCATAGGCGGCAGCGCCAGAGGGATATTGAAACAGCCAGTTGGATCCCCCTGAGAGGAGCAGGGTCTAAACCATAAGCAGGGATCTCCAGTCTATAGCACCAGAGCCCAAAGAGCACACAGATAACAGCCAGCTGTGAAAAGCAGCAGTGTGCTCTCTGCCTAAGACAGGAGGCTGGAGACGCAAAGAGCCAGTTCAAGGGCCAACGCAAAAATTCATAGTGACAGCCACTTTCCCTGGGCTCCAGCAGAGGTGGAGGCAGAGTTGGCTGGAGCCGTCCAAGGAGAGACTGGAGAAGGGGGCTTGGAGGAAAGAACTGAGAAAGTGCACAGTGGGATCTGGCTTCTTACTCATGCCCCATTCTGCAGTTGCCATTTTGCTCAGACAGACCACTACCCCTAGTGGCAGCAGCATGAAAGGACACAATAAGAAGACTCCCAGCAGGCTTGGCCCTGGCCTGGTGTTGGGCAAGCCTAACTTCTGAGTACAGAACAGCAGTCACAGATAGTAGATCCCTGGCTAAAGGGACTCAGAGTAGTCTAGAGACTCTTGAGGAAAGTCTGGCAATGGAGGTGTTAGGGAGAGAACTGAGGGAATAGCCTGGTGAACCCCGGTGCTGGCTACTCCCCCATATGGAGCAGCCATCTTGCTCAGTCAGACCATTACCCCAAGCAGCAGCCCTGTGAAAAGACACAATAGCAGTCCCCAAGGAGGCTTGGCCCTGACCAGGCATTACACAGGCCTGGGTGCTGAGTACAGAGCATCAGTCACACACAGTAGATCCCTGGCTAAAGGGGATGCAGAGTAGTCTAGAGATGCTTGAGGAAAGAGCACCAACGGAGGCATTAGAGAGAACTGAGGGAGTAGCCAGGGGAATCTTGGCGCTGACTTTTCCCCCATATGGCAGCAGCAATATTGCTCAGACAGACTATACCTGAGTGGCAGCAGCGTGAAAGGACACAATAGCCCTGCCTACAGGAGGGACTTTGCCACACCCTGACTGCTGAGGGCACAGTGACTAGATTAACAACTGGAGGAGACACACAGACAGTAGATTCCTGGAAGTCTCCTAAAGACTACCTAAGGTCAGATAGGGTCAACAGCTGACATCATCAGAGGCAGATCCAGAAACAAAAAAAAAAAAAAGAAAAGTGGTCTCCTACCAGGGAATGTTACACCAAAAAGGAAGTCAAGACAGATCAATTTAAGAAGCAGAAGCAAAAAAGAAGAATATCACAAATAATGGGAAGAAAAAGAAACACCCCCCAATTGAAGGGAAAAGAAGAATCCCCCAAAAGAGAACTAAATGAAATAGAGGCAAGGAAGCTATCAAATATTGAGTTCAAAACAATGGTTCTAAGGAAGCTCAGTGAGCTCAAAGTTAACTACCAAAAACTACATGGCATGAAATAAGATATAGAATCTATCAATAAGAGGCAAGAGGAAAGGAAGAATGCAATTTCCGAATTAAAGAATGCAGTAGAAAGAATCAAAAGCACGCTTGATGAAGCGGAGGATCGAATCAGCAAGCTGGAAGACACGGTAGAAGAAAGCTCCCAGAACTACCAAGAAGATGAAAAAAGATTAAAAAAAATGAAGAGGCATTCAGGGAAATGCAGGATAACGTGAAATGTGATAATATCCATATAATAGGGATACAAGAAGAGGAAGAAGAAGAAGAAGAAGAAGAAGAAGGAGAAGGAGGAGAAGGAAAAGGAGAAGGAGAAGGAGAAGGAGGAGAAGGAGAAGAAGAAGAAGAAGAAGAAGAAGAAGAAGAAGAAGAAGGAGAAGAAGGAGAAGAAGAAGAGGAGGAGGAGAAGAAGAAGAGGAGGAGGAGGAGAAGAAGAAGAAGAAGAAGAAGAAGAAGAAGAAGAAGAAGAAGAAGAAGAAGAAGAAGAAGAAGGAGGAGGAGGAGGAGGAGGAGGAGGAGGAGGAGGAGGAGGAGGAGGAGAGGAAGAAGAAGGAGAAGGAGGAGAAGAAGAAGAAGAAGGAGAAGAAGAAGAAGAAGGAGAAGAAGAAGAAGAAGAAGAAGAAGAAGAAGAAGGAGAAGAAGAAGAAGGAGAAGGAGAAGAAGAAGAAGGGATAGAGAACCTATTGGAAAAAGTAATGATGGAAAACTTCCCTAATTGGAGGAGAGAAAATATCTCATAAGTCCAGGGGGCACAGAGATTCCCATTCAAGAGTAACCCAGTGAGGCCCACTCTAAGACACATAATCATTAAAATAGCAAATATCAAAGAAAAAGAGAGAATCCTAAAGGCAGCAAGGGAGAAACAGGTAGTAACATACAAGGAAACACTGATATGGCTAGCAGCTGACTTCTCAACAGAAACACTACAAACCAGAAGGGAATGGCAAGAAATATTCCAAGTAATGAAAGCAAGGGCCTGCAGCCAAGACTGCTCCACCCCACAAGGTTCTCAATTAAAATGGAAGGCAAAACAAAGAGTTTCCCAGACAAAAGAAAGCTAAAAGAGTATGCCTCCACCAAATCAGCACAAGATATGCTAAAGGGACTGCTTTAAGAAGATGAAGAAAAAGAGTGAGAAAGAGAGGAGCACAGGTAGAAAGGGAAAAAATGAGTAAGTACCTATCGATAACAATTTTAAATGTAAATGGATTAAATGCCCCAATCAAAAGACATCGGATAGCTGAAAGGATAAGAAAACGTGAGCCACGCATGTGCTGCCTACAAGAGACACTCCGCAGAACAAAGGACCTAAGCAGACAGAAGGTAAAGGGATGGAAAAAAACATATTCCAAGCATATGGAGAGGAAAAAATAAACCAGTGGTAGCAATACTTTTATCAGACAAAATAGATTTCAAAACAAAGGCCATAATGTGAGACCCAGATGGACACTCAATAATGCTCAAAGGAAGAACCCATCAAGAAGACATAAACATTGTAAACATATATGCACCCAACATAGGAGCACCCAAATATATAAGGAAAATCTTGGAGGACTTCAAGAAAGATATAGATAGCAACACACTGATAGTATAGGATTTTAACACCCCACTGTCATAATGGATAGATCTTCCAAACAAGATACCAACAAGGATATTGTGAAACTGAATGACACATAAGATCAAATGGACTTAACTGACATTTATAGGACCTTTCATCTCAAAGAAGCAAAATACACATTCTTTTCAAATGCACATAGAACATTTTCAAAGACAGACCACATGATAGGACACAAAATATGCCTCAACAAATTCAGTAAAAACAAAATCATAACAAGCATTTTCTCAGGGCACAGCGGTTTAAAAGTAGAAACCAACCTCAAGGAAAAACCTCAAAAGTATTCAAACTCATGGAGATTGAACAGTACACTATTAAACAATAAGTGGGTCAATAATGAGATCAAAGAAGAAATCAAAAAGTTTCTGAAAGCAAATGAAAATGAACACACAACACTGCAAAAGCGATGGGACACAGCGAAGGCAGTCATGGGAGGGAAGGTCATAGCAATAGAGACCTACCTTAAAAAGATAGAAACATTTCAAGTAAATAACCTAGCCCTCCAGTTTCAAGAACTGGAGAAACAACAACAAACAAAGCCCAGAGCCAGTAGAAGAAAGGAAATAATCAACATCAGAGCAGAATTGAATGACATAAAGACTAAAAGAACAATTCAAAGGATCAACCAATCCAGGAGTTGGTTCTTTAAAAAGATAAACAAAATAGACAAGTCTTTAAGCAGACTCATCAAGAAAAAAAAGGAAAGGACCCAAATAAATAATATCAGAAGTGAAAGAGGAGAAATAACAAATGCTACCACAGAAATACAAAGGATCACAAGAAATTACTATGAACAATTATATACCAACAAATTTGAAAACCTCAGTGAAATTTCTAGAAAAATATAACCTTCCAACACTGAATGAAGAAGAAGCAGAGAGTTGAACAGACTGATAACAGCTGGTGAAACTGAAGCAGTAATCAAAAATTCCTCGCACGGAAAAGCTTTAGACTGGATTGTCTCACAGGAGAATTTTACAAAACATTTAAGGAAGAGTTAACCCCTGTCCTTCTCGGGCTATTCCAAAAGATCCAAGAAGAGAGAGGACTCCCAAACTCTTTTTATGAGGCCAACATCATCCTAACCCCACAACCAGATAAAGACACAATCAAAAAAGAAAACTACATGTCAATATCGCTGATGAACATAGACACTAAAATCCTCAACAAAATATTGGCAAACCACATCGAGCAATACTTTAAAAAGATCATCCACCATGATCAAGTGGGATTCATCCCATTGATGCAAGGATGGTTCAATATTTGCAAATCAATAAATGTAATTATCATACAAACAAAAGTAAAGGCAAAAATCACAGGATAATATTAATAGATGCAGAAAAAGCATTTTATACAGTACAGCACTCATTTATGAGAAAAACACAGGAAAGTTGGAATAAAGGGGGTGTACCTTAACAAAATAAAGGCCATATATGGAAAACCTAGAGCCAACATCATACTCAATGAGCAAAAACTAAAAGCTTTCCCACTAAGATTGGAAACAAGACAAGGATGTCCACTTTCACCACTTCTATTCAACATAGTATCGGAAGTCCTAGCCACAGCAGTCAGACAAGAAAAACAAAGGCATCCAAATTGGAAAGGAGGAAGTAAAACTATCGTTGTTTGCAGATGACATGGTAGTGTACAAGGAAAACCCCATTGACTCCTCCAGATGACTATTCAACCTAATTAGTGAATTTGGCAAAACAGCAGGATACAAAGTTAATATTCAGAAATCGAATGACTATTTTGTATACCAAAAATGAAATTTCAGAAGCAGAAATTAGGATAAAAATCACCTTTGCTATAACAACAAGAAATATAAAATACCTAGGAATAAACTTAAACAAGGAGGTAAAAGACCTGTACACAGAAAACTATACAACACTGAGGAAAAAAATTAAGGAAGACACAAACAAGTGGAAGCATATATCGTGTTCATGGATTGGAAGAATTAACATCATCAAAATGTCCATACTGCCCAAAGCAATTTATAGATTCAATGCAATCCCTATTAAAATACCAACAGTGTATTTCACAGACATAGAACAAACATTTCAAAAATTTATGTGGAACTATAAATGACCCCAAATAGCTGCAGCAATTTTGAGAAAGAAGTCAAAGTAGGAGAGATCACAATACCGGACATCAAACTATATTACAATCTGACTGTAATCAAAACAGTTTGGTACTGGTATAAGAACAGACACATATCAATGGAAGAGAACAGAGAGCCCAGAAAAAAACCCATGTCTCTATGGTTAATTAATATTCGACAAAGAGCGCAGAAGCATAAAATGGAGTAAAAATAGCCTCTTCAACAAATGGTGTTGGGAGAGCTGGGTAACTACATGCAAAAAATTGAAGTTCGACCACCAACTTACACCATACACAAAAATAAAATCAAGGTGGATAAAAGATTTAAATATAAGTCACGACACCATTAAAGTCCTAGAGGAGAACATAGGCAGGAAACTCTCAGAGATGCCACGCAGCAATATTTTCACCGATATGTCCCCTAAAGTAAGGGACATAAAGGAAAGAATAAACAAGTGGGACTTCATCAAAATAAGAAGCCTCTGCATGGCTAAAGAAAACATCAGCAAAAAGAGAAAGGAACCAACTGTATGGAAAAATACATTTGCCAATGCTACCTCAGACAGGGGTTTGATCTGCAAAGTATATAAAGAACTCATACAACTCCACTCCAGGAAGACAAACAATCCAATTAAAAAATGGGCAAAGGACCTGAACAGACACTTCTCCAAGGAGAACATACACAGGGCCCAGAGATGTATGAAAGGATGCTCAGCATCACTGACCATCAGAGAAATGCAAATTAAAACCACAGTGAGATACCACTTCACACTGGTCAGAATGGCCATTATAAATAAATCAGCAAACAACAGGTGCTGGCGAGGTTGTGGAGAAAAGCGAACCCTAATACACTGTTGGTGGGAATGCAGACTGGGGCAGCCACTGTGGAAAACAGTGTGGAATTTCCTCAAAAAGCTAAAAATGGAACTCCCTTTTGACCCAGTCATTCCACTGCTGGGATTATACCCTAAGAATCTCAAAACACCAGTTCAAAAGAACCTATGCACCCCAGTGTTCATAGCAGCACAATTTACAATAGCCAAGTGCTGAAAGCAACCTAAGTGCCCATCAGTAAATGAGTGTATCAAAAAACTATGGTACATTTACACAATGTAATACTATGGAACAGAAAGAAAGAAAGAGCTACTACGCTGCCTGACAGCATGGATGGAACTGGAGAGCATTATGCTAAGTGAAATAAGTGAGGTGGTGAAAGACAAATATCATATAATCTAACCTATAAGTGGAACCTAATCAGCAAAGCAAGCAGGCAAGGAAAATATGACCAGCAACACTGAAAGAAAGAAGAAACAACGGGAATAGGAGGGAGGAAAGGAGGTGGGCAGCAGGAAGGGGAAGGCTAAGGGCCAGATCAAGGAGCAGGTGTGGAAGACACGTGGATGAAGCCAAGGTGGGGAAGGATTGAGGGGTGGAGGTGCAGGTGGGTGGGGCAGGAGAAAGTAATGGAGGGTAAATGGAGACAGATGTATGTGAAAAATTAAAGAAATTAATTAATGAATTAATTTAAAAAGTTATCAATTATATTTTCTGTTCTAATTCAGATATTTTTCTTATTCTGTGAGATGTAAGAAAGGTTTTCCTATCCTAAGACTTGCTACATATCTTTGCCCTGATGCTTTCTTTGGGTCCCTTGGGGGAAAAGCTTGCATGTCTTTGTCCAGAACTAAAAGAAGAAATAATTTGGTATTAAATGATGAAGACTTCTCTCCCAGTAAGCAAGCTTTGAGTCAAGTAAATTACAGTTATCAGTAACTTTCTAAGGATAGGCTAGGCAGTTCAGGATTCAGAGTACAAGATCATGTTTGCACCTCATGGCTTTTTCACATGCTGTTTCCCTCCACCTACACTCCCCATAGTTCTGGGTATCTCCTCACCATTTCTGTTTTAATCACTTCCCTGACACAGCCTGGCTAATTTTCATCCTCATGGCATTCTATAATTTATCTTGTGAAAAGAATTATAATTCCTTAATCAGGTAAAGTATTTATAGTCTTCATTAGTACAGGCACTGTTAGATAGAGATAGCTATAGGGATTAGCACTGTGTTTCATACACAGTAGGTACTCTATAAATATTTTGTTGAAGGAATGATTCACTTTTGTTCCCTTTTAATTCCAGGCAGTCTCAAGCTTAGAAATAAATAGAAAATGGGTTCAATACCAAAGCCCAGATATACTTTAGAGGTCAAGTTGTTCACCCCCTGCCTCACAATCTGGCCTTGTGATTATTCAAAACTTCCAATCCTTAACCCAGGCTTTGATGACCTCTGCGAAGACTGTCACCTGTATCCAACACTGCTTCCAGTGGGCTCTAAAAACCATAAAAATGTTTTGGTGTCTATGATAGCCAGACTTCAAAATGGCCCCTAATAATGCTCACCTCTTCTTATTTACTTCGTTTGTATATTTGTCTGCACATTGAACCTGTCCGAGGAGCAGTGTGTGACTTTGAGGCTGTCATATAAGGTATTAAAGCTCCTGCCTTTGGACAACTTGCTTTGGCCAAGTCTAGCCACCATGCTGGAGGATGCACAAGAAGCCCTGTGGCAAGGCCCACATGGGAGGGGCCTGAGGGCTCAGCCAGCACCATCTTGCAGCCAGGCAGACAAGCCACCTGGGAAGTGGATCCTCCAGCCCAGCTATAGGCGCTGTGCTCATGGTTTCATTGACCCGGGCAAAAGCTGAAATAAAATGGGGAAGCTTTCAGATGTTTCATATCTTGCCAACATCCTCTTTAAAAGTTAGAAAAGCAAGAAAGTTATTTTTACTCATCAAATGTTAGTTGATAAATCATACTTTGAATGCTCATTGCAATTAAAATAATGCAAAAATTATTTATTCCCTCTCTATTCAATTAAAATCGGCTCTTGGATCAATTACTAGTGTCAAAATCCTCAATCTAATCATCAGGCCCATCTTTGTATTTTTCAAAATTATTTTCTAACATTCAGAATAATTCATCAAAGACAAACATGTAAATCCATCTTCACTTGGCAAATAGGTGCTAAAATTTCCCTTTAAGATACATTTCTATTTTTCAAAACATTAGGTACCTGATATGGAGTCCAGGCACAGCCATGGACAAAGAAATAAACTACTTTCATGGAAGACAACACAAAGCACTTATTCAGTAAAAATGGTGGAAAGTGGGTGACAACTACTTTTGGCATAAAAAATACTAGGTGCTGTGTGCCCACCTCACGACTTGTACATTTTGTCCTATTTTTTATCACTGAGCACTTCTGTCCTCGTTTTCATTCTTTTTGCCAAGTAGTCTATCTTTCTTGTCATTAAGCTTGCTTTGGCAGGGGACATGTGCTAGCCTGGTCCTTTTAGAAACCACATTTTATCCCAAGTTTCAGGGTCAGAAGTCAGATGATTTGTCTTTCTTATAATTTAATCTTTATTTTTATAAAAAATAATATATGCTTATTATACAGATATATACCTAATGGTACAGAAATATATAAAGCAGAAAAAAATCATCCTGGCTCCTATGGTTAACAGTTTTTGATCCATATCTCTTTCACAGCTTTTATGGGTTTTTTTTCATTTGTGAACAAGTATATATGTATAAAAATGTTTTATATAAATGGAATAATTTAAAAAATAGCATTAAGTAACTTTAAAAATATCTCAGTAACATTATGAACATATTTAGATAAGAGAAATGACACACATATATTGAATGATTTAGGCGCCAGACTGTGCTAAGCACTTTATGTGAATTATCTCACAGAATTCTATGACACATGTGCTGTTAATGTTCCCATTTATAGATGGGGAACTTGAGACTTAGAGAATGTGACATGCCTAGGACTGCACAGCTAACAGGAGGTGAGTCTAGATAATCTTCAGAGTTGGGCTTTACCTATGTCAGTGTTTACAAACCCAGCTCTCATTCTTCATACTGGCACATGACACTAATTCCCACTTGCCTCCTTCCTACACTGGCTGTCTGTTTAGATCTTGACTTGTTTCCTTTTCTGCTCATGTGTAACTCTTCCCATTATCATACCCAAACCTGTCAAATCCCTGTTGTATTTGTGGACTCTGAATACCATTTTCCTTCTCTCAATGTGTATTTGACCTTGATAATGTGGTTCTGTGTTGGATTTGACAATGATGGGGAGAGGCTGGGGCTTAATACATTTTGAGGATTGTATTGGAGGAGTCTACAAGTTCTATTGTTTTATAAAAAGGCATATTTAAAGTATAACATTCCCTTATTTCCCCTCCTCACTCTAATTTTGATTCTGTTCATTTGTAACTGAGTTTATGGTCTCTCCTGAACTTTCGCTAGCAATGCCTTGGGTGTGTCTACACAGCTCTTAAATCCTTCTCACAAGAAAGAAAGAGAAGAAAGGCATCATTACATATTAGCTGGAGGGGGAATGGTGGGGAATATGGGGGCACAAAGAGAGAAAACGACTGGGCTTGGTTTATAGACTGGGAAGCCAGTGCAATTACCTGTTGCTGCTCTACTACATCTGGGCCATGTCATGATCCCAGGACACTCCCAGGCTCAAACCAGTCATTCCACTTATAGAGCACACTGTCTGAGAATGAATCCTAACCCTTAGAGGGAGGCAAGATTCTAGCCTCACTATTGGCATAGAGTAGAACGCAGCTTTCCTCTTGTGGGAAGCAATAGACCATCACAACAGCATCAAGACTTTGGAAATGGTGGCTTCTCAGCTGGCTTGTGGCAGAGAGCCTTGGGCTCTTCACATGGTATCCTCTCTCCCTTTACAAGTAGTGGTTGGGCTGTGGCCTCTGAACCATCACATCTCAGATATATTCCATTTCTGGGAGTTACCAAACAGTCTTTGTAAACTAGAATTCATCCCATAACATGCAGAGTTGACTAATTTTTTTTTTTTTACTGTAGCCATTAAGAAGAGGTGAGGTAGGAGTAGCTAATAGCTATGATATTGAATGTCAGCTGCTATTGACCAGTAGTGGCTGCTCAGAGTAATTTGTGTAGAAGGATCCTTCAGTCATTTCCAGGTTCAAAGGGAAAGAGCACCATGACTAACCAGTAACGTTTACAGTGAGAATGGGAAGTGCACAGGAGCATGTGTATCTTGTACTTATTATAAGAATAGCTGTGGAGTAATACAATAGCTGTGGAGTCATAAGAATAGTAGGGGTGCAGGCTCATCTCTGCACTTTCTAGCTGGAAGCTAAACCTTATGAAGGTTTTAGAGTGGCACCTAAAGCAGAGAAAGCAGTCCAAAAATGACAGCTATTATGATGTTATTTTCATTGCTGTACTCATGAGTCTATTGAACTAATATCTGAGTATTATTGCTTATTGTAACAAAGGTCTGTGGATCTGCCACCTACCAGAAAGGTTTCAGGCAGCTAGACAGGTGTTGCTTCATCCCCATTGCACAGAGGATATATGCAAGACCAGAGAGATTGCTAACTTGCTTAAGGTCACACAGTCAGAGCTGAGATTCTGGTATTTTGCCTTTTTTTTTTAATTCCTTACCTGAAGATATGTACTTATTGATTTTTTTTTTTTTTTTAGAGAGAGAGAGGACAGGGGAGAGAGAGAGAGAAAGAAACATCGGTGTGAGAGAAAAACGTCTATTCACTGCCTCCTGTATGCACCCCGATCGGGGATCAAACCCACAACCTAAGTATGTGTCCTGACAGGGAATTGACACTGCAACCCTTTGGTTAAGGGATGATACTCCAACCAACTGAATCACCCACCCAGGAAAAGATTCTTTTTTGACCATCCAATCCTAAAATGAAATCTGTTTCTAAACCTCACATAGCTGAGATCTCTGATGTACAGAGCGAGAAGGATGGCTAGTAATTGCAAACATCAACCATTTGTTAGATATTTGAGAACTCAATAAATTCTAAAGAATATTATCTGAATATTACAATAATGTTATAGTTTATTATTTATATTTCTTTTTAAGAATCTAAATACTTTAAAGCAATTATCTCCTCTATTTTTCTCATGGTCTCTGAGATAGGCAGAGCAAGTATGATTGCTACCACTAGATAGAGGATGGAAGTTAGAACCCTGGGAGGTGATATAACTTGCTTAGCATCACCCAGAAGGAAAAGGAATGGGAACGGGTATGACCATCATACTTGGTTTCAAAGCCCATATTTGCTTTCTGACCTGTGGCATTTTCCTCATTTTAAACTCATTCCTCCATTACAGCTTCCAACATGGCCTGCTTTGGTTTTTATTAAATTAATGTGGGGTTCTCATCCAAAGACAACTTGACTGTTTTGTCTTATAAAAATACCCCCTGCATTGGATTTTCCTTCCAGTTTATCTTATAATAAAAACAAATAATTCATGAATCCAGGGGAGAAATTAGCAAAACAAACTTTGCTGTTATTTTTGAGCTATAAGCAAAGCAAGCAAGCGCCATAAATGCTAGATAATGTTCTGTAGCTGTTATCTCATTATGCTAATTATAAAGCAAAGGCCACCTCACCTCATATTTTCTTTAAAAATTACAGGTATAATTCCCACCATGTTGTTACAGCATTTTCAATTTCCAATTACACTTCAAATGGTTATTTGGCAGTCGAATGTCTTCTGCACACCTCATTGTGGATTCCTGAAACTATTGTCTATGCTGCATGTTTCTAGACCATCGTTTATATACAGTGTGCTCATCCTTGGATTTCTTTCCTCTTAAAAAAAAAAAAAAAGGCAGTAGGATGTTTATGGAAAATGCTGGGTTTGGAGACTTTAAAAGGAAAGTGCTTTGAAAGACCAGGCAGGAGTCCAAGCTGACCTAAGGCCAAAGTCTCTATCACAGCTGATGGTCTGCAGCCCAGCAGTATCGAGCTGAACATGGAAGAAATTGCCAGGTCATGGATGTTGTGGGATAGTCCCTTGTCCTCTGAAATACTATCCCAGGAGCAGAAGGGGGACAGGGGTGGTGTTCAGGGCAGCAGAAGTTACTCAACCCACTCTCAAAAAAGACTTAGATACTAATCACAAGCAGGAAAATTAACAACAGTATCAGAAAGAAAAAAAATATTAAAATTTGTAGATTAAGATCCACTTTCATTAAAAAAAACTACACAGAGAGAATGAGAGGGGAAAAAGGCTGGAAGGATATATACACAAATGGAAATGGGGTTATTTCTGAATGGTTGGTCAAATTATTTCACTTATAAGTAACAGAATCTCAGCTAAAATAAGTCTAAGTGAAAAATATAAAGATATAAAAATAAACATATTAGCTCATGTAATTTTTGGCCCATATTTGAGGTTATAGTTTCAGGGACCACTGGACCCAGGTCTTCAAACTGTCATTGGGGATGTCTCACTTCCCATCCTCCTGTATTTCCATCCAGAAAGCTAGAATCTGCTTTCTTTTCTATTTTTCACTACCAGAAGTTTCAAACATGTTAATCATATGTCTCAAAAAAGAGCATCTTTCAGCAGCACCAGCAGAAGTCCAGGACAGAGTCAGCCTAGCTCACCAGCTAGGACTACCACAGGGTCAGCTTCATGCAAACCACACAAATTGAACAAAATTACTGTGAAATCTGGAACTGGTAACCCAAAGGGAATGATGAAGGAAGATAAAAATTATACGTCCTCTAATCTGTGATTTTTTACCTGCTTTCTGTTAGACTTTTTTTTCTAAATAATTTTTCATAAGCCTATATTGCTTTATAAGATTTAAAAGTTTAAAAAGTTATTTTGAAACATACAATGATGAGAGAAAAGGAGTCTAAGTGATTCTAAGCACCCACGCTGGGAAATAGTTTGTCCACAAGAGCCTGCTACCCTGGCCACACTTAGTGAGACCAGAGCTAATCACTCCAGAAGAGCAATAGAAATAGCACCATCCTGTTTATATGTATTAACTCATTGAATTCTCACAAATTCCATATAAAGTAGGTACTATTAATATCCACCTGTTACGAATGAGGAAACGGAGGCACACAGAAGTGAAGCAATCTACCCAGAGTAAGTGTAAGAATTCATCTTCACACCCACACAGAGCATCAATCAAGGAGAGGCATGCAGAAGTGAGATCCTGACAGGAGGCTCCAGATGTGAAGAGAATGGCCGAAGCAGCGAAAATAGGGGAGAGAGAAATCTTTTCCGAGAAAACATTCAAACACCGAGCCCTCAGTGCTGCTCTTATCCTGAGGGACAATGGGCCATTGTTTCAGCTTGTCATGAGCTGTCTTCCTGTTTGACTAGCTTCCCTTGACAATAGTCCTCCATCCTCCAATATGGTGTTACCTCTTCCTGAGCCTGAAATAGCCTGACTCACAGGTGTGACACCTCCTGTCCAATTAATGGTCATCAAACCAGAGAAAGACAGTGAGCTTATTAATTTCTCTTCCCCTCACTCTCCTGAAGTTCTCTGTTTGAATGTCTCTTTGACACTGGTTTCATTCTGCCTGGCATTACCAGCAGTGGTCATTTCTTTCCCCACAAGAGAGCACCTAGAGGAAAGGCCTGAGCTTTGCTCATTTCTGTGGGAATACACTCCGCAGCCTATGTCAGGTGCCCTATAATCACCTGTGAAACAGAGCTGAGGCTTATCCAGGCTCCTGGCTAATGCTCTCCTGGATGACAGGGCTGTTGGCTGTGATATCCGTATCCCCAAAGCCCTGTCCTCCTCTTCTCCTGAGCCTAGTCTTGCCAGGGAGTGAAGAATCAGCCTTTTAGCATCCAAGGCTCAGAGTCAGGACCCTCCAATGTCATCCTCAGGGGCCAGGCTTGGCTGAGCCTTGTGGCTATACCACTGGGACCCTTGCTCTAGAGTCACTGAATGGCAGTTCCGAAGAGGACCAGAAAAGGCCTCGAGTGGCTGGGTTAAGGCAACCAGTAAGCTTTCAGATGGTGTAGATTCAGACTTCCTTCCAAAAAGAAGTGGGCCTTGATGACACTGTATCCTGTTTCTTTTTATTCCTGCTTTTTGGGACTGGGACACAACAGGTTGACATTTAGCATTTAGGGACTGGTTTTAATTTGTGGAGCCACTTGAGATTTTAGTGGGAAATACTGAAGAATGGATGAGACCATTATTAGTGTGTCTGCCTGGAGACAGAACTTAATAAATTTCTTTCCAAGTTTTATCAGAAATCTGAGACATGGGATCATCATTTGGTACTCAGCTAATGTTCTGTGATGCTTTTTGAGGCTGTTTCCTTAAGAACAAGGGAATGGATGGGAAAATATACCAAATTTCCACTCAGCAAGTTTCATCTATAGTCTGCCTGGTCATCCTTTTCTAGTCACACACCAGTCCTCATGATACTCCAAGCCCTCTTTCCAGTCCTCAACTACTCCAATGTTGTTCTCATTTCAGGGCCTTTGCACTTGCTATTTCCTCTTGAAATGACCTCCTTTCTGTTCTAATGAATCAGGGAGGTGTCAGTTCACATTTTACCTCCTCGACAATCTAAAGTAATTCTCCCCCACTGCTCTCTTTCCCATTATCTTCTTTAATGTCCTCATAACACTGACCACCATCTAAAATTATTTTCTTTATCACTTTGTTGATACTATATTGTCTGACTTGGCTAGAATATAAGTTCCATAAGATTGGAGTCCTTGAATCCCTACATTTTTGTCCGTGTCTCTATCTCTGTATGACAGCCTCTAGCCTATTGTTATGTAGCTTATCGTTACATCCACACAAGAGTCAGTGAACCATCTTCTGTTCCCTTGGCTGTAGGAAAGATGACTTTTCTTTTTCACAGACAAACCATGTTAGAACCTGATTCTAAGTTTGTATAATTAAAAGGTTCTTTGATATAACATCCCAAGAGTTATGATTTTCCAAGGCTATTTCTGTTGAGCCTTGAGATTTACAAGTTTGTTATTTGGTGGCATTTACAAGAATTCCCTTAGAATTTTACCAGCTATAGTATAGCATGGGCTCTCTGTATCCAGCTCAGTGATAGCTTCTTGTAATTCATTAAACTGCCTGAATGTCTTAGGTGTTCTGTTTTCCAAATTTTGTTTCTCTAGAGCTTCATGTTATTTCTAAAAGGTGTTAATGAATGTTCTGTATAAAAAATAGAAAGGTAGAGGGAGACACCTGTGTAGAAAATGTAATTTCCACCCACTTCCCCTCAGCATTTGCCACTGGGAGCATGGACACAGGACTGCTCTCTCTTGAGCACCTGCTGTTTTTTGCCTAAGCTCATCGTCTGGATGCTGTGCAAGGCAAACTGGAAGTGCTAGGGAGGTAGTGATCCAGGAGCAACCCTCAATTTATGACTCATGAGAGCTGGTAGATAAATACCTAGCTTCCTCACTTCTGAGACTGGGCTCTTCTATAGCCTGTTCTTTCCATTGGTCCATAGCATGGTTGAGTCCAGTTGCCCACAGAGGTAAATCTGCTCATTAATATACCCTGGACTGGTTTCCTTTCCTTTTTAATCTCACTTCCCATTTCCCCTCCTGGTTCTTCTGATAAACTCACCTCACAAATTAAAGTGCTTGTAGTTAAATCCTTATCTCAAGATCTGCTGCTGGTGCAATCTGATTCAAGATCTCATCTTACTGCTAAACATGGCTCAATAAACTTAGGAATTGAGCAAAACAAAGAGATCTTCCCCCCCCCCCCCACAAGACCTCTTAGCTTCCCTTCTGTGCTAGTGTATATTATGACTTTTCAAGTTAATATTTGCTTAGGAATCACTTAGCCCATTCTTCAACCCTGACCTCCCATGGTAAGAGAAGCTTTGTGCCTGAGACCTGGCATTTTGTTTGGTGAGAGTCCTGTGGGCTGAAAGTTCATATTGCTGAAGAAGTGGTATGACTGCAATAGCCCTCACTCCACGGCCAACTGTGTATTCTCTTGGCAGAATTGTTCAAGCTTCTGTTCTAAAAGGAACATAGCCTAGATGAGGCTTTCAAAATTCCTTACTTCCCAAGGTTACTCATCCAAAGTTCTACAGTTTAGCTGAGCAGTTTCATTCATCTCCTGTCCTTCCTCTTTGTTATGCTGAAAGCCACACAATTATAAATGAGCCGATGGGAACTGACTATATTGATGGTTAAAGAATTGAGAATGACATGTCACTAATGAGTCAATTATTCACACTGAGAGGTGTGATACAGATGTGATGGCATGTTGGAGCCTCAATCTAGCAGGAGAGATGAATATTGAATTCATAGGTACAAAAAGAATTAACCCCTGCAAATGCTGTAAATGAAAACATAAGTCATCAAGGAATAAATAAGGGGGCACAAGTAAGACTTCCTGGGGCAACTGGCATTTAGGGGAAGATGAGAAGGGTGAAGAGGAGGGACAAATGTTGGAGGTGGTACTAATGCTGGGAGTGGGAACTAGCCAGGCATTAGAGAAACTGTCAAGGGAACTGGATCTCCAATAACTGGAGGAGAGGGGTGGAAACTCAAAAAGGTCAAGTGGATACAGTCCAGACAAAGTTCATATATTCACTATTTGAGCTTAAGTAGTAAACATTCCTTAGCTCTTGTATCCTCATTTGCAAAATTAGAACAATAATAGTACAAGCTGATGGGGTTCTAGGATTAATTAAAATTAATACAAGTAAAGTCTTTAGTAAAGTGCCTGCTATATAACAGCTGCTCAATAAATGTAAAAACATTAATTATTTATGTATTGCTTATGCTAATGCAGTTGGATAGTGGGAGAACCAGGATTAAAACTTCAATCTTCCTTAGTGAAGCTATCTCTACTTACTGCCATAATATATTTCCTAGTTTGATTCTATATAGTGTTTCTTAAAGAGGATTCTGCTTTTGAAAATATATAGAAATTAAGTATATAGGGAAAAGATCACAAGATTTTTAGTAAAAAAAAAATGTATTCTAAAAAATTCTATACACTCCTATCCCACTTTTATTTTTAAATATTTACTTAAAAGAAGACTAGGCTGTTTTTTACAATAAAAATGGTAAAATCATTACTTAGTAATGAGGTTATGGGTGATTTTCTAAATAAATTTATATTTAAGCTTTTGTAATTATTTCTCCCAAAGATACAAAAACCTGGTAAAGTTCCAGATTTTTTCCTTGGCCCAAAACTAAGGAATTACTCATTTCCCTATTACAAAAAAAAAAAAAAAAAAAAAAAAATTGGATCCACCTCCTACCAGGAATTGACTTAATATATTATTAATCACACTTGAAAAAGAGAGAAAACTAGTTTACTCCATATCCGGGTCCACTTTAGAGAAGAAAGGGTTGATTCCCTGCTCTCAGAGTAACGTCAATGCAACTGTGCAGGAGTGGTCCATTTCCAGTCCTGGCAAGTGAACCTGTGCTCAGAACACCTGTGGATCCAATAGCTGGCAGAAAAAAAAAAATGTAGCTCTTGAATCCAAGATGGCAGTGGAGTAGGTGGAAGCTACACTCACCACCTCCCAGGACCTAACTGGAATCACAAGTAAATTATAGAATAATCCTGAATAAATAACTAAAGACTAGCTGAAAAGAAGTCTTGTAACCAAAGAATTACAGAAGCCACACTGAAACTACTGGGAAGGGCAGAGACACACAAAGGCCTAGCCCTGCTCCCACAGGCAGCTGCTGAGGTTCTGGAGGAATACTTCAGCTGCAGAAGGTTCCCTTTGAGAAGTGTGGGGTCTCAACTTCAAACAAGGCTTCCTAGCCCAGAGCACCAGAGCTGCCCATATACTATCTGACTGTGAAAAGCAAAAGGTTTCTGTCTACCAGGGAGACCACTAGAGACAGACACCCTTTTAAAGGGCCAACACACAAAATTTCATTCCCAGCCACTCACCCTAAGCTCCGGAAGAAGGAAGGTGGAGCAAATTACAATCGCTTAAGGAGAGTCTGATGCTTGTGGATCTGGGAAGTGAGCTAAAGAAACCACTGACAAGATTCCTGTGCTAAGTCATCTGCAGACACCATATTCCTGGGTGGAGCATGCAACTCCATATAACATCAGCCCGGGGGAATGCAATAGCACCACTCTCTGAATTTCCTCTCACCCAACCCTATGGAGCTTATGCCATGCTGAGGAGTCAGCTGCCTTGGCCAGGGTGTAAAGGGCTGGGCAGACTCAAGGGGCGTCATTGGCTGAATTGTGTGGCTTTGGGATAAGGGTCATTTCCTCACTTTTCCATGAACCTGACTAGTACTTTGCCCTTATTAGAAGCACCCTCTAGGCTCTGGCAGCCCCACCTGCCCAACTCCTAGTGGCTCCGCCCTGCAAAGGTGAGGGCAAAATCCAGGACAGATTGAGATGTGTGACTCTGGGGAGGGGACCATACATCCAACCTTCCCTGAAGCTTTACCGGCACTTCCCCCTCATGGGTGATCCACTAACACCATCCTCCTGACTCCCTGTGGCCACACACTACTGGGCTCTGTATCCTCCTGGCAAAATCTGAGACACACTAAATATGCGGCTTTACGACAGGGACCATTTTGTCCTCATATACCTGACCATAGAAAAGCCCTCCCTTCACACAGCCAAATCTTGGTCTGTTTGGTCCTGATAAACTCTGCTAACCTCATCCTGACAATTCCCTGAGACCCTGGAGCAACACAAAGTATGCAAGCACCTAGCAGGTGGCAGCCTAGACTTGATATACCCGGGGACGTTTCCTGAGTTGCCTGGGACCCAGCACTGGCACCCAGTTTGATTCTTATCAATCTGTTTGATCCTTACCAATCTGTTTGATCCTTATCAACACTACTCACTCCTATCTGGTAACTCACTGAGAAACTACCTCATGCAACTTAAGTACTGCCAGAGGCTCTTTCAGTGACTGAGCCCAACAGGCAGCTGGCAAGCAAAGGCAGGGGGAGACATATCTCAGAGTGTTGTGCTGACTTCTTTCTGGGTCAAGTGTTAGTATAAGCCAGCCTTGGTGCACAGCTTGGCCCTTTCCATGTGCACCCAAGCCCAGTAGAGGCAGCCTCAAACTGGGGATCATTTGGAGATACAAACAAGTTGCCCAGGGTCAGTTACATGCAGCATCTGACATTAGTCTGCACCAGAGTCCCTCTCAAGAGTCCCAGAACCAACACACCCTGTGGTCAGCTTCAGCCAACATCAGAGCAGGATCCAATAAGCTTCACAAGTGACATATCCAAAGAGATATCTTGACAGTCACCAGACCTTGCTGAGGCAAATTCTGCTTCATGTGGTTAGCATGTGCATTTTCAGTTTGCATGATGTGGTCAGGGTTAGGCCTCATAGTCAGCCTGGGGATCAATCTAATGTATAAAGGGATCACTAGCAACTGAGACTCAATTGTAAAAGGATGGCCCACCTAATACACACAAGAGGCATTCCTAGAGAACCCAGCTTGAGTGATGAAGGAGACTACACCACCAGACCCCACAGGGCACCTAATACATAAGGCCACCAAGATTGGGAGTCATAACATATCTATCTAATACATAGAAAGAAACACAAAGACGCAGCAAAATGGGGAGAGAAACATGTCCCAAATGAAAGAACGGAAGAAATCTTCAGAAAAAGACTAAATGAAATGGAGGCAAGAAATTTATCAGATATGGTGTTCAAGGCAATGGTTATAAGGATGTTAAACAGCATCAATAAAATATATCAAAACCAGAAAAAATGACCAGTTAAAAATGAAGAATACCCTGGAAGAAATAAATAGTAGGTTGAATGAAGCAATGAATCAAGTCGGCAATTTGGAAGACAAGGTAGAAAAAAATACCCAATCAGTGCAGAAAAAAGAAAAAGTAATTACAAAAAGTGAGGATAGTTTAAGGGACTTTTGGGATAACATGAAGCATAACAATATTTGCATCATAAGGGTACCAGAAGGGGAGAGAAAGCAAGGGATTGAGAACCTATTTGAAAAAATAATGACTGAGAACTTCCCTAATCTGGAAAAATAAAAAGATATACAAGTCCAAGAAGGGCAGAGTCCTGAAAAAGATGAACCTAGAGGCTCATGCTAAGGCACATCATAATTAAAATGGCAAATGTAAAAGACAAAAAGAGAATCTTAAAAGCAGCAAGAGAATGATAGTTACCTATAAAGGAGCTCCCATAAGACTCGATTGATTTCCCAACAGAAACATCTCAGGATAGAAGGGATTGGCATGAAATATTTAAAGTGATGAAAAGCAAGGGCCTACATACAAGACTACTTTATCCAATAAGGCTATATTTAAAATTGTATGAAAAATGGCTTCCCATGCAAGAAAAAGCTAAAGGACTTTGTTACCAGTATTACAAGAAATGTTAAATGATTTTCTTTGAGAAGAAGAAGGAAGAGGAGGAGGAGAAGGCAAAAAAACAGATGAATACAGCTAAATACATACTTATCAATAATCACATTAAATATAAATAGCTTAAATGTTCAATCAAAAGACAAAATGTAGCTGAATGGATAAGAAAACAAGACCCATGCTCATATATGTTATCTCTAAGACAGCCACTTCAGAATGAAAGATACACAAAGACTAAAAGTGAAGGGCTAGGAAAAAAAGACATTTCATGCAAATGGAAATAATATAAAAAGCTGGGGTAGAAATACTTATATCTGACAAAATAGACTTTAAAACAAAGGTTATAGTAAGAAACAAAGAAGGACAATACATAATGATAAAGAAAACAATCCAACAAGATGATATCACTCTAGTAAACATTTATACACTCCACATAGGCACACCTAAATATATAAAGCAAATCTTGATGGACAAAAAGAGAGAGATTGACAGAAACAGTCATAGTAGGTGATTTTTATACCCCATTGCCATCAATGGATACATCTTCCAGGCAGAAAATCAACAAGGGACAGATTAGAGAGTTCAGAAATAAACCAACTCTTTTATACTCAATTAATATTAATATAGTCAATTGATATTGAGGCAAAATTATACAATGGAGTAAAGATGGCCTATTCAATAAATGGTGTTGAGAAAATTGGACCAGTACATGCAAAAAAAAAAAAAAAGAAAAGAAAAGAAAAAAGAAAAGAAAAGAAAGAAAGAAAGAAAGAAAGAAAGAAACTAGTTCATATTCTTACACCATACACAAGAATAAACTTGAAATGGATTGAAAATATTATGTTAGACTTGAAACCATAAACATCCTAGAAGAAAACATAGGCAGTAAAATCTCATACATTTCTCATAGCAATGTTTTTTTCTGATATATTGCCTTCAGCAAGAGAAACAAAAGAAAAATAAACAAATGGGACTACATCAAACTAAAAAGTTTTGCCAACCAAAGGAAACCATCAACAAAATAAAAAGGGACAAAATGACAAAATAAAAAGGGACAGATGACAAAAAAAAAACCAAACTAAAAATGGAACTGCCTTATGAATCAGCTATTTCACTTCTGGGAATATATCTGAAGAAACCTGAAACACTAATTCAAATGAATATATGCACTCCTATGTTTATTGCAGCATATTTATAATAGCCAATATTTAAAAGCAGCCCAAGGGTCCATCAGTAGGTGAGAAAATGAAAAGGCTGTGGTGCATTTACACAATGGAATACTAGTTGGCCGTTCCAAAGAAGGAAATCTTAGCCTTTGTGACAGTATGTATGTACCTGGAGAACATTATGCTAAGTGAAATAAGCCAGTCAGAGAGAGACAAGTACCATATGATTTGACTAATATGTGTCAGAATCTAGTGAACAAAATAAAATAAGAACAGACTGTCAAATATAGAGAAGAGCCTGACAGCTATCCGAGGGGAGGGTGGTTGGAAGGCTGGATGAAAATGTTGAAGGGATTTAGTAAAAAAAAAAAAAAAAAAAAAAACCCTCAAAAACCTCAGGCAACAGTACAGTAACTAGCAGAGGGAAAACGGGGTGGTGGGAGCTAGGAGAGGGTATGAAAGGATAAATGGTGATAGAAGAAGGCTTGAATTGAGGTAGTAAACACACAATGCAATATACAGGTGATGTATTATAGAATTGTACACTTGAAACCTATGGAATCTTAACAACTAATGTCACCCCAATAAGTTTAATAAGAAAGTTAAAAAAAAGTAACTGGGTTAGATTCCTTGGCTTTTTCAGAGGCTTAGTGCAAATGGTTAAAGCGTTTTCTAGAGTGTATTAGACCAAGACTGGCTGGGATAACACCTTGTAAGTATTAGTGAAATCCTATATTCACCTTGGTTTTTTGTCCCAGAAAGAAAGCATTAACACCAAGGCTCTGTTCCCCCCTGTGCAAGGTGTTAGCCACAAACACGCCACAGGCACACTATGGGGCAGACCCAACAAAAGCAATCCTCAGGCTTTTCAAGGAACATATAACACATGATCCCCTCAGGATTTGAAGTCCATTTTTAAGCACCCATCCATTCTTCTTCTGTACACATACATCATCAGATCAAAATGTGCCCCAGACTTACAAATTCTGAGAGCTGAAAAGATGTTTGGCAAAGCAATTTTAGCAGTATTGAGTCAGAATGTTGATGTAGCACATGCAGCTTTAATTCAGATTAGGATGCTCCAGCTAAAAGAAAATTGTGTAATCTTGCCAAACTCCTCCTAACACCTCACCAGAAAAAGTTTTAGCTGCAGTTCCCTTTTCTTAGTTCCTAGCAGTTATCTTTTATAGCATCCTAAAGAGTATCCCAATGGTCAGTCATTTATTAAGTGCTTACCAGGTGTCATAGACTGTAAAGGCCTGCCTCAAAGAGGAGAAACTGGTAATTTTTCTAGCAAGCAGATTCTTGGCAAACATGTTGGAGGTAAATCAGGATTTATTTGAAGCTTCAGATAGAAGATGTGGGCTCCAGATGGTACTTGTGTGAGTGAAAACTCTTAAGGAAAACAGAGCTGACCTCAGAGTGTAAGGAGCACGTTTTTGTAGATTATTAGACCATCTGTCACTTGAGGACACTTGAATAATGTCTTTCATAGGAAATTGGGGAAGTTATGTGCCTCTTTTTGAAGGTTTCAGTTCTGAAAGAATATGCTTGTGAGGCATTCATTGATTTCAGAAGTTGGACCCTCAGGGTATGTAAAAGGTACACTAAAATCCTCAAAAACTCATGATCCCCTTCAACAACCATGATCAATCACTGCATTAAAATAATAACTAAATAGAATATTTCCATGTGTTGGTGTAGGAAGTACATATGTACAATGGTAGGCTCAACACCTGCATCTCTGAAGTTCCAGTGCAAACCTCCTGGGGTTCTGTTTGGAAGGGCCCAAATCACTTTGATAGGGATAAAAGGTACATACCGAGGACTTTGAAATCAACAATCGTGTCCCCAGAATGCCTGGATTTAAGCTGGAGGGAAAAATTATATACAATATATTCTTTCTGTGGTATGTCTTTCCTTCCTTCCCTCCTAGGGGGTTCTTTCCCACCACTCAAGATTCTCTTAGCCAAAGTTGAGAATCTCTTCTTATTCGACCATGGCACCACCTGCTTCTCACAATGACAGCCTCATCGTCATTATGCAGCTGCCTCGCTAGAATGTGAGTACTCTGATGTCAGGGAATAAGGCCTATTCCTTCTCCATGGGATCTTCCTATCCCATTGCACCTGCCACAGTGACCAGCAACATAGACCCTGAAATGGTTCTGGTGGTAAGAAATTTGAAAAAGAAAGACTCCTTCAGGACCTTTATTCATTTCTCATCAATTAATTTACAAATCTTATGTGTATGTGTGCAGTAGTTAAGAATGTCGATCTAGGGTTCAGAATATCTGGGTTCAGCCCTGTGACCTTGTAGAAATCATTGAAGTCTTTCAAGCTCTCTGAATTTCAGTATCATCATATAAAATGGGGACAATATATTTTATTTCATGGGATCATTGTTTTAGTTAGACAAATTGATATATGTGAACTGCTTAATATATGGTATGTCCTTCCTTCCTTGAGTGGAGGGGGTTCCTTCCCACTACTCAAGATTGTCTCAGCCAAAGCTGAGTTACTCAAAGTTGAGTAAATGCTTAATAAATGCTAGCCATTGTAATTATTAACCAATAACATGTTTAGCATTTGGTAGTCAAGTAGGTTTAAACTAAACATATTTACCTTAATTCAAGCCAACAAAACTTTTACTGGTGCTGACTGTGTTGTATGGTAGACTGCATACAGGGAGCTGGACTTAGGAAGTTGAATGGTCCTGTTACTGAGGTCTCACAACTAAAACTAAGAGGAAAGCAAACAATTAAAACAGAGTATAATACATGCTATTAAAGGTTATTAATAAGGTGCTGTGAGAGAGATGTCAAATAGATTTTTAGTGTTAATTATGGTCAATTGGTTGAAATTGACTGCTTTGGAAAAGGATTCTGAAGCTAAGTCCAGTTTCTTCAGAAAAGAGCACTGTCATCAACCAGCAATGTTTTCCAGAAATGGAAGTGAGGACAACATGGTTCAAGTGTCACATATCAACCATTACACCTTGATCTATTGAAGAAAGGATAACAGTGAATATACTTAAGAGAGAAGACATTTATATTCTATGGCACTATACATTCTTGAGTTGAGCTAAAGAGTACTATTATAAAAACAGACACTCTGGGTTTAAATCTGGGCTTTTCTCCCTTTGCTTTGGGCAACTTACTAAGCATTAAGCTTCATTGACCACAGAGGTGAAATGGAGGAAATAATACATTCTTATCATATGGGTTAGATGTAAAGATACCTAGCAAGGAATCCAGCCCTCAGTAGACATTTAACAAATGATATTAACAAAACCATTGATAATGATTATGGACTTTCTAAACTATCTCAGTACAATGACATTTCCGTTTTGTTTTGTGCTCACCCAAATGAAAGACTCAACCCCACTTGAATGTAAAAGCAAATGGCTAAGTATTTTTATCTCATTAAAACCACTGCCCAATGAGTGAGACATGAAGAATGAAGCAAATGAACTTGCCTTCTTTATGGCACAAAATTTATCAATACAAATAATCTTCATTTCAAAAAATTACCCTTTAAAGTACATCTTTTTCAAGTTAATTTATTGTGATATTCAATATTATTTGACATTGGTTTCAAATGTACAGCATGGTGGCAGACAATTACATATTTTACAAAATGATCCTCCTTGATAATTCTAGTCCCCACCTGCCACTCTACATGGTCATTATATTATTGACTATATTCTTTATGTAGGTAAACTCTGTGAGAGAAGAGATTGTGTCTCATATGGGCTCTGTGGTTCCTCAAACACATTGAAGGTGCTTAAAAAGTGAAAAAAATAAAAATAGCTCAGAAAATAAAGTAAGTATTAACATGATTTTATTTAAGTGATAAAAGTTGTGAAAACTTAAAAATTCAAAAATCGATGCTGGCATATTCTCTATCAAGTTTATTCTTAAATGTGATTATTCTTACACATCTTATTTGAAGTATATATACATATTTCTACCATTGAGAAATAATTAATTAAATGATATAAAAATATACCTTAGGTTACACAGTAGTTATAATACACAGATACTGAGAGTTTATGATGTGCTTGATTGTGCTATGAATTTGAGCTACATTATATGATGGATACTTGACCACAGTCCTTGATGTAGATACTGTTATCTTCCAAAAGTTACAGATGACATAGTATGGTTTAAATTAATTTCAAAGACTTGAAGGTAGGTATTTCTGACTCCAGAGCCCATGCATTTTCCTCTTATGCTTGAAGTCTATAGTTCCCCCAAATGTGTACTGTTTTAATATTCATAAATGAAAACATTTTAAAGTTTGTTTTAAGAACTCAACAATGTATCTTTGTATAGATCTCACTGTATCTGGTGCTGTCAATTCAGGCTTTATTATGTATAAAGTTTGGTTAAAGTAGAACACACCTGGGGTCACTCACAAACCAATGACACATCATAGACACTTAATAGATGATGACATAAGGGTGAATAATCAATTGACTAAAAACATTTTGTACAGTACAGATTACTATGCAAATATCCACACTATCATTTCCAATAACTCTGTTGTTTTCTAATGTTCTTAACCATCAGATTATTTCACAACATTTTTGGGAATTTAACTCATCTTTATCAGTGCATTATCAGCTCTATGTGAATATCTGAGCACATAATGTGTCCAAAGTAATGACTACCCTCTAATGATTTTTAGAGGAGTGGATTACTTCCTTTTTGGTTAAATGGACAATACTTTTGGAAATTAGTTGACCCATATAAATGGATGTATTTCCCAGCAATACCTCTCTAATTACCTAATTTCCTAATTTCAAAATCTCTTATCTACCATAAAAGGAAATGTATGGATACAAGGAATGAAGATCAGAGATTCTAAATAAATTAAACCCACAGCTGCCTTATCAAGTTTACAAAAATGCAGTTTGAAAACATAGAGGCCACATATATTACCTAATTAAATACACATGTGGGATGATAGATGTTTAAAGTTTTCACAAAGAAAAAAGTCAACCACTATTCTTAGTTCCTTTCTGACTTGGGGACAAGTGTTGAAATCCCTTTGTGTCTGTTCTCCACATAAAAAGCAGTTCTGTTCCATTCTAAGTATGCGAATATCATGGATACTCAGCATGATCTGGGGATATGGCATCCTAATTAATCCAATCTAAAGTTTCTATAGATAACATTTGCAGATGATCAACTGTCATAGAGGTTGAATGTAACACAACATGCTGAAAATATATATATATATATCCCAAAGATTTTGGTTCTGGTTAAGAACCTTTTCTCTCTCACTGAATGCAACCCAGCACTCTGGACAAAATGCTTAGAACTTCTATCCGAGGACTCTGAAAAGTAAGTGGAGCTCAAAGTAAACATGAAACCATGAGTTTCCTGGGGTTTTTACCCCCAGGTCTCCTAGTCTTGGCTCAAAGGTAACACAAATCCTGAAATGGCATGTGGGTGCAGACAGAGAGAGACCCAAGAGAAGCCCCTGCTTCTGGTCCAATGAGTGTGGAGGGAGACCCTAAGGGACAGAGAGAGTGGGGCGCAGCCCCTGTGTTTTTCTTTTGTTTTTCTTCCTCTCCTGCTCCCACCCACAGGCCAGCTTGGGTCCTGGAAGCAGCAACCCTGGTCAGTGGCAACAGCGGCAGTTTAGGCAGTGTAGGGTAAGTGGAGGCAGTCTGGCTTCCTCACCCAGGTGCTTGGGTAACTAGGAGGAGCAGCGTCTCACAACCTCAAAGGAGTCTGATAAAGAAGTATCCTCACAGCCTTGAGCCTGGGTGCAATAAACTGCCCCTTAGCTTTGAGTAGGCTCACATGCACAGTTAATGCTGGGTTACTTCATTTTTTGGCCTGAAGCCAGCTTTGTCTGTGCTGGTACTTAAGGAGGTAGGGACTTCCGAAAGAGAGAGAGAGAAAGTGTGGAAGTAGGGACACCGACATAGATATGGGCTTGTGGCCTGTGTGACTCCCAAATAAAGGCATGTCAAGCATCCCACGGCTCCACGCATATTCTTCCATCTACCTAAGTCTCCAGTGGACCTGCCCAGCCTAGAGAGGCTACAACACAAGTGGCCTGGCCGGCAGGGCAAGTTTCTTGGTACGGATATGGAGTCCCTGGGCTCTCCTGAGGGCAGTCTCCAAGGGTGGCCTGCTGCCCAAGAGTGGTCCAATGTCACTGACACACCGGACTCCGTGGAGAAGGCCCTGCAGGAGGTTGGGGAGTCGCTGGCGCGGTTCGGCACCCATGCGGCTTCGTAGGCTGGGTGTTTCTTTCAGCTTTGTGAGCTGAGACCAAGGCCAAGCTTCTCGATGTGGTGAAGCTACCAGACCTCCAGGGACAAGAGAAATCCCTGGAAGCCAAAACTCGTGCCCTGGAAGGAGCCCTGCAGGCAGCGGAGCAGCGATAGGACTCCCCACCGCCAGCCGCCACTGAAGAGTCAGAGTCGGAGGACGATGACAACAAAGTGGAACCAAGTTCCAGGAAAGCCCAGTGTCCATGTGGCCAAGGGGTCTGTGGGCTGGGTGTTTCCTTTAGCTTTGTAAACGGAGATGAAGACTGAACTTCGAGACACAGTGAAATTCCAAGAGCCCCGAGAGGGAGCGGAAGCCCTGAAGGCAGAGGAAGAGAAGACCGCACTTCCTGGCGCAGTTAAACTAGGAAAACTCCAAGGAGGAGGAAAATAGCCTTGAAGGCTTGACTGTGCACCCTGGCCAAAAGCCTCCCAGTGGCTGAGCTGCAGCAATCCCCGTCCCTACTTGTAGTGAGCAATTCAGGGTGAATGGGTGGGGGGGAAATGTGGGCCTGGCGGGGAGTATGAATCTGGGTGGCCCAGAATCCCCTTTCTCTCCCCGGCCCCACAGATGTGAAACACAGTGGCTGAAACCGACTGGGCTAGAGGACTGCAGCCCAAGCCAGGTGCTTCGGCAGAGGTGCCAGCACCCGGAAAGCTCTGCTCTGACTGCGCTGATGAGAAGAAGCAGGGGCCCCGGGGGAGTGTAGCATGTGCTGCTGTGCCTACAGGCCAAGGCTGTGCACACAGAGCCAAGCGTCGCAGCAGCATTTTAGTAGATGGTACCCCCCAAGATGTGCTTTGGCCTGGGGGTGGCGGGGCTGCCTGTCACTGTAAACGGAGACAGGATGCTAGCTCTGACCCTGCATACTTTGACACCCAGCTGCCTGGCCATGCTGCTCACTTTGCCCATGGCCTTGCCAGTGGGATAGCTGCTAGAGCTGACAGCACAACGCAGGCAACTGGAAGAAAGCATGCTGGAGCTAACAGCAACGGGGGAGCAGATGGTGGTGACAGTGACGGGGGAGCAGGCTGTCCAGGCCATTGGTGAGTGGAGCCATGGCAGCTCTTGGAGCCACAGAAACAGCAGCAGCCAGAGTCATGGGAGTCGCAGAAAACAGCGGAGCAGCACAAGGGGAGGAAGGAGAGCCGGGTCTCTAGGCACGCTGTCCAAGGGCCTAGATTGTCTATGAAACACTTGGGAGTTACCTCTCACTTTAGCAGAAGTACAAGAAGCCTGTAAAGCTTGTGTTGTCTGCTCATGGGAGCATCCCCGGAGGCCTGTGGGAACTGCGGGGCAGGTGGTGTGAGGACGGGTACCATTGACCCAGTGGCTAGTGGATGTCTTCAGGCCCCTGCACAGTTCAGAGGGATATAGGCATGCTATTACAGGTGAGGACACAGCCACAGGATGCTTAGCTGCTTATCCCACACAACACCCAGATCAGAGAGCAGTAATAGCCACCCTTGAGTGGTTATGTGCTATTTATGGGCCCCTTTTGATCATTGAAAGAGATCAGGGGACACATTTTACTTGAGCCTTGGTACAACGATGGGCTCGAGACCTGCAGATTGACTGGGAATTCCATGTGGCCTCTTATCCCCAAGCTGCTGAGATGATGGGACAGTATAATCATCTCTTAAAGCAGGGCCTGCAAACTGTGGCTGCCACCCCCAAGCTGAGGGGCTGGAAGAAGCACTTATAGACTGTCCTCCAGGCTCTGAATGAGAGGAGCCAGAGGGGGTGCCTGCTCTGGTGGAAGCACTTCTCCATCGGACTGCAGCTCCTATCCAGCTGCAGGTGCAGACTGAGGATGCCTTGCTGAAACCCAGCATGGGGAAATGGAAATATTCTGTTGCTCGCTCTGGAGGATCTGGAGTGAGGGCAAACAGGTAGCTGGACTTGGCCTTGGGAAATAAAAGCCCTCTCACCTGCTTCGGGTGGCTCTTGTTGCCCCTTGCAGACAAGCGGTGGAGAGGGACTTGCAAATAGTGCCCTGGGTGGTGGGGACCCGGCCCCCAACCTTAAAGGTGACATATCCAGGGTAGTGATTGGCCATTGTTGGTATTTATAACTGTTTGTCTTCCAGCCCCTAGGGTGTAGTGGACTGGGTACATGCCTATGCCTCAGTAGCTACCCAATCAGCATGCTTGTGCTGCTGATTGAAATCTCCCGGAGCACTTGTGATGGCCTCCCGATGGTGCAGCCCTCTAGTTTCTGCCTACAGAGGAAACAGCAGACATCCCTTGTGGAATGCAGCCTGGACTGGCACCTGTGCTGGGATGAAGTAGCTGTGTGACCGGCTCTGGCTGTTGGTCGGCTGCCCCATGTGGGGTGTCTTGGGCTGGCTTGCAGCTGGGACCCTGGGGTTGGCAGAACCAGCCCCTGCTCTGTGTGAAAAGCTTCAAGGACAAGCCCAAGTGGACTAAACTCTTGTGGGTCCGTGTCAGAGACATGCTCTTGGACATTGCTAGGAGGCACGGAAAGATGTGCGGACAGCTGTTCCCACTGGAGCCCTCTGGGTGTGTGGCTCACATGGGTGGCCTTACCTGTCTGGGCACTGGACTGGCCTGTGGACCTAGGTGTGGCCTTACTGGCTGTGTTTTGGCTGTGTGCTGCGGTAGTCTATGCTGCTGCTGTGGCAGTGCTTGTGTTTTGCTTGCTTGTTGCTGTAGCTTATACTGCTGTTGTGATTTATGGGTACAGGGCTCTGCTCTTCTCACCAAGGGAACTTTGCAGAAGATATCCGCCTGTAGATTGTACAGTGAGGAACCCAGAAGGGGTGGTTTGTAGGGTAAGTGGAGGCAGTCTGGCTTCCTCACCCAAGTGCTTGAAGTCTTCTCACAACCTTACAAGAGTCTGATAAAGCAGTGCTCTCGCAGCCTTGAGCCTGGGTCTCATGGCCTTGAGCCTGGGAGCAATAAAATGCCCCTTAGCCTTGAGTAGACTCGCATGTACAGTTCACTCTAGGTTACTTTGCTGTTTGACCTGAAGCCAGCTTTGCTTGTGCTAGAACTTAAGGAGGTAGGGACTTCTGACAGAGAGAGAGAGAGAGAGAGAGAGAGTGTTGGGGAACCAACATAGACATGAGCTTGTGGCCTGTGTGACTTCCTTGACATAGGCTTGTGGCCTATGTGACTCTCCAGAATAAAGGTTTGTCAAGCATCCCCACCACTCCACATATATTGTTCCATCTACCTGAGTCTTGAATGGACCTACCCAGCCTCGGGAGACCGCAACACAGGCAGCCAACTAAAACTCCACAGGAGGGGAACCTCTCTGACCAGGACTTGACCATGTTTGAAGGGTTGTGAGGACTAACTGTGTGTTTCTTTTTTTCTCTCTACTACCCCAAAGGCAGATCCAGTGTGGGAAGCACTTGGGGTGGGGTGGGAGTGGAGCCAAAGCTTTTGCTTTCTAGTAAAAGGACCAAGAAGGCTACTCCTAAGAGCCAGAGAGAGCCCAATAGAAACAATATATTCTATCCAGCCCAATATACCCAAAATATTATCATTTCAAATGTAAAATATTTGAAACATATTAATAAAATATTTTACTTTGGGGAGACACTAAGTCTTCAAAATTCGCTACCTACATGTGGCTACTGAGTTCAGGAAATGTGGCTAATCCAAACTGAAAAGTGCTCTAGGTGTAAAAAACATGCCAGACTTTGGAATATACCCTCAAAGTCAATTTCATCTATTTTTTTTTCTTTAAAGTAATTACTAGAGAAAGTAAACTTATGTATCTGACTGACATATTTCCTTTGGAAGCACTGCTACAGTAGCTAAATTTACCCTTGAAGACCTCAAAGGAAAGATTGATATAGTCTACTGTCCTCAGGGACAGTCTCATGGAAATTCAAGGTTTGGGGAGTTGGTTAGAGTTGGAACAGGTAGTGGTAGAGGTGCACCTTCCCAGTGGAGCAGATGGGGCTTGTGTCTTGTGTGGGAATGCCAGGGGAGTAGAGGGGAGAGCAGACACTCAAGGCATCCAGAGATTATATACCTACCAGAACTTGATTCCTAAGGATGCTGATGCTGGCTGAAGTCTTCTGAGCCTAGGAGGCGCCCTAAAGGGGAGGTGGCTGACACCAGAGCATCCTTCTTCAAAGCTGCAGCTCAGGAGCCAGTAGACAGAATCTGCAGTGCTAATAGGTAATTCTCCAGGAAGTAAGTTTTGCACGTTAGCATAACGCAGAGGCTCTTAAGATAAAATCTCTTTTCACGCCAGGAGCAATGAAGGCCTAACTTATCTACATTTTCTCACTAGGAAACTATGTCCTTTTGGCATAATGAAGGAAAAGCTGTATCAGGTGACTGCCTTTTCCCCTCAATTATGCTGTATTGAGTGTTGAAAAAATTGTAACTCTGGCTCACATTTATTAAAGGCTTATGATATCCCTGGAACTATACTGGAGGCTTTCTGTGCATCATCTCATTTAATGCTCCTGACAAACCTATTCTACAGGCATTATTATTAGTCCGTTTCACAGTGAGCAAAGAGGAGCTCAGAGAAACACATTGAATTAAGTAGCTTTTGAACAGTTGGAGGTGTGGGAATCCAGTGCTGTCTCCTAACAAACCTGCTGCTGTCCACATGAGCAGGGCTGGTATGAACTTACCAGTGGGTTGGTTTCTCAGCTGCTTCTGTCTTAAATGTCCATTTTAAGCTTAAACAGCCAAGCAGAAACAAGATCCATTCTATTTCCAGCCAGCTGGAAATGAGCACCTGCAGAGAGTTGCTACCTGATTCCCTGTGCACTTCACACGAGAGGGTGAACTTGCAGTGCAAACACTTATTTTGCAAATGTGAGCCTGGCAAGGACATCTGTGCCATCCTCTGTCTTTAGGCAACAGAGTCTTGTTCTATTGCTAAGGAAGCTTCTTCACATAGGTGCACAGATCAAATGACTGATTATTCCATGCCTCTGTTCAGGAGCCCTTGAGGCTTTACCCTGAAAGCTGTGTGTCCTGCTCCCTCACCATGAGCTCGTGCTCAGCTTCCAGGGCTTTGGGAATCTGAAAGAGCACCATCCTCTTATTCAGTTTTGTGCAGAGCTAGGCACAGAGCCAGTGCTCAACCAGCATAGGGTAATTTGACTAGATGCAAGTTTCCCTGGCCACCCGTTCCTACCTCTACCACCATAAATGTAGATTAAATTGTCCCAGCTACTTAAATCAGGTCTCCTGGATGAAGGAAGAACATGCTGACAGTGAATGTATCTAGGGAGGCAAGAGAAGAATTATAAATACACGGTGAAGCACAGCCTGAAATTGCCTCAGCCAAGGAAATTCAAGTGTGGGAACAACTGCCATAGGGTGAGGCTTCCCAGGAAGGCTTCCGGGAGGACTTGCATGTGAAGCGCCTAACCCAGAGTTTTTCAAACTGTGGATCATGACCCAAGGGTCAGGAAATCACTTTGGTGAGTCACGACCAGATTTTTTTTACAAAATGAAATAGAATAAAATCAAATGGAAAATAGCAGAGTATGTTGCTGGTTCACAGCATATAATGTAGTTCTTTCTGAGGGTTGTGATCCATAGTGTTTAAAACACTGCCCTTTCCTGTGACTTCTAAGAGGATGCTCATTCCTATGATTCTAAATACACCAGCCCCTGTTGGAGATGATCTTTTATTCTGCTAGGGATGGAGACACAGAACAACTTTCTCATCTTCAGAAAAGTCACTTTTCATCTTCGTGTTGTGTTCATTCCTACTAGGCACTGTTTCATTGATGAAGATAACAGTTAACATGAATGTATACCAGGCTTGGTACTAGGTGAATTGTACATATGATCAACATTTAATTCTTATCTCATCTCCTTCTATCCTCATAATAACTCCACAAGGCAGCATTCATCATTTCCCTTGTACTGATGAGAAAACTGAGGGTCAGGACAAGGTATTACTAATCACTTGCTAGGAAGTGGCTGAGCTTGGATTTGAACTCACTTCTTTTGATTCTGATGCTCTGTAAAATCCTCTATACTACCATAAATAGTTTCTTTTTTAATTTGGATTTTTTATTGTGGAGTTATGTATTCTAATTATTTAGAGTATAGGCAGTAAAGCTCTATTTTGTGCCCTTCACAGTGAATCCTTGAGTTTGTGCTAATTTTTTTTTCTAAAATTTTTATCGGGTTAAAATACACATATCGTAAAATTTACTATTTTAACCATTAAGTATAAACTTTAGTAATTATTAAATACACTTGTAATGTTATGCTACCATCACCACCATCTCTAGAACTATTTTCATCTTATAAAACTGAAACTCTGTACTCATTAAACAATAGCTCCCTATTCCTCTTTCCTCCTAGTCCCTGGCAACCACCATTCTGCTGGCTTGTGTCCATGATTTAAACTACTCTAAGTACTCAATGAATACAAGCATACAGGATTTGTACTTCTGTGTAGCTTATTTCGCTTAAAATAATGCCTTGAAGTTTCATCCATGTTGTAGCATATGTCAAAATTTATTTCCTTCCTTAAGGCTGAATAATATTCAATTGTATGTCTACATCATAGTTTGCTTATACATTCATGTGTCAATGGACACTTGATTACTTCCATGTTTTAGCTCTTGTGAATAATACTGCTATAAAAATAGATGTACAAATATCTCTTCAAGATTCTGCTTTTATTTCTTTTAGGTATATACCCAAAAGTGAAAAATGTTTCATGATATAGTAATTTATTTTTGAGAAACTATTGTCTGTTTTCCATAGCATTTTACATTCCCATCAAGAGTGTGCAAGGGTTCCAACTTTTCTACATCTTCTTTGAAATGTTATTTTGATTTTTTGATAGTCATCCTAATGGCTATGAAGTGATATCGCATTATAATTTTGACTTGCATTTCCCTAATAATTAGTGATGTTAAGCATTTTTCAAATGCTTATTAACCATTTGTATATCACCTTTGGAGAAATATCCATTTAAGTATTTTGTTCATTTTTAAATGAGGTTATTTGTGGGGTTTTCTTGTCATCATTGAACTTTTGGAATTCTTTAGATATTTTGCATAAAATCCCTTATTAGATTTATGATGTACAAATATGTCCCCCGATATAGTGGGTTGTCTTCTTACTCTCTTAGTACTGTCTTTTGAGGCATAAAATTTTCTAATTTTTATGAAGTCTAATTGTCTCTTTTTTCTTTTGCTGCTTATGCCTTTGGTGTCATATCTAAAGAATTATTGCCAAATGTAATGTTGTGAAGTTTTGCCTTAAGTTTTCTTATGAGTTTTGTACTCTTAGGTCTTACATTTCGGTCTTTCATCTATTTACAGTCAATTTTTCTTTACAGTGTTAAGTAAGGGTTCAACTCATTCTCTCATATCAGAATATACATTTTTCCTAGCACCTAATATTAAAAAGACTGTCCTTTCCCCCACTGAATGGTCTTGGCACCCTTATCAACAATTGTGGAAATAGCGTAAGTTTGCAGTGTGGCATTATGGATTTGTAAGTACCCAAAAAGACTGAGTAGCCTTCTGTTTTCTATCCGTAGAGACTTGTGCATTCCCACATCATGTTTTTAGAAGGCTAGAGCTACACATTTCCTAGTTCCACATGTATAGTACTGTTTTCTCAACTTAGTTCCATCTCTTGGATCCAACATCCACCTCTCTTCACCTTCATTGCCCAGCACAGTTAGTCTGTGCCACTGCAGTCTCTTGCCAGGCTATCTATAACAGCCTCCTAACTGGGCTCTGCACTTGAGTCTCTTCTGATCTTTTTGAAAAGTAAATTCCATTACCTACTCCTTATAGAATTCTAATGGTTTCTCTTCACTCCTATAATAAAGACTATATTTGTTAGGGTGTCTATGTGTTGTCATAGTCTGTCTACCCTCTCTTCTCCATCCTCATTGTGTATTGTGCTCTTTACTCTTATAATCAAGCAGCTTCCTTTCAGTCCCTCAACATGCCTTCTTCCCTCCTGCCACAGGGCCTCCACACATGCTGTTCATTCTGTCAGCATTGCTTTCCAAACCAATGCCCTGTTCCATTTTTCCAAATAACATTCATCAGATTTTCACTGATCTTATTAACTCCCAATGGAAGATTTTCCTGTCCTCCATGTAGATGAGTAAGTATTATATGATCTCAAAAAGACCTGAAATTTTACTTCATAACACTATTTTCATTTTACATTTATGGATGTGACTCTTTTGTTGATGTCCACTGCAACAATTGTGTGTCTATCTTTTGCCCCCAGGGCCTAGAACCCGTGTCCAGCTCATAAAGAGTGGAACACTCAACTTATTTGACCTGTTTAGAAGCAGGTATGATAAAAGCTCCAGGTGCTTAGGCTTGGCCATTAGCCTCAACTCTGAGGGAGGTAATCAAGGGTAAATCTCTGAAGGATTAAACAGTCAGGTTTAGCAATAAGAAGAGCCTCCTGAGTATAAATGTTGATGTCTCAGAGCCCTGGTATTTATGGTTTCTCCTTTATTTGGTTTGGACACAAGACATTCCTCCATCTCCTTTGGGTACTGTCATTTCCTTGTTTAGGAGTTTAATTAAATCTACACCTAACATGCTACAAACTGTTGGTGGGGAAAGGGGTGTCTGGTTTATGGTACCGAGGGAAATGTTAACTGTGCACAGCTTACTGTAGCCACAGGATTTACTGTGTGTATAGTTCTAAGATGGATTTGCATGGTCCTGTTAGCCTGGTCCCAAATTTTAAGCTATGCATTTCCCAAGGGATCTAAGGATAGGAAGTAGAAAAAAAACAGATAAGACTTCTCTGTGAGCAAAGACACCTTTTTCCAGACAAGTCACTGAGACTATGTTGAGGGATACTATGAATAATAATGGTAGTAGTAATATTAATTATGATTATAGCCCCTTATTGAGTTTTTGCGATATGCTATTTTGCCTGCATCATCTTACTTAATATTCACAATCACCCTCAAAAGGACTCCATTTACCCAGGAGTAAACGTAAATTTAGAGATCAAGCTTCTTCCTCCAGACCACACATGAAGTCACAGATGGTAAAGGGATTTGAAACAGGCAAATATCTTTCAGTCCTATTGCTCATGGCCACTGCTTTATCTTGTTTCTTTCAGAACTTAATCATTCCTTTAGTAACTCTTTTCTTTTGAGGCTTTTATTGTGTGATGGGCACTGGGGATTTGAAGGAAGAAAAGTTATAGATGATCCTTTCCCTGGAGAAGTTCAGCATCCACTGGAGGACATATCCATTTTACCCCCTCTTTGCTGATATTGATTGAGTACTTACTGTGAATTTGCTCAAAGCTCAGCCCTGTACAGGTACCTGTGTTATTGAAGTCTCAGGACTCTCCCCAGGTAGGTTCTATTATCATACCCTCTTTACAGATTAGAAAATGGAGGCCTGCAGTAAAGTAAGTTGTCCAGAGGCCCCTAAGCAGGAAGTGAATGGCTGGATTAGGACCCCGGGTTTATTGACAGTGCCAGCAATGTCTGTGCCTTTCACTACAGCATTGCATTACAGAACTGTGCAGAACGGACAGGGAAGCCTCCACGCCCTTCAGGAGTACAGGGCAGAGGCACTTCATTGTACGTGGAGCAGCCAGGGACTGCTTCCTGAGAAATACTACATCCCAGGAAGACAAGAGCACAGGTTTTTGTGGGGAACTTCACTGTCTGCTTTCTGCTTAAATGTACTCCACAGCTGGCAACAAGTGGGAGTGGAGGGAAATCAAAGTCAATGGGTAGAATTTCTAGAGGACATATCTGTGTTCAACATGTAGAACTTTCTGATAATTATTCCAGACTAAGAGTAGAATGGACTGTTTGGGAAGTAATGAGTTCTTCAGCATTGGAGGTATGAAGGAGGACAGGGATACTTGAGGAGAGATTCAATTACTGTCTTGATGGTCATATTAGATCCAGGACACTCAGTTCAGCTGTGCATAAGAATTAGTGGGTTATTTGGTTAAACATCAAATCCTGGGCCTTGTCCCTAGACATCCTGGTTCAGGGCTCAGGACAGGATCTTAGGAATTTGCATTTTTAACAAGTTCCCCAGGTGATTCTGAAGGATCTGGTGATTCTGAAATCACGCTGCCACAAACTGTGCTAAATGACCTTTAAAACACTTCCCAACACTGATATTCTCTAAACCAGTGTGCCCAGGCTGGCCACAGAGCATTCAGCCTCTAATAAAGGTCGACAAACTTTTTCTATAAAAAGACAGATAGTAAAGAATTTAGGCTTTGTAGGCTATGTGGTCTCTGTCACTGCTCAAATGACCATTGTAATACAAAAGCAGTCATGAGCAATATGTAAATGAACAGACATGGCTGTGTTCCAAAACATTTTATCTGCAAAAAGACCAGGTTTGGCCAAAGGCTGTAGTTTACTAATTCCTGGCCTGTAAAACTGAATTTGTGAAAAGCTGTAAACCATATCTCTTCATGAGTAATTACGATACCGAGTAGCATCTTAAAGATTTTGTGAAGGCCTGAGAAGTAAAGAAATCCATTTAATTTAAATTTATTTAATCATAGAACCCTCTCATTATGTAACAACTATTTCCATCCACTTGGAACTGGTATTCCAAAGAACATACTTTGGGAACCATTAATTTACATCTTACCAGTGGCTAGCATACATAATAACCACTCACATAGGCTATCTTTTAAGAAATTAGAAAGAAAACTTTCCCCAAATATTCAATACCTGCTTCATTCAGGGTGCCTAAACTTAACTCATTATATATGGGATCTATGGCTTAGTGTGCTATACTCAGATAAAAATGAAAAAAAAACCAACAACAGTATAAATGTGTCTGTCAAGTTGCTTTCTCAGAGGCAGTTTTATATGCAAGTGATGAGGAGAAGACATGGAGATATTTGGAAGGCGTCAAAGAAAAGACATCTCCCAAAGGAAGACAGAACAGCTAGGGGAGTAAACAATTTTAATAGGATGTATTAAGTACTTCCTATATGACTATCACTTATACTAAGGCCTTTCTCTGGATCTATGGTTCTTAACTGGGAGAGATTTTGCCTCCTAAGGGACACATGGAAGTATCTGGAGACATTCTGATTGTTACAGCTGGGGATGGAGGATATAGTCCTACAGCTTTTGGGAGGCCAGAGATGCTAACCATCCTACCCTGCAGGACAGCCTCACTCTCACCCCCAACAATGAATTATCAGGCCCAAAATGTCATTAATGCCACTGTTGAGAAATCCTGATCTAGATTATCTAATTGTTTCTATGTAACAACCTTGAGAGATAGGTGCATTTGCACTTTTAAGTACTGAGAAAACTGAGGCAAAGAGAAATTTAAGTATGTTTCCTCTGTGTTCCTCATCATTAGTGACAGTGTGAGTTCACACTTTTAAAAGCTCAAATTCAATGACCTATGGCAAAAACAATAAAACCTCATTTCCTTGGCCATGAATAGCCCATGACTCCAAGATGTCCTCCCACAGCTCCTTCATGCCGCCATCCCCCTTGGCTATTCCCCTTTTATTTGCTGTCCCTGATCCATTAGATATGTACATATCACCAACTTCATCCATCTCCCAAAATGTATCTCTGATGACCACTAAAATATTCCTTACTTAATCAAGCCTTGCATCTCATCTGGTGCTAGCCTGACCATTTATGTTCAATTAGATTTGTAACACCAAGCAAATGATTTTCACCTATGGGCCTTAGTGTCACCCTCTGTAAATCAGAATGATAACAGTTCAATTAAACTCAAACATAAACTATAGGTCTAGATTATGCTTGGAAAGTTGGGGGATCCAAAGAATGCAAAACCTCCCAGGAAGAGCAGTTGAGGTGATGAGCTTTTTAAGGAAGACGTGGAATTCCTCACATGTTATAAACCTGCTAGACTCCAGTTTTTCCCAGCAGCCTCCAAGAATGCTGCAGACTATAAGAATGGGCTTAACAGGGGGGTCTGGACAATATCACAGAAAATCAGTCATTACCCCGATATCTGGCCTGGGATCAGTGGGGCAGGAGTGCATTTGTGCCAGCATGTGACACAGTTCAAAGTTCCTAGGTAGAACTCTTTCCAAGAGGGCAATCAGGACAGACTGTACTGGGACTTAAGAGGAGACCTCCTCACAGCCTGACTTGGCTCCTGGAGCCACAAGTCGTTCTCCTTTCTGGTAATCAAGAAGCATGAAGTCTTTGCACTTTATTTTTATCACTGTTAAATTGAGAAATCAATTTTAGATAGCCCATGAATAAGGAGATTGTTTCTGGGAAGATGATACCCCATAGATTATCATGAAGCACTGAAACCAGTACTGAGAAAATAAAAGCAACAACAATGGCATGAATATTTAAGATGGCACATCACTGGCACTCAGCTCTCTCTCTCTCTCCATCCATACTGACTCTGGTTGCTCAATTATTTCATAGTGAAAGAAGATACTCCTAGAAATGGAAATGATGAAAGAGAATCCACATCACGATGAAACTTCCTTTTCAGAACATCCAGCCCTCGTGGAAATGAATGACTGCTGAGTGCTGTGCTGTCGGTGCTCAGGAGTATCAGGAATTACATAGTTTTTAAATAATGTATGTCCCAAAAATAGCCACTTGCCCTCTTCCCAATGATTAACAAATAAATGTAATGTTAGTGTGGTTTGGAGGTATCTGACTAGGGGACAAATAGGGTACATCATGCCCAAGGTGACACATGGGGCCTGACCAGCACATATGAATGAAGAAGTGAGGTTGTGCAGTTATGTCACAGCAACAGATATGTCATCTGTTATGAACATCTGTGATAAATCATATTTTACTTGACTGATGTACTAAATCCTATTTATTTTTGCTCAAGTCCTTTCTCTGTGGAGTTTTTAGATAGGCAACATGCAGGTAGAAAGACATATAATTTGAACAGATAAAACCTGGGGTTTGTATCTTGATTCTGTCACATATTAGCTGGATGGTTGTGGACCAATCACTTAGCTTTTCTAGTCTTAGTTTTCTTAACAGTTCAGTAAAGAAATAATACATATCTCATTGGATTCTTTTGAAAAATAAAGGAAATAATGTATGTTAAATGCCTAGAATACAATAGGCACTCAAATGGTGACTTTTATTTTCAGTCAATTAGAAGTGAAATTATAGTGATGCTCCAGTGAAATATATCTATTAAATATACCTAAAGGAGAGCTGCTCCTCATTATCCCTGGTAATGAGTAGCAAACATAATTGATTAATAATTTCAACTTGTCATTTTTTTTCTTAAGTGGACCTCTAACCATTCAAACAAAGTAGGAAGATATAATACAAAAAAAACAAAAACAAAAAAAAACCCAAAAAACAAAGCAGGGGTTCCATAGTAAATGGACTTATAAGAATCCAGATTGGATTGTAGATAAATTATTTTTAAAGAAATTTTGAAAACACAGGGTTAACAGTCATTAGGAGGGTAGTTTCACGTTATCATTTCTTGGTTTCTTAAACCCAGTGACTCAGGCTGAGCTGCCCTCTTAGCCTGGGAAATCCCTAAAGCGGAAACTGGGGGGAGACAGTTCCTTTGTGATTTTCTCAAAATGAATTACCAGTGATTAGAGCTAATTCAATCTTGGATTTGTTCAACTATGTTACCTTGAAAAGTGGAAGTACCCTTGCCTTTCCCTTTTCCTTTCTTTGTTCTTCAGCCAGCAGCGACTCACTAGGTTCAACACAGCCCCTCACCTCTTACACAAAGACCTTCAGAATTTGGAAGTTTCAGCATCCTCCCTGGGGAAGAGCCCTGAGGAACCTTCCCATTCCATTCCCACCCACCAGCTTTTTCTGGCAGGTGCTGGTTGACTAAGTTTTCCCTTTGTGCAATTTTCCTGTTTTGCTTTTCCTCTCTTTCAGTAACCCATGATTATCTAGGTAATAATCACTGTTCCTTGGAGTGAGCAGATGTCTGGGTGGATAAAACTAGTCCTGATGGTGAAGAATCTCTGAAAGTCTTTGGTTAATTGTGTGAAAGGCAAAGAAAGCTCTATGTGCACACCAAAATAGGCGTTCATGCTCCCTAGAAATCCTGGGAAGAAGACCTAAGCAAAGGAGGCCTCTTGTAGCATGAGATTAGGACAGCCTCCTGTAATGGTCTAGTTGAACCTTTTGGGAATGTGTTTGGGGGAAGAGGGGCTATGCTCTTCTTTCACATCTTTCTGCTTTCCTTCTGTTTCAGGAAGCAGAAAAAATAGTGCTTTAAGGAGGGCAAAGTGATGCTGGGACAGAATTTTTAAATCCATCCTAAATGTTTCAATTCAGCCAACCATCCCTGAGCCCCAGCTCTGGGAGGTGCAGGGCTGGGTTAGGCCTGATCTTTGTGCTCCTGGAACTACCTCCTAGGAAAGGAGATGGGCACCTACCTTTTCAAAATGCCAGCCTACTGCTCAAAAACAGACTAAACGAACACACCTCATCTTCACAAATTCTGCCATAAAACCATAGCAAGAGGGCTATTACTCAACCACTTTTCTTTAAACCGACTTTCTGTCTCTCTTTTTTACTTGGCCACATCCTAATCAATACACTCTGTGAAATCATGGGTCTGATGCATTAGTTATATTGTTACAAATACACATTAAAATAAATGTATAAGCAAGTAAAACTTTTCCTCACTGTGCCACACACCCAGGGGGCCTCACATCCCCAGCACTGGTAGATGCCCATGGTGATCACTGCCATATGATATAGGTGCATGACAGAGCCTTTCCACAGTCTAATCCATGGAACAGGGGTGGAGGGAGGCAAGAGAAGTAGAAAGTGAGGGGCTGAGATTCAAAACATAAATGGGAGTTTGCTGGGGATTCCTAGGGAAAGGATGCTCCAGAGGAGCAGAGAGTGCTAAGCTTAAAGTATAAGGGAAAGCAATAAAAAAAAAAAAGAAAGAAAGAAAGAAAGAAAGAAAGAAAGAAAGAAAGAAAGAAAGAAAGAAAAAAGAAAAAGGAATACGAGATTCATTCATTCATTCATTCATTCATTCATTGAATATATATTTTATGACTACCTTCAAACCACATATCTGTTTACTTGATAGTTTCCTACATGGTCGGTTCTGGGAGAATATACAAGGAAGTGTGATAAATGGTGTTGCTCTCAAGTTACTCTCAACAACCTAGTTAAACAAGCAATGCGTGTGCATGTGCACACACACACCCACAAGTATCCGGAGACAAGCATCCACAAAGAGTATATGATTAAGGATAAAAATAGCAGCACTGATAAGTCACTTACTGTGAGTTCAGAGGAGAAATTTCTGTAGATGGCACTGGCTGAGAAAGGCTTCCTAAAAGTAAGGGACTTTGAAGAATAAGGTAGAATTTGAGTGTGGAGAAAACAGTTTAAGCAGGTGAATTAGGTCAAGAGGGCCAGCTGCAGTGACAGGAACCTGTTGAACTTATCTCTACCCCCCTTAGCTTCCAGAATGAAGTTGGTACAGCCTCTAACCCAGGTTCCTGGCCCAGTGCCCTGTACAGATGTTAAGATGACTATGACTCTCCAGATCTTGCATTAAAATGTTTTTGTGAATTCACATATTCATGTTTCAGGGAGAGTATTTCTAGTTTTGATCAGATGCTCCAAAGAACAGCTCAGGCTTTCTTAGGAACCTCAAGTCTTTCTTATGTGCCTTTATTATTACAGGCATTCCTGCTGGTGTTTCTTTAAGTCTTTTTCTCTTTTTTATTACAAATTTGAGGTAAACAGAATTTCTCAGAATGATTAGATTAACTTGCCCAAAATCCTTCAGTGGAACCAAGCCTCCTCAGAGGGGTCAGACTCTAACCATCACAATCCTCAGCTCGGTCAAGTTTCACATGGAGCGCATCTGCGCACACACCTGGCTGGCTGGCTCACTTCCGCTGCCAGGGCTTCTGACAGTTTCAGCTCCTGAACCATCACTCCAAGTAGCTGGCCCTAGCCACTAATCTTGACTTGAATATTAATTTTCTCCTTTGACACCTGATTTTACTAATCATCATACTCTACTTATAAGAGGTGGTTCTTTAGAAACTGTGAAAGGTAAGCATGTTTTAAATATCTATGGTACATCCAACCTTTTTAACACGATATTTAATTATAGTAGCAACACATGAATCCTATGTTCAAAAATAGCAGCATCACCACTTAAAAATCAATATTTCTATGAACCTACTTGCAAATGTACTGCTTATACATAATTTTTAAAATTATTTTTCATTTTACAAAGTAGGGAGAACATTATAACCAAGCCCACATTCCCATCTCCTAATTTCATCTGTGCACTCATAGCCAATCCTATCTCCTCTAAGCCCTTCTAGTCATTTTTCCCCACTTGGATTGTTTTGAAGCACATCTCTCATATCATATATTTTCACCCTTAACTATTTCAGTACTATACAGGATTTAAAATAAACTTTGTCATAAATAGTATGGGCCACTTCTCAGGTCATGGAAGAATCTTGTGCTGCACAATAGCCTGTGAAGGTGTTTTATTTAAATTGGCCTTAGTTATTTCTCTGGAACACATCTGTTTGGTAATATCTATAGGTTAAAAGTCTTTTTGATCATGAAGTCTGTCACATTTTTCAGAATCAAAATATTGTTGCTGCGAATTCTAGTTTTAGTCAAGTCAATTCAGTGCAATTAAATATGTACAGTCAGTTCTGCTGTAAGGTATGTTTTTAAAATATGGATTTGTTCCAATGCCATTGATATATTAGGGAACAGTGTGGGCATAACCAAATTTCATGTTTGTTTATGCATGATTCCATGTCGGAGGAACACTAGGTGAGTGCAGAAAGCTGCACCCAGCTGAACTGTGCTTCATGGGACACACAAAACTCACACACACACCTGCAATCACCCAGCATCCACCTCCATTCATCCACCACAGGTGTCAGGAGCCACACCATCACATCTGGCACTGTGATTTTCCATCCCATTTCAGGTAACCCTGCTTCTACCACTTTACAACTGCCCACAAGCTGCCACTCTCCCAAGCCCACTGCCACAAGCAACCACCAGGTCTTTCTCAAGGCAAGATACAATATTTTTGCAGTATGTTTGTATTTTTAACCACATAACATAAGTAAAATTGTATTACTGTTTTAACTAGATTCTTATCCTTTTTTAAAAGTGTGTCACAGACAAGTTTATGAGTGTTGTGCTCTAAGCCAGGGTTGCTCAGTCTTGGCACTATTGGTATTTTGGCCTGGATAATCTATGTGGTGAGCACTGTCCTGTGTGCTCTGTGCTATTTTGCAGCATCCCTGTCTTACCCGTGGGATGCCAAGAGTACCCTCCTCTGCTTCACTACCCCTCCCCAACAGTGCAGCAACCAGAAAATGTTTGTAGACACTGCAATTATCTCCTGGGGAGAGGGGGCAAAATCCCAGTAGACTTTGAGATTTTGTGAGTGAGAATCACTGCCATAACCACATTTCCCAGGAGCCCCGAGGTATTTATCATAACACTTTGCACAGTGTGATAATTTTTAGGAGTGTATGTCCCATCACAGCAGAATTGCTGGTAGGTATGAAATGAATGCCTCCACCTTGAGATTTCATGCTGACATTATGGACAGTGTGTTATTGGGTTCTATTCATTTTTCATTGAACTCAAAATTTAAATTCTGACATTAAAGGAAATGTTAACTGCTAACAATGTCTTTACTTTTAAAGAACATAGACCTTGAATCATATAAGATCTTATAACAAAAATACTATTAACAACAATAGCTACCACTTTTTGGATATTCCTTAAGAACAAAGCACTATGCTACAAGTATTATATCTAAGGTCATACTTAATTTTCATGAGACCCCAACCCGGAGCTACTGTCTGCTACCCCTTTTAACAGGATAAATGCTCAGAAACTGAGCCCCTGAGGAATGGAATGATTTGCCTGAGGTCACCATCTAGCATGGGAAAAGAAGTATCAGGACACAGTCCCTGTAACTCCAAAGTCTAATTCTCATGCCTCTGGAGCATCCTTAATTAAGGACATCAGCAACTCTTTACTGAGCACCTATTCTTTTTACCAAAGTATCAAGTGTAACATTGATAAGGTAGCAAATTGATGAAAAGCCAAAGTACCCAAACAAAGGGTCTGAGCCCAGGAAAAATTATCTCACATTACTGCACTAAAGCCTTATGCTAATATTAAAGTAAGGTTGTAGAAAAAGAATTATATCGCAGAATCTTCATGTTTTATTTATCCACCAGCATCTGTATCTATTTCTACACTGAGAAATACTGGAAGGTATTATAGCAAAACAGAAATCACTCTTATTGTCACTAAATGCTACAATTACCAATGATTTCTAGACTCATCATTTTGTTTAACCATGTATTTGGAATTTTCAGTCATGAACATGTATTAGATATATGTTTGTGTGTCTGTGTGCACACATGCATGAGAGAGAGAGACGAGAGAGAGAGAGAGTTTTGTGTGTCCCCATGCAGCAGAGTTCAGCTGGGTGCAGTTTTCTGAACTCACCTAGTATTTCTCTGGAATGGAATCAAGCATAAGCATGCATGCATGCGCGCGTGTGTGTATGTGTGTCTGTGTGTGTCTGTGTGTGTCTGTGTGTGTCTGTGTTTATGAAAAACATGTTTTAAAAGAGAACATTGAAGACCAAGATAGCACAAGAGCTAATAGAAGGGGAACTAGAGAGTTAATGAGTTCAAGTTGGATTAAACACTGGAATATAGAAAGGGATTGCAGATGTGATTACAAAACCACTGTCAGCAATCTTAGAGAAATCAGAGCCTGGGAGTAAGGCCAGGGAATTGGAGACAGGAATATGTTATTCTAGTTTTCAAAAATGAGAAAAATGTGGATTCTAAAAACTAGAAGGCAATGGAGCTAGCATTCAGGACACGCTTATGAAACACACCCTTTACAAACCTGTAGGAAAGAGCACAGCCTGAGACACTGAGTGCTTGCAGAAGTTCAAGTCATTATGGCCTAACTTTATTTCCTCTCTTGATACTTTATTTTTGACAGATCAATAAAATATTCCAGACATCATACACTTCAATTCCAGCAACAGCATTTGATAAACAGATGTGTGCTTTTCCTCGTGGAAAGCTAGATGATAATCGGATGGGTTGGATGAGCGGCTAACTGTATTATTCATAATAACCACCAATGGCTGCTCACTGCCTGAGCAGGTTTTGTGCTAAGCCTTTGCACACACACACCCTTGTCAAATGGATGCCACTGTTATTCCTATTTTCAAGGGTAAAGAAACAGAGGCTTGCAGAGGCTGTTATATTCTTGAAGACACACAGTATGTAAATAGCAAAATTGGGACTTGTGCTGTTAATGACTATGCTATAATGACTTCCTAAAAAATAAAAAGACATTGAAATCGGGGCTTTAATTGCATGCAGCAGGCCTTTATCTCACACAATATATTGATCAATGACTCGGAAGATAGTGCAGAGCTGACAAGTTATCAGATTGGCAGATGACATGCAGCTGTAGGTTCCGCTGTCCCATGTCTTCAGTTGTCCTTCCTTTTCTCTGACTTCAGGAGCTGGAGGGGCTGGGACAGAAGACCAGAGAGCCATGACCTTGGGTAGAAAGCAAACTCCAATCCTTGTTTTCCAAACATATATTTGTTAAAGTCACCATGAAGTTCAGCCTTTTTAGGGTTTCTATGGACATTTTGCCCAAATAAGTAAGAGGCCTTTGGCCCATTTATTTCCCTACTTCTTTCAGCTGCAAATAAATCTTTGAAAAAAAATTCCTCCTGGCTCTGAAAATAAAGGATTTATCTCTTTGTTAAATTTTTCCCCAAAAGTATTTTGCTATGGAAATTGGAAGGAAGAAAAGGAGAGAAAGAGACAGATAGGAGAAGAAGGGAGTGAAAAAGGAAAAAAAGGAAGGAGGGAAGGATGAAAGGGAAAGTAGAAGGAAAGAAAGGAAAGAAAGAAACAAAGAACGAGCAAGAGGAATTATTTCCTCATGTGATTTAATCAAATTTCTTTTTAAGGCAGTAGGGGGAAATGAACGGGGTTACAATTTCCCCAGCTGTTTGGTCTGGGATACAGTATAAACAAGCCGGCCCCTCATCTGGCCCCCAGGAGGCTGCGAATCTCAGTGGAGCCTGAGCGCCTTCGTGGCCAAACCACGGTGAACTCTCCCGGAGTCCCCTGCCTGCTGAGCCAGCAGGAGCAAACCAAGGAATTTGACTGTTTCCCATTTTCATTCTTCCGAGTGCCAAGAGCAGAGTATGCAGGTGAAGGGTGATATCCTGGGACAATCAAGGTCAGCTCCAATTAGGAAATTGGGACACAGTTCTCAGATTCTTCCTGACTCTGCAGAGTTGAGTTTGTGGTGAGATTCTTCTTAGCTGGTGTTATGAAAAGTGCACAGTGAGGGTTTGGCCAGGCATATAAGTCAGGGCTTGTATTTTGTTGGGTTTACTTTATTTTCTTCTCCATTAAGAGTATACCCTGGAGTATTTGCACCAATGGAATATTCTGCAGTCATTAAAAAAGATGATATAAACTACAAAGCAATACTACTTCACAGAAAAATATGCCTGTGATATATTGATTAAAGGAGCACAGTGTAATACAACACAATTAACATTGATTATCTTTGGGTGCTAGGATTGTAGGTGATTTTTAAACTATGTTTTTCTATACTGTTTGTATTTTTATACTAATAATTATTAGCCCATATGTATGGAGGGTTTCCTGTGTGGTGAGTGCCATGCCAAGGAGAGTGGTGGGCAAAGGTATGTTTGCAGTTGTAATACAAGCAAATAATACAATAATTAATAAATATTAACACAAGAATAAACCCCATGTTTCGTGTACTCACAAAGGTAAACCCACTTTTGCCAACCCCTTTATTTCATTTGACTGAACTCATTGGCTCCTTGCAATAAATCTATGAAATAGGTACTATTATCATCCTCATTATACTGATAAGGCAACATAATTAGCTTTCTTGCGCAAAATTAAAAAGCCAAGAAGTGCCAGAAGTCAACACTTAAGCCTACACTAAAACACGTTCTCTTAAGCACCACGTGACAAAACTTTTTTTGAAAAGAATAAAGCTATTTAAAGAAAAATGTATCCTGACAAGTTGTTAAATCAAATTTTGAAGAAAATTCAGCTATTTAAAATAAGTTAGTTGCCCTGGCTGGGTGGCTCAGCTGGTTCGAGTGTCATCCTGATACGCCAAGGTTGTGGGTTTGATCTCTGGTCAGGGCACATACAAGAAGCAACCAATGAATACATAAATAAATGGAACAACAAATCAATATTCCTTTCTCTCTCTTTCCCTCTCCCTCCCTTCCTCTCTTTTTTTAAAATCAATAAATAAAAATTAAAAAAATAAAAATAAGTTGGTAGACAAATAGCAATGATGCAAAATATTTCTGATACTCCATTATATGAGACAAGCTACTGGTATCATTCCATTGTTTATGACTATGTATTACGATAGAAAACATAAAATTGTTTATACAGATATGTTAACTGTAATTTTTCAGTGTTGGAGTTAGTACAATTTCAGACTTTTTTTTATTTGCAGTGTTTTCAACATTTCTGTAATAAAAGTAGTACTTTTGTAGTGAGGGATAAAAAGGAGGAGCAGCTTCTCCACCAGCCTTCCTGACATCTTGTGCAGCTGCCTGAATCTCTTGTTCTCGAGCTTCTGAGCACTTTGGAACAATAGCTTGTCTTTCCTCTTTCTCTCCTTTTGGGATCTGCTACTCTAGCCTTCTTTGGTCAGAACCTGAGCTGGTGCCTTAGAGACAAGGAACAGAATCCATAACATTCAAGGAGTTGGCAGGACACCACAAGATAAGCTTGCCTCCAAGGTTTTATATTGCTGTTTAGTTTGCACATTGAGACAACTCACAGAGGTCAAAGCCAGGCTTATAGAAAGAGGCTTGTTAGAGATAAAAAGCTCCTGGCCCCCAGGCCTCAGGGTGCTGGGTGTGTCCACTAGACAGCTGGAAATTTAAAAATCATGTCAAGAAGCAGCTGGAAAATGTCTCTTACAACTGAAAGAGAGGTCATGTACCAGGCACGAAGAGTCAATGCAAACCAGGTGTCCTGCCCTTACATGTGCTATGCCCTGTGTCTGAAATTCATCCATTCTTTCATTCATTCATTCATTCAAGCAATATATTTGAGTGCCAATTATATGTAAGATACTGTTCTAGGAACTTGGGAGGTACCGACCATAAAACTGACCAAGCCCCTGTCCCTATGAACTTGACATTTCAGCCTTTCTACCATCTTGCCTGCATAGAGAACACCTGCTTATGCTTTAAGATGCAGAATTTTAGGCCCATCCTAGATGTGTCCATGGTCATCTGAGGGAAAAGGAATTGGCACACTTTTCTCAGATTCCAGATTATTTTCTTGGCATTTATTTTTCTGTTATATAACTTATTGTACATGTGTTTGTTTATGTGTAATATAATTATTTGTTTATGTGACTTTTTCTCAAGAACATGAGCTTGAGACACTTGGGTTCCACCATTCAATTACCTGTGTGATTGGGTCAGTTATTTAACTTCCCTGAGATCCAGATTTTGACTCTGTATTGTAGTGACATTAAAGTCTAAGTAAAAAAAATTGTTGTGGGGTTTACAAAAGAAATAAAATCTATTCATGCAGAAACATCTGTGTGAATATTTATAGTATCTTTATTCGTAAGGATACAAAACTAGAGGTAAGCTAAATTTCTTTCAACTGATGAATGGATTATCAAACTGCTACATTTGTACTATGGAATACTACCCAACAATAAAAAAGGATGAGTTGATACAGGAAACAACATAAATGAACATCAAATACATTGTGTTAAGTGAAAGTAGCAAGAATCAAAAGCCTACATACAATGTAATTCCATTTATGTGACATTCTGCAAAAGGCAAAACACAAGCACAGAACAAAGACCAATGATTGCTAGAGGCTGAAATGAGAGGAGAGGATGGCTGCAAATAGGCAAAAAAGAAACTTTCTGAGATGATGGACTATTTCTTGTCTTTATAGTTGTGGTTACACATCTGTATTCATTGATCCAAACCAAACTCATAGTACTGTACACTATAGACTGTTGGATGGATGGATGGATGGAAGGAAGGAAAAAAAGAAGGAAGAAAGATGTACTTAAAACTTAGGGGATTTAATACTTCTGAAACTTTTACTAATAGAAAATAGAAACCAGTGAATATATTCTTCTCCAACAGTTCACATGACCTGTCAAAAGATGATCCCACAGCAATTGGTCACACTTGATACCGAGAGCAATCTCAGTAATGCATGCTTATATTTGCTTTCACCCCTTCCTTGCTGAATTCCATTTTATACTCACCTCTGCTTCTTGATATTGTATTGACTAATAAAATAACACAAAAGCCTTTACCCAAAGGCTTTGCTTTCAAAGGAACTTAGGCTAGGACACTAGGGATGGCCATATACCTAAGTCGTTGCCAACGAAAATGGAAGCAGAAATGTTGTGTGCTGCCTTTGGTTCTGGGCCTTCAACCTTTAAGTGTGCTCTTTTCCATACCCACTGTTCTCCCTTCTGTGAGCTGGAACAAAAACTATACCCAGATTCAAAAATATGGTCAAATTTAGACCCCTAAAAAGGGGTGGAGCAACAATATGGCAGGAACTTTGGTTCCTGAATGGCCCCATGGAGGAGACTCTGCCAACCTGGACAGTTCATTTCAGGACTGTTAAATTGGAAATAAAGAAATCCCTGTATTCTTTAAACCACTGTATTTGGTGGGTGGGGTGGGGCTGGGAGGCGGTCTCCTTGTTATAGTAACATAGTCCTTGCCTAAACTAAAATGGGAGATAATATAGTTTCTCAAGTAAACTCCATGATTGTGGCCCTTCTAAAAACATAATGATTAAATATTTTATTACTTGAAATTGTGACTTTTTTAAGGTTAAGGGAGGTATTATTAATAATGATTTGGGGATGATAGGAATAAAATAGTCTCCCTATTTGTAAATAACTTTAAACCTCTTCTTGGAAGATAGTTAACATTTACTTGGTTTTGTACCTTCATTGTTAGAACTGAGAGGGAGGATGGAAAGTGGCATTAATATGAATAGTATCTGACCAAGTGAGTGTTGTTGGTTGGAAAGTTGCTGGCCTTTGTATATAGAATGTATAGGAAGGTTCCATTCCCAAGTGATATGGAGGAAATTGGCAGCCTTAGAGATCCATATGCATTGGAATCTTAGGTGAACCTAAAGGATTTTCTAACATGTCTCAAAATACTCAATCAATAGAAGGAGCCAAGAGTGTCTTCATTTGAATTTGAGTGAAGAGGAGCCTGAAAGGTAGATCTTGAAATTCACAGGTGATGAGTTTGAGAAAGCAGGTATGAGGCTGCCATGGTCCAGTCTCACATTCTGGATCTCAAGTCTCTGGAGCCATTTTCTGACAATCTTCGAGACATGGTGGTCCTACACTGTTGTTGCATTAGGGCCCAATTGACAAAGTCCCGCATTGAGTTTAAACAAGAGGCATTGCCCCTACAGCTGAAACTTGACTAGATGAAAATGGCAGGAAATCTAGGAAGCCCCGTGCCCCACTGGTAACTGCAAAGTTGGCAGATTGGTCAACATCAGAGCTCAGTTCTGGACCTGTTTCCCTCTCTCCTTATAGTCTCCCTAGATGACTTCATGAAATGGGTATTCTTTTTTAAGATGCTGAACATACCACCAGAGATTGAAGCTGTCACAACAATAAACAGGGAAAATAAGCCCTTGAAATAATTTTCATAACTTAAAATAGCACTCATCAGGAGGACTAATCCCTTGTCCACACCATTTTCCTTCCATTGCAAATGCATCTGCTGAGCAAATTAGGATTTTCATCCAACTAAAACCTTCATGCCTTAATTTGACCCCAAATCCACTACTTTTTGTTTTGTTTTGTTTTTCAGTACCTTCCTTAACTACCATCCCATTACTACAGGAGGCAATGTAGTATAAGATAAGCTTCTGTCAGGCTAGTTAAATTTCAGGCAGGCTAGTAGGCACAAACATATCTATAGAGCCATATTATTAAAGTGTTAATTAGTAAAGTATTAAATAGTTAGTTGGAGAGGAAATGTTAGTGTTCAAATAAAAGAAATTTTAGAACCATAATCTGCCATAAAAATTCTCCCAGGGATAGACTTGTGGAATCAGACACCTGCATCTTTTTATGTGCCCCCTGTCTCCCCTTCTCCTCGGAGTTGAATCCGTGGCACAGAAAGTCACAACAGTTCCTTTATAAACCTTCCATATTGTTAGCAAGGGACAGAGGAGTGCAAGAAGGAAAACTTCTGATCAGCTGCTTCTTACTTATTTTTGCCTCCTCTGTGCACATTTAAATGTTCTTTCTTATTTGTCTGTTTGTAGGAAGCAGATGGGATTGTCATCATCACATGCTACTTACTGAATACCTACTACGCTCTAAACACCACCTGAGTAATTTTATACAAATCATCTCATGTAATTCTCACAAAAATTCAATAAAATAATTATTATTACCTCATTTTACTGATGGTAAAACTGAGGATTAGACAGTTAAAGAGAGTTTCTAAAGATCACATAGTTAATAAGCGGGATCTTCTAAACCTTAAGCCTCTCTCTCAAAAGAAATTTTTGCAGTAGTGATAAAACTTCATAAAAGTTATGAGGTAGGACCAAGCATTTTTCTCCCTCTTTCAATTCCTCGTTTCAAGCTGTGGGAACATCTTACTGCCTTGTACCACCTTTCCCAAAACTTTTAAGGATCCCAAGAGTTTTGAGAGTATCCTTTCTTAGTGGTATTTGCCCTCAAATATGGGTCTCTTAGAAAACAAGAGAGCTGAAAGATCCAAAGAAATAAACCCCTAAAAGCTGAATTTCAGACCATGCAAGCAAATAACAGGGAAGATATTTATTAGTGGGTATGCCTCCCCAAGGCTTCTTTGGTAACTCCAGATAGACAGCTGCAACTCTGAAAATTTTAACAACATTGTGCCCTCAGAAGGCCTTGATATTCACAGAGCATATTTGAAATTAACTAATTTGCCTTATATGAATGCATACATAAGAGTTCTCAGAAATGGGCTACATACTAAACTTTTCAGTTCATTAAAACCAGAACAAGGAAAAAATTTTAAGACCATTGCTATGATTTCGTAACACTTTGAGAAGGGTAGGAAGCCCAATTTTATTCAGACCAATAGAGTAAATAGATTCAGATCCCCAACTTCACTAAGATAATAAACAAGGTGCTTGTTTTCTAGAAACTAAAAATACATTCTTTGGATCCTCTTCTTCCTCGAGTCCTTGGGACATGCCTTCAGTCTGCTGTTGAAAATCTGAAACTTTTCAGTTGACAGAACAGTAGACATTTCTCTTGGTGGACAACTGTGAGCTGAGTTTAGACAATGATTGTTCTGCTTCCAGAAAGTCCTTGGGGGACATAGTGAGGGCAGGAGGACTTGGAAACTCAGCCAGGTGTTAGCCACCTCTTCCGGGGAACTCCTCTGCTAGGCTCTGAAATCTGTAGCCCGGAGCAAACCTCACACTGACTTTTATCCGAAGTTTGGCCTTTATTAGAGAAGGAGAGGCAGGAGATTTTTCCCATACAGTTCTTCTGGATCTGATCTCTTGGTCCAAGAGAACTTGCACATATGAACCTCTAAGAAATGGTGTAACTAAAACAACCAGTTGTTTTTCTTTCCATAGCCTTTTCTCACTTCCAGGAAGAGAGATTAAGTAAAATAAGTGTTTGGGATGTTATTTGACTTAGAAACAGGTTTGTAGAAAAGAATGTCACCCTAGGGATTTTCTATGATAGGTAAATTTTTCTCCTTTGCTAAATGAATAATTAATGTTGTTTTAATATGAAACTGGCCCTTAATTTAGCCAATTTAAATGGATAAATGCCACCCCTTCTTTCTCTTAAAGCAAATGATTTTTTTTTAACATACTAGGAGGATGGCCTAAAATAAGTAAATATTTGGGTGGTCCGTTGATATTCACAGAGCACATTTGAAATTAACTAATTTGCTTATATGAGAAAAAAACTTTAATGCTGTTCAAAGAGCCGGAGCTTTTAAATCGGGCGCCAAAAGTTGTCTTTGAATATCCTCTGACTTGCTTAGGTGTTGTTTTAATGGCAGCATTTACTAATGAAGGGAAGAAAGTTGTCACAACTAGAACAGAAGGCTAGGACTGGCTTCCTATACAGAGTGAATTTCAACCATCACGAGTGACTAGGCAAATTAATCATACATTTGACTCCAGGTTCTTTAAAACTAGTTATTCTTTGTTTTTCTTCCCCCCAGAGTTATTGTTGACCCATCTCTGCAGCACAAAAGGCTGACCCCGTAGGTGGCATCTGGGGCTCCATGGCCAAGTAGCTTCAAGTTGGCATCAGCTAGAGAATGATATAAAAAAATCAGAGGGCAGGGGAGAGAAATCAGAGTATTTCTGTTCTCCTCCCTTACTGTTTTGTCACCTCGCCCCTGGCAGTGACTGAGGCTTCTACTCATCTCTTCAGCTCAAGGGATGATTTTCTTAGCTCAGGCTATTATAGCAAATTAACATAGACTGGGTGGCCTAAAAACAGAAAATTACTTTCTCACAGTTCTGGATGCAGGGAAGTCTAAGATCAAAGTCCTGGCAGATATGGTATCTGGTGAGGGAACACTTCCTGGTTTGTAGATGGCCTTTTTCTGATTGTGTCTCACATAGTAAAGAGCAGAGGAGAAGCAAGCTCTCCTTTCTCCTTATCTAAAAGCACTAATCTCATTTTATGAGGGCTCCACCCTTCTGACCTAATCACCTGCCAAAAGTCCCTCCTCTCAATCCTATCACATTGTGGGTTAGAATTTTAACATGAATTTGAGGGGACACAACATGCAGTCCATCGCAATGGTTGTGACCTTTAGGTTTACTAGTCTCTGGTGTCTCACCACTTGTTGTTTCCCATACTCACATCTCCCTTCATCAACACCCCATTATTTCAACCAGCCTTGGAGATGCTGGTGCATCCTGTTTATTGCCAGGATCCTGATGAACCATGTAACTGACTTTTCCTTAGGAAGCCTAAGAAATACTAAGAATTGGCCTCCTGATGAGGATCTCAGAGTTTGACCAGTAGTGATCACAATGGGAGCTAACATTCCCTAAGTGCTTTCCATGTTCCCATGTACAATGCCAAGCACTGTACATGAATAACCCAGGGAGGTGGAGACTGAACAGGTTTCTCAAAATAATAGGCTGCAGGGAACAGAAACCACTTAATAACCCAAGCTTATTTAATTCCAAAGAAAGTGATTTTTTAAATAGTAATATTAAATATTACTTTTATTAATACTGAATAGTAATAAAAATAATATTAAATGATCCTTTGAGGGCACTGGATAAATATGGACAAGGAGACTATTTTAGCAAAAGCTCTTTTTCACTTAATACTTGTTACAGATATCTTTACCATTAATTATCATGCACTTAAAAGACAGTATCTATCCCTTCCCCTCTCCTTGCTTTTCCCTGAGGAATCCACGGGCACACATCAACATATCCCCACACCACCCTTGCCACAACAGCAAAGTGAACCTTGGTTCTTGCTCCTGGGTGCTGGAGAGGAAGGAAGGATCTCCATGATCCCAGGAAGACTCTCTGAGCTCCTTTGGATTTTGCCCCTCTTAAGTTTGTTCTTTCTTGCTGATGTGTTTGCTTTTGAGCCTCCTGCCTCTGGTGTTCTCTCTATTCTAACAGGTAAATTGTTTTAGAATGTATGCATGCATTTTGCTGGAAGAAAGAGAGAATGAAAATTAGGACAGGCAGGGAGGGGGTGGGGGTGCTGGTGTGACTGTCATGCATGACATTTGTTTTTTCTCTACCAAAAATATCCAAATTTAATTTCTGGTAGGTTTCTGGGCAGTGTTGGTGTTAGTGATGTGCATATGGTTGTGTATGTGTATATTTTTTATAACACACTTGATTCCTGAAAAGTCGACTAGAATTAGGTTTAAAGGCTTTTCTACTAGTCTTTGGGAAAAATGAACACACAGCCTATCATTTATCATAGATGCCATGTTTTCCCATTGGGGATATGTGTGCTTCTGATGATACACTGAGCTTACCAAGAATAGGCAAAGTCAAGATAAACATGCAACTGGAAGAATGTGAGAGGAATTATGTTCAAATATCATGGGTGAAAATGAAGAATTAACATGACTTTTCAAAATCAGATGGGAGCCATTAAAACTTTGCTTTCTCAATGAGTAACTGTATGGAATGATCCTGGATTCCCAGGAGAGATAATAATAATAGCTCACAGTTATTGAGCAAGCTCTTAGTATGTGCCAGGTTTTTATCTAATCTAATCATCACACCAGCCCTATGATCTACTTGTTATGATTTCCATTGTACAGATGAGAAGACTGAGACTCAGAAGTTGGATAACTTGCCCAAGATCAATCACACAAACTAATAAGTGATGAGGTGCTAACTTAATACTAAACTGTCTCCCTGTATATGCAACATTTGCTTTAGTTTTAATTTTAATTATGTAGCTCTATGTGCTATTTAATTTCAAAAAAATGAAACCCTACAGTATTACACAAAGTAAGAAGGGAAAAGTTTCCATCTTCCTCAAATTTTCTGTTTTGTTTCTACTTTCTCCTTGTATATGAGCCTGGCAATAATGTCTATGGTCATTGACCAAATCTTCAAAGCTTGGACTGTTAATCACTACATTGTGCAGTTGAAAAAGCTGAGAAACACATACATAGATTTTGCCAAAAGAACAATCTGTCCAATTTATACCCCACTTAAATCATAGTCTTACTGGGTGCATCTGTTCCAATTCCTTTTTCAGAATATAATTCATTAAAGGTTGGACATATAAAATGTATTCTCAAATATTTAGTGGATATATATCAAAGATTTCCTCTAACTCAGGAAATAATATGGTGCTCAGCAGGATGACAAAATTGGTTCAAAACAAGTATATTTAATTAGTTAAAAAATGCTGCCACAAGATTTCAAGTTTGATACAAAACTGATTAATTTTCTTTGGGGCAATAAAACCATAACCCGAGGAATTATCTTTTCTTATGGACAAAAATTGTTTGAATCTTTAGGGGACAAGACCTAGTTTCAGTTTTTCAGTCTTCTTCAAGTTGACATTACCAGGGTCTGAGCTCTAATTTATAGTAAAATTTAAAGTAAACTTACCTTTTCTTCGGATGGCCATCCAATGGAACTCCCCACAGTTAACGGCAGTGCTCTTTATCTGTGCTAATACAGTGCCCGCTGGTCTCATGTAGCCACTGAACGTTTAGAATGAGGTAAGGATGACCGAATGACTTACTTTTTAACGTTATTTAATTTTAATTCAGATTTAACTTTAAAGAGCCATATGCGGCTAGTGGTTACTCTATTGGACAGCATCATATGATCCTTGGGTGGGCTATTTAGAAGAGTTAATATGACTTTGAAATGACTTTGAAGAGTACTTTGACAGTACTCTTTTTGCCTTATTTTTGAGTTTTGGGGCATTTTTCTTAACACCTTTGTCTTTTTTTACACTTCCTTCTATCACTCTTTATTTTTCTTTCTTTGCTGTGAGGAGCGGGAAGGAAACGATCTGTATGCCCACTGATGGCTGCTGTCCAGCGCTCCAGTCGGACTGACGGCCCCTTGGAGGACTGAGGACGCAGTCCCTGGGCACTGCCTTCGGGATGAACATCCTTGCAGCTGTGGACTGAGGGAACTGACATGTTCTCCCACAGAGCCAAGGAGTAAATGTCACGAGAAAAGCCCTTGAAAATGGTTCTCATCCTCTTGCTCCATAGCAGACAACTCAGAACGAACTGTTCTAAAATGTTAAACTTTAATATTCTTAATGGTTGGGAAAGACTTCTGGTAAGGAGATTCTAGGGTAAAAAGGTCACTAAGTCACTGGTTATCAATAAACTTCCCAAAGGGATCTCTCCTAAAGGAAATAGGCTCATGTATCCTTTAAAAATAATAAAAATTTAAAATATAGTGTCCTGTGATAAGGTGATATGAGAGATTTTTGTTGATTTATTTTGGAAGAGCTATTTATGAAATGACTGCAATTTTGAGAGAAAGAAAGAGAGCCAACCTCTAGTGGTCTCAGGTACACCTTAGTAAGAAGGGGACAGATAAGTCTATTATGTCTTAGAAAAATATACTGCTTATGCATTTCGTGTTCTATAGGGACATCTTTACTTCTCTTAAATTAAAAGCACTTCACTGCTAACTCCTAAGGACTTTAACTATTCATAGATAGAGTTAATCCCTCCTTCAACTCTCCCCTTTGGGTACATTTGACTTGTTTTGTACTGAAACTTGCCTGCCAATAGCCTGTAGTTCTGTCCTGGATTTGCCAGAAGCCTGTCTCTGAAGGGGGTTTAGGGCATAAGAATTCAGAGTTTGGAATCACTTTGCCAACTCTGTAAACTCTGTAACTCTATGCTTTCTTTACTCTTTCCATCTTTCTTATTCCCTCAAGTAACTGAAGCCTTTACTGGAAGGTGAGGTAAGCTTTGCTGTAAATCAGAAGAGGATCCAGAAAAGGAAAGTTAAAAAGAGGAATCCCAATTGCTCCCAAATAGTCTTGAGATTTTACTCTTTTAATTATTTTTTAAGAACTCTCTATTTTAGAAAGGATTATAGAAATATATAAACCAGAATGTCCATTTTTTAAGCTAACCGAAGGCTAATTAGAAATGGGCCTATTATCTCACAGCTGTTCAAAATCTTTCTGAAGTGTATATTCACCTTCCCACCTTACTAACCACAGTAAACATAATGAGCCACATATTTCTTTTAATATTTTATACTATACTATGCCTGTAACTCACCAGTTATGCTTGAGTTTTCCTCATAATTTACCTTTTTTGTAGAATGGAGATCGAGTTCAACAGTCAGTGGTTTGAGTACATCTCTTTGACCACACTAAGAGAAACTTTTGAAATCAACTTTGTGTTATTATCTCATTTTCTTTTTCTATATACATAAATTTTATTGAGGGCTTACTATGAACCAGCCAGTATCTCTTTTAATGTTCACAACATTGAGTTAGTAGTAGTTTTCCCCTTAGTAAAGATGAAGTAACTGAGACTTAGAAAACTTAAGTGACTTATTTGTGGTTATTCAACTAGTAAGTATTAAAAATATGACTATAATCTATGTGCGTTGAGCTGCACAGACTTGCTCACAACTCACAAAAGTCTTGACTTTTATTCCCAGTTCTGAATGTTACAGACTAAGTAGTTGTTTTGGCTTCTTTAGGCATATATATTCATATTTGCAAAATGAGGGTACTAATATCTCCCTTCAGAGCATGGGGTACTGAGACTTGTAAGAAATGCTAAGTATATGTTTTATTATTTTTATATATTCATTAGTGACTTCTCTAGTGAATTTGATACAATATCTTATGCTTAGAATATAGGTGGGAAATCTCATTATTTATTACAGGGAAGAAGTTAGTGTAAGATCTCCTGGCTTTGTTTGGACTTTATCCAATGTGACCTAGTTATTGAATTACCACAAAGGGTTCAATTGAAGGTGGTCTGGTTAATCAAATGGCCAACTCACAAGCCCTAGAACTGACCCCAGTTTTGATTTTCTTGTTTTACAAACTGTGCATTCAGTAATCTAAACAATTTTCTCATTCTTCTTAGAAGTTGTCTATTACATCACTTGTTTTATTTCTGTTTACGTGGGTTAGGTAGGACAATTAGTATGACTTTGAAGGGGCTCACAGTAATCTTTCTGCTCTATATCAAGTTTTGTGTAATTTTTTTTCTGAGTACCTTTGCCTCTCCTACATTATTATCTCTATCCCAGCTATTGGGATGGTCTTCCTAATTTTGAAAGAGACTTTTTTGTGAGTTGAGCTTCTCTCTTCTGACACAGAGCCAAAAAGAACACAATAGACTTAATGGAGATTGATTCCATATTAGCCTTGTGTTCTTTGGAAACTAATAAATGGACCTTCAAGTAGAGATATGCTGTAAGGAAATCACCTTGGCCACTAACAGTGGCCTTGCCAGGGCAACATGTTTTGGAGGAGCATTTAAATTCAACATTTCAAGGAATTGTTCCACACAGTATTGCTATTTAACTTTACTCTTTTTTTAAAAATTCCAATTCAAACAATGGCTTCTTTAAGGAAAAATACAGAGAAAGAGATTGTTACTTGGAACTGAACTTCCAGGCAGCTTTGCTGAATGTTTGTGATGTTTAATTTTTAAATCTCTCTCAAGTGGAATTCCATGGAGACATCAGAAGTCATCATCTAAGAGGCAAATCAGTCAAACACATCCACAGACATTATCAGAGAATATGATCCTTACCCTACGCATTCCCCCAGTGAGCCACTTTTGAAGATGCAGTGATACAATCTGCCCTATCAAATAACTTACATTTGGCTAGAGGATACTGAGAGTTGCTACCTATATAAACATTTGTAAAAACAAAAAAAGGAGATGCCTGGGACTGGTTGGATTGAGGGGAGCCATTGCTAGCCAAGTCATATTCTTTACTCTCAGTTGATTTGGCTCTTTTTGCTTCTCTTCTTTAAAGTACTTTTCAGCAAGTGAAACAAGAGGCTTAAGGAAGTCACAACGCTAGCTACAGATTGAAAGCAAGAATAAAAACTCTGTTTGGTTTTTATTTTCAAACACCTGATCACAGTGTCTGGGACATGCTGATAGTAAATGAAGAGGAACCATAATTAAACAAAAAGTTTAGAAAACAAAAAACAGAAATATTTAGCTTGGGCTCTACATCAGGAGAGGTTAAATAAAATGTATGGTCAAAGAAGTATTTATCCCATAAATCCTACCTTTCACCATCATAAATTTGGTATGAAAAATCCCATTGTGTATTTAGGACACAATGATACAGCCAAGTGAAGATAAACAAACCGCCCATCTGTTTTCATTTAAAAACATACTCAACTTTCCGTATTAAGTACTATAGTTCTATTTAGAATGTAACCAACATATGCCTCTTAAGGAAAAGAAATTCAGGGAAAAAATTAAGCCCTTTAAGATTACAACACAATGTGTAAAGAAGATAAACCATCAGAAGTTTGATGAAGTTGATTTTTTTTTTTTTAATGAAAAGAGAAGGATATCTTGATTGTCCTTAGTGACTATAAAACCAAGATCTATTTCTATCATGTTTCTTACTGCTGATGCCTCAGAGGATAAGGGAGAAGATCGATCTTATGCTAGAACTTTCTTTCTAAGTTGATTGATGCAGAAAAGCTGCATTGAATTGAAGGCTGCTTTAGCTAAAGTATTTATTCCAAATCTCTCCTTGGCCCGTATGATGCCTGTGACTGGTGGGCCTTAAGGATTTCTTTCAATATTTCTCCTCCTCTCAGCTCTGCATCCACATCAGAACTCTTTGTACCATGGAGAAACAATATAAATAAATCATGTAATAAAAATGACCTTTCCCAAATCACGTTTTGGCGAGAAGATGTTTTTTACAGCTGCCTCTTTGCTCTAACTGCAGAGGACAGCGCAGTGGAACTTTTACAAGTCCTGCTAGGAGTTTGACATCCAGTTGAATTCAGTTCTGGGGAAGCTAAACTCGGCATGCTTCTTTGCTACATTTTTGGCAGCCTGAAAATATACTCGACCAATGAACATTACTGTGTACAAATAATGTCCTTATCCTCAGCCTTAGAGTTTGCTTCCGGAGAGAACAAAGTTGTTCTAGGAGGAAGTCTTTGAAAAGGAATACCAGAAGGATTATTTCCTTATTTCTTTTATTTGCTTATTTGCTTGGTCAAGATAGTTGATTTTGTTGTCCTGGGAATTATTGACTACAGTGACAGGTAAGTAAGGAAAAGGTCTGAAAAGTGGCATACAAGTCCTCCTTTTCAGCTGTGCTTTTCCTCCTACATGACACAGGTCTGCATACTCCAGGAGGCAATATGTGGCTACTCAGGGCTTCATTTTCTCCAGGTGGCAGTGTTTTGTGTAATATCTGACAGACCACACAATTTGTCAACATGGCCTAATCTACATGTCGAACAACATTTTCAGTCTGTTTCCAGAATATGGTGTACCCATGTTAATTACTAGAAAGGTCAGAATTCACGGAAACACATAAATACGAAAAGGGATTGGTTAGGTCGTGAAGGATGAGACGTGCAAATCCAGAGCTTTGTCACTGTTTTGTTTTGTTTTTTTAACTATTCATTTTCTCACTCAGTTTTACTGGCCTATTTTTGACACTGGAGGCAGAACAGGAAGTCCAAGTTTCTTTGTAACCTATATGTTTCTCTCTGTCTCTCTCTCTCTCTCTCTCTCTCAGCATCTCTAGAATGTTCAGGGTCTTTTGCTCTCCCAGTCAGTCACTTCTGGAAGTTCTTCTTTTGGAAGGAGGTGGGGAATGAAGTCATGTTTTAAAAACAAGTAACATTCACTTCCCTTCTCCTTTCTTAAAGTGACCAACCTGGGAATCATGGATTGGAAACCAGGAGTGCCCTTCTCCTTTGCCAGTTCTTTTCAATTCTCCTCCTCTTCTTTTTCCTTAATTCCTCTTCTCCATGCTCTTTTAATATTTCTAATTCTCTTAATTCTCCTCTTTCTCCTTCTTCTATGCCTCTCTCCCGTCAACCCTCAGCCTCAGCCTAGAAACCAGTTTACCCATTTTCTAGTTCAGAAATTGGATCTGCTTTACTTCTCAGGATCCCGTAGTATACCTGGCGAATGCAGGTTCAGTGGATGCACCAACGCACCCCCAATCTTTCTATTCTCACCCCTGTCTGTGAGAGTACAATCACTAAGCCAGAGTTCTTACTTTCCTGGGTTAGTTCCACTACGAATTGTTGCAAACTTTATGTGAAAATAAATGGCACAGATGAAATAATCTTATATAGCTGGAGGAAGGTTGACCACATCTGCTAGCAAACAACCTCTTCATAGAACCAGAAAAATAGCTTTGATTTGTTTTTCAAGCTAACTCATTATAAATACACACCTATATATTATTTTCACCTTCCAATTCAGTTGTTGTGAGGATTTAAATGATGATAAAAGTAATAAAAATGGTAAAAAATAAAAAGATGCTTAAAAAACCCTCAGTGACAACTATTGAATGTCCTAAAATGGAAAAATAAATTACTTAATAAAAATGCTTGCTTCTCATTAAAGGAGAATGATCTGTTGTTAAACTCCAGGTTGAACTATATGACTTTGCCAATATTCAACCATTTTCAAGGTACAAAAATGGAAATTTCATGTGGTTCAATATAATAGGTAAGACTGTGGTTTAGGCTAAATATGTATTCAGAGTTTTCCAACTCCTAGAGAGCCCAAGGGACTTGAACCTTGGCTCCTTTATTAAGTTCAGTAAGACTCTTCAAAGTTGAAGCCTTATTTTCCTTATATTGGGGTGAAATACAGTTCAGATGAAGGTGACAATTTAGGTTAACAGCTTAACTCAGGTCTACTGAGTATCTGAATTGCAGCAGAAGAATCAAAACCTTAACCCAAAGATATACACTTTTAACAGCTATACTTTAAGATATTATTGTGAAAACAGAGATGGTATTTCATGGGATCATATATTGTTGAAACTGAAGTCAACCTTAAGTATTATTTGTAACAAATCCTTCATTTTAAAACTGAGAAAACTGAAATCTAGGTACATGAAGGGCATCAAGACCAGCCCTTCAGATGGTAGGTGGCTGATCATGCAAGGTTCTTATCTCTGCATTCTCCTGTACTCATTTCTATTCCACACCCTCCTTCCTACTTTTAGTCCTTCCCTTGTCCTTAACTTCAACTCCCAAATTTTATATCTGTCCAACAGAGGGAGGGGGAAGAAGCAGGAAGGATAGGGAAAATGAAACCAACCTTTTCTTGGTCTATAATTAACTTTTCCCATTTCTAGATGGTAAACCAAATACTTGCTACAATCTTCTGCACCAACCTCAAATCTCTCAGAACCATTAGAAAACATGTTTAAATTGAATGTGTGCATAGCTGTGCCCCCAAAATGAGAAAGGAACTCTCAGTGAGTCAAAAACTGTGAGGAGTCCCTGGAAGGTAGCAGTTAGGTAAAATCAGATCAAGGAGTAAAAACAAAGTGCCACATGTGCCTGGAAAAGTCTTCACACTCCAGCAAATTCCAAATTTCATCTCCCCCTCTCCACCCTCAGCTGAATCTGTACCCCAGTTTCTCCCTCCATGGTCTTTTTACTGGCTTGTCCTAAATCAAGTTTTTCTCCTTATCACCCTGTTGAATGAGTTTTGAGAAAATTTTTCCCCTAATTATGTCCCCATGGAATTTAATACCACACGTATAAGGTATGTCTGTTTATGTTCTGTATGTACATCTGTATATTATACATAAAAAGAACAGGAAATATTTGCCCCTCTAGAACAAATTTTGCCCCCTTGGAAGTAATTTTGCCACCCTTGAGAACATATGCCTTACATCCCAGAATCACATGGCCTGTCTTAAGGTGCTTTGGGGGGCAAGGATATGATTCCTCTCAAATCATGTAGTGAAAATTACCAATATGAGTGCATCTCTTAACTGTCAACTCTGGGTAGACAGTTACAACATCTGTGAACAGAATCTTTTTCTTTAAGTGGGTTTGGGGAAAGATTCACAGGGGGATAAATCCAAGCACCAATGTATGCTTTAGATACTTTTATTCCTTATTTTAATTCTCCTTCTCGTATCTCCACAACATGCTTTGCAGAGATGATAGCCTCTAGGGAGTCCACAGACTGTAGGTAGCAGCACAGAAGAAACTCACTGAGGTGGTTTCTAAGCCTCTAAGATGGCAATCTTGGTATTCGTGCCCTCGTGTAATGCCTTCTCCTTGTGTATGGGCCAGACTTATTCACTCACTTCTAACATGGAATTTAGCAGAGTAATGAGATGTTACTTCCAAAATTAGGTTACAAAAAGACTAGTTACCATCTTGGATTTATTTCAGTTCTCTCTACCCACCCCGCAATCCTACTTGTGTCCTTCTACCTCAGTCAAACCTTAGGTTACTGTCCCCTGGATGATGCTTTGATTGCAGCCCTATGAGAGACCCTGAACCAGAGTCACTCAGCTAAATTACTTCTAGATTCCTGACCTGCAGGAAATGTGAGGTAATACATATTTGCTATTTTAGGCCCCTAGTATTTGGGATAATTCGTTAGGAGCAATAGATATCTAATATTCATTTTTTCCTTCCTTCAAAATTATTCATTATCATTTGTTGGCTAGTCTACCTGTTTTTTTTTTTTTTAACAAATGGCTATTTCTTCTAGACAGACATTGGAGGTAAAACCAAATGCTGTGCCAAGCCAAATGAGAACAACATATCAAATTAGACTTTAGTTTCCCATGTATTGGTATAAAAAGTGATAAATGTGATGGGACAAAATGTGACTGTCTCAAATAGAGAGAAGTGCCCATACTCAGTTGTCTTTTTAGTTTTTTTCTTAAGTTTGACTATATAAAAAGACATGATCAGTTATATTCCCAAAAGTTCAAAATTTGAAATTTCTTAGCTACAGTGTGAAGAGTTAATTATCACAAAGATATATATAGTACAGAGATATAAATAGTACAGAATATATATGTATACATACACACATATATTTTATATTTATATATATCTTCCTTTTATATCAGTACTGATATATACTGATATATACATATCAGTATAATAAGAAGGAAGATTGCAAGGGAAATGTTTACCAGTTTATAAGAATTACTTTTATTTCAAAATTGTATTAGTACCTTGACCTATATCCAAACAGCCCTCATCTGTTCATCAAAATAGACCCAAAGGGAATTTCACATGATTCTGTTTTTGCTCAGTTTGTTCATTTTACACTTTCCATACTCGTTTGATTTATTCTTTCATCCATCAGACACCAAAAGGATAATAAGACTTTCCTTCTTTTAGCTCCAATGTTTAATTGACATTTTATTAATTTAGGATTACCTCTCCATTTAGTAACTTTAAATATGTGAGTTCTTTCTTTGAAGCATTTTAAATATCTTTCTTATCTTGGGCCTGGTGTTATTGGACTGATTTGATTGATTTGTTAAGAACTCACTTCTTATTTTTAAGTTGCTAGTAAGAATTTTTTCTGAAGAATAAAAGAACAGAAAAAACTTTTTGCACAGATTTTGACAGATTGGCTCATTTTAAGAAGATATTTTGTGTAGCAAAAGTATGAAAAGATGTCTCATTCATTATCTGATTTAATGGGTTGATATGGCAAAAGTACTCAGGTCATAAAAGATAAAACCTACCGTGTCCCACATTGTCCAGATGCAGCTAGCAAATGTAAAGACATGAGAACAATTATCTTCTTCACCATTGACCATAGGAGGTCAGGCGACCAAATGCTTTGGAATTTTGCAGACCTGAGTCTGAAACTTGGCTATAACCTCTAACTAGCACGTTATTCAAATCCTTTCAGAGTCAGTTTTCTCATTTTCACAATGGGAAGAAATAATAACTTCTTCATACTATTGTTGTGTCATTTAAATAAAATTAATGAGGTAATGCTTAATTCTTAACCTTGGGCCTGATACATTGTAAGTGCATAATAAATGGCCAGGTTATTATGTAAATGATGAACCTGAACTCTGTTTCTAATAGAGAGACGACTTACTAGGTATCAATTATTGAAACAAGCAAATTAATAAACTATATTCTGTTTCTACTCTTTTCAATGCATTAGTTTTAAATCTTATAAAATGTCTCTTCTTATGGGTCAAAATTTGATTCATATTGACTGATCTAATGAAAATTTTATAATCAGAAAGTTATATTCACCTTAATCCTCCAAACCATGAAAAATCTCAAGGATTAAAATAAATCGATGTTTTTTTGTGTAAATCCATTTAAACGTCTATTTTGGCTTTTCAAGAAAGAATAGGCACAAGCTTCCCACATATTCACTTAATTATCTGTCCACTCTACTAACATGGTAGTCTGAACCTGATACATTGCTAGAGCCAATTGTCTAAATGTGCCTACTTAGACATTTGAGGTTGAGACTTTAGTTACTATATTGACTTTATATCTTTTAATTTGTTTGATAATTGATCTAAATGTTTGATTCAATTTTTATAGAGAAAATTAAAAACCTTCCTCATTAATTGATTGCCTCATTGTTCCACATACTCTCAAAGCTATCCTGAAAAAAAGCAGGCCATGAGGCTGAAAGTTATTTTTCTGTGTTTAGAGTTTTATTTGTTTGTTTTTTAAGTTTTCAATTCCACAGGCTCTGTTGTCTGAACAACTCAATCAAATCTGTCCTGGTGTTCAGTCTTCCAGTTATCTAATCATGGAAATCCTATTCATGGATAGAACATTGTAATAATAAGCAGAAATCTTTGTTTCCAGACTTCCAGAAGACACATCAGCTAATGTAAATAGCCCTTGTTAACTGAGGATTTGAGCACTGCAGTCCTAAAACCCATCTAATACATTTTTATTATCTGCCAAATGCTTTACCTATAGTATTTAACCCTTGCAAAACCCTATGAAAATATGTTCTATTTTTCACTCTTTTACCGATGAGGAAAATTAAGCTCAAAGAATTGAAAGCAACTTATCCAAGTTCCCACCCAACCAACAAACCCCAGGCTTAGTCTAGAGCAGAAATTCTCAACCAGGAATGATTTTACTCCTCCTTCCGACAGCACATCTGATACTATCTAGACACATTTTTAATTGATACAACTGGAGGAGGGTGCTTCTGGTGACTACTGAGTGGTGGCTGCTAAACATCGCACAATGTATAGGACAGCCCCCCACAGCAAACAATTACCCTGCCCCAAATGTCAATACTGCCAAAGTTGAGAAATCCAACAAAATTTTTTGTGATGTTCCCTTAAACACCTGAAATGTGGCTAGTGTGACTGAGAGACTAAGTGTCCATTTAATTTTAAATAATTTAAATTTAAATAGCTACATATACCTAGTGGCTATTCTATTGGACAATATAGGTCTTACTTGTTAAAATATTCCTTCTTCAACTGCAGAGTATCATGTAGTAACAATTTTATAGGGTTGTGGTAGGAATTAGGGGAGGTAACAAAATGTGCAATAGGATATTAACTTCTATTTTAGGAATTAAATAATAAATCCATATATACATGATAATTATACTGTTAAATATTTGCATATATATTACATGTGTATATATACATACACATATATGAATGAAGCAATTTCCAAAGAATGATCCCAAAAAATAATTACCTGTTTAAGTAGTCCACAAGCTATTAAAATGCACCAATATGAATCCCTCTGAGTCCCTTTTTGCAACTGCCACAGTCATTAGGAGCCCAAATATTAGAGACTCCTTTCACCAGATCAATGAATATCTAAACTTAAACAACTAAATTAAGGGGTAATTATTAGAAGAATTGCTTCCCTTCTGCCCACCACCAAGACCAAGTTTCCTTATATATCAATATCCCCATGTTGATAAATATGGTTTGATCTTGAAAAGTAAAATTTCTGTGAACTTTTTGGAAACACATCTTGTTATGGCTTCTAGCATGAAGGACTAGCCCACTTCCCCTGTTTGAAGGTGCCTCTCTGGAAGAAAGGCAGAATGGCCCACTACAGCTCTGTTTGCATCAAGAATGTGGGCACACTAATGACTGGTCATTTTGAGGATGACAGTCAGGCCTGGATTCAAATTTCTGTTCTGCTGGAGAACAAGGTCACCCTGTAAGTCTCAGGGCTAGCACTTGCTTGTAAAGAGTCTGTGTGCACAAACTTGATATTGGAGTCAAGACCAGTTAGATTTTTCCTCCATCAATGTTCTAAATATTTTAGCTTCATTCCCTTTGGAACATGGTCTGTACTCAAAGGAAACAAGGTCTAAATCCAAGAACACTCAGAATAAAAATAAACAGGATCACAGCCTTTCTTTTCCTCTCTTTCTATTTCAACTTAAATATCATGTTTCTAGAGAAGTCTACACTATCCAGCATACATAAAACCTAGATTTCCCACCTTACAATGATGTCTTACTTTTATCTTATTACCTTATTAACTTTCTTCAAAACACCTTTGAGAATTAGCAATTATTTATTTGTAGAGTTACCTACTTAGTTTATCTGTGTCTCCCTCACTAGACGACAAGCTCTGGGAGGGAGGCCACCTTTGCCTTGTTTACTGTGGTACTTTCATTATCCAGCATTGTGTCTGGCATACCACAGGTTTTCAATATACAAGTATATTTTCTGGATGAGTGAATATGAAAATAAAAGATGTAAAAAGTAGGCAAAAGATATTTGTCCATGTTCCTGGGAATGAATGCTCCAAATCTGTGATATTTTTCCTGAATCTAGGAGAATATTGATTCAGAAGTATTTTCCAAAGAGGATTTCTCCCCTTTATCCTCGAATTCAGGATCCAGGCATGAGACATCTGGAGATGAGGCCATTAGGGAGAGAATTATGTGAGCAATTACATGATAAATATAAAGATCAGGCCCGTGATCCAAGTAAGCACTGGTTACTGAGGATTTCACTTTTGGCAAAGGCAGGAGAGATTGTATTAGTTGCTAGCCATGCTCTTGCTCCCCAAAGTCCCTATTTGAGTCTCCATATATATGGTTGCTGAGAACCTCTTCCCTTCCACAGACATTTAGAATGAGCTTACTATGCACATTGGGATGGGAGTCAGGGCAAGTTTTAAAGAATACCGAAGTGATACAATTTAGGCTTAGGGGATTCAATTCCCACGTTGGACATTTACTGGTAACTTTGGACAAGTTAGATATTCTCTCTAAGGCTCAGAGTCCTTATCTGTAATCTAGAATAATAATAGCACATATTTTACACTGTTGTGATAAACTTTAAATGAGATACCCTTGGTAAAGCGTTTTGCACAGTGCAAGGCACAAACAAAGCACTCAGTAAACATTAACCATACATGGCCATTTTAAAGCATGGTTCCAAATGCTTTGAGATTCTTCAAAGGTGGAGTTATGTCCCCTCCTCTTGAATCTGGATGTGCCTGTGACTGCTTCAACCCACACATATCATGGAGGGGACATTGCCAAACCTGGGTCAAAAAAGCATCAGTGTCCACCTGTTCACTGGAGCTCTGACCCACCTTGGAAGAAGTACCGCTTACCTGAGGCCACCATGCTGAGGAGGGCTTGTGAGATGCTCTGGCCACAGTCCCATCTAAATCCAGCCTTCAAGTCATCCCCACCAAGCTGGTAGACCATCGTTCTTGGCAGTGGACCCTCCAACCCCAGGTGTTTATTGCCCCAGATATTCAGGTCACCTACAGCAGGGGCCCCAGACATCAGCAGACAGACTCAAGTCATTCCACCTATGCCTTGTCTGAATTCCTTACTCACAGACTTCATGATCATAATAGAGGGGTTGTTTATTCAAGCCACTAAGTTTTGTGATAATTAATTACTCAGCAAGAGGTTACAGAGTACCACAATTAGCACCCATTTCAGTTATTAAAAACAATTGTGATCATTATTAACATTAGTCCCAACTAAATAATAATCATTAATAGTTACTTTCAATAATTGAGTAGATAGTTATCATTCTTGCCAGCTTGTATTCATTTATCCTTCTGGTAACAGCATCTTGTGAGAAGCCTAAAACTATCTTTTCCTATACATTATGAACTTCCGTAAGCTCCTTGAGGGAAGGCACTGCCTTATTAACCATTGTTTCCCCAGAACCTGCCATTGCACAGAACAGACAATATCTAGTGAAGATTTAGAGCACAGGCTCTAGACCAAGACTACCTGAGTTTGAACTCTGGCTCAGACACCTACCAGAGGAGTGCCTTAAAATACTTATGTCTCTATAAAAGGATGTTCGGCATCACTAGTCATAAGAGAATGCAAATTAAAACCACAATGGGATACCACTTCACACTGGTCACAATGGCCAGCAGAAACAGATCAACAAACAACAAGTGCTGGCGAGGATGTGGAGAAAAGGGAACTCTAGCATACTGTTGGTGGGAATGCAGACTGGTGCAGCCACTGTGGAAAACAGTGTGGAATTTCCTCAAAAATCTAAAAATGGAGCTGCCTTTTGACCCAGCGATTCCACTGCTGGGATTATACCCTAAGAATCCCAAAACACCAATTCAAAAGAACCTATGCACCCCAATGTTGACAGCAGCACAATTTACAATAGCCAAGTGCTGGAAGCAACCTAAGTGCCCATCAGTAAATGAGTGTATCAAAAAACTATGGTACATTTACACAATGGAATACTATGGAGCAGAAAGAAAGAAAGAGCTTCTACACTTCGTGACAGCATGGATGGAACTGGAGAGCATTATGGTAAGTGAAATAAGCCGGGGGGTGGGGAGACAAACACCATATGGTCTCACCTATAAGTGGAACCTAACCAGCAAAACAAACAAGCAAGGAAAATATAACCAACAACATTGAAAGAAAATAGAAACCAACAGAGTCAAGAGGGAAGGAAGGAGAGGGGCAGGGGAAAGGAAGGGAAGGGTCAAGTCAAGGAACATGTGTGGAGGACCCATGGACAAAGCCAAAGTGGGAAAGGATTGAGGGATGGAGGTGGGGCAGGGGAAAGTGGTGGTGGGAAGGTGGAGACAAGTGTATTTGAACAATAAAAAAAAAGAAAGAAAAAAAGACTACAAAGTGAAAAAAAAGAAATACTTGTGTCTCATGCTCAAAGCAGACTTCATGGATTCTATCTCACTCATAACATTCCTTATGATTTTAATGATAAAATTTTGAAGGAATAGGAAGCATTTGGATAAGCATGGATACATACTAAGTCTTCAATTAATTACTATTTATTGATTACCAAATATTACTTACTGATTTGGCTCAAGACAGAGGGATAGACCTGCCATCTCATTTTTCTGGTTCTGTTCGCTGTTTTTCCTCCTAAATATCTTGTTGGCTTTATGTTTGTTTGTTTGTTTGTTTGTTTGTTTAGCCCAGGATCTACTAGGAATTACAAATTTAGTTGTGTACTCCAGACTCATCTCAGGCACCTGCCCAGAGATTCTGCAGCCCTAAGTGAGACAAGGAAATCTGCAGCTTTAACAAGTTTACTAGGAGATTCCAAGGAGGTGGCCCATGACTCAGCCAGCACTTGAGAACACTGACCTAGGATTTCTGTTCAATTTAAATTTTACTGCTGTATCTTTTAACTCCATTTCTCAAGAACGCATCTCATACATATAATTTTCCCTTAAAGCAGCAAATTGAAGTCTATTTAAAACAAACATCCAAATGCCATTTCAATCTCTTTTTTCGGGGTGCCCTTTTCTCACCTCTTCTGGTCCCCTTCACTGGTAGTTAGCATCTGACCCCATCCTGTCCACCAAAGGACCTGACGATTTGCAGTCAGCGTGTGAAGAGCTGACAGCTTCTTTTAGCAGAGTTAAGTTGCAAATAACTTTATTTATCAAGGGTGATAAATAGAGCTGTTCTCTGGAAGAGTCAGTCTCTTTGGCACATTTTGTGCTTTCTCTACCAGAGGGGGGAAAATTGAGGCTTATTCATGAGGGAATGAAGAAGCAGTCTAAGAATCACTTGGGAAAGTCAGAAGCTGATCCTCTTTGCATACAGGGAATTCTTTTCCTGGTTTCATTTTTATTTATAAATGACATAGCATGTATTCCTAAAGCACTACTCCTAGAGAGAAGACCTGTAATTCTGGCAGAATTATATAACCCAATCACCTAAATTCAGTATAAATTTTAGATATAAGGGAGATAGGAGAAAAGTAATCCTTAAACACACCTGTGAGATGCTTTGAATAGTGCTTTGTGAATGAATTGCCCTTTATCTCTCCTCCCCTCCTCCCTGTGATGCTATCACAGCTTCACTGGCACTAACACAGCTGTTCACAGCTGCACACAAGATGCTAGCAAGAGCACAATGTCAACCATTTGTCCTCATGTGGTGTGGCTTAATTTATTTCCTTTGAGGATGGAGCCTGATATTGTGTTCTATCAAGAATCCAATCAGCAGATCTAAAACATATTCAGAGGTCAGGTTTAAGGGATGACTTGAGTTTCTATGTTTGATTCTTCTCTTGGTTATCTACGCCTGCCCATCAAAACATATCCAGTTGAGAACTAATCTTATGGTGATTTTTTTTTTAAATAGACTTTGAGAATAAAGTGAACTCAGGTGGAACAAATGTTCTCATTATTTGAGGGAGAACCATAGCCACACTCCATTTCTCAGCTAGGTCAGTTGATGCCAGAATGCTCTTCACAGGCCAATTCAGTGCAATGTGACAAAATAAATTTATTGAGCACCTATTGCATGCCAAGCAAATGTGCAGGGCCAAAAGAAAAAAAAGCAATAGGAAGGTTTTATTTCATTAGAATGTTAAGTTTCGTGTCTTGCCCCTGAATGCCTTTAACATGCCTGGACCAGTTTAGATGTTCAATAAGTGTTGAATAAATGAATAAAAAATGCACTCAGTAAATCAATTGCATAAGCCAGCCAGACAGATTCATAGTAGCTGCCCAGAGGGCTATACCAAGAGAATTCTGAGGCTATATCCAAACTCAGTGGGAAACGTGAGCTGATTGATTAACAATGTCTGTCAAGGGCAAGAGGGGTGAAATCAAGTGTGCCATATTTTCATCCTTCTAGGGCTAAACATAAGTGATATAGCTGCTCATCTCCTTCCTCTCATTCCATCCCAAACCTTCTTTCCCCTCAATTTCTAAAACAAGCTGAGTGGCTGTCAGGGTCTAATCAGAAATATAAATCTTTTGCATTCATGATCCCCCATCTCTTCCAAATCCATCTTCCTCTACTCAGGAGAGAAGCTGATAGATTCTGGTTTGAGTGAATCAGAGAAACCAGTGAAGGAGATTTCATCTCACTGCCACTGTGGTTCTGACTGGTGGGTACAAGATGAAAGACAAGGTAAACTGAAAAGTTAAAAAAAAAAAAAAACCCTGGGAGGTACAAGGTTTACATTAACTTGATTTAATTTGTACACCCAAGGTTCACCTAATTCTCAGTGTGTGGAAATACAACTGATTAGTATGCTTGCCTTAGATGGTTTTCTGCTCCTCGGCTGAAAAACCACATAGGCCTTTTTTCTTCTTGACTTTGTATATCAAGATTTTTTTAAAATGTCCTGTGCATTTTGTTAAATAGAAAAACATTAAAACAAAAATTTTAATCTCACTGTCAGTTAACTAAACTGCCTTGTTGCATTTTGCTCTATTAAAACCAGAAGATTAAGTTTTGACACTACTTACTGGGGGAAGATGTTGCAAAACAACACACGTTTTAAAAGTTATCTTGAAATTCATAAGGGATCCATTCAAACTGACCTGGGAGCTCTAGAGGGCTATCTGCCTTTTCAGTAATTTGGCAGAAAAGTTTCACTACCAACCAACCAGTAGTCGAGTTACTAAAGCCAAGTAAATTTGCTTATCTTTGAGCAAGCAGGTTCAAAGATTTAAGAAAACACAGCCACCTTTTTTCCTTATACACTTTATTTGGTTTACATATGTGAAAATAAACTCAATTGCTTTATAAATGGGAAAAAATCATATGGACATAAGTAAACACATGTAGATGTTAAAAAAAGTCAGTGTTTTTAAAATGATATCTTTCTTTGAGATGAGAAGAAAATAAACCAAAATATTCAAAAGTGGGTGTCTTTGTGTGGAATTATAAGCAATTTTATCCTTTAAAGCTAAGCAAGAAAAATGAAAATAAAAGGAAATAATTGTTATATTCAAATTTCATAAAAAATCATTCTCATAAAATTAAAGTTGTATAATATTTGATTTCCATTTTTTATTTTTTTCCTGGAAATCTTTGTTAGAGAAGTAAACAAGGGTAGGAGGAAAATCAGCTTCAAATATATCTAAATCAAGAAGCTTATAATTTGGGAAGATTTTTGACTCTGAAACAAAATGTGAAGACTCTTATAATGGAATAGAGATGACGCCAGAGAACAGAGTTAGGAGTAAATCAAACCTGGTCTTCTGAATCTATCTTTTTGGAAATTTTAGAACTATATGAATATATAACAATTATATAATCAATTGTCTAATAATGTATAATTCATTAGATGCTGTAGTTGACATTGGAGAATATATAAAAATTTATTCAAAAATTGCCAATGTTCTCACTTACATTTTTTAAAATGTCACTAAATAAGCATTGTTGCTAGTAGTCTAGACCAATGGAAGTATGGAATCCCTTAGCTGCAGACTGGAAACAATGAAAACAGGAATCTATAGAAATAGGGCAAACATGAAAGAAACTAAATTTTGCACAAAGCTTCAGTCTCAAGATCTAATTAGTGCCCCCTGGAGATGAATTTTCCAATTAGAAATTGACTTCCATGCCAGGGGCAGGGACATGAGAATGAAATTGCAAAATGTGTTTCCACTCACCTCTTTTGCTTGAGAGTTCCAGTTACAATGAAATGCACCAAGAAAATAAAAATCTATCACAAGTAAGAGACTCCTCCAACATGACCATTGAGGATAAGGACATAATTTGGGTTCCAAAACCTATGAAGGGAGTTTTAAAGATCTCAGCAGACATGAAAAAAAAAATTTTTACTGATCTGACAAAAAAAATAGGTATAATTTCACACACACTGGACAGCTATTGTTGTGTTGGCTGTTGTCACTTTTTATTTGACAGTCTAAGAAAAAAGAGATCAGTGCCCCTAACTAAATAGTCGGGTATTGCATGTTTTAAAAATTCTTGCGGCACACTGGTTGAAAATTGCTGATCTAGGTATTGATCTGGCTCCAGGATTACCACAGAAAGTGATCAAATACCATTGCTGATACGGCAGGACAGTACATTGCAGGCTTGCTCTGGGTCCTCCTTGAGTTTTCCTTCTCTGCCAAAAAACATGGGCAGACCTCTGTCTCCTCTTGTTTCAGAGGATTTGGATTGAGGTCAGAAAGTGGAATTCACTTCAAGAGAGCCCTCACTGCCTGGCTTTTGTTTTCAAAAGTCTACTTATTGATTGTGCCAGTTATTTTGGGGACTCCATTGTTTGTAAAGACCTAATCCCAAGTGACACTGAAACTACTTCCAACCCATTGAATGGTAATTCAGAGTAAAATTTAATTTGATTTAAGAGAAAATCATGTTATGTTATTTTTACACACTAGAGTCTGGGATAAAATTCCTATCTTGCTCTATTAAGGTTGGAAGAATTTACAGTTATCCTGAAGGTGTTCTCAGTGCTTCTAAAATTGTTGGTGTGCGTATGACTCACCTGAAGGACTTGTTAAAATAAAGATCGCTGGGCCCTACCCCAGAATTTCTAACGCAGTAGAGTTAGGGTGGGACCGAGAACTCATTTCTAACAAGCTCTCAGGTGATGTTAATACTGCTGGTCTGAGACCACACTTCTGAGAACCACTGTTTTAGACTAATTTTCAAACTAAGGTAAAGGACAAGTTTTACTTTATTTTGTTTTATTTTAATATTCGGTCTATCCTGGATCGATGCCTTTGTAAAATGCCATACAAATAAATTACTACAAAAATGAAAAGTAAAAATGTATTCAAATTTAACTATTATTTTACTGTTATTAAATATTAAATATTTAAATATTAATAATATTAAATATTATTATTTGGATTCAACATGTGCAGAGAGATAAAATTACTCTGCAAATTGCTATGGAAATTTCCAAATGCTGACTGTGAATGTCTATACTTACTTTATTGTGGACTGGTTACGGAAAGGTCACAGGCAGGCCTGATCCATATCCCACTATGGCAATCCAAGCTTGACTGAGTAGGTCTGGGTTCTTTGGATGCTTCCTGTCTGAAAAACTCCTGCAGTAGAATCTGAAGACCCTAAGCCTAGGCTAGAATCTCCTCCAGTCCCCTTTTCGCTATCGGATGTAAAGGGGCAGATGATTTGTTTCAGAGCTGGTTCAATGGTGTCGAGCACTTCCTAGCATTGTTCACAGTAGAGCAGTATAAAGGAGCTTCTGCTGGCAAACTCTTAAAAAGAGGTTGACAGCAAACAATCGTCATCAGATCTCCCTTTCCTACTATGGGATCTGTCTCCTTTCAAAATCATTCTTTATCAATAACTGACAACATATTTTGAACACTTATTATGTACCAGGAACAATGATAAGTTGTTTGTAATTAATGTATGTGCTTTACACATTACGTCGTTTAAATTGTCAATCATCACACACGGCAGGTGAAGTCATTATTCCCATTTTCAGAGGAAAAAAATAAGGCCCAGAAAAATGAAATCACTTGCATGAGATCATAGTAGGAAGTGGCACTTAAACCAGGTCCATGTTTTTAACCTGCAGGCTTTACTCCTTATTTCACTCAAGATCTTTTCCTGTAGAAACACAGGACAGAATAAGCTGTGAGCTTAATGCATAGCATCCTAAAGAAGGCACCAGGAGACATAGGCTTGAGTCCTGACTCCCTCTAACTAGCCAAGGGCATAGGATAAGTTCTGTTCCCCTTTGGATATCATTCAGTTGTCATCCATAATTTTCTTTAAGAACTAATTTTCCTCAGGAGTTATGAGACATTTTATGAAAAATAGGTTTGGGGTCAAACACATTTAGGAAACACTGAGGAAGACAGCACCCGCTTTGAGATTCACATTTCTAGTATATTAAATTGAGGCCTTGTGTGAAATGGTTTTGGCTTTATTTAACCTAGTGTTTTCCAAAAGTCATAGAACACAAACCCATTTTCATATTACTAATATCTTAAATAACAGTGGGTATTCATGGAATACAGTCCTAGAAACAATAACATAAGGTTTTTCCAGCTCCAAAATTCTGTGAGTCTATGATTAGTATTCTTATTGATATAAAATAGGAAAAAAAGTCAATAATAATAAAATTAATAATAGCTAAGCCTCATAGCTGTCATTAGCTATGTGCTGGATGGATTAGAAACCCAGAGTCTGTTCTAAATGTTTCACATATTAACTCATTTAATCCTTATAACCAACCTATTATAATAATTGTAGACATTATTATCCCCACTTTACAAGTAAAGAGACTAAGGCCCTAAAAAGAATAATTTTATGTCTCTTAAACTGAATCATTTCTTAGACTTAGGTTTTTTGACATGCCCCAAGGAAAGAATCCAGAAATAAAATAAAGGCAAGCCCACTTATACTTTTACTTTTTGCCTTATGTGCTTCATTTGCATATCAAAGCACTATAATGTGACTGTAATCAGCACTGTTTAATGTCTCTTACTTTCTTTGACTCTGTCTCTCTTTAGCATAGTTCACAGTCATTACCTCTTGATCAAGTTACAGACAAAAGCAGCCTTCAAATTAGGCCTATTAAGATTTGTTTTTAATGAGGAGATGATTCCTCTAACAACACAAGCCAGATTTGGCTGGGTCTGATTACACAGTCATGCCATTTGCAGAAAAGGAAAAAAAAAAAAGCAGATTTTTGCCTCTTCGAAAGATTTCAGCCAGCCTTGATTAACTTGATGCCACTTAAAAGCATATAGCAAGTGTGATATTTGGGACTTCTGATTGATGAAGCAATCACATGACCTGTGCTCAGTGGGAGAGTTTCTATTTCAAGGATTTGAGCTTCTCAGAAGGCAAACGTTCAGATTCATAGTGTTGGGAGTCACAAGAGGAAAGATAAATCCTTTCTTTTTACAAATCTGAGCTGTCTTGCTTTTGTTCAACTCACTTGCCAACCTCCTTTGTCTTTCAGGAATAAATACCCTGAGAGACTTGAGTAAAACAATTTGATATTTAACTCCATCATTTTGAGATCCTTTTTTCTGCTTTCTATTTTTGTTTTAATTATATTAAATAATACAAAAATATTTGCACATTTACTTTCTAAAATGTTTTCCCACCAAAATCAATTCTAGATACATTTATATCTTTGCATATTCATTTTTGTAAGTGTGAAGTTAAGAAATCTTTAGTTGTATTTTATTAAATACCTCAAGCAATCATTTCTTATATTTAGAATCTACCTAATATATCTATTGATCTGAAACTCTTTTATAACAATATGTAACAGGAGAATGAATATGAGTCATCATACAACTCAAACTCAGTATTTCTCAATATTGGTCCAAAGGCTCTTTCATCTCTCATTGTAGCACTATCATAAAGAAATGTAAAGTTGTTGAGCAACTTTAAATTGTCAGAGTTGTTTGCCCTAAATTGAACTTAACCTGAATGCCAGAATAGCTTTTAAAAACAGGCAGGGGGTGTAATAAAATATTTTAGCAAGAAAAACAGTCACTAACACTACATGTGACTCTACATGTAGAATAGGGGCTGATCAAATATTCTGCTTGTTCTGTATCAACATGCAGAAACCAGCTTGTAGCTTTGGGGGATGAGTGAATGAAACATGGGAAAAGGAATGGCCAAAATCAGGAAGACATGGTCTAACTGTCTTAAATACTGTCATCCTCCACTCCAGATCAATACATGCTGAGGTACACACTCTCAAACTCACATGTACATCTCAGTGTAGTCACTTTTACAAAGCAAGTGTTCAATTAATATGGTCTCCTTTCAGTTCCATAAATACACATATTTCTTTCACAATTACAGCCCTTTCCATACAGTATTCTGAATTTTCAGAATTTTTTTTACCCAAACATTTATATGTGTCACTTCTCTTCCTTCCTAACTCAAATAAGTCATTACAGAAGCTTTCCCTGAGCACACTTTCTAAAGCAAATCTACCCAAAACCTGTTATTCTCCATATTCTCTCCTTGTTTATCTTTAAACATAACACTTATTTGATTTATTGTTTTATTATTTTTAAGCCTATATTCTGTATTACAACGTGGGTTCTTTGAAAAGAGACAAAAATGTCTATTTTGTCCACTGCTATATCTTCTATCCATAAATATGATAAAATTGATATTTTATGTTTTGTTTGCTCAGAAGAATGTAACTTCTTACTCATATCTCATTGTTAATTGTGAGTTTCACTTCCAAATATAAATTTCCTTCACTGGAGGGAAAAGTTCAGTTTTACGTGTATCTCAATTCTCTCGTCCTCCAACCCTCATACATTTTCAATGTGATTTTTACCTATTGCCTCTCAATGAGTGTTGTAGGTAAAGACATTGGAGAACTCTCTCCTTTGAGACTTCACTTAATATTTCTCCCAGATGAACTTACTGCCTCACAAAAGGACTCTTTGTCTTTCGAATTTAACCGGCTCTTTGTCTAGGCTGGTATCCAGCACCACAGGAGTAAAATGTCAATGCTCTCTATTTAATCAATGTTTTATTCTTGGCTTGGATTTCAGTAGGGGAGATGAAACAGCAATTCGAATGTCATTGCAGATGTATTTTTGTCCCTTTTTAACCCCTTGTCTATGTTATGTGAATCTCAATAATTTATCATTTATTTTCAATCTGTGCAAATCCCTTGGAGAAATATGCTATTCATTTGCTACAAGATACAACAGCTGTGCTGACATTACACCAAACCAAGAGTACCCCTCACCCAACTGAAGAGGTCATTTTACTACATTCGGGGGGTTTTTTCTGTCAAAATTTCCAGACTTTATTGTTTGTAGAGCAGTGATCCCCAAATTTCATTATATGGAACACTAGTTTTTAGCAATATTTTGTCACCTGCCCTCCAAATAAAATGGTTTTATAGGCCAAGGATTTGAGACCTGTTTCAAAATCAGCTGTTTAATTTGGTTTACTTTTCAGCAGTTTCTCAATTTATTTGACTGTAGCAGTGGGTTTAGACTGTGTTCCCCAGCACATGTTGGAACTTGTCAGAAATGTAAATCCTTGGACTCCATCCTGTATCTACTGAACCCAAAAGAGCAAACTGGAGGCCTAACAACCTCCAGTTTTTTCTCAAGCCCTCCAAGTGACCTTGAAGGATATTCTTTTGAGAACCACTGGACCATGGAAGATTCTCATTGGGATCACCTTATAATATTTTGAGGGCACTATATTCAAATCACCTGGGAAACTATTCAGTAGGTCTGGAGTTCAGCCCAAATTTCTCACAAATTCCCAAGTGAAATTGATGGTACAGATCTATGGGGTATACTTGTAATAGCAAGACTGTAAGACACTTCCAAACAGAACTAGAGCATGCATGGCTGACATGCATGGTGAAGAATATTTGGATGGGTTCTTACAAGAAAGATCATTGGCAAAATGTTTTCTATTGCCCACCTAAGTAGCCCTCCTCCAGCTGTCCATGGACCTTTTTGGACATGGGTGGAGATGGCAGCAGGATACACCTTACCTGGCCACCTACCCACCACAGCAGATGTTCAAAGATGTGCACATGGCAAAGTAGAGGTGAACTCTAGAGCATAGGAGTTTTTCTTCCACTTACAGCAAGTGGTCCCCAACCTTTTCGGCACTAGGGACTGGTTTTGTGGAAGAAATTTTTTTCACAGACCAGCATAGAGGGGGATGGTTTGGGGATGATTCAAGTGCATTACATTCTGCCTCACTTCCTTCTGGGTAGCTCAGTTCCTAACAGACCCAGACTGGTACTCGTCCCAGGCCCAGAGGCTGGGGACTCCTCACTTACAGGTGAAAAATTAATAGCTCTGTGGTCCTGGAGAGCTTACATAACCTCTGTGAGACTCAAGTTCCTCACTGGTCAATTGGAAATATTAACAGTGCCTGTTTACTATTTGTAATGAAAGTTAAGTATGACATTCTTGTAAAATACTTGTTCTGTGGCACATAGTAAGTACTTAATAAATGACAATGATGATAATGTTGATGATGATGATCCCATATAAAACTAAAGCATCCTGGACTCAGCCTCATAATTCAATGGAAAATAGGATGTGGAAGACAAAGTCAAGTCATCTTATTTTCCCTCCATGACTGGGTAATGCAAACTGTGTATTTTCATCTTGATTCTCTTCCTACAGCTTCAGATGTCAAAACCATCTACCTAGGCATCTACCAGATTATTAACTGTGAGGTTAGTGAGTAGTAAAATCACTATCCATCCTTATTCTTTTTAGTTTAACCAGCATAAAAATAGTCCTGTATAAGGACCTAATAAGGGCTTAAGCCCTTCCCTTATCTCAGAGTATTCTGAGGAAGATTTACTATTTGTCTGGGCTCCAGGCCTTCTGTTATATGGATCTAGGCTATGGGTAAAGCAGAAACATGGCAGGAGGTTACATAGGTCTAAACCAGAAAAGCCAGAGGAGCACACATGGAAGAACTGAGTCAGCAGGTACTAATACAGGGGCAGGAGGAGGAGACAGGAAAACCAGCAAGCGATGGAATTTGGGGTTGAGTTAGAGGGAGAAGAAGAGAGGTTGTAAAAGAGCAACTGCTGTAACAAGAGAAACTAACAGATGGTTAAAGAGAAATTTAAAGGAATTTCAGGGGTCACAAACTGTACTTTCTGTTCTCACATCTCTTAGAGAGATTTTGGTAGAAAGCTAAATTTATTTTCATTGATTTTTGGATGTCATACTTGTTACTTTGTTAACTCTGACAACATGCTGTAACTGACCTGAAGTAATTTGGTGTTATTGAAATAACATATGTTTCCATATTTTATAAGTATTTATTACATTTATAATCAGAAGGAATAATATTCCACTCTCCTCTTCCTCCTCTCTTTCTCACTCTTTCTCTCCCTTCCCCCCCCCAATAAAGGAAATATTGCCCTAAATTTTAAAGATTCAGACTTATCTAAATTAGTGATTCACAATTAGGGGCAATTTCAATCCCTGAGGGATATTTGGCAAGGTCTGGAAACAATTTGGGTTATCAAAATAGTGGGTGTGTTACTAGCATCTACTTACTGAGTAAAGATCAGCAATGCTGCTGAACATTTTACAGTCATGGGTTAGCCCCATCCCCCATAACAAAGAATTGTGAGGTCCAAATGTTAGTAGTGCCAAGGTTGAAAAACGCTAGTCTAAATTATTAGAAAATTGTCTTCCTTAATTCCCACTTCCAGTGTGTGATTTAGATAATTCCTCTGATTATAATTTACACACTTCAATAATTGTAATTCTTAGAGAAGAACATTCCATATATCAGGTAAAAAACATTAACTATTCTTAGGAAACTTCCTTCTATCTTATCATCCATCACAGTAACCTTAATAAACTACCAATTTTCTCTGGAGATTTCTATTATAATAACAAACTCAACCAATAAATAAAATGTCCAATTTTACATGTTTTAAATTTTCTTGCTAGGAACAAAATGTACACTGACTTTTATGTGGTTTGCATGACCAATGTTTTTGCGAAACCACCATCTTGGAGGAGTTATTGCCCAGCACTTGAAGAGACAGTGAGGTCAAATGGAAGGGGCCTTGTCTGGTTCTCCTGAGCTCAGTTCTAGGTCCAGCTGTGCCATCAGTGAGCTCAAGTTTTGGGCAATTCACGTCACTTATCTGAAGCTCAACTGCTTCATCAGCAAAATTAGTAGGAATTGGATTAAGTATACCCTAAGGTCTCTTCTGGTTCATTCTAAACTCTGAGAGCCTTCTTTTCCCTGAGAAATTATGCCTTATGGTTGACCTTTGAAAGACTATTAAATAAAGTTCAGGTCAGCCTGCAGCTCAGGGAAGTATTTGTGGTATTTCTAAAAAAATAAGGAAAGAAAGGAGGAGGGGATGGCACATTGCCACTATTAAAGTGAATATATCTAAATGGAAATTTAGCATTTTCCCCTACTGAGACAAGTTTGGATCCAAATAGAATATGAAAAATATTGAAAAGTATATTCCCACAGAAAACAATGAATCAAAACTAACATCTGTTGGACTACTTTTTTTTTTAAGTTAAGCCAACACCGTATTAAACTGTGGCTGGTACTTGTTCACTCCTCTCCTTCTCTCTCTTCCAACAACAAGTAAAATAAAAAATTTTAAACAACATAAAAACAATTTGCATTGACTTCATTGTAACAGAATGTAAAACAAAACACATCTTTGAAGTTTCTGACACAGATGGCAGGTCCCAGCTCTCCCATGGTAGATGCTAAGCAAAAAAGTGACTGAACCACAGGAAGTTGAGGAGACCACAAATATCTAACACTACAGAAATGGCCCAGAACTTCCACTGAGAAACATGAAATGCATTAAACCAACATATCTTTCTGAAGCAGCCCATTTCTGGGCCTTCTGAAGAAAGCTCTTCTTTAAATTTGAACTAGTCCATAGATTGTAACTTAACATCAATAGGACATGCTCTCTTGAGCTCCATGTTTTAGCAGGAAGGATGGATTTGTGCTACTTTGTTGATGTCTACCACCTGGTTCCCATGGTGACTTGTAGTAGACATTTGTAAGAAAGCTTCCTGATGTGTGGAGTAATGTTGAACAAATTTTTTTGACCTCGACACATAGTTAATATATTTTGTATCTTCACCTAGGACAAATGCATGCACACACCACACACACACACTTCCCCAAAGTACTAAACTTTATTTGATTTCTCTTGTGTTTGGGTCTATACACAAATCTCTTCTCTCCACATCTGCCTATCACTGTTCCTCACTCTCTGGCTGTCTTATTTGTCTAGATGATGCCTACTTACCACTCAGGCTGAGAAGCCTGCCCCTCTACACTGGGTTCCACAGCTTCAGTCCCTTTATAGTAATATCAAAAGCTACAGGAATAGATCAAACAAAGTGAGTAAACTATGCAAAGACTGAATTTTGAATCTCTTAATTTATCTTAAAGCATCACAGAATAATTTAAACAAAACAACACCATAAAAATTATTAAGAGCAGTGGTTGCCAATTTATGCTTCTTACATATTGATAAAAGCTATTGTACAATCTAAGGAATGTAGTTCAATATTACAGAAATACTACGGAAAATTTGTCCACTTAATTGTAATATGACTGAACAAGCAAATAAAATTATCAACTTTTTTATATGACTATGATTAGGAAAATCATTGAATATATCTTCAGTTACTGCTGTTTGCTTTTTAATTTTTTAAAGATTTTTTTAATTTTTTATTATTTTTTAATTTTTTTGTTTAGAAAGAGGGGAAGGGAGTGAGAGAGGGAGAGAAACATCAATGTGAGAGAGAAACATCTATTAGTGCCTCTCACATGCCCCTAATCAGGTACCGGGCCCTCAACACAGGCATATGCCCTTACTGGGAATCAAACCAGTGACCTTTTGGTTTGTAGGCCAGTGCTCAATCCACTGAGCCACATGAGCCATAGCTGCTTTTTTTATTTTTTTTTAATTCTCACCCAAGGATATGTTTATTGATTTTAGAGAGAAAAGAAGGAAGAAAGAAAGAGAGAGAGAGAAACATCAACATAAGAGAAAAACATCGATCATTTACTGCTGGTAGGCACCCCAACAGGGGATTGAACCTGCAACCTAATCATGTGCCCTGACAGGGGATCGAACCTACAACCTTTTTGGAGAACAGAACAATGCTCCAACCAATTGAGACACACTACTAGGGCTGCTGTTTGCTGTTTGCTTTTTTTTTTTTAAAGTCTCCCAAATCATGAGAGAATGGTTTTTTAAGGGTTCTTTGTGGTTTAACAATTTTTTTGATAGTCATTGGTTTAGCTCAATCCCTTAAATTTCACAAATCTAGAAACTGAGCTCCAGGAAAGTCAAGTGATTTTCCAAAGCCCATATGGTACATAAGGGCACAAGTAGAATGAATTATCGTACCTTAAAGCATAAAATTCCCCTCCAAAGGCACAGATAATTTATCTTATCGATATGTTACAAAGGCACTGGATGATCCAGAATTTCTGACAACAGTCAAGTATAACAATACAGCAAACATAAATCAAGACCTATTGGACTCAAAACTGTACAAGATTCATCAGAAACTACAGAACTTAATTCTACACAATCGTTGACTTCAAGACCTTAGATTTAATAGCATCTGCATTCATTCTCTTGTTTAATTTACAAAACAATTCTATGGGGGTAAATGCCACATTATTCCTAATTTGTAGATAAGAAAATCCTATTGTTGTAACCTACCAAACAGTAATTCTGAGCCTGATGTCTCCGTCACTGCTATACATTGCACAGGTACTTTCAGAGTTCAGAGAAAGAAAAGGTTGATTTCTGGTTGCAAGTTTTATAAAAAGTTTTCTTAGAAAATCTGGGATTTGAAGCATGTGATGGATTTCAACAGAAAGAGACTCAAAGAAAAGACTGTTTAAGGCAGAGAAAACCAAAGAACAAAAGAAGAAAAGTGAAAAGAAAATTCTAGACTTCATACTTGGAGGATATAGTGGGGGTCTGATTACAGAGGCCTTTGAATGCCATTCCAGGAATCCAGTGATTCCCAAGAGGTATTTCACAGAGCACAGTTTCTGCGGTGTGTTAACAGGTGTTAAACACAGTGATGTATGGCTGAATAGGTTTAGAAAAATACTGATTACAAATATTTGACAGGTTCTTTACTGCAGGACTGTTCAGAGCCTTGAATGAGCTATTGTGCATTATGAATATCCAAGGAGAGAATAAAATTTGCATCATTTCCAAGATTTATTTGATCACAGAATAGCCATTGCATTACTTTTTTTTATATAGAGCAGCTGACCGACTACTGCCCATAGACCGTACTATTTTACTATTATTGTACTTTTTTTGTACAATACTATATTTTTGAGGAACAATACTATTTGTGGTGAAAAATATTAACAGAGCTGAACTTAGGTAAATTGACCTGACAACAGTGGCAAAGGCTTTGAGAATGGAGAATAGAAGGCCAGGTGGAAGGCCATGGTTAGGGGCATGGCATGGGCTCATGATTACCTGAACATGAATCTTGGAAGTAGGAATAAAAATTTACAAATCAATGTGCACTATAAAAACAAACAAATAAACAAACAAACAAACCATTTTGGAAACAATTGAGGAATAGTGAACACAGTCTGGGTTTTAGATGGTTTTAAGGACTTATGGTTAATTTTATACATAATAATAGCATTGTGGTTAGTGCTTTAAAAAATCTTTACATGTTAGAAACATACTGAAGTATTTATGGGTGAGATGATTTACTTTAGAAGAATGCAGTTTTTTTTTTAAAAGGATTAGATTAAATAAGAATGGCAAGATGTTGATAAGGTTGATGAGTTATATTATTTTCTTGGCTTTTGTATATGCTTGCATATTTCCATAATAGAAAGTTTAAAATGAAATCAATATGGGAGAATTTGGGAAGAAACCTTCTTCACCATCTTACATTGGATTCCCTGGGGAATTGGCTCCCAGGTGAAGATTTGCATGCAGTGCTCTGAGATTAAAACCTAGAGATTGCTAGAAGTAAAACTGGCCCGAGGAGATACTAAGCTGCAGTGCAGTCACAAGGAAGGCCTCAGGTGCTTCCAGCTGGGATGGTCCTGAAGGTCACCTGATGTCAGGGGGCCAGGCCTTTATAGGCCTCTCGCTGTCCTCCACCCACATACCATACTGACTAATCAGTGGATTGTGAGCTGTCCCTAGAGAACAGATATAACCTAGGACAATTCCTAGAAAGGAACTCCTGTAGCCAAGACTCCAAACTCTTAGCAGTTGAGGTAACAAGGACCTCAGTGCTGAAGGGGGAGTCTGGGCAGCATATTATAGCACCCATTGCACTCTCCATTTCTTATCCTTAAACATTTACAACAATGACATTTTTTCTTCCACTTATATGCAGTGATTGATTGTGTCTGTGCGTTGTTTAGTTGGGTATTATAAAAACGTGACATATTTAAATAAAGAGGGCATGTGTTGACAAGAAATAGATCTATTGCTTTAAATTCATCTTGCAAGTGGTTTTCATTGAAATAGCAGGAAACTAATGTCCTTTTAAAACTTTATTAAAATCATCTGGATATGCTCAACCTAATAAAAGCAGAGTACACGGCGGCTAGACTTCCTGTAGCTTTAGATATGGAGCAAAATGAGGCTTAAGTAATCTCCTACATTTAAAATTGTGTAGAAAAGATATGTTACTAAAGTAAGAAAATATTTCTTTTATGAAGTAGATTCACAAATAGCATCCCTGCTCCATTTTTGTTGACATGATTTTTGTGGGTCTTTTGGCATTCTGTCCTACTTGGCCTCTTCATTCTCTGTGTGTTCAAATACATCAGTGCTATTTTATTAAGGTTGCTGCTTTGCTTGTTCAGTCTAAGATATTTCATTTCTCTATTACAGAATGATCACTTCTGAAGTAAACCTTTACCAAGAGCTGTATCACCTGAGCTTGAGTCATTTTGATTTTCTCTTCCAAAGAAGCAAGTTGAGCATTCATTATAACTGGATTTCACTAAAATGTTAATGATTAGTTGGAAATGGGAGTTCTGGGAGTGATGAGGTAGCCATATTTAATGAGGCCACTCACATGGTCAGGTGTCTTTCTGGTGCATTGTGACCTTCCACCAACTTTTGGCAAAAAGGGGTCAAATAATTTGCACCCTGTTGTTGACTTGCTTTAGAAAACACAACCACTATTTACTAAGAATGTAAATGCATGTAAAGTCGCAAAAAAATATATCATCTCCCCAATCCAATATATGACCTCAATTACATTTGATTCCAGGGCTTTGAAATGCAAAGGAAAACACTGAACACAGTGGGCAAAAGTCCTTTGCAACAGGGAACTAGAGGGAAGTCTTGAATAGCATTATTCTGGCCAACATACACAAGCTTAACATTATTACTTTTCGAACCTATGGCCATGTGCATTAAAGATGAATATTTCGAAAGTGTGAAAAATTAATGTCCCAGAGCTCTTACAACGATTGTTTCTTTGTGAAATGGTGTGTGTAAAATGTCTTTTTAAAATGCAGACTTTTGGTGAATAGATTGCTTCTCCTGTTTGGCTTACTTGGAAAGGCCACTAAAGGAGCATTAAGCAAATAAGCAAATAGTTATAAAAGAGCCAATCAGTTCACAGAAGCATAGAGATGAAAGTGAGGGAGACCAGTTTTTGTCCTTGTGTGAAACAAAGAAAATGTCTCTTCTCCTATTTTCTTTTCTTCATCTTTTAAAAATGTAAAGGCTCATTGCGCTTTTCCTGGTTAACAGGCTGAGTTTTAAAGAAGGCTTCTTCTGAAGGCCAACATAAGAAGAGCTAAGCACAAGGGGACAGAGCTGACCTGGGCGCTCTGTGAGTTACCAGGTGAATGTGGTGCCTGGTGTCGATACTAAGATAACCACCTCTGATGGGGTCTTGGGTCAATTTAATTTTGATGAATGACCAGTTTGGTAAATATTATTTACATTACTACCTAAGTTGGGTCAGTTTTATTCTTGTTTGAACAATCCACATAATCTGCTGTGGAATAGCTTCTCAAGTAATCCCCAACAGCCAGCTCTCCCCACTGTAAACTCACAATTAGAAGGGTAATTAGTAAAGAGGGCATTTTGCTTTTGAACTAAAAATGAAAACATGAAGGAACAGTTCAATAATCTAGAATTGCAGCAATTCTTGAACCACAAGTCCTCAAAACTACATTCTCAACAATCTATAAAGGTGGTTGTCTTACATTTTGAACTTTGCTTCTGCTTTTTTTAAAAAAAATATGGTATTCTTAAATAAATATTATAGAACTAAAAAATTTTTTCAAGCCTAGCCCTATCCTTTAGCAATCTGCTTTTTTTAAAATGCATTTTCTTTCACTTTATATCCATATGTATCATTTATTCATTCACATGCATTCATTATGTAAGTGTTTACTAAGCACTTAATAAGTGTCAGTTTGTGGTTTAGACCAGAGATCAGCAAAGATTTTCCATAATGGACCACAGAGGAAAAGATTTAAGCTCTGAAGTTTCTGTCACAACTGTTCAGGTCAGCTGCTTCAGGACAAAAATAGCCACAGACAATATGTAAATAAACAAACTGTTCTGGTGGTGTTCCAATAAAACTTTATTTACAAAACAGGCAGTGAGTCAAATATGGCCAGCTAGCCAGTTTGACAAACCCTGTCACAAGGCCATGGGGCTAGAGAGATAAACAAAATAAACAAAGTCTCTTGAACATACACTGCAATTGGGTGAGGCAATTAATAAAAAGCAAACAAATAATTTCAGAAAGTTATTAGTGCAATGAAGGTAAACTGCACTTCTCATCTTAGAGTCTTAGTAAACTTTTAATGTGGTATTCTGCTCTGCTCAGTATGATTGTGTGAATATTTCCTGTGTAATAGCACGAGCTTCATCTTTGCTGTTGTTCCTCGACTCATAATACCCTGCTAACTAGTATCCATCCCATATTTTACTTAATCCTTCTATGTTGTATATTTCACTAAAGGAAGCAAATAAATCATGGTGTTCATCTTATAGTAAACTTTTTCTAAATTCTTCATGCTTTGTACAGTGAAGCCCAGCAATTCTAGATCAGGAAAAAGGCACAAGTGAAGAAGGTGAATGTAAAATGTGTTTGCCCTGTGCTAAGAAAATTTTTGGTACTGCCAGGTGTCCTACATTCCCAGTGGTCCTGCTACACTGTTCTGAAGTGAGAGCCTGTGTTTTGTTGCCAGGCAACAGCTCTCAGATTAGAAACAAAATCGCTTAGAGAAAGATGCTCATGTTCAAATTCATCAAGCGCTGACTGAGTGCTTATTGGAGGGAAAGCACAGTACATGACCCTATGTTAGGTAGGGTTGTGTTATAAAAGCCCCTTCTCTCCAGGTGGAGACAGGGAACAACAGAAATAGGACAGATTCAAGGCCAACTGGGTCCAGTGACAGAATGCATGGGAGGTAAACTCTTACTGCCCTCTGCTCAATGTTCAGCATAGAGGATGGGCTTTATACCCCATGCCCTTGCTCCTCATTTCCTCTTTCCTTTGGAAAGAACAATGTCTCTGGTAGGTGAGATTAGAGAAGCAAGGGGTTCTTTTATAGACACTGATAATGGCAAATATACAGTAGATTTTCTATGTGCCAGACACCACCAATTTCATTTAATTCTCATGGCAGTCCCCTGAGGTAGTCTAATTATTGCCCCCATCTTATAGAAGAGGAGACTAAGTCACAGAAACTCTGAGAGATTTACATTTCTGCTTGGCTGATGAATAGCACAGGCAGGTTACTTGCAGTCTACCTCTAGGATCTGTGCTCTCAAGTGCTCTGCTCCATGATTTGCCTAAGGAAGGGAGTATTTTGCTCTGTTCTTCCATGATGTAAGCATTCCAGGGTCAGGGGAAGGTCCAGGCCTTGCTCACACCCTCTCTGTCACTGCTAAAGATCCAAGAGCTATTTGTATGTGACATACACAGGTTTCCTTGGGTTAGGTGCACTAATTGTTAGATTTGGCAGAGGTGGGCAGAAAAGCTAACCCATGCTCTTGTAATCAGAATATCTGGTAAAAGAATGTGATTAACCCTCATTTGAAACCCCCAACATAATATAGCTATGAATAATAGCACTAGTAAAAAGTAGCTAACAAAATGATGACATAGCAGGCATTGTGCTTAGTGCTTTAGATATGTATTGTATCTTCACATCTTCATCACAATCCCAAATGAGTATATTCTACATGTTATGGAAGATAAAAGAGGGATTAAATTCTAGGTTGCCAAGTAGGCTTCTATTAATAAAAGAGTAATGACTATTCTATTGGCTACATATTAATAGGCAACCCTAAAGCTTGATTGCAATGGTCTTTTATGTTAACATCAAATAATTCCACTTTTCACATAGTCAGAGAGCACTCAGAAGTCAAAAGAACTCAGTGGTACTGGCCAGCAAGTAGCAGAATGTGGTTAGGTTAAGACATTTCATTTAAAAACATCTTTGATCTGTTCCCTTCTTTGCACCTTTTTTGGCCACCACCATCTCTCATTTGTGCTACTGAAATAGCCTCTACATTTCAATCACGTCTCTTTTTGTCCCTGTCAAATTTTCTCCATAATTCAAAAGCATGACCTTGCTAAAAGTCACATTTAATGTCTTCCAATTTTTCTTAAGATGGAGACCAAAATTCTCAACAATCCTGTCGGGCCCCTGACTGTCTCTCTGGCCCCATTGCTTCCAACTCCCATTTCTGTACCTGCACTGTAGCCACACAGGTCTGGTTCAATTCCTTGACTATCTTTTACTCCTGACCTAATTATTGTCCACTTTTCTTTAAACATCCTTCCCAAGTCCAGTTTTTGCATTCATAAATAAATTTACCCTTCAGACTTCAGCTTAAATGTTGCTTCCTCAAAATTCTTTCCTGCCAGCCCAAGGTAGCAGGTCCCCTGTAGGCAGTGCTCATGCTATCCTGTCCCCAAACTTCACAGGACTTATTTTATATTTATTGGTTTTTGTGGTTACACATTTTTTGTCTGACTTTCCCTAAAATAAACATCCATGAGGGCAAGATCCAAGTCTGTCTTGCTTACTGCTCTATTCTCAGTGTTTACCACAGTGCTCAGCACACACTTACCCAGTATATATTGTTGAGTCAGGACCACTGAATATGGTTGTGCAGGCTGTGTCCTGCCCAGCTCCAGGGCACCATCCACATAGATGACCAATCAATGGTGTTGCCTGAAAATGTGTGACACAACAGCCCTTTATCGAGTGAAACAATGAATAAGTGAATAAATAAGTAGGTGAGTAAATGAAACGATTGCTATGGAATTGCCTTACTGGGAAAAACTATACCAGCATTTGATGTCCAGTATTTCCTAAAGACTATAAAATCCCACATGGTTAAATGTGTCTTGCATATATGTCACACGGAAGCAGTTATTTTGGCATTTTATGTTTTATGTACTAGCTCTCTTTTGTCCTTATTTGAATTCCACATATACTTTTTCATAATCTTAAATGTGGTCTACAACCCTCCAGGTGCCAGTATAAAGTCCCACTTTGGTTTTTTAATCGTGCAGAGACCTCATTTTTGACTTGCAGGTGAAAAAAGAGCTGAAGCTGCATTTCATTTGTGAGTTGAAGTACATTTTTAATATAGTATGTTATTCAATGGGACCCTTGAGTAATATCTGCAATGTATTATAATATGCTGGTAAAATATATACAATCATCAGGGGAAGGAAAGAGTGACATCCAAAAGCAGGTTATAGATCACAGTGCTGAGAACTGAATTAGCTGACACAGGGGGCTTCTGATGACTAAGTGTCTATTGAAAATAATAAATCTTAGCCATGATGCCAATCTCCAAGTCTTAGCATACATCTACATTCTGTTTATGACTCTGAGCTTCCCCACAGCAGAAATCAAGCGTGATTATTACTAACACCATTTATTAATAAACTTATAAAGAAGAGTGGCTTAAAAATAAAATAGAAATTCTTCTGCATGCATATAGGTTGGGTGAACTGTGGTTTCTTAAAAGCAACAATTTCTATATCATCCCCAACATTGGCACCATTTCACCTTGAAATTTATATTCTTGCATTTTCCGAAGAGGTTATAAGCTCCCCAGGGACAAGGCCCATGTCTTGATTTTTTTTTTTTTTTTGTCTCTAACTTACATGTACTTGGCAGTGCCTAGAATATACAGAGTTTGCCAGTCTTGATATTCACAGGATAACAGTGAAATTATTGAACCAAGTAGCTTAATTAAACCAGACTTAAAATTGTACGCTGTATTGCAAACATACCTACACTAATTTTTCAAGCTAAGACAGAGCATTGATTTGGGCAAGATTCTCATCTGGACTTAACCCATGAGATGGTGAATGCCTTAATGCACCACCCAGAGACCTTTCAGGAGTGAAGGACTTAGTCTTTCAAAGGCTGGGAGTAATGCCAGAAGGCAACCCTTGATTGTTGGCACTCTTTGGGAAAAGATCGCTGACGGGCCACCTCAGTCAATAGCCCATCAACACCAGTAGGTAAATGCTGCGCCCCCTCTCTCCAACTCAGTACAGTGCTTCATGATGACCCCAGCTTTGGATCTTCCCATGGGATCAACTGAGGCCTTGGCTGAGATGCAACACAGCCCAGTTTCTCCCACTGCCCCATCTTATCTCTGTCCCACTTTCTTCCACAGGTAGTGATCCTAACAACACTCCCTAATAAATCCCATAAATGCTAATATTTGTCCCAGAGTCTATTTCCCATGGAACACAATCTATAACTCAGGTCTCTATATTTCCCCCCATAAGAACAACCTAGTAACAAATGACATGATTATTTGAGAAAGGGACTGCACTTGGTAGCAGCTGCAGCAGAGGCTTGGACTTACACCATTTATGTAATACAACAGAAAGACTACCTCCCAGCCAACATTGCATGGGAATGCTACTCCCAAAACTACACTAGGAATTTTGGAAATTACAGTGGTGGGAAAAGCACACATTTAATTATGGGCAGTGTCAGAGTTCTTGCATTTTTTAATTGACTTCCAGAAAATAACTTTTCTTTAATGCCTGGTTGTTGTTTGTTTATATCTAATTCCCAAAATATGACTAACAAGATAATCCTTTAAGAAAACTCCAATGCATAGAGGATTAAAATATCAAACATTTTTCCTATTATAACAAAATATAACTATTGGTGACGCTCTAGTATAATTATACGAGGTCTGTCCAGGAGGTATCCAGCCATGTACTATGAAAAATAGAGTCTTTGTTGAAGAAGATACAAGATACAAGAAACATTGTACACAGGACAATGACACCTCAGTCCCCTTCAAAGTAGGCACATTGGGACCTCACACAGTTCTCCCAATTGCCATCAGCTGCCCCATCCTGAATCTCATCCATGATCTGAAATCTCTTCTCTCTCACTGATTTTAGTTTTGGGAAATGCCAGAAGTCACAGGGCACCGAATCTGGGCTGTAGGGGTCCTGAGTCACCTGGATGATTTGATGATTTGCTAAAAAACTCTGCACAAGATGTGATGTATGAATGGGCACATTGTTGTGATGAAGCTGCCAATCACCAGTTGCCCATAGATGGGTCCTTCTGAATCATCCAAATAATTTCTGCAAAGGAATATTCAAGCTTAATGCAAAATTTTATGCAGATTCATTGCTCTACTTGCTCGGTCATTTTGAATGTGATGGCCACACAGTACAGATGTTCACTCAATGGCATCTACCACCCCCACTGACTAGTACAGTAGAGTCATCATTGTTCTTGCATGCACATTCCAGTCTACTCTCTTTGGCTGCCAGGTTACATCGATGTAGCACAAACTATTCTCATTATATTAACAATGGCTGGCAATATATAGAGAGAGCTAATTCTGTCATTAGCTTTTATATATATATATATATTTATATATATTTCATTTATTTATTTATAGAGTAGGGAAAGGAGGAAGAAAGAGAAGGAAAGAAACATTAATTGGTTGCCTTTCATATGTACCCCAAAAGGGGACAAGCCTGCAACCCAGCCATAGGCCCCAATATGGAATTGAACCAGCGACCTTTCACTTCATGGAATAATGCCCAATCAGCTGAGCCACACCAGTTAGGGGTAGTATAATTATATTGACTAATCTGTTGTAACTATTGATGAGGATCTTTCTCATACAGAAGTCAGTGAACTATAGGATGGGGGAGCAATCCAGTGTACAGGGGGTGAAATAGGCCCCATTCATTCATTTACAGATAGTCTGTGGCTGCTTTTCACTGCAGTGACAGAGATGAGTAGTTGAGACAGAGACCATGTGTCCCACAAAATTTAACATTCTTACAGTTTGGCTCTTCATAGAAGGGCATACTCTATGTGCACACACACACACAGCATTATCTCTTATCATTGAGATTAGAGGTGAGTTTTTGCTTTTTTATATTTTTATTAGAAATATAATTATTTTTAATTAAAAAATCAATAAATGCTATTTACCATGTACCTTGTGTTTTTTCTTCAAAAGAGTTTAGAATTCTGTCATTAGCTAGCTGTCTATAAAAAATAATTTATTTTCTAAAGTCCAATTAGAAAGCCGCTCTGAATGTGTGCATACTGAAGGATTTGTTTCATAAACATGCCCATGTCAGAAAAATATGTAAACAGTGCAATTTAGATGAGATTGCCCAGCTACTGAATTAAGCATCCACTTGGCCATCAGAAGGTTTTTTTTAAAAAGAAGCAACAACACCATAGGTTGTTTTCATGACAGCTGGCTCCATTTGGTAAGCTTGTACATATTATGCTAAGGAATACAGTTTATTCAGCCTCGGGTTTATAGTGCATTTTAATTCTCCCACAGATGTAGAAAAACAATCTCTATTTTCCCAAAACAGGCTTTGTCTGGACTATGGAAATAACATAATAGTCATTATAGTAACACAGCTAACCATTATTGAGCAATTTTTAAAATAACTAGCAATCTCCATGCTTAGTGCTTTTCACCTGCATCCTCTCAAAAAGCAGATAAGAAATACTCGTAGCTTATATTTCAGATGAGGAAATAGCTTCAGATAGGTTGAGTAGGTGGCCAAAGGGCTCCCAGCTAATACATGGCTTAGCCAGAAGTCAAACCATTTCCCTATTGACTCTAGAATTCTGAGTTTTTACTCGCCAAGCTGTGCTGTCTGTTGACCCTTTGCATGTTCCAAGACATGGTAATATCCCTAGCACCTATCTCAGTGAAAACTCAATAAGCATATACAGAATGTCCAAAAGACTTTCTCTTTAGTCTATTAAACAAGGACCTGTACCTGGAAATAGTAGATGTGGCATTAAGAAGCATTTGGAGATCGTTATTGTCACGTCTCAAATTATTTTGGTACAGTCTATTCAGAGTTGATATAAAATACAAGCAGACTCTTTCTTCGTAAAATCAAGACACTTCTTATTTTAAACACCAATTTCAAGGAACATTTTTTGTATAAACATAGTGCAGTCCAAATTTATTCTTTTATTCAAATAAATAATAGATTTTGTGTAGAAATCATATTTGCTAAACCTGATATTATATATTCTATTATATAGAGAAAATATCAGAATATGATTTATATTTCTATTTTTCACTCTCTTAGCATTTTTTAGAGTGCTGTGTCTTTCTCCATTGGAAACCAGGGGCTTTTTAAGAAACTATTCGAATTAAAGCAATAGTATTACTATAAGTGTGGCTTGGCAACCATGGATCTATATCAATGCTGGAAGATGTATATATTCATAATTGAATGTTTCCTGTTAATCGAAACAGAATGGGTCTTTGAGATTTTGAAATTAATATTACTTAGCCAAACCAGAAAGAAAGTCAATTATTGACAAATCTATTTTATAGATAGAATTATGTATTTTGTTTCTTTCTATTATGTACTAATATAAAAAGAAAATAAAACTTGGGTGTGAAAGTGATATTTAAAAGTTGACATTTTCCCCCTCAAATTGTGATAATTTGCATTTCCACTTAAAATACACTAATAGCTAAATTGGAATATGTTCTTCAACCCTTAAAAATGCCATGTTTGACAAAATGCCATCAAAGTAGACATTTGACAGAAGAGAAACATGAGGCTCAGAGAGATCAAGAAACTTACCCAAGGTCACACAGCTATAAAAGAGCAAAGATGGGAAGTGAATTATTTAAGTATATTCATTCTAGAACAGAATTCTCCACATCAGCACTATTGACATTTAGGGTGGGATAATCTTTTGTTGTGGGTTTGTCCTGGGCATTGCACGATGTTTAGCATCATCCTTGGCTTCTACTCACCAGACACTAGTAGCACCTACCCTCAAACAAGTTGTAGTAGCTACAAATATCTCCAGGCATTTCCAAATTTCCCCAGGTGGGGGATTGCAGAATCATTGCTCCTGTAGAATCACTGCCTTTGCACTCCTGTCCTAAGCACAAGGCTTTTCTGCCTGCCTTTCAATGTAGGTCAAGATCACACTATAGGTCAAGGTCACCCTTGTAGCATGGGTTCCCAGCAAGCTTGCCACAGTCTTTGCACATCTGGGCCTCAGCCAGTTTAGTTTCTCCCTCATTTTACTTAGGAAGGAAATGCCAGGCACTCACAATCTATGGTGATTTGGGATATGGATATGTACCCAAAGCTAAAATGAATTAAAAAAATAATGAATTGCCCCACTCTCATTGTTAGAAATCTGAGCCAGGACTGGATGCATGTGTTTAAGGATGGGATTGTTAAAGGGGAAGGGTAGTGGGAAGACTAATTCAAGCTCAGAGTACTCACAATTCCACTTAGAATTAATTTGATGAAGAAATAGAATAAGAATTGCAAAGTCATCAAAGATGATGGCTTTTCCTTTATGACCCTTGGCACCAGAACAAAGAGCTTATTTTTGTGGGTTTCTGGATTTCCAGAATAAAGGGAATAAAAATGTTTAGGTAATGTTTGGATGGTTTAGAGACTGTATGTACATTAGTGATAGGTCAATTAATATCTGCACAGTTCAAAGAGGCAATTATTCCAATTTATAAATCACTTCAGAGGTAGGGAGCTGCCATCCATTAATGTGGTTTTTACAAATAAGAGTGCTCATTGTTATGTGTGTTTGTGTGTGCATTTCTACCCATGTCATTCTATCTGAGCTGAATTTTCCAACCAGATTGCATACCTCTGTGATTATGTATTTGTCTCCAGAGCACTGCCAAATACATAGAGCACTGTATCTGCAATTTGACCCTTGGCTGAGACCACCTTATTTTTTGAGTTTTCACTGTGCTGAAAGGTACCACCATGCACAATGTTGCTTCCAGGAATGGGCTTCTTACATTACACTCTAAATGGCAGGGTTGGGAGCTAAGACTCCCTGGCGGGTTACAATGCCTTTTGGTAATCATTCAGAAAGCAGAGGGCTCCTCAGTGGTTTGTGGGTACAGTGGGCTTATCAGACACTTTGATAGTTGGTGAAAAGTCTTCAAATAGCACTTAAAGCCTTCCTTTAAAACCATGCAATAAGTATCTCTTTGTCTTATTTTGTTTGTTTTTTTTTTTAATTACTGAGTCACAACAAAGTACAAAGCATAGTGCTCAACACTTGGGGTACAAAAGTATGCAAGACAAATACAGTCTGATGGGGGCAGAAAACTCAGAAGCTGGAAATTACACATAGTCTGATGAGTGCTGCAGTGGTAAAGTATAAGGTAGTGAAGTCCAGATTTGAGATGGTATGGTGGTTGTGGAAGCTTCCAGAAGGAGTGACCTTTAGTTCAAAGCTGAAGAATGATTAGATGTTGGTTTGGTGAATTGGGGTGTTCCAAGTGGAAGGAAAAGGCTCATAAGCAAGAGAGAACTTGGAGATTTCTGAAAACTGAAGAAAAATTGCTGGAGTCTAGAGAGAAAGGAAAGTGAGGAACAAGCAATGAAGCTAGAGTTATGAGGTAGGCAGGATTGTAAAATATTTTACAAGTCACATTAAAGAGTTTGACACTCTTCGAGCATACTGACATGTGATGGAAATGTGATAAGCTAAGGAATATTATGCTCATATTGATGAAAACCAATAGGAGGCGAAATAAACCACTAGGGATGAAATGAGAGGGCTGGAGCAGGGAAGGTGGTGCATGGCTTATGTTAGTGGGCTCAAGAACTGGGAAGAAGGAGCTTAGAGATGATATTTAATGGAAGTAAGAGAATTTAGTTAAAAAAATAGCTAATAATAAGTTCACTGACAATGTTTCCTATCATATATGCCCCTTCCCGTTTTAATTCAGAGTACTTCCATTGCAAAAAAAAAAAAAAAAAAGGAAAATTATTGTATATAATCTATAATTATATAAACTATATTTATGCTCTTGGTTTTATTATTAAAAGCCAGAAGTATTTATTGAGCATCTCCTACAGGCATAGCACTATTCTAGGTGCTGAGGAAACTATTGCAGACCAGAGACCATTTCTACTTTCAGGGAGTTTTATAGTGATAGAGAAAGAGAGTAACAGGAAATCAAAGCACCAAGATTTATATCAATCAATCCTGTGAAAATGAGAAATTACAAGGTCATGTAAAAACTCATGCGCACCTGAGAGAGAGAAAATACTGTCTGTGCAAGTGACATTTAAGCTGAGATTGAAACACAGAGCCCACCTTTAGTAGGTCAGGAGAGCAGGCAATCCAGTGGAGGGAACAACAAAGTCCTTGAGGTAGAAATGATCATGATCTTCTGGGGAAAAAGGGAGCCAGCACAGGCACATCACAGAAGGCCTTGTGGGCCATGGTGAGACAGTTGGGACACTATCCTGATGACAGTCTAGATGATGGAGGCAGTCCCTTTGATGATTGAACATTATTAACCCATTCTGATGGGGAAAATAGGTAGTCCTTTGAACTTGTCCACATCCCAGTTTTCAAGGATGAACATGTTTTATTATATTTCTACTTTCTTCCTTGAGGTGATATACTTTTTGATGCAATGCACTTTGTGGGGGGAACAGACCAGATGGCCTGGGTAACAGCCCTTAATGAGGGCAATAACTATTTATGACCAAAGACCAGACTGCAGGTACTGACCCACTGTCCAGACCTTTTCTTGATGGGGGAGCCAAACAATGCTCCATGGTACTCCCAACTCTCCACTTTGAGGGAATGCATTCAGTTTGACTGGGATTTTTGCTCTGTGCTGGTTTTCTGCCTTGTCAACAATTAATTCAGTTTCTTAATCCCAGGAAAAGTGGTTAGAAAACTCAGGTAATGAGGAGAAGAACATCATCAGGAATATGTGTGCTCCAAGGACTACATTGTGCATTACCAACTTTCCTCCTGTCCCAGCATGGGTGACTTTGTTACAAGCAGATAGATTTGGGTGCTCACCATGGTTCTACTCCCTCCTGGTTTTGTGGTCTCGCTTTCCCAAGTCTGTAAAATGTAGATAATAACAGTTGGCTTGTATAATTGTGACGAGAGAAAACCGAGGAAATTATTATTACACTCTCCTTAGAATAGATTTTCTCACTTAACTTTACATGGCAGTTTTGCTCCCTTGGGTTTTTAAAGCAGAATATCATGCTTTCTAGACCCTGAACACAGCATTGATCTTACTTTGGAAGCCACCATCTTTGCCTGGAAATGAGAACAGAATGTTACTAACTTGGCTTCATTTTATCATCTATCACCAAAAGGTGGCAGTTAATCAAGGTGCTGTTTTTAAAGAAAACTTTGAGATTTTCTTTCTGATGAAAGACTTACCTAAGAGCTATTGTTTGTTACTGAAGTAAAATTAGTGCTTAGTAAAATTTAAAAATACAAAACAAGAGGAGTGTTGAAGCAGAAGTTTGACAGGGAAAATTCTTAGAGAAATTATATTATATATGGCTCATCTCTAACAAGTTATATTATATTGTTAAGAAAATATTACTATGGTATTACAAAATATTTGTGAATGTATCATTAAAAATTTTTTTGTATTCTACTGGCACTATTTCAACACATTAAATTGAAGAATATTTTCTATTGTGACAGATATGGTAATAGCTTTCAGCTTTGGACTATTATTTCAAAAATTTTCAAATAGTCTTTTATTGAAGAAGGTACACTTCAGTTTAGTACTTTTCCAGCTTTCCTTCTAACATATTTCATGACAGCTAATCTCAGTAAACAGGGGCAGTGGGAGGCCATGTGACACTGAGGATAGGGGATTGCTTTGTAATTAACTGCTAAGATAGCTAAGGCTGTGCATGCATGGAAATATAGTTAGGAAGATGACATCTTATGCTCTGAAGTTACAAAGATTGAGGTTCAATTCCCAGCTCCATCCTAACAGCTATGTGATCTCAAGACAAGTTACATATTCTCTCTAAGCCTCAGTTTTCTTATCTATTAAAGGAAGATAGTAACAATAGAATCTACCTTATAAGTTGTAATTAGATTTAGATAGTATAAGCCTCATAACAATACTGAAAATGGTACCTGGAACATAGTAAGAGTTCAAAAGAACATCAGCCATTGTTAACACTAATTACTGTGCTACTTTTAGTAGGTTGATTTACCAACCCAGACTTTATTTATTTATTTATTTATTTATTTATTTATTTATTTATTTTCTTATTTATTTTAGAGTGAGAGAGGAAAGGAGGGTGGGAGGGAGAGAGAGAGAGAAACATTTATTTGTTGTTCCATTTATTTATGCATTCATTGGTTGGTTCTTGTATGTGCCCTGACAGTGGATTGAATCCTCACCCTTGGCATGTTGGGATGATGTTCTAGCCAACTGAGCTACCCAGCCAGGACCCAGCCCAGATTTTAAATTCCTCACTTATAAAATAAAAGATTTGGACTAGAATCAATGCTTCCCAAACTTAAGTACTTTACACAGCCTCCAAAATTTTTGTCATTTGAGGGGTGTGGAGAATAGTCCTGAAAAGAATAAAACCATATACACAGATATTCAGTATATCTGTAAATTTTAAGTAAACCTGTAATTTAATATAGGTGCACTGGCTTTAGTTTAATGGCATAAAACACCAAAATACCCATTCTTCTAATGAGTTATTGTAGAATATCCCATCACTGGAGATTTTACTCATCCATGGGTACATCTGGGCACCATACCTGTACCAAATGGATTGTCAGTACCCTGCATACCTTAGGCTCATCCAGAGCGATAATAGTTAGTAATCTTTTTGTTTCAAATACACATTAATATAGACCCAAATGAAACCAATAGATACACTATATGGTAGCTGAGAGCAGAGATCCTGAAGGCAGGCAGCCTGGGTTCAAATCCTCTGCCACTTACTTTGTGGTGTTTGGCCAGCCATTTAACATCTTGTGCCTCAATTTCCTCATCTGTAAAATTAGAATAATAATAGTGTCTACTTCAGCATGTTATTGTGAGATTTTGGATAAGTCAATATATATAAAGTGCTTAGACTAGTGCCTGATAACAACTGAGCTATGCCTAGGATCATCTCTATTCTACTTTGACCGTGAAGCCTTTAAGATGTTCAAAAGGAGATCTGGATCCTAATTCTCTTTACTTGGAGTAGACACTCAATGTCTCTGGCACAGATTTTTCCTCCTATAAATTATTATAGGCCTGTCTCTGTCTAGGTACTTCCTATGTATGGAAAGACATGGAATGAGTAACTCCCCTAGCACTTGACAGTAGAAGGTCCTTTTATTAACCAGCAGCTTTTGACTCTGCAACCTGAACAGAGGATCAATGTGAGAACCAAATGTTGGTTGCTGATGTTCCACTGCTTAAGCAAAACCACAAAGAAACAGAAAGCCATTTCTCTCATTATGATTTCCCTGCCAAAAACATTAAAGAAAACTAGACATAACATGAATTCCATATGTCCAAATATATTCCCATTCCATTTGGTCATAAAAAAATGTGTCTCTGGCCTACCATATCTGAAACCCAAATCATTTATATCTCAAACTCATAGACTTCCTCTAAATCTTCACACACCTGCACCATGTTGACTTTCAAAATAAGCACAATTCATTGACAAATGTGAGATTTCTGTCCAAAAAGAAACTCCCTGAGGATAAGGGAACCTATGTGCCCAGAGACTGAAAGTCAAATATGCAGACAAATCAACTCCAACGTTTGTTTGTATTGAGAGAGGTTCAGGGGACAAATCAAGTATTTAAATTACTCAAGTAGAATTATCATGTGTTTAATTATTATGTCTCAGATGAGAAAGTTTTTTGTAAATGACAGTAAACTGGTATTACACTGTCAGACACACCACAGCAAGTTTTAATAGACCACAGAGCCCCTATACCTTTAGGCTTGAATGTGGTCAGGTTTCACTCTGGGTAGTAATAGACAAGCTCTTGCATCAGAGCTGTAAGCATATGGATGTATGTATGCCAAGGCAGGAAAAAGGGGTGATATGGATTGAAGCCAAGTTCAGGACTGGTTTTATCCAATGTTAGTTTTAGTTGGTTTGAAAAAAGATGATCCAAAGTCAAGAAAACATGTCTGGTTTGGTTTCTTTTTTTCTATTATCCAGCTGACTACCTCTGGGACAGTAATGTCCCCATCAGAGATGACCTAATTCTACAGAATCTATTTACAGGTTCTTAACAGTGAATTTACCATGTTCATGATTATAATCTGTCCACTCCCATCCAACAAAATTTTAAAATTTGGTAATTTTTTAAATAGAATCATAATATATATTTTCTGCTACTAAATTAAAACCCACCCAATAAATTGGCATCCTACTGGATTACAGCTAGCATTGAGGGTATATAATACCCTCCTCTGGGATCTTTGTTTGTAAACTGAATGTATCTTATATACCTAGGTCAGATCATTAACTAGGATGAGATTATCTTTCTGTCTTACTCCATTATCTTTTCACCCATTTCCTTTTTGAGATGAACTTTTTTTCTCTTCCCATTCTGCCCAGGCCTGAGAAGGTCAGACAGTGAAGGGTTCTCTGCAGGCATCCAGTTCACAACTGATTTTGGTTCTTCTTAGCTACTTACACCACCCTTCTAATAAAATTCCTATTTTGCCTAAGTTAGGCAAAGTCTGTTACTCTCTCTTGCATGCAGACAAGTTCATCTAATATACTAAGACAGGCAGATAACTTACCATGCTACGCACTATCACAAACTACTAACATATACTATGCTTTTATGTTTACAAGTTTATCAAGACACCCCTATCTGCCTATACTTTAACGACTTGTACGTCTGGTCCCTGCTCTGTTTTTTTCCTCTTTTTCAATGAATTTATCTCTTTCCAACATAGCTTATGATTTACTTATTAGGTTTACTTTTTATCTGTCTCCCACAACTAGAACGTAAGCTCACTGATTATCTCAAGTGCCCAGGACATCTCTGACACATGGCAGGGCTCAATAAATGAGTTTAATTAACTAATTAATTAATGAGCTCCATGCCATCATATGGTTTATTATAAATGTTTAAATCACCTACCTCTTCCCACTTACCCAGAAGGACATGCTTAGGTAAAGTATTCTCCTCTCTATCTCTTTTTAAGTATGGGCTAGATTTTCATATCTGTGCTCTTGCCCAGCAACAGGGGACAAGATCAAATGACCTCCTAAGAGTTGCCTGGCCCTTGACATTCTAATGCAATTCCACTTAAATGTCCTAAAAGTAATTTGTGAAGAAATTCTTTTCCTCCTCCTCTTCCCAATTGCAGTACACATTTATCTAATTATTTCCTTGGTAGAGTGACCTAGCTTTAAAGGAACACTATGTCAGCTCTCATGCGTTTTCTCTAAGCATTCACTTTATAAAACTAAGAGACTAAAGACTCAGCTCTCTAGGGAATTAAATTGCATTCAAATAAGATTAAGGATTTTTGACTCACAAAGGCAAGGACAATCAGAGGCTAACTAAAATGAGGCAATTGTTCAGCAAACTAATCCAGACATGTTATTCACAAAGGGACTCTCACAATTGGTCAGGGAAGAAAAATGTTTGCAAGGAATAGAATGGATGGGCTGGCTTGAGTTAGGGGAGACATCTTCCATCTAGGGTTTAAAGCCCTATCCCTCATTTCCTAGATGGTGAATCTGTTTATTTTCTCAATTCAGTCTATTGTGGCCCTATATCCTCCCAATGAACTGGATTAGGTTAGGGCCTTAGAGAGAGCCTTTGATGAGAATATGAGAGCCAAGCACAATGGTCAGTTCCTCTAAAGCAACAACGGAGGGAAGTGTTGTCAGCCACAGAGAAACTACTGATATTTTCTGATCTAAAGAAGTTCCCATCACCATCGGTTTGGAACAGAGATTCTTACCCTCTTATAGGCCATGAACTTCTCAGAATAATGTTTTAAAATGTGTAAAATAAAGAACATATGATTTCAAAACAAACTAATTATACTGAAAGCCATTTTTCAAAAACAGATCAGTAGTACATGTATTTAGTAAACATGACAACACAGGGCTAGCAGTAGGTTTGATAATTACCATAATTTTAAAGTGTGATGGTGATGAATTTAAATGATAGTTTGGAGTATCTCAACAACTGTAATGTGATATGAAAATATCTACAATTTATATAAGTGATAAAGTCACAGTTACAACTAGTAAAACTGTGGTTTGTTGCCTACATTCATAATTGAAGAAAATGCTAAATTTCAGTTAGATATTAATAAAAATGGTGATGTAATTTCATGGTTGCCTCCCCAAGTTCTACCCCAAGTTAAGAACTCCTGGAATGGAGATTACAGTGAGTCACAAAACCTCCCACTAAACATTATACCCAACTTCATGGTGTGACACCTGTGTTTGCTGATTTGTAGTCAAAATATTACTCAGCCTACTAAGGAAATGTGCTTGTTAGCTCAGGTCAACAATGAGAAAGCTTGAAAAAAAATAGAAAAATGTCAATACCTGGCATGTGTTTTATATTTAATGAAATGACCTCTTTAGACTGGTGGGCAAAAAGCATCCAGTTGTCACAAAAAAAGTAGTAAGAACTCTGGCATTCTAGTGACCAATGTGGCCTGGTTTGCCCAGGACTATACCTGTTTTAAATGAAAACTGCATGTTTTAGGAACCTGTGAGACCCTAAAAGGTTGGTGGGTACTTTGGAGACAGAAATAACAGAGGGATCTTGGTCAATTTGTTTATTACTCTGAGCCTCAGCATCTTAGTCTCCAAATGAGAATAAGAATACCTTTTTTATAAGGTTGTAACAAGGGTTAAATGAGGTTATATATGTAAAATGCTTAGCATGGCATCACATTATGGGCACTCAAGTGGCTATTATTATCATTGCTGCTGCTATAACAGTAACTGCTTTCTCTCTATGTGATTTCATACCCTAGGAAGAGCCTCACCTTCCTCTGTGCTGATGTGAATTATAAACAGTCTCCAAACCTCATCCTAAAGTTCACTTTTTCATGAAGAACTTGCTAAAATCACATGTAGGCATGAAATGATGTATTTATTTGTATTTAGCCTTAATATGGAGTGAAATGCTGATATATGTTATAATATGTATGAGCCTTGAAAACATTATGCTTAGTAGAATGTCAGACACAAATAGACAAATATTGTATAATTTTTCTTATATGAGGTACCTAAAATAGGCAAATTCATAGAGAGAAAAAGTAGACTAGAGGTGACCAGGAGCTGGTAGGAGGAGGCAACAAAAAGTTAGAGTTTAATGGGTACAGAGTTTCTGTTTGAGATGATGAAAAAGTTCTGGAAATGCTTAATGGCAATGGTAGCACAGCCTTGTGAAGGTACTTAATGCCACTGAACTGTATACTTAAAAAATATTAAAATAATAAATTTTGTGTTATGTGTATCTTACCACCATTTTTACAGTTCATATGTGACTTGCATATGTGGCTCACATTATATTTTTTTTACACAGAGCTCTAAAGCTTAATGAAGGACCAGACAGGCATGCTCTCCTATCTGCAGTGTTGTTGGTGTTTAAGAGCGCAGGCTTGGGGGTGAGAAGATGTTAGAATTCGAGTTCCAGCTCTGCCCTCAACTGGCTCAAAAACCTTAGGCAATCCTAGAATCTCTGGCAACCTCAGCTTCCCCCTCTGCAAATTATGGATTATAAAATTTGTGACATAGTGTTGTTATAAGTCTAAAAGAGAATAAATATATTCAGGAGTGTGTCTCTTGAAGCACAAGAGATAATATTGAATAAATTACACTTGTTACTATAAATGAAAGAAAGGTCTTCCATTTTTATTGATGCCTTTTTTACTAATTCCTGAGGAATAACACAGAAGACTCAACAGCATTCTACTTACCTCAGTGAAAGCCTAGCCAGTAAATATTTTTCCCTTGTTGGAGACTGTGGCGAAAGAGCTTAGTTCTACTCTATAGAAATAGTATTTATTTTAGAAACTCTCTTTCCCTATTGTCTACATATTGTCCTCATAATGTGATATATGCATTCCTAAATGATCACTTGGTAGGCAAAAGTATGCACTGAAAATAATCAAGGTTATAGAGCAAGTAGGGTTAGGAGCAGACCAGTCAAAGTCTACATACCTTTGCAACCAGAACACTAGCAAAAACCACTGGTCCATGGGGAAATAACTTGACCAGCTGAGGTGGGCAACTTGGAATGGCTGGAGGCTGTCACAGTGCTACTTAAAAATGCAGACTCTCACGCACACACAAATAATGTGGAAATGCTGTCAGTGCCTTAGCTGGAGCAGCACCAGCAGGTGCTGAAACAATTCACATGGGACTAAAGCTCTGGAGCAGTTGGCCTGTCATTAATGTGGACATGGGAGGAAGGGCATGCTGCCATGAGCTAAAAGCTGAACAAGGCTGGGGGTGCCCACCCTTGAAGAATGAGCCCCAGTTGTGGGGACTTGTGTTAAAATACTCTGTAAAAACAACTAAAATGTTTCCTGCTGCCAATATAGCAGGCCAAGTTGAGGACATTTTCTTCACTGGCTGAAGCTTTTAATTGGACTCCTGCCTAGGGAAAAAGAAAATCACATATGAACCAGTATGTTTTGTTCATTATATAGACAGCACACCTCTCTCACACTAACAAATGATCTAACTCATATTCCAAAATCATATGTGCTTATATTTTCTGTGTATATCCATGATTCTATTTGATATTCATGATACCTCTATGCAACTGGTAATATTACACTCATTTTAAAGTCCATTATCTTGCTCATAGATCCTTCAGCAAGTAAGTAGCATTAGGAGTCACATGAAGTCTGTTTATCTCAACACTCATTATTTTAACCACTATACTACATTACCTGGTCATTTTAGGTCATTTAGGCTATGACAAATGGGACCAGGTCCTTTAGCAGATTTTAGGTTCAACCTTACAAACCCTCAATCCTCAGTGAACTCTCATTGCCCTTTCTGAATTCTCTTCCTATAGTATTAGTGAAGGTAGATAAAAATGATTCGGGCATATTTCTTCTATAAACAAGTTGGGAGAAGTGAAAGGTATAATATCATCTGCTATATATTAAGGTATAATATAATAGTTGAGGCTATTATATTGAGTTTATCCCCTGTCGGGTATGAAAATCAGTATCATTAGGCTGTAAGTTTTCTGTGTTAAGGTTTCCACTGCTGATCTAAATGGAAGCGTGTCCAAGCAGGACTGGGTATGTCCCAACTGCCAGATGAGTTACTGTAGGATTTATAATATGCAAACAAGTCTTGAAGGCTAGCAAATAGTATGATGGGAAAGATTCTTAGATAAAATTCAGAACTTGCTTCCTATCCTGGGATATTCAGTTAATAGATACAGGGCAGCCATACTGGTTATAGAGGTATTAAATATTTCTGCAGTGCTGGGTAAACAGTCACTGTCTGAGTTCTCTAACTGCTCCCCCTACAACTTTGGCTTTCCTGACCCCTCTCATGGGTCCCCCTAAACCTCTTCCCATTTCAAAAGTTAAATGTCTGGCTACCTATGGGTGTTCTGGTTCTTCAGTTGGCATCCGTTCTCACAGACCAGTGCCTCTACCATTGTTCTGGTTAAATATGTCTCATATTGCTCCCACCTGACTCTCATACTTTGGCTAAAGCACTGGCTTAATTCTTGAGATTTCCGTTGCCCATCTTTATATTGATGGGCTAGGTGGTGTAAATAGAAGGAAAGAATTGGAAAGTAACCTGACCTGCTGGATAATTTATCTATTGTTTGAGTATAAGAATATATTTTTAAAAAGTAAATTCATTTATAGAAAGTTTCTAAATCAAGTTTTCAAACTCCTGTTGATTGGCCAAATTTGGCCTCCAGGTAGGTTTTTTTGAATAGCAAGGAATGTGTAAAAATATTGAGACTAAAGATCAGACAAAAAAATAAATAAAAAGGTTTATCACAACTATCCTCCTCCTTTTACCTTGTCCTGCAGCTCAGTTGCACATTTGAAATCCCATGCTATTCCCTGAGACATTCAAATTTGACACCCCCATTCTAAATACACAAAATATTATCTCAGTTCTGTGGTATTTACTCATCAGCGTAAGACAACACTCATCTTACAGTCTATGACTTGAGCTATGATGTTTCTGTTATGTTTGAGAAATGGATGCAAAGCTATATTATTCAGATGTAGCCAGTTAAGATTAATTAAACATTTCGCAAGACTTGAGATCCAATTAGATTTGCTTCATCTCTAATTTTATTACCCATAAGCATATTTTGATGATTATTGTCTATCTTCTAAACTTCATGTCAGACAAATGCTCATCACTTTCCCTTGGGCTTTTTCTTTCCCTGAAGGGATGTACTGGTGAGTCATCACCCATGTTCTCCACGATTCTTGGTGCCCAACTGAGAGCTGAGGATAGAAATCTCTTGTGTTGACACACCTTCTGGATTTGGGCCACATCCCTGAATTATTCAGGGAGAGATAAGGTGGGTGAGTGTCCAGCCACCAAGATTCAAGGCCAAGGCAGAGACACTGGTCTGAAACAATTAAGGAAACTATGACTGGCACCACTGACTTGGAAGCTCCAAGTAGAAATGCATCACTTCAGCTCAGGTCCAGGTGCCCCTTGACCCCTTCCCCATCACTCTCATGTGAACTATGAAAGGAGCTCTGAGGAGCCAAGATGTCTCCCGGACCTGTGTTTTGAGTCATTCCTCTCTGTAACCCTATAAGGGGTTTTAGTGGGTCTTGGGATTTGCAGAATAAATAGCAATCCCCAACCTCTAATTTTCCCTGGGCTGCACTCTTGTAATTATACTATTGGTGTTAGGTTGATTGCATGTTTTTAGTATATTTACTGAGTGCTTATTATGCATAAAGCACTATGAGAGTCTTACTGGAACTCTGGGTAGGTTTTGAAGACTTCTAAGTTTGGGATGATACAGTCAAGGAAGTTACCTAGGGTACAATGGTCTTAGTACATAAAGTAAAACAAGAGTTATGTGTCTCGAGTAGTTGTGACCAGGTCACTGAAGGTATGTGGATAGAAATATTCTGATAAAGGCTACAAAATTGTTAACATTTTTAATTATGTTTGAGGCACATAGCATTATGGAACCAGCTGAGTTGGTGTCATTGAAAACTGTCAGTTGCCATTCATTGACTCAGCCAGCCAAGGAAGCTCTTGGGAAAGTTTGTTCATTTATTTATTAGGTTTTTTGTCCACCAGTGTAATTTTAGGAGTTTCTTTTGAAGAAAGTCATTAATCCTAACAAGCAATAGCTTTTTAGGTTCAGGGTATCCTTCGCCACACAATAGTGAAGATAGAAGACAGTGAAGACTGTCTTCCTATCTATATCTTTGCATCCTTTCCAGAATATAGTTTTGAGGAAACACAGGGACTGTTGACAGGAAGCATGAAGCTATATTCATTTCTCTAACTGACCTTGGTAGCGTCAAGTCAGGATACGTGGAAGACTAGACACTGCCTCTGGTTTGGCTTTTGAAAATAAAAGAGAAAAATGATACACACAACATTTTCATACAGTGATGTCCTCAGCCCTGTTACTGAAAACTGGCTTACTAAAAACAATTGGGTCTTTCTAAAACATTTATTCCCCTAAGCCAATTTATGGACAAAGTGAGTCCAGGCTCTATTTTTCTTGATTACTGATGACCTGAATATTATTGATATTTCCTAAAACACCTGTTATATGCAGTAAAAGAGAACAAAACAAAAATATTTTTTTCTTGAGTGAGGACATGGAGTCCTCTTGCTTTGAGCAGAAAGATATAAATCAAATATTGGGAGAGTTTATCATTTAAAATGCATACAGTAACATCAGTGACCTGCTCCTAGAACTTCAAACGACCACTAGCCTGAGCAGCTCACCTATGCAGTGGACATTCTAAAACACACTTGCTTCTGAGAGAGCTGTCAAATGGACCATTTGTAAGATCAGAGAATAACAAAGTTGGAAAGAATCTGAGCAGTTTTTCCTGAGAACCTAGTCAATTTGTGGTCTAAATTATTCAAGCCATATGGACCATCATTCTATTTTAAGCTTTTCTACTGATATTTGCCTGTTGCCAAATTTATCTCCCCTGTAGAAATTATAATCTCTGGTTTGCTTAGTTTGTTTATAAACCTACATAAGATAAATGGAACCTGGAAACTGTTTCAGGACTTGGCTAAATTCATTACAGGTCTCAGTTTTGAGAGAAAAAGAGAAAGAAAGAACTTGTGCTATCCATTCATACACAACATACCTTCCATGATCAAGCTAGTTGTTTAAGATGCTTACACCTTTCCTAAAATTTTCTTCATATATATAATAACATCAGCAATTGAGTGAATATTGTGTACCAGACAATGGACTGAATGTCTTGGAAGGTCAGCATCTAGACTGTGTGTTAGGTTGAGTTCATGTTGAACAGTAAGATCACCAGCAGATGAAGGGGATATTCAAAGAGAAATCAGAGCCAATATGGCAGCCCTTAGGGACTAGGCAAATGCCAGTCCTATCATTTCATGGCAAATGTAAAACCACAAAGCAGGAAGATTTGCAATGCTTCTTATACTTGTGGAGGTTTTCCCCTGAAAAAACTTCTAAGCATACAAAATTTTTCATATAATTCCAGAGGTTCTCATAGAGACCCTGAAACCTAACAATAACATTGAACTTCTGTATGAAGAATAAGAGAAAGCTCTGACTGGCATGGCTGAATTGGCTGGGCATTGTTCCCCAAGGCCAAAGGCCACCAGTTAGATTCCCAGTAAGCACATATGTCTGGGTTTTGGGTTCAGTCCCTGGTTGGAGTGCATGCGAGAGGCAGCCAGTTGATGTTTCTCTCTCACTGTGATGTTTCTCTTCCTCTCTTTCTCCCTCCCTTTTCCTCTCTCTAAAAATAAATTTAAAAAATAATTTAAGAAAAACAATAAGAGCAAGAAAGAGAAAGAGCCTGATTTTTACTAGGAGCCTTCTGTGTGGCAGACACTTGATATACACATCACCCCCCACCCCCTTGACAATGGCCATGAAAGATAGGGCTATGTTTCCCATCTGGCAGATCCAGAAACTGAACACTGTGATATCCCAAAAGTTAAAATTTACAGAGATCATACTGCCAGCTAGTACTGGTCAGGGTTTCAAAACTGCACCTTCTTGTCTTCCTAAACTTAGCATTTGAGTTGACCATAAGAGATAAAATAGAGTGTGATAGAATAAAATACAACAGGGACAGAATTTTTGATAAGAAATCATTTACATTACGAACTACCTAAATATCCTACAGTAGTTACCCTTAAATGAATCACAATTCATCCCTACAATGGAATATTGTACAGCATTAAAAGTCACATTTTCACAAAATAATTAATGACATGAAAGAATATTCACAACTGTAAGGTCATAGAAGCAGAATTCAAATATGTATTCAAATAAGCAGTGTGTGTCCATATATGCATATACCTGTATATTATATACATATATGTGTATATACAGGGTGGGGAAGAATTAGGTTTACAATTGTGAATCCATAGAATGGAGTTTATTCTTGTATTAATTATTGTATTTGTTTTCCATAAGAACAACTGTGAACTTACTTTTGTCCCACCCGGTGTATGTAGGCATGTGTGTATGTGTGTATACATGCATTAAGAAAACTTTAATGAGAGAAAAAGAAGTAATTTCTCTCTTTTATTCATTCATGTTTGTATCACAATGGTTGTTTGTTATTTTTATAATTAGAAAAAAACTTTGGAAGTTGAAGTCTAGTACTTGGATGTACACACTGTCTTCAAAAGCAGAAATCAATAGAGTTAGAAGGGACAGTAGCACAATCTCTTTTTAATAATGGGAAAATTAGGGCCCAGACAAGTATTGCCTAAAATTAAACACGAGCTTGCATAAAATTGGTGGCAAGTTTGGAATGCATAATACAGGTTTTTAGTTTTTTCTTTTTATGTTATTTGTGGAGTAAAACCTTATGAGGAAAAAAAGTTCTCACAGTGAAGCAATGCTTCGAATCTCCGTGGTTCCCATGTATATGTGAAAACTAAAGTCAGGCTCTCCTTAGCAAGATACATCATCCAGGGTCCGGCATGCTCTCTTGTCTTCTGCTCCTCAGTGCCTCTAACCAGGGGACAGCTAGTTTCACTCAGACAAGAACTTGAAACCAAGAGAATGGGGAATCCAGTTTATATTCTGACAGGCAATTTACTGAAAGTGGTCCCTTGCTTTGGAATGTTCCTCTGGTCCACATCTTCTAGAGCCAGAGCCAGATTAAGTGTGTAGCCCCAGTTCCTCAGCCAAACCCACCAGAGGCCTTTTCTGTCAGAGGCTTAACATGGATGGATCTCAGCCTCTGGAGAGTAGTCAAAGATGTGTACATTTGTTTTCATAATTGCCCTAAATATTTACATTGTCCTTATCAGTAGATTACATTACATATTTATTTACAACTATCATTTACAGTGCTCTCCCCTGATTGGGAAACGAAACAGCTGTTTAGCACTTAAGAGAACATGGCATGTCCCTTTTGACTGATCACTTAAAGAGGATGGATTATAAGTATTTACTCTGGGATTCCTAAAACAGTGCTGACCAGTTGTAGGCAGAATTAAAATGATTTCTCAGGAATTTTCTGCTATAAGAGATTATAGAGATATATGAGAAGGAGAGACTAATGAAAGAGCAGATTCTTGGGGTTAAAAGGTATTTGTCACCAATTTAATGGGACTGGGTAATTGTGGGATTGGTGCCCCATTTTGAATTGTTATTTAGTCAGTCACAATCCTCGCCATTGAGTGTGCAATGGTGATTATGCAAGCCTATGGGGTCACTGCTTAATTTGCTAACTAGTTTGCCAGTGAGTAGCTCAGAGGAAAGCTCTTCAAAACTGACTTTATTCCAAAGTGGGGAGGGAACCACTCTTTTAAGTTATTTCTGCCATTAATTTAAATAATAAAAACACAGAAATAAAGACTCAAGTTTTTTAAGTGGCTAATTCATATGATATTATAATCTCACATGCAAATGTAAAAGAAAGGCTTAATCAAGTGTATTTGTTTGTTTTGAATTAAACCAGATGTAAAGCCAACATTTTTGCTTATATTTAACTATAAGAACTATAAATACATGGTGATACTATGTTTTTCTGATGTTGCCCATGTAACAATGTATTGCTTATATATGAAAAAGTGACTATACCTCGGGAAAAAAATAAACTTAAAGAAGTTCACCCTTAGTATAGCTATGTAAATAAAAGGGAAAAAATAGTTGTGTTTACTTTACTTATACCCTATCTAGTTAACAGTGTGTGAAGTTTAATTTTAAAATCCTATGTGCATAGTTTATTGTATGTGAATATGGTCAGTTAAAACAAATTTCTTAAAGCATAGCAGATTTAAATAGGTTTGTATCAACATAGCTTTCAATCCACCATCATTATCAAATTATTTCACATTATCTTCAAGGGGAAATGATTTTGCACCTAGTGGTAAACATAGTTTTAGCACTCTACTTGGAAGGATACGAGGGTTGTGTGTGGAGTGCGGAAATAACTTACCACTTTAGTCCATGGCAGTAGATATTTTTGAAGAATAACCAAAGGGTTCTTGTCAGTTTCAAGAATTTACTTAATACACACTTTCACTTTTTAAGTGTGGGCCTGGAATCAAACCCTTAATAGAATGAGATAGCAAATCTGTGTCATAGACTCCAGAAATGGATTGAGGGCTCTTTTTAGAATTTCCACATACTGAGAATGTTCAAAAGAGTCAATAAAACTAAACTTCGGGGCCAACCAGTCATGGTGGGAAAATGACCACTTGAAGACTGTCAACAGACAAGGCAAATATGTTCAACTTCAACTAGTGATGGAGAAACTAGGTATGGAGCAAGGCAATAGAGGAGTCCTTTCCAATGGAGTTTGCAACTTAACAGTCCTGGGTCAGGCATGATTCTTCTGGTGACATAGGTTGTGACTCAAGACAAGTCACACCATTTCTCTCAAGGTAATTTATCTTTTGTCTGCAATCAGTACCACAGCACCCTGTACCTCTGCTGGGTAGGTAGTATTTAATATTTGCTTAATATTTGTCTCCTCTTTTAGACATTAAGTTCCTTTACATTAAGGCCTTGTTCATCCTTACATCCCTAGTACCAATCACATGCCTGCACAGAGCAAGATTTGTTGAAAAAGAACTTGTTTTATTGGAAAATTATAAAGAACAAATGAAATAATTCAGGTAGAGTATCTAGTATTGTGCCTACTGAGAGTGAATCTTCAATGCAAGTGAGATGTCATTATTATTATTCTCATTATTATTTGCAATGCATGTTAAATAATATGATAAATGCCAGGCTCTTTCAGGATACACTCACCAGATATTCGAATACAGGGATGCTAAGAAACTACATTTCATTAGTTCAATTTATAATTGTCAGGCCTAAGCAAATCACTGAAGTTTGGCTTCTCAGCCAGAATGGCAACTCTTCAATTTACAAAGGAAGATTTTTTTTCCCCCTACAGGCCAGGATTTCTTGAAATCAAGAGAGATTAAACACATAATTAATAGAAGATTGTTTATTAGCTCTCAATAAGAACAAAAGGCATTGTCTCTATTGTTTTGTGGGATGTGTAATATAAGCTGGATATTTACACTGATTCTACCTTTCTGGTACCTCTCTGGTGGTTGAAAAGTTTGTATCCACCAAATATCTCATATATAAAGTCTCTCCCTTTCTCCCTCCCTCTCCCCCCACCCTTACAGAATGAAAGATGTAAGTGATGACTGATCTGTTCTATCTATGCCTAGTATAATTTTGATATTTGAAAGAGACTTACAGAACACCTATTTCCTTAAACATGACACCTATATTATAGATGACAGAAGTGAGTCTCAAGTAAGTGACTTTCCCAAGGAAACATACATAGACTAGAACAAGTTAAGGACCTGACTCCAGTTTCTCAAAGTCTAGTCTTCCCAGTTCTCTATGCCACTTTATATGATATACCTGATGCTGGTAATCTGAAAAACAACCCCCAAACTAGGTTTTCACATCTTAATCCCTACTACCAGTACACATGCTGCCTTACATGGAAAAATGTCCTTGTAGGTATGATTAGGTTAAGGATCTTGAGATAGAGAGATTATGCTAGGTTATCAGGGAAGATTCAGAATATAATCACATGTATATTTGTAAGACCTAGGCAGAGGATCAGAAATACACAGAGGAAAAGTTGATGTGAAGAAACAGCAGAGGGAGATTTGAAGATGCTGGTCTTGAAGACTGGAGTGATGCAGCCACAAATCAAAGAATGTTGGCAGCCACCAGGAGCTGGAAGAGTCAAGGAAATGATTGTCCTGTAGAGCCTGTAGGAGGAGTGAAGTCCTGCCAACAGCTTGATCACAACCCAGTGATACTGATTTCAGACTTTTAACCTCCAAAACTGTGAGAGAATAAATTTCTGCTGTTTCAGTCCACACAGTTTGCGGTACTTTGTTACGGCAGCCACAGGAAACTAATATATCTATGAAAACAGAACTCATATTTTCCTATTTTAAAAATTGTAGGCCTACAATATGACTACGAGACAAACACTTTATACACAGACTATTCTGGAAATTACGTACAAGCCTTGATCCAAAATCACTTTTTACAACATAATGTCTCAGAGTAAACAGGACTAGAGTTGTATTTTACATATGAGAGGGGACCCCAAAAGTACTCAGAATTTACTTATAAAAAATTGTGTATTTTTTCTTACATGTTTAAACTTCAGTCACCTTAAAAATACTCTCCACCTATAAGCAATATACCTATCAAGGTGTTTTTCTGGTGCTCAAAACTGTTTAGTGCTTATGCCATTTAATGCTATTTTTAGTTTCATCTCTTTCACATCAGCAAAGCGTTTCTGTTTGAGGACTTTTTTCATTCAGGGAAACAAAAAATGTCTCGTAGGGTGAGATCTGGTGAATAGGGAGGGTGGGGCATGGGTGTCAGGCCATTTTTGGTTAAAAACTGCTGAACACTCAGCACCATGTGAGCAGGTGCATATATAAATCACCCATTATGAAATGGGTGCACATGCTGACTGAAAGAATCTTCAAAAAATTCACTGAAGCCAAACACAGCCTTTGACAACAATACCAGCTGGTACACTGATAGAGATGGGTTCCTAGAACAGTCAGTGTGGAAGCTTGTACTATAAGGATCACGCCCTCCAAAAAATAACTCTGGGTATTTTTTTGGTCCCCCCTTATATATTTAGAAGAGATTTTCACTGATTAGATTTTAGATGCTTTTAGGAAACACTCATGTCTTATAAACAATATATACATAGATTATCATTTAGTATGTTATTTTTTCAAGGAACTAATTTCATGATATTGTGTTGATCTTGCCGGCTGTAGTCTTAGAGGATGATTTTATTTTTAACTTTAACCTAGACATATTTCTTGCAGTCCTCAATCACTTTTAACCTCAATAATGCCTCACCACTCTTCTCATGAGTGGATTTATCCATTGCATAATCTTTGCTTGTGTGTAATTGGCTGGTATTTTTTTTTATTTCCTTAAAGAAAATACCTATTTTTAAGCTTAAATCTTAAATGTGTACAAGCCAGCACTGAAAAAGATACATTAGTATTGGTTAAAGATTCGTAGGCTACCCCTTAGTGTTATGAGGAAGTACAATCATTTAAAGTAGATGGTAGAATAAAAGGATATTTATTGCTAAGACTAGATTTTTACAAATAAATTTTAACTGAGGGTATAAATTTTACTCACAGGGTATGGGTCAAAGGCTCTTGTTATTATTAATAGATTACACATTTATAAGCATTGGTTTCTAGTGAAAATCGGGTTTTTACCTCTGTAATTGTATTGATTTGTGTGAGTGTGTTTATAAGTCCCTATGAAGTAAATATAGGGTACAAAGTCACTGCAGCTTACATAATTAGATCACTACTATAAATTAAATATTATAATAAAGTTTGTACATTTATCTATGTGATATTTTATCAAAAACCAATAGAGAAAAATATGGCATCCACCACTAAACTGAGGAGAAAATACTCCCAAGAAATAGAACAGTAAATAAAGGTCATGTTCTCAAAAGTAATCTGTTAGTTAAACTGTAGGAAATTGCCATTTTGTAGGTCATAAAATGCTAGAATGACAGCAGCTCCTTGTGATTTCATTTAGTAGTTTGTTTAGAATTCATTGGACTTGGGCGGTATAAAAGGGATTTAATTCTAATATATGTCGTGGAAACTTAACTCCCAATCTATTTCTGCACTTTGTTACTTTGAACCAATTTATGTTTCATAGGCCTAATAAAGCTGTCCTGATAGGATTTGGTTTGAATATTTAAAGAAAAAAGTAAAATTTTTCAGCTTTCAAAATGGGTAAAATCGTACATGAAACAAGTTGAGACCCCCAAATTATAAAAAACCCAGGGAAAAATAAAAATCTGAGCAGTCCGATTACCAGCAATGAAATTAAAGCAGTAATCATAAAACTCCCAGTGAAAACATAGTCCAGGACCAGATGGCTTCACAGGAATTCTACCAGACATTCAAAGAATAATTAATACCTATCTTTCTTAAACTATTTTTAAAAATTAAAAAAGAAGGAATGCTTTCAAACTTATTCTAGGAAGCCAGCATTACCCCATACCAAAACCAGACATCACAAAAAAAAAGAAAAGAAAAGAAAAGAAAATTACAAGCCATTATCCTTGATAACCATAATGCAAAAATTCTCAACAAAATATTAGCAAACTAGTTTCAAAAATATATTAAAAGGATTACACACTATGACCAAATGGGATTTATTCCAGGGCTTCAAGGATAGTTCAACATCCATAAATCAATCAACATGATACATCACATTAACAAAATAAAGGATAAAAACTATGTGCAGGAAAAGCACTTGGAAAAATTCAACATCTCTTTATGATTAAAAATTCCAAACAAAGTGAGAGAAGATGAGCATATTTCAACATAATAAAGGCTCTATATGACAAACTCACAGCTAATACCATACTCATTGATGAAAAGCTAAAAGCTTCTCCTCTAAGATTAGGAATAAAACAAGAGCCCTCTATCACCACTTCTATTGAACATAGTATCTAAAGTCCCAGTCACAGCAATCAGAGAAGAAAAAATATAAATAAATAAATGGCATCCTAATTAGAAAGAAAGAAGTAAAACCTTCATTATTTTCAAATGACATGGTACTATGTATATAGAAAACCCTAAGGGCCCCACCAAAAAGTTATTAGAACTAATAAATGAATTCTGTAAAATTACAGGATACAGAATCAATATACAAAAATCTATTGCATTTCTATACATCAGGAACAAATGATCAGAAGGAGAATTAAGAAAACAGCTCCACTTACAATTACAGCAAAAAGCATAAAATACCAAGGAATAAATTTAACTATACAAGTGAAAGACCTAAATATTAAAAAAAAAAACGATATGGCATTGAAGAAAAAAATTGAAGAGGATATAAATAAATGAAAGGATATACCATTTTTGTGAAATGAATTCTTAGTTGATGTCAAAAACATACAATAAGGAGAGTAGAGCCAATGATAACGTGTAGTCCATAAAAACCAGTAGCATGGATTGGAAGAAGTAATATTGTTAAAATATTCTTACTACCTAAATAAATATATAGATTCAATGTAATCACTATTAGAATACCAGTGTCATTCTTTTCAAAATTAGAAGAACTAATTATAAAATTTATGTGGAACCAAAGAAGATTCCAAATAGCCAAAGAAATCTTGAGAAAGAACAAAGTGGGACGTATTACATACCCTGATATCAAACTAGACTACAAAGCTACAGTAATAAAAACAGTATGGTACTAGCATAAAAACAGATATATAGCTCAATGGAACAGAATAGAGCACCCAGAAATAAGTCTTTGTTTATATGATCAATTGCTCTATGACAAAGGAGGCAAGGATATGCAATGGGGTAAAAACAGTCTCTTCAATACATGACATTAGGAAAACTGGACACATACATGCAAAAAAAAAGAAAGAAAGAAAGAAAGAAGATGAAATTGAACCACTTTCTTACACAATATAAAAAATAAACTCAGCCTTGGCTGATGTTGCTCAGTGGATTAAGCATCAGCCCATGAACCAAACAGTCACCAGTTCAATCCCCAGTCAGGGCACATGCCTGGGTTGGGGGCCAAGTCCCCAGTAGGGGGCTCGTGAGAGGCAACCATGTATTGATGTTTCCCTCTCTTTAAAAAAAGAAATAAATGAATAAACTCAAAATAGAATAGGGACCTAAATGTAGAACCTGAAAACATAAAATTCCTGGAAGAAACATAGGCAATGAACACTTTGACATTGCTCTTAGAAGCTTCTTTTTGGATATGTCTCCTCAGACAAGGACAACAAAACAAAAACATAAACAAATGGGAATACATCAGACTAAAAAGTTTTTGTACTGCAAAGGAAACTGTCAACAAAATGAAAAGACAACCTACTAAATGGGAGAAGATATTTGCAAATAACACATCTGATATCAGACAGGGACAACATCTGACATCACCAGGGGCAGATCCAGAAAGAAAAAAAGAGCAGTCTCCTACCATAGAAGCTCACATCACAAAGTCAGGCAATCAAGACAGATCGACTTAAGAAGCAGAAGCAAAAAAGAGTCTCAAAAATAATGGGAAGACAAAGAAATACCCCCCAGTTGAAAGGAAAGGAGGAATCCCTAGAAAAAAATAAATGAAATAGAGGCCAGTCAACTATCACAGATGGAGTTCCAAACAACAGTTCTAAGGAAACTCAATGACCTCAGTGAGCTCAGAGAGAATTACAAAAACTACAGAGACAACTACGAGGAACTCACTGCAAATTATATCAGCGTGAAAAAGGATATAGAAACTGTCAATAAGAGATGAGAGGAAATGAAGAATACAATTTCTGAATTGAAGAACACAGTAGACGGAATCAAAAGCAGGCTCAATGAAGCAGAGGATCAAATCAGCGAGCTGGAGGACAAGGTAGAAAAGAGCTCCCAGACAGAGGAAGAAAATGAAAAAAAACTCAGAAAGAATAAAGAGGCATTTAGAGAAATGTAGGACAACCTGAAACGTAATAATATCCATATAATAGAGATACCAGAAGGAGAAGAGGAGCGAGGGATAGAGAACCTGTTGGAAAAAGTAATGATGGAAAACTTCCCACATTGGAGGAGAGAAAAAGTCACTCAAGTCCAGGAAGCACAGAGGGTCCCATCTGAGAGGAACCCAATGAGGCCCTCCCCAAGACACATCATCATTAAAATGGCAAATATCAAAGACAGAAAATCCTAAAGGAAGCAAGGGAGAAAGAGATAGTAACATATAAGGGAGCTCTGGTACAGCTAGCAGCTGACTTCTCAACAGAAACACTATGAGCCAGAAAGGAAAGGCAAGAAATATTTCAAGGAATGAAAAGCAAAGGACTTCAAACAACACTACACTACCCAGCAAGACTCTCAGTTAAAAATGGAATGCGAAATAAGGAGTTTCCCAGACAAAAGAAGGCTAAAAGAATACACCTCCACCAAACCACCACTGCAAAATATGCTAAAGGGACTTCTTGAAGAAGATAAAGAAAAAGAGTCTATGAATACCCAGTTCCTTTCACAGTCACCAATACTTGATATTACCAGTATTTTTAATACTTATTAATCTGCTAATGATACATCAGATAGAGGTTTGATCTGCAAGATACATAAAGAACTCACTCGACTCCACTCCAAGAAGACAAACGATCCAATCAAAAAATAAGCAAAGGACCTGGGCAGACCCTTTTCCAAGGAGGAGATACAGAGGGCCCAGAGGCATTTGAAAGGATGCTCAGCATCACTATCCATCAGAGAAATGCAGGTCAAAACCACCATGAGGTACCACCTCACACAGGTCAGAATGGCCATCATAAACAGATCAACAAACAGGTGCTGGCGAGGCTGTGGAGAAAAGGGAACCCTAGTCCACTGTTGGTGGGAATGCAGACTGGTGCAGCCACTGTGGAAGGCAGTGTGGAATTTCCTCAAAAAGCTGAAAATGGAACTGCCTTTTGATCCAGCAATTCCCCTGCTGGGACTATACCCTAAGAACACCAAAACACCAATACAAAAGAACCTATGCACCCCAATGTTCATAGCAGCACAATTTTCAATAGCCAAGTGTTGGAAGCAACCTAAATGCCCATCAGTAGATGATTGGATCAAAAAGTCATGGTACATATACACAATGGAATACTACGCAGCAGAAAGAAAAAAAGAAGTACTAAACTTTGCGACAGCATGGATGGAACTGGAGAGCATCATGCTAAGCGAAATAAGCCAGGGAGCGAAAGACAAATACCATCTGATCTCACCTATAAGTGGAACCCAACCAACAATACAAAGATGCAAGGAAAATAAGACCAGCAACACTGAAAGGAAAAGAAACCAACAGAGACAAGAGGGAAGGAGGGACGGGGGGCGGGGACAAGGAAGGGAAGGGGAAAGTCAAGGAACATATAGCAAGGACTCATGGACAAAACCAAAGGGGAAGAGCTGAGGGATGGAAGAAGGAAGGGGGCAAGGGAAAGTGGTGGGGGATAGGCAGAGACAAATGTATTTGAAAAAGTAAATAAAAAAAGAAAAAGAAAAATAAATTTCATAACTAGATAAAAATATTAATCTGATCGTGACAATGATGTGCTATTTTATTACTTTAATATTCGTTGAAACTAAACCTGTTTTCTATTATTTTAAAAAATCTTTAAATGACTTTTTGGTATTCTTTACCCATTTCCTGATTAAATGTTTGTAGAATTTTTTCCCTAAAAAAACACAAAAAAACTATTAACCCTATTTTAGATGTGTTGCAAATACTTTCCTATTCTATTACTTGTCCTTTAACATTTTTATATGTGTATTACTATATAACCTCAAATGTTTAATATAGTCATGTTGTCAATATTTTACTTGATAGTTTCTGGGTTTGACGATTGTACTTCAAGGTAGGAAAAATATTATTTTGTATTTTCTCCTAAAACTCCTGAGATTTTACATATTGATTTTTAACTCACTTGAATATTTTTTGTTTAATGTGTGAAATAGGGCTCTATATTTGTTTTATTTCAAGTAATAGTGGTCCATGCACCTCATTTGTTGAATAAGCCTTATTTTCCCCATTGATTTGAATAGCACTTATATCATATATTACATTGTTAGACAGAGATATAATGTTTGTTTCTAGAATGCTCAATTTATTTAATTGATCTACTTGATTATTTCTGTGCTGGTGTCATGTTGTTTTAATTGCTGAGACTTTGTAAAGATTTAAATTTTTTAGTATTTCATAATGGATTTTGACATTTAAGAAAAAAATTAAATAAAATCAATCTGCATAGAAAGAAAGAGAGAGAAAGAAAGAAAGAAAGAAAGAAAGAAAGAAAGAAAGAAAGAAAGAAACCCCTTCCTTTTGTGACAACATGGATGGGACTAGAGAATATTATGCTAAGTGAAATAAGCCAGTTGGTGAAAGACAATTACCATATGATCTCACCTATAAGTGGAATCTATTCAACAAAATAAACCACAGGCATGGAAACATAAAGCAGACTGAAAGTGACCAGAGGGGATGGGGAAGGAGGACAATGGTGGAAAGAAGGGGAAGGGACTAGACAAAGAACATGTATGAATGACCCATGGACATGACTAACAGTGTGAGAATTGACTGTGGGAACAGGGAGTGGGGTGGGATAGGTTGAGGAGGGCAAAGGGGGAAGAATTGAGACAACTGTAATAGAATAAACATGACTTAAAAATAAAAAATTAAAAAATATATTCTGTAGTTTAGAAGCCCACCTAGTTCATGGTATGTAGTTATTGCAGTCTTAATAGACATAAACAACTAGTAAGGTCAAGGCACCATGTACACTTCCAGATCTAAAGTGAGAGAGAGGTGGGAAGTGGGTGAAGAAGCCTGTCTGACAAAGAACCATGACACTTCTAAAGGAAGGAAATCTGAAATAAAAGCTCCAATTTACTCTTTCCTCCCTCCATCTCCAGTAGGTCTATTTTGCTGAGACCACCATTGACTAGAGGGCTTGAGAATCTGTTAATGCAGTCCCTAAAGGCGAGTCACCTGGTCACTGGGCAGAGTGGAGAAGGGTAGGCAGTAGACCAGGGGAGGAAAAAAGATTCATCCAGCATGATTCCGTATATTCACACACAGCCCAGTAAGAGCACAGCTTTGAATGCTGTAGATAATAAGAGGTCACTATGTAAACATTAAAGTAAATTAAATTCATGTTCTTATTAAAAAATGTGTGAGTGGATACATGAAGAATGGGAAGAGGGACTAATGTGTATTTATTTAGTTTCTGTTAGATCCCAGACACTATTTTGTTTGATTGGCATATGGCATCTCTGTTAATACTGAGAAGGATAATGTGCCGTATTATCATATATCACCATCCTACAGGAAAAAACACGAAGATTAAACAACTTCTATTACTTCTTCAAAGTCATATAGCTAGTAGGTGGCTGAGATGGGATTCATACCAGGTCTGACTAAATTCAAAGTCCCTGCTGATTTCATCATTGCATGGAATGTGCTCATGATTGTCTATAATTTGAGAACTGAAGGCTGATGTGTGAATCTTCAGTAAGTACACATATACACTAATGCCAGGCCTCACAGGTCAGAAATATCATATGCCGTCTTCCAAAATGTACTACCCTCTTAGACATCTCACAGTGTATTCCCATATTGCTCTTTCTGCCTAGGGTGTTCTCTCCCAACCACACTCCCACCTACCCACCCACTATTTTCACCACGCAAAATTTTCATATCCCTCAAAACATGTCATCTTTTCTGAAAAACCTGATTTCTAGATTTCTTAGAATTAAGGGCTTCTCACCTTCATTCTCCAAATATCTCATTTAAAACATCTATTCCCATTATGTTTTTATGACAATAATTTATATGTGTTTACCCTTGTTTCTTAACTTATGTAGTAGACATTTGTATGATTTGCCTTCACAGCATCTACTCTCCCTTCTTCGGGCATCAGTGTCCTGAGTTTTCTTTGGAGAGCAACCCCTCCTCCACTCTCCATCCCTGTGGTTAGTAGAGGCCATTTTTATTCCAACTCCAGCAGTGCCCATATGACCCAGGTTTGGCCAGTCAGAGTACAACCTCCACCTGGACTCAGTGATTAGTGTGGGAATGGGTCCACAACTTGAGTGAGCAAGAGAAAATAGTTAGTGGGTTGATGGGACAGAGTGCATGGGTCATCTTCTTTTCTTTCTTTTTTAAAAAATTTGAATCAGACAACACAAAATCTGGAGCCACCAGGTCGAGAGAGCCTGTGTATTAGTGAAGTAGATGTGAAAGAAACTGGAGTAGAAGAGGTAAAGAGGCCAAATCCTGATGACATTTGCTTGAATCATTTGGTTTAACCAGTGCTACTCCAGGTTTCCCTAAAATATATAAACTAATACATTTAAGTTTTCAGATACTTACAACTCCAAACTCTTAACTACAGCTGCCTAGCAGAACACCTGGTATACTGGAAATTCTCAGAAAACATTCATTGAAATAATTAAATCAAGTCCTCAGAAAGGGATGTTTGTCTAGGGATGTGTCGAAGTCCTAAAATCCAAATCAAGAACACTACTAGTTTTAAACTCTTGCCTTTGGTTTCAGGACAGTACTTGAAAAGTGTTTGAAACATACAAATAGAACTTATGTTCTCCTACAGCACACAATGATCAGAGGTCAGGTACACCATGGCTGAATAATGTGTGAGGTAGTCAGGCCAAACCTGACATTTTCAAGGTGTTGAAACTTATGATGAGCCAGCTGGTTTTCTCAATCCATCTGCTAAGCTCTTGAGGATCACTTGATAATTTTGGGGGGTGTCGAGGGTAGGAGTGAGTGTTTGGACTGTTTCCTACTCTAGGAAAAATAAGATTACAATTTTCCTTTCTAGCATCCTGTTATTTTTTCTCATCCCAATTCATCTGACCCTGGGCATTCTCCTGCAATAATAGTAGACATTCTTTTGAGTTTCTGAATTGCTCACAATCATTTCCTTAATTTTCACCTAATCCAAAGCGATGGGCTGACAGAAGTCATACCAGACCAGCGGTGGGATCCTGAAGTGAACTAGATCAGTTTTCCCAGGAATCTGAAATTAGAGCAGAAGGATAGAGAATGACATTGATTCAGTCATTCTGTGTGCCTGGAACTACATGTGGCCTTGAGCTGTGGGTGGCCATCTTCTCCCACCATGTGGGATGTGGAGCAGGGAAGAGGAGACAAAAACATGAAGCAGATGTGCAGATACTAGCAGACAGGGAGTGTATGCTCTCTGGTTGCGTCCATCCCTCTGGTTCAGTATTCTAGAATTTTCTGAGCCCTCACTGCTTTCCTAATCACAATTTCAGTGCAATGCCTCTGCATCTTTATACTGCATCATCGTTTTTTGTTTTTTGATGTCTGTTTTAAGCAACAACAAAAATATATATATACAAACCCTCATACATTAGCCAAAAAATTCTTAAAATGGTGAATTACCTAGGTGGGAAGAAATATCCGAGTTGGTAGAAACAACAACAACAAAAAAAATCATCAAGCAGAGTAGGCACAGTCATCCCAAAAGTATTAAACAGACATCTCTCAGATCTGAGAAGAGAAAAAGAAAGCTGCTCAGTCAGCCAGCTGTGCAGAACTGAAATAGCATGGACTCACTCCATGGATTCACAGAGTTGCTGAAAGTGAATTTCTTTCTGCAGCTGAGCCATGAAATGTATTCCCAGTTAAAAATTCCTTTCCAAGTCCTATCCCATGACTCCATGAAGGTGTCTGCACACAAGAGCAACTCTCAAGCTGAAGGATGTCATGTTTGCATCATCGCTGACATGTAGAAAAGTGTTTAGATGGTCCATTAAGTAAATGCCTCTGTCCAGTATGGGCACATCTGGTGGTGTGACAGGCCTGCCTGCCTCTATGTTGTTGGAAAACCCCAGCTTAGCTCATTAAGGAGGAACAGGCATGATTATTGTGTCAAAACACATTAGTGTATTTTCTTTTCCTGCCATTGCATTTGTTTATTGGTATTTGATGAAGCTCAAGAGATTTTAGGGTATAAAATCTGCATTTTCTGCTCCTCTTTGTTTTGATAATATGTGTGGCATAATGTAGACGAGGAACATAAGCTTCTGGACAATTTTCCCCAACCCACAAATGGATTAGCATTCTCATCAAAAATGTTTATCCCTGCCCCTTTTTTCTTGTCTGCTTTCTGAGCAAACACATTATTGAAAACAAAAAAGAAAAGCATGTCCTTTTTACTCTAAAAAGAAAAATAAGTGCTTTCCCTTACATTAATTAAAAGATGGTTATCCACATTACCGGACATCTTTGGAAATACCTGGGCAAAAGTACAAATGGCACGTTTATGAAATCTGCAGATGAAATGAAATTGGCAAGTGCTGTTTTCATTATTAATGACAATGGATCAGGCAGCCAAAAAAGCAACAACATGAGTGAGGGATAGGATGAAGTCGAGAAAAAGTTACATTTGTGAGAAAGGCAGAGGAGAAATGAAAAATTAAAATCAATCTAAAATACAGTTGCATTGTGAAGGGTGGACAGGTGAGCCTTGACAATTGAGCATGAGTGGATGGTCAGAGATTCTTGTACTCTGGGAAATAAGTGCTGAGCTATTTTTAGTTCCACAAGTAGAGGCATTATATTTCAAAACAGATAGTCTTTTCTTCTAAAACTTTAATAACACCGCACCTGGCATAGAGCGTTTAGTTCTGGAACTGCACCAGAATGACGTTAAGAAAAAAAAACACACCAAAAAACCCCCCTCTTTCATGCAGTTCTTCAGGCTTTTTTTTCCCAAAAAAGAAATGCAGCCATCTTTATTTTTTAGCAATTTTTAACAATATCTATCTGCTTTTATTGCATGGGATCATATTTGAGTATATGAGAAAAAAAATGTGGAAAAAAAATTTTGTGGATAATCCCAAAATTAATATATTCAAAATCAAGCTCTAGTCTTCTTTCTGCCACCCACACCAAACCTACCCTTTCCTCAGTCTTTCTGTCTCAGTTATTGGAATTGCATCCTCCCAGTGACTCAGTCTTTAGAGCCATCCTGGAGTCCTGTTCTTCCTCTCAAATCACACAGTCCCTCCATCGGCAAATCCCATTGGCTCTAGCTTCAAAATACATCCAGACCCTGATATGATCATGATCTCTATGGCTACAAGACTGACCAAAGTCACCGGGATCGCTTGTGTAGTGGAGCTCTCTGCTTCTAGTAACATCAAGTTCAGCTCACTTACTTTTCTTCTCAAAAGTCCTCAGTGGCAGAGAATCAAGATGGCAGAGGAACCAAAAAAAAACTATTAACCTTATTTTAGATGTGTTGCAAATACTTTCCTATTCTATTACTTGTCCTTTAACTTTTTTATATGTATATTACTATATAACCTCAAATGTTTAATATAGTCATGTTGTCAATATTTTACTTGATAGTTTCTGGGTTTGACGATTGTCCTTCAAGGTAGGAAAAATATTATTTTGTATTTTCTCCTAAAACTCCTGAGATTTTACATATTGATTTTTAACTCACTTGAATATTTTTTGTTTAATGTGTGAAATAGGGCTCTATATTTGTTTTATTTCAAGTAATAGTGGTCCGTGCACCTCGTTTGTTGAATAAGCCTTATTTTCCCCATTGATTTGAATAGCATTTATATCATATATTACATTGTTAGACAGAGATATAATGTTTGTTTCTAGAATGTTCATTTTATTTAATTGATCTACTTGGTTATTTCTGTGCTGGTGTCATGTTGTTTTAATTGCTGAGACTTTGTAATGGATTTAAATTTTTTAGTATTTCATAATGGATTTTGACATTTAAGAAAAAATTAAATAAAATCAATCTGCATAGAAAGAAAGAAAGAAAGAGAGAGAGAAAGAAAGAAAGAAAAACAAAGGAAGAAAGAAAGAAAGAAAGAAAGAAAGAAAGAAAGAAAGAAAGAAAGAAAGAAAGAAAGAAAGAAAGAAAGAAAGAAAGGAACCCCTACCTTTTGTGACAACATGGATGGGACTGGAGAATATTATGCTAAGTGAAATAAGCCAGTTGGTGAAAGACAAATACCACATGATCTCACCTATAAGTGGAATCTATTCAACAAAATAAACCACAGGCATGGAAACATGAAGCAGAATGAAAATGACCAACCAGAGGGAATGGGGAAGGAGGACAATGGTGGAAAGAAGGGGAAGGGACTAGACAAAGAACATGTATGAATGACCCATGGACATGACCAACAGTGTGAGAATTGACTGTGGAAACAGGGTAGGTGGGGGTGAGATGAGTGGAGGAGGGCAAAGGGGGAAGAATTGAGACAACTGTAATAGAATAAACATGATTTTACAAAAAGTCACCAGTGGCTCCCCAAATCAGCATGTAAAAATAGGAATACCCCTTGTGGTCCAGCATCCCTTACCTCTCTGATCACATCTTCTGCTCCTGCCCAGACCACTCAACTCCAGCCAAGTTGGGTTCCTTGCTGATCCTGTAACACACCCAGAAGATCCTCATTGTCTTGGAACATGTGATTCCCTTTGCCTGGAATTCTCTTCCCCAAATGTCCAAAATCACCTCTGCAGTGAGGACTTCCCTAGTCACCTTATTGAAAATTCAACCCACATTCACATCACACTCCCTCTCCCCTACTGCTGCTTTATCGGTCTTCATTTTCCCTATTATCGGCTAACATGCTACATATTCTTATTTATTGTTTGTCTCCTCTCTGATATACACACCCAAAATATACATTCCTGACATCATTTGCTTTTGTCTGTTTTATTCCCACACCTAGAAGAGTGTTGATCGCACAGAAGGGGCTCCATAAATATTTGCTAGAAAAGGAATGCAACTTGATGCCTGTTGGCATGTTGGCAATGCTCACTTTCATAATCAAAATACTTGATTAAAGCCAGTAATTCTAAAAGCATCCAAGTTCCAATCCAAAGAGCACCTCTAAGTCTAAAGCAAAATGTGTTATGCTTTTAGAATAACTTCTTTTATCTACACTGTGCATGTAACCTCCACTCAGAGGCTAAATAGCAATATTCTCTAAGCTGGCACCAATTTACAACTAGAATGCTGCTCTATTACATTTTTAATCATCAGGGAATATATTTGCAGAAGCATGCCATGGTTAAACTAAGGGACTTTAATAATAAGTCTTAGACATAAGATAAGCGATGCTCAGAGAACTGAATCTAGTAGAAAGACTACTGATCCCCGGATCAGAAAGGAACTAACACTGTCAGGCCATGTTCTCAACACTTACCTCTGAACTTGTTTAGCATTCATGACAACCTTAGAAGACAGGAATGATTTTTAATCCCATTATATAGATGGGACACTGAGGCTCAGAAAGTGGGAATAATTTTCCCAAGGCCCTTCATGTCATTGAAAATGGTGGTTATAACCCAGGCAGGACTACTCAAGCTTTTGGTCTACTAAAAATATCGAGGGCTCCAAATAGCTTTGTTTATGTGCATTATACCTGTCAATATTTATTGTATTCAAAATCAAAATTAAAAAAATTTTTAAATAAGAAATTTTAAAAATATTTCTTTATTAACTCATTTAAAAATAACAATAGTAAACTCATTATATGTTAACATAAATAACCTATCTTAAGAGAAATAATCACATTTTCCAAAACAAAGAATATTTGGAAAAAAGAGTAACATTGTTTTATATTTAATATCTGACTTAATAGAAGACAGTTTAGTGATCATGTCTGCTTCTGCCTTCCATCTATTATGAGATGTTGTTTTGATTAAAGTGCATGAAGAAAATCTAGCTTCACACAGATATATAACTAGAAAAGAAGGTAATAGTTTAATGTCTTTTCCAGATAATAATAGATATTCTTTCATAGTACACAAAACTTGTTACATGCTACTTTTGTAAAAGTTAATTGTAATGTAGAATCTGGAACTATATTAATGAACTTTTAATCCTTTGTTACAGTAAAACACACAGATATATTTGTATTTTCAGTGGCACTTTTACCCAAGAATGATTTTTTTAAACAGTATTCATTGGATCTTTGAAAGATACTAGTTCATGGAATTATGCAAATCTTCCAAAAAAAGTTTTTAAAAGTTCATTAATGTTACTGCTCTCATTTTAAAAAAGCTTTAATAATTGTAAAGTTGACAAGTTCATGGTGGCATAAACAAGGTTTCTAATATTCTAGTTTTTGCTTGAAAGCCTAAACTGTATGTATAAGCAGCAAATACTTTCAGGTTACTGTCCCAGGTGCCTTAATGATTATTTATATCACATATATTCCTAAGCATTAGCTTCCAATTATGCTTTTATCTTCTGAAATTTTATTGATTTAAGTGAGTGTGTTTATCATAAGTCCTCATATCTCCATGGAAAATGTTACTTCCAATTACATAATCAACATCACTAATAACAAAATAAATATTTTTCTGAGGCACCAACAGTTTTACCCACCATTGCTTTTGAGCCAGCAGTGCAAATGTCGACGGAAGGTAAATAATATCTTGGTGTTATTGTGCAAATAGTTCTGACCACACAGTCCCCTAAAAGGGCCTTACGCATGATGCCCAATGATGGGCCCACGGGCCCTCCTTTGAGAACTGCTGTACTAGGGGGAACAACCTCTCACATTTAAACCTTCCTCTTACAAATTGTGCCAGCATAGTTTCTCCAAGCTTCAATTTCCTCAGTTGTAAAATGCAGGTATTAAAACTTAACTCTGATATTACAAAATTATCTTGAAAATTTGAGATAATCATATGTTAAGCATGAAAAGTGGTAGCTGTCAGGACCACTACTCAAGCCCCAAGGAAGTGACTGGCAAAGCTAGAACCCAAACTCCTATTTCCTGAGTCTTGCCCAGAGCTTTCTGTGCTGCATCCCTCCAGCAGGAGCAGAACAGATTTTTCCATGACTGTTATTACAACAAGGAACAAAGTAGCCTATTTAGTTGATTGAATTGATTCAATGGTCTCCCCAGCTACCGCCTTAAGTGATAAATTGAAGCAGTTAAGAGGAGTCATTAGGAATATGTATGACCTGCTTTTGAGCCACGAGTTTGCTGTGTACTAGATGTGTGACCTTGTGTGTAAGTTCTCTGAGCTTCAGCTCTCTGTACTGTAAAGTTGTATAATAATAGCATCTACCTTACGAGGTTACTGTAAGAATTAAGTGAGATAATGCACAAATAGTACCAGCCCAATGTAAATACTCAATAATGGTCGACTGCTTGTTATTATAATAGTAATTATTGTTATTATCTTCATAGCTTAGCTCAATATCACACCCTCAGGGATGCCTTTTCTGACCCACTGATGAAGGCACCCCACCTGAAGATCCCATCATTTCTTCTTTGGGTTTAATATAGTTGCACTGTTATACTCAATATGTGATTATTTTATTACTGTTTATCATACACACTAGGTTCTAAGCTCACTAAAGAAAGGGATGGGTTCTGTAGTGCTCATTATTTTATCCCCAACACTCAGCTCAGTGCCCAGCAAAAAGCAGGTTTCTATCACTACATATTGAAGGGATGGATGAAATAACTAATTCACTAGTTTAACAAGGCATAATTTTACTCGAGCAAAGAATTCATCTGAACTTCCTCTAGCACTTGTTACTGGAAGTATGATCTGCAAACCAGGAGCAACCACCTAACGTGGTAGCTTGTTGGAAATGCAGAATCTCAGGTCTCACTTCAGACCTACAGAATTGAAACATGCACTTTCACAAAATCCCTAAGTAATTTATATGCTCATAAAAGTTTTAGAAGCACAGAGTGGGGGAGGGAAAGAAAAGGAAAAAAATAAAGGGAAGGAAGGGAGGGAAGGGAGGGGAGGGGAGAGATGCAGAGGGAAGAGGAAAAGAAGAGAAGAAGACAATCACTAAATTTCCTGCCTAAAGCAGAGCTCCCTTCCACGGTTCCAGGTCTCATTACATTCCCAATACAAACATTATTACAAATATTACCATTTCTAAAAGCCAGCTGCACTTTAACATTTTCAGCCCCAGCCTGGCCAGGCTGTTCTTATTTCCTATTCACATATGATTTTTTCCAGAAGACTATTTTGGCCACAGTTGAATAATTTATTTCAGACACTTTACATTTTAAAATATTCTCTGCAAGAGATAGAAACACCATCTGTGCCCATTCCTGGAAAAACAGCCCTAAACCATTAAGTAGGGGTGTCAGTTTAGTTACAGAGTTGCAAAATTTGAAGGCTTGGTTGTCCACCAAAACCACAGAAAAATGAAAGAAAACATCAAAATCCCTTCTTCTATAATAGCACTGAACCAGTCCCATTCCAACAACCCAAAGAGGTTATGTAACAATATTGCATGGTACCCAGTTGACCCCTGAAAAATTTAAACCTAGATTTTTAATAAAAATGTCATTAATTTTACAACTGATTCTCATTGTTGAATAGTAAAGCTCATCCGTCACTGGCTAGTACTACACGAGAGCTTGAAGAGATTCAAGGAATGCCTCATTTGCCCATGTTCAGAAATCTTACATTTTGTGGGACCCAATTTCAAAATTCCCTTTGCTGCAGGGTCCTCTGCTCCCAAGGGAAGAAATGGGCCTGGCCAGCAGCAATGCCCATTTGACTGCATTGGTCTTCCCTTCCATCAGCGTAGTGACTTGGCAAGAGCTGGATCTGAGAGCTAGTGATTATCAAATGGCATTTGAATCCACTGCTACACGTTCCCCCGCAGCATTTTACTTACCTGTGGCTCTCCTCTCTCTGACCCTCTCCCTCCCGTCTTCTACAGATCTAAGAAATATCTGCCCTGAGCAGTAAAGAAGCCGTAGAATCTATAGAATTAATCTCTAGATTGGATCTGACCCTATGGTTATGGTGTCCCCTCCCGTAAATTTTCTTTTTTTTTTCTGCTTTTCTTTTAATTTAAATTTTTTTAATTTAATTTTAATTTATTTTTTCAAATACATTTATCTCTGCCTCCCCCCCACCACTTTCCCTTGCCCCCTCCCTCCTTCCCTCCCTCAGCTCTTCCTCTTTGGTTTTGTCCATGAGTCCTTGCTATATGTTCCTTGACTTTCCCCTTCCCTTCCTTTTCCCCGCCCCCCCTCCCTCCTTCCCTCTTGTCTCTGTTGATTTCCTTTCAGTGTTGCTGGTCTTATTTTCCTTGCATCTTTGTATTGTTGGTTAGGTTCCACTTATAGGTGAGATCAGATGGTATCTGTCTTTCGCCCCCTGGCTTATTTCGCTTAGCATAATGCTCTCCAGTTCCATCCATGCTGTCGCGAAGTTCAGTAGTTCTTTTTTTCTTTCTGCTGCGTAGTATTCCATTGTGTATATGTACCATGACTTTTTGATCCAATCATCTACTGATGGGCATTTAGGTTGCTTCCAACACTTGGCTATTGAAAATTGTGCTGCTATGAACATTGGGGTGCATAGGTTCTTTTGTATTGGTGTTTTGGTGTTCTTAGGGTATAGTCCCAGCAGGGGAATTGCTGGATCAAAAGGCAGTTCCATTTTCAGCTTTTTGAGGAAATTCCACACTGCCTTCCACAGTGGCTGCACCAGTCTGCATTCCCACCAACAGTGGACTAGGGTTCCCTTTTCTCCACAGCCTCGCCAGCACCTCTTCTTTGCGGATCTGTTTATGATGGCCATTCTGACCTGTGTGAGGTGGTACCTCATGGTGGTTTTGATCTGCATTTCTCTGATGGATAGTGATGCTGAGCATCCTTTCAAATGCCTCTGGGCCCTCTGTATCTCCTCCTTGGAAAAGCGTCTGCCCAGGTCCTTTGCCCATTTTTTGATTGGATCGTTTGTCTTCTTGGAGTGGAGTCGAGTGAGTTCTTTATATATCTTGCAGATCAAACCTCTATCTGATGTATCATTAGCAAATATATTTTCCCATATGGTTGGCTCCCTTTTCATTTTGCTGATGTTTTCTTTCGCCGTGCAGAAGCTTCTTATTTTGATGAGGTCCCACTTGTTTATACTTTCCTTTATGTCCCTTGCTTTAGGAGACATATCAGTGAAAAAATTGCTGCAGGGGATATCTGAGAGTTTCCTGCCAATGTTCTCCTCGAGGACTTTGATGGTGTTGCGACTTATATTGAAGTCTTTTATCCATCTTGAGTTTATTTTTGTGTATGGTGTCAGCTGATGATCCAATTTCAATTTTTTGCATGTAGCTGTCCAGCTCTCCCAACACCATTTGTTAAAGAGGCTATTATTGCTCCATTTGATGCTTCTGCCCCCTTTGTCAAATATTAGATGCCCATAGAGACCTGGGCCCCTCCCATAAATTTTCATTTGGGTTCACTCAGGGTTGCAGGCATGGACTCATGTAGAGAAGAGGGTGATTAGAGTTAGGGTACAAGATAGAGATCCAAGATGAAATAATAGTCTGCCCTGATGATCTAGTCTAACCAGATGCACCAGTGAGTCCAAGTAGAGCCATTTTTCCCATCTTTAGACAATGAACATGATACATTGATTACTTGGAAGAGGGCAGTTTCCCAGCCCAGCGTAGTATGAAGAAACTGAGCTTTGGAATCACATAGGTCAGAATTTGAATCCTGGCTCTCACACTTGCATAGCTCTGCCTCCTTGGTAAAGCTGCATTTTATTATCTAAGCCTCATTTACCTAATCATACAAAGAAAATAGATATATAATATCTGTTTGTGGGGATTAAAGGAGATTTTGCTACATAATGCACCTGGCATGTGGGCAACTCTCAAGAAATGCTAGGTGCCCCTTCCCTTTCCTTCTTCTTTCCTGACTTTACCATAATATAGTTCCTTGTTCCTGAAAATGCTACTGGGAAAAGAAAAGAAGAAATGAGGGAGGAACAAGGGAAAAAGAGAAAAAGAAAGGAAGAAAGAGTAAACAGTATATTTCTCCACAAGTGTGACTTATACCTGGCTGTTTAACAGCTGAGTTCTGGAAGTCATGCTACAGGAATTCTCTTTTCAATGTAAAGTCTACCATAGGCTTGTTTACTTTTTGATTTTTTCCTTATTAGCTATTTTAGCGTTATTTACCATTTAAAATTTATCAGTGCCTCTCCTACACATTTACTACTGCAATAAAAGCTTTCTGCCATCCACATACTTCATTACTGGTCCTAACCAGAGTGTGGGAAGAGGATTAATATGGCTCTTAGTCAAAACTTTGAGGATTGCTCTGGTGACACCAGGACCCTGTCCCAAAAAGCCATGCCCTTGTCATCATACTTGGGCACTTTATCAGGAAATAAATGTTGAGAAGAGGGAAATATTTGGAGATTGATGGGGAGTCAGGAAAAGGAGTCTTAATCCACAGAACTCTTAGCGCCAGACATAAGACAACCTCTAAATTGTACTAGAGAGAACAGCAGTCTCAAGATGTCTGTCTGGAGTTTCAGCAGCCAAGAGTGTAGGTTGACATGAAGGCAATCCTTCTACAGTCCACTGGGGCATTATTGATGGATGAAGTTGGTTTGCTCAGAGGGAGGACACAAGAAGTGAGCTATATGTAGACTGAGAGACTAAATTGAAAATTAAGGGCATTTCAGTTGCTATGAACATCTTGATTTAAACATCATTCTTTTCCAGAAGTTCCTACCCACATTGGATGTTACATTACTGAGCACATTTCTTTAGACCCTTCATTTGTTTTCCTATGCTCACATCACCACCAGCAGGCTCACAATACTTTAATTTTAGGAAAAAGTGGCAAGACCTCTATCGTTTCTTAACTATTTAGCATGAGCCACAGTGGGTAGAAACTATGGCTCCACATTGGAATCACCTGGGAGTCCCAATGTCCAGTTCATGCATCATATCAATCAATTTGGGAGTTAGACACAGGCATCAGAGTTTTTAAAAGCTTCCTAGGTGATTCTAATGAGAAGTCTAGTTTCATAACCAATCATAGTGTGAAGGTGATATGAATGGATGGGGGGTGAACTGACCAAACACAACTTTGATATAACTCCAGCAGGAGTCTCAGTATTGATCAATCCTTGCACTGGACAACCCAAGGAGGCAGTGCAAAATTCTCTGCTCTTTTTGTATATCTTATGAAACATTTTCTGTAACGTCATATTTGCTCATATGAGTGTCAAGTACCCCAGTAAGTATAGTAGATAAGCCTAGAAACCTGATATTTTAAAAATCTTTGCAAACATATATGTTCAAATTCTCTATACCAGGCACAGTGTAAGTTGTTAGTGATGGGATAATGATGATATTAATATTATTATAATTAGCAGTAACAACTAGCATTCACTGAGTGCCTACCCTGAGCAGATAGTATGCTAAGTGCTGTAAGCATATTTCTAATTTAATCATCTCATAAACACTGAGGCACATACTATTATCATTCCCTTACTATGAATGAAATTCAAAGAAGTTAAATAACTTGCCCAAAGTTACACAGCTAGCACATGTCAGAGATGAGACTTTAAGCTAGAGATTTAAAATCTCATTTCGCATGCAACCATGAGGTAGGTAAATGAGGCAGTATCTCACCTTTTAACTACAATTTTTATTATTTTATTTTGGTATTACCAGAGCTACCATAATGATGAGCTAATGGTATTTTGTACAAAATATTTGCTGAATTAGACATTTTCCTGCCCTCTTAGCCTGGTGTGGGAAATGGATATATGATGATTGTAATATAATACATTAGTGGCTGCCAAAAGTGTTGTCAGAACACTAATAAAGGGCAATTAATTCTACTTAGGTGGAGAAGGTGGTGTCAGGGAGGCTTACAAATAAGAGAGGGTGTTTTTTTCAAGGATGTTAAAGCCTGCTGGACAGAAAAGAAACATGCCAAATGGAGGGACTGGAATGGCCAAACACATGGGCATAAAAATGTGAGTAAATCTGAAGAAATGATCAATCTCTATCAGTGGTTCTCAAAATTAAATGTGCATTGGAATCACCTGGAAGCTCGTTAAAACACATCGCTGGGTCCAATTCCCAGAGCTTCTGATTCAGTAGGAATGTGAGAGACCAAGAATTTGCATTTATAATAAGTTCTCAGATGATTCTAATCCTTCTCATCCAGGGACCACACTTTGTCGAGAGCCCTAGTCTACATAGAGGGACCATCTGGAAACCCCCACAGCTTGTGTATGCATGAGAGGCATGCCAAAGTCAGCAAGACTTGCACCAAAAGAAAGTTCCCCAAAGAGATGAGGATTTCTTCTTTTCCTGTAAGGAATAGTGGTTAATTTTTACTGTTGGTTTTGGGAGCAATTCCTACTGAAGCTGCCCAGTGGGAGGAAGTAGAGAAACCACAACTCAGGACTGAAAGAGGGAGCCTGGGGTTTTATTGCATTTCTGCCCCATCAGTGCCCCTATTCACATGTTTGTGAGAGCCTGCGGCTAGAGAGTTGAAGTACACTAGCTCTTTTGTTGTTCCAGCCAATGTTTGTGCCCAATTTACAGGGAAGATGGCATTTTTCATAGCTCTTCCTGAAGTTTTGGCCCTGTGTCCACTGACCACAGGTAAATTCTTATTTTACCACCAAGATGATCCATAGACCACCGGTGGCCAACAAAGGTGAGAGGATGTGTGGGGAATGCGCTAACATCCAGAGAGTGGAGAGGGTGCTGGAATGCCAGGCTAAGTTGGGTGAGGTTGGAACAGATGAAATCTTTTGGTTGAGTTCTTTCCTCAACTTCTAATTCAATTACCATGCTTTGCTTTTCTCATTTTCCAATATGAAAAAACCTAGGTTGCTCTCTAACCCTTCACAGAAATTCCTGCCTCCAACGCTACAATCAATCTCTCTCTCTCTCCCTGAACCGCTGACCCACCTAGGACAGATACTAGCTTGATCTGGAGATCATATTTGTCCTATAATTGGGGAGTAAGAGGCATCAAGCTTCAATCCCTGTTTTATTCACTATGTTGCTTGGCCAGCTGATGGCCCATAGCTGTGTGTGGACATTTCTGGTCAGGACCCTTCCAACCCCCACTGTTACTGCCAGGATTGACAAGGATATGAATTGCCTACCAGAGAAAGAGAAAGGAAACCAACTCATATTGTTTGGATTCTGTGTCCCATTTTTGTTTTCTTTTCTAATGTTATTCCCCACTACACTCTTGCAATCTTCTGGAAAGCTTCTAGAAGCCTACCTTAGTAGTCCACTTGGTCACTGGCCAATATGGTGCTGGAGATATTCGGTTTTCACTTTTTTTCCTTTTATTGATTTGGGGGTGTGGTGAGAGAGAGAGAGAGAGACACTGATTTTTTGTTCCGCTTATTTATGCATTCATTGGTTGACTCTTGTATGTGCCCTGACCAGGGATCAAACCTACAACTTTGGTGTATTGGGACAACATTCTAACCAACTGAGCTACTCAGCCAGGGGCAGGATTTTCACTTTCTTGATATTGGCGGGAAAGAAGAGAAAGAGAATGATGGACTAAAAGACAAACATTACCTGTAATGTATGAACCCAGTGCCTGAGTTGCCCTGGAGGCCCCTGTCCCATTTCTTTGGGGGATAAGAGCTTTATTATCAGTAATTCTGATGGGACTCTGGCTTCCTTTCCAGAGATGAAGTATTTTTGTCATCCTGTCTATTGTCCCTCACAAGAACCCAATTAGAGGAGACTGTCTCAACAGAGGAGGTAGATTAAACTCATAGATTTATTGTATACCCACTTTGGGATTTGTGGAAAATGAGTTTCACTGCTGAGCTTCCTTGCATTAAAAAAAGAAAGAAAGAAAATCAAGCTGCAAGTCTGCACCTTAAATTATTCATCTTAACAGATCATAAAACATCCATACCCCGCATGCAGTTTATTCTTCTCCAGAGAAGCCCAACATGCTTCTTCCATGTTCCTAGTGCCTCTCCAAGGGACAGGTCATAGCTTCTCTGTTCATGGGACACAAAGAAAATTCTGACCCAGGAGTTGGTAGGGTAGACTGAGGCTTTCTGTCAGGATACAGGTAAAAAGAAGATTTTTCTTCTTATCTCCTGCAACCAATTTGAGCAGGCAGTCCTTGTTTTCATTGGGGTCCTAGCAAAGCTGCTGTGTGACTATGAATCATGTAAATAAACCTGACTTTTCCAGAGAAATGAGGATGACACTAAGGATGCCTTCCTGACCCAAAACTCCATGTCCAAAATGTTAAAGAAATAACCACACGCATCATATTAAAACTTTTAACTTTTTAATGAGGATGTTCAAGACAGACATTCCCCCCACCAGGGTCTTAGGTTTTATTTATTTAAAGCAGCATTTCTCAAATTGGTTTCTGCAGAACATTAATCTAACAGGTTGCCCTGGAATAAAAGGTTTTATGTGGCAAAATTGGGGCAGCGGCCGCCTGCTTTGTGCCTTTGATCCGCAGTCCTTGTTAGCATATGAAAAGTAGCAGCTCTCATTGAATGTCTACCTGAGCCAAGCATTATAAGCATTTTTATATGTTTTATCTCATCAAGTCTTCAAAAAAATAATTCTCTGAGGTAAATACTAATTTATCCCATGTTACACATGAGGCAAGTAGGTTTGGAGTAGTTAAATGAGCTGTCCTCCATTTAAAGGTAAAAAGGTGGAGCCAGGTTTCAGATCCATTCTCATTCCCACTCCCAATTCTATGTTCCTAACCACTAAGCTTTAGCTTTCCCGGGCTTTATAGACCTTCCCATTGACTATAGACTTTCTCACATTGCCATTTCTGTGTTGTTTTTCACTGTGCTTTTTTACACAATTGAGTTCATTCCTAACCATGACAGTAGGTCATCTTCTGTTGGAATCTTGAATTTTTATCTATGTCACCACATGGTTTAATGGATTTTCATTGGTATCTCTGACAGTTTATGGATAAACAAAGATGTAAGGGACACAGGATGTGCCTGAGTTTATTTACCCTCCTTTGGCAAGAGAGTTTTCCTCTGCAAAATAATGAAAGTGACTAAAAAGTAAAAGTAGGATTTTTTAAAAATGGTGCATGAAGTATAGTTAGCTCTCATATTGCGTGGGATTGTGATATCTTGCTCCTTGGATCTTAATAACTATTAGTAGACAAGTTGTTTCAGCTGAGAGGTATTGGAGGGGAGGGGAAAAGAAGAGACAGAATGATACTGTCCCCCTCAGTTTCACCCTAGAATTGTTTATTGAACGTGGAAACCAGGTTGTCCACTAATCACCTTACCAAAGCTAATGTTACAGAACAGAAAGAGTTCATCCACCTGGTGCTGGCAGAACCAAACTTTAGACACTGAGAATTGCAGTGAAGGAAGACTGGTTATTTTGTCGTGAATGGCACCACCCAGGAGAGTGGGAAGCTAATGCTTGAAAGCCGGAACTCCCTAATGGCATATAAGATAAAGGTTACACAGAGAAAATCACAAGACACCATGGGTCAGAGGATTCAGGGCTGTGTTGGGAGCTGATTGCTTGGAGGGGAGGTCAGGGTAATGAATCATTTCTTCATGTCTTAAGGACAGCTCTGAATTCTGTTCTGGTGCCCCTCTGTCTGGTTTCACGGGAAAGTAGCCAGGGGGTGGTTCCTCCTTAGGGCTCAGGAGCAGAAACATCTTAGGTCAATATGTTATCTTTATCCCGAAAGAGGTCCAGACTCTGTGACCATTAGTCAAGTCTGGGCTCCTGTCTTCTGCTGCCTTGGGGATTGCTGATTATGGGGGTGGAGAGGGAGGCTGAGTCTCAAGGGTATAGACTCAGAGAGATGATTTCTAGAGCTAGGATTTAAAACTAAATGTAGTCAAAGTCGTAAGGACCTTCAGTTCTGCTTGCCCTTGCTCGGGAAATGAGCTTTCTGAGGGTGGAAAAGAGAATGTGAGTAATTAACAGTGGCTCTGTCTCTGCAGAGGCAAAGACAAAAGCTACTGGAAGTGGTGTCCTTGGTTCCATAAGATTGCACAGGGCACCTAATCTCTTCTATCATGCTTGACCCCAATTAAGTCGGCTTCCTGGACTGTGTTCTTTCAGAGCATGCACATGATAGGATTTGCCCTTCCTTGGCATCCTTGATCAGTCAGGACTAATTTAATGAGCATCTACCTTGTATTCAGCATTTCCTTTGTATACAGGCCAGTTGCCTGGTATGGCTGGGATGATGATTGAGGAAGTTAATGTTTTTGAAACTGCTTAGTACTCTCCATTATCTCCTTCCATGGCCCTGACAGTCTTACAAGAGAGAGCTTATGACTGTGGTTTACTTAAGAGAAAACTGAGGCCAAGAGAGGAGAAATGAGCTGTTAAAACACACAGGTAGTAAGGGGCAGAGTTGAGACACTAACCTCACTTCCTGGCATTCTAAAGCCTGTAGCCTGTGTGACTACTAAATAGCAGAGAAGTGAGTGGGAACTCCTCCTCTGTCATTCTCCACATGGACTAAGTGGATTCTGTTTAGGAAATGTAAATAAAGAAAAAAATGTTTGATTCATATATTAAAAACACATATTAATCAAGTAAGTGAAAACTCAGATACTGCTAGAAGAAAAAAATGAAGAAATCGCTTATTTTAGGGAAAACACTAATTATATGGAATTAAATTATTCTGGGTAAAACCGCTAGGAATACAAGTACCAATATTGCCTGAAGCCTGAATGCACCTTCTCTAGGTGGCTGTGATTGAGATATTAGACTTTGCTCTTTATTTCTCCAGCCTTACAGAAAGTACTTGAAATTGTTCTGTATTAGATTCTTTCAAATAACATACAGTAAGCCCACTTTCTGAAACTTAGGTGATGACTATTAATCACTCATGATCATGAAAATGCCAGTGAAGGGGGAAGTGAGAGGCAGGGGTGACTCTACCGCTTCTATCCACTGAAAGCTTTAAAAATTAAGCAGAAGCTATTCAGCATTAAAAAGAAATGAGCTATTGAGCCATGAAAACACGTGGAAGAACCTCAAATGCTCATTGTTAAGTGAAAGACACCAATCTTAAAAGACAACATACTATCTAAGTCCCACTATTTGACATTCTGGAAAAGGTAAAACTAGGGAGATATAAAACCATCAGGGATTGGCAGGAGGGGAGGAATAGGTAGACGAGGAGAATGTTAAGGCAGTGAGACTATCCTGTGTGATACTCTAATGGTGAATTCATGTAATTATATTTTGTCAAAATCCAAAATGGTGAATTCATGTAATTATATTTTGTCAAAATCCAAATATATTTTAACAAAATATATTTGTTAAAATATATTTTAAATTATATTTAAAAAGTAAACCCTAATGTGGACAATGGATTTTAGTTAATAATAATGTATTAATATTGGCTCATCAATTATAACAAATGTTCCACATTAACACACTAACACAATGTGAATAATAGGGGAACCTGGGGCCAGGGATCAGGGTGAGGGAGGAAATGGGAAATTTACTTTCTGCTCAATTTCTCTATAAACCTAAAACTGCTAAAAGGGAAAAAAAGGAAAAAGATTTTAAGCAGAAGGGACTCACACAGTTTTTCAGCATCGTGGCATCATTTTAGATGAGTGTCCTTATGGAAAAAAAAAAAAGATAATCCTCTAAATGCTCAGTACAATTATACCAACTCAGTGCTCAGGTTGTGGTGACCAAGGAATATATGAAAGGTCAATTTCATCTCACTGGGTTGGAAAGACAAAACAGACTTTGTGTCACAATAGAACTCATCCCATGGAACCATGGAGATGGCAGGAGATAAAACAATACTCTTTATCATCACCAGATTAACCAGAAAGGGCATGTTTTTCTATTTATCCTATAGGCTTCTGAGGACAATGGGCCTTTTGTTCTTACACCTGTTGAAAGGAAAGGCGCCCTTGACAGAGACCTGGTGGGGTTTATGTGAGGCCATGCAGTTCAGATTTCATACCTGTGTCTGACAGTACAACCAGTTTCATAATATGCCTTCCAGCAAAGGTACTTGGAGGCTAAGCCATCTGCTTTCAAAGGGAAATAAGTCCATGGTTTATTTGAAAAGCATGATACACTATAGAAATCCCTGTCAGAGAGCAATATGACAAAGTTGTGGCATGTTTCGGCTCTCAGTTAAACACTGGCCAAGAGTTTCAGAAGGGTCCTGCACTTTCCTCGTGCTGAGCTTTCAGCTCAACACCAGGCTTAGGGTAAAATTCAACAGAGGCAAGTCTTGTTGGATAAATGAAACTCCAGAACTTTGTTAAAGAAAAGGGCACATCAAAATGATTCATCAAGATTAACACCTCATTTTTCCAGCTGCTTTACATTCCAGATAAACCTTTGTGGGCACATGTGTGTTGATGGTTTTCTTCATTTTAAATCCTGTTTGGAATGAGATCTGCTGGATTTGACTGCCTTCTCTTGGGAACAACATTCCAGTTTTCTTTGAGTCAACCAACCTTCCCCCTATTGTTAGTGTGTGAAGTTTGAATTTAATACTTCCTTTGGCTCAAGGGGATGGTCTGTGGCCAGTCAGAGCACTGTGTCCCTTGGCCTCAGTGGAATTCAGAGAAGGACACATAACTCAAGCTGGACACATGACACCTTGGATTTGGTTAGCATGATTTGAAATAGAAGTGTTCTTCATTTGCAGGGGTTGAGAAATTGATAAAATGCAAGCCTAGTTACTAGTGGACTTCTTAACCACCACTTGGGGAAAATCTCCTTGAATATAAAGCCAAAATAGAGCATAATAGAACTGAAAGATGGAGAGAGAACAAATCCTCATGAAAACATTTAAGCAACTTGAACTAGCCAAGCCTGAAGTCAACACATTTCCTGGATCCTTCAATGAAATAGGTCACTAAATTCCCAGGATTTTAACCACCTTCTAACCAATTGCAATATACCAATGTATCCATTTTCCCCCTTATAGTGAAATTTTGTGTGTGAAGAACAAACATATTGCCTGGATTATAGATTAATAATTATAAAAATGAATGTTATGACTGAAAGGTAGCTTAAACATCATTTAACCTAATGAGGAAACTGAGGCTGAGGGAAATAACTGGCTTCTTTAAGTCACATAGTGAGTTAAAGGACTGGGCGTTGAAAGCCAGCTCTGATACATCAGCGTCTCTCAGCACACCATCATTGTTCATCTTTCTATATACACACCAAGTCATTCAACGGGCACCACCTTCACAGATAAAACACTGTTGAAATTCTAAAATATGTCCACACAAGTTAGCAAATTGTACCATACTGAGACACCTCCCTCTCCCCTCAGAGCTCTTAGACCTCTCCACAAATTAATTCACAAGTTAAAGGGCTACTATGTCTGCTACCAGCTTCAGTTCTGATTGGTCAACACCAACCCTCAGTTAAGTAGCCCTATTTCAGTGGTAGCCACAGTTTTCTTGTATAATGTTTAAAGCAAGATATATACAGCAGTTGAAAGCAAATATAGGAAAGGCCAGGAAACTCCCCACCTACCTCCCCTTCATCTAGTGATCTTTTCATTCTCTGGATGTTAGCTTACATGTCATTCTCTGTTCCAGCCTCCTCCACAGACTAATTTAGCAACTCCACAGAACCTTATGATTTCCTTTTTGTAGCATTTATTATATTTATAATAATTTTCTTAATTCCTGCCTTCCCCACTAGACCCATAATAAACCTGAGGACTGAAACTGCATTACTCTCACTCACATATTCCCAGTATATAAAAGAGTGTTTTGTTTAACAGTGAATAGTATTTCCTGAGTAATTAAGGAACGCTGCAAGATACTGACATCAAGTTCAAATCCTAGCTATTTACAGAGTGGACCTCTTAACCATCATTACAATACGTGGGAAAAGCTCTTATAAAGACAAAAAGTCATCAGGCATACCAGTTCTTCAACTTCACCAGTCCACAAAACACTTTACAGTTTCTCCTTTCTTCTCTTCCTCTTTAAGTCCATTATTTCCTGCACTGTGACTTAAGGAAACCTCCATTCCAAGTCATTAAATTGATGTGTAACTGAGTTTTCCTCAAACTGCGGTCTGCAGACCAGTGGGGGTTGGCTTACCTTTCCTTAGAGTTCTGTAAATTCCCTATGAGATTTTAAAGAGATGAAAGCATATATTTAATAATGCAGATGAAGCTTTTAAAACTGAATAGAGCCACATGATTTCAATTCGTGGAGGTTGTTAAATATGTTGCAAATTCTCTCACACTCCTCCATTCAAAAAGTGAAGTCTAATTTCCCTTCCTTTGAATGCAGGCCAGACGTAGTAACTTGCTTCTAATGAACAGAATAAGGTAAAGTGACCTTGCATGGCTTCCAATGTGAGGTTAAAAAAGGACACATGACCTCCACCTGGCTCTCTCTCGTGAGGCATGCCCCGGGGAAGCCACCATGTAAGAATCAGGCTTTCCTAAAGCTGTCATGCTGCAGAGACCAAACAGAACAATTGCATAGAAATTGATAGAGGAGCCCCAAATCTTCGGGTCTTTCTAGCCCAGCTATCAGGCATGGGAGTGATAAAGACTTTGAGATGACCCCAGCTTCAGCCACCATCTGACTACCATCACATGAAAGACCCCAATTCAGATTTACGCAGCTAAGCCTCTCCTGACCCAAAGAAACCATGAGAGAGAAAAGATTATTAGTGCCTTACCCCCCTCCCCAAGTTTTGTGGTTTTTGTTACAAAGCAAAAGATAACTATTATGGTGTGCTTACCTGCAGGTGGGTTTATGAAGGCATTGGAATCATATTTATTAGAAGTGACAGAGAAGAAAAGACAGGCAGACTTAATAAATGCATGAAAGTGAGGGGTAAAATTTTACTGTAGTTCAAATAGAGAAAAGTGACAGGAAAATGACTCATCACACTCAACTTGGTGTTTCAGGCAGGCTGGATGCAAAGAATCTTTGTTTAGTCAGTACCATACTCATGTTGCAAGCTGTTACTGTGTCTCAGCAAAACAACCTTAGCAATTACATTTAACAAATTCAATAAAGTTTAATTATATTGGCTTTATTTTGCTTTTATTCTTTCTCTGATTCTATTTAACTTTAAAATTGCTTATATGTTTTGTACGTGTATATTTAAGTAATAATATAATAAAATAATTTAAGTCAATACCAGAGAACCACAATTATTATTTTTTCTTTAAAAGGAATCCTAAATTTGAGAATCAATGAAGGAGATCTTCAGAAAGGCATATGATCTTTAGCACACTATCATTTCATTAGCTGTTGTTAAATGAAATAATGCCTACTATTCACCCCAGAGCATTCTGCGTAATTGTTCGTTCATTGATGAAAGAGTTCAATTGTTAGGTTAGTGTATCTGCCTTTAAATCTCCCAGTTTAAGCCTTTTGTTCAAAATCCCTCTTGATGACAATGATGTTTTTGGTCCACGTATTCTTAACATGCACGGCCTGACATTTTTGATCAACAAACATTTCTTCCTCCTGTTTATCAGTAGCAGGAGTATCAGCATCAGAGGATGGCCCCCTATCTTGGCATATCCTTTACCTCACTTAAATTTTGAGCAGAGCACTTAAATTACATTTTAAATCAGACCATTATAAATATACCTGTCAAATCTAGTGAATAGTCATTCATTCATTTCTATATTATACTTGAAAAAATATAGAAGCTTAATTTACAATTTATGTTAATATTTTTACATGTATAACTTGTTTTATGTGGATAATTAATAGATATAACACATAGCTTTCCCTTAGATGACAGGCATCTGGAAATAGTTTAATTTTTTAAATAAAACAATAGGTTATTGGAGAGGGTGTGGATCCTCTGTGAAGGGAGATGTTTCTGAGTGTATGAGTGTACATCTTCACCTTGGTTCTCCGACTTCGGATAACAGAACGGATTGGCTTAGGTTAAAGCATCTAGAGACCACAGGATTGCTTCAAAAGAGGAGAGAAGATGGCGGAGGAGTGAATGGGAGTCACGCTGACCTCCTCCCAAGACCAAACTGGAATTGCGACTAAATAGTGGAGTAATCATCTGGAAAACAATGGAACAATAGTGGGAGAGGAGCCTTGGAGCCATGGACAGACAGTGGATTCGACTCTCACACATCCTAACAGGTGAGAAGTGGGGTGGAGGCTCTAGAGGGTGGGCTGGGTGCCCACAGGCACTAGCACCAGAGGGACATTGAAATGGCCAGTTAGCTTCCCCCGAGAAGAACGGGGTCTGAATCATAAACAGGAACCCCTAAACTACAGCAGCTAAAACCAAGAAAATACAGACAAAATGCAACCCCGAAAAGCTTAGGGGCGCTCTCTGCCAGAGACAGGTGGCTGGGGATGCAAAGAGACATTTAAAGGGCCAACGCAAAAATTGCAGTGGCAGCCACACTCCTTGATCTCTTGGCAGAGGCAGCAGCAGGGTGGGCTGGTGCCTGGGAAAAGACTGGTGGGGAAAACTCTGTGAAGAGAACTGACACGGCAGCCAGTGGAGCCTGGGTGATGGCGCACCTCCCACTCTGCAGCTACCATCTTGCTCAGGCATAAGGGAATCGATTAACCTGCCTTTTGTGCGCTCCACACACAACTTCTACGTGAGTGAGCTGCAGGGCTGAGTGCAGACTGGCTGGGAAAGCCTTGAGGAGAGACTGGAGACAGAGGCGTTGGGGAAAGAACGGGAGGAGGAACCGGGGAGTGGCAACTTCCTCCCCGTTCTGTAGTCTCCATTGTGGGCTGGAAAGGCGCGACCCCAAAGAGGCAGAAGCGGGGCGCACATGAACCAGACTGCCTGCGATTGAAATGCAGTCCGCACAGGGGGTGGATCCTTGGCTGAAGGGGTCAGGGAACTGCCTGGAGGGCCCTGAGGAGAGTCAGGAAATGGAGGCGTTGGGGAAAGAACGGAAGGAGGAACCGGGGAGCCCAGACTCCTTCTCCTTGCCATAGTCTCCATTGCGCGGGAAGAGGCCACACCCCCAAAGAACCAAAAGCCGAAAAGCACACATAGACACCCCAAAAATACCCAGTGCAGGCGTGCACACTTGCGCCGAGTGAAGGGCGAGGGTTGGCGAACGTGTGTGTGACTGGCGCGGGGTGGTGAACACTTGCACCGGCTGGCAAGGCCTCCCACAGATTGGCACTGATAGGGCCTGCGAGGGAGTGCACAGAGCAGCAAGGGCAGGCGTAAAATGACCCGCCCACCAGTGATTGCAGATAGGCCCACAAAATTAGTAGAGCTGCCCAGAGTCCCTGGAGGAGAGACCAGAGACAGGATAAACCAGAGAGTCCTGGAGCTGACTTTCTCCCATTTCCATAGTCCCCATTTGGCGAGGGCAAGCAACACACCCAAAGAGCCAAAAGCAGGGAAAACACACAATAGAAGTCCCTAAACTGACCAGAGCCGGGGAGCTCGCTGGCCAGGGGGACCAGATGAGTATGCGAGGTCATGAATAAGCCCCGTGGTTTGGGGCAAGCACATGTCAGCCCAGGCAGGCGGGGGATCCTGCTGTGCCAGGAGCATGCTCAAGGGGCAGGCATGAGAGTGCAGAGAGATCCCCAAAAATAGCCCAGTCCTGACCGAAGGGGTCACAAAGCTGCCCCAAGCAGGAGTCAGACAGTAGGCTCCTAGAAGGCTCAAACAAACACCCCAAGGTCCTATAGGGTCAACAACTGACATCATCAGAGGCAGGCACAGAAAGAAAAGTAAAGGACAAAAATACTTAACAGACTCTCACAAAAATGGGAAGAAAAAGAAGTTCCCCCAAAATGAGTGGAAAAGGGGACTCCCCACAGAGAGAGCTAAATGAAATAGAGGCAAGGGAACTATCAGATACTGAATTCAAAACAATGGTTCTAAGGAAGCTCAATGAGCTCAGCCAACTCAAAGAGAACTATGAGAAACTGCAGAGAAACTGCCAGGATCTTACAGCAAACTATATCAGCCTGGAAGAGGACATAGAAATTATCAAGAAGACACAAGAGGATATGAAGAATACCATTTCTGAATTGAAGAACACAGTAGAAGGAATCCAAAGCAGGCTGGATGAAGCCGAGGATTGAATCAGTGAGATGGAGGATAAGGTAGAAAGAAGCTCCCAGAAAGAACAAGAAATGGAAAAATGACTCAAAAAGAATGAAGTGGCATGTAGGGAAATGCAGGACAACCTGAAACACAATAATATCCATATAATAGGGATACCAGAAGGAGAAGAAGAGGAGCAAGGGATAGAGAACCTCCTCGAAAAAATAATGATGGAAAATTTGCCCAATTTGAGGAGAGAAAGGCTCTCATGGATCCAGGAGGCACAGAGGACCCCACTCTAGAGGGACTCAAGGAGGTCCACTCCAAGACACATCATCATTAAAATGGCAAATGTCAAAGACAAACAGAGAATCCTCAAGGCAGCAAGGGAGAAGGAGAAAGTAACATACAAGGGGGCCCCGATACGCCTAGGAGCTGACTTCTCAACAGAAACACTACAAGCCAGAAGGGAATGGCAACAAACATTCCAAGTCATTAAAGCAAGGGCCTACAGCCAAGGCTGCTCTACCCAGCTAGGCTCTTCTCCATTAAAATAGAAGGGGAAATACGGAGTTTCCCAGACAAGAGAAGACTAAAAAAATACATCTCTACCAAACCAGCACTCCAAGATATGCTAAGGGGACTGGTTTAAGCAGATGAAGGAAAAGAATGAGAGAGAGAGGAACACAGGTACAAAGAGAAAAGATGAGTAAGTTTCTATCAGTAATATCTCTCAATGTGAATGGACTAAATGCCCCAATCAAAAGACACAGGGTAGCTGAATGGATAAGAAAACATGACCCACACATATGCTGCCTACAAGAGACCCACCTCAGAGCAAGAGACCTACACAGATTGAAAGTAAAGGGATGGAAAAAAATATTCCAAGCAAATGGGCATGAGAAGAAGGCCAGGGTTGCCATACTTGTATCAGACAAACTAGATTTCAAAACAAAGGCCATAAAGAGAGACCCAGAGGGGCGCTTTATCATACTTAAAGGAAGAATCTATCAAGAAGACATAAACATTGTAAACTTATATGCTCCCAATATAGGAGCCCCCAAGTTTGTAAAGAAATTGTTGGATGACTTCAAAAAAGATATACACAGCAACACACTGATAGTAGGGGATTTCAACACCCCACTGTCAAAAATGCACAGATCTTCCAACAAAACATCAATAAGGATATTGTGGCACTGAATGACACACTGAATCAAAGAGACTTAACTGATATATATAGAACCTTACATCCCAAAGAAGAAAAACACACATTCTTTTGAAATGCTCATGGAAGTTTATCGAAGATAGACCACATGATAGGACACAAAGCAAACCTCAGCAAATTCAGGAAAATTGAAATAATACCAAACTTTTTCTCAGACCACAAGGGCTTGAAACTGGAAATCAACCTCAAAGAGAAACTTCAAAAACTTGTAAACTCATGGAGACTCAACAGTAGACTATTAAACAATGAATGAGTCAAAAATGAGATAAGAGAAGAAATCAAAAAATTTCTGGAAACAAATGAAAATGAACAGACAACAGTCCAAAACCTATGGGACACAGCAAAGACGGTCCTGAGAGGGAAGTTCATGGCAATACAGGCTTACCTGAAAAAGATAGAAACATTTCAAATAAAAGACCTAACACTACAACTTCAAGAACTGGAGAAACAACAACAAATAAATCCCAGAGCAAGGAGAAGGAAGGAAATAGTCAAGATTAGAGCACAACTGAATGACATAGAGACAAAAAGAACAATTCAGAGGATCAACCAATCCAGAAGCTGGTTCTTTGAAAAGATAAATAAAATTGACAAGCCTTTAAGCAGACTCATCAAGAATAAAAGGGAGAGGACCCAAATAAATAATACCAGAAATGAAAGAGGAGAAATAACAACTGATACCACAGAAATACAAAGGATTGTCAGAAACTACTATGAACAATTATATGCCAAGAAATTTGAAAATCTTGATGCAATGGACACATTTCTAGAAAAATATAATCTTCCAACACTGAAGGAGGAAGATACAGAAAGCTTGAACAGACCAATAACAGCTGGGGAAATTGAAGCAGTAATCAAGAAACTCCCGGCACACAAAAGCCCAGGGCCGGACAGTTTCACAGGAGAATTTTACAAAACATTTAAGGAAGAGATAACCCCTGTCCTTCTCAGACTATTCCAAAAAATCCAAGAGGAGGGAAGACTCCCAGACTCTTTCTATGAGGCCAGCATCACCCTGATCACAAAACCAGATAATGACCCTACAAAGAAAGAAAACTACAGGCCAATTTCGCTGATGAACATAGATGCTAAAATCCTCAACAAAATATTGGCACACCACATCCAGCAATACATTAAAAAGACTATCCACCACGATCAAGTGGGATTCATCCCAGGCATGCAGGGATCGTTCAATATACGCAAATCAGTAAACGTGATACAACACATAAATAAAAGAAAAGACAAAAACCACATGATCATCTCGATAGATGAAGAAAAAGCATTTGATAAGGTACAGCACCCATTTATGATCAAAACACTGAGCAAAATGGGAATAAATGGGGCATTCCTCAACGTAATAAAGGCCATATATGAAAAACCTACAGCCAATATCATACTCAAAGGGCAAAAACTGAAAGCTTTCCCACTAAGATCAGGAACACGACAAGGATGTCCGCTCTCACCACTTCTTTTCAACATCGTATTGGAAGTCCTAGCCACAGTGGTCAGACAAGAGAAGGAGATAAAAGGCATCCAAATAGGGAAGGAGGAAGTAAAGCTATCATTGTTTGCAGATGACATGATAGTGTACTTAGAGAACCGTGTAGACTCTACCAAAAAACTCCTCAACCTAATAAGTGAATTTGGCAAAACAGCAGGATACGAAGTCAACATTCAGAAACCAAAGGCGTTTTTGTTCACCAGCAATGCAATAGAAGAAGAAGAAATCAGAAAAAAATATACCATTCGATATAGCACGAAAAAAGATAAAGTACTTAGGGATAAATTTAACCAAAGACACAAAAGACCTGTATGCAGAAAACTATACAACATTGAAAAAAGAAATTAAGGAAGACACAAATAAATGGAAGCATATACCGTGCTCATGGATTGGAAGAATTAATACCATCAAAATGTCCGTACTACCCAAAGCAATGTATAGATTCAACGCAATCCCTATTAAGATACCAATGACATATTTCACAGAAATAGAACAGACATTTCAAAAATTTATATGGAACCATAAACGACCCCGAATAGCCTCAGCAATTTTGAGAAAGAAACACAAAGTAGGAGGGATCACAATACCGGACATCAAACGCGACTACAAAGCCACCATACTCAAAACAATCTGGTACTGGCACAAGAACAGACCCATAGACCAGTGGAACAGAATAGAAAGCCCAGAAATAAGCCCAGGTCTCTATGGACATCTAATATTCGACAAAGGGGGCAGAAGCATAAAATGGAGCAATAACAGTCTCTTCAACAAATGGTGTTGGGAGAGCTGGACGGCTACATGCAAAAAATTGAAATTGGATCATCAGCTGACACCATACACAAAAATAAACTCAAGATGGATAAAAGACTTCAATATAAGTCGCAACACCATCAAAGTCCTCGAGGAGAACATTGGCAGGAAACTCTCAGATATCCCACGCAGCAAGTTTTTCACTGATATGTCTCCTAAAGCAAGGGACATAAAGGAAAGAATAAACAAGTGAGACCTCATCAAAATAAGAAGCTTCTGCATGGCGAAAGAAAACATCAGCAAAATGAAAAGGGAGCCAACCGTATGGGAAAATATATTTGCTAATGATACATCAGATAGAGGTTTGATCTCCAAGATATATAAAGAACTCACTTGACTCTACTCCAAGAAGACAAACGATCCAATCAAAAAATGGGCAAAGGACCTGGGCAGATGCTTTTCCAAGGAGGAGATACAGAGGGCCCAGAGGCATTTGAAAGGATGCTCAGCATCACTATCCATCAGAGAAATGCAGATCAAAACCACCATGAGGTACCACCTCACACAGGTCAGAATGGCCATCATAAACAGATCCTCAAAGAAGAGGTGCTGGCGAGGCTGTGGAGAAAAGGGAACCCTAGTCCACTGTTGGTGGGAATGCAGACTGGTGCAGCCACTGTGGAAGGCAGTGTGGAATTTCCTCAAAAAGCTGAAAATGGAACTGCCTCTTGATCCAGTGATTCCCCTGCTGAGACTATACCCTAAGAACACCAAAACACCAATACAAAAGAACCTATGCACCCCAATGTTCATAGCAGCACAATTTTCAATAGCCAAGTGTTGGAAGCAACCTAAATGCCCATTAGTAGATGATTGGATCAAAAAGTCATGGTACATATACACAATGGAATACTACGCAGCAGAAAGAAAAAAAGAAGTACTAAACTTTGCGACAGCATGGATGGAACTGGAGAGCATCATGCTAAGCGAAATAAACCAGGGGGCGAAAGACAAATACCATATGATCTCACCTATAAGCGGAACCTAACCAACAATACAAAGATGCAAGGAAAATATGACCAGCAACACTGAAAGGAAAAGAAATCAACAGAGACAAGAGGGAAGGGGGGAGGGGCAGGGAAAGGGAAGGGAAGGGGAAAGTCAAGGAACATATAGCAAGGACTCATGGACAAAGCCAAAGGGGAAGAGCTGAGGAAGGGAAGGTAGGAGGGGGCAAGGGAAAGAGGTGGGGGGGAGGCAGAGACAAATGTATTTAAAAAGTAAATAAATTTTTTAAAAAATTAAATTAAATTAAAAAAAGAAAATGTTATTAAAATCATAAGGAAAAAATAAAAACAACAGGTTATTATAATAACAATAATATCAATCATTTATTGCAGTCTTGATGCATTTGCATAGTATGATGTTAAATATTTTGCCTATATTATTTTATTTACCTAATGATTTAGGTAAAATTGTCATTTTACAGAGGCACAGAAGAATGGTCATTTGTCCAAAGAAAACATAGGTGGAAATGGAGGATATAAGATTTGAACCTAGTTAGGTCTGTTTTTATCAACTCAGTTTTCTAACCTCTCTAAATTCTTTTGACTGCCCATACATTCTTATTTATTATATCTCAGTAAAGCTAAGTCATCATCAGTTATGAGGTGTTCCATTATTTATGTGCCAATATGACAAAGACTGACAACAAACTATGATACTACCCTTTGTCACTAGAATTTTTATTTTATATTGATCTGAACATGCTCTATTTAATAAATATATCTAGTTAGATATATATTTTTATCTAAAATTACTGTTGCACATATATCAAATGGAAAGTATAAACAACATAAGTGGAAACAGGTATTTTCTAGAACTTCAATTTAGAGTCTAGTTCCTCAGAATCATTTTGCAGATAAGGATCATCATTGTCTGTATTTTCACAATGTCTTCCTCCACGTCAATGAGAACATTGTTGATGTAGCATTTCTTAAAAGAATGCTCCCTTACTGAGTCTGGATTTTTCTTTTAAGCTGCTGTTATCTGTTTCACAAGTTTTGACATGTTATGTCGACAGTCACTGCCTCTCATTTAAATATAAAAAATGCACATCTTAATTTGCATCTCTCTGATGGCTAGTGATGCTGAGCATCCTTTTATATGTCTATGGGTCATCTGTATGACCTCTTTGGAGAAGTGTCAATTCAAGTCCTTTGTCCATTTTTTCATTAGATTGTTTGTCTTCTCGTGTTGAGGTCTATGAGTTCTTTATATATTTTGGAGATCAAATCCTTGTCCAAGGTATCATTAGCAAATATGTTTTCCCATACGGTTGTTTCCCTTTTTATTTTTATGATGGTTTCTTTTGCCTTGCAGAAGCTTTTTAACTTGATGTAGTCCCACTTGTTTATTTTTTTCCTCTATTTCCCTTGCCCTAGGGGATATATCAACAGAAATATTGCTGTATAGGATATCTGAAATTTTACTCCTTATGTTTTCCTCTAGGATTTTTATGGTGTCATGACTTATATTTACGTCTTTTATCCATCTTGAGTTTATTCTTGTGTATAGTGGTCTAGTTTCTTTTTTTTTTTTTTTTTTTTTTTGCATGTACCTGTCCAGATCTCCCAATACCTTTATTGAAGAGCATAGTTTTACTCCATCTTATGCAAATTGAAACCCCAATGAGATATACTTCACACCAGTTAGAATGGCCATTATTAATAAATCAACAAACAACAGTGCTGGTGTGGATGAAAGAGATGAGGAGAAAAGGGAACCCTAGTGCATTGTTAGTGGAAATGCAGACTGGGGCAGCCACTGTGGAAAACAGTTTGGAATTTCCTCCAAAAGCTAAACATGGAGTAACCTTTTGACCCAGTGATTCCACTACTGAAATTATACCCTAAGAATCCTGAAACACAAGTTCAAAAGAACCTATGGACCTCTGTGTTAATAGCAGCATTATTTATAATAACCAAGAAATAGCCTAAGTGTCTATCAGTAAATGAGTGGATCAAAAAGTTGTGGTATATTTACACAATGGAATACCAAGCAGCATAAAGGAAGAAGGAACTCCTATCCTTTGTGACAGTATAGATGAAACTGGAGAGTATTATGCTAAGTGAAATAAACCTGGCAGTAAAAGACAAATACCACATGATCTCATCTGTAAGAGGAACCTAATGAACAAAATAAACAAATGAGCAAAATAGAATCATAAGCATGGAAACAAGGAACAGACTGACAGCAACCAGAGAGGAAGGGAAAGGGGGTTAAGGGCGGAAAGAAAGGGAAGTGACTAGTCAAGGAACATGTATGAATGGCCCATGGACATGGACAACAGGGTGGGGATTGACTGTGGGAGCAGAGGGCAGGCTGGGCAGAGGAGAGCAAAGGAGGAAAAACTTGGACAACTGTAATAGAACAACAATAAAATATTTAATAAAAATGCACATCTTAGAGTCAATAGAATATGATATTACATTTTCTGTAGACCATGGTAAGAAACCAACCTCCCATACATTTAAGGAGCATCTTACAATGTTTTAGTTATACTAGATATCCAGGTCTAATATCATACTATAGATAACCTGCTGCAAATTATTAGTATACATTCATGTTACTTTCTTTATATTATCTTTTTATTGAATGCTTATGATACATGAGGTGCTGATCTACATTCTTTGTGTGTGTTAACTCATTGAACCCATTAAACCTAAAAAGATGCATATTGTCACACTTATTAATGAAGAAACTAAAATTTAGAGAGTTTAAATAATTTGGTCAAAGTCACATTGCTTTTTAAGTAGCAAAGTCAGGATTTGATTTCACTGCCCCTGACACAAAATTCTACTCTACTACCTATTAAAATCTTAGTGGTATTACCAGCCATATTAAACACACACATTGGCTATATGACAATTGGTAACTAATATTTGGTTTACATTTGATTTGATAAGAGCTAGGACTTTTTAAAATTTACTTTTCAATTACAGTTGACATGCAATATTATATTAGTTTCAGGTGTACAATGTAGTGATGAGACATTTACATACCTTATGAAGTGATCACCCCAATAAGTCTAATACCATCTGACACCATAATTAGTGACTAATATTAATGTGCTATTGTAAATGATGTAAACTATTTCTATTTCCCCTAGCATTCCTTCTGCCTGCATGTGAGTACCATGATCATGGATCTTTATTAACTCCTTCCCCCAAGACCAAACACTAACAGTAACCTTTCAGGGACTAATCTGGATGTAAGGAGCCAATATTTCTTACAGCCTGGAAATGCATCACTCTCCCATGGCCATCTTGCTTTAAAGGTTTCTATGAGAATGCGCTATAAAAATGGCCACAGTGCTGGCTATGTCACAAAACTCTTACAAGATATAGGCCCATGCATTCCTATTTTACACTGGCCAAAAATTTCACCTTGGCAATAATTCCATAGGAAATTAATGTTGTTTCCTTCCTGTGTTTATGGCCTACTATCTGCAAGGAAGGAGTACGTACAATTGATTTGTGTTGTACCTGACGCAAAAGGTTTTATTATCTAGTTGTTGTCCAGGAGATCCATTTAGGCAATTATTTTGCTTTTAAAACAAAGGAAAATAATCTCAGAGGAATTGTGACCTCAGTTTATAATGTCAAGCTCAGTGTCACAAAATGCATTATACCTAAACTTTATGCTGTGTGAGTAACTAATCCAGGAATTACTTACAAAATAAAGTGAAATAGCTTTTATAATGTTAGATCATGGATTCTGGAAACCTTCACTTAAAGATTCTTCACATGGTACCTTGTGACAGTATCTTTACTAACTCAGTCCAGGTGTTTGGAAACAAGAATAGTATCTCTTTTATTTCTAGAGCTTGTGGAGAGATACTTTTTTGGAGAAATGTCAGGTTCATCTGAGAAAGCTGTGAGATACTGAACTAATGCCAGGACACATGGGAAGCATTGTACAAGATACTTATGTTCTTCTAATTTCACAGTTCTCAGCACCTGGCACCACCATTCCTCAGCTACCCAAAGTGGAAATGGTTCTTTACTTACCCCTCTTATTCTGGTCTCCATATCAAATCACTCTTTGAGTCCACTTCAATACCACCTCATTAACTTCCTAATCTGCTTACTTCTATCCATCCTAACTGCCGCCATTCCTTTCAGTCACCACTATGAACCACCTGTACAACTGCATCAGCCTCTATCTAATCTAACAAATACTTTCTGCCTCTAGTCCTGCTCTTTATGAAGCAAAAAGTCTACTCGTGTCCTCCCCAGCTTAAACTATTGGGTGGCTTCCTGTGCCTCTTGAGATAAGCCAAAAGTCCTTTGCATAGTTTACAAGAGCCTCATGATGAGGCCCCTGTCTACTTCCCAAGCCCTATCCTCTCCCTCCAGCCCTCCCTGACTTCTCAACTTCAGCGAAATGGAACAACTGACAGCAACTTAATTGTCCCACCTTCATTTACATATAGGATTTTTCTGCCAAAATATTTCCTTTTAAGTCCAGTTAGATTTTACTTCACTTACTTTCTCCATGACCAGGCTAGTTTCATGTTCCATGCTCCATGCTCTCTTACTTCTTTATGATTATCCTATAATTTAATTCACTCTATTATAATTATCTACTTATTCACCTTCTCTACCAACCGTGAATTCCTTAGAAGCAGAAAGTGTTGCTCATTGTTGTATGTCAGGGCAGCAGTTTCCATACTGTGTATAGCACTAGTGAGACAAAGAATGATTTGAAACAGTACATAGATGACCTCTCAAACTTTCAAAAATTGTTCTGTGTCTTTTATGTTTATCCTCTCTTTATAACAAGTGGTGTTTTTTCCTTTATTATGTACCTCAGATGCATAGAATTGGATTAACTATATCCATTGTCCCATGACACAGTTGTCATTGGTCTTTGCACAACTCACTTAATGTTTGTTTTGCTAGTTATTTTATACCATGATAACCATTCCCATGTTCACCACACAAACCAAAATCTAAGATATTCACAGTAGTCAACATCTACCCACATGCTATACTGTTGTTCTTCTGCATCCTTCCACCTGACCCTGTTTTCCAATACTTTCTGTTTAAATATTTTAATTTCCTCCCTATTTCTAAACTTTATTTATTAACATTGTAGGAGGTATTTGATAATTGAATTTTTATAAGTTCTGACTTTCTTTGAAGGTATGTACAATTACATATCAAAACAGAATAGAAGACTATATGTCCTTTTTTATTGAGGTAAAATTAACATGTAACATGTTAGTTTGAGGTGTATAACAGAATGATTCAATATTTACATATAGTGTGAAATAATCACCATAATAAGTCTAGTTGACATCTATCACCACACAGTTACAAAATGTTTTTCATGTGATAAGAACTTTTCATATCTACTCTCTTTGCAACTTTAAAATATGTAGTACAGTATTATTAACTACAGTCACCATGCTGTACATTTAATAATAATAAAATTTATTATTTTTATGTTGGTTGTTTTTAACTCTATGAAAAAGAAATCATGCTTATGCAATACTTGGGCAGTTTTTTCACTTACTGTCATGTTGCTGAGAGTCATCCATATTGTCGTATACTATTATAGTTCATCTGATTTGACTGCTTCATATATTCCATTGATGAATACACCACAGCTTAATCATTTACTCACCATTGATGAGCACCTGGTTTGTCTCCAGGTTTTTGCCTTTGTACACCATGGTACTCTGACCATGGACACATTCAAGTCCATGTGTCCTGTTGGGCATGTGCAAACATTTAACTGGGTCAAAGATTATATGAATCTTTAACTCTTGAAGATAACACCAAGCTGGAGTTCAATGAGATGGCACCAATTGACACTCCTGTAAGTAATGTATGTGAATTCCTATGGATCCATATCCTCTTCCATACTTGTTAATACTTAGTATTATCAGCCTTCCTCATCTGGCCATTCAATTATCAATAAAATGACATCTCACATGGTCTTGACTTGTATTGATCACTGATGATATTTCTATGATTACTAATGATAATTCTTCATGTATCTATTGTACATAGATGTTTTCTCTTCTGTGAAATGCTTATTCCTGTTTTCTGCCCATATTTATCTTGGATTATTTGTGGTATTCTTATTGACTTGTATGCATTTTAGTATATTTTGATACCAATTCTTTGTAGATTGTGTATTATTGCAGAACAGCTTACTGAAGTTGGCAAATTATCTCTGTAATATCTTTAAGGTATCCTAATGAATAAAAGTTCTTAAGATAACATATGTATGACATTCCACAATATTAAAGTAGACTTCTAGATAACGTGGCAGAGAGTAAAATTACCCATTTCTTAACTCATGAAGTGGGCTGTAGTAGAGGTTTAGATCTGTATTTGAGCTGTTTTTTAACTAGAACCTACTGCTATGCCCACTTCCATAAGGCACTAGGAACATCATAGGCACTCAGCCAGAACTTGTTGGAATGAATTAAAATATACTCTGTGGAAACAGCACACTAATAAGAGCATTCATCCTCCATGTTGTTTAAACAAATAGCTTATGTTTGAAAGACAAAAATAATTATAAAAGAAACTAAAGAATAAGATTGATCTCTAGTTGATCCTCATAGTGCTAGGGAAACCATGTTTTTGGCAGACTATCTCATGGGCTGGATTGGGCAGTTTTCCCTTTTCTTAAGACTGTATTTTTGGGATGACTTAGTATAGGTATTTTTCACTAACTCATCTAAAAGAGACTTTTGCACATATTATGAAAAGTCTGTTTGTAGCTAAAAAAGGAAAAGAAATAATAACCAAATGCTACTCTTACTTCCCATGACCCCAAATTGCCCCTTATTGAATCATCTATCTCTTTTTCTTTTTCATCCATTAGCTTTCACACAGGCACAAAGTCAGACATATTAATATGCTATTTTCATTTGAAATCATTATGTAAAAATGCTGATTTTTAATCTGCTTTTCACATAATATGGAGTCAATCAACCTCTCTGAGGTTTGTTCTGTGACTCCCACAAGGGCCAAGGCAGAGGCAAGAATAAGGTGGGTCAGAGGAGTGGGGTGAAGATGTCTGTTTTATATTTTACCTGGTAATGTTTCTCAATATAAAAGTTCAGTAGTGTATTTTTAAACTTTAAAGGATATTATATCTCATAATACAGACAACTACATATTCACCTTTATGTAGTATAAGGAATAATGTAAATACACCCTGTGTACTCATTGTCCAGCTTAAGGAACAACTTTACTAGTTCTGCTGCATCTTGCCATGTCAATCCCTGTCTCCTCACTTACTGATTTATTCAAAAATATTTATTTGTGTGACTATGTGTAAAGTACTGTTCTAAGTACTGCAAAACAGTTAAAGAAAAATACCCAGACAAAAAGCCCCAACTCATGGAGCTTACAGGAACGTACAGCAGTCCCCCTTTATCCACTGTTTTCCTTATGGGTTTCAGTTACCTGGGGTCCAACCACAGACCAAAAGTACTAACTGGAAAAGTCTGGAGATAAGCAATTCATACATTTTAAATCACCTCTGTTCTGCATAGCAAGATGAAATCTTGCCCTGTCCCATCTTGCTCGGGATGCAAACCATTACTTTATCCTTTATCTCCATACTGTATACACTCCCTGTCCACTACATATTGAACTTACATATATCTTAAGACTGTGATACTATGACAGTTGATCTGAACTAAGACTACTAGTCACCAAGTAGTAGTCTTAGTTCAGATCAACTGTCATAGTATCACAGTACATGTATACAAGTGACCCTTCTTTTACTTAATAATGTTTCCAAAGTGTAAGGGTGGTGGTGCTGGTAATTCAGATATGTTGAGGAGAAACCTTAAAGTGCTTCCTTTAAGTGAAAAAGTATGTTATTTAAAAAAAACAAACCAGTATATATAGAGTTTGGTACTACCCATGATTTCAGGCATCCACTGGGGGTGTTGGGACATTTTCCCCATGGATAAGGGGGAATATTTTTAATTTTGGGTTCATCATTCTCTTCTGCTGTAGTTTTAGTGTATATCTATCTCCAAAGAATATATTAGTTTACTATTATACAATCTAATGTACTTCTAAGCCTTGCTTTTTTTACTTAATGTTTCTGCGCATAAAATACTAGTTCATTTATTTTCAACATTTTTGGACTTTTTCATGAGAATACTGTACAGTGTATCAATTTTCCTATTTATTAGGATTATCTTTAGAAATTTAACTATTACAAACAATGCTACCATGAAATGATACCATGTAGCATTTCTGTTTTGTGTAGGAATAATACATTACTGTTCATTGTTGAATAGTTTTCCATTATGTGTGTGTATGTATATACCTAATTTACTTGTAATTCTTTATTTTAATGTTGAGTTATTTCTAGTGGTTGTTTAATGCCATGTTTACATAAATTTCTTTTGAGTTTGAAGTATATATATGTGTCGGGCATTGTTAGGTCTTAAGATATATGTAAGTTCAATTGTAGTAGACACTGTCAAACAATTATTCTAGGTGGTAATACAATGTGCACTCCCACAGCAGTATATAAAAGTAACCATTCTAGAGATTGCATTTTCTCACTGTGCTTTCAGTTTCCATTTACTTGATGATTAATAAAGGTGAGCACTTATATAGAAGTTTATTGGCTGTTTAACACTATATTTTGTGAGGTGCCAGTTCAAAACTTTTACCTACTTTTTTCTGTTGTCTATTTCTAATTGATACACACACACACACACGCGCGCGCGCACACACACACACACACACAAAGTATTTCCAAACATAAAGGATAAGACCAATGGTATGCCATTTAATAGAAGTGGTAGCAACAGGAACATTTGTCTTATTTCCAATCTGAGAGATAAAAATTGAATATTTCACTTAAATAGGACATTATCATATGTTTCAAAAACTCACTTATCACATTAAGGAAGTTTCCTTTCATTTCTACTTTACTAAACTTTATCATGAAAGCATGTTGAATTTATTAAATGCTTTTTCTGCAACTCTTTAGATAATCATATGCATTTTCTTCTTTTTTTACTATTGCTATAGTTGAGTCACATTGATTGATTTTTTAGTGTAAACACAATCATACACTCCTATAATGAATTTAGCTTTATTTTACTGTAATTTTTTTTAATATTACTGGGTTCAGTATGCTAACACATTACTTGAAATTTTAAATCTATTTTCATGGAAAATGTTTCCTTTCTTATAACATCCAGGTCAGTTTTTGGTATTAAGGTTACGTGGTCCTAAAATCACATAGGAAGATGAGACCTTTTATATCTGGATATTTTCATCTGACCTATCTCCTCCCTCACTAATTCTCTCTACACCTGTATCTAATTTCTGTTAAGCCCATTGATTGGGTTCTTACATTAAGTTATTTTATTTTTTAATTCTCAAGTTACCAGTTGATTCCATTGTATAATATCCATTCTTCTAGAGAAATTTCCATCTCATTATTAAATATTTAACATATTTATCTTGTCTATATTAATATCCATATCTAATAACAGATATATCTGGATGTCTTATGGGTGTGTTTCTACTATTTATCATTTTCCTTTGGTTATTAGTCAATTCTTATCTTTATGTAAGTCTCATTATTTTTGTTTGAGTGATAAACATTGACTTTGAAAAACTGTAGAAGTAGTTTGAGACTCTTAACTGTTCCTCTCATTTTAACAAATTCCTTAAGAAAAAAAGCAGTTCAGATTACAGGCCCACCGCTTTGGAATCCCACTCTTCCTTCAGTCCTAGAATAGCAAATTCTTACTTTATTGATGTTATCTTCTCAATGCTTTCAAAGAGATTTTTAAAAATATTTTGTGTAGCTTGTTTTGTTATTCTTAGAGGAACCGTTTGTGTACCCTAAGCTAATATACTACTGTGAGGGGACTGAATTTCATTGGATTTTGATCTTCATATTCCATATTTCAGATGAGATAAACATTTTTATAAGTTGATTAGCCACAAGTGTTTTTACTTATGCAAATGTTTCTATTCAATTATTAGTTTCTTCTTACGGATCTGCAGAAATTGTTTATATCACATAGATCATGTTATACATATTTTAAATTCTTTTTTAAAAGATTTATTTATTTATTTAAGAGAGGGGAAGGGAGGGAGACATCAATGTGTGGTTGCATCTCACACGCCCCGCGTTGGGGGCCTGGTCTGCAACCCAGGCATGTGTCCTACACTTGGAATCGAACCAGCAACTCTCCGGTTCACAGGCCGGCACTCAATCCACTGAGCCACACCAGCCAGGGCTAAGTTCTTTCTCTCTAGTTTGTATACTTTCTTTATTTTAATAAACTCATGTATTGTTTTTGATATAGTCATGCTCACTAGACTTTTTCTTTTGTGCCTCTTACTTAAGAACTCTTTCCCTATCTTAATGTCATAAAAATATTCTCCTATTTTTTTTCTCCAATCATTTTAAATATTTTCTTTTAACTTTTGCCTTTAATCCAAGTACAGTTCATGTTTGTATGTGGAGTGAAGTAGAGATTTAATTTCATTTTTTTTTAACATATGGGTGAGAAATATCCCAGAACCATTTATTGAAATGTGGAAGGGACTATAAAAGCACCTTATTTTCAGAACAGTATTTGTTCCAGGAACTATCCTACAAGTATTGGAGGTCCCCATTATCTTAGTATTTGTTACTTGTGTCCCCCAAAGGAATGACCTCTTTTAAAGCTAGTCTCCCTGAAACAGTCTTCCTCTTTAATTTTACTATGGTGCTATTTAATTGTAATAATGCTATGTCAACGGTATATGCCAGTCATTATCTCATAGGTTGTTAGCTGACTTAAAAATCCCCAGAATGCAGTGCAAAAAAAATAAAAAACAAATGGATGGCAAAGTAAAATCACAAATCTTGCAAAAGATATGGGGATTTACCAAGTGAAAACATTGTTTTAATCTTTCCCAAAGGCAATGACAGATGGGGAGATGGCAAAATTAGACTAGTTAGTAACAAAAGAAAGGAGCATAAGTAAGATGGCACTATAGATACCTCAAAAGGAAATCACTTTAACATCAAACTCAGGAAAAGTCCTTGAGAAAAATGTATAAAAGCCTTGTATATTTTTGCAAACTGATCTTTATGATCACGATGCAGAAGTAAAGTTAAAGATGTTACACAGTCCAATTTTTAAAGAAAAATTAGACACAGCTAAGAGCATTTTATTCTTGCTTTGATTGTTCTAAGAATATCTCACAATTGTAATAATGAAAAATTCTCTTAAACATAAAATAGGACTGTTTTCATAAGTTATGTTGTATTTTCAAGATAAAAATCCCAATCAAATCCTTTTCATTGCTATTTATTACAAAACTTTGATGACTCAATATTATGAACAATACCTTGGAGGGGGATAATAAGGGGGCTACAAACTACATATTTAACATAAACCCACTTCTCAATGCACTTATTTCACAAGACAAGTTTAGATGATTATTATGGCCAGGACTAGGGTGAGGTGACTCAGGTGCCTAGGGTAAAAAACTAGGAAAGCATTAATTCTCAGGATTGTGAAGTCCAAAGACTGATCTGATTTCTATTATTACGCATTAGTTTTGCCTATTCAAGGACTTAAATGAAATTATACGCTATATTCTCTTTTGTGTCTGGCTTCTTTCACTCAGCCTGCTATTGAGATTAATCCATGTTGTTATGTGTATTTATAGTTCATCTCCCTCTATTGCTTAGTATCCTGTTTTATAAATTTCATTCTATAATATATCACATTTTATTATATATAATTTTATATTTTATAATATACCTCTTTATATAGCATTTTATAAGTACACCACAGTGTGTTTATCCATTCATCTATTGATGGGCATTCAAATTGTCTTCAATTGTTGCCTATTGTGAATAAAGCTGCTGTGACACTTGTGTTTAATTGTTTTGTGGGCATATATTTCCATTTCTTTTGGGTAATGCCTAGGAGAGAAATTGCTTGGTCATATAGTGTTTGTTTAACTTCCTAAAAGACTTCCAAAAATGTTTTCCCAAAAAGCTGTAGTATTTACATAGCTATCTGCAATGGAGAATTCCAGTTTTTCCATATCTTCACCAATACTTGCTATTGTTAGCCATTCTGTTGTAATAATGTAATATTTCATTGTGTTTTAATGTGCATTCTCCCAGAGTCTAATATGATATTGAATATATTTTCATGTGTTATTAGCTATATATTTTTGATAAAGTACGTTTGCAAGTCTTTATCCTGTTATTTATATTTATTTTTAGAGAGAGGGCAAGGGAGAGAGAGAAACATCAATGTATAGTTGCTTTTTGCACACCCCCAACTGGGGAACTGGACTGCAACCCAGGCACATGCCCCGACTGGAAATCAAACTGGGAATTGAACTGTTGAGCCTTTGGTTCGCAGGCTGACATGCAATCCACTGAGCCACACCAGCCCAGGCCAGAAATGACTTTTATACGAACTGAGTTATAGGTCCATAATTCTTTATCTGAAAAATGGTGGCCTCAATTTTGTCAGGAAAGTAGAGGAAAAGGAGTCAGCCAAGAATATATGGAGTAAAGGGAACTCAAAGAGTGAAATTCTGAAGTAATTTCTCCTTTGTTTTGTTCACAATATTTTTGGTTCTTTGTTTTCTTTTCTTTCTCTCATTTTTTCTTTTTCTTTTTTTGTTTATTGCATTTTTTTTCTTCTCCAATTCAAACAGTAATATATACCTATGGTGAAAAGTCTGAAAATCTTAAGGAAGAAAATGAAACTCAATATAACTTATCAAAATAACTACCATCAATATTTTGCATATAAATGCACACTTTTTAATGAAATTTTGGGGCTTCATTGCATCATATTGTATAACCATCTGATTTCTTTCCTAAGTAACATGCATTTTGATATCTTTAAGTATTCTATTAAAATGTGGTATTTATAGCCCTGACTGGTATGGTTCAGTGGGTTGGGTGTTTTCCAGCCAACCAAAACATTACCAGTTTGATTCCCAGTCAGATTTATCCTGTTTTTAAATCAAATTGTTTGGCATCTTATGGAGTTTAAGCATCCTTTATATATTCTGAACATGAGACCTCTGTCAGAGTCCTGTATTGATAACTTTTTCCCCCAAGGGGTTTACTACTTGGTTTTCCAAATGTAATGGTGTCTTTTGAAGAGCAAAAAAATTTGAATTTTGATTAAGTCCAATTTTCATTTTTCTTTTGTGTTTAATCTAAGAAATGCTTGCCAACCCAAAGTTACAAATAATTTCTCCTATATTTTATTCTAGAAATATTATAGTTTTGGCTTTTGTATTTAGACCTAGGATCTATTTTGAATTAACTTTGGTTTATAGCATGAGGTAGATATCAAAATTCATTTTTCAGTATGAATGTCCAGTTCCCATATTAGTTATTGAAAACAACTTTACTTTCCCATATAATTACTGTGGAACCTTTCCCTAAATCCAATTGACTATAAGCATGTTGGTTAATTTTTAGACTTTATTCTGATCCACTCATCTATATGTCAATACCTTTGTCAATACCACATTGTTATGATTACTGGAGTGTTATAATAAGCCTTGAAATCAGGTAGTGTAACTCTTCCAACTTTTTTTCTTTTCAAAATTGTTCTGGCTATTCTTAATCATTTGCATTTCCATAAAAATTCTAAAATCAACTTATCAACTTCCAGAAACATTTGCTGGGATTTTGACTAGGATGCATTTAAAATTATAAACAAATTTGATAGAACAGACATTTTGACAACACTGAGCATTAATTCATGAACATGATGTATCTCACTAAGACTTTTTAAATTTTTCTTAGTAACATTTAGTAGTTTTTAATGTAGTGATTGTACATATCTTTCATTAGGGTTGATTCCTAGATAGTGCAATTGTTTTTGATATTATCAATGTAACTATTTTTTAAACAATTTTTTTTTTTATTTTAGAAGGGTTTTAGATTAACAGAAAAATTTTGAAGCTAGAACAGAGTTTCTATATACCCCACCCCCAGTTTTCCCAATTATTAGCATCTCATTTTAGTATGGTACATTTGCCACAAGATTGAACCAAGTGATACAGTACTAGTATCAATAATAATGATAGTAAACCAAAATTAAAACATTATTATTGACTATAATATATACTTTATTCGGATTTCCTTAGTTTTTACCTGTTGTCTGTTTCCTGTTCCAGGATCTCATACAGAATCTCACATTACATTTAGTTGTCATGTCTCCTCAGGTTCATCTTAGTTCTTATGGTATCAGTTCACTTTTTATTATGTTCATGATAATATGTTTTCTTTCTCTTAAATGGTCGGTATATTGAATATTTACATGCAGAAGAGTGATACTGGACACCTACCTCATACCATGTACAAAAATTAACTCAAAAAAAAAATCAATGACCTAAATATAAGAGCTAAAATCATAACATTCTTAGCAGAAAACACAGGGATAAATCTTCATAACCTAAAATGTGTATGTGGATTCTTAGATATGACATAGCAACTAATTAAAAAGTAGATAAACTGGACTTTCTTAAAATTAAAATCTTTTATGCATCAAAAGACATTACCAAGAAAGACAAGAAATTTACAGAATGGGATAAAATACTCAGAAATAATGTATCTCATAAGGGATTAGTACTCAGAATATATAAAGAACTCTCACAAATCAACAACAAAAAGACAGATAAACCAATGTTAAAATGGGCCATAATTTGAATAGACTTTCTCCAAAGAAGATATAACCAAGAAGTAGACATGGCCAAAAAGCACATACAAAAATGTTCCACATCATTTTTCGTGAGGGAAACGCAAACCAAATGCACAGTGAGTCACCACTTCATACCCATTATGATAGCTATAACACCAAACATGGAAAATAACAAGTGTTGACAAGGATGTTGAGGAATTGAAAACTTCGTACACTGTTGGTGGGAATATAAAGTGGTTCAGCCAGTTTGAAAAATAATTTGGCAATTCCTCAAAAAAGTTAAGCATAGAATTACTATATGATCCAGCAATTCCACTCCTAAGTCTACCTCCAAAATTGAAAAGAAGTACTCAAGTTCCCAAGATGGCCATGCTCAGGAGCCCAGGCCAGGACTGCACAAAGACAAGAATGGAGTTGATGTGGGTTGATGGTAGATGGATTAGCACTCCATAAAGACACCCTAAACCACGAAGAGGAAAATGACTTAAAGACAGATCCAAGATGTTTACAGAGTAGCTGGAAGCTCCTTTCACTTGCTCCCAGACCCCCGCCAGTCTTGCAGCTAAGCCACAGAGCAATAAACTCAAAAATCCAGCCAAGGGTGAGTGAAAGCATGTATGAGTGAGTATGTACATGGGTGAGTGTGTGGAGTGTATGTGTGAGTGGACAAGAGCCTGCCCACCTGCAAGGCACTCGGGAGTGGGCTGCCCAAGTTCTCCTAGAGGAGCAGCTGCTGTAATCACTGCCCAGCCCGGGCACTTTTGGGTACACAGATTTGGGACAGGAGCCATTCTGAGGAATTTAAAGTATCTTCCTCAGGAAGAAGCCTCCAGAGTGCCCACACCTTCGCACCTAGACATGTTTCTGTGTCCTCTGCCCTGGCAAGGCCACGCATCGAGCTGCTGCCAGGAGCCAGTGTCCAGGGGCTGCAGTACTTGCCAGAGAAGGAGCTATCACTTCCCTGACCCCGGACACCGTGAGAACTGTGAAGGGGACAGAATCTGAGTGAGAAGGCTGTGGTCTGGCTCAAGAGCTGCGAGCTCCGAGCTCCAGGGGCAGAGAGAGACAGCTGGGGTGGTTGGTGCTCGCTGCAGAAACAGCGTGGTGGGAGGAGACCTGGCCAAGGCTGAGAATCACTGGAGGGAGGGGTAAGAGCACCCCGCCACCACCCCGTGTTACAGTATCGCTGCAGGACTCTTCCGAGCTCCGTTAGGAGAGATCCAGAGAGAAACTTTATTTAAAACTTTCAGAGGCTCTGGTAGGCTGTGTCCAGCCTTGACTGGGAGAGACTGCGCTTTTTGAAGAGGGGGAGAACATGGAGAGCAGGCCCCCCAGGGCTCGATGCTGCAGTGTGGGGGCCGCACAGAAACTCGTAAAAGAGGAGCTGAGACGAGACTTGATACTCAGAAGGGACCTTGTGCTTCTGTGCGCTTGCGTGTGCAGTGTTTCTGCCAACAAAACCTCAGAAAGATAGTCATGCTGAAGGGATGCTGCACGGCTGGAGAGCAGGAGACTGTGCAGAGTGGAGAGTTCAGGCCCGAGCTTCTGCAAGAGTGGCAAGCTGGGGGCTGGACCGCCAGAAGCTGAACGCCTGAGATTCACTGCAGCCAGGCAGCTGCCCTTGCAGGCAGGTGTGCTCAACCCGCAACCTGCAGGATTACAGGCTCTGCAGATCGGAGAGGCCAGGCTCACGAGTCCCTGCTGGGTGCATTCCGCAGGGGAAAGCTAAAAGCTCTGAAAAGGCCCTTTCTACCAGACACTGTGAGCTACATCGCTCCTTGGGCCCTGATCCAGTGAAATCAATAGAGCAGGAAGGTTAGAGAAGGATGCAAAAAGGGGTGTTCAGGGCCCACCCAGCATCTGCACCTAGACAGAGCTGCTGTCTGTGCCACGCAGGAAAGAGCTGCCCCTTTTACACAGATTGGCCCCTCACAGGAAATGGACAGCTAATTTATCAGGAATCATGGAGTATTGGAAAGAATCATAAACAGACCAAGTTGTGTTGTGAGGGGGCAGGGAAACATTCCCACCACCTTCCCTGAACAGCATCCCCTGGGAGTGAGCCCAGGTTCCCACCCTCCCAATCACACCAAGGGCCCCCTCTAGAGACTGGTGAGAAGGTACTGGCAGTACTTTTGGGTCTTTAAATGAACCACGCCTGGGCTCTTGGCTGATGGAAAGCTAGCAGGGTAGGACAGTGGGAACCAAACAAATCTGAAGAAGACAGCCACAGACTGTGGGTCACTGGTAGTCGACATCAGGCTGCCAAGGGCCAGACTAGGACACCATCTGACATTGCCAGGGACAGATCCAAAAAGAGAAGACAGTGGTAAACATTGGATTCTGTGGAGATGAATTCCACCATGGTCTTCTTCATTATTTGCATTATTTTCTCCCCTGCATAGCTTTTTAACATTCATTTCTTTTCCTTAGTTTATGTGTATTATTTCACTATTTTTATCTTAGTTTATTTCAAATCTCATATTTTGCTCCTCATTTCTCTTACTCCATATTACCTTATTTCTTCCTTTTCTTATTTTTGTTATAAATTTTATTTTTCTCTAGATATGACTTGTTTCTATTCTGCACTCTTACTATTTCTCCCCCCTCCAGCCTCTCAAAACCATTTTTCTTGTCATTAGTTACCTCACATTGTTTTTCTTGTCCTTAAAATATCCTTATTCTCTCTCCACCTTTATCAATCTTTGCTTGTTGGTTGTTGACATGGTGGTTGTTCTTGCATTTCTTCAATTTTATTTCTATATCTTCACTATTTTTGTATTTCAAAGCTCAAATTTTACTTTTCCCCTCTCCTACTCCATTTTGCCTTCCCACTGCCCTTTCTTTTCTTTTGATTCCAATTTTACTTTTTCCCTGTCTTAGCCCAGTTTTCATTCCTCACTCTTAGTATTTTTCTCCCTCTATCCTCTCAAAATTACTTTTCTTTCCTCTAGACATCTCATAAGCTTTTTTCTTTCTTATTTTTCCCTCTTATTCCCATTCCACTGGTATTAATCTTTGCTCATTTGTTGTTGATATTGGTGTGGTAGCTCTTTTCTCCAATTTGGTTCCTATTTTTTTTAAACCTCATACTATACTCTTCCCTTTTTTTATTCCATTTTGCCTCCTCCCTCCCTATTTTAAATTGTGGTGTAAATTCTATTTTCTTTATTTTTGCACCTTGTTTCTATTCCCTACTCTTATTTTTCTCCTCCCTCTACCCTCTTGAAATCATTTTTCTTTCAATTAACCATTTCATATTTGTTTTTTCCTTCCTTATAATAGTCTTGATCCCTTTACATCTTTATTAATATTTGCTAGAAAGTATCAATAAGATCCAGGAGGAAATGAAGAACACATTAGAAGGAATTAAAAGCAGGCTAGATGAAGCAGAGGACCAAATCAGTGAGCTGGAGGATAAGGTTGGAAAAAACTCCCAGACAGAGCAACAAAACAAAAAAAGACTCAAAAAGAATGAAGAGGGTTTAAGGGAGATACAGGACAACATTAAATGTAATAATATATGTATCATAGGAATGCTAGGAGAAGAAAGGGAGCAAGGCATAGAAAGCCTGCTTTAAAAGTAATGATGGAAAAGTTCCCTAATTTGATGGGAGAAAAAGTCACACAAGTTCAGGAAGCACAGAAGGTCACAATCAAGATGAACTCAAAGAGACCCACTCCAAGACACATCATAATTAAAATAGCAAAATTCAAAGACAAAGAGAGAACCTTAAAGGAAGCAAGGGAGAAACAGAAAGTAACATACAAGGGAGCCCCTATATGGCTATCAGCTGACTTCTCAACAGAAACACTACAAGCCAGAAAGGAATGGCAAGAAGTATTCCAAGTAATGAAAATCAAAGGCCTGCAACCAAGAATCCTCTGTCCAGAAAGGCCCTCATTTAAAATGGAAGGTGAAATAAGGAGCTTCACACACACACACACAGACACACACACACAATGCCAAAAGAATATATCTCCCCCAAACCAGCATTTCAAGAGTTGCTAAAGGTATTGCTTTAAGAAGATGACAAAAAAGAGAGATTGAGGAACACTGGTAAAAAGGGGAAAAAATGACAAGGAATAAGTACTTATCAATAATAACCTTAAATATAAATGGATAAATATAAATATAAATGCTCCAATCAAAAGATATAGAGTGGCTGAATGGATAAGAAAACATGATCTGCATATGTGCTGACCACAAGAGACCCACCTCAGAAGAAGAGACCTACACAGGCTGAAAGTGAAGGGATAGAAAAACAAATATTCCAAGCAAACAAACATGAAAAAAAAAAAGCTGGGGTAGTAATATTTATATCAGATAAAACAGACTTCAAAACAAAGGACATAAAAAAGTGACAAAGTTACTACATAATACTTAAGGGAGAAGTCCATCAAGAAGCTATGACCCTTGTAAACATATATGAACCCAATATAGGAGCACCTAAGTATATAAGGAAAACCCTGGAGGACTTCAAGAAATATATTGACAGCAACACACTTATTGTAGAGAATTTTAACACCCCACTGTCAACAATGGACAGATCTTTCAATAAGAATCAACGAGCATATTGTGACATTGAACAGCACTCTAGGTCAAATTGACAACTGATGCATGTGTGTGTGCAAATATACATATACCTCCTTCCACCCCGAAGAAGAAAATATACATTCTTTTCAAATGCACGTGGAGCATATTCAAAGATAGAACACATAGTAGGATACCAAACAAGCCTCAACAAATTCAAGAAAATTGAAATCATATCAAGCATCTTCTCTGGTCACAATGGCTTGAAACTAGAAACCAGTCTCAAGGGAATAACTCAAAAATATCCAAATACATGGAGACTGAATAACGTGCTATTAAATAATGAATAAGTTAACAATGAGATCCAGGAGAAATCAAGAAGTTTCTGGAAACAAAGGAAAATGAACACACAACAGCCCAAAATCTATGGAACATAACAAAGGCAGTCCTGAAATAGAAATTCAGAGCAATACAGGCCTGCATAAAAAAGATTAAAAAAATCTCAAATAAACAACCTAAACCTACATCTACAAGAACAAGAGGAATAACAACAAACAAAGCCCACAGAAAGTAGAATGAAAGACATAATCAAGATCAGAGTGGAATTAAATGACATAGAGACTAAAAGAACAATTCAAAGGATCAACAAATCCAGTAGCTGGTTCTTTGAAAAGATAAACAAAATTGAAAAGCCTTTAACCAGACTCATCAAGAAAAAGAGAGAGGACCCAAATAAATAAAATCAGAAATGAAAGAGAAGTTACAACCAATATCATAGAAATACAAAGATTGTAAGTAATTGCTATGAACAACAATATGCCAAGAAATTGGAAACCTGGGTGAAATGGATAAATTTCTAAAAATATACAATTTTCCAAAACTGAATCAAGAAGCAGAAAGCCTGAATAACCAATAACAACTTGTGAACTTGAAGCAGTAATAAAAAAAAAAATAAACCTCCTGGTACACAAAAGCCCTGGACCAGATGGCTTCAAAGGCAAATTTTTGCAAACATTTAAAGAACTAATTCCCATCCTTTTCAAACTATTCCAAAAAATTCAAGAAGGTGGAAGACTCCCGAATTCTTTTTACGAAGCTATTATTATCCTAATTACAAAATCAGTTAAAGACACAACAAAGAAAGAAAACCACAGACCAATATCTCTGATAGACATAGATGCTAAAACCTTCAACAAAATATTGGCCATCTGGATCCAGAAATACATTAAAAAGATAATATACCATGATCAAGTGAGATTTATCATAGGGATGCAAGGATGGTACAATATTTGCAAATCAGTAAACATAGCACATCACATAAACAAAATAAAAGACAAAAATCACACAATCATATCAATAGATGCTGAAAAAGCTTTTGATAAAGTCCAGCACCAATTTATGATAAAAACACTCAGCAAAGTGGGAGTAGAGGGAGCATAACTCTACATAATAAAGGCCATACACAAGAGATCTACAGCCCAGATTATATTCAATGGGCAAAAACTAAAAGCTTTGCTCTTAATCAGGAATAAGAAAAGTATGTCTGCTTTCACCTCTTTTATTCAACATAGTATTGGAAGTTCTAGCACAGTGATAAGACAAGAAAAAGAAATAGACGGCTTCCAAATTGAAAAGGAGGGAGTAAAACCATCATTATTTGCAGATGACATAGAAGAGTACATAGAAATCCTATGTACTCTATGAACTCATACACCCTATAGTATCTACCAAAAAACTACTTGATATTATAAGGAAACTTGGCAAAATAGTGAGAAAGTCAATATTTATAAATTGAAGGCATTTTTGTATACCAACAGTGAGATATCAGAAATAGGAACTAGGAAAAATTCCATTTCCTATAGAAACAAGAAAAATAAAGTACCGAGGAATATGTTTAACTAAGGAGGTAAAAGACCTGTTACTCAGAAAACTACAGAACACTGAAGAAAAAAAATTATGGAAGATACAAACAAATGGAAGCATGTACTGTGTTCATGGATTGGAAGAATTACCATCATTAAAAGGTGCATACTACCCAAAGCAATCTATAGATTCAATGCAATTCCTATTAGAATACCAAGGGCATATTTCATAGATCTAGAACAAATATTTCAAAAATTTATTTGGAACTAAGAAAGACCCCCTAATCGCCTCAGCAATCTTGAGAAAGAAGAACTAAGTAGGAGAAATCATAATACCTGATATCAAACTACACTACAAGGCCCCCATAATCAAAACAGTCTAGTATTCACATTAGAACAGACCATTAGAAAGGGATGGAGAGCCCAGGAATTCCCTCAAAAAATTAAAAATCCATGCCTCTCTGGTCAATTAATTTTGACAAAGGGGACAGAAGCATAGAATGGAATAAAAATAACCTCTTCAGCCCTGACTGGTGTGGCTTAGTGGATGGAGCGCTGGCCTGTGAACCAAAAGGTCACTGGTTCGATTCCCAATCAGGGCATGTGCCTGAGTTGCAGGGCAGGTCCTCAGTAGAGGGCATGAAAGAGGCAACCACACATTGATGTTTCTCTCCCTCTCTCTCCCTCCCTTTTCCTCTGTCTAAAATAAATAATAAATAATCTTTAAAAAAAATAACCTCTTCAATAAATGGTGTTGGGAGATATGGACAGGTACATGCAAAAAATGAAACTAGACCACCAACTTACACCATACACCAGAATAAACTCAAAATGGAGAAAAGACTTAAATATAAATCACAACATCATAAAAGTCCTAGAGGAAAACAAGGGCAGTAAAATTTCAGGTATCCCACTCAACAATATATTTGCCTATATAACTCCTATGGCAAGGGAAATAAAAGAAAAAAATAAACAAATGGGATCACATCAAATTAAAAAGCTTCTGCATGGCTAGTGAAACCATCATCAAAATGAAAAGGGAGCTGACCGTATGGAAAAATATATTTGCCAATGATACCTCGGACAGGGGTTTGATCTCCAAAATACATAAAGAACTCACACACCTCAACACTAGAAAGACAAACAATCCACTTAAAAAATGGGCAAAGGACCTGAACAGACACTTTTCCAAGAAGGACATACAAAGGGCCCATAGATATATGAAAGGATGCTCAGCATCACTAGCCATAAGGGAAATACAAATTAAAACCACAATGAGATACCACCTCACAACAGTTAGAATGGCCATCATTAACAAATCAACAAAAAACAAGTACTGATGTGGATGTGGAGAAAAGGGAACCCTAGTACACTGTTGGTGGGAATGCAGACTGGGACAGCCACTGTGGAAAACAGTTTGGAATTTCCTCAAAAAATTAAAAATGTAGCTGCCTTTTGACCCATGATTCCACTGCTGGAATTATACCCTAAGAATCCTGAAACACCAATTCTAAAGAACGTATGTACCCCTATGTTAATAGCAGCATTATTTACAATAGCCAAGTGCTGGAAACAGCCTAAGTGCCCATCAGTAAATAATGAAAAAGCTGTGGTATATTTACACAATGGAATACCAAGAAGCAGAAAGAAAGAAGGAATTCCTACCCTTTGTGAAAACATGGATGGAACTGAAGACCATTGTGCTAAGTGAAATTAACCAGGCAGTGAAAAACGAATACCATATGATCTCATCTATAAAAAGAATCTAATGAACAAAACAAACAAATGAGCAAAATAGAAGCAGAGGCATGGAAACAAGAAAAAGGCTGACAAAGACCAGAAGAGATGGAGGAGGGGTATATGGGGTGGAAGGTAGGGGAATGGACTAATCAATGAACATGTATGAATGACCCATGGACATGGACAACAGGGTGGGGATTCACTGTGGAAGTCAGGATGGGCTGGGTGGAGGAGCACAAAGGGGGAAAATTTGGGACAACTGAAATATGACAACAATAAAATATTTAATAAAAAACAAGTATTCAAACAAATACATGTAATGCATGTTCTTAGCAGCACATTCACAAGAGCCAAAAGGTAGAAACGGCCCAAATGTCCATTTATAGGTCAATGGATTAACAAATGTAATACACACACACACACACACACACACACACACACACACACACACACTGAAATATTACGCAGCCCTAAAAAAGAATGAAACTCACACATACTACAATATAGATGAATGAAAAACATTATACTAAGTCAAGAAGTCTAGGCATAAAAGGTCATGTAATGTATGAATTCTCTGAGACAGAAAACAGGTTGGCAGTTATCAGAGACAGGGTTTGGAAAGTCGGGGAACAATTGTTAATAGGTATAAGTTTTTTTTCAGGTGATGAGAATGTTTTGGAACTACACAAAAGTGGTAGTTGCACATGTGCTGAATACCTCTCAATTTTTCACTTTCAAATTATTCATTTTATGTCATGCAAATTTTATGTCAATAAAAAAGGGAGACAAAAAATGGTAGAGATATTTATTTTGTCACTACTGTATCTCCAGCTACTTTAAGCATACCTGGCATGCAGTAGGTATTCAATAAATATCATTGAATAAATGAAAAATAGCACCAGCCTTTTAAGCCCAGAAATTGTCTTTCATAGCCATAATTAGAAAAGTGTCTAAATTTGCCTCCAGAAAGAATTTCTGAACCCAGACATGGCTATAGTACAAATTAATCAGCTACAATTTCCCTAAAAGATAGAAATAGGCACAGATCTTAGAAAATATCTTTTTGTATTCTCTGTCATCCTTACTTTTTCTATAAAGCTGAAACTGCTGACTAGGGCTAACCAAGATGCCTGACATCCCATCTTACTACCCAGTATACCCCAAGAAGCGTACCTGACTATTTACTATAAAGGACACTATGCGCAGCAAAGCTGAGCTGTTATGTAAGCCACTATGCGTGTTGTGGATTAACTTTGTCAAGAGTTATATGGGTAAAATAAGGCAGAACATAGCAAGAGAGTTATTCAAAATACATAGAGATAAACATAGCAGGAGCCTTGATTAGCTTCCATTCTTTTGTTTTGTATTGTTCAGCATTTATGATGTATCAGGCACTCTAATTGGTACTTTGAACACATTATGTAACTGAATATTTACCCTGGTATTCCTATTTTTAGGTGGGGAACCTAAGGCTCATAGAAGTTATGTAATTACCCTAGGGTCACACAAGAAGAGGCAAAGCAGGTACTTGAACTAGATGCTCAAAAAATGAGTGTTGACTTCCTTCTGTTTTTGCCAGTGTCCTTCCTTACAAAGCAGAGTTCATGGTAACTAGCAGCCATGCTGCTCTTATGCTATTGGTTTCTTGATCATAGTTGCTAAGACTTCAAGTTTAAACAAATCACAGGGAAGGTCTCTGATTGCATTAGCATGGGTCACATGCCAACCTCCAGGTCAGGAATACTGTGACCAGATACTTTCATTTCCAAAAGAAATGGGAGGACTGTTTTGACATTAAAACAAATATATTCTGCCATCTCACATATGTCTTAGGTTCACATATGTCATTTAAAAGACATCTCTGAAATAATATCATCTACTAAAACATCATACAGCATGATAGAGAAACGGTCTGCTGTTCAGTACTAGTATAATGAGGGGGTGCTAGTCCATTGGCAGGCAACATGATGGGATAGACTAAAAATCAGGGTGCATTAGATCTAAGTCCCAGCTTAGTCTCTCTGTCTGCATCCTCAAGTCGGCCCAATCAAGCCTTTGATTTTCTAACTATAAATGCAGCAATTGTAATAAATATTTCTGAAAGGCTCTTCCAACTCTAGGTAGCAATGATTTTCTTGGTCAAATCTTGAATTTTGGAGGAAAATTCCTAGATAGCCATGTATGGGAAAAGAGAAGCATTTTACTGTTGTTTTCAATCTACATACCTCTTTTCTAATCTTTGTTTGGCCTTGCAGTGCTGGTTTTGCTTCTAGGGTCATAAATCCTCTAGTTTTAAAGTCTGATTTTTCATAGTGTTCACAGGGAATGTGTGTGTCGAGTGTAATGCCCAGCTTAACCCAGCCAGAACACTTCAGAGTTGGAAAATGAAAGACCGAGTCATAGTTCAGTGAATTGACTCTGTATAATGGAAACCAGGATAAAAATACAGCTTTTAGCTTTTTCTGAGTTAACATCATGTTAAAGTAGTAGAAATTTGGTAATTTTCAGTTACATTTGATTGGTGTAGATGAGAGTTTCTTACCTTTTACAACCTATACTCCCTTTTGATAAACCTAGTAAATATGCAACATCAGCCCCCAGAGCTTCTGAAACACACCCTTGGTTAGGGGCAGTGGGACAGGGCAGCTTTCCACTCTTCTTCCTTCTCACTGCTGAGTCACTGAATATAGACTCAGTCTTCTGTATCTGACTATATGGCAACACTTGTCAAACATTCTCTCAATTATATTTCAAAAATGGTAAGTTTTTTAAAATTTCTAACAGTTAAACTACAATATTGGCCATGCTTTTACAATCTCCCCATCCACTTCATTGTCCCATCCATGGAGAAGAGGGTATGATTTGCACCCCCCTACTGCAGGGAAGAACTGTCCTGTAGTTGAGGACCACAGGTATAGCACACTTACTAATAATTCTCACTTATTGCAAACTTTTTTCTTGATATGTTGTTATTGTGTAACTTCCTCAAGGTCATTTCTTAATATCAGTTCCTTCGTTTGTAAAAGACATACAGTGAAACTTCATAAGGTTGTTGTGAAAATTCCTGGGATCATTTATGGAAAGTGTTTGGCACAGTGCCTGAGATACAGTAAGTGCTCAATGAATGTTAGATAATGACAATTAGAGCTTCTGTGGGATGTCCTATAAAATGTACACTATACAATGCCATAGGTTACAAATCAAAATATTATGTAAATGACTGCCTCTGGAATTATGACATGTAGGAAATTTATATATAGATCTCTATCTATTCCTAGTGAATGCTGTAATTTCCCAAACACAGGGTGTCTGATTTACCAAGACTCGTTCTCTGCTCCTGCTGTATAATATCATCTGCACAGACAGGAAGTTCCAACCAGCCAAGTATGCAGTATCAGGCCAGCAGGATCAAATCCAAATGATCTCCCAAGCCAGCTCTTGCAAAGGAACAGCATTTATGACCCAAACGAAGGGAGTATGGAACTGAAGCATTCAAGAAAGGCCATGTGAGGTCTTCTGCAAACTTTCTAGACTCCCAAGGAAAGAGTTTATGTCATTTTAAATATTGGATGTTTAGATTAGAATTACCCTGAGAACAACATGCCACTATTATTGTAAAGACCAGTGCCCAGAGGAGAGAAGCTCTATCTCTGTTTGTTTAGACTTGAAGTAAATGTCGGCCCTGAAGCCCGTAGACTGTTAAGTGTTTCATAACCAGGGGATGCTTCAGTTCATGCAGGAGACGTGTGACCACAAAAACAATATGAAATGATGGAACAAGTAGAGGAAGCAGAATCTGGAAAACTTACACTTCGTCACGGGCTCCCTAGCCATGTGTTTTATGGCATGAAACACTCAAGGCAGAAAGTGGCATTAAAGAAAATAAAGGGGTCTGTGACCAAATAATATTAGTGCAGAGGATTCTAACTGGGCTACCTAGTTAGAGAAGATCAAATACCTCCAACTAGTGGGAAGTGCATTTCCCAGATGCATTACTCCCAGATGCCTAAATTAACATGTGATACCACAATGGCACCTCTCAATTCTCTTTTCTACTTCCCAATTTGTTGTTACCCAATGAATGGCAAGGTTGGTCTTTCTCAGCAGGAAATACCTAAGCCATTCAATGCATTTCAAAGGACATTTGTTGCTTACCTGGTATGTGCTAGCCAAAGGGGTAGGAATAGATCAAAAATAAAAAGTATATGTCCTCAAGGAGCATTCAGTCAGAAAACTAACATAAAAAAAGTGTTATGAAAATGTACTCTAATGCTGATGCTAACATAGTCCTGCCAGAGTGATGGACAATAAGAAAGAGAAAAGAAAACACAAATGATCAATTTATACCTCTATTAAATGAAGTCTGAAGAATCTTATGACACCAAAAAGTTTGGATTAAGGCAGAATTTTTTGTTTAGAGAAAAGATATTGCAGGCATTTCCAAAGGAGATGTTCATCAGTTGTTTTACAAGAAATTATCTTTTTCACTTGCAAAGTAGCAATTTACATCTATGGAGTAAAATCACTTTGCCTGAGTCATTACATCCATGAGGAATTAGTTGATGAATTAGAAAATCATGATTTAGTGGCAGCTAATTTATTTAGTGAACTCAATTTATTTGGGAGGAAACACATCCTGATAAAACTTTAAAAAAAAATCTTTACCACCTTGGCCATTGTGGCTAAATTTTTTGGAGTATCATCCTGTAATTGAAAGGTTGCATGTTAGATTCCTGGTCAGGACATATATCTAGGTTGCAGATTCAGTCCCCAGTTCCGGAACCTACAGGAAGGAACCAATCAATGCTTCTCTCTTGCATCAATGTTTCTCTATCTCCCCGTTCCTTTTTCTCTAAGAAGCAGTGCAAAAATGTCCTTGGGTAAGAATAAAAAAAAAAATAATTCCCTCCAATCTCATTCCCTAACCACATGATTTCATCCTACAAAAATAATTACCAGTTTCAAATGTGAATAGCAAAAATGGTTGAATTTGTACCTGAGTAAAGGAAAGATTATCCTCTTAATATAATAAGTTCAGCATATTTTAAATAGTGATCTAATTAAGAAGACAAGATTGGAAAATTAAAAGTAAATTTATCAATTCCAGGTTTGGATAAGGAATGGAAAATATAGCTTCTTTGTGCCCCTAGAACACTCATTGATTTTGCTTGCTTTTAGACTCCATGTTGTTTTTGACTGGGGCCCCCAAATTATTTTAAGAGTGTATGCACAGTTTATACACAGATTCACAGAGCTTGCCTCCTTGTGCTTTGGTAGAAGAGCAGAACCTATTTCCTTCCCTGTGGACCAAATCTTGTACTTTGTGATCTGAAGAGATCAGAGAGAGAAAGTCAGGCAATCAAACCATCAGCTAACCACCTTAAATAAAAACAATTACCATTTATCAAGCACCTACTATTGGTCAAGTAGTTTTACTTATTTAGTTATCAATGTAAAGCTGTGTGGGAGTATCATTAGTTCCATTTTACAGATAAAGGACAATAACTTGCACAAAGTCAATGGCCAATAAATGGCAGAGGAGGATTGGAAACTATGTCTGATAACTCTGTGGAAACATAATTAAGTAGGTAGAAGCAACAGGATTTACATCCAGGTTTATTTCACTCCCAAGCCTGGCTGGCCCTTGAAGGAAATAAACCTCAACTGCATTGAGTCTCTTCAAGATACTACTTAATATTTGCTTAGAACAAGAGTTTTCTGTTATAGGACAGCAAAGATACCACTAACATCTACAGTGTATCCATTATGTTCAAGGTCTCATGTCTTGGGAAATCATGGGAAATATGAACACAAGGACAGGGGCTCTATGGCTTGTAATCTAGTCAAAGAATGAAATAACCATAGATCAATGACCAGCTAGCTACATACATGTACATAAGGGATGAAGTGAATTCATTTATTTATTCATTCAATAAATATTCCGTGAGTGCTGCTTTTTGAGCATGTGGTCTTGTGTTTATTCATCTGAAAAATAAGGACAATAATTTTCTTGCCTGCTTCCCCAGGCAATTGCAAGGACTCTATTAAGGAATGTGTGAAATCACTTGGATGACTATAAAATGCCCCACTACCACACATTTATTACTGTGAAGCAATTCCACACAAGGGTTCAGGACTTCTAGAGTTTGAATTCCACTGTTGGTGACTTAGGGTATGTGTGCCCTTGCAATAAACTCCCATCTCAAGGTAATCTGAGCAAATGCTGGTTTCTTAACCACAAAAGTGCAAGATGAACACTCATCAGGGGATGTATGAGCTCAGTCCTCTCTGCCACTCACTGCTGTGAGTGTATCATTGAAACTCTGAATTTTGGTATCTTCACAGATAAAATGGGGGTATTAATATCAGTCTCATACAGTCACAATAATTAAATGAGAATATGGATATAGCATTCTTATGCATTGGAATTGCTCAATAAATTGTGTTAGTGGTATGATGGGAATGCATGGCTCCTGACATTAAGAATGCACTGCTCTATTTCTATTTTTTACCATCTCTTTAAACTTGAGTAAATGAAGGTAATCTTGGGAAAGCTGGAAAGAATGCATACAGCATAGCTAGCTTTCATCACCTCTCACGTTCCTCATCACCTTCTCCTTGTTAACTGCTGTCTCATAACAAGATAGAAAGGCAAAGTGCTGGTTATTCCAGATGGTCCCTGTGACTCCTTTCTCAACCAAGTCCAAGGCCTCCTGTGGGGCACGTCCAATCGCTTCCTCCTGAGGTCCCCTCGAAGAAGAGTCCGGGCCAATGCTCTCTCATATGTCCTATTACTGATCCTTGAGAAATGCTCAAGCTTATTCTGGAAATACAGGCCCATATCAGCATAGAGTAGTTGGTTGACTCTTCTTTGGCCTTTGGATTTCCTGAGCCACAGTCCCCTTAGTCAGGATTTTTTCAGATGACTAAAAACACTAGTCATCTAAGTCTCCCTGACACAGGGGACACATTTCAAAGCTCTCCAAATGCCTCTGGAAAGCTCTTTTCACCAGGCTTTTCATTAGACCAAGGATCGGCACACTTCTGTAAAGACCAAGGTGATAAATAGTTCAGGCTTTGCAGTCCAGTCTCTGTTGCAACCACTCAGCCCTCCTTTGTAGTGTCCAAGCAGCCACAGATGGCACATGAACAGATGGGCATGGGTATATTCAGTAGCGCTTTATTTATGAACACTGAAATTTGAATTAAAGGTAACTTTCATATGACAAAAGATATTTTTTATCCCTTCCAACATGTTTCACATTTTGTAAATGTAAAAACCATGCTGAGTTCATGACTGTACAAAAACAGCCAGTGGGCCAGATCTAACCTGCAAGCCATAGTTTCCTGACCCTTGGGTTAGTTGGTAGAATTCTGACCACCAAAAAAAGAAAAGTAAAGAAAAAGAAAAATGAGGAGTTACATAGGACACACCAACTCTCACCCTAAAAAAATCTCTTCACCAATCTGTTCTCACAATCTCACTTGCCACACTCTGGCCTCTTTTGAATCCTCAAAGACAGGGCATGGGAGAGGGTGACAGATTTAGCAGTCTGTCAAGAGTGCTAAATCGGTTTACTGGACTTTAAAAATAATCTGTGTATGTAGATTTGTCTTACCTTGCTCTTTTGAACCTGTTATACACCTGACACCTCAATTAAAACTGAGACAGAAATAGTTCTGTTCTGAAGTCTCCAAGCAAGAGCCATTACTGTTATTGTCATCATTATTGTCTAGAATCTCTGGTTACAAGGCAAAAAAGAAATATACTCAAACAGAGTAAATGCTGGCAAATTCCATTTTCTTCTATTTCCTTGCTAATGCTGCTGATTCAAAGTAATCAGGAAGAAGCAAATTTACTCTATTTACCTATCTTGGCTTATCTTCTCTGTCCTAGAAGAGGTATTTTCCTCCCATTTTTGATTCAGTCATTCTTTGAGACACTGGCTTTGTGACATCTTTTAAGTTCTGAATTTTTGTCCACAGAAGTAGAATCTGGCACTAGAATCAGTTGTCATAATTATTTATGGGACCAAGATATTTCAACTTCATGTGGACTCATTTTTGCACATTTTCAACAGCAAACTGGTTTCAAGCGTAGAGGGTGGGGCAAAGGTTGGTTTACCATTGTGAGCATGAAATAGAGTTTATTGTGTTATTTATTCATTATTATTTTCCATATGAATAACTATAAACCTAATTTTGACCCACTGTGTGTTGAAGTATGTGTGTGAAGTAGGAAATGTGTGTGTGTATGTATAACAACACACTTATACATACACACACACACACACACACATACACACACACACTCCTGTGGAGGCCGTTTTTGCCAAGTGGACACATCAAAATCAAGCCTCTTTCAGCTTTGATCATGTTTTTAAACTTGGAGACTATAGGATTTATACTAAGCAAAAGGAAAGCTTAACTTCAGGTAAAAATGATAAAGTGTGGGTTTCTTAAGCAACCTCATTTTCCTTCTGGAAGCATTATTCTGTTGTAATAAATCTGTAGTACATAACATTGATATTAATGTGCATAATATCAGGGGACAATTTCTCAGCCACATTTTTATATGAATACTCATACTTTAGAGCCATACAAGATCTGCCTTCTGACAAGTTCTAAGCACTGAGGACACATGACCTCAGTAATTTGCTCCACATCTCAAGAGAGTCAGAAGAGAACAGAAATACTTTTTATTCCATTTTGCAGGTGACAAAGCATGCAAAACCCCAGAGGGGTTTTGACTGAAAAAGGAGCACATAGCCCATAAGAGGGGGCTGCAAACATTGCTTCATTTACTGATCCACTTGTCCTTTCCTTTAGGTGATCATGACTGCTCCTCCAAACAGGGCCATCGAACATTTCTCATGTGTGAATGGACTTAATACAAAGTGTTTTCTAAAATTTTATTAACATTCCAAACCTTTGAAGCAATAACAATAGTTTCCCAATTAGAATCAGAATTTTCAGGCCCAAAGAGATCCCAGGGATAATAACATTCTGCTCATTTATTTTACATTGGGGAAATGGGGGAATAAAAGATGTTCTCAGGTTATCTACCTAATTGGAGGCAGAAAAACCAGGTCTCCTAACATTCTGTGACATTTTCACTGGACTCAGGCTGACAAATACATTCCCCTTTCAGTACCAGTATCAGGCATCAATAACAGATCCCACTACACTTGGCTGCCAAGCATAGTCGCAGCCTCAGAGTCACTCCTAACATAGCACCCCAAGCAGTCATAACTAAATTACTCAGAGTAGACACTAGAAATAAAACTGTTTTACCATCCATAATATAAAATACTAAATATAATTTTTAAAGCTACTGATTATTTATAAGCATATAGTACATGCCAGGCATAGTACACATAGTATTCAACTGCAACCTCACACCAACCCTATAAGATTGGCACTATTGGAGATAGAAAAACTGAAATTCAGAGAGATTATATAACTTACTCAAGGTCACACAACCAGTAAGTGGCAGAGCAAAGATTTGAATCTAGGTCTTTAAAAATTCATGTGTACAAATATATAGTTATATATATATTTAATACTCACCTAAGGCTATGCTCTTTAATTTTAGAGAGAGGGGAAGGGAGAAGGGGAGGGAAAGAAACATTGATTGATTGCCTCTTGCACATATCCTGACTGAGATGAAACACACAACTCAGGCATATGCCTTGACCAAGAATCGAACACACCACCTTTTAGTTTTCAGGACAACACTCAACCAACTGAGCCACACCAGCCAGAACCCTTGCCCATTTTTTAATCTGGTTATTCATTTTCTTGCTATTGAATTGTTTGAGTTCCTTATATATTTTGAATATTAACATCTTGTGATACACATGGTTTACATATATGTTCTCCCAATCCATAGTTTGTCTCTTCTTTCTGTTGTTTCCCTTGCTGCACAGAAGCTTTTTGGTTTGATGCAATTGGTTTGTTATTCCTTTTGTTGCTTGTGCTTTTGGGGTCATATCCAAAAAATAATTACCAATGTTCAGGAGCTTTTTTCATATATTTTCTTCTAATATTTTACATTTTAAAGACTTAAATTTAAGTCTTTAATTCACCTGAGTTGATTTTTGAATTAAGTCTTTAATTCACCTGAGTTGAAATGATGAGTGCAATTTCATGCCTTTGCATCATATTACTCCCTTTTGAATGCAGTCTTCATGTCATCTTCATCCCATTTTTTTCCTCTTCAATTATCTTAACTTTGGATAGGTGGGGTTCTTTTGCCTTGCTGAATTTAACAGTAAGATCAGATGGTCCAAGTTCACTGAGTTAGAAACGCAAAGCATCTCTATCTTTGTAATCTCCCCTCAGTTGTAACTTGCTGCAGGTTAGAAATGACCTTTCTCTGAAAGGCCTATTTGGTAAAACAATAAACTCCCTTTCGTTAGGGATTTGTTGTGGTCCTGCCAGCCCTCACCCCACAGCTCACCTTATCCATTTTCAAACCTCTTATACCAACTCCTCTGCTTCCCTGTCCTTACATGAACATGAACGAATTCAGCCCTGCTATGTTTGGCATCCTAAATGCAACTGGAGCCAAACCAAAATAAAGCATTCCAGCATTTTCTAGCAATTCACCAGCAAAAATATTGAGAAGGATTTATAGTAATTTTCAGTTATATGTAAATGCCACCAGGGTAGCTTAAGAAACAAGGCATAAATTCTAGAACCCTATGGCTTTATCTTCCTAAATCAAAAAATATATAATAAAGACCTGGGAGAACTAGAAGTTACCCTTCCTATGTGTCTCTTTTGGTGTTTCTAACTTAATGGTCCACCCAAGTCCACAAGGGTAAAGTTCAAGGAAGATCACAACAAAATGGCCCTTTCTGAGCAGAAATATAAATCCTTTGAGACGATCTTTCCTCATCGATAATGGCCAGCCTCTAGTGACCCAGCTTGGCTCCTAAATTAGAACCTAAGAATTCCCAGTAATGCCTCACAATATCAGCACATGGCCTTGACCTACTTAGTAACAAAAAGGACCCAGTTTTTAAACAACATTGGTCTATCTTTGTAGTTTCTATTTGAAGTCAAGTCAAAAAATGGCCTCCAAAGGTGCTCTTGAAAGAGTAAACTGCATTTATTTTCCTGGTAGAGCAGATGAAAAAAACTATGTTGGTTTTGCATATTGAAAGCTGAGATTCTAGTCCCTCTGGCAGAAGTCAAACCATTGGCCTATTTCTAGACTGTTTTTGAACAGTTTCAGATGCCCAGTTATACCTGGTTTCTTAGAAAGAGAAATGGACTCCAGGCCCCCAAGTGTACTGACTGTGACTGCTTGCTTTGCCAATGTAAAACGGAAGCTTTTACTGAGAAGAGTTCATCCTATCTGAAGGTGCAGATTCATCAGTAAACAGTTAACTCTGCATCTTATTAATACAGAGAGGTATTTAATGTAAACTCTGAATTATTCAAAGCCTGTGTGGTATTTAGAAACACAGCTGCACCTCCAGGTGTCATGTTGAATTTTCCTTGTTTGGTCTCCATCAAAATCATGTAGCAGTAATGTGTTAGGAAAAAAAGGTAAATAGTTCTTGATTTCATAATTTTTATACAGCTGTGTTTGTAAGCACATAGTTGTTTGGGTATGCAAATGCCATTTGAGATTCTTTGGTTCATTTGTGTGGCTGCCATCACTTAAAAAGCATGGTGTCCATGTAGACAAACTGCAAGTGAAATTTGATCAATATAGACAGCATATTTAAATAATCAAAGTTTATAATAAGTGCCATAGGAACCCTATGCAGACATTGTATTAACACTTAGAAGAGAGACAGAGACAGAGAGAAGCGGGAAGGATCTCCCTACCGTTTGCCTTCAATGATGCTGAAAGACTTCTCAGAGGGCAGGGCAGTGGAGGTAGAGATCCACTGGTCTTTTACCAGGCATAGATGACAGAGGGGACATTCCCCCAAGGACATTTTAAAAGCAAAGGTTTAATAACTCCATGTAACTGATATGATTGCATCTCCATCTTCTTCTTCCTAGGTTTTTTTTTTTCTGTTTTTTCTTTCTATAATCTAATATCCTTCCTATACCCTCATATCCATCCTAAATCCTAATTATGAGAGTTCTGCCCTTGTGGGCAAAGACCACGTTTGTGTTCTTCATGACTTTTTATACACTATCATTGTGCTAGAGTATGGTATGAGTTTAGTGAATATTTATTGAATTAAAATTTTGTCCTCAACCTACTTTTCTTCCCTTCTTTTCCTTTCCATTCCCAGCCTATAAACTATTCTTGTCTGTTTCTTATCCACTGGCATTCACCATGGCTCATACATGAAACGTGGTCCACACACCTTTGATGGAGGGATGGATGGAGCAACTTTGTGACACTGGAGGCAGGAACAGTGGCCACAGCTCTGTAAATACACTCACTTTGTTATATTAAGTATTGTTCTATGAAAAACATTTGATTTGGTGAACAGAATTATAATACCCATCCACAGGGCTGAATGTTGCCTGTGTGTTATCTGATTTAATCATCCCAACAACACTACAAAGTCAGGACTACCACCTTCATCATGCTATAGATGACAAAAGTAAAGCTCAGACAGGGGAAATCACTTGCCCAAGGTTCACTGATATTGTACACGGGGATTCGGGAATTGCATTCTGCACGCCTCACTTCAGATCATGAGTCCTTAAATTTGTTCAACAGTGAAGCCATTATTTCAAGATTCTATTTCATTCCATAAAAAAAGAAGGTCCTGGATAGGCCTCTCCTTGGAGGTACCTCCCACCTGCATATAGAGCAAAGAAAGAAGAGCAGAAGAAAGAAGGTGGAAGGAAAGGCAGAACAGATGAAAAGCTTCAGTTAAGGGCTGGAACTGGTTCATGTATGCATCAATTTTCTCTGGACAGTTTTGTTCTTACTTGAATTGTTTCCCTATACATGTAACTGCTTAGAGAACACAGTAGTATTGGAAATTCAAGTTCATTAAGTGAAGTCCAAATGAGAAGGCAAAAGTTGTTGGGGAATTATTGTAGAGCCGTCTCTGAAGGGCTTTTGCTGATCTGCTCTGTGGTTATTCCCACCACTGCTTGCCAACTTCTGAGTGAATAATGGAGAACTGCCTATAAATACTTTCTCTCTCTCAGCTTCTGATAAGGCAGTGGTATTCCCAACAGTGCTGAGAAACAGCCTTAGTGAATAGAAAGTTTTGGCTTCAATTGTCAGCCAGGTATGCAGCCAACTATGATCCCATCCCCTCTGAATATCCATTTTGGCTAATACCTTGGTTGTCACTGAACACTTGGCAGAGGTTTTGGAACCAGATAACTGGATGGGAAGTCTGCCTTGCAGCAAATGGAGAGGTGGAAAGACAAGAAGATGTTCCATACCTGTCCACACTAGGAGTTCTACGAAGGTTTGCTTGGACTTAGACACTCAGGTTTTGAGGTCTCTGTCTGAAGAGATGAGGACTGGGGAGTCTCAAACAAGAAATTTTTGTGAATTTAAGTTGGAAATGTTTTAGTACGTTATAAATTTAGTAACTTTGTAAATGAGGGAACCAAAAATATGTCTCTAGCAAGAATGTTTTGTTCTTTTAAATAAAGAAGAGAAAATAAAGCCCAAAATACATTAAGAAATTTTTAAATTCCAACTTGAAAGTAGGAGATAGCTATTAATTATTTTGTAAAAGCATATCTCATTTTCAGAAATAAATAGAATGGATTTTTTCTCTTTCTGACTTCCCCACCCCATGTCTGATCTATCTCGATTCTTTTCCATGTCTTTCATGGCATTACTAGTAAAATCCTTTCTTACAGTCTGACCTTCCTGCCAGACAAATCAATGCCTTGTATTTCTCTGCCTCCACAATGGCCTTGCTGCACCGAAAGGAAAGTCACTTTGAGAAAAGGGCAATGAGAGTCCCTGCACTGAGCCCAAAATTCTATTACTATTAAGTTTAACTGTTTATAAAATTACTGCCACTCAAATTTCTGTCTGGAGGCTGAGGGGGCTGCATGTACCATGTGGAGAAATAGCCTCTTAAGCCTGCCACGTTCCCTGCTCCTGCCTACGTTACTCCACAGGAGATGGAAGCCCTGAGTAGAAAAGGACCAGGTCATGACAGAATGGAGGTGCCCTGAGGTTCAGTGGGTATCCCAAGGCCATGAGTACACAGATGAGAAGGATTTGGACGTTTATGCTGCTTTGCTTCCAGAAATCTAAATATTTTGAGATGTGGAAGAGAGGAAACTGGAATGGAAAGGAAGCAGTCCTATTTCAAACCACCCATTATGCTACTACAGAGTGAACTTCCACAAAAGCAAACATGATCAGCCCCTCCACAGCTTAAAACTTTCAAAGCTCCTCTTGACTTCTGAATAATCACAATGTGGCCAAGCCTGCTTCTCTGGTACAGCCATTACTACAGTTCTGCACACCCCAGCTGGACCAGAATGCATGTGCTTGCATATCTTCCTGTCTGGGCTCAAGGGATCCTCCTGCCTTAGCTTCCCCTGACTCACCAGCCTTGTTTGGTTAACTCCTCCTTAGGCCTCAAGTCAACTCTGGCATTATCTCCCCAGTGCTACCTCCCCAGATCCCACCACCACTCTCATATCTGGGATATGTACTGTGGTCTATGTCAAGGATTGGAAAGCGTTCTCTAAAGATCCAGACAGTAAATATTGTAGGCAACCCAATTCTGCCCTTAAAGCATGCGAGTCTACACAAATGAGCAAGATTGTGTTCCAGTAAAATTTAATTGAGCAAAACAGATGGTAGGCTAGATTTGGCTCATGGGCTGTAGTTTGCCAACCTCTAATCTACATGCCCTTAGTTTCTTTAGTTTACCAAGACCCTAATCAGAGACCATGAGCACCTTGGGATAAAGGCTAAGTCTTAATTTCTGCATTGCCAATGCCTAACCCAGGGCCCAAGGCAAGCATGGTACATGGTAGACAGCAGCTGAGCACATGAATGCACATTCTATGACCACTTCACTCTTCCACAACCAGTCCTTTCTCTGTAAAACATGACATAAAATTTTTTCTAAAACAGTAAAGCTGTCTTTGGATTATGGCAGCAGGGGGTAGATTAGTTAGAGAAACTTGTCTTTTTGTGTCCTCTCAAGGGGAAATAAGGACACAGGAAATTTCTTCCTTTCAGATCTTTATGCTCTGAATAGCTGGCTCTTCTGAAGATTCTAGATTACACTTCGTAAGCTTTCCAGCCCCCAGAGTGCTGGCAGGGTCTGTGGAGCATCATTCTTCGGCCTGCACGCTACAACCATCAGCAGCCTGACCCCTCCAGTTTCTTGCTGAGACACATTCTGTCCATTGCAGCTATGTGTCCAGCAAGCCAGGGCAGTTCCTAGGCAAGGGTTACTGGCTGTTTCTCTAAAGCAGCGACAACTTGCCATGGTATTTGGACAGCTCTGAGTAACTCCAGGGATTTTACAAAGAGCAAGGGAATTCCCTTCCTTCCCCCAGTAGTTCACAAACAAATGAATTTTTAAATGCTCCAAATCTTCAATAACTATCACGATCACCATGAGGGCAAAGGCAAATATGTTTTGGCTGCAGGTGTTTGGAGAGGTAGAACAAAGGAAAAAGGGACTGGCAAAAATGAAAAGTAAAACAGAAAAACACAGTGAACTTTTGCTTTTTTTCCTGACCAGTCCACACAACCTTTCCTCTGGTGTAAGTACCTTTGTTTTCATGTAGAGAACCTCCTCTTTCTCTCTCTCAGTTCACATCGTCTGAGATAAGGCCAAACACTATGATCTGAGGGTGGAGGGTGGATGTACTCTATAGTGGATGCACTATGATACTCCATAGAGACTATCCATAGAGACTATCTCAGAGGGATGGGACCGTGACTCATGTCAGGCCAACCCAAACCACTGCTGCTACTTGTGATGGAAATCCTGGGGAGAGGTCAGTGATCTGAGAGGAAAATACATGTCAGAAACAACTGTCATCCATTTTATCAACAGAAAGGGATGCAGAGCTGACAGGATTCTAATGACTCTGCTTGAGCCCTTAATCCAGCCTTAACTAGAACTTAACATCCCCCTGAAATTTTCAAGATTGTAAACCCAAAAAAAAACTCCCATTTTTGTGTAAGTCAGTTAAAGTCAGATTTCCAGCTCTTGTGACTGAAAGAATCCCAAAAGAATACTTACCTGGCAGGGGAGATACCATGATCATGAAAGAATCCCAAAAGAAGTTTCTATACACTCAAAGTACTTAGGACAGGCTGTTAAAACTTACAAAAATTTAAGGGTTCCTCATCCCAGGAATGGGATTCTCTGCCCTGAGTTTAGCTAGTATTTTATCCTGACATCTGCTCTTGTGATGAGCCAACATGTAGCTGATGACCCACTTCCTTGCATTGGGTCATTTTTAGAGCCAAAGAGGAACTGAAGACAATTTGAATTCATGAATTTAAATATGGTAGGTTGGCCTCCACTGATGAATGGCACTTGTTTATCAATGGTGGATATTTCCCTTTAGGGTCATTGAGCAGTAAAGCTGGAAGTGACCTCAGACCATCTGGTCTGGCCTCTTCATTTGATAAAGAAGGAATCTGAGGTCCAATGCTTACTGAAGCTACAAACATGATTTAATGGCCAGTCCAGCATTAGAATCCAGGTCTCCTGACTCTCACCTCTTTACTCCACTGTGTCTGTGGCCCTACCCTTATCACCCATACTATTACTCCACTTATGAGGGAATATGGCAATTTCCTTGAAGAAAGATAGCACCTGTAACTGTGTGCTCAGAGAGGTGTCTAGTGAGGTGGAAAGAAAGCTGAACTTGGAGCCAGGAAAGGTATTCATGACCTTGGACAAGTATTTGGTCCTCTGAAGACTTGGTTTCTTTATTTGGAACATGGGGGACAGAACCAGCCCTTTTCAGCTCACATAATGTTGTGATGATCAAGTGATAGGGTGTGTATAAATGTGCTTTATATACTGTAAAGTATGATTCATTCATTCAACAAATTATTGGAGGCCTACTCTGTGCTCAGTTCACATAAAACCATTAATAAAACATTAACCCATACTCATATGAAGCTTATAAATATAAGCATGGGGACACAGAATAAATAAAACAAAAATAATTGTTAAGTAAGAGGGGATAGGGCAAGGAAGTAAAATAAAGCAAGGAAGAGGTTCAAGGGGTACAGATATAACCTGGCTGGGCAGGGGAGCCTCACTGAGGAGGCAACAGATGAGCAACATCCTTGTCAGGGAGAAGAAAGGAACAGACCTGAGAATGGGGGGTGCAAACTTCAGGCCCAGCAACAATTGTTTGAGCACAGAGGTGGACGTCATACAAACCTGCTTTGTGAAACAAATCATCCTGGGAAATCGCAGTTTCCTCAAATGCATTCCAACCTTCTATATCTCTTTGGTCAACTGGTAAGCTGTGCTTAAATGTTTATCTGGTTGCGCTTATCAAAGTGGCAAAAAATAATAGGCAGAAGTGAACAAAAAGAGTTGAAGGATCAGGGAGTATAAATTGGGACACTGTCTTGAAGGAAATTTAGCAGTATATTATTTATATCCTTCCACTCAGAATTTGTACTTCTGCTTATTTATACTAAGAAAATACTGTAATTAAGGATATACACAATGGCTACACAAATGTTCATTTATCTCAGCATTATTTATAATAGTTTAAAATTTAAAACAACCAACTGTGTGGAATTGGCAATTAACTATGGTGTTTCCACAGAAAATTCCCAAAATGCCTTAATTTGGGATGACTTGGTTCATGGACCTATTGCTGAACTATGGTTCTATGCAACCATTAAAAATGATGTTGTACATATTTGTCCAAACACTATGTACTTAAAATGGGTAAATTTTACTGTCTTTGAATGGTGTTGTCAATGAAGTTTACTAAAACAAAATAAAAGATAAAGTGGTTTTGTTAACATGAGGGATTTCTATATGGTCCAAAAATGAATCACATCATGGCTGTACTACACGACCTAGCATATGACTCATGTGAACAAAAGGAAGTGCAGAAGAATCTACTCCAAAATATTAAAATATTTTCTGAGTAGTGGGCTTACCAATGATGCTTATTTTTTTTAATTAAGTAATTTTTACTGGAAAAATTATAACATGCTATTGATTTTTTTAAAAATCACAGTACAAATAGAATACCAAATAAAACAGGTCTTTTTCCTTTAAGTAATCACTTTTTATAGTTTTTGGATATTCTTCCAAAATGTGTTTTGGATACACAAGCATATATATGAGTACCTGAGGTTTTCTTGATGTAAATAAGCTTTTTGAGAACACAAATAGAAGTGAACTAAATACACTATTCTGCACTTTGCTTTTTTCCTCCTTTTTAATTCACTCTAAATATCTACAATTCAGCTTAGCACTTATACAGAAATCTGTCATCTTTTCAAATAACTGAAAATTATTCTAGTACAGAAATGTCCTATAGTTAATTTAATCAACCCCATACAAATGAACATTTAGAAGGTCTTAACTCTTGCAAATCTCAAATACCGGCATTCTCTTTCTTTAAAGTGCCTCTAAGGCACATATGTAGATATTTTTCCATGATCAATGCCTGAAAATGGAATTGCTAGGTCATAGGGTATATATATTATTATCTTCATTGTGTATTTCTATATTTAATATTTTCTAAAATTACATAATGCAGGAGTATTTTTTAAAAGTAAATTATTTAAAAATGGCATTGGAGAGCCCACAGTTCTTTAGTTCTTTCAAAAATCCTCATTAAGTGCAACTATTGTTCATTTGACCCTTCAAGAGAAGGAGCACTGTTCTGGACTTGAGGTGCGATGCCCAAGGACATATTCTTATGATTTTGCTGAATTAGAGAGGATGATGGCTGGAATCTGAAACAACGGCCTTAGTATACAGTCTATCTTATTGTGCTAGAAAATCTCAGGCCTCCTTCCCAGAGATGGGCACCTATTAATCAAGCAGCCAACAAAGACAAGCAGTTGGCTGAAGGAAACTGGAATGTATCTCTGATACCTTTTGTCATCAAAATACCCTGAGAGAGGCAAAATGGTCAAGGACCCATAAAACTTTCCTAGCCTGTTAAGAATGGCATGGCAGTCTTGGTGGAGGCTAAGAACAGAAGAGGTCAATTTGCCAGAACAAGAAAGGAACATGGTTGGACTGAAATTCCAAAGCTTTTATTGTCCAGGCAGAATAGCTTAAGGTCATTATACAATCTGATTGCCAAGCAGTGTAAGTGAGCCAGGGCTGAAGCAACATATAAGTGACAGACAGACAATTTTCATTGTAGCTGGCATCTCAGTAGAAATCTGTTAAAGTTGTGTTCAAGGGTAACATCAGGAAAGGGCATTAAAACAGCTACCCAACAGGATGAAACAAAAGCATATTTGGCATGTTTACTCAATGGAAAAGAGGGCAAATGTTGGCAACTTTCTTCAAATGGCAGAAAGTGAGTTTCCTTAGAACATCAGACATAGGATTAAAGTACACTACAACAAATTATTTCCCACTCTTTCATATTCTTCTTAGGCTGATAACCTTATCCAGTTTGTTTAAAAAATATATTCTTTTTGCTTTGTGATAACACCCCTAAAAATAGTTTGGTTTGCAGTATGTTTACACTGATACCAGAAACTTATCTCAGAGAGTGAATTTATAAGATGAAATTACTCAGGTACTATATAAAACTTATTGAGAAGTCAAGAAGGAAGAGAGTAGCAAAGGTTTCAAAGCAAGTGATACAATGAACTTCAGATATGTATACATTTTCCTGTGCCTTTCAATACAAGAGCCACTGGCTATGTGTAAATATCTATATTTAAAGTAATTTAAACCCACTTTCTCAGTCACACTAGTCACATTTTAAGTGCTCAATAGCCATATGTGGCTACTGGCTACCATATTGGTCTAGTACATTTCTTTCTAGTAGCAGGTCTAGAACATTTCTTTCATCGTAGAAAGTTCTATTGGACAGAATTGGATTAGACCCTTGGAAATAACTCCCAAAGACTATTCTTTGACCTGTCCTATTTTCAGGAATCCCACCAGTACTTCTGAATGTCACCACTAGTCAGCTCTATCTTACTCTTTTGCTTTGCATGTAACTTGGTGAAATAATATGAAATAATTTCCCAAACTGGAAACTCTTGGAGAACACAGATGATGCCCTATCTTCCATGCCCAATAAATTCCTGGAGTATAGTAAGTGTTCACTAAATGTTATCAATTTGCTGACTGATTTAATAAAGAAGGGGTAAAAGAAGGGAGAAAGCATCTTACACTAGAACTAAGTTTAATTTTCTAGATAAAACATCTTACTAAAGAATAGACACCAAATCATAGATCAGAGTTTGAAGCAGGGAGATTGGGCATAAGGACAGTGCTGCCATCAATCCTTAGTATAGCTTCTTTAATTACACTTTTGTTTCCCAAAGTCTTTCCTGTCTAAACACTGGATTATTCTTCCCCCAGGAAAATGGAGAAATATTAGCCCAGAATACAATGAGTCTTTCTTTTTACCATAATCCTACTTTATTTTGTCCATACCATCTATCAACCTTCTTTACTTCAGCATACTTTTATAAAACAGTATAATCTCCCCAACTTCCAGATTCTAAGATGCCTCGTTCATGGTGGCATCCATAGAATCACCTTAATCTTAAGAAAACACTTTCCAAATCACCCTATTAGGCAGATTACATTTACAATGCTTTCCTATAGATATTGTAGATAATCTATGGAAGGTCTGTGGGCTTTCCTGGCAAGGAGGAAGCATGTAGTTCTAGAAGGAACGCAGGCCTTGCACTGTCTAGACATCGATTTGAATTTTGTCTCTGTTACTATACAAGTTATTAAATTTCTCAGTAACTCAGTTTCCTCTTTGGTACAACTAATTTTGGAGAATAATTGTTAAATCTCAAAATAATGCCAGCAATGCACTGCTACCTTCAAAGTGGCTAACCTGTAATAGCCCCTGAATAAATAATGGCTGCTCTTATAATTGTGATTGATAAATAACGTGTATCAAAAAACATAGCTTTCCTCACATGAACATTGTTTCTAACTTTGTCTTTAGATTTCAAATGCCAACTTACTTCTGAATGCTCCCATTACCGACCAATGAATGAAATCATTTGCTTTTGTTTCTTATCCATTGTTTTTCCTTAGATTGAGTGGCATGTTATGGTGGAAAATTCTAAAGTGATCCCCATGTTCTTCCTAGTGTTACCCTTATGACTACATGGTAAAGGGGATTTTGCTGATGTGATTAAGGTCACTGATCAGTTGACTTTGAAATAGGGAGATTATCTGGGTAGGCCTAATCCAATCACATGATTTCATTAAAAGCAGAGAGTTTTCTCCAGCTGGTAGCAGAAAGGGAAATCAGAGAGATTCAAAGGATAAAAAGGATAAAACTTCTAGTCAAGGTGGAGGTATAGGTAAACACGGCTTGACTCCTCACACAACCATATCAAATTTAAAACTAAACCATAGACCAAAGATCACCAGAACCATCAGAAATCAAGTTGAATGGAAATCTGAAAACTATGGAACTAAAGAAATCATGTCAATCCAGAAAGGTAGAAGATGCAGAAATGTGGAGACATGGAGCCATGGAATGGGTGGGTCCCATACCCATGTGTGCTGGATAAAAATTTGGGAAGGATATTTCAGAAGTGAGGGATCCTAGCCCCACACCAGGCCCCCCAGCTCTGGGTACCAGTGCCAAGAAGAGAAGCCCCCATAACTTCTACCTATAAAAACCAGCAGGATTGGAGTCAGTGTATAAAGCTACTGGACTCCCTGGCAGTTCCTCTTAAATGGCCTGTGCTAAACTTACTCAGACACAGTCCCTCTGAGCTCCAGCACCACCAGGGTAGCAGCTTGAAGGGCACAAGTGGCATATGGGGAGGAACTGAAGTGTCTGGCATCAGGGCGAGAGCTGGGGGACAACTTTCTCCCAGACAGAAAGGCAAGCAGAGGCCTTTGTGCCTTTTCTGAGCCCGCTCCCCACAGAATGCATGAACCAGCTGGTGGGCACCATATCTGAGACTCTATCAACCTGCCTAACGTTGTTTGCCCTGACCTGGTGTTTACCTGAGGCTCCCCACCCAACTTATATCCTGGCCCCAGCCCCATACCACTCTGGCTAAGTGGTCCCAGGCCCACAGCTAGCAGCAGCCAACTTTGAATCACAGTTTGGCTCCACCTGGGAACCTCCAAGCCCAACACAAGTAGCAGCCATCTGTAGATTGCTTTGTAGCTCATGCTGGGTGCCCCTGGATGGAACATAGGCAATGGCTAATCCTAACATGCATGATTTGGGAAACCCCAGAGCCTGTGCACCCAGTGGACAGCTACAGACCACATCAGAGCACCACCACCTGTCCCTGCACAACTTATCTTCCCCAGAGGTCAGAGGTTCATGGTCAGTGGTCACAGCCAGTCCTTACAGCTGATTGGCCTGAGTCAATCCTTCCCATAGACCTGCCAACAGCAAAGAAGGCTCAACTACAAGGGGAGGGCATACTCAGCCTACATGAAGGGTGTACCTCGAGTACCCAGTTTGGGTGATAGGGAAGGCTGTGCCACTGGAACCTACAAGCCACACTACCAAAACAGGGAGTCAGAACAGCTCTACCTAATACATAGAAACAAATACAGGAAGGCTGAAAAAATGAGGAGACAAAGAAACATGAGCCAAGTGAAAGAACAGATCAAAACTCCAGAAAAAGAAGTAAACAAAATGAATATGAGCAATCTACCAGATGCAGAATTCAAAACACTGGTTATAAGAATGCTCAGAGAACTCAGTGAGTACTTCAACAGCATAAAAAAGACAGGCAGAAATGAAGGATATACTAATGGAAATGAACAATTTACAAGGAATTAACAGTAGAGTGGCTGAATCCGAGAATTAAATCAATGATGTGGAACATAAGGTAACAAAAAACAACCAATCAGAGCAACAAGAAGAAAAAAGAATTCAAAAAAATAAGTATAGTGTAAGGAGCCTCTGGGACAATTTCAAGCAAACCAACATTTGCATCATAGGGGTGCCATAAGGAGATGAGAAAGAGCAAGAAATTGGAAATCTATTTGAAAAAATAATGAAAGAAAATTTCCCTAATTTGGAGAAGGAAATAGACATGCAAGTCTAGGAAGCACAACAAGTCCCAAACAAGATGGAGGTAAACCAGTCTACACCAAGACACATCATATTTAAAATGTCAAAGGTTAAAGATAAAGAGAGAATCTTAAAAGTGGCAAGAGAAATGCAGTTATTTACCTACAGGGGAATTCCCATAACGCTGTCAGCCAATTTCTCAAAAGAAGCTTTCCAGGCTAAAAGGAATTGGCAAGAAATATTCAAAGTCATGAAAAGGAGGGGCCTACAGCCAAGATTGCTGTACCCAGCAAAACTATCATTTAGAATCAAAGCACAGATAAAGAGCTTCCAAGACAATAAAAAACTAAAGGAGTTCACCATCACAAAACCATTATTATACGAAATGTTAAAGGGACTTCTTTAAGAAAAAGAAAGATCAGCTCCGGCTGGCTCAGTAGATTGAGTGCCAGCCTGAGAACCAAATGACTGCCTATTCGATTCCCAGTCAGGGCATATGCCTGGGTTGTGGGCCTGGTCCTCAGTAGGGGGCACGTGAGAGGCAACCTCACAGTGATGTTTCTCTCCCTCTCTTTCGCCCTCCCTTCCCTTCTTTCTAAAAAAGTAAATAAATAAAATCTTTTTTAAAAAGATCAAAACTAAGAATAATAAAGTGGCAATAAATACATACCTATCAACAATTGAAACTAAAAAACAAACTAAGCAAACAAGAATAACAGAGACAGAATCATGGATGTGGAGAGGATTTTGATGGTTGCTAGATGGGAGGGAGGTACAGTGGAATGGGTGAAGAGGTGAGAAGATTAAGAAGTATAAATTGGTAATCACAGAATAGTCATGAGGATGTAAAGTACAACATAGGAAATCGAGCAGCCAAAGAACATATACACATGACCCATGGGCATGAACAAAGGTGGGAGGATTGTCTGAGGGAGTGAGGGGTGCTGGTTGGGGAGGGTAAAAGGAGAAAAATTGGAAAAACTGTAACAGCACAATTAATAAAATATATTTTTAAAAAGTATAAAAAAGATATGACACAAGAGAAATATTCTGTTGCTGGCTTTGAAATTGGATGGGGCCAATAGTAAAGGACATGGGAACAGCCTCCAGTAGCTGACAGCAAATCTCCAGATAACAACCAGCAATAAAAAGTTGGCCCCACAGATGCAAGAACTGGATTCTGGAATGACATTGGAACTAGACTCTTCCCAGTCTTCAAGTAAGACCCCAGTCTGGCTGACACCTTGATTTCAGCCTTGTGAGACCCGAATGGAGGACCTGGGACTTCTGATTTTTAGAAATGTGAGCTGACTAATGAAGGTTTAGACACTAAGTTTCTGGTATTTTGTTATACAGCAATACAAAACCAACTTACAGGGGGTTGAGGTGAGACTTGGGGAGAAGCAATAGAATGAAAGAGGCCTGGAGCCAGCTAAGAAATGAGAAAGGAAAGAAATTTCAAAGACAGGGCATGAGGGAATAAAAATGCTGTTGTAAACTTCACACAGTAAATAAAATATTGCAGAAGTGCAGAGAGGCAAACCTGAGAGGGCCAAATATTGCCTATATTTGCCCAAGGAGAGGGAGAAAATTAAGTAGTTTTCCTTACTTCATAACATACAAAGGGAAAAGACAGGAAGGTGTGGAGAACATTATTGAATGTGAACACAGCCATCTACAAGCCAGGAAAGATATCTGGAACCAATCCTTCCCTCTAAGCCCTTAGAAGGAACCAACTCTGCTGACATTTTGGACTTCAAGTCTCCATAACTGTGAGAGAATACATTTCTGTTTTTTAAGCCATCCACCCAATCTATGGTTTCTTCTTCTTTTCTTCTTCTTTTTTTCTTCTTCTTCTTCTTCTTCTTCTTCTTCTCCTCCTCCACCTCCTCCTCCTCTTCCTATCCCTCCCCCTCCTCCTTCTCTTCCTCCTCCTTCTTCTTCTTCTTAGCGGCAGCCCTTGGCAACTATTACCAAAATTTATTTTAGTTTGCTAGGGCTGCTGTAACAAAGGACCACTGACTGAGTGGATTAAACAAAATAAATGTCCGAAATCAAGGTGTTGGCAGGTTTGGTTCCTTCTGAGGACTATGAGGGAAGATCTGTTCCAGGCCCCCTCCTGGGCTTGTAGGTGGCCATCTTCTTCCCATGTTTGCTCGCATCATCTTTCCTTTGTACACACCTCTGTATTCAAATTTCTCCCTTTTAAAAGGCACCCCTCATAATGGATTAGGATCCACTGCGATGACCTCATTTTAATGTAACTCTATAAAGACCTATCTCTAAATAAGGTCATATTTTGAGGCACTGTGTGTTCAAATTTCATCATGTGAATTTTGGGCAGCATATGATTTTTAAGGGAAATATGTTACCCTTAAAAATGTTTGTGGCTATAAATGAAGGTTGTGGTAGACAAAGGTTCATTTTGGGATGGTGTGACCTGAACCCAGTCCCCATAGCTCTGACTCTGTGACTTTGAACAAGTCACATGATCTCTTTATACCTGTTTCCTCATCTTTAAAATGGTAACATTTCTAACATTTGGTTATTTTATTATACTTTATCTTATTTTATCATCCTATGTTTACTGAGGTATGTAGAGTTATGTAGAAATGAGACAACTTAATTCAACTGTCATTTAATGCACACCTTCTATGAGCCAAGCACTCTGCTACATTCTGAGGATGTAGAAATGGACCTGGAATAGCACCTGACCTCAAGAAGCTCTCAGATTTTTAAAAGAAAGTCAACCCATTAATTGTGCAAACTGGCTATATATTAACCCTCTTTCCAACTCTAAACTCAGTGCATGGATTTGGGAGGATTCTAAACCTCTGATATCAGAAGAATGAAAACATAACTGAACTGTAAAAATGGGAAAGAACCTAGACTGTACTGATGACTGACTATATATCAGGTACTTTACTTCCACTCATGTCTAATGCTCAAAATTATTCCAGGCAAAGCGAAGTCAAAAAGCAAAAAGCAAGGGAGAAAAACCCAATCCCCTCATCAGTGGTATTATGAGGAATTTCTGTTAGGTGTTTGTACCTTATATCTCAGTATGGTGGAACCTCCTATATCAAAGTGACACTGAAAATTTTTTTTTAATCTCTATCCAAGAACACAAAAGCTATGAACCACCTGAATACATAATAACACCAACTGTGACTCTACAGTTTGAGGAAACATTTAAAGGCAAATCCTAAGAAGACACATAAATAAAAGCAGAACGACCATTGGAAAAGATCAAGTTTGGATTTAGAGCTGAAGGGCTGAAATCTGCCTTGTACCTTTTTAACCACTGCTCAACAGAAGGGAAGTGATCTGTGCTTTAGTTACAGACTTGAAGGTACTTTGGGCCCACTAAAGGATAATTTGGGAAACAATTGTGATAATGATAATGCAAATGAAACAATAATAGCACTCCACCCTGACCTTGGCTGGGTTATGGTTCCAGCCAGCTTCTTCCAAGCCCAACCGTTTAGCTTGCACTGTTTTTCAACTGCTGATCATCATAGCATCTGTATTCATTCCCAGAACTGTCAGACAACCTCCTACCTTTGAACCAAGTAAATAAACATGACAGTGAACCCTTCAACAAATGCCCACCCATGGTTATTATGCAAGCTTTGGGCCAGTTTGTTCTAAAAGTACAGACAGGTTTAAGGGGCCTTTGCTATTTACTGGAACTCCATGTTAAATTGAAACATATTGGGGCAAGTGATTATAAAATAATAAACACAAAATACATGGAAGTCAGGTCCAAACTCATAGAAAACCTCCTGGCAGGTTGCAGAGAAAATCTAAACAACCTTCCACAGGAGTGAACGTAGCAAACCCACCAAGCTCTAGTCATCGCAGCCCAACTATTCATAAATATTCTTCTAGCCAAAGTTCAGTTTTAGCTTATTCTCATGCTATTGTCTATACTTATTTGGAAGGAAAAACAAAAAATTACCTTTTATCAATGCATACAGACAAAACTAGGGTCATTTTTTCACTGCCTGGGAAAAAACCTGGGGTCAGAAGTTTAGAAATAATTTGAGTAGCAGTCATTTCATGAACAAGAAATATGACACAATATTGGCTATGTCTGAGTAGGAGAGGGATAGAGCCCTCACTCTTTCTTATCTTCTTTCTCTATTCTTGATTGTCTTCATTTTTCCCATTGCAAGACATTCCATCTTGGGTTGCATATTCAAACAGATAATTGCTTACTGTCATATGCTATTTATCCTCAGTGAAAGGTTGAAGAAAGTACGAAACACACCCATCAAGCTATATTTGCCAATAATTTCTGGATCCACTTCAGGCTGATCTCACCTTATCCTCCCTCCAGCACCCATCAAAATAATGGATGGTGTAACTTCTCTCCAGCAATGCCAGCATGAATAGCACCATGCTGTGTGAGGGATTTTTGCTTCTGTCTGATTAATAGGCATTCAGGAATCACAGCCCTTTCTTTCACTGTTTTCTTTAGATTGGAGGCAGGGGATCTTGGTGCACAGGGTTGCAGTCAGAAGGGGAAGGAGAGAGCTTTTCAGATCATGGTGCAAAGAGTCACCATAGTTTACTTTTCTCTTGGGGTTTCACTTAACAAACCATACAACTAGGCTGCTGGGAGCATGGGCTTGGGGCCAGGCTTGCCTGGACTGAATTCTTACTCAGTGAAGAAGGAAAGCTGCTTAGCCACCTCTCAGGCTCCATGATTACCAGAGGATAGGAGTAATCACCCTCAGGAGTGGCATGAAGTTTAAATGCCACAAAGCTGGAAGAGCCATTTGCAAGTGCCAGCCACCTGTAAACTGCTCTGCTCCTCAGACACTCTAGGACGGTTGTTAATCTCCCTGGGGGCTTGGTCAGTTCCCAAAGTGAGCCCTTCAGTCTGTGGACACTAAGAGAAGGGCAGAGAAATTTCCAATGACACAAAGAAGGAGAAGCATTTTTAGGTTTTTTTATACAGGCATGATTAAGAAAAAAACTTGAATATGAAGACATGGAAATGATCAGGGACTTGTTCTCGTGGATTGAATTGATAATGCTGTTTACACAGTTAGGGCCAGACTTCAAAAAGAAACACAGTAAGTTTTGAAAAAATCCTATTTCAAACCCAAATTGTGCATCAGGATCATTTGTGTGCAGTGGTTCTCAAAGCCCAATTAGTCTCTGTAGCAGCAGCACCTAGAACTTGTCAGAAATGCAAATTCCTAAGCCCTACCCCTGATCTAACCAATCAGAAATTATAGAGATGGAGCCCAGGAATTTGTGTTTTAACAAGTCTTCCAAGTAAATGTGATACATGTTAGAGAACACTTACCTTCTCTCCATATCAATAAAAGGATCTCCTTTTACTGATATTCTTAACTTAAAAACAAACAACAACAACAAAAACAAAAAATTTCATTTGTCTAATCCTATAGTTGGTGGGATGAGATTGAGCTATCCCTGGAAGGAAATTTTTACAGTAGGTATAGGTAAGGAGAGTTTCATATGTCTGCATGCTAGAAGTGATGTGTTGTTAAATGAGCTGATAGACCTAAGTGATCAGTCATCTTATTGTGAAAGGCAGTCCAACACAGGTGCTAAATGTAGTTCACCAAGCTTAATAGTATGTTTATTCAGTCTGTGATATCTTCACTTTATTAGAGATTTGCACTAGGAATTACTACAGTATGAGCTTTTAGTCCCTGCAAGCACTGTAGCCAAAAATTAAAAATCCTGACATAAAAATCCTGACATAATCTGCTGGCTCTCAAAGTCTGAGATAAGGACTGATTGCAAAGCTATTCAGTGCCATTGAGCAAGCTTGATTACAGGAATGCCTGAGAAGACCATGACTGCAATGAACATGGTTTTTATGTCCTTAACATCAATCCCAACTTCCAAACAAGATGGAGGCATCGGTAGATACTTTTTGCCTCCTTGCACAATCAAAAGAAGGACAACAACAAATTTAAAAACAAAAAACAACCAGAACTGCAAGAAAATCAAACTATATGGAAGTCCAACAACTAAGGAGTTAAAGAAGGAACGTTAATCCAGACTGGTATGGGGGACAGAGACAGGCAGTGGAGAGGGAGAGGACACACAGCAAGGTAGGGGCTGGAGAACTGGGCAAGTGAGACTGCAGCTGGCGGTTCCACATTTGCATGCAGATAATCTGAGAGGAAGAACTGTGGGAGTGAGACAAACCACACAACTCAGGGTTGAGGAAAAAGAAAGCCTCAAAACCTCTGGCTGTAAATCTCTGTGGAAGTTTCAGAGGTGGGAGAAACTCCTTACCTCACAGGAGTGTTCCTTGGAGAGATCTGCAGGGTCCGAGAACGTACACAAACTCATCTACCTGGGAATCAGCACCAGAAGGGCCCAGTTTGCTTGTGGATAGTGAGGGAAGTGACTGAAAGCCAGCAGAGGGCCAAGAAATCAGTATTGTTCCCTCTCTCACCCCTCTCCTACATACAGCCACATCTCAGTGATGTGAGTTGCCCCACCTTGGCAAATACATAAAACTCTGCCCCTTACAACATAATAGATACATCAAGACAAACGAATATGGCCCAAATGAAAGAACAGATCAAAACTCAAAAAAAAAAGAACTAAGCAATGAAGAGATAGCCAACGTATCAGAGGCAGAGTTCAAAACACTTGTAATCAGGCTGCTCACAGAAATGGTTGAGTATGGTTGCAAAATAGAGGGACAAGTGAAGGCTATGCAAAGTGAAATAAAGAAAAATATGCAGGGAACCAACAGAGAAGGGAAGGAAACCAGGACTCAAATCAATGATTTGGAACAGAAGGAAGAGATAAATATTCAACCAGAATAAAATGAAGAAACAAGAATTCAAAAAAAAAAAAAAAATGAGGAGAGGCTTAGGAACCTCCAGGACAACTTTAAAAGTTCCATCATCTGAATTGTAGGGAGAAGGAGAAGAGGTAGAGTAAGAAATTAAAAACTTATTTGAAAAAATAATGGAGAACTTCCCCAATCTGGCAAAGGAAATAGACTTCCAGGAAGTCCAGGATGCTCAGAAAGTCCCAAAGAAGCTGGACCCAAGGAAGCACACACCAAGGCACATCATAATTACATTACGCAAGATTAAAGATAAGGAGAGAATCTTAAAAGCAGCAAAAGAAAAGGAGACAGTTACCTACAAAGAAGTTCCCATAAGATTATCAGCTAATTTCTTGAAAGAAAACTTGCAGGCAAGAAGGGACTGGAAAGATGTATTTAAAGTCATGAAAGGCAAGGACCTTCCACCTAGATTACTCTATCCAGCACAGCTATCATTTAGAATGGAAGAGCAGATGAAGTGCTTCCCAGATAAGGTCAATAAAGGAGTTCATCATCACAAAGGCCTTATTATATGAAATGTTAAAGAAACTTATCTAAGAAAAAGGAGATCAAAACTATGATCTAGTCAGTAAAACAACAACAAACTCATAACTATCAACAACTGAACCTAAAAAACAACCCACAAAAACAAACTAAGCAAACTACCAGAACAGCTACAGAATCACAGAAATGGAGATCACAAAGAGGGTTATCAGTGGGGAGGGGGACAGGGGAGAATGGGGGGAAAGGTACAGAGAATAAGAAGCATAAATGGTAGGTACAAAATAGACAGGGGGAGGTTAAGAATAGTATAGGAAATGGAGAAGCCAAAGAACTTATATGTACAAACCACATACATGAACTAAGGGGGGAGGGGGAATACTCATGGGAGGGGGAATACTGGTGGTGGTGCAGGGTGGAGAGGAATAAAGGGAGAAGAAAATGGGACAACTGTAATAGCATAATCAATAAAATATACTTAAGAAAAAAACATTAGTCCCACCTTTCTCTCAATAAGTAGCAGCCACAGAGTCAGATTTGCTCCACTCCTAGCTCCAGGGACAGGCTCTGACTAAATGAAATGCAAGGTAATCCTCTCCCCTTTACCATAGTGATTGTCTAGGAAACCCAGCCTGGCCAATTAGAACAGGAATTTCTCTGGCCACAAGGATTGGGATAGTCCAAACTTGGGTGTCTGGGGTGGGGAGCCATTTGCCCCCATGCGGGGCAGTAACCTGTAGACAAGGCTGACAAATAGGGCCATAAATATCAGTTGCTATTATTATCATCCTGCTCCTCACTTACCTAATTCTTGAAGACAATAAGATATCTACAAGAGCTGCTAAACAGGGCCTCCAAAAGGGAAAAAATAGCTTGCAGCAGAAACCACAGATAAAGAAATGCTCAAGAATTTCCAAGAAAAAGAGTCAAGAAGAAAAACAAGTAGTAAAGTATTATTTATATGCTTCATAGTAGAAAAACATGACAAACCTCGAGATGTTAACTTGAAAGTAAGTTCCCCCAATTTCCCCTAAAGGATTAGGTAAGACTTCTGGAGGATATGAAACTCTTGAAGTAAGATCCAAATAGTCTACACAAAAAGTAGAAGGAAATAACCTTCTAGACAAGTAGAAGATCTCACAGAGTGACTGCACCAGAGAGAACAGGAAGAAACATGGTCTAAGACCCTCAGGTAAATAAACAGTAACGTGATCATGGAATTGGTCTCCTGGATTGAAGTGATGATGGCTCAGGAGGCGGCTGACAAGATTACAGAGGCCTTTTAGGCAGTGTTAAAAGTTTTGGTACTTATCCCAAGGGCAATTAGAAGCTACAAGTTGAAGAGTACATGTGTATTGTGATAAGTTTTGCAGGGACACAAGTCAAATGCCATAGCTCTTAGACTATGAGAAAAAGTGTGAAGACTTTACAATATGCCATCCTCCTAGCAGAGTCCAAGGGTTCCCGCCATGGCTTTGAAGGTTCTACAGGCCAATTGAGGAAGGTAAGAGACAAGTTAGCATTTGGGCAGGGGAAGCCCATAAGGGAGCCTCACGCCCTCCTTGGCACCACACCCTGCCAAGGAATATGATGCTCCCAAAGTGATAGATAAGATTTTCCCAACGGAAATGTCCCCTCTGGGACTGTAGTCCACAGGCCTACAGCTAGCTCACCAACCCAATGTTATGTCATTAATCAATATCCAAGTAATTTACTACCTCTGGTGACTATTTTCCTCAATTGTTAGATAAGCTTTCACTTAACTTCACAAAATCATGTTTCTGAAACTAAGATAGGTCTTAGAATCATTATCCAGCAGGTACTCAAATAGCATAGTTTAATTATAAGGTTGATGGGATAAAACAATTGTTTTGTTTTGTTATCTGTGGATTTTCTCTAGGAACTCCAACTTCCTCCCACATCCCAAAGATGTGCACAAAGTGATTTAGAGTGTCTGCACTGTCCCAGTCTTTGTGGGTGTGAGTGTGTGTGTCCAGCGATTGAAGGGTGTCCTGTGCAGGGTGGGTCCTGCCTTACCCCTTGCTGTCAGAAGAGATTTCATCCACCCAAGACCCTGAACTGGAATCAGCGTGTTGGAAAATAATTCTCTTACTGGTATTCATTAATCTTTCTTAAGTGTAAATATAGCTCACATTTATTTCAATGTTTAATATAAGAAGAGTTCTGTGTCTTTATTTAGAAGTTTGTTGATGATTTTGCTAGCTTGTCTCTTACCGTCCTAACCTGCAGAGTCATCACAGCCATGCAGGAACGCTTGGACTCTGCTCGGAGGATGGATTATTGTAAAATCTTTACACCTTTTCTAATTGTCTGAGAACTAGACATTTGACTTGTCTCCCTACAAAACTTATCATGCTTGTAACTCTCCTCATTTTAATGATATTTTATACTTTTAATTTTTCTTACTGGAGCATAATTACTTGATTTAGCTTTTTTCTCTTCCACTAAGCAGTGAGCCCCTTTTGACACAGGAACTGTTTTATTCGTCATGGTATATTTCCTGCCCCTCCAGCAAATGGTACCTACTAGGGCCTGGTACAAAGTAAAAGTCAAATAAATTGTTGAAATAATGGATGGACCAATAAGTGAATAAACAAGTATTATGAACATGATGCAAGAATATCCATAAAAGTCCTTGAAAATATATAATTTCTTTTATATCTGTAATCTGGGCTGAATTTGTAATACCCAATGTTTTTGAGTACTTACAATGGAACAAGCTCTGTGTAAAGAGCTTTACACGCAATGTCTCATTTAATTTTTAAATGAGCCCTTCATTGAGCAAAATTCTCTCCAGTTAACTAGCATATATATTGAGGTCAGCAATTATTTGCCTACAAGTAGCAAGCTTTCCATTTCTCAGCTTTGACCTAGCTGATTCCACAGCCAGTCCTCCCAGCCAGTGCATGGAAACATTTTAAACATACCCTTCCCACATATAAATTTTGAAATTAAGGAATGGAGTCCTCTGAAAGTCCCATGCTTGTACCATTTTCATTCCTTTTGTAGTAACAATGGCACCTGGACTTGCTGAGTAAGGAACACTCTAGAGTAAGGGATGAATTACCTCCAATTCCTTTGTGCATAAAGACCAAGCTCAGGAAGGACACATGTATTAAATAGAACTTTGCCTATTTCCCTCTATCAGGGGATTTCCTTCTATTATTTTTCAAGTGGGTGGGGTTTATCTTCACATTCCAACCTTGAATGCAGAAATGCATTCTTGCTAAATCAGACACTTCTTATTCTTTGGAAAGAAGAGAGGAAAGAATTACAAAACACCGTCATGAGATGATGGAGCAAAATATTCAGCCTAGATTAAATTTAGTGGGGAGGTACCACTATATATTTAGATATGTCAAATCACATTCCTGAAACATGCTGTGTTAGGAACTGCTAGTTATTCCCTGATACTTGCTTTCCCCTTTCTCTGCAGTAAGAGGCTGCTGGGTACCTGGTCACCCAAAACAAAGACTCTCCTTCTCAGAGTTGGAGCCATTTGTCTAAACTCTGGCCAATACTGTGTAAGCAGAATTTGCTGAAAAGTCTGCTGCCATGATTCCTTTGCACCATCTTTTCCATTCATTCTTTTCTGATGGCTGGAATTTTAATGTGTTGGCTGAAAGTAAAATAGCCATCTTAGACCATGAGGTGACCTTGGCAATAGAAACCAAACAGAGTGGAACAATATGATAGAACAAGACTGGGTTCCTACGGTCTTCATGGAAGAAAACCTTCATAATAACCCCATACTCTCTACCTCCAAATTTTGACATGAGGAAGAATAAATTTCTATCTATAAGCCATTGTTATAAGTTTACTTGTTTATGGCAAACCTAACCCTAACTTACATAAATGCCAACAGAATTAGACTCCAATATTAATAATAACTAGACTGTAAATATGAATATCAACCTTACACCAACCTAGTAACAGGATCCAGCTATCTTTCCATTAAGATATCCCATCTTGAAGCTCAAGTTGTGCTTGAGCTTCAGCACAGGGGCAGGAGGAGGTGGATGTGAAGGAGACCCCACTGTTCCTTTTTTATGGCAGACACACCCCAGGTGTCCAGAGCAAGAGAGTTGGGTGGCTTTGCCCTGTAGGTTCAGAAACTTTATGTTTCAGGACAGGACCATTTCAAATATACCATCCTTCTACCACATGAATTTTGTACTGTGTTGGAGATTCTAACATTTGGTCATCCAAACAATGAGTTCCAAATTGCAGCTCATGTCCAACACTGACAAACACACACACACACACACACACACACACACACACACACACACACCCCTCCTCAAATATGAAATTTTTGTTTGTTTTGATTTTAAAATGTTAAAAAAAGTATTTTTCATTCAGTTTTATAATTACCTCTTATGCTGATGGAGGAGCACATTGTCACAGGGCCTGGCCAGGACCCCACCATAAAGGAGCCCAGGGGTCTTCCATACCCACACTCACTTCCTCTTTCCATCATTCCATCTAGCATCTCTGGAGCACTGGATAACAGACCATTTGTCATCCTAGTGTATTATGCTTTAGATACATTTTAGCATTTCATTGGGACCTATTAGAATGCCTTAATCCAGGCTATAAGACACTATGGGTCTTATCCCTATAGAGGTTTGTGAAATCAATTTAGTGTGTCATGACCAATATTTAAAAAAAAATACAGAATATTTTTAAAAAAATATTAGAGGACCAAAGAGAACTTTTGTTTTGGTTGTGTGTTTTGGTGAACTGGGTTAACATCTAAAATCTATTTCTTACTGAGAGTTTTAAACAAAAGTTTATTTTTAATTTAACTTATTTTTTATTGAATTTATTGGGATGACTTTGGTTAATAAAATTATATAGGTTTCAGGTATACATCCTCTGTATATTATACTGAGTGTTTACCACCCCAAGTCTTCCTCCATCACCATTTATCTTCCCTTTACCATTTTCTACCCACCCCCCACCACCACTTTTAAACAAAACAGTTTAAAAGTCATTACCTTTCCTCAAAGAGAGACAGACAGGGAAACTAGGTTCTGTGGCTGGTATTGTGGGGAGGGGGAAAGGGCTTGCCATGGTGTCCAGAATGACAGGGAACATTGCTCACTACTTACATGGAGACCAGCTCTCCCATGCTCTACAGCACAAAAAAAAAAAAAAAAAAAAAAAAAACAGCAGACTTTTACATCTATAAAGCATCTGTAAGTGACCATAGTCATTGTTATGCTCTGGGGATCAGAAAATGATAAAGATACTGTTTCAGCTTCATCAAGCTCACCAAGCTCACAGCAGTCCACCAAGGGAGGTACACATGCTAACAACCACAATAGGATGTGATAAGTGGCAGAACAGAGATGTGTTTAGACTAATGTTTGAGAAGAAAAAAGGCTGATTCTAGAGAGGGGTAGAAGGCTATTCATTTCCTAGGGCTGCTATTACAAAGTTCCACAAACTGGGCAGCTTAGACCAACAGAAATTTATTCTGTCACTCTTCTAGAGATCAGAAGTCAAATTAGGGTGTCATCAGGGCCATACTGTCTTTGAAAGTGCTAGGGAAGGATATTTCAGGCCCCTTTCCCAGTTTCTGATATTTCCTTGGTTTATGTCAGCATAAATAGAATCTTCACATTCTATTATGCAACTGCCACTTGAATATGATGAAAATGGTGGTCATTTCTTAAGGGCTGAATCAATAGATAAGTGAAAGAGTGAAAAAGAAAAAAAGTCCAATTGCTAGGTAAAAGGCAAGAAGGAGAGTTACCTAAGAACTAGAGAAATCAATGAACAAATAAAAAGTTATGTTAAATGGTTCAATCAGAAGTGGAATTTGGTTGGTCTTTCAAGATCTAAGACATACCTCCTATGCCTGAGAAGACAATGAGGTTGGGGAGGTTGTAAAATGATCTTTCCTTACCCTACTCCATCCATTCTCTGCAAATGCACTTCTCAAACTACAGATCTTACTAAAAGTGCAGATGCTGTTTCATAAGACTTGGGTGGGGCTCAAGACTCTTTGATTTTCTTTTTTTTTTTTTTAATCTTTTATTGCACCCAGGTGGGTGTAGCTCAGTGGATTGAGTACCAGCTTGCTCAAACCAAAGAGTCACAGGTTTGATTCCTATTCATGGCACAGGCCTAGGTTGCAGGCCAGGTCCCCAGTAAGGGGTACATGAGAGGCAATCACACATTGATGTTTCTCTCCCTCTTTTCCCCTCTGTCTGAAAATAAGTAAATAAAAAAATCAAAAAAATTATAATTTATAATAAATAAAAATTTCATTGTATTTTTTCCATTATTATTTAACCCCCTTATACCCCCACCCCCTTGCAATCACCACACTGTTGGCCATGAGTCCTTCTTCCTTTTCCCAGATGACAATCACACAGCTGGTCCACTGATGGACCATGCTTTGAGTAGAAAGGCTCTACACAACTGCCAAAGAGGGCTCTTTAAAACTTAGATCATGTCAGTCCCCTGCTTAAAGCCCTCCCATGGCTTCCCACAGAAGTTAGAGTAAAATCCAACTTCTTATTGTGCCATTGATACCCACCATGATCCGGCCCCTGCCATCATCTCTGGTGGCATTTTAACCCACTCCTTGCCTTGCCCATTCTCCTCCAGCCACCCTGGACTTACCAAGTAAATTTGCCTCTCAAATATGCCAACCTTATCACAGAACCTTGTTTCATTTTTTTTAATGGCACTAATCAACATCTGGAACTCTGATTATTCTAAACCTATAGTATGTACTACTGTGTTCTCAATACCTAGAACAGTGCCTGCTACAACACAGATGCTCAATACAAATAAATGCCAAAAGCTAAAAGCTGGAGCATAAAAGTAGCAAGAATAATTGATCCTGGGTCACAAAATTCTGATAGATAAGAGGAGCTGGACGACTGAATGATAATGCCCTTTTCTACAATACACATAGCCTAGTATCCTAGAGGAAGTGAATTCAATTTAAGTCAAATCTCTATAGCAAATAGCACGAGACATGAACTCCCAGAGTTCCAGCAGATGGCTGATCCCCAACAATGCCTGACACAACAAAAGCTCATGACAAGTGCAGTTGGGCACTGCCTTGGTGTTTGTTGTAAAAGCCAGTGCCTTTAGGCCCAGGGAACTGCATTTGTAATAGTGATGATTTCTGTGGCAAAGGAGATTGAGCCTAGGGTCATCCCAACTGAGAGGAATATCTGGATGTGACACCATTTCACAGCAAAGCGAAGAGTGAAGGCACCCATCTCTTTCCCCAGTCTCTGCTTGCAATGCTATAAAATCCAAAAAAACATGCATGCTCTGGAAAGTTGAGCCAGCTCATGCCATGGAAAATGGCCATCACATGTTTCCTTTCAACTCACCCCTGATTCCCTCCTCAGGGGTGAAAATAAAACATTTTGAAGGTCTGAGAACATTCAAAATAAGCCATCATTTAGAAGTAACGGCTGCTTGTGCTATGCACATAAATAAAAATCCATAGTAAACTTAAACACATTAATAAGGTCTTTGTAAAGACTTTGCCTTTTCTCTATAAATGTCCAAAAAGATTAATTAAGAACAGGATGACTCATCCATCTAGATTGATTAAACGTATATTTAAGGGTCAGACTAGAAACAATGCCTTGATATATTAACATACAAATTGCCCACAGTGATTAGTCTATTTATTTTACTTGCTGACAATATTTCTGGAATTAAGTCATTGTTAATCTACAACTGGAAGGAGAGACAGGACCACACTATTCCCCATCCAAGAAGCCATCTTTGCTCACTTCCCAGTACTAGCATTCTCCCCCCAAATTTTTGGGCTCCTATAAAGCTTGGGAAGGGGCCCAGGTACCACAGTATAGAGAGAGTGCTGCGAAAAACTACATCCCATACTCAGTCCACTGCTTCCCCCGTTAGCCCTCTGAACAATGTTTTTGCCCTCTTGGAAATTCTTCTCATTTTTTTACACTTTCTTTTGCATCAGAGGACATTGTCCAAGGACCTTTTTGGAAGTAATGTGCTGTTTCCAAAAACAAAGGACTAAATATGTTGCTGTCTAGGCCTGAAGAGTAATAGCTTGTTGGGTGCTAACCAATTGCAGTGTATGGTATTATAGGTGTTTGTGCTCTTTATTTCAGTTAATATTGAGAAGAAGTCTGTAAGGAGTTTGGTATGTAAGTATTCATATTCCCATCCCACACGTAAATTAAACTCGGATTTAGAAAAACTAAAACACCTGGCTCTGTCCACCTAGATAGCAGTGACGAAAGCAGGCATCACAGCCTGCTGAGCCACAGCAGCAAGCCTGTGCGCTTCGCTCTGGGGCTGTGTTGTCTCACAGGGGTCATGAGTGCTGTCACTTCTGCTTCTCAGAAGCAGGACTGCTGAGTCCCAGTGTGAGCAGCCAAAGACTGAGAATAGACATTCTTCCTCAGTTCTGTCACCATCTGTGTCCCTAGTAGCCAGTCATACTCTCACACTCATCGTGTGCCCCAGACCCATTTGTTAATAGTTAGAACACAAATTATTTGGGTAATTTTTCTCTGACTGTTTTTTGGTTATTGTGGCCAATTCTCTGGCACTTATTTAGGCCATGTTTATTAATATAACTGCTAGGAGGTTTTTAAAGAGCTGATCATACTTTCAGACTGAACACAGAGTTCTAAAAAGGGTCTACCAACATCTCTGTAAAGAAAACAAGGCACTTAGAGTAGAAAGTAAAAGGAATCAGGATCCAATCTTCTTCATCAAAGTGGTGCAAAATTGGGTTTGGTGCAATGGACATACCACCCCTCTTTGGGGGCAGGTTAGTTACCCTCTCTGAGCCTCAGCCCGTTTGTCTGCAATAGGAGGTGCTTGAGAATATTAAGTGAGACAATCAAAGCAAAGCACAATGACAGTGGAAGAATAAATGCTCAATGAGAACTGTTATTATTATTGATCCCTGTCTTAGATTCTATATAACATAAATAATAATGATGATCATTGCTAGCTCTTTATTTAAGATTATCTACATACCAGGCACTGTTCTAAGCACCTTCTATGCCGTAACTTACTTAATGTTCATAACAAGTCTATAAGAAAGTGTTGTCGTATTTCTATTGTACAGATGGGTATGCTGAGGTCCAGAGAGGTACACTTACTTGTCCAAGGTCACACTGCCAGTCATTCTCCATTGAAAGCAAGCACTTTAGCTCCAGAACACATGCTCTTGACCATAATGCTACATGGATGTCTGACATGAACTGCTGAAACAGGAGGGGCAGGTATATGTAGCTTCCAGGGCTCTGCTTGTCTCTCCTTCTTCATCCTTCCTCCCTGCCCCACTCCACTCTTTGATTTCTTTCCTTTTTTTATCTTTATTAAATTTATTGAGGTTACACGGGTTAATAGGGTAGTGGTACACTCTTTGATTTTTAAGCCAATGTACAGCTAAAGAGAAAACAAAGGACAGGTTTGTTCTGCCAGGGCTCTTTCTCAAGTGGAGCCTCTCAACAATTTTTAAGAGAAAATGATGATGTCAAGGTTGTTAAGACAACAGGGGAAAATAATAGAGAAGCACTCAGAGTGTTACAATAAACTGTGGTTCAGGCCCTGCATTTCTCCATTTGAGTCCATCCCCCAGTCTCAATATACCCAGAGGAGAATCTGCTATCCTCTGTCCATACCTTCTCCCTCCCTTTCTTTAATCACCAACGTCCTACAGGCCTCCAGCTTCACTCAACTGATTCCTCCTCATCCATCAGATTTCAACTTAGACACACTTCCTCCAGAAGGCCTTCTAGAACTGCCATGCCCAGCTCACTCCATCTGGATTAAGTGGCCTATCCTGTGCTCTTACATCATCCATCATGGTGTTGTAGATGCAATACCTGTAAGCTCTGTGAAGACAGGACCTAGTCCAGCAGGCATTCTTCTACATCCCAAGAACCTACCATTGTGTCCGATATATTGGGCTAGGATATATATTTAGACTTCTCAGTAAAAACATGTTGAATAGCACCTATGAGCATTGCAAAGCATGCTACTTCCTTTAAGGTTCAGAATCATGTAACAAAGTTTTTAAAGACCAAGTGTTTCATGACCTTAAAGGATATAAACAATGGCAGAAAAGTAACAGCCAATCTATTTTCTCAGGTCACTCAATAATTTGGAAACCTCAAGAAGGTTTAACAGTGCTTATAACTGAGATAATCTTTCCTAAAGTGACCTCAAATCCATCCTCCTGTTGTTTAAACTCATTCCACTTCATCTCCTTCCTTCTGAAGGTAATGCTCAAGGACTGAATGGTAATTATGACATTTTCCTCCAGCTTTCTCTTCTTTGAATTTAATAACTTCAGCCTCTTAAACTTTTCCCCATAAAAATCTATTAATAATATTCATTGCTTACTCACTTCTTAATATTACTCTACTCATATCTTAACACTTATTGTTAAATATCACAAAGAAAAATATTAAGTTTGAGATTCATATTCTTTCTTTTTGTTTTCTGAGGGATTAAAGACAAAAAAAGAAAAACTCAATGATTATTATCTACAAATTGAAAAGTAAAATATGGGTTTAGTAATAGTCATTTGGTCTCAGTTAGTCTACCTAATTCTATTTTGCTCTTTGAAGCTCATATTTTGAAACACACTCTACTTTCTACAAGAGCATTTTCTGGAAGATAGAGGTTATGTGAAGCCCATTATTTAATATAAGCATATACATTAAGTCATTAGAAATCATTTCACATTTTTCAGAATGGTCCCATTTTAAATATTTGGATCTGTTTTTCCTTGAGTAAAACTCATGGAAATTTCCTAATTTGGGGCTCAAAAAATGTGGTCAACCTACATGTAGCATATAACCTCTAGGTAGTGACATTAAAATCAATAGGAAACATTGATTGCAGCCTCCCTCTGTAGCTGGTGCTATGCTAGTCATCCATAAATATTTTCTCTTCTAATCATTAAGCATCTTATGAAATGGATGCTACTTTTATGGTCCTTTTACAGATGAGAAAATCGAGGCCCGGAAAAATAAATAGAATCACCTGCCTGTAGGTGGCAGAACAGGAGAACCAACAGGCCTGACAGTGTACTCTAAGCTCCAGTCACATTGCTTAAAGCTCTAGAAGTATTGCTATTTGGTTTGGTTTGGTTTGGTTTGTCTATTTGTTTTTCCATAAACGACTTGATCCAGCATTGTGTACACAGTGGCTTCACAATAATTCTTTGATTTTTGACATGGGGAAGCAGGACCTTTCATACTTTGTTGGAAAGACTGTAAATTGGTTCAACCACTTTGAAAATCACTGTGGCAACATCTAGTAGTATTGAAGATGTGCATATCCTAGGGCCCACCCATATTTCCCTGGGCAGTATGGTAGATACAACTAGTCAACTGACCCAACCCCCTTCCATAGCCTCATGCCATCCAGAAATTTCCTTCTAATTGGCTGAGGGGTAAACCACATGATCACATTTTGGCCAATGGGGTATAAGTGAAAATCACTAAGTGGGGCTTCTAGGAAACTTATTTACAGGGACAATATGACTACACTGCTTTATTGGACTTCTGTTCCTTTCCCTTCTTTCTGACTATAACATGACACAATGCCTGGAATTGCTGTAACTATTCTGTGACCATGAAACAACAAACCTGAGGATAAAAGTATGTTGTCTAAGGATGGTAGGGCAGAGATGGGACAAGCCTGGATCCCCTTGGCATCACTTACCTGCCATGGTGATCCTGGAATGCCTACCTCCAGGCTCTTGTTACATTACGAAGAATAGCCTCCCATGTGTGCCACTAACTCACTGCTAGTTGGATTTCTTTTCAGAGTTCTCTAAAGAAACTCTCACACATATGCACAGGATGACATAAACAAAAGTTTGTAATGTGAAAAATTACAAAAATCTTTGAATCAAAAGAGAAATGGAAAACTAGCATATTCATGCAATGAAACACCACATAGTAATGAAAAAGTAGTGAACTAAATGTACACATATCAACATAGATAATTCTTGAAACCAAAGTGTAAAATGAGAAAGAAATATTGCCTAATGACATGGGTTCAGTACAATATCTCTTAAATATGTTTTTAAAACATATACAACAATTATATTTATTTTATGAATATGTACATATATACTAAAAGTATAAAAACATAAATATGAAGGAAACATACCAACTTAAAGGAGAGAGAAAGGAGTGGAATTGGAATGTGGCATAGAAGGCACTTAAACTGAACCTGTAGTGTTTAGTTAAAAAAATTAATCTGAATCAAATACAGCAAAAAATTGAAATATTTGTTAAACTGGAGTGGTAGATCCATGGGTATTTGCTAAATGACTGTATTTTTCTATATGTTTAAAATGCTTTATATATAATTTTTTAATGGACAAAAAAGGTAAAGAGACTTTCAAAACACAGTTGGATATTTACATAAAAGTACTCTGTCAAATGTAAGGTGACATGTGAAGCAGTGTGCTTTATTATTACCATTACCATTGACCAGGAGGGCTGTGTTGAGGCGTGAACTTCCCATAAGCCCTGAAGAAAGAGTAGGATGAGAAGACTGAGCTAGGCAGTGGAGGGGAAGGAGTGTTATGACCTGAATTGTGTCTCCCCCAAATTCCGGTGTTAAAACCCTAACCCTCAAGGTGACAACATTTGGACATAGGACTTTTAAGGAAATAATTAAGGATTAAATGAAGTCATAAGAATAGGGCACTAATCCAATAGGTCTGATGTCCTTATAAGAAGACAAAGAGACACCAGAAGCACACCCACACAGAGGAAAGACCAAATGAGACACAGCAAGATGGTGTCTGCAAGCCAAGGAGAGAGGCCTCAAAAGAAATTACACCTGCTGACACCTTGATCTTGGACTTCCAGCCTTCAGACCAGTAAGGGAATAAATTTTTGCTGTTTAAGTCATTCAGTCTGTAGTATTATGTTATGGCAGCCTGAGCAGACTGCTGGAGCTGTGGCTGTCAGTAATGAATAGGATTGCACAATGGGGCACATTGAAGAAATTGGCACCAGGAAGATGGAAGTGTGAATTTCTGGTGGTTGCAAAGCCTGAGGAGCACAGGAGCCATTAGTGGGCAGTGGCCAGGGAGACTGAAGTTTCTTCAGTGCCCAGTTCTATCCTCACAACAAAAATAATTCTATCTTTAAAATAACCCACAGGACGTTCATGTACAGAGAAACCTGTGTATAAATTACCTAAAGTCCTCAAAAAAATGCAAAAAAAAAAAAAGGGGGGGGCGGGCATTAGACACTGAAGTTCCTAGTAACTCTGTGCTTTTTATTTTCAGAACTTTGCCAAACAGTATTCACCACCATTTTGAAAAAAATCATATCACTGACAGCAATGCTCCTAAAGATGTTTGAATTGCCCACACAACATATCCTTAGCAGTATTCATTCATAGTTGCTGTATATGCTGAGTAAGCAAACTATGGTAAGATGGCCAAGTCCAGCCTGCTCCTGTTTTTGTAAAGAAAGCTTTAGTGGAACATAGCCATACATGTCATTTACATATTGTCTATGGATGATTTTTCAGAACAATAGTAAAGCTGAGAACAGCCCATAAAACCTAAAATATTTACTATCTGACCCTTAACAGAAATGTTGATTGGGCAAACCCCTGGTATAAATCTGATTCAGTATCTACTACTAACATCCAGTTACTTTAGTACTTACTCTAGTTCAATCCTTGAATATTTATCTATTAAAATATGCATGATTTTATTGTTACTTCCCCTCAAAGTTTTATTAATAATAAGTAATGCATTATGTTGATTCTTTTGAAATTGTATAGATATCTATGTATTTGTGAAACTCAGAATATAAACCAAGAAGACACTGCATAACTTTAGACAAGCTTCTTTCTCTCTCTAAACCTTAGTTTCCTTACCTGTAAAATGGGAACGATGGGAGCATTTATATCCTGGAAGGTGGTTGTAAGAAGTTACTTGAAATTAAAGTCTGTGAAGCACCCGGTGCTACTCAGTGATGGCCACATACCTTAGCTAACACCACTTCCTCTGTGCATGGGCTCTGGTGATTGGCCAAGCCACCCAAAGGGCTCTAGTGATTGGACAAGCCATACACAGAGCTCCAGTGTCGGCCAAGGAGCTTCTAATGACCCAGGCTACTACTATAGAAGGACTATCAAGTAAGCGTGTAGAGAGGCAGAGAATGCCTGAGTTCAGCCACAGTGTGCGGAGGCTTGTTCTGGATTTCCAGGCACATCCCAGGTTAGAAATCTGAGACCTGTGCCACATATCTGGAGGATATGGTGGCTCTTGACTTCTGAGATGACACATTGGGATGGAGCCTGCTTCATGCCTCACCCCAGGAACCTGTCCCCGACAGGAGGTAGGATTGTTGTCAAGGAAGTGTGCAGACATGAGTTCAGACAATTAGAAAAAAAATCACTGTGTAATGGAAGGTGAGCATAACTTGAACTGTGGCCTTAAAAATATATGGGGTTGGAGAAGATGTTTTTCTTTTCTCTTTCAAGGGAGAAGTCTGTCTATGCAAAACCCTCCACTCCTAATAGCCTATAAATACACACCCAAACATGGAGAGAATATTAAGAGCATAACTTCTGCCTTATGTATTACAAAACACATTCCACTTGCTCTAATACCTTCTGTTCTCTTTTAAAGGTTAACTCCTTAATTCTCCTTCCTCATGGCTTGTCCCAGGTCAGCAGGGATGTTGAGGGTGACCGGGACTGAGCACATGCTCAGAATGCTCCACAAATCCCCACATCCACATGAAAGTACTCAGTCAGACCTGAGGTGAGGCAGTGTGAGGTCATGAGCCCGCAGTTGTGGATCACAGTTAGCCCAGGAGTAATGGCAAAGCTACAATTACCTCACAACTGATTGTTTCAGAACCTGAAAACTTCTCAGCAGCATCTTGGAATCACTTTTGGGAAAGTCCCTTTTTACCATTATTGTCTTCTTTCGTGTAGTAGGATGTCAATGTTGGGGACGTTTCCTACCTGAAAACCATCAGAGGAGCCATGTGGACTTTGGAGAAGCATAAAAGAGGGCCATGATTTACCAGGCTGAACTGTGGCTGAAAGTGCTATTTTTTTTTTCAGGAGAAAATATTTTCATTCTAGGGTTTGTCAAATCAACACAATGAAAATAGCTTATGGCTGTATGCTCCCCAGTCAGAAGAGCATCAAGTCTCTGCACTGTCTTTGCACAGTTCACACATCTTTTCAAAGCCTTGTAATTATTAGATGCCTGGGGATATGTGATGGTAAATAGAATGTGTTTTGGTATGGAGCTAGACACCTCCTTGTAGCCATCTGACTGTAGGTTATCCAGTCACTCAGAGACTCTCAGGGCCTCTGTTTCCTCATCTGTTACTTTCACTGTGAGCTTCCTTCCTCCCCTCCCAGAACTTTTAGAAATGTAAATAGAGAAGTACAACAATAATAGCAACAAAAATCCCAGTATGTAGTATATGCTCAAGGAATGTAAGGTCTTATGAGAAAATGAAGCATGTTTAAAACTCTGGAGGGGGGGGGGATGGGCAGGGGGAGGAAAACAATGCCCCTAAGTAGAAATTGATGCTATGTAATAATCTAAATAATCTTGGTTTCAAAAAAAAAACAATGAGTAACTATCACAAAGATACATAGAGCATACCTGAAAGTCAGAAGGCAACTAGCCAGGAATCTGCTTTGCAAAATTAAAGACATTTAATGGAAAGTATTATAATTTCAGGCATCTAATATGTATAGCATCTACATATGTTTGGATACAGAATTTAAACTTGCCTAATTGTGCACATTACAACCCTTATCCAACTGTTTTTGTATTTAACTTAAAAACAATTCTGAAATGACTATTATAATGCATGTGCTCTGAATTACAAGAGAATGTCCTTCATTCTCAGCTTCCACCTCTTTTTGCATTTCCTTGAAAGCATACATGTAGGGTCACGATTTTAGGGAAATAATCAAATATCATTAACATACAACATAATTAACATCTTGAACTTCAGTTTCAGCAGGGAAAACAAAAAAAAGCGCGGGGGTGGGGGGGATTGGGTCCGATTTGTAACATGGCCTCACTTATTTTCCATAAGCCTCAGTCACTTCATTATAAAATGGCCCAAAAGGCCCTAACTAATCCTGACTCTTGGCTGTACTTCCAGCCCTGTCTCTCACCATTTTTTCCCTCACTCATCATCCTCTGCTACAAAGGGCTGCCTATGGTCCTCCTGGACATACTGAACACATTCCTGCCTTTGCTCTTGTTATCTTCTTTGCCTAGAACCAGCTCTTTCTTTCAAGTTTCTACTCAAATGGCTCTTCTCCAGGAAGGCTTCCTTTGGTCCCTAAGCAGTACCCATCCACCCCTGCTCTGTACGATCATTCCTAACTATTTTTCTTCATAACATTTATCTCCACCTTTGTTTTCCTGTTTATCATCCCAACCCTCACTGGGATGTAAGATCCATGAGCACTGGAACTTTGTGTTCTTCCTATTTCCCTACTCTTTGAAGAATGTTAGCAATAAGTGAGTGAATGATAACTATTTGTAGAAGGAAAGGAAATCACAATGCCCCATTTTTTTCTCATCTGAAATTCCAAATTGGCACCACAGTTTTTAGTTATTTTTATTGACTGGCTTACCTTAGGCAATAAATGGATTAAATGAGAAATAATAATTATCTCCTTTTAAATTTTAAGTATTTTTAATTATGCTAAAATACAACATAACATAAAATTTACCATCTTAACCATATTTAAATGTACTGTTCAGCCTAGTTTTTTGGACTGGGGCAGCTGCAAAGGAAGTATCTCGGCGAGCCTTCCTACTGTACTGCTCCTAAATCAGTGGAAGACTGCCTCAGTCCAAAAAGTTATGCGACATTCTTAAATATTTACATTAACCAGATTAATGCTTTAAAGTAGAAGATGCAACACGATATATTTGTGCTAAAGCAAGATAATTACAAAATTACAAAAAAAATGTTAATTTATAATGTACCATAAGTAGTATGGTCTAGTAATGGAACATACATTTAAAGCAATATAATTGACTTCTTTCCATCTTCTCAGTATATCTAAGGACCATTAAATGAAACCTCATGTTATAATTTTGTCAAACATCTACATTTGAAACTTTTCATGAATTTGAGCCTTGGTCAGATAGCCCTTGTGTCCTCATTGTACTAGGCTAAGATATTATTCCTTAATTTACAAATGGGAAAATTGAGCCTCAGAAAAGTCGTCATTTGTTCAAGATCAACACAGGGAGTAGCCAAGCCTGTATTCACATCAAGATCTTCTAAGGGTCAGTTCTGAGTCATTCCACTGTATGAGGTTGCTAAAAGACATTCCTAAATGTAACAGGCTTGGGGTGTTTTTATTTCCATCTTCTTTTATTATCTACTTTGCTATCAAAGTAATTTTATCCTCAAATATCTTCCTTCAAGGTTGTATAAAAGGGTGGGTTTTTGTTGTGTTTTGAGCCCAACCCATGAATTTTCTGGACTAGCTTTGTAGCAATAAAAACACCTTTCTTCACAAAGTGGCCCTACATGCCACAAGGTAGCTCAAGCCTCACTTTGGAATATACTACTTAGTTTAATTTGGTGCTAAGAAGCAATCTTGAGATGTATCCAGGATAGTAATATAGAGTTTCTGACCAGACAGCATTCACTTGTTCCTAACTTATCCTTCTGTTATAATGAGATTGCTTTTTTCAATTGCTATAGCACTAACTAAAGAGGTGAAGTTTATGGTTTTGATCTGTGTAGGGGTCAGTTTTCTTTACTCAAGCTCTAAGGTGTTATTGCTATGATCAGCCCCATTGCATGGGCAGCCCCATTTCAAGTTGCAGAGTGGCACTGGGTGGATGGCTCAGTGGAAATCCATTACCAGAGAGCAAAGCAGCAGTAGTCAAATCTCTAGTCCACCTAAAAACCACTGTAAAATTTCTAAAATATATTTGAGTACATGCTATGTGTCCATCAAAATGTAGGACACAGAGAATGGTTAAAAAGTGAGCCTTAATCCTAATTTAATGTTATTCAACTATGGTAATGAGTCCCTACTACATTCTTGGCACCGTGCTGGGTGCTATGGATACAGCAATAATCAAGACAAACATTGTCTGTGGCGTTCATAAACTAGAAAGTATAGTAAGTCTATTCTTATAGTAATAAGTTGATATCATCTGGTGATTAGTTATTATGTATAAAGAACTGTAGTGGCTACAGGATAAAATACTATTATTGTTCTTAGGATTCCACATTTAAAATTTAAAAAAAATAGATAAACTCACAAACATTAATATATATACAAATATTCTATATATACACCAATATTTTATGTATAAAATGCTTGAAATAATTGATTGATAGTATCTGGAGAGAATGGAGAAATGCTTAATAATGTTAGCTACTGTCATCATTAGGCACATCTCTTCTTGGTGTCTTTTCAGTGTTCCTTATAGAAAGGCAGGATTTATCTCCACAGCATTTCTGGGTGTCAGATGTCCAAGAGGCAGCTTTCATTTGTACAAGGGCATATACTGAGCAGGGAGTACTCTTTATAGGGGCTGAACAGAGTTTGTTTCATAATGTGATATTTTTTATTTATTTTTAATTTTTCAAATATAGTTGTCTCCATTTTCCTGCCACCACTTTCCCCTGCCCCACCCACCCCCACGTCCCCCGCTCAATCCTTCCTCATCTTGGCTTCGCCCATGTGTCCTTCATACCTGTTCCTTGATCTGACCCTTCCCCTCCTCGCTAACCCATCCCCATTGGTTTCTTCTTTCTTTTAATGTTGCTAGTCATATTTTCCTTGCCTGCTGGCTTTGCTGATTAGGTGGCACTTCCAAGTGACATCATATGGTATTTGTCTTGCACAGCCTGGCTTATTTCACTTAGCATAATGCTCTCCAGTACCATCCATGCTGTCATGAAGGGTAGCAGCTTTTTCTTTCTTTCTTCTGCTTGGTCTTCTGCTTGACCTAAATCTACCATAGTCTTTTCATCCACTCACTTACTGATGGGCACTTAAGTTGCTTCCAGCACTTGGCTATTGTAAATTGTGCTGCTATGAACACTGGGGTGCATATGTTCTTTTGAATTGGTGTTTTGGGATTCTTAGGGTATAATCCCAGCAGTGGAATCACTGGGTCAAAAGGCAGTTCCATATTTAGCTTTTTAAGGAAATTCCACAGTGGCTGCACCAGTCTGCATTCCCACCAACAGTGTACTAGGGTTCCCTTTCTCCACATCCTCGCCAGCACCCGTTGTTTGTTGATTTCTATTTGATGGCCATTGTGACCAGTGTGAAGTGATATCTCATTGTGGTTTTAATTTGCATCTCTCTGATGGCTAGTGATGCTGAGCATCCTTTCATAGGTCTCTGGGCCCTGTGTATGTCCTCCTTGGAGAAGTGTCTGTTCAGGTCCTTTGCCCATTTTTTAATTGGATTGTTTGTCTTCCTGGAGTGGAGTTGTATGAGTTCTTCATATATTTTGGAGATCAAACCCCAGCCCGAGGTATCATTGGCAAATATATTTTCCCATATGGTTGGTTGGTTCCCTTTTCATTTTGCTGATGTTTTCTTTAGCCATGCAGAAGCTTCTTATTTTTGATGCAATCCCATTCGTTTATTCTTTCCTTATGTCCCTTGCTCTAGGGGACATATCGGTGAAAATATTGCTGCATGGGATATCTGAGAGTTTCCTGCCTATGTCCTCCTCTAAAACTTTTATGGCATCACGACTTACATTTAAGTCTTTCATCCATCTGGAGTTATTTTTGTGTATGGTGTAAGTTGGTGGTGGAATTTCATTTTTTTGCATGTAGCTGTCCAGCTCTCCCAACACCATTTGTTGAAGAGGCTATTTTTACTCCATTTTATGCTTCTGCCCCCTTTCTTGAATATTAATTGACCACAGAGACTTGGGTTTATTTCTGGGCTCTCTATTCTGTTCCATTGATCTATGTGTCCGTTCTTATGCCAGTACCAGACTGATTTGATCACAGTGGCCTTGCAGCATAGTTTGATGTCAGGTATTGTGATTCCTTCTACTTTGTTCTTTCTCCAAATTACTGTGGCTATTCGGGGTCGTTTATGGTTCCATATAATTTTTAAATGTTTTTTCTATGTCTGTGAAATACACCATTGGTATTTTAATAGGGATTGCATTGAATCTATAAATTGTTTTGAGTAGTATGGACTTTTTGGTGATGTTAATTCTTCCAATCCATCAACATGGGATATGCTTCCATTTACTTGTGTCTTCCTTAATTTCTTTCTTCAGTGTTTTACAATTTACTGTGTATAGGTCTTTTACCTCCTTGGTTAAGTTTATTCCTGGGTACTTTATGTTTCTGGTTGCTATAGCAAAGAGGATTTTTTCCCCCTGAACTCTGCGTTTGATATTTCATTTTTGGTGCACACAAATGCCTTCAATTTCTGAATATTGACTTTGCATCCTGCTGTTTTGTCAAATTCACTTATTAGGTCGAGTAGTTTTTTGGAGGAGTTTATGGGGTTTTCCATGGACACTATCATGTAATCTGCAAACAATGATAGTTTTACTTCCTCCTTTCCAATTTGGATGACTTTTATTTCTTTGTCTTATATGATTGCTGTGGCTAGGACTTCGAATACTATGTTGAATAGAAGTGGTAAAAGCAGACATCCTTGTCTTGTGCCCAATCTTATTGGGAAAGCTTTTAGTTTTTTCCCTTTGAGTATGAGGTTGACTGTAGGTTTTTCATAAATGGCTTTTATTATGTTGAGGTATGCCCCATTTATTTCCATTTGGCTGAGAGGTTTTATCATAAATGGGTACTGTACCTTATCACATGCTTTTTCCACATCTATTGAGATGATCATGTGGTTTTGGTCTTTACTTTTGTTTATATGATGTATTATGTTTATTGATTTGGGAATATTGAACCATCCTTGCATACCTGGGATGAATACCACTTGATCATGGTGAATGATCTTTTTAATATATTGCTGGATGTGGTTTGCCAATATTTTGTTAAGGATTTTAGTGTCTAAGTTCATCAACGATATTAGCCTGTAGTTTTCTTTCTTGGCTGTGTCTTTATCTGGTTTTGGAATGAGGAAGATGATGTCCTCATGAAAAGTGTTTGGGAGTCTTCCCTCTTCTTGGATTTTTTGGAATAGTCTGGGAAGGTTAGCTCTTCCTTAAATGTTTTATAAAATTCTCCTGTGAAACCATCCTGTCCAGGGCTTTTGTGTGCCAGGAGTTTTTTTCATGACTGCTTCAATTTTACCAGCTGTTCTCAGTCTGTTCAGGCTTTCTGCTTCTTCTTCATTCAGTGTTGGAAGTTTATTTTTTTCTAGAAAATTGTCCATTTCATCGAGGTTTTCAAGTTTCTTGGCATATAATTGTTCATAGTAATTTCTTACAATCCTTTGTATTTCTGTGGTATCAGTTGTTATTTCTCCTCTTTCATTTATGATATTATTTATTTGGGTCCCCTCCCTTTTTTTCTTGATGAGTCTGCTGAAAGGCTTGTTGATTTTGTTTATCTTCTCAAAGAATCATCTCCTGGATTGGTTAATCCTTTGAATTGTTCTTTTAGTCTCTATGTCATTCAGTTTTTCTCTGATGTTTATTTCCTTTCTTCTACTTGCTCTGGGCTGTGTTTTTTGTTATTTATCCAGTTCTTGAAGCTGGAGGGTAGGTCATTTATTTGAAGTGTTTCTGTCTTTTTTAGGTAGGCCTGTATTGCTATGAACTTCCCTCTCAGGACTACTTTCACTGTGTCCCATAGGTTTTGGACTGTTGTGTGTCCATTTTCATTGGTTTTCAGACACATTTTGATTTCTTCTTTGAGCTCATTATTGACCCATTCATTATTTAATAGCGTGCTATTCAGTCTCCATGAGTTTGAATGTTTTTGAGTTTTTTCTTTGAGATTGGTTTCCAGTTTCAAGTCCTTGTGGTCTGAGAAAACACTTGTTATGATTTCGATTTTAATCATAAGCCTGAATCTGTTGAGGCATGTTTTGCATCCTATCATGTGGTCTATCTTTGAATATATTCCATGTACATTTGTACAGAATGTGCATTTTTCTTCTTTGGGATGAAAGTTTCTATATATGTTGGTTAAGTCCATTAGATGTAAAATGTCATTCAGTTCCACAATATCCTTGTTGATGTCTTGTTTGGAAGATCTATCAATTTTTGACAGTGAGCTGTTAAAATCCCCTACTATCAGTGTGTTACTTACTGTCTATATCTTTCTTGAAGTCCTCCAAGATATTCATTATATATTGGGGTGCTCCTATGTTGGGTGCATATATGTTTACAATGTTTATGTATTCTTGGTGAATTCTTCCTTTGAGTATTATAAAGTGTCCTTCTGGGTCTCTTTTTATGTTCCTTGTTTTGAAATCTATTTTGTCTGAGATAAGTATTACTACCCCTGCTTTCTTTCCCTGTCCATTTGCTTGGAATTTTTTTTTTCCATTCCTTTACTTTCAGTCTCTGTAGGTTCTTTGTTCTGAGGTGGGTCTCTTGTATGCAGCATATGCGTGGGTCATGTTTTCTTATCCATTCAGCTACCTTATGTCTTTTGATTGGAGCATTTAATCCATTTACAATTAAAATTATTATTGATAGGTACTTATTCATTTTTTTCCCTTTGTACTGTGCTCCTCTTTTTCTCATTCTTTTTCTTTGTCTTCTTAAACCAGTCCCTTTAGCATATCTTGCAGGGCTGGTTTGGTGGAGATGTATTCTTTTAGACTTCTTATGTCTGGGAAACTCCTTATTTTATCTTCCATTTTAATTGAGAACCTTGCCAGAGAGAGCAGTCTTTGTTGCAGGCTGTTGGTTTTCATAACTTGGAATATTTCTTGCCATTCTGTTCTGGCTTGTAGTGTTTCTGTTGAGATGTCAGCTGCCAGCCATATTGGGTCTCCCTTGTATGTTACTACCTGTTTCTGCCTAAAGGCCATTCTGCCTTTAGGATTCTCTCTTTGTCTTTGATATTTGCCATTGTAATGATAATGTGTCTTCGAGCGGGCTTCATTGGGTTCCTCTTGAATGGGACCCTCTGTGCTTCCTGGACTTGTGTGGCTTTTTCCCTCCTTACTTTAGGGAAGCTTTCCATCATTACTTTTTCCAACAGGTTCTCTATCTTTGTTCACCTTCTCCTTCTGGTATCCCTATTATACAGATATTATTACATTTCAGGTTGTCCCGCATTTCCCTAAATGCCTCTTCATTCTTTCTGTATCTTTTTTTTTTTCTTGCTCTTTCTGGAAGCTTTTTTCTACCTTGTCCTTCAGCTGTCTGATTCATCCTGTGCTTCATCAAGCCTGCTTTTAATTCCTTCTGTTGTGTTCTTCAATTCAGAAATTGTATTCTTCATTTCCTCTTGCCTCTTACTGATAGTTTCTATGTGTTTTTTCATGCTGATATAGTTTGCATTAAGTTCCTCATAGTTTCCTGGTAGTTTTGGTAATTCTCTCTGAGCTCACTGAGTTCACTTGAGCTACCTTAGAACTGTTGTTTTGAAATCAGTATCTTATAGTTTATTTGCCTCTATTTCATGTAGTTCTCTTTGTGGGGATTCCTCCTTTCCCTTCGATTGAGGGGTGTTTCTTTTCCTTCCCGTTATTTGTGAGACTCTTCTTTTTTGCTTCTGCTTCTTAAGTTGATCTGTCTTGACTTCCTGACTCTGTGGTGTGAACTTCTATGTTAGGAGTCTGTTTCTTCCTTCCTTCCTTCCTTCCTACCTTCCTTCCTTCCTTCCTCTCTTCCTTCCTTCCTTTCTTTCTGGATCTGCCTCCAGTGATATCAGCTGTTTACCCTGTCTGACCTTAGGCAGTCTTTTTGAGACTTCCAGGATCTACTGTCTCTGTCTAGCTCCTCCAGTTGTTAATCTTGTCACTCTGCCCTCAGCAGTCAGGGTGGGACAGAGTCCCTCCTATGGCAGGGCTTATTGTGTCCTTTCATGCTGCTGCCACTCAGGGGAGTGGTCTGCCTGAGCAAGATGGCTGCTGCTGTATGGGGGAGGAGTCAGTACTGGATGCCCCTGGCTACTCCCTGAGTTCTCTCCCCAATGCCCCCATCACCAGACTTTCCTCCAGTGTCTCTAGGCCACTCTCCATCCCTTTTAACCAGGGATCTATTATCTGTGACTGTCACTTTGTACTCAACACATAAGCTTGCACAACACCGGATTGGGGCCGAGCCTACTGGGAGCTTGGCTATTGTGTCCTTTCATGCTGCTGCCACTCGGAGGAGTGGTCTGTTTGAGCAAGATGGCCACAGCAGAATGGGGGGTGAGTCAGCAGCAGGACTCCCCCATCCACTTTCTCAGTTTTTTCCTCCAAGCCTCCTTCTCCAGTCTCTCCTCAGGAGGCTCCAGTCCACTCTGCCCCTGCCTCCACCAGAGCCCAGGGAAAGTGGTTGCCAGTATAAATTTTTGTGTTGGCCCTCTAAATGGCTCTTTGTGTCTCCAGACAACTGTCTCAGGCAGAAAGCACACTGCCACTTTTCACAGCTGGCTGTTATCTGTGTGCCTTTGGGCTCTGGTGCTGCAGACTGGAGATCCCCATAGTGGTTTAGAGTCTGTTCTCCTCCAGGGGATCTAACTGGTCATTTCAGTATTCCTCTGGCACTGCCACCCATGGGTGCCTATTCCACCTTCTCAAGTCTCTACCACACTCCTTACCAGTTATGTTGTGCTAAAGCTGATTCTTCTGTCTACTCGGGGTTTTAAGGCTCCTCTCTCACTATTGTTCAGTTGTTTTCCAGGTGATTTCTCCATAGTTTAGTTGTAATTCCAGATTGGTCCTGGGAGGAGGTCAGTGTGACTTCCACTCATTCCTCTGCCATCACATTTAAAAATCACCCTTTAAACATTATGAAGTCTCCCATAATGTGATTTTTAAAGGGTATCAGTTGTAAGACTTTAAGTCATAAGAAATTTGGTCACTGTGAAGTTTTCCCTCAAAAGAGTTTTAGACTTTCCCATACTACCATTTTTGTTATAAAAAATAACCCAAACTTTGGACATAAGGTCAGCGTAGAAGAGAAGCTGGCAGCCTCATTGCTCTGAGGGTCACAGGAGCATGCTGTTGGTGAGCTCAGTAATTCTTTATCTCTTCCTCCTAATTCTTACCTTCACCTGTGATAATATTGTAAGACCATCATTTTATATATATATATATATAAAATATATATGAATATATATTTTCATGAAAATATATATAAAACTCTATATATATGAAAAATAAATAGAACTCTATCATTACAGGATGACACTCTTTGAATTGTGTTTTTACTTTTATAGGTAAACTTAAAATTATTCTTCCAGAATCCCTAGCCAGACTGCCTTGTGAACAAGAAGATGAGGACCCAACCTGGATATCATGACCTCAGTAGAGCCACACTCATTACCCACTGAGCTAACCAGACAGACATGCAGTTATAATGAAATCCCAAACTAGTCCCTGAGTTATTTTCTTTGGCTCTAAAATAAAACTGTCTGCAAGAAATATCTTTGTTTTCTTTTTTCCCTCAGTGACTTTTCCTTTGGGATCTTTAATTCTAATTACAATGGCTCATTGGGCGAAGGCTTGGGGAGGAGGTAACGTGCATTTATGGGACTTAAGAATAACCACTCCGTTCCATGGTAGTGATCTAACAGGTACAAATTTACAAATGTCAAAGAAAAACAAAGAAATCAGGGCAATCTGAAAATCTAAAGGGAGAGCACAAAACAGTGAAGTTACAATTCCACTTTGTAACTACCTATTCTTTGCAAGGTGAAAAAGACACTACTTTGTTACACACTCTCTCTGCCTAAGAGGTTTTAATGCCTTTACACAGTAGACTTTCAGCATGAAATGAAGACAGTGCCTAGCATGTGACTTCAAATATGCTGAGAAGAATCAGAGCAATGTGCTAACATTTGACACTACTCTCTGAGACTTGGCTTCTGTTTTGGCAAAAGAATACATTTAACCTGCAGCTATTCCAATTTAGTGAAAGGTGTCATAAAATCTTCACTAAGCAATATTTCTTTCAAAAACCCTAGTAAATTTTAAATGACATCAGGACTGAATTTTCACTTATGTATCTCATCATAGAACATTTTTATTTAGAAATTAGAATATCAATTGGCTTAAAATGAAGCCAATCCAGTATTTTTATTGAACACTTCATTCTTCAAATTTTAGCTGTTTTGTATTTTAAACATGATCACATTTTGTTAAGGATTAGAAGTTATATACACAATGCAAATCATGAAAACCCTGGGGGCACAGAAATGAAATTGTTTAAGGGAAACATAAGTTAGTAATTAATGGTTCTCTACTTTAACCTAATTCCCCTAATCATTTTGGTGGGAAGGCTGATAAAAACTGAATTTTTATATAATAGATTAAAATAATAATTAGCATTTACTGAGCACTTCTAATTGTCTGGTGCTGTTATGCTAATCATGTTGTAGGCCTATCTCATTTAGTTAGCACAAGACTTTGAACTTAAAAACTACTCCAAAGTGAGAAGAATAGTTTGTTAAGCAACAAGGTTTAAATGCCATCATGGGAAAGGCACATCCAAACTTCTGAATACAGTGAAAATTGTACTTACTTTATTTGGCACCCCCTAGTGTGAAGAATGGGGAAAGCAACTTCCAACGGATTTTGTGCAAGACACTGTGATGGCTGCCAGTGTTGCGTATGAAATAAAATAGAACTGCTCCTGCCTTCAAGAAAATTGTTGTCTAGTATGAGACAAAAATGTGATAAAAAGTGTGCAATTACAAATCGCGATGAAGGCACTCATGGTGAAAACCTGTGATGGGGCCCACTATGTGGATGAGTATGAAGTCAGCTGCAGGCCTCTCCAAGGAGGGAATGGCTCATGTGAAGGCATGAGGTGCACAGATGTGTAGTATGCTGAGGAAGAATCCACTGAGACTGGAGCATAGAAAGATGCTCAAGATTAGGTTGGAGAGAAGATCAGGACACGCTGGGAATATTTGTTCTAAGTATGAAGGAAAGTGGGTAGAAGGTTTAGGCTAGGATGTGCATTGATGAGATTCATAGGTTTTAAGACCTCTCTGAATGCTCTGTGGAGAGAGGCTTTACTGGCACTGAGGAAGGTGCTTCTCCTTATGGGGAGAGACCACTAAAGAGGCTTTGTAGGAACTGAAGTAGAAGTTGAGAGTCATTTGGTCTAAATCAGTGGGGGAGATTCCCAGCTAGGGGGCATTTGACAATGTCTAGAGATGTTTTTGGTTGTCACACATGAGGGGTCCCACTGGCATCCATGGGGTAGAAAACTGGAGGACTGCTAATAATAATCCTACAGTGCACAGGGCAGCGCCCCCGCATCAAAGAATTATCTGGTCCAAAGTTTCAACAGTACAGGGGTTTAAAATCCTAGGATAGAAGTTTGGCAAAATAGTGATAGAAGTAAGTCAAGATAAATGAAAAGATCTTTTAAACTGCAGAATGAATGGGACTTAGTGATAGATGAATATAGAGTGTTGGGAGAAAGGGAGGTATCAGGTGTAAGTTCCAGATTTCTGGCTTGACAACTTTGGAGTGACATTAAGATGAAGGAAACTGTGGGAGAAGCCAAATTCAACAAGGAAGAAATAAATAACTCATCTTTGAATTTGTCAAGTTTGAGGTGCCTAGGAGATAGACAAGAGATGTGAAATAAGAAACTGACTTCCTGAATCTACAACTCAATTATCATCAAAATAACAATTTAATTTACTGAGCAGTTATAATGTTACAGGCATCATTCTAATATTTATATATATATTTTATTAATTTTACTGGCAGTAAAGATCAACATTCATTCTTCAAATCTTCCTGATATATACATAAGTTTCCACGTTATGAGCAAAGGATAACATTCTATCTTCAAAATTTTTCCTTTACCATAGGAAACACATTGCTGAATGCCAACAGTAAATACTATGCCTTCCCTGATAAAAGAGAATGTGTTAGTAAAATAAACCACCATGCCATCAAAGAAATTCAAAATTATATTTATCATTTTGCAAAAAGCTTTCATCTTTATTTCAGAAAATATCCTGAAAGTATTCATCGTCTTTGTTTTCTCTGGTTTGAATAAAATAACAAAATGTTACCCCAAAGAGGACACTATCAAGGAAATATAAGCATGATGCTTAGAAACAATTAAGCATCCTAAGAGAGACTTCTGCCATCTAATACTCTTTCAAAGCCACCTGACCTTCTATATTCCTGGGCAAATGATACAATGTCTTCAAAACATATTTCCAACATTAGCAGATGCAGCTAACTAAAGTGAGGAAGCCTGAAGGGATCCAACCACCCCATTCAAAGTTATATGATATGTAAATCATTCTGTGATACTCATGATGGATGTCTGGGAGCAGTTTTGCTTATTTAGTCTGAGAGAAAGAATCTTAAATAGCAAGGCTATGAAAGCTCACATTGTTCCAATGTTCCCTACTGCAGTTGTAAGTTTCAGCTAGACCTCAGTAAAAATGGGACTACAGTTAGGAATTTGTTAACAAGGCCAATTCTTGATGGGGTACATTTGTAACTGGGCCCAGGACTAAAGTTTCAGGTTGACACACACTAAACTATTCAGTTGCAAAGGAACTACTCAGCTAAGAATCTTCAAATACAAGTGATTCATGATTCCCTCTTGCCTCGAGCAGTCTTTCAGAGCTTTTTCTCCAGTTCCTTAGACCTCTACTCCACTGAAAACCCGACAGAATTGTATCAGGTGAGGAACAGTGCTAAGCTTGAATGCTTCCTGTTGTCATTGAAGGTCCTTGTCCATCTGCAGAGACAATTATGATTTCAAACTACACATTGCCATCTATTTTAAGTATTGTTGGGTTCCAGGTCTCCAGAAAAATAGAAAATTTCTGAACTTGTACTAGGCTAGACCATATTGAAAATCCCTTTCTTTGAGTCAGCAGGGTTTCCTGTGCCTCATTACACAAGTTCCTTAGCTGTTTTAAAAGTGGCTTAGGGATTTTTTTTCCCTAGGGAAGAAAGAGGGTCAGGAAGCTGAGAGGCTAGATTGAAAACAAGGGTCTGGGAGTTCTGGCCCATTTCCGTCCCTCTACTGAAATCAGCAACATCTGTTGAACAATTAATTCATGGCACCTTGATATTCTCACCTGATATGTTCCTGTGTCAACATGCAAGGGCAGCCTGACCGGAGAAAAAACTGTCATTTATTTCAGTAGTTTCTAAAACAGTATTTTACATGAAGACTATATGGTGCCTACAGAATGTTTTTTAATTGAAACTTCAAGGCAGTGTACTTTTCTAACTTGCAACATGCTCTTTACTTTCCCATCCATCTTTCTGGAAAACAATGTCCTTTTGTGGAAATGGGGGCATCCATGGTATTTGCAATTCCTCAAAAATATATCACTAATAAATTCTTAATAAACAATATGTAAGTCTACCATGGAAAAGTGTACAATACTAATTCACTAAGAAGATTAAATTCTACTAATTCTGAGATCTATGTTCCCTCTATTTTCACCTCCTACCCACATTTTTAAATTGTGTGGACTCCTGGTTTTGTGTCTCTGGTAGTTATGAATATTATTAGCTATCCCTGGGACACCTGTATCCTGTTGTGTGGCTGGAAACTAGTCTGACATGTGTAGAGAAAGAGAACTACCTTGGCTGAGCTCTCAGTATGGACCAGGCACTGCTCCAGGTTGTTTACACCTGGCAGTTAGCTCATTTAATTATTAATATATAATGAACTCATATACATTTTCACACTAGTGGCAGACAATCTTTTAATCATCAAAATAATAATGTTTAATAAAGAAATGTAGGCAAAAGGAAAATAAGTGGGGGCTGGGGGAGAAGAACAAGCAGTTATAACCCCATTCCCCAAAAGTAATCACTATTCAGTGAAGTTCCTTACAGTGAATTTTTTATGGTTAGACTTTAAAAAAATACCCAACTGCAATGACGATATGTATAATTATAATATACATACTCTACATATAATTATGCATAATTGCAGTAATAATATACATACAATGATTTAAAATTATTTTTTCAGTTAACACTAAAAATGCTTTTTGATATGGTATGGTTACATTCTCTTTAAACAGCTGCATTTTATTCTCTCTATGGCTGTACCATATTTATCTTAATTACTCTGGGGTTAAGCATTGACAGTTTAAGCAACTTACAAAGGTCAGGAAAAAAAACACTTGCCCTGTCATTTTAAGTTAAAAAGAAGAAATCCAAGTTAGGCCTTGTAAAGAAATAAACCCCTTTTAAAAATATATTAATATTCTTTCATTTAAAAATTATCTTATAGGCCACACATGATTGAGAATTTTATTAAGCATATTAAAATGCACTCAAATTAACAGATGTGACTAAAATACATTCTCGCATCTCTTCCTTCGCCCTCCTGTAACTTTACTAAATTCACTGAGTTCCGTATGCAGTTTTAAAACATAACTAAAAACCTGAAGCAAGCCACTGTTTCTCTCCTTCAGACAGGAGTTACCATGACTCATTGGCAACATCCTTTGGCAGAAATAGTCATTTGATTTAGTGTATTAGATCCCTCTGTCTGCCGTAACAAAGTACCACAGACTGCGTGGCTTAAACAACAGCAATTTATTGTCTCGCAGTTCTGAAGGCTGGAAGTCCAAGAAAGAGGTGTTGTCAGAGTTGATTTCTTCTGAGACCTCTTACCTCAGCTTGCTGATTGTTGCCCTCATGCTGTGTCCTCATACAGTCTTCCCCCCATGTACACATGTCTAAGCCCAAATTTCCCCTCTCCTAAGGACATCGGTCATATTGGATTAGAGCTTCCTCATAGGATCTCGCTTTACCTTAATTACCTGTTTAAAGGCCCCATCTCAAAATACAGTCACATTCTAAGTTAATAGGGTTTAGGACTTCAACATGTGAATACTGGGGGAGACACAGTTCAACCCATATCACTTAGCAAGATTAGCAACGATGAGATCTCTGCTTTTTTCTTTCTTGCTATAATGCCTGATTAACAAAGAAACTTCCTTTTAAAAAAGAAAAAAAGGAAAGTAAGAGAAACAGATGTAGCTTCTCTCTAACACTCCCTCACCCTACACCACCACCAAGGGAAAAAATATTTTTGAACTTATTTTTTCATGTGAAGTCTCTGAACACATGTCTCTATTAGACATGTTTTCTAATCTTGGGCAAGATTTCAGAATAGCAACTTTTGTACTAAATATCTTTAATAAATAGCCACAGACTTGCTGCAATTTCAAAAGAAAAAAAAGAAAATGTTAATAAAAATGCTGCCACCATATTTTATTTTATTTTTGGCTTTAAACAACAGAAATATATTCTCTTGCAGTTCTGGAAGCCAGAAATCTGAAATCAAGGTGTTAGCAGGACTGTGCCCTCTCTGTGGTGCTAGGGAAGAATCATCACCTCTTCCAGGTTCTGGTGCCTTCAGGTATCCTTGGCTTGTAGCTGCATCACTCCAGTCTCTGCCTTCATCTTCCTATGTCCATCTCCATTTCCTCTGTATATGTAGGTGTTTTCTTCTTGTCTGTCTTTTATAAAAACACTTGTTGGGTTTAGGGCCAACCCACTTGCAAAGACCCCTTTTCCAAATAAGATCAAATTCACAGGGTTCAGAGGACACAGATATATCTTTTTGGTAGCAACAATTCAACACACTCCACCCTCCAAGAACTCTTTCCACAGCTGATCTGGTCTGGTCACCATCTCTTAGTTGTCCATCATGGGGTTTTTTTTCCATCTTCTGTACATGCCGTTGTCATACCTCTCTTCCTTCTCTTTTCATGAACATTGAAATTCCCTCATTCTCTCCTGCCTTCTCTGTTGGTGCCTGCCCACTCCAGGTGAAAGGAACTTCCTTCCCCTTGGAAACCCACATGCTGCTCATGATGTGCTTCACTTGCCTTCTGAGGGAGTTCCTTTCCTCTGTCTACTGTGGGGTTATCTCCTCCTTGATACCATGTGGGACTGGTGGCTGGGCTAGTGTTCTTGCTTCCTTGTTTTCCCTATAGTGCCAAGGATGTTAGTAGAGATTCGGGAAATATTTATGGATCATAATACTTATCTGGAAAATGAAGTCAGATTCAGTATGATCAAAATAAAGGCAAATATTGACCAGGTAGCCAAAAGCACTTTCAGGTTTAAGAATACATATTATGCATGTAGTCAGGGGGTTTGTTTGTTTGTTTGTTTATGGCAGGGAGCAGATATTAACTCCAATGACCTTTTGCAGTATATGGAGGTTTAAAGAATAATAGACAACTCCAGGAAATGCAGGGCCTAGAAGTGACTCACCCACTGGAAGGTCAGAATCAAGGTACTGACCTTCATTTCTCTTGGGGCCACACCATCTGTTATTTGAACACTGGAGTAGTTTAAATGTCATGGGAATGGCCTATTCCTTGAAAGGCTGTGTTGCTGGTAAAAGCTTCAGGGCTCTTTTCAGTGGTGGATCTCTCTGGGCATCTTCTCCACTTTCTCCATCTCATTGCCAGCCAGCATCCCCACTGCCCCTCAGAGAGCCTCTATTCCCTCACATCTCCAGCCTCCTCTGAGCCACCAAGTCCGCAACTGCAGCCTGACTCTGCCTGGCCTCCCAGTTTGAGGGCCTGTTATCATCCAGCTGCCTTGGATTTGCCATGTCCCAAACTCCCCACCCCCAATGTGGACCAAATGTTCACCTTGTCCCAACAGCAGTGGACATGTGGGGGAGCAAGCCCTCTTGGCGGGATTTGGGTGGGAGTCCATGAGAGGTTTATCTGTTCCAGGTTCCATGACACTGAGTGCTGTTATCTTGTTTTTCAAATTGATCATGTCTTATGTTGAAGATGTTTCCAGAACAACGGAAAGAGATATGCTATCACAAATACAGAAGTAAACAATCAATGCATTTTTGACTCACTGAAGGTTAGTTCTTTATTCACTAACCATAAATCTGTGCTGGAGAATAAAGATACTGTAGGGCATCCTACAGGAGGACTAATGAATAAACAAAACACCCGTCACCTTATTGCCCAGCATTGATGCATTTTTGGCCCTCATTCTTTGGTTCCAATGACTGAGCAGTTTCTCAGCTCACTTCCCTTCCCCCAACCCCCTCTTATAAAAAGTATCTTTTTCCATGACCCAGAATCCTCCCAGACTATGCCTCTCACCCTTTGCTTCAAACAGTCTCCCTTCTGCCTGCTTTCTTGATTTTCTACTCTGTGGCCTCATACACCACCGTCCCCACCTCTGGTAACAACCCAAGGCAACTGTTTTCCATTACTTTCAGTTTTGCCCTACTGTTCTCCTCTTGGATCTCTTGGCTTGGGGTCACGTAAGCAGGGAACACTGTTCATTCCCAAACCCAGCCTGACCTCTCAGGCCTCCAATCCCAGCTTTCTGATCTTCCATCTGACTGAGAGAAGGGTAGGACCACTGCCACACCAGCCCTTTGCTCAATGCTGAAGCCATACTTTTAAAGCAGCCTCCTTGTACTTGATGCCAGGGCACCACTGTTCTTTGACAATCTCTTAACTGCCTGTCCCAGTTGGGTCTTAAACTGAAAATAAACAGTTGGGTCTCAAACCAAAAATAAACAGTTTTCTTCTCAGGACCTGATCATAAAATTTCCTACCAAATGAAAACACCTAAAAGTACTTACTGAAAGGTATCCTAAATAAAAAATAAAATAAAGTCTTAACTTTTGTAAAGATTTTGTTAAATGCCATCCACCTAAACCTAAAAATATAAGAATGAAATAGGTATTTTTAATCCTCACCCAAAAACATGCTTGTAGAGGGGAAGCAAGGGAGAGAGAGAGGGAGAGAAACATTGATTGGCTGGGGGCAGAACCTGCAGTCCAGGCATGTGCTCTGACCAGGGATAGAAGCCACAACCTTTCGATTTGTGCTAAAATGCTCCAACCAAGTGAGTTACACAGGCCAGGGCAAGAAGTAGATTTTTAAGTGGAAACAGTCCAGGTAAGGTTCTTCTTTGAATAAATGGCCACTGGCTCTTTTGTCCTTTTAATTTCACAGGAGACAGAGTGAAGGAGTTTGTATCCCTTTCCATATCTTTTTGTGAAATCTAATCCTGTTTTGCTAGAGGCTGCCTTCCTTGTTCAGTTTGCCATGTGGTGATGGGGGTGGGCAAATAGCTGCATTTCAACCCAGCATAGGGCTTTCTCAAGTTTATTAACACAGTACTGCTGAGCAAAGTCAGTCCCTCAGTGACTGCCCTGGCTCCCAGATGAAATATCTCCTTTCCCTGTGATATGTTATCATAAATATAATACCAAAAGATTAATATATTATGGACTAAGTGACTGATTCTGTATTTCCTGGTTCTACCAAAATGAAAATAAAAGACCATGCAATATTGTAATGGGAACACATGGAGAAAGCCTACTTTTCCTTTCTTGTGGATGGTGAGAGCATGGGTTGAAATGTAAGGCTCTTGGATTTTTTTCGTGTTTTGTGACCTTTGGCCAGCAAAAGCAGTCTCAATTCATCTGCAAGGGTCAGGGAGGGCTTCCCCTTTAATTAGGAGCCTGCCGACTATGGCTTAATCCATGTGCCTGAGACAAGGGCACTGTACTCCTTGAGCCTGCTAATCTATGAAAATGTAAAAACAGGAACTCTAATGACCAGACCAAATGTGGTCATTTCAGGCTGATTATCTTTCTCCTTCTCCATGACCAAAGGCCATACTGAAACCCCAAGGAGTCCACTTTGTGAGAAAATAGTCACCAGTGGAAACACTTGAGAGTGGGTGAATTCTGGAAAATGCTTCAAAAACCACTCACGAGCAATTGCCAGCCACTACACTTAGCACAATGATAATTTAAATAATTAGCAATGTAACTATTAAAAGTCTGTGTCCTCTCCTATTCTGTAAGTTCTGTGAGGTCCGGGATTGATTGAATGAATAAAGAATTTGAATTAAGCATCACAGCAAAAGAATAGGATTTGGATTTAGAAGATTTACATATGAATCCTGAGATGTCTAAATCTATAATCATAATGAATAACTTTTTTAACAAAATGTCTGGGTTCCCTATACCATGCTGAGTATTTCAATCTTTAGTGTTCTCCTCTGAAATAAATAGCCAGTATTTTCTAAGAAAGTTCTCTGAGTTCCTGATTTTTGGCTAACCAATCATCCCAGTTTGCCTAAGATTGACAAGGTTCTCAGGCTATGGGATTTATGGAGCTAAAACAAGGAAAGTTCTGGAAAAAGTGGAATGAGTTGGTCATGCTACACTGAACTCATTTTTTTTAATTCATTTTTAGCTCATCTAATTCTCACCAGATATATACAGAAATATTTTTTTATCCTGCTTTACAAATAAAGAAATGGGGGCTCATGTACAGTAAGCAAGAAAAACCCAGGACTTATTCAGGAGCCCAAGACCTAGCTATGATGAAGCTACACTTCCTTACATCAGAAAAATGGGAACCATAGTAACCCCACCTCATGGGTCTTACCTGGTAATTGAGATGATGATAATTAATTCAGAGCATTTTACTGCCTGCAAATCCCTTTCTCATTTAACCTACAGCGCAGAGAGGCCATTAAAAGTAAGTTATGGTTAGCTCAGGTTGGCCCTTCATCAGGAACTTCATGGACCATTACTCTCAGCTCTGGTCGATCATTTTCTCACGTCTGTTTTTAGTGAAGACAGAAAATAGGAGAGGGTGGGAGAGAGAAATTAATCTTCATCAGCAAGTTATTTCCTCTAAATGCATTTTTTAATCATTATTATAACAAAACATTCCTTTTTCCAAAGTCTATGCTAAGGTTGAGAGAACTTTACCTAAAAAATAAGCTCAGACCATCAAGTGGTAGGTTGTAAATTGCCCATAAGGTCTAAGGATTTATGGTTGGTTACATTCTTTTTATTTATCTCTGAGAGTTCCTTGGTTTTTCACCTGGGATTGCCCATACTAATATGTATTTTTCATTTTAACCAAATCCCAAAGTTATAGGCAACAGGAGACTTAGTAAGCTGGGGGAGACAGATCCATTCAACAAACAAAATGAAACTTTTCCCAATAGTAGGTCAAGCAAGCTTATGTAATTTAATTGAAAATAAATGCCTTATGAATGAAGCATGCAACTACATACCAGACTCTTGAAGAAAATGCAGGAAATTAACTGACTTTCAATTACAGTTGATGATGTATTATATTTGTGATATGTGACTTTTTTTTGATGCTTCTTTGGCTCCCCCACTGCCTTTGAAATTGGGCATCAATACCTGCCCTTGACAATTGGCTTTCTACCACACATTTCTAGCTTAATTTTTCTGTCTTCTTCGCTCTGCTTCTAACTTGACTTTCCTATATTATCTTGCCTCCATGCGTTTATTCAGGCTGTAACTTCCACCCAAAGCTACCTCCCCACTCTCATCTCCATCTGTGAAACCTATAATAGACACCTGTTTTTTGACTACCTAGGATCCATGTCTTCTCTTTTTTCAATTTAAAACATCCTTTTCTGTTTTAGGGAACCACTCCTGTCCCAACTCAGTCCATCCACCAAGCTCAGCTTGGTGAGGCTGAACCTATCTTTGACCCCAGAAGTGGGTTTGTGATCCAGGCCTGGACACGCAAAGCCCCATTTGTGTATTTTGCTGGATTTACCAGGAGACAGGCACTCTGTTTTTGTTGTAGTAAGGGTGCTGGTAACAAGGGGAGCCTGGAAAAGCTGATGTTTATCCTTGTATGCAAAAGGAAGAAGCCTATATGAAAACAAAGCCAGCAAAAGATAAAACAACCAAGATATGGAGTCATTTAGATATTCTAGATCCAACTGTGCCTGAAGTACATACTCCTGCATTTGTTCAGTTAGCTAAACCAATGCATTTTTCTGTTTTTGCTTAAACTAGTTTGAGTGGGGCTTCTATTACCAAAAAAAAAAACTGAAACAAAACTCTCAATTACATAAAACCTCACCCATAATTATGGTTCCTTTAAAAGGTCATCACATTCCTAAAGCTTTCCTGGCCTCAAAGGCTTTAGTAGCCAAAATAATTTTAAAAACTTACAATCATCTCAAAATAGTTTTCACACCTACTTTGTTCAGAAGTCAGAAAAAGTTGAATCAGCCCTGACCAGTGTGGTTCAGTGGATTGGGCATTGTTCCACAAACCAAAAGGTTGCCTAGTTTGATACCTGGGTAGGACACATGGCTGGCTTGTGTTGCCAGGTCCCCAGCTGGGGGTGTGAAAGAGGGAACCAATGAAAGTTTCTCTCTCACACTGATGTTTCTCTCCCTCTCCTTCCCTTCTCTCTAAAACTAAATAAATATTTTAAAGCAAAAGAAAAAAATTGAATCAGGAAATGTAAAAAAGACAAATGTGGAGGAAAAAAGGCATAAATATGTTTATCTCTACATTGTTAGCAATGTGACTACTGTGGCTTATAACTGGAAAAAAAAACCCCAAAAAACAAAAAAACAACCTTTTCTTATAGTTGGCAAGGTAGAGATTTGAAAATTAGATGCCTACAAAAAAAACTATAAATTCTTCAGAAAAGAACAGTCACTGAACATGGGCTTTTCAATCAGATATGTGGATTTGATTTGGACTTCCCTGGTATGTGATTCTGGGATGAATTCCTTAATATTTGCAATCCTCCATTTCTTAATATCTAAAACAACATAGATAACTATTGCCAAAGGACTGCTGTAAGGCTGGAGTGAGAAGAAAGATGTTGTACATTAGTATACATATCCAGAGGTTGACACAGAGATATCCATGACGTCATTCGTTTAAACAAGAAAAATTTTTTATTTTTCTCCCACATAACAAACAACGTACAAGTAGTCTGGGGCTGGTGCTGTGGCTCCATGGTATCACAGACCCCAGCTCCTTCTATCTTGTGACTCTTCCATCCCTACTGTGTTGTTTTCACTTTTAATTATCCAATATAGCTTACCATCATCATCTCATTCCAGCCAATAGAAAAGGGAAAAGAGAAGTAGACAGTATGCCCCTTCACTAAAGATACAAATGTTTCCCACATTGATTACTCACATCCCGGTGGGGAGGACCTAGTCACATGTCTAATGTGGGAGAAGTTAGGAAATATATTGTTCCTTCTCAGCAATGATGGTTCAAATAATTTAAGATTTTTAAATTATTGCTAATATTAGAAATGAAGGAGCAAACCAGTATTAGGGTACATGACAGAATTTACTTAAGCCACCTGGGAGATTTCCTGTAACACCTGATACTGTCTTTATCCATCTCCTTTTTGGTTACAGGTATATTAAGAATACAGAGTTGTATTCACTCCTTGTTGGTGGCTTTGTTAATTGGCGAAATCCTTCTGGAAAGCAGCAAGAAAACACATAGGAATAATGATAATCTAGCTCTTAGGGTTTTATTCAAATACAATAATAGAAATAAAAGCTGTTACTCTCGTGTTACTGGAAGAGCACAATTATAAATTGTCTCAATAGTCCACAGGAGTAGACCATAAGCCATCCTTGCCAGCTTTGAAATCCTCAGGTGTTGGTCCTAGATACCATGATGTTGGCCTAGTGCTTGGGCCAGTGGTAACTACATTAAAGATTTTAACAGTCTGGGCTCCTAGAAGACAGGATCTCAGTCAGATAGTAGTGTGCAGGAGGTATCTGGTGGATCAGTACCTGTGGGGAAGTGAAGTAAACAGGTCAGGGAAGAGGGAAAAGTAAACTACGATGCAGTTATAATAACGCTTAAGCCCATCCCACAAGGAGTTTTGGAGCTAGAATGACCTTTCAGAGTTTTCCTGCATCAGCCGTCATTCCATGTGAGCAGCCCTTGGAAAGGAGACAGGACTTTGGGTGAAAGGTCATCTTCAAGCAAAGGCAAGTCCCAGGGGGCTAGCAGCAGCCAACACTGCTGGAATGTGGGAGGAAGAGCACCTTAGCCCTAAAGCGGGGTCTGGGCCATGTAGTTAGGCATCCCCTACGGGCGTCAACACTGACCCAAACTCAACCGGCAAGATACAGTTGTATAAGAGTTTGAAATGGGAGACAAAGAAACCGGAAGTGGAGAGGCAAGTTTACTGCAGTGTTTGGGGTAAGGTCCACAAACTCATGTGATCCTCAGAGTCACCTGGTTCCTGCTTTTTTCAATGTCTGTTTGTTGAATGGTTCCTTGGATTTAATTTGTTTCTGTTACCAAGAGAAACTTAAATAATTTGCCAACTGTCCATGAATTATCAATATGACAGAATATTATGCAGGCATCAAAATGATAATGTTATTTTGACAATAATGTTATACATAAAAATATATCCAAGATATAATTTTAGGTGAAACTGGCAGAACAAAGAATATTTCTCTATGTAAACACTAGTAAGTAAATTTACCAAATACATACAAGGACATTATCAAAACAGGCAAAACACAACCTACAGAATGGGAGAAAATATTTGTGAGTCAAATACCTGATAAGAGTCAATATGTGTAATTAGTATCTATAATACATCAAGAACTTACAACTCAAGAACAAAAAGATAACATAATTTACGTGGGAAAAGACCCTAAACAGATCATCTTCCAAAGAAGATATACAAATGACCAACAAACACAGGAAGAGATGTTCAACATTATCATAAGGGGAATGCATATTGAAACCACAATGGTACCACTTCATTACATTAGGATTGCTATTATGCTATTATTTTTTAATGAAAATAACCAGAGTTGTCAAGGTTGTGGAGAAATAAGAATGCTTGGACATTTCTGGTAGGCATTTAAAATGGTTCAGCCACTGTGGGAAACAGTTTCACAGTTCCTTAAAATGCTAAACATAGAATTACAATATGATCCAGAAATTCACACCTAGGTAAAAGGATTGAAATCAATGACTCAAACAGATGTTGTAGTAGCAATATTCACAATAGCCAAAAAGTAGAAACAGCACAAATATCCATTACAGAAAAAATGAATAAATAAATTGTGGTGTATCCTTCAAATAAATACTGTTTGGCTATATAAAAAAAGAATCAAGTACTAATACATGCTATTATATAGGTGAAAGAAGCCAGACACAAACGGTCACATATTGTGCAATTCCATTTCTATAAAATGCTGGGAATAGGTACGTCCATTGAGACAGAATGCAGATTTGTGGTTGCGAGGGGCTGAAGGAAGGGGAGAATGGGGAGCAACTTGCTTAATATCTATGGGACTTCCTTTTGGGGTGATGAAAATACTTTGGAACTAGAAAGACATGTGGTTGCACAACATTATAAGTGAACTAAATGTTACTGAATTGTTCACTTTAAAATGATTAATATTATGTTATGTGAATCTCACCTCAATTTAAAAAGGATAATAAAGAATAAAAGATATTCTGGGGGTAATTTAACCAGAAGTAGTTTTCTAACAACTTGCTCTTGTCCTTACAGCAGACTCAATTCTGTCATTCACCTCAAGTTACTGCAGTGCTGCACTGTGTGCACTTGGATATTTTGGACCACACATGTCGATTTGATGGGGTTTATTTTTAGCACCTTTAAAAAATTCTCAATTTTTTATTGTAAGTCTCCTAGTATAAAACATATGTATAATATAGTTCCTTCTGCAAATCCATAAAAGAGTAGAAATAGAAAATAAAAATACCCATTATTCTATCACCTAGAATAATAGTATTAAATTTTGCTTTTAAATACACATGGGCACACCCACACATGTATCCAGTTGTAAAGGTAAACTTTTGGCAAAAAAAAAAAATATTATGCTGTATATTTTTCACTTAACAATGTTATAAACAATTTCCTCTGTCTTTTGAAATATCAGTTTTAATGTATAACTGTACCATAACTTGTGAAACTGATCCTCTTTCATACATTTAGTTTTTTTCCCAATATTCTGCAATCTAGTCCTTTGCTGTGCTCCATTATAGTCATTCCTTCATTCACAGTTACATTCTTAAAAAAAATAAATTCCTAGGACCAGGAACATATAATCGAAAGGAAAATCTGGAAGTTTTTGATACATTTTGGCAAATTGTTTTCCTGTGAGTTGATCTAAATTTCCCTTCCAACAGCAGTGTATAAGATTGTGCCACTGTCCCGCATCCTTGCAAAAACAAGGGCTTTTTCTAAGAGCTGTTGCCAAATGTTTTATTTAATATGTTTTTACATTTTATTTTTGATCAGATAATACCTAACATGGTTTCAATAGCAAAGGAACCAAAGAGTGTGCCAAGGAAAGTCTGTCTCTTGCCAAGTACACCTTCCTTGCTCTGAGGGCAACCAATATTATTTTCTTGTGCATCCTCCAAAAAAACTGATGCATTCATACAAGGCCACAGTCTAAACATACTGTCTGTACTTTGCGTTTATGTATGTATCTTGAACATACCCTCTTCAGCCTCCTCATTCTTTTTTAAGGCCACATAATTTTCTATTATTGAATGTTACATACTTAAGCCCCTTTTTGCTGGACTAGGTTGCCTTTAACTTTTTGCTGTTATGGATAATGTCTCTGTGAATTACACTGTAAATCTATTACTTTGTATGTGTGCAAGTGCATGTGTAAGTTAAATGTCTACATTACTGGGTTCAAGGATTTTTAAAAATTTTTGTTAATATTATTATCAAGAAGAAGAAGAAGAAGAGAGCAAAGAAAAAAATGAGAAAATGTAATGAATCTGGTGGTTATTAAATGGTGGGAAATGTCACATTTTTCCAAGATTGCACATCTCTGAAGTTTCTGGTTTTCTTTCAATATCTCTCATCTGTTTAAGGGGTTAGAAATTTCAAAAGATCAGGGGCAGGAAAAAGAATGGGTGCTAAAAACCCACTAGCAGAGCTGCTTCCTATCCTACCACAGCTGCTCTACCATCAGTTGAATTCCAATAAGGAAGAGCAAATACCTTAGAATAGGGAGCGCTAAGCTCTTAAGCCCTGCAGTTGATGTGATGTATTATCTCTTCAGAAATAGGAAAGGACAATATGTTTAGTGTTGGAAAATAATTTTCCAGACATTTGATAATCTATGACATAAAGGATTGAAGCTTCAAAACCTCAGTTGACATGACTTTAACAGTAAGTTTTTATGGCAAAGTTGATGTCTTTTAAGTAAATATTAAAAAAAATAACATGCAAAACAGCAAAGTGCACAAATCATAATTGTATAACTTAATAAACTTTCACAAACTGCACACATCCCTTTAACCACCACCAAGATCAAGTGATAGAACACGACCAGCATCCCAGAAGCCCTCCAAATCACTACCCCAAAAAGTAACCACTTTCTATCACCATCAATTAATTTTGTCTATTTTTAACATTATATAAATGGAAAATGTAGGATGTACTTTTCTGTGTCTGGTTTCTTTCACTCAACATTATATAGAATTCATCCACGATTTTATTTTTGTGTTTCTTTTGGGTGTTTCATTCCACTAATGTGTACTGAGCATCTTCTATAAGCCAGGCATTATGCTGGGCACTGAACACACAATGGCAATGAATCAGACAAAGTTCTTGCTCTCCTAGAATGTTCATAGGGAGATTGTCTTCCTATTCTGAATATAAACATCTAATGATTTAAAAGCTATTGCTTTCCAGGGAGACAACTGAGATTTGTGAACACAGGTAGCTCCAAAATTATCCACTTGTGTAGAAATCACAGGTATGGTCAGGATAAAGAGTGCTTTGGTGGATTTCTACATCTTTGCCTACACCGTCTTCCAGCATCATTTACCTGCTCTGTAACAGACAGGGGTCAGCCAAATAAACGTCTAGGTTGCCTTTTCAGATGTGCATTCCAGCCAGGCAATGCTCTGGGGAAGAAAGTTGTATCTTTGAAATGCTATTTTAAACATGCTTGTTTTGCAGCATAATTCATAGGAGAGTAATGGCCAAGCAGTGGGTTTTTTGGTTTTGTTTTTTTTTTGAAGTCACTGTTTCTGCCCTTTTCTCAGTTTAGGAAATGGGTTAGAGATATAATTCATGCGGTCAGAGTTCTGATCTAACCTTGAAGTCAGGAGGGAATGCAGAGAGAATTATTTTAAGACCCCACACAAAGCCAAAAGTTCTAGTGTATGCATACATGAACTTCAGATTTGACAGTAATTATTGGCATTTGTAAATGACTTTTAAAAATTTAAATTACTACAACACTGTAGTAATTAAATATGTGAATTGATCAAAAGCCTTAAAAATTTTAAGAACATTACAAATAAATCTAAAGTTCTTTGTGCATATCACCATCAAACTTATCCTCTCTCCTGTTCTTCAGGTGTGAATTTGGAGTGCACCTTTCTAGATGACTTTTTATATCTTTCCATACAAATTTATATCTTTCTGTACAGGTATGTGCCAGTTGTTTTTCACATAAATCATATACACATCATACTGCAACTTGTTTTTTTCCTTCAACAATATTTTTTGAGACCTTGCCAACTGATGTTTGCTTAGTTCGCTCCTTTGAATGGATGTACAGTGTTTGAACAAATACATGTACCATTTTCTATAATGTAGACCTTCTTCTGTTGAGGACATTGAGTCTTCAGCTTTTCACTATTGCTAGCAATGAATCCACGAACATTCTTAATATGGGTTCTTGTCCACATGAGTAAGTATTTCTCTGGGGTACACATCAAGAAGTGACTAAATTATGTCACTGCTTCCTTAAAAGAGCAGCTTGGCCCTTAACAAGGAAGCTCTTTGAAGGCTGTGTAGGGCTTATTTGTATCTGTGTCATCAGAATCCCACACAGAGCCTGCCAGCTAATAGTTGCCTTCCATGACATGAGTGAAGGGCTTGGTTTTCCTTTCTTCTTTTCATTTCTCAATCTCTTGGTTGGTTCCTCCTTGCCTACCACTCATTTAAAAGTCTAATGTCCTAAGGTCTTTGGTCTTGCCTTTTCTTGTTTCTTCAGAGTCTCTTTCAGAAGCTCTTATCCCTAGCTGCATATTAGAAACAACTGGGAAGCTTTTAAACTTACTAGTGCCCAGGCCGCCTTCCCAGAGGTTCTGACTTCCTTGGTGTGCAGTGGGGAGGGCCGCAAGTATTAATTCTCAAGGCTTTCCCTGTACTACGAATGCGAGGCTAGAATGGAGTACTGGCATTGCCCTAGGCTAATGATTCAAGTGAGGTTCCCAGTCAGCAGTATCTGTATCCCATGGGATTTCTTACACGTGCAAATTCGTGGGCCCAATCTCAGGACTGCTTACTGAAGCAAAAAACTGGAGGACAGGGCCCCGTAATACATGTTTTAGCAAGCCCTCCAGATGACTCTGAAGCGTGCTAAATGAAGTTTGAAAACTACTGACCTGGACAACTTCATTAATCTGCCTGACTGTAAACATGTGGAAGACTTCCTTTTTCTCATCTCCATCCTAGACTCCTCTCCTGGACACCAACTGCCTCACTGATACTTCATCCAAACAAGGGTGTCTGTCCAGCATCTTCGGTGTTCCTCACCCCACTCCCACCTTATCCAACTATTATTCCCTCCACCTTTCTCATCCCAGTGAGTGACAGCAATTCCTCTAAGTTTCTAGAAGCAGAAAAGTGGAATTTTAAAAATATTTTAAAATCGGTAATACAGTCATATGTCTTATATATCTTAAACCCCAGAAGTTGTAAAAAAAAAAAAAAAGAAAGAAAAAAGAAAAAAAGAAAAGAAAAGAAAGTCTCCCTCCTAAGTAAAACTATCATTGTTTGCAGATGACATGCTAGTGTACATAGAAAGCCGCATAGACTTGCCAAAAAAATACTCGACCTAATAAGTGAATTTGACAAAACAGCAGGATGCAAAGTCAATATTCAGAAATTGAAGGCATTTTTGTACACCAAAAATGAAATATCAGAATCAGAGTTCAGGGGGGAAAAATCCCCTTTGCTATAGCAACCAGAAAAATAAAGTACCTATGAATAAACTTAACCAAGGAGGTAAAAGACCTATACACAGAAAATTGTAAAACACTGAAGAAAGAAATTAAGGAAGACACCAGTAAATGGAAGCATATATCTTGTTCATGGATTAGAAGAATTAACATCATCAAAATGTCCATACTATCCAAAGCATTTTAAATATTCAATGCAATCCCTACTAAAATAACAATGGTGTATTTCACAGACATAGAAAAAACATTTAAAAAATTTATATGGAACCATGAACAACCCCGAATAGCCACAGCAATTTGGAGGAGGAAGAACAAAGTAGGAGGGATCACAATACCTGACATCAAACTATGTTACAAGGCCACTGTGGTCAAAACAGTCTGGTACTGGCATAAGAACGGACATATAGATCAATGGAACAGAATGGAAAGCCCAGAAAAAAAATCCAAGTCTCTGCGGTCAATTAATATTCAAGAAAGGAGGCAGAAGCATAAAATGGAGTAAAAATAGCCTCTTCAACAAATAGTGTTGGGAGAGCTGGACAGCTACATGCAAAAAAATGAAATTCCACCACCAACTTACACCATATACAACAATAAATTCCAGATGGATAAAAGACTAAAATGTAAGTTGCGATGCCATAAAAGTTTTAGAGGAGAACATAGGCAGGAAACTCTCAGATATCCTATGAAGCAGTATTTTCACTGATATGCCCCCTACAGCAAAGGACATAAAGGAAAGAATAAACAAATGGGACTTCATCAAAATAAGAAGCTTCCGCATGGCTAAAGAAAACATCAGCAAAATGAAAAGGGAACCAACCAACCATATGGGAAAATATATTTGCCAATGATACCTCGGGCAGGGGTTTGATCTCCAAAATATATGAAGAACTCACACAACTCCACTCCAGGAAGACAAACAATCCAATTAAAAAATGGGCAAAGGACCTGAACAGACACTTCTCCAAGGAGGACATATACAGGGCCCAGAGATCCTATGAAATGATGCTCAGCATCACTAGCCATCAGAGAGATGCAAATTAAAACCACAATGAGATATCACTTCACACTGGTCACAATGGCCATTAAAAAGAAATCAGCAAACAATGGGTGCTGGCGAGGCTGTGGAGAAAAGGGAACCCTAGTACACTGTTGGTGGGAATGCAGACTGGTGCAGCCACTGTGTAAAACCAGTGTGGAATTTCTTTAAAAAGCTAAATATGGAACTGCCTTTTGACCCAGTGATTCCACTGCTGGGATTATACCTTAAGAATCCCAAAATATCAATTCAAAAGAACCTATGCACCCCAGTGTTCATAGCAGCACAATTTACAATAGCCAAGAGCTGGAAGCAACCTAAGTGCCCATCAGTAGATGAGTGGATGAAAAGACTACAGTATATTTAGACAATGGAATGCCAAGCAGAAGAAAGAAAGAGCTACTACCCTTTACGACAGCATGGATGGAATTGGAGAACATTATGCTCAATGAAATAAGCCAAGGGGTGAAAGACAAATACCACATGATCTCACCTATAAGTGAAACTTAATCAACAAAACAAACAAGCACGGAAAATATAACCAGCAACATTGAAAGAAAAAAGAAACCGACAGTAATAAGAGGGAAGGGGGAGGGGGTACCAAGGAATAGAAGGGGCTGGGTCAAATCAAGGAACATGTATAAAGGGCCCATGGACAAAGCCAAAGTGGGGAAGGATTGAGGGAGGGAGGTGGGTGTGGGTGGGGCAGGGGTAAGTGGTGGCAGGAAAATGGAGACAAATATATTTGAATAAAAAATTTTTTTATAAAGGGTAAATGAGGTAAGTATGGGGCTCTAATATTGTACAATAGGACTGGGGCCCTTACAAAAAGAGGAAGACACCAGGAGTGTGGTGTGCGGAGGAAAGGCCAAATGAGGACACAGTGAGAAGGCAGCCATTTGCAAGCCAAGGAAAGAGGCCTCCAGAGAAACAAGTCCTGCAGACACTTGATCTTGGACTTCTAACTTCCAGAACTGTGACTTCCAGCCACCCAGTCTATGAGATTTGATTATAGCAGACAGTGATGGTTAATATTATGTGTCAACTTGTCTGGGACACAGGGTGCTTAGGTATTTTGGTCAAATATTATTCTGGGTATTTCTGTGAGGGTGTTTTGCATGTGTTAACAATTAAATTGGTAGGCTGAGCAAAGCAGGTTGCCCTACATAATGTGGGAAAGCTTTATCCAGTCAGTTGAAGTCCGGAATAGAACCATAAAACTCACCCTTTCCTGAGTAAGAGAGAATTCTTCCTGCCTGATGGCCTTCAAACTGGGATGTCTTTTTCCTGTCTTCAAGTTGAACTGAAAGAGGTTTGTTCTGGATCTTGAGCCTGCCAACCTCCGGGAAAAACTAAACTATCATCTCTCCTGGTTCTTGAACTGGAACAAAACCATCAGTTCTCTGGGTCTCCAACTTGTTGACTCACTCTGCAGATTTTAGCAAACAGCAAGTATTGCTGAGGATGTGGAGAAAAGGGAATGCTTGTACACTATTGGTGGGACTACAAATTGGTGCAGCCACTACAGAAAAGAATATGGAAGTCCTCAAAAAATTAAAAATAGAACTATTATATGGCCCAGCAATCCCAATTCTGGGTATCTTGTCTGAAGAAATCCAATCACCAATTTGAAAAGATATATGCATCGTTAAGTCCATTGCAGCATTATATACAAGAGCTAACCTAAGTTTCCATTTATAGATGATTGGATAAAGAAGAGGGGGTACATATATATAATGGAATATTATTCAGCCATAGATAAGAATAAAATCTTACCATTTGAAGCAACATAAATGGACCTAGAGGGTATTATGCTTAATGAAATAAGTCATTCGGAGAAATACAAATACCATATTATTTCATTTATGTGTGGAATCTAAAGAACAAAATAAATGAACAAATAAAAGAAGAACAAACTCATAGATGCAGAGAACACACTGATCGATAGTTACCAGGCTGGAGGTGGGGTTGGGAGTTTGGGTGAAAAAGGTGAAGGGATTAAACAGTACAAATTGGCACTTACAAATTTGTCATAAGGATGTAAAGTACAGCATAGGGAATATAGTCAGTAATACTGTAATAAATATGTATGGTGTCAGGGGGGTATTAGATTTATTAGGGGTATCAGTTCATAAGTTATATAATTGTCTAACCACTATGCTGTACAGCTGAAAATAATATAATATTGAATGTCCACTGTAATTGAAATAAAAATGTTTTAAATAAATAAATCATACGCACATGTACATATATCCTCTTGGTTCTGTTTCTCTGGAGAACCATGTGTAATTGCAGCCTTAGCTGACTAACACATCCCCCACTGCCCAGTTCCCAATCTTCCTCCCTGGAAAATGGCTGTGTTTAGCTTCTTTTGGCCCTGTTCAGAGTTTCTTTAAAATACATAAGCAAATAAAAATACATAATATTATTTCCCCCCATTTTTTACACATTCATGAACACACACAGAAACACCATTCCTTTTACAGATGCATTGTGTTTCATTGTATGCATTTATCTTAATTCATTTTATCAGGCCTCTGTAGTTTATATCTTTAGCTTGTGATTTTTTTTTTCCATTAGAAATGATACTGCAATCAATGAAGAACCCTGTGCATTTCACTTTCCACATATGGAAAAATATCTGATGTATAAAATGCAGAATGCTAGGTCAAACAGTATATGATTTTGCAGTTTTGACAAATGTCAGATTACCCTTTTAGGTGTTGTTCTAACGTACACACTCAAAAACTATACACATACACACACACACACACATATAAATATTCCTCAAAGCCTTAGTAATTAACTGTATTCATTAGGATTTTGCCTACCTGAAAGCTGAAAAACTGGTATTGGTATAGTTTTATTCATTCATTCACTCATGCCTTCATTCATTCATTCATTATTTTATCTTCACCCAAGGACATTTTTTCATTGCTTTGAGAGAGGGAGGAAGAAGAGAGAAAGAGACATCAATGCAAGAGAGAAAGATCGATTGATTGCCTTCTTGTACACCCCCTGACCAGGGACCCCGCAACCGGGGTATGTGCCCTGCCCGAGAATTGAACCTGCAACCCTTGGGTACACAGGACAACACTCCAACCCACTGAGCCACAGTGGCCAGGGCCTGGTATTGATATAGTTTTCATTTGAATATTCCTTATTATGAGTAAAACCAAGTATCTTGTAACTAGTTTGCACCATTCCTATTTGCTTTATTGTAAGCTGTCAACTGACACCTTTTGCAGATTTTTCCTTTGGACTTTGTGTTATGAGCTGAAAATATTTTTTCTCTGTCATTTGACTTTTGATTTTGATTAGGATGTTTCTTGTCCTACAGAACTTGTTTGTATTTGTTTTTTAATAAAGTTAGATATTTCAATGTTTTCTCTTGTATGGCTTATGGATTTTGAGTCATAATTAGTAGACCTTTCTTATGCCTCACATATAATTATTCATTCTTGTGTCCTTCTAAATCTGTCTTAGTTTATTTTACATTCAACTCTTGACCTAATTTATATGAATCAAGTATGAATTTAAAATAAAGTATGAAGATAGCTTCAACTTTATTATTATTATGTGATTTTGTTGCTATTGTGCTTAGGGTTTTTATTCCTTTCTATATTTGTATATTTGTATATATAAAAGACAGTAATTTCTGCCTAATAATTTTGGGACTCATTCTTAATGCCCCTCCACACACACGCTAGAACATCCTTCACCATGTCTTGCGGATTCTATCATTAAAATACACTGCGTATGTGTCCAAATCCTGCTGCTCCCACTAACACCGCCCTACTTAAGCCACCTTGATCCTCATTTGAATAACACAATAGCTCTTTGACTCCACTCTGCACAGAGCAGCCAGAGAGGGATCTTTTCAAAACAAAGAGCATCTTGGAATCCCCTTACCTAAAATATTTCCATGGTTTTCCTTGCACTCAGAATAAAATGAAGCTCCTCACCTAAAAGGCTGTATATCACCCTGCTCCTGGCTCACTCCCAGCCGCATTCTAAATCATCTCCTCCTCATTCATGGGACTCTAATCACAGTGCTTCTCAGGGTTTTGAAACACTACCACTTCTTTCCCATCTCACACTCTGCCTTGCTGTTCTCTTTGCCAGGAATATTTTTCTTCCCATTCTTTAAGGAGCTGACTCCTTCTTATTTTCCAAGTTTCAGTTTCCTTTCACTTTTCAAAGATGGCTTCTCTGTTCACCTAATTTCAACTACTTGGTTGGCCAAAAAATACATTGCATTTCTTCCATATAATGGCTCTAGGAGTGCTTAGTTGTCTTTACCTTCATTTGAAACAATTTTGTTAGATTGCATTGTGACAGCTCTGTCATATCAGTGTGCATTTTTTTAAAAAAACCTTAAAATTGGTGAATTTTTGTGCAGTCATTTTAATATTGAAGACGGAAGAAAATATACAATATTTTCAGTATATTATGTGTTTTCTATTTCAAGAAAAGCAAAAACGCAAATGAAATGCAAAAGAAAGATTTCTGCAGTGTATGGAGAAGGTGCTGTAACTGATTGAACATGTCAAAAATGGTTTGCAATGTTTCTTGGTACCATACTATTAATATTTGGACCAAATAATTCTTTGCTATAGGGATGTCTCATGCATTGGACGATGTTTTGCGGCACTCCTGGCCTCTCCCCACTAGAAGCCAATTGCAGGTGGCCAACATACTCAAAATATCCAAACTAGTAAAGTTATTGATGAAAATGAAAAATGTGTCTTTTATTTTCCGGAAAAAAAACATAATGGGCTTTTTGGCCAACCCAATATCTCCCTTTACTCTCCTTTACAAAGCTTAGAATAATATTTAATTATATACATGTTCATGGGTTTACTTATTTTGTGTTTCTCTTCCTCACTAGATTGTGAACTCCTCTGATATCTGCAAGGTGTATGGCACACAGTAGGAGTTCAGTAAATATCCACTGAAGGAACAAATGTTTTCCCTATTTATATAGTCAAGAGTTGGAAAAGCTTATAATTTTTTCTGCTATGCAGCTATTATTCTCCATTCACATTTTAAATCCACAGTTACTATATACCAAGTGCTTCTATTTCTAACAAAGTCACAAACATTCTTCAAATCCTCTCAAGAGCCTAGTCTATTATAAATCTCTCTTAGTGTTTATTCACATATAAACAATGTAGATAAAATTATTTTCACCTTGTGAAACACACATTGAATGCTATAGAAAAAGCTTAAGTTATACATAATTTATGAGAAAAAAAATCCCTACAGGTAGTAAATACCACTAAAAACATATATACATAGGTGTATAAATATATGTATATAGGTGTATATTTATGTATATTTATACATATACGTATATATATGTTATGTTTATACATATATTTTATATGTGTGTAACATACAATACATATACATATATGTATAGATTTAAGACACTCTATATATAGTCTTAAAAAAACTTTTCTCATTGGAAAGTTACTTATTCCTATTGTAAAAATAACCAAACAGTATGAAAATGGGTATCGTAGAAATGTAGAAAGTATAAAATATCTCCATAATTCCTAGTTCCAGAGATCATAGTCACCTGATCATAATTTAATTTACATCTATCTTTCTAGACTTTCTTCTAGGCATATTTTGTTCTAACACAGGCTGAGACGCCGTGGCTGTTTATTTTATTTTTTTACTATTATAGAAACCAATTAGACAAACACCACTGTGGCTTACTTCCCTAATAATACATCTTGGACATGTTTATGTGAGAGAGAGAGAGAGAGAGAGAGAGAGAGAGAGAAAGAAAGAAAGAAAGAAAGAAAGAAAGAAAGAAAGAAAGAAAGAAAGAAAGAAAGAAAGAAAGAAAGAAAGAAAGAGAGAGAGAGAGAGAGAGGGAGGGAGGGAGGGAGGGAGGGAGGGAGGGAGGAAATCAGGAAGGAAGTCAGGAAGTCAGGAAGGAAGGAAGTCAGGAAGGAAGGAAGGAAGGAAGGGAGGGAGGGAGGGGAAGGGAGGGAAGGAAAGATAGTTCTTCCTTGCTCTTTAATAATTGCCTAAAATTTTATTGCACTCACTGTTTCCGATGGTTGGCTTTCTTTTGTTTTCACCTCATCAGTGAAATGGGGAGGAAAGAGTCTTGAATTACATGCTTTTATTTTTAGGACCTCTGCTGTTCCCGGACACAAGGACCAAAGTCACCGCTCAGGGAGCCATTTCTCTACTGCGACCTCTGTTTTGTTGGAAAAAATATCTTAGAGCACATAGAAGTTCTATGAGGCCCAGATTTGTGTTTAAAATTACTGAACTGAATAATCAGCTGTAAGAAGTGATGACTTTAAAAAAATTGACATGGATGAATTTGTGTTGCCTACTGTAACCAGAATTCAGGCACCACCACCACTATGACGAGAGTGCCTGAAAGACCACCAAACCTTGCTTTTTGTAACTGTACCTCTTGCACAGAGCCCAGCAGCAGCTGAAGTTTATTCCAGTAATGCTTGCCATGAATACCACTGATACATATGGTCAGACCTGTTTCTGAGTGAAAGAGAAAAAAAAAAGCAAAACCAATTATTTTGCCAACATCTGATAGGGTCTTGACAAGGCACTAATTAATAGGCTTACATTTCAGGAAGCACCCAGTTTTGTGTTATTGGTGCCAATTAATACAGAGGCCGTGCGTGGTGAATATACCATTTATAACTGGGATTGATTTGATGTCACATAATCTCATATCCAGGTCAAGGTGGTACATGTGATACATCTACATTTTTGTGCATTAATTTGGAAAATGAAGGTATTCCTCTCTGCCCCCTGATCCTCTCCATTGTCCTTGGTAGTCACAGTAGCTGAGATATTTTGAAGAGTTCTTTGAAAAACTTCATTGTAGTAGGCTACCACATACGCTCATCGTGGGGAATCGAAATCCTGAACCCTTTCACAACTCCAAGGCAGGGCTCTTTGGAAGTATGCTATTTTTATAGCAAGGACCACAACACAGACTAAACAACACAAAGACACTAGGCTGACCTAAGGGCCACAAGAGTTTAAAAGAATGGTTGTAGCAATTAAGACCTAAGCCTGGTGCCTGTTTTCTTTTATCTATTTTATTGCTTCAGGTGTTATATTCAAGTCTTTCTTTAATCCACTTTGAGTATGATGACAGCAGTCTACAAGGGGTTAATAGCCAAAATATATAAAGAATTCAAATATCTCAACAACAACAACAAAATCCACAAACAATCCAATTTAAAAAGGACCTGAACACACACTTCCCACAAAGACATACAGATGGTCAACACATGTATGAAAAGATGCTCAACTTCATTAGCTATAAGGGAAATACAAATCAAAATCACCACATACCACCTCACACCTGTTAGAATGGCTATTATCAATAAGATAAGGAATAAGGGTTGGAGAGAATGTGGAGAAAAGGGAATGCTTGTGCACTGCTGGTGGGAATGTAAACTGGTACAGCCCCTATAGAAAACAACATGGAGGTTTCTCAGAAAATTAGGAATAGAGCAACTGTATGACCCAGCAATCCCTCTTCGGGGTATCCCCCTGAAAAACTTGAAAAGCATTTATTATCAAAGATATATGTGCCCCTATGTTCACTGCAGAATTATTCACAATAATCAAGACATGGAAACAATCTAAGTGTCTTTCAAATGATGAGTGGATGAAGAAGATATGTACCTATATACAAGGAAATACTACTCAGCCATAAAAGGATAAAATCTTGCCATTTGCAACAACATAGAGAATATCATGCTAAGGAAAGTAAGTCAGATGGAAAAGGATAGGAACAATATGATTCTACTCGTATATGGTATATAAAACAAAAAGTAACAAATGAACAAACAAAAATTCTAGACACAGACAGCAGCAGTAGGTAGTTCCCAGAGGGCAAGCGGGTAGGGACGATGAAAAGGGGGCCAGATAAATGGTGACAGAAGAAGACTAGACTTTGGGTGGTGAGCACACAATGGAATATGCAGATAATATATTGTAGAATTGTACACCTGAAATGTACATGTTATGAACCAATGTCACCCTAATAAACTTAATTTAAAAAATACGCTAGGGTTATTCACTCACATGGCAAGAAAAGATGACACAGTTCCCCCCGCCCCCCACACTTCCACTCTGCAAACATGAAACTGAATCAGAGATGACACTGCCCAAGGTCCCAGAGTTCTGGCAAAACCGATTCTCTGTTGGTGTTTCACTTAGCAGCAGCATCTGGGACCCAGTACCATGGGCTTATCTAGTCTAGAAACCAACCACTGATGGCCATTCAGGGAACTACTTACTGTAATGCTGGCCCCAGGGTCTGTCCCTCGCTCTCGGTGTGTGTTTTCCCTTTCTGTGGAAATAATTACTTTGCTTCAAATCTCCTTACTGCTATTTTCAGCGGTGTTCTGCAAACAAAGTTGCTTGTGATGTCATCTCTCATACGTCTATTGACCAGATTATCTCTCCCTAGTGACTAATGTCAATCATCATCCCCCAGGATCCAATTTTCATGAAAAATCAGCCAAAGAAGTCTTCTACTTAACCTACAGTCATATTCAATTCCAGCAAAGCCTATGAGAAGAAAACAAGTTAAAAACTGTCCCTCTGTTAATTCTAGGTGACCTCAAAAAGCTCTGTTTCTTTCAGGGCAAGGTTTTCTGATGGGCCAATATATAATAGAAACCATTTTCCCCTCTGAACTCAGGTAATTCTATATTCCTATTTATAGGCCCAGCTTCCAGACTGCACATGTGTGTTTACAATAAAGATCATTTTATCACAGTTGAATGAAAGTAGAAGGGTTGTATTTATTCAATAGACATTTCTTGAGTACCTACTATATGCCAGACCTGTTCCAGGTGCTGAGGGAAAAGTATAAAATATCAATGAAATGGCTAAGATGTTATCATGAAATACTTAGCATTAGAAAAAAGAGAGCCAGAAAAATAGACATAGAAAAAACAATTGAAGCAATTCTCTAGGTAATTTTAGGTACCCTCTCCCAAACTAAATCTCTGCAAACCTAGCAATACTTCTGCTCATTTATTCATTATATGTGATAATAATTATGAACTTGACCTAAGTTGCTGAAACAGGAGTTAAATTATGTCTCTCACTTACTTGTTGAGGGACATTTGTCAAATCATTTCACGTTTTTAGAGCATGACATCCTTATCTGTAAAATGAAATTACTAATACCACCTGCTCACAGAGCTGTTATAATAATTAAATTTAATGCTTATGTTAGCACATGGCCTGGCACACAGCAAGTACTAGCTAAACGTTATTATAATCCTTATTATTCAGACAAAATACCTTAACCTTGAATTATTTAGATAGTTATCTCAACTATTATATTCATTTCTTATGATTTCAAGCATCTTGCAAAGGTTCTCCGAGACTTGGGCACAGAGGCAGGAAAATACACTTAAGAAAGGATTAATAGACTGACAGAGGGTGAACCCCAGCCTTGTGGTCACCTCCGGGGGTCACCAAGAGCTACTTTGTATTTTCCTTCCCCGCAGCTCTTGTAAAATGACTGGGTTGTATCAGGAGCAATTTAAACAACAGTAAACAAAAGTTCATGCTTTAAAACTAAATCCTAGAAAGTAAGTTAAAGAGAGAATAAACAAAGCAAGATTCTGTCCCTACATATAAAAATTAGCTTCTCCTTATCAGGAGTGGTTTAAATTAAAAGAGAGGAAAATTGTTTAATGGGAAATATTGAAAAGTGCTATTTTTAATCCTTTATAAATTTTATTTTTTAGCTGAAGTATAATGGACATGTAACATTATTTAACATTATATATAATGTTATTATATATACTATATAACTTATATTATATATAATATATAATATAATAATGAAACTATTATATAACAATAGTTTCAGCTGCACATGATTTGATATTTGTAAATATTGTAAAATGATCATCACAATAAGTCTAGTTAACATCCATCACAATACAGTTACAAATTTTCATTTCTTGTGATGAGAATGTGTAAGATCTACCCACTTAGTAACTTTCAAATCTACAATAGAGTGTTATTAACTATAGCGGAAGTGTCCAACACACAGCCGCGTGCGGGAACTTTTTTGCTTATCTGTCGAGGCAGATATCACAAAAATTATGCACAGACTTTTTTTGCTTATCAGTTTTCATTAGTGTTTGTGTTATTTAATGTGTGGCCCAAGACAACTCTTCTTCTTCCAGTTTGGCGCAGAGATGCCAAAAGGTAGGACATAGTGACCATGCTGTACATTACACCCCCAGGACTTGTAACTGGAACTTTGTACCTTTTGGCCATCTTCATCTGCTCCCCCACCCTCACCATACACACCTCAGACAGCCACCAATCTGTTCTCTGCATCTATGAGTTCATATTTTTATTTTTTAGGTCTCATATAAGATCATACAGTACCTGTTTTTTTATGACTTCTGTCACTTGGCATAATGCCCACAAGGGTCCATCCATGTTGTCACAGATGGTAAATTTCCTTCTTTTTGATTATAGCATAATATTTTATTATATATTCATATATATTCATATTCATATTTCATTATATATCCATATTCATATATATTCATATTCATATTTCATTATATATCCATATTCATATATATTCATGTTCATATATATGCATAGTTATCCATTTATGCATTGAAGAACATGTAGATTAATCCATGTCTTGGCTATTTCAAATAACGCTGCAATGAATATGGGGGTGCAGATGTCTTTTCAAATTAGTGTTCTCGTTTCCTTTGGATAAATACCCAGAAGTGGAATTACTTGATCATATTGTAGTTCTACTTTTAATATTTTTGCAAAACTTCCACACTGTTACCACATCCTTGCCAACACTTATTTCTTATATTTTTTTGATAAAGGCTATTCTAACAGGCATGAGGTGATATCTCACTGTGGTTTTGATTTGCATTTCCCTGGAGTTGGCGATCTGTATATCTTCTTTGGAAAAAAAAACAAACATGTATTCAGATCTTCTTTCCATTTTTTAATCAAAGTGTTTGTTTTCCACTATTGAGTTATATGAGTTCTTTATATATTTTGGATATTAACCCCTTACGTAATACATATGACTGGCAAATATTTTCTCCCATTCCACAGGTTGCCTTTCATTTTGTTGCTGGTTTCTTTTGCTGTACAAAAACTTGTCAGTTTGATGTTGTCCCACTTATTTATTTTTGCTTTTGTTGTTTTGGTGTCAAATCTAAAGTATCATCACCAAGAACAACGTCAAGGAAATCACCACCTATGTTTCTTTTAGGAGTTTTATGATTTCAGGTCTTATGTTCAACTCATTATCCATTTTGAGCTAACTATTGTATATGATGTAAGGAAGTGGTCCAGTTTCATTCTTTTGCATGCATGTGGCTGTCTAGTTTTTCTGACACCATTTTTTAAAGAGACTGTCCCTTCCCCCATTGTATATTCTTGATTCCTTTGTCATAAATAAATTGGCCATGTATGTATAGCTTTATTTGCGGGCTCTCTGTTCTGTTTCATTCATCTATGTGTCTCTAAAAGTGCTATACATTTTAGTAATTTTAAAGTGCATGTTCTAGAATAGTTTCCAGAAGAATCAACTAATAGTTTGATTTCTGGATATTTTTCTGTCCCTTGCTAAACTCTCAGCAACTCCAACATGCTTTGATTGTGACAAATTTTATTACCAAATGACAAGAAAGATAGTATATCAGAAGAAACGTACTTTAGTGAATTATTTCAAAGGTTTAAGAAAAAAGTTTAAATGCCATCCCTTAAAAATCTCTTACTGTGTACTATGCAGGTGTTACTATTTTACCATCTTTATACACCATTGTATATACCCATTATAAATTCCAGGAATACAGGTGAACAATGGCAATAGTAGTCCATTTGGATTAACAATTTAAGATATTTCAGTCTTGCCAAGTTATTTTTCCTTCTACCAGGACAAATATATTCATTGATATTTACAGAATAGTGGACCCTTCTAGCACACTGCTATTTAGTTTCTGGTATTGGCAAACTTAAGTATTTTCAGCCCTGAGGGTCAGCCCACTGAGCGACAGAAAACTCCGGTTCTGGGAATATATACATTAGTCCTATCTTTTACAAAAATTGTAATTTCCTTTTTCTTGAAATTAGCACATCCTATCTTTCCTGAGGACTGGTGAAATGAAAAGCACTTTTGAACCACCCAGGATTAAACAATTGACACAAACGCGCGCGCGCCCGCGCGCGCGCTCACACACTCACATACTGGCATCCTCCCTCACTGGCTTAATTTTAGACTTGAAATTTGTACCCAACGGCAGAAGTAAATGCAGGCTAAAGTTTCAGCTGTTTGCAGCCCCAAATATCTCTGGCAGAAAGCAAATGGAAGAGACAGAAATCCCTCTCAGAACTGGAGCTTCCCCTCTGAGGCCCAGACTCTCTTTTCACACTCGCCTCCCCTTCTCCTCCCAGTACCTCTAAACCCCTGGGCAGTCCTAGGCGCCAAAGTCCCCGCCCCCTCTCGCTAGCAAGAGTGGTTCTTAACCTTTTTTGGGTCGGGACCTACAGAAAACTGTGGACCTTCTCAGAATGGGGGCAGAGTCTAGGGGACGGAGCACAGCTTGAAAACTTTGCGAAACTTTCAGGAGACCAAGGACTTGAAACACACCCCAAATTGCAAGATTAAGAACAAATCTCGTCCCTACTGAGACACTGTGGAAAGGAAGGCGCTCCTGCACTGAGCCACTTGTAAGAAACCAAAGGAAGAGAGATTAGACGGAGGAAGAGAGAAGAAGAAGACTGTTGCAAAACGATGGGAAGAGAGAAAAATAAAGAGTACAGGAAAGAGAGAAATATGGGAAATTAGAGGGGTGCAGTGGGAGGAGTAGAGACCAAGGAGGGGGTGGGGTTGAGGGAGGCCGACTCAGAGAAGCCTGGACACCGACCGAGGAGGAGAAAGGAGAGATTCGGCAGGGAGGAAGAGAGCAGCAGAGAGGAGAGGAGACGGGAGACAGAGACTTAGAGAGGGAGAGAGAGAGTGCGAGCGCCAGGAAAGAGAGACCACGCTCTGCTCTCCCTCTCCAGGACAGGGAGTCTCAAAAAAGCTCTTCAAGAGGTGGCGAGGAACGCGACCCGCTGCCCCGGCGCTCCCTGCGCCTCTAGCCTCCGCCTCTTGAAGCTGGAGGCCACCCGGGAGTCCCGCACCAACCGGACAAGCAGGGGGACTCAGTGTGGAAGGAGGCGGTCCGCACTCACTTCGCTTTCTCCTCCCCTCTTCTCCTAGAGGCGGGCACCCGGGGTATTTGAGCGGCGGAGGACCCGCGCCCCCCCCCCACGCCTCCGCCCCCCATTCAAGAAGCAGCTCCGCTATCCCCGCCAGCACAGGGCGCCCGCCGCGCCTTGGAGCGCACGATCCGCGCTTTCTCCTACACGTTCCCTGGACATTATGCGGCCGAGCAGCCGAGCCCCAGTCCTTCTACTGCTACTCCTCCGGCTCCTCCTGCGGCCCGAGCGGCTCAGCTCTCGGCAGGCGGCGGCGTTGCTCAGCCGAGCGCAGACCGGACCCTCCCGGCGAGACCTCAGCGACTCCTAAAGTCAAAACTTGGCGGCGAGCGCCCGTCTCCGCGCGCCCTACGCGGCCGCTGCCTCGCGTCGCCGCGGCAGCCAAGGAGGGCAGGAGGGAAGCGGGGGGAGCAGCGGGGGAGGGGTGAGGAGCACCATGCAGTTTGTATCCTGGGCCACACTGCTAACGCTCCTGGTGCAGGACCTGGCCGAGATGGCTAGCCCAGACGCCGCGGCGGCCGTGCGCAAGGACAGGCTGCACCCGAGGCAAGGTAACGAGGCTCCGGACCCCGGGACCCCTCCGCCCTTGTCGCCACCTCCCAGCCTCCGCTCCGGGTAGCGGGCACCCCGCAGCGGAAGCCTCCTTCCTTTTCCTAGAAAGAATTCTTTTCCGCTTTGCAGCCGGTCATTCCCAGCCAATTTCTAGAGATTGACACTGTTAAAGGAATTTACCCCGCACGCCCTTTGCTTTTAGTCTGATTTTTCCCCTTCCCAACCCCCGTACCCCAAACTATCTTAACTAAGTTACTGGAGGCAACAGCTAGCGGCATGTTTTATTTTATTCAGGGTATTTGTCAGAACCTGAAATTACCTTGGATATTTTGACTTGTTCATTTTTCTGACTTCTGCCAAATATTTATCCACTGAGGGTGAAGGGGTTGATTCAAATGGGGAAGGGGGCGCTGGAAAATAGGACAAAGCCCTCACCTTTATTTAAAAACTTGCAGAAAACTGAATTATTGGTTTATGTGTCTCTCTTTGCTTCTCTCTGCAGTGAAATTATTAGAGACGCTGAGCGAATATGAAATCGCGTCTCCCATCCGAGTGAATGCTCTCGGAGAACCCTTTCCCACGAACGTGCACTTCAAAAGAAGGCGACGGAGCATTAACTCTGCCTCTGACCCCTGGCCTGCCTTCGCCTCCTCCTCTTCCTCCTCTACCTCCTCCCAGGCGCATTACCGCCTCTCAGCCTTCGGCCAGCAGTTTCTATTTAATCTCACCGCCCATGCCGGATTTATCGCTCCACTGTTCACTGTCACCCTCCTCGGGGAGCCCGAGGAGAACCAGACAAAGTTTTATTCCGAGGAGGAAGCAGAACTCAAACACTGTTTCTACAAAGGCCATGTCAATACCAAGTCCGAGCACACGGCGGTCATCAGCCTCTGCTCAGGAATGGTGAGTGGGCGCGCGCCCCTCCCCTCCCCTCACCCGCTTTTGAAGACTTAATTGCTTTCTAGCCTAAGACTCTCACTACGGCGAGTCTCCGCTCTGGCGTTAAGTAGGAGCTGGAAGCTGGTTTGCGTCCTGCGCTTTCGGTGGCTATCCCAAAGCTTGCGCTTACACTCGAGAGGAGCGCTTGAGGGGGTTCTGGATTTTGGGGCGCTTTCTAGGGTCCTAACCTGGCTCAGCTGCGCTTTTCCTAACGCCGGTGGCGGCTTGGAATTGGTTTACAAACTTGGAGAGTTTGAAGCGAACTCGGCCGCCCAGGAGCAGCTGAGTCCTGGGAGGACACGACTCCTTATTGGTGCGTCTTGAATTGGGGGTGTGGGCTGAGGATCCCCACGCTTGGGTCTGGGGAGTTCCTTCTGTGTGTCGTGCAGGGCGGCGCGTAATTTAGAGTCCTCGCGTACTCGCCTGGCCTCCGTTCACGCGCCGGGAACCCTGAGGCTGAACAGAATTGACAGGGAACAGGTCCAGTCTCGGGAAGGGAAGGGTGGGCCCAGAGCGCCGGGGGCGGGGAAGAGGGCGGAGCCTGCCCCGGACGCTTTGAATTCGGGTGGAAACTGGTAGTGGGGTGTGGCGCAGTCTGATTCTGCACCCTGCTGGTGGGGTGACACCGAGAAGTAGAAAGAGTGGGAGAGAACCTGGAGAGGGTGACGCGACGATCTTCTGGGGCTTTTATCACCCATTGGGGTTTCCTGAGAATCGCAAGAGGGAGCCTGCGGAGCGCGTTTTCCTAGAGAGGGAGGGCGAGAGGGCGGGGCGGCCACCTCCCAAAGCAACAAATGCAGACGTAGCAGGGGATCCAAGCAGGTACCCCGACCCCCTGCTTACCACCGTTCCCAGCTTGCCTTCCAAGAGGTCCTACATGCCATCCGTCCTCCCTCGTCCTCCCTCCCCTCGCCCCGTGACATCTGAGGACCCGCAGTAAGATTCCGGCCCCAAAGCTAGTAGTCCTTGACTTTCTCTAGCGACGTGCGTTGCTGCGACGCGGGTGTGACGCAGAAACTTTCCCGGTCAGGCTCTCCCAGCGCTCGGCGCCCGGGTGATGCGTTAGTCTTTCCCTAAGCACCCACACTCCCCACTACCACCTTTTAAAGTGGGAGCATGTATACTTACCCAGGGTGCTCCGCTGCTCCCTCCGCGCGCTGCTGTTCCTGGGGCCAGAGATCCATCTCCGTCGCTCAACGGAGGGGTCGGGTGGGGAGCTAGGAAAGCCTGAAGACTGGGAGCTGGGAGGTTTAGCCTCCTGGGATGCGGGCACGGGAATGAGCCCATTTAATCCCCAGCAGAGAGCCTGGAGCCGTGGCGCGTTCTTGAGACTGTTTTGGGGTGGATGGATGCGGCAGTTTGGAGGAAGCTGTAGGGTGCTGCGGCGAGTCATCGCTGCCTCGAGACCTAGGTAGGACCGGAATCCAGGAGTCCTCCTGTTCTTCGAAAGTTTACGGCCAGCCAGCCGGGTTGGGCATAAGTTAGGAGCCGGAACCAAGGGCATCAGAACGACTGCAGATTCCAAGACGGTAACCCCCAAATTCAAAAACTAACAATTGGAGCTGAGTCTGTGCGACAAGTTTGTAAACAGCCTTTACTCCTCCCCCCGCCCCGCCTCCACACCCCGCTGAGTGGCCCTAGCAGTTGAATGAATATTTTGCTGCGCAGGACCTAATTTCTATTGGCCATTTTAGGCAGTAATTCGCACGTGGAACTGCGAGTGGTAACTCTTAGGACATCAGAAAAGATGCCTATAACCCTCCTTATGTCGCATTCAATTTGTAATCTGCCTCTTTGGTGGGGGGGCGGGGCGGGGAGGCGTTTAACATACATCTTAAAATATATGCGCACTTCAGTGATTAAACCAGACCCAAACCCTCGCCCCTTTGTCTTCCTTCTGGAATTTATCTTTCCCCCCAAGTGTTCCACTTACCATTTTTGTATCAGTAAAATCATGAAGCTCCTAGTGTCCCTCCCAGGAAATATGCCAGAAAATCTTTCATTCTTCAGAGTGATCCATGCTATACTATACACCGCTCTCCCTCTTCCCACGCACACCTCACTAGTAAAGTATGTTTCCCTGAATTCCATCACGGATGTGTCTCGTACCTTTTCCGAGCTACCCTATCCCAGTTCTAGCCCTCTTTACTTCTCTCCTGCTCACTCATTAAGACTCATATCTAAGAAGTATTTCCATCTGGTTTTCCTCCAGTCTTTTCTTTCTTATCTCTGCCACTAACAGATTAATGATGACAGGGTGCAAAATCACATCAGTGCCCTGTTCACTGACTGCGTAGCTCCTCACCGCCCAGTGAACAGCTTTCCACTCCATCTGGTACATCAAGCCATTTACAATATACCTCCTCACCCCTCTTCCATCCGCATGTCCAGGGTGGTCTCTCAAGCTTTCCTCCACAAGTCCTGTATTTTCAGGCGATCTGCTTTTTGCTTCTTTTTCTGAACTTCCCGCCGACCTAATACTACCTCATTGCCTTTGGGCCTTTAGATTTCTTTGTTCATCTCACCCAGCTTCACATGCTCAAATCATGCCTTTGTTTTAAAGTGTAACTTACATATCTTCTTTTCCAGCAAACCTTCTCCTGGTCCTATAGACTGCTGTTATGTCTCCTCTCCACCTTAATACACGTGTATCTGTATTTCTCCTATGGTTCTTAATATGCTCTCCTTTGTATTATATAGTTCTTGGTACCATATGTTCTGTCCTTTTCTCCTTGGCAGGAGGGTTAACATCAGTTCTTTTCTCTCATGTATTGGAGCTTTATATATTGTAGGTATATAGTCCCTATGCTTCAATAAATGCTCACTTTGACCAAGAAAGATTACTCTTTGATCAAGCAGCTATTTGTGAATCAACATAGAAAATTAATTTGTCACCCTATAGATACCATTTATTGAACTCTTATTGTGTGCCTTGTCCTGTAAAGAGTACTTTACGTATGTATTATCTCATACAAAATCCCCACAACAACCCAATTCTCAAATTACTCATTTTACAGATTGGGACACTGAGGCTTTGAGAGTTGGAGACTTGTTCAAGATCTCACAGCTCCTCAACAATAGAACTGGGGTTCCCACCCAGTCTTCCTGACCCATGCTCTTAACCATTCAGAGACTGAATCTACATTCCTAAAGAGAATTTCAGGGTTTTTTTTGGTTAACACAACAGACTTAAGTCGGGATACCTGAGTTCTAGATTTAGCGCTGGCACCATTCAGCTGCCTCTGTACCACCAAAAAGGAACTTTGGACAAGTCACTTCCTCCCTCTGGGCCTCAGTTTTCCTTTTTAACAGAGGTGCCAGATCCATACCGGATGAACTCCCAGCTTCTTTCCCAGTATTTATGGCCTGTCTCTACTAGGTTTTACATATGGTAATACATACCCTGCACTGTGTTCAGAGTACACCAGAGCTGTGTATTGAAACAGAGGTAGCTGCCTGGGTGAGATTTAATTTTTAAATCTCTTCTCTGGAAACCAGCTACTCTGTTGCTTAGTCTGACCACACCAGAGCTGTCCCCTCATTGAGCCAGTGGCTTATAAATAATGTGGTGGACTTTGTTAAAAATATAGATTCTAGACCTTACCCTTGAAAGTTTGAAATTTGCAGATAAAAGATAATGCCCCAAATCGGAATTTTTAAAAAACTTCCCAGGCAATTTGACCACTTAGCTGGGTTTGGGAACCAGTGTCTTAATGCTTCACAAATTTTATCATGCATAAAAATACCATGGAGTCCTCATTAAAGTTCCAATTCCTGGGCTCTACTCTGAGATTTTTGATTCAGTAGTTCAGATTTGGGGTGGAGAATGATTATTTGAATTTCTAACAAATTTCTGGATGATGCTAATGACCTTTAAGGATAGTCATTTCCCTTGTATCCAGGGGAAGGTAAAAGGTCCCTGCTTTTCTTTTCTCCTTCTTCTTCCTCTCCTTTTCCCCCCTCCTCCTTCTCTGTCTTCTTTTTCTTCTTCTTTTTTCAGTGCAGGAAAAGGAACAATGGAGGATAAGAGAAGGGCCTGAGTTCTCCCTTTAAACATTGCATGACATGGGGAAGTTTTGTGCTCTTGCAATGTTTGATTTGGGTGGCTCAACCTTGAGACCTCATGCATCATTTGCAAAACTTTCAGGTATGTGGAAAGGGAAGCACCTCTTTCAAGGTGCTTAGAATGACTGGCAAACACAAATTGTATCCTAGTGGACAGAGGCTAATACCACAACAACAAAAGCCACTAATGTGTTCTAAGCCCTTACAAGGTGTCACTTTGCTAAGCGCTTTAAATGCATTATCTCAATCTGCAGGATAACCCTTTATAGTATTTTTTATCCCTAACTGATGAACAAGGGAACTGAAGCTCAGCATCTAGAGAACTTGTCTGAGGTGGATGGATATGTGGCAGAGCTGGGACTGAAACCTAGGGCAGACAATGCCTAAGCCTTTTGCTGAATCCTTCCCTATTGCAAAGGGAAGGGCTGGTGAGAGACTCAAGTGCTAGTCTCACAGGTGGCATCACTTTGAGTGCCTTGTGGTCAACCTATGCTTCCTAAACCTAAATTTGTGATAAGGCTTCCATGGGTCAGGTTTTCCCTTGGAGCTCACACCCGTCTTTAAGTTTCCAGGCTGTTTTCAGTTTGAACAGAGAAACACTCTCTTTCAACAGTTCGTAGAAGGGAATATGTGATTAGAACTTGAGCACCAAGGAAGTATGTCTTAGAGACAGATTTGGGTAGCAGGTGCAATAGCATAAAGTTAAATCAAGGATAAGGTACTGGTGCAGCAGAGAATGAAAATAAGCTACTTCTCCGAATGTGTCAGCAGCATTTTAGGTTTAAGCAGCCCTCACAACAAAGGGATTGGGTAAAATGGCACCATCTCTACTTTGAAATGTTTCATTGTTTATTAAATCAACCTCTCATCTCCTTTGCAGCTGGGCACATTCCGGTCCCACGATGGGGATTATTTTATTGAACCACTACTATCCATTGATGAACAGGAAAATGAAGAGGAACAAAACAAACCCCATGTTATCTATAGGCGCAGCACCCTCCACAGGGAGTCCTTGACAGGAGGGCCTGCATGTGCCACCTCAGGTATTTGCTTGGTTCAGCAGATATCTCACCTCTGTGAGATGGGTTAATTGCCATGCTACAAAGATGTAGCTCTTTCTCCTGCTACAAAGCACATTTACGTTGTCTTTTATTTGATCTTCAAGTGAGGTAGGTATATCTCTATTGTACTGATATGAAAGCTAAAGAGTCTTAGGAACCTGTCCACTTATTAGCTCTTGCCACTAGCTAATAAGTGTCAAGGCCAGGATTCAAACTCAGAAGTGACTCCCAGCCCACTCTGTGCAGAGTTGCCTCTTTTGTTAAAGTTGCTAATTTGTATCGTTAAGCTTTAATAATGTGCTAGACTATTATAGCCATATCTTCAGTTAGCGTTTGCTTATGTTTCTTGTTTTCTATTTATTTATGTTTTTACCATGTAAAGTCACAAAACAGTCTTACAAATGGAACACATAAAACTTCTATGTATTTCTCGGAATTTTTCCTGTCAGCTTCAGTTTACCTCATGTTCTGTGGCTTCAGGAAATACAGGATGGGAAGTCTGGGTTGCACAGTCAGGTTTCTCTCAGGTGCTCTATGCCTACCGCTAGATTTCCTTCCATCCTAGAGAGAGTGGTTGAGGCTTTATGCTGACAATGTTTGGGCATCCTGGAAAGCTCATGCTCACCCATGTTACTCAGTCTGCAGTCTTGAAAACACCCATCACTGTCCTTCAAGCTGAGTTACTATCTCTGTAGTGATAGCTTATTATTAGAAATCATCCCTCAATTTGGTCCTTGCTTTTAGAATGTTTTTTACTACTTTTTTAAAATTCTTAGATTTACTGTTTCTACAACTTTATCTTTATCCCTATTTTTTATTTTTAAAGCTTGCTTTTCTGGGTGAAATAACTTCCCAAGGTCTTTCTGGCATCTCCAAATAAGACCAGAATTCAAGGCCAACAGGTAGTTTCCTAAAATGCTTCCCAAACAGCTACTTATTTCATCTCATCTCTGTATCAGGTTCTTCCACTATGACAGTGTAATGTCCTAGTCCTTCCTGGATTTATTATTTCGAAAGCGAATCCTTTAACGAAAGAACATTTGTTGTCTATAACGTTGTCTATAAGTAGCCAAGTCATAGGGAGTAGCATCGTAGGGCATAGCACCTTGGCACTTTTGGCTTTATCCCACCCAGTGCCCTGTCCTTACGACTAGGGCTAGGTGGACTATAACTGAAATATTCTGTCTGTTAGACTGTCTAAAGAGCCAAGGGGTGGGGGAGGAAGGATGAGTGAGAAGTGTACTTAGAAGCAATAGTCACAGCAGCTTGCATGGTGCCAAGACTGCCAGCTGCTAGCAAGTTCAACGGGAAGACATTTATCACATTTTTTACACCATGCTGGTAAGAATGTCAACATTTGCTTCGTGACTTCCCAAATCTGAATTAGCAAGTACATATTTTATGCATGTGTATAAATATATACATACACACATACACATATGTAGCATGTGATAGGAAATATATGATTCCTCCTTTGTTCACTGATGTATGTTCAAAAGATACTCAAATAATATTTTCATTGATCAATTTGTTGAACAGTGACACTTCATGACATTCTTCTGCCCTTAAGTAGCAGAAAACCAACATTTTAAAAAAACTACCATTTATTATGGTCCTGTTCTCTACTGTTGTTGGGCAAAGCACCCTACCTGCACTACTTTACTTAATCCTTACCATGGCCTGTAGGGTGGGGTAGCATTCTTACCTCTATCAGACCTGGTAAAGGAGCTGAGGCTTTCAGATATGAAGCAGCTTATGATCTCTCAGCTAGACCATAATGAAAACCCATGTTTGCCTGTCTTATTCCATGATTTATTTTCTCTGTGTGGGGGGTGGGGGGCACGGTAGAGAGAGAGAGAGAGAAGAGAGAATAACATCATTCAAAATACCCTCAAGGTTTATTTTTTTTAATTAATTACCCAAGTCAATGGACATTTGATCAATTTTCTGGGTTGGAGGACAAGTCGTTGTCGAATCTTGTTAAAAACACAAAGAAGAGAGAACCTAGAAAGGTGAGGATTGAGAACAGCAGAAGATACTGTACTTTTTCAAAAAAGCTTATTTGGGCTCTGGCCATCATTAGTATTGGGGCATTAAGTTCCACGTTTCAAATCACCACTGCCAACTTTTATTTTTCCTTCTGATTTTGGCTTGTTAGTGACTAATGTGAAGGGCCCTTCATCTCAGTGGCTTTGATTGGCTCTTGCAAAGGTTGCTGCTGGACTCTGCTACTCTGGTTTCTCCCCTCCAGCTGTTCATCCCGTCTCTCAGTCCAGATGCAGGGGGCTCACAATAGCTGGAAAGAACTTTGGAACATGGCACAGTTCACCAGCAGCGATTAGAGGAATGAACAAGCAGGTCATGGAAACCTCTAAAACCAGGTAGCCTTTGCACAGGGAGTAAAAATAGGTGGGGGTGGGGGGTGTGTGGAGAAGACTCCCTGGCTAGAGAGGAAAACATCCTGTTTGTAAACATCGATTCATTTATCCCTTTAGCTTCAGGGCTTCCCATCCCCACCCCAAGAGCAGGGACTGGTAACCAAGAGTACATTTTAGAAGTACCCTCTGAGCCTCATACAAATGCAGATTCTTTTTCTTTCATTGTTGTCCTATTACAGTCATCCCAATTTTTCCCCATTGCTCTCCCTTGCCCCATCCGCCCCGCCCCTTCCCCCCCCACACACACAGTCAGTCCCCACCCTGTTGTCCAGGTTCTTTAAACAAACAAACAAACCCCTCTACCAGACTTAGAGAGATGGAGCAAGAATCAGTGGGCTTAGTAAGTGCTCCAAGTGATTCAGAAGTTCAGCTAAACAAGAGTCCCTGCTAAAGTTGGATTTAAGGTACTAGGCATGGACTTGGCTTTCTCTGTTATTGGTTTTTGTGTCTTTTCTTCTTATAGGATGATAGAATATTTGAGCTGGAGGAAACCTTAGCAGTCAACTCTAGGCCACCATGCTAATTCTGTATAAATGAACAAACTGTAGTCCTGGGATGTTAAGTTATTTGCAGGAGTGATAACCTATATATTCAATACCAACCCATCAGAATTTAAGATAGCTCAAGCCTCAGAACAGACCCCCGGGGGTCCCCTGCTGAGCTATGTGTAACCCTTTAGTAGCTGGATCAGGGGAGTCTGCGCAGGGCAGGACAGTGTGGCTCTTACACTGCTACCTACAGATGGAGCATAAGTCTTGCTCATTTCTGAATCTTCACATATGTCTAATTTTTTAAAAAAAGGTTCTGAGATAACATGTTAAAAAGACATGTATAGAAAGAATCTTACGTAGTGAAAAAATTTCATGTGTTTAGAGACATCCACAACTTAATTTACTCATTTCATATGTGCATTTACTCATTCAGCCATAAAGTGTTTATTGAGTAGCTCCTCTGTGCCATGAGGATAAAACCATAAAACCAGGAATCATCTTTATGCCAGTTATTTATGTGACCTCAAGCACATTTAGAGCATAAAGGAAGAACAACAAACACCTTCCAAGGGTATAGTCAGGACTAAGTGAGTATGAAATAATGAAGGCTCCCAGAACATTTCGAGATGGAAAACAATCACTAAATGGCAGGTTTAAAAAAAAAATGATCATGAAAGTAGATATTAAAACACTATTACACGGGAAGGAAAACTCAAAATATCAAAGACCAAAGCTATCCAGGTTCCTGTGATTAAGCTTAGAGTTTCTCCTTAACCTGGTCGCAAAGGGCTTATGGGACTTGGCCACGGTCACCCTGCTGGCCAGTGGCAGGGCTGAGAGCCCTTTCTGTCTGCTTGCTTCCTCTACACATAAGGCAGCATTTGAAGACTTTATTTCTTGAACGTTTCTCTCAGCCCAGTGGCTGCCCTTCCTGTGCTGTTTCTATTTTGCCATCATTGGATATGTGTGCGCACATGTGGGCCACTTGAGTGCATCTGCATTCGTTTGCCATTTTCATCCTGTTTGTAAGTTCCTCAGGGTTCAAGATGGGGTGTGGGGAGTTTTCTCTTTCCTATGGTGTGCTTTGTGACTACAGGGTCCGCTACACAATGGATCCCCACTAGAGCTCATTGAGCCCTCTTCTTTCCTTGCACACCAGGGGGGCCGAGTGACAGGCAGGCCCATGGGATCCATTCAGGAGTTTGTTGCTTTTGTAAGCCACTTTCTGCCCATCCCCATCTCATTGCATTTCCAGATGAAACCCCAAGTTCTATCACAGAGACACTCTCTATTTGACCCTGAATGTTGCACAAGGGAATTTAGTTGTTCTTATCAGTGAGATAGACATACTTCCCAGTAGGTGAGTGAGAGAAAGGCAGGGGAGTGGGCCAACAGAAAAAAGATTGTTTTGTTTGCCCAGGCATAAAAGACAAAGTTTTCTTGTTACTGCAATACCTCACTCACCCTCTCACCTCAGCAAGGGCTGCTTTTTTGTTTGTTTGTTTCTTAAGGCATTTAGGGATTATACACTGATTGACCCATTAATGCCACTTCTAAGGAAGTCATTGGACAGTTGTGTAAAGGAGTTTATGGAAGAATACTCAATACAGTGTTATTTGTTATGGAAAAAATGCTGGAAACAACCTAATGCCCATTACTACCAGGATATAGCAATAATTTATGAGGTGTGCGTTGGGTGGATTCCTATATAGACATTAAAAAGGATGGCATACAAATGTGTTAACAAACAGAGAAATATGTATATTAAGTGAATGGGCAGTGATGATTCAGTTTTAAAAAATTTTAAAATCTCATTTTTAAAAAATAACCAAGTGTGCGTGGGTGCATGTGTGTAAAGACAAATACCTGAACCAGTATGCATGAAAATGATCACAGGATTATTGCTGATTGGCAGGAATGTAGGCAATCTTTACCTTTATATTTTATATTCTGATATTCTTGCCATCATTCTATAATAGTTTCATAATCACCAAATGTAGTTTAAAAAGGAATGGGGGTGGTGACATGTAGTTATTTTGTAACCCCATGGTACTTATCACCAGGGACCACCAGCCAGGCCAAGATCCCATGGTTTGTTTGTTTCTTTGGGGGAGGGGGCCGTGGGGGTAGATGAGATAGTTTTAATACCATGCAGATAAAAATCCTGCTTCTAGCTACTTCTTTGGAACACTGGTAGTGATCAAAGCTGAGGATTCCTCTAGACCCATTTAAATTGCCTATGCATATTGCGCTGACCATGGGGATCACCAAGGTTTAGTCTCTTATTAGGGACTGGGGACTCTGTCCATCACCCCCATTAAAATATACTGTCACTTGGTTGGGGTCCCACAGATATGATCATTAAGGCTGAAACATATAAGATGATAATTAAAGTCATCATTTGTTGGACTCATATTATGTACATATGGGGTCTTTGTGTCACACGCATTCCATACATTATCATATATAATCCATTCATCAACACTACAGAGTGGGTATTATTATCCTTATTTTACAGTTGAGAAAATTACAGCTCAGTGAGGTTGAGCAATTTGTCCAAAGTCACAAGCTAGTAAGAAGAGGGACTCACTTGAGCCCAAATCTGATTCCAGTGTGCTACACTGTGGGCCAGATTACCTAGAAAACACAAGTGGAAGACGCCGCCATCTAAAAAATCCTTTTTAACTTAAGATTTCAGAACACTTTTTTGACTTTAATTTCTAAATGATACAATGGCTAACATTTGTTGAGCATGCATTGTATGGCAGGCACTATCCTACCTGCTTTAATGGATTATGGGTTTTAATCCTTACCTCAGCTTCGATTTTGCAGTTGAGAAAAGGGAGACACAAAGAAGTCCATGAAGGTGACTTATCCAAGGTCACAAAGCTCATAAACACACCCTTTTTTCCTGGTCTCATTAGAGGGTATTTTTGCCTATTACTTTGTTGATTCAATTGTATTCACATATGAATTACTTTTTCTGGTAGGATTTTTTACATGCCTTCCTAGAACTTGATTTGACTTGAGGAGGGCTGCCTGGTGCCCAGAATTCCCACCCAAGACTAGTGACTCACTGCAGCCTTGTGTCTCCGGCATGCCTCTATTGGAGTGAATACTTGTTACACATTAACCTCTCGGATCCATTAATAATTTAGCATAGATTAGCTGATTAGATTAGCTGCCCTGAGAGCTGGGCCCAAATGGAGTGAGAGACAGCTAAGAAGCAGACCTCTGAGGGGGCTTTAAGTAAACATTTCTGGGACAGCTCGGGGGTTTCAGGCAGTAACAGAAGCTTTGGCTGACCTCTCGGTCCTTCTGGGCCCAAGCAGGTCAGTGGTTGTTAGCTAATTAGTGATCTCTGTGAGAAGTCAGCCTGCCTCCATTTTCCCACATACTTTCATATCCTCAGACCTTTCCCCTCAGCCTTTCAGCCTGTGAACATAAGGACAGGCAACATGTGAGGAGCCATGTGCAGGGCAATGTGCAAACACACTGTGGGTTATTTCATTTACTCCTGGAACAGCTCACTGGAAGATGCTCCAAGTACTCCCATTTTACAAATGAGAAAACTGAACTCAGAGGGGTCAGTGAAGCAGGACTGATCTGACCTTTAAAGATAGCTCCTGCCATTTGAGGTTTATTGTTTTGACTTAATTTCTTTTCACTTACCTCTTTTTGTTCCTCATCAGTCTTTATACCTTTTTCTATTTTATATTTCTCAAGGAGTTCATGATTAATAAAGTCAAGTATAAGCGATGACCTCTAAAATTCTTTGTAAATTATTAGAAAATTACTGTTTTAAATAACTGAATTCTTGAGCTTATTTCTTCAGCTTTATCTTCTTTGTGACGTTTATATAAAAACATTGCTTTTTTAACATTGAAATCTATAGTGCAATATTCCAACAAAGTATCCTTTTTTCCTTAAATATTTAAGTAAAAAATATCCTTTTTTACTTAAAGGATAGTGAAAAGAAAACTTCTACTACAGGAGAGGTTTCTTCTTTCATTTGTTCTCATTCATTGAGTTTTTTTTCTTTTCATCTCGTTTTTTAAAAAGCATTTTAAAAAGTAGAGGCAATAGTATAATAAACACACCACCTACGTTTAACAATGACAAAGAATTTTCCACATTTGTTGCTTAATTTTCCTTTTTGCTAGAGTACTTTAAATTCAGGTATCATGGCATTTCCTCCCTAAATACTCCAACATACCTGTCTGGAAAATGAAGATATTTTCTTAAAAAATTGTAATTATTTTTTCATTATTAAATATTAATAATTACTCATCATTATTTAGGATGGTGATCAAAATCAATAATAATTTCTCCTTAATCACATGATAAGTACCTATATTAAAAGTTTTCTAGTTGTCCCCAAGATGCCTTTTTATAATCCTTTGGCTCCACCTGATCTTAACAAGGTCCACACATTGCAATTGGTTATGTCTTTTAAGTAAATTCACTTGTCATTGTTGTTAAAGTTGCTGTTCTTGTTTCAGTTTTAGTTTTGTTCCCATGGCTCCTTTTGCCTTTCTACTTCTTGCACTCTTTGATTTATCATAAGGTCAGGCTACATTTGCAACAATTTGGAAGAGCAGAGTCAGCCCCCAAACCCAGAGCAGGTACCAAGAACAGTAGCCACATAGCCACAGGGAAGGAGCCACTTACCAGAATAATTTCACTGATCACAAAAAGCAGTGTGGTAAGGTGATCTTTTTGACACATTGTCTGTAGATCCTTGATAGCCCTATTTTTTTTTTACAAAAAAAAATCTACTAGTAGAAAAATCCTCACTTTCTTGTATTTGTTGAGATGACCTTATCTACCATTCAGAGATTTCACTCCCCCGTGTTTTGAAGCCCACAAGAAATAGTTTTCAGTTGGGAATGGAAAGTGGAACATTAGGTTTGGACCTGAAATCAGGGCTCCTTGGGTGTGAAGTGCTTTCCTGCTCCTTCACCAGCCCTCTTGGTAACTTCTGGATCCAGAGACAACCTGAAGCCTACCTGCTTCACCTGCAGTCCCAAAACAGGGCCTTTCTCTGTCACCTATCATCGAATCTTGGTTGTTCAGGTCACTTTGTTTCAGAAACCCACTGTCTGCTGAGGAAAAAGGGTCACACAGATACTTGTTAATTTGTTCATCTTCCAGGTAACCCTGGAAATGGGTTAAGATGCATGCCCCCTCTAACAAAGGGATGTAAGAAATGGCAGAAGGCGGGGGCAGAGGACTGAGCAGTCAGGGGGTATTTGGTGTATATTTGGGGGCCCTCAGACCCTTCTAAGAGAGCTGTCTTTTTTAAGTAAGATATTGTAGAATCTTTAGGTGCTCTTCATCTGAGGGAATAAACACACATGTTTAATAAAGTGCTCTTTTACCATGTAGTTGACGTTTAAATATTTAAACTTTATATCAACTAAAGTAGGTTTTTTAATAATAATCAGATTATTACAGAATCATTGTTGTAGCCATGTATGGCTGACCAAAGTTTGCTTAAGTCTGGGCCAGACTTCTGCATAGATGTTCTGTACAACTGAAAATCATTAATCAATAAGAAGCATTCTGAGTCTTACAAAAGGAGCCTGAGGAAATATAAGATGTGATGGTTTGTGTACATGTGGGTGGTGGGCTTTGAGAAGACGAAATCAGGAGGAGAGCAAGTGTTGGCAAAATGCTCCCCTTTTTTATTGATTCCCATCTCTCATACAACATTAGAATTAGAGTGGGGTGTTGAAAGGCAGTTGGTCTGTGGTGTGTGGAAAACCTTAAAATTGATGTGATTGGCTTAGCATTTTCCTGTTAGGAGTTTATTTATTTTTTACAAATCTTTTTATTTCCTAGTGTTTTCTTTCCATTTTTCTATTGAGTTATAATTTATATGTAGTAACGGCATCCTTTCTAGTATTCAGCTGTACACATTTAGCAAATGCATGTAGTCATGTAACCGTCATCACAGTCAAGATGTTGTAGAGTAATTCCTTTGATGATTACAAATAGAGCCACTATAAATGTCTGCATAAAGGTTTTGGGTGAACATACATTTCCATTTCATTTGGGTAAACACTTAGGAGATTGTTGGGTTACACGGTAAGAATATGTTTAACTTTAAAAGATACTGCCATCTATTTTACAAAAGTGGCTGTACCATTTTGCAGCCCCACCAGTAGGGTATAGAGGTTCCATATTTACTACATCCTCACTAGCATTTATTATTGCCAGTATTTTGTTTTTGTTCTTTAATTTTATCTATTCTAACAGTGGTATCTCATCACAGTTTTAATTTGCATTTCCTTAATGACTAAGCATCTCTTCATGTGCTTATTTGCCATCCATGTATCCTCTTTGGTTAAGTGTCAGCTTCCAATTTTTTGCCCATTTAAAAAAAAACCTGAAATGTGTTCTTGTTATTGAAGTTTGAGATTTCCTTATATATTCTGGCTATAAGCCCTTTATCAGATAGGTAGTTGCCATATCTGTGGCTTGTCTTTTTCATTATCTTCATTTGCAGACACTTATTGCTTACTTGGCCTCCTTATTTTCTTGCAAACATTTTATACACCACAGGTATCATGCTGTCACAGGACCGCCCTCCAGGAAAGCACAGCACAGGGTACGGTATAGAGTTTGTTCGAGACGCCAGTAAAGACAGATAGACTAGGAAAGGCTTATTTAGGACGTGCTCTTTCAAGCAAATGCCTATGCCAACAGAAAAAGCATACTGTTGTTGTTTTTATTTCTAATTAGTATACACAGACAACTTTCATTTTTAAGCCAGTGTACTTTATTATGGGAATGTGTTCTCTTGACTCATAACTGAAACAGTTACAAAGGAAGCTTTGGATACCTAAGAATGCAGCTGTGTTCTTTTCAACATAGCACACAGAGGAAAGAAACAGAAAGCCAAAGGACAGGGAGCCACGGAAGGGTTGGTGGTGTGAAATCAGACCTCCCTGATCACATGCTTCTGGGGAAAGAGGAACAGAAGACATGGCTCCATTATTTTCCAAAGTTCCTATTCTGTGCTTTGTGGGCAATGCAAGAGTTTCTCCAAAGGCTTCCTAATCCTCACATTTGATGCTATTCCATTGTAACAAGTCAGATTAGAGATAATGGAAGTGGTTTTTAGAAATTATCTGTTTTAGAGTCTACAGTAAAAACTTCACAGTAAATAGTGGAGATGTGCACATTGTGCCTGCCTTGGTATTATTTAACATCAGCTCCAGCTCACTTCTTTTGTGTTGGTTTCTCTGTTAGGGTTATTCTATCTCCTACTTGCCTTTGCCTACCCTGTCTACTGTTTGGTTATTTCATCTGGAGCCATTCTAAGAGTGACAGTGGCCAAAAGAAGGGACTTCTGGGCATTGGTTTTTTGAATATTAGAACTTCATTTTTCAGCATTATTCACTTTTATCTTACAAAATATAACAAGTCATACATTTTTAATACTGGAGGGACTTAAGAGAGCACTTCTGTTCCAGTTAGTCTCTTCATTGGTAAGAGGATCCAGGCTCAGAATTTCACAGGGATTCATAATCTTGGAGCTAGAGCAAATGGCAAGGGGGGCCTGAACATGGGCCGCACACTTCCCAGCAAAGCTGCCTGTGAAAGGTGCCTTGAAAGAGGACCTTCAAAAGTGCGACTCAGGTGACGTGTTGAAAGTGCCACTAGGTTCAAGTGTAAGAACAAGTAAGAATAAACCAATGAGATCATTTAAGTTATCTTAAGGCTATGGAGAAAGATTATTAGGCTTTTAATTCATTTAAGGAATTAAATTGTCACAGCAAGAGCTGAATTTATAGCACCTACATATCTCAGCTGGGCCAGGTGTTGTGGGAAGGTGGCCTGTGGTTGGGAGGGTTCCTGTGAGTGAGTTGCACTGTGATCAGAGTACAGTGTGTCCCTGTGGCCACTCATTGCCATGGTTGATGGAATATGGACATCAGACAAGAAAGGGTTTGTACTGCAGGCGTGGTGTATAAACTTGTCCTCAGCCCTGTGTGAACTGGGAGACTTGTATATCAAAGGAATGTGGGAGATATGCTCTCCAGGAATTGCTCAGAAGCCTTTTTAAAGAGATCCTGTGCAACTGCTCTTTAATCTCTGATAAGGGAGTGATACCTAGACCCACCACACAACTTGGGGCCACCCAGGAGCTGCTGTCAGATAGCAGGAAGCCCTGGATCCACTCCATTCCAGCAGCCTTAAAAGGGTGCTCATCCTCAGGAATGAGTCACCACAAGCCAACACCCTGGAGTGTTTACTATGCCTCAGGCCCTATTTCAGCACTTTATGTGTATTAAGACCTTTAACGCCCCTGTTAGGGAGGAAGCATTAGAATCTCCATTTCATAGATGAGGAAATGGAGGTACAGAGGGCTTTAGTGACTTGCCAAGGTCACACAGATTGAATGTGGAGCAGCAGAGATTTGAACATAGGTCTCTCTGACTCCCAGGCCCAAACTTTTATCCAGCATATCACACTGCCTCAGTATTCACTCTGCAAACACTTTATGCCTGGAATGCACCGTCTTATATGTCAGCCAGTAGCCTCATGTGACGCCTGAGCCCTTGAAATGTGGCTAGTGGGTTAAAAAGAATAGTATATTATTAAAATTCACTTCACCTGTTTCTTTTGACTTTTCTTTTTAATGTGGCTGCTAAGCATTCTTAACTTCCACGGGCAGCTGACATGGCTGCTGGAGGATGGTGGCCTAGAAGATCCCAAGCCTTGTCGCACAGGGGCCACAGACAGGGCGGGGTAGCCATGGGCAGCTGGCACTCCACCAGCCAGAAGGGCCCGTCTCCCCATATTGCTAAGAGATGGAACGAGTCAAAACCAACATTTCCCAAAGAGTGTTTTGCAGGGTATTAATAGCAAAAACAAACAGTCTCCTAATAAACGATAGGCTTGGGTATGTTCAGGATTTTATACTACTTCAAATAGATATTCTTTAAATATTTTCTTAAGTTGTTTCAAGTGTGCCTCAATTTCTCCATATATGAAATGAGGAAATTTGCTTACTTATTGGCAAAATGTTTAAAGTGAGTTTCACTCTCATGTTGCCACACAACAAAGTGAATATTTCATTACAGAATAACTGGCATCATTTATAAAATAGCATGTCCTTACCATATCTAGTTGCTGTAAGGAATAAACAGATTAATCCATACAAAGTGCTTAGAAGAGTGCCTAACACGGAGGAAAGCTCTCAGCAACAGTTAGCCAGCATTCATGCCGGAGTCCTCGTCATCATCACTGCACTTGTTGACGGAGTGGCAGGTTGATGAATGAGGGGGGTGCAGCAGGGCCTTTGGGGGTGGCACCCCAGCTTGCAGGCCTGAGTCAGCGAACTTACCTCCTTAAGTAGCTGGAGGCATCCACCCCTTATAAGACAGTGTGATGACCCTGGGGCTTGCCTCCCGCCCACCACAGCCCCTTGGACCTGTAAGCAGTTTCTCAGTTGGCTTCTTCCCTGAGAAGAAGCCCATCATCAATACTCTCCTCTCCATCCAGTTCTGTTTCCAGGGATGGCTCTGTCCCCATCACCTGCCCCACAAGCTGGCCAAGATCCTGCGTGTTCCAGTTGCATAATTAAACCAATGTAAACTGGCTTCTTTGGTACAAGACTTCTCAGAGCTCTTAAATTCCTAATGTGCCTGGAAGAAGTCCCAGATGTGAATACTGTTAAAGTGTTTTTGCAAACCTACATGATTTGTTTTTGGAAATATCTTCTGGGACTAATGTTCTGTAAACCACTCGCAGGGAAACATTGCTCATAAAGGTTCTGGCCAGCCAAAAAGAAGGCTTAGCAATATAATCTCTTCCTCCACTTCCCTTTGAAAGAATTTCAAAAGTACTGAGCATGGAGCACCACCAGACATGGGCCTGTCTTACACACCCTCCTACCCTCCCCCCGGCTCCCCATTCCCCGTAATGAGCTCGAAGAGAGTGATGGATTTGGGGACTGGATCTAGTTGATTCACTCTTGTTTTTGAAGCTAGTAAATTGAGGACCCTTTTTAGAAAAATTAAACCTTGGTAGTTTTCATTCATGTCCTTTAAAAATCTATAAACACAGGACAGCTCCCCACCCCCACTCAGCACCTTCCCCATCCAGTTTCTGGAAATGCATTATTCTATATTATTACAACATTCATTGGTTTTATGGCTATTTTTGTTTTTCTATTTTACCTTTTCTCCCAGGTTTTGCTTGTTTATCCACCTTCCACCAACATTTGTTTCTCCTGTCCTTCTCTGAAGGCTTCCTTGAGAAACTCTCTGGACATGCACACAAAGCACAGATCTTAGATCTACCTAGGACAAAGGGACAGGAAACTGCCTTGGCTTCCACCCTTGTTCCTGTGTATTAACCCTTTGAGCTAGTTGAGAGGTGCAAGTGTTGGCATTTGTTTACATCTGATTACATCTCAGTCTATGTCTTCTCACTATCAATCTCTTTGAGTTGTTACCTAGATTGAAAGTTCTCTGGGGGCAGGAACTGGCCTTTTCTGCCTTTAGTTCCTCCCTTCCTACATCTCTTCCTTCCCCCCTCCCTCTTTCTGTCTCTCCTTCCCTTTTCCCCCCCTCTCCCTCCCACCCCACCTTCTTTTCTCCCTCCTAACTCTCCTTTCCTGTAAAAGGTTCCATCTAAAATAAAATTGATTTGCATAAGAAACCCTAATGTCAACATACTAACTTATGAAGAGAGGATATTTTGCATGCTACTAGTAAAGAAGTAACAGCTAGTAATTGTTATCATGAAATATTTAATGGCTCCTCCTTGTATGTCACACAGTGCTCTAAGGGTGTTTTATGTGTTATCTCTTTTCATGGTCACAGTAGCCTTTTGGGTATTTGCTGTTATTATCTTCCTTTCGCAGATGAAGAAACTGAGGCTTAGAGGCAGAGCCAGAAAGGGCAACTAGAGGCAGAAAAGGCAGCACCGTGAGCCAGGGCTGGTAAGCGCCAGTACCAAGAGCAAAACTGCTAATGCTTCCTGTCCACCTTCCTCCTGGCTGTCAGCCCTGGGTGGAGCAGAAAGGGGGCTTGTTCCTGTCCTCCCTGTATTCCCAGGCTGGCCTTGCCCTGCCCACTTAGCCCATGAGTTCCCAGGTGGCTCACCTCCTTAGGAAGTTCAGTTAAATTTTGATAAACCTGAAAAAAATAGAGGGCAATAATTAACTTCTCAGCTATTAATGTTAGCACTCAATTTTTCTCAGCCCAACTGCAACAGGTGGGAAACACTCAATGAGTGCCAAATAAGCTAGGCGTACATGTTATTTTCTAAATGATTCCAGTTATTTAGTAATGTAATATCCCTTTTGTTTCATGGCACTGTGAAAGCAAAGCTCGTTTAAAACATGTTTACCCATAAGTAAGCAAATATTAAAGTTTTGGGCTGTGAGATTTTTAAATAATGATATCTTAAATTTTTATAATTGTTTTTTTTAAAGGATTGCCCCAAGTTCTATTCTTGTTTTGTTGTTCCTTATTTTGTTCAACTCATCTACTTAAGTGCCTTTCACAAAATAGGTACTCAAGAAGTAATTGTTAAAGTCAATTTATAATTTAACAACAGGTTTTCCCATATACTGTCTCATTTAATTCTCAAAATAATGTAAGGTGGAAGCAGGTATTTTTATGCCCATTTAAGAGGTCAGAAACGTGGGTTAAGAAAGATCATTTTAGGATAGAAACAGCTTCTGGCTTGGAAATTGTTATCATAAGCCATAAAATTGTTTTTAATGGTGAGTCACTCCCCCAGAAGTGGTTCCTTTTAGTTCTAACTTACTTCATGACTTTATGACTGTTAAAAATAGGAAAAATTACAGTATTTATTGGTTTCTTCCTATGTGGTAGACACTAGATGCATGATCTCCAATTGTTTCTCAAAGCCACTCTGTGAAACGGGTACTGTTCTTACTCATCTAAGTGAGGGAGAAAGCAAGGCGAGTGAGTCACTTTCCGAAGATTAAGTAGAACGAGAAGCCTGCTCTCATTAGAACAGGAGATCTTAGAACACTGGCTGCTATGGTGTAAGCATCACCATTTCCCCCTCATAGTCATAAAGACCAAAGAGTTGTGAAAGCCAGCACGTTCTTGGAATAAAATGTAGCAACTGTAGTGCCTGGGACTTGTCATTAGGAAGCACATGACTACCACCTGGAGCTTTTTAACATGCCTAAATTTTGTTTACATGTGCATGCAAGGGTTCAGATTGCAAAATAATGCAAATGTGCATTTGATTTTTGGAGCTATTTCATGCTTTCTATTATGTCAATTTTTTAAGAGTGGTTTTAGGTTCACTGAAAAATTGAGATGACAGCACAGAAATTTTTCGTATGTCTCCTGTCCCCACACTGTGCATAACCTCCCCCACTATAGATATCCTTCAGCAGAGTGGTGCAGTTGTTGCAACTGATGAACCTACATTGATGAATGATAACTGCCCAAAGTCCATTATTTACTTACGATTCCTTCTTGGTGTTATACATTCTGTGGGCTTGGGCTAATGTTTAATAGCATGCATTCATCATTGTGCTGTCAAACAGAGTATTTTCAGTGCCCTAAAATCCTCTGACTGCTCTGCTTATATATCCCTCTCTGGACCCAATCACTGGCAATCACTGATCTTTTACTATCTCCATAGTTTTGCCTTTTCCAGAATGCCAGCTGATTGGAATCATACAGTATATAGCTTTTTTTCAAAAAGAAGCCCTATGATGGGCTTCTTTTGCTTAGTAATAGGCATTTAAATTTCCTCCATATATTTTCATGGCCTGGTAACTCATTTATTTTTAGTGCTGAATAATATTCCATCGTCTGGGTATATCACAGTTTATCCATTCACCTACTGAAGGATATTTTGTTTCCTTCCAACTTTTAACAATTATCAATAAAGGTGCCATAAACATCTATGTATAAGTTGTTAGTGAACACAAATTTTCAGCTTCTTTGAGTAAATACTGATGAGCATTAATTGCTAGATTATACGTTAAGAGTGTGTTTAGTTTTATAGAAACGCCTAACCTGGCTTTCAAAATGGTACCATTTTGTGTTCTCAACAGCAATGAATGAAAGTCACTCTTGCTCCATATCCTCTTCAGCATTTGTTCTGGATTTTGGTCATTCTAATCAGTGTGTAGTGATACCTCATTGTTTTAATTTGTATTTCCTTGATGACATATGATGTCAAGCACATTTTTGTATGCTTATTTGCCATCTGTATATCTTCATTGGTTCAACTTGCTATTTTAAGATATGAACTAGGCTAGGTTGCTCATAAGCTATTTAGTTAAGTAAACAAAATTAATTATTGAAGAACTTTTAAAGAAAAGAACCATAAAAAAATGACTTTCTATTTCTGAGAGGCACATTTGAACTTCAAGAAGAGGCATAAACGAGATGCAGCCACTGTGGAAAACAATTTAGCAGTTTCTCAAAACATTAAACATAGAGTTACCATATGACTCACAAGTTCTACTTTTAGGTATAACTACCCAAGAGAAATGTAAACATGGCCACACAAAAGCTTGCACACACATGTCCATAAAAGCATTATTCAATTCAGTTGTTGGACCCAAATGTCCAGCCATTGATGAATGGATAAACAAAATGTGATATAGCTATGAAGTGGAATATTATTTGACAATAGAAAGTAATGGAGTACCGATACATGCTACAACATGGAATGAAGCTTGCAAATATTCCAAGTTTGAGAAGCCAGACACAGAAAGCCACATATTATATGACTCCATTTATATGAAATGCCAAAATAGGAAATTCATAGATACAAAACTAGTTTAGTGATTTCCAGATTCTGGGGGGAAAGGAGCAATGGGGAGTGACTGACTGCTAATGGGTACTACATTTCTTCTTGGGACAATGAAAATATTCTAAAATTAAATAATGGTGTCTTTCACAACTCGATGAAGACATTAAAAACACTGAATTGTAGATTTTGAAAATGTAGATTTTGTACTGTGTAGATTATATCCCAATAAAAAGTAATAATAAATGTGTGGGAAAAGAAAATAAAAAAATATACAGGCCATTTGTACTGTGTTTCTCACAAGGATGAAATTTCATAATGTAGCCCATCCTGTGTCATATGGTAACTCTATGTTTAATGTTTTGAGAAACTGCCAAGCTGTTTTCCACAGTGGCTGCATCATTTTCATGACTTTTCTTGAAGTTCAAATATGCCACTCAGAAATAGGAAATCATTTTTTATGGTTCTTTAAAAATTTCATAATGGAGTCCATTGCAAATTTAAAACATTAGCCCCAATTCCATTATGCTAAAAAAGTCATTAAAGAAAAATGTGGATGACTCTCTTTTTATCCTAGCAGTGTAGGTAGAAATCATACTCTGTTCAGAGACAAGAAAGTTGACTAGGTAGATATACAGGTTATAATGTCTATTTTTTTGATTCTCAGTAAAAAAAACATTTGTGTTTGTAGTCATGGTGAATATTTGAATCCTTAAAGCTCATACTGTTTTTAGTGGTAAATGCAAAATTGCTTGCTAAAATGATTATTGTGCTACAGAATTAGTTGGGCTAATTAGGTTAATAAATCTGATCCTAACTCACTAAGATAAAAGGGCAGATGGGGAAAAGGATAAGAAACTGTATGTATTAGAATAAGATGTTTTTTATTCCAAAGAAGTAATTTTATTTCTGCATTTTCATGCCATGGGTCACTTATGAATGAAATGTTCTTCCAAGTATGTTAGAATTTACATGCATCATTATAGAAATTGCAGCCTTTTAGAGGTTAATGCCTTCATTTTTTTCAACTTTGCTATTTAAATAAGTGTTCCTGGTTTCCAATTAGGACCTTAAATCATCCTCTGGTTTTCCCATGCCTACATCTCCCTTGATGATTTTTTGAGATTACATTTTTTTCCCCTTAATGGTCAAAAAGAGTGAATTCTGCACAGCACTTCTTGAGTGTTTTCCTCACTGGAGGTATACTTTCCTCTAAGTAACTGAGAAATTGAAATATTTGCCGGAGACATAAGTGACATATAGTCTTTTTAAAACAGCTTTATTGAAATATAATTCACATACCTTATTATTCATTCAGTTAAGGTGTCCAACTCAGTGGGTTTTCATGTATTCACAGATAGGTGAAACCAACACCAGAGTCAACTTTAGAACATTTTTTATCACTTGAAAAAGAAACCCTGTGTACCCTTTAGCTATCAGTGCTCTATGTCTCTACTCCATCTTCATCTCTAAACAACTAATCTACTTTTTGTCTCTATAGATTTCTCTGTTCTGGATATTTCCTATGATTGCAATCATGTAGTAGGTGGTCTTTTTGACTGTCTTCTTTCACTTTACTGATAGGGTAAAGTTTATCAAAGTTTTATTTTAAAAAAGTGTCAATTCAACAGGAAGATTTAACAATTATAAACATAGATGGACCTCAGAATAGAGCTCCAAAATACATGAAGCAAAAACTGACAGAAAGAAAGGGAGAAATTGACAGTTTAATAGTAATGGTTGGAAACTTCAATACTCCATTTTCAATAACGGATAGAACAGCTATGCAGAAGATCAACAAGGAAATAGAAAACTTGAAGAACACTATAATCCATCTACATTAGCAGATATCTATGGAACACTGTACCCAGCAGCAGCAGAATAAACATTCTTTTGAAATGCACCTGGCATATTCTCTAGAATAGATTATATGCTAGGCCATTTAAAAACCTCACTAAAGAAAAAAAGGACAGAAGTAATACATAGTATCTTCTCTGACTGAAGTGGAATGAAATTAGAAATAACAGGAAAAAAAACTGGAAAACTAAAAATATGTGGAAAATAAACATCACACTTCTAAATAACCAATAGGTAAAAAAGGCATAAAATACTTCAAGATAAATGGGAATGAACTTATGGGATGCGGCAAAAGAAGTGCTTAGAGGGAATTATGTAGTATAGATGCTTCTATTAAGAAAGAACAAATATCTCAAATCAATAATCTAACCTTCTACTTGAAGACACTGGTAAAAGAAAACTAAAACTAAACCAAGCAGAAAGAAGGAAATAATAAAGATTAGGGCAGAAATTAATGAAATAGAGAATAGAAAAATGAGAGAGATGTTAAACATTTGAAACTTTACTGATTATAGTAAGTTATATTAAACTTTTTTTTTAGTTCATGTCTTTTATTAATTCATATATGATTACTTGTTTTCTGGTTTGTTGAAGCAATAGGTGAGAAAACATTTGCCACAATAATGTCAGTTGAAGTGACTAGACAAAAAATCTCCAGCACCACATTCACCTGCAGGACACTCCCTATGAAGGCAACTGATGCTGCCGTTCTCATTCACTTTAAAAATAAAATTATTGTATTTTTTTCCATTACCATTTAGCCCACTTGTAATCCCCTCCCCCCTACATTCACCAACCTGTTGTCCATGTTCATAAGTCCTTTCTCCTTTTTACTAGATCCCTGCACCCCCAACCTCCCTGCCCCCATAGTTGTCATCCTGCTCTGTCTCTATTTTGTTACCTCAGTTTGTTCATTAGATTCCACATATGAGTGAAATAATATTGCATTTATTTTCCTATGACTGGCCTATTTCACTTAGCATAATGATCTCCAGGTCTATCCATGCTGTAGCAAAGGGTACAATTTTCTTCTTTTTTACAGCCATTTAGTATTCCATTATGTAAAGTTCCATAGTTGTTTTAACCACTCATCTGCTGACGGACACTTGTGTTGATTCTGTATCTTTGCAATTGTAAATAACGTCACAATGAACATAGGGGTGCCTGTGTTTTTTCAAATTAGTGTTTTGGCTCCCAAGCTCATTTTACAAGACCAGCATTATCCTAGTTCCAAAACCAGATAGACACTACAAAAAAAAAAAAAATTATAGACCAATATCCCTGATGAACACAGATGCTAAAATCCTCAACTAAATATTAGCAAACCAAATACAGCAATACATAAAAAATATCATACACCATGATCAAGTAGAATTTATTTTGGAAACGCAAGATTTGTGCATTTGCAAATCAATAAATGTGATTCACCACATAAACAAAATGAAGGATAAAACCCACATAATCATATCAATAGATGCAGAAAAAAGTACTTGATAAAATCCAGCATCCATTTATGATAAAAATTGTCAGCGAAGTGGGAATAGAGGGAACATACCTAAACATAATAGCCCGCATATGAAAAATCCACTGCCAGCACCATACTCAGTGGGCAAAAACTACAAGCTTTCCCCTTAAGATTGGGAACAAGAAAGGGATGTCTACTTTCACGTCTCTTATTCAACATAGTACTGGTAGTTCTTGCCATACCAATCAGACAAGAATTAAAAGCCATCTAAATTGGAAACGAAAAACTCATTCACTTTGTAGTATTTCAGGACAGCCAGCTTAACTTTCTTTCTCTTATGCTTATTCTTCTTGGAAGTGGTATAAGACTTCTTCCTTAGCACCACCACAACGTCCCAACATAAGATGAATAGTGGATTCCTTTTGAATGTTGTAGTCAAAGTATGTCCATCTTCCAGTTGCTTGCCAGCAAATATCAGTCTTTGCTGATCAGGAGGTACTCCTTCCTTATCTTGGCCTTTACGTTTTCTGTTGTATTCGGGGGTTCATCCTCAAAAATCATGGTCCTCCCCATAAGGTTTTTCACAAAAATCTGTATCTTGATGACAATTCCACCACAGATGGTAGATCAGAAAAGCAAAACTTTTCAGGTTGTAATAAATTGTATGAAAATATTTACAGAAAACATTAAACACAGATTATTTTTCACAAAATAAATGACATTTTTTCTTATATATTTAAAAACAACTCATATACCTGTTGTCAGAAGCTAGCCTTTGTGAAAATATCTACCAGGCACTCTCATCTTTTTCCTAATTCAAGTTCTATTTGGAAACTGTTAATCAAACCACGAGTCTATTTCAATTCCCAGCTTTTCAGAAATCTTGCCTATTAGGGCACTGTTAAGGGTGTTCAGCAAACCCATGCCTGATTACTCGTGCCACCACTTCCTGCTATGTAACTTTGGATAAGTTGCTCAATTTCTTTGAGACTTATTTGCCTCCTCTGTAAAATAGCAATTAATTTCTCAGTCTGAGAGGAATTGTGAGAGAATATACACAGAAGAGCCCAGTTAAATGTCTGACACACACCAAGTGCTTGATTAGTATCTATTCTATAATCATTTGATATTTTAAAATGGAATGACAGCCTAATTAGCTATATGGTATGAGTATACATATATGAATAGGCATGAAGTAAAGAGTTGGCAAAAGAATGCAATGTTGAATCCTATATACCAGGCTTTGTACTAGTCATGTTGACAGTTTGGACTGATTTTACTGTTTTAAAAACAGCTAAAATACTCACTTTGGGCAAAATATACATCGTGGCCTAAACTGATGGTTTTAGCAATAGGTTAGGAAGGTCAAATATTTGCACTCTTAAAATCCAAAACTACTTATAGTTTAACTTTTTGTTGTCATTGTTTACGTTTAATGGTGTAATAAATTTTATCCTTTGTGTCTTAGGTAAACATATTTCTTAGTTGTACAATTCTGTTCACTCTTTTAGACTATTAGTGAGTGGCATTCAAAGGGATTCAGAACAGGCATCCCCAGGATGTGCCCTTTTGGCACTTGAATTATTTTGAGCTAAAGGCAGTCAACAACCTGGAGGCTCACAAGAAACTCTTACCTCTCTCTTAAAGAATCTAAATTAAGGGCTTTGAACATATTAGAGTTATCACCAGAAATGACTTTTATGATCTATGTATAGGGCAGAGCAAACATCTAATTAATATCTGCTCCTCCTATTGTCCTATGAGAGACTTTCCTCCCTTCTTAAGTCCCAAGGCTCATTATCTCATCTTTTTTTTTTTTTTTTTACAGATGAGAAAACATTTTATTATTATTTTACTATATAGCATAGTAGTGAATATACTTGATTGCATTTTCTCAAATGGCAAATGGGACACAGGAAAACACTTTTCTTTGATTACTGAAAACCTCAGTATCATCTGTCTTTTGGAGGATTCAGTTTCTTATGACGTCTATGATACTGTCCACAAGGATACTACCGGTGCTTGGTAGTAAAGAACATTTTGCTAAGTTGTTCTATCATAGGTCCTTGCTCCAAGTGCTCATCTTTTTCTTCTAATCTGGTTTTCAGTACTTGATCTAGTGTTTCTTCATGATTATGCACAGGATCGGGCTGAGGGATGGGTTTTGTATGTTCATACGGAATGTCCACGGAAGGATGGTAGCAAACTATCGTCCTGCCATCAGATGCCAAAGCAAGCTCTACTTTGCAATTATAGTCATCTGGAAGAGCAGAATATGTGGATTTATGACAAACACAATATAAAGGTCCATTTTGAAATGGAAATAAATGTTTCAAGATAGTTCTGTTTGATATCGCCTATTTCACTGCTGCTACTGCCATGGTGAATCAAGATGCTTATCGGGTGGTATGGAAAAAAGATGACTTGAAGAGAAAAAGCTTTTAAAAGTTGCTTCTAGGCATACCTATTTTCATCCCTTGACAGCTCCTCACCACAATCCCACCATCTTGCCTCCTCATTATCTCATCTTTAACCTCAGAATGTCATGTCCATCTCATTTTATCTTTCTGTATCTAAACCTCTCATGTATGTGTGGGTCTCTGCCTATCTCATGTATGTGGGGTTCCCGTATATACGTATGTAACTGAATTTGCCTATTTTCTCCTCTTACTGTGTTTTATGTTGATTTAATTATTAGACCAGGCAGAAGAACCTAGAAGGGTAAAGGGAAGATTCTCCACCACACATTAAAACTTTAAAGCACATCTATAACCTGATAGGCAAGATTAAATTATATTATTACTCAAAGCGTATTTTGGCAGGCACTTTATGCTTATTTTGTTTGTGTGACTGATGGCTTTGAAATTGAATATTCTCACCAGCAATACAAGCTTCAAGCCAAGTTTGAGGCTAGTGCTTCTCAAAACATTAACTTGAATATGAATCACCTGGAGAACTTGTTAAACTGTAGATTCTGAATCACCAGGTCTGGAATGGGGCCAATAGTCTGCATTTCTAACAAATTTCCAAGGGTTGCCAATGTACTTGTTCAAGGACCACACTTTGAGCAGTAAGACTGTGTAAAACTCTGGAAGGCTAGGCGAGAGTTGGAAATGACTAGAGCTTATTTGTTGTTATACATCACAGTCCCAAGTATGGGTTCATACTCTCTGAGTTTACTCTACTGTCTTAACTGAGTGCTGCAATAAGTTAATGAAAAAAATTCAGAGGCACCGAATAGCACTGATTCTGTTCTTAAGTGTTGCATATTATAATGATTAAATATAGTAATAGAATAATACCATGTCTACCTTGTCGTGCATTTTCTATTGTTCCTTTGTGTTGTCCATTAGCCTCTCCACCTCTCCAACCTCTTTATACTGTATCTCATTGACTCTCAAAAGTGGTGTACATGAAGCATCTCCATTTCCATTTTCTAGAGCTCTTAGCTTCCATTGGCCCTTACTGTATCCAGGCAGAGAACGATGAATACAGACTGCTTAAATCCCAGCAAAATTTTGTTACCAAATGAAAACAATCATTTGCTATTGTTTTCCTTAAACTCAGGCCTGATTTTTTAAGTACCTTATGTGAGCATTTATGGAAGCTTCCAGGGAAGCTAACTTGAAGTCCTTAGTCATTTAGATAAGAGTGCAGATTGAGATTCACCTGTAAAGTCCACAGTGTATAGAGCTTGATTGTGTATGTAATTTGACTTCAGAGACATCGTTTTAAGATGGGGCTAATTCAGTTCTTAACACAAAATAGATATGGCTTGAAGTGTAATGCATGCCATCTGATTTGTTACAGAACACAAAAATAGTTACAGTGAAGACAAGAGGAAAAAGAGAACCAGGATATGGGGAGGAAGAAGCAGCCTGGCTGCTGATGTGGCAGCATTCAAAAGCAGCTTAGCAACAAAGGCATTTTCTGCCCAAGCTAACAGGACAGACAGCACAAGAGGAAGAACACACAGAAGAACAAAACGTTTTTTATCCCAGCCACGGTTTGTAGAAGTGATGGTGGTAGCAGACCGACAAATGGTTTCATACCATGGAGCAAACCTTCAACATTATGTTTTAACTTTAATGTCAATTGTAAGTACATTCAAAAGAAGGTGCTTTATGAGGTCCCTAAATGTGCCATTGGGGAATGGGTTTCCACGCAGTGCTTTGGAGGATCATTCAGGGCTGGCATTTCAACAATCCAGGCAAGTGACTGAAAGAACATGAGATTATTCATTGTCGTTTTATGATGACAGTAATGGTTATCAGTATTGAGTCTTTATTCTGTGTTAGACAATGTGCTTCTTACTTAAAAGGCATCACTTTTAATCCCCCAGGGCAACTCTGCTAGATGGGATCTTCATGCCCATTGTATAGATTAAAAAACCAAGCCTCAGAGGAATTAGGTCACTTGCCCATGGTTGTGTGAAGGCTTGGAGACTAATGTGACTGTTAGCCTGTCCAGTCCCCCAAACCAGTGCTCTTTGTCTGATGTGTGAACTTGGACAGCCAGGTGTGCATCTCCAGTAAGGCTTTTGGATGTTGGTTGTGAATCAGGGTCACCTGTGGAGCTTTTTAAGCGCAGCTGCCTGCCTCCAGCCTCTTCCCCAGAATTCTAATTAGCCCTGGGGTGAGGTCTAGACATCTCTCACTCTATTTTTTCTAGTCCCGTTTTGAATTGAAAAAGCAATACATTTGCATGACTTAAAAAAATCAAACATAACGAAAGACCATCTGTGAAAAAATGTGTCTTTCCCTACTCAAGCTCCCAGGCCCCTTCTCTGAGGCAACCACTGTTAAGTTTTTTTGCAAATGTTTCTGAACAGCTCTGCCCAATAGAGATATAATATAAACCACACATATAATTTTAAATTTTCTAATAGCCAAATGAAATAAAGCAAATAGGTAAAATTAATTTTAATAATATATTTCATTTTATATCCAAATATTACTTTAAAAATTATTGAAATATTTTAATTTGTTTCACAGTAAGCCCTCAAAATCCAGTATGTTTTACACTCACAGCACATCTCTATTTGGACTAGCCACATTTCCAGTGTTCAGTGACCTTATGTGGCAAGTGGACAGCACAGCTCTGGACATTTCTGAAGCACATAAGTGTGCATATACAATTTTTTTCCAAACAGAAATGGAGCATTGTCCTAAAATGTTTTATACATTGCTTTTTTCTTGAAATATTGGAGATTATTTTCTATAACAGTCCCTATGATATTGCCCTCATTCATTTTAAGCCTAGCATAAGATTCCTTTTAATGCATTGGCCCTAGTTTATTTGAACAGGAATCTATTTTTAATATATTCCACAAATGAATGTAAAAAACAACCATGTTTGGGAACATTGCTTTAGAGTTTCTTCCATCTCCGCAGCCTTTGGTTCTCCTTGTCTTTCCCCTCACTGCTGTGAGCAGTCCCTTGTGCTCCGCTTTCCACACCCCAACATGCCTCCCCTCCACCCTCAAGTTACGCACCTTCCCCGCACTTAGTCCCATGTACCCTAGCCCTGTCCTGTCCTAGACCAGAGAAAGAAACACCTAATTAGACCTTGCACGGACTCAACTCCATTTTCTTTTCTTTTGTTTTTTTTTTAAAGATTTTATTTATTTTTAGAGAGAGGGGAAGGGAGTGAGAAAGAAAGGGAGAGAAACATCAATGTGAGAGAGACGCATTGATCAGTTACCTCTCCTACACACCCAACCAGGAACGAAACCTGCAACTCAGGCGTGTGCCCTGACGGAGAATGGAATCAGTGACTTTTTGCTTTGCAGGATCACACCCAATCAACTGAGCCACACCCATCAGGCTCAGCTTTGTGTTCAACCCCTAAGTCAAGACCTGTCCTAAGAATTTCAATTGCAAACATGGACTTTAGGTCAAATTAATGGAAGTTGAGAGTTCTGGCTCTGCTACTCATCACTGTATATAGTCTTGGATGAGTTAGTTAATTTCTCTGAATCTTAGTTTCCTCATTTCTTGAGCAGAGTTTAAAATAATACCTAGCCCAGAGTTTTGCTATGAGACTAAATGCAAAAGTACATGCGGTTTTCAGCAAGACTTAGTCCACAGTAAGTGTTTGATGAATGTTAGCTCTTATAATTAACAATGATGATGGAAAAAAAATAGGTTACCAGGTTGTGGAGAACAGAAATGGGTGCTAAACATGAAGAACAGCAGTATTAACAAAGACGCGATCAATGTGAGATTTCATAATTTCGCAATCTGGGATATCAACTGGGATGAAGGAGCTTCATCAAAAATTAAAAACTAGTATTTGGCATAAAGAACTGTTGAGTTGCATAACCATGCAATTTCCAAAGAAAGCATCTTGAAATTTAAATGTTAGAATTTATTATTTAAAACTTCTATCTTTGAACAATTTTACAAAGAGACTTTTAACAATGTTTGTTGAGTGAAAATTCAAAACTTGAAAATACATATGTTTGTTGCATGAATTGTAGAAAGAGGTGGAGCCCCACATAAGAAGTAAATTGCTTATTGCTTACACAGAGTTCACAATTAACTTTGAAAAATTTATCTCGGTTGCAGGTAGCCTCTATCTATAAAGACCCCAGTATTGGAAATTTAATTAATATTGTTGTTGTGAACTTAGTTATGATTCATAATGAACAGGTAATAAAGTTTTTTTCTTCTTTCTTCTATCTGTATCCGAAATGGCATGTCTAAGTGGTACAAGAGACAAACCATATTTTTTTTTCTGTATTTAGGAAGGACCTTCCATATCTTTTAATGCCCAGACAACATTAAGAAAGTTTTGCGAGTGGCAGCATTCGAAGAACAATCTAGGTGGAATCCACCATGATACTGCTGTTCTTATAACAAGGTATGAATTTCTCACTCTTCCCATCTGTTTCCAGTCAAGTTGATGGGATGAGGTCGTATATTGCCAGTAGTCAGCTCCGAGTACAAGGTTTTTCAGCCTTAGCACTATTGACATTTGGGAGCAGAGAATTCTCTTTTGTGAGGCTGTCCAGTGCATTGCAGGATGTTTAGCAGCATCCTGGGTCTCTGCCCACCACTTATCAGTAACATTCCCTCCTCTCAGTTGTGACAACCAGCCATGTGGTCAGGCCACATAGGTTACCAAATGACCTCTGGGGACAGGGGCAAGGGCAGGGGTAGAGGAGTGCTGAATCACCCCTGTTAGGAACCACCTACCCAATAGGTGCCAAGTAGACAGTGGAAGTGTCAGACAGGCCTGAAGGGAAAGGAAGAGGCAGCGGCTCTTCAGACTGAGCCAGTTGTTACCAGGCAGGATACAGTCCCATTATTGCCAACCTCTGCGATTTTGCAAAAAGTCAGAGATGTGGATTTGTCTTAAAAGTGAACTTTCCAATTTTTAAATGCTCCTACTTTAAATTTTGAAGCTCCTACTTCAGAAATATTTAAAAGTCTATGCAGGGCTTGAAAGAGGTCTGCTGGCCTAGTGTGCTGCCCACCACTCACCTCAGAGGTGGTCATAGGCACGCATTTGTAACCATAAAGGAAAAACATGTTTGTCAAGAATCATTGTTAAGAAAACAGAATCACTTCCTCCAATGTATGAGGAAAAATCCTGGTCAGAGAGGTTTCTGCTTGTTCTGTAGCCACCATTGAGGCAGAAGAAGACCTTTCAATGTAGCTTCTTATCCTTTAATCAGTGATGTCCAAACTGTTTTTGAGTTGCGTAACCCTGTCCTTATTAGTTTGCTTTTGGTAATGCCCTCCCTAACATGGGTGCTGTTATGAATTCCTAAAAGACTGTGAAGTGTTTACTTGTTTTGATGTTTCCTCTTCGGTGTCATCAAGGCATTAAGTCTGCTTTGCTTTCAGACAGGATATCTGCAGAGCTCATGACAAATGTGATACCTTGGGTGAGTCTGCTTTGTGTCTCCTTTCTGGCTACATGTTTTTATTCTAGCTACAACTACTTTTTCAAGTAAATTATTGTTCTTTTCCTCCCAATAGGCCTTGCTGAACTGGGATCCCTTTGTGATCCACCTAGAAGCTGTTCTATTAATGAAGATAATGGATTGAGCACAGCTTTTACAATAGCCCATGAACTGGGCCATCTGTATGTTTCCTTTCCATGTTTTCATTGAATTTAGAGTGACCTAAAACTTTTCTTCCTTCGCAACAGTGAACCTTTCCTTGACTTTAGAGGGTGGGAGACACTTCTTGAGTCATAGAATTTGCAGGGTTGAAGACCTTGGAACCTAGTTGGGTGAAATAACCTTGATTTCGGATTGCTGAGTAAACGCAGTGTACCCTCTTGTGCCATAGCTCATTTGGCTTGTTGGTTTAACTGCACACATTTTCTATGAAAAGTCTAATATTCTCCTTTCCTACTGGGAATCAGAGGAAAGGGGCCTTTCCAAACCATCCACTGGTCAGCTAGGAGAATTTTCTGGCTTGACATCTTTTTCTGGGAGGGTCCCTATTATTGCCCAGACTCACAAGATTTTCACAATCCAGATCATTCCTGGTTCTAGTTACATAAGTCTATATAGTTCAGACAGTGAGCCTTGGGAGCACTGAGATCTTTCATGGAAGAGAATGAACAAAGATAGAGCAAAGAACACGTTTGCTAATTGTGGTCATTATGAAACTGGATTTTCCTTTTTGTTCTTTTAGAGATAGAGCATGACTAGAACATGTGGCAAAGTAGTGTAAATTTACTAGAAATTATTCTGATATTTGAGCGGCATTATTTTCTTTCTAGAAAAATTAAATTACTTATGTCTTTATGAAATAATTTTCTCAGATGTCACTAATATAGTTGTATATCAATTTTCATGTCAGACGTTAACTTTATAACTAAGATCATCTATTAAGCACACTTTTTCATTCGCTAGCATTATGAGGGCACATATGTGCAGTGTGCTGTGCTGGGCATAAAGCAAGGTGCATATATAGAGGTACCACCAATTCAGTTCAGTGTATAATGAGTATATTTAAAAACCAGTACCTTTCAAGCATATTTTAAGTGCATACCCCTTTTCTTTTCTCTAAAGGAAGTGTTATTAAACACCCAATATTTATGGCACAAAAAAAGGCTTGCTTTCCATCAAGCAGTTGTGGCAGGCCAGGGTCCTATTAGTCAGCTTTCTCTCTGTCCTTTTGGTTTCTGAAATGCTATTATGAAACTAAGGATTTCTTGAAACTGAGTTTGAAAACTACTGATCCCAGCAGTGTTTCACAAAGCACAAGGTCTTTAGCACTACTTCCAAAAGAATGGTCTGTGGGGGGAAAAAAAGTTTTATAGTCGTGATTCTTTTTTTTAATTTCTCAACTACAATTAACATTCAATATTATTCTGTATTAGCTTAGGAGTACAGCAAAGTGGTTAGAAGTTCATGCACTTTACAGAGTGCCCCCAACTCTGCTGCTTTCAAGTATCCACCTGGCCCTATGACCCTATAGAGTTAGCACAATATTGTTGACTATATTCTCTATGCTGTAATCTACATCTCTATGACTATTCTGTAACTACCAATTTGTACTTATTAATCTCTTCAATTTTTTTAGCCAGTCCCCTAACCCGTGCCCTGCCCCCCGCCGCCCAACAGCTATCAATCTATTCTCTGTAGCTAGGAGTCTTTTTCTATTTTATTTGTATATTTGTTCATTAGTTCCACATATAAGTGAAATCGTACCGTGTTTGTCTTTATATGATTTACTACTTATTTCACTTAGCATAATACCCTCTAGATCCATCCATGCTATTGCAAAAACAAAAAAACAGTTTTGTAGTCAAGTGATTGAAAAAAAATTTTTATTAAATTTATTGGGGTGACATTGCCCAGACTCACAAGATCTAATTACATAGATTTCAAGTGTACAATTCTATAATACATCCTCTGTATATTGTATTGTATTCTCTGTTCACTACCCAAAGTCAAGTCTCCATCCATCACCATTTATCTCCCCTTTACCCTCTTATACCTGCCCCACCCCTCTTTCCTTCTGGTAATCATCAAACTGTTATCTGTGTCTGTGAGGTTTTTTCCTTAATCCATTCACCTTTTTCATCCAAACCTCCAACCCCCTTCCCCTCTGACAGCTGTCGGTCTGTTCACTGTATCTATGAGTCAGTTTCTATTTTGTTTGTTTATTTTGTTCATTAGATTCCACATATACATTAAATCACACAGTATTTGTCTTTCTCTGACTGGCTTCTTTTACTTAGCATAATGCTCTCCAGGTTGCTTCTCAGCCTTTTGGCTAATGTCAAGTGTAGGATCTGTTTTTTTCAGTTCAACAGTCAAGTGATTTTTTAAAAATATGTTCCTAGTCTATCCTTGGTTGAAGTCACAAGGCTAAATGGTATAAAGTGAAAGCTTTAACAAGTTCTGTATTAAACTATTGATTTTGTGTAACTCGGTTTTCCCAAACTTATTTTAACAGAATCTTTTAGGGATTTTTGTTTGTTTTACATAAAATTTAGTAAATTATTTAGAACTTTAAATAGAAGAATAGATTTGACCATGATGAATAGATTGACATTTCAACAGGGCAGTTATTCCCTTCATAGGAAATGGAATTGGAAAAGTTACAGAGATAGGAATGTATTCAAAAGGAACAGAATTTTTATTAACATTTCTCCCTAATATATGGCAAAGAAAAGTATACCATTTAAATAAATATAATTAATTTTCTATTTATTTATAACAAGAGCTTATAAACTTCTTTTAGACAGTTTATAAAGTTGACATTTTGAAGAAAGTGAAATATTAAGTAGCAAAAACTAAATATTTCCAACTATAGAGAAACCTAAATGCATATAGTTAACAAACATTTTCCTGACACAGAAACCATGTTGTTGGCATTGTTTTAGGCACTTTCATTTATATTATCTCCCTTAATCTTCTTTATCCCCACAGGTAAGTATTATTGTTTCTCTGTGTTTGACTTAGTGAGGTTAGAGCGGGGTCCCAGCTCCAGGACAGAAGTCGGCTGGTAGCCAGACACCCAAATTCTGGACTGAATTGTTCCACGTTCTGCTTGACCTGAGGATAATGTATGCTGTTTCCCTACCTGTAACGTGAGGATAAAACATATACTATCTCAGTTGTGTCAGGGAGTAAAGTATGAAATAATTGATGAATGATGTGAGTGAGTTGTTATTTAAACAAAAAGTATGTTCCTAAAACATTAAGAATTATCATTGTTTTGGTGCTTTGTCTCAGATAGTTAGGTTTGCTCACATTTAAGGAAGTGAAAATCCTCAGGTTTTTCTAATGAACCTTTTAAAAATTACATGCTAAGTTGTTCCAGTCATGACTTTGTGATAATAAAAAAACCAACGTTTATTGAGGGGAAGAAAACAATTGATCTTGTATCTGTTGAGCATTAGTGGCTGCTTCAAAAAACAGCTCCTCCTCTTCATACAGCCTCATAGACACGCAGAGTCTAAGAGGAAGAATTTGGGAGGTCAGTTACCTCTACTGGATATAGAAATCTTTTCACAGTATTCCAGACAAATCTTCCACAACTGTCTAACAGCAGGGAATATAGTTTATATATATTCCAAAGCAAGAGGTTTTAGAATCAGACTGAAGTGAATCCCAATCCCAGCTCCCCTATCTTAGTACTTATGACCTCAACCAAGTAATTAAATCTCAGTTTCCTTATCTATAAAATGTGGATAGTAATCGTATTGGCCATTGGGTCAAATAGATAATTAAGTGAAATAAAGCATCTGACATGTTCAACACACTGCCCAGTGTGTTGCAAATGCAAAAAGAAGTATTATTGTTGTTTAACAATATGCTCAATGAATATGATCTAGCTTCTGCTATGAGCATATGTACCTGACATTTGAATGAAAGGAAGATTTCTGTTTACCTGATAAAATAAACTGGATTTTGTCAAGTCCTCATAGGGGTAGGGGGTAAACATCAGCCCCCTTGCACCACAGAGAAACAGCTAAACTAAGATTTAGATGCTGTGCTTGTTGGGTTTGTTGGTATAGGTAGTATATTGACTCAGCAGCTGGGAACTAGAAACTTGGGGATTTTTTTTTTTTAAGAAAATGGACTCATAAGCATTAAGAACTACTTTTAGGTTCAACCAAGGCAGTTTGAGTTTTACCATCTCACAATTTCCATCAGACAATTATTTCATTTGGTAATTATTGTGGGGCTCAAATTTTTAAAAGAAAAAGAAAACCAAACACAAGAGAAATCAATGGACTGAACTTCACAGACTTTTCTCCCAGCTTTTACTTACGTACGAAGCAAGTCTACACTCTTCTGACTCATTTATTTACACATTTCAAGGCGAACTAGTGAAGGAAATTCCTCCCTAAATGTTCAATTAATCACATGCATCAAATTTGTGATTGGGGAAAGTCACCCAGAGAGGAGAGCCCCTCTGAGCTTCTTAACCAGTGGATAAATACTAAAGCTGATAATGGCATGTGGATTATGCAGCTGATGTTTCTGGATTGACAAATGCTTCCTATCATTTTCCCCTACTTTGTCTGGCAAATATGTGTGAATGCTGCTCCCAAGTTCTTTCCCAGGCCCAAGAAGAGGACATTGGTTCCTCATCACAACCTTCTGGGTTGGTGGGGAGGGGTGCGGGCAGAAGAGAGGAAGCCCGGATTTAATTAAAACTCATTTTGTGCCCAACTTCTCAGGAAATCAGTACCAATCAATTGGTATTGGCATGAAGCATGAAACTACTTGCCATCTTTGAGTTAAGCCAATTGAAGAGGCATGCTTCTGGTTTCCATGTTTGCAGCCTTGCTTAATTGTTTTATTGTGCATGAACTTTGCATACCTTTATAATGATATACCAACGGGGTTATGTCCTTTGTCAATTTGATCTGAAGTGGAGATGCCAAATCCCACAGTGAGCCTCTTATTAGGAAGCTTTGGCTGCAAGCTTTGACACTTGACTGACTATATTCACAGCATTATCATAACCTGCCAAATCTTGCCTCTATAAATTGGCCTTTAACTGCTTATTAGGAATTCCATCTACTGTATTCTAGCACCAACTACAGAATGTTCAGAGCTTCTGCAATTCCAAAAAGTACACTTAAGCCATATAATGGCTCAATCCACATTTTTTATACATTAAAGGCACTGTGTATTAAATTGAGTAAGAATTATATTTCATCAGCACTCCACCTTTAATTGTCTAGTTTTGTTCTGCTCATCAGGATTCAGGTTTTTATCCACAATGCAGTAGTCAGTTCAAAACTGACTTTTTATCCACAATGCAGGAGTCAGTTAAAAAATTTTTTAGACAGGTACATTCTTGAAACCAATTATAATAACTCGATCCCTTGGTGTTTATTGACAATTTCATCCTTGTCTCGTTGGCTGTAGGTTTAATATGCCTCATGATGACAGCAATAAGTGCAAAGAAGAAGGAGTTAAGAGTCCCCAGCAAGTCATGGCTCCAACATTGAACTTCCACACCAAACCCTGGATATGGTCAAAGTGTAGTCGAAAATATGTGACTGAATTTTTAGAGTAAGATGTGAACTTTGTTTTAGCACAGACTTCTGGTGTGTGGCCTCCATGTAGTACACTAATTTTGGGAAAGAAAATGTAGAGTCAAGCATTCCTTTTGAGTTGTTATTTTTGTTGACTGACATTCCTTGAAGGAGGGGAAAAAATACTCTCTGCCATTGTGCAGTTTATGTCCTGCCACAGTTTAGAAGATTATAGACTGAGCTAAAAAGAAGGTTGGGATCTTACAGAGAAAGGGTAAATGTTGCTTTATTCTTGGTGAAGATAGGAAATCTAGATGTTCAGGTGTTCGGAGAAGGACCATGAATGTGATTACCTAATGAAGGAAAGCCACAATATTTATGGGCTTTAATTTAGTAATTTTGGCTCTGAAAAGGGTAGGATAGTGATACAATCCCAAAGAAGGCTATCTGGGGAGATGAAAATTGCAGCAGCCCTCCCTGCTGTTGAATGTAGGACATTCTCCCTCTCTCTCCCCACCCCCACTGCCTCTTTCTCTCACACACACACACACACACACACAACCCCCCCCTTTTCTTATTTTGTTTTTTAAGCTTCTTGCCAGACTGTTCAAAGATCCCATTACATTATACAATATCCCTGTGTCACAGATTTATTGCTTTTCTCTCCCAGAAGTACAGAAGGTTAAGTGATTGTCCTAAGGTCACTGGGTGTATATTTTTACAACCACAGGGAAGAGGGGATTTTATTAATCAGAACTCACTGGGTGTGAATTTCATCCAGAAGTGTTTGTAGAAAAGTCAAAAGGAGGGCTGCTGTTTTTCCTATTTAATCAGATGGTAGGTGGTGTATGTTTCTCAAGATTGTTGATTAAACCACTCATCTATTCAGCAAAGATTTACTAAATATCTGTTATGGAAGATGAAAAGACACTATCTTTGACCCTAAGAAGCTTACAGTCTATTGGAGAAGATGATTATAAATAAATAAACAGATAGATAGCTGGATAAATAGATAATTGCCTTGAAATGTGATAAAAGCTGTAATAGATACACATTTCTTATTGGCTGTGTTGTATACATAGCCAATCAGTATACAAACAAATATACACCAAAACATAACTTCAACTCCTAGACTTAACCTTAGATAAAAAGAATAAAGCAAATATAAGGAACTGTCCTCTCTACCATTATAATGACAGATGGCCTTTTCTTTCATCTGGAGGCGTTGACAATCACGTGTCACCCATTGCTCTCACCATCTGTATTTTTTGCTTTCCAATAGCATTGGTTACGGCGAGTGTTTACTTAACAAACCTGAATCCAGATACTACCATTTGCCTTCCCAACTGCCAGGCCTCCTTTACAACGTGAATAAACAATGTGAATTGATTTTCGGACCAGGTTCTCAGGTGTGTCCATTTATGGTAAGTGTTTGGGGATTGATTATGGACTTTTTATTCATAATTTTCCATTAGATTTTCACTCTAATATGAACCACTCATGGAAAAGTTGAGAATGGTCCATTGACTGTTAATGATAATACTAATGATGATGGTGATAAGCAGTCACAGTACTGAGTGTTAGAGGGTGTTTTACTGTCACTTTTTCATTTCACTCTCAGGACAGTCCACCAGGGAGATACCATTATTGTTTTCTTCGTACAGGTGCGAAAGTGAGGCTCAGAGAGGGCAGGTCGCAGAGCGGTAGTGGCAGAGCTCAGCCCCTTTCTCTCCTTGTCTCCTTTCATGACCATTGACCTGTGTAGGTGACCTTTATCATAGGGACTCTTCTAGATTCAGTAAAAGTAATTCATGGGACAAACTTGTTCCCCTGGTTTAGCTCATCAAACCTGTGTCCTGTGACCACCTGGGGCTTAAAATCGTTTCTGGTGATAGCTCAGCAGGGGTGTGTGTGTGTGATACTTTGATGTATGTGTTGTAGACATTTGGACCAATGATACGATCTAGTGTTTATCAATAGATTTTAGAAGAGCAGAACTGTGCTTCTTTGGGGTGCCTTATTCTATCGCATTGGGTGTATATGTGTGTTTGTTTTACTAGGAGAAATTTTAGAGATTACATGGTAAATTGGGAAGTACAGTGATTCCATGAAAATAATAAAATATTTTGAGTAAAATTTATCCATGATTATATTTATTTCTGTGTTACTCATGATAGTAAACATTAGGAGTGATCCAAATGTGCTACAATAGAAAGGTTCAGCGAATTATGGTGTCTCCATTTAGAAGAATATTATATAATAATTAAAAATTAACCGCAAATGGGAATATGATCCTGATTTTTTTAACAGCATAATTATTTTGTAGAGTATGCTCTCAACTGTAAAAGGCAAGGAAAGACTGGTTAGTTTGAAGCTTTTCTATTTAAAAAAAATAAATTATTAGTGCTTTCAGCATATTTTTCTGAATTTTTCTAATATGAGCATGGTTTAGTTTAATAATCAGGAAAAAGTTTTTTAAATGTATCTTATGAAATAGAGCTCAATGTATCAATTTGGGTAAATCTTAAAAATATTGCATGTATTTGTGTATGGTGGGTGTAAACAAGTTGTAAGGCCTATCAGTATATTCTGAAATGCTGAATAATACTGTTTGCTTAAAGTTAAAATGTATGTTATTGGGCGATACTTATACATTTCTCATAAGAACAATGAGGACAATAGCACGATGGCCACCCCTCTGGACAGTGTCATCTCTGGGAGAAGGGGAAAGGGCTCAGAATCGAGGAGGGATATACCAGGCCTTCAGATGCACCTGGGAGTTTTCTTTCTTTAGTTGGGTCCATGTGTATCCATTATGTCGTGTCTGTGCTTTTTGTATGCTGAAATATTTCGCAATATTTTGTCCCTTCTTTCCTCTGATAACCCCTAACACCCTAAAAAAAGAGTCATTTTATGATTGTGGTGGTCCATGGACTACTAGAAGAAAACACTGGTTTTGTGGTCAAGCCAAAACAAAACTCAAATCACAGTTAATCACAGCATAATTCCAAACCTAATCTCCAGTCACAGCTCTTCACAGACCTCAGCTCTCATCACACAGCTCCCGTGTGCGAGTGTGCATGCTCTGTTGCCTCCGCCCTGGTGTCCTCATCAGCAGCCCAGAGAGGGGTTACTGAGGACCAGATGCGCAGAAACTCCTTTTTCACACTATCTCAAGTACTACCAGGCATACATGTGTGCCTCGCTTACTGCTCTCTGTATTCCTTGAAATACTTTATCACTTTTCATACCAGGAAATAAAATCCCTTTCCAATCTATAGTATATCATTGGCAAAACATTAATTGAAAGTAATCCTTGCCTTGTTTGATATCATCTAACCATGCTGTCACTGATTTTTCATCTCACTAAAATGAGCAGATGCAGTGTCGACGACTCTGGTGCAATAACGGGGACGGAGGAGACGGAGCGAGTAAAGGCTGCCGGACGCAGCACACACCGTGGGCTGATGGGACAGAGTGCGAGCCTGGAAAGGCAAGTAACGCGCCAACCTTTCCTTCTGTCTTGGGCCAGAAATGGGCAAGATTTTAGCTGCAGGCTCAGTCACCACTGTTTAGAATGTAAGTAAGTGCAGTGTCTTTTAGCATACATAATACTTTTTTAAGGCAAGGGGTTCAGCTTTGCTATTGAAAATTATGAAAACATTATTGTATACTATTCATAGACAGACATGGCTATCACTATTGCCTCCATTTTAAGACATTCTTTTTCTCATTTTCACATTTCCAAAATTCCAATGTGTTTTTAATTTATGGGTACATTTAATGTGTGGTAGCATTTTTCTTCTTTCAGTCTCCTTTTGGGGTTGCAATGGACGTCTATTATTTTATGATGAAGCTTATTAAAATCAAGGAAATGCAGAAGTACAGTAAACTTACTGTTTTTACTGCTGGAATACCAGACTTTTCCAAACTTTTGTCCCTTTAAGAAGTAATGATGTCACTTGGGATATATCCAAGTCCAAATTCTCATTTGGTTATCCTGGTTTCCACTTATTTGTTAGTAACCAAACCAAATCCACTACTTGCATAGCCCAGTGATAAATAACAATCTCCCATGCACCTAGGAGTATGATTAATGTAACCTGCTTCACCTAAAGGTACTATGTTTGTGATACCATCATCTTCACTTAAAAAATTTAGTTAGAACTGCTTTATATATGAATCCTGATATTTTTTAAATCCGTATGAAAAATGGCATTCTGTCACCTACCAGCGAGGCCATCCTTGGACTATATTCTGAGCCTTTTGTCTTTCTTCCATATATTTTTTCTGTCTTCTCTCTTCTTCCCATTGTCTACTTTGCTCACTTTAATATTTCATTCTCATCTCACTTTTTTCCTCCACTTTACATTGTAGAATCAATGGCACCAGAATATTTCCACAGAAGGGGTACTAAAGAAATGACAGAACTTAATTCTCTGTAACTAATTTTATAGATAGGAAACAGGAAAAAGAAGTGACTCGCTCAAGATCACACAGTTCATTCAGGGCAGAGCCCCGCCGACACCTGAGCCCCTGCCCTCCTTAACTCCCTCCTTCATTTGTTCTGAAGGGGCGGGAGGGGCTGAGGAGTGCTGTGTTGGCTATAGCTGAGCTCCTTCAGTTTCCAGTGGTCAAACAGGAGGACTAGTGGTTTCTTCAATTCGTCTCTCAGGGCGGTTATAAAGTTACATGAGCTGGAGGGCATGAAAGGTGTTTTAAAAACACAAAGTTCAATACAAAAATTAAAAATCACAAGATGATTTTATATTTGATTTGGTGACCAAGTCACCTCAAGTTATCACTTCTTAATGGCTAGGACCTCAGCAATTAAGTATATACATTTCCCCCAATAACAACCTCACCAAAACTATATATAGTCATAGGTATAACAACTTTTGTACCTTTCATTGAGCTTAAAAAGAAATACATCTCCTTGGTCAGAGTGAATCTTTCACTTTCTACGGGACATTTAACTCAACATGTTAATGGCCAAGGATCATACCTTTGAAGGGAAATATGGCTGTTAGGTTTCCATGGCAGCCAGTAAGCATTCACTCTTTGTTATGAAATGAAGTGGCCTCAGAGTCCTTCTAAACACAGTGACCCAGACAGGTGCTACCGGTTGATGGGAAATGAGAGTCGACATGATCCCCAGTTGATGATTTGGTTAGTTGGCTTGATTTAGAGCCAGCCAGCTATATTACTTGTGTAGAAACTGTTTAATCTCAGAAAAATCACTGGTATTACGTTGTGGTTTTTAGTTAATTTGAGGGCACCCGCCTAATATGTCTATTTCTGACCATGCTACTGCTTTAAAAACTGTAACAATGAAGGATTCTCAATAATATGATGGAGTGAATTATATTTAGTAAACTTGTCACGAACAGGCTTCCAAGTGCCATTTACTGATGTGGCATCTCAATCAGTCCTGGAACACAAAAGAACATGGGAGGATGTCTTGTGTCTTTTTCTAATCTTCTGTTTTTGTAGAAGCAGAAGATAAGAGATTGCAGGCTAATCTTTTACCTGAGGGATGGGCTATCTGGGATATCTTTCAGAAGATGATGTATGCTTGTGTTCAGCAAGAGTAAAGGACTTCAAGGCATTCCAAAGAGCAGATGCAGAACACTTTTGTATAAGCAATGCTGCAGAGAAAATGATAGGTACCTTTTAAATTGTGTTTTAGAAAATTGAAAAAAAAAAAAAAAAGGTGGCCAAGTGTAGTAGCTTTTACTAAAGATGTGGGTAGATGTGTTTATTCCCCTGAAGAATATTTATGCATTTTTACAAATGCCCGAAATGGTGGGTATGTTGGTATAGAAATTCTTTGGCTCCTTCATTTTGTTTTCATAGACTTGGCAGTAAAACCATATGCCTTTTCTCTAGCAAATTCTGCCTCCCTTTGCTGAAGGGTTAATTTTTTTTTTTTTTCTTTCTCTTCTTTCTGCCCTGTTCCCTCAGGAGTGATCTGTCTTGGGCTGCTGACACAATGTTGTTTTGATGAATGACTCTAATGTCTCTTTATTTTCTTCATTCTCTTGTTAAGTCCATTAACATTTTTATTTTAACCCTGTCTGTGAGTCTCAGGTTTGAAACTTTTGTTTTAAACCTCATTGGGATGAAATTGATCACCAAGTCAGTTTTCCAACCTTTTTTTTTTTTTTTAAGGGGGTTTGGAGATTACTTAGGTAGAATGTCATTTAAATGGTTCTGGACACTTTTAGGAAAGGCTGACTGTATTTTGGCTGGGACCCCACTAGCCACTTAATGCTTTGTTATGATGTAATGGGTATTCCAGTATGTCATGATTGTTTGTCAAATTTGCCTGGAAAAATAGATTATCTTGGTACGTTTTTGCCAAACAGCCCTGATTTCCAGGCTCTGTCACCTCAAGCACTTCCCCTGTTTTTCTGAGGTTCTTCCTCTCCTTTGAACACCCATTAATGGTCATATCAGCAAGGCATATTTCATTTGCAGAGCAGTTTGAAGTTTTCTTTTTAAAAGAGACCATGTGAGGACATTTGAGTGTAGGGCTGAATGATAGCACTTTGCTAATGGCAGCACCTATGTCTTTATTTTGCTCTGAAGTTTACTGTTTGTTCTTATGTGCAAGTAGAGTCTATAGAATAGAGAGATCAACAGACTGAAGACTTAAGTGTCACGAGGTGAAAAATGTATTTCCAGGTAATTTCTCATTATTAAACTCCATGAATCTTCAAAGGATTTTTCCTTACTTTGTAGAATTTGTAAAATGTATATCTGGCACCAAGACTTGAAGGCTAAATTTGGGCATAACAGCTATGACCTCAGTTATATATTAATTAGAAATTTTGTTCAGGTCAAACCCAATTATAATAGTGTAAGGAAATTGGCCTTATTCTGACACACACACAAAAAACTAGTCCATAATTAAACAAGTTATGGAGCTGTTATGGTAGTTCCACAAAATCATCAGAGACCCAGACTCTTACTTTTTTCCTGCTCCACTGTCATATGCAAATGGTCATGATCCTCAAAGTCACAAAATGGCTGCAGCTCCAGCCATCAAATCTGAGTTTCAGGCCTGACCAATAATCAAGTGTAAATGTTTGCCATTGTTATTACTAGCTTTATTGAAGTCTGGTCCTCTGTGTGCTCAGCTGTGTACTAGGTGCTGTAGACATACCGTTCCATGTTATACTCAAGATAACTTTGGCAGGTACATCTTCATTTTTGATCTGTGGAGGCAAAGTTAAGTGACTTGCCCAAGGTCACAGAGTTAGTTTGTGGAAACTGGATTTTTGCCTGCTAAGCTTTGTCCCTGCACTGTCAAATATGGCAACCTTAGGCACATGAGGCTGGTGAGCACTCGAAATGCCAGTCTGAACTGAGATGTGCTTATGGGAAAAAACACACCAGGTGTTGAAGGCTTAGTATGAAAAAAGTATTTTAAAAACTCATTTATAATTTTGTATTGATTACATATAGAAATAATGTTTAGATATTTTGAGCTAAATAAGCGATATTAAAATTAATTTCAGGGATTTTTATACTTGTTTTAATGTGGCTTTTATAAATTTTTAAACTTAATAAATACAGGACTCAGGTTATATTCTTATTAGGTAGTGGTAGTCTAGAGCAAGCTGCTTCTCTCGCTTATCTTTACATGCATATGTCCCGAGAAATGTTCAAGAACGCTGTAGAGACAAGCATACAGGGATTTCTGGGAGCGATGCAGTCACCTCTGCCTCTGCCCACATTTCTTGGGTATGGAGTTACCTAGAATTCTTTGGACGCAGCAGAACCTCCTAAGCCTCAATCAAACAGCCCAGGGAGAGGGATGTGTCCTCAGATACTCTAAGAGGATAAATAGAAGGGAGAAAGCACAGCAGAATAGAGGAAGATTCATTATAGTCTTTAAATAATTTTTCACCAAGCTTTTCCTGGTACCGGCCATTCCAACTGGGACCTTCACCTGCCTCTTATTTGTCCACTTTCCTCGCATATATCCCCCTCCCCAGCCTTTGTGGCTCCACACCTTTGTCCTCCCTGTGGCTGGATCACAGCAGAGCCCCTAGCTCTGCCTGGAGATCTGAGAGAGCTGTGGGGTGTCACCCTCCTGCCACCACGGCTGCCATTCTTCCTTTGTGCCCCTGTTCAGTGACCTCGGCTTCGTGTCAGGGCCTCATACTCAACAATGGCAGAGGGCTCAAATGGGCTTCTTGATTCTCTTGTCCTGCTGAGGACTTCTTTTTTTGTTTGTTTGTTTTATTGTAAACATCATGGTCTTCTTCCTGCTCCAGGCCACAGAATATGAAACCATTGGTAGCAAAAAACCAATGAAATTTAGGGCTCTCTGTAATGTGTCCATTTTGCTGTAGTGTTGTCCGTGTGCTTTGGTGGAATGAGTATATAGGAATCCTATAACTAGCTTTTTTTCTTTTCCTGTGTAATTGAATTAGGTTTTCAAATCCATGGAAAGCAATAAAGCATTATATTTTAGCAGGCTCACAACATCTCTGAGTCTAGTTAATGGAGAGTTGCTATGCAAATCCACTAATTCATTTTGTCCCTATCTGCAGCCAGTCTGTCCATTTCCACTCCTCAGTTTTTGAAGTAAACTAATTGAGCACCTCAAAGATGGCCACTGGGCTTACCCTGACAACCTCTCATTGGCCAGTTTTATTCAAGCAAATTGTAAATGGAGAAAGCCTACAATCAAAAGTATGAGAATAAAATCCCTGCAGCTTCCATTATTCATATGGATGATGAAATTGCAGCATGTCACACCAGCACATGGAAAACAATTAGAATCAGGTGTTTTTGAAAGGACAGTGGGCCCTACAATGTCTCAAGCACCGAGCTCTCCTTCATTGTTCCCCTTATTAAATACAGCACTGCAAGTTTGGATTTTGTGTTCCCAAAGAAATGGAGGGCCCTGTGACTGATGGATCCTGGGGAAGTTGGACTCACTTTGGAACGTGCTCAAGAACGTGTGGAGGGGGCATCAAAGTTGCTGTTCGGGAGTGCAACAGACCGGAGTAAGTCCTAGAACTCAGCACTATTATCAGTGGGTTAGCAGGAAAGCAAAATGCCTAATGGGAATATTTAGCTGGAGGCAGATAAAGAGCTCTTTCCAGATTAAGCGAGTGGGTAGACTTGAGGGCTGCCAAAATGAATGGTGTCCAAGCTCTGTGCCTGGGCACTTCCCTTCTGTATTATTATTTTTCTCCCATGACCCTTTATTATTAAAAGTTCTATCTTCTGAACAGTAGGTACTTTTGTGTTGATTGGCCTGTTTAACAATTTTGACAGTCAGGAATCTCTCACTGCTCTCCCACCCCCAAGAGCTTGGGATAGCATGCTAATAAAGTGAACAGATAAATTTTTCACAAGGAAACAGAGATTGGTCATTTACATTGAGACTGTGGATAAATATATCCAGTTAGCTTCTGAAATGCTGCAAAGGGTACATAGACACCCAAGGCAGCATAGCAGATCCCAAGGGACCTGGGATACCAAGGAGAAATTACTTTTTGTATCAATTTAGTTGTTTTACAAGTGAGACACCCGACGTCCCTATTGCACAACCTGACAGTTTATAGTTTGGGAGTGTCCTGCTTGTCAGTATAATTCTCATTATGCGACCAGCCTAACCTTGTTAAAACCTGCATATTCAAATAAAGCCAGTGGGGTTTTTTTCCCTAGCATCTATCATGGTAGACCTCTGTCTGCTGGGGAGGCTGTTTTTACAAGTAGGATTTAAAAATTGCTATCTTGGTTTGAGGAATGACATCCAATTTTGTGTGGCTATAATCTGTATCAAATTTAAAGGAAACGAATATAATACATGACATTGTTGCCACTCAACCTATATAGGCCGGGGACCTCAAGCACAGATTCGGTATAGTTTTTAGATGTAAAAAGCAACAACCATTTTTAAAGAACCAGCTACTTGGGGATGATGTAAAATGATTTTGCCCAGCAATATTCATTTTTAACAACCTGCAACAGGATAGCAGACTGGGTTGTAGAGAGAAACATTAGGGTAGAGTAGCAAAGTTGGCTGATTTCGTACAACAGGATTGCATTGCAGAGTGGTGGAGACCAAGTGCGGGGTGCTTTGTGGATCTAGCTGATTGTTTTTGCAGGTAGGAAAAGGGTCTACTATTGACACAGCTTCCAAAATTTGTGTAAGAAATATCTGAGTTGTGTGAACTGAAAAAGAGCATAGCTATAGGCCACTGTTGCAAGCCCTGGTCTAAATAGATGCTCTGTAATACAAAATACAGATGATAATCAATTTATTTTAATATATTTTTGTTTATACCTCAACATTTAGTTGATATTCACATATTATTAGTCTCTATAGAAGACAACCAAAGAGCTATAAGATATAGACTCTGGTTTATAGCTATGCATATTAACTAATAAACATTAGGTTTGCCTATATTTAGTATTAATTTTTAAATAATAATATAAAATAGTACATGTTCTTAAAAATTCAGATGACAAATATATGATATAAAGATTTCTTATCATCGTATTTCTAACCCCCAATCATCCCTACAAGAAATAACTACCAAAAAAACAATTTTATGTATATTCTTTTGTAATTTCAAACAAGATTGTAGATGTAACTTGTAGTATATGAAATAAGTATCACACAAAATAAGGATCACACTGCATATAGTGTTCTACAAATTGCTTTTTAAAATCAAATATATATCATTGTTGAAACGTTACAATATTTTAAGCTAACGATAAATATGAATTTTTTAAAAAATTGAAAACTATGAGGTGATTACATTGAGCCAAATTACTATTATCGTAAGCTATATTATTATGAGGGTATGGATATTGCAAATAGTAGGCACTTTTGACATTTTAACTCAAGAATGTTTGACGTCCAAAGAAGTGTTTGGTCTTTTTTCTTTCATTTCCCTTCTCTTCCTCTCCTCTCCTCCCCTCTCCTCTTCTTTCTTCTCTTCTCTTCTCTTCTCTTCTTTTTCTCTTCTCTTTTTTAAGAATTAGAGCAATTCTAGAAGTGCTGTGGAAAGTAGAGAGAGAGATAAATCACTCCTTAATTGGAATGGGCCAGACAAAGAAAATCACCCTGTGAAAGGATCTCAGCAGGAAAGAATCTTGAGCTTCAAAGTAAAGTGAAGATCCTCACATTCAGAAGTTAGGAACCAATCATTAAAGACTTCAGTTAGAGGTCCTTGTGCTTGCTGTTTGCTATGGGAGGTTTTAAAATGACACAATCCACCTAGCTGAGTGTCTGTACTGACATCACTTCATTAAAACGCCTTCAAGTTATTTGCACCGTGGAATGTCCCTGTGCACTAAGGAGTGTGCCTCTGAAACTGAGGCACCAGGGAAGTAAATTTGATGAGAGAAAGGGACACAAAAAAGGGAAAAGCAGATTCAAATCTCATTTTAAAAGCTTGTTCAGAGCAATTCACAGAGCAGATGGCTCATTATGTAGAATATGGAAGTGGTTGCTATCCTGATTCTCAGTTTGAGGGGCACGGTCCCCTCTCCTGGCAATCTGCCTTTTCTCAGTTTGAGGAGGCCCGAGATTTTAACTAGAGCTCCACTTTTAGAATCCAAGCTTATCTCTATTAAGAACACTGGATTGTTTTTATTTTTTCACAGTATTCATGTGATTCAAGAATGTATTTATTTAACACCCAGACATGATATGCTCTGTTTTTAGGGGTTTTTTTTTTTTCCTTGAAAGTATAGAAGCTAAAAAAAAGAGGGCGTGTGAGAGATAACCACACATTGATGTTTCTCTCCCCCTCTTTCTCTGTCCTTTCACCTCTGTCTAAAAACAAATAAATAAAATCTTAAAAAAAGAAAAAAGAAAGAGAAGTAGCCTTGCCATCACATGGATTGTCCTATGAGCAAGCTGTATAAACCATGTGCTTTCTAATTTTAGTCCAAAAAATTTTTGTTCTCAGTTTGTGTACAGTGCTACAGGGATGCCATAAGACAACAAGACCCTAATATTTTGTTTTTAAACACTTTCTTTATTTTTCTTAATACCATTTTTGGCCTATGTCCTACAGGTAAAATAAGCATTTGTTCTGATTTCTAAGAATGGTCCAGTTTATATCTGTCATCCTGGAAATGTTTAATAGCTCCCTTTTTAATTCTCAAAGTGTCCTGGATTGGACAACTAATTATATGTTCACCAAATCTATGAGAAATATGTAATAGGGTAAAAACTTAAATTGGAACCACCAAATCGTAAGAGAGTATCAGCAAGACCAGCATTGGAACTAGAAGGTGCATTCTCAGGCCAGTGGGCTCATACTTGTTTTTTTAGCTCTGAGCTTCCTAGTGACTGGAAAAAAAGTGGTTTATGGAATTGTCACAGCCCATGGAAATAAAAAAAAAAATCAAGCCAGTTCTTTAGGTAACTCAAAAGTATTTCCCTCTTCTAGTGCTTCTGTTTTGTTTTTCAACTAGGAAGTAGGTTCAATTTTAAAATAATAATAAATTCATAGACCTGAGAAGAGACATGATTGTGAACTGGATATTTCTCATTTAGGCTTTCACCATAGCAACTGCTGATAAAATCTTACATAAAAAAGAGTATACATATGTCTCTTTCATCTAAGAAAGCAAATCTCTCATTTGGCTGTGAAGAATTGAAGCAAAGGTTTTTTGAAGCAGAGTTGGATGAACTTACTTGAAAATGTTGCAAATTGGCTACAGTGGGAGAGCCATTAACTAATGAATTAATGTCCAGTTCCATAGACTGCTGCATCTGGCAAGATCATCAGTGATGACTAGTATAGCTTCCTGGCTCATCCCATGTAATCCTTGAATAGAGTTTCAGCATACTCTGTAGTTGGCCATTTGGCTCTTCCTCTAAATCCTCCAAGCATAAGAAATACACTACCTTCTGGGGCTGCCTGTTGCATCATTACAAATTTCTTCCTTGTGCTGACCCTAAAAAACTTGCCCTAACCTATTGTAAGTAAGTGTAGAAGTTGAGATTTCTGTTCAAACCCATTTGCAGACTAAAGGTTAGCTTTCCTTGAGGGTAGAATGCACCTGTGATGATCTTTGCAAAAATTCCTTCATCTTTGGCCAAGAGGCATTGCAAATTTTCTTTGTATGTATGAATAGACATGGTTGTGCTTAAAAGAAAGATTCAGTTTGCCTGTGCTAAATATAGTTACTTTCATAGTAATTAATCCAGCAATTTCCTAAGTCCTTTCCATCCCTATTTGACATCCAATATTTTTAAAAGATCTTAGTAGTTGGAAAATGTGGTTAATATTTTTTCCAGTTGCATTTCCTATAATTTTTAGTATTTTCCTACATGGAAAAAATATCCCTAACCAGCTAAATTACTAAAATATAAAATGAATTTTTCCCATACTGAAAGTTAAGTTGGCTAAGGCCTTTCCCCTTACACAGTACATGCCAATCAGGCAAAGATCATATAGGCTAGGATATAAGATAAGCCATATATTTCAAAAGAGCAAATTTACATTTATTAATAAAATATAATCTGCCTTTTTATAAAGAGGAAATAAGATCAAAGGAGGAGTTTTGATATGGAAAGAGTCCTGTTTCAAGAGAGGCAGCATAGCAGAGAGGCCAGATTGTAAGTGAAAGGTCAGGGAGACCTGGGTTGGACTCAGCCAGTGCATCGCATTTAATTGGCACGTGACCTTGCCAGAATACTTAACATTTCTGAGACCGGTTCCAACAAAGTATCAGAAACAAGAATGCCACTACCTACCTCACAACATGTTCACGCATAGTCATAAGAATAGCTCAAGGGCCAGAGAACTTTTTCATAAACAAATGCTTTTTCTATAAAATATTTCTTAAGTATTTTAGACTTTGAGGATCATAGGTGCTTTGTCTCAACTATTCAACATTGATGATACAGTAAGAAACATACATAGACAATATGTAAAGAGTGGGTTTGGCTGTGTTCTAATAAAACTTTATTTGTAAACACTGAAATTTGAATTTGACATAATTATTATACATCCCAAATTTTAAAACACTTTTCCTAATTATTTTTTTCAGAAGTACCTATTACTCTCTTTAGCTTTATTGAAAACACTTACTGTGTGACTTTTGTCAAAAATGGCAAAAATAACTCCTCTCTTTCCCTCCCTATTTTAAAATGTAAAAAACATTATTTTTCTCACCAGTTATGCATAAAACAGGCAGTAGGCCAAATTTTGGCCCACACACTGTAGCTTGCAGACCCTTGTAATAGCTAAACATTTACTGTGTGGCAGGCCTTGTTCAAGTGCTTTGAATGTATTAGCCTAGTTAACCCTCACTCAGCCTTATGAAGTGGACATTATTAATATCATTTCCCTTTTACAGATAGGGGTACAGGCTTAGAGAATGAAGTGACCTGCCTAAGATTTTACTGTTATTAATAGGCAGGGCTGGGATTCAAACCCTCTTGTTTTTAGGGTTCATCTTTGTAATCCTCAGAAATATGGCCCCTCACATAGACTATTTTCTATGTGCTTTTTATTTCAAAAGTCATTTATAAAAATAAATCACTAAATGCTATTTACCATTTGATAGTAGTCAAAGCAGGCAAAGATGGAAAGTCACTATCTGTAGGAAAGCCACCTAAAGCATTAACTGTTTGCAGCCCAGAGCTCTGCTGCATTTGATCAATTGCAAAAGTCAGCTAAGACTAACTAGGTAACAAAACCAAAAGAAAAAAAAATGAACTTCTAAAAAATTTTATTTTCAAAGAGAAAGAAATGTGATTTTTATTCAGGCAATAAATAAATGACCAATCCACCATAGTTAGTTGGACCATTTAAAAAGATTGACAAAGATCATTTCAATTTGAGTAAAACTTGCAGCACATTTAAAACAAGTTTCACCTGAACAACTGTGTGGGCCTGATCTATTATTCATGTGTACCCTGATATTTTATGCATGAGACTGGGTGCCTCTGTAGTGAGAGAAGAGCTTGGTATCCAGGAAACCAAGGCTGTATGTATCTCTAAATGGCATCAAAAGAGAAGAATAAAAGATTCTGGACCATAGCTCCTGGATAATGTAGCAGAAGGAACATAGAGAAGGAACCTGAGAAACTTGAATTCCAGTCCTGTCTCTCTGCTTTTTTATTATCTGTTTCACCTTGGGCAAAGTACTTGACTTCTCTGAGCCTCCTCTTGCTTGGTGTAAAATTACTTCTGCTTTTCTCTTGGGCGAAACATGAGTGAGTTTTGACTATTCAAATGTACAATGCAGATATAAAGCTTATGGGCCTAGTTGTGTTTAATGGGAAAACAATCAGACAGATGCTGCTGATTTATGTGCCATTTCGCATCACTAGGTGCAGTCCTCTTCATGATAAATATTTACCAGACTCAGATACATAACAAGCCTTTCGTGGGCACAGTATCATCTCTGCTTTACATGTACAGGAGCTCAGAGAGGGCAGGGAGTTTACACAGAAGTGCCCAGCTTGTAACTGCAAAGCCTATGCTCTTACCTTGCTCTATAAATCTTTGTTCAAGGGAGCACGTTTATGACAGCGTCATGGCCAGGTGGCCTTTCCTGAGACTTAGGTACTCTGAAGGAGCACTGAGTCCTGCCTCACAATGCAAACCATGCTGCAACTGTACTCAGAACAAGCAAACTGTTGAATTGGATCAGGTTAGATTAGGAGTACTCATATAATATCATAGAAGTTAACATTTCAGGCATCTACTGTGTGCACTTATTTTAGGAAAGGAGAAAAGTGAAGAACAGGGAGACTAAGAACTTTGTCTAAGGTCACACAGTGAGGACAGAGCCAAGTGTAGAAGCCAGATCCAACGTGTACCTGCTCTGCTAGGCTGCCCTTTGTTTTGTACTGTATGAGCTTGGATACACTTCCCATTCCCCCAAGGCCAGGTTTAAGAAAACAAAACAAAAAACATTTCTTTATAGTCCAAATCACTCTGAAAGATATATTTCCAAGAAGAAAGGTGGGAAGGTTTGAGAGGTGTCCCGGGGTAGTAGTGAAATCTGAGCTGCTCCAGCCCTGGGTGGGTGAGCCAGACTTCCTATGATTCTGTGATCATCCAGTTTCCATGATGAATTTGGCAAGTCGTTGACTGCCGGGGGATGTGTTGTATAATTTACTCTCTGGGTCACATCTGGAAAATACATGTACGGGTTGCATGCAAAAGTTAATTTTGTACTGTGATGCTTTGTAAGACATACCCCATTCCCTTGTCACATAAAAGGTAATGAAGCCAATATGCTCTCTCCTGCTTCTCCTATTAACTTAGTCAAAATACAGGCAAATTCATTCCCTTTATTCCATCTTATTTGTAAAACAAACAAAAACCATGGTTATTGGTGGGGGAAGAGGAGGGAGAGAATGAATGGAAGTGGAATGCAAAGGTTTAGAGTGGTTTCCCCGTGAGAATATCAGTAGGAAAGGTAAACAGGGGACATTTTACTCATCTGTACCTTTCCCCTTCTACATTTTTTAAATCGAATGACTGTGTATGTTTGGGAGAAGGAGGAGAGAAAATGGCATAATAGATTCCAGGCTTTGTATTTCATACTTGAAGTTACACACTCTATTACTTTATCCTCACAACAGCCTTACCAAACAGCACCTTCCCATTTTACAGATGGGAAGGACTGAGGCTCCAGGTTAAGTGACTTGCCCAAGGTTAGACGCTTAATGGTGTTGAAGGCAGAATGCAAACCCAGATTTTAGAGCCCTTGTCCTGTTCTCTGTCACCAGATACTTCAAGTTTAGTTCCCTACAAGACAGGATGCCACAGATGAGAGAGTGATGTGTGAGAAATACATTATAAGACAGTGTATGTGTTCTTTACCTTTTCTCAGGCCAAAAAATGGTGGAAAGTACTGTGTAGGGAATAGAATGAAATTTAAGTCTTGCAACACAGAGCCATGTCTCAAGCAGATACGAGACTTCCGAGAGGAACAGTGTTCTCAGTTTGATGGGAAGCATTTTAATATCAACGGTCTACCTCCAAATGTGCGCTGGGTGCCTAAGTACAGTGGAAGTAAGTTTCTCGGGGCGGTACCCGTGGTTGGCAGGCTGGTGCAGGTCCAGGCACAAAAGTCACATTACATTGTGTCTCTCCTCTCTAGTTTTGCTGAAGGACCGATGCAGGTTGTTCTGCAGGGTGGTAGGGAGCACAGTCTACTATCAGCTCCGAGACAAAGTGATAGATGGGACCCCGTGTGGTGAGAACACCAGTGATATCTGTGTCCAAGGCCTTTGCCGGGTAAGTCCCAGATGGTGTTTTTGTCACTGTGTTGTCTACTAAGCTGTGGTTTGTGGCTTTCTTGACAGAGTAACAGCTGCTAATTCCTGTGCACTATCTCTGGACAATGGTTCTCAAAGTGAGGTCCCCAGAGCAACATCAACATCCCCTGATTCTGATGCATGCCAAAGTTTGAGAACCACTGCCCTGGATTTTTTTCAACATTATCGGCCTCTCTGGGGGTCTGCACAAAACCTCCCTGTGAAGATTTATTACAATAATTTTCACACACACTCCTTTACTATAAACTCTGTGCTTAAAGTTAAATGCAAATGCTTCCTGACTGCAATTTCTAAGTTGAATAGCTCTGCTCCAGAATGATCATGGGAGGAAAAGCAGGCCTCACTTAGATCTGTCTTTCTGATTTTAAGCAGGATAGCTTTTACCTGAGACATACCTGTTATTTACTCTTCGAAGGGAAATCCAGAAACTTCTGGCCAAGGGTAAAGCATCAGAGCAGTAATTTTTCAAGGACTTGATACCATTTCACTTTGTTCACAGTCAGAAGTCATTCCTAACAGAGCAGGATTATGAGATGTTATCTTTCTTTCTTTCACGTGGTCCATGGCAGATTGGAGCTCCCGACAGGGAGGACCTGATTGACAGAGCCCCTGAGAGCATTCCCACGTCCCAGTTCATGCCTGACAGTGCACATTGCCTCCTTGTCAGTCCATGTTATAGCAGCACTTGCGTTACTCCTCAGAGACTAGTTCATACAAAGGAACCAAATGGACTACAGCATGAACTCAGTCCTCCTAGTCTTCTGGTTATTGCTGTTGTCCTCAGACCTCCATCTACACCTGTGCTTTGCATTGTGATGTGAAGAAATTCAGTAGGCTATTTGAAGCCTCAGGCCTCAAACTAGTGGTCTGCAGCCATCTCTGTCCTCCATTCATGGTCAATATTTAACCATAGACAACTTCACATAAAACAAATTTTCCAGCTTGTCTTGAAAAGTTGGGAAATGTCAACACTGGGCTCCTGTTTCTATGTGATGGTGATGGAGGTAGCCTGGAGTGGACAGTGAGTGGCTGCTCCCTTAAGATGGGATGTGAGCTCTTTAATTGGGTACAGTCCTCACTGCTCCTTTTTTCTAATCCCAAGTGATTGTTCTCATTTACTCCACTTATCTGTAGACTAGTGCTTCTCAAACTTTAATCTTTAGATGCAGCACCTAAGGAGCCTGTTAGCATGCCAAAAAACCTACTGTGATTCAGTAGGTCTCAAGAGTCTGCCTTTCTGACAGCATCAGGGATTCTCAGGGCTGCTGGCCTACGGACCACATTTTCCACAGCAAGTTTGTGTTCGCAATCCTTGCAAGCTTAAAGAAACTTAACTTGCTTGTCATTTTGAATGTACATCACTCAAAAAAAAAACAAAAACAAAACAAAACCCAGATTACTTGTTGTTTTATAATCTTTATAATACTTACCATTTATTTCAAATGTTTTCTTTTTAAAAGCAAGCTGGATGCGATCATGTTTTAAACTCAAAAGCCCGGAAAGATAAATGTGGGGTGTGCGGTGGCGATAATTCTTCATGCAAAACAGTGGCAGGAACATTTAATACAGCAAAATATGGTAAGATCATGTTCCTAACAACCATGAGACAGAGAGTGTTCAAAGTGTGAGAGTTGTTCACTATATGTAATATGTAAAAGTAATAATGTCAAGCGTTAAGATCAGCCTTGTTGAGGGGCATTACCCATCTGGCTATAGGGCACCTAATAGTGAGAGTTATATTATATTCCTTTGTTTCCCACACTTTTTTCCATGCTTAGAGAAAGTGAACCATGCTATAGATTACTGAATTTCTGCCTAATTCTTTTCAGGTTATAATACGGTCGTCCGAATTCCAGCTGGTGCTACCAGTATCGATGTGCGGCAGCACAGTTTCTCAGGGAAACCAGAGGATGATAACTACTTAGGTGAGATGGGTGCCCCTACTATTTTCAGGAATTCTGGCCTTCTGGAGCAGTTAGCAAATATTAACGACTCCTTTTCCGCTATTGCTCATGGAGAACTTTCAGGTGTCATGTATTTTCATAAAAGAAATTGATCTTGACCTTCACTATTTTATTTCTCCCTCACATGTACACCCTCAGAGTATTAATTTGAGAGTCATGTAGATATACTAGTCAATATCAAGGGCTTTACTATGAATCTTTAAAAACAGAAAGGTCCTGAATCCAATTTTGAAAGTACTTGCCTTGTAAGTGAGCATAAAATCATTGCTCTTTGAGTCTTTTTCAAAAAAATCTATCCTGTGGGTAACTGACTTGCAAATGTTTTATTAGAGATCTTACCTGACAATTTTTACATTATCAGCTCTAACCAAGAGCAAACCACTGGTGGACTTATTCAGTATTTCATTATGCCTGGTCAGTCCAAAAGGTTCTATAGCGACAATATTTTTCTCATGTCATTACTAGAATGGCCCACCTTGTTACTTTATAGATTCTCCATCCTTCTCTCGCCATGCTCGGGTACATGATTAATTCATATCTATTCTTTATATTTAAACCACAAGACACCAACAACCCTGTGTTCATTTTTCAACAGTTTGCTCAGCCCAGTCTCACTTCAATTTGTCATTCTGCAAACTGCAATTAGTGATTATGAAATTTGCCAACCATTTTTAACTAAAAGGGGTACATGGGCATGGGGTCATGACAGAACTGGTCACAGCCAACTTGTGCTACCAGACTCCTCTTAGCCATGAAAAGCAGCATGGCCTGCACTCTGATCTAGAGGAAGTCAGGGCAGTTTTGCTGGGCAGTCAGTTTTTAAAAGAAGCGAATGTGCTGATGTACTTTCTCTCTTAAAATGTCCAGACAGGAACTCTGTTTATCCACCTGAATACAGCTTCTGTTGAGGCTTCTCAAAATATTTGAGCATACTGAGATAGTAAATGGGTATTAGTTAAATCAAATTAAAACCTGTATCTATAATTTGGAATGTCTGTATGAAATCTTTCATCAGATAGACAATGATCCTTTAGTCAAACATGCTAATTAAATATAATACTTAAACATGACTCCATTTTAGAATTTTCTTCAGTGTATCATCATTCATTCAATCAGTGATTTATTTAATATATGCTAGGCACAATAACAAAACAGAACAAAAAATTAAAAATAAATAAAAATCTCTGTTTTCTTGGAACGTACTTTCTGGTAGGAGTAGAGCAGCAATTTTCAACCTTGCTCATCTCATGGCACACATAAACTAATTACTAAAATTCTGCAGCACACCAAAAAAAATATATTTTATGCTGATCTGACAAAAATAAGGTATAGTTTGTATTCATTCACACAGGGATGGCTATTGTTGTGTTGGTCATTTTTTTTTTATTTGATAATGGAAAAGAGGTCAGTGCTGCTGACTAAATAGTCAAGTATTGCATGTTTTAAAAATTCTTTGGACATACTAGTTGAAAAATCACTGCAAAAATAGACATTAACTTAGTAGGTGAGCAAACTATATACTGTTAGGAGATGATATATGCTATTAGAAAATAGAGCAATATAATGGAAATTATGATACTGAGGATGGGCTGGGAACAGTGGTGTTGAAATATTTGAAATAAGAGATAACAAGACACCTGAAGGAAGAACATTACAAGCAGAGGGAACAGCCAGTCCAAGATCCTTGAATGAGGAGCATGTCCGGCTTGTTCCAAGAATAGAGGGAGGCTAGTGTGGCTGGAGCAGAGTGAGCACAGAGAATCCTAGATGAGGTTAAGCCGGTAGTAGGGCTTGATCATAAAGGGCCATGTAACCACTGAAAGGATTATACTGAGAGACACAGAGATCTACCGGGGAGTTTGAGTGGGGCATAGCATGATATAATTGTTTATTTTTCAAAGTAGCATTCTGTCTTTTATGTTTAGAATAGATGGTAGGGGAGGGTATGCGGCAGAAGCAGGAAGACTGGTTAGGAATTTACTACAATAATCCAAGGGATGCTGGTGGTTTGGTCCCAAGTGGTTGCAGCAGAGATGTGGTATGTGGTAAAATTCTGGATATGTTTCGAAGGCAGAGGCATTATGCTTTGTTGATGGATTGAATATGGTGTGTGAGAGAAAGAAAGGGTGACTCCATGGTTTGGACCTGAGCAACTGAAAGGATGAAGTGACCATCAGCTGACACAAGACAACTTGTTTGTTATCTATCCATATGACCACTAGGTTTGAAGGTCAGAGGCTGTGTCTTTGTATCTTTAGCTCTTGATGTAAAGCCTACAGATGATGCTAAATACATGATTGCTGAATTGTTGAACATCCATTTCTCATTACGGAGTACCTACTGTGTGCTTAATGGGGGATGCAATTACCATGGAAATAGACAAAGTCACTCCTTCTTGTAAAGACCATGAAGTTTTACTTGGAATCAATTACTCAGTGGCTGAATCAACTTTCCACATCCTAAGTATCTAAATGAGTGGTGATTTTATAAGACAGTTAACAAAGTTCTTGGGGATTCTTTTCAAATTATTTTCTTGACAGTCCCACATTTCTCTCATTCTATTACTGTGCAAAATGGGTTAAGCATTTTTCTCCGTGCATTGGGTTATAAATTTTAGCATGTGGCCTTACTACTTTCTAATTAAATCCAGCAGCATTTCATACAGCCTCCTTTATAAATTAATTTCCTGAGAGCTGAAAACCATGTTGACCTCCTTGCTTTTCCCTGAAAAGGAGAAGGATTCTCCCTTATTCTTCTTGAACTTCTTGGAAAAGTAATCTCTTTCCAAGTAGGGGCCTCAATTCAATTCAACTTCATCAACCAGGTAAGTTACCTAAAGAGAGGAAGGCCTCCTGATAACCTTTTATTCCTCACTAGAGGCTTCTTAATCTTTTGGTAAAGAATGAAAGCAAAATTAAAGAAGATTTGTCATCTGGGACAGGCAGTCTGAGGCAGTCATAGCTCTTCAATGGAATGGTATGGTCAAGTTGTCTGTTAGCAAAAGAAACTCTCTGGATGCACATGACAAGTGTGCAAACAGAGATGGCAAGTCACAGTTCACTGAGTGTGAAAGCTGAGACTTCAGGGCCTTTGAGGCTCGCAGTGGTTTCTTAACAAGTTAGGAAGAATATGGTGTCATCATATCTAGCATGTGTAAAAGTTTGCCCTTGGCTTGAAAAAAGGTTTACTAAATGCTCTGAGAAGGTCTCCAAATCCACTGTTGGACCTTGCTCAAGTCCATTCACAGCTGTTTCATTGCTAAGCAATCTTCATCCTTCTCCCCCATGATCTTTTTAAGGTCAGCCCATCCATACTCTTGCCGCATGTTTTGGGGAGGAAGCCATTTGCAGGAGAGAGAGGGCCTCTGTAGCAGCCCAGCTCTGGTGGGTGAAATGTAGGGAAAACAAAGCCAGGAAATTAGCTCCTCTAATCATATTAGCAGGAGGTTGGGCTGTAGGCTGTTGTTTTCAGGAAACTATTTGTTTCACAAAGTACTGAAGCAGAAAGTCTCCCTGTCAAAGGTCACCGTTTCACACAGATGCCTCCCTCCTGTTGGATTAAAGCCAAGCTGTACTCAGTACCACCCCATGTTTGTATTTCTTGGGGAGAAAAAGCAGGCATTTCTGTGATACTTATTTGTCCCCAGTACATGTAGCTCTTGATTAGTTGTGGCAATGAGAAGACAGTAATCAATTCAGTTCAAGGTAAAGCGGAATGTCATTTTACCTGGTGACTCCCATCTCATTCCCTATTCACCATCTCTAGGATTAGGAGATGCAGTGAAGGGTGAAACGGTCAAGTCGGCATGAGGATGAGAAGAAGCCTGGAGATTTTGGAAAGGAGCCCCAGAGTTCACCTCAAGCAAACAATTGCTCTTTGAATATCAACAAAACTGAATTATAGCTTAATTTACAGACTGGCCTTGTGACATCTCATTTCCCCCTTTTAGGGAAACATCAACTGGGTAGTTAGCAGGCTATTTCACTTGAAAGGACTGGGTGATTTTGCTGGCAGCACGTCCTGCCATCACCACGTAAGGAAGCCACATTACAAGGCAGCCGCAGGATGCCCCAGGTGCCATGGAAAAAACTTCATCTCCAATCAGTGACCCATTGAAACTTAGGCACCTTGCCTGGCTGGTGGGTCTCACATGGTGGAAGCTGCAGGAGAGATGAGGTTGTCAGAGGTTCACGCTGACAAGGAAACAGTTACTTGGTGGGAAGCCCTCTGTTCTCCTTGTCATGAATGTCAGGTTCGGTCAATCACTCCTTGTTTCCACATTATTGATTGAGCACCTACTATGGATTGGTATCTTTCTTGGCCTTATGAAAGTACATTTTTAAATGGTCCCTTTACTAAAGGGGCCTATGCAGTCTAGAAAAACAAACAATTTAAGTTTTAAAAAAATTCATAGCTAAACATACTTGTTTTCTATTTGTACGTAGGAAAAACAGTGCATGAATTCGTTCACTCATTTAACAAACATTTGTTGACATCCTTCTTGGAAAACTTTAGTAGTTAACAGGCTTTGGAGACAGATTTCCATGATAAAAGTCATCTGGCTTTGGGCAAGTGTTTTACCAATGCTAAGCCATGCTTTTCTCATCCATAAATGAGGCATCAATAAAGGTGTGGTAAGGAGACAATGCATGTAAAGGCATTATGATCTGCCAGGAACAGAAGCCTATGTGTACTATCGTGTTTAATGTTCTTAACAATCCTGTGAGCAATCCATTATACAGCAGAAGAAACTGAGGCTTAGAGAGGTTAAGTAATTTACCAAATATCACACAAACAGAAGGAAGAATTGAAATCCTTATTGGTTTCACTTCAGACCCTACACCCTTAGTCACTTCATGTTTCTGCGTCCTTGTAGAAAATTATATGGCTAACCAGACTTGGGGATATACGTGACTGGAAATTGAGGTTTATCAGCGGGAGTAAATGGTGAGGCTGGAAAAAACAGGTCAGAATAAGATTTGTAAAGATATAAAAAAGTTATTTGAAGGAATTTGAACTAAAATTCTATAGGTATTAGGGACTACCAAAGAATGTTGACCGAAGAAAAAGCAGCCACAATTTTGCAGGGTTTTTTAAAGCTTTTTTCCTGTGTCACCACGTTCTTCCCCACCATTTCAAATGAAACATCTTATTCTTTCTTTCAGGCCCAAATGGGGATTACATGGGTGGGAATTGTGATAGAGAAGTGCTGGATTAGGGACAGATTCAATGCAGTTAATTCCTGATCCTACAAAGAGTAGTCTTTGCCTCAGTGCAGTGTCTAATTTAATGAGCTCTGTGAGGTTCCCCTGTGTAAGAAAGCAAGAACCTTACTGCTGTTGATCCACAAAGAATATTCAGAGCTTGCCTCAGCCCTCTTTGATCACCACATAATGGTAAAATACCTACTTCTCCCTAAATCCTCTAAACTTCTCCTACATACACATTGCTTCTGCCTGCATGGTAAAAGACAGTGTACTATCTGTGTTGATGAAAGACAGGTGAGGATCTGGCAAACACTTAGGACATTTGGGCCACTCGCCATCCCACAACCGAGACCAATTTCCATTAAAATGATGCCAAGACATGAAGCTGCCAATGACTCCTGTCCAGCACAGTTTCCTGGTCAGCTAGTATCACCTGGTGGACACTCATGCTCAGGAAAAAATCTATTTGCTATCCATGAGTTAAATTTCCATGTTACCCTTATTCACTGAAACACATAGCCTGGACATTTCAAGGGTTCCTTTCCTGCTGAGATGTGCTAATCACGCACAATTTAAACCCTTTGGTAAGGGTTTTTTTTTTCCTAGTGTTTTTTTTTCCTAGTGTTTTTTTTTTCCTAGTGTTTTTTTCAGAGCCTGAATGTTCAATAGCTCTGATTTGTTGAGTGCCTATTTCATGTCCAGCCCAATACTCAGAGGATTCATTATTCAAGGTGCAGAGGTACTGGGGGGTCGGAGGGCTAGTATTTAAAACCAAAATTTTAATAATAAATAATGGGGAAAATTGATCAAAAAGTATGAAAATAAGTTTATTTTTTCTTATTCTTATATTCAACCAAATTACATTTTAATTTCTGTCATGCCCAGGTTTTGAGAATGGAGGATAAAGCAGTTGATAAATATGTTTGCCTAGATTTCCAGTCAAGTTGTATATCAAAGTAGTATATTCTTCACTTAATATTGGAATTTAACAGTAAACTCTGAAAAGGGTCATTTTTTAAAGACTTCTGGGCCTTAATTCACTTTCACAAGAGTCTCTCTTGACACTTTGATAAATAAATTATTCTTCTGGAAGCAGTGGTCACCTCATTCTCCTTGTCTGTTCTCTTTCCATGTTTCTCACTGGTCGGACTGTCAGGGTCTCTGTTGGCCAATATTTTGGCACTTGAGGCAGGCAGTTCTCCAACATTACTTTTTCAGCTTTACTGTTTGTTCCATCTTTTGCAAGATCTGCAGTAGATTCATTTATTCAGCCAAAGAGACTATTTATTGAGCATCTATGTACCAAGTGCTCTTTCAGAAGCTGAGATATGCATAGATGAGAATAAGACAGTCCCTAAATCCTTGTCCTCATGAGGATAACACTCTTGTTTGGGGAGAGAGTGCATAAACAAAGTGCTGTGGAGAGAAATGAAGGTGGGAAATGGTGTAGGAAGTATGGGATCTGTGCTGGCAGTGGGGCGAGGAGTGGCACTTTTAAAAATAATGGTCTCAGTAGGTCTATCAAACAGCTTTTATGGTTTAACAGATGATCTCAAACCACAGTGGCTTAGCCCTGGCTGATGTGGCTCAGTGGATAGAGTGCTGGTCTGCAAACCAAAGGATCACTGGTTTGATTCCCAGTCAGGGCACGTGCCTGGCTTCTGGACCAGCTCCCCAATAAGGGGCACATGAGAAGCAACCACACATTGATGTTTCTCTCCCTCTCTTTCTCCTTCCCTTCCTCTCTGTCTAAAAATAAATAAATAAAATCTTTAAAAAACACACACAGTGGCTTAGAAGAACAAATATAAGCTATTTCCCAGTTTTTGTGTGACAGGAATTTGGGAGCAGCCTAGCTGGGTTTTTCTGCCTTGAGGTGTCTCGTGAGGCAGCAGTCAAGACTTCAGTCAGGACTGTGATGGGATATGAAAACTTGAGAGGTACCTCACTCTGATGCTGTTGGCAGAAGGCTTCGGTTCTTCACTGCCATTTCCAACAAGCCCCTCAATGGGGCCGCTTTGGTTACTTTACAACATGACCCCTGGCTTTCCCTAAAACCAGAGATTAAGGAAGAGCAAGATGGAGCCACAATACCATGGACCTGGCTTTGGAAGTCATATTGTCATTTCTGCAATGTCCTAGTAATCACACAGTCGGTGCTATTCCGTGTGGGAGGGGATAACACACGGGGTGACTTGCAGGAGGCAAAGCTCACTGGGCCTACATTGGAGGCTAGTCACCACCATGGGTGTCACTGAAAAACTGACATTGGAGCATCATATTGGCCATAGATTTTCAGATTTCCACATCTGTCAAGCAAAGAAGACTAACATAGATTTAATAAGCCCAATTAAATCTAATGTAAAGTGGAGAGGGGTATTTGTGTGGGAACGAATTTTGTACGTGTTCAGTTCACTGTAAATATTTTCAGATCCTAACACTTCTGCTTCCATCTTTAGTCCTGCAACTGTGAGGTTGTATAACAAACCTTAGGCTAATTGGGAGGCTTATATTTTCTCTTAATTTTGAGAGTCACCTTGAAGGGTGGTATTTTTATCTTTCTTTTAGAGATAAAGAAATGGAGACTGTGTGAGAGAAAGTGATTTCCCAAGGACACATAACCAGCAAGGAGCAAAATTAGGATTTGAGTCCATGCCTATTTGCCTGAAAAGTCAACGTTCTTTGCATTCTGACTCTCTGCCTATCAACATGTTATTTATTTTTTATTTTATGATTGTTGTTCAATTAGAGTTGTCCTGATTTTTCCTGTTGCTCTCCCCCACCCACGCATCCCCTGCTCCCTCAGTCAGTCCCCACCCTGTTGTCCGTTACCATGGGTCTTTTAACAAAGTGTTATTTTATATTTCATTCATTGAGTTGGCTGCAAATCGGTGTATTCTGCTTTCTCATCTACAGCTTTATCAAACAGTACAGGTGAATTCTTGCTAAATGGAGACTTTGTTGTCACAATGGCCAAAAAGGAAATCTATGTTGGGAATACTCTGCTAGAGTACAGCGGGTCTCACAATGCAGTGGAGAGAATTAATTGCACAGATCGCATTGAAGAAGACCTTCTGCTTCAGGTAAAATTTTGGCCATGAGCCCACAACTCCTTTCTTCCATTTGGTATCATCAGACCTGCAAACATCCTCTCTGTTTTGTCTGCACGTCCCAGGTGTTGTCAGTAGGGAAGTTGCACAACCCTGACGTGCGTTATTCTTTCAACGTTCCAATTGAAGACGAGCCCCAGCAGTTCTACTGGAACAGTCATGGGCCCTGGCAAGCCTGCAGCAAACCCTGCCAAGGTATCAGCTTTTAGGCTGTTTGGGGGATTTGAGGTATTCCTTTGGTTTGTTTGTTTTTTCCAGTTTTATTGACATGATTGATATTATAACATTATATAAGTTTAAGGAATTCAATGTAATGATTTGATATATTGCAAAATAATTACCACTGTAAGTTTGTTATCATCCATTATCACATATAGTTACAATTTTTTTTTCTTGCCATGAGAACTTTTAAGATCTACTCTTTTAGCAACTTTCAAATATGCAACACAGTATTGTTAACTATAGGCACTGTACTGCACATTACAGCCCCAGGGCTTATTTATCTTATAACTGACAGTTTGTAGCTTTGACCCCTTTCAAGCCATTTTGTCCACCCCCTACCCTCTACCCACACCTCTGGCAACCACTAGTCTGACCTCTATTTGAGTTTGGTATTCTTTTATGATTGCACATATAAGTGAGATCATGCAGTTCTTTGTCTATCTGATTTGTTTCACTTTGAGGTATTTTTGAGTTAAAAAAAAGAATTGAGGTGTTTTTAAAGTTTTTTAAAAAACAGCCAAATGCATGCTATTTATACAACTTTCTATCTGCTTGAATTGTCTAACCTCTGTTCTGAGTCTGTCTTGTCACTTCTGGCTGGCATGTTAGGCTTTCTTAGGGCTTCAGGATCTGTTAGGGTTTCTCATCCTGAGAGGTCCACACACATGTGTAAAGCCAAACAAATCAGCTGTCACTTTGACTTTCCAGAGACATAGATTTAGTAGTAGTATGATATGTTATTAATTTTGTTCCCTTTTGCATAAATTAGAGGTTGGCAAACCACAACCAGTGCGCCAATTCCAGCCTACTGCCTGCTTTTATAAATAAAAGTTTTATTGGAACACAGGAACACCAAGTTGTTACATACTGTCTATGAGCAGCTGCTTTTGCCCTATAATGGCAGAGTTGAGTAGTTGCAACGAAGGTCATATGGCCCACAAAAATATTTACTATCTAACCCTTTACAGGAAATGTTTGCCAATCCATGGTCTAAGTAGTAAATGGAATAGGATACTCTCTCTGATTTTTCCCCCTGCTTAGGGGAGCGGAAAAGAAAACCCATTTGCACCAGGGAATCTGATCAGCTTGCAGTTTCTGATCAAAGGTGCCATCGGCTGCCCCAGCCAGGACCCATCACTGAACCCTGTGGCACAGACTGTGACCTGAGGTAAGCCCAGTGTTTCTCCATGGTCTTTACAAATGAGTTGTGAGGGTCTTGCAGGAGGTCTCTGCATATGAGGATCAGGTGCAGGGGATGTTGGTCTTTAATCCCCTTCCTCATGTTTCTGTGGAATGAAGCATTAATCAATTTCCCATCCCTCCAAAACTGATGACCCAACACATACACCTGCAAATGTCTTATCCCTCTCTTAAGGATTCAGGCCAGCTAGTAAAGCATGAACTCGCCAAAAACAGTTTTCACTTGACGCTCACAACTCACTATGTAGATATTATTATGACTGAGTCACATCGTCTGCAAGAGTTTAGTTTGAAAGTCAACAGAAAAGGGGTAACTTTATTATTCAAAATACCTGTACTGTTTTGTAGTCACCCAGAGTATACACCCCCAGCAGAACTCATGCACATGAAAGTTGCAGTGCACTAAGGTAGAGTCATAGAAGGAACTAGAAGAAAATATGTATACAAATGTCTAAATACCCAAACACTTATGTATTTAACAGAAGCCTGAAATCTCAGGCAAGAAATAGTGATGGGTGCAGAATTCTTCGGTTTTCCTATTTGCCTGCCAGGTTGACTGTGTCATGCTTATAGCCTGGGAGTTGCATTGGATAGTCTATATATCAGTTAAATGCTGGTAAAATGAATTGATGCTTTATTCTCCTTTTACAGAAAAAAAATTATAAATGTAGAATGGTGTGGGAATTTGTTAAGGATTCACCATTCATAAGAAGCAAGATGGATACTTAAGCATTTTCAGGTTCCACCTCACTATGCCAAATCCTATAATGTGGTATTGGCAGCCTGTAGTGCTGGGGTGAAGATCGTAAGGCATTCTCAAGGTTATAAGAGAGAAGAGCACTGCTGTGACCGATTAGTTATGTCTGTCATGGGAATAGGATGGGGAGACAAGGCATGGGTGTTACATCTTTGCCAGTCCTGATCCAGAATTTCTGACTTTGAAGCCCTGGCTCTTTCCGCCCCACTACACTTCCTCTCCACTCAACGTCACTAATCTGCTTGCTCATGGCTTATCGGGAAGCATAGATAGAGGTCATTATAGAAAGAAAAACCCAAGGTGTTAAAAGACAGACATTTACACTAGGCAGTATTAATTCTTGTTATAGGTAACATCCATACAAACCTGTTGCTTCAGCCAATTGAGGTAAATTAGAGTTAAATGTCTTTTCAGAAAAGTAATTAGCTAGTTAATGCTGACCTGAATCAATTGCTAAAGTTTACGGGAAAACATTGGATTGGTGGGTAGAGTCCTTGAAGCACAATCTCAATAAACTGGAAAAGGTGACATTTTAACAATTAGCCTTATATCAATTATCACTGAAAACATCATAACACTAATAATTAATAATTGTATTTTTCAGAGTGATAACTACTTTGCCAGTAATAATAGAGTCAACCACTAATTAAGGACTATTTTTAGCAATTATATATTATCTTATTAATGGTCTTATGTTAATAAGATAGTTCTCTTCTTGTATATAAAATATTATCCTATTAATTAATTAACATCATATTATATTAATGTCCTATTAATTATCTTATTAATAACCTATTAAAGAACACAATAACATACGTATTTTTATTATTATCCTAAATTAACAAATAAGGAAAACAGAGGCTGGGAGAAGTTAAGCAAATTGTCCAAGATCGCACAACTAGTGAGTGAAGAGGTAGGGTTTGAATGTGCTCTGTCTGACTCTTGAGCCTGAATTCATAAAACCTTGGAGAAAGCTGTTTTCCTTTTTAATTTAGGCATGATTAATGATACTCATTGATCTCGTTTTGTGTAACTTTTCTTCCTTTGTGAAAAGAAGTAACTCCCAGGAGTTTTCTACTCCATCCCTGTTCTCTGTCTTACTTAGACTCCCCTCTCTTTCATTTCTGCACTGACTGAATCAGACCAGGAGAGTCTAGTGATAGGGTAGTTTCAAATGACAAATGCAGATATTGTGGGACTCCTGCCTGTAGCACGAAGCATACTTTTATAATTGTCGGGGAGGCAAGTTTGTGCAAGGCATTTAGAGTACTGGAACATGGCCATAAAAAGAAAAGATTCTTTGAGAACTCTGCTTAAGTTTACCCAAGGAGCCACAATTTGAAGATGGAGATAATATGTGAACTGTCACTTCAAGAAACTAAAACCTTTCACTTCAAACAGATTCCACAATAAGCTACAACGTAGTTTGTAATGGTGCTGGCTAATCCAATGTTCTCCAAAGTTCTCTAGCATGGGAAGCTCTCAGATATAAAACAAATATTAAAGCAAATTTTAGAAAGCGAATACATTGAAAGGTAACCTTGAATCCATGAGACTTTTATGTAGAATTATGTGGAAGATCTCAACAGGATGTCTCCTCAAACTGTATTATTGGTTTATACAGAGTTATATGATATGTGAACTTAGCTGGAGAATAAAACACCAAATAATAATAATAATAATAATAATAATAATGGCTACTTTTCTTGAGTGGGTGCTACATAGTGGTATGTAAAATACTGTGCATGTGTGCATGCCTTGCCTCATAATCTTCCTAGTAGCCCTGTGAAATGGATCCTATTTTCCCCCATTTCACAGATGAGGATGCTGAAGCTTGGTGAAGTTAAGTTGCCTACCTAAGGTCAATAGCTGAAAAATGCTAGAGCTTGCATTCACACCTAGTACTTTCTGATTCCATAACTCATTCTCTAACTTTTATTAAAAAAATCATTTCACAATACCTAGGTAAAACAAGGGCTTAAAATATTTTCACTTCATCATATAGTAGGAGTGTCAAAGTTGCTATTCTAAATTTCCCATTCAGAGAAAGTCACCTTTTTTTTATACTTAACTTAAAAAAGAAATACTTAGACTCTACTGAGACCATAGGAAAACAGCAGCTCAGGGAATGGACTTTGATGATAGTAGCACCTCTAGCTGATTAAAGAAAAGAAGATAAAGGAATTGTAGCCATGTCTTTTGTTAGAAATGCCTGGTACAAGTAACAGCTTATGAGTAAGAATTAAAAAATAAAAGGAAGAAAGGGGAGTTTAGGGTTACCTTATAAAGACTCATAATAACTAGACAGGTGCATATTTATGTCTAAAAATAAATAAAAGATTGTTTTTATTTGTCATGATTCAAACTCATATCTTAATGGATTTTATGGATTGTTGGAAAAATAAAGTTGTTGATGGAAAAACATACAAAGATACAAACTGAGCCCAAAGAAGGTGTGTTGTCTGTCTTCTGTCTGCCTGACAGTTACTATAATTGTGATTTACACTAATTATTGCCAAGTGGCTATGTGCAAAACTGAAAGACTGGAGAGAGGATTATTACTGATTGGTCAAAGTCTAAAACAGTTTTTCCCAAAGCATGTTTGTGGAACCCTAGTCCCACGAGACGACCCATGGCGGACCAGTGTGTTGGAGAAGCCTTACTGACTGTCTCCTCCCCTGTGTGGACAGTGAGAGTGCTGATGAACATTGTGAAGTCCCTGAGAAGTTCTGTCATGTAGAACCCTGCTTAAATCAGTAGCTCCGAAAATTATTTAATGCCATAGTGCTGCACACACTCACAGAGACATCACGTTTTTTCTGTCTCTACTTATTAGCAAACACTTTGCTTTTCTGAAATATGCTAATAAAATATCATCACTATATGGAATGAACTGAATGAATTCAGAACACTGACGTTGAGATGACCTTCCAGGGAGAGACTATGAAGCAAATATTAACTTTGAGAACTTTCCCAAGACAGTTTTATGACCTCTCCTACTTTTCAGATTCTCTGCTCGAATTCCATGGATTGTGTGACTATCAGGGAGACTCTACTATACTTTTCCAGCCTGAGCTGCTGGGATGCTTTCTTGTGGGGCAGGACTCTTGTCTTCCTTATTCAGGATGAAAAACAACCTTTCCACAAGGAAATGGTGAGGAAGGCAAAGAGAAGATAGTCAAGAATCAAATGGCAGGCCCAAGTTCCAGATGCCTCTGCTGAACTGGTCCACATTTTTGCCTTACTTCCTTAGGGAAGTAGGGGTTCACCAGGTTAAACTTTGACAGGATGGGATAGATATAGCATTGTTTTACTGTCCCTCATTTAACATGTTCTGGTTAGAGCAAAATCCCCAACATGATTTCACCTGAACAGAAAATCTTGGTAGCCCACTTTACACGCCAAATGTAAAAGTAGGTCAACTCTGGCCTACTTTTGAGCATTTGTGAGGATTTGCAAGATAAGCATGTGTCCAGTACACCCATTTTCTTCCTGAGTCCTCTCCTGGGACAGGTGTAGATGGAAGAATTCTTAGGGCGTTAGTGTTTGCCAAACAACTGAATTTCTGAACAATACAGAATTAACAGTCAAGAGTGAATCCAAATGAACACTATAAAGAAAGTAATCCTCTTTGATTGTTAGATTTAATCAATACAATGTATTTCAAGTTTATTTAGTTAGACTATTCTATTCAGTTTAAGCATTTTTTTTTATTATAAGCACTGATCATATTCCTGGGCATTAAAAGAACAAGTCAATTTATTATCCCATTCTACTGTGTGCCAAAAAAGGCTCATTATAGGGTACTATATATGAAAAGTTACTCTATGTGACAAAGATTTGTAGATTCAAATCTAATTTTAAAAATGTATAATTGTGGAGGAGTGAGGAATGAATAGGTGGAGCACAGAGGATTTTTAAGACAGTGAAAATACTCTATATGACATTATAGTGATGAATACATATTATACATTTGTCCAAACCCATGGAATGTACAACACCAAAAGTGAACCTGAATGTAAACTATGGACTTTGGGTGATAACATTGTGTCAATGCAGGTTCGTCCATTATAACAACTGTGCCATTCTGGTAGGGGATGCTGGCAATAGAGGGAGGCTTTGTGTACTGGGGATGCAGGGGAGTTACGGGAAATCTCTGTGCCGTCCTCTCAACTTTTGCATGGACCCAAAACTGCTCTAAAAAAAAAATAAAGTCTCCTTTTTTTTAAAATGTATAATTGAGTTTTGTAGACTATGGTCCTTGTCTTCAAGGAACTTAAGGTCTTTACTCACAGTTTTGCACACTGAAATTCACACTTAGAGTCCAAATTATCCATTCCTTTATAAATTCACAGGATGTTCACTGAGCACTTTCTAGCATAGGCCTACATAAACAAGATTTCCTGATGATAGCTTCCAGCAGTAGTTCTCTCTTAGAAGCAGCCTGCCTGATAAATGAAATGCTGTGGAGCATGGACCTTTTAAACATAAGATTGTTTCTTTTTCCTCTGTTGAATTCCAGTGGGTTTTCTTTTTTCTTTTTGCTTGCTTGAATTTTAGATTGACTGTATTAGAGGAAAATCTTTACAAAAATAGAGGCTGTAGTTATCACTCCATGACTTCCATGGACATTGACAGCCACGGAAAATATAGGGATATGTTCGTTTAGAATTCGATTTCAGTAGCAGACTGTGACTTCGAGTTTCATGGTATTTGAGTTAAGGAAAAACAATGAACTCAAGTCTTCCACAAGTTGAGTATAGATAAGACATTTAATAGAACTCCTGGTTTTTCCCCATTGTTATGCACAGGTGGCATGTCGCCAGCAGGAGCGAATGTAGCGCCCAGTGTGGCTTAGGGTACCGCGCATTAGACATCTTCTGTGCCAAATACAGCCGGCTAGATGGGAAGATCGAGAAGGTTGATGACAGTTTTTGCAGCAGTCACCCCAAACCAAGCAGCCAGGAAAAATGCTCAGGAGAATGTAACACAGGAGGCTGGCGCTATTCTGCTTGGACTGAAGTAAGTTGGTTTGCTCTAAAAGGAAGTCATCTTCTTGAATACTAAGTCTGACTAGTTGATGGCGATGAATCAACTAATTCATTCATTAGGGCTGTGTTAAGAAGCCCCATCAAGTAGTATGGAAAAAGGGCACCAGGATTAATTTGTAATGCCTAACATGGCCATGGCATGTGGAAAACTGGGAATGGTAGGCCAAATCAATCAATAACCTTTTCCATACCCCATAGGCCATTTCCGATTTTGTTTTTTGCCCATTTACTAATACTGACTTCATTATAAATCTGGCAAGTAAATTGATAACATGAACAGATAATCCCAAAATAACAGCTAAAATCGACCAAGGATGGTTTGTTGGTTGTTTCTAAGGTCTGGCAGAGATAAGCCAGTAGAGCCAGAATCTTGAGTGTGCTTAATGAGAAACTCCACTTTATTTAGTTTTTTGTCTTTTCAGTGTTCTGAAAGCTGTGGTGGTGGAATTCAGAGGAGAAGGGCTATTTGTGTCAACACACGAAATGATGTCCTGGAGGATAGCAAATGCATACATCAAGACAAAGTCACTATTCAGAGGTGCAATGAGCTACCTTGTCCACAGTGGAAATCGGGAGACTGGTCAGAGGTGAGATGGGAGGGCTGTTACTTCCTCTAGGGCATCCTTGATACTCTAATTCTGAGTCCCCCCCAAGGCTGTTCAAGTTTAAACCTGCTGTGCTTTTCTCCCTCCTCCTGTTGAAGAAATGGTGACTCTAATCCTTTGCTCACTCCATTACTGTCATACTGGATGTGACTTCTCCACTTGCTACTTCAGAGGCATAGTGGTTTTAGCTGGATCACCAACCACAGCAGCTTTTGTTGGTGACTTGGGAGTTCCAGTCCCTCACCTCATCTCCTCTTTGAGCCCCAGCTAAGTCACTGCAAAAGAAATCAAGGCTTTAGTAATTATAAAGCTGCACTGGCTTAGATCTAAACTACATAATGAGGTGTCCCGCTTCCTCATCTTTAAAATAGGAGAATTAAGACAAAGGGGCGGGGGAAGGAGTGCATGTGGGACAGGGGATGGATAAGGCAGGGGAGAGTAATGGGGGGAAAATGGGGACAACTACAATTAAACAACAATTAAAAAATTTTAAATAATAAAAATAAAAATAAAATGGGAGAATTAGACCTCAGTAAGTGACTTAACTGACTTATCCATCCAGTTGCTAGTGGAAACTTGGAAGAGGGAAAGGATCCAGCTGAGTATTTGAGATTCATGTCTTCCTCACCCCTTGCCTTGTGAAGCACCAGGTGAACCCTTCATCACTGAGCATAGGCGGCCCCAGGATAGCTAGAGGATGCTAAAGCCTCTTTCTTGCTTTCATTGCTAGTATTATCACTATTAACATAGCCCCATGAGATTCTCACTGAGTAGTTGACTCCTTCTTCCTTCCTTCTGGAGAGCTAGTGAAAGGAAAATTAAAGTTTCTTCCTTTATGGGCAATGCCAGGAACGTGGGGAAGGAAGTGTTTCTGCTAATGGCTTCTGCGTGCATGCTCTTATCTCATCCATGAAAATGCAGGGTAACTGTTTACTTTCAGCATCAAATAAAATGTGAGTCTTAAAAGGACACTATTAATGCCCATTTAATGGTACACAAGTAATTATGCATGTGATTAACAGTGTCTGATTCCTGGACAAATTAACAATAAACTTAGTGCTTTCATTCTTTGTTAACAAGCTGCCTTAGCTTAAACTCTAATATTATTTTTAAAAAGATGAAAGAAGGTAGTGTGTTTGTTTTTCTTAGGAAGCTAATATTAGCTAAAGTATCATTTCAAATCAAGTAACAAACTTTTGCAAGAATGCTTGACAAAGTAGAAGCTGGGAATATCAAACTGTCTTATATATTCAATATGATCCAGCATTCCATGGATAAACACACTGGGAAGAAAACAGCAAAATGTTAACAATTATCCCTGGGTAGTGGGATTTTTGGATCACTATAGATTTCTCTTTTTTGTTTTTCTATATTTTTCAAGTTTCTAAAAACGAGCATAGACAATAATGACGACTATATTTAACATTTATTAGATGAGCATGTGGTAAGCACTTTACTTAGAGTCATTTTCATTTAATTTTCACAATTGTTTGCAGTAGGCACTATTGTTCCCATGGTACAGAAAAGAAAACTGAGGTATAGAGAGGTTACATGACCTCTGGATTAAAACCCAGATTGGTCTGACTCATGAATTCCCTACACTTTATCCTAGAAAACTATGACTGCTGTTCTTCAATATTTCAGATCATGGTGTTATGTTGAGTTTATTCTGTGCTTGAAACTGGCCCAGAGCCTCTATAAATACAGTATGAATGAGTGAATGAATGAATGAATGAATGAAGCAAGCCTTAATGTATTTACAAATTTCTATGGGAGAGAGAAATTACTGTAAGAAAAGGGCATACCTGCTCTTGCTAATCCATGAACAATCCCAAGACCCGGATCACATTGTCCAGAACTGAGCTTGACTGGCTGTGCTTTCATTCCAGTGCTTGGTCACCTGTGGGAAAGGGCACAAGCACCGTCAGGTCTGGTGTCAATTCGGTGAAGATCGATTAAACGATAGAGCCTGTGACCTCGAGACCAAGCCAGCCTCCATGCAGACCTGTCAGCAGCCGGAATGCGCGTCCTGGCAGGCAGGTCCCTGGGGACAGGTATTTCAAATGATAAAGTTCTTAACTACATTCTTTCCTTTTTATCTGGAGAGGGTTTACAGCTGGGCTTTCCAGCACCAGGGATTTCACCTCTGTGTCTGTAACTTGCACTATACTTTCATGGCTCTGTGTCAAAGGAAGAGAAACTCCGCAGCCATTTCACCACACTTTCTGGGGTTGCCACTTGTCTTCCTGCTGCTGATCATCCCCTTTACAGACCCATGCACATGTCTTCACTCTTAGTTAAAACTAGATGGAGACACAAACATTCAAACAATTCACAGCAAATCTCGAGTCTATCTGATGTTATCTTCTAGTTTGCCCCTGTGTGTCTGTTATAGAAAATGGGATCCAGAGCCAGTGTCTTTGGCAGGAGGGTCTGGACTGGAGTTTGTGCGGGACATTTTGGCTCCCAATGTTTCCAAAGCTCACCTCTCACAAATAAGTCAGACTCTTCAAACAGGTTAATTAGATAAAAGGTTGCAGAATTATCTCACTTGCAAGAATCTCTTCTGAGTCCCCTTGCCTGTAGGTTTTAAGTCTTAACTAGATCTATTCTTAAAGGACAGCATGGAAGTCTCCCTTGGGCTTGCATTAGAGAAGCCACTACTCTTGAAATTAAGTGCTTCCCAATATAGAAACCAAACGCATCCTGGTACTGTTTAAGTAGCTCTCTGGGTTCCCAAGAGAAAGAAAGCAGCTGTCTGCAGTCACTTACATAGTATTTTGAAGAATGACTCTTCCTCCACCCTGTCCACTCACAGCCTCAGCCACTTCAGTCATCTAGCTTGTGCCTTCATTCCCAATACACCGCAATAATGGGAGCAGCTGTATTACTACTCCTTGACACTTTTTGTCATTAGCATTAACACTTTTCCAAATCCTCCCTATTGCACAGCATCCCTAGTCAAAAGGTCTGATCACCTTGCATAAACAAGGAGAGTCCACATACACTTCACATCTTGCCTCCTTTTTGTCCCCATTTGCCTAACTCCTAGGGAATAGTAAGAGGAAAGATGTACAGCTAAGGGTCACCCTTAAGATTTGAATATATCATCCTTTAGAACTGGTGGATCTATTTTTTTTACTCCCTGTCCATACCAGGCCAATCCTAGCCAGAGATTTGTTCTTCCTTTACCTGAATGTGCAATTCAGGGCAACAAACTATGTTTTAAAATATTGTTTAAAAGTAATGCCTGTTCATAAGAAAATTTTTGCAAAATGTTTAGCAAAAAGAAGAAAACCAAACATACTCATAACCCTATACTACAGAGATTACTAGTATTAATAGGTTTGACTTTCTTTTTAAAACTAATATAAAGATTATATTTTGGGTTTTTTTATTTGAAGTAAAACTCATGTACAAAATTAACCATTTCAAAGTGAACCAGTCAGTGTCGTTTAATACATTCATAGTTTTATATAACCACCACCTTTACCTAGTTCCAAAACATCCCCCCAGAATACTCACTAAGCAGTTATTTCCCATTCAGTCTCCCTTTAGCCCCTGCAGTCCAGTCTGCCTTCTACCTCCATGGATTTACTTATTCTAAGTATTTTGTATAAATGGAATCATACAATATGGGACCTTTTGTGTTTGGATCTTTCATGTAACATAATGTTTTTAAGGTTCATCCACATCGTGGCATACATCTTTTCTTTGTTCTTTTATATGGTCGTGTAATAGTTCATTGTATAGATATAGCACATTTGTTTATCGAGTAATTTCCCATTGAACATTTGGATTATTCACACCTCTTACCTACTGTATATAGTGCTGCTATGAATATTCACATATGAGAGTTCTTTCTAGTACTTAATTTCAGTTCTTTTCTATATATACCTAATAGAGTTGTTGATGGATCATTTGGTCATTCTATGTTTAACTACCAAACAACTTTCCACAGAACCTGCAACCTTTTACATTTCTACCAGCAATACACAAAGGTTCCAATTTATGTACATCCTTGCCAACACCCCCTATTTTCCTACTTTTTAACTATGACCCGCCTAAGGTTTTGACTTGTATTTCCCTAAGGACTTGTTGACCATCTTTTCATTTGCTTATTGGCCATTTGCATATCTCCTTTGGAGAAATGCTTATTCAAGACCTGGCAACCACCATTCTACTTTCTGTCTCTATGAATTTGACTATTCTGGATACATCTAGAAGTAGGAGCGTACAGTATTTGTCCTGTTGGGACTGGATTATTTCAATTAGCATAATGCCCTCATGGTTTATCCATGTTGCAACAGATATCAGAATTTTCTTCCTAAAATTTTTGAGGCTGAATAATAATCCGCTGTCTGTATTTGTTTATGCATTTGTCTGTCGATGGCCACTTAGGTTGCTTTCACCTTTTGGCTATTGTGAATAATGCTGCTATGAACATGTGAGTATATTAATATCTCTTTGAGACTCTGCTTTTAATTCTTTTGGATATATACTCAAAAGTAGAATTGTTGGGTTATTTGGCAATTCTATATTTAATTTTCTGAGGAGCCACACTACTATTTTTCATGGTTCTGGTAGTTATAGTGTAGAAGATATAAAAATGATTGAAATGTACTCTCCTCATTCCATGGGTTCACAGTTAAGAAACTGAACTCCTACAAATATAATTCCAATGGAGGGAGAAATAATTTCAAATATTAGAGTGATAATTGGTCGGTATAATTTGCACAGAGCAGGATTGCCTAATTTTAACTAATTTATTTGGGTGCCTACCTTTTGGCTGCAATGATAGAATTTTTTTTTTCTCTTATAGAATGTCATGTGAAAAGTAAGGGAAAGAGAAATTTTGCTGAATTATGTATGCTTTTGTTTTATTTCTTTCCCCCAGTGCAGTGTCACTTGTGGGCAGGGGTACCAGTTCAGAACAGTGAAATGCATCGTCAGGACTTACATGTCAGAGGTAGATGATGATGTCTGCAATGCAGCAACTAGGCCCACTGAGACCCAGGTAAGTCTTTTTTGTTCAACTCAGTTGTTGGCTTTGTGCACTGAGATGCTAAATCTCCCAAGAGGTTCAGTCAAAATTGAAGTCTTTTTACAGGTAAGTATGTAGGTAGAGAAAACCATTGATTAAATTGTTCTGGAATCATTTATTTGTTATATTTTGAATCTAATATTTTGGTGTCCCAGTGTTTTCTTATCTGGTCATTGAAATGTATGTAGGTTTAATTCTGATTTTTATTAGATGGCAAATGTTGATTGTTTGATCTTGTTTTCTTAAACTTAGTGCTTTTAAATGATTTCAGTTAGGGACAGCAAACAGAGTTATATATGTTCAAGCAGCTGTGTGCTGTTGTTGGCTTGTTCCTACGTTTTACTATTATCTATGCCCTTAAGATTATTTACATGTGTGTGTCTTTATGATGGAAATACTACATAATGGTGAACTACTGTACCTCTCTTCCCAACTTGATGTCAAGTTGGTAGCTTCACATTGGCTATGGTAAGAGTTTTTACAGCACAGATGTCAGCAAGTACTATATATTTCAGGGTTTTATTTATTGTTTTGTTGATTAGTTAGACACAAGAAGGTTATGGAGAAAATATTGATAATGAAAATTAAACTTACAAGAGTGTCATGTCTGCAGCTGTTACATTGTGAATAGCACAAAAAATTAAGAAAGTGTTTTTCCAGTGTTTGCAAAGAAATCGTTCATGTCATTGGTGAATGAATAAAGCTCTTACGTGCATATTTATTATTTCACTTTCACCTTGCTCTTAAAAGTAAACGAAACATCAAGTAGTATTTATGTCAGAATGACACTTGTCCAGCACTTACAATCATAGATTTAAGAGCTCAGCAAAAATCAACAAAACTATTCTGTGACACTCAATTGGCTGTACGAAATTTTAAAAGAATTACATATTTTTTATTATTTCTAAGTTGTGTGCTATACACTCTTTATAGCAATAAAATTTATAATAAGCATATATGTATATATGTGTATCTATCTACACAAACACATGCCTTTTTTTCTCAAAAGAGCTAGTTGATAATGACTTACCAGCACACTATACTATGTGGGCCTTGATTTTGGCATCATTTATTTAAAGAGAAGACTTGGGTTTATACACCAGCTTTGCCAATTGCTGAAGACAGGATTTAAATCCAGACTTTGTCCAGAACTCACAGTCCAAAGCTCAGTTGGGCAACACACTGCCTCTGTCTTGAGCACCCTTAGTCTGCTGCATGTGTTGTTTATGGATGAAGCAAATGAAGACGGCAGTGTTGTCCATGTTGTCACCACTGGTCAATTAACCAAACATAACTCAAGAGTTGTGTCATCTTCATTTTTATTACTTTATTGAGACATTTCAAGCCACCATATTATAAATGCCTGAGAAATATTAACTCTCACATCCGAGAAGTCATGAAGTAAGGACTCAGCAACTCAAAGATTAAAAACATGCATTTCTGTCTAAACTGCTCTATAATATCCACTGGACAAGAGGGCAGGCCTACAGCTGCAACATATGAATCAATTCTTCCGTGTATGAAAAGATCCCTGAGGTCTTAGAATTTTTAGTTCTTAAATTTTTGTATTCCATGACCATGAAAGTGTGCATTGACATAAAGGTAACTGGCTTTCCCCACTTCTCCCATCTAGGACTGCGAAGTACCATCCTGTAACCCTCCCCAAGCTGTCCCAGAAGCAAGGAGAAATGTACACAGTGCACCCAGAACCCAGTGGCGATTTGGGTCTTGGACTCCAGTAAGGAATAGAATGGTAGAAGTTGAGGGGGTGGAAGGGGAAGAAGATGTTCTCTGACTTGACCAGAAAATGGATTGCTGTCCAGTTAGCAACTGATTCAAATAACATTTCTACATTATTTTACTCCAACACCCAGTGCTCAGCCACTTGTGGAAAAGGTACCCAGATGAGATATGTCAGCTGCCGGGATGAGGACGGCTCCGTGGCTGATGAGAGAGCCTGTATAACCCTGCCTAGACCAGTGGCAGAGGAAGAATGTTTTGTGACTCCCTGTGGCCAGTGGAAGGCTTTGGACTGGAGCCCTGTAAGCAAGTGCATTCTTTGGGATTGGGAGAGGACTGGGGTGCAATAAAGGGGATGACTAGCAACAGGTCTCAGATGTCCACGGGTAATATTTTATAATTGGACTTGGATTGGGATTTAAATTATTCTTCTTCATATATGTGCAGCTGGTTTAAATTTTAGCCAGATGTATAAGAAATGCACATTTAAAAAAAAACATGTAAATCAATTTAAAATCTACTTAAGCGCCTGTCCTGTTGGGCTCATTGGAAAGCCAGTCTTAATTGAGTCACATCAGAATGTAGTAGGTGTGCAGGATAACAAAGATGGCAAAGATGGAGGAAGGAGTAAGAAGATGGCCTTTCACCCTGAATCTGGGTGTCTCCTGCATCCTATGGTCCCTCAGTCCAGTGGCTCTTGGCTTTGCTGCCAAGAGTAAAAGGTGAGAATCTTCATCGAGTGCTTTGTACTCAGCTTCTATGCACTCCAAGCACCATCTATGGGATTTTGTGAAATTAGAAAAACCTTTGTCTCAGGCAGTTCCTGCTTTCTGCCTTGTCAAAACCAGAGTCCAGGAAGTACAAAGTTTAGAACAGGTAAGGAGACATCATAAGGAAAATGGAGATTAATAGATATCATAACATATATATAAAATTTGAGAGGTGGATTCAAAGAGAGCTGTGTAAACATTCAGATGTTGACATTTACTGGCTGCATGACCTTGAGCTGTCTGGTTAAAATCTGAGCCTTCGTTTCTTCTGCTCTTCAAAGAAGGCCAAAAAATACCTGTCTTCAAGAATGTTGTGGGGATTATTTGAGATTATATATGTTAAATATTTAGCCCAAAGTGGGTGCTCAATAAATGGTAGATAATCTCATTCTCATGCCTTGAGTCTCCAGACATACGTACATACATCAGATATAGCTGTTTACTCACCCGTTTTTTGTTAAAGCTCACTGTACAAAAGGCAGTGAGCAACAAATAATAAAGTCCTTGTCTTCATGGAGGTTAGTCCAATGAAGATTCTGGATGCTAAGAAAATAAAGAAATAGATATATGATATAGCAACAGGTATTGATAAGTATTAAAGTCCAGCAGAATGGCATAGAGAAAGATGGGATGGACTTTCAGACAGGGTAGTCAGAAAGGAGCTGGCATTGATTGAGCAGGACTAAATGAAGTGAGGAGTAAGCCACGTGGATGTTCCTGTGGTACAGCGGAAGGTACAGCAGATTCACAGACCTGAGATATGAGCATTCTTGGCCTGCTGAAAAAAACACCCATAAGGCCAGTGTGGCTGAAATGCAGTGATGGAGGATGGCAGGAGGGGAGTGAAAGAGAGAGCCAGTGACCATATCATTGGTGTCCACCAGTTCAAGTAAGGACTTTGGACATTCGATAGCATCCAAAGTGATTTGGGGGGCCACATGATCTGACTTTAGTTTGTGGGAGTCACTGTTTGTGATATGTAGATGGCAGGCTTGGGGGCTGGGATCAAGGTTATAAGCAGGAGCCCACATGGAAGACCATTACAATAATTCTGGCAAAAGAAGGTAATGGCTTGGACTGGAGGGGTGATGGTGGAGGTGATGAAAAGTGTGTATTCTGGGCACTGAGCTTATTCAGTTTCTCAGTGAAATGGCTATGAGGTAGGAAGACAAGGGAGGGATCAAGGATAACACCAAGGTTTTTGACCTGATTAACCTGGTAAGTAGTGGGTACTTTACAAAAAATGTGCATTCATGAATTTATGACTGCTGAATGACCAGCCCTTTCTCTTTCTGAACATTCAACGTAGTGTTCTGTGACATGTGGGCAAGGTAGAACAACCCGGCAAGTGGTATGTGTCAACTACAGCGACCATGTGATTGATCAAAGCAAGTGTGACCCAGATTATATCCCAGAAACCAACCAGGACTGTTTCATGTCACCATGTCCTCAACGGACCCCGGACAGTGTCCTGGCTCAGCACCCTTTCCAAAATGTGGGTTATCACCCCAGGAGCTTCAGCCCTAGCCAAACCCATGTGCTTGGTGGAAACCAGTGGAGGACTGGCCCCTGGGGAGCAGTAAGTATTTACTGAGGTCTTTTCCTAACTTGCCTTCTCTCTTACTGGAGGCAGCGTTCGGGGGAAAGAGAAACTAGAAACACCTTTGAAGCATTTTTTTCTCAAGGGATTGACATACATATTCATCTGGTTTGGGGTCATCTGCAGTGGGTTAATTGCAGTCCCTAAGAAAGTGCCACACGATGCTGTCTGCATGCACCTATAAGCGACCTTAACTGGGTGGAGAAGGGGGGTGGGTCACTGCCAGATGACAAGATCAGGTGGCCTCCTGGAAGGTGCTGTGAAGGCTGTGGGGAGTGAGCCTAGAGGCAGAGACACTCGCAGTTCTTACCTGAAGGGAAATTAAAAAGGCAGAGGAACTTTGCTCAAAGGGAGCTCTTAATGAATGTCATTTTCCTTCTCACTATTTTCCAGAAGACTGCAGTGTCAAAGTGGCACGATTGCTGTGTAATTTGTAGCAGTAGGTCATGGTCCTGGATGGGGGTGGGGAGACACATGAGGCTAGGTAAAAGCTGTGCTTAGAGGAGAAGTACCCTGTAGCTGGTGGACTTTTGCAGGTCCCCTTTCCTCTTTGAGCCTCAGTTTTGTCATCTGTAAAACAAAGTCAACCATAATTCTGGCTTTTGTAAGAATTAAATGCAATGATGCAAATAAAGTGCTTTACACTGTGCTTGCCACAGAGCAAGACCTTAAGAGGTGTCAGCAATAATCTTTGTCATTACCATTGTCCTTCAAAATAGGAAGACCATGAAAAATATTTAATATTCAAAGGAAAAATATGCTTTTGAATGTTTTTAACATTTTACTAAATAATTTTCCTAAAAAAATAGTTACGTTGTGGAATATTGGCCATGTTTCATGGAACTGCAGGCAGGCTGAGGGAGGGCAGACCCTGGCTGGCATGAGTTAGAGGTTTATTTATCACTCCAGGGTCTTCTTTTTAATTGTTTACTTTCTGTTTCCTTCTAGTACTGCTAATTGTGTTTAATTATTTAGGACTAAAAAGAATTAGAAAGAGACTGTTTTTCATGTGGTCGTTTCAGTAAATCAAACCTACTTTCCTAGGAGTTCTTATTAGCCCCTGTGCATTTGCAATTGTCCATTTTATATGTGCCAAGTTATAGGGACCTTCGGCATCTCATCCTCCTGGCTTGCTTTCCTCTTCGTGCTCCTTAGCCTGGCTCAGAAGTGACTGGTTCTGAGAAATCAAAGAATGACTAAGGGAAGTAATCACTAGATGTCTCACAATTTTTCTGATTGAAAAATTATATGTATTCTAGTGATAGCACAAGAAATTTTTAAAAAACATTTTAAAGCGGCTCTTATTTAGGACTGCATTTAGGAATGATGCGTTCCTTTGAGATTGAATGATTCTGCCCCTAGCAGAATTCCAAATTAGGGGGCATTAGGTAACCTTTTTACAGCAATGGGCAACACCATTTTTCTCCATGTTGTGCCTGTTTTTTTGTCTGGGGATCTCTTTTTTCTAATTTAAGTAAGGCTTAATTTGGACTATATGATCTTCCAGGCCCGACTTATCATGCCTGACCATTTCCCAGGAGCATGCAGGATGTGCGTGCATCCTTGCATGACTCGGCACACAGACTGTATGTGAGTGCCTTCTGTGGCAGAAAAGGCAGCAACAAATCATAAACACTAAAGAATGGGAATCTCCAGTTTACACTGGATTCTGGAGTAAGAACCTCATTTTACAGTAAACTTCTGCATAAACTTAAACCCTGTATGAGGTTTTCCATGCGTAATCACTTATGGGTCTCTGGTTGCAAGCAAAAGAAATGAAACTGACTCTTTCAATTGAAAGCAAAACAAACAAAACTGTTCATTTAGCCCCAGTACAAGCAGAGACCAGTGCTCCTTCAGGGATATAGCTCAGGGCTTGCCAATTTTTTTCTGCAAAAGGCCATATAGTAAACATTTTGATCTGTGTGGAGCATACAGTCTCTGTCACAACTAACCAGCTCTGCTGCTGTAACACAAAATCAGGCATAGACAGTAAATGAATGGGCATGGCTGTGTTCCAATAAAACTTTGTTTATAAAAACAGGTGGTGGGCCAGGTTTGGCTCCCAGGCTGTGGTTTGCCAAATCCTGCTCTAGGTGGAGCAGTAACTAAAGGATAGCTTTTTAAAGAGTTTCTGTCTTAAAGAATCCCTTTTACCTCTGAACCACCCTTGAATTACTCTACTCAGGATTCAAATTCCCGGGAAAGTCTGATTGTCCAGCTTGTTCCACTTGCTCACACCTTGTCCAGGGCAGGGCATAGTGTTGTAATAGACAATCCCTCCAAGGTGGCATCCACTGGGGGATGAATTGTTCTTTACAGGAAAATTGGGTTGCCAGATGTAGGGCGAGTATATGAGGAAGGTAAGAATAGCAGATGTCCATAAACCTCTTGCTTCTCTAAAGGCCATTTACCTTTGTTTTGTCCAGTGGGGATGACAGATGCAGGGTTTGATCAAAGAAATATCTACCTAGAAAAATATGTCATCTAAAGAACATAGGAAAGTTGTCAACAAAAGAAGTGTGGAGTGAAATTCTGCAACATAGGCATTGAACTAAGAATCCCTGTTAATCAGAAAAAGACAAAGTGAACCTAGAGAAGATCAGGTACAACACGGAACCTGTGTGTGGGAGGATAAAGGCCTATGCTGACCGTGGGTTTGGAACTGTGCAGTGCACTTTCAGGCCGTGCAGTTCAATTGCTTGGCCCCAGCTGAGTACTATCTCCATCTCTTTGGTCAGATCCTCAGGAGGAAGCATCAGATTGGTCAATGGGCAGCTGTGGATTTGTTGGCCTTGGATCAGGTATCCATCCTTGCTCCAATAGGCCACATTGAAGAGAAGGTAGAATGTGGCCTATAGAACTGCTGCTTTCAGAAACTTTAATGGTACCAGGCAATAAATCCTGTGACCAGTGCTGGGGGAGTTAATAGGGATATGAGTTATAACAGAGCCCTCCCTCAAAGAGTTTACGATTTTGTTGGACTGTACACTCACAAGAAACATAATAAAGGAATAATACAAGATTTCATTATGAAGGGAAAAATTCAAGGGTCAAACTACATATATTCCAAATCTATTTATAATATGGAAGTTCCTTCCAAACATTTTAAATTCTGGTCCCCAGACAAAGCCAACTAAAATAATAGTTCTCTGCATTTTTTTTTATTATGGACTAAGCTGTTTCAAAAGTAGAAAACAAGTATTTCAAAGTTTAGAGTAAGTATATCAGAACCATCTGAGAATAGAGGTAGAATATTTTAAAACATTCAAAATTTACCCAAATCAAAAATTATCTAAATATTTTCTTAGACAGAATTATAAATAACTTATCTAAGTGAAAAATTACCTAAATATTTTCTCAGATGGAATTCATAAACCTATTTTCTTGCTGTGAGCATATTTTAAAATTAAACTCAATATATTTTTAACCCTCTCATAATTTGACAAGCATAGGTAGGGAAATCGAGCTGAGGTCCCACATGGTAAGCAGAATATATTCTCATCACTATATGGAAGAAGCTGACCAACAAAAGGCAGTATTCACAGGTATTTCTAAATAACACAGGTGTGAGCTGAGGTTTAATAGAAAGCACAAAGCAGCCATTAGAACCTGGAACTCAAAGCATTGTTGCAAATGCATTTTGAAATGATAACTAGTGGGGATTATATTGCTTTGAGGACTAGACAATTATTTTATAGGCAAACTGTTAAGCGTCAGACTGAAGGATACTGGCAAACACATTGAGTTTTGAAAGATAACAAAGTTATGGAAAAAACACTCAAGATATAGATAAATAAAAGAGCTATGAGAAGCTTGTGTGGGAAATTAGCTGAAATGCAAACATAATTCTGTGACGACCATGAGAGGGGTGCTAGACTGAACATCCATTCGAAGAGAGGTTTGTCCATATGAAATTCAGTGTAGTTCACTGGGAAATATAAAGAAAGAAAGAAAATGAATCTTGCTACCATCATCCACTAAAGTAGACCCTATTATGAAAGGAGAGACGGCCTCGTTACCTGTGAGAAAATGATGTCGAAGCAGTGTTCCATTTAACTGAATGAGTTAATATGAATGCTTACTTTCACAACTGGCTATTAGTTGAGCCATGTTATTTGTTTGACCTCTGTGTTGAAAGGAAAGTCAATATTGGTTCTAAATAAACACTTGGAGTTTTGAAAAGAAAAGAGTCTTTCAATGGACTGTGATGTCAGTCAACACTTGTGTACCTGTCAGAAATGCAGAGAAGATAAAGGAGGACCGTAAATAGGGCTGCTTTGGAAATCTCAACACATTATCACTCATTAGACATTTTCTGAACACTGGCATTTATCGAACACCTACATTAGACATTTACTGAACTCCTACTCAAGGCCTGAAGTGTGCAAAGGAGAAGCCATGCTTCTGCCCTCCAGGTGTTTATTATAAGACTTCTGCATTAAACAACCCCACAGGAGGGAACATCTCACAACTGCCTTCTGTCCATTGTGGATGATTTCTGTCACTTTTGTCTTTGACCTTTCAGTCAGCTGTTTTTTTGTGATCCTAAAGTGGAAATGGAGGTGGGGATTAACATTTTGACTGATGTCTGATGTGTTCAGTGTTCTAGTACCTGTGCTGGCGGGTGGCAGCGGCGTGTCGTTGTATGTCAGGATGAGAACGGATACACCGCAAGTGACTGTGTGGAGAGGATCAAACCTGATGAGCAAAGAGCCTGCGAATCCGGGCCTTGTCCTCAGTGGGCTTATGGTAACTGGGGAGAGGTGAGAGTAAAAGTCTGTCTGTACATCCTTTGGAAAAAGCACAGAGTAATTTTGCTGACCAAACTGTGTTGTTGTTCATAGTTTATTTGAAGGAAGAAGAATTAGCTCCAGTTAAAGCTTCTTGATTTGAGATCAACTAGGAGACCTGTCTTAATCCTAAGCTACTTTAAACGTGCATGTATGATCAGTTATATAGACAGCTTGATTACATAGAGATGAAAATTAGGAAAGAATGCAGATAAATGTCAGTTTAAATTGGTAACCTCTGCTGGTTAAAAAAATTAGAGGCTTATAAAGTCATTGACAATGTGTGTTAAACTAGTTAATGGAAATTTTGACATCTTCTCCATAGTTTTGGGATGTTTGTGATACACTGTTACTCTCATAGCATAATGTCTCCCATTATTTTAAACCCCTGATGAAACCAGAATGAATGGGTGCTATTTTCCCTATCAAAGGTGACTCATTTTAAACATGGAAGTGAACAACTAGCTATATATTCTCAAACAGTGAAATTCTTCAGCTGTTACTTTTAGACCTTTTTAAAAGGTTGCCTACTCTTACTTTTTAGACCTTTTTAAACAGTATGACTGATGAAGGGCAGTAGAACATTTGAACCACTGAGAACTGGGTACCATTCCCGACCCTAGCTCATGTGAGCCATTGTGGCCTTGGCAAAATGTAACTTTGCCAAACATCTATATCCTCCTCTGTAAATGGGTATGATAATGGCATCAAATTCATAGTATTCATGACCACTATATGAGATGGCGCATGTCCAATGCCTCTCACATAGCCTCCAAACAAAGTTAACTGCTTTGATAAAAATGATTATTATTAGCAATAATAATTATTATCAGTATTATTATCATTATTAAATGGGCTATTGAGCCCCTATTACATGTAGGGCTTATATACTTGTTTTGTTCTCTTGAATTTACAGGGAGATCACATATTTATAGCTTGTTGAGTGTTTTGTCTTGACTGTTAAATTTATTAAATAAAACATGAGGGTTAACATCTTGGAGATTCCAGTGCCAAGAAAGGGGAAAAGACAAATGAGATGAACAGGCACATTAGTGCACCCTCCTGGCTAACTGAAATCATATGTTCACATTTCATGGTTTCATACACGTAACCCAGTAGTCACAGGCAGTCATAGCAGAGATTTTTGTTGACTTTCGTTGACAGTACGTCATTCTGGAGGGCTTGGCTGAAAGGCAGGAAGGGAGAGTCAGGCTTTGAGAGTCATGTAGTATGGCTTTCCCAAAACTCCTCAAAAAGCTTTGTCCTATGGGACCCATGATTAAGCTTCCGTAATTGGACTGGAGCCAGGAGAGTACACGCATTCACTGGGATGCTTGCTTTCAGCACGGACCAGATCATTCCGAATTCTGTGGGAGATCTGGCCTTGACACAGCAGGGAAACCAAATATCAGTGTTCCTGGATGTGAGCACATCAGTTTTCTATCCAAGAAATACAACTTGTTCCTGCCTCAGAAGTTTGGATCTGGCCAGGAGTCAGAACTTGATCCAACATTCCCATCACACTGTTTATTCATTCTCAGGGAAAGTCATAGTTATTCTAAGATTTGAAGATAATGTAAAATATTTTGACATCATAAAGGTCTTTGGAGATTGAAGGCACAGAATAGCCAAAGGTTGGTGACAGCTTCTTAAAAGTTTCCAGGAAATAAAACTGGCTAAGTCATTATTTGCTTTATGTGGTACTGGGTGGGGTTTTTTGGATATTTGATTTTTTTATTTTGTATACTGTAATCCTATCCTAAACACTTGTTATTAAATCGACCTTCATCCAGTTAACTAACCCCTTTTAAACTTAGTTGCCCCATATATAAAATAGGGCAAGTAATTATTCTTTCCTCTTGATGAGATCATGCGGTTTGAGTGCAGGTGAAGAGGGAGAACTCAGTAAATAGTACCTACCATTGAGGTAGAGAGCGCTAGTCTGTTGTAGATATTACTTTGAATAACTCAGTGTGGTTTTGTCTAGAGACTTACCTTGCTCTGTGCCAAAATAGAGTTCAAATAAGGAATATTTCTTAGGGAAAAGAAAATTTGGCTCTTCAGACAAAATAACTGTAGCCTTTCTTTTCCTTTTTGCAGTGTTCTAAGCCATGTGGTAGGGGCTTGCGAACAAGACTGGTGGTGTGTCAGCGGCCCAACGGTGAACAATTTCCAGATCTGAGCTGTGAAATTCTTGATAAGCCTCCAGATCGTGAGCTGTGTAACACACATGCTTGTCCTCAAGATGCTGCATGGAGCGCTGGCCCTTGGAGTTCGGTACGGCACTATTAATGTTTGTTAACCAGACTATCTAATATACCCAATCCTGAGGTATTTTAGAGCATTCTTCTGCAACAGATGCTCAAAGGCATTCTTGAAACTGTGTGATAAACACTATATTATTTTCATTTTCTTCATATTGATATACAACAGAATTGATTTTTTTATATGTCCAATGTGACTTTACAGAATACATGTACCTCATACAGGAGTGGTGCCAATGGCCAAAAAGTAGCTTCCTTTCCTAGAGGGACTAGACTATATATATATATTTGGGATTTTTTAAAAGAAACTAAATAACTTAATGTAATTATTAAGCTACAAAATGATTTAAGCAGACAACTCGATAGCAGGCATCCTTTCCTTTTCTAAGCTGTGCTTGTTTTGACTTTGGGAAGATACCTTCTTATTGAAGCCAAAGCAATGTTTTCTTCATTGACTGTAATTTGCCACTGTGTGACTCGGGTACAACTCTCAACACAATCACCACAAAAGTTGTATTCATAAAATAGACTTAAATCATTTGAAGTATGCAAGAAGCCAGCAGTACACTCTGTGACCTTGCGCTTTTTACTGTGGCTGAAATGTTCTCTTCCTTCCATGAAGACACAAAGCCCATTTGAGACTATTTCTTGCTTTCGTCCTAGGCTTCCTCTGCTGTCTGCTTAGTCGACACTGTGAGACAGGTTTCCACTCTAATCACTATGCAAACGTCTGGGGCAGCTCTGGGCAAACAGAAGGATCAGTGATATCATAACAATACTTTGCCTAAGTTGTGCCATAACCTATGGAGCTGTTAGGGCTGTTTCATACTAAACATTCCTTTAAATACAGTAATTGCACTGAAGCTTAAATTAAGTTCTATTAAGTCATATCCATAAGTTTTCTAAATATGATTCTAGGAAAAGTCTTAACCATTCCTGGAACCAGCTGAAGAGCAGATTAACTGACGTGGCTCGGCTAATACCAGTTGATGCTTCTCATCATCAAGGGTTTCAGCATTTGAAGGCTGAACACTAGCTATATAACATCTGTCCTTTGTATTAAGTAGAAATCTAGAGGAATTTAGTGTATCATCTTAACTGGTACTATTTAGCTGGGCTGTAGGGTTTTATTCAAGAGCTTAAGAAATATCAGGGTCAGATGAATATTTACCTGGAACATTTGTCCGCAGGATTGGCACTGCCTTCCACAGCAAAATGAACACTTTGAAAAAGGTCAGAAATAACCTTAGACTGTCAGGAACATCCTCTGACATTCTTAACTTCCCTAAGTCACCTATTATATATTATTCTTCATGAAATTCTTCTCCTTGAGCCCCTTATATTTTCACCCTATTCACTCAGCGAACACCACCGCCAGAGCAGAGTTATCTTTCAAAAAGCCTGCTGGCTCTCTAAAAAGTTATGTTTCTTTAATTTGAGCAAAAAATGTTGCCTAAGCCTCAGGGGTGTGTATGTGTGTATGTATATAATATAATGCAATATAATACATATTATATATTGATATACATATTATATACATATCATATACAATATATATGTTAGTTTCCACAACATTCTCTTCTTTGAACACTTTCTAAATACATATCAAAATTTTTTACACAGGATCACCACCGTCTGCCACAGACATTTTAAGAGCTTAAATTTTAAAATACAGTCTGCTATTTAATTTAACTGAAGACTTTAAGGCTTGTTTTTTGTTTTTTTTAACTATAGTTGTTCTTCTGGGACCTGCACAGTTTTCTGAAACACAGAGAGAAAAAGATAGAGATTTTAATCATCTATTATACACAGAAAGAAATACATGGGTTTTAAAAACATTTTTGCTGCCTCTATGATTTTAAAGCTACCTTTATAAAATGATCATTATTCAAATATATATTTAAATACCTCTGCAGTCTAGGAGCAAGGCCACTCCTGCAAGACTTTTGTGATTTTTTAAAAAAATTCAATCAAAACCATTTTATTTAAATAGATACATTTATATTACTTAAATGTATGTGCGTGGGGACAATCTTTCAGGTTGTTACTGTAGGATTTTTGTTTTACTTTTATGTTGATTTTTGTGGATGTATTGGTACAACTTCATAGTAATTCCAAATTTAAGCATACCTCAACGAATTGTGTTCATAGCCATAAGCCACTACTGTGGTGCTTCATCATAGTAACTGAAAGTGAAATTAACAACAAAAAGTACATTTAAAGTACTACCATGTTGCTTTCAACAAAAAGCAAACTAGATTTATCAGAGATCAAGGCTAACAATTAGTCCTTCAGCGGCTTGCTTCCTGTCCCCAAGTACTCCCACGCTGGCAATAGTGTCGAGAACTAACTGCCACTGTGTGAGTGCGTCTTTTCCAAAGTCAAAATGGCAACAGCCTAGTTCAACAATTGTTACTGAGGAACAATATGAAAGAAAAAAATTCCAAATCACTGTTAGCATGGCCTCCAGTCTCTAAACTGAAGCTCCTGTGAACACAGGGTTCAAGCACCCATTTTAGACCCTTAGTTCTACCTCAAGTTACTATAAATGGATTGTGAGAGACATCGTCCAAATATTCATCCTTTTCTGTCCTATTTTTAATGTGTCCTTGCACTCCTAGTTGGTACTGTTTTGTTTTTGAAATCAGGTTCTTCCACTGACATGCCCTTCAGCGGGCTCCTGCTGTCAGCCTCACAAGCTGACTATTCAGTGAATGCACACATCCCATCTAGAGGGATACACAGGAAGGAGAGCTCTATGCTGTCAAATGCAGCTCAACATAGATTAGAAATCCGCAGCCTTCTAGAGTACACTGACTGGTCAAGATAATTAAAGTAAAAGAGATGGCTAGGTGAAGGATGTCACCCATCCCGGCTGGACCCCTGGCCTGCCTCTTTTGCCTTGCTCTGTGTATCTGCTAGCTAATCATCTTGGAGACTAATCGTTCATAGGAGAAATTGTTCATTTTGTTCTCCATGACAAACCTGAAAGTGTTCTCTGAGCCTTGCTTTAGGTGCTTTGGAATAATGCTTGTTGATCCAGACACTGAGAATTTATGATTTCATGAAGGGACTGTGCTTTTGTTTTTGCGTGGCCGACTTATGAATTTTGTCTACCTCATTTTCATATTAAAGTTTGTAGCTCTTGTAGGCAGAAAGAGGAAATGTTTGACATTAGCTATTTTACCACCTCACTGCATCTCTCTCTAGCAAAAAATAGACTGTAAATATCACTGTCATATTTTCTGAATACAGCTTTAAGCAGCCAAGCCTAGTATTATCTGAATATTTTGAGCAGTACAGATTTCTGTGTTTATATAATAAAGTATAATTTATTTTTCTGTTATTTAATTTTGTATGCAGTGTTTAAAAATCAGTGTTTATCAGCAGACTGTACAGGCAAATAAGCTATGTGAATTAGAAGTTCATTTGTATGTTTCTTTTGGTTTTAAAAAGATACACTTTAATTTTGTATGCCTCCCACCTGTACCATCACTCTCCAAATCTGAGTAGCCAAATGGCAAACTTTATGTAACTGGATAGTTTAAAACGTATAATCTAAAGGGACAGCTTAAAAAATATTTTTGAATTGGAAATGATGCTTAGTGATATAAACAAAAATATATGAGGCTTAATATTTGTTGAGTTTTTTTCTTTTCTAATACTGTTGTCCTTATTTATTGAGTCTGAACTATGAAATATTAATCCTCCATTTATTGAATTTGTAGATAATGATAAAACATAGCCAGAAGACATAATGAGTGATTAGAAGAGATGATTCTGCATGTGTAAGGGGAGCTAGGTATAGAAAAGAGCTCACCCAAGTGCATAAATTTCATTATGCCTCATTCCTTGTGTTCAGATAACAGTAAAATACTTCAACATTTGTCAATTCTGTTATTTGTTCACCTGCAGTACATTTCAGAAAGCATTTCTTGGTGAAGAAAAATAAAGAAAATACTGTAACAATAAGCTTGTAACTTTTAAGAGAGCCACACTTTTCAAAAAATTGTAAATCATAAAGATGAGCCCAGACTCCTATTGATCCCACATTCCCCTACTGAGCCTCCAGTTTTTATTATAATTTATTATGGTAGTTGAGGGTGAAAGGACCAAAGTAAGGGAGTTTTTATGAGTTTGACATTTTTTATAAGGTTCTGAATAAAGTGAAAATAATAACTTTATAACTTTATAAGGTGAAACTAATAACTCTTGAAAGCAAATGATCCTAGCTAATATTTACTGAGTATTAACGATGTACCAAGCCAAGTTAAGCAGATACATATCACATTCAACCCCCATGTTACCCTGTGATGGAAGTGTGTTTATGAATTTATTTGACTGTATGATAATCTATTTTAGTGATGAGACTTCAATGTCAGTATGCTAACTATTAATCCTGCATATTTTGATAGAAACAAACAACCTATATTCACAATGAAATATTTAAACTCCTGTTCATATTCAATAAAATGTATGCCTAACAGTCAAACTCCATGTAACCTCAACATTATTGAGCTAACATTGACTGCCCACCTCACTCCGCTGACCAAAAATCTAAATTTAGTACTATTATTGGTAAATTCCCATAACCAGCAGTTATTAACACTTCAAACAACTACTTATGTTGAGGGAATGGCAAAACTCATCTCTCTTTCCTTTTAAAGATATCATGTTAGCCAGATTAGAAGCATGATGTAAAGATTTGACCCTAAGAAATATCACACTAAATGCATATACATATTTTATAAATATGAGAATTTTTTACAACAAAGACACATCTTAAGCATACTTCTTCATGCCTTTTAAAAAAGAAATAAGAAGCACATTATTTGGCTTATCAATATGGAATATAAAAATTAAGATAGTTTTTAAATCAAAATATTGCAACATGTAAAATTATTAAATTTGTTCTGAATTGTGTAGATTAAGACTCTGTAAACCACCCTTCTAAAAATGTGTACAGAACAAGCCCAGCACTGGCCTGCATCTGTCTCATTGGACATAAATCCTAGCTGACCTTTTTTTCCCTAGTATTTATAGTGATTACATGCCTTCTGACAGCTGATATTTTGTGATTGCTTGACATATTTCTACTTTTACAGTTTTAAAAAGTTCACAGGTGAGAGCAGGAGTGGGGCAGGGGCTGGAGTTCTGAGACTCTGAGAGGGGGTGGAGGTCCTCGTGCTGACGCACTTCAGAGAATCGCCCTTCTGCAATGGAAGGCTTTGGAGACTGGAATGTGGGGTGGGAGGCAGAGGTTGAGTCCAAGTCTAATTGGCTGGCCAGCAATCCTGATTAGTAAATGCCATCGAGGAAGATTTATTTTATGAGGGGAAAGTAAAAAAACACTGTGTCATTCCTTAAAAAATAAAAGTCATTTGTTTTTCAACAAATACTTTTTATGTGCCTTCTGTGAGCCAGGCACTGTTCTAAGTGCAAAGGATATAGCAATAAACAAGTCAGAGCTATTCATTCTAGTGGAGAAAGAGAAAATTTGGCATTAAAAGAATAAAATTACACATGTAATTAAAGAACAGACTCTTTCCTGGCAGCCTCACTACAACCATAAAAATAAAAATACATATTGCTATTAGGATATTTATACAGAGATTGACAAAATTACTTAATAATAAATAATACAATAATTAATAAATTAATAGTACAAGAATAAACTGTTTCACATATTCACAACTGTAAACCTGCTTTTGCCCATATATATCCATCTTTATGACTGCTCATGAACTTTGTTTAATAAATACAAATTATCGACCCTATCATTCCTTTTAAATTTTCAGAGATGAATGCCCCCTGGCTGATGGCATGGAGCCTTTAAAAACCTCCTAGCAGGGAATATGTTTCTATTCACTTTCACACTAGAGCCCAGAAGTGAGTTCAGTGGTCCGAAAGCCAGGATAAGTGGAGGGCCTGTCTGGCTGCCTCTCCCTACTGCAGTTCTCAGCCTTCACACACATGTGGGAAGTTGTAGCCAAGAGCGAGTTCCCCCTGTTGTTACTCACTGGGTACAACAAGATCTGGATGTGTGCATTGCCACCCACCACCTTTGCTTCTTCTTGTTTCCCCTAAACTGATATCATTTTCATGGATGGTTTTAATGACCACAACTTTCCTTTCCAGAAATTTATAAAATAGAACATAGGTAGCCTAGAAAAAAAGTGTGCAGGAAGTTGTATGGAAGATAATCAATATAGGCTGACTCTACAAAGCCATCTTTCTTAGCCAAATCTGCATCCTCTTTTCTCCTCTTAGAAAGAGGTTATGCTTTGGCCAACGCAGCCCAGAAACTTTCTACAATGATGGAAATGTTTTCTATCTTTGCTCTCCAATATGGAACCCACTAGCCACATGGGCTACTACCAAGAACTTGAAATGTGGCTAAGTTCCACAGGGAAGTGCGTTTTGAATTGAATTTAATTTTAATTACTCTAAATTCGAACAGCCACCTGCCACTGGTGGCTACCATACTGGGCAGGGAAACCTCAGGCAACAGTGCCTTTTTAGCAAGTAATAATAAACTAGCAGAGAAGTCAATAAACTTATAAAATAAGTTGGGAAGAAAAACCCTGTGTCAGCATATAAGGGTCCCTACGTAGGACACCCTTCCCTGCAATGAGTGGCATTCTCTTGCCATCCTTCTGTGTTGTGCCTTTGTTCTAAAACACTTCAGTGGGTGTTCTCTGACAGCTGGGTGTTAGGAAAAAAACAGGACAATAAAAAAGAGAGGCTATCAGAACCAGCTGTCTTGAGAGTAGTAACCTCAAGTGTAAAAACAGCTGTTAAAACAAACGCTCCTCTTGTGCATCTCAGAGTTCAAGTTCATCATGGCAGTAAGTTCAGTTAAGGAGAAAGAATGTTTGTGTTCAGTGGGCTGAAAGGGCAAGGCTTGATTGATGCTTTTTAGGAGAAGGCAAAAATGGAAACCACCAAGTAGCCACCTTGTAGGAGCTTGAATTCCAAGAGATCATCCCTTCTTTGAGGGAGAAGTTTCAGGAAGACATCTTTGCACGTTCGCTGAGCCCAGTAGGTGAAGGTTGAGCTGATTAGCTTTGCAGGCCTCAGTTTCAAAGACACTTCAGAAGAAGCAGAGTTGAGGCAATGTCTCTTCCACCACTGTAATTGTCATCATTTCACTTCCCAAAACTTAGCCTCCACAATGTTAAGGAAACCCTTATGGGTCAATTCACATTCATATTCCGTACTGATGCCCCCCAGAAATTAAAATGTATGCAACAAAATTGGTTACAAATTGACCGATGATGTCATTAATTCCCTTTTCCAGTGGCCAGATAAAATGTGTTTGTTTGTTTTTTCCTTTAGGGCAATGTCCTTAATTAAACTAAACCATTCAGGTATTTTGTTTTTTAAAAGCTCTTATGAATTCATTATGCTTACTCTTAGGTTGTCTGTGCACTAAAATGGGAAATAATTCAAAAAATTCTCCCTGAGCCACTGTCCTCTGAAATATCTCAAAACATAGATGAATGGATAGCTCCAGTTATCCACAAAGAGCAGTTTTTCCCTCCTTTAAATTTGCATAATGTTTTTCTGTTGGTGGGGAAAACAGCACCAGATGTTAGACAAGTGGGGTCAGACTGGACCTTGGTTCAGTCACCTTGGTACTTGAATTCTGGCTAAGAAAGACTTCAGAGTCAAGATTCAAACTATAAAGAAAAAAAAGTTTATTTAAAAGTCACAGAGATAGAAGAAGTTATGAGGTCAGGAAAGAAGTTATAGAAGCAAAAGAAGGGCCCTTGGAACTTAGGAGAAAGAAGGGGAAAGGTAACAGACAGGGAGTGGGGGTGGTGGGAGTAAGAGAGGGACAGGAAAAACGTGGATGTGCCCTCAAGAGGAAGAGTGTGCTGGGTCCTCCATCCTAAGGGCTTTTAAGGGCAGAGTTTTAGGGGAGGTCCCAGGGGAAGATCTCAATAGAATATTCATCAGCTTTCCAGGTATGTCCTTTAAGGGCCATGGTCTCCACTGATTGATTGGTCAGGACCAGGGCAGGGGGTCGTGAGTCAATGCAGCTGGCCCTGCTGTCAGCCACGGCATCCCTTGTCTGGTTTTGCTGCTTTTCTGGGCCTGGAGTGGAAACACAACTGAGACCTAGATGTTACCCCTAGGGGTTAATGCTTGAGGCAGTGCTCATGCAAGGGCCCGCATGGGAGTCGCATGAGGCCACCCCTCGGCCCCTTTGTTCCTCCTCCAAGGGGTCTACTGCATGACTAGTGTCATGCCAGGGAAGGAAAGGTCAGGGGAAGGTCTGAACTGCATGACCAGTGATAGGAAAGGTCAGGAGAGGGTCTGAACCACAGGACCAGCGATAGGAAAGGTCAGGGGGTCTAAATCACATGACCAGTGATATTGCTAGGGGAGGAAAGATTACCCTAGGGATGAGATCTTGTTTTCCCCATTTTGTGCATTGCTAGGCACCCAGGCCTTCCTGCCCTGGTGCCCTTCTGTACCGGGCTCATCTTCCTCCGCTCATGTCTATCTAACCGTCTACCACATTTCCCTCCATAATTTTAGGGAGGACTTTGTTTTTTTATTGTAACAATCACACTTTGAAACATTTACTTTTTGCTAGGAATTATGCAAAGTAGTTCACCAACATAATCTAATTTAACCTTCTCTATTTGATGAAGTTAGCACCATCAGAAAAATTGACCAGTTGGTTGTCCGTCACACTGATAGGAAGTAGCTGATGCAGAATTTGAACCAGGGATTCCTGCCTTTCAAACCCCTGGTATTAACCAAGGTATAACCTCCTCAGAATGCTGTTTAGTTGGTGAAATGCATCTTCTGTGGAAATAGGATGCCTGCAATTTCAGATTTTCTGCCTTCCCAGGTTGTAACTACTTGAAACATTCTGGAATTATTAAGCCATTTACAAATTTTGCTCAGAGCTCTAAGGGGATGAATATAAGAAAAATTTTTTCTTTTAAGATTAAACCAAGCAGTAAAGAGCAAAATTTGGGCCTTCTAGAAGATTCTGAGGGAGGGAAAGCATAAAGTACTGAGTAAGCACACATTAGGTGATATTTCTGACATTTTAATATACAAAAAGAAATACAATAATTCAAGGTAATAAATCTAAGTATTTTCTTTATTCAGTAGATATATAGATAATCAGGATGATAAATTAGCCTCTGTTAAAGCCAGCTAGGGATTTTAAAGGCGTTTGTGGTGATAAGGCTTGTTGTAGAACATATATGGTATCATGCTACAAGTAAACTCTGAAAGGATGAAATTAAAATGTTATCTTACATTTTATAAATCTCTGGTTAAAGTAAAACAAATTAACTGCACTGGGATATCTCCCAAATTATTTCTGGAGCTGAAGCTAAGCTACAGGAGTTGAACTCTGCTTTTGGCAAGTCTTACTCATTCCCACTGGTAGGACAGGCAATCGTTCTGAGTTCTGGCCTTGCATTCTCTTCTTGTCTTCACCCTCATTCCCCCACTGCTGCTGTCTTTCCTGGTCCATGTGGCAGGTGAATGATAAGACTTGCTTATGGTTGGGAGTGATAAGACTTGCATATGTGTAAAATGTAGGGAGGGAAAATATAACAAGAAAAAAAGAGTGGATTTGATTCCTTTTTCTTAGATGGACAGAGGAAGAAATGTAGACATAGACACTATGTTTCAAGTGAAAAACCTGTTTCCCAAATCATTTATTTAATTCACCCAAACCGTAATTTCCTTTGGGCTGATGAGGCCCACTGTTCAAACCTCCTGCTTTTCTCATTGCGGGCATACCTGTAAACAATATAGAAATGAATGAATGAGCCCAGCTACTCAGGAGCTGATATTGTTATTACATTAGCCTAGAGATGGGGAAATAAGGGTTAATTCATAGGAAGGAATCATTTAAAAATAATCCATAGGATTGAACGATGGTGTTGTATCAATAGTGATTTCCTGACTTGGGCATTTATACGGTATTTATGTAGAAGAGTGACCTTGATCTGGAGAAACTAGTGTTTTGGAGATGATGGGACATAATGTCTACAAATTTCTCTCAAATTGTCCAGGAAAAGACAAAATAATATTGGCATATGTATGTGTACATATAGGTAGGAAAGAGTAAATGTGGTGAAATGTTAGTAGTTGGGGGATCTGGGTAAGGGGCTTGAGAGTTCTTTGGTATGCTCTTGCCATTTCTCTTTAAATTTGAAAATTTTCAAAGTAGGTTATTTTAAAATTTTTCTTAGAGAAACATAAATATGTTAAGAGTATATTTTACTTCACAAGGAAGTGAAGAGTAAGTCTGGACTTATTTCATGACTTTAAAATTTTTGACACATTTTACAAAGCTGTTTTCAATCTCAGATCTGTGCTGTAACATCATAATAAAACTGAGTATTCTAGCCAGAGCTCAGCATAAACAGAACCTTCCCTTGTTTTTTATTGGGTTTTTTCCTGTGGCGTTCTCTTCTCCTTCTTTCTTCCTCCCCCTTCAACTCCTCCCACCTGGGAAACTAAAATGAAAGGCCTCTGGGAATGCTGTTTTTCTTTTTCCTCCCCCTTTCCCAGGGAAATACACACTTTCATGGCAAGTCTTGTCAGTAGCTACTTGTACCTATACAGACTCCTCTATTTTCTATCCACTGCTCGCTCCCCAGTCAAATGTTCAGCAGGCCATTCAAAAAGAGGCTCTGTGTGCCTCAACCTGTCAATTAAAACCAATTCAGTTTTGAGAACTTGGTAAAGGACTTTCTCAAAACCTCTGGATAGTTCAGTGGTTCTCAATTGGAAGTGATTTTTACCCTCACTCCCACCCCCAGTGGACACTGAGCAATGTCTGGAGATATTGTTAGTTGTCACAGATGAGTTCTGGATATTGCTGGCCTCTAGTGATTAGAAACCAGGGATGTTGAGCATTCTGCGCTCCACTCCTGGGCTCTTGCTTCGTCTTTCCACACTTGCCGCCACCGTCACTGTGAGGGAGACTGTGCACCTATCTGCAGGCCGGCCAGCGCAGCAGCCAGATCAGTGCTAAGTTCTGGGAAGTGATAAGCAATGAGCATGGCATCCACCCTACTGCCACATACCACAGGGTCAGCAACTGTAGCTGGAGTAGATCAATGTGTACTGTAGCAAGACCACTGGTGGCAAGTTTGTGCCCCGCACCCCATGCTCATGGACCTGGAGCTGGGCACCCTGGACTCTGTGCACTTGGGGCACTTAATCTTCTGGCTGGACAATTTTGTCTTTTGCCAGAGGGGTACCAGGAGCAACTGGGCCAAGGGGCACTACAGAGAAGGTGTGGAGTTTGTTGACTTGGTACTGGAGTGTTGAAGGAGGCTGAGAGCTGTGACCTCCACCTAACCCACTCCCTGGGTAGGGGGCAGGGCTGGGTCTGGGACCAGTACCCTCCTCATCAGCAAGACAAGGAGGAGCACCCAGACAGGTGCATTAACACCTTCAGTGTGGCACCCTCGCCCAAGTTGCCCTACGATGCCACCCTCTCAGTCTACCAGCTGGTGGAGAACACAGATAAGACCTACTGCAGTGACAACAAGGCCCCGTATGACCTCTGCTTCAGATCAGTAAAGCTGACCACACCCACCTATGGTGACCTGAACCACCTGGTGTCAGCACCATGAGTGGGGTTACCACCTGTCTGCACACTTCCCTCGCCAGCTCAATGCTGGCTGTCAGCATAGTGCCCTTCCCCCACCTGCACTTCTTCATACTCATCTTCACCGCCCGTTAACCAGCCAGGGCAGCCAGCAGTACTGGGCCCTGACGGTCCCTGAGCTCACCCAGCAGATGTTCGATGCTAAGAACATGGTGGCCGCCTGCAACCCCTACCCCACTGCACTACCTGACAGGGGCCACTGTTTTCGGGGGCCGCATGCTTATGAAGGAGGTGGACAAGCAGATACTTAACATCCAGAATAAAAACAACAGCTATTTTGTCAAGTGGATCCCCAATAATATGAGAACGGCTGACTGTGACATCCCAGCCTGGGAGCCAAAAATGTCTACCACCTTTATCTGCAACAGCACAGCCACCCAGGAGCTGTTCAAGTGCATCTCAGAGCAGTTCATGGTCATGTTCTGGTGCAAGGCCTTCCTGCCCTGGTACGCGGGTGAGGGCCTGGATGAGATGGAGTCCACCGAGGCCGAGAGCAGCATGAACACCCTGGGGTCCGAGGAGCAGCAGTATCAGGATACCACAGCTGAGGAGGAGGGCAAGTTTGAGGAGGAGAGAGAGGAGGAGGTAGCCTAGAGCTATCTGGTACCCAGGAAAGTGTGGAAGCCATGAAAACTCTTCATTCACTCACAGCCTGTCCTCTGATAGCCCTGTCTCACTGTGTGCACCTGCTCTTCTGCCTGTCTTGATATCACATGCTGTACAGGCACCACCATTAAAGCATTTTCATAGTGAAAAAAAAAGAAACCAGGGATGTTGCTGAGCATTTTAAGATACAGAGCATAGCCCCCAACAAAAATGAATTATCTCACCCAAAATGTTCAAATAGTGCCAAGACTGAGAAATCCTGTGTAGACATCTGGTGAAGAGAGGGAGGGCTCATAGTGAAAAGTCGAAGCTGAAGGTACAGTGGCAAGCCCTGTGGAATGACACTGGTTATCTATTAGAAAGCACTTGTCTCTGGAGAGTTAAGTCTTTCATTAAATATTATGTGTGGGATCCCTGGAAGCCATCAAAGTCAGTCGAAGATTCTCAAGGATAAGCTAAAAGGTCAGGGCCTCCAAGTTGTCTCACGAGATTCTGAATTTGCAAACCAACAAGCAGCGTCACTCGTTGTTTTTTTTGGAGGAGGAAGGGAAGTTGTAAAAGCACGCAAATGTGCCCATGGTGACCCACAGGCACTCTTGGCAACATCCACAGGAGTGACCAACTTTGGAAAGAAAGGCATACGTGAGAACAGACATCTCTAAGAAAACCAAACTTACTCCAGCATGTTATACATGGATCACTCTGATAACATTGACAGTTCACATGTGCATGTTTCCTTTAATTTTACATTTCAAACAAACAGTACCTCCCTCATCCATGATAGAATCTGAAATATGCAGCGATCCGACTATATCTAGGAATTGGTGTCAGAGTTGAATATTTAGATTGGGGAGTAGGGGTTAAGAGTAGGATTAATCCTAGTTCACATTTTATCTAAGGAACAGCAGACTGGGTTTCTGACTCAGGACTGAGACAGTGAGTAGTACAGAAAGTATTCCATGGCTTGTAAACAGATGTGAAGCAGGGCTTCCTAACCTCAGTACTACTGATATTTGGAACCAGATGATTCTTTGTTGTGGGGCTGATTTGTGCACTGTAGCATGTCTGCCAGCATCCTTAGCCTATACCCACTGGATGCCAATAGCATACTCTCTTTGTTGTGCTGACCAAAAATATCTTCAGATTGCCAAATGTCCCCTAGGCAATAATGTCACCCCCATCCCCGTAATTTTATGGATTTCTTACACAACTTTTCTTCTCACGTTTTCATGTACAGTCTGCAGCATTTCCTAAATATGTTTGATAACAATCCCTATTTTTTAAGCCAGAGAGTCTTTGAAATTATAAACTTGTCTTCTTCCTCCTCTCAGGGAAGATAAATCATTACATTGTGGAGATCATCAGCTCTCGTTCTTAGTTACTTCCCCACCTATTTGTTTTGGGGTTTTTTAGCCCATCAGAGGAAGCCATACATAGATGGTCTGCTTTTCCAGATGAGTGGCATTAATTTGGCTTTTCAGTACATGAACTTCTGGGAAAGAAAGTTTCTTAAGTTCTGCCTCTCCATATCTCCTTTTTCCACTTTCCAAATCATCCTATGCCACACACACACATACATATAGAGACTCAATAGCAGGCTGAACTCTAAGATTGGTGGATCAGAGAACATTTAGGTGATACATCTCCTGGCTTGAGAAGGAAAATCAGTCTCAGCTCTTCTTCTTCAAAAAGGTCACTAACGATGGCCATAAACATTAGTAGTGGCTCCAAAGCATTGAAACTGGAGAAGAAATCTATCAGTAGAAGAAAGGGAAGCAAAATGAACCCAAAACACTGTCATCAACCTCAGAAATTTTATGATAGGACCTAAGCTCCAATGAAATATTGGACATTTCCCACAATGTTTAAACTTTATTTGATGGAAGACCACAGAAATTTTAATTAAAAGAAGAGATGCACATCAGTGCCCAGTGTCAAAGAGGTCTTGGTTCTTCACCAGGCAAGTGGGTGCCACTTTCCAGAATTAACTGGGACCTTAAATTACTAATGAACTATGTAAAAGCCCCTTTAAAATTAGAAATTGAGCCCTGGCCCAGTAGTTCAGTTGGTTGGAGCATTGTCCTGTGTACCCAAATGGTTGTGGGTTTGATTCCCAGTCAGGATTCATACTTAGGTTGCAGGTTTGATCCCTGGTTGGGGCACATACAGGAGCCAACCAATGGATGTTTCTCTGTCTCTCTCTAAAATCAATAAAAACATATCCTCAGGTGAGGGAATTAATTAATTAATTAATTAGAAATTGAGTTTTGCTTTTTACTTAATTATAAACTTACTGGTGATTCTAGATTATAAATTGGGCACATGCAAATCTGTAATAAGTAAGTGAGAAGACACAGCCACCAGTGAAAAGCTCACTTCTCAAAATAATGAACATTTCCATATCACAGTCACCAATCTTACATTTCTTGATGTGGCACACAAAGCTGCCCATCTGCTGTTGGCCAGGTAGATGTAACTGGAAGTGGAGAAATAATAACAAAGATCCCCATTTACTGAGCATCTGCTATGAGCCAAGCCCTGGGCTGGTAGTTTGTGTGCATTACTGCTAACCCTCATGTAATCCCTGCAAAATGGATCTTATTATGCAGGTAGGAAAACTGAGCTGCAAGGAAGCTAAGCAAGTTTCTTACCCAGCATCTTATAATCAGTAACCCTTGGATTCCAGACATGACTGACCCCCAATCCCCATACTTTCTCACTTCCTTTCTGGTAACGCTTTCAAAACTTTTAGAAATACTGATTTTGACGTGTGACACATAAAAGAAACAGTCTCTTGCCCAAGTGGAAACCAGTTGAGTGCTTCTCTGCATTTTAAAAGCCATAGAAGCTTAGTCCTTAGGATCTGAATGTTTCCCACGGGTTTTTAGCCAGGTCGCTGGTTTTGTTTATTTTAGTTATCAAAAGTAGGAGGTAGCTGAATATTTACAATTTTGAATAAAACACTTTTAACTTTGCACTTGGTTTTGAGTGATTTTTAAAGGAACTCAGAAATTGGGCTTGCTCACCTAGAGTTCCCAGACCAGAAGTCTGAAAAGGGTTGGCTTACCCCTGGACATTTTGGACATTTACAGCTCCCTAGAATGGTGTGACTTGGTACATCTGTACGGAGAGATCTGCTAGACTAAGAAAACTAGATCTTGCCCCAGCCAGGTAGCTCAGGTGATTAGAGCATCATCCCAATATGCTAAGATTGTGAGTTTGATCCCCAGTCAGGGAACATACAAGAATCAACCAATGAATGCATAAATAAGTGGATGTTTCTCTCTTTCTCTCTCTCCGAAAATCTTTTTAAAATTTTTTTTTAAAAAACTAGATCTTTCTAGACATGGCCTGATCCTAATATTTGGGTAACAATTATCCCCGTAAAAGAGAGGCGTGGGGGGGCTAGTTTCTAGAGAATGTGCAGACAGGTGGCAATTACTCCGTCAGATTCACTCTACAGTTACAAAATCTCAGGACTTATCCTGGTTCTGTAGTCCTGGATAGCATATACTTTTAGGGCCTTTTTCTAAATGAAAAAAAAAAAAAAACTTAAAGAAAAATCAGGGTGAATGTTTTAACACAATGTTTTGGAACAAAAGTGTGAGTTTTCAGTTTTCTGCTTTCAGATGTTTCCACTCAGAATGGAAATAGATAATACCTGGCCTAGATAGGACCCATCGTTGTCCATTATATTTCTTTGTAGTCTATTTTAAATCTGTATATCTACGTTTTCCCATGTGTCAAAGGTATCATTCTAAGGTGACATCTTTGGGGAGGAGAAACGTTATGTAACGCTCAGGGTATGTTGTGTCAGTGGCTCAGAGCCGAAGTTTCCATGCCGGTCTTGGTTTTGCAGGGCAGTGTAGCTTTCTGTGCTCCTGGTTGCTGCCATTTGCTATCTATTATCTTATATCATATTCTCAAATAACCTTCCTCTTAGACATCCCCAGTGCAGTATTTAGTTCAGTAACCATAAATTAAATATTAAACCACAAAAGTACTTAGTGTTGGACTGAATAGACATAGGCAATAAGAAAGAGCAACAGTTATTTATTTGGTTTACATAGTGAGCCAAGCATTGTGCAAAATGTTGACTTAATCCTTAAAAATTCTTGTGATATAAGTGGTTCTAGATTCTATTAGATATATTCATTCACTGATTCATGCATTCATTTTTGTATCCCATAAGTATTTGAGTGTTTTCTATAAGCCGGGCAATGCTCTAGCTGCTGGGGATATAGCAGCAAACAAAACACAAAAATCCTTGAACTCCCTGAGTTTACATTCTAGTTTGGTTGAGGAGCGAACCTATAAATAACATACAAAATAAGAAAGAGTAAGCTATATATTGTGAAGGTGATTAGTGACATAGATAAAACTAAATTAGAGAAGAGGAATAGAAAATAGCAAGGAAGAGGAGGAGAAACTGTAATTTGAAGTCGAGTAAGTCTCCATTGAGAAGGTGACATTTGAGCAAAGATTTGGGAAAATCTTTGAGAGTATTCCAGGGTCAGATCCAGAGACAGGAGTACACCAAGCATATGTTAGTGATAACAAGGAGGTCAGTATTGCTGTGAGAGAGGGGGTAGTATGAGATATGAAACAGAGATACAGTTGTGGGAGAGGAATGTAGAGGTATGCCTCAGGAGGGGAGAGGAAGGGGTAGAGCATTAGCGGGGCTTTTGCTATGCTCAGTGAAGTAGGAAGCCACTGAGGGAAGAGGGGGATTGAGTAGGAACATGAATTTGTCTTAAAAGAGTGATTCTGGCTTCTGGATTTAGAAGAAGCTAGAGGAGGAACAAATATAGAAGAAGGGAGACCATTGGGAAGCCACTGAAGTAACTCAGATTAGAATGTTCACAATGGAAGTGGTGAAAGTGGTGAGAGTCTGATGTATTTTTAATGCAGTGCCCAAGGATCAGCTGGGTGTTCGGATATGGGGAGCAAGAGAAAGAAAGGAGTTGGAATGAGGTTAAGTGCTGTGCACTGGCTAAGTGGGAGAATAGGCTTTCCATTGGTGGCAATGGGGAAGCCTATAAGAAGAGAGTTGCAGAGGAATACCAGGACTTCTGTTTTGGACATGTTTAGTTTGAGTTGCTTATTAACCATCAGTTCATACCTCTAACTAAACAAAATTGGGAAGAAATACTTGCTGTGTTAAGCACTGTGCATAAGATCACAAAGTAAAAGAGAGTACTGGTCAAGCCAGGACTGATTGATTCCAGAAGCAAGTTTATAACTATCACCTTCTTCTGCCTAAACTGTTGTGTTTCCATTTGAATAAATTACAGAGTCGTATGGGAATAACTTAAATTCACATGAAACCATCAAACATAATTTCAGCCACTTCTAATGCTGAAGCTTCCATGTTGTGAGCCATTTACACTGTAGTTAGTTTTTATCGCTTCTAGTCATCCTTTCATAGTGACACTTTTGAGCCATTTCTTTACCAAGAGATAAGCAGGGGGAGACAAGAAAAGCCACAAAGAACTTGAATAGTGCCTATTGACAGTGACTTGGTCTTATGTGAACTACCAATCCAGCGATGCAAAATTGGAGGATGAACATCTAATTTAATAATGCTTAAAAGGACCTTCCTCCCTCTCCGCCCCTACTGAGATATAGTTCTCTGGATACAAACCCAGCTATATATGCATATCTCAGTTCTGAGGTAGCATTAATATCTACCCAAAAGTAAATTGATCACATAGACTACCTTCCAAAAAAAGTTGTAAATTTTTTGGTGTTAAGATGATGAACATGTTGGCATGTAAAGATGTCCCTTTCGCATCAGATTGATGGAGAAAGGGCCAGGCAGGCAGAAAAAGCAAAACTGGAAATGCAGTTAAATGAACTCTGTCCTGGTATCTTTTAAATGACTGAATGACACATAAACTAGCTCTTTGGTAGGAGGAAGAGATTCAAGGGCTGGACATTGGTTAGGTACGTGAAAGTCCAGAGACCACCTGCATGGATTGCTTTTCTATAAATGCATTCCCAAAGGTGACTGAAGCTTCCTGGGTGCCTGTGACAGTAGCACAAGTCATGAGTGGGTGTTCCTAAGCACTGTCGTCTTCTAGCAGAATGACATCTCCAGGTAGACTTGAACCTTCCTACCTGGGCCTTCAGTCACAGTCCTCCTCAGAGTGCCAAGAAACTTTGGTGACCATTCTCACCAGCCATAGCTTTTCTGTGTATTACTTACTGAGACACTTCTTCATTTACCTTTGCAACAGCTGAGAATGGGGATCCTGGAACAAATATCTCACCCACAACACCCCTTGTCTTCCAAACTACCTTCGTAGATAATTCTGTGGCAATCACAGAGGATGGGTCCTTGTACCATCTTCACCCGTTTCCTGAAAAATGCCAGTATCATTCATTATTCTACTGAAGTCAGTTACAAATAATCATCATGTATAACACTGAAAGAGAAAAGAAATTGTATAAAAAGAGTCATTGTGTTTGGGAATGGGCAATTAGAGGGCTTGGCAGGAATAAGAGGGCCTGGTAATGCAAGATGCCTCAAGTTCCTGGGATGTAGCCACAATTGAATTCACCAGATGCTTCTGGTACAGATTCGCTTAGTTTTTGTTATCTGTCTTTATAAGTAGAAAAACTGTAATATTTACTTGAAGAACAAAAATAACCCCAATTCAGGTTTCACAACTTGCAAAGATAATCTCATATGCTGCTACATTTAATGTTAAAATTTACCCCCTCCCCATATAAAGTTGTTTCATTTTGAGGTTGGGAGGGGGCAGCTGTGCTTCTTAATTCTTGGAGGTAATGAAAGTTGGTGGTCACAAGCAAGCACTCTCCCTGCCTCCTTCTATTTGCCTGGCCCTGCCCTCTTCCTAAGGAGGCACATGCAGGGCCACCTGGTTGGCTATAGTATTGACAGCAGCCTTCCAGTGTGTGCCAAAAGCTGACATGTGGATTTAGTTCCTTTTCTCCTGCAGTCTTAGACCTTTGTAGCACTGCAAAGGCTGGGGGTGTCGGAGGCAACGGGGATGGGACAGTGGCCTAATACCCCATCCACCTGTGAGACTGTGACTCTGCATCTGTTTTCTTCCATGCTGTTTCCCGCCAATCTCATGCTTTCTCAGCTCCTTTTCATGGTAATAAGTGCCATGGTGGTCCTGGACATCAACAGCCATCAGGCGGGCCTGTGAGCAATGGCTTTATGCCCTGAAGTCATAGCCCTTGTTCCCTGGCAAAGCTTTCTCTCCTTCCTCCTAAGTCATTTTGGTTCCATGATGCCCCTTTTCAGAGTCACTCTTGTGCTGTGAGGAACTCTATAAAACATCCTTAAATGTGTCACACCCGCCAATAAGATGTTTTTTGACAAAGAACTGTGACCAGAGCAGGGAAGTGAGTGGTTATGTATTCAGTAATCATGATCAATGACGTTGAGTCTTTGTTTCAGGGCATTTAAGAAAAAACATAATAAATACACACGAGAAACAGAGCTCTTGAGATATTAAGTGTGAGCAAGAAATCATAAATGCAGAAAAGAGATGTGGCATTCCCATGTGGTCTTTCTTTTCCTTACTTGTTCCTGTCTTCTGTGGTTAGAAGAGACCGTGTGAGTGAGGGACGGTCTGTAAGAGTAGAAGGACACAGCTGCAGCGAAGGCATTTCAACATTTATGCCTGCTCTGTGCCGTTCTCTGTGACCTTGGGAAAAGGGAGCTCTTCAGCCACGCCTGTGGGTGAGATTTTGCCCGATTAAGTCCCTCCTTCACCAAGCAAATTCCTGTGTTAGGATGTTAATCTTAGGTTCCATTTGTTAACACATACTTTAAAAAATACTCACCTTTTTAACAGCATGTTAGGAGATAGCCTAAAAACTCCCCTGAACAGAATATTTAATCGTAGTGATAGTGAATGTGTTTTGATTTTTATACTGTTCAGCCAAAACACACAGAGCTGCCTACATACATTGTCTAACTAATTGTGCCCAGCTCTACTGAGTATAGATAATGGAGACTATTGTCTCCATTTTACAGAGAACATGCCTCAACTGAGAAAGGCTAAATCACTTGTCCCAAATGGCACCAACATAAAATGGTAGATGACACTCCAGCTTAGGTCTGATTCCAAAACCTATGCCTTGAGATGCTGGACCTCAGAGCAAGGGGAAGACAGCAAGCTGTCATTTCCTGTGCTCGTACATGCGCACCCAGCTCTTGGAATTTGTTCTTACCTGGCACATGAGAACGAGAGATCATTGCACTTACTCTTGTTCCTGCTGGTGTTTACTACATGTCAAAGCCAGAGGTGCGGAAGCTATGCCTGCCTCTTAGTCCCTGTTCATCCTGCCAACTGTCTGTGAGCATCACGGACTTGGAATAGGAAGAATAGCTGTCTGATTAGCTATGGTTCCTGAGCAACATAAGAAGGACCCCGGAACTGGTCACAAATCCCCAGTGTGATGAGCAGTGAATAGTGTTGTGTGCTAGGGACAAGAGTTCATGGTCCTGGGCCTTCATGTACTCCTCCCTCACTGTGAGCATGCTGTGTCTCCTTTGCTCTAGCACTGAATTTGTAAAACAAATAGAGGCTGAATTATATTTGAGATGCTGTGCAGCTCAGACATTTGAGAGAATTGTCTTTGGTGATTCAGCAGGCCAATATTTACAACCTGCCACCTTCCATTCATGACCACACAAAGAGCCCTTCACCAGTGATAGAAAACAATCATTTGCCTTGTGATGTTGGGCAGGCCCCAAAAGGTAGACAAACCCTGGAAAATGGTCAAGAGAAATTCAGGGAGGGTGTGGCATTGGCCAAAGGGAAATGTGGCCCTTTACCTATGTGATTGTATATTTGCTCTTCATGGTGCCTTTCTTCCCAGGGTACTAACAATGTGGCAGAGAAAGTATTAAAGTCAAAATACTAACTTTGCATAGCTGCTCTTTTCTTGGGAGACCAAGGAATTAGAGGTCTCTAAAAAAGTCTTCAGAAACACTTCTCTGAGATCCTTGCTTTCTGTTGGTACCTTGTATAAACAGAGGTGAGAAGCCTGTTCTCTTAACCAGACCCTTTCTTCGGTAGAGCACGAGGAAGAAAATGGTGGCTCAGAGGCAGAAGTGCCAGGTTTGAAGCTACCCCGCTGCTTCCTCTCTCTGTGAGCCTAGGCAAGTGATGCCATCCCTTTAATCTTCAGTTTCCTTCTCTGCGAAAAGGGGACCTAGCAGGGCCCCAAAGTTGACCTTCAGCCCCACTTCCCACTCATGGTGAGTTTTCAATAGAAGGTGTCCAGCATGATTTCTAATAGTTGTGCTCCAATGGATGGCATGCTCTTGGGGGGGCCTTTCTATGTCTAAATAATTTGTGCCAGGTCAGCTCAGCATTAGCACTGTGGGTCAGATTCTAGGTGGTTTTAGCTTTGTGACCTTTAGGAAAATGTGGCATTTAATTTATAGTACACTTCTTCTGCAATTGCTACAGGTGTCATAGGTTCACTCATTTCCATGCATATTTGCTGACTGCCTGCAGCGGGAAAGGCAGTAAATAAACCTGTGTGAGTTGCTGCTAGCTTTTTGCTGTGTGACAAGCCCATGGGGTTTTCCAGGCCTTGCATTGAGAAGTATTTGAAGCTTTGTTCCCTCAATCTATGTCCTTGTGCTCACTTTCTCTTTTCAGGTAGCAGTAGGTGCAGGCTGGTGTCCTTTTGTCTTTCCTGACAGAGTGATGCTCACACAGCACTCACTTCAGTCAGCTCTTTAGTTGGCAGAGGCAGCACTGAACCGTGGGTGCAAGCCTTGCATCGTTTCTGACAGCATACTTTCCAGATGAGGTTGACTTTGAGTTTTGTTAAACAAAGTTAAAATGAGAGTAGAATCAAGAAGACCTGGTTGTTATGAAAAGACACAACTAAACATTTTAAATGAAGTGATTTAGATGTTATTATCATATTGTGGAGCATCACAGGGAAAGGCCTTGAGTAATAATTAGCAAGGTCTCTTGTCTCAAAACTGAACTTTGACCACCAGTCTCAGAGTGCTGGTTAGCTGCCCAGTTGTCAAAAATCCTTAGATTGGGAGAGTCTTGACTGAATGGCTCTGGTATATAACCTTTCTTGTGGCTTGTCAGTGCTTCCTGATTTCTGTCTTGCTGTCAGCCAGTCCTGTGCTTGGAAATATGGGCTAGCTAATCAGCATCCTCTGAGACACATTCCATGTATACAGAGTCTCATGTATCTAGATCACTTGGAGATGAGAATCACCTAGATACATAAGACTGTGCCCAGACACAGTTAGGGCCCTCCTCCTGGACCATCTATTAACCCATGTTTAGTAGGCATCTGCTATAACCCAGCCATCCTGACCACACTCCATCCACCGTATTTCAGCCCCTCTGGGAAGCTCCCTTCTAGCCAGATTCTATGTGCATCCCTCGCCTCCACCCTCCCCTTCTTATTCCTCCTATGCATTCCCTACCAGTCCTGTGGTACTCTTCCATCCTCATTTGGATGCCCAGGTCCTCAGCAGCCTCAGCAACTCCAGGGATCTCCTTTTCTTCAGGTCTTCAGCCTCTCTCTTCCAGGCAGACACACTGGCGTTGTTTGCTGGCCTCTCGATGCCTGAGAGACTATACTCCTCAAAATTAGTGAAAGGCCAGAGACAGCGCACCAGACCCAAATCCACACCGGGGCTACCCCTCAAGAGGTGTACACTCTTGATAGAGGTTATGAGCGGACTGCCCATGCCTTGAGTTTTCTTTTCCCCAGAGGAGCTAAAGTGCAATGATTTCAAACTCTTAGACCTTAGTCCATGGCAAGTGTTAAAGCAACACCTGAACAAAGTTCCACATCTCCTTTGAAGGACCTCACAGAAACACAAGCTTGAGAGATCAGGCATCTGAGATGCAGACCTTGGTGTTTCTAAGTAACAAGCAGAGATTACATTGTTTGGGAGGAGTCTTGCTCCAAGTCAGGGTGGGGAAATCATTCTCCTAAACAACTAGGGTTGTTTCCCCAGAGGGGAAAAGTAAAAGTCACATTTCTATTCGCAAACCAGGAGGCTATTTTAACTGCAAATTTAAGGAATTAAATATCTTCCAGAGCAAGAATCCTCAGATATGTAGCCAATAAATAACATGTACTAGGTAATGCACTAAATGTAACTATCCTCTCAGTGACGCATGTCAATGCAAAGGTCAGTGCCTGGGAAAGGACTAGAAATGATCAGATGGAAATTTCCCTCAGAATATAAAAGCTGAAACCTGTGTTTATTTGATTATCAAAATCACAGCTTTCTTATGAAGTCATAATAGACCCATCCATAAACTGTTGGATATGAAAATTTCCATGAGCAGCTGCTTTTCTTCATTGGTAAGTTAGAAAGCACAAAATGGAAAGTGTTTTCTATCATATTGGATGCCTGGAGAATTTTCTAATTGCTTTTGGTTCCTAATAATTATAGGCAAATAATATGTGCAGTGAGCCATGCTGAAATACTGAGTTCTCTTTCCAAGTCAGTTACATTGAGGCCCCAAATAAGAAAAATGCACATAGGAATGAATGAGACCCAGCTCACCCAGATCATATATAATCTTTAAGTCAACGTGTTTAGAAACTTCTTCACTCATCTTCATTTTGTGGACAATAAGGTGTTGGTTGCACCTCAGATGAGTTGTCAGTGGTGTTGGTACTTTAACTCTTTTCACTGCGGTGTTACTATTCCTGACAGTTGTCTCTATGGTTATTGGGGTGATAAAAGGAGATAACACATTTCAAGTTTTAGAGAAGTGCCTGTCATGTAAGCAATGTGAGAAAGCTGTGCCTTTTCTAATTCTGCCTCTGAAGATTGCTGCCTACTTATAGGCTACCTCTTCGAATGACCGGTGAAGATAACTAAATCAGTATTTCTATCAACTCCCCACTTCTTCTCGATATTAAGGGACAGTTTGTTTGTACTGTTTCTATATTGTAATGACTATTGCTAAGCATAGACTTGCTTTGAGTTCACCCATGTGCATCTGGTTGCTCAAAGACAACTACGTCTGTGTCTTCACTCTAATAAAGCAAATGTTCCCATCCATGAATCTATATCCTTTAAGCCCATCTTATTTTCTACAAATAAACATACTCTTGACTCCCAAACTTGTTTTTCCCATCTCCATAAATGTCATTTATCTATCCAGTTGCCCATACCAGAAACTTGGTAATCATCCTTGACTCTGCCTTCTTTTCTCCACCCACAGCTGAGTGTATATGTGTGTGTGTATGTACATATATATCCACCAACCTCTGACTCCAACACAGCACCTTAATCTAAGCCACCATCACCTCTTGTCTGGACAAATGCAGTAACTTCCTGAGAAGGTTTCTTGCTTTCAGTCACACTTACAGTCCCACCCATCATTCACTCAGGAGTCAGGGTAGAATTTTTGAAACAAAAATGAGACCATGTCTTACCCAGACTTAAATCTGCAGTGATTTCCCATTGCATGCAGAATAAAATCCAAATACATTGTTATGATATATGAGCTGTGCATGCTCTGACCCCAGGAAATGTTTCAGGAAGCCCTCTTCTAACCACTCCAGACTGTTCTTTTATAACAGCACAATTAGTAAGCATAGATTTATTTTTGTCATTACTTGGTTAATGCTGCTCTCCTTCACAGGTCTGTAAGCTTTTATCAGGGCAGGGATTGTATTATCAGTTTTGTTTGTCATTGTATCCCCAGTGCATTGCATAATTCTTGGCATTTAGTATGTGCTCAATAAATGTGAAATAAACAAATGAACTCATCCCAAACTCTAATTGTGCCCTTATATTATTTTCTTATCAAAGTAACATTTTTAAATATTAAAATTAGTTACTAATAATGGGGAATATCTGCGTGCAAGTCATCAGATCATTGGCTTGTGGGAAGAGTTCTAGGAACTTCATCCTAAAAGCCTTCTAGAATTATATCTCAAAGTCTTAAAACACTTTAGAACACTGTAGGTTGATTGATGGATATTTTGATTTTGGTATAGATATTCAAAGTGTGCTTCTTCCTTCCACACTATCTGCGCTATTAAGATTTCCAGAATGACTACTCCAAGTTATAATACTCAGAAGATGAGAGCCCAAATGAAAAGAGCAATGCATCCATCTATTCAAATAAAAAGTTATTGTCTCACCTGTTAAGATATACATTTTAAATCTATCAGCTACTATTGAAATTTTAATAATGGTTTGTGTTTCCTAGAAAAACATGTCTGGCAAGCTTATGAATGGTATAACTTTGAGTATGCTTGGTTGGTAATAGTGGTTGAATTGATACTAGGCTACATGTTTTATATAGTCCTATTTATCTATGAGGCATAAAAGGGCACTTTAGTAATTTAAGTTAACAAAGTCACAAAGTTAGTGGAGGGAATAAGAAATATTGAATGAGGAAATGACACTTGAAATCTGTTTTCATTGCATTTTCACATTCTCCTTCATTCTTAAACACATTTACCTCTAAAAAGCAAGAATGTTATATTGGGAAATAATGTGTCTTGAAAACCTGAGCCATCAAGCTTATGATCCAAGTGGTAATGACATCTGTGATTGCTAATGAGGCAATGGAAAGTGAATATCTCACTGCACTCACTAGGGCAGCCTATTGCCTATTCTACAAGAAGCTGTCATATCAAATTTTTGTCCTGACTCCCTGGGCACTTTGATTCTTAAACCTTTCTGAGAAACCTAATCTGAAATCAAAGTCAGATTTCTTAGACGTGGTCAGACAAGGTCACATTTAAAACAGTTCAGTGAACCTGCAGACCAAAGTTGAAAGGTAATGTCTCCCTCGCAAAATCAAGAGTTTATCCTCTGAAAAATGGTGAAGAGCTTCCTTAAATCATTTAATTAGGAAATTGGACACAGTTGTATTTTGGAAATGCAGCTTTATCTAAATCAGTGACTCATAAGGCATTTTGTTTAAGAAATATCTTGGTCAGAGACTGCATGAAATGAGATGTGAAAAAGAAGTCCTTATTCATATAGTAAGAGCTCTTTAAGTCAGAATTACATGGCAATTTCAGGTCTTTGGCCTTCATTCTTGGCTTAAATTATCCAGATTTACCCACTCTCTTGAGGGACCCAAAAACAATACACAGGATTGCTGCTATAATGCGATGGACATTTTCCCCCCAATGCTACTTTCTTTCCAGGTTGTGCCTTCAGACATCATCCAAAATGGCACTGGAAAGGGGGTGGGGATGGTGATTTTTGTTAGACGTGATCTTAACATCTCACAACACACGTTTTTATCAAACTCCATGTGATTAAAAAAAAAAACAACAACAACCTTGCCATTGCTTTATATTTCAGTGTTCTGTCTCTTGTGGTCGAGGGCATAAGCAACGAAATGTTTACTGCATGGCAAAAGATGGAAGCCATTTAGAAAGTGATTACTGTAAACACCTTGCTAAGCCAAATGGGCACAGAAAGTGCCGAGGAGGAAGATGCCCCAAGTGGAAGGCTGGCGCCTGGAGTCAGGTGAGCAATGCTTCTCCTCTATGACTGCTTCGTTTCCTTCGGGCACATGGCTGAGACCAGCGTGTTGGCTTGTGTTCCTGTGCCTGGTTTTGGTTTCTCAGAGGGGAGCTCGGGCACTGGGAGGGAAGAATCTTTATGCGAGGGTACTTACTAGCTGTGGAACCTTGGGCAAGTGCCTTCAGCCCTTGGCACTTTGAATACTACCTGCAGCAGAGCGGTTGTGCGAGTTAATTCTGTGGTAATAGACAGAGCTATCAGATGTCTAGCACAGAGTAGCTGCTCAATACTTTACCGATGGCATTTGTATTATCATTCATTACTTAGAAAACCACTCATTCAGATTGCAGTGAAGTTGACTATAGTCACCTGGCAGGAAATGAGTCTGGATTTACTGTTGAGGTTCTGAAAGAAAGGTCTGTCAACATAAAGTATTAGAGATTATTTCTTTGCCCATTTACTTGTATACAAGAGAGGTGGGGGACAGAGGGGTAGTTCTCTGTCATTTTCTAGTTAGGCAACCTTCAGTGATTTCTTTAACCTTCCTGAGCCTACTTCATATAATTCTTATGAGGGTTTAATGCAATGATGAATGCCATGTGCTTGAATCTCATAGGCTCTCAAGAATAATAATTTGTTTGGATAAGTGTGATGTGTGTATCAGGGAAAGGGTGTTAGTACCCAAGAAACTGATTATGGTTAGACTCTGCTAATTCTAAACATTTAGGAATTTAGTCAGAAATTGGGTGTGAGAGTTTCCCTGCTACATTTAAGAAGAAATTTTCAAAACTTCTATTTACTTATAAACAACAGATTCCTGTTATAAAGTCACTGGCATCTAGTTCTTAAAGTAAATCTCATTACAGCACACTTGTTCATTTTCTCAGAGTGGTTGGAGGTGCTTACTTAAAAGTAATAAGGCTGAATTTCTTTTCATATCTTCTGTATTTAATGATGCTACTTCTCTCCATTGCTTTGATTCAAGGAGGTCTGAGTAAATTTGTGGTTCTCCCACACAGTGAAGAACCATGCAGATACTCTTTAGAATCAATTTTTAAAAACTACAACAACAAACAACAAACCTAGGTTAAAGGTTGGTGGCCTCTGGACTGATTCTTCCAGAGCCTACATCTTGATCCCTAAGGCCCAAAGAAGCATTGGGCATCTGTATTAACATGAGAAGGAACCGATTTTCTACATGGCTCATAGAAAATTCCTCTAGAAATGCGCATTTTTCTTAAGTGCTCTGAGCTGGCATCGTTGTCCCCAATACCTCCCAGCTATCCTCCACTTCTCTGCATCATTCTCCAGCAGAAGACTCTGATCCTCTCAAGGCTTTTATGGTAATAATCATGTTTGTTTTTGTCTTTGTTTTAATTTAATCCTCAAAGCATCTGTGCCCAGGCAGAGCTAGTTCCTCCTTTGGTTTCCCTGAGGGATGCACTTTCAAGGCGGTGTTTCTTACTAGTCATCCTTAATATTTGTCTAAGTGACTGCTGTCATCTCCACCTTCTAGGCCTTTGATTTTGGGAGCTATTCAAGTCATGTAAAAGCCCAGAGCTAACCTTAGTTAGGAAACCACACTAATTAGCTTGTTCTCTTGTAGACTTTCATGCTCTTACTTTTCTTTTTATCCCTTAGCTTCTACTTATCTGTATGCATCTTGCCCTGAATATTAAGTTTACAGCATGTAAAATGATGCTCATTTTAAAGTCCAATTCATTGAATAAAAAGACGATCAAAAGAATCTTTCTCTCTTTATTGGTAAACACAGAGTGGGTTTTCCTGCAGTATCCTTTGGTCTTGATGGGAACTCTAAAATTGCTCACAAAGCTGTGATGATTCGGTCTGAACCCTGACTTGTTGTTTTCTTTTTTTTCAAACATAAGGGAACAGAATTTTCAGAATACCTCCCCAGAAAAGACCATACCTGTTAAAGTAATTGCTTAGAAAAGACTAGTTACTTTTGTAGCAGATGCAAGTAAGCACAGTTATGTAATTGTCTGTGGCCAGCTTTTAAAATGCCCTGATTTGATATGCAGAAATGAATTATATATAAAAGCAGACAAAACAAGGTGCTACTTAGGTAAAATCCAATTTGTGCAATTTAGAAGTATACCTAAAAATAATCAGACCCAGTGGTTGATGGAGAAAGATGGTCTGCATGATTAAAGATTATTGGCTTACTAATGATCTGGTAGTAAACAGAAATATTCCTAGACAGTGATATTAAAGCAAGTATCCATTTGCACCAAATTCAGAAGATTTTACATCTGGTCCCTTTGTTTTCTGCTGGTAGCTATTTTCTGGTCATTTCTTCTTCAAGGTAGGAATAATAATTAGTGCAATTTCTCATCATGTCAAAATGTCTGATGATACTAAGATATATAGAATATTGAGACAGGAGACTAGGGTAGCTGTACTAATCTCATAGTCTCTCCCTTAAAATTGGTGTTTTGAGATTTAAAGTGAAATGTTTTATTTAACCTACATCTTTTGAGAATCTTGAAAATATAAAGGAAATTTCTGCAGAGAAAGGAATGCTTTTCTTGAAAAACATCCTCACTATAGTTTTAAAGCATTTTTTTCAAAAGTTCATGTTCAATTTGTTTAGATGATTTTGATCAAGAGCTAAGGTTAGATGCCTATGAAATTTTAAGACAAACATCAACAACAAATTCCTGATTCAACTCTGTTTTGTCACAGCACAAAAACATTCCAGAGTTACTTTCTTTTATTTTACCTTATCCTATTCCTATCAGAAGACTTTTTTAAAAAATGAAGATCAGAAATAAAAAGAATAACTGATTAAACTAGAATTTATCAGTCATGAATATATTCAGTGGATGCATCATCAACCCTGAGTCACCTGTCTTTTTTTACTCTTTACCATCCCAGTGGTCAGGATGGCCCTAACAATCAATTGGAATGCCATGACTTAATTAATAACCCTTGTTTTTCCATCTTACTGATACAAAACATAATGCTGTGCTTGCAATCAGTGGTGTCTTAGATTTAGGGAAATAATTCATTTCTTCAAGCTCTTCAATTTAGCTTCAAAACAGAAGCTGGCAATTGCATTATGAATCTACTAGTCATTTTGGGTTAGGACTCTTATCTCTTTTTTTAGATTTGTTTATTTTTAGAGAGAGGAAAAAGGAGAGAGAAAGGGAGAGAAACATGTGCAAGAGAAACATCAATCAGTTGCCTCTCAAACACCCCTAAATGGGGACCTGGCCCCTAACCCAGGCATGTGCCCTGACTGGGAATCAAACTTTCAGTCCGCAGGCCAGCGCTCAATCCACTGAGCCACACCAGCCAGGGCAGGACTTTTATCTTAACTGCACTGAGAACAGAACCTGTGGTGTCAGATTCCGAAGTATTCTGCAAATGTTTAAGGGAGAAACATAGCAAATATGTAGCTTGTGTCTTTTGAGAAATCAAGGAAATCATGTGCATATGGTCAGTGAGGAGAAATAGAGCTGCTTTAAAGATAGATGCGTGCTCTCATGACTGTGTTTGTGTTTGAACTATGAGCATTGGTGTTGAATTGTTTGCATACAGGTTTCTCACCTGCACCGTAGCTGACATTGTGCAGAAGGCTGCATTCTGTTAGCAACATATTTTAAAACTGGAATCCACAGTAGCTATAGTCAGTACATTGCCTGGGACAGAATTTACTCTGTTTTTTTATTTTTCTTGTTTTGCTTTAGTTACAGTAATTATCTCTGTTCTTTGCTTAATTTATTTGTGGAGTACCTGCCTAAAAGTTTACTAAAAAATACAAAAGGTATTTTATGTAAAACACTTAGCATAGAGATAGCTCCCAGCCAGGGTAAGTTTGTACCCCTTGGGACATTTGGCAATGTCTGGAGACAGCTTTGGTTGCCACAACTTGGTGGAGGAAGGGAAATGCAACTGACACCTTGTTGGTAGAGCCCAGGGATGCTGCTGGACTTCCTGTAATGCACACGACAGTCTCTTAACAAAAAGGAATTATTAGGTTGAGAAACCCTCTTTTAGAGACTAGTACATAGTAAATGCTTAGTAAAAGTTTGCTGTTACTGTTGTTACTATTTTTATATTATTATAGCTGGTTCATATAGTTATTTTTCAAGTTAGTATCTCCTTTAAAGAATGTGACCACAGTAATACTGGAAGAAAGTATCTAGAATTCTTTCCAGGGTTTCAAGTATATATTATGATTCCTCAAGCCTCAGAACTTCCACAGCAATTCTTTTTATCTGTGGAAGTAAATAAGCATCAAGTCCCGTCCCCCCATTTAAGTCAGTGAGTTCTGCATAGTAGCTCTGCACAGCAGGGACTACAGAGAGATGAAACAGCTCCCGGCTCAGTAGTTCGGAACTAAAAACATCTACTTTCAAACCTGCACAAATAGACTGCCATGCAAAATGATGGCTGTGGGGAACACATAAATAGAGACTGCTCAACTTTTTTTTCTCTACAAACTAACCAAAAGATGTAGTAAGTAAAACCAGAAGAACTAAGCAATCTCAAGTATACATGCCACCCCCATCACCACCTCCAGGGTCATGCAGAGGTCTTTTTAATGCTGTTTTATTCATGGGGTTTCTGCACAAATGTCTCAGAATTCACCAGGCAAGCCTGGCTGGCTGTGTATGTAAATTGTTGTATCCCCTGAGACAGCACACGGGGAAAACTGGAGCCCAGACGAGGCGCTGAGGCAGTGCACTTCATTTTGAACAAAGATTCTGGTGAATACAGGATGCAGAAAGTCAGAGCTTGTGCCTCATTGTGCATTTAAGTCATGTCAAAATATTTTTGCGTCATTTCAAAGCTGGCTTTGACATTATAGAAATCAGAAGCCACAAAGATATGTTATGTAATTGAACTTTGCTGTGTCTTTATTTGCCTTTTTGAAAAAGTATCAAACATTGTACGAAGAGATTTTTTTAAATGTGGCATACTTAGGGCTCTTAATACCTTGTCTTTGTTCAACCATAAGTAATTTACTCAATAATGATAGCATTAAAAAGAGGTTTCATTGACTTAGAGTCTGAATAGTATACACTCTAAAAGTCTTTAATGTTGTTTCCTTTTTCTTTAGTCTATTAAAACATTGTGAGTTTTTGAATATATATCAGCCCTGTGCCCAACTCAAATTTATGTAACTGTTCTTTTTCTTCCTTTGTGTTTCCATTTGGATACATTGTTCTGCACATGTACAGTTGTATATTTTCGACTCCAAATTCAAATAGCCAAAGGGTTTTTTGGGTGCTATTTGTTGATGATGAGTGTTTGAATGTTTCTGCCATTTGTGTGGTAACTCTCCGATGGTACTGTTCGTTCATTTTCAGTGTAACTGGTGGGGAATACTATGCATGCGGCTCCCGTAGCATTATATGACCATTCTCTGTAGATAGGCAGTCTCTTGTGTCCAGGCATTCCCTGTTCTACCAGGATATGATGACTTTAAAAGTCTGGTGTTTTGTGAGTCACAAAACAAATTAATTTTGCCTTCAACCAAATTAATACAATTAAACCCAAACAATAGCAGCTATGTTGCTCAAAATATCTCCTCTCTTTAGCTAGTTTTGATGTGAACATTTGAGCTCCTGCCTGGCTTAGACTCATCTGAAATGATATGATTTCCCGAGCTGCCTATGTTCTTGAAATCTGAAATGGCAAAAAAAAAAAAAAATTAATATTCAGCAGAATTCGTCGGGTATACTTCATAATAAATTTCCATTAGCTCGGGGTGAGATGAGTCCTACTGTAGGTTAATTGGACAAATTTTTTTTTTTAACTTAAAAGAGCATGATTCTATTCTTTATTAAGACTTCCTCTTAGGCATATGGCTTTAACGTATGTCAAACTTGTTTTCTCGATGCCAGACAAATTCATGGGGGCTGCGCCATCACAAAAACTTGGTAAAAATTTTAACTAGCTAAGTGTAATAATATGCTGTTTTTTTCAGTCAAAGGATGCCTTTAGTTTCTGACTGTCAAAGCCTTAATAAAGACCATAATTTTGAGCCTGACCATAAGCAAGATTAAAAAATGCAGCAATGAGGAAATCATTTAAAAATTAATTTAGAGGAAAGTTAATTGCAGATTTAATATGGGGTTTTACAACTTAGTCAACAAATGCTTCAGCCTGATTAACAGTATTTTTCAAGAGCTGAAGCATTATGCCTAAGGAAATGGTTTTTCATTGTCAGCTTTTATTCTTATATAGTCATCTTAGGCTGTAGATAGACAAAAGTACTGATGAATTCAATAGTTTAGTAAAAATTCCTATATCTCCAGGAATAGGAGCAAGAAACGGAAGAGACTGGAGAAAATACTTCTACTTACAAGGTCCTAAAAGCTTCAGTGATTTACTTTCCGTGGGTTATACTTTTAACCTGCCAAAAAATTATTCTTGTAGAGTACTGTAACTCCAATTTTCAAGAGCCTCAAATCCTCCAGGATAAAAATTATTTGGGATTTTTATTTCGCATGGCAGCTCTATTTCTAGGTTGTACTAAATGTTTCCTAATGATTTCTCCCAACCTCTTCAACCATAAATGTTTTGGTAACTTGAGAGATTCCTGAAACTCGAATACCTTCCTCACTCACCAACACTGATAGGCAGTGAGTTTGCAGATTTAAGACCTTACTTCGGGTCCGTTCATTGGAAATTAGAAACCCCTTTGATAGCTGTGAAAGGCATTGGATTAAGGGTACATTTCTCAGCTTTGTGACTCCCCCCACCACTCACACACACACAAACACAGTGGCCCAAAGCTTCCACTTACACACTTTTGTCTTCTTAGTGCTCTGTGTCCTGTGGCCAAGGCGTGCAGCGGAGAAATGTGGGCTGTCAGATGGGAACTCGCAAGGTATCCAGCGAAACCGAGTGCAACCCCTACACCAGACCAGAGGCGGAGCGCACCTGCCAAGCCCCGCTGTGTCCCCTCTATGCTTGGAGGGCAGAGGAATGGCAAGAAGTAAGTACCTGCCAGGCATTTTGCTCAATCCCCTTGCTATCATCACATCCATCCCCTGTGAAGCCTTCAAGCACAGTGACAAGGCTGGCTCGCTCCCAAAGGTTTGTGGTCAGAGGCCGGCAGTTCACTCCCACCGGGCTGGGACACCTCCTCCTTTTTGCACAATTCCTCTGTCTGCGTCCTTGAATGTTTCTAGTCCGGCTGCCTCCAGAGAAACTTTAACAGGCATTAGGCCAAATGCATGCAGATAACTGTCACAGGAGGAGGGGAAATGGACAAAATGTTTTAAATAGATGTGTCCCAGATTTGGTCATTCCATGGCAGACAGCCACAGACAGACTCCAGGTAGGACTGTATTCCTCCCCCTTTCAGGCCTTACCGTCAGGAGGCAGGAGTTCATTGGAAACCCTGATTAATTAGTGAATTATTTCAACATTAAAAAAATGATGGAATCTGAAGAATTGCTCTGTTGATGCAGAAATAGGTAGAACTTGTTTTTCTCCCGTTTAATTTTTAAAGAAAATGGTAATGTTTATTGTTAATGTTTTGTTAAAGAATATACTAACTGTCCCTATGGAAAAGTCTGGCTTAAAAGGTAAGACATTAGTAGGAGCTAACCTCTGTATCCAGAACAGAAAATTCAGTTGTAGAAAAGGCGGAAAAGTGCTTTAGGAAGCAAAACTATGTCCACTGATATTTGAATAAAATAGGAAATGCATACTGTTATTCACAATAGCTAAGACATGGAAATAACCCAAGTGTCCTTCAGCAGATGACTAGATAAAGAAAATGTAGTAAATATACAGTGGTAGGCAAAAGTAGGTTTACACTTGAAATATAAGTAAATAATACAATAATTAACTAATAATAATATATAATAAACTCTGTTTCACATGAAATACAAATAAATAATACAATAATTAATAAGTAATAACACAAGAATAAACTCTGCGTTTTACATACTCACAACTGTAAACCTACTTCTGCACAACCCTGTATCTACAATGGAATACTACTCAGCCATTAAAAAGATGAAATATTGCCATTTGTGACAACAGGGTTGGACCTTGAGGGTATCATGCTAAGTGAAGTAAGTCAGGGGGAAAAGTGCAAGAATCATATGATTTCACTCACATTTGGACCATAGAACTGAAAACAATGAATTAATCAAACAAACAAGAAGTAAACTCATAGACACAGACAACAGTAGGGTGGCTATGAGAGGGAAAGGTTGTGGGGATGAGGAAGAGGGTAAAGGGGATCAGATATGGTGATGGAAGGAGACTAAACTTCAGGTGGTGAGCATATAATACAGTACACAGATGCCAGATTATAAAGTTGTACACCTGAAATTTATATAATATCATTGACCAATGTTATCCCGATACGTTTAATTTTTTAAAACAGTATATTCTGTAAGAGGTTTGGGGGTACGAATAATAAGACAGAAACTTACTACCAGGAATAGTTTTAAGAACAGGGGTAAACTGTGCCCCATGTGGTCCTAAGTGCTTAATGTTCACCAACTCACTTAATCTTTATAACCACTAGGCAAAGTGGGCATTATTATTATGACCCCATTTTGTGGTCGAGGAAACTTAGGTTCAGAGAGCCAATGTCATTTGTCCAAATGTTACATACTTAGCAAGTGGAAGAAGCAAGACTCGGTCCTGTGTTTATGCTCTTAAACCACTATGAGATACAACACTGTATTACTTTTTTTTATTATTTTACACAAGTACTGTGGCATTTCCACTTTTTTTCAGTTTTATTGAATATAATTGACATAAAGCATTGTATTCATTTTTGGTGAAAGCATGATGATTTGATATATGTGTATATTGCAAAATAATTACCACAGTAAGTTATAGTTAATATCCATCACCTCACATACTTACGAATTGTTTTTCTTGTGATGACAAGTTTTATGATCTCCTCTCAGCAAATTTTAAATATATGACGTGGTATTGTTAACTATAGTTACCATGCTGTGCATTACATCCCCAGGACTTACTTATCTTATAACTAGAAGTTTGTACCTTTTGACCAGCTTCTTCTCTGTCTTTATAAGTTTGGTGTTTTAAATATTCTACATATAAGCAATGTCATACAGTTTTTGTGTTACACTGTCTGATTTATATCACCATAATGCCCTCAAGGTTCATCCATGTTGTTGCAGATGGTAGGATTTCCTTTTTGTTTTATGACTGAATGATATTCCATTTTATATACATATATAGACAGAGAGAGAGAGACCATATTTTCTTTATCCATTAATTCATCAGTGGACCCTTACGTTGCTTCCATATCTTGGCTGTTGTAAACAATCCTGCAGTGAACATGGGTGCATATATCCTTTTGAGTTAGGGATTTTGTTATCTTTAGATAGATACCCAGAAGTGTGATTGTTGGATCATATGATTGCTCTGGTTTTAATTTTTCGAGTAACCTACATACTGTTTTCCATAATGGGTGCACCAATTCACACTCCTACCAACAGTGCACAAGGGTTCCCTTTCCTCCACATCCTCACCAGCACTTGTTATTTCTTGCCTTCTTGATGATAGCCAGTCTCACAAGTGTGAGGTGATATCTAGTATGGTTTTGATTTACATTTCCCATATGATTAGTGATGAAAGCACTGAATCCTAGCCACTTGACCATCAAGGAGTCCATCCCTGATGATTAGTGAAGTTAAGCACCTTTTCATATATCTGTTGGCCATTTTTATGTCTTCTTTTGAGAAATGTCTATTCAGGTCCTTTGCCCATTTTTAGTTTGATGTGGTCCTACTTGTCTGTTTTGCTTTCATTGCCTTTGGTTTTGGTGTCAGTCCAGAAAATCATTGCCAAGGTTGATGTCAAGAAACTTACCCCCATGTCTTCTCCTAGGAGTTTTATGGTTTCAGGTATTATGTTCAAGTATTTCATCCATCTTTAATTGACTTTTGTATCTGGTGTATTATTGGGGTCCTGTTTCATTCTTTTGCAGGTAGCTATTATCCTAACACCATTATTTAAGAGACTATCCTTTACCCTTTGTATGTTCTTGACTCCTTTATCATAAATTAACTCATATATATGTGTGGGTTTATTTCTAGGTACTCTATTCTACTCCATTGATCTGTGTGTCTTTTTTATGCCAGTACTGTACTGTTTTGATTACTATAGCTTTGTTGTAGGTTAAAATCAGGAAGTGTGATACCTCCAGCTTCATTCTTCTTTCTCAAGATTGCCTTAGTGGGTCAATTTCCATACAAATTTTAGGATTTTTTTATTTCTGTGGAAAATGCCCTTTTGTCATTTCGATAGGATTGCATGGAATCTGTAATGTGGACATTTTAACAATATTAATTCTTCTAGTTCATGAACACAGAATATCCTTTTATTTATTTGTGTTTTCTTCAGTTTCTTTTGTCAGTGTCTTGTAGTTTTCAGTGTACTGATCTTTCACCTCCTTGAATAACTTTATTCCTAATTTTATTTTTTGATGCAGTTTTAAATGGGATTTTTTTTTTTTTTTTTTTTTTTTAGAACTTCAGGCTTCATATATGTGGGGATTTAGCCTTCCAGTCCTGTCATTCCCTCTCCCTCATCCTCCTGATGGTCCCAATGTTTGTAGTCATCTCCTTCTTTGGGCTTTCACCTTCTTTCTTCCTTCCACCTCCTCTCTCACCCACTCACTCTGCTCCATATTACCTGATACCTAGTTGGGGTAGGTATGTGTCTTGACTTTCCTCCCTTCATCTAGTGACAGTTTGACCTGATGTCAGTGAGCATGCCAAGGCACAGCCTCAGAGCTCACTGAATGGGAGGTGCTGGGTTTCCCCAGAACCCCTTTATGGGAAATCCTCTTCCTCTTAGCAGTCCTTGGCAACCAGCAGAGCTCTTGTTTGCTTTCTGAGTGTGTACTTTCCTCTTTTGCTTCCCCCGGGAGATTATTAAAACTCACCTGTTTGTTAACAAGATGCATAGCAAGGGACACAGCAAATGACACCCTCCTCTTTTTGAGAAATAATCCATGCATCCACCTTGAGAAGTACAAGTTATGCATACATAAAATAGCATTATCAACATATTTTATACAGCCACCCATGCTGTTTGCCTCGCAACTCCGGAAGTGCTGTCTCCATAGGCTGCAATGCCAGGGGCATCCACTAGAGTTGTGGAGTGCAGTGGCCCTACTACTTACTGATGATGATTTTTTAAAATCATACATCTTATTGTTTATTAAGCTGTGGACTGAGCACTATGTGGAGAACCTTATTTAGCCTTTTCCATAACTCTCTAATGTAGCAATTAGATCTTTATCCTCACTTAAAGATGAGGAAACTTGAGGCTTAGATAAGTTAATTCATCCAAATTCATGCATTTACTAGGTAATGAGGCTGGGATTTGAAGCCCAGCAGCCTAATCTCTGGAACACATGATCTGAATCTATATTCCCCTGCCTTTTGTATACCGAAGTTGAATAATTTTATTTCCCTCTTAATGGCTTTTGCAGCCACTTACTGCAGAGTTGGCATCAAAGTAGAGTTCCCTTGACTGGGTGGCCACCCCCACTTGCTTCTAAAAATAAAATTCTTGGTCCAGTTGGTTGATGACCAGGCCTTAAGCCATGTGGTTGGGCACGGCTGGGGTAGGGGAGTCTTGATGGTGCTGGACACCTCACTGGACCACTTTTGTTTATAGCAAGGCTTCTTGACTGTGTGGGCAGAAGGGACATCAGTGTGCCTTCATGACAGCTCAGGGTAGAGGCTGGACTTTCAGATGCAGGGCAAAATAATTGAAGAATAGAAAAATGCTCTATCCAGACATTAGTGTCTCATTTTGCTTATGCCCTAGAAGTATCCCATTGTTAACAAAAGATCATTCCATGGGTGGCTCTGGGAAATCTACTTATCTCTGGGCTCCAGGTAGCTTATCTGCTAAATGGAGATTATACAGCGATCTTTGTTGAAGGGATTGAAGGGTCATACTGAGGATTAAGTGAGACTAAGTGAGGGGGTTCCACATATTTTAGATCTTCTACCAATGCTGCTTCTCTTCAGCATAGTGGCTTCTTGGTGGAGAGTTCAGATGATGACCAACACTTCAGCTTAGCCTCCATTATCACAAAGTTGGGCTGCCAAGTTTAGGCTGGATACATCGCCTCTTGGTGATCAGTTTTAATGCTCTTGAGGCTGTCTGAATTTTTAAAAAGAAAAACAAATACTTTTTAAATTTACAGTCATAAAGGATTTACTTATTAATAGTATTATAATTTGACTTAAATATTTTCTTATAGCTGCAGAGGGCTTTTGATCACATTTGAACTGTATGTGGCTTATGCATCTCAACGTGAATGAATAAATCTCCCAGGACTTACGAGTTTTCTTTTTTCTTTTCTTTTTTAATCTTTACTTGGAATACTCTTGCTCTCCTCCCCAGTAACTCTATACCAAAGGCAGTCCTGCTGTTCCCCTTACTTCAGTCACCCTTGTGCATCCTTCAGACCTCAGCCAAGTCATCACTTCCTCTCAGAAGCCCATGCTGATCACCCCTCCACACTAATGACTGTCTCAGATGGCCTTCCACTAGCTCTTACCGCCCCCTGAAAACACTCTGCTGTAGCAGTTCCAGTTTGAATTGTTGTTGCCTGCTTTCCTTATCTGTGTTATCTACTGTTTGGGGTCATAGAACCTATTCACCAGTTTCCCCCCAGCATTCAGCACAGCATCTAGAGCCCTGGAGGCACTTGTTGAATGAATACAATGAGTGGGGGGCACAAAAAGGTAGTCGGGAGGAAGGAAGGCATTAAAGAACAATGCCTGCTAATTGATAGCCTTTCTTCTTTAAATCTTTAGAATTAGTCTTTTAGAATAGTCAAGCAAACTCTGTTTTCTTGTAAGGACAGCTGTTTTATTTCCTTGTCACACTGCCACGGACAAGCTGTGCTCGGCTAAGTCTGGCCTTTGCAGAGCTGCCCACTCCACAGCTGTTTGGCCCAAGGCAGGGACTTGGGTCATTCATACGTATTTGGATTCTAAGAACTTTTATTGACATCAGCTGTGAAGTTATTCCCAAGTTTATCTTAGCACAGAAAAGTTAGAAATAAGCAGCAAGTCCATGGTCAGATAGTACAAAGATTTTTATCAAGTTTCCAATAGGGAGTTATCAGGTTTTGATGTATGTACAAGGGCCAGATACTAACTCTTTATTTATTCATTCAACAAATCTTCGTCAAGCCCCCGCAAAGTGCTGTGCAGTAGGTATGCATCAGGGATGCACTAGAGATCATGGAATTGCCACGGTGGGATTGACGGAGAAAACAAGCAAATGAACATGTTACATGAAATTGCTGATTGAAAAGCACTGCGATGGGGAAGAGACAAGAGGCTAAGATAGAGACAGAGAATGACAGGCCAGGCCTACCTCTCTAGGATGGTCAGGGGGCAAAGGGCATGAGAAGGTGATTTGAGGTCAAAGGAAGAGGGAAGACAGAGCCCAGAGCCCTTGCACAGAAAAGCAGAGCATGGCCAGAGCAGAGGGTGTGGGGACGAGATGCTGATCTGAAACTGGACTGCATGAGTGGCCGGGTTATGTGCCCTGTAGCCCAGGGCAAAGGTTTGGATTTTCACCGAAACAGTGTAGGAGGTTCGCAAGCCCCTTCATGACCTGACCTCTGCTCATCTTCTGGAATTCCTATCTCAAGCTGAAGGCTCTGACAATCCCAGACTGCTGTAGTCCTCCCGGCCCCACTTCCTCTTGCCCTTCACCTCCAGCCTCCCTGCATGCACAGCCCCTCCTGAGCCGGCAGCCATCTCCTCCTTGCCTAGTTCATTCGCCAGCAGCTGCACTGCTCCTCCTCCTCCCACTGCATGGCACCCCTTCCAGCACTGTGGGGACTCCTATCCCTTGTCCTCTTCTGCTTTCACAGTTGCAGAAGTTGCTGATGGCTCATTCCCCTGGCACAATCACTGTTGTGAACCCATATCTGCTCACACAGCCACATAAGGCACCCTAAACATTAAAGTTAATGCAGCCACCAGTTCACCTGTTATCCTGACATGTGGACCCCAAACTGGGAGAAGTAGCCACCCTGGTGTCCTATCAGAGAGAGAAGGGGACTAAGAAGATGTCAGGGTTGTTCTCAAGCTCCCAGCACACAACTTGACCCACTGAAAATATTGGCTGAAAGTGTGAATGACTTTAAAGTTATGAAATGTCTCCATAGTATTGTGTCTGCCTTTTTCCCTTGCAAAATATACTATTTTGGGGTAAAGGTGTTCAAAATTTCTGACTTTAACATGAACTTTGAGGATAGAACCTATTGGTAACTTAAAGACCACTTTTCCTTTTTTTAGTTTAAATCAATGTTAGATAAATTGATTGTCAACGCTGTTCCTTAGCACAAAAACCTTTGCGCAGCACACAGAACACGGTGCCATTAGGTTCTCCGTTTGTCGTGTGGCTTGTCTGTTCTCACGCTATCTGACAATGGTAGCTGGCCCTGGAAAAGACACAACAGATCCTTTCATCCGTGGGGAAAATCAACTTTAAAGGTAGAGAACAGGAATATGAAATAATCCCCTGCGGCCAACTACGATAGCTACGGAATCTCACCAGAAAAGTGTGAAGCAGCTTGGTTACAATCTTTAAGGAAAGAGTTTCTCAAACAACCCTTTTAGACCTTTACCATGTGGCCAACCTAACTGGCTAAATAAAATAGTACATCAAACATTTCAGGTCTCACCCTCAAATTTGGAAAGTTATCCCCCTGTCCTGGCCCCACTCCTGTTAATTTCAGCACATTTAAAGTCTGTGTAGCCTGTGAGGCAATGGGCAGGCTACCCAGTTCAGCCCGGTGCTGTGGTTATTTGCTTTCTGCATCACAGTGTGTCTGGAATTCCAGGAGGCTGGCAGTATGACTTAGACACTTGGTATACTTTTTTCTAAAAGCTGTCATGAAATTTGAGAAAACCTTTTAGAATTCAAATGAGGCTAGTTGCTCTTTCCAGCTGTTTTTCTAGATCATTTTCCAGGAGAAAGGAAAGAGTTCATAAATCACATGGGGGAAGTGATAATACCAAAGGCTGATAAAATCCAAAATCATGGGGCTGGGTTTGCTTTCTGATCACCCAGCCTCATGCTCTAATTTGGATCTAGGACTCCAGGAGAAAAGACTTGCCGTGTGATTTTAGAGCTTCTGTTGACTAATTCCAAAGCACTAAGCATTGTCACTTATTTTTATTTTTCTAAAAGTAATACTCAGTTGTGAACTAAAAAGGGCCACATACTATACCTGACAAGCTCAAGGGAGGCCAGCAAGGCAGGTCCTGCAAACTCAGAAACCTAAAGTAACCACGTAGGATGGTCTGAACATGAAAATTTCTAAGTAAAAGCGGGTCATGAGGGTAGTCACGTCCTAGGCCTGTAGCTTCCCTGACAAGGTCAGCCTTTACCTGACGTGAGCCTGTTTGTTTTCCTTTTGCATCTAAGATAACACCGTACCTTTGAAATGTCAGCATTATCTCCTTTTCCAGGCCCCTCAGGGCACAACCTCTGCACCAGAGCAGAGATCAAGAACCCCTCATTGTTATCTTGTTCCCCTAATACCATCTCTGTGTGCTGTAATGTTAATTTTTATCTTTCCTGTACCATCTCTGTAAAAGAAGTGTGTGTGTCTCCATTTTACTTTTTATCCAGTATCAGAGGTTTCCCTGCTTTGCTTGCTTCTGCCTGCCTAGTCTATCACCAGTGGATTTCATGTAACCCTCTTACATCTCCTCCTCTGATTCTGACCTATAAAGTAAGCTGCCAAAGTGCCATTATCCAGAGCATTTTCTCAGTCCGTTGAGATTTTGCTTCCTGTCAATTGATGTCAATTTGGCTCAAACAAGCTCATAAAAATTTTCTACAGGTTTGGATGTTTCTTACACAAGGTAAGGCTTCCCAACTCCCTTTTCTACCATTGGCAAAAGAATATTTATAGTAGTTAAACATTCTTCAAAACCTAGAGAGAGCCATTTAAGAAGCAGAAAGTATTTAGTAATCCTTGCATTTCTGCTCTAACCTGTTACTCATTGACACAGATGAAAGCCCTATGAGTCAGTGAAAATGAAAGGACACTGGAAGGCTTAGTCCAGGTTTTCTGCTCAATCATCATCTTCTGAGTCACCTAAGCTATAAGCAATTTCTTTTTCTCAGGGGAGTTAAGTATTTCTTCTATATGTAGCTACACATCACAGATTAACCACGTTTGGTTTGGTTTTGTAGCATTCAGTGGCTGCCTAACTTATTTGGCATTTTTTAAATGAAGAAATAAGAATGTTATTACTTCAAAGTCATTCCCAGCATCTTCCAGGGGCACAGAAAATCCCAAAATAACTGAGCTGGGATTGAGCTCAGAACCAGACCCAGCCAGCACTGGTTGGAAGGATTTGCTCCTTCATGCTCATCTCATAGTGCTTTTGATTCATATTTGTGCCCCAGAAAAATTATGGATAACTTCACATTCTAGATATTGAGGTTTTCTTCCAAGCAGGAGAAATAAATTTTGAGGTATGTTTGTAAATGATAAGGGACTACCAGGACATACCATATATTCCTTCTACTTCCTGAAGAACAAAGCAACTCACAAAAGACAGGAATACAATGTGACCCATCATTTCCACTCCTAGGGATGTACCCAAAAGAATTGAAATCAGGTCTTAAACCTTGTACATGCATGTCTACAGCAGCACTACTCACAGTAGTCAAAGGAAGGGAACGACCCCCCATGTCCATCCACATTTGACAAAATGTGGTATATCCATACAATAGGCTCATATTTAGCCATACACAGGATACATGCTCATCATAGAAGAATCTTGAAAACATTATGCTAAATGAGACAAGCCAATCATGAAAGGACACATACTGGATAACTCCACTTATATGAAACACTCAGAATAGGCAAATTCATAGAGAGAGGAAGCAGAGAGGTAGTTGCCATGGGCTGGGAGGATGGGGATGGAGAGGGACTGCGTAACAGGTCAAGAAAGACAAGAAGCATTCCAGAAAAGAATTTCTTTTTTTAATTTTATTTTTCAATTACAATTTACTTTTGATGTTATTTTGTATTAGTTTTAAGTGTACGCATAGTGGTTAGACAATTATATACTTTACAAATTATTCCTTCTGATATTTCCAGTACCCATCTGGCACAATAGTATATACACTATATATATATTCAAACTATAGTTATTACAACATTATTAACTATATTCTTTATGCTATATTTTACATTCCTCATTAACTATTTTGTACCAATTAGTACTTATTAATCCCTTCATATTTTCCACCCACCCCTCCAACTCCCCCTCTCATCTGGCAACCATCTGTCTGTTCTCTGTATCTATGAGTCTATTTCAGTTTTGTTTGTTTGTTTATTTTGTTCTTAAAATTCCACATATAAATGGAATCATATGGTATTTGTCTTTCTCTGACTGACTGATTTCACTAAGCATAACAACTTCTGTGTCTGCCCATGCTGTTGCAAATGTTAAGATTTCATTATTTTTATGGCTGAGTAATATTTTTTTTGCATATATGTACCACTACTTTTTTTATCTACCCATCTATTGATGGGCACTTAGGTTTCTTCCATATCTTGACTATTGTAAATAACACTGCAGTGAACATAGCGGTACATATACCTTTTCAAACTAGTGTTTTGGGTTTCTTTGGGTATATGCCCAGAAATGGAATCAGTCATAAAACAGTTCCATTTTTCATTTTTGAGGACCCTCCATACTGGTTTCCACAGTGGCTGCACCAGTCTGCCTTCCCACCAACAGTGCAGAAGAGTTCCCCCTTCTCCACAACCTCACTAACACTTTTTGTTTGTGGATTAATAATAACAACCATTCTGACAGGTGTGAGGTGATATCTCATTGTCATTTTCATTTGCATCTCTCTGATGATTAGTGACATTGAGCATCTTTTCATATGTCTATTGGCCATCATTAGAGAAGTGTCTATTTAGCTCCTCTGCCCATTTTTTAATTGGATTGCTTGGTATTTTGTTGTTGAGTTGCATGAGTCCTTTATAAATTTTGGATATTAACCCTTTATCAGATGTATCATTGACAAATATCTTCCTCCATTCAGGGGGTTGTCTTTTTATTTTGTTGGTAGTTTCCTTTGTTGTGGAAAAACATTTTAGTTTGATGTAATCCTATTTGTTTATTTTTTTTCTTTTGTTTCCCTTGCCCAAGGAGATATATCAGAAGGAAAAAATGTTGCTAAGAGGAATGTCTGAGATTTTACTGCCTCTATTTTCTTCTAGGAGTTTTATGGTTTGGGGTCTTACATTTAAGTTTTTAATCCACTTTGAGTTTATTCTTGTATATGGTGTAATAAGGTGATGTAGTTTCTTTCTTTCTTTCTTTCTTTCTTTCTTTCTTTCTTTCTTTCTTTCTTTCTTTCTTTTGCATGCATCTGTTCAATTTTTCTCAAAAGAGAATTTTGGGTTAAATTGACTAAAACTCGAGTAGAGAGCATGGAGAAAGGTCATCCTAGGACAAAACGTACCAGCTACTCTATTTTCCTCACTTCGTTCATGGGAATAAAAATATCAGTCCCTTGTACCCCATGAAGAGATGTATGACCTGGGACAAGTTACTCAGGCTCTCTACACCCCACTTTTTTCACCTGAAAAATGGAGATCAGAGCAACTGCTAACTCTCACTCCCTAGCTCTCATAGCCTTTAATGTTTGTCTTTGCTACTGAAATGCATGCTCCTCTCCGAGAGCAAGGTCTGTGCCATTGTGTGCACTCCTGTTCACCCAGGACCCATCCCAGGGCCTGACACTTATGAGGAACTTGGTGAACATTTGCTGAATGACCGAGGATGAGAGCAGTTCACCTGGAGAAGAAAGGGCTGTAGGGGCCATAGGAAAAGCTGCCCTCAAGTCCCTGAAGGGGGATCATTGGTGAGAAATGAAACTTGTCCTTCATGCTGTTCTGGATTCAGTCACTAAGACAATTGGAACCTGCAGACATATCTTTAGTTCTGTGTTTTAAGATGAAATGCACCACTTGGACAAGGAATGACTTTCCTTACTCGAGAGGTACTTAGTCACCTCTCAAGTCAGGGAAAGGACTAAATAATAGTTTGAAAATCATTTGGCCATAGTTTTAAAAAGAGTCCATGTTTGAGTGGGTATTCAAAGTAAACATACCTTCAGGTCCTTTTCAGACCTGAAATTCATTTGTTTCTGATTTCCTTCCTGCATTCAGACAGCCACTCACTGAATGTTTCTTGCTGTACCAGGAGCAGTGTTGCTGGACACTGGGTAAAAGAACGAGTTCTCTCATAATCCCTGGCCTCAGAGATCTCACGGTCTTAAGGGGCTATGGACAGGAAAACAAATAATTACAACAGGATATTAGTCTTCTCTGTGTAATAGGTAATATATATATATATATATATAACAACAGGATATTATTCTATTATTCTTCCATATCAACACTCATTGTGTTTGTCTTTAATAGTGCACCAAGACTTGTGGGGAAGGCACCAGGTACCGCAGGGTGATGTGTGTGGACGAGGAAAAAGGCAGCGAGGTTCATGGTGTGCACTGTGACAGCAGCAAGCGGCCTGCCGACCACAAGAGCTGTAGTTTGCAACCCTGCGAGTACATCTGGATCACAGGAGAATGGTCAGAGGTATGTCCTGCGGATTCTATTACTGTAGTTTCCAGGTCAATGATGACATGAGGGAAGCAGAGTACAAGAATGTGGGAGACTCAACCCACCTGCCAGTTCTGCCTGTGAGCACTGAGTTCTCTGAAAAGTTCCTCCTCCGTCCTTGGCCAGAGTCCTTGGCCCATGTGTGTATATTGGGGGAGGTGCATGAGGTGGTCTGAGCTCCCCAGAACCCTCCGTTCCATGATTCACCTTGATGTCCTGTTGGTAAGATTAGGAAGAAATTATTACAGGGGCTGCAAATTCATAAGATGCCTCTCAGTGCCTGAAGAGAGTTAAGTATAAGAAAATGTGTCAGCGTCAGGAAGACAGACTAGTAGACGGTGTGTGATGGGACAGGCTCTGTCCCACTCTTGTTGAGACCATGCGGAAGTGTGGGTCCAATCTTACCAAACTTGACTTTTCAAGAGATGTCAAAATCTGGAATTTTCTCTGAGATCTCCTCATTTTAAAGTATGGACTCCAATCACGCATTTGAAACATTATTTAGGGCAAACCAAATACATTCATGGCCAAATTTGGGTTACCCATTTAACAACTTTTGATCTCAAAGAACAAAATAATTTTCCATATTATCCAGGGAATCTCAAGTATCTATTTTTTGCTCTCTTTTCCAGATACAGTGCCTATCTGCACACTCTTTATTATTAATCCATCAATAGTAATAAAAGCATGACTACACTATTTTCAAACTTCATGCTCTTCTCAAATACTGAAAGATCTATAACATCAAAACCAGTTGCCATTTGCCCAAAAGAATTCAGAGATGTCAAGGGAAGCATCTGGACTCACAGCAACAGTGCTTGCTGTCACTGGGTCTCTTCAAGTTTGAGTGTGTTGAGTGGAGGATTGTTTCTGTGCTAAAGGTGATCCTAAAGTCCTTCCTACCTCTGCCTCTCCATCCTTCCCTCTACTCCAGGGATTTTGTCACCTCTCCCTCCTAGGGGACATTTGGCAATGTCTGGAGACATTTTGGACTGTCATGACCTGGGGAGGTGAGAGGCCCCCTAGTAGGCCAAGGATGCTGCTGAAGCCCCTCTTGTGCATGGGGCACTCCCATCACCTCAGCCAGTCTTTGGTGTGTTGTTATTATTCTGCTAAAGGAGTTTCGCTTTCCTTCTAAGACTTGAGCCATGTTACTACTATAACTTTAGTAAAACCTTAATCTTAACCCCTGAAAGATGAGATAGAGAGACAATTTTTTTTAAAGAAAAAGAAGGAAGAGGAAAACACAGCCTACCACACATTTGGAAATTCTCAGATGTATCATAGATTTTAAAAAATCTACAAATGTACAAGCAAAATTTAGAGGGTTACAGACAGGGCCTCCCACAGTTACAAGGAACATAGGGAAGGGACCCTTTAAGAGAAATATTGCCAAAGGGATGCAGCCAGAATTCCCTCTAGAGGAGCCCTGTCACCTGGGGTTCTTGGTACTCTTGTCTGCACATGGCCCCTCCTGAATCTGAGATGGCTGGGGCCCTGTCGGAAAGCAGGGGTTCCCTCAGCCCTGGCTGATACATTTCCCTGTTGGGCCTGAGTGTATTACTGAGGCAAGGAGCCCACATCCTTACTGTTTCACTTTACATTACTGTTATTTTCCAATTAGAAAGTAAGCCACATTCATGATGAAACAAGCGTGTGACCTCGAAGCAGGGAGAATCAACAGTAAGGCCTCCCACAACTCTGTCCACCCTCTGCTCTCCAGAGACAAACCTCCTGCACATCTAACCTCTAATCTGAAATGAATAAAGGAAACCAGTGGCAGCATGTATTCTTTCCAGATTGTTTTCAGAGATGTGGAGGCTTCTGAATAAAACCTGGCCATATTTGGGTTCCGTTCCATCAGCACATGCCTATCTGCCACTGCATCGTGGCATAAGTGGCCATGGCGCTGCTTCGGTTTCTGCTTTGCAGGGGTCCAGTTCCCAGTACTTCCCTTCTCTGACGTACAGCCCTGTCTGAATCCATACAGACTGAGGTCACTGCATGCAGCGCTGGGGTGGACACTCTGAAATACTGCAGTGTGAACAGAGCATTTGTTAGCCATCTGTCTACACATGAAATACCCCGGACTAGCCTCACACTGTCCTGGCCTGGCATCAGCTGAGTCTTCGGGCATTTGAACAGTGCAGCCAAAGAAGGAAGAAATGTACCCATAGCATAGCTTACGCAGGTCTTGAGCCAGCTGGAAGGAATGCTCTGCGTGCCTCTGGCTGGGCCTGTTCCCTCCTGCCTCGGGGGACAGCTTCAGGAAAAGCCTTCTCCCTGGAAAAGTTTCGGGAAAGGAAAGCCATGTGGCTTAAAGTAAGAGATCAGGAGACGTTAGGAAAGAGCATACTGCGGCTTTTAATAGCAAGTAAGAACTGATGGAAGCTTCAGTCCCTCCCGTCAGAAAAGGGGCACGCATTGCAAGCCGCACACTGTCACTGCGGCTTCCCCTCCCTCCTCAGAGAGCCTTAGGTCTCAAAAGCCTCGTGTTCTACCTTAATTTGTGTGGCATCTTCACTGGGGATGGCCAGTTATTTCATGGCTCTGACTAAAAATATTATCAAAACTAAATCTGTTATAATTCATATTTATTTTTAAATAACATATTATATAAAATACTTAGCTGGGGAACATTGAACAGGTTATAACTAATCAATTAGATGTCCCCTCACAGAAGGGAGCGGGGACATTAATAAGACATTCATTCCTTCTCCTTTTCTGTATCTCTGGGTATTTTTAAATGCATTCTACTTATGGCAAAAAAGGCTAAATGACTCCATGATAGAGAGGGAAAGAGAGAGAAGCAGAAAGTTAACATTTTAATCAATATATGCAGCCAGGGAGAGGGAAGAGAGAAGGACATTCGCTGGAGGTCAGATGGAAAAGCAGGCAGCGTTGAGTAGGAAAGGAAACCGTCCCAGGGTCCTCTTTTGGCTGAGTGCTTGGATTTCACACTCTCCTCAGATGGACTCTGGCTCTCTCTCCATCCCACTTGGTCAGTTCTCTGATGTGGTCATTGTAGGTTTAGAAAAACATGATTTGTCAGCCAGTGTGTGGGCTGTGCAAGCTGTAAATTGAACCAATGACAGCTGGAACTCGCACCCTCCCCGCCTCCCTCTGCCCTTGAACTCCAGAGAAGAGGCTTGAGGCGCTCCTCCCACGGCAGACGGGCAGTGGGAGCACTAGACCTATGCCGCGGCAGCGGTCCGTCACGTAGGATGCCCATGTCCTGTGTGCTGGGGCTGCTGTCCAAAGTGCAACAGCTAAAAAGCCGAGAGCCTCAGCAGCATTGTCACAGGTTCGGCCTGCCGGGCGGAAGGCGTGGGTGTGCTGGGGCTGCCCCCAGGCCCTGCTCCAGCCTCTCCCCTCACCCTTCTCTCCTCAGTGCTCAGTGACCTGCGGAAAGGGCTACAAGCAAAGGCTCGTCTCCTGTAGCGAGATTTACACTGGGAAGGAGAATTATGAGTATGGCCACCAAGCTGCCACCAACTGCCCAGGCACGCAGCCCCCCAGTGTCCACCCCTGCTACCTGAGGGAGTGCCCCGTCTCAGCCACCTGGAGAGTGGGCAACTGGGGAAGCGTAAGTAGATGACTGACTCATCAAATCGGAAAGCTTTCGGATCACAAACCCCATCTTAAGCATAGCCTGCCTGACCTAGCCAAAGTTATTCTCCTTCTCGAAGAGACCGTGGTGAGAAACAGCAGTTGGCACTTGAAATGGGCCTGTTTGGCAGTGTGGCCAGCCCAGGTGCTTAGCGCCTGGACTTTGAAGCCAGGCAGCCTTTGTCTGATTCCCAGTTCAGCCACTTCCCTGTCAAATGACCTTGGTCCAGCACAGAGCTTCTGAGTCTCAGTTCAGTGAACTGCAAAATGGGTGGTTGCGATTCAGACAAAAGGGGTTAATACAGAAAAAGCACTTATGTTATAATGACATGTTTTATGTTTCATGTATTCTCCACAATTTAAAATTAAAAAACACCTAGCACCTTGTCACTTAGTAAGTTTTCGTTGTTTCTTCTGTTGCTAAGAAGTCAGTGTGTTCTAGTCCTTCCACATTGTATCAGGAATCCTTCGTTGAAATAGGGGTACAAGTGAGAATGTTTTAAACTGGGGCTGCCCTGGGAAACCTTGACAGCCCCTGGCTCCTGACTGCTCAGTGCCACAAAGTGATCAGGCAAAAGTGCAGGACAAGCTGAAGGTGGTTAGCTTTTGAATCGTGGCTCTACCATGACCTTGAACAAATTTCTTAACAATTGAGCCCTATTCTCCCCTCTGTAAAACAAGAATAATGGAAGTACTATCTTAGGGTTATTGTAAGGCTTAAGTGAGAATATAAAGTTATATATGTCATATGTATGACTACATATGTAACTATGTAGGTAGATGGGTAGGTATGCATAAAATATATATATATAAAGCTCAGCACAAGAGATGGGTCCATAGTCAGTGCTCAACATGTTAGCTATTTGTTTCAGCAGCAGAGGGTCTAAATGACACACTGTACGTGCTGTGAGGACTTGGGCACCACAGCACAGAAGCCCAGGGCTCCCGGGTTCAGCGACCATAGCACTGATTCTGCTCTGGTTTGCAGTGCTCGGTGTCCTGCGGCGTTGGAGTGAGGCACAGATCTGTGCAATGTCTAACCAATGAGGACCAGCCCAGCCACTTATGTCCTGCTGATTTGAAGCCAGAAGAGAGAAAAACCTGCCATAATATCTATAACTGTAAGTTGGCCGAGTGAAGCCATCTTTCAGGAGCATGAAGAAAAGCATTTCTCTGTTTATTTGTTTGCCTGCCCATTTTGGAAATATAAAGTTTATTTTAAAGAAATCATCCCCTTGCCCGGACTTGTGTGGGTCAGTAGGATGGGCATTGTACCGCAAACCGAAAGGTCACCGGTTCAATTCACAGTTAAAACACATGCCTAGGTTGCAGGCCAGGTCGCTGGCTGGGAACATGTGAGGGGCAACCAATCATTGTTTCTCTGGCACATAGATGTCTCTCTCTCCCCACTTCCTTCCTCCCCCTCTCTCTAAAACTAAATAAATAAAATCTTTTCTTAAAAAAATGAAAGGAAAGAAATTGTCCCCTTTGCTGAAGAGCTTCAGTGTAAACAGTTAATTAATTGCATAAGGAGACATGGCCCACTGCAGAGTATCACATGTCACTTTTGCATCTCATGTTTTCTAGGTGAATTACCCCAGAACTGCAAGGAGGTAAAAAGACTGAATGGTGCCACCGAAGACGGTGAATATTTTCTGACCATCAAAGGAAAGCCCCTGAAGGTGCTCATCAGACATCAGGCCTTATTCCTCAAACGTCTTCAGAGTGAGTGGCCCTGGCTCTCATCTCCCCCTTTCTGAGCCACCCTCATGGGTTTTTCCTGGTCTGCCTTTCAGATATTCTGCGCAGGGATGCAGTCTGACCACCCCAAGGAATACCTGACACTGGTCCGTGGTGACTCTGAGAACTTCTCCGAGGTCTATGGGTACAGGTAGGAGAGCTCAGGCGCAGAGGATCCAGGCTCCTGGGGACTCCTGGAAATACCTTCCCATCCCCATCGGAATATTCTCTCTGTAATGCAGGTTGCACAACCCAACCGAATGTCCCTACAACGGGAGCCGACGCGATGACTGCCAGTGTCGGAAGGACTACACAGCAGCTGGGTTTTCCAGCTTCCAGAAAATCAGAATAGACCTGATCACCATGCAGATAATAAGTAAGTTCCGTGGGACATCAAGGATTAATGTGCTCTCTGGTCTCTCCATTCAGTCAGCATGGGGGCTGGAGCAAGGAGCCCAGGATGCAAAGAGGGAGTAGACCTATTGTCCTAAGGTACCTACAGGCAGGGATGCTCCTTTCTGTCCCCGGCTGTACCCCAGCCTGGAAAGTGCTGGTACAGGTGCTCCCTCAGATGTGCGGTTCAGAATAAATGAACAGGGGAGATGGAAGCATATTAAAGGACCCCATTAGAGTGGTGGAGTCAGAGCAGCATCCCCAAAATATGACATCAAAACTGAGTCCTTGAGATCAAGTAGGCGTTAGCCAGGCAGACAGTACCTGTGTGGGCATAACAAGGATGGTAGTGGTGTTTCTGAGTGAGAAGAAAGAGCGGACACAAAGCCCAAAACTGACAGATTCATGTGGTGCATTTGCTCCCCACCTGCTCCCACTAGTGCAATGTGCACACATATATGGACATAAAACTAATTTTATTTTATTATTGATTTACACAAGAAAAATGGAGCACAGAATTACCTTTTTTCAAACTGGCCTGCGCATGGGCTGGTTTCATACTCTGGCCAACACTGCGTTTTTGTTAAGGGCATTAATCATAGGAGTGGTTAAAGACAGCTCCAATAGCCAAACATGTTCCCCGGAACAGAGGAAAAACAGAAATAATGAATAATTAATTTTCCTCATTAACACTGCACCCATAATACTGCATTGCTTTCCTCTTGAGGTACATTAAATGTAATTTGTACCAATATATTTTTCATTGCTTTTAGCTAGACTGATTAGGGCTAATGGCAGAGGGTCTACCATTTCTCACTTAGAAACGCCCCACCATCCCTGCACCCCCCACCCTGGTTCTGCCAGGGCCCCTTTCCTGCAGGATGGGGGACGCAGATCTTCCTCCTACCAAAATGTGGTTAACTGCAGAAGATTCCAGAAAGACAAGGCAAGATGGTAAAAGTCTGTCTCTGGCTCCAGTTCCACCAGCGATGGTTTTTGCAGGATTCTGTTTGTCCCCTGATCCCCCTTCCCCGTTTGCAGAGCTGGTCTCAGAAGCTACAAGATGAGCCATGTTTTTATTGGCTTAAAGAAAAAAACAAACCCTAGAAGTTAGCCCCAAACTTGAGAAGCTGCCATTAATACTTTCAAGATGTGGGTTCTAATTGCTCCACATTTTGGCAATAATAGTGCTTGGGCCACGGGAGGACAGAGGAAGCCTCAGGGAGTAACTCGGAAGTAGCTGAAATGCTATTCTGACTTACTTCCCCTGTCCTGAAGCCCTGGGGGCCAGACCGCACGCAGGAGGCTCACAGTCATCCCATTGCATTACATTTAAGCAAGGCAGTTTACATATTTATTTATATAGGAATCAATTCCAAAGCTATCTTGAACCCCCTTTTTGGCTCCCTTGCTGTGAGGAGACAGGACTGATAAAACCCAGGGAGAGGCTCTCGGAACCACGATATAATGAGGAAACAGGCGAAGCACATCTGGATCCATTTGCTCACTAATCATACTGTGTTGGGTTTTTTTTTTTGTTTTTTTTTTTTTTTCCTTCCCCACTCCTCTTACTGTGTCTCTTACTATCCTTTCTCCCTGCTCTCTCCTTGCTAATATCTGGTCCCGTCCTGTCCCTGCCACTGTCACCTCTCTTCTCCCTTTCACCCTTCTCCAAACCCGACAGCCACTGACTTACTGTTTGCAAGGACAAGCGAAGGGCATCCCGTGCCCTTTGCCACCGCTGGGGACTGCTACAGTGCCAGCAAGTGCCCACAGGTAAGCTGGGAACCTGCCCCCGGGCTCGTTGGGCAGCTTCTGTCCCTGGGAATGCAGTTAGCATGGCCGCTGTGGAAAGCAACATGGCCCCTCAAATGCTCACAGCTTCTAATATCGTCTAATCCCACTCCTAGGAGTGTTTCCTAAAGAAATGATCATAGCTACATGCCAAACCTCTACATTCAGCAAAATGCACCTATTACAATGGTAAAAATTTAGAAACAAATTAGATGTTGGGGAGCAGACAGCTTGGTTAAGCAAATGACGAGGCCAATAAAATGAGTATTATGAAGTCAGTGTCATGCTGGTAAATGTTTAATGACTGGCTCTCCAAGAAAAAGAAAAAAAAAACGCCCTACTTTGTAGCATTTGCTGATTTCCATGGTGTAAGTATATTCTGCCCACCTGCTTTACTGATTTCAAGCCATCAACATTATGTTGCTAAATGGAGAGCTGGGGAGAGATACAATCAGCTCTCAAAAGCCAGTACAAATGGACTCCAACACACCACTATCAGCGTTAATAATCCTGATTATTACATGATAAAAAAAGCTGTCACCCTGACTGCAGATGTATATAAAACGTGCAGCGTTCAGACCAAGAACACTATGTCTTCCACTGTATTCACTCCTCAGCAGCGCAGGTGACAGCAGTCTTCCTGCCCATCTTGCAGTTCCACGCCTTCTTGTCTCTCTCCTCAGAGGTGTGACAGGTTTTAACTTGCCTTCTGAAACATGCTGTAACCCTCAGCCTGAGCTAACTCGGTAAGACGGCCATCAGTCTTTGCAAGAAGCTTCTGGAGTGAGAAGTCAGGACGAACAATGAGTTAGGTGATTCTGGTCAGGAGAACTTAGCCCCCATTTTTTCTTTGGTTCACTTAAGTTCCTCACAAGGCTGTTGTTAAACTTGGTGTCTGGAATTTCCCGTTCTGCCTGTGCACCTTGGAAAGTCTGAGGATTGGGTGATGCCTTCCGAACCCCAGGAAAGATTTACACCCAACCACAGGGACCATCCAAAGACAAACACATCTGAATTTTCTTTTAAGGAAGTATTTTCTCAGTCCCAAGCTTTAGAAAGCATTGCTAAACATTTTAGAGAAGTGAAAAGGAAGCTCTCAGGAGAGAAAGAAAATAAACAAAGGACATAATGGTAAAAAGGGCCTTTTCTCCATTACCCAGGAATTGAAAACTTTTGAAGTGTAGTTTCTTTAGAGCAGTTCATGACTTCAAAATCCCCATTGGTGAGGGTTGCATTTTAACAGCTAATAGATTGGTCCTGTCCTGCCTTTTTCAAGTCTCAGGGTTCACTTCTTTCTATATGCGCATCTTTTAGGAAGCTTAAACAAATGAAGTTAATTTGCATTCATTTGTTTTAATAATTCATAGACAATGAACTGATTGATTTGCTAAATCCTGACACTGAGGCAATTGCTAAATGAAAAAACCAAAGCCAGTGAAGGGCTAATTTGTATTTTTTTCTAACCCATTCTTCAAACCACATGAGATACTTCTTTTCCTTAGACATTTATTGAACAACCAACTATATAACTGAAAGACGTGAGTTTCTCAAATCAGTTTTCCAGGAAAGGTCTGGAAAGCACAATTGAGTGAGCTGCTTGGGAGTGGATGGTTTATCCTGACCTAGTGATTGCACAGAAACCAGAGTAGATGGGTGCCCTCTGTTTGACAGTCTGCTTTTTTCTCCTCATCTATTGCTGTTGCTTTGGGGATTTATTTATCAATAAAAGTGGGCTCCCCAAAAGCCCCCGCCTTAAGATATAGCCAGAATATCTTTTTTTAAAAAGGCCTCATTAGCCCTAACCAGTGTGGGTTACTCTACAAAGTGGAAGGTCGCTGGTTCGATTCCCCATCAGGGCACAGGCCTGGGTTGTGGGTTCAGTCCCCATCTGGGGTGCGTGCAAGAGGCAACCAATAAATGTTTCTCTCTCACATTGATGTTTCTCTCCCTCTCTCTCTTCCTCTCTTCTCCTCTCTCTAAAATAAATAAGATCTTTTTAAAAATAAATGAAGGAGAAAAAATCCTGATCACAGTGGATATGACGTTATTATTCATTTTTTTGATGCTCGTATTAGTAGCATTTATTGTGTTCACTAGGCTTTAGGCCCTATGCTCAGCATTTCTAAGTCAGCGTAGCATTTAATTCCTACAGCATTACATGAGAATGCTCCCCAGTTTACAGATGGGGATACTGAGGTGTAGAGAGTTTGCATAACTTGTCCAAACCCATACCACTGGTGCTTAGTAGAGGCTGGATTTGACCCCAGGTGTCTGGCTACAAATGAAAGACATGCTTGTCTGGCTGATCCTGTTTCCAGACAAGATTTCTGAAGTGTTCACGTTTGTCTGAGCAGAGAACAAACTCTGTCTAAGGCATACCTCTAGAAACTATTCTGGGTCATCTAGTATATGCATGACTCAATTACTTTTTCTCTTTTAAATCAGCAACAGAAAGTAGTAGCTAAAACTACTGCCCGTTGGACTCTGAAGATAAGGCTTTGGGGGCAAATATGTCCCAGACCAGAGCTAGAAAGGACATGAGGTCTTTACTCCTCCATCAGTACTCAACTTTTAGAGGGCCAATTATCACCTAGGGCACTTCACTCACAATGCAGAACCCTGAACCAGAAAAGGGGAAAGAGAACAAGGAGGAAGATGTGTTCCATTCAGGTAAATCCCCTGCTCTGCTCAGAGAGGGTAGATCTGTGTATGTAGTATGCTCAGACACTAGACACCCAGATCAGGGGGTAGGGGGGCATTCTCAGGCTGGAAGCTGGGTCAGGGGACTGGATCTTCTAACAACGCTGACATCTAAGCATATCAAGTCCACCTGAAGTGCTGGTAGTACAAGCAGTGTGCCTGGGAAGCAGGCTGGGGAGAGAGAAGTGAGAGGGGACCTTTGCAACAGTATGACCTGGACATCAGAGTGGGGGTGGACACCCTCCTCAGGGCAGGGATGACAGAGAGATAAAAGAACTTGGTCTGGTGGGAAAGATCCAGCACATAGAAGCCAGTGTCTGAGCAAGCTGGGCAAGGAGGGCTTTGCACCTCAGTACAGTTACAGTCAGGGACACCTGGGTGTTAAGACCACTCAAATTAACCACCCCCAGCACTGTAGAGTGCTGTCATAGAAAATTAAGAGAACACATTTTAAAATACCAGTTACTCTCTGTCAGATAATGAGTTAGGTGGATAATACCTTCTATCTAACCCCCTCTTATTCACAAGTTAGATCTGAGAAAGTTAAGTTGTATGTCAGGACCCAGAGAAAGTCTGCCCTCCTACTTCCCCCTCCAGCCTGGCGGATGTCACAAATCTGCTCCTAATTCAGCCTGAACTTACGGGAAATACCTCTCAGAGAAAGCTAACACACCAAACATTATCCTCCAGCTCTGCTTCAGTTCGCTTATCAGACCCTAGAAAATAGGGCTATTACTACCTTCTATTTTACAGATGGACAAGTTGAGGTTCTCATAGGCTAAAAAATGTATCCATCGTCTCATTGCCAGTGAAAGAGCTGAATTTACACAGGGCTGATTGGCTGTGAGTCTCCAGCTCACGGCGCCTTCTTGCTTTATGAAAGACTTTTGACAAAGTACTGGGGTGTAAGGCTCAGAGAGGAAGCGTTAACACTGAGCGTGTTCATGCGGAACATTTTTAACTTCGAAACTGTTCATGTGGAGTAAGAAACCTCAGGAAGACACTATTTCAAGTTGCCTTTGCAGAGTCATTTTTGAAAGAGAGAGAAAGAACAGAGACAGATGGGAAAAGCAAAAAAAAAAAAAAAAAAAAAAAAATCTCTGCTGCACCGTCTCCTTAGAAATCAATGTGGAAACAGTCGAGGTCAGGTATCCAAAGGGACCCTGGAGACTCTTGGGAGCTGTGGGTTCCCTGGGCCCGAAGGGGGCGGGCGGGTCCCAGGGTACTGGAGCGGGCCACGCGCGCCCTCTGCTGACGGTCCTGGAGACAGACCGCGCCTCTCCTTTGAAGTCCCGCCCTGCTGTGCTTAGTACCGCGAAGTGCCCCGACCCGCGGGGAGCTGAAGCCCAGGAAGCTTTGGCAGCGACATCTTGTTAGAAAAATTACACTGTGGCATTTTGTTCCTGAAGGAATCTGATAATTGTGAGCAACATCAGGGTTGCTGTGTTAGGCTAGAGTGAAGACTTGGAAATCAGAAAAATCTGAGTTAGATTCGCACTGCGTTCTGAAGAAATTAATCACCTTTGCTGGGCCTCAATTTCCCCATCTGTAGAGAAAACTTTCATAGAGCTCTTGCGAATATGGGTAAGATGATACTTGTAAAGTGCCTGCCCCAGACCTACACCCCCCCAAAAAAAGCCCCTCAATAATTAGTAGCTATCGTTATTAATTACTACCCATCTCCTTTCCAAGTTGACAGCTAAGAGCACATGTGTGCTTTAGAATGTGCCCTGAAATTGTAAAGCTCTTTCCTATCCCTGCCCTCCAGGATCCATATATTACTGTGTTTCAGTGACCCACGGGAACAAAAAAATAATTCACTGCCCAAAACGTAGTCAGACATCAAGCATGATTAAGTATGATAAAAGTATCGTGTGTGTGGCCTTTGCTTAGGGCGTCACCTGTACTAAAAATCTTTTTCGTTGTCCATTTTTCCAGGGTCGTTTTAGCATCAACCTTTATGGAACAGGCCTTTCTGTAACTGAATCTGCCAGATGGATATCACAAGGGAACTATGCTGTCTCCGACATTAAGAAGTCACCGGTAAGGTTACCGATTAGCTAGGGGATAAGTTTTGTTTTCTTTCTTTAGTCTTCCCTCTCTTCCTCCTTCTGCCCTCTGTGGTGGTAAGAATGCGCTGCCCCAATTCTTCAAACCATTTTGGAAAGTGTCAGAAAATTTAGGAAGTAAATCAAAGGCGAAGGGTGTATAGGTGAGCAGGAGAGAGCCTTGCTTGTCTTCGGGTGAATTCTCCCTGGAGATGGAGCATGCGAACAGGGTTGTTGGAAGGATGCTAGCCAGGAAGCTGGAAGCAGCAAGCAGCCTCTAAGAGAGTGCATGCATCAGACTCCTTGCAATTAGTCAAGATAAGATTTGCTTTTATGAACCTCGGGAGAAGAATGTTTAAGAAATATTGAAATGCAAATAGAGCTGAAAGAAAAAGATAACTAGGTGAACTTTCTGGAGAGTCAGGAACAGTCATAGGTTCTGCAACAATGTTTTTCATGCTCTAAAATCTCGCTACGCAAGGTATGATCCATGTAGAGCAGTGATTTTAAACCTTCATCTCAACTCACACATAAACTAATTATTAAATTCTGCGGCACACCAAAAAAAAATATTTTTTGCCGATCTGACCAAAAAAATAAGTAAGCGGTAATTTTGATTCATTCACACCAGACAGCTATTGTCGGGTTGGCTGTTGTCATGTTGTTATTTGACAGTCTAAAGGAAAAGAGGTCAGTGCCTCAGACTAAATAGACAGGTATCGCATGTTTTAAAAATTCTTGCAGCACACTGGTTGAAAAATCAGTGATGTAGAGAATCAGGATCACCTGGGAGCTTGTTGAAATGCACCTTCTGTGGCCCTGGAGCCTCTGAGTCAGCTTCTACAGCTGGACAAAGTCGCCCGGTTGTTCCTTATCATGGTGCAGCTTAAGCCCTGACCTCAGCTTGGATGTACGTTAGAATCACCAGGAAGAGTTGAAAATGTGAGTGCCCTGGTCCCACCAGAGTCACTGAGTGGGAAGCTCTGAAGCAGGGGTAGAATTTGGAGTTGCCGAGGTGATTCTAATGTTCAGCAAGGGCAGAAACCTCCGCCCTTCACAGTGTCCCTCAGAAGTTCTGAAAATGTGCGGCAGTAACCCTGACCTGTGGACAAGTGGGAAACTTACCAGAAAATGGCCTAGGGCCCCAGTCCTGCCTACCTATGACCCCTGTCAGGGTCCCTTCAGAAGTGTGAGGAGGGGAGGGGGAAAAGAGAGAACTGGAAAGTGGGGTGTTATTCTACAGTAGGGCTGCCAGACAGAATACAGTGTGCCCAGTTAAATTTGAATTTTAAGTAAACAAGGAACAGTATTTACTGTCTTAAACATCACATGGGGCATGCTTATTCTAAAAAGCATTTGTTGTTTATTTGAAACACAGCTCTGTTGAGCATCCCATATTTCTATTTGCTAAACCCTATCAAAATCAGACTATAGAGAAGCAGCTCTCTCTGCTTCCCCCAGGAAAGGAAGAAACACCCAATTGTGACTTCCCTGGAAAGTCTGAGTTTCCTGATGCTTTGTTTTAAGTGGCCAGGATTATATTTGTGTATATGAAAAACAAAACAAAACAAAACTATCTCACTCCCTCTTGTCTCTAAGTCACCTCTAATCTCATTGATTGCTCATAAATTAACCATTACATATTTTTCCTTGCATTGAGGAATAAAGACAGCTGAGAGCACACATGGGCTTTAGAATGTGCCCTGAAATTGTAAAGCTCTTTCCTATCCCTGCCCTCCAAGATCCATATATTACTGTGTTTCAGTGACCCACAGGAACAAAAAAATAATTAACTGCCCAAAACGTAGTCAGACATGAAGTATGATTATGTAGGAAGTCATCTATGTAAACTGTGTAACATAAGTTTCAACTCCATTTGGCAGCCAGAGTCAGTATTGCAGTTTCATTCGGGAAACTGAAAGTAAGTATAGCCGGGAGCGCCACCTTATGGAAACAATGATTACTACCTGGCCAAGATCCCCGAGCTATTCCCCAAGCATTAAGCTAAAAATAATTACAGCGGGAGCGCCGCCTTGTGGAAACAATGTTTACTACCCGGCCCAGGTCATCGAGCTGTTCCCCAAGCCTTGAGGCCAAGTTCCCCTTGTGTTGGAGGGAATTGGTTCCACAACCTCCTGTCAGAATTTCCTTTTTCAACCTTGGTGTTCAATGACAGCTCAGGCAGCCTGAGCTCAAAATTAATCTCCAGGGAGTGTGGAGCATTCCTTATGCCTCCCCTGAACTGAGCAGTCTCTAGTTGTAGGCAGGCTCTACAAATGCAGTTCTCCAGGCCTGACGTACTGTGCAGTCCACAGAGGCACATCCGCTAGGGACGCTCCATGAAAATAGGTCCCCACAAAGACACTTGGAAGGAAATTGCTATTTTATTTCCTCCTTGAAGAGTCCCAGTAAGCACTGAGATATCAGGGTTGGAATAAAGTATCCAGTGTGGCTTTATTCAAACCAGAGTTCACCTAAATCAGTGGTTCTCATACCTGAACCTACATCAGCAACCCCCCCAGGACCGACTTAAACACAGCCAGCTGAGGGACGGCCCTGAATGGACATTTCCAACAAGTTCCTAGGTGATGTGATGCCCTGGCCTAGGACCAGCTATTGAAAACTACTGATGTAAGTTAAACCAGACACAAAATCTTCTTTTCAAAGTTACACCTTTTAATTGACATGAACAACCAGTGTCCCATGAAATACTCTTTGGAAAAGTACTCCATGCCCTCCTCCCACCCTTACTGGCCCCTGCCCCTGAGAGGCCCCCCACCAGGAGTCACAGCCCTCTCCAAACAGCCCTGCTGTGACTCAGCTCTCAGACGGTCATTCCTCACTTTCCTTCACTTTTCTGCTGAGAGCTGCAGAGGGAAAAACATAATGAAAACCTCACTTTTCCAAACCCCCTGGGCAATAAAATATTTCTTCCAAGCAAAACTAAAGGAAAATTCTAGTCATTCAGGATCAAACTGAATCTCCCGAACCACTTGGGAGGCAGGAATGGTGTCTCACCATCAGGAACAAAACTGGTAAAAATAAGTCTCAGTGGCAGGGTCATTGTTACCTCCCATGTGTGTAATATAAAGAACTGTCCCATTCTTAACTAATAAATATAATTTTATAACCAGAATAGCTACTATGTATTGGGCAACTTACATGCATCAAATCCCATTCCTCCAGCGTTCACATCAAATTCTTGTGCGGGTAACTTGAGAAGGTGGATAGAGGGTAAGTAGGTGTGTGATGTTTTTGGTGGTGGAATTCATGCTCCCCTCACCCTGCTCCCCCAGCAGCAGCCAGCCCTTGTTGGCTGCAAAGCTTGGCCACTGAGCGGACTCTTAAGTTGAATTGCCTGAGCATGTCAAGTTGGATCAGCTGAGCATGCGCTTTCTAGCTCTGCCATGTTAGTAAAGTTATTAAACTTCCTGGGGGGCCTTGATTTCTTTATCTATAAAATAGAAATCTTGGTAGCCCTTATCCCACGGTGTTTATAATAATAAGTTAGGAAAACAAAGCTGTTTGCATGTCACAGGGCAATCAGCAGGCCCCCATCAGTATTAGCTGTTAATGTTACAACATTTTCACAGCCCTGAGGCTTGCCATAGGTTTTAGAGGTTGGTTGAGGTGACAAAGGAAGCAGGCTTGCATGAGATAAAGAGTGGAAGGTCAAGTCTGAGCCAAGACTGAGCCTGGGCCTGGCTAGAACCCACAGCCCGCCCCACCCCCACCCCGTGCATTCTGTCCATCTGAGTTCCCACCGCCCCCGGGAGTGAGGCATGTGGGACGCCCCCTTGGCCTAGGGACAGACTCCCAGACAAAGGCTTTAGCTGTACCTGTGTGGCTCAAGGGCTGATGTTTTTCTATTCTGCTTGAATGTTAGGGACAGAAAGACAGAAAGGGGAGCACGGCTCAGATGTGAGACTGGGGAGAAAATGTTGAAATTCTGAGCTCCCCTGCAGTAACATTCTGTGCACACTCAACATGTGGTGGATGTGCTCAGGATCTGAACAGGCCCGCAGCCCATCCAGAAGTGCCCTGCGGCTCCACGCCCGTGCCCAGAACTGCTATGTGGCCCTCTGCCTGGGAGTCACTTCTGGAACAGTCTTCAGAGCCAGGCAGAAGGAAGCAGGGGTCCCCAGGGCCTTGCTGACATTCCTTGTGCCGGGGAAGAGCTGCACACTGAAGACTTGCTCTGAAATTAAAGTGAGTGAAGCTATACTGCCATAGAGGAGGTAATGAACCAGTGCCCATCTTTCAGTTCATTCACAGTGAGCAGGGTGACAGTAACAGGAAGTAAGTGTGTGTGTGTGTGTGTGTGTGTGTGTGTGCGCAGAATCAGGTCTCCTCTATTCACCACGGACTGCCTCCTAACCCGCAATTCACTATGAAAATTCAACTATCCACCAAGTATAAACATCATACTACAGACCTGTGAAGTCATATCTTATATATGTACTGTGTATTCCTATAGAAATTAGACAACATTTATACATATATGTATATTTATGTTAACTGTCTGGGGTGATGTTAGAAAATGTGTGTATACACATACCATGTTTTATGGGCAACTTCACCACTAGCACACTCCAAAGCAACATTTAAGCACACTTCAGTGCAAGATGTGCTGGCTTTCCTAAGTCACATGGAAACCTTCCCTTTCATACTGACTGAGAAAACAAGAGAAATTAGGAAAATGTATGAAATATAAACACTGTCCTTAATGGAGCAGAGAGTCATTCATCTTAATTATATGTAAGAGCTCAAACCAGACTGGCTAACAAAATATTCATTGAAAGATTCATAGGCTTTATTTTTAGAAAACTTCATTTGTTTTAATGAAGAAATAACAATGATTTACAACTACTCTTTCTATTCAGGGTGAGTGGGTGCTTCTAAAGCACTGGAAAACAGACCTTTTTCTCTTAAATAGGCACTGTTTCCATGATAATCATGTTTATGATATGCATTTTTTCAGTTATTTTTACTATATTAAAAATAAGTTTTGAATCAGCTTTTATCTCAATCAAATTAACATAGTCCCAATTAATGATATAACATGAAAATTGCAAAGTCATTATCAGCAGTTTTATAATTACCCAGACTTTTCCTCATCTCCATGAAAACAGGCAATGCAGGCAATGATGGAAATCCACAGATAAAATGTACCTGTATGATAAACACAGCTAATGTTTGTTGAACACGAATATTAGACTAAGTCCCAGGCTAAGCACGACATGCATTCATTGATTTACAGCAAGCCTGTCAGGCAAGACTGATGTTATCCCCACTTACAGATGCCAGAGGAAACTGAGGCTTAAAGGATATTTAAAGAGGTAGCACAAGCTGTCTCACAGTTATCTCATGTCTAGGGCAGAAGAGAGTTTAGGTAAAACATAAACTTTGATGAGACAGAAGTCATTCGTAACATAATGGCATCCTTAAGACCACTAGCCCGATACTTCAACTTGGGGAGAAGGTTCCTGGCTAGAACGTTGATCTGGCATCAGATCTAGCTGGTTTTTGTCAGACTAGATGCAGACTTATCCTGTGCCCTTACAACCAGGGCCATGAGGGTGATAGAAATCTCCAACTCAATCTCACTAATAATCCAAGGCATGCAAATTAAAGAGAGAGACAGAAACTATTTCATTCTCTTTATTTGTTAAATTGGCAATTTTTTAGATAAGATCACCCATTATTTGCAAGAGACGTTCCCAGTTTGGCCAAAAGAGCCAAATCTTCATGCCTTTTGACCCAGTTCTGTGCGTGCAGCCCAAAGATATCCTGAAGTGCAGACACAAGTATGGTCCATCGCAGTGTCATTCCCAAGAGTGGGCTACGGGAAACACCTAAGATGCCGAACACTGTGCAGGAGTGAAGGGGTGAGGGTGAGGGGCCCCTAGCATGACATGGTAAATTTACACATTGGGATATGATACCACAATTAAAAAAGAAGTTCTTCATCGCATGGCACAGTGTTAGGAGAACTAATTAGCAGTGCAATCTGAATTGCAGGTCAAAAAGAAGGGTACTTCAGCTACAGCCTCTTTCATTCATCCATCTAACAAACATGGATTTAGTATCACTCTGAGCAATACAGGATAGGGCAAAAGTATGTTTACAGTTGTGAGTGCGAGAATACAGAATTTATTCTTACATTATGTATTAATTATTGTATTATCTTCCACATGAACAACTGTAAACCTACTTTTGCCCCACCCTGTTAGGTTCTGGAGACCCTTGGATTTTAACAAGACTTGCCTTGCCATCACGGGGCTTCCACTGTAGCAGGAAGACAGATGTAAAGAAAGAATTACCTAATTTTACAGGATGCCATGTAGCAGGTAACTGGGTCAGGAGGGTATCTCAGAGGAAGTGTCCTCTGGGTTGGGTTCTGAAGAATCTACCAGTCAAAAGTTGGAATGGTCCTGTGCACACAGAGGGGGAGAGGAGGAGAAAGAGAATACCAGGTAGAGGAATGACATGTGCAAAGGCCCTGTGTGGTGAGGGGCGTGTCAGAAAAACAACCCAAAGACATTCAGACAGGAGAGGGTCAGAGTAGAGGGAGACAATGCTATCTGGAGAGACCACAAAATACTTTATATCTACACTTGGAAAACTGTTCCTGTGAAGGACCAGATAGTAAATATTTTGCCAGCCAACAGGCAAAAATCAATGATATTACATATGTATTTATTTTTTTAAGATTTTATTTATTTATAGAGAGAAGGGAAGGGAGGGAGAAAGAAAGGGAGAGAAACATCAATGTGTGGTTGCCTCTTGCACACCCCCGACTGGGGACCCACCTGCAACCCAGGCATGTGCCCTGACCAGGAATCCAACCAACAACCCTTTGGTTTGCAAGCCGGCACTCAATCCACTGAGCCACACCAGCCAGGGCTTATTATATATGTATTTATATGACAAGAGTTAAATTTGCACAAAGTTTTTATTGGTTGAATTTAAAATAATAATAATTGAATATATTTTTAATATAACTCTACCAATGTAAAGAATAGAATACTGAGAAAATAACATTTTGCTTAACTAGTGTTCTCTATTATCAAAATTGATTATAAACATTTACTTTTAAATGCTGATTAGAAGTGTGATTTTTATCATTATATAAATTTTTTTAACACAAATAAGCATTGCCAACAATGATACAGTCCATAATTACATAATTTTAATTGATCATATTTATGCTTAGCAAGCACTTACAGAATTCTATTAGAGTTTTCTCTTGATATTTGCTAACATGTCTTTACATTGTGGGTTAATCACTTATAATTGAAGGTGAGCTAAAGCTCCTCAATTGCCTCTTTAAATTGATTTTTGAAGTTTGAAAATCTCCATTGCACTGACATCAAAATACAAAAAATACTGCTAGAACCACAGTTCAAGCTCGGAAAACATCTCCACCATGAATTTACGTGGGATGGAGATGTCACTTCTCATTTAATCTTTGAACAAGATGGGAAGTTCATAAAACAGCTCATTATTGTTTATGATTCAAAAATGTTAGCTGTTATCGAAATGACTTTACCACAGTATGAGTTTGGCCTGTGAGTGGCAGTTTTGCCTTGTAATTTTAGGGTCAGTTCATTAAGAAATGCTATCAAGTCAGTAGCAAAAGCTAATGTCCAAAGCCATTAAGTGTTCAGTCACAGTGATTGAGAGCAATTTTCGTTCAGAAAAATTCTAATGCCAGCACTGGGCTCAAAAACTCACAATAAAACATAATCACTACTAAGTCACCAAACTGCTTATAGTAGAACAAGTCAGGCTGGTCAGCTTCTAGATCTGATAAAAAATTTACAAAACTGATGACGGTTAATTAAGTTCATGAGAGCAAAGGAGTTCATCATGGACACTGCTGGTCCTGCATCCCCTAAGAGACTTGAACATTTTCCACAGAGCACTAACTCATGGATGACACAGTGAATAAGCTTTGAACATCTGACATTTCACAAGCTTTGTGGATTTGACCAACGAAGGCTCTTTCTGCTCCCACGAGGTTTTCCTCCACTCTCAGTTGTCAGCCCATCCTACAGGTTCCACTCAGTTGTTCTGCACTTGTGTTTCTCACCCTTTTTTAAATTTTCTCATTCAAAGTTGTTCACATGGACTCTTCATAGAGGCAAATTCTTTTGTCACATCTTACTGGGCAGCATCTGCTCCAATAAACAATTGAAAAGTACAGTAATATGTGTCAGTTCATGAAGAGCCAAAGAAAATCACTCAAAATTATTTGTCTCCTTTTTTAATTGATTAATTAATGTTGCTGCCAATGTTAACTTTTTGAGTAACTGTTCTTGCCAAAAGGATAATAGTCTTAACTGGGTTTATTTTCTCTGGACACATTTCTTCAGCTGCTGCAATAAAACAAGGCTTCATTAACTCACCAAGGGTAAACTGTTTCCATTGGTTGGCTAACAAATGAGCCACTTGGAAACGAAATAACTCATTTAATTTTTTATTTTTACTCATTTTTATTTTTGTAAGAAATTATCCTATGGTGAGCTATTCTTTTTAAATTTTCTGAACTTCTGACCATAATTTTCCTGGTAGTTGGGAATATTGTGGCAAAAGCTGCTTGGCAATGTTGGTGTAGAGTCTCTTCTAGCACAGCTGGGATGACATTGTGTGATAAATTCAATGTTTTGCCCTCTGTTTATAACAGAATAATCCACACATCACTGTACCTTAAAGGTGTAACATTCAGAGTCCACTTTTCTCTTCTTGTTTAGCATGATGGTATACACTGGTAATAAAAAATAAATAAAACAATGCTATGGTATAGCAATACGTATGGCACTCAAAACACAGTCACCTTGAAACAGTGTCACTGTGATGTGCCATGTGCTGCATAGTATGTGAAGCAAGAGTGCTGTCACAAGTACTCAGGCCTGATATTGCAGCATGCTAGCAGCTGTAGGTGTTAGGCAAATAGATGAACGTGACTATGTTCCAATATAACTTAATGGACAGTGGAATTTGAATTTCATAAAATTTTCACATGTCAAGAAGTAGTATTTTCGGTTTGCTTCTTCTTAACCATTTAAAAATGTAAACATGATTCTTGACATGTGGGCCATACAAAAGTGGGTGGCTGGCTGGGTTGAGCCCAGTGGCCGTCAACCCTGCTTTACACCGTGGTGAGCCGACTGGGCTTCACTTTCATTCAGAAGGTCTACCTCTTGTAGGCGCCAAGAACGTTTTCCTGAAAAGCCCATGCAAGTCCTGGAGACACTAATCGAGCAGGTAGTCTAAGATCATGCATCTCCTTGCAGGATGGTACCCGAGTTGTAGGGACATGTGGTGGTTACTGTGGAAAATGTACTCCGTCCTCAGGCACTGGCCTGGAAGTTCGAGTTCTTTAGTTAAGGTAAGTTCGCTTTTTCCTTCCTTCTTTCCTCCTTCCTTTCTCTTTAAGATTTTTTGAATTTATTTATTTTTGGAGAGAGGGGAAGGGACGGAGAAAGAGAGGGAGAGAAACGTCAATGTGAGAGAGAAACATTGATCGGTTGTCTCTCGCACAAGCCCAGACCCAGACTGAACCTGCATCCCAGGCATGTGCTCTGACCGGTAATCAAGCCAGTGACCTTTTGCTTTGCAAGATGATGCCCAACCTACTGAGCCACACCAGTCAGGGCCCCTTCTTTCTATTCCTCGCTCTCTTTCTTTGCCCCTCCCTCCCTTCCCTCTTTCCTTCCTTCCCTCCTCCCTCCCTCCCTTCCTTCTCTCTCTTTCCTTCCTTCTTTCTCTCTACATTTCTATCTCATTCTTTCTGTGGCTTAATGATTCCAAATGTGGCCAGGTCTGATGCCCACAGACAGGTGACTATTAAGCATCTAAACGCTATTTCACCTTTTCCTCTCCTGCTCATCTGTCCTCACACTTGAGGTCCCCAGGCTTCCTGCATCATATTTTCCTGCAATGCTTATTAAAAATGCTGCTTAGTGGGATCCATCTCTAGAGGTCCTGCTTCATTAGGTCTCTAGTAGATCCAGGAATCTGTATTTGTAGTGCAAGGAATTCTGATGCAGATGACTTAGATCAATCTTTGCAAAATACTGCCTAGGAATATAATAATGTAATAATAATAATAAGAGGAAGAAGAAGGAAGATGAGGAGGGGGAGGGGGAGGAGGAGGAGGAGGAGAAGAGGAAGAAAAAAGAAGAAAGAAGGAGGAGGAGGAGGAGAGGGAAGAAGAAGAGGAAGAAGAGGAAAGAAGAAGGAGGAGAAGGAGAAGAAGGAGGAGGAGGAGGAGAAGGAGAAGAAGGGGGAGAAGGAGAAGAAGGGGAAGAAGGAGGAGAAGGGGAGGAGGAGGAGGATGGGAGGAGGAGTAGGAGGGGGAGGAGGAGGAGGATGGAAGGAGGAGGAAGGAGGAGAAGAATGTTCACTGCTCCCTAGGTGTCAGGCACCATGCTAAGCATACCTTGCAGGCATTATTTCATTGAATCCTCACAAGAAAGCCATAAGATGGGGCTGTGATCCTCATGTTACAAATGGAAACTGGGCCCCACAACAGTTAAGACAACAGTTAAGTATCTTGCCTGTAGGCACAATGAGATCCTTTGACAGAACCCAGACCAAAGCCACTGTTCTCATTACTGCACTGTTACACATACTTTCAATGCACAGTGGGAACTTGCTAAAAATGCAGAATCTCAGGATTCACCCTAGACCTATGACACCAGAATCTGCATTTTAACAAATCCCCAGGAGAGTCATACATGTTAACATTTGATAACCCTTGGTCTAACTACATTATTCCAGCCGGTGCTTCCTCTGCTCGACAGAGGACTGAACTGGTCGTTCTTTTTCTCATCCCAGTGCCCTCAGCTACAAGAGGTGAATTCAGCCTACTCACGTGACCACCCACTACAACTGTCCTCAGGTTTCCAATGGCCCATTACCCCATAAAGCACTTCACGATCCTGACACAGGAGTACCTAGTTGACATTTATAAATCAGTATTTCAGTGTTTAATTAAACATCTTATTCAAGGTTGTGGTCTTAAGTTAGGATTATTTCCACTGCAAGATGCAAAAGAAAAAAGGAAACTTGTTGTCTTAAATAACTGAGCCATCTAAGCAGTGGTCTGGCTTCAGGCATGGCTGGATCCAGAGGCTCAAAGTCACCTGACTCTTTCTTCATCAATCAGCAATGCTTGTCCCTTAAATGGCTTCATTCTCAGGCAGATCATCTCCCCCACACCATGTCCCCTAGCAGCTCTAGGCTTACATCATCCTTAACAGCTCTTTGTGCCAAGTAAATGCTCACCTCCAGCATCCATTTTGAGATGGCTCTGGCTCTGATTGAGTCACACAGGTACTCCTGAACCAGTCACAATGTCCAGGAAATGGACATCATGTATCCACCCAGAGTTGAGTGACTGACAGTTTCATTTGAAAGAAACATGGTTCCCAAAGCACAAAAAGAGGTTTGTTATCAGAAATGGGGAGATGGGATGAAGGCAGGCAAAGTCAGCAAGTATCCACTAGAAATCCCCATTATATGTGTATTTTACATATTGTATATCTAGTAAATAATGTGTATGTGTTTTACATGATATTTACATATATGTATAGAAAAAAGCCTAGAAGAAAATATACCAATATTTGAAGAGGGTTATCTTAGGTGGGAATTTCAAGCTAGTGATTTTTTCATTCTTTATGCTCTCCTGAAATGGACATGTTTCTGATAGCAGATTTACATTACTTTTAAAATCTAAAGAAAATAATGTATTATTGTTAAATTCTATATGTAAAAATGTATAGATTACCTACTCTTGACTTATGGCATTTGGGACAGAAGATTTACCTTTCTTGGTTGATTTGTTTGTTTTCAGGTGCTCTGAAGAGGAAGCCACGATGGAATGGATGAAGGATAGTAATGCAATACCTCCACCTTAAATTTGGGCGTGTGTGTGCATGTGTGTGTGGCCTTGTACGCTTGTGTGTGTGTACATATACATATGCATATATACACATATATACACACACATATATCTGTATATGTGTGTGTATATCTGTGGAATATCCTAATGATGTAAAGTTTAATATTTATGTTTGAATTATTTATTGTGATGTATGTAATATTTTTGTACGTAAAATGATTCTATTATGACTGCTTTTTGCATTATTTTGTTTCTTGCAGTCAGACCACTGCATTTTACGTACTCTACATTATATGTAGTATTATGACAAAAGTGATCCTTCATCACGGTACACTATTGTTTACGTTCTATCTGTAAATGTTTTATTGTTAATGTTTTAAATTGTAATTTGTTTTTTTTTTTAAAAATCTAGTCATTATCAAGGTGCTACAGGGGTATTTTTGGCATTTCTATGAAAGCATCATTAGCCAACAAAGAATTTAGTGATGTCACAGGTTATACCAGCTATTAATTACATTAGGTATCTATTCAGTTTCATGTGATCTCTGGGAACAAAATTTATGCCTTGGTGCTAATATTTAAGTGATCATCAGACTTAGAAATGTAAACACACTTAGTAAAAGGGAGGAACCGAAGGACTTTTTCCAATGGACATAATCGTTTAATAAAATAAGACCAGCTGTTTACCCTTACTTTGGGACATGCCCTTTTTGGGAGAGAGTTGTACTCTGTTCTCTTCACTGTTATTTTTATTAATATGCTTTGCTTCAGTTCATGGTGCCTCAGGCCTCCTGTGGGTAAATGGAGGTTTCCACAAGCAACCTCATCACAGAGTGACCTTGAGAAAGCAAGGTCCTCTCAGCATTTTGCCAAGATATTCTGAAATGATGTCCAAGTTTACCAGTTGCAAGACAGAGGATGCATAGGATGGGGACGACCTTCAGCAGCCCCGGAATATCTGGAGAAGTTCAGAACCAGGTTCTTAGTCATTGCCTCTTACATGAAAACATTGGCTGGTGACGTGACTTGTCTTCAGGCCCTGAGCCTAAGACTCTGCCGGTGTTCACGGCTGCTGCAGGAACTGGTATTTGTGGCAAGAAACGACCTCTGGAGCACAAGACACCTGAGTCTTTCTGATCATCCATAATCCACTCTGTTACTCCTTTCCAAATTGGAAGTGCCAAAGCCACGGTCTCTCTGCCCTTCCAACCTGATCAGAGGGAAGTCATTGCCAATGCCCCCTGGCAGACACTTGCTTGGAGAAATCCTGCCCACTTCTAACACCAAAGAGATTAGAAAAAAACCAGGCAGTATTCTCCAACCCCCAAAAACTCCAGAGTGCTCCAGGAGAAGTTATACTCCGTGTATGAATATGTGCTTTTCGCCACTATTAACACATTGTGAAAATATGCTATGAATAAATACCACGACCACATTCAAACATTTCTGTTTCACATGGTTTATGAACTCTTGATTCAAGTTGGAGTAAAAATGTCTCTCGTTTTTAAGATTGCCAGATTAAGAAGAAATTTTAGATTTTTTTAACCCTATCAATTACAGTTGCTGTTTTAGAGACACATAAGGAATAAGAACTATCCCCAAGTCTGTCTTTTTATCACACAAATCAGTTGAAGTGGCTTTTCCAAAAATCAGAGATATAAACCTCTTGTCTGTGCGATGGGGAACAAATGAGCTAACAAACCAGATTTAAGTGGGATTTGAGAGCTTAATTGTCAGTTTTTTTCCAACAGTAGTTTATATGCTACAGGCTGATGGTGTCCAGAGAAATGAGATATTTCCAAAGAAGTCTAATAGCAAGTGGCTTTTCACCATATACCAGGTTCTTTACTGAATTGTTTTAGCTCATCCTCACAACTGCCAAGGAAAGCAAGTATAGATTTACATCATTTGATGGATAAGGAGACAGAGCCTTTGAGATGTAAATAGGTCCATGTTCACAAAGAGTGACTATGTGGCAGTCCCCAAAGAACTCTGTCTGACTAAGTTACAAGGCCACTTCTGGACCCCTCACATAGTCCAGTGTGGGTGGGATCAAGAACTAAGTGGGATCATGTGTCCAGAGATTGAGAGCTTCAGTTGGAAAAGAGACAGTTTCCAAAAGAGAAGAGTTTTGTTATCAGAAAAGGGTAGGTGGCATGAAGACAGACAAAAGTAGGAGACCACTCTAGATTCTAATTGTGTATGTGTTTCTATGCATGCACATACATGCATGTGTGAGCATTTGTATGCATGCACATGTGTATGCCAGCATGTGTGAAATTTTCAAGTCCCATAGCTCACATCATAGTCCCAGTCCCTTGTCATTCCTCAACATCACCTGAAACCTGGATTCTCATCCTTTCTCTAGCATCTGCTAACTGAATGATCCTGAGCCTTGGTCTCGTCATCTGTAAAGCAAGGTTATTGATAGTTCTCCCATCTACCCTGCAGGATTAAGTGTTTTCTGAAGACCCTTTGAGCCCTCCACCATTCATGGCAAAAGAACTGCCCTCAAAAGGTGCATTATTAATTTCAAGTGTAAGCTGACAGATGTGAAGGCCTGAGTTCTGTGTCAATTAGGAACTGTGTTCCGCTGCTGATTACGGAGACTGACCACAGTAGTTTACACATTGAAAAGTGTGCTTTACTATTATGTAAAATAAACCAGGAGAGAGGCAATCCAGGGCTGGCATGGCAGCTCCACAAAATCATCAGGAACAGAACATTTTTTTCTCTACTTCTCAATTTTCCGTATTTCAATGTGGCTGCTAGAGCTCAAGCAATCACTCCCAAATTCAAGGCAACAAGAAAAATGGAATGGGAGGAAGTGTAAAAAGTGGCCTGGTCCCAGATCTCTGTCTTTTTTAAGAGTTTTCCTAGAAACCTCTTAAAACCCAACAGTTTCCACTTAACGCTCCTCAGCCAGAATTTAGTCCTGTGGCTGCACCCAGGCTGCCGGGCATTGGGGAAATGGGGCACGGAGTGTCTTGTCAAACTGCGTGCAGTGAGGGATCTGTTCCTAGGAAAGAAGGCAAGTGGATTGGAAAGAAGCAAATGGAAGTCTCTACATTAGGTTCAGGTACAGAGACGGGGGAGGGAATGCTTTGGAAGCAGTAATCAGAGCAAGGAAGAGATCATAGAAGCTAGGCTAGAGCTGTGGCCATTGTAATGGTAGAAAATGACAGTGATATGGGTGGTAAAATGAACAGGCACTGATGACAGACAGGTTCAGGGTGGACTGTGGGAGAGAAGGCACTGACTGGTATGTGAACATGGACCTATTTACACCTCAAAGGCTCTGTCTCCTTATCCATTGAATATATAAATCTATACTTGCTTTCCTTGGCAGTTGTGAGGATGAGCTAAAACAATTCAGTAAAGAGCCTGGTTATGGTGAATGTCCACTTACTATCAGACTTCTTTGGAAATATCTCATTTCTCAGAACACCATCAGCCTGTAGCGTATAAACTACTGTTACCAAAAAAAGGACAGTTAAGCTCCCAAATCCTACTTATATCTGGTTTGTTAGTGCAAGATGAGATTTCACATTGCTCCCAAATACAAACAGGATGATGGAAAGGTGACTGGGTGGGTGGATGAACAGACAGATATAATCTGGTAGAATCCGTTAATTCTTTACATTTTTATAGCACTGTACAAATTAATATTGTCTTTTTATTCTATTCATTAATTTATTTATCCAGATAATAAGTATTGCATTTCTACTAACTCCCAAGCTCTGTTCTAGGCACTGGAGGTCAGCAGTGTACTAGGAGGCTGCCCTCTAGGGCTCCCATATCAAAATGCCAGAGATTGGCTTGTTTAGGCTACAGAAATTTATTTTCTCACAGTCTAGAAGTTAAAGATCAAGGTGCTACTGGGGTTGGTCTCTGGTGAGGCTTCTCTTTCTTGTTTGTATACAGCCCTCTTCTTGCTGTGTCCCCAGGTGGCCTTTCCTCAGTGCAAGGACGGCACAGGGGGAGAGAGAGAGACCTGCTGTTTCTTCCTCTTCTTATAAGGACCCCCTCCTATTTGATTAGGGCCCCACCCTTATGACCTCATTTAACCTTAACCCCCTTATAAGCCCTAGCTCCAGATACTGTCACATTAGGAGTTAGAGCTCCAACATATAAAATTTGGAGAGACAACGCACTTCATAACAGAGTCTATGGCAAAGAGACCCTGAAATAAGATGAGCATTTATTCCTCTCTCGTTTGCTGTGCAGAGGTGAGCAGGCAGTCGGACCTGGTGGGTGACTGTCCGGCATGGCGTGAGAGGACTAGGGCTCCTTCTGTTTTGTGGCTTGGCCATTCTCAAAGGCATTGCCCTTACACAGCTCGTCCTCACCATGTCTGTGTCTAGCCAGCAGGAAGAGGATGATCATCTAAGGCAAGACCTGGAAGTTAAAGAATAACTTTTATTCACAACTCACTGGCAATTGCTTAGATGCATAAGCTCACGATGTCGCAAGAGAGACTAGGAACCACGCACCCAGCTCCTGCCAAGTGGAGGTGGAGCTGCTGTTCTAAGAGGAAGGAGGGAAGGCTGGCTATGGGCAGCTGCTTCTGCCACAAGCGGCAAACAAAACATACAAAAATCTCTGCTGCTTGGAGCTTACATTTTAGTGGTGACAGACAAGAGAAAAATAAGCAAATAAACAAGTATTGGGTTGGCAAAAAAGTTCATTTAGTTTTTTCCATACAATAACTCTAGTAGTGGTCTTGAAGTTCATTCAAGACAATTTTGTTAGATTGTATTGTGACAGCTGTCATATCAGTGTGCATTTTTAAAAAACATCAAAGTTGGTGAATTTGGGGGCAGCCATTTTAGCATTAAGGATGGAAGAAAATGTGCAACATTTTCAATGTATTATGCTTTATTTCAAAAAGTAAAAATGCAACTGAAACACAAAAAAAGATTTGTGCAGTGTATAGAGAAGGTGCTGTGATGGATTCAATGTGTCAAAAGTGGTTTGCGAAGTTCCTTGGAACTATTGACATTTTGGCCAAATAATTCTTTGCTGTGGGGCTGCCTTACACATTGGAAGGTGTTTAGCAGCACCCCTGGCCTCTATCCACTGGAAGCCAATAATGGAAAATAGCTGACATACTCAAAATATCCAAATCAATAAAGTTATTGGTGAAAATGAAAAATGTGCCTCATTTTACAGAGAAAGCTAAATGAACTTTTTGGCCAGCCCAATAAAACACTGCAGTTCTTTGCTTGGAATAAATCTGACCATGTCTCCCACAGTGGCCATCCCTACACCATCGTGGCATGGCACGGCATTCCCTGAGCACCAACACCTCCCATCCCCCGAAGTGTTCACCCATGCTGTTGTTGTTCCTTTGCCTTAGCATGTTGATCTTTCTCTTCTCACGGATACAGAAGGAGTAAATAACAAGCAACACCTAATGTGTTGGATGATAAGAAAAACTAGACGAAGAATTAAGCAGGAACAGGAATCGGGTGTACCCAGCAGCTTGGCTGACTGTGTTCTTAATAAGGTGGTAAGTTCCTTCTTTACAAACTTCCATAGCCCACAACAAAGCTGTGGGTCCCCATAAAAGCCTGCCACCAGCCACAGTGGGCTTGGAAAATTCTACCTGTCACCAACAGATGGCAGGAGAGGTCCTGCTCTGTCGTTTCAGTCTCAAGTGTGGGCCACTGCACTGCTAAGCCTGCAGGGTTTTGCTGCTTATTTTATTTTATTAATTTTTTTATTATGGTGAAATATGCATACAATTTAACATCTTAACTGTTTTTTAAGTACACAGTTCAGTGGCATTAAGTACATTCATATTGTGCAACTGTCACCACAATCCATCCTCAGAACTCTCTTCCTCTTGCAAAACAGAAACTCCGTATCCTAAACAATAACTCCCCATTTCCCCCAGACCCCCAGCTCCTGGCAGCCACCATTTCACTTTCTGTCTGTGAGTTTGACTTCTCTGGGTACCTCATATAAGTGGAATCATACACTATTTGGCTTATTTCCCTGAGCATAACTCAAGTTGTAGCATGGCTCAGAATTCCTTTTTTTAAAAAATTATCTTTCAATTACAGTAGACATACAATATTATATTAGTTTCAGAGGTACAACCCCGTGATTAGACAGTTACATAATTTACGAAACAATCACCCCGATAAATCTAGTACCCATTATTGTTATTACAATGTTATTGACTATATTCCCTGTGCTGTACTTTACATTCCTGTGACTATTTTTATAACTGGCAATTTGTACTTCTTAATTCCTTTCACCTTTTTTACCCAGACCCCATCCCCCTCCCATCTGACGACTATCAGTTTGTTCTTTGTATCTGTTTTTTCTGCTTATTTTAGAGGTGATTTGGCAAGGAACTTTGGAAGTCCTAGGCCCTGAAAAAAGTATGCTACTCCCCTCAAATATGTACCTCAAAATTAAAAAGAACTCCAAGCCATGAACCTAAGTGTTTTTTCCATGAAGACTATTTTTTTGATATTAAATATCAATTCTTCCCCCCAAACCTCTGAAGACCTCCTTTGCTGCAGCCCTAAGCACATGTTTCATCGGCTCAGTAGGTGACTCAGCCAGCTAGTTTCTTGTTATTAATCCCAATGGTATCCAGTAAGGACAAAAAGAGCAAATATTTAGAGTGCTAATCAGAGGGACATCTGGTTACAACAGGAAAGAAGGTAAAATGTACCTTTGTGTAGAAATGGACACTTTCTATGTAGCTAGTATCCCGTCACTTCGTCAGGACTTAGGGTCAAACACCTCGCCACTGTTGACATGTCAGTGCAGTTGAGGATGGTGTTTGTGTGTAGAAAACAACTAATATTCAATTTATTTCCAAGTACAAAACCCTAGTTCTTAGGTTTTGTAGTTCAGCTCATAAATCCTATTATTTTATTTATCAGTCTAGTTTTTAGCAATTACTTTATAGAAATTTCTGAGTGATGTTTGTTCGATTCATGATTTAGTCCATTAAAAGCCTTCAAATATTTTGTATAGTATTTATGCATTTTATGAATTTTAATTCTCTCCTAAGTCCTTCAATTACCTAACTTAAGGAAGTCTAAGTATTTAATTTTTATAAATACAGAAATATAAATATTTCATAAATCAGTAGACTTCAGGTTCTAAACATTCCAAAGTGGAAAATTAACAATATAGTTTTAACTTAAAATTGCAATTCTAAATGAAGTATTCAATGACACATGTTAAATTGGCATTATAACCTACACTCTTAATAGTTCGAATGTTTAAAATCATGATGATTACATAAGCTATCAAATTTTCATTTATTCCCTAACACACAAGTTTTAATACAATGGTTCTGATTCCCTTAAACATTTTTATAGCTTAAATCCTACTCTTAGCAGAACAAAGGCTGTGTGCCCACCCAGCAGCTGTAGACTCAGAGGTTCCTGTCAGGTTTAAGCTTGGGAGCAGCAGACCCCCGGGGTGCTGGTTCTAGCTCCACACTCTGTATTCATTCATTTCCTACTGCTGCTGCAACAAAGGACCTCAAACCAAAGATGTATGTTTTCAGTTCTGAATGCCGGCCATCTAAAATGGACCAGCATGGCTGCATTTCCTGTGGAGGCTCCCGGGGAGAATCCGCCTCTGTGCCTTTCCCGGATTCCTGAAGTGCCCGTTTTCCCTGGCTGATGGCCCTGACTCTGCCTTCGAAGCCATCAGGGTAGCATCTTCAGATCTCACTCTCCTCTGGCCTCTGCTTCCGTCATCATGTCACTTTTTCCTGACTTTGACTTACATGCTCCTTCTGATAAGCACCTGCGTGATTGCACTGGGCCCACCAGATAACCCAGGATAATTTCCCTATATTAAGAGCCTTCATTTAATGTAAGGTAACACATTCATAGGTTTTGGAGTTTGGGATGTGGACATCTTTGGGAGGTCACTACTCTGTCTACTACAACTTTTCCACACATTTAAGGATCAGAATATCGGTCACATGCTGATATGATTGTCCAAATCCCTGATAGGCCACACTGGCCTTTATGTCAATGACCCCTAACTTCAAAAGAAGGATGTGCCAATATCCCATGTGCCTAGATTAAAATTCCATATATCACCTTTTCTTTTCTTTCTTTTCTTTTTTTTTTTTTTTTACTGCATTCCAAAGTCTGCAGCAGTTAGACTGCTTGGTTGGATTTTGCATGTTGTTTTTACATATAAATATTTTCACTTTTTGGTCCAAAGACTTTGAACTTGACAAGAATTCTGTTATTGCATATACTTCCTAGGACATGGAATTCCTATGGTACTAAAGTGACAGTCTGGGATCTCTCATGCCTGACGTTTCTAAGCTGCCATCAAGGCTCATAGGGCCTCTCTTAGTTTATGACAGCCCTTTAGGACATTAGCCACTATTAAGTATAGAAACTTGCTTAGATATACTTGGTAATGGTGATTTTTTCATCTTTCTTGATAAGCCAGGATACTTCTTCACTGCTTCATGCTCAGCTTCACAATAGCACTGAAAGGGTGCACAGCTGAGCCCCAGCACCGCTGGGGCAAAGGAAGGAAACTGCAGGGGGATCCTATGTGGTCCCTGGACATACCCCAAGCTTCCTCAATCAGTAAGTCTGGGGATGGGGCCTGAGAATCTGCCTTTGCAACAGGCTCCCCAAGTGATCCTTATGCACTCTAGGGATACTCACCTTTCTGAGACTGCTTCCTCCCCCAGAGTAGCAAGTCTCTGGGCAGTGCTAGGTTCCCTCACCCTGTCACTCTAGCACTTAGCCTTTGCTCATGGTGGGTATGCAGTCAGTACCCACAGGGTCTGGAACAAGATGGGATGGTTTGTCCTCATTCCCCTACTCCCTAGCTGTGTAACCTTGGCCATGGCTCTCAACGCTTCCTCTTCACCTTCCTCTTCAGTGAAATGAAGGATGATAATGACACTCATGTAACGTACATTTAAAATGTTTAGAACACTGACTGGCATATAGTAAGTACAGTCTCCCTCAGATATTAGAAAAGACAGATAATACATGACTAAATGCATGTATAATCTATGCTTTAATTTGGGAAAGCCTACTGTGGGGAAGGTATGAAAGCTTTGACCCAGATTTGACCTCAACTCCATGTCCTAGAGGCAAAAAATCTAGGGTTCATGTATGAGCCCTCATCAACTTCCATTTGCTCACAAAATACTGCAGTCCTTTCTCTTTTCCAAAATATGAATTAAATTGTGAATTAAGGGTGATGTTGGGACTAGAACGGACCTGAAATGGTATGTACACCAACATTAATAACTTCATCACCAGAATAATAAAAACTGTATTTACTAATGACTTACTATGTATTATGGTTAATTGTGTGTGTCAACTTGGCCAGACCATAGTAACCAGGTTTTAGTCAAACACTAATCTAGATGTTGTTGTGAAGGTGTTTGTTAGGTGTGATTAACATTTAAATCAGTAGGCTTTGAGTAAAGCAGATTACCCTCCACACTGTGAATGGACCTCATTCAATCAGTTAAAGGCCTCAAGGAAAAAGACTTGAGTCCTCTGAGAAAGAAGGAATTCTGCCTCCAGATGCCTTCAGACTGCAACATCAACTCTTTCCTGGTCTTCCAGTCTGCCAGCCTGCCCTGAAGACTTTAGCCTTGCCAGCCTCCACAATTATGTGAGCCATAAACTAAGTCTCTTCCTTAAATAAATCTCTCTAGATGGTTAGAGAGACAGTGTAATATTATGTGTTCTATATCTATATTTAAGATAGATATATTCTATATACATACATCTAGGACTATGTCTATACCTATATCATCTATATCTATGTCTACATCTATATCTCCTCTTGGTTCTGTTTCTTTGGAGAACCCTGACTGATATACCATATGATAGGCCAGAGACACTCCAGAAGGTACCATTCACTCTGAGTCCTAAATGCTTTGCACATGTCCTCTTTTGGAACCTTCATGACAGCTCTCAAGGGGAACCACTATTTCTATTTCCATTTTAAAGATAAGGAAACTGAGGGTCAAGAGAGTCTGATGGCCAGGCTCCCAAACACAGGGTCTTCACCACTCACCATAGGTGAGATGCCAAGCAGCTGTGTCCGGAGCATTCAATTAGTTAAAGGGCAATGTTGACACTAAAGCCAACATCTCCTACCTCCTGACACGCTGACTTTGCATACCAGCGAGCTTCCACACAGAAAGAAGAGAAAATTAGAAACTTGCTGCATGTGTGCAAGCAGACAAAGAAAGAAATTCTCAACTGTATTCAGAACTGGGCAGTTAAGAGCCACAGGCCCCTGAGAAGTCACAAAAAAATCACTTTCCAGTTACTTAGACTTTCCTCCTCTTCCATTTCGTTTTGTGGCTCAACTTTTAATATAACTGAGAAGCTTTTAGAAATGCCTTCTTCAGTGTTCCTGAGCAGCCAGCATATTCTAGCCTGGAAAGTTTGGGCAAGAGGTGCTGGACTCATTTGTACCCCCTTGATCTTGAGCCTGAAATAAGAACTATTTGTCCAAGGAAAAAGCCAAGATCTTCACTCTGTAGCTGTCTGGTGCAGAGACCAGCAGCTTTTAAGAAGCTCTATGTTGTCTGAAGGGAGGTTTGTTCTCCATCTCCCCTCAGGTATTAGTCCACTTAGGAAATAAAGTGTTAAAAGCAATTGCTTGACCAGTTTGGGCTAACCCCTGCTTCTTGCACAATTTACAAAATATTTTCTTTGTAGTTGTCCTTGAAGCCCAAGTGGGACTAATGGCTTTAACTACCAACCTATATTTTTCAAAGTGATTTCCACATCAGGAAGCCATTGTCGGCTTTCTAAAAGACTTAATTGGTATAGGATGTGAGCGATTCTGAGAGACCACGCTTCTGTTCCAGGCCTATTTCGTTGCTCGGATAGGAGCTGGTTTTCAGCAAAGACGTCCATTTCTGTCTCCTTGTGCGTCCTAAATCATTTATGGCTCCATTTTTCTATGCAATAAAAGGTTTCCTTGGTAATGAAAAAGCATTTTAATCATCCCTAGCACCCAAGAAACAGAGTTTGCTTTGCTGTCAAAAAGACCCAAGTGCTCTGTGTTGGCTTAAACTCACGGTTGGACAGCATCAATGGAGTCTTTACAAGTCCGTGGTGGTTACTGGTACAGTTTCTAAAATCTGCATAAGTAGCCCCCTTCTCTAGGACCCAGTTTCTCCATTTGAAAATCATAGTACAAATGGCATCTATCTCATATGGTAACTGCAGGATTCCATGACATGATATGCATAGGGCTTTTGGAACAGAGATTGGCACACAGTAAATCAAGTTAATGTTCATCATCCTCCTCCCTCTTCCTCGATCCACATCATCACCATTATCATCCTTCTCATTGCTAACATCTTTAATTAAGATTATCTTTTTAGAACTGACATGAACCCAGAAGATATTGAAGAAGAAAAGTTACCAATTTAACCACATAAAAGTATAAAATTTATATATGAAAAAATATATAAACAAAACCATAAACACGGGCTAAATATATTAGGAAAATATATTTGCCAGATTAAGGCACTATTACCATTAACAAATATGAGCAACCTATTAAAAAATGCTTACTGAAAAAAATTTAAAACAAAGAACAAAGAAATAAAGCAAAAATGAGGAAGAAATGTAAATGAAGAAAAAATGGTGGAAAGGCACAAATAGATAGTTTTTATAAAATTTAAAATGAATGACAACCAAATGAAAAATGCCCAATTTATTTCATAATCAATAAAATATAAATTAAAACATCAGTAAAAATTTTTGTCATTTGTCAAATGAAGAAAAAGTGATAATACTCAATATTTGCAGAAGTGTTCTGCCCCTCTACAATGTTTTTAAGCCATATTGATGGGAGTATAAATTTGTGACCTTTCGGGAGGACAATTCAGTAATTCTCAAAAGTAAGAATGCACGTTAAGAATACTTTCTTAAAGGTATGACAAGACTAATATGTGTGTATTGAGGTATTATTTATAATAGCAAAAGTCTGGGAAATAACTTAATTTCCCCTTAATACTAGATTAGTTAAGTGAATTATGATAAATTTATATAATGGAATACTGTATTAGATAGTCTTTTATCTATTAATATATCAATATTTGTCTGTGTTTACTTATCTATTGCTGCATAACAAACCACCCCAAAACTTGGCAGCCTAAAACAACACACATTTATGTTATCTCACAGCAGTGTCTGTGGAACAGGGGTCCAGGTGTGGCTTAGCTGGATCTGAGATCCCTTCAGGGTCTCTTAGAGGAACAATCACCATGTGGACCAGGGATATAGTCATCTGTTGGCTGACTGGGGAGGGATCTGCTTTCAAGTTCATTCCCATGGCTGTTGGCAGGACTCAGGTCCTTGCAGGATGTTGATGGGCTTCCCTGACTTCTTTGCCCAGTTGCTCTCTCTCTAGAGCTGCTGATGACATGGCATCTTGCTTCATCAAGGTGAGCAGGCGGTAAGAGCCAGACAGAGAGTGGCAGCAAAATGGAAGGCATGGGGCTTTTATAACCTAATCTCAGAGGTGCCATTCCATCTCTTTGCTCTATTCTATTTATCAGAAGCAAGTTATTAGCAAATCTCAAACATCATGAGTTTTACTCCTAAATTCTTTGATATTCAACTCTAAAAAAGTTAGGACTTTCTTCTCCTTAACCACAATGCCTTAAGACAGCTAAAATAATTAAAACAATTCTTTTCTATTACCTAAGGTCTTGTTCTACCTTAAAATGTTCCCAGTTGTCCCCAAAATGTCTCTTACAGGTGGATTATTGGAGCCACAATCAACGAAGATCCACATATTGCATATATTTGATTGTGATATCTTTAAACTCCTTAGTCTAAAGCACCCCCTCTCTTATTTCATGCCACTGATTTGTTGAAAAGAAAAGTCAGCCAGTGGTCTCACCTACACTTTTCTGAGTGTTTCCTTATATGTCCTTGAACTTGATCTTCTATCTCCTGTAACTCCTATAAACTAGGTGTTAGATTTAAAGGCTTAATTATATTAAGCAGTACTATTTTTTCAGGGATGCTATGTCCTCCACATTTTATTTTATTAGAGGCACATAATGGCTGGTTGTGCCACTACTAGTGACTTTAAGATTGATCATACTGGTCTTTTAAAAATGTTCACATCACAGCCCTGACTGGCTAGCTCAATTGGTTGGGGCATCATCTCGATACACGAAGGCTGTGGGTTCAATCCCTGGTCAGGGCACATGCAAGAATCAATCAATCAATGCATAAATAAGTGGAGCAACAAATCAATATTTCTCTCCTCTCTCTCTCTCTCTCTCACACACACATCAATACATTAAAAAAATAAGAATGTTCATATCACTCTTGTGCTTACAATCTTTTATGGGCTACCCATCACTCTAGAATGAAGTCCCAGCTCCTTACCATAATCTAGCTCTGGGCTAATTCTTTCCCCGTTCGTTCTTATACCAAAACCCACCTACATATTATTCCTCAAACTTACCAAGCTCTTTCTCAACTTAGGACCTTTGTGCTTGTTGCTTGGGATACTTTCCACTCAGAACTTTGCAGGGCTGATTACTGCTCAACCCTTCCCACCGGCCCTCCTTCCTGGACCACCATCTAACCCATAACCTTGTTTTGTTTTCCTTTGCCCTTTATCACAAACTGAAACTTTTTTTTTTTGCTCGTGTATTTCTTTATGTGTTTATGAGTTTATTGTCTGATCTCCCTCACAGGTACATGAACTCCTTAAGGTTAGGGACCTTATCATGATTGTTTACCACTGTATCCCCAAAACTTGGAACAGTGTCTGATACTTAGTAGACGTTCGGCATGTATTTGTTGAGCAAATAAATGAACTTTACCAGAATTTTTTCAAGGTTGTTTATGTTATGATACAGTTTCTAATATACCTGATGAGAATGAAAACAGCGCTGGCCCAAGTTTGTACTTCTGGGTAGGGAGGGTTGTTTTGTTGTATTAATGCTTTTGGAGAGTGGATAAGGTTTTCATATCACAGAGCATTGCTCTTCAAAGTGCATTTGACAGACCAGCAGCACTTGCATCACCTAGGAGCTTATTAGAAATGCAGAATCAGCCCCCAGCCCAGACCCACTGGATCAGAAGATACACTTAACATATGGCCAGGGGACTCGTAAGCAACTTAAAATTTGAGAGGCTCTGGTCTGAAATTCTGGTCTATTCCATTTCTCCTTCCCACCCTCCTCTTCCAACTAAACCCAACCACCCCCACTGTTAACTTTAAGGGCCCTTCCCAGGAAGCAGCTTCTGGTGCCTCCCAAACTATTTACCTAAAGGCTTATCTTCTCTGGGTTCCTTCCCTCGGATTTCCTTCTGCTTATAAATATGTAAACCATGTTGAAACTCTTCCCCCACAAAGGCCTGTGTGTCCTGGTAAGTCTTTACATCTGCAGGTGTCTATTGACATATCTTAAGCAAATAATTTTAAATGTTTCCACTGGCATCCTGAATTGAGCTTTTCCTTTCATTTTGCCTGGTAGGCAAATTGAAGCCAGCATTTATTTTTAAAGCCTGGACAATTCTCAATACTTCTTAAAGATGAGTTGAAGTCGGGGGGATTGGATCCCGTGCAGCCTGAGTGCAAAGCCAGGGCTATTAACTTCTACAGCAGCAATGGACACAAAAGTGTGTTTTACAAAAGTGGCATTCATTTGTTTATCCATCCACCCATCCGTTTGAATGGCTAGGAAGATGCCGGCATAGTATAGAAATTGAGTTTTTCAGTCCACCAGAAAAGAAGATGAAATCAGCACAAAAGGAACCTCACAAGGCTGAGTCATATAAATGATGCAAATGTACTCTTTGAGTACAGTGGGAGACTTCAATGAAGGGGCAGTGCAGATGCCTCTGAAGAGCAGAGAGCCCAGGAAGTCAGGGCCTAAGACTGTACCTGAACCTCTCTATCTGGCCTTTTCAGAATGTTGGCCATTTTCCATAGTGTCACTGGGCTTTATTCTCTTTAGGCTCTACTAAGAGTCTGAGATCCTTTAGGACCAAGGGGCAAAGAGTGGTCATCTTCACTCACTCAACATTTTTCTGAGCATTTACTATGTACTAGAAATAGTGTTGAGGACTGAGAAAGCAGAAGTAATATAACAAAGTATTCTTATGGGGCTTATATTCCAATGAGAGGTAAATGTGATAAATAATGTTTAAAGTCCTTGTGGTTTAAGGGTGCAGAAAAGACTATTCTGAACTGCATCTCAGTTTTAGAAATTAATGCTTAAATTATGAGTTACATGTTAAAAAAGCAAGGGTTTAAGCACAGCCTGTACTTCTACTTAAGAGCCATTTGAAAAATGTTTAATTGCATTTGCAAACTTAATTAACCTACATTTATAAATTCTGAGTATTCAGTTTCATTTTTTAGTAGCTTATTTGTATTATTGACAAATCTTCCTAGATGCTTAAATAATTTTTATAAAGCTATTAAATTAAGCTAATAAGTATGGTAATCCTAAAGTGTCTTAAATATTCTAAAACTATATATAAAGTTAGTAAGATTTTTAATTAAAGCCCTAAATCAAGATCAATTATTACTCAATTATATATTTTGAATGAATGTTACTTTGCTGATCTGTTCATTGTTTTCTAAGATTTTTTAAAATTTATTTATTTTTAGAAAGGGCAAGGGAGGAAGAAAGAGAGGGAGAGGAACATCAAATGTGTGGTTTGCATTTCTCATGCTCCCTGCTGGGGACCTGGCCTGCAACCCAGGCATGTGCCCTGCACTGGGAATCGAACCAGCAACTTTGGTTTGCAGGCCACACTCAGTCCACTGAACCATGCCAGCTAGGGCTGATCTGTCCATTTTAACACACCAAATTCTTATAAACAAAATAAGCAATTTAATATTAAAATATTGAATATGTGTAATACATATTAATACTATGGATGTGTTTACCCTAGACATTTTTATGATTAATTATAAATTCCTAAGCATCAAAATATGCCTAACATTTAAGGAAACAATGATATCAACCCTTTCAGGTTTGCGGGGTTGCGTTTCAGGTTCACCAAGTGTAATAACTAGAGACAGCTAGATCTCTGAGGCATCAACTATCCCCTAAATGCTTTTTTCAGAGTTGTCTAAAGAAGATGGTGGCTTCATCCACGTCCCTCTATTCACATATAATTCATGACTCTTCACTCCAATGGCCACACTGTTGATTTTTACATTTCTTTTACTCTATAAGTAAGTACATCTATTTGTAGGTCTAAAAGAAACTTGAGCGTGCCCAGAATCTGGAGATATATATAATCTCATAGTAAACGCTCAGGAAAACGTTGAGAGAATGAAGATGACTACTGTTTGCCCCTTGGTCCTAAAGTAAAGGATCTCAGACTCTTGGTAGATCCTAAAGAAAATAAAGCCCAGTGATACTATGGAAGATGGCCTGGCCAAGATTCTGGAAAAGTCAGATGGAGGGGTTCATATATATTTATGAAATTTATATCTATATATTTCATTTATTTGTGTATGTATTTATTTTAATTGAATTTATTAACATTGGTTAATAAAATTATGAAGGTTTCAGATATACAGTTCTATAGTACATCATCTGTATATTGTATTGTTCACCACCCCAAGTAAAATCTCCTTCCATCACCATTTATTTCCCCTTTACCCTCTTCTACCTCCCCCACCTCCCTTTTTCTCTTGCAATCACCATACAGTTGTCTACATCTGAGAATTTTTTTCTTAATCCCTTCACCTTTTTTACCCAGCCCCCAATCTTTTTCCCTTCTAATAGCTATCAGCCTATTTTCTGTATCTATGACTCTCTTTCTGCTTTGTTTGTTAGTTTATTTTGTTGATTAGATTCCATATATGGGTGAAGTCATATGGTATTTGTCTTTCTCTGATTGGCTTATTTCACTGAGCATAATACTTTCCAGGTCCACCCATGCTGTTGCAAAGGGTAAGAGTTCCTTGTTTTGTACAGCTCCAGTGGTATTACTCTGGTTTCTTTTCAGATCGTGTAAATCTTTTGCCTTACAGATTTCTGATGAAGTTGTGGATATATCTGAGGGGAGTATAAAATTTTTAAGCACAATGTCCAAAGTCATTCTAGTCACAAGATGTAACATGGAAAGAAGAAAAATAAAGCAGAGGTAAGGGCTTAGAATGTGTTGGAGGGGGTGCTATTCCACAGAGTGGTCAGAGGTGGCCTCTGATGAGCTGACACAGGGCCAGAGACCAAACGATGGAAAGGACAGGGCCAGGAAGGTATCTGACAGGTAGAGGGAATGGTAGTTACAAGGGCCCCTAGGTAAGAGGGTGCTTGGCATTTTGCAAGAACAGGAGTCTGGGAGCTGAGCTGGGGGGGTAGGGGGGAGTGGGAAAAGATAAAAGTGAGGGGGAGGACGCAGGATGGGAAGACAGGGACAGCTTATGCATTACTTTATGGAGCAGGTCAAGGATCATGAATTCCATTCTGAATGAGCTAGTAAGGCAATTGACCTAATTTAGGTTTTAAAAATCTTTTTCTGGCTGCCAGTTGGGGAACAGAATGTAGTGGAATGGGGGTAAAAGCAGAACAAGCAGTTAGGAAGAATCTGTTAAAATAGTTCAGTCTAAAAAGTGTTGTGGTCAATGGAAATTGGGCAAAGGGACTGGACTCTAGGCATATTTTCAAGGTAATCCCAATGTGAATGGATGAGGGGATGTGAGACCAAGAGAGGAATTGAGAAAAGGATAACAAATGAAGTGGCCAGTATCAAAGATGGAGAAGACTAGTGAAGTAGGAGATAGGAGTGGGAAATCAGGACTTTAGTTTGGGGCACGTCAAGATGCAGTTGAACACTTGAACCCAGAGCTCAGGGTAAAGGCCAATGCCATTCTAGGTGCCAATTCTGATCCCCACTAAGCTCTACATTTAATGTCCAGCCACTCCTTGGTGCCTCCACTGATATCTAAGGGGTGTGTCTAACTCTCAGCAGAAAGGAGCTACCAGTAAGCACGATCTGCCATGCGTGTCTCATGGGCAGTAGAGAAGAGGAAGAACATGGTATATGCTTCAGGAAAAGTAAGAAATGCCATCTGGGTGGCTTTTCAAGATGTCTTGTTCCTTTTGCAATTAAATTTTGGAGATTAATGTACCCCACTCAAATTTCCAGTTCATAGTTGACCCAACTTGGGCAAATGCTTTGGATGTATAGTAGAGTCCAAAAATTTTATATCAAAATGCAAGTGAGAATCCTTTCCTTTTACTCTTCCAGGGTTTACTGAGTATCTCCCACATGCCAGAATATTATTTTTCTAGGGCTGCTGTAACAGATCAGCACAAATTGGGTGGCTTAAAACAATGGACATTATTCTCTCACAGTTCTGGAAACCAGGCATCAGAAATCAAGGTGTCAGCAGGCCACACACCCTTTTGAGGCTCTAGGGGAGAATCCTTCCTTTCTTGCTTCTAGCTTCTGGTGGCTATTGGCATTTTTTGTGGCTGTATCACTCCAATCTCTTCCTCCATCATCACATGACCTTCTCCTCTGTTTCTGTGTCTTTTCTTGTGTCTCTTATAAAAACACTTATTATTAAGTTTAAGTCTGCTGGAGACTGAATGTTTGTATCCTAGCCCCTCCCAGATCCATATGTTGAAACCTAATCCCCACTGCAATGGGGTTAGGAAGTGGGGTCTTTTGTGGGTAATTAGGTCATGAGGGTGGAGACCTCAAGAAGAGGATTAGTGCTCTTATAAAAGAGACCCAAGAGAGATCCCTTGTCCTTTCTGCCTTGTGAGGACACAGCAAGAAGAGAGCCATCAATGAACCAGGAAGCAGACCCTCACCAGGCACCAAATGTGCTGTTGCCTTGACCTTGGAATTCCCAGCCTCCAGAAATGCAAGAAAGAAATTGTTTGTTATGTATTAGCCACAAAGTCTATGGTGTGTTTGTTATAGCAGCCTGAAAGGACTAAGACAAGTTCTACCCAAATAATCCAGAATGATTCATCTGCCAAGACCCTTTTTCCAAATAAGGTCATATACCAGGTCCTAGGCATATTTTTTTTAGGGGTAGCACCATTCAACCCACTACAACTGGCTAATGTTGCAGACAGAGAAAGAAGTAACTCATTTCTATACTCATATACCCTGTTAATTAATTTAACAAATATTTATTGAGCACTAACTATGATATAAGGCCTGTCCCTGGGATTGTAGATGCCAAGGTGCAGATAATAGGCAAAAGCCGTATGAAGAACTCACAGCCTTGTTAAGAAAACAGGATCAAAGGGACTCAGCTCTCCTGGGTATGCTCATGGTGTTCTCATCTATATTATATTATTTAATCCTTCCAATCCCAGGAAGCAGCTGTTAGTGTTTCCATTTACAATCATGGACTTGTGGCTCTGAGAAGTGAAGTAACTTGTGCAGGGTGACAATTAGTAAAGGTACAGTCAGGATTTAAAGCAGATCTGCCCAACTGCCAATCACCCAACTATGCACCGTGACGCCACCCCATAACAGTGTCCCCTGGAACACCACCTGTGTACATCCTTCGATGCTGACATCTGTGTCATAGAGTTCAAAACAGGTGTAAAAGGATTTTTTTAGGTGACCCTATTTACATATATAAGGAGAGTATATCCTTGGAATCTTCTGGTGAACCCTTTTTGGGAAGTACTCACTTTTACATCCTGCAAAGCTAAATGTGATTAAAGCACAGTGGTCTCACAGACCTCAGTCCTGTGAAATAGGATGATAAAACACATCTGTGCCTGGGTCTCAGACTCCTAGGCCCTGTGTTTCTTAAAAGAGGGTGTCAAGGATGTATGTTTGTGATGTAGTCTTTCCTATAAGTCAGCTGGGAAACTGCTCAGCTAGCTGCCTACCGAGCAGCCCAGCAATGAGGAATAGACGAGAGTCACACACAGTAACTATGCTCTTCACTCAGCTTTTACTGAATGCAGGTTAACTCAAAGTAGAACATCAACATGCATTAATATCCTACTCACACTCTAACAATCTAAGAGGAACATAACATACAAACACAGCAGTCAATGGGGGATAACGAACTCAAGTCCCAGAGTCTCAGTCTGTAGGTCTAGGAGACAGTACGGTGGACAAAGGAGTTGTCAGTGTCTTGCTGGGAAGGATCTCTTGAGCCAGGTGGGCAGCAGGGCAGATGAAGTCCTCAGTCCAGCAGGGAAGAGACTTGCAGAGCCTCTGGCAGTTGATGCCAAGGGAGATCAGTGGTGGCATGGAGCAGCACTCTGGAGTATGAAGCCTGGCTGTCTCGGCAGTGATCTGCAACCTGCCTCAGTTATATCTTGAAAGTGGTGTACTCCACCTTTCTGGGTCTTTTGATAAGTGTCTTGGCACGCCTGATGACTAGTGGGGAATATCCCCAGGAACCTGTCTCTGGGTGGTCCTGCTCTGCAGACATGGCTATTCTAATAACATGTGCAGATATCTTGGGTGTGTCTCCTTGCCAGATGTGTCTAACATGACTTAAGTAGTTTCCCTCTTGAACCAAAGTGTCATGGATGACTTGCAGCCATCTTGGTTGACATGAGTGACATTTTTGAATTCATTTTGTTTTATATACTTTATGCTATCTCGACTGGACCAATGCCATTTTATTCGTCCTGCTCTCCACACAGTGATACCCTAAAAATGTCTTGCTTCCTCCAAACAGCAACAATCCCTGTAATTGATTATAATTAGATGCAAAACAGTGTTTCCAACCAGGACTCTGGAAAAGCACCCTGTGTATGCAAACCAGGTGGTGGGAAAGGTAGTATTCACTTATACCTACTACCCGGTCAGAGAGTGAAGATTCACTTTTTTCTTCCTTTTCCTGCTCTGGCCTATGGAAATACTAGCTTTGTGGACAGGAGACCTGGCTAAAATCACAGCATCACCACCTCTGAGCTGAGTGATCCAGGGGACATTGTTTCCAGTCTGAGCCTGAGGTTCCTATCACTATGGTGAATGTTTGTACCAGGTGATCTTTGAGGTCCCTTCTGGCTCTGAAATGCTTTAACTATGAGGCTCTATGAGGTTAAATATTTGGTGCTCATTATATTTTCTAGAATGTATGTTCTGTATGGCTAGGCTTAAGTCACATATTTTTATGAGACAGATGAATGAGGTTAATAAGAATAATTTTAAAAAATTGAATTCCCAGAAGGCATTTTACTATGAATTTAATTATGGAAAGTGCTAATTACATCACTCCAAGATTTGAGAGTTGTCCAACTGCTCAATGCATGAAGTAAGGGACAGTGTTTCTGAAGTTGGCCTCGGCTGTGAACTAGTACCAGAGATGCAGAATGGCTCACTTTTTTGCTATGGAAATACAAAATAAAGCCAGGCAATTGGCATAATCAGTCACTTTTCTGGTCTTTGGCAACTTAATGTCTATATAACAGATAAGAAATGTACATTTTTTAAGAAAGATTTTATTTAATTATTTATTTATTTTTAGAGAGACGAAGGGAGAAAGAGAGGGAAAGAAACATCAATGTGTGGCTGCATCTCTCATGCCCCCTACCAGGGACCAGGCCTCCAACCCAAGCATGTGTCCTCCCCTGGGAATCCAACCGGCCACCCTTTGGTTCTCAAGCCAGCGCTCAATCCACTGAGCCACACCAGCCAGGGCAGAAATTTACATTTCTAAATGTAGCTTCACTATTATGCGCCTCCTGTGTGTTCTCACATAGGGTTGCCACTTAGCCTGTATGGCATTTTCATTGCAAATTAGCAGAAGACACCCTGTTCCAGAGGATGCACCTCCACAGTTTGGTAAGCAGATGGCTTACTTTCTGCACCAGGGTATGGTTTAGTACATGGAGTTTGGGGTGAATTGCAGTCTACTCACTCCTGTGGCTGAGTGTTTGTTCCCACAGAACAAGGCAGCCCTTCCGCGTTCATTCATTTCGACTCTTTCTGTTCCTCTCAGGAAGGGGTGTGTCTCTGTTTTGAAAAAGCCAATGATCACTACTTTGAAGACAACATCCTTTGAGGGTACAGGCAGAGGGTCTGTAACATATGAAGGCTTTGGGGGTAGGAGAGAGAGTAGCATTTTTGAAGCATGGAGAGAAAAATCATTGTAGCTGAAATTAGCAAGTAAGGGGGATGAAGTTAGGAAACAAGGCTCTAGAGATGAACAGAGGTCATTCTATAATCTCTAGGCATAGGTGAGAAGGTTTTTTTCCTAAAATAATGGGACTCTGACTAGTTTTAACCAACATAAAGTTTTATGAAAATCAAACTGTAGAGAGTGAATTATAGGAAATCTTCATCAGAGGCAAGAGAGGCTGGGGCTTAAGCCAAGGTAATGTTTGAGAAAGGTGAATAGATTTTGGAGACATTTACGAAGTAAAGTTATCCAGAAACAGAGATGGATTGGACTGAGATGTGAAGAATAATTTCAAGAGTAAAGGGAATGGCTAATATAACAATTGTATGTGTAGGGCGCCATTTGAAGTGTTTTGTCGTGCCTAGGCTTCTGTCTTAGACAACTGAGTTACTAAGATGACAGGAAGACTAGTTTGAGGGCGACTGTAAGGTACTTTCTGAGCACATCTGGTTGACACCCTTTAAAATACCCAAATAGATGCTGGGTTCTTGCTGGGCTCTGCCTTTCAGACAAGAGGCCTCCATTGGCTAGAATAAGTTTCTATTCCTGGCAACTGGGCACGCTCAGATACCTGTTATGTTTTATCTTGCATGTGTTTATTTTCACCTGACTCTCTTCTAGAGAGGACATAAACCTCTCTACAAGAATAAAGAATAAACAATACACCATGAAAGTTAAAAGTGGGACACAAGAAGACATTACCCTGAGGAGGGAGGCATGGGATGGAGCCAACCATACTTCTGGCTGCTGCAAGATGGTCATTAGATTTCACTGGAGTCCTGTATGCCCCCCTTGCCTGGGCCTTTGCCCCTCTCTAGCACATGAACTCAAGTCCCATCTCCTGGCCCCTCTGCACCTGAGAGGAAAACTGGGTATGCTTACTGTCTTTAAAGTCCTAATCCACAGCAGATGAACAATAAACATTTGTTCAGAGACTCTCTGGGGATATGGCTGTGAATAAGACATAAACTGTCTGCCATGGAGCTGCCTTTCTGATTGGGGAATCAGCCAAAAAAAGATGCAAGCGCTCGTGGTCTTGTTTTTCATCGGATAACTTAATAAAATAGTTGCCAGGTGTCATGCATGCTATAAAGAAACAAAAAAAGAGAGTCAAGAATGATAAGGAGAGCTATGTGAGACGGTGTGGTCAGGAGACCTCTCCCACTAGGGGTATGGAAGTCAAGACAGGTAAGACAGGAAGGCCAGCAGGCACAGAGCGGGAGCAAGGCATTCTGAGCTGAGGGGACAGCAGGGAAAATGCCCCTCAGTGGGAAAGAGACTTGGCCCTTGACAAACTCAAAGAGGCCAGTGGGCCTGAAGTATAATGAGGGAGGTGAGAATGGGGGAAAGAGGGTAGGAAAATGGAGTGGATTGTATGGGCATAGTGAAGAATATGGGTTTTATCAGAGCTATGGAAAGATTTTGTGTTAAACATCAACAGTTCTTTCCAAGTATCCATTTTCCCCTTCTTCTGTATTGAAACACACAATGTTGAACAGGGCATGTGGCTGCCTAGAATGGGGACTCTTTCCCAGCTTCTGCTGTAGGTGTGGTCATGTGACTGAAACTCCAGCCCTAGAATGCAAGCTGTGGTGGCATATGCAACTCCTTAGAAGTGTCTTTGAAAGAAGGAGCAACCCCTTCCCTTGCTACTACACTTGACATAAGACTAAATGGCTGAAGCTCCAGCACCATCTTGGACATTGAATTGACCTTGGAAATGGAAACCAGGGAAGGGGATACCACAAGATAGATGGAGCCTGATTCTGACACCGTTGAGCTGCCATACCAGTCTTGGGAAGCCCAGCACCGAGTGCTTCTGTGAGAGAGAGATTTAAGACAGTATTAGTGCTATCTGCTCAGAGCTAAACCTAATTCTGGCTGATGGAGATTTTCAGGAGGAAAGGACATAGTTCTGTTTATCATACAAGAAGGACTCTTAGGCTATAGTGCAGAGAATGGATTAAAGGGGGATAATTTCATGGAAGCAGAGAGATGGGGTAGAAGCCACTTCAACCATTCAGGTAAAAGAATGAATGAATTTATGATTGAATAAATGAATAAACTGCCCAGTGCTGCCTGCTTTCTCACCTCTGATGATCTGATCTTTGCCTTCCAGCTCCACTGAGCCTTCCTTACAGTGGGCTGCCATATCAGAATACCATAGACTGGATGGTTTAAACAATAGACATTTATTTCTCACAGTTCTGGAGGCTGGGAAGTCCAAGGTCAATGTGCCAGCAGACTCAGTTCTTGGTGAATGCCCTCTTCTTGGCTTGCAGATGGTCTCTTTCTCCCTGTGTCCTCACATGGTAGAGAGAGGAAGCTCTGGTGTCTCTTCTTGAAAGGGAACTAATCCCATCGTGGGGACTCCACCCTCATGACCTCATCTGAACCTAATCACCCCATCCCCAAGGTCCTCACACTGGGGGTTAGGGCTTCAACATATGAATTATGAGGGGTGAATTAGGGGGAAATCTAGAATTCTACTCCTGTGTTTTTCTCCTTTATGTTCACACAGAACACCTCATTTATGACACTTCTGGTCACCAAATGTATGGGGGTTTCCCTCCACCAATCAATTCTATGACACTACGTGGATATCCTGTAATTTAATTCTGACAGTATTTCCTCGGAGCTAGCTTCAGATCCCACAGGTTAAGGACTCAGTTCCAAGAGACTACCTCCTGCTTCAGATGCCAATCTCAAGTAGTAGGTCCCCAGGTTACCTGCAACTTCTGTTTGACTTGGCTACAAATTGGAGGTCCCCATGATCTCCTCCTTGGTTTGATTAATTTGCTAGAACAGCCACAGACCTCAGGAAAACACTTATGTTTACTGGTTTATTAAAGAATGTGCTAAAGAATGCAAGTAAACAGCCAGATGAAGAGACACCTAGTGTAGGGTCTTAGAGGGTCCCCACTGCAGAAGCTTCTGTCCCTGTGGAGCCTTCTAGTATGTGGATGTGTTCAATACTTGGGTGCTCTCTAAAATCCATACTTTTGGGATTTGTATGGAAGTTTCATCATGCAGTCATGATCAATTATCAGCTCCATTTTCAGCATGTCTCCCTTCTCAGGAGAATGAGGGGCAGGCTGAAAACTCCAAGCTTCTAATGATGGCTTGTCTTTCTGGTGAGCAGCCCTCACCAGGTGCCCACTGAAACAAACAAAAGACACTCTTTTCACCTGGGAAATTACAAGGGTTTCAGGACCCTTTTATCAGGAAGCAGGGTCAAAGACCAAATATTAGAATCTAAGAGATGTTCCTAGTGTTCTTATGACTTAGGAAATTACAAGGGTTTTAATAGCTCTATGCCAGCCATGGGGGGGCAGAGATCAATATTTATTTTCTATTATCTCACAGTGAGACACAAACATTCAGTCCATAACATAGGCTGTACTTCCCTCCTCTCTCCTCATAGTCCCCAAGTTCGCTACTGTGGGCAGAAGGAAGATACCAAATATCTCCCAGCCAGCCCCATACCCAGCACCTGCTTGATGAATTACCTGCCCTTCCACAGAAGAAAAAAGTCCTCTCAGAGAAGTGAGGAGCAAGGAAGAAGCACCTCTTCAGGCATTATCCCAGGAAAGGTTCATCTGGATCATGGAATCCTGGCTTTACGGGTAGGGAAATTGATACTAGAGAAAGGAAGGGACCAGCCCATGGCCAGTGTGTCAGTGGGCCAGAAGTCATAAAATATAGGAGCTGGAAGAGGATGGAAAAGGCAGGTAGCCCTGTCTCTTCCTTTAGAGAAGGGAAAACCAAGGCCCTGAGGGGGGAGTTAGTGACAGCAAGACAACAACCTGGGAGAGTGTCATGGGCGGGGGGGGGGGGGGGGGGGGGGTCGAGCAGCCAATGCAGTGGCAAGGAAGCTACACTTGGGTTTCATGCTCTGTTGTTGTGTTCTGAAAATCTTAGTAATTGTGTCTTTAACTCTTGAGTTTTGGAAGTGAAGTCTGGTGGGATGACAAAGCATGTTGTCGGGGTGGAAGCCTCAGTTCTCATGAAGTTCCGTCTCCCTCCGCCTCCCCAGGTAAATGCGCAGCTGCCAGCTTCCCCACTCTATTGTGTCCCAGGCCTGCCCTGGCCCCATCACCCCACCTACATGCCAGCAGCCTGGGCATGGGGAAGGTGGGCACGCACCCCACAGCGTCTCTGGGTAAGGCATGACGGCAGCCCTCCCTGCCCTAGAGTGGCAGCGCCATGTGCATCCAGTGGGCAGCCCAGCAGGGGTAAGCCTCCCCCCAACCCGTTTAAGTACTTAGTGCCCCTGGTGTGAAGGTTGTAATACTTCTGGTGGCCTGTCCAGTGTGGGGCAAACGGCCTGTGAAAGAGGACTGCCTGGCTCCATTTCTCTGTGTCCCCAGACGCTGGCAGCAAATAGGCAATGCATGCACACACCAAGCCGTGGGCAGGCTCCTGTGAAGGTCTGCACTCTCCCAGTGCCCAAGGGAGCGCAGCGTGAAATGGCAAATATAAACCACTGTTGCGCATTGTTGAAAGAAACTGCAAAAGAAAAAAAAAAGCAGCTCTATATTTTAGTACTTTTAGCACACACACCTCTTTTATGCTTTATGAATGAGGGGCCCTACCTATCCTTTTGCCCTAGGACCTCAAAGTGCTAGCTGCTCCTGGCTCCTGACTTGACTCGGATGGTTCCTCCCTTGGCGCTTCCTCTCAAAGTTCTGCCACATGTGTGTTCCAGGCCTGCGGCTCAGCCTTTTTCCTACATCATCTTTTTGAAGCCATGCAAGAACTCCAGGAGATGTGTACTACTAGATTCATTTTAAAAGTGAAGAAGGGGAAGCATGGATAGGCTGTGTACGTTTGCCCAAATGCTACAGCTGGTCAGCAGGCTGCCCGCTCAGGCAGCTGTCTGCTTGTCCTGGCCTGGCCTATGGGCAGTGGGGGTCGGGGAAGGAAGGCACAGTGCCTAGGAGCTGGCCCTGACTGCCTAGCTTCCCCGTGCAGGGCCACGTGCCCCTCCCCTCCGGCCTCCTCAGCAGGCTCTCCCTGGGCCCTCAGGGGAAGAGACCACGTGGCCCAGACCTCAGTGTAACCAGGCAACCGTTCCAACACGCTGCTTTTTCTTCTGCCTTACTCAATATCTGCCAGGCTGCACGGCTCCTGGGAGAATCCCAAAAGCCATTGTAAGAATTCAGGCCAGCTGGGGAGGGCTGCAGGGACATCTAATATCCATCTCTCTCTCAACCCTGCACCCCAAAGTCCTGAACTTGCCTGTTGGGGATTCTGACAGGACGGTGGGAATCCAGATTGGCTGGGGTTGGAGCTGGATGGGGAAGGCATGGGGTATGGGGAAGGCAGGGTAGGGAGGCTTTGTGTAATGTTACACTTGGTCCTCAGATGCTCCCCAGATGCCCGGGTTCCTCAGGATGCAGGTTCAGATACCCTGTGCTCTCGCAAGCAGCTCGAAGCTTAGAGATCTGCCTTCTGCTCATGCAATTCCTGCCATCTGCAATCAGGTGTGAGATGCAGCGGGCAGCCAGGATTTATTAAGCTCCTATTATATTCCCTGGGTCAGACACTAGGGAAAAAAAAATTAGCAAATCAGACCTAATTCCAATTTCATAGATGATAAAACAAAGGCTCAGATAGGCAGAAAATGTGAATTTAACTGGTGACAACTTCTGCCCTTCCCACTAGCCCTACTGCTTTTATAAGAACAAAGGAGTTTAGGAGTCCTCTAGGCCAGCTTCCTCATTTTACAGAAAGGAAAGTAAAGAGCAGGGAGAGAGATTGTCTCTCCCTGGTCACGCAGCTTGTTTGGCTCCAAGGTCATCGTGGAATTATTTGAGCTCAGTTTCGACCTGTTCTCAGGTTCAATCATGTTTAGAACTCCAAACGTCTTCCTGTCTTCTCAAGATGACTGCATCATGCCTGTACTGTGTTGGGGAGCATACAGTGATGTAATTTAACAATAGGGGTAGCATAATATAGTTAGACCTCATCCCTGCCTTGTGAGAGTGGTGGGATTTGGGACAATTATTTAATCTCTTTAGGTCTCAGTTTCCTTCTCTGTAAAATGGGGATAATAATAATATTTACTTCATAGGATTATTGTGATGATTAAATGAGATCACTTATGTCATGTGTTGAATATAATCTTGATTATTACTTAATTATATCATACTTTTTTCAAAGACATTTTCAAACTCTCAACCAGCAAAAGAACAGGGCTTATCTCATATTCTTTATTAGTGTTGCAACGGCTTAGGATTACGTCTGCAAAACTATAGATGCTCAATATGTGTTTGCTTAGTGAAATTTTGAAAACTCTAGAATTGACCTCAAGGTACTTTGTAAACCACACTAAAATGGTGGGAAACTGTCTCTCTCTTTTAGCTAAGACTGGACATGAGCAAATTTGTGTGTCTAGACTCCTCTTCCTTCCCTCATCCTTCCCCAGATCTACAGCCTCCTCTCATGGGAACACTGGAGACCTGTCACTTCCTCTGTGGTGTGAATTTAAAATCAAGTGGACTTCTCTCCTCGAGGTGGTAGCATTCACTGTCTTCTCTGCAATGCAGAAGTCCTGTCACCAGAGAGAGGAGGACACCAGGGTGGAGAGCTCCTCACAGAGCTTGGGAGTATGGCAGAAATGAGCTCACTGTCCCCTAACCCTGACAAATAGACTCTGTTTAAATGTTTATTTAACATTTTCCAGCTTCCCTTGCAGCTAAAAATGGCCACAGGACTGAGCTGTGGCCACTGAATGTGGGTGCAAATGATGTGCTTCACTTTCAGGCCTGGCCCATCAACCTTCCACACTCTTTCTTCTTTCCAAGAGGTCAGTACCCACCCCCCTCTTTTGTCCCCCAATCAGGAAGACTGATTTTGGACTTTACTGGAGAGATAAAATTTTATTTTGTTAAGACATTGAGTTTGGGAAGGGAGAGAGTTATCTGTTGTAGCCTCCAGTATTACCTTAACTGATATAGACATGAGGCAGGTGGCTGCAAAAGGGTGTTGAGTGAGCTGCTCCTTAGGAGTGTACATGTAAGCCAGGGCATGCTGTGCAGGAAGCAGGTTGGCTTCAGGATCTGTTTCCCCATTTCCTACCTGAGCTTTTCTTCCAAATGCTCAGGGCAAGCTCCTAAAAAGTCTTAAAAGTTGAGACACCCATCATTGCTTGATCATTCTTTTCTAAAGAGATTCTGGGAGAATTAGAGAGCTGGAAAGTAGGGCAAGGATTCTTTGATTATAACTCAGTTCTTTATTTTTGCTTTGGCTTAGAGTTTCCAGTTAAGAATTCCCTGAGGGAAGAGTCCTTCAAGTTCTGTCTTTCCTGCCCCTCCCTCCCTCCTATTCCTCCCTCCCCTCCTCCCTTCCTTCCTTCCTTGCTTCCTTCCTTCCTTCTCTCCTTCCTTCCTTCCTTCTTCCTCTCTCCCTCCCTCGCTCCCTTCCTCCTGTTCTGTACCCTGTCTGTATCCACTGGTGACTGTGAAAGCAGGCAGTCTGGAGTCCCTTCTGGCTCTGCCCCTTTTAGCTGTATGACCTCAGGCAAGTCTCTCTACCTTTCTGGGTCTTCATTTCCATATCAGTAAATTAAAGATAATGTTACTTGTTTTTCTAGGTCATTGTGTGGATTAGAGATATAAGGTTAACAGACCAGTTTATGGTAGTCCCTCAGAGGGGAAAATGGCTCCTGCTTATATTTCTATTACTTCTAAATTTTACATTATCTTATTCTGTGTTTCTATTCAATTCTTCACTCAGTAACCATTTATTGTACACCTACAATGTGCTGGGCAGTGAACAAGAAAGCAAAATCCCTGCCTTCATACAGCTTGCATTTAGCAGAGGTAGATGTAATATAAGTGAGCAGACGTGAAATAATTGCAAGTTGTAATAAGTGCTATGAAGGAAAGATAGCTGAGATAGAGAATGAGGCAAGGGGAAGGTGAGACACATGTTGAATGGAGCAGGCAGGTAAGACCCCTAGGAGAAGGTGACATTTCCATGAACTCAGAAGACTGAAAGGTAACCAAGCAAGAGATGAGTCAAAGGAGGAGCTACCTGGGCAGAGGGAGCAGCTGGTAAAAGGTGTTTAAGTGGACAAGAGGCAGGCCGGAGGTGGCTGGCTGGAGCAGGGTAAGTGGGGGTTGCGAGACACGAGGGGCTGCATCCTGCCTGGTAGGCCATAGTACAGAAAGTGAATTGTTCTTTTAAGATTTTATTTATTTATTTTTAGAGAGGGGAAGGGAAGGGGAAAGAGAGGGAGAAAAACATCAATGTGAGAGAGAAACATCGATTGGTTACCTCTCATAAGCACTCTAACCTGGGACCAAACCAGCAACCAGGCAGTGCCCTGATGAGGAATCAAACCGTTGACCTTTCACTTTGTAGGACAATGCCCAATCAAGTGAGTGATACTAGTCAGGGCCAGAAGGTGAATTTTAAAAAATATACTTAAAAGTAATGAGAAGCCATTAATAGAGTTGTGATCCATATTATATTTTTAGATTTTTTATAAAGTATTTATTTTTAGAGAGAGGGGAAAGGAGAGAGAAAGAGAAGAAGAGAAACATCAATTGTCTGCTTCCTGCATGCACCCCAACCAGGGACTGAACCTGCTACCCAGGCATGTGCCCTGACCGGAAATCGTACCAGCGACCCTTCTATCTACAGGACAATGCCCACCCACTGAGCCACACTAGTCAGGGCCCACATTATATTTTTATAACCGTGGTTCTCACAGTGTGGTCCCAGACCAGCTGTGTCAGCATTGCATAGGAACTTGTGTGAAATGCAAAATCTCAGGCCCATTCCAGAACAGAATCAGACACTGCAGGGAGGGGCCTGCACTCTGTGTTCTGACAAGACCTCCCGGTAATGCTAATGCTGCTAGTCCAGATTGGAAGGTCAGTGGTTCTCAACCCCGGCTACACAAAAGAATCATCCAGGAGTTTTAATGAGCTATGAATGTAAAGGGACACCACCACTAAATCCAAGCTCATTAGTTTGGGGTTAGCACTGGGTGTTGGTAGTTTGTAAAGTCTCCCTAAGGTGATCCAGTGGCCTGATCAGCTAGGATCACAAGTCTGGTTTTTGTGTGAAGACTAGACTGGAAGGAGAAGAGAAAACACACAAGAGGACCAATTAGGAGACTGGTGCAGGCGAGTGATGATGGTGGCTTAAACTAGGGTAGTGACAGAGAAGGCAGAGGAGTGAACATATTTAAAAGAAACAAATTTGGAAGAAAAAAAAATCAACAGGACTTTCAGATGGATAGGATATGGGGACAGGGATGGGACTCACATTCAGCATCAGATTAAAGTAACACCAGCATGGTACTTAATCCCTGGTGAGCATTGATGGACTATAGCTAGAAGACCTTGGTTACATGGGCTGGACATTGAGAATGGGGACCAGGAGAGATACATCTTTATCTGCCTGGCAGATAAGGCAGTGAAGAAGATTGCAGCAAAGTTTGGAAGCTCCGAGTTTCTCCTGAGTGCTAAGAGGAGCTGCAGTGTGAAAGGACCCCATCCCCACCCACTTCTTTGATTGCTCAAGTGAGACGTTCCTATTTTAGAGCCAGGTTGCCCCAGAACACGTTGGGCACCTTCAGGGAACACCTGGCCTAGTGATGTACCCAGGAGCTACCAGCAGGGGGCGCTCCAGACTTGGAAATGTCCATTGTCGAGGCAAACTTGCTTTTTCCAACTCAACTACCAGAAGGGGAATTACATTCGAAATAATAATCATATCTGCATTTACTAAACAGCTACTATGTACCAGATACTGTGCTAAGTGCTTTATGTGTATAGTCTCATTTAACCCTTCTAGCTCTACAAGGTGGGTATTGTGAGCTTCCCCACTTCATATATACTGAAGAGGTTAAGTAGCTACCAGTGGATATCAACTACCTGTCCAGTGCTACCCAGCTCATTCGTTGATGGCTGCAGAACTGGGCTTGGTCCTCTAGCCTGTCTGACCCAAAGATGTGTGTCCACCTCTCTATCAGAAGGGCCAGAATCCCAGCAGCTCCTTCATGTCCCTAGTGGTACTTCCACTCTTACTGTGAGGGAGACGCCCTTGGCATAAGCAAAGACTAGAAGTCAAACTCCCATGGTTCTGCCACTCACTTGCTGGTATTGGTGAGGTGACTTAGCCTCTCTGTGCTCAAGTTACTTCATCTTTAAAGTGGAGTGAGATGTATATAAGAGGACATGGTGAGATGGTCTTCTACATAACTGAGCCAGAACCTTGAACAGCCCAGATGAGGTGCTCAATTAATGATAGCTTTTCTGCATTAATGACTTCCCAGGAGGTAGAAACAGCTCTGAAGGGTCTAGAGCTTTGCTGCTCAGTACTTTCTGTGATAATGGCAATGTATATCTGCTCTCTGCAACGTGGTAGTCTCTAGCCACATATGGCTACCAAGCACTTGACACACATGGCTAATTTAAAATTTAGAAACTGAATTTTAAATTTTATTCAATTATAATAAATTTAAATTTACACAACCACATGGGGCTAGCGGCTACCATACTGGACCATGCAGATATCAAATGTGTCTCAGTTCAAGGTCTTGAAAACCCTTTAGGTATTAAACAAAATGTTTAACATTCAGAGCCTGGCATATAGTAAGTGCACAATAAATTTGAGTTTGTAATAGAGGAATCTAAGAGGAAGGAAAAGTAACAAGCAAAATCATGTCCTACATTTGACAAATTTTGTTATTTTGTGGGACTGGACTCATAATTCCCCAAGGAAAATCTCCCAATCAAGCTAGAATTATTTAAATATTTCCTTTAACATGTATTTAGTGGGGATGAAGAACAAACACATTCTAATGAATGAAGTGTTCAGAACAAGTTCCCTTCACTCATTCACTCACCAAAGAAATCCTTCATCCTTTTCCATGCCCCTCTCTTCACTTTTCTCTCCCAATTTCATAAACCAGACAACTTTTTATAAAGGTTTTTAAAGGCTTAAAATATAAGTAAAAAATAACTAATCCTCAGGAAACAGCACTACATCATGCATTTCTTGATTCCATAACTTCATCTGTTTAGACTTTACCTTTAAACAATGGTCAGGAGTAAAATCTCGAGATTCAGTGTTTGAATCTTGTAGCTCATAGAGGCTAGTGGCAACAATTTCCTCCAGAGATAGATCTGCATTGGTGGACACTGTCATTTGTTTCTACCTGAGAGTAATTTCTACTCTGACAGTATTAGAACCAATTTGCATTCCAGTCAGTTTGTAAAGAAACCTGAGTCAATGGGCATTTCATTTCCACTGTGTTCCGGAGATGTTATAGTGTTTCCGTGGACTGGCACCCTGGACAGCTGCCCCAGCCCCTCATCTGTCCCTGACCCAATGTAACATGAGCCCCCGTCATCCTGTCATCCAGAGCACCTTCGCTGTATCTGGCTGTGGGGGATCCTTCCTTTAGCCCCACCACCCTGAAGACAGGCACTCTCTCTGGGCGGCCTAATTGGACGCACAGCTCCGTAAACAAGACATAGAGTTGTAGCAACAAATGGTCCTGTGTAAAGAGTTGTTTTTATTTTTTAACTTTTCCTTTCAGTGCAAGTCAAATCTCTCTAGAAACAAAAAAAATAAATGAATGATTAAAGTATAATCGACATAAAACATGCTAGTTTCAGCTGTACAACATAATTATTTGGTATTTGTACATATTGTGAAATGGTCACCACAAGTCTATTTAACATCCACCACCACACAGTTACAAAACACTGTTTTTCATGTCTTTTTCTTCTGTCTAAACTACTTCTTTCTTTACTTTTTAGGTATATTTTATTGTTATGCTGTTACAGTTGTCTCATTTTTCCCCTTTATTCCTCTCCACACTGCACACCCCTCCCACCAGCATTCCCCACCTTAATTCATGTCCATGGGTCATACATATAAGTTCTTTGGTTTCTCTATTCCTATACTATTCTTAACCTCCTCTTGTCTATTTTGTACCTACCATTTATGCTTCATATTCCCTGTACATCTCCTCTTCTCTCCCCTCTCCCTCCCCACTGAGAACCTTCCATGTGACCTCCATTTCTGTGATTCTGTTTCTGTTCTAGTTGTTTACTTGGTTTGTTTTTGGTTTTAGGTTTAGTTGTTCACAGTTGTGAGTTTGTTGTCATTTTAATTTTCATAATTTGATCTGCTTCTTTTTCTTAGATAAGTCCCTTTAACATTTAATATAATAAGGGCTTGGCAATGATGAATTCCTTTAACTTGACCCTATCTGGGAAGCACTTTACCTGCCCTTCCATTCTAAATGATAGTTACGCTGGATAGAGAGATCTTGCATGTAGGCCCTTGCCTCTCATGGCTTTGAATACTTCTTTCCAGCCCCTTCTTTCCTGTAAGCTTTCTTTTGAGAAATCAGCTGATAGTCTTATGGAAACTCCTTTGTAGGTAACTCTCTCCTTTTCTTTTGCTGCTTTTAAGATTCTCTCCTTACCTTTAGTTTCTTGGGTAATGTAATTATGATGTGTCTTGGTGTGTGCTTCCTGGGGTCCAAACTCTTTGTGGCTCCCTGAGCTTCCTGGACTTCCTGGAAGTCTATTTCCTTCACCAGACTGGAGTTCTCCTTCACTATTTTTCAAATAAGTTTTCAATTTTTTGCTCTTCCTCTTCTCTTTCTGGCACCCCTATGATATGGATGTTGGAACATTTAAAGTTGTCCCGGAGGTTCCTAAGCCTCCCTTCATTTTTTTGAATTGTTTCTTCATTCTGTTCCCGTTTAATGTTTATTTCTTCATCCTGCTCCAAATCGTTGATTTGAGTCCCGGTTTCCTTCCCTTCTCTGTTGGTTCCCTGTATATTTTTCTTTATTTCACTTTGTGTAGCCTTCATGTTCTCCTCCATTTTGTGACCAGACTCAACCACTTCTGTGAGCATCCTGATTACCAGTGTTTTGAACTCTGCATCTGATAGATTGGCTATCTCTTCATTGCTTAGTTGTATTTTTTTCTGGAGTTTTTTTCTTTTCTTTCATTTGGGCCATATTTCTCTGTCTTGGCGCTCCTGTTATTTTGTAAGGGGCAGAGACTTAGGTATTTGTCAGGGTGGGGCAACCCATATTGCTGCGTTGTGGCGCTGTATGTGGAGATGGGGTCAGAGACGGAACTATGCCCCTTGCTCAGCTCTTGCCCCACTTTCAGTCACTTCCCTTCTACCCACAAGCAAATTGGGCCTTTCTGTGCTGATTCCTGGGTAGACAGGTTTGTTTACATTCTGGAACCATGTGGGTCTCTCCAACAAACTCTCATGTGATGCTAGGAGTTTCTCCTGCCACCACAACCCCCACAAATTTTTACAGCTAGAGGTTTTGAGGTTTTCTTTTCCCATAGTGGAAACCTGGGTTGCGCGATCTGTCTCACTCCCCTGTTGTTCCTCCTGGTTTATCTGCACACAAATGTGGGACCTTCAGCCGCCATCTCACCTCTCGCCCCACCCCCGCCCTCCAGCCCCACTCTCTCCACCCTGGCTGCCCATCTCCGCCCCTCCTACCAGTGCGGATGAATGTTTCTTCTTTAACTCCTTGACTGTTGGACTTTCATACAGTTCAATTTTCTGGCAGTTCTATTTGTTTTGTTTTTAAATTTGTTGTTGTCCTTCTTTTGGTTGTGTGAGGAGGCAAAGTGTATCTACCTATGCCTCCATCTTGGCCCTAACTATTTCTGAACGTAGATCATTTACAACTCTGTCACCAAAGTCCCTGGGAAGTGGGGTCCAGGGATGATGAAGAGGCTCTCTCTTCCTGGCTGCACTGTGGAAGGAAGGGTGGAGGAATCCCTGGGTCTGGCTCTATCCACAACTCTTCTCATCTATTTATGTTTGGAATGGTTGGGTGTCCTCCCACATAGCCATTTCCAGCATCCCAGCAACAGAAGTAGCTGCTAATATGCACCCTGTAAGCACCTGTGCTACATGGTATTTCATAGGTAAACTTCCTCAGGGCTCAAGAGCCTGCAGAGGCCCTGAGAAATTCACCCAGGCAGCTCCCAACAAGGCCCTGAATGTGGGATTTTATGCTAACTTTCCTTCTACCCTTCCAGGAAGCCCTCTGCACCTGACTCTTGGTAAAAAGTGCTGCCTTAACCTTCTGGGCTAGGCATCTTGGGTCCACCCCCAAATGCCCTCATCTGTGCCTGGTGGCTGACTTCTGTCACAGGGTGCCTTTGCACTTTGACATCTAGTTGGATTTGGCTGAAGCAGCGCCCCCAGCAGGAGGTTGGAAGGAGGGAAAAGGTGCAGTAGGGACTTCCATGACCCTTCCTGTCAAGGTCACTTTGACCAGGCTGTGTCCCTAGACTAAGGTCTCTGCTCTCCTCAGGCCACTTCCCTGAGAACTGTCTGGTTTTGCTAGCCACTCCCTTCCCTTCAGAGCAAGGGCCAGGCCCTTGGCTGCTCCTGCCCGGGTTATTGCACTGGCCCTCACCTTCCTCTGCACCTGCACTCTGTAAATAGTTCCTTTTTAAACAAACCTTCCTCCAATTGTCTGAACTTGAGTGTGTCATTTGTTTCCACTAGGCCGCTGATCACAGCCTTCCTTTGCATATAGCCTCTGCATTCTGGTTTGTCTGTATTTATATTCCTGGTTGTTCTGTGAACCTCACTGCTGAGGTTTACCTCCCTCTCCAAACACTGCTTGGGTTCAAGATGTCTGGTGATTGTTCCAAAACAATTTCTCAATTCCAGTCTCTTTCATACTGATCATCCTTTGGTCTTCCTTTGCCCCTCCCTCCCTGCCTCTCTACTGGGTAGTTATGCATATAAATACTAGAGTCACACTGCCTTGGTCAAAATCCCAACTTCTCTGCCTACTAATTATGTGACATTACCTCTCTAACCTCAGTTTCTCATCTATAAAATGGAGATTAAAAAAAATTGGGTTGTCATGAGAATCAAATGAGATCTTAACGTGCTATCTGCACAGTCTGAGGCTCCTCTGTATCTGTTGACCATGATATTTCTATGTCCAAACCACTCTGTAGCTTCCACTTTCTTAACTAAGTTTCTCAATTCTCTCTTTTTTGCCTTTCCAGCTGGCAGACAATCTCCCCCAGCACCATTAGTGACCCTGAGATGAACTTTTGATTCCTGGTCTTTAAAGAAATCTTCAGTTTCCATGGGTAGAGTATAGTCAGAGAACAAACTGACCTAATTCTTATAGTTCAGATTATATATTGTCCACAGTTACTGGTAAAGAATAGCAAGAAGGGGCTTTAAACTGTATTATTTTTACAATCATCTATGAAGCATGGGATATTAAAATCCCTTGGAGGGAGGCATAAAGACACAAGAGAATCTCTTCTCACAGAGGAGGTGGGCACAGCAGAGGGAGAATTTGATACCAGTTCTAAGAGGCTGGGAGAAAAGGAAACTACACATGCATTACAGGCAAGACCACATAAGTATTTGTGGTTTTGCAGTGGATTTGATCAAGATTGTAGAGGAAATAGTTGAGACCAACATTTAGCTCAGAGATTTAGGAAGATCTGTGGCTATAAATTCTCTATTACATGTCTGACCCATTGACAACTTTTAAGTGTTGATTATATGATTTTTCACCTCTAAGTTTCTGAGAATTGTAAGAAAGAGATTAGGAAGGAGGTGTGTGTGTGTGAAATTCACCAAGAAAGTGAGAAAATGAGGATGCAGTTACAACGCACCGACAGCTGAACACACTTTCTTGGTGCTCTGTTTATTTCCTATTTTTATTTTCTCAGGAGTCCCCCAAAATAGTGATTTATGCACATTCGTCTTTCCATCTAATTTTGTTTTAACAATAGCAGGGAAAACACTACCAGATGCTTTCTTTAAAAAGGAAATCTACATGTTGGCCTCAATATCAAAATTAGGACTTAGCCTCTGGAAAGCCACTCTCTCATTTCAGTTAATACTTAAGTGGGCCAATCCACCCCTTGAGTTCTGGGACCTTGAAGTTGGGGGCTGAACCCTGACCTGGCCTCAGGGAAATCTACCAGCTAAACTCTTTCTTGCAGTTCCCTGGAGAAGCATGCTCTAAGCCGGGTTTCCTATTTAAACAAACTAATTACGCAAGTAAGAGACGAATCCCTTCTCCTTTCAAAAAAATACATCACAGATGAGGCTAAAGTTCCTTTGGACCACCACTCTTCATCATGATCCTGACCCTTTTTCCTGGAGGTTACAAGTTTGGGGTGCATCTTTCCAAAACTTTTACTTTGCATTTTCCTATTCTGGCAGTAGGAACAATCACAGCCATGACTCGTGGGACAGAAGTCATGGGACCCCTTATTAATACTGAGGTTCGGCCCTGACTGTTGTGGCTCAGTGGGTAGAGCATCACACTGCAGACTGAAAGATTGCCTATTAGATTCCCTCCTGGTCCGGGTACATGCCTGGGTTGCAGGCCAAGTCCCCAGTTGGGGGTGTGCAAGAGGCAACTGATCGATGTTTCTCTCCCTCCCTTCCCTTCTCTCTAAAAATAACTAAATAATATCTTTTTTAAAAAAATACTGAGATTTGAATTTGGGAACTTCTTTTCTACCTGGCATTTCCTTTTGCACGACAAAACCTATAGGTATGACTTTCTTCCTGGCCCTTCTATAACCTCTGTTGCTTGCCCATTTCTCAGCGATCTTTTCATGTATGTAGAGCCTTTTTGCCTGAATTTGAAACATCAGCTATTGTTTGCCATGTCTCCTGGGGGCAACCTGCCCAAAGCCTGGGTAAGACGGCAGCAGATCATGTGATCCACTGGTACACCTTCCCTGTCCATGATGAATCAGTTAGGGTGAGCACTTGACCTTCAAGGTCATAATGTGGCATTGAGGCTGGTGCCACCTTGGGTCACATGCAACATAAGGAAGCAGATGAAAAAGCTAAGTGAGACAGTGAGGTCACTTCTATTCCTGGTTTTCCAGTGCTAGTGTCCATGGCACTCGGCTAAACTCTGTTTCCTAGTCTTGATTCTGCAACCTATTTTTTTCTCTCCCTTCTTTCCTTCCTTTTTCCTTCCTTCCTTCCTTCCTTCCTTCCTTCCTTCCTTCCTTCCTTCCTTCCTTCTTTTCCTTTTTTCCCTTTTCTTTCTCTTTTTCTTTATCTTTATTTCATTCTTTCTTTTCCTTACTTGAGTTTAACTCAGTGAGGCCTGTGTTATGTAGATCTAGAAGAGCTTTTACTAAATATGTCCTAACCATGTAATTAAACTCTTTGAGCCCATAGGCCCTATGTGCCTCTCAAAAGTATAAGATGCTGACTGGCATGTTGTAAGTATTCAATAAATATGTTTCTTGATAATGGAAATTTATAGAATATGATTTATCTTGATCTGTAGATTTGGGTCTTTGTTTTCTTCAGGGAGAGAGGCCATGTGGCAATAATAGAAATAATTCATGTGTTCATCCAAATACACTTATTCTAGAGAACAAAAATTGAAAAGTATAGTAAGGCCCAGGTTTTGACATAGAATGCTGTTTGGCAGGACAGATAGCCATGGACAACAGATAAATTACAATTTGATTCGTTAGTGTAACCTAAACAAAATGATCCCTCCCTTTATCTGCTGTGATTGCTGTTTCTTCTTGCAAACACCATGACTGACAAATTCAGATGTAGACCCTAGCTCTCAACAGCCAAAGTATGGTGATAGTGTAAGTGTCCCTTACTCCCCCTCATTCTAATGTAGAATTTCTTCCATTCTGCATTATCACTGTGCACTTTACATGAATCATTGACACTTCTTTTTCATTCGAGGCTGTTAGTCATGTCTGAAGTTCAAGATTTTTCCCCAAGAATCTCTGTTTGCATGTACAGGACTTTTTACAAAATGCCAGAGTGTCTTTCTGTCCTCTTCCTAGCAGGACATGAGTTGGAATATGTTCAAAGTCCAAGGAGATTTTGTTCCTCTTGTCCTCCCCTCACACGGTGGACTAGGTGGCATTCTTGCTGCCAAACCCTTCTGTAGCCCAATTCTAAAACTGGTCTTATTTCCCACGGGGAAAGTCCAAGCCTCTGCCACTGATGTGTGAATTTTTTTGAATTAATTATTATAAAGTATTAAGTGATGAAATCATAATTAACACTTTTTTTTTAAGTTACCAACCACGTGCCATCCCTCAGACTAGATCCTGGGCACAGTGGAGGAGGACATAGACCTAGTCAGCACCTATCCTCTGGAGCCTGGAGTCCAGTGGGGAGGATGGTGGTGGAGAGACAATTATATAGATAATGAGATGACTGACAAGTGTCATGTGTGATATGAAAGAAACTTATCAGGTAATGTGAGGGCATATCACAGAAGAGTCAATGGATTTGGAATTTAGAAAAAGGTCTCCCAAAGTCTCACGGAGGCTCTGAAGGAGTGAAGCTGGTGGAGAAGGAGGGGACAGCATCTGAATTCAGGGAAGAATGTGTCCAAAGTCCTGAGCAGGGAGGAAGAGTCTGAATGCTCTGTCATGCCTGGAAAGCCGAGGATATGAAAATAATAGGTGTCATACTGTCAGAAAACAAATGCTCTCTTTTGACCCCAATAACTGGCTTGTGGGTGAGAAATCCTCAACCAAAACAAATGCCTCAGTTATCACTGAATTGGAAACTGTTTTATGGATGTCTAGGTGTTTAAAAATAAGAGTGGCACTTCTAAAATGGCCCCTCTTCCTCCCCTCCCCTCCCAAACCAGTGGAGGAAACTTCACACGGTCCTGGGGTGCGAGAGGATTTTTTTTCAATCCAAGAAAGCTACTGAGGCCTGAAGTTCCCTGGTTTACCATTGTGAACTTTTGATCTGCCTGTTTTGGTAGAGACAAAAATACCAAAAACCTTGAAGAGCAAGATGTGGAGGAAAATAAGAAGAATTGTCAGTCAAGCCCAAAAACCACTGCTGAAAACTGCTGCTTTTTCTGTTCCCTTTGACTTGTGACTGTTTCTTAACCATGACCACCAGCATCACCACACCATCAACATCATCGTGGAAGTTAACACTTAATAGCAATTAACTTGATGGCAGGCAACATGCTGAGAACTGCCCAGGTCTCATCTCACTTAATCTTAACAAAACCTCATAAAGTCAAAACTGTTAAGTCAAATAGTGTGATATTCAATCATTTTTTTACCTGTAAAAAGGATCATTTCATATGGTTGTACCAGGGGACTTATAATTGGAGAATGGCTAACCTGAGAGTCACACCCAGATGCATAAGGAACAAAATAGTTGTGCCCTTTTGCCTTACTTGTGAGAGGGAGGAAGGGAGGATGTAAATTCTGTAACGGTTCTTGACTTTCTCTTCCCCTGTCCTGCTTTACTATTCTGTGTCTTGTGTGTTAAGAGAGGACAGCAATGTCATGGGATGCTGAAGTCTGAAGATGCTCCAACAGTCCTCACCCTTTTCACTCTGATGCCCAACCCCTACCCTGACTCCATCCAAAACTGGTTTCTCCACAAAAGGAAATCATTGGCACATACTACCGAAAAGTCCAGGAAGGCTGTGACTGCAGGCACAGCCAGACCCAGGTCCTCAAACAGTGCTGGTAAACATCTGTCTCTGGACATCTCAGATCTCCTTTTCACTAGTGCTCCAGGCCCACATCTCAGCCCAACACCCCCACCTGGGAGAGATAGAGGTGGGGGGAGGGGAGGAAAGGGAGAGACATGAACAGAGAGAGAGTAAGACGGAGAGAGACAGAGAGACCCAGAGAAAGAGAGAGAGAGATGGGGGGAGAGAGAGAGAGGGAGAGAGAGAGAGTGCGCAGTGGCAGGGGAGAGAGAGAATACTGTTTATTCAGCACTTCCAACAAAATCCTAGCAAAGATTCCCATTGGTTTGGATATGTCAGGTGTCCACACCTGGGCCAATGACAATCACAGCTATTTCTTGTTGAGGCTGTGTACAGTGTTCTTCACGTGCATTATCCTAACTTCCTCATGACAGCTCTACAGAGCTGGGGCTAATATTGTCACCCCATTTTACAGGTGGAAAGACCGAGGACAGAAATGATTAGGTAAGTGTCTGGAAGTCACATATCCAGTAGGCTCTGGCCCCCCTAGGCTGTGTGCCTCTCTAACTAAGGTCATGGACTACAGGGATGGGCAGCCCAGGCTCTGAAGCCCATGCCTGGAGTGCAAAACTGGGGCCCAGAATCAGCTGCGTCCCTCCTCAGTCACCGGGACTGAGGATTGGAGGAAGATGATTTCCCAAAGGAAACCTGGGTGCTCCTATGAGAAGAGCAGAGTTTGGGTGCTGGGCAGCAGCAGCCACGACTGCCCTCTACAATGGGACTGTAGAAAGGTTTTACAAGGAGGAGATATTTTTCTCGCCAGTCTGATGTTGGGTCCTGATTTCAAAGAACAGGAGGCTATAAAAAGGGCAAGGGAAGGAAGTACTAATTAAAAGGTCCCTGTGGGCCTGGGGTTAGAAAGAACAAAGGGTGGCTCACAGCCTGGTGTTAACTGCTGGGGCTCTGGGGGTTGGGCAGAGAGGTTCAGCCAGAGGACCTATATGGGGGATGGAACCTCTCTAACTTCACTCTTCTCATTTGTAAAATGGTGACAAAATACTTACCTCTCAGGTTTCTTAACAGGATCAGATGTTCTAATATATGTCCATTCATTGGCCTGGTGCTTGGCAGATGGCTTGTTCTCAATAGCTGGTAATGGCTGTAGTTAATGTCTTTGTAAGGCTATTCAAATATCAGCATCTTTGTAACCCTTCATCTTAGGCTGAAAGTTTCATTTGCTGCCCTGAGATCTTTGGTTCCCTTCTTAGGGTCATAAGATCAAGGAGTTTCTCTAGAACCTACAATCTTATAAGTCCTCATGGCACTTACATTGCTCCTACTTTGGGGGTGAGCAGTGTGGCTCCTGTCAACGTGGTCCCCTCTGGTATTCTTCATCTGTTTCTGTCAGATGCTGGAGAAACAAGAGCCCTTATATTCCTTTGGTCCAGAGTGTTCAAATGGCAGTGTCCCCCAGTGCCCCCTTCACACTGATTGGCTTTCTAAGGGCACCTTGTAAAAGGCTCCATAACCCATGTCCATTGGCCTCTGGCAACCACTCTAGGCTCAGCATCCAGAACCCACTTGCTCTATTTCGTCTTCCCTTTGAATCCTGCCACACTTTCTGAGTTTCCTGACTGATACAGATCAGCCAGCTGTCTTTGATGCAAATTACAGAAACCCAATTGAAACAGACTTAAGCAATTACATGAAAAGTCAGGACACAGAGGGATCCAGGGACTCCAACAATATCATCATGTCTCAGTCTCCATCTCCTGCTTTTGCTCTCTTTTCTGCTGGCTTCGCTCAGGCTAACTTGTCCTACCAGGTGGCAAATTGGCCACCAGCAAAGGCAGCTAATACCACGTGATGGAGTGCCTGAATGTTCCCCATTCTTCACCCCTTCTGCATGCATGCCCTCTGACAGGGACTTGGCAGTTTTTCCGCCATAGGTGGAGTAGGTTTTCCACCCCACTGATAGTGGGCATGGCTATGTGACTTACTCTAGCCAAAGAAATACGGTTGGAAATGAGAGTGTGCCAGTTGTGAGTGTAGCTCTTAAGGAGAATTACCTGTTTCCATTTGCCTTTCTCTTATGCTTCTGGAACCATTTTGAGAATGCCCCACAGGTAACCGCTGGTCCCAGAGAAACAGAAAACATTTAGAACACAACTGCTCCAGGGACCACAGTCACCAACCCACAGATCTGCCAGTATTTATGAGCAATGCTTACTGTCAGGTGCCACCGAGCTGTGGAAGGGTTCATTATGCAGACTCATTCGTTGTAGCTGTAATTGAGTGACGTACAAGCTGTTCACCCAACAACCACCACCAAAAAGAGCTTTTCCTTTCTATCATTTCAACAAAAATCCTAACATTGATTTCAATTGGCCAGACTTAGGTCTACTCCTAGTACTGGGGTAAAGGGGAAAGAAAAGGATCTGGAACCAAGACATAAGTGCTGAAAGTGAAGAAGTGACTCCCCACAGGAAAATCGTGATGCTATTACCAGAAAAAATGGGAAGGACACCAATGGGTAGAATGACTGACTCTCATGCCACTGTCCTTGAAGGGGATGGAGAAACCTGTGTCCCATGGCCCCAGAAAGCAGCCTTGCTCATGTCTACACCCACTGGCATAGGGTGGAGCTCAACTGGAGCTAAAAACCAGTCGCCAGCAGGCGAGATGGGGAGGCCTAGTTAGCAGTGTTTGGTGTTCTACCAACATTAGAAAGACCTAGCCCCTAACTTCTATCCCTTTCCAGGCCAGAATGGGTAAGATGGCTTCAGCTGACTGCCAGGCTATTACTTGGCAACTCACCCTTCTTCCCCACAGTGCCAGCTAAACTTGTAGGCAAAAAATAATGACTGGAATAATTACTGGGCCCACATCTGAACCTGACCTAGAGCAGTCCTTTCTCACAGCTCAAATCATCAACTGCACTCATGGAGTTTAATTCCCAGTGGGGTTTGTGTCCTGCTGCCTCTGTCTTTGAGCAAAAATAGACCTGAATTGGAACCATGGTGTGTGATAAATGTAACCCTTTGCCTTGTTCCATGGCGTCACTAAACTTTCTGCTGAATGTAATTTAAAATTCAGTTGAATTAAAAACTATGATGACTATATTTTACTTTCTTACTCCAATCCCACCCCTCGATCTTGACTTTCTCCCTGCTCTGTTCAGCAGCTGCTGTCTTTAAGGAATGCCATTTGGCTCCAGGATGTTTATGGGACATTTTTGATGGCACTGGAATGTGCCATCACACATGGGCACTAGAAAAGGGTGAATTTCAACCTCATTCTCAGTGTCAAATGCCAAGCTACAGATGACCTATGCCTTCTCCAGGGCTTCTATCATGTAGAGACATTCAGAGATGTAAAGAGAAGGCTGTTTTCTTTATTCCTGGGGTCACACCCCACCCCTCACCCTCCTTTAAATGCCAAACCTCCCTATGAAGCTGAGAGAAAATGTTGGGAGAAGGCACAGAGGGCGGGGGTTGGGGGTGGGGAAGCAAACACTGATGAATGTATTCACTCTGATTACACCGTTATGGACCAGACAATAGCTACTGTGAACACAAGTATGCAGGGTTCAATGCAGCTTTCTTCCGCTCCTCAATGCAGCTTTATCCAGCCAGGGCTACCCAGGAGAAATTTCTGTCTAACTGGGGCAGCCCAACCTGGGAACCGTGCCTCACTCTGCTGGGTGGCTCCTTTCATGGTATGGGGGTGTTATCGGTATCCAGCTTGGAACGTCCATGAACGTGGACTACTACCACCCCCAGGGCCTCCATACAGTAGCCCGACTGGATTTTTAGCACATGTTCTTGGTATAGGTATGATCGCTGGTGCCAGTTATTAAGCTGTTTTCTCTAAGTCACACTGTTTTGTGACGCTGTGGCTATACCTGCCACTTCTCTTGTCAGCGGTGCCACGTGAGGTTCCGCCACTAAGGGCCATCGGAGGGGGATCGCCAAGCTGGAGGATGAAGAAAGACTTCCGTCCAGCTCCCACCAGCTTCATTCTGGCATGGTAGTTTATTTCAGTTTCAAGCTTTTTTCAGCACTCCCCGTACCAGACTCTTAAACATTTCTCTACACCACGATTTACAAAATTCTCCTACTTAAAAGAAATAACAGCCTCTGGGCTTTAAAAACCATCCCAGTTCTCTGTGTTCAATTTCACTCAAGACAAAGACGAGAAGCATCCGCAGCTGGTGTGACTTGGAGTGGGATCTCAGCCTGCATAAAGATTCAATTTCTTCCGGCTGGTGGACAAAGCTAAGAAGATAAAAAATGACCTTTCACCTCCGGGAACAGTAATGTCAGATTAATTTGAGGCTTTGAAACTAATGAGTTGGCTCGTCCTAGTGCCGCACCCCGTGAATGATATGGTATTCGCAGAGCCAGCAACCCGGTGATCTTTCTTCCTCAGATGAAGCTTGGGAGGGAGGAGGGACGAGAAGGAAACTCATTTTTTAAAGTAATCCTCAGAGGAGAGAGATCTGCTAGGTCCCCATAAAGTTGGTATTAGAGAAAGGAAGAGAGAAAACGAATTATGTACCTTTAATCTGCTTAGCTTTTCACCATCGAATAGCTGAAGGGCTCAAACATACAAGAGTATTGTGAGGTGATTAAATCCATGAACTTGGAGTTAGATCCCTTGGGGTCTAGACCTGATCTGTGACTCTCTAGCTGTGTGATCTTGGGCATGTTTCTAAACTTGTTTCCAGGAGGTTTGAATTAGATAGTGCATGGAAACCACTTATGTTCAGGCTAGGAATCTGGTTATTTTTGCATTTTTGATGATGATTGAGGGAGGCGGGAGCAACTTGAGGGTGATTTATCCACAGAACAGGAAGTCTGAGGTTTCTGCTCTGACAAGAGGAAATGTCTAACAGCAGAAGACAAAAGTAGAACCAGGCTGATGGGAATCATAGGAAAACCAGTTTCAGCACAACCCAAGAGAGAACTATGTCTCAGGATAGCTGACTGACAGTGAAAATGGCTACTTGGAAAGGCAGTGAGCACCCCAACCCTGGGAGTATGCAAGCAGAGGCTCTTTTTACTATGTAAAAGGGTGGGTTAGATTATTTCTAAAGATCCTTCTTTCTGTTCAGATCTGGTTCTCCTATTTCCTAAATGTGTTACCTGGGTTCAGTGTAGCTCCAGGAGCTTGGGTTGCTTCATCCAGGAGTCAGGCCAGATGTGCCACTGGCCTTCCTTTTAGGATCTCTCTTCCTTTTGCCTTTATTTCTTCCCTCCAACAAACAGACACTCGTGATAAACCAGGTGCTGTGCCAGTCTCTGGAGATATCAAAAGGAAGAAGATGGCATACATGCACCACCTTGGAAAAAACTCAAACATGCAGTGAGGGGGACAGGCAGATGAACAGAACGCTATACAGCAATTCCGTAGATTCTTTGATAGAGCTATGCATCGAGCCCCCTGGGAACATAGAAGCAAGGTGTCTAACTCAGCCAGGGTGAGGTGGAGATGGGCAGTCAAGCATGCTTCCTGGAGAAGATGGCGCAATAATTGGAGGGTGGGAGTATATGTTTTGGAAGCAGAGCAAATAGTATAATCAAAGGAACAGCATGGTGTGCAGGGAACCACACCAAAGACAGTGCTAATGAGATGCAAAACATGAGGAGACACTGATGGCAGATGAGATGAAGAGGTAGCCAGAGGCTAGATTGTGGAGGTCCTTGTCTTCCATGCTAAGGAACATGAACTTTGATACTGTAATGAGACATGTTGACTGATTTAACCAGGGAGCAGTATTCTCAGGTTTCTGTTTTAGAGCAACTTTTCTGGAGCCTGTGTGGAGGATGGATTAGGAAGAGACAGGGCTGGACCACCAGTTGGCAGACTATTGAAGTCACAAAATCATCTAAACCAGAAGCGACAGTGCCATGAACCAGGCCTCTTAACAGAGTTGCAGTGAGAATCTGATGGCGGGATGCCCAGGGAGGTTCCTAGTAGAACATGACTGTTTCCCAAATGCAAAGAGTTGTTATAATTATGATCACTTTATAAAACTTTGGTTTGGGGGACCATCGTATAAATTGGATCCCCTCATCACTTACCAAGGCAGTGCAATAAAATTCGTACATGTGGTCCACCCCAGTATAAATGGTATGTGTGCCTAACAAGAGCCTGTAAAAAGTAATGAAACCACTGGCTTGAGAAATAATTTTGCAGATGCTTCTGGGATACAAGTTTTCCATTCAAAGAGGAACTTTGGTGCTGCTGGGAAGGATGGGGGAGAGAAACACAAGATTAGATTTCATGCAGGCAAATTAAGAGGGCAGACAATGCTCTTTGAATAAAACTTCTACTAGATTTGGTATGAGAGGGCACTGGATGGGGGCCCAAATGTTTCAAATTTGCTCAACTGTTTTTGCAGACAGCTGAGAATTTACCAGCATTTTTTTTTTTTTTTGCCAGAATATTTTGGACCTTACAGAAGTACCCTGGGATGCCTCAGAGCGTGAGAGGAGTCTTTCTTAAGCAAGTGTGGTGTCTGATTCTACTGTTGTTTATGGCAGAGGTGAAAGCTGTCTTAGAAATTCACAAGAGACGTGCATAAATCTCCTTCAGTTACCTAGCAACTAATAGGAGACAATTCAGAGATTCACAAGATTCGGGGGAGGTAAATGTGTTTTAGGCATACCTGGGAGCATTTCCACAACACCTAAGGATTACAGGACTAATGAAATGTTTGCCTGTTTGTCTTTTTGCCTTCCTTCCTTAAAACTTGATTCAGATAATGAAAACCTTTCCTAAATCTCTGAGGTTTCTAGCAACAGTGAGGGTTTACAAAGACTTGATAATTTCTGAAGCCCCTTCCAAAACTACATTTTTGGCTGTAAACTAGCTGTGTTGTCTTCATGGGTTAAATAAGAGGCCAGATTAGGGGAACTGTAAAGTTTTATCCACATTTCTAGCATGTGTGGGGTGATAGAGTTTTTAGACTTCATTTTTGTTCAGTCAAAGGCTGTGTCCAAAGTCAAAACAGATTTTTAAAAAAGAAGAGATGTTGAAATAATGAACCGAAGAGGCACATGACTTCAAGGATACACATATATACATATATGTATACATACATATATACATATACTATATTTCCTGCATGTGTGTATATATGTGTATTTTTCTGCTTGTAAAAATTAATTTATGGCTCTGGCTGGTGTGGCTCTGTTGGTTGGAGCATTGTCCCATAAACAGAAAGGTTGAGGTTTGATTCCCAGTCAAGGCACATGTCTTGGTTGTGGATTCGTCCCCCATTGGGGTGCTTTCGAGAAGCAACCAATTGATGTCTCTCTTTCATGTTGATGTTTCCCTCCCTCTCTCTCTCCCTTCTTTCTCGTCTCTCTATAATCAATAGGTATGTTCTCGGGTGAGGATTGAAAGAAAAAAATTAATTTATGAATTACTACTTGGGCTACAAATTCAAAACAAGTGACAAAGATGAGTTCCGCGCAGGGACCACAGCACACTGAACAGTGGAGCAGCTGCCCAGTGACTCCAGCTGAATACAACCACAGACCGGGGCACAGTGCTGCCAGATCTTTTGGTTTTTCAAAACACCAGAAACCCAGAATTCATGTCGAATCTCCTATTTTAAAAATATTGCCAACTAACTCAAAGTTCTAAAAACATTGTGTGCGCTAAACAAAGTGAGACTACCTTAAAGCAAAGGTTCAGAACACATAGTTCTCTGTATAACAATTACATGATTGCTCACAATTTACCTTAGGTGACAGATGGAGATGAGTGCACACAGGCCACCAGTTAATACAGTTCATCCTGTGCCTTCTGCGCTCTGTGCGAGGTGCTTTTCACATTTGTCATTCTCAGAATCCTCCCAAAGTTGGGCATTATTTAGCACAAGACTCATGTTCTCTACTTCAAAGTTGAGGATGCAGAGGCTCAGACATGTCAAGGTCCTGATGAAGATAGTTCAGCTCTTGAGTCCTGGAGCCTCCGTTTTCGTCCCAGCTCTGACTCTGAAGCTGCCTTCTCATATGGGGTTGACTTCCCTGGAATAAAAGGGAAAAAGGTGTTTGTGGTTTTGGGTTTCTTAGGGAAATAAAATTGTTTTATTTTAACTTCTCCTAAGAAGTATTAGGAAGCTGTATTAGTTTGCTAGGGCTGCCATAACAAAGTACCACAAACCGGGTGGCTTAGACAACAGAAATCTATTCACTCATGATTTGGGGACTAAAAATACTAGATGGAGGTGTCCATGTGGTTGGTTTCTTAGGTCTGTCTCCTTGGCATGTAGAGGACTGTCTTCTCCCTGTGTCCTCACTTGGTCTTCCCTCTGTGTGCCTGTGTCCGGATCTCCTTGTCTTATAAGGACACCTGAAATATTGGATCAAGGCCCACTATATAACCTCATTTTGCCCTAATTACCTCTTTAAAGATTCTATCTTAAAATATGGTCACATTCTGAGGTACTGGGTGGGGCGGTTAGAGCTTCAACATACAGATTTGAGGGACAAAATTCAGCCCATAACAGAAGCCATACATTTTCTTTCCCTCTCCTGTCCCTGTAGTAGAAGTACTGTTGGAGGCACTGAGAGAGACCTTCTGAGTGCGGTAGCCAGGGTGTAAGAAAGACGGGGCATTGGAGCACTGGAGACAATATGCTTTTCCATGACCCCAGGACAGCTGACATAGCAGGTCAGCAGCCACTGCCCAACCCCAGGAGCTGTGGTGTGTGTTCATACACTTGAGCCAGTTAACGCATTCCCAAAGCACAGCCTCAATGTTTTAGAATTAATAAAACATGAGACCTTTAGCAATGTCATCATTTTTAGCATCACTGGTTATATCAGTGTCTTGATTGAAAATTATATTGATATGGACAAGTGGCATTATCTATTACATCGAAAATTGTAAACAACCTCAATGTCCAACAATACGGTTTCATAGGCTTCTTTGCAGCCTTTGAAAACTATGTTGTAGAAAAATATTTGTAATGTGAGAAAATTCTCATGATAGGTAAAGTAAAACAAATCAGGTTACTAGGAGGGTATATACAGTTTGATTCCATTTTTTTTAAACTTTAAAAGTTACATGTATATATGCATATATTTGTGTGTACATGTTGTGTATAACCCAAAATATTTAAAATAACTCTGTCAGTAGTAAAGTTATACATTTAAAATTTTTTCTAAACATTTAATTTTTTTTACAATAAATATGTATTATTTTTGCATTCATGAGAAAAACATTAAAATGTAAACCTTGTTACAGAAAAGTATAAAAAATGTAAACCTTAAAAACTCAAGTTACAGAAAGATTCTTCAGACAGCCTTTTCACAAAGAACTCCCTTACAGCTTTTCACACAGGGCTGCATTTACAAAATTTAATTTATTTGACATTTTCCAGATACAACTCTCAGCTATGATTACCTGGATTCCAAAATAATTTTTGTGGCAGCCTGAGAATCTCTTCTTTTTTTTATTTGTCCATCTGATGCTCTTTTCTCATGAAAGAGGTTTTTGTAGTGAATTCAGAGAGGATGGCACCCTACAGACCTCAGTAAAGGACGCTCAAAATAAATAAGTGGGCTAGTTTAATGTGTCTAGAGTATCATCCAAGTAGACCCCAAAAGAAGCAGGATGTGACTTCATAGGGAATTTGTTCCCTCTGTTTCTTCCCTGATTTCCATGTGGAGGGATAGTAAACAATACTGCTCTGCACCCCAATGACTTACAGTGAAGCATACACCATTCATATAGAATCATAGCCTCTGTGTCAGCCAAACCTGGCTTCTGATCTCAGCCCTGTCTGGCCTTTACCTGCTGTGTGACACTGGAAAAACCACTTAACCTCTCCATGCCTCAGCTCCTCATCTATGACATGGGGACAGTCATGGATTCTAATTTAGAGTTGTGAGAATGAAATTAAATGTAATTAACTCAAGTGAAGTGCTTAGCACAGCACACTATTGGTTCTATGCATACACCAATATTCCCATTTTCCTTTTTACCATTTTTTTGGAGGAGATAGGCAGAAGAGAAGGGTGATTTTGCTACCCTGGTAAAGAAACCTAGAGGAGACGTCAGGAAACCAAGCCCACAGGCCAGATTTGACCCCCAAACGGCCTTTATAAATAAAGTTTTACTGAAATAGTCATGCTCATTCATCTATGCCAGCTTTTGCACTCCAGTTACAGAGCTGAGTCATTATGATAAAGACTGCATGACCCACAAAACCTAAATTATTGGCTCTCTGGCTCTTTACGGAAAAAGTTTGCCAACTTTAATTTAGAATACAAGAACATAATATCTTTTCCATATGGACTGCTATTGATCAGATTAATCTCATGAGTTTTCCTCTGTCAAGTGGCTGACTGTTGTCAAAAATTCCCTGTACCTGAGAGTCAACCCTCACCAATACCTTAATTCTCATTTTTTTGCCCACCAAAAACTAAGATCTACAATGATTGAGAACAAGGCAATGTTTGTTAGAAGGCTGGTGAGTCCTACCAGAACTTCAAGAATGGAATTTTGTACACTGATAAAGCCACTGGAACAAGGCTGGCCAAAGGCTCACCCATGTCTGTGTCTCTGAACTTCTTTCTAGACACAAAGCTTGTTGCCACTTCCCAGTCCCCTTGCATTAAAGAGGGGGACCTTTATGTCTTGTCTTGAATTTTTTAATTAATTAATTTTAATGAATTAATTTTTAATTCATGTCTTGAAATTTTTGCCAGTGGAATTGGTGGAAACTCTGTCTACCATTCCCACACTGAACTTGGGCACTACTCACAGACCTGTAGGCCAGATGCAGACAACCTAGTGGAGGACCCTGAAGTTTAGAGCAAGCTGCCTGATAGAATTTTCTGGAATAAGGGAAAGCTTCTCTTCTTCACTTTCCACTATAGTAGCTTATAGTTGCATATGTCTATTGAGCACTGGAAATGTGGCTAACATGACTTAGGAAATAAATTTTTACTCTTAATAAATTTGAACAGTTACACACGACTAGTGCACACTTTATTGGCTCGTGCAGTCTTGGAAGACAGCAGATATGGAAGTTAGAAATGTCACAGTCTTGGACATTCACATGGAGCAAAGCACTCCTTCCCTGCCCCTCCCTTGTTCTACTTGCATTACTCAGTGGAGCAAGAACTAAACAACTCTGGATAGGCCTAAACAGTGAGAGTTACTGTGATGGGGGGTACCGCGTCTTGTGCAGAGGCCCCCCAGGTTGCTGCAGATGGTGAAAATAAAATAAGTCATTCCACACACTTCTTGGTCTGCCGAGAAAAGAGGGTGGTGAGTCCCTCTAGTGGAGAATGCCCTGAGCCTTTCTCTGGAAATGGCTTTTATTGAGAACGACAAGAGGTATACAGCATGAATGCAAAGTTCATCAATCAATGTCAAAAGGCTATGTTTACAGAAAACAGACAGAGATCATAGTTAACAATTGAAGGAACTCAAGAGATTTGCCTCAAGTCAGGGCCTGGTAGACAAGGTGGTGTCCATTTGGCCCTGAAATCTGGGAAACTGATCACATTCTATGCTGAACTCCAAACATCATTACTCATTAACTCAAGGGCATTCTTAGCAAAGTAAGTTTCATAGGATTTAATGCATTCCTTTTCCAGGCCTAATTGTCCCCAGGAAGTGCCTGATCCAGTTTAGGGCTGTACCTGCCTTTAGTGTTGTTTCAAGCTTGAGCCAGGTGGGTGGAGCAGAGCAGCCAAGAGATAAGGAGACTTCTTTCAGATAGAATGAGGACTCTGGTCATGACAAAGCCGGGGGCGTGAGTGTTTTTTGCCCCTTCTCCAAGTTCCCCAAGTCCTTCCCTTGTGGCCCCTATACAACTGTGCCTGTCTTAGGTTGCCCCTGCCATCAAGGGGTCTTACCTGTCGTTGACTAACCAGCCATCCTCTGGGGCCAAGCAGGGTGATGTGAGGAAGACAGGGACTACACCTCTGCTAAGGGGACAAGTTTTGTCTCCTCAGTGGCCTATTTTACCAAGGCCTCCTTGCTCAGCTCTAGCTTTGGGGCCCTCTTGCCTGTCAGCAAACCTACAGTCCCTGAAACCAGGCAGGACGGTTCCCAATATTACCGTGACTAGCTAGGCTGCCCTAATATACAGGCATGTCCAGGCTACCACTTTTATAAAGAAAAGACAGCTCAGTCCACTGCTGATTCATTTTACAAGCTCAAGGAATGCCAGGGTATAACACAGGAGTTCCAAACTGCAGAGCTATGTTTGTGTTTGCACTTGTGTTCATGATATTCCCCAAAAAAACCACCCAGAGGACCAGGAGATGTGGACATGCTATGGACATGCTGTTTATTATTCACATTACAGGGGAGTGAACTGATGGTGATAGACAGGGTGAGAAAGACTGCACTTCACCTCCAGCCTTGGTGCTATTTATAGGGTTAGGATGGGAGTAGTGTGTGAAAATTCTACACTTTTGTGATAAACACAGTAGGCTTGAGACTAAGGCCTTAAGAGGGCTGAGACATCCAGATACAAAATGTTTCTCTTGATCCTTATGGCTGCTGAACAGGCAGACACCTGTTCTCTGAAGTGGAGGGGCGGTGTCCTGAGTTACCCTCCACTCCTCTCTGACATTGCTCCTCCACCTCACAATCTTCACACTCATTCTTCCAGACAGGGAGTGCCTGGGTGATGAGAGCATTGGTGCATTGCATCCATATGCCAGTGATACAGTATAGCTAACACCCTAGGAGGAGGAGAAGAAGGCAGAGGCTGAGAAGATCATTTGTTTTACCTGACCAGACAACCTCCAGGATTTTGACAGAGAAACCAGGTCCCTGTTTGCCTAGGGTATGGAAGTCTCTTCCTGCCTGACCTAAGGGAGACAAAGAAATGAAATCTGAGAGTGGAACAGAGACGTTAATAGCTGATTCTTCCAAAGCAGGAATAAGCTGGAATCCCTGAAACATCATCATCTTGATATGGAATTGTTGTGTCCAATTCAGTCATCTAGTCCTGACATCAAGTCCATTCAGCCAAACCACTGAGTCTCATTTCAAGAGCTGGTGATGCAGATGGGCTTCTAAAGTGAGGTCTATACTGTGTAAAGAAGCAGCCCCAAATGAAAATAGAAAGAACAGAAAGGTTAGTGAACATAGCAAATTATTAATCAGTGCCCGAGCCTGCAAGAATGTCAGATGAGACTTCCAAATGCAAGGCAAGATAGTGGCTGATGGACTGGTTGATCACACATTCACATGCGGATAAACTGGGAGCAACAACTGGGAAGCAAGACAGACAGTGCAACACAGGGTTCCAGTGAGGGGAAATAAAGCCTCAAAACCTCTGGCTGTAAAAGTCTGTGGGGGTTGCAGGGACAGGAGAAACTCCAAGCCTCACAGGAGAGTTCACTGGAGAGACCCACAAGGTCCTATAATGTACACAAACCTATCCACTCATGAATCAGCGACAGAAGGGCCCAATTCACTTACGGGTAGCAGGGGAAGTGACTAAAAGCAGGGCGAGAGCCAAGCAAGCGGCATTGTTCCCTCTCTGACCCCTCCCCTACACACAGCATCACAATGCAGTGAAGTGGGTTGCCCCACCCTAGCAAATACTTAAGACTCCACCCCTTACAGTATAACAAGTGCACCAAGACAAAGGAATATGGTCCAAATGGAAGAACAGATCTAAACTCCAGAAAAATAACTAAGTGATGAGAAGATAGCCAACCTATCAGATGCAGAGTTCAAAACACTGGTAATCAGGATGCTCACAGAAATGGTTGATTACGAATACAAAATAAAGAAGTGAAGGCTATACGAAGTGAAATGAAAGAAATACAACAGTGAAGGGAAGGAAACTGGGACTCAATGTTTTGAAAAAGAAGGAAGAAATAAACATTAAACTGGAACAGAATGAAGAAACAAGAATTAAAAAAAAAATGAGCGGAGGCTCAGGAACCTCCAGGACAACTTTAAACGTTCCAACATCCAAATCATAGGAATGCCAGAAGGAGAAGAGGAAGAGCAAAAAATTGAAAACTTATTTGAACAAATAATGAATGAAAACGTTCCGAGTCTGGGAAGGGAAATAGATTTCCGGGAAGTACAGGGAGCTCAGAAAGTCCCAAAGAAGTTGGACCTAAGGAAGAACACACCAAGACACACCATAATTACATTAGCCAAGATTAAAGATAAGGAGAGAATCTTAAAAGCAGTAAGAGAAAAGGAGAGAGTTACCTACAAAGGAGTTCCCATAAGACTATCAGCTGATTTCTCAAAAGAAACCTTGCAGGCAAGAAGGGGCTGGAAAAAAGTATTCAAATTCATGAAAGGCAAAGACCTATATCCAAGATGTCTTTATCCAGCAGAGTTATCATTTAGAATGAAAGGGCAGATAAAGTGCTTCCCAGATAAGGTCAAGTTAAAAGGAGTTCATCATCACCAAGCCCTTACTATATGAAATGTTAAAGGGATTTATATAAGAAAAAGAAGATCAAGACTATGATCAATAAAATGACAATAAACTCACAACTATCAACAACTAAACCTAAGAACAAAAACAAACTAAGCAAACAACTAGGACAGGAACAGAATCACAGAAATGACGATCACATGGAGGGTTATCAATGGGGAGGAGGAAGAAGGAGAATGGGGGGAAAATTACGGGGAATAAGAAGCATAATTTGTAGGCATAAAATAGACAGGGGGAGGTTAAGAATATTATAGGAAATGGAGAAACCAAAGAACTTATATGTATGATACGTGGACATGAACTAAGGGCAGGGGGGAATGTTAGAGGGTTTGGGGGTGCAGGGTGGAGGGAGATAAAGGGGAGGAAAAAATGGGACAACTGTAGTAACATAATCAATAAAATATACTTTTAAAAAACTCTAAAAGAGGGAGAACAAGTCCTTGACATATTCTGGGGTCCCATTGGAGTAACCAAAGTCATTTCTCAATTAAAAAGCCTCTTAAAATTTAAAGTTTGGGAAGCTTGTCAAACAAACTTAATCAAATGATTAGAACACAAATTTTCTGTAAAACAACAAATTTTTGTAGTAATCACTTTAAAAGATATCAATTAAACTTAAAACTAGTTTTCACATCAAATAATTTATCCAGACCACAGGACTCTGCTTAATTTATATAAGTGCTAACTTTCTTTAGGTCAATAAAATATTACCCCCTAGTTACACCATCCAGAGACAGAAAACATACCACATGTAATAAACAAACATATCATATAAAGACCATACACATGAAGACTGAACACATAAAGACAATATGCATACTTTGAATTTTTGTAGAGAAACAGAAGATTTTCTCATTTGCTTCTCTTTTGGTCTCTTTCCTCTACACAATCCTTCTCCTCCTAGTCCCCTTTGGTTTATCCTTTTAATTCATCCAGAAATTAGAACAATTTACTTTGAATTCTATTTCCTTCAAAATACATTGCCATATTTATTTTATTTTATTACCAATACCATATATTCTTTACCAATGGAGGGAGGGAGAAGGCAAGGGAAAGTAGTAGGGGGAAGGCAGAGACAAATGTAGTTGAAAAAATAAATAAATAAATTTTTTAAAAATCCATTTTTTTAGTTACAATTAAAACTAATTAGCATTCTTTAGATTGAAAAATTTATAAATATATTTTATAATTTTCAGAAACAGTTTTTCCCCATTGGCAAATAGGCTAACATTTTTATTCTTGGTGATTATTGCATTCTTTTAGTGTGCTCCGAAGTGAGCTGTTTCACTCTCTAGTGTTCTTGACGACTTTTACAGAGGCTGAAAAAGAGGGAGATATCTGGGCCTCCAAAAGGAGAATTCTAAGTGTTTAAAAGACTCATTTTTCCCCTTTTCTTCGTGAGTTTTACTCCCTGAGAGAGGAGTGAGATGTTTTTCCCTCTTCAAACCATGGGTCTAAATCTTTTCTCAGTAGAATCCTTATGATGTAACAACATGAAAGCTTGCACATTAGAAATTTTATCCCATTTACCAGAACTTCGGCAAAATAATTTGAGATTGAGACCAAGTCACTCCTTTCAAAACAGAAACAATAGCAATATCTAAAGCAAAGACAAAGTTTAAACAGATGAGTACTCTTAAAACTAAATCCTCTAAAAGGAGAGACAGGGACTAGCCTTGGAATCTTATCTCATTTCCTCTCTAACTTAAGCTCACCCTCTAACTGCTGTACTTTCACTTCGGCCATTTTTTCCTCTTCCCCTAGTGGCAGTATTGCTCTGCCACCTTTTAAAGTTCTACAAGGCCCAGGAATTGTCGGGGATGTCCCCCTAGTAGGCTTTCGACCTCTTACCATGTTGAACTGTTGGACCACCCCAGGATTCCTCCCACTATCCTCGGGATTCCCCCCTCCCTCACACAGGGTTCCCACACCCAGCATATTGTCAGGTTGACTCAGCAAGGGTACTTTCTGAAATATCCTGCCAACTACTCCAATTGTAACACAGGAGTTCCAAACTGGGGAGCTGTACTTGTGTTCGTATTTGTGTTCATGATATTCCAAAAAAAACTACCCAGAGGATGAGCATATGTGGACAGGATTTGGACATGTCATTTAGTACTCATGTTCCTGGGGAGTGTACTGATGGCAGCAGATAGGATGAGAGCGACTGCATCCCACCTCCAGCCTATTTGCTACTAATTATAAGGATAGGGTGGTAATAGCATGTGGAAATTACATAGTTTTGTGATAAACACAAGAGCCTTGAGGAACAGGGGTTTGAGAGGGCTGGGACATCCAGATACAGACTGTTTTCCTCAATCCTTATGGCTTCTGGCCAGGCAGCCACCTGTTCCCTAAGGCTGTGGAAGGGCCATGTCCTGAATTACCCCATGCAGGGACCTCTGCTGAAATTTTGTTTTTAACCTAGTTTGCGGCATTGAGGATCCCTTTTAAAAGACAGAGAGGTGGCTTCATGGTTCAAATATAAGGAGCTTCACTTAGCAACGTGGCCATCCCAACCCCAACTTTAAGCTAAGTAGGAAGGTTCCGTTCCATTAGACAAGAGTTCCAACTATTTTTTTACAACCATTTAAAACTGTACATGTCTAATACATGACAGAGAAAGAGCCATCTGGTTTGATGATTTTTGGCTTAGGGGAAGAGAACATGAAAGGAAAATATAAGTTTTAATACTCAAGAGATTAGATTCTGTGCTGAAGAGGAAATGAGCTCCATGTCTAGGAGGGTCCGCCAAGAAGAGGCCAAACAGACTGTGCTCTCCAGGGTTTCTCAACATTGCAGAAAACAGCACTCTAATGCCCTTCTTGGTCTTTTCCAAGGTGAGAAGATGACTTACTGCTGCAGGAGGATAACTGGTTTCCCTGAATCAGCAGGAAGAGGGTCTTTAAAGTTTTAATCCAGAGCAGGAAAGATTTGGATGGCAGGAACCATCTCACCTATTCTATGTGCTTACCCATTTTGGAATAAAATGTGTGACACTTCTTTTATTGTAAAGAGAATCAACTTTGGAATCAAACAGACCTCTACCAAAATCCTGAATCTGTCACTTACCAGCTTGAGCAAGTCATTTCACTTCTCTGAGACTTGTTTGCTTTCATTTAGGGATAATAATAAACCTTTCTCACAGAGTTATAGCAAGGATAAAATGAACTTGTAAATAAGGAGGCATTTAGGACAAGGCTTCATGAAGAGCCAGGACCTTGCGAGACTGAGGATTTGGAGCATATAATTCCAACCCTGGCACATCACAGAGGCTTTAAGGATGTGGGTTTATGTGTTAACAAAACAGTGCTCATCAAACTCCAGTGTGCATTCACATCACCTGGAGATTTTATTTAAATGCAGATTTTGAGTTAGTAGGATTATGTAATTTAAGTGAGTTTCTAGGTAGCTTCAAGACTGCTAATAACTGACATCACCTTTGAAGAGCAAGAAATTAGAGGTCTCATCCTGATCTGTTTCCCTCCTCTGTTGCCTGCATGGGGGAGATACACTATTTTGCATGGGGAGGGTGGAGGAAGTGTGGGATAAGGATCACATAGAGTGGGCAGACAGATGGGGAATCAAGGCAGATGAATAAAGAAAGTGTGGAAAAAAGAGATAGATTAGAGGTTTTCAACTCTGATAGGACTTCAGTGTCACATGGAGAGCTTTAAAAACTATCCATTGTCACATCTCTCCCCAGAAATTCTGATTTAATTGATTGGGATGAGGCCAGACATGACATATTAAGGAAAATAATCCCTCAGCTTATGAATATATGCAGCCAGGGCTGAGAACTGCTGGACTAGATGAAAGAGGCAACTTCCCCAGCTGGAAAAAGTCAGGACAGTGTCTTATCAAGATATTAAATCAGATTTGGTTTGGGGGACTGCTGGTTAAGGGGGGGAAAAGCCTCAAGAAAATTGCCAGTAAGAGAAGACAACTGGTTGTAGCCTTGAAAAATCAGATCAATTAGAACAACACTAAATCTCTGCTTTACCTGAAATGATAACTTAGGTTGGGTCTTTGAAGTAGTTTGTCTGTTGAGAAGCCAAGGGTAAATAGGAGATGTGAAATCCATGTCATTTATTGGAATTAGAGGCTCTTTTCCTCTCATTAACTTTGTGAATTTGATTGTACTCCATCTCACAGAGGATACTGAACAATGTATATTGGATCACAGAAGTCAGCTTTGGCTGGTAGCATTTACCAGGCCTCAGTCCAGTAGGTCTCTATCAGGATGCCATGAGCCCAGTACCAGTGCTCCAACAAATTCTGACCAATCAGCATGGTTAGTTTTGCTGTGATTGTGTTTATACTCTTGAAACCCAGGTGTGGGCTGCCACTTGTTGGCCTTTTGCCAGCCTTGAGTCAAACTTCAGCCTCCTTCTGGGATCTAGGCATGCCAAGGATCTGCAAATATTGTGGTTTTATGGAAGATTCCTTATATCTTGGGGTGGAGGCCACATGAGGCACTGTGCAACATTTCACTTGAGCAATCCCCATTAAATATACCTCTCCCCCATGCCTGTGTGCCCAGCCAAAAAGGGGGGTCTTTTCCATTACCACCCCCAACCACCACCCCAGGCTGTATTCCCAGGGATCAAAGTTTGGTTTTGTCCTAGCTGCTCCATATTTGGCTCCCTACATCCAGACACAGTAAACAAAAGGCCCTCTAGGAACTTGGACCCACCCCCTTTAGGTCCTGTTGCCTGGATGTTGAGCAGTTTATTCTGATGGATGTGCAGAGTGAGGCACAGCTTCTGAAAGGAAGAATTCACAGCTAAAGAAGCTGGCTAGGAGAAACCTTTGCCTAAAGAGTCAGGCAGTAAATGATTTTGCTTTGTGACTGCATATTGAAATCACAGGGGGAGTTCTTAAACTGCTAATGCCTGGATCACATCCCCAGAGGTTCTGATTTAATTGGCATGGGCATTGGAATTCTTAAAAGTTCCCCAAAGCATTCCTAATATTCAGCCAAAATTGAGAGAGACACTATTCTATCCAAACTGCTTAATGCTAAAGGGCAAGTGAAATGGACCCATGATTCTTACATTATAGTAACAATTACATTGTCCTGATTGCTGACCTATTTAGTCTTATCTTGACTATTTTGATCCCTTCAAGTGAGTCCTCCATAATTCTAATATCAGAAAGTACAGTAGTCCCCTCTTATCTTCAGGGGATACTTTCCAAGACTTCCAGGCTATGCCTGAAATGTCACATAATTCCAAACCCTATATATACTATGTTTTTCCTATACATACACAACTAAAATAGAATTTAATTTATAAATTAGGTACAGCAAGAGAGTAACAACAAGTAATAATAAAATAACACACTTATAAAAATACACTGTGATAAAAGTTATGTGAATACAGTCTTTCTCTCTCTCTGATAACCAGTCTGATAAGCAAGATGGCTACTAAGTGACTAATGTTGGGTGGTGTATACAACATGGATGCACTGGACAAAGGGATGATTTGTGTCCTGGTCTGGGTGGAGGGGACAGTGCGAGATTTCATCACACTACTCAGAGTGGCATGCCATAAAAACTTTTGAATTGTTTATTTCTGGAACTTTCCATTTAATATTTTAGCCTGAGGTAGAGTGCAGTTAACTGGAACCATGGAAAGCAAAACCTTGGATAGTTAGAGGGTGGGGAGGACCACTATATAAGCATAGAAAAGTTGAGAGCTGCTGAGTAACTGTGTCTTTGTGAGGCAAACAGGCCATTATGGCAGAAAGAGAGAGAGGGAGGGAGGAGGGGAGAGAGAGAGGGAGAAAGAGAAGGAGGAAGGGGAGAGGGAGAAAGACAGAGAGGGAGGAAAAAAGGGAGGGAGGAAATACTTATTTTTGAGCTAGGACTGAGAAGAAATATCATCTCCTTGTGACAAACCAGTAGCCTTGTAGGCATGATTCTTCTTAAACACAGATTAGGACAACAGGAGAAATGAGAGCTGGGAAGCTCTAGTCTTTCTCCTTTTCATGGTTTTTACTCACTTGGCAGAAGTCACAGCAAGAAAATTGTAACTGCAGAACCAGCTCAAACTGGCCCTATCCTGTATCTAACAAAACCCGGAACCAAAGTTATACTACTCATGAGTAATACTTGTGAACCTTTAACTGTTCCCCACAATGGAACCAAAGGACAAAGACATGACCGGAACCTGAACACCAGAACCCTTTCAGAAGTGGAGGGCCCATTGTGTAGGAAGATATGGTACTAAAATCTCTTAAAATCCTGCCCCATACCCAGGATAAGGAAGGCAGATTTGAATGGTGCCTGTCTCCTGCAGGTTGACTCGACAATGAAAGCTCTTTCTTTTCTCAAAAGCTGGCACCATAGTTTTGGCTTCTCTGTGCTTCAGGCAAAGCCCTTTTGGCAACCACAAAGGGATAAGGACTGTAGCCTCCAGCAGGACATGAAAGCTGATGGTGGACCCTGAGTGGCCACCTAGAGTGGTTAGTCTAGAGCCTTGGCTGCTGGCTGCTGGGTTCTGCTTCCTCCAGCTGCGGTGCTACAGGCTCTTTAGCACCACTTTCACTTTTGGGAAAAGAAAGCTTCTGCGTCAAATGTCTTTTGGGTACGTAACCTCATTAAAACACACTTGTGCCTAAAATGTCTAATGACTTCATCAGAATTGTGGGTTAGAGCCCCATCCTGGGGAGACTTTGTCAGGTTAGAGTCCCAAACCTTGGGTTTGAGTCCCAGAGGTAGGGTTGTGGGCTAAAGTTCCGCCTTAAGAGACACAACATAAAACATTATAGTTAATGAGATACTGAAAGGATCGGGTTAGAGTCCCGAACCTTGGGTTAGAGTCCCAAGGTTTTGGATGTCTTTGTCTGTCTATGTCTGATTGTATTATCTGTTAAAGATTTGTTACTAAGGGTTAAACATGGAGGACCACAGCAAAACCCCTTGTCGGTTTTGTTCTGATAATCCTAAGATAACTTTCAAAATGAGAAATGCTAATAGTTTACTTGATTTCAATCTTTTGGGATGTATTCTTCAAAAGTGGTCAGTATTTAGCTACAAACCTAGTAAGAGGAATATGGTTTGCTTTTAAACACTACCTGGCACCAATATCAGTTGGAGTCAGGAGAAATGGCCTGAAAATGGGTCCTTAACCTATAATACTATTTTACAATTAGACTTGTTTTGCAAAAGAGAGGGGAGATGAGACTAAATCCCATATGTACAATCATTTATGTCTTTATGGCAGGATAAAAAGTTACAAAACTTTTTAGAAAGTTTCAGAAGGAAGACCCCCCACCTCAAGCCAGAAAAAGCCTGTCTTGCCTAAGTCAGAGCCAACAATGATCTTGATTTCCTGCAACAGGCCCCTCCTTCAGCCTGCACATGACTCCCTGAATGTGAAGTGGGAATTCCTGTGAGTAGCGCCGATGCTTCCACTAACCATCCTCCAATGGCTGTGGTCCAGCCCTATACCCTCCTGCCAGGTCATCAGAAGGGAAGTTTTCTCCTCCATGTACTCGCTGGAGGACTCGATTCAGCCCCGGGATTACTCGGCAGGCAATATCCCTTGAGACAAATCCCTGCAGGTTTAGATGACCATGGTCAATGCAGGAGGTTTGCATATGTGCGTTCCCCCTTGTCTAACTCTAATTTAGATAATTGGAAGAATAACATGCCAACTTAATGAGATGGTCCTAAACAGAGAATCTCTTCACTTCTATTTTTGCTACTCATCATCCAAACTGACTGTCTTCTAGGTCCTCATGAATACCTTCCTCACTCCAGAGGAATGTAGGATGGTATGAGAGAAGGCCCATGAAGAAGCCAAGAGGCTCCATGAATTACAGTCAAACAATCCAATCAGGACCCCAGCAGTGCAGGCCATTCCTGGAACAGGACCAGGGTGGGACGCCATTGACCCAGGAGACTGGACAAAGTAAAGCCACCATAAGGAATGTTTGACAGTTGGACTTCACAAAAGGATCCCAAAACCAAAGAGTTTGAATAAGGTCCAGGAAGTACAACAGGGGCCCAAGGAGAACCCACCCACATTCCTTGAAAGCATTTTTGAGGCTTCCCAACAATATACTGATATTGATCTGGAACAGCCAGATAACACTAATATGAAGTTTATTATGAAGTTTATCAACCAGAATGCTCCAGATATAAGAAAAAAAAACTTCAAAAACTGGAAGGGGGACTGGGGAGGTGTAGGGTAAGTAGAGGCAGTCTGGCTCCCTCACCTAGAAGCATGGGTAACTGGAAGGAGCAGCTTCTCACAACCTTGAAGGAGACTGATAAAGCAGTGTTCTCATGGCCTTGAGACCCGGGTGCGATAAACTGCCCCGCAGCCTTGAATAGGCTCCCATACGCAGCTCATGCTAGGTTACTTCAGTTTCTGGACTGCAGCCTGCTTTGTTTAGGGCTAGTACTTAAGGGGTAGGAGCTTTGGATGAGGGAGGGAGTCAGGGCACCGACTTGGACACGGGCTTGTGGCCTGTGTTACTCCCCAGACCCGGCCTTGTGGCCCATGTGACTCTCCAGAATAAAGGTTTGTCAAGCATCCCCAAGGCTCCATGCATCTTCTTCTGTCTACCTGAGTCTCGAGTGTATCTGCCCAGCCTAGAGAGGCTGCAACACAGGAGGCCAATGTTCACTTGGTTGAGATTGCTTTTAAAGTGTTTAGCAGCCGAGATCAAATTTAGGAAAGGCAGAAGCTACACAACGTGAGACAAAAAGCTGCTCTGCTTGCTGCAGCCCTCAGGCATGATCAGCCAAGACCCAACATGATGTTTGTAGGAAAGAACAAAAGACTATGTGTAAGAGCCCAGGACCCACAATGAGGCTGAAAAGGCCATCCATCTCTTGGACCCCAACAATGTTTCTTTCAAAGACATGAAGGGCTCTGGAAATGAGTGTGTCCCAACCTTCTTTGGCCAGAAGAAAGAGGGACTTACTCCAAAATGCCCGACCAGATGCCATAATTCACTGATAGTGAGCAGGAACAATGGGGCCTGGGGACTCCTTTAGAGCCATTAATCAAATTGTAGACATCCATTGGTGCTTACAATTTTAGCTGGAGACTTTTGCTAGTGTACAGTTCTGGATGAAAAATCTGCTTTTTACTGTATACCTCTAAGTCCTGACTATGAGGAACTCTTTGCCTTTGAATGGGGTGATCCAGAGACTAACAGGAAACAACAGTAGTGCTTGATGGTCCTCCCAGAGGATTTGAAAACTCCCCCACCATCTTTGGGGAAGTCATAGCCAAGGTGACATGGGAGGCACTTAGGACCCTTGGAATACAATGAGAATTACTTGCTTCATGGAGGTCTTAGTCTACAGAAAAGGCTGGGAAGACAAATATGTCAAGAAACCAACATAACTTGGGATTAGGTTACATCAGCAGCCCTGTTTAGTGTGAAAGTAACCCCTAGAAGCAAGCTCCAATTGATCCCACATGAAATGTTATATGGGAGACCCTTCCTTAACCATATTGTAAAACAATTAGATGCTATAAAATGTGTGCAGTCTCTTGGTGCTGCTTAATCTGGTCCTCAAAACTTGGAAGAATCAACACTGACAGTCAGCTACAACCTAAGTGGAATGGAACGTGTGAAGTCCTGCTAGTTAGTTACTTTTCAAGAGGAACAGGATGACAGACCTCACCTGGCCAAGAAGAGAAGACACAGACAGCTCCAAAGAAGACTATTTCCTCCCAAGAGTCTGGACCAGGTCTGTATAAATCTGAATTATGTATCCTAACTTGCTATTGAATAGGTTTAAGCAATTTTTTACTTTCCAGTTGTGATATTTGCTTGTATAGTCCTGGTCCTCACTTATTTTGTCCCCTTATCAGCAGGGAGTGGCTAGAGCAGTTGCTGCCCCTTAGGGATTTATAAATGCCCAACCAGCTCAAATTGGTTCTATCCTATCCCTAACAAGGCCCAGAACAAAGTCATACCACTCAGAACTAACACTTGTGAACTTTTAACTGTCCCCACAACAGAACCAAAGGACAAGGATATGACCAGAACCTCAATGCCAGAAACCCTTTCAGAAGTGAAGAGTCTGTTGTCCAGGAAGATCTGGTGCTGAGACCCCCTTAAAATCCCACCTGAACACTGAACAGTGGATGGCTCCTGTGTCCTGCAGTTTGACTCAGCAATAAAAGCTCTTTCTTTTCTCAAAAGCCAATGTCATAGTATTGGCTTCTGTGTGTGTTGGCAGGGAGCCCTTGCTAGGTAACAAAAAATAGCAACAAAGACTTGAGAGCTAGGAAAAGGGGAAGCCCAAGAAGTGAGCAAGGTGGAGGACAGCTTGGGAAATGTGGAGAAATAAGGTAGTCAAGGAGGAAGGAAGTCTACTGTTCACTCAGACCAAAACTGGTCCTGCAAGTGCACCTGTGGGTGCATTAAAAGGTGCCCACTTGGATGCAATTAGCTCCTACTCCAAGGCACATGGGGTACCCTGAACACTTCTGTGTGTGTGTGTGAGAGAGAGAGAGAGAGACAGGGAGAGAGACAGAGAGAGAGACAGAGAGAGACAGAGAGAGAAAGAGAGCACACTCTTTAATAGAAAGCTAACCCCAAAGGCAATAAAGGATCACAAAAACCTGGAACTACAAAGCTGGGATTCATTCCTTCTGGAACCACCTCTTCTCAAGAGCACAGCATGTCAGGCAAATCCCACACCTCAGCAGCTTTGTTTTCTCTCTAACCTCCCTGTGACTCTTGAGGTTCTAATATGTTACTTATGAATGTACTTTGCAAACAGTAAACTGTCACATAAGTGTAAGGGATTATTAAAAAGTTACCTCTGCATCTGTGCTTTTATAGGGGAACTGGGAAAATGAGGAGCACAGTATTATAAAGTCTTTATATGCATATCGTAGAAAAATTAGAAGAGAAAAAAACATTTTTATGTTATTACAAAAAATATGTCATAGAGGAAAAAACCAGAAAATTGCAAAGAAATAAAACCTTAAATTTTTCCTCCCCCCAAAAATACTCGAATTTGTCTTACTAGAAGATGATTATTTATGCATATTTAAAATTCATTTACATTTTCAAATTTAAAATAGTTTCTTAATTAAGAACAATACAAAATTCTTATAGAAATTCTGGATAGACAAGAAAAAGAAAAAAGTCACCTATATATTCTACTACTTAGGACCTTCTAAGTCTTTTAGAACATTAAAAAGTCAAATAATTACATATAATTTATATTTCATTTGTATTCATTATACAAAGAATGCACTTTTACAACTAAAAAAATGCTGAGCAAAAGGGAAACTATTAAATCACTTGAATTTTAAACCCCAAAACAATTGATCACAATCTGTAGTATTTTTTATTTTAGTCTGGACTTTTCAATATTAAAATATATGTGTATTTTTAAATTATATTTTATTGATTATGTTATTACAGTTGTCCCAATTTTCCCCCCATTACCCCCTTCCAGCCAGCACTCCCCACTCCCTCAGGCAATCCCCATACCTTTGTTTATGTCCATGGGTCATGCATGTAAGTTCTTCGGCTAGTCCATTTTCTATGCTTTATATCCCCATGGCTATTCGGTAACTACCAATTTCTACTCCTTAATTCCCTCACCTCTTCACTCATTCCTCCAAACCCTTCCCTCATCTGGCAACCATCAAAATGTTTTCTGTGTGCATGATTCTGTTTCTATTCTGCTTGTTTGTTTAGTTTGTTTTTGAGATTCAATTTTTGATAGATATGTATATAATTGCTATTTTATTGTTCATAGTTTTGATATTCTTTTTCTTAAATGAGCCCCTTTAACATTTTATATAATAATGGTTTGGTGATAATGAACTCCTTTAGATTTTCCTTGTCTAGGAAGTTCTATCTGCCCTGAATATTTCTTGCCAATCCCTTGTAGTCTGCAAAGTTTTTTTGGGAAATCAGCTGATAGTGTTATGGGAACTCCCCTTTAGTAACTACCTGCTTTTTTTCTTGCTGCTTCTAAAATCCTCTCTTTATTTTTAACCTTAGGCATTTTAATTATGATGTATCTTGGAGTGGGCTTCTTTGCATCCTTCTTGCTTGGGACTCTCTGTGCTCCTTACACTATCCTTATTTTTTTGGATTCTTCTTTCTTCCTATTCTGATTGGTTGTTTTTTGCTTCCTCATGTTCCAGATTATTGATTTGATTCTCAGCTTCATCCACTCTACTGCTTTTTCCCTGTAAATTGTTCTTTATTTCAATTAATGTATCCTTCATTATGACTGGATCTTTTTTACTATTGAGGTCCTCACTAAGTTCCTTTAACATCCTGCCCACCAGTGTTTTAAACTCTGCATCTGATGGATTGCTTATCTCCATTTCATTTAGTTCTTTTGCTGGAGTTCTGTTTTGTTCTTTTATTTGGGCCATGTTTCTTTGTCTCCTCATTTTGGCAGCTTTCCTTTGTTTGTTTCTATGTATGAGGTAGAGCTGCTATATGACTCCTTGTCATATTAGTAGCATGGACTAATATAGTAGGTGTCCCATAGGGTCCAATGGCACTCACTGCCTCCCTTATCACCCAAGCTGGATACTTGAGGTGCACCTCCCATGTGGGCTGAGTACACCCTCTTCTTTTACTTGAGCCTTGAATGCTATTGGCAGATCAATGTGAAGGATTTACCCAGGGCAGTCAGCTGTAAGGACTGGCTATGACCACCAACTTCCACCTTCTGTGGGGAATCAGCTATGCAGGGGCCCACTCCACAGAGCAGAACTTACTTCAGCAGGGCTCTGGAACCCACTGAGTCGGCGCCTTGAGTGTGTCACTTGTGGAGGTGGTTGGGTGATGCTGATCTGACGTGGTCTGTAGCTCTCTACTGTGTGAACAGGCTCTGGGTTTTCCTGGATGGTGCAAGCCAAGGTCAGCCACTGCCTGTGTTCTGTATGGGGGCACTTGGCATAAGCTATAAAGCGATCTGCAGATGGTTGCTCCTTGTGCTGGGTTTGGAGGTGCCCAGGCAAGGCCAGGCTGTGAACCAAGGCCAGCTGCTACTAGTGCTGGGACTGGGGCCACTTGGCAAGAGGTATGGGGGCTAGGAGCTCACTGAGGCTGGGAGTTGATTGTTTGAGAGGATTTAAGATATAAAGTATGAACCAAGACAAGCCATTCATATGGGAAATCCAGTGTTAACAGCTTGGGCGTGCACATAAATTTGATGGGGTAGAGCCTCAGGGAATCACCAGGATGGAGCAAACAGTGTGAGTCAGGTTGATGGAGTCTCAGTGCACCCACCTGATGGCTTTGTGGCTCTGTGGGGGATGGTTCAGTAAAGGAACAAGGGCCTCTGCCTGCAGTTCTCTCTGAGAGAACGCTGTCCCCTAGCTCTCTCCCTGATACCAGACTCTTCAGATCTTCCCTGTATCCCACTGGTGCATTTCAAGCTGCCACCAAAGTGTGGAGCTCAGAGGGAGTGAGTCTGAGTAAGTCTGTGTGTGGATCCTTTAGAGGGACCCTTTAGATGGAACTCTAGAAGTTTCTTTCACTGACTCAGTCCCCACTGGTTTTTGCAGCCAGAGGTTCCGGGGACTTATATCTCTAGCACTGGAACCCTGGGCTTGGTGACCTGGTGGGACTCCTCACTCTCAAGATATCCCTCCCGATTTTTGTCCACCACACCGTGGGTGTGAGACCAGGCTGTTCTGTGTCTCTGCATCTCTGCCCCTCCTACCAGTTTAGATGGATGGTTTCTTCTTTAATTCCATTGTTGTCAGACTTCCATTCAACTCAATTTTGTCCAGTTATGAGTGGTGGTTGTTTTATAGTTTAGTTGTAAATTTGATATGGTTGTTTGAGGAGGTGAGCCGTGTTTACCTGTCTCCACCTTGACCAGAAGTCAAGATGTGTATTTTTGAAAGCATGACAGGTATCCAAATTATTTTCTAAATGTGAACTCATATTACTATTTTTTAACCTTTGTTCTAAATGGCACAATATTCATACAAATTTCCACATATTCTACAAGATTATTGTTAATGTTTTCACAGAATTCCATTGGAAGTATGCACTATTATTTATTTAACATGTCCTATAATGTCAAGTGGTTAGATCATTTGTGATTTTTCTTTTTCTTCTTAGCAACAATGCTGTCATAACTATCCTTTAACCACATATTTGAGCTTTTTTGTTTTTTAATTTTTAGGATAAGCTGGGCCAATGTCTCTGAAGAGTTCTAAGGCTTTTCCAAGAGAAGAATGTATGCTCCTTAGTGTAGTACTGTTTATCATTTCAAATATTTTTGCTTTAAATATATTTGAGTATGTTTATAAATTTATGACAGTGTCATGCCCTGTGAAATATTTATTCCAAAAACGCCGTATCTTTATTCCAGTTCACTCCTGATTTTTTTCTGATTATACATATCAGTTTCATGCTCATACTAGAAAATTTGTGGACTACAGAAGAGTGTGCATTGGGAAGAAAGAAAAGTCCCCCATACTCTCACCCTTGAGGGAGAATTCTCTCTCCGTTCACCCAGTCAACCCCCTTACCACCAAAGGCTTTATGCACTCTTTGTCAAAATACCATTTGTAGACTTCTTATTAGGAGGCTGCTTTGATGGACCTTCTAAGTTGGCTGCTGTTAGGGAGCTTTACCCTTTTTGCAACACTCAGAACTATTTCTAGCAGGTAAAAGAAAGAAATATGCAATTGGGCGAGGCTGTGCTGAGATATAGTAGGTCCTCACTTAATGCTATCCACAGATTCTGTGACTTTAAGCAAAACTACATATAAGGGAACCATTTATACCATAAGCTAATTTATATGAACAAGAGTTAAGTTCATAAGGCATCTCATGTACATTATAAGAAAGCAATATTGAACAAAATGGCATTAATTGAGTTACTGATGTTGTATGTCCTTCTTCCCTATTTTAGAAGGTCCTGTGTGGACACATCGTAAGGTTAGCTACAGGTGTGTGGGGACAGAGCATCAAAAGCTTCACAGTCAGCTTTATATAAGAAAAATAGAAAAGCCAACATACAAAAGACAAGCATGTAGAGGCCAAAGGGAAGGGAGACATACAGCTTCTTGCTATGATCCAGATTTTTAAAAAAGATTTTATTTATATATTTTTAGAGAGAGAGAAAGGGAGGGGGAAAGAAAGGGAGAGAAACATTGGTCTGCAACTCAGGCATGTGCCCTGACTGGGAATTGAACTTGTGACCTTTCAGTTTGCAGGCCGGTGCTCAATCCACTGAGCCACACTGGCCAGGGCCTATAATCTAGATTTGATGTTAGAAGAACAAGGACACAATTTTCAATTTAGATATATAATTTTACATTTCTGATTATAAAATGAACCCATTTATTATAGAAAATATATTTCCTATATATCTCCATTTCATTTAAATCAAAGATATCTATGAAGAACAAACACAGTGATAAAGCAAAATAAAATTTTCTGGTGTTCCCCCACTGATATCAGCTGACAGCAACAATGTGTTTTCCTTCTGGGGTTACTATGCTTTCTCTTCCTAAGCAAGATAAAGTGATGGTTGAATAGATTAGTAAGATACAGCTTTTCATACACGAACCTCTGGTGAAAACAAGCTCGTGGCAAACTGGCTCCTGCTTGGAGGAGACAGTCCAAGGGCTCTTGCCCAGGAACAGGTGCTTTTTACAGTAGGCATCAGGGAACTCCTCTGGTACCTTGTTTGTGGGAACTGGGCCTCGTGCATGTGGCTCGTTCAAGCATGTGGGGACAATTTATGTCTTCTTGGTGTCTCCTCTTTGACAAGGGACAAAAGTTAAATACCCAGATCATTCAAACCATGTTCCCCAAGGGCGTTACTATTGTGGCATCCTTTGCCAGCCACACCTATACAGAAGTGAAATGCAGGACAGGACTCCTGCCACTAGCAGGAAATTTGAAAAAGGTGCTACTTCCTCAAGATATGTTCCTGCCATCTGTTGGAAACTTGTAATGCACTGATTTTGTTATGACCTTTGCTAAAAATTTTCATAATTAAAATCCGAATAGGCAATACCCAGACTCCTGCCAGTCATAAGGCTGTGTGTAGCCCAGAGCTCGATGCAGTCGCTCTGCTGAGAAGGCCAGGTGAGCATCCCGCACCAGCACTTATAATAACTTAGGGTTTCCATTGCTAATGCCTCCTGCTCCCATGCCTGCAGAAGCTACTGCCTTCTATCTTGTCATTTAACAAACATTTGTTGAGCATTTGAGAGGAGCCAAACCCTGTGCTCGGCTTGGGAAAATCAAGGAATGAGTAAGCCATGGTGTTTACTCTCTGCAAGTATATCATCTGGTGTTGGAGGGTGGTAGGTAAACAGAGAAATGCAATGTAGGGAGTTTACCTGTTATTTCACTGAGTTTGGGATCCTTTTCACCAGGATTAGGATTAGGGTTAGATGAGTGAGGAAGAGACGTGTAAGAGTAAGGTAAGATCCTGTCTTTACTTAAAATGTTGATATTCTGTTCATCATGGACTAGTTTGCATAATTTTGATTCTTTAAAAAGTTGCATAAAGATACTGTTTACCTTGATTACTGAGTTTTTTAGTGTCCCCATAAATTTTGTTCCCAAGGTGAAGACCTCACTGGCATCCTCCTAGTTCTGTCCTGGAACTCAAACCAAACCTTACTTTGTGTTCAACTGAACACCAACTGTCAGCTAACACAACACAGTGTGAGCTGTACCACTGTATCCTTTGGAATCTGGGATGTAACTAAACGGGCCTTGCCACTCATTTGCTGTTTTGCCCCAAACAAGCAGGATTTCTTCACTCAAACTCAATTTCTCACCTGGGAAAATGCTAAGATGGGAGAATGATCTTTTCTACAATGAAAAAAATCTCTTCCTTTGACAAATATTAATGGAGTACCTATTGTGTGTTGATATCATCGTAGGTTCTGGAACTACTGAGGTGGACAAGACAATTTGTGTGAAGGCAAATAAGTTAAAAAATCGTTTCTGTGTATGCTTCACACGATAGGAGAGAGTGTGTGCGCGTGTGAGAGAGATGCTGCAATAAAGGGTCAGGAAAGTTCTCTCAGGGGAGGTGATATTTGAGCTGAAACATCAATGGTAAGTGGATACCATGGCTTGTACCTTTCAGACTTGCAACCTTTTTACCTTTTTTATCTGACAGCTAATCTTTAATGAGCCCTTCCTTCCTTTGTGCCTGTTACAACACATATAACAACTATACATATCCCAACTCATCTTCCACAATGTTGTGAGATAAGGACTCTCGTTATATCTGTTTTTATTGGTAGGGACACAGAAGCACAAAGAGTTCATTTAATTTGGGAAGATCACTAGCTAGTGAGTGGTGGGAAAAGAATGGGCAGGTAGGCACTGGGTCCTCAACGCTTGCTTTCAAACATTGAAAAGTCACTTAATGAGCACCTACTACATCTCAGGCACCGGACACTTGGGAGCATATTTCATCCTTCCCTTCCTCCACATCTACCAGTGCTTAGTGAGTACTAAATAGTACAAACTTTTAAAACAGTCTCTTTGGGGGGTGATGGGACTGCTCTATATTTTGATTGTAGTGGTAATGGTTACAGATCTGTCTGAATTTCTCAAAATTGGCAGAATTGTGCACTGAAAAGGGTAAATTCTACTGGATGTGAATTATACCTTAACTTAAAAATACTTAACCCCTATCCCTTCACCCCCAGCTACAGCAGCAGGGGGCCTTGAAGTGGCTGTGTTCCCTAACTTCTGGGACCAGGTGAGGGGGGAGCCTGTAGGGGCGGGGCGGACCCGGAGCGAACCGGAGTTGGCCCCAGTGAGGCAGCCGGAAAGCAGGGACCGGGAGAAAGTAGGCATTGCTGGTGCGGAGAGCGATGGGAAGGGCCGGTGGACCGCGGGGCGAAGCCGCAGAGGGCGGGGGGGATGCCGGGAGAGAGGGAGGGACCTGCGGGCGGGCGAGCGGGAGGCACAGGGAGGGGAGGAGGGGGAGACGTGCGCTCCGGAGCGAGCCAGGGGCTGCAAGGCGGAGACTGCCAGGCCACCGGCTGCTCGGGGTGCCCGCCCAGGCGACCCGCCCTCCCAGCCTCGGGGCGGACAGACCGACGGACCGCGCTGCGTGCAGCAGGCGCCCGGCCATGTTCAGCCGGAGCTCCCGGAAAAGACTCTCCAGCCGCTCGGTGAGTGTCCCCCACCAGAGCGGGGCAGATCTCCGGGTGCCCCTGGGCCGCCGCGAGCGCCCCTGCCGGGTCTCCCGGTGCCCGGCGGCCGCGCACCTGTGGCCCCAGGTAAGACGGCCCCGCTGGAGGGCGGGGGTGCATCCGGAGCGCTCGCGAGGGCTCCAAGGTGAAAAAGGGGTTAAGTCCGGATCCCCAGACGGGCCAGAGGGAGACCTGGCACTGTGGCCCGCAATGTCACAGTTTGGGGGCTCCTCTAAAAGCCCCCTCCCTCGCCTCTTCTTTTAAGGCAGATCGTTATCCCACCACTAAAACACCAGTGTCCAGCTTCTTGGAGCTTTAGCCGCGGACTTGACTTGGCGTCTAATTTTGGGGGTGTCCTGTGCTGCCCATTCCCGGGAGCACCAGTTTGGTCTGCGAGCGCGTGCCACGGTTGTTTCTCGGAGGCTCTGGGGAAAGGTCTTGCTTTTGTTTCTTAGAAACCCGTGACTAAGGTGTCTCTGGGAGACAAAGCCCCAGTCATGGCCATTTCTTGGTGGCTTGATGCCCTCACCAGAGGAAGCCTGCCTGTGTCGAACACTTCCCCATGCAGGAGACCTCTCCTGGGGGAACCGGCAGCACCCTGCCCCAGGTCCCCCACCTCTAAGAGGATCACTGGAGTCAATCACATGAGGTGGGGTGGGAAGAGTAGGGCGTCCTGCCTGGGACAGCGTGGGGCTTTGGAGGGAGCCTCTGTGGCGGAAACATGTTGTGTTGTCTTTCTGTTTTGAAGTTGACTGGACTGGGGCGGATAGAGAGAGGCCAGCCATGTACCGCCTGTGGTGACCAGTGCCCCGGGTTTGCCTTGCATAAATGGAGGTAGGATGTCTTAAATCTGATTTCTAAAGGCGTGACATTTGGGGATGGGGGTGGGGATATAGATATGTGAGTATGCGTCTGTGAAAAAAAATATATGTACACAGGTCTATTTTTCTCCTTTTGTATATCTCAGCTCGTAAGCCACATGGAAAGAATGCAAAGGCTATTCCTTTAAGAGTGGGACTACATCTGCTACAAATATTGAAGGTGGAAGTGGTGGCCAGACACTGGAGGATGCAGGGGAGCATTTCCCTGATGTGGGAGTGTTGGGTCCCTCAAACCCACACTCTCTGTATATCTAAGTCACTCAGCCCCAAACAATTCAACTTGGCATGGAATTGTTTCCAAGAACCACAGTGCAGTGTGTGTAGGGCTCGCTGGACTGGCTGGTGTTTTCCAATTGTGTTTTTAATTCAGCCCCTGTAACTCTGGGTCCCAACCGCAAATCCATGACTGCCCGTCTGTGCTGTGTCAACCCTCTTCGGTGGCCAGATGTTTTTTATTAATGTGCCGTGAATGTTGACTTCCAGGCAGCCCTAGCCTGGATTGGAGTGATTATGTTTGGGAGACAAGGGATCTCGATGCCCTCCCAATGCTTCTGACTGCTGGGGCTCTGGTTGGGAAAAGTTGGGGTGCAGGCTTGCTGGCTCTCAGTTTGACTATATTAAGAGAAGAGGCAGATCCTTTTTGGCAACTTCATGAAAAGGAAAAACCAGTGACAGAAGAAAAATTTTCCAACATCATAACCCATTCTCTCTTTGATTATTGCATCTGTCCCCACCACTCCTATGCCCCTTTGAAGAGGGCTGTTTCAGGACACTAGGGAGAAAAGCCTGCTTTGATCTTTTTCTCTCCTTTTGTGCATGCTTCTCTACTTTCTCCCAGTTGGTAATGTGTGCTGGGCACCAGTTATAAGGAAACTCCCAACTTGCTCCTTCAGAAATTAAATGCTTTTGTTCCTGCCTCAGATGGGTCTGGCAGCCTGCTTGCCTTTGTTTCAGGGCACTGAGCGCAGCCCTGTGGCTCCTGAGCATTTAATAACTTGTGTGTCAGAGGCAAGGCCAGGAGACCTTATAAATAGGTAATGGGCAGACTGAGGCAGCCATCCTCTGTGCCAATGTTGTGGCCCAAATAGATGTGTTTGAGCTCTCACAGTGTATCCCGACTGTGAAAGTGAGTGATATGTGGGAATAGGTGTGCAAGTTCTATTTTGTCAATCCAGTCCAGGATCCAGTACTGTTGATTGTGTCCTCCTCGATCGATCTTGTGCGTGAATGGCGGTGGGGTTAGGCAGAGTGATGAGCAGGACAGTGATGTGCAGCTTCTCCCGATTCTGCAGCATTGGGGTTAACTTCTCTGACTTAGAGGCCTGTGGGGTACTAGTACAGTGTGGGGGTGTACCTGGCTACCCTCCTTTGGTCTGTGACCTCTGACCTCCAGTCAGTCACTTACTCTCCCTAGTTCTCAGTTTCTCCAACTGTTAAGCGGGAACAGTTACCTCACCTCTCAGTGTGATTGTCCGGATTAAATGAGATATTGAAAACACATTGTTTGCCCAGTACCAGGCACACAGTAAACATAAGTGACTTTGGTTCATTATTTTTAGCTTCCTGTCGACCACTGCTCAGGAGGAAACCTAGCTAGCTTTCTGAGGCTGCTGGATGTCCAGGTCAATTCGACTTTAAGACCACAGCTTCTCAGAAAACCTGAAGCCATTTTAATGCAGCTGACTTTGTGACGGGAGAACAAGTGTTTTATTTTCAGCCCATTATGGAGCCTTTCTTTGGGAAGGAGACCCTTTCATTAGGCAGAGATAGGTTTTCATGCGAAGCAGTTTCCTCGCTCACAGCAGAAAGGCTTTACTTTGCCTCCATGAATGGGGTTTTTATGGCATTTCCACCCATTGCTGGAAAGGAAGCAGCTCCTTGCTTTTGCCCCCTCCTTCTCTCTAATATGCATACTTTTGGGTGACCTTTTGGAGAGGAGGGTTACAGTACAATATTCTTACTTGCAGTTTGAAACCCACAGTATACTCATTTCCTGCTCCTCTGACTGGAAAGACAGTTGTGCCCAGATGGGAGGAAAAGGCTGGCTTGCTGGGCTGACCCATGGAGAGTAAACTTCCCTTGCCCCAGAGTACCAAGCACCTTAAGTTTTACCACCAGCCTGTCTCAACTAGCCTGTCTGCTTCCACACTGGTCCCCCTGAAGTCATTGTCTACACAGCAGGCATCTCCTCAAAGCAGATTAGAATTGTGTCACTGCCTCAGGCACAAAGGCACTGAAGTTCTAGGGAGGAAACCAAACTTTGCTCCCCCCTCTGGTGTGGAGGAGAGAGCAATGGCTTTGAAGTTCAGACAAGCAGGGATAGTGTCTTGCTCCGGCCTTGACAAGCAATGTGACTTAGGCTTCCTGAGTTTCATTCTCCTCAGCTGTCAAACTGGGAGCTCCCTACTGAACAAATATTTGAGTACCTGCTTTGTGCCAGGCACTCCATTGGTGCTATGGGTACAGCAAAGAACAAAATAGACAGGATTCCTGCTCTTATTCAATAAATAATTACATTTTAGATAAGGTGGTCAGGAAAGGCCTCTCTGAGGAGGTGACATTTGAGCAGAGACCTAAATGAAGCTAGAAGGGAGGATCCTGCTGATTTAAACCCCAGGAAGGAACCATCAGTATCACCATCTCGTGGAAGTTTGTTAGAAATGCAAACCCTCAGGCCCTGCCCTAGACTTACTGAACCTAAGCCCCACTTTGCCAAGATTCCCAGCTGAAGTGTGTGTGTGTGTGTGTGTCAAAGACCGAGAGCCTGATGTAGGACCTCGAGCACTGTGCGCCAGAGTGCACTCCACACTTTGGGACTCCCTCTGGGTGCGGAAAGATGTTTAAGGTCCTGTGGAAGTCTGTTTTATTTATGGGGGTTTTCTGTACTCTCCCCATTTGAATCATCACCCATGCCTTTAGGTAGCAAATGTGGGGATTTTTTTTAGGCTTTCTAAAATTCCCGGAAGGATTTATGTGTCTCAGAGGGCAGAGGACTCCAATTGGCAGCTATCCTCCACCTGACTGAGGGCATCTGGGAAGCAAAGGTGGGTGCTGCTCCCTACAGGCAACCTGGCCCTGAGTAAGAGCATCTGCAGGCAGCCTCAGGCAAACCCTGCAGCGGCCATGCCATGAGGGCATTTTCATTAAGAGGAAGATTAAGGCGTCTTCATGGACTGCGGCCAGCACAGAATCATTACTAACTAAGCACTTAGTGTGCTTTAGTCTGAGACAGCAGTCTGAGTGGGGGTTAATTGGGCCTGCTTGTGTGCGACCAGATTGAGCGGGGAGAGAAAAAGAGCTATTTTCACAGCGAACGTTTCCTCTTTGAATGCCTAGGCACTGAAGAATTAAAAAAAATAATATCAAAACAACATCAGCAGTAATAACAATGAGTACTCACTCTCCGTACTTTAATCCTCATCAAACCCTATGAGGTACATATGATAATGTTCCTGATGAGGAAACTGAGGCTCAGAGCTGCTGGGATTTGGCTTCAAAATTGAGCCTCATTTCTTTGCGACTCACCTCCTCTTGTTACTTCTCTATTCTAAGGCAAAGGTCCAAAACTAGAGGGCCTTGGGTCACATCCAGTCTGCAGATGGATTTTGTTTGGTCTGCACAGTGTGTTAAATAAAGAGGCTTTTTCTAGCCTTAAAACCCAGGTTCCAACTTCTGTTGGAAAATCCAAGTGTGTGATAACATGGGCACCATAGCTTCATGGCAGTAACTGGCAGACACGAGTGTGCTCCCTTGGAAGGATGTGACCTTGGCTCACCATAGTCTCCAACATTTCAGTGGAATTCAAGGACCTCTTCAAATATTTAGGTGACGTTTCAGGGCCCAGAAGTGATCAGAGCTTGCAAATTCTGAGTGAGCGTTCTCATCTCTCCACATGTGATTTTAAAAAGAGCAGGCTTCTGTAATATTAGCTACATTGTTGAAGCATTGGAAATGCCAGGCAAATGTTTGCCCTCCTTCCTCTCTTCCACTCACAACAGTTTTTGGAGATGGTCATAGTTATTTATATCCATTTCAGTAGATAAGGAAACTGAGTCTCAGAGAGGCTGAACAACTTGCCTAAGGTTCTACAGACAGCTAGTCAATAGTACTCCCATACTGTCTGACTTCCAAATTCTGTGTTTTAGACCAGAACTTCTCAAACTTGGCTTGCATATGAGTTACCAGGGGATCTTGTTAAAATGCAGATTCTGATTCATCAGGCTTGGGGCAGGGGCCTGAGATTTTGCATTGTAACAAGTTCCCAGGTGATGCTGATACTGCTGGCCTGGGGACCACAGTTTGAATAGCAATGGTCTACACCAGGCATTGGCAAACTCCACCCTGATGACCAAACGCACCCTTCTCCTGTTTTGTATGGCTCACGTGACATTTATAATGGGTGGAGAAAACCCAAAAGAATAATATTTCATGACATATGAAAATTGCATGAAATCAAATTTCAGTGTCCCTATATAAATTGTTATCTGAACAAAGTCACTGCCATTAGTTTACATATTGACGGTGGCAGTTTTCCTGCTTCAATCACAGAGTTGAGTAGTAACAACTGATTGTATGGCCAAAAAAGCCAAAAACACTTACTCTCTGAACCTTTACAGAAAATATTGGCCAACCCCTGGTTTCTAGCACTGTCGAAGGGAATATGCAAATAGCTTCTCTTAGTTTTAGGAGAAAGGAATCTGAGAACCTTTTTGAACCAAGGCTAGAGGAAACAACCCCTCCAACTTGGATGAGAATCGTGCTAAAATAAAAAAATCAAAGGCAACCAAAGAACCAGGGAACAGACCAAAGCCATTTCTATAGGGCATGTGGAGATGAGACTTGCAAGACCAGATCAATGAACTGCCAGTGGATTCTAAGCTCCTTGTAATCCCTTTAACGGTTCAGCTTTGCTGATAAATGCATATTCAACTCTAGTATTAAAAGGCTGGCTTTCAGAACAAGCCTCCAGGAGTTGCACTTTCTTAGCAGCGGACAAGGAAAGCCCAGAGCAATGGTAACTTTGTGAGGTCAGTTTAATTATGCAGAGCAGTTTGTCTCTGGACAACGGCTGCTTCTCTAGGCAGGATGCTTTGGCACTATGCAGTTGCTCCAGAGGCAGCGCTGCGGGGTCAGCCAAGACTCTGCCTTGAAAAGCATCTCTTCTTAGTTGCCCTGGTAATTGTGTTGATTGATGAGTGGAGCAGTAATTTGGGGAAATGCCGGCCTGATTTCCTCCAGCGGATGGTAATTTGGCTAAGAAATGGATTCTCAACGATTATTTTGCTTAGGGGGGAAAAAAAACTGTCTCAGTCAACTGATGTGCCAAGAGAAGGGGTGTAACAGTGTGCACACATTTAAGACATGTCTGAAGCCCTCAAGGTAAGGAAAGATACCTAGCAGCTAAGAATATTGCTGGTTGGCCCACCTCATGTCATTGGCATTTGATAACATGCCTGATAGAAGCTGGAACACTTTAATAGAGTTTTTCCCTTGAGGAAACATATCAGTTCATTCCAATACAGGGTGTAGCAAAAGTAGATTTACAGTTGTGTGTGTGAAACACAGAGTTTATTCTTATTATTAATTATATTATTTTCTGTACGAAAAACTGTAAACCTATTTTTGCCCCACTCTGTATATTTGTATTGTTGTCTCTGATTTCGAAATAAGACATGGCTATTATAGAAGATTTAAAAATCACACACACACACACAAACATACAAAGCACAGAGAAAAAAAAACCCTTAATTATACCTCTGAAAGCGAGGATCAGCAAACCACAGCTAGTGGGACAAAACCTACTTTTGTATACCTTACTAGCTAAGCATAGATTTCACATTTTAAAATGGTTGGGGGAAAAATCAAAAGTAGAATAACATTTTGTGGCACATAAAAGTGATATTAAATTAACATTTTAAGTCCATAAATAAAGTTATAATGGAACACAGTCATGCCCATTTATTTAGTATCATCTGTGGCTGCTTTTGCTGTAGCACAATTGAATCTTTGAGATAGCCCTCGTGGTTCACAAAACTGAAAGTATTTACTACCTGGCCCTGTGCAGAAACAGCTAGAGATATATATTTATGTCGTGGTGTTTATTTCCTCAGATTCATTCAAATTATATGTTAACAGATTTTACAGAAAATATACATTTTTCATATAGTCTTTTGTAGCTTACTTTTTTCATACTTAGACATACTTTATGGACATCTTTACATTTCAGGCAAAAAATCTAATACATTTATCAGTTTTTAGAATTGCGTGTGTGAGTTATCTTTGAATTAATGTTTTTCTCTTCATGGCCACTTTGGTGGTTTTCCATTGTTCCTTATTAGATTCTGTATGATGATATTTTTTCTTATGCCACAACATGCCTATCTGGTGCTCTTATCAAATTGTCCTCCAGAAAAGATGCTGCCAACTTTCACTCCTACTCCTTAGAAAATTTGAGTGTATTGCTGTGTTCTTTGGGCTGAAACTTTGAAACATCCCAGCTTGTATGGCAATCTCATAATTAACCCTTTTTTAATCATCCTGTGTGACAGTTTGTACCTGATGTTTAGTGAGAAAACACAGAGCATTGATGTCAGTCATCTTGTGTTCAAAATACACTCTACTTGTCTTTAATTCTGAAAGTGATACCCACATTCTATTGAAAGGTTGCCATTCAACCTTAGGTTTCTGTCCTTTAAGGTGAGTGGGATGAGGGGGAATCTAATAACTTTGTTATTTTGTGGTCTCTTGGTTCTGAAAGCTAGGTTATCCTTTAACTTTGCAATTAATGAGTACCCAGAGGGAATTCCTCGGTGACAGAGGGAGCATTCCCTAAAGGCAGTGATTCCCAGATCGCTGAGCATTCTGAGATCAAAAAGGAGTCTACCTGCCAGGTGTACAGGAGAGCCAAGGTAGGGGGAGCTGATCTCTGGGGAGAAATGTGTATTTCCAGGCAGTGTCATAAAAACTTCTAGGAAACTTGTAAAGGCTTACGGGGGAGCAGTATAGCTCAGTGGTTAAAGGGATTTTGCTGGGATTGTATGTAGTCTTGGTTCTGCCTCTTCCTAACTGTTCTTGGGAAAGTGACTTAACATTTTCCAGCCTTTCTTGAATTTTCATCTGAAAAATGGAAATGATGTCACTTATAATTTTGAAGTTATCTTATGCGGTTCTTATGAAGATTAAATGGGATAATGCATGGAGTGTGCCTCTCTGTGCATGGTGTGTAGCATGGACTTCATGTATGTTTGTGGTTGCAAGAAGGTTCAGTGGAAACAAGATTGGATTAGGAGTAAAAAGTCCTGATTCATGGCTCTAGAAATTGTAGGTTCTATGACAGAGATGAAGTTACTTTATCACCATGAGCCTTAACCCTTCGTTTGTTAAGTGAGAGTGATGATCCTTGTCTTAGGGACTTAGCTGAGAAGAGATAGTGGAGTCCTCCCTTATGTGGGGGTTTGGGTTCTATAGGAAAGAGACTGAAGGAATAACAGACTCATACACTCAGCTAGGGCTATATATACTTGAGATCAATGGGCTTTAGTAGATTTGGACCCTATACCCTCACAATCTTTTTGTTTAAGTGAAGTGTGCATATGATGTTTGTAAAAACAATGAGCAAACTCTAATAGGAAGACATTTAAACTGCCTCTGGGGTCAGTATATAAAAGGGTCCTTTTTTTTGTGCCTTGCACTCACCAACAGGGCCATGAATATTCATGTCCAAGATGAAAATCACACATCATCAAGGCAACACTTAGTCTATTTTACCTAAGCCTGCTTAATAAGTTTGAATTTTTGTGGGTTCCAGTGTGCCATGCTAAACACTTTTATTTGTGGTATCACCAGTCCTTGCACAGAAGGCTCCTTGAGAAGCAAGGATATTTATACAGTATTTGACCCAAGATCATGCCCTGGAAACTCCTGAGATAAGATCTGGCCTGTACCTATTTTGTTGAGGGTATACCGGATTTAAAATTTTAATTAATTACCAACATTTGATATTTTGTGAAAAAAATAAGATTTGGAGTTTTCTCTGGAATACTGAAAGTTTCTGGCAATTCTGGGCTTATATTCCTTCCTTTCTCTTAGATGGAACACATATTCAGCTTGCCCATGCTCCCCAGCATTCTCTACGGTTACACCTGGCCCGCCTCACTCCTTTACCTTATTGGCCAGCTGCTGTAAACATCTGATTTGAAGAAGCAAGCAAGTGAATTATACACAACTGGAAGGGTGATGTGAATGGCAATAAAATTGCCACTTGGCAGAGACAGCTGTGCTAGGCAAGTCATCAAAGCCTGTCTAGGAGATCCCCTTGAGGAGAAAGGAGATAACATTGCTGAGGACCTGCCGTGTGCTTGGCTTCCTTCGCGCATCACCCCCATGTCATCCTCAGAACAGTTCTCTGAAGCATGTGTTTTATATTCTAGAAGTATCCACCTGGGCTCTCTAATTAATCTTTAAATGTGAGGAAACTGAGGCCCAGGGTGGTCAGGTAACATGTTTCAGATCACACAGGTAACAAATAATGAAGTCAGGATTTGAGACCAAATCCTTAGGGCTCAAGACCACAAGTTTTTTAACCAAGTATTTTGGTATTTTTTAAAATCCTCACCCAAATATATGTTTATTGCCTTTAGGGGGTTAGAAAGGGAAAGAGAGAGAGAAAGATGGATTCGAGAAACATCAGGTGGTTGGGTTCCATGTGCACCCTGGCCAGGGATCGAACCTGCAACCTAGGTATGTGCCCTGACTAGGGATCAAACCCTCAACCTTTTTGGTGTACAGGACAGCACTCCAACCAACTGAGCCACCCAGCCATGGTGCATTCTGGCATTTTGACTCTCCTGGTGTAAATGTAAAACTGCACCTTGGAGGAAACCGAGTCTTATATTCTCAATGGAATGAGACCTGACTGTTGTCTACTATGAATGAAATATGTGAAGAACCCTAGGCTAGTTGCTTTATTTGAGGCTGGTGTCTTAAAGGTGAAACGCCTATAAAATCAGAGGGTGTAGTGTTGAACTTATTGGGGTGTCTCAAAAGTGAAGAACTGAATTAAATAATAGTGTGATTTCCAGTAGGAGATTACTGGCAGTTTTCTAATCAGATCTGCACACATTAAAGGAGGCTCCATTCAGCCTGTTTACAGCTTTGGTGTTAAATTGAGCAATCTGGCCAGTTTGTAAAGGGGCAGAGGTAGTCATCAGAAATGTCTTTTTCATGTATCCTGGAGGAAACCTCCAAAAAGTGATCAGTCAAGGAAGAGAGTTTACAGACCTCCCTTCAGTGGCCAACTTTAAGTCAACAAACAATAAACAAGATAGTAATTACCCAGTGTTTGGACTTATGCTTCTCAGCTTTTGCTCCCCAGTGCTTTACTGATCTTGACACCATGTTGCAAAACAGATGCAAGCATATTTGACCATTGGAAAGCATTTAATGAGAGTGTTATTTGATTTTATGTCTGGTACTGCGTGGTGATGCAGAATCTGCTTTCACAATTCTTGAAAACCGGCTCATTATGTGTACACGGAACACCCAGAGTGGGTCTTCCGAGTTTTAAGTACTGAGGAATTAGGCCTCTAGGGGACTTATTAAAAGAATGCAGGTGTTTTCTTTCTTCAACACACTATGAAATTACTCTGATAATATAATTTCTCAAAGCCTGTTTTCCCCATCAGGCACACAGGAGCGCTCCTGTCATTTGCATCCTTGGTGACTCTGCCTTTGGAGCTTCTCCAGCAACGTATTGAGTTGTTTGGGAATCATGACAGGCTCCTTTCATCTTTATGAAGCCACAACTTTGGAAACAATATGTAATGGGAATATCTCCATCATCTTGGGTCTGTTTGGGTCTGGAATGTTTGAAGGGACGGGAAGGACACATGAATATGTTTTGCGGGCCCTGGCCAGCATGGCTCAGTTGATTGGAGTGCCATCTGTAAACTGAGGGTCTTGGATTCAATTCTGCACCAGGGCACATGGTGAGGCTACAGGGTCAGTCCCTGGTCAGGCCACGTGTGGGAGGCAGCTGGTCGATGTTTCTCTTTTCCCTTTCTCTCCCTTCCTCTCCCTCTGGAAATATATATATATATTTTTCTGGGTTCTGGGAGGTAGAATAATTTAATAGATGTTTCCAACTGCAAAGGTTTCAGATATTTTTTCCCCCTTAAATTTTCAAAATCCTGGTGATAACAGCATTTTGAGGCAGCTTTACTTCTTATTTTAAATTAATTTTGATCAAATTGTTGTATGATAAATGTGCAGTGTAGACAGTTTGGAAAGTCAAATGATTTTTTTAAAAAAGCCAACTTCAACACCCACACATACTCTTAGCCTTAGGATGTGACTTCCATCTGGCTTCATTACTTACAATTTTACATAGTTGTATTAATTTTCTAGAGCTACCAAAACAAATGACTGCAAACCAGGTGGCTTCAAATAATAGAAAACTGGTTTTTTAGAGTTCAGAACACTAGAAATCCAAAATCAAGGTCTCAGCAGGGTCATTTCCTTCTGGAGGCTCTGTCCATGCCTCTGTCTTAACTTCTGGTGGCTCTTGGCTCGCCTTGACATTCTTGCTTTATGGATGTATCACTCCCATCTCTGCCTTTGTCATCACACAGTGTTCTCCCTGTGCATCTCTGTCCCTTTCTCTGCTCTTGTCTTATAAGGACTCATCATTGGATTTGGGCTCTCCCTGACCCAGGGTGATCTTATCTCAAAGCCTTTAACTTATCACATTACAAAGACCCTTTTTCCGCTATATCACGTTTAGGTATTGCAGGTGGATGTTTTTTTTGGGAGGAACCCATGATAATCATTATGGTAATAAATCATATACAGTTTTATATTCTTAAGCAGTGTGCTCAGTTAGGGTTTTTTGAATGTGTTATTTGTAAAACTACAATGGCATGGAGGGTGGGGTCTTGACTTTGGAGTACATTTGGGAAAATGTTTTACTTGTCTTTTCTAGCCACAGTCAAATGCTTGCAACAGGAGGGAACTGTAGCAAGCTGCTATTAGTGGATGGAATTTCCTGCCCATATTGATGAATTCAGCTGTCTGAATCAGTTGACCCTCAGGTCACCCTATGAAGTCCATCCATCTTCTTTTAGCTTTTGTTGTGCCTTGCCAGGGAGATGTATGGGAAATGAACTGGTAGACTGTGGACAGTTATTTGAGGAAAGAGCTTTTGGCCTTGGGGCCTTTTAATTAATGTCTAGGTTATATAATTGATTCTCTTTAAAAGCCACCCCCCCCCAAAAAAAAGCCGTCCTTAGAAAATGAAATTCTTCATGATCCTAGAAATAGGTCTCATCTCCACAAAGCTGTGCCAGAGCTAACTTACTCCACTGCACCCCCAGCTCCTTGCTTCTCTGTAGACACAACCAGAAAAAAGTATAACATTAATTGTACTTTGCCATCCCCTGATTTCTGTTAAATCCAACATGAATTCATCTGGGCTATTCAGGATAAATTATCTGAAATAAAATAAAAGCAAATTATGATTTTTTTCATTATCATCATCATCCTACTAGTAGCTTTAATTGATTGAACAGTTACATTGTGCCAGGGATATTAGATTCTAAGCATATTTCTTATATTCTCTTATTTAATTATTGAAACCCTTTACAGACACCAGTATTGCCGTTGGTTTCATGAAGTGCAGCAAGTTAAAGTTAACTTCCCCAAAATCACAAAGCTAGTATTGAAACTGAGGTTAAATCTTAGGACTCTGACTATCGTTTGGGCTCTTAAACACTATATTATATTCTTGGCTCTGGAGAGATCTCATAGATTCTAAACAGTTGTAGGGCTGTTTGCCTCCCCCCTCAGAGTTTGTCATTCATTAGATCTCAGTTGGTGCTTAGAATGTACCTCTCATGAATTAGGTGCTACTATTGCTGGTAAAGGGAACAGAGTTTGAGAACCACTGGTCAGCACCATACCCCAGCCCTCCAGGACCTGACAGTGACACCAGGGAAATCAGATGATCAGGACTTAAATGACTGTCCCGCTTAGCAGTTCACAATCTTTCTTACCACAAAGTAGTTCAGATAACTGCTAAAGGATTGATGTTGAGGACTAGGAGTTCAGATTAGAAAGAGAACACCCCCCACCCCCATCCCCACTGGAGCTTTAGTATATTCTTAGCCACCTCCTTTTTTTAGTCACTTAGAGGACATGGACTTTAATAAAGTGGGTTTTAAATTCTTTCATCAACTGGAAATTAGAACCAGCCAACGTCTGTTATCTATGTAGATAACTACAGATTAATGCAAGGTTCTAGGTCCGCCAGATAGCAAAATACATTGTAAGGCTATACAAATGAAAACAGTATGGTACTGGAGCAGAAATAGATTGCCAGGACAGACCAGAACATCTGCAAAACTAGATCGAAATCCTTGTGGCACAGTGGTGTATGATGAAGGTGACACATAAAAGCTGTGCGGGAGGAGGGATGATTCAATGAAGGGTGCCAGGACAAGCTGCTTTCCATTTGGAATAAAAAGGTATTAATCCAAAACTTTTTAATAAAAAAATTAAATTTTATTGTGGATGAATGCTTGTACAAATTTGGAAAGTAAAAGACATAAATAAATTCAAATATTTCTCCTTTCTTTTTCCCTCCCTTACTCTCTACCCTCTAGCCACACTGGCCACCTTGCTGGTCACTAAAACTCAGTAAGCATTAGTCCTACCTCATGGGATGTGCCTTTGCTGGGACCTGCCCCATGACTGGCTCCCTGACGTATCCCCAAGGTTTGTTCCCTTGACTTCGCTCCTGGCGTCTCCCCCACTGTCATTTCCCTGGAGCAGTGTTCACTGCCCATCCTAAAACAGTACTCCAATAACTCCCCTTTCCCTTCCTCTCTTAGGTCTTTTCAGAGCTCTTATCATTACTTGACATTATTATATTTTAATGGATTATCTGGCTTTCATTCTGTCCTAAAATTAATTATTTTAGCCTACACAAGACTTTAAATTTTATGAAGATATTTTTTTCTATGTCTCCTTTGTTTGGTTCCCCGACACCTAGAGAAACACCAGGTGCATAGCAAATTCTTGACAGAATTTGTTGAATGAATGAATAAATGAATGGATGATAAGGAACTCAGAAGTCATAAAAGAAGATGGATTGTTCTGACATGAATAACAATTAAAATTGGCAGATAAATTGGGAAAATTATTTGGGACATGTATGATATACAGAGGTCTAATTTTTAAAAATATGATACAGCTCTAATACAGAAACATGAAACAATTCACTAGAAAATAGGGCAAATGAGCCCATCAGGCAGAAGCATGAGAAGGTATCATTTCTTTCCCCAGTGCTGTTACCATTTCTCTTTATTTGTGAGTTGAATATAAATGGCTGTTAGAAAATATATTTGTGTAGGATGGTGAAGCCTGTGTTCAATGAACTATAGGATCTCTTTTCCTAGGAATTATTAAAATAGTATGCATGTTCTTGCCCTGGCTGGTATGGCTCAGTGGTTGGAACATTGCCCATAACCAAAAGATTGAGGGTTCAATTCCTGGTCAGGGCACATATCTAGGTTCCAGGTTCATCCCCACTCCAGGCACAGGTGTGGGTGACCCCCAGTCAGGATGCCTATGATCCTTGGTCCAGCACAGATTCCCGGTGTGGGTGTGTACAAAGGCAACCAATCACTGCTTCTCTCACATTGATGTTTCTTTCTCTCCTGTCTAATCTCTCTCTTAAAAATAATGCAGATGAAAATGTTCCTGGGTGAGGATTAAAAAAAACAACAGCATGCATACTCTCATGTTTTGAACTAAGCTTTGTTCACTTCATCATAGAGATTAAAAGACCTCTTAAGATTGCTTAGGATTTGGAGTTGTCCATGGGTGTAGACAAGACCCATAGCAATGATTGTGTGATTTAAAAGGTGACAGAAAAACAACCACCATAAAACTATTGATCTACAAGGTCAAAGATGACTTCTGTACCTAGGGACATGGACATTTGGCCACTCACGGCTGCATTCCTGTTTTCTTGTCACAATGAGTTGGAAGTGCCGCTACCGGTGTTTAGTGGCCTAGGGACAGGGATGTGAAACCTTCCACAGATTCTGAGATAGAGCATCACTGTGATGGTAGTCCTGCCCCAAATGCCAAGGGCATTCTCACCCAGTGAGAAGTTGTGGAAGTGTGGCAAGCAGAAAATGTCTCTGGAAGTGCGTGGTGCACCTCTGATGTTTGGAAACATACTCCTCTGGACCTCAGTTTCCCTCATCTATGGATTGAGGGAGATAGATGATAGAATCAGGAAAGCACTCATCATCATCAACACAGTGTGACACCATTACTAGGGCTTTCCTGCTTAAATAGCCAACTGAGAAGACTTTGGCAAGAGGAAATATTGAAAGAATAGAAGTTCCTCACTCTATCCTCTTGCTGGATGAACCCCAACTCTCCATTTCATCTGTAAAGCATCCAGTTAGCAGGTGCCTCTTCAGGATGCTCTACCTCTTCCCACCCCTCTAGCTGTGCTATAGCGCTGTGTATTTACTGAGAGTGAATTTGTTTGTTCCTAGGCCTGTTTATGCAGTCATACTTGCTACTGTAGCTATGTAAGTACCTTCATAAACCAATGAAATATAATGCAAAAATAATGAAGAGTTATTTCTGTGGAAAACTAAGCTGAATGTTTGAAAATTCTCCAATAATGAATACTAAAACCAGTTGAATCAGGTTCTGGGCAAAACAGTTATTAAAAATGTGGAATGAGGCAAAAATTGTGAAAGGACCTAGAATTTTTCACAGCATCTTTAAGTTATGACACCACTCTAAAAAAACCCCAACCTGGAAATTGAAGATGCATTATAGGTGTGTTTTATGCATGAAATAAAGAGTACTCTGATCTCTAAGCCCATATGCACAATCCCCTCTCCCACTTTAAATGAAATGTATGGTTACATATTTCAAGAAAAAATTAAGATATGTCTGTATCATTATTTTATGGTTCCTCAATGTGATAGACACTGCTTGTTGTCCCCACATTTATTGTCTACTTCTTCCTTAGAAATATATCTTTCAAAATATTGTCTGGGTCAAAGACTTAGAATTAAGACAACATTTCCCAGCCCTCCTTGCTCCCAGGGGTTGCCATTTGACTAAGTTCTAGCCAAAGGCATATGCTTAAAAATAGTGAGTACATATTATGGAAAGTGCTTTTCAAGGGAAAGCATGTATCTTTGTTTCCTTGCTTCCTGCACAATGGAATGTGGATGGGATAGTTGCAGCCCAAACAGCTAAATTGGACCCTGTGCTGAAGAAAGCAGAACAAGACAGGCAGTGCCCAGGTCCCTGGTGACCATAAAGATACTGTAGCCTTGGACTGCATAACTCCAGTCTGTATTTACATAAGAAAGTAATTAATTTCTATCTTGTTTGGGTCACTGTTATTTTGGATTCTCAGTCATCTACACCCAAATTCTATTCCAGCTGGACTATAGTTGTTGATTATATTGAATAAGGGAGGCTCTATTATACTGGATCCTGCCCAAGGGTCAAGAATTAATTTTGACTATTTCAACAGGTTTACTAGAACTGCCATTTGTAGCGATAGGATACCCACTGTATTCTCAGTGGTTGAAAATACAAATTAGTTTTTTTGTTTTGTTTTGTTTTTTACTTTTAGGAGTACTTGCTAATGGCTAGTGTGCTATTGCAGACTATGCTCTTCTGAGGCAGGGATGACTTCATTGGAAACCTTGACTTTTCAGAAGTTATTAGAGTAAATTGAATTACATGTGGTTATAATAGGTATTACTTTACTATTGTTCAGCTTCTTTAGCCGTTATCTATCGAGGAATAACCTGGAACATTTCGGGAATGTCATCATGTAACACTGATTTCACCTTCTGCAAAAGTGCATATGCTGTTTTGGAATGCATTTAGAACTGCTTATTTTAGGATTAAAGGGTATTGGATGAAGCGGTATGATTAATCCCTTTGATAGCCCCTATCATTTTACCAGCAGACGCAGCAAGGGGACGGGGTTCACATTACATACATGGAGAAGTATGCCCCAGTGCTACTGTGTGAGTGTGTGCAGTGCCTGGAGCCATATTGCCTGTGTGTGAACAGAAAATGGCATGTGCCTTTTTAACCTCTTAATTAAATAATCACCAGCCAAAACTTTCCTTGCTGGAACGTCTGCCTTGTTGGTTATATCCCAGGATAGTTTTGTGTGAAAGTCTTTAAGCTGGAATTACCTTCCTGATGGTTATTCCTGACCAGCTTTCTAATATTTTCTAAGAGGAATGTTAAATTGATAAAAATAAATGTCTGAGAAAAAATTGGATGACATTTTGGGGTCAAGTTTTTATAAGAGGAATACAGTGGGAAATTGATCTGTAAAAGCTTAGGGGGAATATATTCAAGAAAATTTATTGTGTTCCTACACAAGGCATGGCTTCACATGCCTTGAAATACAGTAAAAATGACATAAATTTATATATTTTAAGTCACCTGGATGCATACATGTGTACATATGTACATCTGTTTTGTTTTTTCACATAAATGGTGGCATACGGTAGATACTTTTCTTTTGTTACTTAACAATATACCTTTTTTCAATTACAGTTACTTGCAGTTTATTTTGCATTGGTTTCAGGTGTACAGCATAGTAATTAAACAAGCATATACTTTACAAAGTGTTCCCCCCACCCCCGATTTTCCAGTACCCACTTGGCACCATACATAGTCATTACATATTATTGACTACGTTCCCTATGCTATACTTCACATTCCTGTGACTATTTTGTGCTTCTGCCAATGTGTACTTCTTAATCCCTTCACCTTTTCACAGATTTCCCTCAACTCCCACCCCTCTGGCAACCACCAGTCTGCTCTCCATGTCTATGAGTCTGTTTCAATTTCAGTTCATTTATTTTGTTTTCTAGATTCCACATATAAATGCAGTTATATGGTGCTTATCTTTCTCTGACTGACTTATTTCACTGAGCATAATACCCTCTAGGTCCATTCATGCTATCTCAGATGGTGAGATTTCATTCTTTTCTTTAATGGCTGAGTAATATTTCATTGTGTATATGTATCACCAATTTTTTATCCACTTGTCTATTGATGGGCACTTGGGTTGCTTCCGTATCTTGGCTGTTGTGAATAATGCTGCAATGAACATAAGGGCAGATATATTCTTTCAAATTAGTAACAATAGATCTTGAAGAGCTTTTAATATCAGATATATAAATGCTCTTATAAAAAAAGACCATTTTATATTCCATTATGTAGCTGTACCATAATTTATTTTTACCACTTCTCTATTCATCCTTTAGGATATTTAAAGTTTCTGGTTATAGCAAATGGCATTCTAATCTGTAGATCATCATTGCCTTTGTGTGTGAAGAGATCTACAGGATAAATTCCTGGAAGTAGAATCACTGAATCACTAGGCTATGCACATTTTAATTCTATGAATTTTGCTAAATGGAAGAAACTGATTTCCAAAAATGTAAAGAAAGATCTATGAATGTGTATAAGGGTAGGAGGCTAATTTTTTTTAATCCTCAACCGAGGACATTTTTTTCCATTGCTTTTAGAGAGAGAAGAAGAGAGAGGGCGAGAGAGAAACATCAATAGGCTGCCTCCCCTATTCACCCTAACCAGGTGTCCAGCCTGCAACCTTCAGTCTACAGGACTGTACTCCAACCAGCTGAGCCACATCAGCCAGGGCTGGAAGACTACTGTATTTTGCTATGTATAATGCATCCTTTTTTTTGCTCAAGTTTTTGAGGGAAAAATAAGGATGCACATTATAATACATGGGTAGTACTAATTCTCTATGTAAATATTGTAAATTTGTTACTGGTACATAAAATTTCTTGTATCTGTTTTGTTTTGTAATTATTTGTTACATAAAATTTCTTATACTATAATATGTTAAAAATAAATGCTAAAATCCCTTTATAATACAAAAAAACAAGTATCTAAATATAAATAAATATGTAATTGAATTAAAAAATTAAAAAAAAAGATTTTTGTCCTGAAAGTTTGGTCCAGAAACGTGGGTATGCAGTATACACGGCAAAATATGGTAATTTTAAATGCCTGAGCATTTAACTTCAAGCAACTTTTTGGAATGCCATTTTAAAAATTTATTTTTTAAGTGGCAAAGTATGCATAAGTGGAATGCTGTTTTTGTTCATTACTTTGATTTGCCAATCTCAAATTTTTGTAAAGCCACTAAATTGGATTTAACCTCCTTGTACTAAGATAGGAGCTATTAATTTTATCCTGTTAGAGTCTCTAAGGGAGCAGGACGCACCATTCTTGTAGACAGGGACGTACATACTGTCGACATTCAGCAACTGATGCTGTGTATAGGACCGAATTCCGGTGTGTCAGAATATGCCCCTTTTCTGCCACAAAGTTGGGTATACAGAGGCAGAGGGCAGGTGTTAATGAATTTGATACTGGTCTGTGCTGCCCCTAATTTTCTTCATGTCATCACTGGGTCTTGAGTTACAGCTCTGTAAAAATCAAGAGGTCAGGTAAATTAGGAAATCAAACCCCCCTCCCTCATTCCTCCCATCACACCCTCCAGAAATATTGTTTTAAATATTTAAACCTTGAACTCCACTTGAAAATGTGCCTTTTCTTCTCTCCGTCTCCTCGCTATCACTGTGCTACCGCAAACCATGATTATTTTTGCCTCAACAGCTGCCCTGCTCCTAACAGATGTTTCCACCTCCACCTTTTCACTCCTCTAATCCATTTTCCACACAGCACTCAGATAAAAGAAGTAGTTCTTATCAAATATTGATAAACTATATATAAAGTGTAAACAATAGAGATGCAAAGGAGCTTACCAGCTGGATTTAAGAAAAACAACTTTTTATCCCCATCAGAGGTAACTGCTCTCCTGAATTTGGAGTTGATCATGTTTCTGCTTTGCTTACAGTTTTGCCACCAGTGTGTCCCCAGTAGTATTTTGTTCGCTTCTGCAGTTGTTTGTTTGGGATACAGGTGTGAGAGCTTCTCTGAAGCACTTCTGGGAGTGGCCTTGCCAGATCATGGGGTGTACATGTGGCTTCATTAGAAAGGTTAGGTGTTTTCCAGGCAGGTTTGTGCCACTTTATACTCCCATTGGCAAGTAGCGTTCTGCTTGTTCCCATCCTCGCTCCCACTTTTTGTCACATCGCCCCTTAGTCCTTTGTACATGTGGCTTCTTCTGCTTGGAATGTCATTTCCCCTCCATCCAGCGCTGGCTGCTCCTCTCATGCCCCAGCTCCCAGGTTAAACGTCACCATCTCAGAACAATTCTCTGGCCACAGCCCCCTTGTCCCACGAGTGTAAGCTACACAAGGACAGGACCCACGTCTCCTGCCTCATTTTTGTATTCCCCAGGGCCTAGAATAGTGCCTGGCACACAGTAGGAGCTCAGTAAATAGATGGTGAAATGAGTAAATGGCTGAGTGAGTCAACTTTTCAAGTCCTTCCCAGTCTAAAGTCCCCTGGTTCAGTGAAGTGAAATCAGGGCATGACCCATTCCTTGTGTGCCTCTGGCTTCAAGGCAATTTCATGGAGGAGATGATATCAGAACATCTTTGAAAAAGTGATGCTTACCTAGTGGAGCAGAGTATTTATGACACTGGACACCAAAAATCGTGTTGGCTGGCAATAAATGAACAAATAAAGCATAAGCAAGTGAAGTTGTAAACATGCTTGCCTTCAAAGAAAGAAAGGTGAGTGGAGATGCTCTTGGGGCTACAGAAGTAACATATATTCCAGCTAGGATTATGTGGACACGCACACGTAAAGGAAGTGATCCAGACGAGAAACCCAGGGATGTTTTACTCAAGAGCCCCAATTCCCAGTGTGGACATCTGAACTTGCTTGCTGGTGTTTTGTTTTTCTGCATGTACTCTTGGGGATTGGATTTGCTCAGCCCCTAGTGATAGCACATTGCGTCTGAGCTGATCATGCTTGAAGCTGGGCAGTGCAGCTGCAAGCCTGGACAGACGGGGTGGGGTTGGTGTGCGGTGTTGAAAATTAAGGCAGAGAGGTCCCCAGACTGCTACCCATAAAGAATGAAATCTGTTCCAGAGTCACTGGCAGCACTTTCTCATACCTAATCTTATCAAATGGAAATTGGAGAAAATTAATCAGTGCCCAGCATTCCTGTGAAGTCCCAGCAGTGCCGATATCACATGGTAGGGTTGAGAATAGGGTCCGGCTGGACTCTGTGTGGGCATTGACCAGCTCTGGAAACATGGGCGTGTTACTTTGTTTCTCTTTGCCTCAGAGTCTTCATCTGTAAAATAGGAATATCAGTACCTCTTTAACATGTTTCCAGTGAAGAAGAAGTCAGATTATGAAGGAAAAACACTTGGCATAGTATCTGACACATGGTAAATTCTTGATTTTTTTTTCCTTTTAAAGAATTGTCATCCTTATTTTATACATACAGGAGTGAAGGATACACAAAGGAGGTGGACTTACTGGACTGTAGTTGAAACGGGGCCCAGAACCCAGATCTGGAGTTTGTGTCAGTGTTCTTTGGTCCCACTGCTCTCTCAGAATAGCTCAGATAGCTTAGGCCTCTCTTAATTAAACCTTTTTTTGAAGGGCTACTCCTATTTTAAAAGGTTTCACAAGTTTTTCTTTTTACTTCAATGTATTCTTAGTCACTTATAATTTAAAATGGGAGGATTAAGACTGAGCAATTGGCAGCAGCCTGTAGGTACAAATGACTTGGAAGGTTGTTAAAAAGGAAGCAGGAAGTAAAGGGACAGCAGAGTCCAGAATACGAGGACAGCGGCTTGGAGGTTTTGCTTGTATGTGGATGTGTGAGGCCCTCCCTAAATCGGTAGCCAAGAGGGAGTACCTTTTTGTGAAAAGTCAGTTTAGTGGGAAAGGTTGATCAGGTTGACTTGTGGCAATGGCTGACCGAGCAAAGCTGAGGAATCCTCTCTGATGCTGCCTGCCTCCCACCCACCCTGACCCATGCCTGACATCCTCTGGAACAGCATTGTTTCACCTGGTGGCAGTGGATAAGATTCAGAGCACCCTGAACTTGGATGAGAAAAGTTGTATTCTTGTTTCTACTAACCCCTATTTGAACTTTAGCATTTCCCTCAATTATGAACGAAGGCAACACACCACAGTAATTACATTAACAATACCTGCGGCTTTGTCACCAATAAAAATTCCAGATGTTTTCATAGCATATAAAAGTCGTGAAAATCATCTTGAAATACTGTTAACTTAGAAATTACACTGTTTAGAAATTATGGTAGTTGTTGGACTTGCCACTAAAACTATGTATAGTATATGTTTGTAAATATATTATTACCATACATACTATGTATATGTACAGTCTGTATAAATATATTGTATATATATGTTATATGTTACAATTTAAATATAAAATTTGTAACATATAGCTTATATTTATTACTAGAGAACCTATATAACTCACATACTATATAACATATATTATGTAGTAAGTTATATAGCATATATACATCATATATACTAACATATAAAGACAAATTGCTACATGAAATTTAAAAATGTATAATAACTGTTTTTTAAGGTCACTGGTTTCCTTCTGCTACATTTTATTTACTCCTCTTCCTTTGGGAAGGGGTCCCAGAAGGAGTGTAAGGCGCAGAGAAGATGAAAACGGCTGGCTCTTGCTCTGGAGGGAGGAGAGAGGAGATGACAGGGCGGGAGGTGCTGCCTCAGGTATTTTTGCTGTTGTTACAAGTCTGTGAACTCAGTAGAATTGATGGTTAGGGGTGAGTTTGACTTTTCTCTACCACACTATTTAGTCTTTATGTTTAAATCAAACATTGTTTTTCACAAAGAGAAGCATTTTGCTATTCAGAGACATGTTCCCGTCACTGAAGTATTTTGTGAAGCATTTTTTTCTCCAATTCCCTTAGGATGGCTTCAAAAGGAGATTTCCAGAGGTGAATCAGAGCTTGGTGTGTTTCTGCTGCTCCATTTGTTGACGGTCATGTGTACGCACACAAGCATGCCCTTGGCCTTCCTCCTGCTTCCCCTCACTGCACGGGAGATGAATGCTGTCTCTCCAGCCCTCCCCTACCAGTATTTGAAGAGAAGGCAAAACCGGGACATCGCAGGGCTCTGCTGTCAACACCTCAGGGAAGTGTTGTGTATTGTGACTTTAGAAAGGGACCAGTCTGGGTAGCTCCCTCTCCGTCTCTCACGCAGTACTGCTTAGAGCAGAGCTTCCCAGAGCCAGCCTTTGATGGTGCCATATCTAGGCACCTTTCTTCCGGCCGAGAGGCGATTTTTGGTAGTGGCTCTGCTTTAAAGGCCTGGACTCCTGTCTCAGCTCTACCACTTGGAAACTGTGTGTCTTTGGGCGGCTTATGTAACCTCTCCAGGCCTCAGTATCAGTTTCCTCACCTACAAAGTGGGGATCGGACTAGTACGTCCCTTACAAGGTTGCTAGGGGGACCGGAGCATGAAAGTTAAAACATGTGAAGTGCCAAGAGCAGCGTGTGACATGTCATAAGCACTCAGTAAGAGCTGAGTATCAAAAGTAGTGATTATTGACTTAGTGTTTTCTTAACATTGGCTTTTAAAAACCAAAACGGATATAATTTTAAAAGGAAACTAGTACACAACCGGAGGGGGAAAAAGGACAAGTGTAAAAATAGGAAGGGGCCGGATTTCAGAGAGAAAGGGCTGAACTCCAGGAGCAGGGAGTGGAAATTCCTGAGCCAGGGAGGAAAGGCAGGCCTGAGGATGGAGAGCCAGGTGCCTATTTACAAGCGAGACGTGGAAACTGGAGGGGGCTGCCAGGACCTTGGGCTTCTGGCCATCCACAAGGATCCAGATCTGAGGCCAGGGAAGGTCAAGTTGGCTTAGAGATGAGAGAGGGAAGGAGTAGAAGCTGGGTGACCGAAGGGTGGTGAGAAGAGCTAGGCTGTGAGAGGGACAGACAGAAGGAATGGGAGGCTGGAGGAGAAGTAGGGTGGGGGCTGAGACGAGGGTTGGGGCAGTGCTTAAGGCACAGAGTTTAAAGTCTCCATTGGGATATGGGTATTCAAAACGGTATAATGAAGACTCTTCCAAGGGATATGCATGCAAGGAAATTTTTCTTACAAACTTTTTATTGAGATATTACATGTGCAGATAAAAGCATACAACTTGAAAAAATTTTTCCCCAGTGGAGACCTAGATCAAAAGACAGCCATTACTAACCTTTCTACACTCGATGCTCCCACAGTGATGTGTGTACTACGCTTTGAGAGACATTCCAAAGAATATGTTGGGAAGATGTACTCATGCCAGTGGGCCATGTGGTTTGGGCACACATCCAACAGCAAGGAAGGTCTCATAGATTCTTTTCCTCAGTTGCATTTGGCAATACATGAGGACAATTGACCAGTTATATGCCTAACATTTCCCCATGAGGCAGAGTAAGAAATGCAAATAACCAAATATAAAAGAGAGGGAAGGAAACCAATGTTTGTTGGTCCCTACTCTGTGGCAGCTGCTGTGCTAGAAGCACAATATACACTGCCCCTTCCCTCACAACAACCTTCCAAAGTAGGTCTCCATTTCACGGAGAGGAAGGCTGAGTCTCACTGTTTAGCTCATGCTGCTGGTAAACATCAGAACCAGTATTCACATTCAGGTCTGCCTGGTCTGAAAAACTGGAACAAGTTGGTTAACTTTGCTGATCTTTATTGCTTTGCTTGTATGTGGGAACAATGATATTTACCTCAAAAAATCGTTATGGCATTTGCCAAGATGAATTCTATGAGGTTTATGGAGGAAAAGTGCCTGGAACATATTAAAGTGCTCCATACCTGTTAATTACCATACCTGACAAATACAGGTATTTAATAAATGTTAACTGTTAGCTGTTGTTAAGCCTCTGGGCTCAAAACTATCTGTTCAATGTTGTTATTGAGTTTATGTCTTTAACATTATCTGGTAATGGCTACCCCTAGAGCTAAAACATCTAATTGCACAGGAAAAGCTTTTTAACAGTGATGCCTAATAAACACAGAACCTCTTTTTATCCATTGACTCTTTCTTTGCACAATTAGTTCAGTATGATTTTTGTTTTCTGCCATAGTAGGTACAGAGTCTGTGAAAGGAGGCTTGCATATTTTGTTTCATAAAGGTTGAGAATTTTTTTCTTGGCTTGGTGTTCACATCTGTCCTAGCTACTTAAAATTAAAAGGGAAAAAAAAAAGAATATATGTAAGAAAGCCATTTAAACATCTGCCACTTAAAAAAGAAAAGGAAAAACTGTAAGACATCCAGTTTAGAATATGAGCAAAGATTATCTTTGAAAAATGACATATGTTCATCCCCCAAATTTAAAGACATATTCCTTTCAGTTGAACTGAAATAGCAGTGGTTATTAATTAGATTTTTCTTAGCTTTCAGAGTTCCCAGGCTAGAATGGAAAAGGTCAAGATGGTTTTTTGAAGAAAAAGAGATCTAAGTTTTATTTTTCCCATTTTATAGTCATATTTTCTTTTCTTTTCTTCTCAATAGCTGACATTCTAAAAATAAACTTGTATTGGTTAGTGAGCTTCCTCAGTCTGTCCTAGGATAAATTTTTTTATTTTGAAGATGTTATCACTGCATTTGGTTTCCAGTGATAATCTACATGGACTTAGAATTCCCCTAGCAAAATCTTGTGAGGTCAGCCAGGGCAGATGTTTAACATTTCGGCAACTTATCTCCTTGTTTATTTAGCATTTCTTAGCCTTTGAAGCTTCCCATAAATAGTCATGAAGTTATCACAGAGGAAATCAGCTAAGATGAATTGATGTTATTCCCAAATGCAAGTGTAGTGCCAGAAACTGGCTGGTATTTCGGAAAGGTGGTAGTAGGAGCAATGTTGCCCGCATTGTGGAAAGCCCCTCTCCATTGCTTAACAAACTGCTTTGCTATTGGCTCTCTTGATGGCTAACCCTGTTGAACCTTTGATAAGCCTTTTACATTTTTATTTCATCCTGGTAGAGAGAAGTATGAATTAGGGTGGGAAAAACCCTGTATCTTTGTACTACAGAGTTAATTTGTCAATTATGTGTATGCTTTTGGGGGGTGGGAGTGAGGAGGTGTCTTCCAAATCCTCTTCTAATGCACATACACACCTCAAAGCCACCCTCAATTATTTAAGGAACTTGGAATATAAAAATATATCAGACTCAGTGGACTGGATAATTGTTGTACTTACCTTTTGTGCTATGACCATCGGGGCCAGCCCTGACTGTTGTGAAACATGACCGTTGTATTGTTCTTCATTGAAAGTTCTGCCTGAGGCACCATGTCAGCTCTAGAAAATGATGCTGCTGGAGCTTTTAGGGGAAGACAGAAAATTAAGAGGCCTTTGTGAGGATCTGCCCTTTCCCCTGACCCCTTCACCCCTCCAGGAGCCCAGAGCAGGACAGTGTGGGCTTGAGTCCCTGAGCCACTTCAGAATTAGAATCCCCAAGACTCACTAACTGACTTGAAATTGAGCGATTGAAAGAAAGGAAAGGTTTCTGCATTGGGAGGCTGGGTGATGCTAAATACCTGAAATGGGGAAGTGGTTGGGAAGAGAAAGAGAAATGGGGAGGAAAGCAAGAGTTCAGTTCAGATAAACTGGGGTTGAATAGCCTACAGAACATTCTGATGGAGATGTTCTCAGGTTTATTTTAGATTAAGGTTTAAGAATATGGTTGGGGCTTGAGATGAAGATATTACCAGTCATTCATGTTTAGGTGGTTGAGAGTAGGTAGTTGAAGCTATGGGAACAACATGAACAGGAGAGTGTTTAGATATGACTGTGGGTTAAGAGTTGCAGGTGGCTGCAAGTAGCCTAGACCTCCTCTTTCCCAAAACAAAACAAGCTTAAATGAACGGAATTTTATTTTTAATATATAATGAGGAATAATGAGTATAGAAATCCAGGGGTGATATGCCAGCTCATGGCTGTCATCTGAGACCCATGCTTCTTTTTTTCAGCTCATCCAACCTTAGCATGTACTCTTAAGAACAAGATGGCTGTTCTTGCCACTACCACCCCCCTCCTCTGCCCTGCACAAGCACTGTATTTGGGGCAGAAAGAAAGGGATGGCAAGAGGGAAAGGTAGTGTTTCAATAGAATCATCTTCCTTTTATGGGAGATCTGTCCATGACTTTTATGCATGTATCACTGGCCAGAACATGGTTATCTGACCATCGCCACCTGCATGGGAAGTTAGGAGATGTAGTTTTTGAGATGGATTCATTGTCATCCTGAGTATAAAACTGGGGTTCTATTAGCAATGCACTAGGGCCAAAGGAATAAAAAAAATTAATGAATGAAACATTTAGAAAATATTGATTGAACGTTGGCTGTGTGTGAAATATGTAAGAATTCTTCCTCAAGTGTCCTTCCCTCTCTTTATTTTAGTCTTCTTCCAATTGGATCATTTCCTGCTCTGGGTAAAATCATAAATTGCTCATGGAGTACTTACTATGGTTTACTTACTGATTTAAGTGCTGAATTTCCATTATTGCTTTTGGTCTTCACTTTAGCATCCTCTGAAGCTGGCAGTGTTATGTCCATTTTACAGGTAAAGAATCTGGGGCACAGAGAGGTAAGGTCACTTATCTGGTGTCACACAGCTAGTGATACTCTTTTCAGTGCTCTCTACTTCTTTTTTGGCTCTCTTTACCCAATTCAGATCTTACCTTCTTCAAAGCCCCTTACCTTTTGGTGCCCTTTTATACCAGTTCATTTCCTGAGTTAAAATTAATCCCTCCCTCCTTAAAGGAAAAATGCTTCATACCTTTTTTAAACTTATCTAGGATTTACAGTTTCTAAGAGAATTTACATTTTAATAGGCTCCTTTTATATTAGAAATGGAAGATCCAAAGGAATACATTTTCAGGAGTAGAATTTTCACCTGCTGCATGGAAGTAGAAAGCTTCCATGGTGTATGTGAGTCAAGGGATTCTAGTGAAGAGAAAGCTGACCCTATGGGAAAGATTGTGGCAGATGAATTTCTGTTGGGCCAACTCATCCTTGTGGGAAAGAGCGAAAGAGAAGGAAATAATTTAGATGAGTATGGGCAGTTTGCCTGTCATTTCTACCTTGGTGCCAACCCCAGTGTGAGCAGGAGAGGGAGGACATGACTCTTCTGATTCGTGTTAGTTTCAGTTTCTGATGCCTCTGGTGGTGTGGGTTTCTTGCCATGTGATTGGGATGCTAATGATTAAAGAGTCACATCATTAATGCATTATGGCCCTTTGGTGCAAGCTGGTAACTTTCTGTAGTGCTCAAGTAACGCAGGAGTGCCTGTTTCAAAACTGGTGGAAAACGGGTTTGGATAGGCTAGGAGAGATGGTTATTATTCTCTAAGATGGCCACTTTCTCAAACGCATTGAGAAGACTAATTCCCCTCTACATCAGGCTTTCTCAGCCTCCGCGCTGTTGACATTTTGGAATGGCTAATTCTCTTTTGTGGAGGGCTGCCTTCTGCATTCCAAGGTAGTTAGCAGCATCCCAATCTCTACCCACTAGATGCTGGTTGTGACAACCAAAAATATCTTTGGACATTGCCACATGTTCCCTGGGGGACAAATCACCGCTGGTTGAGAACTACTGCTCTACTTGACCTGAACTTCTGTACTGACTTCAGAATCTAAGCTCTGACTAAGATGTTAACTCCAGTGCCTATTTCTTGTAGCTATATTGAGATACAATTGATGTATAACATTCCTAGTCCATATCTGTGAGACTCCTGTAAAACTGCCCTGAATGGGTTATTTGGGGGCTGAGAAATAACCATGTCCTAGAGACAGAAGTACCATACCTTAGAGACTCTACCTGTAATATTCCATTAAATCACTTTCCATTAAATGTTTGTTGTGACGACCACGTGCAAGGTATGAACAAAGGCCTGTGTATAGCTGGGCAAAGCAGAGATACCGTTTCTGCCCTCATGAAGCTTCTAACCTACCTCTTCGTGCTCATGAGGCATTAAGCATCAAGTCATATATTTAATTAATTCAGTAAGTACTCCAGTAGAAGAACAGGATGGACTGACCAAGTTGCGGGGAAGAGAGAAGGTGATGTTTAGTGATTTAATCTAACAGGCAACCAGATGACAGGGGAGAAGAGTATCCTGGGCAGAGGCAACAGCATGTACAAAGGCCCTGAGGCAGGAAGACACATAACATATTTGGACCAAATACCAGGGATGCTGATACACAGAAAATAAGGCAGAGAGTGAAAGAGATGACGCAGAGGAATGCCTGGGCTAGACTGTCTTGGAGATTTAGGCTTTTATCTTAAAAATAGCGGAAGGCATTGACTGGTTTTACACAGGGGAGTGATAGGATTCAATTTGTGCTTTAAAAGATCAGTCTGTATCTGTCTAGGTCCAGAAAGCACAGGTTTCTCTCTAGACCGTGAGGGATTAATCTTGCCCCATGCCAGGCAATTCAGATGGAGTCTTTTGAGGTTATCACCACCACTGGTGCTTGTACCCATCCTCCAGCCATCCCAATTTGGAAGCTTTTAAAACTTTAAATAAAAGAAGCAGTTCCTGTTCATGTTCTCTCTTTGTTCTCCTTCTTTAAACCATGATTGAAGCTGGGCTCAGATATCTGAAAACCTCAGAGAAGAAAATGATTTCCATAGCAGCTGTAACCATGGGAAACCTTCAGAATAGCTTCCATTCCTATATTCCACTCTGTTCTATTGGCTAGAAATGAGGGCTTGCATTTTGGTGTTATTCTTTTTTGTCAAAATCCATGTAGATGAGAGTTTTCCTTTCACTTCTACATGCATCTTATCATACCTTGAGAATCAAAGGATGGCATATTTGGGGTGAGGAAGACACTTGTTCATAAGCTAGAGAAACTCAAGTGCAATGTTGATTTAGAAGCTGAGATCTCAAGTTTCCATTCCTGTTGCTTGTTTTCTCTCAGGTAGCAAGTTCAAGATCATCTTCCTTGGGGGGCAAGAGGAGCAAACACTTTTATTTTTTCTTTTTGGGACACTTCAAAGTGGTGTTCATCAATTCCCCTTCTGTTTTGCAGAAACAAATGAGTCCTCTGTCATAAAAATCAGTGCTGTGGGGGCTAGGGACTGAATCTCTAGTCCAGTGCCTCTTTTTAGGATGGGCAGAGGGCAATAATGGGCTGATCACTGTTTCTCTTGATGAACATGTTTTAATGAAATGAAGGCATGACAATGAATCAGAAGTTACTGTGGCAAAAGCTAGTAAGGAGACTGGAATATATGAGTATAGTGTTTGCTTTTGGAATTTGGCCAGGCCACTGGGAGAGGCTCAGGAAGAAAGTCGAAAAAGGAAATATGAACTTCAGTCAAGCCCGTTTGTGTGCATTCTCATTTCCAAAATGTTTGAAAACCATGTTGAGAAATGCATTGCTTAAGTTAAACCAGCTGCTGGCAACTTTTATGTTCATAGATCCCTGGGTCACCACAGATAACAGAGGAACTTCTCCAAGGCCTCTGCGTGTACGATTTAAAACTGAGGGATTTCCTTTATGCAACATCCTTATCCTGACAGGGCGGCATCCTTTTAGCACCGGAACTCACTGTATAAAAAGGAATAATGACTATTGTGGGGCTGAACTTACCATCTTTTGTTGTACTTTGAGGTTTATGTTTTCAAACAAGGTACTCAGGACCTGGCAACGAGTTAGTAAGAATCATGATGCAGAAGTTTAAGAGATTACCCCAGTTGAAGAGCTTGGCCTGGCCTTGCAGAATTTTCCCAATGATTTTCATGAACCTGATTAAAATATACTTGTAAAAGTTAAATAAGACAACCTATTCAGCTTACCTAGCCTATGTTCCATAAATGTCAATTCCCTTCTCTTGTTCAAGTTTCATAAGTGCAATTTTCAGGAAAGACAGTTGAGTCTAACTGCACCATGTTGGAGGTGGGCATGTTGAACTACCGTCCAGAGCCTCAGTGTTCCATGAACGTGTGGTGTATAATCGAATTGTGAGGCCTGGCATGGTAATGATAGTTCCTTTAGTCTCCTTTGCTTGTAGTCAAGACTGGTGAGCTGTAAAGCAGTTCTCGGTCTCCAGAGTGAGGCACTGGACAGCTTGCCTTGCTTGTATACTTTGGTCTCTTTGAAGCCACCAAGACTGGTCTGTCACCTAAAGGGCTAGTAGTGCCCATGCTTAAAAAAACTCACTTTACCAAAACCTGCCTATTAATGTGTTCTTCCTGTTGAGAAGTCATTAGTTGCTAAATATTGATAACAAAAAGCTTCTGAGTGCTTTAGACTATGATTTAGCTCACTGAAAATGTTTCAGTACATATCCATCTTTCAAGGGTACTTTGAGAAATTTCTAAATTCAAGACTTCCTTTCTTCACAGACTCTACTGATCAATTCTTGATAAAGAAAAACTTTACTTAATCTCAGAGTGAACTACCTTTCCTTCCTATGTCTTATGGAATCTTAGACCTGCGAAGACTCTTGGAGGTTACCTGGTATATCCAGGTAAGAAACTGATTTACAGGGAGAGAAAGTGACTTTTCCTAAGCCAAAGTATTTAGTGGCATAGGCAAGGCCAGAATCTGGTCTAATCTGGTGTTTTTCAAATTAAGGTCTAGAAATCCTGTGAGCATCTTAATGTTTATCTAAAAGTTATTTTACTAGTTATAATTACTATAAAATTTCTCTTTTACAGTGGATGATTCACAGTTGATAAACATGTTAATCGACTAAGATTTTGGTTGCTTAATTTTCATATTAAACCCTAATCTATACAGATTGGCAGGTGAATGGTGGAAGGAGTATGGGTGTTAAGGGGACAGGTGAGATCTTTTTCCTTTTGAAGTTTTCTCTTAACAAAAATTGGTTTTGTTCTGAAGATACCTGATTCTAGAAGATCAGGAGGTTGATGTTTTAAATCTCTTTGCCTATGTTTCTGGGGGATGTTTTGAATTTAGGACTGGGTGCAATTCTTGGCATTTTATAAACCTAAATTTGTGCACAAATGCTGAAACTTGCTAAGTTCCCACTTTTCCTTCAGCATGATGAGGTCTGTAATACTTCTTTCATGAGATTATTGTGAGATTAAATGATGTGTAGTATACATAAAACCTTTAGCACAGTGCCTGGCAATAGCTGAGAACTATTATTAGCTATAAGATCAGCACCTGATTTCTACTTTTGAACTTGAGTTCATGCTAACAACAAAGGCCCCTCAACATCCCTGTAATATGAGCAAGCTATTGAAAATGTCTGGCAGAATTTTTTCCTTTTTTTTCTCTTGGTTAATCTCTTCACCTGACTGAATCAGACTGTTCTTACCCATAGGAAAAGATATTTGTTAGTTGGGTGTAATTTTTCCCCCTAAAGTCGCCTGTGTCCACATTCAGGTGAATCCTCTGATTTTAGGTTGTTACCAGGGTCCTGATAGACCCGACATATCTACATAGTTTGTTTCTAGCCCCTTGGTTTATCCTTGGGAATCTGAGTCCCACAACAGGGATACAAAAGTTCTACTTTAAACTATGTGACAATGAAAAGAACAAGAAATCTTGCTGAGTGATGCCGAGATATATAATAGTTCACCCTTTCTCACACATGGAACTAATTGTGACATTCATGCTAGAGCCCAGTTCCTGCACAAGGACCCCAGAGCCCGTGCTGTAAAGATGCTTTGGAATCCCACCTCTGTCAATGCCCAGTTAGAGAGGCTGCAATATTAGCTTGGAGCTATGCAAAAATAATAAAGTTGAACATTTTTTCAGAAAGATGACCCATATGTTTAATATATTTCAGTATGTGAGCCAAAGTCAGGTTTGATTACAAGCCACATAAAAGCTTCACTTCAGTTCTTATTTTTCCCATTCTTTTTTTTAATTGAGGGATAATTGGCATATAACATTATATTAGTTCCAGCTGTGCAACACAGTGATTCAATATTTGTGTGTACTGTGGAATGATCACAAGTTCAGTCACCATCCATCACCAAAGTTATAAAAAAATTTTTTTCTTGTGATGAGTCCCTAGAAGATCCATACTCTTAGCAACTTTCAAGTGTGGAATACAATATTATTGACTGTTATCACTATGTTGTATATTACATCCCTATGACTTATTTATTTTATAACTGGAAGTTTGTACTTCTTGACCCCTTTCACCCATCCATCAACCCACCAATCTGTTCTCTGTGTCTGTGAGTTTTATTTTGTTTTGGTTTTTAGAGCCCACATATAAGTGAAATTACGCAGTATTTGTCTTTGTCTGTTTGACTTATTTTACTTAGCAGTTAAAACCCTCAAGGTCCATCCATGCTGTTGCAGATGGCACGATTTCATTCTTTTTTATGGTCAAGTACTATTCCATTATATATTGGATTGGCCAAAAAGTCCATTTAGTTTTTTCCTTAAAATAAAAGGCACATTTTTCATTTTCACCAATAACTTCATTGATTTAGATATTTTGGGTATGTCAGCTAGCTCCTGCTATTGGCTTCTAGTGGGTAGAGGCCAGGTGTGCTGCTAAACATCTTCCAATTTATAAGACAGCCCTACAGCAAAGAATTATTTTGCAAAAATGTCAGTAGTACTAAGAAACTTTGCAAACCACTTTGATGTGTTCAATCAGTTGTAGCACCTTCTTCATACACTGCACAAATCTTTTTTTGAGCTTTAGGTGTGTTTTTACCTTTTTTTTTGAAATAATTAAACATAATATACCAAAAATGTTGTGTATTTCCTTCCATCTTTGATATTAAAAATGGCTGCACAAAAATTCACCAATTTTGATTTTTTAAAAATACATGCTGATATGACAGCTGTCACAATACAATCTAGCAAAATTGTTTTGAATGAAGTTAAAGACAAGTAAGTATTACTAGAGCCATGGTACGGAAAAAATGTAATGGACTCTTTGGCCAACCCAATATATATATATATTACACCATCTTTATTTTTTTTAATCCATTGATGGACATTTGAGTTGTTTTCTTATCTTGTTTACTTTAAATAATGCTACAGTGAACATATTTGTGAGTATATCTTTTCTAATCCGTGTTTTGGTTTTCTTCGGATAACTACCCAGAAGTAGGATTGCTGGGTGATATACTAGTTCTATTTTTAATTTTTTTGAGGAGCCTCCACACTGTTTCCCATAGTGGCTACCCCAATTTACAATCCCCAGAATGCACAGGGGTTCTCTTTTCTCCACATCCTCACCAACACTTGTTGTTTGTTGTCTTTTTGATAATAGCCATTCTAACTGGCATGAGGTGATATGGCATTGTAGTTTTGATTTGTTCTTCCCTAAAGATTAAGGATGTTGAGCATATTTTCATGTGCTTGTTGGCCATCTCTATGCCTTCTTCAGAAAAATGTCTACTCAGATTCTCTGTCCATTTTTTAGTTATTATTATTTTTGCTGTTGAGTTATGAATTTTTAATATTACTTAGATATTAACCACTTATTGGATATATGACTTGCAAATATTTTCTCCTATTCAGTGTATTGCCTTTTTATTTTCTTGATGGTTTCTTTTGCTGTGCAGAAGCTTTTTAGTTCAATGTAATCCCATTTGTTCATTTTTGCTTTTGTTACCTTTGCTTAGAGTCAGATACAAAAATCACAACCAAGAGCAATTTCAAGGAGCTTGCCACCTATGTTTTTTTCCTAGGAATTTTAGGTTTCAAGTCTTACATACAAGTCTTTAACCTATTTTGAATTATTTTTTGTGTATGATGTAAGAAGTAGTACAGTTTCATTATTTTGCATGTGTCTGTCCAGTTTTCCCAACATCATTTACTGAAGAGACTCTCCTTTCCTTATATTCTTGGTTCCTTTGTCATAAATTAATTGACCGTATGTGTGGATTTACTTCTTACTTCTCTATTCTGTTCCACTGATCTATGTGTCTGTTTTTATGCCAGGAAGATACTGTTTTGATTACTATAGCCTTCTAATGTAGTTTGAAATCAAAGAGCATGATATCCCCTCTTTCGTATTTTTTTTTCCAAGATTGTGCCGTGACTGGTGTGGCTCAGTGGATTGAGCGCCAGCCTGCAAATCAAAGGGTTGCTGGTTCAATTCCCAGTCAGGGCACATGCCTGGGTTGTGGGCCAGGTCCCCAGCAGGGGGTGCTCGAGAGGCAACCACACATTGATGTTTCTCTCCCTGCCTTTCTCCCTCCCTTCTCCTCTCTAGAAATAAATAAATAAAATCTTTAAAAATACATTTGAAATTTCTTTAAAAAAAAAAAAGATTGCTTTGGTTATTCAGGATCTTTTGTGGTTCGACACAAAATTTAGAATTGTTTGTTCTAGACTTCCAGTGAAGATGAAGGCCCTAGATAAACATGGCTCACCTCCTTACACAACAAAAATTACAACTAAACTACAAAAAACTAACCCCCAGAATCATCAGAATATTGGGCTGTGTGGAAGTCTGACAACCAAAGAATTAAAGTAGTCACATTCATCCAGACAGGTAGGAGGGGCGGAGACACAAAGAGGGAAAAAGGGCAGTCCCGCACCCATGTGTGGGGGATAAATATCAGAAGGGTTACCTCAGGAGTGTGGGATCCTAGCCCCACACCAGACCACCCAGCCCAGGGTTCCAGTGCCAGGAAGGTAGGTCCCCATAACTTCTGGCGGTAACAAGCAGTGAGGGCGGGACAGCAGAAGAAACTGTGGGATTCTTAGATGTCTCCTCTTAAAGGGCTTACAATGGACTTTGGACTTACACAGACTCACTCCTTCTGGGCTCCATCACTAGGGCAGCAGCTTGAAGGACACCAGTTGCACACAGGGAGAACTGAAGTGCTTAGCATCTGGGCAAGTGCTGGGGGACAACTTCCTCCCAGACAAAACTCCAGAGGCCAGGCAGTGGCATTGTCCCCTTTCTGAGCCCGCCCCCACACAGAGGCACAGAGCCTAAACACCATATCTGAGACCCCATCAACGTAGTTCATACAGGTTTCCGCACGCTGGTGGCTATGTAGGCTCTACCCCATTCAACTTATGGGTGCACTTTTCTACATTAGGCCATGCTACTAAGACAGGGAATCAATGCAGCTCTACCTAATACATAGAAACAAACACAGGGAGGCTGCCAAAATGAGGAGACAAAGAAATATGACACAAATGAAAGAACAAAACCAAACTCCAGGAAAAGAACTAAACAAAATGGAGGTAAATAATCTATCAGATGCAGAGTTCCAAACACTGGTTATAAGGATGCTCAAGGAACTCATTGGGTACTTCAACAGCATAAAAAAGACCCAGGCAGAAATGAAGGTTACACTAAGTGAAATAAAGAAAAGTTTACAAGCAATCAGCAGTGGAGTGGATGAAGCTGAGAATCAAATCAACGATTTGAAATATAAGGAAGAAAAAAACATTGAATCAGAACAGCAAAAAGAAAAAGGAATCCACCTCCTTCCCCCAGTGAGGATAGGGTAAGGAGCTTCTGGGACAATTTCAAATGTACCAACATTTGAATCACAGGGGTGCTGGAGGGAGAAGAGAAAGAGCAAGAAATTGAAAACTTACTTGAAAAAATAATGAAAGAAAACTTTCCTAATTTGGTGAAGGAAATTGACATACAAGTCCTGGAAGCACAGAGAGTCCCACACAAGATGGACATAAAGAGAACCACATCAAGATACATCATAGGTAAAATGCCAAATATTAAGTATAAAGAGGGAATTTTAAAAACAGCAAGAGAAAAGCAGGTAATTAAGTACAAGCGAGTTCCCATAACTTTCAGCTGGTTTCTCAAAAGAGACTTTGCAGGCTAGAAGGGACTGACAAGAAGTTTTCAAGGTGATGGGAAAAAAGCAAGGACCTACAACCCAGATTACTCTATCCAACAAAACTGTCATTTACAGTTGAAGGTCAGATAAAATGTTTCCCAGACAAGGTAAAGCTAAAGGAGTTCATCATCACCAAGCCATTATTATATGAAATGTGAAAGGGATTTATTTAAGAAAAAGAAGATTAAACTATGAACATTAAAATGGCAACAAATTCACAACTATCAACAACTGAATCTAAAAAGCAATCTTAAGCAAACAAGCAGAACAGAAACAATCATAGATATGGAGATCATTTGGAATTTGGAGGGTTATCAGTTGGGAGGCAGGGTGGGAGAATCGGGGAAAAAGGCAGGGATTAAGAAGTACAAGTGATAGGTCTAGAAGAGACAGGGGGATGTTAAGAACAGTACAGGAATGGAGTAGCCAAAGAACCTATATGCATAGCCCATGGACATGAACTAAGGGGTGGGGAATTGCCGGAGGGAATGGCAGGTACCAGAGTGGAGCAGGGCAAAGGGGGAAAATTTGGGAAAACTGTACTAGCATAATCAATAAAATATATTTAAAAAAGAATTGTTCTGTCTCTCTGAACAATGCTGTTGGAATTTTGATAGGGATTGCATTGAATTTATAGGTTGCTTTGGGCAATGTGGACATTTTAACATATTAATTCTTCCAGTTTATAAGCATGGATTATCTTTTTTATCTGTGTCTTCAGTTTCCTTTAATGTATTATAGTTTTCAGTGTGTAAATAAGATTGTTTACTTCATTTCACTTTGTGATAGTTTGTTGTTAATGTATAGAAACACAACAAATTTTCATATATTGATTTTGTACCTGCAACTTCACTGATTTCATTTATTAGTTCTAACAGGCTTTTTTTGGGGGGTGGAGTTTTTAGAGTTTTTTATATATAAAATTATCATCTTCAAATAGTGACAGTTTTACTTTTTCTTTTCCAAATTGTAAGCCTTTTATTTGTTTTTCCTGCCTAATTTCTCTGGGGCTAGAACTTCCAATACTTTGGTCAATGGAAGTGGTGAGAATGGGCATTCTTGTCTTGTTCCTGATCTTAGAGGAAGAGCTTTTAGATCGTTACTTTTTAATATAATGTTAACTGTGGACTTGTTGTAAATACCCTCTGTTATGTTGAGGTACATTTCATCTATACCCATTTTGTTGAGAGTTTTTTTGTCATAAAAGGATGTTGAATTTTGTTGAATGCTTCTTCTCCATCTATTGAGATGATGATATTTATCCTTCATTTTCTTTATGTGGTGCTTCATGTCAATTGACTTGCAGATGGTGAACAAACCTTTACCCCTGGAATAAATCCCACCTGATCACGGGGCATGATCCTTTTAATGTATTGTTGAATTCAGTTTGCTGATGTTTTTTGAGTATTTTTGCATCCATGTTCATTAGGGATATTGGCCTATATTTATTTTTTGTGGTGTCCTTGTCTGGTTTGGGTATCAGGGTAATGCTGGCCTTGTAAAATGGTTTTAGAAGCAGGAGGTACAGGTGAGCTGTAATGAGGTGGAAGGAGAATGCACTACTGTCATCCTTCAGTCTTCCCTGAGAGCACTTCTAGTGCCTTAGATGTGTGGTAGACCAGAAGCCTGCTCCTCAGGCTGAAGGTCTAGGATAAATAAGCCTTTTTCATGGAAAGGCTGGGGGTGTTTTTCAGTCATCTGTCTGTGCTGTGCCCTGGGGGTGGTAGCCTGCCATGAACTGTCTCTCCAATTATTTCAGTCCCATGGGGCTCAGAAAAGAAAGCCCCTCTGTCCACCAGAGCCAGCTATCAATGGGTGTCCCCTCTAAGGACTGTGCATATATGGTGGCCTCAGCGAAGCAGCAAAGATTTAACTCAGCCAGTTTCCCCAGATGGCATGGTTCACCCATTGTGTGACCCACAAAATGAAGAAACGTTCAATCCTGCATCCACGCTTCTAAGTTCTGGGATGTGCTTCCATGAGCATAATCTCCTCAGACCAAAAGGAACATTAATCACAGTATTGGAGCTAATAGAACCATGTGGTTTCCCACCCTCTTTGAACACCCTTAAATTACATTTTCATTTTTTATTGGCTAGTTCTTAATAAATGGATCTTATGTAAGTTCATAGTCTTCAAAATATTTAATTATTAACTGCCATTAGTTAAGTTCTTCTTAAGTACCATTTAAACAAGAATGCTCCCTGAAGGTGTCACTGTGCTTCTGTTTGTTAATGAGAATAGCCTATATTTGCATGGCTTTTTATGGTTTTCCAAACTGTTTTGCATATATTTTCTTATGATACCTGCTCCCTGGAATATTTTCTTGGTTTTGTTCTTCATGATCACCATTTTCAGATGATGGGACCAAGGCTCGAAAGGGGAAGTGGCTTGCTCAACATAGCTGTGTGGCAGAGCCAGGATGAGAATCCAGGTCTGACTCTAACATTTAGATTGACTAAGGCATCAAATGGGAGAACTAGGTATTTTTCAAGCACCTTCCATAGCCAAGTAATGTATACATTATTAAACTTCTCTACAACACTGAAATAAGTCAGAGATTTTACAGATGAGAAACCAGTGTCAGAGAGGTTAAGTGTCTTGCAGAAAGTCAGAAGTTATTAAAATGTAGAGTTTAAATGTATTGTTATATCCTGTGTTCTGTGATGCAGTTCTCTGTTCCCTAAGAGCGCTTCTGTAGCCTCTAGCTGTTTGGTAAACCAGAATCCTACCCCTATTAACTGTTTTAACAGTGTAGTTAAAACTTGGGTCTGTATGCTTTTTTTGCTAAGGTAGGCAAGTCTATAAAAGATACAGAACCACTGCAAGTGGATTTGTTAAAGTTGGAGTTTCTAAAAAGATAATCTACAAATATCTGAAAATTACACACATCCATTGAAGTTAAGTGGCCAAAAGAGCAAAATATGGCGATCCATCTTGTCCCTGGCTAATTTTTTTTTTTTTTTTTTTTTGCTTCAGGGAAGACCTAACATCCTCTTAAAGGCAGGGAGTAGGAAAGGTTTGAAGAGCGTGGTCAGAAGCTGGGTGGGAATGAGATTAAGAAGCACCTCATATCACCCTCTTCCACTCAATCCTAATGGCATCAGGTTATTCTTTTCTGCACTGGGAAAATTACAGAATTTAATTTCTTTATCACTTAGCTACTACCACGGTAATTTTGTGTAACAAATAACCTCAGAAATCTCAGTGGCATGCAAAACTAAGCATTTTTTCTTACTCATGAGTTTGTGGGTTTGCTGGAATGGCGTTCATGTCTTTCTTCCTCCTTTTGGGGCCCATTGCTAGTCTGGACAAGCTCTGCTTGTGGTAAGGACAGGGCACAAAAGAGCAGGCCAAAAAACACAAGGCCCCTGAGGTCTAGAACTGGCCCATTGTCACTTCCACCCATTTTCCAATGGCCAAAGCCAAATCAGGTGGCCAAGTGAAAGGCAAGGAGAGGGGACATATACTGCATGATAAGCAAAAGTGTGTATGTAGGGGGGAGGTAAAAATTGGGGCTATTTCAGTCTACTACAATTTCCAGCAGAACATGTTTTAGAACTGGTACTTTAAATCAGTGATTTTACATTTTTGAATGTATGGACCCCTTTTTGAATGTGGTGAAAATTTTGAATCCTCTCCAAGAAAATATGAGCCCTGTCCAGAAAAAGTCCAGCCATTGTTAACAATGAGAACAGTTTGCATGACATTGATGTAACCTGGCAGGCAAGAGAGTGGACTGGAATGCATATGTGTGAATAATGACTATTTCACTGTACCAGTCAGTGGGGATGGTACATGCCATTGAGTGAGCATGTGTAGTATGTGGTTATCACATTCAAAATGACTGAGCGAGTAGGGCAACATATCTGCATCAGATTTTGCATTAAGCTTGAACATTCTTCCATGGGAACTATTCAGATGATTCAGAAGGCCATAGGTATGGGCATAGTCTGGTGATTGGCAGCTTTATGATGACAACGCGTCCATTCACATCATGTCTCGTGCAGAGTTATTTGGTGAAATATCGAATCATCCAGGTGACTCAGCCCCACTACAGCCCAGATTTGGCACCCTGTGACTTCTGGCTTTTCCCAAAACCAAAATCACCTTTGAAAGAGAAGAGGTTTCAGACCATCGAGGAGATTGAGGAAAATATGAGGGGGCAGCTGATGGCAATTGGGAGAGCTGTGTGAGGTCCTAAGGTGCCTACTTTGAAGGCCTCTGAGGCATCATTGTCCTATGTACAATGTTTCTTGTATCTTATATCTTCTTCAATAAATGTCTCTATTTTTCCTATTACATGGCTGGATATACCTTATTTGGCTTTCAGTCTTCCGGGCATCTCTCAAGCCCAGCCACAGCCCAAGATCAGATAGCCTGTAGGACAGCTTCGCGCTGGGCATGCCCTCTCTCCAGGCTAGGAGAGTGAAACCGCAGTGCCGCTCCTGCCTTCACCCAAGACCTTTCCCTCTGCTGATTCCATGTGCTCAAAAATTTATAAATGTGAACACTCAGTAATGCATGGGGACTGTTTTCATTTTTTTTCAAAATTAAAATAGCTTTATCAATCTTTTTTTGATTATAAACATTTTCTTCAAAGCTAATGGGTAAGCAAATGTTGTTGTCTGATATTTTTATCCATTCACTGCAAAATATGAAGAATAAGGGTTGTGAAGTACATTAAACTTCAATCTAGTCAATTTAAATTCAATAATTTAAAGAATATATTTTCTGATGTTTGCCTTTGATATTTATTTATTTATTTATTTAATCCTCACCTGAGGACATGCTTTTTGATTGTAGAGAGAGGGGAAGGGAGGGAGAACTCATTGATATGAGAGAAAAACATCAATTGGTTGCATTTCATAGGTGCCCTGAGCAGGGACTGAACCTGAAATATAGGCTTGTGCCCTGACCAGGAATCGAACCTGTGACCCTTTGGTTTGCAGGATGACCCCCAACCAACTGAGCCACACCGGACAGGGCTGATGTTTGTCTTTGATTTTTAGATTTGTTTTAAGTGATCCATTCTTTTAAGAAATTGTGATATTAAATAGTAGTTTTTGTGTTCTTGAACTCTCTGTAGCTCCCTCAAATTATTTTGAAGGTTTTTGTGACTTGTGAAATTATGAGAACTACTGATGTACACTAACTGCCCATTTGAAGCTGGAATCTTGAGATTTCTTCCCATCACTAAAGAATCATCCAGACTCTGATTACCTCCTGAGGTGTAAAGTGACCATCACTGGTTATCAGTGGATCGGTCTTCCTTATGTCGCTGTGAAATCCTTCTCTCATTTGAGGAACCCAAGAGACATCCAGTCAACACAGTGATCTTTAGGAGTTTACCGAGCATTTTAAGTGTGGACAGAGAGGAGCAGATTTACCTTTCATTTGTAGGTTGCTGTTACTTATACTGATCACCTTGACTTTTGTATTAATAATAATTTGTTGTCCATCTGAGACTTAGGGCTGCATCAGAAGTTAAGTAGCCGTTTTCTGCTTGTGGGCCCTTAAGTGGACAAGGTTAAGTATCAGGGATTTGACTGTAGCATTTTGTAGAAACATCCTCTTCCCACCCCTCAATCCCAAGCTCTCCCCTGGAATTCATTTGGTGGAGAACTCTGTAGCATTGCCCTTTCCATTTTGGTCGGAACAGACTTTGAAGAAGAAAGTGTCCCGTGCTCCCACAGGTCCTTCACTTCGGTCCACTGCCTGGCCCAGGGTCTCCCAAGACCAACACTTAGTGCACTAATGAAAACTCACAGCAGAGGGCGCTCTCTCATGCATTTCAAGGCTTCCTTTAGGGTGATGTTCAGTCTAATTGAAAAACCCATAGAAAAGTTCCTTTAATTAGGCTGGATTCATAAAGGGGAGAAAAAACATTGCTCTTAAATAAAGGTCATCTTTTACCTGTAGGAAGGACTGTTTGTTCTTTAAGGGGTGTTTCCCTCCTCCCCTTAGCCACCCTTCATGTTGTTGGGTCTAATTTGTGAAATTAAAAGATGGAAGGGGTTAATTTTAGAGTAACCTTCCTGTTTTGTTGTTGTTCTGATTTTGTTTCTTTATTTTTTACCAAATGTACAAAGTGGTAGGGACATTTAAGTACTATCTTAGCACCCTGCTCAAAGAATTAGCCTGGAGAAGATTATTAATGTCAAACATCTGCTTTACTTTCTGTCAGGCTCTCTGGTGAGTCTGTTTTATAAAGTACTTAAATAGTCACAAAAACCCAATAAGGTAGACATGTTTGTTAGTGCCGTTTTCCAAATGGGGAGATGGAGACACTAAGATTAAGGGACTTGCTATGTGACCTTGAGCAAGTCACTGTACCCCTCTGGGCTTTACCTTGCTCATCTGTAAAACAAAGACATTTGATTAAATAGCTTTCAAGATTTCCATTTCCTCTAGCTTCCAAACAGAATCAAATAAAAAGCACTGAAGTCAGAGTTATCTTGAAGTGGGAAATCTTTTTTTTGTGTGGGATGCGGGTGTTGGTGTTATTGATGAGGAACCAAGGCTGTGCTTTTGTTCTTTGTTTAAAATTCCCTTAGCTGAGCCTACAGCATGTTGGGAAGCTGGCTTGGTTTACCATCAATAATTGTTAAAATACTGAGTCTGATTTTAGCAATAACCTGCCTCAGTTCCCTAGTAATGTTGGCATGAGAAATGCATTAATGGTTCTGAAGTTGGCCACTTAGCATATGCATCTCCTCTTCCATGACATGCATTAGCAAATTGTGAGCATGTGGAATTATAAAAAAAGAGATGAATCTCATTTTGGTTTTTTCCTTATAAAAATTTACCAAATAATCTGACTTGCCCCTTTTCCTAAAAGAGTTCTCAAAAAGGAAGAAGATAGAACTTCTGGTGGCTGATCTTCTTAGATGGAAATTTTATTCTCTGAAGCATCAGCCAACTGTCAGAAGCCTTATTATGAGTTTGTTCTCATGATTTTGTCTTCTTTGATACACCTCTCCCTGGCCCTGGATGCCAGTGCTACTTAGCAGGAATGGGGTGGATGAAGGAGAGGAAAAAACCACATTTAGTGGTTCTTAGGTAACAGGGGATATATTTTGGTTGCATGCAAATTGGCCAATTATTAAAGGCAGGGGTGATTATTGAAAAAATTTTTTTTTTGGTTTACAAATTATGTGACAAAAATAATTTAACAGAGAAGAAACTTTCCGTATGAGTGATAGACTTTTCATTGGTGGATATATTAAGCTGTACCATAAGAAACTGCTGTGCGGCAGGCAAGGGCTGGGCTGGGAAAAATAAATTCAGGACTCATCAGCATATTGATGGTATTTATATCTGTGATTGAGATCACTTCAGGAGAGAATGGATGTGGGGCAGGGGGCTTTGCAATGTTCAGAGGATTTGTAGAAGAGGAGAAGTCAGCAAAGTAATTAGAGAAGGGAAAATGTCCTTACATAAATAATGACACACACGCACGCACATGCATGCACATGTGCACATAATACTGTTAAAAGTCCTGGTTCCAGCATTGCCTTTTCTAAGCGAATTCTGCTCTCCCAAATAACCTTGCCTGGCCAAGATGTTATTCTGTCAGAGGGAGCAGCAGGAGCTGCTAAGCTGAGATGATGATTCATTATCTGTTAATGGTTTCCCCCTGTGGTTTTCCTCTATTTCTCACAGCCCCCACCCCCTTTTAGTGGAATTTTCCATGTGCTAGAAAATTAATCTCTGTATAATCTCCAGAAGTCTCAAGACTTCTGGACTTTTCTTGACATATGGGATCTGGGAACTCCTATGGCTGTGTCTGAAATTTGGTTAACTCCTCTAGAAACATGTTTGTGAGGGTTGATTTTATGTCAACTGGGCTGGGTCACAGGGTTCCCAGAGACTTGGTCAGACCTTATTCTGGATGTTTCTGTGAGGGGTTTTGGATCAGATTAACATTTCAGTCAGTGGACTTGGGTAAAGCAGATTGCTTTCCTTAATGTGGGCGAGTCTCATCCAATCAGTTGAAAGCCTGAGTAGAACCAAAAAGACTGACCTTCCCCTGAATAAGAGAGAATTCCGCAGCTGACTCCTCTGGACTTCTGCTGCAATATTAGCTTTGCCTGCCTGATGATCTTCACACTGGAACATGGGCTCTCCCTGGGTCTCCCACACTGTTGGCTCACCCTGAAGGTTTTGGACTTGTCAGCCTCCATAATCATGTGGGCCAATTCCTTATTCCCATCCTCTCTCTTTCTCTCCCCCTCTTTCTCTCCCTCCCCTATTGATTCTTTTTCTAATACAGTGCTTTTAGCAGTATTCTATACCACGTGTCTTTTTATTCACATTAACTGCAAAGACCTGGGCAGGCACAATCGGAATATTGCGCTGGGGAGGTGCCCATTTGTTCTGGGATAGAGTCCTCAGTATTGCATACATCCCGTGGAGATTTATTGCACAGACCCCATACTGGGAGTGCTGCCATATTAGATGGTTATGAGGTGTCTCAGTCAAGGAAGCGCGGTTTTTATCCCATTCTGTTAATCCTTTGAACTATGCCCTGAATAGCAGTAGCTAACCAACAGCTCTCTTCGTTTCTTTTACATGCTTTCCAGATTCCTTCCTGATATTAGTGAACCAAAAGCAAGGGAAGAATGATGGACTGCCCTTTGGATTTCCTTTGTTTTATCAAGTACCTATTCAGTGGCTGAAAAGATGCCCTGAAGCATTTGTAAGCAATAGTCACTTTGTTCTGAGAGACATCTTCTCCTACATTAGCTCATTTAAACCTCACAGGAATCCACAGAAGGCACAAAAACAAGTATTTCTCAGGGTTGAAGTTTAGCTGTTAGGTACCAGAAGAGCTGTACTGTGGTAACACTGGTGATTGACTCTGGAAGCAAACCAGTGGTGCGGTGAAGGAGGCCTGGAGTGGTGCCAAGGGTCAGGGCGGCAGGGTCCTGGGGGCAGCCGAGTGGACTGAGGCAGGGACATGCAGCACCTACCCCAGCACACGTGGGACTTAGAGAAGGAAGCAGGTGTAGGTGGTGGTGGCATTGTCTGCAGAGGCCAAGTTGGGGTCTCTAGGACCAGGTTATGTGGGAAGAGGTGACTCCCATTCATTGGCCAAGATGCATCAGCAGCATCTGGTTTCCCTCTGGCTACAACAAAGGGCTGGGGCCAGGGGTCCTAATGACTATTAATGTAATGGGAGGGTCCTGGAAAGACCTTAATGCGGTCCCTGTCAGCTGTGGTTGAGAAACTGTTCACTAGTGACAAGTGCATCAAACAGAAGAGTTTATCCACAAACCTAAAAATCAACAAGTGATTTGGAAAATTTTAGAACAATTTGAAACATCATCTAGCCATTCTGACAAGCATTACATCTTTATGCGCACACTTATGTAGAGAATAGAAGAGAATAAACTTAAAATTTTGGTATGTATTTTTGTATCAATTTATATTAACCTTAGTATTGTGAATAAAATCACAGAATAGTCTCGTTTTACAAGAAATGAGCTGACGGTGCCTGCCGCCAAGTGCTGAGCTTTTCCTTCCACTCTGCTCCTTGGAGCTATATTGGTTTTCTCCCTACACCCTTTATACTCAGAGACTGGCAGCACCCATTCAGACCTTGCATCTTGAGTCTTATATTCTCCCTAGAAACTGTCTTAGTTAATATACAAACGGAAGAAACACTAAATTAGGCTAGCCAGGCATTGAGTATAATGTGGTCATTTTCAGACGATAGTCTTCCTATCAGAAAGAGAAGAAGATTCAGAAGCTCTCAATATTATTTATAAATAAAGAAGGAAAGATGACAAGGCCATTGAAGCTTATGAGAATAGAGGGATGACACAGGGTTGTGGTAAAAAAAAAAAAAAAAATCAATCAATCAATCAATCAATCAATCTGTGGAACCACACAGACCTAGGTTAAGATTCAAGTTCTGGCTCATCCTTTTACTATTTGTGAATTCATGGCCCGGTTGGTTAACTGCTGACCTCAGTTTCCACATCTGTAAAATTGGCATAATAATAGCTCTCACATGGGTTTACTATAAAAATCAAGAGGAATAGTTTTTGTTTAGCACAGAGCCAAGGACATAGTAATTGCTGAATAAATGTGTGCAATTACTATTAAGTTGCTACAGGCAGTAAATAATCAACTCTATTCTGGCTTTCTCAGAAACGTTTCTTTGTTCAGAGGTGCTCTGGTGGTTGGTATTTGTTGCTGACCATCCCTGTGGTTTTTAGAACAGTTTACAAACACCCATCCAGGTGACTCATGTATTATGTGGAATACACCATCAAGACATCACAGAATATTCACCTTTGGCATCCGGACCACCCTTCCCAGAATGTGATTCTCACTTGAAAGGGCATACATATACTAGTCAAGCCTGATTTGGGGTTCAGGAATATTACTGCTCTCTCAGAGGGAGCAGGCCAGTACATCTGTGGGTTCCATCAGTGACCCTAATTCCGCCCTCCTACATTCACGCTGTCTGTGGTGCCCTCTGATGCCAAATGTGGCTGGACCCCTGGGCCGCTTTGGCCAAGGGGCTGTAACCAGAGCTGACGTGAGCAGAGGCCTGGGAAAGTGCGCTTGCTCGTCCACTATGCCATTATCATGAGAAAGCTGTGTCTGCTGAACCAACTGAGCCAGGAGAAGAATGAGAGAGACATCAAGTAGAGCAGAGGGGACCACCCAAACTCACTCTGAACCGGCCACCCCAGGTGCACTAGGGACCCCAACCTCTCTGGCTCCCATGGACACCTGGGAAAGAAATGCCGCTGAGGCCTGTCCTCTGCTTAATTGTTGCAGTAGATATTTGATACAATCAGGCAGGGAGGAAACTGTTTTTTGCCGGCCAATTTTTCTATGAGGATAATGTCGGAACTTGTATTTTAAAATCTTTATGTACCAGATAGGTTTGATACCTTAAAGGGAATGTAGTTGATGCTGACAGGTCCTCAGAAGTGCCAACCAGATTTTCAGCTCATGGCAGGATGTCGTCATTTAAAATCTATTGGGAAATAAAACCCATGTACTCATTTGAAGCTGCTTGTAAGTGACAAAACAATCACCTGTAAGGCTAAGGAAGGGTGTGGGAAGGGGACTTTGTTTCCCTGCCACATTCTGCCAGTAAGTGCTGAGACTAGGGAGAGCCCAGTCCTCAAGCTGCTGCTGGACAAGACCTCAGAGGTGGTTGCGCCTTGTGGAGGTGATGCTGCTGAGTCAGCAGGATGGCACCAAAGGGCAGTCATGTTTGATGGCAGAGGCTCCAGTGCTAGGGACTGGCAGGGGCAGTCATGTTTGATGGCAGAGGCTCCAGTGCTAGGGACTGGCAGGGCAGATATTCCTGATCGCTAGGGTCCTCCTCTGATGCCTGTCTCCTGAGCATTTGGGAACCTGAACATAAATTACACGATCACTGCATTTCCCACATTGTATCTGGAGGATCCCTTTGGGAGGGAAAGGGGCATCACCCACGAGCCTGTGATTCTTCTGAAGGCAGCAAGTGGGGCTTCTTCTTTGTTAACTGCCTGGCATGTAGTTGGATCCCAAGAGTCAATGAACAAATGAATGAATGATGTATCATTAAGTATTTACCAGATGCTGAATTTTTTCTTTGTTGGACATATGTACTCTGGAGACTGCAAAAAGAGAAAGAAGACGTGTGTGATACTGGACAAGTTACATAATATTTACAATCCCCAGTTTCCAAGTGTATGAAAGGCAGTAATAAAAACAAACAAACAAACAAAAAAAAACCCCGCTTCAAAGAATTGGGATGAGAAATAAACAATGAGGCCTAAAGAACTTGGCATTGTGCCTAGTACATGGGCCTAATAGACAGTTAGTTGTGGTGGTGATGCTAATGATGAATTTATACTTTAATAGTGTAGATTATACACACAGACATAAGTCCCCCCAAAGGGGACTTACGAAGATAGTTGAGTGGAGATGTTATGAGCAAGGCACAGTCTCAGTGGGAGTCAGGGCCAGGGTCCTGCCGCAGCTGGGATAGGCTGTGAGGGACATCACAAGGCAGCCTCAGCACAGCAGAGAAGACCTACAGGGGGACTCTGAGGAGCGGGCGGCATTTGAAGGATGGGTGAGATTTGATAATGGCAGTTTGTGTGACAGACATTGGGTCTTCCAGGAATTCTGAGAAGGTGCAGATCTGCCTCGGTGTGTGGATGTGGGAGTGCTTAGTGAGGAAAGTTGACATGCCACTCTGCCTTGTAATAAAAAGGATGGAGTATACATGGGAGTGAATATAGAGGAGAAAGGCTTTACTTCTTGGACCCTTTTAAATTTTACTCCTGTATTCTGAATAGATATAATGCATTGCAGAATCCATTTTTAGCTGCTTCTCTTGCTTTTTTCCCCTATACCTTTTCACCATTAATAAAAGGTCCTGCACTGGATTTGAAGAGATTTGGATTCTCTGCTGATGCTAATTTATAGTGTAACATCAGAAAAGATATTTTGTTCCTGAGTCTTGATTTTCTCATCAGTAAAATGGGAAAGGACCACCTTTTAGAAGGTTTGTGAATAGGTCAATTAAGGCAATAAATGCTAAAGGTTCAGTTCAGAAATCCTAATAAATTATGGTGACCATCATCATATAATTTTTATTCCTCTGCCATCCAAGTTAGAGACCCTTTTACCCCATTTCAGGCCTTGATGATAAGACAGTTTAGACTCAAAAATTCCAAGTGATTCCATATGGCTCAGCAACCTCACTCTCTGGCTGAGTGGCTTTCCTGTGGGACAGTGACTTGGTTACCATCATATGCTTCATGAAGGCCTTACAGATGTTGCCACTGAGCCTGCTGTTTCCCTAGGCCCTCGCCTACTGTTGCCATGTGGCCCTACATTCCACATCTTGCCTTTCACCAGCTGGTGACCACACTCAGAGCTGACACCCAAGGCTCAAGAGAACGGTCTAGCCCTTCACCTAATACCAATCTCTGGTGGACTAGTTGGTTCTAGTGACAAAATGCTTTGGTCATCACCCTTGGCCTCACTCCCACAGGCATGGATTTGCAGGACAAGTGGTTAGGAGGCGACTTACCAATGCCTGTCAGTGAGGACTTTAACTTAGAGACTGGCATTACCCGGACTGTGATCAGAGGTCCCAAATATACTGACACAGGTAACAGAGAGTGAGGGAATTAGAAACAGATTCCATTGTAATATTTATTTTCTAGAGAAATAAAGTTAATTAGTGAATCTGTGTTTCCCAGCATAGGAGCCAGGCATCTTAGGTTGGGTCAGTTCTTTTGGTGTAGGACTGAACCGCACTTGTAACACCCTTGTCTTTCATGCAGTAAATAATATGCTTACCACCAAAAAGTACCAGAGCATTTTCAGATATTCCTGGCTGGAGGGCAGCAGTGGAGGGGGGTGTGGGTACAGCATTTGTGCCCTTGGCGGTGAATCATTGTGTGTTCAGCCAGACAGAAATAGTAAACAATGTTTTATAAACACATCACAGAGGAAAATTTAAGGTCAAAAGCCCACTTAATAAAAATAATTAATGAGCATTTAACTTGCCACTCAGTCAACCTCTTGCCTTTCTTTAAGACTGGCAGGTAACAGCCCTCATGATTCCGTTCCACTGACACAGAGCAGGTGCACCGAGCCAGGGACTGGGCCAGGCACCGGCAGCTCAGTGGGGAACGAGATGCAGTTTTGCCCCTCAGGAGCTATATTTGCAGGCCTCACCATGTCCAGCTTCAGGGCACTGGGCCGGCCAGGCAGGAACTTCCATTTACCCTCTGCCCTCTGGAAGGGGTAGGTCTTTCTCCTACATATCTGGACTCTTGGAAAGCAGTATTTACCCCTAAAAGATCCTAGTTGATGGATTTATCTTCTTTTCACCCTTGGAGTAAGATGGGAAAGGTTCATGTAAACAGAAATGATATTCAAAATATTTAAAAAATGCTGTGGCACAGATGCCTAGAATTCATAACCGGTACTGGCTGTGCATGGGAGTGGGTCTGTGGGGTCCCTTTCTGTGCTGTGAGTTAACTCACTAGTGCTGGTGAGGCTGCCTCAAAGAAGGTGCTGGAGAAGTGGCTAAATGCCATGCATTGTAATAGTTTAACAGTAAGTAGCACTGTTTGTGCCCACCACTCAAAGTCAGCCTTGTGTGTCAGTCCTTGTGACCCTCCTTTTCCAGGTGTGAGAGATTCCCCAGGTTTCTGAACTCTAAGCCTAGTGCCGGGTCCCCCATCCCTCCAGGTAGCTTGCTGCTTCCACCCTGCCACCTAGGTGTCCTCACAAGCACCGGTAGTGGCACACAGGATGGACATGCTGCTTTTTTAAAGTGTGTTCATTTATCCCAGGACTAATGCTATAAACACATCTAATAAGGATGTAATACGTTTTTAAGCCAAAACATGAAGTGGTTTCTCCACCAAAGAGAAAGTACCAGTTCTGCTCTTTCTGTTTCTACAAACAAATCCATGAGGTATCTTTCTAAAGGGGGCTCCACCCTCCTTTGGACCAGATCGCTTACACCCGCTGGCTCTCTGGGACTCTTCTCCCACCCCTGATGCTCAGTGTTTTTGCTTCTGTGGTTTCAAGACAAACCTCTAACATTTGTCCAATGTAGCATTTTGTGGTCACATACATGTGTTCACAGAGCTTATTGAAGTTGATTGCATTCTTGTTTTACAAATTGCAACCTTTTGAGATTTTCTTTGGTAAGATCACTTTCGGTCTTGAAAATCTGGCAGCATTACATGTCTGTTGGCTTTTGTGTGTTTAATATAAAAATTGCTTTGATATCTGTTCTTCTTACCTCCAACTTGGTAAGAATGCTTTTGCACAGTGCTCTGTGCTTGCACAAAGGACACACTATAGTCTATAAATGCATTTGATTTCTGTTCCCTGGTTTATTTTAGGATGGCTTTTTAGTGCTGCATGGGGGAAATGGATGTCTTTGAATCCTTTGATAATCATTAACAATGCAAATAACAACACGCAAAGGGGTATTCATCCCAATTATAACCCCTAAATGTGTATTAGCATTTGAAAGAAAAATGTGCCTGAGATGATAGGACTACAGAATGGACTGTTTAACAACATTTGTGGAGTTGTAAGTCATTAAGTCCTCCTTGCTCTTGGCTTTAGGCAAAAGGACCTAATTTGTCAACTGCATTACAGAAAAGAAATTTGTGCTTCTAAGACTTGGTAATTTTAGTCAAATCAGAGCATTATTGACTTGTATTATTGAAACTCTGCCCAGGAATAATTTTTAAACAGATAATTATTTAGTCACAAATAAAAGCTTCAGTAAAAGGAAAGTGTCACAGAGCAAAAATGGGGCGTGCTTCCTTTGATGTGTAATATAGCACAATTTGTTCCTCCTTAAGACTGGGAGAGGCCCCTTCTGGACCCGCCTGGTGTCTTATGGTTCTGAGCTTTCCTTTTTTTTTTTTTCTTTCATAGATGAGAGAGAGAGAGAGGGAGGGAGGGAGAGAGAGAGAGACAGAGAGAGGGAGAGAGAGAGGGAGGGAGGGAGGGGGGGAGAGAGAGAGAGAGAGAAAGATTGAGATTAGTGGGTTGTTCCATTTCTTTATGCATTCACTGGTTGGTTCTTTTATGTGTCTTGACTGAGATCAAACCCATAACCTCTGAGCTATTTCTTGATCTCCCTTTCCAAAGTCCCTGTTGAAGGTTCTTGAGAGCCAGAAAGTAGGTACCCTGGTGGATTTGTACCCAGGAAGTGGCCTTGGATAGGAAAGGAGATGTGATTCATGGTAGAGAGGGGAGGGGAAGACAGAGTGAGTAGTGAGGGACAGTAAGAAGATATGAAAACAGGACCAACTCTATGCCTGGATCAATTTATGAGGCCAGCTCCAAGCACCATGTACAGCCAGCCTGGCACATGATTTTTTTTTTTGTTATGATGAACTTGTGTAGACGTTTATACTGATGGTAATAGTAGTAGCTAAATTTTACTGGGTGCTGAATATCTGCCATTTTATTATACAAAGTATTTTGGTTGGATTATTCCCTTTAATCTTTATAGCAACCTTAAGAGGATGAACTTTATTATCCTTGTTTTTCTCTTGAGGAAACTGAGGCTTAGAGAGAATGAGTAACACAATGTTAAAAGAAGTAATTATTACATTGGAAAATGGGGTTGGTTATATGCACTCTTCTTTTACACAAACTGTTTTTGGGAGCCTATTAGAGGCCATCTCTATGGAAAAAGTCCAATCTGGATGTGGCAGAGATGGCATAAATGTAAAGGTCAAAAATACTTGGAAATAGGATTCCATTATTTGAAAATCTCACCTTATTCAAAGTCAAAGAGGTAAGAATTTATCAGTTTGTTTTATTTTTTTATTGCAAGACTTAGAGAGTTTTTACTATAGTAACATGTGTCACAAATTTTCTAGAAGGGGACCTAGTGCACATTTTCAAACTTGGCCACAGAACAAACCAACCTTCTTTCTCCTCCCTCTCTTTCTCCCTTCCTCCATTTTTTCCTTTATAGGGAATATCTATTAACCTCTCAAAAAATATATATGAAGCACCTTTTGAGAAGCAAAGATGACAGTGTAGAATGTATGACTAAAGGCAAATGATCTAGGTGCCCTACTTAGTTGTACTGCCAACTCTTCGTAATTCAGGGTGAAATCTCATTTCTCTGCCAAGGCTTTCCCTCTATAGTTTGGAATGTGTATCTTGTACTGTATGAGTACAGAGATGAGTTATTGTGATTAGTTAAATGAATTTTAAAACATATTTCATTGTGGACACTAAACTGATATAAAAGCATTTTGTATAGGAAAGTATTACAAAAGTATGTTGTCATTCTGTAATGATGGCCCCATGGAGAGGGAATTTGAATTTTCTTTTAATACCTAAGAGTTATTAAAAATCTAAAGAGTTGTTATAAATCTAAATAATTGAAACCCATTGTTTTTCTTCATGTTTGGAGAGTTGGAAAGAACATTTTGAAAAGATGATTGAAATTGATCAAATCTTGACATGTATGAGCTTGTATTGATTCAACTGAAAGCCTCAGATTTTGGCTGGTAACCTACTTGGATTAAGAGCCCTGGATTCTGAGCCAGAGTCCTCTGAACCTGTGGTCTTGTTCTTCTGGTTTAGTGCTCATCGTGACTAAATGCACGTGAGAAAAACTAGAGTGCAGTAAGTAGATCAAGGACAGTTTGTACATAGAAGCAAAGATCACACCTCCCAGAAGTCTGTGGATCAAAAGAGCCTCAACCAAATTAAATGTCAGACTGAGCAAGGCAGCCATATTGCAGAAGCACATCCTGGGATGCTATATGGATTTTCCTTTTTCTTTCTTTTCTTTTGATTTATAAGAAATGGAGCCAGGAGAAAGAAAACATTTTTCTAACATCAGGAGGGAAAATGTAATTGAGCTTTCTGAAATGCATTGTAAAAGCTGTGGAAAGTATGTGTTTTCTCCTCAATGAGGTTATGTACTTAGCAGTTTTTGACAACACTTGACCTCAGAATTATGAGTGTAGCAAAGTTATGTTGCTGAAATTTAAGACCACGGAGAGGGACATGGAGGCAAGGCTGCCGCCTCACTGTCGGTCAAACATTCAGCTCTGGTTAGAAAGAATGTAAAATATCTTTCCATTCCAACCATGCCAGGTTGGTGGTGGGTTTTTTGTTTTTGGTCTTTCTGCCCTTCTTTCTTTTACAGTTCATTGACAATTCTGCTCATGCTTTAAAACAATCTGGGCTGGAAGTGAGGCTTTCATCTTGCTGATTTTGATTACTCCCACATACTGTATTTATTTGCCATTTAAATCATCTTTGTCTGGAGGAGATTCAGTTTCTACAGCATCTGATCTCTGCTGTTGTTAACTAAGGAAAGGCGAAGGGAGGCAGGTCGCTTCAGAGGGGCTATTGTGTGAGGAAGCCTCCAGGGAAGAAAGGGAGAAAAAAAAATTCAAAATGATAGGGAGGGGTGGACTGCTCACTCAAATCTTTGTCTGGTACCTTTCACTCTTTCTGGAGGTTGATGGATGGATGTGCCTTCAGGACTGTCCTTATCTTATGAAATACACAACATTCATTGTTTCCCTGCAGCTGGGCCTTCAGTTCAACTCCACAGGCTCTGGTCCCTTGTCCTGGGACTCTGGTCTCCTTTGTCATGCATTATGGTGACACAAGGCACTGGGTAACCAAGAGCTGCCAAGTTTTGCATGGGTTCGAAGACCAGGGTTGGGGATTATCCATATCCTCCTGGGCACATGAACCAAGTATCAAAAGTTTGGATGAATTAAATTAACTTTAAATGAAGACTGGCCATTAACAGTGCCCTGCAGAGCCATATTGGAGCCTAAGGCAAAGGAGAAAAACATCAGTAATACTGATCTTGTTTTTCTTAAAAAATGTAGATATTTTGTCCAGTGTCAACAGTTGTACATTAAATTTGATTTTCTTTTTAATCCTCACCTGAGGACATTTCCCCATTGCTTCTAAAGAGAGAGAGAAAAGGGATAGAGGGAGAGGGGGAGAGAGAGGGAAAAAAGAGAGAGAGGGGGGAGAGAGAGAGACAGAGATAGAGAGAGCGCGCGCGTGCGCAGAAACATTGATATGAGAGAGCATCACCAACTGGCCACCCTCCCACATGCGCCCTGGATCCATGATCCATTAGTCCCTGGGACAATACTCTATCCATCTGAGCCACACTGGCCAGGGCTAAATTTGATTTTTTAAAAAAAAACTTCATTAAAAAATTTTTCTTCATGGCTTACTTTTTTTTTTTAATGGCCTTTTAAATGTTGCACCCAAGGTGAGTTGCCTCACTTGGTCCCGGCCCTGGTGATAAGATCTACATGAGTGCTTTTGATAGTTTTAACAATGTTGACAATATCATTTACCTTATACTGAGGTTTTACTTTGGGCCAGGCACCATGGGAAACATTAATTCATGAAATCATTAACTCATGAAGTAGGTACAGTGATTATTCCCATTCTAGAAATGAAGAAACAGAGGCACCAAAAAATGAAATTATTTCCCTGAAGTCACACCTAGCTAGGAAAGGCAGAAGTGGGTTTCTAGTCCCAGTGTGTCTGGCTCAGATTCTGTTCTAATCTACTGCCTCTAAAGAGACTGAATTTTTTTCTCCCTATTCTGTGGGGGTTGATTCTGTTTTACCTATTTAGCAATTTGAGGTTTTCCATGGAGAAAATGTGTTGTCTTGATTTCTGCCCAGAAGATAATGCATCAAATTCAAGTAGAGCCTGAAATATGATATGATTTTTAATCAGTTTTCTTAAAGGTTTTTATTAATTTATTTTTAGAGAGAGGGGAAGGGATAGAGAAAGAAGGAGAGAAACATCAATGTGTGGTTGCCTCTTGCGCATCCCCACCTGGGGACCTGGTCCACAACCCTGGCATGTGCCCTGACTGGGAATCAAACCAGCAACCTTTTGGTTTGCAGGCTGACACTCAACCCACTGAAGCACACCAGCTAGGGCTCATTAAGTCTATGGAAGTCCTTGATTCTGCTAATCCGTGGAAAAGGGGTAGATGGGTGTTATTCTAGTTTCTTTCTCCTTGTAATGGAGATGCTTTTAATAATAATGGTTTTAATAGCTTTTACAAAAATGTAATATAGAAAATACCTGTGTAAACATTGGTTAGTTCTTCAGTGATATTGTAGCATAGTTTTATTACCTTCATTCTCTTTTTTCTCAACTACATTCATTATGGAATTCTTGTTAGGAAATTTAGGTCTTGACTTGAAATTTTGATACCCCTGTTCTGTAAACATCTGCCATGTGGTAACAACTCACCACATGTGGCTGTTGAACACTTGCAATGTGGCTCATCCTAAATGAGATGTGCTCTAAGTGCAAAATCACACTGGATTTTTGAGACTTAGTATGATAAAGAAAATGGACACTGTCTCACTGATTCATTTTATATTGATGACATATGGCAATGATATTTTGGGACTATTTGTTTAAATAAAATATATCGTTTCCATTAGTTTTGCTTAATGTGGTTAATAGAAAACTTTAAGATCACATATATGTGACTCATATTTATTTCTTTTGCCTCTCGACGTTTTCATTTATGAAGCAAGAGGTTGCTGTGTTTTTGTTTTGTTTGCAACCATTGCAAGAAGCAAGTAAAATTTGTCAAAAAAGAGGAAAGAAAGAAGGGAGGGAGAGAGGGAAGGAAGGAGGAAGGGAGGGAGGAAGGAAAAGAGAGAGAAAGAGAGAGAAAGAGCAAGAAAGAAAAAGAAAGAAAGAAAAGAAAAGAAAGAAAGAAAGAAAAAGAAAGAAAGAAAGAAAGAAAGAAAGAAAGAAAGAAAGAAAGAAAGAAAGAAAGAAAGAAAGAAAAGAAATAGAAAGAAAGAAAGAATTGTTGGAGCTTAAGAGTTCACCTTTGTTTCTGCCCTCTCTGGAGACTTATGAATTTTTTGGGTGACTGTAGCATTACGTTACCTTTCAAGAGGTTTGAAACAGTGGAACCTACCTTTCAGAAAAGCTGCCGTTAACGTTATTCAACTCTTTAAATAGTGCTTAGGTGCTCATGTAGTCATTGAATATTGATAGAATTGCCTGTGTTTGCCAAGTTCAGAGTTCTGCTACCTTTCCTCAAAGTGAGGGTGCAGAATGGTTCTCTGGACCCTCAGGTCTGGCATCGTGGCTTTCAACCTTTACTTTGCAGATTAGTCACCTGGTGATGCTGATGAAGACTCAGATTTCTGGGGGCTGCTCCTTGGAGTGGTTGGTTTAACTCTTCTGGACCAAGCACATGAGCTATATTATTTCTAACACCCCCCTCCACCCCACCTGGATGTTCAGTCTCCCTCTTCACTCTGGATATGGTTGCTCTTTTCAGAAAGCTTTCCTCAGTAACTCAATCAGTTTCCCTTTCTCCTTCCTTTCCACACACTGTAGAGTCTAATTTACTTTCAAATAGATATTGGCTACTCTTAGCTATCCAAAAAAAATCCCAGTGCATGGAGGGCAGGAGGAAGGGGGAAGGAGGCCTTTGTTTTCTTTTCCTCTTAATTGTCTTATGGTTCAGTGAAGTTTAACTTAAGGCATCTGAAATTTTCTTTGGAGTAGATGAGATACACATTTTCAGCAAATGTTAGCTTCAGTGCTTGACGAATAGAAGGTGCTCCATAAATATTTATTTAATGAATAAATTTCTGCTCTGTTCTTTTTTGGAAGCTGCATTAACTCCTCTTGGTCACCAAGGGACTGAATGTAAAGTGTAGTAAGGCAGTAATTAGGTAAATGCTCCACCCTGAGAAGTTGCATGTGGGCTTTAATGCCATATTGTACAATGTGCCTTAATGCAATAAATAGAAAGAACCCTTAAGAGTAACTGCACGTGACTCCATATTTTCTTCGACATCTACCACGTGTACCCATTCCCCTTTCATTCTCCATCTCTTCCTTAGAGCAGAGCTGTCTTTGTCCAGATTCTGGGTTGTAAGTGGCAGAGACCAATTTCAAGAGGGTTGAAGGGCAAAACTGAGAATTGATTGCTTGGGGTTATGGAACTACTCAGGCAAGGCTGTGCACAAAGGCTCAAGCAACATCATTGGGGACATGAGTCTCACCATCACTTGGCTCTGCTTCCCTCTGCATTGGCTCCACTGTCAGACTCTCTCCACCCTTGTGTGTCAGATCATAGTGCGTTATTACAGTTCTTCTCAAAGCCCAACCTGACTCCAAGACCCTAGCTCTCCGGATACCTGCAGGAAAAATCTTGGGGATTGGCTTTGACTGGGTTGTATATCTCACCCTGTCCTGTGGCTGAATAGATTAAATGCTCTGATATACCATATCTGGGTCCCACACCCCTTGGGTCAGGGTGTGAGGCCAGCATGACTCACACTGAGTAGAGAGAGGGGAAGGACATGGAATCCCAAAACTAATGCAAGGTCAATTTATCACTGAAAAGAACAAAAGGTCCTGAGTTGGAAAAATATATCGAAGGACCATTATAAACATCTACAATGGAATTATTTTTCTATTTCTTTGAGATTGACTTTGCCAAGGAAGCCATAGCCCTCCCCATGTCCAAGTCAAGTTGTGGGAGGTCCTTAGTCACCAGCAGGCTGGCAGCTCCTGAGGTCAGAGAATCCACCACGCTCATCTTTGATACCTTAGTACATTGCACACAACAGACGTTAAATAAATTGTTTTAATTGATAGAATTTCATTGTATACCTACTGTGTGCCTGGTACTTTTAAATTAATGAACCTCTATTCTTGCATTAAATTTGTTTTTACACCACAGCCTGCTGACGGAGAGGATGAGCTTTGAGATGATGCAGATGTGGCTCCAAATTTGACTCTCCCTTTGACTAGTTGACTAGCCCTGTGGACTTGGGTGCAACACCGGCTCCTCTAGGCCTCACTTTCCACATGTATAAAATGAGGTTAGTGTGGTACTCTCAGGTACAGCTGGTGTGATTATTACATGAGATGATGCCTTTAGGGTGCTTTGCACAGCAGCTGGCTTATAGTCAGGACTGATGTGTGGAAATTAATATAGTAGTTAATATTTACATAGTTCAAAAAATAAGTGGTGACTATATTCATTCTTTTGGCACCTATTAAATTTTTGCCATATGTTGGATTTTTTACTAGATATGGAATAAAGATGATTATGATAAAATTCTTTAAAAATTTTTTAAAATTCACTTACAGTTGACTAAAATTCTTTTTTATAGTATAGAGGTATTTTTTCTTTTTTAAATTTATTTTTTCTTCATTTTATTGTTTATTCTATTATAGTTGCCCCATTTTTTTCCCTTTTGCCCACCTCCCACCCAGCTCAACCCTCTAGCCTACAGTCAACCTCCTCTCCATTGTCTATGTCCATGCATCATTCATGCATGTTCTTTGACTAGTCCCTTCCCATTCCTTCCACCATTGTCCATCTTCCTCCTTCCCTTCTACAGCTATCAGTCTGTTCCATGTTTCTATATCTCTGGTTCTGTTTTTCTTGTTGGTTTATTTTGTTCATTATATTCCAGTTATAAATGAGGTTATATGGTATTTGTCTTTCACCAACTGGCTTATTTCACTTAGCATAATAGTCTCCACTTCCATCCATTCTGTTGCAAAAGGTAGGAGTTCCTTCTTTCTTTCTGCTGCATAGTATTCCATTGTGTAAATGTACCACAGTTTTTTGATCCACTCATCTACTGATGGGCATTTTGGGCTGTTTCTAAGACATAGCCATTGTAAACAGCGCTGCTATGAATGTAGCGGTGCATAGGTTCTTTTGAATTGGTATTTTGGGATTTTTAGAGTATACTGCCAGCAGTGGAATTTTTGGGTCAAAAGGCAGTTTAATTTTTAATATTTTTGAGGAAATTCCATATGTTTTCTACAGTGGCTGCACCAGTCTGCATTCCCACCAACAGTGTACCAGGGCTCCCTTTTTTTCCACAGTCCTTGCTAGCACTTGTTGTTTGTTGACACACTGATGATAACCCTTCTGACATGTGTGAGGTGATATCTCATTGTTGTTTTAATGTCCATCTCTCTGATGGCTAGTGATGTTGAGCATTTTTTCATATGTCTATGGGCCATCTGTATGTCCTCCTTGAGAAATGTTTATTCAGATCATTTGTCCATTTTTTAATTGGGTTTTTTGTCTTCTTGGTGTTGAGTCATATGAGTTCTTTATTTGATTAGATTATTCTTAATGTATAATTTGGAGATTAAACCCTTGTCCGATGTGTCATTGGCAAATATGTTCTCTCATACAGTCAGTTCCCTTTTCATTTTGATGATGTTTTCTTTAGCTGTGCATAAATTTTTAAGCTTGATGTAATCCCATTTGTTTATTTTTTTCCTTTTGTTCCCTTGCCCTAGGAGATATATCAGCAAAAATATTGCTATGTGGGATATCTGAAATTTTCCTGACTATGTTTTCCACTAGGACTTCCATGGTATCACAACTTATATTTAAGTCTTTTTTCCATTTTGAGTTTATTCTGGTGTATGGTGTAAGTTGGTGGTCTAGTTTCTTTCTTTTCCCATATACCTGTCCAGATCTCCTGACACCATTTATTGAAGAGACTGTTTTTACTCCATTGTATGCTTGTACCGTCTTTGTCAGGTATTAATTGACCATAGACACATGGCTTTATTTCTGGGCTCTCTATTCTATTTCATTGATATATGTGTCTGTTTTTATGCCAGTACCAGACTGTTTTGATTATAGTGGCCTTGTAATATAGTTTAATATTAGGTATTGTGATCCTTCTTACTTTGTTCTTCTTTCTCAGGATTGCTGAAGCTATTCAGGGTCATTTTTGGTTCCATGTAAGTTTTTAGAATGTTTGTTCTAGATCTGTGATATGCCTTTGGTATTTTAATAGGAATTGCATTGAATCTATAGATTTCTTTGGGTAGTATGGACATTTTCATGATGTTAATTCTTCCAATCTATGAACACGATAAAGCTTCCATTTATTTGCATCTTAATGTGTTCTGCAGTATTTCTTTCTTTCTTCAGTGTTCTATAGTTTTCCGAGTCTTTTACCTCTTTGGTTAAATTTATTCCTAGCTACTTTACTTTTCTTGTTGCCAAAATAAAGGGGATTTTTTTCTTAGTTTCTCTTTCTGATAAATCATTGTTGGTGTACAAGGATGCCATTGATTTATAAAATTCTTGTTCTAAAGGGATTTGTGGCTTCATGGTGGAGTCAGTCATGTAAATAAATAATAAGGTAATGCTTCTAATTCCACAGTCTGTGTGATTCAGTCGCCAGAGCTATGTACAACCAAGAGTAATTTATTTTTTTAGTTAATTAATTAAAATTTTTAATAACAAATTTTATTGTATTTTTTCCATTACCATTTATCCTCGTTACACTCCCCTCCTCCTGCAGTCACCATAGTGTTGTCCATGTCCAGGAGTCCTATTTCCTTTTTGCTTGATCCCTCCACCCCTTAACTCCCCCTGCAGAGCTGTCATCCTGCTCTCTATCTATGAGTCTATCTATTTGGTTGTTAGTTCAGTTTATTCATTAGATTCCACATGTGAGGGAATACATACATTATTTGTCTTTCTCTGACTGGCTTATTTCACTCAGCATCATGTTCCCCTGGTCCATCCATGCTGCCGCAAAGGGTAAAAATTTCTTCTTCTTCTTCCTTTTTTTAACAACTGAGTAGTATTCCATTGTGTAAATGTCCCATAGTTGTTTTATCCGTTCAAAATGGATTAAAAACTTAAATGTTAGACCCAAAACCATAAAAATCCTAGAAGAAAACATAGGCAGTAAAATCTCGGACGTTGCTTGTATCAATTTTTTTCTGATATACCTCCTCACACAAGGCAAACAAAAGAAAAAATAAACAAATGGGACTACATCAAACTAAAAGGTTTTTGCACAGCCAAGGAAATCATCAACAAAATAAAAAGACAATCTACTGAATGGGAGAACATATTTGACAATACACCTGATGAGGGGTGAATATCCAAAATTTATAAAAAACTTATAAAACTCAACACCAAAGAACCAACAACCCAATTAAAAAATGGGCAAAGGACCCAAGTAGACACTTCTTCAAAGAGGACATACAGGTGGCCAATAGACATAGGAAAATATGCTCAATATCACTAATCATCAGAGAAATGCAAATTAAAACCACAATGAGATATCACCTCACACTTGTCAGAATGGCTATCATCAGTAAATCAACTAACAAGCACTGGCAAGGATGTGGAGAAAGCAGAACACTGTGCAGTATTTGTGGGAATTCATATTGGTGCAACCACCATGGAAAGCAATATGAAAATGCCTCAAAGGATTAAAAATTGAATGGCCTTATGACCCAGAGATTCCACTATTGGGGATTTATGCAAATAAACCTGAAACACTAATTTGAAAGAACATAAGCACCTCTGTTCATTGCAGTATTATTTATAATTGCCAAGATATGGAAGTACCCCAAGTGTCCATCAGAAGAGTAATTGCAAATGCATTCAGATTCCTGGAGTATCGTGAGGGAATGCCTCTGCCCCTATGCCCTGCCAGATGCATCTGTCTCCCTGCTCTTTACTCCCTAACTGCCCTCAGCCCAAGGACACGTGCAAGTCCCTTCATGCCCTGGTCCTCACTGGCCTCTCCTGTCTCAACCCAGCCACTCCCTCCCTCTGGGATTCCCCGAGGGTGCTATTCCCTTCCTTACTTTGGATTCTCCATACAGTCATTTTCTCTGTTCCAAAGCCATTCTCTATCCCTCTGTAGCCTGAGTGACATATACTTTTTCTTCAAGACTGAGCTCAGATGTCACCTTTTGTGCTAAGCCTTCCCAGCTGCGTGGCCTCCATTACATAGTTTTCCCCTCCCGCTAGGACCCAGTGCATGCCGCCATTCCAGTCCTCACTCTCTGAGGATGTGATCGTTCATACCCCTTGACCTTCCTATCTGTTGTGTTGGGCTGCAGGCTGGGCCACCTGAGAGGGAATTATGATTTCCTGGCACAAATGGGATGGAGAGAGGGCAGAAAAGCGACCCTTCCTGCAGATGAGCCAGAGGGTTCTCTAACACTGACAATCCTCTACAGGGTACTTGGAACATGGTCTCCACCTCGTGAATGATGATTTCTGGTCTAGGTTACAAAATGACAGTGAAGGCAGAATAGACCAAACATACACTTTGCCATCAGTTAGAACAGGGATGGACTTTTAGCTCCTGTTGGCCATCAGCAAGTGATTTAACCTCTTAAACCTCCTTATCACTAAAATGGTCGGTGCACAAGGTGTAGCCCATAGCATTGCTGTGAGCATTTTATGAGATGTTGCAGGGAGAGCCCTGGGTGCCATACCCAGCACCTAGACATCTCCCCAGTAATAGTGGGTGCTGCTATTATAAATGTAGAAATATCTTGGAGCTCTGCAATAGTTTTTCACATTCAACCACCACCAACACTTTTCTTCAAGGAAGTGGTTTGATGGTTTCCTATAATAATTAGGAAGAAGGCAACAAATTGCATGTTGGCTGCAGAGAGGGAGCCTTGCTTTGTTTTGGTTGGTTTTTTTTGCTTTTGTTTTTCACACCTGTTTTCTCAGGGGAATAGAACTTAGTTTCTTGCCAAAACCTGACAAGTAAAATGCATAGCTTAAAGTCCTCAGCAATCATAGCAAATGTGAAGTCAAATCTCTCATTTGCTTTGGAGCGTCTGGACAGCAAGGACAGCTGGAGTGTTGCTATTTTTTATTTCAAATAAAAGAGTCGACTCCTCGTTACCATAGAAACCACCAACCTAATTATAAGGAGTTTTGTTCACTGGATAAAAGTCATCATTTCTCTTTCCTCCTAATGCTCATATAGGTCCCCAAAATATTGGCATGAATTTGGTCCTGGATGAAGAGATTTGCTCCCATTAGCAAAATGATCATAGTGCCCTGACCGGCCAGCACTGGAAAAAAAGCAAGTGGAGCTGGCCAGACATGAGAAAAAGCACCCACGGCTTGTCTTCTACTTTGCAAACAGGTCATGAGTGCTTAGCAAGAACAAATTAGTGTTTTTAAAGTAAAGTTCAAAGAAATTTGTTCTTGATCTACCCTACCACTAGGTAAACATGCCCTTTCTTGTCTGGAAGGAAAGGGTGAACTAGCTCTGCGATCCTCCTGTTCAATGATTTTATACTGGGATTCTGACATCAATCATTATATAACAGTGCAGTGTTCAGAGAAGAAATACTAAACCACGGGTTTCCAAGAGCTGACAGGGTTTGCTGGAATGGTTAATAGTTGTATCTCACTGTCAGGTAAGAAACAAAGAATGTGGAGCCTTCTTATACATGCTTATCTTTTTTTTAACTTACTGTTCCATCTGTTTATTGACCTTCATGCTATGTACCAAAGTGGAGATTCTTTTCTTTGACCCTAGAGAGATGGTATTTAACCAGTCAGCTAATAGAAAGCCAAGTGGCATTGAGGAGCAAGAGTCTTAGATGTATTTTGGGCATAAGGTGACTTAGGGGTTAGAGATTTGCAAGTGCAATTAATACTTTTTTTTGAAGATTCCATTTATAGAATGTACCAGCTGTAGGTCAGTGCTAGTGTGGAGCACATTGCTTGCATTTTGTAGACACTGAAATACTCAGTTGAGCCATGAATGTTTCATATGTACATGTCAGGAGTTTTGGAAGGTACAGTAGGCCATTTGGGATGTGGGAAAGGGAGGCACCTTCATAGAGGGTCTGGATGAAGATGAGGCCACGTAAAAGCATTGGAGTGAAGATAGGAGTCCATGAAGAGACTATAAACTCAAAAAGAAGCTTATATAAATATGGGGTGATGGGATGGGGAGAGGGTGGTGGTAGAAAAGGATTAGGCCCTACATCTCGGGTAACATCCCAGACTGGTAAATGTTTCCTTTGTGCATGCCCAGAACAGGTTTCTTGATTCGGATGCAGGTTTCTTTGCCTTACGTAGTCTCCTCTGCTCTTGATGGTGCTGATGGTGGTAACGGTAATGACTGTAATAGATGTAATGACCGTGGTGGTAGGCATGCTAGAAGTTGTCATAATGATGGTGGTTATAATGAAATTGATAAGTTAATGGTGGTTAATATATTTTTAGCCATTTCTCAGTGCTAGGCCCTCTTCTAAGCAGTTATATCTGATGTCTGTTCTCTGGCTTAGGCCAGAAACCTGCGCATCTTCTTTGATTCTTTTTCTCATACACTCCATCAGACTATCACAAGCTCTGATCAGCTCTCCCTTCAAACCCATCTCTGTTTTGCGTCTCTGGCCACCTCCTTTGCTACCAGCACAGATCCAGCTTCTTCCCTCTTTCAGCTGTCTTGCTGCAGGAGCCCTCCCTGGGCTCCTTGATTTTTACAATCCATCCACAGAGCAGGCAGGAGGCCTTCTAAAATCATACACCTCCCTTCTCAGAATCCTCTCCATGGCTTCCCTTCGTACTGACAGTAAAACTCAAGACGTGATGACCTGACTTTCAGGCCCCAAGTGCCTACCTCCCTGGCCTCACCCTTCCTGCCCCCGACACTGTTAGCACTGCTTTTTCTGCTATGGCCGTGTGGCCCTTCTTCCTGGTCCTGAACATATCAAACCCTCCAGCCTTAGCTCTTCACCCCGGGGCTTAGCATGGCTCATCCCCCAACTTCATTTAAGGCTGTCCTCAGACTCAGCTTTCTCAGAGAGGACTTCACTGGCCAACTTTACTGAGAGATAATTTACATCCTGCACAATTCACCCATTTAAAGACTATAATTCAGTGGCTTTTAGTGTATTCACAGAGCTGTGCCTCCAGCAGCACAATCAATTTTCAGATATTTTACTACCTCAGAAGGAAACCTTAAATCCTTTCACCATCATCACCACTAATCTGCTCTCGATCGCTGTGGATTTGCCTGTTCTGGATGTTTCATGTGCTATTGTAAAAAATTGGTTAGCTTCCATTTATAGCTAAGTGTGTTGCTTTTTCTATGGAAATATAAAGTTCCTTTTATAATAAATAAAAAGTTAATCAGCTTAAACAATATTAAATTAGTAGTGTGGGCAGAAAAGTAAAAACTGCCACTGTGGTCAGTGGTGGCTGTAACAGAGCAGGTGCCCTCATTGCAGCAGGTGTATGTCCAACATTTGGGAAATGGCTGACACGTGTCCTTGGACTTGACTTGTCAGGAAAAACACTTCATCTTTGGACTGGAAGGGAGGGAGCTGGAGTGCCCACTACAAACATCCACATCCTCAAAGAGCACCGGCCACTGGGGAGTGTGACTGTGCTCCTCGCCTCAATATGTTAATCGAGCAGGTAAACAAAGCACCTCACATTGACACCACAAGGTGTTCCTTTCACCGCCCTCTGCCACACTTTCCTGACCAAGAGCCACATTGAGTTTGGTGTCACTAGGGTAAGGGGGTCAGTCTTTTACATATCAGTAAATATAATGTTAAGTGCTGTTAATCTTACCTGCTTTAAGGAAAAGAGTGTGTGTGTGTTTGTGTCTTTATTCCCATTTGCAAAATTATATTAATAAAGGAAATGGATTATTTTAATGTTAACTGCATATAAATATGTGTGTATATATAGTGTGTTATTTAGCAGAATATTACACGTTTCTGTTGACCTTGTTAACTGAGCACAGCCACTAAATATTATGTTATAAGAAATAATTTATCATAACACTAAAAAAAAGGGTAAGTAAGACCTACTTTAGAGGGCCATGGTCAGGACGAAATGATTGACATGTGAAAAGCCTTTGTAGAACACTGCCTGACCCAAACCAAGCATTCTCTGTTAGCCAATTTTTTGTACTTTATTTTTAATATATTTTTTATTTTTTCAATTACGGTTGATGTAAAATGTTATATTAGCTTCAGGTCTACAACCCAGTGATTAGCCATTTATATAACTATGAAGTGGTCATCTGATAAATGTAGTACCCAGTCACTTTCAGTTCTCTTCTAGAGGAAGCCCTGAGTCCTCCCATCTCCTACCCTTCCCCAGGGTGATCATTTCCTTTGTTGCCTCCTCCTTGCCCTTGCTGCTTTGCTTTCCTAAGCAGAGAGTTTGCTGAGAGGGGTACCCCTCTCTGAAAGTGAGGAAAAGCCTTCTGCAGTGAGCTCCTATAAGTAGCTGCATTCTCCTGCTGAAATATCCCAGCTAGGTTTCCAGTTAGAAACGTGATGTCCTTAACCAAGTTGATAAATCACAGGTTACCTCTTTATATTTTTGCAAGTTGCATCAAATCCAACACTGAAAGCCACATTGCATGGGGGCTGAGTGCCTTTGTTATCAGCTTAGTAAGTAACCCTTGGACGTGTACACATTCCCGTGCACCAACATTTGGAGTGTATCAGCAGACCAGAAACATGACAAACTTTTTTTTTTTTGAAACCATTGTACAAGTAAATTGGGATTTTAAAAATGCATATTAACAAGTTTTTCTTCAGTTGGATCAACCATATGTTAAAGTAAGCTTCACCTATGGCAACAGTTTTCATCTGAGGCTTATTATAGCTTAATAAAAGGGTGTGTGGGTGGCAAGCACAACCTCCTGTACAGCTACTAGAAAGTCATTACTAATGGCTTTGTCTTTTTGCCTAAAATGGTTTGATTTTTGCCCGGATTTTGGATGGGTGAAGCCAAGTCACTGTCAGTGCAGGACCTAAACTAGACTATATAGGTGTGCAAGAATAAGGTATCATTTAGGGTGGGACCCAAGTAGGAACAGAGGGACCTAGGACTCAGACAGTCTGGGTTCTAATCCCAATTCTAATGCCACTGAATAGCCATGTGGAAATTACAAGTTATTAATCCCTCCAGGTTTAGTTTGCTCCTTCTGAAAAATGGGGATGATAACACCTACCTCCCAGGATTGTCATAGGGAAATAGATATTACAGGTGAAAAAGGCTTTTGCATGATGGTCAGCACAGAGCTAATGCACCAGCATTTACTGATACTACTGTGGGTGGTATTTTCCCTCACTTCTGGAGAGAGTGGAGAAGTTGACTCATTTGGGTACATCTGAAATGCATATCTGGCCTAATTGCATTTAATTGCCACACTGGCTTTCTCTCTGTTTCTTGAACATATCAACACTGTTCCCACCTCAGAGCCTTTGCACTTACTGGTACCTCTGCCCTTCCCCCAGACATTCATGTGGCAGCTCCTTGTTAACCTTCAGGTCCTTCCTTACTGTCTCTCTCCCCACCTCATGCTCCGTCATCTCACTGTGTTTCTTTCCTTCATTGCACTTGAGCCCTACTCCACCTAAAATGATCGTGTTCATTTATTTGTCTCCTTGTCTCTTGTCTGTCTTCCCCACTAGAATGTAAGTTCCAGGAGGGCAGCATCCTTATCTGCCTTGTCTGAGGTTAAATGGCCTCCTGCTAGCTCAGTGCCTGGCACATAGTAGGCACTCCTTCAATATCTATTGGATTTCAATGTACAACTTGAACTTCAAATATGGAATTTCATAGGTAGTGGGACATGAAGCTCTAGAATAAATCTTATGCTAGAAAGGCTGTCATAATATTTTAATAGTTTTATGTTCTGAATTACATTGTTACCTTTCCCCCAATTATCTTCTTGACCCAAATCGATGTCATCAGGACAAAGGTAAACAGGATGACAATATTGATGCAGGCTACTAGAGCAGCTTTAAGGGCCGTTAGAAGATTTCGTTTACGTGCCAGAACATAGGAAACCATATTTTAACTTTGGCAAAAAGTGGACAAATGGATTAATTGTGCCAAAGGAACAGTTGGAAAGATTATAATGAAAACTTTAGTTCCTGGAATGACATGGTCATTTAGGGAGGAAGAACATCCTTCTGGGCATGTGTGTAGGTTGGCCCATGTTTTATTTCTAGTTTCCCTGGTCGACTGAAGATAGGGATAAAGAAGTACACTAATTAATTATCTATTATTAATTGATTATTTTAATAAATACTATGGAGAAAAATATGGCAAATATACAGTGTCTATGATAGAGATAATCGTTATAGGAAAACTAGTTTAGATCGGATGATTAAAATGAATGTATGAACCTTAAGTGAAAATGAATATGGTTTCCCATAATTCAGCATGAAAAATAAATGCTCTGATGGCCCTTGCCCTTCCATTACTAGCATAGGGCAGGGGCACAACATTGATTCTTTAAGCACCCAGTTGGTTTCTCTCTTTTTCAGACCAGTAGTGAGTCTTCTTTCTTTGCTCCAGAGTTTCCTTCCCTCCCCACTGTCCTCCCCAGCTGATAGGAATGAGCATCATGTGGTCCAAAGCTACATGAGGGTCTCGGACCTACAGGATGGCCAGCTGCCAGGGCACATTAATGAGAAGCAAAATCTTCTTGGATGTGAGGACAGTGATGGCTCCTGTGTCATGTGAATGTACAAGATAGTGAATGATTTGACAAGTGGATACCCTGTCTTTCACCCATTCACCCAACCCAACTAGGAGGCCTTATACTTCAGGTGTGGAGAGCAATGCCTTGAATGTATGTCTGGCAATGTCTTCCCAAAGAATATGATCTGCATATTGGTTTATTGATATTTGTTTCTTTAAGTCTACTTCTGTTGAAATGTTACAGATGTACTTGAGGGCTGACTGCACGCCCAGCATGTGGATCATGCTGGTCTACATAAACCTCAGCACAGTGCTCTGCGACAAGCATAATTCCCTTGAGGAAATAAATGCTGGACGATAACCTGTTTATCTGGGTCATGCTAATAGGAAGCAGTAGGACCTTGGCTTGCACATGGCCCTTTCTCTAACCACTGTGCTCCTTCTTCGCAGGTGTCTCATATTCATGGTAAATAATTAGGAAATAGGGGTAAGGGAAAAGAAATTTTAAAATGTACCTGTAGAGCTCTTTACTACCTACCCACTCATAAGTGCACTAACTACTGTTAAACTTTTGCTTTCTAAACTCTGTGTGGACATGTGTATTTGCATGTGTGTGTATGTATGTATGTCTGTTTAGATAACATATTGAATGCATGTACCTCCACATAAATATGGTTATAATTTTCAACCTTTCAATATATAGCAAATAATAACTTCCCACATTTTATTTATTTATTTTTATTTTTTGACTTTTTTAGAGAGAGAGAGAGAGATGATGGCAGGGGGAGAGAGAGAGGGAGATAGAGACACAGAGAGAGAGAGAGAGAGAGAGAGAAAGAAACATTGATTTGTTGTTCTACTTATCTAGGCACTCATTGATTCATTCTTGTATGTGCCTTGATAGAGGATCAAACCCACAACCTGGCATATCAGGATAATACTCTAGCCAACTGTGCCGCCTGTTCAGGGCATAGCTTCCCATATTTTAATAATAGCACAATATTTTATGCATCATGTATAATGTGATTTATTTCAGCAAATGACTATTACTGGACACTCCCACCCAGATGACAAGAATAAGGTTCCCGTGCTACATTCTTTCTCTGTTTCAAGCAACAGCTATGACATTTTGTACATATGTCTTTTTGAACCTGTCTAATTATTTCTATAGGATAATCTGTAGAGTGGTATACACTTCTTACCACAAACAACATTTCAGGATAATTACATGGCCACAGACAATCAGATATTGAAAGACTATAGCTACTGTAAGTAAGCATTTAACCTGGCTCTCTGTCTGCTTCCTGGGTTAGTAAACACTGGTAGGCTGGCTCCCTGCCTGCAGCTTGCAAGGAGTAATGTGGTAGGGTAGAGAGAGATTGAAGCTTGATTTTATAATATAACATGTGGTAAGTTCAATAATACAAATGTGCTCAATATATAGGTCAGAGGAAAGTGGTAACTGCCTAACTCCACCTGAACATCAGGTGTTTCCATGGTGTTAGCCTTATGAAAGACAGGCTCAGATGAGCAGTTTGGACTTACAAAGTGAGATGTACCAGACAGAACGGGCAGAGATAGAGCCAGAAAAGTAACCAGGAGCTGTGTTACGGAGGACTTAGTATCCATTATTCAGAACGTGAGGACTGGCCCCTGGGTTTGATACCAGATGTGATGAGAGGAACCTGAGATGATTCTAAGGGTGGCTGATTGGCATTTTAAAGATTCCTTCTGGCCATAGGATAGAGGGTGGCTGTGCAGGAGACAAGTTTGGAGAAAAATAGATGTGTTGGAAGGAGGGTGTAGTTTTCTAGCTGAGAGTTTCCATGGTGTCTTGGTGCATGCAATGGTCAGAGAGGGGGAATGGGACAGCTGGAGTGAACAGGAATTACGTTTGTGGCCCCAACTCAAATATAGAGCTAAGTTTGTGGGGATATATGACCCATGGAATTCTTTCCAAAAGTGTGCATTTGTACAAGATGTTTTAAAAAAATATTTACAGTAGTAAGATTTGGATGCTGGACATAAACAACCTATTGAGTTGTACCTGCTTGCTTTTGCTGGAATCATCAGATTTTCAAAAGGATCCCCATATATTTGCATCCTTAATGGGGTGGTAAAAGTCCTAAAACTGAATTACAATGACTGTCACACAACTTGATAAGTTTACTAAAAATCATTGATTTGTATACTTCAAGTGTGACATTTATGATATGTAAACTCTACCTCAGTAAACTTTAAGAATGGGAGGAAGTCTCTATAGTCCAAAGAAGATTAAAATCCACTAAATTATATGTGTTGAATTAAGTTGTGATGGTTAAATTAATGTGTCAACTTCGCTAGGTTGTACTGCATAGTTGTTTGGTCGAAAGCTAGCCTAGATATTGCTGTGAAAGCATTTTTTGATGTATTGTAAGAGATGTTTACCATCAGTTGACTTAGGGTAAAACAAATTACCCTCTAATGTGGTTGGGCCTCCTTCAGTAAGTTGAAGGCCATAAGAGAAAAGACTGAGATCCACTGAGTTAGAAGAAATTCTGCCTCCAGAATGCAGCATAGAAACCCTGCCTGAGAATCCAAGCTGCTGGCATGCCCTGCAAATTTTCAGACTCAGCATGGCAATATTGACTGTTATCTGAATTGCCAGCCTTCCCTGTGAATTTTAGACTTTCCGGCTCTCAAAATTGTGTGTGAGCCAATTTCTTAAAATACATATTCTCTCTATAGGGATAGTGATAGAGAGCAGATAGAGATATCTCTTACCAATTCTGTTTCTCTGGAGAATACTGACCGATGCATATGGTAAATTAAAATATTTTGGTTGCTTTAATTTTTTAAGTCCTTCTCATTCTAGAAAGCATATTCTGGCCTGTCTTTCCCAGATGTGCCATGGCTAAACACTTGCATGATGGGCAGCCTCTATATGGGCCTGGTAGTTAGGGGCACACACTGAGGGAACTTAGGCAGAAACCTTGAGAGTCCTGGATCTGCTCCCTGCAAAGTTAGTTTCAGCTGCAGCACGCTGTGGGCAGGCCATTTAGCCTGGCTCATGACAATGGTCTGAGAAAGGCAGACAGGAGCAGGCCAGCCCACTGGCTGCTTCTTGTGTGGTGAAGGGCCCAACTGAATCACAGGGGAGGGTGGTCTGTGTGTGACTGTGGCTTTCGGAAACAAGCACCTCCCAAGGCCTTCAGTCCGAGTGTGTGTTTTGAAAGAAGGCCCACCAGCCACAATCAGCTGGAGCTCCTAGTTTTATTAAAGCCTGGCCAAAAACCACATGTAAAGGACAGCCATTCCCCAGATGGGCTCTGTTCCCTTCCTGAGAGTGTCTGACTTACTTTGGGTCCGTTTTGTATCTTGAAGTTTCATATTAGGGAAGCAAGTGGCACCTTTGTCCCGTTTGAGTTTTTGCTGTGGCATGAGGAATGTCAGAAGGGAAGTTTTGGCAGACACTTCTGGGGAGAACTCTTGGAAGACTCCTTATATGGAACACACTGGAATTTAGGTCCACACTGGAATGATTCAGTCTTCACTGAATACCTACTGTATGTATGTCAGGAATTATGTTAGACCTTGGGTCTACTGTTGTTCTGTACTCTTAATATGCTGCCTGGCTGAACAAAGCAAGAGAACATGTCCTTAATTTGAAAATGTGTCCAAGGCTCTATTCTGAAACACAGAAAGAAAAGAGAACTGTTAACCAACTACCTGGTTAACTTAGGAAAGATTGCCCAGCTACTGTGCCTTCGAAGGTTTTGGATAGGAGCCCAGCGATGGTCCACATGTTGGTGTTTGGTACTAGTCTGAGGTCTAGACTATTGGTAGGAGATCACAGAATGGTTTATGGGAAAGTTGATGTAGAATTGTATGTCAGCTCTGCTACTTACTGGCACCTTGGCTTTTTGCAAGTCCTTAATGTTTCTGCCCCACCCCCCGCCCCGGCTTTTTTTCCCCTTTTTCCCCTTCCTTAATGTCTTCAAGGGAACGATCCTTGTTCCCTCATTTGAAAATCCTTCTCTTATAGTATGAACAAATGAAATAGTGGCCATAAAAAGAATTTAAATGGAGATACTGTATGCTGAGTGCAAAGAGCCATGTTTAAATAGTCCAAGAAATGCTTATTGAAATTACATTTAAAAGAGAAATATGAACAAACAGCTAGATTATGTGTGTGTGTGTGTGTGTGTGTGTGTGTGTGTGTGTGTCCATCCATAGACCGGTGTGTTTAATGCAGTTGTCATCAGAAAAAAGAATGTTTTGAGGTCAGTGAGAGCGTAAGTGAGTGAGCACATGTGCAAATGAGTAGACCGGTGTATGTGTGTGTGCAAATGCCTGTCCACCTGTGAAAGCACGTGGAAGTGGGTGGCCGAGGTTCTCCTGGTGGAGCCACCGCCACTGCAGCTTACACCCAGCCCAGCACTTCTGGCTGTGCAGATTTGGAGCAGGACCTATTTTGTGGAATTTGCAACATCCTTCTCAGGAGGAAGCCACCAGAGCATCTGGGCCTTGGTGCCCAGACTTGACTCTGTTACCTCCGAGCTTACCTGGTTGGGCTGCATATCCCATTGCCACCAGGAACCAAGGTCCAGGGGACTGCAGTACTTGCCTAAGAGGGGGCTATAGCCTCCCTATCCCTGGGTGCTGCTGCAACCATGAACAGAACAGAGTCTGACTGAGGAGAAACATCCTCCTAGTGTCCAGCAGACACAAAATCTGGGCTCTGGAATTCCACTAGGAGCCCTGCTCTGCCGTGTATAGGGAAATAATCTCAGAGAGGCTCAGATTAGTGGCTTGGGCGAGAGGGAACAAATCCACTATCTTCTCTGAAGTCCGAAAGATACCTGTCATGCAAAATGCAGGAACCACAGCCTCCTGTTTCTGCCAGAAGCCCTCTCAGAAATAGTTGGGTCTATGACTAGTATAAGATTGACAGCAGGCCAGCAGGCAGAGACAGGCAGATTCTGTAGTGACCTGGGACATTTACTGACACACCCCTGATCCCAGTGCTGATGAAAGCCAGCTTTGCAGAACACATCGGCCCACCCTGGGAGCAGCCAAGCCTGGAGGAATCAGGCACAAACTGTGGATCACCTGTAGCTTCAAAAAGTGGCTGAGAGCCAGACATGGACAGCACTTAACATTGGCTTATACCAGACTCAGACATCAGAGCGTATCCAAAGGGAGAAACCGGAAGGGAAGATCTAAACTATGCTGAGACAAATCCACTTGGTTCTTTTCTCGTTATCTTACCTATTTTTTCTTTATCATAGCCTTTTTATTTATTTTTTAATCTATTTTTCTTTTATTTTTGGTGCTCTAGCTTTTCTTTCATGTCTCCTATTCTGCTCTTATCTTTGATTACTCCAATGTTCCCTTCTCTCCTTATATTTTTTTGTTACTTTTACTGTGTTCCTTTTCCCCATTTTCCTCTTTCAATTCATTATGAGTAGAAGTTCTCTTCCCATTTCTCCTCTCATTATTAATTTTTTTTCTTTGGTCATTTAATATTCGTTTTCCTTTTCCCCTTCCTCTACTATTCCATTTCTCTTTCTGCTTTTAATATTCTTTGCTCTCTCTTTGTTGATACTGCTGTGGCAATTGGGGGGTGTGCTTGTTTTGGTGTTGTTTTCTTTGTTCTGCCAGCACCAATACATGTGTAGCATTCATTGCAACACATGGTGGAGGTTGAGCCTCTTAGTCAGCCAGACATAGGGGAGTGCCTACCAAGAAATGGGCCAATAGTAATTAGGAGACAAATACAACAGAAGAGTCCACAGAACCCACACAGAGGACATTCCTGGGGCGTCCCAATCAGGGGGCCAAGGAGTCTGGCATCATTGGGGCCCACAGGTCTCCTAACACACAAGGCCACCCCACAAGACAGAGAGTCAAAGCAAATCAATCTAATACATAGAAACAAACACAAAGGGAAAACTAAAATGGGAAGAAAAAGAAACAACCCCTAAATGAAAGAAAAGGAGAAATCACCAGAAAAGGAGATACACAAAATTAAGGCACGTAATTTATCAGACAAAGAGGTCAACGTAATGGTTATAAGGATGCTCAAGGAACTTAGTGAGAAATACAGGGAACTTAGTGGGACCTACATCAGCATGAAAAAGGACATAGAAACCTTGAATAAGGACCAGATGGAAATGAAGAATAAAATATCTGAAATGAAGAACACACTAGAAGGAATTAAAAGCAGGTTAAATGAAGCAGAGGATTGAATCAGTGAGGTGGATGACAAGGTAGAAAAAAACACCATGTCAGAGCAACAAAATGAAAAAAGACTAAAAAAGAATGAGGATTGTTTAAGGGAGCTTTGGGACAAGATGAAACATAATAATATTTGCATCATAGGGATACCAGAAGGGAGAGAAAAGGAGCAAGGGATAGAAAACCTGTTTGAAACAATAATAACAGAAAACTTCCCTAACTTGGTGAGGGAAAGAGTCATGCAAGTCCAGGAAGCACAGAGGGTCCCAATCAAGATGAACCCAAATAGGTCTACTCCAAGACACATTACAGTCAAACTGGCAAAATTTAAAGACAAAGAAAGAATCTTAAAGGCAGCAAGGGAGAAACAGCCAGTAACAAACAAGGGAGCTCTGATAAGGCTATAAGAGCTGGTTTTTCAACAGAAACACTACAAAACAGAAGGGACTGGCACAGAATATTCCAAGTAATGCAAAACAAGAACTTTCAACTAAGACTACTCTATCCAGCAAGGCTCTCATTTAAAATGGAAGCTTCCAAGACGAAAGAAGGCTAAAAGAGTACATCTCCACCAAGGTGGCACTGCAAGAAATTCTAAAGGGACTGCTGTAAGACGAAGAAGAAAGAGAGAGGGGAAAACAGGTACAAAAGGAAAAAATGGCAATGAATAAGTACCTGTCAATGATAACATTAAATATAAATGGATTAAATGCTACAATCAAAAGACACAGAGTAGTTGAATGGATAAGAAAACAAGACCAACATATATTCTGTCTTCAAGACACCCATCTCAGAACAAAAGATATACACAGAGTAAAAGTGAAGGGATGAAAAAAATATTCCATGAAAATTGACATGAATAAAAAGTTGGGGTAGCAATGCTTATAGCAGACCAAATAAACTTCAAAATGAACACCATAATGAGAGATCAAGAAGGTCACTACATAATACTTAAGGGATTGATCCAACAAGAGGATATAACTTTTATAAACATATATGCGTCTAACATAGATGTGCCAAAGTATATAAAGAAAATTTTGGAGGACTTTAAGAGATAAGACAGCAATACCGTCATCACAAGGGATTTTAACATTACATTGTCAAGAATGGATAGATGTTCCAAACAAAGAATCAGTAAAAAATATTGCAGAATTGAATGACACTCTAAATCAAATGGGCTTAATTGATATTTATTGAACATTTCACCCCAAAGAAGCAAAATAAACATTCTTCTCAAATGCACATGAATCATTCTCAAAGATAGACTAGGTGGTAGAACACAAAAGAAGGCTTAACAAATTCAAGAAAATTGAAATCCTATCAAGCATCTTCTCAGATCACAATGGCTTGAAAATAGAGATAAACCTCAAGAAAAAACTCAAAAACATTCAAATATATAGAGACTGAATAACATGTTATTAAATAATGAATGGGTTAAAAATGAGGTCAAGGTATAAGTCAGAAAATATATGAAAACAAATGAAAATGAACACAAAACAACCCAAAACCAATGGGACACAGGAAAGGCAGTTCTGAGAGGGAAGTTCATAGTAACACAGGCCTACCTATAAAAGATAGAAACATTCAAATAAATGAAATAATTATCCAGTTTCAAGAACTGGAGAAACAACAACAAACAAAGCCCAGAACGAGGAGAAGAAAGGAAATAATCAAATTCAGAGCAGAACTGAAAGACATAGAAACTAAAAGAACAATTCAAAGGATCAACCAACCCATGAGCTGGTTCTTTGAAAAGATAAACAAAATCAAGACGACTTTCAGCAGACTCATTAAGAAAAAAAGGAGAGGACCCAAATAACATCAGAAATGATAGAGAAGAAATAACAACTGATACCACAGAAATACAAAGGATTGTAAGAAATTACTATAAACAATTATATGCCAAGAAACTTGAAAACCTCAATGAAATGGACAAATTCCTAGAAAAATATAACCTTCCAACACTGAGTGAAGAAGCAGCAGAAAGTCTGAGCAGACTGATAAAAGCTGGTGAGGTTCAAACAGTAATCAAAACACTTCTGGCACACAAAAGCCCTGGACCGTATGGTTTTACAGGAAAGTTTTATAAAACATTTAAGGAAGAGCTAACTTCTCTCTGTCTCAGACTATTCCAAAAAATCCAAGAAGAGGAAAAACTCCCAAACTTTTTTTTTTGAGTCCAGCATCATCCTAATCCCAAAACCAGATAAAGACACAACAAAGAAAGAAAACTACAGGCCAATATTGCTGATGAACATAGACACTAAAATCCTCAATAAAATATTGGCAAACCGCACCCAGCAATACATTAAAAAGATCATCCACCATAATCAAGTGGGATTCATCCCAGGGATGCAAGGATGGTTCAATATTCACAAATCAATAAACGTGATACATCACATAAACAAAAGGAAAGGTAAAAATCACATGATCATCTCAATAGATGCGGAAAAAGCATTTGATAAGGTACAGAACCCATTTATGATAAAAACACTCAGCAGAGTGGGAATAAAGGGGGCATACCTCAACATAATAAAGGCCATTTTTGAAAAACAGCCAACCTCATATTCAATGGGCAAAAACTAAAAGCTTTCCCACTAAGACCAGGAACAAGACAAGGATGTCCACTTTCGCCACTGCTATTCAGCGTAGTATTGGAAGTCTAGCACAGCAGTCAGACAAGAAAGAAGAAAATAAAAGGCATCTAATTTGGAAAGGAGGAAGTAAAACTGTTGTTTGCAAATGACACGATAGTGTATATAAAGAACCCCATAGACTCCACCAAAACTGCTCGACCTAATAAGTGAATTTGGCAAAACAGCAGGATACAAAGTCAATATTCGGAAATTGAAGGCACTTTTGTACACCAACAGTGAAATATCAGAAGCAGAAATCAGGAATAAAATCCCCTTTGCTATAGCAACAAGAATAATAAAGTACCTAGGAATAAACTTAACCAAGGAGGTAAAAGACCTGTAAGCAGAAAACTATACAACACTGAAGATAGAAATTAAAGAACACAGAAATAAATGGAAGCGTATACCATGTTCATGGACTGGAATAATTAACATCATCAAATGTAAAAAAAAAAAAGTGCGTATTACCCAAAGCAATTTATAGATTCAACACAATCCCTATTCAAATACCAATAATGTATTTTACAGACATAGAAAAAACATTTGAAAAATTTATTTGAAGCCCTAAACCACCCTGAATAGCTGCAGCAATTTTGAGAAATAAAAACAAAGTAGGAGGGATCACAATAACTGACATCAAACTATATTACAAGGTGGCTGTATCCAAACAGTCTGATACTGGCATAAGAATGGACACATAGATCAACAGAACAGCATAGAGAGCCCAGAAATAAACCCATGTCTCTATGGTGAATTATTATTTGACAAAGGGGGCAGAAGCATAAAATGGAGTAAAAATAGCCTCTTCAACAAATGGTGTTGGGGGAGCTGGACAGCTACATGCAAAAAATTGAAATTCGACCATCAACTTAGACCATTCACAAAAATAAACTCCAGATGGATAAAAGACTTAAATGTAAGTTGTAACACCATAAAAGTCCTTGAGGAGAACATAGGCAGGAAACTCTCAGATATCCCACACAGCAGTATATTCACCGATAAGTCCCCTAGAAAAAGGGACATAAAGGAAATAATAAACAATTGGGACTTCATCAAACTAAGAAGCTTCTGCATGGGTAAAGGAAACTTCACCAAAATGAAAATGGAGCCAACCATATGGGAAAATATATTTGCCAGTGCTACCTAAGACATGGGTTTGAGCTCCGAAATGTATAAAGAACTCACAGGACTCCACTCCAGGAAGATAAACAATGCAATTAAAAAATGCGCTAAGGACCTGAACAGACACTTCTCCAAGGAGGACATACACAGGACCCAGAGACATACGAAAGGTTGCTCAGCATCACTAGCCATCAGAGAAATGCAAATTAAAACCACAATGAGATACCATTTCACACCAGTCAGACTGCCCATCATAAACAAGTCAACAAACAAGTGCTGGCGAAGTTGTGGAGAAAAGGGAACCCTAATACACTGTTGGTGGGAATGCAGAGTGGTGCAGCCACTGTGGAAAACAGTTTGGAATTTCCTCAGAAAGATAAGAATGGAACTGCCTTTTGACCCAGCGATTCCATTGCTGAGATTTTTACCCAAAGAATCCCAAAACACCAATTCAAAAGAAACTATTCACCCCAATGTTCATAGCAGCACAATTACAATAGCCAAGTGTTGGAAGCACCCTAAGTGCTTATCAGCAGATGAGTGGATTAAAAAACTATGGTACATTTAGGCAATGGAATAGTAAGCAGCAGAAAGAAAGAAAGAGCCACTGCCCTTCGTGACAGCATGGATGGAACCAGAGACCATTATGCTAAGCGAAATAAGCCAGGCAGTGAAAGACAAATACCATATGATCTCACCTATAAGTGGAACCTAATCAGCAAAGCAAGCAGGCAAGGAAAATATGACCAACAACATGGAAAGAGAGAAGGAACCGACAGGGACAGGTGGCGGAGGGAGGGTGGTAGCAGGGAGGGGAAGGGTGAGATCAAGGAACAGGTGTGAAGGACATGCGAAGGAAGCCAAGGTGGGGAAGGAGTGAGGGAGGGAGGTGTGGGTGGATGGGACAGGAGAGAGTAGAGGTGGGTAAATGGAGGCAAATGTATTGGAACAATAAAAAAATTAAAAAAAAAGAATTCTATGGCATTTTTGTACACCATAAATGAACTATTAGAAAAAAACTAAGAAAAAGATCCCAGTGCTATAGCAACAAGAAAAATAAAGTACCTTGGAATAATTTATCCAAGGAGGTAAAAGACCTGTACTTGGAAAACTACAGAACACTGAAGAAAGAAATTGGGGAAGATACAAATAAATGGAAAGATATACCCTGTCTATGGATTGGAAGAGTTATCATCATTAAAATGTCCATACTACCCAAAGCAATCTATTGATTCCCTTCAATTCCTATTAAAATACCAATGGCATCCTTCACAGATGTAGAACAAATATTTCAAAAATTTATAGGGAACCAAAAAAAAGACCCTGAATAGCCATAGCAATCTTGAGAAAGAAGAACAAATTTGGAGGGATCACAATACCTGATATCAAACTATGCTAAAGACCACTCTAATTAAGACATCTGGTACTGTCAAAAGAACAGACACCTACATCAATGGAACAGAATAGAGAGCCCAGAAATAAACCCATGTCTCTATGGTCAATTACTATTTGACAAAGGGAGCATGAGCATATAATGGAGTAAAAATAGCCACTTCTATAAATGGTGTTGGGAGAGCTGGAGTGGTGCATGTAAAAAAATGAAACTAGACCACTAACTTACGGGATATGCCTGAATAAATTAAAAATGGATAAAAGACTTAAATATAAGTCATGATACCACTGTGGTACATCTGTCTACACAATGGAATACTACACAGCAGGAAGAAAGAAGGAACTCCTGTTTTTGTGACAGCATGGATAGAAATGGAGACCATTATGCTAACTGAAATAAGCCAGTTGATTAGACAAGTACCATATGATTTCACTTATAAGAGGAAATCTAATGAGCAAAGTAGACTAATGAGCTAAACAGATCCAGAGACATGGGACCAGAGAATATAATGACAGCTGCCAGATGAAAGGGTGGGAAGGGGGAAATGGTGGAAAGAAGGGGGAATGATTAGTCTGAGAACATGTATGAATGACCCATAGACTTGGACAACAGTGTGGGGATTGTCTCCGGGAATGGGGGATGGGTTGGACAGAGGAGGACAAAAGGGGAAAAAGTTTAAAAACTGTAATTAGAATAAATAAGAATACAAAAAAAGATGTTTTTGACAGTTAAAAGTATTTTTAAAAATTCTATCCTTTGTTCAGACATCATGAAAGGATATTTCAAAACAGCCCTTTAAAACTCTATTTTCCCTGCTCACCCACTTCCATCACACATTCTTGGCTCCCCTCCATCTTTCTTTTCAAGACTTCCCTAGAAAATCCTCTTCCCTAGCACCCAAATCCTTCTGTGTTTCCTTCCCTACCCCCACTTCGTCTCGATTTAGCTTCACAAGAGCCTCAACTAGCCCCCTGGAGAAGGAAAATCTAAGTCCTCAGCCTGCCAGCCTCAGATGAGTGCATGGAAGGTAGAAAGTGGAGAAGGCAGAACTTGCTTCTGTTGCAGGAGGAAGGCTAGAAACACTTGGGTGTCAACATATGCCTTGTCACTTGGCCACCTGTACCCAGTGCTGTGGCGTGGTCTTAACCACAGGCACCCAGAGTGAGGGCCAGCAACTGTGTCTGGAGAAGTGAGGACACCTCACAGAGGAGTTCCCTGAGGTGATCTTAGAGGAGTGCAGTGCATCAGTGTGGCAGAACGAAGCACTTCTGTGCATTAGGGAAAGAAAGATGTTTTCTGTGCCTGGCAGGACAGGAAGAAGCTACATGATGAGGCTAGACAGGTTATTTGCACATGGTGAGTAGAATGAGCTAGCTCTGTATAGAAAAATCTCCTTTTTTGTTTCAGATGCCTCCTTACACCTGCAGATAGGATCATTTGCAAATGCTGCCCCCCACCAAGACCACAAGGGTGGGATCTTTATGGCCCATCTGGAAAACTCTGTCGCCTGAAAACTGCAGACCTAAGCTAGCAGCATCTTTGTTCACAAAGGGGAGTGCTCAGTGTTCATTTCCTTGGTTTCTCAATCAGATAACTTAGGGTTGCAAGTGACAGAAACCTAACTTAAAGGGACCAATGCCCAAAAGAATATTAGTTCATGTAAATGAGTGTCTGTGCGTGGGGAGGTGTGTAGCACTAGCTTCAGGCTTGGACATTGGCAGTGTGACAATTTTAGCAGAAGTCTGTCTGTCTGTCTTCTTTCTCTTTCTCCTCTTGTCCAGACAGATCCTTTTCTTGTGGTGGCAGATGGGCCCCAGTCAGCCTCATGCTTACATCTTATTAACATAGTACCCCCAGGAAAGACTTGTCCTTTTCCAGTCCTTCCTGCAAGAGTCACATGATTGCCCATCCCTGAGCTCTCTGGCCTGGAGGATGGACTCTGCTGTTTGGCCAGTCCTGGCTGATCTGTATTGGGATGGAAGCTGCCCCTCCTACTCAGACCCTGTGAACTGAGAGCAAGGGCTCAGTGGTTCCATTCCAGAAGTGGGAATGGAGAAGACTAGAACATCAAATGTCCCAACATATCACTTCCTTTTCATTTGCTTGTAAGCAGTGAGAACAATGACCTGTACCAGAGATAACGAACATACAATTATTCGAGCTTTTTATGGAGGGTAGAGTGATTTCAGGGGATATAAGTGAAGTAGAAAAAAAAATTAAAATGAAGCCCAGCTTCTTATTGGCTTTTTAGTACCTTGTTTCCTGAGGAGAATTACACAAGAAGAGAACTTGATTGCATCTGATTGCTTGTAAAAGTGTTCAAAAGACTTTTTAATCACACAATTTAGATGGGTAAACAACTAGGAAGTGAGTGCCACCCTCCAAAGTAATAAATAGAATGGAAATCTTCATATTGCATTTTTTTAGGCTTTTGCCATTGCAGCCTCTGTTCATTGCTTAGACTAAGGAAGGGTTGTGTTAACTCGGGACAGATGGCATTTAATACTGACCACACATGAAGACTGGTGGCCCTAGGCTCCAAGTTCAGACAGAAGGCAAGACAGATTTGCTTCCATATGAAATGAGTACCATTAGATTCTACAATGCTTTTGTTTAGGAGTGAAACTGTGTAATTATCTTGGCTAGGTAGATATTGTTACTCTTGGTAATTTTAATAATCATGTTATAGCAGGGCTGTATCATTTCCATAATGCTTTCAGGCACTTCTATGCATTTTATGCTCACAGTCGTGTGCAATAAAGTTTGTTCATCTCCAATTTTACAAATAACAAGTGACTATTGACTCAAGATCACAAAGCTATATTGTACTGGAGCCAACGCTTGAGCATTTGTATTCATACCTTTGACTCAAAATCCAGGCTGTTTTGACCATTCTATAATTTTTTGCCCAATAGTCCTCCTCAGTTTTAAGTGTTGCATTTGGCTTATTTTTAGTGTTTTTAAAATTTTATTTCAGTTTTAGCACAGCTCTTACTGTGTGTGGCAGATTAACGTACTTTTTTTTATTGTTGTTCAAGTACAGTTGTCTCCATTTCCCCCCCACCACTTTCCCCTGCCCCACCCACCCCCACCTCCCACCCTCAATCCTTCCCCACTTTTGCTCTGTCCATGGGTCCTTTATATCACCTCACCTATAAGTGGAACCTAATCAACAAAACAAACAAGCAAGGAAAATATAACCAGAGACATTGAAATGAAGAACAAATTGACAGTATCTAGAGGGGAGGGGCGAGGGTGATGACGGGGGAATGGAGGGGAAGAGTTGTCAAGGAACATGTATAAGCATTGCATTTGTTTATATGCCCGTCAGGAAAGGCATCAGAGTTAAACTGCCCAGTTTTGAGGCTCAGCTCACCTCCTCTACCTAAAGGGGTCCCACCCACTAATCTTCCTCAGCCATCTTTGACCCTCTTCTTTAATTTCCAAAGTATATGCACAAGATGGTCCAATGGTAGAAGGAAGAAAATATTAAACTCAATATTTATTTTTAAATAACTAAACTTCACTAATCTTTAAAAACTTTTTATTTGAAATCTAAAATTATAGGAAATTGCAAAACTAGTACACAGAATTCCTGAGTACCCTCCTCCCAGTTGCACCTAAGGTTAGTATTTCGTAAAATCATTGAATGATCATCAAAATGAGGAAATTAACATTGACACAATATTATCAACTAAATTGTAAATCTAATTAAAAGTCACCAGCTTTCCTACTAATGTCCTTTCTTCCTTCTGGATCCTCTCCAGAATCTCATATTGCATTTAGTTGTCATGTCTCCCAATAGTCTCCAATCTGTGACAATTCCTCAGTCTTTGTCTTCCATGACTGTGACACATTAGCATAGAACTGGCCATTTATTTTATAGAGTGTCCCTCCATGTGGGCTTTTCTGATATTTTTGCGTCATTAGATTGAAGAATGCCTTTTTGACAGGAAGACCACAGATGCTGGGCTCTTTTCAATGCATCATCTCAGGAGGTACATGATACTGACATGTGTTAGTATTGGTGGTGCTGATTTTGACCACTTGTTTAAGGTGCTGTCTGCCAGGTTTCTCCACTCTAAGGTTACTACTTTTCTTTTTGTAATTAATACATATTTTATGAGGTGGCACTTTTGAGATTATGCAAATATCCTGCTTCTCATCATACTTTTGCCCATCAATTTTAGCCTCCATGGATGATTTTTGCTTGTAAAAATTACTGTTGTGACATTTGCTTGGTGAACTTGACTAATATTTTAATAAATAAATTCTCCTTAGTGCTCTTGCTCAAATGTCATATTATATGGTCACATGCCATGATAGTATATGTTTAGAAAATTTTTTCTTTTCCTGTGTCTTTTCACATGCATGCATATTTTTATCCATTTAATATAATAGTTCATGGCCAATTTTATAAATATATTTTTATAAAAAGAAACACAAGAAAGACTCTTCTCAAGCATATCATTGACTTATTGGATTGACTGGAAAATCAAGGAGGCTGGAAAATCAAGGTTGGAACTCCAACGTCATACTGGAGAACCCACAGAGAAGACATTCGTTTTTTATTACCCACTGGAGTCAAATATCCAGCCTTGCCCATTTGACTTGATGCTATTTCACAAGCATTTCTACATTTCTAGTATCAACAGTTACCATTTTTAATACCTGCATCATATCCCACACACTGCAGCTGGATATGTAGGTGTTTCCCAGTTGGATAGGGATGCATTAATGAATATCTTCATGCCCACTGTTTCGGAAGCTTGGCCGCACACCGGAACAACCTTACGAGTTTTAAGAAATACTGATGCAGGTGTCCTCTTCCCAGAGATTCTGCTCTCATAGGTGTGGCTGTGGCCCAAACACAGGGATTTTTTAAAGGTCTCCAGAGTTCCTAGTGTATAGCAAAGGTTGAGAACTACTGGTCTAGAAGCTTCTATGGGATGTGTGACAGTTTTCTTGTACATGAAAAGGAACCCACATATTTACTACTTCCTGTTGACCATAGAAACTTCTGTTTTCTCTCCTCTCCACCTAAACAACACAAACATTCACACTCGGAGGCTTTCACACATGTAGGCAGCCTAACATACCTGTAGAGTATCACCAAATTCTGCTTCTATGAATGGGGTAAATTATGTGACTTTGTTTCTTCTTTGTAAGATGGAGATACATTGTGTCCCCTACCTAGGATCATAGGGATGATTTAAAAAGGTGAAATTCAGACTCTTTCGCACAGCTGTATACCCCTTTTAGAGAACAACCAGGCAATACCTGGTAAAAGGGAAGATTTGCATTCCTGCTTTCTGAGAAGAGTTTCTGGCATAGGACAGTGGTGATGTCCGTGGGCTAAGAAACTGCTAAAGTGATGTTTCTCTGGGGCTGGGTTTATGAAGTCGTGGAGCCATGGTGATGGTTCTCCAAGCCTGGGTTTGATAGGGAGCAGGGGAGGTTATCGGCTTCTCCTCACTGGGACCTACACACTTCTAATGGAGCCATCTCAGCACATGATAATTTCCTTACCAGCTCCTTTGTTTGCTTTCCCTTCTATTTCATTTAAAATTTGTTTTTGGCTTTGTTTTATACACCTGATACCATAGGTTTTGAATTACTTTATGACATCCTAAACATTTGCTCATAAATACCAGATTCCTAAAGAATATTGGAAGGAAGTTAAGTCACCGAGTTAGTGATAAGTTCAAGACTAGACCCGAGGTGTTCTAACACTGTGTACAGTTCTTTTTAGATTCCAAAGCCCTTCATTAATTAAACATGATTGCTGCCATTACTGAGTGCTTACTCTTTCCTGGTACTATGATGAACATTGTACAAGTTTTATTTACTCCTTATGATTTAATCTTTAAGGGGTAGCTTCAGTTTGAAATAAGTGTTCATTTTAAAGTTGAGGAAATGTAGTAATAATTTATTCAGTTCTTACCATGTCCCATGCACTGTTCAAATAGTCTTATTTGAATTCACTTACTATTAACTTATTTGCTCAAAGAGAGGATAAGTAACTTGCCTATTGTCATGCAACCCACAAGCACAGAGCTGGGAATTAAATCCAATCCTATCTGCCTGATGCCCTGGCCAGTTTGCGTTTGATTATTTCCCCTAAAGGCTGATGTTTGATCAGCTCTGTAAGTATCCAGGTGCAGAAGACACAAGGCAGTTTGTTTCATTTCATTCTCAGTCAAGCACTGATCATATTGCCAGGTGAAGTAGCATCTAGGTGGCATTGGTGATTGGTGGCCTCTGATATCATACTTACTTGTCTCTTTACAGTGCCTGCAATGTCAATCAGTATTGTAAGTGCAATCAGTATTTTATGAAGTTAGGTTTATGAATAAAAAAATCAAATAGAACAGCCTTTTCTTAACAACATTAACACCAAGGTGGTGTTCATTTTCACCCCTGGGGAGACTGTACCCTTGAAGGCAAACTAGCTTCAATAGTTGTCCCAGAGCTTCTGTAGTTAAACCTGGGCCTGTGATGCAAAGCAGCTCAGCTCCTTGTTTATTATTCACAGTGAAGATGTTTATTTTCAGGGGTGCTGCTAGATGGATTTTATAAATGTGATTCCAGGTCTCTAATTTAATCTTGTATGTTTAACACTGGGGTCTTTATTCTGGCCTCTGGAACATTTCTGTGACTTTGCAGAGCCCAAGGACTCACTCTGTGCCTAGTTAATTTCCCGCAAATGGAAATGTTTCCAAAGAATTAATGCCCAGCCCTGTCACAAGGTGGTCCTTTCCTCCTCAGGCCACTGAGCTCCTGCGTGCTGAGTGTCCACCTCCTTCTGGGGGCAGCTTCCTGAGGCATGTTGCTCAGTGGGTAGATCAGCATGGTGAGCACCAGTGTCTTGCAGCACTGATTTCCATGCCCCTTGGGAAGCAGATTAGGGTAAATGATGGATGCTGAAATCGGTTTTGACAGAATCTCTAATCCCTTTCCTAATTGAAAGCTGTTTTTGGAGGTGGTTCTTCATGGTGCCTCTTGTAGGAATTCAGTGTTCATCCCCCTCTGAGCCTTTGAAGCTTTCTTTTCCTATTGGCACATGCCATTGTGGACTCTGGCTACTAAGCCGTGAGGACAGCACATAGGAGAGGCGGTCTGGCCAGAACTGATCTCTAACCCAGAAAAGAAGATGCAGGTCTCTTCTCTATGAGTGGGAATGGATTCTCTGGCATTAACGGTCACTTGTTAGTGTTAGGTCAGCAGTAAGAAGGTGAAGTAAAGAAAGAAGACAGAAGGGTGGGAGCAGAACCTATTTTCTTTTTCCACGATTGATTACTGTTTGTCTTCAAAGTGCCTTCCAGATCGGCAGATGACATGAACAGAAAGTGCGGACAGGCTGAATCCACATGCAAGTGGAGATATTAAAAATGCAGTTCAGCAGCAGTGAAAGCAGTGCAAGTGAAACAAAAAGGAGATATCATTTTAACTATCAAATTAACAATGTAATTTTTGTTTTTATTTTTTTATTTGTTTGTTTTACTTGCCAATGACAATATTTATTTAGTGTTGAAGGTTGATAAATAACAGACACTTTTACTGCTATTGGAGATCAACATCGGTTCAAATTTTCTGAGAAAATATTATCAAGAGCCGAAAGAAAAATTTGTGCCCTTGGACTCAATGATTTTATTTCCAGGAGTCCTTACTAAGAACATAATTTTGTTTAAAAGAAGAAGAAATTCTGTCACTTAGGTATTTATAACAATGAGATTTTTTTCATAATTGGAAATATCTAGCAATAAGGTTGAGAAATATTCTAGTAATAAGGGACTGGAATATTAATATGTTAAAATACTGTAGCCATTAAACATGATATTTACTAAGATTTTTATGATATAGGATATGCTTATAATATATTGATTTGAAAGATGTATGTTTGTTTCTTATTTTTTTAAAAAATAATACATACACATAGGGGAAAAAGCAGAAAGGAAATATACCAAAGTGTTAAGGATGGTTGTGTCTGGGAAGTAAAGTTTTTTCCCTTAAAAAAACTATTCTGTGTATACTTAGCGTGTTTAATTCTGTTTAGCATTTATTTAACCAATTAATGTTGATTTTGTCAATTGTATTATGAGCACTAATTTATTATAGCTCTATTTGCCTGAGAAGTATTTTTATTTTTACATATACATAAATTTATTACAATATGGAGAGTTGTTTTCTCAGGGCTGTCGCTAGACTGGGAGTTTCTGCTGAAGAGGACGAATAAACCTGCCTGTACATTCCAGAACATGAACTCTGCTTGCCGGAAGGAGCATGATGGAAAATCATTCTGTCATTATTCATGGTCTTATGAAAACTCTGGACTCATGATACCTGGAAAAGGGCTTATATTAAATGGTGTAGAAGTGCCCTGAAATGCCAAGGAAATCTATAAACAATGTGCATTGAAAATGCAAGAACTACACAGAGTGACTTTCATATTTAGGTGGAGGGATACTTGTTTTTAAAATAAGGAAGGAAGGAAGGTCAGGAAAAAGGCAGGAAGAAAGGAAGGGGGAGAGAGAGGAGAATAATTTTCCTGGTACATTCTTTGTGTTATACCTTGGTTTTAGGTGATTGTTTTTAGACATTCTGGACTTTGTTTTGAAACTAAGAGTTAAGTGGGTCCCTGATTTTAGTTCTCACTGTAGATTGTGAATGTCACTGAGGTGGTACCTAGTAGCACAGAGAGGAAATCACTGTGGCATTTCAAAAGAGCTTGTTCTTGTGAATGTTCATCTGGGCTCTGGGCTTAGCTCTAACCTTGGATGACCCTCAACTGCTTGTGTCTCCATTCCCTCATCCAATAGTTAGTGATTTGAAAAATGATCTTTGAGGTCCCTTAACTTCCAGTTATTTTTATTCCTCAATAGGAATTATCTGGACATCATTTGAACTTTCCAAGAGAAGAATCCAAGCCTTTTTCTGCTTGTAAGCATGGGTTAGCATGCTTCTCTTGGCATAAGTAAAACTTCCATGGATTGTGCTTGGGTGCCTGATCAAGCAGAGTCACCTCATGAACATCTTTCTTGAGAAGCTGGAAGAGGTTTTGATAGCTCCACAAATAGAGGTGAAAATGAATTGGCTGTCATATCTTGTGCAGTGGCTTGTCACAATTAATCCCAATAGCTCCCCTGAGAGGTAGGTTTACCTATTACATTTAATCCTTCAACAACATGGGTGGAACTCTGCAGGCCCACTTATATGCAGATTTTTTTCAATAAATAGCTCTGTTGTTTTTGATCCTCAGTTGGGAGTCCACAGATGTAGAGGACCTCAGGTATTCATTGATCCACTCACCATTTTATCAATATGTAGGAGACATGAGCTTCCATGGATTTTGGTAGAGGTGGGAATGTTTGGAACCAATCCATCACAGATACCCAGGATAGTTGTTTTTGGGAGAGCCAAAAGTTATTTACAGATTTCTAATTCTGAGTGTGGGGGCTAGTACCCTTAAACCCAGAGTTGTTCAGGAGTCAACTGTATCCCCATTTTACAGAGGTCTAGAGAGACTAGGGAACAATGGAAAAATCACACAACTGGTAGGTGTCAGAGTCAGAGTTGAGTCTGGATTTTGTTGACTTGAAGACCTGTATACTTAATCCTCATCCATGTTCTTTCTAACTGTTCTTTTACTACCAAAGTCAATGACATTCACAAAACATCCCAACCTCAATTAACTCAGAACAATAATACAAAAATGACAGTCATTGGCAGCAATATGTCTAAGATTTGTTTGGCCCATATAGGTTTTCTTGACGAAATGGATTAGTTGCTAATGTTCACAAATTGGCAGTTTCACACTGAGCTCACAACATTGCAAGACTGATTAGAATTTATTCACTGGTGCTTCTTTCAGGTGAGGTGTTTGCTGTGCAGTTTGCTGCTAACTCCATGTGACCTGTCTCTTTTGCATTAGTTTCAGGTTGCAAAAAAAAAATCAACTTTTTAGATAATGCAAAAATGGAACAGTTAGCTCCTAAGTGATTATAATCCAACCATAGCTACAATAGAATTGAAAGTGCTACAGATGTAAATACCTCTCCCTTTCTCCTTTAAAACTAACTGAATATCATGTCTGAAAATAAAATGTGCAGAACAATGAACTATCAGGTATACAGTGTACAAAAGGAGTCTCATATTTACAAAAGGCTTTACCAGAATATTTCCAAAAGTGATGAACTCATTTAAATTATGATACTTCTATGAAGATTCTGAATCTAGTGTACTTCCTAGAGATGTCTCAGATACAAAGAGCGAAGTCCACCTGTATTTAAATAGCTTTTATCTGCTCAGGGTGCCACAGCCGCTATGGCAGTGTCAGGGACGGAAGGGTTGCGGTGTATATAGGTTTAGCGTTGCTTGTTGTTTGGGGAGCCTGAGAAGTTTGTATGTAAGCTGTGGCTCCTACATGTACTGGCTGCCTACAGTTGGGACACCTGATTAACCTCTCTGAGCCTCAGTTTCTTTTTTTGGAAAATGGAATTTTTTTGAGGATGAAAGGATATGTGTGTGTGGAAGAATATATATACACATATATCCATTATTAATTTATATGTTTATATATTTTTATCTGCGTCATTTAAATATGATGTCTGGCCATTGAAACAAAGTGTCTTATTATAGCTATTATTATTTTTCTCTTTATGGTAATATTTGAGAAACTTTTTTTTAATATCTCTTGATCCTGACCTGAGTACTTCTGAACATTCCTTTTTTTTAAATAAAGGTTTTATTTATTTATCTTTAGAGAGAGGAGAAGGGAGGGAGAAAGAGGAGAGAAACACCAATCAGTTGCCTCTCACATGTCCCCAACTGGGGTCATGACCTGCAACCTAGGCAGTGCCGTAACCAGGAATCAAACCAATGACCTTTCAGTTTGCAGGACACCCAACACTCTGAGCCACACCAGTCAGGGCATTTTTTTCTTTAGAATCCTTAGGATGTCTGAGAGAATAAGCCACAATATAGGCGATTTACCTTCTGGTGCAAGCAAGCAGGAATAATGACCTGGGTTTAGAAAGAAGGACTCATTTGTGAACAGTTCCCCAGATTCGGTGTTTGGGAGTAACGCCAACCCTGGTGAGGCTGCTTGCGGCCGGGGGCTGGATCCGTCGAGGGCAGCCCCCCTGAAACAGGCTCACTTCCCTCCATGTTGTTACCCATGAGTTGACCACACATCACCTCTGTGCAGAGAGTCAGTGCCAAGCCTCAGTTTCCTCATCTGTGAAATGGAAAAATAATGACTATCTCATGGAGTTGTTCTGAACATTTTTGTAAAGCACTTAGCTAGTTGCCTAGCACATGTAGATGCTCAGTAAATTGATAGATGTGTATATCTGATGGGGATACCCTTAGCAAAGAATACAGAGATGGTTTCTGTATGACCAAATGAAATCATTAGCTTTCTATAGGGTTTTGGGTGTTAGTCCTACTCATGAGTTATCAGGCATTTCTTTGATTGGCACAATAGATGGAACATGAACTGCCTAGGTATAGATCTGTGGGAACTCCACAGGTGGTTCTCATTTTGCTCTTCCTCCTTCTTTTGTCCAATATTTGCTTCATACAAACCTCACAAAAATGCCATGACATTAAATTGTGTAAAACCCCTTTTACTGTGTAAGAACTTAGGGCATTCTTGTTTTAAAACAAAGTCACTCCGGACACATTTGAGTTCTATTTCGTTGATTTTGTTTTTTAAAATGATGGTATTCCAAGTCTTTTCTATTCAGGTCAGTTAAATATTTTCTAAGATGGAGCCTCTCTCTCCAGCACATTCCTCAGTGCTTTTTAGGGACAGCTTAGATAACTTTTGTCATGATGTCTGGCACATTGGAATCATGGCCCCATTATTTTGGTCAAATGGATAGCTACAAATACCTACGTGTAGATAACTTTCAGGTGAGTATATTTTTCTAATGTTCAAAGAAAGCAGGAGAGTCCAGGGATTTGAGTATAAATTCTTAAGTTAGACCATCTTGGGTAACATGCCAGCTATACTTATTACAATAGCTATGTGACTTCAGCAAGCTTAACTCTCTGGGCCTCAGTTTCTACATCTATAAAATGAGAAAGTAATTTATATCTTAAGGGATCATGATGAGGGTAAGTTACTTTTGTAGACTCTATTACTTTCACAAATATTTGTCTGCCCTAGACCCCAGAAGACTTCTCAGGCATGAGCATTTCATATGCTTTGGCTAAAGAATTGTGAGCAAAAGGACATGTGTCACTTCCGGGAATGGTTTGCCATGTTTTCCTTTCACCCAGCCATGAGACTGGCACTGCTGCTGATAGAGGGTACTCCTTCCACCTGGACTCAGGCCTGGAGACCATGGGGCAGAGCCAGAGCCAATGGGTATGCAGGATAAAGCTACAGCCACACCTTTGTGATTGGAGCCAGTGAGCTACTTGGATCATTGGTTATGGCGGCATGACCTCTCCTATCCCTACTAATGTGTGTAAAACCCTTAGCTTGATGCCCAGCAAGAAATAAGTGTTCAACCAACATTAGCCTGCCTCCTCACCTTGTATTTTTTCAGTTGCTGGCCCCAGTGTTTGGCTAATTAAAAAAAAAATTCTTCAGTCTTTTGCTATCATTACATTAAGACATGGTAATGTCACTGAATTGGCCAGTTTGCTCCTGAAGTTCAAGAATAGAACAATCAAAGATTATGAGGAAAGTTGCATTTATTTAAAAAACATATATACCAGTATTCTTGGTCAAGGGTTGGTAACCACAGGTGAGGGCCAAACCTGGCTCACTGCCTATTTTTGTAAGACCTGTGAGCTCAGAACAGCTTTTACATTTGGGAATGGTTAGAAAAATAAGGATACTATTTAATGACATGTGAAATTCAAATTTCAGTAACCATAAAGTTTTGTTCAATCACAGCCACACTGTTTTGGTCATGTATTATCTGTGACTATTTATCCAAGCTATGCTACTATTTGGTTTCAGTGTCTTAATCTGTAGAGACTGTGGGATTATTTTAAAGGCCTAAGAAACCACATATATGACAAAGCATTGAAAAGAATCAGAATCTAGCATACACACTTAAGTGAGGAAATCCTATATAATAGAAGGTATCATTGGAAACTTTTTGTGCTTGTTGCTTTAACATGTGCCTGGAAAAATTACTAGAAATATATGTAGTACATAAATATATATTCCTAATATATAAGTATATATATTTATAGTATACATATAAAATAAAATCCTAAGAGAGGTGATCTCAGTATTGGGATTATGGATAATTTTTATGTTATATAAAACCTGTGCCTTTGGATGTTTTCTTTTTGAGTTGTATGCATTGAGCACATAATTTAAGAAGTTATTTTAAAATAGTAAAAGAATAAGAATGTATGATACAGAAATCAGAAACAACCCCATGTAACAGTGCCCCAGGTCTCCTGAGCCCTGGTCCTGCATTGCACTGGGAAGGAAGAAGAGGCTCCGGGCCACAGAGTATCTCTTGTGGGCCCCATTCCATTTATGTGCCGCCTGGAAACAGAAATAGGCTGTCCTTTCCATATTTCTTCAGTCTTGGCACCTGAGCCTTGTGTCACCTATGTGCTTTGGAGATTCTACTCAGAATTTGCAGCTTCCCTAGAACCCCCAGGGCTCCCAGATGCTACATGACCTGTGTGCTCAGCAATGTCTGGCAGACACACTCACTCTAACTTCTGAAACTACTCCAGGCCAGCTCTGACTTTTAAGAGCCTCCCTCTAGGACAGCGATTTTCAACATTTTTCACCTCATGGCACACATAAACTAATTACTAAAATTCTGCGGCACACCAAAAAATATTTTCTATTTTTTGCCAATCTGACAAAAAAAATTGGTATAACTTTGATTCATTCACACTGGACAATCTAAGGGAAAAGAGTTCAGTGTCCCTGACTAAATAGTCAGTTATTGTATGTTTAAAAATTCTTGCGACACACTGGTTGAAAATCGCTGCCCTAGGACTCGTAGCCAGGACAGTGAAGTCCCTGAAAACTTTGGCTTTGAACATCAAATGTGCGTCCACAGAGGCATCATATGGAGAGCTGAAAGGGGTCATGGTGTGGACTTCTCTGAGGGAGCAGCTTTCCCCACTAGTGGATGAGCCTGGACTTCAGGAGAAGCATGTTGGTTGTCCATCTTGCTCAGCCCTGGACTTATCACTCCCACGCAGGCAGCCTCCTCAGCCTCCAGGAGCTACCCTTTGTGAAAGCAGTATTGTTTGGAGCTTCCAAGATGAATGTAGCTTATACAATTCCTCCTTTGTTCTCCAGGGCTTAGCCAGATCAGATGCTGTCCAGAAGGTATCTCAGCAGGTGTCCTTCGATGTGTGTGCTTTATTTAGGCTTCCTCAGGCTATAGCATTTAGTGAATAGACTAGATGGAAAATGTGGCAGCCAGTAAAAAAAAATAAATAAATAAAGAGTAGTGTATGTTGTTCAAATCCACTACAGCAGCAGTCCCCAACGTTTGGTACTGGGGACTGGTTCTCTCATTCCCTTGCCCACCACTCACCTCCGGCTGTGCAGCCAGTTCCTAACAGGCCAGAGGTTGGGGACCCCTGCATTAGAGAGAAACTGATTCACCACTGCACACATTTGGTCACACTGTGCTTTCTTCACAGGATAAAAGACAGGCAGAGGTGATATAACTCTGTGGTTAATCACTTAGATCGGAGTCACACGCACCTGCATTCTGGTCTTGGTGCTGCCGTAAACTGGCTGGGTGCCCTTGGACATGGCTCTTAACCCAGTATATTTTGCTTTCCTCGTTGGTAAAAGGAAGATGTAAAAGAGCACCTAGTTCAGGGCATTAGGTACAATAATGAGGCGTTGTGGTGTGCTGCATCATGTGGCATGTGGAACACAGTAAGTTGTGGCACATTTAGCCTGTGGAGCAGATGCAAAATCTGTTATGCATTTGAGTATTGTTTGCTTTCTAAGTTTAAGAAACTGTAATGCCCAACATTGAATTTGGGGATAATTACATCTTTCCAAATTGCTATTTATTTGAAATATTTTTCTTAAGTTTAAAACTTTCTGCCATTCTATTTCACCAAGGGAGTAAGAATAATAGTAATAATCATCATTATAATAACAGCAAATACTCAAAACCAAGCATTGTACTAAGCACTTTAGTCCTTTAGTCCTCACAATAAACCTATGAAGTTGGAACTTTTATTAACCTCATTTTGTAGATTAGGAAAGTGAGGCACAAAGAGTTTTAAGTAATTTGCCCAACATTATGCAATTAATAAATGGTGGATATGGGATTCTGTTACAGACCACCTGGTTCTGGACTGCTGCCTCTTACCCCACCATGTGAAACAATTACCAGGTAGCAACTGCTGGACATTTTCAAAATTGAATCTAGCCTGCTCCTTTAAGAACTAGACGTAATAGTTGGGCATATTCAAGCAAGGTTTCACTCTGGCCTTGGAAAGAAATGAATCACACTTATTCCTTGAATGCTTGAAAAAACAAAACAAACTTTCACCAGATTTATGAAATGCCAAACAAAAGAATCATATTTTTTCTTGTGTAGGAAGATAAACTAACTCTCTCCAGGTACCTCAAGACAATAATTAAATGAGTTACTCAGTTGAGAAGTATACATACCTTTCTGCATCTAAATCTTTGTGCTTTATTTCTCAACCTGTCAGGAGTGAAGGATTTCACTAGCTAATTCTCTAAGGCAGAGTATCTCAACCTCAGCACCACTGACATTTTGGGTCAGATAATTCTTTGTTGTGGGGTCTGTCCTGTGCATTGTAGGATGTTTAGCAGCATCCCTGGCTTCTGGATGACCCTCTAGGTGCCTTTAGAATCTTCCCTTTCTAGTTGGTGAACAAAAATTGTCTGCAGATAATTCCACATGTCCCCTGGGAAGCAAAATGGACTTTAGTTGAGAACTACCCTCTCTAAGTTCCCACTAAAACTGTCTTGGAATTCGAGTTCCATCACTTGCACGGGAGGGCAATGTGACCATGAACATGTCTTATTAACCCTCTCAGCTTCAGTTTTCTCACCTGTGTTTAGAAGGGCATGCTAATCTCTTCCTGTAGATGACTGGGAGGCTGGAATGAGAAAACCCAATTAAATCATAATGGATGGTTACTACATATATATGCTTTAAAAAAGAAAACTGTTCTTTTCCTTCCAGCTCCAAAATTCAACAATTCTAATCATAATTATAGTTCTTAGTTTCACTCCAGATGCTAACATATGTATGTGATAAATCACAATTTATATTTCTCTGGAAGAAAACTCTTGGGAATGAAAATTGAGACTAATCTTTCTCCTTTTTCTTTTTCCCCTGCATTTATGTATTCCTTTCATTTTCTTCTAACTAATACAGAAAAGTATTTTATATTATTCCTTATAAAGAATTGATTCAAAGAAGATTAAGCCCAACTCTTCACACGCAGTTGAGAGGAAAAGAGATTTGTTAGCTATAAGAAAGAACTCTCAGACAAAGGTATCCAACAGTAGGAGTTCATTGGCGGAGCAGGTGATACATTGCCTTTCTTGGAGACTGGTGAAACCTAGAAAACTGTTGATCCAGGACGGTCTGCAGCAAGACTTCTAAATTTGGAAAACATCTAAACCTTGCATGTTTGCCCTCAACAGTCTGCAGGCTCTGCTCCTGGTTTGAGTTTCTAAGAAAGGCTCTGGGACAATTCAACAAGTGTCTTTCATCCTTCCCCAGCGGTTCTGCCCTCTCCTTTCCCTTTCCTCTGTCACCACACTCTAAAAGAAGAGTCCGAGAAACAGCAGGCTGAATTTTAGCACTTATTACCTCAATGGAGGCAGAAACAAAAACAAAAAATAGTTTTTCTAACTTTTATCAGCAATTAGCTGTGCTTTGAACATGGTTCTATGGTTCTTCAACAGCCAGAACACACCTAGGTTAACACTGTACTGAATCAGCCCTCCAGCTTCTTAAAAAGACAAATTCTTGGGCACTGCACCTGGTTTTCTAATTCAGGAAGTTTGGGAGGTGCTGGCTAACTGTATTAAACATGCGTACAGGACCCTAGCGCATGGCTCCTTCTGAAGTTCTCTGATTCTTCACTTAGTCACCTCCTTCTAACTTCAGGTCTCATCCATTATCACCCCTTTCGGTAGGCCTTACCTGACCACACCCATTCAAAATCCATGCCTCACTCACCATTATTTTAATCTCGGACTCTTGACTACCTCCTTCATAGTCTGAGGAACTTTCTAGTCATTTCATTTGTTGGTTTATTTGTGTTCTGTTGCACTCTCACTATAATGTAAAAACCAAGCAGGAAGACGCAAGTTTGTTTTTTTCAGCACCTAGTTCAGCGCCTACCACATAGTTTATGCTCAGGAAATGCCTGTAGGATAAAAGAATAAATGATAAATGAATAGGAGAATGTGTCTGTTTGCTTATTTTTTCATCAACATATCCATGGCCCAGTGCTGACAGATCCTGTAGGTAGAACATGAGCTGAGTACCTGAAGGGACGAGGAGTAGAATGATATTATGTAGGATGTGTGCAAGTATTTTAATTTATCCAGAGCACTTGAACTGATTTTGCTTTTGGACACAGTGAGTTGTGTAATTATATAACTTTTTCTTTTCCACATTGGCTGCTGCAAACTTAGAGCCAAATTTGTGGCCCATACGTCTTTTTGATATGCAATTCAGCCTCCTTTTTGGATCCATTTCACATCCCCGTCCTCATTTCTTGTTGCCTTTTGTTCCTATTTTTAATACATGCCATCTTGTATTTCCTGTCTTCTCATAAGCTGCCTTAAAATCTCCCTGAAACAAGACAAAGTATAAATCAATCAATGTATTAAAATGTGAAGAGAAAGCTTAGAGGTATAAATAATGTGTTTCTTGCACAAGAGGGTTAGATATTTCCAGAAAACTTCAGTAAGCTCCAGGGTGTGGGGAGCAGAGGTGCGAGCCTTCTTCAGGGGCCACATGAACACTTAGTAGGCACAGAAAATATGAATTCAGTTAGATTAATAAAGGGGGAGTTTAGTTTAGGTGACTGGTGATTTTGCCTGTTTTGACTACACACTGGAGCTGTAGACCTTGTACTGTTTTTCCCGTTATCTCCCTTCTTTAGAAAGATCATGTAATTTTCAAAATAACAAGGAGTCACCTACTCTGCCCTCTCTGAAAGGTTCTCCCGAATCTTAGCATCACTTGCTCTTACTGAATGCTCAGCTGACCAAGACAGGTTTGGGGTGAACAGGGGAATGCTGTTTCTTCACTCCATCTACTGCTGCATCTGTTTATAGGGCCTTCAGATTCAGAGCTGGTCTGGGAGGGGAATCAAAATCATGTTCTGCATGCGGGGGCTTTGTACATGAAAGGCCTGATATGGTGCTGCGCTCATCCTTCTCATGGCTCCAAATACTCTATATACCCGAGGCAGGAAGCTGTGAATCTCCAGTCCAGACCTCACACTTGCATATTCAGCACTGAGGTCATTGTTGACTCTTCTCTTTCTCTTACATCTCACACCAGTGCACCAGGCAGTGCTCTGGGCTCTACCTTGAAAACAGGAGACTGACTCTTCCCACCACCACCACCCCAATTCTAGTCACTGTTGTGTCCCTTCTGGATTCCACCTATAGCATCCCTTCTTTCCCAGCCTCCAGCGGGATCTTTGAAAAAACCTAAGTCTGGTCTCTATTCAGAACTTTCCAGTGGCTCCCCAATCTCCTCCAATCTAAAAGCCAAAGTCCTTCAATGGCCTTTGAGTCACCCTGTGATCAACAGTATCTACCCCCCACCTGGAGCACCTCCCAGTTCTCATTTACCACGATATTCTCTCAGGCTCACTACCTCAGCCACACCAGGCTCTTGGCTGTGTCTTGAACATGTTCCACCTGCTCCTGCTTCATGACCTTTGCATCAGATGGCCCTTTTGCTTGGACAACCTTTACTTCCTTAATGTGAGTGCTTGGTCTACCTGGACAATCTATTTAAAATTATTCTGTTCCTCTCCAGGATTCCCAGTCTCTCTAGTATACTGTTTTTCTTTTATGCAAGTCACCTTCTAACACAATGTATAATTTACTTATTTATTTGGTCTATTTGTCTGTCTGCCCTTCTTCCACCCTGCACTAAATGTAAGGGCAGGAATCTTTGTTTTATTCACTGAAGTATCCCATGGGTCTAGAACAGTGCCTGACACGGTAGAGTCTCAGTGGTCATTGCTGAGTTAATCAGTGAAGCACTGTCTCTTCTCAAGTGAGAGTATTTTTCTTCTCTTACCATCATTTAACTTGGAGCACTGTCTTATTTTAGGAAACACCCTAGAAAGGCTTAATTACATTGATTAAACTGGGGCAAAATTGTTTGTGGCTGAACAGCACCCCCTGTGAACCTTGCATAATTCTTTAGTAACCTCTCTTCTGGAGCCTCCTGGATCCATCTGGAAACCATTCCTACAAGCATCCATCGTATATAATAGATCATTCTTTTCCTTTTTAATATGAGTCTGGCTCCCCAGAGACTTCAGTCAGCATCGATATGGATTTCTTATCTCTCTTGCTTCATTAAGAGTGTACATATTTTGTTGCCAATTCTACGGTCCTCTACAGTGCCGTTTGTTTCAGCAAAAGACAGTGTTTGCCAAATGATTTGTCAGCATATGTTATAAAGCCACACAGGCACTCTTTTTGTAATTGGCAAATACTGATCCCAATTAGTGACAGATTAAAGACCAAGAAGGAAAATCGGCATAGCTTTATTCAAAAGAATTTAGAGGGTTGATGTAAAGGTGTAGGAGTGGGGTGGGGAGGAAGAGGAGAAAGCAAGGCAGAGTGTGAAAAAGGAGCTGACTATGAGTGATGGAGTAAAATTCTGGAACCAAGGAAACAGGGATTTACAATTAGAACCATAGGTCCAAGCTATCTTCTCAACTCCTAGCATCCTTCAACATAATAACCTTTTCAAAGTCAACTGGTCTTATGCATCATCAACTTTTGGCTTTGCAAAATGGCAGGGACCAGTGCGGACCTCTCACGGAAGACGAGTCCTGCTTTGTGCCATGCTGAGCCCCCAGGGAGGCAGTGAGCGGGGATGTGTCAGCTTGTGGAAGGAGGCCCTATCTGCTGAGGCTGGCAGCCACTTATGAACTCGGCAGCTTGAAATTCTGGCTGCCTTTAGAAGTGACTCACCTACATACCACCGGAGTGCATTAGGCAAGCTTGGCCTCTTCTCCAAGAATAAATATTTGACCTCTTGATGTTCTCCAGGCATCTTCCTAATTAGGAAACTCAGACAGATCTCTAAGAACAAAACCAAACATGGCTTCTCAGTGCTGGGCAGACCTTTCTTCCCTTGTGTTAAGTACCTGAACACACAGCACCTGGTCCTTGGTGTCTGGGAGACAGCTTAGATTCACCATCAGTGACAAAATTTAATAGTGGCATTGTGGTTGTTTCCATTAGAAGAAAAGAACTTCCCTTATCAAAACCAAATATTTATCTAGTAAACAGTTTGCTTAATTTGGCACTCTTTTGGCAATGTTAGTGCTTGGAGGACAGACAAATATATCTTTTCAGGTGCTGAGGTTGCTAATGGGCTAAATAAATAGTTCCAAAAAGGATGCATTTTCTGCCATTCTGCATGCCAGGGAGTGGAGCACAGGTATCATGGAAATGCCCCCTTGTTCCTCTGAAGCTCTTGTGTGGCCTGTTACTCAGAATGTTTTGAAATTGAGTGAACTTAAGAATTCACAAGTGTTAGATAAGGGCAGGATTTTAAACTTTTATGATGCAGCTATGAGGCTCCCAAACTAGAGACACTAAAATACTTACCCTGTCGTGCTGTGTAGTTTGGAGCCCAGACTTCTTGAGTTCAAGTTACTGTTCCTTAGCTAACGGTTTTCCAAAGGTGAAAACTGCCTCCCCTGCCGCCACACGCTCACCTCCACTCATGTCCACAGGAAGATACCTTACCTTAAGGATTCCTCAGGAGATGAAGAAGGAGCATGGGGAGCTGGGCTGAAAAATTCCAAATGGCTTTTGAATCAAGTGAGTTTTGTCTGCCCGACTGTCGAGGTTTCTTCCCCACACCCCACTTGCACACTAAGTCCAGGCTTAAGATGCAATAGGCAGTCTGCAGTGGCACCGCCAGTAGAAAGGCTTCCCTGCACAGTCCTTAATTATTGGCCCAGAAGTATATTCTGCATGTTGGGTAGGACAATTCTAGTAGAAGACGGATGAGAAACAAGCTGTTTTCTGTGGTTAATAATGTCATATCTATCTTTGGATAGCATCTGATTACAGCCATGTATATTATTTAAAAGGTTCTTTAAAAAAACATGACCACAGAGGGAAATGGTGTAGCTTTCTCCTCCTGCTGTCTGCAGATAATGTTTTAATGATGGCACATGTGAAAACGTGTTGTTTTCTGACAAAACTTGTCAAAACTAATAAGGCAATTTTTTATCCTATGGCAACTCCACTTAAATAACCCAGGCCTGCTCTGAATTTTTAGACCTTGTTATTCTTTTTTCCCTATCCTATTCAAGACCTACTTGGGATGAATCAGAACTACTGTCCATAGAAGGAAATTATTACTATTTAAGTAGCTAGGTTCATTTTTAAAAAAATCCTCACTCAAGAATATATTTATTGACTTTAGACTGAGAGGAGGTGGGTGGAGTGGGGAGAGAGAGAGACAGGAACATCTATCAGTCACCTTCTCGTGCACCCCGACCAGGGATCAAACCTGCAGCCTAGGTAGGTGCCCTGACTGGGGATCGAACCCGCATCCTAGGCATGTGCCTTGACAGGGGTCGAACCTGTAATCTTTTGGTATGTAGGACTACACCCCAACTGAGCCACCTGACCAGGGTGCTATGTTCATTTTTATGGAAGGGGGTTTAAAACACAAATAGTTTCCAAGTATGCTGGAGGGTCTGTGTCTAGAGATGGACGAGAGGTAAACAGGGTCTCCTTGGAGCTGCCATTGTTCTAGAAACCCAGAACCATGCCCTTTGTAGGTGCCCAGCTGGGGCTGAGTGGACTACGAGGTGGAAGGCATTCCTACCTGTCAGAATGCACCCATGGAGGGCTCCAGTTCTGCACCTTCCCCAACTGGGTTTTGACCCACTTTGGCTTAACAAAGCTCTAAAGCAAGGGTGAGCAAACTACAAGCCAAATCTGGCTCACCGCTGTTTCTGTAAGTAAAGTTTTATTGGAACACAGCCATGTGATTTGTTCAGCTGCTGTCTGTGGCTGCTTTCCCTCTGCAAAGGCAGAGTCAAAGAGCTGTGACAGAATCACATGACCTGCAAAGCCAAAAATATTTACTATTGAGTTCCTTTCAGAAAGAGTTTGCCAACTATGATGGGTATTAACAGAGCTCATGATTTTCAATGGGCATTGCTGCTGATGGCCTTCAGTGGGACAAATCCTCTGCAATAGCATACAGAATACTTATATGTGTGTGTGCCCACATAGGATTTTCCAGATAGAGAGTGTGCATACATTACATTAGTTTTCCTGCAGTGTCTCTGATTCTAACATGAGCATCCTTAACTTAAAAGGATATGCAAACTTTACCTGGGTTTACAGGCTTGACCTCTGCTTTCCCTTAACTCTTTTTTTAGCCTAAACACTTTAAGAACCTGATAATTAATTGATCTGAAAAATAAATTGTATCTGAAGTATGAATGTCTAATAGGGAAGTGTTTTGCTCCAGGGGAAGAGTAGTTTTATTTTAACCGGGGCCTTTTGTTTCAGAACCTTAAGGTATATGTCATAAGGGGAACATGAGAAACTGAGTCAAAGGTGGCATGGGAGAGGGGACGCTGGGGGTCAGGAAGATGTTGGCTGGAGACAAGTGGAATGTTTCTACTTCTGTTTAAAGTGACAGTAAAGGTCTTTCTGGCCAAATAAGACCATAAAACCATAACAATAGATATTCCCTAACAATGTACAACGCAGTATGCTCTGTACACTTAATGAAATACCTTACTTCGTTCCCATCGTTCCCCTACAAACCAGTGTCAGCACAAAGTGCACATGACATAATTGTTAGTGATCACAGGTAGCACCCTCAGCCTCACCATCCCCATCATCCCCTGAGGAAACTGAGGTTCAGGCTTGTCCAAGATTTTCCAGTTCCTAAGTCACAGAGGGAGAGCTGGATGTCGTGTTTGGCAGTCTCAGAGGTGGAACTTGAAGACAAGTCTGTTCATCCAAAGTTTTTACTTAAAAAAAATAAAAACTAATTCTGACCAACTCCATGGATGTAAGTAGTTTCTCTTTCAGAAGGCACTAGAAAGAATTCTTTAGAACATGTCTTTTCCCAAGTGTCATCCTCATCTCACTTCTTTGAAGGCCTTGCCTTTAGTGTCTTGGTTCTAGAGCAGTGGTCCTCGAACTTGGCTGTCCATCTATACTCCCTAGAAAGCATAAAAATGCAGATTCTCAGTTACTAAACAGGAACTACCTATCAGAACTCCTAGGGGTGGGCCCTGGAAATCTGTGTGTTTTCTGAACCTCTATAGAGAGTTACGCTCTAGCCAGCCAAACAGTGGTCAAACATCTGCTGCTTGGACACCCCTATTCTAGATTCTAAACAAACTCTTGCCATGTAAGGCAGTTGGGGTGGGGGTGGGGTGGGGGTAGGGTGGGGTTAAGCATGTTGCTGAGATGCCGATGCTTAAACCAAGGTGACTCAATCCCTTTTGGAAACAGGCGCAATTGGGTCTCTTCTGTCCAAAGAGTGCCAGGAGTCAGTGGGTGGTCCCAGGCATGCAGGAGGGCTCCCTTCTGGCAGAGCCAAGAAGGAACAGGCTGAGATACAGTTGGTTCTTGGAAGGGAATAGAGAAGAGTGGGGGTGGTTGGCTCAGAAACAGCAGGATTAGGAAGTTTATTCAGAACTCTACCTGGAGTTGGAGGAGGAAGAATGTTTCTATTTTTCCTGTAGGCTTCATTTTAAGGTCTTTACTATATCTTCATTTCACTCTTAAGAGCCACAGAAATCTAGAGTTGTCCTAAAAAAGCTGGGGGCGGGGGGCTCCCTCCAGTGAGAGGAGTCCTAGACTAGAAACTTGACTTTTCCATGGAGAGCATGTTGTATAACAAATTTTGGCCTTTTTTTTCCCCATGGTTTACTGGGATTGTCCCTAGTGTTCATATTAGTGACCCTTTCCAGAACCCTCAGTTATTTACAGTTTGGCCACTGCACTTTGAATCCACGTTGATTTAAATTGCTTACTGGCTGAAAGTATGAGGGAGGAAGGCTATGGAGTTGGGAATGACTGCAGGACCCAGCCCATGAGCTTTCCAGATTCTTGACGAGAAACTTGAACCACTCCAAACAGAGCAAGGTGCTCTGTGTGTGCATGTTTGCATGTGTACATATTTGCTAGTCTGCACTGGTCTTTTAGGGGGTCAGAGCAATTAACCTTTTTTCCCTTTTAACTAGAAGTTTGGAAAAAACTTTCAGCATTTCAGGTTTGGGAAGTATGCAGGGAACAGACTTATTTATGTTAAACTCAATACTTGAGCCTCCTCTCCTCCAAAGCAACATGAGTAACACCAGTGGGAATTGAGCACTTTGAGTCATGCATTTAGATTTCTGTCTGGCTTCTCCTGGTGAGTTGATGTCCTTGGAATCTTGGGGGTATATGGAACGTCATTCCTAGCATTTTTCTGGAGTGCTTCTCTCCTAGGCTCACTGGGCTTGGGGGTGGGGGGTGTATCATAATTGAAATGTAGATTGCCCATAATATCTCAGTAATAATTGAACTATTAATGATACAAATTAGCCCCTTCCAAACTCTAACTTCTTTAAATTATTTGGTTTTCAAGCCTGGTTGAGTAGAAAGTTCAGACTAGGATGCAGTTTTATGTTCTGCTGGTTTATGGATTTAAGAAGGGACAGCAGATGGAGTCAGCTTAATTAAAATGAAAATCTAATTAGTCAAAGAGGAGAGAAATACCATTCGGAAATACAGTTGTATGGAATTAACAATCGCATCCCCCCATCCCACCCGCCTTCCCTTGGCTCTATTATTAAGAGGCCAAGACTTGAACTCAGTACCCTGCTGGCCACTGCCTCCAGTGAGAGGAGTCCCAGACTAGAAACTTGACCTTTCCATGGAGAGTATTGAAAACAGCCAAGGAGGGCTGCCTTGTGAGTTGGGGACTATGTTAATTATAACCCAGAACCTGGGGGGACCTTACTGCCTGGCTACCCATCATCATACTCATTATTCCCTGAAAATAAAAATACTTCTCTTTTTAACTGCAGGTGGATACAGAAGTAGACTGGGCCTGGCTTGAGGGAACAGCTGAGCACCAGCCTCTGACCTGAATCTTCAGAGCTGCTCTTGGGGTGGATCACTTATGGGAGTGGCCTGAGGCCTCCTATTTTTCAATAGCTTTATTGAGGTATAAGTCAGGTACTCTATAACTCAGCCATATAAAGTGTACAATTTACTTGTCATTAGTATAGTCACAGAGTTGTGCAACTATCACTACTATCTAATTCCAGAACATTTTCTTCACCTGAATTAAAAAACCCATATCCATTAACAGTCACTCCCCATTTCCCCTCACCCCATCCTCCTCCAGCACTAAGCGCTAATCCACTTCCTGTCCCAATGGAGTTGCTTATTCTAGACATTTCATAGAAATGGAATCATATAATATGTGCTCTTTTGTGACTCATTTCTCATTTAGCTTAATGTTTCAAGGTTCATCTATGTTTTAGCAATTGTCAGTACTTCACACTTCTTTATTGCTGCATAACCTTCCATTGTGTGGATTTAGCACATTTTCTTTATTCAAATGTTGGTGGTCATTTGAATAGTTTCCACTTTTTAGCTATTCTGAATAATGCTGCTATAAGAATTCAGGTACAGGTTTTTGTATGAACAATGTTTTCTTTTCTTTCAGGTATGTAACTAAGAGTGGAACTGCTGAATCAGATAGTAACTCCATGTATACATTTTGAGAAACAGTCAGACTATTCCAAGTAGAAGTATCTTTTTACTTTCCCATTAGCAACGTGTAAAACTCACCATTTCTCCACATCCTCACCAATACTTGTTATTTTCAGTCTTATGACAGTCCTAGTGGGTGTGCAGTGCTGTCTCATGTGGTTTTGATTTGCCTGATGGTTAATGGTGTTGAGTATCTGTTCATGTGCTTATTGGCCATTGAAAAATGTTTATTCAGATCCTTCACCCATTTTTAATTGTTATTTGTATTTTTATTGTTGAGTTTTAAGCATTCTTTGTATATTCTACATAGAAGTCCCTATCAGATGTATGCATTGCAAATATATTCTATCATTCTATCAGTTGTCTTTTCACTTTCTTGATGGTATCTTTTATAACACAAAAGTTTTAATTGTGATGATCAAGTTATCTATATTTTCCTTTTGTCTCTTGTGATTTGGGGTCATATATAAGAAATGATTGCCTATCCCAAGGTTATAAAGATTTAATCTTATGTTTTCTTTTAGGAATTTTATTGTTTTAGATCATACATTTTGGTCTATGATCCATTTTGAGTTAATTTTTGTGTATGGTGTGAGGAAGAGGTTCAACTTCTTGATCTGGTATGGGAATATCAAGTTGTCCCTGGACTATTTGTTGCAAAGACTGTTATTTCCCTTATTGAATTGTCTTTGCATCCTTTTCCAAAAATCACTTGACAATAAATACATGAGTTTGTTTCTGCGGTTGCAATTCTGTGCCATTATCTATAGGTCTATTCTTACATCAGTACCACACTGTCCTTATTGTAGCAACCTTATAGTAAGTTTAGAAATGAGGTAATTCAGGTCTTTCAACTTTGTTTTTCTGTTTCAAGATCATTTGGGCTATCATGGGTCCCTTAAATTTCCACATGAAATTTGTCCATTTCTGCAAAATAGCCAGTTTACCTATGCCCCAAATTTGCGGTGGTCCTAAATTGTTAGCTGAAGGCAGTAACTCAGGGAAATAGTTCAGAGAGGGCCTAAAGAAAATGAGAAATTCAGGATAAGCAGCTGACTTCCTCCTGTGATTAAAGCAGTCTCTCTTACACACACACACACACACACACACACACACACACACACACACACACACACACACCCACACCCCCCACACACCCCCCCACCCACCCACCCACCCCCAGGCTTATATATACAGGCAGCTCCAATTCTTATTTACCTCCTGTGCAACTTTGCTACTATATGTGTGTTGGGAATAGTATAATTATTCCTGTTTTACAGATCATGTGACTATTACATGAGATAATATAGGTAGTTAATCACACTGTCTAGCAAGAGAGAGTGCTTGATTAATGTTTGCTGTTGCTGCTGTTATTATTGCTATTATTTTCATGAGTGATATCAGTGACCTAGAAAAGCAGAATGTCCTTAAATAAAATAAAGGCTTTCAGTAGTAGATAAGCTTCAGTCCTTAGATATATGACATAGGGAAGCCCTCTCTCTGCCTGACCCTTGAATTGCCTCTTAGGCTCAAACATGAAATCAAGGGTAGTATGTCTCAGAGTTTAGAGCATAAGAGTCACTTGGCGATCTTATTAAAATGCAGATTCTGATTCAATGGGCCTGGGTGGGGTCTGAGATTCTTCATTTCTAACAAGCTCCTGACTGTTGCCTTTCTGAGGACCACCTCTGTGGAGTAAGGTAGTAGAAGTCCTAGAGGCCATACCCAGATAAAAGGTGTTCAAGGTGGCTTCAGATTCTTAGGGACAGGCTGGAGGTTGGGAGGCAAGTCTTCCATTAAGTGGAAGATGAGAAAGCTACACTGTGAGACTTGGATTACCCAGTTCCTTGTTAATGTGGTGATTTTCCTTTTGCCATGCTGCCTTCTCTAGTAAGCATTGTCTGAGCCAGAGGCCTCCAAACTCTTTTAATTGCACACTCTTACAGTGGAAACAGTTTATTCATGGGCTGCCAAACTGTGTGTATTAACTTATCAATAAATTATACACACATACTCTTATGATTATTACCTAAAACAGGCAGGACTTGATTTGCATAGCAGTATGGGACTGTAAAAATAACCGTGCAAGCTGAAACTTTGCAAAGAAATCTTAATAAGTTGTGGGAAAAATTACAATTGTACTGTGACCTTTAAAATTTTTTTTCAAAACAGTAAAACTCTCATACTGTTAGTTTTAAATGCATAGGGAAATAAGAAAAAAAGTAAAACTAATATTTATTTAGTCCACTGTGATTTAAAACATTGGGAATTAAAATGTTTTATTTCTTTATAAAACACTTATGAAGAGTGGTTTGAATGGTGATTCTCGTCCCCTTCTCATAGCTGTGATACAGAGCAGGCATCTCTTCTAGAACATGGCAAATCATCATACTCCTTTCCAAGTGGGGATCAGTTTCCTTTATATGCTTTGTGGTAAATGAAGTGTGTCTAAGAGCTTCTTTAATGTGAACTTTTTGTCATATGTCACTTCCCTGAAACATGCATCTTCATTCTTTTTTTTTTTTTTGTCACAACTTCTTTCTTATTTATGTTAAGTTCACCTTCATTAAATTCTTCTGGGTGCATGGCCAGAATCTCTTGGCTCTATGTTCAGCTATTTCTTCTGTAATTCCATTTATATTTTATTTGAATTTCACTCCCAGCATAATCACTTTTTGTTTCTTTGCTGCACTTTCACTGTGGGTGGCCAAATCACTCGTTTGTGTAATGTCACGTGGCAGCCTCTCACGCTTTGCTGTGTGTGCATGAACTGACAACAGATGTTCACTGACTAGTACCTGACAGACTTCAACAGAAATGAAATGATTGGTCACTGATCATAATGTGCCTCTGTTATTTACATAGTGATTTGTGGACTGCAGCAGTGATGTTCATACTTTATGCAAATTACTCAAATTTCATAATGCGATGGAAGCTATAATTTGAACTATGATAAGAGACCAGTATTATTTCACTAAACTGGAGTAACTGAATTTTGTGCATAAGGAATTGTGCAAAGTGAAGACTGTACTCCAAAGCATTATTTATACATAAATCAAGGTTCATATTTAATAATTGTGTACAAAATCCATGCTTGATCATTTTGATTTTTCTAACCAAATTATGGTTAGTTCTCGTTGTTGTATTTACTTTATACTGTGGCATCAAAGGAGCCCATAAGAGGAGTAGGAGAGGCACCAACTCAGCCATTTCTCAATTTCTTGTGCATACATTAGACAATTATACTCTGTGGATTGTTAGTAGTAACCTGGTTAGGTCATTTGTAAAAGTTAATTCAAGTAATATCAAATATCCACAGTCCCATAAATCCATTTAACCTGGCAAACTCAATAATGACACGTTATGCTAAAATTTGATACTCAGTATCTCCAACGTCAACCATCCCCTGTTCACACTCCCAGCCTTCCCTCAGGGCGCTGTCCATGCTACTTACAAGGCATGTCACATAATCATCTGACAGCACAATCAAGCCAGGGCCCCAGTGTCAAGCCATATATTAAATATCTGTAAAGTTTACTCCCCTAAGTTTTAGGTGAAAATCAACTTAAAGGTAAATTCTAATATTTTCACTAATCCATTGTGGAAACCACTAGCCTAACATTCTAGTTCTAGTTGTATTTGAGTTGTGCTCCAGCTGAGGGAAGAGCTGTTGGTTGGAGGGGAAGGGGATCAGTCCTCCCTAATGTCAGGATGGTGATAGGCACCTGAAGATCCTGGAAGGCAGTGTTTTCAATTCAAAAGTATCAGTGCTGGAAGTCGGACTCTAGACCCTTTAAATCAAAGTCTTTGAGTGGGGACACAAAAATGTATACAATTGTTACAGCTCACAGTTCATTCTAATGCACAAGTAGGATTGGGAAACTCTAGCCTCAAGGAGATCTTCCCTCACTGACAATCTTGAAGGAGAGTGTGTATGTGTGTGTGTGTGTGTGTGGTACGAGGTCTTAAGACACCTTCTCCGGCAAACAACCTTTGTACTGCCTTCTTAGTGAAGGGGCAGTACATGTATTTACCAAGAAAGGTACCTCTTTCAGTCACTTAGACATCAGTAGAAGGGGATTAGCTAAGCATGCAGTCCTTGCTAGTGGCCCTGCCTTCCAAGGATGACTGTCGTTGTAGGTGCATCTTGCAAATGCTGGAGTGGGCCAAGGCTTCCTTACAATGTCCAGGCTTAGCCTTCTATCTGCAGCTTGTTCTGCATTTAAAAATTAAAGGGCTTACTGGACATCCCAGTGAATATAGCTGACACAGTGACCGTGTACCAAAAGATCATGTCACCCATCATGAAGTTCTAAAGCAAACAAGACCCAGTTGGCCCCACAGGATGGGGGCCAGAATTGCTTTTCTGCATAGAAATGCAAAGAGATTGGTTGAGTTGTCGAAGGCCAGATGACAAACATGCCACTGAGTGAGGATCTTGGTGCCAAATTCCTGTCCCCTCTGGACTTGTTTAACACAAAGTATAGTCTGAGAACCAGGGAGTTTATGAAAACTTAGATTCCTGGGCTCCTCTCTAAGGTTGAATCCTAAGGGGCTGGCAAGGAGCCTGGGAATCTGCCATTTTATCAAGCTCCCTTGGGCATGTGCTCATTAATGCAAGCTAAATTAAGTTGTTGAATCATTGTACTAGCTGCAGACGCCACTGTGTAATGATCTTCACCATCCACATCCCTACACATAAAGCTCTAGAATTTGAAGAATAAATGGGAAAGGTTTCCTGTGTGCTTATAGGATTGAGATTTATGGCATATTTTGAATACTTGTCTAAAAGTACGATCATTTCTCTTTGGTAAGAGAAATACTGTAAGAAATATTTGTAGAAAGACTGAGCTATTTATAATGTGTACAGGTACGTTGAGAGCTACTTAAAGTATAATAGACATTAAGAACCATGGCTGTGTCAATTGAGCACCAAGCTCTGCACAATCTGCAGAAGGATGCAGGAGCTTTGCCATCAGACAGATCTGGGATAAAATTTTCCCTCTGTAATAGCCAAGGGAATCCCAGTGCTGACTCCAGCCCCATACAGCAGCAGCTAACTTACTAAGGCACACCACTTCCCTGAGTAGCAGCAGTGTGAGAGGACACAATAACCCCACTCACAGGAGGGACTCTGCCCCAGCCTGTGGTGCCTAAGCTTGACTGTTGACAGCAGAGTGACTAGATTAGCAATTGAAGGAGACAGAAACAGACAGGAGATCCCTGGAAGTCTTAAAAAGACTGCCTAAGGAAAGATGCAGTCAACAGCTGCCATCACCAGGGGCAGACCCAGAAAGTAAGAAAGAAAAAAAAAAAAAAGAGCAGTCTCCTACCATAGAAGTTCACACCACAAACTTAGGAAGTCAAGACAGATCAATTTAAGAAGCAGAAGCAAAAACAAGAGTCTCATAAATAATGGGAAAATGAAGAAGCACCCCCTAATCAAATGGAAAGGAGGAATCCCCACAAAGAAAACTAAATGAAATAGAGGCAAGTCACTAGGAGATATAGCGTTCAAGACAATGGTTCTAAGGAAGCTCAGTAAGCTCAAAGTAAATTACCAAAAACTACTAGGAAGCTATGAGTATTTACTGCAAACTATATCAGCATGAAAAAAGACATGGAAACTATCAATAAGAGGCAAGAGGAAATGAAGCATACAATTTCTGAATTGAAGAACACAATAGAAGGAATCAAAAGCAGGCTAGATGAAGAAGAGGATTGAATCAGTGAGATGGAGGACAATATACAAAAAGGCTCCCAGAAAGAGCAAGAAAACGAAAAAAGACACATAAAGAATGAAGAGTCTTAAGGGAAATGCGGGACAACCTATAACATCCATATAATAGGGATAGCAGAAGGAGAAGAGGAACAAGGGATAGAAAACCTGTTAGAAAAAGTAATGATGGAAAAGTTCCCTAATTGGAAGAGAGAAAAAGGCACACAAGCCCAGGAAGCACAGAGGGTCCCATTCAAGAGGAACCCAAGGAGGCCCACTCCAAGATACATCATCATTAAAATGGCAAATATCAAAGACAAACAGAGAATCCTAAAGGCAGCAAGGGAGAAACAGGTAGTAACATACAAGGGAGCCCCGATACGGCTAGCAGCTGACTTCTCAACAGAAACATTGAAAGCCAGAAGGGAATGGCAAGAAATATTCCAAGTCATGAAAAGCAAAGGCCTGCAGCCAAGACTACTCTACCCAGCAAGACTCTCAGTTAAAATGGAAGGCAAAGGAAGGAGTTTCCTGGACAAAAGAAAACTAAAAGAATACATCTCCACCAAACCAGAACTATAAGATATGCTAAAGGGACTGCTTTAAGAAGATGAAGAAAAAGAATGAGAAAAAGAGGATCAAAGGTACAAAGGGAAAAAATGAATAAGTACCTATTAATAATAACAACGTTAAATGTAAATGGATTAAATGCCCCAATCAAAGGACATTGGATAGCTGAATGGATAAGAAAACACACTACACATATGCTGCCTACAAGAGATCCACCTCAGAACAAAGGACCTACAAAGACTGAAAGTAAAGGGATGGATAAAAATATTCCAAGCACATGGGCAAGAGAAAAAAGCAGGGGTAGCAATATTTATCTCAGACAAAGTAGATTTCCAAACAAAGGCCATAAAAAGAGACCCCGAAGGACACTTCATAACACTCAGAGGAAGAATCCATCAAGAAGACATAAACATTGTAAACCTATATGCACCCAACATAGGAGCACCCAAAAATATAAGGAAAATCTTGGAGGACTTCAAGAAAGATATAGACAGTAACACACGGATAGCAGGGGATTTTAACACCCCACTGTCAAAAATGGATAGATCTTGCAAACAAAACATCAACAAGGATATTGTGAAACTGAATGACACATTAGATCAAACGGACTTAACTGACAGTTATAGAACTTTTCATCCCAAAGAAGCAAAATACACATTCTCCTCAAATGCACATGGAACATTTTCAAAGATAGACCACATGATAGGACTCAAACAAGGCTCAACTAATTCAGAAAAACCGAAAACCTAACAAGCATTTTCTCAGACCACAAGGGCTTGGAACTAGAAACCAACGTAAAGGACAAAACTCAAAAACATCCCAACTCATGGAGACTGAATAGCACACTATTAAACAATGAATGGGTCAATACTGAGATCAAAGAAGAAATCAGAAAGTTTCTGGAAACAAATGAAAATGAACACTCAACAGTCCCAAACCTGTGGGACACAGCGGAGGCAGTCCTGAGAGGGAAGTTGGTAGCAAAACAGGCCTACCTAAAAAACATAGAAACATTGCAAATAAACGGCCTAACCCTCCAGTTTCAAGAACTGGAGAAACAACAACGAACAAAGCCCAGAGCAAGGAGAAGAAAGGAAATAATCAAGATCAGAGCAGAATTGAATGATACAGAGACCAAAAGAACAATTCAAAGGATCAACCAGTCCAGGAGCTGGTTCTTTGAAAAGATAGGCAAAATGGACAAGCCCTTAAGCAGACTCATCAAGAAAAAAAGGGAGAGGACTGAAATAAGTAATATCAGAAATGAATGAGGAGAAATTACAACTGCTACCACAGGAATACAAAGGATTGTAAGAAATTACTATGAACAATTATACGCCAAGAAATTTGAAAACCTCGATGGAATGGACAAATTTCTAGAAGAATATAACCTCCCGGCACTGAATGAAGAAGCAGCAGAAAACCTGAGCAGACCGATAACAGCCGGTGAAATTGAAGAAGTAGTCAATAAACTTCCAGCACACGAGAGCCCTGGACTGGACGGCTTCACAGGAGAATTTTACAAAACATTTAAGGAAGAGCTATCCCCTGTCCATCTCAAACTATTCCAAAAAATCCCAGAAGAGGGAAGACTCCCAAACTCTTTTTATGAGGCCAGCATATCCTACTCCCAGAGCCAGATAAAGACACAAGAAAGAAAGAAAACTACAGGCCAATATCGCTGATGAACATAGACGCCAAAATGCTCAACAACATATTGGCAAACCTCATCCAGCAATACATTAAAAAGATCATCCGCCATGATCAAGTGGGATTCATCCCAGGGATGCAAGGATAGTTCAAAATTCAGAAATCAATAAACGTGATACATCACATAAACAAAAGGAAAGACAATAATGACATGATCATATCAATAGATGAAGAAAAAGCATTTGATGAGGTACAGCATCCATTTATGATAAAAAACATTCTGCAAAGAGCGAATAAAGGGGGCATGCCTCAACATAATAAAGGCCATGTGTGAAAAACCTACAGCCAACCTCATATTCAATGGGCAAAAAGTGAAATCTTTCCCACTAAGATCAGGAAGAAGACAAGGATGTCTACTTTCACCACTTCTATTCAACATAATATTATAAACCCTAGTCACAGTTATCAGACTGGAAAAGGATATTAAAGGCATCTAAATTGGAAAGGAGGGAGTAAAACTGTCATTGTGCGCAAATGACATGATAGTGTCCATGGAAAACCCCATAAACTCCTCCAAAAAACTACTCGACCTAATAAGTGAATTTGACCAAACAGCAGGATGCAAAGTCAATATTCAGAAATTGAAGGCATTTTTATATACCAACAATGAAATATCAGAATCAGAAATCAGGAATAAGATCCCCTTTGCTATAGCAACAAGAAAAATAAAGTACATAGGAATAAACTTAACCAAGGAGGTAAAAGACCTATACTCAGAAAACTCCACAACATCGAATTAAGAAATTAAGGAATACACAAATAAATGGAAGCATATACTGTGTTCATGAACTGGAAGAATTAACATAATCAAAATGTGCATTCTACCCAAAGCAATTTATAGATTCAATGCAATCCCTATTAAAATACCGATGATGTATTTCACAGATATAGAACAAACATTTCAAAAATTTATATGGAACCGTAAACAACCCTGAATAGGTACAACAATTTTGAGAAGAACAAAATAGGCGGGATCCCAATACCTGACATCAAACTATATTACAAGGTGCCTGTAATCAAAATAGTCTGGTACTGGCTTAAGAACAGACACCTAGATTAATGGAACAGGATGGAGAGCCCAGAAATAATCCCATGTGTCTACGGTCAATTATTATTCGACAAAGGGGGCAGAAGCATAAAATGGAGTAAAAATAGCCTCTTCAACAAATGGTATTGGGAGAGCTGACAGCTACAGGCAAAAAATTGAAATTCGACCACCAGCTTACACAATACACAAAAATAAACTCAAGATGGATAAAAGACTTAAATGTAAATTGTGACACCATAAAAGTCCTTGATGAGAACATAGGCAGGAAACTCTCAGATATCCCACACAGCAATGTTTTCACCGATATGTCCCCTAGAGCAAGGGACATGAAGGAAAGAATAAACAAATGGGACTTTATTAAAATGAGAAGCTTCTGCATGACTAAAGAAGCATCAGCAAAATGAAAAATGAGTCAACTGTATGGAAAAATACATTTGCCAATGATGCCTCAGATAAGGGTTTGATCTCCAAAATATATAAAGAACGTACATGTCTCCACTCCAGGAAGACAAACAATCCAATTAAAAAACTTTCCAAGGACCTGAACAGAGACTTCTCAGGGGACATACACAGGGCCCAGAGAAATATGAAAGGATGCTCATCATCACTAGCCATCAGAGAAATTTAAATTAAAACCACAATGAGATACCACTTCACAGCAGTCAGAATGGCCATCATAAACAAATCAAGAAACAATGGGTGCTGGCGAGATTGTGGAGATAAGGGTACCCTAGCACACTGTTGGTGGGAATGCAGACTGCTTCAGCCACTGTGGAAAACAGTTTGGAATTTCCTCAAAAAGCTAAAAATGGAACTGCCTTTTGACCCAGTAATTCCACTGCTGGGTTTATTCCCTTTCAATCCCAGAACACCAATTCAAAAGAACCTATTCACCCCAATGTTCATAGCAGCACAATTTACAATAAGCCCAGTGCTGGAAGCAACCTGAGTGCCCATCAGTAGGTGAGTGGGTCAAAAAACTATGGTACATTTAGACAATGGAATACTACACCCCAGAAAGAAAGAAAAAGCTGCTGCTGTTTGCCCTGCCAGGCAGGCACAAGGCTCCTGGTGCCTCCGTCTCACAGCCCCGATGGGGTTAGAAATAACCAGGAATCTGGGATCAAACCTTGCACTTCCATGCCCGTTCCCATCTGGCCACAGGGTCCGTCCTTCAGCTCCCAAAATGACTTTTGACTTGGGATTCAGAAATGTGTGCAGGACTAAGATTGCACATGCCAAAGATTGGTGGTCAATATATACTTGTACAAGCTTTCTAAAGTAACTAAATTAGAGGGAAGATGGCGGAGGAGTGAACGGGAGTCACGCTGACCTCCTCCTTCCAAGACCAAACTGGAATTGCGACTAAATAGTGGAGTAATCACCTGGAAAACAATGGAACTATAATGGGAGAGGAGCCTTGGAGCCGCAGACAGTGGATTCAACTCTCACACATCCCAACGGGTGAGAAGTGCGGTGGAGGCTCAAGAGAGTGGGCTGGGTGCCCATGGGCACCAGCACCAGAGGGACATTGAAATGGCCAGTTAGCTTCCCCCAAGAAGAGCGGAGTCTGAATCATAAACAGGGACCTCTAAACTACAGCAGCTAAAACCGGGAAAATACAGACAAAACGCAACCCCGAAAAGCTTAGGGGCACTCTCTGCCAGAGACAGGTGGCTGGGGATGGCAGAGACATTTAAAGGGCCAACACAAAAATTGCAGTGGCAGCCGCCCTCCTTGATCTCTGGGCAGAGGAGACAGCAGAGTCTGCTGGTGCCTGGGAAAAGATTGGTGAGGAAAACTTTGTGAAGAGAACTGAGACGGCGGCTGGTGGAGCCCTGGTGATAACGCACCTCCCACTCTGCAGCTATCATCTTGCTCAGGCATAAGGGAATCAATTAACCTGCCTTTTGTGCGCTCCGCACACAGCTTGTGCGCATGTGAGCTGGGATGCTAAGTGCAGACAAGCTGGAAGAAATAGAGGATATCTGGCCAAAGGGGTCACACAGCTGCATTGAGAGCCTTGAGGAGAGACTGGAGACGGAGGCGTTGGGGAAAGAACGGGAGGAGGAACAGGGGAGTCCCGACTCCCTCCCCATTCCATAGTCTCCATTATGGGCAGGCAGGGTGTGCCCCCAGAGAGGTAGAAGCGGGGCGCACACGAACCAGACTGCCTGCGATTGCAACGCTGTCCGCACAAATAGTGGATCCTTGGATGAAAGGGTCACAGAACTGCAGAGACCCCGAGGAAAGACTGGAGACAGAGGTTTTGGGGAAAGAATGGGAGGAGGAACCAGGGAGTCCCGACTCTTTCTCCTTTCCATAGTCTCCATTATGCGGGAAGAGGCCACACCCCCAAAGAGCCAAAAGCTGGAAAGCACACAGTGGACAGCCCAAAACCACCCAGTGCAGGTGTGCACACTTGCGCCGAGTGGCCTGTAAGGCTTGGCGAGCATGTGTGTGGACCCACGCGGGCTGGCGAGGGCTTGCACGGGCTGGTGAGGGCTTGCACGGGCTAGCAAGGCCTCCCACAGGTTGGCACCAATATGGCCTGCAAGGGAGTGTGCAGATCAGCTAGGGCAGGTGTAAATCGACCCATGAGGGCTGGTGAGTGCAGGGCGGTCCACAGAAATAGTGGATCCTGGCCGAAAGGGTCACAGAGCTGCCCAGAGTCCCTGGAGGAGAGACTGGAGACAGGATTAACTGGAGAGTCCTGGATCTGACTTCCCTCCCATTTCCTTAGTCTCCATTTGGCGAAAGCAGGCAACGCATCCAAAGAGCTAAAAGCGGGGAAATCACACAATAGAAGATCCTAAACTGACCAGTGCCAGGGTGCCCGCTGGCCGGGGGGCCAGACGAGTATGCCAGGTCGCGAATAAGTCCCCTGGGCTGAGGCAAGCACACCCGGACCCAGGTGGGTGGGGGATCCTGCCCGGCCAGGGAGCATGCTCAAGGAGCCGGCATGAGAGTGCAGAACAATCCACAGAAGTAGTGGATCCCTAGCCGAAAGGGTCACAGAGCTGCCCCAAGCAGGAGTCAGACACAGACAGGAGACTCCTGGAAGGCTCAAAGAAATGACTCAAGGTCATATAGGGTCTACAACGAACATCATCAGAGGCAGGTCCAGAAAGAAAAGTAAAGGAAAAAAATAAACAAATAAATAAAAAAGACCCACCTACTACCATAGAAGTTTAATCCACAAAGTCAGGAAATCTAGACTGATAAGTGAAGCAGAAGCAAAAATAAATAAATAAATAAATAAATAAATAAATAAATAAATAAATAAACTACTTAACAGACTCTCACAAAAATGGGAAGAAAAAGAAGTTCCCCCAAAATGAGTGGAAAAGGGAACTCCCCACAGAGAGAGCTAAATGAAATAGAGGCAAGGGAACTATCAGATACTGAATTCAAAACAATGGTTCTAAGGAAGCTCAATGAGCTCCGCCAGCTCAAAGAGAACTATGAGAAACTGCAGAGAAACTATCAAGATCTTACAACGAACTATATCAACATGGAAAAGGACGTAGAAACTGTCAAGACACAAGAGGATATGAAGAATATCATTTCTGAATTGAAGAACACAGTAGAAGGAATCCAAAGCAGGCTGGATGAAGCCAAGGATCAAATCAGTGAGATGGAGGATAAGGTAGAAAGAAGCTCCCAGAAAGAACAAGAAATGGAAAAAAGACTCAAAAAGAATGAAGAGGCATTCAGGGAAATGCAGGACAACCTGAAACACAATAATATCCGCATAATCGGGATACCAGAAGGAGAAGAAGAGGAGCAAGGGATAGAGAACCTCCTCGAAAAAGTAATGATGGAAAATTTCCCCAATTTAAGGAGAGAAAGGCTCTCATGGATCCAGGAGGCACAGAGGACCCCACTCAAGAGGGACCCAAGGAGGTCTACTCCAAGACACATCATCATTAAAATGGCAACTATGAAAGACAAAGAGAGAATCCTCAAGGCAGCAAGGGAGAAGGAGAAAGTAACATTCAAGGGGGCCCTGATACGCCTAGGAGCTGACCTCTCAACAGAAACACTGCAAGCCAGAAAGGAATGGAAATGAATATTCCAAGTTATGAAAAGAAAGGGCCTACATCCAAGGCTGCTCTACCCAGCAAGGCTCTCAATTAAAATAGAAGGGGAAATAAGGAGTTTCCCTGACAGAAGAAGGCGAAAGGAATACATTTCTACCAAACCCGCACTCCAAGATATGCTGAAGGGACTGGTTTAAGAAGATGAAGGAAAAGAGTGAGAAAGAGAAAAACACAGGTACAAAGAGAAAAAATGAGTAAGTTTCTATCAGTAATAACTCAATGTAAATGGACTAAATGCCCCAATCAAAAGACATGGGATAGCTGAATGGATAAGAAAACATGACCCACACAGACGCTGCCTACAAGAAAGCCACCTCAGAGCAAAAGACCTACACAGATTGAAAGTAAAGGGATGGAAAAAAATATTCCAAGCAAATGGGCAAGAGAAAAAGGCTGGGTTGCCATTCTTGTATCAGACAAAGTAGATTTCAAAACAAAGGCCATAAAGAGAGACCCAGAGGGGCGCTTTATCATACTCAAAGGAAGAATCTATCAAGAAGACATCAACATTGTAAACTTATATGTTCCCAATACAGGAGCTCCCAAGTTTATAAGGAAATTGTTGGATGACTTCAAAAAATATAGAGACAGCAACACACTGATAGTAGGGGATTTCAACACCCCACTGTCAAAAATGGAGAGATCTTCCAAACAAAACATTAATAAGGATATTGTGCAGCTGAATGACGCACTGAATCAAATAGACTTAGCTGACATATATAGAACCTTACATACCAAAGAGGAAAAATACACGTTCTTTTCAAACACTCATGGAAGTTTTTCAAAGGTAGACCACATGATAGGACACAAAGCAAACCTCGGCAAATTCAGGAAAATTGAAATAATACCAAACTTTTTCTCGGACCACAAGGGCTTGAAACTGGAAATCAACCTCAAAGAGAAACTTCAAAAACTTGCAAACTCATGGAGACTGAACAGCAGACTATTAAACAATGAATGGGTCAATAAGGAGATAAGAGAAGAAATCAAAAAATTTCTGGAAACAAATGAAAATGAACAGAAAACAGTCCAAAACCTATGGGACACAGCAAAGGCAATCCTGAGAGGGAAGTTCATAGCAATACAGGCTTACCTAAAAAAGATAGAAACATTTCAAATAAAAGACCTAACACTACAACTTCAAGAACTGGAGAAACAACAACAAATAAATCCCAGAGCAAGTAGAAGGGAGGAAATTGTCAAGATTACAGCAGAACTGAATGACAGAGAGACGAAAAGAACAATTCAAAGGATCAACCAATCCAGGAGCTGGTTCTTCGAAAAGATAAATAAAAACGACAAGCCTTTAAGCAGACTCATCAAGAAAAAAAGGGAGAGGACCCAAATAAATAATATCAGAAATGAAAGAGGAGAAATAGCAAGTGATACCACAGAAATACAAAGGATTGTGAGAAACTACTATGAACAATTATATGCCAAGAAATTTGAAAACCTGGATTAAATGGACAAATTTCTAGAAAAGTAGAATCTTCCAACACTGAAGGAGGAAGAAACAGAAAACTTGAACAGACCGATAACAGCTGGGGAAATTGAAGCACTAATCAAGAAACTCCTGGCACACAAAAACCCTGGGCCGGACGGTTTCACAGGAGAATTTTACAAAACATTTAAGGAAGAGCTAACCCCTGTCCTTCTCAAACTATTCCAAAAAATCCAAGAGGAGCGAAGACTCCCAGACTCCTTTTATGAGGCCAGCATCACCCTAATCCCAAAAGCAGATAAAGACCTACAAAGAAAGAAAACTACAGGCCAATTTTGCTGATGAACATAGATGCTAAAATCCTCAACAAAATATTGGCAAACCGCATCCAGCAATACATTAAAAAGATTTTCCACCATGATCAAGTGGGATTCATCCCAGGGATTCAGGGATGGTTCAATATACAAAAGTCAATAAATGTAATACATTACATAAATAAAAGTAAAGACAAAAACCACATGATCATCTCCATAGATGTAGAAAAAGCATTCAATAGTGTACAGCACCAATTTATGATCAAAACACTCAACAAAATGGGAATCAATGGGGCATTCCTCAATGTAATAAAGGTCATGTGTGAAAAACCTACTGCCAACATCATACTCAACGAGCAAAAACTGAAAGCTTTCCCACTAAGATTGGGAACACGACAAGGATGTCCGCTCTCACCACTTCTTTTCAACATCGTATTGGAAGTCCTAGCCACAGCGGTCAGACAAGAGAAAGAGATAAAAGGCATCCAAATAGGAAAGGAGGAAGTAAAGCTATCATTGTTTGCAGATGACATGATAGTGTACATAGAGAACCCTGTAGACTCCACCAAAAAACTCCTCAACCTAATAAGTGAATTTGGCAAAACAACAGGATACAAAGTCAATATTCAGAAATCAAAGGCATTTTTGTACACCAGCAATGAAATAGAAGAAGAAGAAATCAGGAAAAAAAGTACCATAAGATATAGCAACAGGAAAAATAAAGTACCTAGGAATAAATTTAACCAAGGAGGTAAAAGACCTGTACGCAGAAAACTATACAACATGAAGAAAGAAATTAAGGAAGACACAAATAAATGGAAGCATATACCATGCTCATGGATTGGAAGAATTAATATCATTATAATGTCCATACTACCCAAATCAAGTTATAGATTCAACACAATCCCTATTAAGATACCAATGACATATTTCACAGAAATAGAACAGACATTTCAAAAATTTATATGGAACCATAAACGACCCCGAATAGCCGCAGCAATTTTGAGAAAGAAACACAAAGTAGGAGGGATCGCAATACTGGACATCAAACTATACTACAAAGCCACTATACTCAAACCAATCTGGTACTGACACAAGAAGAGACCCATAGACCAGTGGAACAGAATAGAAAGCCCAGAAATAAGTCCAGGTCTCTATGGGCATCTAATATTTGACAAAGGGGGCAGAAGCATAAAATGGAGTAAAAATAGCCCCTTCAACAAATGGTGTTGGGAGACCCGGACGGCTACATGCAAAAAATTGAAATTGGATCATCAGCTGACACCATACACAAAAATAAACTCAAGATGGATAAAAGACTTCAATATAAGTCGCAACACCATCAAAGTCCTCGAGGAGAACATTGGCAGGAAACTCTCAGATATCCCCTGCAGCAATTTTTTCACTGATATGTCTGCTAAAGCAAGGGACATAAAGGAAAGAATAAACAAGTGGGACCTCATCAAAATAAGAAGCTTTTGCACGGCGAAAGAAAACATCAGCAAAATTAAAAGGGAGCCAACCATATGGGAAAATGTATTCGCTAATGTTATATCAGATAGAGGTTTGAGCTCCAAGATATATGAAGAACTCACTCGACTCCACTGCAAGAATACAAACGATCCAATCAAAAAATGGGCAAAGGACCTGGGCAGACGCTTTTCCGAGGAGGAGATACAGAGGGCCCAGAGACATTTGAAAGGAGGCTCAGCATCACTAGCCATCAGAGAAATGCAGATCAAAACCACCATGAGGTACTACCTCACACCAGTCAGAATGACCATTATAAACAGAGCAACAAAGAACAGGTGCTGGCGAGGCTGTGGAGAAAAGGGAACACTAGTACAGTGTTGGTGGGAATGCAGACTGGTGCAGCCATTGTGGAAAGCAGTGTGGAATTTCCTCAAAACCTGAAAATGGAAATGCCTTTTGATCCAGTGATTCCCCTGCTGGGACTATACCCTATGAATCCCCAAATGCCAATTCAAAAGAACCTATGCACCCCAATATTCATAGCAGCACAATTTACAATAGCCAAGTGTTGGAAGCAACGTCAATTCCCATCAGTAGATGATTGGATCAAAAAACTATGGTACATTTACACAATGGATTACTACGCAGCAGAAAGAAAAAAAAAACTACTAAACTCCCCATCAGCATGGATGGAACTCGAGAGCATTATGCTAAACAAAATAAGCCAGGGGGCGAAAGACAAATACCATATGATCTCACCTATAGGTGGAACCTAACCAACAATACAAAGATGCAAGGAAAATGAGGCCAGCAACACTGAAAGGAAAAGAAACCAACAGAGACAAGAGGGAAGGAGGGAGGGGAGGCGAGTGAAAAGGAAGCTAAGGGGAATGTCAGGGAACATATAGCAAGGACTCATGGACAAAACCAAAGGGGAAGAGTTGAGGGAGGGAGGGAGGGTGCAAGGGAAAGTGGTAGGGGGTAGATAGAGACAAATGTATTTGAAAAAAAATAAATAAATTTTAAAAAAAAGAGCTGCTGCTGTTTGCGATAGCATGAATGGATCCGGAGAGTATTATGCTAAGTGAAATAAGCCAGGCCATGAAAGACAACTATCATATGATCTCACCTGTAAGTGGAACCTAATCACAAAACAAAGAAGTAAGGAAAACATAACGAGCAACATTGAGAGATAAAAAAGAAACTGATGGAAATGAGAGGGAAGGAGGGAGACAGGTAACGGGGAAAGGAAGGGGAAGGGTCATATCTAGGAACATGTATGGAGTGTACATGAACAAAGCCAACATGGGGAAAGATTGAGGGAGGGAGATGGAGGTGGGTAAGGCAGGGGAAAGTGGTGGCCAGAAAATGGAGACCAATGTATTTGAACAATAAAAAGAAAAAAGGAAAAAATATTTTCTCTGCTGCTTATTGTATGAAATTGGACAAGTTAATTAAACACTCTGAGTCTTAATTTCTTCACCCCAAAGTAATGGTAGTTATATCAGTCTTGAAGGGCTACTGAGAAAATGAAATGAAAAAATAGCAACACTGAAAGAAAAAGAAACCAACAGAGACAAGAGGGAAGGAGGGAGGGGTGGGCAGGGGAAAAGGAAGGGAAGGGTTAAATCAAGGAAGTATAGCAAGGACTCATGGACAAAGCCAAAGTGGGGAAGGATTGATGGAGGGAGAGGGTCGAGGGGGCAGGGGAAAGTGGTGGGGGGAAGCAGAGACAAATGTATTATGAAAAATAAATAAATTTTTAAAAAAGAGGAAAGAATACCAAGAACTCAGTGAAAGGGTACTATTTCTGTTCTAGAAAGGACATAGTGTCTTTCTACTTTTGGCACAATGAAATCATTTTTTAAATGTGTTGACTGAAGAAAACCTTAGGTGAACTCTTTTGTAATGGACAAAGATTTGTGAAAACTGACAGCCCCCACAAAGCTTCTGCTTGCATTTGACATTATCCTGTGCTAATAAAGCGATGAAAGGTACAAAGAAAATGTGTTAAGAGGGAAGTACTAAGAAATACAAGATGTCTTCTTTGTACACAAGTTGCTCACAAATCCAGTTGGGGAGAAGACAGTGTTGTTAATACCCTTGCTTCTGTTTGATTGTCCCTTCAGTTTATGGGTGGATTTACATTTTATTCTGTGGGAGCCTGAGGGTAGATAAAACAACTAGGCTTATACTTATCTGCCCATTCCACAGGTAAGGAATGTAAGACCCAAGGGCTTCAGACCTGATCACTGGCAACTAATAGACTGAATTCTGCCTCTATACCCATGAAACAATCAGAGAACACAGCACTTTGTAACGGATGGCCAAGTGTATAGCTTAGGGTTTTGATGAATTGCTTCTCTTACATGAAGACCTTCACATGCTTTGTTTGCAGGGCCAAGGTTTGACCTGCACTGATTTCTGAACTGGGCCATGATGTACTAGGGGCTCTGGAGTTTACTTATGGGCATTCTCTTTGTGAACTCTCTCTGCCTTGGCATTTTCATTCAGTGTCAAGTTTGTAAAGGCACATACCACTGGCTACAGATCATCTATCTCCTTAGTGCTGACTTGAAAGTAATTAAAGCACACATGTAAAGTCAGCATATCTGTCTTACAAGTGTTTTTTAGAAAATGGGTGTCTTGTTGAAATTGAATTAAATGCTGGAATCAAGAATGCAGTAACTATTTTAAGGAATTCACTTATACTTTTTCAAATCTTTTAATATGTAAAATAGGCCTAGGGGACCTTACCCACCTCAGAGTAGATTCCTGAGGCTTTAATTAGTATTTGGTAAGGGCCAGACAGGGTCAGCATCATTACCATCATTATTATTTTTATTACCATCATCACCATCCTGATTTTCATCATCCCATCTTTTCCATTATTATCACACATAAAGCTCCCTTATATAATGACTGTACTTCAAGGACACAGAAACAGTTTTTTTTTAATAAGCTCCAAAACTTTTTCTTTCCCTCCTCCCAACTCCCTTTCCATTTTTGTTGCTCTGGGATTTGGCAACCCAGTTTAATTTATGATGAGAAGACACTCTGGAAAATTGAAATGAGATAACATGCGTTGATTGGGGGGAAAAAATAACTTCATTTTAACTCTTGAAGCAGAAGACACCAGGTTCCCGAATTGCTTTCGTCCTTGAAAACAGAACATCAGCCTCAGAGCGCACCTGTGCCGAGTTCTAAAATGAGTCCCTGGCAGCCGTTGCCAGAGTAGCAATTAGACAATTAGAGCTAAATTTCACCTGCAGAGGCAGACTGCAAAATACTGGCAGTTTGACCTTCCACACTTTGGAATGAGGCAAGTAATCTGAGGGAGAGAGAATGATGTCATGGAATTGGTATTGGCAGGGAAGTTGGGCAGTGGTGTGGTTCTCCCTGACCTCCTCCACAGCCTGGGGGACATTGGACACAGTGCATGATTCAGCTCGTTCTTGTCTGTTTCCCAATTTGTGATAGAGGCTTATTATACTTTCTTCCCTCTTTATAGAGTTGTAAATAACCAAGGAAATCTCCCAGCCTATTACCTGTTCTTTTTGTTTATTTGTTTGTTTTTTTTAGAGAGCTCAACATAGCTGGAAAGATATTTTTGATTATTTAGTTTGTTGTTTGTTTTTTTTTTTTGTCTTCTCCATTCTCCTCCAGGCCTTCCCCGCAACTGTAAACTTCACAAAGAGAGACATTTTCATTTGTCTTGCCTATCTTTCTATGCTTAGCTGCCATAATGGCCTTTGGTGTGCAGCAAGTGCTTCATAACATTTGTTGCATAAATGTGTTAAAATGCTTTGGATGCATAAAGAAGAAATCACAAGGCCACAGCGTAGAGGCCAAATTTGGCTTGCTAGCTTATGTTTTGTTGTTGTTGGCTTGTTCAGTATTGTTAAAATTATTGAATTAGCGGCCAGCATTTAAATATGGTGAGCCTTCATACAGAAGACCACATTTCTGGCTTCTCTTGAAATCCAGTTAGAAGGTCTGGAACAAGAGACCAGCCTCAGGAGAGGAAGACTAGCCTAACTATCAGTGGTTCTCAAAGTATGTTCCTTGGAGCAACAGAATCGGTACCACCTGAGAATCATTAGAAATGCAAATTATTGGTCCTTCCCCTCTTCTGACCTACTGAATCACCTGCCATTTTTATTTTAACAATCCTCCAGGTGATTCTAATTCACCTGAAAGTTTGGTAGCCACTCACTGCCCTTAGAGGCTAGAGAGCGTGGCTGGGTTTGAGAACAGAATGCCTACGTTTTAAGTCTGAACTTGCCACTTCCTAGCTGGGTGGTGTTAGACAAGTTACCTAAACTCACTCTGCCTCAGTGTGTTCATTTGTAAATGAGGATGATAATACGACCTTCCTCCTAGGATTAGGAGGATTAAATGAGTTGATACATGGAAAGCCTCTGAGCCCTTAGAGTAATAGGTTAACAAATATTCCTTGCTGTTAAAATGGCTGTAGTCACCTTAGACTGAGCAGGCAGCAGCCTGTTGTAGATGCAGCCTTAGCTGGGCCTCCATTTTATTAGGGCACCACTCAACATGCTGCCCTCTGTCATGTGACTTGCTTGGCCCCTGTGGGCATTCAGGTCGTCCTCCCTGACATGAACAGCTTTCTCAGTCTCAGCAGTGACTCCCTGCCCCCATCAAAGAACAGTATTACATATTATGTGCCTACTGTGTACCAAGCACTAAGCTAGGTCCTGGGTATATTTTATCCTCTTCTACGTCCCAACAGCCCTACAAATTTAATATTGTTATGCTCACTTTGAAGATGAAGAACTGGCAATTCAGAGAGGTTAAATAATTTGCCTAAAGCCACATAGCTGGTAACTGGCAAAGCCAGACTCCAGCCCAGATATTTGTTTTCTTTTCACCTGTGTTCCCCAAAATGGGATACATGCCACAGCAGTTTACAAATTATTTTACATGGCATTGAGATGTTTTCAGGTGGTGAGGAAGATGGTTTTAGTTGTTGTACAAATTATGCATTACATAAAAATAAAGCATGTAGTGAAAAGTTCATTTTAATTCTTCCACAAACCTGAGAGGAAAGTCTGAGTTAGTGCTAGTAGGTCTTCCCCTGCCCTCCATGAAAGTCCAGTTTAATAATCTTTAAGATTAAATGTTTTAATTGCATTCATTGAAGATGTATTTTGAAGGCTGGCATAAATACATTAGGAAAGTCTATACTTATATTGTCTCTTAAAAATAGGAACATCTGCAAATACATTTTTCTTTATATTGAAGCATAATTGAATTAAATGCAAATTTTTTTATTGAACTATTTAAGGGGGAACTCTTGTTAAAATGATTTATCAGGGGTAACCAGCACAAGTTCTGACCTAGAGGAGATGTTCAGTAAAGGTTTGCTAACCTACAGTGCTTCATGTACTCTCCATTTTTTTCAAATGACATAGCATTTTGTCTGATCTAATAATTCAAGGTCACTAGCTTACATGTCTTCATCACCTCTCTAGTACTTGCAATATTTTTGTCCTTAAGCAAAATGAGAATTAGCCACAAACTCATGGCCTTTGATAGACAGGTGTATATAGTAAAATTGAACATGTTTTAAATTTTTTTTTCCAAAATATTTTCTATTCATGGCAAGTAAAAATAATTTCATATGTAATTATCATATAAAACTCCCCTTTCAAAAAGATTTATTTTTATAAAACAAGGAGTCAGTTAAAACTATGTTGAATAAATAATATTAAAGGTATCCTGAATATGGTATATGTCATGGAAGTGGGATATAAATGACAGGCATTTAGAAACAACTCTCCTGCTGTCATATGGAGAAGTATGCCTACCATTCCAGCCCCACAGAGTCTTAAGGCCTCTGCTTAGACCTTGAGCAGGTCTGTTGCCAGTTCCTTCTCTCTCCATTCTGGCTGCTTGCTCTCCACATCACCCTAAAGCTGCAGTTGACAGAAAGGACCTGCTAGAAAGCCAAGCCCTGATCAAGAAAAGGTGGAGAGGTGTGAGTCTCTTAACCCAAGCCAGGGAGTCATGATGGCACTTTGGGAACTGGAGCTCGGATCCTCCTCTCCAAGGGCAGAGACTGTGGCTGTGACTCAGTGACTCACACACACCAGCACTGCCCAGTCTGCTGCCCAAACTCTGAGAAAGAAAAGGGCAAGCTCAGGAGTTTCATCCCAGAAAACAGGCAGCTTGCCTAGTAGTTGAGGTCTTTGGGATGGAGGGACCAAGGGGGACCTGTACTGGATTCCTGGGTCTCTCATTTCCTAGCACTTTGCCTCCGAACAGTCACGTCACTTCTCTGTATCTGTAAAATGAGAACGGTATATTAGGTAATTAGGTTCATGGGAGCAAAGGATGTTGTATAGATCCTGGTGTGCAGTGGGTATGATTATTGTTAAAAATGGAGGGAGAGTGGGTGAAAGGGTGCTAACATTATGTTCTTCCCACCTAAAACTCTGAAAGCCAACACGTTGCCCTGGAGTCACCATTTGGTCATGTATTAAGGGAGAAACATATCCATAGCTATCAATCTGTCTCTCTGTCTGTCTATATGTCTAGAGAGAGATTGATTTAGATTTATAGATTTATTTTAAGGAATTGATTCAGGCAATTATGGAGGCTGGCAAATCAAAAGTCTGCAGAGTAGGCTGGCAGACTGGAGACCCAGGGAAGAGTTACAATTAAGAGCCTGAAGGCTCTGCTGGCAGAATTCCCTCTTCTTCTAGGGGAGTCAGTCTTTTCTATAAAGACCTTCAGTTGATTACATGAGATCTAATCATATTATGGAGGGTAATTTGCTTTACTGAAAGTCTAAGATAACTTTATAAAAAAATATAGGATCATGTTTGACCAAATATTTGCGTACCATGGCCTAGCCAGGTTGACACATGAACTTAACCGTTACAGATAGGGTTTCCTGTCATTGGGTGCTGTTAGGAGAATCACTGGTGGAACTCTATTGAGTTCCTTCACGTTAAGCACAATTGTGTACACTGCAACAAGCAGAATGCTCTTTCAAACTGCTTTAACAGAAAAAAAAGGGGTGGTGGTGGGAGGAATCACTGATTCAGTCGCTCCAGCTGTCAGGTGTTTTAACCTCTAGATCAAGGTCCTCTATGACAGGAAGACCTCTTCCATTATCATGCAAATACTCCACTTGTGGTTGTATTGCTGCCAGCTACTCTTGGCTTAAAATCTTCACAGATTCTTTTTCTTCTCAGAACTTCCAACAGAAATCTGGGTATGAATCTCATTGGCCCAGTTAGGTCATGTGTCCTTTCCTCATCCAATCACTGTAGCAAGGCAATGAGTGCACTGATTGGCCTAGACCAGGTCATGGGGCCTCCTCTGGAACTGAGCTTCAGTACCATCCAAGCCAAATGGACAGGAGCATAGAGAAGAATGGTTCCCCATGGGAAATCAGCTCTTTACAGAGGAAGGAGGACAGGTTGCTGGAGGGGCTAAAACATCACACAATGACTTCTGCCTTTTGCACACAACTTTCTCCTCCTCCTTGCCTGTTTCTTTGCTTTCCTCTTTCCCTTTTCCCTCTTTCTCCTTCTTAGCACATAAACTACTGTCTGTCCCTTTAAAAACCTGGTTCTTTCTTTCCTAATTTTGAAACTCCTAATTTATCTAAGAAAGCAGATGTGCTTCAGAAGCAGGCTGCCTCATGTAGCAGTTTGGAGCCTGATGCTGCACATGTGATCATTGCCCAGGGACGATTTGGTACCAGTTGATCAGTCAGTGCTTCTGTTCCTGGTGTGGGAGGATGGAACTCTAAGTGACTTAGTACTAACTGATGTTGGGAAGAAGGTACGCATCCTGTATTTTCTATTTGTCCATTTAGCTAGAGAGAACTAAGGACTTACCTCTGAGTTGTAGCAGACACGAAGAAATCACATACTAAATAGATTAAAAATTAGGGGGAAAGCTGCCTGCAAACACTTTTTTGGGTCATAATTGTGTATGTGTATATATACACACACATATACACATACATACACACACACTTAAGGCAGCTCTATTGAGATATAATTAATGTACCATACAATTTATTTATTGTAAGTTATAGTTCTTTGTTTTCTAGTATATTCACAGGGTTGTGAAACTATCACTAGAATCTAATTTAGAACATTTCATTGCCCCTAATGGAAACCGCATACCTATTAGCAGTGGCTCTCCATTCTGCTCTTCATCCAGGCCTCTTGCAACCACGAATCCACTTTCTCTCCCTATAAATTTTAATATTCTGAGCATTTCATATAAATGGAATCATACATTCTGCAGTGTTTGTGACTGGCTTTGGGCACTCAACATAATGTTTTCAAGGTTCTTCGATACCGTTGCCTATAAAGGTATCAGTATGTCATTCCTTTTTGTTGCTGAGTGATCTATTGTATGGATATACCACAGCCAATGGGTATTTAGATAGATAGTTGGATATTTGTGTACAAAATTTGTGTTACATATATTTTCATTTCTCTTGGGTATATGCCTAGGAGAGGAATGGAACTGCTGAGTTATAGGGTAACTCTGTGTTTAATTTGGAGGACTGCTAAGCTGTTCTCCAAAGCAGCTGAGGATCCAACTTCTCCACATCTTCAATAGTTGTTATTGTCTGTCTTTTTGAGTATTGCCATTCTAGTGGGTGGAAAGTGATGTTTCGTTGTAGTTTTGATTGGCATTTTCCCAGTGGCTAATGATACTGGGTATTCTTTTATGTGCTTGTTGACCCTTTTGTATCTTTTTAGCTTTTGCCTATTTTATAATTGGGTTTCCTTTTTCTTATTGAGCTATACATTTTATTTATATATTTTGTCTGCAAACACTTTTGACTTAGGTTCTTGGAGTCCTGTGAGGTCTTGATTTTTAATAGCCTCTGGGTTAATAAGGATGTCTTATTCCAACCTGAAGAAAAATCAAGGCATTGAATAAGCTGTCATTGATAGTATTTTCAGTGATTTGGTTGTATCATTTGAAGATGTCTGGGAACCTGATTCTTCATTTCCTTTCAACTTTTTTTTTTTGAAAATGATAAAAATTACTGAGATGAAAGAATAGCACATGGAATATCCCTATGCCTTCCTCTAGATTCACCAATTATTAACATATTACCACATTTTCTTTCTTGTTCTGTGTGTGTATACTTTCTTAGAGATAAATTCCTCAAAAGTAATTTGCAAATATAATGACCCTCACCTCAAAGAACTTTAGCATATGTAGGCTATAAACCAGAATATACTCACACATAACCATCATAACATTATCATGTCCAAGAAAAATCATATTAATTTAATAATATCTAATATCCAGTCAATATTCAAATTTCTCCAGTAACCCCCAGCCGAGTAACCCCCACCCCAGTGTTCTTTCTTGCCTTAGAAAAAAATCCAGGGTCCATTCAATATTTACATGTTACTTGTCCTTGTCTTATCTTTTAATCTCCTATAAACTAAAAAAACCTTCCCCCACTTTTTTCTTCTTTTCTGACATTGATAATTTTTCAAGAGTCCAAGCTAGTTATCTCATAGAATGAGCCACACTCTGGATTTCTCTAATTGTTTCCTTGTGATTGGAATTAGGATAGACCTTTTTTGGGAGCAAGAATATTGCATGGGTGATGTCGTGTACCTCCTTTTCATCATATTTGGAAGTACACAATGTCAATTTGTCCTGTAATTGGCAATGCTTAGTTTGAGCACTTGATTAAGGGCATGTCTGCCAGATCTCTCCGTTGTAGAGGTAAGTTTTACCCATTATAGTTCATAAGTAATCTATGTGAATATCTTATTCCCCAAAACCTCCACCCAATTGTTGTAGAATACCTTGCTTGAATCAGTCAATACAGAGGGATTCAAAATGTTGATTTTAAAATTTTATTATTTATTCTCCATTTCTTAGATGGCATTATTTTGTCAAAAAGAGCCTTACCTTTTATTATCTCATACTTTTTAAAAAATGTTCTTTCTCTTCTCTTCCGCCTTTTTTGAAATTAAAGAAATTAAGCTATTAATCCTCTCAAAAGGCATTTCTTAATGCTTACTATGCACTAGGCATTATAGATTAAAAAATTAAAAAAGACTTCTTTCATGTCTAAATTATTTGTGATTCTATGACCATTAAGTTGCATCTTTATACCTGCATTTTTTAAAAATATCTCTGCCTATAAATTGTGTATTTAATTCCACTTACTGGTTATTTTTTATTTTAGTATCGAGTCAAAATGTTACATAGAGTTGTATTTGTCTTCTATTAAAGGAAGCAAGAATAAGTAAAGAACTTTAGGATAATCACTATCTCAGTGTTCAAGGCCTAGAGGGAGTCCTATCTCTGAAGGCTCACTGGTTTGCAGTCTGTCCAAACTGGTAGAAGCTTACAAAATGCAGCCAAGTCCCCTTGATAAAGTAAATGGCTTCTTAAGGTCACAGGTATTGTATTAGATAAACTTGCATTGACTGAGTACTTGGACATCAACTCCTTTCCCAAAATAAAAGTAACACTTAAAGTACTTCAGGTGATTCTACCCTCCATTCTCCTCATTTGTGCCCAGGTTATGTGAGACAGGAGTTGGGCCTCTGCTTTTATAGAACCCACCTGCTTCTTGTAGTGTTGGCTTCTCACGCACAGTGATTTCCTGTTTCAGGTTCTGTCTGTCTTCCTCATGTAATTAACTATATGAAGTTATACTTTGCATGTATACTCTTATTATACACTATGCATTTTAGCCTATATTATACATTTATGTTCAAATCTCCCTGCATGGGATCATCAGTTATATTGTAACTCACTGGTAATTTAAGAGATAAGTTAATTGTGACTCTGTATTATTATTATTATTATTTTTTGCATTATACCTAAACCCTGACTAAGATGTCTCTATTATTCTACTCTTGAAAATTCATCTCTAGATAATTTTGACATAACATCCCTTTTCCTTTCAAACTTTCTCCTTTTTTTTCTGCTGATAAAACCCACTAGCCTTGCTTAAGTAATTCCACTAGAGGGCTGGTCTATCGGTTACATCTGTGCCTTTCTGCCTCCCCCTCACTGCCTCTATTCCCCAGTACCTGGGAGGAGAAATGGGAATTATTAACCCTAAGATATCCTAAGTGCCAGTTTTACCACTGTCTTGAAAATAGCTCCTCGCCTGCAATAAATAACCATGCACACCTAGTAAATACAAGTATGTCAATTTATTGCTTTTCTGAACTTGTACTCTCTCCATGGAAAGGCTACATTTAGAGCTGATGACATTTCCATTCTTTGATTGCAAGCGAGAGAGAATGATTGTGCTAGCTTCAGAAAAAGGAGGGTTCTAGAGTGTCTCCCAGATACTAAGGCAAAGCAGAAAAAAGCAGACCTCGGGGGAGTAGGATCTAAGGATCAAGGGAGCAGGAACCAATGTCTGTTGGTACACTTCTCCTATCTTGTGCTTCTCTGCTGAAGCATTCTCAGTCATGGGAGAGAAAAACTAAATGGGCTTCACCAGGGTCATGTGCCTGGTGGAGGGTGGGAGTGGGGATAGAATTTCACTGACATTCTCAACTGAGGAGGGAACATGCTACCAAGGGAAACAGGCTGCTCTTTCCAGAAGAGGCAAAGGAGGCTGGGCAGACACGAATAGCCCTACCCGCTATCCATGCATCTTTGAAATTATTGTCTGTGCTGCCCTATACTCTGGAGAACAAGGCATTCTGCCATTTCCCCTCTGCAAACAGCCACCAATCTTGTAACAAATCTTGTCCCATGGGCCATTTACTAGCTTCCTTCTTTTACCTTCCTCTGCCTTGGCTGGTCCTTTAGACACCACGGTAGTTGTTTGCAGATCTGTGAGCAAAAAAAGTGGAAGGCAAGAGAGAAACAGGCAAATAAGGTAAATGGCTGAGAATGGGTTAAAATGACTGTCTTCTGGAACTTTCCAGCTGTCAAATATTTATTTCCAGGGGGACCAACACCTTTCTCATTAGAAATTCATTGGCATGGTCACTGCTGCCTGGAGCTGTGTGTATGTAAATATCATCTCTCTCTCTGGCAAGTTGGTGAAATTTGCTGATGACACAAATATGCTTGGGTTTTGGAGAAGGCAGAATTCTGAGAAACTCCAGATGCACCACAGCAAACTGTTTGAGTCACTCAGATAGGTCAGTGGAGAGTCTGCTTGTTGAGTGGTGGTGGGAAGGGAAAGAAAGAGAATTATCATATTTAGCACCAGAGGAAAGAAGTCAAATTTGAGGGCAGCAGTGCTATTAGATGGCCTTCTATGAAATCATCTTCTGTTCTTTCTTGAAGCTATGTACTAAATGTGACCTTTCCTATGTCAGAGAGAAATAGATCTGTGCATGAGATTGAAGCTACGAGTGAAGTTCCTGGTTCCCACACCCAGAAGCTATTTTTATTAATAGGAATGTTGATGAAAATAACAGTCGACCATTTATTGATTGCTTACTTGGCACTGGACACTATTATTAGGCATTTTACTTATATCATTAATCTGCTCAGTAACTAATTATAGGAGGAAACTCGGAAGACAAAGCTGAGGCTTGTGCTGATTGTCCAGAGTCCCACAGGTAGTAATTGATAAGGAAAGAATAAGAAAAAAGAGCTTAACACATCTGTCACATAAATGAAAGATGCCTGGTTTCTTAATGCCTTGTGCAGTGTCAGTGGGCGTCCTTCAGTCTGAATGTAGGAAGTCTGTAATAAAGACCACATACCAAAGCCCCACACTGGAGGCTTAAATATGTATTGTCTAACAAATATTTATTGAGCTGTTCTTCTATGCTAGACCTGCACCCTTATAGCCAGAGGAGGTGCCCCACCAGGAAAGTCAATTTCTCAATGCCCATTTTTATACCTACAAGCCAGAAGCTCTTAGATGTTTCTTATATTGGGGTGTTTCTTTGAGCTTCTCACTCCCTTATTTAACTCCTTGACTGAAAATGAAGAAAGTGACAGACTTTGGTCCCTTCCCTCGCACTTATAACTGCAACTGTGGATGTCCCCAGGACATCCATGTAATTTGTTTGCTCATGTCCTTCATGTCACCTTCCCAGTCAGACTGACTCTGTCCAGACTATTTAAAATTATCACTATACAATTGGCCTAGGTTTAAGGTGGTATGGTAGGCAGAAATTGTCAGATGGCTTCCATGGCTTTTGTCCCTTGATGTTATTACTGTGATTATGTTATGTTATATAGCAAAAGAGAGGTCATCTGGATCTACAACTACAAGGAAGTAAATTCTGCCAACAACCTGAACAAGCTTGCAGTGGATTCTTTCCCAGAGCCTCTAGATAAGGGGTCCAGCCCACCAACACCTGGTTCAGATTGATGAGACCTTGAGAACTCAGCAAAGCCCCCTGCACTTCTGACCTGCAGAGCTGTGAGGTAATGCATGTTGTTTTAAGCTGCTCAGTTTGTAGGGATTTTTAGAGTAGCACTAGAACACTAATACAGACGGCAAATGGATTTATCTGTCATGGCAGGTTTGATCACTGAGCTGTGGCTGCCCTTGCAGCTGTTTTGAAAAGGGTTCTGAGCTTGCATGCAGGCTCCAAGATGGATCAGCAGTGGCTGAGAGTGGCTATGTGTTTGCCACATACATGCCATGCTGGTCTGGGCTCTTACCACTGAACTAGAATGACAAGGTTAGATGGAAGTAATTAAGTTGTTATGCTGGACTCAGAAACAGAGAACACAGAATCATTAAAGAAAACCAGCCAGCAAAATAAGAATTAACAATCAAGAATATAAGACCGTCTTAGTTCATTTGGGCTGCTGTAACGAAAATGTAAACTAGGTGTCTTATAAACAACAAACATTTGTTTCTCACAGTCCTGGAGACTGGGAAGTTCAAGTTGAGGTGCCAGCAGATTTGGTGTTTGGTGAGCTATGTCCAGGCATAGACAGCCATCTTCTTGCTGTGAGCCCATCTGAGGTCTTTTTTGTCGCAGGGAGCACCATGCGGGGTGCTCCTGGATCTGAGGGTTTCTGTCCGGAGTCAGCTAAGGAGGGAATGGGGCTCTGAATCCCGCAGAGCCCGTCCTGGGGTTGTCATGGGTGGGGGAACTAAACACGAGTTGTCACAAACACTTCTCTGTTTGCCAGGAGAGGGGACATGGCTCTTTGGTCTAGTGGAGAAGGTCCTGAGCCCCCATGTCCTAAGGCTTTTATTGAGAACCATATGCACAGGGGTAAGGATGTAAAGATCATCAATCAATGTCAAAAGGCTATGTTTACAGAAAACAGATAGAGATCATAGATAATAATGGAAGGGACACAAGAGATCTGCCTCAGGTCAGGATCTATAAATCTCCTTCCCAGTATGAGCTGGTTATAACTCTTGAGGGAAGAACAAAGCATGCTTCGAGGCACTTACTCTAGGCCTGATTGTCCCCCTGGGAACCACCTAATCCAGTTTAGGGCTGTACCTGCCCTTAGTATTGTTTCAAGCCTGAGCCAGGCGGGGGCGGGACAGAGGCGCCAAGACATAAGGAGACTTTTTTCAGATAGAATGAGGACCCTGGCCATGTCTAAGACAAGCTGAGGGGTGTGGGCCTTTTTGCCCTTTCTCCATGTCCCCCCAAGTCCATACCGGCTGTGTCTGTCTTAGGTTGTCATCCCTCCTTGTGAGAGATCTTACCCATCTTTGACTAACTGATCATCACAGGGCCAAGCAAGGTGGTGTGAGGGAGGCAGGGGCTGTGCCAGGGACTCCTGCCAGTGGGACCGGTTTCATCTCCTCAGTGGCCTGTCTTCCCAAGGCCTCCTTGATTATTTCCAGCCTTGGGGCCCTCTTGCCTGTTGGCGAGGCTACAGTTCCTGAAACCAGACACCAGGCGGGATAGTTCCCAAAAGGCTTTTATGATAGCACTAATCCTATTCATGAGGGTTCTACCCTCATGACCTAATCACTTCCCAAAGACCCCTCACCTTAAAACCCCCTAAATCACACTGTGGTTTAGGGTTTCAACATATGGGTTTGGGGAGGAATAAACATCCAGTCTATAGCAAAGATCTAGGAGGTAACTTCTATTAAGACACAGGTTTTTGATCACTGCTAGATCTTCCTTGTCTAGAACAGTGCTTGTCCTATAATAGATACTCAATAAATTTTTTTTTAATTGAATATCAAGATAACAAAGGATAGGAGTTCTGTATGGCCTAGTAGCTTACTGATTTAGGTACCAGAGGGACCTGAGATAACATACACAAACTGCTTTGCCCAGTTCCTGGCACCTGGTCAGATTCACCTAGTGGTTGCTCTTTTAGAATTTTCTATCAGTCAGGGTTCCTAGTTATAAGTAACAGCCATGAGCTCAGGCTGATTTAAGCAGGAAGAATTATTTTCAAAGGTTATCAGGAAGCTCACTGAATCCCCAAGAAGTTTGGAGAACCAATCTCTGAGCATAGACAGATCAAAGGGAAGCACTCTGTTGAGTCAGACAACCTGAAGCAACACCCCCCAAAATGGGTCCACATGGACACAGCTCCCAAAAACACACATGGTGGAGGCTCCAGCTCACCTGCCTCTGCATGTTACCCTCTGCCCTGCTGCCCCCAGAAGTCCATGTTGCAGCTTTTGTAGCTTGTTGAAAGACTCATGCCACCCCCATTCCTGCTCCTTTTGTGTCTTTAGATCCAGATTCTAGACTCTGGACAAGTACATATGGCTGATCAGGACTGACTCATGCTCATGCTCCAGCCACCAGGGGAGCGAGCGAGCAAGTGAAGTGTTAACTTTTCACCCACTCTTATATGAGGTAGACTCTCTCTTCCATTTATAAGGCAGGAATTCTCCCAGCATAGGAAGGAGGAGTTTAAATGCCAGACAGCACCCCCTTAAGCACCCCCCGAAAAAAGACAAAATCTACAACAGTCGTCATTAGATTGCTGATCCAGAGTCAGAAATACCCTATTTCAAGAGGATAGGTGATCAGTCTCAGGATGATTCCAGGTAGGAGCATGTATTGAGGAGAGTGTCTTTTTCCATTTACTGCTTTCAGCTTGACCCTTTTTGACCAGTTCTACACCAGGGTCATACACAATTAAAAGTTCAGTTGTGTCTAGCTTCAAAGTGGGCTTAGAGCAGGGATGTACATGTGAGCATGAGCCTCTTTGAATCTAGTACTAGAGAGCTCTTGGCGTTCAGCTTTTAGTAGGATATAACAGAGACACGTGAAATGTCCAATGATGAATAATTCCATGGTGATACATTCAAGAGTTGACTGTTATTCTGTTTTTGTAGTTTTTATACCTGAGGATACCTTCTGAAAAATAATCATATGATAACTGATAACATTTATCTAATGCTTATCATTATGTAGCCATTGGCTAAATACTTTAGGTCATGTGTGATTTTATTTAATCATTCCTTCTGTGAGGCTTGATTTAATTATCCCCACTTTATAGACCAAGAAACTGAAGCTTAAGGAGCAAGTCAACCAGGTTGCAGGTGGTGGAACTTGGACTTGAACCAAGGTATACCTGACACCAAAGTGTATGATCTTAACAAATTTATGTGAAGCTGATAGAGTGAGTGTGAGCAAAAGTCCCATTCAGAGCAAGCTCTGCTATTTGTCATTCAGCATTATGAAGTAGCTATATTGTGTGCAAGTTCGGCATGAAGACTACAGAAAATTCACAGAAGTCTTTTTACATTTGGGATCAGGATTCAGAAATTTTTGCATCTCCAGGTCTTTCTTCAAGGTTTTGCCTGTAGATCAAGTTTTTAAAAAATTTTTTAAATAAATAGTGGTAGCAATATGAGGGAATATATAATTTTTTCTGTAATCAAGATAATGAAATGAGTTGCCTGTGTTTACTTCCATTAGCACATTGATTACATATAATTAAAACCAAGGCAGCATCAGAAAAGGTCAGCTAACAAAAAACATAGGATAGAAAAGATGAATTATGTTTTCACAGAAAAGAGTTTGTGCAGGCCCAGTGAGAAGAAAGGCCTGTCTCCCTACCCCCTCTGAAGCCAGTCCCCCACACTCTGCTCTGTCCTTTCCTGGCCCATCGTACTACACTTTGTGACACACTGTCTAATTTATTATTAATTACGTTCATTTACTCTCATTTACTTCTTTTAAAATGAAAGGTCCTTGAGGACAGGGGCCCTGGTTTCACTCTGTGACAGATCTCCGGTGCCAGGAAGAGTCCTGTGACATAGTACGTACTCAGTAAATATTTGTGTAATGAGTGGATGACTGTAAGCAGTAGTAGTAGAAGATGAGAGAAAGTTCTCTTAGAATATGGCATGGATTTGTGTGATTGTTTCAGTGATCTATTGCTATGGAATGCAGTGACCTAGAACAATCGATGTGTGCTTGCCATGCAACGGGTCAGGGGTTTGGGCAGGGCTCAGCTTGCATGGCCTGTCTCCGTTCCACATGGTACTGGCTCAGGGGGCAGCTCAGCTCATTCTGAAGAAACCGTGATGGTCTCACTCACATAACAGGGTGCTGACTGTGGGCCCAGGTGTCTTACTTTTCCTCAGGTGGCCCCTTTTTGCACAGGGTCTTTCTTTCCAGGTGGCCCCTTTCTCAGGCCAGATAGACTGGATTTCTTTACATGGTGGCTGGGTTCCCAGAATGAATGTGGACGCTCCACAGCTTCTCAGGGCCTCAGCTGCCACATCCCTGAATATGACTCCCCCACGTTCCTTGGTAAAAGCCCATCCCAGAGCCAGCCCACTTTCAAGGGCTGGGGAATTTGACTCTGCCTGTTGGTGGAAGGAACAGCTATGTGACATTGAAAAATAAGTGTGGATGGGGGAAGGGGGCTGCATTTGTATTTTGAATTTGTTTGTTTCAGTTTACTTTTTCTTAGTAAAATACATGTAACATAAAATGTACTATTTTAACAGTTTCTAAGTGTACAGTTTAGTGATATTAAGTGTATTCACAGTGTTGTACAGCCATCACCTCCACCCACCTCCAGAGCTGTTTTCCCCAAACTGAACTTCCTCTACCCTCCTCCCTCCAGCCCCCCCAACCACCATTCTACTTTCTGTCTCTATGAATTTGGTGAATGTAGGTATAACCTATCTAGATACTTCATGTGCATGGAATGATACAGTGTTTGTCCTTTTGTGACTGGCTCACTTCACTTAGCATAATGTCCTGAGTATTCATCTATGTTGTAGCATGTGTCAGAATTTTTTTTCTTTTTAAAACTGAATAATATTCCTTTGTATGTATGTACCACATTTTGTTTATCTATACATCCTCCAGTGGACACTTGGGCTGCTTTCAGCTTTTAGCTATTGTGAATAATGCTGCTAACGTGGGTGTACAAATATCTGTTCAACTCCCTTCTTTCAGTTCTTTTGGGTATATACCCAGCAGTGGAATTGCTGGATCATCTGGTAAGTCTATGCTTAATTGTTTGAGGAACTGCCATTCTGTTCCCACAGTAACTGCACCATGTTATAGAGAGGGAGCTTAGCCTAATACCACAATGATATCTCATTTTCTTTATAATTGAGATATTCATCACTTTCATGGGGATTTTTAACTGATTTTCTTTTTCCTGCTGATGTTGAAACATATTCTTAATACACATTTTTTCCCCTTTACTTTCTTTTTAAAATTTCTCCCTTTCTTTTTTTACGTGTGTTTGTGATCCTAGAGAACTTAATTTGTACCAGGTTTTCCATCATTTCCTGGGCAACTCCTCCCTTTAGCGCAGAGAAAGTCTATTCCAAGATCAGCTAAATGGCAAGGGGCAGTTTCCCCATGGTCTCTGCTCTCTGCCTGCTTAAACTCTGCAGCTCGCACAGATTTCTAGGCCAGGGTGGCATCATTTTCCCTGAAAAGCATTGGAGCATTGCCCCAGAGGATGGCTGGGGAGTGCCTTCACCTTCCCAGCAATTTGCCAGACCTCTGTGACTAATCTGAAAATGAACCTTTTGAGAAAAAGAAGAGGGGAAAAAAGATAAAAAGCACCCTCCCAATACAAATAATGAGAAATTGCTAAAAATAATAGCTACTTCATTGTTTCTGTTCCTAAAGGCCATATTTTTGGCTGGCTTTAGCTAGTGTTCATTCCCCTGGGGCACATTTCTTTTTCTCTGAAAGATTGTATAGTAAGGGGGAACAGTTTATAATTTAAGCTACAAATTGTGTGTGACAATACTGTATATTATTTGGTGGTTCTTATCTCTATTTTTGTCTGAGAAAAGCTTTTTCTTTCATAGTCATTGTATGAAAGCAGGTAATGCCCCTAAAAATCAGGCATCCCTCTCCTGTAAAGATATATAATAATACATGGCTCATTTCTGTGCTTTTTAAAGAATGACATTTACAATACTGTCCTATACCCCAACCCATTACAAGACTAATTATATTCTTTATGTCTCCAAAGCCTTCAGTATTGCGAGGAAACCCAAAATTGTGAGTTCTCCAGGCTTTTTTGGAGTGAGGGCATACTTCCATTTTCCTTTGAAGATGATCTTTGATACAAAACTTTTTGGGAATCAGCCCCCAAGTAGAGATTCTTCAGGGTACTGGTAATGAGCAAAGGCTTTGTAGTCTGGCACACAGATTTAAGTTGATGTACTCCACTTAATAACTGTGTTATTTGGGGCAAGTTACTACGTTTATGTCAGCCACAGTTATTGCATCTGTAAAATGCAGAAATCAAGAGTACCTACCTCTATGAATTGACTTGAACAGCCAAGGACCATTGCCTGGTACAAAGTATCAGCTAAATAATTATTTGTTCTTTCTATTTTTAAATTATAAGTTCCCTGAGGGCACAATCTATTTTTATCTTTAAGTGCACAGTTTTTTTGGTACATAGTAAGTATTCATCATTAACATGCTGAAATAAACTGTTACAACTATTACAGGAAACCAATATACATATTGTAGAGCTTTTGTATAAGTAGTTTTTTCCCTGTGCTATATTTTAAACTATAACAATGACTATAGCAACTAAGATTCTTTTTATTTTTTTTAGAAATCACTGTATACTAGGCATCGACATAAGCATTTTATATTTATTAACTCCTTTAATCCTTATAATAACCTTGGGAGGTAGGTACTATAATTATGTCCATTTACAGATGAGAAAACTAAGGCCAATAAAGAAAACTTAAGTAACTTTCCTCCCTCAGTAAGTCAGTAAGTGGTATAACTAAAATTTAAACGCATCTAGTCTGGATCCAAAGTCCACACTTTTAACTTCATGAGTTTTCAAAGTGTTTTTTCTCAAGACTCATTTAGTCTTACTCTTTAAAAAATCCTTACCCAAGGATATGTTTATTAACTTTAGAGAGAAAGGGAGAAAAAGAGAGAGAGAGAGAAACATCAATGTGAGAGAGAAACATCTATTGGTTGCCTCCTGTATGCGCTTTGACCAGGGATTGAACCTGCAACATTTTGGTATATGGGACAGTGCTCCACCCAACTGAGCCACCTGGCTAAGGCAAGACACCTTTAGTCTCTTAAAAGAGCTTTTATTTATGAGAGTTATAACTATATTTAGCATAATCAAAATTAAAGTTAAGAATTAAAAAACTTGATTTAAAATATAAAAATAATACATTACATGTTAACATAAATACCATATTTCCCAAACAACATAAAAAATTCGTGTGCACAGTGACATTGTTTTTCAAAATTTTAATGTCTAGCTTAATAGAAGACAGCTGGATAATATCTGCTTTTGCATTCAATTTGTTGTGATACCACAAGTCATTTAGTCTCTGGAAAACACTGAATATTCATTAGAGAATGAGAGTAAAAATGATTGAAAATATCTTTAATGTTATTATGAAAATATTCGTTATCTCATGGACTCGCTGCAAAGATTTTGGGGGTCCCTGGGAGTTTCCAGACCATACTTACATAAGAGAACTATTGCCTATTCTTTCCTGCTTTCTAGATAAGAAGTTTATGATTTAATTAGGACAGAAAAGGGAAGATGTATTAGGAGCTATTTCTAAACCACCAAATAAAATACAGAGATGATTGGTAGCCCACTTTCACCTATATTTCTCATTTAATTGACATAAGTGGCTCAATGGATATTTTAAATATCCATTTTATATTTAAGAACAGAGGCCAAGAGTTTGAGTTCTTCTTAAAGACACCCAGCAGAGCTAGGGTTTGAACCTATGTTATCTTAGCGCGAAGTAGCTTACTCTTTTCTGCCATTGTCCCAGTAAGTAGCTGACATGCGCCATTATTTTTAGACCACTATGAGTTAGGCCACTATGAGACCACTGTACTAATCAGAACTTTGGGTTATTAGAGGCAAAGTTTCAACTCAAACTTGTTTCAACGAAAAAAAGAGAGATCGATTGTCAGCAAAAGAAGTGGCAGATTAACTTCAGCGTATCAAGATCTAAGAGCTTAACCAACAAAACCAGACCTCAGATTTTCTCCATTTCTCAGGCTTGGATTCCCTCTCAGGTAGCATCATTCTCTGGCAGAATTTGACCCTAGCAGATCTTGGCTTTACCTAACCAGTATGACAACCTCTTCAAAGAGAAAATGAGACTGTCCCCAAAATTTCAGCAATAGTTCCAGGGATGACTCTCATTGGGCCACGTGGGTCAAGAGTCTATCTGTACCTATCCCCAGGCCAAGGAAAAGGACTGTTTGCTGATCCCTGGAGCCTAAGTAAGTGGTGGGGTCTAACCCACCTACTCCAGTGTTAGTCTCACCTCATTTGAGAGTGGTAGACAGGCCGTTCCCAAATGAAAACAGGGATGCCCTTACCAGAAAAATGGGCAAGGAATTCTGGGCAGGCTAAATTCTACAGCTGTCCAGGATGGATTTCACTTTTTTCATGTGTACCATTTAAGCTCACAGCATAAATAGAACTCATAGATTTTTTTTCCCCTCCCTTTTCTCATACGGGGTGATGTAGTCATGTCAAAATGTGATTTGGAAATTACAATGTTGTCCTGGAGACAAATCAGACATACATATCAAATGCTCTAAAAATAATTATTAAGCAACAAATTAGTATAGGGAAATGAGATCATAGTACAGGTCAAATGTCTATATAGAGCAGTGATTTTCAACCTTTTTTTTTTAATCTCATGGCACACATAAGCTAATTACTAAAATTCTGCAGCATACCAATATGACAAAAGAAATAGGTATAATTTTATTTCATTTACACAGGATGGCTATTATTATGTTGGCTGTTGACATTTTTAAATTTGACCTTTTAAGGGAAAAGAAGTCAATGCCCCTGAATAAATAGTCATGTATTTCATGTTTTAAAAATTCTTGCAATACAGCAGTTGAAAATTGCTGGTGTAGAGGGTTACAACAACCCACATGTGGGACAGAGCAGCATCTTCAATGTATAAATAGCAAGGTGACAGACACACCATGGCCTTCCTTTTTTATGAGAATGTTCTGAAGACGTCTTATTCTGTCTTCCTGGGAGACTATGTATTGGAAGTTGAGAGAGTACAGGTTGGCAGTCAGGGACTCAACAAAAGCTAGCTCTCTTCCTCCTTCCCTCGTCACCCAATTCTGGTATTTGCTTTCTGACCAAAGCTTTCATGTCCAAGTAGAACCTGAGAAGCATGCCATCCCAGCTCCTTCCATTTTGCTGCACTCACAAGTGGAGTATGTACATTTCTAACAACTTGTGTCCAAGTAACTCTTTAGTCCTGCACTCTGATGAGTGACAAGCAACAGCAATTTGTTGTGGCCATTATTATTTTCACTGGAAAGGAGGTGTAATTCAGAAGAGTGAACAACAATCAGAGAACTGAACAATACTTGTTCTGATAGCTTGACACTGCCTCAAGTTGGTGACTGGATGCAGTGAAATTTGCAAAATAATGCAATATTAATAGAAAATTCTTCTTTAACTACGATGTTATTTAGCAGTTTAGGATTTCTATTTGAAGTGTATTTTAAAAAGTATTTTAAGCACATCATACATTGTGACCGAGCACTATTATTAACTACTGTGATGCTTTTGTTTCGAGAAGGAAAAATGTTGCTTGTTTTTAGTGAAGTCTGTTTAGCTCTTAACCAAACTTCAGTAATTCAGATATTGTTACATTCATTTCAAGAGTCAAAACAGCTCACTCTGAATTAGTTTTTACTTGACGATTTTGCTTTGAAATTTTCAGGGTTTTCTCCAAAGTTCCCTTTTCCAATCCAAACATGCACAGATCAAAATTTCCCTCCTAGACATTTTAATGCTCACTTGCTCCAGTGCAAAAAGCAGAAGAAATTGGCATTTCTACAACCAGTTGGAAACTTTTATCTCCAGGTTTCTTGGTGATGCTTAAAACTGTGCTACGTGCATTGGCCTGAGCTCTGCTTTCACTCTGAGTCCTGAATGGTCAGCAAAAAAACTAACTGGCTTAGACTTTCCATTCACAACTTGCTCTTTGATGACACATAGTTGGGGCTTTTTATTTAAGTTCCGGCCCACCCGACCCTCATTTGAATAGAGACATGTCTCCATGCTATAACAGAACTCCACCTACTGGAATGGGCACCTACTTATATTTAATACTTAGAAACAATTTCAAATCATTGTATTTGTCCTCTCTGGCTGTCATAATAAAGTGTCATAGACTGGGTGACATAAGCAACACAAATTTTTCCTCTCACAGTTCTAGAAAGTTCAAGATCAAGGTGCCAAGCAGGGTCTTTCTCTGGGGAGCTCTCTTCCAAGCTTATAGACAGCCACTTTCTTGTTGTGTCCACACCTAGCCTCCTCTGTGAATATGGTATCTTGTTCTCTTCTAAAGACAGTCCTATGGGATTAAGACCTCATTTTATAACCTCATTTAAATGTTTATTGTCTCCTCATAGGTCCAGTCTCCAAATATAGTTACATTGGGGGTTAGGGCTACAATATATGAGTTTGGGGGAGGGGGAACACAATTTGGTTCCTAATAATCATGATATATTTTTTCTTTCAGGAAGGGTAACATGAGAATCTGTTCTGTGCTTCTAATGCACATGGTGTTCCTTTCAACCACAATCTCTAATAGGAGAACTCAGCAAACATGCTGTGGGAGGAAAAAAGATAAACTATTTCAGTTGATAAGAGTGACCTGCAAGATTAAAAGCACAGAAAATTTAATCTCATCTCTTCTTGTTCTCCTTTCCTCTAAATGTAGGCTGTCCTATTTGTACCTGCCTGTTTATTTCACCGTCCTCTTTTGATGGATGCCTGTTATTAAAGTGCATAGAGCCCTGAAGTGGTAATAACAGAGGTGATTTCCCTGAGCGAGAAGGTTTGCTTAGTGTGTAGATTAGCCCTGTGTTCAGCAGCCTCATCTTTGTTAGGGGACTGGGGGGAAAGCACTTCTAGCTTCCTCCTGTCCTTTTACCATTGAGTGTAAATGTGTCAAGGCATTTTCTGAGATAATTGGCTTTGGTCCCTAATTTCATACCTGTATGTGCCCACTTGTTGCCCGCTTGTTTTTATATTTATAATGGAAAGATGTTCAGTGCCTAGTAGAAGTTTACCCCTATTGTTCCCGAATGTTGACCAAGGCCCAGAGTGGAGACAGACGATGCAAGTACCCAACTTACTAACTTCAGAATTTGGGGCCATCCAGCGCTTGTCAAAGGGCTCTGTTTCAGTTGGTAACAGTGACATGCAAGTGACAGGCATCCATCAGAAGAGGTCTGTGAAATAAACAGGCAGTTACAAATAGGATGGCTGCATTTACAGCAAAGGAGAACAAGAAGAGATGAGATTAAATTGGGCCCATTGGCTTCACCCCAACCCAAATTGATTTCCAAACTGGAAAGTGAAAATTGTGGTCTTTTTAGGGGAGAAGAATGTTTACCAAAAGCTGTTATCTGCCTTCCCTTCTTATGAGGGAAATGCTGTCCCCATGTTATGAGATGACCAAAGCCAGTTTGATCCCTTGAGATTTATTTGAAAGCTGCTAAAGAAGTTATAGTTGATGAGCATTAGTTATTCTTCTATAACCTTGCTTTGATTTTGATGAAAGCAGGCATGTGACCAAATTCTCCCACATACACAGACATTTACTAAATGAATATTCATTAGCAGAGCAGGCTCAAAACAGTTCATAAACACATTCTGTAAGCCCAGTGCAGTCTCAGCACGCTGTGCCACACAGAGCTACACACCGGAATTACTGGGGGGCCTTCCAGATCTATGCGTACTGGTCCTGCTTCCACCACATTGTTGGTCTGGGTGAGGGCTGGCCATTGGGATTCTAAGAGCTCCCTATGCAATGCCCATGTTCAGCCAAGGTTGAGAACCATTGTTTTAGATGCTTCCACCACCCCCTGTATGAAAGTTCATTTAAGGTCATCCAAGCATCACAGAGGTAGATTGTCTCTTCTAGTTTGGACTCTTCCGTTAGAAAACCTCCTAAACCAGGGACTGTACTAGGTCAGGGCCATTGGCATAAGGGGTGCAGGATACAAGCCCAAGTGTATTCTTAATCTCAGTTTGTGCAGAGATGAAAAATGTATCCAGACTACTTTAGCCACTCCACACATCCTAAATACTTTGGATTTCTATAGTGACACCCGGTCTCTGACACCCATCATGCTAATTAACAAGTCATTAGTTTTACCAATAAGAACCTGTTTTGGTGTGTCTGATGCAATTAACAGCTGCTAGTTGTAGATTCAGCTCAGCTAAGAGAAGTGGACATATGGTCCCTGACCTCGATTGTGGCCCTTTCCGATGTGCTAACTGGCCTCCTGATTCTCTGTATACTTGGTAGCACATTAGCCTGACAACCCCTAAAATTAAGGCTAAACTAACTACCACATACATGATGTCACCCTGATTATGCAGATTTATTTTAAAGTAAATTACACTCATACAGCCCTGCATCTTTGCAAGGCCAGAGGAGGGATGATCCAAGAGAGTGGTGTGTGAAGTCTGGACAAGTCCCTGCTGCCCACCATCCTCTCTGTATCCTCCAGCCAAGTCACGGCCTGCCCATATTCTCTGGTCTGCAGACTGTGAAGTTGCTGCAGGAGCTTGTTACCTGATATAACCTTCACAAAAAGCCAGGAGAGGTGTATTCAGGGGGTAACCAGGCTATGCTCCAGTTCTGTAGAGGTGTAGACGGTTGTCCACACTGTGCTTGCTGGTGCCAGAGTTGGAGGACAAAATGAGTAGATGAGAAGAGGCTTAGGCTTGAAGGCAGACCACATTCTTCTGCACTGCAAGCTTTTAGTCACCTGTTCTGCTGGGATGGGTAGAGAATATTGATATAAATACAAAATAGAGGTTTTACAAACAGGGCTTAGCCTTAGAAAACCAGAAGGAGATACTTCCAATCATTGAAAGTATTGAAAAATTACAGAGTTGGATTAGATATTTTTGGGGGGAGACATCAACCAACAGGAAAGGGGCATTTGACACAGCAGAGCTGAACACTGAGGTTGTAAAGTGATGCCATCTCATGTTTATAGCGCAGCGTGCCCAGACGCCTTGCTAATCTATTACATATGCCGGCTTTGATGTCATTGAGGGAAATGCCTTTGGAGATCTCCTGTCTGGTAGTTAGCTATAGGAGTACATTTCACGTGAGTGGTGCCTGGAAAAATTCACTTAGTTGGCAGTACAGAATGGAACAGAACAGGATGTCTCGATGGAGTCTTTTCCTTACTCACCCTTTTTGGGGTTCTTGTTGCCATCTGTTCATAATGGATGATGCCGCCTGTTCTCAGAGTGTGCTTCACAGGACCCCACTTTTGAATCAGGTTAGGAAAGTTTTCTTTGGAAAGAGAGTAATCTATGATCAAATAAATTTAGGAATGGACGTTTGGGTTAAACAACAAGAGAATCTGATGGTAATAAAGTCAGGGAGAAAAAGAGTTTTGGGAGACGATGTTGAAAGAAATGAAGTCAATGAGGCAATTAACACATGTCATCATTGTTTTCTCTCATTTCTAGGTTAAAGAATCCTAGTTTCTTTCTTCTTACTGTGTGGCTAAGCTTTGTTTCAAATCAAAATCTCTTCTGAGAAATTTCAAAGAATTAATTCTTCCCTTCATTATTAGCCCATCCTTCCTCTCTTCTTTACTGGGACTTCATTGCCAATTCCTCAGTGACATTTCTAAGCAAACTCATGTTCTCTTCGTCCATTTTTCTTTGCCCACAGCCCCAAGCAATCAACAGCCCCGAAAAATCTGGTCACCCAGTTTTCTGTCAGTGATTCTGGGTGTTGTGTGTAATCCTTACACAGAGTTGGTTTTCTACGTCAGCTGGCCTTTCTTGTACTTGTCATCTTTGCCTTAGTGACTTCAAAGAGATCCTTCTTTCCTATACTTTCCTTCCATTCATTTCCCTCAGCACAAAAAATAAGGGCAGTCATGCATTGTACCCTCAACTTTATTTTCTCCTATTCTAGACGCAACTGCTCCATCATCTTCCCCTCCTTTCTTCTTCATAAGGTCAGAGAAATCCTGAACTTCCCTCCCCAACAGTAATAGCTGATTCACTTAACCCTCACAACGGTCCCTTTAAGTAATTAGTATCATTATGCCCATTTTACAAATGAGGATACTGAGGCATAGAGAGGTGAAATAATTTGCAAGGGTCACACAGTTAGTAAGTGTCGTATTATCATCATATAAGTATCCATAGTCCTGGCAATCTATTTTTTTCTCATTCCTATCAGCTTTTAAAAAATAACAGCTTTATTGATCCTATGATTCACATATCATAAAATTTCCTTTTTAAAATAACATTTTAGTGGGTTCTAGCATACTTACAGAGCTGCGCAACTCACACCACTACTTAATTTTTAAAAGAAACCTTGTACTCATTAGTAGCCATTTCCCATTGCCCCCTGTCCTCTGTCACTGCTAATCAATGATCTACTTCTTCCTTCTAGATTTGCCTATTCTGGACATTTTATATAAATGGAACCATGCAGTCTGTGGGTTTTTTTTTGTTTGTTTTGTTTTTTTTTTATGGCTGGCTGATTTCACTTTGCGTAATGTTTTTAAGGTTCAGCTATGTTGTAACATGTATCACTATTTCATCCCTTCTTATTGCTGAATAATATACCATTGTATGAATTTACCACATTTTGTTTTCCATTTGGCAGTTGATGGGCATTTGGATTGCTTCCACATTTTGGCTGTTATGAATATGCTGCAGTGAATATTTGCATACAAGGTTTTTTGTGTATATACATTTTCATTTCTCTCGAGGTATACTTAGGAGTGGAATTTCTGTGTCATGATTCCTATGTTTAACATTTTGAGGAGCTGCCAGATTGTTTTCCAAAGAAGCTGCAGCATTTTATGATCACACCAAGTATATATGAGAGTTCCAATGTTCTACATCTTTCATAACATGTATCTGTTTTATTATAGCCATCCTAGTGTATGTGAAGTGGTGTCTCATTGTGGCTTGATTTATATTTTGCTAATAACGGATGATGTTGAGCATCTTTCCTTATGCTTATTGACCATATGTATATCTCCTTGGCAGAAATATCTATTAAAATCCTTGTCCATGTTGTCCATTTTAAACTTGGATTATTTGTCTTTTTATTGTTGACTTATAAGTGTTCTTTATATATTCTGAATAAAACTCCTTTATCAGATATGTTTTACAAATATTTTCTATCATTCTATGAGTTAATTTTTTTATTTCTTGATAGAATCAATTGAAGAATAAATGTTTTAAATTTTCATGAAGTCCAATTTATTTCTTTTTTCTCTTCCTCTTTGTGCTTCTGGTTTTATATCTAAGAAATTATTGTCTAATCCAAGGTCATGAAGATTTATTCTTATGGTTTCTTCTAAGAGTTTTATAGTTTTAGCTCTTTAGTCCCTGAATCATTTTGAGTTCATATTTATGTATGGTGTAAGGAAAGGGTCCGGATTAAAATTTTCCCATGTGAGTGCCGTCAGCCTGAAGGAGACCCTTCAGTATTTCTTATAGGGCAGGGCCTGCTAAGAACAGATGCTCTCAATATTAGTCTGTCTTAGAATGCCATTTTTCTTTTTTGTTTTTGATGGAGAGCTTTGATGAGTCTTGGCTGATAGCCTTTATCTTTCAGTACTTTGGTTATGCCATTTCACTGTTTTCTGGCCTTCATGGTTTCTTGCAAGAAATCAGCTCTCCATATTACTGAGGATCCCTTGTACAAGAGGATTCACCTTTTTTCTTGCTGCTTTTATGTTTCTTTGTCTTTGACTTTGGACACTGTGGTTATGTTGTGCCTAGGAGTAGGTATGTTTGAGTTTACTCTACTTGGAATTTGTTAAGCTTCTGGATGTGTACATTAATGTCTTTCATCAAATTCAGGAAGTTTTTGGCCATTATTTCTTCACATGTTTTTTATGATTCTTTTTTACCTTCTGTGATCCCTATTATGGTAATGTTGATGGTGTCCTCCAGGTCTCTAAGGTTTTTGTTATTTTTTTCACATTTTTTTTCCTTATTCCTCAGAATAGATTATCCCAATTAGTCTTTCTTCAAACTCACTGATTATTTCTCTGCCAACTCAAATTTGTTCTTTAACCTCTGTAGTGAAACTTTTATTTGTTATTATGCTTTTCAACTCAAGAATTTCAATTTTGATATTTTGGGGGTTTTGTTTTTTAATTTTTATCTTTTATTGATATTCTCTACACAGTAGACATTATTTTCATACTTTGCTTTATACTTTATACATTTTATACAAGTTTTCCATTAGTTTGAATATATTTATAATAATAGATTTAAAGTCTTTATTAAGTAAATCCAATATTTGGGTTTCCTCAGATGTAGCTTTTGCTGAATGTTTTTTCCCCTATATATGAGCCTACCTTCCTCTTTCTTTTCATATCTCATAATTTGAAATGGAATCTGGACACTTGAAGTAACATTGCAACTCTGGAAACCTGTCCCTGCCCCCCAGGGTCTTTTGTTGTTCTGCTGTCTGTTTAGTGACTTTTTTTTGATGAATTCTATAATGCCTGTATTCTTTGTCATGTGTGTCCACTGATGTCTCTGTTCAGTTACCTTAGTGGCCTGCTAATAACTGGATGAATATTTTCTTAAATACATAGGACAAATAAGTCTCCCCTTTGCCAACAGGCTGTGTGTGTATATTGATGTATACCTTCAACACTCAGGCAGCATATAACTCTGCATTAGTTTTCACTTCCTGCTCATGCAGATCGTTAAGGTCAGCTAGAGGTGAGAGAGCCCTCTTCAGTCTTTCATGGGCATGTGCACAGACCTTCACATGCCTGTGACTTTCTAGAGCTCCAAGAATATACTGGAGCTTTTTAAAGTCCCCTATATTCATCTCCTTATTAAAACTTTCTTTTTTGGATAGCTTCCTGTTTTCTCAAGTGGTATTATTGCCTTAAACACCTGTAATGTTAAACAACTGCTGCTAAATGTTTTCAACAAATACCTAATAGGGCTTTTCCCTCTGAGCCAGCTCTGATTCAAGTCAGTTGAAAACAAGGCCTGTTAATGGGGTTTTTTTCAGGGAATTTGCAGACTGGTCAAATAGTGACAAGTCTCTGGAATGAGACTGTGGGAGCTCTTAGCCCATTCTTCCCCACCCCATTGGCTGATAGGTTGCTATTTTTTACAGTTGCCATTCTTGCAAGACTGCTGTTTTTAGGGCTACTGCAGAGATGAGGTGAGGAAGATAGGAATAATAGCATAAGTTAAAATGCTATAGACCTTTCTGTTCTTACCCAGATTCAGCTGTTTTTCTCAAATAAATGCTCCCCTGGTTGTTTCAAGACTTTGGTTAATTTCCAGAGTCCTGAAAAAATTAATGTACACAATTTTTGTCAGCATTCTTGTTGCTCTTGTGGAGGAACAGATTTTTGGAGATCCTTACTTTGTCATTCTGGAGTTTCTTCTCTAGGCAATATCATTGTAATTTATAAACAGAAATTTTTAGAAAATCCTTAATAAGTAATCTGAAGACTTCAGAATTGCAAGTCACTTATACAGAAGAACTAAGAAGTGATTTGATTTTTTTTCTTACTAGTTCAAGACCATCAAGAGCATATTTATAGTCAGCATGTGCTACAAATCCTTTAAGACACATTTTTTTTGATATTATGTTTTTCACTTGTTCTATGTTTGCATAGTGATTTCCAACATTGTTTTATTATGAATTTTTGGATTATGGGATTTATTTATTTTTTTGTCCTCCAAAATGGACTGGAAGGAATGATGGAGTTGGAAAAAGATCGAGTAAGGGGATGGGGAGGAAAGCAGAAACCAGAAAAGAACTTTCTAATTTTTAAGAGAATTAAAATTCTATTTCATAGGGACAGCAAAACCATCCTGTGAACCAAAAACAAAACAAAACAAAACAAACAAAAAAGAAACATTTTTCTGTCAGTTAAATGATCATGACTGGGTAGTATTGACCTTCGTATGGATGAATCCTGATTTTTTTTTTTTACGAACATTTACATTTTCCCAAGCTTTCACTGCTACAAAGAATCATACAGGGCATATAATCAGGCACATATCATTGTGTATATAAGTCAGTTGATCAGATAAATCCATTGCAGTGGATTTACTACCTCAAATTTACTACCTTAGAAGAGATATGTGTTTAAAATCTTGATAGGGTAGCTTATTCATTTTTAAACCTTTAGATTTATATTTTCTTTCTCATGCTAGTGTTGGAAATTTTTTATGGTTCATTGTTCTTTATTTTGAAGGTCCTAAATATGTACAGAATATCTGAAACATTGGGAAACAAGATAAACTAACTTTAAACTGTATGTTACTTTCATTTTAAAATATGTTTTTCCGTACCCTCCTGACTTTTTAGCTGAAATACCTTTAAATTTAAGGCAGTGAGGCCAATTTGTAACCTGAAAAAAGGGCAGTGAATACCCCATCAGGTGTTTGAACTTTTTGGACGTCCTGTAGATTGGCAACTAGATGTTTTATTTTCTTTCTCCTCGTAACATTTATACCAGCTACCAGCCCAAATGGCTAAAACCCTTCTTGGTATTTCAAAGCCTAGTGTTTTAGCTGCTCTTTTTGAATATTTTTCTCTTTTAAGTGAGTTGTAGCAGGACAACTGTTTCCTGGGGGACTCAGCGTCTTTAATTATAACATACATGTTCTCCAGCTGGTTTATACAAGAGCGTGACTGAAAGTAATGCAGTACAAGGAGAACCTGGTATGAATAACACTTTTTAAAAGGTGTCTTGAGTTTTGATTTACCTTTTTTTATTACATAAATGGAGAATAAAAACGATCTCTTGTCAACAGCCTCTTTCCCCTTTACTTTGATGTTTATGTGGCTGTCTTTTGATTTTTTATTATTTATCATACCTTCTGATGAGCAAAGCCGTAAAATGTGTTTTAGGCAGAGCACGTTGCAGTATTAATTGCCTCATTAGGAGAAAGCTGGCTCAGGTGCCAGTACCCTCCAGCACTAGGATTCAGGAAATGGTAAGCGGCCCTTCGCTAATTATCAGTTAAGTTATAGGCCAAATCCCATCACAGTGAATTCCAACACAACAGAATCTTTATATGACAACAGGACATTTAAATCTCAGCCAAACAATGTCCTGCTCATTGCAGGCAACAAAATCCTACTCTTACATATGTATTAGGAGTTTTTCATAATGGAATTTGACCTACCGTTATGTTTGGAACCAGAATTATGCTTTGGGAATGATGATTCTGCACACAAATGTAAGGGTTTATAAAAGGCCTCGTCTGCCTTTCCCTGAAATGTGCTATCAGTGAAGCAGCTTCATAATAACATGGTGAATTCTCATAAGTATACGGATTAGTGAAAGCTGCTCATCATGATATGATCTGCAGCTCAGGCTCCTGTGACAAGCGGTGGCTGCCAGCCTCAGCCCCTGATGCAGTCCCTAGTACTTCAGGTGCTTTCACAAAGTGTCCATTGAATGAAGTGGACTAGAAACAACTTGGACTTGTGTTTCCATAATGTCTGAGTGGAAAAGGTCCGCAGGGTGAATTAGGCTCTCCAGGGAGGCTGAATTTTAATTGCACTGCAAACAAATCCAGTCTTCTCTTAGCCTACTGGCCAAGGTGCTGATGGCCCCTCGGCAGCCTGCAGTCCGCTCTGAGGTGCTGAGTTGATGAAGAGGGCTATTATTATGAACTTAGAGTTGTTTCTGTGGAACCTATCAAAGGGCCATTGTAAAGCTGCTTTCAGCCCACCTGAAAGGACCTTGGGGGTGACATGGGTCTGCAGAATGAGGAAGTGGATCTCTTCATTCAGAACTTGGAAGAACTTAATGTGGCTGCTGGTGTCACCTGTGCTGAGATCATATAAAAATCACCCTGTTACCTCAGCCATCAAACATAAATAAAAATGCTACTAAGCCTTGGCTGGGTCACTTAGTTTGTTGGAGCAACATCCCATACACCAAAACTGTTGCGGGTTCCATCCCCTGTCAGAGCACATACCTGGGTTTCAGGTTTGATCCCAGTAGGGGCGTGTACAGAGGCAACCACGTGATGTTTCTCTCTCATGTCAATTTTTTTCCTCTCTCTCTTCCCTGTCTCTTTAAAATCAATACAAATATATCCTTGGGTAAGGATAAAAGTGTTAATAATATTAATAATAATATAAAATTCTTATATAGCACTTTTATATCCCAGACACTATTTGGAGACTTTATGTATGCTTATATACTTTATAAACAAGGATACTATGAAAGTAGGGACTCTTTTCCCACTTTATGAGGAAACTGAGTTACAGAGAGATTAAATATTTTATCCAAAATCTCACAGCTATTAAGAACTGGAATTTGAGGAGATTTCACGATTATGGAGGAGTGAGTGGACGTCACACTGACCTCCTCCCAGGACCAATCTGGAATTATAACTAAATTGTGAAGAAATCACCTGGACAACAACTGAACAATAGTGACAGAAGAGCCTTAAAACCTCGGACACACAGAGGAATCAGCTTTAGTACAACCTAACTGGTAAGGAGTGCGGTAGAGGCTTGAGAAGGTGGACTGGGTGCCCATTGGCGGCAGCAACAGAGAGATATTGAAATGGCCAGTTAGATCCCCCTGAGAAGAGCAGGGTCTAAACATAAGCGGAGATCTCTAGCCTATAGCACCAGAGCCTAAAAAGCACACAGGTAACAGCTACCTGTGAAAAGCAGCAGTGTACTCTCTGAGGCAGGTGGCCAGAGACACAAAGAGACGTTAAAAGCGCCAACGCAACAATTTGTAGTGGCAGCCACCTTCCCTGAGCTCCAGCAGAGGCAGAGGCAGAGTGGGCTGGAGCCACCTGAGGAGAGATTGGAGAAGGAGGATTTGGGGAAAGAACTGAGAAAGTGGGTGGCAGGGTCCGGGAGCTGACTGACTCCCCATTCTGCAGCTGCCATCTTGTTTAGGCAGACTACTCGCCTGAGCAGCAGCAGCGAGAAGGGACACAATAGCTCTGCCCCCAGGAGGTTTGGCCAGGCTTGGTGTTGGGCAAACTCGACTGCTGAGTACAGAGCAGCAGTACAGATAGTAGATCCCTGGCTAAAGGTCTAGAGATGCTTGAGGAAAGTCAGGCGATGGAGGCACTGGGGAGAGAACTGAGGGAGTAGCTGGGGGGATTCCAGTGCTGACTCCTCCCCCATATGGGAGCAGCTATCTTGCTCAGGCAGAACACTCACCTGAGTAGCAGCAGAGTGAAAGGACATAGGAGGGATTCTGCCCAGACCTGACTGCTGAGGGCAGAGTGACTAGATTAACCAGAAGAGACAAACACAGACAGTAGATTCCCGGAAGTCTCTTAAAGATGGCCTAAGGTCAGACAGGGTCAACAGCTGACATCATCAAAGGAAGATCCAGAAAAAAACAAAGAAACAAACAAAAAAAGTGGTCTTCTACCAGAGAAGTTCACACCACAAAATCAGGATCTCAAGACAGGTCAATTTAAGAAGCACACACAAAGAAGAGTCTCACAATAATGGGAAGAAAAAGAAACACACCCTAATCGAAGGGAAAGGAGGAATCCCCTCAAAGAGAACTAAATGAAATAGAGGCAAGTAAACTATCAGATACTGAGTTCCAAACAATGGTTCTAAGGAAGCTCAATGAGCTCAGTAAGCTCAGAGAAAAAATAGAGGAAAACTATGAGGAACTTACTGCAAACTATATCAGCATGAAAAAAGATATAGAAAATATCAATAAGAGACAAGAGGAAATGAAGAATACAGTTTCTGAATTGAAGAACACAATAGAAGGAATCAAAAGCAGGCTCGATGAAGCACAGAATTGAATCAGTGAACTAGAGAAAAAGGTAGAAAAAAGCTACAGGAAAGAAAAGAAAATGAAAGGAAACTCGAAAAGAATGAAGAGACATTCAGGGAAATACAGGACAACCTGAAATATAATAATATCCATATAATAGGGATAGCAGAAGGAGAAGAGGAACAAGGGATAGAAAACCTGTTAGAAAAAGTAAAGATGGAAAAGTTCCCTAATTGGAAGAGAGAAAAAGGCACACAAGTCCAGGAAGCACAGAGGGCCCATTCAAGAGGAACCCAAGGAGGCCCACTCCAAGATACATCATCATTAAAATGGCAAATATCAAAGACAAACAGAGAATCCTAAAGGCAGCAAGGGAGAAACAGGTAGTAACATACAAGGGAACCCCGATACGGCTAGCAGCTGACTTCTCAACAGAAACATTGAAAGCCAGAAGGGAATGGCAAGAAATATTCCAAGTCATGAAAAGCAAAGGCCTGCAGTCAAGACTACTCTACCCAGCAAGACTCTCAGTTAAAATGGAAGGCAAAGGAAGGAGTTTCCCGGACAAAAGAAAACTAAAAGAATACATCTCCACCAAACCAGAACTATAAGATATGCTAAAGGGACTGCTTTAAGAAGATGAAGAAAAAGAATGAGAAAAAGGGGATCACAGGTACAAAGGGAAAAAATGAATAAGTACCTATTAATAATAACAACGTTAAATGTAAATGGATTAAATGCCCCAATCAAAGGACATTGGATAGCTGAATGGATAAGAAAACACACTACACATATGCTGCCTACAAGAGATCCACCTCAGAACAAAGGACCTACAAAGACTGAAAGTAAAGGGATGGATAAAAATATTCCAAGCACATGGGCAAGAGAAAAAAGCAGGGGTAGCAATATTTATCTCAGACAAAGTAGATTTCCAAACAAAGGCCATAAAAAGAGACCCCGAAGGACACTTCATAACACTCAGAGGAAGAATCCATCAAGAAGACATAAACATTGTAAACCTATATGCACCCAACATAGGAGCACCCAAAAATATAAGGAAAATCTTGGAGGACTTCAAGAAAGATATAGACAGTAACACACGGATAGCAGGGGATTTTAACACCCCACTGTCAAAAATGGATAGATCTTGCAAACAAAACATCAACAAGGATATTGTGAAACTGAATGACACATTAGATCAAACGGACTTAACTGACAGTTATAGAACTTTTCATCCCAAAGAAGCAAAATACACATTCTCCTCAAATGCACATGGAACATTTTCAAAGATAGACCACATGATAGGACTCAAACAAGGCTCAACTAATTCAGAAAAACCGAAAACCTAACAAGCATTTTCTCAGACCACAAGGGCTTGGAACTAGAAACCAACGTAAAGGACAAAACTCAAAAACATCCCAACTCATGGAGACTGAATAGCACACTATTAAACAATGAATGGGTCAATACTGAGATCAAAGAAGAAATCAGAAAGTTTCTGGAAACAAATGAAAATGAACACTCAACAGTCCCAAACCTGTGGGACACAACGGAGGCAGTCCTGAGAGGGAAGTTGGTAGCAAAACAGGCCTACCTAAAAAACATAGAAACATTGCAAATAAACGGCCTAACCCTCCAGTTTCAAGAACTGGAGAAACAACAACGAACAAAGCCCAGAGCAAGGAGAAGAAAGGAAATAATCAAGATCAGAGCAGAATTGAATGATACAGAGACCAAAAGAACAATTCAAAGGATCAACCAGTCCAGGAGCTGGTTCTTTGAAAAGATAGGCAAAATGGACAAGCCCTTAAGCAGACTCATCAAGAAAAAAAGGGAGAGGACTGAAATAAGTAATATCAGAAATGAAAGAGGAGAAATTACAACTGCTACCACAGGAATACAAAGGATTGTAAGAAATTACTATGAACAATTATATGCCAAGAAATTTGAAAACCTTGATGGAATGGACAAATTTCTAGAAGAATATAACCTCCCGGCACTGAATGAAGAAGCAGCAGAAAACCTGAGCAGACCGATAACAGCCGGTGAAATTGAAGAAGTAGTCAATAAACTTCCAGCACACAAGAGCCCTGGACTGGACGGCTTCACAGGAGAATTTTACAAAACATTTAAGGAAGAGCTATCCCCTGTCCATCTCAAACTATTCCAAAAAATCCCAGAAGAGGGAAGACTCCCAAACTCTTTTTATGAGGCCAGCATATCCTACTCCCAGAGCCAGATAAAGACACAAGAAAGAAAGAAAACTACAGGCCAATATCGCTGATGAACATAGACGCCAAAATGCTCAACAACATATTGGCAAACCTCATCCAGCAATACATTAAAAAGATCATCCGCCATGATCAAGTGGGATTCATCCCAGGGATGCAAGGATAGTTCAAAATTCAGAAATCAATAAACGTGATACATCACATAAACAAAAGGAAAGACAATAATGACATGATCATATCAATAGATGAAGAAAAAGCATTTGATGAGGTACAGCATCCTTTTATGATAAAAAACACTCTGCAAAGAGCGAATAAAGGGGGCATGCCTCAACATAATAAAGGTCATGTGTGGAAAACCTACAGCCAACCTCATATTCAATGAGCAAAAAGTAAAATCTTTCCCACTAAGATCAGGAAGAAGACAAGGAAGTCTGCTTTCACCACTTCCATTCAACATAGTATTATAAACCCTAGTCACAGTTATCAGACTGGAAAAGGATATAAAAGGCATCTAAATTGGAAAGGAGGGAGTAAAACTGTCGTTTGCACAAATGACATGATAGTGTACATAGTAAACCCTATTAATTCCACCAAAAAACTGCTCGACCTAATAAGTGAATTTAGCATAACAGCACGATACAAAGTCAATATTCAGAAATCAAAGGCGTTTTTATATACCAACAATGAAATATCAGAATCAGAAATAAGGGATAAGATCCCCTTTGCTATAGCAACTAGAATAATAAAGTACATAGGAATAAACTTAACCAAGGAGGTAAAAGACCTATACTCAGAAAACTGCACACACTGAAGGAAGAAATTAAGGAAGACACAAATAAATGGAAGCATATACTGTGTTCATGGATTGGAAAAATTAACATCATGAAAATTTCATACTACCCAAAGCAATTTATAGATTCAGCGCAATCCCTATTAAAATACCAATGATTCACAGATATAGAACAAACATTTCAAAAATTTATATGGAACCATAAACTACCCTGAATAGACGCAGCAATTTTGAGAAGGAAGAACAAAATAGGAGGGATCACAATACCTGACATCAATCTATATAACAAGCCAATGTAATCAAGACAGTCTGGTACTGGCATAAGAACAGACACCTAGATCAATGGAACAGAATAGAGCCCAGAAATAAACCCATGTGTCTGTGGTCAATTAATATGCAACAAAGGGGGTAGAAGCATAAAATGGAGTAAAAATAGCTTCTTCAACAAATGGTGTTGGGAGAGCTGGACAGCTACATGCAAAAAATTGAAATTCGACCACCAGCTTACACAATACACGAAAATAAACTCAAGATAGATAAAAGACTTAAATGTAAGTTGTGACACCATAAAAGTCCTTGATGAGAACATAGTCAGGAAAATCTCAGATATCCCACACAACAATGTTTTCACCAGTATATCCCCTAGAGCAAGGGGCATAAAGGAAAGAGTAAACAAATGGAACTTCATTAAAATGAGAAGCTTCTGCATGACTAAAGAAAGCATCAGCAAAATGAAAATGGAGCCAACCGTATGGGAAAATATATTTGCCAATGATACCTCAGACATGGGTTTGAACTCCAAATTATATAAAGAACTTACACATCTCCACTCCAGGAAAACAAACAATCCAATTAAAAATGGGCAAAGGACCTGAACAGACACTTCTCCAAGGAGAACATACACAGGGCCTAGAGACATGTGAAAGGTTGCTCAGCATCACTAGCCATCAGAGAAATTTAAATTAAAACCACAATGAGATACCACTGCACACCAGTCAGAATGGCCATCATAAACAAATCAACAAACAACAGGTGCTGGCAAGGTTGTGGAGAAAAGGGAACCCTAGTCCACTGCTGGCAGGAATGCATACTGGTGCAGCCACTGTGGAAAACAGTTTGGAATTTCCTCAAAAAGCTAAGAATGGAATTGCCTTTTGACCCAGTGATTCCTCTGCTGGGACTATACCCTAAGAATTTCAAAACACCAATTCTGAAGAACCGATTCACCCCAATGTTTATAGCAGCACAATTCATAATAGCTACATGGTGGAAGGAACCTGAGTGCCCATCAGTAAATGAGTGGGTCAAAAAACTATGGTACATTTAGTCAATGAATACTACACTTCAGAAAGAAAGAAAGAGCTACTACCCTTTGTGACAGCATGGATGGTACTGGAGAGCATTATGCTAAGTGAAATAAGCCAGGCTGTGAAAGACAAATACCATATGATCTTACCTATAAGTGGAACCTAATCAACAAAGCAAGCAGGCAAGGAAAATGTGACCAGTAACATGAAGGAAAGAAAAAACCAACGGGGATGAGGACAGGAGGGAAGGAGGAGGGGGTAGTGGGAAGGGGGAGGGGAAGGGAAAAATCAAGGAACAGGTGTGAAGGACACATGGTTGCAGCCGAGGTGGGGAAGGATTGGGGGGGTGGGGATGTGTGAGTGGGTGGGGCAGGGGAAAGTGGAGGCTGGTAAATGAAGACAAATGTCTGTGAAAAATTAAAAAAAAAGCAAATCAATAAATTAAAAAGAAACACCTAAATTTGTGCTCCATGATTCATATACTTAAATACTTTCCTCCAGTGCCTCTGTGATCTGCAAAACCTTTGTATTCACCAATAGTGTCTAAGTTACTAATTATGCATATGTATTTTAAAAACATTTATTGAGCACCTACCATGGACCAGGCACAGGGACTATAATGGTGAACGAAAGTAGATAAGATGCCTGCCCTCTTTTGTGCAGATGGTCTTGCAGATGAATGCTAGAAAAGAACGGAACTTGGTTCCTCAGGGACCTTTGATGAAGGTATCTGCTGTAGACAAGGAAGAAGGAACACTGAGGCTAATGTAAAGGAAGGACAGTGGTGTTCCACAATATGAAACAACGAATGCAAAAACCAGAGGCAGGTGGAATCATGGCCTTGTCAAGAACTGCAGCCCCAGTGATGAGAGGAGGAAGCCACAGAGGTTGGCCAGGGCAGACCAGTAAAGGCTCCAAAGGTCATGTTTAGAAGTCTTAGAAGCAATGAAAAGCCATAGAAGAATCTGGAATGAATAGATTTGGCTTTTGAAAGATCCTTCTGGTATCTCAGGCAGAACAGATGGGGGAGGCTCACCAGAGAGGGTATAGGGACAGCAGTTAAGAGGCTTATCTGTAGTCCATACAAAAGACAGAAACCCTTGGTTGGGCTAGTGCGGTGGCGGTGAAAAGGAGGAGGGTAGACAGATCTGAAAAATAATTAAGGTATAAAATCAACAATTCTTCATGGATAAAATATGGAGGAGCAAAGATGACTGGAGCTGTCATGGAAACCAAACTTCTAAACAAAATGGCACATAGGTTTAGATTTAGATTTCATTCTGGGGCTCTCAGAACCGTCTAACCAGCAGACCTCTTAGCTATATAGCTGGAGAAAAATATTATGCAGTGACTTAAGTATTTGTTGATAACCTACTGTGTGCCAGGCTCTGTGGCAGTAGGTAAACAATGTCAAGGACAGACATGGTGTCCTCAAGAGGTTTGACAACAATGGTTCTCAACCAGGAGCAATTTTGCCCAACTCCCCACCCCAAGGGTTTTGTTACTGGCATCTAGTGGGTGGAGGCCAGGGAGGCTGCTAGAAATCCTACAACTTACACGACAGACCCCTGCAAACAAGAACTTTATGTCTTTGAATATCCATAGTGCAGCGGTTGAGAAGTGTGGTGGTACAAATTCTAATACAGTATGATGAGGTCAAGCACAGGCATTCTGGCCATCCAGGGCATGAAATGCAGCCTTGCGTGTGGGAGGAAGAAACAATGGAGTCTTCTGCCTTTAGCAAAGGTTGGAGAGTGTGACGTAAATCTCCTGGGACAGCCTTTGAGTTCTGCTTAATTCATATTGAAGTATTAGCTAAGTTTCTCGGCCCTGATGTCCAAAGGTTTAAATCCATATTCTTTCTCTACTAGCTGCATAACCCTTGACTTCACCGTACCTCAGTTTCTTGGATCTTCCTTCATAACCCTGTGTTGAAATTAAGGGCAATAATCTAGTGAAGGCTTGACCACAGGATCTTGCACATGTGGGAATCACTCAACAAATGCCTATAATAAACACTTTCCTTTCACTTGCCTGGTTTATGTCATTTCTATTTTCTCCACATTTTCTTGAACAGGTAGGGGACATAAAACTGCTGGACTCTAGGACCTTCACAAAACCAACTCTTGAACCTCCTTTCCTGAGTTTGTTTGCCAAGTGTGGGGTAGCCTCTTTCCTAACTGTGACAGGAAAAATGAAAGAGAAGAAAATAATGCAATAATTGTTTATTTTAACTCTAGTGTTCATATTTTTGTGGGAACATCTGATGGAAAAATTGAGATTTGAAATGGGATGCTCAGAATCACAGTTGAGAGTAAGTGTGCTCCCAGTTGCTGGATGGATCCTGGCTGCAGGGCATTGTGTCCAGGTAGGGAACTGCAGTCCAGAGTACATACTCCTCTCAGAGTCATTGGCTCAGAAGTGCTTCAGAATTTGAGGCATCCTAGTCTGTTCAAGTGCTAAAGCCAGCTGCATTCACACAACTGTGTTTATGGAAAGCAAGGCCAATTTTTTTTTTAAATCCCCAAAGAACTTAACACATTTAAACCCATTTGATTTCTTTGTACCAGAAGGAAAAAGCATTTTGAGGAATTTCTCAGATTGAGACATAACTCTTTGACCTCAAGAAAAAGGGTGTACCGGATGAGTTGGCTGTGGTATTAACTGGGAATCTGGTGCTGTCACCCGCTGAGTGAGAAGTCAGGCTGGGTGAAGACCCCACCTCCCAGGATAAGAATGTGTTCAGTTGTCATGTAGCAAATCAGAGAGTGGATCGCGCTGAACTGGATGGACTTTGTACTCTAGACTGGAACATGGATTGGCAAGCTGTGACCCATGGGCCAAATCTGGCCCATGGCCTGTTTTTGTAAATAAGAATGTTTGGAACACAGCCATGCCTAGTCATTTGCGTATTGTCTTTGGCTGCTTTTGTGGCAAAGTTGAGTGGCTGCAACAGAGACCATATGGCCCACAAAGCCCACATTACTTTTTATCTGGCCTTTTACAGAAACAGTCTTACCAACAGCCACAGCTGCTCAGAATTCCAGTGTATCCCACTAGCTGCCAAATGCATGCTGGTCTGTGTGCCTTCCCAATGACAGAGCCCAGAGAGAATATTCTCTGGTCTCAAAGCCAAGCTCTCAAGACAGAACAAAATAAAAAGAAAACCTTATCTGTTTTTTTTCTTATATGAACGTTAACTACTTTAGCTAAGCCTTGGTTCTCTTGGAGCCAAACTAATACTTAATAGGGATATACCACTATGTTAGGAATTGCGTGATGTTTATAGAGTACCTCACTGCATGAAAATTTTCTTGAGGTTGGCAGGTGACCTAGTGTCAATATAACCTGTTCCATGACCGACTTACCCTAACATAGGAGGCTTTGGGTTCAATGATGAGTGTTCTAACAGCTCTTAAGTGCTTGACTTGTGCCCACCAATTTTGTGACTTTGACTTCTAAGATGTCTTTTACCAACAGCTTTTACCTCACGTGCACTTTAACCCACAGCAAAGTTTGTCTAGCCAGTGTCTGTCTGGTGAGAACCATGAACTCACTTGTCTGAGAGACCAGCTCGAACAGCAGGCGTATAGGACCTAGCTTTGTGTTCTGCCTTGTGGTTTCCCTCCTTATGACAAATGACACAGAGAGCAAGACAAAGGAAAACATTGACAATCTCTGAGAAGAAAAGGATCCATAAAAACCAAGAGTACTTAAAACAAAGCTTTACCAAAGTCTCTATACCTGAGGAACCAGTTCCACAAATATTTTCACCAGGTAATCTAAATCGAGAAAAGGAAAAAACTCACCAATCTTGCTTCCATCAGATCCTGCAGGCAGAGATCCAGGAGACTGAGATGGTGAGAATTCTTTCCTCTCCTGGCTCTTGTCAGGGGTTTCAGGATCTCTCAGCTGTGGCAGCATCAGGGAGAGCAGTGTGCAGCCAGTGAACTTTATCCTGCCAACTATACCAACTTTAGGGGAGGAAAATTTTTTCTTCTACCCTTCTAGTTGTTTGACTTGTCTAATAATCAAATTAGCATGAGACATATTACATTAGAAAAACAAATTTAATTAGAGTGCATGGGGCCCCATAAGAATATAAGACCCAAAAGTAGTCAGGCAAAAATGGCTTGTGTGTCATTCTGAGCTAGGGAGAAGTGGGGGTAGGGATCTGGGACTTCAAATTGAAGGAAGGCAATTCACAGGACGTTGGGAGGAGCAGATGTTTGATAAACAATGTTAGCCATGCCATGAAGAAAGAGACAGTGGGCACAGAGAATATTTTGACCTCCAGGCCCTGCCCAGGTCCTCCCAGCCCAACACCCCACAGGTAGCCCATATCCTTTGTAGTTATCTCTGTTGATAGTTTTCCTCCTGGGCCAGCCCCTCTGTCTAAATTATTTTAGGCAACAAAGGGGAGGCAACAAGCTCTCCCTTAGTCTTTTTGGGGCCATGATTATCTTTAGCTCAAAACAGTCCACATGCCAAAGTGGCATATTCTGGGGAGGCTTGTTCTGAACCCTTTCCGAGGTCGCCTTAGTGGCAGGGACCTATGTTACTTTCTTGGAGCCCCCAAAGGGGAGGATTACTTAAAGCAAGGATTACTTAGATTGCTTTGGTTTCAAAACTTAATAGTCAATGAACTGAAAACCTAATTTGTTTCAAGTTCAGCATTCAGATCCTACTATTCTCTTATGTTCATATACCTTCTGTCCCCATTTACAAACTGAAATAATTAAATTATTTGTATTTTAAGATACATTCATAAAAGCAGAATATTTGGCTTCTTTTTACATCATCTGACTTGACACCCTTCTTCCCTAAGAAAAACAGCACTCTTTTCCTTCTCTTTTAATAATTCTTAAAATTCTCACAAATTAAACTTATAAATATGGTGAACATTAAATTGACTTAAATACCCTAAAACTATATGTAAATGTCAGATTTTAGTTTAAAATTGTAAATCTATACCAGTTACTCAATTAAACATTTTAAATTGGAATTATAAGAACAACCTGTATATATGAATAGGGCAAATCCTCTTAAATGGTAAAATGATTGAAGTACCAAATATGTATGGATCTCATAACACAAACTATATAAAGATTATAAGTTTGGTTCTTTTAAACATTTTATACCTAATTAGAAATCTTACCAGTTTAAAAGATGCTTACCCACTAAGGAAACATTTGTCATCCAGAACAGTTTTGGGGAATGCCATGTCAACTACCCTAAGATTGCATCATGATCAGAAATTTCAGGTGGGATGTGGATTGGGGTTTTATTTTTAATACCGCTGGGAGACCCTGGGCCCTGTTTATAGTTTCTGAGTCATTGACCTCATAAACTGATGCAAATTGGAGATTACAGACACAGAACGCTCTTCTAAACTGCTCCAAGCTTACTGCTTAGATGTTGCATTTCTTTAACTCAAGGCATGTAAATCTAAATTTAATTACTTTTGAACTTGTTGGAAAGGGGCATTCTTCAGAAACTTTTCTCTCATAGGTCTACAACTTTTCTAGATATTCAAGTGAAAACCTGCTTAGTTTTTAATGTCTTGACTGATGTGGTCACGATTTCTAAGGTCTTTCTGCCAGGGGTGTGGTCCCAGGTTGTTAAACTCCTTTGGTATTGAAGGCAATCAGAACAGTTAAATAGTATCTTTATGGTGTCTTTGGGTAGCCTAATTATGGGGGACAAGTTTGACAGCTGTATTTGGTTAAGACAATCTAAATTGTGTAGTCCAAATTTTCATTTTAAGGAAGAGAAAATACAGATATCCAAGAGAAGGTTCAAGTTCAAATTTAGTCAGAGAAGTTCTAAGACAGGTGTAGCTGTGTGCTATATAGATTGTATGTTTGTCTTGCTTGGGAGATCAGTGCTATCCACAGCCCTTCTCTTTTTATAGTAGAACTTTTCATAGAAGCCTATCATAATTGGTATAAGAGAAATGATTCCAGGTGATTAATTTTGCCTGCATTTTTAATTTGAAAATATGAGTAGGTCTTGTATTATGTTACCATAATTTATTTAAAATACATTCATTTAAAGATATTACATCTAGCTTTGGCCATTTGATACATGGCTGCAGCATGTACCTGACTGAGATGTTACTGCCAGAACAAGATTTTCTGTGAGTGGATTGAACTTTAGGTGCATGGTGCAAAGTTTATTTTATTTATTTTTTTGTTACAAAAGTTTACTTCATATGTATATAATTTTATGAGCCAAAGCTTTCTAGTGAGAGTACTTTGATTGTATCTTTCTAGTATATTCACCTAAGGAAGGCCAGTCTCAACAACCTGAAGGCAAGGAGAATTCTGTGTGGAATTCATACCCAGGCATCTCAGGCCTTCTCTACAGGAGATGGGTTACTTTTGTATATAAGGGCAAAAGTACATTTTTTAGCCATTTAAGGCTTGGAGGCCCCAGAAGTTAAACCTATCAGAGATGTTACAGGTGTTAAATACGATTCTACTCCCTTGAAAGAAATTAAGAAATTAAATGATTGCCTTCCTGTTCTTGGTTATGTTTAAAAGTGTTTGGTTGAGTCAATCTCTTTATCGCCCCTTGAAATACGTTATCTACACTTGACAATTTTGAGCAATGAAAGACTGTTTCAAATGTTATGCAGAGTTGATAACCATACCATTTTTTGCACATGTAAATTTTTATAACACGCCAAAACACATGACTTTCTCCCTTTCTCAGGAATCCATCCACCTTGGATTTGAATTACACACTCCCATGCAGAGCCCTGGGGTTGTTACTGAAGCATGTGAGAGGCAAATTAGCCTTTAAGATTTTCATGAAGGTTCTAGATACACTCATTGCTGCTCAGAATATTTGAATGTGCTATAGTTCTGGGAGTTTTGAAAAACTATTGAGTTTCAGTTGAAAGAAGGAAACAATTGATTTAGTGAATGTTGAAAAATGTCAGCCTCTTCATTTTGATTTGAGTTCACAAAGTTTCAAGGTCCACGTTTAGTGCTTGAAAAGCACTAAAACACTTCAAGTTTCAAGGTCCACGTTTAGTGCTTGAAAAGCACAGTGGTAATAATTGGGAGATGACACTGGTTTTTATATCCCAGACTAGAAAAGTCTTCCTGATTAGCTGATCTCTTGAAATCCTCCCTGACCTGCTTTCTCCCAGCTCTCTGCAGTGCTAAGTGTCAGGATGTGACTCCAGTCAGTCTGTCAGTGCCTTTCTTAATGTATTAACAGGGAATCTACATTCCTCTGAGTTTCCATTTTGAGTTCAACTTCCTTAAAGGTAGTAACTGTTCCCTAGCTGTTTTATCCACTCATTTAATGTCTCTTCATCCAAGATCAGTAAATATCCAAGTGCCTGCTGTGTACCAGGTACTGTTTGAATCTGGTATTACAGTGATGGATAAATGTGAGTCTTGCTATCTTATGCTTTTTTTATTCTAGAAGGAAAGACCAACATGGAACAGATGACCAATCATTTAGTCCCAGCTCTAATACATAAATATGCACTGTATTGCATTTAATGTAGTGACATTCACTTATAGACCATATGATTAAGAAGTATTGATGATAATTGGAGAGGAATTTCCAGGCTCCACTTAGCTGAGCTTAGGCTGCACTGCAGTGTTGGCCAATGTGTATTTAGAGCAGTCTCTTGTTTTTGTTATTTATGTCAAACTCTATTATCTGGAAAGCTTTAAAAACTGGGAATTAAATACTGTAAGCAAGCAAACAGAAGAACTGGGTTATCTTAATATTCCCCAACTGTGTACGTCAAGGGGAGGTGAATTCTCCTAGATCCTTCTTATTATCACAAAATTAATGTGACTGTGTGTGGCGTAATCATGTGTACATATTCATATGCACGGGCTTTAAGCTCCATTTTTTGCCCTCAGGTTGCTTTAAGCAAATGTTTTGTCAATGATTTTTTAAAAAATATTTTACTCCTCGTATACCACTGACTCTATGAAAATGCTAAGTTTTGATCTAACAATTCAGCAGTGACAGATAAAGATAGGTTCAAATCCAAGAAAGGCTCATAAATATGACCCTGGTAAAGAAAAGTGAGGATGAACAAGATACATGGTGGCAGTCACAAACAGAAGAGACTTCCCCAATTTTATTTTCCACATGCCTAATTTCAGCCCTACTACAGTAATAATCATTCTCATCATAGGAAATGATGGACACATCAGGCATCAGAAGTACTAGAGAATAAGTGATTTCTAGTATACTTTTCCTCAATTGATACTAAAAATTTTATCAGTTCATTTCTCTCTGTCTGTTAATACCTGGATGGCAAGGACGTCTCATGAGGGCTTTGGCAATTGTAGAAGCCTGAGCCCCGCAACAGAACATTTCCATCTCATTCAAATGCAGGGACATCATTCAAATGTAAAAATAGTGAAGTGCCAGTTGCAGATTAATAGTCCACAGTGGAAAGACGTGTGGTCTGCCTGCCTGCTCACACTCACACATTTGCTGACACACATTCTCTCCAGGTGGAGTCCTGCCCCCACTTCTGGCCATGGCTCCAGGTTGAGAAGTGTTTCCAGATGTACTCAGGTGCTGACATCTTAAAGGATGAGAGTGGGCTCTTAGGATCCTCATCCAGTTGAGAGTTTCCTGGGCTGCACCCCTTGCTGGCATTTAATGCCTGCAGCCATGCAATCTCACTGTCCGTGCACGTCCTTCCATAAATGCCCCGTTATCTCAGTAATGGGGGGTATGGAAATGCCACCTTGAAATAGCTGAGGCACTTGCCAAGCCAGGTGAGTTTGGCAACATAAACTGGTGCTGTTTGCATAAACGACTGTTGGTCTTTTCTTATTATGAATTCACAACACCAATTCCTGCCAGGTGTGCAGGCTGCTCCTGAAAGAATGTTGGGTAGTTGAGGGTTTGTTAACACTTATAAGCTGCTAGATACCTGAGGGGGAGGAACCTGTGTAGAGCAAAGCCCTGGAGGTAGGGGTTCCTCTGGATGCAGAGGCTGCTTTGGAGAAACGATGGCCACCTTGAGGAAATTTAGGATCTACTTTGTCTGATGTAAATTTCTCCAAAGAAGCTGGAAATTCCTGCTTTTATGTAGAATCTCCTCATTTTTACAAATTGCCAACTAATGGAGAATTTTAGGCACACCACTTAAGCCAAACATATCTGTTGGTCAGGGACCCTTTTGTACTAGGGCCTGGTTACTCCAAGTGAGGTCCCCACACCAGCAACTCAGCCTCACCTGAGAGGTGGTTAGAAATGCAGAATCTCAACTCTACCCCAGACCTACTGAGTCAGAATCTGTGTGTGCACAAGTTCCCAGGTGACCTAGATGCACATAAAAACTGGAGAATTATTGTGCTAGGGGCCTGACTCAGGTAATCACTCATTCAAAGCAAGAAACTTTTGAGTCATTGGCTAGAAATTAAATATTTTGAATGGAATTGCATTTTAAATGTCTAGATATCACCTCATCCTTGAGGTATTAGCTTAGGTATACCTTCTCTCAGAAGATCTCCTTCCTACAACCAGATTAGGTGTGTTCCTTCTATGTGACACCATCCATCATGTTCTCGTTCATACTTTCCTATTGACATGAACCCAGTGAAGATAAGGACCATGTCTTGTACCCTTTATATTTCAGCATTTGTCACAGTGCTTGGCACATAGGGTGTGTTCAGTGAATGAATGAATTCAGTGAAATTCCATGATCTTAATTATTAAACATTCCTTGTTAACTTATTTACTATTTGATTATTTACTTGCTGACTTTTTTACTATTAGACTTTTCAGAAGGAAAAAAACTCAGCAGCTATCCAATCTTTTTAGACTTGAAGTCTTCTTGTCTGCTCTTGTGGGGTAAATCTCTCTCACTGTACTTCTCATTCACTGTTTCATCCCTAGGACCTGTCCCATAACCTGGTATAGAGTAGACGCTCAACAAGGATGTCTTCAGTGGATGAACTGACTCAGTAATGGTTCCTGCATTACGTTAATGCTTCTGCCATTATTGTCTTTTAATTACTCATCCAAATTACAGACTCATGGCTTAATTACATAAAATTATTTATATGTAGATATGTACTTTTTAACATATTGCTTACCTGTACTCTTCTGAATTTTAATGTGGCTTTAGGGCCCTTTAACATGTAGTTCATTCTATTGTGGAAATAATAGATCAGTGCCTTCATATTTATCTTGGTCAAATAGAATAGTCAAGAGAACCTCCTGTCCTCAGTCTCAGTAGGTTTCCCTTATGAAATCTGAATCTTAACTTTCCCAATTTGATCTCATTCTTTATCCGCACATTCTCTAAACCGGCATATTGTTAAAAAGAAGGAAAATGGGACAAAGCAGATATAAAAATAATGTGTCCTATATTAGTGTTCACTTTTTTCTATAGTCTATATATAAAGTCATTTATCATTGGGACAAAAACTTTTTGATCCAAATAAAAATATTTTAAGCTGGATTTAAAAAAAAATAACAATTGGACTTTTAAAATTTTTATGGAAGCTACATTGCTTTGCTATTAATTCTATCATCTGATAGAAACTGACTTCCCATGGTTTTTGCCTACTTATAATATATATCCACACTCTTCTAAGAGAATTATTACATTCAGTTACACTCATCCTAGGCTGAGATGACCTCTCATTTTTGTATTTGTGCATTTTATTTTATTTTTTTACTTTTGATATGTATGTGTGTGTGTGAGAGAGATATTCTAATGACTTGTTTTAGACCTCCTGGTTGTACATGGCCATTCTGAAAGTTGACTTCAATTCTAAAAGGTATAGTAATGCCTTTCAGATAAGAATTCTCTTTCAGACCAAAAACCCAGAAAACTGACTTCTTGTATATGTGTTTTACAAATAATCTTTCTGTGGGTTATATAAAGTGTTACTTTGAGTATTAAAGTACAGTTAATGTCATAGATACTTGATTATAATGAACTGAGGCTTCTATAAAATATGCTCTTTAGTTTAGAGTCAACTGAGTTTTTCCTTACTTTCAACTTTAAGGAACAGTAACTTGGCAGGCCTTTAGTAACTACATTTGCATAATTAACAGAAAAGCATAAATATATGCACATTAAATTAATAATTTGTTATATTAGCAAGGTGAGGTTATCAGTGAGGGACTCACTTTTACTTTGTATACTTTATATTTTAAAAGATTTTACTGCTTTTCTGATTTAAGTGACTAAAATAAAATATATGAAGACTTGAGAAAATATATAGCCTAAAAAATTTTAAATACTATGTGGTTGAAGATCAGTATTTACTTCAGACTTCAAAATTCATTCTAAAGGTTAATATTGTACCATCAGACTTTTTTTTAAAGCAATTTTTTATTCAATTTATTAACTTTTATTTTTTTAATTTATGAATCATGTTTATTCTATTCCAGTTGTCTCAATTTTTCCCCTTTTACCCCCTCCACCCATCCAACCCCGACCCCCCATCCCGTCAATTCCCACTCTGTTGTCCATGTCCATGGGTCATTCATACATGCTCTTTGTCTAGTCCCTTCCCCTTCTTTTCACCATTGTCCTCTTTCCCCCTCCCCTCTGGTCACTTTAAATCTGCTCCATGTTTCCGTGCCTGTGGTTTATTTTGTTCATTAGTTTATTTTGTTGAATAGAGTCCAGTTATAGGTGAGATCATATGGTAATTGTCTTTCATCAACTGGCTTATTTCACTTAGCTTAATATTCTCCAGTTCCATCCATGTTGTCTCAAAAGGTAGGAGTTCCATCTCCCCCTCTTTCTTTCCTTCTTAAATGCAGATTGATTTTATTTATTTTTTTAAATGTCAAAGTTAATTATAAAATATTTTTAAAAATTTAAAACCATTATAAAGCCTCAGCAATTAAACCAACATGACACCAGCGCAGAAATAATCAAGTAGATCAATGAAATATAATGACCATTCTCGAGACAAATGTATGTATCTGATTAATATATGTATGATTAAGTTGATATTTCAAATAATGGGTAAAGTAAGGTTTATTCAACAAATAAGGTCCATGGACCACTATTACTTGAAATAAAACAAATATAGAGCCCTATTTCACACATTATACAAGAAATATTCAGGTGAGTTAAAAATCAATATGTAGAGTCTAAGGAGTTTTAGAAGAAAATAGAACTAATATTTTTCATGACCTGAAGTAAAATATTCAGTCCCAGAAGGTATAAAGTAAATATTGACAATATGACTATATTAAACATTTAACTATATAGTAATATACATATAAAAAAAGTTAAAGGACAAGGAATAGAATAGAAAAGTATTTGCAACACATCTAAAACATGGTTAATAGGTTTGTTTGTTTTTTTTAGGGAAAAAAGTTCTACAAACCTTTAATCAATAAATGGATAAAGAATATCAAAAAGTCATTTAAAGCTTTTTTTAAAAAAAAATAGAAATAGGCAAGAAATATACTAAAACAGGTTTAGTTTCAACAAATAGTAAGGGAACAATTAAAATGACATCATTGTCACAATCAGATTAATGAGTATTAAAAATATTGGTAATATCAAGTATGGGCAACTGTGAAAGAACTGGGTATTCATAGGCTCTTTTTCTTCATCTTAAAGCAGTCCCTTTAGCATATTTTGCAGTGCTGGTTTAGTGGAGGTATGTTCTTTTACTCTTCTTTTGTCTGGGAAACTCCTTATTTTGCCTTCCATTTGAATTGAGAGCCTTCCATTTGTCTGGGAAACTCCTTATTTTGCCTTCCATTTGAATTGAGAGCCTTCCATTTGAATTGTAGAGCAGTCTTGGTTGCAGGCCTTTGCTTTTCAATACTTGGAATATTTCTTGCCATTCCCTTCTGGCTTTCATTGTTTCTGTTGAGAAGTTAGATGCCAGCTGTATCGGGGCTCCCTTATATGTTACTACCTCTTTCTCCCTTGCTTCCTTTAGGATTCTCTGTTTGTCTTTCATATTTGCCATTTTAATGATGGTATGTCTTGGAGTGGGCCTCCTTGCATTCCTCTTGATTGGGACCCTCTGTGCTTCCTGGACTTGTGTGCCTTTTTCTCTCCTCCAATGAGGGAAGTTTCCAGCATTACTTTTTCAAACAGATTCTCTATCCGTTCCTCATCCTCTTCTCCTTCTGGTATCCCTATTATACAGATATTATTACGTTTCAGGTTGTCCTGCATTTCTCTAAATGCCTCTTCATTCTTTTTGAGTCTCTTTCCATTTTCTTGCTCTTTCTGGGAGCTTTTTTCTACCTTGTCCTCCAGCTCGCTGATTTAGTCCTCAGCTTTGTCTATCCTGCTTTTGATTCCTTCTACTGTGTTCTTCAATTCAGAAATTGTATTCTTCATTTCCTCTTGTCTCTTATTGATAGTTTCTATGTCCTTTTTCATGCTGATATAGTTTGCAGTAAGTTCCTCGTAGTTTTTGGTAATTCTCTCTGAGCTCACTGAGCTCATTGAACTTCCTTAGAACCGTTGTTTGGAACTCAATATCTGATAGTTTACTTGCCTCTATTTCATTTAGTTCTTTTTGTGGGGATTCCTCCTTTCCCTTTGAGTGGGGCGTATTTCTTTGTTTTCCCATTACTTGTGAGACTCTTCTCTTTTGCTTCTGTTTCTTAGGTTGATCTGTCTTGATTTCCTGACTTTGTGGTATGAACTTCTATGGTTGGAGACCACTGTTTTTACTTTCTGGATCTGCCTCTAATGATGTCAGATGTTGTCCCTGTCTGACCGTAGGCAGTCTGTTCGAGACTTCTAGTAATCTACTGTTTGTGGCTGTCTCCTTCAGCTGTTAATCTATTCACTCTGCACTCAGCAGGCTGCCTTAGACAGCTCAGGGTGGGGCAGAGTCTCTCCTAGGGGTAGGGTTATTGGGTCCTCGCACATGGCTGCATACTGGGATCCTGCCAGCTACTCTCTCCATTCTCTCCCCAAAACCTCCATCCCCAGTCTCTCCTCAAGTATCATCAGCTCTCTCTATGACCCTTTTAGCCAGGGATCTACTGTCTGTGGCTGCCACTCTGCACTCAGCAGGCAGCTTAGACAGCACAGGGCGGGGTGGAATCCCATCTAGGGGTGGGGCTATTGGGTCCTTTGATGCTGGTGCCGCTCAGGGGGTGTGGTCTCTTCCTGAGCAAGATGGCTGCTGCTGCATGGGAGATGAGTCAGCACTGAGATCCCGCCAGCTACTCTCAGTTCTCTCCCCAAAGCCTCCTTCCTCAGTCTGTCCTCAGGCGTCTCTAGCCCACTCTGCCCCTGCCTTTGCTGGAGACCAGAATAAGTGGCTGCAAATGAAAATTTATGCGTTGACCCTTTAAACAGTTCTTTGCATCTCCAGCCGCCTGTCTCTCGCAGAGAGCAACCCTGCCGCTTTTCACAGCTGGCTGTTTCTTTGTACTTTTTGGGCTCTTGTGTTGTGGGCTAGAGATCCCCGCTTTTGGTTTAGACCCTGCTCTTCTCAGGGGGATCCCACTGGCTGTTTCAATATCCTTCTGGCACTGACGTCCTTGGGTGCCCCTCCTGCCTTCTCAGGTCTGTACCGCACTCCTTGCCAGTTACATTGCACTAAAGCGGATTCTTCTGTCTCCAAGGTTACAAGGCTACTCTCATTCTTTTTCAGTTGTTTGTTCCAGGTGATTTCTCCACAATTTAGTTGTAATTCCAGATTGGTCCTGGGAGGAGGTCAATGTGACTTCCACTCACTCCTCCATCTTGATTCTCCCCATCAGACTTTTTGAACAGAATTTAGTGAATGGATGGCTAGGGTACTTTTGATTTATTGCTTTCAAAATACAAAATGTATTCCTATGGTATTTCCTTAGGGCACAGTGGTATTTTGTGTTCTTGATCATTGATGCATTGTTTAATTTACATTAAACAGTGCTCTTCATAACTATTGGATAAAATAAATCTTCCTGCAGAAGGAAAATAAAAAGATTTGAGAGTCAGTTTTATGTAGTTTAGGAGCAGGTATTCTTGAGCCAGTGTGACTGGGTTCGGTTCTGGCTCCATCACATTCTACCTGCATGACCTTGGGCTAGCTATCAGGTCTCTGTGTATTTAATTTCCTCACCTGTGAGATCAATAACAGTACTGACCACGCAGGTTTATTGTAGGAAGTAAATGACTTGATTTATGTAAAGCACTTTGAAAAATGTGGGACATGTGTAAACACGGCATCAGCATATGCCATCTAACAAAGCTTTCCAAAATTTAGTAGCTTAGAACAGCATTCATTTGTTACTTTTTATGATTTAGGTTGGCTCGGCAAGTCTCTGGGTCTGAGCCACTTTGGTTGGGGCTGGATAGTCCAGCATGGCTTTGCTTACACATTTAGTGTGATGGCAGCTAGGATTATAGCAGCTGGGTTTGTTCACATGGTTTTGGTCACAGGGTTCTCAACAGCAGCAAGAGAACAAAGCCCAAAAGCATAATTGATTTTCAAGACTCTGCTTCTGTCACATGTGCTCATATTTTATTGGCCAAAACAAGTACAGGTCCAGTCAAGTCAGCAGGACAGTAGCCTATTCAAGACCATGGGTACAGGCGGGAAATTATTCAGACCACTTTTGCAGACAGTCTACTTCAAGCACTATATAAGCATTAACTGCTGCTATTACTACTACTACTATCATTAATATTGACTCTCCAAACACAAAACTACGGAAGACAGAGACATACTCAATAAAACTCTTGAGCATGTCTTCAGTTATTAGCATTTGCCATTTCCAAATATTGTGGGAGCCTCAAAAATTAGCACTTGCAACAAGAGAGTTTTTAAGAGGAGCTTATTCTGCAGGGCTGAAATTATTATTTTTGATACAAACTGTAACTGTCCCTACTGGTCTCCCTGGGAGCATTTTGCAGGTTATAAAATACAGTGATTACTATGGTAATCATATTGCAAGTATAAAATGGCTTTGACCTACTTGTTAAAATGCAAAGTGTATTAAAATAAAGACTGTGAGCTTAAAGTTAAATGAACTCAGAATAAAAACAGAATAGCAAGTCCAAAGTGCTAGAGAGATCTGCAAAGGAAATGAGGGCATTTGATAAAGGGGAGGCATTTTTCCTCATTCTCTCCATTTTCCTCGAGGTGCGGTGACCTCTGGGAAATGACTTCTGTCTCAGGAAGCAGTTCTGTTTTCTGCCTGACTTGTAGGCAGAAAATTAAAGAAAAAAAAAATAAGACCTACCATTTGCAGATCCACCTCCTTTGTACCAGCCATGTGCTAGGGTCCTTTAATATACTACTTTAGTTTCTCATCATGACACCTCCCCAAAGTAGGAATTATTATTATTCTTTTGTGGTAAATGAGGAAACTGAGTTCAGAGAGAATAAATGACTTGCCCAAGCATAGAAATTTCCACCCCCAGAAGCTTGGATCATGAAAACAGATGAATCAGGACACCTGAGACCTAGAAGAAATTGGTTAGTTACACAAATTGATCTGTACTTTGTATTTTGACATATTTATTTATTCAAGAAATATTGATTGTGTGCCAGATAGCATGATGATTGCTATGTTAATCAACAGACAGGTGAGCTGAGACGGGTCTTCTGAGGTTGAGGAAGGCTTCCTAGATGTCCAAAATTCAACCTGGAAGGTGAGTAAGTGTTACTCAGGGGAAGGGATTGAACTGTAATTCAGGTAGCAGTATTAAGAGCAAGAAACCAGAGGAACTTCAAACAGGTCCATTTGGCAAGAGTTGGGAGTGGGCAGTTTTGATGCAGAAAGTTGGCACGGTAATTAAAGGTCAGATCCTAAAGGTCTTTGTGAGTCGAGTTCCTTTACCCAAGGGCACTAGGGAGCTATAAAAAAGTTTTCAGCAGGGGATGAATGATATGATCAGATGGACTGTTAGCAAGATCACTTCAGCTCCTATATATACAGTGGGGTTGGCCTGGGCTGGGAGGAGAGGCATGATTTCTCTCAGTGAGTAAGATGGTGCAACAGCCAGGAAAAGGAGAACAGTATCTGGATTGTGGCATGGCAGCAGATACAGAGAAGTGAACTGTGTTGGAAGGCATTTAGAAGCTGTTTAGATGTAGAGAGAGTGGAAAGATTTAAGGGTGGCACCTGGTGTCTGACTCAGAAGTCTGAGTAGATGGTTCTGCTGAAGATGAGAACTTGAAAGAGAATGATATATCTATGATGGACATGGTGAGTTTGTGCCTATGAGACTTCCAGGTGGAGACACCCAGAAGGTAGTTAGGACATATGCATCTAAGCCCTAGGGGAGATTTCTGGGCTGGAAAGGAGACCTGAGTTCATCAGCACTCCCTAAGCTGGCACCTCTGAACCCTGCCCACCCTTCTTTCTCCTTGTTCAACTTTATTTTGCCGCTTAGTACTTATTGTCTTATTTGCTTATCGTCTTTCTCCACCACAGTCGAAGACAAGGGGAAAAAAAGTGTCTGTTTTGTTCACTGCCACATCCCTAGCACCCATAATGGTGCCTGATACTGAGCAAATCAGCCTGCTGACAGAGGGTGGTGGATGCCCCAGGATGAAGAGGGCAAGGTTATCATCCTACCCTGGGAGGATGTAGAAGAGAGCCTAGGAGAAAATCTGGGAGGACTTCACTACAAGGAAGGGCAGAGAAGGAAAAGTCTCCATAGAAGACTGAGAAGATGCCTCCTCTCATTTCTCTGAGGCTTGACTGGCAAAACATTTAGAAATTTCAACTATTCTAAAAGAGTGGCCCTTGATGACCTGATGATTTCTGGAAACAGCAAGAGGATAGAGCTGAGTAGATGTGCTTCAGTTTCTTTGTCTTTTTCTTCTCCTCCTTCCTTTCCTGCATTAAAATAAAAATTCAGCCAAATGCAAGCATAGTGAAGAGGAAGAACGATCAGTGCATTTAATTCAACAGGAGGCTAATTGATTTTATCTTGCAGGCCAATTGGGACCATTTGGTAGAGGCTTTCGTTCCCTCAGAATTGAGAAAGAATCTAAATCAGTTCCAGGCCCAGCTGCAAAGAGTTCTGTGATTACTCAATGCTATTTACTGTGGAAGCTGGACCTGGGGGGTAACAGAGCTGGAAAACCACCACCCTCATCTAGAGAATTAGTACTATGAGTAATAATTTTCCAAAAAACACTTATATCTCATCTCTTATAGTAGCCATTTACCAAATGTGAATCTTGCCTTCCCAAGACCCTGAGACTCGGCTTGGTAATTCATGGTCCTCTGGTTTCATTGGCATAACTCACTGGACAGCTCACTGAAGCCAGAGTGAAAGTTGACTTTCTACATCCTGATGATTGCTATGCCATCCAGGAAAGCTGGGACTCTGTTGCTTACAAGTTCAGGCTCTCAGTTTTTTCCATAATAGTTTGTTCTCAAGCATAGATAATTTTGAGACACAATCAACCCCATGCCTTGCAATTATCAGAGTCATTAATTCACCTGCTGCTGATAATGACAAAAGTGAGAAGAAACTACACATGGGCTAGCGGGTAAATTTAGGTCCCAGAAGCACTAGTTCCAGAATCCATCCTGGGAAGAAATCTGATGGTGAAAGCTTTATACTGCAAATAGATTTTTTTAAAGTGTTCCATTGTTTTGCATTTTTAATTCCATAGTGAAGAACAATCCAGTCAGTAGGGATAAGTGATGCCTCTGGCTGTAACTTATTTTATTGTGTTGGCCATAAAGTCCATTACGTTTTTTCCATACCATGGCTCTAATAACGCTTAGTTGGTTTAACTTCATTCAAAACAAGTTTGTTAGATTGTATTATGACAGCTGTAATATCAGTGTGCATTTAAAAAAAACTTATCAAAATTGGTGAATTTTTGTGCAGCCATTCTAATACTGAAAATGGAAGAAAATACGCAACATTTTCAATGTGTTAAGCTTTATTATTTTTAAAGAGGTAAAAACAATTGAAACACAAAGATTTGTGCAGCATATGGAGAAGGTGCTATGACGGATCAAATATGTCAAAAGTGGTTTGCAAAGTTTCTTGGTACTATTGACATTTTTGCCAAACATTTCTTAGCAGCCCCCCTGGGCTCTACACACTAGAAGCCAATAGCGGGAGATAGCGGACATACTCAAAATATCCAAATAATGAAGTTATTGGTGAAAATGAAAAGTGTGTCTTTTATTTTAAGGAAAGATATAATGGACCTTTTGGCCAACCCAAAAGTTAACAGTTTCCATGTACTCCTTTATATGTGCTCATTATCTTCCCAGAGAAAAGTGAATTCTTGAAATTTTCTTGTTGCCCCTCCACTGGAGGGTAGAATATTGAATGGACAATGCTAATGGAAAGCACCCTTTGCCAGCCTCCCAAAATGTGTCTCCTATCTAGGAGATTAAACTTCAAGTCCAGTAGCTGGAAACTTCAAGCTTATGGCTAGATGGGAGGAGCATCAAGAGATTCTAAAATGTAAGGAGCACAGAGATTTTTGGCTGGCAGTTCATAGTAACTGATTAGTCACTTGACCCTGGAAGTTAAGTGACCCAGGAGACGTCACCAGAATTTGAGAGTTATCATCGCCCATGAGAGTGATCTCATGTAAGTAATTATTGAAATATAAATGGTTCTTTGAATGCTTGCGAATTGTTCCAGGTCAGTTTCTCATAATTTGAACTTTGGCAGTAGTATACAATACCTCTTCTCTCCTTAGGTGGGGGTTAGGGTGGGGACCCGTGGCCATCAATCAGTAATGATTTACTAAGTGATGACAACAGGCTTAACGCTGTTACTGGCACTGTAAGAAAATCAACAGATCCTTGAAGAGATGACCACTGTCTTCTCAGTACTGACTTTTTTGGTGGCAGGGGCGGGGAGTGGAGGAGCAGACAAAAGAGCACATAACCATTCAGGAAATATTCAGTGGTAGACAGGATAGTACTTTATCAACATGAGAAAAAATAAAGAGGGTTTTGGGCAGCCGGATCAACATGAGAGAGTGTGGTGATTTGGGGGGGAACTTGAAATGGCCTGGCCTGGTCTCTGAACAGTGGGGAGAGGGGAGAGGTTTCATGGAGGAGGAGGACTTAGCTGGACATTGCAGGATTGTGGGATCAAGGTTGTATTAGTTTCTATAGCTGCTTAGCAAATTACCACCACATCTGTGGGTTTGAAGTTCAGGCATGAACTTTATGCCTCAGAAGCCACTGGCTTCTCTGCTCACGTTCTTAGAAAGCTGAAGTCAACATGCTGGCCATCTGTGTTCCCAGCTGCTCCCATTCCTGGCTCGTTCAGATTGTTGACAGAATTTAGTTCCTTGTGGTGGTGGGACTGAGGTTTCTGCATCCCTGCTGGTTATCAACTTGGGACCACACTCAGTTTATAAGGCAACTTTTAGGTCCTTGCCACATGATCCTTATGTCTTCAAAGCCAGTGACTAAATCTCCCTCACATCAAATGCTCCTCACCCATTGAATGTGTGTCTCCGGGAAGATCCCAGCCTCTTCTAAGAGCTAATTGATTAGGTCAACTCACTGAGGGTAATCTCCTTACTTTAAGGTCAACCTCAGTTATAGCTATAAAATCCCTTCACAGCAACATGTATATTAGTGTTTGATTGAAAAGCTGGGAGAATGTGTGTGTAACCCCGGGCCAAGAATCTTGGCGGTCATAGCAGAGTTCTGCCCACCACATGGTTAGATAAATGGCAACCGAATTAATTATCCAATTAATGGCTTCTAATGTGGATTGAGCCTGCAAGCTGGAATTGGCAGTAGGCTCTTTTATTTATTTTTTTTTTAGTGTGGAAAAAAGTATTTTATTTTATCTATTGTTGTTTAATTACCATTGTTCCCATTTTCTCCCCATTACTCTCTCCTGCCCTACCAATCCCCCATCTTCCACTTTCAATCCTCCCTCAACCGCCCCCCCCACCCACTCCCCCACCAACCTGTAGTCTTTATCCATGGCTTTTTTAAAGGAAATGAGCTTCAGAGTGATTTATTAGAATTTGAGAGGCTCAACTGAATGGCTGATTTCATGATACAGACCCAAGCCACCTTACAATGCTTCTTTCGGCCACTGGTCCTTTTCGTCTTTCACACATACCTTCAAGCTTTCCTGTTAGTCTAGATTTTCAAAGGGATGATTCTTCTGCTCAGGGGCATTTGGCACTATCTGGAGATACTTTTGGTTGTCATAACTAGGGGGCTGCTACTGGCATCTAGTGGGTAGAGGTCGGTGGTACTGCTCATACCCTACATGCACAGACAGCCCCTGCAGCAAAGCATTATCCACACCCCAGTGTCTGTGGTTCCAAGGTTGATTAGCTCTATGTCTGCCTTTCCTGCCCCTCCTGGGTCTCTTTCAAGCCTTCATAGTTTTACTCATACGGTCGCATTTGTCTGACTGACTTATCCCCTTACCATCACCTAGATTCCTGCTGCTTCTTCAAGGCTTACTGCTGACATCATGTTCTTGTGCTGCTTCAATTCACTCACCACTACTGAGCAATTTTTTTGTCCTAGGTTACATCACTCAGTGCTTTGTTTTATGCATGTATATATAATATCAATCTCTCTCTCCCCTACCAGATTGTGAGTCTCTTGTGTCTTTTTTATATGTGTCCCCAGCTTATTACCACAATGCTTGTATATAGTAAGTACTTAGTAAGTATAAGGTAAACAGGTGGATGGATATGCAGACCAGTACATGAGAAGTTCCTAGAAGTAAATTATGATTAGTTCCTTGTTTCCTCTCTGCTTGTCTTCTAAATGTCTCTCATGACTAGGGTCCAGCAGTTTCTCTACATATTAGCCAGAGTGACTAGTACATGTGCGAAGGTGGATCTTAGGAATCTGGAAGCTGAACTGCCTGAGTTTGAATCCCATCCCTGCCCCTTACATGCTGTGTTCCTAGAAGCAAGTTACTTAATTTGCCTCTGCCTCAGTCTCCTCCTTTAAAAAATGGGGATCATTATAGTCCCTACTTCATTGCAAGGATTCATAGAGTTCATATAAAGGCAGAGTGGGAGAAAATTATATAATGCTTCCTTGTTTTCAAAATGTCTGACCAATGAACTTCCCAAGAAAACCAGAGGATGCAGATCAGCATGGCTGAAGGTAGCATACCTCTCTAAAGTAATATGCTTGAAAATAAATAAAGGACCAAAATTTTTTCCACAACCACCAAGGAAAGAGGTGTCAGCACTTAGGCCCAGAGAATTAAAATGCTGATACTTATCTGTCATACTCATACAACTTACCTTGCCTAGAAATGCTCTTAAGAGCTTGAGAGTCATCAGTTTCCCTGTGAACTAACTGTAAAGTTTGCTTTTACAAATTGACAGTAGCCAATCTGAGAATACATAAATATTTCCATTTCTTTTTTTTCCTCCCAAAATGTAACTAAAAAATTCTACTCAATATTTAGGTACCATTCATCATTAAAAACAAAACAAAACAACTACTTGATGATATAATGGAGAAATAATGAATATATTAGTTTGATTTTAAGAAAAGTTTAAAATACAAGTTCTGGGCCCTTTCCCAAATATAATGAATTTGAATTTTTATGGTTGAGGCACAGGAGTTTGCAGAATTGACAGAATCTCAGACATGGTCTGGCAATAAAAACTGTAGACTACATGCTATATATTAGCAAGCAGACTGAGGATCCCACATTTCCACACAAATAGAGATAATTAGCTGAATGTAAAAATAAAGAAATAGATGGACCTGCACTTGGAGCCAGAAACCCAAGTACCCAGGTGTAAATAGCTGTAGTTTAGTGAGAGATTGTGGAGGGGAAAAAGAACCCCTAAACTTGGACAGGTTTTGGTCAGTGTGAATCAAATTTATACGACACTGGAATCACAGTGACAGAAACAAGAAGGGCACAAACCCACTCTACCCTGCCCTGGTTAAATCATGCTTAAATATTCCTCATTGTTAAGAACATTTTCAAACATACTCAAAAGTACAAAATAAATACAGTAATCCCTATATAATGGATTTAATTATCAAAATTTTGCTAAATGTGTTTCATCTTTTTTCCTTGAGCTTCAATTTCCTCCTTCCCTCTCTCTTTCCCACCTTCCTCTCTCTCTTCTTTTTTTTTCTAAGTATTTTAAAGCTAATCTCAGACATCATGTTACTTTAGCCTTACATTCCTAAACATGTTTCTCTGAAAAGCATGGAGGTTTTCTTACATGACCATATCTCACCTACAGAACTGACAATAATTCCTTGTTCTAACTTAATTAGGGTGTCACGTTTTGAGTGGCTGGCATGTCAAAGGGTTTGAAACCATGTCCCATGGAGAACAGTTAACAACAGTAGGTTGATGGAGGACAGGGCTCAGGTTTTTGAAGGCTGTTGAGCGTAAGAGTTGGCTGGGCTGGTTCTCTGAGATCTATACTGGTGGTGTGTTGGGCGCCCCTCTCTGGAAGGAGAACTCGCTCTCAGAGCCAGCTGTCTGGTGATGAACTGAGCAGCCTCAGGAACATCGTCTCCTGGAAGGGTGGAGTGTGAAACACAGCAGAAGGATTTATTTCACTCATTTCTTGAACATTTATCCAGAGCTCACTATGTTAGGTGCTGCAAATGGCTGTGAAGAAGACAGATGCCCCTCCTTCCCTCATGGAGCTTCCAGTTCATAGTGCTGTTTTCCGCAATGTAAGATGGTTTGGGTCCATTCACTAACTAACATTGAGTTACACGCAGTTTTTTAAAAGTATATTTTCAGGCTTCTAGACTTTGTAAATACAGCAAGGAGATCTCACTGCAGGGCTAGAGGTGCTACTTCTCCAAAACTTAATCCTCTCCCTTTTTACTGGAGAAAGAACAACGTCAAGGTCATGGCCCTTGGCAGAATACAGTTACTAAGTAAGGATTTTGTGAGTAATTTATTAAATATCTTTACAAAAATAAGTAAGCTAACAAGAAAATATTTCATACAGGAACAATTAAAATCAAAGTGGCACTATGGATGGCTTTAATTTTGAGGGTTTTAGCAGTTGTTTTTTGTACTTGCTTAGAGTAAAATTCACTCTTAGGTTTACTGTTTCATGAAGTTTTTTAAATATTGTATTTTTTATTTATTTTTAGAGAGAGGGGAAGGGAGGGAGACAGAGAGGGAGAGAAACATCAATGTGTGGTTTCTTCTCGCACACCCCTCCTGGGGACCTGACCCACAACCCAGGCATGTGCCCTGACTGGGAATCGAACCGGCAACACTCTGGTTTGCAGGCCGGCACTCAATCCACTGAATCACACCAGCCAGCGTGGGTTTCATGAATTTTTACAAATGTTTATAGCCATACAACTACTCCCCCAATTGAGATACAGATCAGTTCTGTATTTTTCTCATGCTACTCAATCCCACCTCCCATCTCAGCCCTTGCCAACAACTGCTCTGCCTTCTGTTCCTATAATTTTGTCTTGTCTGGAATGTCATGTAATGGAATTATATGAGTACAATATATAGCCTTTCAGCCTGGCTTCTTACACTTAGCAAAATATTGTATATTTGAGATTCATCCATTTTGTTGCTTATATTCATTCCTTTTATTTTTTTTTGAGTAGTAGTATTCCATTGTGTGAATGTATCACAATTTGTTTATTCATGATAAATAATAATATAAGGCAGATTCCATATCACAAATCATGAACATGGTATTTTGCAAAAGCATATTTGTTAGAAATCCTGAAGGTGGTCTGCAAATGAATGTGTCTTGGAGGAAAAAAGTAATCTGACTAATTTACACATCAAAGAATTGTTTGTTGTGGGTCATCTTTTAAATTTTTCTTTTTTACCCAAATCTTTCACAGTGTATATGATTGAAATATAAATAGGCTTCCTGTCATCTTAAATCAGAACATACCTTTTGGGGCCTCGGGGTAAACCTGATATTCTCCAGAACATCCTATTCATACTCTCTGGGTCATTTATTCATTTCCTCCCTCCCTTCCTCTTTCTCATCCTCCTTGTCTTTCTCCTCATCCTCATTTTCATATTCTCTTTCCCTCTTTCTCTCTCCCCCATCCCTTCTCCCTAATATTTCAGTGGAATTTATGTGACTGAATTAATTAGGCCTATTTTTCAAGGAGTTGGTTTTCCATAAAATTCACTTTGCAGTTGGCATGACAGAAGAGCTGGCATATTAGTCAAATGCTACAATTTGTTCTTTGTGTCTGAATCAGGCCGGGGTTGGGCTTCCTGCTTATCTCTTGTCCATTTATACCGTTCCATCCTTTGCAGCAAATGAGCTGGTATTCTTTGTGATTGGGCTGGGTGATGGTTGTGAATGTTCATAGACTGGGTGTGGAAACACTTTACAGGGACAGACCCTATCTCCTTAGTTACTGTTACAGAGTCCCCAGGATATAAAGTGTCTGTATGAAAATAAATAAGGGCTTTTCTTTTCCTTTCTTTGGCTATTGATATCTGCACCATTTAATAGAATAAAGTGATACAAATCTTTGTCCTTTCTTAAATAACATGTTAATTGTTGTTCTATGTATTTATTCATTTCGTATTTCTGAAATATATTCACTTTATAGACATTTCTGTCACCCAATACATTTTAAATCCTCAAGCATTCTCAAATGATGTATGTTTAATATAATCTGTGTGTCTGGGGGTGGGGGGATGCACTTTGTAGCTAAACGGGAGATCAAAATCTGTGGCTTTCTCCATTTAGCCAGTTTGCTGCAGAATACAAAGGCTGCTAAAGTATTTGAGCGCATATCTTAAAAGCTCATCAGAAATATTCCAAGCTATAGATTTTTTTTCTCTCTCAGCAACATTTCAGATATGGAGGTTCTCCTCAGTTGCCCCTGCTAGCGTTGCTGAATTTAAAATGCCACAGAAAGAAAGAAAGATCTGTTCTGTTTGCTCATCTGTGGAACGAGGGGGTTGGACTAGATGGGAGATGTCAGGTTCACAGCACTAGTGCTGTCACTCCTTCTCTATCCATGTGACAGACATCACTAATCCATCACAGCCTGCTTTGCCACAATGGAGCCTCAGACTTCTTGTCAAGTCAGCACTCTGGGAAGCCACTGCTAATCATTCTATTCACCCAAGAGATGAAATTTATTTGCCATTCTGAAACGCCATGGTGTTTAATCTCTAATGCACACTTAAGATGGCTTATAAAGTTTAAACACTCATCCAAACAAAGTTTGCATGGTGAAAGGAAGGATGTTGGAGGGCATGGGCAGTTTCAAGTAAAGAGGATTTCAGATCACTACATTTTATGCTGCTTGAAGGCAGGCACCGTGTTTTATTCATGTTTCTTTGTGTTTACCAAGCCTGTAAGGCAAACCCTTTTTCATGGTAGACATTAGATAAATGTTGGTTAAATGGTACATGAGAGAATAAGTAGATAACATGTTCTTGGTCAATTCTTTCCTCACTGCACAGTTCAGAGTTTTTTCCAAAAGGCAGGCCAAACCTTTGCCATTACTGAATTTCATCCACTTTAGTTCAGACCATCCCTGCAGATGGGCTCAATCACCTTGTGTTCTTGTGGGCTGAGCACTGACAGAGCCCAGCAACTTGGAATCATTGGGTGGACTTTATGGATTTCTGCCCCATCCATCGTCTAAGTCATTCACAAACCTATTGAGCAATACTGAGCGGGCCCATCTTTCATTTCCTCTGCTGGACTGCATTCTTTTTTTTTTTTTTTAATTTTTTCTTTTTTATTGTTCAAATACATTTGTCTCCATTTTCCTGCCACCACTTTCCCCTGCCCCACCCACCTCCACCTCCCACCCTCAATCCTTCCCCACTTTGGCTTTGTCTGTGGGTCCTTATACATGTTCCTTGATCTGACCTTTCCCCTTCTTTTCCCCGTTACCTGCCTCCCTCCTTCTCATACTGCCCCTTTCTTTTTCCTGTCAGTGTTACTGGTTATATTTTCCTTGCTTGTTTAGTGGAACCTAATCAATAAAACAAACAAGCAAGAAAAATATAACCAGCAACACTGAAAGAAAAATGAACTGAATTCTTTTAACTTGATTTGTGGTGGGGAAACTGCAGGTTCAATGATATAGATAGGAATTTTCTCACAATTTTGGGATTTAACACGGGAGATAATCACATATTTGATACTTAACATGTACAGCCTTCATTAGTTATTGGGGAGGGTGGCCTGTATTTTAAGTTATTTTAAGAAAAGGACAATATCTAATAACTTCATATTTTGATAACATGATAATGTACTTTTTTCACGATGGATACAGTTCATATTCATCAAGGTAGTTTTATGAAAACAGGCTGAAGCCTCTGTCTTCTTCAGTTTTTAGAAAAAAATTGCCTTCTAAAACAGAAGGCATTTTTTCCCACCAAAGCACTGCATTTCATCTAATAATAATACTAGTTATCCATTGTGAAAATTAATTTATAGGTCATGCCTTCTGCCTAATGATATATATAAAAATATATATAATGACATATACATAATGATATATATCTCACTAAATTATATATATTTCACTAAATTACATATATATAATATATAGTGATATATACATACATATATACATACACACATATATACATACATACATGTATATAGTGATATATATATAACACTAAACCTTTAAGCAACTGCCAGACTGGTGATATGAATTTCATTTTACAGATGAGATGAATGAAGCTTAGGGAAGTTACATAACTTGACCAAAGTCACAAAACAGAAAGTGGCAGTGCTGGGCATTAAAGCCAGGCCTAACTCTAACGTTTCTTTTCTGAAGTACCAGCTCTCTCAGTGCTGATGTTACCTCCTCTGGGAAGCCTTCCCTGTGTTTCCACCTCCTGCAAGGCTGGTTGAGATGTTCCTCTGTGGTTTCACAGCAGTTTCTACTCCCTTATTATGACATTCTCCATTCTGTGATAGGCTGTTTATATACTGCCTTCACCCCCAGAATAATATTCTTGAGGACAGGGGCTTCAGTTTATTTGTTTTTCTCTTTTCTTCTTTCTTTTTTTCTGCCACTTTTGTTTGATGCCTGAATGAATACGCCTCTCCCAGGAGATCTCAGCTACTTTGCCTTCGTACATGGGCACCCTATATAATGTATAGCTAGGCCTTTGAGAACCTAGTATAGTTCAGAATTCATTATACAAGGTGGGGCAAAAGTAGGTTTATAGTTGTTTGTATGGAAAATCATACAACAATTAATAAATAACAATACAAGAATAAACTCTCATGTACTCACAACAACTGTAAACCTGCTTTTGCCTCACCTATATTTGGGAATGAAAGATTTGGGGCAATATTGTCCTGCTCTAAATATGGAATGGAGAGTTGCCTCGCTTCTGTAGTACTAAGTGCTGTCTGCTTACCTCTGTTATTGCATTATTGCTTTATTTTTCCTCACTTCAGTTTTCTTATTAACTATATGTTTATGAATAATTAATATATTCACATGTCCTTATGTTTACTTATTTTGCTTGAGCTGGCTTGTGCTTCTTAAATCTGAGGATTTATGAGTCTTATAAAATCTAGAAATTTCTTTGCTATTATGCCTCTCCTCAATTTCTCTATTCTATCCCACTGGGACTCCTATTAGATGTATGTTGGGCCATTACATTCCAGCCTCCATATCTATTAATCTGTCTTTCAAATTTTTCAGCTCTTTATCCATTTGTGTTTCGTTTTGTATAATGTCCTGAGACTCATATTTCTCTCTTCGGCAGTAACTAACCCTCTGTTTAATTTATCCATCGAATTTTTAATTTTAATGAATCTATGGGGGAGATAAACATTATGTCTTGTCCTTTTTTAGGGTTTCAATTCTAGCATTAACATTTTTAATCATTTTAAACTTCATTTCATGGTCTTTTTCAGAAGGTTGCTTTATGACCTTTTACTCTTATCCTCTGATCCTCATATTTGTTGACTTGTGACTCATCATTTTCCTGGATGTTATTACTATATTGGGAGCTCATTCTCTGCAGGTTCAACTGTGGCCTGGGTTATGGAACTGCTCCCCAGAGCAATTTTTCATTTGCTTCTGTGAGGTATTCTTGGCATATCATGAATAAGACCAGACCAGTTTTTATATTAATTTTTCAGGTAGAGCTTCCTGATTCTGACTTGTTATTAGTACTCCACTCTCAAGAAAGGCATAGGTCTAAGGTCTCTAATTCTCAGCTTAAATTTTTCACTCCTACTCAGAACACAGGTAGTGACAGACAGGTTATGTTGGGCTGGTTGGCAATTTTTCTAATCTCTTTGTTCACTGAGGGCACAGCCCCCAGTGAGTATTCCTAGTTTTCTGAAGAGGCTTCATAACAACTTTCTGCTTCTTGTCCCAACACCTTATCTTCTCTCCTGCATGGGCATTAAAACTCTAGACCCTAGGGAACCCAGATAAACTTTTCCCCTGCTGCCAGTCACCTTCCCCTTACCTCATAGCCACCATGGGTTTCGATGCTTACCATTCTTGTTTTGACTTCCTTCATTATTTCTACTACTTGGGAATTTTCCTATCTTTATTGTGAGTCAGCTAAGCACTTAAAAGAAGTTTGTTTTTTAGATTTTATTTATCATATCTAGGTGTTTGAAAGGTTGGGATTTTCAGGCTGTCATCAATTGCCATATTGCCAGAACTAAGAGTTTATCATGGCAAAATATTCTAATAATATCCATGGATATATGATGAAATTAAATTGGTCTTCTTCCCTTCTTAGACCTGCCTAGTTTTCAAACCACCTTGCTAGATAGAATAACGTTTAGCATTTTCTTAGGTATAGTTCTAGAAGCATTTATGCACATACAGCATATGTAGTATACGCAATATGTGAGGATTTATGTATGTAACTGGGGATGCATTTTACCTTCTGCACTGCACTTAGCAATGCATTTTGTAGTTCATTGTTTATTGTTATGTGCACTTAACTCTGCCTCTTTCTTTTCTCATGACTGTAATATTCCATGAAATGGACGTACGATAAATTATTTAACCATTTCCCCTAGTTTTATTGGATCATTGTTTTCCATTATTTTGCTATTATACACTATCCTACCACAAACATTCCTGTAAATATGTATTTGCTTGAGTATCTTTAAACATAATTGTCTTTATTTGTCTGTCTGTTGTCTCTCTTCTTCCCCACCCTATGATGGTTAATTTTATGCGTCAGCTTGACTAGTCTAAGGGATGCCCAGAGAACTGGTAAATGTTATTTTGGGGCATCTGTGCAGATGTCTCTGAAAGAGCTTAGCATTTGAATCAGTAGATTTCCTAAAGAAGACCACTCTCACCAACATGGGTGGGCATTATCCAATCCGTGAAGAGCCCAAATAGAACAAAAAGGTGAAGAGGTGGAAGGGTCAATTTGCTCTCTCTGCTTGCACAGAGACATCCATATTCTCCTTCTCTGGACGTTGGCACTCCTGGTTCTCAGGCTTTTGGATTGAGCCTGGGATTTATACCATTGGCCTCTGATTCTCTGTCCTGTGCATTTGTCCTGAATTATACCACCAGCTTTCTTGGTTCTCCAGTTTGCATTCTACAGAACGTGAAATGTCTCAGCCTCCATAATCTCATAGCCATGCAAGTCAATTCCTCTAATAAGTCTCATTATATATGTATTCTATTGGTTCTGTTTCTCTGAAAAATCCTAACTAAAACACACCCCGACCCTCACTATGAGTTCCTTGAGGTTGAGGACTTTGTCCTTCATTGGTGACTTCAGCACCTTGCATGGGTTCTGTCACTGAGTTGGTACTTAATTCGTATCAGTTTCATGAATGATTGTGTACTCACCAAGAAGCTAAACCAGCAGTCAGACCAGCCCCAACCTCCAGCAAATATAGTTTGATTTCGATAATAACAACAGCTATTGATTGAGCACCTCCTCTAGTCCAGAGGTGAGCTAATACATTCTTTACAATAACCCTGTGAGATGGGAGATTTCATGATCATGCTCTACAGACAAGGAAACTGAGGCACAAGTTATGGGGGCCATCTTCCAACAAAGTCTTGTCTGAACTGAACACCCAGCCTCTTGAATACTGCCTCTTCATTTACATTGATATTGTCACAGCCGACACAGGACGTGTTTTGTTGCTCATTTCCTCATTCATTCATTCAATCAAGAAGTATTTACTGAGAGCTCACAGTGTTCCAGGCAGGGAGTGACACAGTGTGATGATGGATGAAAACAGCCCTGCTCTGATGGAATTTACAGTGTAAAGGGAGAGACAGTTAATGCAAAAAAAGTGGAAGTGTGATAAGTGTTTGGAATGGGGGAATCATAGGGAGGTTTAGAAACTCCTCCCAGGAATAGAGGGTCTCAAGCATATGTGATGCATTGGATAAGCCTTGAAGGATGAGTGAGTTGCTGGGACGTGGATGGGAGGGATGAAGGTCAAGGGTCCAGCATACCGTCCTCCTAATGTGCTCTGCACAGTATAACCTTGCTCTTTAGCCACTGCCAGCTCCCTGGACCTCTGTGTGCAAGTGCCCGAGAGCCTGTGTCCTGCTTCTGAAAGGTGGCAGAATACCCGCGCCTGCCTCCCCCACCCCCATCAGCCCTTTTTAATTTTAAAGCAGTAGCTCCCTTGATTGAAATCTCAATTTGGGAACAGGTCTGGGATTGGTCTATAGCTCAGAATCTTCACCAATAAGCAGAGCGGTAGGTGGGGAGGCGTCCCTTTAAGCAGTCGGGAGGCAGCCTGGAGAGCTTGGAGCGTCTCTCCCCTGGACCTTAGAGATTTTTCTGGATCTGGAGCTGTGCATGGAGCAGCTGCCACTGCCCAGGGAATGACACCCGCCTTGCACGGATCCCCCGCAGGGCCCCCTCTGGTTTTGGGCAGTTGTCAGCCCATGCCCCACTGGGCTTCTTAGCAGCCGCCGCACCCCGCTGCCCTTGGGTCTGCGGCCCCTTCCCGGCTCCCCCCAGCTCCCTGTCGCGGAGGCGCCGCAGAGGCGAGCAATGCAAGGCTGAGGCTGGTAAGTGGCCCCCGTGGCCCGGGAGCATGGAGGGGAAGCTGAGGTGCGTTTGCTCCTGGTTTTCACCACCCTCCCAGGGAAAAGGGGTCCTTGAACTGGGAAATTAACCTGTGGGAGAGATGCTCCTTGCCACACAGACAGCGGGGAGGTCGTGAGCTCTGGGAGAGAACCCAGACCTAGGGAACATTTTGGTGAGTGTCTGCCAGCTTTTGCTTTGCCACTTTATTAACCAATAATAGTAATAATAATATAATCAGGAGGAGGGGATACTGTTCTTATCGTATTAAGACGATTTCAGAGGAAGCAGTGAAACTTCCCAGAACTTGCTTTTTAAAGCCTTTATACACTTACAATTTATTTCCCTCAAATATTTTAAATGTATGTGTTGTGTTACTAATGAGCTACTTATTTCTCTTACACTGTCAAAAATATTGTTTATGTCTTCAGAAAGGTCTTCTTAAAAAATTATTTCGTTCTCCCCACACTCCTTATGGCTTATCTTCCTATAACTTTGCAAGTGAATTCCTTTACTCCTTGACGGATTTTTATAATTAAGCAACTTTGAATTTATTCATCTGTTCTCTCTGAATACGGGGTGGAAGTGAGGGAGAGACCCCCTTCTCTCCTGGTGTTCCTAACTCTATGTAAGGGAGTCTATAGGATAAGAAAGCTCTTGGGGTGTAGCTAACTGGAACCTTGGTCTTCCAGGTCAGGACTTGGTGAGGAACGGGATCATACAAACCTGGAGAGTCTGAGGTGTCCTGGGAAATTTTAAAATCAAAATAATTCATAGAGGTTGGGGGAGATTTATTTAAAAGCTGCAGTTTCAGCTTTCTCCCCCTCTGTCCCTGGCCTGTTCATGTGTGCATACCTAAGCTAGAAGTTGAGAGCCCAATGCAGAGGGTCAGAGGTTTTTTGGTTTTGTTTTGTTTTTTAAAGATGAGGCAGCTGGAAGAAATACCTTTCAAAATTGGAGCAAAGTCTGAGGCACAGATTGCCAAACTCCATTTTCATCCGTATTAAATTATTTTGGCTTTTAGGGGCCCTCTTTGCTGGGCTGGCCTTTATTTACACTTGTTTAGATAGTGTGAATCATTTGTATACTTTGGTTCCCTGCTTTCTGCAAACAGATGTTTTTATCTGTGCAACTGGTTGAGTAATTAGAGAGATGAACATGGTCCGGTATGTACAGAAAGAACAAATACCACTTGGGGAGGATTTGGGCCTTTTCTTCTCAAATCATCAATTGCCAAATCTTCCCAGCTGTTGAGCAATTCAGATAAAGGTGTCAAGTGAGCCTAGCAGTGAAGAATTTATATATATACAGCTAATTCTGCTCGTTCTACAATAAAACATCTTCCCATGGGGCCAAAAAGTTGGGGGGTGGGGAGTGAAGCTTATAAAAATGATCTTGTGTTCTTAGTCACTGACTACCCAGCTCTCCCTGGATTTCTGAGAACCTGCCAGGAGAAACTGTTGACTGGATGGAAGTTTCAAGAAATGCAGAACAGAAATCAGTACAAGCACTCCTTGAGTGACTTTTATTTCTGTTTGGAGGAAAAGAACACTTTGTTAGAATAACAAATCATGGCTGCTTTTCAAGAGCAGAAAACGGTTCTTGTTCTGAAGGCAGATTCATTTTAAGAGTGTGAATCATTTGGTTTAATACATTTTTTCTCTTGTGGTAGAGGCTTGGAGATGATTAAACGTCCTGTCTGCAGGAAATTACCAGGAGATTTGAGTATTTTCCTGAATCAGCCTCAGATGGTACACAGCTTTGGGTGTAATACAAGAAAGCTCTGTTACTAGGCAATCTTTCTGCAGTGATGTCTTCAACCTCTCTCAGCCTTCCAAAGTTCTCCATCAACAAACCTTTTATTTTTTATTTTTGGGCCTCCCCTTAAGAAACAAACTAACTCTCTCGTTCCCTTCATAAGCTTTTTAAGATGGAACTTATTTTGAGGACAGTTTTATCGAGCCTCATTGCCCTCCTCCCACTAGCCTCAACAGGAAAAGCTCTTGGCTCCTTTTCCCAAGATTTCCTTTAAGCCTGGATTGTTATCCTTAGGGACACAGATGTCTCAAGGAATGAGAGATGCAAAGGTTTGAACTATTGCTCACCAATTTGGTGATGACATTTATGGTCTTTGTTGAGTCGTTTGCAGAGAAGGCAAAGTGGTTCTGTGTTGAGTTTACCCTAAATTGCATCAGCAACAGAGAGAATGGGCAATTAAAAGACTCGGAGGGCAACCAAGGGACACAATCAGCTGCTTTGTGTGGTTGATCTTATAGAGAGCTGCAGTTTTTAATAATTTGGAAAACCAAATCTTAGAGATGCTATGCTCCCCAAACTATTTCTCTTAATCTTTCCTGAAAGGTACCCAGTCACATTAAGCATTTCCTAGCTGTATAATCAAATAGGAGAGCTCTGGGTAAATACAAACTCAGTGTGATATTTTGATGTCAATGAGAGGAAGCAGAGGGAAGAATTTTTTTAGCTGACAGAACATAGAATGCTAATCCTTGTTGAATATGATGGCACTTTATGGGAATCGTAGTGAGATTTTAAATGTAATATTCTAGAAAAGTTTCTTTGCTATTTTTTATTTTCTCAATCACTAAATGGCAAGGGATTCTTTTTCAGGATACTTAGCATTTGATTACCATGCAGTTTTTTGGGGTGACCTTCTTCTTTTATAACCTGATTCTCTGTGTGACAAGGAGAGGACGACTCGTTTTTGCAAAGATCGTATTTGGACATCTTCCAGGTGAATGGCTGGTGTAGTTAGGGGTGGCAGAGGGAACCAACAGATGCAGCTGCTGTGGGACTCAATGTCTTGGAAAATTCATGAGCGGTTTCCCTGCAAATTTAGCCCAGAGGCCTTTGAGAATTGCTTCACAGTTGATATTTACCAGCCAACCTGTGTATAGAAATCATTCTCCCTATTATGAGGGTCCCCCCCTTCACAAAGCACCTACCCAGGCAAGATGCCAGTCCACAGGGAGTGCGTACATGATATTGCTTATCATGACTTGGAAAGTTTTCTTTATACTCCTACTTTAAAGCAAAAAGGTAAGAAAAACTATGACTACTTGATTTCTTGGGAACATTTGCAAAAGATTACTTTACATCCACCTAGGCTGCTATAATTACTGTTTTTATTTGAATTTTCCCAATGATTGGTGCTTTGTTCAGGCTTCCTAGGTTGAGTGAATAGCTATTGAGTTGGATTTCAGATAAATTTTAATTTTGAGCACTAGGCTGTCCAGCCTGGAAAAGAGGTCTCATATTTGCATATTATAAATGATAATAAACAGGTGATTTGTTAACTTACTGAGTTTTTTGCCAAACACAGACTAAATGTCCTATGAATCTTTCTTAGACTTTCCTGTACATAAAAATATCCTTTAGCATTTGTTTCAGTAGGTCTGTGGTAAGAAATGGAAATCTGTATTTTTTAAACTCTTTTTCTTTTAAGGTTTCATGTATTTATTTTTAGAGAGAGGGGAAGGGAGGGAGAAAGAGAGGGAGAGAAACATCAATGTGAGAGGGAAACATTGTTTGGTTGCCTTTAGTACACACCTGGGCTGGGGACTAAACCCACAACCTAGGCATGTCCCCTGACCAGGAGTTGAACTGGTGACCTTTCACTTTGCAGGATGACACCCAACCACCTGAGCCACATCAGTTAGTGAAATATGCACCATAAGATACATCGCAGGTGGGACCTTGGATTCTATCTTGAGACACACTTTGCTTTTTGTTCATTATTGTTTAAAGTCCTCACAATATCCCTATGAAATAGAGCCATTATGATCCCTGTTTCACAGATGAGGAAGGGTAGGCTCAGAGAGGTTTAGTAACTTCCCTAGATTACATGGCAACTAAGTGGCCACACAGGGGATCTGAACTTGTGATCATCAAACTCCAAAGTTCATGTGGTCAAGCGTATGTCCTGGATAGCTGGGGGTCTTCTCTTTACAATTTGAGCCTAGTGAACTCCCCCTTGCCCAAGTCTCTCTGCTGAAGGACATTCTCCACAATGTTGGCATTCACTAGGCAGCAGTCCATGAGGACTTTTTATGTGGTCTTCTATGGCAGACTGCACAAAGTCTATAGGGAGACTGCACAAAGGTGTAGGCACTAATGTTAATATGTGGGGAGTGTCCAGCTCATTGCCTTGAGTTCTTAAACTGCTGAACTGAGACAACTCATGATCAGATTGATTCCTTTGTGAGATGCTTTCAATTCCCACGGCATTCGGAATCCTTAAAGCAGCTCTGCCCTCTTCACTGGGCCCTTCCAGGGTTCCCACCACCACTTCCTTTCTCCCAGCCATACCCTTCCTTCAGAATTCTCCCATAAGACCCTTCCCAGAGCACAAACCCCAGAAGATTGAAGCCTTTTCCTAATGGCCATGTCTGAGCCTGCCTGCAGTCCCTTCTTCTTCCTCTGGCTTCTACGGAAGTTGCTCCTTCCCTGGGTAGCAAATGCAGAGACAACATTGTGAGAAGAGGCAGAGATGACAAGGAGTCTCATTTAGGCCCCTTGCTTGATTCCCCCTTGGTCTGACCTGATTTCTCTTGCCCTGGGCTCATAGATCAGTACTGGTTTATCTGATTTAATAGCTGCATGACTGATACAGAACAAACCACTTAACCTTATGAGCTTTGCCTCCATTATCTATAAAATGGAATGTTCATGTCAACCCTTTCTCCTCTGGGTAAAAGTGACATATGTCTCTGGAGCCACTTTGGACTTTGTTCAAATGCATTTTGAAGATGTGATCATGTTGCTTTCTAGCAGCAGTTTCTACTCTGGGTTTTAGGGAACACCTGCTTGGTGAGTTGCTCTTCCAAATAAGAAAGCAAAATATGGTTCCATGTATATTGGGAAAATACAATGCCCTACCTCTCCCTTTTGCTAGCGTGTCAGAGGTTCCAAGGCCTGGAGTAGGGAAACCTGTTTGACTTTGACTTTGCATGTTCCATGTCAGTGTGGCCCAGGAAACCCTTTGCAGACTCACCTGTTAATGTGCTGCAGAACACACCTGGGTGGAAGCTGCTATGCTTCAAAACATTTTTTTCTACTACTTATTTGCATTGTGTCTTCAGACAAGTCACTTATATCTCTGTAAGGGTTTTCCAAGAACAGACTAAATGCCAAGCACAGAAGGAAACCGTGGTATATATCCGAAATGGGGCCACTGCTCACTATCTCTATAGGCAAAACTTTACTACATGCGACCATCATTTCTCATAATGATAATATCCCTCCCAAGATCTTAGTGTTTCTAAAGCTTGAATCAGATCATACTACTACCCTTTTTAACAACTTCTAACGGCTTCCCGTTACAATAAAGACAATATCCAAACACTTGACCATGAACTATGAGACCCCTCCACCTAAACAAGGTCTGGTCTTTGCCTCCCTCTGCAAGGACATCTCCTTCCCCAAACACTAGTCCCTATGCTCCAGCCACACAGGCCCTAAATACCCTAAGTTCCCACCTGCCTTTGGGTCTTTGTACTTGTTGTTCTTTCTTCTTGGAATGCTCTTCACCTTGAACTTTGCCTAGCTGGCATCTTCTCATCATTGAAGTCTTGGCTTAAATGTCATTATGCCAAAAGGACGCCCTACCTACCTTTGCTTTGCCACCCTCCTCCTTCCCACACACCATGTTTTTCTTTGCCACATTACCTTATTAATTTTTTCCAAAGCAATTCTCAAGATCAAAAATATTTGTTTCCAATGAGGTAACTGTCTGCCTCTCCCCCTAACGCCTTAAGGAGCAGGGACTCTGTCAGTCAGCTCTCATCTTCAGTGCCTGGTACCTGCCACCTAGGAGGAGCTTACAGAGTTGAATTACTATTTCTACCTCACTGTCTGACATAAACTACAAGACAATTGTAGGTTAATGAAAAGTTTAAAAATTATTTTTATTACTCTCACCCTTTCTTCATCTCCTTCTTCCTTCCTGGGAAATAGAAAGAATAATGTGCTTCTTGACCCCACTGAGTCCATGTACTTAATGTTTCTGAGCTCAGATTTTTATTTTTTTATTTTATTTTAAAACAAGGTCCATGATAATTGCCTTTTGTGGAGGTCTGTAGACCCTCTGGAGGAAGGTGTTATTGCGGTACGAATGAGGCCTAAGTGTTTCATCACCTTTTAAAAATTGCATCCCAGCTAATGGTTTTCTTTGAAGACCCAGAGCTTCTGAACTCTCCTGCCGAAGAAGTCTGATCAGATGCAGCTGCTGCTCTGGAAATTATCTTGAGATACAAAGATTTTTTGAGATCAACAGCTCCCACGAATGGCTTTGGAACTCAAAGAGCAGTAAACATGTATATATTTTGATCTGTTAGAGAGAAACCTGCCCAGAGAAAAAAGGCTGGCCTAGATATGTAGTGCCCCAAACTTCCTCCTCTTCCTGCCCTCAGTGCCACCCAGCATAATTGCTGGCATACTCACTTAAAAATCAGGGCAAAGGATTGTATGTTCTAGAAATGGGGGGAAAAATAACAGATATCAGTGGGGATGAGGATGTACTGCCTTGGACAGGAAGAGAATAATACAGGAATTTTTGAAAACCCACAAGCTGTGGTTTATTTATTTGGACTGTTCAAGTTACTAGGGCAGGAATAGTGCAGAGGTTTCATATGCCTGGTGCTCTGGTTAAGGATTAGGTGGCCCTTTCAGCTCCAGCAACAGTGCTGTAATTGATTAGTAATGTCTGCAAGAGGCAAGAAACATCTTTGGGTCTTGTACATAAAGAATTCATGAATGTCAAATTTGGAAGCGCCCACTGAGATCATCCATCTACCTCTTGGTCTGATAACTATGATGTCCTGTTTGGGGGGGCTTTAGAAAAATAATCATGAAAAAACAGTCAAAGTAATAACCTTAAATTTTTAGGTCTTTCTTCCCTCACAGGTCTCATCAGTGTTTTCAGCATGGCATACTGTAGTGCATCCTGGGAATGCCCCGTGGGGTCCTCTAGTTAAGTTTGGGAAATTCCATGTTACCCTCTCCTCTTCTCAAAGACACCTACGGCACAGTAAAATATTAAAGGTCCTGAGATGTCAAGCTGTAAAGAAATCTGTCTAACATTACTTCTCAATACTGTTTGATCCCAACATGCTTTTCAAGGATGCCTGTTGCCCTCTTGCTAAATATTCTTTAAGTGTTTGTCTATGACGTTTAGATAATGGAGAGTATATGAGGTCTGTCCAGAAGGTATCTAGCAATGTAATATGAAAAATAGAGGCAATTATTGAAGAAAATACAAGATACAGAAAACATTGTACATAGAAAAATAACACCTCAGTCCCCTTCAAAGTTGGCACTTTGGGACCCCACACATTTCTCCCAATTGCCATCAGCTGTCCCATCGTATTTTTCTGAATCTCATCGAAGGTCTGAAACTCTTCCCTTTCCAAGATGATTTTAGTTTTGGGAAAGGCCAGAAATCACAGAGTACCAAATCTGGGCTGTACGGGGGCTTAGTCACCTGGGTGATTTGATGTTTTGCAAAAAAAACTCTGCACGTGATGTGATGCAGGAGCAGATATATTGTCGTGATGAAGCTGCCAGTCACCATTTGCCCATAGCTGCGGCCTTCTGAATTATCCAAATAAATAGTTTCCACAGAGGCATGTTCACACTTAACACAAAATTTGATGCAGATTTGTTGTTCTACTTGCTCACTCATTTTGAATGCGACGGCCACACAATGTGTATGCCCATTCAGTGGCATCTGCTGCCCCCACTGACAAATACAGTGGAGTCGTCATTGTTCATTCATGTGCATTCCAGTCCACTCTCCTTGGTTGCTAGTTTACATTGATGTCATGCAAACAGTTCTCGTTATATTAACAATGACTGGACTCCTTCTGGACAGGCTGCTTATTAATTTTCTGTGGCTGTTGTACCTAATTGCGGTAACTTAAAACAACAGAAATTTATTTTCAATTCTGGAGGCCAGAAGTTTGAAAACCAAGGTATTGGCAGGACCATACTCCCTTCAGATGATCTGGGAGGAAATTTATTCCTTGTCTCTCTGAGTTTCTGGTGGCTGCCAGCAATCTGTAGTGTTCCTTGGTTTGTGGCCACATCGCTCCAATATCTGCCTCCATATCTTATATCTGTGCCTATCTCAAATTTCCCTCTGCCTTTGTCTTATGAGGACACTCACAGTGACACTTAGGACCTACCTGGATAATCCAGGATAATCTTTTCATTCTACTATCTTTAATTATATCTGCAAGGGCCCTTTTTCTAAATAAGGTGACATTCACAGGTTACAGGACTTAAGATATAGACATATTGTTGGGGGACAATTTTTTAACCAACCAACAGGAGTGTATTGATTTAAGAGTCAAGAAACCTGGGTCAGCTTTTCAGAGATCTCCCCTGCCACCACCCTGGTCACATGGGAAGCAATGAGAATCCTTAAGTCAAGAGTTAGAACCTTGGTTTCCTTGACTATAAAATGGGATGTAATTGTACATACTTCATAGGACTGTTGTAAAGACTAAATGAGATAATACTTGCAAAGTGCTTAGCCCAGGTGAATACTGAGTAAATATTAACTAATTACTATGATGATGATTATTTTTTTTTTTTACTGTTGCTACTGCTTTGACTGCTGTTATCATGTTTCTTCTCTCTGAACCAACCTTTTGGTCAAATGAAGTGATGTTGGCTGCCCCATCCCAAGGATAGCCAGGGCTCCTTTCAGAACTAGAAAACCATGGTTTCTGATCTCTTGAAGGTCACACTATAGTTTTGAAATCTTTTCACTATAGTATCATATACATATAAGAAAGTAAACATATCATTGGTTTTCAGCTCAGTGAAATTTTATAAACTGAGCACACCGGACCTGTGTTGCCAGCACATAGGCTAAGAGCCAAATGTCACTAGTGCCCAGAAGCCATTCTGTGCCTCTTCTTCCCTCCTCTGAATGCTAATCACTACCCTTGCTTCCACTATCATATATTTTACCTGCTCTTATACTTTAATAAATGGAATTGAACAATTTGTACTCTTGTATCTGGCTTCTTTCACTCAACATTCTGCTTGTGAGATTTAATCATTTTGTTGTATACAGTTGCAGATGTTCATTTAATTGTTTCATGGCATCCCATTGTCAAATAGATCACAATTTATCCATTCAATTGTTCATGGGCATTTGGTTAGTTTTAGTTAGAGGCTGTTATAAAGAATGCTGTTATGGACATTCTAATATATATGAGGGGGGACCCAAATAAAACCCTGGAATTATTTTCTGGAGGGCTGGCCCCTTACAATACAGGCTTCCATGGGTAGGTGACTGTTCTAGGAACCCATCTGTTTCATTGTACCAGCTGGCATTGTTGTGAGGGGCTGCATTCGGCTTTGGTAGATTTTTTTGGAGACTCTTTCAATGCATTTGCCTGTTGATTTACAAGTGCACCTGCCTGCACTGCACTGAGTATTGAGCAGTTTTTGACCAAAACCAGCGTGACCCCCATGCCCCACCCTCCCTGTTCACCCTCTCTCTCACCGAGCAACTTTGTTTGTTTGTTCTACCAGATTAAAAACGTCCTCAAAGGGAAATGTTTTGCTGACATGAAAGAGGTGAAACAAAAAATGGCAGAAGCACTGCATCAAAACCAATGAGTTCAAAAACTGTTATGAGCAGTGGAAAAAAATGTCTCGTTAGGTGTATTGCATCAAATGGAGAGTACTTTAAAGGTGACTGAAGTTGAAACATATGAGAATTAAAACACAATTTTTTATAAATAAATTCCAGGGTTTTTTGGGTCCTGCCTCATACCTTTAGGGAGCACAAATAATGCTGAGACAAAATCCATGCTTTTAATCAGGAAATATCCCCTGACCCCCATCCCAATTGCCTGCTTCAGATGCTTTGTAACGTGAAGAGCTTCTCATATCCAAGGATGATGGCTGATTTAAAGGAACTGAGATCCTTCCCTGGCCTACCCAACACTCTCCTAAATCAGTGGCCAAGCCTGCATTTCCTCTGTGTGTTGAAATCTTTGGAACCACCATTCTTTCCAGGATACTGTTCCCTTGCGCTGCCTGCAGTGGCCTAGAACTGGATGTGGTCATTTCAAAGGAGTCAGCAACGCAACCAGAGATACAACTCCACCTCCCAGCATCCCACTCAGTGAGACCTCCTTCACCTACTCCCACCCCTCACTGCCAGTGCCCTTTGTTCCCTACTGCCTTAAGAGAGATATGATGGGTCATATATGTCCTTCTCCATCTTTATCTGGGACCTCTACTGAACTAATCCTGTATCCATGTAATAATCCCAAACCTGGTGGTATTTGGACAACCCAAGCTGTTTTACAGATTAGAGCATGCCCATCTGAAGGTTGAGGGCAGAGGGCGGAGGAAGTATCTGGCACAGACTGGCAGAATGATGTGGGCATGAACTAGAAACTTGGCACCATCGTCAAAAGGTTGAGAGTTGCTGGTTTAACTCAGCCATATACTTTTCCAATAGTTGAGGGAGGTTGTAACTGATACTTTAACTGTTCCTAGTTGAATTGCTCCCCAAATTGAGTTTGGTCATAGAAGGAGCATTACTGCTATGTGGTGAATGATGGAATCATATATGTGGCTTTGCCCAGGGTTCCATTAATTTGTGCCAGATTGGCAATTTACATATGTCAAATCTGGAATTAGGTGGAGAAATATAGGATGTATATTAGGCCCAGTTACCAAAACATTCCAGAGAGATCTAAATGAAATTTGGCTTGTTTTGTCCCTTTGTCTTATCCATTTTGTCCTGCTTTTTTTGTTTTCGTTTTTTGTTAGGTAGCCTTAAAAATACATCTATGACAGGTAAAGTGGGAGGGAAGCTTGGAAAACAATACATTGTAAGTGTCTTGTTATATTCTCCTTTTTATTTTTTATGCCTGGCGACCAAGAAGCAGGAAAGAAAGTGGAGGAGCTTGGGGAGAGTGAAGCTGACTCTGGAAGATTTTTTATCTGTTCAAGTCATCAAAAAATTAAGTTATACTTTTATGTAGGACTATAATATCTCACAAAAATGAGCAAATAATTGAGTTAACTCAGTGCTAGACTTTTGGAGATTTAATTTTAACAATAGCTATCATTTATTTTCTATATGACTACTAGTATTTGGAACTCTTCTACATCATTGGTCAACAGACGTTTTCTATCAAGAGCCAGATAGTAAATATTGTAGGTTTTGCAAGTCAAGAGGACAGTGTGTAGGGACTTATATAACAACAACAACAACAAAAAACCCACAAATAGATTTTCACAAAAAAAATTTTGTGTAATTGAGTATAACTCTTTGTAACACAGGTCTACTAACAAAGAGGATTAGAGTTACAGTTCCCTATTGTCAAGTTGACTGCAAGTACTCATCTGTAAAAATCACTGTTAGCTCATGGCCTATACAAAAAGAAGTGATGGGCTGGGGTTTAGTTTTATTTACATTATTGCTAAGCCTTCTTTATCATTAAGCTGGGCTGTGCAAGACAGAAAAAAACTCACCAATGACACAAATGAGTTAGACGTTTCTTCCTCTCCTTGTAAGAAGTTTAGAGGTGGCTGTATAGGGTTGGTCTGGCAACTTTACTATATCATAGTGATCCAGGTTTCTTTTTTCCTGCCCTGTCAGTCTCAGCATATGGCTTCCATCTTCAGAGTCATTCCATGATCCCAGCTGCTGCCGCCACATCTGCATTCCATGCAGCAAGAAGAGGAGGGGAAACTACATCTACTCTTTTTTAAAGAGACTTCTCCACGTCCTACCCCATCCTACTACCATCTCCTAGCTTAGACTTGGTCATATGACTGCACATTTCTGCAGAAGAGGCTGGGAAATGTAGTTGTCTATTCCAGCTGTTAGTGTGCTCAGACCTCAGTGGGAGTCCTGCTGCTGAGGGCAGGACAGATGTTGGGATAAGTGACTAGAGTTCTCTGCCATATGTAACAAGGGCAGAAAGCGAGTCTCACAGAGGTTACCATCTTCCCCAAGGCCTTGTGATAGCAGACTCGGATATGAACCAGGTTTATGTAACTCCAAAATCTCCTCTTCCTCTCCCTGTGTCTGTCCTCAAGCACTGGAGAGGGTAGACATGTATAATATTAGGAATGGGGTGATGGGTGACTTGTACCCTTACTCCTTTCAGGGATGTCCCCAAAGTAGCTATAATGAAGGATGGCAACCATCATGGATCAGTAGAAATCCCTGTGAAGTTGAAGCCAAAATAGGGCCTCCTACTCCCCCCTAAACATTAATGCATATTTTGAGATTCTACCAAACCTTCTCTTTAGTCACACAGAACAGGAAACAAGTGCCAACATGGCCAACAAGCTCAGATGTGCATGCAGAGAGAGATTTGGGAGGCCATGTCATAAACCCACTTATTTACTAAGTTGCATGAAAGGAAGGATGTGGGAGCAAGAAAACAGTGCAACAGTGCATAGGCATGTGACCTTATAAAGTGACCCTACCCACTACTGTGGTTCAGAATTTAGCCAACCATGTTTACAACTTTGTATCTAAATGGGGAGCTGGGGGAAGGTAGATATGAGACTTGTTTCCTTCTATACACTACATATACTACATACATCTACATTTGTAGGTAGAAAGAATCTGAAACCTCTTATCTACACATAGGAATATATATGTGTATATGTGTATGTGTGTGTGTGTGTGAGATATAGATATCGGTATCTAGCTATTAGAACTTTTTGAGTGTTTGTACCAAATCATTTATCTTACACAATCTCACAATAGTCCTTTGGGGCACCATCATCATCTCCATTTTTAAGATAAGCAAATCCATGCTGAAAGGTTAAGTAACTTGCCCAAGACAACACAGCTGGTAAGTGGTGAACATAGACAGTTGGACTTGAGTCCTCACTTTCAACTTGACTATTTCTTAATACTTAATACTGTAATACTTAAGTCACCCTGTGAGATAAAAGCTATAGTAGTATTTTCAACAAAGTATAAGGAATTGCAACAGAAGGGATGATAAATTTTCACATGGGAAGGACAGAGTAATTTTCTAAAGGTGGTGGCATTTGAGTTGGACTGAAAATGACAAGGTTCATGTGCATGGAAAGAATGAAAAACAGAGACAAATTATTGTTTGTCAAATATATTATATAATATAATAATAAATAACAATCCCTGGCTAGTTAGGAGATAAGAACTGAATTCAGGGGCCCTGTATTTTTATTCCCTTCTTCTGAATACACCAACCCTGTGTATTCAGTGTTGATCTGATCAAATAGCTGATCTGTGCTCCTGAGGTGGCTTCTCATATAGCTCTGTTTCAATCTTGTCTGTCACACCGAGGGACAGGAGCAAAGTCTCTTGCCAGAATATGACTTGTATCCAGTTTTGCCAGTTTGGTGGAATCGAGTTGTTTGTTCCTCTATTTATGACTTCAGTTTGTCTAAACCTATCTTTGTGTTAGTATAAAAGAATAAAGCTCATAAATAAAAGAGGAGGTGAAAGTAGGTTTTAGTAATGAGGCTTCTGTTTAATCGTCTCAGTAAGCTAAGCGAAGAACCATTAAATATTTATTGAATTGTTGCATTAACATTTTCACTGTGCCTGCTGTGGACACCCGAACTCTCTGGAGAGCACAGTTGTTTACCACCAAGCACTGAAGGAGAACTGTGGCCATACTGAAACATTCACCTCTATTATTACCAACCTCCCTCCATCTGAGGGCCCCAAAGAGACTGCCTTACTAATAACCAGTTGCTCAAAGAGACTTTGTTGATGTTGAAGAGAGTGAGACAGTAGTGCTCAAGCGTTGATGGAGCACCAACAGGCGCCCCGCCATGAAGTTCACAGGAGATCAGCTAGCAAATCCCATGCACATTCCAAACTGTCCTCGATTTTCTCCAAGGCCACAGATTCTTGAGAATTTTGTTTATGATTAGTTTAACCATGATAAACCGTGGTAAGATGTAGGTCCTTGGTTCTTCTCTTTTTTTCCTTCTAAATTGAAAGAGTTCTTTAAATGGTACTGTATTGTCCTGGGCGAGAATGGTCATCTTCCAGATAAGGCCTGCTGTAGGTACTGCCACCACAGTAAGGTCTTCAGCTGGTCACGGAGTCAATTATTATGCATTAAAAAGCAATTCATCATCTAGAGTAGTGAACTGATGTGTTATTTTTAGGGCAATCTTTTAATTTATATGGCACATGAGAACAGAGTTTCTCACATGAACTTCTGGAGGGATCGTGGGAGAATAACCAGGGTAGGGGGTAGAGTATCAAGTGGAGGAAGGACTCTGAACAACGTAGTGATCATCTATGGATCAGCAGTTTTGAACAAGGGCTTTAGAGTCAAACATTTCAAAAGTTCAAATCCCAGCTCTGCCTCCTCCCATTTTGGTGATGTTGAGTGAATCTGAAGTTTCAGTTTCTTTACCTAAAAAATAGATTAATTATGGTGTACTGCAACAAACTGTTGTGAGGACAAAATGAGATAAGGCACAGGAAGCCATTAGGACAATATGTGTTACATAGCAATGAATTAAAAAGTGGTAGCTGTTATTATTTCCTTAACTTTTACTCTAACCTAGAACTCTCTAGCCTTTGAGACTTTCTCTAAGGCCAGGTGGGAGGTAAATCTTGGATGATTAGGTTATAGCCATTCAGAACTGGAAGGTACTAAGAAGAGATCATCTAATTCAGGGTTCTATAAACTATGGCCCTCTGGCTGAACCTAGCCTGCAGCCTTTTTTTGTAAATAAAGTTTTATTCAGACACATTCATGCCCAGTACACATTCATGTATTACCTATGGCTGTTGAACTGCAGCGACAGAGCTGAATACTTGTAACAGATACTATATGAATGACATGACCTCAAAGCCTAAAATACTTACTGCCTGACCCTTTTCAGGAACCGTCTGTTGACCCCTGATCTAATCCACTGAGTTTTTACGCTTGAGAAAAACCGAGGCCAAGAGGTCAAAGACTTGCCGAGTCTTTTACACAAACTCCAGCACAGTGCATAGAGCCTCTTGGCTTGGAAGGGTAGGGTTATATAAAGCACAGGGAAAAGCTCACGCTACTTTGTTATGAAAACAATAACAAAAGTGCTCTTGACCAGGAAGTAGACCCATTCTACTGTGGAGGAAACCACTTCTTAGAGCTAAAGGATCAGCGTTGGAATGATGTGGGATCATTACTACCTCAGCTGAAGGGATTCTGATCCCATGCTCCATTTTCTCCAACTAGTCAATCAATGGATGGGGAGGGGTCGTACTTCCAACTAGTGTGTGGTTGGCCTGGGTGGTCATGTTCAGTGGTGACCAAGTATGAAGTTTCCTGGGAGAAAAAGCAGGTGGGAGAGGTAATTTTCATAGGCTATTTTGCTTCAGAGTATCACCCCATGTTGATTGCCTCATATTTTTCATTATGTTAAGTTTCCTATTGAGGCACTTTATGTAATCCTCCCAACAACCTTATAAGGTAGGAAACTATTGCTGTCCCCATTTTACAGAGAAGGAAATGGGTGCTCAGAGTAGTTAAATAACTTGTTCATGGTCACAAGGTCAGTGGTGGAGCGAGGGTCTGAACAAGATCTGTCAGATTCCAAAGAAAGGAAGGCACAAGTTAGAGGTGAGGGAAGAATGTTGGCATGGTGTAGAATATGTTTGTTCCTTTTTTAAAAGACTATCTTGGGTCGATTCAAATGCTTTCTTAAACACTTTGCTCTAGTGTGTTCCCTTAAAAAATGTGAGTTCACCCATTGAAAGGTCTGACCAGATAGGCAGTAAAGCGTGTCTGCAGGTAAACTGCCATCCTTAAACAGTACATCAGAGCAGTGAGATATGTCTGTTGTGCTCATGGATGTGTCCTCAAAGCCTAGAACAGAGCCTGGCATGTATTAGAAGCTTAGAAAATATTCACAGAATACTGGATGAACTAGATTTCAAGATATGAAAAGTTACTAGTTTAAACCACCAAGTGTTAACTGGGTTGTTGTGTAGCAAAAGAAATCCCAGTATGGGTGAAGGAGTCCAGATGCAGCCTCAGAAACTGAAACTTTCAAATTTGCAAATCAGGATGAGCAGCATCGAGTAACAGACACCCAGGTGCGGGCAAGTCCCCGATCTCTGTCAGCTCACCGTCCTTCTCTGCCGTGTGTGCAAAATAGACTCTCAGCCTCTTAACAGGGAATCTTTATTTTTTTCATTTTTTATTTATTATTTTTCAGTTACAGTTGACATACAATATTATATTATTTCAGTTGTACAACACAGTGATTAGACATTTATGTAACTTACGAAGTGGTCACCCTGATAAGCCTAGTACCCACCTTACCCCATACTTAGTTATTATGGCTGTTTCTCTCCACCAGTAAAATACAGAACATAGACTTGGAAAAAGTGAAGATGCTGATACCAGTGAGGTGTCCCAGACTGGAGGCCTGCACATTCAGAGCGTGCCTGGTATGTTGAGGGAGAGCAAAGAGGAGCACTCTGAGGGGGGAGCAAGGGTGGGTGATCAGTGCAGGGGGTGTGCCAGAACATGCTGGACTCTGCTGCCCTGGAAAAGGTTTGACTTTCACTGTGTGCTAGAAGAGGGCTTCACACACTATAGGAAATCAGGCCTCTCTTGGTTGCAAAATTCATATTCTTAAGTCAAACCTGTATCAACCAAAAGGGAATTTATTGGCTCATGGAAATGAGAATTCTGAAGGGTGGAGCTTTTTTCGGGTACTGTTGGAGGGATGTTCCTACACAGTATCATAGGGGTATTTTCCCTTCTCTCGTGTGTACACTCCTTTGTATTGGCTTCACTTCTTTCCACCTGCTGCTACAGATGACCTCAGAGAGCCATGATCTCAGGAGTAAGGCTTTCTCACTCTTCTAGTGTCCTAATCAATACCCTCTCCAGCAAAAAAAAAAACAAACTCCAAAACCCTGATTGTCCCTGCCTTGATGACACACACTCAGTGACTGACCAAGGACGGAGGAGGGAAGTGCCGGATGCTCTCTTTGGTTAATTTGGGTCATGTGCCCACCTGCAGCCCAAGGAAACTTGGCCTTTCTATAGCCCAGTGATTTCCAACCCGTGTGATCACATGCTTCCCTCTCCCCTGGGGGAAGTGTGTCAACTTCTAGAGACATGTTTGGTTTTTCACAATTTGTGGTGGGGGGTGCTCCTGGCATTCTGTGGGTAGAGGTGAGGGATGCTGCCAGAGTACCACATATCCTACAGTGCAAAGGACAGCCCCACAGCAAAGAATTATCCAGCTCAGGACATCAGTAGCTGAGAAACTGGATATTCCCCCATAAAGACATAGTTCCATAAGGACAACTGTAATGCATACCCAATAATGGTACAACTCTTGTGGCCTTCCATAAAACTTGCTGCTTGATGACATTGTGGTTGACAGGTAAAACCAGTGTTTACTTTGGTGGTAAAGGGAAGTCGTGGCGCTTGAAATTCCAGGTTCAATTTCTACCTATGCTCCTTAAGAATCAACAGGTCTTGAGCAAGTCATTGTCTGTTTTCTCTTCAGGAAAATGAATGGGAAAAAGCCCCATGTCACCCAGTGGCTGGGAGGGTTGAATTTGAAACTCTATGTGCTTGCAATTTATAAACTGATAAGCTATATGCGTAATGCATTCTAGTAGACAATCTGTTGTGTGGGGGGCACTGTGCCTCTCATTAGTGTTCCACAGCCCAGCCTCTGCCCTCAAGGGGCATCCACTACAGTACAGGTGATAGGGACATACTTGTAAAACAAGACAGCAAGTAGAAAAGTATCCCGAAAGATGGGAGCGGGGTAGCAGCGTGTTGTGGGATGGAACAGAATGGATGAACTGTAAGGTTCAAGGGAAAGGGCTAAGTAGTCTTCAAGACACTGATTGTGCAGTAATGAGCAGTCTTTTGTGTAGTTTATTGATGAGTAATCATCTTTCTCACTGAGCCTGCATTTGACAAGACAGTCACTGCTCCACCATTACTGCAGCTCCTATTCTTTTCTTGGATCATTAATATATTTATTTTACTTTATGGAAAGGGGAAAGATTGTCGGAGTTTTAGAGATAGTAAATCATACTGAGGAAGAATTTAATGTATTTGTATCTCAGAGGAATTTAATTTTAATCACAGCCTTAAATTGGGGCTTTTGTTGAGGAATCAAAAAAGAATTACACTTAAGAGTTAAATTCTCAAGTCATTTTTCAGCTCCACTTACATTCTTTTACTAGCCCAGGTAGTGTGTTATCATGGTTTCTGTGGAGTCTACTATTATTGTTTGATTCTATTATGTAAGTGAGTCCATCAGGATAAATGATTTTCCATATTTTTGCAATATGGAATAGTCAGAGGGGATAGTGTTTTTTAAAAAGCATTGACACATTATCAAATGAAGGGACAAGATTTTCCAGCTGGATTTGTCTCATTGGCTTCACCTCTCACTCCTTTGATGTGAATGGTGATTGATTTGTGTGGTTCAAGTCACCACCTGTCTGACAGCTAGAGAGGTTGACCTTTTGCTGTTTATGTCACAGACTTTAATTATTTGCCTGAACCTTACTGAATATCTGGGTGTCCCTGCATCACGTCCATCTGCTGGTTGCACATTAATTAACTTGTCCTGCCCTTCTTGATTGGAAACTTATTGAGGAAGGAAGGTGAATTCCCTATGGAGTTGACTGGAAAGTTTCTTTGTTTATGTGCCTAATTATTTGCCACTTGCCCATTATTAAATGCTTTCCTTGAAATGAATAAAGAAGATTGAAGAGGAGTTAGGTTAAACAGCTTTCTGCCGAGGCAGATCATTAGCAAGAACTTAGTGGAAATGACTCACAAAAATTAAGTGATGTTCAGTGAATTATTTCTAATGTGCACTTTAGTTTTCATCTGGTGAGATAGTGGGCTGCCTTTTTAAGTATTACATGCTCATCTTTCTATTGCAAAAATTTTCAGTGAGTAAAGTTTCAGTTACCTAAGTTTTATAGAGGATGGTTGAGTTTTAAAGGCTGTCAGGTTTCCTGACCCATCAAAGGAATGAATGGTTGATTTCTCAGTTGGTGACAGGCTGGTGAAAACCAGTCCAAACTCACAGTCACTTTGATCTCAAAATGATTTTACATAGCCACTTTTGAGGCCCATTAGAAAATGAAATTCCATGCTGTAACTCCTAATTAAATTAATTTTCTGCATTAAGAATCAATTTAAGTTGTCAGCTCAGTGGTACACCACACCTGAAGGCCTATCTCATGTGAGGTCTTTACATCTCAGCACATTGGTAAAGAAACTTTAGAGGGAAAGCAGTTAATTTTATCTTCTGTCATGGTTAGGGGCCAGGTTACTTCAGTTATGACCTATAGTGCTTAAATATGTACACTCCTTTTGAAATGGTGTCCTATTAAGTAAGGGGGAAAACTTTTAGCCTTGCTCCTAACTGCTGCAGATTTTTGCATAGCTAAACAATGGAATCAAAAGAATCCACCTACAATTAAAGCCTAATTCAGTAAGATACAAGGGGTTATATATGATGTAAGACAAAGAGACTGCAAAAATAAAACATCTTTATTCCCTGAAGATAATAGTCATTTTGTGATGTTACTCTTAAAGTCAGAATGCTTAAAGGTAATTTGTAGCCTATAAGTACATACATGACCAAGTAATATAAATAGGATGGTGCCTCCAAAAAAATTAAAAAAGAAAAAACAACTTCATTGTATCTTTGGCACACATTGAAATGCATGCATAGTAATAGCTTCAATTATTAAACTATATTTTAGGAGCTTTCTTTTCAAATGAGAAAAAATGTGCTATAGAGCATTACAATGTATAATCTGATCAGGGAGCCTGGCCTGCTGGAGCGGGATTCTGTACTGACCAATCAGGAAGCCAAGATCTTAAGAGCAGCCCTGCGTGGTGCTGCTAGCTAGCATTGTGGCTGTGGACAAGTCACATGACCTGTTTTGGTTTCAGGATTTTTATCTACAAAATGAGATGCTCAACTGTGTGATCTCAAATATGATTTTCACAAAAGGGACTCCAGATAGACCCATGAAGACCCTCCTGTGAATCAGTATTGATAAGCCTTGAATGAGCCATATGGATAGATCATGTCTCTTCTTAGAGATTCCTCACTGTATTAGAGGGTGGGACAGTTCAACAAAACCCAAGAACTTTATGACGGCACTTTCTACCAGGAACTTTACTAACATGAAGGCAGGGACATATCATGAGAGAGTAAAAACATTGACTGACCTGGACTGAGATCTCTAGGAGTGCCTTTTTTTACCTCTTATGTGTAAGCATCTAATTTAGTGGTCCTCAGAGTGTGATCCCCCATGAGCAGCATCAGCCTTACCATCACCTGGGAACTTGCTAGAAATGCAAATTGTCAGGCTCCACCCTCCTTGGACCCACTAACAAGAGAAACTCTGGGGTTGGGGCCCAGCAATCCATTGACCAAGGCTTTCAGGTTATTCTTCTGCTCGTTTAATTTTTAGAACCACTGTTAGAACTGAACCCAGACCACAGGCGTTACAAAGTGGACAAACTAGAAGATCCAAAAGGGACAAAAGAGAATTTATTCTGATGTTAAAAGGTAAGGGTGATGTGAGTCTGTGTGTTGGGTCAGGATTACCTGATAGGATCACAAAAGTCTTTTCCAACTCCAGAGCTCTTTTTTTAACTGAGTCACCAAGATCCTTCAGGTAATGTTTTGAAATGCCAACTATGGCAATGAGGTTTCCCAAGGAAAAGGGAGTGAACGCAGGAGGAATTTTCTTTTAAATAATATTCTAGAGAGTGCAGACTAATAGGAAAAGTCTCCATGAACTGTCTAAGAGAGAACCTCATCTTTGCAGAAATACCTAGGTTATTTGGCAAAACAGAGCATGTGCTTATTCAGACACCTGGTCCTTTCACCCCTGCTTGCTTCTATATCTGAGAGTTCTGAGGCCAAATTCGGGTTTCAAACCACAGAACCTTCAACTTGGTAGATTGCCTACCTGCCAGTTACACTGGATTTGAACCTTCCCAAGCCTCTCTGGATTTAAATGATTGCCTTAGTCAAAGGAACAGTGATATCACAGTCAAAAACCCTGTAATTGCTCCCTGCATCCTTTGAAAGTCCACTGGAATACTTACCACACCTTTAAGGTTCTCACTTTTCTTTAAGATCTTGTTATGAGTGTGGATTCTGATTCCAAATAGAAGCTGCAGTTACTATGTAGGGCATGGGTTTCTGAATATGATGAATGCTCTGAAAGTGGAAAATGGTAGCGGGAGATGAGGGCTACTCGCATGTACACAGCCTTGACTACGAGAACTTCTAATCCATTATTTCCCAGTTTTTCCCACATGGAAAAACCCAGTATACCCCAGAGGCGGCTTTCCTGTCCTTCCTCAACTACCCATCCAACTCTTTCTTGAAAATACTAGAATTTTTGGCAGGCTCTTTTAAATGATTACAATTGAACATTTTGTTAAAAGCAAGCTTTAGAAAATTGAAAAAAAAGTCCAGTATTATCTGTACAATAAACACAGTTTTTCCCTTAAAAAAATAGGCTTGAAATTGTCCTATGCTTCTTATTTCTTATTACTTATAATTCACCCCGTTGACATGAAGCAACACAACAACTTAATTTCACATTCTTTAGGCAGCATATTGATATTGTAGTGTACATCTTTGATTGCAAAAATAATGTATACATATTGATCAAAATTTGACAGCCCAATTTCGAGGGATTCAGAGTACACTGTTGTATGCTATGATATACTGGTTGAGGACTATAGATCTACTGTAATCATATAGGTGTACTATGTATGCAATTATGTATATCTTTCTATTTTGAGCTGTGACCCACCTGATTCAAGGATGGCGTCTTCCTGTATCTGGTGACCAAATAAGGCCAAGATCATGCTAATGTATGGCTTATTGAAGACATGTATGAGTATATCCTCCCTCACCCTTTCTCCCCTCCCACCACACACCAGCCATGTTCACTAAATCCAGGGTAACTGAATGTCAACTACAGCCAGAAGGAGAGGGCGAGATCCCTTCTAAACATGACTTGATCATTATCCCCAACATTTTAATGTGAGAGACTAATTACCGCATCAGTTACTACATGGCTCCCTCCACCAGCTAGCTTATTTCATAACGTCCCTTAAAATTATAAGGCACAAATAAATATACAAATTGCATATTGAGATGGTGTTTTTCCACTTGAATTGAGATCCCCGGGTTTCTAGCTGTGGTGACCAAGTGGTGACACAAATATTTTTGCTGGGCAAAATCAATATGAGGTATGCCATGACTGGAGTTGATTTAGGTAGAATAGCAAGGTCAAAATACTCTAACTTCCCAAATACTGGAAAGGTCATTGCAAGCCACTACAGTGATTCCACACAAGTTAAGACTTCTTTCCTCCTGTTTGTTTTTCTTTTCTCATTGATTCATTGCTCCATCAAAAGGATGATAGGCACTTCCCCAGAAAGACTCAACATGTCCCATTCTATAACTTGACTGCCAAAAATTGGAATACAAACAATGACAAGGATGAAGGAACATAGGTAGTAGAGAAATAACCTACCTGGAGGCTGAAAGAGGCCATTTTATGTAGCAGAAATGATCAGGGGCATTGGAATCAGTGGCCAAAAAATGTGTAAATTGGAGAATTAGACAGGATCCTAATCAGAATTAATACCTCCCATTTATGAGCCTCAGTCTACTCATCTATGTGGTAAAGTGATTACATTTGACACCTCTCAATTGCATTTTTCTTAATCACAATAACTGACATTATTCCACTATTGCTGTGTCAGACACTCACTAAAGACTTCATCTGCATTTTTTTAAATCCTCAGAATACTGTTATCTGTCCAGTTTTACACTTGAAGGCTCAAAGAGTTTGGGTAATTCATCTAAGACCACACACCTAGTAAGCGGCAGAGATGAAATTCTGACTCAAGTATGTTTAACACCAGAATTTGTGCTGTTAATCTCTACCTTATATAGCGCCTGAAGAGGTTGTAATAGCTTGTTGCAAGGTAAACTTTCTAAGCTCCCTGTAGACCAGTGCTTCTCAAAGGGGCAATTTTATCCCCTAGGGAACACTTGGCAATATCTGGAGACATTTTTAGTTGTCATAGCTTGGGAGAGGGTTGCTACCGGCATGTGATAGAAAGAAGCCAGGGATACTCATGAACACTGTACGTAGGTGGCGCAGACCCCCAATATACAAGAAAGAATCATCTGCCACAAATTGTTTATATTGCCAAGGTCAAGGAATCCTGACCTAGACCCACATCAGAACACCCTCTTCACCACTGTCCACAGAAGAGAAATAAAAGTGTCTATCTTCAGGGAGGACATCTCTGTTTTAGAGTTGTGTACTCATGTGCACCACAGTTCAACCCACTCAGTACACCACTGCATTTAAGAGCCATTGGCACGAGACAGACCTAAGTTCAAGTCCCTGTTCTATTACTTTCTGTTTCTCTTTAGGGATTCCACTTATATTCTCTAAAGCCTCATGTTTCTTATCCCTCAGATGGAGGTAATCATTCTCTGTCTTGAGATGACTGGGACACAGTAAGTGCTCAATTAATCATTACAGCTTTCTCTTATCATTACCTCTCTTTCCTTTTATGAACATCTCAGTAGCCAATGCTCTTCTTACAATGGCCAGGTATGCTCTTGGCTCCACCATTAATGGTGGCATGAGCTACAGACTGCTATTTACAGACTGGTGCTCATTGTCTTAAACACACAGGGGATGGAGTAGGTGAAATGCACCCAAATAAAAACAGCTATAAAGTATTGGTGGCTCTGTACAAGTGAAGGGGCTGGTGGTAGCAGCAAAAGAATCCAGGAATCTTGGGCCCCGGTCAAGCCATCTTCAGAAGTGTACTCTCAGGGTTGGCTAGTTTTATTATAGAATAAATTGTTGCCCTGTAAAGTAAATGGAAAATTAACTTGTGTAACCAATCGCAGAATCTTTGTGATTCTTTGTGTAACATGTCACCCAGATAAGTGAAGATTTATGGTATTTTCTTTTAAGAACTCTTTTCTAGGGTAGACATGGTGGGGAAAGTTGAAGAAAGAGGGGAAGAGAGAGAGAGGAACTTCCTTCAAGAAAAGCTCCCCCTGAGAAAAATGTATAGTTTGAAATGCTGTGGTTCATGTAACTTAAGTTAAAATGCAAGGTTCCAGCTAGACTGCTAAGAAAGTGACATTAAATAGGCCCTTTTCCTTCTATAAGAAAAGAACATTATCGTTACCTGCGTGTTATTTATTTATCTGGGTCAGTGGTGGGATAGGAAGAAAAGGAAAGAAAACTGAGTAAGGACAGAAGGCTCCAGATAGACCTCTGATCCCTTAAGCTGCTTGCAGAAAAAAGATGATTAGAAGTCAACCTGGCATTCTGTGCTTTCCAAAGAACCCTTCACCTGATCTGAGCAACATAATATACAAGGAGGGATTTCTCTCTATCCTCTCTCATGGTGTGAGGTGGATAATGAAAGAGCCAGTGCAGTGGAACATTATCAATTTTTATTTAAGGAAGTGTTTAGATACCTCATGTAGGGGGAAACATACATTTTCCCCTGCTTGGCCAACTTGAAGGTATAATTTGGGCTGCTGACAATTAGGTGGCTTTGTGCTTCTTTCATGGCCATACTACTGGCTTGCTGTCACAGCAACCCCAGGAGAGAGGTGTGGCAGGGATGGTTTCTGCACTTGGACACAAGAGCCTATGAGAGGGTCACGGTCTTGCTCAAGTAACAGCATCAAGAACAGATCAAGGGCTGGAGACCCCATCCTGGAATTCTAAATCAGGCTTCATACTATTATATTATTAAAGCTCTTTAGAAATAATTGAGGTGTCTCTATAATACAAAGTAGTGAAAACTGGTGAGTGTTAAAATACACACTCATATACATACACATATCTAGGTACAAATCACATTTTGTCAATATAAGTAGATGAATGAAAAAATGGGCAGTATATAATAAATGTGAACTGACTCTGCCCTGGGATTTGAGAGAGAATAGACAGGTGGGACTGTGCGAAACTAGGGAGTGCGTCCCCAGCTGAAAGCGGGCTGTCCCATTTACTGCAGCTGATCACTGCCTCTTGGAAACTTGAACTCAGAGAGAACAGATCTTCTGCAGTATTTTTGTTGTTTTTTTTTTAAGAGAAGCTGTTGTGGTTGACAGACTACAACATGCAGGCCAATTTAGCCCAGTACCTGTTTTAATAAAGTTTTATTGCAATATAGCCACTCTCATTTATTTACAGATTGTGACAATTTTCAGGCTACAACAGCAGTGTTGAGTAATTATGACAGAAAGAGACCATATGGCCTGCAGAGCCAAACACATATGAGGTCTGTCTGGAAAAAGTCCAACCATTGTTAATAATACAAGAACAGTTTGCACAACATCAGCATAACCTGGCAGCCAAGGAGAGTGGACTGGAATGCACACACGTGAACAATGATGACTTCACTGTACTAGTCAGTGGGGGCGGTAGACACCATTGAGTGAGTGTGTGTGCTGCCACATTCAAAATGACTGAGAGTAGAGCAACATACCTGTATCAAATTTTGCATTATGTTTGAACAGTCATCTATGGGTACTATTCAAATCATTCAGAAGTCTATAGCTATGGGCAGCTGGTGATTGGCAGCTTCATCATGGCAATGTGCCTCCTTATGCATCACATCATGTGCAGAGTTTTTTGGTGAAACATCAAATTGCCCAGATGACTCAGCCCCCCTACAGCCCATATTTGGTGCCTTGTGACTTCTGGCTTTTCCCAACACTGAAATCACCTCTGAAAGGGAAGAGATTTCAAACTGTTGATGAGATTCAGAAAAATATGACAGGGCAGCTGATGGCGACTGGGAGAACTGCCTGAGGTCCCAAGGTGCCTACTCTGAAGGGGGCTGAAATATCATTGTCCTGTGTACAATGTTTCTTGTATCTTATATCTTCTTCAATAAACATCTCTATTTTTCATATTGCATGGTTGGATACCTTCTGGACAGACCTCATCGTATACCACGTGGCCCTCTACATAGTTTCCTGACCTCTAAGCCCAATAAACACACATGTGGGTGAATTCCACCATGCCTTCAGCTTGCCATCCTAGACACATCAGAGGCACATCCAGTCTCATGCCACTGGTCCTCCCTTTTGCCTCTGGCACTCAACAATGTTAATGGAGATTACCTAGGCCAGCATTCCCAACGTTTTTGGCACCAGGGACCAGTTTTGTGGAAGACAGTTTTTCCACAGACTGGGGATGGAGGGGTGGGGAGTGGTTTGGGGATGATTCAAGTGCATTACATTTATTGTGTACTTTATTTCTATTGTCATTACATTGTAACATATAATTGAATAATTCTATAACTCACCATAATGCAGAATCAGTGGAAGCCCTGAGCTTGTTTTCCTGCAACTAGACAGTCCCATCTGGAGGGTATGGGAGACAGCGACACCCAAAGCGTGTTTGTTATGTCCAGTCTCCTCCATAATCTTGTTTTGGTTGCTGTCACTGTTGCAAATGGAAGCAGGCTTTTCAGTGCTTTTGTGGCAATCTTAGAATATTCCACCTTGACTTTAATCTAGAATGTATGGAGATTTGAAGTTATCTCAAACATACTTTTAAGGTCACCATCATTTGTGATCTCAAGCAGTTGATCCTCTTCTAGAATGGACAGTTGATTCACCTGGCTTATTATTCACAAACGGGTAGTGGATCCATTCCTTCCCATTTCACATGTCTTTTGTGTTTAAGAAGTAGTGCTCAAACTCTTTTGAAAGCTGGGAGGCTTTCATATACCAGCTGGGAGAAAGAAGACTTCTGGCTCAGTCTCTTTCAAAATCTCTGCTAATGTTCGAAACGTGTCAAAAATCCCAGTGTTCACTCATTGCTCCAGTAGTTCCAGTTTGGCTTTGAAAGCAGCTACTTTGTCCACTGACTTGAACACAATTGTCGCTCTCTTCTGAAGTGACAGATTGAGTTTGTTGAGCAGGATGAATATGTCACACAAGTAAGCAAGTTTTGCGACCCATCCTGTGTCACTGAAATGTACTGCCAATGGTGACTGTTTTCCTAAAAGAAATTTCTGGAGCAGCTCTCATAACTCAAAGACTCTGGCCAGTGTTCTACCTTTAGAAAGCCATCTCTCTTCTGTGTATAACAGAAAACGTATGCTCTGCCCCCGTCTCCTCACAGAGCTGTGTGAACAGAGTTAAGGGCATGCACTTTAATGTGGTGGATAATTTTAATCACATCCTACAGAACATTGCGTTCAGGGGACATTTTTCGGCTAGCCAGCATCTCTGTATGGATGACACAGTGCATGGACTCACATCCAGAAGTGACCTCTTTGACTCGAGTAATGGAACCAGAAAGCAAGCTGTCCAGTCATGGCAGCTGCTCCATCTGTGCGTATACTGACACAAAATGACCAATTCAGTTTTCCTCATATATAATCATTCAAAGACTTGAATAGTTCCGCAGCTGTGGTGTTGGTTGGCAACAAAAGTGCACATAACATATCCTCATGCACATCCTCTTGAAAAATATATTGCACAAAACAAGCATTGCTGCCTTGTTGTCAACATAGGCAGATTCTTCAACCTAGATTGCATACCACAGTGACTCATTAATCCTCTCTAATGATTGTGCCACAATATCCTCTGCTATTTCATCAATTCATCTAGTTATGGTGCTAGGCAAAAGAGAAATATGTGCCATCTTTTGAACTGCAGCCTCTCCTAAAAGTTCATGACAAATGTCCTTAGCAGCAGGCAGGATCCCCTCTTCACCAATAGTAAAAGGCTTCTTAGCTTTAGCAATGTGGTTAGCACTAAGAATTATGCTCTCAGTGCAGACACATTTGAAGTGGTAGCCTTCAATAATTGCTTTTGGTCTTTGTGTTCACATTTTTTTTAAACTCCAAAGGCTTGTCTTTTAATTCAGGGTGCTCAGTCTCCATGTGGTAAAGCAGTTTTGAAGGTTTCATGGCTTTTTGTATAGCCGGTCGCCACATATTATACAAAGCAGGTTTGGAGAATGTGAATCACCTGTTGCAATGAACCCATAGTTTCAGTAGGACTCTTGTTATTTTCTTTTAAATGTGGTTTTCTTTTTGTTGGCAGTCTTAGAGTTTCTGCTGTCTAACCATTGGGTCTTTTTCCCTTTTCAAAGAAGCTCTCCAGTGAGGTTTGTTTTTTACCCATTTTTTGGCTAGGGTTAGCTTGTGGGCTTACCAAAACTGTGACTGAGACAAGTGCAGTATGGGGAAGAGGCATAGAAGGAAGTGGTAAATAAAATAATGGGCAGGCCATGCATGGACTAAAATAAGTGTCAGGTTCTGTATTAAAGCCTGCCATCAGATGCAGCTGTACAATTGAAGTACATCAACTCACTTGCCACTATAAAGCCTGCCACCAGATGTAGCTTAATTGTCACTTGCCACTCACTGATAGGGTTTTGATATGTGTCTGCAAGCAATTGATTTATCCTGGCCTCTGTGCTGTCAAACCTCTCTGCTAATTCCCTCTCAAGTGCATTCACAGTAGGGTTCACACTCCCGTGAGAGTCTAATGCTGCCATTGATCTGACAGGACACAGAGCTCAGGTGGTAATGGTAGCAATGGGGAGTGGCTGTAAATACAGATAAAACATTGCTTGCTCTCCAGCTGTTCACCTCCTACTGTGTGGCCCAGTTCCTAACAGGCCACGGACTGGTACCTGTCTGTGGCCAGGGGGTTGGGGACCTCTGACTTAGAACACAGGTTCTCAAACTTAAACGTGCATGCAGAATTCCTTAGTGGATTTATGAAAACTGGGATGACCAGACTCCGCTTTCAGATTCAGTAGGTCTGAGTGGGACCTGAGAATCTGCACATTCAGCAAGTGCCCTGATGCTACCAGCTCAGGATCACAGTTTGAGAACCAGGGACTCAGACACACCATGCAATTGGGGAGGTTTCAAAGCAGCTGGTCTATCAAGAGGGGAACTTGTTTGGCCTAGGGAGAGGAATGAATTCTGTAGAACTCCTAGAACAGACTCTGTGAGGCATTGCACAGCCCCCACAGGGACCATGAAGAATTCTGTGGATCCTCAGAGTCCTGCAGAGAGTCTATGTTTCCTAAATTTTCAGAGCATCCTTTGGGACCCATCAAGGACCAACTGCACAGCCTGCCGTGGGGCTCTAGCCATATGTCAGTATTCTGTATTTCCCATGCCCATTTGGCCTGGAGTACCTTGTCCTCTTAACTTCTCTCCTTGACCTGGCCAATCTCTTGGGGATATCATGGCCTCCGTACATAACTGGCTGAAACCACGATATCTTATATCAAGACTAACCTAAACCTAGGGTGGAATTTGAAGAACAGATTCAGCAAGCTAAATAAAAATTATAAGAACAGCTATAAGTAGAAGAAAAAGGAAATACATTCAGAAATTAGAAGAATGCTTGCAGTTAAAAGCTATTTTGATTTCTCTGAGCCTTACTTTCCTTATCTATGGTAGGGACTATTGGTAGATCACTTGAAGAGTTTTCATGAGAGTTAAATTAGATGTTGTGTGTGTGGTAACTGTCACCTATAAATATGGCTTATAAATCCCTCCACCCCTATCCCTATGGCTTGGCACTCCTGATAGCAATCATCTTAAGAGATACCAAAACTCAAAGGGTCACTTTCAAGTGTTTGTGGGTAGCACCTGGCTCCTCCAAAGAAGCATCCTGTTTTTTTCTGGGCAGCTAACTCCAGCCACTGGCTGACTGGAACCTCTTTCATTCCTGTCATTTTTTGTTGCCAGTAATACAGCTCCCCTCATCCCAGCCAGCTGAACCCCCTTTGTGTATCTTCTTTTTTTTCTTTTTTTTTTTGGCTGGGCTCCTAGTAGCCGTGCCTTCTATAGCTGCCCCAGCTGTGATGAGTTGAGTAGCGAAGACTTGGCCAGGCTCAGCCCCCAGCAGGGCTCTCTGTGTGCCATTTAAGGGAAGAGAAATGTGGCTCATGCCAGATGAGTCAGGGGCTGCTACCTCAGAGAAGGGCAGCCTGCTCTGACATCCATCAGGGCCTGTCCCCTGCTGACCCCATGGATGAAGCAGCAGGGTTCCTGCTTGCTGTGGCATCACAGGGAGCAGAAAGAATAAATAGGGCAGCATGGAAACCACCCTACCTGTCAGGAACTTCACAGGTCCTAGAGTCAGGGAAGAACGCATCCTGGTGGCCTGATCAATCCGTGTTTGCTGAGGGCCGCCCCAACCAAAGGACCTCAGACACGTCCTCACTGTACCGGGTGTGACTGATGGCATATTATACTCACACTCTGTTTTAAAGAATCTGCTGTGTACTTTGCAACTTTATCTGTATTATCTTATATCATCCATGAAGCAGAGGCTGTTAGATGAGGCTCAGAAAAAAGTGACTGTCTGAATTTACACAGTTCATAATAAGGGGCAGAGGCAGTTTTTGTCCTTGGACACGTCCCCCCTAACATAGTACTTGTCATCCAGCTGTCCCCGGCCACTGGGGGATCTTTTCTCTCTCCTTCCAACACTGGCTCTCTGTGGTTCAAACACCACATGTTAAGCCCAACACTGCCAGCTTCTCTAAAAGGAAGCAGGTTATGGTGCATCAATAAAGCTCTCCCACTGTTCATTTTGGCCAAAGTTGTGAGTTTTTTTACTTTTTTTTTTTTTTTTTTTTTTTTTGTAGTTTGGACCCTGCCTTGGCCTAGTCTTCTGATGAGTAAGATGGTGGCTGGGAGGCAGTGTTCAAAAAGAAGTCTTGTCCCAGGAACTTCCTGCCTGATGGAAGGTAGCATCTTCAGGCCGGATTCCCAGGCTCTCCTGCAGGGCTTGCTTTAGCCCAGGTTTTGAAGGGTGGGAACAAAGGCTTGGAGGAGAAGAATGATGGACAGGAACAGAGACATAGTGATGGAGCTTTTTCTTAGCCCACCAGGCCAGGAAGACTCAGTTCTGTAGCTCTAGGGAAAGTAAATTTGCAAAACACATCACACAAGCAGTCTACTTTTATAGCTGTTACTGAACAGCAGACAGGGTCCTACTGCCTGCCACCACCCTGCAGGCGAAAATCGAGAGGCAAAGTTTTGGTGACAAAGGAAAGGAGTCTTTATTCAAAAGCTACACAATTTTGGAATAACAGCTTTCCACATGCATTAGTCACTTAAGCCTATCAATTCAAGCTAAACTCTTAAAAGCTTTAGTTACAGTTTTAATCACTTAAACATATCAAGTAAGGCTAAAATCTTAAACACCTGAGTTCTATCATGCCCCTGTTTTTAATTATCTTACTTCTGTAGGGTTAGTTTACATACTAAGACATAAGTTACAAAAGGTGCACAATTTTGGAAGCATGGAAGTCTTCTGCCTCAGAGCTTGTCCCTCTAGAACACCCAAAAAAGAATAACCCTGCCACTCTTTGCCAGGCCAGACCAATCATAGGCTGAACCCAGAGTTCCTTCTCATCCAAAATACCTTCCGTTAGGAAATGCAGGCAGCTGCAGCTCAATCATCAAGGCATCCTCCAGAACAGAGGCAGGGAGTCCTCCTTTTATTTCAGATCTTCTGGCCCACAATTCCATGTGCTCTGGAGGCATTCAGCTTCTCAGCCAATCCCCTCCTAGACTGTTTACCTTAGGCAACCTCCACCTATGGCCCCTCCCTACCTCTCCCTAGTGATCTGAACAGATCTCTCTATCATAGCCTCACCCTCTCCTTAGAGGCACAAATCACCCCCATGTGAAGGATGAGCAGGTCTGGGATTACTCTTTACAGAATGTTTTGTAAAGATTATTTCAACTCATGTAACAAAACATATTAAAGTTGTCACCACTATTTACATTTTTCAGAGGGGTTTCTGAAGAACAGAGAGGTTACGTAACTTGCTCAATGACAGACAGACAACATGAGCCAGAACCCAGAATCAAACACAGACTTCCTGATTCCACTTCAGGCTTAGTTCCACTGTAGCAGGACTTCGATGAATTAGATGCCCTTTATAGCAAGCTATTTATAGCTGTTAAAGAATACTTAAGATTAAAGGGAGCAGAGGCAGCATCCAGAATGGTGGGTTGAGGGATATGTATAACATAGCTACACTTCTCATTCTTTTTTTTTTTTTTCCATTAATCAGCTGCCTGATGACATTCACAGGTATGACAGTGTCCCAAGGTCGGGATCAATTTCTGAAAAAATTATATTACAGTAGATATAGAACTGAAGTTATTCATTATTGTTACAACCATGAATGGATCATCAGCCATGGCAGTTTGTGGTTGGCCGTAGTATACATAGATAGGCTGTGGGTCCTGGGCTCTCCATTCATTCAGCCATAGTTATTAGGGGCTTACTGTGTGCAGACACTGTTCTTAGCTTTGAGAATTGTGGCAGGGGGGTTTTGAAACTGACAAAAATTCTACCTTCTCCCCACCAAAATAAAGCTTACATTTTAGTGCTCCACAGGGAGACAGACTATATAAGGACATAAACAAGTAAAATATATAGTGATTTAAGAGTCCTAAGTCCTGGGCACCAACTTCCAAAATGTTAGTGTGAGGAACACAGCAGACACTAACCAGGGAGACTCTCATTTTGCTCAAAATTATTTTTTAAAAAATTTGAAGTTTCTAAAAATTGCCCCAAGGTAATAGAGCAGGTGGATAAACATCTGTTCAAGAAAATCTGCTAAATCTTGGCCCTGCCTGGTGAGGGTCAGTGGATTGAGCGCCAGCCTGTGAACCAAAGAGTCACCAGTTCAATTCCCAGTCAGGGCACATGCCTGGTTTGCAGGCCAGGTCCCCAGTAGGGGATGCATGAGAGGTAACCACGCATTGATGTTTCTCTCCCTCTCTTTCTCTCTCCCTTCCCCTCTCTAAAAATAAATAAACTCTTTTTAAAAAAATCTACTAAATCTTGGTAACAGTGAGTCTGGCATTTGAGCCATGCCACTTATCTCCCCTCTTCCCTGCAACACAGATCAGTGTGACAGAAACTCTATTCGGAGAGTAGTGAAGCCAAGGAGATGGGGCCCCTTCTCTACTTGGCTCTCTGTCTAGGGTTATGGTTTCACTCTGGGAGGGGCCACCTCAAACATGGACAACGCCCTGCCCCTGCAAAGGAGCCCTCCTTTAATCAGATCTGACTGTGGAGTAATTTATGCCCCAGGGTACTGTTGAAAACCGTAGAACAATCAGCTAGCAATTAGTGAAGGCTAACATCTGGATGTTTCCAATAAATAGAGACCAGCCAGGTCCTCAGGGAGACTGTGTTCATGCTTTCCAAGGAGCAACCTCAGACCTGCACACTGCAGGGGAAACAGACCTCACCCAACTTGTCTAGCCATCTACTAAACAAGTAAACAACAAGCTTCAGAAAAGGGAGCCGGGAGTCGATATCCAGAATGGCTGTAAAATGCATCTAAAATGTTCAGTTTTCAACAAAATGTCATGAGTCATGCAAAGAAACAAAGAGTGTGTCCCATTCACAGGAAAAAAAAGTAGGAAAAGAAACTGCCTGTGAGGGTGTCTAAATGTCACATTTACTAAATACTTCAAATCAGCTCTTATAAATGTATTAAAAGAACTATAAGAAACTCTAAAGAATTAAAGGAAAGCATGATGACAATGTCTCATCAAATAGAGAATATCATTAAACAAGAAATTTTTTAAAAATATTAAAAGTGAAATTTTTACAGTTAAAAAATATAATAGCTGAAATGAAAAATTCACAAGAAGGGCTAAACAGTATATTTAATCTGGGGGAAGAAAGAATCTGCAAAAGATTATGCAGTCTCAATGGGGAAAAAAGGAAAAAAGAATGAGGAAAAGTAAACAACCTTTGAGAAATGTGAGATACCATTAAGCATAACAACGTATGCATAATGGGATCAGCTAAAGGAGAAGAGACAGAAAAATGAAGAGAAAAAAAGTATTTGAGGAAAAATATCAGCCTATGCATTCAGTAAGGTAATGTGTTCCAAGTAAGTAAACTGAGACACACCATAGTCAAATGTTGAAAGGCAAAGAGAAAATTTTTGAAGCAGTAAGAGAAAACAACTCATCATATATAAGGAACTCCAACAGAATTAACAGCTGATTTTTCAGTCTTGACAGAGTTTGGTAGTTCCTTAGAATCTTAAAGGGAGTTTCCATACAGCCCAAGAGTTCCAAATACATACCAAAAAAAGAAAAAGAAAACATGCATCCTCACAAAAACTTGAACACACATGTTTATGAAGGAGTTATTGATGATAGTCAAAAAGTAGAAAACCACCCAAATATCCATCAGTTGATGAATGGATGAATAAAAAGTGTATACATACAATGGAATATTATTCAGCAATAAAAAGAATGATGCCCTCATACAAGCTGCAACGTGAATGAACCTTGAAAATACTACATTAAGTGAAAAAAGCCAGTTATAAAAGATCACATATTATATTATTCTATTTAAATGATGTGTTTTGAATGGGCAGATTTATAGAGACAGAAAGTATATGTGTTTGCCTAAGGCTAGAAACAATGGGGCAAATGGGGAGTGGTTACTAAGAGGTTTCTTTTGGCGTTGGTGAAAGTGTTCTAAAATTAGATTGTGATAATATTTACTTAACTCTATAAATACATTAAAATTTATTAACTGTGTGACCAGAGAGGAGGGGGAAAGAGGACAATGGTGGAAAGAAGGGGGAGGGACTAGACAAAGAACATGTATGAATGACCCATGGACATGGACAACAGAGTGGGAATTGACTGTGGGAGTGGGGGGCGGGTGGGATGGGTGGAGGGGGGTAAAAGGGGAAAAATTGAGACAACTGTAATAGAATAAACATTTATAAATTTTTTTAAAAAGTAAAAAATAAATAAAAATAAGTGCCTACTTTAAAAAAACTTAACTGTACACTTTAAATGGGTGAACTGTATGATATGTAAAGTATATCTCAATAAAACTTTTAAGAACGCTAAGTGCTAAGGAGGAAAAGTAGGGAAAAGTTTTGGCAATATTGGGAAGATGGAAGGAAGGACAGTCTCAGAACAGGAAGGCTAGAGGTAGTGTTTTTAAGACTTGTAAAGGCAGGAGGAACATTTCAGAGGGAAGAGCAAGTGCAAAGTCCTAGAAGCAGGGAGATGCCTGGTGTGTTGGAGGACCAGTGTTCCAGTGACAACATGGCAGAGAGAAGCAGAAGAGGGTGTGTGTCAAGGGGCATAGATCTCAAGGGCCTTACTCTGAGCTGAACAGAATCAGTAGGAGCATGACATGCTCTAATGTTTGTTTTCAGACAATCACTAAGGTTGCAGTTTTGTGAATAGACTGAAGGGGCATGAGAGGAGACCAGGCAGAGACAGAGTTGATGGTGGCTTTCATCACCATCCAGGAGAGAGGTGGCAGTAGCTTGGAGCAGGGTGGTGGGGAGGTGTTAGATTCTGCATACGTTTTGAAGGCAGAGCTAACAAGTAGTTAAGGATTACAAAATGTTCGGTGTAAGTGGTCAGGTAGTAAATATGTGAGGCTTTGCAGGCCATGCAGTCTCTGTTGCAACTACTCAGCTCTGCTGTTGAAGCATAAATATAGACAGTACCTAAACAAATGGGCATGACTATGTTCCAACAAAACTGTACGTACAAAAACATGAAGTAAACTGGATTTGGCCAGTGGGATATCGTTTGCCTGCTCCTGTATTAAATGTCAGTGGCAAGAGAAAGGAAAGAGTGAAAGGCGACTTGACAGTGTTAGTTCTAAACCACTGGAGAGAAGAAGTTGCCATTAACTGAAATAGTGAATACCACAGAATACCACAGAGGGAGCAGATTTGTGGTGGATATAAAGAACTGAGATCTAGATTTGTTAAATTTGAGATGACTTTTAGACATCCAGATGTAGATGTGACATACACAGGTAGATATGGAAGCCTTGATTTCATGGAAAAAGTCTGGCCTTGGAGTCATTGGCACAGAGGTGGTATTTAAACCCTAGGCCAGATCAAAAAAGTGAATGCAGACAGAAAAAGTAGAGGTCCCAGGGCTGAGCCCCAGAGTTTAGCTGTCAGGGAGATGAGGGTGAACCAGCAAAAGAGACTGAGGAAGGACAGTCAGAGGGTAGGAGTGAAACCAGGAGAACACGGCATCCTAGAAGCTAAGAAAGTATGTCAGAGAAGTTCACTTTATCCTTTCCTTTCCCACTCACAATATCATGTTGGAATACAAATGAGCAGAGGTATGCCCTGAATTCCTTCTAACTTCTAGATGAGAAAAATCATTGTCAAACTGTTTATCCATTCAACAAATGCTTGTTAGCTGTCAGGTCTCCAGGCACTTGGGATAGAATAGTGAGCCAAAAAAAGAAAAAGGTGGGGAGGGGGACCATAGTTCCTGCCCTCAGAAAGCATACAGTCTACTTAGAGAGGGAGATATTAATTGAGTAGCCATTAACACTAACCATGGATGGATCATAATTGCTAACCAAGGCTGCAGAGCTATGAAAGAGGACAAGATTTCTCAAGGGAAGGACACACACCTGAAACAGCAGTAACATGAGTTTTGTACAAAGGACTGAGCTAATTGGGAGACCAGGGACTCCTCTGCGTCTTTCTGTTTTTAATAATGTTACTTGCAGCATACCACACTCTGATTGGGACACACCTAGTATTTGAAGAGGATGAGTGAGAACCTTTGAATTAGAAGAAGAAATACAGGTTTTGTAATCAGATCCAGGACCCAATCTCAGCTGTGGGTCCTTGTGTCATTTTTGTATTCTCTGTGAACCCCAGTGTCCTCATCTTTACAATAAGAGGTAATAAAAGCTACAGTTTGGGATTATGGTGAGGACTAAAGGAGAGAAAATGTACAAAATACCTGGGATATAAGTTCTTTCCATTCCTGGAGAAAAGCAATATGTCAGTTTGTACATCTATGACATTTTTCTTCCAGGACAATTTCCCCAAGATAGCTATTTGCGGCCAGTTTGCTCTTTTATGAGGCAGGGAGTTTTTAGTCTTTTTCCAGTGTATTTTCTTCCACTTGTCAGTATTCTCTCCTGAGAAAAGCATGTAGGAGCTCAGGTGCCTGCATTTAAGAAGTGCTGAGAAGACCAAAGCATCTCTGTATGATTCCTGCTTGTTCTCCTGGTCCTTACATAGAGAAAATTCAGTTTTTTATTCAGCATTTTAATAGAAATTAGTAGTTCCCAAAAGCTACTATAAAAAGTGCAGCTTTCATTATCTCAAACAAAAATAATGTTTGCTAATACAACATATCATTTTTAACAATATTTTCATGGAAAAGTGTAGTTATAAGCATTTTTAAATCATTGATGCAGTTTTTATTTTAATCTTTTTTTAGGAAAAGAGCAAAATCTTCAGCAATCTTTCATTTTGATTTGCCCAGGCCAGTTTATTCATATTTCTCTTTTTAATTAATATAATTAAAAAAGGATAAAGGCTGTGTTAAAATTTTTGCATTAGATTATGGAGTAGGATTGGGAATAATTAAAATGGATGAAATGTGGCTGATTGCTAAGATGATATAAAAAAAGAAAAGGAATGCCTCTTTTCTGGATTTAAAGTGTGCTGTGTTATTTTTCACAAGATATAAAAATGTGCCCATGGTCTGAAAAGCATTTATGATCATGGAATTTCATACAAATGGATGAGGAAAAAGAGTCCTGGGGTGTGGAGGTCGTTATGTTTATCATGAACAATTTTACCAGTTCTGGTTGCATCTCTCTTTCTTCCCCCTCTTTGAAAACCAAGTGAAGAGTAATGGGTAACACCTATTATAGGCTAGGTAATGTGTTTTTCATAAATACTAACTCATCCAATCTTACCCAAACCTTTGGTAGATAGATGTGTTCATTTTATAGGTGAGAACTGAGTCTTAGAAAAGGTAAGGGACTATTATTATCGAGGTGAGGAGACTAGGAGATAATAGATCCAGATTTAAATTTAGGCCTTCTTGCTGGGCACTTTTAATGACAATGCCCTGCTTGTTTTGGGGAGCAGATTATTATAAATCTGAATTGGAAAAGTGGTTAGAAACTGCTGAGGGGGATCTCTTGTGAGCACTTTTTTTTTTACAAAGGCAGCTCCACCTTTGTGGGTGCCTTATTTATCTTTACCTGCACTATAAAAACTTCACAAGTTTCATTTTTCTATATGGTTTGGTAGGCTGATGTTGTTGCTTGTTAATAAAAAAATTGATAAAAATCTAAAATGTTTTCTTTGTTTTTTCCCTTTTATGGCAAAACAGATACAACTTTGATCTCTAGAATTAATTGAGGACTATCATTACTTCTTTGATGTTAAACATCCCTTTGTTTTAATATTATGGGTTTAGTAGATTGTGCTATTTTTTTAAAAATGAATTTACATAGCAAAATAAATTGACAGTCATGGTAGAGACTGCCAGGGTTCCCCTATGTTTGTTTTCCTCTTCTTCCTGGGCATATATTTCCCAGCCCCCTTGCAGGAAAGGTGAGTCATGGGACTAGTTTGACCAGTAGAAGTGATATCATTCACCTTCAAGTTGAGACACACAAAAACTTCAGTTCTCTCTTCTGTTGCCCTTACCTGGAAATTATGTATTAAGATCTCCGACACAAAAGAAAAGAAACAGACTAGATCCCTGAGTCACTGCTTGGTATGGAGGTGCTGGGAGAGCCTCTGGACCTCTAGCCCAGTTTGCATGATTGAGAAATCAATTTTTCTTGTGTTATACCACTGAGATCAACAATTGTTACTGAATAATAGCCTAGCCTAGCCCAACTAACATAATTCTTTGTCAGCCTCCCATTACCCATTTAAAAATTTTTACTGGGTTTTCAATTCTAAATGTCCAAGATCCACATTTGAGTTGGTTACTTAAAGCCATATAAATTCATTTTCTCTCTCTCTCTCTCTCTCTAAAGTATATACATATACACATACTCTTTAAAGAGAGAACTTTAAAGAACTGTATTCTCTCATATATAGATATATATGAGATATACAATATCATTATAATACACGTATACTTTTTTTAATAAAATAAACTTAAGTGAACTTATGACCTTTGATAATATCCCTCATAGTAATTAGTATTTCACAACAGCAGGGCAGAAGGTACTGATTTGAACCAGCTAGGACTGTTGCTATCTTTGTCTTTTTTAAAGTGCTCTGAAAACAAAGATGCAAACATTACTCTTAAGGATCTAGGCCCATTTATCTCAGTATTCATCTCACTATTCAACAGTCTTTTGCAGGTCGTAGGAAGTCCCTCTTTAGTTCATTTAAAATCCATTCCTTTCTATTTTACACCTATGGATATGGAGATTAAAAATTGTTCCTATGCCTGCCCTCATAAAAGCCCTTCCTTTAGGAGGCCACAGTCCATGTTGTCACTTAACCTTGTCTTCTGTAAAATAACCAGCAGTGATTCACTTATCCTTTCCCCTTAATCCTCTAACAAGATTTTGACTAATGCTGGCTAGACTGGAGAGATGATTTGATTTTCCCGCATGTATGGAGCGGACACTTAGTCATGACCTGCCCATGTCATATTGGCTTGGTGCCCATGCAGATGAGTCTTTTCATTCTGCATTTGTGTGAACTCTTTTCTCTTCATATTAATGTTCTTTCTCCTGCCTGCAGCCCTCACTAGCAGCTAAAGTTGATCTTGTCTGTTTTAACAGTCTTTTCATTTATGGTTTTTGGATCTTTTTCTGGATTTTTTTAATTATTAAAAAAATTGTTTTTGGCTTTCAACCTGACTCAAATCATACTTTTCCTGATTTCTTATCACCTCAACCACAATCAGTTTTGTCCTCCTTGTGGCTATTCCTAAATACTATATGCAGTTATGGTCATTTATATAAATACCTTGTTGCCTTATCTAAATAGAAAGTTCAGAAGGTCAGCAGTTATATCCTGTCTTTAACAACAAGAGTGTCCTGCATTCCACAAATTCCCATTAAATATCTGAGTGTCTCATCTGTATTCCCTGTTCTCCCGCATCCCTTGCCCAAGAAGCTTGCTCTCATAAATGTGAATTTCATGTGTTTTTGTAAAAAACAGTGTGACTTTTGTTCCTATTTACCAGATCTCTGAAATTTTCAAAGTATTTTTTGCTTCACCCTGTCTAATACCTAACAGCATATTTTGCAAAAATCCTGAATAGAATGGTCTCTGGGATAGAAATAATTATCACAAGGAATTGTCAACCTGTGGATTGTGTTATTTCAATAGTCTTTGCAAGGGCGATGCATAGATCTCCAGCTTCCCCACTGGGCTGTAGTCACAGCTGTCGAAAGGACTTCACTTTAGCAACGTGCTTTGCACCATCCCCCCTCCTTTCTGTAATTAGACCTTTGAGAACTCTGTATAAGCCCTATCATAACACGAGTCACACTCTTCTCTAATTGCTTGCTTAATTCTTTTCCCTTTCATTTCTAAGCTTTTTTTAAGACAGGGCCCGTCTTTGTGTTGCTTACCATGATGTCCATCAGGCCTAACACAGTAACTGACAAATCTTAGTTCATTTAACAAATGACTGGATACATGAATGAGTGGATGAAGCACCTTTGATTCCCATATAGTTGTCTTGTCCTATAATGCAGGAGCAGGAGGCCCCCAGTGCCTCTTGGTCATTTTTACTGCTTTCTTTCCTAGTTTCATAACAATTGAAAAGTATTTGTAGGAAGAGCGTCAGCAGCTCACCCACATTAGGTGGGATTTTGAGCTGTGCCCTAGGAATGGGTATGATTTTTCAGTCTTCCATTTACCCAGTTGCCTTTTGAACTTTGTCTAATCAGTTAGCTAATTAGTGCCAAAGTTAACAGTAAAAGCATTACTACTTCGACCACCAATAGCAAACATTTATTCAATGTTTGCTGTGTGCTGGCTCGTGTTAAGTGCTTCACATTAATTCTCATTTGATCTTCAAAACAGCCTACTATTCTTGTCCCTCTTGTAATCGAAGAGGGACAAGTGTAGAGTTTGCAAGTGTCTGAGCCGGGGTCTGACCCCAGGCAATCCACTCCAGACCCCATGCCATATTGTTACCTCTTATGAAGTTGATAGTCATGTGTCCTATCTTTTTCAGAAAGATTAATCTATATCACTTTGTGTTCCAGATTTTCTCTTTATTGTTTCACTGTTAATCACTTCTTATAATTCTTATATCATCATGCTGACAATAAGGTCAGAGGGTAGGAGCCCCAAATGAAGAAACTGGAACATAGAAATTGAAATGATTTGTCCATGACTACACCAGGCTAGGATGGCACTGCCTCCCCTTGGCCTGTGGCTTCCAAATGTTATATTTGACATTCTACTTCTTGAAGGATATTGAGGTCACACTGAACTATTCGTTTCCCCACATGATCCGAGTTTTGTATGATGGACGCTTAAAGCAGAGTATTACTCACTCAATTGTATTGTTTGTATTAGTGAAAAGTTATTCCAGGTCCCATGATTTTCACCATGAAAGGTCTTCTGTGAACTGGAAAAAAACATTCTGAAAGAAGTTATTAAGCATTATTAATACAATTATCTAAAACAAAAGACATAATTTAACTTCCCACATCCAACAAAAAATTCATTTGAAGCTTTAGGAACTCCAGCAGGAAGGGCAGATCTCATCATAGTAGGTTCTTCAGGTGGGGAAGGGGTGGGGGAGTGTAGGCCGGGAGCCATGTTGACGGTTTTGTCCTCAGGGACGCTTGTGTGCACAGTGGAGCACACTTCTCTCTCCCCCTCCCAACCCCTCCCTCACCTTCCACCTAAGGAACCCACAGTGCTTCTTTTCACAGGCACAGGGTCCAGAAATTTGGCTTGGGCTCACCTCTCACCTGGCCCAGAATACTGCATTGGCAGCATTGAAAGAACAATTGAATTTAAAGAATAAAGATGACCGTAGAAATACTCAGAGCACAGACATGATGGCCATGCTAGTGGAAGGAATGCCTTGGGGAATTTTTCTGACTTCATCCAAAATGTCAGAAATAACTTATTTATTGACTATGTGACATTGTGTCAATCCTCACCACAGTTCCATTCAATATTTACTGTACTAAAACTTGAGCTAAGGGAGAGCAAACACTGTGCATAGCAGAGTGTAGGTGCCCAGGAAATATTTACTGAATGAAGGGATGGTACAGATGAAAAATCTGAAGACCCCCAAAGTTAAGTTACTTGTGCAGGATCACATCACTGGCAGAAAACTAAATCAGGATTTGAACCCAGAGCTACCCAACTCTACAGAGTTCTTTCTTTGTGATTGCTTAGATCAGCCTCTTTGTTGGTGCAGAGAAATGGAGATTGGAGATGCAAGGGTATCTAACAAAGCTGCAGTCTGAGGTCTAGGAAATGTGGGTTCTAACCCATCCATGCTGAAATCCCAGTGTGACTATAGAAAATGCCCTTCTCCACTCAAAGCCTCAGTTTCCTAATCTGTAAAATGGAGAGATGGAAGCAATGTTCTCTGAAGGTCTAAGTGTCCTCAAATGCCCCAAACAGATTTATGCTTTGTCATCTCCCATGCTCACTTGGAGGTGGGGTCAGGAGTGGAAAGAGGGAGTAACTAATTCACCACCCAAGCACGTTGAGGAAAATAGCCAAATGTGTTTTGTTTAAGGGATGCACAAAAATTCAAGGACAACATCGTCTCAAGCTAACAAACACCCTGAAATGAAAGTTGAGAGGGAAAAAGTAGAGACATTTAAAGGTTCGATACAGCTTTTTTCGGGGGCGGTAGGGGGGTGGGGTGGCGGGAGAGCTGATTTCACTCCTGGATTGGTGCAGCATATAATCTGAAACAGGCACTCAGGTTGATAACTGTGCCCAGATCTGCTGCCCTGCACAGAAGAGTACCACTTTAAAAAGAAAAAAATGGACATGTATCTTTAAAGGTTCTCTTATATGAGATATTTTTGTACTCCTTTGGACGTTGCATTGCCAGCGCCTTTGCTGCATCCAGCATGGGCTTTCTTCCTGTCTCCCTGGCTTGGGGATTATTGATTTGGAAGGCAAGGCTAATTTACATGTAAATAAATCTCAGCGCTGGGCAGCGAGGACAGGACGTCCAGATGCCGGGACTGACTTGCTTACGTCACGGCTTCATTAGCATGCGGAGGATGCGAGCACTGCAACAGCGACTTCTCTGGCACCACCATCAGCTCCGCCGCCTATAGTTATTATTATTTTTTGGCCCAGCTGCACATTTCCTGGTTCAGTGGCTTGAGCTCTGCGACCAACTGACTGGTTGGCCCCGGTCTGGCTCAGGTTCAGTTGGTGACGCTGATGCTGGGGTCTGAGACTTCCTGCAGATTGACGAAAGCGAGGTTCTCAGGAAAGCGATCGGATCCACAGGAAGGGTAGAAGTCACACTTTTTTTCCCTGCATGGTAGCTCTCCCAGCAGGATCTGGATCCGCGGTGCTGTTTTCTGTGAGTGAATGCTGAGCAGTTCCGGCTTGAGTCTGCCGCTGGCTTCAGGAAAGGTCGAGATTTGGAAAAAGGTTTCTACAAGAAGATGCTTTGGCTGCCTGCGGTCCTGCTTCCTTTCCTAGAAGCCAGGCTCAGGGAGAAAGTGAACTGGGGCAATTGACAAGCTCAGAGAGTCTGGCAGAAGCTACGGAGACTGGGCATTTCATCTTCCTTGGAGGTAGGTAAGGAATTTGCTCTAAATCACAAATTAAAACAAGTGTATTTTCTAAGGAGGATGAGAAAACTAGATGTAGAGGCTTTGCACTGGGGAGGACATCAGGCCTCCATTATCTTAGCTAGGTGGCATTTTTTAGTGGCCCTGTGGCACATTTTGCCTTTCTTATGCTTTTTAGAAAGCTCAGTTGTGAAGGGACATGTCACGGCTATAGGGCTAAATCCTGCTTTAGGAGCAACATTTCTTTAAAAGAAGAGCAGCTGTCTTTTAAAAAATAATAATAAAAGGGGAGAACGTTTAAAAACCAAACACTGGGGAGTGTGCTTACACAGTAGTCATTTCAGTTTAGGATGTCAGCAACCATTAGCGGGTCTGAGGAATGGGGGCTTAGCTGAGACTTCCAGGTAAAGAAATGGCACTCCAATTATTTAGGTTTAATTTTAGGCAATGCTTTCAGATTACAAATGGTGACAGAGTTCCAGAATATGACTGCACAGCCTGGCGGAAACACATGACTCAGTGTGTTCTCTACATCGGATTTCTTGCAGGAGTGTTCATAGTTAGGTCTGCCCCTGTCTCTTGGTTTCCTGAAAACCAGTCACAGCATTACTAGTCTGCCACGGAGGTCTTGGGATGAAATATTTAATCCTGTTAGTGGTCTTAGAATATGATGGGGTCCAGTGAGACTTTCATGAACCATAAATAATCTAGGCTGGGCCAGATTACAGAGGGTAAGTGATCTGTACCAGATGCAATGCCATCACTGGGCCAAGCGTGGCTCTTGTATAACTTAGGCACAAAGGTTATTTCCCCAGCGAGAGAGTTCTGCCTCGAGTCAGCGCATCCATGACCACAGTCATGGGAGGGCTTCAGTGCGCCATGAATACATAGACACAGACCTGCCGTGCACCCATGCTGCGGCTTGCAATGCTGCAATCTGCTTTGCTTGAACATCTTTTCCCAGAATGTTTTAAACCATCTCAGCAAGACTTAAACTCAGTGAAGCAGACTGGCCTCCTTGCTGGAGGCCAAATTGCTCTAACCCTGCTTCCTTTAAGGCTTACCACCTGCTGACGGCTTTCACAGAGGGCTCAAGATGAGTGTCCTCATGGGCTCCAGAGTGAGTCACAACTTTGACAAATTTACCATATTTTAGAAATTTGGATTTTGATGCCTCCTTGAGTGCTTGTAAAGGCTTTGCCTTTCCATCAAATGCTCTTTCCTCTTGGGAATTCTTTTTTAATGTGAAAGTTAAAACATGTTGGCTCCTTTGGACATTGTCTATAAACAGTTGCGGGGCAGCCAGAAATAGTAAAATAGCATAGTTTTAAATGGAAGGGTTAAATGGTTTGCCACACAATGTAGGAGAAAAAAATAGAAATATAGGAAGGAATATGCATTCATAGAAGTTTAAGGAATAAGAAGGGAACTTAGAGGTTAGACAGGATGGGATGATGTTTATTGAGGGCTCAGACTGTGGATTCAGAAAGCACTAAAGACCCTGGGAGCTTCCACTCGGAGCACTAATTCCTGTCTTTATAATGGGGAGAGCAATAGAACTGATAGGCATGATGAGAGGTATAAGGATTTAATTGGATGACTCATGAAAATCACCTAGCACAGTACTAGCCACACAGTAAATGCTCAATAAATATTAGCTATTGTTGTAGTCAGTTACTTTTTTTATCATTTTAATTATACCCATTGTTTCTGAAAACAAAATAGTCTAGTGAAAAGGCGATGTTTATATCCATTTGTCTGCAGAAAGGTCTTGCTAGCAGAAAAGGTGCGATCTCCAGTCACTATCATATCCAGATTCATTCCCACTCAAAGGGACCTCCCACCCACCTTCTTGACTGAGTTGACAGAATAAGGTGTATTATCTAGGGCTGCTATATTATGCAGAACTAAAAGTGACTGGATGGCAAAATGAAAATCATTTAGCTCAGGCACGCTTGGGGAAGCCCTCCTGTTTGGACAGCTGACAAGTCACACATCTAAAACTGCAAGATCCAGATCGGAATGGAGGCATTTGTGTTTGTGTGTCTCTTTTGTCCCAACTTTGCGTGTGTGAGGCAGTTCTATTCTTTCTTTTCAGTGCAGACACTTAGCATTTTTGAGTCCATCCAGGGAGGTCTTTGAATATGTGCGTCACCTGCTGGTTGGCTGCTCAGAATTGATGCTGCCACATGGGTGACTTCGTTTGCAGGTAGACTGTGCAGGGAAAGGAGTCAGCCTCCCTGCTTACCTGACCATGACCCAGTCCTCTGCTCTTGATTTGTGTCCCTTGACATGATTCGTCTTTGCCAGATTTGTGCCCTTTCTCCTTCTGTCATAAACATACTTCACTCACACAATTTAATGGCGGTTTCTCCCTTTCCTCCTGACATCTTTCTTTTAAACTTAGGTGAACTGGAACTCTCCTGCAGAGGTCTGCAGGCCAAACTAAAAGTGAATTAAAGGAGCCAGAGGAGTCTGGCATAGGGTCCCTTCTCAGGAAATTCAGAATTGGGACTTGATCATTGCTGATTGCTATTTGTCTTAAGTAAAATTGTGTTTTGTGTGGAGAATGGTATTTATACCTTGATAATAGCCCACCCCACCCCCCTTGCCTCCTGATTATATATATGATCTTCAAAGAGTTGCCTAACCTCTCTGGGCTTTGGTTTGTTCATGTGAAAATTGGAAAAAAATCCCCTGGACTCATGTATTAATGGGAAGATGGCTGCAATGCCCTTGCCCAGTTCCTGGTTCCTATTCAATATCGGGCTTTATTTCCTTCTGCTGCTGAGGACTTTCCCCTTTCCCATTTAATCCCAATCTGCGAACACCAGGGAGCACTAGTGTTCAGGAAACTGAAGACCAAAGAGGGAACATAAACATAACTTACCCTAAATGACACAGCTGGTGACAAATCCTGGTACCCGTCTACTATGCATCAGTTGCAGAGGCTGAATTCCAGCAGGGTTCTAAACCACCCCGCTGTACCGCTGGCCTTGAAGTAGCAAAAACTTCTTTCTTCAAAAGCCCTAAGCCATGGTCTCCTCTCTTCTCTGTTGTTTTTCAAACATACAAGAGTCAAAATGCTCTCTCCCTCAGACAGGAATTCTGGGTGGCATTTGGGTGAAGACCCACTAAAACCTTTCCCTATTCTTTTTCTCCTGTTCATAATCAGTAGCTGCTGGTGATTGTGAATGGTCACAAACTAAGAAGCTTGGGAGCAAGGCATTGACAAAGTCTGTTTTCCTCACTGATGCTCTTGATTGACATATGCCATTTTACTCTTGTCCTAACCTGTAAAGGTTTTTAATGAAATGTTCTCATTTTTATAATACCCTGTTCGTGCGCGCGCGCGTGTGTGTGTGTGTGTGTGTGTGTGTGTGTGTGTGTAAATGAAGCAAAGAGAAAATGTTGGGACAAGATCACACTGAGTTTCCAGCAGCATTAAGTCTCCAAAATCTCCACTGGGGACCTGGTCAGTTGAGTTTGGAGACCTGGATTTCTTTTTTCTCTGGTCTGTTGTTTGAGCAGTTCTTTGTTTGGAGTCTAAAACCTGGAGGCTTGCTTGTTTTATTTCCCTGGGGATGAGAGAGAGAGAGAAAAAAAGCAAGGGGAGAGAGAAAGGGAGAGATTGGATTGGAGGAGCTGGAGGAGGGGAGAGGGAAGATGGAATGAGCCAGCAGCTAGGAGAATATCAGAGCCATCTCCACTCCACTGGGAAGGGCAAAGCTGAAGAAGGTTCCCTTTGGGTGAAATTGCAGCTCAGAAGACAAAAGCCTCTGTTCTTCAACTAGAAAGTCCTTTCCTCCTTTCTCCATCTGTCCTACAGAACTCATAGTGCAGCCATTTCAAATCCTAAAACCCTACTCATGCCTAACACTAGGTATGTTTTACACCAGAGCACACAGACTGTTTTACAAAGTGCATGAAGTAAAAAGAGCACATTTTCTGGTACAATATGAGCCTGCCTTTCCTGGGTCAGTGTAGAGGGTAAACTTCCGGAACACGTTTGGCTACTAACTCTGTAAAAATCAAGCTGGCTGAACCAAAGACTCAGTGTTAATGAGAGCCCACGCAGAAGAGGCGCAGTAATACTATGGAGAGCAGAGACTCCGCAGACATCACTGGTGGGGCATGACGGCATTGGGGAAGTTGGGGCTGGCCTTGTCAGGGAGCGCCTTACCAGAGCAGCAGCGTGAGCCTGTGTCAGGAAGAAGGAACTATGGCGGTTTCGGCTGTCCTCCTCCTTCCTGGTCCCAGTATTGGAGCTTCTGTGTGTTAACCATCCTGGGGCACACAGGGACCCTTTACTCCTTGGGATGTGGGACTGCCTCCTGCCTGTCTGACGGATAACTGACTTGCGTTGCCTCTGTTCCTCTGGCACTGGGAGTGATTGGTCCCAGGTCCCCCAGTCCTCTTTGGCTCTTTAAAATCAGACCTTGCACATACTATCCAGCCCCATCCAGGGTTAAAAGTAACTGGGACAGGAATTCTTAGCATTTTGTTTCAGCTGGGCAGGATGCCATTTTTCCAGCTCTCTTCTTGGCATCCATTCTTCAGTTGTGAGTCCTCAGAGATGCTTGTTCATGAAAGTTCCAGGATTCAGCTGAAAAAAAGCTACACTTTCCGTGGTCACCGGGTCAGATGTTTCCAGGGTAGCTATTAGTATATATGTAAGTGCATATTTTGGGTGTCTATGTGTCTGTAGATAGTCTGTGTGCTTATGTAAATGTGTTAAAAAATAACTACTATAGATTGTGCAACTACTGTGTGCTAGCTGACATGAAAGATAGAGAAACCAAGACTCCTAAAAGTTAGGAAATTTGGTCAAGGTTGCACAGTAAAGAAAGAGTGAAGTTGGGGTCCGAATCCAGAATAATCGCAGTCCAAAGCCTGATTTATCAGTATGTCCACCACTCTAGACCTCCTTGTACTTTTTACTATAATATCATTTGTGAATAATTTTCCTTTGCCTTCTGTGGATCCCTCATTTGAGAAATACCTCATTATTTAGCTGCTGAAATAAAATCCTTTTGGTCGCTATTTTGGTAAATTTGGAAGCATCCAAGAGAATACGTCAGGCATAAAACAGAACATATGGCTTCTTCATCCACAGCTTTGAATGTGGCTTTTAAAATGAAAAGGTGAGGTTGGTTGGAAAGTCAGTAAAATGTGCTGAGATGAGGATGAAAAGCTGCATACCAACAGAAGGAGTCTTTTGGAGGAGAGGGCGCATGGGACACTCTCCTGGGTCACACTTGTGGCCATGGGCAAACCAGTTGGAATCTAGAGAGAGGGGCCAAGCTTGTTGGCTCTTTTTCCACTGTTCCAGGCACATCGGGTTCTAACTAAAATTGTTTCCCTTTTCTGAGCCTCAGTCCTTTTTTCCCTAGAATAAATGTCCTGAATCAAATGAACTATTAGTTCTCATCTAGCATTGACCTTGGTAAGCGTAAACTTTAGGAATGAAGTCAGCTGGTTGGTGAAGACATGTGGTTTGCGTGGTGGGCTGCCCTTGGGTGGACAACTAAAAGGCCAGGTTTTATATCAGGACCTGACCGCTCTGCTGACTATGTATTAGAATATGAGAATCAGTAGCCTTCCAGAGAATGACTTGGAGCTTCCTGGAAAAACATTGACCTTTGGATGTTTCAGAGGAATGAAGAGGGGGTGGATGGTCCCTCAGCATGTTGGTGCTGCCCATTCCCGCTCAGAAGCCCCCTGGGTCTATGTTATGCACGCACATATTCTGCAGAGTGCTAGAGGCCCAGGCTTCTCCAGTTTCATATGCACACACCTGGGGGAACTGCTGAAATGCACATGCTGCGTTTTTGACAAATTCCTTGGTGATACCGATGCTGCCCCTTCTTTAAAATAGGAGTAACATATTCCAAAAGAAAGAAAATTTAACTAAATTCAGAAGACCCAGATTGTAGTCCTAGTATTATCATCTCTTATTTGAGTGAACCTCAAAGAAATCACTTAGTTGCTCTGTGACTCAGTTACTCCTTCTGAAAAGTAATGTAAATAATTAATAACTAACATTTAATGACTGCTTACAGTTGACAGAGTGCTCACTGTTTTATATGCTATATCTTATTTACTCCTCATGATAACCTTATGAGGCAGGTTATGTTATCCTCTGCATTCATCAAAAACTAAGCAGAGAGGTTAAATAACTTGCCTAAAGTCACACAGCTTAGTAACTTACCAAGCTGGGATTTGAATTCATCCTGTATAACTCTGAAGCCTTCATATCTTACAGAGACAGTAGATGTGGAGGATCCTGGAACTTATTTGTGTGTGTGTTTTTGTATATACGCAAACATCATAAATAAATATATTCGCTTATATGATATATATACTTATAAATATTTAGGGCACCTGAAATCATAAGAATTATCTGAAATCATTGCCAAATGAGGTTGTCTTGTTTTCATTAAAAAATGATTGTTTTGGTTTATATTAATTAAAATCAGATGCCTCATGAAGTTTTGAAGAACACTGGTGTTTGCTCAGTTGTCTTGGATAGTTCAACAAGGGGGAAAATGTTAGCTGAAGGGATTATTTAGAAGAATGGGAATATTTAGAGTTATGGTTAACTGAGTGTCTAGTTTTTTAGAATTAAATCCCATTAGTTTTCAATCTTCTTCTTTTTTTATTTTTTGTAAATTTGGACGATAGTTCTGATCACTTTTCTGCCTTAACAGAAAGAGCAGGGTTACCCAACTGAGAGTATCTTTGTGACTCAGGATATGGCAGCAATGTAAATAACTATCCTGAACCTGAATTCATTCCCAGTGAATGTGCCTTGTAAGTAGAAGTCATATGCGGCTGATTGTGAGCATTATATGACTTTGATATCTATCACCTCATTGGACAGCAGGATGTGACTTGGCATGATAAAGAGATGTCTGCTTTTTCCCCTTATTCTTTCTTGTTTTTCCCCTAGAAGCTTCATTTAAATGGTAGGGAAAACCTTCTTCAGTGCAGAAAGTTATTCTTACTTGAGTGTGTACCCGTGTTTGAACTCCATCCTTGGAAATCTCCTGACCATAGTATTAGTATGGCAAAAATCTGGCACCTGCATCGCCAGGTGCTTGTCCAATACAGACCTCACTAATGACCACCACGCTCTTTCTGTCAAGACTAAACAGAACCTCAGAATCCTTCTCAACACAACACTCCAGGTAGCCTCTACCCATCAGCGATAGCTTGCCCTGCAGATTAACCTATGTGCCATGTTTACCCTTGCAATTCCCTGGAAGTTGGTTCTCTTTTCAGTTTAATAAATAATTATTAAACACCTACAAATTGCTTAGGCATGCTAAAGAGAAATTGTATTTTCTACTTACTCTACATTTTATTCTTGCTCCACAAGCATGGATGACCTGCAGACTTATTGAAAGTTTCCGTTGAATTGTTGGTTAAAGGTTGTATAGATTTTTTTTTCTTTCTCCGTTATATGTACACCCTGTTGTTCTGATTAATATGGTGCCTATCCTTAAGGCTCCTGTCACTTTTCATTACCAGTGATAATCCAGCTTTCCTGCCATTGTGCTCCCAGAGGAGTGCTTCCTTTACATTGAACCGTTGTCTGTGGGCATCCTTTGGGCAATCCAGCCATTCATTGGCTGGGAGGCCAATACAGATGGCATGGCTGCTCTTTGCTCAGCAACTGTGTAACTCTCCCCTGACAGCTTATCCATCAAGATTCAGGAGTTCATTAAAATTACTGCTTAAGTCTATCACTTGCATTTGAGTTCATTATCTCAGAGGTCACCTAGAAAGCCTGTCAAGACTAGGGTCTTGCCATGGTTTGGAACTGTGTATAGCCCACCTTCCCCCTTCCCCCCACCCCATGCTTCCTGTGGAGGTTGGGCCACTTTGAACACCTGCCTCATTAGGAAGGAGGGTGAAAATACAAAGCAAAGAATTCGCATGTTCATCACTCAACAACAGGAGCTTGGGCTCTTGCTAGAATGGCTTCTGAAAGGTGAACAGATGGAAAGCAGTCACTGGGCTTGATTTGGTCAGACAAGCTTGAATTTGCCTTCCTTTCACGTTGTCAATTTGGCTGCCTAAACACCAATGTGGTTTGCCTTTGCTGTGCTTAAAAATTGTTTCAAATCCTTTACCACTGAATTGCTGAGATTTAGCATCCTAAATGGTAACTATGATATGATGTGCTACTTTGAACTTTTAAAAGAACATTGCAGAGAGTAAGAAATAGAACATCTGCAAGGTACCAGGCACTGTCTCTGGCCCTATGGGGAATAGTAGAGAAGGTCTTTTATACTTAACCAGTTCTCTGAACCAGGTGTTTTTAACTTGGGTCCATGAGCATCAAAGAACCAGAGAAGACTGACGAACTTTTTGAAATTAAATGCAAAAGTTTCTGTGAATGTGTGTGTGGTCATTTTTGAAGGGTGAGATCAGATCCTTAAAGACATAAAGTCACCCAAAAGGTTAAGAACTACTGGAGTGGCAGGAAGATTGTTATAGATACGTCCAGGAAAATCCCCATAGGTTAACATGGGACTGGAAAAAACTGTCCTCAGTGGAAATTCGAGGTCTGTCTGGAAAAAGTCCAACGATTATTAATATAATGAGAACAGTTTGTGTGACATCGATGTAACCCGGTAGCCAAGGAGAGTGGGCAGGAATGCAGATGTGTGAACAATGACAACTTCACAGTGCTAGTCAGTGGGGGTGGTAGATGCCGCTGAATGAGAATGTGTACTGTGTGGCTGTCACATTCAAAATGACTGAATGAGAAGAACAATAAATCTGCATCAGATTTTGTGTTAAGCTTGAACATTCCTCTGCAGAAACTATTTGGATGATTCAGAAGGCCGCAGCCATGGGCAACTCGTGATTGACAGCTTCATCACAACAATGTGCTCACTCATGTATCACGGCTCATGCAGAGTTTTTTGGCCAAACATCAAGTCACCTGGGTGACTCAGCCCCCCTACAGCCCAGATTTGGTGACCTGAAATTTCTGGCTTTTCCCAAAACTAAAACCACCTTTGAAAAGGAAGAGATTTCAGACTGTCAGTGAGATTCAGGAAAGTACAACGGAGCAGCTGATGGTGATTGGGGACCTGTGTGAGGCCCCAATGTGCCTACTTTGAATGGGACTGAAATGTCATTGTCCTATGTGTGGTGTTTCTTGTATCTTGTATCTCCTTCAATAAATGTCTCTATTTTTCATATTACATAGCTAGCTGGATACTTTATAAACAGACCTCATATACTTTTCTCCATGGCTGCCCCTAAGTAATCCTGAGCTCTGTGGCACTGGAGGGAGAATTTCCTGGTTGTCTTCCATTTTACAAATGAACAACTTGGGGACTGTGGTCTCAGATACCAAGGCAACAGGTGTACCTATTCTTCTGTTTCAGACACTTCTCATTATTCATTTAACAATGTTTTGAACATTTACTTTGGGTTAGGTTAGGGGTTTTCAGTCTTTCTATACTCAAGGCATTCTTTAAAATATTGGATTTACACTTAATTGAATTACACTATAGTTACAGTTCAGTTCTCAGTTATTCTCAACAGAAAGCATATTGTCCTCCACCCTAACCTTCCTTTTTCACATACTTTCATTTAATCTACAAAAAATGGCAATCTTTCTTTGGTGTAGTTTTGATGATATACTACTGATCATGTAGTTACCTCACACTCTACATTTTTGGCATCATTGTAATAAAATATAGGTTCAATTATTGCATAAAATAAGTAATAAAAAATTTTACCCATCCATCATACTTTGTTTGCGTGCCCATGTAGGACCCGTAGCCTGCTGGTTCAGTACTATCAAGCTAGGTTCTGGGCTTTGGCATTTGAGAGTCAAAATTTTTAAAAACTGCCTTGAATGCTCATTGTCCTAGAAACAAGATAAGCTCCTTGACCTTACAGAAGTTACATTACAGTGGGAAAAACATAATAGACACATCAACAAGTAAGATGGTTTCTGATGGTGAAAAATGTAAGGGAAAAAAAAATTTAAGAATAATAGATAGTGAATGAGAAGGGGAAAAAGGATATTTTTCATAGGGTACCTTGTTGGAGGTACCTATGAATGATGAGATGAATAATGGAAAGTAGGCCAGGTCATAAAGAGCAGAGAGGAAGATATTCCAAGCATAGGAACAGCCACTGCAAAGAAGCTAAGGGAGGGATGTCCTTGTCAAGTTCAAAACACAATGAAAGGTCAATGAGGCCGAAATGTGGTAGACAAGATGGGCAGTGGGACAAAAGGAAGCTGGAGAGAGAGGAAGGGGCCAGATTACATATTGGATCTTGTAGGCCAGGGTTAACAAGTGTGCACTTTGTTCTAATTGCATAGGCATGCTAATGACACATGTTAAGCAGGATTGTTGAGTGTTACCAATTACACTCAATTGATACAATTATTTTAAAAACAAACAGCTGATAAAATATAGATTCTAGAACAGTGAGATTGAAAGCAGGGCATTAAAAGTAGCCCAGGCAGGAGGTAATGATGAAATGGACTAGGGGAGTAAAGATACAAATATGGTGAGATGTGGTGATGAATAATGACTGAGACTTGCCCTATGTACAAGGAAGTCCAGAGTCTGGGCTGGTGGTGTTCACTCTATCAACTACACCAGGCATGTGAGGGCTTTGCTACATCTAACAGGCTTTGGAGCTGGGAGGAGGGAGGCAGTGTGCATCTAGGGGCAAATATCCTTCAACCATCACCTTGTCAAATCTGAATATAGAAATTTTAAATAATTTTAAAACTTAACTCCTGTAGAACATGTAAATTCAATTAATCAAGGGCTTCTTTCCAATAAAACACGAAACTAGGAAATGTTATTTTTTTTCTGTGTACTCTCCTCTATCCTCTTACTGATGCAGAATGGTTCGTAACAAAACTGCAAAAATCTTTTCATAGATCCAGCTTGAATAAGAAAAGTCGGCATCTTGCCTTTTTGGCCTGTCCCTGCTATGAGAAACCCTGAGAAACTTATTTTGTTTTTTCCCTTGTACTTGACGGAAGCAGGGCTCTCCTGAAAATAATGCCTTTCCCTGTTGCATCTAACTCAGTCTGAATTGAGAGGCTTTACGCCCAGCATCAATTTTTGGGAAACACCCAATTTCTTGATGCTTTTGTTTCCTGAGTCGCCGGGGTCATCTTGAGTCTTTGGCCTCATTCACTGAAGAACATGGATTTCTGGGAAGTTTTTGCCTTGAGCCCTTCAGCACAAATAGTAAAGGGCCCCTGTCAAGTTTTGAAGGGTGTGACCATTGCCAGAATCCCCACAAGCCAAGCCCCTGAGGGATGTTTTTGCCAGCTGGCCCCCGTCCATTCCAGAAATGACTGGATTTCAGTGCTTCTCTGTGTATGGAGCTGGCCGAGTTCCCCTGGATGAAAGGCGGCCTAATATAAACTGAAAATGTTATTAATAAGCAGCCACTTAAGAATTTCCTATGACTTGCCAGTGATTTGGGGGCCTCTCTGTGAACAAGGAGAAAAGCACAACTTGTTTTACATGGATTAAGGGAGCAGTGCAGTCAGTCTGAAGGGGCCTCAAAAAGGCATTCAGGCATTTGGTGAAGAGCTCTGGGGTCCAGCAGATTTGGGTTTGCATTTTCATTTTTATTGTCTCCTAGCTGTGAGTCTTGGGTAAGTTCCAGAAACTCTGTGAGCCTTGGTTTTACCATCTGTAAAATGAGGATAATAATAATTTCAATCTCAGACTGTGCTTTGAGGTTTAAATAAAGAATACATGGAAAGTGCTCAGCACAGAGGCCAGCATCTGCTTAGAAAATATTTTCTTCAAAAGAAAAGTTGAGAAAATCATACCGTAGAAATGGAACCAAACTGACTTTACCTCCCCTGTCTTGGTGGGAAATGAAGTAGATTTGAAGTTGTAGACATTCCAACACTTAGTAGCACAACCATAGCATGTGGCCTGTCTTGGCTTCGCCTTCTTCATCTATAAAATGGCAGTAATCACCCTTACTCTTCTGACTGACCTTACAGAGATGTTTGGCAATTCACAGAATTGTCTGAATTAAAAGTGTGTGGTAAGCTCTAAAGTGTGTGATTAGTCCCCAGGGTGATTCATTTAATATCCAGTTTGTCTACCTAATTGTATATTGGTAAGAAAAAAAGGTTACTTGTGTGACCTGGAAATATTAAAAGCATGGTAAGGTTTAGTAAGCCTTTAGTAAGGATGGTAATCATATTTACCTTCCTTAGTCTGGAACACTTTTAGTATGTACTAGGTGTTTCATAAAGACATAAAAATGACTTGTTCATCACCTATCTCTTTTCCATTGATCTGTTTCCTTCCTAACTAGAATATATTACTGAGGCCTAGATTGACTTCTAGAGAGCAAGAACCATGATAATTTTTATTTACTTGTTTGTTTTACTTTATATCCCTACACATAGCATAGGATCCAGCAAACATAGCCAGGTTTCACTATACCAAACGTGCTATATGTGTTAAGGTATTTAATTCTAGCAGCAACTTAAAGAAGTGGCAGAGTTAGGTTTTAAACCCAAATCACTGTACCTCCAGAATCTAAGGTCTTAATCCACTGCACTTTATTTACAGTCTTCAAGTACTTAGGTCATATTTAATGTCTCATCTCTTGTCTACATGAGATTAGCCAGCATCTGCTACAAGGTAGGTAGAGACTTAAGAAGACCCTCAGCAGATGGCATGGAAAAGAAAGAGAGAAGGGCAAACAGATATTCTGTGGCATCTTCCAGCTCTTGCCTCGAAGTTTGCAGGTGAAGTGTTAGAATGGTTTGCCATCATTTCTCAGAAGGACTTGTCTACAAAGAAGGAGCTCTAGGAACTCGCTGTGCTAAGTGTCCAATGAAGCAAAGACAAAGCATGCTGTAAAATCACTGTTAGCCTGTGGACAAAGTGGAGGAATCTATTTACAACGAGTGACCACCCACCGTTCATCCACCCTGGTTTATCTTAGCAGGGCAGTGGGTCCAACAGCAGCTAAGGAAATTGGAGTTGCTCTAGGTTCGAACTGCTTTTGGTAGAAACGTGATGAGGCAGGTAGCAGTGTTGCCATGGAGACACAGTCAGTGGCCCAGCTCTTCTCCTTTGCAGGCTCCCTCTGTCTACTCGTCACCATGCTGAATTAGCTAGCTGGTGTTTGGTGGGCAGATTCCTCACTGGCTATGAAGACATTTGCAATAAAGTCAAGACTCCTTCCCATGGAGCACATGTGTCTGTCTCCATCTTGTCACCCTCTAAGACTCCTCTCAATACCTTAATGACACCATGTTCTCCCACTGCCACATCTTTATTTACCAGTCAGAAATACCCCTTCCTTCTCTTTTCACCTAGCGACCTGCTACTCAGCATCCTTCAGGTGCAGCTTCCTCAGGGAGGCCCTCTCTGACTTCTCATTAATAGGAACTCTCTGTAGCACAGTGCCTGGAATGTGGTAGGTTTTCTATTAACTATTAACCTAACAGCAAAGTCAAAGTAATTTTCACTTTTGTTTGTTTTAAAACTTATTTTGAAAAATCACAACATTACATAGAACTTACAAGAATAATATAATGACTTTCCTTATACCCTTTTAGATTTCTCCATCGTTAACATTTTGCTACATTTGTGCTTCTCTCTTTCTGTCTCTCTCCCCCACTTTCTTATTCTTCTCCCTCCCCACCCCACATTCACACCTTATTATAATTATTGCTGAACCATCTGAGAATAAATTTCAAACATCATCCTTTACCTGTACATATTTCAGCATGTATTTCCTCAGAACAAGGGCATTCTCTTTAACATCCCCACAAGTACTCTTCACTTTGAAAGTTGTGGTCTAGCTCTTTGTGGCTGTATATATCTTTTGTCCAAGCGAGACAGGGATTCCTGATTGTTTTTGTTTGTTAGTTTTAATTCCTCACAACACCTACCAGAATACTTAGAACATAGTAGATATTCAGTGAATTATTGTTTAATAAGTAAAACTGCCAGGGGCAGATATTTTTGGCATTCTCTTCTTACCCCTTGGCACTCACCATTCCAGTATACTCTGACCCATGGTTCCTGTCTCAGTAGAAATTATAGCCTTTTGCTTGAGCCAGCCTGTCTTGCATGCAGGGTAGGCCAGAGGGCCCCAGGAGTGGTCCTCACCCAGGCACTGTTGGGAATTGGTGGATAAGTACCTCTGTGTTCTTGACTCTCCAGTGGAACACCTCTGAGAAATGTTCTATGCCACCTCCTATACCTCACCTGAAATGAGTCACAGTCAGAGTTGCCCAAAGCTACAGACTGCTCATACCTCATTGTACATTAGTTAGCATCCTTCCCTTCCCTGCTTTTCTTCCCCAATTCCCTGTCAGGGCTTCTTGGGATTTCCTCCCAAACTTCATTATGCTCAGATACCTTTTGAGGATCTGATTTTGAGGAAACTCAATTTATGGCCACATCCTTCAGTTGCTGAGACATCATACCTGTAAATAAAAGTATGGCACAAGATGTCCAAAATATGAAAAGTCATCCAGGAGACTTATTTTTTTTAAAAATGTGTCTCCACTGCTCAAAAATTACAAGATAATTTATCTAAAGCAGGGCACTGTATATTTCTTCACTGAAGTATGAATTGACATATGAATTAAGAGAGGAAACAACTGCCGCTGAAAATTATCCTAGACCAACCTTGGCAGCACCAGGGAGAGAGAAGCTCTTCTTGGTGCAGATGGCCAGAGCCACTGGAGCCTGGGCAGAGGGCAGGGAGTTGGACGGGGCCTAGCAGCAGGGTTTTGGCTCTCGGAACACAGCAGCCTCCTACCCAGCTGGCCCCATCATGGTCTCCGCCCTTTCACTTCTGTGTTTATTAGGAAACCATTATTCCTTTCTCATAGAGATATAAATCTTGCTTCCAGACATGGCAAGTGTCAAGGTTCATGCCTGGGTCCCTCGTTCATCCTGCTGAGAGAGGGGAAAACAAAATATTGTGACCGGGAGATAACAGGATATGCTGACATCTAGATATCAATACAGAGGGATATAAGGATTCCAAGGAGAAGGGAATTTGGGAGAATGGAAGAACTTTCTTACGCCCACTAAGATGGCACCATCCCCTAAATTTTACATCTGTGCTTGAGCTTTGGGATAGGCAGTGGCTCAGCCAGTTCGGTCACTGTCATCAATGTAGACAGTGATGGGAGAGGGGAGGACACACACCGCCTCCTGAGAATGACTCATACGGTGCTCTTCCCACCTCAGAGCCTTTGTACTTGCTTTTCCTATGCCCAGAAAACTCGCTGCCGGGCTTTTCTCAGAGTTGCCTCATACTCAGTCTTCTAAGCGCAACTCAGATGTCACTTCAGTGGGGAATTCTCTCCTGGTCCATCCTCATCCCCTCTCTCCTCTATCTGTTTGTTTCCATCATGGCACATCACTATATATAAATGACAAATTTACCTTTGTTTGCCTGCCTGTTGTCTGTCTCCTTCTCTTGACTCGAAGCTCCATGAGGTTAGAGATAATTATCTGTATTAATCACTGCTCTGTGCTCAGCACCTTAGTACAGTGTCTGGCACACAGTAGATGCTCAACTACTGTTGTCTGCTTGGATGGTTGGTTGGTAGGTTGAATGTTTCAGTGGATTTGGGTTGATGAATGAATGGATGGATAGATGTGGATGGATGATGGATATGGATAAAGAGAAGGATGGAAAAATGCACAGAAGAAAAGAAGGAAGGAAGATTTAGCCACCAAAAACAAGGTGGTAGAAAGAGCACTGGTTTTGGAGTCAGAGGACATAAGTTCTAATTTGTATGACTTCAGCCAAGTGGCATATAAGTTCATAGCCTAAATTTTTATAGCTGTGAAATGGCTAAAAATGCCAATTTAACAGGACTGGTGAGAATGAATAAATGAGATAAATTATGTAAAAATAATGTGACTATTATAAATCTTCCATAAATGTAAGAAATTATGTCAATAGTAGAAATACAGCCTTCCCTGCCATCCTCCAGTACCAAAGCACCTGTTGGAGTGGAAGGCAGGAGTCAGGGCCCTGGAGGGCAGACCTGGTATGTGAGGTCCTTGATCCTTTGGGAGCAGACTTTTGCCTCTTGGAGCTCCCTTCATTTCAGGCCAGCCTCCACAAATATATTTTTTCCTCTCTGCCATTCCGATCCTCCACTTGTGTTTTGGGGGTGGTGGAAGGTGGAAGCCGAAGCCCCGTGTGTGGGTCATATAATCCTATAACCCAAGCAGTTTTGGAGAGGAACAGCTTGCGTCCTTTATGACAGCTCAGTTTTGACAACTCTGACTTATTCATGGTGGGGGCAGGATTATCTCAACAATATCTTAGGGCAGGGGGACCTTGCTTCCGGTTCTTACTGGCTCACTTAAGCACAGCACGGTCGTGCCTTTTTTGTTAAGTACAGCCACTGTCTCTTTATTCACTTATTTCCGGGCAGCCTGCAACCCAATAAAAACTCTCTTCACCCAAAACACTTATTTGCCTCCTGAAGCCTGGGAAAGGTGTTCCCAAGGGCAGTAAACTCAGAATAATTTTTTGGCTCATTTTAAGCTGGTGCTTTGCATGGCATGTGAAAAGATGATGCTCTCATTAGAAACCCTAGGAAGCTGGACAGCAGAACAAACTGAAAAAGCCAGACTCCTGCCCAGCTGCTCCTGGGCCTGTCCTGCCAGGACAGGTCTTTGGGTGGTTTGAGGTGACGTAAGTTATTGCAGCACTGAGAATATGTGACTGGTGTACAGAGATGCAATTTAGAGCCAGTGCTTGGTGGTTTTAAGTTATCCATGCCCCATCTTTCCCCACTTGCACAGAAAATTGAAAGCTGATAGATGTTGAAATCTGGTTTTCAGATGTTTTTTATCTGTAGGACCTAACTGAACTCTGAGATACCCATAAATATATATGCAATCCCCATGTTGTCGGCATCTTCCAGACTACGTAAATAAATTCTCTGATCCGGCTACAGGGTACCAGATCAGAACAAACCCACTTACCAGAATTGAATAATGCACAGCTATTTGCTGAGAGTATTGTGTGTGCACGTGTGGGTGGCTCTGGCTCATGTCTTGTCATTCCAGGCCAGAGCCTTGTCTCTTGGTACTCGCTGATGGCGAACACATAGAATGAAATCTGGTCTCCAGTTTCTTAACACGAGGGAAAAAGAGGACCAGCAGCTGTTTCTGTTTAACAGTGATTATCTCTGGGACTGTGAGTGTTTTGAAATATTTTTCTTCTTCTGTCTTATCTGTAATTCCTGATCCTTTTCTACATTAATTGTGTGTTGCTTTTTTTAAGGATAAGGAAGCAGTAACTTTAAATTATAATGAGGAGGAAAAGATTTCCTCTTATTAAGAATAAAAGGAGTTATTCTTTGCCTTTAGTGAGCTGGAGTCATGGAAGAATTTAAATACCCAAGACACATCTGTTATTTAGCAAAGTGCTGTGGAGGCCTTTGGGTTATTTTAGCACTTTGTCTTTAACAAAAGTATATTTTCCCACGCCTGATCTCAGCTGACTGAGGTGTTGCCATGCTGAGTTCGGCATTGTGCATATTCCTCATCAATCACTTGGTGCGTCTTGGGGCTAAGCTGCTCTTTAAGCAGTCACCCCTTGATGCGATGCATAAAAGTGGCCTGAACCTGATCTGTTCATGGTCTTGGGACAGACAAGCCCATACAACAGGTGAGGTGAAAGGCAGGAGGACAGATGACAGGGCTGGCAATGAGAAACAATATTCTGGTGGCTGGTGTAGTCCTGCCTCTCACCAGCACCTTTCCACACACATGCCCCAGTGGGTACCCAGCTGAGTGACAGGTGGGCTTAGTGATGCAATAGTTGAAGGCATGGCGGTCGGGAGGAGTTGGCATAGATCCCCTGGAACGGTATTTTTTTAAAAATTTACATTGCCCAAAGTTGCTGAGACCATGAGTTATGTTGGTAGAACACACACTGGTTTTCAGACTATACTCTGTAGCACCGTCTAACTAGGAGGCTAGTTACAGAAGTGTCTTCCAAGTGTGGTCAGAATTCCCTGGGCTGCTGGTGGAAGTGCACTTCCTGGGCCCTGTGTCAGACCTGTCTAATCAATGTCCCTGGGGTACATCACTACTCCTGAAGCATCTCCCTGGAATGTTTTGGCAACCAGATATGCAATTTCCCATGACTAGAATCATTATTTATATGCAGAGTTTCATGATTAGGAATTGTCTTTTAAAAGTCATCAATAGCCACCCCCCCCATCTTTTCATCATCTATCAAATTACTGGGCACCTATTTCATATTTTCATAAGTACTGGAAATGACCTGGAGGAATCCAAGACAGTGTCCTGGCTTCCATACTTGTGTCTTTGCGACCTTGGGACCTTAGGATGATGGAAATGCCAGGAGTTTGGGAAGGAAGTTGAGCTTGAGAGAAATTGAGTTCAGGGTCTCCTTCCCTCACATCAACATGGGCAGCGCTGTGTTAAATATTGAACGTATTTCCATATGTGAGTTCTTCTGCAAAAGATATATTCCTCTCATTAAAAAAGTAGGGGAGAGTGAAAGAGACAGTGAGAAGGAAAAATTTTTAGAGGGACCTAATGATGATTACAATCCCATCCAAATCTAGAATGCTGTAGTTCACAACTTGAACTTGTCAGAATCATATGATAAAGGAAGATTTACTTTTGCCTTCATTCTGTCACTTATCACACAAGCAAGGCGTGATGGTTCAGAGTTTAGTGTTGTACATAACCTGTCAACACCTCGAGGATGAGGGACCCCGCAGGCACACACCCAGTCTTTTTCTAATGAACCCTTCCACATCACGGTATGTAAGCTAACTGATATAAATTGTTAGCTGTCCTCCAAACAGTATGGTCACCAGTGCAGATGACCAGAGTACTTTGAAATGGTTAAAAGGAGAGACTCTACCTGTATTGTTTATTCCATGGAAGAACATCTCAAAGTGAAAGAAAATGAATGAATAGCTGCAACTTCTTTTGTGGGGACTGGGGAGTGTGTGTAGGGGTTGTTTGCTGGGTGGAGGGAAAGCAGGAGAGGGAATGCAGGATCTCTGCTCTCTGAATCATGCCTTATTCCTTGGAAACTTGTCATTCACAAATCCAATTATATGCAGGTAGAATGTCAATTCTGACAGAATGAAACCAATGCATGCTTCATATGGTTGAATTTTTTAAATGAAATCCTGCTTTACTAGCAGGTTCTATTTTCATAAATGTCTATTTGGGGAAAAAAAGACCAAATCATATACTTCCCCACGTACTCTTGAAAAGCTTTAATCAATGTGTCAACAGACAGAGCTGTTGGGTGTTGTTGTGTGCGTTTTGCCAAGATGGGGAGAGACACATGAGGGTCAAGAGAAAGCCTCTTGGCTTTACCTCTGACCCTCTGCTCTTTATGAGCATCTGGACATTGAGTTCCCCATTTGTAAACAGAGGTTATTAAATTAGTCTTTCCAAAGGCTCTGATGAAACCACTCTGAGGTTGAAACTCTTTACAAATAAAAGTGCTTTGCCACAAGAGTGCCTATTAGTTATAAATGAGGATGGAAGGCAGGCAGCTGGCAGGGAAGCACAGGGTCCTCCTGGCTTTGATTTACCACTTTTATTTTCTTTGCTTTTTTTTTTCTCTTAGGTTTTGATTTTTCTGAATGTGTTTGCTGTTCAGGAATAAAAGGGTATTCTGTGGTTGGAATCAGGTATGCCGTCTATAGGTAATTATTTTTGTTTAGGAGTCAGATAGATCATACTTTGAATCTCTGTTCTGCTAGCTATTTAGGGCTGACTTTGAACATATTGCTCAACCTCTCTGCACCTTTGTCATCTTCTCTGGGAAGTGAGGTGGTATCTTCTTTCTTGGTGTGTGAAGCTGGACTCCTTTGTGTAATTTTAAGAACGTCCACTGCTGTGCATTCTGCTTGTGAATGTCCCTACCCCAGCCCTGATGACCCTCCTGCCTCATCTTTCTTGTTTTCTCGTAGCTCTTAGTGCCTCTCATATACTAAATGATTGAATTTGTTAATGTTTATTGCTTACTGTATGTTACTCCCCCTCTAAGAACATAGGTTCCATGGAGGCAGGGATCTGTGTTTTGCTGAGATATCTCAAGTGCCTAGAGCAGTGCCTGGTAGGTGCTTGATAGTTATTTGTTGAATGACTACTCAGGGCTTTTAGCTGTCTCCCCTTTCTTTTATGTTCGTGCTTCTACTTAGTGAGACTTATTTTGGAACTGGTTCTATAATTCTATGTTTCATATTCTTCTTGTCTTGTTTCTTTCCTTCTTCTGGAGATTTAGTTCATTAGATCACACCCGTCCAGCTTTAAATATTGTGCTCTTCTCTGCATTGCTGAATGAGTTTCACTAATGAATATTCTAGAATCTGAATTTGGTAAAAAAAAAAAAACAAAAAAACAAAAAAATTTCTACTTTTTGTTTTAAAAGTATGACTTTCTAGTAAAAAAAAAATTAGTCACTGAAGAACTACCTAAATTTGCTTAAACACACTAAAACTTTTTTTCTTAAGTCATAAGCTGGCATAAAAAGTTCTGGAGGGGAAAAAATCTGACAACTTTCCAAAACTTCCAGCTTCTTTAAAGTAGCTGATTAGTTAGTTACTGTTAAAATGAGCTCTGACTGTTTTTAAAAGGAACAGCAAGGATTTGGATGAAACATCTTTGAGTTTGGAGATGCAAACCAGATCCACGTGTGCATCTGTCTGTCTGTATTTTTGGTCTGATAAAAAGCAGGAAGTAGGAGAATCTTGACAAGCTTGATTTGGCTGGACTAAACTGATTTTGTTTCTTCCGTACATTTTAGTGTCAAAATTCAGGCACAAGACATTAATAGGATAAAGACAAAAAAACAACTGATCACCTCAATCAGTGCTTAAAAAAAGCACTCAGAATCCAACATCCTTTCCTGATTAAAAAAAAAAAAACACTCAGCAAAATAGCATAGCAGAGATCTTCTTCAGTGTAATAAAGGACAACTACAAAAAGCCCACAGCTAAATTGTGCCTGATGGTGAAAAATGGGCTACCTTACCTTAAGATCAGGAGCCAGACAAGGATGTCCACACATGCCACTTCTAGTCACCATCATACTGGAAGTCCCAGCCGGGGCAATAAGGCAAGACAAAAACATAAAAGACATCAGATTGGAAAGAAAGAAAGAAAACTGTCTATTCACAGATGACAAGATCTTGTGTATAAGAAATCCTGAGGAAAGCACACACATACTATTAGAACGGATAAACAAGTTCGTCAAGATTGCACAATTCAAAATCGATGTACAAATATCATTTGTGTTTACAGTAACAATCTGAAAAGAAATTAAACAATTTTGTTTATAATGGCATCAAGAAGAATAAATTACTTAGAAATAAACTCAACAAGAGAAGTTCAAGATCCATAATGGAAAACCATAAAATAGCACTGAAGACATTAAAATATACTGAAATAAATAGAAAAACATCTTTTGTTCATGGATTAGAAGACTTAATATTGTTAAGATAGCAATATTCTCCAAATTGGTATACGGATTCAATGCAATCCCTATCAAAATCCCAGCAGGATTTTTTTTTTTTTGCAGAAATTGGCAAGCTAATTCTAAAATTTATATTTTATGATGCAAATGCCAGGAGCCCAGAAGAACCAAAACAAATTTTTAAAAGAAGAACAAAATTAGAAGACTCCCACTTCACAATTGCAAAACTTACTACAAAATGACCATAAGGAACACAGTGTAGTACTGGCATAAAAATAAACATACAGATCAATGGAATAGGATTCAGAGCCCAGAAATAAACCTTTAAATTTATGATGAGTTGATTTTGGACAAGGATGCCAAGACAATTTAATGGGGAAGAGAAAAGACTTTTAAGAAACAGTGCTGGGACAATTGGATAGCCACAGGAGAATGAATTTGAACTCCTACTTCATACCTTATGTGAAAATTAACTCAAAATGGAAAATAGATCCTAATATATGAGTAAAAGCTAAAATCATAAAACTCTTAGATGAAAATACAGGAATAAATCTTCATGACCTTGGGACAGGCAGTGGTTTCTTAGATTTGATACTCAAAGCACAAGCAGCAACAGAAAAATAAATAGATTGGACTTGGTCAAAATAAAGAACATTTGTTCTTCAACAGATATCATTAAGAAAGTGAGGACAACCTATATAATGAGAGAAAATTTTTGCAAATCATATATCTGATTAAGGATTTGTATCCAGAAAATATATTTAAAAAATGCTTACAACTTAATGGTAAAGACAGATAACAATTTTCAAATGGATTACGGATTTGAAAAGACATTTCTTCAAAGAAGATATATAATAAGCACATAAAGAAGATGCTCATCTTCACTAACTATTAAGAAAGTACAGATCAAAACCACAATAAGATACCACTTCACACCCACTAGAATGGCAACAATCAAAAAGAAAGACAATAACAAGTGTAGCAAGGAAGTAGAAAAAATGGAATGCTCATTCATTGAGGGTGGGAATGTAAAAGAGTGCATATATTTTTGAAAAACAGTTTGACAGTTCCTAAAGTTATTAAACTGAAAGTTACCATATGACCCAGCAATTCTACTCCTAGGTATCAACCCAGGAGAATTGAAAACATGTGTGTACACACACACATGCACACACACACACACACACACACACACACACTTATACATAAATATTCAGAGAAGAAGCATTATTCACAAAAGTCAAGAAGTGGAAACAATCCAAATGCTTACCAACTGATGAATGGATACAAAAAATATACAATGGAACATTATACTGCAATACAAGGGAATGAAAGATTAACACATGATGCAACATGGATGAACCTTGAAAACATCATGCTATATGAAAGCAGGCAATTTGAAAAGTTTATATATTATTGTACGATTCCATTTATGTGAAATTTCCAGAACAGGCCGAACAATAGAAATGGAAAATAGATTAGCAGTGGTTGTCAGGACCTGGGGAAAGGGAATATGGGAAGTTATTGCTAATGGACACAGGTTTTCTTTTGGGGGTGATAAAAATGTTCTAAAATTAGGCACTGGTGATAATTTCACAACTCTGCACATACTAAAAGCCAGTGCATTGTACACTTTAAAATAGTGAATTTTGTATTATATGAATTGTATCTTAACAAAGCTGTTATCACAAAACTCAGACACGTGGGGATTAGGATTATGGGCTCTTCATTGCTTTTTATAAGATGCCACTGGAATGAATCATAAAGATGAAAGTACACATATAGCAGCTTATTTTCTTAAAAATTTCCTCCATATTTTTCTTCTCTATTTTATTGATGGAAGCTAGAAATGCTTTTGTGTTGTTGACATGAACCTTTTTATTGCTTCATCATTTGTGTAGCAATGGAAAATGGAATAGATAGTAACCTTAAAAAGAAGTGTTTGATTTTGGGGAGAGATTTTTATCATTGGCTGCTACCTTTTGAAATGATTCACGTGCATAGTCCTCTTGTATATTAAAAAATAACCAATGTAGTGAAGATGCAGAGTTCTAATTAGAATTTCAAATCTATGGGGATCTTCAGTAGAGGTGAAAATATATTGCCTGTGAAATCTTAGAACCAGATTTGTTTAGTGGGAAAATAAATATTTTTGTTCTTCTTATAGAAAATCTCACCTATAGTTCTTTTCAAAGCAATGTCCATTTTTCCAAGTCTAGGCATCTTTTATAAAAATGGTATATTGTCAGTATTTGTTAAATCGATTGGTAATATTTCTGGTCAACATGCATATTGTCTATTTAATTACTATTACAGTCAAGGAAATTGTGGTCATGGTCTATCTCCAGTGTTCTACCTAGTAAAAATAAAAGCTCTTTTAATATTCTTCCTGGGATATCGATTTAGAAGGAAAGGTTGGGCTCCATGTTTACACTTAGCATGCTTGCCTGGTGGTCTCTCCCCTTCCACAGTGTTTCCACATGCTCAGTGCCATGTCTTCTACAAAGACCGGCATGCCGTGGGACATTTCTTTGCATGCTTTTGTCAAAATACAGTTGCCAACGGATGTGTTTATGATTTGGGATCCAAGGGCTGGGGACCTACAGGTCAACTGAAAAAATAGATTTTTTTTTTTTTTGCCCTCCTTCTCACCTCCCACCTTTGCTGCTCACAGGAAGATCTGTCTGCACTGCAAGTGCCCTCAGGAGGAGCACATGGTGACGGTGATGCCGCTGGAGATGGAGAAGACTGTCAGCAAACTCATGTTTGACTTCCAGAGGAACTCGACCTCAGATGACGACTCAGGCTGCGCCTTGGAGGAGTACGCCTGGGTCCCGCCTGGGCTGAAACCTGAGCAGGTACTGTTCTTGATGAGAGCAACTGTGGCTTGGCTTTTACATTGTCTTACCCATCCTGCTCCATTCCAGCTCAGAAGGAAGAGTTGACTCGACTGATTCAAAGAAGTGGTTGGGGATCCATGTGTTGGAGATGTCTGGGACCACAGTGGGAAATGAGGAAAAGAAATGAAATTGAGCCTTTTGTGAGCCATACTTATTCATTGTGTACTGCCATGAACGGTTAACAGAAGATAGTACAGAAATTTATCAGAAATGTTGGCTTTGAAACATTAGATAGTGAAACTTCAATTTTGGAGAGGGAAGGGAGTCCTGCCTTGGCCATGAATCTTAATGTTAAGATTCTTTGTAAAGCAGAGTGAGGAAATGTATATTCGCCTGTTCTCCCCAGTGATATATATATGCTATGTTTAAATATTACACTTGGCCTTGCTTTACAAAGAAAGACATTGGCATTTCCTGAAATATTTTGGCACTACCCACAGGCTGTAAATATTATTGGCTCAGTGAGATGAGCTTGGTTTCTTTCTGTTTCACTGCATTTTTCTCAGTGATATACAGTCTCTACTTTGCATTTCTCAGTAATTGGAATTTTCTCTTCCACCGGCTTCAATGTTGGCTGAGAAGCCCCTGCTGTTGGCTGGACATTTTCATGATCTTTTCTGTGCATCTTTTAGAGACAGGTTTACCAGAATCTTAAGTGTTTAACTACGATTCCCTTCCTCTGACACAGAAAGTTTCTTGCTCTGGAGATCTTTATGTCTGACAGAATGTTTTGAAGTTTAAAATAAACACTGAAATTTTAACATAGGAACTTTACTTTTGACATACTTTTGAAATTTTACTTTTGAAATTTTAACATAGGATCATACTTTTGGATAAAGTTCTTTATGATCAAGGAAGACCCAAGGCTTCATCAACAACTTAAGAATGGGACCCTGACAATACCTCTTTGGCCATTTCTCATTTTCTTCTTCCAACACTGAGGTTGCAAATCGGCTGATGAAATGAAGCGCATAGGCAGGATTTCTTTAGCCACCAAAGTATTGTTTAAATTTTTGAATGAGTTTCTAATGCTTAATAATTAGGAATTTTTATTTAAAAGTTTATATTTATGTCTGGAAAATTTAAGGATCCGAAATCTCATTTCTGCCAGGATTGGTGTTCTGGCTATTGAGTCGAGAGCTGGCCATTCTTTCTAGACAAAGTTTGATCTCTCCCTCCAGTCACCCTAGTCTCCACCAAGCCCACTTTATCCCTTTTTGTTAGCTTCTTAAACCCTACAGACACTTCAGTTTTTTTGATCTCCTGTCTAATTCTTACCATGGATAAAATATCTCAGAATAGAAACATTCACAGGAAATAATCTCCATGAGAATTCAAGGGAATTCTGTGTTGGATACTAGCAGGAAGACATGAGAGCATTTTCTGTTTGTAGGCTGAGGTTATATATTTCTTCTGTTTCAGTAAGGATTGTATTATTAAAGAGTACATTTAAGAGGAGTGAAAATATTTGAGGCTGTCTAGAAACTCAAATGAGGTGGTGGGTGACTGAGTATCTTTCCTTGACATTACCATTGTGCCCCTGGTACTTGAGCAATGAATTTTCACACCTAAATACATCTGTGAGCTTGTTTCATTTTCTTGCTAACCTCATTTCCAGCAGCTTCTAAGAGATGCATCTTTCTTTTGTTCACTTTGCTTCCTGCTAAATTGGACCCTGAAATTTCAAAGTTAAGCTATTTTCAGTTCCCTGCCCAGGTAGATTCTTTTCTAAGATGATCGAACATCAGTCTATGATGCTCAGATTCAGAGATTTTCTATTGAGCCAAGAGAACAGACAGTTGCAGAAGCTAGTTCTTGGTAAAATTGACCAGTTTGCAAAGTGAGTGCTTATGGTGTTTTGGAAGCCACTTTGACTCATCTGAAATGAACGTCTTTGGGAAAGTATAAAACAATGCTCTTTGGGTTTTTTTTAAAAGAAAATGATTAATACTATTAGACACATGGTTTGAATTATGTCAGATGAAAGGCTATTCCTTTCTCTTATAATTCGATTGGGGTTTTTTTGCATGATTTTCTCTATCCCCTACACTTACTCATACCTCTATGACATAGATGATTAGAAAGGGGAATTGTTCTTCAAGACACTATCTCTTCAAGTTATTTGAAGGGTTCTATATTTGCCTGATAAAATATGACTCTATATTAAGGATATTTGAAGGGATTATGTGGCATGAAAGAAATGGGCTTCAAATTTTTTAATTATGAGATCCTTTGAAGTTTATAACTTACAGAACTGTTTATAAGTTTGAAGACTTTCAAAACCTTGTACAGTATGTTCTAAGATTAGAAAAGCTTGAGTCATAAATGCCTTTCAACAATAAAAACTCTGATGTTTAATATCATATTAGTTGTCTCTGGTTTCAGAAAAAGAACATTTTTCTATTGAGAAATTATAGTGAATGTTAAAATGCTTTGTGCTGGAGGCGAAATACTAAAGACTAGTTAGAAACCTTTCATTTTAGTCCCTGATTGTGGAGTTGGTTAATACAACTTCAGGTGATATTCTTTATTATTCTATTTCTTCTGAGAAATGCTTTCAGTGAAATATAATGCAAATGAAAGTCACCTCCCATTTTGGGATGTCTTCTTGAATAAGGGCATTTAATTTTAGAAAAAATCTATTAGCTATAAAACCCAACTTTCTTAAAATGATATGAAACGTAATAAATATAAGATGATGCCAGAAAGCACAGCCATTTATCTTGTGATTTTTAATGACTGGCCTAAAAATTCTTCAGAGAGGTTGCTCAGATCCCTGCCTCTGTTTACTCCACAGAAGGTGTTTAGTGTCATCCAGAAAGCCCTGCGGTGGTAGAACAGAGGACAGGAGTCACCCTGGTTGACCATCTTAAGTCATCTATAAGGCTCCAATTTCTCCTCAAACTCATAACAATTCATAACGCGCCCTGTTTCCTAGAGATGCTGTGATTATAATTTTATCGTACATAATACCTTAGGAAAGACTTAGGAAATATTCAGCAAGCTTATAAGAAAAGTAAATGGTGGGCAGTCTTTCTCAATCTCAGCACTATTGACATTTTCAACTGGATAATTCTTTGCTGTTGAGGCTTCCTGTGCATTTCCAGATGATGAGCAGCATCACTGGCCTCTACCCAATAGATGCCAGTAACATACACCGCCGCTCCCCTGGTGTTTGGGTATCCAACATGTCTCGAGACATTGCCCAGTGTCCTGGGAGATGGATTGAGTACCACTGGGCGAAAGTGATATTAAAACCTGGAGTGTCTGTCAGCAAAATCCTGGCCCAATTGAGATAAAAAGGATGGCTCAATTCAACAAACATTTATTGAACATCTGCCATGTTATAGCTCCAGCATAATAGCTGCTGCCCTGTAAGGAGGTCAGGTATTTGGCAAGTGGAAAAATGGTGACCCCAGGCCACTTGAGCAGAGGTCAGTGCCCTTGGAGGCAAATCGTACTCCCCAGTGAAGAATTGGAGAGGTTTGAGTAGGCAGTGGGTGGGTCACCTTTTGTTCTCCAAAACAGAATTGCTTTTTCCTTTTATAAAGGGAAGAATTCCTCATTTAAGAAAAAAAGAAAATATGAAACATCTAAGAAAACAGATAAAAATGACTCATGGTTTCACCAAAGAATATTGTTTGCCAAACTTTTTGCATGTATGTAACAAGTATCTATGTATATGGAGGTACAATTCTGTTTTATTTTGGACAAAAATGTGATGATGCTATCCACTTATTATGATTTTTTTCAATTCATGTATTATGAAGATTTTTCTCTCTCAGTACATTTAGATCCAGATTGCCTTTTGGAATGCATGTATAGCTGGTTCTCCATTGGTAGTTCTGACTTGGAGTGGTACCACCCACCACTAGGGGGCATTTGGAAATGGACATATGGGAAGAGGTAGTTATTGTCAAAATGACTGTTTTAATGGGTAGGAGCTTGGGATGCCAAACATCCTGAAAAGTTTACCAGATGAATCTGTACAAAGGAGAATTGACCCCTCCCAAACACCAAGAGTACCACCAGGGAGCAACTCTGAGCCAAAGGTTTATTTTTGAACATGTGCGTTTTGGGCTGCTTTCCTCAATATTAAATAAGGTGACAGCAGCCAACCTTCCTGTACAACCGCCTGTCCCTCTCCTGAAGAACAATTCCTATAGGTAGAGCGGTCACATGTAAAGCTCTTTAAGGCTTTAGATTGATGGCGCCAAACTGCCCTCCAGAAACGTGGTAACTGCTGCATCCTTTCGGTGGCTGGCTTTCATTGTGTCCATGCAGGCGTGGTTTTTCTATTAGTTCTTCTACTCGCTGTTCCACAGAAGTCTGAAGAGGCCATGAGATTGTTTCTCCTGAGTGAATGTCCTTTCCCTCAACGTTCTGGGTATCCCAAATGTTTGCAGAGGATTCTCAAATATAAATGTTCCCAAATCCTTGGTCTCCACACGTTAGTTATTTCACATTGACCTTAACCGCATTTTTGCACATAAAGTGTGGCGATTAGGTTATTTGTCCAGAACTCTCAATTTTCACTTCAAACTATCCCCGGAGGGGTGAAGAGTAGATACCAGGAGTAATTGTCCAATTTTTGGCTTTCAAAATATTCTGCCATATGTGGCAAAAGGAACCATCTAATGCTACCTAGAGATGATAGGAATTAGTTGGTTTTGAGCCCAGTGAAAGTCTAAAATATCTCTTTCAGGGACATATAAAATTCTTTATGTGGATTTTAATTTAGTCACTACAGCTCATCCATCAAGTATCAGATTAAATGTGTGTCTTCTCTGACCACCCCCATACTCCCAGCACATGGTATGGCAACCCCTGGTATTTGCCTTATTAGCATTCATCAAACTTGTAGTTAGGCACTTACTGGTGTAATTCTTTGCTTAATATCTGACTGTCCCACTTTGTTTTAAGATACAGGAAGGCAAGGGTCTTGTCTGCTTTGTTTTTAGAAAGCCCCCAGCACCTAGCACAGTGCTTGACATATGGCAGCCACCAAACAAACATTTTTGAAGAGACAGGCAGATTATGGGAGTTCAGGATTGCATCACATGGGAAAGATAAAATACTTTTAACTCTTCCTCCATAAAGAATTATTCTGTATCAATTATTTCAGCCCCCTATGTTTCTTTTAAAAGGATGTGTTCTAAGGAGATTCCCTTGATCAGCCTAACAACTTCAGAGAGGTCTGAGGTCGCAAAGGGGCAGGAGATGGGTAGCACAGTGAGGGACGGTGCTCCAGCAGCCAACGACCACAGTGCTCTCCGCTCCAAACTCGGGGTTTGGAGCAGAGTTGGGGAGCTGGCAGAAGCCTTTCATGTTTCCAAGCCAAGGGACCACTTATGTCACCATCCCAATCCTGTGGCAAGAGCCTGGCTTCTGGAGTCAGGCAAATCTGGCTGCTGCTTCATCCCTCTCTGACCTCTGGAAAGTTGTTCAACTTCCAAGCACCTCAGTTGACTCTTGGTAATGATGTCGATCGTAAAGAAAATTACTACATTGTCTTCAAACCCTTGTTATGTGCCCACCAGCATTTTTAACTTTGCTTGGATTGTTTAATTCTCTTAACAACCTTATTTGGTAATTGTTATTTCTGTCTCTGATTTAAAAGTGAGTAAAGCAAGGCTCAGAGAAGTTAAGTAACTTGCCCAAGATCACACAGCTAATGAGCAGCAGAGACAGATCAATCTCAGACAACCCAACCGGGAAGCTGATACTTTTAGAACTGTAGACAGCACTGATCTGGGCACCTAATGAGGGAGTGTATAGTAGAAAGATCCTAGTGTGGTGTCTGCACGCAGAGATGCTCAATAAAGTTGTTTTTCCTAACCTCTCTTCTTGTGAAGCTGTAGTGAGTGACACTGATTACTGTTACCCTGCTGGGCTAGAAGAGGAGGAGAAGGAACTTTTGGCTGTCCCAGACAGAAGAAGAGTAGGGAGGATGGGAAAGAGGGATCAATCATAGATTGAACAGAAATCTTGGATTCCTTAATGGCCTTCTGAAAGGCTTTCAATAAAATAATTTTGAATTCTGCCTCTATGAAGCCTTTCTATTCCCCAGGGGTTGTTGTAAAGGTACAACTTCTCTCAAGTGAAGTTCTGGCTCTGAGGAGCCAGAGCAGCTTGGACAGGGGCCCAGGCACAGGCACCTGACTCTGACATCTTTGATGCCCCAGGTAGGCTTCGGGGTTGGCTGCTGAAGAAGTGAGCTTTGCTACCTACCTTACTCAGTGCCTGAGACCTCCTGCCACATCACAGTCCCCAGGCCGGTGAGGAGTGAGTCACTCATGGTGCAAAGAGAGCCATCCCACAAAGGACAATATGTTACAAACCTCCCTTTGGGATGAACAGGTCAGCAGGAGAGGCCCCTGGCACTGGCCTCTTAGTTTGCCATGCAGAGCCTCTTTGGTTCCATCTCACCATCTCTATTGCGTGGGCTGATAGCTTATTGGCAGCCTTGCAGTAGATTTTAGTCACCCTAATGAAAATGTAAGGAATGAGTCAGAGACTATACTGGAGAATTTTGTGAAAAAGGAGTAGTGATTAGGCTTTTTTCATTTCTTGATTCACTTATTCAACTGATATCTAATGTACACCTACTGTCAGACACTGTTCTAGGCATTGGGGATAAAACAATAAACAAGATAACTGAGATTTCTGCTATGTTGTAGTTGTAAGGGGGGTTTTGGAGACATGTAAATTAGAAAACAAATGATGAAGATAATTCAAGATTGTGATTTTAAAAAGAGCAATGATGTTAATGATAGTGATACAGACTTTCAGTGAATGGTTACATGAACCAGGCATTATCCTCGGTGCTTTACAAATTGTGTCTCATTTAATCTAGTCTATGAAGAAAGTACAGCAGCTTCTATGATAATGGATAGGGGCCAGGTTGTTGGGGGCATTGCTAGTTTAGACTGGCTGGTCAGGAACAGCTTCTCTGGGGAGGAGATATTTGAGCTGCTACTGCATGGACATGAAGAAGCCTGCCATGCAGAGATCTGGCTTGTGAAATTGCCCATTTGCATGAAAGTTAGAAGTAAAATTAAATCACTACCAATGTTGTATCTGCACAGATAATTTGGGGAGAGTGTTGTTGGATGGTCTGAGGAATAATGAATGGAACCCATGCAGTGTCCAGGCCTTACCAAGGCATCCGTGGACCTGAGGGCTGGGGAGTCCTAAGGCCGTGCTTCCCCTGCGAAGTCAGAGGAACCCCATCATCCACCACCTTGATGTTGCTGCCACAGGGGGAAATAAGGCAACAGCGAGTGTCCGTTTAGAGACTAAAAAGGTAACAAGGAATCCATATGACCAGAGCATAGCAGATAGTCCATATATGTGTATGTCTGCCTCCTTTGTCACATGCCCTGCCTTCTAAGATGTGAGCCTGTGGGAAGGAGAAGCACACCATCTTGTTCACCGCTATTGCTCTGCCTATATAATCTGATATATATATTACTCATTCAATAAACAAATGTCACACAAATAAACAATGGCATTTAGTCCTTGTACAAAATCCTCCCCTTTTCCAATGAATACCTGGCAGCTCAGGGAGGATCAGGAACTTGACCAGGATGCCACAGCTGGTAAGGCTGAGCCGTCTGTTTTATCTGGTGCCCACTTAGGCTCTTCCTCCCCCACCCGCCTCTTCATGGAAATCCACCCAGGATATCAGATCTAAGGAAGCTGACTTGGCATGTGTCAGGAGAGGGAGGAGCATGCGTCACACAGGGCTCTTTTATTCTCAGGGGAAGTAAATTTCTCCTAATCTCAGATTGACCCTGGGGACGAAGGCCTTCCTCTTTCCCACCTCCAGTTTCCCCATCGCTGCAGGAAGCAGGATGGCCCTGCCTTCGAAGGCTTCTTTTCCCATCAGCAATCGCTGTTTATCTCTGGCTCTTCTTACTCCCTCATCCTGGCTGAGAGCCCACATGGGACAACTACATTTCCTCTACTTTCTCCCACAGCCCTCACATTTCTGGTACAATTCACTTACCCAGCCACTCAACAATGCAATTTATTCCTTCAGCAAATATTTGTGGAGTGCCAGCCAAGTGCCAGGCACTGGGGGACAGCTGGCACCTACAAACAAGTACCTCTGCCCTTATGGAGATGACATTCTGGGGGAGGGTATAGTCAGATTAACAACTGGACAAACAAGACACTCTCAGAAAGAGATGTGCGCTGGGGATGCAGTACAAATGGGTGGTGGGATAGAATCAGGGTTGGCAAATTCTTTCTATAAAGACAATGAATATTTTAGGCTTTGTGGGACATACAGCTATGTTGCAAATAGCTAACTGTGATGTTGTGGTATGGAAGCATAGACAATACGTAAGCGAATGAGCATGGCCATGTGACAATAAAACTTTATTTACAATAACAGGCAATAACCCTGATCTGATCCACAGGCTATAGTTTGCTGTCCCTGATTTAGAGAATCTACTTTAAAAAGGAAAAGCATCTTTGGAGAGGTGATACTTGAGCTGAGTTGTTACACGGAATGACGGTTAAATACTGCATATTTAGTCAGCCCAGTCCAGTGGTTTTCAGAGTACATTATTAACACCAGCAACACAAGTATCACGTGGGAACTTGTTAAAAACAAATGTTCTCAGGCCTTGGCCCAGACCTCCTGAACCTGAACTCTGGAGATGGGCCCAACGATCTGTTTCAGCAAGGCCTTCAGGTATTTTTGCAGCATATGCCCAAGTGGAGAACTGCTCTTGGGCAATGGAAAAACCACAGTGTTGGAAACCGACAGGGCCAAATCTTATCTCTTCCACTTACTAGCTCTGAGACTTTGGCTGCCCTGTAAAGTGAACAGGCTTATGCTCATATCTAAAGGAGCTGTAAGAATAAGTGAATTACTCTCTGTAAAGAGCCGAGGAGATGCTGACACATAAGAGGCGGCCATTGAATGCTAACTGCCATCATCACCACTGTCATCCTTTGATCTTCAAGACACCGCAGCAGGTTCGCGTGGGAAATAACACATGATGAGCTACCCCCTTCCATGCCCAATATCTTGCTTCTGCCTGGTTTCCCCTGAATGTGGCCTGAATTCAAGGGTGTTTATTAAAAGAAAACTCAAAATGATTTTAAAATCCTTCCACTGGTCCTGCTTCCTTGGCTCTCTCCTTGGCCCGTGAACCCAGAAGATGCACTGGGCCCATGAATTCCACAGCTGTGACTCACCACTGAGCCGGGGCTGCAGTGCCAGGTACCCAGCTTTACCATTCACTTTCGGGCAGTTGACAATTTGCTCTTTTTATGTGAGAAGTTATTTATACCCAGAAGGACAGAAGCTAACAGATGTAGGGGAATGGAGAGAATGACAAAGTAGTTCATTTCTCTAGGCCTTCTGGGTGATCTAACTCATAGGGACGGGGTGCATAATCTAATATCCCCTCTAAAAGCTACATGAAAACCATTATTAGACGCTCCAGCCATTTGCAGTCTTGTCTCCATTTCATGACAGCATCAGCTCATGCTGAGCCCCCAGATGGAATGTTCGTGCTGCAGTGAGGGCCGTGCTTCTCCCCCTGGACTGGATGAAATTTTCTCTACATTGCATCTCCTAGGTTAGCCTTCACTGTCACTCAACCCAGTATTTTCAGTGCAGTGTCAGAGATGAGTGGGGAAGGGAGGTAAGAAGGAGATAGGAGACCCCCAAACAATCTCCTGAACAATTCTCAGGCAACCAGTCTTGATGATGCTGTGTTTGATGCTGTGTTTATCTTGGCTTCAGAAATGCGTTGAGTCCTCGGATGGCAATGGGAAATATGCCTGTGTTCAGAGCATTCAATAAAACTGCCTGTTAATGAATTTGTTTTCAACAGAGCTGTTCAGAGGTGGGGCGAGAAGCTGGTTTCGGGTTGAGGGCCTCCGCCATATGAAGGCAGCAGTAGCATGGCCGGATTCCACCAGCAGGGCCTTGTCAAGGTTTGTGTGCAGAGTGTGAGGCCCAGAGAAGCCAGGGCTCATTTACAAATGCAGGAAGGGAGACCTGCCATTGCAATTCCCAGCTTTTAAGACAGATGTCTTCAACCTTTCCAGGAAATATTTTCTGGGATTCTGGAGATTGGAAGTGGGCCTCTGGACTTGGACTTCCTGCATTAGTTCACAGCTGCACACCTTTCTGCTGACTGAGCTGCCAACACTGGGGGTTGGTGTGAGAGTTGATTTACTATCAACATGATCTCCTCTGCCTTATGACTCATGAAATATTTTGAGTAGTTTTATGAGATGGTTAGATGAATCTTCCATCAAGCCAACTAATAACTAACTTCCACCATCTATTCATCTATCTTTCCACCAGCTCATTCATTCACTTGTGCATTCAGCCATTTATTCACTCCTCAGTTGTTTATTAAGTACCATATATGCAAGCCCTTAATCTAAGTATGATTTTGGTGTGGTGGTTTTCCAGGTTCAGTGTAAAACTAGAGCTTCCCAAACCCTATCTTTACGTTGTGTTTTGAGTGTCATGGAGTAGTTCATAGGCAAAGGTAGAAAGTCTCTCTTTGTGGAAGATCCTCACAGACTTCAGGTTCTGTGCTGGCCTCCCATAGCTTCTGAGCTCACAGTATTCAAGAGTGTGAGCACTAACTAGCTCTGTATTCAAATTGGCAGAGCTAATCCACCTCCATGAGCTTTCGTTTCATCATTTGAAAAATAAGAATGTTATTACCTAACTACTGTGTGGTTGTGAGGATTAAATAAAACAATGCCTTAAGCATGGGCCTTTAAAAATGGCAGCTTTTAGCTTTCTTTTAAATAGCCAGGAACAACCCAAACATCCATCAACAGATGAATGTATAAACAAATTGTGTTATATCCATATAGTAGAATACTATTCTATAATAAAAAGGAATGAACTCTTGCTATTTGCCACAACATAAATGAATCTTAAAATCATTATTCTGAATGAAAGAAACCAGACAAAAAAAGTATATAGTGTAGGATTCTATTTATGTGAAACTCCAGAAAATTTAAACTAATTTGTAGTGACAGAAAGCAGATTAGTGGCAGTCACTTGGGTTGGAGAGAGGGAGAGTGGGAGGGAGGAGTTTCAAAAAGGCAGAGGAAACTTTTAAGGATAATATGTATTTTCACTATCTTGATTATGCTGATGGTTTTGTGAATACTGTATATGTATATGTGAAAACATTAAATTATATACTTTGAATATGTGCAGTTTATCATTCACATACCTCAATAAAATGACTGAATGATTGAATGGAGTTTCTCTGTAGCAAACAGAAAGGTAGGCATCCTGTCTCATGTCAGTGATGGAGTCTCCCTAAGGTTCCACGGTTGCCTCAGGAAGTAACCGAGCCTTTGGCCAAGAAGCACTGTTAGAAAGAATTGCTCAGCACTAATTATGCATAATAAAAAGAAGATTTGGGACAGAAACTCATCAACATCCAGATGGATGGCTCTAAAAAGCCATTTCCACAGACAGGCTTCTTTCATAATCTCTATTAATTCCCTAGGATGTGCCTAACATGTAGTTGGCACTCGATAAATAATGATGGTAGCTGTTACTGCTATGGCAATTAGAAAGACTGATTAAAACTCAATGATCAGATCTTGCAAAGGGAAGCTAATTATCTAAGCAATTTCTGAACCTGCATTGGCTGAACCAAAAAGATAAATTCATAAGCTCTCAGTTTGTCAGGGGATCAGGGCTGCCACATATGGTTATATGTTTGGTTGCATGGTTTGTGCATTGCAGAAAGGTGCCTGGCCACGCGGGTGATTGGAGGCTGATACTCACCTGAGCTGTGATGCCTCCCAAAAGCAGAAGTACATTATGTTTAACCTAAGACACTTCAGTGCTTATTTGGTTGTGATGCTGGACTCTGTCTTCCAAGATTGGGGACTTGCTTTTTCTAACTTGTAGTTGGAAAAATATCTTTTTCTAAATTCCAGAAAGGTAACAAAAAGTCTGGCAGCTGCCAAGAAAAAAAACAGTAAACATTGGTTAGCCTCGCTCGATGATGACTTTCATTTTTTCCCTGCAGTCCTGGGGTTCTAGGAAACCTCCTTTCTGACTATTGACAAAAAGTATTGGGGAAAAGGTGGGTCTCCATCTTCACTGGCATTGAGTGAGTGATTGGTGTGAGGAGGAGGGCAGGTTATGATTTCCCCCATTTCTGTGGTCCAAATTCTGAGCACTGGGTCCTTTTTTGTTCTCTCCTTCCTCCTCCATCGTTTTGCAAATCATTACAAGCTTCATAGTCTTTGATAGAGGCAGGCAGAGAAAGGAGCTGAAATGCAAACCAACTATTTTTGCCAACCACTTGGCCACTGTGTTCATGTTGGTTGAAGGAGAGGGTTAAGTCAAACTCTGGATAAATCTGAGGTTGTATTTATTGTGCATGATTGAAGTATCCATCCTCTACTGGACCCCATTGCTGTGTGGATAATCAAGAATTCATCTGGATGGTGAATATCACATGAGAAACAGCTCTGCTGAAATATGGTCATGGGTGGTTTTTCTGAAGCATAGTGATTAAAAGCCATTTATCATAATCATAAACTTGAGGACATACAAAAATAAAGCCTCAAAATATATACAGAAAAAGGAAGAAATAAAAGAAGAAAAACATCTAAAAACATAATCAGAGACTTTAAGATGCCTCCTTCAGGTATTAAAAAATCAAAAAGACAAAAATTATGAAGGCTATACGAGTATATCAATAGTAATTTTTGTTCATTAACTCTATCACATTCTTTCTAACAATTTGGAAACATTACCTTGTTTATTCTGGCTTTATACTGGGGGGAAAAGATTCCACATCCTTATTTTCCAAATGGGGAACAGAAACTAAAAGGTGCTAAGAAGATCTGATTTATCAGACACACTGGGGACCAGATCCACCTCTTGTCACTCTGGCTATATTTATGATTGGAGCAAGTTATTTTACCTGGGTGAAGTCACTGTTTCTCTTCTATAACAAGAAGATAATAATGTAATGGTTCCTGCCCTATAGGACCACTAATACAGTACCTGACATGTCAAGGAACATTAGATATAATTACCGATTGGAAAGCCAGTTGGTGGAAAAGCCAATTGGAAAGGCCTGAAAACAAAACAGAGATCTAAGTCTAAAGCTCTTGTTCAGAGATTTGGAGGGAGGGAGTAAGAACTACAGACATAAGACTGTAGAAATTATTAAACCTAAACCTTGTATTGGATATTTAAGAAAACAATCTCAGAGATAAGTGTGTAACTTGAACGTTGTCACACAGAGCTAGAATTCAGGAAACAGAGTTAATTTACTTTATTGCCATTCCCCTTACAACTTCTGAGGAAAATACCCAAGGACTAGATCAGGAGAATACACAGAAAAAGAGGCTTTCAAATCCAAAAAGAGTTATGAGTCAGAGAAATTCAGTTTTAGATAGTTTTGTATCTAAGTGGCCTTAACCAAACTTCTTAGCACCTTTTAGTTTCTGTTCCCCATTTGGAAAATAAGGATGTGGAATCTTTCCCCCCCAGTATAAAGTAAGAATAAACAAGGTAATGTTTCCAAATTGTTAGAAAGAATGTGATAGAGTTAATGAACAACAATTACTATTAATATACTCGAATAACCTTCATAATTTTTGTCTTTTTGATTTTTTAATACCTGAGGGAGGCATCGTAAAGTCTCTGATTATATTTTTAGATGTTTTTCTTCTTTTATTTCTTCCTTTTTCTGTATATATTTTGAGGCTTTATTTTTGTATGTCTTCAAGTTTATGATTATAATATATTTTTGATAGCTATTTTTTTCTCCCCTTTATCCCCCTCCACCCTGCACCCCCCCTCCCACCAGCATTCCCTCCGCTTAGTCCATGTCCATGGGTCAGACATATAAGTTCTTCGGCTTCTCCTTTTCCTATACTATTCTTAACCTCCTCCTGTCTATTTTGTGCCTACCAATTATGTTTCTTATTCCCTGTACTTTTTTCCCTTGTTCACCTCCTCCTCCTCCCCTCTGATAACCTTCCAAAGGGTCTCCATTGCTGTGATTCTGTTCCTGTTCTAGTTGTTTGTTTAGTTTGTTTTTGTTTTTAGGTTCAGTCGTGGACAGTTGTGAGTTTGTTGTCATTTTACTGTTCATAGTTTCAATCTTCTTCTTCTTAGATGAGTCCCTTTAACATTTCATATAATAAGGACTTGGTGATGATGAACTCCTTTATTGACCTTATCTGGGAAGCACTTTATCTGCCCTTCCATTTTAAATGATAGCTTTGCTGGATAGAGTGATCTTGGATGTAGGTCCTTGTCTGTCATGACTCTGAATACTTCTTTCCAGCCCCTTCTTGTCTGTAAGGTTTCTTTTGAGAAATCAGGTGATAGTCTTATGGGAACTTCTTTGTAGGTAACTCCCTCCTTTTCTCTTGCTGCTTCTAAGATTCTCTCCCTATCTTCAATCTTGAATGATGACATGATGATACGCCTTGGTGTGTGCTTCCTAGGGTGCTACTTCTTTAGGACTCTCTGAGCTTCCTGGACTTCCTGGAAGTCTTATTTCCTTCTCCTGATTGGGGAAGTTCTCCTTCACTATTTGTTCAAATAAGTTTTCAATTTCTTGCTCTCCCTCTTCTCCTTCTGGCACCTCTATGATTTGGTGTTGGAACATTTAAAGTTGTCCTGGAGGTTCTAAGCCTCTCCTAATTTTTTTTGAATTTTTGTTTCTTCATTCTGTTCTGGTTGAATGTTTATTTCTTCCTTCTGTTCCAGATCCTTGATTTGAGTCTAGGCTTCCTTCCCTTCCCTTGTTGGTTCCCTGTGTATTTTTCTTTATTTCACTTTGCATAGCCTCCACTTTTTCCTCCATGTTGCAATCATACTCAACCATTTCTGTGAGTATCCTGATTACCAGTATTTTGAACTCTGCATCTGATAGGTTGGCTATCTCTTCATTGCTTAGTTGTATTCTGGAGTTTTTATCTTTTCTTTCATTTGGGCCATATATCTTTGCCTCAGCACTCCTGTTACATTATAAAGGATGGAGCCTTAAGTATTTACTAGGGCGCAGAAACCCACGTTGTTGCACTGTGGTGCTGTATGTGAGGGAGAGAACAATGGCACTTGTTCATATCTCAGCCGGCTTTCAGCCGCTTCCCCCGCTACCCACAAGCAAATTAGGCCCTTCTGGTGCTGATTCCCGGGGTAGGGGGTGAGTTTGTGTACGTTCTAGGACCCTGTGGGTCTCTCCAATGAACTCTCCTGTGAGACTGGGAGTTTCTCCCCCTACTGCAACCTCCACAGACTTTTACAGCTAGAGGTTTTGAGGCTTTCTTTTTCTGCACTGGAACCCTAGGTTGTGCAGTCTGTCTTGCTTCTCAGCTGTTCCTCTTGGTTTATCCACATGCAAATGCGGGACTGCCCAGTCCACCAGCTGTCACCTTGCCCGGTCCTCCAGGCACTACCTTGCCGCGCATCTTCTCTGCCCCGGCTGCTCGTCTCCACCCCTCCTGCTCACCTGGATGAATGTTTCTTCTTTAACTGCTTGGTCATTGGACTTCCATACAGTTCTGTTTTCTGGCAGTTCTGGTTGTTTTTTGTTTTTAAATTTGTTGTCCTTCTTTTGGTTCTGTAAGGAGGCAAAGTGTATGTAACTGTGCCTCCATCTTGGTTGGAAGTCTAATTTTGGACAGTTTCTTTTTAAAACAAAATCATATCAATACTAATAATTTTAGGATCACTTCATGTCTTCTCTTCACAACTTTGCTTCCTCCTTTAACAGAGAGAAGAACTGATTCTAAAATGTCCCATTTTTACAGCTCTATTTCCTAAAAATGTACATGTAAAGTTAGAACTTTTTTCCCTCTTTTATTTCCTGCATATTTCCCAAAAAAAGGTTTAGGGGAACTTTGGCTAGGGTAAGTAAAACAGGGTAAGGAGTGATCTAAGCAACAATGGGAAAGGAGGTCATTATCATAGACAATCAAGACTGAAGGCCACTACTTAATTGGGCAGTATCTTTGGCTACGCGTGTACTAATACCTACTGGTTTTTGGATGACACCGTGACAGCATGTGGATAAGCATTGTTTTAAACTAGATGTCAGAAATATCAGGATGCTGCACCGTGCCTGCCCAGACATGCCTATTTTGATCTGAGCCCAGTTGATACTGAGTTCTCTTCTCTTGCAGTTGTTAACTAATACATTTGCTTGCTTCTCAGGCCACTTCAAAAGCAATCAGGTGACTCTGTCATGAGCTAGAAAGAGGTGCTACATAATGGGAATTCTATGATCTGTAAAATGTTGAGTTAATACCCTGAGGCTGAAAATTCAGGAGAAATCACTTACCCAGTTGTCAGGGGTGATTTATTGCACAGGTCTTCTCAGTAGAAACATACACTGAACACTAGTTCCCAGGTCCTCTCATTTGTTACAGAGCCTAAGGGCTGGGGCCAGAGTCTCCCATGTATTCTCTAATTGTTTCAGGAAAAAAAACAGAAAGAAAGTTGCTTATAAAAGGACTTAAATATAACTGTAGGTATATTGTCTGACTCATCCCCCCCCCTCCCCCACTGATTTTCACCATAATTTCAAAAAAATGTTACCACAGAAGAACATTTGTTCCCGACATATAATAAGAATCACTCTCAACTAGTCAAATTCATAGAGACAGAAAGAGATTGGTGGGGGCTGGGAGAAAACAGAGGATTAGTGTTTGATAGGTTTTACTTTGGGAAGATGAAAATGTTCTAGAGATGGATGGTAGTGATGGTTGCCCAACAATGTACTTAACACCATTTAAAAATGGTTAAGACAGTGAATTTTATGTCATGTGTATTTTACCACAAAATAAATAAATACCTGAAGTAGAATAAAATAAAATAATAAAATTAAAAAATATAGTCTTGGGAATTGAAGCAGTCACTTCACAGACCACATGGCCTTTCTTGGGGGTGAACATGAGCACATTAACTTCTCTTGCATAGACCTCAGAGAAAAAGAATTTGTCAAGCCTGAGTCAGCTCACATGACCCTTAATACCTAATGTATGCACAGAACATTCAAAGAGCATACACACTTCCATATAAGGTGGTTGATTTCCACCTTCTTTGGAATTCCAACTGGTCCATGTGGCTTTCATGATTAATGGCCACTCTAACCTGTTTATTATTCAAGGTTTCAATGAGAATCACAAGCTCGAAGAATAAACTGTGACTGCAGTGGTCATTGATTCATCAAATGCTCAGGGCAGAGGTAATCCTGTGACTGGTTTTGGAGACAGTGGGATGAAGAGGGAAGAACATGAGCTTAGAAATCGTACCTAAACTTAAATCCTGGCTCAGCCTCTAACTCCTGAGCAGGTCAAATACATTGTAATCTAGCCAATCATCATTTATCATGTGTTTAAGTATCAGCCAATTCACCTATCTGTTGAAATTTGTCTGTAACACCCAAAATCAGTATTCACAGAACTTTCACAGTCATTCCCAAATATGTACAGAGAGGTGAACATTTTGAACAGGCCCACATGCATGTTGCCAGCTGAGGTAAACAAGGCAATGTTCTACTTTTGTTTCATCTCTCATAGAATAAATAAGTGCGCTTTTCCTCATCTATTTAGTACCACGATTTTTTGCATTTGTGCTTTTTTGGGGGGATTTTGCTCCTTAAAATGACCCCCAAACTTAACGCTAAAGTGCTGTTTTAGTGTTCCTGAGGGCAAGAAGTCTTTTAGATGCCCTATGGAGAAAATATGTGTGTTAGATAATCTTTGGTCAGCATGAGTTATGGTGTTGTTGACTGTGAATTCAATGTTAATGAATCAACAATATATATTAAATTAAATAAGGTGTCCTTAAATAGAAGCACACATTAAACAAGGACAGGGATTCATTCATTGACAAAAATGTTGTGACCAGACACTGTTAGGAACTTACTCCTGCATGTCCCCTAAGAGCAATGGTTCAATAATCACTACTTCATCCTTTGCTGTGACTTTACAGAACATGTCCACCACAAATGACAAGAACTAAGTGTACTTCTCTTCTAAAAAGTAATCTCTTTCTCACACATCACTCCATTCTTGTTCAAAGAAGATATGCAGATGACCAATAAATATGTGAAAAGATGCTCAACATCACTAGTCACTAGGGAAATGCAGCTCAAAACCACAGTGAGATACCACTTCACATCTACTAGGATGATTATAATTTTTTTAAGTGCAAAATAACAAGTGTTGGCAAGGATACAAAGAAACTGGAAGCTTAAGGCATGTGCATCCCTGGTGGGAATGTAACACACTGCAGCCACTGTGGAAACAGTGTGGTAGCTCCTCAAAAGGCTAAGCAGCATTACTTTATGACCCAGCAGTTCTACTCCTAGGTATATATTCAGAAGAACTGAAAGCAGAGATTCAAACAGATACTTGTACAGCAGTATTCATTAAAGTATTAACAACAGTCAAAAGGTGAAAACAACCCATGTCCATAAGTACATGAAGGGATAAACAAAATGTGCTATATTCATGCAATGGAATGAAATTCTGACAGATACTGCAACATGAATGAACCTTGAAATCATTATGCTAAATAAGCCAAACTATGTTAATTTATAAAGAAAGGAAGTAGATTAGAGGTTACCAGGGGTTGGGAGGAGGTAGAAATGAGGAATTGGTGTTTAATGGGTAGAGAGTTTCTATGTTGGGATGATGAAAAAGTTTGGAAATAGAGAGTCCTGATGGTTGCACAACATTGTGAATGTAATTAATGCCACTGAATTGTACGCTTTAAAGTGATTAAAGTGGCAAATCTTACCTATGTTTTACCACAGTAATAAAAAAATAATTTTTTTAATTAAAAAACAACTGTGGTGCAAAACTGATGGCATTTTGGTGGTGTTTGTTTCTGTGGCAAAATCTAGCCCATCCTACTTGAACCTTTCTGTTTCTCTAAAATGGCACAATATAGAACATTTAGAGCTTTATGGCCATATCTAACATTGAACCTGAAGACCAAGGTATTACCTTCATTGATCTTTAAGCCTCTGGAAAGAGGGAAGACTAAATGCTTGCAACTGTATTCCTGAGACATTTGAAACTTAATGGGGGTAACCCAGTGTAACCCAGGCTGAAAGTGACCATAGTGGTCAGAATATTTACTTTGTAACATATAAGAGAGCTCCTTAGTTCCATACTTTTTCATGGGTTCACACTTTTGTTTATTTTAACATGCAAAAGTGAAACTGCCTTAAATTAACTGATTCCAAACAAAATCACCTATATTTTAAAATGGCTCTCCAGCAATGTCCTGTGATCAGCAAGCTCTATTTAATAAAAAAAAATTCTTCTTGGAATCATAACATATCTGTCATTAGGCATCACATTGGACAGCTAAAAAGATGAACTGTCCTAGGAATTCTTCTGTTGCTGCTTTCTAAGCTTTCTTCAGAATGGGTTTACATGACATTGTGAATCTGTACTTACTAATAATAGAGGGGTAAAATGGACTACTTATGTTGCATATGAAATATAGAAACAAAAACAATGATTTAACATATAGGAAACTCCTAAGGAGTCGACGTAGGAAAAATGTAACTCAAAAGTCCGATATTTATTGGGAAAAACATTGCCAGGTGTTCACCCAATATCACTGTCTCCTCCTTTCTTACTGACAAAACCTGGTTTTAATCAGTGAAGCAATGTGCTCAACTAAGGATTACATTTCTCAGCTTTGCTTGGAGCTAGGTCTAGCTGAGGAGTTATAAATAGAAGTAGGATAGTACTTCCAGAAAATCTCTTTAAATGTTATTGATCCAACTGAGAAATATGCCTTTTGCCCCTCACCCTTACTTGTATTCTTGCCTGGAACATGAACATGATCGTTGGAGCTCCAACAGCTCTTTTGTGGTTTTTGAATATAGATGCCATGAATTCTTAGGACAGTAGTACAGAATGATAGAAAGAGCCTAGACGCATCATTGTTTTACAAAATGCTGTATCAGGTCTAGATGACTAAGATTGTTATTACCAGGAGCCCAATGCAATCCTAATCTCCAGTGTTACTGTTTTCAATAGTAATACTGATCTGGCAATTATATACAGATTTGCAATTAACAGTGTGTTTTCATTCTATCGTCACCTTTGACCTTCACAGCCCTGTGACTTGAGTGCAATTACTTTAGTCTTAGAGATGACGACACTGAAGCTCAGAGAATTTAGGTAACTTGGCCACAGTTGCAGACTTAGCATTTGTCATAGTCAAGACTCAAACATTGAACATCAAATGCAGCTTCTTTCTTCTACATTGTAAGCAACTATTAACATAATTGATGTTTGAGTAGCTATTGCAGAAGTGGAGAATCTTTTTTCATTTTTTAAGAACCTACTCACCTACTAAAATAGAGTTGACCAGTCACACGTATCTTGCAAAAAGAAGGTGGGGGGTTTTGTAGTTGTTTTTCTTCTTCCTGGAGACCCACAATATGTTCAGCTCACATCCTTTTTCACTTTAGAAGAGAAAAACAAACCAGCCAATACATAAATGACTTTAAATGTTTTTCAGTTCAGTTTCATGCCTAGGGATTTAAAAAGGAAACAAGAAGGGAAAAAAGGAAAAGATACATAAATAAAGGACAAAATTCTGGGGAAAAGAAGGGAGAGAATATGGAAAAGACTAAGAGACTGAAATCTGTAAGCATTTTTAAGTATGTGTCACCCAAGGTAGATAACTTGGCTTCATGTGCTATTTGCTAGAACCATCGGAAGTAGACAACAGACAGTTGTCATCGTACACTTTGCCAACAGTCTTTAGATCTTTAAAACTCTTCTGTTCTTTTCTTTTTACCTTTCTAAAGAGAGTTTGCCAAAGAAATTGATTATATAAGTTTCTGTCAGCAATTTTCCGGAACTGGCTCATACAGTATCACAAGATCCAATTGGTCACTTTTCAGAAATTTTGTAAGCCAGCTGTTAAATAGAGCCATTTTTTAAACTTGATTACATATTAAATCAAATTATATTAAAAACACAGGTAATTCATAATCAAAGCTCATCATTTCATAGTTCTTTTCCCATATGTGACCGTTATCTATGTTCTTGAGGTCATGTCATCTATATTCTGTCCATATTGTGGAACTACTGCTGTACAGTGAGATGCTACTGTGCATCTCCTCCTAGTCCCACATCCTATGATGTCATTTTGGTAGCTTGAAATCAGCCATAATGAGATTATTTACACCATCAAAATGGGCAAATACTGCAGCTTTAGGAATTTAATCTATTGTTTTTCGAATCTTTTGTAGTAATTTTGTCTGCCTCTAATGGCTTTTGCATTATTTTAACTTTGCATCATAGTCCTTTGCCTACTTGTCTTATACACTCTACTGAAATATAATCTCCTTCACCCAGGGGTCATTTCTTATTTATATATGGGTCCTTTACCCATGAGCACTCAACAGTTCCTTGCAAATAGTAGACTGATTCAGTTTGCTCTGGCTACAGTAACAGAATATCACAGACTGGATGGCGTAAACAAAAAATTTATATCCTCACAGTTCTGGAGGCTGAATTGCCAAGATCAGGGTGCCAGCAGTGTTGGTTTCTGGTGAGGACTGTCTTCTGGGCTTGCAGACAGCAACCTTCTTACTGTGTTTCACTGTGCATGCACACTCCTGGTATCTCTTCTTATGGGACTTTAGTCCTTTCTGATTACAATCCCACTCGTGTGGCCTCATTTAACCTTAATTATATCCTTAACGTCTTCAAATGACAAGTGCTTTAGCATATGAATTTGCAGTAGCAGAGTGGGCACAATTCCATAACATAGGCATTCATGACTTATGCATTGGATTGCTTGAAAGCAAAGAAATACAGATCCTTCACTGTGTGCCTCTCTCTGCTAGTTACATTATATCATCTGAGCCTCATAGCATTGCTTCAAAGTAAATACAGGGGTTGGCAAAAGTAAGTTTACAGTTGTTTGTATGGAAAGAGATGCAAGTTATGGTTATATGATTTTTATAAGAATAATCTGTGTTTTGTGCACTCACAACTGTAAATCTGCTTTTGCCCACCCCTGCATTATTGTCCCCATTTAACAGATGGAGATGTTGACTCTATAAGGGAAGAGTAACTTGCCTAACTATATACAGATGGTAAGTGTTCAATTCAGTATTCAGACCAAAACAATATGACTTCAGAGTCCCAACACTTAACCACCGTAGGCAACTGCCATCCTGTTTTTTCATACATATGTATATATGTATTTCGTCTAACGACAGTATTGAAACTGTTACCAAAAAAAGTAAGCAACTGTTAGGGGAATTTTTAGTAGGGCATATATGCAAATGTGCAGATATTCTGCAAAGAGGGTTTTGGTAAAACTGAGGTGGGAAAGTCTTTTTGTAATTGCAGCATAAAGGAAAAGTGCTTAAATGATTTCCATTTCTGGGACCTTTTCCTTAAGACAGGATAAAATAAATAACTGTCAGATAATGCTTCAAACTAACTGAAAAATATTTTCTAACTAAACATTGAGCTTTAATAGTCGATATTTAAAAATTTAAAAACTGAAAGGTTTGGGAAGAGAGTAAGCTAGTGAGAGAGAGCAGACATAGGAAAAAAAACAACTCGCATGACTTAGAATTACTGTACCTACTTCAGACTCAATGTGATTATTCCATTTGTTCAAACAAAGTTGACTCATCTTGAAAAAAATTCTTTGGCTTTAAATACAAGTGGGTTTTGTTTTGTCCCTTCCTCTTAAAGAAACTACATTGACAGGTATTCATTCATTCCACTCATCCTTCTCTGAGAATTTCCTCTATCCACCGCACACTTTGGTGAAAAAGCAAGTGCTTTAATAGAATGAAAGGGATGCTACGTGAGTTTTACTCTGGTTCCTCCTGAAACCTCAGCTGTGTATCCTCTTGCTTCATGTCCCTGTCCAAATCCTTTGTTAAACCAGGAAGTCAGAAAATTGAGATCTGAATACATACAGCATGCATCCATTCAACAAACATTTGTTGAATACCCACTACATGCAAGACCCTCTTCTGGGAGAATATGGTGAACAAAGTCCTAGTAACTCACATTCTAGAAGGAAAAAAGAGACAATGAACAAGGAGACTGTGCACCAGCAATTGGTAAGAACTTTGAAGAAAAGTAGATTAAGGATTTATCAGCACTATTGACATTTTGGCCCAGATCCATCTTTATTGTGGGAGCTGTCCTATGCATCGTAGGAGGTTTAGCAACATCTCTGGCCTTTTCCCACTGTATGCGAAAAGTGCATGTGTGTGCATACACGCACACACAGTTGTGACAAAAAATGTCTTCAGGCCACCAAATATCCATTGGGAGTCAACAGTAGCCCTTGGTTGAGAAGCACAGGTCTAGAGATATGGGGGTGCTAATTCATTACTCTGATAAGGTGATCTTTGAGCAAAGACTGGACACTGTGAGAATGAGTACAGTAAATATCTGAGAAAAGAATGTTCTCGGCAAAGGGAATGCTCGTGCAAAGGCCCCGATGTGAGAGGATATCAAGGAGGCCAGAATCAGCAGAACTGAACAAGAGGACGATAGGAGGTGGTATGGTTAGCCAGATCTTAAGGGAGCAAGATCATGGTCCTATAGTAAGGACTTTGGCTTTGAATCAGAACTGGATGGGAAGTCATCAAGGGTTTTGAGAAGAATAGTGACATGACCTGCTTTATATTCAAACAGAGTTGTCCTGGCTGCAGAATACAGAACCAGCTGTGGGGACAGAACGGTGAAAGACAGCATTCAGAGCAGCCATGGCGATAATCCCGGAGAGCACTTACTCCTGGGTAGACTGGAATCTGGATATGTTTTGAATCTACATCTGGCACAGTTTGCTGTTGAATTAGATATCGGATGTGAGCAAAAAAAAAAAAAAAGAGTATGGGGGAGAAGTGTCTGAAATACTCTTCTTTGAAAATAACCCAAATGAGCTTTTCTTTCTGATTTTTGCTCCTAATCCTATGGGACTTTAAGCATAATGGAAACATTGTTTAGACATTAGATTTTAGACTGTTATATCCTAAATTACTTCCTGAGTAAACCAATTAAAATTATAATGTGGGCCTCCTGGAGAAACAGAAAGGAGCCAAACTCGGTATGATTTTACCTCTTAGATGCCACTTAACAGCACTTTTCTCCTATTGCTTAGGGAATGAAATTCTGGCAAGTAGGGCAAAATGAGCAAACAGGCCCTCCAGAGCAGCCCATCACCACCGGCTCATAGCTTCAGTGCTACCCAATTGTTCTCCAGGACCCCATTTGGGGACTAATGTGCACTTTTCATAAAAATCACCACGTGCTGCAAATTCAGGCAGCATCTCTCTTTTCTCCGTAGCACCTGCCTTCTGAGATCTCAGGTGTATTCTAGATATTGCCTCCCCTAATTGAAGTAGATTAACTGTGGTTCCAAACTTCTCAAACTACAGGAAAGGGAGAATGTGAAATAAAGGTCCAATCTTCTAGCTAGTGTCTAGCTTAAGATGGGCTCTTATAAAACCTTCTAAAAATGTCAGCCTACATTGAAGATGATACTCCAGGAATTTTTACCTTTAAACCTGATGGAATCATGTTTGCTTTCCTTTTAAAGCAGTGTTTCTCCTGGTATGGTATGAGGTATTTATTGAGAATGCAAAATTCTGGGCTCCTTTTCAGACCCAGAAGGTTGAAGATGGGAACAATATTCAACACGGGCCTCAAATGATTCTGGAGCATGCTAACGTTTGAGAACCACTGCTGTGCCATTCACTTCCTAGTAATCGAGACTGTAAATAAAGAATTAGTTTATTTCTCTCATTTGTAAAAGAAGTTCAGAGACAGGCAATCCAGGACTGGTATGGTGGATCCATGGTATAATCAAAAACTTCTATCCTTAAGGTTACTTAATGGTGCAAGGTGGCTGTTGGAGCTCTAGCCATTGTATTTACATTCCAGACAGGAAGCAGAAAGAAGGGGGAATAGGCAAAAAGGACCTTTGCCAACTGCTCAGAATTCTTTAAAAGAGCAATCTCAGAAGTAACATCCTTATGAATTAATTGACCAAAATTTGTTCACATGACCACTTGTTGCTACTAACGAGGTACAGAAATATTGTTCTTAGCTGGGCATATTGATAGTCAAAGTAAAATGATGATATGTTTATTAAGGAAGAAAGGAAAATGGATGGTGGGCAGCCATATCTATCACAGCTCCCTTACACCGTCATGCCATGGTGTTGGGGAAGGGCGGTTTAATTTGTAGTACATCATTTCTTATTGTCAGTTTATTTTGGGCAATGTGTTGATTATTTTATGGAGAACAGCAACGGAAAACATGTTCATCATTTCTGCAGTCAGTCATGCAAATGTATTAGGAATCTACTTTATCTGGTTTTTCCTTCTCTCCTATCCTCTGCCGGTCTCCTTTTTTCTTGATAAGGAAAGGTAAGAATTTGTAATAAGGGAGGTGGGGAAGGCATGAGAAAGCCAAGTCCAAGGCCTTTACCTCTCCTCTACCACTTCTGAGCCCTGACGCTCAATCTGATGAGTGTAACACACCAATCTCCAGGGTCAGGGGAGGGTTCACAAGATATTGTGTATAAAAACACTCCAGAAATAAGAGCTGTTTAATAAATAAATAGCTGAATCTGAGATCAACCAAGAAAGTCTGACTTCTTTGTTAGGTTCTTGCTTTAAGAAAAAAGGGATGCTTTTGATATGGAAAATGTCCCACCCAAAAATATAATCCCTTTTCCCTTAGGAGTTCTCATTCTTGCCAAAGCTGATGGAATTCCCTTGCTAAAGCATATATGTAAGTTTGGAAGGAAGTCACCTGCAAAATTGAGTGAGATTAGACATGTTCTTTTCCCTCCTCTGGACTTCCAGGATCTGTTGGAGCAAACAGGATTCCCACTGTTTGCCTGGCAACCTCATGGGTGTGGCCCTGGGTCAGCGGCAGGGGCATCACCTGAGAAGTGGTTAGAAATATAGATTATCAGCCCTGCCCCAGGCTTACTGAAATAGAAATGTGTTTTAATAAACCTTCTGGGTGGTTCTGATGCAAGCTAAGGTTTGAGAACCATCACTCTAAATAAAGCACTGTGCCCCCTTTTCAAAATTAGCACACTTTTCTCTCCAACAAGGAGTCATTGACTCTCTCTCTTCTGTCTGTGCTCAGGCAGAAATATTGCCAAAAGTGCAAATAAGCCCAGCCTCTTGAATTGGGTGAGGCCTTGCTCTGCAGACTTTATTTACACACCAAGTTGATTAAGTTCTGACAATCCATCTCATTCTGCCAAACTTTCCTATTGGGAGTAGCACCTTAAATAAAGGCCCTCAGCTACTTCACTTTTATAAGCCAGTTTATTATATTCGAAATGCTTTTTTTCTGCGGGGCAGTACACCTAGTACAGCTTCACCCAGGGCAGAATCACAGGCACTTATACCTGGGAATGCTTAAATAGACCAAAGTCTCTAGAACATTCAGCAGACCTGCTTTTGGAGAAGTATGCTCAGTACCTCAGTACACACAAGAGGAAAAATAAAGATATCGGCATACCAGGTAATAGCTTGGTAATGATCATCAGTGACAAAATTCCATTGGATTCACTTACTTGCTCATAAAAATTAACAGGCAAAACATGTTTGGGCTAAAATGAGCAATATACAGAGTTTTCAGGGGTGGTATCCAATTTAATTTTTAGACTGCCAGAAAGTATACTAACTGTTTCCCCTAGTGTGTGTTTCGGGCTATATGGTAATTTTATTATAGAGATGCCAGAGGATAAGGCGTGCTGCATTTCTGTGTTCCGCCAGGCAGATTGGGAATTCAAGAGAGTGCTTTCTCCTTCATTCCCATTGTCTTCTAATCCTTCGTGCTCAATCAAGAGCTTGCAAAGTCCAGATAAATACCAGGTGCAGACACAGAAGCCAACATGAGAGGGGTGAGTGTTTCTTCTGGACTTGAATGGGCTTGAAGAGGATTGGAACTGATGAAGGACCAACTTCTTGCCCTTCCTCAGAGCAAGTCAGGTCACCTACCACATGGCATGGGCGTGATTTCGTAGGTTGTTAATATTAGATGATTTGTTTTAATAAAGAGGCATCTCACTAACTCAGTAAGTTTTTAAGTTATCCACCAAATTATCATGAGGAAATATTTTAGCACATTCCATATTTGTGGAATTATTGGAATACTGGTAGAAATGACACATGTTCAGTGGTGGTAAACAGTTTGCTTGAATTATAACACAAGATGTCTAGCCAGGAAAAATAGAGCTATGCTCCCAAAGAGTAGAGAGCACCTCTGTTGATTAGGCCTTACATACACACCCCTGTGTTCACTACAGCATTATTTACAATAGTGAAGATATGGAAGCAACCCAAGTGCCCATCAATAGACAAGTAGATAAAATAGTGGTGGTACATATATACAATGGAACATTACTCAGTCATAAAAAACAATGAAATCTTACTATTGAATATTTGTGACACCTAGAGAGTATTATGATAAGTGAAATAAATCAGAGAAAGACAATACCATATGATTTTCCCTATATGTGGAATGTGAAGAACAAGATAAATGAGCAAACAAAACAGAAACAGACTCATAGATAAAGAGAACAGACTGATGGTTAACAGAGAGGATGGGAATTAGGGGGCTGGTTGAAAAAGGTGAAGGGATTTAGAAGTACAACTTAGTAGTTACAGAATAGTCATAGGGATGTAAGATACAGCATAGGAAATACAGTCAATAATACTGTAATAGCTATGTATAATACCAGATGGGTACTGGAAATATTGGGGGGACACTTTGTAAAGTATATGATTGTCTAACCACTATGCTGTACACCTGAAACTAATACAAAATAATATTGAATATAAACTGTAATTGAAAAATAAAAATTAAAAACTAAAAGAATTTGAAGTCTGCAGGTTGGACCTCAGAATACAAAGATATTTATTTATTTCCAAGCATCTCTAGAGTTCTCTATCACTGCATGTTTGGGACTCCTTTACCCTCCAGCCTTTTTTTTTCTTTTTTTAAGAGTTTATTTAATTTTTTAGAGAGGGGGAAGCAAGGGAGGGAGAGAAATATCAATCAGCTATCTCTCGCTCACCCCCAACTAGGGAACTGGCCTGAAACCCAGGCATGTGCCCCAACTGGGAATTGAACCAGTGACTTCTACATTCACAGGCCTGCGCTCAACCCACTGAACCACGCCAGCCAAAGCTACCTGAAGTCTTAACATGGTGTGGAACTTCTTTAATCCAGATGTGGGCCTTGCCCAAGATGGGCAGTCAGGACCCTTCTCTGGGGAATTTAGAGTTGAGCAAAACTAGTCAGTCTAGGAGTTGAGGTTGTATAAACTCAAGTTTTATGGTAAGCCTTAAGTTTGAGAAGGTATGAAGCAGATCTGCAGAGAGAGGACAGAGGACACTGGGCTTAGAAAGATAAGACTTGCTGGCCAATCATTTCCCAGTGGAAGGATCCACTTCCTCACGAAACTCTATTGTACTGCTTGCTGGGTTTCTGGAGAAAACTTCATACCTTTGTAATAATTTGCCATTTTTATCTCTGAAATCAAACTCTTAAATAGCATTTTCTTCCTTGCAACCTTCTTGCTTAGACTAACGTGAGGCGGGGCAGGTGTCCCAGGGCTTGGTCTGACTCTCTAAGCTGATGATGTTGCCCTACATTTTAAATGGAAGAAAGTCCAGGAAGCTTTCGGATTGCTCATTTGGAGTATTCTAGGCTAGATAATATACTGATTGCTATACATTCTTGTTACTATTGCTGTTGCTTCTAATGCTCTGCCTACACTCTCATTTCACTGCCACAATCTTATAATGAGGCTTCTGAGTGGTTAGTGTAACTTGCTGAGGACACAGAGACGGCACATGGCCAAGCTAGGATGGGGGGTACAGATCTCCTTCTCAGAAGGAGCTGCAGAAGAGGCAGGGAAGGCTCCCACCTGGGCCAGCCTTGGGCAGTATCAGAGAGGGGTTGGCTCAAGACACTAATTCAGAAGGGCTCTCAAGGATGACCTGGGCAGGGCAGGGAAAAGGGGGTTGTGTGAATAATGAGGGGGGATTAATGAGGGGTGGTTGAGAGAGGGATCAGTCAAGCTCAAAATAGACTGTTCATTAACAAGCATCCATAGTGATTTATTCCATATTAGCATTTGTCCCTAATGTTCCGTAATTGTCATGGGAGTTGTGAGAATGGCAAGGGGTTGTTGCAAAAAGGCCTTTCTACAAGCAATTCTTTGACTTGCGCTGCAGAGCCCTTCTCCAAGACACAGAGACAGGTCTGCTTTTATACCTGGCACTTACCTGAGCAGCCATATGGTACCGGTCTCTGATGGGCTCAGTGCCAGCTTCTGATTCCAAACTATCTCATCATCTGGGCTTTTATTTCTTCTCTGAAAGAGTGCTGGTAGCCTGTGGGCGGCCCATAGAACCTGGAGCAGTTCCTTCCCATCCCAGGACGTGGCTCTCTGCCAGATGCCTTCAGGGAGCAGTTGCAGAGGCCCCGGCCTCCCAAAACCAGCTAGTCTAGGACAAGAAGTCTGTTTACAGTTGCCTTTGGGATTTGATTAAGAGGATGATATGCACATGACGGTGAATGGTTACGATTATTTGTTACGAAAATAAAGATGGCTTTCACATTTTTTAAAGGCCTAGTCATTGTGAAACCTTTTCTCCCCTCTCTTCTAACACTTATGACTTCATTTCTGGAGATCAAAGTAGACAGAGCTTTCGTAACTCTTCACCCTAGCATTCCCAAAACATGTGTGCATATCCAAGACTCCCTAAACTCAGGGAGTTAGACCAAGTTTGTGGACTGTAATGAATATGATGCATTTAGAACCCCAGGTCTCCTTTCTTCTCTTGTTTTGTTGAATGAATGCCTTGTTTCGCAAGAGCTGGTCATGATGCTGCTAAGAGATAGTTGAAAAGTATTTTCCATGATGTCATCTAAGCTTGTGGGGTTTTGTTTTGTTTTGTTTTGTTTTTGCTTCTCCTATATAATAGCATATCTTTTGTTTTGGTAGTTTTCTTTCCCTAGTTTTGCATGCAGCTGGATGATAGAATGTTGTTTTCTTTTCTCAGGCAAAATTGGATGCTTGGTCCTTTCCAAAGTCATTGTTAGGGTTAACTGAGCCTTAGAAAGTGCAAGAATCTGTCCTGTTATAAACAGGAGTATTCTAGGATGTACAGAAATACTCTTATTAATGACGATTTTTTATTATACGCTTTGTATCACAGATTTAGCGACTCGTTTTCTGACAGATGTGAGCTGCAGCCTGTCCTTACAAATGGCGCCAGACCTGGAGGGCTTTTAATGTAGGTGGAGGCTGAGGGACCCAGGAGTTTGCTGAGTGCCAAAAACTGGCTTTGACTCCAGTGCTGCCAAGGCAGGCACTGACATATCCCGTTGGCTCAGGAAGCATGTTACATGCTGGAGACTAACAGAAAAAATGGTAAAGTCAGCTCTCCGGGGAGCCTCCCGAGAAAGCTTTACCCTCCAGGTCCACCAGCATATTTGCCCATTTCTCTTTTTTCAGGAAAGTCTGATGGCTTTAATACTATTATTATTTCATAGAGATTGGGAAGGCCCCCGAGAGATGGGCGATTTGCTGAACTCTTTCTTCAAGGAGAAATTCCTGTGCTTGCAGTGAGAAACTCACGCTGTTGCATTCCATGCAGGGTCGGGACAGGGGAAGTAGACAGTGTCCTGCTGTGGGAGTCCTCTTCCCAGAAAGCAGGAACGGGCAAGTTACCTGTGTGCTTTTCACCTCTTAGGTTCACCAGTACTATAGCTGTCTCCCAGAGGAGAAAGTCCCTTATGTCAACAGTCCAGGAGAGAAACTGCGAATCAAGCAACTATTACACCAGCTGCCACCACATGACAATGAGGTAAGGGGCTGGGGGGACCTCAAGAAGACTTTTCCTAGAACCTTCTCTGAATTCCTACCTTTCTACAGTTAGAAGGCTGTGATCAAGGAGATCTCCAAAGAAAGACTCTGGCAATGTATTTTAGGTTTTAGCTTCCTTAATTAGAGCCAAAGGAAGCTGTCGGACACCTTCTGGAGAGTGTTACCAAAAAGCAGAATCTCATTATGGACTGGGTTTGCCTCTGAGCCTGGCACTACTAGCTATATGAGGGAAACCAAGGAGCACTAAAATTTAAAAGCTCAAGTCCAGGTTTTCTTAGTTGAAGAAGAATGAGTGAGGCTGGTTTCCTGAGCACATTAGACGATGGAGATTCCCTGGGCCAGTTCAAACCCTGCAAAACCTTCGTGACTCCTTTATTTCCCATACCATGGCATGTTAAAGGAGTGTGCACGTTGCCTCATGCTACACAGTAGCAGAAGTTATGTGTCCAGATTGCAGCTCTGAAATTCTGTGTGTTTGTCACTTAAAGTCCAATTTGCTAAGAGGATCCTTTGTATCCTTGGAAGTATGGCTTGCAGGCTGTCCTTTTTGTTCCTGAACCCAGACACATGGCACTGTAAGCAGGCTTTTCTAATGTTTGAAGATAAATTGATCATAAAGGGAAATTTGTAAATATGCTTTTAAAAGATCATCATGCTTGAGGGGTTTAGATTTGTAAACTAGAAATTAATTTTTAAATATCTTGTTTGTAAAAATAGTAATCATATAGAATTGAACTATCCACTGAACTCTGATTGCATTTTAAATAAAAACATAATTTTCAATTGAAAAAAAATTGATACATCAGCTTTCTACCAAGTGCCCCACCCATAAGCTGGATCCCAGGGTAAATGACTGAGTGCTTTTTTAGTCTTTACCTTTCTACATTTGAATTAAAAAGGATAAATCAGAAGCCACAAAAATAAATTTGAGTAAGTGTAGCTTAAACACTGAAGCAACTCCTAGAAAAAGAGCCATGATTCCCTTTCCTATTGTTTATTTCATATTTCATTAAAAATATATATAAAGAATGTTTTCTCATGCTCGCTTCGGCAGCACATATACTAAAATTGGAACGATACAGAGATTAGCATGGCCCCTGCGCAAGGATGACACGCAAATTCGTGAAGCGTTCCATATTTTTGGAAAAGAAACCAACAGAGACAAGAGGGAAGGAGGGAGGGGGTGCAGGGAAAAGGAAGGGAAGGGGAAGTCAAGGAACATATAGCAAGGACTCATGGACAAAACCAAAGGGGAAGAGTTGAGGGAGGGAGGGGGCAAGGGAAAGTGGTGGGGGGGAAGGCAGAGACAAATGTATTTGAAAAAATTAATTAATTAATTTTTTTTAAATAAAGAATGTTTTATCCTTAAAGCTAAAGAGCAAACCTTGTAACGTGATGCCCAGTTAACTAATTTGGAAGTGAAAATTCGGGTTTTGACAAGCAGAAGGGGTATGCCTTTCTTTAAAAGCATGTCCATAAAGTATCAGTAGTATAAGCATATATTCTGGGCTGCTCAGGTCCCTGTAATTCTCTCCCTGGCACATCCAAATGGAGAGTTTCTTTTTTTGTTAACTCTTTTTACATGATAGAGGGACCTGATCTGCTCTTTTCTCTTTTTAATAGTTCATTCTGTTCACCATTAACTATGGTTTCATGAAAAGAGACCTTTCAAATTCCTCCTTCCTGTTGGTGAGAATTCTTTACAAGTGACCCAGTGGACAGATTCTACCCATTTGACATGGCCCTTTTGAGAACAAAGGGTGATTCTAAAGTAAATATTTGACCATTCTTTTTTTCACCCACAGAAGACACTTTTGATATCTACCGCTGCCCTGGTTTTCAAATTGGGATGCACCAGTCTAGTTCAAAAGGTTCCTTACAACTATCTGGATGACAAAGCATCTGAGCATTTCAATTAACCTTTCTGATGCTCAGCTTACTTAAAACTAAGAAAGGCAGTGGAATTAGGACAATGTATCCCAAAATGTGGGAGATACAGGACTTTGGGTGGAGGGAGCATGGACAAGGTGGTAAGTAAGGAACCCTGTAATGAGAGAATCACTTCGTTTTAAATTGTGTGGTTGAACAATCGGGGAAATTTCAGTTTGGTGCTAGTTGGTGTATCACATTTCTTCAAATCATCCTAGTATCCACTTTGAAGTTGCAGCATTAAGATTCTGCATTTTAGGATCTCCCACAAGCAAAAGTAGCCAGCTAGAATCTAACAATGTGGTTTTGTTCTCACTATGTTTAGTTTATGGTCACTCTCTGTTTTTTGCAGGTAATGCTGATTTTCCATTTATAATCTTAATATACTTTCTAAATAAACATATTCAGGTTTTAAAATGTGAATTCATTTTAAAACAATATTAAGTAAGTAATAGTTTAAGACCATGACAAAATTCCCAAGATGTACAGACATAAGGGGAGAGATGGGAAATACTGGATCAAATGTCTTTAATTCCCTCCCGTATTTCTGTGTCTGTTTGATAAAAAGTAGCATATCTTAATTCAAGTTGATGCATTAACCAAAGCAAATAGGCGCTCTTTTCTCCTGCTTGTGGATAAGCAGGCAAAGACCTGCTTATGAAGCAACACAGATAACCTGTGAGCCAATTCTTCAGTCTCAAACCTCTGGTTCCCCATTTTCCCAATAATGTGATGGGAGAAGAGAAGCTTTGAGCCCATGGACAGCGGTTCTGGCTTGCTGGTTTGGAGCTGTCCATTGGTGTCAAGGACCATTTAAATTGGCAAAGGAGCTCCAAAGTATGAGGATCCCACAATTTGAAGATCCAAATCCATTTTAAAGGAGGAGAAAGTCCCAGATCTCGGATTGGATCTTTCTGTGGTCAGTAGAATGAGGCAGTAAGGATGAGGAGCAGGTAGAGACTTTCATCCTGCCAAGCCCTGGGCTCCAGAATTTGGAACCTTTAGTAAGCAATTTTGCCTGTCACAGTCTTATGCAAAGACTCATTTTAAACGTTCCCAAGCCTGGTGGTGTTAAAGTACAGGCCAGGATCATAAAACCAAACAGGAGCGTTTTTAATGAGAAAACTCTGAGGCTTGTGCTTCAGGAATCCTAAGGGACAAAAGCAACTCTCCCATGCCATCCTCTGTGTCTGTTCAGGTCCGATATTGCAACTCCCTGGATGAGGAAGAGAAACGGGAGCTGAAGCTCTTCAGCAACCAGAGGAAACGTGAAAACTTGGGCCGAGGGAATGTCAGGCCCTTCCCAGTCACCATGACAGGAGCTATTTGTGAACAGGTGAGTTTGGATTCTGAGGCATGAAGACACTTTGCTCTGGCTCACTTTCACTCAGTCATTCACTCCACAGTCATTTTATTTAGTGTTTCCTTTGGGCCAGGCATTGTTCTGAGATACAGCAATGAACAAAATATTAAAAGTTTGATCTTTTAATAAGGAGTCAGGACAGATAACATAAATAAACAAGATTAAAAAAAAACTACAGCAGAGAAGGTGTTAGGAAGTGCTGGGAGTGTGGGGAGGCTGCAGTTTTCATAAAGTGGCCTGGAAGCACCCACCCCCAACTTAGAAGGTGACTTCTGAGCAAAGACGAGCAAGAATTGAGAGTGAAGCATGAAGGCCTTGGGGGAGGGGCCAATGGGTAGAGGGAACAGATAGTTCAAAGGCCCTGAGGCAGGAGCATTTCATTCGTGTTCAATGAATGGCCAGTTGGCCAGTGTGGCAGAGCAGAGGCATGAAGGAGGAGGCCTTGGAGATTTATGTATCCATTGAAAAGAGTCAAGCCAAGGAATGACATATGATAGATTTCTATTTTACCATGAGTCCTTTAGAAAATGGAGTTTGCCTGGACTGTGGGTCAGCCGCTTTCTCACAATCATCCCAGGGCCAGTGACATTTAAAGGGTGGTAATTGATGGTCTCCTTGGTTTGAGGGTTCTTTAGCAAAGTGCATGAAGCCCCCTGCATTATTCCTAAGACCTCCCTGAGTTGAAGACTCTGGATTTGTTTTTTCTCCTACTCTCCTATAGGGTGCTCAGGGCATGATGGCAGAGGAAGGTTTTAAAGAAAACAGGGTGGTGGGAATCCAGCCTGCCTGCATTCACCCTGCCCCTCCTCTCAGATGCCAACAGCCTCCTGATGCTAAATGTAATTTTCCACACTTCATTGAGCCCTGCTGCTTTTTTTTTTTTACAGGCCCACCTAACTGCTTAAGCTCTAAAGGGCCCCATTCAGGTGCTGAAGATATGTGAGCTGGGTCTGTGAAGGGAAGGTGAAGTGAGAATAGTACCTCAGAGGAGATGATACCATTTGGGGCTTTTTTTTTTTTTGGATTTCAGAGAGATAGAGTAAGAAGGTTCACGTGGATGGAATGGAGACACTACTTAATAGGGGAACCAAAGGACCACAGGTTTGGTGGTGGGGTCTTCATCCTTAAGATACACCCTTGAGATGTACGTGGTCAGTTGTTAAGGTCTGAGATTTGGTGTGCTCGATTCAGGACCTCCACCTCCACCACTTTCAGATCCTTCTACTGGAGCTAGCCCGACTGAGCTCACCTAAGACAGAAGGAAGGTTGGGCATTTTGTGGGCGGATGTCAAAAACAGTACAGAATAGTGAGAAGAGCATGGAGGCAGAAAGACCTGAGTTTGACTCCCATTTCTCCCAGATGACTTTGACCATGTTACTTTTCCTCAGTTTTGTCATCTGCAAAATGGGGATAAGAAATGCCTACATCATAGGATTATGTTGAAGATTAAATGAGAATTCTGTGTTGTTAAACTAATCAAATAAGGAGCCCATTACACTGAGATGGCTCTAATACTTTGTATGGTAGCCTGCATAAGCAAATCAAAACCTAAGCCAGAATCAGTTACTAGAATCCAGGAAAGTGAAACTTAAGAACAACCAATCACAAATGCCAACTAGGCCTTCCCAAATAAGGCAACCGCTTAAGTTACAGCCAATCAAATAATTTCCATGCTTTGCTTCTGCCTCTTATCTGGAAAAACCTCTCCCTGAGCTCCACTTGGAGTGCTCCTAACCACCTTCAGTTTGGTGCTACCTAATTTGATTCAATATTTTCCCAAGTAAACTCTAGAAATTTTTAATGTACCTTAGTTTATCTGTTAACAGTATGCTACCCAGTTCTACTAATGTTAAAAAAGGAAGGCGTATTATTTTTTTTGTAACATAATGTCTTTCTTTTTTGTCTGGTCAGTCACATGAATGAGTTCCTAAAGACTGTTGAGATCTTTACTTCTTTTTCTATAAAGCATTTCAACCTATGTGAGGTCCATGATGTAGGAAAGGTTTGGAGGTTGCTTTTCTAATCTCTAGACATTGTCCCCAGAGCTCAGCCCCACACGTGGGGCTGTGAACCTCATGATGAACGCCATGGTCAGCAGAGAACCTTCCGCTGGACCTACTGCTTCACACTTTATTCCTCCCTCAAAGACCCTCAGCCCATATTGGCTTTATCCCAACACCAGCTGTAAGCATGGGTGATTAGGGATTCTGCCTTGTTACTTTCTGTATGGGGAAGGAACTTCAGAACATGGATGGGAAGACACGAGAGGGAGGGAGAAGCTGCCCTTTTCAGAGTCAGATCTTAGAAGTGGTGCCTTTTCAATCAAGACTATATAAAAAGATATTAGAGAAAGCAGGCTAAAAGCATGCTGGAAAGACTTTCAGAGAAACAGTTGAAGGTGGGCATATTTTAATGAACCCACTCCCCTATCATCTTACAGCCCCCTCTCCCCACCCTCAGCCCCCACAACCTACTCCTCCTGGTGTTAAACTTGGCTGTGCCTCTGGATGGCGGTTGGAGGATCTAAAAGATAATGAGACCTTCACTCTGTGTAAGTTTGCCTCCTACCTGCAAGCATTTTCCTTTCTTTCCCACCTTTGTGAGTTCTTATTTTCTGACTTCATCTTCATCTTAACTTGGTGGCCCTACTAAAGGAGAATGGGGGGAGGGCATGCACTTAAAGCAGGTAGCACAGGGACTAGTAGGAAAATAAGTGCTCGGTAGTCGACTATTGGTAGAGGTGGTGGTTGTTTATCACCTGTGCATGGTACTGAGCGATGGGAGCCGGTGTTCACACTGACATTTCTGTTTGCCTCACAGTGCGGTGGCCAGATTAATGGCGGGGACATCGCCGTGTTTGCCTCACGTGCTGGCCATGGTGTTTGCTGGCACCCACCGTGCTTCATATGCACTGTCTGCAATGAGCTCCTGGTGGACCTGATCTACTTCTACCAGGATGGGAAGATATACTGTGGCAGACACCATGCTGAGTGCCTGAAGCCTCGCTGTGCAGCCTGTGATGAGGTCAGTATACCCTCCATGGGGCTTGCAGCCCTGTCTATCAGGCCTCTGTTGCACAACCAGCACATCGTCTAGTGGCTGCCTGCACAGAAGAAAACCACATTCCATTCCACCTCCTTATATTAACCCTTTCCAGAAGGAAGCCGCATCCCTTCCTGGTTGCTAGCATGTCCAGGGCTGTGGCTGGCTTTACTGAACACAGCAGTCTCATGGACATCCAGGTGGAAAGGCAGTTAGTTTCCATAGTTGAGGAGACTCCTGGCATTAGGTCAGTTCAGAATGCTTAAAGGTTGGGGAGTGGGGGGTGGGGAATGGCATTGGGCAGGTTTGGATTTCAGCCGGAATCCCAGGGAGTAATCATCAGTAACAATGTACCATTTATATCTTAATAAATTCTGTTTTCTTAGCTTCGTTGGGGCAGATTGGTTTGAGAAGAGAAGAAAACTGGTAGCATTATTTAAATTTCCTGCAATATACCAAAGTTCTGGTGAGGATTCAGAAAGCAGATGGATACTCCATTTGGAGACCTCTGCCCTGCACTGTAAGAGGAACTTGAATTTGCTCCCAAAAATAAGAAAGCAGACAGAAACACAAGGCCCAGACCCTGGCACCTTCTCCCACCAGAAGCACAGCCAGGTATGATCTGTAAAATAGAAGATAGAAAACCTGGTTTAGCTTTAAAGGTTTGGAGCTTATAGCCCAATGAAAAATGTTAAGGGTTTGGAGCAGAAAGGAGAATGTTCTAAAGCTGACCACTTTTATGGGAATCATTTGGAGAAAATCTTGGACAGGGGTTTCCTCCTGCACAGAATAGAGTTTTGGTTCTATCTGACCCTGAAAACAAAGATGTGGGACTATATAAACAACATTCTGTTTTGTAGCCAGAGTTCACTATTGCATGAGCATTTTTTCCTTATAAAATACCCATGAAAGATTCACTTTTCTAGGAGGAAGTCAATCAGCCTTAACTAATTTGGATTCTCATGCTATTGGTGATATTCTAGAGAGACCCACTAGACAGATAGTTGGGAAACTGGTTTCAGGTCCAGCTCTGTAATTCTAGGAAGCCACTTTACCTTCATGCCTCAGTTTCCACATCTAAAAATGAGTATTCATGATATGTTATTTAATGACAAAGAGAATATGATGATTTAAGTGCTTTGAAATTTTTGTTTATTGAGATATAATTCACATAACATAAGGTTCGACCTTTTAAGGTGTACATGTCCAGTGATTTTTAATATACTCACAGAGTTGTGCACCCATCACTACTACCTAATCCCAGATCATTTGTATCACCCACAAAAAGGAACTCTATCTATTAGCAGAAACTTCCCTTTTCCCCCTTTGCTCAGCCCCTGGCAACCACTAATCTAATCTCTGTTTCTATGGATTTACATATTCTGGACATTTCATATAAATGGAATAATACAATAGGTGACCTTTTGTGTCTGGCTTCTTTCACTCAGCCTGATATATTCAAGGTTAATACATGTTGTAGTGTATATCAGTACTGTATTTCTTTCCAAGGCTGAATAATATTCAGTTGTGTATATCTATCACATTTTGTACAGCCATTTTTCAATTGATGGATATTTCTGTTGTTTCCACTTTTTAGCTATTATAAATGATGCTGCTATGAATATTCACATACAAGTTTTTGTATGGACACATATTTTTAATTCTCTTGAGTATATACCTAAGAGTGGAATTGCTGAGTCATATGAAAATTCCATTTAATTGTTTGAAGGAATCCAAACTTCCTTCCACAACAGCTACACCATTTTATATTCCCATATCAATAAATGAGGATTCCAGTCTCCCCACATTCTTCTTAACACTTATTGACAGTCTTTTTTACTATAGTCATCTTAGTTAGTGAAAAGTGGTTTTGATTTGCACATCCTTAATAACTAATAATACTGAGCATCTTTTCATGTGTTTATTGGCTGTTGGTATATTTTTCTTTTTTGAAGAAGTATCTGCTCAAATCCTTGTCTCATGTTTTCAATTGGGTGATTATTCTTTTCACTGTGGAATTGTTACTATTATTTATACATTCTGGATACTAGTTCCTTATCAGGTACTTGATTTGCAATTATATTCTCATATTTTCTGGTTATATTTTCACTTTCTGGGTGATGTCCCTTGGAACACAAAAGTATTTAACTTATATGAAGTCCAATTTATTTTTTTCTTTTGTTTCTTACACTTTTAGTGTGTCATATCTAAGAAACCATTACCTGACCCAAGGTCATGAAATTTACACTTGTATTTTTTCTTCTTAGCATTTTATAGTTTTTCACTCTTCAGGTCTTTGATCCCCTTTGAGTGCCTTTTAGTGTATGGTGTGAGATATGGGTTCTGATTCATTCGTTTGCATGTGGCTATCCAGTTGTCCCAGTCCCGTTTGTTGAAGAGAGTATTCTTTCCCCATTGAATGTCCTTGGCACCCGTATTGATAATCAATTAGCCATAAATGTTTGGTTTATTTCTGTACTTTCAATTCTAGTTTATTGATTTACGTGTCTGGTCTTATCCCAGTACCACTCTGCCTTGATTGCTATAGTTTGTAGTGAGCTTCTGAATCCATGCTTTGAAATTTAAAAACTCTGTATTAAAGGTCAAACCACAAATGCTTATGAGGGCCAGCAGACAGTGTACATGAAGGTGGCTCATGTTAAGGCAACAGTGAGTGGTGAAGTGCATGACCAAACTGGAGAACTCACCGCCCATGTGAGAGCAGCAGCCCCTCCTCAGCTTGAGCTACTGTGGCCGCGCAGGAATGTATACTGAGTGTTGCGAAATATATATTTGAAAGAGAAACCAGGATTCCAGGTGTTTATATGACATTTCTAATTTTTAAAAAAATATTGTGTATAGGCCAAATAAAACTGATATATGTGTTCGAAGTGCCCATGGGCTGTCAGTTTTTGGTCCTGCCTTATGTTCTTCATAGTAGAATACTCTTTCTCTTGTTAAAATGTGATGAAATTAATTATTGGCCAGGCCAGAAACCATGTTTAATTGTAATTTAGGCAAATCCAAATGCAGGAGCTGATTTAAATAAAAAATGAACATATACATATCAAATTTAATTTAATAATTTGTGGGCAGGACCTGCTCTCCCACTCTTCTAGTGTGTGGAGCCCCTAGCTTTTCTCATTTAAAATGCATTCTTGTGGCTGGTCCCTAACCATTTGGCTTCCCATCTCCAGATCATCTTTGCTGACGAATGCACTGAAGCTGAGGGGCGGCACTGGCACATGAAACACTTCTGCTGCTTCGAGTGTGAGACAGTGCTGGGTGGCCAGCGGTACATCATGAAGGAGGGAAGGCCCTACTGTTGCCACTGCTTCGAGTCCTTGTATGCAGAATATTGTGACACCTGTGCCCAACACATAGGTGAGGCAACGCTGGGGCTCAGCTTGGTCCTTCTAGGACTGGACTCCCATTGTGTCTGGTGTAGTTATAATCTCTTTGGTCGCAAATGATAGAAACCCTATTCATACTAGCTTAAGTGAAAAAGGGAATATCGTGGCTTACATTGCCAGAAAAGCCAAGGAATATGTTGGCTTCAGTCAGGGATGGATCAAGGGTTCAAACAAAGTCTGGTGGTTTTTTTTCTTTTGTGTCTTAGTTCAGCTTGCTCAATAGAAGCTCAGTTCAGCTTCTATTGGCATCATTTGGAAGCAAGCTGTCTTTCCAGGGTGGCCAAGATGACTGTCCAATTATACAGTCTTAGCACTTGTGTTCTATAAAGGAGTAGGGCTATGTTTCTTCCAGTATACAAGTGAGATTCTCTGTATAGGAACCCCATAGACCCTGGTTTGGTCATTGTTCTGCCCTAGAAACAAGAGGATAAGGGATTACTAGATTCCTGCTGGTCTGCCTGAGTCATAGGCCCACCCCCTAGGTGGGGCTATGCGATGTACAGACCCACTACCAATGAGCCATCCTTTAAAAAGAAAAAAAATTGTCAGTGATAAATATCTGTTAAGACCAGCAGCCTGGTCTTCCTGTGGTTTGTGCAATTCCAAGAAATGTGCTCAGAAGCCGCCAGCTTCTTACCTGCCATGAGTAGATGTGGAGATAGTCTGGGAGCCCATTTTGCCCCACATCAAAAATTTTATCGGGAATAAAATGAAGTGGCTTTCTTTCCCTGGTTCATCAGAAGTAAAGTAGTCAAATGAAAAATTAGCTAGCAATTTGGAGGGTTTTGTGTATTGACAAAAATCACAGCTTTTTGGACAAGGCACCTACGTGTGCTCTGTGGTCCTTCGTTGTTGGACGTCCATTCCAACTCCCTGCTTCTGTGAGGCCTTTCTGGGCTGGAGGCTTTGAGGCCCAGGATTAAGCATTGCTCTGCTGTTCTTTGTCCAGCAGCATCCCCTTCTGTGGCCTTGAGTGATGCATGGATTCCCTTTCCCAACCCCTAAACACCTCACTGTCTCGTGACCTGATGCCTCAACCAAGAATCCAACAGCTTTTGTTCTCACAAGGTCAAAATAGTCAAAAAGATAAGCTTTCCTTTATGGTAAGAGTTAGGGAATGGGGACCTCAACTTGGACAAGTGCCTGGGCTGTGAGGAAGGGCAAGGGTGGGACACTGTCAGGAAGACGGTGCACCTTACCTACCCAACACTGCTTACTCTGGATTCTGGATCTGCATGTTGGTGCTTGCTTGGATGGGTTGGGTTGAGTTGAGTATACAGAAAACTTGTAGCAATGATATCCCCTTCTCGTTAGTATTTCTATTTTTTCTGCCCCATTCTATTGAGACTACACTCCAGAAACTGCCACTTAGAATTTTTGCTCAGCAGCACGGAAGAGAAAAAATCTGACTGTCACCACCTCATGTACACTTCAGAAAGCCCCTGTTTTCTTCTTTCCTGCTTCTTCTAGGTATCCAAGAACAGTGACTGGCATTTCCTCTCCTTTCCTCTTAAATCCATAAAAAGGCATCCATGTTTTACCAGAAAAGAGGACCTCTGTGGCCTGCAGAATTATCACTGCTGCAATTCAAATGCTCTCCCTGATTTTTTTTGCTCTAAATCCACTTTTCTGTAAAACATAATTTCCTGCGACAATGAAAGGGTGCGCTCTGTGTATCATACATACCAGTCTCTGGCTGCTTTGCTCTGACGATATTCTACAAATATTCCATATTTATATAGCTGCTCAGAACAGGCCCTGAATCAGGCAGCTGTTGCTAGGGCAACAGTACTTTTGCCTGTGCACAGCAAACAGTCCTATAAACAGACAGCAGCTTATAACAGCAGTAGACATATCTACCCTCTGAGAAGTACTTAAAGGGCTTGCAGTGGCAGGGGGCGGGGTGGCGGCGGGGGGTGGGGGAAGCACTTACATGTGGACGAGCAGAGCCTTTTTTCCAGATGTTTAGAGTTCAGGAGCAGTTCAGAGCACCATCTGACATCGCTGATGTTTATCAGGGACCGTGTTCTGCTGCGCGCTGAGCCACTTGGTAACACCCCTCCTTCTCCACTCCCCATGGAGCCCAACTGGTTAGGAGGCCTCTAGCCTCAAAACTAGGCCCCTGCTGCAGATCTGTGTATCTGAGCATGTTTCCTTGCAGAAGCACCTAGAATCAGCCAAAGAAGCTAGAGGAGGACAGGCCATAGGAACTGGCCTTCCTAAGTACCTGAGACAGGGAGTGGGGAGGCTGCGGCTGCTGGGCATCTGTGTGAGTAGGAGCTCACAGTAAGGACCCGAGACAGCTGGGAGGTCAGCAGGAGCTCCCTGGAGGAGATTGGAGAGAGAGAGAAAGGGGTGAAGACCAAGCCAGCCTCAGAGTTCTCTCCTGGCCCTCATCCAGGCAGTGTCCCTCAGAGTATAGAGGGAGACAGGTATTAATTCCTAATAAAAACACAAGAAGGGCCACCTAAATAAAAATAGCATTTTAACTACTTAAAAAAAAAAAAAAGAGGAAAAGCGATCAGAATAGTTACAGGCACAGGTCCAAGCATTATCTGCATATTAAGTCAGTTAATCCTCACAACAACCCTATGAGTAAGTACTACAATTATCCCTATTTTACTGTGGTGGAGACCGAGGCATAGAGAGATAAAGCCACTTGCCTAGGGTCACACAGCCAGATAGGAGCAGAACCAAGATTTGAACCTAAGCTGATGGGCTTTACCATCTTTACAACCAGCTGGAATGGCAGGGGACTGGGATTTGAACCTGTGTTAGTCTGAGTCCTGAAGCCTCACTTTTAACTGCTAGAGAGTTCTGTCTCCAGGGCTGCCCGCCCCTGCTCCTGCCAGGAGCCAGGGAATAAGTGTGAAAGGAGCCACAGGTCTGGGTTGGCTGTCTCTAGCCTGCCCCAGTCAGTTCTCACACCTGCTGGGAATGCTGTGCTGAATGAAAGTGAGTTGACTCAGTGTCCCTTTCCCCTTGGCGTGGCCTTTGCGGCTGCTCCTGTCCCTCTAAAAATCCCCTCTTAGTTCCTCGGGCCTGACTACTAATGCTGCTCTCTCCCTGGGCTCCAGGGATGGAAAGGTAACTGGGAAGGACACAGACAGGGCCAGGAGAGGCTGCTCTGCTGTTTGCCTTTGTTCTTACCCTTATCTTTTTCTCTTAGTTTTTTGTTCACTGCTTCTCAGGACAAGTCTCTGAAAGTTATTTCTAGAAGGTCCAGGCTCAGGATTCTCAACCACTAAAGGTGAAGGGTCCTGTCAGTGCTGCCTTTCTGGAAGGATTTTCATTGGCAGACACCAGGAGTCCTGCACAGGTCCCATTCCCTCCCGCAGTAATTGTGGGATGGCACTCTCAGTGGGCTGCCCCCTCAGGATGGGGCCCCAATAGCATCTGGCTTTCATTCTGACAGTTGAGAAACTATCAAAAGAGAGCCTCCCTGAGTCACTATCTTAGCAACAGTCCCGGGTGACGCCTCTTGGCCTGGTGCAGGTTACATGCCCTCCCTTGAACCAATCACTTGGCTGGGAGATACATTTTTATACTGGCCAGTGCTGGGTCTAGGTGTCACTTAAGCCCTGCCCAAAGCCCCTGGACCAAGGGTAGCAGGGAGATGGTACCTCTCAGGGAGACTAAGTCCCATAACCAGAAGAAGGCAGAAGGGACTCTGAGAAGCAAGTGCAGCGGGACCTGTGGGAGGTTCTCGTACAGGTGTAATGAGGTTCTATAAACCAGGCACAACCCTGGCTTTGGGATGAAATGTGTTTCTCCCTTTCCTGAAGAAGTTGAAGGGTATGGATGCTTATGGAAGAGCAATTCATTTGACAAACCATGTCCAACTTTTTCCTTATCAAGAGCAGATTTTTCCTTACCAAGAACTGAAATCCACGTTTTTCTTTTCCTCTGAGCTTCTACAGTTATTACCCTTTGAAATGGGGTACACTGGTGGTGGGGTTCATCTCACCCACCTATTCGACATTTGAAGAGCCCCTACAATGCACCAGGCCACGTTCCTGGGATACCAAAGAAACCCAATGGCCTTGTCCTCACAGAGTGTCATGTTTAAGTGGGAGAGAGAACTAATCAACAGGATGCATATACTCTTATGTAACAGTCCAATGTCAAGTGGTACTAATGCTATAAAGAAAAATGCAGCAGGTGTGGGTGGAGAGTGATAGAGAGCATGTTAGTAGGGTGGATAAGACAGCTTCCCCAAGGAGCTGCCTTTTGATCAGACCCCTAAGTAGAGTGAAGGAGGCAATGTCAGTGTCATGGTGAGGAGCAAGACTCCCTGGACACAGATCTCATCTGTGATTTCCAGCTGTTTTACATGAGACATGTTATTTAACCTCCTGTGCCTCTGTTTCCTCATCTGGAAAATGGAAATAATATTAGGAACCTCTCTCATACAGTGGAGGGGTTAGGTTAGTTTACACATATCCAAAGTACTTGTGATACGTTGGTATCATTATTGCTGTTGTCTGGAGGAGTGTGTCCCAGGCAGAAGGATTCATGGGCAGGATACGTGGATCTAGTTTCTCAGAGCCAATGAATTAAGAAGGAGATAACTATTACAGCAAGGAGTTGCTCATAATAGGACACAAATATCATTTCCTTGAGGGCTTGATCACTGACCTAATGACATTGTATTCTGCTACATCTGGAACCCTGAGCCACACCAGCAGGCCGCATGTTTCACAACGTAATGCAGTAGTTGGAGCAACCTGTCAGCCCCTTCCATGTGTCTTCTTCCCTCAGGGATCGACCAAGGCCAAATGACGTACGATGGCCAGCACTGGCATGCCACTGAGACCTGCTTCTGTTGTGCTCACTGCAAGAAATCCCTCCTCGGGCGGCCGTTCCTCCCAAAACAGGGCCAGATATTCTGCTCACGGGCCTGCAGTGCTGGGGAGGACCCCAACGGCTCGGACTCATCCGATTCAGCCTTCCAGAATGCCAGGGCCAAGGAGTCCCGGCGCAGCGCCAAAATTGGCAAGAACAAGGGCAAGACGGAGGAGCCCGTGCTGAACCAGCACAGCCAGCTGCAGGTGAGTTCCAACCGGCTGTCCGCTGACGTGGACCCCCTGTCGCTGCAGATGGACCTGCTCAGCCTGGCCAGCCAGACACCCAGCCTCAACCGGGACCCCATCTGGAGGAGCCGGGACGAGCCCTTTCATTACGGGAACAAGATGGAACAGAACCAGCCCCAGAGCCCCCTGCAGCTGCTCAGCCAGTGCAACATCAGAACTTCCTATAGCCCAGGAGGGCAGGGGGCTGGGGCCCAGCCAGACATGTGGGCCAAGCACTTCAGCAATCCTAAAAGGAGCTCATCCCTGGCCCTGAAGGGGCATGGCGGCAGCTTCATCAAGGAATGCCGAGAAGACTACTACCCAGGAAGGCTGAGATCCCAGGAGAGCTACAGCGATATGTCCAGTCAGAGCTTTAGTGAAACTCGCGGCAGCATCCAAGTCCCCAAATATGAGGAGGAGGAGGAGGAGGAAGGGGGCATGTCCACTCAGCAGTGTCGGACCCGTCATCCACTCAGTTCCCTGAAATACACTGAGGACATGACGCCCACGGAGCAGACCCCTCGGGGCTCCATGGAATCGCTGGCCCTGTCTAATGCAACAGGTAGGTTCTCCAGCAGTCAGACAGCGTGGGGAGATCTTGGGTGACCTGATGCCGAGCCTCACGGTTTTCATGTTGTTCCTGCCACATGCCCTCCTGCAGGTCACTGGGGAAGGTGCACCTAAACATCAGATGGCTTCTTTGATTGGATTCCCTATACGCAGAGCCTGAGACAGTCATTTAGGTGCCTGTGAAGTGTTGAGGGAGTGCTTCCAGGATGGGGTAGGGGGAGGAGCCCTGTGAAGGATGTTGTCTGGACAGAAGCGCAGCTTCAGCCCAACCTCAGAGAGTCTCTGGAGGATGTTACCCTACACAGTTGGTTCCCTCTTATGGCAAATGGGCTGACTTTTGGCACCATCATGTCAGTCAGTCATTGGCCTTGGGCTGCTGGTGAGCAACTGGGGGACAAGGCTGTGGATGTGGGGATGGGGCAAGGCAGCTCCTGTCAGCCAAAGGCAACATTCAGGAAAAGGGGCAGCTGTGAGCTAGAGGCAGTGCTAACAAAACCAGGTGCTGCCTGGGGCACCAACGCATCTGCAACAGCTTCCAAGGCTGTTCCAGGCGCCGGTATCTCATTAGGGAGCTGGTCTTAATGTGCAGATAAAGACAAAAGAGAGAGAGAATGAGAATCTGATGTCCAGCCTCTCCAGGCAGATTGTCTAGCTGATTTGTGTACATGTGAAGATGTGTCGATGTTCTCTAGGGTGGCACTACTGAAAGAGTCATCTGAGGATCAGGGCTGGCCACGGTCCACAGCCCGATGAGTACTAAAAGGACAATGTTTAGGGACTCTGAGAGCAATTTGACAATAGTCAAGTGCATGTTCATTGGTTTCACTTATTGGTCTAGGTACAGACCAGCAAGGGTGTTGTAGAACCCGTGGGTGAGTTGTATGTGGCATTGTTGTGTATCGGTCACATTCGGGATGGCACATACCAGTCCACAATGGATTAAAAATAAACTGGTCCTTCACCGAGGATAGCTTCAGAAGTACTGCTCTAAGATGCACTAAGTGTATCTGCGCCTCACAGGCTAAACCTCTGAGGACGGAGACCACCTCTACCCCATACCACAGGGATCCCATAGTCAAATGTGTCTGGGTGGAGATTATGGTAAAGTAATGCCTGTCAGCCCCATCTAGAGGGGACAGCCATTCTCAGCTCCAGCTGCATGTTGCCACTTACAGGGTTATTTATTCATTAACTAACAGTGATATAGTTTTAACCATGTGCCAAACATTGTTCTAAGCACTTTGTAAATATTAATTCAGTTGAATCATCACAACCCTATCAAAGAGGAAGGCTATTAAATCCTCACTTCAGAGTTGAAGAAACTGAAGCACAGAGAGTCTGGAAAACATGACCTAGCTTTTAAAAGGTGGAGAAGGGATTTGCATGACCCCAGAGCAATTCTTTTAATCATACCAGCCTGCACCCTAATATGAATCCATGCTGTCAAATCTCCCACTTGTTTCAGACAAGTTTAAAATGTGTGTTTTTTTAAGATGTGAAATCTCTGTAAACTCTCTAATAAGCAGAACACATCTCTGAGTTGCAGGATGTCTGTCTGTACAGTGTTTTTAACTGTCATCCCCCTCAGATGCTTTCACATGTGTTCTCACCTGTCCTAGAGGACAGAGAGGAGATATCCCCTACCCCTATGTTTCAGATGGGGGAAAAAAAAAATGAGGCCTTGGTGACTAAGCACCTTGCCTAGCAATTAGTGCAGAGTGATGACTATCTGGCCTCCAGCCCAGTCTGTACTAGTCTCCAAAGATTTACCGTATGTGCTATAATTAATTATTTAAGAGGCAGGAGATAAATAAGTAATTTAGCCTCTGAAGCAGTTTCCCAAAGCTAGACCACCTGTATTGGAATTGTTGGCAGCTTGATTCAAACACAGACTCCAGGGCCTCCCCTAGGCACCCCTGCCTCAGGCCCTGTGGAGGTGAGCTCAGGAACCTGCATTTCAAACACCTCCCTGCTGATACTGATGCAAGTCCTGTCTGAGGAATATTAATACTGGGTTTCGCCTGTTTTGTTGTTGTTGTTTGGGGGGGGCGGGGTTTGTTTTTTTGCCCTCACACTGTGACTTGTGAGGAAATCAGGACATCTGGGGGTTGGGGAATGTTGAAAAGGCCTCGTGGGTACATTTGAAGAACATATAGTCTCTAATCTTGAGAAAGAGGCAGAGACTTTATCCCCATGATTTTCTATGGCTCTGGGGGCAAAACAACTAATGCCCCCTGCCTCTGAGGTTTTTGGAAAGCAGTGTGAGCCACATCAGATACAGCCGAGAAAAATTCCTCAGAGCAGCACTATCTAATGTGGTAGCCACTAGCCATCTGTGACTATTGAAATTTGAATTAATGAAAATTAAAGAAATAAAAATTTCAGGCCATCAGCTGCACTTGCCAAATTTTAAGTGCTCAACAGCAGTGAACTAGATATCAAATTTTTGTGTTTTTTTAATCAATTTAGATTTCAATAGCCACATGTAGCTAGCAGCTACCCTGTTGCACAGCACAGATTAGGGAAGTGAGCAGTTAGGATGGGCATGATTTTAACCTCATCATTAGTGTCTTTAGATGTTCTCATAGGAGCACTGGTTTTTCAGATGCTCAGTTAACTGATGGTTTGGAGTACCAGTTATGGAGTCACTCACTAGCTTGAAATTCAGCCTTCACCACTTAAGAGTTATGTGACCTTGAATAAATCACTTAAATTCTGTTAGGTTCCATTTCTTCATCCATGGAATCTTGTAGGGTTTTTTATGAGAATGCATTTAAACTTCTTAATATAGTTCTGGACACATATGACCCTCTAAATAGTTACCTGATGCTTTTTATTATTATTATTTCTCTCTCATCTCAAACATACTAGTGCATAATTTTGGCCTCCATGAATTGTTTAGCTACTGACATCTCCTGGCGTCCACTAGTTGTGCAGGCTTGCATTTATTCTTCAGGTTTGCAAGTGTTCTGGTGGGCTCTCTCCTTCCTAACCAATCTGAGAAGAGCATGAGAAACAGGGAAGTAAAGAAATCCACTTTATGTTCCTCTGTTCCCACGGACCTGTCGAACACAATAGCATAGAAGACACAATACCATTGAAGAAAGATTGGAGCTAATATTTGAAACACTGTTTTACTGTTTGTCACCAGAACAAACCCTAAAAAGCCTTTCTCATCCAATGCCACGCAGAACATACACCAAGGACATGGTGTTGACTAGACTTGGGGAGTCAGTCCTTTTGCTGCCAACTCTTACTGTTGCATTTAAATTTTGCTAAAAACAACTCAATAGTCTTTTGAAAAGATAGTGTTCTGAACTGTCTGTGTATCTTTAAATCCTAGAATCTCAGTCTATGAGTAACAGATACGTGTCACAAAAGGCTTAGTCAAAACACCTTGATCCTTTGGTGAAAGCTAGATTTCAGGATAATGGATTTCTTTTCCCCCATGGTCAGCAACTTATCCTATTGAGTAAGTCTGTAGTGTTTAATTTGGCACAAGCGTGAACTTTCTGTGGGCACCATTTTTTCTTAGAACAGATCTAGAAAAACAGATCACCCCAGTGGCTTGCCAGCCTCAGATGTGGGCTGCAGCGCCTCCCGATTTGGTTAGAACTGGGAGTGTCCCATCCTCCTTGGAAAACACAGTCCATCCCTTATGCTCACGGGGAGTGAGTCAGTCAGGCACAGTCACCATGTACGCCAGCGCCATGTGGAGCCTTTGCAGAAGTTCTTTACCCTGCCCTAAATGTGACTCTAAAGCAGCTAGCAGCCTAGATGATCACAGCATTCAAAATAGTAATAACAGCATCAGCTAATGTGATTGGGTGTTTATCATGCACTAGGTATAGTTTTAAGCACCTTATGTGAACTAACTCACAACAACCCTACAAGGTAGATAGAGCTGTTAGTCCCAATTTACAGGTGACATAAGTGAGACACGGGCCACACAGGTTGGAAGAATAGGAGGAGGATTCAAACGTAGGTATTCTAGCTCCAGATCCTGTGCCCTTAGCCATGATGCCATAGCAGAGGTAGGTGATGATGGTGACAATAACTGATGATAATCATAATAGACCACTGACTGTGAACCTGATGTGCTAATAACTTCCTGTATAGCATCACTTGAAAACCTCCCAACAACACTGTGAGATAAGTGATTTATTATGCCCATTTTACAGGTGAGTACAATAAATTCAAAGAAGTTGTCACCTCCCCATAGTCAACTCTCTGGTATACATCCTCATAGGAAAGGCCATGATCACAGGAGATGTGCACCATGATTCAGTCTAAAGGGACAAGGACTCCTTTCCCTGTGGCAGCCAGTTTGTTGATGTGTCCGTGTGGCTCATGCAGGGATCAAGGGAAGCATGAGAGCACAAACGTCAAGTAAGAGCTGAACAGCAGGAGGCAACTGGCAGTCCCGGATGAGGTGCCCAGGTCAGAGGGAGGAAAGACAAAGGAGACAGGTGCCAATCCAGGGGTTGGCCCCAGGCAGGGGGCACTGATGGAGAGGAGACTATGTCTGGAATGCAAGTTAGGGTCAGAGTTCAAGTCACAAACTGGGGCCAGGTACACAGTAGACTTGGAGTTAGGACCTGTTGCTGCAAGCAGAGGCCACATCACTGGACAGCTGGAGATTGTCAGCTGATCCCTGGAGAAGGGCCCTGGTATGGAAGATGAGGCTGAGAATGTGGCTATGCCTTGAGGATCAGCCAGATTCTGTAAGGAGTGGTTGGGTCAGGAAGGACTAGCATCTGTAAGGAGGGAATGCAGGTGTGTATAAGAATGAGGGAAAGAGAAAGATGGTTTCTATTCATTCATTCATTCATTCATTCATTCAGTTGGCCGTCAAATGTGACTTGAGTGCCTACCCTGTGAATAACAGCAGAATGAAAGAGTTGGAAATTAGACTCTCCATTTAGTACCTAAGTAACGTTGGGCAGCTAGCTTATCTATTCTGTGACTCAGTGTCCTCATCTTTGAAATGGAATGACAAGAGTACCTTGTAGGTTTGTTGTGGGAATTAAATGAGTTAACCCATATAAAGAATTTAGGATGGTGCCTAATACCCTCTAACTGTTCCGTGAATACTAACTGTTACTTCTATTAGTTTGTGCCACAGCCTGTGCAAAATATGGTGGGTGCATTGTGCTGAGCCGAAGTAGACATGGGCCTTGACCTCCTGTACCTCACAGTCCAGTGGAGGTTAACAGATCGTAACAATCTAGTTGTATAATATATAATTGCATCTGTGGTAAATGTGGGGCTAGGAGGGTATACGAAGAGGGGTATGGCCAAGTCAGGGAGGTCAGATACGGCATCCTGAAAAAGTGATGCTTTAAGGGATCACGGAAGGAGCATTCCAGGCAGCAAGAGCAGCATATGCAAAGAACCTGTGGTAGCAAGAATAAAGAACTGAAAGGAGGCCCCATGGCTGAGTGGAGCACAGAGAGCAATAAAGCTGAGAAGAACAGCACAGGTTAGATGGTGGAGAAACATTCAGGATATTATAAGTGTTTGAGTCTTTTCACTAAGGATAATGGAAAGCCCTTGAAGTTTCAAGACAAACAGGGAGGGGAAGTAACACTATCAGATTTGCTTTTTTAAAAGATGGCTCCATCTGCTCTGTGAGGAATTGATTGGAAGAGGGCAAGTCCTGATACAGGGAGACCCATTAGCAGGCAGTTCAAGACTGCAGCCCACAGAAAAGGTGAAGATGGCAGCGCCCAACATGTTAACAGAGTGAAGACTGAAATAAGAGGATGATGGTGACTTAGGAGAGGAAATTCACAGAGACTCCCAGTGCCCCTGAGGGAAGGGTGCTGTGAGAAAGGAGAAGATGAATTTGAAAACATAGAAATGGATAAAAGTTTGCCTACTTTGTGATTTTTGACCCAGGCCAGCATCTGCTGAAAGTACACATGTCATTGACCTGGATATGCAGAGACATAGCAGGAACATAAGTCTGAAAGGGCCTGATGCCGACTTGGCACCATTTTGCATTGTTGTGGCATGTCCACACCTTTAACACTCATCATCTACACACCTTGACAAGGGAAACTTGATTGTGCAACACCAAGATGCACTGTTTGCTGGGGGGGTTGGGGAGCTTTCAGTGTTGCTAGCAAAGTGGGAAAGAATGAGGAAACAGCTGTATAGGGATCTGGATCAGCTCACTTCACCATGAATGTCTGAAATGGCTTTTAATCCTTGGAATGCAAAACAGTTCTATATTTAACTGGGGGCAGGAACACTTCTGTTCTACATAACTTGTATATCCATGTCCTCTAACCCAATTTCTTTATTTAAACTGTTGGTTGAGTGGCCACACTCAGACCTTGTTCACTCCCACCACTGGGGAAGGTGTTCAGCCCAGTCTAGTTTTACACATTTGAGAATCTCCCATTCACCTTAAGTCCTGTCAGTTGGCCCCAGGGCCAGCCTGGGAACTACCTTGCAAATGCATAAAGATTGTTTTCGTTCACAGGAATTACGGAACTCTTGTTTGCAAGTGTTAGAATCCCAACTCCAACTTGTGTAAACAAATACTGATATTTTTTAAATCAAGTAACTACTACATTCACAGGTTTTTGGTTACAGGTGTCATCAGGACTCAGCTTCCTGCTTCCTCACACTGGCTTCCTTCTCAGGCAGGTTCTCCACAAGGGCAGCAGAGGTGGTTCTCAGCACCTCCCGGCTAATATTCCTTAGTATGAGGGTGAACGGGAACTGCTCTTTCTTACTAGTCTCACCAGAAGTCTCAGAATGAACTCACCTTTGCTTGACTTGGGTGACCTAACGATTATTAAACTTATTCTTGTGTCAGGGGGCAGGGGGTGATTACTCTTATTGGCCAGGCCTGGGTCACATGCCCATCCTGGGAACCAGTCAGGGGAGTCAGGGCCAAAAAACTGCAGGGATTGAGAATGGAGATCGGGGGTACTACTCAAAGGGAAACGAAGGTAGTATCTTCAAAGCAAGAGGGACTGTGCTGCAAGGAGGTAAAAACCGCACATGTCTGCTACTGAACTGTAGGTATCCCACCCATTTGTGGCTGAATCCCCTGACCTGGTTCCTTCCTCCAGAAGCCCCACCATTTGAACTTGACGTCAAATGTGCGCTATGTATGGTAGCCTTGGTTTTCTAGAGTCAAAGCCCTGGCCTTGGGGCATGTTCCTGTGGTGACTTTAATGGAGAGATTTCAGACCACAAGGAGATATTTTGGAGGATCAGGTTGGACAGATCCCAGCTGTCTCCAGTCAGTGTTGAGGATGCAAATAAGGAATACCTTCTGACTGGTCCCACAGGGTAACTTCCTCTGTGTTCCTCAAGGAAGCCGCGCCATCTTGTGAGCGTTTCATGGCTCTGAACCATGCTCACAAGAGTCAGGGAAAACCAGAAGAGTGAAAATCATAGGAGAAGCTGTTTGTGCATCACTTCTTTCCCTGGGCTCATTTCCTGGTGTGTGGGGAAGCAGAGGACGTTCTCAAAACCAGGTAGGAGAGACAGAACACAGTGGACAGACAAGACAGAGTCCAGCCCAGGTGGCTGTGCACTCCTGCCACTTGTCATGGTCTCACAGACATTTTCTGGGTCCAGAGAAAATTTTCCAGTGTCCTGGTTTTTGATAATCATTCAGGAGGCTTATTTATAACCTCCTTGGTTGTGAGCAGTCATCTGTGCCCAGAGTAAGTAACCATGGTTGCTGACAGGAGAGAAAAGATTGCTGATTTTATTCATTCTATCACTGAAAAGGCAACACTGGCAAAATGGGGCCAAAGTGGAGGCTGGTGGGTCATGAGCCCTTTAGACTGGTGAAAGATTATTTAGAGTAGATTTTAAAAGATTGTATGTAAAGTACTCTTAAAACCTTTGAATTTGGAGATCTCTTAAAAAGAAATGAGAGCACTCTTGACCACTGCATGATTTTTTTTTTTTAAATATTGGCAGTTGGGAAAATGTAGAAGAGAAAAATTGAGAGAAAATATAGAGGCAGGGAAAGTATATCCAAACTCTCACCACTTGACTAGTGTTAATATTTTGGTGTATTTTCAAGTTTTATTCTCTATGTCCTGGTGAGGTTTTTTTCTGAATTGTGAACATACTGAATATTTTCCCTCCTGAATTTCTTCATTTGCATTCTATCCTCAGATTATTTTCATACCTTTGATAACCATCATTTTAATAACTGTAACAACGTTCAGTTGAATGGATGTTACCACAGCTCTCAAACTGGACATTTATACAGTTTCCAAATTAATTTGTGTTTAAATCTTGATTTCCTTTGACTTCTTCAACAAAATGTCATTTTTTACTCTACCTTTCCTTATAAACATAACCAAACCTTCTAAATATTTTGGCTCAATGGCTATCAGGTCCTTGACCACCTCAACTTGGCCACTTGGAAGAGCATCTTTGGCATCTCCTCCACAAAGTGTTCTGGTGGTGTGTGAGCCCCATCAGCAGTTCTGCAAACTACCACCTGTCTTAACTGCCCTTCAATCCACTCATGAGAGGTCTCCCAGAACACTGGAAAATTTGTGATTAAAACCATGTACAAGCCACCTGGAGCCAGCTTTTAGGAGTGTATTTCTCCATGTGAACAGTCACCCATTCACTCCATCAGTTAGAATAATCCAGGGACCACCTGCATTGTATTCATCTGGGATGCTTGTCAAAAATGCAGATTCTTGGGCCCCATCCCAGATTCATAAACAGAATCAGGTCTCAGACCTGGGACTTAGCATTTCTAACAAGTGTACCCTGAGATCTCTTAGGCCCGCTAAGTCTAAGGGACACTAGGTTCCTCACCTTATATTACCTGAGTGATCAACCATACTTATCTCATCTGTGGTTAGAACTTTCATCTCTCTTTGCTCTGAGTCCAGACTCCTGTTTAGAAAAAAGAAAAACTAGATTATGCTTGTTCTGAAGAGCTCTGAAGATGTTCCTGACATCAAATAGCTCTCAGTGTACTAAATAGCATCTTATTGAGTTAAGAGCATATTATCTGACATATATGGTTGGTGTATTCCTTAATTATATAATATTGATAAAGTACAAAAAAGGGTAACGCTTGTCAAGTGGCTTTGGTATTGTTACTGAATGCATTAGAAAATGTGGACAGCAAAACACTTTAATCTTTAAGTAAGGCATATTTCAGTTCTGAATCAATCTGAAAATCAAAAAGCATGAAACCAAAGTTTCATAAGGATTTGAGGTAGCTTGGCGTGTTTGTTTAATCTAGAATAATTTTTACCAGCTCTCCTCAATTTTTTACCATGATCATGTTGAGCACACAGATAGCTGGCTGTGTGTGTGCATGCATGTGTGTTTTCCTAGCCCTGTTCTGCCAGGTATGTTCTCTAGGCTGGCCTTCCCAAATCAAAACCAAACCATGACATGTTTCTGGGAGGAAGCTGTCACAAATCAGGCCATGCCAACAGGTGGGGTACCAACTAAAAGATAAAGTCTTTATTTTACAACACAAAACTGTTAAGAAAAATCCTAGCATTTTCTTTGCTATAAAAACTTTGACAGCTTAAAAATGTCATGCTGAATTCCACATCCACTTGGCCAAAGTGGGCATACCTCCCCCATTCTTTTTCTCTGTTCCAGAAAATAGCCCTTGTAAACTCTCGGCTACCCAGGGATTTGGTGTTCCAGTTTGCAGGTTATCCAGCTCCTGTCTTCTCTTTTCTCTCATATTTTTCTCATGTACAAGGAATGGGGGCAAAAATGAGTTCATTTTGCTCCTTACACAAAGGCATAGAAACTATCCTTCTGTGCATTTCTGTTCTCTGGGTCTTTTCTTGCAGCAAACCCTTGATTCAGCTATGGACAGTATAAGGCATTCTTGCTTCTTGGAGTCAGTTGTCCTGCCCAGTCAGGTCTGTCTCCCTGAGGGTGTTATCAGTCCAAGGACACCTGCGGGGACTTCTGATTCTGACGTGCTTTTGCCGAGCGTCCCTGGCAGCGATTCTATACTACCTAGCAGCTAGCAGCGAGCAGTCTGGATCTTGCCAGGGTTTCTCATCCCAGCAGGAGTAGACTTCCTGATGGCTGCCTTTCAAATCACAAGTGCTGGTTTTAAAAGGCAAAGAAGTCCATTTCAGGTTTTACTTGTGTTTTTTCCTTGGGAACAGATTGAGCTCAGAGCTAGAAGGGAGAGGAGAGAAGAGAATCGCCTAGAATAACTCATCCTTTTTCTTTCTTTCTTTGTATTTGGATACTGGGTCTTAGGTAAAAAGATCAGTGTGTTCACCTCCCTTTCATTCGCAAACACTGGTCAGTGTGAGTGGAATGGTCTGGATCAGTTGTTCTCAGCAGGGACAGAGCAGGGCAGGGTGGGAGGGGTGGTGATTTTGCCACTGAGGGGACATTTGGCAATGTTTAAAGACATTTTTGGTTGTCACCACTTGGGATGCAGGGTGCTACTGACTTCTGGTGGGTAGAGGTCAGGGATGCTGCTAAACATCCTACAGTGTGCAAGACAGCGCCTTGCCTACGAACAAAGAATTGTCCAGCCTCATAAGCCATCAGTGCAAAGGTTGAGAACAGGTTCGAGAACTGGAAGTCATCAGTCCCCATTGAAGCTCTTCAGAACCATATGCGAGGAGGGCATGGTGTCATGTGAAGGGCCTACCTGGCGGGACATTTCAGGAGCCCCCTCTGCAGCTCAAAGACTTTAATTCTAGATCTGACCTTAGCTGCAGCACACATTGAGATTTGGTATTTAAGGGTCAAGCTGATATGTTTGAAATCTTACCACCTCCCTAACAGTTGGCTTAAATCTCTCAGGCCCTCAGTTTCCTTGAGAGTAAATGTAATGTCTGCCACATGGGGCTGTTGTGAAGCATGAGGTAATGTACAGAAATCACTTAATCGCATGCCTGGCACTTGGCAAACTCAGTATTTGAGAGGTATTATTACTGCTATTATTAGGTACCCCAAAGTGCTGACCCCCTGCCACCTTCCTTTTAATTCTCCCTCAGCCCATTCCTCACTCACCAGGGAGAAGAAAGATTGAATGGAGCTCAGAAATCATTGTAATAGTCAGGGATGTGTGGGAGAGGGCGGGAACCAAGGACGGGCATGAGGGTGGGCAGATCTGCCCATGTCGGGGATCCACACCAAAGTGACACCCACCCCTGGGAAACTCTGCCTTGCGTCTTCAGGAATGCTTGCAGCCAGAAAGAAGAGCCCTTTCTCTATGAATCTAAATTTCGAGCCTTGTCTGAATTACAAGAAGCCCCCAGAATCTGTGGCCTAATTATACCCATATAACACCTATTAGTGCTAATGGAGCCTGGCCTTCCCCGTGGGGGAAAGCCGACTGGCGGCTCCCAGACCTCCGCCTTTCCTTAGCTCTTCCCCCTCCCCCCAGTATCAATTAACTTCTCAGATAATTCCCATTTGCCACAGTTTAGAGGAGTTCATTTGTCCTTTGAGTCTGTGGATGAGAAGCAGGCCAGTGCTTCTACGAACTGATAGAAGCCGGGCCCGAGCCCAGAAGACACTGGGAGGGTACAATGGAAGGACCATTATTAGCTCCAGAAAAGAGACCAGCCAAGCCCTTATCTGCAGGTCTGTTTCAGGCTCCGCCCCTCCACCAGGAGAGGAATTCCAACCTGCCCTCACGTTATCCTAAAGCTCTGCTTGATGCAACCCAAAGCTCATCATCCTTACTGAAAGGAAACCAGCAGATGTCAGAGCTTTCTGTCACCTGAGCATTCACTGTCCTTTGTAGCTCTCTTTTTGCTCACAATTAGGGCTGTTCAAGAAGCAGAGGCTTCTCTGTCATTTCTGCCCTCTGAAGCTGCTTATTGTGGAGGAACTTTGTTGTAGGGGCATCTGAGTGACACACCTTTATCTGGCAATGTTGGATGGAACACATCAGATTGGAGGGCATTTTTTATTCCATGTTTCCTCTAAGCCCCAGAATTGCTGCGAAAGGATAATTTTAAACACTCTTAAAGGGTTCACAGAAGTGACATCCCCAACCCCGCTCCACTACCCCAACTGTCATCCAGTAGCTAGCCCAAAGTCCTCCTGGGAGCACTAAGATGTAAATATCGTTCACTGTGAGCCCCAGCCCCTGATACTGTGTGCCTCAGTTGCAGAAACTGCATAAGATACCACATCCTCCCTTACTGCGTCCCTTCCCCCTCAAATCTCTCTAATGTACTGGGTTGCTAGAGTTGCCATTTAAAAGAGAGCCGTGCTGGTGTGTCTCCCCCTACCCACCGATATCCTAACAACCCAGTCTATCTGTTTTCTATACCAGAGTTTGATACAAGACTTTTTAGAAACAAAAAGACTAGCGAAGAGAGACCTTTTTAAAAAAAAAAAAAAATCCTCACCTGAGGACATTTTTTCATTGCTTTTAAAGAGAGAGGGAGAAAGGGAAACATCAATGTGAGAGAGAAACATCAACTGATTTCCTCCTGTACATGCCCAGACTGGGGAATGTACGTGCCTGGACCAGGGAATGAACCAGCAACCTAGGTATGTGCCCTGACTGGGAATGGAACCCACAGCCCTTTGGTTATGGGATGATGCTCCAACCAACTGAGCCACAATGTCCAGGGCAAGAGAAAAACATTTTTAAAATCTTGACTCTCCACTGTTTTATATTCACTTATTCAACAAATATTTATCAAGTGCCTACCATGTGCCCGGCGCTCTGCTACTTGCCAAGTATACATTGGTGAACAAATCAGACCCAGGCCCTGTGTGGGTCAGGGCCCCAGCAGGAAACAGATGGAACATTCAAAGGGTAATTAAAGGAAGCCTAGTGAAGGAGGGCCATGGGGCAGGAACGGGGGCCTTCGCAAGAGAACTACAGCCAACCTACAGCCTGACGGCATGGCGGGGAGCTCACTTTCTGCCCCCTGACTTTCTCCCATGAGTCAAACCCGACTAGAAGTCAGAGTGTAAGGGAGCCAGCCACTGCTGCAGATTTCAGGGGAGAACAAAGTAGAAATGGATTATAATTTAGCAGAGACTATACAAACACACATAAGGACAGTTTGTGATAAGTGCTATTAAAGAAAGGAGCAAGGTAAGGAATAGAGAACAACGAGGATTAAATGCATAAAAAAGATGGTCGAGAAAGCTCTCCGAAGTGATATTTAAGCTCAGAAATGGATGAGAAAGATTTGACCTTGCAAAGGGCAGGAGGAGGAAAAGAAGGAAATTACAGGTTTCAGGAGTAGCACATGCAAAGGTTCTGAGGCAACAGAGAACTTGTGCAGCTCCAGGAACTGAAAGCAGGCCAGTGTAATGACAGTGTAGTTGTCAAGGGGGAGAGAGCTCTATATTTAGCACTGTGAAGTTCTCATATTTTATTTGCTGGCTCAAATCCAACTTCCTAGAATCCCCCTGAGAACACCACCCTGGTCTCCTTTTCCACTGGAGTGCCTGAAAGTAGAAAAAAGTCAGAAGAATGGCAGAGAGGATTTAGGAAGCAAATGATTGAAGTACAAGGAAGCATTAGATCAAAAATATCATGTGTGTTGGGGAGTACAGGGGGAGGACATGCCATTTAAACCAAAAATGTTTCATTAAAAAAAAAAAAATCAGTGAACTCTTTCTGTTGATCTTTCTATTGCTATGGCTTATTTTTCCTTCCAGTGCTGATTTCTGGCTTGGTTCTATCCTGGATTTCATATATGTGGTATATTTGAATTTTACCCCAGGTATCCTGGCTCAGCCAAACAACTAATATGTAAATCTGACTTAAACAAAAGCCTTTCCTTAGGTAAACAGTAAGCCTTGAAAACATATGGCTAAAAAGAAGTGTGATTCATAAACCCCCCTTCTTTTTCATTGCACAAATTAGCCAGTGTAAGCCATGGCAAACAGCCTCCAGAGCTCTTTAGAGGTGTCCATTGGTCCTTAGCAGAAAAGTTGAATACTTGTCATGATCCCCAGGTGGGTATCACTATAATAATTACAAAAGGCTTTCAGCTAGCATTCAAACATCTGGATCCTTCCACTTTGCCTCAAAATCCCTCTGTGAGTCCGAGGTCAGGGAGTTGAGCAGGAAGATTTTGCATTGTTGGAGGGAAGTCATCATGTGGCATTGTCCTTCTAGAATCTCATCACAGTGTTTGAGGCAGGAGGTGAGACCAAGTGAGTTCACAATTTAAGACAAATTCGGTGACTGCTGACCAAGGCTAATTCTCACAAATCTCAAGAGCTATCACATGTTTGATGCCCTTGGTTGCCATCAGCTTTGTTCTGGACAAGGGAGCCAGTATCTCATGGGAATTCCTACCTCCAATTCAGGAGGTTTGGAGTGCATATTTCATACATATTCTAAAGAAAACGGTCACCAGGTCTTTTCCACGTCTTTTAAGAGTGAGTTTTGGGGGACACCTATTGGAAAGATGTAAGGTGGATGCTGAAATTCTCATACACTTGTTCTCAATCTTAGTGACACATGAAATTGTCTGGGAGGATAAAGGAATATTGATGCCTGGGTCCCACCCCAAGATTCCAATTTAACTGGTCCAAGATTTGGCCTTGGTGAGGGGATGCTTTAAGGCTCCCCAGTAATTCTACAGAGCAGACAAAGTTGACAAGCATCGTTCTAAGGGCAAACTCAGATTCTTCTTCAGGTGCATATGTTTCTAACTTCCAGGATGATTTGTGGGTGGTTCTCGTGCCCTAGTTTGGTCCTTTCTTTCTCTGTTTGTGAAGTAGTGCACATCCTAAGGGAGACAGCACTCATTTATGAGCATACATAATGCTCTCTAGTAACATCTTTGCTCTACCTAATCCTTCCCAAAGCACCTGGAAATTGCCATTAAGGTGATAGTCTCAAAAGTCAGATAGGCCCCTCTTCAACTCTTAGCTGTGTTTGTTATCAGCTCTGTGACCTTGAACAAATTACCTAAACTATCTAAGGCTAAATGTTCTTACCTCTAACAACCCTTTTGTAGGGTTAAATGAGAAAACAATGCTGAGATCATAGTAAACACTCAAAAACGTTTGTTGTTTTCCTCATGAACAGAGATGTGGAATACTCTCGAGATGCACACATTTTGATACTGTTATAGCTAAGGACTAAAGCAGAAAAGCCAAGTGAACTACAGTAAACAACAGTTAGAGCTGTGATCCCCATCTTGGAGATGATAAACTAAGGACCAAAGAGCTTCAGGTCACACAGTCAGTGAATGGCTGAATGGGGCTTTCTCATCTGCACATGTAACCATGCTCTGTATTTCCCTCCATAAAATAAAAGCTTTTGAAGGAGGGGCTCTTGGTCTTAATCTTGGCTGAGAAAAGAGAGTTTACACAAAGGTCAAGTCTTTCTCTGATGGCAAGGGTACTCCAGAGAGAGATCTGCAGATGAAGCCAAAATGGGTAGGGTCTGACAACTGCCACAAGCATCTTGAAAAATCATCTTTTACTTGCTTTCATTGTTTGCTTCCTTCATCACAGCTGTCCAGCCCAGGTGACACCCACAGCAGCCAGGGCACCAGCCAGTACCAGCTGGCCTCAGCTCGAACAACTTCAGCAGCTGTCATTACAAGATTAGGGCACTCTGCTGAGATAGGCAGTCTCGCCTCTTCTTCCTCCTGCTCATTGCTTTTCCCCCTTCTAGTAGAACCAAGATCCTCTGCAACTTGGCTTTCAACAGCAATAGTTCAGATCAATGTTTCTCAAGTTTGTTTTTTTTTAAATAGCACATGTTTTGGGGTTTTTTTTTAAACTAACTAAACATGAGACTCTCATACCCCTACACCACTGGCATCTGTGGTGGTTTGCACTCCCACTCTTATACATTAACTATCCTCTGTACATCCCCAAGGCAACAAAGATTTGCAGTCATTAATAGAGCTAACAGCTGTGAAGCATTTTATGTGGAACACTGTGTTAAGTACTAATGTAGACGTTTCTTAGGTTATCATATCATCTTCATTTCACAGATAAGGAGTATAGGACTTGGAGATGTTGAGTAATAATGTTCAGGATCACAATGCAGCAGGTGGCTTGAACCAGGGTCCCAGTGCTCAAGTCCTTACTTTTAACCATAACTCCATGGTTTTATCCCCCAGGAAACATTTGACAATGTCTGAGAACATTTTGACTCATCACAAGAGAGTGAGATCCACTGGCATCTAGTGGGTAGATGCCAGGGACGTTGCTGAAGATTCTACAGTGTAGAACCCCACCCCCACAACAGAATTATCAGCCCACTAATGTCAATAGTGCTGAGATTAAAAATCCCTGCCACAGCCCTAAACTGCTAAGCTATTTTTAGTTTGTACAATGAAAATAATAGTTAATATGGTATTAGAGTTTTGAATATGCTTTTTTAAATACCCATGCCCATTCCTTACTCTACAACCCTCCCATGAGCAGGGAACACATAGCCACTCCACTCCCCACTTGCATAATCCCTGGGTTTGACTTTGTCAAAATCACCATGTCACTTTACCAGCAGAGGTTGAATCTAGTTTCAGAAGTTTGGGATTTTTTTTGTGTTTTGTTTTGTTTTGTTTTGTTTTGTTTTGTTTTGCAGTGGAGAAGTTCCATTTATATTCTGTACCTGAGCCAGTACTCAGGTGCCCCAGGCATGAAAAGGCAGGTGGGCACTCACAGACCACGCCAGCCCTTCCTCCCCTTTCTCTTCTTTCTTCTCCTCCTCTTCCACCACCAGCGCCCTCCTCTGTAAGACTGGAGGCTCTTCCCGTGGGAGCAGCTTGAAAGGGTCCAAGCTGAAGTGAAAGGGAAAGAAGAGGAACTTTCTTAAAAATATATATTTTATTGATTATACCATTACAGTTGTTCCAATTTTTCCCCTTTTGCCCCCCTCCACTCGGTTCCCCCCTTCCCTCCAGCAGTCCCTCTCCCCTTAGTTCTTATCCATGGCTTGTTCATATAACCTCTTTGGCTTTTCCATTTCCTATACTATTCTTAACGTCCCCCAGTCTATTTTGTACCTACCAATTATGCTTCTTAATCTCTGCACCTTTTCCCCTATTCTCCCCCTTCTCCCTCCCAGCTGATAACCCTCAAAATGATCTCTATATCTATGATTTTGTTCCTGTTCTGGTTGTTTTCTTAGTTTGTTTTTTATATTCAGTTGTTGATAGTTGTGAATTTGTTGCCATTTTAATGTTCATAGTTTTGCTCTTCTTTTTCTTAAATAAGCCCCTTTAACATTTCTTGCAATAATGACTTGATAATGATGAATTCCTTTAGCTTTATCTTGTCTGGGAAGCACTTCATCTGCCCTTCCATTGTAAATGATAGTTTTGCTGCAGAGACTAACCTAAGTTGTCTGTCTCTGCTTTTTATCACTTTGAATGCTTTGTGCCAGTCCCTTCTAGCCTGCACAGTTTCTTTTGAGAAATTAGCTGACAGTCTTATGGGAACTCCTTTATAGGTAACTCGCTGCTTTTAAGATTCCCTCTTTACCTTTAACCTTTGGCATTTTAATTATGATGTGTCTTGGTGTGGTCCTCTTTGTGTCCAACTTGTTTGAGATTCTCTGTGCTTCCTGGACTTGTATGTCTCTTTCCCTCACCAAATTGGGAAGTTTTAATTTCATTATTTTTTCAAATAAGTTTTCAATTCCTTGCTCTTCCTCTTCTCCTTCTGACATCTCTATGGTTCAGATGTTGGTACAATTGGAGATGTCCGTAAGATATCCTTATTTTTTTTAATTCTTTTTTCTTATTGCTGTTCTGGTTGAATGCTTATTTCTTCCTTATGTTCCAAATCATTGACTTGACTCTCACCTTCATCCCTTTCACTGTTGGTTCCCTGTAGATTTTTCTTTCTTTCGCTTAATGTAACCTTCATTTCTTTCTGGGTCTTTTTTATGCTGTTGCCCTACTCAATGAATTCTTTGAGCATCCTGATAACCACTCTTTTGAACTCTGCATCTGATAGGTTGGTTATCTCTGTTTTATTTAGTTCTTTTTCTGGGGTTTTGTTCTGTTCTTTCATTTAGGCCATACTTCTTTGTCTCCTCAATTTGCAAACCTCCCTGTGTTTGTTTCTGTTGTATTAGATAGAGCTGTTTTGACTCCCTGTCTTGGCAGCATGGCTTATTGTACAAAAGGCACCTAGAAATTGTGTGGGGGTAGCCTTAGGTAGTCGGCAGGTCAGGGCAATCCATTTTACCACTTTGTGGCTCTCTGTGGGGGGAAGGCTCAGAGATGGGACAATGCCACTGTCTGGTTTCTGGAGGACTCACCATGTTTCCAGTCACTTCACTTCCTCCACATATGTGACTGGGTGTCCTTCCAGCTGTTGCCCTGGTGTTGAATCCCAGAGAGGGTGGGTCTGCCTAAGTTCTAAGTCTCTGTAGGCCCGCTAAGTGGAGTGTCCTGAAAATCCCACGGTTTCTTCTGCTGCCCCAACCACCACTGGCTTTTATATCCAGAAGTTATGGGGATTTATATTCCTGGTGCTGGAATCCTAGGCTGTGTGATCTGGCCTGGGGCTGCGGTCCCTTGTTTCTGAGGTATTCCTCCCAATTTTTATCTACCACACGTGAATGTGGGACCACCCATGCCACGACCTGTCCACGCCACACCACATCTCTGCACCTCTTTGCCCATCTCCATGTCTCTGCTCCTCCTACCCATCTTGATGAATGTGACTTCTTTAAATCCTTGGTTGTCAGACTTCCATTCAGCTTGATTTTCTGACAGTTCTGGGTGTTATTTGTTTTAAGGTCTAGTTGTGATTTTTTCTGTAGTTTTGAGAGAAGGTGAAGTGTGTTTACCTATGCCTCCATCTTGACTGGAAATCCAGAAGAGGAACTTTTTAAATCATGTAAAATGTGAGCAAGTCATCTGGAGACCTGACATGAATTGTCCAATTAATCTCCTCCTCGTTCCCTACTCCCTTGTGGAGTTTCTAGTCTAGTGGGTGTCTGCTGCCCTCTTTCTGAGTCAGTTTGATCAGGAGACCCCATACGGGACCAAGAGAGAGAGCAGGTCAGGAGATCAGCTTTGCTTTAGCTGGCTGTCTTCAGCATCATGGCCAGGCGTGGCTCACCAGGCAGGCAGTGGTGTCAGAGGGCACAGCTGCTAGGTCCTCGGGAAGGGCATGGCCTGCTCCAAGCGGGACAGCTAGGATCCAGTTTTCTGGCCTAGGGTGCAGAAGACCTCTGCCTTCTGTCAAGTTAGCCAGGCTTTGAAGGCTCCCTCTGTGATCTGGGGGACCCCTCATCCTCTCTGAGCCTGAGATCTCTCCTTTGGAAAATGAGAAATACAATACTTACTCTTAAGGAGTTCACAAGACTCAAATGAGGTTGGATATGTAAAATCGCCCAGCACCATGCCTTGCCCATGGTAAACAGTCAAAAGTGTACATCTTGGGAAGGACCAGCGAGAAGAACTTGGAGAGGACAGGACTTGGTTGCAGCGTTGGTGGTACTAGTAGGGTGGTATATTGGCTTTGGTTGCTGAGGTGTTGCCATGCCATGGGGGCTATGCTAGAGCAGCATGTGGGTGAGCTCATTTTGTAGGGTGGGGCCTGTTCTTATGCAGCACCCTCATCTTCTTCCCAGCCTTATCTTCCACCACAGAACTTAGCACCCTTTGACATAGCACATTTATTACTTATTTTGTTTAATGTCTCCCTCCCTCGTTGCCCTAGCAGCTGGAGTGCGGCCAGACACATAGTACGTATTTGGTAATCTGATATATGGTAGACATTCATGAAATATTTGTTAAATAAATGAGCCTCCATTTTACTGATGAGAAAACAGAATCTTAGGGAGATCAAGAGATTTGCCCAAGATCACTTGGATATTGAGAAGCAGCCCGAGCCCAGAGCCTCTAACTACTGTGGCAAACTGCCTCACACAGTGTCATTTGGCCAGCAGTGATGACCACAGGAAAAGGTCCGTGTGGCTCCCTCTTGAAACCAGCTACATAGCCAGTAGGTCCTCTGCTTGGGTCCAGAGCTTTGGAGTAAAGGATGGCTTGAGATCTGCAACCACTTGCCCTGGTTTCTCATGCCTCCCATATGTGCTCCAGGTATTTTCAGCCACAAAACAACTCTGAAACACTTTGCACAAGATTTGGAGAAGAATTTATTTTCTTTGCTGTGCCTCACAGTGTCCCAGAAATGATAGACTTTGTGCTTAATATTCTGTACCAGGCTGCATTTCAGCCCCAGAGAAAGCATCCTGTATTTAGTTCTCCTGGGAGGAGTAAACCACGGTAAAAAGGGGTGAGCTCCCAACTTTTCCCATGTAATTTTATTGTCTTCTCTAATTAAAACAAAATTAGTTTTTTTAATTAAAAAACTACAAAATTACAAAGATGCAAAACAAAATAGTTTTTAAAAGTTATGAAATTATAAAACTGTCTGTACAAATTGAAATTGTCCCATAATTCTCCACCCCCCCCACCCCCCAATTAGGTGACTATTACTTTAGGATTGGTCTCCAGGCATGTACGGACAGATACGTAATTATAAAAAGTTATCATGCCGTTTTGCAATTGATTTTTTTTTTAACTTAACAGTATACTTTATCCATCGTTCCCTATTGGTGCACATCCCTCTAACTCATCTGAAGGTATTGAGTATTTCATCGTATGCTTGCACCATCATTTTTTTTTAACACAAGCCCCTATTGCTGGACACCTGAATTTTTTCCAAAATTTTTCACATTTTTCACTGTTGAGATCTATGTTTTGTTGAACATCTTTTTACTTGAGTTTGTGTGCTTTTTCAAGTTTTTCTGTAGCATAAATTCCTAGAAGTGGGATTTCTGGATCAAGGGATATACACATGGCAGGTTCTATAGATGCTACCAAACTGGCCTCCTCTGGGTTGTACAAATTTACACTTCCATCAAAAGAATAGGGGCTCTGAGCAGGGCACTTGGTGGAACCAAATCCTGCTTGAGGGTGAGGACTGCACAGCATGCCCAGTATGGTCAGCCAGGGGCTCTGATATTTTAGGGTTTTAAGTGCTCACAGAGCGGAGAACAGGCCTGATGGCCTAAGAGTTGGAACCACACCAAGCGAAATTCCTGTCTCTCTACCAGTCTCCAGCATCCTGATGGGTTTCTCGGGTGCCAGCCATCTGAACAGTTTCCAGGGGAGCTCGGTTGCCATCCTCCCTGGCTGATTTGGCATAGGGACCACACTCAGTGACAGGGGCCTGGGAATTAAGTCATCAGTCTTCACCAGCCAAGATCTGGCAGGAAAGGTAACAAATTGCCTTGGAAATCCTGCGTCTGACAGTGGCTTAGGGCTTGGCGAGTCACAGAATCCTCGCACCTGGCTTGGCGCTGGTGAAACAGTTACATAACACACAGCTTTTCAGTCTCCGAATTCCATGGTTGCCTGCAAATGTGAAGAGCTGGTGCTGGGGACCTATTTACTTATTCACATTCACATGACTTCAAAGCAGTGGGGTTTTTAATTTTTAAAGCCACCAAAATCAACTGAAGAACTTGTTGAAAATGCAGATTCTTGAGCCCCATTCCCAGAAGTTCTTATGCAGTCAGTGGAGAGGAACCAGGAAACTGCATTTAAACAAGCCCCCAAGGGGGTTCTGACCCTGATGGTGCCAGGACCGCACTGTTATCCACTGAGCCTCAGCCGTCCAGTTATGATTTTCTGGGGCAAAGCAGACAGTAGCAGGTCCTACATGACGCACTTGAGACCTGGCACAGGTTAGGATGAATGAAAGATGATGAAGTAGACAAATCTTCCTCAGGGTTTAGGTTTAGGTTTCTTTCTTTTCCTTTTCCTTCTATCAACAAACTATATTCCTAAATGTTCCCTGACTATCTAAGGCCCCCTCAGCGTTTTTGTGTCTGACCACTCTGGCAGCACCCCGCTACCTCCCCCCTCTCCCTAGCACCATTCCCTCGGGATCAGGCTCTGCCACGCGACCTGTACATGATTCCACGCTGCTCTGATACTGGGAGGTAGCTGTTTTCAGGGGATCAAATTCACAGGCTCTCATGGAAATGGGTGAAAGTGAACAGAAAGTATAAACTTGGAGTTACAAAATAAGTAAGTCCTGGAGATATAATGTACATAGAGTTGGTGACTATAATTAATGATACTGAGTTATATACAGTCAAACCTCAGTTTTCAGATGTCCCTCATCTCAATTTGGTTCTTGATCAAGTTGTTCATAGAAAAAGCATCTCAGTTGTCAGACAAAACTTCGATTTTTAACCCGACAGCCCTTTCATGCTGATACCTGTATGATCAGTCACACATCTCTAAGGTGACAAAGGAGATTCAGTTTTCTAAAAAATCACTTCTCAAACAGCCTTCCAGAATGAATTAAGTTTGAGAACTGAGGTTCCACTGTATTTAAAAGTGGCTAAGAAGATAGGTTTTATAAGTTCACATCATGAGAAAAAATATTAAAACCATGTGTGGTGATCATTTTGCAACATACACAAATATCAAATCCTTGTGTTGTAAACCTGAAACTAATACAGTGTTATATGTCAATTATATCTCAATAAAAACTAAAAAATTTTGAACTACCCACCCCTCCCTAATAAATTACACTGAGCTGGGAGAAGCTTGGAGAGTGTCTGGTGGAGGTTCAGAAGAGGAGCTGAGGCTCAGAGAGGAGAAGTGATTTATTCAGGATCTTACTGGTTCTTTGCAGCAGACTTGAGACTCTAGGGCCCTTGCTATCCAGGCCAATTACAGATGCTTCTCGACTTACAGTGGGGTTACAGCCCAATAAACCTATCATAAGTTGAAAATACTGTTAAAGTCAAATGCACTTATCACTACTCTTTAGAGCATTGCTTGCTTACTGTCATGGTCATGTTCCTGACAAGGAGCTGCGCCCACACTGCTGCCAGCATCGCGAGAGAGGGTCACGCTGCAGACTGTTGGCCCGAGGAGAGGTCAAAACTCAAAATGTGAAGTATGGTTTCTACTGAATATGCATAGCTTTTGCACCATTGTAAAGTCAAAAAATCATGTCAAACCATCACAAGTCAGGGACTGTCTGTACTTTTCCCACTACTCTAGAAAACAGTTTCTAGGAAATACACAATCCATGGAATTTTACAAATGAAAATTAAAGATTTGAGGTGGAAGGTATGCCAAAAAACTCAGTGATCGAGATGAGCAGTATTTCAATGCAGTACTTTAAGAAGCAAAATTCATGCAGAAATCCATAATTAATAAAATGTGAAATTTATAAATAAAGGCAGGATCAGTTTTACTGATTCTTCCCTTTAGCCTTAGGCTCCAATTCCACTGAACATGGATGGCACTGTTACAGTGACCGGGACAGAAATTGTAAGCAGATGTGTTTGGATTTTAATAGGAATCAATGTTGTTAGGCCAGTATTTCGCAAAATGTGTCCTTTTGAGTCAGGGTGGAACCAGGTGGGGAAGGGATTCTATTGCCAAAGTACAGAAAACGGTACATGTTCTATCTTCTTTCTGAAAATTCCTACTGTATTTAAGCCAATGAAAGGTTTCAAAAAGGCGTTCAGTAATTGCCAAAATCACTTGCCTACGGAATCCTTTTTCGCATAATTCAGAGAGCATACTTTGGAGAGGCTTCATGAAATCCCAGGCTGGATCCCTGTGGGGCTGGCAAGGTGGGAGCAGAGAGAGATCTGAGGGCCTTTGGAGGACGCTGGGTTCCCAGCTCCTCCCAGGTTAGCAGCTGCTTCTCCATCTGTGCAGACTGAGCGCCTTGCCAAGCCCACATTGCCTCAGGAAGGCAGGTGAAGGGCACATACGGGAACTGGAGATGAGAGGAAGTTTCCATGGCCTGTTTCAATGTCTGTGCTTTCCAAGAGCCCAGTTCCGGCTTTTCTGGGTCTCTTGTCAGAAGCAGGGAATAGTTTGGTGACAGCTCCAGTGGATGAGACAAGGAGGTAATAGGATGGAAAGGCCACACTTTTTTCTCTGTTTCTAAGGTTACCTGGCTCCCTGGCAAAGGTCTGGGGAAGTTACATGCTCAGATACAGTCTTGTGGATGGTCTCTGTGGTAATACCTTTCTGGAGGCATTAATGAGAAACAAGGGGTGCCAGGCCTTCATTCCAAATTCATGAGCTAAAGGAAAGCTGTTCCTTTGCTGTTCCAAGTGTGGTGTGTGGACCAACAACATTATGATATCCTGGGAGCTTGTTAGAAATTCAGAATCCCAGGCCCAACCCCAGATACAGGTGATCCAAGCCCTCACTCTAGAAGACCTTTGCCTCCTGCCCCTCTAGTCTCTGACAGCCAGCACTCCTGCTGCATTCCTTTCTTTTTCTGCTCACAGTAATAAAGACAGGAGGGAGGAGAAGAGTTCTCAAATAGCTGCTGTGTGAACTTGTAAATTCTTCCCACTCTCCATACCCACTTGAAAAGTTGCATAACAATGCCTAGCAATATATATGATGCCATGCAGAAAAATGTTTAAGAGGTGACAAATACAGGGTGAAGGACAATAAGAACATTGCATCTGATCTCGCTGCACCAGCACTGTTTTGAAGTCTCTGTGTATTAACGCTCTAGGTACTCATTCACTCACACCATAACAAAGCAGATTCTACAATTTTCATTTTACAGATGAGGGGACTGAGGCACAGCGCAATTCAAAGTCTTGCCCAAGGAGGCCCAGCTGTAAGAGCAGAACTGGAAGGTGACTTCCAAAGCCAGTGTTCTTCTTCATCCCCTGTGCTGACTCAGGTGCTTTATTCATCCTGCCTGCAGGTGTCAGACAGACTCTCTCAAACCTGCAGTGGACTTGAAAAACCTCCCTCTGACTTCTTGTTTACCTCCTGGCCTCCTCCCTGCTTCTCTCCTCCTTGATCAAGGTGCTCTAGTCATACGACCCTATTAGCACTTTGTAGGGCATACGGAACTTTCTCTGGCTCCTTTGCAACCATTAGCCCTCACCCTAGTTATCAACAACACAGGGTTCTTTGACAGCACTGTGTCAAGGGAGAGCCAGTCTTTTATTCTCTGTCACAGCATTGTGTTTCTCCCCTGCATCGTGGCGATAGTCTGTAACAGCTGTATGTCTGCACTGATTTAGTGATACGTCTTCCCTGTATAGTGTCATACCATGTGAGGTGTTCCCTGGAAGGCTTTGTTTCTAGAGGCGGCACAGAGCCTGGCAGGGGCCAGGCTTCATCAGAAATATTTGAAGAAACCAAATAGGTGTCTGGGATCCTGGCTGCCCACTCTCCACAACTGGAGGGCCATTTAGCTTCTGCCCTTGGAGTCAAGTATTTTCTCCAGGGGATGCTGCTTGTTGGCTTGGGCTAACGGGTTCTGGAAAGCAGTAGGGGATCGGGGAAAGCCCAGAACAAACTCTGGCAAATAGCCTTCAACTGGTTTGAATTTTTGCACAGCCTTTCTATTAGCAATAGGCTTTGTGGCACCACAGCCATGACCTCCCACAGAGTGAGCAGTAGTTAAAATTGACCCTGCATGTTTCTAAAAGTGTCATTTCCTGGTTTGCTCTTTCACTCCCTTTCACACGTTTGTCTTTATTGGGGTAACTATTTACCAGTAAGTTAATGTAATGAGCAAATCAGTGATAAAAGGAAGGAGATGCGCAGTCCAATCTAAGTTTTGATCTTGACCAGGCTGGTCCTGGTGGCTGTGCTGGGTCAGTAGGAGAAGTGATTTTAGTCCTGTTTCCATGCCTGTCACTTCCCAACCACACTAGTTCAATGGCAAGTGCCTAGAACCAATGCTGCTAGAAACCAAAGCCTCTAGGGTCAGGGAAACCAGAATCAGCCATGGCCTTTAGAAGCAGCTCCTTGCAAAGATGCTGTTCTTCAGTTTGGGCCAGTCTCATGGAGTGGCCAGGGGTGGGAAATCCTTTCCCAGAGTCGGGGAAGCAGACCAAGCCTGGGGGCAGAGAGTTCAAAATCATATGTACCTACACTTCCCAGCCCCCTGCCAGCCGCCCTGCACCCATAAGCAGCAGTAGACTGAAAGTAATTGTTCCATGCGTGTGCCAGCACTTCTCCTGGTACCACAGGAACAGAAGGCAGACATGGGACTACAAACACATATGACCACATGGTCACATGGGACCGCTAGATAGGCTGTAAACTAAAGTAAAGAAGGAACATGCGCCAGGCGTTCAAGATTTCAAGTGTCAACTGGAAGAGGGAAGTAAGACAGCAAAGACCTCAGCCAGAGGGAACTTTTGAAACTCACTGAGGGAAAACAGGCTACCAGGGTGGGATGTTGAGAGGACATAAGGAGAAAACACTGTTCAATTCCCCAGTTTTGAAGATACAGCACACCCAATAGTGGAACACGTTCATGTGAGGAGAACACGTTCATGCAAATCTGGTGAGGGTGCCATTGCCACTGGTCCACAGGTCATGCTTTGACTAGCAAGGGATTTGAGTGTGGTCGTAATCCCCCCATTCCTTCTCTAGAGAGGGACATCCCTCTGTCTGGACTAGATCAGGATGATGTTCGTGGGATAGGGTAGAGCAGACCTAACCCACAGCTGCTCCTGGAAGGATAAGAACACATTCCTCCTTAGCTTTTGGCCCTCCAGGAGCAGGAGCAGCCCAGGATGGGATCTGCTCAAGGAGTGGTTCTCAGTCGGGTGATTTTGCCCCATAGGGGACATTTGGCAATGTTGGGAGACATTTTGAGTTATCTCAGCTGCAGAGGGGTGTTACTGGCATCCAGTGGCTGAGGCCAGGGATTCTGCTAAACTTCCTGCAAAGCACAGGGTAGCGTCCCAACAGAAAATTGTCCTGCCCAAGATGCCAAAGTGTTAAGGTTGAGAAACCCTGAATTAGAGTGTCTGAATGTATGAAGATGCGGTTGGTTTCCAAAGTAGACGCAGCTTATGTTGTGAAGCACATTTTCCCTGAAACTCCGCCCTCTGGTGCAGTGTTCCTCTAGCTCTCAAGGGCACTGCATTGCCAGGGGCCTCTCTGCTAATACAAATTCAGATCCTGCAAATCTGGTGAGGGTGCCATTGCCACTAGTCCACAAGTCATGCTTTGAGTAGCAAGGGACTTGAGTGTGATCATAATCCCCCCTCTTCCTTTCTTCCTCCCTCTCCCTCTCTATCCATCACCGCCTCAGCCTTCCCTGTCGTGCTCTGTTTGAACTATTCCATGCCCTGTCACTAAAGAACATGTGGTGGTAGTTAAACTCCACTGCCCAGATGACAGCTTCTCTCCAGCTGTTGCCAATTTGAAATTCAGGATGTTGATGATATCAGTTGACTTAGTTGGAAAAAGGGTCCCAAAGGACATGATCAAACTATTCCCCCTACACACACACTTAAGTAAACTAGTACCTCGCAGACATTTTTGGCATGACCAAAGACACTCAGACAGTGTGCAGGTCATGGCTTTGGGGATGCTCATGCTTCACAGACAGTATATTCCCATTCTAAACTAGAGGTTGACTATTTCTAGAAATGGCCAGATAGCAAATATTTTATGCTTTACGGGTCATAATGTCTCTTTCACAACTGCTCACTTCTGCCATTTTATTTAGAAGGCAGCCATAGACAGTATGCAAATGAATAGGTGTAGTTGAGTCCCAGTAAAACTTCATTTACAGAAACAAGTAGTGAGCTAGATTTTACCCATGGCTGACATTTTGCAATACCCTATTCTGAACAATTCCTATTTATTCATATCTCTGCTTCAGCCAAAAGAAAAGAAAACGAAGTCATATAGGGAAAACCTTACTAAAAGGGAGCAAAATCATCAGAATGAGTTGTAAATGTCTAGAGGGCAGAGGTGAGTAGACATTACTTCTTTTACTGAACAGAAGTGTTAAATGTGAATGTGTCTTTTAAGGTTGCAGAAACACAGCCCTCTGTCTTCCTATGCCAATTTTTTTGTATATGTTTGTTGTTGTTGTTGTTGTTGTTGTTGTTGTAGTTACTGAGGTTCTGGAAGAGTGGAAGTAGAATGGATAAATAAGGGACAGAAAGATATACCAAAGGCCTGCCACTACCTTTAAGCCTGCATGTTTTTCTCTCTGGACCTGAGCTCATAGCTTCTGTTCTTAGAACAAATTGGGAGAGGGGACACAGCAAAAATTGATTGCCTTTCTCTTCCCTCAGACCCACAACATTCTTTGAAGGCATTGATTCTTCTTGCTGTCCCTGGCTTCTGTGAGACCTCTGTTTGCAGTGAGGGGCCATTACTTGGACAGAAATGTTGCTGTTGCTTACAGTGCCCTGGCTGCTTGTTGGTGTTGACAGTTTAATCACAGAGAGTTACGGGCTGAATTCAGTACTGACCTCTCCTCGCAGGGGCAATGTCTGTGGCCTCTGAGGGTACCTGGACATTTGTATAGCTTTTGGCCACACTTACCCAAAATCCTTACCCTAATCCTTGGGATAAAGATTAATCACATCAAGACCTTTTTACTCCACAGCCACTATCTAGCAGCTCTCACAAAGCCTGCATTATTTAGAAAGGAAAAAACTGTTTTTGTCTATTGATAAGACAGAGTTCCACTTGAGAGGGGAGCGACCTGGCATCTGTGTCTTAGACTGTCGGCAGGATCTTCTGCGGGGGCACCGATACGGCACTCAGACTGTAGGCTGGGGCTGGAGCTCTCTGGAGAATTGGGCCCACAGTCTCCACCATCCCCTCCACACCTGTGCTCCTGCATTTGTACATGCTCATACACACACATCATGGTTTGGGCAGCAAGAAAAGTGCATTTATTGCAGAATCGCAGTGGCATTTGGGAGCCCCATTTGGTTGGACTATATTGAGCTGCAGTATTTTGACAAATGGAATAAAGAGTTGAATTTCATCTGGGTAGAGGAGTAATCTCCAGCTACAGTTGGGAGGCACAAATTATTTTAACAGTAGCCCACCATCAATGAACACTGCCGTGTGTGGCCCTGTGTGAGCCGTGTTTCTCAGATTCATTCATTCATATAATCATGCATTCATCAAGTATTTGTTTGCCTTGTTGGTTGGGTGTAAAGTTCTTGGGGCATGCTCTCTCTTGTTGGGGACTCTCAGGCCCTGCCTACTTTCTTCCAGGATGTTAGATCCCAGGTACTGAGATGGGGGCCTAGCAAACAGGAGCCAGCCCCTGCCCTCTTGGAGTTTAGTCAGGTAGACAGAAAGGAAAGCAAAGCTATACAAGTGTATTTCAGTTGTGATGAGTCTTAAAAAGGAAAGGTGCATTTTTCCTCCTCTAATAGCCACTTCAGCTTTCAAGTTCATTTGCTGTATTTATGCCCACTTTACAGATGCATCTCAAGAGGTTCAAAAGTTCCCCCAAGTCACCCGGCCAGGAAGTGACTCTCCAATTCTGCCCATAGTTAGAGAGGAGGGGAGGGTTTATCAAATTGAGGTGTGAAATAGGGAAATGGAAGCTGCTCATTTAAACAGATCTCCAGGGCTATGATTAATGAGAGAAAACCTTTTTTGTAGGTTGAAGAGCTCATTATAAATCATGTGATCTTCAACTTTAAAATTGGAGAAGCTTCAGATGGTGGGTCCTAAAATGAACCACCAAAGACAATGAGATTGACAGGTGTAACCATGGTATTTTTGTTCCTCCTGGTTCCACCCATCTGAATTACAATCAGTTGTTCCTTAAGTCTGGCCCACTCCAGGCCAGAGGGTGGTGGCTTTATCCTGGCAGTGTGTAGAGTGAGGATTCCTTCATCTCAACTCCACAAATATTTAGTGAGCACCAGTGGGGTGCCAGTCACTGCTCCTGTTGGGAGAGTGCAATGAACAAGACTGCTTTCCCACAGGCTTTCGTTCAGATAGAAAGTTACCCATACATTGGGGAAAGTAAGTCAGGGTGGGGGCCTTATGAAAGGGTCGAGTGCTACAGAGTGACTAGTTCGTGGGGGAAATACTTTTAGTATGATACTTTAGAAAGATCAATCTGGGCAGGCACCAAGGAAGAGGTGCCATTTATGTGAGGGCCTTAATGATTACAGGAAGTCAGCTTTGCAAAGGGTCTGGAGTGAGCTTGCTGGTGTTTTGGAGGAGGAGGAAGAATGTTAGGGAGGCTGAAGGGGGCGGGAGCAAGGAGCACCATTCAGCCAGTGATTGTGGAGAGACAGAAGGCCTTGAGTTCTGCATGAGGACTCTGGATTTTGTCAATAGTGAAATTAACCATAGAGCCACCCTGTTTAGAAGCAAGTACACAATTATTGCTCATCTGTAGGCCATTTTATTCATGCCCTGCATGCAGGAAGCCCATGAAAAGAATTCAGAATTAATAAATGAGAACCTAGACATTTCTCTTCCCTGGAGTGAACAAACAGTATTTCCAATCCTACCCATACAACCACCAGGGAAAGAGCTTAGGTTTAGGTAATACTGATAGTAGACCCTGGGCTTGAGTAACGGGTCCTCATGTTCTTCCAGAGCTTGTTTCTTTTCGGGGGGAGGGATAAGGACATCCTGAAATTCTCAGGATGCAGAAGCAGGAAGCATCGTAGAGGAGAGGGCAAAATCCCCTCTCACTAGAACTGAAGCTGTCTCTCTTCACCGTTACCTCCTCAGAGAATATGAACCTCTTTATACGCAGGATGTCCTCAGAGATGCTTAACTTTGGGGCTTATAAAAGACAGGTTCAGGAAAACAGTATGTTTGGGGATGTATACCATTTGCTAGATTGTTAATGCTGACCCTAATTTCATGCCAGGGCATGAGTAGACGGCTGGGTAAAGATCATTACACACACCTGTATAGCTTTTGCTTCTACAAGTGATTTTTGAAGAGTTTTCCCTCCTTACTAAGGTTGATCCACTCGCAATGCTCATTCATCATCTCAGGTTGCCACCTCCCCTCTCTGCTTTCAGATGGGGGAGGTTCTGGGTGCAATTCAGTTGTCATAAATCAGCTGTTATGTATGTCAGAGCTAAGCAGCAAGGAAATCAGGAGTTGGAGGACTCAACTCCTCTTATCCTAACAATTATGCCAGGAATGAAATAAAAAAATAGATATATGACTGGGCAGAATGTTTGTCAGAACACTTTTTTCATAGGCATATCCTACATTTAAATTTGGCTCTTCAATGAGAGCATTGCTTTATGTATAACTTATACGCATAAAAGGTAAGGCAAACTGTTAAAATTACACCTCAAAGAAATTTTACATGTTCCTATCCTTTTACAACCATCACCCAGATCTAGATACAGGACATTGCCAGCGCCCTAAGGGTTTCCCTTACCCCCTTCCCACCATTCCGACCTCTGCCACCATAGATAACCTTAGCCTGTTCTTGCACTTCATGTAAATAGAGTCATACAGCGTGCTCTCTTTATGTGTCTCAGCGTTTTCTGTGGGATTCATCTGTGTTGCTGGGTGTAGTCATTCTGTTGATATGTAGTATCCCATTATATCATGGTTTCTCAAATGTGGCATTATTGACATTTTGAGCTAGATAATTCTTCCTGTGGGGACTGTCCTGTGCAGTATAGGGTATTTAGCGACATCTCTCTGGCTACTACCCACTAGGGGCTAGTGCCGCCTTCCCTTCCCCCATTAATTTTCGCTGGAATTGAAAACCATTGTATCATAAATATACTACAATTTTTAAGATACTTTTTTATTTGGAAATAATTTCAAACTAAGTATAAAGTTCCAACGAATGGAACAAATAATACAGTGTACACTTTACTTAGATTAAGCTATTGTTTACAGCTTACTCCTTTTTAAAAAAATCATTTTTTCTCCCTTGCTCACACATATGCCCACACACAATTTATTCCTAACCCATTTGAGAACAATTGCATTCACCTTGATCATTTACCATTATTTACTTCCACATGTATTTCCCAAGAATAAGGCTCTTCTCCTGCACTATCATAATTATCAATTAACCACAATAAATGTAGCATAATACATTTGTCAGTTGCCCATGTCCCAATTTTTATCACATGATCAACAGTTATCCTTTATATCATTTATTATTACTACAGAGAAGGTTCTGGTCCAGGATCAAATATTGTATATGTTTGCCATGGTCTTTAGTATCCTTCAGTCTATAAAACCTTTCTTTATCTTCTATGATACTGAATTTTTTTGAAGAATACCTTCTGTTCTTTTTAACAGAACAGTCCTCATTTGGAGGTTTGTCTGATCTTTCCTCCTGAATACATTCCGGCTTTGCATTCTTGACTGGAAGACTGAATTAGAACATACCATCCAAGTCACATGAGGTCCAGTTGCACCTCATCAATGACACTAAGTTTGATCTCCTCTGTATAGTTACTAAATTTTCCTTACAGCTAATAAGCAATGTGCGAGGAAACAATAAAATCATTGCAAATATTCTACTCCCCCATCAAATATACCCCCAAAATTGAGCATATTTTGACTCTCGCATGAACCAATCTTTACCTACACTGATTACAAATCCAGCACTCTTGTCTGCACTCACTCCAAGCGTACTGCTATATAGAAGAGCCTGATCTTTCCTCCACTTACTTTTTTATTTTACCAGTTATCAGTATGGACTCATGAATTCCCATCTTTTCCAGTGGTTTATAAATCATCACTGTTTTTAAGTATTGTAATGCTCAAATTGCTCAGCTCTGGCTAGTGGGAACCCCTTGAATTTGGGCCCTGTGCTCTTCTGAAAAACTCCCATCACTTTTTATTTTTAACACTCCTTACCTTTTTGCATAACAAAATCATAGAATCTCCACTCTGGTTATATACCCAACAGAAAGGAGTAAGCACATAAAAAAAAAAAAAAAAGGAAAAAAGGACACATATTCAAAGCAACTTTTTTTTCTTAATTCGTGTGTGTGTGTTTCTGTGTACTTCGAGTCTGTAGATATTGACAGTTTTTCAAAGTGATCATAATATTTGTTTATCAGGAGAGTAGGAGTAAGTTGTTGGCCCCAATAGGTGGGGAGGAGTAATCAGTGGTAGGGGGTCATAATGGACCACAGCAAACCAAAGATATGCTGTCTGCGGCCAGAAATGGCAAATTACAGATCCTTTCAATAGATAAATGATGAATGAGAAACGATAAGATTTTGCCACCTGGTCCATTCTTAAGCTTCTCTTTAGAGTGCTCCTTTGAGGTGGGCTGCATGGAAGTGACTGAAGTCAGGAATCGCCTATGACTTTCAAAATGGTTTTTATCTCAGTGATACCAGTGACGGCACTTTAGGAAGGTGTCCACTGCTAGGAACACCTCTGCTGTTAGAGAGCATTAGGGTCACTGCTTTGTTTTAAAAAGAGCCTCCCCAGGGGAAGGAGAAATGTCTCCAGAGTCCCACTCATGTCTTCTGGCTGCTGGGGACCTGTTTAGAACCCTGGGACAGTCATTTACAAAACAGTCAGAGGAAATGTCCTTCTGTCTACACCCAGGGAATCACTTAGTTTTCAAGACATCTGAGACGGGGGCTGAGGGACAGACAGCAGATCAGAAAACTGTTGAAAGCTAACAGGGGAGTAAACTGGTCCAGTATCATGGGCCTAGATTCTAGGATCAACTTTGCCAGGAAGTGCTTGGGCATGGTCCTCCCACTATAGCTCAAGGCTTCCTTGTCCTAAATATCTGCCCTAGGTAGCTTAGAGTGCATTACTAGAATCAAAGAGGTCATTGAAGCACTTTTTGTAGAGAGAAATTCTAAACAGAAAAAAAAAAATCATACACAAGACACACAATAGGCTGTTAGTATCTTTGATGAGATTTCAGAGGAATTAATAACTAGTAAAATGCACGTCTGTGGATGCATTTCAGCCAGATGCCCCCTCTAGGTGGCACTGGCCCGTGGTAGAGTGGGGAAAGGCCGAACACGCTTTCTTAGCGAGCCTTTGTGCAGTGTCCACTATACAACCCCACGCAGTGACCCTGAACGGACGACCGTTCCCATGTGCGATAGTGATCCCTATTGCTACACATTTGTATTAACCTCCAGGGCCCTCTCCTCTCCCCTCCATAGGCCTCTCCGCGGATGGTGGCGCCAAGCGCCAGGAGCATCTCTCCCGGTTTTCCATGCCTGACCTCAGCAAAGACTCCGGCATGAACGTGTCCGAGAAGCTTAGCAACATGGGCACGCTTAACTCATCCATGCAATTCCGCAGCGCGGAGTCCGTTCGCAGCCTGCTTTCCGCCCAGCAGTACCAGGAGATGGAAGGAAATCTCCATCAGCTCGGCAACCCCATTGGCTACAGGGACCTGCAGTCCCGTGGCAGGATGCATCAGAGCTTTGATTTTGACGGAGGGGTGGCGAGCAGCAAGCTGCCTGGCCAGGAGGGCGTGAGGATCCAGCCCATGAGCGAGCGCACGCGGAGAAGAAGCACCTCCCGCGAAGATACCCGCCGTTTCCGACCGCACCGATCCAGGCGGTCCCGACGCTCACGCTCAGATAACGCCCTGCATCTGGCCAGTGAGCGTGACACCATCTCTCGCTTGAAAGAAAGGCCCCCACTTCGAGCCAGGGAGGACTATGACCAATTCATGCGACAGCGGAGCTTCCAGGAGAGCCTGGGCCAGGGGTCCCGGAGGGACCTGTACGGCCAGTGCCCAAGGACTGTGTCGGACCTGGCTTTGCAAAATGCCTTTGGGGAGCGATGGGGACCCTACTTCACCGAGTACGATTGGTGTTCCACCTGCTCCTCTTCCTCAGAGTCTGATAATGAGGGCTACTTCCTAGGAGAACCAATCCCCCAGCCAGCCCGCCTACGATATGTCACAAGCGATGAGCTTCTGCACAAATACAGCTCTTATGGCCTCCCCAAGTCGTCCACGTTAGGTGGCAGGGGACAGTTGCACAGCAGGAAAAGACAAAAGAGCAAAAACTGTATTATTTCTTAATCTGATTGGTGTCAGGGAATAGGGGAAGATGGGAGCTAAGAATGTAAATTCAGAAACTTGCACTGTTTTAAATTTATAAGCGCTTTTTGGGGTGGTTACTGGGGGAGAAAAAGGGACATGCTCTCAGTTGATGAAGGCAAGGTTGCAGATTGACTCGACTGGTAGTCACAGTTCTTGGCATGTTGAATATCATTTGCACATTTCACTTTGGAAACGCTATAGACTCTGTGGAGGTCAGGGTTGGTCACCTCCCTCCCATCAGTGTGTTGAGTTGCCGCTCTCAAGATGGCAAGTTGCCTCCGCTCGCTTGTATTCTCTCTGGTTCTCTTACTTCTAGGACCCTTTTTCCAGTAAGTAATTTGTTTATTAGCCAGGACCCAAGTCTAAATTATTTACATGTCCATTGTAAATGCAATGTAAATGAGAGTTCTGATAAAATATTTTTGTATTTTGTAATATCAAAGGAATTTCTATATGGTAGGATTCAGTGAAGACCCGCATGCACATCCTGCATTGTCTTCGAGTAGTATTCCTAGGTGGTCCAGGACCACCTTTTTTTTTTTTTTTTTCCTTTTTCTATACAAATTTGTTACATGTCAGTGAGACTTTTTTCAAATGAATTTATTCAATTTGGCTTTCTGTGGTTTAAAAATATTATTATACCCAAAGCATTGTATGCTCTATTCCACTTAAGGAGCCATCCTTAAGTCCACTCCCCACCTCAGTAGAATGTATTCTCTAAAAAGTGATAGTCATTCTCTCTAAATAGCAAACATAACTTTTGCCAATTAGAGAAACAAATCAGTGTCAGTAAATTCCATGAGAAACACCAGCCCTGCTGGGAACATTGAAGTTGCTCACTATTGATCTCTCCCTTGGGAAAATAACAGTGACTGTGAGTGGTGCTGTTGTGTGATGTCAGCATGACATTGTTTTGAATGTGGCATTATTTTCTGGTGCTCACGTTTCCTGGATTGTATTATCTGCTTTCCTTTACCAAGGCAGACAGAACAGCTGCCTTAGCCTGACAACCGGTTGTCCTCAGTGCAAATGAACTTAAGCATTAGGATCTTGGGGACAGAAAGGTTCTGATGGGGATCTGGGAGTGACAGTGTGTTCTAGATTGTATCTTAAACTTGGAGAAGGAAGAAGGTGATTTGAAATCAGAAAGCTGGTCAAGGGCAGAACTGAAGGAGAATATGAAGGAAAGTCAGGGCAAAGAAGAACTTCTGGAAATGAAATAGAGGCGAGGTGACGGCCACCTTGAATAGCCACTAGTGCTTGTGGAAAGAATCTAGTTGAACACACTCCCTAACCGGATTATCTGGGTTACCCAGAAAGGTTGAGCTGCTCAGGAGATCTGAGTGTAGTGGTCTTGAAAAACAAATGTTGAAAGGAGGATTTCGATTTTGAACTTTGGGGACCTTGGGTCAGACAGAAAATGGGCTCAAAAGTGAGTTTGCCTAAAGAAGACATTCAACGGTTGTGTTGTTTATAGTAAAATAATACTTCCTACCTTGCTTTGGTTAAAAATGAAGTGCTTGCTTTTTCTTCCATTCTCCTCCTCCCCATAATGGATTGTGGCAGTTGAAATAATCCATTGCAGGACCTACCTTTAGTGAGATGTGTTGTCCATGTGCTACACGGTGTATCTCAGTGGCCATCTGCCATGGTGAGGTGAGCGTGGTCTCTTTTCAGTATAGTAGTTAATATTTTCTAGTATTTTTTATGGAGAGAATGTGAAAAGTGGCTTTTCAGACACCATGCCAAATGGGTCTGAGGAAAGGAAGGCTGTACAGGATGTGAAAATGGCGCTCCATTCAGGATGTATTAAAATAATTTGCTTTTCAGGTATTAATATGACATTTGTCATTGTCACTGATTTTTTAAAAAAGCAATGCAAATGTTGGTTGTGGCTGTTTTCCGCATGCTATCTTCATATCTAAATGCTTCATTAATTATCCAAGCCTCTGGAGAATTAACTCTATTACGTTTGTATAGTAAGTTTGTAAACTGCTTGGCAAACTGATTTTAAGAAATAATGTGCAACACCACACAACTAAAGTGGCAGGTTTCTGGTAGAAATTGGGCAAGTCCAATTTGGATTTTTGAGTTCATTGATTGATGAGAACAAAATGGCATTTTGGAAAAAGGAAAAAGAGAAAAAAGTAGATGACTTAACATAGCAAAAAGCGAAAAGCAATGTCTGTCCTCTGTGGCCCGGAATCCAATGAAAGGAATTCTCTTAGTAAATGTTGCTTTCCAACTCTGTCCTTTTCAGAGCACCTCTTGCATTCCCCAGATGGGGCTTTAACCCCATCAGCAGAAACGGACACATAACTAGTGTCCAAAGGGATTGGAGGAATGAACAATTTGAGATCTAGTTGCCCAGGGAGCACCCAACAGCTGAACTGGTCAGCACTTGAGATCTAATGGATATAATAAGCCTCAGGGTCAACTGTCTACAGGCAAGATCACCTCCATGTACTCTAGCCCTGCAGAGGCCTTCCCACCCTGCATGCAGCCAGGAGCCTTACAGAGAATGCTGATGGAGGATTTGATGATGGACCCTCCAGGTGAATGCCCCAGGGAGAGCAGGGTGACATTGTACCAGGAGTTCTACCTATTAGTGATAACTTACGCATAACATCCCAGAATCCAATTTCCAAAAATTCAGTGCATTCTTTTCTGAGGCAAGAACTTGGGGTCCTTACCTGATTCCTCCATCATAATCACCAGCTCCTCTTGGTCAAGTTTCACTGTGCGTGAGGCCTGTGCTCACCTCTTCTTAGATCATCATTCTGTCTTCCATAGACTGTTTTCTATCAAAGTAATCTTTTCCCAGTTTTCTCTCTGCTCCAATGCCTTAGAGTTTTGTTTGTCTGTTTGTTTTTCTACCTTCTCTCATGTCAGTTCTCTTCTTGTCTTGGTTAACATTGCAGCTGTAGAGTTCAGTTCATGTTCTATTTGCTGCTCAATTCAGTGGCGTCAGAACTGGCTCTTTCCCAAGAAACAGAAATTATTGATAGTGTCCTGAATGGCCCTGCCAATACACACCACCATTGATACTGTGAACAGGTTTCTTAGTAGGCTGTTGGCATTGAGCATGGTGTTCAGACACCCTTCCTTCTGTTGTATAGTTCTGGGATCCTCTACCAGGTATGAAGGCGAATGAGCTGAGGGAAACCAGAACTGTGTTTTTTAGTACTGCACATGTTCAAAAGGGGAGAATCCCTAGTGTTTGTTGTTTGACAGCTTCTTCCCATATCCATATTGTATTCTCTAGTCCTTCCTTTCCATCCCCAGCCAACCCAGTGACCAAACAATTTTGTATTATTAATATGGGACCTGGAGATAGCTCTTTCTCATCCTTTTTTTCTCATTCTGTAGGATGCTCCTGCACTGCAACAAGTTTGTATTTCCTTCTCCTGAAGCAGTTTTCTGCTTCTCGGGTACCAGTAGCAGTGGTTGAGTTCAAGTGGGGCCAGTGATGGCATATACATAGCACATATTCTGCAACCTGGGCAGATATAACCAACATGTCTCTGTATACTTTCCAGAGAACACGGATACAGCCTCAAAAATCTTGTGACATTCCAGCTAGCCAAAACCAATTCATCAGTACAGATCTTATTTGTCTGATAACAAACCTTATTTGTGAACTGATTCTTATTTGTCTTTCCTTCCTGCGCTCTTTTACCATTGGCCAAAAATAGTACACTAGCCACTTGAGAAACATCATTTATAAATAATTGTGAGACTCCAATTCCTATGCCCCCAGATTGTCAATGCTAATGGGAGCTGAATTCTTTAGGTTAAAAGAAGGCAAGTCTCTTTGGCCTCCTTTTCCCTTCTCATGTTCTTGGCCGGTTATTATAGGCAGCCTCTGTTCATCTTTTTGCAGAGGTCAGATGGGAATCCATCTTATTCTTCATCTAATCCCACCTTCTAACAAGAAATAACACAAATATTTAAATTCTAAGGAGAAGTGTTCTTTGTGTATTTCTGTCTAACAGAAGCCAGACACTAACATCTAAGAAGGAGAATCTATGAAAAGGGAAGTGGAAGATGGAACCAGCTATCTGAATATTTCATGCCAGAAGAGTAGCTATTAGCAACTGTTTAGCACCTTCAGGGCTCTGAAATGGCCTCTGGACAGCATTCCAGGTGCAGGACTCAGCCAAGCCTCCTCTGCTGATTTGGAAGGTAGTTTCATGCTGCCTTTTGAGGTACAGATACTTACCTAAGCAGTCAAGAAGTTGAAATGAAGAGAATTTTGCCCTGCCTCCCATGATTTGTCCATTTGGGACCTAGCAGACACCAATGCTTCTTTGACCACTTGGAAGCAGTTACCAATGTTAGGATCAAGAAAGGATTTGATTCTTTTTCCATTTTCTCATAATAGTAGCCCAGTCAACACAAGACTCATAAAACATGACTCACTGTTGGGAGCTATACTATTTTATAGGCTGACTTCCTGCTGACAAAACCAGCTTTCCTCCAGGGAATAAAAAGGAGCAGGGGAAAGTCACACGGTGTTAGAAAAACATTTCTGTTATTTTGATATGATGAATCCATAGAATAGAAAAGAAAATTCTCTATCCTGAGAGTTTTCTGAGACATCCCTTCACCTTACTGGGCATTTGGCCATTGATGTTCAGTTGGTGACTGACCAAGCTTTTCTAAATTTTTTGGAGAGAACCCCTCATCAGTAAGGTCTCTCCTCAAGTCTTTCTGGTGATTTCCATATTTTCCCATACAATATTTTGGTTCTATTTATGGACCGTGGCTTAACACTCTGTGGCCTATGAGTCCTCCATTTTCCTTAGCAAATTAGGCCTTTGGCAGTTTTCCCCCTCCTAAACATTTTTCCTGTACAGGATTGCTTTGCCATCTCCTGCTTTAATTCCAAGTGCATAATCAAAACCTCAGTGGGCCTGAGAAGGTGAGGCAGGCCAGAGTCTGTTGTGTGTCGAACGTCGAGCTGTTTGTTAAGAAGGTCTGGAACAGGCCTTTGGTGTAGGCTCTGCCAGAGACTGTTTGTGAACACTTTGCTTGAGATCCGTGCCCTGTAAAATGGATATGATGTTTTACTGATGTCTGTAATACATTTGTAAACTTCCAATAAAATTTGAATAAAAGAAATATTGCCATTCCTCCCTTGCTTTTCAGATTTTTTAAAATCTCTGCCTTTGAGCATCTCAGCAGGAAAGAGAGGCTGCACATGTCAGAGATGAGATTTACTATGAAAGATGAACCAGATTATTTACATCAGAATTTCTCAACCTCAGCATAATCTACTTCTGGGCCAGTTCATTCTTTGCGGCAAAGAACTGTCCTGCATTTTGTAGGATGTTTAATAACATCTCTGACCTCTACCCACTGGATGCCAGCAGCACCCCTCCCCAAGTTGTGACAACCAAAAGTGTCTCCAATGTACCACACCCATTACAATGAATACTATTTTTTAAAAAACTAGAAACTAACAAGTGTGGGTGAGGATGTGAAAAAAGTTAGGACCCTTGGGCACTTCTGGTAGAAATGTAAAATGGGGCAGCCTCTATGAAAAACAGGACAGCATTTCCTTAAAAATTTAAAATAGAATTACCATATGATCCAGCAATTCTACTTCTGGGTATCTACCCAAATAATTGAAAGCAGAGCCTCAAAAATATTTGTACACCCATGTTTATATCAGCATGATTCGCAATAGCTACAAAGATGGAAGCAATCTAAATATTAATCAGTAGATAAGTAGATAAAATGTGCTATATATGGGCAATGGAATATTACTCAGCCATTAAAAAGAAGGAAATTTTGACACATGCTGCAATAGGGATGAACTTTGAGGACATTAAGATAAGTAAATTAAGCCAGTCACAAAAAAGACAAATACTTATATAAGTGTATAACTCCCTTATATAAGGTACCTAGAATAGCCAAGTTCATAGAATAGGTAGAATGGTGGTTGTCAAGGGCTGGCGGAAGAGGAGAATGGGGAATTGTGTATTGGGTGTGGGGTTTTAGTTTTTCAAGGTAAAGATTTTGAAAATTGGTTGCATAACAGTGTGAATGTACTTAACACTATTGAACTGTAAAATGATAAATTGTATGTTGTCTTTATTAAACCACAATTTAAAAGTAATATCTCCACCCACAGCTGAATGTCCCCTGAGGATAAAAATTACCCCTGGTTGCGAACCACTGGTTCAAACGCTTTGCAAACTTAGCATCTCTGTTCCTTGAGGATTCTTGAAATGGACCCCTATCCAGGCCACACAGTTAATTTTCAGTTATTAGTAGGAATTAAAACAGCAGATGACCCTAAAATAATTTGTATTTGCTTTTAAGCAAATAGTAAGTATTTAGTCTAGAGAATTACATCCACAACTTTGTTGTGGTTAGAAGAGCATTAATATTGTCTGGGAGCCAGGACCAAAGCAGCATGTAAATTAGATTTTCCCATGTCTGATCCACAACATTTAGGAATTTCTGGATACAACAATATCATTCATTCATTCAACAAATAGTTATTAAGAGCCTGCTCTGACCCCAGCACTTTTCTAGGTGCTTGGAATACAGCAATGCACAAAACAAGCAAAATTTCCTACTCTCCATGAAGGATCTTACAAACTTGACGTTCCACTTGGCTGGAAGTATGGAACAGCAACTATTTTCATCCACTCTAACCATGAGGGCTTGGGAGGTGGAGGTGAGTTATTTCACTCTAAGGCCTTCTGAGAGCCTTTGGATGAAGAGTTATGTTGTGCCTGTTCTGCTCACAGACCCTCATGGAGAACATACCCCTCAGGCAGCCATGGTTTTACTATTTGACCCACCCCTCATCCTCAGCCAAAATGATGGGCATCAAGATGGCACCTAGCCAGCAATTTACAAGTGACCTAACACGAGATGGTAAACTGGACCAGATTTCCCTTCTCGGGATTACTAACAGATTCTGAGAAAAAGAAGCAGTTGTCAGTGGAAGATGGAGCTAAGATGTATAGAGAGAGCAGACATGAGTTAGGCTCACATCCATCCTGGTGAGGGGAGAGAGGAGGAAGCAGAAGTGATGGGCAAGCAGAAGCTCAGGCTGAGAACAGGTCCAAGAACAAAGACAATATGAGCACAGAGATCTTAAGTGGCTCAGAGGAGCTGCTCCCTGGAACCTCCTCACCTCCAAACAGATTCCAGCTCCTGCCCCCGTAGGATTACCTACTCTTTCAGTGATTCACACACCCCTTCCCCATTGTGCTTATTATGTAAGTGTGTTACATTACACACCTACATAAACTCCTATTTGCACTTAACTGATCCTTGCCACCCTAATTAAAACATGGAGGATGAATTCTGAATGCCAGTTACCACAGCTTTTATTTTGCCCCACACACTTTTAGCAATTTAATCCCATCTCAGCCACTTGCTACTTGTATGTCCTGGGAGATGTCCATGTCCTCCCTAAGCCTCAGTTTTTATCTGTCAACTGGGAGAACAATAGAGTTGTGTGAATATACTGAAATAATGCATGTGAATTTCTTAGTGCTGTTTCTGCCACTCTAAGAGCTCAAAACATTGTCTGTTGCTATTGCTTATTATTATTATCTCTATCCCACCCAAAGATAAAGGGTAGCAGGAACTAGATACCACTGGTATCTAATCTAAGAGTATTCATTTTCCTTTCTCTTAATTTAAGCATTAAATAGGATTTAGAGATATCCCCGGAAGGCCTGGATCTTCATTCTGTATAAGAAATGCCTGCAGAGCCTATTAAACGATGCAAACTTCCTGATCCTGCCCGCAGAGGTTCTGGTTCAGGGCATGTGGTATAAAACTGCAGAATCTGCTGTTTTTTTCCTTTTTTTTTTTTTTTTTAACAGGGCCATTCATTGCATTCTGATGTAGCTGGTTTGAGGATCACACCCCAAGAAATTCTGCCTAAGCATTAGTTTGTATTCTTCCAAGTATCTTGGGAAAACATAACACCAAAAACCTGTCTCCCAGTTCCACTCACTTGAGGAGAATCTGATAGCAAGTCCAGTGGTCAGGATGGAGAGATCTGAGCCTGGGGTTTATACTCTGATTCTGGAGGATCTGATGTATATGCACATTTTCCTAGGAGTGAGAGTCTTCAAAAAAGAAAAAAGAAATATAGGCTGACTTTAATTTTTCTTGAGCAACACAGATCAGAGCTATACTGGGAAGAGGACGGGCTTATTGTCAAATACAGTTTCACAGCTGCGTTTGGACTTGAGAATTGCTACTCTTGGTTCATAGCCAATGGCTTTCACACATTAAAATTTCTTAGGTAGGTTTTTTAAAATCCAGAGTCCCTGGCCCCATGCTTAGGAAGTCTGATTCAGCAGGTATCCAGCAGGGCAAGGAAAACTGCATTTTCCTAAGTCTCCAGGTATAGGAGACCACCTTTGGGGAAAAACGACTCTAAGCCTCTCTTACCATGGGAAGATCTTCATCTTCTGGGAGCCCTTCTGGGATGTGCTAGAAGCATCCAGCTTGTGTTACCAAGCTTCAGTCAGGAAGAGTCTGCTTCTCAAAAATTCATCTACCATATGTGTTAAGTAGACTCTAGTCTACTTCTGGTCTAGAATGAAAATATCAGCTCCCTTTAAAAACCCACGCTAGTGTAACTTCTAATACAGCTACTTTGGTCTGAAAGAGATGTCAAGACAAGAACGCAATATAGAAGGCTTATCAGAAGATGCAGAAGATAAATAGTCAAAGACAAATGCCAGCTGAAGACATGGTTAAACAATTAAATGACACAATCCCATTCAACAGGAGAGGAGATGATTTAAGAGCTTTCACAGCAAAATATTAGCTGATACTTGTTTACCTAGGTTGGTGATTCTAGACATAAAACAAATGATCAGGGATCCTGGAAGGCTTTGTCATTAACACACCAGTTAGCAAAGAGATGAGACCAAACCACCAGAAAGTAAATCCAATAATGTGAGGAATTTGGGTCCTCGAAAGCCAACTGTCTTAGGCCAGGATTTTTGGATTTTAAGTGGCCAAACTTACTTCAAACTAATTTGAGCAAAAAGGAAAATAAGAGAGAGAGAGAGGATATTTGAAAGTACTATGGATTTTGTGAGGACCATGGGCAGCCTCTGCATGAGGATGATACCAGCAAAGGAAAGCCACCAGGAGGGGCTCAGAAGAACTCGATCCCAGTTTCTGCTTAACCTCCCCTTGCTTTTTCAGCTTTGGGGAGCTCATGGATGTGTGTGGCTCCTCACTTTTAACCCCTTATTTTCGGAAAAGAAACTCTGATTGTCCCAACTCAGATCAGGTACTCCTTCTTGGTCCAATCAACTACTGGAAGAAATGAGGAGATTCCTAGGTGATAGACGCTGGCAGAGTGCTAGTTCATGTGGGTAAGGAAAGTTTTCAGGTAGATAAAACTTTGAGCAGACTCCCCAAAATGTATTTCCTATAAGAACTATCCTAGTTATATCCCAAGGAGAAGAACCAAAATTATTATCTACTGGATGTATTGCTAAAGGGTTGTTTGGGCTCTACTTAGAGCTACCATCTCAAAGGAAAATTTCCACAATCCCCAAAAACCTACCACTCCAACTCACCCAGTCTCAGTCAAGCAGTGCATTCAAAAAAATACCATTAGGAGCCCAAAACATTATAAATCTATACTAAGTATTTCAAGTCTGTACTATCTCCAAGGAAATGCCAAAGGAAGACATGCATAGAAAACATCTTAGAATTCTTTCCCCATTGCTGCCCTCCCATTGTTCTACACATGAATGCCAGCTATTCCTTAAACTCTCTTTCCTCCTCTCAAAACATCCACCTCCAAACATACCCAAGTGCACAGACCTTTTCTGTTTCACTTTTCCTTCTCCCTTGCGTACTCTTTATTATGTAAATCAATTAGTCAGTCTGTGGGGTTTAGTTTTTACATCCCCTTCACTCAATATCAAGACTCTGTCTGCACTGTGCTATTTCTAACACTGGATAAATTTTGTCTCACAAGCTGCAGGTGCCACAGAGGTCTTTTCCTCTGACTTTGTAGCCTGTTTGAATTTTCTTCAGTTGGTGGCCTCCTGCCAGGTAAGAGGATGGCTCTGGGAAAGTCGTTATCTGTTTTCATGATCAGGTCCATGATCTTTGTGGTTGACCAAGTCTCAGGCCTGGCACCTTCTATATTCAGATAATTTTTGTCTCAAAGAGATATCCAGACACGAACATGCAAGCTACCTCAGTGGAAACCTCTGCATGATGGACATGTGACAAATAAATGGCAAGGAATCCCACCAAAATGAGTTTTCTGTTAATTCATAATTATCTCTCCCTTGCACATAGACCTTTGTACTTGCTATTCCATCCACTTAAAAACACTCACCCTCCTATCTATTCTCTTCTACCTGTTCTCCACCTGGCTACTTCTCATTCTTCAGCTCTCAGCTTTGACATGCTTCTTCCAGGATGAAAAGTCTGCTCCCGGCAGATTGGAAAGAGGTCCTTCAGCCTTGGGTTCCGTGGACTCCACATTCCCCTATCACCATCCTATAATTGAGTTTCCTCCTTAACCCATTACAACCTGTATTTTATGAGGGCTGGGATCCTGGCTGTCTCTCAGCACTGGTCAAAAAATATTTTGAAGGAATGTCAAAAGGGAGATTCCCAAAAATCCTAGTTCAGTAAGTTAGAAGGGTGGCGGGAGAGCACAGGCTTAGTTTTTCATGCCTTCAAGTGTGCTGGTTCCCTGCCATCCTCCAACCTTCCTTCTAAAGAGAATGCTCTTTTCCTCTGCATGACAAGTTACTGCAAGGCAAAATTTCCCTCAAAGCTTCCTATTAGTGGCTGTGGCTGTGATCAGGTTTGCATTACTGAGTTTCCCCCAAATTGGTACTTTTTTAAAAGCTCCAGCTAAGCATAGCGTTTTCCAATTTCAAGGAGTAATAGTGCCCTTGGACTCCATAATGAAGCTACTAACATTTCAAGTACTATCACCTATAAATGCAAAAACCAAAGTCAAGATTTTGTGCCACTGAATTGTAACAAGATGATTTATGATATAATGAAAGACTCATCACTAAGAAATAAAGGTTTAAGAATAATCAAACCAATACTGATCTGGAAAATGCTGCCCAAGAATAAACTTATATTAGCAGATGGAATAAATTATCATATTTCAACATACTTCTTTCATGGGTCTAGTGCTAATTATACTACTGTTGTTTATTGGAAAATGTGACTGAGCAAGCCAGTACAAAATCAGGGCACAGTTAGTAGACAATAGAAACCTGCAGCTGAATGAGAAACAAATGAGTTGGTACAACACTTAATAAAAGCCCCCATGGGGAAAGAAACACAAAGAAGTTGGCTCTTGCTATCCAGTAACAAAAAATAAATCTCACAAAAGCAAATGTTTTTCTAACATTTTAGATACAATCAACTATATTTATTGTAAAGAGGAGCCCCGTAGACAAAGCTTCACATTCAAAAGTTAGATAATACTACTGCCTCAAAATTTTTAGAGATATTAAAACCAACTTGCTTATTCTTCAATCTAGAGTTTTCTTTCATCTGTTTTTACTAGAGTGGAAAAACAGACCTTGCCACCTGAAAATACACAGTGTAAGATGAAGTTTTCCTGGGCTGTAAAAGAGATCGAAGAACTATGGGCATACACCAAAGTCAGTAATGAATTCCTCTGACCTAAAGAGAGGAGGCGCTAACTATATTCCTTTCATTTCAAAATTATTCCCAGATAAAGAGCTCAGGAAAGAAATTGGCCCATTAATTGCAAAACCTACCCTTTAAATTCCATCTATTAACTGTTGGAAAGTTACTTCTCAATTCAGCAGAATGATGATTCAGGGGAGTTTTGTGTAAAGAATGGATGTAGCTGACATATTTAATGCTCACTGAATATTCATGTGTTCCCTCCCACTTCCCAGCCCCCTTGTAGTTGGGTGGAGTCATGAGACTAGAGCTGATCAAAGAACCAAAGGGAAATAAAATGTCACTTCTAGACTAAGCCAGTAAACAGCCCCTAGGCATTTACCTACATTCTCTCATCCCATGCCATGGCAACCTGTATACCACAGATTAAAATGCTGAGTCATTGGATGGCAGCAGACCAGATCCCTCAGTAACCGTGTGGAAGAAGCTATCCACAACAAGCTTTGTTTAAACAAGGAATACACCTAGTTATATTAAACTGTAGAGATTTCAGGATTAATTTGTTGCTACAGAATAACCCAGACTAATGACTAATCCACATCGAAAATGACCTCTCAACCTTCCTTCTAGCCCAGACAGTCTAGTCCTGTGAGCCATTTTATGGCCATGAGAAGTTATAAAGGCCAAAAGGGCCAATGCTTTGGATATAAATTCTTGGTTTCTTGACTTGGTTGGTTTGGTTGATCGGTTGCTTTGGTTTGGTTAAATTATTTGGTTAGTTAAGGCCTCTAACCACAGTAATGGTCTTAGAGAACTACGTTCTGTAAGACTGCAGGCTTCAAGCTGATGCACACTTATTCTGTTTAGTATTGCTAAGGTCAGTCAGTCAGGTGCCTATACAGAGCAGGTTCCCAATAAATATTAATTGAAAAAAAGAAATAAAAGAACTAATTAAATAACTGAAATGATACATGCAATGTTTATCTGGATTGCATGGAGCCCTGTGTCACCACAAGTGCTGCCCTTGAAACACTGGGGAAGACTTTTCGCTGCACAGAAGAGCAGAAGCTGCAGCAGAGAACACCACTGAGCAGAATTCATTTGACAACATACACATTCCTCAGATATTTATTGAGCACCTACTGAGTGCATTATTCTAGGATTGGGTGAAACAGTGAATGTCTGACAAATTTCCTGTTCTCATAGAGCTCTGATTTGCTTTTCTCACATGTCTGTTTTTTTTAATTAGGCCAAAATTTGTCCTGCAAAAAGAAAAGATACATAATTATCTGAGTTATCTGAGAAATGGCAGAAGGTCCAATCACTGCTCAATATGATGACTCCACAAACCCCACTGATTACTAATTAGTTTGCCATGCTTCACCATTCATTTCTGCTGCCCTGCCCTGGAGAGTCCAGCCTCCCTATTTCTTATTTGAACTAAGCAGATGACCCCACCCTCCTCCTTTGCCCAATCTCATTCTTGAGAAAAGCTATTTCCTTCTATAAACTTCTTTTGCTCTCCCCCAGGTCAGTTCCTGTGGAGTTTTCTTCTCAGTGGTTTTGGAGATGGCTCACTGGCCTGCCCTGTGTTAAATATGCCCAGCCAGGGTCTCTGTACTATGACTATTTTGAAAAGGGTCACTGCTTCTCCAGAGAAATGCTTCCAGGAATCCTAACTGAAGTCTACACTGAATGGGCCCAAGGACTGAAGAAAAATGTTTGCTTTCTCCCTCTGGCCCTCAGGATGTTGCTTGACACCACAATGACTGGTGGCCAAGCAGCGCTCTGCACCCAGAGGGGCAGCAACACGTGCCTAAGAGCTGACTGCCAGCTCTCCTGCAAGTGCCTTCCTGCCCCAGCCCCTGCACCCAGAGTCACAAACAGGTGTAAATGCACAGCTGAGCACCTTCCAGGGGCCACATCGGGAAAGATCTCCAGCATCCAGTCCTGCCTTTTTGCCTCCTGCAGCCTCTCAGCTGCTCAGCCAGTACTTTGAGTAGACCCAACCTCACTCATGAGATATATATCACCCATGGTCCCCTGAAAGGACTCTTCTGACATCCAGGCATAGTCCTCCTCCTTCCCAGCTCTTTGTCTTGCAAATTTATGCCATCCTTATAGTCCTTTGAAAGACTGAGGCCAGGAGCTGGGCACAATAATCAGAGAGCACCAACCAGGTCACAAATAAGGTTTCAACCTTGTGTGTTGACAGCTGAAAATAAAATCCTTAGAGCAGGCAATAAATTGCCCTATAAAGAACAGCTATAGAAAAAGAATGGAAAGGAATAGGACCCAGAAGAGCAGAACATGGGAGGTGTCCAAGATATCACTCCCCCAGAGGTGCCTCTACTTCTGTCTCCTCCCCGGTCTGAAACATGTGCCACTGGCCTAAGAGTCTCTTTCTGTTAGCTGGGCCATCCAGCTATAAACAACAGGTATAACAATGAACGAAACCACGTCTGAAATGTTGACAGAGCTCTGGAGAAGGAACCTTTGTGCTGCCTTCACCAAAACAAGAATGTGCCTCCCCTACAGAACCTGTCAACCCAGATTTCAGCTAAGAATGTGAGTCAGCTGGATCTACATGGAAGGGAAAGGAGAGGGCAGACACAACTTCCTCCAGATCCCACCACTAATGGGACAAGTTTGAAATCTGGATCTGATGTACCTCCCTGCATCCTCTGAATGGGTCTTTGTCAAAAGTGATGACAGCATCAAGAGAAAGCCTCATCTCTACATTGGGCTAAGTATGTTCTTTAATCTTCTCAGATGACTGTACTAATGAGCAAACTTCTAGGTAGTAGACATTGTTAATTTTTGTATGGGCCATGTTCAGTAGAGTAAAATTAAGAGAATCATTTATACTTTGTGCATGCTTACTGATTCTATTTTATTATTTCTATTGGATATTTGATTTTTCTCCTCCCACTCTCTTTCTGAGACTACACCATGAGGAACATTGTCTATAAATAGATGTTCTCTCCCTTTTGTCCCTCATTTTCCAACACTAAGGACTGTAGTTTAGCAGTTGAGTAGCCAAAGACAACATGTGCATGATAAAGGTTCTGTATTGAGCAACAGGGGATCCCGGGGCCTGCCCCACTGTACACTGAAGAATGTTCACACACCCTCATGTATGTGTATGTGTAAGGGTCTATATTTTTCAGAGTTGTATTTATCTACCAAAGCAGATTTGGTGCATTGTAATAAGTCCAGCAAAGATAGTTTTAATTTAATGGCTTGTTATATGAAAATTTTATAAAAACACAACTTATCTACTATTTATAGAAACAAGTTCATTGCTAAAATGAGATACATGTGACTAAAAGAATATGTACGTAACAGTAACTACTGTTACAAATAAATATTAGATGTTTTAAGTGAATTTCAAAGAAGTAAGGGTGCTGTGATATGAGGAAGAGCATTCCATGTTCAGCCCCAAAGAGCATTCTAAGATGTCTGTTATTAAATTTTTATATTTCTAAGGCCTAGCAGAGGACCTGACCCCATAGTAAGTGCTCAATAAAACATTCTTTCCTAAAATCTCATTAAGAACCTCTAATGTGCAACCTTTGTACTGGGTACCAGACATACTTAAAAGGATATAGCTTCTGACCTTGATGAATTCAAGGTCAGTGGTCTAAGAAGAGAAATCGACAAAGGCTTCTCAAAGAAAGTATTTGAGTTTGATTTTGAAGGATCTGTAGGAGTTCCACAGGAGCAGATGGAAAGGCAGAACTCAGCACATGAAACAGTGTGATGTATTTGGGGAATATTGTGACTTTAATATGGCCAGTATCCTAAATGCCAGGAGACAAGTTTGAAGAGAACAGCTATAGAAAAAGAATGGAAAGGAATAGGACCCAGAAGAGCAGAACATGGGAGGTGTCCAAGACATTGCTCCCCCAGAGGTGCCTCTACTTCTGTCTCCTCCCCGGTCTGAAACATGTGCCACTGGCCTAAGAGTCTCTTTTGGCCATCTGATGGGATGGGCAGCAAAAGGTTTTGGGTGCCATGCAAAAGAGTTTGAGCTTCATTTTCTGGGCAATAAGGAGTCTCTTAAGGTTCTAAAGTAGGGCCATGATGTGATTCCATTTGTTTTGTAGAAAACTTACTCAAGTAGCTGTATGCAGGATAATTTTGGAGTTGAAAGAAAATTAAGACCCCAGCGGTAGAGAGATTGTTGCATTAATCCAAGCAAGGGAAGTTGAGATCCTGAACTGTACAGTCTGACCAGAACAGTGGGCATCAAAAGGGGAGAATTGGGAAGAGAAGCTAGAATGTCTGGTGAGAGGAGGCAGTATAATGAAACCATTGAAGACAGGCAATAAGCAAGTCAGCCTGGAACCAATCAGAAGACAGAGTGTTTCACTGGTATCATGGGTGCTTCTTTCCATCGCTGTGGCTTTCTGGGGCCATGGGATCCCTTAAGTGGGAACCGTGCTCATGTTTAGATTGCTCACATTTTCTATCTTGGCTCTGCCCCTTGCCACCTATGTGTCCTTGGACACATTTGTGGCTGTCTCTATGCTCCAGATAGGAGAAAGATACAACATATGAGAAACAAAGAGAAGTCATTGTTTACTAAAAGATGAAGCCCAACATGGCTGAGTCAAGGAAAGAAATGAAACAGGGAAACTTGGTAGATTGGTTAATTCTCCTTCCAGTTCTCAGTTCTATTGACCCGCTTCATTTCTCAGGTGAAATTCATCACTCAGCTTCCAAGCTTGGGAGCCAGCTGTCCCGGGGAAAGAACAGGAGATGTGGAGGGAGAAGAGGAGGTCTCCTCTGACATGCTAGTTGAACTATAGACAGGACAAGCCTCCATCTGTTCTTCCAGTGGAAGCCACATTGTTTCCTCTCACTCTTTCCCAACAGGATGACCTAGCAAAGGATGAGGACCAAGTAATCAAGCCTTTGGATTGGATCCATACAGCATCCCATTTGTGAGCCCCAAGGAGTTTGAAGTTGGCTAGTGCTGGGGCCAGCCTATGTTTATATCATTTCCAGATGGCACTTTTTGATTGACATTTGGCAAGTATATGAGAGAGCTTACTTTTCTTTCTTAAAAACTATTTTTGTTTCTAACACTGTGATGTCTAATGCCTACAAATGTCTTTTAACAATTGTACTTGTAGCAAGGATAGTATGTATATGATTGACTTCAGATTTAATTTAGGACCTGTTAGAGTGTCAGAGTTCTGGGGAACTATCTCCCTGGGCCATGGGCTTAGACCACATCCTTGAGAGTGAGGCTGGGGTGGTGCTTCCCCAAGAAGTCATTGGCCGAATTGCCAGTTGACTTGGGTGTAAGTCACTTTTGGAGGAAGAGATGACGTCCTTCACAGTGAGGATGGCGATCAGTGGAGCTGAGAGTTTCCAAGGCGTGGAGAGGCCCTAAGAGCGGATATGCCCTCTGGCTCTGTCAGGGCTGTGGTTAGGCATGGCCCATGAGGGCACCATTCTCAGGGAATAGAATGTGTATGGTGTCACCTGGAGTTAGGCTGCAAAGTGACCCTAAGCCAACCACAGACAAGGAACTGGTTCAGTAGGAGAACCTGGGACAGGTTTGGGCTTGTATATACACATAAATTGCAAGGGCCTCTAGCCATGCTTGGGGTGATATGATACAGAAGAGACTATATTTCTCCCACCACTGTGATCAGACTTGGGGAAGACAGAGATGACAGAGATCAGGACAGTCGAGCCAACAGGAGGAGTAAAGCCTGGGATACAAGATCAACATGCAGCAAGCTCTTGTTTGGAACAGAGGTGACAGGTTTCTAGGGCAGTGAGTGTTTAAAACAGTGATTGCATTCCTCAGCTTCAAGGCACAAGTATCCCCTGAGAGTAACCAGGCATTTTGGTGTGATTAACTTTTGGACATTTGGGGTGAAGTAAAGAAATGGGTTCACTTGAGCAGTCAGGGACAAGGAGCTCTTGTACTTGGAGCATCAGTGTAGATGATAACATCTGTACACCAAACTGGGGAATCGACATCCCAGTTATATGTGACTCTGTTCGCTTTTGCCCATGGAGAAGAATAAAGTGTTCAAATGGTTATGGATCTTAAGTCTGCTTACCTTTAAAAGAGTCTGTTGAGCTTTTGGAATATATTAGATTCTAGTACGTTGAACATTGTCATGGGTTGAATTTTGACCCTGAAAAAATATGTCCAAGTCTTAACTCCTAGTATCTGCAAATGTTACCTTGATAGAGGGTCTTCAGAGATGTGATTAAGCAAAGTATCTCCAGGTGAGGTCATAATGAGGTTTTTTTGGGGGCAGGCTCTAAATATCCAATGACTAGTATTTCAGTAAGAGAAAGGAGAGAGGGATGCACATAGGGAGACACACAGAGGGGAAGGCCATGTGAGGACAAGACTGAGACTGGAGTAAGGTGACCACAATCCAAGAACATTAGGAGCCACCAGAAGCTGAAAGAGGTAAGGAAGGATTCTCTGTTAGAGCCTTTGGAGGGAGAGTGGCCCTCCCCTCTCCTTGATTTTAGACATTGGCTTCCAGAATTGTGAGAGAAAAAAATTTTGTTGTTTTAAGCCACATGGTTTGTGGTAAATTGTTACAGCAGCCACAGGAAATTAATGCAGGCATATTCAGTGTTTGCTGGTATAAAATGAAGACTGAGTCTTGATTTTATGCCTCTTTCTCTAACAGGAGATTCTAAAAACCTGGTTGAAAGCATATGACTGATTCATTCTAAGGCAGCATTTCTTAAACTTGAGCATGCATTGGAATCACCTGCTCATTAAAACAGATTGCTTGGCCCCAACCCCCAAATTTCTGATGCTAGAAGTCTGTGGTGGTACCTAAGAATTGGACTTCTGACAAGTTTCCAAGTGACACTGATGCTGCTAGTTAGGAATCACACTTTAAGAACCTCTCAGCTAAAGTTTGTAGCTACCCCGGGGCAAATGGGTGCTTCTCATTTTAGAAACTAGTGGAAATTCTGGGGGAAGAATCCCACTCGAGATAAAGGGAAGATGGGAAGAATAAAGTTTTTTATTTTATTTTCCATGGCTTAAAGGGAGTCAAAGTTATAACTCAAATAAACACTATTTACTTATGAGTGAGGCCGACACTTACCCCAGTCAAGTCTATGGACTGAGCTAGTGTTTCATGGGCAGCCCTGCTGAGTTCCCTGGGGAGACTGTGGATCCACGTGGTAGTCACAAATTTCCTTAGAAATGCAGGATCATTTGTTACACTGAACTGCTCTTGTACACTACTTCCCTCCTCTCAGCCTGACTTCTCACTGAAGTCAGTTGCTCTGCCCATGGGGTCAACCCAACATCAAACAGGTTCACGTAGACATAGCCTGCGATGCTTCCCCCTTGGGTCTTGGCCTGGACCACTTGCCTCTTGCTTCCTGCCAGGGCCTTCTCTGAATCCTTGCACACTCAACCCAATGTGTGCAATGCAAGAAGTTAATTCTCCTAAGGTCCTTCTTGACAATAAAAAACTGAGCTGGTGGATAAATATCTCCCCTTTTCAATAGGTGGACAGTGTTGGCTTCTCATTTGTGTGACTTCTCAAAATGTCCTACAGGATTATTTATTGCCCATAGAGATGTCCAACTAAACAATGATTCTTAAAATAGGCTTTCACACCTTCCTGTTTATTCCCCCATCCTTCATTCCTGCTCCTTGGGACCAGTTCCTAAAAGAACCTACCTGCACTTGAGCCTTTGTTTCAGACTGCCTTTTAGGGAACCCAGTCTAAGACACTCACCTGTACTCCCTTCCTCCTTTCTCACCTCTTGGAAATTGATTGAGTCCAAAGATTAAAAGTGCATATTGCATAAGAAATTTGGGGTGCCAGCCAAAGGGAATGTGGGACTTTGTTGACATCTGTTGGGTAGCTGTGATATTAACAAATGAAATTCTGCATAAGTGATTCATGGACAACAAAATCTCCCAATCTGCCACCCTCCCTGGAGAAAGACTTTGGATTTCACTGACTGTTTTCAGTAGAGGGAGGCCCTTTATTGGCTCAGATCCCCAAAAGGTTTGGAAAATGCTAGTTTTTTACTTAATGACATGCAAATGCTTTGATTTTTAGTCTCTGAAACTCCTAGAGTTGTATGGGCCCAGTGACCCTCCCAACTGCTCTATGACTCAACTACTTCAAAATCACCCAGGGGAGCCTTAGTCAGGTGGCTCAGTAGGTTGAGCATCATCCCATACACCAAAAGGTTGTGGGTTCTATCTTCAGTCAGGGCACATACCTAGGTTGCAGGTTCAATCCCCAAGAGGCAACTGATCAACATTTCTTTCACATCAATGCTTTTCTCTCTCTTTCCCTCCCTCATTCCCTCCCTTCCTCTCTCTCTAAAATCAATAGGCATGTCCTCGAGTGGGGATTAAATATAAATTACCCAGGGAAATTTTTCATTTTTTTAAATTGTGGTAAAATATATGTAACATAAACTTTATCATTTTTACCACTTTTGAGTGTATAATTCAGTGGCATTAAATACATTCACATTGTTGTCCAGCCATCACCACTTACCTATTTCCAAACCTTTTTCTTTACTCCAAATTCAGTAACTCCTATCCCCCCTCCCCAGCTCTGAGAACTTCTATACTGCTTTCTGTTGCCTAGTCTAGTATCACATCTAAGTGGAATCATACATTTGTCCTTTTGTGTCTGGCTTATTTCACTTAACATAGTGCCTTCATGGCATGGCATGTATCCGAATTGCATTCCTTTTAATGGCTGAATAACATACTACCATTTTGCTTACTTGTTCAACTACTGATGGTGATTTTGGCTGTTTCTACCTTTTGCTATTGTGAATAATGCTACTAGGAACTAAGAGTGTATATGAATGTCTGTTTGAGTCCCTGATTTCAATTCCTTTGGGTGTATACTAGAATTACAGGTGCTATAATTCTATGTTTAACTGTTGAGGAAGCACCACAGTTCTCCACAGCAGCTGCACCATTTTTCTTGCCAACAATACAAAGGAATCCATTATTCCAGATCCTTGCCAATGTTTGTTGTTTTTCACTTTTTTTTTTTTTTGTTAGTAGCTATCCCTATCATTCTCTATACCTAATGGGTATGAAGTAGTATCTTATTGTGATTTTGATTTGTCTAACAACTAACTAGAGAGCTCTTGGCAGCAAATACATTCCTAAACTCTGCCCCTAGAGATGTGGGTTGGCTCTGGGACTGGGGCCATAGACCCAGTATATCCTCTCACCCAGTAGAAAAATCTATTTATGTAATAGATTCTCATACCCCTGAAATGTTAATCCAGTCTCTGCACACTCCTAATAATTTGGAACTTGCTGCCTTCTGGGGAATCCCATTCTACTTTTACACAGTTTTAGTTATTTATCCCCTAATCTAAGTTTGTGCACTTAATAGCTACTGACATAGGTCTGGCATGGTATGTTTCCTCAGCCTAAGGTATACCATAGTCTCACCTTGACATTCCCTGGTTCCTGCACCCCATATCTCTCATAGCTCTTTCTTCTGGAAGCTTTCTCAGGCCATCCCTGTCTCCAGACTGAATCTGGTGAACCCTTCTGTGCTCCCATAGCATCTTAATCTTCCTCTACCACAGTGTTTCCACAGATGTTGTAATTTCCTGTTTACTGGTCTGTCTCTGCTACTTCACTATGAGTTCCTTAAAAGCTCACAGCTGTCACTGATGGCACACACAGTTCACTGATGTCTCCCAGTGTCCACTGCCCACTGCATAAGGCAGGCCCTCAATGAATGGAGGTTGAAGCATCAGTTGAAAAACAAAAGTTCAACACTGAACACACAAGGAAACATTTTGGGTATTCTTCAGTAGGAAATAGGTTATGATTGTTAACATTAGAAGCTCCTCAATCAGCAAGAAAGAAAGATGATTTACTAAAACCTAGACAGTTTTCAAATCAGGTGATGGAATCCTAAACCACCAAGAAATTTCATTTGTAAGCAAAGAGGGCTGGAGAATCTGCCTTGTTCCTTTCTCTTGCCACTCTTTTCTCTCAGAGAGTCTTACTGCAAGCACAAGCAATATTTGCTCAACCTGAACTTTCTCTGTGCTTAAGAAAAATAAATGACCTTATGGTATATTTAAACAACCACAAGGTTACATTTTTACTTGTGCATTTTATCTACACATTGGAAAAAGTAATTTTGTCCCAATTAGAGTAGGTCTTTTCAACTGCTGACACATGTTTACAGAGCATCTGGATATAATCTGATTAGCATCTGGTGTCAGACTGTGAGATATTATCTCCTGAGGTCTCCCATAAAGAAGGAGAGACATAAACTTGCATTCATTTGGACCTTCCTGGTGTTGACATCTGCTGCTGGGTCAAAGCATCTGGGCATCCTATCCTCCAGCACTTTGCCAAAGTTCATCTGGACAGAGAGTATCATCCTAAACACCCAAGGTCTGACTTTAATTGGAGAAGAAAACCAATGTCAGCACTCCAGCCAATAAGTGAATCTTAACATTCCTCTCTCCTCTTTCTCTGTATGTATGTTAGAGCCAGTATGGAATCATCACACATATCTAGGAAAGAAAAAGTACCAATAATTTGGGGCCTCTTCCTGCCCCAATGGGAGACATTGCCCGCTGTTTAGTACATACATTCCTTGCTCATCCTCAGCTTGAATCCCCAGATAAAGTTGCATGATGTATCTCAAGAATTCACGTTCTAGTTTTGTTTTGTTTTCATTTTCGAGGCAGAGGTTTAGAGGAAAATGGTTTCATCGAGTTGTGTTCGTTTTTCATGTTGTTTTCAGTTGAAGCAAATAGAGCTAATTTTCCCAAATGTAAACTAGTGGGCATCCTCTCCTTGCAAATGCTTAATTACTTATATTTGATTAATACATTTAACTGAATCTGGTATGAGAGAAGAGTCACTTCACATTCATCACCCAGCATAGGACAGCTGACCTGGGAAGGCACAGAGAGGCTATTCTGTATAAGATGGAAAGAGAAAGTGGGGGCAGGGAGGTGGAGGGGGGTGCTTTTAGACATTGGTAAATGACTAGCTGGGCAGGATCTGATAACATCCTAGATTCATAAATTTTTGTGATGGGTTTGTGGCCGGGAGGGTGGTTTATAAGTGTTTGGCCGAGTCTCCCATACCCCTTACTTGTTCAAGTCCAGTAGGGCCAAACAAGTGCACTGGCTAACATTAGCGATTCAGGTAATTATTTACTAAGTGCCTCTAGTAGGCCCTGGAATCCACACACAAGGGAGCAAGCCCAGCATGTTCTTTTGTCCTCACTACAGTTAGAGACCCGTGAGGAAGACTGGCCACTAGGGATGGTCACATCCTTAACTTCACTAGTAAGTTTTGTCATTATTCTTTTCTGTTTTCTAACGTTTCTTTTTTACTGCTTGAACTATTTTTAGAGTATTTTCTTGTTTTCATAGCTATGAATCTTTATTCCCATGGGAAATTACTGGCGCAATGGTAGAAATAAAATTTTTGTTAACAACAAAAAATGGTGTCCTCCACTGTGGAGAGCTCATGAGTAAGGGTGGAAACCCAATAGCGATGGGGACAGAGAGGTGCCCTGAGGTGTTTAGCATGGCCTCCCTGTGGATGTGACATTTCAGCTGATGCCTGGAAGTGTCAGTCAGTTGGAGGCAGAGGGCTCAAGGCAGGGGCAGTTCGTACAAAGGTGGGAAAGAGCCTGGCACATGCAAGGAGCTGAAATCACAATGGCCTAGTGGAGCAGAGAGTGAAAGCGAGAGGGTAGAGAATGAAACTTGGGGTGAGGAGGGGGTGGGTGGTGCCAAGTCACACAGGCATTTCAGGCCGTAGAAAAGCATTCGTCATGCCCTGAGGACAATAAAAGTCATTAAAATTGCTTAAATTGGGAGGATGGTATAATTCAGTTTTAAAACAGTGGTTGTGGAGACTAAGTGGTATGAAAAATAATAGAAGCAGGAAAAGAAGTCAATAAGTATAAAAGAGAGTGCTAATTGTCAACTTAACCATTTTTCCTTATACTGCAGAACCCTGATTTTATCCTAGTTGGTGAGGGACTAGCTCCCTACTCCCTTGCAGCTAGAACTGGGCAATAAGATATAAGTAATTGAAGTTTTGGGGTGAGGCTTTTGAAAGACCTTGAGAGGGAACAATTCATCTGAGAGCAGGCCATTTTGTACTTCACCTCCTTCCTGCATCCTTCTGTCTGAAGTACAGATGTGATGGCTGGATCTCCAACAACTATGTTGGACCATCCAGTAATCAGACTTATACCAAGGTAGTGGCAGAAGGGATGAAGTGATGAGGGAGTGAGAAGTGAAGGGTATGTCCAGGAAGGCTTCCCACTTGAGGTGATGTTGTATAGCATTTTGAAGGTCCAGAAGGATTTGATAAAATAAAGAAACATCAGAGCAGCTATTAAGAATATTTCTTGTTATTTTTATATGTTTAGTTTTGTTCTCATTTCAACATACATGAAGAAGAAAGCCAGGGGTTGAAAATGGTAGTTCACAGTGAAGCCTAGTCCTGTGATATATTCTATTTGGACAACAATCGATTTTAAATTTTTTAAATTCCTTGTCAAGCTTTAAAAAATTAGGAAAGTTCATATAAAAATCTCGATTGGAGGGGATTCTTTTGGAGATCTGATAAGACTGGGGCCCTGTTTCTGCAAGACAAGGTAGTTAGCTGAGTCCAAGTAGTAACTGCCCCCACTTGCCCCCTCCTGACTTGGCTCACTCACTGATGTTCCCTGCCCAGCCCTGGTGGGCCCTTGAGTTTGCAGCTCTGGACCAAGGCACCCTGCCATCATGACCAGTAAGAGGCCCCCTGTGCTTAGACCCTCTTGCATTAGGAGAATGCAATATAGATAAATTAGGACTGCCACCCTGTTGAGTTCAGGCTTGGATTTGTGGGAGGTGCATACACAGAAACCAGACTGGGGTAGCTGTGTGGGCTAAGCTATGATGTATAAAAATTTTCTTGAAAACCACAGGGAACCCTGGATCATTTTAGACATGAAAACTCCTTAATCATCTATGATTTCAGATTTTCACTTTGAAAACTGGGTGAAGAATGAATTGGAAGTGACTATATTTTTGTTGTAAATGAGTATAATTATAATTTTGTATATAGTTTACAAGTTGGTACATTTTTTTCATTTGACTTTAATAACACTGCAGGAGTCAGGTATTATATATATTTATTTTAAATCTCAGGAAACTGAGGCTCAGAGACGAAATAAGATTTGTCCAAAGTCTAGCTAAGGAACAGAGCTAGACGAAAGCCCAGGTGATATTTATCCCCAGGAGCTAGTTTGTAAGAAGAAATGAAGGAAGGAAGGAAAGAAGGAAGGAAGGGAGGGAGGAGGGAGGGAGGGGGAGAGAGAGAGATAGAGAGAGAGAAAGAGAGGGAGAGAGAGAGAAAGAAAGAAAGAAAGAGAGGAAGAGAGGAAGGAAGGAAGGAAGGAAAGAAGGGGGGAGAGAGAGAGAACAAGAGAAAGAGAGAAAGAGAAAGAAAGAAAACAAACTTTTGGAAAAGTTTTCAATTAGCAACAATTGCCACCCGGATAAACCTCATTGGCTATGATATTGCCACTGCACAAAGCTGAAAGAAACTTTGATGTATCTCAGTAATGAATTAGCAATCAAAAAGGAATATGTATTTTAAAAATGGATATAATGAAATGAGCATATTTCCTTACCATGAAACCTACTCTTCTATTCAGTGTCTCAGTCTCAATGGCCTTTAATTTGTCTTTTATTTCATGGTCCATGTATGTTACTTTCTAAAGATTCTCCCATCCATTTTTTTCCTTTGCTTCCCAGCCTTTCTTTGCTTTCCTTTCCCTTCACTGTTATAGGCTTCTCCTTCCAGTGAGCTCAAATGTATGCTCCAATATCTAAGTTTCATCGAAGTTTCTTGTGTGCTCATTGAGGCTGCCAACTGCCACAGCTCTATGTTACTGTGCCCTGTCTGTACCGTCCATCCCCCAAAATGCCCACACACAGATCTAGGGATCTGCCAGTTAAGACACACCTTGGAAGGCTTCAGGGCTTACTGAGTCAGGCAAAAGAGCCAGAACCACCCAGGCAGCCCTGACCTTCCAGGAAAGGCCCCCACAGCTGCCCTGGCACCCTGTTTCTAGGGTCTGTCCATACCAGCTGACGCTCAGGAAATTTTCTCAACCATTCACTTAAGCCATACCATGTGTATTTGGCAAGCACAATGGCCATTCATGCTGGCCTTACGCAGTCTTCTCTTCTTTTCTCTAGAAATGAGAAGCTTGGCCTTCCCCATCTATACACACCCTCTCCTCTGCTCCTTCTGGGATTGAGAAATTTGGCTCAGAAATCCACTCAGGACTCCCAGCATCAGTTGGCCATCTGGCATGACTGTGGCCTCCAAATTATGTTCATGTCCATGGATAAGCAAGTGGATTATCTCCAAGAATCATCTTCTCAGTGAGAAGAGAGGAGGCGGAGACAATAACAAGTACATTTGCTTGCCTGAAAAAGACTGTAGACATCACTCTTGCCCTTGCTGCTCTGTAATGCAAAGCCTGTATCAGGTCTGTGACTGTGAAATGAAAAGGCCCCACAGGGCAGCCATGGTCTCCAGAACTGGCATTCATTGCTGTCTGGCACAGCCACGGGGCCGACAGGCCCCAGCTTGGGAAAGATCAGGAAGGGCTCAGAGTACCCGAATGCCTCACTGACACACCAGCCACCACAAGGGTAGTTAAGTGCATGGCCCTCTATTTCTGGATGTCATCTACTTGTTGACAAGCGAGTCACAGAACAAAGTTAATGTTTAATAATTAGACCAAGCAAACCATTGTCAGGGAGGCAAATCTGAAAGAAATACAGTATCCTGCTGACCTACCATAGCACAACTAATGCAATCTATGTCATTGCAGCATAGCTCAGAAGAATCTCTGTTCATAAACTCAAAAAGTACAACCTTTCTTTACTTTCCTTTAAATCAATGATTCTCAGTCAGGTGAAATATTGCTCTCCAGGGTATATTTGGCAATGTCTAGAGACATGTTTGGTGGTCAAAATAAGGGACAGAGGGGGTGCTACAGATCTAGCAAGTAGAGGCGAGGGATTGTTCTAAACATCCTACATGCACAGAACAGATCCCACAGCAAAGAATTACCTAGCTCAAAATAGCAGTGGTGCCAAGCTTCAGAAACCCTGCCTTAAATCAACTGAATTTCTATTCCCAGGCTACCATTCTGCTGCTAAGATGATTGAAATCAGTCCTTTTGGGGGTTTTGACCCATGGCTGTACCATAGATCTGGGTTCTTGGGCTGAGCCAAGGTTGGGTAGAGGGTGCTATATCTGGAATGGAGAATATTTGGGGAGGCAGCCAAAGTCCCAGCTGTCTAAGCCAGACTTTCAGCTCCTGTTCCTTGAGCTCTTCCCTTCTCTGCCAGGTGTTAAGTGAGATCACATGGCTCTGGGAGCTGCCATGCTCAGTCCTCTTCTGCCCCTACCTTGGGCAAGTCTCTTGATCTAGTCTCTGCCCCCAGCTTTTTGGCCACTCTGTCTCTTCTTGCCCTTTTTCCTCTTAGCACTACAGAAATATCCTACATTCTGCATGGGATAAAAAGTCTCCCAGGCCATTTCTCCTTCCTTCTTCAGCATGTACTCCCTTAACTTTCCTGCTGGAATAAAGGGGAGGGAAAGAATAGAGCAAAGGAGAGGAAAAAAGCCAACCATAGATTATCACCTCAAAATATTATCCAGCAATCACAATGGGTACAGTGAGGTTAAATTAAAGAGTTCCTGCCATCCTTGACATGGAGCCATAAGCCTTCTTGCCTTCTTCCCACAGCAGCGCCTTTCGTGCCTGTGGGTGAGGTGAAGTTGTTTATGTCAGTTACTGGATATGCTGACCTCGGTTATCATCACACTTGAATAAGAAAGTTTCTTACAAACATTTCCACACTGACAAAGGAAGAAAAAAATTAATTTTTGAACTCTCACTGATTAGAACTGACCTGGCTGTGCCAGAATTACCCTAACAGTTAGTTTTAAACAGTAAAAACTCCTTTCAGAGGTGATTTGATGGCTCCTGTTGAAATTACAAATAAACATACCATGGACCCAACAATCTTTTTTCTGGGAGTCTATCCTGTAAAAATTAAAGTATTTTGCTACATGAGCATTATTTATAGAGGCAAAAAGAATATAGAAAAAACTTAAAGTCTATCAATAGAGAAATGAATTGGGAAATGAATGAATTGGGATGTGTGACAGACCATTCTATGAGTCAATTTGACTGGGCCATAGTGCCCAGGTATTTGGTCAATCATTCTTCTAGATGTTGCTGTAAAGGTGTTTTTGGATGTGGTTGATATTTAAATATGTGGACTTTAAGCAAAGCAGATTATCCTCTGTAATGTGGGTGGGCCTTGTCAAATCAGTTGAAGACCTTGATGAAACAAAAACTGACAGCCCAAAGCAAGAGAAATTCTACCGATAGACATCCTTTGAATTCAGACTGCAACTCTCCCTTGGGTCTTCAGCCTGCCAGCCTACTTTGCAGATTTTAGATTTACCAAGCCTCTACCACTGAATAAGACAATTTCTTGAAATCAATTAATCACTCTGTCTATGTGTCTATCTATCTATCTATCTATCTATCTATCTATCTATCTATCTATCTATCATCTATGCTGTTGTCTTTCTTTCTCTGGATAACCCTGACTGATAAATCGATATCATAGAATTATATGCACCGATGAGTTATATCTAACCTAGGAATGTGGAATGATTTCCATGATGCATTAAGTGGCAAAAACAATATATGGAGATACATGTCATAAAAGAAGCAACAGCCAAAAGTATGCATGTGTATGTTAACGTGTTATATATAAGCATAGAGATATATGTGGAAGAAAACATAAGCTTTAACGGTGGTTACCTGGAAGAGGAGTAGGGAGGTAAAATAAAAATAAACTAGAGTAAAATAGAAAAATATTCATCAGATAATGTCAATGAAAGTTGTAGAATACTAAATTCTATCTGATGTTATTTATTAAAAATAAGAAAATACTAAATATCCCCATAAGCAGAGATTAGAAGTTAACATGCAAAATTTTAAAAAATTCTTATGTTCTTGGATTGGGACGTGGGGCCATTCTTTTGCTTGAATTTCTGATTCTTTAATATTATGATAATTAAGAAAAAACAGATTCTTGGGTCCAAGCCCCAACAATTTTGATTCGATAGGGCAGGGAGAAGACTGGGGATATGAGAACCCGTACTTTGTAAATAAAGGTCACTGAGTGATTCTTGGTGCACAGCCGGGTTTGGGAACTACAGGTGTGAATGACCGAACACACCTATGAGAGCCCATAACAAAATGCAGAGAGTGCTTGCACAACTCACCTTCTGGGGACTTCAGGTGGGAAGCGGGCACCCCAGTGCCTCTGTTCTTGCATCTTCTGGTGACAGCAACTCTGAGTCCTGAATCTTCAGTGAACTTCCTTCTTACCACATACCTAACCCAATGCTCAAAGCTTAGCCCCAGTATCACATGCTGAATGAAGTCAGACCTGATGTCTAGTGAACTCTTCAGGTCTCAGGGCAGAGGGAAGAATCCTCAAACTTAAGTTTTCCTTAACACCCCATACCCAAGCCTTCACATCCCACTGTCTTCTTCCTCAGGAATGACCTTGGCACCTGTAGAAGACAAACATGAGACATGTGCATTTATACTCCCACATCCTAATGGCCTAGAGTTTACTCTATCAGCCATGGCCATGGGGACCCAGAGAACTTGAGCAGGTGACACATGTAAACTGTGGAAGGAGGGAAATGACACTCCCTTACTTTGACAAGTCAGAATGGGCACTTGCTACTCTTGGGGGTATCTCCCCTTCTTTCCTCTTTTATTTCCTCTGTGATTTTTCCTTTTCCTTCTTTCTTCTCTTCTACCTCTTTCTGAAGCCCAAAAGTAATTCTAACAGAGTAGGACAAGTCAGGGTTGGAACTATACCATTTCAGGTTATTACTTTCCCATTCTAGGTCCTTATTAAAGTCACAGGGAATCTCAGAGCCATTAACCTTGCCCTCACTTCAACCACCCATCACCAGTCTGCTGATAACCCAATTAACTATTGTTTCAAGTTTGGACACATCTGATTTTCCCCTAAAAACAGTGAAGGAAGGCTCTCATTTGAACAAGAGGGAAATCCCAGAGCCGTGGTTAGCTCCATAGCTTAGTGGCACACCCCAACATCTCTCCTGTAACCCACTGGGAAAGTCTGATGACCTGGGACCTCCCAGTGCAGGGAGGAAGGATTGTGGGAGGTGAGACTCAAGGTGCAGGCCATTCCCAGCTCCCATAGGCCACAGTCACCTCCTCTCGTTTGCCACCTCTGCTCTCTCAAATGACATCTGTCTTTTTAGAAGCACAGCTATTTGTATAGAACTGTGTAGTGACTTCGTGTCCATTAGCTAGTTTGAGTCCCACTAGCTGCCAACAAGGTGTGTGTAGAGCTGTGTTGCTGTCATTCCCATCTACAGATGGTAGAAATTAGGCTGGGAAACAAGTTAGGGGACCTTCCAAGACCCAACTCATTCCGAGGAAAGAATGGTCTTGATCCCAAGCCTGACTCCAAATTTCTTTTTTCCCCATACACACCGTATTGACTTCTCCTTACTTAAAATGTTTGTTAAAGAAGACCCTTTTTTCCATTCCTTAAATATTCAGCCTTTAATATTTGATGATTAGAAGTGAAAAACATTCTCTCATGATTGACTTGGTACTTGAAACAGGCAGTTATATATTTGTGTTTGTTTTCATTGTTAGCTGTCTTGCATCTGCTTTTTAGTCATTCCATATCGGGGGGTTTACTTTAAGCATTGCTGGTTTTTCAGGGCAGGGAGTTTTACAAACAAGTTGGGGACAATGTGAATTGAAATTGGCAGGATGTATTTTTTCCTCTAAGTGGAAATTATTGTTCTGTTGATGGGATGGTTTGTCTTCTTCATTCTGAGAACACCTGAACAATGGGTTTGAAAGTGCTTCTGAGCTGGCAGAACAAACACTATCATACCTGAGAATGAAAGCAGAGCAGTGTGTGACAATTTGTGATAGGGGTGTCATTTCCCAGTTAAGGAAAACTTTTCTGGTCTAAAAAATAGAGCATGGACTAGAGCCAGCCCCACAGGGAGCAGGAGGATATACTCACTGCTAGCCGAACACTCTGGGGCCTGGATTTTTATTTCTGAAAAAATGAGAAGGTCTGCATTTTACTCATGGAAACATTTTCCTAATGGAAAGCCCCAATATATTTCTCTCTCTGTCTCTCTCTCTCTCTCTATATATATATAATATTTATATATATAAAATTAATTATGCTGTTACAGTTGTCCCATTTTTTTCTCCCTTTTATTCCCCTCTGTCCTGCACCCCTCCTTGCACCAGCATTCCGCCCCCCACTTAGTCCATGTCCATGCGTCCTACATATAAGTTCTTTGGCTTCTCCATTCCCTATATTATTCTGAACCTCCCCCTGTCTATTTCATACCTACCATTTATGCTTCTTATTCCCTGTACATTTTCCCCCATTCTCCCCACCTCCCTTTCCCCTCTGATCTCCATTTGTGTGATTCTGTTCCTGTTCTAGTTGTTTGCTTAGTTTGTTTTTGTTTTTTAGGTTCAGTTGCTGACGGTTGTGAGTTTATTGTCATTTTGCTGTTCATAGTTTTGATCTTCTTCTTTTTCTTCAATAAGTCCCTTAACATTCCATGTAGCAAGGGCTTGGTGATGATGAACTCCTTTAACTTGACCTTATCTAGGAAGCACTTTCTCTGCCCTTCCATTCTAAATGATAGTTTTGCTGGATAGAGTGATCTTAGATGTAGGTCCTTGCCTTTCATGGCTCTGAATACTCCCTTTTAGCCCCTTCTTGCCTGCAAGGTTTCTTTTGAGAAATCAGCTGATAGTTGTATGGGAACTCCTTTGTAGGTAACTGTCTCCTTTTCTCTTGCTACTTTTAAGATTCTCTCCTTATCTTTAATCTTGGCTAATGTAATTATGATGTGCCTTAGTGTGTTCTTCCTTGGCTCTAACTTCTTTGGGATTCTCTGAGCTTCTTGGACTTCCTGGAAGTCTATTTCCTTTTCCAGATTGGGGAAGTTCTCCTTTATTATTTGTTCAAAAAAGTTTTCAATTTCTTGCTCTTCCTCTTTTCCTTCTGGCACCCCTATGATTTGGATGTTGGAACATTTAACATTGTCCTGGAGGTTCCTAAGCCTCTCCTCATTTTTTTTTAATTCTTTTTTCTTCATTCTGTTCTAGTTGAATATTTATCTGTTCCTTCTGCTCCAAATTGTTGATTTCAGTCCCAGTTTCCTTCCTTTCACTGTTGGTTCCCTGTATATTTTTCCTTCTTTTGCTTTGCATAGCTTTCACTTTTTCCTCCATTTTGCAACCATACTGAACCAATTTAATGAGCATCCTGATTACCAGTGTTTTGAACTGTGCATCTGATAGGTTGGCTATCTGTTCATCACTTAGTTCTGTTTTTGGAGTTTTGACCTGTTCTTTCATTTGGGCCTATTTCTTTGTCTTGGCAGGCCTGTTGCATTAGGAGGAGCAGAGCCTTAGGTATTTGCCAGGGCAGGGAAACCCAGGTTGCTACGTGGTGATGCTGTATATTGGGGAGGGGGCTAAGAGAGAACAATGCCACTTTCTCAGCTCTCTGATGGCTTTCAGTCACTCTCAGCTCTCTGCCAGCTTTCGGTCAGTTCTCCTGCTACCCACAAGCAAATCAGGCACTTCTGGTGCTGCTTCCCGGGTGAGTGAGTTTGTGGACATTCCGGGACCCTGTGGGTCTCTCCAACAAACTCTCCTGGGAGGTTCTCCTGCCCCTGCCACTCCCACAGGTTTTACAGTGAGAGGTTTTGAGGCTTTCTTTCCTGCACTGGAACCCTGGGCTGCACGGTTTGTCTCACTCCCCAGCTGTTCCTCCCAATTTATCCTCATGCAAATGTGGGACTGCCTGGTCTGCCAGCCGCTGCCAGCCCTACCTGGTCCCCCAGATGCTACATTGCCATACATGTCTTCTCTGCCCCAGAGGCCCATCTCCACCCCTCCTACAAGTCTCGATGAATGTTTCTTCTTTAACTCCTTGGTTGTCAGACTTCCATACAATTCAATTTTCTGGCAGTTCTGGTTATTTTTTGTCTTTAAATTTGTTGTCCTTCTTTTGGTTGTGTAAGGAGGCAAAGTGTGTCTACCTATGTGTCCATCTTGGCCAAAAGTCCCCTGGAAAGCCCCAATATATTTTTCAAAGTATCTCCTAGGTGTCCATATCTGGCAAGGTGCAGAAAATACTCATTAGCCAACAAGAAAGGAGAAAAAAAAGGACCTGAAGTTAGGGTATTTGCTTGGATGATTTTGATAATCTGCAGTTTTTTGTTTGATCAAAAGCTAATGTGGGGGTTTGGGTATGAGGAAGGTGGAGGAGGGTATGGGCGTGATAAATGGTGATGGACACGGACTTGACTTGGGGTATATACAGTGTGGAACAGATGATGTGTTGTGGAGTAGGGCAAATGAGACCTATAGAATTTTGTTAACCAGTGTCACCCCAATAAATTCAATGAAAAGTAAAAAATAAAACATAATAAAAGCAATGAATTATTATATAAGATTGATTACCCAAGGTAGAAAAAATGAAGTTGAAAAATTCCTTAGTGAAGTGCAAGGATAACTAACCTCATGATGAGCAATCTGTCTAGTGATTAAATTCTTTCTGCTCAACTCAAAGTACACTTGAACCTGACCTTTAGTATGGCCTGCAGTTGAGGTCCATGGAGGGTGGAAATTGTGATTCCAAAGTCTTACAGTTCTTCCATCTCAACAGCAGTGAACATCGCTTCTTGCTACACTAAACTACAGTGGTCTACCTCCTTTTCTCCCTTCTAAAACTCAAAGGCTTTGGTTTTGTGTCTTATATTTTTTTAATTCTCACCTGAACATGTTTTTTTTTTTTTTTTTTTTTTTATTGATTTGAGAAAGAGACAGAGAAACATTGATGTGAAAGAGAAACATCGATTGGTTGCCTCCCATACATGCTCTGACTGGGGATCAAACCCACAACCCAGATATGTGCCCTAACTTGGAATCAAACCCCCAAACTTTTGGTGTATTGGACAATGCTCCAACAAACAGAGCCACCTGGCCATGGCATGTATTGGTCTTTTTAAATGCCGAACTCAAGAATAAAGCTGAAGGAAACATTGGCAGCTGCCATGTGCAGATGAGGCGGTGAACTGGAGCCAGGGAGGGACTAACCTTGTCTTAATAAGAACTGAGATGCCACAGTGTTGTATGAGAGAGCGAGAGTGAGAGAGAGAAGGAAAGGCCTTATTAAACTCATCTAGGGGTGACTGTTCCTTCGTGTTCCTTCAGACTCTTATCTTCCCTCCTGTCAGTGGCATTAACCATTTACTAGGTCACTCAGACTCCTTCCAGCTCACCTCCTGGGGAGGCACTGAAAAAGACCCCAGCTTCAATTCTGTTGTATCTTCACAAGGCATACCCCCTTGCCATTTTCTCTTGATGAGTAAAGAAGATCCCTCTGCATCCAGTGGTTTTTGCCTGTGTGAAGAATGAACCACCCTACAAAACAGGAGAACAAAGGTTGTTGGAGTTCTGTCAATGCAGAACTGATTAAAGTTGAATTACTAAGGTGATCAGCTTTGGTGTAAAACAAATTGGCATGATTTTTTCACCAGTGAATTTCTCAGAGCTGTGGCATTACACACTAACAGGGCGTGTAAGCACTTAAAAAGTGCCTGCTTGAATATCAGCTGTAGTCTTTGCCTATCTCATTCCACACAGGACTACTAAGAGGCAGCATCGGGTTTTGCTTTAAAATTTGTGAAATGCTTTGATGTATATGAACTCATTGAATTTTCATAATAGTGCCATGGCGGTGGTATTCTTTTGCTCATTTTATAGATGAAGTTTGATTCTTACAAGAAGGGTATTATATGTTTATTTGTTCACAGTTTCTCTTATAGAATGTGAAGAACTGCTTTTTGTACCTCTTTGTCTTCTCAGACTGGTCACTTACATTATTGTTCATCCAACTACAGCAGGTTAATTGTACCTGTGTTAAAAAACAAGATATCACCAGGGTGCACTAAGTCGGGAATTTGCTACGATACTGAGCAGATATTGTGAAAAAACAAGAATTCTGGAAACATGTTCACAGGACCGGTGACAGTGATTACTTTTGTGAGAATGCAGAGTTGCTATTCATTTCATACACTTACATATTGATTTGACTTTTTTAATGACAAAACATATGTTACATCTGTAATCAAATTCTCTTTTACTAAAGATAGTTAAAACATCTTCTCTACCTGCAATCTTTTTCCCCTCTGTCTCCAATTTGGCAGACCTGCCATAGGTAAGAAGAATAGTTACCCTCCACGTGAAAATGAATGCAGTGGCACAGACGCCCCTGACCAGTGCCTCAGTTACCACACCTGCTCATGTGAGAGGTGGTTGGTGAATTTCAAACAAGGAAGAAACAAACATTGACTCCTTTATAGGTGCAAGGCCCTTTCCATCATCCGCTGACTTGAGCCTCTCACTGCTTGTGCAGAGAAGGCAGAATTAGCCCTGGTTCTAGGTGATAAATCCAGAACTCAGGAAGAGTAAGTGACTTACTTGCCCATGATCACATGTAACATGGGACACAGCTGTGCTGGTGCTCCTATACCACCACACCCCCTGAAAACTAGCTGAATGAAATTCAGTGAAGTGTAAGATCCAGAATAATTATTCTCTGCTTCTATTTCTGCTTTTGTAAGACCTTTGAGCTTATTTCTTTTTGGCAATAATCTCTGGGATCCTAGCTTAGAGACAAGAAGGGAATCCCCTGGCAGAAAGAGGGGGCATTTGTTAGTGTGATTTTTTTGTTGTTGTTATCATGCAATATAATTTTATGAGCTAAATAGAATTTTTGGTTGCAGAAGCATTTTGATTGAGAATCGATGATTGCAGCTGTCATGGCATCTCAAGCTGTCTCTTAGCCCCAAAATGTTCATTCATACATATTGTCTGTTGTCTCCTGTTGTCCTTTCCTTGGCTCATCTCCTCTCTAAGAGCAGGAACACAAAGGCTCCTGCCTGGGAGGAACAGAGAGGCTGCAATTCAAGAGGCATCTTTGTTCTTAAATAATACATACTTCCCCTCCAAGCCAAGGGTCACAATAAAATGCCAATTAGAAAAAAGAAATCCACTTAATTTTTATTAAACTACCTGATTTTCCAAGAGTCTTTAATGTGAATCTTGGTTAAATAGTAATTGGACATTTAAGGAATGGCCTTGACTCTCTCAAGTGAATCTGCAGTTTTGTTAAGGACCAGAAAGAAAAAATATCCTGGAAGGCAAGGCCACCAAACTATCTGCCCATGTAGAGTGGATGGTTTACTAGTGATGCTTTTATTTCTTGCTTCATACTTTCCCAGTTTTTTTCCCAGATTTTCTACAATGAATGTATATTCACTTTTTAATCTGAATAAAATGTTATTTTTTTAAATTCTGAAATGCAGTATGCTACTTGCAGTATTATCTATTCTAGCTATGTAACAATGGCTGCAAAAATTACTGGGGAGAAATAAGTCAAAATGTTTATAATGTCTATTTCTAGGAAAAAGCACTATGACTGATTTTTTCCTTGATATTTTATGTATTTTCCACATTCTCCCTAAGGGCCCCTGTAGAGACTTTATAATATTAAATAAGAAATATTTTTAAAGACTTAACATTTGGTAAGGACTAGGAAGGGAGGGGGAAATTCTATTAAATTATGGAATTTTATTATTATTATGATAATAATGCCACTCCCTAGTTCCTAGAATAATTGATATTTCTTCAAGATACCTAATTCATACTTGGTGAGTAAGGTATTTATCTTTCAGTATCTCATTCAAAAATGCCCTAATTTCTCCCAAACTGATGAAAGTTACTTCACTCAAAAATATGTAATGAACCTCCACTCTATGCCAGAGATCATGCTTGGTGCTCTTTGAAGCCTGTTACTATCTTCAGGTGGTCTCCATCCCTTGGAGCACTCCCAGTTACCCCAGTAGCTACAGTTACCCCCATTCCCTGTCTGGACGCTTGTCTCTGGAGCCACAATCATCAGAAGGGTCCAAGCAGCAGAAACTACAAGTCCTTTTGTGCTCTTCCTGTTTGGGATTTTATTATTTTCTTTCTTTTTTTCCTTTTAATGTGCTCCACAGCTGGAGCTATTTTTATGGGGTCAGTCCTATTACCATAAATGAGATGTCACACCTGGGACAACATGATGATCCTTTGATTTAACAAGTCACCAACTACCTCCATTTTAAATTGTCGTTACATGTGGTAGTTGAAGATGAGAGAGGAAACCTGGTGAAGGAGTTCACATGGGAAGGTCAGCATTACCTTCCTAATTCTGTGAGTTGTCTATTACTATGTTCACTATTGAAATTATGACTGAATCCTGAACAGCAGTCGCTGATGTCTCAGGCTAGCTGTGTCTAATTTGAGACCTTGTTGCACTAAATACTCCAGTAGAGTTCTTTGGCAAACCTATGAATTAATCCACTATGCCAGATATTTTTTTTTGACATAAAAAGAGTTCCAAATTTAAGGCTTGGTTTAAAATTCTTTTGCTTTAGAATTTTTTTTTTTAAAGGAGAGATACTTTTCCAGGAAGATGAAACAGTGACTGTAAACTACAGATGTAAATCAGAGCAGTTTACTGGCATCAAAAAAAGAAATCTGTTCATGGAGCTAAACATTCCTTTTTTGACACAATACAGTAAATGCAATATGGTGACACAAACAATTTAAGTAAATACCATCTCTAATAATAGCTGCATATCAACTGGAAAGTATTTTTATCATGTGCGTGCTAGCTCCCCAGCCGTAGCCTTTATAAAGCACAACAAAACATGTGATCACTCTGGCCCATTTTCAGAGAAATAAATGATTGATTGTTTGATACCTACAGGCATTGATGCCCCTTAATGGGTCCTTAAGTGCTAAGAATAATGAAGGAAAAAACCCTGCTTGTCGTCTGATAACCTCTCTGGCTAAGGAGAAGAATTTGAGAGGGAAATCAGTAGGACAAGAAAATAGGAAATTTAATTCCCCAATTAATCTCACTCTGCTGCTGACATGATTCGGGACAGCGTAGAATACTAAAACTCGGCATGCCCCACATTCACATTCTTCCTCTCCATCCTGTCTCCTATCCATCTCTGACAGGGTTTCTCTGCAGATCAGGGACAGGATTCTCTAAGGATTTGTGAAAGAGAAGAAAATGAGTTCTCCCTAAATTCTGCAATATCTCTTTCAGTTTTCACCTGAAGGTCGCCTCTACGTGGTTCTATGAGATTAAAGGTGTTCTTACGGTGGTTTTCAATATGCCCACACTCTCTGCCATTCTCTTTGAAAAGTCAGCCTTATTCCTATTTTCTTATGTGTGGGTTGCACTTAGTGACTTGATTCTAACTAATAAAAAATGGCAGAGGTGACCACATGAGACTTCTGAGACTAAGTCATAAAAGTGATTGCCTCTTAAGCCTCTCTCTCTCTCTCTCATATCACTCAGTCTCAGGGAAGCAAAAAGCCATGTTGTGAGGAGAGGTGAGCCATTCTGTGGACTAGCCTGTGTGGTGAGCAACTTCTACCAGGAACCTGTAAGTACCTGACACTTACTGCCAATAGCCACACAGTGAACTGTCTTGGGAGCAGATTCTCCAGCCTTGCTCAAGCCTCAGATAACTGTAGTCCCGAACAACAGCTTGCTGTATCCTCAGGAGGGAGTCTGAGCCAGAACCACCCTTGCAGCCACTCCCTCTTCCTAAGAAACTATATTATCATAAATATTTGTTGATCAAACTGCTAAGATACTGTAATTAATACCTAAGCAGTTAGTTTTTCACCTTACCCCTTGAGGGCTAGATAATAATTCATTTCTCTTGAGCACTTTAATAAAAACTTAAATCTTGGGCTTTTGTTCTTACTGTGAATATTTGTGTACCTTCATGTTCGCATACCCTCAGGTAGAGCTATGTTCTCTACCTGACTTTTGGACAGACTTAATTAACTGTATACCTTTCAGCCATACAATTGTCACATATGGTTTGGTTTTGCAGATAACAGCAATCATTTTGATTGTCTCTCCATTCTATAGTTATGTCAAAAGTGGCCTAGTTGTGCCTCAGATCATGGAGTTAGTGGCACAGATGGCAGTGTTCTGATTGAGATGGACAAATTTAATAATTTAGATGTGGTGCATTTAAAAACCAGATTAATAGCTGGCACCAGAGATCCTCTTAAGAGGATAACTGTCTCTGCTTGGAAAGATACCTTAATGCATTTCCAAGCAAAAAGGTAAGGCCCTAAAGAATTTAAATTTTGAAGGAGTACAGAGAGCACTTGCCTAGCCTTGTATTAGAAAGAATTCCATGTTCCAGCGGACTTGGTGGTGAGGAGAAGTGAAAGCCCAGGTGACCAGGAAGGAAGCTGCCACTCCAGCCAGGGAAATGGCCTGGGCCTTCTCAAAACAAGATTTTCCGGTGTTAGAGTTTTAGCAGTTTGAATTTCTGCCATAGAGATCCTTATACAGATCACCTCTAGACTTTCAGTAAAATGCACTTATTGTGTGAGAGATCCTTTTAATGGAAATTAAGACAGGACTGACAAGGTGTAGGAACTGAGACAGGAGAGGATGATGCGGCAGAATTTAAAGAAATCTTGGGGGCACCATTGGATTTCTCAAATCCATGAAAAGCAGGTCTAGTTCCAACAAGGTCACCTAGCTGACATCTGTGTTATGTGCATAGCTCATCTCATCAAATGATTATATACTCTAAGCATGGAGTTTTGCTCATGTTCACAAGTTTTCCTTTGTATGGAATTCTCTCTCTCAAGACTGATGTTATCGGACTTTATTTTTCATAACTTCAACTGGAAAACATACCTAGTGAATGTTACCTAATAACATGATACCCCCTTGTGTGTTTCTTGGATTTTTCCAGTGTTACATACTTCAATCACATGACAATTCTATGAGGTAGATCATATTACTATCATCATTTTACAGATGAAGAAACTGAGACTTGGTGAAGTTACATAAATGTCCCAAGACACACAGCTAACAAATGGGGATTAAGGTTTAAATTTTGGCTTGTTTAGCTGAACAGCCTAAACTTCTAAATGCGGTACTGATCTACTTTCCTACTGAAAATGGGTGAAATTTTGCCAGGATCCCAGTGAGGACAGTAGGCCTGATAATAAAGCAATGGATAGTGGGGTCAAACAAAACAACAGAGAGCCAAAGTGATTAAAAATACTTGAACAGAAGACATTATTGCCACCGCGGGTCACCTGGAAAGACTTCTTTGAGGAGGTAGGACTTGAGACAGGTGCTGCGGAATAGACGGCACTGAGGGAGGCAGAAAATGTTCTAGGCAGGGAAACGCTAATTACATCCAGAGAGGTGGGAATGATCCAGCATATTTGCAGAGAAAACTGACCCATCCAGGATAGAGGACAGAGATTTCTGTTAGAAGAGAAGGTAGATGAAAAAATAGAAAGTTATAGGAGATCTTGGGTGCCAGGTAAAGAACAATGAGGATCTTGAGCTGGGCCAGGTGGCTCAGAGCACTTTGCATTTGGATATACCTTTGGTCGTGAGAGGCTATAATGACCTATTCAATGCTTTTGTTCCCTTTTAGGAGCAGGGATCATATCTTATTCTTCCCAATATCTGCCCCATTCCTAGTACCTGGTACACAGAGGGGCACTCATTCATAGGTGAATGAACAAGTGAACAATCAAAAAAATGACAAAAAGGGAAGGGTGGTTGCACAGAGTCATGGTGCAGGGAGGTAGACCTGGCTGCCCGCTCACTTCCCACTTACTGTCTGGCACTTCTGGGCATGTCCTTCCTCAGCCTCAGTGTCCTTAGCCATAAAATAGAATGAATAGTTCTTGCAACCTTACTGGGCTGTTGAGTTAAATGAAATAATGTATGTAAAACATAGTGCCTCCCATATAATAAGCTCTCAACACAACACACTAATCTCACATCAAATTTAGTGATTCTACTCTAGACCAAATGAATAGGAAACCTAGAAAGCAGGAAAATTCTTTAGAAGAACGATAAACCTTCCTCAGGACCCAGAATAGGGCCTCAACCTGCATTTTGGTTAAGTCTCAAGGGGCGTGCTGACCTCAGCTGACCTGTTGACTTAATTGGAGAAATGCCTGGGACTGTGATTGTGAAGGGCCTTGAATGCTCTGCCAAGTGTGCTGAGTTAGGTAGTAACAAGACTGTATCTGTTTTAGAAAGACTTTTCTTGGTGGCAATGTGGGTGATAGCTTAGGAAACAACAGGATTAGAGGCTACTTTAACAGTCCTAGTAAAAATAAAGAGAGCTTGAATTAAAGCTATAATTGTGAGGATGTAGAGAAGAAGTTTGATTCAAGAGTCTATGAGAAGAAACTGGATCTAGAGAATGGCTGAATGTTGGGGGAAAGATAAAGGCAAAAGGCAAGGATAAGTGAGGCTTATTTGAACATCTGGGTAAACGTGATGCTGGGAACAGGAACAAGGAAAGGGCAGGGATAACAGAATTTCAGCTTGGGCAACCACATGATTCCATTAACCAAAATAGAAACTAAGAGGGGGTGAATTTGATGTAATTCTTTACAATATCTTCTTTTAGGAATTCATCACCCTTTATACACAATGAAAGCTGCCCCTCACTTTCTCGAGTTCCAATGGATTTTACTAAAAAAGAAAGAGAGAAAGAAAGAAAGAGAAAGAAAGACAGACAGAAAAGAAGGAAAGAAAGAAAGAAAGAAAGAAAGAAAGAAAGAAAGAAAGAAAGAAAGAAAGAAAGAAAGAAAGAAAGAAAGAAAGAAAGAAAGAAAGGAAGGAAGGAAGGAAGGAAGGAAGGAAGGAAGGAAGGAAGGAAGGAAGAAAAGAAAGAAAGAGAAAGAAAAAGAAAGAAAGAGGGGGGAGCAAAGGAGGGAGGGAGGCAGGGAGAAAGGGAGGGTGGAAGGCAGGAAGGAAGGAAGGAAAGAAGGAAAGAAGGAAGAAAACCTTATTTTACTGGTCACCTCTCTCCATCCTGTATTTCACCATTGGATTTGAAAAGAGAAAACTTTGCCACAGGGAGGCCCATAGTTACAGTGAAAATTACTGTTGTAACAAAAAATCTTCTTACCTCCAAATGATGATCCACTTACAACAAGTAAGATTCAAAATAAGCCAATACTGGAATCAAATTTCTACCAAAAGATATCAGTAATTAGGTTTGGCTTATGTGTGCCTGTGTGCACACATGTGTGTTTGTGGGTATGTGCGTCACCCTAAATAGACACACATACAAGAATACACAAGCATGGAACTCACAATACTTTAGAGAATTCCCTTTTAATCATCTTGTTATCACCATGGTAACAGGAAGAGCAGCAGCATTCCTAATCACATAGGGAAAACCTACCATCTTGGGATATACACCCCCGGAGAAAATTTCAGCCACCGTGTGGACCATCACAATATATGATGCTCAAATAACCTCATGGGCTCTGTTCATCTTTGATTACTTATAATCTTTCTTGTATTTGCTATTTCAATTGGCCTTTCCCAGAACCAGCTCTCATCTCTGTTCTTTCTGCTAAAAAATATTTTCCCACAAGATTCTTTTGGCCACTGTGAAAGGGGCCTTTCCCCCTTACAGGACATAAGAAATAAGTTTAAAATTCTGCTATGCCTTAAAGTTATTTGAAATTACATATCATTTAAAACTATATATATTTTTATAAAACAGACTTCAAAATGACAACATCATTCTTTTCTGGGGTTTTTTATGTGCTCATTCATGACAATGACTTGCCCATGACCTACAGACTCGAAATACCGAGTCAGAGGTCAGCTACCTGTGGGTGAGGTTTAAGAATGCCTACTCAGTCACTACAAAAGAAAATCAATCTGGCCTTTATTGTTTTCCTTAAGAGAATGGAAATAGCTTTCATTAGAGAAATCTACTTCTATCCAACTCCAAGGGGACTTCAAATTTTTCAATTGCACTTAAATATTGTATCTTTGGTAATAGCTGTCCTAAGGGAGAGCTTCTTTATTTCAGTAACATTCAAATAATCTTCAAAGGCTTCTATCTGTTAAAACTGATATAAAAATTGTATTTTACATAGGAATTCATTTTTAAGTACCAAACCATTTCTTTATCTGTGCCATCTGTATACAGCATTATCTATAGGCATTGTTCAAAACATTAAAAAGTCAATGATTTCCTATTTTGAGCTCTATTTGAAACAACTTGCTATTATGAAAAATGTAACAGTGTATCCATTTTAGAATGTTTGTGCAAACAAAAACATATATTCATATATACTTATATGTATATGTGCATGTGTATACATGTAATCTGTAAGGATGCATGTGTGTTATATGCTATAGAGGTTAAGAGCATGAATTCTGGAATCATACTGTCATGATGTGAATTCTCCCTCCTGTGTGACTTTGTGTAAGTTACTTAACCTCTCTGCTTCTCAGTTTCCTCATCTGTAAAATGGGAACAATAATAGCAACCACCTCAGAGAGTTGTATGATGATTATGAATTAATATTTAGTGCTTAAAACTGGCATGTAGTAAGTAAAAAAACTTCATTTATTTTTAGAGAGAGGGGAAAGGAGGGAGAAAAAGAGGGAGAGAAACATTAATGTGTGGTTGCCTCTTACACGCCCCCAGTTGGGTACCTGGCCTGCAACACAGGCATGGGCCCTGACTGGGAATCGAACTGGCAATCCTTTGGTTTGCAGGCTGGCGCCCAATCCACTGAGCCACTCCAGCCAGGATCTGTCTTAGCTATTTTTATTAGAAGTAGCACAAAGAGGCCATATTTTTAAAAATTGGGTCACCAGCAAACAAGAAACTTTTAAGTTATTGGTGTGTTTTACAATGTGCCAATTAGTAATGGTAATAGTATTTTTGCTATTGTCTGTTGTTATTAAAGAGCATGAATAAATGGTGGTCCTCTACTGCCACTGTCTCTGGTCCAAGGTATGCTCCTGCAGAGTTAGCTCTTCAAGTGGATATTCCTCTGCCCCCACCCCGCCCCAAAAGCTGCAGCCTGTGAGTGGGCAAGTGAAATCAATGCAGAGCAAGCTGTTGCAGTCATGGTGGCTTTTTGCCATTAATGGTGGTCCTGGTGGTAGTATTTCACTCTTTTATAAAAATTCTTTTTTATCCACTTACTACTGATTGGCACTTGGGTTTTTTCCAAATATTGGCTATGGTAAAGAACACTGCAATGAACATAGAGGTGCATATATTATTTTGAACTAGTGTTTTGGGCTCCTTCAGATATATACCCAGCAGTGGAATTGCTGGGTCAAAAGGCAGTTCTGTTTTTCATTTTTTGAGGACAGTCCATACTGTTTTCCACGGCGGCTGCAACAAGCCACATTCCCACCAACAGTGCACAAGGGTTCTGTTTTCTCCACATCCTCACTAGCACTTGTTGATTTATTGATGGTAGCCATTCTGACAGGTGTGAAGTGACACTTCATTGTGGTTTTAATTTGCATGTCTCTGATGGTTAGTGACATTGAGGATCTTTTCATATGTCTATTGACCATCTGTATGTTCTCTCTGGAAAAGTGTCTGTTCAGGTCCTCTTCTCACCTTTTAATTGCTTTTTGGTGTTGAGTTATCTGAGTTCTTTATAAATTTTAATCCCTTATCAAATATATCATTGATTGATATTACCCTTTATCAAATGTATCATTGACAAAGATCTTCTCCATTCAGTAGGTTGTCTTTTCATTTTGTTATGGTCTCCTTTGCTATGCAAACACTTTTAAGTTTGATATAATTCCATGTTGTTGTTTGTTTGTTTGTTCTCCTTGCCTGAGGAGATTTGTCAGGAAAATATATTGCTGAGATAAATATTAGAGATTTTACTTCCTGTTTTCTTCTAGGAGTGTTATGATTTTGAGTGTTACATTAAAGTATTTAATCCATTTTGAGATTAGTCTTGTATTTAGTATAAGAAGATGGCCCAGTTTAATTTTTTTGCACGTATCTGTCCAATTTTGCCAACACCATTTATTGAATAAGCTGTCTTTACCCAATTTTATGTTCATATATACAATGAAATATTACTCATAAAATAAAGAATAAAATATTAGCATATGCAGCAGCATAGATGAAACTAGACGGTATTATGCTAAGTGAAATTAGCCAGAGAAAGGCAAATACCATACAATTTTATCTATACATGGAATTTAAAGAACAAAATAAATGAGTAAACAAAATAGAAACAGGCTCACAGATACAGAAAACAGACTGATGAATACCAGAGGGGAGGGAGTTGGGGAACGAGGTGAAAAAAGTGAAGGGATGAGAAGTACTAATTGGTAGTTACCAAACAGTCATAAAGATGTAAAGCATAAGCATAATATAGTCAATAATATTATAATAATAACCATTTCTGGTGACAGCTGGAATATCAGGGGATCATTACGTAAAGTGTAAGATTGTCTACCGCTATTCTGTACCCCTGAAACTAATATAAAATAATGTCTAATGCAAACTGTATTTGAAAAATAAAATTATTTTAAAGTATATGAAGACATACACATACATAGTCATTCTGTAAGTAAAAGTAATATATGCATATTGTAAAATAATAGTTCAAAGAATAAAGAAGTATGTAAGAAGAAAAAAAATCTTTTCATTGTTGCTATAACTGGAAGGAAAGAAAGAATGTGGAATTTCTGGCATGGATATACATATCCAAGCAGGGTTGAAATTTCAGAAAGCGCATAGAAGGAGGATGATTTGTGGATGTGCTGATTTGGAAATCAAAAGTTAACAGTGATTGATGATGGCAGTGGATAGTGGGAGACTTTCCACAGTTTTTATTAGTATCTCAGAAATGAAACATATACATTTAACCTTAAAGAAATCTAGGCTCAGAGAAGCAAAATGGCTGCAGTGAAGAAAGAAAAAAATGGCGGCTCCTCTTCACTGAGCTCTCCCTCTGGGGCAAGTCCTGCACTGAGTACGCTTTGCCGCATCATTCTTCCCACCTGCGACGCAGGGAAGGCCCAGAGATGGTCTTCCAGTGGCCTGAAGCCCTGCCCACATTTTGATATTTGGGTCTTCAGACAGCTCTGAAGAAACAGCAGTGGTCTCTAACCATGTATAGAGTGCTCGTATACTCATTTATTAGACTTTATTTTTAGAACAGCTTTAGATTTACAGATAAATCAAGCTGATAGTACAGAAGGTTGTGATATACCAGTGCCAAGTTGCCCTATTATTAACATCCAAGGATGGTACAGTTATTACAATTAATGAAACAGTATTGATACATTATTATTAACTAAAGTTTATACTTTATTCAGATTGCCCTAATTTTACTTACTATCCCAGGATCCTGCATTACATTTAGTTGTCATGTCTCTTTAAGTTCCTCTTAGCTGTAAGAGTATCTCAGACTTTCCTTGATTCCCATGGCCTGGACAGTTTAGAAGGATACTGGTCAGGTGTTTCATAGGATGGTCCATTATTGCAATTTGTCTAATGTTTATCTTGTGCTGAGACTGGAGTCACAGATTATTGAGAGGAAGACCACAAGAGGTAAAATGCCATTTTCAGCACATCTTATCAAGGGAACACATCATCAACATGATCAGTGACTTCAATCATAGTAGGACGTCGTTTGTCAAGTTTCTTCACTGTGAAATTCCTCTGTTCTGTTCTCCGTACTGTGCTCCATGGAGGGAAGTCACTGTGCATGGCCTGCAGTTATGGAGTGGGGAGTTCTGTTTCCCCTCCTTGAGGGCAAAGTAGCTACAGAAGCCATTTGGAATTCTTCTACATGGGAGATTTGTACAGTCATTTTTCAAGTGAGATTATTTTGAAAAAAAATTGGCCAAAGATAAAATTATGGTCCACAGATGTGTGGAGATGAAGAGGAAGTATTGAAAACAACAAAGGAAAATGAGTCTGAGAAATAACTTTTCATATTGTTGGGAAATTACCTGAATAGTTAGACATGTACTCGGAAGTAAGTCCAAGAATGTTTATTGCTACATTGCTCATAATACTTAAAAACAGAAAGCACATAGAGTATCCAAACAAATCAGCGTATATTCAGATAACTGTTAACTCAAACATGTTAATATATGTATGTAAAGAACTACTGGCATGGAAATACAGTAATAGTATGCTGGTGAATTAATTACATGTAAGTATAGTATGCATATAAGAACATACACATACATAATTATATAACTATACATATATGTATGAATATACTTATAAGTGTATTATATACATGCTATTATGTGTGTGTATGTAAAGATACATGATATCTAGAAGTTTAGGTGATACCAAAAAAATTATGGTCATTATTTCCAATAGTAGGATCATGTCATTTAGACCATTACTTTTTAATACCTAAACTTTCTATTTTCTTCACTTTTTAAAAATCTTTCTTTTTTATTTTTACAGATCTTTTAAAAATTTTATTGTTCAAATACATTTGTCTCCATTTTCCTGCCACCACTTTTCCCTGCCCCAACCACCCCCACCTCCCACCCTCAGTCCTTCCCCACTTTGACTTTGTCCATGGGTCCTTTATAAATGTTCCTTGACTTGACCCTTCTCCTTCTTTTTCCTCATTACTTTCCTCTCTCCTCCCATTTTGTTACTGTCAGTTTGTTTTTTCCTTTCAATGTTGCTGGTTATATATATTTTTTTGCTTGTTTATTTTGTTGATTAGGTTCCACTTATAGGTGAGATCACATGGTATTTGTCTTTCACTGCCTGGCTTATTTCACTTAGCATAATGCTCTCCAGTTCCATTCATGCTGTCACAAAGGGTAGGAGTTCCTTCTTTATTTCTGCTGTGTAGTATTCCACTGTGTAAATGTACCATAGTTTTTTGATCTACTCATTAACTGATGGGCACTTAGGTTGCTTTCAGCACTTGGCTATTGTAAATTGTGCTTCTATGAACATTGGGGTGAATAGATTCTTTTGAATTAGTGTTTCAGGGTTCTTAGGGTTCTGAGATGTTTCTATGTTCTCTTCTAGGGTTTTTATGGTGTCATGACTTATATTTAAGTCTTTTATCCATCTCGGGTTTATTTTTGTTTATGCTGTAAGTTGGTGGTCAAATTTCATTTTTTTTGCATGTAGCTGTCCTCCTCTCCCAACACCATTTGTTGAAGAGGCTATTTTTTTACTCCATTTTATGCTTCTGCTCCCTTTGTTGAATATTAATGACCATAGAGACATGAGTTTATTTCTGGGCTTTCTATTCTCTTCCATTGATCTATGTGTCTGCTCTTATGCTAGTACCAGATGGTTTTGATTACAGGGGTCTTGTATATAGTTTGATGTCAGGTATTGTGATCCCTCGTATTTTGTTATTTCTTAAAATTACTGCAGCTATTCGGGGTCATTTATAGTTCCATATACATTTTTGTAAGGTTTGTTCTATATCTGCCTGTGAAATACATCATTGGTATTTTAATAGGAATTGTATTAAATCTATAAATTGCTTTGGGTGGTATAAAATGTTGATGATGTTAATTCTTCCAATCCATGAACACAGTATATGCTTCCATTTACTTGTGTCTTCCTAAATTTCTTTCTTCAGTGTTGTGTAATTTTCTGAGTGTAGGTCTTTTACCTCGTTGGTTAAATTTATTCATAGGTACTTTATTTTTCTTGTTGCTATAGCAAATGGGATTTTTTTCCTGATTTCTGATTCTGATATTTCATTGTTTGGTGTACAAAAATGCCTTTGATTTCTGAATATTGACTTTGTATATGACTGTTTTGCCAAATTCATTTACTAGGTGGAGTAGTTTTTTTGGTGAGTCTATGAGGTTTTCTATATACATTATCATGTCTTCTGCAAACAATGATAGTTTTACTTCCTCCTTTCCAATTTGGATGCCTGTTATTTCTTTTTCTTGTCTGATCGCTGTGGCTAGGACTTCCAATACTATGTTGAATAGAAGTGGTTAAAGTGGACATCCTCGACTTGTTCCCTTAGCGAGAAAGCTTCAGTTTTTGCCCATTGAGTATGATGTTGGTTATAGGTTTTTTCTATATGGCCTTTATTATGTTGAGGTATGCCCCCTTTACGCCCACTTTGCTGAGTGTTTTTCCCATAAATGAGTGCTGTACCTTATCAAATGTTTTTTCTGTACCTATTGATATGATCATGTGATTTTGGTTTTTTGTTTATATGATGTATTATGTTTATTGATTTGAAAATATTACAGCATATTTGCAACCCTGGGATGAATCCCACTTGATCATGGTGGATGATCTTTTTAATGTATTGCTGGATGCGGTTTGCCAATATTTTGTTAAGGATTTTAATATCTATGTCCATCAATGACATTGGCCTGCAGTTTTCTTTCTTGTCTGTGTCTTTATCTGGTTTTGGAATAAGGAAGATGCTGGCCTCATGAAAAGAGTTTAGGAGTCTTCCCTCTTCTTGGATGTTTTGGAATAGTCTGAGAAGGGCAGGGGTTAGCTTTTCCTTAAATGTTTTGTAAAATTTTCCTGTGAGACCATCCTGTCCAGGGCTTTTGTGTGCTGGGAGTTTTTGATTACTGCTTCATTTTCCCCAGCTGTTAATCGGTCTGTTCAGACTTTCTGCTTCTTCTTCACTCAGTGTTGGAAGGTTATTTTTTTCTAGAAAATTGTCCATTTCATCAAGGTTTTCAAATTTCTTGGCATATAATTGTTCATAGTAATTTTTTACAATCCTTTATATTTCTGTGGTATCAGTTGTAATTTCTCCTTTCATTTCTGATACTATTTATTTCAGTCTTCTCCTTTTTTTTCTTGATGAGTCTGCTTAAAGACTTGTCAATTTTGCCTATTTTTTCAAAGACCCAGTTGCTGGATTTATTGATCCTTTGAATTGTTCTTTTAGTCCCTATGTCATTTAATTCTACTCTGATCTTGATTATTCCTTCCTTCTTTTCGCTCTGGGCTTTGTTTGTTGTTGTTTTTCCAGTTCATGAATATGTAGGGTTAGGTTGTTTATTTCAAATGCTTCTATTTTTTTTTAGGTAGGCCTGTATTGCTATGAACTTTCCTCTCAGGACCACCTTCGTTGTGTCCCATAGGTTTTGGACTGTTGTGTGTTCATTTTCATTTGTTTCCAAAAATTTTTGATTTATTCTTGATCTCATTATTGATCCATTCATTGTTTAATAGCATGCTATTCAGTCTCCATGAGTTTGAATGCTTTTCATTTTTTCCCTTGAGGTTGGTTTCTAGTTTCAAGCTCTTGTGGTCTGAGAAAATGTTTGTTGTGATTTCAATTTTCTTGTTTTCTTGTTGAGGCTTGTTTTGTGTCCTATCATGTGGTCTGTCTTTGAAAATGTTCCATATGCTTTTGAAGAGAACGTATATTTTGCTTCTTTGGAGTATATTTATATATTTGGAATAAATATATAAATAAAATAATGACAGTTTATATATATAAAAATATATAAATATGTATTTAAATATATATAGATGTATATATTTATATATATAGAACTGAGATACATATATATATCTCAGTTAAGTCCATTTGATCTAATGCGTCATTCAGTTCCACAATATCCTTGTTGATATTTTGTTTGGAAGATCTATCCATTGTTGAAATTGGGGTATTAAAATCCCCTACTATCAGTATGTTTTTGTCTGTATCTTTCTTGAAGTCCTCCAAGATTTTTCCCTATATATTTGGGTGCTCCTTTGTTGGGTGCATATAGGTTGACAATGTTTATGTCTTCTTCATGAATTCTTCCTTTGAGTATTATGAAGTAGCCTTCTGTGTTTCTTTGTATGGCCTTTGTTTTGAAATCTATTTTGTCTTATATAAGTATTGCTACCCTGGCTTTTTTTTCCTGTCCATTTGCTTGGAATATTTTTTTCCATTCCTTTACTTTTGGTCTGTGTAGGTCCTTTGTTCTGCAGTGGGTCTCTTGTAGGCAGCATATATGTGGGTCATGTTTTCTTTTCCATTCAGCTACTGTATGTCTTTTGATTGGAACAATTAATCCAGTTGCATTTAAAGTTATGAATGATACATACTAATCATTTTTTTTCCCTTTGTCCTGGCGTTCCTTGCTTTCTTACTCTTTTTGTCATCTTCTTAAAGCAGCTCCTTTAGCATATCTTGCAATGCTGGTTTGGTGGAGGTATATTCTTTTAGCCTTCTTTTGTCTGGGAAACATATTTTGCCTTCCATTTTAATTGAGAGCCTTGGTGGGGAGAGTAGTCTTGGTTGCAGGCCTTTGCTTTTTATTACTTGGAATATATCTTGCCATTCCCCTCTGCCTTGTAGTGTTTCTGATGAGAAGTCAGCTATTAGCCCTATTGGGGCTCCCTTGTATGTTACTACCTGTTTCTCCCTTACTGCCTTTAGGATTCTCTGTTTGTCTTTGATATTTGCCATTTTAATTGTGATGTGTCTTGGAGTGGGCCTCATTGGGGACCTCTTGAATGGGGCCCTCTGTGCTTCCTGGACTTGTGTGCCTTTTGCTGTCCTCCAATTAGGGAAGTTTTCCATCATTACCTTTTCAAACAGGTTCTCTATCCCTTTTGCCTCTTCTCCTTCTGGTATTCCTATTATACGGATATTATTATGTTTCAGGTTGTCCTGTATTTCCCTAAATGCCTCTTCATTCTTTTTGAGTCTTTTTTCATTTTCTTGCTCTTTCTGGGAGATTTTTTGTACCTGTCCTCCGACTCGCTGATTTGATCCTCTGCTTCATCTAACATGCTTTTTATTCCTTCTACTGTGTCCTTCAATTCAGAAATTGTATTCTTTATTTCCTCTTGCCTCTTATTGATAGTTTCTATGTCCTTTTTCATGCTGATTTAGTTTGAAGTACAGTCTTCATACTTTCCCTCTAGTATTTTGTAATTCTCTCTGAGCTCACTGAGCTCATTTGAGCTTCTTTAGAACCATTATTTTGAACTCAATTTCTAATAGTTTACTTGCCTCTATTTCATTTAGTTCTCTTTCTGGGGATTCCTCCTTTCCTTTTGACTGTGGGTTGTTTCTTTGTCTTCCCATTATTCGTGAGACTCTTCTTTTTTGCTTCTGCTTCTTAAATTAATCTGTCTTGACTTCCTTACTTTGTGATGCAAACTTCTATGGTAGGAGACTTGTGAGGTTCAGTGGTACAGTCTCCTTGATCTTCTGAACTTGATGCTCTTTGATGCCTTTTATGCTGTTTATTTTAGCTCTCTGGAAGTAATTTGGTTTTGTTTGTTGTTTGGTCATTCTTTGGTGGATCCTACCCTCCAACTGGTTGACTGAGTATCCCTCTGCCCACCACGTGTTGTGTGTTTTTGTGTTGGTGCTTCCAGATCACAACCACAAAGCTCAGGAAACAAGACCACATCCACAAAAATAACTTCCCCCCTGCAACCCCACTTTCAAGAGCAAAGGAACCAGTATTAATAAGGCTGTAAAGAGATTAAGACTATTATAAAAAAGGAGAGAAATAAACTATTAGTATAAAATCTAATGACTTAATATGCATAAACTTGATGGACGTGAAATGAATGTTAAAAAGCTATGTAGTAAAGAAAATATCACAAATCATGGAGAACACCACAGTGGATTTTGTCTTGGTGGCCGTTAGTATTTACCGCTGTTTATTCTTTCTGGATCCAGCTCTGGTGAAGTCAGATGTTGACCCTGTCTAACCTTTGGCAGTCTGTTTGAGACTTCCAGGAATCTACTGTCTGTGACTGTTTCCTTCAGTTGTTAATCTAGTCACTCTGCATTCAGCAGTCAGGCTGTGTCACAATAGGTAGGGCAGAGTCCCTCCTGGGGGCAGGGCTATTGTCTCTTCTCATGCTGCTGCCGCTTGGGGGAGTGGTCTGCCTGAGCCAGATGGCTGCTGCCATATGGGGGATGAGTCAGCACTGGATCCTGCCATCTGTTTCCTCAGTTCTCTGCCCAGAGCCTCTGGCCCTAGTTTCTCCTCAGGTGTCTCTAGCTCACTCTGCCCCTGCCTTTGCCAGAGCCCAGGGTAAGTGTCTGCACATAAAACTTTATGCATTGTCCTTTTAAACGGCTCTTTGTGTCTCCAGCCACCCATCTCTGGCAGAGAGCAACCCTGCTGCTTTTCGCAGCTGGCTCTTATCTGTGTACTTTTTAGGCTCTGGTGCTGTAGGCTGGAGATCCCACTTATGGTTTAGACCCCACTCTTCTCAGGTGGATCCAACTGGCCATTTAAATATCCCTCTGGCGTTGTTGCCTGTGGGCACCCAGCCAGCTTTCTTGAGTCTCCACTGTACTCCTTACCAGTCAGGTTGTGCTGAAGCGGATCCTTCTGTCTGTCTGAGGTTATAAGGCTTCTCTCACTCTTGTTCAGTTGTTTGTCTTGGGTGATTTCACCACAATTTAGTTGTAATTCCAGATTGGTTCTGGGAGGGGTCAGTGTGACTTTCATTCACTCCACAATCTTACCCAAACACTTTTTATTAATTTAATAAGATACAAAAGTTAAAATTGCCCTAAGCAAAAACTTTACTGACAAATATAACAGTAGCACATAGTGTTAGTAATCTGTCATAAAAAAATTCCCTATATGCTATCTTTTAAAATGTCTCTACTAAGAGTTAGAATAGGGAGAAAGAGCAAGAACTTCATTCTTGTTTGTAAGCTATTTCCTGTAACACCAGTAACCTTAACTATAAGTGGTCCTTTCTCCATTCTTGGACGTTGGACTCCAAGACCTACCCTGCTGCCCTTAAACAAAGGGTTATTGCCCCTTGTGTCTTCCTGCAGCTCTTCACCACTCCACCACCTCTCTGAACACTCTGTGGACCTCACACATCCCAGTCCTGCTCCTTCCCACCCATCCTGTCTTTCTCCATGTACCTCCTTCCTCCAGCTATTTACACATCTCCACATTGTATCAGATTCCTTAGCATAGCTACATAAGAGCCTTCACTGTCTTGTTAACAACCTCATCATCTTAACTTAATCCCTCACTCCAATTTAAAAAATAAAAAAGGTGGGGACGCTAGGGCCAAACTGTGAAGAGGCCACATGCAATCTTCCTAGACTGCCTTTCCTCCGGCCTTCCCTCACCTCACCTCCAAGCTCTCACCTCAGCTCTCCATCTTCTAACCCTTCTCTTTCATCCCTGTACACACACACACACACACACACACACTCATACACTTTTCCAGCTATCCAAAGCCTGTGATTCTTTTTCTATCTTATCTTTGAAACCATCTGTTGTCTATCAACTGGTTCTTGGTGGAAGCCACCTTGGCCTATTATATTTTCATTATATTCCTTAAGATTAGGGCTCATCTTTCTCCTAATTGGTTATCCTTGGTGCCTAGGATATTGTGACTCAGGCCTTTGGCCCTCACTAAACATTTGGTGATGCTCATGACTATGTGATGGTCACAATGAGAAAGAACTAAAAGTTAGCAAGTGGGTTTGAGGAAAGAATACCTAGAATATAAAATAACCTTAGAGACCCAGCCACTAGAACCAGACTTCTCCTGAGCTCTGCTGTCCACACTGAGTCATTTGGAGCTCCTTCCCCTCTGAGTCTGGTTTGCTCACATGTAGAATGGGAGTGATGATGGCACCTGCTTAGCAGAGCTGGGATGAGAATGAGATGAGAAAAGTCATGTAAAGCACTCATTGTTTGCAAGTGGTGGCTGCTGACAATACTAGCTGGGTCAAGAACCCTGCCTTCAAAATGGCATGGGCTCCAAACACAAGTCTGTGTCACAGACCACTGAGTTGCCAGCACGGTTTAGAATTGCATGCACTTCTGTTTTTGTAGCTGTTTTAAAATATACCCAGGATTTGTTTCAATCAGGCACTGGTGCAGTGAAAGACAGGGAGACAACTGTCTTTGAAAGGAGAGTTTATTACTCACTGTTCACATGAGGAGGGGGCATACCATCCCATGTGGGACCACTTGGGGAAGCAGCAGGGTCGATCGTGGGCAGAAGGAGCAAGGTGAAAGCATGGGCAAGAGCCTTTATTACTTAAAGTATGGGGCATTGGTAGGTCGGGTTGCCCTTTGTTGGGCAGGAAGTGAAACACAGATGCTGGGGTTTATGGTTGAGTGGCTTACACTATGAGTTCTGTGTACCTGCAATAACCCAGGGTTAGTATGGATATAAACAATCTTGGTTGTTAGTTTGTTCCTTGATTTCAAGAGGCAAAATCATCAATTACAGAATATCAGGACTGATTATTCCAGCAGCCCAAGCCAATTTCTCTCCATGATTCATTTTCCTTCAGTTTTCAGTAGCTACCATCGTTTTTCTCCATGTTTGTTGTTTTGTTTTGTTTTTTCTTACTCTCTTCCTGAAGTGGCCTTGCTGGGTCCTGGGTTTTGTGTCGAGCACCTCTTCTTTGGCCCATTTTGGTTTATCTCTTTTCTATGCTTTGACTCTGCTTCCATTATACCTGTAAAAAAACGTTTCTCAATTTCCACTTTCTTCTCTATATGGGACCTGCCCTTTCTCACAGATAAGCATAGCAACTCAAAAAACTGAAGAAAGCTAAGGTTGTGTTGCCATGTCAACACAAGGCAGGGATGACTTTTCATCATGCCATGTTAATCTTTCTTATTTAGGGACTGGCAGGGCCCTGGAGAAGTGGGTACCCTTCTTTACCCACTTTAGAAGACTTTACCCACCGGAAGTCTTTGAGTGTTACTGAGGACACTGAAGCTTGGTCTCGGAGGCAAGCCTGTCCTGTGGCTCGGGTGAGCTGCGAGGCAAGGTTTAGTGAAATTATCTGGCTGTCAAGACAGGACCCAACCACAGGCCAACACCCTTCTCTCTTTCTCCCTTTTCTAAAAAGAAGCCCTGCTTAATATCCAAGCCAGCCCATGACTGGGTAATTACAGGAAACCTTGGATCCACTCAGCTGAAGAGAAAGAATTCCTGAAGAAGAATTTCAGGCTCTCCTAATATTTCCCCCTTTATTGTAGTCTGGCTCTGTGCCTTCACTCTGCTTTCTTTTCTCCCTGCTAGTTCTGTGATGCTTCCCACCCCTACCCAGGCCCCACTGGAGCCCCTTGCCCCTACCCATCACCACCACCCCTCCCCTGCCCACCATCCTCTGTTTGGATGAACATGAGGCCCCTTATATTCAGCCTCCCACTCTGAATTGGTTGAACTTCTTTTCTCTCTCTTTTTCCTTAGTGGGAAAAAAGAATTCACGATATAATCCTTGCTTTAGTATTTGATTTTTTGCTTTTTTTTCCCCCTGGTGGTAGGAAAATGTATTTATAGGCAGCAATGTCTCTTGCTTTGATTTCTGCTGCCTTTTATGGGGTGGGGAGTAGGTTCTTACCTGATTACACCTTTTAATGATGGTGGCAGAGAGGAGGAGACTCATCTAGACTTCTAGAAGGACCACATTATTTATGAGCATAATGACAGGTTCAAAAGGAGGCCTAGGATTTCCATCATAGTAATTGTCTTTCTTTGACTGCAGCTTTTACTTTCCAAAATCGGACATCCCCCTGCCTGTGGGTCTTCTTTGCTTGGAGTGCAATGCTGCCAGCCGAAGCACGTGGGGCAGAACAGAGCCCAGCAAGCCGTGCCTGTCTGCCCACAAGTGACCGAGGATACTCGCCCGAGTTCCAGAGACAGAACTGATTCCAGTGTAGGTGCCAGACCACAACACAGCTGCATCTTGCTTCTTTTGATTGAAGCAAATGCAATTGGTTTTCATTTTCTCTGACATTTATTATTTGGGGGAGGGGCTGTCAGGGGAAGGAACATTAGCCACAAATATGACAAGGTTAAAGGACAACGGGTCTAGTCTGAAGCATTGTATTCAGATGGTTGACTTCCTGGCTTCATCAATCAATATTATTGGCTTGGCCCAGCTTCAGGTTGGAGTAATTTCTATAATGTGATTTAGCCTGTGCCATAAAATGGTGTGTTGGGGATAAAATATCTGAAACCAATCGTCTGTAAGGAACATTTTGGGAAACATTCTTTAATCTTAAAATAGAACTTGAAGTATTTGCAGCCAGGAAAATGTTTAATTAGATTCATATAGGAGCAGCCAGCTGTTCCTAAGACAGACAGAAATGTCTGAAGTCTCCCCTGGCTCTGTGGGGACAGGAAATGGCTCCCCCTTTGGAGCCCAGTCTCAGTTACCCATCAGCACAAAGTTCTCCAGGCCCAAGTTGCCAAATTCAGCATACTGTTACATTTCCTCTTTCTCTAGCCTCTGTTCTGCTTCAAACCTGAGGAGTTCTTAGTCACAACAGTAAAATGTCCACAAAGGGATCCTGCCATGAAAGGACCATGTTATATGTGTGTGACCAGCTATACCCCTCAGCTTCTCTCCACACTCTCAGAGGTGAATCCTTTCTTTGCTACACGAACTGCCATGGTGACACAGTTGTGGGGAGGGTACAAGGAAAGAACATTCACGATGGAAACTGAGAGGCAAGAGGGGAAGGTGGAAAGATGTTTTCATACAGGCAGTGTTGTCTATATAACAATGATTTGGGACAGAAAGAGAAAATATGAAGGGAAAATCACACAGGTGCAACTGAGAGACTTAGGGTTTGGTAAGTCCATATTTATTCAATGGAGGATGACAGAAAGGAGACTTTGGGAAGTGTGGTTATGAGTTATAATCTGATCTGAGATGAGTTACCAGTCTCACAGGTTCAAATTTGAAAGAAATGGGTCTTAGAAATGATACAGCTCAGCTACCCATTCAATGCAGGAAACTCATTTAGAATATTTCTACATAAGTAATAGGCAGCATGCTATCCCATTGGCACTGTGGAAGAGTAGTAAGAACACAAATGCTAGAGCTAACTGCCTAGGTTCAAATCCCAGGGCCACCAGTTACCCATCGTGACACTTTAGGTATGTTACCTAACACCTCTGTGCCTTAGTTTCTGCACCTATAAATAGGGGATAGTAATAGCAGAGGGTTGTTATGAGGATTAATTTTATATACATGCATACACACAAATATATATTCCTTTATTCATGAATGATATGTATCACTTAGAACAGTGTCATGTAAGTATTGGCAGATAAATATTTGCTATTATCATTTTTGTCAGATTGTTTTATGTATATTTGAGTATATTTGGCTTCTCTTATTCTTGCCTGATTGTCCCATTTCTCAGCCCTGAGACAGACCAAGGCAGCCCTGACTTCTACTTGGGTACCCTCCAAACATTTGAAGGTAATTATCATGTCTTTGTTTTTCTTCCTTACGTTATAGAGGAGAGCTTTTGCAAATGCTCTCCCTTCTGCCTAGGACACATTTCTCAAGCATGTTATTCATGTTCTAACTAAAGTTCCTTCTCCTTCATGAGTAATTTATACAATTTCACCCATGTTGTCTGTTTATAAGTGCAATAAAAAGAACACAGTACAGATTCTCATAGCCATTTGTAGGTGTTACCATCTGAGCATATGTCTTACTCATCTTGGTAACCCAGCACTTAGCACAAAACACTTATTGAATGAATTAGGTGGAATACAAAGAGTGGGTGGGCATAAAGCAAAGGCCTTTTTTGAAGGCCTATGGCATTTTCCTTGGAGGATAGTCTTTGGAGCAAGGAGACAGGTGGAAAGAGTTGGCTTTTTCCAACAACTGTAGATAGCAGGCATGTCTGTAATTTTATAAGCTGATATTTTTGTTCCTGCTAACTCCATAAAATGGAGGTTTTGGGGATTCTTGATTTTTGATTGCTGTGTCAGCTTTCAGGCTCCACTTGGCTGTGCAGAATTTTACTAATGGAAGAACTGAAAAACAAAAGACAAAGTAGCACACGGGGGTAAGCCAATCCTCATAACAAAGAAATAGGCAGGGAGGGAAGATGGGGACAGAGGCAGAAGAACCCTTTGGGTCTGGATGTGGGTAGAAGGTCCCAAGGAAGAAGAGCTAGAGGAGATGCGTCTTGGTAGATGTCACTGGCAGCAGTGACAAACAGCTTGAAAGTGGAGAATCATCAAGAGGCTTTTTAAAGGAAATTAGCTTTGCACTAAAAATAGTCTCTTTTATTTAGTGTTTTCTTGTGAGACAGAGTAAAGATTTCAATGGCTTTTGATGTTCATTTTTCTGCAGACCGCTATTTTCTGCAAACTGACATGGCCCAGAGTCCCAGCCATGTGAAATCCCATTTGTATTCAGGTTACATTCTGGTTAGGCTAGTTGATTGGGTTAACACCTAAATCCACAGGTGTTCTTGTTCTGTGAGACAGTGAGTGATGCCTCACGTAGCACATGGCAGCCCTAAGTAAGAGAGCAGCTATTATATAAAGGCATCAATGTTTATGTCAGTAAATGTGTGATATAATCAGGCATGGATGCAGCTTAAAGCAACCCATAGATCACTGAAAATTTCCTTTTTGTATAAATATGGGCAGTTTCTCCTAGCTTGCCAAACTGAATCAATTCTTACTCAAGGAGCAAATTATTTTAGGGTAAGCCAGCAAAACAATATTGTTTGCCTTTTTTTAAAAAATAAACTAATGATGGAAATGTTGCCTGGAAGAGAAAATTCATGTAAAATACCAGCATTTTTTACTGGGGTACTGATTACCGCTGGTAAATTATATTTGGGTGCAGTCTTTTATTAGTGAATCTCTACTGAAACTTCTACCCATCGTTGGAAAAGCTTCCTGTCATTAGGGAATATGCACAATGCTCTGGCTCTCCAAAAAGTACAAGGATTAGCTATTCCTATCAAATTTTGGCCAAGTGTTCTTATTTTCAAGTTGTTGTTTTAATTGAACAGATAAAGGAAAGTTGGCATCCTCTAGCTGTTTAAAGGAAATGTGATCTATGCACTCTTCCCAATAGGAAATCACAATGACTTTTAAGAATAGCATTGACCAAAATTATGAACAAAATTGCTTTATGGTAATACATGGAAGAGGAGCCTTAAAAATAATTCCCTATTGAACCATTTCTTAAAGGACACAACTTTCTGCTTCTGTTATACAAATCTTGTCATCTTACAGGTTTCTAAGTTTGTTGCTCTTTAGAGGTTAACCTTTTCCACCTTTGTTATAGAACACTTAGTGTAAAAACCATAATTAGAAGCTTGAAATTGTAATTTAAGTAATCTTCCCATCAGAACTCCATCAGAACTGACCCCATCTTTTCAAAAATAAAATCATTTTGAGTTAATTCATGATATGGCTGTTGGAAATATTTCAATTTGCTACTAAATCTTGACTTAATTTCATCATTAAATTTGACTTCATAAATGTGCAAAGAGCTTTTACAACATTCTCTCTGTTTATAACAGATTAGAAGACTGTTCACTAACATGATAACAGTTATTATCTCTGAAAAGCAGAATACAGAAAATTTTAATTTTTTCTCTTTGATACTAAAAGTCTAATGAGAAAAAAATTAAATGTTATTTTAAAAATATATTTTTAAATAAATAATGAAAAGAGACTCTTCTTACATTCCCAGGCTTTATGGAGGAGGAGGAGGAGTGCACATTTCTCTGCCATCACTCATGTGTTCTAGGTTGTTTGTAAAAGGATCAGAAAACTCAGCGAAAAGAGGGTGGAGAGAGGATAAAAAGAAACTGTGCTTTGGAGACATGCAAAAACCGGTTGTAGTATATGTATCTGAGAAGTTTGAAAGTGATGTAAGTTGTGTTCATGCAAATATTTGACCAATTTAGGTCAAAGGCATACTGTTATTTAAAAAAAAAAAACTTACTGGCAATTCAAAGCAAAAATATGTTATCTACATCAATTCCATTCCATATAAATTGGCCCAAAGTTTTGGAAGGAAAAAAAAAAACAAAAGTGGTCTCATTCTCTCTTCTCTTCATCTTCTGCTCAATATATGAGCACATGATAAATCAAAATAAAATGAATAAGGTTGGCATTTCAATGCGGGCACCATCCTGGGAAGTCAAAGAAAGGCTGAGTGGATGGTAGGTGAGTAGATATTAAAAATAAAATCTTGTGGTTCCCTGGATTGTCTGTGGAACTGTGCCCACCCTCTGCTTTGGCAGGGAAGGCATGCTCTCATGTGGTGCTATGACACTCGGGGACATGCACCTCAAACTCTGAGACATCACAGGGAAAATGTCACAGTGTAAGGGCAGTCTGTCCCAGGGCTGTGACCATGGTCTTCTGAGGTGCTGCTTGGGGAACACAAACAATGAGTGCTAATCTAAGGACATGGCAAAATTCTCAGTAAGTACAGGGATTACATGGCTCTCAGAGACCACAAAGGAAAATCCAAGACCACAGTCTGTGTACAGGCAACAGAGGGGATAACAGTGTATTGATAGCAGTGTTTTCTGAATGACGCAGTTGTTAATGGAGGGTGTTCCCAGAACAACCAGAATAGGTACATACTTAATGGAGTCAACTAATATCGTTAAAGGGATTTCCAGCTGAAAGGCAAATTGCCTCAGAGCAGGCAAATACTCTATTTAAGATTCCTAATTGGAAGGCACTTTATCAAGCTAATGATCAGGAGGGTGCAGATTATTAGAAATGCCTGCATTAAAGACACTAAATATTTGCATTCAGTTCAGGGTTAAAGAGAGAATAATAAGAACTTTTTTAAAGATACAACACTTAAATTTTGTGTGTCATTTTTGTCAAAGGCGCTCCTGGAGGTCAGACTCTGATACAGCTCAGATGTGAGCAAGGGCGCCGATCCTACAGCACAGAGAACTCAGTGATCTAAGACACTACAACAAAGCTTTCTTTCACCCACAACGCCAGCACACACAGCAAGCGCCCAGCACCACAGCATGGTACAAGGATGGAGGGGGAGCCACTGTAGAGAGTTTGCATTTGTGGAAGCAAAACCTACAAGATTCATGTTTACTCAAGCTCATGATGGTGTATGAAGAGAAGAATAAAGTGAGATACAGAAACAGAAGAGGAAAACCAAACCTTGTTCTATTCACAATAAAGGATTAAGCTACACACTTCCCTCTCTCTTGGTGTTCCTTCAATTCTCTCTACAGTTGAAATGAAAGTGGTATTTGTGGTCTGAAATATTGAACTAATTACTTCATTTCCTCTGAATATGTATTCACTCTGAATACATATACTTAGTCTTATTTTCTAAAATAACTCAAAATAACTTTGTGCCTATGTTTAGGGGTGCTTTTTTTATTTAAACAGAATGATGACCATATGTTGTTTAACACATGCTAGACACTCAACAGCTCTGAGTGCGTGTCCCCCACCCCCACCTTGAGTCCACTGTCCTTAGACAATGCAACAGGAGGCAGGGAGGCCAAGCAAAATTCTCTTGCACAATTGTGCAGTAAAATAAAAGGCAGTCACAATGGAGAGTTGGGAACCATGTGTTAAAATTTCAGGACACCCAGTCCTCTGTGCCAGGTTCCAGTACCCCAAGACACATTTAAAAGGGAATGGATAGCACGTGTGACCAACTATATATAGGAGGAAAGAGAAGAGGAGGAGCTGAGGAGGGGCTGAAGGTTCTACGCTGGACAGCAGAGTGGCTGCAGAGGCCATCACTGCAGCAAGGAACGCGGGCCTGCAGGTCATCCTTAGGAACATCAATCATCATGCTGAGCCAGGGAGGCCTCGGGGGTTATTGAGCTACGTGGGACTGTTTGCTCTGCTTTTTAATTTCCTTCCTTCTTTGTTCGCTGACAAACCGTCAGCTGTCACTTCTGGCTTCTGTCAGTGTACCTGCTTCTAATCATTTTCCTCCTTTACTTTCTAATTGCTGCTTCTGGAAAACCCAGGAGGCAAGGTGGCTAGAAATGTACGTAAAAAAAAAAAAAAAATAGAGTCCATAGGGGCAAGGTGATGGTCCAAGGATCATTGTGTATTGTAAAGGATCAGGCTTTGTGATTGCTATCTCAGCTGTTCTAAGGGACTTCTCTCGATTTAAATGGATTAGGTCTTCACAGATCTGGCATTCAGATCGCCAAGGAGGTATGTATTTCTATTTGTATAGCAACTTTGAGAGTAAACCTGGTCCTCAAGCCATCCAGTGACTATGCAGTTTTAAGGTACAATTTAAAAATTTCCTGGCTGCCCCATAAGAAATAAGAGCTGACATTTATTGGACACCTAGTGTGTGTCAGGCCCTCTTCAGCACTTGTCCTATACTGTCACTTGGAATTGGCATAGTAGCAAGGTAGTACGGGAAGTATTATTACTACCCATTTTACAGACAGGCAACCTAAGACATTTCCAAGACCACACAATCCAGAAGCAGCAGGGTCAGGATCCAAGTGCAGACTCTCTGATCAGAGCCCGTATTCTTCATACCTCGCTATGTTACTCCGCAAAGTGGAACCATGGGTGGAGGGCAGGTAACATGAATGGACTCTAATAACTGAATAAGGCTTCATAGCAACAAGCAAATTGTTTCTGAGAGCCTTTAGGGTATAAGGATTGTAGTTTATTAGTAACATAACCTATTGTTAACCCTGGCTTAATTCCCCTGCCCACACCTTCCTCTAAGTTCACAATATACAAGCATCAACCACTACAGACACATGCACAGTTCCCTGACTTGGGTAACAATGCAGAAAACAAAAACAAGGATGAAGCAGAGTTCCAAAGTTAGGGGGCCAGGTGACAGGATGTACCCAGCTAAGCCATGGAGGCAGACTGATTTTGTGTTTTCTTCTCGTATTCCTTCCTTCCCTGCTCCAAGAAGGTTCTCACTGTTTGTTTCCATTGTGTTACATATTGAGTTGTATTCCCCAAATTCTTACATTGAAGTCCTGATCCCAGCACTTCAGAATGTGACTATATTCAGTGATAGGCTTTTCAAGAGGTAATTAAGGAAAATGAGGTCATATGGTGGTCCCCAGAACAATGATTGGGATCCTTATAAGAAGAGATTAGGACACTAGACACATACGGAAGATGGGTGATGTGACATCCATCTACAAGCAGCAAAAAAGGACTCAGACAAAATCAAGCTTGCCAACACTTTGATCTCAGTTTAAGCCTCCAGAATAAAGAGGAAATAAATTTTTGTTGTTTAAGCCACCCAGTCTGTGGCACTTTGTTCTGACAGCTCTAGGAAATGAACACAGTGACCAGGAGGGTTTGCATTCAGAGCCTTAGGTAACTATTGCCTGAAAAAAAGACTCATTCCCTGGTTTTTCCCCCAAAGCTTAAGTTCATTGAGGAATTGCCTTAGGAATAAGGTAGGAAGTTGAGTTTCTTACAGAGGGGAGGGTGGAAGGGAAGAGGATGAGGGGTGGAAAAGATTCTCCAAGACCTTAAGGGCACCTGGCTCATCAAGGAGCAAGCCTCCAGCCAAGACATGCAGGCTCCAGCGTTTCCACCACCCCTGATTCCCATGCCCAATAATGGCCAAGCTGGATTTCTGCTGCATCAGTCAGATAGAGATTGAAGAGTATTCTTTTATAATTTGACTATTACTATTAATTGACAAAATAATGACACAGTTGCACACCCAAGTTTGAACAGAACTTGAGTGAAATTATACCCTCTGTGAAGGCACTAATCATTTAATCTTAAAAAATGAAAAGGCCCAAAACAGAAAGCTGACAGCACTGACCACCATTGCTCATCCCCGTCCAGCACTCTCCCCTCTTCTGCTAGTGACCTACCTTGATAGCTTTTTGAAGAGTGACCTTTCCCACAACATCCAGTGTCCCGGAAGACTTTCATGATGCTCACCTTACCAAGGACAAGCATGAGGACCAGCTGGATCTATTGGATTCTCCCCGCTTTTTGAATCTTGAGAGAAGTGATATAAAAAAGAAGTGATGCTGGATTAATTCATCCCAACTTTCACTTTTGGATGTAACTGGACAGAGGGCTGCGGTTCCTTGGAGCTCCCATATTAAAACTGGTCCTCCAGGCTTCACTAGAGTGTCCACCAGACCCTGGTTCTATGCCTTATCATCACAGACCTCAGTTAATACCGTGACTGTGGAACCAGGCCCTGGAGGTTAAGATGAAACAGCAGATATGACACATTGGTGGTCATTTTTTTGTGGAATGTCATAATCTATTGTTTAGTGAGATTTTCAGCCACTCAGTTCCTCACAGGTGGTTCAGTGTGCCAAATTTAAATACATGGATTTTAAGATTAGAGATGTAATTTGCTGCTGAACTTGGGTTTGAAACTATGATTATCATATGTAACCAAAAGGAGCATCCTTTCAGAGGCCTTTGGCAGAAGCAGGAGTCTTAATTCATGTACTCATTAGCTCAGCCAATACATATCAAGCACCTGTTAAATGCCAGATGTTGATTTAATCAGAAGGGAGACAGCTGTGGATAAACCACTGAAAAATACCTCCATTGACAGAGTTGAATTCTAGTGAGCAAGATAGGCACCAAAGTCAAGGAAGTAAGCATTCAGTTCACTAGATCAAATGTTTGTGAGAAATCACCAGGGTAAAGGGGAGAAAAAGTACTGAGAGGTCAAGCACTCTAAGACTGAAAAAATAAACTGAAATATTAGGATTATATAAAGTTTTCTCTTACATACCTGCTAAAACAATATAGTGGAGTAAGGTCTTCTTTTTATTTGTTTATTTTTATAACAGTTTTATTGAGATAAAATTTATATGCTGTAAAATTCATCACTTTAAAGTATAATGCAATGGTCTTTAGTGTAATCACAAGGTTGTGCACCATCGACCCAATCAATTTTAAAACATCTTCAGCGCCCCCAAAAGAAACTTCATGCCCTTCAGCTATCACTCCTCAACTTTCCTATCCCACAGCCCTCAGGACCACTAATCTATTTCCTATCTCTATATATTTGCATGTTTTGGAAATATCAAATAAATACAATCATAATATGTGGTCTTTTGTGATTGGCTTCTTTCACTCAGCATAATTATTTGAAGATTCATCCATATTGTTGTATGTGCACTCCTTTTTATTGCTGAGTAATAGTCCATTGTATGGATACACCTCAGTGTTTATCTATTCATCTGTTGATGAACACTTCGGCTGTTTCTAGTTTGGGGCTATTACAAATAAAGCTTTTATGGATAGTTGTATACATATTTTTCAATTGATGTTTATTTCCTATTTCCTTGGGTAAATAACTAGAAATAGAATTCCTGGATTAATGTTTAACTTTTAAGCATGTGCTAAACTATTTTCCAAAGTGGTTATAACATCTCTTACATTGCCACCAGCAGTGATTAAAGTTCCAGGTGCTTGACACCACTTGGTATGGGCAGTCTTTAATTGTAGCCATTGTAATAGGTACCTTCTGAGGTTCTAGTTTGTATTTCTGTAATGGCTAAAGGTGTTGAGCATTTCTTCATGTGCTTATTTGTCACCTGTATATTTGTTCTTTGGTGAATTTTCTGTTTACATCTTTTTTAAAAAATTGGGTTGTTTGCTTTTCTATTGTTGAGTTTTGAGAGTTCTTTCATATAATCTGGATACATGTCTCTTTAATCAGATATACACTTTCCAGAGAGTTTCTCCCAATCTGTGGCTTGTCTTTTTATTCTCTGATCATATATTTTGAAGGCCAGAGATTTTACATTTTAATGAAGTCCAATGTAAAATTTGTTATTTTATCAATTTGGGTATTTATTTATCATATCTTTGCCTAACTTAGACTCACAAATATTTTTCCTGCATTTTCTTCTAAAAGTTTTGTAGTCTTAGGTTTTAATATGCTGAGAGGTAGGGATCCACATTTCATTTTTTTGCATATGGATATCCAATTGTTTCAGCATCATTTGTTGAAATGCAACCATTCGTTGCATTGCCTTTGTGCCTTTGTCAAAAGTCAGTTGTCTATATAGGCAAGGGTTTATTTCTGGACTGTCTAGTCTGTTCCATTCATCACTTTGTCTATCTTTATACCAACACCATGATGTTTTGAGAACTGTAGTTCTATAATGATATTGCCATATTTGTAGTGTATGTGTCTCTGTGTGTGTGTATAGATTGCAGGCATTATTATATTTTATCCCTAAATACTTCATGACAGTTTTGAGAATAAGGGGTTTGTTATACTTAACTTGTAACAGCAAAAATAATTACTGATAATCTCCAAATATGATTTAATATACAGCCTACATTCAAATATCTGTAAAGTCTTCCAAACATCTATAACTTTTTAAATTTTTATGACAGATTTTTTATCAATATATCCACCTTCACTTTGATAATTCAAATTTTAAAACTTTTTTCCTAGGTCAATTTTCACAATTTATAATATTGCTGGGAATTGAACCGTCCACATTTCAAAACTGTTTCCATAGAACTGACTATTCTATTCTCTTAAATTATTTTAATCACATCTCTCGCTGTGATTATTTCTCTTTTGTCATTTCTAACCTTACATATTTTTGCACTCTCTCTCTTTTTCTCTCCCTCTCCTTAATCAGGATCTTAACAAGTTTATCTATTTCATTAGCTTTTGTCCATCTACTTATGCTATCTTATTAATCATGTTTTACTGGGTTGTTTTTTTTTTTGCCTGTTTCCAATATTTATTTATTTTTTAATTAATTAATTTATTTTATTTTTTCAAATACATTTATCTTTGCCTTTCCCCCCACCCTCCTCTGCCGCCTCCCCCCTCCCTCCCTCTCTCCCTCAATCCCTCCTCTTTGGTTTTGTCCCTGAGACCTTGCTACATGTTCCCCGACCCTCCCATTCCCTTCCTTTTTCCCCGCCCCCCGCTCCCTCCATCCCTCCTGTCCCTGTTTGTTTCTTTTCCTTTCAGTGTTACTGGTCTTATTTTCGTTGCATCTTTGTATTGTTGGTTAGGTTCCACTTATAGGTGGGATCATATGGTATTTGTCTTTCACCCCCTGGCTTATTTCGCTTAACATAATGCTCTCCAGTTCCATCCATGCTGTCGCGAAGTTTAGTAGTTCTTTTTTTCTTTCTGCTGTGTTGTATTCCATTGTGTATATGTACCATAATTTTTTGATCCAATCATCTACGGATGGGCATTTAGGTTGCTTCCAACACTTGGCTATTGTAAATTGTGCTGCTATGAACATTGGGGTGCATAGGTTCTTTTGTATTGGCGTTTTGGTGTTTTTAGGGTATAGTCCCAGCAGGGGAATCACTGGATCAAAAGGCAGTTCCATTTTCAGCTTTTTGAGGAAATTCCACACTGCTTTCCACAGTGGCTACACCAGTCTGCATTCCCACCAACAGTGGACTAGGGTTCCCTTTTTTCCACAGCCTCGCCAGCACCTGTTGTTTGTTGATCTGTTTATGATGGCCATTCTGATCGGTGTGAGGTGATACCTCATGGTGGTTTTGATCTGCATTTCTCTGATGGCTAGTGATGCTGAGCCTCCTTTCAAATGTCTCTGGGCCCTCTGTATCTCCTCCTCGGAAAAGCGTCTGCCCAGGTCCTTTGCCCATTTTTTGATTGGATCATTTGTCTTCTTAGAGTGGAGTCGAGGGAGTTCTTTATATATCTTGGAGATCAAACCTCTATCTGATGTATCATTAGCGAATATATTTTCCCATATGTCTCCCTTTTCATTTTGCTGATGTTTTCTTTCGCCGTGCAAAAGCTTCTTATTTTGATGAGGTCCCACTTGTTTATTCTTTCCTTTATGTCCCTTGCTTTAGGAGACATATCAGTGAAAAAATTGCTGCATGGGATATCTGAGAGTTTCCTGCCAATGTTCTCCTCGAGGACTTTGATGGTGTTGCGACTTATATTGAAGTCTTTTATCCATCTTGAATTTATCTTTGTGTATGGTGTCAGCTGATGATCCAATTTCAATTTTTTGCATGTAGCTGTCCAGCTCTCCCAACAGCATTTGTTAAAGAGGCTATTATGGCTCCATTTTATGCCTCTGCCCCCTTTGTCAAATATTAGATGCCCATAGAGACCTGGGCTTATTTCTGGGCTTTCTATTCTGTTCCACTGGTCTATGGGTCTGTTCTTGTGCCAGTACCAGATTGGTTTGAGTATGGTGGCTTTGTAGTAGAGTTTGATGTCCGGTATTGTGATCCCTCCTACTTTGTGTTTCTTTCTCAAAATTGCTGCGGCTATTCGGGGTCGTTTATGGTTCCATATAAATTTTTGAAATGTCTGTTCTATTTCTGTGAAATATGTCATTGGTATCTTAATAGGGATTGCGTTGAATCTATAAATTGCTTTGGGTAGTATGGACATTTTGATGATATTAATTCTTCCAATCCATGCGCACGGTATATGCTTCCATTTATTTGTGTCTTCCTTAATTTGTTTTTTCAATGTTGTATAGTTTCCTGAGTACAGGTCTTTTATGTCTTTGGTTAAATTGCTGCCTAGGTACTTTATTTTTCTTCTTGCTATATCGAATAGTATTTTTTTTCTGATTTCTTCTTCTTCTATTGCATTGCTGGTGTACAAAAATGCCTTTGATTTCTGAATATTGACTTTGTATCCTGTTGTTTTGCCAAATTCACTTATTAGGTTGAGGAGTTTTTTGGTGGAGTCTACAGGGTTCTCTATGTACACTATCATGTCATCTGCAAACAATGATAGCTTTACTTCCTCCTTTCCTATTTGGATGCCTTTTATCTCTTTCTCTTGTCTGACCACTGTGGCTAGGACTTCCAATACGATGTTGAAAAAAAGTGGTGAAAATGGACATCCTTGTCATGTTCCCGATCTTAGTGAGAAAGCTTTCAGTTTTTGCCCGTTGAGTATGATGTTGGCTGTAGGTTTTTCACATATGGCCTTTATTACGTTGAGGAATGCCCCATATATTCCCATTCTGCTGAGTGTTTTGATCATAAATGGGTGCTGTACCTTATCGAATACTTTTTCTGCATCTATCGAGATGATCGTGTGGTTTTTGTCTTTTCTTTTATTTATGTGATGTATCATGTTTATTGACTTGCGTATATTAAACCATCCCTGCATGCCTGGGATGAATCCCACTCGATCGTGATGGATAATCTTTTTAATGTATTGCTGGATGCGGTTTGCCAATATTTTGTTGAGGATTTTAGCATCTATGTTCATCAGTGAAATTGGCCTGTAGTTTTCTTTCTTTGTAAGGTCTTTATCTGGTTTTGGGATCAGGGTGATGCTGGCCTCATAGACACAGTCTGGGAGTCTTCCCTCCTCTTGGATTTTTTGGAATAGTCTGAGAAAGACAGGGTTTAACTCTTCCTTAAATGTTTTGTAAAAATTCTCCTGTGAAACCATCTGGCCCTGGGCTTTTCTGTGCCGGGAGTTTCTTGATTACTGCTTCAATTTCCCCAGCTGTTATCAGTCTGTTCAAGCTTTCTGTTTCTTCCTACTTCAGTGTTGGAAGATTATACTTTTCTAGAAGTTTGTTCATTTAATTGAGGTTTTCAAGTTTCTTGGCATATAATTGTTCATAGTAGTTTCTGACAATCCTTTGTATTTCTGTGGTATCAGTTGTTATTTCTCCTCTTTTGTTTCTGATATTATTAATTTGGGTCCTCTCCCTTTTTTTCTTGATGAGTCTGCTTAAAGGCTTGTCCATTTTATTTATCTTTTCAAAGAACCAGCTCCTGGATTGGTTGATCCTTTAAATTGTTCTTTTCGTCTCTATGTCATTCAGTTCTGCTCATGTCTTGAGTATTTCCTTCCTTCTACTTGCTCTGGGATTTATTTGTTGTTGTTTCTCCAGTTCTTGAAGTTGTAGTGTTAGGTCTTTTATTTGAAATGTTTCTATCTTTTTTAGGTAAGCCTGTATTGCTATGAACTTCCCTCTCAGGACTGCCTTTGCTGTGTCCCATAGGTTTTAGACTGTTTTCTGTTCATTTTCATTTGTTTCCAGAAATTTTTTGATTTCTTCTCTTATCTCATTATTGACCCATTCATTGTTCAATAGTCTACTGTTCAGTCTCCATGAGTTTGCAAGTTTTTGAAGTTTCTCTTTGAGGTTGATTTCGAGTTTTGAGGCCTTGTGGTCCAAGAAAGTTTGGTATTATCTCAATTTTCCTGAATTTGCTGAGGTTTGCTTTGTGTTCTATCATGTGGTCTATCTTTGAAAAACTACCATGAGCATTTGAAAAGAATGTGTATTTTTCTTCTTAGGGATGTAAGGTTCTATATATGTCAGTTAAGTCTCTTTGATTCAGTGTGTCATTCAGCGCCACAATATGTTTATTAATGTTTTGTTTGGAAGATCTGTCCATTTTTGACAGTGGAGTGTTGAAATCCCCTACTATCAGTGTGTTGCTGTCTATATCTCTTTTGAAGTCATCCACGATTTTCCTTATATACTTGGGAGTACCTATGTTGGGTGCACATAAGTTATAATGTTTATGTCTTCTTAATAGATTCTTCCTTTAAGTGTTATAAAATGTCCCTCTGGGTCTCTTATTATGGCCTTTGTTTTGAAATCTATTTTGTCTGATATAAGTATTGCAACTCCTGCTTTCTTCTCTTACCCATTTGCTTGGAATATATTTTTTCCATCCCTTTGCTTTCAATCTGTGTAGGTCTTTTGCTCTGAGGTGGCTCTCTTGTAGGCAGCATCTGTGTGGGTCATGTTTTCTTATCCATTCAGCTATCCCATGTCTTTTGGTGGGGGCATTTAGTCCATTTACATTGAGAGTTATTACTGATAGAAACTTATTCATTTTTTCTCTTTGTACCTGTGTTTTTCTCTTACTCACTCTTTTCCTTCATCTTCTTAAAACAGTCCCGTTAGCATATCTTGGAGTGCTGGTTTGGTAGAGATGTATTCTTTTAGTCTTCTTTTGTCGGGGAAACTCCTTATTTCCCCTTCTATTTTAATTGAGAGCCTTGCTGGGTGGCACAGCCTTGGTTGTAGGCCCTTGTGTTTCATTACTTGGAATATTCGTTGCCATTCCATCCTGGCTTGTAGTGTTTCTGTTGAGAAGTCAGCTCCAAGCCGTATCGGGGTCCCCTTGTACGTTACTTTCTCCTTCTCCCTTGCTGCCTTGAGGATTCTCTCTTTGTCTTTGATAGTTGCCATTTTAATGATGATGTGTCTTGGAGTGGACCTCCTTGGGTCCCTCTTGAGTGGGGCCCTATGTGCCTCCTGGATCCATGAGACCTTTTCTCTCCTCAAATTGGGGAAATTTTCCATCATTACATTTTTGAGGAGGTTCTCTATCCCTTGCTCCTCTTCTTCTTCTTCTGGTATCTCTATTATATGGATATTTTTGTGTTTCAGGTTGTCCTGCATTTCCCTGAATGCCTCTTCATTCTTTTTGAGTCTTTTTTCCATTTCTTGTTCTTTCTGGGAGCTTCTTTCTACCTTATCCTCCATCTCACTGATTTGATCCTCGGCTTCATCCAGCCTGCTTTGGATTCCGTCTACTGTGTTCTTCAATTCAGAAATGGTATTCTTCATATCCTCTTGTGTCTTCTTGATAGTTTCTATGTCCTTTTCCAGGTTGATATAGTTTGCTGTAAGATCCTGATAGTTTCTCTGCAGTTTCTCAAAGTTCTCTTTGAGCTGGCTGAGCTCATTGAGCTTCCTTAGAACCATTGTTTAGAATTCAATATCTGATAGTTCCCTTGCCTCTATTTCATTTAGCTCTCTCTGTGGGGAGTCCCCTTTTCCACTCATTTGAGGGAAAATTCTTTTTCTTCCCATTTTTGTGAGAGTCTGTTAAGTAATTTACTTACTTATTTATTTATTTATTTTTGCTTCTGCTTCAATTGGGCTATCTAGATTTCCTGACTTTGTGGATTAAACTTCTATGGTAGTAAGCAGGTCTTTTATCTATCTATCTATCTATCTATCTATCTATCTATCTATCTATTGTTTACTTTTTGTCTGGGCCTGCCTCTGATGATGTCAGTTGTTGACCCTATATGACCTTGAGTTGTTTGTTTGAGCCTTCCAGGAGTCTACTGTCTGTGTCTGACTCCTGCTTTGGGCAGCTCTGTGACCCCTTTGGCCAAGGATCCACTATTTCTGTGGATCGCTCTGCACTGGCACACCAGCTCCTTGAGCGTGCTCTCCGGCGCGGCAGGATCCCCCGCCCGCCTGGGCTTGCACATCCTTGCCCCAGCCCAGAGGCGCTTATTCGCGACCTCGCGCGCTTGTCTGTCCCCCTGCTTGGCAGGCACCCCAGCACTGGTCAGTTTAGGATGTTCTATTGTGTGCTTTCCCCGCTTTTGGCTCTTTGCGGGTGTTGCCTGCCCCGGGCAAGATGGAGACTACGGAAATGGGAGGAAGTCAGCTCCAGGACTCTCTGGTTAATCCTGTGTCCAGTTTCTCCTCCAGGGTCTCTGGGCAGCTCTGTGCCCTCTTCAGCCGGGGATCCACTATTTCTGTGGACAGCTCTGCACTCATGGGCCAGCATGGGCTGGTTTACGCCTGCCCTCGCCGATCTGCCCACTCCCTGGCAGGCCCCGTGGGCGCCAACCTGTGCAAGCCCTCGCTAGCCCGCGTGGGTCCGTACACACGCTCGCCAACCCTTGCCGGCCACTCGGCACATGTGTGTGCCCGCACGAGCTGCACTGGGTGGTCTAGGCCTGCCTATTGTGTGCTTTTCAGCTTTTGGCTCTTTGTGGATGTGGCCTGTCTGAGCACAATGGAAACTACGGAAAGGAGAAGGAGTTGGGATTCCCTGGTTCCTCCTCCTGTTCTTTCCCCAAAGCCTCTGTATCCAGTCTCTCCTCAAGGCTCTATGCAGCTGTGTGACCCCTTTGGCCAGGGAGCCTCTATTTCTTCCAGCTTGTCTGCACTTAGCCTCCCCAGTTCACATGTGCACAATCTGTGTGTGGAGCGCACAAAAGGCAGGTTAATTGATTCCCTTATGCCTGAGCAAGATGGTAGCTGCAGAGTGGGAGGTGAGTTATCTCTGGGGCTCCGCAGCCACTGTCTCAGTTCTCTTCACAGTTTTCCTCACCAATCTTTTCCCAGGCACCAGCCCACTCTGCTGCCGCCTCTACCCAGTGATCAAGGAGGGCGGCTGCCACTGCAAATTTTTGCATTGGCCCTTTAAATGTCTCTTTGCATCCCCAGCCACCTGTCTCTGGCAGAGAGCGCCCCTCAGCTTTTCAGGGTTGTGTTTTGTCTGTGTGTTTTCCTGGTTTTAGCTGCTGTAGTCTAGAGGTCCCTATTTATGGTTCAGACCCTGTTCTTCTCAGATGGATCCAACTGGCCGTTTCAATGTCCCTCTGGTGCTGGTGCCCGTGGGCGCCCAGCCCACCCTCTCGAGCCTCCACCGTACTTCTCACCCGTTAGGATGTGTGAGAGTTGAATCCACTGTCTGTCTCCGGCTCCAAGGCTCCTCTCCCTCTATTGTTCCATTGTTTTCCAGGTGATTTCTTCACTATTTAGTCGCAATTCCAGTTTGGTCTTGGGAGGAGGTCAGTGTGACTCCCATTCACTCCTCTGCCATCTTCTGCTGTATTTTTATTTTATCCTTTTTCCTAGTTTCTTTGGTTTTATTTTGCTATTCTTTTTAGGAAAGTATAAAAGTGAGTTCTTAGTGCTTTTTGGTCTTTCTTCTTTAGCCAAGAAGGCATTTGAGGCCATGAACTCTGAAAATGGATCTTATTATATCTGATAGGTTTTATAGGCTGTGCATTATTTTTGGTTGCTTTGTAGATACCTGGTCATTTTTCTTTCAGCTTTCTCCTTAATCCAAAGGTTATCAACAATTCCTTTTTAGTTTTCAAGTGGGTGATATTATCATTTTTAAAACTACTTATGTCTAATTTTATTGGATTATGAATTGGAAAATTGTGGCTTGTAAAATAACAATGCTTTTAAATTTTTAAGGTTTAAATCATGGACTCCTTTCACTTCTTTATGATCACTTTTTATAGACATTGCTAGCTCTTTGAAAATAATGCACATTCCCTATTCAATGGACATAAGATCCTATAAATACCAGTTATATCGTTTATTAATTGTAGATTTTAATTCCTTCTGATTCTTGTCACTTTTTTTCTTTGTGGATATGCTATTTGAGAGAGATACCTAGAAGTCTGATTACAACGGTAATTTTATCAAGTTCTCCTTGGATTTGTAATAGTTTTTGTTTTACACATTTAACTTCTAGAGTTTGATACATAATATGCTTTGTCTGTATGTTGTTTTAATGAATGTCAGCTTTATGATTACAAAATGGCCCGTTATGTCCTGTTGAGTGGTTTTGACTTCTATTCATCTTCTATCTTTTGATCTTTCTTTGGTATATCTGAGATTAGTTATTTCTTTGGAAAGGGGTATTTGGGTATTATATTTTCTGGCTATTTTCTCACCTTCAAATAGCTTTCAACCTGGCAGATGGAAGATACTGTGGCTGGGTACTCAGGTTCTCAGGCTGTAGCCTTCTCTTGTACACTGTTCCACTGTGGCTTAGCTGCTCTGTCTTACATGTTACTCCACTTTATCAACATCACAGGTGACCAGTATGAGGTCATTCTGACAAGATATTTTCTGTGTGTGTGTTGCGGGGACAGTTTGGGGGCCGCCAACATGCACAATTTCAGGAGGTATCATCCAGGTCAGCTTTTTGTCATAGGAATCAGGGATGACTGCGGGTCAGTTCTTTCTAATACCTGCCACTCTCTTGACATTGTCCTAGCCTTCCCAAAGCCTGGTCCACAGGGACGTGTCCAGCCTATTGGGAAATACTTCCACTGGTTTTCTCCAGCAGGGCCTTCCATACAGCTGAAGGCCTCACCCAAACCCCACTGCTCTTGGGCCTTCAGCAGGAGGATCCCATGAGGTACAGAGATGGAGACAAAAGGAGCTGCTTTTTGGTTGCCTTGTTTTTAGAACCCCTCCTTCTTCCTCCCTTAGCACAGAGTTTTTTTTAGCAAGGTTTGCTTAGGGTTTTTCCTCCAGAGATGCAAACACTTCAGATTTAGAGATTTCTCAGTGACAATAAAGCTGTGGTACAGCAACTGTAGCATCATTTTAAACAGATTAGGTGCTAAATTATTACATAATTCCTAAAATAAAAGCTGAATGTGTGGAGTCAGTGTTCTCCATTTAAGAGCAAAGAGGAATGCTAAAAATTTCAGATATTTGTCTTGTACGTGGTCTAGAAAATCAAGCAACCAACTTGCTTTTGAAACAGAAAAGACAAGACTCTGAGTGGCATGACAGTCCGGCATGTTTAAGACCTCCTCTGAGAAAATATCCCACAAAACACCATCTGATTAGAAAGCAGAGTCCATGAAATAAACTTGTACTATTTTTTGTATGCCCTAAGAAGGCCCATGCTCACTGAAAAGAAAGAAAAAAAAAATGTTCTTATGAACTTGTGATAGAAAAGCAATAAAAGCCACCAGACACATTATTAAATTTTTATTCTAATAGTTCACTGATCAAAAGGAGAAAGCAGAAAGCCTCACAAGGTTTGAAGAATAGTTGACAAAATGGAGGCAACATTTTTTTGTGCCTTATGTAAAGCTAACAGGTGGGTAGTGGGGTTCAGAGAGGAAAGAACAATTAGTCTAGTTGGGCTAGAACAAGGTATACTTTTTTGAAATTTTTTATTGTTGTAAAATATGTCACACAAAATTTAATATTTTAACCATTTTAAGTGCATAATTCAGTGGTATTAGTAACATTCATAATGTGCAACAATCACTACTGTTTCCAAAATGTTCTCATCACAATGTTTCAGTTTCTCCCCAAAGAGAACTCTGTGATCAGTAAGCATTAACTCCCATTCTCCTCTTCCCCAAATCCCTACTTTCTGTCTTTATGAATTTGCCTAGAGAATGAAGTATTTCTGTGGACTAGAAAATAGTATAACTAAGTTGGAGCCCAGGTGAAGACTAATTCTAAATTGATTCAACACTTACTTTTGTTGACCAGCAAAGCCATGCAAACTTTCTGAGCAAGTAATATGACCTGTCAGAAGGTTGCTTTAGAAAACTTCACCTGGCAGCGGTTTGTGGGATGGTTCTGGGTTTGGAGAGGAATCAGAGGCTGTTATAAAAGCCCAGGCCAGGGGTAAAGAGCACTTGAGACTGCTTCCGAAACAGAAACAATTTAGGAGACATTTGAGGGAAGGTAGACAAGGAAGCTTGCTCATGACCTGGGCAAAATTACCTTGGGGATCAGGAGAGGGACAATGGCAGATGTTGTGAATTGGAGTAAACGGATGATTAATTAATTCTTAAACTACACATTTTAAGTTAGGCTTCAATAGATAGTCACAAAGACAGTTATTTGAATTATCAACACTGAGTACAAGGATAAGGTCAGAATCAGGTGCAATGTTATTTAAGAAAAACCCCAAACCAAACAACAGATAAAGAACTTTATCTTCTCTTAAATGTCAAGATTCTTGTTACATGGCAGTTCGTGGAAAGGGAAGGAGGTAGGGAAGACTGGGGTAATCAGTCAATGCAGGGATGTCTAACCTTTTGGCACCTCTGGGCCACAATGGGAAAAGAAGAGGTGCCTTGGGCCACACATTAAATAACTAACAGTAATGAAAACAAAACAAAACAAAACTCATAATGTTTCAAGTAAATTTATGATTTTGTGTTGAGCTGCATTCATAGCCATCCTGGGCCGCAAGTTGGACACCTCTGATTCTAGAGTGATCAAAGGTAAGATTTCAGGGGAGGGAGAGTGAATTAATTCTGAGCAGAAGTTCTTTACTCATTGCTTGTGGAGTGTGCTATGGTTAGTGCTTGACAGTAGGCTAGGAGCATGGTTTCTAGATCCAGACTCCTTGAGTTCAAATACTGCTTTGTCATGTACTAGCTGTGTGGCCTTGATCAAGTTACTTAACCCCTCTGGACTTCAATAATACAGAGTTATAACTGTATCTATCTCATTTGCTGTTTACAGATTCATGACAATATTTGGTGAGTTTTTAAAGAAGAGCTCAGAACATAGGAAATACTATATAAGAGTTTGGTGCCATTATTATTATTATTAAAAATATAAACCAAAACAAGAATTTCCCTGTAAGTTTAAACAATTTAATTTACCAAGGAAATCAGAAATAAAGAAATCACAATGTCTTAGATACATGGCTCAAATGTCTGCTTTCTTAGGTTTGACTTAACCAAGAACACTGACTTCTCAGGCCAATTCTAATTATTCACCTTTTGTTTAAACATCATCTTTTAAAAAACCTAATTGGTACCATCTTAGTAACTTCTAAAAATTCATTGCTTTGGCATTTTTCTTCTTTTAATTCTTTGCAAAAATATTATTTTTATTGAATTTATTGGGGTAACATTGGTTAATAAAATTATATATGTTTTGGGTGTACAACTCTAAAATACATGATCTGTATATTGTATTGTGTGTTCACCACCCCAAGTTAAGTCTCCTTCCATCATCATTTGGCTTGGCATTTTTCTAATGGAGGTTTAAATTTGTGTGTCCTGATGGCCTGAGGTCGTTCTTCTTTTTCTTTTCTTTTTTTCTTCTCCCCCCCTCCCTGCCCCTTTTTCTCCTCTCCTTCTCCTTCTCCTCATTCTTTTCTCCTTCTCCTTCTTCTTGCCTATAACATGTGATACATAGTAAGGGGTGAATCAGTATATGGTGGACTACATGGAGGAAATAATACATTATTTGTATTTTTTCCAATCATGAACGTCAGATTCTAAAATTAGAAATACGGATCTTTGGCTTTATTTGTAACTGAAATGAGGGGAGGGTTCCGAAAGTTGTATTCATCTTTGAAATGAGTAATTTTCCTATGATTTTTCTCATGTAAAATTTAGAAGACGCCTGATTTTCTGTGTATCGAGTACCTTGGTCCCGCACACCCTACGCCTTGACCAAGCTGTTTGTGCCTTACCCATTGGCCCAGAAATCCTGATCTCTGGCAGGCTGGGAGTCCCACGTGCCTTGGCTCCTCCGCCCTCCTGACCCTGCAAGACTCTGTGGGCGTTGCTGCCCTCTGCTGGTGATCACATAGAACACTGCACTCCGTTCCTTCTGGGCTTTTCAGAGGACAGGAACCGAGTGTTCAGGAACACCTCTGAAACCCTGCACCCTGCAGTCTCCCGCCTCCCCCTTACCTCACACTCCCTGAAAGGAAAAGGTCAAAATAAAAGCAGTATTAAGTAGTATACATGAGCAATAGGAAGTCCAACACAGTTCTGATTTATGTCACAATTAGACCACAACACTTAATTAAATGTTTGCTATTTACTTCTTTCCCAAATTTGACTTTCTCCAGCCTCTGCTTTGCTGTATCTGCTGGTGGTTGATACAGCACAGGGCTGTTTCAATGTGTCAAGTGCAGGTTTTTCAAGTTTATCTTAAGAATTTGGAATCCAGGTGCCCTGTGTTGTACTAGACCAGCAGCACAGTGCTACAGCGGTCTGTGATTGTGTCTCAGACTCTTCTGATGACAAAAATTAGAGGCTCGCTTCTTTTCCTCTTTTGATATTTTGTGTCCTAGGTGTTACCTTTGAACTTATAATTTATATATTGCGTCTCCCTTAGTCCCATTTGTCACTTTTGTTGTTAAATGATATCCTTTGACTTCTAGAAATCACCCCATATCAGCTCGTAATTCTTTTTTAAAGCTACATGATACTCCCTTGTGTATTATGTGTCATGGTTTTTTTAAACTACTTTTCTATATTTGGGCATTTAAGTTGTTTCTAATATTGTACAATTCCAAATAATGCTGCAGTGAATACCTTGTGCATGTGTGTTTTTGTGTCACTGGAGTTGGATCTTCTGGGTAGGTTCCTAGCAGTGGGTTAAAGGGTGAATGCATGTGTAGTTTTGTTCAATTTTAACAAATCGCCCCTCCTAGGGACTGTTAGTGGCCAGAGGATAGTTGTGATTTTTTCCCCCTCCTGCTTAACACTTTATTTTTAAGGTTTACTGTCATAATACTGCAATGTGGCAGCAAACATTCCTGTCGATGATTTCATATTCACATCTTTGATTACTTCTTCAAAAAGATTTAAAGCAGTGAATTCATCTATCAATGTGTCATTAGAAGGCTTCAGAGTCAAAATTTCAGGAAGTTTGAATCCAAGAGGACCAATTCAGTAAATAATGACTGACATAAAATATGTAATTAATAAAATCACTATGCTGACTTTATAGAAAAAATGCACAGAAGTTACTTTTGCCATCTAAAACATATTAATAAAAAAAAATAAACACTTGTGGGTCAGCATCTTTTTTTTCAAGTTAAGACAATTTATATTTGAGGAAGAATCATTGTATGTGGGTCTTTACAAAGATAATTGACAAGCAGTAAGGGAATATTAATTCATTTACCTTTAAACACACTTTTTTTGAGCACCTATCATGTGCCATGTCCCACCCCTAGTGCTGGTTAAGATCAGAGCTCTCATGCATCTTTTTTGGGAAGGATGCCTTAAGTATTGAGAAAACCTCTCCAGCTGGTGAATACCTGTTCTGTTTACCTCTAGGAGAAACTGACATATTTAACTGTTGCTTTACCCTTTAAAACCTCTAAGAACATGATTTCTCTCTCTCTTTTTTATTGTTGTTCAAGTACAGTTGTCTCCATTTTCTATCCCCCACTCCCTCCCTCCCCACCCAGCCCTGTCTCCCTCACTTTGTCTATGTCTCTTTTATGCATGTCCCTTGACAAATCTTCCCCTATTAACCCTCTCCCTGCTCTCCTCTGGTTACTGTCAGTTTGTTCTTTATTTTAATGTCTCTGGTTATATTTTGCTTGCTTGTTTGCTTTGTTGATTAGTTTCCACTTACAGGTGAGATCAGCCAGGCAGTGAAAGACAAATACTATAGGATCTCACCTATAAGGATAGTTGTGGTTTGAAAAGAAAAAAGAAAAAGAAAAGAAAAGAAAAGGAATACCAAATACCAGAGTACTAACCGTGTGGTCATGTCTCATGAGTCCTCAAGAAAATAGGCTGGATGGCAGGGGGCGGAGGGAGCAATGTGAACAGGCCTCTTGAGAAGAACAGAAACATTAGTACAAGCTGGCCTTGGAGAGGTGGGTTTGCTGCTGGTTCTGGACCAAAGGCTGACCTAGGTCCATGCACCTTGTGGGCTGAATATTCATTCAGGTATGCCACCACTTCTTGTAACTTGACATTTCTGTCTATCTGCTTCTCCTCACATCACAGCCTGGCTCCTTTGCTCTCTGTGAGACCTAAATCTGTCTCTCCTGCTCCTCTTGCCCATGCTTTCAGCTTGCCCCTAGATTCCTTTTGAGACAGAACTTTTTATGCCAGGGTGGTATCATCTCGGCCACAGGTAGGTGCTTACCTGCGGTTCACACTGCTGCACAGGATGGCATGTATCTGCCGGAAACAGCGGCTACAGAGGAGCTGTGGGTGGGATTGGAAGTATAACTGGTGGCATGACGGATAGATATAATTTAGCAATTTACCAGAAATGGGAGTTGGGCCCCTCTTATGACTTTATCTAATATGTTCTCAATGGCTGCACAAAGCCAGATGCAAATAGATGCCCAATTTTTCCCATCACACTCTTGTTTTTAAACTGTAAAGAGGAAAAAAAGCTATAAAACCTTTTTTCATCACTACTTATTTTGTATATGAAGGGACTAAAAGATTTGGCACAAGGTAATGTCCTTGAAAGATGGACCTAAAACAAGCCCATCACTTTTATCTTGCCCTCAGTGTCATCTCACCAAAAAGTCTTGCCTTACTGTGTCTGTCTCATCACTGTATTCACATATTTACTATACTTGCCATTGTTAAATCATTTACCAAGTGGTTTATTGTTTATTTGTCAGTTTACCCCCCTATCCCACCAGGAAGGAGCTGCATGAACTTAGTGGCCACTAGTCTGTCCTGCACCCATAGCACCTAAAACAGTGATTGGCACATAGTAGGAGTTCAATAAGTATTTGTTTAGCAAATCAATATACTAAATAGTGTGTTTGCACAAAATGTGTGATGCTGTGTGACACCATTGTACACTTCCTGCTGTGTGCAAATGGCTTGTAGTAATCGAGAAATAAAGCTGATATTGTTTAATGTACATCATTCAAGCTTGTTAACCAGCGCCAAAACAAGAGCATTTTCTGAGCACTCTCCTTCCTCCAGAAATGCTCCTTTGTGAAGGTGTAATCTAGTGAGGAAGAAATGAGCATGCTATGTCGATTGACCATTATGATACAATCACACTGAACTTGTGTGTGTGCCAAGTGTGCACATGGTCTATGTAAAGTCTGCATTCTATGAGGTGTGATCAATAGCTGCCTACCAGGAAGGACCAGAGGTCACTGCACCCGCACAAACCCATCTCGGACACATGCAGGGAAGCTGTCATCAGGGCCTCTCACAGCAAGTCTTTGAAATTAAGGGGAAAATCTGAAAGTGCACATTATTAAAAGTGAGCATCACCACAGCCAAGCAGATAAAGTTAATTATACACCAAGAGGAACATTTTTATGCAGTGGGCATGGAACACATCACAGAAGCTTGTGGGGCTGGTCCAGGAAGCTGAGATCTGCTTAGAATGAAAGAATCCAGTGCTCTGAAACAGAGCATCCTTTTCAGAGCCAAATACTCTCACATAAAGGGAAAGTACAAAGGCTGAAAAGAAGTAAGAAGGCGTGCTTGGTAGGATCTCTAAATAAAACCAGACTGGAAGAGAAAAAAGCTTGTACAACAATATCACTGACTAGAGTCACCATGCTGTACATGACATACTTCAAAGTGGCCAAGAGAGTAAATCCTGAAAATGCTCATCACAAGGAAAAAGAAAAAACAACCCCAAAACAAACAAACCCCCCCCCCCCACCATTTTGTGACTTCGCATGGTGACAGACAGTAACTAGACTTTTGTGGTGATCATTTAACACTGCATACAAATCTTCAATTATTGTGTTGTACACCTGAAACCAATGTAATGTCATGTCAATTATACCTCATTTAAAAAAAGAAAGAGCTCGTAACACTGATAATAATTGAAGAAAGTATGATTTAAAAATAAACCTTACAATCAGAGCAATAAAGAAGACATATGTTAACTGAAAGAAACTAGACTTTTGGTGGGGAGCATGTAGCAGATTTTATAGATATTGAATTACAATGTTGTACACCTGAAATTTATGTTATTAACCAATGTTATTTCAATAAAAAAATAAAGAAAGAAGACACACATGTCCTTAGCTCACCATTGCCTGTTTCTATTAAGTGTTTTACTTGCCATGGGTCAGAATTCTACAAAGAAAAGATACATTTGTTTTTCCTCTGTGAGGTTACAAAGACCCCAGACTTCAAGCTTGAAGAGGGGTCTTTGTAAAACTAGTTAACGTACTCAAATCGAGTTAATGTCTATAGAGAGGTTGATGGAATGGGTGATTTACTGTTCAATATTGAATTGTCACTATGGGACAAAGAGCTGCTTTGCTCAGGCAAATCACAGCAACAGTTCAGGTTTGATTGGTTTCTCAGCAATTAGTGGTAACTGGAGTGCTAAAAAGCAAAGGAAAAGACAGAACTGTCCAGAAATTGGTCTCGTCTGTGCTGAGTGGAGAGCCTGGCCCCAGGAGCTGAGTAGGGGGCTTGGTGGCACAAGCACCTGCAGGAGGGGTGACTCCTAGAATCCCCTCTGATTTAGATCCTCTGACAATTGCATCCTAAGTTTGGTTATGGATCTATACTAGGAGAGTTGGAAACCAGTATATTCCACTCATGTATAATTTAAACTACCTTCTCTATATTATTGTCTGTATATACAGATTTTCCTTTAAACTTAATCCTGAGTTTGTAGTCTTATATCCAATTCTTGTCACAATTCTGAATCCCTAATATGATCATTTTGTTCTGTCTTCCTTTTCTGGTAGACTTGAGTTCATCCTCCCCCTTTTAAAATTGAAATAGTTCATGTCTCAGCTCTAAGTTTGATAACATTGGGTAATATTTATATTGGATTTTGTTTTAAGATGGGGTTCATGTGAAATAATAAATCAACTTACAGAAATAAATATTTTCACATAATTACCTGAGAAATTTATCCTGACATAAAAATGTGAAAACTGATGTATGAAGAGAATATGGGGCTCTTTGCCCCATATTAACAAAAAAAAAAAAATCCCGAGTATAAAAGTAAAAATCACTTCAGCATTGACTGTGATCAGTCCATTATGTTCATCCAAGAATGCTCATGGTCATGGGGATTCACCTTCCTGTCTGTGAGTTAAAGTAACTCCTTGAGCGGAAAACCTCCACTGGTGATGTAGCTTTCTAGAAACCTCCACAGTGAATAATGCATTGAAGAAAACATATCCATTATGAAACCATGAAGAAGTACTATTATTTTAGGAGGCAAAGAGTTTTATAGATTAGAAACTTTCACAATTAAATATTCAAAAGCAGAGCCTCAAAATGAAAAAGTAGAAAAATAACTAGGGGGAAATTTGCAACACTCGGCAAGTATTTAGTATCCTTAAGATGTGAAGAGAGTTTACAAATCAATAAGGAAAATTCCATAAAGGAATTGAGAAAGCAAAACAGTCATTTTAAAATCAAGGAATATATGTGTATATATTTAGTACTAATGTTAAAAGAATTTTACCACAAAATAATAAAAGAATAAAGGAAAAGCAACATTGCTATTGTTGCCAAAACTTAAAATGGTTACTAAATGTGTATTGGCAAAGAGGGAGACAGGACTTCTGTTTAATTTTGGTGGAAATGTAAATTGCTATATGATTTTGAAAATATAATAATATATGTCAAAATGTAGAACATTCAAAACCTCTTACTAAGTAATTATACTTCTAGACATTTGGGTTAAGAAATAACCCAAATCTTACTTAATCTTACTCTACGCAAGAGTAAGGATATGTGTACATAGCTGGTCAATGCTGTGGTATTTATAAGAGTGAAATAAAGAAAATGATACAAACTGATATCAATCAAGGATTGATGGGGGCAAAGTTGGTATGTAAACATAAAGGAATCCTATGTGGTCGTTAGAAATGGTTATATCAATCCACATTTACTGCCATGGAAAGATATCTCCAATATATGGTGGAATGATCAAAATAGTTTATAAGGTACAAGTATGGTATGATCCTATTAAAATATCTAGGTGAGTTTCAGTGAAGCTAAGTGTCTGTAGAATGTAAGTTCCATGGAAATAGTGTATTAGTGTTCTTCACTTCTGTGCCCCTAGTGCCTAGAACAGTTCCTGGTACTTTGCAACCATGCAATAATGTTGAATGAAAGAAAGAAAGAAAAGCAAGCAAGCAAGCAAGCAAGGAAGCAAGAAAAGAAAGAAAGAAAGGGGGAAGGAGGGAGGAAGGAAGAAAGATGTTTAGAAAGGCTTTCACCAATAATCTAATGTTGTTGTTAGTGGAGTGCTAGTAATTTTTTGTGTTCTTTATATTTTCTCTACCATTTAAATTCCCTTCAAAATGCTTATTTTATTTTAACCAAAACTGGTAAGATAATAAAAACTTGTGGTAATGTCTACTGCTGGTGAGAATGTGGCAGTTCCAAGTGTATTCGCTGGCTGTGTAAACTGGTTCAAACTTTTGGAATACCATTTGATATTAAATATCCAAAAACTGCAAGACATTTCTTTCTTTTGTCTATTAATCCTGCAAAGAAAAAATGCAAACTATGAAATGACCAATGCATTCAACCCTGGACAACCTAAACGTACATCTAAAGGAGAGAAGAGGAAAAGTAAATTATGGTAAATCCACTGTGTGGACACTTTCACAGAATCATTACTAATTCTGAAGCCTCCGTAGCAACACGAATAAAAAGAGGCTGAAAATGCAGGTGATTGAAACTATGCATAAATAACATGATGGTGCTGTTGTATTAAGACTGGAATTCTGGGTACTGTATTTTCTTAGAACGGCGGAAAGAACATTGGTTTAGAGCTACAGACAGAGATTTTTACTCAAGAATTGCTACATAAGCTTGATCGATCATGTTCCGTAACCTCTTGGTGCCTCAGTTTTATTATTTACAAAAAAGGGCTGATAGTACTATCTCCTAATATTGAGAGGATTAAAATGAGATGATGGACATAAAAGAAAAAGGCCAAAGAGTAGGAAAGGACTCAACAAATTGTAGCAGTTATTTTTAATTTTGTTGTTATTGTTATATTTTCAAAATCTTCAAAAGATTGTCAGCTTCTATCAATTACAAACGGAATGAACAATAAAGTAGCTAAAAAGGTAGGGAGGAAGATGTTCACGAAATCTTTTGAGTTTGGGATTTCCGGGGTGGAAAGCGAGGGAAAATGACAGCCAAAAGCTGCGGGCTAGGTGAGACGTTCCCGGATATGTCCAGCAGGGGTCGCTGCTGGTGGAGGTAGAGCCGGGATCGGAAACCGGGCTGGCGGCTGGCGGGAGCACTCGCGGACTCCTCCCGCTTCCGCCGCCCCGGCCGCTGTGAGTCGTTGCTGAGTTGCTATCTACTCTGAACCTCTCCGCTGCCGATATGCCGCTGGAGAACCTGGAGGAAGAGGGTCTACCCAAGAACCCCGACCTGCGCATCGCACAGCTGCGTTTCCTGCTCAGCCTGCCAGAGCACCGCGGAGACGCGGCCGTGCGCGATGAGCTGATGGCGGCCGTCCGCGATAACAGTGAGGCCCGCGGTAGCCGAGTCAGCGGCCTAGGCCTGGGCTGGCCCCGCGCTCCGGAGTCTGCCTGGTTCTTTTCCCGGCGGGGCTCCGGACCCCGGGATAGCCCTTTCCCTCACGGGTCCCCGAGACCAGGCCTGTCTTCTCAGACCCTGAGGACCTTACTTTTGTCGGGGTGTCTTGGGGGACCTCCAGCCTTGTTCTCAGCGGGATCTGCCCGCTGTGCGCCCTTCCTCTCTGAGAGCATTTCGCTGGGAAATCCTGCGGTATTGAGCCCGGTGCTAGTCACAAAGCAGTGGCTCATGACTTCTTGTCATTGGCGAGTGGTCCTGGGCTAGGGATAGTCCAACGGGAGAATTAGGCTTTCCTTGTGAAGGGGAAATTTGGGGTCGGTTCCTCTGGTCCCTCGTAGTAGGCAGTGGCGCGGACCTGTATGTTCTGTGACGTGTATCAGTCTGTATTAGCAAGCTTACCCTTTTACATGCTTGAAGACTGTCTTGGAACACAAGATGTCAAGAGCAAACCGAGGATTGCCCTCCACGCAGCCCTGGCAGCAGCCCTGATGCTGCAAGCGTCTGCGCTTTGCCCAGCCAGCCCTTTACCGAGCTGTACCCCATTCCTTTCTGATCGTGGGTGGGAGACTGGTGGAAGAAATGAGTGGACACATTTCAGGGTAAGAGGGTTGACCCACTCATAAGTCATGTCCCTCTTTTTGGCTCTCAGACATGGCTCCTTATTATGAAGCCTTGTGCAAATCCCTTGACTGGCAGGTAGACATGGACCTGCTCAGTAAGATGAAGAAGGCAAATGAAGAAGAGTTAAAACGTTTGGACGAGGAGCTGGAAGATGCAGAGAAGAATCTCGGAGAGAGCGAAATCCGCGATGCAATGATGGCGAAGGCCGAGTACCTGTGCCGGATAGGTGACAAAGTGAGTAGTGATGGTTTCTCCTCTCTGTATGGTCGAGAATGGGCACTATTGTAGGTTAATATCATCTTATTTTAAAAATCAAGTTACTGTTAAAAAGTTACGAAGGTAACATGCTTCCGTGACCTAGCGGAATGAATAAAGAAAAAGTAGTTTTTCTGCTACACCTTTTCAATCACCTGCCCCCCACACAGCAAGCAGCCAGACGTGTATTCTTTCCCATCTCCCTTAACACCAATAAAAACTTAAGTGAACAGAGACTTTTGGGTTTCTTACTGCTATTACAAAATTGGAATTATTTTCAATAGTTCACTTTTCTCATGTATCTTGAGTGGGAAGCATTAGTTCTGATGCATTTTAAAAATTACTATTTACACAAATATTAGTCTCCTTGTAAGAAACTTAAACATTGTCGTTAATGTTAAATCTCTATTAGGTCTTTTCTTTCTTCCATACCTCCTCAAAGGTAACCTTTTTAGTTCTTTTATTGTACATTTACAGGCATGTATATACCTGTAGAGATTAGGTAGTATTGTGTTTGAATTAAAAAAAAAAATGGTGTATCATCCTGTTTACTATTTCATTCAGTATTATTTCTGAGTGGTCTTTCCATATTCATGTACATAAATCTTGCTCATTCCAGTTAACTGCTAGCTAATAGCCCATTGCAGGGTTATGCCATGATTTCCTTAGCTACTCAGCTGTTTATTGATAGACATGTACAATATGTTGTTTTCAGCTGTTTTTGCTATTACAAGTTGCAGCTGTGAAAACATGCTTGTATATGCTTCCTTGTTTATATATGCTAATATTTCTTTAGGGTATATTCTTTGAAATGAAATTGCTGGAACAAAGAACAATTTTTATCTTAATATGAGTGGCCAGTTCCTGCACATAACAGCCAGCCTAATTTATCCTTCACTATAAGTGCATGAGTAGGATACCCAACAGTGTTGGATGTTTAAATTTTTAAAAAAATTTTAGTAGTTGTGTAATAGTGGTTAAGAAGATGGGTTTTGAAGGTCCTTAATTTTAAGCGCTGCACCCTAAAGTGTTTAGACAGCAGATGACATGGTGTTAATATAAAAATAAATACATTTTGGCCTCTTGAATCAGACAGGTTCTGTTTCTGGTTTCAGCAATTATGATTTGCTGGACCCTCAATTTCTTGATCTGTAAATAGGGATAATGATAGCTCCTGCTAATGAGGATTCAAGGTAGAGGTTAAGATCTTAAGACTACTATATGGTACAAAGTGCTTAAATGTTAATTAAATTTAAATTTAAAGCAAGTGTTCTTCTGATCATAAGTTTGAGATTGATCATGGTAAAAATTCAAAAATACAAAATGTTTAGAGAAGAGCAAGTGGTTTGTGTGGTTTTCTAGGTTGTGCGTATATGGCATTATTACATATGAATGAGAAACTTATATACACTATTGTTTCAGGCCTTGAGGAATTTTAAGGAGAATATGCTTGAGTCAATATCGGGGGGTTATAAATTGGTGATGTTCTAATATTGTATGTTTTTCAAGGGGCATTATTCTGAAAAGAACAGCTTTTATTTTTCTTCTTCCTGTTGACTTGCTTTTTTTCCTATCCTTTTTTGACGATTACTAAATAATGAGCCTAATGGATTTTTACTGTTAACTGTGTTACCACTGATTATAGTTACTATTCTTCATGGTGCTCAGTTTGTTCCAAATTTGTTCATGGAAGCTCCTTTAAGAAGGCTTCTTTGTTTTTTTAACATGATCTCATTAGTTGTACAGCAAGATATTACAGGCTCACCTGTTATTTTTCTTTACAAACCTGGAATCATCCATTTTTCCTAGGATCCCTGGTGGGGATAGTATTAATAGAAACCAAGATCTGAGTTCTGGGTGTGCCCATTACTGCCAGTCCCTTTTTATAAATTTATGATGCATAACTAATAATTATATGAAGTCAGATACATACTAGAAAGCATCAAGTATAAACACATGGTTTTATCCATGTGCATATTTGCAAGCAATGGAAACATTTTATCTCACCATGCTTTGAGATAGAATTGTACATTTAAACACTCAATTGTATTTTAATAGTAGTGACAAAGATAACATTTCCATCACCCTTTAGGTGATATGAATGATAACTTACAGTAATTTTAAAGTAGCATATTATAATTGTTAAAGAGAAAATTATTGAATATGTGGGGAAAAGAATATAGAAACAATTGTGAATAAATTATTTTTTTAATATTTTCTTCTAGATAGAATATAAGTATATACTTAGGAATATTTGCTGTATTTTTTTGTACTTTATGCAAGTGGAGAGAAGGGTATAATGAACAACTCTGCAATTACCACCCACCTTCAACAAAGATCAATTTATGCTTATCTTGTTTTCTCTCTATTCCTACTTTTACCATGCCCACCCCATCCCTTGTTAAGAAACTCCCAGACAGCTAGTAGCTGTCTTTTCTCACCTGTTGCCTTGTTTTGACAGGAGGGTGCTCTGACAGCCTTTCGCAAGACATATGACAAAACTGTGGCACTGGGTCATCGATTGGATATTGTCTTCTATCTCCTTAGGATTGGCTTATTTTATATGGATAATGATCTCATCACACGAAACACCGAAAAGGCCAAAAGGTACTTGAGAGCAGTTGAGATATATTCCCTCTAATTATGATAGTATAAGTAAGATTTATGTAAGAAATTTACCTATTTTCTTTCCACTATTATTAAATTTGGTCAAATGATTTATTTAGTAAAATATTTTCTTTAAATATCCTTTTGGTTTGAGTTGTTAAAAGTTGTTTTGTCCTTGAAAATAAAACTTGTAAAAAGTGGCATTGTCTACTTCCAGATTATGATCTCACTGATTTTTATTTTATAGCTTAATAGAGGAAGGAGGCGACTGGGACAGGAGAAACCGCTTAAAAGTATATCAAGGTCTTTATTGTGTGGCTATTCGTGATTTCAAACAGGCAGCTGAACTCTTCCTTGACACTGTTTCAACATTTACATCCTATGAGCTGATGGATTATAAAACCTTTGTGACTTACACTGTCTACGTCAGCATGATTGCCTTAGAAAGACCAGATCTCAGGGAAAAGGTAATGACTGAATCTTTAATATTCATATTTAAAGCTTATGTCATGTTTTTCTAACTTAAACACACAAAAACCATTAAAGCATACCCTTTGTTTTTTTAAAAATATTCCTAGGTTATTAAAGGAGCAGAGATTCTTGAAGTGTTGCACAGTCTTCCAGCAGTTCGGCAGTATCTGTTTTCACTCTATGAATGTCGTTACTCAGTTTTCTTCCAGTCCTTAGGTAAGGATAGAGTTGATTGTTTTGATTATCTGTCTTTGCCTTATTCCTGATCCCTTTAGCAGAGAACCTAAAATGACTTTTCATGTATATGAAAAAAAATAGTGTACAGATAGCTGTAGGTCTTTGAACAGGCTAATCTTTTGCCCATTTTTGTTTAGAGGGAGGTTAGCAGACCATGACCTGTTTTTACACTGCTCAGGAGGTGAGATTAATGTTTACATTTTTAAAGGATTATTAAAAGAAGGGAAAAGAAGAACGTGTGACAGAGACCTAATGGTTTTCAACTGGAAGAATTTACTGTCTGGACCTTTGCTGAGGAAGTTTGCCAGCCCCCTGGTTTAGCGTCTTAAAGAGGTGAAGGGCAGAGTGAGCCAATGGTTCTGAATACTAAGATTTATGGGGAAAAGTGTGAGAGAGTCCTTAGTGCCCTAATGGGTTGATACTTAATTGAGCTTTGAATTCAACAATGGGTTATTCTTTGTGCAGTAGACAAATCTTTGTGCTGATGTGCCGATCATTTTCAAGGGCTGTAGGTGGAGAAAATAATCTGTTGAAAATACTTGTGGGGTGCCTTCAAAGCTAGTTTACAGCGATCCTACCTACATAAATGTACTTGTTTTTCTTCTTGTCCCCACTCCTTCCCACAGCCAGATCATTTAGTTTCCTACAATGAGCACGAATTGCTAAGATGAGAAAAGAAAGAACTTCCATCAAGTCAATCCAGGGGTCCTTCCCAAAAGTGCTTCCTAAGACTTAAAAGAACTTGGGACTGACATACAGGGGTGGGCAAAAGTAGGTTTATAGTTGGGAGTATGTGAAACAGTTTACTCTTGTATGATTATTTATTAATTATTGTATTTTTCATATAAACAACTCTAAACCTACTTTTGCCCACCCTTGTATTTCATTGTTAATGCTGCAAACTGCAGAAAATATTTGGTTAAATGTGTAGGTAGCATTCACAAAAATTGGAGTGGGAAACACTCCAAATGATGGTCGTTCTGTTTTGGAGTGAATTTTGGCCCAGTGTTTATGGAGTGCTTTCTCCATGCATAAATGCTGGCAGCTTTATGGGAGTTCATACTTTTTACCTGATGTAATGTGGGAATAGTGCTCTTCAGGTGTGCTGAATTGCTTGGCCTTATCTTCTTGTACATACATGGGTGCATTTCCCCCAAGGTTGTATGGCAGAATGGCTCTTCTCCCTTTCTCATGCTCATGGTCGTGATTCTGCTCAAATGTGTTTTTCTTTCTTGAGTTTGAACAAATAACTTCTCTGCATTACTGGAGCCCTTATTTTATGCCCCTTCCTCTCTTTTTTATTTCATTTTTTTGAGATATACTAGCGGGGACCCCAAAAAACCCAAACTTATCTTCTGGAGGATGGGCCCCTTATAGTATAGGCTTCCTCCACTAGGCGAGTGTTCTAGGAACGCACCTGTATCAATGTACCAGCTGGTATAGTGAGAGGCTGCGTTTGGCTTCAGTGAATATTTTTTGAAGACTCTCAGTGTGGTTGCCCATTTCTTGATGGGTAATTTTTAAGTGCACCTGCCCACGCCATCCTGAGTGTTCAGTAGTTTTTGAGCAAAAATGGCATGACCCTCGTGCCCTACCCTCCCTGTTCATCGATCTCACCCCAAGTGACCTTTCGTTTCCCGGGATGAAAAAAAGACCTCAAAGGGAAACGTTTTGCTGCTGCGGAAGAATTGAAACAAAAAATGGCAGAAGCACTAAAAGGCATCAGAATCAACAAGTTCAAAAATTGTTTTGAGCAGTTGGATAAAACGTTTTGATAGGCGTGTTGCATCAAATGGAGAGTACTTTGAAGGTGACTGAAGTTTAAACATAAGAATACAATTTTTTTATAAATAAATTCCATGGGGTTTTTTGGGGTCCCCCCTCATTAATTATATACCTTAAAATTCACCATTTAAAAGTATAATTTAGTGGGTTTAGTGCATGGACAAGGTTGTGCAACCATTACCACCAACTGCAGAACATCTTTATCACCCCAGAAGGAAACCTGTACCCATTGGCAGTGACTTCTTATTACTACCCCCAGTCCCTGGCAACCAGTAATTTTTCTGCCTCTGGACATTCATATATGGCCTTTTGTGCCAGGCTTCTTTCACCTGGCACAGTGGTCTCACAGGTCATCCATGCTGTGGCATGTGTCATATCAGTGCTTCATTTAGTTTTATGGCTGAGTGATAAAGGCCATTGAATGGATGTACCATATTTTATTTATCTGTTCTATAGTTGGTAGACATCTGGCTTGTCTACAGGTTTTGGCTATCAGAAATACGCTGTAATGAACATTTGTGTACAAGTTTTTGTGTGAACATATTTTCATTTCTCCTGGGAATATACCTGGTAGTGGAATTGCTGGGTTATATGGTAACTGCTTGATTAATGTTTTGAGGACCTGCCAAACTTTTCCAAAGCAGCTATACCATTTTACATTCCCACCAGCAATGTGTGAGAATTGGGATTTCCCCACATAAAATCCTTATTATTGTATCTTTTTAATAGTAGATATCTTAGTAGGTGTGAAGTGATACCTTGGGATTTTGATATGCATTTTTCTGATGACTAGTGATTTCGAGCATTTTTTCCATGTGCTTATTGGCCATTTTCCCCCCTTTTTAAAACTTCGCATGTTGTTTTGTGACTTTTTTTTCTTAGAGTTTGTCTCCTCTGCTAACCAGAGTTACTGGGAGCAGACTTGATGCTTTTTTTTTTATTTGTGGTGATGCCGACACCAGCACTTCCTGGTGTGTTATTGAGTGCTCCATGTAAATGCCTACTGTATTAATTAAATCAAAAAGGAAAAGGGGGGCAAAGGGTGCTCTCCTGGCACAGTGAGCAATGGCTTTTGGAAACCTGAGTTGTTAGGGTGTTAGCCTCATCCCACCGTGTCCATTGCTATTAACAACCTTTTATTTAAACATTTTGGATGAAACTTTTTATCCTTACCAATTTTGTACATTTCCCAGGTGTTTTAAATGAGGAAGACAGGATAAATTTTCTTTACATGACAGAGTCATCATTATTTGTATTATTCTTTTAGTGTACTGAGACACTAGGGTTTGTTTGGTTTTATAAGACTGCTTCTCCAAATAGTCATAGGCTTTAAGATATTTCATGTGAAAAATGAAGTAACATCCTTTTTTATGTAATACCTGATTGTTTTTTAAAATTAAACTAAGAAAGTGAGAGATCTTATATCATCCTATCCCCAAATCCATACACACATTTACTCACACATAAAATTCTCCCTAAGATAGCTATTTAAAGATTCTTATATATCCTTCCAGACCTTTTATTCACTTATGTGTACTTTAAAAAACAAAAACAATACACCCCACCAAAAAACCAAGGTTCTATGTATACATGGAATAATTTCAAGCAGTATCACTTAAAGAGGAAAAAGGCCTTCCTTAACCACAGTCCTTTCTCTAGAGTCAACTGCTTTTAGCAGGTTTCAAGTGTGTTCTTCAGGCTCATTAGTATCCAGAGACACGTGAAACACCTTTAAACATGTGGGTGTATTTTACGTGTTGTTTTCTAAGTAGCTTTTTTTCTCTCCACAATATAATGCATTTATCTTTTCATGTCACTATACAAATAGCTGGTCATTGAGTACTTTTAAGTGACTGTCATGCATCAGGCACTGAGTATATGTGTCGTGGCCGATAGAACAGATGGCATGCCTTGGAGCTTCCATTTCTTTTAAGGACTTGCTAGTACTTACTCTCCCACACTCTATTCTCTACTGATAAAAAATTATGTTTTCAATTTTTCCCTATTAACAAGCAACCTTATTTTTGAACACTCATTTACAATACATTCCACTTTTGCTTGTTATTTCCTTAGGGAAAAAAAAACAAATTTTGCAAAGGGTAAATTTCATCTTGATCACTGTTGCCCTCCAGATATGTTGTGCCAGTTTACATTAACACAATTTTTACTTCTCTAATTTTAACATCATTTGAGAGAATCTGTCCCCTTCCCCTCGTACCCTTAGCAAGTTTGAGAGAAGTCATTTTATTGATGTATGCTTTTTTTTTTTTTTTTTTTTTTGGCCAAAGATAGTTGTTTCATTGAACTTTTTAGTCTTTTATTTTTAAGATTTTATTTATTTTAAGAGAGAGGGAAAGGGAGGGAGATGGAGGATAAGAAACATCACTGTGAGAAAGAAATAACTATTTGCTGCCTTCTATATGTACCCTGACTGGGCACTTAACCCGCAACCCAGGAATGTGCCTTAACTGGGAATCACGCCAATGACTTTTCACTTTGTGGACCGACATCTAACTAACTGAGCCACACCAGCCAGGGCTTTGTCTTCTTTTAAATGGCACATGAGTGATGTAAGAAGATATTTTATGTTGGGACTATGGATGTGACCCATCCTGACCAGCAAACATTTTTTCCTCATCCTATTCTGTAGGTTTTCTTTGCCATATTTTTATCAGTTTTACTGAGGCATAATTGACATATAACACTGTGTAAGTTTAAGATGTGTGTAGTAATTATATTTTTATAATTTTTTTTTAGTGAGAATGAGCGTCATCTTGTGTTTAGGGCTGTTGATCTTCATGTTGCTAAATTGTGTTTCCTTTTCTGCTGTGATGTTGACCATTCTTTGCTTCTTGCCATAACTTTCTGGCCTCATCCTTTGTTAGACTTCTTGGTACTGACTGCCCTAGACTTACTTAGTCATTGCTCTTTTCTCTGTCTGCATTCTGTCATCAAATATACCCGGATGGTAGTGATTCCCTAGTTCCTGTCTCCACTGAGCACCAGACCCATGCCTACCTGTCTCCTTGATGTCTTCACTCAATGTCTAATATGTGGATCCACTTGAACACTGCCAAAGAACCCCATCCCAATCCCAACTTGTCCCTAAAAAATCACTTTCAAAGACAAAACAAAGTCTGCTTCTTCTCCAGGAATTTTTATTTTCTTTAAGCCAGAAACAAAAGTGTATTCTTGATTGATTTCTCTCGCTTACCTTCCATACCCCTGTAGCTGTCTTCCTACTACATTCTGAATCTATCCTCGGTATTTTTGAGCTTAGCCAGGCGCTTCTTGCCTTGGGACCTTTGCATCATTCACACTTCTCTGTGCCTCTTGCTCTCAGCTTGCCCAGCTCCTCGGGACTTCCCTGTCCACCTCAGTCCAGGGGAAGGTCTGCTACTAACATTCCGTCATATCATTGTTTTGTTCATGTCACAGAATTTGGTAGTATCTCAGAGTATCTTATTTGTTCATCTTTCTCTGCCATTTGAAAATGTAGTTTCTGTGGCAGCAGTGATCTTGTCTTCTGGTTTACTGCCATATCCTCACTATTTACAGTAGTGATATATAGTAGTTATTCAGTAAAATAATTTGTACTTGTGTGGCTTGCTCATTAATATCCTCTGTACATTTTACTGTTCAATTAATCTTTTTCTTATTGACTTATAAGAGCTCTTTATAGATCAAGGCTATTAATTCTTAGCCTGTTATAAATATGTCCTCTAGTTTCTTCATCTGAAAGAGTCTTATAATTTGTCATCTTATTCATTGCAGCTGTTGTGGAACAGGAAATGAAAAAGGACTGGCTTTTTGCTCCTCATTACCGGTACTATGTGAGAGAAATGAGAATTCATGCATACAGCCAGCTGCTAGAATCATATAGGTCATTAACCCTCGGCTATATGGCAGAAGCCTTTGGTGTTGGCGTGGAATTCATTGATCAGTAAGTTTAAATTTACATCATATTAATTTTTTTTAAAGTTGCCTTTTAATGTGTGAATTTGTATATTTTCTCCCATTTTCATTGCTTCCCTCAATAAAAATCTTAAGAATTTTTCTTAAATTATCAAACAGCTATGTCTATCACTTCTGCCTTCATGATGTGACCCTTCTATTAGCAGAGTTGTAGAGAGGGTAAACGATTTTGCAAAAAGTATTAGACCAGTTGTTATTAAAGTAGTCTTCCGCGCCTCCTCTCTGGACTACACTGCCACAACAGGAATGATGTTTAGACCTCTCATAAGTCACAGGTCATGTTTCCTCTGATAAAAATGCCTTCCAGTTTTTAGGCATGGCTGCAATTCTGGTCAGATTGATTGTTAAATATGGGGCTGGTAGCCCTTGAATGAATGACTCATCAAATACTCATTAAGCCATTACAGCATGGTTGGCCTTGTTAAAAATCACTGTGGACTTTTATTCTAGTTGTAGAGGAGAGTTGACAGTAAGCAAATACATATATAACGTAGTTCATAATAGAAATGAGTCAACAGATGTAATAAAATGGAATAGAAAGATGTGCAGGACTGCAGCATAGTCGTGATGAGGAGGGACGGCGGCCATTGGCAGATTTTAAGCATGGGAATGATGTGATTTCTTGGTCTGTCTCCCACAGACCAAGAAAACGAGACGACCAGTTTGGCTGTTCAGTAGCTCATGGAGTTTTTCGGTGGCCTGGATGAGGGTAGTGGGAGTGGAGTTGAGAAACAGATATTCAGAATCTGCTCTCCATTTGGTATCAAGATTAGCAAGCCCCAAACATAAGTCTGTTAAATGTTCATGATGTAGTTTTCTGTGGCTCACAATGAAAAAGTGATGTTTATATAGTTATTTTAAGTGAAGCTGCATTTCACTTAAGACGATTTTTCTTTTTAGTGGTTTTCCCTAATAGTTTGTGGAAAATTCCTAATGTGCGTAAAATTCTGAATTACACAGTGAATTCCCATATATCCTTGATTCTGTAATTAACATTATGTTTGCTTCCCAACACACCTGTTGATCATCACATATCTGTTAACTATTTGAAAGTTAGTTTCAGATCCCTGTTCATTTTCTCCCTAAACATTTTAGTAAGTTTATCAGTATTTGTTTATGGGCTTTTTTGAGGTATATTTGCATTCAGCAAAATGCATAGATCTTAAGTGTAATCCACACTCCTATGGAGCCATCATCAGAGATACCCTTATTCTCTTCCTTTAAAGAAAAAAGGCAGTGGTAGTCATTTTTCTGTTTTAAAAATTATCCTTTTCAAAAGAGAAGGCTGGTATCACTGTGTTGGTTTTGTTTCATTTCTGAATTAACTAGTTTCTGAGATTTGTCTGATAACCACTGCCCACCAGAGTTGGTTACAAGGATGAGGGGTGGCCATTATGGTTTTCATGAATTAGTGGAAGAAGTGAGTAAGTGCATGGAAAAGAGGGGGTTGGCCTGCCTTCTTCTAACTGCCAGTAAAGAGCTGTGTGGCCTTGGTCAGGTTCTGTTCCTTTTTCATTTTCTTAACTGTGGCATGGAGGTAATGAAGCCATCACGAATTGGGGTAAAACGAAGCTCAGAATCAGTTTAACATCTGAAGCAGGACAGTGCCATTTAGACACACCGCAGTATTCTTTAAGTCATTATAGTGATACCTGCATCGAAGGTAGGTGGCACATTTCAGGATAGGTAGTATGTACAGTGTAGGGGGTATTTGAATTGTTTAGTGTTTGTTTTCCGTCACTTTCTAAGACCAGTTCTAGAGACAAAGGTTATACCACTTGGCTTTAATTATTGTGACCTGGAAAGGCCTCATTTTAAATTTCTGATACCTGCTTCACTTCTAGGTTTTCAGGGACTCTTTATTATCCCCTGAAATCCTTTTTAAAAAATGGGCTGATCTAGTAAGTTTGAACATTAATTCTGCATCAGTGTTTCATTTTTACTTCCTTAGACTCAGTAGGAAAGGAAGGGGCCAACAGTTGAGTCAACACCATTTGTGTTGATATGTTTAAGGTTAGGAATCATGTCCATGGGCTGTGTTCCACGATTTTGTTGGTAAGTCTTTTCTTTGAAACTTGGAATGAATATTTATTCTAGAGGTGTTTATTCAGTAAATACTCTGTCATTACTAGATATCTGCATATGAGGCACCATGTGGAGGGCTTGTAGTGAAGCAGAGGCAGGGGAAGATGACTGTCTTGGGATATGTTTGATTAGCACCCACGGAGATGAGAAAAAGGTAATTTAGATCTAAAGCAAGGAGTGGGACTTTCAGTGCCAACATGGGTGTTAGGAATTAAACTTTTTTGTAATCAGAAAGGAAGCTGCCCAGATTACTCTTGGCATGGAATTCAGAATGAGCATAACTGGAAGTCAGAATCTGATGCCACTGCCTGAGAAATGGACACGTCCACAGATGGTTTCTTGTGGATGTTTAGACTGAATGTCATTGCATGTTTAGGATTTTTATAGGAAGTGATGGAAAAAAGGGCTTTCCAGACAGAAGAAGTAACACAAACTTAGGGATGTGTTTGAGAAACAAGTGGCCTAGTTGTACTGGATGGAGTGTGTGGTGGGAAGTACAGGGAAATCCACTGAGATAAGCCTAGAAAGATACCAGGTTAGCTCTAAAGCAGGATCTTCAATGACACCCTAAGGCATTCTTCCTTTACCCCTGCCTAAACTGGTCTAGGGATAATAGGATGGAAAGCAGCAGCCAAATTGTCAGCTTTGGTGTTAGCAGCCAGCCTTGAGAGCCGAACAGTAGGTCTAAGCTCAGCAGAGGGCAGTCTTGAGTCAGTTGGCCTGTAAGTCAAATCCAGTGTATTTCTCTGTATCTTGCTGCCCAGTATCTTGTTACTAAATCAGAACATCGGTATTCTTCAGAGGTTTTCTACCCTGTTCTATAGATGTGGGTAGGGCTAAGCTGGTGGTGATTAAACTTGATTGTGTAATTTTCTCTGTGTACTTCAGTCCCAGAACAAGACTTGCAAATGGGTTTAACAGCTGTGTTCCAGAAGTGCAGCTGTTTACCTGGAATACAAATATAAGTGAGTTTAGAAGCAGTGCTGATCTTTAATTTTTAGATTTTACCTAAAGCCACTCAGTTATATAACTCAAAAACTAGCAATTGAAAGAGGGAATGGACATTGCAGCAATTGGATCAAATATATTTTGATTGAATGTAGAAATAAAGCAGGCTGTATAGACATGCTCCTATTCTTGGTAGTTTAGGATAATTTCTAGCTTAAAATCTTCAACAGCATAACTTAAGGCATAGTGAGTCTTACACCAGGGACTGACCAGTTGCAACTAGTTATGGCATTGATTCCTTTCAAATCACAAAGTAGTACACTCTACACACTTTTTCATCTAATTGTAGTGCTTGCTGTTCAATAAGCATGGTGTTTGCCTGTGACCTTCCTCAACAGTGTGTTAGATTTTATTCTGCCCAATATGGTAACATTTCATTGTAGCTTTTAACTTGCAGTTGTATTCAGTCATTTGTCTGATTTGTAGTATTTTCTACTTTATACAGCAGACACCTTTTATCTACACTATCTTTTAGCTTTTGACTTGGTTTTGGTGGTATTTTCTTTCCTATGTAGAAATTCTCTTTACATAATCAAGTTTACCCATTTTTCTTATGTGGTTTTTTAGTCTCCCTCAACACCATTTATTGATTAAGCCAACCTGTCCCCATTGATTAGCAGTAGCACTTCTGTTATATATTTGACTCAGTATTTAGAGTTCGATGTTTTAGTATCTGGAACAGTAATATGTTACATAATTTTTATTTGAAATCTGTTTTTTTTTTTATTAGAAAGACTCATATGAATCTCTAAACACAGTTCAAATAGATGTTTGTTTTAAAGGAGTCATCTTTGCATTTACTCTCTTTAGTAGCATAGAGCTCCCTTCATAGAGCTTTTGTACATTTCTAAGCATTAACTTTTCTTCCCATGTCATGTGGTGGTAGACTGTCTTTGGAGAGTGTCACCACTGATGCTGGTTTTTGAGGTATATGTGTGACCAATAACGATGCTGTTTAAATAGCTGTATTAATGGTGAGGTCTGGATCATGACTGGATATAGATGCTCAGAAATACCTTTTTCACATTCACACTAGATTAACACATCTTCACATTCCTGGTCCTTATTTATTATAGCATGTTAATTACTCCCCCCCACCCCCCGCTCGTATTCTGAAGGATTTTGAAAACCCTGAGAGTTACATGCTCCTTAACAGTTAAGTTGGAGGAAACTAGGCAGTTTAGTAAGTACCCCAAAACTTCCAATAAATCTTGTTAATTTTTTTATTTTTGCTAACTCACTGTTTATCTCTGAGCACTTCTGCAGCTCTGAAGACTTGCTATGAATGCATTCTTTAACATCTGTGTTCCACCTGAGTATGAAACTCTAGGGTCATGTTTATTCTGGTAGATGACTTAATCTTTGTGGATAATCCTGTAACACCCAGAGACCTCCTCAACTCCTGTATATTAACAGCTAAGGAGTGAGGCAAACTACGTTTCCTTGAAAGACAATCGAATCACATATTTAGTGCACTCTGTACTTTTCTAAGATTCTACTTAGGGCTAACACTAAAGGCCTTTTTCCCCCCCTCTCAATTAGGGAACTCTCCAGATTTATTGCTGCTGGAAGACTACACTGCAAAATAGATAAAGTGAATGAAATAGTGGAAACCAACAGGTTTGTGTATTATTTGTAATACTTCCCAGAATAAGGGGCACTCTTAAGTGCCTCCTTTTTAAAAACAGGTCAATGATTGCTATGGAGTAATGTGACTGGGAAATAATTCATTTTTTTCTTGAATTTACTTGTAGACCTGATAGCAAGAACTGGCAGTACCAAGAAACTATCAAGAAAGGAGATCTGCTACTGAACAGAGTTCAGAAACTTTCCAGAGTAATTAATATGTAAAACCATGTAAACAAAGGATTTCCTTTGAAGATAATTACTTGGAATTTTTATAGCTTAACTATGTGTCCAATTCAACTAAAATAAATACTGTGTTGTTTCTGTCAGTTTACCTTTTTTCTTAATCTACATTAACCATGCAGTCCAGTAATGTTAAAACAATGTCCTTTTATGGCATTTAAACATCTCTGGTGTAATATGGTTACAATCAGAGGCTGTATAGTACCTGAGTTCAGATCCTGACTGCCTCATCAGTAATGTAGGGATAATTAATACAAGCCAATTATTTCTTCCCTTTAAGCCTCCTGAATTTTAGAAAGAAGAGTATATACTATGTTTTGTAGGCCAAAATTAAACAGTGTCTTCCACTTAGTACACAAAAGACAGAAGCCTTCACTCGAAAACAAGTAACTTGAGGCTGCCATAACCCTGGATTCCAGAATGAACCAAGGCCAATCTCAAATATAGATATAAAAACACCTATATAATTTTGACAAAGGGAATTTTTTTCCTCCAGCCACCAAAACCATAGCTATAGCAATGAGGAAAACAAAGTTCTCAGTTTTTCCTCTCCAATTATAATTTAAACTCAGTGAGTCAGATAGGGATTATTAGTGCTATGAGTGAAGAAACATAAAACCTGATAAAGGAGACAAGGTGCAGTAGGGTATGGAGGGCTATCTTCTATGGGGTATCATAGAATGCATCTCTGGTTAAGGTGACATTTGAATAAAGAGGAGGGAGAGACCAAGCAGATATCTAGAAAAAAGAGATGGAATGTCACTGGAGATTTTAAGCAGAGTAATGGCCTGATTTGATTTACTTTGTGTCATTCTGGCAATGGCAGTGTGGGCTGTTAGAAACAGTTCGATTTGCTAAAAGAGTAGAATGGGGAGAGACTCAAGATGGCAGAGGAGTAAGTAGAAGCTACCCTAACTTCCTTCCAGGACCAGCGTGGAATTACAACTAAATTGTAGAGAAATCATCCAGAAAAACCAATAGAACAATAGCTGGGGAGAAGTCTTAAAACCATGGACAGAGAGAAGAAACCACTTCACCACAGTGTGACTGGTAGAGTGCTGAGGAGATGCAACAGGGGTGGCTGGGCTCTGGGTGGCAGCTGAAGTGATAGAGGGAAATTCAGTGGCCAGGGGGTTCCCCCTGAAAAATGTGGAGTCTAAACCCTAAGCTGGGCTCCCCAGCCTACCGCACCAGAGCCAAGAAAGGAATGCAGGTAGCACCCACCTATGAAAAGCAGCAGGGTTTGTCTGCCAGGGAGAGATGGATAGAGTCATGGAGCCTTTTAAAGGGCCAAACAAATAATTTTGTATGCAGGCACTTACCCTGGTATCCAGCAAAGGCGGTGCACAGTGGATTGGAGACACTGGGGAAGAGCCTGGGGATGGAGGCTTTGGGGAGAGAACTGAGGGAGCAGCCACTGAGATCCCTGTGCTCAGTCATCCGCCAAACCTCCAAACCATAGGCAGCATCTTGCTCAGGCATGATGCTCCCCTCCCAGTGGCATCAGCCTGAGGGGAAGCAATAGCCCCATCTACAGGAATTAGTCTGCCCCACAGTGTGCTTCAACCTGACTGCTGGTTACAGATTGACTAGATTAACAAAGGAAGGAGATAGCCACAGGCTGTAGATCTCTGGTAGTATCCAACAGACTGCCTTGGGCCAGACTAGGACACCATCTGACATCACCAGGGGAGAATCCAAAGAGAAAACAGTGAGATGAATTCCACAAGTCATTTTCATGATTTGCACTATTTCCTCTCTTGCATAGCTTTTTAACGTTTATTTCTTCACCTGAAAATTTGTGCATATTAGGTCTCTAGTTTTTATATGTTTATGTTTGTTTCAAATGTTATATTTTGCTCCTCCCTTTTCTTACTCCATTTTACTTTCCTCTTATTTTCATTTTAAATTTTATTTCTCTTGCTATGACTTATTTCCATTCTATACTTCACCCTCCTCCAGCTTTTCAAAAACATTCTTCTTGTCATTAGTTATTTCACATTTTTCCCGTTCTTAAAAAACCCTTATTCTCTCTCTACCTTTTTCAGTCTTTGCTCCTTGGTTGTAGATATGGTGGCGGTTGTTGCATTTCTCCAATTTTATTTCTAGGTCTTCACTACTTTTGTTATTTCAAATCTCAAGTTTTACCATTCCCCTCTCCTACTTGATTTTGCCTTCCTCCTCCCCTTTCACTCTTTAAAATTTTAATTTTTCCCTGTCTTGGCCTTGTTTTCCTCCTCCTTTGTACTCCTCCTCCCGCTGTCATCTCAATCACTCCTTTCCCCTAGACATCTCTTAACGCTTTTCTGTTTTCCCTCTTATTCCCCTCCCACCTATATTAATGTTTGCTCATTGTTGATAGCGATGTAGTGGATCTTTTCCTCCATTTTGGTTCCTTTTATCTCCTACTTTTAAAAGAAATTTTATTTTTATTTTTCTTATTTTTTAATTTGTTTAAACTTAATATTACACTTCCCGCCTCATCCATTCTGCCTTCTTCCCTCCTGCTTTTATTTATGATGTAAATTTTTGTTCCTCTCTTTGCCATGTTCCTAATTCCCTGTTATTACTGCTCCTCCCTCTACCCTCTCAAAATCATTTTTCTTTCAGTTAATCATCTCATACTCGTTTTTCCTTTTTTATAATATTCTTAATTTCACACCTTTATTAACACGGGCTCATTTGCTGTTGATAGTGTGATTATAAGCAGGGGTTAATTTTGTGGGTGTGGATTTGTTTCCTGGGCTGTCTGGTTTTGTTCTGGCAGCACATACACAACAGCATACAAGATGTGGGTGGAACGACTCTCAATCCAGTTGGAGCTAAGGACCCACTATAGAACGACCCAACAACAACCAAAACCCAGTTACAGCCAGAGGGCAACACACAAACGGCATAAAGCGCATCCCAAGAGGATCAATTTCAGGCAATCAAGGAGACTGCACAACTGAATCCTACAAGTCTACTACCACAGAAGATCACACCACAAACACGGAGTCAAAGTAGATCATTCTAAATAGAAGTAGAAACAAGAAGAGTCCCCTACAATGGAAAGGGACCACCACCAATCAAAAGGAAAGGAGAAATCCCCAGTAAAAGTGCTAAATGAAATTGATGTAAGCAAACTATCAGACATTGAGTTCAAAATAATGGTTATAAGGATGCTCAATGAGCTCAGTGAGAACTACAGGGAAGGTACAAGGAAATTACTGAACACTGCACTAGCATGACAAAAGGACATAGAAAATATCAATAAGAGCCAGGAGGAAATGAAAAATACAATATTTGAAATAAAGAACACAGTAGAAGGAATTAAAAGCAGGCAAAATGAAGCAGAGGATCAAATCAGTAAGCTGGAGGACAAGGTAGGAAAACATTCCCAGAAAGCAAAAAAATGAAAAAAGACTAAAAAAGATTGAATAGGTTTTAAGGGAGCTGTAGAACAATATGAAACATAGTAATATCTGTAACATAGGGATAACAGAAGGAGAAGAGGAGGAGCAAGGGGTAGAAAACCTATTTGAAAAAGTTATGATAGAAAACTTCCCTAATTTGATGAGAGAAAAAGTCATGCAAGTCCAGGAAGGACAGAGGATCCCAATCAAGATGAATCCAAAGAGACCCACTCTAACACATCATAATTAAAATGGCTAAATGTAAAGACAATCTTAAAGGTAGAAAGAGAGAAACAGCTAGTAACATACAAGTGTACTCTGATAAGGCTTTGAGCTGATTGCTCAACAGAAACACTACAAGCCTGAAGGAAATGGCAAGAAATATTCCAAGTAATGAAAGACAATCAACTGCAACCAAGACTACTATACCCAGCAAGGCGCTCATTTACTTTATTTTTTTAATGCAGATTGATTTTATTTATTTTTTAAAATGTCAATAAATTATAAAATACTAAAAAAATTTAAATCTGTTATAAAGACTCAGCACTTGACACATGACACCAGCACAGCAATAATCAAGTAGATTAATGAAATAAAATGAGCATTCTAGAAAGATACATCTAACAACAATGTATCATTAAATTGATACTTCATATCAAAGAGGAAAATAAGGCTTGTTCAAATAAGGTGCATGGACGATTATTACTTGAAATAAAACAAATATAGAGCCCTATTTCACACATTATACAAAAAATATTCAGGTGAGTTAAACATCAGTATGGAAAATCTAAGGAGTTTTAGGAGAAAATACAAAATAATATTTCTCTTACCCTGAAGTAAAATATTCAAACCCAGAAGCTATAAATTATTGACAATATGACTATATTAAACATTTCAGACTATACAGTAAAATACATATAAAAAAAGTTAAAGGACAAGTTATAGACTAGGAAAGTATTTGCAACACATCTAAAAAAAGGGTTAATAGATTCTTGGGGTTTTTTTTTTTAGGGAAAAACTTCTACAAATATTGAATCAAAAAATAAAGATACCAAACAATAAACAATACCAAAAAGTCATTTGAAGGTTTTTTTTAAATAATAGAAATAGGCAAGAAATATACAAAAACAGGCTTAGTTTCAACAAATAAACACTTAAAATAACACATCATTGTCACAATCAGATTAGTATGTGTTAAAAGTAAGTATAAAAAATACGTGGTAATATCAAGTATTGGTGACTGTGAAAGGAACTAGGTATTCATAGACTCTTTTTCTTCATCTTCTGAAAGCAGTCCCTTTAGTATATCTTGTAGTGCTGGTTTCATGGAGGTGTATTCTTCTAGCCTTTTTTTTTGTCTGGGAAACTCCTTACTTCACCTTCCATTTTAATTGAGAGCCTTGCTGGGTGGAGCAGTCTTGGGTACAGGCCTTTGCTTTTCATTACTTGGAATATTTTTGCCATTTCCTTCTGGCTTGCAGAGTTTCTTTTGAGAAGTCAGCTGCTAGCCGTATCGGGGCTCCCTTGTATATTACTACCTGTTTCTCTCTTGCTGCCTTTAGGATTCTCTGTCTTTGATATTTGCCATTTTAATGATGATGTGTCTTGGAGTGGGCCTCACTGGGTTCCTCTTGAATGGGACACTCTGTGTTTCCTAGGCTTGTGTGACATTTTTCTCCTCCAATTAAGGAAATTTTCCATCATTACTTTTTCAAACAGGTTCTCTATCCCTTGCTGCTCCTCTTCTCCTTCTGGTATCCCTATTATATGGATATTATTATGTTTCAGGTTGTCCTGCATTCCCCTCAATGCCTCTTCATTCTTTTTGAGTCTTTTTTTCATTTTCGTGCTCTTTCTGGGAGCTTTCTTCTACCTTGTCGTCCAGCTCACTGATTCGATCCTCTGCTTCATCTAGCCTTCTTTCAATTCCTTCTACTGTGTCCCTCAATTCAGAAATTGTATTCTTTATTTCCTTTTCTCTCTGATTGACAGTTTCTATGTCCTTTTTCATGGTGATATAGTTTGCAGTAAGTTCCTCGTGGTTTCCCTGTAGTTTTTGGTAATTCTCTCTGAGCTCGCTGAACTCATTGAGCTTTCTTAGAACCATTATTTTGAACTCAATATCTGATATTTTACTTGCCTCCATTTCATTTAGTTCTCTTTCTGGGGATTCCTCCTTTCCATTCAACTGGGAGGTATTTTTTCTTTGTCTTCCCATTGTTTGTGATCCTCTTTTTTTTCGCTTCTGCTTCTTACATTGATCTTGTCTTAATTTCCCTGACTTTGTGGTGTGAACTTCTATGGTAGGAGACTGCTGTTTTTTCTTTCTGGATCTGCCTCTGATGATGTCAGATGTTTACCCTGCCTGACTTTAGGCAGTCTGTTCGACACTTCTAGGAATCTACTGTCTGTGGCTGTCTCCTTCAGTTGTTTATCTAGTAGTCACTCTGCACTCAGCAGTTAGGCTTAGATACCACAGGGCAGGACAGAGTCCCTCCAGGCAGTGGGGTCATTGGGTCCTCTCAAACTGCTGCCATATGGCGGAGGAGTCAGCACTGGCATCCCGCTATCTACTCTCTCAGATCTCTCTGCAAAGCCTCCGTCCACTCTTTCCTCAAGCGCGTCTAGACCACTCTGCGCCCCCTTTAGCCAGGTATCTACTATCTGTGACTGCCACTCTGTACTCAGTAGTCAGGCTTTAGCACTATTGGGCCAGAGCGAGTCCCTCTTGGGGGCAGGTTTATTGGGTCTTCTCATGCTGTTTGCAAGGCTCTCATTTACAATGGAAGGCAAAATAAGGAGTTTCTCAGACAAAGAAAGGCTAAAAGAACACACCTCCACCAAACCAGCATTGCAAAAGATGCTAAAAGAACTGCTTTAAGAAGATTAAGAGAGATAGGAACACAGGTACAGAAGAAAAAAGTGGCAATGAATAAGTACCTATCAATAATAAATATAAATGGATTCAATGCTCTAATCAAAAGACATAGGGTAGCTGAATGGATAAGAAAACAGGACGTGCATATATGCTGTCTACAAGAGAACCACCTCACAAGACCTACACAGACTGAAATGAAGGGATGGGAAAAAAGTATTCCAAGCAAATGAACGTGAAAAATAAAAGCTGGGGTAGCAATACTTATATCAGACAAAATAGATTTCAAAACAAAGGCCGTAAAGAGACAAAGAAGGACAATTCATAATATTTTGGGGAAGTAATAGTTCATCAAGAAGATATAGCCCTTGTAAACGTATATGCACCCAACGTAGGAGCACCCACGTATATAAGGATAATCTTGGAGGACTTCAAGGAAGACATCGACAGCAACACACTCATAGAAGGGGATTTTAACACCCCATTGTCAACAATGGGTAGATCTTCTGAGCAAAGAATCAGCAAGGATATTGTGGCACTGAACAACACTACAGATCAAATGGACTTAAGTGATATATGCAGAATCTTTCACCCCAAAGAAGCAAAAAATACATTCTTTACAAATGCACATGGAACATTTTCAAAGATAGACCACCATGGTACGACACAAATCTAGCCTCCCAAAGTCAAGACAACTGAAATCTTATCAAGCATCTTCTCAGATCATGATGGCTTGAAACTAGAAAACAACCTCAAGGAAAAAACTCAAACATTCAAATTCATGGAGACTGAATAATATGCAATTAAAAAATGAATGGGTTAACAATGAGATCAAGGAAGAAATAAAAGTTTCTGGAAACAAGTGAAAATGAACACACAACAGCCCCAAACCTAAGGAACACAGGGACGGCAGTCCTGAGAGGGAGGTTCATCGCAACACATGCCTACGTAAAAAAAAGATAGAAAAGTTTCAAATAAACAACCTAACCCAACATCTACAAAAACTAGAGGAACAACAACAAAGCCCAGAGTGAGTAAAAGGAAGGAAATAATCAAGATCAGAGCAGAATTAAATTAAAAGAATAATTCAAAGGATCAATAAATCCAGGAGCTGGTTCTTTGAAAAGATAAATGAAATTGACAAGCCTTTAAGCAGACTCATCGAGAAAAAAAGGGAGAGGATCCAACTAATGGTCAGAAATGAAAGAGGAAAAATAACTGATATCACAGAAATACAAAGGGTTGTAAGAAATTACTATGAACAATTATATGTGAAGAAATCTGAAAACCTGGGTGAAATGGACAAATTTCTAGAAAAATATAATCATCTAACACTGAATGAAGCAGCAGCAGAAAGCCTGAACAAACTGATAACAGCTGTTGAAACTGAAGCAGTAATTTAAAAAAACTGCCAGCACACAAAAGCCCTGGATTGGGTGGCTTCACAGGTGAATTTTACCAAACATTTAGGAAAGGGCTAACTCCTACACTTTTCAAACTATTCGAAAAAATTCAAGAAGAGGAAAGACCCCCAAACTCATTTTATGATGCCAGTATTATCCTAATTCCAAAACCAGGTAAAGACACAACAAAGAACGAAAACTGCAGGCCTATCTTGCTGATGAACATAGATGCTGAAGTCCTCAACAAAATATTGACAAACTGGATTCAGCAATATATTAAAAAGATCATACACCATGATCAAGTGGGATTCATCACAGGGATGCAAGGATGGTATAATATTCACAAATCAATACACGTAATACACCACATAAACAAAATGAAAGACAAAAACCCCATGATCATATCAATAGATGAGGAAAAAGCATTTGGTGAAGTACAGCACCTGTTGATGATAAAAACCCTCAGCAAAGTGGGAACAGAGGGAGCATACCTCAACATAATAAAGGCCATATATGAGAAACCTACAGCCAACATTATACTCAACGGGCAAAAACTAAAATCTCCCTAAGATTAGGTGCAAGACAAGGTGTCTGAGTTCACCACTTCTATTCAACATAGCATTGGAAGTTCCAGCCATAGCGATCAGACAAGAAAAAGAAATAAAAGGCATGCAAATTGGAAAGGAAAAAGTAAAATCGTGATTGTTTGTAGACAACATGACAGTGCACATAGAAAACCAAAAACCAAAAAACTAACTACACGATCTAATAAGTGAATTTGGCCAAACAGTGGGATACAAAGTCAATATTCAGAAACTGAAGGTACATCAACAATGAAATATCAAAAAGAGAAACTAGGAAGAAATTCCCATTTACTATAACAACAAGAAAAATTAAGTACTTAGGAATAAATTTAACCAAGGAGTTAAAAGACCTGTACTCAGAAAACGACACAACACTGAAGAAAGAAATTAAGGAAGATACAAATAAATGGAAGCATATACCATGTTCATGGATTAGAAGAACTAACATCATTAAAATGTCCATACTACCAAAAGCAACAGATTCAATGTCATCCATATTAAAATACCGATGACATACTTCACAGATTTAGAACAAATATTTCAAAAATTTATACAGAACCCAAAATGACCCCAAATAGCCACAGCAATCTTGAGAAAGAAGAACAAAGTAGGAGGGATCACAGTACCTGATATCAAACTACACTATAAGGCCACTGTACTCAAACACTCTGGTATTGGCATAAGAAGTCACATATAGAGAATAGAGAGCCCACAAATAAACCCATGTCTCTATGGTCAAGTAAGATTTGACAAAGGGGGCAGGAGAAGGAAATGGAGTAATCATAGCTTCTTCAACAAATGGTTGGAAGAACTGGAATGGTACATGCAAAGAAAATGAAACTAGACCACCAACTTATACCATACACCAGGATAAACTCAAAATGGATACACACTTCAACATAAGCCATGACACCATAAAAGTCCTAGAGGAAAACATAGGCAGGAAAGTTTCAGATACCCCACATAACAGTATTTTCACCGATATATCCTCTAGTGCAAGGGAAATAAATGAAAGACTAAACTAATCGGACTATATCAAATTAAAAAGTTTCTGCACAGCTAAAGAAAACATCAGCAAAATGAAAAGGGAACCAGCTATATGGGAAAACATATTTGCCAATGATACCTTGGACAAGGGTTTGATCTTCAAAATACATAAAGAACTCATATGACTCAACGCGAGGAAGACAATCCAATTAAAAAATGGGCAAAGGACCTGACCAGATACTTCTCCAAGGAGGACATACAGAGGGCCCAGAGGCATATGAAAGGATGCTCAACATCACTAGCCATCAGAGATGCAAATTAAAACCACAATGAGATATCACTTCCCACTGGTCAGAATGCTATCATTAATAAATCAACAAACAACAAATGCTGATAAGGTTGTGGAAAAAAGGGAACCCTAGTACACTGCTGGTGGGAATGCAGACTGGTACAGCCACTGTGGAAAACAGTTTGGAATTTCCTCAAAAACCTAAAAATGGAACTACCTTTTGACCCAATGATTTCATTGCTGGAATTATACCCTAAGAACCCTGAAACACCATTTCAAAAGAACCTATGCACCCCTATGTTCATAGCAGCATTATATACAATAATAGCCAAGTGCTGGAAACAGCCTAAGTACCTATGAGTAAATAAGTGGATCAAAACACTGTGGTCCATTTACACAATGGTGAGAAAAAGAAGGAACTTTTACCTTTTGCAACAGTGTGGATAGAACTGGAGAGTATTATGCTAAGTGAAATAAGCCAGGTGGTGAAACAAATACCATATGATCTTACTTATAAGAGAAACCTAATGAACAAAACAAAGGAGCAAAATAGAACCAGAGGCATGGAAACAAGGAAGAGACTGAGAAGGACCAGAGAAGACTGGGAGGATGATAAGAGAGGAAAGAAGGGGAATGGTCTAAAGAACACGTATAAATGACCCATGAACATGGACGACTGTGGGAGTGGGAGGTGGGTAGGGCATAGGAGAGCAACAGGGGAAAATTGGGACAACTGTAAGAACAGCAGAAAAAAGAAAAAAAATAGAATGGGAAGAGGGTGATAAATTAAGTCAAGCATGATCCCAGGGTTTTTGAATGGACACCTGGACAAAAGCAGTTTGGGTAGAGAGGTGAGTTAAGAGAATCAGAAGTGACACTGCATTGTAAAAGGAAGGGGTGAGAAGTGTGAGGCTTTTTTTATTTCAGACAGCATTTTATATGCTGATGGGAATGATTTGTTAAAATATTAGAGAACACGATCTCAATCAATTGAAAGTAATTTGATAACATTCAACATTCATTTATGATAAGAACTGGAGTAAATTAGGCATTTTAATAGATTGGGAAATCCTGCCCTATTGCAAAGGAGATACTTAATGGTGAAGAACTAGAAGCATAACCTTAAAAGTCAAGACAGTGGCTATCATCAGTATTGTGCTGAAAGAGGGGCCATTGATTATTTGCCAAGGGAAGCAGTGTGACCAGAGCTGGGCTTTGAAAGGGGTGTCCTGTAGGCTCTTCATGGTGGATGGGAGGCTGATAAAATGCTGGATATGCCTAAAGCATTTGCGAATATGCATGTAAGGAATTCTAAAAGTGCTTAGTTATAAAACTTTAATAACAACAATCATTATAATTTCTTGAAAAACTTAGGGATATAAATACCCTTAAGAAAACCCATGATCCTGAGAATGCAGCGCAATGGTAGACATATAGTCATTGTGAATATACTCCGTTTCTTGTGTCCATTTAAAAATTAGCCGAAGTCTGTTTTTAGCAAATTGACACACTGCAGTTCATGCTAGAGGGAAAACAAATACGACTGAAGTGTCGGGTTCTTGAAATAACCCTTCCCCAACCTCCAACCTATAAAACCACTTGGACTGAAGTGATCATAGAGCAACTATGACTTTTCAATCATGGCTTGGACTTACTCTTGGTCTAGAGGAGAGGGAAGTTTCCAAACACTTCTCCTTTTCTTGCTTAAAATGCACTTGATTTTATTTTCCTTTTACCATTTTAGCCCAACTGCCTAAAATTAGTAGGTGAGGATGGCAGGTAAGTGATGCTAAAAGAAACAAGGAATGCTACCCATTCTCAGTGCACGATGGGGAGACTGAAAACTCAAGAGTGCTGCTAAGTCAAGTAGAATAACTTACCTTCTGATGAAGAATACAATTTTGAGGAGTAGGAGTCCATTGTTTCTTCTTTTTCTGAAAAGTAATACATTCAAGCAGGTGAATTGCCTTGAAATTCTATACTGCAGAGAAAGCTACTGTTAACATTTTGATGACTAGTCTCCATATTTAGACCTCTGCATATGTAATTTTTAATACATACAGTTCAAGAGTTATTCTATGTAATTACAAATCCAAGCAGAATACTGTTAGGTCTCAAAGTAACAGTTTGAAGCTGAAAACAAATTTGGAATCCAACAGATCTCTGTAAGTGAGGCCATATGGTATGAGAGAGAGACACTGAACACTGAAGCTGGGAAAACCAGCTTCTGGTCCCTCACACCAGTCGTCTGATGTTGGGAGACAGTACTTCATCTCTCTGAGACAAAGGGAGCCTACTTCCTCATCTGTAGAATAGAAAGCCAGGTTTATTTAGGTGAAAACATAACAAACTAAAGAATAATATACTTAGATGTATTTCTTACTACATTAATACGAGTCCTAGTAGAAAGCTTAAAAAGCTCCTGACACATAAGTTGACTAAGGCCACCTAAGCCAAGCTTTACACATACAGGCTAAACCAAGAATTTTATAATTTTTATATATTTGATCTTATTAACTTGATTTTTTAAAACAAATTTATTTTTTTGTGTTTATTTCAAACCTTGGTTCTCTCCTTTTAAAATACTCCGCCAGTTAGAGTATTTGAAACCTGATAAAAGGCCTGTGAAGGAAATTTTTGGTTCAGACCCTTACTTCCCACAGTTGGGGATACAAAAGGCTGAGAACTAAAGCAAGTCAGGATGCCAAAGGAGGCTTCCTGATGCTACCAAGTTGCAAACTGGTCACCTATGGGCTGCAACTACTCCTCCCACAACAGGTTTTCACGAACAGAATTTATGGTCACCACATAAAAATTGAAAGATATTTCAAAAATCACCTATCCACTGACTCTGGAAAAATGACAGAGGGAGCTTACTCTGGGCTTGCATTCCTAGGCAAGTGAAATGGCTACATGTGTTCTGCAGCATGTAGCTCACTTAGCCTGCTATTACTTTACACTCCTGCCTGGCCCCACCAGCAGATGAGTTTGATTTTCCCACACTGGTCCCCATACTGTGCACATGGAGTTGATGGTCAGTGTCCTGTATTAATTATCTAGGAGAATCTAGCCAAGGAATTCTTGACCTTCATCCTACTTCTGGTAGCTTCCATAATTTTCTGGTTTTAGTCATGAAGGTCACAATATGAAAATATCAAATGATACTTATTTGCTAAGTGATAGAGCTAAAACACTTCATGTGCTTAGTTTCTTTTCAGTACTGAAGACATTTTTTAAAAAATCGAAGTTGGAAATTTAATCTTGTCACTTTTATAAAGCTGTATCATTTGTAATACACTGTCCTACTGTGAAAAGGAGTCACTAGAATGAGCTATCTTTTATAATTGTTTTGTAAAGCATTAATATCCATTTCTCTGAGTAAAATTTGAATGTGTATCAATTTTATTTATTCAGTAAGATATAAAGAAGCACTTGAAAGCCGTGCCAGATTATGGAAATCTATTTCCTATATTAGAAATAATAGCTTTTTGCCAATTTTTAATTTACTAATTAGCAGACTTTTAGGAATGGAGATACTGTCTAAAAACCATTTCTTGTTCTTAGGTATCTTACCTAACTTTACCCAAACCAAAAGACTAAAAGAATACCTATTTCATTTGCTCGCTGAGCATATACACTGAAGTACATGTATGATTTTTATGACTGAACATGATTAGTCCTGAGTAACCTAACCAAGTGTTAATAGTAATTGATTACTGATCATTAGCAAATCTATTGCATAATTCTGAATTAATCCTTGATACGGTTTTTAACCTATTTTTAAAAAAGGAGTAATAGCTGATACTTGAAATATCTGTTCCCATGATTATGGGAAAAAGAGGAGGGGCGAGGGCTGTGATAATCCCTCACTTAATGCTATCAGACTTAGAGTTGTTAGTAACAAACCTCATACCTGGCTGGTGGCAATGGAGTGAAGTTGAATCCGTATCTGGAAAACAGGAAAAGCTCTAATAGTCTTGGTTTGGATTGCAATGCCACAGAGCCACAGGGTTACACTACTCTTGTGTTTCTGAAGACCTACAAAAGATAGCAAGAATTTGCAGCAGTTTGGTCCAGGCTACTGTAATCTTGAAGTACATGGTCAAGGGGGACGTTTGCCCTTACCATCAGAAATCTCTTATAATGGCGTAAGTTTCCTTGTACAGAGTGGATGTAAAAAATAAAAGGGACAATTTGCCAAAGAATGATGAGCCTTCAATTCAGCTATCATATATGACAAATCTGAGACTGCCTTGGGAAAGTGACCACTTAACCAAGGCTGCCAGTAGGTGGTGTCCTGACAATCTTGCGAACCTTCTCAGAGGTTATCAGAAACCTCTTCCCAAGCATCTGCAATTACCAGAGTATTAATGCTGATAAAACTAGATGTTTGGTTTTTGAGGACTCTGCTTTTCTCAAAACCCTCTGGGTTAGAGACTACTCATTCATACACACCTCAGGAACTTTGGGCCAAGAGAAAGTGCACAGTTTCCTAGTACCTCGCTCCCTTTCCTGGTCATGGTGCTTCCACCCCCATTCAAAATGCCTTCTCCTTGAAGCTGCTCACCACCCAGCACCACCACCAACTCACTGTGCTCACTGCCTTCGAGTTAGCCCATCCCGCTCATTCCAGGCCTGAGCAACTGGCCCTATCCTTCTCTGAACCCTGATTTAAAATGGACAACCTGTAGACTAAGACCCTAGTGTCAGTTCTTTAGCCTTAACTCCAGTGCTCTCTTCCTTTCAGGCTGCTTTATCCACTGGCAGTCTCACCCATGACCCAGGATTCACAAAGCTTTATTTTTGAAAATGAAGCTTGGAATTCCACTTGGACTCTGTACTCTCTTCTGTCCCTTTGACCTGTTCCTGAAAGTGCTATGCCACTGTCATAACGCTGGTGCCTGATCTGCCTCACGTTAGCCCCTCTTCAATACCAGCCATATTGAATTGAACATGGACTTTGCTCTGTGACCTCGAACAAATCACTTGACTTGTCTAATCATACACAAGTTACCTGGAAGGATCATACGACTTGTCTTGAGAGCCTGTCTAGATTCTACATGGCAGTTTCCTGTCCGCTCCTTGAACACCCATGTTAGGCCATCACTCAATCACTTAGCCACACCCTCACACATACTCTAATTTTTTGGCAATCTTCCTACGTAAGTTCTTGTAATTTTTCAGTTCAATCAATATCTGCTCTTCCAAGTATCCCGGGGAAAAAAGTAGGACAAAAACAAAACTGAACTTATTACCTAGGTGGGCTGATGGGTTCATAGTTATGATGGTGTCAACCTACCTCTACTTCTAACTAAAACATCTTAACTCCATCCCTGACGTAATTTTTCCTTGAATTAATCCTTGATACGGTTTATAGTTGTTCTTTATAGTTGTTCTCTGTCTTCACGCAAATACTCTCTTCTTCAGGGTTTCATCTTGGGCTTTCCCCTCTTGGCTTCAAGTTTGTGAAATCCTGGAAATGGAATATAAAATGTGGTATGTGTGCCCGTGCCTGTGAATGACAATGTGCTGGGGAAGGGAAAGTGACTTTATTCAGAAAGCCAGAGAGCCAAGAAGATGGAGGACTAGGGTCCTAAAGAATCATGTTAAGAAGATACAGAACTTAGGTTTCTTTTATGTTAATGAAGGGGTGAAGGGGAGGGGCAAGAGGTAACTGATGACCACAGGCATCTGGGCACCAGCAGGGGTTCTAAGCAAGATTGTGAAACTTTGTTCTTGGTCTACTGACTCTAGTGGATGTGAGTCCCATCACAATGTTCCTGCAAATCTTTGATTAAAATACTTCCCTTACCTCTTTAGGAGAGGCACTTTCTGGTAAAGGACTGTTTCTGTAAAGCTCAAGCCACAAGCAGAATGATTAGCCTGTTTATATGAGAGACTAAGCAGGAGCTATCAACCTGAAGGCCGTGGGAAAGAAGCAGACTTGAACAAGGAAGTCAGAGGCGGAGCATTTCTCTCTGTTACATGCCTGTGCCAGAGAGAATCCATAACGTCTTTCATGCGATTCTCAGAATCTGTTGACAGGGGAAAAAAAAACATTTTCTTGTGAATGACTGATATAGATGAGCCCTGAACTTGACTTCTGCTCATCAAGCAGCAATTCAATTGCACAGAAGAAGGAATATTACGCGTTAGGGGGAAGACATAAGCCTGAGCTCCACAGCTTGGACCACACAGTGTCCTTTTCTCAGGGAAGGAAGTGGAAACATAAAGCCAACAGTGCAGGGGTTTTGTAAGTGGAACTCAGGATTGACTGGTTAGTTGTTACAATCAGAATATGCTTTCTTGGACCAAGTTTCGGATTCAAAAGAATAGGCTTTAAGCCATAATTCTTCACTAGTTAAGAATGCCATTAGTTTCTTCATATAAAGAGATCTTACTTTTAAATTTGTACATTCAGAACATTTTAGTCAGTCTACAACAGATTTGGAAAACCTACGGGGGAGAGGCGAATATAAAGCTTCCTCTTCTTGATCTGCTCCCTCTGCCTTTCAAACTGCAGGTTTTTAAAAAAATCCTCCCCTTAGGATATATTTATTGATTTTAGAGAAAGGAACAGGGTAGGGATGGGGTGCGGGGAGCAGAGACCGGGGTGGGGGGGGGGAGAGAGAGAAACAACAGTCGGTTTCCTCCCATACACACTCCGAAGACATTGCACTGCAACCTAGGTATGTGCCCTGACCAGGAATTGAACCCACAACCTTTTGGTGTCTGGGACAACACTACAGCCTAGCCACCCGGCCAGGGCATTTGCAGATTTTTTATTTCAAAGTGGGGATTTGTCCCTACCTGATTAAAGATTGACTAGAATTCTAAAAAGGTTAAGACCCAAAGATGACAGACCAGAATTCACAGCCTGGTAATACTACCTACTAGCGTCATGTAAAATGCTTGGTACAATAGGGACTCAATTAGGTAAGCATTATTTTAACATAATATGACAAATCTAATAGTTACCTTTGTGAACTCCTTCATTTCCATGAAGTGAAAGACAAATCCTCTAATACTTTTACAGCTTCAAACCTGCCTCTACGCTCCATCCAGACCGTACATATAGTCACTGGTTACTAAACTTCAATTTCCCACCCATAACTCAATTTCATTTTGTCTTTTTCTTCTCTGTCAGTTGTATCATGTATTTCACTTAAAGCTCATCCACCAGTTTGGCCAAGCTAGAAATCTGTATATTATCAGAGACTCACTCTTCCCTTTAATGTTCAACATGATTAGACCTTAAGGTCTACTGGTTCTACCTTTAAAAGATCTCTGCAGTCGGTCCTGTTCGTCCCCATGGTCACCACCTTTGGAAACTTAGTAACTCTTACCTAGATTATTACATCAGCTTTGTAACTTACATTTGTCCTAAGTTTCTTACCTGTAGATTCTGTCCTCCACCGTTATTGAAGGGTCTTATGTGATGGGGATTTTTAAAAAGTATTAAATTTTAAGTGTTTGAGTCTCTCCTTCTACCTGAAATTTTTTTTTTTTTTTTTTTTTGGCTGACAGATTCACCCTCCCCTGTAAGTGATACTTTGCTAGTGCCAGCTTTGGTCCCTGGGTTGTGAAAAATAACAGACACCGAAAATCACAGATTTACAAGGTGAAAGACTAGTTTAATTAACTTCCATTAGTAAGAAGAGCAAGAGTTTATCAGAAAAAGGCAACTGCAAGAGTAGAAAGTGTGGTAAGAAGGGGAAGGACCTTAAGCTTGGTTTAAGGGGAGGCTTTTTGATTAGGACTTGGGAGAGACAAGGGTAAAGACAAATTTAAGGCAAAAGATAATCAAAATGCAAGAAGAAGGGAGAGACCGAAGTGCTTCTTTGATTTTCCAATTTTGGTACCTTTACCACACAAGCCCTGTATCAGGACACTCTCTAGGCTCTCATAGTTGCATATGGCTAACTATCAGAGGCAGAAATATAGTATGTTTCCAAGATGAAGGCCCCATGACATTTAAAGCCCTGTACCACCCGGCACCCACTTCTCCAACCCTATCAGCTCCTCCCAGCACCCTTCATTCAGAAGTATTCCTTATTCTGCATTTTTTGGTTTGCTTCATCTGCCTAGAATGACCTCACCTACCTTTCTGCTGTGAATTCCTAGTACACCAAGACCAAAACTACAAACCCCCTTCCTTAAATTGGGACAGTTGCTTGCTTTCCATGGTCAGGTCACCTGCAAGGAAGGAAATACAAGAAAAGAGGGTAAGAGATTGAGTAGCTGAATCTTTTCCCAGGAAGTTTAAGGGGGACACCCAAGGGGTAAGGAGCTATATCCACAGGGAGCTTCTTCGGAATGGATTTTAGTCGGTCTAGGAGGGAACAGGAAGTCCACAGGGATTGAGCTTGAAGCCAGCCTAACTCCTTCATGTAAGGGACGGACATTTTTTCCAATACATAAATTAGTTGCTTCCTTTATCTTAAGCAACGAAAGTAATTTGTAATTTATTAGTATAAGTTCTTTGCAAATGATAAAACTGGCCAGATTTCTAGAATAACAGATATGTTCTGCTCCGAATACTACTAAAATGCATTTGTACTGTCAATAAAAGAGGTATGTAAAAACAGGGAAGAGGCCAGACTAACACTGGATGAAAACTTACCTCTAAAGCAAAACTGACCATGTGCCATCAAATTTACATATAAACAAGTACAAGTAGAATGGGTTTCTCAATCTATCAACTCCCCTGTGTTGATAAACCTGCAGGGCAAGAAGCAGTAGTGTTCACTATTTACAGTTATTAATTTATCCAAGGCAAAGATCTGTGCCCAAGAATGGAAACATCCTAGGCCCTTAGAAATACCTGGCTTGTACAGAAGGGGAACTAAAGGAAGGTGCTTCACAAGGACATCTGATGACAAAATGAGTAAGAGATTAGATTGACAGGTGCTTTGGTATCACAATGAGGCAGAAACATGTAAAATAGTTCATGCAGCCAACCTTATTTATTGAGAAGTCCTAATTTTATTGCCCATTTAGTAACATGTTTGTTCCACATACTAATTTCTCATAAAGCAAAGCACAACTTTTTCTTATAAATAGTATAAATTATTTTATTTACAGAAACTTGTTACAAAACAAATAGACTATATATTTCTTCTGTTTTAAATATCCAAAGTAATTTTCTATCCCTTGACATTTGTTCATGTTCTATACAGCAGCCAACACAAAGTCCAGCTGAGATGCTCTTGATTAAGTGTACAAATTATCAAACTATTCACACACATTTTTAACACAGGAGATTGCTTTTATAACCAAGCTCAAAAAAAAAAAACAAAAACAAAAAACAAAACAAAAAAACAGCAAAATGCTTTCAAGCCCCTACATTCACACTGACAGTATGTAGTGCTCATTTAAATGATCTGAAAATGTAAAATGTTTTGCACAAAATGTAAAAATCATTACTTTCTTCTAAACAATGAAATTTTTAACAATCATTTTCCAAAGCCCAGCGTTTCCCCCCAGGACAGAATGAGAGATATTAAGAAATCTCTTGGCAACGGAACTCTTGCAGGAAGACAGCTGCCTTTATAAATTACATTTTTCAAATTATACATTTTTTTTCAATGTTCTCAGAGGTACTTTGTATTATATTTTTGGAATATAAAAAATTTAAATATTCTATTTTAAACTCAATATTTTATGAGTGAATAACAAAACGAACACATCATGTAAGTTGCTGGCTGACAAAAAGATTTGTAACTCTTGCTGCCACTGGGCAATCCATCACCAGTTGAATTACTATGAACCAAAAAGCCTTAAGTTTAAAATACCATATAAAATTACCAGCATTGGTGGTTTTCAACTCCTCCTCTAAATTTTTAGAAACAGTATTTAGGTGGAAAAAGCAAACTCCAAAAGTTCAACTGAACATTCAAGTCTTTTTAAAGAGAATCTGTCTACGCTTAAAACTAGGTTCAGGCACTTTCAGTTTTTTTCCATTAGTTTTAAACCACATCACATACCAACACACATGCGCTCAGAGGGTAAACATACAAACACACAGGCGCACACACATACACTCTCTCACATAAAACAAAAGAAAAGCAGTGTGTCACTTAGTTACATGTTGTCTATCGGGAAACCAGGCAACTAGGGAGAAGCAATGCCCACTTCATCGGTATGAATCCACTCCCGAGACGCTAAAGGGACAAAAAGACTTTCACAGAACAGAGGCATCCCTTAAACTGTAAAGGAGGCAGGTTCTAGAACTATTGGCTTGGCAGTGAACCACTTCAAATTATAAAAAGGTATTTACTTTTATTAATTAATAAATAAATACTAGATGATCTCAATTGTACCAAAACAGGATATCAGAAAAAAAGACCTGTGCAAAAATACATATTTAAATATGTACAATTCATTTTTAACAAAATATGTCTTCTGAGATAGGGATACTTCCATATTTATAATAGAACAAGAAATTCCAAAATAAAGGTACAAAAGTAGGTTTTGTATAATTCTTTGTTCATCATTGCAGCACTTTTTTTTTTTTAAGGTTAAGAAAACTGCAGGAGTTGTCATGAAATTCTATTGGAAAGGATATAAAAATTATCTTGGTTTTAAATTGATACCAAATTCTGTCTAGAAACAACCCAACCACTGCAAATTTGGTTTTTGCAAGTTAATTTAATTAAAAAAAAATACTTGTATTCCCATGTTTTAAATGGTCTTAATTGTTCATCATAATAAAAAGTAGTTGTAGGAGAAAATAAAACATTTGAACAACAGTCTAAACTTTAATAGCACTGTTTAGAATATCTCTGTTTGTGGCAGGCAGAATCCAAAATGGCTAATTTCCTAATCCCGATGCTTTTTGTACTACCGGGAGACATAATAAAATCCAATTAAAACCTCCATCTAAGAAATTAAATGATCAACACCGCTAATCTAGATATAGCTACATTATTCTAAACCAACTTGCTATTGTGGATCCTATTCACATCTTTCGGAAAACATGATCTGTCTATAAATTCCATTGCTAAAAGCAACTTTATTTATAACCATCAATTCCCCTTGGCTCTGAAAATAAATTCTACCCACACCCCATTGCACTTGTCACCAAGGAATCAACCAAGTACGTTCTGATTCCCTTTTACCTCCTCTTCTTCCTCTACTAGGATGGAACAACTGGACTGATTTCTCCTAATTACACTTAACCGGCTCGCCCAGGCTCTCTCCTTACTGAGCGCTCCTACAAGGAGTATCATTTTAAAAACATTTACTGATTGATTGCATAATAAGCGAACAAGATACTGTTCTCCCCTTTAAACAAAAAAATCAGTATTTTACATCAATTTATAGCTAAAGTATCTGCATAAAGTTTTTGTTTTCTTATTTAAGATTAATTCTGTAGCAATTCACATTATTAGGCTGGTAACCAAGTATTTATTCATTCTATCTGTTGTTGACTTGAAATTCCCTGAAACTGAAGTAACCCAAGAATTGCAGGGAAGAAAGGATGCACTGACTGGCCCTGCCTAGGCCCGGCCTAGGCCCTGCTCAGGGCCGTCACCAGAACCCGGGGAAATTTACCCTGTGTTCAGCAACTCTGTGTGTTCTTCTAAGAATATGTGCCTGGTTCTTATTTCAGGAGCTGTGGTTGGTGGAATCACCTGTTAAAAAGCTCCAAGTTATCCCCCAAACTCCTTCTCAAGCATTGATGTTTTAACATAGTAAGCTCCTTCTATTGGGGTGGAGTACTAGAAAAAATATCCTGGAGAGTCTCCAAAACTCCTCAGAAAGATGGCTGGCATGAATCCCAAGAAAAGAGGGTGTGTTGGGGAAATACTAGATGTGCATCCATCATCTCTGCATGGGTACTTGTACAAATTCGCTACCCTCCCTCCCCAGGTGCCTGCTCCCTACCCCAGTGGCAACCAAATAAACATCTGTAATGGCAGGAGGGGGACTGCACACACATAACATTTGAGAGTGCTCAAAGTGGAAATTTACCCTTAGTCCAGGACAGTATTCAGAGGGGAGATGGAGGGTATAGTACTGAGAGTGCCTTGGAAACATTTAAGTATATTAATGACTTTGTGAATGACAGTTTCTGCTGCATCCTGATTTCACTTTACAAAGGCAATATTTTGAAAAAAGAAGACTGGGCAGGACTACCAGCCCAATCTGCCATACTGTTTAACATGAAGACTTAAAAGATAGAAAAATTCCACCTCTTTGGAAATCTTAGAAAAAAATTTCCCCATATAGTGATTTTATCCAACACCCCCCCTCCCAATTTTGGCTTTCTATTATCAAAACTAGTTTGCATTTTCTTCTTTTAAAATCACTCAGAATTGCTTTTGTACCATGAAAAGTAAGCCTCTAAAAATGGTATATACTTCCTCTCTGGGCATCAGTAGCTTTAAACCAGTCTGTAAGCTAGAAACTTCTGACAGCTTATCCCAAATTACTTGCAAAATGCTGGGCAAAACACAAGCTATTCTGTCATGGTGTCTTGCGTTTACACACCTATTCCACTCCTGGAACATTGCTATAAAAACCTAATGACAGATCCCCTTCTCCAGAGGGCCGCTTGGGGTAGAACCCTGTTTCCCCTCTGGAAGGTGTCTCCAGTTAAGGTGCCTATCTGCTAGAGTGTGACCGGCAGAAGACAATGGAAAAAGAACTGGGGTGGAGAGGGGAGGAAGGGAGAAAATTCTACAGTAATGTTCTTGCCAAAACACTCTTTCACCCAGCCAATCTACTTGAAGAGTGGCTCTGTGATATACTGCAAGTTAAAAAGCACAACAAAAATGTCTCACAGATTGGTAACAAGCAGTCCAGACCACTGTAACACTGATAGAAGAATTCGGTGGCTGAACTTGATCCAGTGTCCTTTACAAATACTCACTGCTACAGACATAGCTTCAGGGAAATCTTCGTTAAAACAACAGCCCGGCAGATCTCTATCCTTGAGGCCCACAGGAGGTTAGGAAAACAGACTCAAAGGCATCTTGGAGTCCAGAGTGCTGAGTGGAGGTGTAACTTGTCATCAAAAGTGTCCAGATTATTCCTTCCCGTGCTATTTTCAGTTGTCAGGGACGTGTCTTTGGCTTTCAAAAAAGAGGGGGTAGGGAAACAATGAAAAGGTAAGTGAGCACTTGTGTACTGCGCTACCTTGATGCTAAATAAGAACATTCCAAGGCCACATGCCTCTAAAGTATTCATTGACTGGGTAATGCCAGGAGCATGCAGCTCAAGAATCTGGCCTTAGCTTTCAACAGCCTTCACTGCTTTAGGCACAATCATTCCACAAGCCTGAGTTTTAAAAAATTCTCTAGAAGAGATTCAGGCTGGGTTTCTGGCTTAGAGAAAAATGTCACATGTTTGCCTTTTGGTTTTATTTACTTACTTTTCTTCCTCCTTGAAGGTACTCCAGGTTGTCAACTGAGAACTGAGCAAGGTCAATGGGCTAGCCCGTGCAGGTATGAAAACTCACACCCAAAGCAGTGCCCATGCTCAGGGAGAGGGAACTCTGGCCATGAACAGACTACCCAGCCCCATCTCGTAGGCTTCCCAGCATGCCCCACTGCATTCACTCCCTTGTTTAGGGAGCTTCAACCAGGTCAGTTATCTCTGCTTTAAAGTCAGCTTCGCGAGGAACAGTCAGTTGAGGTCTCTGCTTTTCTAAGAGTAGCATTCTTTAAAGCATTTTGGGGTCATGGGTCCCTATGAGATTTGGGTGAAAGCTATGGGATCCCTCTTGCAGTAAATGACACAGATATAAAACATACAACACTTCTTTGGGTGTTCACAGACTCTCTGATTTCTGGCTATTGATCCCCCTAGGATTTGTGCAACATAATAAAAAGTATTCCACTCCACAGAGGACATCATTCTCAAATACAAACTTGTTAAAACTAATTTTTTTAAAAAAAGAATGGAAATTTAGGCTGTTTGTCCTAGTGGGACATAGCTCCCCTGATGATGGAAATCAGAGGTGGGAAACTGTTAGCTCACCAGCCAAACTTAGCCTGTGTGGGCTATATTAGATTAATAAAACAAAACACAACAACAATAAAAAAAATACATGGCTTTAAAGTGGCCAAATTTCTCATGCCGAGTCTAGATCTGCAGTTTTTCTTTGAAAATGGTAACAAGTTTGTGGGAGCAGCATATGGTGCTTCCACTTCCCAATTTTCCACACGCACTGTTATCCTTTAATGTGCCTGCCCAGCCTCTTCCTCTCCTTTCTGTTACTTGTGGGCCGTGAAGTCTGCTGCCACTTCTATATGAAGGCAGACTATACTCAGCATACCAAGTAGGCATCACTACACAATGGAACAGCCCTCCTCTGGGGTTCATGTAGAATCAGGAAAGTACATTCAGAAGGGAGTTTTAACAGATGGGTATATCATTTCTTGTGGCGTCTGCACTGCATTTTTGTGCTTATCATATACTATATGTAATCAGTAACTACAAACCAAGAAATAAAAGCACATTTTCACCTGTCCAGGATCTTGCTCAAAGCGTCAAATAAACAAGGAGCCCATATGTATTGGAGGCTCAAATAAAAGAATTTAAGTAGCTGCTATTTAAATTCATGGATAGTTAGTCCTGGCTGGTGTGGCTCAGTGGATTGAGTGCTGACCTGAGAACCAAAGGGTTGCTGGTTCGATTCCCAGTCAGGACACACACCTGGGTGGTGGGCCAGTTCCCCAGAAAGGGGCACGTGAGAGGCAACCACACATTGATGTTTCTCTCCCTCTCTTTCTCTCTCCTTTCCCCTCTCTATAAATAAAGAAGTAAGTAAGTAAAATTCATGGGTAATTATGGCCTCCAACCTTTGGCACTGGGTTGGAGGAAAATTATATCACAATAAGAAACTCCTTGGTATTTTCTGAAGAAGTCCTAACCTGGCATTTGCATTATGTTCTGAAGTTGAGGAAGAACAAAAACAAACAAAAAGAGCCTCACATTTTAAATCAGGGCTTGGGGGTGATGCTGCTGAAATTCCTGTTCGTAAGCAAGGTGAGGAGATATCCTGATGAATGAAATAACAAGATGAAAGATGAGCTGGAAGTTAGAGCAAAGGGAGCTGAAAGAAATGGCTAAGGAGAGAGGGTCAGGAGAAAACAGTAACAGGTGGAGGAGTGGGAGAAAGACAAAGACACAGCATAAGCGAGAAAAACATGGTTAATTAAGAATCTGACACCCACTTAGCCAGTTCTGTACAAATGCATCAGTCTGATTTCTTTTTTATTTGTTAACTTGGGAGATTTTAGTCTTCTGCTATACCCATATTTATGCTGTTTTTCCTGCCTCTCTGGAAAACGGGGAGAGGAAAATATACAAAGAGAGTTAACCAGAATTCTCTGCTGGAAAAATATTAAAAGTGCTTTCTTTTTAAAATTTAGATTATCCCTTTCTAGATCAGTTAGATTTTAGCCCAGCTTGCTTCTTGCTCTCTAGAAAACAGCCTGCCTCCTCCCTGAACAGCATCGCAGATGCACATTGTCCCCCCAGGGCTACACTCGTTGGCTGTGGGGAGGGATTCTGCTGTCAGGTAGGATGGTTTCCACAGCCCTATATGCTAAAATGCACTGCTACGGCTTCATGACCCAGGGGCATTCTCCACGTCATGAGAAATCCTGGCAAAGAGAAGCCTGTTTTACCTTCAGATGGCCATGAACTCTTCGTTTTCTTAAAAGATACTAGAGAGCTGGGCATCTGTTTATAGGCAAACCAACCCACCCAACCACACATGTCCAAGTTGGCAAAAAATGTCAAGGGAGAGGAGGTGGCATCCCATAGGGCTTACAGTCCATTTCCTACCTGATGAAGGAAGGAACTGTTCGTCAGTCCTTGTGCCCCTGGGCTGGTGCCCGTGTGTTTCACGTGGACGTTGTTCATGGCTGGCAATTTGGCAACCTTTGTGGGTTTGCTGCTGTTGTTGTTGATGCCACTTGAGCCAGGTGAGCACTTTCTTTTCTTCCCTATGAGTTTGTCTAGAGGAGTGTGTGAGTGTGAATAACTGCCATGGGAGTTGACTGGCAGTTCACTGGACTGGTGGATTAATGGGCCGAGGGAAAGTGTAGAGTCACCACTGTTCACCATCACACTCATCCTCTTGATGGACTCAGCAGGGCTCCCTCCGGGGGCGCCCCTCCCTGACTGCTCGTGCCGGACACTCATCGAGTTTGCTTTATTTGCCATGCAGTTGAGGCCCATGCCATGGGAAGATGTTAGCGTGGAAGGGTAAGGAGGCCCAGAGTGAGCCACACAGTTTTTCCTAAAAGACTCCACGGAATGAGAAGAAGAGGAGGAGGAAGAGGAAGAGGAGGAGGAGGAGGAAGAATGAACTAACAGTGGAGAACTGGTTTTACGTTTCTTTCCTGAGGTGCCACTGGTACTGCTACTGGTGTTGTGACAGTTAGTGCTATTACCAGAAGACTCCTTGGGCCTTAAAGACTTGCTGGATTTCAACTTCTGAGGTTTCCTGGACATGGGGGAGGAGGGCACTGAGGACAGGCCAGAGGGCGTGGAAGGGGACGAGGATGAGGAGGACACTTGTCTGGATTGCATACTACACACGGGATCCATTGCTCCCGATGCGGCAGGCTGTGCATTTAGTGTGGTTCCATGAGCTGGTACCGATTTGCTGTTTGGGGAGATGCAGGTGGATGAGAGTAGGACTGGGGATGTAGACACAGTGGCTGCTGCCAGACAGCTGACCCCACATTGTGATGTCGGCACTGAGTTTGTCCGGTGAGGAACACGTGTGGAGACTGGGGACATGATACTGGGCACTGGTGGGATTTTCCTGCAGAGAGGAGAGGGCAGTGAGTCATTTCCAGCACAGCAATTCATGCACATTTTCACACTGACACCCCTTCCCTCTGGTGCTGAGACGCACACCGCTGTCAGAGGAATCACTGACATGCAGAGCCGATTCAGTCACTCCTCTCCTGCAAGCTCTCTAATGTCTTCCCTGGGCTCTGAGAATAAGTCTCTTAGGTTCCATGTGCCTTCCAGCTGCTACCACCCAGCTTCACCCTTCTGCCAGTTGCCCTGCTTCCGAGAACAGACCACGATATAAGACCCCCATGTATCTCCTGTTACCCTAACTTATGCTCACACTTTAGTTTTAGTCCATCGTCACTTTTTTAGGCAATCTGTCTTGACCATCCATGGACTAACACTGCCCTGCTTCCACACTCCGTAGGACTCAGAGTGGTCTTACTTTATGACTGTTGATCACTGTCTAACTTCTTTGCAGAAGGAGCAATCCATAGCTTATTCAACATCATTGAGAGCAGAGCCCAGCAGAGCGCTGGGGACACTTGAAGGTACCTGAACACTGATTGCATTCGTGAGTGAGGAAGGAGAAAGGGCACAGCTAATTAATAACAACTGCGTGCTCCTATCAACCTGAATGACTGGACACGGGAACAAAGCCCCAAATCTCAGGGGACTTCCAGTTAAAGTGCTGAAAGATTGTATTCTGTTAATGATGCCTGGGCAAGGTATTTATTTTGGGATGGGGAGCTATTTAAATAGTCAAAACAGGGGCATCCCCTTTCATTTTGGTTCTGATTTTAAAATGTGACAGCACCAAAACTGCAAAACCCCCTACAGCAAAGTTAACTCAGAGGTGGCCAAACTGAAAGTGGCCTGACTAGAAGGTCAGCACCAAGCCTGCTCTGCTCATGACTTCTTGGGGCAGCCCTGGCCAAGCCAGTCATCATGCCAGCTGGGGCTCCAGTTCCTCATCTTTCCAATGAGAAGGTTGGCCCAGACTCCTGCCAAAGTGCTTTCCACATGCTTTTAAATAAGAACTGTAGCAACTAATAAAAGGAGTTAATTAACGCAAGTCTTTGCAGCAACTTTAAAACTCCCATTCGAGAGTGTGGCTCTGGCCCTAAGTCAGTGCTTCTTAACTTTGGCTGCATCAGACAGCAGAGTCCCTGGTGGGTGGGGCCCAGACATTAGTAATTTCTAAATCTCTCCAGGAGATTCCAACGTGAGCCCAAGATTGAGAAGCTCGTTTCTACTATCCCTGTACTCTCACGGAGGACAATCACTGATGCCACCTGAGAGCATATCAGGAATGCTGAGTCCCCAGGCCCCACTCCAGACCTACTTCACCAGGATCTGAGTCTCAACAAGATCCCAGATGAGTTGTGGGCACTGGCACATTGAAGAAGCCCTGCTCTCCAGGAAGTACTGGAGCTCCTGCTCACTTGATGGAGTGGCTTCTCATATCTACCGGGTGGCCGACAAAGTCAGAGCCTAAAGACCAGGCTGCCGGACCACATCCCAGAAAATTAAAAAAGCCTGGGGCGGGTGGGATGCGTTGTGGATCTCTCTGGACTACATTACTGACTTCTCTGCAAAAAGCTCTTTTAAGTCATTCATTACCTTTGATAATAAACAATAAACAGAATATGTTGTCATGTTGGCCTGTGTTTGCAGACATGAACTCTGTGAAGATACAGAAACTAGTAAAAATGTTTCTGTCTGTGGCGGGTGGCTGGAAAAGTGGAAGGTGGGGAGGGAGAGAGAAAGAATGAACTTCAAGCCATAATCCTGCTTGGTCAAAGTTCACAACACAAACAAGAAAACCTCTCCACGCAAGCCACCAGGAAATGAAACCTTCACCCAAACTGCTGGCCATAAACCACTTATCAATATAATGAGGACAAAACATTCTGAGGACCCCTCTAAACCCACAGGAGTACAATAACCCACATGTTAGTGAGCTCAAGGAGATCTCCAAGTCCCACCAGGTAGTGTGAAGAAATAAGCTGAGATTTCACGTATCTTAGGGTGTTCTGACACGGAGAGACCCCCATAATCCCTACAAAGCACTGCCCTGAGTCTGTCTCTGGACAGAGGCAAGGTTCCTTCATATAGAAGGAAGGGAAGTCTCTTATCTCGTAAGAACCAGAAAGAAATATGGAAGAGAAGAATACAGTAATGTTGCTCTGCCTCTGGTTTTCTAAGTGAACAAATACAAGTCCTATTAATGATCATGGAGACGGTTCTTTAAATTGTGGACTATCCAAGATCTCTGGCTTCCTTTGACTTTATTAGGAAATCAAGGGAGGCAAATGGATATTCTGGCAGAGTCCATTCAGGGAGGCATTTGCAAATGATGCCCAAATGGGGACTTGGGTTGGCCTATGGCATACTGGCCAGCTCCCTTTAGTAAAGCCCAGTGTTTCCTCAAGTGGGTATCCCACCAACACTGGTTCCCCAAGATGCTATCCTAAAAGAGGTTGCCAGGTCAAAAGAGCTTGGGGCATGTTACATAGCATACACGATATCTCCTGCTTTAAGAATACAAGGAAAGTGCCCATGACAGGATCTGAGAAGTCCTGCGGCAAGAAAAGAATTACAGCCCTGGCCAGGTAGCTCAGTTGGTTGGAGCATCGTCCCATACGCCAAAAGGTTGTAGGTTTGATTCCCGGTCAGGACACATACCTAGGCTGTGGGTTTGATCCCCAGCTGGGGTGTGTATGGGAGGCAAGTGATTGATGTTTCTCATATTCATGTTTCTCTCTAAAATCGATAAACATACCCTTGTTGAGAGGAAGGAGGGAAGGAAGGGAGGAAGGAGGGAAGGATGGACAGATTATCTTACTTCAGGGATGACCATGGAACTCTTCTTCCACTTTCAATCCCATTTGGGAAACACCAGCAAAAAAATGCCACACAAGATAACTGTCTTACCCTAAATTGTATATCAGAGAAAATGGCTCCTCTATCTAAAACCCTCAGCAGCCACAACCACTCTGAAGAGTCCAGGCCAGTGTCATGTGGCCCTTGCTGGCCTCTTGGATCTGGTCTTACACCACGTTCACTTTCATGCTTTCTCAAACAAACCACATTCTATTCTGACTCAAGGCCTTCCCACAAATGGTTCTTTCTGCCTGGAACCCACTCTTCCCCACCATCCCATGGCTGTTCTTTCTCATCTATCCACCTCAGTTCAAGATCAATGGATGTCTCTGCAAGGAGGCTCTTTCTGACTCCCTCTGACCTGCTGTCTTCCATGTCAGCTTTCTGGAACCAAACTACCTTTGGGTCCAAATCCTGGCTCTACATTAACATGCTGTGTGACTTTGTTTCTCAATTTCATTATCTGTAAAATGGAGATGAAATCAAAGACACCTGACAAAGTGATTTGTGAAAACTAAATATATTTAATAAATTGCCTGGCATATAGTAAGCTTTCAGTAACTGTTCATAATTAGTGTTTCTATTATCTCCCTTATGATAAGCTATCATCTATCTCTAGTTTCTGTTTATTGGTTTTTGTTTTTCCATCAACTAGAATGTGAGCTTCATGCCTGTGCCTGGAATCCCAGCACCCAGAACAAGGCATATTTGCTGAAAGAGTGAATGAATGCATGATAAGGGTCTTTTTCTCAGGGCTAGTCAAAAGCCAGAGTTTCACTTAGAGAAACATATCTTCATGAAATTAGTACCATAAGAAATAAAGAGGATGCAGCGCTGAGTCATTAGTCCCCCTCCCATCCCAGAGGTGGTGAGATGGGCACTCACTTCCACAGTTGCGCGTTCAGATGCTTCTCCACCATGAGGTTGAGAGCACAGCGAAGCCTGTTCCACCTGGAGTCAAACACATAATAGCCTCTTCCAATCAGCCGGCTCCCGAATGTGCAAAACTGAAAAAGAGAGCATGGGGGCCCATGTTTGCTAACTCGGACAGCAGCACACCCAGCAGGACCCTCTGTCCTTCAGGTATGGAGTTATCATGAAAGACAGCTTGCTCTGATTTACCACAGGCTGTGAAGCATGAGAGTGACAATGCCTGGCCCTGAGTTTCATGGAGAGAAGGGGAAAAGCATGAGATTTCCCAAGCACAGTACATGCTGCCTCTGGGGCACCCTGTGCTGAGCTGCCCTCATACCCTGACCGCGCCCCACGCATATGGGCAGGCCGAGGCCCCTGGCGCACCACCCTGCAGTGTCTCATCCCTGCTGCACGGGGAGGGTTGATGCGGAGTGTGGAACTTACAGATGCTGGCTGAGGATGATGACCTGAATAATGACAGTCCAGTTTTTCAACAGACTCTTCTTTGTCATCGCCTTCTCCCTCCTCACTGGATAACCGAGAAGCTGGCTCAGTGGCAGGCAGGGGAGGGTGTGGAGATTCATGGACTGGAGGAGGGTCAATGGGGGCACTCCCACCTTGCTGAGCAGGGCAGCCTGGAGGCCTTGGTGAGTAGAAAGTGCAGCACTGATCAGATAACATGTCTGGGAATCAGCTGCCTTAACTCAGATACAACAATGTATCCAAAACCACCTAGGGATCTGGGACCACCTCTAGCACTGGGCAAACCTGAGCCAGATGGCCCAGGAGTGAAGAATCCTCTCCCCTGAACTGCAGGATGTCAAATGCAGCTGTGTACCAGGTCTAGCCCAGGGAACTTATAACTAACTCTCCTTTCTACAGCCACTTGGGGGCTCAGATCCTCCTGGTCTCCCCAAAGGAAGGAAAATTTGAGAACCCTTTCTTTGATTCTTCTTCAAATTTCACCTGGTTTTGGGTTACTAAAACAATGGATGAGATTAACTGACAAAATGCTCTACAATAACCTAAGAGGGACAGGAGGTGATAAAATAACTAGGCAGCATTACTACTTTATGTGAAAAAGTGATCTGAGACAGCAATGTATTTTATTCTCCGTATACAAAGGCCTAGTGGTTCTAGAATGAAGCTTACTTTTTTATAGATGGAAAAACTTCAATGAGAAAACGGCCAAAGAAAGGACTTGCTAAGGAATCATGCCGGGGCCTGGCCACTCTCTGGAGAGCCTCCTGGACTGCTCTTTTACCGTGCTGCTCAGAATTGAGAGGGTTCATGTTGGAACAGGCTCAAGCTCACGCTTGGGTTTCCATGCAGGAGGCACTTCCACCCTTCACGTGACAATTTCAAGGATCAGACATGTGAGTGTAAAATGTGAGGCAATGGCAACACGGGTTTGCACATTCCTAAGTAGAAGCCCTTGCTGCCCACGGCCAACATTAGAGGCCTTGTTTTCTATGCCTTTCTCTTTTCCCTCCCTCAGGAAATTGGGTACAAAGTCCTTTACTTCAACTTGGTTAAGTACACAAGCACAGACATACACATATGCAGCCCACCAGCACTGTCTCTGAGGCACATGTATGGTAAGTTTGCAATAAAACACTCTGATCCATGGCTTAGTGCATGGCTAACATGCCTAATACATGTTTAGGCCAAAGTCATACATGAATGAATGAAAAAAATATGTTGATAAATCAATGCTGAATAAACTCAGGCTGAATGTCTGTCCCCAGCAAGGGATTGCCACTGCTGCACTTTGAAAGAAGCAAGACAAATGAATGCGAAATTGCTGCCAAAGCCATGGGAAATGTTCTAGTCACTAACGGGCAGGCAGGACCCAAGTGTCAGCCCTGCTCAGTGGGCTTAAGAGACACAGACCACTGAGCAGGAGCAGGGCAGATAATTCTAGCTTTATTCTGCTGCTAGCACTGGGCCAAGAGAGACCAACGATGAACTCAAAATTTTTTTTTTCCTTAGAGTAAACCCCAATTTAAAAACATCTCATCTTCTCATAGTGAGCCTGACATCATGACCACACTGGGGTTTTACTGTGTATATAATCTGTTCTCTGAATGCGGAAAGAGTTGGGAAACTCGGCTTACCTTGGAAGACTGGGGGTTTGAGGTTTAGGTTTACTAGCTACAAAAGGCTTTGATTCGGAAGGAATCACTCCATGAGAGTTTGGGTGTGGCTCCTGTGAAGTTCTAGGAGGGGCGGGATGCGGGTCCCTGAGAGGCTGCGTTGGTTGCTGAGAGTCCGGATGGCGAATCAATTCCTTTTCCCTGGTTTTGTTTTTGTGCTCGGCTAATAACACATCAAATCGTTTTCTTCTACCCTGGACAGCCCTCCGCTGGGTTAAGGAATGTGTCTGCAGACCAAAAAAATATAGAAACTGAGGTTATCTCAGTAATAATTTTTTCTGTCATTTATCCAAAAACACCATTCCCAATAAAAAAGCAATCTAGACCATAGTGGGCACAGTCAAAGGCTGCTCAACATATGATAAGCTAAAAAAGATGAGTATGATCTTTTTTCTTCAGCTAGAAGAAAGGCACATATCCCAGGTTCCACACATACAAGAGTTTGGTGATTTTTTTCTGCCAGAAGAAAGACAGAATATTTGCTGCGCCACTGGTATGTCACTGAGCAAAAACTGTAGAAGCATGCAGGTGCAACAGGAACAATTCCTTTACTGGGCTCTTATTAACTCCATTAGAAAAAATCCCTCTTTGTGTCATTCAGAGTTTTAAATGTTAAAGGGAAGAAACAATTATTCCACAAAATATGTATCAGAAAGTCTTTTAGTGGCTGTCAGAGAATGAAAACTAAACACAACTGTTTCTCTACACTGCAATGAAAATGCCATTTACTGAGAGAGAGTGGCTCAAAGCAACCCAGAGATAGGGACTGCTAAGGCCGAGTAAAGTCCTATAAGGCTGACAGGACAAGAGACATAAAAGCACAGTGAATCCGAAATATCAGTAAATTCATCCACATATTTCCTTCTCTCTCTTATGTTACAAACTACTGCAAATGATACTTCATGTGCATTCATGGCTCTATTCATTATACAAATGTGTTGTTCTACAGGTTTACATGTTTGCCAAACTTTAAGGGGTTTAAGAGGAATTAGGCCTCTATTGCTCTTTTGAAATTCAGTAACGACCTACCTCCTCCTTAGACACAATGCGAACTGTGTACACCCAGAATCTAATCTGGCACAGACAGATAAATGTGCTTAGGTTCTTTTTAAATTTTGACAATTTTCTTTAATATGTAATATATCTACAAGATAGTAATCTAAATGAAGACAAGGAACTATTTTGTTCAGTGTTATACCGGCAACTAGGACAACACCTGGCATTCAATCAATGCTTCAAACAAAAAGTATATAAAAATAATGGTCCTCCAACATGTGTCGAATGAACAAATGAATACATAACATCATTGGTACACATGTCTGTCTCTTCAGCCAGATTTAGAAGCCTCTCCTTATCTTTGAATGTTCCCTGGTGCTTAGCAGAGAAAAGCCAGGTGAAAAAAGTAGTCAGGGATGATTAATATTTTCCCAGCTCGGTTTGAAGAGTAAATAGTATTTCCACTGGGTGCTAAGGAGCCTTCCAAACACAAATCTGATGCTCCCAACCCTTATCAATACTCTGCCTAAGCTCACAGGATAAAGACTGACTGTGTAACTAGGCTTCTGAGCCACTTACCCACGCCCTCTGATCTTTTGGTATCAAGTGCCTCCTCCTTCTGTTCAGTCTTCTGGTTGTCTTTCAGATGCTAAGGTCTGCCCATTGCCAAAGGTATTTCCTCTCTCCCCCCCCCCCCCCCACTTTTTGCCCAGATAAATCATGTGGATTTCTGCCCCCGTTCTTGTGGCAAAGGAGGCTTCCCTGGCCCAGCCTATCCACTGAAGGCTGTTATAACACAGCCCTCTTTCCATTTTTCACTCATCATCTGTAACTTGACACTTGAGTGGATTATCAGATTAATCTCCACCTCTCTCATTAGACTGCAAGCCCCACAAGGTTAGGGGGACATGCCCTGATTTTGTTAAACCCTGGTATCCTCTGGCTTGTGAACTCAAAATCTATTTGCATGGATAGCACAGGACATTGGGCAGATGGGAAAACAAGGAGGGGACAGTGAGAATGGCAGGCAGACAACGGGGAACAAGAAATAGGAGTCGAAGCAAGCAGATGCCCTGACAGCAAAGAGAAGGGACAATGTTCTAAGTTGATGACAGGAGAGACCTGGGCAGTAAGGTGGGGGACATTCAGCAAGGCACTCAAGCATGTTTAGCCCACCACAGCTGAATAGATTCAGGCCACAGAGGCAGAAAAGGGTGAAGCACCAACAGGGCACAGGAAGAAAGGAAGGACATTCTATGAAAGGGCAGGTCTGCCAAGATGCTGCAATTTATGCCAGTTCTATGCTGAACTCATGACATGCCAGGGCTGAAGATATCTATTAATGTGATGACAAGATCAGCACCATACCACAGACAGTACTGACACCCTTAACACATGGAGGGCACACATGATTTCAAAAGGAAGGTGGGAGAAAAATGCAGGATCCACATCATGTCAGTTCACCATCAATAAAGGTTCAGGAAGAAGGCTCGTCAAACAAACCCCTGCAGATTCTGAGTTGATAGAGCTTTTTGGTTCACCAGTATGCCTCAGAGAGGATTAAAAGAAAGGATGCTGGAAAAAGAAAGCATTCATCATTGACCATAAGTATCATAACACTGAGAAACCTGTGTTACTGAGAGTCAGGTAGGCAGGAAGAAAGCACAGGGGATGGCAAACTACGATGATGATGTGCAGCAGGGCAAAGGCACGTCTTCACAAGTTCCTTAGGGGCGGCTAACGTGGACACAATCCTGCAGAGCTCAAATGGCTGTCTTCAAAGAACAACTACACACCAGTATACGTGTTTAATTATTGTATAAAACAAAATTTGTTCTGAGCTAAGAGTTTTTAACCTAGAGATTCAGGGGTGGGCCTGCAGTGGGAATGCCCAACAAATCCTGAAATACAATGCAAAATTCGAGATCAAAAGTTCAGTTTGGGATGGGTAAACTTTGGACATCTCAGTGGAAGTGTCAAAAAGTCGGGTTTAAAAAAAAAAAAAAGAATGTAAGATTCAGAATATACATGTGTTTACATACGTTTCTTCCTCAGGTATGAGGACTTGTGATTTTAAAAAAGTTAAGATACATTTAAAGATGCCCATGACCAACCCCTTTCCCCAAAGGATCAGAATCATTGTTGTAAGATAAAAATCTATGTAATAAATCAGAAATTTAAATAAAAAAAGAAAACACTAAGAAGTTACATTTCCCATTTCTGGGAATTTATAATATTCCTCCACTGTTTAGGGGTGGAGTGGAGCCTGAAGTCCTTTATTCAAACACAATTTTTGGTAAAATTTAAAATAATACCCTAACAATTTTATTAACTTTTAAAAGACTAATTTTTATAAGGTTTAACCCCTCCTTCAAACAAGGAGTTTTAAAGTACATACTTCAATGTAGTGATTCTTAATACTTTTAGAATTTTGCTGAAGGGTAGTTGGGGACACTCTCCAGAGAAATGCAAATAAACATACATATGTTCATTTATGCAGCAGGTGAGCTGACACATGGAAGCCACCCTACATCAACAACCCTTATTTTATAACGAACATTTTGTCTTCTTGTTATAAAAATGCCATTTAAAAGGAAACCTCAGGACAGAAAGAAGGATCATTACATTTTCTTAGTTTACATATAAATTAGACTGTATGTTACCTAATATTTTCAAAAAATTATTTTATTTTTTATAAAGAGGGGAAGGCAGGCAGAAAGAGAGGAAGAGAAACATCAATGTGAGAAACGTTGACTGGGTGCCTTCTGTAAGTGCCCCAACCGGGGGGAGAGCATGGAGGCCAAAACCCAGGCATGTGGGCTGATGGGAATTGAACTGGAGACCTCCTGGTTTGCAGGACAACACCCAACCAACTGAGCCATGCTGGCCAAGGCACCTAATATTAAAAAACAAAACAAAACAAAACAAAAAAAACCTAGAATAATAAGGCTATCTAAGATTCACAAAATATTGAAGTGGCTCTTTAAAATTTAAGAATCACAGATTATAAATACATTTTAAAACTGCTCATATATATTCAAAGGAAATTTCTGGACTTGCTCTAAGTCAGGATAATTTAAACATTAAAGGGTTGCCTCTTGTATTAAGTTTCTCTGAATAAACATTAAAAATCTTTGTAAACAACAGATTGATTAAGGAAGAACACTATTCCCCTGGATACAATACTGCTCGCTGGAAACAAAACCTCTCTGAAGATTGCCGTTTACAACAGACTTCATGTTTTCTAAATGTGAGGCTTTCTCATCAAAACCAAGTTATTCCTTCATTTATAAAATTCAGAACAATCCACAGATTCGATCCCTTCTGGGTTATGGACTTGGGAGCAATGCCATCTATCCCAGCTCCCTGAGCTTGCCAGGGCATTCACCTCTGTCCAGGAGGCAACCTACCTTGCATGTCAAAGACCGGGTGCAGGGCTTCTTGGTGTCGAGATCGATAACCCCACAGTGTATGTCAGGATCAAATTCTCTTTCTGTCAAAAGCACACAGACATTACAAAGGGCTCAACAAACACTCCCTTTTCTTATTTTGTAAATAAGCAAAGAGGAGAAATCTTAAAAACAGACAAATTATAACTTGAATAAAATTGACCACATTTATCAATAAATATAAACTGAACAATGTGTGAGTACTAAAAAATAAGCAGTGACATCACTAAGAGAGTGGGAATTACTGCTACTAGGTGACAGGAAATAGACTGTTAAAGTCAGCATTACTGCATTACTCCATTCAGAAATGCATCACTTGAAAGCTATTTTTACCTTACCCACATACCCATGCACTTTGAAACCAACAGTGAAAAGGTCAAGCATACTACTTAAGGAAATTCCTCCTAAAGATGAAGTTGACCAGTTTTAAAAAGAAGACTTAATGATAGCAGTACCTTTGCTCTCCTAAGAATGGCCAATTAAGAAAAAGAGAAGCACTAAGAGAAAATTAAAGTTACCTGATAATCTCTTATTTAAAAATTTTCTGTTACTAGAATTATCTTCAGACTTCTTTTCCAGAGTGGGTGGTGCAGGAAGCCCTTTGCCATTCAGAATTTGTCCAGGTGAAGGCAAGGTTGGCTTTGGTATTGAGGGGCAGTTAAGGCCAGGCTTGACTGAGGAACTCACAGTAGCAGGACAGGTTGGCCCCATCGCAGATTTCAGTAGTGTGCCATCCATCTTCGGATGAATCTTCTCCACTTTAACAGAGGGTGTCATGCTGTGGTAGGGGAAGCGAGAACACCAGTACCTAAGTGCCATGAGGCCCCAGTGAGCCAGAGGGATGGGAGAGAGCCTGGATCTATCTGTGCACTGCACAGAGCTAGGCTCCCAAAGGCACCTTATGAAAATTTGTTAGGACTACCCATAAAACTCAAGAAAGTACACACTTATTCAGTCCATAAGCCCTTTTGGTGAGGCAAAGAGCTTCAGAAACCACTACAGTTATCTGCTCTTTCATCATTCCAGAATGATCTTACACAGGAGCCTATAGGAGATATAGACCTGATACCCAATGTAATTCCTTCAAGCAGCAAAATATGGAAAGGTCTAAAAGGATGAAAGAACATTTGCAGGACCTGTAGAGAATGTCTCTGAGAACTGTTTTTAAAAAGGGCCCATCAAAACAAAGGAAACTGAGTGAGCAAAGAAAATAACATGGAATTAAAGAGTATTTCTAAGAAATGTCATTAAGGACTTACAAGAACTCAAATAAACCTAACAAGGTATCTCCAAAAAGAGGCTCTCTGTTTGTGTTAATGAATAAGAACATGTTTAATTAGTAAATGATGTGTTACTGAAGTGATAATTCTGTGTCCCTGAAAAAGGTTTCTAATATGGAAGCTTGAAATATTGGTGCCTGGTACACAGCTGGGGAGCACTAAATGAGTACCTGTGCCATAACCAAAGAACTGATTTCTCTTAGCATCTTACTGACACAATTACTTGGGTGGCAAATGTTGGTACAAAGCTAACAGTTGGCCTGGTCCCTCTCTAGAGCCCAGCTTCAAGTAAGATTTAGATTGATGAGGTTTTATAAACTCTGTTCAGTAGAGGCAGTGCTCTAACAGCTGTTAAGCTGGCAAGTGACTTACACGCTGTGCTGGCATTTTCTTTGGCTTTCAGACAGCTCTAGGAACGAAAGCCAAGATTGCTGTCCTTGCACTTCTGACAGATGAGCAGAGGCTGGGGGCTTAGCAACCAGGACAAACAGCCCCAAACAGCTGTACCTGAGACAGCCTGACAGAGAAAAGACACTGCAAGATGCCAGGGCTGCTCCCAGCTGGAGTGTCCCTGAGGAGCAGAGGGTGGGGAACGCTGCCCTGAGATTCGTCAGATTCTCAGACCTGGGACTGAGATGGGGCATACTCTGCAGAGGGAGGCAGGCCAGGGTAAAGCTGCTGCCAGGAAGGCTGAGGGATGCCGAGAAAAGGCAAGACATGCTTCTTTGGGAGGGCACGGTGGCTCCCTCATGTGACATAGAGGCCTGCCAATCTGCGGGTCCACTGTGGAAACTTGCTGAAGCCTCACCTGGCTGGCAGGTGCAAACTTTCCCAATCTTCCCTCATTGCCACAGTACGGTGATGTGAACCTAGGACTGGGGAGGAAGCACTGCTTCCCTATTTGCTCTGCAGGTCCCGGAAAATCTTGGTACAACATCTGGGAGTCTCTTCTCCTTTTATTCCTACTATTACCAACAGCAGCAGCAGAAGCACCAGCATCTACTTATTTACTTTCTCCTGTGGGCCAGACACTATGCCAGATACTTGGCTCTAATATATTAATCCTACTGTTCCCAATGATCCTGCATAATGGTTGTTATTTTTAGACTTTTAAGAAAAGCAGTGTCATGTCCAAGGCCGTACAGCCAGGAAGTGACAGAGTGGGGATTTGAACCCAGGATTTGAATAAGAGTTCCTTAGCGAAAGCTCCTCAACCTTTCTATACTGTCTTCTTATCTGGAAAAGGGGGGATAACAACAATATCTATTTCATAGGGTTGTCTTGGTAATTATATGACAATACATGCACAGAGATAAGCTTCAATAGGTGGTACACAATAAAGGAGCAATAAATATGTGTTATTCACCTTACAATTAATGCAACTACTACTTTGTAAAGTTGTCCAAGATATGATAGGGAAACAAAAAGGAACAACATATATTTAAATTTTCCCCAAAGTGGGCTCTCTTCCTCAGGATGCTAAGATACTCTCAAATGACTGGTATGCACAGCTCTTCTTGCACCAGTTAAGCATTAAGGATCCTCTTGGCCATACTCACATTCTAGCATGGGGGACTCTACTCTGCTGAATGGGATGCATTGGCCTGGTGTTCCCCCTGAGCTGCAATTTCTCTTTGGGTGATTTCAACAGCTTGGAACTTAATGAGGATGTGCTGAGAACACCTCCGCTGGCACAGCGGCTGCTTCCACCGGCACTGCTGCCTTTGCTTTTGGACAGAGAAGGGAAGAAGGAGAATACTGATGTGGGAGGAACCGCCAAAGAGGGCTTGCTGGATGAGCTATGTCTTCTTTCTGAAAAGGAAAACAAAGAAAAAGAAAAAAAGACACCATGTTTCAGGAATGTCTCCAGTGGAATCCTGGAAAAGTCCCCTGAAATACAACACATTTTAGATTCAAAGATGCCTCACTAAGTAAAAACATATATGGAATTCTGCAGCCTTCACAAATGGCTTATCTAGACCCCAGACTTACTTAGGATTCCAGGAACTGATCATTTTGCTGAGGAAACATTTCAGCATAAAGAGCTTTATAATTCATAGATAGCCATTAGGAAATTAAACAGCCATTCTAAACCCAAGAATATTGGGTTTTGGACATGAACCTCACTGGCTCCAACTTGTAGTCAGAGAGAAAAATTATTCATTCATCTGCAGAACTCTGCTAATTAACACCTTACTGAATTCATTCTTCCTTTCTAGCAAAGTACCTCTCCAATTTTCAAAATAGCAAAATGTTAAGACACATGTTGTGCCTTCATTTTTTTTCTGTCACTACCCACTAGCATATGACACCAAATAAGAATGTTTCTAGGGTTATCTTATCATTATTTAAGAATCTGTGCTGAAATTTTCCAGTGAATCATTTCACTCCCCCCTTTTTTAGTCATCTCACTCAACTGCAGATGGCATAGCTCCTGTTCACACCACGCAGATGCCAAAGGCACAAGACAAAAACACCACAGATAGCTGTGGCTGGTGTTTGTACCAGGAAGTAATGCATGCTTAAGTAGAAGCTACACAGGTATAACTGAAAATAAGTCTATCCCATGGAGAATCGGGTTTTCTGGGTAAGGTAATCCATATTAAATAAATCAAGAGAAGCTGAAGAATGTTACCATTGGAAACAGGTAAATTACTTAGTAACATTATCTACTTAAGTACCTTATGATGGTAGCTTAGTGCCTGCCTTCATTTAAACTTGTAATTTAAAATGACACATTTGCTTAACTCTAAGTTTTAAAATGTATGTGGTCCAACATTTACTTATCACAATATGGAAACTCCATGAGTATTTCAAAAATTAGGCATATCAGACTCAGTGACTATACACATCGCTTAAATGGTTTATTTCCAAAGATCTTTCTATGCCAGTCTTGAGCCTCTCTAAAGAGCTGTGATGACTTGTTCCCAGGACATCCGCTCAACAATGCTTTATGAGGTACTTAAGAACCTGCTCTACACCAGTATAAAATTATCATGCTATCTACAGTCAAAATTCAAACTCTCCAAGGTGACTGCACAAAGGCCACAACCAGGTTAGAGAGGCTAAATTGACAGTGATTTATGAGGGTCAGTTGCTCCTCACCCCTTTCTTGATAAGAACGTTGTGCATAAGAAAGTTTAATAAAATTATTAAACTTAAAATAACTTGTTTAATAATTTTCCAAATTTGACACCCAAGGTTTTTAAATTTAGTTTCTCTATCGTCTGTGATCCCAAGCACTCTGAATACCCTTCCAGGCATAAAGACTTGCCAGCCAGGACTGTAAACCTGTCTCCATTCTGCTGCCTGCCTCGAATGGTGAAGCTTCCCTAAGCCACAACTTAGTCCTCTTCCCTTGTAAGGCATGGGACAGTGCAGACCTTCAATTAAAATTGGCATGATCGACACAGCTTTTCCTGTGAGTAAGAATGATTTTTCAATTGGTCCTAGGCCAGTAAGTTCTCAATCTTGGCTACATATTGGCATAACTAAATGAGCTTAAAAAAATAGTGATACCTGAGTCCCGCTCTCAAGAGATTGTGATTGAACTGGTTTGGGGTGTGGCCTGGGCATCCAGACGCATACAAGCTCCCAGGGCAGCCAAGATTGAGCGCCTGCCTTAGACCAGGCTAATGCCTCAAACACCATTAACCACAACATCTGCATAGCACTGAGAACACTACTTGGCACACGGCACTATATTTCAGGGTTTGTTAAAGCTCACTGCCGCTACTGGTCCTCAACTAGTATTTTCAAACTTCTATCAACTGCAAACTATTTTCACTGCTCTTACCAAAGCCACATAAAATACTACTTTGTGCTCAACATTTTAATTTAAATGATCAACTCTACTGTTCCCTACTCCTCCTTAGTTTAATATTAACCAGTCTCTTATGAGGACATTATTGGGATTTTGGACAGGACAGTTTTCGTACAGGTAATTCCTAGTATTCCATCCTTTCATCAGAGCAGTGCCAGCCTCTGTGGCAGGGACAACCTGAAACTGCTCCCTAACCCATTTTCGGATGGCCCAGCAAATGGCACAATACCTCACTTGAGAGAGAGTTTTCCAAAACTGTAGTTAGTATCTATGAAACAACAGGTCTGGTAAGCTTGCTACACATATTTTTCTGGTATATAGATATAGATAGATATAGATATATCAGAGATTATATATATAGAATCTCGTGTATCCCAGTGGCAGTGAACTAAAGGAATACAATGTGGTATGCAAAGGGTGAAAAACCCTACCAGACCTTGGACTCTCAGGAAGTAATACTCCTTTCTATCCTCTGGGTATCAGAATTCTCAAGCCAAGTGTCTCAGGTAAATGTGATATATTTTCTCTTGATATCAAATGATGTAAATAAAATTATCATCTAATTAAATAAGTTCTACTACAATGCTTGTTTTGAGAACATAAACTTATTTCAAAGTCACTGATACACTAAAAAAACAATTTGAGCATAATGAAATCTTGCTTTTGCAAGTGACGGAAGCACTAGATGACTGCAGAAACCTATATGCAGCTGAATTGAACCCCATGGGAAACATAAAATTTTCCTCACATCCACTGGTCACCATGGATGTGAGGAGTCACATTCATCTACATCTAGTGCTACAACCACCCACTGATTGCAGAGCACCGTCCTCTCACCAGCACACAACAGCTCACAAGCTTGCAATCCTCCCAACACCTACTTCTAGAAGTAAATGTCAGGTCATTTTCAAGGTAAACTGCCATATTTATTCTAGTATTTATGTATTTTTTAACCATTTAATCTATGTTAAAGCTGTATTCCTATTTTTTGTTAGGTTCCTATTTTTTTCTGTGTGTCACTGAAGTTTTTTTTTTTCCTTTCCCTTTACACCCTCACCAGAGGATATGCTTATTGACTTGAGGGGGTGGGGGGGGGGGAGAGAGAGACATCAATGTGAGAGAGAAACATCGATTGGTTGCCTCCCACATGTGCCCTGACCAGTATGGAACCTTTTGGTGTATGGGACACCACTCCAACCAATTCACCCAGCCAGGGCTCACTGAATTAATTTTTGAGTGTTGTGTCCATAACCCAATTTTATCAGTGAGTCTGATGTGGTTTTTAGTGCAGAATTCTGCATAGTGTAGTACTTTTTAAGGAACGTGTGTTGTGTTATAGCATAACTGATCGTAATGCCAAGCTTGTCCTTTCAACTTTCTATTCCTATCATAGTCCACTCTCCCCATTTTCTTCAGTTAATGTTTTCTTAGTTAATTCTTTTCTTGTTTATTAATTCCTGAAATGGGATTTTGCACTACAAAATCGAGATTCAAAGCTTCCTAACATTAAAAGTCAGCTGATATATAAATAACATTTCCAAAAAATTGTATTTTCTATTCAACAGTAAAAGCTATTTAAAAACGGAGAATGACAATGTATCATGTGAAATTCTTTCATTCACTAAAACTTGAAACAGGCACGCGCTTGCGCTCGCTTGCTCGCTCTCTAAGATTCTGGCTGCAAAGTGCCAGCTCAAATCCTTCTCATGTTGCTGAAGTGAGTTGTTCCTTCACATCACAGTCTGGTAACTTATCCTCTGGAAAGGCAGCATCTGGTTTTCCCTTTATGAGAAAGCAAAGAGGAAAAACCTAATTCAGTTATAGTTGAGTTGGATTCTTCTCACTGTTTTCACTGTGGGCCTTTATTTTTCATAAGATTTTGAACAGTGCATGTTCCAAGATCAAAAGTGAAATGGGTAAGTTATGGGTGGGGTTAGGGACCTTACATTAAGTGGACAAACTGGTGGCCAGGTGCTAAGCATAACTACACTGTGGTTTGGTGAGAAATCAAAGTTGAATTTCCAAAGCACTCCTTTCTCTAGGGTGTGGAACAGGCCCAGAGAAAGCACACCCTTGTCCCTGAATGAGTAGGGCACTTTGAATGACTCCAGCAAAAGGGAGACCAACAAACACACAGATACAGAGACAGACAGACAAGAGGAAGAGAAAGATACATGGGTGTGTGTCGGGGGCAAGGAAGACTTGGTAGACAGACAGATGTGAAGATAGAGAAAGAGACAGCAAGATATGGATGCATCGGGCTTTCTTTCTTTCCTCTTGTGGCTTGAATATGTGACACCACTGAAGGGAAGGGCAGGATACTGGGGAGAGGGGAAAGCACAGCTTTCTTTGAGCCTTCCAAAGTGGAAAACAAGCACAAATACTGAGACTGTAATTTAGGAATCATGCTGAGATTTAAATATATATAAAAATATATACATATATATAAATGCATGTGCGCACACACGCACAGAAGTATTGACACCCAAGTACAAACCAGAAAGGAACTCAAACCAAATACTTAGGTCTTTTTAAGTCAAAAATAGATAATGCTTTGAGAATAACTAAAAATAATTTATAATGCACAACTGTGAAAGTTAGGGTGCAAAAATAAAAAGCAGTCTAAGCAAACTTTAACTTCAAACCATTCATGCTTGAAAAATATCTAGAAGACTATATGTCCAACCTTTTCAAAGAGGCAGAGTTCTGATGCAATCCCAGGAAAGCTGACTCCAGCACTCAGGCTAAAACCACACTACAATCTATCTGCCCTTAGGTGGCATAATAGCAAGCCTTTGTGTATGGTCCAAAGGCAGAATGGAAGGAAGGGTGAAGGTGAGAGGGTTAGATTACGTATCAGTAAGAAGCCCATCTTCCCAACTGCTCAGCAAAAGCAGGCTAACTGTTAGCACAAAACAGTGCATAGGCTGAAAATACTACAAGGTCAAGGCTGAACATACAACAGAGTCAAGATGGAATTTTGGTAAACTTGGGGTGAAGATCCTGAATCTGTTTAAGGAAAACCCAGGATTTCACCTTTCTATTTTGGAAGGCGCTATCCTAAAGATTAGCTATGATTGTCAGCCAGTATAGTTTGTTCGTTTCTCTCTCTCTCTCTTTTTTTTTTTTTGCGCTCAGGGGGGTCATAAAACATCAAAGATGATTTGAAGAGTAAATTTCGGTAGAAAGTGCCAGTAGTGCTGGTCTGACTTGGCTAAAAAAGACTCACCTTACAAAGTTCTGAGATAACTATGTTCTATAAAGAACCACCAGTAGGAGCAGGAAATACCTCTTCTATAGGGTTAGGCTGGCCCCTATCAATCAACACAATTATGCATGCTTCTCTAGTCCTGACTGCCTTTTCAACAGAGGTTCAGGGCTGTTGTGCATAGTCTGGATGTGGAATGATTGAGTAACTAACCAGCCTGAATAGAATACAAAGTAAAATAAAAATACTTTTTTATAGGTCACCTGAAAGGGCAGGAACTTTGGAGCCACGTGAGTTCACATTCTTTCTTATTCTGCCACTTACTAACTTGGTGACCCTAGACAATGAACCGACTCCACCTACCTTGGCAGCCTCTTCATCCGTCAAGCCTACCTTGCAGGGCTATTGGGGATTAAATGACAGAGTTGTAAAGCCTGCATCCCAAGACTGATTATGGACCAGGTACTGGGAACTCAATAGAGAGTAAGACAGATGCCCCCTACTAGTTCAGGTGATGCCAGTTACAGACTTAAGTGAGAAAGTCCTGCTGATTATCAAAGCAGGCAGAAATCACTTAAGAACAAACCAAATCCACTTTACTCTAAGTTATCTTAACCAATGTGATACAGATTTAGTTCATATGTCAGTCCAGGAAGATACTAAATTCTTCTCAGATAAGAGCTCAGAGGAATGACTCCTAGAATTCATTTTTAATAAATTCACATGAACCAAAAAGGATGCTCATTCAAGATAAAATTATTTTATAAATAAAAGTTGGCTAATTTTCTTGACAGAGTTGAGTCACTCAGGAAGAATTGTAGGTGAAATGGAAAAAAGTGAAGATCAAGTTTATGAATCTCCAAGGGTAGAAATTTTAGGCAGATTATCAAAGTAATGATTACTAAAGCTCACAAATGTTTCTCTAAATAAAAGTTGCACTTTTGGATGGATTCGATCAGGAAAGGTTAAACAGGTGCATACTTTGTAAGGAAAGGCCTAATGAGAAATACCAATCCACACTTCAAGGAATGTATGATTTCATGGGGTCTATGAGGTCCCCCCTAAGACTCTACACTAAGACTCTACAATTGCCCCCATTTACTTATTTTTTTGAAGATTTTATTTATTTTTATTTTTAGAGAGAGGGAAAAGGAAGGGGAAAGGGAGAAAAACATCAGTGTGTGGTTGCCTCTAGCGCACCCCCTACGAGGACCTCGCCTGCAATCCAGGCATGTGTCCTGACTGGGAATCAAACCAGCAACCCTTTGGTCCACAGGCCTGCACTCAATCCACTGAGCTTTACCAGCCAGGGCACAATTGCTCCCACTTACAAGGATTTTTAACAATCAAGCTACCCAGGGCCATAAGATGTAAAACACAGGTAAACATGTACAAGTCCTTTGTCTAGGCATAGCAAGTAACAATTACATACACCAAAACGCTCAGTTTAGAAACTCTGGGTCATTCACTAAGCAAGCCCTTCACAAAATTAAATTGTTTATTTTGATATCCAGGTTAAAAATAACTGCAATGTGCTATTAGAGAGCTTCCAGTTAACCCAAACTGTCATACTTCATTCTCAGGACGCCAAACACAATTCATGAGATAGATATCAATTGGCATCACCTGTCTTTCATAAGGACTATTACCCTCCAAGAAACATCCCAGATCAGGACCTGAGGCAGATTATAAATTAGGACTGAAGAAACATATTTTAAATCCCAAAACTTCTTCCTTACATAACTACTTTGCCCCACATTAGTGTTTTCTCTAAACTTTAGAGATTCAAAATGGAATCACATTCCAGATCTTTTATTGTATCTGCACATTATCTAGACTATTATTTACTTAATATACAGGGTCTGGCACAAATAACACTCCCTCTTTTTTTAAAACAAATCATAAGCATGTAATTCTGTAACATAGCAATCTCACACTCAAGCACACCACAGGACATTTTAGGTGAAATGATCAAATTGCTGTTCATCTTCTGTGACACATTCACGTACCCACCAACCACACTCAGGTTGGCGTTACTTCTGCCACATCCTGAATTTTTCAAAATTCAGTGGCTGAAGGCATACCTAATTTAGCATTTATGAGCAATATCTATTAAAAAGGACTTTGGGTTTGATATAGTAATATTTTTTCCTAGTAACTGTTAAAAAATACTTAGTATGCCACTTAAAATCACACCATGGACTATGCATGGGCATAAAGCATTTAATAATGTCTTCTCACGACTTTCGCTGTCAGATTTTCCCTATATATCAGGGGTCCCCCAACCCCTGGGCTGCACAGCAGGATGTGATCCTCAGGTGAGCAAGCGAAGCTTCATCTGTATTTACAGTTGCTGCCCAGTGCTCACATTACCACCTGAGCTCCACCTCCTGTCAGATCAGCAGGGGCACTAGCTTCTCATAGGACCATGAACCCTACTGTGAACTGTGCATGCGAGGGATCTAGGTTGTGTGCTCCTTATGAAAATCTAATGCCTGGTGATCTGAGGTGAAGCTGAGGTGCTGATGCTTGCACTGGGGAATGGCTGCAAATACAGATTATGATTAGAAGAGCGGTTTGACTGCAGATTAAATTAACTGCTTGAAGACTCATATCAAAACCTTATTACTGGCAAGTGACAAGCTGAATCTGGTGGCAGGCTATAAAGCCATCCCCCCTACCCCAGTCCTTGGGAAAACTGTCTTCCACAAAACTGGTCCCTGGTGCCAAAAGGTTGGGGATGGCTGCTATGTATGTTCTTCCTCTTTTCTAAAAGCACTGTTGTGTCCTGACCAGCAAATGTGGTACGACTCCACTTCTTGTTGTTTTCACATACTTTTTAAATCCTAAGTCTGTTTTTTCTTCAATCCAATTTCTTGAGGATCCCCAGGCACATGATTAGTAGTCTTATGCTAAAAAGTAAGTAAATCGTTGGGGCTGTCCCTGGAATATTCCAATTTCAAGTTGGGGAATCCGGAGCTTTTCTCTAAAATGCAGTGTCTCAAAGGACAATTAGCCAAAATTGGAGCCGGAGGCAGCCACAGAGTATGCTTAGGTGTGTCACAAACAGCACCGGAAAACAGCGAGGAAGAAAGTTTTTACTGCAAAGCATTTGGCATCATTTCCACTACAGAGATTTAACTGAAAAGGATGATTTCAACACTGGCTGCTCTAACAAATTAGTCTCCAACTGCAACTTCTGTCAGCTGCATTTCACCTCCCCCCAACGCAGAGGTGTTTTTAAATTAAAGCATAAAGGAAAGCACAGAAAAGAGTCATTTATAGCACTTGGGTCACTTGAAACAACTTTTAGCCAAAGGTCTATAATCAAATTACCAAGCTCTTCGAGTCAGGGCTTTATGACAGAAATAAAGCCCACTAAAGTACTCCAGGTCTCTGGACATTTCCACATCTTTGGGCAGGGTGCACTGCAGCACCCCATTCACAGGGCCGGCAGCATGAAAGAGAACAGATCACAAAGGGCAGATTACAAGGGAGAGAGACTCCTGTGGGGGAAGGGACTGGCGTCAATGGACTGTAAATAATGTTGCTAAGAAAGGAGCAGAAAAATGGCAACCTCAAATAATCCTCTTGCCAGGAATTCTTCCCATGGGGACTGTTCTTTCTGGACTTTGCTTTCAAGTATGTGAGAAATATGAAAAACTTACCGACTATCTGGGGGTACCCCTCCCCTGCCATCTTAACTTGTAGCTAGCTCTTCGCAAAGATTTTTAAAATGGCTTTTTAAAAAATCCAAATACTTCATTAAAGAAAATGAAATGAGGGGTTCTCAATGGTGTAACAGCCGATCACCTCAGTTTTAAGTATAACATCATTTCTTCACAATCATGGTCATAAGACAGCTTGTTTCAAAGAAAACTGGTCTGAGTAAGCAGTTCATTTCCGTAAGGGGGCCCTTCCTATGCTCCTGCAACCCTCCCTGTTCAAGGTAGAGACTCTGAACTGAAGGTTATCAGGGGGGATCTCAGACGCACACCCGTTTTTAGAGAAAGTACCTTTGGGGAAAAGGCTGCTGTTGCCTTGAGCAAACACAGCCACTGCTATATGGATCATAGAACCACCTCTGGGCTCTACTATCACCATTTCTGGCTATGGGATACCATGAAATTCTGGCTTACACGTCTATTTTGTTAAAGGTTATATGGACCTCTCTCTGCTGTCTTCCAGAAGCAGTGACACCCAAGTGATACTGACAGAGTTCAGCAAGCGATCACCTGCCTGAAAGAAGTACTATGTCACTGAGTGATGCACACAGGTCTCAGGGTTCACTCCTGTCTCCCTCCCACCCCATCATGGACTTGAAACGCTGTTTGTATTCCTCAGATAGCAATATAGGAGATGAAAAAAAAAGCCAAAATAAAGAATCCACAGGTTTCCAGCTACTTTTTGATTTAATCTTTTATCTGTTAGGGGGAAAAAAAGCACCCTATTTATCATGTTAAGTTCAGCCTCCTAGTTTGTTAGACCGTCAACATACTCTTTACAGAGCATCTCTGTAGTCGATTTTGGATCTAGGTCATAGTTTTTCCCGAATGAAAAATACAAAGGTAGCATCAAAATGCAAGAGAATTAAGAAAAACAGTATGTCTTTACCACTCCAATCCAATTTCTGAAAGGGGAGTGGGAGGGAGAGTTAAAGGAACCTAATAAAAATCAAATTAGAGGCCTATTTTTATTTTTTCATTTTTATTTTTTTAATGAAAACGTCTGTGTAGGAACCCCCTAAGGGAGTACTGTTTTCCCAGGCTGCAAATTTGCAGCAAGTCCAAGGTACAATGGGATCAGAGCCCCATCTGTGGCCAACTGCTGCACTGAGGCTGTCACATCCTTATTGCTATGTCCCACTGGTTTTCTATCCTTTTCATTTCATTTCATTCTGGATGGGAGGAGGGATGGTGGAGAGAAGACTGTGAACATGGAATGATAACAAAACCCTCAAACTCAGAACAATCCAAAAATGCCTCCTTCATTAAGCATGTTAGTAAGAGTGATTCATTACCTAACAATGCTGCTGTCTTTAATGAGTTTGCAGCACGTATAAATTTTTTTCTGAGGAGAAACAGTATCTGCCCCACCTATAGGCTGTGGCTATAAACAAATAAAGACCAAAAGCAATACTCAAATATGAAACCAGAAATGGCAAAACTAAAATGACCTGACAACAGGTAAGAGCTTTTAGAAAAATCAATTTTAGGGAATTAACAGCAATTTGATTAAAGGTTTAAGATCTGTTTAACTTCCTTGAAACTGGTAAGCTAAATTTCAACCCCAATTAAAACCTTCTCATCAAGCTCATTACTGCAGAAGGCATGAAATGTGAATCTAGTGAAAAGTACAGTACTCAACCATCAATCACCTCACTTCCTGCTTTCAGACAGAGGCATGAAATAGTTAAGGTAACTTTGTGAACAACCTCCCAACCCACCCAAGAAGAATCAGCTTAGCTGTACTGTCTACCTTAATAACAACTGAAAAAAAATTGTCCTTTCTGGCAGTCAGTCAATAATTATATTTTTATACACTCAATTCAAGTTACTGAATGACTTCCCCGGGTTGCTGTTTGTATTTTGAAGTTGTTTTTCCTCTCAACATAGTGTTCTGTTAGAAACTTTGCTGTGGATATGAAGTATCAAACAAAAGAGCTTTCAGGCACTTTCTTACCGGAAACAGTATGAACTGCCTGTCATGAAACCTCACCACAAGTGAGATAAAAAACAAACAGTTAAAGAATATTACAACGTTCCTCCATTTTTAGAACGACGTAAGCAACGCTCTCTCCCTGTTTTGAGATACAGGAACTGTTGGTGCAAACCTCAGCATTTTGTTGGAGTTAATAGCAAACTCAACTCCCGTCTGCATTTGAACTTTGGCCAGATCACTCAAATGACATTTCAGAATGGCTCCTGTGGACGGCAGCAGCAGCTAATCCCTTCTGTGGCAATTCCCCTCTCCGCAGAGCTCACCCTCTCCACCACTTCAGCAGCACAGCGCTTTGAGCTTGTGGGCAGGACAGGACAAATACCAGGAGGGAAGAGGCCTGTACGAACTCTTCTAGCTCGCTCTGCTTGGTTCTGTGTAATGTTAGTAAAGACCTAACTCACCGTCTGTTGTAGGCTCATCCAGAACTGGGCCCCGAGCCAAGCCCAGCCTCTGAAAACTGCCTTGGAAAACTTACCCACCGGAGCTTTCAGCCCTGGTGCGGAAGAAGGGCTGTTCTGGAGAAGCTTCTTGTTACCTTCCATTCACATAATTTGGTTGTGCTTAATTGCACACTTGCTACTGAAGGCTTCCATCATGATTTGGGTCTGCCCACCAAGTTAAAATATGCTCCATGTTTGGTCTTATGTAACATTTGCTACTACTGTAAAAAGCACTTGAATTACAAAGGTCCTGGCAGATCAACAGAAAACAAGGGGTGGAGTCTAATTTCATCTAATATGGTCATACAAGGAAGGCGTCCTGGCTGGTGTAAATTAATCCTTTTACTTGAAAGGCAACTTGCCATACTGGGAAAGATGAAATTTGTAAATTTAACCTGCTAAAACGAATTATTCATACTCTGGTTTTCTGAATACCTTTAAACAATCACTGCTATTACCAGATATATTAGAAAATCCAGGATTCATTATAAAGTCTCCATAGACTTAGAAGTTTAAAGTTACACATTTCTATAAATATCAGCAAGCTCTCCTTCACATTTTATTTCCTCATGATCTATACTTTAAAAAAATAAAAGTCTGTCACATCTAGGCACACCTTTCTTTGTAAATATAGTCACAAAAATATGAACCCACTTTCTGTGCATATTCACAAAATATGTCTAATTTCAGAAGAATATACATCTGATTGTCCAGAGTCTCAATCACTGAATGACTGACAAAAGCTGACTACCTTTTTATGTTCATAATCCAAAAACTCCTCTAAGTGGCTCTTTGTAAACAATGTCTTCATGGTTTAGCTGTTTCCCTACCTCAGCCTTTTACACTCCCTACATCATTACCTCCACCATTATCATTCACCAAATCTTACTGTCAGGCATGGAAAAAAGAAAGCCGATGGATCTGAATTTTATGATAATAAAGGCTGTACATAAAAATAAGATTCAGATGTCAGAATGAACACTTTTACATGTCCAAAGGGTGTGTCTGTGTGTGTGGGAGGGGGGTTCGTTTAGAGAATCCCATCAGCCCATGCAGAATATCTGGCAACAAGATACAGATTACACATAAAAAAAATTCAGCCTGGAAGGGGTGGGAAAGAGTCATGAGACATAGGAAATGGTTTCTATTAGACCAGATAAAAATTCTAAATTGACTAAAACAAAAGAATAATAGCCACACTGCTTTATTTTCACAGTAAGCACTCAGATTCTAACCACTAGAGCAATATTAAGATCCAGAGGATTTTTTGAAGCATAATTTTTTTTCCTTAGATTTTTTTACAGGCACATTGAAAGAAACAAAACTATGCTGGTCCTTAAAAGACAACAAATGAACACAAGGAAAGAGCCATCAACAGGTCTTAGAATGACAGGATGAGCAAATCTATCAAAAGTTAAATAGCAAAAAATAAGAATTTTAATTCACTGAAGGTTTTCTTAAACTTGTAGGGAAAAAAAAATCCTTTGCTGTATTAGTCACTGAATCCACCTGCCTCCTTAGTGGACAACCGTGGAGTCTCCTTGATGGCATCAAATGCAGAACAGAAGTGAGATGAGAGGATGCTTCTAGCCTAGACCTCAGTTCTATACCACCATATCCGCCAGGTCGGACACTGGCTTCCTTGCCAGTTTCCCAGCACTGATGCTTGACTCTCTAATGTCCCCTTTTGTAGAGGGTGACAGTACAGAGGGCAAAACAATCATCACGAGAACCAGCCAATCCATCATAATTCAGGGAATCCATGACAAAAACCAGGGTGAATTTCAGCAAATGTTTTTAAATATTACAAACATGTCTACATTTAATTTCATATATAACCAAGAGAGAAACAAATTTATTTCTAAGACCTACATCAAAAAAAGAGATGAATGATAGTGTACTCCAAGAAATTATAATTTTGTACAATATACACAAATATACAAAAACTAGGCACAGAGCTCAAATAAATCTTTTAAACATATGCATACATTGCTCTCAATGCCCTGAGTAAAATGTTTAAGCAGATACAGCTCTGTTCTACTTGAAAAGCAATGTTATTATTTTCTTCAACCCATTTCCAATATCTTATCCGAACAAAGTTTCTACTGATATTAAATCCCCCGATGATGGCCCATATTAAGGGTCTAGGTCTGCAGGCACGGTCAGATTTGTTATTTCTTATGAAAGAATAAACATACTATAGATTAAAATAACATTTAAATAGAGTAACATCCATGCCTTACAGACCAAAAATTATAGTAATGGCTAAGGTGTGGCTGGTGTGCACTCATCAGTTTTACTCTGGTTGCACAAAGGGAGTCCTGAACTGACACAAATTCTTCTGTGAATTAACCTTTGCAGCAAATGGCAGACCTGTCCCTGCAGCTACGAGGGCCCAGGGCACAGGCTCAGGGCAGCCAGCACGCAGTCTCAGCACTTTTGGCTCACTGGCCTTGGGCCGGGGACTTCAGTTCCTTGGGGCCTGTGTCCTCCCTCCCCTGAGAAGTACTAAGACCGCCTCCGCCTACAGGGCTGTGTGAGGAATAAGAAAGGTAAACACACGGAACACAGTGCCCAGCACATCCTAAATGCTTAGAAACAAGGAAATTGGATGGTGGACATTACATTAAGAAATGAAGAGTAAGAGAAAGAGAGTGGTTTTGATCAGAGAAATTAGTGAAGTCCTCAACAAATCTTGGGATTTCCTAAGTCAAATCTGTGAGAAGTCAGCAGAGATGTTGCTTGGTGTTCTGCAGGGCAACAAGCAGTTGGGAAATACTGTTTCTGTCACTGGCGGTAGGCAGTTCTCCAGTTTACAGGAGCACAACATGTCTCCACTACCTCCACTTCACTGCCTCAGCAGGCCGGGCAACTTATAATTGGCCTTAATTGGCACTTACAGGAGCTTTAACATTCCTTACCTGCTGCCAGGGAGCACTTGAAAGGGGGAGAAAGTATTTTCAAACTTAGAAATACCAAGCAATTCATTTAGCTGTGGACCTGGAAGCCTGCTGTCCTCAATCAGATTAGCTTCAACCAAGAAATGTTGCTATATTATTATCCACTGCTCATTAGTCCTCACCCCAGATGAGGAGAGGTGGAACACGGAATGGAAATGGGGATAATTTACCTTGGGGGCTAAGAGCCCCTAGCAGCCTTCCTCTGACCTTTCCGTGGATGGCTCCTTCAGGGCTCAGCCTCACTTCATGTATGTGTCCCCTTTCAACTGTTCCAATAGTTCAAAGGCAGGCAAATAAAGTATAACCTCATGGCCAGATTTATAGAGGCCATAATATATAATAATAATAATAATAATCATCACCACCACCACCACCACCACCACCACCACCTCAGCCTAGTCATTATTTGATACACAAAGTGAACACTGTTAAAAGGTAACCAATCACATCAAATGTAAGGAGGATAATGAGATCCAAAATAAAACTGACAATAGTTTTTCACCGGGACTTCAATTAATCTCACCAAAAATTGTTATCCTTTAGGAGACTACACATGTTGCAGAGAGAAATACCAGCCTAACAGAACTAGATTTCCTCCCTGAAGGTAAATCCCACAGAGAATGATAGAAATTTTCCATAGATGCTAGGAAACGTGCTTGTAATTGTTTAAATCAATATCTTTAAAAACCACCACTCATTTTGGAAGATCTTTTTGCCTGATGTCACTAATATCAGTCAAACTCAGAAGATATGTGCTACTCTGGTAACACAAAAAGTTTTAACTTGTTAGAGAAATTTATTTCAAAGTCAGATTACAATTAATCACATTTGTGTATGTGTGTCTGTTTGTAAAATGATCTAAGAGGCTTTAGAAAATGAAATGGAAACTTAAAAAAATAAAGTGCCTATTCCTGCTGGTGATACTTTCATACATGGCTAGTAGGGACATAAAGTATTATAGCCTTTAGGGAAACAATCTAGTAGCAGCTATTAACAATGTAAATAAATGCCATTTCTGATCCAGGAATCCTTTCTTGTGACTCTATCGCAGAGAAACAAAACTACCAGAGTTAAGGACAGATAGTGGGGTAGTTACTGCTGCTTTGTTCACAAAGGCATAAAACAGGAGACACAGTTAACCTCCACAGAGAGCCTGGCTGAGGAAGCTCCCTTCCATTTCACACCTTAGAACAGGAAGTTAGCATTAAAAAGAGGGAATTAGTGTTCTCCTGGGATGTGAAAGTGTTTCAAATGTGCTACCACTGAGTAGAAAAGATGCAGAAGCATGCATAACAGGACCCATTTTTGGGTACAAATATGATCCAAGGGTCCTGCTAATGAAACATGGGGCTATACGTGCCTATATAGAGTTATGAACATGAGAAAAAATATGGAAGGATGTCTACTAAGTTATGTACAACACTGTACTACATTACATAGATGGCTTAATGTAAAAGGGACTGTTACAGTTGGAGAAGGTGGGGAGGCAGAAAGAAACAATGAAGTAAGAAATAAGGAGGCTTAACTGAAAATAGCATGGTTGAAATTATTCCATTTCTGTATCCATGTAAAAATATTTGCTGGGTATATATATTTCATATATTCATGTGCCAATCAAAAAACCCATAGAGAAAGTGATTTAACAAGGTTTTGTTATGAAAAATGCCCTTGCTAGGTAGTTCAGTTGGTTAGAGTGTCGTCACGATATGCCAAGGTTGTGGGTTTGATCTCCAGTCAGGGCACATACAAGAAGCAACCAATGAATGCATAAATAATTGGAACAATAAATCAATGTTTTTCTCTTTCTCTAAAATCAATAAATTTTAAAAAATGGACTGTGAAGGGAGCTGAAAAAATTTAAAAGTATGAAATCCTGGTATTCCATCAAATAATTTACCCTGTTTAAGACACCCGTTTCACTTGTTTGGCTAAGCAAACTGAGATTCAATGAGCACAGCTGAGAACAGTAATAGCTACACTGGTGAAACATCTTAACTTTAAAAAGCTCACTACAAATCTAATATTAGGAATTCTAACTTCTAATAATATCAAGCATAAGAAACAATGAAACATATTTCATTCTCAAATTAATTTTTGATCCTAGGACTACAAATCAAGAACTCTATAGTGTGTGTGGGTTTACTGTTTGTACTAGGTTGGCCAAAAAGTTCGTTTAGTTTTTTCCATAAAATAAAAGACACAATTTTCATTTTCAGAAATAACTTTATTGATTTGGATATTTTGAGTATGTCAGCTACCTCCTGCTATTGGCTGCCCGTGGGCAAAGGCCAGAGGTGCTGCTAAATATCTTCCAATGCATAAGACAACCCCACAGCAAAGAATTACTTGGCTAAAATGTCAATAGTACCAAGAAACTTCACAAACTACTTTTGACACGTTCCATCAGTCACAGCACCTTCTCCACATACCTACCGCACAATCCTTTTTTGCATTTCAGTTGCATTTTTACCTTTCTTGAAGTAATAAAGCATAATATTCAGAAAATTTGCATTTTTTTCTTCCGTCCTCAATATTAAAATGGCTACACAAAAATTCACCAATTTTGAAAATTTTCTGAAAATGCATGCTGATATGACAGCTGTCATAATACAATCTAACAAAATTGTTTTGAATAAGTTAAAGACAACTAAGCACTATTAGAAACATCGTATGGAAAAAACTAAAACTTTTTGGCCAACCGATTATTTTAACTTAAAGTATGACAATTACCGTCCTTGATCGATCGATCGATCTATCTCTAACTTTCAGACACACAAGAAGAAAAGATATACACTTTCTTTGAAGTTCAATTTGAGAACTGTTGTCTTAAAAAACAAAATGTAGAAGTAAACCTAAAATTGGGATTTTTATACACACAATCTGGAATCAGGAAGGAAATAGCTAAATTTAGCCACTGCCCCCTTGCCCCAAACCAGTGTTTTTGATGGGCCTGGACTATAATATGCATGAGAGGAATTATCCCAGCCAGGAAGTAGGTACTACAGCAAAAGGAAGTGATAAAAATTCCCTCTTCAGATTCTCTGTAAGATCACAGCTTTAAAAGGGTTGAAAAAGCAGATGTAAATGGATCTTAACCAGTCAACATACAAATTAGTCTTGTGAAATGACTGTCAGGAAAAACATCTTTTAGCAAATATAACCAAAATAGGGGTTTATATCCTAAAATGTCCCCTTTAAAACCCGAAGCACAGCCACCCTCATAATTTCTGTATGTAGCAGACAATCAAGAGCAGCACTGGTGGATATTAACAATTTATTTATTGATAGTGCTGGAAACTCACATTTTCACTGTCTCATCCTGGTGACACAAATCACAAGTTGCAGTAGTTCATTAAATCATAGTCATCCTAACCTGAAGGGCAATTATGACTGGTCTCCATGTGGAGAACCAATACGCTGAAGTATTGACAGAAAATTCCCAAAGGAGAATGGTCTTTGAAACACTCTGTGCAACAATGCAACACTGAAAATCTAAAAGCCCACCAACAGGGGACTGGTTAAATTAATTTAAATACATTAATAAAGTGGAATAATAGGCAGTTTTCAAAAGGAAGTAGACTAATATACATTAACATGAAAAAATAAGACAGATTATTAAGCTTAAAAAGTATATTTATAATAAACCTAATTTTGCATATGTGTGAGGGAACAAAAAGTATGCAGCCAAATAAACTGTTTTGCTCAGGTTTAGAATGCTTCCAGGAGTACATGCCAAAATGTACCCCTGAAAAGAAAGGTGGAGAAGCTTATTCATTCTGATTACATATTTATTCTCTTTTTGGTTATTTTTTTTGCAATGTATATTACTACTATTAATAAAAAATACATTTTTAAAAGATTTTATTTATTTTGAGAGAGATGGGAAGGGAGGGAAGAAGAGGGGGAGAGAAATATCAATGTGTGGTTGCTTCTCATGTGCCCCTAACTGAGGACCTGTCCTGCAACCCAGGCATGTGCCCTGACTGGGAATCGAACCCTGCAACCCTTTGGTTTATAGGCTGGTGCACAATCCACTGAGCCACATCAGCCAGGACTGTTTTTGGTTTTTTAATCAGTAAGTTTTTGCTACCCAGATGAGAACATCAGAAGTCCCAGAAAAGTGTACACATTTTCTTTTGTTTTCTAGCTTATACTGTTTCACTACAAAAATACAACAAACAAACAAAAAACCCCAAAAGAATAAGTGATCCCAAAGTTTGGCATCTCTGTAGTAATTATCTTCTACCCCTACAATCTTTAGAAAATGTCTACAGACTAAATATAATACATCAAGGCCTCAGTACACCTCATTAAAAACAACAGACCCATATACAAATTGAAAGAACAAACCCATGATCCACAAGCAAAGTAAATTCATCTAGTTGCTTAAGCCAAAACCCCATGAGTCATTCCTCATCCTTTCTTTTCCCATGTTGCTCTCCCCTAAGTTCAGCAGCAGGCCCTGGCTTTCTAATTCCCTGCAGATACCTATTTCATCCACACCTTTCAGCCTCTACTGTTACAGTCTTAAGCTTTCTCTTCTGATCCAGTTGTCACCGGACTAGTGCTGTTACAACCCTTCAATTGGTCTCCCTGTTTCCAATCTTGCCCCCTTTGTTCCACAGACCAACCTGAACCAGATCAAGATGCTTCCTTGCTCAAAGCCCTCCAGTGATTTTCGCCTTGCTTGCATGGTCCAATCCTGATTCCTTTAGTCGCTTGCAGGGCCTGAAACCCTCTGGCCCTAGCCCCTCTTTCTCCAACCTCAACCTGAACCCCTCTCCTCCTTGCACACTGCTTTCCCACCTCTTCGCTCGCCTTTCTGCCAAATGCATTTCCCCCTTGGGATCTTTGGACTCTTCTCTATGTGGAACACTGGTCCTCCAGATGTTCAAATGGCCAGCTCTTTTTCATCACTGGGTTTAAATATCAACTTCTCAGAGTGGCTTTCTTTGCCTAGCCTTATCTAAAATGTCACCACAGCCATCCTTTTTCACATTATTCTTAGCATTTATCACTACTTGAAATAATTTTATTTTACATGATTCTTTCTCGCTCCACCCTCCCTAAACAGAATATAAGCTACATGAAATCAAAGACACTGCTTTTCTAGTTCAGTAGAAAGCAATGCCTATAATAGACAGCAGGTAACAATAAATACTTGTTAAATATATGAACAGCACCACTGTCAGTTTATTTTTCAAAAAACCTCAAACACAGACATTGATAAAGGTACAGATTTCAGTATGAGGAAAAAAATCAACACATTTTATAACTAAAACTGAAAATGTTGCTCATACAAATGGCAAAAATAACACCATTTAAAGATGCCTACTTATTATATAATAGAAAAAAATTGTATTAGCACTATTTGGTTTATGGCAAAGAAAAATGGAATTCATGGCATTTATTTTACATCACGCTATTCAGTGACAAGAAACTTTAGGTCAAATGGTCAACTGGCAATTTCTTTCAAGAGTTAAACTAATGTCCACCTTGACATGGTTCACGTTTTGATATGCCTGCTCTGGTTACCTCCCTTCCCCGGCTCAGCCCCCCGCTGCTGGTGAAAGGCCTGGCATATGTCTCTGAAGCAAAAGAGCCAAGTATTTTTTTGGCTTTCCAACAAGTTTCAATTTTTATACTGACTTCCGAAATAAATATGCCAACCAATTCTCTAAAGAAGCTATGAAATGTCACGAGGCTGGAACAAAAAGAGAAATTTAGCTTTGGCTAGCTACTATGATTTAGGGTTAAATAAAGTAGAACAGTCTGAAGAGAAATCCAAGGACTGTGCTAAATCAAATACCTACCTACTATCATTACGTCTTTGAATTACTAAATGTCCTCTCTGAGGCAATAGGTTTAAAATGCTGACCCAGATACTCTAAGCAAAATTAAAATTCTACCTGAGCTAGAACATGTCACTAATGATAGGTCTGTGACAGGTGAAGTTCATTACATCTTTTCTGGGTTTTCTTTTAACTCCAGACATCCGTATTATATGCAAGAGAAACAGACATAGGTAGTTAGAAAATCTGGCCTGGTACATTTTATCTGTGTGAAAGAAATTTAATTTAGGAGTTTGATCTATAAACTTGGAATGAAACTATCCTTTTAGTGTGTCCGTAAGAACAGGAAATGAGGTAATACACGCAAAATGTTTTGTAAATCTTCAAATGCTACTAAAAATTATCATTAGTCTATGGACTTTTAAATGAATGCCAATATTAACTATCACTGATGTTTCAGAGTATAAAGTATCTAGATTATAAAAATTTAGTAGCCAAATTTAGCTAGCACACTGGAGAGAAAAAAAGAAACGTTTTTCTTTGTCCCCAAAGTTACTTAATAGCCAAATAAAATAACTCATTCAAAATACCTGAAGATGTTACTCTATGTCTAGGTCAATCAAATGGCAAAAAACGGGGGGAGTTAGTTATTAAACAGCAAAACTTCTGCTTTTTGATGTATATTAATTACAGGATGGCAATCACTGGTCACAACTATGTGAAGTGTCAACAATGGTCACCTGCATTTTTTGTCAGAACTGGCCCACTGGATCTTACAGAGTAAGGTTCATTTTGCTCTTATACTAATGTTCTTTGAAACCAATTAATTAGCTTAAAAAAGTATGAGTAATTTCTATTTACTTATCCTCTGGTTAAAAGGGTATTAAAAAAATAGAATTTATGCAAGTGCAGAAAGCTTTAAGATCACAGCAGTGTGTCACAACATTATGGAAAAGTTGTATTTGTGACATCCCTCTGTGAGCAGAGGTCTGAGAGGGGCAGATATTTTTACAGAGGCTAGACTCACATGCCACTGACAGCAACTGGTAGGAAATCAATACATAAAATCAATTGATAAATGGCAAGAGGTGTTTATTTGTATTCCTTTTGCAGATCAATATGAGATTCGCAAATTCTGTTTCCCAGGTATGGCATTTGCTAGGGTTAGGATTGAGCTCAGTAGATAGCCCCCTAAATATAAGAGGAAACCAAATCCAACAGCTTTAGCTGGTGTTTCCCAAAACATGGAGTAACTATTACTCCCCAACATTAATTACAGTAAATTGCAAGTGAAAATTTACTTCCTTTCCAAATCTCTTTCAATTCTTCTGATAACATTATACTACCATGTGGGTAACACATGCCTACACCCTGCTATCTCCTTTTCAACAAAGGCAACGAGCCTAGGACTCAGAGCTGGCACTGGCAAGAGCATCAAAGAATTTAATCATCTTTTCACTGTATTTATTTTTATACTTAACATCCAGGGCAAACAACATTAATTTTCCCACTGATGATTCTAGTACGGTTTTTTCCTTTGGTAAAAGATTTATTTAAATATAAGTGATTTGATTGAAAGAAAAAATATTAAGTAGAATTAAGTAAGCAAATCAAAAAGATGGAACACAATTGATTAAAACTGGAAAAAGGTGGTAGAGGCACATGTGACTATGGAGACCTTGCTCTGGGACTCAGAGCTTAGCCAAGAGGTGAACGAGTGGGTCAGCCTAACTAATCTGAGGCAAAATACCTCAACGGCTGATATTTGAGTTGCATTTCAATTGGTTAACAAGAGATTCTAAGTATGGCACCTGTTGGAGCTGAATTAACATCAATCATTTTTTTCACCTAGATAAAGAGCACCCTATGTCTGCATAAGGTAGGGTGAGAGAGATTAATGTGTTATTCATAAACAAACTCAAAGAGAAGCAGCAGAGCACAGAGCAGTGCAAGGTTATCAGAATCACCTGGGAAGCTCTTTGACCACAGAACACCCTCAAGTCATCTGCTAGTCCTACCTATTCAGAGTCACGGTAAATGTATCTGAATAGGACTACAAATTTTATGCTAGTCAGTAGCCAGTTTAGGACGAACACATTTAATACTAACTGATCAATTGAGATTCCCAACTTAGTAAACAACTTAAAAAACTGTTTCTAGCCCTAGGAAATTTACCATCTCAGTCATCCTCCATACTAAAAGTTTTAGAGACAATTAATGTGACATTTCCAGCACATAACATAAAGTTAAAAATCAATTTAATAAAATAGCACCTCCTTTTGTGCCACTCTTGCTAGACTCAACAAATCTCTGAATGCAGGCCTGTGCCAGTCAATATACCAGGCACTGGGAACACAGTGCAGCACAGGATGTACCCGAGCAAGCTTGTGGTTCTCAGTAAGCCTCAAGAGCAGTTTAGAATGCAGATTCCTGAGTCCTATTCTTGGACATTCCCAGCCAGCTGGTAAATCTGGAAGGTCCCTAGGAAGTGGTCCACTTAAATATACCCATTTTGGTCAGAAGCACAGCAGGTTTGGGATCCATCAATTCAGATTACTGTTTGTTCTTTTTTTTTATTATTTTTTAATTTATTTTTAAGTATATCTTATTGATTATGCCATTACAGTTGTACCACTGTTTCTCTCCTCTTTATCGCCTTCTACCTTGCACCTCCTTCCCTCCAGCATTTCCCCCCGGCCCTTAGTTCATGTTCATGGGTTGTGCGTATGAGTTCTTTGGCTTCTCCATTTCCCATACCATTCTTAGCCTCCCCCTGTCTATTATGTACCCACCCATTATACTTCTTATTCCCTGCACCTTTCCTCCCCCTCCCCTCTCTGCTAATAACTCTCCATGGGGTCTTCATTTTTGTGATTCTGATCCTATTTTAGTTGTTTGTTTAGGTTGCTTTTCTTTTATTAAGGTTCAGTTGTTGATAATTGTGAGTTAGTTGTCATTTTACTGTTCATAGTTTTTGATCTTTTTCTTAGATAAGTCCCTTTAACATTTCATATAATAAGGGCTTCCTGATGATGAACTCCTTTAACTTTACCTTATCCGGGAAGCACTTGATCTGCCCTTCCATTCTAAATGAGAGCTTTGCTGTATAAAGTAATTTAAGTCGTAGGTCCTTGTCTTTCATGCCTTTGGATACCTCTTGCCAGCCCCTTTTTGCCGGTAAAGTTTCTTTTGAGAAATTGGCTGATAGTCTTTTGAGAACTCCTTTGTAGGTAACTCTCTCCTTTCCCCTTGCTGCTTTTAAGATTCTCTCCTTATCTTTATTTATTTTTTAGATTTATTTATTTTTAGAAAGAGGAGAAGGGTAGAAGAAAGGGAGAGAAACGTCAATGTGCAGTTGCCTCTCACACTCCCCAGCCAAGTGCCCTGCCTGGGAACTGAATCAGTGATTCTTCAGTTCGCAGGCTGGCACTCAATCCACTGAGCCAAAAGCCAGTGCTCTCCTTATCTTTAATCTTGGGTAATTTAATTATGATGTGGCTTGGTGTATTTCTCCGTGGATCCAACTTCTTTGGGACTCTGTGAGCTTCCTAGACTTGCATGTCTAGTTCCTTTGCAAATTTAGGGAAGTCCTCCTTCATTATTTGTTCAAGTAAGTTTTCAATTTCTTGCTCTTCCTCTTCTCCTTCTGGCACCCCTATGATTCAGATATTGGAACGTTTAAAGTTGTCCCAGAGGTTCCTAAGTCTCTCCTCATTTTTTTGGATTCTTGCTTTTTCATTCTGTTCTGTCTGAATGTTTATTTTTTCCTTTTGTTCCAAACTGTTGACCTGAGTCCCAGTTTCCTTCCCTTCACTGTTGGTTACCTGTATATTTTTCTTTACTTCACTTTGTATATCCTTCACTTCTTCCTTTATTTTGCAGCCATACTCAATCATTTCTATGAGCATCCTGATTACCAGTGTTTTGAACTCTGTATCTGATATGTTGACTACCTCCTCATTGCTTAGTTTTTTCCCTAGACTTTTGCTCTGTTCTTTCATTTGATTCATATTTCTTTGTCTCAGTGCACCTGTAAGGGGTGGAGCCTTAGGTATTCACCAGGGCAGAGCAATTCACATTGCTGCAATGTGGCTCAGTATGTGGGTGTCAGAGAGGGAACAATACTGCTTGCTTGGCTCTTGCCCTGCTTTCAGGCAGGTCCTTTGCTTCCCACCAGCAGATTGTGCCTTTCAGGTGCTGATTCCTGGATGGGTGGGCTTGTGTATGTTGTAGGATCCTGTGGGCCCCTCCAATGGACTCTCCTGTGAGACCAGGAGTTTCTTCTGCTGCTACAACCTCCACAGGTTTTTAAGCCAGAGGTTTTAAGGCTAGTTTCCCACACTGGAACCCTGGCTGCACAGTCTGACTCACTCCCCAGTTGTTCCCCCGGGTTGTCCGCGTGTGAATGTGGGGTATCCTGGTTGGCCAGCCACCGTCTTGTCCACCCAGTTGGCCAGCCGCTGCCTTGTTGTGCATCCTCATCACCCTGTTCCTGTCTCTGCCCCTCCTACCAGTCTGGATCAATGTTTCTTCTTCAACTCCTTGTTTGCTGGACTTCCATAGAGTTTGATTTCCTGGCAGTTCTGGTTGTTCTTTTGTTTTTAAATTGGTTGTCACCCTTCTTTTGGTTGTGCAAGGAAGCGAAGAGTATCTACCTATGCCTTCATATTGGTTGGAAGACAGATTAATGTATTTTTAAATCTACAATTAGCAGTAAGTAACATTTTGCTCTTTAAAAATACTGAGTAACTTTAAGAGAAATATGAGGTGCGCTGGACTATTTCAAAATATTAAAACACCACCAGGAAAGCATGGTATAACTATGCAGTTTCCAAGAAAGAAAGCAATCTATACTATAAAAGCAATCAGACTATATGAAACTGGAAATGCCAAAATGACTCTAGGTACTACCAACCATTGTTTACATTGAAATCCTGGTTAACTGTTAATTCCCAAAAAGGGAGCTTAGCTAGCAAAAAGTTCACAGCCTCCTTCTCTGGCTAAGTAAGCTGCTCACCAATTCAGAATGTTACCACCAACATAAACTGGTTCACCAGCCTTGTGGCCATGGTAGCTTCCTTCCTTGTGCTAGCAGCAGTGGTTTTGAAGTAGCTGCCTGTTGGATTTTATAGCAACTGTTCATTTCTTCATAAAAGTCAAGGATGAATATTAGCAATACATGAATTCAGAGAAAAATGCCCACACATTCTGACCAATTTCATCAAAGATTAGAAAGTAAAATGGGTTCTTCTTAATACAGTAAAAACAGACTGCTCAGGAAGATTTCTGAATTTGAAAACCTTTTCTTGGTGTTAACTTTGGAGAGCAAATGAGTAAGAATGCAACTACAACAAAAAAAATAATGTGTTCCCAAACTACTTTTTTACTGTTATAACCCCTGTCCCCAAAGACAGAAGAGACCACTGGCAGCCTCGGGAATGGTTCTTGGTTCTGGGGAGCATGTCCACCTCTCCTTCAGGTGAGTAAAGTGTCACTCTCAAACCACTCGAGAGCCACATGATGCCTCCCTCTACTCCACACGTTGTCCCCAACCCCTCAGACCTATCCATCTCCAAAACCTTCTGTTTATTCCATCAGCCCTCTCCTTGGCTTCTTCCTCAAGGATGGAACTCCTTCTATATTTCCCAGCTGAATCCTGCACTTGGCCATCATCTTTCTGCCAAGGACTCTCCTCTCTCTTACAACATTAATATTTCCTTTGCCACTAGAAGGATCGAAGTGACCCACTCAGTGGCTTTATCAATCACAAGTTCTGAGTAGCCACAGAAGGCATTTCAATGTGTGAATCTCGAATTTATATCTTCTCATTTACATATTTGAAGTTACCACAATTCCTTTGTCATTTGACAAGCATCTTATTAGAATACACTGTGTGTATTAGTTACTGGTAGAGAAAAAGAGTAGAAAAAGGATTTTAAGACGCTAACCCCCACTCCCCGACTATACCTTGATGTTTTAAGAGAGACAGAGGAAGATAAAGAAAATCATCTCTATAAAATGTGCTGCAATAACTGTGTGAATGTCTGTGGAAGACAAGACCAAGAAGTCCCCTTTCTGTCTAAGGAAGTCCTGGAAGAGGCCTATACCTTTAAGCAAACCTTGACCTGAACTGCAGTTTTCACTCCTTCTTTCCCCCTTCACTCCCAGTGCACTCTTCCAATCAATCCCCACGGACCACTAAGTCACATCACTCTGGCGCTAAAAAACCTGTAAAAGGTCCCACTGACACATCAAGGCCAGAAGTGTCTCATGAGCACTGAGGCTCTCTGAGCTAGTCCCAGCCTCCTTTTGCAGATAGCTCTTGCACACATGGGTACATCAGCTCCTGCCGATGGAGACTCACGCAGTACATTCTAGACAGCCTGGAATTTTCTGCTTCTGCACTTGCTCATGTCACCCCAGCTTCCAACCAGCGGCCACCAAATATGGCTATTAAGTGCACAAACCATGTGGCTGTATGAGGCAGCCCTATCTGTCCCCATCAAAATACTTCCCACTTTAGGGCAATATAGGTGATTTTATAAAAGTATTTCCCACATTTTGCACAATGCACAAGTATTATATATCTAAAAACGAAGGGGAAAATGCACATGGGAAAAAGAATGCATTCTACTCTTCAGGATAGCCTACTGTGAAGACTCTTAAGAAGCCTTCTCTGAATTACTCAACAAGAAGCGATCTGTGCTCCTCTTTATTCTTAAGACCGTGGACTGTTCTATGACTTTAGACATGTACTTTCCTGTATCCACATAACAACTGTATTTTTATCTCTCTCTCTCATACCTATTGTGTGTCAGGCATTGTATAAGGAATTTTATCCATGTTGTTTCATTTAATACTCACCAGAAACCTATAAGGTTGCTATTACCATTCCCACATTATAACAAAGAAAACTGACGTTGGAAAACTTGCTGAAAGCAAAGAACTAACCTATGGTTCTTAAAAGTTTATATTTAAGTCCAGTCTTCTCTAATTTCAAAATCCTAATTCCAAAATTCATAGCAATTGACAATATCTTCTTTGTCTTTGTACTCTCTGTACCTACCCCAGGACCTCATTCAGAAGCAGAACCTCAAAGAACCTTCTTATGATTACGTAAAAGATTCCTTGGGAAAAATGGTGGGATGTAGATCAGGGAATGACTCTTAAAACAACTGCTGTCCTGACAGCAAGCTCTGCAGGTTCTAGCTTTACAATATATCTTAAAGCTATGCTGTCCTCGCAGCTCCACTGCCCTACCTAAGCCTTATTCTATTATCATCATCTCCTGCCTCTGACTACTCTCCCTGCTTCTACTCTTCTTCCACAGTGTATAAGTGAGATGGGCCTGTGTCACTCCCTTACATAAATTCTGTAATAGCCCATAAGCTTCTTCTTACTCTGGCCTAGAAGGCTTTGCATGATCAGGGTCCCTGCCTACAAGGCCAGACTTCTCTGGTTTCTAGTTCCTTTTACTAAGTACCCTCCAGCCACACTGGCCTTCGTCAGGTCTGTGCACCAGCTCTTGCTTCTATATTGAATGCTCTGACTTGAGATGGTCACAAGGGTGGCTCCCTTCTCATCACTTAGGGCTCAGGTCACCAGGGTCATCTCCTCAGGGGCTTTACCTAAACACTGTGTACAGAAGGACCCCACCACTATTCTCTGTCTCAATCTTGCGTAGTGGTAATGAGGAAAATGAGGGAACAACTTGCAGTTACTTTTAAAATGTTTCTAGTTAGGTTTGCCTATTTTTCCAGCTAGATTTTAAACTCCATGGAGGTAGGAATCATAATACAAGGTGTGTATTAAAATACTTCTGAGTTTTTATTGAACCAAACTGTGTATAAAACTAAGCCACATGATCAGAATGTTATTATAAACATGTTAGGAGCATTATGGTAATACAGGAGAACTCATTTGCATACTTCCATGACTAAACACCTAGATGAGACTGAAGATCTACTGAGATGAAACTTCAGGAGACTGAAGCCCAGGGGTGGCTCAGATTCATGAAATCCCTGAAGTCACAATGTATCATTTTAAGTACATGTGCAATTTTGATAGGGAAGATGTCATAGCTGTAACACACTCACAAATGAGAACATGCTATCAAAATAGATTTAGAACTACTAAACTTGGAAGTTTCAAAATTACATTTCCTTAAAAAAAAAAAAAAAAAAAAAAAAAGCCGTGTCTCCATATTGTGTGTGTATTGTACTTTACCTGACACTAAATTCCCAACCAACCTCAGGATCTATAAGGAAACAAACCTTTTACTATACTGATGCAGTATTTCAAAAGAGATTTTATAAAATACATTTTCCCTAATATCCATAAAAATTGGAAAATGCACATCACTTTCAATAAAATTCAGAAAATATCCAACATCTAACAGGCGTTAACCCATTCAATGAACTGAAAAGCCTACTTCCTGACAGGGGAAGGGATACCATATCCTACCTGGGCTGTCCCTGGCCTCCCGTTTAATCCTGCATTACCTTCTATCCTCTAATAATGACTTTTAAATGATTAAGCACTTACCATAATGTGATTGAAATGCCTGCGGTTTGACGACCTGATTACAATCATTACACACCACCAAGTAGAAATCATCGTGGGCTGGACAGAGACCAAATATTGGCATGTCTGCAACAAAGAAAGGAAGCATCACTCACTCACCTGGTTCTGATCAATATGAAACCATTTTGGGTGACCATACTTTCTAAAGAAGCTGTCTTAAGATAAAGTGCACCAGGAAAAATGTTACTCCAGTTTAAAAGTAACTGATGTGGCATACCATGACTATTAAGAGAGAAATCAAATCAGGAATACAAAAGCACTGCAACAAAGTATTAAAATAAAAAGCACCCAAAATCATTAGTATGAGATAAAACTGACAAATATGTTGAAATGCAAATAATTAATACATTGTACAATAAAGCAATTTTAGATGAACTCTACCAATGGTTACGGGGAAAAATTTGCGACTGTATAAAATGCTTAACAATTCACAAAGCTGTACCATCTATTGGTTTTATCTGTTTAACAATGCATTCTATTCCAGCCATCTGGTCTCTGAGCTCTACAAACAGTTAAGAAAGGAAGCAGAGATTTCACTAAAGAGTAAAATTGCTGGTTTCATCGGCATGCAATACAAAGAAAATTATTTTTATACTTTTTTAAGGTTGCAATAACCTCTAGTCCTTTTGATTACATACTTGATGCCACTAGAAAGACGGAACGTCAGTACAAACATGGCATTTCATACAATATGTTAATCTAAATGCAGTTACTAGAAGGTAAGATATAAGTTGGATTTTTTTTTTACAGTAAGAAGTTTAAACTTAAGACATGTGAAACTCAATTATCTTCATATACATGAAAAATGAAAGTAACTTAATTAACAACAATATAGGGAACAGGGCTAACAGTTCAGATCCGGAATCTAAATCTTTTAAATATTTCAAAATTGATGATTTTAAACAACTATTTTATACTATATGCACTATTTAGAATATGTGCAATGAATGGATAGTTAGCACATTTTAATTAGGCAAATATTTTAGTAGACCAAGTACAAAGGGGGCAAAAAGATCTACAAAACTGATCAGCATCTGTTTTCTTTCAGTTAAGACTTAGTTTCACACTTTCTCCAGCTTGGGTGATCTTGATATTAAAGGAAAAAGCAAATGTCCCAAGGTGATGTAATATGATAATCTCTAAAATAAAATTACTGATCTAATACCTCCATGTGGCTATAGCTCAGATTTTCTTGACCACTTTCTACCACCCTGAATTGCACAGCTATCAATCTGAAATATACCAGCAACCAACATGATTCTGGTATGCAGTGGCAGCATTCACTTCAATGGCTTGGTTTTTGGTCCCTTGAAGAGTAAAGGAATATGATTTCTAGAAATTCATTCCAGATTCCAACCCCAATAATTTGAAATGCCAGGGCTGACACCTTTGGCTGCAGGAACTGATTAGACAACATAAGTGTAGCAGACTGTTGCTTCTGTGACTAAGACTAATAATTTAATAAAAAATAAGAGTCAAGCAATGTGTTATTTTCTTTGAAAGCATGCCCATGCAATGGTCAACATTTTCCATGGCTATAGTTTCTTGACATGACAGTTTATTTTTAAAAATAAAAATTCAAAGTAGTTTACCTTAAGTTCCATATACCCCTGTGCTAAATGCCTCTGATACAGGACAATTAAGAAGGAAAATCTGACTTACAAAAATGGAACAACTGAAATGTCTATAAATATCAAATCACCAGTCTCATTAATAATAATAACTTAGTTTTATTAATAAATAGTAGTTAAAACAGTATTAAACCATGTAATCTCAGTGTAGATCTAGGCCTCTGTGATATGCTAGTTTGTGTAGTTTACCACAGTACTCAATGTCAAACAATGCTGTTTAAAATATATCCCTTTGCCAAATACCACTACTCATTTAGAAAAAAGGCAATTTTTATAAAAATGAAAAACTGAACCAAGCCTTTCAGGTCATAGGAATTCAACTGGCCACAATAATGATTATGTAGAAAATTGTTATGTTTTGCTCTGATTCCTTTGGTCCTTTTGTTAGACTCAGAAACACAAATAAAACTAAGAGGGTAGGAGTCATTCTGTAAAGGACAAGGAATCTACGCTTCCGTAAAAAGCTCAACTTCCTCATAACTTCAGGTCATTTGCAACTGATGACAGTAATAACGATAACCATAATTGTAAAACAGTACAACGGTAGCATTTACTGAGAGACTACTTAGCCAGGCCCTGTGCTAAGCACTTTTTATGTTTTATCCTCGAATATAATCCTAATTTTACTGATGGACATGTGAACCTGTCTAATATCACCCAGCAAGAAAGTACAAACAGGATGCATTCTCGGGTTTGCACTACCTGTGAGCTCAGTTCTTAATCTCTGACTATCACACCACATCTCCCTAAAAAGCCTGTATGTGTGCACACATGCGCACACACACAAAATCCCTGGGGAAAGGAACATGAGGTACTTATGTCTCGTCCATGCTACCCTATGAAATTGAGCTCTGGTTAAAAAAATCTAAAGCAAATTTAGTTTTAGCTTTCTAAATTCTTTACTTTCAGATATCCCTATTTGGAAGTAAGCTAGAAGATATAAAATGATTAAAATAAGATGTCTTCAGGAAGAAAAAAAATAGTTCTATATACTTTTTCTGCACTGGGACATTCCAGAGGCCTTAGCAACAGCAAGAGAGTGTGGAATGTTGTGGCAACAGAGAAAATGAAATAATTTTGGTGAGATACAGTGTATGTTTCTGAGTATTTTTAAAGCATAAATTCATAATCAGCCCATCTATAAATTAACATGGATCTTGCTCAAATGCAAGGAGGGTAAAATGCTTGATTTACTACTGAAAACAAAATAGAATTGATAAAAACAAGTTCCTACTAAGTTAAAAAAAACCTTACATAATACACTTTAAATATACAACTTAAACCATTATATACTTCAAAATAATAAAAAGTTTTAAAATTGTACTTGACCCCATGGTCTCTGTACTAATTTAAAAGAATAGGCTTTATTGTGTGTAAGCCCTAAATCTTCCTCAGGATTGAGATCACCCCACCCCTCCAATCAGCAAGTGGCTCAGCACCCACATCTAGGCCATCATGTACTTTGTAAACCCCAGGCCTGCATATTAGGAAGAATTGGGTTTAAGCACATGGATACATGCAGAACCCCCACAATCACATGCAGAATGAAGGCCCTCTTCCTGAAATTAGACACTGAACAGGAGCAAATATATTCAGTTGTTTGGTGTTGCTATGTCTATTTTGAGGATTGTGTCCATTGACAAAACTTGAGTGTTGTAGTAAAGCATCTCACATTTGCAATACTCTGGGTTGTCACCCTTCTACCATGCTCCCAAACTTGTGTACATGCCAATGACTCTCACATTTCTGTCTCTATCCCAGATGGCTTCCCAAGCTCTGTCTAGACTCACATATCCAATTGCCTCCTAAACACTGCCATCTGTATGTCTTCTATACATCTCACAGGGAACTTCACTTTCCACCCTGCCTTGCACCCCACCCTCCCAAACCCTTCCCACTTTCAGTAAATAATACTATTCATCACCTCAACTGTTCAACCTAAAAACCCGTATGTCATGTATGACTTCTCTTTCCCTTATCATATCCAGGCGACCAGAAGGTCTGGTCATCTCTACTGCAAAACCTCTGTCCACTTCTCTCCATTATCTAAGCCACCACTGAACAGCCTGTGATCAACACCTTTCCAATGGACTATGGAAGAAGTCACCCAGGTAGCCTACAATCCCTTCCACATAGCTGACAGAGTGATTCTTTGAAGTTCTCTAACAAATCATGCCTCTTAAATTTCTCCAGTGGCTTCTTTCTCTCGGAGTAAAATCCCAGCCTTTCCCATACCAAGGTCCCGCCAGATGTTTGTCTATCTCCCTCTGCCTCTCTGTTCACTTATTCCCTGCTTCTCTCTCCTTAGTTCGCTCACTCTGCTCCAGGCACACTGACCTCTCCATTATCTTCTTAGACCCATAAATCTCTTTTGGAGCTAGGTTCTGCCCCTGTACTCTTCACAAGGTGCTTGATGCATTCTCACACACCCGGTCTCTGGCTCAGCTGTCATTTCTTCAAAGGGTTGTTCCTTTCCCCTCCTCAATTAGTTACTCTGTGTCACAGGTATTTCAAGCAAAGTGGCTAACAGTATAGGCCACTCTCTATTATCCTGAACACAATGTGACCTTGGACAAGTTCTGCAACCTCTTCGACATTTTCAGTCTCTTCATTTGTCAAATGGTGAAGATCACAGTACCTAATTCACCGGGCACTTCACAGGGCAGACAGATTAAGAGAATTAATTCATACAAAGCCATAGAACCTCCTAGGAACAGCTCAATTTCCCCACCATAACCGGTAAGATTGCGGGGGAGGGGGGCAGTCATGCACCCTCACTGTATTGCTGAGGAAACTAAAGTAAACACACATTGAGATCTGACAAGCTATTTAGTGGCAGAGTCAAGATTTGAACCCAGATCTACTGGGCTCACATGGCCAGGTAATCCCCAACATTCTCCCCAAAGCGCCACCAGAATCTGTCTCCTTCAAGCCACTTTCACTGCTAGTGCCCTGACGTCAGGGCCTGGTGACTTCCACATAAACTCCATACCCAGGACAGATCTCACGGGGCCAGTTTCTTCTGTCTTCAGCCTCCTCTACTGTTGCCAAATGCTATTTCTCTTCTTGAAGACCTCTGCTGGCTCCAAGGTGGGGCTTGGACCACTTACTCCCCGAGTCTACAAATAAGGCCTCTAGCAACTCTGGCTCCTCTAATCTTTCTAATGTGAGCCAACCTGCTCCAGTATCAAGACAGTCTCAGACTGCTCAGAGCCAATTATGGATAATAACTGAAGTATTCAATTAAGTCCCTGTGGTGCCATCAACAGTCAAGGTTATAATTGTGCCTTTATGTTATTTAATGACATATAGTCAGTCACCCACTAGAAATGGATATGCCACTCAGTGAAACAAAAGTTCAAGAATGAGAATGTTTCCCTGAACACAGGATCCCATTCTAAGGAGGCAGTTTCAGGTAAAATTTCACATTGCAGGGTTTTATTCTCAAATATGTACATTGGCCAATTCTCTTGTGCTAGTGTGTGAGCAATGTGGTAACACGGGGCAATTCTGGAGTCAGACTATGTGAATTGAAGCCCCTATCCTTCCTCTTACAATGTATGTGAACACGGTTAAATTACTTAACCTCTTTGAACTTCATTCTCCTCATCTATAAAATATAGTTAGCAGGATCTGTATTTCACATTATTGTGAGGATTAAATAAACTAATCCATGAAGAGCACTCAGTGCTGAGTTTGTAGTAAACACTCACTAAATGTGAGCAAAAAACCAAAACCACAAAAAATACAAACACTAATATGTCTGCTGCAATTAAACTCATAGGAGATATACAAGGTCTGTCCAGAAAAAGTCCAGCTATTGTTAATATAACAAAAATGGTTTGAGTGCCATCAATGTAACGTGGCAGCCAAGGAGAGTGGACTGGAATATGCATGTGTGAACAATGATGATTTCACTGTACTAGTCAGTGGGGGCAGTAGATGCTGCTGGGGAAACATGCATACTGTGTGGCTGTCGTATTCAAAATGACTGAGCTAGTAGAGCAATGAATTTGCATCGAATTTTGCATTAAGCTTAAACATTCCCTTATGGAAACTACTCAGATGATTCAGAAGGCCACAGCTATGGGCAACTGGTGATTGGCAGCTTCATCACAACAATGAGCCCATTCACGCATCACATCTCATGTAGAGTTTTTTGGTGAAACATCAAATCACCCAGGTGACTCAGCCCCGCCTACAACCCAGATTTGGTGCCTGCAACTTTTCCCAAAACTAAAATCACCTTTGAAAGCGAAGAGATTTCAGACCGTCAATGAGATTCAGGAAAATATGATGAGGCAGCTGATGGAGACTGGAAGAACTATGTGAGGTACGAAGGTACCTACTTTGAAGGGAACTGAGGTGTCATTGTCCTCTGTACAATGTTTCTTCTATCTTGTATCTTCTTCAATACATGTCTCTATTTTTCATATTACATGGCTGGATACCTTTTGGACACACCCCGCTGTACTGACAATGTGAGTTTAACTTGCAAGTAGTTCCTTTCTCCTATTGCTGATCACACACTCCTCCCTGTAAGCAATGAAAGCAAACAGACATGAAAGGGAGTGGAGCAGCAGAAGAGGGCTGCTAGTGCTCTCCCTACAGAGTGTCAGGCCCATGCTTCAGAGTTTCAGTTCAATCCTGCAAGCCAAGGAAAACCCACCATTTTAAGTAAGGAAGCTATATGATATAAAAAGTCACTCTGGCATGAGTATGGCTCCACTTAGGTAAGAAGGGGAGGGTGACCCCGAAGGGCTGATGCAGACTGGAATGACACTGAAGTGTGATGAAGATGGGGAAAGCCAGACTGAAGACATGCTCTGAAGGATCCTGCAAAGCAAAGAGCTCAAGAGATCCTGGATGGAGGGGGGGGCGGGGGGTGGTAAAGGAGAGTAAGAAAGCCAAAGGTGAGTCTGCAGTTTCTTCCTTCCTCACAGCAGCTAATGTGGACACATGGGTGGTGTGAGTCACAGATGGAAGAACTTAGTTTGCTAAGTCAACAGAGCCTAGTTCTAGACTGGCTGTGTTCAAATCCCAGCCCTACCACTTACTGGCCTTTAACCTCACTTACTTAATCTATCAATGGGTAAGGTAAAAGTACCTCCCTAACAGGTTGCTGGGAAGACCAATGAATACATGTGAAGTGCTTCGAACAGTGGAAAGTACTTTGTAAATGTGAGCCATTTTTTTTTATTATCTTCCCCATCATTGTCCTATCTGGTCTTTCATCTAAACAGTGGCTGTGTTCCCTTGGACCTAGCCCAACTCTTCCACCTAGTCCAATTTCCTCAGCCCTTGCACCATGATGTTTTTAAAATCATAAATGTCACCTGGTGTGATTAAACCCCTTAATGGTTCTCCAATGTAGTCAGATGACACCAATGCTCAGGAGGTCCTGCCTGACCTCTGCAAACTCAAGATGCACCTCTCTCTGCATACTTTCCACTCCTGAATTTCAGTCTCCTTGACAATTATGCCAGTGTGTCAGTCACTTTCCCACCTCTAGGCTTTTGCTAATTCTGTCCCCTCTGTACTGAATGCTTTGCCTGGATGGCTCCAGGCCTCAGCTTACTTTCCATCAGAAAGACACTCTTTAGGGAGATGTCTGATTTTGGTGCTGTGGACTGTGTACATATTATGCCTTTAGGCGTTACTTTAGAAAACCTAAATTTAAAAGAGGGTAATAGCCCTAGCTGGTGTGGCTTAGTGGATTGAGCACCACTCTATGAACCAAAGGGTCACCAGTTCAATTCCCAGTATAGGGCACATGCCTGGATTGTGGGCCAGGTCCCCAGCAGGGGATGTGTGAGATGCAACCACACATTGATGTTTCCTTCTCTTTCTCCCTCCCTTCCCCTGTCTAAAAATAAGTAAATAAAATCTTAAAAAAAAAAAAAAAAAAAAAAAAAAGAGGGCAATAAAGGAAATAAGCCTCCACCACCTCCTCTTTGATGACATCCCAATTCGCAATGTCCTCTGTGCTGTATCTGGCAATGAAAGTGGCCAACAACTATCTTGGGTTTGTTTGCTGACTGAAATTTTAAGTCTGTCACTCTTGTTACATTAAAAGGGAGAGAGAAAATATGTATGATAATCATTTCCACATAACTAATTTTTACTTCTAGCAGGTAAATGTAGGAAGCAGTACGGGGTGATCTCTGATTTCTGTACCTTCACGTGCAAAAGACTCTCCTAATATTCCACATTCAAACTGAAGAGGAAAACTGAAATTGTAATGAAGCTGCTGTATTTATGAATATTAATGAATCAAAACTGCTTGGATGGTTAAAGAAAAAAAAAAAGACAGACCTTCCCTTGACAACACAATTTACAGTAAGACCCTCTTTCTCCAAACAATACTCTCCCTCTCTCATAGTTATTTATTATTGATTTTGGCTTTCTCCCTCAATGAGATATAAGCTCCATGAGGGCAGAGGCCATGTGTGCATAAGAACATAGTGGGTTCTTAATAAAAGAATTTGAGAAAGGCTTCTGGATCAGACTTCCTGAGGTCAAATCCCAATGCCATCATTTATTAGCAGTGTGACCTTGGGCAAGTTCCTCTGTGTCAATATCCTCATTTATAAAATGGAAATGATAATAGTAGCTACCTTAGTAGGTAGTTATGAGAAGGAAGCGCATTACTATACATAAAGGTCTTAGAACTATATTGGGCACAGAACCCATGGTAGGTCTGTCTTACCTATTATAATTATGTCTACTTTTACTGTCAGAGGGTTACACTGGCCACTGCTTCTATCTCTACTGGCTTACAGCCACCACATCCTATAACATTATGTATTAAGTACTTACTATGTATCAGGTATCATGGCAAGTACTTTATACACATCATTCATTCATGTATTAAGGGCCTAGTATGCTTAGACACTATTCTAGGTAAAGATATATTATCATTGAGAAAAAATCACAACAAAAACCCTGAGAACCATTAATACATATAACAAAAACAGTAACAGTCTGCAATTACTGAGTACTTCCTACGTTCCAGGTAAAGGGCTAAATGTCTCTCATGGCTGCTTCCCCCCCTTTATAGATAAAGCAAGTGAGACACAAGAAGATGACCTGCTTTCAGTTATAGAACCATGACATGAAGGAGCTGAGATTTGAAGGTAGGCTGCTCCTTTATAGTTCTTCACAACTCACTACATGAGCCTCTCGACTGCTCAGTGCCACTACTTATCCCAAGAAATCTCTACTCTTCTACCTTACTTAATTAAAGCCAACCATCATATCCTATTGAACAGCAGGCTTCTGAGTACTTCTGGACTGTCTTCTCTCACTTCTACTCAAAGCCTTCCTTAGATACTAGGACTTTCAGCCCCATTGGTGTCTGAAACACTCTGAAGTAACCTGATGGACTTGGAAGGCTGGTCTGCATGTTAACGGGGCTTTATTTCAAATGGTAACTTTCAATTCTGGGTAGTGAAAGTAATAGCAATGATATTAAAAAAAAAAGTTTTAAATTGCTGTTAATGAGCTTTAACATCTCAACTCAGAAAAGATGAAATAGAACTTTATTTCCACCCTCCACACAACACTTCAACCAAGTTCATATCCTCTGCTCCAATAATTAAAGGGAAATGGATTTTCTTTGACTATAAGATATTAAATGATGAAACAAACCAAGGAGAAAAAAGGATAATTAACCACCTGCTAAAATGTATGTGGTTTGGGGCACAGTATGAACTAAAGTAGTAAAAACTGGATTAAGAAAAATGAGATGTTTCAAGTGAAAAAGCAACTAATCTAACACCAGTGGACTAAAAAGTTAGAAGAAAGCAGTTCTAATATTTATTAATCACTAAATATAAGTAGCCAACCTCATAGTAAATTTCCATAGGTAAAAATCACAAGTGCTACTGTTGTCACTGCTTGTACTAAAATTGAGATGTAGCACCTGGGATAGAACAGAGGTGGCAAATATCGAAATCATAGGAAACCTGGGTTAGGGAAGGCAGGTAGGGCTACAAAGGTGACCAACATGGCAGTATACATAACAGGCTGTCTCATGTGTTCTCAAAATACTCTCAGCAGATTCTGACTTTTCAAGTCAGAAACCAAGTATAACACGTCATGCATCTTAAATCTCCAAGTGCCTGCCAAACTCCTTTCTGAATTTTATCTGCATCACTACAACTCAGCTAAGCTTGGAGCCTATGGTAAAATGTGGACCATAAGGCAGTTTCCCACTTTACTAGTATTCTAATCTCAAGCAAAATATTTAACTTCTAGACATTCAGTTTCTGCATTTATAAAATGGTGAAAACGATGGTGAAAACACTGTTGGATTCAATGACCTAATTCATGTAAAATGCTTACACCGTAAGCAGAATGTATGTAAGGGTTCAATAAAGAGTAGTGTCAATTTTATTATCATTATTATTGTTATGGTTATAATCTCCTGACAGTTAAGAGAATTATTCCTTTTTTTGTTCAAAAGGTAGTCAATACAGAAAACAGCACTTCTGCCAGAAAATCCACAACTCTCATGCAACTAAGAACAGCATTAACTATGGAATGGCACTGCCTACTGGCCTATCTTTATGTTTTTAAATAGTTAGCCTTTTAAAGACCATATCCTGGACCATAAAACAAACCTTGAGAAATTTCAAAGAACTGAAACCATACCAAATATGTTCTCTGACCTCAACAGAATCAAATTAGAAATCAGTAACAGAAAGATAAGAACATTTCCAAACACCTGGAAACTAAACAACAGACTTCAAATAATCCATATCCAAACAATGTAATCCATGATGCTAACAGGTTAAAGAAGAAAAATGTTATTACTGTATTAATTGGTGCAAAAAAAGTATTCATGATTAAAAACAAACACCAGGTAAGTAGAAATAGAAGGGACTTCCTTCAATTGATAAAGAACATTAACAGAAAGCCTAAACAACATACTTAAAGGAGAAAGACTGCATGTTTTTCACCTAAGAATGAGGCAAAATTTTCCACTCTCACCACTGCTGTTCCACTTATGTTCTACCCAGAGCAATAAGGCAAGAAAAGGAAATAAAAGGCATACAGATTACAGAGGAGGAAAACTGTCCCTATTTTGAGGTGACCCGATAGTCCATGTAAAAATCACAAGACATCTATAAAAAACGTTCTAGGATTTATCAGTTTAGCAAGATCACAGGGCACAAAAGTACCTTAGTTTATTTGGGCTGCTATAACAAAATACCACAGGCTGGGTGGGTTAGGCGACGGAGCTCACTGGAGCCTTTTTTATAAGGGCACTAATTCCATTCCTGAGGGCTCCACCCTCATCCTAAAGGCCTCATCTCCAAAAAGTGTCACATTTGGGAGTAGGTTTCAACACATGAATTTGGGTGAGAAGGGAGGACACAAATATTCAGTCTCTATACAAGGTGAAAATTGTCCTATATACTTGTAATGAACACATGAAAACTGAAAATAAATGGCTAGCCTTTAGTTGGCACATGTTACGCATGTTATTTGCTTTATGTTATAGTTGAGTATTATTCAACAGAGCCATGTGGCTGTGACGAATGTAGCAAACTAGAGATCTGGATCTTTTTAAGTACCTTAAGGGGATGTTATAAGATATAATTAGCTCATATTTGTAAAGTCTCTAAATATCTTACCGAAAACATGCACCAGATGGTTCAGGACTTCTGACAGATAATGAAAGTTTAGTAAGTGTCTTGAGTGGTTCAGATTCCACAAGTCAGAGAAGAAATGCATTTCAGCGCTTCTATCTTAACGGTCACAATGAAAAAGAAGGTACATGTAACTCTACGTTAATCCTGAATATTAAACCTTGCTGCCTGAAGTATGGTCATGGACTAACAGCCTCTGTATCACCAAGAACCTGGTTAGAATTACTTAATTTCAGGCCCCAAACCAGACCTACCATAGAAGAATCTCCTCTTCAACAAGATTCCCAAGTGACTTCTATGTTTGAGAAGTGCTGAAAATAGTACATCATACAATTTAGGCTAAAACTTATGTTACCAATATTGGAGAAATTATTCCTATCGTAGTAATTCAGACTTTCCCAAATCTATCCATCTACCAAATGAATATTGAGCATATTTGCTCAAATGTATATTATATATTGTAGAACATAAGAAGTGTATATTGCATAATATATATCGACTGTATTAGTCTATTTTTTCAGTTCTTGCGATGTCCTTAGTTTTCATGTCAGGGTCCTGGCCTCATAGAATAAGTTGAGAAGTGTTCCCTCCTTTTCTATGTTTTAGAAAAGTTTATGCAGGAAGGGTGATAATACTTTATATATTTAGTAAAATTCACCAGTGAAGCCATCTGGGCCTGAGTTTTTCTTCATGGGAAGTTTTAAAGTTGTGAATTCAAATTCTTCTACTAAGTCTAGTCAGATTTCCTAATTTTCTATCAGTTTTGCTAGTTTGGCAGTGTCTTTCTAGGAATTTGTCCACTTCATCTAGGTTATCCAATATGTTGGCATACAATTGTTCATAGTATTTCTATTATAACCGTTTCTATTAATACTTCTGTAAAGTTGGTGGGACTAGTGTCACTTAGTTAATTCCTGACTTTAGTAGTGTAAGTAATATGGTAAAATCCAGCTAGAGGTTTGCCAATTTTATCAAAATCCAAGTATTCTCATCTTTTCAAAGTACTAACTTTTGGTGTCATTGATTTCCTCTGTCTATTCTCTAGCTCATCTATTTCTACTGGTTTTTTTTTCTTCCTTCTGCTTGCTTTGTATTTTATTTACTCCTTCTAGTTTCTAAAGGCAGAAGATCACTCTAAGATCATTCTTACTTTAATATAGTTAACAGCAATAATTTTTCCTTCAAGTACTGCTTTAGTATGTAAGTTTTAGTATGTTATGTTTCATTTTCATTAATTTCAAAGTATTCTCTAATTTCTTTGTGGTTTCTTTTTTGACCCAATGCTTGTTTAGGAGTATGTTGTTCAATTTCCACTTGTTTTTGCATTTTCCAAATATCCTCTTGTTAATTTCTATGTTTACTCCACTGTGGTTAAAGAATGAACTTTGTACTTGTATAATTTCAGTCCTTTTACATTTATTCAGGCTTATTTTATTGTGGCCTAACAGTAATTATCCTGGAAAATATTTCATGTTTACTTGAGAATGTGTATTCTGCTATTGTTGATTAGATCTAGCTGGTTTATGATGTTCAGTTATTCTACATTCTTCTTGATTATCTGCATTATCTGCCTGGCTTTTGTATCTGTTATTGAAGTCTCCTGCTATTTTTGTGGAACTGTCTTTTTCTCCTTCCAGTATCAGTTTTATTCTTCATGTATTTTAAAGTTCTATCATTAGGTTAGGTGCATGTATCTTCATAATTTTTACTTCTTCCTGGTAGACTCATTCATGATTTAAAAATGTCCTCTTTTATCTCTAATGACAATTTTTTTCAAAAAGTCTATTTTGTCTGATACTTGTGTGGCCAGTTTAGCTCTCTTTTGATGACTGTCTGCATAGTGTATCTTTTCCATTAACTTTTAACATGATTCTGACTTTAATTCTGAAGTATGTCTCTTGTTGACAGCATATTTTTGGATCATAATCTTCTTAATTCATTCTATATGCTTGATTAGTGTTTAGTCTATCTATACCTTAATATTAATTACTGACACAGTAGAAATATGTCTGCAATTTTGCTCGTTTTCTTTTCATGTTTTTTGTTCCTCTATTACTGTCTCATTTAGTGTTAAACTAATATATTCTGGTATACTTTTTAATTCACCCTTTTTTCTTTTACATTTTTTCCCCTAAATTATTTTCTTAGTAGTTGTCCTGGGGATTATAATTTGTATCTTGACTTTTAAATGGTGCAGGCTGAGTAAAGCCAACTTAATTTCAACAGTATATAAAAAATTTGTTTGGACATGGCTCCATCTCATGCTTTCCCCCTCCGCATATGGGCCATACTTGTTGTTTCTCTGCCTATCTTATAATTTTTTTGTTGAAAGCTGGACAATGTGCCAACTGTGGACAATATAATGTGCAAAAGGATCCACATATCCCTTTTGTTTGTTTAGTTATTTACTTGGTAATTATGTAAAGCCTGTGGTTCTTCGTCATGTTTGGTTATGCCAGGTCTCTCCTTGGTAAGCTATTATCGCACAGGGATTTTCAACATCTTGAACCAGTAAGTCTCCCAGCCTTTGCTGAGGTGCTCTCTGTTAATGTTGCAGAATGCTTCCAATGCTCTAGCAAGTACTTTATAACTCTTCTTTAGCCTTCACCTTCTGCATGCATAGAGACTCAAGACCAGCCAGAGGTGAACAATTAAAGCCCTTTTCAGGTCATTTCTGGGCATGTGCACAGCGTTGTGTATGTGTGTGGTTTTCTTGAGTCTCAGGAATATGTTGGAACTCTTTAAAACCTCCACTTGACACCTCTTACCCCAGTGTTTCCTACTTTGTTTTTGGTTCGCTTCATTACCTGCAACTGGTATCACTGCCTCAGACAACTTGGATGTTCAATTGCTGCTAATTTTTTTTAACCTAACACCTGAGGGATGGGGACCAGAGCTCTGAGCCAGCTCAAAGACAAATTCGGGGGGTGGGGCTTTTTAGGGAGCTACCAGATAGTTCAAACAGTGACAGTTCTCTAGGAATAGGGCTTTGAGGGGAGCTCCAAAACCATTCTGTCCCCTCTGGTGGCTTGTAGGTTGCTTTTACTTTTTTGCAGCTACTACAGTTGTGAGGCTGTTGGTTTTTAAAAGTTACGGTGGAACTGGGAGGGGTAGGGACAATTCAAATAGGGAGTTTGCTGTATTTACAGAGATTCGGCCATTTTTCTTATATAAATGCTCAACAGATCCTGCAAGCCTTTAATTTTCAGAATTCTGAAAGTTAATTTTGACAATTTTTGCCAGTGTTCTAAATGCTTTTACGGAGAAGATTTTTGGAGGTCCTTACTCTGCCATTTGGAAATGCTTTCTAGAAGTATTTTAATGGAGAATAATATCAGCTTATTAGTATTTTCAACATTGCTCAGACCGCAGTGTAGAGATGGGAAGAGATTCATGATTCAAAAGCAGAAGTGAGGGCATACAGCTGCTGTTTGCAATAGTACAGGTGAAAAGACATGAGGTAGCCTGGACTACCTCATGAAAGACATGAGATGGCCATGAGATGGCAAAGAAAAAATTCAGTGATATTCAGAAGGAACTGTTGATATAACTTGGTAATGGCCTGGATACAAGGGTGGTGCAGAGAGTGATGCCAAGTTTCCCATCCTGCAGAACAGTATGGATAGGTGGTACTGGTCTCTTGAGAAGGAATACTGGAAGAATGCCAGGTCTGAGATTGAGGAACATATACGAGGACATTTGAAATCTAAGTGCCTCTGAGATTATCAAGAAGATATCAAGAAAGCTATCACCTTGAAGACTCTCCCCTTTTTAAATTAAATGCTTTTTAAATTAAGTCCTAAAACATTATTTCCTCCATATAAAAAAAACACAAAAAATATAGGCAAGGCATATATACTGTGTCAATAATTCAAAATCACCCAGGGATAAAAATACAGTTCCAAGAATAATGAGAACCACGCATAAATGTCTGAAACTACTCATTGCTTACACTCAAGTGAATCAAAGCTACCCCCAAACGCAGCTTTATTTAAAGAGGAGTTAAAATAAAAATAAATCTTTCCTTTGTCTACAAAGATTCTGTTGCACTCATACACATATGTAAACTTAATGGTCTCAATGATGCCTGTGAAAACAACTAAAATCAATTAGATTTGTTCATTTTTCCACTCATTCCATAAATACTTAAGTGCCTCCTGGTTGACAGCACTTGCTTAGACCTGGAAAACGATGGGGAATAAGAAGTCAGAGTAGGTTCCTGAAGTAAGAATTGCTTTTTTAGTCTTGGTCATACCAACTTCTCTGAATTCATCCTTTTTTAGTTCTGTAATCATTTCTATTCAGCTCTCCTTCATACATGAAGTTCACATGTACAGCTGCTTTTTATAGTTGGGTTTGGGGAGGGATAGATTTGTAAGGAAACACTAACAGGGGGAAGAAGACTGTTGACTGCTGGTTAATTAATTCTACTCCTAGTCTCTCAATGTTACAAAGGCCTTTTCTGTTTAAACCAATTAGGTGCAGTTTATTACCACCAGAATACAATAAAACATTTCAAGTTTGTTTTGACTTTTAGTTCATTTTTGTTTCAATAACTGGAAGACCTAATGGGCAATACTTTCACAAGAAAGTTTCATGCATTCTCTTATCTCAGTTTTACTTCTTCAGACTTTGCAGTTTCACTCCTTGTCCTTCCAGGGGAAAAAGGTCAACACACCTGCACGAGGTACTCAATGCTCACCACAACCATAACAGGCACAGATGTGGCTGGGAGACAGCACCCTGTGTACTACCGTTCAGAGTGATGCCTCAAGTTAAACACCCGTTTCTTCCCAGCTGTTTGTTTTTTGAGTGCTTCAAAAGTAAAAGGTCAGGCAAATGTTTAAAATACAATTTAGTAACAACAGCCACCTTGTCAAATATTTATACAAACCTTACTGGGCCAACGTGCTAGGTACTTTACATGATTTATGTTATGTAATCCTTACAACAACCCTGTGGTATAGGTACTGTTATTAGTCCAAGTTTACAAATGAGGAAATGAGCATGGAAAGATTAAGTAACTGGCTCAATATCACAGAACTGGCAGAGGTGGGGCTGGGGTTAAAGGTTAAATCTAGCTGACTCTAAATCCTAGTCCCTAACGGGCATGCAATGATGTGTCACTGGTCAGAGCTTTATTCCTTTCTCTCATAAGTATTTACTAAGGGTCCTAGCAGTGTCACCTCTGGGGAAGAGTAAACAAGAAAAACAGAGATTCCTCACAGAATTGAAACAACTTCTTACATTATGAAAATTGTTTACTTTAAGACTCTTGTCTGCACAAAACATATTTTATATATATTACTTAAAATTCAACACTGGCCTAATAACTTTCAATTTATATTGGAAATGATTTTAGTCAGTGAGGTAGGATCTATATATATGCTCAATTGCGGTACAAAGCATTCATCTATATTTTTAAAAGACTAACATGACAATCTATACTTTCTCCCCCCTTCAGCATATCAGGAATCACTTAAGACAACAGGGAAAAAGAACTTTATGTGTTAATAAAAGAAAGCTAACAGAAATTATACTTCTCCCCCAACTAAGCCTTTGGTATATTCTATTTTACTTAATATCTTTCTGCTTGTCCTCGTTACAGAAAAACAGTCGACATACTGCCTTATTTACGCCTGTGCTTATCAGTAATGACATGGTCATATCTCTGCAAGCAGTTGGTTAATCTGTACCCCTATCTTCTGGCAGCCTGCCTATGCAACTGAACAGCAAAAATAATTACACTAGACGAGAGCGGGAACATTTCCACTCTTGAGATTTCTTATCCTGGGGCCTGTCGCCTTTCTTTAAATGGGTTTCAGTTGTTGAACAATTGCAAATCAGATTAAGGTCATTAGAAGATGATAGTTTCCATTCTTTATTGTAGCATGAATATTCAATCAGGAAGGAAAGGGACAGACTGGAAAACTGACCAACCAGTCAAAGGCACAAAGTAAGGGCTGAGTGGAATCACCAAGAAAAATCTAGCTTTATTTCAGGATAGACTTGCATCTCTTCTTATATTAGAACTGAGGTTAATCTATCAACAAATATTTACTTAGAATTTATCACAGGCAGTCCCTTACTTTCCTACAAAAAAATCATATGTAAGAAAGACAAACAGGAGATTACTGGGATCCTGTACTCAGCATCACAAATCACAAAACTTGTAATTAGACATCACCTTTGAAATTGTCTCCAGGATATATTTTTTAGTACTTCAAAGGTAAACACAACAGTCTCTTGATTGGTTTAAGTCAATCAAGAGACTAATATATAGCTGATATCAGCTTTTTGCATGCCCAATAATTTTCATCTGTCCAGATTTTGATAGTGGAGTTCCAGTTTAAGAGAGGATTTGGTTGGTTAGTTTCTAAAGTCAGTTGAAATCATTCTTTAAAATTTCTTGTTTAAAGAAATAAAAAAATAAATTTGAAAAAATTGTCACACACTACATGGAGCCCAATCAGTAAGTCCTACACAGCCAGTTTTGTCACTGATGTTACAAGAGAGAGCTGTTTCTACCAGATGAAATAGTAGACTTGTGTTTAGGGCCCTTATTGTGTGAAAAAACTCTGTGCACTTAAACACCAGAATCATAGGATAACGAGATGCTTAAACTTTGAGATACTTGAGGGAACTAAGACCAAATAAAGAAAGAGGAATCAATATTCCAAAATTATTTGTGTGCTTAATTTGTTCAAAATATTCTTTCAGGATGAAGGTGTAGCAGTGAGCAAAATCCTGTCCTCATGAAACTTACATGCTAGATGATTCACACCTCCTACTTAGGCACATTTCAGGGGAATGTTATATATTATTAAATAACTGGTGAAATTATCCACACTATTTTTTTCTCTTTTGTGCCATCACATAGTATAACTGGCTTAAGTTAACAAGCACTTACGATGCAACCCTCCTATAAAAGTTTGAAACATATGTTTCTTGTCACCAGTGTCAGAAAACTAGTTTGTGCTATATACTCATCTTTATAGTAAGCAAAGTGCAGTAAAACAAACCACCACTGAAACATTGCTGAAAGAGCAAAACAGGGACTACTGAAGAGAAACACTGTTGGTACTGACATCTCGTGAGAGACCGCACTGTTTCTCATCCTGATCTGTGTGAAGGCCCAAAACCACGTGAAAGGCAGTTTAAGGGCATCATAACAGAACACTGGAAAGTGCAGGCTGTTCAAATGTTTGAGATGGTACATCTGAGGCACTAAGCTTCTGATCCATTTGCAAAAGGCAAACATTCACAGAAATACTACAGTCCTTAATTTCAAAGCTGCCATCAAGGGTGTGCCAGTATCTGCCTCTGAGGAAGGATAAACTAATGTACCTTTCAACTTTACAATCCATTCTGATTTAAGAAACATTAAAACAAGAGGAAAATCGGGCCTCTTGGAATCAAAGACAGTAATTACTGCTCTAGCACCTCACAGCATTGGTGCTGCTGGGCAACACCAGTGACTCTGCATGGAGCCAGGCTGCTCCTCCTCGTAGCCACCCTAAGGAATTTAGTTACTGCAGCACTGTAAGAATCTCAATGAAGGAAGGAGCCAACATTCTTTGAACAGGAAAACATCAGCAACACCAACATTCAAACATTTATCAACCACGTATTATGCAAACACTGAAGAACTATGTAGGTAAAACATTCCTATATACCACTCATTGCTTGGCATATAGGAATGTTTTACCTACATAGAAGGGGTGGTTCTTGACTAGGGGCAATTTTGCATCCCTTTTCCCTGCCACCGACAATGTTTGGAGATGGTTTTGGTTGTAACAACTGGAGAGGGTGCTGCTAATTGGCATCCAGTGATACAGGCCAGAGATCTCTCTAAATAAACACCCTACAACACACAGGAGACTCCCCCACAATAAGGAACTATCTGGCCCCAAATGTCAGTAACACAAGTTGAGAAACTCTGCCTTAATTAAAAGCACCCTCAAAATGGCCCTATAAAGGAAACGCTATTCTAACACATGCCCACTTGTGGACACTGAGGATAGGAGGTGTTAAATAACCCTGAAGGTTGGCAGAGGGGTGATGGAGCAGGGGTCATAACCCAGGAAACTTGATGCTGCTCTGTTCCTATAAAACTTTGGGTGTGATTCCAGGGACCCAGACAGGAGTACTTAAAAAACTGAGTCACCACCACACAGCACTCTTCATTTCACTCCTCTTCCCTCAGTTCCAGCCAAAAGAATTCCCTTTGTGCATCTCACACAGGCCATCTCTTTGACAGAGCCTCCCATCTCATTCTGATCTCTGGAGAGAGGTGTAAAGTAGGATGACTGTCTGATTTCTTATTTCTCTATCCAGTGTTCAAAGAGGGGTTTCCATAAGCATAAACAAAACATCCCCTGCCCCCAAGAACCCAGAAAACCAGTCAGTTCTTTCTGAGAATTCTCTTCACAGAAGTGGTGAAACTTTGGCACACAGTATGCCGAAGAGGCCAGACTCAGTCATACCCTCTGAGTAGGCAAGAACAAAGGGGCTGTGGGAGGCGGGAGAGGCTGTCAGCCCACGGGCAGGTATGAAAGGACAGGACACAAAGTGTGGTTTTTGGACTTCTCAGATCCTGGAAAAATTAGTTTTTGGCCTCACAGTACCAGTGTAATGTTGGCCATTAGATGCAAGGACAATTGATAATTCTGAAAGTAAGGATGGACATCAGTAACTTTTTAAGTGCAAAACTGGTGAATGAATCAACCATCCAACTTCCAATTACTTTTTTTTTAAACTGAAGGTTTTATCTTAAAATAAAAACTAAAAACTAAAAAAAAAAAAAAAAAAAAAAAAATTCAACTAGCCACTCCCTCTAAAGGGTACGTGGTTTATTAGGTTTATTATCTCTTCAGCAGGAACGATTACCCCTCCCCAGAAAGGGCAGCTAACAAGCTACTTTGCACAGGTTTTTTTCAATACCCAATAAAGAATATAATTTTATCAACAGGGAGGTCAAAAGATTACTACAGTCACAGGGAAATTATATTTCCTTTTTTTTATACAAGAAAAGTAGCCAGACTACAATCACTTGACGTTCTGTTCCTTCTTCAACCCAAATCCTGTTATATGTACAGTTCACTTATTGTGGACTTTTTTTCCAGGGAAGTAGAAAATAGCTTTTGCCTTTGTCTGAGACTGTGAAGGATAGGGTTTGCAGAGTAGATGAGAAAAGTCAACCATAAAGTGTCAAAAAAACTGTACCCCACATTTTGTGTAGATTAAACAGTGAATATCCTAGGTACTTTGTGATTTTTCAGATGAAGAAGAATCCTGTAACTAATTCTTCCTTAAACAACAGCACCTTGAAGGTCAGACTGCATTTTCAAACTACAAGCCTCTATGTTTCTACCAAACAGAAGACTACAATTTCAATAGTCCCAAACTTAGGGGGAAATGTTGGATCCTGCTAGATCCTTAAAGAGAGAAATACTCCAAGAGAAAAGAACTGTGCCCCAAGGCATCAATATACTCTGTCACTTAGATGGACCTCCAACACTTGAAAAACCTTTCTGGAGGGCACTTTGGCATTACCTACTTAAATATACTCTGCATTTACCTGGTTATTTACAAAACAAACAAGCAGACAAAAATTTCACTAGTGGTAAGAAGCCTGTAAAAGTACTTTAACTGTAGCACTGTTGGTAAAAGTAGCAAAAGCGCCAACAGCTTAACCATTCATCCACAGAAGTCAAGCTTAAACCATGATAGTAATATTCAAATACAAAATACTATGCAGTAGTTTAAACTATACATAATGATATGTGAAGATCTTATGACTGAACAAAAACAGCAGACATAAAGCTGGACCAGCAGCTCAGGAAAGCTGCCTGGAAGAACTAATGTCTAAGTTTTCAACTAAGAGATAAGGGTTAACCCACTGTTGCGGAAGGGGGTTAGAGGAAAAAAGGGAAGAGGGAAGAAGGGTGTCTGGGGAAAGGGAGCCACTGTCTCTGCATGGGAACAGCACAGAACTGGAAGGGAAGAGCTAAGGAGCTGTGGTAGCCTTGGGAAAACAGAACCTTGTCAAGTCAGCCACATTAAATAGTTTTAGCTTTACCCTAAGGGCAATGGGAATCGGTGAAGTCAGTTAAGCAAGAACAAGTCATTTAAGCAATAATAAATACTTTTGGATGTGAGTATCAAAAAACCACCCAGTCTGTCCCTCATTTGTCCTTGATTTATGAATTGCTTCAGAAACAAAACTTCAAGGAAGATTGAACATTTTATCTATCTATCTGAAAGGATGCAAGTCTGCAAGGTACCACTATGACAAAAAATGGTTGTCATCTCAGGCTGGCCCATTTATGATCTTAACCTTTAATTCTATATGTTACTAATTAGAATTACAGAAAATATTGCTGTGAAAGCATTAATTAAGCAAAACAAAACATTTAGAAACCAAATAAAAAATTTTAAAAAATTATCTTGAATATGGGAAGTTGAACAAAAAACCTGCATTAACTACAAATAAAATTAGTGCTAAACAATACTGTGTTATGAAGGTCTTTGAATATGTGTTGAAAGTATATTCTCTTCCCCTAGAGAACTGTACTTATTCAAATAAGACAATATTTTGCATGTATCTACAAAGGGGTTCAAGGATCTCCCTTGCTCATATAAACCCAGTTTGAGAACCCATGATTTCAAAACACATGCATTAATTCTTCCTGTGTCTACCTCCACCTTTGTACTTAAAACTTTTCTCTCCCTTGACACAGATTTATCACAGTCACACTTTACATCACCCATATCAAGACATGAGATGGAGAGCACTGGAAGAAAGCAGGATTTAATGTGAACCCTTTTCCTAAAGACAGAGTTAGAGGTAGGCACAATATAAAGAGGGCATGAGTGTAGAAAAGAGAACACCTATAACAGGCAGTGGAGGAGAAATCAAGGTGGTGGGGGAGTGAATGGAAGTCACATGGACCACCTCCCAGGACAAATCTGGAATTACAACTAAATTGTGGCGAAATCACCTGGAACAAATAACGGAACAATAGCGAGAGAGAAGCCTTATAACCTTGGACAGACAGAAGAATCAGCATTAGCACAACCAAACTGTCACTTATGCTGGTCTCTGGCAAAGGCAAGGGCAGAGTGGGCTAGATACGCCTGAGGAGAGACTAGCGAAGGAGGCTTTGGGGAGAGAACTGAGGGAGTAGCTGGCGGGATCTCAGTGTTGACTCATCCCCATATGGATGCAGCCATCTTGCTCAGGAAGACCACTCCCCTGAGTGGCAGCAGTGTGAGAGGATCCAAATAACCCCAGCCCTCAGGAGAAAGAATGCCCCACCCTGTGGTGTCTAAGCCTGACTGCTGAGTGCAGAGTGGCTAGATTAACAACTGAAGGAGACAGCCAGAGAGAGTAGATTCCTGGAAGTCTCGAACAGACTGCCCTAAGGTCAAACGGGGTTAACATCTGACATCAGCAGAGGCAGATTCAGAAAGAAAAAACAGTAGTCTCCTACCACAAAAGTTCACAATGCAAAGTCAGGAAATCAAGACAGATCATTTAAGAAGCAGAAGCTAAAAAAAAAAAAAAAAAAGTCTCACAAATAATGGAAAGACAAAGAAATAACCCCCCCCAATCGAAGAGAAAGGAGGAATCCCCAGAAAGAGAACTAAATGAAATGGAGGCAAGTAAAATATCAGATATTGAGTTCAAAATAATGGTTCTAAGAAAGCTCAATGAGTTCAGCGAGCTCAGAGAGAATTACCAAAAACTACAGGGAAACTACGAGGAACTTACTGCAAACTATATCACCATGAAAAAGGACATAGAAACTGTCAATCAGAGAGAAAAGGAAATAAAGAATACAATTTCTGAATTGAGGGACACAGTAGAAGGAATTGAAAGAAGGCTAGATGAAGCAGAGGATCGAATCAGTGAGCTGGACGACAAGGTAGAAGAAAGCTCCCAGAAAGAGCACGAAAATGAAAAAAAGACTCAAAAAGAATGAAGAGGCATTGAGGGGAATGCAGGACAACCTGAAACATAATAATATCCATATAATAGGGATACCAGAAGGAGAAGAGGAGCAGCAAGGGATAGAGAACCTGTTTGAAAAAGTAATGATGGAAAATTTCCTTAATTGGAGGAGAAAAATGTCACACAAGCCTAGGAAACACAGAGTGTCCCATTCAAGAGGAACCCAGTGAGGCCCACTCCAAGACACATCATCATTAAAATGGCAAATATCAAAGACAGAGAATCCTAAAGGCAGCAAGAGAGAAACAGGTAGTAATATACAAGGGAGCCCCGATACGGCTAGCAGCTGACTTCTCAAAAGAAACTCTGCAAGCCAGAAGGAAATGGCAAAAATATTCCAAGTAATGAAAAGCAAAGGCCTGTACCCAAGACTGCTCCACCCAGCAAGGCTCTCAATTAAAATGGAAGGTGAAGTAAGGAGTTTCCCAGACAAAAAAAAAAGGCTAGAAGAATACACCTCCATGAAACCAGCACTACAAGATATACTAAAGGGACTGCTTTCAGAAGATGAAGAAAAAGAGTCTATGAATACCTAGTTCCTTTCACAGTCACCAATACTTGATATTACCACGTATTTTTTATACTTACTTTTAACACATACTAATCTGATTGTGACAATGATGTGTTATTTTAAGTGTTTATTTGTTGAAACTAAGCCTGTTTTTGTATATTTCTTGCCTATTTCTATTATTTAAAAAAAACCTTCAAATGACTTTTTGGTATTGTTTATTGTTTGGTATCTTTATTTTTTGATTCAATATTTGTAGAAGTTTTTCCCTAAAAAAAAAAAACCCCAAGAATCTATTAACCCTTTTTTTAGATGTGTTGCAAATACTTTCCTAGTCTATAACTTGTCCTTTAACTTTTTTTATATGTATTTTACTGTATAGTCTGAAATGTTTAATATAGTCATATTGTCAATAATTTATAGCTTCTGGGTTTGAATATTTTACTTCAGGGTAAGAGAAATATTATTTTGTATTTTCTCCTAAAACTCCTTAGATTTTCCATACTGATGTTTAACTCACCTGAATATTTTTTGTATAATGTGTGAAATAGGGCTCTATATTTGTTTTATTTCAAGTAATAATCGTCCATGCACCTTATTTGTTGAATAAGCCTTATTTTCCCCATTGATTTGAAATATCAGTTTAATCATATATTCCACTGTTAGACAAATAAATATATACATTTGTTTCTAGAATACTCATTTTATTTCACTGATCTACTTGATCATTTCTGTGTTGGTGTCATGTTGTTTTAATTGCTGAGACTTTATAATGGACTTAAATTTTTTAATATTTTATAATGGATTTTGACATTTAAAAAATAAATGAATAAAATCAATCTGCATTAAAAAAAAGAAAAATGAGTCCACTAAACCAGAAGAAATACAGCCAAGGGCATTAAAAAGAAAGTGAGAAAGCGAGAGAGAGAGAGAGAGAGAGAGAGAGAGAGAAAGAGAGGTAGATAGGTAAGGCAGTGATGTACCTATCTTCTTTCTGAAGAACAGGCAAAAGGGCCTTGAGGAAAAGGTAACACTGGGTCAGTCCCTCCCATCCTCACAGGCCAGGGACTTGGCTTGTTTCTGCAAAAGACAAAGTCCAAGGGCTCCCTCTCTGGTCTCCAGGGGCTCTTTCTTCCTGACACTCTAGTCAAGGCCAGACACTCTATAAGCAGATTCCACACATGGGATGTCAACAGCTATTCCTCACAAAACCTTTATTGGAGCTAGTTATAATTCTGAGCAATTAAGCTTCATGCCTTCCCCTCCACTTTTTTCTGGGGGGGCCGGGGGAGATGTTTATAAGTAAGTAATTGGAAGATCATTAGTGCAAACAAGAAGTTAGAACTTTAAGTACAGGGCCACTGATGCCAGCTTCAAGGGCCAAACTCTTACAGGCCCCTCTGTGTCACACTTTAATTCCTTAGCAGTTCTCTGAAACAGCACTGGTCTACTCTCCCATGCCCCATAGGATACACAACAGTCCTATTCAACAAAATCAACCCACAAGCAGACTCTTACTGTGTTTCCACAGAAGCAGCCACATGCCCAGTGTCTTAAAACTTGGTACAAAAATCCTTAGCAACAGTGGTATGTTAGAACCCACACCAAATTGTAAACTGTGGGATTTGAAAAAGATCAGGTGGCTGTTCTTCCACTCAGACTCCTCTCTTCATTTGACAGTGCCCAGATATAGACAATGATTAAGGACAAGGCCTTCCAGGCAAAGCTGTGGAGAGGCTGCACACAAAGGGATCTTATTACAAGATATTTTCATCAGGCAAATAGGACCTTGACTGATGATGCCAAACCAACCACTGGCAAGATATATTCCCGACTCACTCACTAATTACCTATTCATAAAACTGAGAGCACTTAAAATTTCCTTGGGATTTGGAAATAAAAATAAAAACTTTTTATCTTTTAAAATGGAAGGAAAAGCTGTCTCTGACAGCAGGGACTACTAAAATTTCACCAAAATCAAGCATTAAAGCCTGACCTCTCAAAGTAATCAGCGCTGCTTGAAAAACCATTAAAATATACATTAAGATCTATTTTTCCTGTTAAAAAGAAACAAGTTATGTCCAATTTAGTCATAACCATTTAAAAAAACCCTAGATTCCTGCCAAAGGCTATTGAGCAGGCAATTCCCAGTTCCTTTGGATGGACAGGGGACTTCTTAATCATCTCCCCATTACTTGTCAGTTGCTTCAAAAACAGGCAGTGTGAAACCATTGTGTGCAGAGCAAAGACAGGATACTACAAAGGGCTTTTGTGGTCAGGAAGAGCAGGCTGGCCTGACCTTCAAGGAAACTCCCATATGCCTTGTGCCAGTCTTATCACACATAGGCAAGACCACAGTAATGTAACATGACCAAAGCAAAGAAAAATATCTGATGGAAAGTTTTGTTGTTGTAACCCCCATTTCCATTTTGGGAAGCGCCACCACCAAGACAAGCAAAGATGGGGGGTAAAAAAGAGAATAAACAATCACATTAATCAATTTAGCTACTTAACATCAACCAAAACATGGTTTGATGAGTGAGAAAGACTCCTGGTTAACCTTGGCTTACAAGAATCTCTGTGATTATAAAAGGTTGTATTAGCTGTGTTTATCTTCTCAGCTGAAGACACTGTCCTAAAAGGTCAGCATACATGTCACTCCCCTGTTTAAGAAATTGCTAAATTACCTTTATCTGTTTCAGCTAACAAGCTATTAAGATTTACTTCCTGAAAGTCAAGCATTTCTCCATCAAGCATTCCACAAAGTAAGTTCGCTATGGATTTTAAATGAATCCTTCATGGCCTCATATGCATACACATACACACTCACATCTCCCCAACCCCAGGATTTTAAGTCCCAAGTTCTCAAACAATAAACCCCTCTCTCCCCGCCAGAACTTCACTGCTGTTGCTATTCCCTAAACAACAACCAAGCAATTTTCTTAAGTTTAAACTGCTTTTTGGAATGTGCACTAACACTTTACCAGTTTACCAATATAGAAAAACCTATTCCAAGTGTCCCCTCCAAAATGGCAGTTTAACAAAAAGAAATTAGCCGCTGTTAATTGGACAAGTCAAGGAAGCAGCTGGCTTTAGGATCAGCTAGACCAGAAATGCCCACTTTGCCATTAATAAACTGTGTGATTTGATACAAATTAACTCACTTTGCCTTCAGTTTTTTCATCTTTAAAATGGGGATACGGTAAGTACCTGCTACACAGTATTATACTAAGGATTAAATGAGGCTATCCATGTAAAGGTCTTAGTGCAATGCCTGACACATAGGAAGTACTTAAATAATGAGCACTACCTAGTACTACTTTTACTGACTACCAGATATTGGCTATGATGCTTAATTGTTTAAGTTCTCAAATACTTTAAAAAGCTTTCCCACTCAAATAAAAGGGTATGCAAACCATATGGCTATCAGGATTAGATAGATTTTCATAATCCTTAAATGCCATCTACGAAATCCTGTATTTAAGGAGCTGTTTTTATTTCACAATTATTGGCGAGGAAAAAGAAAGATCTCTATGAAATTTCTACAAAGATTTACCTGGCACCTGATGAATACTTGTGCTTACCAATGTTATTAATCTGTCAGGACGGTTTGGTCTTTACAGGATAAAAAAAAATCAGTTGTTTTATTTGTTACCCTGGCATAACTACCTCTTCAATAAGAAGACTATAATTCATGGATAGATTATAATCTCACACAACACAGATTATTGTCAGCAACAGTCACCAGGTTGTAAGAAAACATCTACCGCACATAAGATTTTTTAAAGAAACAGCCACTGCAGCTGCCAGTCAACAATGAAAAGCTCATCAGACTTCAGGCCAAGTTAAGAGGAATAGAAAGTGATGCATACAAAATCTGCAGTAAACTCTGAACCTGTCCCTAGTACAGTAGTTCATCAGAGTAGGCAGAAAAAGGCCTGGAAATAGAAAAAAAAAAAAAAAGGAGGGAGAAAATAAATTTCCTACTCAAAGGCTGAAAATAGCACAGAGTTTATCTTGGAAAAGAAAACCTCAGTGATGTAACAGAAAGATTTAGGCCATTGTCTTTTATTTGTATATAACCAGCTATTCCAAAACCCTTTCTCTTTTCAGAGCATATTGTTACTCAACCAAAACGAAGGTATGAGAACACTGGAAGCAAAGATAAACAATGCTCTATCAAACTTTATATCCAACAAGGGAATGAAATGATACTGCAGTGAATACTATCACCCACCCCCCAACAAAAAGCTGAAGAATATCATTAGTGGGTAGTCTATACTGTTTTCCTGCTCCAAGTCAATTTTGCAAATTTAGCTAAGACATATGTAAAAACTTGTTCTAATTCCATCTGCCAGGCATTAACACCCCAAATCTAACAGTAATGTTATAATCTATCAAGAGTGAAGGCTAGCTTTATATTCCACACAAAATACCAAAGAACAATTTTTGATAGGAGCTACAAAATAAAAGGTGACACTTAACCTTAGGAAGGAGTGGTACAGAGGGAGAAGCAGTAGCCCTGCCAGAGTTCATAGGCAGGAAAGAGACCCGTGTGTGAGAGAAATTGTAAGGAGGCCAGGGTGCCTGAGGAACAGTAGGCAAAAAGGAAAATGGAAGGTGACGAGGTCGGGCAACCTGACAGAGGCCAGATTGAGCACAGGCTGTGGACCACTGTAAAGGAACTGGGATTGTCAATGGACCACATGGCTCCATGTGATCTGTCTCCCCAATCCACTCCCAAATCCTTAGCATGTTGCTTCTACTACTACCCTCCCCTAATACTTCTCTAGCCACCTGGGCCCTCTGATGTTCTTAGGATACTCCTAAATCCTTTCCCACCAGAGCTTTTGGATTTGCTGCCCCTTCTGCACACAAGTCTCCTTCAGGGTATCCACTTGACTCATGCCTTCATATCCTACAAGTCTCCTCACGCTATTTTAAATTGTATTCTTCTACCCTTTAGCTTTCTGCAGAACACCCATCACCACTTAACATATATATTTCCCTTTTCTTTTCAAATTATTGTCTGTCTCCCCCACTAAAACAGAAGCTCTATCAGGGTAGTTCAAGAATGTTTGCTGCTTTTCTGAAAATTAGAACAATACCTAGCACTAAATAAGTGCTCAATAAATACATGCTGAAAAATGAATGCAAATGAACAGAAAGCATTACAGGGTTTTATCAGGAAGAAACAATCCTTGCTTCCTCAGTTTATCATTATCTAGACACTTAAGGATTTCACATCAAGGAGGCAGACTACATACCCCATTGGCCTCCAATTTCTACTTTGGTCACCACCAATTCAAGTTCCACACTGTTACCATGGTAATCTACCAAAGCCCACTCTCAGAACAAAGCACAAACTTCTTTTTGGTATGATTTGCTTCCTGCTTCATCAGGCTCCATCACTGTCCTCCACTACTCACCCGAGGGCTACTGCCAAGTTTCAGACGCCTCAAAGATGTCCCCACCTTGGCAGTTGTTCCCATACCACACCCACTGACTCACCCATCAAGACTTAACAGAAGTTCCAACTTTTCCCTTTACCTCCTCCAGGTAGGCTTCCTTACCTGCCCTCTGCTTTCCCCTCCCTTGCTCTGACAGCACTCTACTTCAGTTGTTGAGATTCCAAATTTTCTGGGTTCATGCTACTACCTACCATCCAAGGCCTCACAGGTCTTACTAGGAAACTTGGATTTTCTTCTAATTGCACTAGGAGGCTTCTAAAGAATACACTACAGCCTATGTCCTTGTATCCCTCTGTCTGTTTAGAGAAAAAGACAGAAAAAATTCTTCCTCCTACCCTTTCTCAACTGATGACCTCTTAACTTCTCTCTTACTTCACAGAAATAACAGGAAAGAACTACCTACCTTATGTTCCCACAATTCCCTCTCTCTACCTGCAACTGAGCTGCATGTTTTGCCTCTCATTACAACAGAAAGAAGTCTCTGATTCTGTCCAAAACTGACACATTCACTTGGGCTCTAAGTCCCATCCCCTTTTCCCAAATCAAGGTATTATCCTTGTGATTACCCATCTTCTCAAATATGTTCAATTATTCCTCAATACTGGATCATTTCCAAAGCAGACACACATGCCCTAATACTATCCAAAATAAATAAAATTACACAAAACAAAATAAACCTTCCCTTAATTCATACCCCCATCCTGCTATTTCCTCATCTCTCCATTCTCTTCCAAAACCAAAGCCTTTAAAGACCTGCCTACACTTACCCTCTCCACTTGCTCAGCACCAGTTCTTACAGCCTTCTCTGATTGGGCATCTGCCTCTCTGACTCTTCTAAGGTCATTATTGACCTCTGCACGAACAAAGCCCAAGATCAAGTCTCTGGCCTGGCTTTACTTCTCAGCAGCATCTGACACAGGCAATCACTTCTCACTTAAAGTGGTTTGTTCTCTCAAATTCTACACCACCACACTTAACCTGGTTTACCTTCCCACCTCACTGGAGATTCCTCACCCCTTTTGCAGATTCCTCGTTATCACAACCTCCTCAGTGACGGCTCAGCCTTTGCCCCTCTTCTGTTCTTTATTGACACTTGTACCTTAGAGAAACTCACCTGACTCTGCAGCTTTCCAGGCCCTCTGTGCAGTGATGACACAAACTCACCTACAGCCTCCAGCCCAGGCTGTCAACAGTTCCAGTCTGTATACTCAATTGCCCATTCCATAGCAGCACATGAATGCCAAGTACATCAAACAGTGTGGCCAAAACAGAGCTCCTGACCCCGAGTCACCACATTCTCTGCCATTCCTCAGCTCATTAAATAGTACCAACTCAGCTCTCATGCCTCACACACCAAATCCTTAGCTTTCTTTCTCATCCACATCCAAATATTAACTAAGTCATGTCAACTCCACCTCCAAAACATATCCTTAACAGGACAATCTCTGCACTGGCGCGGCCATCAAGAGGATCTAAGTCACCATCGCTTCTCACTTACCTAGTCTTTGGGTCTCTATACCACCTCTCTCCCCATTCCACTTATTGTACAACAGCCAGCGGTCTTCACACATGGCAAATTAGATCAGGCCATTCTCCTGCTGAAGCAACCTTCCCCTTCCCCCAGGCTCCCATTACATTTAGGACAGAGCCAAATTCCTGACCTTTGATCATGAAGATCTTGATCTGACCTTCATGAGCCTCACTTCCCACCACTTCTCCATTCTCATCTCTGAGACCATGTATTTGCTTTTTTCTTCTGCTTGGAGCACTCTTTCCCCTCTTTTCACACGATCCAGTGTCCACTTTTCTCTCATCTTTCAGATCTCAGCTCATACGTTCAGTTCTCAAAAAAGCCTTCCTAATCACGTTAGCATCCTCAACTGATTAGCCTACTTTATTGAGTTTACTCGAAGTCCTTGAAAAATGTTTTGTATTTACTGTGTCCTGCTTCACTACAAGGCAGGGGCTCTTTCTGACTTGTGTCACTTTATCCTCTACACCAATCAGAACCTGGCACTTAGTGAGTGACTCCATAAATATTTGCTAACCAACTGCCTGACTTGGGAGTTAGGGCTGTGCCTTCTTACCTTGTTTGCAGCTGTGCCCTCAAACTCTAGTCTAGCAGGCAGCTCAGAGAAGGTACCTGTCAAATGTTTGTGGAATAAAATCTAAATGAATGAAGGTGAAACAGCTAAAGAATTCTCAAGGCAGGAATCACACTGGATAAAATATCTTGAGGCCTCAATGACAGGGTCTGGATCTTGTCAAGAAGTGAAATGAAAAGGCTGGCAAGTTTGAGTCCTGCCTGTCAGTAAGTGCTCAACGTTTTTACATGGGTGTCCTTGATTAATTATGAAATGCCCTAAGTTCAAATTCTGTAACTGAAGATTTATAATCGGCCCACAGTGAGATTATAGAGAATGATGGCTTTCATCTTTCTTACTTTCATTAGTAATAAAATCCTTATGAGTATGTATTAACTTCAATAATAATAATAATAGTTTTTTCCCATTAAAACGTATGTGTCTATATAGTTTCCAAAGAGAACAAGGTAATTTAAATGAAGAACTGCTTCAAGTTAAAATGGAAATTTCTAAGAACTGAAAGGAAATTTTCTAAATTCCCTCATCAGGCAGGGACTGCCTGTGAAAACTCCCTGTGACTACCACAACATACATAAAATCATATAAGTAGAGTAGCCTCAATTATCTCTGACCCATTTCCCAACTTAGTGGGAATGACTTTATTCTGTTAGCTATAATTTAACTTTCTTGCCCAGAAAAAGAAGTTTGTAAAACATTACAAGAAGCTATCTAAAGAAAAACAAACTATAGACTTCAAGAAGAGGAGCAGCACAACTCTACAAATAGGGGAAGGTAAATAACCACATTGGGCTTCTCTCTGCATGTCCAAAGAGATGACAAAAGAGGAAATAAGAAATGTCGATTCCCACTTCTCATTTTTACTAGAGTCCAAGAAAGTTTGAAACTGGGGTTCATTTGCTACTCTCTATTATCCTGAGGATGCTGCAGTTTCCTCTCACCATCTACATATTGCCTGCTAAAGGAAAACTGACATTTCACTGCCTGCTGCTCCCCTGAGCATCCTGGCTGACCACTTGATTAGCGGCACGTTCATAACACTGTATTTCATTATTGACAAAAATAATAAAATTAGTGCCCTGGCTAGTGTGGCTCAGTTGGTTGGAGTATTGCCCCATAACAAAAAGGTTGTGAGTTTGGTCCCAGGTCTGAGTGCGTACGGGAGGCAACCAATCGATGCTTTTCTCTTGCATCGGTGTTTCTCTCTCTCTTCTTCTCTAAAAAGCAATGAAAGAATGTCCTCGGGTGAAGATAAAAATAATAAAATAAGCAACTAATATTTATTGAATAGTTACTCTGCTAGACACTATACAATGTGCTGAACCTGCATTATATCATTTAATCCTCCCTAACACTCTGAGGTACCACCACTATCCCCATTTACAGGTAACTTACCTGAAGGTTAGCAAAGCTATGGAATTTTCCTTAAGCTATTCACCTATTAGGGATGAGATTTGGACCTAAGTCTGTTTAACTCTGGAACTGGAGTTCCCAGTATTGTTTCTCTCTTAAAATTGTCTTTTGCAAACTCACCACCTGGAACCCCTTTTCTGCACAATACCCACTAACAGCACGCAAAAGTGGAGTTACATGGAAGATGCTTTGGGAAGCTTATTTAAAGCAGTGGTTCTCAAACCTACTGAATCTCCAGAAAGTCCACAAAGAAAAGACAGACAGTCAGAGAAAGAGAAAAAGAGAGAGGACTGTGCAAAGAGTCTTTCCTGAACCTCAACTTTCTTCAAATTTACATGACTGTATTTTATTCTAAAACAATCACCCTCATACTTTTAGAGTGGTAAGAATTATGTGTCTAATTATATTTATTATAAAATGTTACCAATACTATTTGGTCCTCAGTTTGTTGTAGAAACTTCATGATTTAAATTACAAAAGCTTAAGGACCATTAGCTAAAAGCATTCTTTTTCTTTTTTTTTTTCCCCCTATTGCAATATCTGGAGTTTAGACTTGTGGAAAACATCTGTATAACCTGGGAGAAGAATATTTTCTGTTTTAAGATTGTGAATCTAATTGATAATAAGCTATTACTTTTTCCCTGCCATAAACCTACATATAAGAGAAAAAGCATTTCATGTTAGTATGGTCTTTATTACAAAGAGGAACAAGTACATTTAATCTAGTTTTACGTTATGAATTCCTGAAATGCAAAATCCATTCTATTCTTTCTCTTGCTCATTTATAATAATCCCTGCTGTACAAGATGAATATAAATGTAATCCTCTGATTTTTCTCTCAAAAGTACAGTAACTCCAACTGTTAAGTCTATTAGCAGGCTTACTTCTTAGTAGGAAGTTCAATCAAAAAATACTTTAATAATCAAGGGGCACATTTATTAGAAATACTGCCATAAACTTTGAATATCAATGTGATTAAAAGCAATCTTATACTGAAATGCTATTTAAGTAGTGAAATTTCACTTGTTGTTTATAGGATTTTTTTTTTTTTAATGGCACAAATCCCAGGTGATTGTTTGCTATCTCTTGCAACCTTAGCTTTCATTTAATCTTTTTTTTAAAGCCAAATACTTCTACTGCAAACTGCACGTTTCCCCGCCCCCTCAAAGAAAAGTCTTTCTAAAAGAATTGCTAAATACAACATATAGATTGTTGTAAGGACACAGCAAGGGAAAAGCTCTGATATTTTTATTTAAAAACATTTTTTTGGTAAAGGTCAGTATTTCCAGCCAAGGATAAGGAAAACAAAGGTCACAGCAATCCGCTCTCAAGCTCATGAGAAGCAAGTATACATTCCGGAATGGGTTGGCAAGGCAGAGAATTAAGCATGTGGATCGCAGTGTTAGGCAGATCGGAGTTACAGGGCCTCTTAAATGCTTTGTGATCTTAGTGAGGTACCTCACTTTTCTGAGCCTCAGTTTCCTCCTCTGTAAATGAGGATAATGGTAATATTTAGATCAAAGGACTGCTGTGAAGATTATATGAAGTCAAACCCATGATGGCACAGAATAAAATTTCTCACCAAATTTGAGCTGTACACACACACACTCACATGGGATCACTGTTAAGATGTGGACAAGAGGAGGCAGGATGCCTTTTTAAGAAATGAGACCCCATAAGATGTAGGTCGTGCTCAATAATGATGCATAAATTCCTTTCACTTCCCTCCTAAGACTAGAGTTTACAAGAATCAATCAAAACTAAATGGAATACAGTTGGGAACCCCATCCTACTATAGGCAACGCACATGGTTTCCATTAACTGTGAAGCCTTCAGGGTTGAGGAATTCAGCATGGACTGTGCCAGGTGTTGCACTTTTCATACGATGTGGGATCTAAGGACACCATATGCCCGTTTCATCAATCAAAATGCAGATTTGTTTCCTGGTGAATCCTTACCACTCTCAAACCTCCAAAAAGGCTTCAGTTTCTCTTATCCAGCTGAAGGGCAGAAATTCTGAAGAATCTGAGTCAGGTAACCTTCCTAATAGTCCATAAAAGTTTAGATCCTTTCACTAGGGTATTTAGGTATTATCCAGGGGCTTAATGAAAGTCAAGTAACATCCTCATAGCCCAAGGCTCTTAGAAGGTGAGATAGAAACAGCTCTGTTGATGCTCTTATGTGAATTGTCCTGAAACAGGTTTATGCCTTAGAAAAGTGGAAGTGAATGATAAAAGCAAACAAGGACAAGTACCTTCTTACACAGAACTGCTTCTCCCTATTTTTCTTTCTAGCTCAACATATTTCTTCAATATTGAATAAACTCTTGGTTTAAGAGTAGTAGATTTTACTATTTTGAAGATTCACCCTCTCAAAACAGAAAGTACAAGGAGTACTAGAATCACATTCTGTAGAATGAGTTTCCCTTCCTTAACCAAGGAACCCATTAGAACAAACACAGCAAACTTTTTCTACAGAGCCAGACAGTCTGGGACTTGGTGGGTTCCATGGCCTCTGTGACACTTATTCAACTCTGCTATCCATTCTATGGGAATAAGCAAGCCAAGACAATAAGCAAATGAATGGATGTAGCTATGTTCCAATGAAATTTTCCTTATGGACACATCTGAATTTCATATTTTTCACATTATAAAATAGTCATCTTCTTTTGATTTTTTACTTAAACCATTCAACAACGTAAAAACCATTCTTAGTCTGCTGGCAGGATTTGGCCCACAGGCTGTAGTTTGCATTAAAATAGCTAAGGTGCCACAATCAAAAGAAACACTTCCTGCTGTTAGGGGTTTCTCTCTAGGTGTCCTGGGAGTTGCCTACAGGAAGAGTCAGCAAGGATGCTGACTCCTGTCACTGAAGCCTTAAAGAGTGTGGGCAACCTGCAAGTGAATCACCTAAGTGCTTCTTAAATGTGTATTAATGTGATTCTGATGCAGTTAACATGGAACTCACAGATTCCGGTCTCTGGCTTAGATTCAAACTCTACTTGAGATGTAGGCAGACTGTAAGTACTGTCACCTGCCAAACCCTCACACACTCACCGGAGACTTAAGAAACAGAAGCCTGGCTTGTTTCAAAATAGGGTGCAGAGCACTTTACGGCTTCATTTTGTAGGAAAAAAGCTGAAGTCCACGGAAGCATAAGAAAGAAAACCAAGAGAAATGATATGATGTCTGGGACATGCTTCCAACTAATTCAGTGTGGGGAGCTGTGTAGAGATGAAACAAGACTGGGCAATGTCTCGGTTGTTTAGGCTGTATGATGGATTCAAGGAGGCTGGCTCATTAAAATATTTTCTCTACTTTTGTATATTTCGAATTGTCCATACCCCCTGCCCCCCAAAACTGAGGGGAAAACATAAGAGAAGTCCTAGAGAAAAGTAGAAATGCTCTTAGCCTCAGGGAGAGGGTTTTACACCTGTGATGTAGTTACTTTAACAGTACTTCACACAAACACCTATTTGTTTTCATTAACTATGAACTTTTTCTTTTTTACCTAGGAAAGAAAAAGGGGGTACTGTTATATTAACTTAGTCTGTGTTAATTGAGTTTACCTACCTCCCTAATCTGTTTTTTTTTAAACCCAGCTGCCTGTGGGTGTCAACCAGCCTCTTTTCCATCTTGCCCTAGGCTCAACTGTGTCTCTGTTATTATGAAGAAAAAATCATCTGTCATTAAGTGTGGACATCATCCTGGGTTGCCATCGAACGCTCTTGCCTAAATATCAGAGATAACAGAGGTGATGTCCTGTCTTGTCTGCACTCTTTCTGGAAAGTGTAAATGGAGTGCTAAACTCAAGACAAGAGAGAGCAAGAGGAAGTGCTGAAAGAAAACCTCTGGCCTCCCCTGGGGCCATAAAGCACACCTCTGGACGGAATAGGTAGCTTTGTATTTTTTTAAGAGTCACAACAAAATGGAAAATTGGCCACTTGAACACGTTTGAGTGCCCCAATTCAACATTCCTGATAGCCTAATTAATTTATTTTTTGGGCAAATATTTATTGAGCATAAACAGTGTGCAAAAGCTAAATACAGGGTAGGACAAAAGTAGGTTTACAGTTGTTGAGTATACCAGTTTACTTTTGCATTATTAATTATTGTATTATTTTCCATGCAAATAACTTATAAACATACTTTTGCCTCACCTTGTATATGTCAGCCATGCTCCTGTCCTATGTGAGCTTACACTCTAATGAAAGGCCATCATGCTTTCACATAGGGATAGGTAAATTGTATGGAGAAAGGAAAAGCACAGGCTACTTTGATATTGCACAACAGGATTAAGAGCAGTTAGGGGTGGCATCCCAAAGAAAACGTTTTCCAGTTACACTGTTGACTCCACAAGGACACCATATAATTTTTTTAAACTACCATGAAATTAGGGCATTTAATGTTTTAATTTTTAAAGGCTCCCTATACGTTCAAGCACTAATATGGAAACCTTAATCTTACACCAATCAATTTCATCAAAACATAATTCTGTAAACCCTAGACAATCACTTGGAAAGAAAGGTAATTAATCTTCTAGGTTTAGTCATTTGGAAGAAGTCAAATATATTATCAATTTTTTCCCACCAAAATCAACTGTGTAATCCACTCATGCTACAAATTACAGAAGAAAACAAGGCAATAAAAGCATGGGGATGCAGATTTAAAAAGAGGCTGATCTCTGAAAGGTAAGTGAAATTTTATTCTAACATTTACCTATTGGGCTAGTAGGAAAAGGAAATGATATAGCAGCTAAACCACAAATAATCTCACTTCCATATAAAATCAATAATTCCCACCTCTCCCATGGCATTAACCATTGGGTAGTCTTGCCATGAGGAAACTGGCCAAGGTAAGTGGCAAGAGGAAAAAGAAAAAAGGGGGGGGGGGGGAAGAGATCCCAGGTTAGCAGTTTTGAATTTAGGGGGTACAGAATGTAAAGCATCTTGAGAATCCAAGAGAAGCTTTGGACACTTATCCTAGAGAGTGGAAATATATACAATTTTTCATACAATTTCAGGGGGACTATGACCTCCTGAAGCCCATTCAAATCCCAGGTTAAAAATCCCTGACCTAGATAGATATCAAATTAGGAAATCAGGTCTCATGTCATCGGCAGTTGAAAGGGCTGAAAGAAGCATGTAGAGTGATTTTCAACACATTACCTAATTTAATTTCAACCCCTACAACAACCTTGGGAAGTAAGTATTATCATCTCCTTTTACAAAGAGAGAAAGCTAGATTCTGAAAGGTGAAAACTAATTCAAGGTTAAGCATCCTCCTTAAGTTCTAACTTTATAACCTTAAGAACTTAAGGTTAGAACCCAGGTTTCTAACCTTAAGTTCTCAATCATAAATTAGAAAAGTCAAGAAATCTAGGCCACATTCATAGACATCCTCCAAGACGGAGAGATCCTGACTTTTAGTACTTTGTTCATATAATCCAGTTATCTATATATTTCTTCTCAATTTAACTCTACTGACAGATGGAATTTAGTATGGATGTAATTCCATAATAGCTTTTCTTGGTAGGAAATACTTATAACAAAAAACAAAGGACAACTGTCTAATAATTTTTGGTAACTTTAAAATATATTTTCATTCCTTAAGCAGCCTGACATAAGCTCTTTGTTACAAAAACAAAGGCCCACTGCATGAGTGTTGAACCTTCTCATGAATGGATTTTTAAAACTGTCCCAGAAAACTGTCACAAATGAACCCAGAACTGACTGAATTAAAAACTTCAGTTTCCACTCCAGACAAGTAGCAGAGTTTTATATGAGCTGGCCACTTGGGCATCCCCTATATAGTTAGAGCAGTTGAAAAAAAAGACACCCTTAGCAATCACTAATAATTGGATAGGTCAGAAGGATATACAACCAAATCTATTACCACTTTGTGCATCAAGAAGATAATTAAGAAGTCTTAAATCTTCATGGTAAATCCTGCTGATTATGTCCCAGCAGACAATAACAAATACAACAGAAACAGGGTCGAGGTCACTAAATTCAGTCTCAGTCCAGACCGAGTAAGTTGCCCAGTGAAACACTAATACTCTTACTCATCCTTTATAGGGAAATTACCAATAATTAAGATGCTGTTTCCACACAGATTTAGAAACCCTTTATGGGAAATGTATCCACATCCAGAGAATGAAAACTAAAAACAAGAGTGGGTCAGGTCCTCTAAAGCTCTACTCCAACTGCTTCCTACGAGAGTTGCCACTTAGTGATTTTAATTTTTTAAGCCCAGGCAAGTTGCCAGCTCAACACTAAAACCAGACTAACAACTGACTTTTCCTATTGCAACATCACCATCAAGTCTTGTGCTTTCCCTCTTTTTCCTTTGCTTGCAAACAAATATTCTCGTCAAAATCAACTGATTTGCTAATCTGTTCCAACTGGAAGCTCTCAAAGAGCTGCCAATGGAATTACTCTTTTTCTTGGTGCCAAAAGGCCAACAAGTGGACAATTCAAAAAACCAAATTAGTGAATGTGAAGACAATAACAAAGGGCCAACTCTGGACTTTAGTATGTTCTAGTTGCCAAAGCTCTACCTATTTTGGGGCCCTGGACAATATACCAAAATAAATGGCTGCATGTGAGAAATAAAATTGCATAGGAGAATATAAAAATATTTTGTATACCAAATTTCACTCAAGGCCTTGTCCATAGTACCACTGAAAAAAATAACTTGAACTGAACCTAAAGTCTACTGGTCTCCAGAAGTCTTTCCAGACCAGTGTGGCCAGGCCTGCCACAGGCATTAAGACAGCAAAGGTGACTATTCGAGGAAAAAGAAAATCTGTAGGAAAGCCTGACATTTATATAGCTAACCTTTCACTGAGAAACACACCTTCAACTACAAATATTTCGCTAGATTATCCTTATTCCAAACAGTTTTATTAAAAATTGACCACTAATTAGACTCTGATTTCACCTTTAGGACACTATAGGCTTATTTCACCATAGGCACCTCCCCGTTCTCCCCCCCCCCGCCCCCCCAATCTTGGCAGCTCACAAAGACATCTGACCAGCTGCTCCTCAGGTGTGATGATCCTGTTGAACCCTTGTAACTTAAATTCCGCAATAAGACTGCAGAAGTAAAGCGTCATCTTTTCTAAAGTTCAAAATTCATTTTGACTTCCAGAAGAAAATTTCAGGTGGCAAAGTTTCCTTTCCAGAGCCCCTTAAAGCATTTGCGGAAATGCTTTCAGAAGTGGAGAATTCCTTCCTGCACTGGTGTTTCTCCATAAGGGGTCAGACCTGAACTAACTGCAGGTGGCCAGCGCTCATCATGAGCACGCACGCGGCACCAGCCAGGCCTCCACTGGAGGGTTCCAGAACGCTCCCCATCACGAGAGGCACCCGGAAACCAGATTTTCCAAATGCTCCATCCGTTTCTCTGCTTCTTCCTCCTCCTATGGCAGCATTCTCGGGTGGCAGGGAAGAGTGGGTAAGGTGGGCCAGAGTTCCCTGCCCAGATGAAGCCGGCAAAGAAACTTCTCTGGGGCTTGCACAAACTCCTTCAGTGGGCTGGACTCACCTTCGCGACAGAGCCCCATGACTTCGCGGTTTTTCCCAAACTCCTTGCAACTTTCGTCCAATTCCGTCCCTAGGAGATACACACACACAGGAGGAGGGGAGAGGCAGGTCAGTGGCTGGGAGTGTGACGTAGGCTCACGCAAGCACGGAGTAGGTGCGGGCACCTCTGCCTCACCCAACCAAGAGATAGCATCTCCGACCCCGAGGGGGCCGGTCACAGGATGGGGGAGGGGAGATGACGGGCCAGAGGACAGGGGAACGCGGGGCGTGGGGAAACGGAGGGCGTGGACACTCACCATCCTTCCCAGGAAGTTTGGAAGCCTCAACCCACAGATTCCACGACTGTCCCAGCATCGCTTCGGGACTGGGCAAGGGCCTGCGCTCTCCGACGGTCGCCATTGCAGCGGCGGCCGAGGAGGAGGCGGCGCCGGGGCCGCTGTCCTCCGGCCGCGGGCGCCGCGGTGGCTGCTGCTGCCGCTGGGGCGGCGGTGGCTGCTGCTGCGGCGGCGGCGGCGGCGGCGGCTGCTGCTGTTGCTGCCGGGCGGCCGCGGCCGCTGATCCGCCCGCCGCCGCCGCCGCCGCCGCCACTCGGCGCGGCTCCCCCCTGACGTCATCCGCGGCCCGCTCCGACATTCTTTCCGCTCCTACAATGTAACAAAAAAGGGGGAAAAAAGAGTCGCGCGGGGGCCGCTTTTAAGGAGGCGCCGGGGAGTTCCGGCAGCGTGCGCGGCCGGTGGGCCGGGTGGGGCGCGCTGACAGCGCCCCCAGGCCGCCCAGCCCGCCTCCTCCCCGGCCACCCCTCCCGCCCGCCCGGGGCGCAAAGTCCGCGGCCCGGGCTCGCTTTCGCTTTCGACTCCCGTGGCCCCTCGGGGGAGGGGACGAGACGCCGGCGGCCTCTGCCGGGAGACCAGGCATGGAGGCCGGCACCCGTAGCGGCGCCCGTCCCGCGCCCCAGCACCGCTGCCCTAGGCGGGAGGACCTGAAACGCATCCCCGGCCTTCGACTGCCCACCCTGAGGCCGCTCGCATCCCCAGCCCGGGCCTGGCGGCCCCGCTCCTTCCTTCCGTCCGCGCGTCCGTCCAAACGGCGGCACCCGGCCGGCTCCCTTAAGCGGAGGCGCCTCCCGCCGCCTCCTCCCCCTCGCCGGTCCCTCCCTCTCAGCTCGCTCCGGCGAAGTTTGCACGTCAAGCCCCCGGAGTGGAGCCAGGGCTCAGTCGGAAACGCAGCTACCTATGGAGGAGCCGGGTGGTGGACCCCGGGGCACCTCCAAGTGTCGTCACTGTCGGGCCCTCCCGCCCAGGGGGCTGCAGGGACTGGTGCTGGGAGCGCTAAAGTCTCCGCTCAGGGGCGGCCAAGCAGCTGTCAAAAAAAAAAAAAAAAAAAAAAAAAAAAAGCATGAATGGGAAGACACTGCCGAGTGGATGCCTGGTGCGCACGAAACCACTGGCAGGCAAGGAAATGCAGCCCAGGTGACGTTCCAGGTGTGTCTGTCGAAGATCCACCACTAGAGGTTACGGTGGGCGCCTGGGGACCCTGGACTTGTCCGGCAAAGAGAAGACCATGAAAGGAGGAGGAAGGGGAGGGAGGGGAGGGGAGAGAGAGAGAGAGAGAGAGAGAGAGAGAGAGAGAGAGAGAGAGAGAGAGAGAGAGAGAGAGAGAGAGAGACTGAGGCGAATTCGTTGACATGTTTTGGAGACACTACTCCGAATTTCTCTATTTCCCTTCTATTGCTCCTAGAAATGATTCATTCACCCCCAAAATAAAAATTTTTAAAAATCTTGCTATTTTAAAATCTGATTCATTTTTAATTCGAGTTATTAGTCTCTCCCTCTTTACTTACTCAGGGCTGGAACCCAGGGTTTAGGGCAATGTACAGCATTCCTAGAAAATGTGTTTAGAAGATACTGTTTTTTGTCAGATTTAGTTCACTAAATTAAGCACTGACCCACATTTAGAACCCCTCCAAACCACACACACAGAACCCGAAGTTTTTGCTTCAGTGATAAAATGGTAAAAGGCTACTTAATAAACTAGAGCATGTGAAGATGTGAAAATCTGAAGCCTGAGACAAACAAGGATTTTGATCATGTTTCACATAGCAGTAACATCAGCACTCCCTTGACAAGTGCGTTTTGGCTGCTAGCTCACAGGTACTTTCTTTATGTAGGAAGGAAGGTTTATTCATGTTTTTTATCTAGGATATCTGGTGTGATAGTGGTGGCCAGTTTCTCTGCTAAAGAAACAAAGTCCAACTTGCAGAAACAAAATGTTTAAGTAAATAAAAATTAACAAGGAAATGTTATTGCACCTAAATTCAACACACGGCTCTTGTGGAAGGGGTTTATTTTAAATTTTAGGTTCAAAATTTGAAAGTTTCAGGAAAAAATATATGAATTTTTTTATTTTAAAAATATTTAGAAATAAGTGTAAATTTCTTCTGGGTTGCATGCAAACATAAGTTTCAAAAAGTTAAACTATGGATGCTTCCTGTCCTTATCCAAGAAGTAGTAAAAACAAAATAACCAAAAATAGTAGCAATGATTGAAATTATTAAAAATCACTTCTAAAGCTTTAACCTAGTGAGAGCACCAATGAGAAAAATGCATGGGTAAAATATCTAATTTCCTCTGGTAACAATAGGGTTCCTAACTCTTAACACAGGACCTCAATCTTGGATGGCCCTATTGCAGACTTAAATTTTTCATTCTTACCAAATACTGAAAAACTGTACATAAAAACATCCAATTTGTTTTCCTTGATTGAAATACATAGTTTATGAATTGCTTTGAATTTTGTAATTCCATCCAAGATAATTGAAAATATGAAGTTTAATTGCATTTGGAGTCGCCATTAAAAAGAAAAGCTTAAGTACACCCAACTATATGGATACCAAGGGAGTGTGGCTGCTGAGAAGAGCCCTTGAGAGGACAGGGTGAGAAGGAAAATAAGGGGAAGGCTGGCAAACATGAAGTACAGTCCCACTTCCTCAAGACACTGCTTAATTTCCCCCTTTTTAAATGCAAAAATACTTCAAGATTCATTAATATGGCTTCTAGCCAATGGGGGTCAATATGGCAATTTGTATAATACTTCAACTTCGGTCCTTATTCCAGCTTGCTACTTTTTTTTTCCTTCAAAATTTTTGATTGATTTAATAAAGAAAAAAGAGGGCTTAAAATGAAAAATACTAAGTATTCTGTTAGCATTGATGGCAATTATTAAGATAAATTACTACTAATAGTAGTTATGAATTATTAAGCACTTACTAGCATTGCTATTGGTACCTTATTGCATTGTCTCAATATTCACAATAGCATACGGTAGAAGTTGCATTAGAATTTACAGACAAGGAAAATGAGGGAGTGCTCTGGGGTAAGTCCCTAGGAAGTCTTTCTGGGTTCATATACTGGCTCTTCTTGTAAGCTGTGTAACCTGAGAAAGTTACCTAACGTATGTCCACTACAGTTTAAAAGGGAGTTAAAGCCAGACTTCTGGGAATTACATGAAAAGATCCATGGAAACCACTTGGTATAACGTTTAACACAAAATGACACTATAAATAAGGTTCCTATGTCAAACCAAGCAATTCAGATCAATTCTTATCTGAGAAATTTATTATCACATAAATGAAGATGTGAGGACTAAGAGAATGGCAGGAAATTCTTGACATCTGCCTACCAAGCTCTTCAGCTATAGCATTTTACCACACTCTCTTTATCCACAAGTCTTAACCCTTCTTGATCAGGCAGTTTCTTATATCCATAATTGGTCTCGGTTTCCCGAAGGTTTGAATGTGTCACCAACAAAGTCAAAAATGCTAACCAAGAAAGTACAGTACTCTGATGCTCAATTCGGGCAACATTTTAACTGAGTTCCTTACATAAAGTGTACTGTCTATAAACAACAGTACATCAGAAACTCAAACACTTTGTTTTACCTACCTACAAGGCCGTAATAAAGAGGATGACTTCTTACCTAAATAACCCTCTTTACACTAAAAAATATTTTTAAAATGACCCAATATTCATGTAAATATTCATGTAATTATTTTAATATAGCAGTGTGCCTTTCATACGTTCCATCAATCAGTTTCGTCAGTGCACCTCTAATGATGTCAGGTAGCTCTGAGGATCTTTAGGATCTCCAGATACGCGGTATGTTTTGTAATGACTCAAGTTGTCAAATGGTTCTGGACTTCCTCCCACGTACCAGGCACTGTGCTAGGCATCAGGGTAAACACAATATAACAATTTTGCTGAGGACATGAGATGAATAAGAAGTAGGGGAAGACATTTAATTCATCAAAATGCTCTTATGGAAAGCTGTAGTAACTACCACTTAGATTGTTTGTGGCTTAAGAACTAGGCTGTCAGAAGTGAAACTCTGCCAAGTCCTGAGCATTTCATCCCTTCCAGGGATGTATTTAAAATATGGCCTTACTTCACCATCCAAATTTAGGGATGTACCCAGTAGGTGCCAAGAGTAACAAGGTCTCTCGTAACAAGAATGATTCTTTCCACGACAGATTCACTTATAAAATGCTTTGTTCAAATACCAAAGGCATCACTAAGTAGGAAAAAAAAGTTGATCTTCCTAGGTTTTAAATTGAGTTTAATGTAAAGTGGCTGAAACTTTCCAAAAAATTTTCTTAGATGCAAGACCCCATACAACCAGCCTTTCTATTTAAGGAAAAACACTGACCCCAATACAACATTTTAATAAACTTGAAAGCCAGCAACTATAGTATATTTATCTGTGCAAGTTACAGGGCCGGTAACAGATTCTTCATTATCAACCCCAAAGGACTGCCTTCATTTGAGTAACAAGAAATTCAAGTCTACCGAATTAGAAAGCATTGACTTTGATTTCTTTATTCCCCCCTAAAATTGGCTGAGCCTGTGTTCTTATCCCCTCTCCCTCCTCTGACCACATCTCTCTCTTTCCCTCTTTCTTCTCCAAACAGAGCCAGGGCTATACTCTGCATATGGGGTATGGCAGGCAAGGCCCCTCCTAAACTGTGCTCTCTGTAGTAAAATACTGTACCTTACAGACTGTCATGAGTCAGTATTCCAGTAGGGGGAGAACTGTGGAAGGAAATTGATCAGCTTAGTGGCTGGAATTGCTAACAATCAAGTGCAGAATTAGAAATAATATGAAAAGCTGCAAAACTGGAGATTTAAAGATGAGGGAAATTATCTTTTTCAAGACTTAACCCATCCACGTACTCATTCTATACAACTCTATTATTTGCCAAGAAGTTCAAAGCTTTGAACTTTAAGTTGGTTTTCTTAATCATATGTGTGCAGCTACATACAAATTCTCCCAAAGAAACATTCACCAGTGATAAAAACTTTGAAAGAGAAAAATTTAAAAATACACACATAAAAGGTAATACATTGTAACTTTAAACTGAGTAATACCCAAATTTTCCTAGGAATTTAATACTGACCTGTATTTTATTAACTACTGACAAGCTTGATTTAAAATCTTCATTTAAAGTTACAGGTGAAGTAGCTTTTTTAAAAAAAATAGAAAGGATTCAGTTATACAGAAGGAATGGAAAAGTTGGACCAACATTTAGCTATAAAAAGACATTGTTTAGAGTTCCAGTGTACTGCTTCATATATAATATAATGCAAAATTAAACACAGTGTTAAAAATAATTCCCAATGTCACCTCTGTACCAATACAGCTTTCACTGAAGTGACTGTAAATATCACCACGTGATGGGCCCAACAGTTAAAAGCATGGGTTCTAGAGCCCATCTGCCCAGATGAATCCCAATTCTACCACTTAACTAGCTGTGTAACTCTGGCGAAATCACTTAACCTCTCTGTGCCTGTTTCCTCATCTATAAAATGAGTGAGAGAGAGGTATCTACTTTATGATAATATTAATACCGTTAGTAAGTGCAAAAGCACCTTATAAGTGTTAGCTATTATTAGTGCCATGCCTGTTACATAGTGAGCCCCAATTCTAATCTATCCATGTTATCCTACCAGAACAGTCTTACAGAATGAAGCACAGCTTTAGTTATGTTTTAACACTTTTAAGGGCTCCCCACTTACCACTGAATTTAATAAAAACTTCTGTCCTAGCACTCAGGGAGTGTTCCAACCCCAATCCGATCACATCTAAATTTCCCATCTAGCAAGCACTCTATAGTCCAGCCAAAATGACCAATTCATAGCTTCAGACATGTTTCCTGCTCCAGACCTCAGCTCTCTAGCTTTTCTTCATACAGGTAACTTCCCTCTGCAATACTTTCCCCTTCCCTTGGTTGAAACCCTGCTGTTCAATCAAGTACCCCAACAAATTCCACTTCTTTAAGAAAATCTTTCCTGATACCTTGCACTAAGCACAGGGGAAATCATCACCATCCCTAAATCACAGGACTTCATGAATTGGGTGTAACAGTACATGCTCTGAAATCAAGGTGCCAATGAGATATGTGCTTGTTCTCCCAGGAATCAATAGTTTGCATTCCCAACATAAAGGTGTTATTTGGAGCTTTGAACTCACCTCCCTGCAAATCACAAGATCTGTGTGTGCCAGGTTCCCAGGCTGGTCCACAAAACTCACTAGGGCTGAACTCTTGACTAACAGTGCAGGTGCACTAGCACAAGAGGGAGGGAACAACACTGGTCTTTCCTCTACTTTTCCTCAGCAAAATTCCAGCTCTAAGTCAAGTCACAGATCTGGCAAACAACACCACCCTGACTTTTTCTCATTCTTTATGTGCACCCTGATCCAGTAGCCCGTGTGGGTTTGTACTGCTTTCTAAAGGATACACTGTCCCACAAAGGTTTGCATCTCCTTTCCACCTCTAAAATAAAACCTTCCTTTTCTTGGTAGAGATAAATAGCATGTGGATTTAACTGTTTTTCACTAACATGTGAATGAATGACAAAGAATGAATACAGTTTTCCTGTCTTCAATGGCCAACCCAAACACATATTTTCTTATATAAAAAGGGAGACCTTAACCCAAATCACTTTCTGCATGGTCCCTTAACTTTTCTTCCCAGAAATACACAATTACCACACTCCCATGGCCATTCTGATTCCAAATGGCATCATCTATGACTCAAGGCAAAATTTCTGACCTTTTATTTTAACCCATTCAATCTATTTTAACTTCTTTTTTGATCACATAAAATCTCCAGGACCCCGAGACCCCAGTCTTCTTCTCTTCTTTCTACTCCTTTCTCTACTTTATTCTCCATATCCTCCTCCCCACCAAACAGCTCTAAGCCATTGATTTTCAACCTTTTGCATCTCATGGTACGCATAAACTAATTACTAAAATTTTGCAGCACATCAAAAATATATTTTTTGCCAATCTGACAAAAAATAGGTATAATTTTGATTCATTTACACCACACAGCTATTATTATATTGGCTGTTATCATTTTTTTATTTGACAATCTGAGGGAAAAGAGGTCAGTGCCCCTGACTAAATAGTCAGGTATTGTCAGGTATTGCATGTTTTAAAAATTCTTGCAGCACACCAGTTGAAAATCACTGCTGTCAATGAAGGAACTTCAGGAGCAGAAAAGGTGAACTGAAACAATATTGCTACAGATGAGAAACCTTTGCTACTTTCCAGAGTTTCTTACCCTTCTCCACCTCCATAAACAGGTATTTTCACAAAGCATTAGTTTCCAAATGATTTCTGGGGGCAGTGGCAACAGAGCAGCAATCAAAAGTGGGTGGTTAGTAGGCTATAATCCAGTTTAGCAGGTATTTCTTTAAAAACAAAGCCAAACGGATAAATTGGACTTTATCAAGATTATTAAACTTTTGTTCTTTAAATAATACATTCAAGAAAGTGAAAGGACAACCCATAGAATGGAGAAAATTTGTACAAATTATAAATCTGACAAGAAACTTGTATCCAGAATGTATAAAGAACTTTTACAACTCAACAACAACAAAATAATCAATTTTCAAAAAAAGGCAAAAGATCTCAATACATACTTCTCCACAAAGAAAATAACACAAAGAAACAACAAGCAAATGAAAAGATGCTCAGTATCATTTGTCAGTAGAGAAATAAAAATCAAAAGCATGATGAGATACTACTACACACCCATTATGATCACTATTAAGAAAACAAAACCAAACGAACAAAACAGAAAATGACAAGTGTTAGTAAGGATGTGGAGGAACAGAAATCCTTGTACATTGCTGGTAGGAATGTAAAACTGTACAGCCCTTGTGGAGAGCAGTTGGGTAGTTCCTCAAAAGGTTAAATACAGAATTACAATATGATCCAACAATTCCACTTCTAGGTATATACTCAAAAGAACTGAAAGCAGGGAATCAAAAGAGATACTTGTACACCAATGTTCGTAACAGTATTATTCACAGTAGCCAAAAGGTGGAAACAATCGTGTCCATCAACTGATGAATAGATAAATAAAATGTGATATATTTACACATTGACATATTATTCAGCCACTAAAAGGAATGCTACAACATGGATGAACCTCAGAAACAAGCCAAGTAAAAGGAGCCAGACACAAATAGCCATATATTGTATGATTCCATTTATATGACATATTCAGTATAGGCAAATCCTTTGAGACAGAAAGCAGATGAGTGGCTACCAGCAACTGGCAAGAGAGCAGGATAAAGAATGACTGTGTAATGCAAACGGGGTCTCCTTTGGGGGTAATGAACATATTTGGGACCTCGAGAGAGGTAATAGTTGAGCAACACTGTGAATACACTAAAAACTATTAAATGGGCAAATCTGTGGTATTTGAATTGTATCTCAATTAAGCTATTATTTTTTTAAGCCAACATTAAAACTTGAAAAATTTCACACAAAATTACATATTGACTTCTAAAAATCTCTATAACCTCACAGCATTGACCACAGCGTCCCTCATGACAACCATCAGTCGCAACTGAAGCTGGCCCTGGAGCCCATCTCTGGCACTGCCTACCTCTGACCATGTTTCACCTCTGCCTCATTGAGCTTCTCTATAAAAGGAGCACTGTAACAGTATTTACCTCATCAGATTATTATGATGAATCAATGAATTAAAATGTTTAGAAAAGCACCTGACACAGTAAATGTTAGTTACTTTTATATATTATGATACACCATCCTTTTTGTATAGAGGTAAATGGCCCCTTCCTTCCTTCCTTCCTTCCTTCCACAAATCGAAGTGTATGTATATAATATATACTATAGTATATAGTATTATATAGTATATAATATATACTATACTATAGTATAGAATATAATATATACTATAGTATATAGAATATAATATATACTATGTAGATGTAATATAATATATATAATATAGGAAGAAGTAGAAATACAGCCAAGATTTTTTTAAAAAAAGATTTTTAAAAATTTATTTTGAGAGAGAGGAAGGGAGGGAGAAAGAGAGGGAGAGAAACTTCAATGTGCAAGAGAAACATTGACTGGTTGCCTCTTGCACGCCCCCAACCTGCGATCTGGCCCAAAACCCAGGCACGTGCCCTAACAGGGAATAAAACCATAACCTTTTAGTTTGCAGGACGATGCCCAACCCACTGAGCCACACCAATCAAGGCAAGATATAAGTTTTTAAAAAAGCAACATGGAAAACACTATGCATAGTATGTGCCTATTTTTGTGAAAAAGAAATGATGATAATGATAAGTCTATACATAGAAAACAGTCCAAATAACTTTGGATTTATGGGGAGCAGGATGTTAAAGAGTATAATTAAAGGGGCTTTTTTTTATTAACCTGTTTATATGATATTTAAATTTTTCTAGCTTTACTGAAATATAATTGACATACAACATTGTATAAAGTGTACAATGTGACGATATTGTGTGTGTATGTATGTGTGTGTGTATGTGAATATCAGTTGACATATCCATCACCTCACATAATCACCTAATTTTTTTAATGACAAACTCTTATAACCAAGAACTATAATAAGGGTATATTTTTAAAATTTTTATTTTTTAAGAGAGAGAGAAATATTGATTTGTTGTTCCACTTATTTACATATCATTGGTTGCTTCCTGTATATGCTCTGACTGGAGATCAAACCAGCAACCTAGGTGTATTGGGATGATGCTCTAACCAACTGAGCTACCTGGCCAGGTCAGTAAGAATATTTTTTTTTAAAGAAGTTCTAATTTTGTTTGACACTTCTGTGAGATTGTCAGAAAATTCCACCAGGTGAGCAGCAGTATCACAGGCTGATTGATTAAACCAGGGGCCAGTTTCCCTTCCTTTGAAACCCAGAGGCTAAGATTCCTAAGACACCAACCCCCCTTCAGTTTCCTTCTTCCTTATGGAGTACATATACACTGCTATATTTTACTGCTGCCAACAGACATTCTAAACTCCTTGGTCTGGCACTCAACACCTTTCACTGTCTGGACAAACATCTTTTTTATGGACTTACAACCCTTCACTCTTCCCTACAAAGACTCTACTATGGCTAAAGAAGACATAAAATATACATCCCTAAAATTTACCATTTTAATAATCTTAAAGTGTACAACTTAGTGACCTGTAGTATATTCATTATGTGATACAACCATGATCACTATTTAGTTCCAGAACACTTTCTTCACCCCAAAAGGAAACCCTGTGCCCATTAAGCAGTCACTCTGCATCTCCCATCCCTCCCCCAGTTCCTAGAAGCCACAAAAGCTACATCTGTCTTCTGTCTCAAATAATTTGTCTTTTTTTAAATTAATCAATTTTTTATTGATTGATGTCCAGAGAGAAGGAGGAAGAAAGAAAGGGGGGGAAAAGCACATCAATTTGTTGTTCCACTCATCGATGAATCCACTGGTTGATTCTTCTATGTGCCCTGACTGGAGATCAAACCTGCAACCTTGGTGTATCGGGGTGATACTCCAGTCAACTGGTCAGGGAGCAATATTTGCCAATTTTGGATATTTCACTTAAATGAAATGATACAACGTGTGTACTTTTGTGTCTGACTTCTTTCAGTTGGCATAACATTTTCAAGGCTCATCTATGTTAAAGCATGTATCTATAATTTGTTTTAATCCATTAATCAGTTGATGAACATTTGGGTTGTTTCCACTTTTTGGCCATTGTGAATAGTTGTATGCCCTTATCTTTGTCTTCCTTCAGCTTTTATGCTAATCAGAGACAAACTTTCATGTGATCTTCAAATCAACTCTTAATCTCCCCAATTTAGCCTAGCCCAAAGTCCTCAGCTTTCTCTGAATTCCTTCACCACTTCTATACCTAATGTAGTGAATTGTCAACAAATGGCAGAATCCCACAGATTTATTAAGGTTGACTCAAACTGTTTTCTTTCCTTAAATTAGTTGCTAACATTGAAAAACTCAAGGAAAATCATTGAAATCAAGATTTCAGTTCCCTTAAAAATCTGGAAGGTCTGGAAGCAGCATCATCACTTACATGGGTTATTGCAATAACTCCAGATTAACTTGTCTCATTGCTTTTCCCCTTCCCCCCACACTCTATCTCAATATAGTACCCACAGTAGTTTCATTTCAAAACAGAAGTGAGATCAGGTCACTCATCTACTCATAACATTCTGGTGGCCTCCCACTTCTCCCGAAGTACAAGCGAAGGCTTGGATGGGCTATGAGGTGGTACACACTGTTCTTGTGCCTGTCTGACTTTATTTCCTACCACTCTCCTGCCTTCTCACTCAGCTCTAGCCTTCTTCTTTCCATTGCCTGAACAACTCAGACAGACTTCTGTTGTAGCCCTTTGCACTGGATGTTCACTGTATCCTCAGATAGCTCAGTGGTTCATTCCTTCACCTGCAGTGCTAAGATCTCACCTTCTCAAAATATCCTAACCTGACTTCTCATTTAAAATTGTAAGCCCTGCCCTCTCATCAGCACTCCTGATTTTCCTTACCCTGACATGCTATTTCTAACCAGTTATCATGATCTAGTATAATGAATAATGTATGTATTTATTGCATTTGCCACCTATTATGTTTCTTTCCATTAAAAGGTAGGTGCCACCATGGCAGGGACTTTTGTCCCTTTGATTTACTAATTAATGTGCAGTACCCAGAAGAGCACAGTACATAGGTAGGCATGAAATAACTATTTGTGGAATGGATATTGGGCCTACAATCAGATGGTGCTGAAAAGATGCTGCCCTTTTAGGTTGGCCATGAATTTGATAGTTTCTCAGTTCCACCTGGCCCCTTTTATTCCTCTGGCTGGCTGGTCCCTGCAGACTTGAGTTTGTGACACTTCTATTGTCCCTGCCTCTCATCATTGACTTCCTGGTATCATATTAATCTTTTCATCAGAATAGTACTCAAAAAAAAAATAAACAAAACAAACAACAACAGATATTATAAATGCAGTCTGTGAAATCACCCGTTATTCTTCTCTTTTCCTCCTGAAAGACAATCCCTCCCTTTGCACATAGTACAAACTCGATAAATAATTATGGACTAAAATGTTCATTTGGCATTTCTGTCAAATGTTTCCTCTCTCCTTTCCCCCCAAATCTACCACTGCCAGTTGCTGACCACCATGTAGTAAAGCCCTGCTTCTATCTTCTCTGGTATCTTCCAGACATACCACAATAAGTGTCATCCTTTCTGATGACTTCGGTGATCACCAAAGGGTACCGATGCATTGCTGCTCTTAGGCCAGAAAATTCTAAGGGCCTATTTTGAGGGTGGAGACTTCAGAGCTGCCTAGTACTGTGTTCTAAACACCTAAACAGAACTGACACATCATTCGGGAAGCTCCTCTTTCTGTCTGGTAAGGGTAAAAATGTTAACTTTGTAGCTAAATGTTCACATTGTTCAAGATGTTTCCATCATTGCCTAAAACCTGATTGAGGCAATGCATTTGTTGCCTAAATAAGTAAACTTATTTACTTATTGATCAGAAGGCAAACTTCTGATCAATCTCAGAAGCTAAAAAGCCTTTGGTCTTTCCTATTTGGATTCTGTTCAGTTTTACCCTTCAATGACATGACTCATCCTAAACATCATCTTAACATGTAAGCCCCTCATTGTTTTTAGGAGATGGAAGAATGGATTTTTTAATAAAAATTCCTTCAGGAAAAGGATAATTTGATCTGACAGTTTTCCACAGCTGGCACCATATTACACAGCTAGTACAGGACAGCTGAATTGCCACTGTGTATGCTGGGGTGTGGCAGAATGATACTGGGCTAGATAAGAGAGGGAGGTCATAGAGGGTGCCTGGGAAGGATTTCTATATATCAGGTTTTTGTAATTTCATGAAGTGGCTCATATAGTTGAAAGCTTAATGTTATTTCCCACCACTGTCTATAAAGTATAAAATAGAAAAAAATTACAAGAATCCATGGGAATAAAAAATTCCTCCAGGAATGTTTCCTCTTTTTCACCTTATGTAAAACTTACCATCCCTCCTCCCCAAATAGTAAATGCACAATGGCAAACACACAGTAATGCACAATGGCAAACACATAGTAATGCACAATGGCAAACACATAGTAATGCACAATGGCAAACACATTGTTTCCAACTAATGGTGGCTGCTATTTTTGTAAAGATGTGGGACTGCTCATGAGCAGAGCCGTCTGTCTGATGGCTGGGCAAAGGCACTGGGCCTGAAAAGTGTGTCTTAAGAACTCCTGCCTGTTTTATAATTTGTATAGGATCTTCCTAGCCCTAAGTAGCTAGGTCTATGCTGCTTGTGGAGAGAAAAAAACAGGGGCTGGGGAAAAAAGGGCTGGACAGAAATACAACAGCATTATCTTTGGACAACTTCCTAAGAAAAAAATGAATATGGATTTATGGGGCGGGAGGTTGTCCTATCCCCAAAGTCTTCCTGTATATTTTAAAAAATGATGGGGGGGGGGGGGCGCGGCAGTATTTAGCAGTTTTTGTCTTGACTAACACCTAATAATATTGTACTCCCAAATTCACTGTCATTTCATGTTAGTAAGATCACATTCAGAGTTATGCTTAAAATTTGAAACCTTATCCAGATATCTTATATTTAAAAACCATCATCCTTTGGTAAAACTTGCTCTGTTATACTCAGAAGCATCCCATTTTTTCAGTTGTGCTATGCTGGAACAGCCAGTTACCTTTTCTTTGGAGGGCAGGCCAAAACTCCTGATCAATTTACCAGTGGATCTTCATCTGCTGTGACTGTGTAAGTGCTTTCTTCTTAATTCTGTTCAGATCTACAAACAGAGAAAAGGGGCAAAGGGATGAAATGAGAGGTAAAGCTAACTAGAAATCTACAATCTCATTAGTTACCTGATGTTCCAAAATTATTATGTGTGCTTTGACTGTCAAAGTGTTAAAATTTGAGGCACTTTAGAAGTTTCACAATAAATGTAATTCAGGTTGTTTTTTTTTTTTTACAATGACCTTAATTGGCTATATTTACAGTAAACTAAGAACAAATACTATTCAGTATGTACAGAGAGAAGGCACCTGGGGCTTAGTCATTGTGCATAATTTGCCACTAATGAGTTTTCAATTAATTTTTAAAATGGCTATTCAGAAAGCCTGCTCCTATGAAACCTGTCAGAACCACAGATTTAAAAACACGCACACACTGAATGAGATTATTATTTGGAGAGCTCGCTCTGTCCTTTATCATCTAACAGTTTATAAAAGCAATTCATAATACTACAAACAAGAAACAAAAAATCAAACCATCTTCCTAAGAAGCACAAGAAAATTGTGTTCCATTATCTACATATTTTTGTGCATATATGTACATGAACATTTCAAGTAGAAGGGGGCTACTATTCAAGTTATTGTAATTTAGGAAGGATCACTGAGTTAAGGAGTCAAGGAACTGGAAATTAACAAACCAGAGTTAGAAATTTAACTGGATTTCAAGTTTGACTTGCAGAAGAAGAGAGAGAACAACAAATATGGGCAATGACACAGCTATGGAGCAGATACTGAAGCATAAAACAGCACAAGGCAGGCTGATTTCACATGAAAAATTCACCAGCAACATACTTCTCTTCTGACAATACTCACTGGCTATCATCAAGTTATGTGACAGGATTATTGCTTTGATCAACTTTTACGTATTTTCGTAACTCTGAGATGGTAAGTCAAATATTTCCATGGTGTGGGATACTAATAAAGCATCTCGGAAAGTTAAGTGTTTTGAACATTCACTAGTAATTATCTTTGTTGGCTTTTAAGTTATTCCTGGATCATATCCTTCCACTCTCCTTTTTTTAGACAGTTTTTTTATTCACCCACAAAATGTTATTCAGTAATGTAATCACTCATTAAAGTGATCATTCCTACAATCTTTAAAAGCCGGGTGTGTTTCTCTTCTCTGGATTTGTATTTCCTTCCCAGTCTCCCATCTTTTAAAAATTTTCTCTGATTTCTATTTTAGTGTTTCTTTTCTGCCTTATTTGCAATAAAACCCACTATCTTAATATATCTGTCCTGACACAAAATTCATTTCTTTGCATCCTAAACAATGACTAGCTACGCAACAATCACTCAAAGGAAGCTACAAATTACCAGGAAAAAGACGGCCAATAAAGATGTTATGTGTTAGAGATAACCATTCACCTCACTGACGGTGATTCCTTCAGAGTACACTTGAGGTGGAGATGGAACAAAACCGGCATCAGATTAGACTGTGTGCTTGATCTTATTTCACTGGGTCAAGCTATTTTTCAGTTTTCCATCAGGACATTCCAGCTATATCTCCAAAGCATCCAAGGAAGCCATCAGATTTTCGGTACTATGAAATTTTCCCCAAGACAGTACTTGCCATAAAAAAATTCACTACATCCAGTCCACATACCTTAAAAATGCTTTAAAGGAAACCCTATTCTTAGAGGAAAATGGTAGTGGCAGTTACTAAAAATAAGCATTTAAAAATAGTAACTTCTTTACTTAGAGGAAAGGGGTCAGAAACCTTTCTTTCATAGGGGAAAAAACTACCATATGTTTGTATATATTCTTTCATTTTATCTTCACCATGACACTGCTCAAAAGAGCTGTTACTATAATTTCAATTCTGCTAGTGAACAAACAGACTAAGAGAACTCATAATTTGCTCAAGATTACCCAGCAAATAAATGGTTTGAAATTGGAACTAGGATGGAAGCCTTTGGTGATATTTAGTTCCCCTTGCAGTACAACAAACTGCCTAAACTTCATTTTGTTTTGAAAAGGGAAAGATAAATAGTTCGAAAGGAAGACTGGGGAGCATGGCCTAAGAATAGAAACATGAAATCTGATAGCTTTTATTTATTCACTACCTACTATGTAACTAGCATTCAATAAATACAAATTTTTAAGATTTTTTTTAAATGATAGAGATGGGACAGAAGGAAACAAGAAAAAAAGGACATAACTTGAATGTTCTCCAAAATCATGAAAGGATAAATTTATTTTTTGGGGGTTGGGGGCGCGAGTGGGTGAAACTGTAGAAGATGCCACTCTTTCAAAGTTACTGTCTAGCCCATGGTGACTCTTCTTCTCAGCACTATGTAATCCTCAGCTTCATGCCAAGTCATATTTGTACTATCGGACTCCAAACTGCTCCCATTTTAGCCAAAGCTGGACACATGACCCAAAGTGAGATTCAACTTGTTTCCCTTGGAACTAGAAATTGGAATGAAGAGGGTCTATCCTGGTCTAGGCTGCAAGCACCCCCCTGTGCTCTCAGTCTACAGGAAAGAACCAGTCAGAAAAGAGAAAAGAATAAATGTGCTGCTCAGAGCAAATATGGCCCAAGAGGCTACCTAGCTCTTACAGAAGAGAACAGAAAATAGTTTCTGCCTGGCATTCTAGGTCTTTCCTCTCCCAAGTCTAGTCCCCAGAGACCCAAGCATTTCCTTCCTTAGACTTCCAAGAATTCTCTGGACCTGTAGGGATAGTGGCCCCCTTCTTCTGAACTTAAATCTTTTCCAATTAATTTCTGATAACTGCAATAATAATCTTGCTCAAGACAGTTAAAACTTTTGTATTGAAACAATAAAAGGGCAGATATCACTAGAACTTTTAACAAAAGATCCAGTGCCCAAAGCTTCAGAAAAATCCTCTCATGCCCTTTAAACAAAGAAAAGCCCACACTATTACATGAGCAGCATGATATCAACTTTTAGAGAGAAAATGACTTATTTTCTAGGAGTAACATCTCTATGTCATTTTAGGACTCTGAGAGCTTTGTTGCAATTTATGGCATAATCTGGAATGTTCTTGTTATATAACAGTCTATAAAAATTAGGCAAAAGCCTACTAACCATAATAAAGAAAAAAAAAAGATGGCTAAACTGAGCAGTCTTGTTTTGAAGCACAACAGTACAAACTTTATTTTTATTTCTGAAACTTTCTTAAGTTCTAAGCAAACCATGGAGCTTTAATGTGAGAATGGCACCCTGGGTGCTTAGAAAGGCATGAAAAGGAAGAAAGAAATCTAGAGAGGTAGGCCCTACAAGGAGGGCTACACAAGTTTTGACTTGATTCTGTCTTCTAAGTTAGAGCTGACGGAAGGCTAACTCCTACCTTTCCATTCTATGTGTGAAACGACTGAAAACCAAGGGGGGTTCACATAAGCTGGTCTCTTTATTTAATAAACCACCTTAAGTGTGTGCTCCCTGACAGGTACTGTGCCTGGCACAGGAATCAGCAGTATGTCCAGGTGAGCCACCTAACTCTTTGTGCTATGCATTTCTCTCTACTCTTTGACCCTCACTGCAAATAGAAAGTCCAGAGGCCTAAAATAGTTCACTTTTTTGTTTCTTCAGTGATCCCAGGGGGAAAAAAAAAAGAAATGTGTTGCTCATATTTAAAAGGTGGAAAGATTCACATAAAATTTCATATTCCATTTTCTCTTGGAATGTCCAAAAATCTGCTTGGGGACAACCAGGTGATGCTGTGTCCTGTGCAGCCTTTTGTCCTTGGGCATGTACTTTCTAAGGCACCCACCTTTCTGCATCATTTATTTTCTTGCCAGGCCTATCTCCTATAGAGAGTCAAGTTTGTGGCTCAAGTTTGTCAGCCTGTTGTTTTCCTAAGTTTCTTCTCCCAAATGAAAAACCATGAATTAAAAAGAATTTGTTTTTCTTTTCATTGATTCTAGAAAGAGGGAGAGAAATATTGATGTGAGAGAAAAACATTGATCAGTTGTCTCTTGCACACCCCGAACCTGGGACCCGGCCCACAACCCAGGCATGTGCCCTGATGAACTGGCAACTTTGCAGTTTGTAGGATGATGCCCAATGAACCGAGCCACACAGGCCAGGGTGAAAAACCACAAATTTTAAACTCAGGTTACTTGTCAGCGATAGCAATGTTCTACAGAAATCTGAATTAATGGGGTCCCTAGTTTACTCACATCCCCCCTACCCAAGTTCTACTTTGCTTTTATCCTGGACAGCTTTCTCCCTTGCAAAGCAAATTTATGAATGAACCTCTATATTCCACACAACCTGTCTTTTCAATCATGCTACTGGGTATCTCTACCACGATTTCAATCGTGCCCCGTCTTTGAAGCCCAGCTGGAGTTTCTACACCTAATGAACTACAGGTACTGCTCTCAGGGCCACTCCACTGAACAAATGAGAGTTTGAAAACAGCTGGTAAAGAGGAAGGTGAAACCATTTACAAGGAAGAACTATAACACCTCTGGAGTAGGTTTCATGAATACATTTTAGTCCCTGCAGTCAGTCTTAGCACTTTCCTGACCCTGCATGAAATTCCTCACACTCTTATCATTTTTAAAGGAGCCTCCATTTTCTGACAGCTTCTACATATCTGCACATACCCACATCTGTCTTCTATCCAAAGGGCTCGATACTGCCATCCTGCAGTCCCTTCACCATCTAGGGTCGCACACCTCAAGTCCTCTCTCCCAGGCTTCACTGAGGTTAACTGGGCTCTTTCTCCTTTTAGTTCAGGGGTTGGCAAGCCATTTCCCCATCAACTGTGACTACAGCACACTATTTCATCATTAGCCGAACAGAGAACCAAACATATGATAAAGTTCCCAGCAGTTCTTTAATCTTTATGCCAAAATCTTTTTCAATTCAGTATATTTTCAGGTTGATTTACAAAAGCACATGACAGTAAGAGTAGTAGCAGCTGATGTGTACTAAGCATTTACTATGTGCCTGGTGTTAACCCATGTATTATCTCACTTAATCCTCCCAGGTCTATGATACAGGAACTATTACTACATACCTTTAACAGAGAGAAAACTGAGGCTTGTGAGATGAGGCCAATAAGGAGCAGAAGTGAGGCAGTATAGACCTGAGCTTAAAACCATTTCTCCTACTGTCACTCACCCCAACAATCCCTACCTCTATTCCTCCACACCTACTGTTCCCACCATCTTGAACTCCTTTGTTCCCACCTTGTAAGTAACTCACATCCAGCCTTGAAAACCTAGCTCAGATGAAATATCTTCAGGTCAACACATTTATCTCCCAAAGTGGACTTCTTAGAGGCAGAGTCTACATTTCATTTCATCCTTGTATCCCCAGGTCTTGACATGGTAAGTATTAATATATGCCTACTGAATAGAATTGAATTAAGTGGAATGACATGCTTTGATAGCAATGCTCACTAAGGTTAACATGTGTCTGGGGTGGGATGTACTTGCCTTGTTAAGGACTTGTAATTAAGCCTGAACAATAAGTAGCTGTTCTGGCATTTACTCTCACTTGTCCTAGCCAAACTCTCCTACAATCCTCAACTGTGAGGAACGGGGAGCAGGGGTAAGAGGTAAATTAAAGTGCAGTGCTTTTGTCCTCTTATTAGGAGAATTGAGTTTGGTGGAGTTGACTGAGGGGAGGGGAGCCTGGCAGGTAGAGAAGTCTTCTCTGTCAATATTGTGCCAGAACATTAATCTCCTACTGGCCTGGAGTTGCAGAATTCTAAAATTCATACGAATATCCTCAGCTGAGTCATTCTTTACTGGTCCTTTAAAAAAGATGTCAAATAAATGAATAGCTAGTAAGCATTCAGCTCAGGGGCCAGGCTTATAAATAAAACTACCAATAATGATAACAACTTAGTCCCTGAGTATTTACTTTGTGCTAGACCCCGTGTATAGAACTTCACATGCACTGTCTTATTTAACCTTCAACACAACTCTATGATGAATATTTTTAAGTGAGGAAATGGAGGGCTATAGCAGTTAAATGGCTTATAGGGAAGACAGTGGCTGGTGGATTAAACGTGTAATTTGATTAGTAATGCTTGCAGTACTTAAAAAAAAATTCTTCTACTTTACCTTTTTAAATAATGCCACTTAAAGTTAGGCTGGAAACCTATTACAAATTTCACTTCTCTGAAAGATTCAAGAAAGATCTCTCCTATTAAGTCTTTCTAAATGTTATTTGTGATAGAGATTGCCATTGCTTACCTACATCCACATTCTTATCTTTCAGAGCACACAATTAGACTAAATTTTCCAGTATTCATTGCAGTAAGGTATAGCAACATGACGGAATCCTAAAATGTGAAGATAAAGTTTGGAAGCCACTTCTGCGCCTGGCCCATGCAAATCTCATTGTCTTTTTCTTTAGTCTCTCTGCTGGTCAAGTAGAGACGGCTTCAAGCTCCTAGAGGTGGACAGAGCCACAAAATTTCACCCCTGAATGACTGGATGAAGCAAGAGTCTCTGTGACAATCCATGATAAGCTATGACTTGAGTGAGAAATAAACATGTATTGCATTAAGCTACTGAGGTTTTGGGTAGCAATGAAAGTCTGCCTACCCCAATACAGTACTATGTTGTTCTAATTACCATCAAAATTTTCATCATCAATAGCACAGCTTTAATTTATTGAAGGTGTACTATTAGCATTATATTAAGTCTTTACATACATATTTTATTCATTTCTCACTATGAGATAGACATTACCTACATTTTGCAGGTGACAAAATCAAGGATCAGAGATCAATAATTGTTTCCTACTCTGAACATTTACAGCATTTACAATCTCAAAGATTTATTTGATAATTATGGGTTGCTATTTTATACATGTTGCATTGATAGGTTAAGTAGTTTTCACTCTTGTAGTTAGATGATTTTTCTTGTACTTGTAACTTCTTTTCCTCAATTAAATAGAAAGCTGTTAAAAAAAGGGGTAGGCCTTACATCTCTAGATTTCATGTTACTCACATATCATCTCATGAATAAACAAATTACTTAACAAGTACATATTTTTAAAATTATACATATGTTATATATTTTAAAAATTATATTACATATTATATACATATACATATGTATGATATACACATACATATGTATGTTATATATTATATTATACACATATAAATATGGATATTATTACATATTATATACATACACATATATATGTATATAATATATATATACATTGTGTTTGGGGCAATAAAACTCTTAAATAAACCTATCAAGAAAATTGGCCTATTTGTTAGGAAGAGTTAGTACTGGTGTGCTGTTTATTTCAGATCTATGACTTAATGATTATCATTTGTGCAGTTTTTCAATATTGTAGTTACATGTATGAATGTACATAAACATTTAGAACAGTGTCTGACAGACATCCAGTGACCAATAAATGATAATATCCCTTTTCTTACATCCTAATAGCTACTTAAAATATAAATATACGCTGCTTGAATAAAACAAAGATGATCAATAGAAAGATGTTAAACCCATAAATAGAGGCTGATTTTAATTACAAAGAATATATTCCTATTTGAAACAAAAACCATTTAAAATGTAGGGGCCATAGCCAAATGAAGACCAGTTGTCAGTCACACAGTTACAAGATGAACCCATGCGTAAGAATCTGTCCTGACACAATCTTCAGGAACACAAATTCTGGGCAAGACTACGAGCCAGGGCTCACACCCTCTTCTTCACTGCTAGTTGAGGTGCGGAATGGTGCTGTGGGATTCAGTTCTGTAGGTCCAGCCACGTGGGATTCCCTGAAACCCTGATGATATTTGTAGTGAAATACTAAGATGCCCTCCTACAGCTCCTTAAGAATTTTTTATATTTTGTTAGAAAACAACACACTGTCATCTGAGAAAGATTTGTTCCTTCTGAGGCTTTCTGTTCCCAGTCCTCATCTACCCACAGGGCTCCATTTCCTACTCAAGACATTGAAAGAATCTGATTAACAGGCTGCAGACACAGGCGTTTACATGGTAACATTTCTTACTAACCACATATAACAATTCTGTGACGTGATCTTTACATTAACTAATTAATGTAACTATTTCAATTGCTGTTCATTTAAATATGTTCCAAAAAGTCTCTCTTCTTGAAGAGTTCTTTTACTTTATTTGGTATACTTTAAGTACACATTTAGACATCTTGTTCATACTCAGTAATCAATTGTAATACCTACTTTGTTGACAGGCTTTTCCTGAGGTGATTTTCCCTTTAACTTCATGGTTTCAGCCCTCGCGGCAGGCAATAAGGTTAATGCTATAATCAGATATTATATTGGCACATATGACTTTAGTGGCTGTTCAAATATAGCAACACAGAGTATGAAACACCCAAGCTAGAAAAACACCGGTGGGAAAATTAGTGAATCAAATTCTGGATAACAACTTCTTTAAAAAATAAATATTCTTTAAAAATGTTTAACATAAATAGTCTTTTAAAGTAAAATTCTTTTTAAAATTCCAAGTGAAAAAAGCAAATCTCAAAAGATCACATTTATGTAACATTCCCCAAATGACAAAATTATAGAGTTGGAGGACAGATTAGCAGCTGCCAGGAGTTAGGGGCTGTGAGGATAACAGGAATGACTGTGACTATAGAGGGGTAGCAAGGAGGAGATTACTGCAGTAATGCAACAGCTCTGTATCTTGATTATGGTAGTGGTTACAAGAATCTACACAAGATAAAATGACATAAAATTACACACATATTTCCTGCCAATGTCAATTTCCTGGTTTTGATATTGTACTATACTTAGGTAAGAGGTAATCACTGGGAGAAACTAGAGAGTAACCAGGACCTCTTTGTACTATCTTTGCAACTTCCCATGAATCTAAAATGATTGTAAAATAAAAAGTTAAAATTAGCTAAAAGTATATTGTATTATAAACATTTCACAGAATAATGTATTCAATCTATAAGATTAAATAACACCAAAACCTTTGCAAATAAATGTTCTATGACTTTCCATTTTGTATACAGATAAATTGCCAATTATCTTGATACAGCCAAGGAGAGTGGAAACGGACTAGAGCACAGTAGGTGTTGCTGTCAGGATGCTGACTGTTCATGACAATGTCACCCATGGGGACCACATTAGCAGCCAATATATGAATGCCTTACAAAGGGTAAGTAGCATACAATGTGTAAAAATAAAAACGTATATTTAGAGACTTCCTATATCTTAAAATCTGTAAGATTTAGCCATTAAAAGAACTATGGAACAGTATTCTTTAAACATAACATGAAAAATAAAACATATTTTGTGATTTCTATATGCTAATCGAGATTCCACTGAGCATACAATTATATATAATTAGCAACATATATTAATTAGATTTATATGATTATCAAAAAATAGATTTTTTTTTTAAATAGACACATGGCAATATTTTCTACAATCCAACCATCTCTCTGGCTAAATTAATATAAACTATTGCAATATGCAGGTGATAAAAAAGAGGCAAAAAAGAATTCTAGAAGCTGGGAGATGCAAATTAAACAGTGTAAGTTATTTTCACTAGAGCTTTAGACAGAGATCTTTTTTTAAAATCACTGATTAATATATAAACATTCTGAGACTACTTCAAAAACATAAATCCCTGATTCCCTGTATCTCACACCTAAGCTGCTCAACACTGGTTCATTGTGACTCAGAATCTAAAGAGAGGTTGGCAGCACTGATACATACCTTCCTGTTCACTCCTTTCTTGCAGTGATGCAATTTGACCTACATTCCCAGTGCCCATTGAAACTTCTTAGGAGGGGAAGAGAAGAGTTTTTTATTAATGCTACCCTCTGATTAACTAGGACAGCAAATGCCACTCAAGGGACTGCTACTGGGCAGAAGCAAAAAGGGAAAAGTCATGCCAGCAGGAAACTGCATAGGAGAACATTTAGAAATACTGTGCTCTGTGATTCTGCAGGCAAACTGCCATGGCTTTACAGGACAGCAGCGAGGAAGAGCTGCCCCACTTCTACATCATAATCTGTCCAGAACACCAAGCACTGCTTTATTTACCCATACTTCAGGCTCCCAGCATGATGAAAATTAAACTTGAACCATAGACTTGTCTTTACCATCACTTTTTTAAAATAAAATTTTAATTTTAGAATGGTTTTATGTTTACAGGGAAGTTAAGATTATTCAGAATTCCTATATGCCCTGCACTTGGTTTTCCCTATCATTAACCCTTTACATTAATAATTGCTACATTTGTCACAGCTAATGAACCAATATTGACACATTATTATTAACTGAAGTCCATACTTCAAATTTCCTTAGTTTTTGCCTAATTTTTTTTTTCCGGTTCCAGGATGCCTTCCAGGATCCCACATTATATTTATCTGTCAGATCTCCTTACTCCTCCTCTAGGCTCTAACAGTTTCTCTAGACTGTACCTTTTTGATGACCTTGACAACAGTTTTGAGGAGTACTGTTGGGTATTTTGTAGGAAGTCTCCAATTGTTTGTCAATAGTTTTCTCATGATTATAACAGGATTATAGAACAGGAAGGAAGATCACAGAGGTAGCCATTTTCTTTCTTTCTTTTTTTTTTTTTAAAGATAGAAGGATTTTCTTTATTAATGACCCCAAATGTATGTTAGGTACAAGAGTTTTGAACTCAAATACTTAGGAGAAAACAAGTTAAGACTGCATTATCCTGCAACTTATTATCTAACATACTGCAAAGCAAAAGAGCTTGGAAGGAGAGTAGAAGGAAAGAAGAGTAAAGGAGGGAAGATAAAGGGAAGGAATTAAGTTGATCAAGTGGATTTTTCTTTATTCTTTTTCTTTATTTTTAATTTTTGGGAACTATTAAGTCCTTGCAAGTACAGCTCATTTCTGCAGATTATTTTCCAAAGTGTATAAAATGGAACCAAAATGGAGAATCCCTTAATGAAGAGGTGCAACATTAAAAGCTACGATTATTCAGTAGCAAGTCTTCCACCCTTCAGTTGCCAGCTGCTTCCTCTTCCTGTTCCCAAGAGTTAGCAGGATGAAAACATCTTCCCCATGGTTGTTTTCATTTCTTTTTTCTCAGCATCTGAGCATGTATGTTCAGTACCTTGAGGACATCAGATGTTTTTGCCTGCATATGTGTGTGAATATAGGTCTTAGAGCACTTGATGTGGTAGTGCAGGTTGTTCGGGAACATGTGGATCAGGTTGATGATGTTGTCTTGAGCACTGGTATTGTTGTAGTAAGGGAATATCATGAAGGTAATATAGCCAGTGTTTTCACCCAAAGCAGCATTGGTGTTTTTCAGCTCCAGAAGAGGTTCCCTGTGGCTAAAGAGGACCTGTGGGGCTATGTGGCTGGCTCTGCATCCTTCTTTGAACTCCTGCATGAACACCTTTCCAATGACCACACTGTCACCATCCTTAAATACTGTGCTGAAGACTACTGTGACTCTGTCCTTTTTAGATTCAACATACATGGTCTCATCATCTCTATAATGGATGACTGCCCTATTTGTGCCTTCCTTGCCCTCTTCTTGGAACTGGGGAAATTTCTCAATGACAGAGGCAAAATGATTTCATTTCAACATGCCAACCTGATGCACAATGGAATCCTTGGATGCAGGCAGATTTTCAAGGTCATGTAACAAAAAGACATTGTATCCTGATTCTGGATTTACCAACTTACTCCTGTGCAGTCTCTTCAGTAACTCATCAGCACCATGTGCATGAAGTTCCTTGTATAATTTCAAAGAAATACTGACCACCACTTTTGTTTTGTCTCCATTAGGATCTGCAATACGATAGAGGACCCCATCAAAATTTGCAAATGTTACTTCTACTGCTTCTGGTTTCCTGACGCGGCATTCTCGAACTTGAGTGTGAGCATCTTCTCAATAATGCAGTTGTTCGCCTCCAGCAGGATCATGGCAGTGGCTGACCCCAGAAGCCTGAATCTGCCTACCATGCCCCCACTGCTGCTGCTGCTGCTTCACCCACAAAACCAGTCCCCACCCAGCCCACAGCTCTAGCCAGCCATTTCTGCTCTCAAAACCACTTCCACTCCCCGCAGCCATTTTCATTACATCATATCAAGGCCACGTTTATCACTGTTCATATTAACTTAATCATCTGGCTGAAGTACTGTTTGGCAAGTTTCTCCACTGTAAACTCATTATTTTTTTCATTTTGCATACTGTACTCTTTGGAAGGATGTCACTACAGTCCATTTAAGGAATGGGCAGTTATGTTTCATCTCCTTTCAAGGGAATTATCACAAAAATCATTTAAAATTCTTCAATGTAGTAGGTTTATCTATGCTATTTGTTTACTTATTCAATCATTTATTTATATCAGTATAGACTCATGGATATTTGTTTTATATTATTTTATTATACGTATATTACATATTTTTATATGTTCATATTTATAGTAATATTTTACTACATATATGTATATTATGTATTTTATTTATACTTATACTGTTTGTTTTATTTATAATTACCTTTTTAAGTATCTTCATTTTGTAGCATGATAAACCATGAAGAAGATACTTAGTAATCAAACTACCATCTAACTGGCCAGGTTTCATGTGGCCAATAAATGCCTTTCCATAATGACGTGCTTCCAGAGGAATTTTGTTGTTGTTGTTGTTGGAGAAAGGGAGAGGAAATCTAGAATTAAATGCAGCATACTAGATGTCCTATACAATCAGGTTTCCTGCTTTCTCCCCCCTTACCATTAAATGGTATTTACTTTATGTCAACTCTTAATTGCATGAGCTAAAGGAAAAAAAAAAATCAGTCAGATTTAGCTTGAAAATATAATAGTGATGATCTAAAGCAGCAGCTACATCTTCTAATTTATGATTTGTATATTTTAATGTACACAGTTTTTCTTCATTGACACTAAACTAATCAGCCCAACAAAAGGACAGAGCCAGGAGCTTCTTGCGCTGTGGGGGTATGGAGTGGGAAGCAAACAGATTTCTATAGATAACTAAACTGCACAGACTAAAGTTTACACCCTGCAACACATACAGGAAATTTTTCACCTTAGGTACTCAGATTCCAACCTTTAGTCTGTGTAAATAGGCTATGCCAGTGATTTTCAACCAGTGTGCCACAAGAATTTTTAAAGCATGCAATGCCTGATCCCTTAGGGGCACTGACCTCTTTTCCCTTAGACTGTCAAATAAAAAATTACAACAGCCAACACAGCAATAGCCACCTGGTATGAATGAATCAAAATCGTAACAATTTTTTGTTATATCAGCAAAAAATATATTTTTGGGTGCACTGCAGAATTTTTGTAATCACTTCATGTGTGCCATGAGATGAAAAAGGCTGCAAATTGCTGGGCAATGCTAATAAAATCTTTAGTGATCTCAGACTTTAAAAAAAAACAAACCCGAAGTAGACTGATCCCAGCATCTAATACTGCTTTCCTGTGTCATCTTTTTATTTTTCACCCAATCTGATTAATATTTATATTCAATAAAAATTTCCTGAGCCTGTAGTATGTACAAGTCATCACACTATGCCTGGTGCTTCTAATTAATCTAACAGATTAGAAAAAGTTAAGAGCCCTGTTTCCATATTTTCCTCCTGGCAAAGATGCTGAAGTTGATGGAAGATAAGTAAAGCCTTTACAATGCTGAGGACATAAAAGGTTTTAAGAAGCACATGGTTTAATGTCTACCTCTATAGTTGTCTGATAATATCTTAGAAAGAAAAGATCATAGCTTCTTTATCTGTAAAATAGATACAATCAAACCTACTTCTTAGGAAGAACACAGGGAAAACTTAGTCCAGGCACATACAATGGTTCTAGGACTGCCCCACTAAGGTGTGTCATTGTTTTTTTCTTTGTCAATTTTACTATCTTTGTAAACCCTAAAATCATGATCTTTAAAAATATGTCAATTTCTATGTCCCAGTCAACCTGTTTTTGATAAATAAACAATGTACAATCATTCAAGAGGCATGAGCCAGAGTAGGCAGGAAATAGTAACAATAATACAGCTAACATCATTGGAAAGCTTATTTGGTGCCAGGCACTGTGTGGATGTTACAAAACAAACCTTCGAGGTAGATATTTTATTTATCCTTAATTTCCAAATGAGAAACAGGCCAATGAGGTGAAGTAATTTTTGCAAGGTTGCCATTCATCTGGGCTAAGCAATCTACTCTTACAAAAAACAAAAACAAACAACAGAATTATACCAAACACCTGAATGTAAATATCCATTCCTTCCCTCACACAGCCGATTCCTTTCCAAACACTGTTGTGCTGGGTGCTGCAGTAAAATGAAAGAATCAGCTACAATGCTTCCATTCCTATGGAGATGCAAACTGGGAGACGGCTTTGGACATTTCTGCTTCCACAATACTTTCAATACGGAAAACCCATTAAGGTCTCCAGGCAGCGTTTTACAGACCGTAGCAACTCCCTGGCCCAGCCAGCAAGGCTCTCCAGTCTCAGGCCCCAGTGTGTGTCTCAGGGCATTTGCACTTCAGGCGGCTTCCAGAACCAGCTAACTTTATTACTCAGGTTAGAAATCACTTCATCTAAGTGGAGTTACTCTCAAACTCTGAGTTCCTAAAACTGTTTAAGAGATCTCCAGCGTGCTTCTTCATTAATGTCAACATTTCTAGCATGGGCGTCTCTCCTGCATATTATGCCCCCAGGACAATCACACAAAGGCCTAGAGAAGAACAATCCCTTTCCGGAATTAAACAGACCAAGATTTAAATCCTGTTATCTATTCACAAAATGTGTGACCTCAAGCAAGTCATTCAGCTCTGTGAGGATGAACTGAGATGACACAAGTAAAAGCACACAGTGCCTGGCACTTACTAAGTGCCATTATCATTATTACCCCATAATGCAGATAAGAAATTGAGACTCCAAGTGACCAGATACCAAAGGTCACAGAACTGATGAGTGAAAGGTAGGTATGGGTCAGGACTTGAAATCAAATCTTTTCCTTTCTTCTACAATTCTTGTTGAGCACCATTACATACCATATTTGGTACTGAGGCTATTGCTGTGAAACAGGCAGACACATACATAACCTATTTACATGGTGCTTGATATTCTGGCAGGGAAGATGGCCATCAAACCTCCATGCAGAAAAACTGAAATGTGCTTGAAGGAGAAGAATGGGGTGCCTAAATCCATATTCAAGGATATTAGAGCAAGTAACAAAATCCCTGGATTTTGTCTCTAAGGTCAGAGTAGACTTCTGTGAAGAGGTGGCATTTGAACTGGGACCAGGAGGCAGAAAAAGGTGTTTGGAGAGGAGAGTGGCAGCTGGCAATCAAGCAAAGGGAATCTCAAGACTAAGACTGAGGAAGCACAGCAAGTATGAGGAACTAAAAGGAAAGGGGAGGCTGGAGATGCAGATGGGGCCAGATAAAAGGATCACTGAAGGACAGGGTAAGGTTCTGGATGTCATCCATTCTTGAAGGAATAGGGAAGCATTAAAAGCTTGGCTATCCTTGCTGAAACAGTCAATAATAAAAGGCTCACTCTGACCAGAGCTGGACATGGCAAGCGCAGACTTTTGATACTGTGTGTGAGCCATATGAAAGAGTCTCTGGTAAAGACAAACTAAGCCACTTCTTTTTAATTGCACAGCTGATGCTTCCTTTAAACTGCCCATCACTGATTATGATACTTGAGTGTACACCTCTCTTCACTGCACATGTTTCTGAAAAGTAGAGTAAATATCTTATTTATCTTTCTGTCTCTCAAAACCAAATGTTCATGAAAGCTATGGATTGAAACAGATCTGCTTTTTTGTTGTTGTTGTTGGTTTGTTTTTTATCCTCATCCAAGGACTTTTTTTTTCATTGCTTTTAGAGAGAGAGGAAAGGAGAGAAACATCGATGTGAGAGAGAAACATCAATTGGTTGCCTCCCGTATGCACCCAGACCAAGGACTGAACTCACAACCTAGGTATGTGCCCTGACCAGGAATCAAACCTGCAACCTTTCAGTTACAGGGTGATGCTCCAACCAAGCCACACAGGCGAGGGCCAGGCCCACTTTCAGTAACTATAAATCTTTTCTTATATTTATATTGGCTAAGTGAGAATCTTCTTGCCAATTCATTCCACTTTAGTTAAATAGATCTGAAGAGATAATATTCAAGGACATAAAAAGTTACACTTTCCTTTCGTATCTTAACAACAAAAACCCATTTTACCAATGTATGATTAAAAGCATAATTTTTATATTTTAGGATAAATCACTTATACAGTTCACATGAATGATTTTTAAAAATCTTAGTTTAATTTTAACTAAGAGCAAAATGTTCCAACAGAAGGTTTTTCAGTGATTTTCCAATTCTTCTGAGAATTTTTCAGATTCTTTCTCTGAATATTTAGTTACTCTGATAAGGATAACTGTTTGGATTACTTATATTAAAAGACAGAACTGAGTCATAATCAATCATTTACATGCTTTAAGGTTTATTTTTGGCATTTCAGGAGATAAGGACAATGAGATAAATTGATGAAAGGGGGATTATGAATATGCTACTAGTAATTTTCTGTGTGATCCCTCTTTTTATCCCCAGATGAATTTTCCACCATTCTGACCCTGCCCTGTGCCCCAAAGCCTGACCTCTATGGGTAGCATCACTGGGTTCATGCAGGCAGGCTTCCAGGTGGGTATGCAATAGAAGACACTGGAAGGAGATCAAAGAGGGTAGAAAGCAAGTAGGGGAAGGGTGTAGTGCTTCCCATTTCCTCTTCGTTCTGGGCTGCATTTTCTGTCAGTGGCTGAATCCCTCCAGTGGTCTCCTCCTCTGTGGCTCAAGCTCTCTCCCCGGACTTCAGGAATGAATGCTATTTCTTCTCTTTGCTCCTTTGGATTGAGCGGTAATAGCAGCTTCCCACTGCTGCTAAGTTTCTGGGTGAAGGACCCCATGTCATCCTTAATTCTGCCCACTCCTCTGAAAATAACCTCTTCATTGAAGTCTCCTGAACCTTATGCACTGGACTTTGTTTCCTGCCAGACCTAAGAATTCAAACCACAGATTTATAAATCCAGCAATCTCTCTCCTTTGCTTGTGAGCAGTTATCACAATGGTTATTCATCTTCCAAAGCAACTCCTTCAGATAAAGCACTACCTGTAAGTTCTTACAGTTCTCAGACAGAAGTGACACCCTTCAAACTGGTCAGTGCAGGAGAACACAGGATGTGCTCCTGAAAGGCAGAATAGAGGGGTCAAGAATAAAACATTTACAAAGAGATACCACTTCCTCCTACTTCTACCTGGGTTTCCTCTTGCTGAGGGCCTGGAATCGAAGTCAGTATTGTATTTTCACCCTGAATACTAATAAGTTGTATCACTGCCTGGGGAAATTGCCCTGTGTGTCAACTTGACTATGCTACTTTCTCAGACCTGAGGATCTTCTTACCACTAGCTAATGCACATAGAAAGAGAGCCAACCATCTTATATTACTAGCTACCTGCCCATGATCTTTCCTTCTTTCTCTCCTTCATCCCAGGATAAATCTTTTTTCTGCACTAAGGTGAAAGAAAAGCAGGATAAGAAAATTCTGCTTTGCTTAGTCTTGCCTGTCTCTTTAACAGCTGAACATTTTTCTTTTCCACAGGAGAGGACTGGCATATGCTTATACTATAATCTGCTCTGAGCTCCTCCTTCAGATTTTTTTTTTTACCAAAGTGGCTGAATTTAAGGTTAGATGTTAATTGGGAATCACCTGGGAGTCTATAAACACTCCACTTTGCTTTCACTTGGCACAAGTAACCTAGAGGTTACTATTATTTCTTAACATTGGGGCATTCTTTTGAACAAGAGCAGATTTAGAGAGTTCTTCCAGGGAGTTTGATGAGAACTGATGTGGCCTATGTCAACAAGCTATTCCAACAAGAATTTAAATGTCTCCCTCTGTACCTAGCAGGCATTCAGAGCTGACAGAGTTGCTAACATAAAGACACAGGCAGATAAACGGCAGTCTGCAGAAAAGATGTTCTAAACTTCACCCATGGCCAACCAAAAGGAAAGACATATCACTTCTTCCATCCTGGTCGGGAAGCCCCTTTCTTCAGCCTTAAGGCAATATCTGAGAGAGGCAAGGGGATTAACAAAACTGAGTTCCCTCTCTACAAGTATTTCTCATACTCATACTCATACCACTCATTACTCTTTCTTCTAAGCATTCATTTCAAAGGATATTATATTGGTAACTATATAAGCAGCTGGGTGGATACATATCAAATGTTAAAAGTGGTATGTCTGGGAAGCAGAAGTATGAGTCACTTTTATTTCCTTCTGTGTATTTGTGAAATTTTCCAAATTTTTACGAACACCTATGTGTGATTTTCACAATCAGGAAAAAATTATTAAACGAAAACCCTGTAAGTATTCAAGAATCTGTTTTCTACAAGAACCAAGTGTATGTAATTTTTCAAACTCAAAATCCAAATTACATTTCTTATTTTTTGTGTTATTTTAAGATTGTCAATAGTATAAACATTTTATAAACTTTTCTTAAAAACTTTCAAAACCATTCAAAATGTGAAAAACAAGAATGGTAAATTGGATTTAACATGGAAAATTTTTTCCCCTGGTATACATCATGACCTTGAGACAATTTAAACTCTTCAAGGTTAAAATTCACTCTTTTCATACTCTGAAGTACTCCTAATATACATGAAAATGAATGGGACTGTTTCTCTTTGTAAGAAAGCCACAGAGACAATATCATATGAAGTTATATGGCTAAGAGACTACAGATAAAAAACAGACTGGTGTTTCTTCCACTACAAATGCTAGCCAATAAAAACTTTCCAGTCCACAGTTGATTAATACTTGACACCAGATCTATGGAAAAGAAAGCTAATCGTTGCTGGCTGTTAGCTAAAGCAACAGACACACTAAGAAACCTGCCTACGACCAGTTCATGACTGCTGTTTAATAAGACAACTGATTTTTCAGTTTATCACTATTTGTACTTCTAAACAGAAAACTGAAATACTATCTTTTCTAGGAGTTACCTTTCTCATAACTTATAATAGCTACACATGTGTTTTTCACTGTCTTATAGTATTGAAATATATTAACAGGGAACCTTAGAAACCATAAACATCTTTACTAGCTTCAGGAAGCCAGTAAATTTGAACAAGCGATTCCTTTTAAACTGTCCTAATGTAATAGCACGTGGTCTCTTTTCTAACTTTGATTTCCAAGTGATTTAGAGTTATAACTACCAGAATGATAATAACAGGATGAAGAGGGAAGGGGATAGAGAATGGAGTCTTAAATATTTCCTCTTAGAGTATGCAAGAGGAGCTATGTGCCAGGCCACTAAAAATTCCTTTGTGTTCAATATGTTAAAACTTAAACACATCAATGAATAAAATGTAAAGAAATAAAAGATTAATGTATCTTTCACATGTTTCTCTCCCTCTCTCACTCCCTTCCCTTCCCTCTAAAAGTAAATAAAATTTTTAAAAAACAAAAGTTCAAAAAGTCTGTCAAAATAAGACCATGAGACAAACTAGAAATGCAAGAGAAAAAAAGGCAGTTTTTTGACTAGAGGTAAGTCTTAATTGAACATGGTTAGAAGCTGTAGAAATCAATGCCTGAAACAAATTTAAAAAGAATTTAAACACTAGTGGTAAAAGTTAGGACAGCGTTCTAAAAGCTAGGGAAAAGTGTGGGCTCTCTCTATTTACCAAAAGGTCTGGCCAAACAGAACCACCACATCACTGTTAGGAGCATGCTGATGGTTCAGACTACAATGTAACTTTAAAAGCATGGGGGAGAGGGCCTAACATACAACATTATTGTTAACAGAAAACTACCTGGAGACCCTAATTAAACAAAAGCACCAAGTGCTCCTCACAAAATTTCTGTGGTAGTGGACCTGAACAGCAAGAAACAGAGTGGACCATTTAAAAGAGTCCAGGGATTGAGAGGACAAGTGACTGCATCCTAAGGTGGTAATTAAACCATGGGGAGGGAAAAAGGCCAGACTGAAGGGCTCCAAGAGGTACTTCAAAATGAGCTAATCATTGCTGGAAGAGGTGGGGTAAGTCGGCTCCTCACCGTGGTTATTTGTGGGGAAATAAAAAGATGCTGGGGTTCCAAAGCAAGAATAAACAAAAGTGGCTGCTAGTGACCAAGGTGACTGCTAGATACCTTCCTTATATCCCCATGTTCCTATAGTAATAGAGGGCAAACACAAGTGTACCCATCTCTGATTCAGCTCAGAATCTTGAGAAACCAGAAAAGGGGCTTCTGCACTGTTCTAGAACCTCCCTCAGCAAAGGCATGGGTAGCACCCAGGTTTTCTGGCCAACAGTCCTATGCTAAGGGAGAAATCACTTGCCTTTTCTACTTAATGTGCTCATTTGAAAAATGGGGAAAAACTGGCTCTTCTCTTACTTCAAAAGATTAGCATATAAAATAAAACATGGAATACATGTGAAAATGCTCTGAATAAAATTACATTGGATTTGCACATTTTATCATTTGAAACATGGTTTTACTTATACTATAAAGGATAGGCAATATCGGTTGGCCCTTTAGCCTATGAGCTTTAAGGTCTAAAATGTTTGAAGTATTGGCAAAGTTACAATGAAGGCAGCTAGACACCAGGAGAAGACAGAAAAACAAATGCAGGGCAGTGTGGAGAAGTTGAGTGCAGGGGCCAGTTTATCTCACTGTGTCGTAAGGGGGTCACTGCTCACTGGGTAAAAAATGTTTTTAACAGGGGCCCTGTTATCAATAAACATTTAAATTACAGTTCATATGCTTTTCTTTAAAAATCAGAGAAATGTGTATGCTTTAGAAAGAAGTAACACATACAAAATAAATATATTATTGCACTAACAATGGTAAGCACTGATCAGCAGAGATGGAAATGGATGGTCTAGATAGTCACAAGAGTTCTTCGCACTTTGGGGTTTAAAAGCCTTTGGAGGCATGTGGGGTTGAGAGGGAGAAAGTTGAATCAGGGAATACTGCAGGTGCTGCCAATATTAAATGTGACAGATAATGCACAAAGCAACTCTTACATAGCAGCCCACAAGTGTTCAGACACTGGACATCTGTTGGCTTTACCAGCCCTACATCCACTCCTCTTGCTGGGGAATGACAACTTCCCAGCAGGTACTTTCCTCAGCAAGTAACCAAGTACCTGTCAAGGGCCAGTCTAGGCCTGAGGGACACTCTCTCAGTAAAGAATGGGGTTAAAAATAGTTAGTTGGAGAGGTTAGTAAATCCAGTGCCCTGAGGTGGCATTGCTGCCTTGATCCCTGAGGCTACTCTGGATCTGATCCATTCTGATGCTTCCTTCCTCACCTCTCATCATTTCTGGGAGCTACACCACATCCTTCCAGTAACCTCTTTTTTTGAAGATTTAGTTTCTACTGCTTACAACCAAAGACCTATTATTTCAAATATAGAAAAACCTATTTTCTCAAGGATTTGGGAGATAAAATTTAATTTGATTGGCAAGCAATTTAAACTATTAATTTGATGGTAAAACAGGGATGTATCATGGAATAGAATACAAAATTCATGGAAAACATTCATATATTGGATTTTTCTATTGAGAGTCTTTAAAGATATGCTTCATTCTACTTCTCATTCTCCATCTCCCATGAAAATTTTTTCAGCCATGGATTTAAAAAGCACTGGTATAGGGATAAATTTCCCCCAACTTTTAGGATCTGGCCCTAACTATGTAAAAGATATATGGCAAGTTACTTAATCTCCCTAAGGCTCATTCATCACACCTTTACAATGGGAATAATAACAGTGCCTATCTCATACAACTATTACCCCAAGAGATAATACAGGGAAGCACTTAGCACTGCTTCTCATAGGAGTTTACCAACCAAGGCAAACAAAAAATTTGGTTACTATAACAAAAGCAATGGGCATGTTGTTTGCAAAGATGGCCTCAACAATGACCCCCACCCCAGCCCCACTCAATTTCCTGAAGGCAAGACCTGTGAGACACACAGGGCAGCATCTCCCAGCAAGAAGTGGTGTCTTAGAGTATTTCCAAGCCCCTGAATCTGTACTGGTCCTGTGGCTTGCTATGACTAAGAGAATGTAACTGTGTGACTTCCTTCTTTTTTTTTTAAAGATTGTATTTATTTTTTAGAGAGGAGAAAGGAGGGAGAGAGGGAGAGAAACATTAACGTGTGAGAGAAGCATGGATTGATTGCCTCTTACATGCCCCCAACTAGGGACCTGGCCCACAACTGAGGCATCAAACTGGCAACCTCTCAGTCTGCAGGCTGGTGCTCGGTTCATTAAGCCACACCAGCCAAGGCAACACTATGACTTCTTAGTCGAGGCCTCAAAAGGCCTTTCAGCTGTCACCCTCTTGTAATAAGGTGCCTCCAGGTGAGAAAGTCTGCTTCAGCTGCTGAAAGATGGGATCAAGTAGAGCTCCAAGAGCTGTCCCAGCTACAGGTCCCTAGATCAACCAGCTCCAACTGGAGCCTCCAAATGACAACAGCCACATTAGAGACCTCAAGCCAAGCAAGACCAGCTAAGCAACTGCCCTGCCCCAATTGTGAGCAGATAAATGGTTACTGTATTAAGCCACAAAGTTTTGTAGTGGGCTGTTGCTACTCAGCCATAGATAACTGACTGACATGCTTCATGAACTGTCATATTTCTACATTTTTTAAAGTTCCATGCATTTCCCAAAGTTTCATATGAACAAACTCAAAGCTCAAAGTTGCCAAATAACTATGTCATAGCCAAATGTGGTTAAACTTCTCAATCTTCATGACCAGGTCAATGTTTCCAATTCCATAAAAACAGGGAAATGTATCTCTGTCAGAACTTGGGGGTATAACGCAGAGAACTGAACATGCTCTTAAGCCAAAATAACTTTTGTGAAAACTTTTCTAAATTGATCATAGTTATACCACAAGAATGGAGGTGCAGACATAGTCAAATTGAAATTGAAGGTAACTGGCTAAGAGAAGAAAAATAACACAAAATTGCTACGATTCATTTAAAAACTAGGAATCAAACAGATTCTCCCTTAACAGTTTTCGTGCCTGCACTTTCTTCCATATACTTTCAAGATGACCAAAACCCTCTTAAAAATTTACCAGATACTGTCAAGAAGAAATGCTTCCTTTGGTTACCATCCAGTCGACAAACATTTATGTAGCGCCAACTTTATGCCAGTGAGTTGTGAGCACCTGAACTTTTTTGTTTTTTTGACAGTACATAGAGATATCAGGGTAAAAGGAGCATGACTGGGTGAAACTAGACCACACACCTGTCTTGGTCTAGGTACCTGGTCTGGTTAGAGGGTTTACACTGGTGAATGTGCCAAGTAACGCTCTACCCTTATGTGAACCTATGATTGGAAGAGAAGAAATATTAGCAGTCAATATTATAATTACCAACACCAATATTATCATTATCATTACTATTATTATTCTATACCCTACTGCTTCTACCACTTCTTCCTCCTTAGTTACTGCTTAGTATCTGGCACTCTGCTAAGCACCCTTTTAATCTTCACAATAACTTAGCAAGGTATTACCCACATTTTAGAGATGAGACTGAGGTTTTTACTGGGTAAAGTAACAGAGACACTAAGTGAGAGAGATCATGTTTTAAACACTACTCTATACTGCCTCCATACATATGAACTCATGATTTTATAGGAATTTCAAAGGGGGAAAAATCTTTCCACAGCGAGAATTCTGTGGTACAACAAACTACTTCAATGTAAATGTGTGTGTTTTCAGTGAGTTTCTCCTGAAAACTGTTTGGTCCTATGTGGAATTTTTTCTTTCCTGTTGGAAGAGTCTGAAATGCATTCTTATTAATAATACAGAAAACAGTTTTAAAGGTATGGGAAGATGTATTTCATTTCTCATTCAATACAACACAGACAGTGAAGGGAATTAGTCATCTCAGGGAATGAGGGCTCAATTAGCCACAAATAAGGGATGTTTTTAAATTACTATATTTATTCTTTAATAGCCTTGTTATTTTTCCTGATTATAAAAGCACATGCTAAATAAGAAAAAAAATGAGAAAAACATTTTTAAAAAATGTCACCCACACTTACTACCTAGAAACAAGTTTCTATTATTCAGCACAGTATATCCTTTCAGATACATGTTACATATTTAGATACACACACAATACATATTTGCATGCTATCCTCTTTTCTCTAAATATCATTACATACCAAAAAATATCAACCTGCATCAGCCTTTTTAAAGACTGCACACTATTTCACTATATTGGTAGGCCCTAATTGACTTAACCCTTTATTAATAGGCATTTAGATCACTTCCCATGTTTTTCTACTATAAAAAAAAAAATTGGGCAGTGAGTAGTCTGGTACTACTATGCATACTTGACCAATGGTTGGTTTCTTTAAGATAAATTCCTAGATGTTGGCTCACCATTTTATTTTATGGCCTAAAATGTCATCCAGAAAACATGTACCAAATTTACCTTTTTAAAAAAAGAAATCCTTAAGTGTTAAGTGTAATAACATATTTTACATTTCTAAAATCTAGATAAAATGGCAACAACTTTTAAAAACTGAGACTTATTCCTAAATAGCTAAAATATTGATTCACGCCTCTAGGATTACATAAGGTTTATATTTGGAGGGGGAAAATTCTAAAACACCCAATAACTTCTAGTGGTTTTATTTTCAGCATAATGTTGTTTTAAAAGATAAACTTAAAAAAGAACATACTTGTTGCAAAACAAGTAAATTAGAAGAGAATGTTAAGGAATGGACACACCAATCAGTTATAGCAATTACCAGGTCACCAAATCTGCATCTCATACAATGGCCAAGAGAGAAGGGTCAATGAAGAGAAAAAAGGCGAAACCAAAAGCAGCAGCCCTTAGAGCTTCAGTGATGGCCGGATGAAATTACACACAGACATATACATCTACATGCTCTGTACACACCAAACCTGGAGCTAGTCTCTGGGGGTTAGAGCACAAGAGGAATCTTTGTGTGCTTTATTTAACAAAACATCATGCAGAAAGCAGGTGGGGGAGGCAGGATACAGATTTCCTTAACATAAAAGTGTCTACTTAGCAACCTGAGGGCCAGTATCAATTACTTCCCCTCCAGGGCAAGGGGGGAATAAAAGGAACTTGAAGCACTGGGCAGCTCCGAAGGCACTGATTCCCTACAGAGCCATCATATAGACACGGTTCAATCATAAAGTTGTATAGAAAACGGGGCAAAGTGAGAACTTTTCTAGCAGTAAGTAAAATTCACTGGTGATACAGTATAATGCTTGTGCTAAGAAGAGAAGGCCACACATTACGACTAATAACAACTAACCTACTTGAGTTTTATCCTAATGGGGAGATGGGGCATTAGCTTATGCATAAAATACTTGAGGTGCCAAATGGCAGTGTGTGTATATTGGGAGCGGGGGGTTCCTTAAGGATGCCACAAACCTATAGGACTGATGAGTCTAACATTTCTCTAGGCAAGCCACAGCTTACGGGTCAAATCCAGCTGCTTGCCCATACATACCATGAGCCCAGAATGGCTTTTAAACTTTCAAATGGTTGAAAAATTAATTTCATGGTATATAAAAATTTCATGAAATTCAAACATAGTGCCCACAATCTTTTACTGGAACACAGCCATGCCCATTCCCTTATGTTTATGACTGCTTTCTAGATACACTGGCAGAGCTGAGTAAGTGCAACAGAGACCTGGGTGGCTTGCAAATTTGAAAATATTTACTATCTTGTTCTTTACAGAAAGATTGCTGACCTCTGTTCTAGGCCATAAAACATGTCGTTTTGCATGAATCACGGCTCCAAATCTGTGTATTCTTGTTGGTTTGACCCCTGACATATCCAGAATTTACACATAATTTGCCAGCCTAACAGAGAATTCAACCCAAATGTTAAGTGCACTGGACAGGTCTAATAGGTCTTGTAACGCAGTGGGACCCGTCCATGGAAACCAGAAAGATGTGAAAGGCTTTTTCTGAGTTGAAAGTAGGATGGTCCCAGAAGGTTTATATAGGAATCAGTATAATTAAAGGTTTTCTCTTTGAAAGAATGCATTAGCTCTTTCCAAGATGAGAATGAAACCATCCTCAAAATGACTACCACCTTTGAGAATTTACTAGGGGCCTAGAACTGAGCAAAGCCTTTTGTTTTTTATTGTCTCATTTAATGGTCATCTCTTTGAGACTCAGTGAGGCTGACTGGCTCAAGCTGAACACAACCAGAAAGCTAAGGAAATGGGAGTCAATCCACGGTTGTCAAAACCAAAAGTCTAAAGCTGTGCTCATAGCCACTAACCCACCTGAAAGCAGAAGACATGAATGCTCACCATGAACAGATGAGAGGAAAAAGGAAAGAACACAGAAATAGTAGAAGCACATTATATCTTTATGGCCATAACATTATAAGCATTTTATTTATATATCTCTCACTTTTTACTCATTACCCTAATGCATTTCGGTTCTTCCACTTTCCCTATTGAGAAAAATTGATACAGACACCAGCTGTGGAGGCATTTTAAAGATGTCAGAATTAGATGGCCAAAGTTATAGGTGTAACTTCCACTAATTAAATCCCTGGGTACCTGTGAGGATCCCATAAAGGAGGGAGTGAACAAACCTCTTTAGAGATGATGGACTAGAAAATACACATGCGATTTTTTAATTTAGATTTCTCATTTTAATTACAGGTGAAGAGCACAGCTTAAATGGAATCTCACCCAAAAAGAGAGCTATATGCCTGTGGATGGTTATTGTTTCTTTCTGCCCAGCATCCATGTCCTCAGCTTTGTCAACTGCACCACGATTTCCCTCAACTTTCCCCCAAATATCCATAATATAAGTACAACTAAATCCTCTCATTTTTGAAAACTTGATTTTTAAAAAATGTTTCAGTTTGTTAATATTGTCACCATACTTATTTGAAAAAAATGTTTATCACTATTACAGGTCATGTTTATACATGTTAACTCAGATGTTTATTAATGGTTACCCGCATCTAGCTTCCATATCCTTCCTGTGGGACAAATGAGGCACTCAGAGTTTTATATAAGAAACTTCACGCCAGCCTCCCAACATCTCTACTAAGTTTGATCCAGATAAGGAACTCAAGGGTCAGGCAAATTCAGTAGCTATAGTAAATGAAAGAACCCAGATTTGAACTTCTCTGTTTTAACTTAGAATCTGTTTTTTCCATCATGCCCTGCTGTCTTGCCAAGGCACAAACACATTTTTTTAGAGTGATTGCCTCCCAGTCAAATTTCAGATTTGCTGGAGAGTAATAAAGTAGTGGAGTTGAACGAAATGTTTGCTTCAGGGGCTGGTAGTCAAGATCAAGTCTCTGCTGATAGACCATAAATCTTTCTGTTCTAAGTTTTTAAATATAATTTAAAAACACCCACAATGCACTCAGAATAGCATGTCAAGCCCTTTATGTATGTGGTTTATCAACTAACAGGCAGCGCTTTGCTGTGGGAACGAAATGGAAGTGTCTTTCTGCACCTCTAAGGCCACATGACTGGGCTAAAGAAAACTTTAAAAGGCAAGTATTGAACACAAAGATCTACTTTTTCCTGCTTTTTTCTGTTAAGTATTATTCACACTCCCATTTTATTTAATAAAAATATAAATCTCTAACTTTTTTAGGCCAGGGACCTCTTTTATAACAAAACAATGGGACTTTTCCCCAGAAAAATACACGTACACAAAAAGTCTGGGTAATGATATGGGTTTCAAGAATCTCTTGAAGCCTATCAATGGACCCTAAAGGTCCACAGAACCCTCAGGATAACCCTTGCCCTGAACACTTATTATAGAAATGCCCACATCATTTCAAAGAATCAGGATAAAGACCACTTACTTAGTTCTGTCATCATCCTTTATAAATTCAGAAAGCTAAAATTAAATAAACACTCAAACTTTCTCATCTAGACTCCCATAGTCTCAAAGAAACCAGGAATCTAAAGACTTGCGTAAATAGCCAAATGTAAGGTAATTTATATGTAAGGTCATTAAATGTAAGGTCCAAAGTCCAAATCAGTTTGTCATAGCTTAAAATCTGCTACTTCTCCTCAGAGATTTCCCAGGAAAAGAGAGAAATGTTAACATGGCCTAGTAGAGCTTGAGTCCTTCCTACTTTCACATTCATGAACATGCTGATATATTATTGATTACATGAAAAAAGAGACATTTTATAAAGTTTACTAAAAGACATTCTTTCACTATATATGATATGAAGAAAAGTCCATTAAAATAATTCTCAAATGTTCAACACACAGATCTGTGTCAATGCAATTGGGAGTTAAATTATATGGCTGAGAAAGCATATTTTTAAAACTTCATAAAGGCTCATATTTTCATGTATTTCCCATCATTTGTGTGAAGAACTTTCAGAACTGTTTATGTTCAGACTTATCTTGAACTCTAAAGTTTTTCCAATCTCTCTTGATCTACTATAACTTAAGAACGTTCCTGGCACTGTTCGACAAAGTTGTGAGTTACAAAATCAGCCAGGATTCCATCTATGAATAGAATGTCTCATGACAATTTAATAGTTGCAGGGGCAGTGATACTTGTCTATAAACATTAAAGATTATTTTAAATCACTAGATACTGTTTCAAAATCAGCATCATGATGACAAAACAAAGTAACAAGTAACTTAAAAAAGAACTTCATTTCACCACTTGACAATTACCTTTTAAATAATAACCATCCCGGCCAAAGTGCCCCTTAGGATAGACAGATAATCAATCGATACATTCAATTTATAATTTATAATATTTAAGATTTTAAGTAATCCTTTTGGTTAGCTTCTCTCCTTCTAAAATCAAGAAAATGAGCAGCAACTTAGACGGATAGCAGCAAGTGTTTAGGCCAATATTATTTAAAAGCCGGGGAAGGTTCCCCACCCTGTGAGGAGAGAAAGTTATGCCTCACAATCTTCACTCAAAGTAACTTTTTATTTTTTGGCCTTTGTGCCAAAAGTCAAAGATACTAATTCTTCAAAGTACTGTTCAAGAGCATTACTGAAGTTTCGACCTCATATATATGGATCAAATTTTACCTATACTGCGGTTACTAGCTAGAGGTTAATTAAACACACTTCACTTTCATTGACAACTCTTCCCCTTTGAAAAACCTGGGAGAAACAAGGAGAACGAACCCAACTTCAGAAAGGAATCGAACAACCAGATCCATCCTACATAATTGCTTCATCCCGGAAATGAAGAGGCAGGATACTTGGGGGACAGGAAAATTGGAAAATAACTCCACGCTCAATAAAATATCAAACCTCGGTTCGAAACTCTGACACGCTGCCTGTGGCTAACTGAACCCATCCCACTGGAGATAAAACCAGTTGTATCGACGCTTGCTTCCCCTCAACCTCTCACCACGTAAAGGTCGCCCTTTGCGAGAAACTCATCGAAACTGAATCAAAGTGACTTTTGGGAAGAGATGCCAATACAATTCACAGTGTGTTCCGGAAATGTGTAACTCTACACACAAGGCAACGTTTCTCATTAAGCACCTCCCTCCCCCTTCACTTTCAACTTCCCCTTAAGATGGGGATAGTCACATAGACATTTTTTGAAAAAATCAAAGAAAACATAAATAAAAAGCACCCTATCCCTGAAGAGCGACGGGACCCCGGCGCCGGGTAGGACGTCGGGCACGACGCTCGCAGTCGAGCCGCGAGGTCCTCTTGGAGGTCGCCAAGTTTCTCCCTCCCCCTTTCCCAGCACCCACCGGCACCCCGGGGAGAAGGGACGGCCGCTGGGGCCCGCTCCGCGCCACCTGGACGCGGGGCCTTATTCGATCTCCGGCCGCGCCGGGCGCTAGTGCGCACATTCGAGACCCGCCCGGGCACGCGTGGGCGCTAACTTCGCGGGACCCTCGCGCCGCGCCCCCTGTTCCATGTCCCCGAGGCTCAGCCAGGTCCAGGCGCCCCCGTCACCCTCCCCACCCCCGAGGGGGCGAGCACACCCCCAGCAGTGGCAGTACGGATGGGGCGGCCGGGGCCGCGCGATCCCCTTTCCCTGGAAGGCGCGGGGTCCCAACCCCGGGCGGTTCGCAGCCCCCGCTGCACGGGCGCGCCCAGAGATCTCACCTGGCTGCTGGCGTCGGCCTCCGGGGCGGCCTCTGGGCGTGGGCCGGGCCGGGCGGGGGCGGCGGGGGGGCGGCGGGGATCGGGCTGCCGCCAGGGCCGCCGCCCGCCTGACCAGGCTCCCACACGTGCCGGCCGCGGCCGCCCCCAAGCAGTGTGCGCAGCGCGGGGAGCTCGGGTCCCGCGGCAGCGCGGCGCGGCGCGGCTCAGCTCAGGCGTCGGAGCGGGCGGCCGCGGGCGCCGCCGCCTCCGCCTCCATGGCTGTTTACCCGGCTGCATTGTGGGAGTTTGACCTCCGCCGCCGCCAACCGCCGCCTCAGCCTGCGCCGCCGCCGCCGCCGCGCACGCCATGGGAGCCGTGACTGACGGTGAGGCCGCTCCCGCCACCTTGGCCTGCTCCCGGGTGCCGCGGCCTGCACGGCCGCTTTCCGGAGCCCCTGGCCTCGCCACTGAACCTCCCGGGTCTCTACGGCCTCCCCTGGCCGCTTCCGGATGCCGCGCAGGGCCAGGGGTGGTGGTGCCGAGAGGGTGGTCGGGCCCCTGGGGCCCACGTGGGTGGGTGGTGCCTGGAAGGGGTCCGGGCTGTCGGGGACGAGCTGAGGGAGAGCTCGGTGTGGTAGTGGGCTCCGAGGAGCCACGCAGGGAAGGAGGTGGAGGAGGCTGCGCACCCGGGGTCCGCAGGTCGTGTGGACGGCGGAAAGCAGTGGGAATCCGGGGATGGGGCGGAGTTGGGACCAGCCGGGAAGGAGAGAAGGGTACCAGGAGTGTCGCCCTACAGATGGTGACACCTGGAGGAGTCCTCTGGACAGAATCGGAGGGGCTCCTCACCTTGGGGTGCATCACAGTGAGGCCCGGAACTGGCCCTGGGTTGGGGGTGGGGTGAGGGAGCCGGGTCAGTATTTTAAAGTGGATGTGAACCGCGTCTAAAGGACAGCCAGTGAATGTGCCTGTGAGACTCCTGAGGTGAGGAGCCAGTGTAGGTATGGGGCGACCGAGGGTAGATATTTAGAGGGTTTTTTTTGGAGTGTGTATGTGGCTCGGGGAGGAAGTTAGGGATAGAGGCTGGAAAGTTTTGAGGGCTGTTTAGGAAGGTGACCTGAGTGAGGAGGGTGGTCTGTGGACTGAAAGCAGAAATAAAATAACTTGCCGCCTTGGGGAGGGTGGACTGGCATGATGGGCAGCTGGAGGGAAAATCCAAAATGCTATCCAGTTGTTTGACATCTGGGAAGGGGACATACAGGGACGCTGTGTTTATTTGAGGAGGGAGTAATTAGTAGCCATAGTTACCTGTGTAGAGGACACTTCTGAAGAGTTGGGAGTAGACAGGTCCCCACAGTAAGGGGCCAGGCAATGGCAAGAAGAGTAATAGGGCCAAATTTGTGGATGTGATGGGGGGGCGGTAAGAGGGGAGGATCTTAAAGATCCAGAAACTTTATGGGAAAATTTAACTTTGCTTCATTCCAATTTCATTGATTCAGTAGATATTCATAGGCTTACAGCCCAGAACCTACAGGCAAGACCTTTTGCTTTCTGAGGTTGCAGTCTGGTGGAAAAGACACGTTGGATAATAGTTTCAAGTGTGGCCTGTGTTACCATAGGGAAAGTACAAGGTTGGGAACTGTAGAAGCATGTAACAAAGATTTCTTTAATCATTCTTGGAGATCAGAAGGCCCTCCTGAAAAAGTTAACTTTAATCTCATCATAAAGGATGAATAGATATAGTTGGACTAGTGTTCTAGGTGGGAAATGACTTGTGAAAAGGCCCCAAAGTTTTGGAAGAACACAAAGATTACAAATATTGGCTAGAATTTTGAAAGTTATGAACGAGAGATTTCTGAGGGCAATGGAAAATCATTAAAAGTTTTTAACACTGGTCTTTTGTGATCAGATTTGCATTAAAAAAAATATGACCACTATATTCTTCTGTGTGAAGAATGATGAGAGAAGGGAAAGTGCGAAGTTCCTTTCCCCACTTCTAACATTTATATAGTATTTATTGTATGTCAAATAGTATTCTAATTATTGTCCCCACTTTACAGATGAAATTGGGATATGAAGATACTAAGTAACTTGCCCAAAGTTGCACAGGTAGTAAGTTCTAGAGCCTGGGCTCAAAACCACGTGGTTTGGCTCCAGTGTTCTTCCCCTTCATCATTATTCATCTGGTCACACAGCTACTACTGCTGTGGTCCTGATAAGAGCTAATGGGGTTTCCAACAAAGTGGGAATGCAGAGAAGTAGACACGTGGGAGAGAAATTTATGAGGGAGAATGTCAGGACATCAATGACTGAGTGGATGTGAGGGGAAGGATCAAGGATTATCCTAGGTGTCTTGAGTTGAGTGACTCTATGCTTGTTAATGCCACTGTACTTCTCTATTTATTGAGGTAGAGAACTTCAGAGAGAGGTTTTGTCAGATAGGAGATAAGAAAGAAAGATGAGTTCTAGTAAAGTTACTGGCTACAGTCAAGTGCCCCCTATATCCTGAGAGGCCACAGGAAGTGCCACATGCAAGCTGTCTGACCTTTTGCAGGTTAATTAACTTCTTTGAGCCTCAGTTTCATTCTTTGGGTATAATAAAATCTACCTCGTAGGGTTGTTATGAGGATTAAATGCAGTAAAAGTTGTAAAGTGCTTTTCACTGAGTCTGACACATAATAATGTTCAGTAAATACTATTAAGTGTAAGAGCTGTTACTCATCTCTCCTCCACTTTCCTTAGATGAGAACTGTGACTCCTTCCTCTTTTTAATCTGCATGATTGTCCTTCTCTGTCTGTAGACAGATCTACCTCATACATTCTCCTTTTCTCTTTCCTAGAAGCAGTTAATCTTTCACTTATAACCATGTTATTTCATGTATACTGTTGCTGTAGCCCTTGACACTTTACTTGGCTTATTCTAGAAAATACAGCAGCTCACCATATGAGTAAACACAAAATAAATGGATGAGGAAGCAGGGGAAAAAGAACATGGAGACTAGGAAAAATAAGAGAAAGTTAGAAGTGAGGGTGATCCTCAAAATGCTAGGGTACACTTATTAAGAAAGCTATGGTGGATCTTGTTTCTCTAGCAATCTATACCAAGCGTCAGGAGGTTGTCCATTCTGTGATGTAGTGCATATGAGAGAAGGCAGCATTAGATAACCAGACAAGCAGTTTTTTTCTTAAACACTGGAGAAAAAGCTTATCTTTGGGGTGCTTATAAAGAAAAGCCAGTGTTACATTAACTTCTTTGTAGCACTGAGGATCATTGGGCTATAAATTAGCACATCACTTACTAGGTCAAGGAGGGCCAAATCACAAGTTAAAAAAGCCAATAGACTGTGGTTTAGGTGAGTAGCTTTGCTAGTCTGCCTTAATTTAGAGCAAGATTTTTTTTTTTTTTTTTTTTTTTTTTTTTTTGCTTGCTTGTTTGCTTTAAGAATATCTAGATCATAGAGGAAAGGACAAACTACAACTTCTTCAGGCAGTTCTCTCTAAATGTGGTTTTCTTCAACTGAGATTTTGGTAAAAATCAAGCAGAAGTAAGAGATGTGTGATAGGCCAACAAGTATCTATTGCATACTGTCTAGGCACAATGCCAGGTGCTGGCTTCAACAGTAAACTACAGAAGAAGGCCTGACTCCTACTTAGGGGAGAGAAGCAATTGTTTGTGATCGATCAGTAAATAAGATAGTTTTTGAAAAAGAACATAAGTAATTTCTGAAGTTAATTGAGTTCTGAAAATGAACTAGATAGAATGTAAGGGAGATTAATGGGGAAGGGCCACCAGCAACTAGGTTAAAATAGGTTGATCAAGTATGGCTGCTCTCAAAAGTGACATTTAATGTGAGACCCGCAGTTGTCAACTCTGTGAAGACCCCAGAAAAAGTATTCCATATAGAGTATTCCAGAAGCCTGAGGTGAAAACAAACTCTTCTCCCTCTAGGGAAGATAGCGGGGGGGGGGGGGGCGCGGGGCGAGGGCAGCCACTGGGACTGGATCCAGGTGAGCCAAGTGGATGGACCAAGGAGCAGTGTGACACAAAAGGAGGTTGGAAAAAATTACATGAAGAGTCTTATTGGCCATGGAAAGGAAATTGAGTTGTCTTCTGTGGATATTTGGAAGTGATTGGAATATTTTAAGCAGAAGATTAGTGATCTGTCTTTTCAATCATTCTGTTGCTGTGTAGAGAATGAATTCTCGAAAGGCAATAATGGAAGCAGGGAGGCCATTGGCATTGCAAGTGAGAGACAAAATAGGCTTGAATTAGGGTGATGGTGGTGAAAACTGAAAAGTGGGTGGCTTAGATATCTCAGTCATCCTGAGAGGTTCTTGGAGGAATACCAGTACCTGTCTCCAGAGCACAGAGGAAGGCTGTTGTCCTCTTATGAGTTTGATCTGAGGTGCCTGGCAAGGTGTTGTGCTCTCATGTAATCCTTGCATAATGGGTCTGCCTATCTAATTGAACTGGGAACTCTTGGAGGACAAGCTCTTTATTTCTTGCACCCAGCACGATGACACGTTGATTAATTAGGGGAACTTCCCTGCCTCAGAGGGAAGGAAAGAAACACCATTTTGTTATATGTAGATACTGTACTATTGATATTATCATCAGCACAGTCATTTTATAGATGGAAAAATGGAGGTCTTGGAAAGTCAATGACTTACTGTCATAGCCAGTTATTGGCACAGCCATTCTCTTTCCTCTCCTGTTGCACCCCAGCATTTTGATTAACTGAAGAGCAGTTTAGAAGTTGTCACTTTGAATTTAAACTATGTTCACAGTTTATATTTTGTATGTGGTAATTTAAAAGGTGCTAAACAGTGTCAGTACCCTGATAGAAATCATTTCAGAAACCTTTTTGTGATATAGAATTAGGTAGATATATTGATATGTCAGCAACAGATGGGAGGTGAGAAGGGGCTGGTAAGGAGCTGGATGTGACAGTGCCTTCCATTTAATAGAGCTTGTTGGTTTTGACAGTGTTTAGTTTTTTTTTTTAATTAGAATGTGTAATTCATGGCTAAATACTCGTTAAAACTTGAAATAATGGTTTTAATTATGCCTATGATCAATGTGACAAAATAATGGAACTGTACAATGACTTTCTAATCATGTAATTGTTTATATTTTCCTTTAACTGCAGAAGAGACACCACTAGTCTGTAAAGGAAGATAATAATACATAACTCTATAGGGTTGTTTCAAGGATGAAGTATATTATATGTAAAGCACTTTGAATGACCATTTATTTTATTGTCCAGAACAGGATACTTTTCAGAGTGATAGGAAACAAAAAAGATCTAAGGTCATCAAATAGGAGTGTATAAACACCGTATAAGTGTCTGCTGCTGCTGCTGTTATTTCTATTTCAATTGCTGATGCAGTGTTACTTAGATGAGCACAGGGGTTTTTTTGTTTTTTTGTTCTGTTTTTTTCACTAGTGCCAATGAATTTGCCCACTTTGTTCCTTAGGCCATGGCCCCAGCACAGGGGTTACTACTGCTGTTCAATTATTAAATAATGTTTCCTTAGCCAAAATAAGTGGTTTCACAATGCAGGATTGGAGTTTCAACCTTGACTTTATTAGCACTGTACTCTAAATATTTAAATAAATCTAGAGAAAAACAAAGGACCTCAACACAGTATTTTTACTTTGACATCTGCAATTTATTTAGGCTGGTCCTAAGTATCTCACAACAGATCAGTATTTACATAAAGGAATCAAATTATCTTATTTTTTTCCACTTCCATTTTTGTGTCTTCTTCATAGTGTTGGCCTTAAAATTGTTTTTAATGATTTTAAGCTTCCTGAAAGGATTGGCTAGGTGTTATTTTACCATAAGGAAGCTAACACAATGGAATATATGTAATTCACCTTAAGAACTCTTGAGCAGTGGTGAACTAATGATAAATCTAAAAGGAATCTGCATATACATTGTTTTTACATGGCCTTAGTTTCTCCTCTTGTTAACAGTTCAGGTCAAGCCAATTTCTTCTCGTTATTAACACATCATAGGTTTATTAAGAAACATTTCTTAGAATTTTTAATACAGAAAAGAATGAAGGAATAATACCTCAAAATGGCCATTAACTGTATTACCTAGATAACCACCGTTGATTTTTTTTTTAAAGTAATGTCAGAAAATTCAAGAAGAAATGTGACAAGTGAGCACCTTCTCCTAATTATGTTCTATTACTAATTCCCTCTCCTCAAAGGTAGTCACTAGAAACTTTCTTGTGTTCCCTTCTGGAATGGTTTTTAAATGCTCACAAAAGACCTGGGCACGGTGGCTCAGTGGATTGAGTACTGGCCTGCGAACCAAAGGATCACAAGTTCAAGTCCCAGTCAGGACACATGCCTGGCTTGCAGGCCAGCTCCCTGGTAGGAGGCATGCACAAGGAAACCACACATTGATGTTTCTCTCCCTCCCTTACCCCTTCTCAATAAATAAATAAAAATAAATGCTCATAAAAGATAAAAAGCAACTTCTTTGGTTCCCAACTCCTGAATTTGAGTCCCAGCTCTACTCTTCTTGTGATATTTAATTCAGGGCAAGTGAAAATATTTTCTACCTGCACCTGTAAAATAGGAGTAATAATATCTACTTACTAGGGCTGTTACAGAGATTACATGTGTTTATATGTGAAAACAACTTAGAACAATACTTAGCATATTGCAAGCATTATGTATTTATTAAAATGCCAATATGTATGTATATATCCTTTAAAATCTTATATGAGGCCCAGTTATCTTGCAGAGGGTGAGCCCTTTGTAACACAGGCTTCCCCCACTGGGTGAATGTTTTAGGAACCCATCTGTATCAGTGTACCAACTGGTGTTGTTATGAGAGTCTGTGTTCGGCCTCAGTGAAATTTTTTGAAGACTCTTTCAACACATTTGCCCATTTCATGCAGCCAATACATAAGAGGTGAAACAAAAAAATGGCAGAAGCACTAAAAGGCATCAAAATCGACAAGTTCAGAAACTGTTTTGGGTAGTGGAAAAAATGTCTCGATAGGAGTATTTCATCAAATAGAGAGTACTTTGAAGGTGACTGAATAACAACTGTGGGTTTTGAAAGGAATATTAATCTGGGTTTATGAGAGATTGTCTGTCCACACTAAAATGAGAACACAATTTAAATGGCTGTGCCACCTGACAAGAGGCTTGGAAATGGAGAGTTGGTCCTGTGACTATAAAGGAAGACTTTTTTCCTGCTTCTCTGTTTATGGAAAATGGGCATTAAAATCTAACCCTCAGAAAAGACTTTTTGAGGCTTAGTGTATTAAGTAATTTTATATTTCTTCTAGGTATAGGTTGGTAGATAAGATAGGAAGGGACCTAAATGCATTTCAATTTTGTGAACAAATATTTGCTCATCAGCAACAGGTGTCATACTGATTTTAAAGTGATTTTTGAGTGCCAGATATTTTGTAGGTATAATTATGGTTCAACATATAATATAACTGAGGGCAGTGGGAAATCTTCCTATAAACTTAAAGTCAAATGGAAAGCCACCATTCTCCAGGCAGATGTTAAGCATTTGGGTTTAAAAGCTCTTTCTAGATGATGTTGATCTTCATAGTAAAGAAAGTAATTATGACAACTAAGGAATGGTATTGACAACATCAATAAAATAGTTTCTAAGCCATCATTACTGTTATACAGGGTGTGCCAAGGCCCGCCAGAATTATTAATATTAGTATTCAAATTGCTTATAAAGGGCTTCAACCATGATAATGATTTATGAAGTGAATGTATATAGTAAATGAAACTTTTTTAGGTGTGTTCAATTTAGAGATAATGGATGAGGTATCATTAAAAATAATAATGCTTATACCATGTGTGTTAGGAACTGTCAACAGTGGGCCATCCTTGAATTTCACAAGAGCAGAGCCTGTTTTCAAACTGGCACCTCACCCCTTCATTTGATTTTGTTTCTATTGGAGTTGTGCTTTGCTTTATATATGGTTTTTCAGTAATTCTCATCCCCAGAAAAAATTTTTTTTTAAAGATTTTATTTATTTCTAGACAAAGGAGAAGGGAGGGAGGGAAAGAAACAACATGTTTGGCTCTCGCACGCCCCCTACTGAGGACCTTGCCTGCAGCCCAGGCATGTGCCCTGACTGGGAATCGAACCTGTGACCCTTTGATTTGCAGGCTGGTGCTCAGTCCACTGAACCACATCAGCCAGGGCCCTTGAGAATTTTTTAGGCAACTCTCCATGCAGTTTAAGCTAGAAATATTGTGACCTTGCAATAACAAGGTTGAGACAGAAGTAAATTTGTGAGAGATCATAATTGGGCAAAACTTCGTATGCATAAATGGATATCTATCTACGTATATTGATTTATCTATAGAATTTCAACATTCTGCCATTTTTAGGATGATACAAATTGCAGATTAAATTTAACGTAAGGATAAGGATACCCTTTTTTTCCCCTGCTTTTCTACTATGAACAGGCATTATGCTCCTTGTATATATTTTCATAAAGTTTCACGGAAGTTTTACAAAGTGGATAGTTTTATTCCCATTTTACAGATGAAGTTAAATATTGGTCACATACTTACACATACCCAAAGTAAACACTGTGTGGGCTGAGCAGAACAGTGGCCTCAGTTTTGACTTTTGACCCAGCAGTTTGGCTGTGAAGACATGCTCTGCTCTTAGAAAAGGGACAGGACTGAAGGCAGAAAGTGGCCTTGACTGTCTTGATGGAATCCTCGGCTGGGGCCACCAGACTGGTCATACCAGACTCTTCTTTGTGCCTCCCAGTGTTGGCATTGGTCCTGCCTTCTTCTAAGTCTCTTCTTAGCCCTGACCTGCCTTTCAGGACCTGTGATTCTAATCTCTACTTTAATTCATGGCATTTTAGCTCCTAACTGTATATATACTTTGGTAGCCCCCTAACTAACCTCCTGGCCTTTGGCCTTTCTCCATTTGTAGTGCACTTCATACACTGCCCTCAGCCTAATCCTGCCAGAAAGTCCTACCCATGAATCTTTAGAAACTCCCAGGTGCTTACCAGCAAGATTCAAGTCTACTAATATGGCTTTTACTAGTGTGGACTCCCACAATCTGACCACAAACAGCCTTTATGGGCTTGGGTCCCAGTATTTGTCTTCACTCACCCTGCCTCACTGGTGTTCTAGGGTAGCCAAGTCCCTGGTCCGGCTGCTGCAGTTTACAGTTTTCTCCCTGCCTGGAGTGGGGGCCAGGAAAAGGACTTTAGCTTACTATCTTTTTTAACAGTGGCATAATTGATATACAAAGACCTGCACATATTCAGTGTGTATAGTTCATTGCATTTGGACATATGCAAACTCCTATGATAACATCACTACATGATAGCTTTCATTTTCAAATAACAGCTAACAGATTTTGAGTATGCATATGGCTCAAAAGCAAATAATATAAAAAGATATTTCCCCACCTTCTAGCCCATTCCTCATCTATTCTGCTTATACTCCCCTCTATCGGTTTTATTAGTTTCTTGTATATCATTTCAGGGTATCTTTGTGACTATATGTTCTTATTCCTCATTTTTATATGAAAGAAACATGCCAAACGTACAGTTCTTCACCATGCTCTTTAACAAGTTATCTTAAATGATTGCTGTGTCAGCATGTTGACGTTTTTGTTTTATAGAGCTTCATGCTATTTCATCATATTCCTGTACCAAAATTTATTTAATTCGTCCCCTGTTGATGGACATATATAATGCATGTATGCAAGTAGTATATCTAGCATTGGTTTAAAGGTAAAATATTTGAAATTTTGTTAGGTGCCTTTTAGCTTTTTTGATTGATGATTTTTAAATATCAAAAGAGCAACTCAAAATCAACTTGCCCTAAAACCCCCAAACCAAAGGGAGCTCTCCTAATTTCTTCTACTGTGTGTCCGAGCCACTCATTTAATAATCACAGCCTTCTGGGTGTGTGTATTCATATGCGTATTATTTCTCCAAGTAGAGTGAAAGAACTTACTCTGGTACCTTAGAGACAGACACATCTGCTCATTGATCAAATATTCATGTCTTTTGTTCAAAAAGAGAAATCTCTGCTGCTAACCTGAAAATGATACAGTTGGCTGCTACTTGTTAGTGTTTTATGGAGACCAACCTCTCCTTGGGTGGGAGAGGTGGGTTGCCCCAGGAGGGCACCACAAATCCAATTTTAAAATATTTTTTGAACATCAGAAATGTAGACACAGTGTGAGAGGCTAGGAAGAAAAAAGAATGAGCAAGACATGGAACTGGCCCTCGTGAACCCTTTCCCAAGTTTACTTGGCCTTTACAGTATTTTAAACATTTTTCAAAAACTTTTGTAATTGGGATATTACATATATAAAAGTGAACAGATGTTAAGTATACAGGTGGAAAGATAGCAAATCTGTTTGCAACTTTTTTTTTTTTGGTTAGTTACCAGACTTAAAAAAAAATCTCTTGAAAAACAAGTTCTGGTAGTAACTTCCCCTTAGTTACGATAGTCACTCCCCAATTTCTCTATTCCTTGAATGCATTTACATTTGAGATCCCTGGTCATAAACAAAGTAGTATATCCAGACATCTGGGAGAAAGGAGGAGTTTGGGGAGGCAGGGTTAGGGGTAGGGGGTTTGGAAAAGCAAGGATAAAAAGACTGGCAAAGGAATTGAACAGTATCAGTTGAATGCCAGACTGCTTACCCATTGTTATGTTTCCTTTTATTTTAACAAAGTTAAAATATGTTTGTGGTTTTTAAAAAAATCAGTTCATTTTCTGCATTTTCATCTCTTCAAGGACTGTGTTTTGTCTGTCTCCTCAAATAACATTGTTGGTGGTTAAAAACTGAAAGCTTTTACAAACTAATTTTTAAAAAAAATTTTTTATAGTAAAAATCTTTAAAAAAAAGAGTTTATTTATTTTTTAGAGAGCGGGAGAGAAACATCAATGCGTGGTTACATTTCGTGCGCCCCCTGCTGGGGACCTGGCCTGAAACCTAGGCATGTGTCCAACGTTGGGAATCAAGCCGGTGACCCTTTGGTTCGCAAGCCGGTGCTCAATCCACTGAGCCACACCAGCTAGGGCTAATTTTCTATTTAAAGTGTAAAATTAAAACACCTGATGAATCTGTTGTTTAAGCAGCCTATAAAAGCCATGGTTCTGAGAACAAAACCCAATTCTAAAATGTTTATCTGATGTCACAGTAAATTTTAAAATGAGCCATCAGCCTTATAGAGTTTATCTCTGCTGCACCTGCGCTCAAAAATATTTCTGCCTACACACAGGAACCGTTGTTTAAAGATTTGCTCTTAATTCATCAGGCAGGCTCTCCAGGAAGTATTTATACTTTAAAATTTATTATTAAAAAATGCATGCACATGTTAAAAACCCAACAAACAATTCTACAAAGCCATTTATAAAATTAAATCTCATCCTTTGTCATCTCTCTTACCAAAAACAACCAGTAGTATCAGTATCTTGTGTATCCTTCCAAAGATATTCTCTGAATACATAAACACACTACGTGTGTGATGTATGCACACATAATGCAGACACATAGCATGCCTCTCCCTTTTCTACACAAATGGCAACAAGCTCTATGCTTCTCTGTATCTGTTTTGTTTTCATTTTACTTAGTATATCTAACTTTTGTGTGTGTGCATGTGGCAATAGTATATATATCCACACTATTCTTTTGGCTGCATAATATGTTTCATAGTTTAACCAGTTTCTTCCTGGTGAATGTTTAGTTTTGCAATCTTTCCTCTACAAACAACACTGTTAAGGACATCCCTTTACATTTATCTTTGTGCATGGGTACACATGAATCTATATTATGAATTCCTAGAATGTGCATTTTAAATATTGTTTTTAGTCAGTTGCCCTACAAAGAGTGTAGCTGTTTACATTCCATCAGTGTAAGTGCAATTTCTCAGCACCCTTGTTAACATTTTTATTACCAGGTCTTTTGATCTTTACCATTCTGATACGTGAAAATGATATATTGCAGTTTCAAATTGCCTCTTTCCTGTTGTGATCCAGCATGATTTTGTTCAGGAAGAATACTAGCTCCCAGCTGCCAGACCACTTCTTACTCATCATAATCATTTCTGCTTCTTTTCTAATTCCTCTTTTTCTTTGCCTTAAAGCAAAAGTGAAACAGACTTGTTTAAAAAATAAAAACAAAAAAGCCTTCATGGGGAAAAAAATTGCAAATATAATAACTAAATTACACATTTTAAAAAACAAATCCATTCCTTTTTCTCTGCTCCATCTCTCATTCTTTTTTCCTAGTCTGCCATTATATCCTTAAATCCTCTTTTCCCTCTGTTCCTGTTACCAGCACCTCATACTAGTCAGAGACAAGAACACTTCAGTTTTCTTTCCATTTGAACGTTTTTCCCCCGAAGAAGCTCTCTAAGAATTATTGGCTTATTTCCTTGGTGGTACCTGAAAATTAATTCTACTCAACAACTCAGCAAGTAGAATCACAGTTCTGTGAGGGCATGGCTTTTCACTGCTACAACCCCAGTCCCTAGAATAGTGCCTGACACATATAGACTTACAAATACTTAGTAAGTAACTTAGTAACTTAGTAAGTAACTTAGTAAGTAACTGACACAGTAACTTACAAATACATAGTAAGTAGTAAAGCCTACATAATATAGAATTGACCATTTTAACATTTTTTAAGTGTGCAATCTAGTGGCACTGAATACATTTACATTTCAGTAATTTTCTTTTGGATGAATGAAATAGTGATATTGGTTATGTTCCTGAAATTAACAAGAGCCAGACAGTCTCTTTAATTCACATCAATTCTTCTTTCCTCCAGATGAAGTCATACGGAAGCGTCTCCTAATTGATGGAGATGGTGCTGGAGATGATCGCAGAATTAATCTGCTAGTGAAAAGTTTCATTAAATGGTGCAATTCTGGATCCCAGGAAGAGGGGTATTTCTGTTTACTGTTGTTTCTATACCAATGTCCCAATATGATTTTAGACCTTATACACAATCCCGTTAATATTGCAAATTTTTATTCACCTTAAATATGCAATTAAGTCAACTCTTGGTTAATCAAGAGTAGATTTTTCTGGCCTTAATATTCTCACTGGAGAGGCCTAGTAAATGTTTATTAAAATGTGCAGAAGGCATAGTGGTAAGAAGAAGTGAAGATTAAATCCAGACCATTATTTGGTCACTTTTAGCAGATAAGTGTTTAAATATCTAAATGAAATGTTCTTTTTTTAGTAAGCTAATAGGGTGCTGCAAAGTTTTACATATACTTAATAACTTTTTAAATTAGAAAATTTTTCATTTGAATTAGCTTTTCACATAATTATATAGAGTGAAAAAATTGTGAGAATTGTGAAGATTAAAAAAATCTGGTCAAAGTATTTTTAAAAGTATTTAAAAACAAAAATTCAAGCAAGTAGCTATATGGATTAAACTTATAGGAACAACAGTTCCATGTTTGCATTTGTAACTAAAGTAGTTTATGAATTCAAATATAGTACATTTGGAAAAAGAAAACATAAGGGACAGATATTCTAAATTATTTTAAAGCAAAGGATTCTCTCAGAACTTTATGTAATTTGCAAATCTTTGTCCGCACTGTAAATATTTCAACTTCGGTAATCCACAAAAATCTTTAAACTTTCCTTTTTTTTTAATTAGATACAGCCAGTACCAACGTATGCTGAGTACACTATCCCAGTGTGAATTTTCAATGGGCAAAACTTTGCTGGTATATGATATGAATCTCAGAGAAATGGAAAATTATGAAAAAATTTACAAAGAAATAGGTAAAGAAACTTAAAGTAATTAATATTTCTTTATCTGTAATTTTAATTTTTATGGCCTAAAGGAAATAATACCTGCTAACATTTTTCTTTGATAAGAGGTAAAATAATAACAATATTAATAGTAAAAATATAGTAAAATTAGTTACAGAAATGTATTTTAATATGATACAGTACTTTAAGTTACAGCTATTTTTTTAAACATCAGCATTGATTTTATTAGCAAAGGAACTTAATTTAAAAACATTTTAAAATTGAAAATGGATGGAAATTATACATGTTGTTATGACTATCTTTAAAAAACCTTTTTATATAGAATGTAGCATTGCTGGAGCACATGAAAAAATTGCTGAGTGTAAAAAGCAAATTCTTCAAGCAAAACGAATACGAAAAAATCGCCAAGGTAAGGGTTTTGTGGGATTTAGTATGCACATACTTTATTATTGACAAGTATTTTCATGCTCTTTTTAATGTTGTGAGGTAGACTCTTCAGCTAGAATTAACCTGAATTATAAAGAAGAATTAGGAGCCAAGTTGAATTCTTTAAAATTACATTCTTTAAAATAGCAGAGAAGGAAAGCTATGCTGAAAAAACATTTTTTTTTTACTGGATTGAATTGATTATGCAAGTATTTCTTCAGTATTCAGGTTTTTGTTTGTTTATTTGTCTTCTGTCTTCAGAACCCTTTGCCTAAATAATATTACGGTTATTTAGGAAAGGCTATTTACATAAGTATACTAGATTTACATTTCTGTTTGCTGTTTGTTTGTTTAATGGAACTACTTTAAAAAAAGAAAAGAATTTAAGCTCATTTTGTAAAAAGGAGGCATACATTTACAAGCTGCCTAAATAATAAGAGGAAGTTTAAGTTTTGTTTTGATCTCTTTTGTTTATAAATTAGGGTATGTCATTATTGCAATCCATAGAAACTATTTCAAAATAATTTGTAATGGCAGAGGCATTGTTCCTCCTATATGTAAATTGAAAGAAAGACAAAACTATAATGTATAATCAGAATTGTGACATATATGAAAAACTAAAAGGAAATGGAAAATGTTAATGGTTATTTGGTGGTTGCAGTCTTTTATGGCTTAAATTTTTTTCTTTTTTTTCTTTTTTCCTTTTTTTTCACTAAGCATGTATTATTTTGTAATCTAAAAAATTTTTATTAAAAATCACACTTATTGAATTAATATGCTAATTTCTAAAACAATGAGTTTTACTTTTTAATGAACTAATTAAAATGATGTTAAACTCCTTATTTTTAAAAGATGTTTTGTAAATTCACTGGAGAATTTACAGCAAGATATACCAACTTGTTTAATAATTAATATCAATTCTAAATTCTGTTAAAATGTTTTACATTCTTTTTGTTGACTAATGAGGCTTTTAAATGAATGCTGCAACTTATCATTTCAAGAGAAAGGTTAGTAGGAGGTGCATAGCTTATCCTGGAAGTCTCAGTGGAACAGAAATGAGGTTCCTGAATTTTAAATCATTTCCAAGTTTCTGAAATGATTACCTTGAGAATGAGTGAGAAGTATAATTTGCTGTTGTCAAAGATCTAAAATTAATGGTATGATGTATTTACCTTGCTGATCTTTTATTGACTGGGCCAATAGTAAATACAGTCCTCTTTAGAATCAGTCCATTTGACAATCAATGACATAAGATCACTTATGCTTCTGCTGGCCTTTTGTATATTCTGACCATGAATAGGTAAATGAAAAACAAAGTGGGAGCTGAAGTCCTCGTTTGGAACACTCTTAAGTCATGTATCATTACAGTTGTAGCTGACTCAAATGAAACTGTCAATACTCTTTACATCCTGCAATGTTTTCATCTCTTTATGTAACAGAAAAGTGATTAGGAGACACTTGTGATATTACACATTTTGTTTTGATATTCAAAAAAGAACTTAATTTAGTAAATATTTTTATATCTTTCAGAATATGATGCTTTGGCAAAAGTGATTCAACATCATCCAGACAGACATGAGACATTAAAGTATGTTTAGAGCTTTACTTGAAAGTAACTAATGTTTATATATAAATGTTTATATACTAGCCAATCCATTTTTACAGGAATCCATAATATACTCCAAAAGGAGGGATCAGATAGTCAATATGATGTATTCTAATACTGCTGATTAGATTTTATTCCTCCTGCCTTACTGCTATAGTTCTAAAATAAATTTTCATCAATATGAAAATGATAACTAGAATGTGGTCTACTCATAGTATAATACTAAATATGAGTTAAAAAGAATAAAGTATATAGACACATTTTAAATAGAAATCTCAAAAACATAATCAGAGAAAAGAAAAAGAGAAGACATATATCTATATATACATATATAAAATAAATGTTAAGTTATTCCTAAGCTTCTAAAGTATATATAGAATTATAATCATTTATAAAAGTTGTAGGACCCCAAAATATTATATAGTTACACTGTACATTATTTAGAGATACAAATATATACATTCAAAAAGATTGGAATAATACAGTGATTGCCTGAGTGGGAGGTAAAGGAAGAAAAATGGCTTGAGATAGAGGATTTGGGGTAAGGTTAAAAGTGTATTTCAAATTAATCAGCAATTAACCTGTAATATTTTATTTCTTTTACCAAAAAGAAAAAAAGAAATATGGTAAAATGTTGTTAAACATACCAATTCTTGAGGTTTGATATTCTATTATCTATAGTTTTCCTATACTGTAAAGATTGTATAGAAATTTAATTTTAAAGAAAATAAGTACATATTTAAAAGTAAGAAGAAATCATATTAGCTTTAAAAGGCTTATCATAGCAAGATGGAGGTGTAGGTAAACACAGTTCCTCCCTTGCACAACCACAGCAAAAATTACAACTAAACTACAAAACAACTATCACCTAGAATTGTCAGAAAAATCAAGCTATATGGAAATCCGACAACCAAAGAATTAAATAAGTCAGTTCATCCAGACAGGTAGGAGGAGTAGAGACATGCAGAGTTGTAAAGACTTGGAACCAGCAGTCCCACATGCATGTGTGGTAGGTAAAATTGGGAGGGATACCTTGGGAGTGCGGAATCCCAGCCCCACATCAGACCACTCAGCCCAAGGTTCCAGTGCCAGGAAGATAAGTCCCTATAACTTTTGGCTGTAAAAAACAATGGGGGTTGGGGTGGTGGAAGAAACTGTGGGATTCCCAGGAGTCTCCTCTTAAACGGCCCACACAGAATTAGGACCTATGCATACTCACTCCCTCTAGGCTCCAGCACTGGGACAGCAGCTGGCAGGGCACCAGTGTCATAGAGAGAGAAACTCAAGTGTCTGGCATGAGGGTGAGTGCCAGGGGACAACTTCTTACCAGATGAAACTCCAGAGGCCAGGCAGTGACATTATCCCCTTTACGAGCCCTCCCCCACACAGAGCCACAGCGCAGGGACACCTTGTTGGAGACTCCATCAACCTGGCTCACTAAGGCTGATCCGCCCTTATGATTACCTGGAGTTCTACACCATCCAACTTATGGGTACACTTTTCTACAATGGGCCACACTACTAAGACAGGGAGTCAAAGCAGCTGTACCTAATACATAGAAACAAACACAGGGAGGCTGCCAAAATGAGGAGACAAAACATGACCCAAATGAAAGTTCAAAACTCCAGAAAGAGAACTAAACAAAATGGAGATTAGCAATCTATCAGATGCAGAGTTCAAAACACTGGTTATTAGGATGCTCAAGGAACTCATTGGGTACTTCAATGAAATGAAGGTTACACTAAGTGAAATAAAGAAAAATTTACAGGGAACCAACAGTGGAGGGGATGAAATGAAGAATCAGATCAATGATTTGGAACTTAAGGAGGAAAAAAAACAGAACAGCACGGAGAAAAAAATCCAAAAAAGCAAGGATAGGCTAAGGAGCCTCGGGGACAACTTCAAATGTACGAATATTCAAATCATAGGCGTGCCAGAAGGAGAAGAAGAAGAGCAAGAAATTGGAAACCTATTTGCAAATATAATGAAAGAAAAAAGCTTTCCTACTTTGGTGAAAGAAATAGATATACATGTCCAGGAAGCACAAAATGTGCCAAACAAAATGGACCCAAAGAAGACCACACCAAGATAAATCATAATTAAAATGCCAAAGGTTAAAAATAAAGAGAGAATCTTCAAAGCTGCAAGAGAAAAGAAGTTAATTAAGTTAATTACCTACAAAGGAGTTCCCATTAGATTGTCAGCTGATTTCTCAAAAGAAACTTTGCAGGCTAGGAGGAACTGATAAATATTCAAAGTGATGAAAAGCAAGGAGCTACATCCTAGATTACTCTATCCAGCAAAGCTGTCATTTACAATGGAAGGGCAGATAAAGTGCTTCCTAGACAAGAAAAAGCTGAAGTAGCGCATCATCACCCAGCCATTATTATATGAAATGTTAAAGGGACTGACTTATTTAAGAAAAAGAAGATCAAAACTATGAACATTAAAATGGCAATAAATTCACAACTATCAACAATTGAATCTAAAAAACCAAACTAAGCAAACAAGCAGAACAGAAACAGAATCATAGATACGGAGATCATTTGGAGGGTTATCAGTTGGGAGGGGAAAGGGGGAGAATAGAGGAAAAGGTGCAGGGATTAAGAAGTACAAATTGGTGGGTACAGAATAGACAGCGGGATGTTAAGAGCAGTGTAGGAAATGGAGTAACCAAAAAACTTATATGCATGACCCATGGACATGGAAAAAGGGGAGGGGGGAGTTGCTAGAGGGAATAGTGGGAGGTACCAGGTAGAGGAGGGAAAGGGGGAAAAGATGGGACAACTGTAATAGCATAATCAAGAGAATATATTTAAAAAATAAAAGTCTCATTAGTGTTATAATTCATCCTTTTTTATTTTTAAAATACTACTTAGTATCTAAAAAGTTAGGTATTGTGAACTCTGTTACCCCAATTAGCAAAATATAACAGTTTTATTGTTTTTCAGGGCACTAGAGGCTCTGGGCAAAGAATTAGAGCATCTTTCACACATTAAAGAAAGTGTTGAAGACAAGGTATCTGCACATATAATTTTATAGACTTCATGATATGTGTGTTTATAGATCAATGTAAATTAATTTTTTTTCTTGTTAATACAGCTGGAATTGAGACGGAAACAGTTTCATGTCCTTCTTAGTACCATCCATGAACTTCAGCAAACACTGGAAAGTAAGTAAAGATAGTTTCATAACAAATGTTTATGAAGATTTTTAAGTGATCCAGGAACACACTTTCTAAAATATACATCTTTAAGAGAGAATACACCTTCAATTTTAGAACAGCAATATAAGATACTTATAAGATAATGTTACAAGATACTTATGTTGTTCAACTTTCTGAATGTATGCATAAAAGTCTGGATTTGTAATAATGATTTAAACACATTCAGTAATTTATATTAAGAGAAATTCAAGGATGATATATTTGGAAATTTCTTGGTTTATTATAGTTTTTGCTATAGTATAAAGTAACAATTCAGGAACCAGGCAGACCATAATAAGTGAGTGAAGTAATTAGTGATAAGCATATCTGCACTCTCTTGAACAGTGGGTGCTTTGGGGCAACTGGAGACTTGGTCATTGTATTGATGATAGTCAACTAGAAATATCTGTGTTATCTGATCTGATTGTTTTCAAGAAAACCCTAAGGCCTAGATTTTTATGGTTTTTTTAGTGAAACCTATATCACATAAATTTTACATTTTGATTCAACTAATACACAAGAACAACAAAAACAGAACTTTTAAAACTAAACACCTGTGTATGCCAATTACAGTTCTAGGCTGTTATTTTGCCGTCATTGTTTTAAATATATTGGCTAGTAAAGGATAAACATGTTTTCATGTATTTATTAAACATAAATTAAGCAAATTGGACTAAGGATTTATTTTTCTTTCTCAATTGCAGATGATGAAAAGCTCTCAGAGGTGGATGAAGCTCAGGAAACAAGTCTGGAAGCAGATCCGAAGCCATAGACAGGCAAATGCTCACCATTCCCAAGACTATTGAATCAGCAACATGATTAGTGTGTTTAGAATTTGCTGTCCTCTTGAGATATTTAAAGTTTTGATACTGAACTACTCTGCTTTTAAATGTTAATATACAGTTTATAGTTCTTCACACAAAGGAAAATGACTTCAGTATATAGATTTGTTTTATTGAAATACCTTATTTATTTTTAAAAGGTAGGAAACATCATCCAAAAATGTTGAATACAACTTTTTCAAGTCAGATAATGTTTGTGCTCGTAGTTCTTAACTGTTAACATTGATTTGCTTATAAAATAAGTTGAAGATTGTGAGAAGGTGGTGTTTCTAGGATGTGCCTGAAGAAAATGAGTCAGCTTCTATAAATTGTTACCACTTTTGAAAATGAAGTACTTGAATAGGCTTCAGGAGGGCTGTGATCTTGTGAAATTGTGTGCAAAATGTTTGTGGTGTATGGTTGTTGTGGGCCAGTTTCCATGATACTAAGAATCATTGGTGTAAGAGGTAATAAAATGTAAAGTTAATCCATACGCATTACTTTCTAGATCTCTCTCCTTAATACTTGAGCAATGTGGTTGTTAAATGTTTTGTTCATGTTTCTCTCTACTATTTTGTTCTTTAGGAGTCATTTTTAATGGAAAAAAGTTGATAAAATGAAGGGAAGTTTGAGATGAATAGCCTATAAAGACGGTCTTGCATAAAGGATTTTATGACTTTTTTCAAAATTAAGCTAAGACTGAATCACCTATACTTTTCTTAAATATTGAATTATATTTTTAATACTTGTTAGGTTTCATTCTTATTCATTTCTTTTAGTTCAGAAACATGACACTTTATGTGAATTATACCTTAATGTTACATTTTTATAATTTTAATAAGAATTCGTATTTTTTAAAAGTGAAAATTTAAAATTAGCTCAGTTGTTGTTAACATCAAAAGTGTTGTAATACCTTTAAATGCATCCTCTAATTTCATCTGGAAAATCGTAGGAGAAAGTTTTTTGCAGAATTGTTATGCCTTAATAAAATATTTCTGTTTTTCATTATTAGTAAGAATTATGAAGCAAAAGTCACTTATATTGATTCAGGATTAAAAACCAATTTTTGTAAAAGCATTTTTTAAGGACTGTTGGGCAGAATATTCTTAAATATGCCCCATCCCACATTGATTAATTCACTAGAGAAATGTATTCAGGATTATGTACCAAAACGTAAGAATCCGTAGGAAGATAATTTTTATGCAATCAGGAACAAAGTCAGAAGCAGCAGCAGGTACATGGGAAGCACACATTTTTCAGTTTATACTTCCTCATGGTTCTCCTGGAAATCCTCTGGAATTGCTTAGAAGACTGAAGAATTTCGTCCCCTAGAAACTCACACTGTTGAAGCTCAGCGTGTCTTTGGGCCAGTAACTTCATGGACTTATCAGTCATTGTTTCTATGAGGTCATCCACCTATGACATGTAGATACAAATAAATGAAGCCATGTGTCAGGAAACCTTGTCAAAACCTAAGGGATGGTAGTTTTACCTGAGAGATGAGTTCAGGAATTAGTGGACATTTTGTAAGTCCCAAAGCATTATTTTAATTCAAGTCATAGCAAATAGCTTAAAAATTTATATTTACCACTTAGTGGTAAAGACAATTTCATTTCTCCTCAAAAGAAGCCTATGTGCATGCCTTTATTTTAATTTAATTCACTTAGTATTTGTTAGACACATAACATCATCATTCTAGGTGCCTTCAGCAACCCTTCAGCCACTTTCAAAATGCCCCCCACTAACATTATTTCTTAATGGTAATCATTAAATTCATCCCACATTTGTGCTGTCCAGCAGGGCTGTGCATTCAGTTAAACCTGAACTTCTGATGCTTCTGAAACACAAAAGTAAAGCTTTTGTCCACTACCTGCGTTTGAAGGTTTCCTACTGTCAAATCTGATTTTCGGAGGATGTTGTCCATGCTGTGTTTTTTCTTTTTAAGTGCTGGAAAGTGTGGTCTCTTTTTTGAGGAATATGGAACCTATCATAAAAATGCAAAAACATCAGATTAGGATGCACCAACATTTTTTTTGTGACAGTGCTTAAATAAGAATTCTCACCCTTGGGAGAGTCTCTTGTAAACTGAACATTTGCCACATAACAATGTTGAGTTGGTGTCTATATTCATATTATTCTCCACATCCCATGTATCTCCTTTGTGCACAGAACTCTCTTTGAAGAGATCTATAGGGTGCAGAGAAATGAGATTGTCTGGTTCTGAAAGAATATACAGTATCAAGAGAAAAGCAGGTCATTCATAAGCGGAAGAAGAAATTGCCTGTGCAGCTGCTGAGCACAGTGAGTGTGGAGCTGTTGTGGACCAGTGCCCCAGAAAGCTCATTATTACTGGATCCAGTTGTTAATTTGGTCTTTTTTTTTGTTCTGTAGGTTTCCTTATTTTCATGAAAGACATGTCTCCAGACATAAAAAGAAAGCTCTGTGTTCTTTCTGCCGCATGCTTGATTTTTTCCTCTTATCCCTGGTGTGCTGGTTACAAGTACCTGTTCTAATAGTGTTGCTATTAGAAATCATTCCTAGGTCATGGCTCCTGGCAAATTTTTTTTTTTTTTTTTTTTTTTTTTTTTTTTGGTCTTATTGGGTTCACTCTTTCTTCCTGTTCTGCTTAATAAACAGCATTAGGATGATTGTGAGACCTACTTAAAGTAGGATATAAGACCGTATCTGGTTCCTACCCTTTGCCTGGTGAGAAGCTTACAAATGAGTCAGCTGAGCGACCCCTCTGTCCTGCAAGCTTGCCCAAGCTCAAATGTCACTTGCAGAACCTCCCCCAGTCTGTGTATAGTTGGACTCCTCTCTCATAAAATTCAGTACTTTTGCCTACTAAGTACTTACCACCTTTGGTAATGACTAAGTTACTTCTGGGTTGTTCACTACCACTAATATAAAGTCAAATGCCTAGAAGGGTCAGGCAGATTTTGTAAAGCAGAACCAGTTGGGGCTGGTGTGAACTGGAGAGAACATGTCTCAAGCAAATGGGGCAGCCTCTGCACAGCTCCTGCTGTTGCCATGAGGACCTGGTGGCCTAGAGTTTATATATCTTCCTATTTTTCAAAAGAAAGCTGAAAATCCAGATTTTTATTTGAAATAGTCTAATCTTTAAATGTGGGCAATTACATATTTTTGAGAATATGAGAACTAAAGAAAACCCATCTATAGCCAGTAGAGAACATTTTATTTAATTTTTTAAAATAAATTTTTATTCTACTTTTTGTTCAGCAGTTCACTAGAGCCCTTGCAGGCCAACTGGTGCAAAAAAAATGGGTGTGTGTGTGCGGGATCAGAAGCCTGCAGCCCACAGGAACAGGCTGGCCCTAGACAGGACAGCTGGATCTTGTGCCCTGTTGATTGCCATCTCTGAGAGTTTTGGAGTGAGGCAAGGACTTCAAGAGCCACCTGGTTTCTGCCCCGATACAGACTGGGTTCTGTTCTAGGACTGGTTTCCACTGCTCCAGAGCCTAGGAAAGGGGATGACTCAGCTTCCTGGTGGGTATCATCAGGGGGCCCCGGTGAGTGCTGGGCTTGGAGGGTCCTGGGGCTCAGGGGGCTTTGGGGTCTCTGTGCCATTCGGTGCTCTACCCTCTCAAATAAGATAAGCATCTTGCAATATGGAGTCTGCAGGTACAGGTCCATGGCCACTGCCTTGACTGGCCAGAAGAAGGTGCTCTTCACTCAGTTAGATGGGGCACTGAAGAGATCTACAAAGTTGCCCATGGATGACTGGGGATTGCAGGAGACATACTGGAGCTACTTGATGTTCTAAGGTCTGTGGACACCCAGGATCACTTTGGGATTCACGTGGGTACCAGGTGGTATAGGACGGCAATGAGCTTCTGGGAAGCCAGTGTGCTCACCAGGGCAGGCACCAGGTCCTCTACCCTACAGCAGTAGAACTCGTTGCTCAACTCATTGTTGTGGGTGTTCACCCAGGCAACTGTCACAGCCTCCTGGCATAGCTCAGTTCCCACATCTCTCTTCATCTTCTAGAGACCAGGGCGAGGTGGCTGGTGTTGGTGCCTCAGATACATCCAGCACTGTGCTCCTTGTGTCCAGCTGGGCCAGTCCTGGAGACTACATAGAGCACCTCAGCAGTCAGCCTGTTCACCTGGAAGGTGTGAAGGGAGATCTGGAAGTTCAACCCCAGCAGGTCTTTGTGGATATAATGGTCCCTAGCCATGCACTCCAGGGGCAGGCCCTTTTGGCTGAGAGTCTTGCTGTCCCTCCTGCGTAAAGTAGAGACAAGTCACCCCACTGGCCTTACCTGGCCCCACTATGAAGTGCTGCACCAAGGAGGCCTTCAGCCCTGCCAGATACTCAGGATTCAGTTTCTGAAGTTGGAGGTGATCGATGGCAATGGCTTGGCCCCTGGCAGTTGGTACACACAATCAGCTGCTTCCAGTGGTCTGAGTGTGTCTCTGTGTCATATGGCAAGTACGAAGTAGACTGGTTCAACTCCTGGAAGGCCTTTACTACCTGCTTTGTGGTCTCATGGATGTGCATGATGTCAAAAGAGGTCACCACAGCATATGTCTTTGTACTTTCCTAGCCACAGCTAACAGTGTTGTCTTCTCAGTCTACCCGATGCCCATCAAACTCAAACTTATTATGACACTCAGTCTGCGGGGGTAATGGCCTGACCCCCTCCAGTGGACAGAAGGCTTTGTTGTGCCGTGCCTCTGCAAGAGCAGCAGGGCATGGTTGGTGTTCCCAATATCCTTGGCGAGCTTCTTCAGCACCTGTTCACATTCCAGTCACTTCTGATCAAGCTGCTCAACACAGGATGCAGTCCAAAGAGGAGTCACTACCGCTGCCGTGCATCCTCACACTGCCTCTTCCTCATGCTGCCTTTTCCTGGCCTTGGTTTCAGCCTTGGGCAGCCCTTCTAGAGGACACAGTGCAGTACACACAAGGGCTTGTCCCACTCAGAGGTGCTTCAGAATGTCACAAAGGCACAGAGGGTTGCCTAAAAAGTTTGGCCTTTATGGGGCTGCAGGCCAAAGTGGTCCAGAAAGTGCCAGACATCACTGGAGCTCACATGTGAGGCATGTTCTGCCGCTCCAACTTGATCTCCAAAGTGAATAAGTCATCCCTGACGGAGGTATAGAACCCAGGCTAAGGCCCTGACTGCACAGCCATCCCCGCCCTCTCTTCCCCGCTGTGGGTGGCTGGGGCTGCAGAGATGCCCAGAGCACTACTGCCATCCTGGCTGCAGCTCTACATTGCCCCTGGCATTCACTGTCGAACTTATCATTTGTCATCCAGTCAGTCAACTGCCTGGATTGAGGACCTCATCAGGGCTGCATCCGCTGCCTCACCCTGGGCCTGGGGCACTGTTTGGCGATATGGGGGTGGGACTCAAACTCTCAGTGCTCAGGTTCAGGTGTTGGGCACGGGGTGTACCACCCACTGGCCAGGGGCCCACACCAGCCGCTTATCTCCCCACCACTGTCATTGGCCAGCAGATGAAGCAGTGCCTAATTTAATGTTTTTTGATGAACTGAAATTCTTAATTTTCATATAGCCAAAAGTATCTGTAACAGGGAATGAATATACTATACTTATATGAAGCTACCCATATCAATTTTATTAAATATTAAACCCAGCTTGTTGCTCTAGTTTTGCCCTCAAAACTAGAGCTTGCGTGTTCTGTTTCTTTTCTAAGTACACTTTATAGTTCAGCAGTGACAATTCCTGTGTGAACCTAAGAAGCAACCTGACCTCAAGGTCCTGGTTCAGGAATTCAGCTGACAAAAACCCAGGTGGCCAACCCAGGGGTGTTGACCATGAAAATTCATATCGGGTCCTGCATGTCCACAGCCCTTCCCCTTACTCCCACTTTCCTCTCTCACCAGCACCTGCACATCCTCACTCCCCCATCCCAAATTCCCACCAACTCCCATAAGAATCACTGGCTTGACCAGAGATGACAAGATGGGCCTTGGGACAAGACTCCTCCCTCTTCCATATTGCTGGCATCTGAAATAAACCACTTTCCTTTCTTTCCAACACCTGTCTCCTGTGTTGGGCTTTCATTGCATCAGGTAGCTAGTCCTGCATTCAATTACATATCCATCTTTTCCTTTATGGTCAGTGATGTATTCTAAGAAGCCTTTCTCTATACTGAAATCATGAAGATATTCTTATTGTCCTTAAAAAATTTTTAAGGTTTTACCTTTTCCATAGAGATCTATAACCCAACAAAAACTAAGCCTTGCATATGGTGTGAGATAGGGATCAAATTTCATCTTTTCCTCTGTATCCACCTGCCCCAGTTCCATTCAGTCAAATGATTATCCTTATTCCACTACTCTACAGTGCCATGGTTTCACGTCTATATCTTCTATTAAGCTATAAATCCCACAAAACAGGACCATGCCCATAGGATCACCTTTGTAGCTCCAAACCTAGGAATTGCCCGGTACATAATAGGAATACAATAAATATGAACCTTGTGTGAAAGAGGCAAGATTCAAAACTAATATGGTGTACTCTGATGCTTTAGAGCAGTGCTTTTTAATCAAATTTTTTGTGAAAATAAAAATGTTCTTTATCTGTTCTGCCACTAGCCACATATTAATTGAGAACTTGAAATGTAGCTAGTGCAATAAAAAACTGAATTTTTAATTTAATTTAATTTTAATTAACAAATAGTCTCATGTAGCTATCGACTACCATACTGGATGGTACAATTAGTACTTAGCATAGTAATTAAAGAGCAAGGACTCTAGATCCAGATCTTCCTGGCTTAGAAGCCTGACTCTGTCACTCATCTGGACAAATGACTTAACCTCTATGCCATCTCTAAAATAAGGATAACATTGTCATACCTTATAGGACTGTTGTAAGAATTACCTGATAAGTTGATATATTTTTTTTATCCTCACCTAAGGATATATTTTTATTGCTTTTAGAGAGATAGAAAGAAAGGGAGAGAGAGAGAAAAATATCAATGTGAGAGAAACATTGATTGGTTGTCTCCCATATGCATCCTGACTGGGCATCCAAACCCACAACCTAGGCATGTATCCTGACTAAGAATTGAACCTGCAGCCTTTTGGTGAATGGGATGATGTTCCAACCAATCGAGCCACCTGTCCGGGGCCAATAAGTTGATATTTTTAAAGCACTTGGAATAGGGTCTAGAATATAGTCAGCTTTACGTAAATGTTTTATATTTAAAATAACAATATTTCAGTCTGAGCAATTTAGGCTCAAATTTACATACCTACAGATAAATATAAGCTCTGGTTTGGACAATCATGGGTGGTCTAGGGCTGCATTCTTTATACTACCTACATATGTGGCCGTTTACGTTTTAATTTCAAGTAAAGTCAAATAAAATAAAAAATTCACTTCCTCAGTTGCACTGGCAACATTTCAAAGTCTCAAAAGTCACATATGGCTAGCACCTACTGTATTGAACACTTGCATCCTCAAAGAAAGTTTTGCTGGGCAGTGCTGATCTAGTGAATGCTCTCCACATGGCATGCATGATAGGCCAGATGCTAGTATACTAACTTGGTATTTGAACCATTAATATAGTAATATAGAGCTTTAAGCTTTATTGTTACTGAGATTGTAGTCGAAGCTCAGTTTGAGTAGAATCAATCTACTTCTCAGATTGAAGTAGAAACCATTTGAGCTCAGAAATGGAGGAATCAGACCTGATTAGCCTGTTTTCTGGACCCTAAATTCCTGGAGAGGACACATAAGCAGGAGATTGAAAGCCTTTCTTGTGAGGGACATGTGGCAGGAGAGAAGCTGGTATTTATAACATGCTAAACATTAACTACACGTAAATCTTCAGAGGCCAATTTGTTTCAGTGTTTTACGATACCTTCCGCAGTCCTGAAGGAAGGGATGTCACAGATAACCGTCTGGTGGTTCTCCTGGCTCGGAGGAGTGTATTTCCTTGGGTTATCTTCTCTGTCTCTGCTTCTACAACATCAAGTTGTATAGTCGCTTAGAGTGAAGAGGGGGGGAAAAAAAGAACCTGTAATGATCACAATGATAAACATGTTCTTCCTATTAGAAAGTATTCTGAAAAAGAGCATCACATGCTGCCTCAGTAGTTTTTTCCTTTGGGTTAAAAATTACACATGGATTTGCTTTTCTGTATCTTACATTTTCTCTTGCACACATTTGCCTTTTCTTGCGGTTGTGATCTCAGTGGTCACTGACCAGTCTTAATAAGGTCGTTGGTCACCTCTCTGTCCTGGAGACTTCAGTTTGCCCTCTGTTGCTTTTCCCTTTAACTGTTGTGAAATTAGAAAAAGTAACCTCTAATGTGTAAGATATCCCTTCAATATTTGTTGTTGGTTGAAATAAATTTAAATTTACCCATCAGCAATGTGGCTCAAGGCTCAGGTGTTGACATACCATCCTAACAGTTTTGCCCATAATCCAGGAGCTATGTGAATTCTTTAGTATTTTTTATATCAATTCAATTCTTAACAAAATAAATGTATTTCTAAAGAAAACTTTAAAATGCTACCATAAGTTGAAAACCAGTATCATAAATAGATACTAAAAATAATATGGTAAAAACAAAACCATGTTACTGGCTGCGGAAGGCACTAAACTTGAAGTTGCTTTTTATTAAAATAAGAGGAAAAGGCAGGAAATGAGACGTTTTCCTTGATGTAGTTAAAGAGATTCATGGGGACAGTGGGAAAATGTATTTGCAGTTTGGTCTGTGTTTCAGTGATTTGCTGTGCACAGCACCTAAACTCATCTTGTCCTGCTTAAGGTCTGTTGATAAGGATCCTCTCGTGGAGCCATGACACCTAACGTTGATGAATGGGGGCTCCACTTTCAAAGCAGGTGCTCAGCCCAGAGACTCTCTTCACTGCCTAACCCTCCACTACCCAGCTCCTCTATCTCCACTGCTGTGACCAGCTCATGCTAATGCCATCCTTTGCCTGAATGAATATGAGTCTGAGTCTGTTTATTTTGTTCTTCCTGCATTTGTCCTGCCTTCTTCCAATCCAGTCTCCACTTTGCAGACTGAGCTATCTTTTAAAGATGCAAATTAGATTATATAAATCCCCAGTTTGCAAATATTTGATGATTTCTTATCATCCTTAGGAAAAGTAAAAAATTCTTAACAGGGTTTACAACACCCTTGGCTGGATTACTTTCATTTCTTAATTATGTCTGGTGCTCTCTTGATATTGGGATTGAATATGCTCCCCCTCTCCCTGGGACATGGTTCTCATCATTCTTTACTAATTTGATGCTAGGTGTCCTTGAGATCTCCACTGAGTAATCCCTTCTTTAGGGAGGCCTTTTTGGAGTGTCCTTCCCTAAAGTAGCATGTGTGATGTGTTTTCAGAACACCTCGTGTTCTACTTTGCATCAGATGTAACTGTGTAATGTTAGAATGTTGCTCTGTGCTGTAACTACATAGAGGTGGGGATCATGTCTGTTCTACTTGCTACTCTGTCCCCAAAGTGTGGCTGACATGTAATATGTACCTAGCAAATATTTATTGGAAACTTATGAGGGTCAGCAGGGAAGGCAATGGTTTTTGGGCCGTAGGTGAGACAGGGTTGTAATACTTGAGCTGAAGCCTGAAGGATGATCAGGTTTTCTGGAGAAATCTTAGTGTAGAGATTTGTTACTCCAACTAAGACAAAAATAAGCCAATGTACACAAATGAGGAAAAGGAAGATGGTCTTCTGTGTCCTGCCGGACTCTTCAACCCCTGTTTCATCAATATAGAAGCATGTTCTTTTTGTTACTTTCAACAGAAAGAGGCAGGTCACTCCATCCCAAGGTAACTGTTAGATGCTTGGATGTTTGTATGGTGACTGCTTTTTCCAGAAGTTTGTTTGAAAGGACACTCAGCCAACTTGAAGCCATCGGTTTTTCATTTTTATTTTTTGTGGGAAAAGTACCCACTAGGCTTTCAGCCTCATCACTGTGCAAAATGTGAAATTATGTCTGGCTTCCCTGCAAATGCAGAAAGGCTGTATATGTTCCCTGATGTTGTGCTATAAAGGATATTAAGAAGCTACAGAGGCTCTTTAGGCAGGTGAAGCTATCCTGTATGATGTTGTAATGGTGGTTACATGACACTACATGATGAGTTTTTCAAACCCATAGAATTGTGCAAGGCATAGAGTGAACCCTAATGTAAACTATGACTTTAGTTAATAATAATAATAATAATAATAATATATCAATAATAGATCATCAGTTGTGAATGTGGGGTGAGGAGAGGGGCCATATGGGAACTAATTCTCTATACTTTCTGCTCAATTTTTCCAGTAAATCTAAAAACTGCTCTAAAAAATAAGATCTATTAATTTGTAAAATCTACAGAGGAGAATGCAAATATTAGTGGTATTGTTAGTTATCACTCATAGGACCTTCTAAGTCAGCATTACTACTTGCAAAAAAGACAATGTTTTTCTTCAGATATCCATTCTTTCACAAACTACAAGAGAAGTAGATACAATAGAATAAAATATCCATTATGACTTACCAATCATAAATTTTATTCATAGAATTCTCACCACACCCTTGACTGTTGGAATTAGCCATCCCACTTTAGTTTGATTTCCTGACATATATGTATGTATGCATATACAGGGTCCGGCAGAAGTAAGGTCTGCTTGAGTGTGGTTGGTAGGGTAATAATATGGAGGTAATAATTTATAGTTTTAATTTGAATATTTCCCCTAAAATGTCATATGGTGTGCTCGAGTGTGATATTGTTATGTTACAGAATCACATGCTGATGATTTTGTAATGAGAGATTTTGTAATTAAAAAGGAGCATTATTTATGCTGGACCCTGTATATTTAAATAAAAAGGGGTTTTAAACTGATTAAACCACTGATCAATTGGACTGGAAGGTACCAAATGCAATCTAATTTGAAACTTTCAAAAATATATGTATGTACAAGTTACCTGGGGATCTTTCTAAAATACAGATACTGACTTGGTAGACCTGGGTGGGGCCTGGGAGCCTGCATTGCAGACAAGATCCCAGGTGATACCCTACATTGAGCAGCAAGAAAATCCATCTTAATTTTATTGTTTCTATTGGCCTCAACCCTTAGCCATATATTGCCTGTGATTACCATTCTGTGAGAGCTTTCTGATCCTTGGTGTGGTGAATAACCTCGGTGATGGAAGCTCCTTGACAATTCTAGGAAGAAGGCTCTGTGTGGTTCCCTCTCCACTGACATTTGTGGGCTTGCATCTGTACTCGGATGACAACATTCTGCCGACAAAAGTCTTCACTTTCTTCATCAAATTTTTTTTCTGATTTTGCTGGCTTTCATGAAATTCCATGTCACTACTACTAGATGAGTCCTCTTTGGGGACCAATACATTCTCTTTTACTAAGTTGGTAGACACAGCTCTGTGCCATCTAAACAAAATAAAAATAATTTGTATTAAGGAAATTGAAAAGTTAAAAATAAACAATTGAAATCATTAAAATCCAAGTTGCAAATATGAACAAATTGTACAATCCTGAGAATCAAGTCACAGAAAATAAAGCCAAAGCCACTACTTGGTGTCTTGTCACCAAACTTTAGTAAGTGCATTCTGCCACTATCTCATTTAATCCTCACAGCAGGCAGGTTATATTATTATCTTAATTTTATTAATGAATAAACGGAGACATAGAGAGGTTAAATTAATTGACCAGGTACAAATGCAGATTTTAATCTTGGTTTGTGACTGTTAGAATATATTACCTCATATCGACAAATTGGCAATCATATTTCAATGATGGCTTGAGATAGTTTTTGCTGGATTTGGTGATTTTAAGACTTCGGTGGTGAGAGATGAAACAGTATGCTAGGATAGCCAATAAAGAATATAGTCTCCAAGGATCCATTTACAGAGAACATTCATTTAGAATAATTCTAAACACAGTTCCAAAATTCTAAACAGTCATATACCATCTTCATCATTTTGGCATATTTTAGTAATAAAAATAAATAAAACTTCTTAATAGATTTCTATGTGCTAAATACTCTGCTTTTTTCATGTGTAACACATAATTTAACCCTCATATGGTCATCTACCTTTTACAAAGAGGAAATTAAAACTTGGAAAGATTAAATAACTTACGCCCAAACAATCTGATCCCAAGGTCTGTGTTGTTATCCTCTGTGCGAGTAAACATCACCCATTCCATAATACTAGAATTTACCTAATATTCTTCCTCAATGAACAGTTTTTTGTTAATCTCATCCAAAAGCAATAATACCCATAAAATACCAGGAATTAAAAAAAAATTAAAGTTGTCATTTGTAAGGAATAATATGTTAAGTTCTTTATATATTTTGGAGATCAAACCTTTGTCCGATGTATCGTTGACAAATATGTTCTCCTACATGGTTGGTTCCCTTTTCATTTTGATGATAGTTTCTTTAGCCATGCAGAAGCTTTTTAGTTTGATGTAGTCCAATTTGTTTATTTTTTCCTTTATTTCCCTCGCCCTAGGAGATATATCAGCAAAAATATTGCTATGTGGGATATCTGAAATTTTCCTGCCTTTGTTTTCCTCTAGGACTTTTATGGTATCACAATTTATATTTAAGTCTTTTATCCATTTTGAGTTTATTCTGCTATATGGTGTAAGTTGGTGGTCTAGTTTCATTTTTTTGCATGTACCAGTCCGGTTCTCCCAACACCATTTATTGAAGAGACTGTCTTTACTCCATTGTACGCTCATGTCCCCTTTGTCAAATAGTAATTGACCATAGAAGCATGGGTTTATTTCTGGGTTCTCTATTCTGTGCCATTGATCTATGTATCTGTTCTTATGCCAGTACCAGACTGTTTCAATTATAGAGGCCTTGTAGTATAGTTCGATATTGGGTATTGTGATCCTTCATATTTTGTTCTTCTTTCTCAAGATTGCTGAGGCTATTTGGGGGCTTTGTTGGTTTCATATAAATTTTTGAAATATTTGTTGTAGATCTGTGAAATATGCCATTGGCATTTTAATAGGAATTACACTGAATCTATAGATTACTCAACACCAGGAAGACAAATAATCCAATTAAAAAATGGGCCAAGGACCTGTAAAGACACTTCTCCAGGGAGGACAAACAGATGGCCTATAGACATATGAAAAGATGCTCAACATCACTAGTCATCAGAAAGGTACAAATTAAAACCTCAATGAGATAGCACTTCATACCAGTTAGAATGGCCATCATTAACACATTAACAAACAACAAGTGCTGGTGAGATTGTGGAAAAAGGGGAACCCTAGTCCACTGGTGGTAGGAATGTAGACTGGTGCAGCCGCTGTGGAAAACAGTATGGAAATTCCTCAAAAAACTAAAAATGGAACTGCCTTTTTGACCCAGAAATTCTGCTGCTAGGAATATACTCTAAGAGTCTGGAATCACCAATTCAAAAGAACTTATGAACTCCTATGTTCATAGCAGTTCTATTTACAATAGCGAAATGCTGGAAACCGCCTGTCCATCAGTAAGTGAGTGGATCAAAAACCTGTGGTACACTGACACAATGGAATACTATGCAGCAGAAAGAAAGAAGGAACTCCTACCTTTTGTGACACCATAGATGGAACTGGAGAGTATTATGCAAAGTGAAATAAGCCAGTCAATGAAAGGAAAATACCATATGATTTCACCTACAAGAGGAATCTAATGAACAACATACACTAATGAACAAAATAGAACCACAGGCATGGAAACATGCAACAGACTGAAAGTACCCAGAGAGGAGCAGGGACAGGAATCATGGTGGAAAGAAGTGGAAGGAGCTAGACAAAAAACATGTATGAATGACCCATGGACATGAACTACAACCTGGGAATTGACTGTGCCGGGGTGGGCATGGGGTGGGGGGGATGGGTGGACGAGGACAAAGGAGAAAAAATTGGGACAACCGTAACAGAATAACATTAAAAAATGATTAAAAAACAAAAAATATGTTGTCTATTTTTTTTAAAAAAAGAAACTCTGTTATTCTTTACCCAGTTTCCCCCAATGGTAATCTCTTGAGAAACTATAACACATTATCATGACCAGGGTATTGAAATTGAGACTATCAAAATACAGAACATGTTTATCACAACCACTTCTCCCTCACCTCACATTTTCTTTAACCCGCGGCAAACACTAAGTTGTTCTTCATGTATAAAATTTACATCTTTTAGAGAATGTTATATAAATGAAATCATGCAGTATGTAATATTTTGGGATTTACTTTTTTCATTCAACATATTTCTCTGGAGATTCATCCATGTTCTTGTATGTCAATAATTTGTTCCTGTTTATTGCTGAGTAACATTTCATGATATGGATGTACCACACTTTGTTTAACATTCACTCATTGGAAGACATTTGGGTTGTTTTCCTTCAGGGCTATTATAAATAAAGCTGCATAACCATTGTATATAGGTTTTTGTGTGACCATAAGTCTCCATTTCTTTGAGTGAAATCACAGGTTACATATTATGCTATATCATATTATATGCATGAGATAACCTGTAATATCTGTAATAATACCTGATAATACCTGTAATACAGGGTCCAGCACAAATAACACCCCTTTTTTATTACTAAATCTTCTATTACAAAGTCATAAGCATGTAATTCTGTAACATAACAATACCACATTCTAGCACACCATATATTTTAGGTGAAATGTTTAAATTAAAACTATAAATTATTACCCCCATATTATTACCCTACCAATGACACTCAAGCAGGCCTTGCTTCTGCCAGACCCTGTACAAATTTCTAATGTGGATGTAAATAAATTCACAACCATTAAAAAAAATGTTCTTTGTATACTACCTAAAATATTTCATGTGCCACCAGTAGCACATATACTCAGGAAAACATTGTTCAAAACTGGACTTAAGCTATCCAGCTCCTCTGTCATTATACATGGAAAGTGTGTCAGTAAGAGCCCCAGTGCTAGAGGTAAATGATCTCAGTTCAACCCAGCAACATACTTCCTCGCTGTGTGATCTTGGGCATGTTATTCAACTCTGTAAGCTTCGGTTTTCCCATATGATAATAGGCATACTATTCTCAGGAATGTGTGAATAAAAGGCATAACTGATGTGCTTGGAACCTAACAAAACATTCAATCAATGATTGCTTTTAGTACCATGTGTATCAGATCTGTGTGGGAAAAATGTAAAAGACAAGGGAGCACAGGGTAGAGGTCAAAAGAAGGGAGACCTTCTGGGTTAGCAGAGGTCAACCAGTTAACATTTCACAATTTCTAGGAGGTGTGATTCACATTTAGTCATTACAGTTGTGTATAGTTACTCTAATAGCTTTCTAGCAGTTGACAGTACAGTATCCTCAGGAAGGAGTGTCATGTTCTAATTCACCCAAAGGTCATTTATGGGCTAGGATCAATCTTCCATAGACCCCTCTAAGCATCCTTTAATAAAGCCATCTTTTTCTAGTACTGTAAATACACACATGCTCACACACGCAACAATGAAAAAACATTTTAGGAGGTCCGGGAGCACTGAAGGTCTTCCGTGCAACTTCTCAGGTAAAAAAAAAACCCAGCTCTTAGCAGTCTCTGAAATCTCTAGAATGTGTTTTCCATTCCCATCGCTCCTTCCCCTATTCCTAATCTATTTATAGCAATTAACAAAAGTGATTTTGCTTCAGGGCCTAGAATAGAACGGCTGCTATGTCTGTTATGCAAAGAATACTACCCTTTTTAAGTTTTTAAATTTCTTTGTTATTAGTGAATTTATTCGGTTGTATCGCTTCAACTCCTATTTCTTTATAAAAGTGAACATCTCTGCAAATTTCATTTTGTCCATGAAATTTCAAAACTTGAGTCTGTGATGCTTCTGGCCTCATAAAAACAACTCATTTCTCTGTGCCTGAGCTATTGCTAATGACCCTAGTAAGAAAGAAGCCGAAGAAATTGGAAAATAAATAATCTAACTGACTTTCCAAATTAAAATGTATTATATTTGGAATATTTCATGTCTGCATTCATGGTGTTGCCGTTGTCAAGAAATATCAGGTGTAAGACAGTTTTCAGGTTACATTAAAGAGCACACACATAGGTGAAATATAGTAAGTACCTATTTTAGCAGCCAACATTGCTGGGAAAAGAAACAAAAACACTGACTCATCTTGAATGAACTACTGAATTTTCAAAATAATTTGGGTGATGTTTAAAATGCTGAGACTGAAATTAGTACCAGTGCTTACTTTGGGGACATATGCCGCATTAAAACTCAAATTCAGGGGAAAGGAAAGGTTTTCCTCATTATAATAAAGACTTTTCAGATGACAAAGTGAAGTTTCTTGATCTAATGTATAAACACAGCGCCCTCTTCCATTGCACACAGAGCCTTTATTTCCAAATGCAATGTTTAAAAAGAGATGCTTAAAAGGATGCTACCTCTTCTAATGTCACAGTGAATATTGTTTAATGCAAAATCCAAAGAGCCTCACTCAATGGAAAATAAAGCAAGTCCCAATTTCCTACCTTTCCATCCCCTTCCTTTTGAATGAGCCTTTTTTTCTTCTGGGTTGCTGCCCAACTCTTCGGTACTGGCTAACTCTTCCATAACCAAACTTAAAGGGCTCCGGTTGATAGAGCTGAGGTCTGTCCATTGCTCTCAACGTCACCTGCAGTAGCTGTTTGGGAATTCTTTAGCTTTTGAGCTCACAGACTTCAAAACAAAATTACCCAGTGACTGAGGCACTTTTAATTTCTGGGCTGTTTGGGATAAAATACGTAGGAGATTTTTGAAAATTTTTTTATTTGCCTCCAGATGTCAAAGACATCATTTGTAGGCCTGGCCTTGTTCACCACTTCACAGAGTTCCCAGTGATGCACTTGGCAGAGCAGTGGGAAATTCCTTTTCACTTTGTGGAATAGGTGTTGTAGCTCCTTGGGCAAGGCAAATGCAGAAAAGCTGACCTGATAATCTAAACACCACCATTCAGGTTGGTAATAAAATCATCACACACAAATTGATTATCACATTCATCTGTGCATACTGAATTCCAGGAAGGAAAGAACCTATAGCAATACCAATGATCCCAGCTTTTGTTAGATCTCTTAATGAGAACTGATGATACCCTTTACCCCAGGGACACACATGAAAAGGCCAGTGGTTATCTGGTCTTCTCAAACGGCACCCCAAAGACTATTTTATTATATTTTGGGATTTTGTAGGGGTCTCTTAAAGCACATGGCTAAAAAAGTTGAGCGCCTGGTCCACCCCTTCCTTCTAACATTTTCCCATTTATTTTGTGGAAAAGAGCCAATTTTGGCTGTGTTGAAACTTTTAACCACAAGGTGGCAGCAGACACTAGGATTTATTCCCATCACTCATGGTCGCTTGAGTTTTTTAGTCCGAAGTAACTGAATGTTAAAAAGGAAAAATCTAGAAAATTGTTCGGGCATACAAAAATTACTCTGCTTTCTGTGTTTGTACTCATCAGTAATCTGGAGAATGCTTCTCAAGCTTTCAAGTGCACACGAATTACCTGGGGTCTTATTAAAATGCAGATTTCAATTCAGTATGTATGGGGTGGAATCCAATAATTTGCATTTCTAACAAGCTCCCAGGTGATGCTGATGATGCTGACTCACATGCTCCACTTTGAGTAGCAAGCAAGGGCCTTGTATATTCCAGTACTGGGGGAAGGAACTTAAAAATGTTCAAGAATGACATATGTAACATTGAGAAGTTAAGAGAGTGGGTTTGGGAGTTACACCTGGTTTTTCTTGTTCCAGCTCAGTTGTGTGGCCTTCATCAGTTCACTTAACCTATCTGCTTGTTTTCTCATCTGTAAAGTAGGGATATAATAGTACCCATAGGAGAGTGGATGCAAGTGATCCTTTGAGAATCACCGAAACACAGCACACCTGATGTGCTCTAGCCAAATGAGTATGTGGTTCTACCTGGTCAGTTTTCCTTGTCCATTGGAATCCCCAGAGCACAACAAATAACAGGTGCATGAGTGAATAAATGAATGAATGAGCATTTTCTTTAACCACAGCCCAATTCTTTTCATTCAGTTATTGGAATAGTTGTCTTAATTCTGAATAAGATTAACTCTGTAGTAGAAAAAGAGAGATGATTTTTGTTTGTGTATGTGTATATCTGTTTACATATGTCTATTAGTATGCAATTCTGTGAGTGCGTGTCTAACAGGCTAAAACATTTGCTGCTTTGGCTTCTGTGACAAGATGCACGGGTTCTTCAAGGAGTCCCAAAGCGGATGATGGAACTTGTAAGAGTGGAGCATGGGAGAAGACAGAGAGAAGAGCTAGGGCACCAAGGATACTGATTTCAGCCAAATCTGTTTTTAAATTCTAGCTTTGTCTCTTACAAGTTTTGGGGCCATGAGCAGGTGAAAAACTTATCTGGATCTCCACTTTCTTATCTGTGAAATAGTAATAGTAACTGCCACCTTCCAGGGATGTTTTATGTGTTGTTACCTAGCAACTATTTAAATGCCTGGTGGATGCTGGCACTACTCTCAACACCTGGGAAACTACAGTGACCAACACAGTACCATTGAACTAATACAACTTATAAGACTGTGGGAGAGAATGAAGCAGTTTTCTCTGACAAGTCATTGGGCCTGAGAACTGAACCAGGAGAAACAGCCAGTTGTGTGAAAATCTTTCTGTCCCAGGAAGATGAATCAGCATCTACCAAAGCCCAAAGGTGGAAGGATCCTGATGCCTCTAAAGGAGTATAAAATCATCATGTAACTAAAAGTGGGTTCAGCTGCCTGTGGCTGCCAAAGCCAATAGTTGAGAGGCAGGGGCTGATGTAAAGGAAAGATGGTTTATTTGCAGATGCCTGCCATCTGGAAGATGGGGGCCTCATTTCTCAAAGCCCATCTCCACCTCTCACTGGAGGCAGAGGTTTTTATACGGAGGGAGAAGGGAACAGAACAAAGAGATCAAGGAAGGAGGTTGCAAAGTTCTCTGTGTGGAAATGAGCACAGTCCATTCCGATAAGCTAAGTGATGTCCGTTGTATGTCATCCTGGTTTACTCATCTGGTTCCATGTCATTCTGGTTCCATGGCTGAAGGTCAGAAAATCTCCTGGAGCTGGGATGCCTGAACATTGGCATTTGTATCTTTTGAAGTTAGTTCCTAGGATTCTTATATGAACATGCTGTTTATCCATTGTTTTGACAGAAACAATGTCAAAAGAATGCTGGGGTAGGTTACAATTTCTCACTGTTACAGTCAGGCAGGTGGCTGCAGCAAAGAGCCAATGCAGGTGATGAGCTGCAGGGAGAGGCAGCGCAGAGCAGCTGGACCCTACAGAACAAATGGAAGATCTTTGTTTTGATCTTCAGAGCAGTGCAGAATTATTAAGGGTATTTAAAAATCACAGTTGAGGTAAAATATACATAATTTTAATTTACCATCTTAACCATTTTTTAAAAATTATATTTTATTGATTATGCTATTACAGTTGTCCTGGGTTTTCTCCCTTTGCCCTGCTCTACCAAGCACCCCCACTCCCTCAGGCAATCCCCCCGCCATTGTTCATGTCCATGGGTCATGCATGTATTTTCTTTGGCTACTCCATTACCTATACTGTACTTTTACATCCCCATGGCTATTCTGTAACTACCTATTTGTACTTCTTAATCCCCTTGCCTCTTCACCCATTCTCCCCAACACCCGTCCTATCTGGCAACCATCATATGTTCTCCATATCCATGATTCTGTCTTTGTTCTTTTTTGCTTAGTTTGTTTTTTAGATTCAATGTTGATAGGTGTGTCTTTTTTGCCATTTTATTGTTTATTGTTTTGATCTTTTTTTCTTAAATAAGTTCCTTTAATATTTCATACAATAATGAATTGGGGATGATGAACTCCTTTAGGTTTTTTCTTGTCTGGGAAGCTCTTTATCTGCTCTTCCATTCTAAATGGTAGCTTTCCTGGGTAGAGAAATCTTAGTCATAGGTCCCTGCTTTTCATAGCTTTGAATATTTCTTGTCAGTCCCTTCTAGCCTGCAAAGTTTCTTTTGAGAAATCAGCTGACAGTCTTATGGGAACTCCCCTGTAGGTAACTAACTTCTTTTCTCTTGCTGCTTTTACGTTTCTCTCTTTATCTTTAACCTTTGGCATTTTAATTATGAAGTGTCTTAGAGTGGGCCTCTTTGCATCCATCTTATTTGGGACTTTCTGTGCTTCCTGGACTTGTATGTCTCTTTCCTTCACCACATTAGGGACACTTTCTTTCATTATTTTTTTCAAGTAGATTTTCAATTTCTTGCTCTTTTCCTTCTCCTTCTGGCACCCCTATGATGTGAATATTGGACCTCTTGAAATTGTCCCAGAGGCTGCTTATACCATCCTAATTTTTTTTTTGGATTCTTTTTTTCTTATTGTTCTGATTGTTATTATCTTCTTGTTGTTCTTTTTTTCCTTATGTTTCAAATCATTGATTTGATTCTTGGCTTCATCCACTCTACTCTTGTTTCCCTGTAAATTGTTCTTTATTTCAGTTAGTGTATCCTTTGTTTCTGACTGGTTCTTTTTTTATGCTGCCGAGGTCCTCACTAAATTCCTTGAATATCCTTATAACCAGTGTTTTAAACTCTGCATCTGATAGGTTGCTTATTTCCATTTCATTTAACTCTTTCTGGAGTGTTTATCTGTTTTTCACTTGGGTCATGTTTCTTTTTTTCACTTTTTGAAAAATTAAAAGAAAAATTTTATTATTCAGATATATTTGTCTCCATTTTCCCACCACTACTTTTCCCTGCACCACCCACCCCCACCTCCCAACCCTCAATCCTTCCCCACTTTGATTTTGTCCATGGGTCCTTTATATATGTTCCTTGACTTGACTCTTCCCCTTCTTTTCCTCAGTTCTCCCTTCATACTCCCCTCTCGTTACTGTCAGTTTGTTTATTCTTTCAATGTTGCTGATTATATTTTTTTTTGCTTTTTTGTTTTGTTGATTAGGTTCCACTTATAAGTGAGATCAAATCATATTTGTCTGTCACTCGCTGGCTGATTTTGCTTAGCATAGTGCTCTCCAGTTCCATCCATTGCTGTCACGAAAGGGTAATAGCTCTTTCTTTCTTTATGCTGCATAGTATTCCATTGTGTAAATATACCATAGTCTTTGGATTCACTCATTTATTGATAAGCACTTAGGTTGCTTCCAGCACTTGGCTATTGTAAATTGTGCTGCTATAAACATTGGCGTGCATAGGTTCTTTTGAATTGGTTTTTTGGGATTCTTAGGGTATAATCCTAGCAGTAGAATTGCTGGGTCAAAAGGCAGTTCCATTTTTAGCCTTTTGAGGAAATTCCAGACTCTTTTCCACAGTGGCTGCACCAGTCTGCATTCCCACCAACAGTGTACTAGGGTTCCCTTTTTCCTACAACTTCTCTGGCACTTGTTGTTTGTTGATTTGTTTATGATGTGGGGCATGTTTCTTTGTCTCCTCATTTTGGCAGCCTCCCTGTGTTTATTTCTACACATTAGGTACAGCTGCTTTGACTCTGTTTCTTTGTAGTGTGGCTTAATATAGTAGGTGTTCCAAGGGGTCTGGTGGCACAGCCTCCCCTATCACCCAAACTGGGTACTTGAGGTGCACCCATCACGTGGGCCGAATATACCCTTCTCTTGCAGTTGAGCCTTGGTTGCTGTTGGCAGATCAATGGGAAGGATTAAGCCAGGCTAGTCAGCTGCAAGGCTGTGACCACTGACCGTCAATCTCTGCCCTCTGTGGTGGATCAGATGTTCAGGGGAGGGTGGTGGTTCTCTGGTGTAGTCTGTAGCTGTCCACTGGGTATGATCCTAGGGTTTCCTTGGTGGTGCAGGCCAAGGTCAGTCCCTATTTGCGTTTTACCCAGGGCACTCTGTCTGAGCTATGAAGCACTCTGAGATGGCTGTTACTTGTGCTAGGCTTGGAGATTCCCAGGGGAAGCCAAGTTGTGAACCTAAGCTGGCTGCTACCAGTGCTGGGCTTGGGGTTCACTGAAGCTAGCTGTTGTTTGTTTGGTCCGATTTAGGGAATTGTGAAGCATGAGCCAAGACCAACCATTGATATGGAAAAGCAGCTTGGATGGGCCTGTAAGTTGGGTGGAACAGAGTCTCTGGGGATCTCCAAGGTGGGTCAAACAGTGTTAGCCAGTATGTCGCAACCTCCCTAGGCTGGGCAGGTCCACTCAAGACTCAGGTAGATGGAAGAGTATGCAAGGAGCCATGGGGATGCTTGACATGCCTTTATCTGGGGGAGTTACACAGGCCACAAGCCCGTGTCTATGTCAGTGCTCCACTCTACTCCCTCAATCCCTTACTTGTTCCCTCACTCCCTTACTCACTCCCCCAGTAAGAAGCCCCTATCTTCTTAAGTACTAGAAGGAACAAAGCCCACCTCAGGCCAAAAAGTGAGGTAACCTAGCATGAGCTGTGCAATGCGAGCCTAGTCAAGGCTAAGGGGCAGTTTATTGCACCCAGACCCAAGGCTATGAGGACACTACTTTATCAGACGCCTTCAAGGTTAAGAAGCTGTTTCCCCTAGTTACCCAAGTACCTGGGTGAGGAAGCCAGACTGCCTCCATTTACCCTACAGCCAGGTTGATGGAGTCTCAGATAAGCACCAGCTTACTGGCTCTGTGGCATGAGGGTTTAGAAAAGGGACAATAGCCTCTGTTTGCCTTGATGCCAGACTTCAGTTTCTCCCTCTGTCTCACCGGTGTCTTTCAAGCTGCTACCCCAGTGACTGAGCTGAGAGGGAGTGAGTCTGAGTAGGTGACTCTGTGTGTGGGTTCTTTAAGAGAAACTGCTTGGGTCTCCAGAAGTTTTTCCACCAACTTAATCCCTGCTGGTTTTTGAGGCCAGAAGTTGTGGGGACTTATCTTCCTGGTACTGGGATCCTGGACTAGGGGGCCTGGTGTGGGGCTGGAACTCTTTGCTCTCAAGATATACCTCCTGAATTTTTATCCACCACACATGGGTGTGGGACCAGCCCATTTCATGTCTGTGCCCCTCCTACCTGTCTGGACGGATGTGATTTCTTTAATTGTGTAGTTGTCAGAATTCCATTCAACTCAATCTCTGATGCATCTGAGTGATAGTAGTTCTATATTTTGATGTGGTTGTGCAAAGAGGCAAGCCATGTCTGCCTGTGCCGATGTCATGACTAACAGTCCCATCTTAACCATTTTTAAATGTACAGTTCACTGTCATTAATATATTCACACCATTGTGCCACCATCATCATTATTCGTCTCCTGAACTTTTTATATGTTGCAAAACTGAAACTCTATACCCGTTAAACTAACTCCCCATTCTCCACCTCCCTGGCCCCACCCCCTGCCTCAAAACCACCATTCTGTCTTTCTCCCTCAATGAATTTGATGTGGGTTTTTACAGAGGTAGTCAATACATATTTATTCTGTGCAATGGGGATTCGGCCTTGAACAAAACGACTAGAATCCCTGCCCAGGAATTACTTTCTAGTGGATGCAACAGAGAAGCAAACATGTTAACAGATAGGTAAAGCATTTCAGGCACTACTAAAAAAATGATATGAGAAAACTAGAAATACATGGTAGAGAGTAAGGGCACGTGGGTGCTTCTGCCAGAGTGATCATGAAAGACCTCTTAAAGAGTTCATATTTGAGGCAAGACATTTCATGTTGAGAAGGAGGCAAATGATAGTAAGCTCTGGCAAAAGTATTTCAAAGATGAAAAACAACCAGAGCAAAGGGTCTGAGGTAGGTGAGAACTGGGCCATGTGGAGACCAATGTAGTGGGAACATAGGTGACAAGGGAAGGTAACATTATGCCTGTGTTTTATTATTATATATTTTTACTTTTTATCCTCACCCAAGGACATGCTTATTGATTTTTTAGAGAAAGTGGGGGAGATAGAGGGAGTCACTGAGATGAGAGTAACATTGATCAGTTGCCTCTTGTATGTGCCCTGACCAGGGACTGACCTCACAACCCTGGCATGTGCCCCAACTGGGAATCAAACTGGCAACCTTGCACTTTGCAGGATGATGCCCAATCAACTGAGCTACACTGGCCCAGGTAGTGTACTTGTGCTTTAAAAAGCCTGTTCTGTGCAGTTTGGAAAATGCAAAAGAGGGAACAAGTATAGTTGTTTAAATGTCATTGGGTAGGCAATTGGCCCAGGCTAGACACGATGGTGGTTAGGAGTAGAGTGAGATAGAAGTGTACAGGTTTAAGGAATTCTTAAGAGGTATAATACTGAGATGAACTGGGTATAAGGAGGTGAGTAGAGGGAGGGGGATTCTGGCCTGGAAAGTTAGGTTGTTGCAGTCTTTCAATGTGAGATTGTAGTGGTTCAGGTAGTGGGTAACAGAGCTAGAGGGAAGGGCACCAATTTAAGAGTCCTCCATAAGTACCCTTTTCCTTTCAACCATCCTTCAAGGGATATATGTCTTGGAGTCATACCCATAGGATCATTCCCTGGACATTTGTAAATATTCCTCTGAAAAGACAAAAAGCCAAAGCAGGGCAAAGTCTAGTCAGAACACAATCTCCTTTTGTTCTCAACATTATCCTTCTATTGAACACATCTGAGATTGCATAATTCTGTTTAGGTAACCATAACAACAGTTGACTCTTATTGAGATAGCAATTGATTGAAACCTTTAAGTCAGAGATTGCAAACAAGAATGCTTAAAGAGCCAGGCAGGTAAATGTGAGCAGCTGTGGGATGTAGCAGGGAGGGGTGGGAATGGTGGTAAACTGCAGAGTGCTGGACCAGTCAAACCTTATTGAACTTCAAATTTTTAAGAATATTTGTGCATTTAAAAATGTGGTCTGCCAGTCATATTTGGCCTATGAATCACCAATTTGCTGCCCCCAGAGTTCTTTTTATTTACACTCTGCATTCAGTTAGCCACATCTTTCCCATCAGTGGACTTAAAGCTGATTTCCCCCAGGTTTTAACTTAAGTGTATTAACTTGCATTCTATTGGTTTTTAACTAGTTGTTAAATAGTTTTTGCATTTTATCTCTGTCTGGTTGCATGTTAGTCTCACCTAATAATTTGTAAGCCCTCTGTAAATTTAGTAAGCAGAGATTCTGGGTCTTATTCCAAATCTGGGAGAGATAAACACATAGAACAGGGCAGTACAATATAACTTAGTGACCTGGAATCATTTTAAAACAAAATCCTTTAAAAAATGAATGAGTCTGGTGAGCTGACCATTTCCTGAAGGGCCCCCACAAATTCTGGTCACCCCAGATTTACCAGGATTTGGGAGGCTTTTGCTTTTAGAGTAATATGAACATGGAAATTTCCCCTTTTGTTCAAGCAAATCTCCTTACTGAAGCTTTTGTCCTTTTGAAAGAAGAAGGTGTCACTTTACAGATCAGTTAGCAAGAATTGTGTCATGAGGAAGTGTGTACAGTGTACCTAGAGACAGAATGTTTCTCTGGAGAAGACTCCTGACTCCTTGGAAGTCAGCGAAGGCGAGGGCTGGAGTGAATGTTTCTGTAGAGGCAAGAGGCTTTCCAGTACATGATGCCTTTTTCACACTTGCTTTTGGTGTTGGTTGCTGGCCCAGGTTGGTATGTTTAACTCTGGACTTGTAACACATAGTTCTGAAATAGTCATTTGGTTTGGTTTTACTTTCTTTAGTAACTTCTCAGTGTTGGTCCTGGAAGTTGTTAAGGGTGCTGAGCTGTGTCACATTGGAAAGTTCACATTTCAATCAAAACATTCTCTCAGATACACTTGATCTGTGTGTAGACTGGTGCAAGTTCTTTGGAGGGAATTTTGGCAATATGTACCAGGTCTTAGGGCCAGTATTCCACCTCTGGGAACATATTCTATGAAAATACATAAAAGACAGGATACATGCAGACTTATTTGTGATGAAAAAAACTAGAGGCAACCTATATGTCTATCAATATAGGATTAAATAAATGGTTCTACAGACATACTATGGACATTGGAACCATTAAAAGGAGGAAGCAGATCTGTGTCTTCTGATGTGTAGGTAAAAGGTAATCCACAAAATACTGTGGAGTAGAGACAAGATGTCTTAAACTCTGAACATAAGAAGATCCCTTTTAAAAATCTGTCTATATTCTCAAGCACACAGGGATAGAAAGTTCTGAAAGAATATCTACAAAATATTTAACAGTGTAATTTTTGGTTGGGAGTGGAATGGTAGTAGAACAGCAGAGGTGGGGAGGAATAAGTAGGAGATTAAAAACTTTTTACTTTATATACTTTATATTGTTTGACTTTTAAAAATGAGTATGTATTACATTAAACTAGAAAAATCAAGCCCTAGGATTTAGAAATTAACAAAATTTTGAATACATAACATCAAGATGTTAAAAAGTTTTTTTTTTCCTTACTGTTGCATGGTTTGATTTCATAAAATAACTTAATTGATGAATTTAGCCATTTATTTTAGAACCAGTCACATCTAGAACTGGATAAAAACCAAACTGTCATTATTGCCAACAAAAAGTCATATAAAATATGTTTAATATTCTAAGAATAAATAACAGGATGGGAAAACTGAAAGAGCTCTCTAATTTCCAAATGCTTAGCTAGGCATGATTAGGCTTGATATTTCCAGTAAAATAAATGATAAGATTTGCAAAAACAGCACCAAACTTCTAGAGCTGTGCTGCCCAGTATGATGATCACCATTCAACTATGGTTATTCACCACTTGAAAGTGGCCAGTGTGGTTTGAGTTGTATTGTAAATGTAAAACATATAATGGATTTTGAAGACTTCATATGAATAAAACAATGTAAACTATCTTATTAACATAAAATTCTTATTAAAAATGTTGATCACATGTTGAAATAATATTTTGAATGCATTGGGTTAAATAAAATATAATACAAAAATTAATTTCACCTTAAACTTTTAATGTGGTTACTAGAAAATGTTAACTTACATATTGGACAGGGCTATTACATAGTCCTGATATTCTTTAAACAGAATTTTTCTTCAGGTATGGAATACTCTATGTGAATCCACTGCTCCAGTTTTGTATATTCATCTGTTTCTTTGAAATTGAAATAACAGATGAATTGATCACATTAACTTAGTGGGTGGGACATTTTTACTAAACTTTACTAGTAAGAATAAAATGAAATCTAAGAAAGATTTTTTTAATTTAATTTGTTCTATTTTCACTTATTCTCTGAGTGAAGATTTTTATCTTAAACCTGAGGTCACAAACTAGAAACTCTCAATGCATTTGGTATACCAGATTTTTTTATAAAAATGTTTTATTTATTTGTTTTTAGAGAGGGGGAGGGAGAAAGAGAGGGAGAGGAACATCAATGTGTGGTTGCCTCTCGCACGCCCCCCTACTGGGGACCTGGCCCACAACCCAAGCATGTGCCCTACATTGGGAATTGAATTGGTGATCCTTTGGTTCTCAGGCAGGCACTCAATCCACTGAACCACACCAACCAGGGCTGTATATCAGATGTTTTGAATAGCAGACTATCTTACCAAAATATCTCCATTTTAGGACCCTCACAAGAAATAAGATCCAGCAACTCAAATCACATTTCCATGTGGGCAAGTAGTTGCTGACCTCCCTTAGGTAGAAACAAAAATCTTTTTTTTCAAATCTCTTTTTATTTTTGTCATTGGATACAAAGATGTAGCCTTTCAATCTCCATTAGTCTATGGGCCTACAGTTATTTTGATTCTTTTTACTTTGACTTATTGATTTAATTTCAGAAAGTAGAGAATTTAATATTGAACTATTCTGACAGTAAATGCATAATAAAATGTCAACTTTACTTATTTAAATAACAGCTTGGTGGATGGGTTGATATGCTCTGAAAAATTATTGTTCTCTCTTCTAGAGGTTATTATATGTTCAGGTATTGAGCTGTTTTTCAGAATATACCTTTAGAGTGGAAAACTAAGTATTCCCAAATTTTTCAACACATAATAAGTTGAAAAATATCTAAAATCAATTCATTCTTTAATGCAATGGCAATGAGGTATCAAATACAGAAGTCACCCTTGACATGGAGCAACCTATAGAATTGAATAGAAAATTTGAACCAGTGAAACATCACACAGTTGCAACTTTTCAACAGATACAGTGTCACAAAATAATAAGGTCTTGAGGAATAGGCTGATAGTATGTAATTGACTTACCTCAGTGAAACAGAATAATTTATTTTATTTATTTACTCACTTATTCATTCAACAAATATTTATTAAGTACCTACTGTGGCCAGACACTGTTCTTGGTCCTGGGGATATAGCAGGGGCCTAAACATGGAAGTTCCTCAGTTTCATGAAGGATGTATTCAAGGTGGGAGGAAGGAGGCAGAAAATAAACATATAATATAAATAAGTGAAATAATAAAAATAAACAAATAATATATGAAATTTTATAATTTTCAACTGCAGGAGTGAGAAGACCTCTCTGATACAGGAACATTATATCAGATTCCTAAAGGAAGTGCGTAAATGAGAAATCCAGGGGAGATTGATTTTGGACAGGGAAAACAGTAAAGGCAAAGACCCTGAGGCAAGTCCTGCATAGTATGTTTAAGGAACAGAAAAGTGTGTGTGGCTGGAGCAGAGGAAGTGGGGCCAAGAGTGGAAAATATGAGGCCAGATAAAATAAAAGGCAGGCTTTGTCTGTCATGTGTGGCCGGGAGGCCAGCATATGAACTTAGCTTTCACTCTCTGTGAGATGAAAAACTGATGAAGGATTTTGAGAAAAGGAGTGATGTTACTTGATTTCACTTTTTGCATATTGTGGGTAGCTCAATCTTGTAAAAGATGCTTATTTGTATTTTCTTATGTAATCTAAATAAGCCCTGATTTACTTTTTTTTCCCACTGTAACAAATTACCACAAACTTGGTGATGACTTAAGTCAACATACATTTGTGAACTTCAGTTCTACAGTTAGAAGTCTGGCATGAGTAAAATCAAAGTACTGGCATATCTACATTTTCTTTTGGGGTCCCTAAATGTATGCCCATTTCCTTGCCTTTTCCAGCATCTAGAGGTCACCCATAGTCCCTGGTGAGTTATACCCTTCCTCCCTGATAAAAGGCAGACAATTTGCATCTTTCTGATCATTCTTCACATCTCTGTCTCTCTTCTTCTGCCTACCTCTTCTATTTTAAGGACCCCTGTGATTTCATTGGGTTCATCCAGATAATTCAGGACATCTCCCCATCTCAAGGTCATCACCTATGCAAGGTTCCTCTGTAACATACTCAGAGCTTTTTGTGATTGGGAAGTGGGCATCTTTAAGGTGGAGCTATTATTTTTATCACAACCCCCAATCATCATACCTTGCTAAGTAACTACAACCTCCACCCCTTCATACACATGTATCCCTAATAGAATGCAAATATCAGTTATGGAGAAAATATTCTGAATAAGACTTTGAAATGTTATTCCAGATGGAAATCAATGAGTGGAAATTAAAAATTTCTATTTACAAACTTCATGGTTCAGAAATCCTAAACAGAAAAGATGTATTATGACCTTAAGCACATGTTTAGAAGCAGAAGAGAATTGATTGATTCAGGAAAGAGGACAATGAAAATATAACTGGAGAGAAGCTTGCAACCATCTTTAGAAGCAGGTTCATGAAATAACCCAGAGTCAAGAAGGATCTTTCAATGGAGGAAAAAATAAAAAGAAAAAAGAAAGAAGCATTAATTTTCTAGCACTTCAGTGCTAGAGAGTTCATCATCAGGCAAAAAGCTAAAGGTGCCAGAGGAAGGAAGCTGGGCCTGTGTGCCCTGAAATGATAAAAGCTGAGGGAGAGAGGCAGGGCATGGAAAGTGTCTGCTTCATTCCTCTGCCTGGATACATCACACCTTCTGTTAGGATGGGATTGTCTGGGGTGGGAAAGAAGAAGAAAGTAGTAGGTATAAGAGCATATATATATTCTCTTCTGTGAATGGCCATTGCAATATTCTTTGGGTTTTGTTATACATTGCAAAAAAAAAAAAAAACCAACAAACAAAAAACAGTCATATAACAATACCAGCTTACCTTAACATTCAATAATTGCTTGACCAACTAAATTGGAACAGAGTTTTCACTTGAAAATGGAGAGGCCACAGGACCTGAATTCAGGGCACTGTCTTAATCTTTGCTTTTTTCAAAGAAGCTTTGAGAATGTAGACTTAGTCTACCTTAACTAAAATCCCCGCTGTAAAGTCCATCTGAAATTCAAGGGGAGCAGAAAACAAATAAAAAAGAGGAAAAGAGGAAAAGATATAAAAACAGAGTCAAAGTACGTCATCCTAGTTGGGCATATAATGACTTTTGTCTCTGAAGGCTTTGTGATTTTGAGCATTGAGTAATTTCATGACACTGCAGGGTTAGACAGAAGTTGTATGGAATTTAGTGTTCACAATAAATACATTCCTTATTTAGTGTTCACAGTAAATACCTTCCTAAATAGTTAAAGAGCTTGTGGTTCCCTGAGGAGTCACACACATGAAAGGCAATTATATAACACAATGTGAAATGTCATAATGGGGACATGGAAAACCTAGGCTGCAGGGCAGGGCAGGGTTTCTAAAAGCAGTGGCGTCTAAGAGGCAACTACATGATGGGTAGAATTTTGGGATTCAAAAAAATGTTTTAGTAATAATCCATATAACTGCCCAGAGATGGACTAGAGAAATGGAAAGAAGGTCAGGAACAGAGAGTGTGAAGAGGAAAGAATGGAGAGGAGGTAAGAGAAGTGGGCAGGGATAGGATCCAGCAGGGCCAGAGGTTTTTCCAAACTTCAGTGTTAACCCGAGAGAGCTGCCTGGTTTGATTCTCATTACTTGGAAGGCCACTGCAATAGTCTGTTTTACTATACATTGCAAAAAATGGTTATATCTGATCACCTTAGTTTGGATTCTCCTGGAAGTAGAACCTAAGAGAAGGGTTCAAGTACAAGTTGTGTATTTGGGAGGTGATCCCAGGAAACCCCAGGACAGGGGTAAGTAAATGAAATGATGAGTGGAAGGCAGCCAATGATGGGTGTGTTATCATGCACGTGAGTACTGAGGGCAACTGAGCTCAGTCCCATTGGGGCCTCAGGGATCCAATGCGGACACACATATTGAGTCTCTGAGTTTCCCACACTAAAGGGTGGATGAAGAGGTCAGGGTTTTAACTACCAGGTCTTCCTGGATCATCAGCTGAAGGCTGCTTCCAGGGCCATGAACTCTTGGCTCCTACCCAGGCAGAGCTGAACATGCTCTCAGGAAGTAGCCTTCCGCACACAGAGGTGAGTATGGACTGAATGGGGTGGGATGCTGAGTGTTGCGTACACATTTCTAAACAAGTTTGAAAAAAAGAGAAAGACCCAGCCTGCCTGGAAACAGTTCTCCATGGTCTCTTTCATTCCTGGTCATCTTGTGAGCCCAGGCGCTAGCTGCCTGTGCTCTGGACTATCTCTTTGGGAGTGTTTAAATAGGGATAGAAGGAGTGCCTTCTCTGTGAGAAAGTGCTCTGTTTTCTATGTTCTAAATTGAAGCTCTTTGGTCCCTCCTGGGCAAGGATCAGGCAGGCTTATAGTTCATTTTAAAAGATTTGGATTCCCTATGCCTAGGGTTTCTCAAATGTTATGCCATCCCAATATGCACACACATCTAACAGGTCCACTCTGTATCATTCCAATGGGCTTGAGGAGCAAGGGTAACCTGTGTGAACATGAAGCTCATGTTGCTTGTTGTGCGAAAGGTAATGAAGTCCCATCTCTGAAACAGCTCAGGCTGCCGTAACCAGGTATCACTAATTGAGTGGCTTAAATAACACACATTGACTTTTCTCCCAGTTCTGGAGGCTGCAACTTTGAGATCAGGGTGTCGGTGCCATCAGGTTCTGGTGAAGGCTCTCTTTCTGGCCTTCTCTCTGTGTTTTCATGGCAGAGAATGAGAGAGAGAGAGAGAGAGAATATCTGCCTGTTTTGGGGGGTGGGGAATTCTGTGTAATTTTATTTATTTTCTAAACTAAAAGAAATGTAAATTTTAATAGAAGTCATATATCAAGTATAAAGGAGAGATCTGCCTTTTCTTATAAGGCCACAGTCCTATCAGTTATGGGTCACACCCCTATAACCTCATCTAATATAAATTAACTCCTAAAGATTCTATCTCCAGATACAGTCACATTGGAGGTTAGAGTTTCAACATATACATTTTGGGGGAACACAATTCAGCTCATAGCATTCTGCCTGAATTCAACAGCCCTGATTCAAATGTTAATCTAATTCATAATCACACTCATGGGTGCATCCATCCATAATGCTTGGCCAAATGCCTGGACACCTGAGATCCAATCAGATTGACATATAAAATTAACCCTCACAGTGTCTGACCAGGAGTCTGTGTGTAACCTGGCAGGCCAACTTGTTAGTAGGAAATTAGGGTAAGGTCTCAGATTCTTTACAGTTCTTAATGATCCTACTAAGCCTCCTCAGCTGATTTTATGACTTTTAATAAAAAAGGAACTAAGTATTTATTTTCCATTCCCTTTTTGTGGTTTTAACATAAGAAAGAGGTTGGGAAGCATTGCAAAAACCCTTATAAAAGTAATATTTTGTGTTTCCTTTTCTAAGATGTTCTAGCTTTTCTGAATTTTGCCATTGAAAATGCCAGCCCTCTTCTGGAGAACGTCTCTGAACATACACGGGTAGCCATAATCACGGTGTCTGTCCCACCTCATGCTTCTCTGATTGGAGATCCTGTTATCATTAATGCCAACCCTGTAGTCCACCCATTTGTGCTGTCTCGTCTATCCAAACATCAGTGGGAAGTAAGTATCTAAGCAAGCAGTACTGTTACTTGGTACCACAAGGATTCTAAAGTAAAACAATTATCCTTGCCCCTCTTACATTCTGCATATTATTTAGCACCCACTCATTGGGACCCCATTATGTGCCAGACCCTCTAAACATTATTGAGGATATCAAGAAACATTTATTTTACAGAGATCTGTTGAGGACCTCCTCACATACAGGGCAAAGCACTGGGGCTCTCATGGTGGAACATAGTCCTTACTGTCATGGTATTTGCTGGTTCATAGGGAGATCTATTAATCAAGTGAATGCTCATACAAGTATAAAAATGTAAGTGTAATAAGAGCTATGAAATACAGGTCCACATGTCTATGAACACACTTAAAAGGGACATAGGGTTTATTAGGCTTCCCTGAGGAAGAGCTACGTAAGAAGATTCAGAATGAGTTGGAATTGAGTAGATGAAGAGAGAGTAGAGACCCCAGGCAGAGCATGTGCAAAGGCCTTGTGGCAAGAAGGAGTATAGTAAGGAAATGGGGCCAAGAGAAGGACAAAGTTTAGGAGCTGATGGGAAAGTGTAGTAAGAGATTAAACTGAAAGGAGGCAGAGCCAAGAGGGCCTGTGGACTATGTTAGGACTTTTTTAAAAAATATATTTTATTGATTATGCTATTATAGTTGTCCTAATTTTTCCCCTTTTGTTTCCCTCTTCCCAGTTCCCCCATTCCCTGCAGCAATCCTTCCCTTAGTTCATTTCCATGGGTCATGCATATAAGTACTTTGGCTTCTCCATTTCCTAGACTGTTCTTAACACCCCCTCTCTATTTTGTACCTACCATTTGTACTTCTTAGTCCCTGCACCTTTCCCCTCATTCTCTTCCTATCCCCTCCCAGCTGATAACTCTCCAAATGATCTACATATCTATGATTCTGTTTCTGTTCTTGTTTGCTTTTATTCTTTTATTAGATTCAGTTGTTGATAGTTGTGCATTTGTTGCCATTTTAATGTTCACAGTTTTGATCATCTTTTTCCTAAATAAGTTCCTTTAATATTTCATACAATAATGAATTGATGATGGTGAACTCATTTAGCTTTACCTTGTCTGGGAAGCACTTTATCTGCCCTTCCATTCTAAATGATAGCTTTGCTAGATAGAGTAATCTAGGTTGCGGATCCTTGCTTTTCATCACTTTGAATACCCTTCTAGCCTGCAAAGTTTCACTGGAGAAATCAGCTGACAGTCTTATGGGAACTCCTTTGTGGGTAACTCTCTGCTTTGCTCATGCTGTTTTTAAAATTCCCCTTCATCTCTAACCTTTGGCATTTTAATTATGTGTCTTGGTGTGGTCCTCTTTGGGTCCATCTTGTTTGGAACTCTCTGTGCTTCCTGGACTTGTGTGTCTCTACTTTGTCAAATTAGGGAAGTTTTGTTTATTTTTTCAAATAAGTTTTCAATTTCTTGCTTTTCCTCTTCTCCTTCAGGCATCCCTATGATTCAGATGTTGGTATATTTGGAGATGTCCCAGAGGCTCCATAATTATCCTTGTTTTTTTTTAATTCTTTTTTCTTCTTGCTGTTTTGGTTGAATGTTTATTTCTTCTTTATGTTCCAAAATGTTGATTTTGAAATGTTGTTCTTCCTCTCCTCTCTTGGTCCCCTGTGGATTTTTCTTTATTTCACTTAGTGTAACCTTCATTTCTTCCTGGGTCTTTTTTATTTTACTGCAGTACTCAGTGAGTTCTTTGAGCAACTTGATCACCAGTGTTTTGAACTCTACATCTTATAGGTTGCTTATCTCCATTTCATTTAGTTCTCTTCCTGGAGTTTTGTTCTATTCTTTCATTTGGGCTGTATTTCTTTGTTTCCTCAATTTGGCAGCCTCCCTTTGTTTGTTTCTGTTTATTAAATAGAGCTGCCTTGACTCCCTGTCTTAGTAGCATGGCCTATTGTAGAAAAGGCACCTGTAAGTTGCCAGGGTGGGGCAACCTTTTTTTATTGCTTTGTGGGTTTGCGTGGGGGAAGGCTCAGAGAGGGGACAATGCTGCTCTCTGGCCCTTGAAGATTGCCTGAGAGAAAGCTGTCTCCCCAGCACTCACCCCATTGCCAGTCACTTTACTTTCTCCCCAAATGCCACTTGTGCCCTTCCAGCTGTTGCCCTGGTGCTGAATCCCAGAGAGGGTGGGTCTGTGTGAGTCCTAAGTCTGTTGTGGGCCCTTTAAGAAAAGTCTCTTGAGAATCCCAGTTTCTTCCACCACCCCAAACCCCACTGGTTTTTGCAGTCAGAAGTATGGGAACTTATCTTCCTGATGTTCAAATTATGGGCTGGGTCGTTTGGTCTGGGCCTGGAATCTCTCACTCTGGAGGTGTCCCTTCCAATCATTATCCAAGATGTGTGAATGTGGGACCATCCTTTCTGTCATCACTCCATTCCCCTCTCCTCTCTGTACCTCTGTGTCTCTGCCCGTCCTACCTGTCTGAATGAATGTGGCTTCTTTAAATCCTTGGTTATCAGCCTTCCATGCAGCTCAATATTTCTGACAAAACTGGGTGAAATTTGTTTTGTAGTCTAGTTGTAATTTTTGCTGTAGTTGTGTGTGGAGGTGAAGCATGTTTACCTACACCTTTATTTTGGCCAAAACTTCTTAGGAAATTTTGTTACCATCCTATAGAATAAAGCTAATTTCTTCCTCTGGGGTAAAGTTCAGGCAAGCTTACTGCTCATTTTAAAAGAGTTGGGTTTCCTAAGCTCAGGGCTCCTCAAACATGATGAAGCCAACTGCGTGCATAGCATTCACCTCATTCCCTCTGCATCCTCCCATGGGACCTGGGAGTAAGCTGAACCATATGAACATGAAGTTCATGATGCTTGTTGTGTGATGAATAATAAAGTCTGTAAGAGCAGTGTGTGATTTCCAGCATAGGGACTTATGTAGGGAAATCTGAATTGGTTCCTGGTTTTAAGGGATTCTGAAACTGGTAGGGTGGACAGATACCTAAATGACCAATTGTGGTGTATCATGAGAGGCAGTATAAAAGAGCACTTTAGAACCAGGACCTCTGGAGCCAAACTGCCTGGGTTCAGATCCTGGTTTGTTATTTATTGCTTTGGGCAAAAGACTTAACCTCTCTGATTGGTCACATGTCCATGGCATGGGGTGGAAAGACATATACAGCTTTTATTGGGGGGAACTGTTAAGTCATATGGCAAAGGACATGATTATAGTGAAGGCTGAGGGATTGGGGACATTCAATTCACCACCCACATCTAAGAAACCACTGGGAGGTTTATGGAAAAAAAAGATATAATTTGCTTACATTTTATGGGGTCCTCTTTAGCTGCTGTAATGGGCACAGAATATAGAGGGGCAAAATATATCTGTTAAGGGGTTACTGAATATCCTTGCCAAGCCTTGCTATTGTCAGATTTTAAATTTGCTTCCAACTTCAGTGAGGTGCAAAATGCTATTCATGCATTTATTAGATTTTTAAAATAACTCTAAAAGCAAAATGGCAGCGAAGATCGTTCAATGGTTAAGCTTATTTAATTTTTTTTTTTTTTTAGTTAGCCTTTTATTTTTTGTGAGATAGTGCATTGTAGCTTTTTAAGTACAGGTTTTGGAGTCTGAGAAACCTAGGATTAAAACATAGCTCCTCCAACTAGCAACAACATGACCTTGGGTAAGTTACCTGACTTTTCTACTCTTTGGTTTTCTTTTCTGTACAAAAAGATTAATTATAATAATACCTCACTCAGGACATGGTAAGAAGATCCTATGAAATAATGTATGCCAAGTGCCATCTTTCTGCTTGCCCCATTACAAGGAATTAACACAGTGGTGGTTACTATAATAAATACATTTATACTTCAATATTCAGCACTATTGTAGTCAAATTACAGATAATAAAAACTATACGAAAGAGAGTCACATTATAATACCTGTATCACAGACCAGCTATAGGTAGCTTTAGAAACAGCTCATTATGAAATTTTCCTATCATGGAAATAAATCTGCAGACAAAAGCAGAACTAAATGAGTTGATCTGTCTCTATTACTTTCCAGTAAAAAAGGGCATACATTCCTACTTGAGGTTTAGCATATCATTCACTATCCTTTGGTGAACTTCCTTCCTGCAGGATTTCGGCTTGTTCGGTTTCCAAGGCTGAGATTAAGTGAAGTGACGGGTCAGGCAGTCAAAAAAAAAAAAAAATTGCCAAAACCAAACTAGTCTCCTGAAGAAACAATAGCAAAGCTTGAAGCAAACTGATTATACAGATAAATAAAAATTTCATGGAAATGAGTCAAAGTACATTCTGATTACATAATCTTCAAATTACTACCTGTCATTGAACAACACACATGGCTTGCGCTGACAGGATAAAAAAGGGAATTCAAGCTGCCCTTTGTGCATGCACTTTTCCCGGATGGGGGTAGTCATCAGAGGGCCACTTCAACCACCTTCTTGTCTTCTTCCACTAATAAGTATAAGATTAAGTATGTACATTTTTAAAAATTCAGTATTTGTTGAGAAGCCTGATATTGTATAAAGTGCTAGGGAGCAAAAAGAACACAACATTGCTCCCATGGCAGAGGGAACCACAGCAGCAGGGCCAGCCTGAGCCTGGGGCTGTGCTTCTTGGGTAAGAAAGAATGTGCTTAATGACAGCTTGAAAATACCATATATCCTCAGGAGCATCAGGGTATGCTGAAAAGAAAAAAAATTTAGAGTCAGGAAGACTTACTTTTAAATCTCAGCTCTGTCACTTGCTAGCTGTATTACTCAGGCTTCTAGCTTTTGAGCCTCAGTTTCCTCATTTTTAGCATGAGGGTGATAATAGCATTTGCTTTGTGAGGTAAAGAGAGAAAGTGTCCATTCTGTATTAAGTGTTCAGTAGAGGACAGCTGTCAAATATGAATATATTACTGACTTCTCATGGCAGTGGGTGGATAACACTCAGGTATTACTGCCAGTCATAGTGCTGGTCAGTACAAGGGTCCTGGGGCCAGCTGGCAGGGGTCAGATCCAGGTCTTCCTCTTTCTGCAGCATCACTTTCCTAGCAGTATTATGTAATCTAAGCTTCAGTTGCCTCATCTGTGAAATGGCGGTAATAATACTATCTTCCTCACAGTTTTGTGTTTTTTGTTTTTTTTTTCTGTTTCAATGAGGCAAAGACCTGAGAGCAATACCTGGCTCCTTTTTCATCCATATTTAGGTGCCAGGAAGTTTAGTTTTGATTAAAAGCATGAGCTTGAAGTCAGATGGAGTAAGAGCCATTGCACTTCTCTGTGAAAACTTGGCCAAGCTTCTTAACATCTTCAGACTCAATTTCTGCATCTGTAAAATGCATCCAATAATAGTATCCATTTGCAGTAAAAAAAAAAAAAAAAAAAAAAAAAAAGGTAGAATGACGTGTTTGTTAAGTGCTTAGGATAATCCTTGAAAAATTGGAGGTGGGAGAGGGACTCAATAAACTCTGTTATTAAGAAGAATGACATGGAAAAGTATGAAGGGTGAAAGTGAGATAGCACACGGGAATTCTCTGTTCATGAGATTTTTCAATAAATCAGGTCACATTGCTTCCACACTTTATTTTTCATTTTTTAAAATTGTTGTTGTATGACAGTTGTCCCAATTTTACCCCATTGCTCTGCCTTGCCCCTCCTACACCCCCATTCCCACAGTCAATCCCCACCCTACATGTCTGCCTATTGTCCATGTCCATGGGTCATTTATACTTATTCTTTAACTAGGCCCTTCCCCTTATTTCCTCCCTTATCCCAATCCCCTCTACCCTCTGGTCCCTGTCAGTCTGTTCCTTGTTCTCTGGTTCTATTTTGATCATTTGTTTGTTTTTTTCATTAGGTTCCGCTTATAGGTGAGATCATATGGTATTTATCTTTTGTTGACTGGCTTATTTCACTTAGCATAATATTCTCCAGTTCAACCCATGCTGTCCTGAAGTGTAGGAGTTCCTTCCTTCCTTCTGATGCATAGTATTCCATTGTGTAAATGTCCCACAGTTTTCTGATCCACTCATTTACTGATGGACACTTAGGCTGTTTCTAGTACTTGGCTATTATAAATAATGCTGATGTAAGCATAGGGGTGCATAGATTCTTTTGAATCGGTGTTTTAGGATTCTTAGGGTATAATCCCAGTAGTGGAATCATTGGGCCAATGAGCAGTTCCATTTTTAGTTTTTTGAGGAAATTCCATACTGTTTTTCACAATGGCTGTTCCAGTCTGCAATGGGCAGTTCCATTTTTAGTTTTTTAAGGAAATTCCATACTGTTTTTCACAGTGTCTGTATCAGTCTGCATTCCCACCAACAGTGTGCTAGGGTTCCCTTTTCTCTGCATCCTTGTCAGCACTTGTTTTTCATTGCTTTGTTAATAATGGCCATTCTGACCATTGTGAGGGTGTATCTGATTGTGGTTTTAATTTAAATACAAGATGTTTATCTCTTTTTAAAAAATGCTGATTTATATTGGGATTATAGGTCTAAAATATTCTGTCTACATCCTTATGAAGCCAATCATTCACTCCATTACTCTGCACTTTTTTGTTTGATTTAGTTATTCACCACTGGAGTACCCAAGCTGGACTTTGAGATGGTGACTCTCTATTCCTTGATCATCTATGCCAAAGACAACAAAGGGGCAGCAGCATCACAGACAATTTTAATCCAGATTGCGGATGTGAATGAGCCGCCCACTTTCACTGGAACCCTTGCTCAGAGAGACCAAGGTACACATCTCTTCTCTTGGGGGAAGAGGGTCCAGTGTGATATATATGTGTGGATTCTGTGCCCTGCATCCTATGTGCTCTCCTAGTGTTATGGCTAAATGAGTGATAATGAGAATAGTGATGAATGTCTGCCATTTAGCAGGCACTGTGCTAAAAGTATCAGATAAATTTATGAAATGCTCATAACAGTGGAGGTGGGTACTATTCATATTTGTATTGTACATAATTTGTCAGACTTGGAAAGGTGAAGTAACTTGCTCAGTGTTAAAACATTCATTTTTCTGTTTGATTATTATGTACTAAAGTTATTCTTTTATTTGTGTGATTATTTAATCAACAGTGTGTCTACGTCATTAAGTTAAAAGCTTTGTGAGGGCAGGGATCACGTCCTTTCTGACTGCTTTCTTGCTCTCTCTCTCTCTCTCTTTCTCTGATTTTCACCTCACGTGAATATTTCTCTCACTCTTCTTTTTCATCTCTGCCCCTTTCTACGCCATCAATATTTAATAGCTGCATGTGGATAATTCATGTTCTCTATTAAAAACAAATGATATTGTTATAGTTTAAATTTATAAATCTCTTTGCTCTCTACCTGACATATGATCGATATTTGACCAATGGTGTCTATTATTATTATTATTGCTACAATTATTATGATTAATGGGAATCATCATATAAAATCATCTGTACTGAGCAACCACAATGCCTTAAGTTTTATCTAAAATCCAGGAGTGGATGAGGAATTTTGGGGCTTACCATATCTATTATACACTTTCTGGCAGTTACTGAGATTTACATCCTAGAAGATACTGCTCTGGGCACAGTCATTTACAGAGCAGCGGCCACAGATCCAGAGGATGCTGTTTTGGAGGTAATTTATGATTTTGGGCAGAGAATATCAGTGTCTGGTAGTTTTATGTATGACTGCATTCACATACAAAGCCACAGGGATAATCAGTGCACTATACCATAATTCTGGTTCCAAACATACTTTTCTCCTCAAACACTAGGACATTTCAAGTGCAAATGATTAAAGGCTAGACTGTCTGGGTAATTGCTTCCCTCTAGTGCATCCCATCTATGTAGGCAGGCCCAGCAAATCCTTAGGTGTTGACAAAAGATTCCAAGCCATTTAACCTTGTCCTCAGGGATCTTGGCTAACCACACACCGTTGAGAAACAATATTGCTTTCTGGTGGAATTAATTTGTATTTCAAAATGCTGGGTCTCATCTTCAGGCTTTATAGGCTTTATAATGCCCTAGGAATGTACTTATCTTCCAGTTATAGATACCATGGGATGGGGAGGAAACTATGGACTTTGTGCCAAGAGGCTTGGGTTTAAATTCTAACACTACTGCTGCAAGTCATTTAACATTTCCATCTCTCTGTTTCAACTGTAAAACTAGGGAAAGGATATCTGCTTGTCTTCTCTCTTACTGCTTTCCTCATATTATAATGAACTTGAAAGTAGTTTATAAACTGTAAAATATCTTACAAGTGACAAAATTTATATTACTGTCTTAATTTTTGATGCTCTATGGAATGGTTATGGCATTATTAAGTAGTTTTAGCTAATGAACTCATAGATAAGAAAATCATGTTTTTAATTTTTAATGTATCACTTTCTGAAATTGGCTGAAACCTAGAGAATTATACATACTGATGCTGTACTTTCAGCATTTATAATGTACTGGTAATGCAACTGGGTCACTCATTGCTCAAGGCAACTTGACTTTTACAAAATATTCATTAAACAAATAGATGGCCACTAATATTTGAGGCATTGTCCACATGGTTTTTAAAAGCATTGAATATACTCAAGTAATTACACACAAAAAAACAGTTGTCGCCGAGACCCCTTCTCCCCCATTTGTCTCATTCTCCTCACAGTAGAACAATACCACATCCAGGATGAAACTGGAAAGATCACAGCTTCCTTTACAACATGTAATTAAGCCACCTAATCATGCACATTGCTCCACATCAACTCGTTCAAGATTATAGTACTGAATCTAGCACTGAGCAATTCCAGATGTAAAAGAATCAGATATTATATTGCAATTGCTTCCTTGGTGTTCTCCATGGCAGCCCATCCACTGTGTTGACATTTTAGGGAGGAAAGCACATCATGGTCCAGCTATGCCTCTAACATGCAATTACAATGACTTACTAGCCAATTAACGCAAGCAATTTATTTCAAATGAAGGACTACCAAATGTTTATTCGTATACGATAAATGCTTCTGGCTCTGGCTCTATACTTTTCTCAGAAGAGAACTGGTTCCTGGGCCATATTTGGAAGTGTTCTCTGTGAATTTTACCAAACATGGAATGGCATGTCAGTGTTGACATAGACTGTGGAAACTTACATTTAGACACACTCTTATACACATTATTCTCACACAGTAGATTAGACCAGATGTGTTGTTCAAGTACTCATGACTAGGCAACAATTTTCATTTGTTTAAATCTTCATATTAATTCATAAAAAACTTGTTCTAATCTGAGGAAGAGCTCAGCACTGTTTTGGAGTCTGATGTATGATGATAATAATGCAATTAATAACTTTTTATCATATGACAGGCACTTACTTTATGTAATTGAATCCCCATTTAATTCCTGAAGTAGATGCTATTGTCTACTCTGATATTAATGAATGGATCAATAAGCTAGAGTATTATGTCTTTAATTTATAGATGAGAGATATTTATTCTAATTGAGATCAAGTAATTTGTCTAAAGAGTAAGTAGTGCAGTTGTGATTCAAACCCATGTCCCTTTTGCTCTTTTGCCTATATGTCTCCTATCATACCAACAATTGCCAAATTGCTTCCACAAATGCTCCATGAGAAAAACAACAGATCTCATGCTCAAGTGATTTTGGGAACTAATGTCTCCATATCTGTTCTAAATATAAAATACACAGCATGTTAAATGCCCTGAGAAGTTCTCCAATAGAGAGATGTATATTTAATCACATTTTTCTAATTATTTTCTCATAGCATTTTGTATTAAAAAATTGTATTGTATTTTTTCCTTTATTATTTAACCTCCTTTTACCCTCTTCGATCCTGCAATTACCACATTGTTGTCCATGCCCATGAGTCCTTTTTCCTTTTTGCTTGATCCCTCTATCCCCTAATCTACCCACCCCCCATAGCTGTCATACTGTTCCCTGTGAGTCTGTCTCTATTTTGCTTGTTAGTTCAGATTGTTCATTTGATTCCACATATAAGTGAAATCATATGGTATTTGTCTTTCTCTGATTGGCTTATTTCAATTAGCATATTGTTCCCCAGGCCCATCCAGGCAGGCACAAAAGGTAAAATTTTCTTCTTTTTAATGGCCAAGTAATATTCCATTGTGTGAATGACCCATAGTTGTTTTATCAACTCATCTACTGATTTACACTTGGGCTGCTTCCATATCTTGGTGATTGTAATAAAAACGCTGCAATGAAGGTGAGGGTGATTCTTTTGAATTAGTGGTTTGGGTTCCTTCAGATAAATTGCCAGAAGTGGGATCACTGGGTCAAAAGGCAGATCTGTTTTTAATTATTTGAAGTATCTCCGTACTGCTTTCCACAGTGGCTGCACCAGCCTGCATTCCCACCAACAGTGCAAAATGGTTCCCCTTTCTCCACATCCTCTCCAGCACTTGTTGTTTGTTGATTTATTGATGATAGCCATTCTGACAGGTGTGAGGTGAAATCTCATTGTGGTCTGAATTTGCATTTCTCTAATGATTAGTGATGTTGAGCATATTTTCATGTCTATTGGCCATCTGTATGTCTGTCCCCTTTGGAGAACTCTCTATTCAGGTCCTTCACTCATTTTTTAAAAAATTGGATTGTTTGTTTTTTTGGTGTTAAGTTTTGTAAGTTCTTTATAAATTTTGGCTATTAGCCCCTTATCAGATGTATTGGAGAATATGTTCTCCTATTCTGTGGGCTGTCTTTTTATTTTGTTGATATTTTCCTTTGCTGTGCAAAACCTCTTTAGTTTGATGTAGTCCGTTTGTTTATTTTTTTTCTTTTGTTTTCCTTGCCCGGGGAGACATATCTGATAAAATATTGACACGAGCAATGTCTGAGTTTTACTGCCTATGTTTTCTATGAGATCTCTGAGTGACTGGAGGCTGACTTTACTTTGCCCTGCAGAGGTTCTCCTGATGCTTCCCTGAGTCTCAGTTCTACCCCTACTCTCCATGCTATACGCCATCCATATTACAACCCCACCCACTACCACCAGTGTCATCTTTTCAACCTTTCTGGTTCAATGATGGTGGGAGTATTGGTGGTGAGGCTATAGCATGTGTCTTTCCTTATTATTTATCACATTGAAAGGTCTGTTTTGAAACTTTAAGTACATTACCTCATTTCAATTCTGCTTTAAGAATCCTACTTCTTGAGGCCATGTGGATGCTGCTGATAGTCATGAACAAGAAGTGGGGCAGAGATTCATTTTTCAACATGTATTCTGTCTTTTCCTCTCTTAATGGTGAAATAAACATATACCCTATAAGTTATCTTTCAAATAGTATATGCCTTATTGTATCTATTAAAATAGGTAATTAGGAACTTGTGCCCTGGTTTTGAGATCAAGCAGCATGAGGTGACAAGTGGAGAGAGATGAGAGTGACATTGTGGTTAGAAAGGATAAAATTGGGATGGAATCAGCATGGTCTCATGAAATAAGCTTTAATATTTCCATTTCAAGGTAAATTATCTCATTCAACTTATCCCAAAGTTAATGATGAATCTTAGCATATAGATTTTAGATATATTGTTTTTAGATATTTTAGATATATTTCTTTAACAAATTTTTATTTTCTTTTGGAAATTATATGAGGGCCTAAGGAAATAATCAGCTAAACCAACATTTTAATAATTTGTTTGAAAAAATTTTAAAAACTCTAATAAAAAATAATTTATGAAAGTTTTATGGAACCTTGAAAAATAAAAACGTACACCATTTACCCTGACTGGCATGAGTCAGTGGGTTGGGCATCGTCTGGTTTGATTCCTGGTCAGGGTATGTGCCTGGGTTGTGGGCCATGTCCCTGGTCAAGGGACATGTGGAAGGAAACCAACTGATGTTTTTCTCCCTCTCTTTCTACCTCCCTTCCCCTCTTTCTAAAAATAAATAAATAAAATCTTAAAAAAAGATATATCATTTAATGACAAATGGAAACCTATTTCTATGGTTTCATTATTTTTCCCTCTGATAAAATAAATGGTATGAATAAATGTAGACAACAGACTATATATGGAAATGAAAAATATTTTCCATCCAGTCAAGTATATTGACTGAAGGCTGACAATAATCAGATTTTATGGCAAAGTGATATTTGGAACTTCTGAGAGGTATAATTAGTGGTGGAATCATCAAATGACACAACAATTATATTGCATTAAAACTCATAATTATGGATCTGAGGATTTTAATTATATACTTCTTTTTTCTAACTCAGCTGTGAAACAAACATTAAAGGGGAAAAAAAGATGAGTCTTTTGAGTTAGAAACCAAAATATGTGAATTTTGCTTTATAACTTGCGTGCCAATTCTGGTTTTAATGGATTGTTCCTAAGTACAATCATTTTAGGGAAAAGACCCAATATTGTCCTTTGAATAGCATCTACATTTTCAATTTTTATAAATTTCCTGTGTGTGGGGAAACACATCAAATAGGTAAAAATGTATCCAACTGTTGAAAGTATTAGGTCATGTCATTTCTGTACATATTTTGTAGACAGAATTAATAAATCAAAGTCTGTTTCTTCATTAATCACTCAGAAAGTATATTAGAATTTGCAGTTGCAGCTCCGAGAAAACTCAACCCAGGTGAGGTTCTTGGCTGCAATAACTGAAAAGATTGTGTATCTAGCACAGCAGAATTCTGGGTTCACATGATGTAAGCAGGGCATAATGTAAAGAGGTTTACTGTAGGACCCATGAACTTCAGTTTTTTCTGTCTTCCATTTGGTATTATGTAAAGGGAAGGAATCTGAGTCCCTACCGACCACCAGCTTGAGACCCACCTGAAGCTTTCTCTTTGAGTTTAGGTCATTTTCAGGGCTCTGGCTGCTTCATGTGCTAGTCCTTAACCAATTACTATGGCAAAGTAGAGATAATGCACTGATTGGCTTAGGTCTAGGTCAGATGACCACCAGAAATTTTAGGTGGAAGGAGTTTGGACTGCATACTCATAGGGATTGAGAATGAGGGAGGTTGATTCAGCAAAGAGCTGCTATTATAAGTGCCTGAATAGATGCTCTAAAATACAAAACCAAACACTGCTTACTATAATGAGACTGTATTGTAGCCTATCAAAACTGGCCAATCTTCCTTAACTTTATTTGGTGTAAACAGAGCCTGCTAATAATCTAAAAATTTCAAAATTCCTTCTTACTTTGTCCATGTTGGTCAATGTTAAATTATATTTCCCTGAAAACATTTATAAAAAGAGAAATGATTCAAAGCAATTAACTTTTAGTGTAGGCTATTGTTTGGGAAAGAAATAATTATTTTTTGCCTTTTTATAACACTAATCATAAGTAGTCATCATTTTAAAAAAAGCCTTTATCATGAAACTATAAACTCCATAAAAGCAGGGATTGGGTCTGTATTGTTCACAAGGGTAATCTGATATTTATGAAATGCTTAATAAGTAAAACAAAACCAATGGGAAGGACCATAAAATAAAATATATTCAAAAAATTGTTTAAAACATTTTGGCATGTAATAGAATTTTCAAATATTTAAAAAACATTAATTTCAAAGGAATTAGAACTGTTTTGACACCTCAGTGTATCCATTGTATGAATAGTTCTTGAGTGACTATTCTGTTGTAGGTGTGAGAAGAAAACATTGAATGTGGCATGTAAACTCAGGGAGCTTACAGTCTAGTGAAGAAAATTGACAACAACCAAAGGTGCAAATAAATGATATAGTGTCAGATAGTAAGTGGTGTGTAAAAGATAACAGTAAAGTAGGGCAAAAGGAAAGAGTGATGAGTAGAAAGAGCAATGGTGTGTATTATTTTGGATAGGATGGTTGGTTAGAAAGGTCCTCTCTGAGGAGGAAATATTTGATCAGAGACCTGAATGAAGTGAGGGAGGAAACCAGGCAGATATATTAGGGTAGGATTTTGCAGACAAAGATAGCAGTCTTAAGTACAAAAACCCTGAGGCAGAAACAGGCTTAGCATATTTAAGGAACTACAAATAAACCATTGTAACTGAAAAGCAAAGAGTGAGAAAGAGAGTTAAGAAGATGATGGTGGAAATATAGCCAGAAACCAGATTACCAAGGTCCTTTTAGATATTGCTAAGGACTGGATTTTATTTTGATTAATGTGGAATTTTGGGGGATAGAAGACCAAATGATATTATTTACGTTTTAAAAAGATTATGCTGGTTTTTGTGTGAAAAAAAAAATTCACTGCGAAGAGGCAAGACTGGAAGCAGAGAGACTATTTAGAGATGATTGCAATAGTTAGGTGAGAGATGATGGTGGCCTGGTCTAGGATAATGGCAGCTGGGGTGGGGTGGAGGGGTGAGAAGACTGGAATTTACAATTTGTTCCTCTAATGTTTTATTATGAAAATTTTCAAATGTATAGAAAAGTTGAAAGAGGGGAAAAATTGAAAGAATGCACACCCTTATATCCATCAGTAGTTTCTATAGTTAATATATTTCATGCTATCACTCAGCTACCCATCCTTGTATTCATTCATCAATTCTATTTTATTTATATATTTCAAAGTAAGACATAGTACACTTCACTACTAAACAAGGCAATTTGCATATATTTTAACGGTAATGTTGACAGACTTGTAGACAAATTGGACATACGGTATAAAGAAAAGAAGAAAATCAAAAAGGTTTCTGGGTTTTTTGGCCAGAGGAACTCTTGAAGAGGAGTGGGGTAGATGAGGAAAATCAAGTGCTTTGTTTTAGACATATTGAGATTGGGAAGCAAGATAGACATGCAGGAAGAGTAGACAGCTTGATTAAAATTGTTGAAGCTCAGAAAAGACAAAGGGGCTGGAGCATCAATTTGTGCTTTCCAGGCAACAATTAGTATTTGTTGTTGAGAATAAAATGAGATTACCTAGGAATTAAGTGTGGATATAAGAGAGAAGAAAAAAGTTCAAGGACTAAGCCTGGAAGTGCTCCAAACTTTGGAAGACAGAAAAAGGAAGAAGATTGAGAAAATAAAACTGAGTAGGGCCAGTCAGGAAAAGGAAAATCAGGAGAGTTGAGTGTCTCCCAGAAGCCCAAGAAAATGTATTTCAAGAGGGGATTGATCAAGTGCTGCTGAGTTGTTGAGGTGATGAGAACTGAGATTACTCATCACTGAAGCTGGCAATATTTTAATTTCTAGAACTCAGGTACATGTCTAGCATATAGCAAGTGTTCAGTGAGTGAAGAATTGGAGGGCTTTGGTGATCTTGATAAGTGGAGTAGTTCAGTGAATTAGCAAGAATGAAAATCTGATTAAGGAAGCTTCAAGAGATTCAGAGGTGAGGAAAACAGGAATACTGAGCATAGATGAATTTCAGAGTTTTCTTAAAAAGCAGAGCAGAGAAATTGGGCAGTATCTTGAGGAAGATGTAAAATCAAGGCAAATTTTAATTTTTGAATGATGAGAAATATTATAACATGTTGTATGTTGGCAGTAATAGTCCAGTAGAGAGGAGAAAATTAATAAATAATACAAGAGATAGTGACAACAATTGCTGGAGAAAGGCCTTGAGTAGGCAATCATGGTGTCAGTGCATGGAGGGGGGCCTAATGTTAAGAGCACAGCGTTTCATCTATAGAAACATGAGGAATATGAGGTATAAAGGGGCATATGCAAAAAGTTTAGTAGGAATAGTAGTTGTATGTTCATTTCAACTTGCCCATCCAACAATTATTTGCTGAGCATTTAAAGTAGTCATCCCTTATCAGCTTAGGGTACATTGAAGACCCCCAGTGGATGCCTGAAACCACAGATTGTACAGAATCCTATATATACTACACTTTTTCCTATGACAAAGTTTAATTTATAAATGCACAGTAAGAGATTAGCAGCAATACTAATAGTAAAATAAAAAATTATAACAATAGGCTATACTCACCTTTTTGCTTAAAAGAATCATTTTACAGCTTCTTTTTGATATATCTGAGTTGCCAACATTTGGGGTCATTATTAAGTAAAATAAGGGTGACTTAACACAAGCACTGCAAGCATTTGATGTCCAAGATGGCTGCTACTGACAATGGGCAGGAAGGGTCTATACCTAGAGATGCTGGACAAAGGGATGATTGATGAGGTATGGCACAATATTTCTTCATGCTACTCAAAATCGTATGCAATTTAAAATGAATGAATTATTTCTAGAATTTTCCATTTAATATTTTGGACTACTGTGGACTACCACTACCAATAACTACAAGAAGCTAAACCACACATAAGGGGGGCTCTGTATGAATGTCAACCAGTGATTTAGGAAGTAGCACTTCAGCAGTGAAGAAAGCAGAAAAGAATCCTGGCCTTCATGGGGCTGATATTTTAGGATGAGGACATAGACATATATTTTGCTATATTATACGCTGCCTAGTATTATGGAGCCAAATGAAGCAGGGAAGGAAATAAGAAATTTTATGAAGTAGATTGTAATTTTTAAAATGATAATCAATGGTTTTAAATAGAGTGGCAAGAGAATGTTTTTAAAAAATTATTGCTTCTACTTTTCCCAGTGAAATAGAATAAACAAGCCTAACAACAGAGAGTAGGGAGGAGGAAGAGACTGGGGAGTGCTGGAGATTTGGGGAAAGAGGAGAAAGCATGAATCTGCTCATTCCAAAGAAGGAAAATTAATTGTCTCGATAAATGTGAGAGGTGAAAGGAACACTCAGAGAAAGGGTGGGGAGGATATAGAGGAGTTTGTTGATGAGAGACATTGAGAAGGCTTGGGGTAGGGTTTGGGGATCAGATGGGATGAGTAATTGTGATGACAAGTTTCTTGGGATGACTGAAGTATGTGAGCTATGACAGACATGTCCTGATCATCTCTTAAAAGGAGCGCAATGGGGATAATTGCACTGATTATAACTAACTACTAATTGAGACCAATCTCTTAAGAAGTTTATAGCATTGATGTTGTTGATGTTGAGGAGAGAAATGTGTGGATGGCTATCTTACTGGGAGCGGAAAGAGCTCTTTGTGGCTCCCTTTAATCTGCTGCTGGCAGTGTCAAAAATTTTGGGAGAGGCAACAATCCTGGGAGCCCCGATGCAGGAATTCATAGCGAGTCTATTTACAGAATAAAAATGAAGACTCAGCAATTATTATCCTTTTCAAAGTAAACAGCTGTACTGAACAGCCAACAAGAGAAAACAAGCAAAAATGTTCTGTTCTTATTTGAAAAGTTAATCAGAAATTAACTCCTTCACTTTGACAGTGCCTACCTACATAAATCTTTGCCCAAATTCTTTAAAAGAAAAACTTTCTGTACCTATTAGAAAAAGTAACTTTTATATTTTGGCTGCTTGATGTCAATTAACATAATGAGGGAATGATTTACTTTTACCTGCTTGGTTTGTCGTAGCCTAGACATATCAATTCTCTTATATAAAATTATATTATCTGAATTTGTATCTTTCCTTCACATAAACAGGCAGTGGTCTTACACTTCTTGATTCATGGAAGACTTTCAGGAAATGTTTGTAGGAGAATGTGAATGATTCATTTCATTTTTATAAATTCAAATTTTTTTTTGGTAGGGCCACTTAATATAAGGTTTCTCAACAAATTTTTAAGTGTACATTATAATATTATTAGCTATAAGAACAAGGTTGTACAGCAAAGTCCCAGAACTCTCTCATCTCTCATTACTGAAGCTTTGAATTCTCTGAGTAGCCACTACCTATTTCCCTCTCCTGCATGCTGCTGACAACCACCATTTTCCTCTCTGCATCTCTGCATCCTATGTAAGTGGAATCTTGCAGTATTTGTACCTTTGAAACTGGCTATTTCACTTAGTATATGCCCTCAGGTTTCATCCATTTTGTAGCATATTGCAGTATTTCCTTCTTTTTAAAGGCTTAATAATATTCCATTATATGTATATACCACATTTTCTTTCTTTATCTGTCAATAGACATTTAGGTTGTTTCTACATTTGGCTAGTGTGAAAAATGCTGTGATTTGGGATGGCCACTATCTTTTCAAGATCCTGACTTCAATTCCACATAATCAATACAGTCCCTATCAAAATCCCAATGGCATTTTTTTTTACAGAAATAGAAAAATAATTCTAAAATTCATATGGAACTATAATAGGCTATAAATAGCCAAAATAATCTTGAGAAAGAAAAACAAAGCTGGAAGCACCACACTTCCTCCTATCAAAATTCATAATAAAGAAAATTAAAGCAATATGGTACTGATATAAAGACAGACATAGAGACCAACAGAATAGACTAGAGAACTCATATAAACATCTATAAATATATAGTCAATTGATTTTTTATACGGGTACTAAGAATACATGATGGGGGAAGAACAGTCTGTAAAATAGATGGTGCTGGAAAACTGGATATTCACATGCAAAAGAATGAAACTGAACTCTTATCTTACACCATACGTAAAAATCAACTCAAAATTGATTAAAGACTTACATGTAAGTTCTGAAACTGTACAACTCCTAGAAGAAAACATAGGATAAAATCTTCATGACATTGGTCTTTGATTTCATGGATATGACATCAAAAGCACAGGCAACAAAAGCAAAAACCAACAAGTGGGACTACAGCAAAAGAAATAATAGGGTGAAAAGGCAAGCTACAGAGTGGAAGAAAATATTAGTAAACCATCAGCTATTGATAAGAGATTATACTCCAAAATGTATAAGAAATGCCTACAACTCAATAGCAAAAAACCCTCTTAATAATCTAATTAAAAATGAGCTAAGGAGTTGAAAAGACATTTCTCCAGAGAAGACATGCCAATGGCCACAAGGTATATGAAAAAATGCTCAACATCACCATTATCAAGGAAATGCAAATCAAAACCACAATAGATATCACCTCGCACTTGTCAGGATGGTCGTTATTAAAAAATAAAAAGCGTGTGCTGGCAAGGATGTGAAGAAATCGGAAGCCTGTGCATTGTTGATGGGAAGGCGTAATGGTGCAACAGGTGTGGAAAACAGTATGGAGGTTCCTCAAAAAATTAAAAATAGAACTACAATCTCTTTTGGCTATTTATCCTAAAGATTTATTTCTGAGTTGCCTCCCATGGCTTGGTTTTCAACCCTAACATCATTTTAAAATTTTACCTTTTTGTGACACCAAGAGAAAAAGGGGAAAAGTTTAAATCATACAATATGTTATTACATTCTTGGAAATTCTAGTATGTGGAGAAATGTCATTCAGTTTAGGCATGTACTAGCCAAATGAATTTGAGAACTGAGGCAATTATCTGGGTTATTCAAGCTAAAGAACAATTTTGTTTGAAATTGTATATAATTGAAGAAAAATTGATTTTAAGAAAAGCTTTAATTATCCCGAAAATAATCTTACACTCTCCACATGAAAGGCAGAGGTTGAGAGGAAACCACAGACAAATTTTTAATAAATATTTCATGGAGTATTTACTTCATATTTGCACAACTTGCACCATCCTCCACAAGATGGCATGCAAGTTTGTAACATACTGTAGCCAGTAGTCATGCTATTGCAAAATCACCATGTAACAAGCAATCACACTGAACAATCACATGATAAATTAGTATTTTGCCTTACAAATTTCAAATGTGTAAATCATGGGAATGTTTTTCATAGGTAAAGACTAACATATTATAAAGATATACACATCAACATGTAATTATTTAAAGGATATATGAAAAGAATCAATGAAACTTTATTTACACAAGGCAAATGAAGTGTTGGCAATGACTAGCCCTTATAAAGGACATTGCATTCAGTTATTCATGTTTAAAAAGACATTTTTATGAGACTAAGAAAAGAATTATAAATAAAACATTTGTTTTTTGGAGAATTTATTTCATTATTTTAAAGTATGCCTGAAAATATTTCCTGGGAAATAGCATGGCAATTCATACTGGATATTATTGTGCTTCATCTGATAGAATCACCTGGGATGCTTTGAAAAAAACACAGATGCCAGGGCCCCCTCAGACTAATTAAATTGGAATCTCTGGAGGTAAAGCCCAGCCATCAGTATTTTCAAAAAGCTCCCCAGGTCCCTTAGAGATTAAAATTCTTTTGATAGTATTGTGATTGCCTTCTCATTTGCTTGTGGTGGGCATCACTGATTGAACCTGGTACTTTTCCTACCTGAGCTGAGAGGTTTTCTTGCTATAATGCAACAGTTAGTCCTTACCAATCAACTGAGAGTTAAAATGAAGCCTGCTTGTTATCAGATTGTCAAAGAATATGGGACAGAATTGAATGTTACTCACATATAAGGTGACTGGTATCTTAATGTGATAACTAACTCTGCTTTCTGGCTTGATTCAGCCAAACAACAAATGTTTTTAGCTGTTGTTAATGAAAGATGTGGTAGGTGATATCGATGCTCTCCCTAGGTCTCCTTGGAGACCTCTGAACCATTTCTGTGTGCTGCTCCCCGCTCCTCTACCTTCATTGTGCTTTGACCTCCTTCAACAACAGGAGGGCTGTCTTTGGACTTTTCTTATACTTCACAGAGTCAGAAGTACCTGGGAATTTCTCTTTCTCTTTCTCTGAGGTAACTCTTAACCACTGGATGAAGGGCAAGAAGTAGGAAAACCCCCTCTCCTTTTCCTTGGGGCGGGAATGTCTCTGAGGCATAAGGTCCACTTTGCAGCTACCAGTGGATGAGGCTTACACTGCCCGTGTGGACTTCGACATAGCCCTCTGGCTTGACTTCCTTCCCTTCTCAGTCCCAATTTCCTACTTCCACCCTGGTTTCCCCAGAGCACTTAATTAATGTCACCTGCATGCAAATTTTTACCTCTGGATCTGTTTCTGAGGAACCTTTAAGACAGATGCCAAAACCTCAGGCCATTAGGTTGAAGAAGCGTCTGTGTAATTAAAAAATCACAGATACTCAGGTTGTACCCCCAGAAATTCTGATTCCATTAGTGTTGGATGTGGCCTGGACATTCGCATGTTTATAGATCTCCAGGTGAATCTGTTACCAAGGACCAACTGTAGAGTACATAAAAATCACTGTGGTTAGCCTGTTGTTATAAATTCACATTCTCAAGCCTCCCTATGCCAGGTATTCAGAATCCATTAGGTTTGCATATCTGATAAAGCTGAATGTTTCACACATTATATAAGTAGAGAGAACAATGTAATGAATTCCACTGAATTATCCAGCTTCAACAGTTAACTCACGGATGAAGGTTTTTAATGTGTGGGTGGTCCATTCATGAGCCACAGGCTAAGAAACATTGCAAAAAGCTTTGTAAAGTTAGCTCTGCAAATGCTGTAACTATTATTGGATGTGTAATAAACACCTAGGTAGTCCACTGGGGACATCTGGGTCAGCCAAAGATGGCAGACTAGTTTAAACTTGCACACCTCTCTCATTGACTCTTTGAGGCTCTCAGGAGTGTTGAGAATTCTGCGGCTGAGTCTGTGTTCAGCCAGCAAAGATAGTGGGATGAATGCTTGCATGGGGTCTCTAACTTTAATTAACCATTGGGACAATGTATTAGATATGGCTAATAAGGCTTTGTTCTAGGAAGAATGAGGGTTCTAACAGTCCAGTGTAAGTGTATAGGTAGCAAACTATTCCTTTTTTATAAAGTTAATGTAAGAGTGTGCCATAGTACTTGGAGGAAAGTAAAAAGAATCTCACGTGAAACTCCAAGGCTTTCAAGGGCAAGGGTCTATCTTGTGATGCTTCTGTTGAGGAAAATGCTCAGGATGAGGTGCTATTACTTTCCGTATAGGCCTAGGACTAAAATGCAGTATTATGTGAACATAATTAATGTTTTGTTTAGAATCATAACTGTTTATAGTTTAAAAATATTTTCTTGACAATATATCCCTATGAAAATGTTTTGTAGGTGATGATTAGTCAGTATTTATGCTTTAGAAAAATCATAGAATGTTTTGTTATATAGAAAAAAATTTAGCCCAGATCATACATATATACTAATTGCTTCAAGAAAATATTACCTTGGGTCAAATTAACAGATTAAACACAGTATATGAATATAAGAACTCAGATTCTAATGTCAGATAGCCTAGGTTAAAATTTAGGTTTTACTACTTTCTGGCTCTGTGACCTTGGGCAAGTCTCTTAACCTCTTTGTGTCTCATTTTCTTTATTTGTAATTGGGTTAATTATAGGACTTACCTCAGGGCTATTATGAAGACTATATGAGGTCATACATGTAAAGGGCTTAGAACAGTGCTTGGCAGATAAAATTTTAAAAAATTATGTAATACTGCTAGTATTCTGGAATAATAAACTTTTTTTCCTTACCTTTATGACAACTCTTTTCTATTTTCTTTCCTGGTTTATACTCCTCCATGGACCTTCAAATTTTGGAAGTTTCTTAGCCTTCCCTCCTCTCCCCTTCCCATTATTCCCTCCCCTCCTCTCCCCTTTTCTCCCTTCCCTTCTTTTCCTCTGTAAACAGTAACACTGAGTTGCTCTGTTTCTATACCTTCAGCAACTACATTCCTTTAATCTCCACACAAAACATTAGAAAACAATTTTAAATATGACATTTTTAAAAAGAAATATATACCACCTTTATTCTAGGAAGACAGAGAGAATAACACAATGGCTTTGAATATTTGTAGAATTTTTTCCCTAAAAAAGAAACTATTAACCCTTTTTTAGATGTGTTGTAAATACTTTCCTATTCTATTACTTGTCTTTTAACCTTTTTTATATGTATATTAGTGTATAGTCTTAAATATTTATTATAGTCATATTGTCAATATTTTACTTTATAGCTTCTGGGTTTGAATATGTTACTTCAAGGTAAGAAAAATATTATTTTGTATTTTCTCCAAAAACTCCTTAGATTTTACATATTGACTTTTAATGCACCTTAATATTTTTTGTATAATGTGTGAAATAGGGCTCTATATTTGTTTTATTTCAAATAATAGTGGTCCATGGACCTTATTTGTTGAATAAACCTATTTTCCCCATTGATTTCAGATATATACATTTGTTTCTAGAATGCTCATTTTATTTCATTGATCTACTCGATCATTTCTGTGCAGCTGTCATGATTGCTGAGATTTTATAATCTGCTTAAATTTTTAAATATTGTCTATTGGATCTTGACATTAAATAAATAAATAAAATCAATCTGCATTAGAAAAAAAAGAAAGAAGGAACTCCTACCTTTTGCTACAACACAGATGGAACTGGAGAATATTATGTTAAGTGAAATAAGCCAGTCGGTGAAAGACAAATACCATATGATCTCACCTATAAATGAAATCTATTCAACAAAATAAACTAACAAACAAAATAAACCACAGTCAAGGAAACATGGAGCAGACTGAAAGTGACCAGAGGGGATAGGGAAGGAGGACAATAGTAGAAAGAAGGAGAAGGAACTAAACAAGAACATGTATGAATGACCCATGGTTGTAGACAACAGAGAGGGAATTGACTGTGGGGGGGGGGTGTGGGGTTGGATGGGTGGAGGAGGGCAAAGGGGGAAAAACTGAGACAACTGTAATAGAATAAACTGATTTAAAAATTAAAAAAAAAGAAAGAAATGTATTCCACCTTTCTTCCAGGAAGATAGAGAGAATAACACAATGGCTTTGGAGTTAGAAAGACCCAGGTTTGGGTTTCAGCATAACCACACACTGGATATGTGTTCTTGGACCATTTCCTTAAGATTTGTAAGCCTCAGTTCCCCACCTATAAGATGGAGCTTAGAAGAGTCCCAATCTCATAGCATCATTTTAAGGGTTAGATGAGAGAATTCAAGAAGATGCTGAGCACAGAATCTGGGTCAGAGTAACTGGCAGCCATCTCAGTTGTTGTTTTTATCGTCACTGATGCTAAGGACACAGGGAACCCCACCATGGTGCCTGTGCGGCTTTTCTCAGACCAAGTCCCCAACTCTCTTTGCTGTGATTGTCCTGCAGTTCAAGCTCTGACATTTCCAATCCCTGAGCTTCTCTGAGAGCAAGTAGTCATGAACTAGTCTTTCACAGAAGGTGGGTTTTGAAGATAAGTCCATCCAGGAGGACCCAAGGCTCCCCTGACCTCACATTCTCTTCTGTGAGCTGTTGTTACACCCTGGATCCTGGGAATGGGACTGCCATTGTTATTCTTATGGTTCAGATAGTTCCTTACCAGTTGATAGTGTTATTGCAGACAAATTGGGGGCTGGGGAAAGAATTTAAATTGCTTGGCCCCACAGAGAGTTAATTTCTCATCCCTTGGACTGCTTTCCTATTCAGGGGATCGTTCATTTAGGTAGCTTTCCCAGCAATGGCCCTTGCTGCCTAGCAACTGCCAGCTCCAACCTTCCCAGAACAATGACAGGCAGCCATTGTGTATATCAGTGCCATCAATTTTTTTTATAAAAGATTATCTCATTTTATGAAAAACTAAACATCATAAAAATACAACTTTTCAATATATATATTTTTTCCAAACTGTTACTGACAACTGTAATACCAAAATGAAATTGGGAACTGCAAATTTTTCAGTGGCTACGAACATAAATGTGGGTGACTTAAAAAGAATTATGTACATTAATATATAACCAGACACAGTGCTTGTGAGCCATGAAACAGGCATCATTATTCCTGTGTTAACCCTAAAAGTAAAATATGTGATGGATTTTCCTGCAGTTCCTGAATGCTAATATTCCACAGCATTGTTTTACAAAAAAAAAACAACAACAACAAAAAAAAACAAACAGCAGAAATCAATTTCATCTTATTTATATCTGCAGAAATGGATGGTATGAATTTAAATTAATCAGGACATGATGATTCATCAGAAAATCAATAAATTAAAAGGTCATTAGTTTTCCAAATAATTTTTAGGTTGCTTTGCAAATCTTTTGGGTTTAATCTTCTCTATTAAATTACCTTTGGGTCTACACAATTATTTAGTCAGTAGCACTCAGTATATTAACTCCCAATATTAACTCCCAATATTAATCCTCTGATGGATTTTTGTCCTGGCTTTTTCTAATCATTTGACTCTCACCTCATCTGGAAACCTTGACCTCACCTTCCCTCTTTGGCAAAAGTTTGTCTTAGGAATGCAATGTGGTGAGCAGAGAGGCATTATGTAAAGTGCCTAAAAGCTCAGCTCCTGCACCAGGGGAAGCCACTTGAATTTTCTAAGCCTCAGTGCTCTCTGTGAAATAGGGACAACATGAGTACCTATTGCAGAGTTGTTGCGACAGTTTAAAGACTGTATTTGAAGCATTTCAGAGACTAACTGGAAGATTGTATGAATGAAAGTCAGTGAGACACTAAGAAAAAACAACTTGATAAAGCATTGCCAGTATCTATCCCTCAGTAAATGAGATGAACAGATGTTCTAGGATTTTACTTTTTCCCTCTACAGCTACCTGCCTCCCCCTCAAAAAAACTGTATCTTCAGAACTACTAAACAAACAAAATAATTTCTGTGTTCTCATTATACAGTCAGCTTGCTTCTCTAAATGTAACTCCTTTTAATTTTAGCTTTGAGTGAAGTCTTGTAAGTGAGAAATGTTCAGGTAGCATACTGAATTTAAAAGATTAGGAAAATTCATTTGTAATAAGGGCAGGTTGTCTGGCCTGGAGTTGGTTGAATGGAATATAATTTCATCATCATCACTACTGGCAAATGTTTAATGAGCACCTATCATGCATCGGACAGGCAGTAGGTCCCAGAGCATAAAGAGATTTCAGACCAGGTTCTTGGTGCATGCCATCTGGCTAGGGAACTTGTTGGTGTCTCTGTAAAATTTTGCCTTCTTTTTTACTGTCCAATAAACAGTACTTCCTTTTCCCGGAGGGCTCTGGCTTCACAATTGACAGCATCGGAACCATTTCTACAGCAGCAGCTTTTGATTTTGAGAGGGGAGCTAGAAGGTAAACACTGCTACTGTCTTTTCATTCACCAAAATGTCTGCCCTCTGGTTCATATTCCTTTCTGCATGAATGGTTTCCTCCCTCTGGCTTTAATGGGCTTCCAAGTGCAGGTGCTATTGTCATTGCCTTAAATGTGAATCATCACTCAGACTGTATTTGCACAATTGCTACTTTAGGTACTGGATGTAGCTATTTTGGCCCCTCTCTGTTCATTTTCTGTCCCCAGAGCCAAACATTGAGGTGATGTTGGTGGTTGTGTTTGTGACTTGAGATGGAAGTCAGTGGGGACTTCTCTCTGGACTGCTGGGACACAGAATTCATTCACAATGTAATCCAGTAACTTTGAAAAGTTAATTGACTGACATTTCCTCCTATTTCCTATTCATCTGCCCAAAATGGGTAGCCATTGGTTTGTAGTTATTACTTCCATTTTTATAATGGTTTCTATTACCCCCTTTTCCAGTCATATGTTCTGCATCAAAGTGCTTTACAGAAGAGCAAATAGACCATTAAGCCCTCCCAATAAGCTTGTGCCTGATTCTCATAAGGAGTATCTTCCTGATCACAAAAGTTGAGGATGGTATATATCCTACAAGTTCAAAAACAGAATATGCTTTCTCCTGCTGATTTCATATAGTCTGCTGGAGAAGAGTTCTCCTAAATTTGTATTATCTTTATATATTTTGGGGCAGAAATACTGTTAAAATTTTTATCCATTTTCCCTCACTACCAAATTCCTCTGTCTCATATTTGTTCAGTCTCATTAATAGTTCTGGGAATAATAGATAATGTCCATCACAGTTTCCTTTTATTTTGGCCTAGTTCCTCATGGAAAATGATTATGCACATTTCAAGTTATTTATAGATCTTAAGATTCATTAACAAATGAGAATAAAATTCATTAATGAGAGTTTTAAAGATTAATTTTTTTGATAAGTGAAAACCAAACTTTCTTTTTTTTCAGGGTCTCTGAAATCAGAGGAGCTGACACAAAAATCAAAGCTCTGCTTGTAGAACTTGAATAAATAATTATTTGGCTAAAGTTACACAATGGATACTTACTAAAGTTCTTCAAAGAGAACCGCACTTCTTAATTTTCTCTGCAATTCTAGAGTTTCTAGGGTCCCCAAGCAGAACTTTAAGTGGGAATGAAAGACATTTCAGAATGCTTCATTGATTTTTATCAATTCCTTCCCTTCAAAGGAAATATAGGGGCTGTGAGGTTTCTTATTCAAATGCTGATGCAAGAGTTAGATGGACTCATTGCTTTCTTGCTCCCTTGTGGTCCATTCTCCAGCATCCAGCTAGACCAAATGTAATTTGATGTCTTTGAGGCTGTGGAATGCTATTCACACCTCATTCCTTATGTTCTTGTAGTTTAGGTGTTCCAGAATTATTTTAAAAATTTCTTTATTCTTAAAAGTAAATTGGCTTTATGAAGTTATATAAAAAATAATCATCTGGTAGAAAAAGTTATAAAAGAAGAGGGAAATTAAGAACTGGTTCAATTATTAAGATAGATAAAAGGAAAGAGTAATTTTGGGCTCAATTATCAGTACATTTTAAGATAGAATAGATTTTTTTTTTCTCAGAGGGTGACCAACTGTCCCAGTTTACCTGGGACTGAGAAGTTTCCTGGGATCTGCATGGGACTATCAGTGCTAAAACACAACAGCTCTGGCAAATTAGGATCATTGTCCAGGTCATAGTTTATGAACACAAACAGTCATCTTTCCATTAGGATATATTTTTCCTCCATTCCAAGTACTCTCATTCTTCAAACTCATACACATCTCTACCAAAATAACACCTCTTTGTCATCTAATGTTCCTAATATGGCCCCATAGTCATTATGTTGTTTAAAAATATTCTCACCACCTTCTCTCCTTTGCATTTGTTATCAATTTTCAGAATTGAAAGGTCAGTGTTTAAGGGTAAGTGTCCATAGCCATATTTTTGTTTGCTCTACCGGATTAATGAGCCTACTTTGCTTTTTTTTTTTAATTTTTATTTTTGTGGATGGGGATTAACAGACTTTCCTAAGTTCCTGCTTGTCCTTTCAACAGATTTGACTAATTTGGTTTGTAATGAAGTCTCAGCATTTCCAATTGTTAAAATAACTGGTATGAGTGGTAATTTAACTAAATGAATCCATTGTTTTAACTGGTCAGTTAAGCCCCAGAGTTTCTGTTTCTGTGAAAGCGTGTTAGTTACTATAAAATCTTAACTGGCTTCACTTTCAGTTTCTCACTAGTTGTTAAAGTGGTTGATCCTGGAGGACTGTTCACTGCAGGGAATCTAAAGATTTTCCTAATCAATGTCAACAATAAAAACCCAGTTCTTACCTGCAGGTAAGAAAATGAAATATTCTTTTAACTGACCTTGAAAATTGGATATGAAGATGTAGTCTCTGAAATTCATAGATTTCCATTAGAGTGCAATGGTTTTCTTTTCAGAGAAGGAAAATAAAGAAGTAAAGTATGAACAATCACTTAAGATATAAGAGTCTAAAGAAAGGGCATTCTTAAAAACAGCAAAGAAAATAGTTTTAAAATATAAAACATGTTGAATTGCAGCAGAATAAGGTATTATTAGTGTAATGTATTCTTTTTTAATGGTAAATTTTTTAAAGTAACAGCGTTATTGAGATACAAATCACACAGTTTAGAGTTTACTCTTTGAAAGCATACAATTCAATGGCATTTAGTACAATTGTACAGTTTTGCCGTGATCACCTTTATTTACAATAATTCCAGAACATTCCATCACCCTAGAAAGAAGCCCCATCCCCATTAGCAGTAGCTCTCAAAACCCCCATGTCCCCAGCCCCTGGCAACCACTAACCCACTTACTGCTTCTGTGGATTTGCCTGTTCTGGACATTTCACATAAATGGAATCACACACTATGTGGACTTTTGTCTCTGGCTATACACACATATAAAGTATAAGCACAGATATTAAAAATATACACTAAATTAAGGAAATAATAAAGAAATTATTGGCCAGTGTTAGCTTGGAGGAACTTACAATGAAGCAGATTTGAAAAAAGGTATTTGAAAATTATCCTGCATATGATTTAACTGAAAGAAAAAGTTTCATAAAACAAACGTTAAAGTGCTAATTTCTTGAACTAGAGGACAGAGGCATATGACTTGTTCCATGTATTTGAAGATCTGGTTCATGGCCCTGAATGGCGTGACTGTTGATTGAGTGTCATCCTGTGGAGTGAAAAGTCACTGGTCTTTTTAGTTAATTCATTAATTAACTTTTTGGTTATGCTGTTATAGTTGTCCCAATTTTTTCCCATTTGCCCCTCTCCACTCAGCACCCCCACTCCCTCTCAATGCTCCCTCTGTTGTTCAGGTCTATGGGTCATATAAATTCTTTGGCAGCTCCATATCCTATACTTGCTCTTAACATCCCCCTGCCTATTCTGTTACTACCAACTTATACTACTTAATCCCTTCCCCTTTTCCCCTATTCTCCCTGACCCTCCTCCCCGCTGGCCACCATCTCAGTGTTCTCCATATCTGTAATTCTGTTTCTGTTCTGCTTATTTGCTTAGTTTATTGTTTTTGGATTCAGTTGTTGATAGTTATGTATTTATTACCATTTTAACATTCATAGTTTTGATCTTCTTTTTCTTAAGTCTCTAAGTTAACATTTCATATAATAATGGTTTGGTGATGATCAACTCCTTTAGCTTTACCTTGTCTGGGAAGCACTTTATCTGCTCTGCCATTCTAAATGATAGCTTTTCTGGATAGAGTAATCTAGATTGTAGGTCCTTGTTTTCATTACTTTGAATATTCTTGCTAATCTCTTTTAGCCTGCAGTTTCTTTTGAGAAATCAGTTGACAGTCTTATGAGAACATCCCTGTAGGTACCTAACTGCTTTTCTCTTCCTGCTTTTAAGATTCTCTCTTTATCTTTAACTTTTGGCATTTTTAATTATGATGTGTCTTGGTACAGTCCTCTTTACATCCATCTTGTTTGGGATTCTGTGCTTCCTGGACCTGCATGTCTATTTCCTTCACCAAGTTAGGGAAGTTTTCTTTTATTATTTTTTCAAATAGATTTCCAATTTCTTTTTTTAAATTTATTATCCTATTGTTTAAATACAGTTGTCTCCATTTTCCCACCACCACTTTCTCCTGCACCACCCACCCCACCCTGAATCCTTCCCCACTTTGGTTTTGTCCATGGGTCCTTTATATATGTTCCTTGACTTGACCCTTCTTCTTTTACCCATTACCTCTCTCCCTCCTCTCCTCTTGTTACTGTCAGTTTGGTTTTTTATTTCAGTGTTGCTGGTTATATTTTTCTTGCTTGTTTTGTTGATTAGGTTCCATTTATAGGTGAGATTATATGGTATTTATCTTTCACCGCTTGGCTTATTTCGCTTAGGATAATGCTCTCTACGATTTCCTATTTCTTATTCTCTCTCTTCTCTTTTTGGCATCCCTATGATGTAAATGTTGGAACATTTGAAGTTGTCCCAGAGGGTCCTTACACTATCCTTGATTTTTGGATTCTTTTTTCTTTTCACTGTACATTTTGGATGTCTTTTTCTTTCTTATGTTCCAAATCATTGATTTCATTCTTGGCTTCATCCATGCCACTGTTGATTCCCTATATTATTATTCTTTATTTCAGTTAGTACATCCTTCATTTCTGCCTGGTATTTTCTATGTTTTTGAAGTACCCACTGAGTTCCTTGAGCATCCTTATAACCAGTGTTTTGAACTCTGCATCTGATAGATTGCTTATATCCATTTTGTTTAGGTCTTTTTCTAGAGTTTTGTTGTGTTCTTTTGTTTGGGCCATATTTCTTTGTCTCTTCATTTTGGCAGCCTCCCTGCATTTGATTCTATGTATTAGATAGAACTGCTTTAACTCTGTGTCTTGGTAGTATAACCTAGTGGAGCAGGTGTCCTGTAGGGTCCTGTGGCACAGCCTTCTCTATCTCCCAAGCTGTATACTTGAGTTATGCTCTCCATGTGGACTGAATACTCCCTCCTCTTATAAATGAGACTTGATTGCTCTCAGGAGGTCAATGGGAGGGATTTACCTAGTCCAGATAGCTGGTAGGACTGGCTTTGACCCCTGGCCAGCAACAACCTCCCTCTGTGGCTTGTGGAGGTGGTTGGGTGGTGCTCCAACATGGTCTGTAACTGTACTCTGGCTACACAGGCTCTGGGGTTTCCTGGGTGGTACAGGCCAACTTCCACCTTCACCTGTGTTCTCTCTGGGACCTCTTGGCATAAGCTATAAAGTGATCTGTAGATGGCTGCTGCTAGTGCCAGGCCTCAGGCTATTCAATGAGAGGTACAGGGGGCTGGGATCAGCTATTGCTTGTTCGAGCTGATTTAGGAAGGTCTGGAGCCTGTACCTATTCCAGCCCTTCATATGGAAAAACCACTGTTACCAGGGTGGGAGAGTTGCTTGGGTGGACTTTTAAGTTGGATGGGGCAGAACCTCAGGGAATTGTCAGGACGAGGCTTACCATGTGAGCCAGGTTGATGGAAATTCAGATATGGTGCCATTGCAGTGTGGATCTGTCTAGGGGAGGGCTTGGAAAAGGTACAATGCCACTGTCTACAGTTCTACCTGGGAAGAAGCTATCTCTCAGCTCTTGCCCTGATGCCAGACACTTCAGTTCCTCCCTATATTCCACTGGTTCCCTTAAAGCTTCTGCTCTGGTGCTGGAGCCCAAGAGGAGTGAATCTGAGTAATTTCACGTGTGTTACGAGGCCCTTTAAGAGGAGAGGACTGAGAATTCTACAGTTTCTTCCACTGATCCAGCTCCCACTTATTTTTACAGCCAAAAGTTATGGGGACTTATCTTCCTGGCACTGGGAACCCTGGGCTGATTGGTCTGATGTGGGGGTGGGATCTCTCTCTCCTGCGACATCCCTCCATTTTATATCTACCACACATGGGTTTAGGACCAACCCATTCCATGTCTCTGCATCCCTGCTCCTCTGTCCCTCCTACCTGGATGAATGTGGTTTCTTTAATTTCTTAGTTGTCAGACTTCCATATGCCTCAACTTTCTGATGGTTCTGAGCAATGGTTGTTCTATATTTGAGTTTTAGTTTTGTGTGGTTGTGTGAGGAGGTGAACTGCATTTACCTACACCTCCGTCTTGACTGGAAGTCAATGTAATATATTCTTAGCGTCTAATGGGCTAGATTATCTCTCACTACCTTCAAGAAAAATTCTGATTAAAATATTCACACAGGTAGTTTGAAAACACATTAGGGCCAGCACTCCTAAGACACTGGTTCTTACTATAAAGGGTAAGAACACTGTGGTTAAGCATACAGTCTTTAGTGTCAGGCTTGGAGTCAAACCCTGTCTCAGTCACTTTGATATTTACTTATGAAAGTTACTTGCTTTCCTAATATCTGAATTTCCACATCTGTAAAGTGAGGGGAAATGGTATCTACTTCCTGGGACTGTGAGAAATAAATAGAAAAAATGTAAAAAATGCTTAGCCTTGTGTTTAAACAACAGGCAAATGCTGAACAAATGGGTTAGCTATTAACATTATTGTCAGTTTCCACTTTTGTCATTTCTACCTCTAGCCCTTTATTCCTCCTCCACAGTAAAGGGGTAAAAAAAAATTCACACCCAGCAAGCACCACTCTAATAGTCTTTTCTTTTAAAAAAAAGTTTATCCAATATTGAGAATGGTGTCTTGAGTGTTACTTCTGTAAAGTCAACTCTGCATAATAAAGTCAACATCACACTGGATGAAGAAATTCCAATTGGGAAAATCATTGGAGTATGCCAGGCAACTGATGAAGATAATTTGGGAGATTTAACTTTTCAGCTAAATCCATGGAATGTTTACTTTGCAGTTGACAAAGGTAGGCTGAGATTTGTTTTCAGCAAATTATATTTCTTATATGCTGTTGTTATCATTTGCTTATATTATGTCTTCTCTCTAAGACTTAGTTTCCTGATGGTAGGTTATCAGATTGTCTTCATTTTCAGAGCCCCTGAAATAAGCACGTAGTACTATAGATATTGAATAACTCTCTGCAAGACCAGTTCTTTGGCCACAGGTGAGCTAACATATGGCTCTTCATGTCTGCTACAGAATGAATGCATTGGCTCTGCACTGTACATGACATCCCTGCTCATCTTCTTATATGTAAATCATTCTGCTCTGCTTCAGGTCTAAATTTTTGTGAGAGAGAATCTGATTGGATTATTTAGAGTCAGTCATTCACTTCTCAGCCAATCAGCTATTGCTGAGGCTGGACTTCACTCAGGTTATGGTCCTTCCTTTGGGGAAGCCCCATTCAAGACAGTCACCATTCACCATCCCTTCTTATCTGAATTACTGCACAGATCTTTTAACTGGGCTTCTGCTTTTGCACTTACGCCCTTCATTTGTGTCAGTAGACCAACTAGAATGAATAAAAAAAGTCAAGTTAGATCATATTCCTTCTCCAAGTAAAACCCTCCAGAGATTTCCCTTTGCACTTGGAATACAATCTAGACTTCTCATCTAGTTCTCAAGAACCTATCCTCTCTGGCCCTTATCTCTCTCTCTCCAACATCTTTGTTTTTTGTCTCTCCCTAGTCCATTACACTGCAGCCAAAACACTAGGTTGCCTGCTTCTGGATCCTGGTCCTTGAATCTTTCAGAATCTGACCATTAGACATTAAATGTATCACATTATGGTTTGTATTTCCTAAATAATATGCCTATTCAATTTTTTTTACACTTGTTTAGTGGTTCATTTCTCAGCCAGATTTTAAGTTCCATAAAGACAGGGAGGAACTTCATTGTGGTATATACAGTATTGAGCATGGTACCTGGCACATAGCTGTCATTCCATAAATGTTTGTTGAATGAATGAGTAAGTGGGTTGGGTGGAATGGAGTATGGGGAGCCATTATTTTGTTAGTGTATTTTCACTTATGATATTCTCTCTGCTGGGAATGACTCTTTTACTCACCATGATTTCCTTATCCTGTATGTCCTTCAAGGCCTAAATTAGGGGCCCCTCTCTTCTAGAAAGTCTTCCCTGGTCTCCTAAATTAAAAAAAAATTGTTCTTTGCTAGCAGTTAAAGGTATTTAACTGAAGGTATTTTGGTGATAAACAATGACACATTGTGCCTACATTTTAAATCAGTTTCTTAAGTCTACTGAAGAAGGCATAAATCATACTTTATCTCTTTCAATGTTGTGTAATAAAGTAATTTTGAAAATGACAGCATGGGTTGGTTTGCAGCAAGATGTGTTGTTCTGTTACAGAGCATGGGACCATAGTTACTGCTGCCCGCCTTGATGTGGAGAGAGCTGGGTTTGCACGTGTTCAGTCCTTCTCCATTAAGGCTTGTGACCAAGACCAGCGGTGTGCAGCAATTTCAGTGATGATCTATATCCATGGCATTAATGACAACTCCCCTTTTTGTGATCAATATCTGATTAGGTGAGCTGAGATGAGTGTGCTGGATTAAGAATTCAGAGTGGAGAACAGAGGTATTGCTATATTTATTGGCTCAACTACACGTGGGTTAATCATCATGTTGACTCTTGCTCAGTCTCATATTCTGGTTCTCAGAAACAACCTGTTGGAAGGGGAACTTCCTGGATCTGAGTTAGTAACATGTTAAAAGCCTATGTTTTGAAGTCAGAGACCTGGCTTGGAATCCTGGTTCTATCACTTATTAAAAATGTGATCTTGCGTGATTTACTTAAGCCCTTTGATTTTCAATTTCTTTCATTATTAAATGGGATAATGATAGTGCTTACTCTATAGGGAGTTTTGAATAAGAAATGGGATAATTAATATAACATTCTGAGCACAGAGCTGAGCATGTGGTGTCAGTTTCATAATTGCTATTTATCACAGTTCCATGACCCCTTTTCCAGTGACCCCTTGGCACTGGATTTTTTCAGGATTAAGAATTTTTTTTTTTAACTTTAGGAAGGTAATATGATATATGTATCATGCATTATGTGAATGCCCTAAATTCAAATCTGTGAATATCTCTGCAGTAAATATATGAATACTCACAGTAAGTGGGGCAAATAAAGATCTGACAATTCAGGCCATGTATGGATATCAACAATTTAAGATCAGGTCATGTTTTGATGACAAATAAGTTATGAGAAAATTCTGAGTTTCAGAGCCTTTGAATTTTGGAATTTGAATAGGGATTGTGGAGCTGTGTTCTTGTCAGCATGACTGTTTTTATCACTTGAGGCTCAGTCTCCAATCTTCCATCTCTGTCACTCTTCTATGTCCTTTCACCTTAGGCACTCAACTACACATAGGAGAGCTGCCTCTGTGTTTCTCAGGCTTTATTCCTGATTATCTGGCTTCTGATAATTATTACCAGTGTGGTCTTCTTTGGGCCCCCATATTATTCACCATTTAAATGGAGGTGATAATATCACCTGCCTCATAGAATTGTTATAAGGATCAAGTACAGCAAGCCTTGGAATTTGCTCAGTATGGGATTTGGCATATGCTCAGCAAATGTTATTCTTTTATCTTCCTTCTCCTTTTCCTTTTTCTTTCCCCAGGAATATTATAGTTAATTAACCAAACACCCACCACACACTAAACCCAGTGCTATAGTCCCTGGAGGTGATAGAAGAGTTGCTATGCTCATTTGCTATTAGGAGGTTGTATCCTGTCAGGATGATAAGATGAGTACATGTGAAACAATAGTAAAAAGTTCAAGATGGTTTTAAATTACATGTGCTGTGCTTTAACTGTTAAGAGTAAGGATATATGGGATTGAAGTACTCAGGGGAGCTTCCTAAAGGAGGAAAATCTATGTTAGTCTTTAAAGAATAAGTAGAATTTAAACTCTGAAGGCTTACGAGTGAGCACTGGGTGAACCCAGGGAAGAAATGGGTGAACACATAGACATGGAGGTAAGTCCACTGTGACTGTAGAATGGTAAGGTTTGTCTCTCTTGACTACACCATACAGATGCTCCAGATTGGAACCTTCCTTCTTATCTGATTCCTACTCAAGCATCTCCATTGAAGTGTCCTTGATAGACTTCTAAACAAGTACCTAGCTGGGTGCAGAAAAAAAAAATACTCCCAGAAAATGAGGCGAGTGTTACCAAATTTATAGCACTTTTTTGGAAATGGCTTCCCAGGTGATACCCCAAACCTGGCCTTTCTTCCCAGGATAAATAGAATAGTCACACTTGAGTGTTATCCAAACTACTGGATTTTTATGCAAAAAGTATTATGTTTTAAAAGACTATCCATCTAAGCCATTTTTTCTTCTTAAAAAACAGGTACACAGGAAAAGAGGTGATTGCAAATAATACAGTAGTTGCAAAACTCTTGTGTCATGACCTTGATGATCCTCCTGATGTGATACATTATGCTCCAAGCTTGGGACCAATTGGTTCTGGACAACTCTTTGAACAAGTGCCAAATGCTGAAAATTTCATCCAGGTGAGCACAAGCTGCTGTACCTCCTGGGAGTTTTCCTAAGGAGGCAGTCATTCATGACTGCAGTTGGTAGATTCAGCAAGAGGAGCTCTCACACAGCGGATAGGGTCTGGCCTCCTCTGCTCTCTTGCTGGAAGATATGTGGTCAGGTGCTTTATTATTTCACTGCTGGCCATTGTTTTCTCCTTTTTATTAAAAAAACTATTTTATTGTTCATGCTATTAAGAGTTGTCTGACTTTTTCCTCCTTTACTCCCCTTCACCCAGCCCACCACACACTTCCATTAACAGTCCACTTGTCATTGTCCATGTCCATGTCCATGGGTCCTTCATATATGTTCTTTGACTAACCCCTTCACCTTCTTTTAATCAATACCCACCTCCCTGCTTCCTCTCTTACAGCTGTCAGTGTTCCATGTCTCCATGCCTCTGGTTCTATTTCACTCTTAGTTTATTTTGTTCACTAGATACTTCTTATAAGTGAGATCATATGGTATTTGTTATTCATTGACCAGCATATTTCACTTAGCATAATAGTCTCCAGCTCCATCCATGCTGTCACAAAATGTAGGAATTCCTTCTTTCTTTCTGCTCTGTATTATTCCATTGTGTAGATGGTAGATGTACCACATTTAATCAACTCATCAACTGATGGGTACTTAGGCTGTTCCTAAATGTTGACTATTGTAAATAATGCTACTACGAACACAAGAGTGCATAAATTCTTTTGAATTGGTGTTTTGGGATTCTTAGGGTAGATTCCCAGCAGTGGAATAGCTGGGCCAAAAAGCAGTTCCATTTTTAGTTTTTTGAGGAAATTCCATACTGTTTTCCACAGTGGCTGCACCAGTCTGCATTCCCACCAACAGTGCACAAGGGTTCCTTTTTCTCTCTACTTTCACTAGCACTTGTTGTTTGTTGATTTATTAACGATAGCCATTCTGATAGGTGTGAGGTGATATATCACCTCTCTGATGACTAATAATGTTGAGCATTTTTTCATATGTCTATGTGCCATCTGTATATCCTCCCTGGAGAAGATTCTATTCAGGTCCTTTGCCCATTTTTAATTGGATTATTTGTCTTCCTGGTGTTGAGTCGTATAAGTTCTTCATATATTTTTAAAATTAAAACCTGTCCAGTGTATTTTTGATAAATATGTTCTCCCATACAGTTGGTTCCATTTTCCTTTTGATGATGGTTTCTTTAGCTCTACAGAAGCTTTTTAATTTGATGTAGTCCTATTTGTTTATTTTTCCTTTATTTCTCATGCCCTAGGATACCTATCAGAAAAAATATTGCTACATGAGATCTAACTGAAATTTTACTGCCTGTGTTTTCCTCTGGGATTTTTATAGTATCATGACTTATGTTTAAGTCTTCTATTCATTTTTAATTTATTCTGGTGTATGGTATAAGATGGTGTTCTAGTTTCATTTTGTTGCATGTACCAGTCCAGTTTTATCAACACCATTTATCAAAGAGACTGTCTTTACTCCATTGTATGTTCTTGCCTCCTTTGTCAAATATTAATTGACCATAAAAACATGGGTACATTTTTGAGCTCTCTATTCTGTTCCATTAACTGTGTGTCTGTTCTTATTCCCATACTAGACTGTTTTGATTACAGTGGACTTGTAGTATAGTTTAAAAGAAGATATTGTGACATCTCTACTTTGTTCTTCTTTCTCAGGTTTGCTAAGGCTATTTGGGGTTGTTTTGGTTCCATATAAATTTTTGGAATATTTATTCTGGACCTATGAAATATGCCATTGGTGCCTTAATAGGAATTGTGTTGAATCTATAGGTTGCTTTGGGTAGTATGAACATTTTAATGATGTTAATTGTTCCAATTCATGAACATTGTATATACTTCCACTGATTTGTATCTTCATCAATTTCTTCTTCAGTGTCCTATAGTTTTCAGAGTACAGGTCTTTTATCTCCTTGGTTAAATTTATTCCTAGGTACTTCTTTTGTTGTTGCAATAGTAAATTTTAGGTTCTCTTTCCAATAGTTCATTGTTGGTGTATGAAAATGCCATTGATTTCTGAATATTGACTATAATGACAGCTTTACTTCCTCTTTTCCAATTTGGATGCCTTTTATTTTTTCATCTTGTCTGATCACTGTGGCTGGGACATCAAATACTTTGTAGAATAGGAGTGGTGATAGCAGACACCCCATGCATTGTTCCTGATCTTAAGGGAAATTCTTTAAGTTTTTGCCCATTGAGTATGATATTGACAGTAGGGTTTTTGCATATGGCCTTTTTTACATTGAGGTATGTTCCCTCTAATCCCACTTTGCTGAGCATTTTTATCATAAATCGGTGCTGGGTTTTATCAAATGCTTTTCCCTCATCTATTGATATGATCATGTGATTTTTGTCTCTCTTTATTTATATGTGATATATCATGTTTATTGATTTGTGGATACTGTAACATTCTTACATCCCTGGGATAAAACCCATTTGATCATGGTTTATGACCTTTTTTATGTGTTGCTGGATCTGGTTTGTTGAGGATTTTAGCATCTATGTTCATCAGAAATATTGACCTGTAATTTTCTTTTTTAAAAATTTTATTTTATTTATATTTATTTTTAATTAATTAATTAATTTTTCCAAATACATTTGTCTCTACCTTTCCCCCACCACTTTCCTCTGCCCCCTCCCCCCCTACCTCCCTCAATCCTTCCCCACTTAGGATTTGTCCATGAGTCCTTGCTATATGTTCCTTGACTTGCCCCTTCCCTTCCTTTTCCCCCACCCACACCTCCCTCCTTCCCTCTTGTCTCTGTTGGTTTCTTTTTCTTTCAGTACTGCTGGTCTTATTTTCCTTGCATCTTTGTTTTGTTGGTTAGGTTCCGCTTATAGGTGAGATCATATGCTGTTTGTCTTTTGCCCTCCTGCCTATTTCGCTTAGCATAATGCTCTCTAGTTCCATCCATGCTGTTGTGAAGTGTAGTAGTCTTTTTTTATTTCTGCTGCATAGTATTCCATTCTGTAAATGTACCATAGTTTTTTGATCCAATCATCTACCGATGGACATTTAGGTTGCTTCCAACACTTGGCTATTGTAAATTGTGCTGCTATGAACGTTGGGGTGCATAGGTTCTTTTGAATTGGTGTTTTGGGATTCTTAAGGTATAGTCCCAGCAGGGGAATCACTGGATCAAAAGGCAGTTCCACTGTCAGCTTTTTGAGGAAATTCCACACTGCTTTCCACAATGGCTGCACGACTCGGCATTCCCATCAACAGTGTACTAGTGTTCCCTTTTCTCCACAGCCTTGCCAGCACCTGTTGTTTGTGGATCTGTTTATGATGACCATTCTGACCAGTGTGAGGTGGTATCTCATTGTGGATTTGATCTGCATTTCTCTGATGGCTAGTGATGCCAAGCATCTTTTCAAATGTCTCTGGGCCCTCTGTATCTCTTCCTTGGAAAAGCGTCTGCCCAGGGCCTTTGCCCATTTTTTGATTGGATCATTTGTCGTCTTGGAGTGGAGTCATGTGAGTTCTTTATATATCTTGGAGATCAAACCTCTATCTGATGTATCATTAGCAAATATATTTTCCCATACAGTTGGCTCCTTTTTCATTTTACTGATGTTTTCTTTAGCCGTGCAGAAGCTTCTTATTTTGATGAGGTCCCACTTGTTTATTCTTTCCTTTATGTCCCTTGCGTTAGGAGACATATCAGTGAAAAAATGGCATGGGATATCTGAGAGTTTCCTGCCAATGTTCTCCTCTAGGACTTTTATGGTGTTGCGACTTATATTTAAGTCTTTTATCCATCTTGAGTTTTTTTTGTGTATGGTGTCAGCTGAGGATCCAATTTCAATTTTTTTGCACATAGCTGTCCAGCTCTCCCAACACCATTTGTTAAAGAGGCTATTATTGCTCCATTTTATGCTTCTGCCCCCTTTGTCAAGTATTAGTTGCCCACATAGACCAGGGCTTATTTCTGGGCTTTCTATTCTGTTCCACTGGTCTATGGGTCTGTTCTTGTGCCAGTACCAGATTGGTTTGAGTATAGTGGCTCTGTAATACTGTTTGATGTCCAGTATTGTGATCCCTCCTACTTTGTGTTTCTTTGTCAAAATTGCTGCGGCTATCTGAGGCCATTTATGGTTCCATATAAATTTTTGAAATGTCTGTTTTATTTCTGTGAAATACGTCATTGGAATCTTAATAGGGATTGCATATTTATAAAAGGCTTGTTGATTTTATTTACCTTTTCAAAGAACCACCTTCTGGATTGGTCGATCCTTTAAATTGTTCTTTTTTTCTCTATGTCATTCAGTTCTGCTCTGATTTTGATTATTTCCTTCCTTCTACTTGCTCTGGGACTTATTTGTTGTTGTTTCTCCGGTTCTTGAAGTTGTAGTGTTAGGTCTTTTATTTGAAATGTTTCTATCTTTTTTAGGTAAGGCTGTATTGCTATGAACTTCCCTCTCAGGGCTGCCTTTTCTGTGTCCCATAGGTTTTGGACTGTTTGTTCATTTTCATTTGTTTCCAGAAATTTTTTGATATCTTCTCTTATCTCATTATTGACCCATTCATTGTTTAATAGTGTACTGTTCAGTCTCCATGAGTTTGCAAGTTTTTGTAGTTTCTCTTTGAGATTGATTTCCAGCTTCAAGCCCTTGTGGTTCAAAAAAAAGCTTGGTATTATTTCAATTTTCCTGAATTTGCTGAGGTTTGCTTTTTGTCCTATCATGTGGTCTATCTTTGAAAAAGTTCCATGTGCATTTGAAAAGAATGTGTATTTTTCTTCTTTGGGATGTAAGGTTCTATACATGTCAGTTAAGTCCATTTGATTCACTGCATCATTCAGCTCCACAATATCCTTGTTGTTTTGTTTGGAAGGTCTGTCCATTTTTGACAGGGGGTGTTAAAATCCCCTACTATAAGTTAGTTGCTGTTTATATCTTTTTTGAAGTCATCCAAGATTTTCCTTGTATACTTGGGTCCTCCTATGTTGGGTGCATATAAGTTTACAATGTTTATGTCTTCTTGATAGATTCTTCCTTTAAGTATTATAAAGTGTCCTCTGGGTCTCTTTTTACGGCCTTTGTTTTGAAATCTATTTTGTCTGATGTAAGTATTGCTACCCCTGCTTTCTTCTCTTGCCCATTTTCCTGGAATATATTTTTTCCATCCCTTTACTTTCAATGTGTGTAGGTCTTTTGCCCTGAGGTGGGTCTTTTGTAGGCAGCATCTGTGTGGGTCCTGTTTTCTTATCCATTCAGCTCTCCTGTGTCTTTTGATGGGGGCATTTAGTCCATTTACATTGAGAGTTATTACTGATAGAAAGCTATTCTTTTTTTCTCTTTGTACCTGTGTTTTTCTTTTTCTCACTCTTTTTCTTCATCTTCTTATACCAATCCCTTTAGCATATCATGTAGTGCTGGTTTGGTGGAGACGTATTCTTTTAACCTTCTTTTGTCTGGGAAACTCCTTATTTCCCCTTCTATTTTAATTGAGAGCCTTGCTGTGTAGAGCAGCTTTGGTTGTAGGCCCTTGCTTTTCATTACTTGGAATATTTGTTGCCATTCCCTTCTGGTTTGTAGTGTTTCTGTTGAGAAGTCAGCTCCTAGGCTTTTCGGGGCTCCCTTGTATGTTACTCCCTGTTTCTCCCTTACTGCCTTGAGTATTCTCTCTTTGTCTTTGATATTTGCCATTTTAATGATGATGTGTCTTGGAGTGGGCCTCCTTGGGTCCCTCTTGAATGGGGCACTCTGTGCTTCCTGGATTCATGAAACCTTTTCTCTCATCAAATTGGGGAAATTTTCCATCATTACTTTTTCAAAGAGGTTCTATATTCCTTGCTTCTCTTCTTCTCCTTCTGGTATCTCTATTATGCGGATATTATTGCTTTTCAGGTTGTCCTGCATTTCCTTAAATGTCTCTTTATTCTTTTTGAGACTTTTTTCCATTTCTTGTTCTTTCTTGGAGCTTTTTTCTACCTTATCCTCCATCTCACTGATTTGATCCTCTGCTTCATATAGCCTGCTTTTGATTCCTTTTACTGTGTTCTTCAGTTCAGAGATGATATTCTTAATATCCTTTGTGTCTTCTTGATAGTGTCTATGTCCTTTTCCAGGTTGAGGTAGCTTGCTGTACGATCCTGATAGTTTCTCTGCGGTTTCTCATAGTTCTCTTTGAGCTGTCTGAGCTCATTCAGCTTCCTTAGAGCCATTGTTTTGAATGCGCTATCTGAATTCCTTGCCTCTATTTCATTTAGCTGTCTCTGTGGGGATTCCTCCTTTCCCCTCATATGGGGGGAACTTCTTTGTCCCATTTTTGTGAGAGTCTTTTGTTTGTTTGTTTGTTTGTTTGTTTTGCTACTGCTTCAATTGATCAGTCTAGATTTCCTGACTTTGTGGATTAAACTTCTATGGTAGTAGGCGGGTCTTTTTAGTTATTTATTTTTTTCTTTAGTTTCCGTTCTGGGTCTGCCTTTCATGATGTCAGTTGTTGACCCTATCTGACCTTGGTTCTTTGTTTGAGGCTTCCAGGAATCTTCTGTCTGTGTCTGACTCCTGTCATGTGTTTGCCAATCTGGTCACTCTATCCTGATCTGTCAGACTTAGGCACCACAGGGTGGTGCAGTGCCTCTTGATGGTTGGGACTATTGTGCCCTTACAGGCTGCTGTCACTCAGGAGAGTAGTCCACCTGAGCCAGATGGAGATCGTGGACTGGGGAAAAATCAGCACCGGGACTCCCCAATGCCTCTGTCTCCAATCTCTCCTCTAGGGTCTTTGGGCAGCTCTGTGACCCCTTCAGCCAGGGATCCACTATTTCTGCGGATTGCTCTGTACTCTCATGCCCGCTTACTTGAGCGCACTCTCTGGCCGGGCAAGCGCCCTCCCTTGGCCCAGCTGGCATACCTGCTGGACTTTGCGCGCTTGCCTGCTGCCTCTGCACGCGCCCCAGCACTGGTCAGTTTAGGGTCTTCTATTGTGTGCTTGCCCCGCTCTTGGCTCTTTGGGCGCATGGCCTGCCTGTGCACAGTGGAGACTACAGAAAGAAGAAGGAGTCAGCTCCAGGACTCTCCGGTTAATCCTGTCTCCAATCTCTCCCTAAGGGTCTCTGAGCAGCTCTGTAACCCCTTTGGCTGGGGATGCACTATTTCTGTGGACCATGCTGATCGCACATCTTCCAGCTCCCACACCTGCTTCTGCCTCTTTGGGGGTGTGGCCTGCCTGTGCAAATGGGGACTATGGAATGGGGAGGGACTCTGCTTCGGGGATCTCAGATAATCCTCAACCCCTCCCCTCCGTCTCTAGTCTCTCCTCAAGGGCCTCTATGCAGCTGTGTGACCCCTTTGGACAGGGATCCTGTATTTCTTCCAGCCAGTCTGCACTCAGCTCCTAGTCCACATGTGTACAAGCTGTGTGCTGAGCACGCAAAAGGCAGGTTAATTGATTCTCTTATGCCTGCACGAGGTGGTAGCTGCAGAGTGGGAGGTGAGTTATGACCAGGGCTCTGCTGGCCACCATCTCTGTTCTCTTAACAAAGTTTTCCTCGCCAATCTTTCCTCAGGCACCAGCCCACTCTCCTCCCGCCTCTACCCAGAGATCAAGGAAGGTGGCTGCCACTGCAAATTTTTCTGTTGGCCCTTTAAATGTCTCTTTGCATCTCCAGCCACCTGTTTCTGGCAGAGAGCACCCCTAAGCTTTTCTGGGTTGCATTTTGTCTGTGTGTTTTCCTAGTTTCAGTTGCTCTAGTCTAGGGGTCCCTATTTATGGTTCAGACCCTGTTCTTCCCAGGGGGATCCAACTGGCCATTTCAATGTCCTTCTGGTGCTAGTGCCCATGGCCGCCCAGCCCACCCTCTGGCGCCTCTACTGCACTTCTTACCAGTTGGGATGTGTGAAAGTTGATTCCACTGTCTGTCTGCAGCTCCAAGGCTCCTCTCCCTCTATTGTTCCATTGTTTTCCAGATGATTTCTCCACCATTTAGTTGCAATTCCAGTTTGGTCTTGGGAGGAGGTCAGTGTGACTCCCATTCACTCCTCTGCCATTTTTCCTCTCCTATTTCTGTATTTTTCTTTTTTGTGTCCTCACCTGGTCTTGGAATTAGGATAATACTAGCCTTGAAAAAGAATTTGGAAGTCTTCCTTCTTGAATTTTTTGGAATAGTTTGAGAAAGATAGTTGTTCATTCTTCTTTGAATGATTGGTAAAATTCTCCTGTGAAGCCATCTGGTCCAGGGCTTCTGTGTGCCAGGAGTTTTTTGATTACTACTTCAATTTCACTAGTTGTTATCGGACTATTCTAGTTTTCTGCTTCTTCCTGATTCAGTTTTGGAAAATTATATGTTTCTAGAAATTTATCCACTTTGTACAGGTTGTACATAGAATATACTTGTACATAGTAACTCCTTACAATCCTTTATACTTCTGTGATATCAGTTGTTACTTCTCCCCTTTCATTACTAATTTTATTTATTTTGTACCTCTCTCTTTTCTTCTTGATTAGTTTGGTTAACATTTTGTCAATTTTGTTTACCTTTTCAAAGAACTGGTGTCTGGATTAATTGATCTTTTGATTTTTCTTTTTTTTAGTCTCTATGTCATTTCTGCTCTGATCTTGATTCTTTCATCCCTTCTACATGATCTGAGATTTTGTTGTTCTTGTTCTAGCTTTTTTAGATGCAGGGTTAGGTTGTTTATTTGAGATTTTTCTATCTTCTTTAGGTAGGCCTGTATTGCTATGGACTTTCCTCTCATGACTGCCTTTGCTGTGTCCCATAGATTTTGTGTTGTAATGTGTTCATTTTCATTTGTTTCCAGGTATTTTTGGTTTCTTCCTTGATCTCATTGTTAACCCATTCATTATTTAATAAAATGTTATTTAGTCTCCACGTATTTTAGTGTTTTCAGGTTTTTTCCTTGATTTCTAGTTTCAGGCCATTGTGATTAGAGAAAATGCTTGATATGATTTCAATTTTCTTCAATTTGTTAAGGCTTATTTTGTGTCCTTACCATGTAGTCTGTGTTTGATAATGATCCATGTGCATTTGGGAAAAATGTATATTTTGCTTCTTGGGGTGAAATGTGCTGTAGATATCAATTAAACTATTTGGTCTAGAGTGTCATTTGATGCCATTATATCCTGTTGATTTTTTGCTGGAAAATCTGTTCATTGTATGATGGCATTACTGTTGATCTCTTTCTTAAAGTCTTCCAAGATTTTCTTTATATATCTGGGTGTTCCTATATTGGGTACATATATGTTTACAAGGGTTATACTTCTGTTGGACTGAACCCTTAAGTATTATGTAGTGTCTTTCTTTGTCTCTTAATATGGCCTTTATTTGGAAGTCTATTTTGTCAGAGGGAGGTGAAGCTACCCCAGCTTTTTAAATGTATTTTGAATATTTATTTATATATTAATTATTATTTTTTTAATTTAATATTTATTGTATTTTTTTCCTGTTACCATTTAGTTCCCTTAAACCCCACTCACCTCAGCAATCACTACACTGTTGTCCATGGGCATGAGTACTTTTTCTTTTTTTGCTCAATTCCTCCATCTCCTAACTGCCCCCACCTGCTATCATCCTGCTCTCCATCTCATAGATCTCATAGTCTGTCCCCATTTTCCGTGTTAGTTCAGTTTGTTCATTAGATTTGACATATGAGTGAAATCATATGGTATTTGGCTTTCTCTGACTGGCTAATTTCACTTAACCTAATGTTCTCCAGGTTCATCCATACTGTTGCAAAATTTTCATCTTTTTCTTTCAGCCAAGTAGTATTCCATTGTGTATATGACCCATGGTTGTTTTATCCACTTATCTACTGATGGACACTTAGGTTGCTTCCATATCTTGGCAACTGTAAATAATGCTGCAATGAACATAGGGGTACTCATGTTCTTTTGAATTGGTGTTTTGGGTTTCTTCAGGTATATTATCAGAAGTGGGAATGCTGGGTCAAAAAGTAGATCCATTTTTAATTTTTTGAGGTATTTCCATACTACTTTCCATAGTGGTGACACCAATCTATATTCTCACCAACAGGGCAAAAGAGTTCCCCTTTCTCCACATCCTCGCTGGCACTTGTTTGACAATTTATTGTTGATAGCCATTTGACAGGTGTGAGATGATACATCATCATGGTTTTATTTTGCATTTCTCTGATGGTTAGTGACATTGAGTATATTTTCATAGATCTATAGGCCATCTATATGTCCTCTTTGGAGAAGTCTCTATTTGTGTCTTCTGCCATTTTGTAAATTTCTTTTTTGTTTTGGTGTTGAGTTTTGTAAGTTCTTTATAAGTTTTGGATAGTAACTCCTTATTAGATGTATTGGTGAATATGTTCTCCCATTCTGTGGGTTGTCTCTTGTTTTCTTGATGTTTTCATTCTCTGTGCAAAAACTTTTTAATTTGATGCAGTCCCATTTGTTTTTTTCTTTTCTTTCCCTTGCCTAGAAAAATATATCTGATAAAATATTGCTACAAGCAATGTCCAAGATTTTGCTGCCTATGGTTACTTCTAGGATTTCTATGGTTTCATGTCTAACATTTAAGTGTTTGATCCAGTTTGAATTTATTCTTGTGTAAAAAGGTGGCCTAGTTTCATTTTTCTCCACACATCTATCCCATTTTCCCAGCACCACTTATTGAATAAACTATCTTTAGCCCATTGTATATGCTTGCTCCTTCTGTCAAATATTAATTGACTGTAAAGGTGTGGGTTTATTTCTGGGCTCTCCATTCTGTTCTTTTGATCTATGTGTATGTTTTTATGCCAGTACCAGGCTGTTTTGATTACTATGGCCTTATAGTATAGTTTGATATTGAGTAGTTTGATTCCTCTAACTTCATTCTTTTTTCTCAGGATTGCTGTTACTATGCAGTGCCTTTTGTGGTTCCATATAAATTTTTGAAACATTTGCTCTTGTTCTGTGAAATATGTTATTGGAATCTTGATAGGAATGGCATTGGATCTATAGATTGCTTTTGGTAGTATGAACATTTTAATGATGTTAATCCTTCCTATCCATGAACATAGTATGTGCTTCTGCTTATTTGTATCTTCAATTTCTTTCTTCAGTGTCTTAGAATTTTCCAATTACAGATCTTTTACATCCTTGGTTAGGTTTATTCCTAGGCATTTTATTCTTTTTGTAGCAATTGTGAATGGGATTGTTTTCTTAATTCCCCATTTTGTTAGTTTGTTATTGGCATATAAAAATGCAACTGATTTCTGGATATTAATTTTGTATCCTGTTACTTTGCTGACTTCATTTACCAGTTGTAGTAGTTCCTTGGTGAAATCTTTGGGGTTCCCTATGTACAGTATAATGCCATCTATGAATAAAGAGAGTTTTACTTCCTTTCCAATTTGGATGCCTTTATTTCTTCTTCTTGACTGATTGCTATGGCTAGGACTTCCAGTACTATGTTGAATAAGTGAGGTGGAAGCAGAAATCCTTGTCTTATTCCTGATCTTAAGAGGAATGCTTATAGTTTTTGCCTGTTGAGGATGACACTGGCAGTGGGTTTGTCATATATGGTCTTTATTATGTTTAAGTATGTTCCCTCTAATGCTACTTTGCTGAGTGTTTTTTATCATAAATGGGTGCTGGATTTTACCAAATGCTTTTTCTACATTTATTTATATGATCGTGTGGTTTTATCCTTCATTTTGTTTTTGTGGTGAATTACATTTATTGATTTGGGAATGTTGTACCAACCTTCCATTCCTGGAATAAATCCCACTTGATCATGTGTATCATCTTTTAGAGGTATTGCTGTGTTCAGTTTGCTAATATTTTGTTGAGGATTTTAGCATCTATTGGCCTATAATTTTCTTCATTTATAGTGTCTTTATCTGGTTTTGGAATTAGGATAATGCTGGACTCATAAGATGAGTTTGGGAGCCTTCCCTCCTCTTGAATTTTATGAAATAGATTGAGAAGAAGAGGTGTTAGTTTTTCTTGGACTGTTCGATAAAACTCCCCTGTGAAGCCATTTGGTCTTGGGCTTTTGTTTCTTGGGAGTTTTTAATTACTGCTTCAATTTCAGTTGGTGTAATCTGTACATTCAGGTTTTCTGCATCTTCCTGATTCACTTTTGGAAGACTGTATGTTTCTATAAATTTATCCATTTTGTCCAGGTTGTCCAGTTTTGGGCATATAGTTGTTCATAATATTTTCTTACAATCTTTTGCATTTCTTTGGTGTCAGTTGTTATTTTCCCTTTTTAATTTCTGATTTTATTTATTTAGGTCCTCTCTCTTTTTTTCTTGATGAATCTGGTTAAATGTTTATCAATCTTGTTTATCTTTTCAAAGAATCAGCTGTTGGATTCATTGATTTTTGTATTGTTTTTTACACTCTATTTTGTTTAATTCTACTCACTTTGGGCTTTGTTTATTGTTCAAGTTTCTAAGTGTAAATTTAAATTTTTTATTTGCACTTTTTTTGTTTGTTTTTTGAAATAAGCCTGTAATTCTATGATTTTACCTTTTAGGATTGCTTTCCCTGTGGCCCACATTTTGTTTTTCGGGGTTTTTGTTTTGCGCTGCCCCCCACCCCCCCCAACTTAGTTCATGTCCATGGGTCACACATATAAGTTCTTTGGCTTCTCCATTTCCTATACTACTCTTAACTTTCCCCTGTCTATTTTGTACCTACTATTTATGCTTCTTATTCTCTGTACCTTTTCCCCCACTCTCCCCCCACCCTCCCCTCTGATCTCCGTTGTGATTCTGATCTGTGATTCTGTTTCTGTTCTAGTTATTTGTTTAGTTAGTTGGGTTTTTTTTTTTAGGTTCAGCTGTTGACAGTTGTGAGTTTGTTATCATTTTACTCTTCATAGTTTCTGATCTTCATCTTTTTCTTAAATAAGTCCCTTTAACATTTCATGTAATACGGGCTTAGTGATGATGAACTCCCTTAACTTGACTTTATCTGGGGAGCACTTCATCTGCCCTTCCATTCCAAATGATAGCTTTGCTGGATAGAGTAATCTTGGACGTAGGTCCTTGTCTTTCATGACTTTGGATACTTCTTTCCAGCCCCTTCCTGCCTGCAAGGTTTCTTTTGAGAAGTCAGCTGACAGTCTTATGGGAACTCCTTTGTAGGTAACTGTCTCCTTTTCTCTTGCTGCTTTTAAGATTCTCTCCTTATCTTTAATTTTGGGTAATATAATTATGATATGCTTTGGTATGTGCTTCCTTGGATCCAACATCTTTGGGACTCTGAGCTTCCTGGATCTCTTGGAATTCTAGGAGATTTTCCTGGAATTTCTTTTGCCAGACTGGGGAAATTCGCCTTCACTATTTTTTCAAATAAGTTTTTAATTATTGCTCTTCCTTTTCTTCTGGTGCCCCTGTGATTTAGATGTTGGAATGTTTAAAGTTGTCCCAGAGGTTACTAAGCCTCCCCTTATTTTTGAAAATTCTTTCTTCATTCTGTTCTGGTTGAATGTTTATCTCTTCCTTCTGCCCCAAATCATTGATTTGAGTCCCCGTCTCCTTCCCTTTACTGTTGGTTCCCTGTATATACATCTTTATTTCACTTTGCATAGCCTTCACTTTTTCCTCCATTTTGTAACCATACTCAACCAATTCTGTGAGCATCCTCATTTACTAGTGTTTTGAAGTCTGCATTTGATAGGTTGGCTATCTCTTCATTACTTAGTTCTAGTTTTGGAGTTTTGATCTGTTTTTCATTTGGGTCATATTTCTTTGTCTTAGCCTGCCTGTTATGTTGGAAGGGGTGAAGCCTTAGGTATTCACCAGGGCAGGGCAACCCAGGTTGCTGCACTGTGACACTGTATGTAGGGGAGGGATCTGAGAGGGAACGATGCTGCTTGCTTGGCTCCTGCCCATCTTTCAGTCACTTCCCCCACTACCACAAGCAAATTGGGCCCTTCTAGTGGTGATTCCCAGGTAGGTGGGTTTGTATATGTTCTAGGACCCTGTGGGTCTCTCCAACGAAATCTCTCATGAGTTTCTCCCCCTTCCACAGGTTTTTATAGCCAGAGGTTTTAAGGCTTTCTTTTCCCACACTGGACCCCTGGATTGTGTGGTCTGTCTTGCTCTCCAGCTGTTCCTCACTGTTTATCTGCATGCAAATGTGGGACTGCCCAGACCACCAGCCACTGCCTCACCTGCCTGGTCTTCCAGCCGCTGCCTTGCAACCTGTCCTCTCCACCTCAGCTGCCTTTCTCCAACCCTCCTACTGGTCTGGAAGAATGTTCCTTTTTTAGCTCCTTGGTTGTCAAACTCCATACTGTTTGATTTTCTGGCAGTTTGGTTATTTTTTGTTTTTAAATTTATTGTCCTTCTTTTGGTTGTGTGAGGAGACAAAGTGTATCTACCTACGCTTCAATCTTAGGTGGAAGTCTCCCTGTTGCCCACATTTTAGATTGTTATTTTCTCATTTTGATTTATTTCAAGGTATCTTTTGATTTCTTCCTTGATCTCACCATTGGCCCATTAATTGTTTAATAACATGTTATTTAACTGCTGTGTGTATTTTTCAGTGTTCCTCTTGTGATTGATTTCTAATTTCATAGCATTGTGATCAGAGAAAATGCTACGTATGATTTCAATTTTCTTAAATTTATTGAGACTTGTTTTGTATCTTAACATGTGGTCTATCCTAGAAAATATTCCATGTACCCTTGAAAATTATGTATATTCTGCTGCTTTAGGGTGAAATGCTCTGAAGATATCAGTTAAATCAATTTGATCTAGTGTGTCAGTTAAGGATGCTGCCACCCTGTTGATTTTCTGTCTAGGAGATCTATCCATTGAAGTCAAAGGGGTATGAATATCCCCAACTATGACTGTATTTCTGTCAATTTCTTCCTTTATGTCCATCAATATTTGCTTCACATATTTAGGTGCTCCCGTGTTGGGTGTGCAAATGTTTACGGGGGATTATGTCCTCTTGTTGGATTGTTCCTTTTATCATTATGTAGTGTCCTTTGTCTCAGTATAGCCATGGTTTTAAAGTCTATTTTGTCAGGTATAAGTACTGCTACCCTGGTGTTTTTTCCCTTCTGTTTGCATGAATTATTTTTTCCATCCCTTACTTTTAGTCTGTGTGTATCTTTCTATCTGGAATGGGTCTCTTGGAGGCATCTATGGGTCTAGTTTTCTTATCCATTCAGGTACCCTATGTCTTTTGGTGGGAGTATTGAAGACATCTAAATTTAAAGTGATTTTCGATAGATAAACATTTAGTGCCATTTTATTGTTCAACTATTTTCCTCATTTTTTCTCTTTTTTTCTTTTTCTTCTTCTTAAAGCAAGTCCTTTATTTTGTTGCAGTGCCAGTTTGGTGTTATGAAACTCTTTTCACTTTTTCTTGTCTGGGAAGCTCCTTAAGTCTCCTTCATTTTTGAATGATAGTGTTGCTGGGTAAAGTAGCCTTGGTTGTAGGTCCTTGCTTTTCATCTCTTGAATGTTTCATGCCACTCCCTTCTGGCCTAAAATGTTTCTGTTGAGAAATCTGATGAGACTCTAATTGATGTTCCCTTGTATGTAACTACTTCCTTTTCTCTTGTGGCTTTTAGGATTTTCTCATGGCCTTTAAGTCTTGTTATTTTAATTTTTATGTGTCTTCGTATAGGCCTCTTTGAGTCCAACTTGTTTGGAACTCTCTGAGATTTCTGGACATATGTCCTTTGCCGTCACCTGATTAGGAAATTTTTTCATCATCATTTCTTCAAATAGGTTATCAATCCCTTGCTCACTCTCTTCTTCTTTGGATAGTCCCATGATGCTGATTTTGTTTCACTTCTTGTTGTCCAAAATGTTTCTTAAGCTCTCATTTTTAAAATTATTTTTTCTTTTTTGCTGCTCTGCCTGAGTGTTTTGTTCTACCTTGTCTTTCAAATCAGTGATTCAATTTTCTGTTTCATCTAACTTACTGTTTATTCCTTCTAGCATACTATTTATTTCTGATATTGCATTCTTTCTTTCTAACTCGTCCTTTTTTATGGTTTCTATGTCTTTTTTTCATGCTATTGAGTATCTTTACAATCATTATTCTAAATTCTCTGTCTGATAGATTGCTTGCTTCCATTTCATCTAGCTGTTCTTCTGTAGAATCCTTCAACTCTTTCATTTGGGGTTTGTTTCTTTGTCCTCCCATTTTGGCTGCTTCTTGTATTTGTTTTTATGTATTAGGTAGATCTGCAAAGACTCTGGTGAAGGATATTATCAGATGCTGCTTGTGACTGGCTCTGGTCAACTGTTTGTAGTGATCAGTGATCCACAGCATATGGCTCACTCTGCTGTACCTGTATGTGTGCAGAAAGAACCAGGCTGTGCACTGATGCTGGCTATTATTAGCACTGGGCCCTGGGAAGGGTCAGCTGAATCACTTGGAGAGGAGTGATCTGCCTGAGAAAGATGTCCTCTCCAGTATGAGGAATGGCATAGCACAGGGATCATGGTGGTTCTTCCTTCAGTTCTTTGCCCAGAGCCACCAGCCCTGGACTCTCTTCACATGTCTCTAGTCCAGTCTACCCACCCTCTGCTGGAGCTCCCTGGCAGATGGAAATCCTCTTGCTTTTCACAGCTGGATATTATCTGTGTTCCTTTCCACCTAGATGCTATAGGCTTGGGATTCCAGCATGGGGTTTAGACCCCACACTTCTCAGTGGGAACTTGCCAGCCACTGAAATATCCCTCCAGAATTGCAGCTGTTGCCCATGGGACCCCAGCCAGTCCTCTTGTGCCTCTTCCACACTCCCTACCAGTCTTTTGTGGTGAAGTGGTTTCTTCTGCCTGTCTGTCATTAAAAAGCTTCTTTCCAGCTAGTGTTCAGTTGGTTATTCAGGATACTTTCTCTAGAATTTAATTCTAATTCCAGTTTGGTCCTGGGAGGAGGTTAGTGTAGCTTCCCCCTGTTCTTCTGCCATCTTAATCCTTCACTACCACAGCTTTTCTTTGGTTCCAATTTGCATGGAATCTTTTTTTTCCATCCATTCACTTTCAGCCTGTGCAAATTTTTTGTTCTAAGGTGGGTCTCTTGTAGAGAGCATATATTTGGGTTATGTTGTCCTATCCATTCAGCTACCCTACATTTTTTGATTGGAGCATTTAATCCATTTACATTTAAGGTTAATATTGATAGGTACTGATTCACTGCCTTTTTTCCCTTTATACCTGTGTTCCTCTCTCTCTCTACTTCTTCTTATAGTAATCCTTTCAGCATCTCTTGCAATGCTGGTTTTGTGGAAATGTACACCTTAATATTTTTCTTTTTTGATCTGGGAATATCTTTCTTTCACTTTCCATTTTAAATGAGAGTCTTGCTGGATAGTGTAGTCTTGGTTGCAGGTCATTTCTGTTCATTACTTGGAATATTTCATGCCATTTTTTTTTCTAGCCTGTATTGTTTCTGTTGAGAAATCAGCTGACAGTCTTATTGGAGTTCCCTTGTGCCTAACTACCATATTTTGCCATGTATAATGTGCACCCATGTTTTTTTTTGGCCCAAACATTCAGGAAAGAAATCTTTTATTTTAATTTTTAATTCAATTGTTTTACATATTTATATTTAGAAACAAAATTGATTATTGTATTCCAGGGTATTATTTTGCATACAGATATTGTTGTTGCTTTCTAGAGTTACACTTTTAATGCAAAAACATAAGTAAAAGAATTAAAAACATTTATATAGATACAGAATTAGTACTACCCATGTATAATGTGCATCCTTATTTTTCTCTCATGAATTTGTACAAAGAAGTGCTCATCATACATGGCATAATATGGTAATTATTTCTCTCTTGCTGCCTTTAAGGTTCTCTCCTTGTCTTTAAAATTTGCCATTTTAATTGTGATGTGTCTTGATGTAAGACTCTGGATTCATCTTGTCTGGGACTCTGTGCTTTGTGAACTTGTGTGACTTTTTCCTTCACCAAGTTATGGAAGTTTTCTGTTGTTATTTCTGCAAACAAGTTTTCTATCCCTTCCTCCCTTTCTTCTCTTTCTGGCTTCCCTTTGATGAGAATATTACATATCACGTTGTCCCTGAACTCTCTTAAACTCTCCTCAACTCTCCTCATTCTCTTGAAGTCTTTTTTCCATTTTGCTACTTTTAGTTTTTTTCCTACCTTGTTTTCCAAATCACTGATTTGATCCTCTGCTTCTATTTGCCTGCTTTTAATTCCTTCTAATGTATTCTTCATTTCAGTAATTGCATTATTCATTTCCGTCTGGTTTTTATTCACAGTTTCTATGTTCTTTTTCATGCTGATATAGTTTTCACTAAGTTCGTTGTTGTTCTAAGTTCCTTGAGCATCCTTATAACAGTTACTTTGAACTCAATGTCTGATTGTTTGTTTGCCTGTTTCATTTAGCTCTTTTTCCTGGGGATTTCTCCTTTTCTTTTGATTGGGGGTTGCTTTTTTGTCTCCCCATTTTTGCTGTCTCTTTTTGTCAGTTTCTTTGTTTTAGATAGATCTTCTTTGACTCCCTGTCTTTTGGGGTAGCCTTATTGTGTAGGAGTCCTTTGGGTTTCAGTGGTGCAAACTCCTTGATCTGATCTGGATGCTCTGGAAATCTTCTTTGTGTGGATTATGTGTGCTTTCCTGTTGTATTTGGGTCCTGGCTGTTTTTGGTTTGTTTGTTTGTGGGGACTCCTCTCTGACTGACTGAAAGGCTCAACCCTACCATGTCTTGTATGCTGTTGTAAAGACACTGGCAGAACAAAGCAAAACAATAGGAAAAAAGTGAAACCAGAAAAAAGTGAAAAAGTGAAAAGGGGTGTGTCAGAAAAAAATCCAAATTATTCCCAGATCTGCCTCTGTCTGCTTCCTCCTGCTGGCCTGCTGTCATCCTTAGACTAGTTGTAAACCCAACTGTTTCTGAGAGGGTTTCTGGTGGGATTGAAGGGGTGGGACTTCTGGACTTCCTGTGGCAGGTGCATTTCGCACTTCAGGGAAGATGGTTGGTGTCTTCTTCCACCCCTGAGCCACTGGTCTGAGTTTCTTAGGGATTACTTCCCTATAGTCAGCAGGGTTGGGTAGGCTGTTGGGTGGGACCCCCAGAGTCCAGGTTTTGGGTCTGCTGGTAACTGGGAGGGTGTTTCTATGGCTGTCCCATGAGGGGGAAATGCCAGTCTGATTCTCAGGAGAGTATATGGCATAGCTGTGCCCTACAGCCAGTCTCTGACACCACTGAGTCTGCTATTGTCTTCTCAGCAGGGGTTAAGATGCAGGATAGGAGAAAGGAAAGAATAAAAGTAAAAGAACCCACACAAAACAAAACAAAAAAAATGAACAAACGACAAAGAACTGGAAAAAAAAATAATTCAGGGTCGACAGAGCAGGATTGCAGAGTAAGGGTGGGGCAAGTGATATCCTACAGGGCTGGCAATTCCTTTCCCCCTGGGAGGGGCTTGCTCTTCTTAAGCAAGGTGGGTGCTGAGGAATCCAAGTATATCTTGGCACAAAAGCCTCACAGTTGCTCTCTCATGTCGCTCCCCAGTACCTCCCATATTAGACTCTCCTTGTGAGACTGTTGTCCATGCTGCCTTCCCTTTGCTGGGGCCCAAGGTGAGTGGTTGCAAACATAAGACCTGTGCTTTGGCTCCTTTAAGAATTAAGAAAGAGAAAAGAATAATGTCTTTGTCTCCTGCAGGTCTCATCTCTCCACAGTAGAGATAAACCCTGAATACTTTCACCATTAGGTTCTATGTGGTCTGCCAATCCTGGCTTTGGCACTCTGTGCTTGGAAGCCTGATTTGTACTCCCCACTTCTCTTCTTTCAAGGGGAAGCTCCTACAGCTGTGCCGCTGCCTTGGCACACTGCCTTTGTAAACACGTCAGCTCCTTTAATGACCTTACCCCTCCTACTGGTTGTGGTGTTTTCTGTTTTCCCCATCCTTAATTAAAAGCCTCTTTTTCAGGTAGTCCTTGGTTTATTTCAGGTGTCTAGTCCTCTCAGTTTTATTTCCAATTTGGTTCTGGGAGGAGGTGTGCTATATATCCTTCTACTCTGCTGCCATCTTTTTTCCCTCTCCTTTTTGTAATGAGCACATTACAAAAAATAACATTTTCTAGTTAGCTGGAGAATTAAATCAGAGCTAAAATTTTTGTGCTGATTTCTTCAGAAATAACTCTGTGTGACTCCATTTATTTTAATGACATCCTTTTGGCATTGGCAGTGGTAGTTCAGTTCCTCTTTTTTTTATCTTCTGGACACTTTCCATCAGTGGGGGGGTGAACATAATAAGCTTGTTCCCACTTCTTATGATGAGATTCTGCCTTGGAAGATTTCCTTCCTTTTACTTTTCACAGCTACTTTTATTTCAAAGTGCCAGTCCTTGTTAGATTGGCATGATTGTTCCTTAACCCAAACATAACTAAATACTCTCCCTAGCTAGAAGATGTGGCTGAGAAAGCCATTAATGACCTCTCTTTTGCTTTGGTCCTAATCCTAAATTTTCTTGACAAGCTCCAAGATACACAAACTGAGTTTTTGCACATGTGAATTTTGGAAGCTTAGTCCCTGAGCTAAGAGATTTTCTGGGTTGTTCTTTTTGAAATGTAATGCTAAACTGTCATTTTTTTTTTAAAAAATGAAGTTTGGATAAAGATGTAAGCTTTATAAATATGATGCCAACTAACATTTGGACCTCCACGTATGTTTGCTCTATTTATGAATAACTCCTTCCACCCATCACCTACCTCTAATTAATTTCTTTATTTTCATAATTATCTTTTAAGTCTTAAATATTATGTATTTCTATAAGCTTTCTTTTATTACCATAACTGGCTTAATTCTCCTGGATATGAGCGCACATTATAAATTCTACTTCCCCTGTCAGACGTTCATAAGATTCTATTATAACTGCCTATTTAATTGTTGGTCTCTTTCTGAGTGGTTGATTTTTGTGTAGCAACGCCTTCTATAGTACTAGGTGCATACTGGATACTCAATATACTTGAATGAATGAATAAATGAATGTATGAATCAGATACTAAAGTTTTTAAAATGTTGTTTTTACCAAACACCTAGGTAGTCTGTGTCATATTGATCCATTTCAACTGAGCTTTGTGCCAATGCTCTTATATTAGGGTTGTCTCCAAGTCTTTGCTCTGGGGCCATATTGTTTATTGTTATATCCCTAATGCCTCTGACTATACCTGAAGCTTAATTAGTACTCAATAGATGGTTTTAAAATGTTGAGTAACTGGTAACAAAGGAATAACATCTATTTATTATAGTGCTTTATCAATTACAAAGTACTTTCAAAATATTTTCTCTTTTTAAATATTTTGCCTAAGGTCACACAATTAGCAGGTATTGAAGGCAGGTTGTGACCCATGCTTTTTTTCTATTAGGCCAGGATGCTTTGTCTAAAAATAAGGTGCTCTGGCAGGAGATCAAAGGGGTCCCTTTGTTCTACCAAAATGCTTCCTTCTTGTGTATCACATTTTCACCAGTGTCAGACATATTCTGATGCCATATTTATTGAGTTAAAATGTCCATACCCTTGTCTTTTGTGGAATGATTTATTACTTAGAACAAGTACATTAAAAAAATCAGGCCCTTCTGAAATAATTTTATTCTAAAAGGTTGCCAAAGACATGGATTATGAAAACCCAAAGATGATTGCAGCTGGACATATCTATGAAATGACAATTTCAGTATTTGATGACCTACCTCCTTCCCATACAGGTAAGCTTGATAAACTTTTCAAGGAACATTAAGTAAGGCACTTTAGACTCTTCAGTTCAATTTTTAAAATGTAAAGATTCATTATTTCTGGGACAGTTTTCTTAAGTTAGGCAAAAAAAGGAAAGAGGGTAGACTCATGTTGGAAGTTATAATTAGATCCTGGAAGTTTTTTTTCACCTGCTAGCATCACTTTCAGCGATACAGTTTGTTAAACACAGCTCTGCTAGAGATCTTTGGTACAGAATGTGGCAGAGGATGTGTAAAGCCCACCATTTATGCTTGACACCTAAATGACTTTATGTCTAGTATCTTAGTCTATTTAGGCTGCTATAACAAAACACTCTAAATGAAATGACTTATAAACAATAAAAATTTATTTCTCAGAGTCTGGAGGTGGGGGATGCTAGCAGATCGCGTGTCTGGGAAAATCCACTTCTGAGGTCATAAGTATCTGTCTTCTCACTGTAGCTTCATATAGCGGAAGGCATGGGGGAGTTCCCTGGGGTCTCTTTTATAAGGGCTCTAATCCCATTTTGAGGATTCCACTCTTACTACCTACTTATCTCCCAAAGACCCCACCTTCTAATACAATCACATTGGGGACATAGATTTCAACTTATGAATTTTAGAGGGACACAAATATTCAGTTGGTAATGTTTAGTAATGCCAAACATCTCTTATTTGGAAAGATCCAGATATTGAGTAACATGTAGTATAAAACATACAGGTAATTGGATGCTTTTTTTTTTTGACATTTAATTGGAATTATTTTACACGATATAGGTAGAGCCACTATTAATGCAAACCACTGGGCACTTGCCAAGTTCTGCAGCTCATTACATTTATAAAGGGGCAAATAATGGTCACCTCCTCTGCCATTTGGTCTCCTCATAACTATTGCACCATTTTGGGTTAGGTTGTTTCAGCAAAAATGAGCCTTTGGCGCACTACGATTAAGTCCATCCAGATGGAATGGTCACAGTCTTTTGACATGTGTGGAATTAACAGCCCTGTTTTTTGCTAGTTGTAAAATACCCTAAGGCACAGATATGATTGTGTGCTGTGGATGCAGAGCAGGGTGCTTAGCTAGTGGGTAAACTTAGCCAACCACTTGATACCTGCTTCTCTCTGCTTTTTGTTGTACAAATGAGGACTCACATTGAGTACTCCAAGGGGTCATGTACATGTTCAACTACAGTTTACCACGCTTTAAGAGTAAACTTGTTGCTGTGGAGGTATTTGTGAAAATAAGGATTCACAAAAATTTCTGGATACATCTATTATTGATACCAGGTGTCTATTGTATCGGAAACATGTGGTAATAAGTGATCTAGTTGGTGATTGGCATCAAATACATTCAAGAAGATGTGGGTTTTTGGGTTTTTGGTGTGAACATAGGCTTAGCAGTAAAATATTGATGCTTGGTAAGGGAGAGTCTAGAATAGGAGTGGTGCTTGGGTTTTATCTCTTGTGTCAACTCTGATTTGTTGGTGGTGGTTGCCTGGATCATTGAGTTGAGAAAGATTCTGAGGTTGCATCTGGAAGCAGTGGGAAAGTACTTTGTCATGGACACGAGAGATAAAAGGAAAAAAACCAGATTGGACTCATGAAAATGCAAAACTTTTGTATATCAAAGGACACGGTCAACAAAGTAAAAAAGCAGCCACAGAGAATATTAGCAAGTAGTGTAACTAATAAAGGATTAATCCAGAATATACAGAACTCCAAAAACTCAACAATAAAAAATCTGATTCAAAAATGGGCAAAGAACCCAAAAAGACATTTCTCCAAAGATCTACAAATGGCCAATAAACACAGGAAAAGATGTAAAGGGAACTTAATGCTGAACTTTAAGCAACATATCTAAAATTCTTTAAATCCCCCTTGACTAACAGATATAAGTGTTTTAATGGGGCTAAGTTTACAAATGTGATTTGCAGATTTAAGTGACCCAACTATGTTGAGGAGTGAGGTGCAGAGGACAGGGACACATCATGACAAGCATGCCAGTATCCACAGAAGTGTTCATGTTGTGTTTTCTCTGCTCCCCACTGGTGAAGGTTTTTTTTTGTTTTGTTTTATGTAAAAGCCTGTTACATAGCCTGACTGATCTTTTAGGAAGAAGAATGCTTTTTCTTGTATTTCTTGTTTTCATCCTGCTGGCCTAACTAATCAAATAAAGAATCTGTTCTTCTCACCAAATTTGAGCTTTTCTCTAATACAGAGAGAAAAAAAAAATCACAGTAATAAAACCACACCCTCTCTGGTCCTCACACACTAATATATGCACAACTGCTCATGAAAGGAGCTTTTAACACCGCGGACATGGTTCAATCCATTTTTATAGGCCAGATAATTAGCACAGTTTTGAGTCTTTATGGATGCAATAAAAAAATCATAGTAATAGCAAGTTTGGAAACAACACCTGAATAAGATTTATTGAAGGAAACATGGAGGCTTTCACATAAATCACCTGCCTCCATTGAACAGTGCTTCCTAACCTTTCTTGGTGGTCATGGATACATTTGAGATCCTTATGAAAACTCTAGACCCTGTTCCTAAAAAAAAGTGCACATAATTATAAATCCAAAAATACAAAGAATGCCACTCTTTAGATTCTCTAAAGTGAATGTTTATATATCCCAGTTTAAAATTTGTTTGACACATCTTGCAAAGATTTTACAGAGATATAATATACAAGTGTTCTCCAGAACATGATTTCTGTAAGACAATCCACTAAATAAAAATTTCATGGTCAAATTACTGTAGACAGCAATGCATAACTGGGACATTCAAAATACAGAATGATATATCAGAAACCTTACAAAGTCTTACCAGAAAAAAACATTTTAATCTTTGTTTAGCTAAGCATTTTGCATTTGACATATTAAATATTTCAGAGGAGATATTTTGGGAGAAGTTGGCAGACACAATTAAGTTCAATGCCCACTCCACAACTTACTAGCTGTGTGACCTAGCAAAACACTTGATTCCGAGAACCTCAATTTGTTCATCTGTAAAATGGGGACAGAAAACTACTACTAATGCCTTGCATAGTAAACTATGATTTTATTTTTATTACAAAAAGTTTCTTACTTGCAATTTGCTTGCTTTTACGTTTAATCATCAAATTTCTTCTTTTTGACAACTTTCTAGCTGATTTGAGCCTGTTGGTATAAGATATAGATTCCTTTTCTATGACATACTGTACATAAACATCTGGCAGACATGAGTAAAATATACTATTTTTACTTAACTTTACAATGTAAGAAAACCTTCTTGGACATGATCTCATTTTGCCTTCACACACACATGGTGAAAAGTGGGAGATCGAAACTGATGTTATTCCTTTTTTATTCATGAAGAAACTGGGCCTCTGAGAATTTAAGCTAGTTAAAGACCATACAGCATATGTCAAAGCCGTTCCTTGAACATGCATTTTCTGAGTCTCTTTCCATTTCACCTTCTGAGACATACAGTAGAAGCAGAATGTAGAATGCCGTACACTGGGTTGAGAGTGACATCCAAAGGAACTCTCTAATGGAAGAGATTGTTCTCATAATAAACGCAATAAACTTTCTTTTGTAAAATGTAAAACTATACATTTATATGTGCTATATATGATATATACATACATATTATTATTGTATAAAATATTCTATGGCATGCAGGCATTATATATCTTTGACTAATTGCTTTGGCTAGAATTCACTTGTGTTCCTTAAGAATGCAGAGTCCCAGGACAGAGGTTATTTGGGGCCAGACAGAATCCCATCATAGTTTCATAATCCTCTAACAATCCTGTTCCTGTGGGCACATATAGCTTTTCTGTAGGCTAAAACCACCAGCACAACAATTATTCACTGATAATTTTTTTTATTCACTATTAATTTTACAGTAACTGTGACGATCATTGTACAGATTGCTCCAGCCAATTATTTCAGCCCTGTGTTTAAAGCTGCACACTATTCATTCTCTGTACCGGAAACATCAGGAGGTAAGAGATTCCCCTTCCATGGTGTTGAAGCACAAGGAAACTTCTACCCTATCTCACATGAGTGACCAATGGAAAGATGACCAAACACAAGCAGGTGAGGAAGCTTTATGGGGCTCCAGACCTTCAGAGAATTTGAAAATGACAATAACCTCAGTGTATCATCCTGATAGTTACCCAGAGTTTCCCTTGTGATTTGATATCAGATCTCAGAATTTTGTAATGGAAAAATAAACATGATAATTACTTCATTCCATTTCTCTTCTCTCTTGCCTCTGAATTAGATCCAGTGTAAAGAAGGTAGGGACAATGTGGTCATCACCCATGCAGTTCATATCCTGTGAACATCTGAAGTCAGATTTCAGGTTCAGAGTCAAGATCTGGTCAGGGTTCTTTCTGAGCCATGAGTTAGAAATGAATTAGGACATAGTTACTAACATAAACCAAGGAACATTAGATTTAGAAGCACAGCAGAGATATTGCTTGTATATGGGGGATTCCGGCCTGCAAAGTCCCCCAATTCACTGTGGATGAAAGAGTTGTCCCAGACGCCGTTTGCCTGCCAAGGAAAAGGGAAGGCAATTCTCTCTAAAGGAGAAGGTCCTGAGCCCTCATGCTCAATGGCTTTTATGGAGAGTATTACAAGTGGGGGATAGGTAGTGGGAGTGTATAGGTAGTCTAATTATTTCAGTAATTTAAGCTTACAGAGAATAGGTGATGTTTAAAGAAGACAATGGCAGGAACACACCGAATTGCTTGGGTCAAAGATGAGCAAACATTATGGCGCCAGGTGAGATTTGGGTCACGATCCAGGAATTTTGTAAATTTCCTTCCCGTTCTTGAGCTGGTTATCTGGTACAAGATTAACAGAGCTTGAGGGAGAAACAAAGCACGCTTCACAGAGTGTAATTTACTTCTAGGCCTGCTTTCCTCCGAGGGGCCCTCGGAGTTATTATTGGGTCCTTCTTATGAACTGCATTACCAGTGGTTCAGCCAAGTCATACAGGTCCTCTCCCAGGCCCCAGCTTGCACAGAACTGCAGTCCCAGATACCATTCAAATCAGCCCCCTACACTTGTATCTTGTCAATCCAAGGAAGGAACGTATCCCTTCTTCGTCATCTCTGGATGATGGGTCCTCCAGTCTTAGCTTAAATACTTCAAATTGTGTGCTGAAGTCAAATCATACTTACTCACAAGAGCCACTTACTACATTTTTAAGAACTTTATAATCTAATTATTACTATCATTAAAGTGAAATTATATAAACTTAGTTGCCTAAATTATTTTAAAAACAAAATTAGTAAGCATTCAAAAAACTCAGCACTTCTTAATTATGTCACTGCATTTCACTAGTAACTATACCCTTGAGGTTATTTACATCTATTTGATCTGCTTGGTGAAATTCTGTATATATAATGGTTTGCTACTACACCTCTCTTTCCAACTTAGTATTATTATATTGATAGCTAAAAATTGGCAATCATGGGAGTTTTGATGTTATGGAAAAAGACAAATACTGAATACAAGGGCTTGATTCTTTTTTTTGTTATTATTATAAAAATTGAGGAAATGTTCTCCTGGAAATTCAAAACTATTATCCAATTCAGTAAAGAAGTTGTTTGCATGATTGATAAACTAGTGAAGCTCTAATATTGTTTCACTTTTCACCTTATTCTTTAACATAAGGAAAACAATATTTATGTTTGAACTATCATCATTTGTTAATTGCAGTCATAATATGATATGGATAGAGTAGTTAGGCAAAAATCAAAGCATTCTGTGTGAATTGATTTATATGGGAACTCACAATAAAGAACATTGTGCAATTTATTTTTTGTAAATTTCATGTTATATACTTTTTATATTAGTATTTATACTAAGCTTGTGTATTTATGTGGACATAAGTTCACACACACACATGCATTTTTTTTTCCAGAGAGTTGGTTGTCAATCATTTACCAGAACACCACTAGGTAGAACCCACTACTTCAAACCAACTTATTTCCTTGGCAGACAACTACATTGATTAGACAATTATTCTGAGGAGAGACTAAGAAGTAAAAAAAAATGTAATTTTTGGATTTTAGTTGTTTGCCCTCCCATGCACTTTTGAACAAACCCTTAAAACTCTCTATAAAATAAATGTACACCTATGGTCCTAGTTTTGAAACATAACACAATTGAATCCTATAATTTATAATGAGACTATTCCAGAAAAATACAAATAAACTGAATTATTGTAAACAGTATTCTGCTCCCTCTCCATGGAATTTTGTTGTCATTTCAGAAGTACTCAATATTGATTTCCGAGTAATATTTTTTTGATAGAGCCTCATTACCTTAACTTCTTTCCTTCCTTTGTATTCTCCCCATTCTGTGGTAGTCTTCTCTAGGGAGTTTTATTAAAAGAGCTTTCTGGTGAGTATTTATGCAGAAGTTAAATAGTTCACAATTTTTAAATTACCTCCTAGCTGATAAATTGTAAATATGGAGCTGAGGGTCTGAGCATTGGTCCCAAGGGTCTCTGAGAGAAAAGACCTACAGCCTTCATCAAATTATTGAAGGGTTTCCATGAACCTCCAATTTCACTACAACCAGTCTATATTTTAAAATAGAGACTGGCATTTTTAATAGACTTTATATTTTAGAGCAATTTTAGGTTTACAGCAAAATTGAGAGAAAGGTACAGCGATTTCCCATATATCCCCCTGTCCCTCACACATACATAGCCTCCCCCATTATCAACATCCTCCACCATAGTAGTACAATTATTAAAACTGGTGCAACTACATTGACACATCATTATCATCCAAAGTTCAGAGTTTACATTAAGGTCCACTCTTATGTACATTCTATGGCTTTGGACAATATATATGATGACGTGTATTACCATATGGTATGATACAAAAGAGCTACACTACTCCCAATAACTGTGCTTCACCTATTCATCCTTCTCTCTCCCTCAGTCCCTGGAAACCCTCTATCTTTTCACCATCTCTATAGTTTTGCTTTTCGAGACTGGTATTTTTTTAAAGTAGCATTTTATGGGAATCAAGTGTTTTATGTCAGTTTCTTTTCCAACTATCTGAAGTTGTCCTGAAATGTAATTTTATACTATGAAGGTAGAACTCTCTAAATGTGTTGAATACCTCTATATTTTTTTAATCATAATTTAATGCCTTCTTGATGGCTTACACAAAAGGTTTAGGATTTTTCAATTATACCACTGTCAATTTGGAAGGACTCGAAAGATTCAACCTCTTTATTTTACTATGAGAAATGGGGCTGGAAAGAGAATTGGGCCGCACAGCTAATAAATGGTAGAGACAATAGGTAAATGCAGACTTTTAAATTCCTGGTCCAGTTCTCTGTTTAGTATTTCTGGCTGCTTTTCTTGGATTTATTTTGATGGCCGAGATGACCAGTAGTCTGAAAACAAGTTTAGAAAATTCATATGAAAGGATAAGAGGATTTTTTTTTTTGAGTGTGTGTACTATTCTCCTAATGGCTTGGCTACTGACCTACTGTACCAGAGAGAAGACTTCTAGTTTTTCATTAAGGAGTAGCACGATGTGGCAGAAAAACCATGAGCACTGAAATCAAATAGAACTGGATTCAAATTTTGTCTCTTCCACTGTTAGTCAAATGACCTTAGGTAGATCATATAACTTCCATGTGCCTTTGAGATCTCATCTGTAGCATAGAGATTACAATAATAATGACATAGAGATGAGAATTAACTGATAATTATATGTATATAAGCTATATGCTACATACTAACAAAAGCCACAACAGTATTGACAATAACAGCAACAACAACCACTAACATTTATCGAGTGCCTACAATGTGTCCGAACTTTTTCCTTGCCATTTTTTAAAAACTATTCTTTGCTCTTCCCTACCAGAGTACATAAGATGAATGAAATTAAGGGAGGGTTGGTGTTTTGAGACAATACCCATTGGAGCAGAGAAACTCTTCACAACTCAGTGACAATTTGCTTTAAAGGAGGGAATTAAAAAGTTAAAAAAATTCTGAAAAATTCTTTTCAGAATATCAAACATATAGCCTATAGACCTTGAGGACATTAGCAAGTCCATTAGTAAGGAAGTTTTTTATTGTGCTGTGTTGATTAGCACAGAGAGTTTCAGTGTGCCTTCAGGATTATATAAGGTTTTTTTTTTAATACTAATAAAATTATAGGAATTGATAACCTTTAAAGTAAAACAAAAAATAATAGGTAAATAAATCTCTCATTGAAAAATAGTTTCTGAAGGGAGGTAAGCATAGGCAAAAAAAATCTTTTTATCAGAAATTATTTAGAAGAAAAAGCATGAAAATTAAATTATACAGGGTTGCAAGTCACAAAAGAGAACATTTCATTTCCAATAGTTTTTGATAAGGCTGTCTGGCAGAGTCACACAGAGTTTCATAATTACTCTATTTTAAATTTTTGCTAAAGATACTCAAGATAGCTTTTAATTTTATTGAAAGGTTAATTTTCTCTCTATAGAAGAATAAGCTTTCCTTTATACTTAACCAGATGTTAAATGTAAAAATGACACCACCTTTACCCACAACTGTATGATAAAGATGGCAATTTTATCCTTAATCTGATTTATGTGATTGTCAATCAGTTTTAACATTTTTCTCTTAATAATGATGCTTTTACGCAAGCAACAGGTTGGACTCTTTATACTCTGGATTTGCCATAATGAAACATTATTTTTTTCCATAAATGCATTTTTTCTGTTCTCAGTATTTTGAGTTACGTTCATTGCTTGCTTAATGCCATTATCATAGACTGCTGAATTTTCCTGATAGAATGCAAACTGTGAAAAAAATCCTGTGATGCTGAAGGTGGTGGTATCCCCATTAAACTCTTTCTTCACTATAATTTTTCAGTCTTGATTATCAGCAATCAAAATGTCCTATACTCACATTGTTGAGACTAGTCATTGTGTGGTGGTACTCACTACATGTGGGAGGTATGATACTGGCCCTGCATTTATAATCTAGTAAGAAATGATTGCGGGGTAAACCTATTGTATCTGTTATCTATTACTATAAGTATGCGGTGTAATAACCACCCCCTAAGTTAGAGTAATACAACAATAAACACTTATTTAGCCCATGAGTCTGAGAATTGTCTGAACTATCTCTCTGGTTTTGACTGGGTGGGATTGCTCAAAATTGTGGAAATGGGCTGGCTTTTTGCTAATGTAACTAACCTGGCCCCAGCAGAGGCAACTTATGAGTTGGATCCTCTCTGATCCTCCAACAGGCTTGTCTGAGCATGTTCTCAGGGCAGAGGCAGAGGGGCAGGAGGCAGGCAGGTCTAACCACAGGAGCACTTCTCAGACCCCTGCTTGTCAGGTTTACTAATATCCCATTTGTTAAAATACGTCACATGTGAGGACAAAGACCATGATGTTGGGAAGGATAAAGAATATGGGCATATTAATTCAATCAATATCTTTCTACCCCAAGATTATTTGGAGGAATTACACACTGAAATCACAGCAAATTGATTTAAAAAATGTGGGCTGTAGATTCTGTAGATACAGATTTGATTCCTGACTCTAATATTACTAGTTATGCGACCTTGGGCAAGTTACTTAAGAACATTTTGTTCTTGGACTGCATTTTCCTTATTTGTATAATGGGGACAGTAATAGTACATATATCATCAGGCTGTTGAGAAGATCAATGAGATAATGTGTTTAATTCTGATATAGCATTTATCGATATTATATATGATGCACTATTCTAAATACTTTATATATTTATTTTAACTTACTTAACCCTCACAACTCTATATGACAGCTACTGTTATTATTCATTGTTTTCAGTAAAAAATGTGAGGGCCAAAGAGGTTAAAGAATTTTTCAGAGTTACATCTAGTAAGTGGCAGAGCTGGGATTTGAAACCTAGGCAGTCTAGTCCTAAAGTCTTTACTGTGAACCATTATCTGATGCTAATCTTAGCATAATGCCTGGTAGAAAATTAGCATGCAACACATGTAAGTAATTATTAATGTATGAAGTTACTGTTAACTCATATCATTTGATATATGTCATATGGTTTAAAGTAGAAGAGGACTCTCTATCAATTCACCTTCCATCATGTGGAGTTGGGCTTTTTAAACACATTCATTATCCAAAAAGATTCAGGTTGACCCTTTGAGAAACTATGATCCACTTCAAAAGCAAAGACATGTTAAGCTTTTTAAAGGAGTGTCTCTGCATGGCAAAAATGAATCTTAATAAATGTTATTGACAGCTTTCTACAAAGTTGGAAGAGTGACTGCCATCGATGAAGACTACCCACCAAACTGTATTACGTACAAAATAACCAGTGGAGACATTCAAGTTATACAAAGATTTTGGATTCACCCTCTGTCTGGAATGATTGAGCTCACCACACAGCCAGACTATGAGACTGTGAAGCAGTATAACCTCACAGTGGAAGGTGTGGACTGTGATAGATTTCACCCTCGCACAGCGGTGACTGTAGTAAGTAGAGAGCCTCAGTTTTGATGTGAAAAAGATGCTCTATGAAGTTCTAATTTATTAAAATTGAAACAACCAAACAATAACAATGAAAAATGGTAAAATAATAACACTAATCCTCATGAGATTAAAAAAATTATAGTAATTGTAAATATGCATCTAGCATTTATCATGTGCGAGCTCTTGTTCTTGGCACATTTTATATGTTGATGTAGTTAATCTTTGCATTAAGTCTTCATAGAAGGCAACATTATTATCATTTCCACCTACAGATGAGAAAATTCAGGCACAGTGTTTAAGGAAATTAACTGAAGTTACTCAGGGTTTGTAGAACTGGACTCAAATCCAGGCTGCTTCTCATTGATAGGTAATGTTTACAATGAAGGTAGTTAACCAAGGTGTGTTATTTTGTTATCACAGTTAGGGAAAGTGTGTGTGGGCCTTAAATTATTTTAGAAACATCAAAGAAGTCTTGAAAGATATCAAGAGTGAATACTGCTGTGTTGATAAGGTGATATGTGTTATGAATGACTATAAGGTTTTGTCATTGGAGAAAAGACAGAAATAGGATTTTAAGATTCCCCACCTCGTCTGATGATTCCCTATGCAATTCCTTTTACTACACAGAGTCCCCTGGATTGCTGCTTATGTGTGATTAGGTTTCCTGAGTATGTCATTATGAGGAAAACAGGACCATTCATACCAGCAGATAGAATGAATTTCACAGGGGCTGAACTGTAGTCATGTAGAGAAGATTTTGTGGCTTGATTGTTTCAGGAAAATACCTATGAGAGTGATCTCCATACTAGGGTATCTATGACAGTTTTTCTTGTAGGCTTTTATGAACTCCTAAAATAGTATAGGATAATACCACTTGCAATTATCATTAATATTATAAATCAGAAGAGGGGAAAGCAAATAAAGCAACTTTGTGTGACTGTTCTTATTAAAAGAATTTATATTTTGGCTAAAGACAGAGAAGAAAGTTTTTATTCCTTCTTTTTAAAAAATATTATATTTTATTGATTATGCTATTAGAGCTGTCCCAATTTTTTCCCCTTCTCCCCCTGCATCCTGCAACCCACTTCCTCAGGCAATCCCCACACCATTGTTCATGTCCATGGGTCAGGCATTTAAGTTCCTTGGCAACTCTATTTCCTATACTGTACTTTACATCCCCATGACTATTCTGTAACTGCCTATTTGGATTTCTTAATCCACTCACCTCTTTGCCCACTACCTAATAACTCCCTCATATCTGGCTACCATCAAAATGACCTCCATATCCATGATTCTGTCTCTCTTCTTGTTTGCTTAGGTTTTTTTAGATTCAATTGTTGATAGATACATATTTTTTTGCCATTTTATTGTTTATAGTTTTGATCTCCTTTTTCTTAAATAAGTCCCTTCAAGATTTCATATAATAATGGTTTGGTGATGATGAACTCCTTTAGGGTTTTTTTTTTTTGTCTGAGAAACTTTATTTTCCCTTTTATTCCAAATGATAGCTTTTATGAGTAGAGCAATTTTGTCTTTAGGTCCATGCTTTTCACAACTTTGAATATTCCTTGCCAATCTTTTCTAGCATGCAAAGTTACTTTTGAGAAATCAGCTGATAGTCTCATGAGATCTCCCCTATAGGTAAATAACTTCTTTTCTCTTGCTGCTTTTAAAATTCTCTTTATCTTTAACTTTTGGCATTTTAATTATGGTGTGTCTTGGAGTGGGTCCTTTGCATCATCTTGCTTGGGACTCTGTTTTTCCTGGACTTGTATGTCTATTTCCTTCACCAAGTTAGGGAAGTGTTCTTTATTATTTTTTTCAAATTGATTTCCAATTTCTTGCTCTTTCTCTTCTCTCTCAGGCACCTCTGTGATATAAATGTTGGAATGCTTGAAATTGTCCCAGAAGCTCCTTACACTATCCTCATTTTTTTTGGATTCTTTTTTCTTTTTCTTGTTCCAATTGATTGTTTTTTTGGTTCCTTAAGTTCCAAATAATTGATTTGATTCTCAGCTTCATCTACTCTATTGCTGTTTTACTGTAAATTGTTCTTTATTTCAATTAGTGTATCATTTATTTCTGACTGGATCTTTTTTATGCTGTTGAGGTCCTCACTAAATTCCTTGAACATCCTTATAACCAGTGCTTTGCATTCTGCGTCCAGTAGATTGCTTACCTCCATTTCATTTAGCTCTTTTTCTGGAGTTTTGATCTGTTCTTTCATTTGGGCCATGTTCCTTTATCACTCATTTTGATAGCTTCCCTGTGTTTGTTTCTATGTATTAAGTAGAGGTGCTATGACTCTCTCTCTTGGTAGCATGGCCTAGTGTAGTAGGTGTCCTGTAAAGTCCAGTGGCACAGCCCCCTCCCAATCACCCACACCAGGTACTCAAGATGTGCCCTTTGTGTGGGCTGAGTACACCCTTCTCTTGTAGTTGAGAGTTGGTTGATGTTGGCAGGTCAATGTGAGGGATTTATCCAGGCCAGTCAGCTGCAAGAACTGGTTGTGACCACTGACCACCAAACTCCACCCTCCATGGAGGAACAGCTGTGCAAGGAACAGGATGGTGGTGCTCTGATGACTTTCTAGCTGTCCAGGAGGTGTGCAGGCGCTGGGGTTTTTCAGGTGGTACAGGCCAAGGTTAGCCTTCACCTGTGTTCTACCTGGGGTGACCCTGAATGAGCTATAAAGCAATCTGAGATGGCTGCTACTTGTGCTGGGCTTAGAGGTTCCCAGGTGAAGCCAAGCTGTGAACCTAGTCTGGCTGCTGCTAGTGCCAGGCCTGGGGCAACTTACCAAGTTGTATGGGTGCAAGGAACTAATTGAGGCTGGCTGTTGAGAGGATTCAGGAAGTTGTGAAGTATGAGCCAAGACCAGTCATTCATATGGAAAAGCCACCATTAACAGCTTGGGTGGGCCCATAAAATGGGTGTGAAGGAGTCTCAGGGGATCTTCAGGGCAGGGCAAACAGTGTTAGAGAGGTTGATGGAGTCTCAGATATGGCACCCACCTGCTGGGTCTGTGGCTCTGTTGGGGGAGGATTCAGAAGAAGGACAATGGCCTCTGCCTGCCATTATGCCTGGGAGAAAGCTGTTTCCCAGTTCTCACCCTGATACCAGACACTTCAGTTCAACCTCGTATGCCACTGATGCCTTTCAAGCTGCTGCCTGTGCTGGATCTATGAGAGACTGAGTCTGAATAAGTCTGTGTGTGGGCTCTTTAAGAGGAACTGCTTGGGATTCCAGAATTTTCTTCCACAGACTGAATCACCACTGGTTTTTGCAGGCAGAAATTATGGGGACTTATCTTCTTCCCACTGGAACCCTGGGCTGGGGGCTTGGTGTAGGGCTGGGACTCATTGCTCCTGAGATATCCCTCCCGAATTTTTACCCACCACAGATGGATGTGAGATCAGCCTGTTCTGCATCTTCATCCCTCCTACCAGTCTGGATAGATGTGGTTTCTTTAATTCCATAGTTGTCGGACTTCCATTCAACTTGATTTCTGATGTTTCTGAGTGATGGTTGTTAGATAGTTTAGTTGTAATTTTGATGTTGTTGTGCAAAGGGGTGAGCTGTGTTTTCTTATGACACCATCTTGACCAGAAGTCCCCCCTTTTTTATTACATTTTTTGAAAAATTGAAGTACAATTGACAGATAACATTATATTAGTTTCAGTCATACAACATAATGGTTTGACATTTGCATACATGTGAAAGGATCACCACAATAAGTCTGGTTAACACCTGTCACCTTACATAGTTACAAAATTTCATTCTTTCTTTTAACAAATATTTATTGAATGTTTGTGCACAACATCCTAGGTTAAAAGAAAGTGTAAGACTCCATATGTGTCTTTAGGGAGTTAAAAATTTTAACACAGGAAAGTTAAACAGTATATAGAAAGTAAATTGATGATATAGATAAATGTGACTTTTAAGTTCAGAGAAGGGAACTAGGACTTCAGACTCTAAATTTAGAAATTCATTGTCATCATTGCTGTCACTGTCACCATCAATATCACCCTTTATTGAGAACCCCCAAAAAGCTGATTACTATGTCTCATTTAGTCTTAAATCAATTCCCATAAGGTAGGTATTGATACTCCTCTCTACAGATAGAAAAATTTTCACTTCCAAGTCTTAGAATTTAAATAACTTAACCATGTTTACCCAGCTCCAATGAAGTATTGTAGAAGGATTAACTATGGGTCCTTAATTATTATCATATACCCTAAATTATCCCTCCAATCCATCAGCAAAGTCGAATAAAATGTCTCTACATTCCCAATATATCCTCAGTCCTTCCATTCTTACCCATCTACAGCTAGCACCCTGGTTGTGCCACCATCATCCTATACCTGGGCTGTTGCAGTAGCCTCCTAACTAGAATCTCCACTTCCACTTGTGTTCTTTACAATCTACTCTTCACACAGTAGCCAGAGGGAGCCTTTAAAAAACAAGTCACTTTCTTCCTCAAAGCTCTCTAGTGGCTTCCCATCACACTTAATATAAGCTCCAATGCATTTCTAAGATCTGCACAGCCCTGGCTGCCTCTTTGTCTTCAGCTTCTAGCTCTCTCTCTCTTACTTCAATCCAGCCACATGAACTTCTTGCTGTTGTTTCAACAAACCAAGAATGTCTGCACCTCAGAGCCTTTGCCCCAAGCTGCAATACATTGCTTGCCATCCGGATAGCCACATGACTATTCTCACTTCAATCACATTTCTGCACAAAGGAGACCTGCTCCCAAGGTCTTTTCTGTTGTATGTGATGGTGTAATTTTTAAAAAGATTTTATTTATTTATTTTTAGAGAGAGGGAAAGGAAGTTGAGAGAAACATTGATGTGTGAGAAAAACATTGATTGGTTGCCTCTCTCATGCCCCCAACTGGGGATCTGGTCTGCAACCTAGACGTGTGCCCTAACCAGGGATCAAACTGAAAACCTTTTCGTTTGCAGGCCAGCACTCAATCCATTGGGCAACACCAGCCAGGGCTGATGGTGGGATTTTGAAGCAACGCACATGTTCATCATTAGGAGAATGAATTAGTAAAATAAGGTAGATGCATATGATGAGATAATAAGAATCACAAAGAATTAGAAAACTAGTTCTCCAAACAGAAACATGGAAAAAGCAAGAAAATATGGTGCTTTGTGAGAAAAATAGTAAATAGCACAATATCACTGATGCAAATTAAAACCACATGACCAAACACTATGTATTCTGTGAGGGTATATTCTTGCTTGAGGGCATATATCAAATATGGGGGAGGAGGAAGGAAATAGGGGAGTGAGTCAAAAAAGAAAAGCCTTTTCTGAACACTGTGTTAAAATAGTTCCTTTGCTAGTCTCTATATCCTTAATGTGCAGAGTGTCAATTTCCATATGGCATTGCCTAATATACTTATTTGTTAATTTGTTTATTGTTTTGCCTTATTTTTTAGAATATAAATTGTAGAGGGCACGTGCTTTGTTTGGTTTGCCAGAGGATCACCTGTGTCTAGGTCAGTGTTTAGCACATAGTAAGTGTTAAATAAATATTCACAAATGGATGAATTTATCCCTCAACCATGCTAGGAAGGGAAAAATTGAGATCTCTTTTTTACAGATTAGAAAAACAAGGTTAAATCACTTGTACCAAGTAAAGGATCTGGTGAGGTGAAGAATAAGAGTTTTAATAAATATTTCTGATTTCAAGCCCTGTGCTGTTCTCATTGTATCACAGTAGTCTCCCTAAAATCATATGAAAACACCTCATATATTGAATAGAACAAATAGCAACATTCAATATATAGAAATGGCATTGGAGAATGGGTCATTCCCCAAGAATTTAGCTGTGTCGTTAAAACATTACAAAAACATTTTTAAAAGATAATACTTGTAAATATGAGCACACCAGGGATTCTTCTGCAAATGTTGTTAAGTTATTACTCATCTAATAGGTGGGCAGATAACCTTTATAAGTTGGCTAGCATTCAATTACTGACATTCAAAAATCCTTGATATTTTGATCTTTTTCAATGTAAATCATAGATAAGAAAAGGTTGATAACAATCCTTGATTAAGGTCAGAGCATACTTTGAAGTAATCATAATGTTACCAAAAAAAATCTTGTGCTTGATTGAAAAATATATCATACAGAGGAGGTCACAAAGTTATGAAAGAAGGAAACTCAGGCTACATTTGCTATTAAGCATAGATATTTAAATTAAAAAAAAATCTCACCCAAGGATATGTTTATTAATTTTAGAGAGAGAAGATGGGGACAGGGAGAGAGAGAGAGAGAAGCATGGATGTGAGAGAGAAACATCAATCGGTTACCTCCTGTACATTCCCTGACTGGGGATTGAACCCACATTTTTTTGTATGGGATGACACTCCAACCAGCTAAGCCACCTGGCCAGGCAAGCATAGATATTTAAAAGTTTCAAGGGATTACAATTTTTAGAAGCATCATTCTTAAGTTTTCCTTTTCTCATCATTTCTATAATTTGTGGGTTTTCTTTCCACAGATTCTTCTAATGAGCCCAAATTTCTCCCTAATGACCACACCAAATGTCACAGCTGACCCAGGAATAATAAGGCAACTTATCAGCTTATTATTGACAGCTAAAACCCAAATCTGCAGGAATTTCTTCAAACTCAAAATTCCAGACTTTTAATTTAATAATTCTAAATTGTCTGTTTCTACCCAGATGCTTATTTCTAATTTTGTGTATAAATAGTCACATGATATGGACGTGATGTTTCTTTCTCCCTCATTGCTGATAGGTCACTGTTGACATCGAAGATGAGAATGATGAAGCACCTGTCTGTACACCCTCTCTACATAAGGCAGTCATTTTTGACAATGTTGTTGCTGGGACAAACATCAATGGCTTCAAACTAAACTGCCATGACAGAGATTCAAAAGATTTTGAAATGCACTTCGAGATAGTTTCTGGTGGAAAATTTTATTATTTCCTTTAATCATGGGCATGTGTTAAATTGACATTCATTATACCCTCTTGGAAATGATATAAGCTTAGAAATAACTATGTTTATGAAGATTAAGCTATTTCATATCTATGACATTAAGTTTCCTCAGGGAACCCTTTTCACTTCCACATACCCAATTTAATTCCTCTTGTGGAACTATCAGTAGCTTCAGTGATACTTGACAATGAAGAGACTTTGGACCTGCATGGGAAACACTGAAGGTTAAGCTGCAGTAAACTAAGTCTGCTGTCCTTGGTGGTGGCTGAAAACAGCTGCCATGTTTCTATATGATAGCAATGCAGGTTCTCTAGCATAGATGTTTTCAACTGTATTGTTGGATTCACAAAGATCCATATCAGCTTTGCTCATTATCTTGTGACATATGAAAGAAGCTTATTGGAGACCAATTTTGTACTAAAAGATGGGTACACAGTAGTGTATAAGACAGATACCGATCTTACATTCGTGAACTCATTGTTCATTAAACTAGTACTAACATCAGCAATTATTAAATTACAAAGTATGAAAAGTTCTATTAAGGAAAATTACTGCGTATCATGAGACAGTATAACAAGGAGAACTATAGCTAACGTGTGGATGTTAGACCTGCTGTCATGTATCTGAGAGAATGGGAGTGTGGACATCAGTAAATACCTTACTTAATTATAAGAACTGGTTAAATGTCAGCTTCTCTTGTTAGATGACGGGAGGACTCTGTGTATGTTGTTTACAACAGTGTTTCCAGGACCCTTGAGACTGGACTTGAAACTTAGTAGGGGTTAAATAGATATTTGTGGCCCATTTGATATTGATCTAGACTAAGCTGAAGGTGGAAATAAAATTTCCCTGAGAGACAAAGGAAGAGGAAGAAATTAAGGCAGAATAATTTGATAATAGTCTGATGTTTACTGACCTCATATGGAGATCAGACTCATGATCTTAACCTTTAAAACAATTTTTTCTAATTAACTGCATTTATTGTTTGATTTCAATTTATTATGAATGTTGTGTAGATGTAGGAATTCAAAGAACAATAGGAATTTATTTGCACGTATTGTGTTTCAAAAAGCTATGTATGGCAGCTTAAAGACCTTTAAATATATCTCAAAATAATTATAATTTTTAAATTATCCCTTTTGAAGGAAATGAGAACCATCATTTTGGATTTGACCCAACTCGAGGTTCGAATACTCCAAAATTAATTGTGAAGAATCCTTTTAACTTTGAATCTGGAGCTGAATTGCAGCGGCGATACCATCTTGTGGTGCACATAACTGATGACAACCTGAAATATGGCAAAACCACCAAGCCCAGGACAGGCACTGCTATTATAGATATTTATGTGACCAGGGCCAATGTGCCACCTCCTCCAACCACCAATCCTGAAGTAAAGAGTTATGGAATTTAATTTTGGTCTCCGTGTGGGAAATACTTTCTTGTAAATTTGAGTTTCATCTAGAAAGGCTAAAAGGCTGCTAAGGGCATCACTTTTACCTGTATGCTCACTTGGTTGCTACCTACCCACCCACCAGGCTACATTTTAGTGTGTGCATCTGTGAGTATAAACTGTGAGTGTAAACCGTGGGTGAGAGAGAATTTGTGATGATTGCAGGTGGAGCATAGTGGACCCCCAAGGAACTAATTATGAATGAATGATCTGAAAGTCTGGTGCCCCACCAGAAAGGCCCATGAGTCAATGAAATCTTTCAGTTAAAAAAATCTCACAAATGGGCACTTTTATACATTGTTCTTTTGTGGCCATGTTATTCATAGTAATGGGCACCTACCTTGTGGCAGGTACTATACAACCTGGCTTATATTCATCATTTCATCTAATGTTGATCCAATCCTATGAAGTTTAGCAGACCCTTTAGTGTTTTGTTATTTCAAAAATAGAGAAGCAAAGCCTCTACAGGACTCCACAATGACCTTTGAGTCACCCAAGAATAAAGTATGCTCAGTAGACTGTGTGGTTAGTGTATTTTATTGTCTTCTATACTTTGAAAGAGAGTCATTTTTTTTTACAACATAGATGATAAACCTTTCCACCAGAATATTTGATTTTCAAGAACATGCTTGTTCTCTTAAGCTACACAAAAGGGTTTTTCTTGTGTAGAGTAGATAATTGAGGCATACAAGACTAAAAAATCCTCAGATATTATCTAGTTCAATCCCTCGACTTTACAGATGAGAAAATGAATTTAAGAGGAGAAATTTTTTTTTCAAGTTTACAAAGCAATCATTACATACAATACAAGTCTTTAGATCCTGAAATTGTTGCCTTGTCTAGGACTGGATGTTCCTCAGTATTGCCTGTGGTATAAACAAAAATTCATATATCTGAATCAATACCCCACTGTCTGTATAAGATGATGGCTCTATACTGATATTACTATTTGTAAACAGATGCTCTCTGAAAATATAAACTAATGCTCTGTTTGCTTTGAAATAATATTTCCCAGCAAAGAAAAGGCCTGACCATCGTGTACACAGCTATCAACACATACACATCCAGTGACTGGTACATTCCTTTCATCTTCACTCTGATGGCTGTTTTCTTTGCCGGGTTGTTTTCCTGGGCATGTTTCTTGCTTTGGAGGTATGGAAATACTATGGAATTTTGTCAGAAAATGGCCAAGGAAGTCTACAAGCCCAAACCCAAGTATGTGATTTTTCTTTCTAAACATCTGATGTTTATAAAAAGTTGAAATCAGTTGAGGTTTGGTGATCTTACCCTGAGGGTTTCTACCTAGGAGCCTTTGAGGGGCACAGAGGGAAGTACTTGGGATGGTCCCTTGTACCATGGCTCCAAACCCTCTCTATCTTTAAAAAACAGAAACAACATATCTTTGGCTTCCACCTTAGAACATCTAAATCAGGTTTCCTGTAAGAATAGATTTTAAATCAATTTGTGAGTAGACAAGCCAAACAACTCCTCATATTATTTTGAGTCCAGAAGTTCTGGTGGGGGGTGGGGGGAGGTGTTTGACAACCACTGGGGACTAGCCTAGAGACAGGATGCCCTCTCCACATGGTTTTGAATTTATGTGAAGCTGGGTAGAGGCCAAAGAAATGGAGAGAAAATGCAGATGCTTTCATCATCATCCAAAAATCATTCTTCAGGGAGCAGAAAATCATGGCCTCAAAAATGGAGTTGATTATGAATTTTTATTAACTAAGCAGAGTTAATTTATGATTCAGTGTTGGGAGGTGGTGATGGATAATGAGATCAGTTTATTACTTACCATACACATTTTTTAAAAAAATATGGGATGAGAGAGATGTGATAATAGTCATGAACTGCAAAAGTTGAATTTTTTTTTTTTTACTCTGTGGTAACATAATGAAGCTGATATTTTGTCAAATTTTCTTTTCATATAGGAGAAAAAATTATATTGCAGGTAAGGTGATTATTATGAATTGTGTAATTTCAAAAAGTCACTCATCAGATACATGCCATTTGTTTGTTTGTTTATTTATTTATTTATTTATTGAACAGGCAATAGAAATCAAACAGAAAAGATTCTCACAGAAAACAGAAATAAAAAACTAGAGGTATTAACAGTAAGTACATTTTTGTGATCCTTCTCTAGTAGAAGTAAGACTACATTTTCTCTATAATTATTGTTCAATGAAAAGTTCTTCTAGGATTATTTCAATTTATGTGCTTCTGTTGAATTTCTATGTATTACAAAACTGATTTCAAATCCAGTCTTAGAATCTGGCTTTGGTCAAAATTTGCTCAAATATTGTATGTATATTTCTTAAAAATGACACCAGACAAATGAAAATTCATTATTATCTACAATTATTAAAAAATAAGATCTAGATTTGAAAATAAATTTTATACGTGATAAAAAACAAGTCTGCCAACCCTGGAGTTTCTTAGCAGATGGTAAAATCTACACCCCAGAGAATAGAAATCTTACATTGGCTGATGCACATTCATTAAAGGATCCATGTAAACAACTGTACAAGGGTAAGGCTGTTACAGGAAATATAAATATGGAGCAGAAGCAGAAAAAGAGTTTTTAGCCTCTGCCTCCCTTTTTTACTCTCTACCTGCTGCTCCATTAACAATGGATATTTCCATCTGAATCCTGACTGACCATGCCATTATTTCAGGAGCTGGTTCTCTTTCAATGCTCCCTTCTACTGCCTCTTTCTTTCTGAAACTGATGCCAGCTGATTACCTGTATTAGTGTGCACAGACTGGGTGGTTTCAACAGCAGACATTTATTTTCTTCAAGATCTAGAGGTTGGAAGTCTCAGAAAGGTGCTGGCAGGTTTGGTGCTGAGGTCTTCCTTTTTGGCTTGCACATGGCTGCCTTCTCTTTGTGTTGTCACATGACCATTTCTCATCTGTTTTTTCTGTGTCCTAATCTTTTGTTTTCATAGTGATACCAGTCATATTAGGTCAAGGCCCATCCATATGACCTCATTTTACCTTAATCATCTAGTTATAGGCCCTATCTTTAAATACAAGTCACATTTTGAGGTGCTGGGGGTTAGAGCTTCAACATATGAAATTTGAAGGAACACAGTTTAGCCTATAACACTTCTCATCCAAGATAAGAGGCTTCATATCAATCAAAAGATCTGAGTTAAGAGGGGGCATGGTGGGTAAACTGCTGTGGGGGCTGGGGCTGGGAGGTGACAAAAATAACAGGAAGTTTTTGAACCCAGGTTATTAGCCCTCTGTATTAAAAAAATGAGGTAATTTATAAGTCATCTGCTCAAAGTACTCAACATGTATCAAAATTTTATCAAACTGACTTTATTGTTTTTTGTTTAATTTTAATTTTTAAATCATATTTATTCTATTACAGTTGTCCCAATTTTCCCCCCTTTGCCCTCCTCCACCCATCCCACCCCACCCCCCACTCCCACAGTCAATTCTCACTCTTGTCCATGTTCATGGGTCATTCATACATGTTCTTTGTCTTGACTTTATTGTTAATATTTTGTGTGTGTGTTTTTTTTTAAAGGAAACTGTTGTATATGAGACCATATTTGATGGAGAAGCTATTGATCCAGGTATGGTCTGGAGTACCTTTCAAATTAAGCCCATTTTGACTATTTGGACACCAGTGTTGGGCCTGAGGCCACTCAGCAAAAGTCTCAGGGCAGCAAGGCCAGCCGCCATCTGCTTGGGTCCTTTGGACCTTTGCAATGAGGTTCATTCTCAGGGAGTCATCAGTGTGTAGTTCATGAAGCTAATGCAGATCAAGATTTTGTGTGTGTGGAGGGAAGAAATATGGTGCCCATCAGCCTCCCAGTGGGTTGGTGGCTCAATACAGAGACAATGGTAGCCACCCCTTCAATCCTAGCCCCAAAGCCACACAACTCAGTCTTTCCCTGCATGCCTCTGGTATCCCCCTTTCCTCAAAGGGCTGCTATTCCTCTATTGGAGCCCAATGTGAGCACTTGTGAGCAAGAGTTTTGTGTTTGCTGTTTATGAGGATGCCTGGGTTTCCAGGTGCCTTCTGTCTCCCCTGGACAGACAGAATTCCTGCTTTTCTTTCACAGCCAGATGTCATGTGGGCTCCTCTTCCTGGCACTGGTGTTCAAGATTGAGTAGCTCAGTGTGAGATTGAGACCCCTCACTTTTCAGGGGGACCTCTGCAGCTGAGCTATCCTCTGATTGTTTACTGCCACACCTGGGTATGGGGCCAGCCAATTTTAGGTCTCTGCCCCTCCTATCAATTTTGATGTGGCATCTTTATATCCTTAGTTATAGAACTTCAGTTCAGCTAGTCCTCAGATGGTTATTCAGGTTGATTGTTCTACAATTTAATTGTAATTTTGATGTGGCCAGAAGAGGTAATGAGTGCACCTGCTATGTACTCCACCACCTTGACCGGAACCTCCCACATACTCTTCATGTAATCTCAGGGCCTCTTCATGTTGTCTCTCAAGCAGATAGAGTTCCAAGTGATAGGGGGGTGAAGTTGCCTGTTTCTTGAGGCCTGAGCCTGGAAGCTAGCACAGTGTTACACTTGCCACATTCTATTGGTTAATCCAATCATTTAACCCAGATTTAAAAAACAACACATATATTCCACCTCACAAGGAGTGAGGGTCAAAGAATTTGTGACCACCTTTAATCACCACAATATACATAGGCCAGATGGGTCATGGATTTGCAGTTCCTGGTCTAAAGATTTATTTCTTATTAACTTTTAAATTATATAGCAGGTCATACTTCAATTTTATAAAATGTTTCAGAAGCTTTTGGTTTTTCCATGCATTTATTCTCTAAAGAAGGGGGAAGATTAGAAAATCATTGGAGGTATTGGTAAAGTCCTAGATGTACATTAGATTTGGGTTTGAATGCTGACACAATGTGAAGCTGCACAAAGTACTTAATTTCTCTGAGTCTTCCTTTTTCCCACTGAAAATCAGCATAATACTGTGGGCTTTGCCTGTTACATGGGATGATTCTGATTTTTAAATATGAATGAGTTTAGGCCGATCAATGCATTTGCCTTTTTTTGAAGCTGGATATTTGATGTGTGACTACCTAGCAATTAGTCTTCAAGTTCCAGCATGCTTTTTTGAGTGATGGTATAGATTTTTTTGGTGGACAGAGGTATTTTAAGGGAAGTGTGTTGCCCACCCTAACACAATGGCCCTGGCAGAAGAAGCATCTTTTTAATCAATGGAGGTTTTTGAGACCTCACTTAGCACATTGAAGTATTACATGACACTTAACAGAAGATAAATATTTTAAAATAAAAATAAGTTTTGCTATATGTGTTCAGGCATACAATCATCATTTATCTAATGTTCAGTGGAACCCAGAATGTGATGCATAAGGTATTGTGTTATTCATAAAGGTTAATCAAAGTAAAAGAAAGCATGGGCTCTTGCCCTAGATGGTTAGTAGCTGGGCATCCTGGGTTCAAATCTAGGTCTCATTGACAAGTTACTTAACATCTGTGTGCCCCAGTTTCCTTATTTCTAAAATGTAGCTCATAATATATATGCATGTCATAAGGATAATGAGTGGATTAAATAAATTAACATACGAAAACAGAGTCTGGCATATAGTAAATACTATAGGAATAATCTATTATTATTATATATTGCTGTTGTTGTTAGTATTATTTTTATTTATTAATTATGTCCTAGACACCTAAGAAAGTATAATTTGTTGACTTTCTGCAATATTATGCCCTACTTACCCTATTTCTTTTCTCTTGCATATTATTATATTTCATTATTATTTCTATAAAAGATTGGTGGGTTAAATCTCAGACACTGTGTAAGGAACATCACTTGAGGGGCAATTAAAAATATTTTGACATGCTATTTTTTTTCAAAGTTTGATTTTAAAATAATTACAGATTCACAAGAAATTGCAAAAAAGTACAGAGAAGTACTTTGTACCTATCACCTAGCTTACCCCAAAGGCAACAGTTTCCATAACTACAGCACCAAAACTAGGAAACTGACATTGGTCAATGAACTGGACTACAGACTGTACTCAGATCTGACCGGTTTTAGCATGCACTTATTTTTTTACATGTCTGTGTGAATGGTTCTATTGACATTTAATTACCTAAATAGATTCATATGACCACTACCGCAGTTGAGATGAAAAACCATTCCTTTACCACAGAAGAGCTCCCTAGTGCTAAAGGGACAATTTTTAACGCATGTGAAATCACATACTGCTTTAAGTTATGCTTATAGTTTTTCCTTTGATAGCAGAGCAAGCCTTGAAAAGACCAGAAACCTGTCGCTATGCTGGATGTATAGGAAATGCTCATAAACACTTTGTGGGATGAACAAGTGCTTTGTGAGCTCATTGTAATTCACTTTATCTGTGTTTTGTGTTCCCTCCACAGTTTCTGGGAATGTGTATGAATATAACAGCAGAACAGGTGCGAGAAAATGGAAGAAGCCTCCCAGGCACCAGGAGCCCTCCTTGGCAATCATACACTCCCTCCCAGCGTCTCACCCTTCTGAGGAGTCTACATCCTTAAAAATTCCTTTGCAGGAGTAGCATTTTCTGGTTTATCTGAATGATTGCTTTTTTTTTGTTTTTATGTTACTCTCATGACAATTTTTTCTTGGCTATTTGAAATTAAATTGTACATGTGAGGCCTAGCTGCTTTGTTTATAGCTTTCTGTAACCTTCCAGTTCAGGGTATCTGGGTGAGGACAGCAGGACTGGTCATACTTGAGTCTCTAAATATCCTTTGCTGAAAATTAGAAACTACATTAATATATGTTCACTATCTGACTTTGCCCAGTGGAAGATGCGCTTGTTATGACTGGAGACTTTGTTTTGCTCACTCCTATAATCCCTGCACGTGCTTGGCACAGAGTAGGGACTCATACACATTTGATGAATAAAGGAATTTGAATATCTAAATTTATATCTCTTGCCTTTAATTCAAACTGTCGATTACTCCTATGATCCACAGAACAGAAATGGGAATTACCTTTTTTAAAAATTATGTTTTTATTGTTCAAATACATTTGTCTCCATTTTCCTGCTGCCACTTACCCCTGCCCCAGCCACCCCCATCTCCCATTCTCAATCCTTTTCCACTTTGGCTTTGTCCATGGGTCCTTTATACATGTTTCTTGATTTGACTCTTTCCCTTCTTTTCTCTGTTACCCATTTCCCTCCTTCACTCTCGTTACTGTCTGTTTCTTTTTTCTTTCAATGTTGCTGGTTATATTTTTCTTGCTTGTTTGTTTTGTTGATTAGGTTCCACTTGTGGGTGAGATCATATGGCATTTGTCTTTCACCCCCTGGCTTATTTTGCTTAGCATAATGCTCTCCAGTTCCATCCAAGCTGTCTCAAAGGGTAGTAGCTCTTTCTGCTGCATAGTATTCTAGTGTGTAAATGTACCATAGTTTTTCGATCCACTCCTTTGTTGATGGGAACTTAGATTACTTCCAGCACTTGGATAATGTATTACATTTATTGATTTGCAAATATTGAACCATCCTTGCATCTCTGGGATGAATGCCACTTGATCATGGTGGATGATCTTTTTAATGTATTGTTGGAGATGGTCTGCCAATATTTTGTTGAAGATTAGCCTCTATGTTCATCAGCGATACTGATCTGTAGTTTTCTTTCTTTGTTGCATCTTTATCTGGTTTTGGGATTAGGATGATGCTCTCCTCATGAAAAGAGTTTGGGAATCTTCTCTCTTCTCAAATATTTTGGAATAGTCTGAGAAGGAGAGATGATAGCTCTTCCTTAAATGTTTTGTAAAATTCTCCTGTGAAACCGTCTGGTCCAGTGCTTTTGTGAGCCAGAAGTTTTTTGATTACTGCTTCAATTTCATCATCTGTTATTGGTCTCTGCAGGCTTTCTGCTTCTTCCTCATTCAGCGTTTGAAGGTTCTATTTTTCTAAAAATTTATCCATTTCATCAAGGTTTTCAAATTTCTTGGCATATGATTGTTCATAGTAATTTCTTACAGTCCTTTGTATTTCTGTGCTATCAGCTGTTATTTCTGTTCTCCTCTTTGGTTTCTGATTTTATTTATTTGGGTCCTCTCCCTTTTTTTCTTGATGAGCCTACTTAAATACTTGTTCATTTTGTTTATTTTTTCAAAGAACCAGCTCCAGGATTTATTGATCTTTCGAGTTGTTCTTTTAGTCTCTATATCATTCAGTTCTGCTCTGATCTTGTTTATTTCCTTCCTTCTACTCATTCAGGGCTTTGTTTGTTGTTGTTTCTCCAGTTCTTGAAGATGTAGGGTTAGGTTGTGTTTTTGAAATATTTCTATCTTTTTGAGGTAGGCCTGTATTGCTATGAACTTCCCTCTCAGGACTGCCTTTGCTGTGTCCCATAGATTTTGGACTGTCGTGTGTTCATTTTCATTTGTTTCCAGAAACTTTTTGATTTTTCCTTTGATCTCATTATTGTCCCATTCATTGTTTAATAACATGCTCTTCAGTCTCCATTAATTTGAATGTTTTTCAGTTTTTTCCTTGAGATTGGTTTCTAGTTTGAAGCCCTTGTGGTCCGAGAAAATGTTTGTTATGATTTCAATTTTCTTGAATGTTTCTTGCTGAGGCTTGTTTTGTGTCTATCATGTGGTCTGTCTTTGACAATGTGCCATGTGCATTTGAAAAGAATGTGTATCTTGCTTCTTTGGGATGAAAGTTTCTATATATGTATCAGTTAAGTCCATTTGATCTAATGCATCATTCAGTTCCAAAATATCCTTGTTGATATTTTGTTTGGGAGATGTATCTGTTGGTGACAATGGGGTGTTAGAATCCCCTACTATCAGTGTGTTGCTGTCTATATCTTTCTCGAAGTCCTCCAAGATTTTCCTTATATATTTGGGTGCTCCTATGTTGGGTGCATATAGGCTTACAATGTTTATATGTTTTTTTAAAATTATTTTAATTTTATTTTTTATTATTTATTTTTAGAGAGCAGAAGTGAGGGAGAAGGTGAGGGAGAGAAAAATCTATGTATGGTTGCCTCTTGAGTGCCCCCTTCTGGGGGCTTGGCTGCAACTCAGGCATGTGCCCTGACTGGGAATTGAACTGCAACCTTTTGGTTTACAGTCTGGTGCTGAATTCACTGAGCCACATCAGCCAGGGCTGAATGTTTATGTCTTCTTGATGAACTCTTCCTTTGAGATTTATGAAGTGTCCTTCTGGGTCTCTTTTTATTGACTTTGTTTTGAAATTTGTTTTGTCTGATGTAAGTATTGCTATCCTGGCTTTTGTTTCCTGTCCATTTGCTTGGAATAGTTTTTTCTATCCTTTTACTTTCAGTCTGTGTACATCTTTTGTTCTGAGGTGTGTCTCTTGTAGGCAGCATATGTGCGGGTCATGTTTTCTTATCCATTCACCTATCCTATGTTTTTTGATTGGAGCATTTAATACATTTACATTTAAGGTTATTATTAATAGGTACCTATGCGTTATTTCCCTTTGTACCTGTGTTCCTCCTTTCTCACTCTTTTTCTTCATCTTCTTAAAGCAGTCCCTTTAGCATATCTTGAAATGCTGGTTTGGTGGAGGTGTATCTTTTAGTCTTCTTTTGTCTGGGAAACTTCTTATTTTGCCTTTCATTTTAATTGAGAACCTTGCTGGATAGAGTAGTCTTGGCTGCAGGCCTTTGCTTTTCATGACTTTGAGTATTTGTTGCCATTCCCTTCTGGCTTGTAGTGTTTCTGTTGAGAAGTTAACTGCTAGCCCTATCTGGGCTCCCTTGTATGTTACTCTACCTGTTTCTCCCTTGCTGCCTTTAAGATTCTCTGTTTGTCTTTGATACTTGCCATTTTAATGATGATGTGTCTTGGAGTGGGCCTCATTGGGTTCCTCTTGAATGGGACCCTCTGTGCCTCCTGGACTTGTGTGACTTTTTCTCTCCTCCAATTAGGGAAGCTTTTCATCGTTATTTTTTCAAACAAGTTCTCTATCCCTTGCTCCTCCTCTTCTCCCTCTAGTATCCCTATTATATGGATATTATTATGTTTCAGGTTGTCCTGCATTTCTCTCAATGCCTCTTCATTTTTTTTGAGTCTTTTTTCATTTTCTTGCTCTTTCTGGGAGCTTTTTTCTACTTTGTCCTCCAGTTCTCTGATTTTGTCCTCTGCTTTATGGAGCCTGCTTTTGATTCCTTCTACTGTGTTCTTGAATTCAGAAATTGCATTCTTCATTTCCTCTTGTCTTTTGTTCATAGTTCCTGTATCCTTTTTCATGCTGATATAGTTTGCACTAAGTTCCTCGTAGTTTCACTGTAGTTTTGGTAATTTTCCCTGAGCTCACTGAGCTCACTGAGCTTCCTTAAAACCATTGTTTTGAACTCATTATCTGATAATTTACTTGCCTCTATATCATTTAATCCTCTTTGAGAGGATTCCTCCTTTCCTTTCAGTTGAGGGGTGTTTCTTTGTCTTCCCATTATTTGTGAGACTCTTCTTTTTTGCTTCTGCTTCTTAAATTGATTTGTGTTGATTTCCTGTCTTTGTGGTATAAACTTCTATGGTAGGAGACTTGTGAGATTCAGTGGTACAGTCTCCTTGATCTCCTGAACTTGCTGTGCTTTGGATACCTTTTATGCCATTTATGTTGGCTCTCTGTAGGTAATTAGGTTTTGATTGTTGGTGGTCATTCTTTGGTGGGCCCTACCCTCCAGCTGATTGACTAGGTGTCACTCTACCCACTTCTTGTGTGTTTTTGTGCAGGTGCTGCCAGAACAAAACCACAATGCGCAGGAAACAAGCCCCCATCTGCAAAAATAATTACCCCACAATCCCACTATCAATGGCAAATGAACCAGTATTAATAAGGCTGTTAAGAGATTAAGACTATTATAAGAAAGGAGAGAAATGACCTATTAGTATAAAATATAATGACTTAATTTGCATAAACTTGATGGACCCGAAATGAACATTAAAAAGCTATGTAGTAAGGAAAATATCACCAATCATGGAGAAGACCATGGTGGATTTTGCCTCAGTGGCTTCTAGTATTTACTGCTGTTTTTTCTTTCTGGATCTGCCTCTGGTGATGTCAGATGTTGACCCCATCTGACCTTAGGCAGTCTGTTTGAGACTTCCTGGAGTCTACTGTTTGTGGCTGTCTCCTACAGTTGTTTATTTAGTCATGCTGCACTCAGCAGTTAGGTTAGGCACCACAGGGTGGGGTAGAATCCCTCCTGAGGATGGGGCTATTGTTTTCTCTCAAGCTGCTGCCAGTCAGGGGAGTGGCCCGCCTGAGCAAGATGGCTGCTGCCAAATGGGAGATGAGTCAGCACTGGATTCTGCTGGCTATTTCCTCAGTTCTCTCCCCAAAGCCTCCGTCCCTAGTGTCTACTCGGGTGTCTCTAGCCCACTCTGCCCCCATCTTTGCCAGAGACCAGGGTAAGTGCCTGCAAATAAAAATTTATGGTTTAGCCCTTTAAATAGCTCTTTGCATCTCCAGCCACCAGTGCCTGGGAGAGAGCAACCCTGCCACTTATCACAGCTGGCTGTTATCTTTGTACTTTTTGGGCTCTGGTGCTATAGTCTGGGAATCCCCACCCATGGTTTAGACCCTGCTCTTCTCAGGGGGATCCAACTGGCCATTTAAATATCCCTCTGGCACTGCTTCCCGTAGGTGCTCAGCCAGCCTTCTCGAGTCTCCACCACACTCCTCACCAGTCAGGTTGTGCTAAATCCGATTCTTCTGTCTGTCCAAGGTTATGAGGCTTCTCTCTCACTGCTTGTTCAGTTTTTTGTTTGGGGTTATTTCTCTACAATTTAGTTGTAATCTCAGGTTGGTTCTGGGAGGTCAGTGTGACCTCCATTCACTTCTTTGCCATCTTGCTCCTCTCTGGAATTATCTTTAGAGAAGAAGTTTTTTGCTTTCCAGTAGTAAAAAAAAAGGAATAATTTTCTTCAGCATTTTCAGAAAACACAATTGATCTTGTTTTTAATTTGCTTTTTGTAGTACTATGGAGAACAAACCCTGGAAACTTTATTATTACTGATGTCTTGCCAAGGAAATTTAGGCATTCAATCTTTTGAGAGCTATATACTTAGGCAAAAATATTATTTATTTATTTATTTTTAAAAAGAGGGGAAAGGAGAGAGAAAGATAAAGATAGGAAGAGAAATATTGATGTGAGAGAGAAATATTCATTGGTTGCATCTCATACACACCCCAACCAGGGACTCAACCTGTAACCCAAGCATGTGCCCTGACCAGAAATTGAGCCTATGACCTTTCGGTTATTGGGACGACATCCAATAAACTGAGCCATATAGGCCAAGGAGGGATATATATATATTTTTTAAACAAATCTTATTCAATGTAAAACAACCATGAGCAATGAATTTGAGTCAAAGGATAATGGGAGGTTGGATGATCTGAAATATCTTGATATTGGTCCCCCTTTACTTGTGCACACAGAGATGATTCCTTTTCAGTCCAGGGACACCTCACCTTCTAAGAAGAGAGAGCACCTGAAGATAAACAGGCTAATTTTTTCATTTATGTCTAGCTCAGATAGGTCAATGCTTAGGAGCCGTTATGCTGTAGCAACTAATTGGATTTGAAGTCTGGAGCTTAGACAAGAGATATAGCCTTTTGAAATTCAGTTTTCTTCTAGACTATTGTATACAATGCATACATTCATCCGTGCCCCATTTCTAGCTCATAAGTTTGTTATGAGAAACAACAAAAAAGGATTGAGATTCTACATTTGGCAGTACTTTTTATACTATAAGCATTATCTAAGTGTAAAATAGGATTAGTTTCATTAAGTCAAAGTTGCCCTGTGAGAGAGCGGTGGCTTGGAATACAGAAGGGGTCACTCTATGGTTCTAAGCCAGCCTATGTTGGAATTGGTCCGTAATTAGCTTCACAACTTTTGTGAAAGGAGTACACTGCTTTGTTCCAGATAGCATGATAATTCTTTACCAGGGGAGAGACTAGAGACTGGGAAAATGCTCTCCCCTCTCCAGAAATACTCTCGCTGCGTTAATTACAATTAGATGGATGTAGATATGTTAAGTCTCCATCTGCCACCACCTGAGCTTTTAAGAAAAAAAACCCCAAAGCATTTATAAACTTCCTTCTCAAAGTCTGAGCTGGATCAATTAGTAGTGCATGTGGCTGTGCCAAAACTGAGAAAAACTGGTTAAGTTGTATTGGCATTCCTTTGTTTAGTTGTTTTGGCTGTCAGTTTCAGATCTGATCAAGAGAAAATGTATGCACTGGAAACGACAGGGGGGTTGGGAGGAGGCTTAAGAAAACTGCTCTCAGGGGCAGGACCCTGGAATTTAATCTTTCTTCTGGTGCATAATCAATTTGCCTTCAAACTCTAAGTATTCTTTTCTGTTTTACCACCAGACTCCAATTTAACAATAATGGTTGTATTCATTGCCTCAGGCTGCCATAACAAAAGAGCACCGACTTGGTGGCTTAAACAACAGCAATTTGTTCTTTCACAGTTCTGGTAGCTAGAATTCTAAAGTGAAATTTTGGCAGGACCACACTTCCTCAGAGCCTCTAGGGGAGGATTTGTTACTGGCCCCTGGTGGCAGCCCTGGCCTTCCTGGGTTTGTGGCTGCCTTTCTCTAATCTCTGCCTTTCACATCACTTCTGGCTTGATGGGTCTGTCACATTTCCCTTTACCTCACTCTTATAAGGACATTTGTTATTAGATATATGGTCCCCTGAGTAATCCAGGATGATCTCCTTGTTTCAAGTGCCTTAACTTAAATTTAGCCGCAAAGACTTTTTTCCCCCAATAAGATCATGTTTACAGGTTCTAGGGATTAGGACACAAACATGTCTTTTTTGGGGGGGTTACCATTTTACAAACTATAATGATTTTATTTATTTTTATTTTTCCCTGTGGAAAAAGTATTTTGTGCCTGCAAGGCAGCAATGTCGGAAAGCCTTTCATTTCAACCTGTGAGTCCCATCCAAGAGAAATGGAGGTTGGAGGGACAGGAAGGCAACTCTATGGGCACCCTCTCTCTAGCAATAACCCTGTCTCTGGTCCCTCTCCAGAATGCAAAGGAAGCCCCACTCAGTGGTTCACAGGATTTGAGGCTAGTCTCTGAGTTTTAGCAGTAAAACAAGATGGGAGAAGCTGGCTGGGAACACTGACTCTCAGACCTGCAGAGGTCTGAGGCACAGCACACAGGTCCAGTACTGTCCTTCCCTTTAAAGAGTGGTCCTCAGTTTATGGGCTAGTATTCTGAGTATCTCTTGAGGCCCAGCAGCAGAAACAGACCTTCAGCCAGCAACATGAACCCTGGAGCACCCATGGCCACCACGATGATTCCTAGGACTAGTTGGGACAAGATAGATATCCACTGGAGGGGTACCCACACCCAGGAACATCGACCTAGAGCAAGCAAAGAAAGAGAAGTAAGCAGATTTAAGAGGGAAGGCTGAGAGGCCCAGCCTTCTTCCACTTCAACCTCCTGAACCCTTGGCCCAGAACCTAACTCTTACCAGCTGAGATAGTGTTGGCCCCAGTAGCCAGGGCTTGTAAAAGCCCCAAAGATCAGACTGAAGTCACAGAAGTTGTTCTGAGACCCAAAGAAGGCTTGGACAATAGGTGATTGGGGGAGAAGGTATGCCGAAGTGGGATAAACAAGGGAATCTTGGCAGGAAGGGCTGATTCTTTGCTCCCCTGCTTCTGGGAGAAAGCCACTGGTTGCCACGGCACAAAGCCTGATGGGAGGGAGCCCCATAGTAGCTGGTCCAACTGGGGAGAAGAGCAGACAAGGCAGAGTAAGGAGGAACAACCTGTGCCTGGCCCTTCTGTACCCCACTCTTTTTTCAGGCTCCATCTGTCACTAGTTGTCCTGAGTACTAGGCCTTGTTCTAGAACTCAAAGGCTATTGCACCAGGACCTCAACCTTTCCTCTGTAGAGAGGGGAGTTGGACTGGATGAACACTAGGTGCTTTTCTAGCCCTATTTCTCTGCAAGCCTGCACTCACTCCCTCCTCTGGGTCCCTAGGCCCTTGCACCTGCCAGAGCACTGAGTCACATTGCACTGTGTGCTTTCTGTCTTCCCTTCTGAGGGCAGAGACTGGGTCAAATTCATTAGCATAGTGCCCAGCACTTAAAAGAGCTGAATAAATTGTTGCTAAATGGTAAGTGGTTGAATGATCGTCTGAGGTGCTAATTGGGGTTCCATCTACACTCCCCCCACCCATCTCTCTGCTGGAAGCCTGACCTGGTAGACGGTGGTTGTATATTCATCATAGATGGAGTGCTGCTCCCTCACTGAGGGACAGTCAGGGCACTGGCCCAAGGTGGCTACCTCCAGTCCAAAAAGGGAACAGTTTCTTCAGGGAGAGGCCTCAATCAGGGCCACCTCTAGCTGGTGTCCATTGTGTGCAGGAGGCGAGTGGGTTAGGCTGGTCAGTCAGATCTGGAGAAGGCCTGCTCCTAGGATAGATGAGGCATGGGGAGCATGGGAAGCAGATGGATGCCTGTGCTTGAAGGCCACCCCCATCATTAACTCCCACCTTCGTAAATCAGCCTTTTGAGTTCTTCTATTACCACACCCTTACCCTAAAGGCCAGGCTACCATTGGCAAAATCCCCAGTGGGGTTGTGCTTGTGGTGGCCTCGAAATGTGGAGCTCAAGGTGGCAGGATCCAATGAGTCAGTGATGTTGTTCCAGGAGAACTTGGCCAAGGAGTATGGGGGATATAGTTTTCCTGGAGGTTTTGCTGCAACATGAGACAAGTTGGTACTGTCAAACGCAAACAGCTGGCAGGTGGAGTGAGGTGGGAAGGGGCTTGCCTGAGTCCAGCTCTCTCCTGTATAATGCCCTGCTCTCCATCACTCACTGGAACCCATGCCCAGACTCTCACACCTGACTCTACTTCACACACCCAGTCTTCAGTTCCTCCAATTTGATGAAGCTTATCCTCTTCCCTTTGGTTCTCCCCCAACCTCCTCGCCCTGGTAAAGACAAGGGCAGAGGCAAACGATGTTGTCCTTGGGGAGCATCATCAGGCTCAGGGGAGAGCAGTTGACACTCAGGATGCTATGGGGAGTATTGGTGGCCACCGGCAGCACTGCTGGATGTCTGAGGCTGCTCCACACATAGTGCAGTGTGGAATTGGTGCCCACTGCCTGGATACGAAGCAGGTTCCGGAAGGAGGGTCCCACATTGCTAGGGATGACTACCTGAGACACCTGGGACAAGGAGTAATGGAAGGTCAGGAAAAGAGGATTAGGGAGAGACACAGGGCAAAGGAGAAACTTGGGGAGTAGAGGCAGGGAACCTTGGAAATTCTGGGGACAGGGTGGGGCCTAGACAAGAGAAATTTGTGTGGGAGCTAAGGTAGTCTTGGTGCAAAGGCAGAGACGGGTGAAGGAGAAGGGGGAAGAGCCAGGTTTGCCTAGACCCAGGTTAAGAGATCAGGACATAGAGCTGAGAGAAGGAAAAAGCTAACATTGCCTGGATGTGGGTCACTCAGGGCTGAGTCAGGGTCCAGACTTCCCCAGAAAACAAGAAGCCCTAATACCCCCCTCCAAAATGAAGAACTCTTCCCTATGCAGCTCTCCAAAACTACCAACACTCCCTGCCCTGCCTCCCTCCCCCACCCCCACCCCGCCCATTGTCCTAGATTCCAAACATGCTCTAAGAATAGCATTTCCTGAAACCTCTACTGGTCAAGCCCCTCACCTGGCGGGGGATCCCCCAGCAGGCCAAACAGAGCTGCAGACAGAAGATTCAGGAGGAGAATGGGGCTGGGGTCACAAGCAACCCCAGCTCCAGTGGGGTTGCTCACGGCAATATATGCAGCCCCAGCTTCAGGGAGCAGAAGACACCAGAGTCCTAAACTATAATGATTTTAAGAGTCTTTAATATGTGGTATAAACTAATGCCATCTTCTGGCAAACAATATGACCATTTTAATTTGTTTAAAAATATTTACTGAGTGCCTACTATGTACCAGGAATATTTTTAAGGCCTTTAATCAATAATATGCAAGTGCCTTGACCTGGAAATTTCATTGCTTGGTATTTCCCAGTAGATAGGTTTACAAAAAAAAAAAAAATCTGTGAGTTTTTTTAGATGGCTGCTCATGGTAGCACTGTATTAAGAGAAAAATAACTGGAATAAAATTAAAGTGTCCATTTAATAAGGAGTCAGTTGCAAAATCACATCATGTCCATATCATACTACAATATTTTAAAAATTAGGCATATATTAATATGAAAGATATATTAAGTGATCAATGATGGTAAACTGCATAATTTTTATTAATGTAAATAAATTTATAAAAGCATCTGTGTAGATCTATATGTTGGTATATGCATAAACTTGGGGGCCAGTGAGGAGTTGCAGGGAATTGTTAATAATGATTACCTTTTATGGAAAGTTTGAGGATTTATGAAAATGTAGAGAATGAAGGGAAATTTTTACTTTTCACAGTTTATAAACCACTGAATTTTCTAACCTTATATATATGTTATTTTTATTTTTTAATAATGTAAGTAGGTATTATCTGGTGGTGAGAATTTAGGAGATTTATTTCTTTTTAAATACTTTATTCTAGAATTTTGTAAGAGGTCTGAGGCTTTTCTTTCAAACCAATTTGAACTAAGTTAGATCTGTCTACTGCTTTGGGTATTTTCTTTCTTGATTTGTATAATTATTGTTCATTTTTCCTTCTGTCTCTTTTTCTCCTTTGAAATTGATTGTTCTCATGTTAGGTCTATAGGATTTAGTAGCTAAATCTCTTTTCCTCTTCCAATTCCTAACCCATTGAATTATTGCTCTGCTGTTAGAGATTTCTTTCACATGATATTCTGGGTCACTAATTGGGTCTCACCAGCAACTGCCCTCAATTTCATTTCATCTACTGATTTTTTAACTTTTAAGATCCTATTTTTAGTTCTAGGAAGATGTGTGAGTATGTGTGTGTGAGCGTGTGTATGTATAGAATGTATGCACACATGTACATTATACACGAATGTAAGTCATCTTATAATCTATTTTTGTTGAAGTTGTCCATTTCAGTAAAGGTCTATTCTGAATATTTTATATTTTCTTCTCCAGGGTTCCATGGCTCCCTTAGGCTCTTGGACCCCTTGAGCTTCATGTCATTATTTTCTGTCAGGTTTGGGCCGGGGTCGAATAGCTATGAACCTTTCTGAGGCCATAAAGGAGTAACAGTTGTTTCTCTCCATGTGGTCTGATGAGACAGCAGAGGAGGTCATTGGCTCTTTCATGGTGACAAAGCTTTGTTTGCCCTCTTAGTTCCAGGGACAGAGGAGCCTTACCCAGCCTTTTCAGTGCTTCTGCACATCTTTGTGGGCCAGGGAGACATGGCATCTCCTTATTGGCTAACATCTTTTCTCTCTGGCTTTGGGGAGGGGTCAGGGAGCTTGAACTGTAGGAGTGAGATCTTAGATCTGTGCAATAGGACTCTCCTGTGCTGGTCTTACACTTCTATTCTGGTTCAAAGAGGAGGAAATCTTGGCTGACTTTCAATCACTTTCCCCTTGCCTGATATATATACCACCTGGATGCCCAAACCAACCTACAGATACATGGATGTAGCCTAGATGAGCAGAATGGCCCAGCCAATGCAGCCTAGTTCAGCCAACCGTTAGCTGACCCTAAATGTGTGGGCTCCAACAACAAATACTTGTTCAAAGCCTCTGGTTTGCCATACAGTGACAGCTAGCTGATACCAGAAAGAAGGTGAGGTGCTATCCTCTTATATGTTTCTCCATATTTAAAAACCCCCACACAAAATTTTTTATTTAAAAAATTGAGACAATTTTTCTTTAAATTCAAGAAATTATTGACAAGGTAGAAAAGAGAGAGCTGATATAAATTTCATTAAGATGAATTTGTGGAACCTCAAAGTTAAAAGAATTACTGGACTGTATTTTCCTTGAAGACAGAAGCCATGAGCTACCCAAAATTCCCTTCCATAGTGCCTGGCCCAAGAGAGGGGCCAAAAATATTTATTTAATAAATTACTTTCAAATATTCCTAGTCAAATCCTTATACATAGATCAATTGTAAAGAATTTCCCCATATGTTTCCAGTGTTGATTCTGGGTGTGGTTAAATATCCCATACTGGGGAACTCACTGTTTACCAGGCAACTCTCTCCATTGTGGAATGACTGTAATTACAGAATTATTTTATCAAAACAAAAAGGAAATCTAGTTGACAGTGTGAAATTTGAGTTAAATGATTCAAAAACACAATTTTTCCTCACTAAGGATGAGGAAAGGCTGATGAAGGAGTCGCCATGGACCAGAACATCTGCACAATTGCTTCCATTCAGTATTGTTACCTTGTATTGTATTTCATCCACCTCCAAGTTATGCTCCTTCATTTATAATAAATGGGTTATCTCTGTTATAAAAAGCAAAATAATCCCTTTGGAATAAAAACTACCTAAGAATGTAATTAACAGCATCTCATTTTGTTAGCTCATCATCTAAAGTCTCTGAGGGTGGCTGTAAGTAGGAAAAGTTGGCAGTTTTATTGTATTCTAGTTGTATTACAAACATCACTTACTAGCATAGCTGTAGGGCCAGTCTAGACAGTTCATTGGATCTAAAACAAATTTAATTTGTGTTTGTTGTTGTGAACAGTAATATTAGATTTAAACAATTCCTTATTTAACATTATGCAGTATCTTGACAGCAACTTAGCTTATTGCAGGTAAGGCTCCAGAACAAAGACTACCTGTTGAGTTCTCTATCTCTCTCACCCTTTTAATTCAGTGGTCCCCAACTTTTTGTTATCAAGGACTGGTTTTGTGGAAGACAATTTTTCCATGGTCCAGCATAGAGGTATGTTTTTGGGATGATTCAAGCGCATTACATTCAAGCTCATCTTCTGCTGTGTAGCCCGGGCTGCTAACAGGCCTGGGCTATTACTGGTCCACAGCCTGGAAGTTGGAGACCCCTGCTTTAATTTTAAGAGATCAATATGGAAGTCTGTATTCAATTTTTATGAAATGATTAGCAAAATATATAATGCATGATAAGTTATCATTAAGTTTGAGAGAAGTTATCAATTACATTGATTATTATATGCAACTACTATTACTACTGCTGGTAGTAGTATTATTACTAGCCAGTAGTACTATTACTCTTATCCAGCTCCTCACACAATATGCTGAATCCTCAACTCTTTCTCACTTGCACATTCATTCCCTCCTTCCAATAGACAAACAGGAAAATACTCAATGTCACAAATCATCAGAGAAATGCAAATTAAAACCACAATGAGATAATCACCTCATACCTGTCAGAATGGCCATGATCTATAAATCTACAAACAACAAGTGTTGCTGAGGATGTGGAGAAAAGGGAACCCTGTTGCACTGTTGGTGGGAATGCAGACTGGTGCAGCCACTGTGGAAAGCAGTGTAGAGTTACCTGAAAAATTAAAAATGGAACTGCCTTGTGACCCAGCAATTTTACTTCTGGGTACACATCTGAAGAAACCCAAATCACTAATTTGAAAGAATATATGCAGCCCCACACTCATTGCAGCATTATTTACAATAACCATGCTATAGAAACAACACGAGTGCCCAGCAATACACAAGTGGATACATATGTGGTGGTAGATATACGCAATGTAATATTACTTGGCCATAAAAAAAAGAACAAAATCTTGCCATTTGCAACAGCATGGATGGACCTAGAGGATATTATGCTAAGTGAAATAAGTCAGAGAATGACAAATACCATAGGCTTTCACTTATATGTGGAATCTAAAGAACAATATAAACAAACAACAAAACAGAAACTGACTGATGGTTGCCAGAGGGGAAGGGGGCTTGGGAGACTGGGAGAAAAAGGTGAAGAAGTTAAGAAGTACAGATTGATAGTTACAAAATAGTCATGGGATGTGGAGAACAGCATAGGGAATACAGTCAATAGTATTGTAATAACTACATACGATGCCAGGTGGGTACTGGAACTATTGGGGGAGCCCTGTGTAAAGTATATAATTGCCTAACCATTAATTTAAAATATATTGAATGTAAACTGTAATACAAATTAGAAATATTGTTTTTAAATAGAAGAAAAAAGAAAGGAAGAGAGAAAAAGAAAGAATAAAAGAAAGAAAGAGAAAGAAAGAAAAAGAGGATCAACAACAACAACAAAAAAATCCTTAGAAGCCTGAGGATCTTTGACTGGAAGCCACTGCTCCAGGTGAACAAATGAATGAACACACAAACAAGTGGAAGAGAAAGGGATGGAAGAAAAACACATCTAATAATTTTAAATCAATGTATAAAACATTATTTTATTAATAAAAAGTAGCATAACTTTTTATGCTACTTAAACCCTCTTATTACCAGACTTCCAAGGTCAAAGCTCATGGAGGCTCAGTGGAGAGTGTAAGGTGGAATTCCAAAGGTCTGTTATTGTAGGACTGGGCTTTCCTAGCTGGGGCTATAGAGACTAAAGAAGCCCATGTGCTGATGGTGCACACATAATTAATTGGGTAAAGGCCAACTTCATGAGGCAAGAAGTGCAAGCCTTATGAGTTTAAGAGTGAAATCATCCATTGCTTTTGGGTCACTCTTCTCTGTCATGTTCCAACATCAAGCTTCATGCTTGACACATAATGGGTACTTAGTAAGTCAATGTGGAATAAACAAAGGAGGGGATGAGAACTTTCTTATCAGAAACCAAAGGAATGTTTCCATATTCAATCCAGCGCAATAGATAGTTGACTGGATGGTAAGCAGGCTTCATTCCTCATTTGACTTACATGCTTTTTGGTTTTCTTCCACATCCAGTTTAGCTTTTAGGTATTATCATGGTATTTCAGTCACAGGACTTACCCATTGGTCCCTACATTGCCGAACACCTGGCACAGATGCCGTCACAAACAGGGCTTGTGGCAGACATAGTTAATAGATTGCAGCATGCCTTTTGCTGAGTGTGGATGTACACTGGGGTGGCCATGGAGATGTGCCACCCAGATTCCTGTTCAAGGAGGGATTTGCTGTCCAGCTGCAGGCAGGTGGTCAGCAGACACTCCAGCTGTCAGCATTTTGGAGGTCAGCCTCAGCTGCACAGTGCCACCTACCCAGAAATCATGTTCTTCCTAGGGGAGTGTTCACCTAGAAACTGAGCCTGCTGTGTTGTTAAGGGAGAGGAGCTCATAAGGACCCCTAGATTCCAGCCCACTGTCAGACAACTCTGATGAGAATACCAGTTCCAGAGCGTCCCCCCACCCCCACCTTGTTATAGAACCAAAAGAGTTTGTCCACCTGGCTCTGGCAGAGCCAAACACTTTATAAACACTGAGAACTGCGGTGAAGGAAGACTAGCTATTTTATTATGAGAGGGAAGGTAATGTTCAAAAGCCCAAACTCCCCAAGGAGTATAACATGTAAGATAAAAGTTATATAGGGCAAAATCACAAGACACCATGGGTTAGGGGTTTCAGGTTGCGCTGGGAGCTCACTGGTCAGAGGTGAGGTCTGGAGGACAGTTCGAGGTCTACTATGGCATCCCTCTGCCTGGTTTCATGAGAAAGTAGCCAGGGGGCTGTTCCACCTTAGGGTTCAGGAGCTGAAACTCAACCTGGGTCAGGATGTTATCTTTAGCTTAACAGAAACCCATATCTTGTGGCCATTAGACATTAGTCAAGACATGGGCATTGTTTTTGGCTGCCCCAGGAAGTTGATGACTAGTAAGGAAAAGGGTTAAGGGAAGGTGAATAGCATGCTTGGGCTACATGTTAAATTGAAATCATACGTTAAATTAGAACCCTCAGTTTCACCCTCACCCCCGGCTAGGTGGGCTGAGACTTTGTTAGACCTTGTGCTTTGTCTTCTCCCTGTGCCCAATCCTACTTCTTCTCCCTTCTTTTCAGAGGTACCAATCTCTAATAAACACCATATACTACAAACCTTGTCTCAGGTTCTGCTTCTGGAGAACCCACCTGGCACTGACATGGAATTCAGCCCATCTTCCTCTCCTGTCCTCCTTAAGGCCAATGCTCACTGATAAATGTGTAATGAAGATACTCAGGATATTCAAATAATTCCTAAAAATAGATAAGCCCAGCACCCCCTGTCCTGGAGGCCAAAGAGAATATAACCAGGCACAAGGAATCTGGCTCATTTCAGCAAAAACACATGCCTTCCTTCAAAGCATCCAAATATTTTCCTTCATTGTCTAAGACAGTGTTTCTCAACATTGGCACTATTGATATTAGGTACTGGATAATTCTTTTTTGTGGGGACTACACATTTCTTTCTATTCTATTCTATTCTATTCTATTCTATTCTATTCTATTCTATTCTATTCTATTCTATTCTATTCTATTCTATTCTATTCCCTTCCCTTCTTCTATTTTAGAAAAAGTTCTGAACTTATCTTGCTTTCTATCATGTTTGTAGTGAAATAATAGAATGAGCACCCACTCCAAAGCTTTATTACCAGTGGTGTTGTTGCATGTTTGAAACAGGAATGTAGCTTCTTTAAAATAGGAATGTAGCATGGAGTCTGATTTACCCTTGAACGTTTTCTGATAAAGAACAGGGTGGTATGATCTTAATGTATACGAAACAAACTTCATTCTTGTGAGCCATTTAAATGTGTACAATGGACACACTGGCACTTAGAGTTTCTGTTTTGATTCTTTTTTAATAATCTACTCTTTGAAAAAAAAAACAAAAAACTGTAGACCTACCAACAGTAGTGTGACCACCAACAGTAGAGTAAATAAAAAATCTTTCATAATTTTACTACCTAATAATGACTCTAATTAATATTTTGAAATATAATTTTCTGGATCTCTTTCTTATATGTGAAATGTAAACTTTATAATGAAGATAGCATTATATTGTGATACCAATGTATAAGTAACTCTCTTTGTTTTACGTATAAATATAGGCCAAACCTATATTTCTTGTATTTTCACTTTCTCTCTCGCTCTCTTTTTGAGGTTACTGTCCCTTCATTTACAATGAAACATTCTGAGAAAGTGAGTTTTTTTTAGGCCTAGCCTAACTCTGGTTTTACAGAAGGATTAAATATAGGCTAGGAATGGGAGAATGCTGACCACATTCCCTGCCCTGATCTCACCCACGATTGCAGTCCCCACTTGCCTTCCACCCTGGGCTTGGGGAGGGAGTGCTCACTGACTTAGTTCACAGCTTCACCCAGAGAAATTGAAGGCAAGTCCTGAAGGAAATCTCCACTAATGGTACAATAACTGAGCAAAAAGTTTCAAAACAACATCTGCAACATTAGTGTGTAGCACCTAATGCTGCTTACATATAATACTTAAAATCTGTAGGATTTTTTTTAATACAACCTTTTATTTTTTTTAAATTTTATTTTAATTTATTTTTTCAAATACATTTGTCTCTACCTCCTCCCCCACCACTTTCCCTTCCCCCATCCCTCCTTCCCTCCCTCAGCTCTTCCCCTTTAGTTTTGTCCATGAGTCCTTGCTATATGTTCCTTGACTTTCCCCTTCCCTTCCTTTTCCCTGCCCTTCTCCCTCCTTCCCTCTTGTCTCTATTGGTTTCTTTTCCTTTCAGTGTTGCTGGTCTTATTTTCCTTGCATCTTTGTACTGTTGGTTGGGTTCCACTTATAGGTGAGATCATATGGTATTTGTCTTTCGCCCCCTGGCTTATTTCGCTTAGCATAACGCTCTCCAGTTCCATCCATGCTGTCGCGGAGTTTAGTAGTTCTTTTTTTCTTTCTGCTGCGTAGTATTCCATTGTGTATATGTACCATTACTTTTTGATGCACTAATCTACTGATGGGCATTTAGGTTGCTTCCAACACTTGGCTATTGTAAATTGTGCTGCTATGAACATTGGGGTGCATAGGTTCTTTTGTATTGGTGTTCTGGTGTTCTTATGGTATAGTCCCAGCAGGGGAATCACTGGATCAAAAGGCGGTTCCATTTTCAGCTTTTTGAGGAAATTCCACACTGCTTTCCACAGTGGCTGCACCAGTCTGCATTCCCACCAGTCTGCATTCCCACCAACAGTGTACTAGTGTTCCCTTTTCTCCATAGCCTCGCCAGCACCTGTTGTTTGTTGATCTGTTTATGATGGCCATTCTGACCGAAGTGAGGTGGTACCTCATGGTGGTTTTGATCTGCATTTCTCTGATGGCTAGTGATGCTGAGCATCCTTTCAAATGGCTCTGGGCCCTCTGTATCTCTTCCTTGGAAAAGCGTCTGCCCAGGTCCTTTGCCCATTTTTTGATTGGATCGTCTGTCTTCTTGGAGTGGAGTCAAGTGAGTTCTTTATATATCTTGGAGATCAAACCTCTATCTGATATATCATTAGCGAATATATTTTCCCATACGGTTGGCTCCCTTTTCATTTTGCTGATGTTTTCGTTAGCTGTGCAGAAGCTTCTTATTTTGATGAGGTCCCACTTGTTTATTCTTTCCTTTATGTCCCTTGCTTTAGGAGACATATCAGTGAAAAAATTGCTGCGTGGGATATCTGAGAGTTTCCTGCCAATGTTCTCCTCTAGGACTTTGATGGTGTTGCAACTTATATTTAAGTCTTTTATCCATCTTGAGTTTATTTTTGTGTATGGTGTCAGCTAATGATCCAATTTCAATTTTTTGCATGTAACCGTCCAGCTCTCCCAACACCATTTGTTGAAGAGGCTATTATTTCTCCATTTTATGCTTCTGCCCCCTTTGTCAAATATTAGATGCCCATAGAGACCTGGGCTTATTTCTGGGCTTTCTATTCTGTTCCACTGGTCTATGGGTCTGTTCTTGTGCCAGTCCCAGATTGTTTTGAGTATGGTGGCTTTGTCGTAGAGTTTGATGTCCGGTATTGTGATCCCTCCTACTTTGTGTTTCTTTCTCAAAATTGCTGCGGCTATTCGGGGTCGTTTATGGTTCCATATAAATTTTTGAAATGTCTGTTCTATTTCTGTGAAATACGTCATTGGTATCTTAATAGGGATTGCGTTGAATCTATAAATTGCTTTGGGTAGTATGGACATTTTGATGATATTAATTCTTCCAATCCATGAGCACGGTATATGCTTCCATTTATTTGTGTCTTCCTTAATTTGTTTTTTCAATGTTGTATAGTTTCCTGAGTACAGGTCTTTTACGTCTTTGGTTAAATTGCTGCCTAGGTACTTTATTTTTCTTCTTGCTATATCGAATGGTATTTTTTTCTCTGATTTCTTCTTCTTCTATTGCATTGCTGGTGTACAAAAATGCCTTTGATTTCTGAATGTTGACTTTGTATCCTGCTGTTTTGCCAAATTCACCTATAAGGTTGAGGAGTTTTTTGGTAGAGTCTACAGGGTTCTCTATGTATACTATCATGTCATCTGCAAACAATGATAGCTTTACTTCCTCCTTTCCTATTTGGATGCCTTTTATCTCTTTCTCTTGTCTGACTGCTGTGGCTAGGACTTCCAATACGATGTTGAAAAGAAGCGGTGAGAGCGGACATCCTTGTCGTGTTCCCGATCTTAGTGGGAAAGCTTTCAGTTTTTTCCCTGTTGAGTATTTATTGGCTGTAGGTTTTTCATATATGGCCTTTATTATGTTGAGGATTGCCCCATGTATTCCCATTTTGCTGAGTGTTTTGATTTTAAATGGGTGCTGTACCTTATCCAATGCTTTTTCTGCATCTATCGAGATGATCATGTGGTTTTTGTCTTTTCTTCTCTATTTATGTGATGGATCACGTTTACTGATTTGCGTATATTGAACCATCCCTGCATCCCTGGGATGAATCCCACTTGATTGTGGTGGATAATCTTTTGAATGTATTGCTGGATGCGGTTTGCCAATATTTTGTTGAGGATTTTAGCATCTATGTTCATCGGAGAAATTGTCTTGTAGTTTTCTTTCTTTGTAGGGTCTTTATCGAGTTTTGGGATCAGGGTGATGCTGGCCTCATAGAAAGATTCTGAGAGTCTTCCCTCCTCTTGGATTTTTTGGAATAGTCTGATAAGGACAGGGGTTAGCTCCTCCTTAAATGTTTTGTAAAAATTCTCCTGTGAAACCATCCGGCCCTGGGCTTTTGTGTGCTGGGAGTTTCTTGATTATGCTTCAATTTCCCCAGCTGGTATTGGTCTGTTCAAGCTTCCTGTTTCTTCCTCCTTCAGTGTTGGAAGATTATACTTTTCTAAAAATTTGTCCATTTCATCAAGGTTCTCAAATTTCTTGGCATATAATTGTTCATATTAGTTTCTGACGTTCATATGTATTTCTGTGGTATCAGTTGTTATTTCTCCTCTTTCATTTCTGATATTATTAATTTGGGTTCTCTCACTTTTTTTCTTGATGAGTCTGCTTAAGGCCTTGTCAATTTTATTTATCTTTTCAAAGAACCAGCTTCTGGATTGGTTGATCCTCTGAATTGTTCTTTTCGTCTCTGTGTCATTCAGTTCTGCTCTAATCTTGACTATTTCCTTCCTTCTACTTGCTCTGGGATTTATTTGTTGTTGTTTCTCCAGTTCTTAAAGTTGTAGTGTTAGGTCTTTTATTTGAAATGTGTCTATCTTTTTTAGGTAAGGCTGTATTGCTATGAACTTCCCTTCAGGACCGCCTTTGCTGTGTCCCGTAGGTTTTGGACTGTTGTCTGTTCATTTTCATTTGTTTCCAGAAATTTTCTGATTTCTTCTCTTATCTCATTATTGACCCATTCATTGTTCAATAGTCTACTGTTCAGTCTACATGAGTTTGCAAGTTTTTGAAATTTCTCTTTGAGGTTGATTTCCAGTTTCAAGGCCTTGTGGTCTGAGAAAAAGTTTGGTATTATTTCAATTTTCCTGAATTTGCTGAGGTTTGCTTCATGTCCTGTCATGTGGTCTATCTTTGAAAAACTGCCATGAGCATTTGAAAAGAATGTGTATTTGTCTTCTTTGGGATGTAAGGTTCTATATATGTCACTTAAGTCTCTTTGATTCAGTGTGTCGTTCAGAGCTGCAATATGTTTATTAATGTTTTGTTTGGAAGATCTGTCCATTTTTGACAGTGGGGTGTTGAAAGCCCCTACTATCAGTGTGTTGTTGTCTATATCTTTTTTGAAGTCATCCAACCATTTCCTTATAAACTTGGGGGCTCCTATATTGGGCGCACATAAGTTTACAATGTTGATGTCTTCTTGATAGATTCTTTCTTTTAGTATTATAAAGTGCCCCTCTGGGTCTCTCTTTATGGCCTTTGTTTTGAAATCTACTTTGTCTGATACAAGTATGGCAACCCCAGCCTTTTTCTCATGCTCATTTGCTTGGACTATTTTTTTCCATCCCTTTACTTTCAATCTGTGTAGGTCTCTTGCTCTGAGGTGGGTCTCTTGCAGGCAGCATATGTGTGGGTCATGTTTTCTTATCCATTCAGCTACCTTGTGTCTTTTGATTGGGGCATTGAGTCCATTCACATTGAGAGATATTACTGATAGAAACTTACTCATCTTTTCTCTTTGTACCTGTGTTCCTCTCTCTCTCATTCTTTTCCTTCATCTGCTTAAACCAATCCCCTTAGCATATCTTGGAGTGCTGGTTTGGTAGAGATGTATTCTTTTAGTCTTCTCTTGTCTGGGAAACTCCGTATTTCCCCTTCTATTTTAATGGAGAGCCTAGCTGGGTAGATCAGCCTTGGCTGTAGGCCCTTGCTTTTCATGGCTTGGAATATTTGTTTCCATTCCCTTCTGGCTTGTAGTGTTTCTGTTGAGAAGTCAGCTCCTAGGCATATCGGGGCCCCCTTGTATGTTACTTTCTCCTTCTCCCTTGCTGCCTTGAGGATTCTCTCTTTGTCTTTGACATTTGCCATTTTAATGATGATGTGTCTTGGAGTGGATCTCTTTGAGTCCCTCTTGAGTGGGGTCCTCTGTGCCTCCTGGATCCATGAGAGCCTTTCTCTCCTCAAATTGGGGAAATTTTCCATCATTACTTTTTCGAGAAGGTTCTCTATCCCTTGCTCCTCTTCTTCTCCTTCTGGTATCCCTATTATGTGGATGTTATTGCGTTTCAGGTTGTCCTGCATTTCCCTAAATGCCTCTTCATTCTTTTTGAGTCGGTTTCCATTTCTTGTTCTTTCTCGGAGCTTCTTTCTACCTTATCCTCCAGCTCACTGATTCGATCTTTGGCTTCATCCAGCCTGCTTTGGATTCCTTCTACTGTGTTCTTCAATTCAGAAATGGTATTCTTCCTATCCTCTTGTGTCTTTTTGATAGTTTCTATGTCCTTTTCCAGGCTGATATAGTTTGCTGTAAGATCCTGATAGTTTCTCTGCAGTTTCTCATAGTTATTTTTGAGCTGGCTGAGCTCATTGAGCTTCCTTAGAACCATTGTTTTGAATTCAGTATCTGATAGTTCCTTTGCCTGTATTTCATTTAGCTCTCTGTGTGGGGAGTTCCCTTTTCCACTCATTTTGGGGGAACTTCTTTTTCTTCCCATTTTTTGAGAGTCTGTTAAGTATTTTTGTCCTTTACTTTTCTTTCTAGGCCTGCCTCTGATGATGTCAGTTGTTGACCCTATAGGGCCTTGGGTTGTTTGTTTGAGCCTTCCAGGAGTCTAATGTCTGTGTCTGACTCCTGCTTGGAGCAGCTCTGTGACCCCTTCAGTCAGGGCTAGGCTATTTTTTGGGATCTCTCTGCACTCTCATGCAGGCTCCTTGAGCATGCTCCCAGCGCTGCAGGATCCCCTGCCTGTCTGGGCTCACATGTGCTTGCCCCAGACCAGGGGGCTTACTCAGGACCTTGCGTACTCATCTGGCCCCCTGGCTGGCGAGCTCCGCGGCACTGGTCAGTTTAGGGTCTTCTATTGTGTATTTTCCCCGCTTTTGGCTCTTTGGGTGCGTTGCTTGCCCTCGCCAAATGGGGACTACGGAAATGGGAGGTAGTCAGCTCCAGGACTCTCCGGTTAATCCTGTCTCTGGTCTCTCCTCCATGGACTCTGGGCAGCTCTACTAATTTTGTGGGCCCCTCTGCAATTGTGGGCTGGCGGGTCAATTTACGCCTGCCTTTGCCGCTCTGTGCACTCCCTCACAGGCCGTATGGGTGCCAATGTGTGGAAGGCCTTGCCGGCTGGTGCAAGTATTCACCAGACCGCACGGGTTACACACACGCTCACCAACCCTCGCTGGTCACTCGGCGCAAGTGTCCCTTCTTCCCTTTTATTACTGTCAGTTTCTTTTTTTCTTTCAATGTTTCTGGTTACATTTTCCTTGCTTGTTTGTTTTGTTGATTAGGTTCCACTTGTAGATGAGATCATATGATATTTGTCTTTCACCCCCTGCCTTATTTTGCTTAGTGTAATGCTCTCCAGTTCTATCCATGCTGTCGCAAAAGGTAGTAGCTCTTTGTTCCTGCTCTGTAGTATTCCATTGTGTAAATGTACCATAGTTTTTTGATCCACTCATTTACTGGTAGGTATTTAGGTTGCTTCCAGCACTTGGCTATTGTAAATTGTACTGCTATGAACATTGGGGTGCATAGGTTCTTTTGAATTGGTGTTTTGGGATTCTTAGGGTATAATCCCAGCAGGGGAATCACTGGATCAAAAGGCAGTTCCATTTTCAGCTTTTTGAGGAAATTCTGCACTGCTTTCCACAATGGCTGCACCAGTTTACATTCCCACCAACAGTGTACTAGTGTTCCCTTTTCTCCACAACCTCGCCAGCACCTGTTTTTTGTTTATTTGTTTATGCTGGCCATTCTGACCAGTGTGAAGTGGTATCTCACTGCTGTTTTAATTTGCATTTCTCTGACAGCTAGTGATGCCGAGCATCCTTTCATATGTCTCTGGGTCTTGTGTATGCCCTCCCTGGAGAAGTGTCTGTTTAGGTCCTTTGCTCATTTTTTAATTGGATTGTTTGTCTTCCTGGAGTGGAGTCATGTGAGTTCTTTATGTATTTTGGAGATCAAACCCCTGTCCAAGGCATCATTGGCAAATATATTTTCCCATATGGTTGATTCCCTTTTCATTTTGCTGATGTTTTCTTTAGCCTGAAGCTTCTTATTTTGATGATGTATTTCACACACATAGAACGAACATTTAAAAAATTTATATGGAACCATAAATGACCCTGAATAGCTGCAGTAATTTTGAGAAAGAACAAAGCTGGAGGGATCACAATACCTGACATCAAACTACATTACAAGGCCTCTGTAATCAAAACAGTCTGGTACTGGCATAAGAACAGACATATACATCAATGGAACAAAATACAGAGCCCAGAAATAAACCCATGTCTATATGGTCAACTAATATTCGACAAACGGGGAAGAAGCACAAAATGGAGTAAAAATAGCTTCTTCAACAAATGGTGCTGGGAGAGCTGGATAGCTACATGCAAAAAATTGAAATTTAACCACCAAATAACACAATGCACAAACATAAACTCAAGATGGATAAAAGACTTAAATATAAGTCACAATACCATAAAAGTCTTAGAGGAGAACATAGGCAGGAAACTCTCTCTCAGACGTCCCATGCAGCAATATTTTCACCAATATGTCCCCTAGAGCAAGGGACAAGAAGGAAAGAATAAACAAATGGGATTTCATCAAAATAGCAGATAAATTATCAGTGGGCTGACTTCCTCTGTCTTCCATCAGAACATTTTCAAATAAATCAAAAGTGCCTTTCCCATCCTTCCTCCTCTTGCCCATGTTCATCCTTTTCCTTTTCAACAAATCTGTTGAATGGTGCTCTTACAAACCCTAGTGCCCCAGCCAAAGCCACCCAAATGTAAATTCATTTCCCTCCCTTTCCTTTATGCTCTTTTCCTGACATTACCACCTGAGAATAACTCTTTTCTGGGAAAGACTCTTGTGAATCAAACTAGGGACAATGTGAAGGATGGAGAGATAGGAATATGAGCAGTTCCTCTGCATGGGTCAAAGCTGAACTACTGTAGAGACCAGAAAAAGGGAGATGAGACCAATATGAAAAGCAAGGCCTCATCCTAGAACCTATTGTAATCTGATCCTCTTCCCAGACAGTGAGGTAGCTGGATACAGAGAGAAGTAGGAGTAGACATTCATTCATTTACACAATTTAATTGTCTAATAAAAAGGTCTGCAAACTTTTCCTTTAAACGGTCAAAAGGTAAGGATTGTATATTATATGGGCCATTATGGTCTTTGTCACAGTTACTCAACTCTGATGTTGAAGTTCAAAAACAGCTATAGAAGATACATAAACAAGTGAGCAGAGACCAAAAAATGCAGTTACGGACTCTGGAATTTGAATTTCATATAATGTTCGCATGCCATTAAAGAGTAGTCATCTTTTGATTTTTTACAACCACGTAAAATGTGAAATCCACACTTAGCTCATGGGCTGGATTTTGCCTACTGGCCATAGTTTGCCAGCTCCTACTTTTTACTCTGTACCAGACACAGTGTGAACACATGGATATGGCCTTGACACTCACAGGGCTTGTGTGGAGTTGTTTGGTTTTCTCAAAGAGTGTTCCTTGGAACATGTTTTAATTAATATCTCACTAAAAAGGATATCTATGCTCAAGAATGTTTAGGAACATTAGGAAGAATGTTTAGGGGAGCTAGGGAGAGTTCCTTTACTATAGGACTTTTCAGAGCCTTTAAAATGCTAATGCACATTGTGAACTTCTAAGAGGAGAATATCGTAAGAGAAACTTGCGAATGCAGATTCATTTGAGTACAGAACATTTTTACATTTGGAACACTTTTTACAATTGGTGTTCCATGGAACACACTGTGATAAAACCCTCTTTTTTTAAATAGGAAAATGAAGTCATTTGCTAAGGTCTCCTCCACTGCTGAACTGAAAGATTAGTCTGAAGCGTAGGTCTCCTTTTTCTATGGTTATCATCTATCTCCGAAAGTCCAGACAATGTTTTAGAATTACATTCACTCTTAAAAACATAGAACTAATGAAGAGAAAGATTTATTTTGCTATTTTCTAAAGAACATTGTATTACTTCTCATTTGGTTATGTAAATGCTGGTGAATAGCCTGGTTGTGTCTGTGGCTCTGAGTTCTTACAGTCCCCATGGCTCCTCTCAAACTCACCCCACCATCAGCTGCTGGATTCATTTCCGATTTCACTCTTCTGAATTGTATAATTGCTGCTTTAATAATTAAACTTCAAAGCCCATCTGACCCTAAGCTCTTCAGGGCCAGGGTCTACAATGCTAAAAGCAGCTGAAATGAGACTGGGAAAAGCTCTCACAGATTCACCCAAGGTGTGAGTTATTTAAAAGCAAACATGAACACAATACTAGGATTTAGTGGGATCACTTCAATCAGAAGCAGAGATCCTTTCAAGAAACTCATATAATATGAATGATCTCAAGGCCTCAGGTGCTAAAGGATTTAAGAGTAAAGTCACATCTTATGTGGGAGTCAGTGTTTGAAGTCAGCACATAAGCCAAAAATCATCAATAAAATGCCCCCCAAAAACCCATGACTTTGTGTACACTCTGTAGTCTCTCAGTAAGTCTAAAAAACTACAAAGTCATTTTCCCCCTCCTCATGTTGCATGAACTCCCTTAGCATCAGATGAAGTAGATGGCCTCACATTCCGGGGTCTTGCTGTACAAAAATGATCTTGCCCTCCTTGGTGACTCATTTTCCCCGAGGGATATGTACCTCCTTCGTGGCCTGTTTGTCCTGAAATGTCTTATCATACATGACTTTAGATAAGTCACATTGCAGAATGTGGTTTTATTTTTCATCTGTCCTGCTTGGAGTTCCCAAATTTCTTCTGAGTTTAAGTTTATTTATCACCAGCATAATGTCCTTGGCATTGTTGTGACACTGTGTATTCACAGACCCTGGCTGGGCTCTACCCACCACCCAACAAAATCCTGAAAAGGACATGGGTAAATACAAGGATAAGAAATATTGGCAAGATCCATTTTGGCTGAAAGGGTAAAAAGAAGGAAATAAACAGGGTGAGATGAAGTAAAAAAAATCTTAATATTCTCATTGACCCTAGCCCCCACCCCTTTCCTGACACATATACATACAATAGAGTGGAGAAGAACAATGTTCTCTTCTTAGAAGAAAACCATTTCACGTGGGACTTGAGCCCAGGCTTTCTGATTCCAGAATCTATACTTTGATCCCCATTCTATAACATGTACACAAACCTGCCTCCTGGAGTCACCACAGAGGGTGACTAGATGTGGCTGCAAGTATCTCTGGAGCTACAGCCAAATAAATGATCCACCACTGACCTATGGCCCTCACCTGGTATCCGAGTGGTCTCAGGTATTATCTCTTGGATGAGTAGTATTCAAACAGAATTTTTAGAATAAGTAGAATTTAGGTGTGCTTAAATTGGGCTGCAGGTGGGGCATCAAAATGCTATTTCTGAAAGAGGGAACATTTTAAAACAGAGGCATAGAGAAGTCCTCTAGGTACGAATCTGCTCTAATGATATTTACTTTCCTGGGATTGAAGAGCATGGAAGATCAAAGATTTATTGGAATGAAATTTATTAATCATATTTATTGGCATTTCTAGAGGAGGGTAGATGTTTTTGTTTGACTAGAGCCCAGAGTATAAAGATGAATCAAGGGAAAGAAGGTTGAAAAACAGGTGGGGTCAGATCCTGGAGGGACTGTAGGAAGCAGAATAATGGCCCTCAAAGGCATCCACATCTTAATCCCTGGAACCAGTGACTACATTAGGTGACATGGCAAAGGGGAATTAATGTTACAAATGGAATCAGTGTTGCTAACTGACCTTATGAGGGAGATATTATCCTGAATTATCTGGGTGAGCCAAAATAACCTTGAGTGGAAGAGAGAGGCTGACAATGGATAGCAAGAGAGACACAGAGTGAGGAGGACTCAGCTGATGTTGCTGGTTTTGAGGATGGAGAAAGGAGCTTCTTGCTAGCCAAGGAATGGGGTGGTCTCTAGAATCTGGATAAAGCAACAGAATGCGTTCTTGGAGGCTCCAGAAGAAATGCAGCCCTCCTGACACCTTGATTTTAGCCCAGTGAGATTCATTTCAGATGTCTGACCTTCAGAACTGTAAGATAATACATTTGTGGTACTGTAAGCCACTAAGTTTGTGATAATTTATTACAACAGCAATAGGAAACTAATGTACTGTCTCGAGCAGAGGTTGTATGTCCTGTGAGGTAGAGCCTGGGATACACCCAAATTCTCACTAGCCATAGAATCTTAGGTAAATTCCTTTACCAATTAGACCAACTTCACTGAATGGAACTTTCCACAATGATGAAAATATTCTAAACCTGTGCTGTCCAATATGGTAGCCACTAGCCACATGCGTCTGGTGGGCTTTTATGTTGTGGCTACTAACTGAATTTTTAATTTAATTTTAATTAACTTAGATTTAAATTTAAATATCCTCATCTGGCCAGTGGCTACCCTGATGGAGAGCACAATGTCAGAGCCTTGACTTTCTCATATAAATAGGAGATAATACTAGAACTTAACCTAAGAGTTACTGTTTAATAATAGATATGCTTTAGATAATATAAAATAATGTTTGGGTTATGCTCAGTAGGAATGAAAACATTTGCATTCACCTAGGTGGACAAGGACATCCCATTTTTTTGGATGGTTGGATTAGGTCCTACATCCTTGAAAAACAGAACAATTTGTCATGATCTTCCATGACTTTCCTCTTTAGCAGGCTGAATAAATTTGGTACTATCTTGACGTTTTTCATATGCCTCCATTTCTAACCTTTTAAAGTAACAGTTAAAGTTTTTTTCTAACCATGTGCAACATTTCTGAATTTTTTTAAAACTGCGTCAGGGTCTGCCTGAGCTCATTTATATGTTTGGGTGCCTGTAACAGAAGACAGCTGTCCATGGCTTGTGCTCCAGCTCTAGGGTATGTTTAGTCTTCTAGGCTCTGTGACTTGCTCTACTCTACCTTCTCCCACACCTCATTCTCCTTTCACTGCTGAATACCTGCTGCACCTCTGGCCTCAGGTCCCCATTTCAGGTAGGCAGGCAGAAGATATGCATTTCCTTTGAGACTTTGCCTTTTTACTTTCAGGGAAAAGTCCTTCTCAGGAGATTTCATTCCATTTCAAGACATTTAATATCTATCAAAGACGTCACCTGGATACCACTGGGAAAGTAATTCATCACACTTTGTAGCCTCGAGTAGAGGAAGAGAAAGTGGCTGGTTTGGGTATTGAGTGAGTCAACCTACCTTATCTGGCCAGGTGTTTAAACAATTCAAGCAGCAACTCAAACCAAATACTTACTATGTATCTGAACATGCTGAGTCTAATCTCTTTGACCCTCAGTTTGTCTGTCTCAAAAAATGGAAGGACAGTACTTACCTGTCAGAGATATATGTGAAGATTTTTTGCAAACTATAACAGTAATGGAAAATATAGTGATAGGATGATGTTGGTCCCTCACTTAAAATGTCCCCCTTTCCTATATTTGGTCCCTTTTCCTCATGTGCTCTAGTTAAAGTCCTTTTTACAATGGCCCTGTTAACCCTATTAATAACTAATTTGACTTGTCAAAGGCCAATATCTTAGGCTGGGTTCCTTAAAAGCAGAGCCTAAGGGGGGATACTTGTGCAAATGAATCATTGAGGAGGTACCTCAGCAGAGACCTGTAAGGGAAGAAGGGAAGGATGAAGAAAGGCAATAGGTAAGTAGAGATGTTTTTATCAGAGTTCAGTCTGACCCCAGGAAGAGCTCTGGAATATGAATTCTACCTCAGAGATTGTCCTGCCTGGAGGCCAGGGGCCTGGGCTTTTATACACACTTATCAGTCAGTCACTGACCACTGGCTGCCCTTGGGAGTGGGGCTTATAACTTCCAGGCTTCTTTAGACTAAGCAGGTTATCAGTCAAGGGCAAGTCTCTGGAGGAAGGCACAAGTGTGATTACAGAAGCTGGGGGACAGTGCAGGCCGAGTATAGGAAGATCTGGGTAGGGTGTCAACTGCATCTATTGCAAATGAATGTGGAAATGGAAAGACTGCTTATTCTTGTGAGCTGAAAGAACCTATCTTACTCTTTTTTCTAAGAGAGCCGTCTTCATCTATTTTCTTTGCTTTCTCCTTCTGTGATAAAAAACTCAAGATTCCATTAATGGAAATTTTGAAACAAAGCTGGGTGGAGAAGGTGATGTAATTGCATCAGTAAATACATAATGTGCCCATGGCAATAATCCTCCTTTTCCATTTTGGCTTTCTCCTGACCTGTAGGATCATGTGAGACTCAAAGAATATTGTTTTTCTTATTGAGACAGTTTTAGAGAATTGTTAGCATATGGTGTTTAAAAGAGCTGGAGAAAATGAGAGTGAAAGCAAGGAAGTCCTTTCTATAAATACGGTGGCTCTACGAGGAGAGTGAGTGAGGAGTTCTCACTGAGGATATATGTAGAGTTGAATACAAAAATAATCATGATCATAATAATAGGTAACATATCTAGAACACTTAGCTGGTCCAGGCTTTGTGCAAAGAACTTTACACACCTGTTCTCATTTGATCATCACAATGACTTTACAAAACAGGAAGCATAATTATCCCCATTTTACAGATGAAGAAACTGAGGCCCAGAGAGGTGAATTTGTTTGCCTAAGATCACACAGATGGTAAGAAGCAGACATGGGACTTTAATCCAAGATCTAAATGACTCCGTGTCAGAAGCATCTGAAAGACTGAAAATGAGTAATGTGTGTACCCCGTGGACCCAAGGGCTTGATTCTTCACTAAGAGAACAGCCAGGAAATGACAACACAGGCAAGAGGTATTTGTATTTTGTGGGGAGGAAACGTTCAAAATAAATTTGGAAACAATACTTTAAATACTACCATACTATTCTTCATTCCACAATCATTTAATGAGCTCCAGTTGTGTGCCAAGCCCAAACCAGGCATTGAGGATGGGCTCATAAAGTGGTTACAGCCTTCACAGTGCTCAGGGTGTAGTTTGGAAAGATGGGCATTAAATGAATGTATATGCGCAATTATGTTTGTGATAAGGACACAAAGAAAGAGGCCAGCATACTACAAGATTATCAGGGTACAGACTCCTCACTTAGTGTGGGGCTGAGGTTTTAGGATGAGCTTTCCTGAGGAAGTAACATTTAAACTGTGGTAATGAAAGGTGAGTGTTGGGGCAGGGGTTGGGGGAGAATGTTACAGCAAGAGGGACTAGAGAAGACCCTGAGGCGTGAGTGGTATCCTTATTGCAGCACCTGAAGTACCTGTCTTTGCCCTATAGTATTGCAGCCGGCAAATTAAGACAGGCTTAGAATGACTGTGTTCACGCAGAGGAGAGTAACTCAGATACTCATTATTTATATTGACTTTGTAATCAATGATAATGTAGAGACACCAAGGACTAAAATATACTGAGAACATTTTAATGTTCCATACTCCGTGCAAAGTGCCTTACATGCAGTATTTAATTAAGTCCTATAACTCTAGGAGGTAGATTACTATTACTATGCTGATAAGAAATTTACAACTAAGAAAAGGTAAGAAAACTGAGGTACAGAGATGCTTACTTACTGTCTCCAAGCAAGGACAGAGCGCTAATAAATGGCAGCATCATGATTTAAAATCAGGCTCTCAGACTTCAAAGCTCACTCTCTAAACTTAAGTTCTGAAACCACTTGAAAACCATGTGACATGAATATTGTTGAAGGACTTGGGGTATAAAACCTGAATTTTCTAACCAAGCCACACCCTTTCATGTTTCCCATCTTAGTAAATGGCACTGCTATCCTCTCACTTGCCCAGACAACCTGGGTGTCATTAATGGCCTCTCTATTTACTTCTGCACTCATGGCCACCTATTGCCATGACCGGAGTCATCAGAATTCCTCTGTCCTCTGTATCGCTAAGGCAGCTGGCAAGTCCCAGCCACTGTCTTTCTTAGTTTCATTCCTCTAATCCATTCTTCATTCATCCCACTGCCCAAATGATCTCATTAAAATGTAAATCTTATTGTGTTGCTCTCCTTCTTAAAATCCCCCAATAATCCCTAATATGTCGTGCTTACCAAGGGCCAGGCACTCCTTTACAGATTGATTCTTAAAACCTCACTATGATACAGTAGCCTGTTTTTTAAAAAACAGAGGGTTGGCTTATGCTAGAATTTAGGCAGAAACTCTAGAGAGAAAGATCGTTCTCTCAATATAAAAGAGAATTTTAAAATTTTCTGATGGCTTGCCTTAGTTAAGTTCTGTTGTGTATACACAGATATAAACATCAAGTCTAACCTAATTTTGTCTCCCCACTTCTTGTGTCTTGTATTCTAGAATGCAGTTCTTCTTGATAACATTGCCATGTTTCTCAATTCAGATTCAGGTGTTTCATCTTTACTTTTCATCATATCTCTGAATTTTTAGGTTTTAACAAAAGGGGCTGGAAGAGAGATGAAAACTTGGGATAGGACTGGACTGATCCTCTAGCCTAATTAAATTATAAATTGAGAGAGCTTTTTTTTTTACTTAGTAATTTCTTTCTACACACACACACACACACACACACACACGCGCGCGCGCGCGCGCAGGCATTCTGATCTTCTGGCTCTTCTTACCTTCTGTATTAGTAGTCCTTTCAATTTATTAAATATTTATTATGTTTCTGTATTGGATGTTATTTGTAATTGCCTAGATATTACCCCATGTATCTTCTTCAGAAATATTAATCTTTACATTTACCAGGATAAATAGCCTCAATGTTTTGGGATTTGAAATGAAACATGAGTCTATAGCTCACACTTGAAAAAAGACTCACTTTCAGGAAGGTAGGATATAGTTTCATTTGCCTGACCCTGTGGGTTGGAGGACTGTTGGAAATATTTTGGAAATTAGTTTTTGCTGATTTTCTAGGGAGAGAATATGTATTCTCTGGGGCCATGTGTCATAGGGAAGAAGTGTTGCTTTTTGAAGTTAAGACAAGCAGGGCCATTCACCCCTAGGAAATCACAAGCAATCACACAGCTTCCAGCATTCAATTAGATTTGTCACAACTTAGGCCTAGTAAGAGAAAAATTTGTTATCCACTGAAAGTCCTCATAATTTTCTGGGTTTATTAAGTGCTGGGTTGAGTTTCAGATGTAGAGGCTGGTTGGTAACTTTGTTTTATACACTGGAGTCCAACTTAACACCCTGGTGAAGCCCTGGCAGTGGGATATCACATCCCCTTGTGATGAAATAGAGGAGCTCTAAACTCAGCCTGCCCAGGTTCAAACCCCAGCTCTACCACTTGGCTGTGTGACTTTGTGCAAGTTGCTTCCCCTTTAATCCTGGTTGCCTAATAAGGATGACAAAAGAACCAGTCTCAGAGAGATGCTTTGAGAATATTAGATGAGATAATGTGCATAAAGTATTTGGAATGGAAACCGGTCTATAGTAAATGCTCAATAAATGCTTTATTATTACCAGTCTTGACTGTTAGTCTGTTAAATACTTGTCTAATTTTCTACTGTATTTCCTGGGCCTACTTTGGCACTGAGTCAGCAGTCAGTAAATATTAATTGACACAGTAAAGAAATGATTTGGTCAGAGGGAAGGACCTGAAGGGATTAAAAACCAAATAACAACAACAACAACAACAACAACACACAACAACGATTGAGTACTCTTATGAGGCATGGGCATTTCTTCATTCATTAACTCATTCATTCCTCACATTATCCCTGGGAGGAGGTACTATTATTATCCTCCCTATTTTACAGATGAGGAAACTGAGACCTACAGGTATTAAGCCACTCATCAAGGCCACTGAGATAATAAATGCTAGAGCTATTTCTTGAACTCAGTATCTGATTTGGGAGCTGGACTACATTTCCAAGGCAATTGACAAGCAATAACTGAGTCTCAGATGTAAACAGGCTACATTTATGTTCAGGGTCTCTTTGTCCTCCCCTCTATTTTTGTCATCTTCTTTTTTAGGCAAATTCCAGTATAATATGCCCAGTTTTGTATTCTCTCCTTTCATTGGTATACCTATATGTAGCTGCAGAGAAATTACAGTAAAAATATTGGTGATGGTTTTAGTGTGGCAGCATCTGCTTCAATTATTTGCATAAAAACAAAAACCTACTTGAGATTCTGCTTTAGACAAACATGCAATGCATGTATTCACATTTACACATGAGAGGAGGTCCAAACTTTCTCAGATGGCCTGGATGGGCCAGGGACAGTACCGAGTGTGCTTACAGACTATATATTTTATTTAACACTTCAACAACAACAACAACAACAACAACAAGCCAGTGACAATACTCAATACTAATTAATGTATTCCACAAATGTTTACTGAGTACTTCCTCTGAACCAGGCACTGTTTATGCTCAGTGTGTGTGCAGAGAGCTGGAAGTGCCTGGGCATACGCCTCCTCCCAGGTTGCTCATAGCCAATAACTGACTAATGTAGTGTGATTAAAGCCCAGCTTTCTTGCTCTCAGCAAGACAAACTTGGAGGTGTAATGTGCCCTTCATAGCTCCCTAATGGATCAGGCTGAGGCTACACCTGGCTTGATGCTGCACCCTCTTCAGGCTTTTCCTTTTCTTCTTGCTTTCCTATTCCCTCATCAGCTTCTTCTGGGAGCACTTCTTTAGTACAATATTTGTAAATAAATCTTTGTATCAGAGTTTGCTTTTGAGGAATTTGACCTAAGTCTATGTGACCTCTGGCATCATCTCTTAGTTGAATTTATGCTGCCACAAACTACAGAAAATTCTTGACTCAAAGGAAATCCCAAGGGCCAGAATCTCTGGTTGCAGCTTAAGGAGGAGAGAATTAAGGGTGGATCTTAACATACTAAAAAATTATCCAGTCCATCACAAACTTCTGAAGACAGCCCTTTACCAAGCAAATGGTCAGGGAGAGGCAGCTTCTTTTGACCCTGGGTCAGGAGGAAAGTGTGACATTCCTGCTTTCTTGACTTTGACATAGAGCCATAAAGTAATCAATTAGAGATGGAGAGGTGACTTCTTAATGGCAGAGAGTGACCTAGTTAAGGAGCTGCAAGGACTTCTGGGATTCTACACAGAACTCATAACACCCTTCCTTTCAGTGAACAAGGGAGATAAGCACTTCGAAAGAGCCCTGTTTCCCTTTGGGGAAGATTAACTTCGGAATGATAATTATGATATTATTCTGGCCTTGAAATGCTTCTTCTACATATCCCTGTAGTGTTTAAGGTGCTTTTATTACACCAAAATAACTCCTTGTTCTTGAGTTGGTGAAGCCGCTCATATGCAGAAAGAGAGGGGGGAAAAGCCAAACCTCACTTCTCAATAAAGCAAGAGATAAATACTCTTGGAATTGAAAATGTCACTGGGTAGCTGACTGAAAGTCATCTCTGACTTTAGCTCTTTATCCTGTTCTAAGCCCTGTCTGTTCCATAAATGGTCATGCTCTCCAGTCTTGAGTCCTTGGCTGCAGGAGGCAAAATAATAGTCTCCCCAAAAAGCCCACGTCCTATTCCTGGATCCTGGAGTACAGGGTAGGGCAAAAGTAGGTTTACAGTTGTTCATATGGAAAATAATATAATAATTAATAAATTATAATACAAAAATAACCTGTAAACCTACTTTTGCCCCACATGTGTTTCCTGACATGGCAAAAATGTCTTTGCATATGTGATTAAGTTAAGGATCTTAGATGGGAAGATTTTCCTGGATTACCTGAGTGGGACTGATGTAATCACAGTGAAAAAGGAAGCTAGTCAGCCGGAGTCAGAGAATAAAACTACAATCACTCTCTTCCTCTCTCTCTCTCTCTCTTTCTCACACACACACACACACACACACACACACACACACACACACACACACACAGATTGGAGTGAGGCCATTGCTGGGACACAGCCAGGAACTAAGGAATACAGGTACCTGACAAGGGTCTCCAACCTTTTGGTGTTTCTGGACTGCACTGGAAGAAGAAGAGTTATTTTGGGCCACACATTAAATACAAAACACTAACGAAAACTGATGAGCAAAATAAAGGTTTTAAGTAAATTTACGATTTTGTGTTGGGCCACATTCAAAACCATCCTGAGCCACATGCGGCCTGCAAGCTAGACAGGCAAGGGGCAGAGTCTCTGCTACAGTCTCCAAAAGGAACAAGGTCTGCTAATACCTTGATTGGAGCAATGTTAAATCTCATTTTGGACTCCTGGCCTCCAGGACTGTGAGCTATGACAATAAATTTGTGTTGTTTTAAGCCACCATGATAGTAGTCATTTCTTACAGCAGGGAGAGTGTTCTCATGCTGTGGCTTAACTTTCCATCTGTACACTGAGGACTGAACCTTCATCTCCTGTCCCTACCTCTCTCGCAGGCTTGAAGCATAGATCCAACTGTGCTCTCCACCTCATTGTCCCCTAGACTTGTCAAACACCAAAGGCACTTTTCATTACATGACCAGTTGGCCAAATTTTTATGTGTCAAACCACATTTCTAGTAATGTTATATTGCATGAGATGGTTTCAACCGCTCTTAAAGAGTTTGGGGGTGTTTTCTGGGGTAATGATGACTTATGTATTTGAATTTCATGTGACTGGCAAATTGTGAGTGTCATGGAGCTTAATGAGCAGCAATGTGGGCCTCTCTTTGACCGTTCCTTTCTGGTGAACTGGTCAGCTTCCATATAATAAACTGCTTCCAGTAGAAATATGAGTGTTTTCCTTGACTCCTTACTTTCACCCACTCTCCATCATTGACAGTGTCCAAGATCTAACAATTTGACAATCCTGTCTTAGCATCTGCTTCTTGGAGGACCCAGACTGACTCTCCCTAAAGGATAAGTAGCAGTCAGGTAGGCAAAAAAAAAAAAAAAAAAAAAAAAAGCCAGAAAATGTTCCCCAAGCAAGGAAATGGCATGACCTCAGGCAAGGAAGCAGGGAGAAGCCAGTCCTGCTAAGTAGAAAATCTCACACATATTCCTCAGATCTCTTCTCCTTTCTCCACCATTGTTACCCTCCCTAGGCCAGGCCCTTATGATTGCTTACCTGAATTACTGCAGTGCCTTCTGACTTTCATTCCCCAGTCCTGCTTTCCATCCACCCATTTTTCCTTGCTGCCTGGGCAGTGCAGACCTGATTTTGTTACTCTTCTCCCTAAAACTCTCCAAGTCTCCCTCCTGTCATCTGGACAAACTCTAAATCCCCGCACAAGTCCTTGTTGACCTGACCCGGTCACTATTCCCATTTCATTTCCTGCTCCACCCCCTTCCTTCTCACCAACTGGGTCCTGGACAGCCCTCAACTGTTTGTACTTCCTTCTACTTAACAGGACTGGCTTCTCCCTGCTTCCTTGACTGAGTTCATGCCATTTCCTTGCTTGGGAAGCATTTTCTGGCTTTTTTTTTTTTTTTTTTTTTGCCTACCTGACTGCTACTTATCCTTCAGGACAGTCAATCTGGGTCCTCTAAGAAGCAGATGCTAAGATAGGATTAAACACTGAAGGATTTTTAAAGGAGAAATCCCTGTGTGAAAAGAAGTTGTGAAGGAACTAGGAGAACCATCATACTGCAAGGAGCTGAAGAGAAGGTTGAGTGGAAGCATCTGGACTGCTATCTAGTCTAAGAAATGTTCAGAAAGCCATCGGGGAGTTCCTGAGTCAAAGTCAGCTCCCAGCAATGGGCCTGCCTTGGTATCCTCGCCATGTTCATCACCAGAAAGGAGCAGCCAGTGCCCTCGTGGCCTTGCTGTAAATGTTAGGATGGAGTTCAGGGCAGCTGGGGCATTCAGGCAGTTATGCTCTCCGTAGGAGGAGACCTACAAAAGTTATTCTCTTGGCCACCACAAGGTCAAAGTTGTGTCACTGCCTTCAGAATTGCTCTTTCTCTCCCCTCCATTTATTTTTGTTGCTCCCTTAGCCCATCGTGATTGCTTTTGTTACAACATTGTTTATTCTGTTGTAATTATTGGCTCACTTATTCGTGTTCTGTTTTAGATAGTAAAGTCTTTTAAAGCAAGATCTCATCTCAGTAATCTTTCAATTCTTAGCTGTATCTTGGGGTGTGGCACATAGTCGGCATTTAGGAAAAGCTTTATGTTCAGAAAGAGGGATAATGTGTGTAATCATTCCTATTTCACAGATAATGGAACCAAGGTTTGGAGGGACATGTAGATATGTTAGGGTTACTGGAGATTTGAACACAGATCGCCTGACTCTTTCCCATGCAAAACCTAAGGATGATATGGAGGCAGGGACTAACAGACAGCTTTTCTCCACCAGATCATTCTGCTCTGCTGGGATCCAGGAAAAGGACTCATGATTGGTCATATTCAGCAAGGAAACACACTGGTTCAAAATGAAATAGACTTGGGGTTTAGCTAGATAACCTGGGTTTCTAAGGAAATTTTTTTTTTTTAATAATTCTCTTTGCTTCTTAATGTGTATCTGAATCCTATTCTTTGCTCAAAGTTGTAGCAGATGCTGTTGCAGCCTGCCCATAACTTCTTAACACTCATCTCTACACACAGAAAGAACTTATTGCAGTGTCAACACTTCTCTGTTTGAGGCTGTTTTCCCAACAGTAAGCATGCGTGGCCCAAAGCAAGCCACCAGTACCATGGAGCTAATATGACTAGAAGTGCTCAATCAGTCCTGGGCAGGGAGTGGTGGATGAAGGCTCTAGCTTTCTCACCCATCTGATGGGATAACCAAGGCACAGTTCACACTGTCTCAGGTGGTTCCTCAGCAGGATGGAGCTCCAGTTACCTACAGTGATATCTGCTTGATAACTCACTCTTTATTGCCTGCTTTCCATTCCCTGTCTCACTTCCCCATTCCCCTACATGCACTTGTGGGACTATCCAAATCAGCTATTGCACTCAGATCTGTCTCAGGGTCTGTCCCTGGTGGACACAAACCAAAAAGAAACTCTAGCTCAAGTCTCACCAAGTTTCATCAAACATGTCTCTTTTGTCCAAATTCCCTTAAGTACCTGAAGAGAGCTTGTTCTTATTTCCATTTACAGGTGAAGAAAACAAAGCTCAGGTTAAGTAACTTGCCCAAAGTCACCATGCTCCTAAGGCCTGGGGCTGGGATTTCAGTGCTGGGCTGTCTGCTTCACCTCTGACTCAGTGGTCTTAACTACTGGGTTATCTTCTGCCCTGTGACACTCAGCAGACCTGGTTTGAATCATGGCTCTGACCTTTGGCATGTTACCTCAGTTTCCTGGCCTCTACAATAAAGCTCATGATATTATCTTCACAGGGTTTCTTTCAGGCAAATGTCTATATGATGTGTCGTATCACAGTTGTCATGTGGTAGCATTGCAGTAAATAGGTTATATTTTTATTGTTGCAAAATAAACACAAAAATAAAACTTCTCATGAACATTGGAAGTTCCATGGCATTCAGGCCTTGGGGAATACATTACTAGAACCTTGCACAGTGACCCAAATATATTACCTAAAGGTTGGATGACTGTGCTTTATGTGCTTTATGAATGGAATGCCATTGATCACTGTACTTTGAGTGAAGAGACTCCTGCAGCTGTGCTTAATTTTGAGAAGGAAAAAAAATAACATATATTTCTTGAAAGCTTGTTTATATCTCATCCTTTTTCCCACTTTTTCTGGACCACCCTCAATAAGCTGAGGGGCTAATCTTCACCACAGAAGGCCTATTGAGGTGGGATTTTTTTTATAAACACATTGTTCTAAGAAGCTTTGGTGATGCCTCTCAGAGTCTTCCATAAACATCCCTCTTTGCAATAGCTGGTTTCACTGTCTTAGACAATGGGTAGTGGTTTTTGTGTGTATGTGTGTGTGAGTTGGCTAGTTGCCTAAATCTAGTTGCCATATTTGTTGACATGTTCATAATATTCTCTAATTCTTCCTGTAATATCTGCAGGATCTATAGTGATAACTTCTCATTCATCCCTGATATTTGTGATTTGTGTCTTTTTTTCTCCTGGATCAGACTACTTAAGGATTTATCAATGTACTGAGATTTTTAAAGAACCAAATTTTGGCTTTGTTAATTTTCTCTTTTGTTTATTTTTTCCCCTGATTTTGCTCTCATTTCTATTTCTTTTCTAATTTTTTCCTTTTACTTACTTTGTGTTTCTTTGTTCTTTTTCTAGATTTCTAAGATGGAAGATTAGGTCATTAATTTCATAATATTTTTTCTAATATAAGTCTTTAAAGCAATGTTTCCTTTTAAGCATTGCATTAGCCACATCCAAAAAATTTTGGTATATTGTATTTCTTTCCATTCAGTTTGAAATATTTTCTAAGTTCTCTTGCGATTTCTACTTCAGCTCATGGACTATTTAAAAGTTATTTAATTTCCAAATATTTCTATGATTTCTAGTTTAATTTTATTGTGAGGAGAGAACATAGCTCTACAAATTCAATCATTTAAAATTTACTGGAACTTGCTGATGGTCCAGAATATATTCTATCTTGGTAAATGTATGATGTGCTCTTGAAAAGAACATGTATTCTGCCATTTTAGGATGTAGTGTTCTAGAATATCCATTAGGCCAAGTTGGGTGATAGCATAAAGTAGACTACCTATGTCTTCAGTAATTTTTTGCCAGTTGTTTATATATCTCTTGCTGAGAGAGGTGTTAACATCTCCTACCATTATTATAGAATTGTTGATTCCTGCATTTAGTTCTTTTATTTTTCATAATAAGCATTTATTTATCATGTTCTTGCAGATTGGCTAGGATGGTTTTGCTGACCTCAGCTGGACTTGCTTAAGTGTTTGTGCATAGGCTGCAGGTGGGCTGATCTAGAGTAGGCTTGGCTTGGCTTAGCTGAGTGGCTCTGCTCTGAACTGCAAGTCTCGTGGTCAGCCAAGTCATCCTTCTCTCTGTATCTCTCACTGTATTAGACTAGTGGGCCAGCTAGCTTGTGTTCCACTCATGGGCAAGGCAGAGGCACAAAAGAGCAAGCATGAATAGCTTGAAGAGCAAGCATGCCTGGTAGAGTTTGGGGTTGTATTTAGCACACTGTCTTCTACCTTCATGTTTTTGGTTAAAGCAAGTTGAAGGGCCAGAGCTGAGGTGTGGGGAATTGTATTCAACTCACACCAAGGCCACAGAAAAGTGTGCCTATAAGGGCTCTGCTGTTTTTTTCTTTCTGTTTCTTTACTTTGAAACCCTAATGTTAACATGTTTATGGTTTTATGTCTTCCTAGTGAACTGGTCCTTTGATCATTGTGAGGCATACTTCTTTAACTCTGATAATAATTTTGTCTAGAAGTCTACTTTATCTGATATTAATATGGTTTCTCTAGCCTTCTTATGCTACTATAAATATTGTATCAATATTGTAAATATTTTTCTGTCCATTTACTTTGAATTTAGATGTGTCTTTATATTTAAAGTGCATCTCTTATAGGTAGCATATAGTTGTATCTTACTTTTTTATTCATTCTGATAATCTTTTCCATTTAATTTTAATATTTAGACTGTGAACTTTTATTTTAAAGGATGTTGAGGGCTCAGTATGGGCTAGGTATAGAATAAGAGCTTAATAAACATGAGCACTTATTATATTATTAAAAATTTCACTGAACTTTCATCAATGTATGAGAAAAACAGGGTCATTGGCATTTACCCCCATTGGAGATGCTGTGAGATGTTAATAAAATAAAAGGGTGTAAAGCCCTGACAATTATAAAGAGCCTATATAGACTATTAACATCTGTTTTTATATTTATTTGTTCTAGTGTCTTTTTAAAAAAAATTTAAATTTTATAAAGTATACATCAAGATAAAAATAACAAAAAATTTACCATTTTAACCATTTGCAGTTCAATGGCATTAAATATAATCACGTTGTTGTGGAAACATCACCACCATCCACCTCCAGAACTCTTTTCATCTTGAAACGAAAACTCCCTATCCTTTCCTTCCTCAAGAACCTGGCAATTACCTTTCTACTTTCCATCTCTATGAATTTCACTATTCTAGATACATCATATGAGTGGAAACATACAGTATTTTTTTGTGTGTGTGACTGGCTTATTCCACTTAGCATAATGTCTTCAAGGTTCATCTATGATGAAACAGTGTCAAAATTTCCTTCTTTTTTAGGCTAAATATTCCATTGTATTTATTTACCACATTTTGTTTATTTATTCATCTGCCTTTGGACACTGGGGTTGCTTCCACCATTTGGCTATCATGTACATGGGTGTACGAATATCTATTCATGCCCCTGCTCTCAATTTTTGGGGTGTCATCCAGAAGTAAAATTACTGGATTATATGGTGATTCTACTTCTAATTTTTGGAGGAACCACAGTAATGTTTTCCAAAATGCCCACATGATTTTACATTTTCACCAACATTGCACAAATGTTCCAATTGTCTTACATAAATAGTTACTTTCTGTTTTTTTTTTTTAATAATAGCTATCTTAATGAGTGTGAAGTGATATCTCATTGTAGTTTTGGTTTGCAATTCCCTATTGAATAGTGATATTAAGCATCATTTCATGTGCTTCTTTGCCATTTATATATCTTCTTCGGGAAAAAAGTCTAAGTCCTTTGCCCAAATTTGGTTAGGTTGTTTGATTCTTTGTTGTTGAATTTTAGGATTTCTGTATATATTTTGGATATTAATTTTTAATCAAATATATAACTTGCAAATATTTTCTCATACTAGGTGGATATATTTTTACTTGGTTGATAGTGTCCTTTGATGCACAAAAGTAGCCTATTAACATTTAATATACTTATGAATATGATTAGATTTGGTCTGTAATTTCAATTTTAATATCTTATTTTTCCTTTCCAGATTTTATCTATTTCCTCTTTTCTGCCTTATTTTTAATTATATAAATATTTGTTAGAATTTCATTTTAATTTATTTACTAACTTTTAAACTATAACTCTTTGCATTTTTAAATGGTTAATCTAGGGATTAAAACATACATTCTTAACTTTTTACACTTTATGAAAAGTTAATATAACATTATTCCATGTAAAATGTAGAAATCTTTAAATCCATCTCATTTGCCTATTTTACTGTACTCTATATTGCCATATTTATTACATGCTTATACATTATGAATACCCCAAGATATTTTTTCTTTAAACAGTCATTAATAATTTAAAGAAATTGAGAGAAGTTACTTTTATATTTGCCTAGGCATTTATTATTTTTGATGTTCTTCATTCGTTGCTGAAGTTGTTTCACACTGATATTACATCTCTTCAGCCTGAAAAACTTCTTTAGCATTTCTTATAGTGCAAGCCTGTTAGCAGTGAATTCTCCTGGTTAACATTTTTATTTGAACACACATTTCTTTTGCCTTTATTCTGGGAGCATATTTCTGCTGCACACAGATTTCCAGGTGTATAGTTCTTATTCTTCTTTCAGCCCTTCAAAATATTTTACTTCCATTCTAGCCTCCATGGTTCCTAGTGAAAACTCCTTGGTTTTTGCATTTTAATTCCCCTCTTCGTAATGTATTGCTTTTCTCTGGTATTCAAATCATTTTTCTGTATGTATTGTGTCATTTTTTTTAACTGCTTCACAATTTTTGACTAATCTTTTTAGCAATTTGACTATGATGTGCCTGTGCATGGTTTTCCTTGTATTTATTCTGTTTGGAGTTCGATGAGATTCTTTTTTTTTTTTTTTAAATATACTACTTTTATTCTGCAAATAATTTTGAACACCTACTCATGTTTTAGATACTGGAGCCACAACTTTTAACAAGATAGTCACTGATCTTATTTTTATAAAAAATATTATTTAAGAAAGGAGAAAAATACAAATAAGTAAACGAATGAATAATGAAGACAACAGCAGCTTCTTGTTATTGATTTAATTTAGGGGTGATTGATAGCAATGACCAAAAAAGCAGAAAATTTTCTAACTCCTTACTATTAACTAGAATGTAGAAAGAAACAAAGATTATGAAGGTGTTGAATAGATTGAGTGTAACAGATGAACTATTATTGCTGTTGTTCAGCTGCAATAAGAAAAAGCCAATGATATTTAATTAAGATAAATGTTCATTTTTCTCTCAAATAAAATGAAGTCAGGAGTTCAAGATACCAGGCACCTTTATGATATTATCTTGACTTTACGAAGTCATTCGCTATTTGGGGGAATATTTTGATCAATATTCCATTTAATCATTATTCTGGTTCATTCCCTCTCCATTTCTATCTGGAACTCCAATTATACATGTTTGAAACTTTTAGTATTGCTTCTTTTTTTTAAAAGCGTATTTTATTGATTATACTATTACAGTTGTCACATTTTTTTCTCCCCTTTATCCCCCCTCCGTCCTGCACCCTCCCACCCTCCAGGACCACCCCCCCCCCAAACTTAGTTCATGTCCATGGGTTGTACATACAAGTTCTTTGAATTCTCTATTTCCCATGCTATTCTTAACCTCCCCCTGTCTAGTTTATGATTACAAATTATGCTTCTTATTCCCCATACATCCCCCCGCATTCTTTCCCTCCCTCTCCCCACTGAATAACCCTCCATGTGATCTCCACTTCTGTGATTCTGTTCCTGTTCCAGTTGTTTGCTTGATTTTAGTTTCTGTTTTTTAGGTTCAGGTGTTGATAGTTATGAGTTTGTTGTCATTTTATTGTTCATAGTTTTTGATTTTCTTCTATTTCTTAGGTAAGTCCCTTTAACATTTCACATAATAAGGGCTTGGTGATGATGAACTCCTTTAACTTGACCTTATCTGGGAAGCACTCTCTCTGCCCTTCCATTCTAAATGATAGCTGTGCTGGATAGAGTGATCTTGGACGTAGTTCTTTGCCTTTCATGACTTTGAATACTTCTTTCCAGCCCCTTCCTATTTGTAAGGTTTCTTTGGAGAAATCAGCTGATCGTCTTTTGGGAACTCCTTTGCAGATAACTGTCTCCTTTTCTCTTGCTGCTTTTAAGATTCTTTTCTTATCTTTAATATTGGGTAATTTAATTATGATATATCTTAGTGTGTTCCTCCTTGGGCCCAACTTTGGGACTCTCTGGGCTTCCTGCACTTTCTGGAAGTCTATTTCCTTTGCCAGACTGGGAAGATCTCCTTCATTATTTTTTCAAATAAGTTTTCAATTACTTTCTCTTCCTTTTCTCTTCTAAGAAAAATAAAGCCATCACTTCTTTATTTTGTGACTGTACTCAATCATTTCTGTGAACATCCTGATTACCGGTGTTTTGAACTCTGCATCTGATAGATTGGCTATCTCCTCGTTACTTAGTTTTTTTTCTGGAGCTTTGACCTGTTCTTTCACTTGGGCCATACTTCTTTGTCTTGGCACACCTGTTATGTTGTAAGAGGTGGAGCCTTAGGTATTCACCAGGGCAGAGCAACTCATGTCACTACATTGTGGCACTGTGTGCGGGTGAGGGGTCAGGGAGGGAACAATGCCGCTTGCTCAGCTCTCATCCCACTTTCAGTCACTTCCCAATTGCTCTCAAATGAATTGGGCCCTTCTGGTGCTGATTCCCAGGTGGGTGGGTTTGTGTAAATTCCAAGACTCCACGGGTCACTCCAAGGGACTCTCCTGTGAGACTGGGAGTATCTCCCACTGCTGCAACCCCTAAAGGTTTTTGCAACCAGAGGTTTTAAAGCTTTATTTCCCTGTGTTGGAATCCTTGCACAGTCTGTCTCACTCCACAGTTGTTCCTCTTGGTTTATCCACATGCGAATGTGGGACTCCCTGGTCTCCACCTGTCACCTTCCTGTGTGTTCTCTCTGCCCTGGCTGCCCATCTCTATCCCTCCTACCAGTCTGGATAAATGTTTCTTCTTTAACTCCTTGGTTGTTGGATTCCCCTAAAGTTTGATTTTCTGGTTTGTTTTTTTTTTTAATTGGTTGCTGTCCTTCTTTTGGTTATGCGAGGAGGCAAAGCATATCTACCTATGCCTCCCTCTTGACCAGAAGCTGCAATGTCTCTTTCCTTTGAGTCTAAATGATGGCTTTTCTAGGTAGAATAATTTTGGTTGTAGGTCCTTGCTTTTCATCACTTTGAATATTTCATGCCAATTCCTTCTGGTTTGCGAAGTTTCTTTTGAGAAATCAGCAGTCTTATGGGTGCTTCTTTAGAGGTAACTGTCTTTCTCTTGCTCCTTTTAATATTCTTTCTTTGTCTTTAACCTTGGCATTTTAATTATAATGTGTCTTGGTGTCGGCTTTTTTGGGTTCATCTTGTTTTGGGCTTTCTCCATTTCCTGGACTTGTATGACTATTTCTTTCACTGGATTCTGGAAGTTTTCCGTCGTTATTTCAATAGGTTTCAATTCTTTGCTCTCTCTCTTCTCCTTTTGGTAGTCCTATGATGCCAATGTTGGCACACTTGATGTCCTAGAGGTACCTTAACTCTCCTCATTAAATTTTTTTCTACTTTTATTGTTCTTTTGTTTTTAAGTTTTTATTTATTTTTTAAAATATATATTTTATTGATTGTGCTATTACAGTTGTCCCTTTTTTTCTCCCCATTATTCCCCTCCACCCCACACTGCCCCTCCCTCCCCAGTATTCCTCTCTGCCCTTAGTTCATGTCCATGGTTTGTACATACAAGTTTCTTGCCTTCTTCATCTATACTATTCCTAACCTCCCCTTGCCTATTCTGTACCTACTGTTTATGCTGCTTATTCCCTGTACCTTTCCCCCCAATTTCCCCCTCCCCCTCCCCTCTGATCTCCATTTTGGTTATTCTGTTCCTGTTTTAGTTGTTTGCTTAGTTTTCTTTTGTTTTTTTTTAGGTTCAGTTCTTAATAGCTGTGAGTTTGTTGTCACTTTACTGCTCACAGTGTCTGATCGTCTTCCCCTTCCTAGATAAGTCCCTTTAGCATTTCATACAACAAGGGCTTGGTGATGATGAACTCCCCTAACTTAACCTTACCTGGGAAGCACTCCATCTGCCCCTCCACTCCAAATGATAGCCCTGCTGGACAGAATAACCCTGAGTACAGGTCCCCATCCCTCACAACCCCAAATACCTCTTGCTAGCCCCCTCCTGCCTACAAGGCTTTTTCCAAGAAATCAGCTGACAGTCCCATGGGAACTCTGCTGGAGGTAATGATCTCTCCACCCTCCCACTGCCTCCAAGATTCTCTTCTTATCTTGAACCTTGGGAAATTCAATTATGATGTGCCTTGGTGTGTGCTTCCCTGGGTCCAACTCCTTTGGGACTTTTTGAGCCTCCTGGATCTCCTAGAAGTCTATCCTTGGCCAGACTGGAGAAGTTCTCCTTCATCACTTTTTCAAATAAGTTTTCAATTTCCTGCTCTTCTTCTGGCACCCTTATGATCTGGATGTTGGAATGTTTAAAGTTGTCCCAAAAGTTCCTCAGCCTCTCCTCATTTTTTAAAATTCTTGTTTCTTCATTCTGTTCCAGTTGGATGTTTATCTCTTCCTTCTGCTCAAAATTGTTGATTTGAGTCCTGGGAGTTGAGGGTTTCCTTCTCTTCACTGTTTGTTCCATGTGTATTTTTCTTTATTTTTCTTTGCATAGCCTTCAGTTTTTCCTCTGTTCTGTGACCATACTCAATCAATTCAGTGAGCATCCAAATTACCAGTGTTTTGAAGTGTGCACCTGATACATTGGCTGTCTCTTCTTGGCTTAGTTCTATTTTTGTAGCTTTGATCTGCTCTTTCATTTGGGCCATATTTCTTTATCTCAGCATGCCTGTTATGTTGTAAGGGGTGGAGCCTTAGGTAGTCACCAGGGTGGAGCAGCTCAGGTCAATGCAGTTATGATGCTGTGTGTGGGGGAGGCATCTGAGAGGGAACAATGTCGCTTGCTCTGCTCTCAGTTGGCTTTTAGTCACTTCCCCACTACCCACAAGCAACTTGGGCCCTTCTGGTGCTGATTCCTGGGTGGGTGGGTCTGTGTATGTTCTAGGACGCTGTGTGTCTCTCCAAGGAACTCTTCTGTGAGGCTGAGAGTTTCTCTTGCTGCTGCAACCCCCACAGGTTTTTACCTCAGAGGTTTTTGAGGCTTTCTTTTCCCACACTGGAACTTTCGATTGTGTGGTCTGTCTCACTTGCCAGGTCCTCCTCATGGTTTATCTTCATACAAATGTGGGACCATGTGGTCCGCCAGATGCTGCCTTGCCCACCAGGTTCTCCAGCTGCTGCCTTTCCTCATATCCTCTTCACCCTGGCTGTCCATCTCTGCCCTTCCTATTGGTCTGGATGAATGTTTCCTCTTTAGCTCCTTGGTTGTCCGGCTTACATACAGTTCTATTTTCTGGCAATTCTGGTTATTTTTTGTTTTTAAATTGGTTGTTGTCCTTTTTTGGTTGTGAGAGGAAGCAAAGTGTCTACTTTTGTTGTTCTGATTGGGTGTTTTCTGCTGCCTTATTTTTCAAATTGCTGATTTGATCTTTTGCTGATCTAATCTACTGTTGATTTCCTCTAATGTATTCATTTCAGTTATTGTATTCTTCATTTTTTTAATCCTCACCTGAGGGCATGCTTATTGATTTGAGAGACGGGAAAGGGAAGGAGAGAGAGAGGGAGAGAAACATCAATGTGATAGAGAAACATTGATCGGTTGCCTCTCATACATGCCCTGACCAAGGATCACACCTACAACCTAGGTATGATCCCTGAACTGAGATTGAACCTATGACCTTTCAGTTTATGGGACAATGCTCCAACCAACTGAGCCACACCAACCAGGGCTGTATTATTCATTTCTGACAGGTTCTTTTTATGTTTTCTATCTCCATTTTTATGTTTTCTATTTTTTTGTTTAAGATAGAGCAGGTCATATTTTCTAACCCTAATTTCATTGAACATCCTTATAACCAGTATTTTGAACTTTGTAGGTGTAGATTGCTTGTCTCCATTTTGTTTAGTTTCTTTTTCAAGTTTTGTTTTGTTATTTCATTTGGGACATGTTTCTTTGTCTCCTCACTTTGGCTGCCTCCCTCCCTCAGTTAACCATTGCTCAGTTGCCTCTCTTTGCTTATCTGTAAAATGGGCATATGAATATCAATTCTTAGGATAGTTATGAGAATAAAACAAAATCAAATCTGTAGCTTCTAGAAGAATTTCAGACACATAATAGACATGCCATAAATGTTAATAACCCTGTCAGTGAAACAGGGTGTTTCATGTGAAGGCTCTATCACTCTTTACTCTTTTACCACTCCTCCCCACAATCTGTCTCTTTGCAGGTTCCCAGTCTTCCTCACTGGGGTCAAAATAATTCTATTGCTGAGGGAAGCAGCCTGGGAGTCATAGATTACATTTCTTAGCTTCTCCCATAGCAAAAAAATCTACTCAGACAGAGAATTTGGTGATGAGTAAACAAAGCCCGTATAGGGGTTTTCCTGTTGACATGGCAACCTGACTACCAGCTGTCACACAGTTAGGGTACTTCACCACCAGGACCTGATTAACAATTCTCAGCTGGGGGAAGGGAGTGGTGGATATATAAAAGCACTTCTTCTAGGGGGTCCTTAAACACCCTCCTCAGCTTCACCAAACAAAGTCCCTCTTTGAAGCTTGACTTAGAATATTATCCTCCCCCACCTCAGCAGCTGCTTAACCAAGGGCTGCAAATAATACTTGCTTTAAGGCTTTTTGTCTTCTAGTTTTCCCCTGACTGGCTTTCAAAAGCTTTCCCAGCCAATGCTTCAGCCCATCTTTTGCAGGAATATTCAATATGTAGAACTACAGGAATACACAATAAACAAGAAACAGCCAGTTTTCCAAAGCACAAATGACACAGAGACAGAAATCACTTCCTTAGGGAGCAAGTTTTTGCCCTGGAGTTAGGGACAAATAGTTTGGAGCCCAGTTACTCTGAACACACAGCACAAAGGGACCTAGGCTGTCAGATACAAGTAGATTCAATCTCTTTTTATTCCTTAAACTTCAGACAAAGGGTCTTATTTCTTTTCTGGAGGACCACACAGTTGTCTCAGGATAGCTTTGCATGGTGGTACAGGTTGTACACTGCACAAAGTCACTTGACAGAAGAGCACATTAGGACCTGAAGTCCACAGCAGTTGACAGAGATGGCATAACCTGAAAAGCCTAAAGTATTTACTATCTGGCCTTTTACAGAAAAAGTTTGCAAAACCCTGGAATAAAAGGAATTGTCTAGTTTCAAAAAGTGATCAGAATTGCAGGGTGACAAACGGTGAGACCCTCACTTTAAAAAATTATTTATTGATTTTAGAGAGGAAGGGAGAGAGAAAGAGAGAGCTAGAGGTGTTGTTCCACTTATTTATGCATTCATTGGTTGCTTCTTGTATGTACCCTGACCAGTGATTGGACCTGCAACCTTGGCATATTGTGATGACACTCTAACCAACAGAGCTATCTGGTCAGGGCTGGAAGGACCCTCACTTTGTGTGGTGGTGGTACCTCCCAGGGTAGATAGACATCAAAGAGGTGGCTGGACTGAAGACACCAGGGCTTTCTACTTTAGCAAGATTTGTGTGCCCACAGAAGATGAGAGCTTCTGAGAGTGTGGGCAGGAAACCACTGTCAGCTTGGACAGTGAGGAGGTTGGTGATCATAAGGGATGGGCAGTTACAGCCTTTTTTCTGTTGTCTGGGTGCCAGAAAAGTCTTCTGGATTCTAAAGTGACTCCCAGAGATGGTAACTAAGATGGAATTTCTACCCAGTCTGGAGGAAGTGAGGCTTGAAAACTGATTTAAACTGAGTTCAATGAAAACAAAGAAAGAAATTTCTTACACATCTGAGTGTGGAGGCTAAGACTGATCACTACCTGAACTCTGGAGGATTCTTTTGTAGGAGTAGTAATGTCAGAGAACTGCAGAATCAGAGTGCCTGTAGAATTTAAGAAGTGCACCTGAGCCAGGAGGACTGAAGGGTGAGAAGTAGGAGCTGGGTGAGAGAGAAGCACTGCCAATGTCCACAGGCTTGTCTCTCCTCCATCCTCCAGGGACAAGCGCAAACCTGGGTCATAATTAGTACTAAGTAAATGCATCATGAGTAAGTAGGCAAATTATTTTCTTTCTACTTTCTAGCCCCTCAGAAACTGTTATAAACTTAATGTAAATTTAACTAAACTGCTATCCCTCCTAGATATTTGCATTTAAGCCTCACCTGTAATAGTGGGCAAAAAATACTATTTTGTACTTAAAAGGATTCAATCAGCAAATTAGTAGGGAGAGCAGGTGACTCAGGTGACCTTCCAGGGCCCTTGAAGTCAGAATCCCAGCAATGATGCTAATAACTATGGCGCACCCATTAGGTGTCAGCTTCTAAGACAAGTACTTTAAATGAATTGTCTGGGGTCCTCATGAACTGCTGCAAAGTAGGTATTCTTTTATTTTATTTAAAGATTTTATTCATTTTTATTTTTAGAGAGAGAGGAAGGGAGAGAGGAAGAGAAATATCAATGTGTGGTTTCCTCTCACATGCCCCCTACTAGGGATCTGGCCTGCAAGCCAGGCATGTGCCCTGACTGTGAATTGACCCAGCAACACTTTGATTCACAAGCCGGCACTCAATCCACTGAGCCACACCAGCCAGAGTGCAAGGTAGGTATTTTTATTGAACAGATGGTGAAATAAAGTTCAGAGAGACCAGGAGATGAGCTCAAAGTCACACAGCTACCAGGCATTTTTCTCAGACTTCTAAGTCCTGATGGGAGGGTGGTCCTGGAAGGAAATATTTAACCACCATTTCCTAGAACAGTAACAGGCTGCCAGGACTAGTCTCAGTCTTTTCTTCCACATGTTGAATTTCTGAACATTAGCAGTGGCTATGTAACGGAATGCAATCAAGGCCCCCCCAAAGGGTATTTGTATTGGGGTCCAGAAATTGGGGTGTGCAATAAAAATATATTCTTCTTACCCCAAGACCGGCTTCCATGAGGGATGGGAGACCAGGAGCTGGGCCACTGGGAGTTACTTTTTGTATCAGTAACAGACCAGCTTCTTCTCTGAAGTAGAGCAGGGCCTTTGAGAGTCATTTTGCATGCCAATAACAGGATAGCTTCATTCCTCATATGCAAAAAGCATTATTTTACATCTCAACAAGGCTAACCAAGAAGGTCTGAAAAACTTTTTATACAGAATGGAACGGAGAGGAAGGAGGAAAGACAGGGCCTGCAGAAGAGAGAAAGGGACACAGACTCTGGGGAACAATAAGACCATGTTGGAAGAAAGAAGGAAGAAAGCGGACGGTGCTGAGAAGTACGAGAGGCCTGTCTAGCTGAGCCCCGGACTTCTGTTCTTCTTTTTCTGAAGGATGGTACCCCTGACTGACCTACCTGGGCAAACTGGGGAAGGCAGGACGATGTGTGTGCTGGTGGTTGTTTAAAAGGGATTTTGAGGTTAAAGGGTGACATTTAGCTATTAATCAAACCTGTATAACTTTTGAATAAATAGTTCCTTTCCTTTTCACAAAACTCTGCCATTGAGAGCCATAATTCCAAGGGTGGCGAGCAAAAGAGCTACAACCAAGGGACCCCAGGGAAGAGGGGCACATTGTTTCAGTAATAGCATCTGGGCACCCCCTCCACGGGTCCATTGTTTGGTGACAACTCGGTTACAGAAAACATATTTAGCTTTCTCCCAATTTTTTTCCCAAGTTATTTGAAACGGATTTTTTAATCAATCATCTCAGAAGAAACAGATAAATCTCTGCCTCATTAGGTTTCTCTGAAGCCTGAGGAAATTTAAGAGAACATTATTTTGAATTATCAGCTTTCTACCTTAGGATTTCCCTGCATATAAGAACATATGTAGATTAGAGTCCTGTGGGCTTGTCTGGCTCCTTTATACAATATATGTGAAAGTCTGTGTCATGCAGAGTCTTGTTTGGTGATATTCCCAGCAATAAAATGCAGTATGAATTAGGATTTCTTCTCATCCCCATTACCAGACCTACTGCTGAATGGACTTCAATATCCAATTATAATTCATAATGCAATATAACATACTTCCAATTCTCATAACACCTCAGGGACTTTGACAATTTACCTGGGACTTGTTTACATTTGTAACTTCTTGTTTTCATAATGCCAAATACATCTGTTATTTAAAAAGTCTATATTTTGGAAACAGGAAGTGGGATTGCAAACCTAGGTGCCAGGCCACCTGCAGGTCAGGATGAGGAAGGAACTCTGAGTGCCCTCTCATCAAACTCATGCCGCTGCCTTGCACTGTTGCCTCTGAAGAAAAGTCGTAAGACTATGTCGAATATGGAGAAACACCTATTTAACTTGAAATCCGCTGCCAAAGAGCTTAATAGGAATGCCAAGAAATGCAATAGAAAAGAAAAGAATGAAAACGCCAAGATTTAAAAGGCCATTCAGAAAGGAAATACATAAGTTGCAAGAATACATGCTTGGTGTGCCAGACGAACCAAGCAATTAATTCCTTGAGAATGAATGCTAGGGTGGATGCTGTTGCAGCTAGAATTCAAAGTGCAGTAACAATGAGCAAGGTAACCAAGTCCATGGCAGATGTGGCTAAGTCTATGGATGCTACGTTGAGGAGTATAAATCTTGAAGAGATCTCTGCCCTGATGGATAAATTTGAATACCAGTTTGAAACACTGGTTGTTCAAACACAACAAATGGAAGACACAGTGAGTAGCACTACAACCCTAACAACACTACAAAACCAAGTAGATATGCTGCTTCAAGAAATGGCAGATGAAGCTGGCCTTCACCTCAATATGGAGCTTCCACAGGGTCAGACAGGATCTGTTGGCACCAGTGTTGCTTCCATGGAACAGATGAACTATCACAGAGGTTTGCTCATCTACGTGATCAAGTATAATGTAAAGAACTTGTGTTTCTTTTTACTTCACCTGCTTTTTAACTATTTAGCATGTGTATGTAGATAAGTTGCACTCCAGTAACACTAAGAACACTATGTTACAGAATGCTTAAACACTGTTTATATAGAATGCTTTCTTTTGCCATGCTATACTTTCCAATACTTTAAGAAATTCCAGGGAGTTTCCACCTTGAGAGATTTTACAGTTTGTACATTTGTTGAAAAGTGGGGGGGGGACGGGACTTTTTTTTTGTAAATGGCTTTGACTGAGTTGAATTAATTCATTGTATGTGAAACATCTTCCTCAAAAACTGCATCAAAAATCTAGCAACAAAGCACTACAGAAGAAAGTATAGAATAAAGATTTTGGTTTCTTTTTAATTCAAAGTTGTTCTAAGTCTGCATTCACATATTATGCACAAAAATAAAAGAGAAAACATGTTTACTTAACATGCTTACATAGCCAAAACACCCCATTTAGTGTCATATGATAGACAATGCTATTTTTTGAGTTTTATGTTCTGTGTTTGTTTTTGCTGTTCGAACACAAATGCAATTGACTTTTATTTTGTGTTCATCAGTTTTTAAATTTACATTATCATCATTGGAATTTTTACTCTGTAATTTGATGACTATTACTTGAATTCCTGAAGTTGAAAAAAAATTTAATTGATAATTTTTCAGTATAACTAGAAAAAATCTACAATGTTAAAGAAATCAAGGTTTGCTCAGTTTTTTAATTTTTTTCTTTGCTAAGTATGACTATTGTTAAGACTCAGAGAAATTTAACCTATAATACTTTCAAATAAAATTGAAACGGATTTTAAATGCTATTTCTACTCTACTCTTGGTACACTGTATTTTAAAAGATTAATTTGCAGGGCTTTAATATCATTTACATTTTCCATAAGCTTGTTGATTGCTTTTTTTGAGAATCTAAGCCTACATATTTAAAGCAACCAAAGAAAAATGACAAAGAAAACAAAACTGAATCAACTCAAGTTACAACTACCATAAGCCCTGGTTAAATGTGTTTGTCCTTTTATCTCAAGCAAAAAATGTTTAATAATTGGAAGAAATGAAGTAGAAATAAATGTTAGAATAAAATGTTTTGCTTAGCTATGCTAATAACTTCCAGACCAAAGGAAGTTAGTGTACAGCATAGGAGGCACAGAAAAGTTCTAAGGCCCAAAAACAGACTGGACTCTGGAAGGTCAGGATCCTTGGGGAAAAACATTTGATGGTCTACTGTACTACTTTCTATCTTCCCAGAAATATCTGTTATACCCACCCAAAATAAACAAATGCCTGCAATTTTCTGCTGTAACAGTCTCAAATGTGGAGAAGTGACAAAGATATATTTTAGCTAGTACACTACTAACACGTTAAGTTGGTAAGATGTTTTTCATTACCTAGTACATGATTGATTCATGAAAGGATGTTAATATTTCATTAGTTCTATTGAAGAGATTTATTTAGAATATTTTTCCATTGTTAAATCATGAAGGCATTCAAAGTGCGATTATGGAGACTTTTTGCTAAGTATTCACAATTCATATGTTTCCTATGATAAATGAGAGTATGCATAAATGAAGATGATTTTCACAGGTAAATAAAATGAGAACTTACACTTTTCCTAAGTTTCAGTTAAAACTACTTAACTTTCTTGGTACTTGACTATATGGTATGACCTTGGTGTGGTAATCTTCCATTTTGTCTACAATGGATGTTTTGTCTTTTTTACTGAAAGTGAAAATTTTTCTATATTGGAACATCCTGGGGAGGCATAGAAGAAATTATTACTGACTAAAATATCTATGAAACATTAATCTTATTTTCCATTGGTGGGAATTGTATCTTTTGTTCTTTCGAATTCAATAAAAAGTATTAATTGTGAATATGGCTTACTTATATCTAGAAATATAAATGGTTCTGATTTGAAAATAACTTCATAGTTTTGTTTAACAACCATATCAGACTTGTTTTTAAAAATATTGTTCTTTGATAGACACCAAGTTTTACCTTTGGATTTATGTACTATCATAAATATAATAAAAAATTTATTTTTTACAATTTGTTCTTAAAAAAAGTCTATATTTTACTGAATCTTTGCTCTTATGCTCCCTGTATTATCAGTTCATGGAAACAAGGAGTTTGTTTTCTGTGAAGGAAAGAAAGTGGTTCTCCTAGCAAAGGTGCTTCTCAGAAGGGAGTTTGTAAGGAGCTTACTTTTTGGTCTTATATTATTTTGGCATTAGTGGGACACATAAGACCCAGACTTTTAGAAAATTAGCCTTTTTCTTTGAGCATAAAAAGCAAAACAAACAAATTTGACAAAAAAATAAAATTCCTATTGTCACACCATTCATATTTGGCATATTTATTTATACATGCAGTGTTTCTTAAGTGCCAAGCAGTATGCTTAGTGTTTTACATGAATCTACTTATTTAATTCTTTCACCCACCTTAAGAGATAAATAATGTTATTATCTATATTTTATAGATGACTGACTGAGCACAGAGAGGTTAAGTAATTTTCAGGAAGTTATCCAGAGGGAATAAGAGCTGGATGTGGGATTCAGTTCCTCCAAAACAGTCTGATGCCAGATCTCAGATTCTTTTAACACCCTGCAAGCTGATATTTTCTTGTAACCATTTTATATTAGTGACTATACATATATCACGTTAATGAAGTTTCTTTTTTTTCTTTTCTTTTTTTTACAGTTGTGCTGCTGCATTTGTCTACTATATGTCTAATATTAACAATTATAAACAGAGCAGTGCAACTAGTATTTGGAACAATCCTTACAGTGTTTGCAGTGTCAGGCACAACATTTCACTTCTCTTTGCACCACTGGCTCTCTTTGAGTACCTGGGCTTCCTCTTCCATAAAGTTGTTTTTGATGTTGAAGGTCTTGCGAATCTCTTCAGGAGTTTTCCCCTTGATCATATGGGCAACAGTCTTGCATGTAACATCAAGCAAACCTTTGATATCTAAATAGTTTGCAGCCAGAATAAGCTCAAAAAGTGTTCCTTGGTCAACTTTCAGGAATTCTTGGTCCCATACAGGGATACCATCAGTTCGTTTTTCTATGTTCTTGTCATCCTCTGGAGGAGGAAGGTCATCCTTGTGGTGGGTGCACCACTGAATGAACTTTTTTTAATATTGCTGCATTAACATTTGGTAGAGGGACTGGGTCATCATCACCTTCATCATCCATTCCCAAATCTTCTAACATGGTCTTGATAGTCACAGATTGTTTGGCAATTTCAACATCAACTTCAAATATTGCTCCATCAGAACTCTGTAACTTAATTGAAGGCATGGTGCTCAGTAGAGAGCGGGCCGGAGGCTGGTGAGAGCAGGGCACTGTCAGTAGAGACAAGAAGGAAAGGCTGAGAACAAGGTACCTCTGAAGTTTCTTATATTGTGCATATAGCTCAGTGTTCCCCCTTTTTTTCTACTTAACATATCATAAACATTTCCTCTTGTATTAAATTGTTAAAAAAACATTTTAAGTTGTGAAAGGCCAATTGGTTATATTTATGGAAAACAAAATATTAATGTATTATCACATTATATTTCAAAATAAATTTCATATGGATTAAAGACTTAAAAGTTCTAAAAATATTAAGAAAATATAAGTGAATCAGGATTACCAGAGTTTGAATCAAAGTCCAGTCATTTATCACCTCTATGACCTGGGTAAGTTACTGAACTTCGTCAAGCCTTTGCTTCTTAATCTGTAAAAATGGAAATTATACAGTTTTTAAGCCAGAAGGCTATTAAAAGGTTAAATAAAGGATTTAGCACTGTGACTGACAATATACTATGTTTTCAGTAAATGTTAGATATTGGTACATTATGTAGGGAGAGACAAAATTTTGTCCTAAATTTCAGATTAGCAGCCCCACCTCCTGCTCCAAAGACTGACACTTAATAACCCATTCTATCTAAATAACCAGATTCTCCTGACATCCACCCCATCTTGATAAGAGAGGTATATTCTAATTTGTATCAAAGGAGAAATTACTTTTATTCTAATATGTGTCTCAGAATGAGTTGAATCAGCTTCAAATTAAGTTCAGAAATGGGAATGTTGTCTTCCTCTCAGTTTATTATTATTATTTTTTTATTAATATAGGACCACAAATAAGAGGTTTGGAGTATGAGTCTCCATATTTAGAAGAGGCACAAATCTGATTTCCATAACCAGTCTCCTCTAGTCCCCAAGGAACAAAGCTAGAATAATTGTTAAGCAAAAACAGTGGGTGAATTCTATTCTGGAAACCCAGGTGAGATTTAGTCCTACCCACTCATCCAAATGAAGCAAGAGTTGTTTGCAATTCAGTATGAAGTTGTGGATACAAACATTTTTATTTTGCTCCTCATTCTGGATTGTGAATCTGTACATAAATCCAGCTATATGCTCAGCATGTTTAGGTCTGGATGATAAAGTTGAATGGCAGCATTTCATCAGAAAGCACCAAACAAAATGTGGGGAAATTAATGAAGCAGTCAGCACTTGAAAGAAACTCGAAAGTGAATATTTCAGCATCAGTGAAGTGTGGTATCCTTGGGTTAAAAATTACCTTGGAGAAATAGACAATTTGAACAACAGACTCTTTTTTCCCCCTTTATTTTTATTGTTGACACTAATACAGATGTTGCCATTCCCAACCCCCCCTTTACCTGTCTCCACCCATCCCTTCCTCCTCCTTCCCTCTGGCCATCATCACACTGTTGTCTGTATCTATGGTTATTCATATATGTTCTTTCTCTTATTCCCTCACCTTTTTTTATCCAGTCCCATTCTCTCTCCCCTCTGACAGCTGTCAATCTGTTCCATGTGTCCATGCCTCTGTTTCTATTTTGTTCCTCAGTTTCAATAACCTGACAGTGTATTTGAGGAACTAGGAGAGTCATTTTTGAGAACAGAATAATGTGACAACAATCTAAAATGTGCAGAATATTTGTGTGACAAGGTATAGAAGAAACAAGCCTAAACAAATTGGGATAGATTTTTTTTTAATGTTATTAGTGAAATATTTGGCTAAGAATATATACATATGAATGTATATCTACACATTATATGTACACGGACATAAGAATATATAACTATTAAATGTAATGTATAAAAATATACCCCGCACTGCCATGTCTTAGTTTTATTAATTTATTTTTTCTTTTTATTTATTTATTTATTTATTTATTTATTTCAAATACATTTGTCTCTGCCTTCCCCCCACCATATTCCCCTGCCCCCTCCCCCCACCCCCCTCAATCCTTACCCTTTGGTTTTGTCCATAAGACCTTGCTACATGTTCCCCGACCCTCCTATTTCCTTCATTTTCCCCTGTCCCCCCCTCCATCCCTCTTCTCTCTGTTCGTTTCTTTTCCTTTCAGTGTTGCTGGTCTTATTTTCCTTGCATCTTTGCATTGTTGATTAGGTTCCCCTTATAGGTGAGATCACATAGTATTTGTCTTCGCCCCCCTGGCTTATTTTGCTTAGCATAATGCTCTGTAGTTCCATCCATGCTGTCACAAAGCTTAGTAGTACTATTTTTCTTTCTGCTCCATAGTATTCCATTGCGTAAATGTACGATGATTTTTGATTCACTCTTCTACTGATGGGCATTTAGGTTGTTTCCAACACTTGGCTATTGTAAATTGTGCTGCTATGAACATTGGGGTGCATAGGTTCTTTTGTATTGGCCTTTTGGGATTCTTAGGGTATAGTCCCAGCAGGGGAATCACTGGATCAAAAGGCGGTTCCATTTTCAGCTTTTTGAGGAAATTCCACACTGCTTTCCACAGTGGCTGCACCAGTCTGCATTCCCACCAGTCTGCATTCCCACCAACAGTGTACTAGTGTTCCCTTTTCTCCACAGCCTTGCCAGCACCTGTTGTCTGTTGATCTGTTTATGATGGCCATTCTGACTGGTGTGAGGTGGTACCTCATGGTGGTTTTGATCTGCATTTCTCTGATGGCTAGTGATGCTGAGCATCCTTTCAAATGTCTCTGGGTCCTCTGTATCTATTCCTTGGAAAAGCATCTGCCCAGGTCCTTTGCCCATTTTTTGATTGGATTGTTTGTCTTCCTGGAGTGGAGTCAAGTGAGTTCTTTATATATTTTGGAGCTCAAATCTCTATCTGATGTATCATTAGCAAATATATTTTCCCATACGGTTGGCTCCCTTTTCATTTTTCTTTAGCTGTTTTTTTTTTAGCTGATGTTTTCTTTAGCTGTGCAGAAACTTCTTATTTTGATGAGGTCCCACTTGTTTATTCTTTCCTTTATGTCCCTTGCTTTAGGAGACATATCAGTGAAAAAATTTCTGTCTGGGATATCTGAGAGTTTCCTGCCAATGTTCTCCTCTAGGATTTTTATGGTGTTGCAACTTATATTGAAGTCTTTTATCCATCTTGAGTTTATTTTTGTGTATGGTGTCAGCTGATGATCCAATTTCAATTTTTTGCATGTAGCCGTCCAGCTCTCCCAACACCATTTGTTGAAGAGGCTATTATGGCTCCATTTTATGCTTCTGCCCCCTTTGTCAAATATTAGATGCCCATAGAGACCTGGGCTTATTTCTGGGCTTTCTATTCTGTTCCACTGTTCTATGGGTCTGTTCTTGTGCCAGTACCAGATTGTTTTGAGTATGGTGGCTTGTAGTAGAGTTTGATGTCCGGTATTGTGATCCCTACTACTTTGTGTTTCTTTCTCAAAATTGCTGCGGCTATTCGGGGTCGTTTATGGTTCCATATAAATTTTTGAAATGTCTGTTCTATTTCTGTGAAATACGTCATTGGTATCTTAATAGGGATTGCGTTGAATCTATAAATTGCTTTGGGTAGTATGGACATTTTGATGATATTAATTCTTCCAATCCATGAACACGGTATATGCTTCCATTTATTTGTGTCTTCCTTAATTTCTTTCTTCAACGTTGTATAGTTTTCTGCATACAGATCTTTTACCTCCTTAGTTAAATTTATTCCTAGGTACTTTATTATTGTTTTTGTTTTCTTAATCGAATGGTATTTTTTTTTCTGATTTCTTCTTCTTCTTCTTCTTCTTCTTCTTCTTCTTCTTCTTCTTCTTCTTCTTCTTCTTCTTCTTCTTCTTCTTTTTTCTTCTTCTTCTTCTTATTTCATTGCTGGTGTACAATAATGCCTTTGATTTCTGAATATTGACTTTGTATCCTGCTGTTTTGCCCAATTCACCTATTAGGTTGAGGAGTTTTTTGGAAGAGTCTACAGGGTTCTCTATGTACACTATCATGTCATCTGCAAACAATGATAGCTTTACTTCCTCCTTTCCTATTTGGATGCCTTTTATCTCTTTCTCTTGTCTGACCGCTGTGGCTAGGACTTCCAATATGATATTGAAAAGAAGCGGTGAGAGCGGACATCCTTGTTGTGTTCACAATCTTAGTGGGAAAGCTTTTAGTTTTTCCCTGTTGAGTATGATGTTGGCTGTAGGTTTTTCATATATGGCCTTTATTATGTTGAGGATTGCCCCATGTATTCCCATTTTGCTGAGTGTTTTGATTTTAAATGGGTGCTGTACCTTATCGAATGCTTTTTCTGCATCTATCGAGATGATCATGTGGTTTTTGTCTTTTCTTTTATTTATGTGGTGTATCACGTTTACTGATTTGTGTATATTGAACCATCCCTGCATCCCTGGGATGAATCTCACTTGATTGTGGTGGATAATCTTTTGAATGTATTGCTGGATGTGGTTTGCCAATATTTTATTAAGGATTTTAGCATCTATGTTCATCAGTGAAATTGGCCTATAGTTTCTTTCTTTGCAGGATCTTTATCTGGTTTTGGGATTAGGGTGATGCTGTCCTCATAAAAAGAGTCTGGGAGTCTTCCTTCATCTTGAATTTTGTGGAATAGTCTGAGAAGGACAGGGGTTAGCTCTTCCTTAAATGTTTTGTAAAATTCTCCTGTGAAATCGTCCGGCCCAGGACTTTTGTGTGTCGGGATTTTCTTGATTACTGCTTCAATTTCCCCAGCTGTTTTCAGTCTGTTCAAGCTTTCTTTTTCTTCCTCATTCAGTGTTGGAACATTATACTTTTCTAGAAATTTGTCCATTTCATCCAGGTTTTCAAATTTCTTGGCATATAATTATTCACAGTAGTTTCTGACAATCCTTTGTATTTCTGTGGTATTAGTTGTTATTTCTCCTCTTTCATTTCTGATATTATTAATTTGGGTCCTCTCCCTTTTGTTCTTGCTGAGTCTGCTTAAAGCCTTGTCAATTTTATTTATCTTTTCAAAGAACCAGCTTCTGGATTGGTTGATCCTCTGAATTGTTCCTTTTGTCTCTATGTCATTCAGTTCTGCTCTAATCTTGACTATTTCCTTCCTTCTACTTGCTCTGGGACTTATTTGTTGTTGTTTCTCCAGTTCTTGAAGTTGTAGTGTTAGGTCTTTTATTTGAAATGTGTCTATCTTTTTCAGGTAAGCCTGTATTGCTATGAACTTCCCTCTCAGGACTGCCTTTGCTGTGTCCCATAGGTTTTGGACTGTTGTCTGTTCATTTTCATTTGTTTCCAGAAATTTTTCAACTTCTTCTCTTATTTCATTATTGACCCATTTATTGTTCAATAGTCTACTGTTCAGTTTCCATGAGTTTACAAGTTTTTGAAATTTCTCTTTGAGGTTGATTTCAAGTTTCAAGGCCTTGTGGTCCAAGAAAAATTTTGGTATTATTTCAATTTTCCTGAATTTGCTGAGGTTTGCTTTGTGTCCTATCATGTGGACTATCTTTGAAAAACTGCCATGAACCTTTGAAAAGAATGTGTATTTTTCTTCTTTGAGATGTAAGGTTCTATATATGTCAGTTAAGTCTATTTGAATAAGTTCATCATTCAGCTCCACAATATCCTTATTGATGTTTTGTTTGGATGATCTGTGCATTTTTGACACTGGAGTGTTGGAATCCTCTACTATCAGTGTGTTGCTGTCTATATCTTTTTTGAAGTCGTCCAAGATTTTCCTTATATATTTTGGAGCCCCTATGTTGGGTGCATATGTTTATAATATTCATGTCTTCTTGATAGATTCTTCCTTTTAGTATTATAAAGTGTCCCTCTGGGTCTCTTTTTATGGCCTTTGTTTTGAAATCTATTTTGTTTGATATAAGTATTGCAACTCCTGCTTTCTTCTCTTGCCCATTTGCCTGGAATAATTTTTTCCATCCCTTTACTTTCAATCTGTGTAGGTCTTTTGCTCTGAGGTGGGTCTCTTGTAGGCAGCATCTTTGTGGGTCACGTTTTCTTATCCATTCAGCTCCCCATGTCTTTTGATGGGGGCATTTAGTCCATTTACGTTGAGAGTTATTAATGATAGAAACCTATTCATTTTTTCTCTTTGTACCTGTGTTTATCTCTTCTTCACTCTTTTCCTTCCTCTTCTTAAACCAATCCCTTTAGCATATCTTGTAGTGCTGGTTTCATAGAGATGTATTCCCTTAGCCTTCTTTTGTCTGGGAAACTTCTTATTTCCCCTTCTATTTTAATTGAGAGCCTTGCTGGGTAAAGCAGCCTTGGCTGTAGGCCCTTGCTTTTCATTACTTGGAATGTTCATTGCCATTCCCTTCTGGCTTGCAGTGTTTCTGTTGCGAAGTCAGCTCCTAGGCGAATTGGGGCCCCCTTGTATGTTACTTTCTCCTTCTCCCTTGCTTCCTTGAGGATTGTGTTTGTCTCTTTGTCTTTGATAGTTGCCATTTTAATGATGATGTGTCTTGGAGTGGACCTCCTTGGGTCCCTCTTCAGTGGTGCCCTCTGTGCCTCCTGGATCCATGAGACCTTTTCTCTCCTCAAATTGGGGAAATTTTCCATCATTACTTTTTCAAAGAGGTTCTCTATCCCTTGCTTCTCTTCTTCTCTTTCTGGTATCCCTATTATGTGGATATTATTGTGTTTCAGGTTGTCCTGCATTTCCCTAAATGCCTCTTCATTCTTTTTGAGTCGTTTTTCCATATCTTGTTCTTTCTGGGAGCTTTTTCCACCTTATCCCCCATCTCACTTATCTAATCCTTGACTTCATCTAGCCAGCATTTGATTCTTTCTACTGTGTTCTTCAGTTCAGAAATGGTATTCTTCATATCCTCTTGTGTCTTCTTGATAGTGTCTATGTCCTTTTCCAGGCTGATATAGTTTGCTGTAAGATCCTGATAGTTTCTCTGCAGTTTCTCATAGTTATCTTTGAGCTGGCTGAGCTCATTGATCTTCCTTAGAGCCATTGTTTTGAATTCAATATCTGATAGTTCCCTTGCCTCTATTTCATTTAGCTCACTCTGTGGGGAGTCCCCTTTCCCACTCATTTGTGGGGAACTTTCTTTTCTTCCCATTTTTGTGAGAGTCTGTTAATTAATTAATTAATTTATTTATTTATTTTTGCTTCTGCTTCAATTGATCCTTCTAGATTTCCTGATTTTGTGGATTAAACTTCTATGGTAGTAGGCAGGTCTTTTTATCTATCTATCTATCTATCTATCTATCTATTTATTTATTTATTCTTGCTGCTTTTATTTTTTTCTATACTTTTCTCCCTGGGCCTGCCTCTGATGATGTCAGTTGTTGACCCTGTATGACCTTGAGTCATTTGTTTGAGCCTTCCAGGAGTCTACGTTCTGTGTCTGACTGCTGCTTTGGGCAGCTCTGTGACCCCTTCGGTCAGGGATCCACTATTTCTGTGGATCGCTCTTCACTCTCACACCGGCTCCTTGAGCGTGCTCCCTGGCCGGCAGGATCCCCCACCTGCTTGGGCTCACCCATGCTTGCCCCAGTTCAGAGGCGTTTATTTGCGAACCTGAGCACTCATCTGGCCCGCTGCCGGGCAGGCACCCTAGCACTCGTCAGTTTAGGGTGATCTATTTTGTGCTTTCTCCGCTTTTAGCTCTTTGGGGGTGTTGCCTGTCCCCCGCAAAATGGTGACTATGGAAATGGGAGGAAGTCAGCTCCAGGACTCTCTGGTTAATCCTGTCTCCAGTTTCTCCTCCCAGGTCTCTGAGCAACTCTGTGCCCCCTTCGGCCCAGGATCCACTATTTCTGTGGACAGCTCTGCACTCGCGGATCCTGTGGGCTGGTTTATACCTGCCCTCGGTGATCTGTGCACTGCCTCGCAGGCCCTGTGGGTGCCATCCTGCGGAATCCCTTGCCAGCCCACGTGGGTCTGTAGACTCGCCAACCCTCACTGGCCACTTGTAATGTGTGTGTGCCCCTGTGAGCCTGCACTGGGTGGTTTTGGGCTGTCTATTGTCTGCTTTTCAGTTTTTGGCTCTTTAGGGATGTGGCCTGTCTGTGCACAATGGAGACTATGGAAAGGAGAAGGAGTTGGGATTCCCTGGTTCCCCCTCTTGTTCTTCCCCCAATGCCTCTGTCTCCAGTCTCTCCTCGAGGATCTCTGGGCAGTTCTGTGACCTCTTCGGCCAGGGATCCACTATTTCTGTGGACCATGTTGTATTCGCAGGCCGTCTGACTCCAGCACGCCTGCTTCTGCCTCTTTGGGAGCGCGTCCTGCCTATGCAAAATGGAGACTATGGAATGGGGAGGGAGTCGGGGCTCCCCGGTTTCTCCTCCCATTCGTTCCCCAATGCCTCCATCTCCAGTCTCTCCTCAAGGCTCTATGCAGCTGCGTGGCCCCTTTGGCCAGGGATCCTCTCTTTCTTCCAGCTTGTCTGCACTTAGCCCCTCAGCTCACATGCGCACAAGCTGTGTGCAGAGCGCACAAAAGGCAGGTTAATTGATTCCCTTATGCCTGAGCGAGATGGTAGTTGCAGAGTGGGAGGTGTGTTATCACCGTGGCTCCCCTGGCCACCATCTCAGTTCTCTTCACAAAGTTTTCCCGGCCAATCTTTTCCCAGGCACCAGCCCACTCTGCTGCCGCCTCTACCCAGAGATCAAAGAGGGCAGCTGCCCCTGCAAATTTTTGTTTTGGCCCTTTAAATGTCTCTTTGCATCCCCAGCCACCTGTCTCTGGCAGAGAGCACCCCTAAGCTTTTGGGGGTTGTGTTTTGTCTGTGTGTTTTCCTGGTTTAAGCTGCTGTAGTCTAGGGGTCCCTGTTTATGGTTCAGACCCTGTTCTTCTCAGGAGGATCCAACTGGCCTTTTCAATGTCCCTCTGGTGCTGGTGCCCAAGGGTGCCCAGCCCACCCTCTTGAGCCTCCACTGCACTTCTTACCAGTTGGGATGTGTGAGAGTCAAATCCACTGTCTGCAGCTCCAAGGCTCCTGTTCTGCTATTGTTCCATTGTTTTCCAGGTGATTTCTTCACTATTTAGTTGCAATTCCAGTTTGGTCTTGGGAGGAAGTCAGTGTGACTCCCATTCACTCCTCCACCATCTTCCTCTCCTCAGTTTTATTTACTTTTAAGAGTATTTTATTGATTATGCTATTACAGTTGTCCCATTTTTTCTCTCCTTTATACCCCTCTGCTCTGCGCCACCCCTCTCTCCAGCATTATGCCCCCTTGTTTCGGGTCCATGGGTTGTACATATAAGCTCTTTGATTTCTCCATTTCCTATACTATTCTTAACCTCCCCCCTGTCTGTTTTGTACTACCATTTATGCTTCTTGTTCCCTCTACCTTATCCCCCCACTCTCCCTCCCCCCTCCCCACTGATAATCCTCCACATGTTCTCCACTTCTGAGGTTCTGCTCTTATAATTGCTTGCTTAGTTTGTTCTTTTAGTTCAGCTGTTGATAGTTATGAGTTTGTTGTCATTTTACTGTTCATAGTTTTTGATTTTCTTCTATTTCTTAGATAAGTCCCTTTAACATTTCACATAATAAGGGCTTGGTGATGATGAACTCGTTTAACTTGACCTTATCTGGGAAGCACTTTCTCTACCCTTTCATTCTAAATGATAGCTGTGCTGGATAGAGTGATCTTGGATGTAGGTCCTTGTCTTTCAGACTTTGAACACCTCTTTCCCACCCTTTCTTGCCTGTAAGGTTTCCTTTGAGAAACCAGCTGATCGTCTTATGGGAACTCCTTTGGAGGTAACTGTCTCCTTCTCTCTTGCTGCTTTTAAGATACTCTCCTTATCTTTAATCTTGGGTAAATTAATCATGATGTGCCTTGGTGTGTGTTTCCTTGGGTCCAACTTCTGTGGGGGACTCTCTGAGCTTCCTGGGCTTCCATTTCCTTTCCCAGGTTGGGATGTTCTCCGTTATTTCTTCAAATAAGTTTCCAATTTCTTGATCTTCCTCTTCTTCTGGCACCCTTGTGATTCAGGTGTTAGAATGTTTAAAGTTGTCCGAAAAGTTCCTCAGCCTCTCCTCATTTTTTTTGAATTCTTGCTTCTTCATTCTGTTCTGGTTGGATGTTTATTTCCTCCTTTTGTTCAAACTGTTGATTTGATTCCTGGTTTCCTTCTCTTCATGGTTGGTTCTCTGTATATTTCCTTTTGTTTCACTTTGCATAATCTTCACTTTTTCTTCTATTTTGTGACCATACTCAGCAATTTCTGTGAGCATCCTGATTACCAGTGTTTTGAACTCTGCGTCTGATACGTGGGCTGTCTCCTTATTGCTGAGTTCTTTTTCTGGAGTTTTGATCTGTTCTTTCATTTGGGCCATATTCCTTTGTCTCGGCATACCTGTTATATTGTAAGGGGCTGAGCCTAAGGTATTCGCCAGGGCAGGGCAACCTACTTCACTGCACTGTGGCACAGTCTGAATGAATGTTTCTTCTTTAATTCCTTGGTTGTCAGACTTCCATACAGTTTTATTTTAAGGCAGTTCTTGTGTTTTTTTTTTTAAATTGGTTGTTATCTTTTTTTGGTTATGTGAGGAAGTGAAGCGTATCAATCAATACCTTCATCTTGGCTGGAACTCCATGTTTTAGTTTTAAATTGGCATCCTTAGTAACCTACCTAATTTGGGGAGTTGTGTCGACTCTTTAGAAATTTGGGGGTCTTGTTTTAGATTTCTGTACAATCTTCGCATTCACTGAGTTTTAAGGTTTCCTGCTTGGACACAATGCAAGTCCTCCCTGTCTTCTTTCTTTTAAGAGGTTTCTGTCTTAGTTTTATGTAATATGCAGATTTAAAAAATGACACTTGTTGTTTCAACAATTACAAATATCAAGTGCAATGGAAAAATAGTAGAAAAATAAGTGAGTAAAAAGACAACACCATTACAAAAATTCCCAACGCAAATATCTAGTTTGTGCATCTGCGGCAAACTGTGTGAACTGTCTCCCAGCATCCATTCACCCCTTGCACTTCAGTAGTAGAACTCACTGACTTTTAATTGGACTCATGGCTTGCTAGAATAAAGAATCCATTTTTTATCCTCCCTTGCAATCAGTGTGCCCATATTTAAGTTCTGTTCAATGGATATTAGGAAATATCTTGGGAGTGGCTTCTGGGATGTGTTCCTCAAGGGAGGGGCCTCTCTTCCTTCTTCCTGTTGGCTGAAATGAGGATATGATGACTAGAACTCAAGTGACCAATGTGGATGAGCAACCACCTGGGATAGCCTGGCTCCCTGATGACTGGGACCTGTCAAGCTAACCCTGGACTTCTCAGTACCACACTTCTCTAGGAAAAAGAGAAGTAAATGTCTGTTTTGTTTAAACCATCTTTATTTGTACTTTCTCTCTTGCACAGTTGGACCAACATATCCTTCTTCCTGCCCTTCTCCTTTCCACCTTTCTTCTCTAACTGAACTATTCCAAGTTTTTGGACCAGTTCAGGGTTTGTCTATTTCTGCACTATTGAAATTTTGGGCTACATAACTCTTTATTGTGGAGACCATTCTGGGCATGGTAGGATGCTTAGCAGCATCTTGGCTTCTACCTACTAAATGCCAGTAGTGCTTGCCACCTGAGGCATCCAAAATATGTATAGATATTGCCTGATTTGGGGGAGGGTTGTGAGGAATTTTTCCGACTGAAAACCACTGGACTAATCCAAGCAGAGAGGGTTGCTCCTGGTATAATTTGAGTCTCTGATGCCTTGACCTGTATCTACAAAGAAGTTTTAAAAACTCATAGAAGCATCCAGTGAGATGGGCAGAGATACATCACCCAGGGAAGACAATCTTAACACTTTGTAAGTGTTAAGTCACTGGGTCTCTGTTTTGTATAATATGATGGGATTGTAAAAACCACTAAAGTCTTTGAATCAATCAATGAGATGTTTTTGTTTTTTTGTTTTTTTTTTTGCCTTAGGAAATGCAAGAAATTCATTTGAATAGTAATGTGCAAAAAATACAAGAGAAGGCAGAAAGTGTTACTCTTCCCTGATTTAACCAATTTTTGGATGACTTTCTTTTTTATTACAAATATGTTCCTTGAATACAGGGCTGTGTCTAATTCACATCTGTAACACCAGTACCATGCACTAGGACATATTCATGGAATGAGTGAATAAATGAATGAGAGAGTGAATGTATAAACCAATGAACTGTCATTTCTTCCACCACATTTTAAGTCTTTGATATGTTTCTCCTCAACTCTTCAAAACATTTTCAACTTTGTATATGAAATAATTTTAATTTTATAGAAAAGGTTTCAGGAAAAGCACAAAGAACTCTTAAATATCATATACTCAGAATCACCAGCTGTTAACATATTACTGCAATTGCTTAATTTGCTCTATGATTTTTTTTCTGAACCAAGAGAATAGTTATATATATCATGCCTCTTTATCCTTAAGTACTTCCTAAAAAAGAATATTCTTTTCCAAAAATCACATTAAAGTTAAAATTTCAATAAATTTTGCATTGACATCTTGTATTTAACCCATCATCCACAATTTCATTTTTGTTAATTCTCTATTAATGCCCTTTGTATTAGTTTCCCCCACAAAGGATCCACTCTAGGAACTGGTAGGTATTACATTTAGGTTACATTTAGTTATTTTAACTCTTCTCCTTTATTTGGAATGACTTTACTCTCCTCTTTATTTGCCTTTTATGACATTGAAATTTTTAAATACAACATGACTCCTTTTAGAATATGATATTCATTATTTTGAGTTGTTTTAGTGTTTCCTCATGATTTGGTTCAGGTTATGCATTCCTGGCTAGAATACTATAGAAGTGATGTCGTGTCTTTTCAAGCATCATATCTGGAGGCACATGATGTCTATTTCTCTTCATTGGTGGAATTACTTTTGAACACTAAGTCAAGGTGTTGTCTGCTTTCTCCACTATATACTTCTTATTTTTATCTTATGCCATTTATCAGCAATCTGTAAGGATTTCTCAACTACAGCACTCCTTCAACATTTATCTGCCAGCTCTGGGGATTCTGTTGTAACTAACAGCTCTCCCTTTCCCCATCCATTACTTTTTATCAGTTTATTTTCATTATGGAGTAAAGCATTCTTACTTTCAATTGTTTATAACTAATAACTAGACTTTATGGTTTTGATGCCTAAATCAAAATCACTGGAGCCCCAGCTAGCTAGCTTCTGTGTCCTTGTGAAATGATCCCATTATTATTTTTTTTTGAGCATTTTCTTTCTTTCTGTCACATGATGTACTGGTTTCGTCTTGTACCTTTCCTGGTTGTGCCCTGCAATCAGCCATTTCTCCTACCAGCCCTAGACTCTTATGCTAATAACTGTTAAATTCTCCAGGGTGGACTTTGAGATGCTTGTTAATGCATTTTTGAGCTTTCTCATTTTACTTGAATCCTTAAAATAATGAGCACACATCTTTTTTCTCCCACAAAAGTCATAAAGATATTAGAAAAAAACAGAATTTCCGGGCAAGATGGAGCCATAGATAGATACACTTTGCCTCCTTGCACAAGTAAAAGAAGGACAACAACAAATTTAAAAACAAAAAACAACCAGAACTGCCAGAAAATAAAACCATATGGAAGTTCAACAACCATATGAAGGAGTTAAAGAAGAAACATTCATCCAGACTGGTAGGAGAGGTAGAGATGGACAGCCAGGGTGGAGAGGACTTGTGGCAAGGTGGCAGCTGGAGGACTGGGCAGGTGAGACAGCAGGTGGTGGTCCCACATTTGTGTGTGAGTAAACCAGGTGGGACAACAGGGAAGCAAGACAGACCACGCAACATGGGGTTCCAGTGAGGGAAAAGAAAGCCTTAAAACCTCCAGATGTAAAAACCTGTTGGGGTTGCAGTGAGTGGAGAAACTCCTAGTCTCACAGGAGTGTTCACTGGAGAGGTTCACAGGGTCCTAGAATGTACACAAACCCACCCAACTGGTAATCAGCACCAGAGGGGACCAATTTGCTACTGGGTAGCAGGGGAGGTGACTGAAAGCCAGCCAAGAGCTGAGCAAGTGGCATTGTTTCCTTTCTGACCACTTCCCCATGTACAGCATCACAACATAGTGAAGTGAGTTGCCCTGCCCTGCCCTGGCCAATACCTAAGGCTCAGCCCCTTACAATATAACAGGTATGCCGAGACAAAGGAATATGGCCCAAATGAAAGAACAGATCAAAACTCCAGAAAAAGAACTCAGCAATAAGGAGACAGCCCACGTATCAGACGCAGAGTTCAAAACACTGGTAATCAGGATGCTCACAGAAATTGCTGAGTATGGTCACAAAATAGAAGAAAAAGTGAAGATTATGCAAAGTGAAACAAAAGGAAATATACAGAGAACCAACCATGAAGAGAAGGAAACCAGGAATCAAATCAACAGTTTGAACAAAAGGAGGAAATAAACATCCAACCAGAACAGAATGAAGAAGCAAGAATTCAAAAAAATGAGGAGAGGCTGAGGAACTTTTCGGACAACTTTAAACATTCTAACACCTGAATCACAAGGGTGCCAGAAGAAGAGGAAGATCAAGAAATTGGAAACTTATTTGAAGAAATAACGGAGAACATCCCAACCTGGGAAAGGAAATGGAAGCCCAGGAAGCTCAGAGAGTCCCCCACAGAAGTTGGACCCAAGGAAACACACACCAAGGCACATCATGATTAATTTACCCAAGATTAAAGATAAGGAGAGTATCTTAAAAGCAGCAAGAGAGAAGGAGACAGTTACCTCCAAAGGAGTTCCCATAAGACGATCAGCTGGTTTCTCAAAGGAAACCTTACAGGCAAGAAAGGGTGGGAAAGAGGTGTTCAAAGTCTGAAAGACAAGGACCTACATCCAAGATCACTCTATCCAGCACAGCTATCATTTAGAATGAAAGGGTAGAGAAAGTGCTTCCCAGATAAGGTCAAGTTAAACGAGTTCATCATCACCAAGCCCTTATTATGTGAAATGTTAAAGGGACTTATCTAAGAAATAGAAGAAAATCAAAAACTATGAACAGTAAAATGACAACAAACTCATAACTATCAACAGCTGAACTAAAAGAACAAACTAAGCAAGCAATTATAAGAGCAGAACCTCAGAAGTGGAGAACATGTGGAGGATTATCAGTGGGGAGGGGGGAGGGAGAGTGGGGGGATAAGGTAGAGGGAACAAGAAGCATAAATGGTAGTACAAAACAGACAGGGGGAGGTTAAGAATAGTATAGGAAATGGAGAAATCAAAGAGCTTATATGTACAACCCATGGACCCGAAACAAGGGGGCATAATGCTGGAGAGAGGGGTGGCGCAGAGCAGAGGGGTATAAAGGAGAGAAAAAATGGGACAACTGTAATAGCATAATCAATAAAATATACTTTAAAAAAAATTAAAAAAGACAAACAACCACTCTGAATCACATTGCTGCTGAGGTGAAGCGTCCAAGTGGTACCATCCCCCCACTTCTCATTCTCCTTTCCTGCAGACTGAACTTTGTAGGATAGGCAGAACCAGTTCCTGTGACTCACAGAAGTCCATCGATATTGGCAACCTCATAGGGAAGTTAACACACTGCAAACATGGAAATATGTGATCTAACAGTTAAATGAAAAGGGACATGTTTCCCCCTTCTCAGCGCTGTTGTGTGCTGTGGAAGCCATTCTTGCTGTGTAGATGGTACACAGAGCTGATCTCTCCAGTAGACCACAGATTAAGAGGGCAGCTTCCCAACCACTGGGAGCTTTGGTTCACCCTCCCACTGAAATTCATCCATATAGCACAAAATATAATTACAACCCTTTTGGTTGAAGGGGTAGGGCTTCGAGTACTATGCAGACTAGAAGTAATGAGGACATCCTCACTTGTTCTTCATCTTAGAGGGAAACTTTTCAGTTTTTCACTGTTGGGTGTGATGTTAATTGTGGGCTTTCCATATACGGCCTTTATTATGCTGAGTTAATTTCTCCCTATTCTAGTTTGTTCAGAGTTTTTATCATGATACGGTATTGAATTTGACCTAACACTTTTTCTGCATCTACTTAGATGACTATGTAATGGTTACTTTTTCTTTTATTAATATAGTATATCACATTGATTGTCATATGTTAAATCATTCTGGTATCCTAGGGATAAATCCCACTTGGTCATAGTGCATGATCCTTTTAAAGTGCTGTTGAATTTTGTTTGTCAGTATTTTGTTGAGCGCTTATATGTATTTTTATACTATGTTTTTATATATTGGAATGCAGTTTTCTTTTTTTGTGGTATCTTTGTCTGGGTTTGATATCAGAGTAATGTTAGCCTCATAAAATAAGTTTGGAAGATTCCCTCCTCTTTAATGATTTTGGAAGAGTTTGAGAAGGATTGCTGTTAATTTTTATTTAAAGTGTTGGTAGAATTCACCAGCAAAGCCTTTTAGTCCTGGGCTTTTCTTTGTTGGGAGGTTACCCTGTATATTTTTTTGATAAATCTGGCAACTCTTAACACCAGTGGAGGAAGGAGGATTGAAAGATTTTCTGGAGAGGAGACACCTGTACAAAGCTGTAGATATATCAATATGTATGTTTGGAACAATAGGTAATAGAGTATGGAGTTCTGGGGAACTTTACCTCCCTCTCACCAGGGTCTGGAAATTTTTATCTCTCAGCCACAAGAAAAAGGTAAGGTTTAAATAGTAATTGTAACTACTCCTGCTGGAATATTTACCATGTTCCAGATATCATTAATTTACAATAAGCATGTTAATTTTCTTTCAACATTTATCTGAATCAGGTGTTCTCATTTTACAGATGAAGAAACTGAGGCTGAGACAGTTTATGTGATTTACCCAAAGTTATTCAGGTTATAAAAGATCCAGGATTCAAATGCAGACGTGTTTGGCTTAGAAGCTGTATGCTCATAAGGTGTTTAGGTTGCTTATGGGCACTACAGATGAACTGGACATTTGGAGGAGTCAGCTTAAATGTCTGCAGCAGTCGGTCTCAGGCTTTTGACCTTCTTTAAGCTTCTGAGTTTGAACTTTATGATCCAAGTGCCACCATATCTTTTAACCCCCAAAGTGCTTCTGAACTAGAGAAGATGCTTCGCTGCTATCCCAGCATGAAACCGTGTGGTTGATCAAGTACCAGACCTGGCATGGGAAGGCAGGAGAGGGAAATAAGCTTAGTCCTGTTTCCTTGATTCAAGAGAGGCAGACTCAAGAGGAGCAAGTCAGGATAGCTGTGTTCTTTCAGGAAGGTAGGGAAATAGAAAGAAAGGTTTAGGGGCCATTCTCATGGTGGACAAGAGCATGAACTTCAGAACCAATGGTTGGTATATATCTTATATATATCATTTCTAGCTGTGTGACTTTGGAGAAGTTACTTGAAATCTCTGAACTTTTACTTTCTTACAAACAACATGGTTTAATAAAACAACTTGCTGTGGTGGTTCTGATGATCTGAGATAATGCTTATAAAGCTATTAAAGGCACAGTGCTTAATAAGTGGTAGCCATCATCATCATCATCATCATCATCATAATTATCATTACTGATGATACTAATGATATATTAATTATCATTAATGATGATGATGATTACTATGATAAAAAAGGTAGGAATATTTGTTCTAGTTCTGTGAAATATGTTGTTGGAATCTTGACAGGATTTGCTTTCAATCTATAGATTGCTTTGGGTAGTAAGGGTATTTTAATTATGTTAGTTTTTCCTATCCATGAACATAGTATGTGCTTCTCTTTATTTGTATCTTCAATTTCTTTCTTCAGTGTCTTATAATTTTCCAAGTACAGGTCTTTTATATCCTTGGTTATGTTTATTCCTAGGTATTTTATTCTTTTTGAAGCAATTGTAAATGTGATTGTTTTCTTAATTTCTTTTTCTGTTAGTTTGTTAGTGGCATATAAAAATCCAACTAATTTCTGGATATTTTGTGTCTGGCTACTTTGCTGAATTCATTGATAAGTTCTAGTAGGTTCTTGGCAGAATCTTTGTGATTCTCTATGTACAGTATCATGCCATCTGCAAATAAAGAGAGTTTTACTTCTTCCTTTCCAATTTGGATGCCTTTTATTTCTTCTTCTTGTATGATTGCTATGGCTGGGACTTCCAGTACTACGTTGAATAAGAGATGAAAACAGGTATTCCCATCTTGTTTCTGATTTTAAGGGGAACATTTGTGGTTTTTGTAGTTGAGTATGATGCTGGCAGTGGGTTTGTCATATATGGCCTTCATTATGTTTAAGTGTATTCCCTCTATTCCCATTTTGCTGAGAGTTTTTATCATAAATAGGTGTTGGATTTTATCAAATGCTTTTTCTGCATCTATCAATATGATCATGTGGTTTTCACCCTTCATTTTTTTAATGTGGTGAATCACATCTTTCAAAAATTTATATGGAACCACAAAAGGGCCTGCATAGCAACAACAATCCTGAGAAAGAACAACAAAGTTGGAGTAATCACACTACCGAATATCACACTGCACCATAAAGCCATAGTAATCAAAAGAGTGTGGTACCAGCATAAAAAGAGACACATAAATGAATGGAACAGAATAGAGAGCCCAGAAATAAACCTACACCTTTATAGTCAATTAATGTTCAACAGAGGAAGCAATCACATAACAATGGGTAAAGATAGTTTATTTAATGAATGGTGTTAGGAAAATTGGACAGAGATGTGCAGAAAAATGAAACTAAACCACATTCTTACACCACACACAAGAATAAATTCAAAATTGATCAAAGATTTAAATGTTAGACTCAAACCATAAAAATCCTAGAAGAATACATAGCCAGCAAAATGTCAGAGATAGACACAGCTCTTAGCAATATTTTATCAGATATATATCCTCTGGCAAGGGAAACAAAAGAAAAAGCAAACAAATGGGACTACATCAAACTAGAAAGTTTTTGCACAGAAAAGGAAAATATCAACAAAATAAAAAGACAACCCACACAATGGGAGAACATATTTGCCAATACATCTGATAAGGAGTTAATATCCAAAATTCCAAATAACTTACAAAACTCAACACCAACAGACATACAACACAAATAAAAAATTGGCAAAAGACATATAAACAAACACTTCTCCAAAGAGGACATATGGATGGTCAATAGACATATGGAAATATGTTCAATGTCACTAATCATCAAAAAAATGCAAATTTAAACTACGATGAGGTATCATTTCATGCCTGTCAGAATGGCCATCATCAATACATTATCAAACAACAAGTGCTGGTGAGGATGTAGAGACTGGAGAACACTTTTGCACTGCTGGTGGGTATACAGATTGGTGCAGCCATTGTGGAAAGCAGTATGGCAATATCTCAAAAAATTAAAAACAGACCTGCCTTTTGACCCAGTGATCCCTCTTCTGGGAATATATCTGAAGGAACACAAAACACTAATTTGAAAGAACATAAGCACACCTATGTACATTGCAACATTATTTATAGTCACCAAGATAAGGAAGCTGCCCAAGTGTCCATCAGTGGATGAGTGAATAAAACAACTATGAGACATTTACACAATGAAATACTACTCAGCCATAATATAAGAAGAAAATTTTACCCTTTCTAACAGTATGGATGGACTTGGAAATCATGCTAAGTGAAATAAGCCAATCAGAGTAAGACAAATATCATATAATTTCACTCATATGTGGAATTTAGAGAACAAACGGAACTAACAAGCAAAATAGAGACAGATTTATAGACAGCAGGATGACAGCTAAGAGGGGGAATGTAGGTGTTGGAGGGATTGAGCAAAAGAGTAAGAGGACTCTTGGACATGGACAACAGCATTGTGATTGAAGGGAGGATATAAGGGGACTAAATGGTTATGAAAAATAAACAAAAACATTTTTAAATGCTGGGAATACTGAACTACTTTACTCTGGAACCCTAACTCTTTGTATTGCTTTCTTTCAACACTTACTAATTACTTACTATTTTGTGTCAATCCCTGAACAAAAAAGAAAAGGAGGAACTGGAGTCTAGAGGAAGAGAACAGCAAAATATCAGACCATAAGGTGTGATAGATAGCCCTGGGGGAGGGATTCAGCGGCAGTGAGAGCCCAGGAGAGCAGTAGTGTAGTGATGAAAGTTTCGATTGGTTCAGGCCAAAACATGACATACTGGCTCACATCACTGAGAGGTATGGGCAGAGTCTGGCTTCATGGGTTGCGGCTCTCCAACAAAGCTGAGGCCAGGTGCTCATACAACATTGCTATGAACCTATCTCTCCACATCTCTCAGGTCTAGCTTCTACTGTGCCACTTTCATTCACAAGTTACATTCCACTAGCCTAAAAACCTTTGCTGAAAGAGAATTTCTTCTACTAGAGAGTGATAGCAACATTTTCAACGTTGACTCTGGCCTGAATTGGATGCAAGTCATCCCTAAACCAATCACTGTGATTGTGGACCCACCTCAGATTCAGGGAGTGTGGTAAGCTCACCCAGTACTGATGAACCACTTAGTTCACATTCCAAAGGAAAAGTGAGGTATGGTCATGAAAGGTGACAATGAACAGTAGGTAAGCAAGGACAAGAAATGTATGTCCCTGGAATGGTGGAAATGAAGCTGGTGAAAAGAAGCTTTTTGAACGAGGGGACCTTGTTTGAAACCATGGAGGCACGTGTGTGTTTTGTTTGAAAAACAGCAAACAGAAAGCAAGAGGGGAGCATGTAGTGAAGGAGGTGACAACAAGGAGATGGGAATGTAAAAGTGCAGTAATATGTTTGGAGAATTTCAGGCTTCTAAGTGCTATAAAATGTTTTCTTCTTTGAGCCCCCCTTGGACCACCTGAGTAGGAGAGTGAAGTTCACTTTTCTTGCCTGTAAATTGTAGACACTTATATCTGCTCTAGTAGTAGTTCCAGTAGCTTCCACTCTCACTAGGTCTGAGGTGATACATCATCTCTTATTGGTTTCTCTTCTCCTGTCCACATTGTTGTAAATAGTCCCTTTGTTGATGTCTCCTCAATTGTTTGAGTGTGTTAGCTGTTGTGCGGGGGCCTCAACTGGTACAGCAGCATTTTCAACAGGCTGGTGTGCAATAGAATTGGTTTCCCGAAACCAGTGTCGCTTTGCGCAGAGCCCAGTCTCAGCTTCTCCCAGCATGTAGAAAGGGGCAGCCAAATCACGGTTATGAGGGTCTTGAAGTGCGTGGGCCAGAAGTCAGCAGCAGAAAGGAATGAATTGCATGCTGTCACCAACAGACTTTCCAGTCAAGTCCCTTCAAGATTTGTAACACAAAGTAGGCTTCAACAAGAAACATTTATTTTAGCTTCATCATTCCCTCTTTCTAATGATGTATACCTTGAAAAACACTTCTCATAATTTTCTTTTTCTTTTTTTTTCATGACTGCATCCTCCTGTCAGTTTCCTTTTTTTTTTTTTGTGCCAAGAACACAAACAGCTCAGTTCCTTACATCCTTATTAGAAATGTGACTCTATTAATTAATCTCTGAAAAGAGACTTCTGAAACTTCACTGTGGAATAACTAAATAAGAACCAGAGAAATGTCGCAGGAGGATGAATGAATGATTTTAACCACATAGATTCTAGGAGTCAGTGTCAAGCCACCTTTCTAACAGCAACGGTCAGAGGCCACTGACTGTACCCATCCATCATTCCTTTTGTCCATCAATCCATTATATATTCACTTGATGCTAGGGCATTATACTGTGCTCTAGAGATACAAGAATGAGCAAGACAGATGTGGTCTCTGCTCATAAGAGTTTATGCAGGAGTTTATCCTGCAAAGGAGAGAAAATTGAATAAATAATTACAGTGCAGTGTGATCTGTTCTAAACATGTAGGTTTAAGACATTACAGGAACATATTAGCTATGGGACCTCCAGTAGTCCAGAAGAGGAGGCCAACGAAGACTCCCTGGGAGAAATAATGTTTCAAAAAAACCCCTGGAGGTAAGGAGGAATTAGCCAGGTGAAGGAGGAAAGTTGTACCAGGCAGTAGGAACTGCATGAACCAAAGCTTCAAGTGGGGGTCTGATACAGACAGCTTTCTGTATCTCTCATTACATTTCCAATAGCACCTCCATCCAGCTGGTCTGCATGTTGACCTGGCTCTGACTAGATCACAACAGTAGCCTCAGAGCCCTTCATCCCTTCCCCAGTTTATCTCCAGTCCATCTCTCCTTCTCACTTTTGTCAGGTCAACTTCTCCCTTATACTTCTCTCATCACATCACAGCTCTGTTCAGACACACTGTGGCTCACAGTCCCACTCTGTAGGTTTAGCCATTCAAAGATGTTCATATTTTGATTGTAATCAACCTTTGTGGTTTAAATCCTGATGCTCTTCGTGCACTCTCTGCTCACAATTCTTGTAACAGCTTTGAGCTTGGTGTATGTGTCTTTGGTTGAACTCTTCTCTTCACTGGCATTTTTGTCCCCTTTATGTCTGTGTTAGTCAGCATCCCAGTGCAGTCCAGATGGTACACTCAAACTAGGTAGCTGAGAAGCATTAAAAAAAGACTCCTTATGTCAGTGTGGGCAGAGTTTAGGGAAACCAACATTAGATAGTCCAGTAGCTGTGGCTATACATTACCACCTCTGGACATTAAGGGGCAAGAGATTAAACAGTTACTAGATAGGGAAAGAATAGCCCTATGGAGAAGGCCACTTGGTTCATGCTTTTCTACCCTCTCATCATCTATATGCTCATTTACCTAATCCAAACAAAAAGACAGAGGGAAGGTTGCCTGTTAATGCAGTCCACACAAGTCAGACCTCCTGGAAACAAAGCAAGGTAGACAAAAGTGCAAAGAAGAGCCCTGGCTGGTGTGGCTCAGAGGATTGAGTGCCAGCTTGCAAATAAAAGGGTCTCTGGTTCTATTCCCAGTCTGGGCACATGCCTAGGTTGTGGGCATATATCTTTTTAAAAAGATACTACATTGAAATAAAAAAGAGTGCAGAGAAGACCTGGAGGGATAAACAAAGAATAAGCACAATACTTCTACTGCTTCCACCATTCATCCTAACCTTTTGAAATAATATCCATTAATCAAAACCCAACCCTAATGCCAACTCATCCAAGATTTCTCCCACCAGTGCCACTCACTGCCCTCTAACTGAAAGCACTTTCCCTCATCTCTCATGTGCCTAGTACTTTCTCAGCATCTCTAACATGGCACTTCGCATTTTGAACTTATCCCTCCAAATTTATATGCATGTGTCTTAGGTTGGGTTCCCTCAAAGCGCACCCAGAAATGAAAATTTCACTGAAAATTTTGGTGTCATCGTGATTCAGTAGGAAATGTTCTCATGAGGAACTGATAGGAAGGTGGGAACTATTGTAAGAAGGAAAGGGAGCCAAGCTAGAGTATGACAATGCTGCGGGGAGGTCTGGGATCAGTACACATCTGGCCTCATACTTGACCCCAGCAGGGTCAATGAGCCAACTAGATGGACTCCCACACAAGTCATTCATTGATGAAGACTGTCAGTTCTCTGAGCTTGCAGATAGAGCAGCTCTGGTAGGCTGAGGTCAGATGCTAACAAAGGGATGGGTATAGGTGCTGGCTGTTGAATGTGGGTACTCACAGGGATCTGATGTGGACAAAAATGGTAAAGGAATTGAAAAGATGGGATGAAGCACTGATGTGTTTTATTACACACATGTCTCCTTTTTTGGAAGTAAGCTTCTCTAGGGCAAGGACTGGTGCCCTTTTTGTAATACCATATATATAACATCCACATCAAACAACAAGGCTGGAATTATGAATGTATAACAGATGCAATTGTATAACACTTAGAAGGACCCCATACTTGGTTTAATAACCTTGCTGTCACCATTTTGAAATTCTTAGTAGTTGTTGAAGAAGGAGTCCTGCATTTATGTTTTGCACTGGGCCCCACCAATTATGTAGCCAGTCCTCTCTAACACAGTGTCTAGCACAAAGTAGTCATTCAATATGTGTTTATAGAACAAAGTAATGAATGCCTGGCATTCCTTGGGTGGTTGATAAAAATAGGCTACATAGACATATCGAGAGGAACTACTCTCCTAATGTCTTCAAGTGCAGGACTAAAGGGGCTGGAGTGTGATCTTGGCATCTAACTCCTCTCCTGCTTCCCCCAGTCCTTACACCTCTCTAGGCCCCTCATTACATGTGGGTAAGACTTGTTTATTTTGAGCTGCTATTATTTTTCTCCTCCTGAGACATGGAAAATTCTTGGCATCAGGTAGCCTCAGGGCAACACTATTTTTATTTCCCCAGCAGAATTATTAAATACAGGGTCAGTTGCTTTTCCACAGCAGAGAGACTGTGGGTAAAATTGGATGAAGAGGCTGTTACAGAAGGCTGGTTGGGATGGGTTTCAGAGAGACTAGGCACATCAGTCTGAAACACATTTGCCATGGATTCACGTGGGGAGGAGGGAACAAAGACTGCTAAGATCAGTCAATGAGATGTTTGTACTCTGTAGATGTCACAGTACAGATGTCAACAACTCCAGATATGTATTACAATCCTAGAGCTGGATGGATCTGTAGGAATGATCTAGAACAAGGGTTAGCAAACTATAGCTCACAGGCCAAATCTGTCCTACTGCCTAGTTCTGTAAATAAAGTTTTATTGGAATATAGCCATAGACATCCATTCACATATTGTTTATGGCTTCTTTCATGATACAACAACAAAGCTGAGCTGTTCCATATGGCCCACAGAGGCAAAATTTATTTATTTATTATCTGGTCCTTTATAGGCAAGGTTTGTTGACTGCTGACTGGAACAAGAACTCCCCAAATATGCTATGTGGACCATATTAGTCCTTCTGAATGCTCTATACAAAGAAGTCAAATGTATTTGGCAAAAGCACAAACTTTCTCTCCCTCTTGGAATCTCACAAACCACATTACTGTTCTGAAGCTGACCCTGCCCATGCCCTGCTCATATACTCTGCACACTCTGCTAACTGCCAGCAGCTGTGGCCCTTGCCCTGGGTTCTTGTTTTTTTTTACTTGTTTTCTTTTCCTCCTGGCCCAGGGAGTACACGTGGTGGCTTTCAGGGAAAACTGGAAGTATCTGAGAGTCAATGACCTTGAAAGAAGACTTCAAGCAATGATGGATAGTGGTAGAAAATTCCACACCTCTCTTGCTTATTGGTTGGGACGCTCTGAGGCATGTTCTCTACTATCTTCCAGAGCTTACCTGTGGGACCAAGGCCTTTGCACAAGACAAAAATAGGTGCTATAATTGATATCCTTCTCAGAGGAGTGACTTTTTTTCTGGGGTGAATTTCCAAAAATCTCTTACTTGGAGCCCAGAGGGTTGGAATGGCTTCAAGATTTCCCATCACACTGTTGGCCAGGGTGTCTTTTTTCCTCCTTCACACAGTTTGTATTAAACCTTTTCATTGGTCAACAAGGTTGCCAGATTCAGCTGCTTGTGACTCTGATGGACACCAGCCTACAGAGTTTTATTTGAGGAACGCCAAATGGTTCTCCAGGGCCCAGCTGGTACCACCCTCTCTTTCACAGTGCCTGAAATGTGCACAGCTATTTTTGTTGAGTTGTAATATTATTGTTTCCAACAAAGTCTAATATTGACAAAATTAGCAATGCCTACAGAAAGGACAGAGAACTCTCTTACCTACCAGTTATATGATTTTGGGAAAATCAAAATTTAGTGCTTCAGTTTTGTTATCTGTAGAATGATAATAATACAAGTTATTAAGGGGTTCAATGAGTTAATATTTGTATAATCCCTAAGATAGTGCCTGGTATACAGTATGAACCTTGCTGAACACACATACATCCTTTTAAAATGGTGAGAAAAGGCAAAGTCTGGACTTTCCCTCACGTGGTATGTGAACACTTTCTGTTTATGGTTTGGAAAGGGGGCAGGTCAAAAGGAATTGGGTCTTGTTGGATTTGGGGGCACTACCAGTTGACATAAAACTTCACCAGAGCAAGGATGAAGGTCTCCATCCTGAAAGTTTTTTAACGTATTCATGTGAGACTTGGAGTATCAGGCAGGGAGAAAAGGGGAGGTGAGGGAGGAAAGTTGGAAAGTTACAGTAATTTTAAAATAAATAAAAGTCTTCATGAAAGTTAGTCTCAAATGTTCAGGCATTGACCTCTGTGTATATGTAAATTCATACGTAGATATAATTTAAACTCAGGAATACATGTGTGACCATAGGGGATGAAGGTCCTTAAGACATGGCCACTTTTAGATCATAATCTCAAGGAGCTGTTGGTTAATTTATGGTCACAGATTACAAGGATATTGGTTTTCTGTTATTTTGGTTTTAAGCCATGTTTATTTAAGAATAATTAACATACAATTCACCATTTTTAGAGTACAGTTTTAAAAGTTTGATAAATGCACACAGTCACAAAACCACCACCACCACAGTAAGATACAGAACATTTCCATCTCCCACTAAAAGTTCTCTCATGCCCATTTGTGGACAACTTTGCTGACCACCTACAGCCCCAGAAAACACTGATCTGTTCTGTTTTCCCCCTATAATTTTGTCTTTTGCAGATTGTCAGTAAAGTTTCTTGACTTTTGAGGCCAGGTCAGGAGGTAACAGCACCGCTAGCATCCTGTAGCCCTTATCACAATTATAATTAAGCTGTATATGCAATTGATTAATACAATAATTGGTGTCTGTTAGACTTCCCCGGACATGTGTGAGGGCAAAGACAGTCTGCAAGTTCATTACTGCATCCCCAGCAATTCCATGGAGTACATGCTCAGCAAATGTCGCTTAATGAACGAATGATGAGAGATTCACTTTAAGGAAAGTGCTCTGTCACTGTTGGCTCAGCAAGAACAATGTGATATTCAGTGGTATAAATATTTCATATTCTAAAACACTATGAGATCATGTTATTCAGAAATTCCTGAAGAGTATGTGTGGAGTTTGGAGTTTTATGGGGACAGTATTAGCAATCAGAACCAACCATGCTATCCCAGATGCATGTCAGGATATCAATTAATTGAAAAAAAAACAGGAGACAATCGTTAATTATTTAATACTGTCTCTGGTCATTATGTTGTCTAACTGCATAGATAAAGCTGTTTAGTTGATCACTTTTACATTCCATATATTTTGTAGCAAATCTGACATTACAGTGACGCTTAACAGTAAGATCATGAAATCCTCAAAATCAAGCTTATTTTCTGTATGCTCATCAAGTTCAGAAAGGAGGTCTTTGTATTTTGGGTTGGTTTCTTGTCCCTGTAAGAATAGAGAAAAAGTACAAACCTAATTTATTGTGCCACCTGGGTTTAACAGATAATAAGCAGTGATAAACTTGTGATTAACTAAAGTAACATGTCAAGTTGCTACAGTGTTACTAGATGAGCACTGTGTTAAATCTTTCTGTGGGCTATATTATTAAATCCTTGCAGCGACTTTAGTGAATATGTACTATCATTATCCCCACTCTACAGGTACAGTATCAGAGACTTGGCAAGAGTTAAGTCACTTGCCCAAAGCTAGGCAGCTACTGGTTTGGAGCAAGACAGAGCCTTGGCTACCTATCCCACTTTTAACTGCTAAGCCATCCTGCCTCTCTACAAACACAGATAGTGTTGTGGTTTCAGATTTTCAAAACATAATCTCTTTGGGAGTTACACAGCATGTGTTCCACTGAACAATTAGATTATCCAGAAATATGGAATAAAATATGCTAAAGAAAAATGTGTGCTTTGGAAGATTGTTCAGCATTTAGTTTGAACACAAATCAAATCCAAGTGCATAGTCCTCATAAATGGATTGAAGGAAGAAAGCATATAAATAGTACATAAATTGGGAGGTTTTTCAGTTTCCAACCACAGCTTGTGAAATATCTTCCAAATGGTATTGAAAATGTTAAGGTCATTTGATTTGCTGTTATACTGAGCTATGTTCGCATTTAGCTCAACCCCAAATGCTCACCCTTGTGCTAGCGGTAAAAAACCATCACAGCAAGGATTGAGGCATGTTAGGAATGATGACACATTCCTTTATAGTCTTAGCCCATTATTGCTTCTCTAAACTCATTCTCCTGAAGAGGTCACACCTATTAGTCAGGATCAAAAGAGGTCTCCCAGCCCCTCCAAGAGAGCTGTAGGCTATGTATCTTAAAACTGACACTTTCTAATGGAATTCATCACCTCCTTTCCACCTTCACCTTACTTTAAATCTGCTGATTCTTCAGTCTTTCTCTTCTCTGGTTATGAGACCACCACCCATTTTTTCCCAAAGTCAGACTGGGATATCATAATTCGCTGCTCATGTCCTTAACTCTCAGAGCCAATGAATGATCAAATCCTGTTCATTCCACCTTCCAAATGTCCCTCGTATTCACCACCCTAGTCCAAACCATCACATCGGCTTCTCTTTGGATTGCTTCCCCACAGGTACTCCTTTCTTTTATGTCCCACCCTCACCCCAATCCCAGTATGATATGCAGTTGTTATAATTTATTCTTCCTGGACTTAGAAACTATTCTTGGCTTCCTTCGGCCCTCAGGTTATGCCTCTGTGATATTTGGCTTCTCTCCACTTCCCCATCCTCACCACACACTGCTTCCTACTTTCTTTCCCTTTCTCACCAGTACTTGATGGCTCTCACAGTTATTTCACATGATTCACGGCACTGCATCTGCTATTCCCTCATCTTGGAATACTATCATCCTTACCCCATGACCCTGACTTGTAACTCTTGTTTGTTGTTTAGATCTCAGCAATACCTTCATTTTCCAGGAGCCCTTCTTTGACCACCCACCCCAAGATAGTCCCTCTGTTTTACTGTTTCATGCATGCCCTACTATTTCATCATCCTTTGAATATTCCCAATTACTTTTCAGCATATCTTTCCAGCTTGCCAGATTGTCAGCTTTTCATCACATTAAGTCCAATGCTTAGCTCACCTTGTGACATATGGTCAGTGATCAATAAATATTTGGTGAATGAATCAACATGATGGGGCCTTGAGCCAGAGTTGTAGGCTCTTGAAATAGCCATTATGGTGTTGTGCCTGTTAATACTCTTACCTCTGTGAAATTCCGAAACTGGGTTTGTAGCAGGTTTTTGGCAGTAGCTTTTTCAAGTTTACCGTCAGGGTCAGAAGAATTTCTGAAAATCAGAGCAATTGTGGCAATGGCTTTTTCCAGATCTGAGCCCTTCCCCAGAGCTGTGGGAGAAGACAAGCACAATGATATAGCCTAAATGAGAAATAATCTTTCCCCAGACATGGGATTATATCCTTCATGGAAACTGTGGGGAAGAGGGCTAGAAAATGTATGTTAACATGACCCTGTTTTTGGGCCATTTGTCCCCGTTCTTGGGCCATTTGTCCCCTACTGGGAGTGGAGACATGGGAGAGTTTGATCCTGGATCTTTAAACAATGGAAACAGAAATTCTTTCAGGAATAATAGAATTAGGATGAGATTTACCATCTGCTTGCCATGTGACCTGGGAAAAAAGCCTCATTTCTCTAAGCCTGGGTTTTCTAATCTGTAAAATATTTATGGAGCACCTACTATGGGCTAGGTTCAGTCCCTGGCATTGATGATTACTCATTGAATAAGACAGAGTCCTGCTCTTGTGGAGTTAATATCAAATAGAGCATCATATCATGCCAGTGTGGTAAAGGGGAATGACATTCAGAACAACCTCTTTGATGTCATGATAGATAAACAATCTCTTTGACTCACTGCCTCAAACACAGTGATCTCCCAGCTGGTTTCTGTGGTTTAAATTTCTTTAAAGCTCACTGCTAACTCACTTCTTTCCAGTGGGTAGCAACATTGAGAACTACACAAGGTACAGTGAAAACCATTCTTAAGCTCTCTCCTCTCTTAGTCCCTAATACAACCCCTATTACAGAACTTACATTACAGATATTGAATGTTTAATTGGTTTTCTCCCCAATTGGAATGCAAGCTCCCTGAGGCCAGGGATCATACATTTATTTATCATTATATTTGTAGGATCAGCATAGATGCCAGGTGTTAGTACATGCTGTTGAATAAATAAATAAGAATTAAAAAAAAGAAAAGCAAAATTCTACAGCTTTCAGCCTATGTTATGTGCAATAATTGTCCATTCAAAGGCTGCTGATCAGTCAGAATAATGTGATTTTTGTATTGAGTAGTCACTGTGCTCTTGGTATTCTCTTAAGGAGCTTAGTACATGGAGGTGACACAATCAGCTGTGGCCTCTGTCCTATATATCTTACAGTCTAGTGGAGATACAAATAATACCAAGAGGAACTGTGTATACATATATATTTGTTATATATATTTGATAATTATTTCTCTAGAGACATATGTAATGTGCATATTTGTGACTTGCAATATATGAAGCAAAGAAGGTGCAGAAACAGAAAAAAATAGAAAATTACAGAGTGAGTCTAGGAGAAAAGCTACTTAGATAGCTAGTCTTAGAGTCCTTCATAAGTATATTAATATTTAAGTTAAGACCCATAGGTTTAGAAGGAGCCTGCTGGGTGAGAGTGTGGGCCAGGCTGAGTGTGGGGTCAGGCTGAGGTTAAAGTTGTGCAGAGCATCCCAGGATCAAGGAGGAATATGTGCAAAAGCTCAAATCAGGGAGCAGTTGGAGCAGCTGAAATGAGATGGTTGTGGCTAGAGTCTAAAAGCTGAAAGGTGTTTGGGAAAGGTAGGCAGAGTTAGACCATGCTTCTCACAGACCATGGAAGGAAACCAATCTTTTCTTTAAAGCATAAAGAAAAAACATTGAAAAGTTTTAAGCATAAATTTTTTTTCAATTAAAGGTGAAAGGAAAGAACAAGAGTTAAGAGAAATGGATGAAGAAAGAAGAATGTGGGCCTTCACAGTTTTTACTGTATCTTTGAGTAGAACTCTAGATAAATGGTGCTGTTATAATTTTTGTGTTTGTAAACATTTATAGACAAACAAAATATAACCACAGGCATGGAAACACAGAACAGACTGACAGTGACCAGAGTGGGGGGCGGGGGAGAGAGAGTGGTGGAAAGAAGAGGAAGGGACTAGTTAAAGAGCATGTATGAATGGCCCCCGGACATGGACAACCGTGTGGGAATTGACTGTGTGAGTCAGGGGTAGGATAGATGGAGGAAGGCAAAGGGAGAAAACTGGAACAACTGTAATAGAATAACAATAAAGAAAGTCTTAAAAAAACCTTCCAAGTATTTTAATTAATGTGTTGGCATCTCTCCAGTCGCATGTGTGCCCTCTGTGTTCCCCCCGGACATTTTCCTTACTATTTAGCCTGAAGCTTGACTCTTTTGGACTTCCTGATCTTGCAAATGGATGACCCTTCTCTTTTCTCATCCCTCAGAGTCTCTCACTTATTTACTCCAAGGTAAAGCAAGTTGAGGGCCATGTGTATGCAGCAACCTGGTTTGGACAGAAAGTTGGAGTTGCAGTATGTTGTGCATTTATTATGTACAATGTACTTTAATAATTTGTACAGTATCTTTAATTCTCATAACAACTATAGGAATTATTATTCCATTTAATGTAGTGGTTTATGATATGAATGTATCATAGTTTGTTTAACCATTCACCTTTGAGGGACATTTGAGTGCTTTATAGTTTTGGCTACTATAAATAAAGCTTGTATGAACATTTGTGTACAAGTTACTATACAAAATATAGTTTTTCTTGTCTCTGGAATAAATGCCCAAGAGTATAATTATTGGGTCATATGATAAGCCCATTTTTTAAAAAAGAAACTACAAACTGTTTTTTACAGTGGAGGTACCATTTTACTGTCCCATTAGCTAAGTGTAAGAGATCAAGTTTCTCTCCATCCTTACCAGTCTTTGTATTGTCACTGTTTATTAGTCAGTGTGATAGGTGTGTGACAGTATCTCAGTGTGGCTTTCATTTGTATATCCTACTGGCTAATGATGCTGGACAGCTTTTCATGAACTTAGTTTCCATCTGTATATCTTCCTTGGTGAAATGTCTATTCAGGTCTGTTCATGGATTTTGCCAATTTTATAATTGAATTTAAAAACAATTCTTTGAGGCTTGAGAGTTCTATATCTATTAATAAGATTCAAGTCCTTCATAGGATATGTGATTTGCAAGTATTTTCTCCCAGTCTATAAAGTGCCTTTTTACTTTCTCAATGAGCTCTTCTGTGGAGGAAATGTTTTTAATTTTTATAAAGTCCAAATATAAGTTTATTCTCTTATGAAAGATTTGTCCTATGCATAATTAAGTTTTAAAACTCAATGTTCTATATATTTTTAAAGATTTTATTTATTTATTTTCAGAGGGAGGTGAAAGGAGGGAGAGAGGGAAAGAAACATCGATGTGTGAGAGAAACATCAATTGGTTGCTTCTTGTTCACTCCCAAATGGAGACCTGGCCCACAACTTAGGCATGTGCCCTGACAAGGAATTGAACCAGCAATTGGTTTTCAGGCTGGCTCTCAATCCATTGAGCAACACCAGCCAGGGCTAATGTTCTATATTTTAATTCATAATCCATTTAATTTCTGTGTAATGTGTGGGAGTTAGGTTGAAGTTCATTTTCTTTTTTACCTGTGATGGCCAACTGCTCCAGCACCAGCTGTTGAAAACTCTGTCCTTTCTTCACTGAATTGCTTTTGCCGCTTTGTCAAGAATCAGTTGGGCATACTTGTGCTGGTAAATTGCTTGGTCCCATCTTCTGTTCCATTGACCTGTGTGTCTAACCCTTTGTCACAGTGTTCTGACTTCTGTAGATATATGGTCTAAGTCTTAATATTAGAAAGAGTGATTCCTGACACTTTATTTTTTCTCAAAATTATTTTGGCTATTTTAGGGCCTTTCTCTTTCCATATAAAGTTTAAGATAAGTTTGACTGTTTTTAAAAAAAAACACCTTAAATTTTGATAGAAATTGCATTAAACCTAGGAAGCAAGTTAGGGAGAGTTGATGTTTTTACTACACTGATTCTTCTAGTCCATGAGCCCAGTTTGTTTCTCCAGCATTATAACATTTTATCAGTGATGAAAGGAGATGATCCTCCTGAAATCACAATACTAGTAAGTGACAAAACTTGAATTTGGATCCATGTTGAAAACATAAGACTCATGAAGACAGGGATTTTTTTTTTTTTTTGCCTGTCTTGTTTTTTGTGGCACATAGTAGGTGCTTCACACATGAATGTCCTACTCCTGGGTTTCTCTCTGGTTTCTGATGCTCAATCTCACCGTGACCTATGGCTTGTGCCTTACATTTTCCACTTCTACATGTGTGCCCAGGGGCTGCCTCTCCATGTAACCTAGAAGCCCACCTTTAGAAAATCCCCTGCTTTATGAATTCCATTTTTAGGTCTTTCTCCCCGCATCACTTTACCTTTGCCCCACCTGGAAACCTGCATTAAAATGGGATTTTCCTAAATTACTCAAGATTTCCCAGCTCATCAAAACACAGGGATATGGGCATATTTCTCTTAACTCATGTTTACCTTTCCTAGAGTGTGTGCATTTGAGATGGTGGGGTGCTGTGTGGTGGTAACTATGAATTTAAGTGGCTAATGTTAAGCTATCTTTATAAATAGTACTACCTTTAAAAAACAAATTGCTTAGAGGAAACACTTTAATTCCTTAGGAAGTAAATATTTCTTCTGTAATTTGGACCAGTTTTCTTCTTCACCAAGAATAATTAGAAAGAGAGCTTAGTATAAGCTGCTTTACTGGGGTCTGAAACTTCTCACAGGGGACAGTAGTCTCTTGTCCTGATGGCTGTGCCCTTCTGGCAAGGAAGCGGTGAATTTCCAAGCTGTGAGTGAACTTGCAAACAATAACAGACACCTTCCTTGCTTACTATGTATTAAGTGCCTTACAAACATAATCTTATTTAATGTTTAGTAAAACCCAGGGAGGTAGGCACTGTTCATGTCTCAATTTTGCACATTGGAAACTAACACAGGGAAGGATTAAGAATTTTAAGAACACATTGCTCAGAAATGACAGAGAAAAGATTTGAAAGTCTGTCTAATTTCAAAGCCCATGGACAGATGTGCCACTTTGGAATATCCCCTCGTAAGGGCATCCCTACAAAAGCTGTGGAGTCCAGGCACTTTTCAACCCTCTGTTGAAGTTCAAGTCTGATTGCTCCGTAGATGATGACTCCATCAGAATAGCCAGCTTTCTTCCTTCTCCATTTTTTTTCACATATAACATGCATTTTTCCCTGACTATAAAATAGCATATGTTCATGGTAAAAACAGAACTAGAAAATATTAAAAATAAAAGTTAACAAGGAGCTCTAGTTACCCAACACTGATGCTACTTTGTTAGGCATTTCAGTTTCCTGTTTTTATGGTTGAGTTCTTCACTTAGTAAACTCAGCGTGTTGCCTCCCAAATCCAGCCCTGTCTGATTCACAGAGTTGTGAGCAAATATGTGAAAGCATGTTGTAAGGGGTTAAGTGCTATTAAAAGTGCAAAGGATTGGTGTTTCTCTTTTGGCAACATTTATTGGCTGTCTCGCCTCTGGAATGAGAGTGTGGAGAGGGCATTAAAACAGGCCACTTCATGTCTACCTCTCTTGTCCTTTCTTATCTCACTCTTTATGCTTTAATAATACTGATCTGTGTGTAGCTCCTTAAACACTCTATTCTCCCAACAAGAATTTATTAGTGTCTCTTTCCTTTTGCCTCATTGCATCACAGAGGGCAAGATGGGTCACCAGCAGCTCTACTGGAGCCATTGGAGAAAATTTGACCAGGATTTTCACTCTTGCTGTGTCTGTTCAAATCAGCATTGCATGATTTGGAAGGAGAGCCTCCATATGTGTCACCAGTGTTTCCATCAGTACGTGAAAGATAAAGCCTTTAATTAGTTGGACTAAGTGAACTTTTATGAATGGGTCATTTGAGACATCTGCCTTATTGCAGAATGGCTATATCTGTACATAAAATAAAATTTAAAAATTCAAAATAAGGACTCCTCATCAAAATGGAGGCATAGGTAAACATGCTTCACCTCTTCACATAACCCCAGAAAGAATTACAACTAGACCTCAAAAAAATAATACCCAGAATTGTCAGAAAATCAAGCTGTATGGAAATCCAACAACCAAGGATTTAAAGAAGCTACCCTTCATGACAGCCTGGAGGGAACTGGAGAGCATTACGCTAAGTGAAATAAATCAGGCAGTGAAAGACAAATACCATATGATCTTACCTATAAGTGGAACCCAATCAACAAAACAAACAAGCAAACAAAATATAACCAGAGACATTGAAATAAAGAACAAACTGACATAACCAGAGGGGAGGACAATAATGGGGAAAGAAGAAGAAGGATCATCCAGGAACATGTATAAAGAAAAGACAAAGACAAAGAAAAGATTGAGGGTGGGAGGTGGGGATGAGTGGGGTGGGAGAAAGTGGTGATGGGAAAAGGGAGACAACTGTACTTAAACAACAATAAAAAAATATAAATATAAAGAAGCAACATTTATCCAGACAAGTAGGAAGGGCAGAGAGTAGAGATGGGAGGAAAGGAGTGGAGACATGGTGTGGTGCAGAGCGGCGGCAGCAGTGGAATGGTGGCCCCATATTCATGTGTAGCAGATAAAAATCAGGAGGGATACCTTAGAAGTGAGCAATCCCAACCCCAGGCCTGACCTGATAGCTTAGGTTTCCAGTGCCAGGAAGCTAAATCCCCATAACTTCTGGTTATAATAACCAATGGGGGTTAAGGTGGTGGAAGAAACTGCTGAATTTTCAGGAGACTTCATTTAAAGGGGCTGCACGGACTTAAAATGTACTCAGAACCACCCCTTCTGGGATTCAGCACCAGCGCAACAGCTTTGAGGGCACCAATTATACAAGGCAAGTACCAGGCAAACCTTCAGAAGCTAAGCAGTAGCACTGTCCCCTCTCTGAGCCCTGCCCCTACACAGAGCCCCAAAGCAGTACAGTGAATTGCGCTGCCCTGGAGATTACCTAAGGCTTTGCCCCAAGCAATTTATAGGTGTCTTTTCTACAATAAGCCATGTTACTAAAACAGGGAGTCAAAGTAGCTCTACCCAATACACAGAAACAAACAGAGGGAGGATGCCAAATTAAGGAGACAAAGAAATATGGCCCAAACGAAAGAACAGAACAAAGCCTGAGAAAAAGAACTAAACGAAACGGAGATAGCCAACCTGTCAGATGCAGAGTTCAAAGCACTGGTGATCAGGATGTTCGGAGAACTAATTGAGTATTGCAACAAAATAAAAAAGACCCAGGAAGAAATGAAGTTTATACTAAGTGAAATAAAGAAAAATCTACAGGGAATCAACACTGGAGAGGATGAAGCCAAGATATAAATCAACAATTTGGAACATAAAGAAGAAATAAACATTCAACACGAACAGCAAGAAGAAAAAATAATTTATAAAAACAAGGATAGTGTATGGAGCTTCTGGGACATCTCCAAATATACCAACATCTGAATCATAGGGATGCCTGAAGGAGAAGAGGAAAAGCAAGAAATTGAAAACTTACTTGAAAAAATAGAAAACTTCCCTAATTTGACAAAGTAAAGAGACACACAGGTCAAGGAAGCACAGAGTTCCAAACAAGATGGACCCAAAGAGGACCACACCAAGACACATAATTAAAATGCCAAAGGTTAGAGATGAAGGGGAATTTTAAAAGCAGCATGAGCAAAGCAGAGAGTTACCCACAAAGGAGTTCCCATAAGACTGTCAGCTGATTTCTCCAGTGAAACTTTGCAGGCTAGAAGGGTATTCAAAGTGATGAAAAGCAAGGATCTGCAACCTAGATTACTCTAGCAAAGCTATCATTTAGAATGGAAGGGCAGATAAAGTGCTTCCCAGACAAGGTAAAGCTAAAGGAGTTCACCATCATCAATTCATTATTGTATGAAATATTAAAGGAACTTATTTAAGAAAAAGAAGATGATCGAAACTGTGAACATTAAAATAGCAACAACTGTACAACTATCAACAACTGAATCTAAAAAAATAAATAAATAAAAGCAAATTAAGCAAACCAGAAGAACAGAAACAGAATCATAGATATGGAGATCATTTGGAGGGTTATCTGCTGGGAGGACGAGAGGGGAGAATGGGGGAAAAGGTACAGAGATTAAGAAGCATTATTGGTAGGCACAAAATGGGGGGGGGTGTTAAGAATAGTACAGGAAATGGAGTAGCCAAAGAACTTATATCCATGACCCAGGGGCATGAACTAAGGGAGGGACTGCTGTAAGGAATGGATGAACTGGGCAGAAGGGAGTAAAAGGGGAAAAATTGGGACAAACATAATAGCATAATCAATAAAATATATTACAAAAATAAAAATTAAAAAAAATAAAGAATTTATTAGCATGTATTTATTGCTAGGCCCCATCATCCTAGTTGTGGAGATAGAGCAGTGAGCAATATCAAGAGAATAATTATTGATTTCCTGGAGCTTGGGTTCTGGCAGACAGTAGTAATGAATGATTATGGAGCTCATTCTCTTTGCCAGCCACTCATCCAGGGCATGTACACAAATTAACCCATTTAAATCTTCTATCAGCCTTCTGAGGTAGGGTTCAGCATCATCCCTACATTATAGAGTGGGAAACCAAGGCACAGAGAGGTTAGGTCATTTGCTTAAGTTCACACAACCAGTCTGGTTCATCACCATGAGCATATTGCCTCTAGATGTGTTTTTCAGGCAGTGTATTCTGTAGAACACTTTCCCAAACACTGACATTTGGCTACATGTCCCTCCTTTGTGCTTCTTACTTCTCTAAACCGAAGCTTATCACAACCCCACACTAAAACACTACTGATATGTCTGAATTACTTCTAGAACAGTGCTGTCCAAAAACAATGTAATGTAAGCCATAATAGTAATTTAAACTTTTCAAGTAGCCACATCAAAAAAGTAAAAATGAAACAGATGAAATTATCAAAACTATCAAATTAACATGTGATCAATACAGATGATTGAAATATCTTACCCTATTCTTACTGTCTTCTAAATCTGTCATATGTTGAATATTTTGTACTTACAGCATGTTTCGATTCAAACTAACCATGGTTTAAGTGTTTGATATCTGCATGTGGCTAGTGGCTATCATATTGGACATGAAGTTCTAGACTGTGTGTCCCTGAGAACAATTAGTGCATCTTGTTTATCTTTGCTCATTTCCATGTTCTGGTGTGTTGTGGAACTCAATATATGTGTGCTGAACTGAGCTGACTTGAACTTCAAAATAATTCTCTGCCTCTTTTTCCTCACCCACTCTGGAGTATGGAACCCTAACCATTAAACATTTGATATAATAAGTTTCTGACACTTTAATAGAAACACAACTCATAGTACAGCAAGCTGTCAGAATCACTACATTTTAGAACTTTTTGTAACATTTGTTATTTTTGGAAATGAAGACCTACAGGAGCAAAGTCAAAGTTCACATGGGTAGTATATGTCAGAACTAAAAACTAAACCTCTGCCTTTTTCTTGCTAGATCAATAGTTTATCCAATTCTCTAGTACTTCTCAAACTTTTCTACTATAAAATGACTTTGAATGCTCTAGGCAAATATGTTATTCTTCATTCCCATCCTCCAAGAGATCAAGGGCATAAGCCCATGAACTAGAAAAAATACGGGTTCATATTGGCTTCTGTTCCATGATTTGCCAATGTCTGATATCAATGAATAACATTTAAAATTACTCACAGTTGAATAAAACATTCTACGAAGCTGAGCCATGGTGATCCTGTTTTCTTAGGGTATGGGAATAAATGTGGCACAAATGTAAAGAATCTGGGAGTAGGAAAAATGAGCCTGTGTGTGAGTTGGGAAGGAGGCAGTGAAGGTGATAGACTTACAATCCCCACTTTAGCCTCTCAGAGGGAGGAAGTATTAGAAATGGCATGAATATTTATCATGTCATGGACATGATATTGTCATAGAAATTATCGAAAGTACCTGAAATTGTGTAAATTATAAAACAGAAATCCTGGGTCTCGTGTTGTGATCGTGTAAAAATAATATTTTCATCAAGATGAAGACTTATTTATATAAAAATAAAAGAATCTCTTTTGGTAACACTGACTATCTAGGAGGAAAAATAACTGCAATATAGTAATATCCAGCTGTGCCCATTTCTCTGCAAACATTTTAAGTCACATATTTTGGAATAAGACAATGATCTAAGTATATGAGAGTTTTTTTCTTATATTCTTATTTCCATGGCAATACTGTTAGGTCTAAAGATATTTTACCTATAAAAATGGAATTCTGAGGACAAATATTTACACTTTGGGAGTTGGCCACACTGTTTTCCCTCAATCAACGGAGGTAGTGGGAAGCTGATTCATCCTGAGTTCCACTGAATATTCACAGATTAGATGTTAATGGTCTTGCTCTGGGCTTTGTGAGGATTCCAGCAATGGAGAGATAGCTGGCCCCGGCAGGAATCACATTGCCTTAGGAGTTGGGATCCATCATAACTTGACCTTTAATGGGCTAAGTTTGGGTGAGCTAATTCCTATCACACTTCCCAAATCTTTAAAAAAAGAATCATGAACAGTTGATGAATTATCCACAGTTCCCTTTGGCTGGAAACTGTTGTCCTGTTATTTTTAACTCTTGGTATACTGTAATAGTAGAGAAGAAACACATGCATCTCACACCTTACCTTTTATTGAAGCCAGTTGTTTGGATGTTGAAATGCTGCCAACAAAATGAAAGAAACATAATGATTCTGGGAGTGTGGGTATTGATATTAGCATCTAAAATAGAGCAATACAATGGCTTAAAGATTAATTATGTTCAATAAATAGTCACTGAGCATTCTGCCAGAACACCCATCGATCTCTCCTTTAAAATTCATTCTTCCCTCAACACATTTAGGTAAAGTGCTTAACAATGGCTGGCCCACATATCCTAGTCATTTGTGTATTTATGTGACCATATGACTAAATCTCCCCCCCCCCAATAGAAAAGAGGTAGGAGAGAAGTGATCACCTTCCATGTAAGCTCTTCCACATTATTTTTCCATTTCCAGCTGATTAAAATACAAATTGTCAGAGATATTTCCACAGCCACATGTTGAAGCCACAAGCCCCATAAGCTTGTGTCCCTGTACAGTTTTATAGAGTAAAATGGAAGTGAATGACAGGGACAGGTCCCTGAACTTTTGGGGGCTTAGAGTCTAGTGTAGAAGATAGACATTAAATAGATAGCTCAGTAAAGAATAGTGGCAGAGCACATATGGAAGGTAGGGAAGGACAAACTCAGTCTACGGGTCAGGGTAATGGCATTTTCTCTGAGCCTAATGAGTCAGTAGGTGAAAAAGGAGGAAGAGTGTTCCAAGCAGAAGAAACAGTGTGCTGAGATTCTGACATGGAACAAAGTGTTGCATGAATGAAGAGCCAAAGGAAGTAGAATGTGGCTGAAACCTGGAGAAGGAAGAGGATAGTGGTGGGATGTGAGGCTGCAGTCAGAGACCAGAGCCAAAACATGACCATGGCTGAGCCTTATGAAGAACTCAGGATGTTATCCTAAGGGCACTGGGAAGGAAGGGAATGACATGATCAGATTCCTAATTTGGGAAGTTATTTCACCTGATATGTGAGAAGGAGATTAGAAAGAGGCCAGATGGGAGGTAGGAAGATGACTCTTACTCCTTTAAAAACACCATATAAGTGTTTGCTTGATATTTCAGCCCCAATGGCGGGAGTGGTTTTGAGAAAGCTAATAAGAACAATAGAACTTGGTCATATCTTTAACATATATCCTTAGTTGTATCATATTCTTAAATGGAACGTTTAGGTTCAAGATCTACTTTTGACATCAACTTGTCAAGAGATCATTTTTCTTATTTAAAAAATTAAGATTTCCAGTCAAGATGGAGGCATAGGTAGATACACTTTGCCTCCTCGCACAACCAAAAGAAGGACAACAACCAATTTAAAAACAACAACAAAAAAATAACCAGAACTGCCAGAAATCAAACTGTATGGAAGTCCAATAATCAAGGAATTAAAGAAGAAACATTCATCCAGACTAGTAGGAGGGGTGGAGATGGGCAGCTGGGATGGAGAGGATACACCATAAGGCTTCAGCTGACAGAGCAAGTGGTCCAACATTTGTGTGTGGATAAACCAGGGGGAACAGCTGAGTAGTGAGACAGACTGCCCAATCCAGGGTTCCAGTGTGGGAAAAGAAAGCTTCAAAACCTGTGGCTGTAAAAACCTGTGGGAGATGAGGCAGTGGAAGAAACTCCCAGGCTCACAGGAGAGTTCATCAGAGTGACCCACAGGGTCCTAGAACATACACAAACCCACCCACCTGAGATTCACCACTAGAAGGGCCCCATTTGCTTGTGGGTAGTTGGGGAAGTGACTGAAAGCTGACAAGAGCCAAGCAAGTGGCGTTGTTCCTTTTCTGACCCCTCCCCCACACACAGCATCACAATGCAGCAAAGTGAGTTGCTCCAACCTGGAGAATCCCTAAGGCTCTTCCCCTTCCAATGGGCACACTGAGAAAAAGAAGTATGGCCCAAATGAAAGAACTGATCAAAACTCCAAAAATAGAACTAAGTGATGAAGAGGTAGCCAACCTATTAGATCCACAGTTCAAAACACTGGTAATCAGGGTGCTCATAGAAATGATTGAGTATGGTTGCAAAATGGAGGAAAAAGTGAAGGCTATGCAAAATGAAATAAAGAAAAATGTACAAGGAATCAAGAGTAAAGGGAAGGAAATTGGGGCTCAAATCAATGATTTGGAGAAGAAGGAAGAAATAAACATTCAACCAGGACAGAATGAAGAAAGAAGAATTCAAAAAAATGAGGAAAGGCTTAGGAACCTCCAGGACAACTTTCAACATTCCAACAGTTGAATCATAGGGGTACCAGAAGAAAAGGAAGAGCAAGAAATTGAAAACTTATTTGAAAATATAACAAAGAAGAACTTCTTCAGTCTGGCAAGGGAAATAGACTTCCAGGAGGTCCAGGAAGCTCAGAGAGTACCACAGAAGTTGGACCCCAGGAGGCACACACTAAGGCACATCATAATTAAATTACCCAAGTTTAAAGATAAGAAGGGAATCTTAAAAGCAGTGTGGGAAAAGGAGACAGTTACCTACAAAAAGGTTCCCATAAGACTATCAACTGGTTTCTCAAAAGAAACATTGCAGGCAAGAAGAAGCTAGAAAGAAGTATTCAAAGTCAAGAAAGGCAAAAACCTACATCCAAGATTACTTCAACCAGCAAAGCTATCATTTAGAATGGAAGGGCAGAGAAAGTGTTTCCCAGATAAAGTCAAGTTATATGACTTCATCATCACCAAGCTGTTATTATATGAAATGTTAAAGGGACTTACCTAAGAAATAAAAGAAGATTAAAGACTATGAACAGTAAAATGATTCAAACTCACAACTATCAACAACCGAACCTAAAAAAATAAAAAGAAAAACAGAAACAAACTAAACAAACAATTAGAATAAGAGCAGAATCACAGAACTGGAGATCACATGGAGATCAGCGGGGAGGAGAAGACAGGGAATGGGGGTATTAGGCACAGGAAACAAGAAGGATACATAGTAGGTACAAAATAGATGGGGAGGTTAAGAATAGTATAAGAAATGGAAAAGCCAAAGAGCTTATATGTACGACCCACGGACATGAACTAAGTGGGGGGATGCTGGTCAGAGCGGGATGCAGGGCAGAGAGGAATAGAGGGGAGAAAAATATGGGACAAATGTAATAGCATAATCAATATAATATATATAAAAAATAAAAAATAATATTAGGAAGCTAGATCCTATGGTATCCTGGACCTATTATGATCTTCTTGGGGAACTCCTCTTGATTTTCTAAAAATTCTGTGCAATTATTATCTCCTTCATAAGATATAGGTTGTGTCATCTTTTCACTTTACACAAGGTGCACTTGCCGCATGACTTGTATTATTTTTTATGCCATGGCCATCTCCTTCATTAGCTCATGAGGGTCTTGAAAGCAAACCTATGCAGGTCATCCCATGTTTTCCCCCTGGGGCTGTATTCAAAAACGGTTTTTGAATTAAAGTAGGCCCTCTAAAAGAAATTACATGAGAAAAAATATCTTTCATTTATTAGTCATAATTTTACATATTTGAATAATATAAACAATTTCCTCTGCCACAGATAATTTAAAAGAATATGTTGTGTAGTTAATATCACCAACAGGTTTCAGGAGAAGATGGCGGAGGAGTGAATGGGAGTCATGCTGACCTCCTCCCAAGACCAAACTGAAATTGCAACTAAATAGTGGAGTAATCACCTGGAAAGCAGTGGAGCGATAGTGGGACAGGAGCCTTGGTGCCACAGACAGTGGATTCGACTCTCACACATCCCAATGGGTGAGAATTCCGGTGGAGGCTCAAGAGGGTGGGCTGGGCACCCTTGGGCACTGGCACCAGAGGGACATTGAAACGGCCAGTTAGCTTCCCCCGAGAAGAACAGGGTCTGAATCATAAACAGGGACCCCTAAACTACAGCAGCTAAAACCAGGAAAATACAGACAAAACGCAACCCGGAAAAGCTTAGGGGCACTCTCTGCCAGAGACAGGTGGCTGGGGATGCAAAGAGACATTTAAAGGGCCAACACAAAAATTTGCAGGGGCAGCTGCCCTCCTTGATCTCTGGGTAGAGACAGCAGTGGGGTGGGTTGGTGCCTGGGAAAAGACTGGTGAGGAAAACTTTGTGAAGAGAACTGACACAGCGGCTGGTGGAGCCCGGGTGATGGCGCACCTCCCACTCTGCAGTTACCATCTCGCTCAGGCATAAGGGAATCAATTAACCTGCCTTTTGTGCGCTCCGCACACAGCTTGTACGCATGTGAGCTGCGGGGCTGGGTGCAGACTGGCTGGGAGAGCCTTGAGGAGAGACTGGAGACAGAGGCATTGGGGAAAGAACAGAAGGAGGAACCAGGGAGCCCTGACTCCCTCCCCTTTCTGTAGTCTCCATTGTGGGCTGGAAAGGTGCGCCCCCAAAGAGGCAGAAGAGGGGCGGGCAGGAACCAGACTGCCTGCGATTGAAACGTAGGCTGCACAGGTGGTGGATCCTTGGCCGAAGGGGTCACAGAACTGCCCAGAGACCCCTGAGGAGAGACTAGAAATGGAGGTGTTGGGGAAAGAACGGGAGGAGGAACCGGGGAGTCCCGACTCCTTCTCCTTGCCCTAGTCTCCATTGCGCCAGAAGAGGCCACACCCACAAAGAACCAAAAGACGAAAAGCACACATAGACACCCCCAAAACATACAGTGCAGGCGTGCACACTTGCGCCGAGTAACCGGCAAGGGTTGGCGAGCGTGTGTGGGACCCGCGCGGGCTGGTGAAAGCTTGCACCGGCTGGCAAGGCCTCCCACAGATTGGCACCTATACGGCCTGTGAGGGAGTGCACAGAGCAGCAAGGGCAGACATAAATTGACCCGCCCACCCGCGATTGTGGAGAGGCGCACAAAATTAGTAGAGCTGCCCAGAGTCCCTGGAGGAGAGACCAGAGACAGGATTAACCGGAGAGTCCTGGAGCTGACTTCCTCCCATTTCCATAGTCCCCATTTGGCGAGGGCAAGCAATGCACCCAAAGAGCCAAAAGCGGGGAAAATACACAATAGAAGACCCTAAACTGACCAGTGCCGCGGAACTCACCGGCTAGGGGGCCAGATGAGTATGCGAGGTCCCAAATAAGCCCCTGGTCTGGGGCAAGCACATGTGAGCCCAGGCAGGCAGGGGATCCTGCAGCGCTGGGAGCATGCTCAAGGAGCCTGCGTGAGAGTGCAGAGAGATCCCAAAAAATAGCCTAGCCCTGACCCAAGGGGTCACAGAGCTGCTCCAAGCAGGAGTCAGACACAGGCATTAGACTCCTGAAAGGCTCAAACAAACAACCCAAGGTCCCATAGGGTCAATAACTGACATCATCAGAGGCAGGCCCAGAAAGAAAAGGACAAAAATACTTAACAGACTCTCACAAAAATAGGAAGAAAAAGAAGTTCCCCCAAAATGAGTGGAAAAGGGAACTCCCCACACAGAGAGCTAAATGAAATAGAGGCAAGGGAACTATCAGATACTGAATTCAAAACAATGGTTCTAAGGAATCTCCATGAGCTTAGCCAGCTCAAAGATAAGTATGAGAAACTGCAGAGAAACTATCAGGATCTTACAGCAAACTATATCAGCCTGGAAAAGGATGTAGAAACTATCAAGAAGACACAAGAGGATATGAAGAATACCATTTCTGAATTGAAGCACACAATAGAAGGAATCCAAAGCAGGCTGGATGAAGCCGAGGATCGAATCAGTGAGCTGGAGGATAAGGTAGAAAGAAGCTCCCAGAAAGAACAAGAAATGAAAACCGACTCAAAAAGAATGAAGAAGCATTTAGGGAAATGCAGGACAACCTGAAATGCAATAATATCCACATAATAGGGATACCAGAAGGAGAAGAAGAGGAACAAGGGATAGAGAACCTTCTCGAAAAAGTAATGATGGAAAATTTCCCCAATTTGAGGAGAGAAAGGCTCTCATGGATCCAGGAGGCACAGAGGACCCCACTCAAGAGGGACTCAAAGAGATCCACTCCAAGACACATCATCATTAAAATGGCAAATGTCAAAGACAAAGAGAGAATCCTCAAGGCAGCAAGGGAGAAGGAGAAAGTAACATGCAAGAGGGCCCCAATACGCCTAGGAGCTGACTTCTCAACAGAAACACTACAAGCCAGAAGGGAATGGCAACAAATATTCCAAGCCATGAAAAGCAAGGGCCTACAGCCAAGGCTGCTCTACCCAGCTAGGCTCTCCATTAAAATGGAAGGGGAAATACAGAGTTTCCCAGACAAGAGAAGACTAAAAGAATACATCTCTACCAAACCAGCACTCCAAGATATGCTAAGGGGATTGGTTTAAGCAAATGAAGGAAAAGAATGAAAGAGAGAGGAACACAGGTACAAAGAGAAAAGATGAGTAAGTTTCTATCAGTAATATCTCTCAATGTGAATGGACTCAATGCCCCAATCAAAAGACACAGGGTAGCTGAATGGATAAGAAAACATGACCCACACATATGCTGCCTACAAGAGAGCCACCTCAGAGCAAGAGACCTACACAGATTGAAAGTAAAGGGATGGAAAAAAATAGTCCGAGCAAATGGACATGAGAAAAAGGCCGGGGTTGCCATACTTGTATCAAAGTAGATTTCAAAACAAAGGCCATAAAGAGAGACCCAGAGGGGCACTTTATAATACTAAAAGGAAGAATCTATCAAGAAGACATCAACATTGTAAACTTATGTGCTCCCAATATAGGAGCCCCCAAGTTTATAAGGAAATGGTTGGATGACTTCAAAAAAGATATAGACAGCAACACACTGATAGTTGGGACTTTCAACACCCCACTGTCAAAAATGGACAGATCTTCCAAACAAAACATTAATAAACATATTGTGGTGCTGAATGACACACGGAATCAAAGAGACTTAACTGACATATATAGAACCTTACATCCCAAAGAAGAAGAATACACATTCTTTTCAAATGCTCATGGCAGTTTTTCAAAGGTAGACCACATGATAGGACACAAAGCAAACCTCAGTAAATTCAGGAAAGTTGAAATAATACCAAACTTTTTCTCGGACCACAAGGGTTTGAAACTCGAAATCAACCTCAAAGACAAACTTCAAAAACTTGCAAACTCAGGGACACTCAACAGTAGACTATTAAACAATGAATGAGTCAATAATGAGATAAGAGAAGAAATCAAAAGATTTCTGGAAACAAATGAAAATGAACAGACAACAGTCCAAAACCTATGGGACACAGCAAAGGCGGTCATGAGAGGGAAGTTCATAGCAATACAGGCTTACCTGAAAAAGATAGAAACATTTCAAATAAAAGACCTAACACTACAACTTCAAGAACTGGAGAAACAACAACAAATAAGTCCCAGAGCAAGTAGAAGGAAAGAAATAGTCAAGATTAGAGCAGAACTGAATGACAACAAATAAGTCCCAGAGCAAGTAGAAGGAAAGAAATAGTCAAGATTAGAGCGGAACTGAACTGAAAAGGAACAATTCAGAGGATCAACCAATCCAGAAGCTGGTTCTTTGAAAAGATAAATAAAATTGACAAGGCTTTAAGCAGACTCATCAAGAACAAAAAGGGAGAGGACCCAAATTAATAATATCAGAAATGAAAGAGGAGAAATAACTGATACCACAGAAATACAAATGATCATCAGAAACTACTACGAAATTTTAAAATCTTGATGAAATGGACAAATTTTTAGAAAAGTATAATCTTCCCACACTGAAGGCGGAAGAAACAGAAAGCTTGATCAGACTGATAACAGCTGGGGAAATTGAAGCAGTAAATAAGAAACTCCTAGAACACAAAAGCCCAGGGCTGGACAGTTTCACAGGAGAATTTTACAAAACATTTAAGGAAGAGCTAACCTGTGTCCTTCTCAGACTATTCCAAAAAATCCAAGAGGAGGGAAGACTCTCAGAATCTTTCTATGAGGCCAGGATCACCCTGATCCCAAAACCAGATAAAGACCCTACAAAGAAAGAAAACGACAGGCCAATTTCACTGATGAACATAGATGCTAAAATCCTCAACAAAATATTGGCAAACCGCATCCGGCAATACATTCAAAAGATTATCCACCACGATATAGTGGGATTCATCCCAGGGATGCAGGGATGGTTCAATATATGCAAATCAGTAAATGTGATACATCACATAAATGAAAGAAAAGGCAAAAACCACATGATCATCTCGATAGATGCAGAAAAAGCATTCGATAAGGTACAGTACCCATATGATCAAAGCACTCAGAAAAATGGGAATAAATGGGGCAATCCTCAGTGTAATGAAGGCCATATATGAAAAACCTACAGCCAACATCATTACTCAATGGGCAAAAACTGAAAGCTTCCCACTAAGATCAGGAACACGACAAGGATGTACGCTCTCACCACTTCTTTTCAACATCATATTGGAAGTCCTAGCCACAGCGGTCAGACAAGAGAAAGAGATAAAAGGCATCCAAATAGGAAAGGAGGAAGTAAAGCTATCATTGTTTGCAGATGACATGATAGTGTACATAGAGAACCCTGTAGACTCTTCCAAAAAACTCCTCAACCTAATAGGTGAATTTGGCAAAACAGCAGGATACAAAGTTAACATTCAGAAATCAAAGGCATTTTTGTACACCAGCAATGCAATAGAAGAAGAAGAAATCAGAAAAAAAATACTATTCGATATAGCAAGAAGAAAAATAAAGTACCTAGGCAGCAATTTAACCAAAGACATAAAAGACCTGTACTCAGGAAACTATACAACATTGAAAAAACAAATTAAGGAAGACACAAATAAATGGAAGCATATACCGTGCTCATGGATTGGAAGAATTAATATCATCAAAATGTCCATACTACCCAAAGCAATTTATAGATTCAACGCAATCCTTATTAAGATACCAATGACGTATTTCACAGAAATAGAACAGACATCTCAAAAATTTATATGGAACCATAAACGACCCCGAATAGCCGCAGCAATTTTGAGAAAGAAACACAAAGTAGGAGGGATCACAATACCGGACATCAAACTCTACGACAAAGCCACCATACTCAAAACAATCTGGGACTGGCACAAGAACAGACCCATAGACCAGTGGAACAGAATAGAAAGCCCAGAAATAAGCCCAGGTCTCTATGGGCATCTAATATTTGACAAAGGGGGCAGAAGCATAAAATGGAGCCATAATAGCCTCTTCAACAAATGGTGTTGGGAGAGCTGGACGGCTACATGCAAAAAATTGAAATTGGATCATTAGCTGACACCATACACAAAAATAAACTCAAGATGGATAGAAGACTTAAATATGAGTCACAACACCATCAAAGTCCTAGAGGAGAACATTGGCAGGAAACTCTCAGATATCCCACGCAGCAATTTTTCACTGATATGTCTCCTAAAGCAAGGGACATAAAGGAAAGAATAACAAGTGGGACCTCATCAAAATAAGAAGCTTCTGCACAGCTAAAGAAAACATCAGTAAAATGAAAAGGGAGCCAACCGTATGGGAAAATATATTTGCTAATGATACATCAGATAGAGGTTTGATCTCCAAGATATATAAAGAACTTACTCGACTCCACTCCAAGAAGACAAACGATCCAATCAAAAAATGGGCAAAGGACCTGGGCAGATGCTTTTCTAAGGAGGAGATACAGAGGGCCCAGAGGCATTTGAAAGGGTGCTCAGCATCACTAGCCATCAGAGAAATGCAGATCAAAACCACCATGAGGTACCACCTCACACTGGTCAGAATGGCCATCATAAACAGATTCACAAACAACAGGTGCTGGCGAGGCTGTGGAGAAAAGGGAACCCTAGTTCACTGTTGGTGGGAATACAGACTGGTGCAGCCACTATGGAAGGCAGTCTGGAGTTTCCTCAAAAAGCTGAAAATGGAACTGCCTTTTGATCCAGTGATTCCCATGCTAGGATTATACCCTAAGAACACCAAAATTCCAATACAAAAGAACCTATGTACCCCAATGTTCATAGCAGCACAATTTACAATAGCCAAGTGTTGGAAGCAACCTAAATGCCCATCAGTAGATGATTGGATCAAAAAATTATGGTACATATACACAATGTAATACGATGGAGTAGAAAGAAAAAAGAACTACTAAACTTCGCGACAGCATGGATGGAACTGGAGAGCATCATGCTAAGTGAAAAAAGCCAGGGGGCGAAAGACAAATACCATATGATCTCACCTATAAGCGGAACCTAACCAACAATATAAAGATGCAAGGAAAATAAGACCAGCAATACTGAAAGGAAAAGAAATCAACAGAGACAAGAGTGTGGGGGGGGGAAGGAAGGGAAGGGGAAAGTCAAGGAACATATAGCAAGGACTCATGGACAAAACCAAAGGGGAAGAGCTGAGGGAGGGAAGGAGGGAGGGGGCAAGGGACAAAGTGGTGGGGGGGGGAGGCAGAGACAAATGTATTTGAAAAAATAAATTAAAATAAAATTTAAAAAAATATATCACCAACAATTTTGATTTGCAATATTGTTCAAGAGCAAAGATATTTGAGTTAATATAATCACACTTACAGTTTGCAATTAAAGGCAAAAATTTGTTTACTTTATTTTTCCAGTTCAATTTAAAGATGAACTGGGGCCCTGACTGGAGTAGCTCAGTTGGTTGGGCATCATTCTGCAAAGCAAAGGGTCACCAGCTCCATTCCTTGTCAGGGCATGTGCCTGGGTTGAGGGTTTCATTCCCAGTCGGGTGCATATGAGAGGCAACAGACTGAAGTTCCTCTCTTTGTCTTTCTGCCTCCCTCTCCCTCTCTCTAAAAATAAATAAATACAATATTTTTTAAAAAGCTGGATTAGGGTGTGTAATAGGTATCAAACCTGCAATATCTTGTATATGGAGTTGTTAACATGAACCTTTTGGAAATACACCTGAAAGCTCAAATGAAACTCAACAAAGGAGATCCATGTGCCACTGACCTTTTGGGCATTTTCTTAGGTGCTAAAGTGGATGTTGGAGCTGCAGAAAAATTGGGATCCCCTTCTAAGTGGAGAGTTTGCTCCTGGGTACTTTGCATACAGCCACACATACTCTGTTTTCCTGTTGTGTGTTGGCCCTTCCTAAGTAACAGTCACTTGCCCACTGTTACTATTGTCATTTACTCCATAACAACCATACAATGGCACTTTTAGAGGAGATTTACCCACTGTTATTATACATAGACATTAAGCCATTCATGCATTCAACAAATATTTGAGTGCTTACTGTGGGCCAGGCACCTTACAAAGTACTGGGGAAAGAACAGTGAGGCAAAATCAAACACGGACTTTGATCTCAGAGAGCTTAGTCAGAAAGATTGGCATTAATCAAATAATCACACAAACAGTGACCTTGTTAATAATGCTAGGCAAGGAGGGTGCCATTGAGATTGGTGTCAATCATAGAGGTCAGGAATACTTCCCTGGGGAAGTGATGTTTGATAACAAATAGAAGGTAAGTACGTGAAAGGGCAAGGGATCCAGTTGTAGGCTGATGGAATAGTTTGGGCTAAATTCAGTGGCCGGAAGAAGTGTGATGAACTGGGGGAACTGAAAGGCCAGTGTGGTTGGACCAGAGAGTGGAGGGGGACTGAGGCTCCAGCTGAGGATGAAGAGGAGGCATGGGGGCTAGACAATGCAAGAACTTGTGGGCTACCATAAGGAATTTTCATTCTATGTCAAAAGAATAGTAAATCATTTGTAAGTATTAAGCAAGGAGGTTAAATAAAGTTAGATGGACATTTTTGGAAAAATGACTCCAGCTTCAATGTGCATAATGGTTTAGAAAGGCAGCCAGAATAAATGCAGCAAGACTGGTAGGGAGGCTACTTCACTTGTGTTAGCTTAGATTTTTCTGTGAAAACTGAGGATGTGCCAACTCAGTCATGTTAGTCTGGGCCAGGGAAGGTATGACAGATGATTATTTAGATCACTGGTAGGATGATGAGTGAGAGGAAGTAGATCTCAAAAGAAGCTAAGACTAGTCATTGTTCAGGCTTCAAGCTGGCTCCAGAGACATGCCATCTTATTACTGCATCACTGGTCATGGTTCCACCATATGGCCGTGTCACTCATTGCTTGCTTTTCTCTATGGGTTTTCTTTTTTTTTTTTCCTCCCCCTACCTCCTGACCAATTTCATTAGTGTTTTTCATTTAAATTTGGGAGCAAGAGTTTCATTTGCCTCACTAACTTATGGTTACCCATACTGATCAGAGTTTTAATGCCAGCATACCCCATTCATTGTCAGTTTGCCTATGCAATTATTCACTTTGGATCAGGTCATGACCTTGAACCAACCAAACTACTCAAGTTAAAATCCGGTGCTGGTTACCTCAGCAGAGGGCTCTGGGTATTTTCCTCGGAATCTGATTTTGTAGCAAAAGGTCCAGGATTCTGACATGGACAGGAGAACTGTGAGTAGGGTAAAAGAAGCTCTGAAGTAGAAAGATCTGAGTTTGCATTTTGACTCCACCACTTATGAATTGTGTTACCTGGGGTAAGATCTTTAAAACTGCCAAGTCTACTTTGCCATCTGTAAAATAATACTTTCCTCATAAGTTATAAGGCTAGAAGTTAATGTTTGTGAAGCACTCAGCACAGCATCTTATCTATGAGGAGCAATTAGTACACAACAGTGGTAGAGAAGGTAATGTTACAAATGACTATCATCAAGGTCCTGCAGGACACAGAATCTAACTAATGGCACCAGAGATATCCATGAAAGTCTGACTCCATGGGCAGGGCTAGGAAACTAAACCTGTGTTGAGGCACCTAGAGACTAGTAACAGTGGGGGACTTACCACCCTTTGTCCTAGAAGGACAAGGAGAGGAAGTTGTATAATGGAGCAGAGTGAGAGCTGGAATCATGGAGCAGGGGCCACTCGACAGAAGCTGAGGGTGAAAGGAGGCAATCATGGCTAGAAATCAGGCAAAGTAAAAAGGGAGTGGGGAAGAAATATCCCATGTTCTAATCTTCAGCCTGTGCCTCCCATTGACTGAACAAATCAAGACACAAGTAGGAATGGTGCCTGGGTGGTGGAATATGTAGGAATCAGCCTCCTGGGATATAGAGAAGGGCAGAAAATGGAATGAGGGGTGAACAAATGGGCAAAAATCAGCATGATGAGGAGGATTATAATGATGATGATGTTGATGATGGAAGCAAAATACTGGGAATCAGGTTTATTGATAATCTTCTTGTCAAAACTGAATCAAAGTTAGCATTTTAAAAAAGACAGTAGCATTCACAGACAGTTTGGTGATAATACATAATTTTTTTCTATACAAGAATCTCACAATATCTTGAACCATTTAGGCTATTTATATACAGTGTTAAGCTATCTGGGAAAAAAAAACATTAAAGACCAAAAATCCATATTTTTAGAGATGGCGGCCAAGTAGGTGGAAGCTGAGTCCACTTGTACTTGCAACACTTGGCTGACTTCCAAAAAATAAACTGAGCATTCAATAAAATCTTAGCTGATATGAAGTTTGGAAGCCAAGGAATACAGAAGAAACTTCACAACAGGCAGTAAGGAAATTTTATACATGGAAGGGGAAATACCCCATGCGTGGTGCCTGCAGTGGCAGAGAACCTGGTCAGAGATCTCAGCTTTGAGGCTCCCTCTCCTTCCAGGAAAGGGAACCCCCAGACCTGGTCTGGGAGTGACTTGGAAATACAGTCAGGGAGATCTAGGCTACACACATACACAGTGAGCAGCACACTTATAGCTGCAGCAGCAAACTCCATCTGGGAGAGTACCAGAAAGAGAGTGGGATTCTATCTGCACCTGGGTCAGGCAGAGGAGGCTGGCCAGCTGTGACTGTGAGAGACTTTTTTGGAGAGGTGGTGTGTACAGCAAGCCAGACAGTAACTCAGTGCTGCAGTAGGAGTGCCCAGAGAGACTTTTTAAAAGGCGGGGGCTAAGTCATGCTGGGCAGGGGCCCATGTGCAGCTGCCCTGCCAGCAAGGGGAAACGATTGAGGATGCAATTTTCTTCTACTCAGTATAGCTGGGCAGAAAGATAAGAAAGATGCACAGTGAGGGGATTTCTCAGCCCCAGCCTGGTGCAGCTGGCAAGGCAGAGGCTGCATAAAATGGAGAGTTCAAAATTCTGTCTGCTGTGAGGGCAGTGGTCTGGGTACTGGAGGGATAGGAGGAGAGCACCTGAGATTATTTGCAGCCAGAAAGAGCCCCCTTCCCTGGAGGAGAGTGAACGTCTGGGAAGAGAAGGTTGCACCCAGCCGCCACCTCCTGCACCATGGAAAGCACCACCAGTGGGGAAGATCTGCAAAACAGGCAGGTCAGGCTCAAGAGCCCCTGCAGAGTATATTTCCAGAAGAGAAAGCCAGAAGGAGGAACACCTAAAGAGCCTATTTTGAAGTTCTCAGGGAGACAAAATACACTGGTTCCTAGGCCTCTATTACACTAAGGCCAGCAAAGTAGGGAGATCAGAAATCGGTGCAGCAACAGGAAAGCAGGGCCTCACCCAGCCTCAGCTCCCACACAGAGTTGCCATCATCACCAAGCAGAAAGACCTGACTTTTACACAGACTGGCTCCTCCCTTGAAACGGACAGCTAGTTCATCAGAAACTATGCATTATTGGAAATAAGCTGCAACAGACCAAGACAGGTGGTGCAGGGGCAGGGGGAACATACCCACGATTTTCCCAGAAGACTGAACAGAGAACCCTCCAAGGGGAGACCCAGGGATCCCACCCTCCCAATCACGACATAAGCTCCCTCTAGAGTCAGGTCCAGGTGATACAGACAGTGCTGGCAGAAGTTGGATAACACATCCCAGGACCTTGAGCTGATAAAAAACCAGAGGTGAATCCAGAAAGTGAAGTCAGAAGGCAAACACCAAACTTCTGAGATGAATTTCACCTTGTTCTTCTTCTGAATATGGGTTTTTTCCTCCTTTCACGTGGCCTTTTAATATTTATTTTTTTCTTCAATTGTATTTCAATTAATTTACTATCCTTTGTCTTTTATTTTTTATTCTTTTATTTTGACTTTATATTATTTTTTATGTTATTGTTATTTCAAATCTCACATTGTACCTATCCTTTTTAATCCTCCATTCTGCCTTCATCCTGCCCTTTCTTATTTTCATTGTGAATCCCACATGCTACACCTTGTTTCTATTCCTTACTCTTAATATTTCTCCCCTCTCTATCCTCTCAAAAGCATTCTTCCTTCATTTAGTCAGCTCCCATTCTTTTTACCCTTCTTATAGTATTCTTATTTTCTTTCCACCTTTATAAATTTTGGCTTGTTTGGAATGGATAATATGGTTATTGCTGTTCTTCTTCAATGGTATTCCTATATGTTCATCATTTTTTAAATTCCAAATTTCATAGATTTCTACTCCATTTAGCCTTCTTACTGCCCTTGCTTATTAGAATTAGGAATTCTATTTTATCTCTTTATTAGCCTGGATTCTATTCCTTATTCTTATTATTTTTCCTTCCCTTATCTGTCCAAAATCATTCGTCTGTACTGTAGACATCTCATATTCTCTTTTTCCTTTTGTATAACATTCTTATTCTCTTTCTAGCAAGGCTAGAAATGGAAGGCAAAATAAAGAGCTTCCCAGACAAAAGAAAGCTAATTGAGTACATCTCCACCAAGCCAGCACTGAAAGACATGCTAAAGGGACTGCTATAAAAAGGAAAAGAAAGAGAGAGATACAGAGAGAGGGAGGGAGAGAGAAACACAAGTATGGAAAAATAGTAATGAATAACTACCTATCAATAATAACCTTAAATGTAAATGGATTAAATGCTCCAATCAAAAGACATAGGATAGCTGAATGGATAAGAAAATACAACCTGCATATATGCTGTCTACAAGTGACCCACCTCAGAACAAAAGATCTACACAGGTTGAAAATGAAAGGATGGAAAAAAATATCCCAAGCAAATAAACATGAAAAGAAAGCTAGAGTAGCATACTTTTATCAGACAAAATAGACTTAAAAACAAAAGCCATAAAAAGAGACAAAGGTCACTATATAATACTTAAAGGAACAGTCCAGCAGGAAAATATAACCATTGTAAAAATATATGCATCTAACATAAGAGAACCTAAATATATAAAGAAAATTTTGGAGTACTTCAAGAAAGATATTGACAACAACACAGTCTTCATAGGGGATTTTAATACCCCACTATCATCAATGGATAGATCTTCCAAGCAAAGAATCGGCAAGGATATTATTGTAGTGAATGACACTCTAAACCAAATGGACTTAATTGATATACATGGGACTTTTACCCTGAAGAAGCAAAATATACATTCTTTTCAAATGCAAATGGAAAATTTTCAAGGACAGACCATATGGGAGGATGTAACACAAGCCTCAAAAAATTCAAGAAAATTGAAATCATATCAAACATATGCTCAGATCACAATGGATTGAAACTAGAAAACAACCTTAAGGAAAAAACTCAGAAACATTCAAATACATGGAGACTGAATAACATGCTGTTAAATAAGAGTGGGTCAACAATGAGATCAATTAAGACATAAAAAAGTATTTGGAAACAAGTGAAAAAGAACACGTGACAACCCAAAACCTATGGAACATAGCGAAGACAGTAACGAGAGGGCAGTTCAAGACAATACAAGTCTACCTAAATAAGATAGAAATATATAAAATAAACAACCTAACCCTACATGTACAGGAAATAGAGGAACAACAAACAATGCCCAAAATGAGTAGAAGGAAGAAAATAATCAAGATCGGGGCAGAATTAAATGACATAGAGACTAGAAAAACAATTCAAAGGATCAATGAATACAGCAGCTTGTTCTTTATCAAGATAAACAAAATTGACAAAACTTTAACAAGACTCATCAAGAAAAAAAAAGAGATGATCCAAATAAATAAAATCAGATATGAAAGAGAAGAAATTACAATCAATACCATAGAAATACAAGAGATTGTAAGAAATTACTATGAACAACTATATGCCAAGAAACTGGACAACCTGGGTGAAATGGACAAATTTATAGAAACATATAATCTTTCAAAACTGAATCAAGAAGCAGCAGAATGGCTGAATAGACTGATAATGACTGTGAAATTGAATCAGTAATCAAAAGACTCCTGGCACATAAAAGCCCTGGGTTGGATGGCTTCACAGGTGACTTGTATCAAACATTTAAGGAAGAATTAACTCCTATCCTTCTCAAGCTATTCCAAAAAGTTCAAGAAGGAAGACTCCCAAACTTTTTTTTACGATGCCAGTATCATCCTGCTTACAAAACCAGGTAAAGACGCAAAAAAGAAAGAAAACTACAGGCCAATATCTCTGGCTAAAATCCTCAAAAAAATACTGGCAAATTGGACTCAGAAATACATTAAAAAGATCATACACCATGATCAGGTGGGATTCATCCCAGAGATTCAAGGATGCTATAATATTCGCAAATCAATAAACATAATAAACCAAATAAACAAAATTAAGGGCAAAAATCACATGATCATATCAATGAATGCTAAAAAAGCATTTGATAAAATCTGGCACCCACTTATGATAAAAAACATTCAGCAAAGTGGGAATGGAGGAAACATACATCAACATAATAAAAGCCATATGTGAGAAACCTACAGCCAACATTATACTCAATGGGCGAAAACTAAAAGCTTTCCCCTTAAGATCAGGTACAAGACAAGGGTGTATGTTTTCACCACTTTTATTCAACATAGTACTGGAAATTTTAGCCACAGCAGTCAGACAAGAAAAAGAAATAAAATATCCAAATTGGAAAGGAGGAAATAAAACTGTCCCTTGCAGATGACATGATAGTGTACATAGAAAACTCTGTAGTCCCAACAAAAAAACTGCTCAACCTAATAAGTGAATTTGGCAAAATAGCAAGACACAAAGTCAATGTTCAGAAAATGAAGACATTTTTGAAATACCAGAAAAAGAAACTAGGTGAAAAAATCCCATATGCTATATCAATAAGAAAAATAAAGTACCTAGAAATAAATGTAACCAAGGAGGTAAAAGAACTGTACTAGGAAAACTATAATACACTGAAGAAGGAATTAAGGAAGATACAAATAAATGGAAGCATATACTATGTTCATGGATTGAAAGAATTAACATCATTAAAATCTCCACACTACCCAAAGCAATCTATAGATTCAATGCAATTCCTATTAAGATACCAATGACATATTTCACAGATCAGGAACAAATATTTCAAAAATTTATATGGAACCAAAAAAGACCCCAGATAGCCTCAGCAATCTTGAGAAAGAGTAATAAAGTTGGAGGCATCACAATACCTGATATTAAACTATACTGTAAGGCCAACATAATCAAAACACTCTCATACTGGAAAAGAACAGACACAGATCAATGGAACAGAACAGAGAATTCAGAAATAAACCCAAGTCTCTATGGTCAATGAATAGTTGACAAAGGGGGCATGAGCAAACAATGGAGTAAAGGTAGAGTCTTTAAAAAATGGTATTGGGAGAACTGGACTGTTACGTGCAAAAAAATTAAACTAGATCACCAACTTATACCATACACCAGAATAAACTCAAAATGGATAAAAGACATAAATATAAGTCATGATACCATAAAAGCCCCAGAGGAAAACATAGGCAGTAAAATTTCAGATATCCCACATAGCAATATTTTTACTGATATATCTCTTAGGGCAGGAAAATAAAGGAAAAAATAAACAAACGAGGCTACATAAATCTAAACAGTTTTTGCACAGCTAAAGCAACCATCATCAAAATGAAAAGAGAATCAACTACAGGGGAAAAAACATTTGCCAATGATACCTTGAACAAGGGTTTAATCTCCAAAATATATAAAGAACACATAGGACTCAACACTAGGAAGACAAAAAATCCAATCAAAAAATGGGCAAAAGACCCAAATAGACACTTCCCCAAGGATGACCCATACAGGCCCATAACCATATGAAAAACATGCTCAACATCACTAGCCATCAGAGAAATGAAAATTAAAACCACAATGACATATCACCTCACACCTGTCAGTACGGCCATTATTAACAAATCAACAAAAAACAAGTGCTGGGGAGGATGTGGAGAAAAGGAAGCCCTAGTGCACTGTTGGTAGAAATGCAAACTGACGCAGCCACTGTGGAAAACAGTACAGAATTTCATTAAAAAAACAAAAATGGAACTGCCTTTTGACCCAGTGATTTCACTGCTGGAAATATATCCCAAGAATTCCAAATCACCAATTCAAAGGAACTTATGCACCCCTATTTTCATAGTGGTACTATTTATAATAACCAAGTGCTGGAAAGAGCCTAGGGTGCCCATCAGTAGATGAGTGGATCAAAAAAACTGTGGTAAATTTACACAATGGAGTACTAGGCAGCAGAAAGAAAGAAGGAACTCCTACCTTTTGCAACAGCAAGAATGGAACTGTAGAACATTTTGCTAAGTGAAATAAGCCAGTTAGTGAAAACAAATACCATATGATCTCACCTATAATTATGAGGAACCTAACGAATAAAATTAAGTAAGGAACAAAATAGAATCAGAGACATGGAAACATAGAACAGACTGAAAGTCACAAGAGGGGATGGAGGTAACAATGATGGAAAGAAGAGGAAGGGACAAGAAAAAGAACAGGTATGAATGACCCATAGACATGGACAACAGTATGGGAATTGCCTGGGGGACTGGGGGGTGGGATGGGCAGAGTAGGGCAAAGGGTGAAAAATTGGGACCACTGTAATAGAATAACAATAAAAATGATTTAATAAAAAACAATAAAATTGCAATCATTCTTACATTATTAAAAATAAGAACAAAAATTCTTAGTCAATCTGGTCCTTTGGCAATATGAGGGGTGGCACTTGAGTATACTGAGGCAGGTATCACTTTGGGGAAAGAAAAGGTGTACATGGCAAGCAGAGAGTTGACAAATAAGTCCATGTGACTATTGACAAGCATATAAGACCCCTGCCCAATGTGGCGCAGGATGATGACAATGTTAATAGTGTTTGAAGTTTGGTAAACTGTTCATGTTAGAAAAAATGTAATCACAGATGAGTGTCTTTACCTGCTTTGCTCTCACACTGGTTCACTGCCCTGCTTCCTAGTTAGCAAAACAAAATAGCAGGTATTAGGAGGGTTGTTCTAAGAGACTTGCCTTTGATGGTTTGCCTTGTGTTTTTTTCTGCTGCTAAGTTCTTCACAGGGGGCTCTGGCAGCTCAGCAGCTCCATGAACTATTTTTTTGGAGTCCTAGAACTTGGAATTATGCAAAAATTTTCACATATGTGTTCATTTCCTCATTTGAAAAAACTGCTGGATTCCTCCAAGTGTTTTATTGTTCCTAGTTCAGGACTGGGCCCTGAAAGGGTCTGCCTCCGGCTGGCCAGTAGTGTGTGGGTTCTCGACTTCATGCAAGAAAGATTTCACAACACAAGTCCAAGTAATTTTGAGAGTACATTTATTAAAGCTGGGGACAGCGAAACTAAGCAAGAGCTTAGGGTAGCAAAAGCAACAGGAGAAAGCCTAGGCAGTGCTCTGCTTTGGCTCCCTGGAAATTTTCAGAAAGATGTAAACCAAGGCAGGGTTGCTGTAAGTTCACTGAAAAGTCAGAGAAAAGGAGGCCTTGGACACAGGGTCAAGCAGTAAAGCAAGGAGGACCTGCCACTGGCCGTTGCTATCATGGTTGCAAATGGGGACCCTCAGAGTTTAGGAGAAAGAAAGTAAAAATTCATGCTTGAGAAAAGTGTGGGCATGCTCCAGAGGGAGCCTGTGCCAGCATCCTTTGTGTTGACGGTTTTTATCTTTCTTCTGCAGGGTGAGAATCTTAGGGGAGGGTTTCAGCAGAATATTCATCAGCTTTCCAGGTGCATTTTTAATATGCTGATGCATCAAAATGAGTGTATAGGGGGGTTTGGGATTATTCTCTGGTTAGCTTCACTGCTTTACTTTTATCTTGGGTTGTCTGGCTCTAGTTGCATTATTTGTTATTTGTTCCTCTGGCTTCCTATCTCCTTGAGCTTGGCTGGCATAAATGGCACTAATTGGGCCTCTGTTCTCTATCTTCCTGACCAGGATGATTTAAGGTATTTATTCTCTGGTTAGGGAGGAGAGGTATAAATGATTTGATCTTAAGTGTCCTTGGTTGGGGAAGATCAGGTCTTGTGATTCACTACCTGTCTGTAAGTTACTCAAATTGTTTGGCCTTTTTGACTCTTGCCGCTTTCCCCATTCCACTTGCCCAGGAATTTTTCCAGCTTCTTATCATCCTTCCTCATTATAACCACTGTAAAAGTCATTGTTGTAGGCAAATGCTGCCATGTTGGTCATGATATTGCCCTTTTGGAAAAAAAACCTCAGCCTCACCCCAAGAGGAACAGTGTGTGTGGACCATTAGTTTCTCAGTTAGTGTGATTGTTAAAACATGTGCAGTGGATAACAGGTATTGTACAAGGCTCGATAAATATTTATTTTTATTCTCAATAACCATTAGAAAAAGTTTACATCATTTTTAAATGATAAACTTGAAGTTTAAAGGGATTAAATTACTTGACCAAAATCCTTTGTCTAATAAATGAGAGAACCTAGGCTGAAATGTAAGGCTGCAGGGTTTCAAACTCAGTGCTCTTTGATGACATCAAGTTGCTCTTTCCTGCAGATTTGATCACTAAAATTACAGCTGCACTTCTTATTTTCTAAGCTGACACCCAACTCTCTATGAATCCTGTGAGAAATCTTACCAGAATTTTCTAGCCCAAACTAATCTCTTCTTTCTCTCCATATCCTCAAAGCACATTCAACCTCTGTACTAACACCTATGATCATCTGTTTTGTATACATAGTTAGTTATGATATGTCTTTTCTCCTCACCAGCATGTGAATATTGTAATCATGACAATAACAATAACAAATGGCAGTGATTAAAAACCTCTTAAGTGCCAGATATTATGCTATGTACTTTACTTGCCCCATCTCATTCAGTTCTTGGGACACTCTTTTGGTGGCATTATTATTATTTGTGTCATGCACACGCTTTACATAGACTAAATCAGGGCTTGAGCACATGGCTAATAAGACTTGAGATTTAAAAAAATAAAATATTTGTTCTCAGTGTAAATGAAATATATGCAATACTCCATGCTATAAAAATAGTTTAATTAATTTCAAGTTTGTTAGCTTGCTGAAGTTCCAGATGAAGTTAAAATAAACTGTTATTTTGTTTTAAAAAAACACTTGGGATTCAAGCACTAGTCTTCCTGTCTCCAAAAATCAAGCTCTCAATCACTGTCTCCTCTGCAGACACTACATCTTACTCATGTTTGTATCTTCCTCTCAGGCTCTAGCATCATGCTTGGAAATGTCTCCCTCTTTGGAAGACTCCTCCTCAATAAAAAAATAAATTAATAAACAAACCACAAATACATACAAAAACATGAATTAATTGCAAAAGCAATGTGTTCAATAAAAAATCCAAACAAAAAAGAATGTGTATGCTGTATGATTCCATCTATATGAAGTTCAAGAACAAGAAAAACTAATCTATGGTTACAGAAGGTAAAATAGAAGTTACCCTCTGGAAGGGACAGTGACTATGAAGCAGCATCAAGAGACTTTTGGGGATAATGAAAATGTTTTATATCTTGATCTGGGAGGTGGTCACATGGGTGTATACATAACCAAGTTTTACTTCAATGAAGTTTATTAAAACTTTTGCCAAATGAGCTCACTCAAAGAATGAAGTTCTGGACGCTTGTATCACATCAGTTTGAGGCCACAATCAAGGAGAGCATTGATTATACATCCCCACCAAACACCACTGTGATCCCCCCAGATAAAAGGAAAAATACCGCTCTGCTCACTGATGTGCTAGTGTTCTGATCTTTTCTTTGAGTACTTTCTTCCATTAGGCAAGGATATCCCTTAATCTCAGGAACTTTCTTCTCCAACTAAGTATGTCTTAATTCTATTAGTAAAGATGCTCCTCCCCTCTCCCATGGGAAATTGATAGGCATAATTTAGTTTTCTGAGCTCTTCCTCAATTTGGTTTCCATAAACTACAAAGTCGGGCTTCGGGCATTAGGGTAACTTTATTGATTTTTTTCCAAGTGCTAATCTAATTGCCATACTATAACCAGTTCTGTCCTTTTTTCTGCAGTAAAATAATTCCAGAAACTTACTCCCTTTCTTGCTGAGACAGGGGACTGGCAACGTAACTTCAGAGGATAGTGTCATTGTAGTCATTGACACTGGCCCTTCCCTGCCATTCACTTTTTTCTTGGTTGATCTTGCCAAACTGGTGCAAAAGAATGAGACCTACTTAGATAGCTTGATCCTCTTTACCCAGCCATAATTGTAGGCAAAGAACATTAGGTTGTCTGACATAAGTTTTGTGCTCTGCCTTTTTAATTTACTACTTAATAAATTTCCGCTTTGGTGCTGATATGGTCCAAGTTGTTCTTTAGTTTAAAAAATGATGTAACATAAAATCATGTAACATAAAATTTATCATATTAATCATTTTTCAGTGTACCATTTAGTGACATTGAATACATTCACATTGTTGTGCAGTCATCACTACCATCCACCTTCAGATCTCTTCATCTTGGGAACTGAAACTCTGTACCCATTGAACAATAATTGTTGATTTTCCTTTCTCGCCATTGTGTGTATAGACCATCTTTTGTTTATCCATTCAATTATTAATGGACACTTGGGTTGCTTCCACCTTTTGGATGTTGTGAATAATGCTACTATAGACATGGTGTACAAATATCTGTTGGAATCCTTTTTTTTTCACTTCTTTTGGGTATATAGCAAGAAGTGAAATTTCTGGAGCATATGGTAATTCTATTTTTAATTTTTTGGCCCACCATAATGTTTTCCATTGCAGCTGCACCATTTTGCATTTCCACCTACAGTGCATAAGTGTTTCTATTTCTCTATTTCCTTCCTTCCTCCCTTTCTCTTTCTTTCTTTCTTTCTTTCTTTCTTTCTTTCTTTCTTTCTTTCTTTCTTTCTTTCTTTCTTTCTTTCTTTCTTTCTTTCTTTCTTTCTTTCTTTCTTTCTTTCTTTCTTTCTTTTCTTTCTTTCTTTCTTTCTTTCTTTCTTTCTTTCTTTCTTTCTTTCTTTCTTTCTTTCCTTCTTTCTCTCTTTTTCTTTCTCCCTTCCCTGCTTCCTCCTTTCCTTTCACTTTTTCTTTCTGATAGCAATTCTACTGAGATGGTATCTCATTGCTGCTTTGGTTGGCATTTCCATAAAGATTAGCAATGCTGAACATCTCTTCATGCTCTTCATATGTCTAGTCATCATTTGTATATCTCCTTTGGAGAAATATTTATTCCAGTTCTTTGTTCATTTTTTAATCAGGTTGTAGGAGTTCTTATATATCCTAGGAAAGTTGTATAACATTGTCTAGTTCAATGCTCATATTAATATGAAATAAAAGTATCATTAAGTCAATTTTACAGCTGAGCACCCTGCAATACACAGAGAAAAATTAACTTATAATTCATTCCCTAAACAAATATTTATTGATCACTCACTATGAATCTGACACTACTGAAAGTAATGACGATACAGCATTGAGAAAAAAAACTGACAAAAATCCCTGCCCTCCTGCAGCATACCTTCTAGTGTGGAGATACACAATAAAAAAGACCATCAAATTCAGAATACATTATGTTTAGAAAGCTTCCTTTAACCATTTTTAAAGAGTAGATTTGCTGGCAACAAATTCTCTTAGCAGGGATGGGAAGAGTAACTCATTACTACCAGGTTTGGGTAGAAGGCCAGGCTCCCCACATGGTCTCAACTAACAATATGATAGGTAGGAGGAATCATTACCACCCTTGAAGGATGAATATCCTGACCTTCTTGTCAGTGCTCTCTGACAACACCTTCATTACTATCTGAAAAATTAAAAATAGAATTACCATATGCTCCAGAAATTTCACTTCTTGCTATATGCCCAAAAGAAGTGAAAAAAAAAAGGATTCCAACAGATATTTGCACACCATGTCTATAGTACCATTATTCACAACATTACTAAGCTTATCATTTGACCTTTGTTGATATGGGTGGGGGTGGGCACAGTTGTTTGTAATGGTATTCAGCTGCAGTAGAGTAGTTATTTTCTAAGTTTTCTATCACAGTCGACTGTCCCTTTTCTGTTCCTTTGACTAGAGAGAACAGGCTTTTTATGTTTGTGTCCTTTGATGTTTCAGATAGGTGGTAACTGCCTGGGATATTTGTGGCAAAAGGAAATTCTAGGGAATTGTCTACCATGTTTAGTCTTGAGGTCCTTCACAGCTTTGACCTCTTTTTATCTGTCTGTTAGACTTATGGTTGTTTGATGTACAATGTCCAGGATTTTCAGTTGTACTTCACAGCAGAATTAGGGAAAATATATCTATTCCATCTTCCTAAAAATGGAAGTTCCTGTGTAATTTTAGGAATAGTAGCTTATCTAAATATTTGCAATATGGCTTCTTAGTAAGATGGTGGAGTAGGTAAATCCTGTGTTTGACTTCTTCCACAATCACATCAGAATTATAACTGAACTACAGAACAACCATTGTTGAGAACCACCTGAAGTCTAGCTGTACAGAACTTCTATAACTAAGGATATACAAGAGAAGTCACACTGAGGCAAAAGTATAGAAAATAAATACACATAAATAAAAGTATTTGCACTCTTTTTATGAACAGACTCAGAGAGCTTAAGTAACTTGCTCAAGAGCCTATGTTCTGACCTAACACCATATAGCTTATATGACCTCACCATGTTTCTTTGCCAATAACAGTACCTGCATTTATGAAACTCCACTGCAGTCCTGTCACTGTCCTGGTTGCCTTCATGTACTGTGTAGTCAGATCCTTACTTATTTATTTTTATTTATCCTCTCTAATAAGTCTTCTATCTACATTTTGCTAACCATGTATGGCCCTGCTGTTGTGATATCGGAATGGTCTGCATTAGAATGATCTTGTTTTTATGATGGGACCTTGCTGTTAATTCCCTGTGCTGACAGCCAACACATGCCATCAGGTGTGTAAAGAATCACGCTTCATGGAAATATCGTTAAAACACAACAGAATTTGACTCTCTGATGTTACATATTTTATACAATATTTTTTTTGTTTGTTTTTAATCAAACAGTAGTTTTGGATTTGTTACCCAGAAGCCAGCAGGTAGTGGGGCCCACACATGTGGACACTCCAGCCCTTCTCCTCTCCTTGGCTGGCAAGTGACAAAACCACTTGGAAAGACTGTGGCTTTGTCATAGGCCCACCCAGTGAAGTGGCCAGCAGGTGGCCTACGGCATTTAACTCCCCATCTGATATAGTGAAAATTAAATTTCTGAATAAGAATGCTCAATATTTTATTAGTTTACAGTACAGTGGAAGAAAAAGAGAGAACCTTTAATTTTCCATTGGTGGCTGTCATTATGGAGACCTTTCTGATGCATGTTTGAGAGGGAGAAAGTAATTTAGTCCTCACTAGAGCAGTTTGCGATTTAACCTGGAGAGACTTGCAATCCCAGAATACTAGCATGATCTATTTTTTTTAAAGATTTTATTTATTTTTAGAGAGAGGAAGAGAAAGAGAATGAGAGAGAAACATCAATATGTGGTTGCATTTCACATGTCCCCTGCTGGGGACCTGGTCTGTGACCCAGGCATGTGCCCTACACTGAGAATTGAACTAGTGACCCTTTGGTTTGCAGGCAAGTGTTCCATCCACTGAACCACACCAGCAAGGGCACAAGATCTATTTTTTTTAAACAACTTTTGTTTTTTCTCTGAAGCACATTCTCACAACAGTGTGCATATGGGGTTTAAAAATATTGTGTTGGTAAAATTGGCCTTTCAACACTCAAAACAGCTGGCAACATGTCTTCCTAGTGGGATGCTTCAAATTGGACAGATTCAAATAAAGATAACCAAGTTGTAAACAGAAATATTCAATCTGGAACCCAGCACAGATATTAATACACAGAAGAATCTATCTGGAGGATTCTAATTTCCCTAACAAAACATATTTCCTCCTGAGCTCTGACTTAGGAAAGTAGGGCATCAGCAAGTTGCCTTGAACTCCTCAGCACCTATCATGATGATAAATTGTTACATGGCACATGTGTTGGAGTAATTTGTACCAATTTGAAGTTGCTAAGCCATTTGCGGGTTTCAGGGAACACAGACTACCCCAAAATAGCATCTAAATAACCTCCCGCTGATTATTATTGACACCATTCACTGAGCAGCAAGAATTCCCACCTCTTTTCATGTACCCTGAGATTTCTTCATTCAAATATTTAATTAAGAATACACCACTCTTGGAAGGAACATGGGAATGTATTTTGGAACAATTTCTTCATAGTTGCGTGAGTTGATGTGTCCCCTTGTGTTCCTTCCAAAAGTGACACGTTCTAAATGAGATATTAGATAGTCAGTAACCAACACTGGCTGGGTGCCAACTGTGTACCAGGCACTGTGTCAAGGGCTGAAGGCTACAGATTGGGTCCCCACCCTCATGATGCTTGCATTTTAGCAGGGGAGACAGACAATAAACAAAAATGGAAATTATTGACTGCGGTAAGGAAATCTGATATGACATCATGGAACAGCATGGGGTGGCAAGTTTTGGTGGGGTGCACATTGAGGCTGAAGGATCAGGGATGGCTTCTCTGATGACATTTGAGCTGATTCCTAAGCAATTAAAGAGTCCTTGACAATCACCTGAAATGTTGGGGGAAGAGCATTCCAGGCAGAGAGGAGAATGTGGTGTGGAAAGGAAGCCCTTGGAACTGGAGTACAATGACAAGAAGCTGAAGGGTGGTCTTATCTGCCATGCCCAGTGGGTTGAGGTTTATCCTGAGGGCCATGGGGAGCTATGACAAAGTTTCAGAAAGTGGAGGGTGGATTATGGTGAAAAATGGATCAGGCTGGTGTGAGGAAAGGCTAGATTAAAGACTGCTGAAAGAGTTGATCTTTGATAAGAATCAGAAGTGGGAGGGGATGAGGGAATGAATTTTATACCCTTCTCTAGAGAGACCTTATAGGATGTGGGGATGCCCCTTCTAAAGAAATGACTAAAATGACTCCTGGATTGTTGGCTTGGCTAACTAACAGTGGAATTGTTAGAGGGTCTCTGCCATTTTTAAAAGCAGAGAAAACAGGAAGAGTAACAGACAAGGTGAGAGATGGGGAAGTGAAGAGGAGAAGGAAAATAGGCAAACCAGGCTGAAAGGCCTCAGGGTCTTTCATGGACACCCCAGGAGGCAGAGGACTAAAAACTTTTGACAGTTTCTCCTGATCTATGCAGGAGGCCTGGGGTGGAGACAGATTTCAGAACTCATTCATTCATTACTTCGGAATTTATTCACCTGACCCATGCTGGGTTTCAGGGATGCTAAGGTGAATAAAGCTTTAGTCCTTTCCATCAGGAAACCCTTGTGTGGAGTAGAGGGCTGAGGGAAATAAACAATGACAGAGGTGTGCAGAATCCACAAAGTTCATTCAAAAGGGCACGCTATTCACTCTCTCTGGGGAGGTCCAGGCTGCTTTGTGGAGGACGTACACTTGCAGTTGGATGTCAGAAGAGGAGTCAGGTTTACCAGACAGGAAAAGGCATTCCAAATAAAAGGAACAGTATTTCCAAAGACACAGAGGTATGGAAGTGTAAGGTGTGACTGGAGTGAGGCATGTGGATAAACTATAGGTCGTGTGTGCGTGCGCTCGCACATATTGGGTAAAGTCCTAGGGAAGTGCCTGGAGATGAATGAAAGGCCTAGAGTAGCTATTATAAGGTCACATGGATCCTGGCACCAGGCAGGCATTGGGTGAATGAGGGACGTGATCTGAGGGGAAGACATAGGGAATGGTGGGGACATCATTAGCCTAGAGACAAAAGTTCCCCTCTAAAGGAAACAGAGCCTTCACAGCTGCACCTAGCTACTGTGAGGGGAAAATGTTGTCAGGACTTCTGAATTTTCTAAAGAGGTCTGAAATGTAAAATCTCCTGAATTTTAAATGTTAACCATTAATTCAAAATCATTCAAAAACAATGTGTGGGCCAGATGAAACACTTCTGTGAGCTGGGGAGATTATAGGAGGAGGATCAACAACCAATGCACTAAGGAAAAAGGGATTGCTTTGGGTCCTTTTCTCAGCCGGGTAGTGTGGAACTAGGTATTGCCTGGTTAATTCAGTGAACCAAGCTACTAGGTTATCTGGTACATTTCCAGGGGCATTAGAGCCCAGAAATTCATCTCCCCAGGTATTAAGTGAATATCTATTGTGTTCTCAGTGCTGTTTTTCCTCAGCTCTTAAAAACGTGCACAAAACTTTGAGTGACTCATTAGAGCTGCATTGTCTCAACACAGTGGCCGCTAACCACATGTGGCTATTTATTTTAAAAAGAACTTTAAATTTCATTTTTTAATTACAGTTTACCTTCAATATTATTTTGTATTAGTTTCAGGTATACAACATAGTGGTTAGGCAATCATTTACTTTACAAAATGTTGCCCCAGACTAAGAACTAAAATTTACTAAAAGTAAAAATTTGGTTCCTTGATCACATTGTTTGCATTTTCAGTGCTTAGTAGACTGTTGACTACCATATTGCCCAGTGCAGATATTTAGTGTCTTTATCATTGTAGACATTTCATTGGACTAGACTGTACTTTCTATATGAATAGAGAATATATCAACTTTGTCTGTTGCTATATTTTGGGTATCAGGCACACAGCTCTCAATAAACATGAATTGATTGATTGTTTAATTGGCTGAGATGCTGTTCTGTAAAGAGAGCCAATGCCATTAAAAAAAATAAACTGAGGCAGTATATTTATGTGCAGACACAAAACACTTTAAAAATGTTCTTATGTGTGTCTTTCTACAAGTCAATTCTACACTGCTTGCATTATTTCAGATGGCAATGATCTGAAACACTTGAAGGATTAAATAGTTTTCATATTTCCTTATGTTGAATGGCTTCCTGTTCATGAATTTCTAAACAATTGCCACCAAGCAAGCAGAAACATTTTCAGGCCTGGAGGCCATGGTTCTGTCCTGTGTATTTGTGGTAATGGATAGAATTGGTACTCTTCCTAAAGCCTTTCAGAGTGAGGAAAGGCATAGCTATTCATCCCATGAGTATAAAATGTTGAATAATCATACATTATTACTAAGGGAAATTGCTTAAGTATTTAAGACCTCTATTCCAGATTGTAAAATTTTGGATTCAAACTGCTGCTTCACTACTTAAAACTGATCGCACCAGAGTCCTCATTTATTTCCCACTGTCACACTATGAGTTCAGCACTATCGTTATCCTCATTTAAAAGAGAAAGGAAACTGAGTCATAGAGGGCTTAAATTACTTTCCCAAGGTCACATAGGTAAAATTATGGTGGAGTTCTGATTCAGACCCAGGTAGTCTAACTCTAAGGTCACTTTTCTTAAGCACAGAACCCTCATGTCTCTGATCTTTGCCAAGTTTGCTTAACTTCTCTGTGCTGCAGTTCCTCCTCTATAAAATAGGGATAATGCTGTCTAGCTTGTATGACTTTTCACAAAGATAAAGCTGTTGACGCAGTACCTGTCAGTCACTATAGATAACAGTGAGAGGTACTTACATACACTGCTAGTGGGGGTACAATTGAGAGAACCTCTGAGGAAACAGTTGTCAGTCTCTATGACAATTAACACATATATCATGTGACCCAAGAAACACACTCCCAGGAATTTGTCTTTTAGATATGTTTGCTAAGGTGCTGAAAGATGTGTGTTCAGGACTAGTCATTGCTGTGTTATGTGTTGTAGTAGAAGATTGATCCAACAGTCTACATGTCCTTTAGTAGAGGATTGACTAAACCAGCCATTATCAATAAGGGCCCAGATAGTAACTATTTTAGGGTTTGTGGCCATAGACAATATATAAACAAATGGTCATGGCTGTGTGCCAATAAAACTTGACTTACAAAATAGGTGGCTGACCAGATTTGGCTTGTGCATTATCAGTTGCTCACGACTGGTCTAAGTAAATAAATAATGTTATGTCCATAAAGGGGAATGGGATTTATGTCCAAAAATCCATTAAATGAATATAGAACAATCTCTAAGATAGACAATGAAGTGGACAAATCACAATGAAGCAAGCATTAAAGAGTGCACGCACCCATAAGTGTTTTCCATGCATTAACTCACTAATATTCATGAGTACCTATCAGGCAGCTGCTACTATTACACCATTTCACAGATGAGAAAACTAAAGCAGGGGCATATCAGTAATTTGGTCCACTTCCTACAACTAGGAAATGGTGGAACCAGGATTCAAACCACTATTTGAAACTCAAGACCAAACTTCACCCCCGGCCCCGCCACCACAGGCTTTCTCATAGAACAGAGCACCAGAACGGTGTGTTTCCATTTATGTCTACAAAAGAGTGGGATGATTTTTCATTAAGAGCTCTTCTAAGGAAATATTTTTAGACATTTTTCTAATGCCTCCCAATGAAATTTTAGTATTACAAATAGAGGATGCATCTGTTTATACTGTACTATCTGTGCTTTATACATGAAAACTAGGGTTTTTTCTGCCTTCCCTCTCTACTATACCAATTTTTGCCCCTTTGGGAGCAACACTGCCCCTGAGAATTAATAGATTTTGTTTATGACATCTTCATGGACCATCTCTGGAAGCATCTGTAAGAAAGTGAAAATAATTGCTGCTTCTGAGGTTACAGTCTCAGAGAGTCAGATGTGGGAGACCTCTGATTATCTTTCTACAAAAAATGAGGATAAAAAGAAAGGCCATTGAGTTACCCAAACAAATATCATGTTGTGAAGGAGGAGAGGCCCAAGTGGGAGTACACCCTGAACTCCCTCCTTTGTCTTGGGCTGGCTGTAGCTGTGGTTCAGGACCAGTAATGAAGCTCTCAGTCCCTATCAGAGGAGGGCTCTCATTTCTTATATTTGGTGGGATGGTTGGTTTGGCCTGTCTCAGTAGTTCAATTGACTGCATCTCTTTCTCTTTTCCACACAAGGGGCTTTCCAGATTCTTTGTTTCCCACAAAAAAACTCCAAATTGGGGAAAAAGAAGTCAACTTTTAGTGATTTATTTAGCTCTTTGGTTAGGATGTACCTTGCCCTGTCTTCTTCTTTCCTGGGACCCAGAAATCCCCTCTCAGGTCATCACAACAAAACATACTTTCCATTTATTCTTGGTTTCACAGCAAACAAAGACTTTGCTTGATGATGCAGTGCATATTGGGGGCAGGGAGAGATAGCAAATAGAATTAGTTAGAACCAGGGGAAGAATCTTCTAGAGTCTAATCTTTGCTTGTCTTTGCTAAACCACACCTCTGATCTAGTGTAAGACCCTGCATGTATGTCATGGAGAATTGGGCCCCCTAATGATCCAGATCAACTATTAGTGACTCAGTGCATGTGAATCAATAGGGAGAGGGAAGACCAGTGTTAAAAAACAAGAAGCTCAATGGAATAGCAGAGAGTTGAATCTGGTAGAAAAGAGTGTGTCCCATGTGGTAAAGGTAAGACGTGGGGTGCAGTGGCAGGGGAACACACCCACCTTCTTTTATGAACAGTGAATAGCACTTGCCAGCATGGAGGGTGATCCAGGGGTCCCACCCTCGTGATCACAACAGAGGTATTCTTTGAAGGCAGGTAGAGGTGGTACATGCAGTGTTTTGGTGGTATATGCATGCTAGATGAACCATCTCTGGGCCTTGTACTTATAAAAAAGCAGCAGGAAAGAACTTAAAGGAGCCGCCAAGGCTGAAGGAGACAGTCATAGATTGTGGGTCACTTGTAGCCTTGAACAGACTGCCTAAAGCTAAGCTGGGACACTAGCTGACATCAGGGATGGATCCTGAAGGAGAAGGCAGTAGGCCAGCAAACACTAGACTCTGCAGAAATGAATTCCTCCCTGTTCTTTTTCATTATTTGTGCTATTTTTTCTCCTGCATAGCTTTTTCACACTGTTTATTTGTCTTCATTTTGTTCTCATTATTTCACTATTTTTATTTTTATTTATATATTTTTAATTATTATTATTTTCTCATTTTTATTTCAGTTTTAATTCCAATCTCATATTTTACTCTTTCCCTCTCATTCTATTTTGCCTCCATCCTTCTTTCTCATTTATTTTATTTTATTTGTTCCTTTTCTATACCTTGTTTCTATTCCTCACTCTTACTATTTCTCCTCCCTCCATCCTCTCAAAACCATCTTTCTTTCCATTAGCCATCTCACATTCTTTTCCCCTGTCTTATAATATCCTTATTGCTGTTTCACCTTTATTAATATATGCTTGGTTGTCACTGATATTGGGGTTGTTGTTGTATTTCTTCAATTTTATCCCTAGTTGTTCACTGTTTTTTTTCTATTTTAAACCTCATATTTTACTATTCTGTCCTACTCCACTTCATCTTCTTCCTGCCCTATCCCAATGAAAAATGAAATTCATTTTAAATTTCATCATCCCCCTTTCTTAGCCTGGTTTCTAACCTTTCCATTTATTATTTCTCCTCTCTTTATCTTCTCAAAAAATCATTTTATTCCTTTAGACATTTTGCAATCATTATTTTCTTATAATATTATTATTCTCTTTCCACCTCCTTGAATATTTGATCCTTTTTTGTGGATATTACTGTGGTTGTTTTTCTTCAGTTTGGTTCCTATTTTTTCACTTTTTAAAAAATCCAAACCTCATATTGTACTCTTCCCTTTTCTTACTCCAGTTTGTCCTATCCTCCTCTATTTATTTATGTTGTAAATTTTAGTTTCTTCTTTCTTTTGCCTTGTTTCTATACTCTACCCTTACTATTTCTTCTCCCCCTACCCTTTCAAAATCTTTTTTCTTTTTGATAGTCACCTCATATTTTTTCCCTTTTGTATGATATTCTTACTCTCTTACCACTCTTATTAATCTTAGCTTATTTATTATTGATATAGTGGAGTGGTTGGAGGGTATATTTGATGGTGTAGGTTTTGTTTGCTAGGTTGTTTTGTTTCATTATGGCAGTTCCTGTACAACAGCATACAAGACATGGTGGGGGTTGTGACTCTCTGTCAGCCAGCTGGAGGGGAGAACCCACCAATAAATTAGACAACAACCACCAAAATCCAGTTACAACAAGAGAGCTCACATGAGCTGCATGAAGGGCATCCCTAGAGTATCCAGCTTGGAAGTTCAAGGAGACTGAAACACTGAGTCCCATAGGACTCCTACCGTAGAAGTTCACCCCATGAAGACAGGAAATCAAAGCTGATGAATCTAATATGCAGAAACAAACAAAAGAGCCACCTAAAATGGGGAAACTAAGACACAACCCCCAAACAAAAAGAAAGGAGGAATTCCCAGAAAAAGTGCTAAATGAAATTGAGACAAACAATTAGTAAGACATAGAGTTCAGAATAATGGTTATAAGGATACTAAAGGAAGTCAGTGAGAACTACAAGGAACTTACTGGGAACTACACCAGCATGAAAAAGAATATAGAAATTATGAATAAGAACCAGGAGGAAATGAAGAATATACTATATGAAATGAAGAATGCACACGAGAGAATTAAAAGCTGGCTAGATAAAGCAGAAGATGAAATTAGCGAGTTGGAAGAAAAGATAGAGAAAAAAAACCCAGTCATAGCAAGAAACAAAACAAAACAAGACTCAAGAAGAGTGAAAGTAGTTGAAGGGAACTGTAGAAAAAACATGAAATATTACAATATTTGTACCTTAGGGATTCCAGAATGAGAAGAAAAAGAGCAAGAAAAGAAACTTGTGTGAAAAAAATAATGACAGAAAACATCCCTGCGTAGGTGAGGGAAAAAGTCATGCAAGTTCAGGAAGCACAGAAGACCCCAGTCAAGATGAACCTAAGAGAACCACTCCAAGACATGTCATAATTTAAAAGGCAAAATTTAAAGACAAAGAAAGAATCTTAAAGACAGCAAAGAAGGAACAGCTTGTAAACATACGAGGGAGCTCTGATAAGACTATCAGCTGATTTCTCAACAGAAATGCTACAGTCGAGAAGGGAATGGCACAAAATATTCCAATTAATGAAAAGTAAAGAACTGCAACCAAGGCTACTCTACCCAGAAAGACTCTCATTTAAATTGGAAGGTGAAATAAGGAACTTCCCAGACCAATAAAAGAGGCTAAAAGAGTATATCTCCATCAAACTAGTATTGCAAGAGATGCTAAAGAAACTGCTTTAAGAAGAGGGAGAGAGAGAGAGAAAGAGAGAGAGGAAAACAGGCACAAAGGGGGAAAATGGCAGTGAATAAGTACCTATCATTAATAATCTAAAATGTAAGTGGATTAAATGCTCCACTCAAAAGACAAAGGATAGCTGAATGGATTTAAAAAAAAAAAAAAAAAGGACCTTCATTTATGCTGTCTACAAGACACCCAGTTAGAACAAAATCTACCCAAGCTGAAAGTGAAGGGATAGTAGGACAAAAACAAACCTCAATAAATTTAAGAAAACTGAAATCACATCAAGTATATGCTCAGATCACAATGGATTGAAACTAGAAACCAACCTCAAGGAAGAAACATTCAAATACATGGAGATTGAATAACATATTACTAAATAATGAATGGGTTAATGATAAGATCAAAGAAGAAATCAAAAAGAACCTGGGCACAAGTGAAAATGAACACAAAACAACCCAAAATCAATCTGACACAGCAAAGTCAGTCCTGAGAGGGAAATTCATAGCAATATAGGCCTACCTAAAGCAAATAGAAAAATCTCAAATAAACAAGCTAACTCTACATCTATAAAACTAGAGGAACAACAACCAACAAAGCCCAGAGAGAGTAGAAGGAAGAAAGTAATCAAGAGCAGAGCAGAATTAAATTACATGAGACTAAAAAAACAATTCAAAGAATCAATGAATGCCGGAGCTAGTTCTTTAACAAGATAAACAAAATTTACAAACTTTTATTGAGACTCATCTGGAAAAAAAAAAAGAGAGAGGACCCAAATAAATAAAATCAGAAACAAAGGAGTAGAAATTACAACCAATACAAAAAAAAAATACAAATGATTGTAAGAAATCACTATGAAAAACTGTATGTCAAGGAATTGGACAACCTGGGTGAAACAAATTTCTAGAAACATACAGTTTTCCAAAACTGAATCAAGAAGTAGGAAGCCTGAATAGACCAATAACGACTAGAAAATAGAAGCAGTAATCTAAAAACTCCTGGCACACAAACACCTTGGATTGGATGGCTTCACAGGCAAATTTTACCAAACATTCAAGAAGAGCTAACTCCTATCTTTCTCAAACTATTCCAAAAAATTCAAGAAGGGGGAAGACTTCTAAGCCAGTATTATCCTAATTCCAAAATGAGGTAAGGACATGACAAAGAATGAAAATTACAGGCCAGTATCTCTGATGAACATAGATGCTAAAATTCAACTAAATATTGACAATTTGGATCCAGCAATACGTTAAAAAGATCATGGCCTGTGATCAAGTGCGATTCATTCCAGGGATGCAAGATTGGTATAATATTTTCAAATCAATAAATATAATACACCACATAAACAAAATGAAGGACAAAAGCCACATGATCATAACAACAGATGCTGAAAAAGCATTTAATAAAATCCAGCACCCACTTATGATAAAAACATTCAGCAAAGTGGGAATGGAGGGAGCATACCTCAACATAATAAAAGCCGTATACGAGAAACCTACTGCCAACATCACATTCAATGGGCAAGAACTAAAACCTTTTCCTTTATGATCATGAACAAGACAAGGGTGCCTGCTTTCACCACTTTTTCAACATAGACTAGAAGTTCTAGCCACAGCAATCAGACAAGAAAAAGAAATAAAAGGTATCCAAGTTGGGAAAAAGGAAGTGACCTGTCATTTTTTCAGATGACATGATAGTGTACACAGAAAATGCTGTAGTCTCCACAAAAAAACTACTTGAACTAATCAGTGAACTTGGCAAAGTAGCAGGATACAAAGTCAATGTACAGAAATTAATGGCATTTTTGTACACCAACAGTGACATATTAGTAAGAGAAACCAGGTGAAAAAAATCCCCTTTGCTAGAACGACAGGAAAAACAAAGTACCTAGGAATAGATTTAACCAAAGAGGTAAAAGACCTGTACTCAGAAAATTATAGAACACTGAATAAAGAAATGGAGGAAGATACAAATAAATGGAACCATATACCCTGTTCATAGAATGGAAGTATTAACATTAAAATGTCCACACTACCCCCAAGAAATCTATTGGTATCATGCAATCCCTGTTAAAATACCAATGGCATATTTCATTGATGTAGAACAAAAGCTCCAAGTTATTTTTATTTAAAAGAAATATATATATATAACAAAAATTGAACCCGAATAGCCTCAGTAATTTTGAGAAAGAAGAATAAAGTTGGCGGCATCACAACACCCGATATCAAACTATACTACAAGGCCACTGTAATCAAAACAATAGTACTGGCATAAGAACAGACACATAGATCAATGGAATAGAATAGAGAACCCAGAAATAAACCCATGTCTCTATGTTTAATTAGTATTTGACAAAAGGAGCATAAGCATTCAATGGAGTAAAAGTAATCTCTTCAATAAACAGTGTTGGAAGAACTGGACTGGTACTTCCAGAAAAATTTAAACGAGACCACCAGATACCAGAATAAACACAAAATGGATGAAAGACTTAAATAAGTCATGATACATGAAAGTCCTGGTAGAAAATAGAGGCAGTAAAATTTCAGATATCCCACACAGCGATATTTTTGCTGACATATATCCTAGGGCAAGGGAAATAAAAGAAAAAATAAGCAAATGGGGCTACATCAAACTAAAAAGCTTCTGCACAGCTAAAGTAACCATCATCAAAATGAAAAGAGAACTAATGGGAAAACACATTTGCCAACGATACCTCTGACAAGGGTTTAGTCTCCAACATATATAAAGAATTCATATGACTCAACACCAGGAAGGCAAAAAATCCAATTAAAAAATGGGCAAAGGACCAGAATACATGCTTCTCCAAAATGGATATACAGATGGACAACTGACATATGAAAAGATGCTCAACATCTCTAGCCATCAGAGAGATGCAAATTAAAAGCACAATGAACTTCAAGATGGTGAAGGAGGGAGTGGAAGTCACACTGACCTCCTCCCAGGACCAATCTGGAATTACAACTAAATTGTGGAGAAAGTACCAGGAAAACAACTGAACAATAATGAGAGAGGAGCCTTAAAACCTTGGACATACAGAGAAATCGACTTTAGCACAACCTAACTGGTAAGGAGTGCGGTAGAGTCTCAAGAAGGTGGAATACGCAACCACAGGTGGCAGTGCCAGAAGGATATTGAAATGGCCAGTAGGATGCCCCTGAGAAGAGCAGGGTCTAAACCATGAACAGTGATCTCCAGCCTACAGTACCAGAGCCCAAAAAGCACACAGATAACAGCCAGCTCCGAAAAGCAGAAGTGTACTCTCTACCACAGACAGGTAGCTAGAGATTGAAAGAGCCATTTAAAAGGACAACGCAAAAATTTGTAATGGCAGCCACTACCCTGGGCTCTGGCAGAGGCCAAGGCAGAGTGTACTGGAGCCACTTGAGGAGAGATTGGAGAAGGAGGCTTTGGGGAAAGAATTGAGAAAGTAGATGGCAGAGTCCCAGTGCTAACTCAACCCTTATTCCGCAGCTGCCATTTTGCTCAGGCAGAAACTCCACCAGCAGCAGCAGCATGAAAAGATGTAATAGCCCTGCCTCCAAGAGGCTTGGCCCCAGCCAGGCGTTGCACAGGCATGGGTGCTGAGTACAGAGTGGCAGTCACAGATAGTAGATCCCTGGGTAAAGAGGACGCAGAGTGGTCTAGAGACACTGGAGGAAAGTTTGGGGACAAAATCATTGAGGAGAGAACTGAGGGAGTAGCTGGGGGATCTGGGTGTTGACCCTTCCCCCGTATGGTAGCTACCATCTTGCACAAGCAGACCATTCACCTGAGTGGCACAAGCATGAAAGGACACAATAGCCCCATCACAGGAAGGACTCTGCCCAGCCCTGACTGCTGAGGGCTGGGTGACTAGATTAACTGGTGGAGACAGACACAGACAGTAGTTTCCTGGAAGTCTCTTAAAGACTGTCTAAGGTCAGACGGGGTCAACAGCTGATGTCATCAGAGGCAGATCGAGAAAAAAAGAAAAAAAAATGAGGTTTCCTACTATAGAATTTCATACCACAAAGTCAGGAACTCCAGATAGATCAATTTAAGAAGCAGAAGCAAAAAAGAAGAGTCTAACAAATAATGGGAAGAAAAAGAAACAACTCCCAATAAAAGGGAAAGAAAGATCTCCCAAAAGAGAACTAAATGAAATAGAGTCAAGTAAATGATCAGATATTGAGTTCAAAACAATGGTCCAAAGGAAGCTCAATGAGCATAGTGAGCTTAAAGAGAATTACCAAAAACTACCAGGAAACTATGAGGAACTTATTGCAAACTATGTCAGCATGAAAAAAAAAGACATGGACACTATCAATAAGAGGCAAGAGGAAATTAATAATACAATTTCTAAATTCAAGAACACAGTAGAAGGAATCAAAAGCAGGCTTGATGAGGCAGAAGATCAAGTCAGTGAGGTGGAAGACAAGGTAGGAAAAAGCTCCCAGAAAGAGCAAGAAAATGAAAAAAGATTAAAAAAGAATGAAGAGGCATTGGGGGAAATGCAGGACAACCTGAAACATAATAATATCCATATAATGAAGATACCAGAAGGAGAAGAGGAACAAGGGATAGAGAACCCGTTTGAAAAGGTAATGATGAAAAACTTCCCTAATTGGAGGAGAGAAAAAATCACACAGGTCCAGAAAGCACAGAGAGTCCCATTCAAGAGGAAGCCAATGAGGCCCACTCCAAGATACATCATCATTAAAATGGCAAATATCAAAGACGAATCCTAAACGCAGCAAGGGAGAAACAGGTAGTAACATACAAGGGAGCCCCAATATGGCTCCCAACTGACTTCCCATCAGAAACACTACAAGCCAGAAGGGAGTGGCAAGAAATATTCCAAGTAATGAAAAGTAAGGGCCTGCAGCCAGGCCACTCTACCCAGCAAGGCTTTCAATTAAAATGGAAGGCAAAGTAAGAAGTTTCCCAGACAAAAGGAAGCTTAAAGAACACACCTCCACCAAACCATCATACAATATATGCTAAAGGGACTGGCTTAAGAAGACAATAAAAAGAGAGTGGGAAAGAGAGGAGCACAGGTACAAAGGAAAAAAATGAATAAGTCTCTATCAATAATAACTTTAAATGTAAATAGATTAAAAACCCCAATCAAAAGACATAGGATAGCTTAATGGATAAGAAAACATGAGCCACACATATGCTGCCTACAAGAGACACACTTCAGAACAAAGGACCTACAAAGACTGATAGTAAAGGGATGGAAAAAATATTCCAAGCAACTGCACAGGGTTAAAAAGTACGGGGAGCAGTACTTATATCAGACAAAATAGATTTCAAAACAAAGGCAATAAAAAGAGACCCAGAAGGACACTTCATAATACTCAAAGAAGACTCCATCAAGAGATATAAACATTGTAAACCTATATTCACCCAATATAGGAGCACCCAAATATATAAGGAAAATCTTGGAGGACTTCAAGGAAGATACAGACAGTAACACACTGATAGTAAGTGATGTTAACACCCCACTGTCAAAAATATATAGATCTTCCAAATAAAACATAAACAAGGATATTGTGGAACTGAAAGACACATTAGATCAAAAGGACTTAAATGACATATATAGAACTTTTCATCTCAAAGAATCAAAATACACAGTTTTTTCAAATGCACATGGAACATTTTCAAAGATATGGCACAAAACAAGCCTCAACAAATTCAGGAAAATCAAACTCATAAGAAGCATTTTCTCAGACCACTAGGGCTTGAAACTAAAAACCAATCTCAAGGAAGAAACTGAAAAACATTCAAATTTATGGAGACGGAAGAGCATGCTATTAAACAATGAATGCGTCAGTAAAAAGATCAAAGGAGAAATCAAAAAGTTTCTGGAAACAAATGAAAATGAACACACAGCAGTCCAAAGTCTATGGGACACAGTAAATGCGGTCCTGATGGAAGTTCATAGCAATACAGGCCTACTTCAAAAACATAGAAACATATCAAATAAAAGGCCTAACCCTACAGCTTCAACAACGGGAGAAACAACAATGAATAAAGCCCAGAATGAGTAGAAGGAAATAATCAAGATCAGAGCAGAATTGAATGACATAGATACTAAAAGAACGATTCAACTAATCCAGGAACTAGTTCTTTGAAAAGATAAACAACATCGACAAGTCTTTAAGAAAACTCATCAAGAAAAAAAAGGGAGAGGACCCAAATAAATAATACCAGAAATGAAAGAGGAGAAATTATAATTGACACCACAGAAATACAAAGGATTGAAAGAAATTACTAAGAACAATATATGCCAAGAAATTTGAAAACCTCAATGAAATGGACAAATTTCTAGAAAAATATAACCTTCCAAAACTGAATGAAGAAGAAGCAGGAAGCCTGAACAGACCAATAACGGTGAAATTGAAGCAGTAACCAAAAAACTCCCAGCACACAAAAGCCTTGTATTGGGCAGTTTCACAGGAGAATTTTACAAAACATTTAAGGAAGAGCTAACCCCTGTCTTTCTCAGACTGGTCTAAAAAATTTGAGAAGAGAGAAGACTCCCAAACTCTTTTTATGAGGCCAGCATCATCCTAATCCTAAAACCAGATAAAGACACAACCAAGAAAGAAAACTATAGGCCAATATCTCTGATGAACATAGACGCTAAAATCCTCAACAACATATTGGCAAACTGCATCCAGGAATACATTAAGAAGATCATCCATCATGATCAAGTGGGATTCATCCCAGGGATGCAAGCATGGTTCAATATTCACAAATCAATAAATGTAATATATCACATAAACAAAAGTAAAGACAAAAACCACAAGATCATATCAATATATTCAAAAAAAGCATTTGATAAGGTATGGCATCCATTTATGATAAAGGCACTCAGCAAAATGGGAGTAAAGGGGCAAAGATCAACATAATAAAGGTCATATATGAAAAACCTACAGCCAACATCATACTCAATGGGCAAAAACTAAAAGCTTTCCCACTAAGATTGGGAACAAGACAAGGATGTCCACTGTCACCACTTCTATTCAACATAGTATTGGAAATCCTAACCACAGCAATCAGACAAGAAAAAGAAGTAAAAGGCATCCAAATTGGAACGGAGGAAGTAAAACTGTCATTGTTTGCAAATGACATGGAAAACCCCATAGACTCCACCAAAAAACTACTGGACCTAATAAGTGAATTTGGTAAAGAAGCAGGATACAAAGTCAATATTCAGAAATAGAAGGCATTTTTATACACCAAAAATGAAATATCAGAATCAGAAATCAGGGAGAAATCCCTTTTGCTGTAGCAACAAGAAAAATAAAGTACCTAGGAATAAACTTACCCAAGGAGGTAAAAGACCTTCACACAGGAAACTATACAACACGGAAGAAAGAAATTAAGGAAGACACAAATAAATGGAAGCATATATTGTGTTCATGGATTGGAAGAATTAAAATCAAGAAAATGTTCATACTACCCAAAGCAATTCACAGATTCAATGCAATCCCTATTAATATACCAATAACATATTCCATAGACATAGAACAAATGTTTAAAAAGTTTATATGGAACCAAAAACAACCCTGAATAGCTGTAGCAATGTTGAGAAAGAAAAACATGTAGGAGGGATCACAATACCTGATATCAAACTCTATTACAAGGTGACTGTAATGAAAACAATCTGGTACTGTCATAAGAAAAGAAACGTAGATTAATGGAACAGAATACAGTGCCCAGAAATAAATCCATGTCTCTATGGTCAATTAATATTTGACAAAGGGAGCAGAAACAAAATGAGTAAAAATAGCCTCTTCAACAAATGGTGTTGGAAGAGCTGGACAGCTACATGCAAAATTTGAAATTGGACCACCAACTTACACCATACACAAAAATAAACTTGAGATGGATAAAAGAATTAAATATAAGTCATGACAGTAAGAGGAGAACATAGGCAGGAAACTCTCAGATATCCCACGCAGCAATATTTTCACCGATATGTCCACTAGAGCAAGGGACATAAAGGAAAAAATAAACAAATGGGAATTCATCAAAATAAGAAGATTCTGCATGGCTAAAGAAAACATCAACAAAATGAAAAGAGAACAAATTGTATGGGAGAATATATTTGCCAATGATACCTAAGACAGGGGTTTGATCTCCAAAATTTTATATATATTTTCCCAAAACTCACTTGACTCCATTCTGGGAAGGCAAACAATCCAATTAAAAAATGGGAAAAGGGCTTGAACAGACACTTCTCCAAGAAGGGCATACACAGGTCCCAGAGACATATGAAAGGATGCTCATCATCATTAGCCATCGGTGAAATGCAAATTAAAACCACAATGAGATACCTCTTCATACTGGTCAAAATGGCCAGCATAAATAAATCTATGAACAAGTGTTGGCGAGATTGTGGAGAAAAGGGAACCCTAGTACACTGCTAGTGGGAATGCAGACTGGTGCAGCCACTGTGGAAAACTGTGAAATTTCTTCAAAGAGCTAAAAATGGAACTGTCTTTTGACCCAACAATTCCACTGCTAGGATTATACCCTAAGAATCCCCAAAACAGCAATTCAAAAGAACCTATGCACCCCAATGTTCATAGCAGCACAATTTACAATAGTCAAGTACCATAAACAACCTAAGTGTCCATCAAAAATTAATTGAATCCAAAAACTATGGTACATTTACACAATGGAATACTATGTAGCAGAAAGTAAGAAAGAGCTACTACCATTTGCAACAGTATGGATGGAACTCGAGAGCATTACACTAAGCAAAATAAGCCAGGCAGTGAAAGACAAATACCATATGATCTCACCTGTAAGTGGAACCTAATCAGCAAAGCAAGCAGGCAAGGAAAATATGACCAGCAACATGGAAAGAAAGAAGAAACCAATGGAGATGGGAGGGAGAGAGGGAGGCAGATAGCAGGGAGTGGAAGGAGAAGGGTCAGATCAAGGAACAGGTGTGAAGGACACATGGATGAAGCCAAAGTAGGGAAGGATTGAGGAGGGGAGGTGGGAGTAGGGAGGGGAAAGTGGTGGCAGGTAAATGGAGACAAATGTATTTGAAAAATTAAAAAAGAAAAAATTAAAGAGCACAATGAGATATCACATCATACTTGTCAGAATGGTTATCATTAATAAATCAACAAACAATGGGCGCTGGCAAGGTTGTGGAGAAAAGGGAACCCTAGTACACTGTTGGTAGGAATGTAGACTGGTGCAGCCACTGTGGAAAACAGTATGGAATTTCCTCAAAAAATTAAAAATGGTACTGCTGTTTGACCTAGTGATTCCACTGCTGAGTATATACCGTAAGAATCCCAAATCACCAATTCAAAAGAACTTATGCACCCCTATGTTCATAGCAGCACTATTTCTAATAGCCAAGTGCTAGAAGCAGCGTAAGTCCCCATCAGTAGGTGAGTGGATCAAAAAACTGTGGTACATTTACACAATGGAACACTACACAGCAGAAAGATAGAGGGAATTCCTACCTTTTATGATAGCATGGATGGAACTGGAGAGCACTATGCAAAGTGAAATAAGCCTGTAGGTGAAAGACAAATACCACATGATCTCACTTATAAAGAAACGTAATGAACAAAATATACTAGCGAGCTAAATAGAACCAGATAAATGGAAACAAGGAACAGACTAGTAGCATCCAGAAGTGAAAGGGAGGGGTATAATGTTGGAAAGAAGGGGGAGGCACTAGTCACAGGACATGTATGAATGATCCATGGACATGGGGAGCAGGTGGTGGAATGGGCTGAGGAGGGCAAAGACGGAAAAGAATAACAGTTGAAAAACTATATGAATTCAGGTTTCTCTGAGTTTGAGCTGATGTTTTCACCTTTTGTTTAGAATTCAGATGATCAATTTACATTGATAAAGCTAGTGACAACATTTACCAGTGACTAAAAGTACAACCCAGTTCTCAATCCCAAGAGAGAGAGATCCGTACCTCAAGTCTCATCTGAAGCTGCTGTCTGTGCTGAAAAATGTGATACTCTTGAGTGAATGTGGCACTGTGCTGCTAAGTCCTGTGGAAGCATGTACCATTACCAACTATGAAATTTTAATAGAAGGTCTAGGAGTTTCAAGAGATCCACATTAACAAAGGACTTCTAAAAAGGACAGTAATACTCAAGGCAATGTGTCAGCTATGGAATGTATCAAATTCTACACATAATGTTGACAATGGAGATCAGTCAGAATGATTTTAAATGTCTGAAAAAAACCAGAAGAGAAAATATCCAGGAAAAATATAAGTTCACAGGAAAAAGAGGAAAATGTTTGAAAAAAGAAAAACTTTTGAGTTTGTATTTTGCTTTTCTTGTGTTCACCAAAATGTCATGAAATCACATAACATATCACATGAAATTATTTCTAAAAACCAAGGAGATGACATTAAGTTCATATGAGCCAGGCCAGTGACTTGTTCACAGCACAAGCCAATTAGACCCTCTTAAGCCACAAGAGGTCAGTAATCAAAATGTGAATAAAAGAACACAGGCTGAAAGACAAACCCTTTCCTAACCACCAGGAAACCTATTAGACTTATTATGACCTCCTTCAGTAAACCAGGGCACAGATAATGGGGACCTGCCCTATAAATGAAAATACTCAGCTAGACTTCAAATATTTTTGACAGAAAAACAAGGCTCCCAGGAAGTCTTGCATCCTCATCTTAGCTTTTTATGTCCAGTGTGCATTATTCATGAGTTGAGTTCCAGTGGGTACTGTAGGAGCCAGGGCCATCTGGGAATGACTTGCTGTCAGCCAACAGGATTTGAAGAATATTCAGCTGAGCCCTAAAACCCAGTGAAGCCTCAGACTCCATGCTAAGCATGTCAAGAAATCATTCTTAGATCAACTGGATCTTTAGCAGTCTTAATGACTTAATTAACTTATACAATGAACTGGGTCTGATTTCATTCTTTTTGGCAAATTGTTCTGACAAAAGCTATCCTTCTATTAGGGACCTGGCTTCACTATGGAAGGTCAAATGAAGCACTTGATGGTCTGGGTCTGTGTTAACTGTGGCAGTGGGGCAGACAAAGCACAGTTGGATTAAAATGCAGTAGGGCTGTAAGGTGGCACTGTTGAGGTTTTAGGAAGAGCAAGGAGATTTGGACACAGAAAGACCTGCATTTGAATTTGGTGTCTGCCTACTTCCAGCTCAGTACCTTTGAGCTGACAGGTTACTCGATCTTTATGAATCTCAGTTTTCTCATCTGCTCAATGAGTATGAAAACAATTTTTATCTTGCATTTCCTGTATGCATTGAATAGGAAAATGGATAAGACCATGATGCACAGAGTAGATAGCAGCAATTTAGAACTATTTTAATTAGTGGAGATGATCACAAAGATTTTTGTCATGATCTAACTTCTCTGAACTTTGATTTTCTAAACTTTTATTTGGAGTAATACTAGCACCTATCTCATAGTGCTGTTGTGATTAAATGCAAAATATTTAACTCAGTGGTGGACATTGTAAGTGCTCATTAAAAGTTATTACTTTATAGTTGTTATGAAAAAATGTCATTTTTGGATAACTACATAAAATCACATGACATATTGAGGTTAAGTCATATTTATATGCTAAGTTAACTGGGAGTTAATGGAAAAAAATCTCTTAGGACTAAAAGGGACTTAAGTTCTAGTCATTTTATTGGGATTAAGTTGGTGAAGCTATTTAACATAGCCAGATCTCAGTGTGACAGACACTATCAGGAACCCATATAACCTCTGAATTCACCCTTGCATTCATGCTGCTCTGATGACTCCCAACTTCCAGTGCTTGCTCCACTGAAACTGTGTCTGCTACACAGCTTGAGGAAGCTTCTTTGTCAGCTACAGTCACCTGGCCCATGCACAGTGGGGTCTAAATCATTACTTCCCCAAAGTAGCCATTCAGAGACTGACCAGAGTTTGTAAATAATACTGCAAGTCCTTTGTCCTTTTTGGGGTTAATTTTGAGTGGTAGGTATTTTGCTCTGTATCTCAGATTCTCCAGGGTTTTGAGCCCCAGTTGCCCACAGCTGTAACCTTCTCCATAACACAAGATTTATTGTCTCACTTCTCTTCCTTGGTTCATATCTCCAGGCTCCTATTGGTACTTGGATTTTTGTCTCAGGGTTTACTTCTGGGACAACTGTTTCAAAGGAGGACAATGGCATCTACCTTTTCACTAAAGTTTTGAGAGGATTGATGAAATCATAGCTGTTATATATTACCTTTGAATACCAAAATTTAATCTTACATATTTTTATGCTTACTTATTTATTGTTTGAGTCTTTCAGTCTTGAGGGTTAACTGCAAGATGTCAAAAGCTGTATTTTGCTCATCTAGAAGTTTGACTTATAAAAATTCAGGCTTATACCTTATCATTCAATAGCCAATTTATATTCATAGGGGGTTGTAAAGTTCATCAGCCTTTCCATACATGATCAGGTCAGTGCATGTCATATCCTATGAAGTGGGATTTCTACATTCCCATTTTACAGACGGAGTGGTAATAATAATGTTCATTGATCACTGGAGGGGGTGATTTTGATACTCTCATTCCTTTCCCTTGGCTAGCCTCTGATTGCAGACACAACTGTGAAGGATCATTCCTGCTTATGTTGATGGTGACACTTTCCTGCATGCACCTTCTTGGGCTCCCCCTTTATCCTTTCTAAGGCTGCTGCTACCAGGAATGGACAAGGGAAGGACAGTGATAGTACTCATGCCTCTTTCCCCAGCCCACTGCCCAATAGTTGTTCAGGCTCAAGGCTTATTTCTCTGAAATTTCAGGAGCCAGCTCACTCTACAGGAAGGTACAAACTACAAATGTGAGAAACTTACCACTCCTGTTGGCAAATCTCTGTCAACATGGGCTGAGGATTGGTAGAAAAATACTTCAGCTCCCAGCCATTGATGGAAAATTACTGGAGCCATTGTGAACACTACTCAGATCCCGATGGAACAGAGCTCCTACGGCCCTCAGTAGCAGCACCTCTGATGCAACCTTTTATCAGTTTTTCCTTGTTCCCTGTCTCACTTTCTCCCTCCCTCACTCGCACCTCCTAGAGTCGTCTTCCCCTGTTTTCAGGAGAACCCAAAATCAGACAGTGCCTACTGTGTGCCAGAAGCTGTTCTCATGACTTTACCTGGCTTAACTTTTCCATCTTGATATCAATCCTACCATGCATATATTACCATTATCTGTATTGCAGAGATGGGGCATCTGAGTGAGTGAGAAGTTAAGGATCTTGCCAAAGTCATTAATTGACCTCCCCACATCCCCCAGTGACTGAGGATGCTCCTGGGTTATCAACTATTCTACATTTCAAGTCTGCATTTGCTTTCAAGCTATGGTTTCAAAAAACTCCCAGGGCTTTGATAAAGGCCTTAAGGATGAAAAAGGAAAATTTAGCAAATGGTAATGCAGAGATTCTAGCCTAGCTGGTCAGATTTCAGGACCACCCTTCTTACTTAGGTGCTTTATCTCCTCCAGAGGACAAAGGCTCAGGAAAGTGAAGTCACACTTAAAGTATATAGCTAGTGAACAGAGAAGCTGCCATTCCAAATTAGGTCTCCTGGATGCACAGAACCAGGCGCTCCTCCTGCACTGATTACTTCTGTTCTTAAAAGGCTAGATCTGTTGCTCTTTTCTTGAAACCAAAAGGAATAAAGCCAGCTTAGGGAAGTCCTGGTTGGGTTGCAGCAGTATGTGAATCTGCAGCAGACTGTGGAAGCATGTCTCTATCTCCACCAAGGCAGGGGGTGCTTTCCATTTGAGAGCCCCAGAGTACTTTGAAATTGCTGGTGTTGGTAAAAGAAACTGCTGGTTATGAGGGATTTTCTGCTTTGGAGATTTTGTGACAGTAAAAGAAACAGAGGCCACTATGTTCCTGGACAGTGCTGAAGGAAGCAGTCAAATCCAGACAGTGTCCCAGAAAATGAGAGAAAATGGGGAGAACTCAGGCTGGTTCCCCTCCTCCCATTCCCAACCCACTGCCCAAAAGATGTTAGGAGTCAAGGCTTGTTTTCTTTACCCATGATGTCCTTTATTCTTGCCCTCTTTCAATTCACCTCTACCCTGCAGCCACTGAGATAATTTCAGAATGCATTGTGTTCCTCCTCTGCTTAAAATCCTTCAATACTCTCCCTTACCTTCTTTAAAAAAAAGACAGAGTTCTGGATCATGGCCTCCAAATAGGTTTCACTTGTGCACTGATCAGCAGCCACTCCTCTCACAAAGCCCCCCTCATTCACTATCCTCTGGCAACCCTACGTATCCATCCTGCTTCCAATCATCTGAGAGGTTCAGAAGGCTGCTAGCTGCCTGGGATGTTTCCCCTCCAACTTTCTCCTTATGGAACTTTGTGCCATCTTCAGGGCTGAAGCTCCTTGACCTCTCCTTAACTAGCTCAGGTTCCTTTGATAAATGTTCTCATGGAATATTGTGCCTCTCTTTGTTGCAAAGAGCATAACTGGGACATGATTATTTTTATGTGTGTCTCTTCAAATAGAGTATAAGTTTTTCAAGGTAGGGCATGTTTCTTCTTTTGCTCACTATCCTATCCCCATTGCATAGTGATGGGTATATAGAAGTTTCTAGAATAGTGGAATGACTGACTGAACACTCTTGTGCTCATGAAACAAGGACAGGGTAAGAGATGGGAAACACTGTGCATTTACTCCTTGTTCTTTCATTGTGAAAGCTAAATCAGGTTTTATGGTTATGATTCTCGATTATCCGGCCAGCACTGTATGCAATAACTTTATTAAGGTAAAAAAAATCACAATACAGATTTATCCAACAGAACCCAGAAACTGGTTACAGGTATCAAGACTGTTTTGTGTTAAAATGCTTCCAACATCACAGATCACACAATGAGTTTATACATTGATATCAACTTTTATCTAGAAGTACAGATGCTCAGCTTTCCCTTATTTTTGGGTCCTGGTGTTTCAATTGAGTTAAAACAAAGAGGCAAAGGTTGGCATTTTCTTGATAATGCATACATTATCCAGCCATCATTGTATGCAATAACTTTATTAAGGTCAAAAAGACATCACAATACAAATTTATCCAACAGGATCCAGAAACTAATTACAGATATCAAGATTGTTTTGTGTTAAAATGCTTCCAACATCACAGATCACACAATGAGTTTATACATCGATACCAACTTTTATCTAGAAGTACAGTTGCTCAGCTTTTCCTCACTGTTTGGCCCTGGCATTTCAATCGAGTTAAAACAAAGAGGCAAAGACTGGCATTTTCTTGATAATGTATACATTTTATGGGGTATTTCATGAGAACCCTTTTTTGGGATATGGAGTGACTCATGGAAGTAATTTTTAATTTATGGGTAACATTCAAATTAGAATTGGTAATTAGTAAGTCGAGGTGACGAGAATTTTTAATAACCGAATTGAGGAGCATATTGATTTTATAAATAAATAGGATTTAAAATTTTAGCTTATAGTCTAGGTTCTACAGATTATTCTTTATAAATTAATATGTCAATACAATAGCTTCTTGAATATGGTGTCTGATATCTTCATGTCTATTATTCTAAGAAAACAGTACTCCATAAACACAAACAGTTATTGGGCCTATTGTTCTTGGTGCATAGGATAAGATCCACAAAATACTATAAAAAATTATAAGAATTTAAATATTTAGCTAAGTAAATGGAATAAATACTGAGAAATTACCATATATTAATACTGGATATCTACTAATAGGGAAAAAAGAACCCCAAACCTTAATTATAATTCATTCAGAACTGGTGAAGCCAGAGAGACAAATTTGCAAGTTACAAAGTATGAATATATTTTTAAATGTACATTTAACAAATTCCTGGTGCATACCAGAAAATTTTCATAAATACCATTGAAATGCGGAAAATGTCTATTCATGCACTAAATTATATAAGCATTGTTTCATCAAATAAAAAAAAATACAGGGTAACTGTCTGAAACAAATAATTATAGACTCATAATCCTATAGGGCCTACAACTAAAAAAGAAATACATGCACACCGTAATGCACCAAATAGTCTTATAGAAATATTAAAATGCCTTTTGCATCAAAATGCATAGGAACACTCAGTGCTATTTAACTTACTTTATGCATATTACACACTAGAGACTTTAAGCTACAAAATGTTTCAACTATTTCAACACACATATGAAACACCATGAAAGTATCTGTGTTTATAACAAGGTATGATATCCAATTAGCCACCTATGATGAATAATATATCTTCTCATGTCATCTCATCTCTAAGTACCATTTACCATGACACAGGCTTTTCTGCTTTAATGTGGATTACATATCTCTAGTTTATATTCAACACTCTCTGCATTAATAAGTGACTGAAACGCTTAAAAAATGCTTCTGCCACTGGAAGGTGGTGAGGCTATCTCTAGCAGACTGCAAATATTACCCTGTTAAATTGGATTGGTAAAGGAGGCAGGGCCACTGGACTGTTGGCCAAATTCATCAGAAGATGGCCCCAAACTTGCCTGCTGGCTGTACCCCCCACTAGACCCATAGCTGTCTTGGTTGTACCTGCCTTGGTTATAGCTGCTTGAATGTTTTTCCATTGGGTCTGAAAGATACCTCTGTCCTGAGGAATGCCAACCAGTCTCCTTGAAAACAAACCAGATGTTTCCAGCCCAGAGAATAAAGTTCAAGAATCCAAACACCTAAAGGGGAACCAAAGCAAATGAGTTGATACAAAGGACAGAAACCCAAAGGGAAAAAAAAATCTCAATTTCAGAAAGATCCTTCACAATACAAAAAGTCACTATTCACTTCACAATACAAAAAGTCAGTATTCAATTTTGAGGATATCTGACTGTTCACTTCTTACTACATGTTAGGTACTGCACAAAAGGGTTTATTTGTATCAGTTTAGCTAGTTTAAGAAGAAGGTGCTATTATTATACCCAAATTAAAGATGTGAAAACTGAGGTTAAACAAGGTTATGAATTTTGTTCAACATCACATGATTTGGTAAGTAGTAGATCTCAGAATTCAAAGCCCTGTTCTGTCTGACTCCATAGCCTGAGTATTCTTCTTGGTGTATAAGTTATCTCTAAGGAGTATAGAGTTATTTTCATTTTAATGATGGTGGATTAATTTACAAGGTTGACTTTCCTTTATAGATAGAGATACTATTTTTCCAGTTATTGTAATGATATATAGAAAATGAGTCCACTCAAAAAGAAGTCTGGAATAAACAATGTATGCAGTTAAGATATGCATGATGGTGGCCAGAGAGGTTGCCTACTCTAAATAATTGTATTTTCTGTGCCTCTCACATTCAGAAGGGAAATACTGAAAAAAAAAAAAAAGATTAGGAATGAAGTGCAGGTTTCAGAGAGGAATGAAGTATTTTCTCTGGAACTGGGGGGTAAGACTTTCCTATGGAAATTCCTTTTATTCTCTGGAAGCATGTCATTGAGTGAGTCAGAGGACCAGGTGTTAAGTGTTGAATGGCAGAAGAAGAGTTTGCTGCTGCCAGAGGCCCAGACAGAACAGTGGTTCTGCCACTTTTCCCAAGGCAGACTGGTTGACCTGGGAATTAACCACAGGCAGACCCGTAGGAGATAGCTAACAAAGTAGTATGATACAAAGCTGTGATGACATTAAAGTACATTTAGGAGTCACTCCAAGTCAAAGTGGACTGGAACCATAGCTCTGGAGTATGGCATTGGAAGTTCCACTGGGTCAGAATTTATCCCTTGGTTACTTAACAATAGGGTGGTCCAGAATGCTCTGGGGGTGGGAGTAGAGGCTAGCATGGTCAACAGGAGTGGCTTTGGGGACTTGCTTGCAGCAGGACCTACTTACCAAGGTATTTCAATATTTTAGCAGCAAGTGGATCAGACTGACTGACTGAATATCAGCCTTGGAGTCGTACCCACAGGCTTTGGAATCACAGTGGCCTGGGCTCTGCAATTTCTTGCTCTATAACCATAGACAAGGCAGTTAGCCTCTGAATCTCAGCATTTTTCCTCATATGAAATGAAAACAATTATTCCTTCCTTTGGGGAAGGACATGCATGAAGCAGCTAGACAGTGACGGGCACATCAGTAAGTGCTCACTGATTGCTAAGTTATGCTCTGAATCACTTTCTAAAACATTTCTGTGAATTATTTTCAGTTGACTCTTTTTCTGCAGCATAAATTGAAGTAAGGTTTTGCCAGTGAGGCCATTTCTTCAAGATGTCAATAACTAAAATTGACTATCTAGGACGCTAATTGATCTTACTGAAGATTGGTTATCTAGACCTCTTTCCTCCCTTTCCTTCTTCCCTCTCTCCTCTTCCGTTCTCTTTCCTTTCTTTAATATAAACTGACATATTTTTAACATTATTTTGTGCTGTGCTCTAGGTTCCTTGCTGAGGGAGATACAAAACTATTACACTAGTATAAGGAACTTATACCAGTTGCATTATCAAAATGAACTGGGTAATCATTGATATAACTGTAATTTACATATAGGGCCTATTAACTATGTGTATAGTAACTAGGATATTTACCATCAAAGGGGACTTCTTGATTAAACTGTACCTCTGTAAGAATATGACAATATTACACATGAGTAGAAAAAATTATCAAGGAATATTTTCATATATAAAGGGATAGCTCTGCCAGGAGCTGTCATTTAATATTTTCTATTCCTTGGTCTCTTTCCCCTGATGCTACTTGGTTTCTAAAAAAAAGGAAGCCCAAGAAGAACCTGGACATTAAGGAAATGCAAATTAAATAAAGAATATAAACAAGGCATTGCCATGTGCGTATTTAAGGAAGAGTGATGTCTTGCTCTATTTTTATCACAGAAATACCAGATCCCATAGTTGGCACATTTTAGGGGTACACAGACCCTGGAATGTTTTCTTGCCATTTTGTTGCAACTGAAATTGGAGTCAGAATTTTGATTCAAGCTCAGATGTGAAGACAACAGAAAGAGAGACTCCACATGGCATGAGAAAGCAGGGGAGGATGAAATCTAGATGATCTGAGAAGATGTGTCAAGATCACCTACTGTAAAACCAGAGAAACAGAAGTAGAAATTATGGATAAAAGGGCAGTGAACTTTTGAAAGGAAAATGGAGAAAAGAAAAATTTTCTTTTCTCTCCTTGTGTGGCTCTAATATTACATGAAATTTAAGGAGATAAATGCATTTTTTTTTGTAGCAGCTTTCCTTGGCAATTTATGGAACATCTGCCATATGTTGGGCACTGTTTTAAGCTAAGTACTTATGTATTATTACAATCAAATCCTTTCAACAGTCTTGTTGTGAGGTCTCTTTTATAATATCCCCATTTCATAGATGATGAAAAACTAGACTTTATAGGTGACGAAACTAAGTTTAGAAAGCTTAATTACTTTGCCTAAGAGCAGTCACTTGCTGAGCAATGGAGCCAGAATTTAAAACCTAAGCAGATTAACTGAAGAACAGAGCCCTTCACCACTTTGAGTGGCAATAGCACTAGGAGAACTTGGCTCTAGTCTGGCACTGCTCTAACTACTTGAGAAACCTTATTCAAATCCTTTTACTGGATGGAGTTCCCTACATCTGAAATATCTGGGTGGTTTGCCTACCAGGGTTATTGTGAAATTATAGATACCAAAGTGCTCTGAAAAAAGTGAATTGTTACCCAGGTAGAACATATCATAGTTGTTGCTTGAACTATTAATTTGTACAGGTTATCTCTTAGGGTGTGTGTCTGGCTCCTTCTCCAAAACCTACTCTTGCCCAGGAGGGTGAGTTCTGTGATGCATGTGTCTATTATACCTTTCCTCTGATCCCTGAGACATAACTGATGAGACCAAGGTACACACCTGGCCCAAGAAGGACTAATGAAATTCTTCCAGAAGCCTGGGATTGGACCTGAGTGGTTTTTGTTCTATCCAAGACATTTCATTAAAAAGAAATAGAAACTCTCAGAAATTGTAGGGTGGCTATCTTCTCTTGTATGAGCAGAAAAAAGAGGGAAAGATCGATCTGATAAGAAGAATAATGTAGCAGACATGCAGACAGAATCAGAGATGAAGGAGGGAGGATGAGAACTGTCAAGTTTCCTTGCCTTGCAGGGTCCTGGCCTTGAGTTCTGCCCTTGGAAGACACATTTTTAGTGGTTTTTTTTCAATTATTTTCACTTTTTGTTAAAAGCTAGCTCAATATGATTTGAAGCCAAATGAATTTGTAATAAAAAAAAAATGGTTTTGTTTTAGCAGATTAAATACTTTCTCTCTGCCTTTGGTGATAAAAATTTGATTTCCTTTGTGGGGTTTAGTTGCAGTCAAGTGACCTGAGCTCTCTCCTGGAACTTTGCATTTTGAGCAGTTATGCAAGGTTAGATACAATTTGCCATTAACAGCAACTTGATGACACCATTTTTCAGTATCTGACATCTAGGACCTTGTCCTGCTTTAGACCCTACTTTTTGTAAGGCCGGTTTCTTCAGGCCTCATCAGTTTTCTGAGGGACTTGATTTTTTTTCCTGATGAAGTTGAAGTCAGTTTCTCTTGCTTGCAACGAGGTGGTCTAATGCATAGAAATGTTGGTGCTAGAGTGGGGGTGCAAAAAAACGGACTTTAAGGATATGAGGATTGTTTTACATTAGCCTGTTTGAGCTGAGTTTTCCTGTCACTAGGAACCTTAACTGATATGATCAGTTAACTATATCTTGATCAATACTGTTCATGAAATAATCAATAACTGTAACAGAACCAGTCCTGCCCTTTTTTACCCTATATTTTTGGCTTCCATTATCCTCAGTTTTGGTTTTAAGAAACATATCACATTATGTCTCATTCAAAAATTCCTATCTCTTAGTCTGAAACTTCATAGAGACATCAGAAAGGAAATTAAAAGGACTATGCAGGCCGTCATGACTTTATATAGAAGATTATTCCTTAAACTAAAAAATACATTTTAGCTTTGTTCTCTGAGATTTTTAGATCATAGTTACATTAACTTTTATCAAGTACTGCATATGAAAAAGCTACAGAAGCAGTGGAATATATTTTAATGTACACCTAAAGTTGTCACCCACAGGTGTGGCCAACAATCAATAAAAATGACTGTGAGACACTAATACATAGTCTATTTCCATGTTCAGTATTTTACACAGGCAAGATTCATAGTCAAATAATCAGGAACTCTCTTTCCCTTTTTATAAACCTTCTCAGATTAAATTTCAGAAAGCTGCAGAAAGATAAGTTAACCTTGAAACAAAGATCATTATGTTCAGGGCTTGTTGAAGAATGTCATTCCTTCAGCAAATATTGCTGAGTCATTTATTCTTTGATAACTTAAAAAAAAAATTTTTTTTGCTGCCATTATAGCTTCTGTCTTTCTCAGACATAGTTTCTTTCTTTGGAATAACATGAGTTTTTACACCCATAAAATAAGAATCCAATTTAGCATCCCTACTGTCTGTCAGATTTTCTGTCTTCCCAAAAGACTTTGTTCACTTGATGATAACATTTGACTTTGTTCAGCTTTTATAGCTCAGCTTTTCTGACATATCAAGTAACTAATCTAGTACCATGGAGAAGACAAAAAATAACCATACCAATTACAAGTGTTTTTGAATACATTGTATTTCTTTCTGCATCCTACTAGGTCTGTGTATTTTTCCTCAAAAAAATCAATGTGATGTATTCTATGTGTGGTTTGAACAATCTTTTCTTTCCAGGAAACCTATATGCCATCAAATATTCATTTTTAACTTCTGGCAGGCTTCAACCTTAAAGTTAAATTTTATATCTTCTTCCTGCTTAGAATTTTGACTTGACTGTCATCCAAGCAACAGCTGCTAATACATGCTGAGTTCTTATTAAGAATTTTGTAATTGGTAGCGTTAAAATCTATGGGTTCTAACAATAGAAACTTCAAGACCAAAGAATCATCTTGCATATGGAGTGAAATATCACCTGTTAGAGTGGCCTAGTTTTGGAGGCAGAAATTTCCAAGACAGCTTCTAAGATATTTTATTCACTTGACTGGCAAACAAAGATTTGGGAGGTAAACATAGGTGAAAACGTACCACAGAAGTGTTTAAGCTGGACATTACGGGGCTGTGGACAGCCATGCATTTGTTGGATGACTGTTTGCAAGCTGATATCAGAGACAATACTTCTTTGGGATCAGTTGCGACCTTGACATCAGAGAGTCCTTTCGCCCAAGCTGATGAACCCACCAACCACAAGAATGAAAAGACTACAGTGACGATGAAGTCCTATAGAAACAAACAGAAAGATAAAACTGTGAAAAAAATGTGAATACTAGAAACAAGTCATTTAGTTCATACAACTATTTGTCATTTGGAAAATTCCAGGAGTGCATAGTATTGAAATGGGGAAAAGTTGAAAAACAAATAAAAGCAAGTTTTGTGATATTATATTTATATTTATATAAAAGAAATAATAATAGTAATATTGATTAAAGGCTTACTATATCCCAGGAATGATGTTAAGTACATATAACTCTCATCTAATTGCTCCAATATCCCAGTAAAGAGATTAGAATTATTATCCCACTTGCACATGGCAAAACTCAGGCAGAATGGTTGAGCAGCCTGTCTGAAATCCCTACAGATGATTAGTAATGGTGTCAGGATTCAAACCCCCAATTCCAGAACCCATGTTCTTAACCATCATGTTATGATGATTTCAAATATTTAGAGAGATTTGCTGATTGGTAAAGATTCCTGGATGGGAATATTTGTTCATTCTTCATTTATTCAACAAACCTATGCATTATCTATAGCATACTTACGACTGTGCTAAGTGGGAAACAATAATAGCTATAATTTTTTGAGTGTTTTATTAAGGGTGAGAGGTTTCATATGAAATTATCCTTAAAATATCATGTTAAATAGCATTTTAATGCCCATTTTAAAGATCAGAAAACTGAGGTCCAAAGATATCAGATAACACATGGAAAGTGGCAGAGCCAGAATTTAAATCCAGATCTGTCTGATGTAGAAAACCACCTGATATTAGTTCAGGGGAAAGAAACTCCTTTATTCACAGCAGACAAAATTACTATGATGTAAGGGGAAGAATATTCTAGAGAAACATCTCCAACTTTCTGATGATGGTGGGGAGATATTTCTCATATCCTCCTTCATGACTCAAAGGTGGCAGGGGGTAGGAGTCACTATCCAATACTTAAGCAGACCATGTTCTAATATAGGATAATTTTTCAGATTTACTCTATTTATGTTTGATTATTTTAAAAATGCTCCATCTTGCTTACCAAGAATATCAAAAGCATTGACCTGGAAAAGATAATATGAAATACATCTATGGAAACAGATTTCTTTTTTATTCTAAATGCTTAGCCCCTCAAGAAAAACTCATATGTGTTTCTTTCCCACCTGAGGCCATGCCATATCTAACCTGCTCTGGTTTGCCTTTGCTCATGTTGTGACTAAATGACTTTTCATCAAGATCCAAGAATCTACACTGAGGGAACTCATTCTCTAAAGATGTCATTGTGAATGACATCTGTTAGGTATGACTTTTGTGAATAATATATTAAAAAGTGCACTATTAAGAGTGGCTGAATCTTCTGAGCAACCAGTTTCTTCATCCAGGGCCTGTTGTAAATTATGTAACTCACTAGCTGACCTTTTCATGTTGGCTCTAAAAATTTAGGGCCAATTTATGATTTAGGCAAATTTAGGGCACTCAGGGTTTTTATTGCATGAGTATTCTAACCTTCTTCCTAACTTTGTTTTGTATACCCATCTTTTTTCTCCCTTGTCTTTCCTTATTTTTAGTTAATTCAATCTTGAGTTTCATATATCCTTGTGAGCCATCTTAAATTGTTTCTGGAATAAGGTGGAGATGTAAACAAATAAGCAAACACATATAAAACTACAGTTGATCCAACATCAATAAGAATATCTGGAATAAAAAGACTCAGATATTTGAGGGCAAGATGGCAAAGGAGTGAATGGAAGTCACACTGACCTCTTCCAAGAACCAATCTAGAATTACAACTACATTGTGGATAAATCACCTGGAACAAACAACTGAACAATAGCAAGAGAGGACCCTTGTAACCTCGGACAGACAGAGGAATCAACTTTGGCACAACCTGACTAGTAACGAGTGTGGTAGAGACTTGAAAAGAAGGGCGGGGTGCCCATGGGCAGCAGCGCCAGAGTGCTATTTAAATGGCCAGTTGGATCTCCCTGAGAAGAGTGGGGTCTAAACCATAAGTGAGGATCTCCAGCCTACAGCAGCAGAGCCCCAAAAGTAAACAGATAATAGCCAGCTACAAAAGTGGCAGGGTTGTTCTCTGCCAGAGATGGGCAGCTGGAGATGCAAAGAGCTGTTTAAAGGGCCAACACATACATTTTTATTTCCAGCCACATACCCTGGGGCCTGGCAAAGGCAGGGGCAGACTGGGCTAGAGATGCCTGAGAAAAAACTGGGGAGGTGACTTTGGGGAGAGAATAGCTGGCGAGATCCCAGTGCTGACTCATCCCGCATATGGCAGCAGCCATTGTGCTCAAACAGACCACTCCCGTGAGTGGCAGCAGCATGAGAGGAAACAATAGCCCAGCCCCCAGGAGGCTCTGCCCTGGCCTGGTTGTGCTTAAGTCTAACTGCTGAGTATAGCATGGCAGCCAGAGATAGTAGATCCCTGGCTGAAGGGGGTGCAGAATGGTCTAGAGATATTTGAGGAGACTCTGGAGACAGAGGCTTTGGGGAGAGAACAGAGAGAGTAGCCAGTGGCATCCTGGTGCTGACTCCTCCCCCATATAGCAGCAGCCATCTTGCTGAGGCAGACCACTGCCCTGAACAGCAGCAAAATGAGAGGACACAGTAGCCCTGGCCCCAGGAGGGACTCTGCACAGCCCTGGGGGGCCAAAGCCTGAATACTGAGTGCAGAGTGATTAGATTAACAACTGAAGGAGACAGCCACAAACAGTAGATCCCTGGAAGTCTCGAACACACTGCCTACGGCCAGACAGAGACAACATCTGACATCATCAGAGGCAGAGCCAGAAAGCAAAAACAGCATTCTCTTGCCATAGAAATTTACACCACAAAGTCAGGAAGTCAAGACAGATCAATTTAAGAAGCAGAAGCAAAAAAGGAGTCTCACAAATAATGGGAAGAAAACAGAAACACCCCTCCCCCCAAAATCAAACAGGAATGAGGAATCCCCACAAAGAGAACTGAATGAAGTAGAGGCAAGTAAACTGTCAGATACTGATTTTAAAACAACAGTTCTAAGGAAGCTCAATGAGCTCAGTGAGATCGGAGAGAATTACAAAAACTATAGGGAAACTATGAACAACTTACTGCAAACTATATCAGCATGAAAAAGGACATAGAAACTATCAAAAAGAGGCAAAAGGAAATGAATAATACAATTTCTGAATTGAAGAACACAGTAGAAGGAATCAAAATAAGGTTAGATGAAACAGAGGGTCGAATCAACGAGCTGGAGGATAAGGTAGAAAAATTTCCCAGAAAGAGCAAGAAAATAAAAAAAAGTCTCAAAAAGAATGAAGAGGTGTTTAGGGAAATTCAGGACAACCTGAAACATAATAATATCTGTATAATGAAGACACCAGAAGTAGAAGAGAAGGAAAGGATAGAGAACCTGTTTGAAAAAGTCATGACGGAAAACTTCCCTCATTGGAGGAGAGAAAAAGTCAGACAAGTCCAGGAAGCACAGAGGGTCCCATTCAAGAGGAACCCAATGAGGCCCACTCCAAGTCACATCATCATGAAAATGGCAAATATCAAAGACAGAGAATCCTAAAGGCAGCAAGGGAGAAACAGGTAGTAACATACAAGGGAGCCCCGATATGGCTAGGAGCTGACTTCTCAACAGAAACACTACAAGTCAGAAGGGGATGGCAAGAAATATTCCAAGTAATGAAAAGCAAAGACCTGCAACCAAGACTGCTCTACCAAGCAAAACTCTCAATTAAAATGGAGGATGAAATAAGGAGTTTCCCAGACAAAAGAAGGATAAAAGAATAGACCTCCACCAAATCAGCATGAAAGATATGCTAAATGGACTGCTTAAGAAGATGATAAAAAAAGAGTAGGAAAGAGAGGAGCACAGGTAAAAACAGTAAAATGAATAAGTACTTATCAGTATAACTTTAAATGTAAATGGATTAAATGCTCCAATCAGAAGACATAGGGTTGCTGGATGGATAAGAAAACATTACCTGCACATATGCACCTCCAAGAGACCCACCTCAGAACAAAGAACCTACACAAACTGAAAGTAAAGGGATGGAAAAATATATTCCAAGCAAATGGACAGAAAAAAAAAGCCAGGGTAGCAATAGTTATATCAGATGAAATAGATTTCAAAACAAAGGCCATAAAAAGAGACCCAGAAGGACACTTCATAATACTCAAAGGAAGAATCCATCAAGAAGACATAAACATTGTAAACCTAGATGTACTCAACATAGGAGCACCCCAATATATAAGGAAAGTCTAAGAGGACTTCAAGAAAGATATAGAAAGCAACACACTAGTATAGGGGATTTTAGCACCCCACTGTCAACAACAGGTAGATCTTCCAAACACAATATCAGCAAGGATACTGTGGAACCCAATGACACATTAGATCAAATGGCCTTAACTGACATATATAGACCCTTTTATCTCAAAGAAGCTAAATACACATTCTTTTCAAATGCACATGGAACATTTTCAAAGATAGACCACATGATAAGACACAAAACAAGCCTCAACAAATTCAGGAAAATCAAAATCATAAGAAGCATTTTCTCAGATCAAAAGGGTTTGGAACTAGACACTAACCTCAAGGAAAAAATTCAAAAATATTCAAACTCATGGAGACAAAATAGCAAGTTATTAAACAATGAATGGCTCAATAATGATCAAAGAAGAAATCAGAAAGTTTCTGGAAACAAATGAAAATGAACACACAACAGTCCGAAGCCTATGGTTCACAGTGAAGGCAGTTCTGAGAGGGAAGTTCATAGCCATACAGGCCTACTTCAAAAAGAGAAACATTTCAAATAAACAACTTAACCGTACATCTTCAGGAACTGGAGAAACTACAACAAACAAAGCCCAGAGTGAGTAGAAGGAAGGAAATAATCAACATCAAACATAACTGAATGACATAGAGACCAAAGGAACAATTGAAAGGATCACTAAATCCAGGAGCTGGTCCTTTGAAAAGATAGACAAAATCGACATCTTTAAGCAGACTCATTCAGAAAAAAATGGAGAGGACCCAAATAAATCAGAAACGAAGGAGGAGAAATAACAACTGATACCACAGAAATACAGAGGATTGTTAGAAATTACTTTGAACAATTTTATGCCAAGAAATTTGAAAATGGGTGAAATGGACAAGTTTCTAGAAAAACATTACCTTCCAACATTGAATGAAGAAGTTGCAGAAAGCCTGAACAGACTGATAACAGTTGGTGAAATTGAAGCAGTAATCAAAAAACTCCCAGCACACAAAAGTGCTGGATCAGACAGTTTCACAAAAGAATTTGATGAAACATTTAAGAGCTAACCTCTGTCCTTCTCAGACCATTCCAAAAAAATCCAAGAAGAGGGAAGACTCCCAGACTCTTTTTATGGAACAGCATCTTCCTAATCCCAAAACCAGATAAAGACATAACAAAGAATGAAAACTACAGGCCAATATTGCTGATGAACATAGACGCCAAAATCCTCAACAACATATTGGCAAACCACATCCAGCAATACATTAAAAAGATCATCCACCATGATCAAGTGGGATTCATCCCAAGGATGTAAGGGTGGTTCAATATTCACAAATCAATAAATATAATACATCACACAAACAAAAGGAAAGACCAAAATCACATGATCATCTCAATAGATGTGGAAAAAGCATTTGATAAGGTACAGCACTCATTTGTGATAAAAACACTCAGCAAAGTGGGAGTAAAGGGGGTAAAGCTCAACATCATAAAGGCCATATCTGAAAAACCTACAGCCAACCTCATATTCAATGGGAAAAAACTAAAAGCTTTCCCACTAAGATCAGGAACAAGACATGCTTGTCTGCTTTCACTACTTCTATTCAACATAGTATTAGAAGTCCTAGCCACACCACTCAGAAAAAAAAGAAATAAAAGGCATCCAATTTGGAAAGGAGGAAGTAAAACTGTCATTGTTTGTAGATGACATGATAGTGTACATAGAAAACCCCATAGACTCCTCCTAAATCTACTCGACCTAATAAGTGAATTTGGCAAAACAGCAGGATACAAAGTCAATATTCAGCAATGGGAGGCATTTTTGTACACCAACAATGAAATACCAGCATCAGAAATCAGGTAAAAAATCCCATTGCTGTAGCATAAAGAAAAATAAAGTACCTAGGAATAAACTTACCCAAAGATATAAAAGATCTGTATTCAGAAAACTACACAATAGCGATGTAATTAAGGAAGACACAAATAAATGGAAGCATATATCATGTCCATGGATTGGAAGAATTAACATCATCAAAATGCCCATACTACCCAAAGCAATTTCTAGATTCAATGCAAACCCTATATAAAAACCAATGATGTATTTCTCAGATATAGAACAAACATTTCAAAAATTTATGTGAAATCATAAATGACCCCGAATAGCTGCAGCAATTTTGAGAAAGAAGAAAAAAGTAGGAGGGATCACAATACATGACATCAAACTATATTACAAGGCCACTGTAATCAAGACAGTCTGGTACTGGCGTAAGAACAGACACATAGACCAATGGAACAGAATAAAGATCCCAGAAATAAAGCCATATTTCTATGGTCAATTAATATTCAACAAAAGGGGCAAAAGCTTAAAATGGAGTAAAAAGAGCCTCTTCAACAAATAGTGTTGAGAGATCAGGACAGCCACGTGCAAAAAATTGAAATTCGACTACCAAGTTACACCATACACAAAAATAAACTTGAGATGGACAAAAGACTTAAATATAAGCCATGACACCATAAAAGTCCTAGAAGAGAACATATGCAGGAAACTCTCAGATATTCCAGGCAGCAGTATTTTCACTGCTATGTCCCCGAGAGCAATGGACGTAAAGGAAAGAATAAACAAATGGGACTTCATCAATACTAGGAGCCTTTGCATGGCTAAAGAAAAACACAGCAAAATGAAAAGGGAATCAACCATATGGGAAAATGCATTTGCCAATGATATCTCAGACAGGGGTTTGATCTCTAAAATTATATATCTATATATAGAACTCACTTGATTCCATTCCAGGAAGACAAACAATTCAATTAAAAAATGGGCAAAGGACCTGAACAGACATTTCTCCAAGGAGGACATACACAGGGCTCAGAGACATATGAAAGGATGCTCATCATCACTAGCCATCAGAGAAATGCAAATTAAAACCACAATGAGATACCACTTTACATCGGTCAGAATGGCCATCATAAACAAATCCACAAACAACAAGTGCTGGGGAGGTTGTGGAGAAAAGGGAACCCTAGTGCACTGTTGGTGGGAATGCAGACTGCTGCAGACATTGTGGAAAACAATGTGGAATTTCCTCAAAAGGCTAAAAATGGAACTACCTTTTGACCCAGCAATTCCACTGCTAGGATTATACCCTAAGAATCTCAAAACACCAATTCAAAAGAACCTATGCATCCCAATGTTCTTGTCACACAATTTACAATAGCCAAGTGCCGGAAGCAACCTAAGTGCCTATCAATAAATGAGTGAATTCAAAAACTATGGTACATTTACACAATGGAATACTATGCAGCAGAAAAAAAGAAAGAGCTACTATTCTTCACAACAGCATGGATGGAACTGGAGAGCATTATGCCAAGTGAAATAAGCCAGGAGGTGAAAGACAAATATCATATGATCTCACCTCTAAGTAGAATCTAATCAACAAAATAAACAAGCAAGAAAAACATAACTAGCAACATTGAAAGAAAAAACAAACCAATAGTAATGAGAGAGAAGGAGGGAGATGGGTACAGGGAAAAGAAGGGAAGTGTCAAATCAAGGAACATGTGTAAAGGACCCATTGACAAAGCCACAGTGGGGAAGGATTGAGGGTGGGAATTGGGGGTGGGTCTGGCATGGGAAAGTGGTGGCAGGAAAATGGAGACAAATGTATTTGAACCATAAAATAAAGTAAAAAAAGACTCATATTTGAATTTGAATTAGAAATTGGAGAAATGCTTACAAATAAATAAGCCAGGTTGACTGTGGCAAATGCAACATTCTGTTAATATTCAGTTTAGTACCTGTTTTATTCATTCATTTAAAAAGTATTTTTTTTTTGCATATTATGCCAGGTATTGTGTGCAAATTATGGAATCTGATTTCTTGGTATTAAATATTGTTAGGGGCCATAGATACCTATAATCAAACTATGAGACTGTAGCTGTCTTTATACTCAAAATCTGAAATAGTATAGTTAAAAGGCCATTAGGAAGGGAAACTTGAGGAAAAAAAATCATGTGAAAACCTCTCACTTGAAAATTGGTGAAAATAATATCAAAACTTTTAGTCTTGGTAAAATAATAATTTGTTGAGCATGTATGTGCAGAGTATCATTCTGAATTTGCATGTATTAACTCAATTAATCCTGACAACATCACTGTGAAATAGGTGTTAATCTTGTCCTCATTTTACAGTTGAGAACACTGAATCATGAAAGAGGTTAAAAAAAATTGCTCAGAATCATGACTTAGGTAAGTGAGGGAATCAGGACTGTAAGCCTGGCTGTCTGTTTCCAGAATTTATGAGCTTGACTATTTTCTACTGTCTCTCCTGTCTGCTGTAAGAAATTTTGATCTTATTTAAATCAAGTACGCTAAAAAAGATAAAAAGTTGACCTTGAGGTCCTGCTTAATTTAAGTATGACAAAATAATAACAAATCACTTTTCATAAGTAAACCTCATGATTGAAGTGAAGAAACTATGTCTCTGGAGTAAATATGTTATTTTGGCGTGTTAACTCAACCTTTTAGCCGTTAGTACCATTTTGTAAAGAAAGATCAGCACAAGGTAACTCTCCTGTAAGTTAAAATTTCAGCTTGCTATCAGGTATCAGGGGTTGAATCCTGACTTTGCTACTTATTAGCTGTGTATCCTTAGGCAATTTGCTTGGCTCTTGAAGCCTCAGGTTAGCTCTCTGTAGATTAGGATAATAACAGAGTCTGTCTCAGAGGGTGGTTGTGAGGAGTGACAAAACAAATTTGCTTGCTTCTTTTTCCTAATTAGCTCTCAGCTCCCTGAGGACAGGAACTCATCTACCTTGCTTATTGCTGGGTCTTAGCAGAATAAGAGCCATTAACATTTGTTGATCGAGAAAATACATGCAAGAAAATGGTCCCAATTTTGTTAAAACATTTATATTTATGTAGACGAAATTGTATAAGAGTTTACCACCTGGTACTGATAAGATTAGAGGTGATTTTTTTTTTTTAATTTTATATAACCTTGTATATTTTTAAACATATTTTATAATTAAACCAAATAAAAACAATGTGGCAAGTGATGAGGACACTAATTGGTTATATCAATGGCTCTCCCAGACAGAAACTTCAGATGGTCCTGTTTGTCCTTACTACAACATGAGTATTTATAATTAGAATAAATTATAAATGTCATTAAAATTGAGAGTTTTTACATTGAAGGGTTTCAAAAAGTAGCCTAAAGCCAAGTTTTCTATAACTATGGAAAGTGTGAACATGGGGAGACTATGTCAAAAATTCTAGATAACACATATGTTAGCCTGGACTTTTCTAGTTTTTGGCTTTGGGTGTCAGGCTGAGTCTAATGCTCCTTGCAAGGATTGAGACAGTGAGACAGGAGCCAATCCCCAACCTCACTTCTCTCCCATCCTTTATCCCCTGGGGAGGCTCCCAGTGTCCAGTGATGTGATCCACCTAGGTCACCTCCGGGGCACAGAGAAAGGGGTGGGGGCAGTGTCCATCAGAAGCTGTCATGAACTAATGGTGTAAAGTCTGTCATAGCAGCAGCAGCTGCCACCCACATTTACTGAGCACTTCTTCTGTGCCAGGCCTCTGCTCAGCACTTACAGACATCATTAACCTCACAGCATGGGTACTTACCGTTAGCCTTGCTTTTCTTATGAGGAAATTGAAGCATAGTCAGAGGAAATGCTTTACTTATAATTAATGCGTGACTTGACTACTGTAGTGTATCATGAGCTTTATGAAAAGCTGGGGGAAAAGACGCTTTTTGGTATATCCTATGTGGATAATTATCTTAGTTAATGTTCTCTAAGTTTTAGTCATTTTGGTACTACCAAAACAATTTTGATGGAATCTGCGTATCTCTTGTTATCATTTGATATTTAATTTAAAGCAATCACCCCTTTTTAAAACATAAATATGGTCATCCCAGAAGGAAATCATACATGTACTATAAATGCTAAATCATACAGCTTGAGAAAGATGGAAGAAAACTGCAAACATAAATGTTATACAGTAAAAACAAAATACCTTAAATTATAGCTGGCAATGTTTGCAAAAGGATTTAGAGCTAGTGATCTTCTTTAAAAGAGGAATTAAGTAGTGTTAGAGGCACTTTGTAAAGTATATGATTATCTAACCATTATACTGTACACCTGAAACTAATACAAAATAATATTGAATATAAACAGTAATTGAAAAATATTTTAAAATTTTCAGAAAAAAGGAATGTTAGAGGGATATTAAACAAATACTGGCATAACTTAATCAGAAAGTTTGAAGTTAAATTGGATGTGGAATAATTTTCTCACTCATGTTTTTTAATGCCCTGTTAATGGTCCCTGTAAGTGACTCTTCTGATAGTGCAGGCAGCAGTCTAGTTGTTTACAAATACTACCCCTTGTCTATCAAACAGAGATAGACTGTGCATGGAAGAAACCCAAGACATAAATTTATAATATTTGCTGTTGGGAACCATCCTGCCTGGTTTCAGGGACTGTAGCCTCGCCAACAGGTAAGAGGGGCCCGAGGCTGGAGCTGAGCAAGGAGGCCTTGGGAAAATAGGCCATTGAGGAGACAAAATCTGTCCCCATGGCAGGGGCACAGCCCCTGCCTCCCTCACATCACTCTGCTTGGCCCCCGGAAGACGACTGGTTAGTCAATGATGGGTTAGGCCCCTCGATGTCAGGAGAAACCTAAGACAGGCACAGTTGCATGGGGGCCATCAAGGAAGGACTTGGAGGACATGGAGAAGGGGCAAAAGACCCTCATCCCTCAGATTTTTCATGGCTGGGAGTCCTCATTTCATCTGAAAGAAATCCATCTCTTGGCTGCTCTGCCTGCTGCCTGACCGGGTCAATGAAACAATACTAAAGGCAGGTACAGCCCTAAACTGGATCAGGCTGTTCCTGGAGATAATTAGGCCTGGAAAAGGAATGCATTAAATCCTATGAAACTTACTTTGCTAAGAATGCCTGTGAGTTAATGAGTACTGATGTTTGAGGTCCATCATAGAATGTGATCAGTTTCCCAGGTTTCAGGGCCAAATGGGAGCCACCCTGTTTACCAGACCTTGACTTGAGGCAAATCTCTGTGTTCCTTCAATTGTTATCTATGTTCTCTATCTGTTTTCTGTAAACATAGCCTTTAGACATTGATTGATAAGCTTTGCTGTATATCCCTGTGCATATCCTTCTCAATAAAAGCCCCTTCAAGAGCAGGGCTCAGGGCATTCTCCACTCCAGGGAATCGCCACCCTCTTCCTGGCAGACCGAGAAGTGTCTGGAATGACTTATTTTATTTTCCTCCATCTGTGGAGACCCAGGGGAACTCTGCATGGGATGCAGTACTCCACTCCCACCCCCACTCCCCCCACCCCCGCTGCCACCAACATATCAATTTGCTGCTAAGCTATCGTGGTGCATAGCTTAACTTTTTGAAGATAACTTCCGGGAGCTTTGCTTGTGTTATTTACTCCCACAGAGTGGAAAGGCTACAATTTGGAAGGTGCTTTGATTTTTAAAAAAAAAAAAACTCTCACACTTGGGATCTCCATAAAACGCCAAGAAGTAGCTAGAGGAAGCATTATTAGTCTTATATTACAGATCGGGAAACTGAGGCCAAGTGGGCTAAGTGATTTGCCCATGGTTCATTAAGTGGTTTATAAAATGTGCTCTGAACTATTGGTCTCACTCTGTACCGAAAGAATATTGACACACTATCCGGTTGTGTTTCTGCCATATGTTGTTAGGTAACTGTTCGATGATCCAAGAAAATGCTTCTGGGGAGGGAACAGCTTGGCTTATAGCTGGCTGGGTGCTTTGTTTCCATTTCATTGTTGGGTGTGTTTTGTTGTCTTCATTTCTCCTAACTTACTGTCAGCAAACTCATTTTTACTAGAATGTAATTTAATATATTAAAGATGCTTTTCCTGGATTATTCTGAAGTATACAGAGGGAGTCATCGTTGGTGACAGAAAACTTAATATTTCAGAACCAGGTAAACCTGTCTCCATTTCTGCCTGGTAGTGGAACACTGCACTTCTACTGGCTAGCAGGGAACACAGCAAAGTTCCCATTTCTATTAGCAAATATTCCCAGTGTTTCAATGCCAATGACTTTGTTATCAGTTTTCTTTACTGGATGGCTTTGCACTTTTTTCTGCAACTGACACCTACACAGAGAGCCTACAACAGGAACTGGGCAGTCCAACCAGTCACCCTCAACCCTCAGTTCATTTTGATATGTCAGCTTTCAGGAATCCTAGCAGAAATTATGAATTAGAAAACAAAGAAATCCAATAGCAAGACAGAGAGGTTCATCTCAAAGCTTTGGACTGCTTTGGAAGAGAGGAGAGCTAAGCAGTGGCTGGATGGAATAACTTTCTGTCCACCCACATGTTTATTTTATTACTTCATTTAAAGGACTAATAATATTGACATCTGAATTCTGCAAAATGGTGACAGTTTTTAACACATGATTGCAGAAAATTATTTGATGTTTACAGTAACCATATTAGGGTGAAGATAATTATACCCATTTCACAGACTTAGGGAAGTTAAGTAACATATCCCAGTTGTCAACAAGTGACTGAGAGTTGAATTCAGGACACTGGCTTCATGTTCAGTGAGTGGTTTTCCAATATGCCCAGGTTTTCTGAAGTTGGGGTCAACTACCATTGTGGGAACACAGGCATGGCAATAGAAAACATTGAGCTACACAGGAAGAAAAACATTCTCTCTCACAATTCTTTCAATCCAGTAGTAAAGGAGAGAAAGTCTCAGCTGGGTGCTAATCTGTCTCTAACACCTATTTAACATCTATTTATTTCTGCCCCCCACCCCAAAAAAGCCTCCAGGCTCAGGTAAAATACAGTACTTTTTATTTTCCATTGATTCATTTCTATGTTTATGTTTTAAGTATTTCAAATAATGCCGGATTTCTATAACCAGTAATGGTACAGGATTTTCTTCAAAAATGCATTTTATTGAAGTTTAAGAAAACAATTTAATTTAAAGGACAATAGTAAATAACTCATGGCCCATGTGACAGATGCGGGACAGAGAATGCCTGCAGCTTGGAAAGGGCTGCATGGTTCCCATGGAGTGAAACACTGAGTCTCTGACCCAGTGCTGTCTAGTAGAAATGGAACGCAAGGCAGATCCAAGAAATTACATATGTAATTTAAGTTTTATGGTAGCCATATTTAGAAAAAGAAAAAATAAACTGGTATAATTAATTATATTAATACATTATATGTATTTCTATAAAACCCAATCTATAAAATATCATTTTATAAAATTATTAATAATTTATTTTACTTTTTGTACTAGCCTCTGAAATCTAGTGTGTATTTTACTTGCAGCACATCTTCAATCATATCAGCCACACTTCAAGTGTCCAATGCCGCTATTGTTACCCTATTGGACAATGTAGCTCTAATCCACAATTAACACATGGAAGTACATTTATGGGGTCTATTCAGAAGGTATCCAGCCATGTAATATGAAAAATAGATACATTTATTGAAGAAGATACAAGATACAAGAAACATTGTACATGGGACAATCATGTCTCAGTCCCCTTCAAAGTAGGCAGCTTAGGACCTCATACAGTTCCCCCAATTGCCAGCAGCTGCCCTGTCATATTTTCCTGAATCTCACTGACAGTTTGAAATCTCTTCCTTTTTAAAGGTGACTTTAGTTTTGGGAAAAGCCAGAAGTCACAGGGTGCCAAATCTGGGCTCTAGGGGGCTAAGTTACCTGGGTGATTTGATGTTTCACCAAAAACTCTGCACAAGACTTGGTGCATGAGCAGGTGTGTGGTTGTGATGAAGCTACCAATTTCCAGTTGCCCATAGCTGCGACTTTCTGAGTCATCTGATTAGTTTTTGCAGTGGAATGTTCAAGCTTAACACAAATTTTATGCACATCCATTGCTCTGCTTGCTCAGTTATTTTGATTGCAATGGCCACATGGTACATATGCTCACTCAATGGCACCTACCACCCCCACTGACTAGTACAGTGAAGTTGTCGTTGTTCACACATACACATTCCAGTCCACTCTCCTTGGCTGCCAGGTTATATCAATGTTGCACAAACTGTTCGTGCTATATTAACAATGGCTGTACTTTTTCCGGACAGACCTTCGTATATGCAAGGTCAAAGGAGAGTGATACTCTTTCTCCTGTTTTTGCTCTTTGATGCCACAATTTCTCTTTGTGTTTGAGTCCAAGGTGGCCCTCATAGCCTTCCCTCAGCTTAACTTTTATAAAGCCAGCCTGCCTTTCCCATCCCTCCTGGCCTGATATGGCAGCCCAATGCATCACTCCAGTGGAGGTCTGAAGGCAGATCAGTGTTAACAAAGGAATGCTTTCTCTTCCTTTGCAGAGCCCAAGAGACGAGATGGGCTCTGCATTTCAGGCTAGACGCAGGGTGAAAGTCTTACTTGACCCCTCTATTCCCAGGACCTGTGCCAGGATGGTTGGCTGGTCAAATCGGATGAAATATGCTGTCCCTTTTACCGATGGGATAAATTACTTAACTCCAGCTTGAAAGAGGCAGAGCTAGGATCTGGACTCAAGAAGTTTGGCTCCAGAATCTGTTTTCTTAATCTATTATAGAAAGCACTCTATTCCTTCCAGGGGCCCATGATTTTATTAGCTCATAATAAAAATTAAGTTGCAATATCAATATTTATGGATATCACTTATGGAGCAGTTGCTGTGTCTCAGACATTGTGTGACATACATTTCTCATTTAATTTTCATAATAACACTTTGAGGTGGCTATTATTGACCTCACTTTATAGATGAGAAAATCAAGGTTCAGAAAGATTGGGTTGCTGGAATTCTCAGAGTCACTAGGTGGTTAAGCTTGCAGAAGTTAAATAAGTAGAGGAATTGGGTACCGAACTCAGGTCTGTTTGACTACAAATCTCACTGATTTCTTTATTTGTCCATCATTATGTCTCTTTCCCAGTCATTCATTCAGTACTTATTATCTTTCCATTATAGACTGGGTACTATTCTAAAAATGGGGTAGGTGCAGGGGGATATCAACCAAAGAGGATTTGTTTTTACTTCTCAGGTGGTTTATATCTTTCCTTTTGCTGCACTGTCTGGGTTGTTTTGTGTTATTATTCTACATACACTACAGTTGCACTGTCAATTAATCAAGATTTTGTAAAAAGATGCAGAGGATGCTACTGCTCTTCTGTTACAAGTCTGGTAATACTCAGTCATCTTGTGTCATACCTGAAGAATCTGGCTTATGCTTAAGAATGAATAAGATTTCATTTCTTTTTCTCTTTAGTCAAATTTGATTGTGATTTACATACTGCATTTTCTCTTTTTGAGTTTGTTCCTAGAGAAATTTATCAATAGATTTGTAGTTGCTCAGCTGTGGACCTGAGGCTTCCGGTTTCTTGTTTTTAACTTTTCTTATGAAAATAAAACTTTAAAAATGATCTTCTGCAGCTCTTCCTTTGGTTCATAGACAATGGGTTTCACATTATTGGTGCAAGAGGTGGGTATTCATGGTTGGTTGGACATTTCAGAATGAATGCAAAGTCTTCATTAGTTTGCCACAATGTAATTATAAATCATATTTTTAAAACATTTCCTTACAATTTGATTCAATTTACAATTGGTCCTGCCTAACCTTTACATTACAAATAGCACAAACCTTTAAAACATGGTATGACATTAGAAAATTAATAACTGTTCAAAAGAAATTAATAGTAATAGTAGCAGTGTTACCAATAACGGCTGTTATTGATTCAGTGTTTCCTATGAGCCAGATACTATGCTAAGACCTTTACATACATTGTTCCACTTAACCTTCAACAAGAATTTGTGAGGTAGATTTTATTATACATAGAGTTTTAGAAGAGAAGGTATTACATAATGGTTGTCTACAGTCTTTACAATCAGGCAGCCTTGGGCTCACATCTCTATTCTTATCATCTAGCTCTTAGATCCTATTAAGCCCCTATTTAAAAAAGGGGTGATAGTGACAAATTTTCACAGGATTTTTGCCAAGGATAAATGAGTTAATTCAATAAAAGGCTTAGCCTGACACATAATAAGCCCTCAATAAAATTTCACATACACAATTTTTTATATAAAAATAGAATATACAACAGAATAGAAGCATATATTGACATTATTCAGTGGACTTTGATGGTCAAACAAATCAGGCAGGTTCATTCATTGATTCATATCTCTAGTAAAATTCAACTAGGTTCCAGATCTTAGGAATATAGCAGTCAGTAAAAGCAGAAATGGTCCCAGTATTCATTCTATTGGAGGAGAGAAACCTTACTCAAGTAATCACAGAAGTGTGTAACTGAAAATGGTGATAGTGGCTTTGCAGGAGGAGGATTTGGTGTTTTGAAAACAAACAAAATGTGTGTGAGCACCGGTGAGTCTAGGGAGACAGGAAATTGCACAGATCAGGATTCATCCAGGATCCTTTTGGATTTGTCCCTTGGGTGGTTTTCAAAGGAGACTCATCTTGAATATTAATCTTCCATATAATAGCTTACCTGGAAGGTCTAAGAATTGGCATCTAAAGGAAGTTTGGTTTTCTCTCTACTACCTGCTTCCAACAAGGATGCTTGTTGACCTTGGTCAGGACCAAAAAGATTCACTGGGCAGAAGTTGTTGTTAGCAGAAGGAAGTGCAAGGAGGGAAAGACTGCTTGTCTCCTGGGAAGATTGGTGGCTCTTGTGTCTGTTGAGGCTATCAGCTACCTGAACTTGCATACCTGTAACCCTCTTCTCTTAGAAAGTGAAACAATAAAGTAAAGAGGCAAGGAGTAAAAAAGTCTGGGTGGATCTGTTTATATTTCAAATGTTGGCAGAAAAGTATTCCTGTCTTTCTGAACCCTTGAACTCTGGAAGCTTGTAAGCCTAGAGAAACAACGAGTGTTGTTCAGTGTTTTCAGGTGAATTCTTAGCTTATGCAGAAAACAGCACTCTTTCCAAGTAATTGGTTATTGGTTTGACACATCCACCACTAATTACAGAAACAAGTAAAGATACCCAAGTCCTAGACCAGAAATGAGGCAACTGTTGAAACCAGTTTAGGTGTCTTAAAGATAACTGGGGGAAAATTGCATTTATAGAGTGAGTCAAGGATGAATCTTGAAATTTGAAGATGCTTATTGAAAATATCAATCTTTTTTTATTTTTATGTATTTGTTAGCATATTTTGGAGGCTGCTATTGAATCAACTAGATGAAAATGCTAAAATTTAGACTATTAACCACCAACTCTGTCTACCTGACATGAAACAGTGGGACATTGTAAACAGAGTAAACATGGAAAATACCAGCTGTCAGGCAGTGTACAAATGAGACAACTGTAGGAAGTGTGGCCCATAGCGGACATGGCAAGAGCCTCAAAGCCATAAACAGACAGATTTGCCCTTCACCTTTCACATGTATCCTGGGCTACAATGTTTTCTCATCATGTGAACAAAATTACTCCATGACAGTTTTTTATACATATAAAACTTGGGAGTTAGAGTATGAGGGGAGACACCCCCCAAAACCCTGGAATTTATTTATTAAAAAATTGTGTATTTGTTCTTACATGTTTAAACTTTAGTCACCTTCAAAGTACTCTCCATTCGATGCAATATACCTATCAAGAATTTTTTCCGCTGCTCAAAAGAGTTTTTGAACTTGTTGATTTTGATGCTTTTTAGTGCTTCTCCCATTTATTGTTTCATTTCTTCCACATTGGCAAAATATTTCCCTTTGAGGGCTTTCTTCATCCAGAAAAACAAAAAATATCACTCAGGGAGAGATCGGGTGAATAGGGAGTTTGGGGCACGGGGATCATGCCGTTTTTGTCAAAAACTGCTGAACACTCAGCACAGTGTGGGCAGGTGCTCTTGTAAATCACCATCATGAAATGGTTAAACACAGTGGGTCTTCAAAAAAATTCACTGAAGCCGAATGTACCTTCTCACAACAACACTAGCTGGTACTCTGATACAGATGGGTTCCTAGAACACTCTGGGGGAAGCCTATACTACAAGGGGCCTGCCATCCAGAAGATAATTCCACTTTTTTGGGTCCTCCCTGGAATATGTGATATAACACATACACACAAATGCACACACACACTTTTTAAGAAAGAGATAACACACAGCTACCTTTTTCTTCCATACAATGGCAAATGGTAAAGCCATGGATAATTAAAATATTAGATAATCCAAAGTCATCCCTTAATTTGTACAAATATTTTTAGGTTGTCCACACCACCAATTTATATTTAAAAATTGATGTAAAATCATTTCAAGTAAGCTACACTGGCAAATTTTGACTCAGAAAATACCAGCAGGCCTTTCAGATGCCACCTTCTGAACCTTGCTCTGTGCTCTCTGGCCATCAACTTCCCTGAAAATGAAAAAAAAAAAAAAAAAAGATGTACACATTCTTCCTCTAGAGTTACATAATCTTAGAGTGGGAAGGAACTGCCAAGATAAGTCCAGGCTGTCAAATACTCCTTCAAAAGCATAATTCTGTTAACTTACTATTCTACACTGCTGATTACCTCACAGATAGGACTGGGAAGAGTTGATATGCATGGCTGGAAATAATCCAATAGAACAAAATTCATCATGGATTTAAAAATTCTCTATTCTTCACTCTTCTCATCTATAACAAGAAACAGGACTGCTTAACTTACAGGATTGCTGTGAAAGTTAAATTTAAATAAAAATGTTAAGCATGGAGACTGGAATTTTTAAGCTGTTGAATTAATGGTTGGGACGATGATGGTGATGAATTTTCAAGTGGCATGGCTTGATTTTCTCATGATCAATGATGTTTGACCATAAATTCAGCTGCAATGACTTAATCTTTTTTCAGTCTTTATTCTGATATCTTTTGAAAATAGATTCATCTGCTGAGGTTAAATTCATATGGCCAAAATTTTGTTAATACAGTCCAAATTATTAGCCAGTAGTTCTCTATAAGTAGAGCTTCAAACCTACTTTGCGACAACAAGGTGTGTGCACTTGTGTGTGTGGATATTTCATCTGGTTGCAGTGCATGATTGGAAAAAACAGAGGTGACTCTGTTAAGACATGCAAGGTCATTTGAAGAAGTTTTGTCTGGGAGACTGAGCCACTGCTATGATCAACAAATGATTTGATCATTGCTACATTCAGAAAGTACAGAGTATGTGCTATTTTAATTCTGTTCACAAGTTGGTCTCATTCACTTGCCTCTACTTTCCTTGGGGGTGGGACAGTCTAAGCACTTGTGTCCCTGGTACCTCGCCAAATATCTGCCATATATACAACTTCTAATTTAGATTCCCTGAATGTGAGAATAAAGTGTAGAGACTTCATATTTGGCTGAGTCATTTAGAGGGAAATATCATCTGGATTTAAAAAATTTGCCTGTTTCCTAAGTTATCTCAAAGATATAAGAAACTCATAATACTGGCTGCCTATTAAAAAATGAAATAGCTGAAAGATAGGGATAGAAGAAGGGTTTGGGGGCTTTGTTTTTATTATTTTTCAATATGCATATCTTTCTCTCCCTGTATACCCCTTTAAATGATTGGATTTGAAAACTTTAGCATAATTTTAGAATAGGGTTATTTTACTGGATTTGACCTTTGGCAATTGTGAGAAATCTTCTGTTTAGAGGAATGATTATGATTATGTTTCACACTTCCCTCCAGCAAACATTTTTTTTTTGCAAGTGAATGAGAGGTGTTAGCTCAGTTCATGCTATTTTTCAGCATTCCTTATGCCTTTCTAGAATTGAAGACCTATTATCCTGTCATATATCAAACCATCTGTCAGCCTGCAACAGATGGTTAAAATGAAGAACTTCTAAAATACTGAGAAAATTATTCTACATTTCACCATCCACAGCTTAAATTTAGTGTGATTTCAAAAAATTCCTTTGCCACTCCCCCACTGATCATACAAAGTGAAAGTGAGGAAAATATTACATTTAAATTACAAATTAGAAACCATTCCTCAAAAAGATGGCTATTGGATGCATAGATGCTGGCTTTACTCTGGCAGTTGTAGGAAAGATAGACCTAAGTTCAAGACTCAGTTATACTGCTCCTTGGCTACATGGTCTTTGACAGTTTATTTGACTTTATTGACCTTTGTTTCATCAAGTTAAATAGTAGAGAATTAATAGCTTGTCTTAGAGAGTTATTGCAAAAATGAAATCAAATGGATAACCTGTGAGACCATATGTTATGCAACCAGGCACTTAATAAATGATAGAGATTATTTTCACCATCAGTTCTTTTTGTTATTATCCCATTTCTTGTTACGTTTATCCACTTCAAAGATTCTGCAGTGTCCCTGGCAGCAAGATTTGGGCAGGTGCATCTGACAGAAGGAAAGCAAACATAAAAAAAAGTGGCCAGGTGTGGATAAAGCTGAGGGTGTGTGTTGGTCTCTCTGCAATGCGTGTTGTATACATAGTGTAACTCACCAAGATGTGTTGTTTTTTGGTGTGTGTATGTGATGAGGATGACGATGATGGATGGGCAGATACAGAACTGAGGTGTCATTCACTCTGGGTGGCAGTGAGTGGGGGTCGGTGGTAGTACATGTTTTTATAAGCCTGGTGGTACCTGGAACTTCTGCCAAAACCCTCCAAAAGAGAGTGATCACATGTTTTCTTGGTTTTCATTTCCAGTTTGGATGAAATAAATATTTGTGATTTTTACCCTGTTTAGGCATAAATATTAGTTGAATCATAACTTATGTTTCACACTTTATTTAGCTGATTCCACTTAGTTTTGTCAGTTCTATCTTATTTTCAATATATAACTGTTAGAATTTAACATTCACAGTTTTTTGCAGTGGGAGTTTTTGGGAGTATCATTTCCCTTCCCAGCATTATTTTTTATAAATGCTGATGTCTATGCTAAGAGGTAGCAGTGAGCCTGAAAAGTTTAAGAAGCAAGATGTGTCTGAGAGCAAGGCATCTCAACTTTATGTGTCACAACTCTCCTGACATTTGTTGAAATGCAGATTCCAAATCAGCAGGCCTGGAGTGGGTCTGAGAGTCTGTATTTCTAAAAAGCTTCTGAGTGATACCAAGGCAGCTGATCCAGAGACAAATTGAGAAGCAAATTCCTCGCCTATGAGGAAATGTCCTCCATATAAACATCCTAGTCTACGTCAGCATCCCCTGCTCTCCTTGGCCCCACCCTCAATGGACCTTCCCACACCACTGTGCATACATTGGCATTCTGCCTCATTTTCATGTAGGTCCATCTCATTTTCCCACTTCAATTTTTAGATTAGTCTCTGGCTACTTTGTCTCTTCTAACATTTATTAAGGAATTTATACATACCAGACACTGCACTAAGCATTATCTTCATTTAATGCTTACTGATAAGGTAGGTAGTGTTACGACCATTGACTAACAGGGAAGGCTATAGAGACACAGAGAGGTCAAGTAAGTTGCCCAAGTTAACCCAACTAGCAAGTGGCAGAACCAGGACACAAATGCAGTTGGACTTCAGAGACTGGGCCCTCAATCATTCAGGCTTAGCTAAGATTATGCCTTCCTGGAATGGTGTCCAATATGTTTTTACAACTCCTGCAATACCTATTCCAGTGTTACATCTAACATACCTAAGCAGATGGAGCAAAAATCCCTTGTGTAAATTAAGAAGAAACAGATATGCTGTTTTTATCTTTCTTTTCCTTTTATTTTCCTGAACTGGCTGCTTAATAAAACTAGTGGAGTTGAGTATATGAGGATTAGCGCTAACAGTATCAGACGAAAGTCCAACAATATGCACTCCTCGAAACTGCATATTTTTAGAATCTGGTTGTGAGTGGTTCTGCTGTGTGGGCACCATTTGACCTATGTTCTATTAAAACCTGTTATAATGAGATCTCATTATACACCATGTTGATGAGAAAAAGAAATTAGCTATTAAAAAAGTAAAGGTTCTACATAAGATATTCTTAATCACAATGAGGACCCTGATTCCACACAAATTTGCAGAAATTAGTCAAAGATGTAATAACGTTGTACCAGAGGGCAGAGATGCCCCGATAAGTGCCGCTCATAATAGCACTCTTTTAAAAAAATATCTTTTTCACTATCATCAAAATGAAACTACATGCAAATTTTTGGGGGGGAGGGCATTGTATATTTTTTGTTTTGCTTCGCTTTTTTTGGTTTTGTTTTTTAGCACAAATAAAGATGTACCTTATTCCAAAGGTAAGTAGGCAACATCCTGGTTCCATATGTCAGGAACCACCCCCATTCTATATATGCACCATGCCAAACAGTATTAACAGTATTAAGTTGAAAAACACCTGGGAAATAAACATATCATAAGTACTTTGTTTTGATGATTTTGAGAGAACACAAAAGCAAAATTATTGTACCTGTTAAGGTAACTGTGTATAACTAAAGTTAAAAGGAAATGTACACTTGTATTAATGATAATTTTTCAAAATGTGTCAGAAATATGAGAATTGAATCATATACAAGTGAAGATGGGTTCTAAAATATCTTATAACGAGAAGGTCACCAAGGGTCTAAATAGCAATTGATAAACATTTCAAGGTCTCCCATAGTGAGCAGTGTCCTTGCTGTTGTGCATACCTCAAGTGTGCGCTTGTGCTTAGGAGCCATGGATGGAATACGCGGATCTCTGCACACTGGAACTGTTTCAGTTCAGGGAGATGCTCTTACTGCGAGAACCACAGACAAGCTGAGAGGGCGCAGGTAGCTGTGCTGATGCTTCTCAGTGGAATTACAGACAGATTGCCTGCAGGCTAGAGATGTTCTCTCTCCGTTTTTCTCTATAACTTTTGTGCGTGTGTTGTTAGTTTTTTCTTTTTTTAATAAACACACATCGTTGAATGATCATGCATCAAATGTACACACAGTGCTATGTTGTTGGTTTGGAATGGCCTTGAGGATTTTTTGTTTGGTTTTGTTTTAGTGACATTCTCCCAGCCCACCTTACAGAAGTTTCAAATTATAGTTCTCAACTTAGTATTGTTCCTTTGAAACAATTTATGACGAGTCAATTTGGAATAGAGGCTGGATGAGTCTTTTTTTTTTTTTTTTTTTTTTAGCATGTAGCTTTTCTGACTGCACTCAGGACAGTGGTAGAAACAGCCATTGGAGATCCCTTCTTTACCACTTCCCCATCATGGTTTAGAAGAGCAGGAGAGCACAGGGGTAATTGCTATAGTTCTGAAGTCAGTTCTGGATTCTTCATCACAAACTGCTTGTGCGACTTCAGCCAAGATCTTTAAATGCTCTCAATCTCAGTTCCCTCATCTGTGAAATGGGAGATAACAACTATCTCACAAATTTGTTCTGAGGATTAAATGAAATGTATAAACACTCATTACATGCCTGGCATATGGCAAATACTCAGCAAACACCAACTGTTAACATTATTATTTCTAGTGCACTAGACACAGGGTAGAACTGTTTAACAATGAGAATTAATCACCAAGAGTGAAATTCCAAAGGAGATCTAGAATGAGAATGACCGACTTGCTTTCAGGACCAGAGACTAAGAGTGGTAACTAAATTTCACCAGCTGTGATACCATGTTAATAAAGTCTAACATTTGCATTAGGTTAATGCTTCAGTTTCTGGAAGCCAAGCAGCATCTGCCCTGCTAAGCTCCGCCCTCTGAGGCATTCTTACCACACTGCGTGCCTGGTTTTTGCGGTACTTCCTCCCACTGTATTTTGATCTACACTGAATTTAACTCCCTACAGACCACGCCTGACTCAGGATTTGTATTGCTATGAACAAAGAATAGTTATTAAAGTATTTTTCTGAGTCATATTTTCAGTTGCCCCAGGTCACTTAATTCCATGCATTTTGGCAAAGAAATAATGTAAGTCACCTACATTTTATCAGAACACATATATTTTGCTCAAGACAAGGGGTACTTTCTCAAAACTGTGAGTTCTATTCTAAAGAGGTTTTAATGAACTTTACTTATAAAAAAGTAATAGAGATCTTTGTTTTTCTAATATTCACCAACTTCTTTTTGTTCTAAATGCAAAATAGATATGCGGACTAATTTCTCATTTGCCATTAGAGAGCTCCTAGCTCAACTGGATCATATTAGCTATTTTAAAGTATGAATGGGAATACCTTTCAAATGAAAATTCATAATTCATTTTTAATAATTTTAAAATAGAACAGTCCTCTACCCCACCCCACTCCTGCCATGCTTGGCATTCAAAACTAAGGTGAAATATCAGAATGTTCTTACTTAAAATGACATGTTTTTTGTTTGTTTGTGTAGTTAGTTATGAGAACAAACCTCAAAAAAAAATGTGAAGTTACTTATGTACTTCAAGTGAGAATTAGAAAAATTCAGCTAGATAATTCAGGATGATAAGAAATGCCAAAAGAAACAAACAAAAAATCAGTAAACATCATTGATCATACATCAGTTTTTACCATGTGTCAAGTGAGCGTCTAGACACTGGGAATATAGCAGTGGACAAAAATGGCAAAAATCCCTACCCTGTAGAATGTACTTTCTTATGGATGAAGTAGACAATGAATAGGTACATAAGTGAAGTAAATAGTGATTTGAATAGTGATAAATGTTGCAGAGAAAAAATAACTCAGGGAAAGGATAGGAACTGATATGATGGGGAAGTGGGTGCTGAAATTCTAGGTTAGGTGACCTTGGAAACCTTATTAAGAAGGTAGGTTTTGGTTAAAGACCTGAAAAACAGGAACCAGCCATTGGATATCTGGATAGAACCTTCCAGGCAGAAGGAAGAGACCACACATCTGGTGGGTTTATCAGCCTATAAAAATGAAAGCTTAATTAATTTGCTTGCAATGACTTCAACAGTGGTTCTTTACATTCAGGGTTAGAGGCCCTTTATAGGATGTGATGACAAATGTACTTATGCAGCTTCAAGGAAGCTGGATTTGGGCAAAGGATGGGGAGAGAGGTAGGAAATGGTTGTCACACTTTCAACAAGGAGTGACAGTAGTCTGGATTATGGAAGTGGCAGCTAGATTGGAGACGGATTTAATGGAGTTTAGTCAGGAATTTGATTTAGAGATGGGGAAAAGGTGCTATAGAAAACACTCAGGTTTTTGTCTGGAAAGATGACAGTTCGTTCACTGGAACCCCAACTCTGAGAATCTGTAACTCCGGGACTTCTGACCACAGCACACTCCAGCGGCTCAGCATGTGGGCTTGGTGGGCCTGCCCCCATGAACTCAAGAGGTTCAGGGACCAGGCAAGCCATGCTCTTGGATGATTAGTTTTTCAAGATACAGTTCTGGGCCCACTAAAACTATGCACATTAAAAAAAGTACCACTGTATTTCTACATCTGCTCTTTGACTAGGAATGGTTAAAGGAAACCTCTCATTTGTTCATTTTAAAATCTTTAGATGGAAGATCTTCCGATGACCAGTACAACTACCTTAGTCCTTCAGAGTTCTCTTTGGGGGCCTCTTTCTTGTTTATCCCTTCAGTATTAGAGCTAATGAAACCATGACTTCTCTTTTACTCCTCCCCTCTCTTACATTCTCATCTACCCCTGTGACCTCATCTAAATTTCAGATCCATACACCACCTCTTGGCTACTATCCCCTCATGAATGTCCCCCACTCCTCCAGTTTAACTTGTTTGAAAAGAACTCCTTGTTTTTCCCTGTAGCCTTATTCCTGCATCTGCAGCTATCAGCTTGGCTGAAATAAAATCTCAGGTTCCACTGGGAGCCTTCTTAAGCTCCACCTCTCTTTCTCAACCTTCCAACTTCCTTGTGGAATAGTGTGAGCTGGAGATTACCAGCCCTGGATCAGACAGATCTGGTTTCATTTCTGGCTAAACCATTCACTAGTCATGTTACTGACCTTGGTCCTCATTTGAAATGGGAATAACAATACTTAGCTAATAGAATTTCTGTGAGCTTTAATGATATAATATATTCAAAGCACTTGGTTTCAGGCCTGGCACATAGTAAGTGCTCACGAAAGAGTTTGTGTAACGATTAGAGTCTTATTGTTCTCTCTTTAGATTATTTCAGTCATCTCCTAATTAGTCCCCTTACCATTATTACCAACAAATTATTTAATTAACATGAACTTTTTAAAACACAGGTTTACTAATACCCTTCTCTAATTGAAGACTTCCAAATAAATAAATAAATAAATAAATAAATAAATAAATAAAATAGGTATTCATCTTACCTTTGAATTTCTTTTCTTTTCTTTTGAGGAGGAAGTAACATCAGAGGTCTTTTATAGAATGTAGATCTATACTACACACTTACGCTCTTCTCACCTTTAATAGGTTCATTTTGTAAGTCCTTCTCCTTTAAATTAAACTCACCTTCACACATTCACACCTTCACTTACACACTCACACCCACCCTCACACATAGAAATACACACACACACACACACACATATACTCTCTCTGTCCTCTTCTGCAACTGATCCCTTATTTAACTTTTTCTTTCCTTTTGGAAGAAGCCTCTCCATGTATTTGCATATAGAAGCCAAACCTTTGTTCTCACATTTGACCATCTGTTTCTAAAACAAAATTATCCCAACTTCTCATGTTGAAATCAATCTCTTGTTCTTTTCTTCCTATACAACTATTTGCTTTTCCCACATTCTGGCCCTTAGCACAGTGAAGCAAATAACCCTAAAGCTAGGGCTCTCTATTATCCAACTTGTTCTGGGCCTCAGAGGGTAGCATAGCATTTTCACATGATGATTTCTTAATAAGTGTTTGTTGAATTCAATTAGGAATATTTCAGTCTCTAAAATCTTAATGTATACATGCAGACAGCATGGAAGCATTGCATTTTCCCAGCCACCTGCTGCTCTGGGGTTCACAGTTTACCTTACAGCTGAGTGTGAGAGTTGTATCTGCAGAGCCATCTGTCTTACAAAGTGCCAGCAGGCCCAGAGTTGCCCAGACTTTACATCACTACACCTTATATTTCTTTTTCCTCACCTTTGAGCCTTCTCAGAGATTTAAAAACAGGTACAACCAATTTGAGAAGTTAAAAATGATGGTATTTAGGGGTAGAGTGAATCTGGAAATGGACTATCAATGGCTCAGTAGGTCTCAGGTCTCTGAGGTCTACCTTTGTTCTGATCAATATGTTTACCAATGATTGGAAGAAGATTTAGATAACACAGTTTCCTTGAATGAAATACTGTGGTCTGGCCTGACATACTGTTAAGCAGAATGATGGCACAGTTTAAAAAAAAAATAAAATAAAAGAGAGCTGGTGAAAAAAAAAAAAAAGAAAATCAGCTACTTCTTGAAACTTGGAAAGTCATTCCAACTGAGAATTCCCTTCCTAACTTTGGGTGGGGGAAATGGCCAAGAATTTTCTAAAATTTGCACGAGTTTTCTTATTCTTAGACACATTACCATCTGGTGTTTCTTCCATCTACTTGCAGAAAGCCAAATGGAATAAAGTATATCAAATACCAGCAACATTTTATTCTGAAAGGTTCACTTGGTATAAAACTCACAAAGTTGTGAAATCTCTACATCTACATACAGGTGGTAGATGAAATAGATCTTGAGTTGAGGAGCATGTTCTCAAACTAGCCTAGGAAGAGACTTTATATTCCAGTCTCAGTTGGGAATTTCTCTGCTACAGCAGTATGTAAGATGGGACTGCAGAATAAAGAAAGTTATTTTACTTAAAATTAAAGATAGTAACTTTATTGTCATTAATATTTGCTCCTAATAAAACTATAAGTTGGATCATAAAGAAATTGGCCTTTATTTTCATAATAACTGCCCTAAAATTGATAAACAATTGGTTTTTACTAAAAGGGAGTTTAGTACAAAAGGAAAATAATGTTAACATGAAGGCTTAGTGTCTCTCTTTCAAGGTCTAGGCTTGGAGAACTCGCAACCATACCCTTCGTCTTTACTCTTTAGCAAATTTCTACATAAGATCTTCCTGACCCCCTAACAAAGTATGCTTGCTGCTGAGTGAAGATAGTTCTACCTACCCAGGCAACATGAGGCCCAGAGCTTCCGTTGTGTTTCTATGGGCTCGATGGTTAAATTTCTTTTGAGTAAACTGATAGTCTGAATATTATTTGCTCCGCAAAGCTTTGCTCACAATCCCAGGGAGAATTAACCCGGCCTTTGGTCTGAAGCCACAGCTCTGCAGAAACCACAAGTGTAGCTCAGGGCTGTGAGAACCATATCGGAAAGATTATTTGTGTTTATAATCTTTAACTGGTTTCTATGAGGGGAGTACCCCTTGGTGTGGATATGCAAGCTGAGATAGTGCTACATCTTTGTGATAAGAAAAAAGAGTATGGAAATGATGGAAGAAGGCAGATCTAAGAGGCTAGAGAGGCTGGTGGGCAGAGGTTCAAGAAGCAGTAGAGAAATTTGGGGACTTTGGAGCACTTAGCAGAGGGTGGGCATGAAATGGAGGCTTAGAATGAAGAACAAACCTTTAACAAAGTTTCAGTTATTTATTCTTATTAACTTTTTACGTTGTGATATGCCATGAAACTTCATCAGCTTCCAGTGAAGTCTTCCAGGTGTCTAGTACCTAGGTCACAGCATGCAGTTGAACCCCATGAAACACTGGCATTTCGTTCTGGTGGGTGTCCAGTCACATGTGGGCTGAAGCCAGCGTTTACCAGAAATATGTCCTGACTTGTATAGAGGAGCCCTGCTGCAGGGTTTCACCTGTTTGCCCTGCCTTAATTATTTGAAAGTGCTCACTTTCCTTTCTGAAAGTGTATCTATTTGAATGATAAAGTCTAAGGCCATACAAAATAGCTTTCATGTTACTGTGCTTTGAAGACCGGACATGTTTTATTACTGACTCACCTGTTTCCCTACCTCCCCCCATGAAATCATGGGCTCCCTGAGGGACAGGATATCATCTTCATTAATTCATTCAACACTATCTACAGTGTTCTGTATTATATATGTTAGGTGCTAGGATAGAGCAAAAAACAAGAAGCTGTTCCTGCTCTCACAGATCTTACAATATGGGCTGGCTGATATGTAACCAGGCAATTGTAAACCAAAGAAATAAGTCTTACAACAGGCTTTCTCCACCCCTGCACTATTGAAATTTTGGACTGAAAAATTCTTTGTTGTGCTGTGGTATCCTGGGACCCTAGAACGTTTAGCAGCATTCCAGGACCCTACCACTAGGTGTCAGTAGTACCACCTCCAGTAGTGACAACCAAAATGTCGCCAGACATGGTCAGATTTCATACCTTACTGCCACCCTGTCCTCCCTGTCCCTGCCATTGACAAACATTATTTCTAGTAAGGCTAGATCCAAGGCGTCATGGCAGGAACCCAGATTTAGGCAGATTCTTGTTAATTCGTCATCCCCAACCCATAGCTGATCCTTAGTAAGTGTTTGATGAGGGAATGGAATGCCTAATATTATGCTGTCCTTTTAGGATTCTTGGAACAAAACCTAGTAAACTAGCAGGACATTTAAGTATGAAGCCATAGGCAGAATTTTGCCAATAAATTTCACTCAGAATCACTGGCCCAAACATACTTCCCAGAAGCATCATATGTAGTCCCAAAGGGACTTGTCCCCAAAATATCACAGTTCAGATTTCCTAGCAATTATTTTCATGTTAATAAACACTGACTGTTAAGTGTTTTGGCAAATATTAGCTTCAATAAATGTTGAATAGTTATTATAAACCCACATAAATATTTTAGATTTAATCATATACAGCAGAGAAAGGAAAGAGCACAAACATTCAACTAATGGTTTCACCAACTGATATATCCACCTGGGAACTGGAAACCTAGTGCATGTTGGAAGTAATTGTTCTTTGCAAAATACAGTTAAATCTGTCCCAGCTTTTGTGGAGACATCCTGTTCCTAAGTCAGCTATTGTTTTGATGTAAATGAAGATAAGAAAATTCCCAGCACAATCCATATATTCCTTTCACCCAACCTCTGCCCTGAACCAGACTGACATAAAATAATGAGACAGCAAGGTGGTAACATGAGACTGATCTACTCGTTGGCCTCTCTTCATATACTTGGGTGTGCTGGATGATAATGGAGCTTTCTGGAACAAGCTGTGTGACTTTATGCAAGTGACAACTTCTCTAGGCCTCTACTGGTAAGATAGAGGGTGAAGAAAGTAATGATTTCAAAGCTGCTCACAGCATGATTTTATCTGTAATTCTATATCCTTAAAGATTCATAGAATTGAGGGTTTTACAGCATTAATTTTTATTTTGGCAGTGGGGAAAATGGCATTCAAAAATCAGCCTCTCAACAATCCAGAACTCCTTCTTTAATAGACTCCCTAAAGTGTGGTTAAACCTCATGGAGCAGAGTTCTGAGGATGGCAGCCATGTGGGATAAATGGGCATGAATACTTGCTCTGTCTAAGCTACTTCCCAGATCTTTCCTCACCTGGCTGGTTTTGTGTTGACCACTACTGCAACTCATCACCTGGAACATGATCCAGCTAGTAGCCCTGGGCTCTGGGTTACCAAATCTTTTGACAATTCTCTGAACACTTCCCAAGCTAAGTATTCCCAGCAACTGCATAGAGACCCAGTGATATTATTTATAAGTTGTCATTACTAATAAGATTATTTCTCCCCAATGAATCAGTTGTCTCCCTTATTGTCAAACCATAATGCTGACTCCCCAGAGGGTCATATTTTTGTAGCATTCTTAAAGCATACCCAAAACCCAGAAGAATGGCTGCTTCTTTGTCTTAATGTTGCTGCTTAGCTTAAAAAAAAACTCCTTCATTTAATTCCTTCAGGAAGTGCCTCATTCTCAATACTTACTAAAAATGAGAGAGCAGTCTGGGAGGCTTCTAGAGGTCTAAGTTCATAAAGTGAATATGTATAAAGGCAGCAGGATATCAAGTTTGTATAATTATACCTTTTCATGCATATGGTTCCTGCAGTGAAATCAGCTTTGATTTGGCCTGATTTAATATTGGCCTTTCTAATTTAAAACTATCCCTTCACTTCTACTTAGCTGTTCAGTTTCAAATGGGAAAAAAAATGGTTCCTATTTCCCACTTTCACAAACCAGTAAAAATTCTGTATAATTCTAAATAAGAGTGATAAGATGACATTTAATTTCTGACCTTTTCCCTTAATTCAAGAGCTTTGGGGGAAGGAAGTCCTTCTGTTTTGAAGAGATAAACTATTACAAGAGAGAGCAGAAAAGGATGGAGAGACACAAATTTAGGCGAATATGCCCACCCTAAGGTCTTACTCAGAGTCAGGAAGCATGTAGCTTTACTGTAAAAATAATGCTTAAGGCAGGAGAGGAGGGTTTGAAAAATCTCATAGCAAAAGAGCTAGTTAAGAGGGTATACAAAAAAAAAGCATAGACAGAAGTGGATTTTGATGAAAATGAAGGCCTGTTAGAGCAATCTGGATCAAGAGGTAGAAAAAAATCAATTGGAAAGATTTTAGGTTGAATTACAGCTGAAAGTGAACATATGGTGTAGCATGAAGATCTCTCGGATATATGTATGATTAGCTTAAACTAAAAGTCTTAATTCTAGTTAACAAGCCATGTACATGCAAATTGGAGCTTGGAGTTCATTCCTTTAATAAGCATTTACTGAATTCCTGTTATTTCCTACTTAGTGCTGGTTCTTCAGAAATAACAAATCCAGACCCATTTTCAAGAAGTTCATTTTCAACATACTGACACAAAAATTGAAGATGTGGCATTGTCCTGGGATCATAGATATGGGTTGGGTAACCTTTTCCAGCAAGGAAAATATTTTCCCTCCAGAAAATTTAATTTGTCTTAGAGAAATAAGTTGACTTATCTTCCATTCACTTCAGGTATCCAGTCATAGATAGTCTATAATAAATTATTTTATATCAGCAAGAGTAAAAATTCATCATTAATTAGCTTTATTTTATTAGGCACAGTAGAAAAAAGGTTTTTCTTCTTTTATATGCATTTATATAACATTACTAGTTCTCTACTTCTATCTGGGGGAAATTCATATTTGGGTCCTTAAGTGAATGGTTCTTATCGAAGGGTAATTCTTTAGTTTTCTGATTACGCATTTACCAAATAACCTCCTGCAACCAGGAAACAGATAGACACACATCAGTAACCAGTGGCTGAAATGATGCTTCAGCAATTTATAAATTTAAATTCACCATGATGAAGCATGATTATAAATATCTCTTTTTAGTGAAAGGTGTGAATTAAAAACAAATTTCACATTGTCGAAGAGAAGCAAAGACTATAAAATGCCATGAGTACTATATTTTGTTTCTATTTCCCTTTTACAAAATAATTGATCAGAACAAAGTGCAAAAAGATACACCTTAATATCCTTTGGTTGGGAAGACTACCTTGTACATTGTAGAATGCATGTTGTAGGTAGTATCTGAGAAGAATTAGGGTCCAACATTTTGATATAACAAACTCAGTTTCTTCTGAGATGAGGCATTGTTTTAACAATATTTATTGGGATTCTTGAAGTCCTGTTGCTTAAGTGTAGCAGTCCCAATATCTATAGATCAAGATGTAGGTACTGCATATTCTATATTTTTGGAAGTTCTTCCTGTGTTTCTTTTGGAATATATATTTGCTATGTATAGCCAGTGCTATCCACAACTCCTGACACACAGTAGGAACTCAACAAATCTGTGTTCAGTGATGCTCATGTATAACCTATTCTGATAACTAGCTTGGAAGGTCATTAATTTCACTCTTAATATTGACTTTAGGAAATTAGAGCTGTGTTAGAAATAGTCCTTGTCTTTCAGATATTTAATGTTTAGTGGTGAATCGGACAAAACCATTTAACTAAAGAACAAGGCAAGAATAGTTTTAATACAAAGACTTCCACACAGAGCTATGGAATTTTCAGGAGGAGAAATTCATATGTCTTCAGAAGTAAGGATGTAGACAGTGAAGAAATTCTTCATGGAACAGATAGCATTTGAGATGGGTCTTTGAGGATGAGTCAAATTTTGATAGGCTGAGATGGGGGAAGGAAGGATGACTTCCAGGTGGCAGGTGCTTAATAATTATGCTGAAATAGAAATGTATGCAGCATGTTTAAGGAATGGTAAGTAGTTCAATTTGGCTAAAACATGGGGATGTGAGGAATAGCCAAAGATGGCTCTGGGGAGTAGGTGAAGGGTCATGGATTTGGAGGGTCTTGAATGCTGGAGTGAGGAGTGAGTCTTTTTTTCTGTAAACCAGAAGTGATATAAATACAGCTGTATCTATGATGGTGGAAAAATAAAAGACAGGGGGTGGGAGAATACTCCATTGAAAATCTCCATAAATCTGACCTAATATGAATCATTTCTTTCCACAGTCCCTCACCCAGCCTGTTCCCTGTAACTTTGCCAATCTTAAAAGTATGTGGGTGTCATAAATCCCAGAATGGGGTCCCAAGCAGTTGGCTCTTTTAATCAGGGACATTAATCCCATGTAGTTTGATCTTGGTTTTTTTCAGTACTGAATCAACAATTTATAGAACAAGTAAAAAAAAAATAGTTAGGAAAGGCTGTGGAATATAGCTTAAGTAGGGTTTGAGAGGAGCAACCTGATTTATGCAGAAGCTCTAGGGAGGCCAATTGCAGCAGCCAGGGCTGGACAAAGACGCCCACAACCATTGCTACTCCCCAGCCATCTGCTGGATTGCTGCATGCAGAGCTGTAGGCATTGGAGACAACCAGGGTGAAACTTAGAAAACATTCCAATATTTTAAAATAATCAACACATGGAATTTCTGTATGTTTTCTTCTTCTGTTTGCGGCCAGAGGAGCAGTTAATGTTCTTGAACTTCACTTACTGAGCCTCAGTGAGAAAAGACACTGCCAAATCTAGGGGCATGCAAAGCCCAGCAGTAGGGCTAAGCTATCGCTGCCATGCAGACCAATGGCTGTCTTGGGGATTTCTCGCTGGTGATTAAAGCCTGTGCTGCTGCATACTTAAACATGGCTCAACTGAATTTTTGATGTCCCCTTAGTATATCAAGTTTCAAAGCAAATGTTTCAGTGGCAGCCTTCTTATAAGTTTTTGAAAACTCATTTTCACCCCAGGGAAGTAAATTCTTTGTAGATCTTTTTTTGGGAGATCTCCTCTCTAATAGCACAAGATTGCAGGGTCTAGATTAGAGTCAAAAGTTGAAATCCAAATTTTTCACTCATATTAGAAGTAATCTGGTAGAGATATATTTTATATGGATTTAAAAACAGAAACTTCTGCTTTAAAAATCAGAAAGACCAACTATCTCTGGGTTTTTATTCTAAAGAAATTATTTAAAATGTGTCAAGATTGAAGTGCAAGACTTATCATAACATTGTTTATGAGAGAGAAAAATTCAAAGCCATAAAAATTCAAAGTGCAATGATAAGAAGTTAACTAAACAGTTTGTGTTATCTCACTATAATGTAATATTATGCAGTCATTACAAATGGAAAAAAAAAACCTAGTGTTAAATAATAATGTAATAATTAAAAAAAGTACTTACCAGAGTCATTCATTTCACCTTATTCTTTTATGGTCTTATGATTAAATAAATAAACTGTTATTAAGAATCTACTTTGGCTTAGCACCTAGCAATCATACTAGAGATTTGTTATTTAATCTTAATAATTGTGCTTTCATATATGGGTGAATCCCATATATGGGTTTTTATAACTTTTTTAAAGAGGAGGTAAGAAAGTATATATGGATGAAGATCATTCCATTTGGAAATTATTAGAAACCCCAATCAAACAAGCAAGCACAAAGACAGATTCAGTAGCTCATGTAACTAGAAAGTCTAGAGTGTATGACCAGGTATGGTCAAATCCAGGTGCTTGCTTTTATCTGGGTTTTTTTTTTTTTGTCTCTATCCAGCTTTTTTCCTGTCCATATCTAGGAACTGTTTATCTCTGCTCAGCTTTATTATACAGAGTCTCTTTCCAGATTGTGCACAATGTGGTCACCAACCAGACCATCTTCCTAGCCTAGCAATTCCAGAGGAAGAAGAAATGTACTCCATAGATAAATCCCAGAGGATTCACAGTCCAGCAGGACTATATGAGAGGGAGATGGTTGGTTATTACAAAGAAGGAAACCAGCAGGCAAAAAAAGTGTCTGCTATTATATTATCCCTCTACCCCCCATTCTTGTTTAAGACCTTCCCCCAGTCAAAAGGTGTTGCTTTCCATCCAGCTAGTTTCTATTCTTTGTTAAGTCTTAGGGACTCCATAAACTTTCTTTGACCATACAAGCCAATTACACAGGTTCTTTCCTGTTGATTCCTACATGATGTCTCTATTACTGGTAATAATAAACGTACTTCTATTGTGCTTTTATACCCTGCCTACATCTTTGTTTTGTGTTATTAACTTGACTATCAGCTCCAGCATGGACACTCTTGGATTTTCATTTTCCTTCTTCCAAGTAAAGATGAGGTGGTGACCCAGCAAGGTGGTGAAGAACATATCTCTGGAGGCTCACTCATTCTGCATCATTGAACAAGTTACTCAGTCTTTGTAAATCTGATCCAATGTCTGTAAAATGGGCATAGAATACCTGCCTTAAAGGTATTTGGAGAATTAAGCAAAATTACTTCTGTTTTATTTAATCTATGACCTGTACAAAGTGTTCAAGAGTAAATGACAGCTGAAACAATGACATTTAAGCCTTCTTTCCCTTAGTCTCAACTGCAACTTTCCTAAATTCTTTATTTCAACTCTGTTGTTTTTTTTTCTAGGTTGTCAATATCTGCATACTTTTCTGCTCTTAGGTTTGGCTAGTCAATTTGCCAGTGAACCATTAGGTCTCAAATAAAACCCACAGCACTTCCGGCTTAGCTGTTTACTTCTTGAGACAGTATATGAATCAATTAGATTTTTTTAGACATTTCAAAACATGGAGGCAGATTCAAAGTTGCCCATCTCAAAGGCAGGTGGTTGAGGGAAGGTGAGATCATATCTTGGCCAAGCTCTCAGGTGTTCCCCAAAACCATGTCCTTCACAAGGAATCCAAGCTAGTTTTACTAGAGTCACTTCCTCCATGTTACCTGGGCACATTTTGAAGCACTTTCTTGTGTGGCTCTGTAGCTGTGAGTTGGGTCCTGCTAATAGACAATGGAACTGAAGATGCCCAGCTGGGAGAAAGGGCCAAGAGGGCTGCAAAAAATCCAGGCTCTGAACTTCATGCCAATTATTTGAAAGTTTTATGAACCATAGGTCTTAGAGCAAGCCATCCTTAAACTGCTGAGGGCCCCAGCAAATCCTAACCTGCATGTGTGAGTGCCTGCTTGTTTTTGAATCAAAGACATAAATGTAGCAAATAGGAAAGGTATTTTTGCCATCATGGGTGGGGGGTGGGGTGAGGAATATCTCACGACTTTCAAAACCTGATAGGAGGAGAGGGAATGTCTGAATCAGTTTCTCAGTTAGATGCCTCCAAATAGTCATATTTTCCAGTTTCTTCCTGTTACACAATTATGATCTTCACACTCTTCTGCTATTTTCAGATTTGCCATTAGATAAGGGACTCAGGTTCCTGTTCTCTGTGGCCTGGTTAATTTAATGAAGCTGTGTTCAGTCCCCTCCTTCCCTAAAGCATGAAATCTGAGTGCTAATATGGGGACATGGGAACTGAAGGGAGGGAACTGAGCGGTGGGGGATGGTGTGAGGGGAAATTAAGGGGATGATTGCATTTGTGTGTAATGACAGCCGTTTATGCTAAGTTTGGAGACTCAAAGAATAAAAAATAATAAGAAAGAGTGTTTGATATTAATGGTGCAACAAGCCTTCCAAAGCATTTCTGAACATGAGAAAGTCAATGGAGTTTGTACTTATCCAATTGTTTTTCAGTCATCATTGGGATCAATAAACATCAGCTACATAAAAAAAAAAGCACAGTATGGACACCGGCGTAGATAATAATATCAGGCTGATGAAACTAATGAAGCCAATAAATGAGCACCTGCTGTGTACCCAGTGTAGTTCTAAGTGCTTTAGGTGCAAAAACTCAGATCTGACCACAAATTTATGTTAGCAACCATTGTTATTTCTATTTCAAAGGCAAAGCCTCTCAGAAATGGAAGCACAGAGTGGTTCTATAACCTGTCCAATGTCACACAGATGATATTTGGACCCAGGTTGTCTGGATACAGAGCCTGAACCCTTAACCATTAGACCCTACTGTTTCTCCATAACAGATTTTGCTCCTCTCCCTGCAAAGGTAATAGGAATAAAGCAGGTCTCATGAGGCCAGAAGCCAGGTCTTATTTTGCTATGTGTTTTTGGTGCCTCGCATAGGACCTGGGCCCAGTAGAGCCTAAGCAGCCATGATCATTCTTCTGGAATCTGAGGAAGAGCTTTGTCTTGTGACCAAAAAGGAAGCACACATAAACTTATTTTTTTGGAAAGCAAAAACTAAGAACGAATAATGTCTGAGGGTACTATAAAGAACAATATAAGATACATTTTTAAAAATTATAGATAGCTATTAATTAAATAAGGAAATATCTTTGCCCCTTTCCTTCCCAACTTGATACCACTTTAGGAGTCTTGCTGAAATGTCTTGTAGCCCTAAGTTTAAATGAGTTCCCTGAATTGCTTGGCAACATTCACATTGGCTCAAATTTCACAATTGAAGATGGAGTCAGGAGTGGTATAGAAGTTTTCAAACTCTCCTGGGAAAATACAAGAGTTCTTTCAGGGGTAATATCTAAAGTTGGTTAAAAAATTGGGGTTGGCCCCATTTCCCTCTCCAGTATGTCAGTTAGATCAGAAAGCAGAGCTTTGGAACACAGGCTACACAACTGAGAGGTTTTGATTGTGTGTGTATGTGGGGGGGGGGCGGGGATAAGGAATGAACAAAGAAGGTGGAGAACATGGGAGGTGAGTAGCTAAGACCCAGATGTGACATACAGAGACCAAGAGAAATAAACACAGTAAGAGGTAGAGAGTTCCCCATAAGTGGAAGAATTCAGAAAAAAATGAAGCAGTTTCTGAAGTTAGGTCAGACAGACCTGAACTGCCTCTGGGGCAAGTAACTTAAGTGTGTTCAGCCTCATTTTCTTCATCTCAAGAATGAGAATTAAACACCAAATTCAGCCCTGACCAGCATGGCTCAGCTGGTTGGGTGTCGTCCTGCAAAGCAAAAGGTCATGGTTTGATTCCCAGTCAGGGCATATGCTTGGGTTACAAGATTGGTCCCCAGTTAGGGCGCATATGAGAAACAACTGATCAATGTTCCTCTCTCACATTGATGTTTATCTTCTTCTCTTTCTCTCTCCCTTCTCCTCCCTCTAAAAAATAAAAATAATAATAATAATAATAAAAACACCAAGTTCAGAAGGTTAACTTAAGGATTTAAAGAGAAGACATGTAAAAAATGTTGTGCAGTGCCTAGCATTCAGTAGGTACTCAATAACCGCTGGTTGTTGGTGCAAATCACAGTTTCTCATCCTCAGAACTGTTGACATTTTGGGCTGGATAATTCTTTGTTGTGGGTGTTCTGTGCACTGTAGAAGGCTTAGCCACATCCCTGGCTTCTACCCACTAAATGCCAGAAATATCTGCCCGGTAGTGACAATCAAAAATGTCTCCAGACATTGCCTGCTAAGTGTTACCACACCAGTTGAGAAACACTGCTTTATGTCAGAAAGGAGGCATGGTTTCTTCTGGGTGCACTAGGTCATGGAGTAGGCACATTTCACTTTCATATTACTTCAAATGAGCAAAGAAACACTGAGGAAAGACACATTTGGGGCTTTGCCAACTTTCCACTAGATCTTGATTTTTTCGGGCTAAATGATGAGTTCCCTGAAATAAGAGGGAATCTGACAAAGACAAATGGAGTTCTGACAGAAACTCTCCGTTCTCCCTCTGAGGCAGGACTCCAATGCAGGATGAGAGGAGTGCCCTGAAGAATCACACTAATCCCATAAGCAGTTCACTACCTTGATTAAGGTTATTGTACTCTCTACAGCATATCTCTCTGTTTAACTAGTTATTTGGAGAAACATGGTACCAAATAGGGTGGGAATTAACCCTCATTTATATTGTAATTAACAATCTGCTCATCATAAGGAATCTGGAAAAGGCTGAGGATGTAAAATCTGACAAAACATGTAGGTGGCTTATTCCGCGTAGCATAATATCCTCAAGTTCCATCCATGCAAACAATGATTTAAAAAAAAAACATGTAGATGGTAAGCTGGGAACACTTTAAATGAATCAGTTTATTTGCCTTCATCTGTGGTGCCAATTTTAGAAAAAAAATGTACTTGCTGATGCAAAATGTATAGTAGTTTAGATTAAAAATTCACTTAAGGTTAAGTCCATATCCTTTTGTAATGACAACAGTTCTTGTTTCGAAGAGTGAGAAGGTGGAAACACACACACACACACACACATCACAAGCCAAGTGTCAGATTCTGAGAGGCATGCATGTCTATGACTAACAAGATATATACTTTGGGGGCTTCAAATGATGTCAGTATTCTTAGCATCAGATACACTTTACCTGGAGCAGAATTTCAAAACCAATTTCCTCCACTCCTGGCCAAGCCTCAGGTGCTCTGGTGTTGTCTTTAGTGTCGATATACCCTCTGGAACCTGGGGAGGGAGCACCCTGGCTTCTGGCAGAGTACACTTCCTCCTCTGGATTACCAGAGCCCATCTACATACTTCTAGTAACAGAGTCATAATTGTTAAATCATCAATGTCTACACATTGCTTGGCCTGTGGAAAACTACTCATCACCTATTAAAATAAAATACAGTTAGACATGAAGTAAAACTGACATGATGAGAGAAAGAGGAAGTGAAAGAGAGAGAAGAAAAAGGAGAGGAGAAGTGGGGAAGAGTTCAGAGGGAGAGGAAAGGGAAAAATTCTTCAACAATTTACAAAAAGCTCAGAGACTACAAAATCTGATTTCCTTCTCTGATCACAGGCAAGTAAAGATGCAGCTGAAAGTTAGAAACTAGCATTTGATTCTTTTAGCATCTTTGTGCCTGCCTCCTTTTTCCTCCCTTAGTGATGGTCTTAGCTTATATTTGAAAATGGGGAGCCTTGTTTTGTTTGGGGAGTTAAAATCCCCCTTCCAATGATCTAATGGAGTGGAGCTCCAAACACAGAAAGGTTAAGTGGGTGCTCAGATTAACAACTGTCATCTTAGAAGTAGTCCTGAGTCAAGTTTATCCTTGCAGAACCTGAGGGAGGAGACACATGGGGTGGAGGGACTGAAGGAGAGAAGAACTATGAGGCATGCACTCAGTTAAAGGAGGGTGGCTATACTTTCCCTCTATGGGGCTAAGGCAGTACCCAGTAGGAGAATAATTAAAATTAATGACAACACTAGTGTTACAATTAAATTCCATTAATTTATCACTTCCTGTGCCTTCCCCTGTGCAAAGTGCTTTGCAGGCATTAACTCTTCCTTTGCTTTTGGCAGCCCTGTGAAGTTTTGTATTATTATCATTAACTTCATTCTACAGATGAAGTAATTGGCCTCCAAATGTTAAATAGTAGGTCATACAGGTGGATTAGAATCCCAGACTCAGAGCTTAGCCACTGCCCTTGAAATCATTAGTCTGAGGGTTTGAGCCCTTGCTCTGTGGTTCACTTGTTCTCTGACCACAAGCAGACTTTCTTATTTCCCAAAGTCTCATTTCCCAATGCCTGTGATCCATAAAGATGGGTTAAAGGAATCTGGGGCTGATTCTAGTGGTTCTCCTGCTCTCTCAGAATTATTCTGAGACTGGACAGGAAAGATGAAAAGATTTGGAATGCACAGGGCATGAAGCAAATGAAGGAAAAAATGTGAGCCACCATATATTGCATCACTGTAAAGATAACCACTTCTTATCCCATAAAATGCCTTTGGTCAGCCCATCTCCTTTATGGGAAAAGCAGAGTTTGAATAACACAGCTCTTTCTTTCTCCACAATATCATAAGGTGAATATTGATTCTCAACTCCTGGAGCAGTTACTTTAAACCAAAACTGTCGTGACTAGGATTCACCAAAATATGGGATGGTATGGTGTTTATTGTATACTCATTCTTAGAGCATTTTGTCAGCCCTGTAAGATATTTTTTTAAAGCCTACTTTTGCCTTCCCCTGTATATGTAGTTTGGTATTCTCTTTGGTTTTTCTTTTATGCTATTAAAGTTATTTTTTAAAAATAAAAAAAACGTAAAGCCTTACAGTGTCACTATTTGATATGAGATCTGAAAACAGCACAGAACATCCTTTCACAGACATCTAGGCAGGAGATTGGCTTTAAAACTGTACTCTAAGGAACAAGACAAAATTATGTAACCAGGTATAACATTTCAGTTTCACAATCATGCACCATTCAGGTGGCCTTTCTGCTTCCTGAGAACTGATATATACTCATGTGTACAAAAGACACTTACTGCAGTATGTACAGTGACTGGCTGATACATTTGGCCTGATTTTCTCACTATTGTGTCATTCAGCATCATTAACATTAACTTACTTCCAATGACATTTAGATTTTTACTTAAAGCATGCAATTTTGTTAAGCATAGTCAGTAGAAAATATATTTAAAAAAGTAACCATTGATAAGCTTGGCCCCAATCTGTCTGTAATTGCTCATAACTGCTTGCAAATGTATAGGAATCAGTCCTTGTAATCTATGATTTATAGTACGCATCAATCCTAGGCTCTTTTAAAGCTTGTTTTCTATCATGGGTGTCTTCCCTGTGCAACACAGTAAATTGTAACACAAGCAGGAAATTTCAGTTATCCTAGCATCATCCATAGCTCCACATGGATTTTGCAGGTGAGTAAAAAAAAAGTATAATCATCAAATGCAAAGAAAAGTGTAGAGGTTATAGGGCTTGGTTTTTCTCTATCTAGAATTAGAGAGCATAGGAGAAGTCCAGGTATATAAATAAATTTGTCTCACCCACCTCCACTTCTCTAACTTCATAGAAGATTGCCTATCAGGATTTTGGACGCTCTTTCATGGTAGTTATGAATTTGGGCCCTGGGTTTGGAGGTACCTCAGTTCTAACTCTTTTCCCCTCTAACTATTAGTGATGGATGTGACCTGGGAGAGTTGGGTAATCTCTCTGAGCCTCCCTTTCCTCATCCATAAATGTGAATAATAATATAAGCTATGGTGTTGTAAGTATTAAATCAGCTTGACACAGTAGAAACTCAATCAATACCAGTTGACATTATTGTTGTTCCATCAACACCATGACTATCCTCATCACTTTCTTACATGTTGATCTTATATGTGCATAGTCCGTAATGTCACATAGAGCCAGATAAGAAATTAATTTTTAGCTTATAATGATACCTACCTTGTTTAAGCTGCTTGTAGTAGTTCATGTTAGCATCTTATGGTAAGTTTGTTGTTTCAGACTAAGTTTATTTGACGTAAGAGAATTCAGGATTACAGAATAAAGAAAAAAATGGGTGTTTTGTTAAAAACAAAGCAACAACAAAAAGGAATAGATGATAACAAGAACAGAAACACCCAAGTAATGATCAGTAGGCATCTTTCTGAATAAATATGATTGGTTCATATTGTTAACATGGGAATCAATGCTTTTCTAGTTTTTAAGAGTGTTCTTATGTATAAACCACCTTCTTCCAATCTTGCTTACACTGTGGATTTGCTTTAACCTACTAACTCATAATTAAAGGTAGATATAAGAGCCAACCCTTACTCCTCCAATTACGACCTCCTCACAGTGGGATTAGAATTGATAAGGCTTGCCCTGTGCAGTTGCAATGACATCACTGGTTCTCCACATTCATTCTGCCTCTATGACCCTTAGGAGTCAGGCTCATTTTTAAACTCACTTTTTTTCTGCTAAGTTTCACTGAGGAGACTGTCTTTTTTAATTACTAGAATTAAAACAAAATCTACCCAATGTAGTACACAATTCAGGATTTCATTTTATTCTGCTTGATGAGGAAGATTATGCAGAGATGAAGTAGCATGGCTTCACAAGATTATTTCATATGAGTAGAATGTAGTTTTATATAAGAGAATAGATCTTCTCCCACTTTATGGGCAAACTATCTGAGTCAACTTCTTTTCTCTGAGAAAATTTAGAATTCTGTGAGAATGTCTACAAGTCTCCAGGAATGGATGCAAGCATGGTAGCTTTATGGTATCTATATATATCTTTCTCTATATCAATCTGTTTTGTGTGTCCATCTGCACAGCATAGGAGGAATGAGCCCAAGAAGGTGACTCTGTTAAAAGTATTTTAAAACCAGTTTGACTATTTATTGGCTCCAACTTAAGAGGAAAACTTTTTTAAAAGACCCCGTCCAAAGGTTTAAGTTATGCTGTGTCACTCTTCCTTTTCCAGGATAACTTATTAAAATGCTGCAAATCTGATTTATTCCAGTCCCTTCAAATTTAACCACAAAGTTTACAAACAGAGATTTCTCCCATTTACACTTCAAAATGTTTTTATTTTAAGGTTCAGGTTTCTATAATATGTAGAATTAAATTAGAGATCTGTAAATTTTTTTTTACTCACATACTACCTAGAAGAATTTTTTAAAACTGCATTCCTACTTGTATAAAGCGGACATCTAAATTTGTTTTTATTGTAAGTCTAAATTGCAAAGGATATAATTTATGGCATATGGTAAGTGTTAATATTTAAAAATATATCCATTGCACCTTGGCCAGGAAGCTCAGTTGGTTAGAGAGCTGTCCTGATACACCAAGGTTGCAGTTTGAGCCCAGGTCAGGGTGCATACAAAAATCAACCAGTGAATGCATAGATAAGTGGAACAACAAATCAACGTTTCTCTCTCTCTCTCTCTCTCTCAAAAAAAAGTTAATAAAATAAAAAATTTCACAAAATAAATAAAAATCAAAATATACCTATTGCATTCATTTAAAAATTAATAGAGTATTTTTGATATTCTCTATCATCTATTAAAATTTAATAAATAAATTCCTTTTTAATAGTTGGAAATTTTACATGTTCCTTTTCTTGTCTTTGAACTTGTATTTTCATTACATTTCCCTCACACAGTTATAGCTTAATATGACATTTTTTATATGGGAAGGCATTTATTCCATCAATATTTCTTTGTAACAAAAATATTTATATAAGCGGAACCTAACCAACAGTACAAAGATGCAAGGAAAATATGATCAGCAACACTGAAAGGAAAAGAAATCAACAGAGACAAGACGGAAGCGGGGGTAGGGAAAAGGAAGGGAAGGGGAAAGTCAAGGAACATAGAGCAAGGACTCATGGACAAAACCAAAGGGGAATAGCTGAGGGAGGGAAGGAGGGAGGGAGCAAGGGAAAGTGGTGGGGGAGAGGCAGAGACAAATGTATTTAAAAAAATAAATAAATAAATAAATGGGGGAAAAAAGAAAGAAAAAAATAAATTTACATGATTTTTTTATTTACCAGTGACCCTAATGCTTTAAGTATCAAAATTTTCTTTTGGGTTGGGTGATTATTATAAATATTACAAATGTACTATTGTCCAAAACAACATAAATGTATTATAAATTTTAATAAATAATTTTAAATTTTTTAAAAATTAAACTTTTATTAGAAATGTATGGAGCTGATTTTACTTCAATTAGTTTATATTTTGGAGGATAAATATCATTTACATTTTGAATGGGACATGATTCAACATAAATTCTATTCTCATTTTATAGATGTGTTGAGAGAGCTTGTTCACATAAATGAATAGATAAGAATGGATGAAATTTTGTTATAAAAACATCATTAATTTCCTTAAATTCCATCTAAGCTGTATGACTCAGGTTACCAAAAATTATTTTAATGATCTATTAGCTGACAAGTAGATTGAGACTTTCATTTTTATTGGAAAAAATAAAAAGAAAACCTACTTGTATGCAAAACAGCACATTACCCAGGCATTAGAATCACTCATTTGCTTTTGTCAGCACCAACACTGATATTTCAAATGGTCCTTCCTCTAGTGCTGCAAATGTTTTGTACCCTAGCAATGCACTGTGTAGTAATGTTTGGGATAAAAAAGACACTTTTCTTTCATAAAGTGGCAATAGGTAATTAAGAAAGAAGGCAGAAAGATATTTTTAAATGTAGGGTATTTTCAGTAAGGTAAATTTTAGGCAAATGTACATGTGAAGGTTGAGAAATTTATATTTTATTTCCTTAAAGTTATCCAGGACCATGTGCCCCTGTGAGAGTTGTTGTGTCTTCCTAAGTGCCTGTGTGTCCCTGTTTGCATACGCTGGACTGTATTGGTTTCACCCATGTGAGTTCTTGAATCACTGAATAAGGAAAAAGCGAATAGGAAGGGTTGGTGGAGGGGAGAGAGTGAGAGAGAAACAGTGAGACAAAGATTCAGAGATGGAGAACTCCATTTTCAATCAAAACGGCTCTATGCCCAGTCTGTCATATATTAAGGGAATATGCAATTCAAATAAGCAGAAGTGAGACAAATGGTTTACTATCGCCATAATGCTGGAATTATAAATAAACCTGCAGCAAGCCTCACCACTCTTCCCTTGACCTCATGAGATTTCCAATCATTTATTTTAGAGGAGTTTTAAACAAGTGTTGTGATACTTTTCCAACACAGGGGTACAAAAGAATGACAGGCATCATGTTTTAGTTTTACATAGAAGAGATCTGGATGGAAAAGAATGTGCTTTCTTTTAAAATACTCATCAAGAGGGCTTGGGTAAATCCAAAGCCCTTCAAGAACTGGAAAAATAAATGAAAGGAGACAGAAAAAAGTTATTGCAAAAAGCAAGCCACTTACAATGAGTGGACCCCGGTTGTTCTCACGATACTTGTTCTGGAAGAAAATGTAAACGACAGTGGCAGCCAAGGAGTACAGGAAGGCAAACACAGCGACGGTGACGAAGAACTCTGCTGAAGATGAAGAGTCGCCAATCAGTGCCAGCTTCTCCCGCTCCTTTCCCTCGCAGGTAGGCACCTCAAATGTCACCTGATGCAACCTAAAGTGCCAGATTTGAGACACTCTGTAAATGCTATCGAGAAAAATGTGGATGCCATGTCTACATGTTCTCTAGAGCAAAGTGGGAAGTGATTCAGGAGTGTTTATGGCATGCCTATGAGACAAGTTCATTAATGAAATGACAGCAATTATAACTGTAAACATGGAAGGAAATGTTGCAGTTAAACATCATGCTATTGGGTTTCACACTAACTGTCATTGGAGAGAGAGGGAAGAGGGAAGGGGAGGGGCACCCGAAGTGATGATGAATTAGAGCATGACATCCTCCTGCTTAAATTCTGCAGGGCTTACCCATATTAACCTGGACTCAAAACTTAACTCATAAATGTGACCCACCTGGTCTTACATCATGGTTCTAGCTTAGGATCTTTTCCCTGACTGTTACCTTTTTAAATGTCTCACGGCACCCTGATATTTCCCATGGCTGGCTTGTTCTTGGCATTCAGGCATGAGTTCAAATGCCTTCTCTTGGGATTGTCTTTTCCTGTCCTTTTATCTAAAATAGCTCCTTTCCCTTAGACATTTCTATCACAACACCCTGTTAAATGTCAGTCTTAGCACTCATCGCCAGCGACACTATCTTGGTAACATATTTAACTACTCATATTTTTCTGTCTCTACTGCCCCCTCCACAATAATGGAGATATTAATTTTCTTCTCTGTGTATTCAAATTCTTGACGTTCATTGGTCACTCACTAACTGGACTTGGATAAGTGAATGAACATTCTTGATTCTGTAAGATAACTGATAGATCCTAATTTTATTGAAATTTTAGAACTTCTACTTTAGGCAATCAGTTCTATCAGGAGAACATCCAGGATCAATATATTACTTAAAAGAGAAAAATAAGATTCTGGAGGAGTCAATACTTCCTGCTTAAAAAATGACACCTTAAGGAAGATGTATTATAATCCGTGGTTTAGCTTATGTGTGAACTAGATGGTAAACTGTAATTCAGTACAGGAGCCCAAATTCTGCTTCTTCAGAAATGAACTCATTATTCCTTGAGGCTGAGGGAAGCACTCATAATAGAAATAAACAGGTTTAGCAATATTAGTAAAGTATGTACCACTTGTAAAATTACCTACAAAAGTAACAATGATAATAAAGCCATTGATGAATCTGTTGAATTGCTAACTTATGCTTAGAAAGAATTTTTCTTGCTGAGCAAAACTCAAGCCCTTTAAAAAAGATTTGTTGAGCACATTCTCTTACAATTTATAAAAAATATAATGATAAAATACTAATAACGATGGCAAGTAACATATTGGAGCATTTCATGCATGCCAGATATTGTGTTTTATATGCATTATTTAATTTTCATGGCAACTGTATAACATAGGCACTTTATTGCCTCCTTCCACCTTCCAGATAAAGAAACAGTCTTATAAAAATTATTTGTCTAAGCTACATGGCTAATAAATTGGGCCACAGATTGAAATTTGAGTCAGATGCCAGAGCTTGATTTTTAATCTCTGAATTAACCTACTTCTGTTAAATAATGAGAGTATTAACTAGGATGATGGTTCTTTCTTTTAAAGTGAGGCCTATGGACCACTTAGCTTCAGCATCATAAGGGGCCTTGTTGAAAATATACATTCCAGGGCCTTGTCCCAGACCCACTAAACTGGAATCTTGAGGGGGGTGTAGCCTAAGTGATTGACAGTCAAAGCGGAAAAGTCCAGTCCCCCTGAGTTCCTTATGTCTCGCAAACCTGTTCTTTTTTATCTACTGCTTGACTTGAAAGAGAACTGTTTATACAGTCCACTTGATTTTGCTTGGTCACTGAGCCTCCTCCTCTTTCTTATCAAACAGAAAGGTGTGCACCTCTGGTAAAAATCAGGAAAGTAGAAGCATATGTCAGTTTTCTTGTACAATAGAACCACTTTTCTCCCATGCCAGAGATAATATAATATTTCTCAACAGTTTAGTCTGTGGGAAAGTCGAAGAATGAAATTGATTTTAAAAGTAATCATGCCAATTATTCTAGTATAGGTGATTTTCAGACAGTGTACGCTTTTTTCCTCATTATTTTATAATATGTCATTCATTCAACCAATTTTTAACAAATTGGTCTATAGTTCACACAATAGCTAGATGCTGGAGATAGAGCAGAAAACAAAAATGAGACAGGATGGTCCCGGGCCAAGTTAAACTTCAAGTTTAGAAGGTAAAGAAAGATTTTCTGAGTTGAGCCCTTGGCTAGTCTAGGGATAGGATGGTCAAGATAAAGTTCTCTATGGAAGTGATTTTTAAGCTGCAGCTTGAAAAATGAGTAGAAATTATTGAGATATTGGGGGTTAAAAGTGCAATGAAATGTGCTTTACATCCGCTTTACATCCACTAAAGTGGACTTTACATCCACTAAGGTGGTTGCATTCAAAATGATTATAAAATGGGAATAACAGGTATTATTAGCCAAATTAGATTTGAATAACATGTTTTAGTTGGAAAATGGGAATTTTAAAAAAATTTAAACAGGTAGAAATGGTGTGGCCATGTTGGAAAACAGTCTGGCAGTTCTTTTTGATAGTTAAATGTAGAGTTATTGTATGATCCAGCAATTCCTCTCCTAGATATTTACCCAAGAGAAATAACATTTTTCTCCATAAAAACTTGCACAAGAATGTTCATGGTAGCCCCAAAGTGGAAACAATCCAAATGTCTATCAACTGATGAATGGATAAATCAAATGTAGTATATCCATAGGATGGAATATTATTTCATGCAACAGCACGAATGAACCTTGAAAACTTTATATTAAGTGAAAGAAACCAGACGCAAAGGATCTTTTTAAGATTACATGCATATGAAATGTTCAGAATAGGCAAATTTATGGAGACATATATAGGTTAGGGCAGGGTACGGGGGAGAGTGGGAGAACTGGGGATAATGGGTAAGTGTTATGGATTGTCTTTGGGCTAATAAGAATGTCCTAGAATTGATTTTAGTGATAGATGCACAACTCCACAAATATACTTAATGAGAATTGTATATTTCAAATGAATGAAATGTGTAGTATGTGAATTACATCTCAATAAAGCTGTTAGTCAATAGGTAGGAAATAGTATGTACCAAGATTCTGCATAGGTAAATTGCAGAGCACGTGGGAGCATGAGATGGAGAAGTAGCCATAAATTTCCACTGTGGGGTCCTGAGGATCAGGTTATAGAAATTGGCCTTTATTTTAAGATAAACACTAGAAACACCTTCTTTCACAACAATGTAAAACAAAAATAGCAGGCAGAGCAGTGTCACCTGCCACAACCATTTAGCGACATACGCACTAGCTTTCCAGCTGCTAGGATGCACTTTATAATCAGCCATGCCATTCAACATGCCAGCTCCCTCAGCTAACATGCACAGACTGGGTCTGCAGTCATGTGTGTTGTGGGGGCAGCACACAGGGGGAGAATAAAATAATTGAGTTTTTTCTATGCAATAAACAGAATATCAACATTTTCCCCATTACTAATTAATTGTGTTGGTTTACAGTAAATATTAATTGTGCTTATAAGTACAAGGCAAAAAAAAAAAACCCACTAACAAATCGCTGTGCTTAATACCAATGATCTATAGTTAGTATTTGGTCCATGAGTCACACTGGGCAGAAATCAGGAGGAAGAGGGGAAATGGGAGTGAAGCTCTAAACTAGTGCCTGTTGTGTGGAAGGAAGGAGGGATTATTTATAAAAGAAGAACACGTCAGCTCAAAATAGTCTAAGCATAATAATCCATATCAGTGACCATTTTGAATGCTGTATGAAAGTATATATTACTAAACACACACACATGCACACACATATGTACATATATATTTAAGAGAAAGATTTGTTTAAGCAAGAGTTTCATACATATGGATAAATACATATGTCTTATTTTGGAGGGAAAGATTTTTCAGACAGCATGTGTTTAGCAGCTGTAATAACTTTGGAAGCAAATATCATTCATTTAGAACCTAAACAAGGGAAAAACTCTTCTGTACAGACAGAGCATATCAGTTGACAGAATCTGGAAGCAAACAGGCCCACCTCTGATCTTGTGAGAAATTAGCCAGGGAGCAATTGCTGAGCCTGCAAAAGGGACCAAATCCAATTTGTTGATTTCTAATGCATAATTCCCTTGTTGGCTGGCCTGACTCAATCAAGGGGTAATTGAATGATGCCAGGTTTCATTGCCTTATGGTGATCAAAAAGAGCCTCCATGTTATAGGTTTTATTTTATTTTATTTTTTTAGCTGATGCTTAAGCACAGTACTTTTAATATTTAACTGCTGCTTCATTTAAACTAAAGGAACTGCTTTGTACCCCACAGTTCTAGGAAAATATTAAGTGAATTAGTGTTTTTTAGTCATAAAAATATTTATGATAACGACCCTCATTTTTCGACCTCCAGGCATTATGCTAGGTTCTTTACCAACAGTTTCTCACTTAGTACTCATAATAACTTTCTTAGGTAGGTATTATTACTATAAAATTATACAGATGAGAAAACTGAGGCTTGGTGTGAGCAGTGAACTTGTCTGAGGTCATGTTGGTAATGAAGTGCAGAGATGAGTCTCAAATGTAAGCAGATTAGGAGGAACCTAGTAACTACTGTATATTTCTGTCTCTCTGTTTCAAAGTTATAGCATCCTTACATTTCCAGCTGAATGTGTGTATAAAAATGACCGACCCAGCTTTTCCATGCCATCTGATCTAAGGATAGACTGACAGGTTTTACTAAATAGGATTCTAAACTAACATTCATTTTGCCTCCACCTTGGACATTGCGCAAGGTACCCAGTAATGACATGTTGGAATCCCTGTAGAAAAACCAGTAGGAAGTCATTAAAAGCTCCCTAGTTTCCAAATTTAATTTTGGGTTATTCTGACATTTGTCTCAGACATGAGAAGAGGACCAATGAACCTGACTGCAGCATGTACTGAAATTGGAATTGTCATAGTCATAGTATCTGTAGTTCTTTATGGAAAGTGAGATACTCGGGGAGGAGCACAAATTCATCTCCAGGTAGCACCACAGCATTATGGGCATTTGGTAATAAGACTTTTGAAATTATTAACAATATCTTTCACCAGATGTGGAAGACAACAGGACTAAAGCTCCTAACAATACATCTGGGGGAGACTCAGTGCAAGACAGTAAGAACATGTCCCAAGGGGGTGGTTCTGAACAGGAGCAAATGTGGGGAGCATTCAGGGTGTTGGGAATCAAGCTTATGTCACTGAATTTCTGACAGCCAGAGTTAAAGTGGCCAAGGGAAGATCAGAGGGGCAGATTGTGGTGCTGAGTATATTTCTCTTTACTTGATCATTTTCTACAGCTCCTGTTTAATCCTTTTTTACCAGTTGATAGAGACTTTAATTCTCTTGCTCCATTTTTTCTCTCTCTTCCCAATATGAAATATTGACATTTGTCTGGTTTCAGATTGCCTTTTCTTTTGCTAGCCATATGTGTGTGTATAATAAATATGTTTATGTGTACACACATACATACACCCCTACTTGCTCAGCCTCTGTAATTCACAACATATACAAATCACTACGAAATCCTGGAAGTTTATAAACATTTTCAGACACTACATTTTATTTTTCCCCCAACCTTCCCCATTTTACAGATGAGGAAGTTGGAGCTCAGTTATCTTGAAAGATTCATCAAAGATCACCAGTTGGCACAGAGAAGAGGCAAACTTAGAACCCAGGCTTTCTGATAATCCCCAGCTATATGATTTTTACTTATGACCCAAATTCCATTTCTAAATTTTTCAGACCACTGAATTCTTGGTTTTTAAATTTTTATTTATTTTTAGAAAGAGGGAAGGGAAGGAGAAAGGGAGAAATACATCAATGTATGAGAGAAATACTGATCGGTTGGCCTTTGCCTCTCACACGCCCCAACCACGGACCAGGATTGCAACCCAGGCATGTGCCCCTACTGGGAATGAATCTAAGACATTTTGCTTTGCGGGACAACACTCAGCCAACTGAGTCACACAAGTTAGGGCCGAATTCTCTACTATGCTCAAGTCCTTCATTCATTTGAGAGGGATTTATTGAGACCATGTGCCAATTATCAGAGAAGCTAAGACAGTAAGGCAATGAATTGTGAGAAATAGAAACAGAGATTATCTAGGAGGTTGAAAAGGACAAGCTTCCCTCTGTCTGCCATTTCCCCTGGTTTTCTTGCTGTACCTGAAGCATGACATTTGGTGATGCTTTTTAGGATAATGCCAGTGATTTCACTTCTACTGGATGGCAATCGCCAACTGGTGTTTATTGAGTACATCGTAGGCCAGGTGCCATGCCAAGAGCTTTCACATATATCTCACTTAGATTTTTAAACTTGATCAAATGGGTAATATTACCCTTATTTTAGGGACAAGGAAAGCGAGAACAGAGCAGTTAAGTGACTTGCTGGAATAACAGCTTTGAAACAGAGCCTATCTGACTCCAAATCTAGCTCTTTCCACCTCTCATATGAAAAAACTTTCCTCCATATTTTTTCTTTATTATAATAATTTCATTTTCAAAATTTTGTTCCTTTATGTACATACTTTTTCACATATTAGGATTTTGTGACTAAAGGTTTTTAGGTTACAATGGAGCAGAACAGCAGCAAATATTGAGACTAACAGTGAACTTTGAAAATTGAGCTGAAATTCATATGAAAGGTAAGGGTATAGAAGACTTTTTAGAAGGCCACATATTTTAGACTAAATTCATTAAACAGAAGTAGAGAGTAGACCAATAACTATAGAGATTTCTAATTCATGTTTTGGATAAGAACGCTTGTTTTGCACTTGGAAGCATAAAGAAAATGCCTGAGAATATCAAGCTATTTGTTGGTCAGGACCCACAACAGGGAGCTAGGACAGTAGATGGGAGTTCTGGAATTTCCAAGAAATCCACATTACTTTTTTGGAATGTTTTGCTATAATTCATCCAAAGGTGGCTACCCAACACACTACTCTTCTTCTCAGAGCTCGTACATCATGTAATGAGATTCATTTTAAGACTTCTGTACAAAAATGCATAAGAATCTTCTTTGGGAGGAAGTGCCCTCCACACAGGGTTTCAGAGTAAGTCCCCTTCTGTCAATGACATCTGACACAGCACAAGTGTGCTATGAGATTTAGTATTTCTGTTAATAGCTTCTTCCAGTGACTCAAGTCTGAGATCCTTCTTTTGTAGTCTATCAATTGATTTCTGGAGTCTATTATTTCTGTATTTATTTACGAATCACACTTTCCCTGACTTCTTACACCATTACTGGCTTTTCTGATGACTCTCTTACAGCCAGCTAGCTTGCCGCTTTCCAGCATTTTTCAATAGGGCAGTGAACGTGTATGTGATGACTGTATGGAGACCATGACCATTTGTTCCATTGCTCCCATGGCTCATGGGTGATTTCAAACTGGTTCTAAAGGCACAAACTGATTAGAAGTAGGTTTTCCTTTATGCCACCAGCAGCTCATAAGATATTTTTTATACTATGGTCAAACTCTAGGGAGAGGTTTTAGATCTATTTGGGAGAAAAGGGTGGAAGATGGGGACAAAGTGGAGACTGAGAGCAGGCCTAGGAAATATGCTGGTGAGAAATGAGAGAAGGCTCCAGTAACTGGACACAAGTTGTTAAGGTTGGAAACAAGTTGGAAGACTTCAGCTTGCAAAGGAGAATAGAGAGAGTTTGTCTGAGACGCAGAACTCACTGACTCTGTGTTGACAAAGATCAGTATACCTGGGATGCCTTGTGACAAAAAGGGTCATTACTCAGCTCTATCCACTGTTAAAGCAAGCAGAAATAGAAAATGCTTCAGTTCACAAACATCCTTCTAAGAGCACCTCACAGATTCTAATGGTGCTGCTTGTTCCCAGGAAGGTCTGTGGACAGTGACATTGTACCTGTACTCCCATCCACTAGATTTAAGACGTGACCTCCTCCTTAGTTATTTTCAGATTAGTGGCATTATTTAGGCAGTCAGAATCACTTTTTCCAGACATTTTTTACTTAACCTTGGTTGAATCAAAACTAGCTTCATCTCCCAGGATGGCAATAACAGCATGCATTCGATGAAAATATTTTCTTAAAAAAATAAACACAACTAAGTGAAAGACAAAATGCTGTACTTTTGCTCTTTAACACAGTAGGAGCATTTCTCCGGCATGTGATTATGTACTAAATGTATTAAAGTTTATTGTCTCCAAAGGAAGAATTTTCCATTACTTTTTTGTGCTCTCTACCTTACTATTAGAGAAGATAAATTTTTAAAGGAAAATAATAATAAGTACCAAGCAGGGGGAACTGATTTAGACATTGGAAAACACAGTCGAGGATTCTGCAAACAATACTGTTCCACATTGTTCCTCATATGTGTACATGAGGATAAGACTGGAAAATGGCTGCCCCTCCCCACCTAGTGCGTCACTTTCATCTCGAAGGGCCAGGAAGATATTTATCCAATTGATTCAAAGTATGTTATGCTGAGAAGGATATTTTCAAATTTCGATCTCCCCATAAGTTTGTATTTATGTGAATAAACATTTTTAAAATAAAAAAGTAGACTTCAATGTGATTACAAAGGAATGGGTTGGTGGAAGCCATGGCATGACATTGAGTCAAACCGAGAGAAGGAAAACTCTAGAAAACCCATGCAATGGCTGCAAAGAAGCATTCCCATTCTCACAATGCTAATAATAATGATTTATTAATTTTAGTTCCTATAAGTAGAATTTGAGATATAGGGAACTCAGACTTCCCCTATATAGTTAAATGCAAATAGATGAGGTCATTATTTGTATGGTTTAGGGAAAATTTTTTTTCCTCTCTTGCTGGTCTTCCCTGAACTGTGGTACTCTACTGAAGTGAATCATGAAAAAAATAAACAGTCTTTGAGTTTTTTCTTTTAAAACTCAAATGTACAGATAACTGCCTATCTGTCTCTTTTATCTAATTAGGAAATGCTTCATCAATAAACTACTTAAAATATTTGACTTAAAGATATTTATCACATTCAAAAACATATACAGGTAGCATGAGAGAGAGGGCAGCAAAAATCTGAGCTCAACCTTTGTTTAGAATTTAGATCAAATTGATTAATTCAGTCAAAATATACTATTTGTAAAAATTCAGTCAATATAAAAAGGTTTGGAGGAAAAAATGTAAGTTTCCTTACAATTCCATCTCCAGTATTAACAACTTAAAAAACAGAAATCAAACAGTGTCTTTAGTCTGCTGTTTACTTTCTAATAATGTGACCAATACATATTTTATTATTTTAGGAAGATCTACCTTATTCTTTTCAACATTCATATAATGTATCTTCAGGATATATGAATTATCATGTTGTGCAGAATGTTCTATATGAACTTCTGTCTCCAAATAAATCACCTCAATTTTCCCAATCCTCAAAAAAAGGCAATTTTATACAGTGTCTACCAAGGATTCATTGTAAAGACTGAACTATGTAGTGAGACCAGTGACACCAACCTATTCCTATAAAGATCAAAAAAGTCTTAAAGTGGAAAATGATATTTAATCATTAGAAAGATTTCAAATAAAATAAAACACCCCTCTATGATGTTTTCCCTTGATTCACAGAATATTTAAAGGGGAAAAAAAAACAGAAACAAAATGCAGCTGCTTCTCCTGATCATTAAAAATCATGGTCTAAATCATGTGAATATATTCTACAAATAAGCATTGCAAGTAATTTTATATTCAATAATTTTGTTTAGCATCCTAGAAATATTTAATGTTTCTGAAAATCCTAGATCAGAGCTTTTCAAACTATGGTTCATAGGCATATCTGAAACCCTTCAATGAGGTCCATGATCAAAATTATTTTCATAATAACACTAATAGGTTATTTGTCATTTTCACTCTCATTCTCTCACAAGTGTGCAGTAAGATTTCTAGAAACATGTGTTGTGGATTGATGCCATATGTATGATGGATAATTGGTGTGTACTTGCCTATTCTTATATTTTATAAATTTTCTAATTTTTATTCCTAATTGTTAAATATTCATAGATATAACCCACATAATAAAAAGTTCTTGTGGTCCTCAGTCATTTTTATAACTGTGGCGGCATCTTGGAACCTAACATTTGAGAATTACTGTTCTAGATATTTTTTACTTTCTCCAAAATATTTCTTCTTTCATTTTTTTTGTGATTGTATGCTTCTTTTTTATTGTTCAAATATATTTGTCTCCATTTTCCCACCACTGCTTCCCCCTGCCCCACCCATTCCCACCTCCCACCCTCAATCCTTCCCCACTTTGACTTTGTCCATGGGTTCTTTATACATCTTCCTTGATTAGACACTTCCCCTTCTTTTCCATGGTTACCCAATCCCACCTCCCCTCTCATTACTGTCACTTTTCAGTGATGCTGGTTATATTTTTCTTGCTTGTTTGTTTTGTTCATTAGGCTCCTCTTATAGGCGAGATCATTCGGTATTTGTATTTTGCTGCTGGGCTCATTTCACTTAACGTAATAGTCTCCAGTTTCATCCATGCTGTTGCAAAGGTAGGAGTTTGTTCTTTCTTTCTGCTGCATAGTATTCCATTGTGTTAATGTACCACAGTTTTTGATGCATTCATTTACTGATGGGCACTTAGGTGGCTTCCAGCACTTGATTATTGTAAATTGTGCTGCTATGGACATTGGGGTGCATAGGTTCTTTTGAATTGGTGTTTTGGGATTCTTAGGGTATAATCCCAGCAGTGGAATTGCTGGGTCAACAGGAAGTTCCATTTTTACCCTTTTGAGGAAATTCCACACTGTTTTCCACAGTGGCTGCACCAGTCTGCATTCCCACCAACAGTGTACTAGGGTTCCCTTTTCTCCAACCTTGCCAGCACCCGTTGTTTATTGATTTATTTATGATGGCCATTTGGACTGGTGTGAAAAGATATCTCATTGTGGTTTTAATTTGCATTTCTCTGATGGCTAGTGATGCTGAGCATCCTTTCATATATTTCTGGGCCCTGTGTATGTCCTCCTTGGACCAGTGTCTATTCAGGTCCTTTGCCCATTTTGTAATTGGATTGCTTGTCTTCCTGGAGTGGAGTTGTGTGAGTTCATATATTTCAGAGGTCAAACCCTTGTCTGAGGTATCATTGGCCGGTATATTTTCCCATACAGTTGGTATCCTTTTCATTTTGCTGATGTTTTCTTCAGCTGTCCAGAAGCTTTTCATTTTGATGAAGTCGAATTTGTTTATTCTTTCCTTTATGACCCTTGCTCTAGGGAACATAGCAGTAAAAATAATGCTGCATGGAATATCTGGGAGTTTCCTGCCTATGTTCTCCTCTAGGACTTTTATGGTTTCACAACTTACATTTAAGTCTTTTATCCATCTTGAGTTTATTTTTGTGTATGGTGGAAGCTGGTGATCAAATTTCATTTTCTTTTGCATGTAGCTGTCCAGATCTCCCAACACTATTTTTTGAAGAGACTGTTTTTACTTGATTATATGTTCTTGCCTCCTTGTCAAATATTAATGTCCATAGAGACATGGGTTGTTTCTAGGCTCTCTATTCTGTTCCATTGATCTATGTGTCTGTTCTATGCTAGTGCCAGACTGTTTTTTATTACAGTTGCCTTGTAATATAGTTTGATGTCAGGTATTGTGATCCCTCCTACTTCACTGTTCTTTCTCAAAATTGCTGCAGCTATTCAGGGTCATTTACGGTTCCATGTAATTTTTTGAAATATTTGTTCTATACCTGTTAAATATGTCATTATTATTTTAATAGTCATTGCATTAAACCTAAAAATTGCTTTGGGTAGTATGAACATTTTGATGATGTTAATTCTTCCAATCCATGAACATGGTGTATGCCTCCATTTACTTGTGTCTTCCTAAATTTCTAACTTCATTATTGTGTAGTTTTCTGAGTACAGGTCTTTTACTTCCTTGGGTAAGTTTATTCCTAGGTACTTTTGTTTTTTGTTCCCATAGAAAATGGGATTTTTTTCCTGATTTCTGATTCCGATAGTTCATTGTTGGTATACAAAAATTACTTCCATTTCTGAATACTGACTTTGTATTCTGCTGTTTTGCCAAATACACTTATTAGCTCGAGTAGGTATTTGGTGGAGTCTATAGAGATTTCTACGTACACTACCATGTCATCTGCAAACAATGACAGTTTTACTTCCTCCTTTCCAAATTGGATGCCTTTTATTTCTTTTTCTTGTACTATTATGGTGGCTAGGACTTCTAATACTATGTTGAATAGAAGTGGTGAAAGCAGACAAGCATGTCTTTTTCCTGTTCTTAGTGGGAAAGCTTTAAGTTTTTGCCCATTGCGTATATGGTTGGCTGTAAGACTTTCATATATGGCCTTTATCATGCTGAGCTTTGCTCCCTTTACTCCCACTTTGCTGAATGATTTTTATCATAAAGGGATGCTGTACCTTATCAAATACTTTTTCCACATCTATTGATATGATCATATGGATTTTGCCTTTCCTTTTGTTTATGTGATGTATTATGTTTATTGATTTGTGAATATTCAACCATCCTTGGAATGAATCCCACTTGATCATAGTGGAAAATCTTTTTAATGTATTGCTGGATGCAGTTTGCCAATATGTTGTTGAGAATTTTAGCGTCTATGTTCATCAGCGATATTGGCCTGTAGTTTTCATTCTTTGTTGTATCTTTATCTGGTTTTGGGATTAGGATTATGCTGGCTTCCTGGAAAGAGTTTGGGAGTCTTTCCTCCACTTGAATTTTTTTGGAATAGTCTGAGAAGGAGAGGGGTTAACCCTTCCTCAAATGATTTCTAAAATTCTCCTGTGAGACCATGTGGTCCAGGGCTTTCATGTGCCAGGAGTTTTTTGATTACTGCTTTAATTTCACCAGCTATTATTGGTCTGTTCAGACTACCTGCTTCCTCTTCATTCTGTATTGGAGGGTTATATTTTTCTAAAAATTTGTCCGTTTCACCCAGGTTTTCAAATTTCTTGGCATATAATTGTTCGGAGTAATTTCTTACAACCCTTTGTACTGCTGTGATATCAGTTGTTATTTCTCCTCCTTCATTTATGATTTTATTTATTTGGGTCTTCTCCCTTTTTTTCCTGATGAGTCAGCTTTAAGACTTGTCAATTTTGTTTATCTTTTTAAAGAAACAGCTCCTGGATTTATTGATCCTTTGAAGTGTTCTTTTAGTCTCTATGTCATTCAATTCTGCTCTGATCTTTATTATTTCCTTCCTTCTACTTGCTCAGGGCTTTGTTCTCCATTCTTGAAGCTGTAAGGTTAGGTTGTTCTTTTGAAATGTTTCTATCTTTTTGAAGTAGGCCTATATTGCTATGAACTTCCATTTCAGGGCTGCCTTTGCTGTGCCCTATAGGCTTTGGACTGATGGTGTGTATTTTTTCATTTGTTTCCAGAAACTTTTTTATTTCTTCTTTGATCTCATTATTGACCCATTCATTGTTTAATAGCATGTTATTCAGTCTCTATGAGTTTGAATATTCTTGAGTTTTTTCCTTGAGGTTGGTTTCTAGTCTAAAGCCCTTGTGATCTGAGAAAATGCTTGTTATGATTTCAGTTTTCTTGAATTTGTGAGGCTTCTGTGTCCTATCATGTGGCCTATCTTTGAAAATGTTCCATGTGCATTTGAAAAGAATGTGTATTTTGCTTATTTGGGATGAAAGCTTCTATATATGCCAGTTAAGTCCATTTGATCTAATGTATCATTCAGTTCCACAATATTCTTGTTAATGTTTTGTTTGGAATATCTATTTATTGTTGACAGTGGGGTGTTAAAATCCCCTACTATCAGTGTATTGCTTTCTATATCTTTCTTGAAGACCTCCAAGATTTTCCTTATATATTGGGGTGCACCTATGTTGGGTGCATATATGTTTACAATGTTTATGTCTTCTTGATGGATTCTTCCTTTGAGCATTATGAAGTGTCCTTCTGGGTCTCTTTTTATGGCCAGTGTTTTGAAATCTACTTTGTCTGATATAAGTATTGCTGTCCCAGCTTTTTTTTTTCTGTGCATTTGCTTGGGATATATTTTTTCCTTCCCTTTAATTTCAGTCTGTGAAGGTCTTTTGTTCTGAGGTCTCTTGTAGGCAGCATATGTGCAAGTAATGTTTTCTAATCCATTCAGCTACCCTATGTCTTTTTATTGGAGCATTTAATCCATTGATATTCAAAGTTATTATTGATAGGTACTTATTCATTTTTTCCATTTGTATCTGTGTTTCTCTCTTTCTTACTCTTTCACTTCTTTTTAAGGCAGCCCCTTCAATGTATCGTGCATGTTGGTTCGGTGGAGATGTATTCTTTTAACCTTTTCTTCCTCTGAGAAACTCCTTATTTTGCCTTTCATTCAAATTGAGAGCCTTGCTAGGTAGAGCAGTCTTGGTTGCAGGCCTTTGCTTTTTGTTAGTTGGAATATTTCTTGCCATTCTCTTCTGTCTTGAAGTGTTTCTGTTGAGTCAGCTGCTAGTCTTATTGGGGCACCCTTGTATGTTACTACCTGTTTCTCCCTTGCTGCCTTTAAGATTCTCCTTTTGTCTTTGATATTTGCCATTTTAATTATAATGTCCCTTGGAGTGGGCCTCATTGGATTCATCTTGAATGGGACCCTCTGTGCTTTCTGGACTTGTATGGCTTTTTCTCTCTTCCAATTAGGGAAGTTTTCCATCATTATTTTTTTCAAACAGGTTTTCTACCCATTCCTCCTCTTTTCCTCCTTCTGGTATCCCTATTATATGGATATTATTACATTTCAGGTTATCCTGCATTTACCTGAATGCCTTTTCATTCTTTTTGAGTTTTTTATCATTTTCTTGCTCTTTCTGGGAGCTTTTTTCTATCTTATCCTACACCTAGCTGATTTGATCCTCTGCTTCATCTGGCCTGCTTTTGATTTCTTCTACTGTGTTCTTCAGTTCAGTAATTGTATTCTTCATTTCCTCTTGTCTCTTGTTCATAGTTTCTATGTCCTTTTTCATGCTGATATAATTTGTAGTAAGTTCCCCATAGTTTCCCTGTAGCTTTTGGTAATTCTCTCTGAGCTCACTGAGCTCATTGAGCTTCCTTATAACCATTGTTCTGAACTCAATGTCTGATAACTTTCTTGCCTCACTTTCTTTTAGTTCTCTTTCTGGGGATTCCTCCTTTCTCTTTGATTGGATTTGTCTCTTTGTCTTCCCATTATTTGTGAGACTCTACTTTTGCTTCTGCTTCTTAAGACGATCTGTCTTGATTTCCCAACTTTGTGGTATGAACTTCTATGGTAGGAGACCTGTGAGACTTAGTGGTGCAGTGTCCTTGATCTCCTGAACTTGATGCTCTTTGGATGCCTTTTAAGCTATTTGTGTTGTCTCTCGCTGTTTTTTCTTTCTGGGTCTGCCCCTGATGATGTTGATCCTGTCTGATCTCAGGCAGTCTGTTTGAGACTTCCAGGAATCTACTGTCTGTGGCTGTCTCCTTCAGTTGTTAATCTAGTCAGTCTTCACTCAGCAGTCATGAGTAGGCACCGCAGGGCCAGGGCAGAGTCTTTCCAGGGCATGGGGCTATTGTTTCCTTTCCTGGTGCTGCCACTGGGGGGAGTGGTCTACTTGAGCAAGATGGCTGCTGCCATAATGGAGAGGAGTCAGCACTGGGATACCGCTGGTTACTCTAAGTTCTTTCTCCAAAGCCTCCATCTCCAGTCTCTCAGGTGTCTCTTGCCCACTCTTCCCTGCCTGTGCTGGAGACCAGGGTAAGTGGCTGCAAATAAAAATGTATGTGTTGGCCCTTTAAATGGCTCTTTGTGTCTCCAATCACCTGTTTATGGCAGAGAGCACTCCTGTGGCTTTTCACAGTTGTTCATTATCTATGTACTTTCTGGGCTCTGGTGCTGTAGGCTGAGGATACCCACTGATGGTTTAGACCCCACTCTTCTCAGGGGGATTGAACTGGCCATTTAAATATACCTCTGGCGCCACTGCCTGTTGGTGCCCAGCCAGCCTTCTCAAGTCTCCACTGCACTCCTTATCAGTCAGGTTGTGCTAAAGCTGATTCTTCCATCTGTCTGAGGTAATAAGGTTTCTCTCTCACTATTGTTCAATTGTTTGTTCCTGGTGATCACAGTTTAGTTGTAATTCCAGATTGGTCCTGGGAGGAGGTCAGTGTGACTTCCATTCACTCCTCCACTATCTTGCCCCCGCAAAATCAGCCCTTGTTTCATTTTTCTTATGTCTATTTTTGGTAACTCACATAATATGGGCATACAAGGCCTCATTCACCATTTACATGGGTTTTCCTTTCATTCACCAGATATTTAATGAGTAGTTATTACATGCAAGCCATTACACTAAGCAGTAGTTTTTACTGTCATCAGTCAGAGTTTAAATCTGCTCCCTGTCCTTGACAAACACTGAATAAAGAGCTCTTGCATCTGAACTGTAAATATTCTCCACCCAGCTAATTGTTTATGCTTGTCCAAAAAGGATAAGCCTTTTTATATCAGGTTCATAAGTGCTCCCTGGTCTTTGAAATTTCACTTCTTGTGGTCTCTTCGGCTAAACATAGTAAAAGAGAGATCAGACCTAGATGTTCCATTAATATGAAATTTAATGAAAACTTAATTGGTTTTTCTTCTTTCTCTTCCTCAGTTCCCCCACTTTGTTTATGCCTCATGGGATCACCTCACACATAAGCTACCTGTGTCCAAGTCTTTGTCTCAGGTCTGCCTTGGGGAACCCCAAATTAAGACAAGTCCTGCCCTTGCTGGCATAGCTTAGTCCTGCCAACCAAAATGTTGCAGGTTCAATTCCCAATCAGGGCGCATGCCTGGGTTGTGGGTCATTTCCCTAGTTGAGGGCCTGCAAGAGTCAACCAATTGATGTATCTTTCACACATTGATATTTCTCTCCCTTGCTTCACCTCTCCTTAAGAATTAAATAAAGAAAATTTTAAAAAAGAGACAGGTCTGTATAGTTTAAATTGTTCAAGTCATTCTTTCAGATACATTCATTTAGAACAGGGCCCATGCCCATTTTGGTAGCTCTACATTGCTTGGCATGTTTTGTGGACTGATATTCAATAACTACTTGCTGAATAAATGACATATTTTGAGAAAATTTATAGTACTTAGATTCAAGAGAGGGAAGTCCTATGATATTTCTCACCACAGCTGATGAAATTAATTTTCTAGTTGCATTCCTAAAAGGTTCAGGTTTGGGATAGTCATACATGAATGCCTGAACTCCTCTTGGAAAATTTAGTCTAGGAATGATAACTTATGAAAAACGAACCATAAATTTGGTTTATTTATAAAGATAACTTCACATTTCACTTGGTGGATTTTACTTTGTTGAGGAATCACATATCTATTGAATGACTCACAATGACACACAAATATACCAAAATATAAGTGACAAGCTACAGAAATGTATATTTTTTTTTTTTAGCAATGCAAAAACTTCAAACTATGGAACTGAAAGATCCTATGTCCTAGTGTAGAGGTGGAAACAGAGGTGAGCAAGAGGGAAAGGACCTTTGCTTTTCTTCAACTAAACAAATGGCTAGAAACAATCAGGAAGCCGGTCAGGTGAGATTTACTCTTTCCAAAATAGATATCTAGGCTTGTTTGTTTTATTGATGATTTACAAACAACCTGCTATTTGTAGAAATGATTTGGCAACTGGAGACTGAATGAACAGTAAAATAATGTTTAAAAAGTGAAAAATGGAAAGGTACACAAATATTGGGTAAGACTAGTATTAAAGACTATCAGTTAACTATTGTCATGATAAGGCAGCATAATAAACAACCTCCAAACTCAGTGGCTTAAAAAAGCCCTCATCTATCCTTGCACTTGTGTCTGTGGGTTGGCCTGAATAGCTCTTTTTTGTGCATGTTAATTCTAGGGCTCAGGATGAAGCAGGAGATCTACATGGACAAGGCCCTCTCTTGCTAATGGCAGAGGTGCAGAAAGGCAAATAGGAATGGCCATGTCCCTTAAAGTCCTCCTCTGGGAAATGACACATTATCACTTATGCTTCCATTCATTAACCAAATAAGTCAGTTGCCAGTGCCAAGGGGCTGGGAAATGAACTTCATCTTTACTGGACCATGGCAAAGGTGGCTTTGCAAAGTACCAGTTGGGGGAAGAGGATGAAGAGTTGTGGCCAGTAAGTCTGTCTACCACAGGGAATAATATTAATTGTTATACTGCTGTCTAATGTTCATTATGCTCGTTACCCTGGGCTTCTTCAATTCGCCAAATACATTCTCTCCTTTACACTAATTATTCTCTCTGCTTGGATTTATTTTCCTTTTATCTCTTCCCCTTGTATCTTCTCCTTCTGGAATGTAAAGTATATACTGGCAATTTTTTTTTAACTGATAGTGGTTTCTTATTTCTCGGAGGCCACCCGCAGCTTTTGGGTTTGTGCATCAAAAAAGTCTTACTGAAAGTTCATTGTAAATACTTGTCTTTTGTCCATGATAATGTTGTTCAGATGTTTCAAACCACAGTGTGCGTAAGTAGTACAATAGAACAGGGAGATACTATTTGGGAAGGACAATAATATGGATAAAATTTATTCACCAGGGGCTCTATTTCCACAAAACACTCATGACTCAACTCTTAAAGCATCTTGGGTTTATTGAAAACCAAGACTAGATGGTCCAATGGAGTGTTTTAGGATCCTACAGTGTAGGCAGTTAATTGTGCAAGAGCATTCCATATGACAAGAAGAATTACTTTTTCCTCTTCAGAGGCTCAGCTTATCCCAGGACACTTGAGGAAAGAGCTAGCATCTCACATTAAGAAGGCAAATATTTATTCATTGTAGCATTGATTTCCACAGGTAATTTGAATTCCACATGCAGAAAGTATTTAAGGTTTAAATACAAGACATTTTCTGTGATCAGAAAATACCTTGACATCATAAAAACCTTCAATAGGAGATACTCTTTAGTTTTCTGTCTTTAAGCATTCCTTTATTCATTCCATTCATTCACTTATTCCATTCAATAAACATTTCTAAATCCCCACAGTGTGCCAGACACTGTACCATACCTCAAAACTCAAAGAGAAATGCCTCAAGGAGCTTCTACATTAGTGGGAATACAGACTAATAAACAGATAACTACCACAGTGTATGATCTGTGTTGGAATGAAATGTCTATAATGTTTAACAAAATCTGCAGATAAATGCAGCTCAAGATTGAACTAACAATTCAGGGAGATTTCCTAGTAGAGATGAAGTTTGAGCTCATCATAAGGGAGGAATAAGAAATTTACAAGGCAGAAAAGGGATAAGAGTGGGGATGGTTAATTAAGTGGAGGTTTGTAGACAAAGGGTAGAGTATGTGGATAGTTACAAAAATGTATGAAAATAGCAAGCTTGGGGAACTGTAAGTCATTCTACAAATTAACCATCTCAGATTGATAATGACTGACTGTGGTTTTTATGGTTAAGCACCAGCTGTATTAAAATATAATTACATTATACTTATTAAATGTAATGCAAATTACATTACACTATATTAATATATGTCTTAAAATTGATCCTTTTAAAGTACGAGGTCTGCCCAGAAGATATCCAGCCATGTAATATGAAAAATAGAGAGTTTTTTGAAAGAGATACAGGAAAAATTGTATGTAAGACAATGATGCTTCGGTCCCCTTCAAAGTAAATACTTTGGGACCTCACACAATTCTCCCAGCATCTCTTAAACAGTTCAAAACATTCTGCAAAATCCTTTGTTGGAATTGCCATCATCTGTCCCGTTGTATTTTCCTGAATCTCATCGACAGTCTGAATCTCTTCCTTTTCAAAGGTGATTTTAGTTTTGGGAAAAGCCAGAAATCACAGGGTGCCAAAGCTGGGCTGTAGGGAGGCTGAATCACCTGGGTGATTTGATGTTTTGCCAAAAAACTCTACATAAGATGTGACGTATGAGTAGGCATGTTGTCATAATGAAGCTGCTAATCACTAGTCGCCCATAGCTGCTGCCTTCTGAATCATCCAAATAGCTTCTGTGGGGGAATGTCCAAGCTTAACACAAAATCTGATGCAGATTCATTTCTCTACTTGCTCAGTCATTTTCAATGTGATGGCTACAATGTATACAGATGCTCACTCAATGGCATCTACTGCCCCCACTGACTAGTATAGTGAAGTTGTCATTGTTTACACATGTGCATTCCAGTCCACTCTCCTTTGCTGACAGGTTACATTGATGTCACGCAAACCATTCTTGTTTTTTCAACAATGGCCGGACTTCTTCCAGACATGCCTCATTGTATATAATTCAGTGGTTTTTAGTGTGTTTACAGAGTTTAGTATATTCACAGACCAACCCACACCACTATCTAATTTAAGAACATTTTTTATCACTCCCCCCAAAAGAAATCTCATATTCATTAGCAGTCATATGCCATTTCTCTATCCTGGAAACTACTAATCCCCTTTGTTTCTATTGATTTGTTTATTGAAGATATTTCATACAAATGGCATCACACAGTATGTGACATTTTGTGACTGGCTTCTATTACTTAACAATGTTTTCAAAGTTCATCCATATTGTTAAATGTGTCAGTACTTCATTCCCTTTATATTGTCAAATAATATTCCACTGTGTAGATATACCACATTTTATTTATCTATTCATCAGTCGATGGATATTTGGGTCCTTTCTAATTTGGGGTTATTGTGAACAATGCTGCTAGAAGCATTCATATATAGGTTTTTGTGTGGACATATGTTTTCATCTCTTAAGTATATATCTAGGAGTAGAACTGCTGGATCATATGGTTTATTATTAATATAATAGTATGTTTAACATTTGGAGAAACTACAAACTGTTTTTCAAAGTGGCTGCACCACTTACAATTCTACTGGTATGTAGGAACGATTCAACTTTTCCACATTCTTGTCAATACTTGTTATTGTCTGTCTTTTTTATTTTAGCCATCCTGGTGGGGCGGTATCTAAGCATGGTTTTAATTTGCATTTTCCTAATGACTAGTGGTGTTGAACATTTTTTCATGTGCTTACTGGCTATTTTTCTGTCTTCTTTGAATAAATATTCATTCAAACTCTTAGGCAACTTTAAAACTGAGTTGTCTTTTTATTGTTAAGTTGTTGGAGTTATTTTTGTAATCATTTTTTAATTTTCAATCACAGTTGACATACATTATCATATTAGTTTCAGGTGTATACCCCAGTGGTTAGACATTACATAACTTAATAAGTGATGATCCTGATAAATCACCCATCCATCTGACACCATACATAGTTATTAGACTATTATTTACTATATTCCCTATGCTAGATTTTACATCCCTATGTCTATCCAGTAACAACCAATTTGAATTTCTTAATAACTTCACCGTTTTTGCTCATCTCTTCGACTCCCTCCCATCCAGCAGCCATCAACACACTCCGTATCTGAGATTCTGTTTCTGTTCTGCTTGTTCACTTATTGTTTTTTAGGTTTAATTGTTGATAGATATATATTTATTGCCATTTTATAATTCATTATTTCCACCGCCACCTCCTTCTCCTTTTTCTCCTTTTCCTTCTCCAAGAAAACCATTTAACATTTCATATAATTCTAGTTTTGTGGTGATGAACTCCTTTAGCTTTTTCTTGTATGGGAAGTTCTTTATTTGCCCTTCAATTCTAAATCATAGCTTTGCTGCGTAGAGTAATCTTGGTTGTAGGTCCTTGCTTTTCATCACATTGAATACTTCTTGCCAGGTTCCTGCTGGCCTGCAAAGTTTCTTTTGAGAAATCAGCTGACAGTCTTATGGGAGCTCCCTTGTAGGTAACTAACTGTTTTTCTCCTGCTGCTTGTAAGGTTCTCTCTTTATCTTTAACCTTTGGCATTTTAATTGTGATGTGTCTTGATTTGCAACTCATTGGGTTCATCTTGTTTGGGATTCTCTGCATTTCCTGGACTTGTATGTCTATTTCCTTGTTTTCTGTCATTATTTTTTTGGATAGGTTTTCAATTTCTTGCTCTCTCTCTTCTCCTTGTGTCAATCCCATGATGAGAATGTTGGTATGCTTGAAGTTGTCCCAGAGGCTTCTTACACTATCCTCATTTTTTTGGATTCTATTTTCTTTAGCTCTTCTGATTGGATGTTTTTTGCTTCCTTATATTCCCAATCACTGATTTGATTCTTGGCTTCATCAACTCTACTGTTGATTCCCTGTAAATTATCCTTTATTTCAATTAGCATATATTTTATTTCTGTCTGGTTCTTTTTTATGTGGTCGAGGTCCTCACTAAGCTCATCGAGCATCCTTATAACCAGTGTTTTGAATTCTGTATCTAGTAGATTGCTTACCTCCATTTTGTTTAGTTCTTTTTCTAAAGATTTGTTTTCATTTGGGCCTTGTTTCTTTGCCCCCTCATTTTGGCAGCTTCCCTGTGTTTGTTTCTATGTATTAGGCTGAACTGCTATGTCTCCCTATCTTGACATCATGACTCAATGTAGTAGGTGTCCCATAGGGTCCAGTGGCACAGCCTACCCTATCACCCAAGCTGGGTACTCAAGATGTGCCCCAGTGTGAGCTGTACCCCTCCTCTTGTAGTTAAACTCTGATTGATGTTGGCACATTAATGGGAAGGATTTTCTCAGACCAGTCAGCTGCAAGGACTGGCTACAACCACTGACTACCAACCTCTGACCTCCTTGGAGGATCAGCTGTGTAGGGGCCCCCTTCACAGAGCAGGACTTCCTTCAGCAGGGCGCTGGTGCCTGCTGAGTTGACTCTTTGAGTGTGTGGCTTGTGGAGATGGTGGGTGGTGGTACTTTGATGTGGCCTGAAGCTTCCCATGGTGTGCACTGGCTCCGGAGCCTCCTGGAAGGTGCAGGCCAAAGTCAGCCACCACCTGTGTCCTGCATGGGGCCACCCGGCATAAGCTACAAAGCACTTTGCAGATGGCTGCTATTTGTGCTGGGCTAGAGATCCCAAGGCAGGGCAAAGCTGTGAACTAAAGCAGACTGCTGCTTGTGCCAGGCCAGGGGTGACTTAATGAGAGGAGAGGAATGGGGTCTACTGAGGCCAGATGCTGCTTGTTTGATGGAATTTAGGGAAATCTGAAGTGTGAGCCAAGATATGCCATTCATGTGGAAAAGCCACTCGAAATAGCTTTGGTGGGATCAAAAGTTGTTTGGAGCAGGGTTTTGAGGAATCACCAGGGTGGGGCAAACAATGTGAGTCAGGTTTATATGAGTCTCAGATATGGCACCTGCCTACAGGCTCCGTGGGAGGAGGGGTCAGCAAAGTAACAATGGCCTCTGCCAGTACTTCTGTCTGGGAGAAAGCTGCCCTCCAGCTCATGCCCTGATGCCAGACATTTCAGTTCCTCCCAATATGTCTCTAATGTCTTTAAAGCTGCTGTCCCCTCACTGGAGCCCAGAGGGAGTGATTCTGAGAGTAAGCCTGTGTGTGGCCCTTTAAGAGGAACTGCCTGGGACTTCAAAAGTTTCTGTCTTCCTCAGCCTTAATCCCCGTTGGTTTTTATAACCAAAAGTTAAGGGGACTTCTCTTTCTGGCACTTGAACCCTGAGCAGGGAGTTCTTGTGTGGGGCTGGAAACCCATCCTCCTTGAAGAGCGCAGGGTCCTCCAAAGGTGAGATATCGCTCCCAATTTTTATCTGCTATATGTGGGTGTGAGGCAAGCCCATTCCATGTCTCTGCCCCTCTTACTAGTTTTCATGTGGTTTCCTCTGTAAATTGTACGGTGTCCTTTCAGCTTGATTTCTGGCTGTTTCTAGAGATGGTAGTTCTGTAGTTTAGTTGTAATTTTAATTTAGTTGTAGGAAGTGGTGAGTACCAATTTACCTATTTTTCCATCTTGTTTGGAAGTCTGGAGTTCTTTTTTTATTAAATATTTTATTTTTGTACTATTGCATTGTCCCAATTTTTCTTCCTTTGCTCCCCTTTTCTCATCCTACCCCCAGCTCCCACAGTCAATTCCCACCCTGCTGTCCATGTCCATGGGTCATTCATACATGTTTTTCGACTAGTCCCTTCCCCTTTTTTCCACCCTTATTCCCCTCCCCCACCAGCCTCCCTTCTGGCTGCTGTCAGTCTGTTCCTTGTTTCCATGCCTTTAGTTCTGTTTTGCTCATTTGTTTGTTTTGTTCACTAGGTTCCTCTTATAGGTGAAATCATATGGTATTTGTCTTTCACTACTGGGCTTATTTCACTTAACATAACAGTCTCCAGTTCTATCCATGCTGTTGCAAAGGTAGGAGTCCCTTCTTTCTTTCTGCTCTGTAGTATTCCATTGTGTAAATGTCCCACTGTTTTCTGATCCACTCATTTACTGATGGGCACTTAAGTTGTTTCCAGCACTTGGCTATTGTAAATTGTGCTGCTATGAACATAGGGGTGCGTAGGCTCTTTTGAATTGATGTTTCAGGATTCTTAGGGTATACCCCCAGCAGTAGAATTGCTGGGTCAAAAGGCAGCTCCATTTTTAGTTTTTTGAGGAAATTCCATACTGTTTTCCACAGTGGTGGCATCAGTCTGCATTCAAGTACATTTTAGGAAATATGATTTTCAAGATTTTTCTCCCATTTTATGAGTTGCCTTTTTACTTTCTTGATAGTGTCTTTTGAAGCATAAATTTTTTTTTAATTTTGATGAAATCTAATGCATCCATTTTTCTCTTCTGTTGCTTATGTTTTTGGTATCGTTTTTAAGAAGCCATTGTCTAATTCAAGACTATATTTAGCTCCTATGTTTTCTTCTAAGAATTTTATAGGTTTAGTTTTTACAGGTTCTGTGACCCATTTTGGTTAATATTTGTATATGGTATGAGGTAGGAGTCCACCTTCATTTCTTTGCCATTGCATATTCCCTGCATCATTTGTTGAGAAAACTATTCTTTTTCCATTAATATGGCTGGTACCTTTGATGAAAATCAATTCACCATAAATGTAGAAGTTTATTTCTGGACTTTCAATTTTATTCCTTGGTCTATATGTCTATCCTTATGCCAATATCACTTTCTCTTGATTGCTCTGATTTTTTTTAAAAGTCAAAAGAAATGCACTCCACCACTGCATTTAATAAGTTATTTAAGAGGCAAACAAACCTAAGAGTTAAAAGAAACTTAGTTATTTTTTTCCTCAATATTTTCTCATACTATAACAACTGAAAATCATTTTCCAAGTTAGTAGCATGAATAACAAATCATTATGTTCTACATCAAAAGATCTTTTATGCTGATGGGTCTTTTCTCTACCCACAAAATTCCTGATAGTCATATTTTTAGAATCATATTATAAAGTCCTACCTTTAACATACATTTATTGAGAGCCCGCCATTTGTAAGAATAATCTATTTGCTACAGAAACTAATTTCTAAAATTAATAAACATGTTTGTAATTATATGCATGATGTATGTGTAATGCACTCATTTTCCACATTGGTATTTTCTGTATTTTACTTTAGTTTTTCCCTTTACTGTTTGTGCAGCCTTGGGCAAGTTATATAAATTCTCTGACTGACAGTTTCCTAATACCAAGAGTAGCTACTCTCATTGGATTCTTATAAATATTAAACAAAAATTCATGTAAAGATCTTAGTAGAGCATATGATACACAGGAGCACTAAAAAAGCTTAGACGATTAGTAGGAGATATGTAATTTTCATGAGTTAATTAGAGTGAGAAGCTGGAAATGGACAACAATGTAATTTTTAGAGTTTTATTTCACTAAATAAATTCATTTGTTCATATTTCCTCCTAGCTGCAAGTAGAGGTTCTATACCCACATAAGACTGTAGAAAAGGGTTGACAGAAATTCAGCTGCCTTAATGTTCTCATTAATTCTAATTCCTTTAAAAATTTTTTTTTATTGTTTTTCAAGTACAGTTGTCTCCGTTTTCCTGCCACCACTTTCCCCTGCTCCAACCATCCCCACCTCCCACATTCAACCCTCCCCCTCACTGGCTCTATCCATGGATCCTTTATACATGTTCCTTGATGACCCTTCTAGTTCTTTCCCCCTGTTATCTCCCTCCCCCTTCCCCTCTGGTTACCATCAGTTTGTTCTTTATTTCAATGTCTCTGGTTATATTTTGCTTGCTTGTTTGTTTTGTTGATTAGGTTTCACTTACAGGTGAGATCATATGGTATTTGTCTTTCACTGTCTGACTTATTTCACTTAGCATAATGCTCTCCAGTTCCATCCATGCTGTCACAAAGGATACATGCTGACACACACATGTTAGCTCCTTTTTTCTTTCTGTTGCATAGTATTCCATTGACAAATGTACCATATTAATTCTAATTTCTAATTTAGTCATTGTTTGGTGGTATCTTCCAAAATTGGTCCTTTAATCTTTTTATAAAGAAGATGGCTTTCTAAACAATTTAACAAGATAAAAAAAAAATCTCCTGATATATGTGGGCAACATGAATAGTTGATAAACTATTTGACAGCATTTGTTGAAATGTGTTGTATTTGAATTTCAAGTCTAATCTACTTAATAAATAATTTTTTAGTGTCTTATCTTTCTCAATAGCTATAAGATTATTTTTCTAATTTGGGTATTTTCCGAGGTAAGACTGGAACAGACATAATAGACATTACCTGTGTTTTTGTTGCCAAGCACTCATTCCCCCTTCTCTTAATTTCTTTTTGGGAACTGTATCTCTTGGGAAATTGCTTCCCCTTTATGGAATGGACATTCTTGAAACTAGAGATATGTATATGACCCAACTTAGACCAGCTAGATTATTTTTGTTTTTTTGGACTTTGAGGGACATGATGTAAGGATGGGATGAAGTGTTGAGTTGAATCATTCCTATAGCAATGCTTGCATTTAACTATGAATTGAAGCCATTGCTTAGTTTTTACTGTATACATGTCTTGAACTGCCCCATTTACTGTATTTTTTTGGGGGGGAGCTCAGTTCTTCAATGTTCCTTTTCATTATGTGAACTTCCCTATATCCTTCCAATGAATGACCTCACTTTTGTTACTTGCAACATTAAAAACTCTTAGTGATATAAAGTCTGTCTCCACCCCTGCCCATTTCCAGACTCTCCAAAAGAAGTAGGGCTATGTGAAGTGAGTTTTCCATGTGCATTTGTTTGTTGACTCATTAAATTTCCCAGAAGTCTTACCCCTAAATTTCTTACTCCTTTTAAGTTCCAGAATTTTTTAAGTGTTCTAGCTCTCCTTAAAAGATCTGATTGAGATCATATATGACTGAAGAAAGTAACACTTGATAATAATAGAGAAAACCACAATATCTTTCTTTCACTTCCATCCTTCAGTTCTCCAATAAAAATCTACTGTGGTCATACCATGCTCTGTCATAAATTCTAGAAATGCAAAAATCACTAGGACAAAATCTGGTTCCTTAGGGAGCTTGGAGTCCAGCAGGGGAGATAAGACATGCAGAAATAATGGTTAATACCTCTAAGATTGTAATAATAACTATAATTGAGGTACAGATCAAGTGCTATAGGAGTACAAAGGAGGGGAGATTAATTCTGTCTGGGAGGCTTGGGGAAGATTTCAGGGGAGGAGATGAAACTTCAAGAAGATTAATCATCCTGTAAGTGCCCAGAGGCCAATTATCTCCAGGAAATGGAGTTTGCAAAATTAAGCCTAACCTGTGTACAATAGTTTATTTTCCCTTAGAACAGCATCTTACAATTTCTAAGGTTTCTACCTTCCTGGGCAATGTACTGAATTGCTTAGGACAGGGCTCAGAAATTAAACACATCAGACCTTGTTGATCTGTGCCTAATATGTCTAGAGCCTGGTGTTTGCCTCTTTTTAGTAAGTGGGACTAAGAGAAAACTGGCTTTCATCTGGATTGGGGCCAGTGTCCTTCTTCACAGTCTTTAAATATGGCTTAAAATTAACTACCAGCTCCAACTAGCCTCTTGGGCTTATTTTGTTCAACTGGAGACAGCAGCCTGGACAGAGACCATGACTGGTTCTCAGCCATGTTGAAAATAGATACTTATTTCACTGTCTTTTATTTCCACATCTTCCTTTTTATTTTCTGCTCACAGAGTGAAGCCAACATCTTCATTTTAGCAGAATGAAGGATGCTCTGAGTTAATCTGGGATGGACAATCAGTCTGTCAGAACGGTCTTGAAAAACTTATTGCTCATGGCCATCCTTGAAGAGGGTTTGCATGAAAAGCTCTTTTCATGTCCATGATCCCTAAGACATTAAGAAGCAGTGTTATTTTGAACATAAGATGTTGTGTACCTAGGTGACAATGAATTCATCTGTCTATCCAAAGAACAAATAATTGAAAGAGAGAAAGCCACTTATTTTTTTAAAGTTCCATTTTTTCAAGAGGATAGTTTAATTTGATAAAATAAGTGGCCTGATGTGCCCCTCCATCAACTACAAAATTAACATTCTGGACAGCGTTTCCATAGTCTTTCACTGAGCAAGAACAAAGGAAAGAATGGAAGGCCATTGCTTTTTACAGAGTCTGGGAAGGAAGACATTTTAAGTCATCATTTTATTGAACCTTGCTGTGTGAACACATTAGGGAGGAGCTGTTGCATAGCATTCCCACAGAGGTAGATAGAAAAGAAAAGAACGTTTCAGTGGAAATTCTAATGCTGCTCTGATTTTCCCAGTATGTGTCATCAATGTGTACTCAGTTCAGTGACCCCGGGATGTCCTAAAGATCTTTCATATTTGGAAAAAGATGAGTATATAAAAAGCAGAAGGTCTTCATACCTATGGCCCCTCATTAGTTCCCAGTGCTCATTGGGAAAAGTCTACTTTTGAAGGGCACAGGAGATTGCTTGGGCCCAGTGAGTACATACAGATTTGCTGTTATGGATTGAATTGTGTTCTGAATAAAAAGATGTGCTGAAGTCCTAACTCCATTTTCCTCAGAATGTAACCTAATTTGTAAATAGAATCATTGCAGATGTAACTAGTTAAGATACTGGAATAAGGTAGGCCCCCAGTCCAGTATAACTGGTACTCTTATAGGAAGGTGGCCATGTGAAAACAGAGACACATAGGGAGAACATCATGTGATGACAAGGGCAGAGACTGGAGTTATGCAGCTGTAAACCAAGGAAGGCCAAGGATTGCTGACAATCCCCCAGAAACTAGAAAGATGCAAACAAGGACTCCCGTAGAGTTTATAGAGTGAGCATGGCCCTACTAACACTCTGAACTCAGACTCTTAGCTCTTCCAGACTGTTGTTTTAATCCACCTAGTTTGTGGTAGTTTGTCATTGTAGTTGTAGCAGTCCTGGGAAATGAATATATTTGCTTAAAACTGCCCTAGACAGCTTTGCTGATGATTATGACACAGATATCCAGGTTCATGGTCCACTATACACCTACCTCCTCCCTTTACCACATCTTAGGCTCTGGGCTCCCTGGGGCCTTGGGCATTGCTTAAGTTTCCCATCTCCTTTCTCACCTCCATGAATATGTTTCCTTCCTGGCATACCCAGAACCCTGGGCTCTAGTCTGCCCAAAGTCTACTCATTAGTCAAAGTAAAAACAAATACCTCCATTAAGCCTGGCAAAGAATAACTTTGTCTTCCAAAGTGATTTGTTTGTACTAGCACTCTGCTTGCCATTGAGCTAGCTAACTGAATGTGCAGTTTCTCTTCATATATTAGCACTCTTGAAAAGTGGAGACTGTGTTTTGTTCATTTTGCATCTCTGAGAGGCTCACTTCTCAAAGTATGGCTCTCAAATTGAGAGCATAAGGTCACAGAATCTCAGTATCCATCCTGGAAATTCTGAATCTGAACCTGCATAGTAACAAGTAAGCTCCTATGGGATTATATACACAGTAAAATTTGAGAAGCACTGCCTAGAGGACCTTGAAATACCAGCCACTATTAATTAAATGCATGTCTCACCTCTGCTACTTAACTGAGTATTTTTACTTACATGATTCAAAATTAGCTATCTCAGTGATTCTATGAACAGCTCTGCAAGGTAGAACTTATCAATCCCATTATACACATGAGAAAACTGGAGTGAAGCTAGATCAAAAACTGCAGGGAATCCTCTTACTTCACCTCCCAGTTGAGCACAGCTCTGTGACTGGCCCATGACTGGCCTGCCCAGTGGTTCAGGAACTCCCCTGGGAACTGCAATTTCAGGGAGACATATGAGCATCTACTACAGAGCTAAGCACCTCCCACCATTTTTTTTTTTTTTTTTTTTTGCTATTTTAACACTAGTTGATGAACTCCTGTCTCTCCAGATATCACATCAAAACAGGGTTCCATAGAAACACTAAATTTGGGAAAAACTACAAAAGACACAGCCCTCTAGAGTACTAACAATGCAGAGCCACCGATTAATAAAGCCCTCACATATGACCTCAGTAAATATACTTAACTTAGCTTTGTTTATCTCAGTTTTCCCTAAAGTTTATTTGACTCCAAATTGAAGTTGCATAACAGCCATTAACATTCTGTGAAACACACTTTAGTTTAAAATGAGATGTTAATGACAAAGGGAGATCAAGACAGAGACTCACTGCATGAATTATTTTTTGATTAGTAAAGGGGAAGAGAAGGGGGAGAGAACAAGTGGGGCTGGGGGAAAGAGAGAGAGAGAGAAAGAGAGAAAGAGAGAGAAAGAGACTGATTCTTTCCTGTAGTTATCGTCCAAGCAGAAGTTTTTTCAAAATCAGATATTGGCATGCAGGAAGGGACTAGGGACCAGTAGGAGCTTCTGAGCCACTGGCAAGGGTAGTTCATTTCTCTATGCATTATTAAATATCATTAAGTCCTCCCTAGAATCTTATGTTCCATGCTGTAACTCAAGACAAAAACCTATGATAAAATTAAGTAGGATGTTAACTCTGAAGTGCTTTGGGAAGATAGATTGCACCATTAAATTATACTAACTTTTAATAAATGAACACTAAAGTCATCAGCTTGACACATGGGGGCACAAAATTGCAAAATAGCAAGATAAGGCCATGTAAAGGACATTAATTACACATCAGGGGGATTCTGAGGAGAAGGAGAGCAGAAATTAAATACTTGGCTATCAGGGGAAATCTCTTTTTTCAAGGATCCCTTTCCCTATTGAGATGAAGAACTTCATTAAGAGATTTCCTTTTTGCCTGAGCTGGACTCTTGATAGTTCTGAGGGCAGATTTATTTGGATTCCTGAGCTGAAGGAGAGTAGTTCTCTGTCCACAGAACTAATCAGGGCTCTGGCAAGCAAGACCACCACTGTTCTCCAGAGTTTTTATCTATGTTTGGCATCCCTTTAATTCAAATCTAGGACGTTGGTTGATTGGTGCCTGCTTGCTTATAATGGAAAAGACAGGATGGGACTTTCCAGATGTTTTATTTGCAGTCAGAAAAAGGAGGGGTTCAGGATTTTTTTTTTCTTTTTGGGAGCAGAGACACATTGAAGCTTGGTGAGGACATGGACACAATCATGTGAAATGCCTTTGGATGATGAATGTGAAGTTCTACAAAGATAGACAAAAGCAGGCATGAGAAGTGCTGCATGCGCTTTCTGCTAAGTCCATACATTTGTTTTCCATAGTATCCTGTGATCTCTTTTTCCCCAAATGATTTGCGGCTTTCCTCCTGCATCTCCTTTGTCTGGAATGCTTTGGCGCCCATTTCTGCCTATTGAAATATTACTATCTTCAAGGCCCCATTCAAACTTCTCTTATGAGAAGAGTTCCAATTGCCTCCAGAGACACAAAAGCTGCTCTTCTGTAGACTCTTTGGGCCTTTCTTATAGCAATGATCACATTTTGTGTTCTGCTATTGTGGTGTCCATGGCTATCTCTGAGGTTCATCCTTTGAATATGGGATTAGATTCTGCATCACATTCTCACCTTTCCCCCACAAACACCACTATGAGTTGATGCTCAGTAAATGTGAGTTGATTTGTATCTCAACACTGCAAAAGCTACAATTGGGGACAGGCAAAGTTCATTACTCAGTATTCTGATTTGGATAACTAGATGGTATTCTCTTTACTTCCAGGCCTATTCTACTGTCTTTATTTCATGACTTGTTTCTCAACCAGCATTTTCCAAATGTCAGTCATTTTCATAACTCTCATGAATACATGACACTTATTCTTCTACTTAATATTTTTCTTTAAATGGGTTTCCTTATCTTATTTAAAAAGCAGACCATTTATGTATAATTAGCATTACTTGCCCTTAATAGAAGATAAACATACATATGAATATGAGAATTAAACCTTATTAAATTCAATAACTTAACAAATACTTATAAGGCATCCATTATACACCAGGCACTGTAGCTGGACGCTGGGGCTGCGGCAATGAACAAGGACATGAACCTTCTCTCTTTGAGTTCATGTTCTATTACAAAAAATGATACTTTAACAGTTAAACTATAAGTGTATGATAAATACTGTCAAGCAAATGAAGCAGGGTAAAGAGATGGAGAGGAATTGGCCTACCATTTATATAAAGAGATCAGGTAGGGCCTTCTGGGAGGTGATATTTGAGCAGACTCTGAAAAGGAAATTCGTGTGATCATCTGGAGGCAGGGGGTTATAGGCTCAGGGAGTGGCAGATATCAGGACCCAGAAAAGGGATTTGCTCTTGGTGATATCTCAAGACCTGTAAGGAGGCAAGTGCGGGTGGAGTATCCTGAGGGTAGGGAAGAGTGCTAGGAAATGAAGTCAGAGTTAGAAGCAAGATCAAGACCATGCCGCAGCTCATGGATTAAGGCAATGCCTCTTGTACTCTAAAAGGGGTGCAATTCTGGGGGACTCCTGGTCAAGATGTAGGCATAGGTAAACAATGGCTTGCTTCCTTACACAACCACAGCAAAAATTACAACTAAATTGCAACACAGCTATCACCCAGAATTGCCAGAAAATCAAGCTGTATGGAAGTCTGACATCCAGGGAATAAAAGAAGTCACATTTATCCAAATGGGTAGGAGGGGTGGAGATGCAGAGACATGAAGATGTGGAACAGGTGGTCCCACATCCATATGTGGTGGATAAAAATTGGGAGTGATACCTCAAGAGCAAGGAATCCCAGCCCCATACCAGGCTACCCATCCCAAGGTTCCAGTGACAAGAAGATAAGTTCCCATAACCTCTGGATGTAAAACCAGCAGTGGATAAGGCAGTGGAAGAAATTGTGGGATTCTCAGGGGTCTCCTCTTAAAAATCCCACAATGGTATTACACAGACTCACCCCCTTTAGGATCCAGCACTGGGGCAGCAGCTGGAAGGGCACCAGTGGCATATGGAGAGAAATTGAAGTGTCTGGCATCAGGGCAAGTGGCAGGAGACAGCTTTACCAAGGACAAAACTCCAGAGGCCAGGCAGTGGTCATTGTCCCTTTTCTGAGCCTTCCCAGACACAGAGCCACAGAACAGCAATACCATATCTGAGACACCATCAACCAGGTTCACATAGGTTGCCCTGCTCTGGTGATAACCTAAGACTCAAACTCATCCAACTTACTGGTGCACTTTTCTACAATAGGCCATGCTCCTAAGACAGAAAGTCAAAGCAGCTCTACCTAACACATAGAAACAAACTTAGGGAGGCTGCCAAAATGAGGAGATAAAGAATGATGGTCCAAAAAAAAAAGAACATATCAAAACTCCAGAAAAAGAGCTAAACAAAATGGAGATAAGCAATCTGTCAGATGTAGACTTCAAAACACTGTTTGTAATGATGCTGAAGGAACTTAGAAAGGACCTCAACAGCATAAAAAAGTTCCAGTCACAAATGAAGGATACATTAATCAAAATAAAGGACAATTTACAGGGAAACAACAGTAAAGTGGGTGAAATCAAGAATCAAGTCAATGATTTGGAGCATAAAGAAGCAAAAAACAACCAATTAGAACAAAAAAAAAAAGAAAAAAGAATTAAAAAAAAATGAGGATGGGGTAAAGAGTCTCTGGGAAAATGTCAAACATACCAACATTTGAATCATAGGGGGGCCAGAAGGAGAAGAGAGAGAGCAGGAAATTGAAAACTTATTTGAAAAAATAATACCAGAACACTTTCCTAATTTAGTGAAGGAAATAGACATACAAGTCCAGAAATCGCAGAGTCCCAAACAAGATGAATGCAAAGAGGACCACACCAAAACACACCATACTTAAAATGCCAAAGGTTAAAGATAAAGAGAGAATCTTACAAGCAGCAAGGGAAAAGGAGAGTTACCTACAAAGGAGTTCCCGAATAAGACTGTCTTTGCTGGCAAGAAGTATACAAAGTGATGCAAAGCAAAGACCTACAACCAAGATTACTCTATCAAGCAAAGCTATCATTTATAATTGAAGGACAGATAAAGTGCTTCCCAGGCAAGGTAAAAATAAAGGAGATCATCATCACCTTTATTATATGAAATGTTAAAGGAATTTATTTAAGAAAAAGATCAAAACTATGAACATTAAAATGGCAATAAATTCACAAGTATCATGAATCTAAAAAACACACTAAGTAAGGAAGCAGAACAGGAACAGAATCATAGATATGGAGATTATTTGGGGGGTTACCAGTTGGGAGAGAGAAGGGGGAGAATGGGAGGAAAATGCAGGGATTAAGAAGTACAAATTGGATAGGTATAGAATAGACAGGGGGTTGTTAAGAACAGTGTAGGAAATGGAGTAGCTAGAGAACTTATATGCATGACCCATGGACATGAACTAAGGGGAGGATTGCTGGAGGGAATGGGGGGTACGAGATGGATGGGGGTAAAGGGGGGAAAATCGAGACAACTCTAGTAGCATAATCAATAAACTATATTGAAATAAAAAATAAAAGGGATGCAATTCTAGAACATGTTATTGCACTTGGGGAAATACCACTGGTTGAGTGAGGATCCAAGGAAAGTCTGCTTTGGGCTTCTAATTAGAACATCCTAGTTGGTTCATGACCAAACCCTGCAGTAAAGCAGTCTTGTCTCCAAGAGATGGTTGCAGTTCAGGGGATCCGAAGGGTATAATGCCAACCATTCTGTTTCCCTAAATTCTGAACCCTTTTGGACAGTGCCTGGCACAGAGTAGACATGCCTTAACTCTTCATGTAATGATGAAACGCATATTGCTTTTGTCTTCCATACTGTCTTGTTATTTTTGACCTGGCTAACCCTGTGCTCCCCAAGTCCTGCTACTCACCCCTGATCTGAGAGCAAGCATGGAGGGAAATATTGTCAGTGAAGAGAACTGCCCTTTCCTTCTCCTTCTAAAGCATCCTTTCTCAATCAACGCTGTCCACTAGGCCAATCTAGGGTGCTTTGTAAAGACCTGATACAGTCTGGGCCCCACCTGCAGATATTTGGGCTTAATTGTTCTGGGGTAAGGACTGGGCATCTGTTGTTTCAAAAGCTCCACAAATGATTCTAATGTGAGCCAGGCTGAAAAACATTGCTCAAAGAAAGTTAGCATTTTTACTCTTATTTTTACAGAAAAAGAAATAAAGAGTTTCACTTTCTAGAATCACATGAAAACTAGTATTGTGATACGCTGTGGATACATGGATGAACACGTAATAGAAACAAACTGAGGTGAGATTCTCTGTTCTAGGCATAGAGATTAAACCATATAGTAGGTGACGTGCTATGAAACAAACAAGGATGCTATCATAGTGAACGAATGCTGAGGTATATCTGTGTGAGGGGGGTGGGGGTAACATGAATTGGGTGGTGAGGGAGAGAACCTTACCAGAGAGATCAGACTATCTCTAAGAAGGGTTATTTGAGCTGAGATGTGAATGACAAAACAGAACCAACTAAGCAAACATCTGAGGAATGAGAAAGTACAAAGGCCCTGAGTCAGTACTGTATTGGAGGAATTGTGACAGGAGAAAATCATAAGAAATGAGGTGATAGAGGCTAATTTGACTGATTCCCTACTTATTTCCTCAGTGAATAAGGTAATTTTTCTTTATAAAATGTAACCTTCTTCATAAAGTCTCTTGAACCATATGCTACTCTCCAGTATGTTCTGCATAGCTGGAATGTCCTTCACCCTTCCTGGTTTATCATACCAAGATTCTTTATATTCTTCAAGGTCTTATTCAATTGCCACCACTTTCAGCAACCCTTCCATGGTTATTCTAAGAGGAAGCAATCACTCTCCTCTCTAAACCAGAAAACCAATTGATTATCATTACTTTTCTAGTGGATGGTAGCTCTTTTTTTCTTATACATTTTCCTTAGCCTATGGTGTTTCCCCTATCACTTGCCTCACTCTGAAGAGTATTTCCAGGTCTTCTTTATCTGACAACCCCTTTCTCCTTGACCTGAATTATGCACAAAACAGGGCTCAAACAATATTTCTGGAAGAGTCAGTTATGTACATTAAATTTTCTTCAGTCAGAATAACAGGAATCCAAAAAATCTAAGGACATACACCCATAATATTTAAAGGAGCAAACAAAACTGTATTCTTTCTCTGCCTCTGAGTGTATTTTTGATTTTCTGGCAATAGTTTCTGATCATTCATCTTTGAAAGAATATACTGCAATTGAAATGAAATATAACAGTCCAAACATTATTGGGAAAGCCAGCTCATTGATCGAATGATCAGCACATCCAGAAATGAAGACCACAAGGAAATCAAATGCCATCAAGATGACCCATTTGAAGAGTCAACTGGGAGCAGTGAAAAAGAGAGAAGTCAGGAAGATAAGAAAAAAGAACAGGTAACAAGCATTAATCAATAATAACTTTAAATGTAAATGGAATAAATGCTCCAGTCAAAAGACATTGGATAGCTGAATGGATAAGAAAAGATGACCCAAACATAGGCTGCCTACAAGAGACCCACCTCAGAACAAAGGACCTACATACACTAAAAGGAAAGGGATGGAAAAAAATATTCCAAGAAAATAGACAGGGGAAAAAAGCCGGGGTAGCAATACTTATATCAGACAAAATCGATTTCAAAACAAAGGACATGAAAAGAGACCCAGAAGGACACTTCATAATACTCAAAGGAAGAATCCATCAAGAAGACATAAACATTGTAAACATATATCCACCCAACATAGGTGCACCCCAATATATAAGGAAAATCTTGGAGGACTTCACAAAAGATATAGACAGCAACACACTCATAGTAGGGGATTTTAACACCCCACTGTCAACAATGGATAGATCCTCCAAACAAAACATCAACAAGGATATTGTGGAACTGAATGATGCATTAGATCAAATGAACTTAACTGACATATATAGGACCTTTCATCCCTAAGAAGCAAAATACATTCTTTTCAAATGAACATGGAACATTTTCAAAGATAGACCACATGATAGGACACAAAACAAGCCTCAACAAAACTGAAATCATAACAAGCATTTTCTTGGACCATAGGACTTGAAACTAGAAACAAACCTCAAGGGAAAAACTAAAAAATATTCAAACTCATGGAGACAAAATAGCATGCTATTAATCAATGAATGGGTCAATAACGAGTTCAAAGAAGAAATCAAAAAGTTTCTGGAAACAAATGAAAAGGAACACACAACAGCCCAAAAGTCTGAAACCTATGGGACGGCAGTCCTGAGAGGGAAATTCATAGCAATACAGGCCTACCTCAAAAAGATAGAAACATTTCAAATAAACGACTTAACCCTCCAGCCTCAAAAACTGGAGAAACAACAATCAAAGACCAGAGTGAGTATGAGGAAGAAAATAATCAAGATCAATTCTTTCAAGATCAAGATCAAGAAAGAATTGAATGACATAGAGACTAAAAGAACAATTCAAAGGATCAACAAATCCAGGAGCTGGTTGTCTGAAAAGATAAACAAACTCGGCAAGCTTTTAAGCAGACTCATCAAGACAAAAAGGGAGAGGACCCAAATAAATAAAATCAGAAATGAAAGAGGAGAAATAACAACTGCTACCACAGAAATACAAAGTATTGTAAGAAATTACTGTGAACCATTGTATGCCAAAAAATTGGAAACCTGGGTGAAATGGACAAATTCCTAGAAAAATATAACCTTCTAACACTGAATGAAGAAGCAAAAAGCCTGAATAGACTGATAACAGCTGGTGAAATTGAAGCCGTAATCAAAAAACTCCCGGAACACAAAAGTCCTGAAGTGGATGGTTTCACAGGAGAATTTTATAAATCATTTAAGGAAGAGTTCACCCTGTCCTCCTCAGACTATTCCAAACAATCCAAGAAGAGGTAAGACTCCCAAACTGTATTCTTGAGGCCAGCATCTCCTAATCCAAAAACCAGATGAAGACACAAGCAAGAAAGGAAACTACAGGCCAATATCACTGATGAACATAGACGCCAAAATCCTTAACAACATATTGGCAAACCTCATCCAGCAATACATTAAAAAGATCATCCACCATGATCAAGTGAGATTCATCCCAAGGATGGTTTAATATTCACAATTCAATAAACATAATACATCACATAAACAAAAGTAAAGAGAAAAACCACATGATCATCTCAATAGATGTGGAAAAAGCATTTGATAAGGTACAGCACCCATATATGATAAAAACATGCAGTGAAGTGGGAATAAAGGGGGCATACCTCAACATAATAAAGGCCATATATGAAAAACCTACAGCCAACATCATACGCAATGGGCAAAAACTAAAAGCTTTCCCACTAAGATCAGAAATAAGACAAGGATGTCCACTTTCACCACTTCTATTCAACATAGTATTGGAAGTCCTAGCCACAGCAATCACACAAGAAATAGAAAGCATCCAAATAGGAAAGGAGGAAGTAAAACTAACATTGTTTGTAGATTATATGATCACGTACATAGAAAACCCTATAGACTCCACCAAAAAACTACTCCACCTAATAAGTGAATTTGGCAAAACAGCAGGATACAGTCAACATTCAGAAATGGAAAGGATTTTTCTACACCAACAATGAAATATTAGAATCAGAAATCAGGAAAATAAAATATCCTTTGCTATAGCAATAAGAAAAATTAAGTACCTAGGAACAAACTTAACCAAGGAGGTATAAAAGACCTGTACACAGAAAACTATACAACACTGAAGAAAGAAATTAAGGAAGACACAAATAAATGGAAGCATATACCGTGTTCATGGATTGGAAGAATTAACATCATCAAAATGTCTATACCACCCAAAGCAATTTATAGATTCAAAGCAATCTGAATTAAAATACTAATAATGTATTTCACAGACATAGAACAAATATTTCAGAAATTTATATGTAAACATAAACAACCCTGAATAGCTGCAGCAATTTTGAGAAAAAAGATGAAAGTAGGAGAGATAACATACCTGACATCAAACTATATTACAAGGCCACTGTAATCAAAACAGTCTGGTACTGGCATAAGATCAGACACATAGATCAACGAAACAGAATAGAGAGCCCAGAAATAAACCCATGTTTCTATGGTCAATTACTATGTGACAAAGGGGGCAGAAGCATACAATGGGGTAAAAATAGCTTCTTTCACAAATGGTGTTGGGAGATCTGGACAGCTACATGCAAAAATTGAAATTCAAACACCAACTTACACCATACACCAAAATAAACTCAAGATGGATAAAAGACTTAAATATAAGTTGCAACACCATAAAAGTCCTAGTCAAGAACATAGGCAGGAAACTCTCAGCTATCCTATGCAACAATACTTTCACCGATGTGTCCCCTAGAGCAAGGGACATAAAGGAAAGAATAAACAAATGTACTTCATCAAAATAAGAAGCTTCTGCACGGCTCAAGAGAACATCAGCAAAATGAAAAGAGAGCCCACCAAATGGGAAAACATATTTGCCAATATCTCAGACAGGGGTTTGATCTCCAAAATATATATAGAACTCACATGACTTCAAGAAGACAAACAATCCAATTAAAAAATGGGCACAGGACCTGAACAGACACTTTTCCAAGGAGGATATACACAGGGTCCAGTAACATATGACAGGTTGCTCAGCATCACTAGTCATCACAGAAATGCAAATTAAAACCACAATGAGATATCTCTTCACACCAGTCAGAATGGCCATCATAAATAAATCAGCAAACAACAGGTGCTGGCCAGGTTGTGAAGAAAAGGGAACCCTAGCACACTGTTGGTGGGAATACAGGCTGGTGGAGCCACTGTGGAAAACACCAATTCAGCTTTCCTCAAAAATCTAAAAATGAAACTCCCTTTAGGCCCAGTGATTCCATTGCTGGGACTGTACCCTAAGAATCCCAAAACACCAATTCAAAAGAATCTATGCACCCCAATGTTCATAACTGCACGATTTACAGTAGCCAACTGCTGGAAGCAACCTAAGTGCCCATCAATAAATGGGCACTTAGTTGTTTGTGTGGATCAAACAACTATGGTACATTTACACAATGGAATACTATGCAGCAGAAAGAAAGAAAGAGCTACTACCCTTCACGACAGCATGGATGGCACTGGAGAACATTATGCTAAGTGAAATGAGCCAGGAGATGAAAGACAAATACTGTATGATCTCACCTATAAGTGGAACCTAATCAGCAAAGCAAGCAGGCAAGAAAAACATGACCAGCGACATTGAAAGAAAGAAGAAAACAACAGAGATGGGAGGGAGGGAGTGAAGGAAGGGGAGAGTGGGGAGGGGAAGGGGAAGGGTCAGATCAAGATATAGGTGTGAAAGACACAGACAAAGCCAAGGTGGGGAAGGATTGAGGGTGGGGTGAGTGGGGCAGGGTCAGTTGTGGCGGGTAGATACAGACAAATGTATTTGAATAATTAAAATTAAATAAATAAATAAATATATATATATTTTTTAAACAAGAATTAGTGGTATGGTGGGTTGATTTGCATGCTGTGGTCAGTGGTATGCACCAATGCACTTTTTGTGGCCAACCTGACTTTTCACATGGCTGTGGATTTTTCCAAAAAGATTCCCTTCCTGAGCAGGACCCTTACTATTTATTGATTGCCAAAATCAATCTTATTCAACTGTACTAATGTCCTCAAGAATGGTCAACATTACTCCAATTTTACAAATGTTGAAACTGATCTGTTGTCTGGAGACACCATGGTCTTGCGAGGATACAGGATTTGGGGCTAGATGCCTTGGGCTCTGTTTCCAGTCTATCCATGCAGTATGTGACCCTGAGTAATATACATGGCAATAGTAATAAATACTTCATCATAGAGCTGTTGTGAGATTAGACTGAGTCTACATATATAAAACACTTAGGACAGTACCATGTATACAGTTGAAACTCAGTAGATGTTAACTCACTATTCAAAAGGGTCAGGTAATTTTTCCAGGCCTGGCAGTTAGTAGGGCTGTGATTTGCATTTAGGTGTATCTAAGTTAAAATACTAAGCTAATGGAGTTGTCAAGGTCCTTGGAAGTGAAGAAATCACACTAATTTTGCTCCTATGCTCACTCAGTCATTATCGAATGGCCAGGCTATTTCCTTAGTCCCTTCCCTTTCTTGCTTGTCCCAGTTAGGACCCCTTGCTGAACAAATATGCTTCCAGGCTTGGGACACAGATTCCTCCATAAATAAGGGGTGTGTGTGAGGAAGAGTGTGTCTATTCCCTTTTCTGGATATTTGGAAGCAAGAATTCAAAAATTTCAAGGCTTGGCATGTCTATCATAGGCATTATAGAATATTATGAGTGAGGTAAAACTTGCCAAGGAGAGGAAAAGTATGTCTCCAGATAAGTTCCCATTGATCCCCTTACCCCCACTTCATCTCTCTCATGTAGAGAAAGAGGATGGACTTAGTGGGAGAGAACATGGGTGATTCCTTAAATTATGTGTAATCTGGGAATTTGACTTTGACTTTGATATATTGAATGCCACAGGGTCATAGAAACTCCAAGATTCTGAAAGGCTATGGCTGTCCTGGTAAAATCAGCCTAAGTAGAAGTTGTTCTCGTGATGTTTTCAGCCCTTGTTCCCCAATTGTATCATGAAGTCATTCCTTTCAGCACCCTTGCCACACTGGACTGTATTTACGTATTTCTCTCTTTGTGTTCCTTTCTATATTATGAGTACTACTGGGTACTCCTATGGCAATGATTGGCATCTTTGTCTTTGTAAGTGGGTATACAAAACTGGAGCCCTGAGTTGGCCATAACCTCTTCCTTCTGACCTTGTTCAGCTAAAAAAGAGTGTCTCTTACTAATTCTAGGTTTTTAGTTGGTTTTAACCTGGTATAGGTGGTGTCCCTGAAATTGCACAATGTGATGTGAGTATGGATACATCTATGGAGAATTCAAGGCTTTATGAAATTATCAAATGAGGGAAAGAAACATGGTTCCAAAAGGAAAAAAAATTCTGTTGTCTTGGGTTAAAATTAAACTTATTAGGTAATTCTGGGATCTTTGTAGCACTTCTTGTAATAAAGAAGGGAATATTTTCCTTGATTTTTACATTAGGAGAGTCAGTTTTTATATCTCTTTTATGCTTTTTCCAGTAAAATTCCCTTGATGTATGGTTTCCTCTCCTTCTTAAGATATATTTTCTTCCATTATCATCCACTGAGATCAAACTCATGTGCAAAGCACTCTGCTAAGCACTTGAAAACACATTATCTCCTTTAAACATCACAGTGATTCCCTGAGTCAGCGTTAGTCTCTCTCCATTACACAGAAAAGGAAACAGACTTAGAAGTAAGTTTGGTTCTAAAGCTGCCTGTGCTTATAACCCCTATGACATATTGTCTTCTTTGCTAGAGCCTTCAGTTTGTGGATATAAACTTGTCCAATCCACTGTTTGGTTCATAACCCCTCTGGGTCTAGAGGTGTCAGAATTCTTCTTAATCATTTAGTCGATATCATATGAAGACAGATCACCCTGAGGACCACAGGTTATGTTCCTTTTAAGTCAGAATGTTAACATCCCTGAACAAATAAGTCTTACTTGTATAAATAGAATTTTCAAGGCAAGTTAAATGACATCCCATATACAATACTATTCAAAGGCTTCATGAATATATATTACATTTTTAGATAAAGAGTAAAGAGAATATTTTAATATTTCAAGGATTCTAATGAATCATGAACATGTAAAACAAGAGATGTTGCTTTCTAACTCTTGGAAATACAAATGCATATCAAATTGAAATTTAAAAAGAAAAAAAGTTGACAACATAAATAGAGGTACGTTAGATGCAGGTGGATCGTGTATTTTGGAACTCTGCTCTGAGAAGTTGCAAAGATGTGCTCCAGAGGAAGTGAAAGGCCATGCATCATCTTCAGCATCAAGTAAACGGATTTGAATCTAGCTCAATAAAAATGAAGGTAAGGCTTCATAACTCTTACAAGATTATCAAAAGAATAGAATGTGAACACTATGTAGGTGGTCAATAAGTATTAATATTCTTTTCTTCCTTCCTTAGAATTCTTCTTCTAATTTAGAATAAAACCAGAGTAACTATTTCCAGTGGTCAGTTCTTTCACAATGAAGAACTTGCTTCTGATACAAAATGATGCCCTGAAGATACCAAAGACTTTGCCAGTGAGTCACGAGTCCCAGAGCATCATTTAAAACCACTTTAAGAACCCAACTGGCATTTCCAAAGCATGTCCAGCCAGAAAGAAGATGAATCCAGTGTTCTTCAAGATGAGCAAAGACTGGGAAAGAGCCTCACTGACAGGGGGTATCCTCTTCTAATCCAAACCAAGATGAGCTCACGAATTAGTTCAAACTTCTGGATGTTTTTCTGAATGCCCAATGATCACTAAAATTTAATATCTTTGAATACCAAATCTAACTTCAGAAATTTTTGTTGAAGAAATAATTTTTAAAAATAAAGTTATGGCTATGTAGAAATGAGGTTCATTGAAGCATTGCTTACATTATTAGTTCAATTAATTATTGGACTGATTGTTAATTGTTCAACTCTATAACACTGGTTAAATACGTTGTGGTCCACCTGTGTAAGAGAGGCTCTGTAGTCATGATAATGTGAAGAAAATTTAACTTAAATGTCCACAGTATATTAAACTGTAAGTTAGAAAATATTATGTTCAAGTTGAGACTAAATAAACGTGAATATAATATATGCTCATATACAAAATTTGGAAGGTGAAAACACATGTGATATATCTTTTCATCTGTGTATCCTTCTGAATTATCCAAATTTTTGATAACAATTTTTGTTGGTTTAGTAATAAAAACAGAAGTCATTCACAGTACACATTATCATGCATATCTTCATGTTCCATGTTGCTTCTCCCAGGCTCAAAGCACATGAGTGTGCCTCAGTTTCCATTAACAGGCAACTTGGGGGGAAATAGCTCAGCTATATTTCTATTTTCCATTTGAGGAAAGACTATGTTCCTATTCACAAGTACCCAATTAGGACAGAGAAAAGAATAAGAGAGAAGAAGATGATTACAGTGATTTGAGGCTTTAAGATATTAATTTTAACAGTCATTTTTTAGCACTAGTGAAGACATCTAGTGTCTTCAAAGCTGTCACAGATATTCTCTAATTAAACCAAGTGAGGAGGACAATGACAAGAGTGGAAGATCTAATCTAAGAAGCATGAGGAGGCCTTTGAACACCAAGGTGATGAAAACAACACTGGACAAAAACAAGAGTGGCCAAATAAGAAATTCAGTGCAAAGTCTGAGATATAATAAGCTCACAGAGGTTTTTGAGGGCTGAAAGCATAAATCATAAATTTAAAAGCCAGATAAGGGGGAGAAAAGAAACTAGTAGAAAAAGAGGGAGGGTAAGATGCTGGAGAACTTAACAAAACCATTTTGTTTCTAGAACCCACATCACTAATCCACTTAACTCCTTCGTAGATATTTGAATATAGAACAATTCCTGTGACCCTAGGACTCACATAATTCCAAAGTCTTAAACATTGGGCCTGCCAATCAGAATTAGTGATGATATTTATCTTTGCAACAACGAAAAAATATTAAACATACATCACAGATGCAGGTTCTTGGAGAGAAGCCTTAGAGGACTGCCATTCCTATCCCATGGTCACATTTAAATGTCTTGAGAAAACAAGCACATGAGAGGCTATCAAAAGAGCTGGTTACAGGTACCCTGAGAATGGAAAGTTATTTAAAAGGAGTTCAGAGGAAATACTAAAATATTTTTTTTAAATGCTAACTTGTGAACCTGCAGTACTTGGTTGATCCAATTCTTGTTAACACTGGTTCACTTCTTCACTCAATTGTTAGCTCCAAGTGTCCTCATCCTACAATACATATAAATTATCCCAATTTAGTCAGACATGTGATATGTTCTGTTGAAGATCTTCCCAGGGTAGAAAGAGGGGAGGTTGCATTGGTTATGGGCTTTGATGAAGGGCAGATAATCCAGGAGAGGTAGTGACAGAAGCCAAGGTCATCTATGGGCTGGAAAGCTGAAAGCTGAACACAGGGCTTTATGTTATGTTCCTATGTTCCAGCATGTATAACATGCAGAGATTTCTCAGAGGTCACTTAGATTTCACTTTCCATGACTTTCCTTGCTTTGCTTCATCTCCTTCAGCAAGTTTGAAGATGTGCAGTGAAACACTACCCATTCTGAAAACAAGCAATTCAACATCTGTTTTTTCCCCCCAAAAACATTCAAGTCTGTAGTGAAAATACATCTGCCAACTGCCAATCATGAGCTTCCTGGCCCAGTGGTGATTCACATATGTCAAAAGCCAGGTGAGAAAAAGTCTAGTGCAGTCAACACACATGTGTACTTTGATTATACCCACATGCTTTATTGCCTTTTTTTTTTTTTTGTCCTTTACTGATCAAAAAAAAAATCAGATTTTTGGTCTCTGCTTAGAATATTGCTCACTACATTTCTGACATGTGACTTGTGGTGGCACTGGTGAGAGTGGGGGAATGGCCAGCTTGTGTTATTATAGTGGACACCAAGCACATTTATGAGCATTGCTAACCGTGTCTATGAATTAAATATAAAAAGTTTCATTTTAGCAAGATGCCCTACTGGGCATTCAAAGTTTCCTCACTTGTCATAATTGTAGTCTATTTTATCTGTTCTCCTTTCCACTCTCCTTCATTTGTTTATTTACTCATTCCTCCAGTGTACAACCACTAAAGATCTTTGATGCTGTGAATCACTGGAGAGGAATATTTCATTAAATCTTCATTTTGCCTTGCTACTAGGATCACACTTGTTCTACCTCTCTTCCATATACCCATTGGGAGCTGCTCTGAAGTGTAAACTAATTTTGTCATTTATTTAAGCAAAATGGCACTAGAAAATAAAAACCACAAAGCACATTCACAAATCAATTGGAAATGACTTCTGTATATGACCCGACCTACCATGTCTCTGTCTTCCCAGGTGATGAGGAGTTGGCCACAAGCCAAAGGAAGGAGTAAGGAGAACCAGTTGTTTGAAAAACCTATTATATTAGTTTCTTAGGGATGCCATAACAAATTACCATAAACTGGGCAGCTTACAACAATAGATATTCTATCTCGCTTCTGCAGGCCAGAAATCAGAAATCAAGGTATCAGCAAGGTTCATTCTTTCTAGAGGCTCTGAGAATCCATTCCATGCCTCTCCCCTAGCTTCTAATGGCTGCCAGCAGTTCTTAACATTCCTTGGCTTTGTAGAGGCATCATTCCAAAACAAAACAAAACAAAACAAAAAACTCCACCTTCATCCTCACAGGGTTTTCCCCTCTGTTTCTCTATGTTCTCCTTTTCTGTAGCTTACAAAGACACTCTTTACTGGATCTAGGACCCATCCTAAATCCAGGATTATTTCTTCAAGACCCTTAATTACATCTGCAAAGACCCCGTTTCCAAATAAGGTATCATTCTCAGGTACCAGGGGTTATGACTTAACATATTTTTATGGTAGGGGGAGGCTTATTCAGCTATATTTGTCCTTTCTTACTCTATTCTCTTTATATTACCAATGTTGAGGAAAAATCAAAATAAGTACTATCACACACAAAGGGATATATCGAAGAACATAAATCTTCTTCATAAGCAAAGGGTAGAAACATCCTAAATATCCATCAACAGGAGACTTGGTTAAATTAATTTGGTTCTTCTATACAATGGAATAACAAGCAGCTACTAAAAAGACAAAGTAGGATTTACACAAACTGAAATGAAAATATCTCCAAAATATGCTGTAAAGAGAATTAAGAAATTATAGAACAAAATGTATGTCACAAACCCATTAAAAAATAAACCATGAACAATAAACCAACACAATCTTCCTTCTGGAGAATTCCTCTGTTCCCACACCAGTTATGTAATCCTGAGGAGGGGGCTGCCATAACAACTATTCTGAGCTAGCCAGGTACAGTATCCTCTTCTGCCAATCATTGCAATGGAATGAGATTGAATTGAAAACCTAGCTAGGCTAGGTAGAAACCTTCCAGGGATTTTTAAAATTTGGATTTTGAAGAGAAAAAGTATCTTGCCTTTTATGTTCTGATTAGTTTTCTATGGCGGCTAGAATAAATTAACACAAACTTGGTGGCTTAAAAGAACACAAATTTATTATCTTTCAGTTGTGTATATCAGAAATCTGGCATGTCTCTAGGGGCTCCTTTTCTTTACCTTTTCCAGTTTCTAAAGGGTATGCACATCCCTTGGCTTTTGGTCCCTTCCTCTATCTTCAAATCCAGCAACAGCAGTTTACAGTCATTTTCACATTATAGCCCTCAGATTTTGCTTCCATCATCACATCTCTTTTATGACTTTAAATCTTCTGCCTATTTGGTTAATTGTTAACCTTGTGATTACTTTGGGCACACCCAGATAATCTAGGATATTATCTCTATTTTAAGGTCGGTTGATTAAAAATTTTAATTCCATCTGCAATCTTAATTCTTCATGTCAGGCAATTTATTTATAGGTTTTGGGTATTACAATGCAGATATCAGGTGAGGGGCATTATTCTGTCCTGAATCTGGAACAAATCCAGGTCTTCAGACAGCTATCCTCTCTAATACAGGGAGAATGCCTACTGAGGAGAGAAAATGAAGCAATGCCAAGAGACAGAAAGATGAGAGAAAGAGAATCTACCCTTATGGAGCTTCTGGATCCATCCTTTCTTGAAGCTAAGGCACCTCACTTCAGAAAGATTATGAAAGCCAAGATTCTTCCCATTTACTTAAAACATTTTTTGGATTGAGTTTCTCTTGTTTACAGGTGAAAGAATCCTAAATAGTGGAGTGTGTGTGTGTGTGTGTGTGTGTGTGTGTGTGTGTGTTCATATGTCTAGAAAAATCTAAAAACAAACAAAAAAACAACAAAAAAACAGTAGGGACAGAGATATCCAAGATAGCAGAGGAGTCAATGGAAGCTTCACAAACCTCCTCCCAGGACGAAACTGGAATTGCAACTAAATTATAGAGAAATCATCCCAAATAACCCACTGAACACTAGCTGTAGAGAAGACTTATAACCAGAACAGGCAGAAGAAACCACCCACTTCACCACAAAGAACAGGTAGGGAGTATAGAGAAAGAACAAGAGGGCTGGCTGGGCTCCCATGGGTGGAAGCTGAAGTTCCAGAGGGATATATCAGTGGCTGGGACAGGAGGTACCCCCTGATAAGTGTGGGGTCTAAACCACAAGCTGGGCTCCCCAGACTACAGCACCAGAGACAGGAAAGGAACCTAACCACATCCAGCTGTGAAAAGCAGCAGGGTTTCTGTCCACCAGGGAGAGATGGCTATAGATGCAGAGAGCTTCTTAACTGGCCAATGCACAAAATTCTGTTTGCAGCCAATTACCCTGGGCTCTGTCAGATGGAAAGCAGAGTGGACTAGTGACACATGAGGAGAGCCTGGGACTGGTGGCTTTGAGGAGAGAACTGGAGAAACAGCCACCAGGATCCTCGTGCTGACTCATTTCCCATATTGCAGAAGCCATCTTTCTCAGCAAGAGCATCCTCCTCTAAGTGGCATTAGCCTGAAGGGAAGCAATAGCCCTGTCCACAGGAATCACTCTGCCCCGCTCTGTGGTGCTTAACCTAGATGGCTGAGTACAGCTTGAGGCTATATCATTAAGTTTAACAAATAGGTGGCTCTCTGGAGGCTCTGAGACTTTAGCTGACACTCCACAAGGATCAGAACTGGAAAAAGCTGGCCTTAGTGCACAGCCTGGTTCTTTCTGCACACAAACAGGCCCAGCAGAGGGAGCTACAGGCTGTGGATCACTGAGAGCTACAAACTGATTGCCGTGGGCCAGTCACAGGCAGTTCCTGATAAAGGCCTACGCTAGTCTTTGCAGATCTACCTAATATATAGAAACAAACAAAAGAGGCAGACAAAGAAATAAGCCCCAAATGAAAGAACAAGAGAATCCTCCAGAAGAAGAACTAAAAGAAAGGGAGGCAAGAAATTTATCAGACATAGAGTCAAGAGCAATGATTATAAGGATAGTCAACAGCATGAAAAAAACACAAAAATTAAAAAAAGACCAGTCAAAAATAAATGCAATATTTGAAATAAATAATACAGTGGAAGGAATAAACAGTAGGTTAGATGAAGCAAAGGAATGCATCAGTGATTTGGGTGACAAGGTAGAAAAAACACACAAGCACAGCAGCAAAAGGAAAAAAGAATTAAGAGAATGAGGAGAGCTTAAGAAATCTTTGGGACAACATGAAGTGTAACAACATCCACATAATGGAAATACCAGAAGGAGAAGAAAGTGAGCAATGGATCAAAAACCTACATGAAGAAATAAAGACTGTAACATCCTTAGTCTGGTAAAATAAAAAGACACACAAGTCCAGGAAGCTCAGGGAGTCCCAAACAAGATGGACCCAAAGAGGTCCACACAAAAACACATACTTAAAATGGCAAAGCTTAAAGACAAGGAGAGAATCCTAAAAACCACAAGAGAAAAGCAAATAGTTACTTAAAAGGGAGCTGCAATTACATTGTCATCTGATTTCTCAACAGAAACATTTCAGGCCCCCAAAAACTGGCATGAAATATCCAGTGTTGAAAAGCAAGGACCTACAGCCAAGTATACATCACCCAGCAAGGCTATCATGTAAAGAGGAAGGATAAATAAAGAGCTTCCCAGACAAGAAAAAGCTAAAGGAGTTTGTTAACACCAAACTGGTAGGGCAACAAATGTTAAAGGGCTTGCTTAGAAAAGAAGAAGAAAAAGAAAAACAGGAAAATGGTTCAAAAATAAAATGACAATAAATACATATCTATTAGTAATCACCTTCAATGTAAATGGCTTAAATGCTACAACCAAATGACATAAGGTAGCTGAATGGATCAGAAAATAAGATCAACATATATGCTGTATATGCAATATATGCTGTCTCCAAGAGACTCACCTCAGATCAAAATATACACACAAACTAAAAGAATAGGTATGGAAAAAGACATTTAATGCAAATGGAAAAGAAAAAAATGCTGGGATAGTAATATTTATTTCTAACAAAACAGACTTTAAAACCACAGCTATAGTAAGACACAGAAGGACACTACATAATGATAAGGGGAACGATCCAACAAGAGGGTATAACCCTAGTAAACATTTATGCACCCAACACGGGAGCACCTAAATGTGTAAAGCAAATCTTGATGGACATAAAAGGAGAGATGGATTCAAATATAGTTATAGTTGGAGATTTTAACACCTCTTTGACTTCAAAGGATCTTTCAGACAGAAAATCAACAAGGAGACAGTAGCCTTAAAGGGCACATTGGATCAAATGGATTTAATTTATATCTTCAGAGCATTTCACACCAAAAGCAGCAGAATATACATTCTTTAAAGTGTACATGGAACATTTTCTAGGATAGACCACATGTTAGGACACAAAATAGTCTCAATAAATTTAAGAAGATTGAAATCATATCAAGCATCTTCTCTGACCACAATGCTATGAAACCAGAAATCAATCACAAGAAGAACAGCAAAAACCATACAAAAACACAGAAGCTAAATAATGTTATTAAACAATGAGTGGGTTAACAATGAGATCAAGAAATCAAAAAATACCTTGAAACAAATAAAATTGAGGGCAACAATCCAAAATCTGTGGGACACTGGGGAAGCAATCCCAGGAGGGAAATCCACAGCATTACAGGCCTATATCAAAAATCAAGAAAAATCTCCAGGAAACAATCAACTTCATACTTAAAGGAACTTGAAAAAAAAAATAGACAAATCCCAAAGTAAATAGAAGGAAAGAAATAATAAATATCAGAGCAGAAATAAATGAAATGGAGTCTAAAAAAATGATACAAAAGATCAATGAATCCAAGGGCTGGTTCTTTGAAAAGATAAACTGAATAGACAAATATTTAACTAGACTCATCAAGAAAAAAAGAGAGGACCCAAATAAATAAAATCAGAAATCAAAGAGAAGAAATAACAACTAACACCAAAGAAATACAAAGAATAGTAAGGAAATATTATGAACAACTATATGATGACAAACTGGACAACCTGGGCAAAATGGATAAATTCCTAGAAACATACCATCTTCCAAAACTAAGTCAGGGAGAATCAGAGAATCTGAATAGACAGAATTACACCTAGTAAAATTGAAGCAGTAATCAAAGAACTCCCCAAAACAAAAACAAAAAAAGAGCCCTGAACTAGATGACTTCACAGGTCAACTATATCAAACAACCAGGAAAAACTAATACCTCTCCTTCCCAAAATATTCAAAAAAGTCAAGAGAAGGGAAAGCTGCCAATATCATTTTATGAGGCCAGTATTATCCTAATTCCAAAACTAGAAAAAAACCTACAATGAATGGGTCAATGATGAGATCAAGAAGAAATCAAGAAGTTTCTGGAAAAAATGAGCATGAACGCACAACAGTCCAAAACCTATGGGATACAGTGAAGGCAGTCCCGAGACAAAAGTTCATAGCAATACAGACCTACCTCAAAAAGATAGAAATATTTCAAATAAACCACCTAACCCGACATATTCAAGAACTGGAGAAACAATAACAAACAAAGCCCAGGTCAAGTAGAAGAAAAGAAATAATCAATATCAGAGCAGAACTGAATGATATAGAGACTAAAAGAACAATTCAAAAGATCAACCAATCCAGGAGCATGCTTCTCTGAAAAGTTAAACAAAATTGACAAGACTTTAAGCAGGCTCATCAAGAAAAAAAAGGGAGAGAACTCAAATAAATAAAATCAGATATGAAAGAGGAGAAACTACAACTGATACCACAGAGATACAAAGGATTGTAAGAAATTACTGTGAACAATTATATACCAATAAATTTGAAAACCTGAGTGAAATGGATAAATTTCTAGAAAAATATAACATTCCAACACTGAATGAAGAAGCAGAAAGCCTGAATAGACTAATAACAGCTGGTGAAATTGAATAATAAAAAAAACTCTCAGCACACAAAAGCCATGGACTGGATGGTTTCACAGGAAAATTTTGCAAAACACTTAAGGAAGAGCTAACCGCTTCCTTCTCAGACCATTCCAAAAAATGCAAGGAGGGGAAGACTCCCAAACTCTATTTATGAAGCCAGCATCATCCTAATCCCAAAATTGGATAAAGACACAAGATACAAAGAAAACCAACAATATTGAAAGAAAAAAGAAACTGATACTAATGAGAGGGAAGGAGGGAGGTTGGTAATGGGAAAAAGATGGAGGAGGGTCAAATCAAGGAACATATATAAAGGACCCATGGACAAAGCCAAAGTGGGGAAGGATTGAAGGTGGAAGGAGGGGTAGGGTGGGGCAGGAGAAAGTGGTGGCGGGAAAATGGAGACAAATGTATTTGAACAATAAAAAAAATTAAATAAGTAAAAATTTAAAAACGAAGAAAACTACAGGCCAATATTGCTGATGAGCAAAGACGCTAAAATCCTCAACAAAATATTGGCAAACCACATCCAGCAATACATTAAAAAGATCATCCACCATGATCAAGTGGGATTCATCCCAGGATGGAAGGAAGGTTCAATATTCAAAAATCAATAAGTGTGATGCAGCACATAAACAAAAGGAAAGACCAAAATCACATAAGTATATCAATAGATGTGGGAAAACATTTGATAAGGTACAGCATCCATATATGATAAAAAACATTTAGTAAAGTGGGAGTAAATGGGGCAAAACTCAACATAATAAAGGCTATATATGAAAACCTTACAGCCAACATCATACTCCATGGGCAAAAACTAAAAGCTTTCCCCCTAAGATCAGGAACAAACAAGGTTGTACTCTTTCACCACTTCTATTCAACATGGTATTGGAACTCCTAGCCAGCATGATGGGACAAGAAAAAGAAACAGAACACATCCAAATTGGAAAGGAGGACATAAAGATGTCATTGTTTGCAGATCACGTGATAGTGTACATAGGATACCCTATAGACTCCACCAACAAACTACTCCACCGAATAAGTGAATTTGGCAAAACAGCAGGATACAAAGTCAATATTCAGGAATGGAAGGCATTTTTGTACAATAACAATGAACTATCAGAATCAGAAATCAGGGGAAAAAATCCCATTTGCTACAGCAATAAGAAAAATTAAGTACTTAGGAATAAACTTGCCCAAGGAGATAAAAGACCTGTACACAGAAAACTACACAACACTGAAAAAGGACATTTAGGAAGACACAAGTAAATTGAAGCATATACTGTGCTCATGGATTGGAAGAATTAACATCATCAGAATGTCTATACTACCCAAAGCAATTTATAGATTTAATGCAATCCCTATTAAAATACCAATGACGTATTTCACCGACATAGAACAAACATTTCAAAAATTTATATGGAACCATTAATGACCCAAATAGTTGCAGCAATTTTGAGAAAAAAGAACAAGGGATCACAGAAGGGATCTGATAGTGATAGAAGGGATCACAATATCTGACATCAAACTATATTTCAAGGCAACTTTAATCAAAACAGTCTGGTACTGGCATAAGGACAGACACATAAATTAATGGAACAGAATAGAGAGCTCAGAAACAAACCCATGTTTCTATGGTAAACTACTATTTGACAAAGGGGGCAGGAGCATGCAATGAAGCAAAAATAGCCTCTTCAACAAATGTTGTTGGGAGATCTGGACAGCTACATGCAAAAAAATTAAATTCGACCACCAACTTACACCATACACAAAAATAAACTCTAGGATAAAAGACTTAAATGCAAGTTGCAACACAATAAAAGTTCTGGTCAAGAACATAAGCAGGAAACTCTCAAATATCCTATGCAGCAATATTTTCACCGATGTGTCCCCTAGAGCAAGGGACATAAAGGAAAGAATAAACAAGTGGGACCTCATCAAAATAAGAAGCTTCTGCACGGCTCAAGAGAACATCAGCAAAATGAAAAGGGAGCCCTCCAAATGGGAAAATATATTTCCAATGATACCTCAGACAGAGGTTTGGTCTCCAAAATATATAAATAACTCTCAACTCCACTCCATGAAGATAAGCAATCCAATTAAAAAATGGGCAAAGGACCTGAACAGACACTTCTTCAAGTAGGACATATACAGGGCCCAGAGACTTTTGAAAGGATTCTCAGCATCACTAGCCATAGAAGAAATGAAAACTAAAACTACAGTGAGATTCCACTTCACACTGGTCAAATGGCCAGCATAAATAAATCAACAAACAAGTATTGGCAAGGTTGTAGAGAAAAGTCTATACACTCTTGTTGGTGGAAACCAAGGTTGTAGAGAAAAATCTATACACTGTTTTTGGTGAAAACCATTTGGAATTTCCTCAAAATGCTAAAAATGGAACTTCCTTTTGATCCAGTGATTCCACTGCTGGGACTCTATCCTAAGATACCAAAACACGAATTCAAAAAATCTATGCACCTCAATGGTCACAGCAGCACAACTGACAATAGCCAAGTGCTGTAAGTAACCTAAGTACCCATCAATAAATTAATGGATCAAAAAATGACGGTACATTTACACAATAGACTACAAAGCAGCAGAAAGAAAGAAAGAGCTACTACCCTTAATGACAGCATGGATGGAACTGGAGAGCATTATGCTAAATGAAATAAGGCAGGAGGTTAAAGACAAATACCATATGATCTCACTTATAAGTGGAACCTAATCAACAATAAAGCAAGAAAAATATAACCAGGAACATTGAAAGAAAAAATAAACCAACAGTAACCAGAGGGGACACAGGAGGTGGGTACCAGGGAAAATAAGGGGAAGGGTCAAGTCAAGGAACGTGTATAAAGGACCCATGGACAAAGCCAAAGTGGGGAAGGATTGAGGGTGGGAGTGGCTAGGGCAGGGGAAAGTTGTGGCAGGAAAATAATGCAAATGTATTTGAACAATAAAGAAATTTTTAATAATTAAAAATAATTTTTTAAAAGCCCCAGAAAGAAAGGAAATTATAGGTCATAGTCCCAAATGACATAGACACTAAAATCCTCAACAAAATATTAGCAAACCTAATATAGTAATGCCTCAAAAAGGTCACACCATGATCAACTGGGATTTATTCTGGGAATGCAAGATTGATAAAACATTTGCAAATTAATACACGTGATTCACCATGTAAACAAAATGAAGGGTTAAAAACCATATGCTCATAACAATAGATGCAGAACTAGCATTTGATAAAATCCAGTACCATTTATGATAAAAACTCTCTGCAAAGTGGGATTAGAGGGAACATATCTAAAGAAAATAAAGGCCATATAAAGAAACCCACTGCCAACATCATACTCAACAGGCAAAAACTACAAGCATTCCCCTTAAGATCGGGAACAAGACAGAATTTCTGTTTTCACTTCTCTTATTCAACATAGTACTTGAAGCCCTAGTCACAGCAATCAGACAAGAAAAAGAAATAAAAGTCACCCAGATTGGAAAGGAAGAAGTAAAACTGTCTTTATTTGCAAATACAATGATACTCTACATAGAGAAATTCAAAGTTTCCACCAAAAAACTACTAGAACTGAAAAATAAATTAAGCAAATTACTGGGATACATAATTAATACCCATAAATTAGTTGCATTTTTACATGCCAATAATGACCTAACACAAAGGGAAATTAAGAAAACAATCACATTCACAATTGCTTCAAAGAGAATAAAATTCCTAGGAATAAATCTAACCAAAGATGTAAAAGATCTGTAATTGGAAAATTGGAAGACACTGAAAAAAAATTGAAGAAGAAACAAGTGGAAGAACATACTGTGATCATGGATAAGAAGAATTAACATCATTAAAATATCCATGCTGCCAAAAATGATCTATAGATTCAGTGCAATTTCTATTAAGATTCCAATGTCGTATTTCACAGAAGTAGAAGAAATATTTCAAATATTTATATGGAACCACAAAATGTCCTGCATAGCAACAGCAATCCTGAGAAAGAAGAACAAAGATGGAGGAATCATGCTACTGAATATTAAACTATACTATAAGGCCATAGTAATCAAAACAGTTTGATACTGGCATAAAAACAGATACATAGATCAATGGAACAGAATAGAGAGCTCAGAAATAAACCCATACCTTTATAGTCAATTAATATTGGACAGCAGAAGCAAGCACCCACAATGGGTAAAGATAGCTTATTCAGTAAATGATGTTGGGAAAATTCAACAAATATGTGCAGAAAAATGACACTAGATCACCTTCTTACACCACACACAAGAATAAATTCAAAATGGATTAAAGACTTAAATATTAGATCCAAAACCATAAAGATCCTAAAAGAAAACATAGGCAATAAAATTTTGGACATTACTCATAGCAATATTTTATTTGATTTATCTCCCCAGGTAAGGGAAACAAAAGAAAAAAATAAACAAATGGAACTACATCAAACTGAAATGTTTTTGCACAGCAAAGGAGACCATCAACAAAATAAAAAGACAACCCATAGAATGGGAGAACATATTCACCAATACATCTGATAAGGGATTAATATCCAAAATTTATAAAGAACTTATAAAACTCAACACCAAAAAAACAAATAATCCAATCAAAAAATGGGCAAAGCATCTCAATAAACACTTCTCTAAAGACAAGATACAGCAGGTGAACAGACATATGAAAAGATACCAAATGTCACTAATCATCAGAGAAAAGCAAATTCAAATGACACTGAGATATCACCTCACACTTGTCAGAATGGCTATCATTAATAAACCAATAAACGTGCTGGGGAAGATGTGGAGAAAAAGGAGCCCTCATACACTGTTGGTGGGAATGCAGACTGGTGTAGCCACTGTAGAGAGCAGTGTGGAGATAATTCAAAAAATTAAGAATGGACCTCCCTTTTGACCCAGCAATCTCACTTCTGGGAATATATCCGAATAAATCCAAAACACTAATTCAAAAGAATATAAGAACTGCTGTGTTCATTGCTGCATTATTTACAATCGCCAAGATATGGAAGCAGCCCAAGTGTTCATCAATAGATGAATGGATAAAACAACTGTGGAATATTTACACAATGGAATACTACTTGTCCATAGAAAAGAAGAAAATTTTACCCTTTGTGACAGCATGAATTGACCTGGAGAACATTATGGTAAGTGAAATAAGCCAGCCAGTCAGGTAAGGATGAATACCGTATGATTTCACTCATATGTGGAATCTAATAAACCACCTGAACTAACAAGCAAAATAGAGACAGACTCATAGATAGAGAGCAGGATGACAGCTATGGTGGAGGGGGCAGAGGTTAGGGGCTAGAGGATCAAGCAAAAAGGAAAAAGGACTTACGGACACAGAAAACAGTGTGGTGATTGCAGGGTGAGGGGGTTATAAGGTGGTTAGGTTATAATGAAAGAAATACAATAAAATATTTTTATGAAAGAACAGCAGGGAATAGGAGTGGCTGGTATGGGGCAGCTTTCATTTTTGGTTTAATTGTGTTATGTGGATATTGTATAAAAGCATGTGTTACTTTGTAATTTGAAAATGAAGAAGAGAGACTACAACACAAAAAGTAAGTTCATCCAGGGCTCCAAGTTCTAGTTTAAGTGGCAAAACCTCATAGGCTTCCTTTTATTTGATATTTTAAAATAGTACATGAGTCCACCTGAGAGTCCATAATTACAAGTTGCTTCTTAGTCCCAGGTAACAGGTATTATCCTTTAATAAAGCTACTTAGGTAGGAACACAGATGATAAAAGGCATAGCCCGTTCAGAGGGACGAAGAACTTGATGGCTCATCCTCCCTGTTCAGGTTCACGTGGTAGGCCTGACAGCACAAGTTTGTTCCAGCTCTCTTTCTTGCCTCCTTGGACTAAAAATACATGTATCATAGGAATCCAAGTTAAAAGAAAAGAAGCAGAAATGCATGCCTGCATTTCCCTTAGCAAACAAAAAGATAAAAGGAGCCTCAACTCCAACTGCATTAAAATACGGGAACAGAACATTTTGTTAAAACATCACAATTAAGAGCTCTGCAGAATCCTCCTGCTGGACTCGGCACAGAGGGTGCAGTAGACTGGATCGGAATACCCTACTTTGCTCCTTGTTATTAGGTTCAATACACGCAGAACCCATCAATATGCAGGGGGCAGCTCAGTGTTACTTCCTCAGGAGAAGCCCTCTGAGCATCCCAACCAATGAGAAGAGGCAACAGGATTCAAATCTGGGCCTTTCTGCTGCCAGGGTCCATGGTTCTTGCTATCCAAAGAACTTAAGAATCACTCAGGAAACTTCTGAACCTCCCAGACTCTCAGGTTTCAACCTTCTCCCAAAGATTTGGATTCTGGAGATTTGGGGCTAGGCACGAGAATCTACATTCCAACGAGTACTTGGCATAATTAGATGCAGAACACACACACACAGTTGTACCTCCACACCTCCACTATTTTAACTTGTTTAAGGTATCTCAGACTCTGAAAAGCAGAAGTACAGGATGCTTACACATATTTCTGACCACCACTCTTTTCTCATATCTCAGAGTATAACAAACTGGGATTAGGAGGTATTTCAATGTGAAGCTATTATTGACCAGAAGTTTAAACAACAATTAAGAAAACTCACACTCTATTACAAGGACAGTACATAAAACTCACAATCCTCTAGAAGTACCTTATTTTGCCATATATAACGCACATCTACATTTTTGTGTGCATTATACATAGGATTATGGAATCATTATATCCATGTATAATGTACATCCTTATTTTCCCCTCAAAAATTTGTGCAAAAAGTATGCATTATACATGGCAAAATATGGTGATCAATTCTTAAAATATGTGAAATCCGCCAGGTTGTAGAAAAATATCAAACATTATCGATCAAACCTTTCTGGACTCATGCAAAGAAATTGCAGTGGCTGCATAAATTCAAAACCGTTTTCTGTTTTGATAGTCTCATCCTCACAAGGCAGCTCATTTTTATTTCTGTTTTGCTTAACTGCAGGGGTGGCTGTTCAGAATGCTATCACCTCCTTCAAACCAGACATTGAAAATGGCAGTCATGTCTATGACAGCTAGACTTGACCTTATTAAATACTAAATAAGTAAAACTAGAGCATTGTTCTTATTTTCCCATTGTTCTCTGTTGGGAAATGGCATCTGGTTTCAGGGACTGTAGCCCCCCGACAGGTAAGAGGGCTCCAAGGCTAGAGATAATCAAGGAGGCCTTGGGAAAACAGGCCACTGAGGAGATGAAACTTGTCCCCCTGGCAGGGGCACAGCCCCTGCCCCCTTCACATCACCCTGCTTGGCCCTTTGATGGTTGGTTAGTCAAAGTTGGGTAAGATTCCTCAAGAGGAGGGACCACCATCCAGACACTGCCAGGATGGGCAGCAGACAAGGATTTGGGGGACATGGAGAGAGGGCAAAGGGGCCTGCACCCCTCTGCTTGGCTTAAAAGTGGCTGAGTCCTCATTCTATTGGAAAGAAGTCTCCTTATCTCTTGGTGGCTCTGCCCTGCCCACCTGGCTCAGGCTTGAAAACAACACTAAAGGCAGGTACAGCCCTAAACTGGATCAGGCGCTTCCCAGGGACAATTAGGCGTGGAGAAGGAATGCATTAAATCCTATGAAACTTACTTTGCTAAGAATGCCCTTGAGTTAATGAGTACTGATGTTTGGGGTTGAGCATAGAATGTGTCAGTTTCCCAGATTTTAGGGCCGAATGGATGCCACCCTGTCTACCAGGCCCTAAACTGAGGCAGAACTATTGTGTTCCTTCAATTGTTACCTATTATTTCTGTCTGTTTTCTGTAAACATAGCCTTTTGACATTGATTGATGAGCTTTGCTGTCTACCCCTGTGCATATGGTTCTCAATAAATGCCTTTGGACATGGGGGTTTGCGGCCTTCCCCACTAGAGGGAAGAGCTATGTCCCCTCTCCTGGCAAACCGAGAAGTGTTTGCAACAACTCGTGTTTATTACCCCCATCCATGACACCCCCGGGACAGGCTCTGCAGGATTCAGAGCCCCGCTCTCTCCTCAGCTGGCTCCGGACAGTAACCCTCAGGTCCAGGAGCCCCACGCTCCACTGTGGCACACCCCGCAACACATTGCTCCCCGTGACAGTTCTCTCCATTCAAAAGAGTCTGTTGAAACTAAAGAATGGAAAGAACCATAATGGAGCCTCAGGTAGTCCGGGTTCGAATATCGGTTCTGCCTCTTTTAGCTTCTATCCCACAGCATACCTGAGTTACCTTACCCAGTTCTGTGCCCCACCCCACCACCAGAGCACATACTATTTCCTACTTACTGTATAATTTACTTCTTTACTATAGCTACTGTTTATGTCAATCACACCCTCTTGAGAATGGGAGTTCAGGAGTTGGAGATTTTTGTCAGTTTTGTGCATAGAACAACACCTGGAATATATAAATGCTCATAAGTGAGTGAAGAAAGGAAAGAGGAGGCTATGGTAAAAAAGAACAAAACCTTCATAGAAAGAAGCAGAAATAAAAGATACAGAGAGAATGTGTCTTGGCGGTGGCGGGGGGGGGGGGGGGGGGGGGGGTCATGCTGTCCAGTATGGGAGCTGCTAGCCACTTGTGGGTACTGAGAAGTAGGAAAGTGGCTAGGTCAAATTGAGGCTGGATTTTTTAGACTTAGGACAAAAAGAATGTAAAATATCTCATTAGTAATTTTCTACATTGATTCCACGTTGAAGTGATAATATTTTAGATATTATTAAAATTAATTCTACCCACTTCATTTTAGTCTTTCATTTGGCTACTAGAACATTTAAAATGGCATTAGTGACTCATATTCATGGCTCACATATATTTCAATTGGCCAGTGCAATATTGCAGTTTCTTAATCTCATTTTAATTTGTTCTTCTGCTATCCTTATTTTTTTTTTAACTATTTATTTTGAACTAATTTTGGACTGACAGAAAATTTTCAAAAAATGGTGTAGAGAGTTCATGTATATTCTTCACCCAACTTTTTCTATTGTTAAAATTTCATGAAATTTTATAGATCAATTTAAACTTCAATATTTTTCCTTTTAATGTCCTTTTTTTATTCTAGAATCTAATCCAAATCCCACATTGCATTTATTTATTATGCCTCTTTAGTCACCTTCAATCTGTGACAGTTCCTGGTTTTTCCTGGTCTTATATTTATGACTATGGCACCTCAGATAGGTACAAGTCAGTTTTACAGAATGTCTCATTCTGGGTTTGCCTAATTTTTTCTCATTATTAGATTAAAGTTATACAATTAATAAAATTATTCTTGTAGCGAGAAGACCACAGAGGACTTTTGTGATCACAATGCATCATATAAGGGGCTCCATAATGCCAATATATCCTAATCCTGGTGACATTAAACTTGATCACTTGATTAAGGTGGTATCTTCTGCATTTCTCCACTGTAAAGTTATTTTTTCCTTTTTCAATTTATAAATATCTTGGAAGAGATACTTTGAAGTTATACAAATATCCAGGTTCTCCTAAAACTTTCCAGCACTATTTGGGCATCTGAGTCTGGTTCTTCATAGAGCTGAGTGGCAATGGCTATCTGTCATTCCTTTTGCACTTGAGTATTTTTATACCCTGCCTGCTTCATTAGCAATGGGACATGCATGGCACTGTTGGTATTTAAGCTTGCAAATCTCCTTGGGATTGGCTCATTGTCTATCAAGCCAAGGTTCTCATAGCCCAGTTATCATGAACTGTCACATAGAGGGTGGGAGAAAAGTAGGTTTACAGTTGTGAGTATGTGAAACACAGAGTTTCTTCTTATATTATAATTTATTAATCACTGTACTATTTTCCATACAAACAACTATAAACCTACTTTTGCCCTACCCTGTATAATGTAATATAGCTTAGATCCCAATCATTATATATAATTCTTTTAAACATCAAATGGGTTCTACAACAGCAACTCTTAATACAACTTTCAACCCTCTTTTGCCCTTGGGAAACATTAATTTGACTGCCTCAGAAGAGCTCAAGCTCATCTTCTTTGTTTTGTCTGCACCATCTTGATCACTATTCATGTTCTGTACTTTCTCTCTTCAGAACATAGAGGAAGGAAGCAAGCCAAGCAGGTATGTTTAGTGCTTTCTTACAGGTGAGGTATTGGGGCATAAGACTGAGAATTCCACTCATTAGGAAATTTTGTCTATCCACATATTCATGAATGAAATATTTACAATTTTTAAAGATGGAGCATGATTAGGACACATACAATTTATAATCTGCTAATTACTTAGTCATCCAAGAAATAAAATTATAGGAGTCATTCTTGACCTTTTCCTCTGCATCCATATTCATATGATCAACATTTCTATCTCATTAGACACTAGCTCTCAGAGCTTTATCTCAGTATTAGATTGTCTAAGTCAAGATATCATATACACACATATTGACTGATGAATGAACATACTACATTTAATTGTGTTAATCCATAAAACATCATTTCTACTTCCATCAAAGGTTAATCCATAAATTGGTAAAATATGTGTTGGAAGCAACATGAGAGTTTTTAATTTTTATTTTTAAATGGTCATTTTAAGAGATGTAGCTCTTCTTTTGCAGTTAGAATAAAAATTTGCCAGTGTCTAATTCAACATTTCCAAAATGTATTCTATGGAAGACTACTTATGGTATATTAGTAAATGTTAGATTTTAAGAAAGTTTCTATGATCAAATGACTTTAGGAAATACTAGGTTAACAAAGATAACAGATTTATCTTATCTATGAGGAACTGTTCAGAGCCTCTACTAATACAATGTACATTGTGAAGGTGGACAGTAAATGGTGTTTTTCAACAGTATTTGAATTCTTTTTTCTCAGTCTCTCAGTATAACATTTATTTTTCATCTTTATTGAGATATAATTGACATATAACACTGTAAGTTTAAGGTGTATAACATGATGAGTTGATATTTTATAAAATGATTATCACAATTAGTTTAATTAATACCTCCATCATCTCAAGTTCCTTTTTGTGTGTGGTGATAATATTTAAGATATATTTTGTTAGCAACTTTGAAGTATACAATAAAGTATTGATGACTATAATCACCATGCTGTACATTAGATCCCATAATTTATTCATCTTGTAACTGGAAATGTGTACCTTTTATCAACGACTCCCCATTTGTCCCACACCTAGCCCCGGCAACCACCAGTTGACTTTGTTTCTATGAATTCCTCTGTTTTAGAGTCCACATAAAAATGAGATCATATAAATTATATTTTCTGACTTATTTCATTTTTCATAATACCCTCAAGGTCCCTCCATGTTGTTGTAAATGATAGGAATTTCTTTTTTATGGCTCAACAATATCCCATTACATTCACACAATTACTTTATCCATTCATCTGTCAATGTCTGGGCTACTGGGAATAAGGCTGCAAATAACATAGGAATCTACATGTCTCTGAGACAGTGTGAATAGTTTCTTAAGAAACAGATGGAAAGGGGAGTCGGCACAGGCAGAAGAGGGTAAAGGGGATAAATGGTGATGGAAGGAGACTAGGCTTTGGGTGATGAATACACAATACAATATACAGATGATGTATTATAGAATTGTACACTTGAAACATATATAATTTTATTAACCAATGTCATCCCAGTAAATTCAATAAAAAGAAATGTTAATAATTACATAGAATAAAAGTAAAAAAATAAAAAGCTTTTCATAGGACTAATGTTTTTAAAAAACCATTTTTCAGGTCACTGGACTAACTCATCTACCTAATGGGGACAAAATAGTTTTTCTCTCAGTATTTTAGAAAGGATACTGGGAGATTTAGTAGCATGCAACATAAATTTTGTTTTTATGGCACACTTCCGGGAAGCAGGAATTGCAAACTTGAAAAGAAACATGTCTCCTCTAACAGCAACCTCAGGCCTGTCTAGGGTATTAAGGCCCTGTTCCATCAGCAATTCCTCCCACAGATTTGCTCTGTAAGACTGAAGCAGGAAGAGGGCAAAACAGAAGAAGGGAGGGAGGAAGAAGGAAGGAAGGAAGGAAGGAAGGAAGGAAGGAAGGAAGGAAGGAAGGAAGGAAGGAAGGAAGGAAGGAAGGAAGAGAGGGAGGGAAGGAAGGAAGGAGGGAAGGAGGAAAGGTCTAAGGTTGAGGACAAGAATGTGTATAGGAATGTCTATGTTTTCTTAATATCCAGCAAGAATGACAAACCCAGAACAGATGAAGGGACATTTATTGATGGGTAGAGGTTTCAGGTCAAGGATGAAATCTTTGGGGACATAAAAATATAAAAACTTAATAAAAGCATCTACAAAGGCTCTTTATAAGACATTAATGTCATCTTTTGAACTCATCTCACTGTTAGAATGCTGTTGACTGACACACAGAGCTGACTGAAATGGAGTAATAGACACTAACTACTCACAACCAGTAAAACCACACTTTTATAGGGTGAGGAGAAATTAAATGTCTACCTTGTATCTAAATCATATTATAGTACATTCACGCTATTTTAGAAATGGCTTTCACGATATGGATTAACTTTTTTATACACATAAAGTATTTAAGATAGACAACTTTCAAGCTACAAATAGCAGACAGAAAAAAAAATGCATTCAAATTATTAGTCCGCCTCTGTACCCAAACCTCTACCTTTCTCTGAAAAGCTACCCACCATTCCTTCTCTGTGGCCACTGTCATTACTACAACGGAGGACCTGCCAGATGCAAGTTTCTGCCATAATGCATTTTCCATCATCCCTGCAGTGCTGTTGACAAGTGAGGAAAGTTGGGGAAAGAATTAGTGTTTTAGAGCCAGATATAGTTGCATTTGATACCTCATTTCAAAATTTACTTGCTCTGTATCCTTGGGCAAGATTTTAGTTTGAAACACATGAAATTGTCAATGTTCACCTAGTTTTGATTAATAAAAATAGCAGTTTCATATAGTTCAATATAAACTTCTGAGCTTTGGTTTTCTCATTTATAAATGGGACTAATAGTGCCTTCAATTGTCATGATTCCTTGTGTGTAAAGTATTCGGCAGAGTCCTGGAACAAAGCGGAGGCTCAGTAAATGGGAGCTACTATTACTGATCACTTAGAGCATGTCCCATATATTCTCTCTCCCTCCTTCTGTTCCAAGTTCATTATTGTCTTTAACTCACACTAAATCTCTTTAATAACCTTCCTTTCTCTCACCTCTTTCTCGATTGTCTCAAAAATCTCTTTGCCATCGCACTCTCTTTCTATCTACTTCCCTACAAATTTCTGTCCACATGAGCCACAAAAGGACCTCATTGTGGCTGACTGTCAGATTAATGAGGAGGACATACTCCTGTCAATGAAAAGACAAACACTCAAAAATACTGCAAGATGCTATATGAAACCTTTGCCATTAACTTCAGTGGTCCTTGAAAGTTCCCAAAGCATTGGGAGTTTTCAGGATGTATACAGAAGTCTCTCCCACCCATATTTTGGTTGCTAATTAAAAACTGCTTTTTTTCAGGCATTGATATTCAAGACACATTTGAAAGATTATGTTTAGTTTTGAAGCAATCTCTTTTAATTACTAATCTTGCATCTGTGTTGTTCATTTAAATGTACACCATTTTAGCAGTACATGGAGTTTTAGTGGGCTAGTCTTGGAACCTAATACTGTTCACACTTCAACAGGAAAATGAGTTTTAGAAATCCAATTCTTTCTGAATTTCTAGGACAGATTGAGAAAAACTTGTAAAACAAAGAAGGAAGATACAGGTGACAGGATCACAGAAACACCAATGCTTCATTTTATAAATTACAAATTCTAAGCTAAAGCAAGTTTGTGTTGAATGTCTCTTTATATGCAGTTACTCGGGGTGCTTCAGAAAGTTTCTGGCCTGCTCTTTCCAAGATCTCCATAAAGCATAACAGTTTCTTTCTACTCTTAGTGGACAAGGGTTCTCCATTTTATTACCTTCTCAAAAGCCTAAATACTCAGACCTATGCATGGCCAAAATACACATGTGCATATAAGATTTAAAACATTACCAACACATTATAAAATATTTTTGAACAAAAATAATTTATTAAAAGTCCCTTTGTTATATATACTATTTGATAGAGGTTTGGGGGATTGCATGTTATATAAGATTTTCAGTAAAAATCCAGTGGATTCATAAGTTAGCATGGAATATTACATAGGACATAGTAATCTACAATTGACATTACAGCTGGGCATCTGGATTTACTGAATGCACTATTCTACTCATATACATTAATCGAAATACTATTGATATCTAAATAATCCATGATTTTTTTCAGGCTAATCACTTAATTTGAGCCATTGACTTTCCTTTAAGATTATTTATAGAAATATAATATTATTGGTTTGTATCAGGTACTTTGGTAAGGGATTGTCATTACTTAATTAAACTTCACAAAAACCTTGCAAAAAAAGTGATTGTGAGGCCCATTTACTTTACTTATTGTACATAAAACTGCAGTCAACCAGGGGCACTAATCTTTGCTCATGCCGCATTATATGTTATAATGTATAGCCTATTTCATAATTAACACATTTGACAAAATAGGGTGCCTTCTCTAGGTATTCCATTATTAAATTGGGAAGATGAGGCTTGCTTGCTATAAATAATTGGAAATTATTCTGAACACAGGTCAAATTATGTGTTTTCTGATAAAAAGTGAAGACAAGTTTAGAGAGGATTAAAAGGAGCTGCAGCATTCTGGAACACAACTCAGAGGAGAAAATTTTTTCTTTTGGTTTTTAAATGCCAGCATTGCCCAGCGGGCATTCACATTAGGAACCCACATATACAGTCATTATAGTCCACAATTGCATTCATCATAAGCACTGCCATTTGCTGAGCACTTTTTCTTTTTTAAAGCATTTGGACATACTCTGGCTTATTTGATCCTTATAATCTCCTTTTAAGGTAGGCAGGGAAGATATATACTAACTTTATTGTTGAAAGGAGATGGCATTCACTCACCCAGGATCCAAAAGTAGGTCTTTGGGGGAACCTGAGTCCAAAGTCAGATTTGGTGAATCTGCATTTTTCTGTCTATGTCAGTGTTTGCAAGAATCTGGTAAGTGTATCTCTAGTTGTCATACGATTTTAGCTGCATGCCAGACTGCTCTTTATTTTCAAAGTCGGTAATTATTTTTATGGATTAAAAATATATAAAAAGTAAACAACCCATTATTTCAGTGTTTTATTGCCCAGGATAAGACTACAGCATGTATTTAAGTTAGAAATGTGAGTTTAATCACATGAAAATATTAAGTCAATAATAATCCAAGTGGTATGCACATATAGTAAAAATAATCAAAATATGGGAAATTCCACCTTATATAATGCAGCATATTTCATAATAGAAATTGTCATTTGTACTTTCCATTACTTGATGCAGATGTTTTTTATTGTTGTTCTATTACAGTTGTCCCAGTATTCCCCCATAGCTCTCCCCTGCCGCACCCACCTGCCACTCCAGAGTCAATCTACAGCCTGTTGTCCATGTCCATGGGATATTTATACTTGTTCTTTAAGTAGACACTTAACCGCCTCTCCTCCCTTATCCCCCTACCTCCTCCCCTCTTGTCCCTGCCAGTTTGTTCCTTGTTTCCATGCCTCTGATTTGTTTTGCTCATTTGTTTGTTTTATTCATTAGGTTACTCTTATAGGGTGAGATCATACGGTATATATCTTTCACCACCTGGCTTATTTTGCTTAGCATAATACTCTCCAGTTCCATCCATTCTGTTGCGAAAGGTATGAGTTCCTTCTTTCTGCTGCATAGCATTCCACTGTGTAAATGTACCACAGTTTTTGGATCCACTCATCTACTGATGGGCACTTAGGCTGTTTCCAGCACTTGGCCATTATAAATTGTGCTGCTATGAACATAGGAGTGAACAAGTTCTTCTGAATTAGTGTTTCAAGATTCTTAGGATATAATCCCAGCAGTGTAATTGCTGGGTCAAAAGATAGTTTGAGGAAATTTCATACTGCTTTCCACAGACGTTGCACCAGTCTGCATTCCCACCTACATGTAGTGCATTAGGGTTCCCTTTTCTCCGCATCCTTGAGAGCACTTGTTGTTTGTTGATTTGTTAATGGTAGCTATTCTGACCAGCATGAGGTGGTATCTCATTGTGATTTTAATTTCCATCTCTGATGGCTAGTGATGTTGACCATCTTCCGTATGCCTATGAGCCCTCTGTATGTCCTCCTTGGAGAATTGTCTGTTCAGGTCCTTTGCCCATTTTTTAATTGGATTGTTTGTCTTCCTGGCATTGAGTCCTATGAGTTCTTTACATATTTTGGAGATCAAACCCTTGTCCAAGGTATCATTGGCAAATATGCTTTCCCAGATGGTTGGTTCCCTTTTCATTTTGCTGTTTAGCTGTGCAGAAGCTTTTCAATTCAATAGAGTCCTATTTGTTTATTCTTTCCTTTATTTCCCTTGTCTTAGAGGATGTATCAGTGAAAATATTGCTGTGTGGGATATCTGAAATTTTACTACCTATATTTTCCTCTAGGGCTAATATTAATATTTGTTTATCAGTGTCAGGGCTAATGTTTAAGCCTTTCACCAATTTTGAGTTTATTCTGGTGTATGGTGTAAGCTGGTGGTCTAGTTTCATTTTTTTGAATGTACCATTCCAGATCTCCCAGCACCATTTGTTGAAGAGGCTATTTTTACTCCATTGTATGCTTCTATCCCCTTTGTCGAATATTAATTGATCATAGAGACACAAGTTTATTTATGGGCTCTCTATTGAGCTCCTTTGATCTATGTGTCTGTTCTTATGCCAGTACCAGACTGTTTTGATTATAATGGCCTTCTAGTATATAGTTTGATATCAGTTATTATGATCCCTCCTACTTTGTTCTTCTCAAGATTTCTGAGGCTGTTTGGGGTCTTTGTTGGTTCCATATAAATTTTTGAAATATTTCTTCTATATCTATGAAATATCACTGGTATTTTAGTAGGGATTGCATTGACTCTATAGATTTCTTTGGGTAGTATGGACAATTTTAATGATGTTGCTTCTTTTGATCAATGAACACAGTATATGCTTCCATTTGTATCTTCCTTGATTTCTTTCATCAGTGTTCTGTAATTTTCTGAGTAGTCTTTTTCCTCCTTGGTTGTTAATTCCTAGGTACTTTATTTTTTTTAGTTGCTATTGTAAATGGGCTCTTTTCCTAATTTCTGTTTCTGATATTTCATTGTAGGTGTACAAAAATGTCTTCCATTTCTAAATGTTGACATTATATCTTGCTGTTTTGCCAAATTCGCTTATTAAGTCGAGTAGTTTTTTGATGGAGCCTATAGGGTTTTCTATATACACTATCATGTCATCTACGAATAATGACAATTTTACTTTCTCCTTTCTAATTTGGGTGCACTTTATTTCTGTTTCTTGTCTGATCACTGTGCTAGAACTTCCAATACTGTGTTGAATAAAAGTGGTGAAAGTGGGAATTCTTGTCTTGTTTCTGATCTTAGGGAGAAAGCTTCCAGTATTTGCCCATTGAGTAGGATGATGGCTGTTGGTTTCTTGTACATGTCCTTTGTTATGTTGACATATGTTCCCACTATTTCCACTTTGCTGAGCATTTTTATCATAAATGGGTGCTGTACTTTGTCAAGTGCTTTTTCAACATCTATTGGTAAGATCATGTGATTTTTTTCATTTTGTTTATGTGAAGTATTGTTTATTGATTTATAAATATTATTCCATCCTTGCATCCCCAGGATGAATCCTACTTGACCATGGTGTATGACCTTTTTAATGTATTGCTGGATCTGCTTTGTCAATATTTGGTTGAGGATTTTAGCATCTATGTTCATCAGTAATGTTGGCCTGTAGTTTTCTTTTTCTGTTATGTTTTTACCTGGTTTTGGAATTAGGAGGATGTTGGCCTCATAAAAAGAGTTTGAGAGCCTTCCCTCTTCTTGAACTTTTGGAATTAGTTTGATAAGGATAGTAGTTAGTTCTTCCCTTAATATTTAGTAAAATTTGCCTGTGAAGCCATCTGGTCTGAGGTTTTTGTGTCAGGGATTTTTTGATTCATGCTTCAATTTCACTAATTGTTATCAATCTATTCAGGCTTTCTGCTTCTTCTTGATTCAGTTTTGGAAGGTGATATCTTTTTAGAAATTTGTCTATTTCACCCGGGTGGTCAAAATTCTTGGCATATAATTGTTCATAGTGATTTCTTACAATGCTCTGTATTTCTGTGGTATTGGTTGTAATTTCTCCTCTTTTGTTTCTGACTTTATTTAATTGTACCCTCTCTCTTTTTCTCTGGATGAGTCTGGTTAAAGGCTTGTTGATTTTGTTTATCTTTTCAAAGAACCACCTCCTGGATTTATTAATCCTTTGAATTGTTCTTTTAGTCCCTATGTCATTCAATTCTGCTCTGACCTTGATTATTTCTTTCCTTCTAAGCTTCCTTCTGAGCTTTGTGTGTTGTTGATCCTCCAGTTCTTTTAGATGTAGGGTTATGTTGTTTATTTGAAATGTTTCTATCTATTTGAGGTAGGCCTGTATTGCTATGAACTTCCCTCTCAGGACTGCCTGTGTTCCATACGTTTTGGATTGCTGTGTTCATTTTCATTTGTTTCCTGGTCCTCTTTGATTTCTTCCTTGATCTCATTGTAAATCCATTCACTATTTAATAGTGTATTAGTCAATCTCCATGAATTTGACTCTCCATGTATTTGAAAGTTTTTTCCTTGAGGTTGGTTTCTAGTTTCAAGCCATTGTGATCCAAAAAGATGCTTTATATGATTTCAGTATTCTTGAGTTTGTTGAAGCTTGTTTTGTGACCTACCATGTGGTCTATCTTTGAAAATGTCCCATGTGCTTTGAGCAGAATGTATATTTTGCCTCTTTGGGGTGAAAGGTCTGTATATATCAATGAAGTCCATTTGATCTAGAGTGCTGTTTTGTTTTTTTTTTCAATGACATAATATCCTTGTTGATTCTTTGCTTGGAAGATCTATCCATTGTTGCCAATGGGGGCTAAAATCCCCTACTATGACTGTTTTGCTGGTGATATCTTTCTTGAAGTCTTCCAAGATTCTCCTTATATACTTAGGTGCTCCTATGTTGGGTGCATATATGTTTACAAGGGTTATATCTTCTTTATGGATTGTTCCCTTAAGTATTATACAGTGTCCTCCTTTATTGTCTCTTTTGATGGCCTTTGTTTTGAAATCTATCTTGGTTACAGGCCTTTGCTTTTCATTACTTGGAATATTTCTTGCCATTCCTTTCTGGCTTGTGGTGTTTCTGGTTGAGTAATCAGCTGATAGCCCTATCAGGGCTACCTTGTATGTTACTAGCTGTTTCTCCCTTGCTGCCTTTAACATTTTCTCTTTGTCTTTAAATTGTGCCATTTTCACTATGATGTATCTTGTAGTGGACTTTTCTGGATTCATCTTGACTGGGACCCTCTGGTCTTCCTGGACTTGCATGACTTATTCTCTCATCAAGTTGGGGAAGTTTTCTGTCATTACGTTTTCAAACAGGTCTTCTATGACTTCTTCCTCTTCTTCTCCTTCTGGTATTCCTATATCTGGATATTACTATGTTTCATGTTGTCCTATAGCTCCCTTAGACACTCTTCATTCTTTTTGAGTCTTTTTTTGTTGTTCTGTTGCTCTGTCTGGGAATTTTTTTCTACCTTGTCCTCCAGCTCACTGATTTGATCCCCTGCTTCATCTAGCCTTCTTTTGATTCTTTCTACTGTGTTCCTCAAATCTGAAATTGAATTCTTATAAGAGTCATTTCTTCCTGACTCTTATTGATAGTTCCTATGTCCTTTTTCATGCTGATGTAGTTTGCAGTAAATTCCTTGTAGCTTCCCTGTAATTCTTTGTAGTTCTCACTGAGCTCATTGAGCTCCCTTATAACTATTATTTTGAACTTAGTGCCCAATAGTTTACTTGCCTGTATTTGATTTAGCACTCTTTCTGGGGATTCTTCCTTTCCTTTCAATTGGGGATTGATTCTTTGTCTCCCCATTTTAGGTACTCTTCTTGTTTGTTTCTGCTTCTTAGATTGATCTGCTTTGACTCCCTGTCTTCATGGTGTGACCCACTATGGTAGGAAACCTGTAGGATTCAGTGATGCAGTCTCCTTGATCTCCCGATTTTGATGCTCTTGGGATGTCCTTTATGATATTTATGTTTGCTCTCTGGTTATAGTTTGGTTTTGATTATTATTGGGTCATTCTTTGGTGAGTCCTTCCCTATGGCTGGCTGACTGAGAGTCGCTCTACCTACCACGTCTTATATGCTATTGTGGAGGTGCACTGTTTTTTTCTTTCTGGGTTTGCCTCTGGTGATGTCAGATGGTGTCCCAGTCTGGCTTTAGGCAGCTTGTTTGAAACTACCAGGGATCCACAGTCTATGACTGCCTCCTACTTGATGTAGATTTTGATGGACAAGTTTTACATTTAATATTTTGTTTGACTACAAAAGAACATATAATACCAATGGCAAATAGTGTTTTAACACCCTTATCATTCCATTTGGACTTTATATAACAATTCTTTGTATTATTATCTTTACTTCTTGGGCTGTGGACTCCTTGGGGACAATGACTTCATCTTCCTCATCTTTGTAGCCTTTAGTGTGTTGAGGTATTTATTTCAATTAGTTTAGTTTATCAGAAAGAAACAGACTCATTTCAGTTACATCAAGAAAAGAGCATATTTTTGGAAGGATTCATATGGACAGTACTAGAAAGTAGGAAAAACAGAGGAAGCTCTAGAAATCAGTAATTCACCTCCACCTTCCTTAACCAACATGCACTCTGAGGACTCCTTGAAATATCTTTACTTCTCTCCATCTGATACTCTCTTTCCTCCGACCAGCTTTTTTTTTTTTTAAATTCAGATCTTCTGCTTCCTTTTAATTTTGGTTCAAAGATAGTTCTTCATGGCCACTCTGACTTTGAATGTATTTCATCTGTGATCTTCTGCAACTCCCTTTCTCTCTCCAGCTTCTTAATGCAAATTCCCACAATATAGAATCTTATAGCGTTCTGTAACAGGTGACTCACTTTTTAAAAAGATTTTATTTATTTATTTTTAGAGAAAAAGTGAGAAAGAGGGAGAGAAACATCAATGTGTGGTTGTTTCTCTCATGCCCCCCACTGGGGACCTGGCCTGCAACCCAGGCACGTGCCCTGACTGGGAATTGAATCAGCAATCCTTAGGTTTGCAGGCCAGCACTCAATCCACTGAGTCACACCAGCCAGGGCGATACATTCGTTTTAGAAAATAAACAATTAATACATCTATTAAGTATCTCAATTTTACATGTCCAGTTGATCCATGTCCCACCAACCTCCCACCATCATCTTCTCAATTCTTGGGCCCCAAATCTTAATTTTCTTTACCTTCTCTCCATATATCCTTTTTGTCATCCAATTCTATGGACCAAACTTTTAAGTATATCTTAAACCTATCCAGGTTTCTCCCTCTCAACCAGTAAGACCCTAATTTAAGGCATCATCATCTCTTGCCAAGATTAAATCATAGTCATTAGACATAGTTATTTCTCCTTGTCCCACTAAAAAAATATTTTTTTCCCAGAGCAGCTAAAATATTCTTAAAATATGTAAATCAGATGCTGTCATTCTCCTACTTATAAGCAAAGAATTTCCATTGCACCTAGAATAAAGCTCAAATGCCTTACATGGCTCATGAGGTCCTGTCTGACACTGGCCTTTGCCTGCCTTGTTGTTTCCCACTCTTCTCCTTATGCTGCATTTTGTTGCACAATTATTCCATCTCTTCCTTAACTGCACCCAGTTCATTCCCATCTTTGCAGATACTATTCTATCTGCACAAATCTCTTTCCAGACCTTTGTGTGGTTTACCTTTCTTGTCATTCAGTTCTCAACGCAAATGTCCCCTCCTAAGGGGCACTTCCTTGCCTACCCCTTTTCCAATTTTTTTTCATCATATCACTATTTAATTTTTCTCATTGCTTCTTTCATTTTCTGACATGATCTTGGTATTTTGCTTATTTCCTTTTTTCCCCTCTGTTCCTTCCCCTTGTTATCACCAGCCTATCTTGTCCTCCACTGGATCTCCAGCTAACAAACAGTTCCTTGCACAGGGTAGGCATTCTAAAAAAATGTGTTAAATGAATGAATGAGTCTTTCTTTGCCCCAGCAACCATTCACAGATTGTTGACCAACTAATAATTTGGCCTAATTAGCAAAAATGGGTGGGAACCCTGGGACATATGGCTGAGTACAGGCTGAATCTGTTGCAGAGGGCAACCACCTTATACTTATCTGTTCATGTGCTTGGCACATTTAGTCATCAAATGAGTAAATGGTTAAGTTCATAAGTTCAATAAGTCTCTGAGGACTCCTGCGTGATGTACAGTGAGATTCTGAAGAAATGGCTGAGTGTGCTTTGCTTTTTTTCACACTGTCTGTATTTCTCTTCCAGAAAGCATTATGAAAAGTGCTAGAGACACACTGTTTATTTGACTAGAGGCATTTGATTTAAAATTGGAGTGAATTTTAAAAACATAGAAACACAGTCATCTGGGCACTAGTGATGAGCCTGAGCTAGAATGTAATTCACACTACATTTTCATGTAGTCCTGCAAACATAAAGCATTTCTGTTCATTTTCTTATATAGCACTTTTTCTTTCAATGTGGGATATTTATTCTTCACATATTTGTTCTGCATAAAGGGAACACTAAACTTTTTTATTCTTTAGACAGCATTCACTCTGTAGAGGGAGTGAATTCCATCTATAAAGACCATGGTAATCAGAGTAATAATTTCAGGTCTAAAAATGGTAAAGATCATGTCAGTCTAAGATGATGACAAAAATATCATATTTAATGGTGCATTATCTGCAGCATTTATTCTTAACAATTATTTGTGGTGACTTGCAAAAAGATTGGAGAAAGCAATCCCTTCTCATTTTGGCGAGGAATAAACTAAACAGAGGGATAAATAAAAGTATATTATTAAAAATTAACCCAAAGTCAAGCTCTTTCATGGTATTTTTTATCTGTGAGGAAATACATATTGGCAAATGAGTTCTCTTTGCAATCACTATTGGGCAGATTGTTCTCAATGTCAACATTTAATGAGGGCTTATTATGATGAGCATCATGATGTAAATTAATTTAGCATATGAATTCTTAAAATATTCTATCACACTATAAATATTAATTTGTTAATTTAGGCAATTTGTTATAGGCCTCCTTTTTATTAGTAGAGATTAATGTCCTCATTCTAGTTATCTGCACTGTGACTCTGTGATGGTCATATTGGATAAGGATTTCAAAGGCATTAGTGCAAATTCCTGTATATGAGGACTTGCTGTGGCTCCTGGATGAGCCATGTAAACTCTCTGTGTCTCAATATCATCAGTGTTTAGTATTCTTTAAAAGTCTAAGCTCTATGGAAAGAGAACTTATTCTCTTTTCATTTTTAAATTTCTGTCATTAATAGGCACAGTACCTGGCACCATACTGCATGTTTGTTGCATCAATTAGTAAATTTCATAGGAGTGCATTGAATAATGCTGATTGAATAAAGCAACTGAGGTGGCAGAAAGTAATAAGGTTCATATGCCAGGGATCAGATATTTTACAAAAAATGAGCATACATTTTTTCTTTTTCTTTTTTGTGAGCAATATAAATGTCTAATGATTGTATAACATGTTCATCCTCACTAATAATCAAGTAAGTGCACTTATAGTATTTCATTTTGGGAAGAATGTGGAGAACTACGCATCTTTATACCCTCCTGGTGGGCATATAAATTGTTTTCTGGGGAGGAATTTGGAAAAGTCTATAAAGATTTAAGGCTTGTATACTTTTTGCCCCAGGAACCTGACTTACAAATGAAGTTATGAACCTATGTTAGTGGTAGCATTGTTTGTAATAGCAAAAAACTGAACAACCTAAATGTCCATCAATAGGTAATTAGCTTAATAAATTATGGTCTAGCTATGTAATTAATTATAGTCTAGTTATGAAGCCAATAAAAACATGGTAGATCCAATAAGATTGACAAGGAAAGCTATCTTTAATTTTGTAAAAAATAAGAATTATTTTCAAAATAATATTTATGCCAGAATCAGTTTGCATTAAAAATGAGTACATGCAAAGGAAAAGTCTGAAATGATATACATCTAAATTTTTGATAGTGATCATCTCAGAGAAATTACATTAAGGGGGATTCTGGCATTTTCCTTCATTTGTTTCTGCATAATGGGATTTTTTAGAATAAAAGTATGTTCTTTTTTCTAATAAAAATGTATTTTAAAAAGTGTAACTGCTTTAGATAATGGGATGTAAGGTGGTGAAATAAATAATGGAAAATTAAATTCTTGGTAGGTATGCTAAAATAAAGCATGAATATAGGTTGTTAAGCTTAATTCTCAGCTAGTACCTAAAGAGCCCAAGAGCTAATCGAGTACATCTCAGAAGTCCCAACTCTGCAATTAGAAAAGTGGTTCACTATACCATCACCTTATTTCTGGTATCTCAGTGCTAGATTTGAGCAACTAAACTAAAGCTCTTTCTAATCAAGTCTCCTGATTAGTACCTGGGACCTCTTGACTCCTCAACTCCTGCTTCCCTCCACAATCCACCCCTTGGCCAGGGAAATGAGGATCTTTTGTAGCGCTAAACCCTTTGGAATAACTTTATTCTTAGAAAACCCTGTAATTTATGTGACTCCTTAACATTCAGCCTCCAAGTGACAGCCTGCTTTGGCATAGAGGCTTTCAAAATAAAAAGTAAAGAGTTCTACAAACTGTATCAGCAACAGCTCATTTATTTCAAATTCTGGGCAGCTGCAAAAAGGAAAAAAGAGGGTGATTGTAAAAGATCAAAGCTAAAATTATTTTTTCTTTTTTTTTTTTAATTTATAAATCATGTTTATTCTATTACAGTTGTCGCAATATTTCCCCCTTTACCCCCTTCTACCCATCACCCTCAACCCCGACTCCCACAGTCAATTCCTACTCTGTTGTCCATGTCCATGTGTCATTCATACATGCTCCTTGTCTAGTCCCCTCCCCTTATTTTCACCATTGCCCTCTTTCTCCCTCCCCTCTGGTCACTTTCAAAAACAAACAAATGCCATATAATTTCACTTATATGTGGAAACTAAAAAACAAAATAAATGAACAAACAAAACAGAAACAAACTCAGAAAAAAATAAAATTATTTTTCCTTCACAGTTTATTGCTGGACTTGGGGAATCAACTGGAAAAGCAATTCTGAGTCCCAAGGAACATGATGTCCCTGAGAACCATTCCCTCAATCCCTCTTGCCTGCTCAGTTTGCCTGCCTGTAGGGAATAGGCTATAAATCTAGGAGCTTATGCAATTGTGGGGGTTTGTCAACTCAAAGACGTCACTGCTGTTCTTTGCAGTTCAATGGTGAAGAGCCTGGTTGTAGCCAGGCTCAGATATTCAAAGTCCAGCATTGCCATCTGTCAGATGCATGACCTTGGGCAAGTCATTCAACTTCGATGAGCCTTAGTTTCCTCACCTGTCAAGTGGAGTTCAGAGAATCTATTTTATGGGGATGTTGTCTCACAGAGCTGTTATAGTGTAATAATGTGTGATATACTTAGCACAATTCTTCTTACGTGGTAAAATTATCAATAAATAGTAGCTTTTATTTGATGATGATGTTGATGATGATAATAAAAATCATCAACGTCGTCATTACCATCATTTTTAGAAGGCAGTTTGGGGTGAAAGTAAACAACTCCATTGAAACACCCAAGGAAGTAAGAAGATTTGGATAGGTTTCCAGGTTTAGAATTTGCTAGCTGTATAACCTTGAGTAAAGTTTAAGTCTCTGTGTGTTGATCTGTATAAAGGGAAATAAAAATACTCTGGTTCTGCTTAGTACAGTGTTGCTGTGGTAAGGGGATAATGACCATATTAATAATTGTCAATTGTTACACACACACACACACACACACACAATGAAAGAATCAACATATTCACCCCACTTTCCAGTTTCTACCCTGATTTCCACTGAGCATAGGGGGAAAGGCAACTACCACTTCCACATTGTGGGGGGACATGCTCTAAAGCACATTATGAGTTGGGAGGGGGGTGGTAAAATTGCTGCAGGTTTGTCATTGCTACCAAATTTAATTTACCATTTGCTTTTTTGCCATTTATTGTTTTGGATTGTAAGAATAATATATGCCCCAACAGAAAATTTTGGAATAACAGAAAATAGAAACATTCATTTACTATTCACATTCTTTTCTTTTTTTATTTTATCATGTTAAGTATAATAAATAAGACAAGTGTTTGCTTAAACAAAAATGTAATCTCAAATGTTTTCAAAAATCCATCAATGTTAAAACACAAAATATCAGATAATTGCAGGTTGAAGTTCTACCTATTTATCCTTAGGTCAACAGATCTCCAACTTCTATGCATCTAAGCATCATTTCGGGACTTTGTTTTTTTAAAAGATAATATTTATTTATTTTTAGACAGAGGGGAAGGGAGGGAGAAAGAGAGGGACAGAAACATCAATGTGTGGTTGTCTCTCATGCACCCCAGACTGGGGACCTGGCCTGCAACCCAGGCATGTGCCCTGACCAGCAATCGAACCAGCAACCCTTTGGTTAGCAGGCCAGCACTCAATCTACTGAGTCACACCAGCCAGGGTCATTTGGGGACTTTAGTAATTGCCAATGCTGGGCCCCAGGGCAGTAATGCTGGCTGGGTAGGTCTGGGGTATTATCTTGGCCTCCCGATTTTTAACAAGCTTTCAATGTGATACAAATGCAGGTATCACATTGGGATAGAGTCTAAAGTGCTGATTCAAGTACAGGCCTCTGAATGCCCACAGCGGCAACCCGGAAGGGGAATTAAGAATGTGAACCCCAGCCTTGCAATTGTCACTTCTTGAACCTCAGGCTCTGAAGCTTTGACTTTTCAGTTCTGACTGGAGCATCTGGCAAGCAAGGCAGCAGGAACACTTAGCTCCTTTTTGTATGACCTATGGCCCCTAGAGAATTAGATCTGCCTCATGGCTGACAAAATGCCATTCTCTCAGGAATAGGTCGGGGTGGGAAAACAGAGGGAACACAGGCCTCTGTCACTCAGTTGACACCAGCTTGATAGCTCTCGGGGACACAAAGAGTTCCAAAATTTCTCTGGTCCCAGAAGAGAAAGAAACAGACATGGTGGTTAATAGGACTGAGGATCAGGCACCTAACAGTTTCAAGGAACAGGACATACATATGGATATGAGTGGGATGCTTCCTTCTGACATTCCTGGGCTGTTTATAAAGCTGAATCCCTTTGTCCTCTTCCAGGCAACTCAAAGTCGGTGTCTCTCTTTCTCTTCCTCCCACACCCCCATTCTACAAATTAAAACATATATATAAAGAAGAATGAATTTTTATAACTTTGAAAAAAAGCAGTGTTTGTAGTCTCTGGGGATGTCAAGTTTCTCCAGGTAATGAGGCTCTGCCCACCACACTCACCCATGCCAGCTCTGTAAAATTTTACAGTGTGCCAGACAACTACATAAAAGGCTCACTCATCACACACTGATTTAATCTCTGTCACTTGCCACCTCCCTATGGGAACTCAACAGAAACAACAGCCTTGGTTACATAACCTACAATCATTTTCAATGTGTCCCAGTCCTGGTCTTTAAGAACCTGTCCAGGTTTTACTTAAATAAAACAAATATCAGAAGAAGCCCTATGAAGTTGAAAGTAATTCTGTTGAATTTTTACATTTCCTTCTGTTCTCTCTGAAGTAGCAGTGGCTAGGGTACTGTCAGACTTTCTGCCCAAGGTGAAATACAACTGTTCCCCTGAAAAAGAAATCTATGTATTCCTGTTTTCATATAATTAGAGGTCTAATTCTCTCTTAAGAAAGCTTCAATACAGTTTTCGCATTTTGTAGATGAGGAAACTGATGTTCAAAGAGGAACTCTGCTGGTCATTGCTTGTTTGTTTTCAATTCTATGCTTTGCTCTGCATCTCTGGGGCCTGGTTCCCTTAACAACTGCTTTTCAGCTAGGTCTCCACAATGGGATGCTCCAATGGGAAGACTGGAAGGCAAAAGCAATGGAGAAGCCAGGTTATTTCTCCTTCTTTCTCTTGCTGCTTTGGGCACCATCTCCAGCGGTGGCTGTATCTTACTTTGTTCCTACTTCTGCCTGCTGGAAGCCTCCTTTCTTCATGGTACCAGCTTCTATCACACAAGCCTCATCTTGTGCTCTAATGGGAGCACCTCCTCCCTTTATTGCCTCTTGCTCAGGAGTCAGTGAACTTATTTTTTTAAGGACTGGATAGTAAATACTTTAGGCTTTATGGGTTCCCACAGTTGCTAACCTCTGGATTGCCTCTTGGTTCCCTTTTCAATCATCAAACTGTCTACTAGGTCCTTCTCTGCAGTACTTTAAAAAATTGAACCACCTATGAACCCTTGACTGACAGAAGCAATGTTGCCAGATTCAGACATCAGGCTTCTGCACCTGCTCCCTCCTCTTCTTGGAATATAACACTCTAAGTCTGTGAAGTGTCTACTCTCCCTCTTCCTCTATCTTATTTCTTGCTGTGCTGTAATGTCACTCCATCAGGGAGATATTCGCTAGTTGGCTTGTGCTCCCCCCACTGGTCCCTTGATCTTCTTAATGTCTTCTCAACATTGCCCATGCCCTTCCCTTTGCTTAGGACATTCTTTCTCTTTCTCTTTTGACTGAGTTAAATGCCAACTCCTCAGGGAGTCCCTACCGGAGCATTTTCTATAACTGGGTATCCTTTAACCCTCGCTACTCCCAACAAACTTATTTTCCATCTCTGAACAATGTTCACCCTGTTAGAAATTACCACTACTCTGAGTATGTGTGTGTGTAACCATCATCTTCCCATCCCCATGTGATTATAAATTTTAGAAGGGAAGGGGTCATGTCCACTTTACTAACCAATATAAATCAAGTGGCTACATAGTTCAGGGCCTTGTTCACTGTAGGTGCTCAATAAATATTTATTGAAAGAATGAAGAAATGATCCAATACGGAGTCATTCACAGACATAGGAAAGATGATTAAAGAGTATCCCCATTGTATTATAGACCATCAGTTGATCACCCATATCTCTCTGGCACTCACCACTTTTGTATAACATGATCTTCTAATATAAGTATCCAAGATCTCTGCCTGAAGGTTTTCTTGGGCTGCAAGCCCACGTTTGGTCTGCATGCAGTGTTGGGGAGTTAATACCTGTAGAAATAGCGTTAGACCAATGGCCACCAGGAGTGGGTACATAATCATCCCAGCTTCATCACATGCCTAGTAGAATTCCTCTGAAGCATACCACTCACAGTTTTGAGAACTCCTGGTTGCCTCAGTTAACTACAGTGGTACCTTGCCCATTAATTCATTCTTTATTGCTTTCCTCCCTTCCCTGTCTTACTCTCTACACCTCACTGGTGCTTCCAGGAATCACCTGTCAAGAAAATTACAAACGATTGTCTCAGGGTATGCTTCTGGGAGCGCACAAACCAAGACATCCTTCACCTATTTTTCCCCTACTACTCTCCTTTTGGAGAAATATTGCAACAAAAGAGTTTCAAACAAGTAGTTACATATGTTGGGTGGGGAACAGTGGAGTGGGGTGAAATAGATTAATTCATCATTCATTACTTTTTTTCCATGCCAGCAGTAATTTTGCCCTATTTCCTGTGATCTCTGCAGAAATTTCCTACAAATTATAGCTCTCCTCTATTCACAGCAGAAATTTCCAAATGGGTCTGTCCTTGTCTTTGGTCTACAGTCATACCGTGGTGCCAGCTCCTTGCACTAGCTTCTATTAATAATACCAACCACCAGGATAATACAACTGAGTAACACTTGACGTGTACCAGACTCTGTGGTACACAATTAACTTATATGACTTAGAATGGTCACAACCATACATTGAGGAGAGTGCTACTACTTTCTTAAAATAAGGAGTGCCAAACGTCGGGAGGTTATAATTTGTTCAACCACTAGGTGGCAGAGCTCGTATTTGAAGCGAGAGGTTTGGCTAGTGCTTTGACTGCACTACCTTCAGATCTCCCCAGCTCTCTGCCCCATAGAATCACCAGGTCTCATCACATATAAAATGTATTTTAAGGCATGACATTAAAATGAAATACTGTAGTAATGAAGTTTCTAAAAGTTTAGCCATAAAGAGTGAAATCCTTTTGTTATGAGAAACAATAAACCAATTGCTCTAGTGTAATTGCAAATGGAATATTTAACACAAGACATAAAAAATTGCAGCCCTTAACATTTTTATTTTCCTCTAATTGGCCCTTATGATAAAAAAATTTTTTTAACTGTTTACTATCCCTGCTCTAAGGAGTGGTTCTTAAGGAAAAAATACTTTCCCCCTGACAGAGCCAGCATTAGTAGATAACGGCCCACACTGCCGGCTTTCGTTGAGTCAGCCTCCACCTGTGCCCACGTCCCAAGCAGGTGGAGGGAAAATCTGACTCAGGGCAAGCAGCCTGAGGCATAAAGAAGGGAACTTCGGGCAGGAGCGCTTAGATAAGCAGTCCCAGCTCGTCTTTCCCTTAATACAGAAGCCCATTCTTTCAATTTTCTGTTTCAAGGATCACAAGGATCAGACTCAAGGGTTTCATTCGCTCATCCCACTCGTTCCAAGTAACCGCGGAAGGGTCATGGTAGTGCCACTAAGCATGCTTCGCCCTGTCACTTTGGGGGACTTTCATTCTCCCACTAGTTTAACAAGAAAAACAACAATGTGCCTGATAATAATACCTTCAAGGACAACCCAAATAAACATTAAAGATAATTAATTAAAGATAAGAGTTAAAAGCAAGTTAATAAATGTAAGACAGTTAAATATGTACACATCTTTTAATGTTTGCATATGGGACAGAGAGGGTTGAGAAACTCCCATTTTGGGTAAAGTATAACATAATAAAGGTTTTTGGGGTTTTCTTGTCTTGAGAATAATTTTGCTATTTAAATATATTATCTTTTTTATGTTTTTAATTTTAATTACCCTTTCTTGATTGCATAAGTAAAAATAATATACCAAAAGAGAACTTACTGAATGCTAGACCTTGGGTGAAACATTTTGCATATATTGCTTGCTTAATATAATACTACCATGAAATAGCTAACATTGTCTCTATTTTACAGATAAGGAAAATAAATGGTAAGCAATTTCTCAACATCACACAGCTAAGCTAGTAAGTAGTAGCACTGTGGGAATTTGCACCAAGGCACTTTGACTGCAGAGTTCAAGCTCTACTCTGTTGCCTCAGTACATTAACAGTGTAAAAAATCTTAACAGCTTATTTTAGAAAATCTGGAAAAACTGTATAAATGTAAAAAGAATATTTGATTCTCTCTTAATATTACCACCTAGAAATAAGTTAACATCTTGATGCAATTTGTTTTTGACAATCTCTCTGCACATGGTTTAGTTTTTGTTGTCTGGGCATTCCAATGGGAAAGGTTTATGTGCTTAACCACCAAATTTGGAGAATATAGTTGAAATAGACTGACTTAAAATATGGGCTATGTCTTATACAAAATTCATTTTGAAGGAAGGTCCCATGGAATATCTTCAAAATCTGAGCAGTTATCTAATTTCAGGAAATTTGAAACTGAGGTTAAAGAACATGTTATTGTCAATTGGAAAAGACCTACCACACACACTACCATGGGCAGAGAAAACCTACTGTGGCTTTATATATGAGACTGCAAGGGGACGTTCTAAACCGAAGGTACTAATTTCCAACCAAGCTGGTTTCACATGGTTTCAACATTCTATAACATGATTTAGAGTGAGAGAAAATAGGGATATCTATCTATCCATCTAGCCATCCATCCATCCACCCACCCTCCCATTCATTCATCCATTTTCTTTAATGCTGGTAATTCAAGCAATGCTAGTGCCTTAGGCTGAATTTCCTAGAAGCAGACCCTAATCTCAAAATTTGAGTGCCATTCTTGGAAGGTCATTTGGAGGGTCATTCTTGGAAATACCAACATGGCAGTGGAGAACTGAGGTGGAAAAGACAAGGTAATAAAAGATTTGCTAATGACCAGTTTTCCACTAAGGGTCGAATTATCTGGCTGGGTATGCTGGAAAATGGTATGGAACATGACTTATATTTGTACCCATGAGGGATAGAGAGGTTGGAATATTTATCCTCCAACTCACATTGGTCATTGAATAAGGGTTTCTCCAGGAAACACTAAGTCTCCAGCATTTCTGGCCTGACACGCATAGAGACCAAGCAAGTTCCTGTGGCTAGAGAAAACCCCTGAACTGTCATAGGGCCTTGGAGTAAAAGGTGAAGGCATGAATCATGAGGGACTGGGAAGTGTGGGCAAAAATGGCAGCATCTGCCTCAGCTAGCTGGCAAAAAAAAAAAAAAAAAAAAAATTGGACTCATTAGATACACAGAGTCTTATATTTTGCTCTTTCACCCAAAACAATGCCAGGAGCATTCCACATATCTTTAAATGTTATTGGAGAAAATGACTTTTAGTGGCTGCGTTGCATTTCATTCTAAAGATATAACACAATTTACTTAATTGATTCCCTATTTGGGGACACTAATTTGTTTCTAATTTTGCAGGATTTAAAATAATTCAACAATAAATACTTTTGTACACACTTCTCTCTATATATATCAAGTTGTTTATTTAGGATAAATTAATTAAAGATAATCTTGCTGATTACCTAAAGCAGTAATTACTAATTCCATATCCACAAGAATATTTTAAATTGATGGGGTCTCCAGACATGCAAATGACATAATATTGGGTTGGCCAAAAAAATCTGTTTAGTTTTTTCAATAAAATAAAAGACACATTTTCCATTTTGACCAATAACTTTATTGATTTGGATATTGTGAGTATGTTGGCTATCTCCAGCATTGTATAACATTCATTGTTCTCAATGTCTTGATTTGATTACTATCACTTTCAAATGATTTGCCTCACTGTGGAGCATTGTCTAGAAATATATATCCAGCTCAAAACTTCACAAACCACTTTTGATACCTTAATCAGCCACAGCACCTTCTCCACACATTGCACAAATATTTTCTTATTTTTGCATTTCAGTTGCATATTTATTTCTTGATATAATAAAGCATAATATACCAAAAAAGTTGCATATTTTCTTTTACCTTCAATATCACAATGGCTGCACAAGGATTTACATTTTGATAAGTTTTTTTAAAGAATATCAAAAAGTCATTGAAAACTTTTTAAAAAAACATTTAGTTTCAACAAATAATAAAGTAACAATTAACATATCATTGTCACAATCAGATTAATAAGTATTAAAAATATTGGTAATATCAAGTATTGGTGACTATGAAAGACACTGGGTATTCATAGACTTTTTCTTCATCTTCTTATAGAAGTCCCTTTAGCATATTTTGCAGGGCTGGTTTGGTGGAGGTGTATTCTTTTAGCCTTCTTTTGTCTGGGAAACTCCTTATTTCACCTACCATTGTAATTGAGAGCATTTCTTTTTTTTTTTTTTTTTTTTTTTTTTTAATTTTATTTTATTTTATTTTTTTAATTTATTTACTTTTTAAATACATTTGTCTCTGCCTTCCCCCCCCCTCTTTCCCTTGCCCCCTCCCACCTTCCCTCCCTCAGCTCTTCCCCTTTGGTTTTGTCCATGAGTCCTTGCTATATGTTCCTTGACTTTCCCCTTCCCTTCCCTTTCCCTGAGTAAAGCAGTCTTAGTTGCAGGCCTTTGCTTTTCGTTACTTGGAATATTTCTTGCCACTTCCTTCTGGCTTGTATTTTCTATTGAGAAGTCAGCTGCTAGCCATATCGAAGCTCCCTTACATGTTACTACCTCTTTCTCCCTTGCTGCTTTTAGGATTCTCTGTTTGTCTTTGATATTTGCCATTTTCATCATAATGTGTCTTGGAGTGGGCCTCATTGGGTTCTTCTTGAATGGGACCCACTGTGCTTCCTGAACTTGTGTGAATTTCTCTCCTCAAATTCTGGAAGTTTTCCATCATTATTTTTTCAAACAGGTTTTCTTTTCCTTCCTCCTCTTCTTCTCCTTCTGGTATCCCCATTATATGGATATTACTACGTTTCAGGTTGTTCTACATTTCCCTAAATGTCTCTTCATTCTTTTTGAGTCTTTTTTCATTTTCTCGCTCTTTCTGGGAGCTTATTTCTACCTTGCCCTCTAGCTCACTGATTCGATCCTCAGCTTCATCTAACCTGCTTTTGATTCCTTCTACTGTGTTCTTCATTCAGAAATTGTATTCATTTCCTCTTGTCTCTTATTAATAGTTTCTATGATCTTTTTTATGTTGATATAGTTTGCAGTAAGTTCCTCGTAGTTTCCCTGTAGTTTTTGGTAATTCTCTCTGAGCTAACTGAGCTCATTGAGCTTCTTTAGAACTGTTGTTTTGAATGCAGTATCTAATACTTTATTTGCCTCTATTTCATTTAGTTCTCTTTCTGGGGATTCCTCCTTTCCCTTTGACTGGGGGGTGTTTCTTTGTCTTCCCATTATTAGTGAGACTCTTCTTTTTTGCTTCTGCTTCTTAAATTGATCTGTCTTGCCTTCCTGACTTTGTGGTGTGAACCTCTATGGTAGGAGACGACTGTTATTTCTTTCTGGATCTGCCTCTGCTGATGTCAGATGTTGACCCCGTCTGACCTTAGGCAGTCTGTTCAAGACTTCCAGGAATCTACTGTCTGTGGCTTCAGATGTTAATCTAGTCACTGTGCACTCATCAAGCCAGCTTAGATACCACAAGGTGGGGCAGAGTCCCTCCAGGGGCATGGTTATTGGCTCTTCTCAAGCTGCTGCTACTCAGGGGAGTGGTCTGCCTGAGCCAGATGGCTGCTGCCATATGGGGAGCAGTCAGCACTGGGATCCCACCAGTTACTCTCTCTGATCTCTCCCCAAAGCCTCTGTCTCCAGTCTCTCCTCAAGTTTCTCTAGACCACTCTGCTCCCCCTTTAGCCAGGGATCTACTCTCTGTGGCTGCTACTCTATACTCAGCATTCAGGCTTTAGCACTACCAGGCTAGGGCCCTGTCCCTCTTGGGGGAGGGGCTATTGTGTCCTCTCACACTATTGCCACTCAGGGGAGTGATCTGCCTGAACAACATGGCTGATACCATATGAAGGATAAGTCAGCACCGGGATCCCTCCAGCTACTCTCTCTGCTCTCTCCTCGAAACTTCCTTCCCCAGTCTCTCTTCAGGTATCTCTAGCCCACTCTGTCCCTGCCTTTGCCAGAGAACAGGTTAAGTGGTTGCAAGTAAAAATTTATGCATTGGCCCTTTAAATGATTCTTGCATCTCTAGCTGCCTGTCTCTGGCAGAGAGCAATCCTGCCTCTTTTCACAGCTGGCTGTTATATGTGTACTTTTTGGGCTCTGGTGCTGTAGCCTGGAGATCCCCACTTATGATTTAGACCCTGCTCATATCAGGGGGATCCAACTGGCCATTTCAATATCCTTCTGATGCTGCCACTTGTGGACACCCTGCCCGCCTTCTTGAGTCTCTGCCACATTCCTTACCAGTTAGGTTGTGCTAAAGCTGATTTTTCTGTCTGTCTCAGGTAATAAGGCTCCTCTCTTACTTTTGTTCAGTTGTTTGTTCTGGGTGATTTCTCCACAATTTAGGTTTAATTCCAGATTGGTCCTGGGAGGAGGTCAGTGTGACTTCCACTCACTCTTCTGCCATCTTGATTCTCTGATAAGTTTTTTTTTTTTTTTAATGCACAGTGATATGACAGCTGTCACAATATGACTAACAAAATTGTTTTGAATGAAGTTAAAAACAACTAAGCACTACTGGAGCCATTTTATGGAAAAAAATCAAAACTTTTGGCCAACCCAATAATGCATTTTTCATTGTGAATCTTCTGTTATTTTCTATATTCAGTTCTCAAATTTGGGAAGATTTTTATACACTGGAAATCTTTATTACTGGTTAGCCAAGATGGTAAGTTTATTATCATGTCATCAAGTTACTTTTACAAAGCCAGAGGTGAATACCTTCTCTACACAAGGGTCATGAGGAAAATTAGTCTCTTTCTCCACAAATATCATTTCATGTAGGCTTAATGTAAGATTGATTAGAGTCCTTAGAATTTTGCATTTAACTTACCTGAGGGGAAACGCCTAATTCTATTTCCCCTTCAACAGTCTGGCATGCTTCTTTTCCTGCTGAAATATCTTACAAAGATCCTTAATAACAATTGTTAATTCTATCCACTGGCTTTTTCTTAGTTTTCACTCTTTTATTTCTTTGAAGCATTGAGTAGTACCACTACTAAAGATTTCTTACTTTCTGTGAAGCCTACTCTCTCCTGATTGTCCCATCTCTTGTCCATTTTGCTCCTCTAGGCCCCTCCTTAGTCACTGCTCTCTTTCATTTCTCATAAGTATGGGCTCCTCTAGCTAAGCCCTGTTCTCCATATGGTTTGACTGGTTCATCCTGTTCCTCCAGTTGTGTTGGCAACCACATTTCTTCCAGGACTTACATTTCACTGCATGAGGATGGCTGTTAGAGCTCTATTCAGTTGCACTCTCTCTCTTTATATGGGGTGTACAATAAAACTTCCTGACAGAAAATATTTCACACTGTATGGGATGAAATCTAAATTTATAGCCTCCATTTCAAAATTATTTTCCTTATTATTCTCTTTTTGTAATCTTTAACTCTTTCTCCCTGTTCAATCATTTAGAAACACATGCTCTTCTAAAATCTTGCCAAAAATTATCTTTTTTGCAAGATAATTTCTTGCAAATTATCACTTTCTTCTTCATATTTTTTTTTGCTCTGTTCACCATACTTCCAACAAACTGAACATGGACCTCTTCTGTTTTTATTCAAATTAATAGAAAATATGAAATCCAAAAGTTTGGATTTGATTTTCTATGTGATGTTGACCAAATTTCTCTCAGCTCAGTCTTCTCAATCAGAATAATAAAAATGTTCTTCACAGAAGCTGTATAATAATTACATAATGTAATATACCTGAAAGTGTCGAGCACAGTGTTTAGCATATTGTGGGCTCCATGCATCAAGTATTATAGCAAACTGTTCTTTGGCATTTTTTGAGTAAGCTTTGTCCAAATATATTAAATTCCTTAAAATAAGAAACTCTACTTCACATTTTCTGTATAAAGTGATAAAAATATTAAATCCAAATTCCCACCCATTATCAAAAAGTTTTTACCAGATTAGTACATTCTAGTAGATGAGAAAACAGCTAAATATTATTTGTTCATTTTAACCACAAATCAAAAGGAAGATCAGGTGACAAAGGTTTCATTCCCATACTAAAATGATAAATGTTGAATGTAAATTCCTTTTGCTATCAGTCAAAAATACATACATGTAGTGGTGTGAAGGAGTTACATACTTTGGCATATTAATTGGAAACAGCACATGAATATTTTAAAAAATTATCCAGCATTTTCTAAATTCACATTCTCCTACAATAAATCTGATAATCTGATTTACACAATGGATACTACACAGCAAAAAAGCAAAAAAGAAAAAGAAAAAGAAGGAACTCCTTCCCTTCATGAAAGCATGAATGGAACTGGGTACATTATGCTAAGTGAAATAAGCCAGGAGGTGAAAGACAAATACCATATGATCTCACCTATAAGTGGAACCTAATCCATGAAACAAACAAGTGAGTGAAATAGAACCAGAGACATTAAAATAGAGAACAAATTGACAGTAACCAGAGCAGAGGCAGGAGGGAGATAACGGAGGAAAGAAGGAAAGCGTGGTCAAAGAACAGGTATAAAGAACTCATGGACAAAGACAACGGGGGTGAGGATTGAATGTGGGAGGTGGGTGTGGGTACGGTGGGGGAGAGTAATGGGAGGTTAATGGGGACAACTGTAATTGAAAAACAAAAACTTAAAAAAAAATTTCTTCCACAAAATAAAAAATAAAATAAAAAGTTAAGTAGCTTCCTTTGATGTTATTTACACACTATAGTAGTTGCCCTTTATCTGAAATTTTGCTTTCCACTTTTCCGTTACCTGTTGTCAACTGATGTCTGAAAATATTAAGGAAAATTCCAGAGATAAATAATGCATAAGTTTTAAATTGCATACTGTTTTAGACAGTGTGATGAAATCCCATGCTATTAGTCTCCATCCTGCTCAGAATGTGAATCATCGCTTTGTCCAGCATCTCCACACTGTAGATGACTCAGTAATTAGACTGACTGAAGCAGGGTCACAGAGTGTGTGCTCATCACTCTTACTTTACTTAATAATGCCTCATTTACCTCCCTTCATCTCATCACACAAGCACGTTTTCATCTCACATCATCATAAGAAGGAGGGTGACTAGAGTGCAACTCATGTAACTTTTATTACAGTGCATTGTTACAATCATTCTGTTTTAGTTTTAGCTATTGTTATTAATCTCTTACTCTGTCTTATTTATAAATTAAACTTTACCATAGGTATGTACATATAGCAAAAACATCGTATTTATAGGGTCTAGGACTATCCAGAATTTCATGCATCCACTGGGGGTCTTGGAATATGTCCTCTGAGGATAAAGGGGGACTGCTATTGTTGTTTTCAAATGACTTAGTATTAGAGTTTATTATCTTCCTTGTGTATGCAATAAACTGAATATTTAGAAGCTGCTGAGTGCTCTTATTTTATTTCCAAGATTATGATCAAATCATTGGCATTGACTTGTGAACATTTGGGAGAAAATAATTTTTTCATTATTTACATTACTAGTATCTTGCTAACCCAACTTCTTCTGAAACTAATGACTTTAAAATAATCTGTATAAATTCTAAATGTCATCGCTTATTACTCAAATCTTCCCTAAGAAGATAATGGCACGACACTTAACAATATCCAAATGTATAATTGAAATTGCAACCCTCGTAAAACTGAGCCTCTTCAGAATGGTATGTATATCTCCTAGGTGGACATTAATGGGACAAAACGACAGCGCACTCAGTGGGGTGAATAGACTCCTGAATAGTAGTCAGTAAATGTTGTGAAGATGTGGTAAGCACTGTGGAAAAAGCTTTCTTGCTTTCTTCTAGAACAGTGGTTTTAAATTACTTCTAGGAGATCTAGGGTTCCGAGATTTTATGGGAGTGGTAGAGAGTGGTGGGGTGGGGTGGGGTGTGGTGAGGGAAGAGGAGGTCACAGGGTGGGGGTAATGCATGTGGCAGGGAGAGGGCTGAGAAAGACCAATTGAATGCTTCAAGCCCTTTTCTTCCTGTACTCCAACTTCTTCAATGACTTATATCTGTTTTCTATACAGAGCTTCTAAGCAAAGTGATGTCTGGAAGAAAAGCTATGCTACCTCCTTCCATCCAAGTACTAACCAGGCCTGACTGTGCTTAGCTTCTGAGATCAGACAAGATTGGGTGCATTCAGGGTGGTATGGCCATAGATGAAAAGTTCTGCTACTGAAAAAAACAGTAGTTGATCATCTATGTTTCAGAACCCAGGTAAAATTCTTTTAAATGAGTGAGCCATTATACTTATAAATGGCAATAAACAATTTCATACAGTTACCTTTAATTGGGCAAGTAATATGTCCTGGAAAGAAAATGAAAAAGCCCAGGGTGAAAAGTATGTTCTTGAAGGATTTTAAAAAATTGTACACTTAGCCCAGGATTGCATGAAGTTAAATATTACTCTGTTCTCCATTGCACCTCAATCAAGACATTGGTTTCCTATCTTGAGAGGTCACTTGATTAGTCTTTTCCAGTATGAGAGCCAGAGAGACATTGTTTAGTGATCTGTTGTTCACACCTTAAAAGTTTGACTTTTAAATCACCTGCTCCTACCACATCTCTTGGTGGGAAATCATTGAGGATGGCAGTGCAGATCTCAGAATTTCTTGACTGTTACTAAGCATCTCACCCCTGCTTCCCAAACATTGGCAATTCTTATCTTCAATCCTAGATTCTGTATGTTGGTCAGTAAGCTTGCATTGGCTTGGCCATTCTCCATTAAAGCCAAGGAGCTCGCCCAGAACTCCAAAGTGTTAAGCACCTCTACCTCCATTTTCAGCAGCACAGAAAGCCCTTCTTACCAAATTACCAGGGATTCTGTGCTTAATATTTGCTTAATTTATTTTTAACTTGCTTAAGTAATTAACCTGAACTTTGGATTCTCTTATTAGTTAGAGTACCTACTTGAGCAGAGGTGCTCCCAACTTTTATTACTTTTACTCTTAAAAACTGTTAAGTAGAAATTGTTTAGTATAAATGCCACTTCCCTGTGATTCATTGACTATGAACTGAGGCACTTGTGTTTTGGATTAGGAAAAATTCCGTAGATCAACATACTAAAGATGTGTTCCATGATACACAAATCCTCTGAGATACTCAGTGAGAAAGTGTTTCTGTGGTCAGGCATAGTTGGGAAGCACTGTGATTCTCTTGGAGTTTCAAAATGTGCATTGGAATGGCAAAGTGCTAAGTAGTTCTTATACTTAGTTGATTATATACTTTTTAAATCCTCCCTCCTGTCCCTTTGCCTTCCCTTCTTCTTTTCTTCTTTCTTTTTAGAAACATTAACTATCTAGGGACCCATGGGAAAGATTTTGGAAAGCACTGCACTTGCCTATTTAAGAAAAGTTTTTTGCGGTCAATTTCTGTTTTTCTTTGTAATTCCAGAGCCAGCACAGTGTCTGGCACAAGGTGATTACTCAATACATGTTTGTTCAATTAAACAAAAGTATATGAATAAGATGCCAAACACTGTGTTGCAAACAAGTTGTTTTAAAAAATCACACCAGTTATTTGGTGCCAGGAATTTGGGAATTTTACAGAAATAAATTATTTCAAAATTAGATTTAATTAATCCATATTGGATCTAGATCAGAATCCCAACATGTTCAATTTGGGACAAGTGCTTGTATGTATTTTATAGACAAGGCAAAAATAAAGATAAGTTATTATCTTTCAGACTGAAGATGTTGAAAGAATTATCTCAAGGAAATTAAGTATAGCAATAGATACATGAGCCCTGGTCTCAACCCAGGTGGGTTCAAACCCCAATTCTGCCATTTACTAGGTGAAAGAATGTGAGCAAATATATTTGTGCCTCAGTTTCCTCATTTTAAATGGTGATGGTTATTGTGCTCCTCTCAAAGGCCATTGTGATGACTAAGTAAGATTAACAAGTAAACAGCAAGTAAAGTGTCTGGCACATGGAAATAACATTAAATATTAATATTATTAAATACATTATCAGCCAAGATTGCATAGTCAATATGAAATTAGAGTCGGCACTAATCCTATTTAGAATTTGGGAGACCTTAAGAATGGAAATATGGATGGGGAGAAAGGAACTGTATAACTGAGGTCTCCATGTGGATAGCCCTCAGTACTGGGCCACTTGCAGCATTTTCTTGGAGGAGAGTCTGTTCTGGTTTGAAGGTACAACTTACAAACCTCCCAGGGAGAGGCAGTAGGTGGAGACATTTTACTTATTTGGGTATTTTGTGGATTCAGGCACAATTCTTTTCATTTACCCAGAAGTCCCAGGGAGCTTGCATTATTTTTTGAGAAATGAGAGAAGGAAGAGAGTGCCCTCTCTGTGAGGCTGTTTGTCCCATGCCTTACCTGAAGGGGTAGGCAAATGCTATGTCAATGCTGAGGTTACTGTCTGTCTTGTTGACGCAGTCCACACTCAGCCGCAGACCTCCAGAATAACCACCACATGTTGCAAATGCAAAAATTGCAAAAAGCTGTGAAGAACAAAAACAGAAGAGAAAGTGGCTATTAAAGTGATGCTAATCAAATAAGTGCTCATCAGTAAATGAGTGGAAAAAAAATATGGTAAATTTACACAATGGAATACTACGCAGCAGGAAAAAAAGATGGAATTCCTACCCTTCACAACAGCATGGATGGAACTGGAGAGCATTATGCTAAGTGAATAAGCCAGGCTGTGAAAGACAAATACCATATGATCTCACCTATAATTGGAACCTAATCAACAAAACAAACAAGTGAGCAAAATAGACCCAGAGACATGGAAATAAAGAACAAACTGACATAACAAGAGGGGAGCAGGGAGGAGAACAATGGGGGAAAGAAGGGGAAGGGTGATCAAGGAACACGTATAAAGGACCCATGGACAAAGCCAAAGTGGAGGTAGGATTGAGGGTGGGAGGTTAGCGAGAGTGAGGCAGGGGAAAGTAGTGGTGGGAAAATGGAGACAACTGTACTTGAACAACAATTAAAAAAAAGAAATATCAATAGGAGTTTAGTAGCTGGATTGAGTGAAGTTACGGTTCTTCTAAAGCACAACAGTAAATTTGTTTCAAGCTGGAAGATGGAAGGCCAGAATGATGGAGGAGAATGGAGAGGTGGCTTCTGAAAAAATAATCTGGCAAGCTGGAGTCATTTTGCTTGGAGATAAATTAAACACAGGGACAAAATATATGTATTTGAGTGTGTAAAGAGCTGTCATGCCTCAGAAGGTAGAGATGTCATCTCACATCAAAGGATCTGGAAATCTACCCACACCACAGGATTAATGATGGATATCTCTAGGTGAGAAGAATTTGAGGTGTCTCCTTGCTGTCTTTTTGTTTCTCTGTATTTGTCTTCAATAAACATGCTTGTCTTTTGAAATAAATGGATTATTAAAAAGGTATGATCATAGAATTTTAGAGCTAAAGGGTTGAGGACAAGTAGGTGAGTATCTAAAACATGATATTTCAGAGCACAAGAGACTCAGTATGCATGAGCTTCAAGCTTCCCTTGGTGGTTACATCACTGTGTGAATTGCTCTTTCTAAGCCAACTATTAAAAGTTTCAACTGGTTACCAAGTAATATCATGGTTTAGCCTGGTACAGACATAGAGCTGTAAAAATTAGGCACTAAAAATGAGAAGCAGAAATTCAAAGGTATTTTTAAGAAAGAAGATACGTCTGGGAGGGTGGGCAGAGCTGAAGATGGAAAAGAAAATGCCAAATTTGTCCACATTGTGTAGCTAAATTCAAAAGAATTTCCTCATTTCCAAAGAAAATTGATCAAGTGCACTTAACACTGGTCCATTCTGTAATATTCCCATTTATTTTATTTTAATATTTGGAATTCAGTTTCTTATAGTAGGTTGGGATACATATTAGGAATACTAGCTCACTTTGCATAGCTAGAGGAGTTACTTATTTCCTTACAATAACTATAAGTGTTTAGGCTCTGGAATGTGATCTTGGTATTGTTACTTAATTTCCCCATGCTTTGGTTCCCACATCAATAAAATAGTATTGATAGCAGGTCCTCTGGGTCATTTTACTGTTCATGATATAAGTCAGACAGTCGCTGTAGACAACAAGGCTGTTGAGCCTTGTTGACAACAAGTCACCAGGCCTGTTCAGAAAGTTCAGAAGGCAAAACAAGCATTGTCCATAACACCTACTGCCTCACTAAATCAGTGGTAGAAGAAGAGCCTCAGAGCTATTTGTCTCAATTGTTTATTTAACTGTAATAATAATAATAATAAAAGACTGGTTAATGATAAGACCTTCACAGGGAAAGCAATATTTGGTGGATCATTTTGGTGTGTGTAGCAGTTTTAAGTTGTTAGTTTTTAAAATCAGTGTTTTAAAAATGAAAGTAACTTGTCTTAAAAATATAGTAGATACGGTAAAAAACGAACTGGGTTTCTATGTGTTAATGTATGTAAAACATTTAGAACAGATCTTGGCACAGAATAAGCACTCAATAAATGTTACTGAATGTTATCACTGAAAATAGATGTGGATGAGCTCCTTGGTAAGATGTTCCAGACCACAAAAAATGACATTTAGGCTTACTCATCCCTAGCCAAGTCTGTATGACCATCAGCCCCAGTGAACCAACATCTATGCCCTCTAGAAAAACTGATCATTTTTGCTTTTTCTGCTTTTCCTAGTTTGACTCACTGATGGGAGGTGAGGAGCCATGCAGAAGCTACTCCAACATACTCTTCAGTGGGGATGATGCACAGAGAATGTCAGGGAAGAAGGGAACCTGATCTTTATCCCTGTGGCATGGATTTGTTTACTTCTCATGACCAAATATTCTTTGTGACAGCTCTTTGTATTGGTAGGAAAAAAGAGGAAGTGATTTCAATTGTTCCATACTTAAATCTAGAAAGCATACAATACTGGATGTCTCAGCCTTTGTGCCATGTCATGATAGCACCATTGGAAAGTCTTCTTCCAAAAGAAGGAATGGAGAAATGGAACCTAGAGCTCTATGGTATGCCAGTGGAGAGAGCTCTTTCCTCACCCAAGCTTCCTCACCTGTCAAACAGGGAAATCCCTGCATCTTTCTGAGTCAATGAGAGAATAAAATGAGATGGGAGTATGTATTCATGTGCAGCCCCCTCTCTCAATTCATGAAGAGATTTGTGTGGTATTTACACACAGGTATCTCTCTGGGGCAAGAGCCAAGTGTGTAATTGGCATTATATTCCTTGAATAAAGATGTAGCAGAATAGCACAGCCTTTGAACAGTTGCATTAAAACAAACTACTTGAAACATTAAAGCAAAGTGAGTAAGAGTAGGGGGCAAAGAAAAATCCTGATAATTTTAGCACTTAATGGCTACAAATAAATTACCCTTGGCATTTCATCTTATTTCAAAGTGTATTATATACAGTAATATATTATTAATACTACCACATCATGAACTTAAGATTGAATGATAATTATATTCAACTGTTCAAACTGTTAGATGCATAGAGTCATCATAGTATTGAAACCACACACATCGTTATTTTTTTTCTTTTAACTTCTATTAAGTTCTGAAAACATGACATTGCTCAGGAATTAAATATCATGCCCATGGGCTTTGTGCTTACCTTTCTCCTTTCCCACAGATTAAAGGGAAATCATACTGTGTGACCAATATCAAATTCAATAATATCATGATGTGAGGATTAAACAGACAATAGCTGTATAACACTGTAAGAGTTAGATCCTGCTGAGCGAATATGTTACAATATAGTTGATTCTGGATTTGGGTGAGTGAAATCAACTCCTTCAGGGCGTATTAGCTAAGAGTCTGTTCCTATAATTAGAATACATTAATATAGAATGGGGAGAGAGGACTGGGAGCTCTTTGGGGGACCAAAATTCTCTTGGTGTTATAGGGAAACGTAGAATGGGAGTAAACTTTGGAAACACTCCCGCTGATTTCCCTCCCAGAAGTTCCTGGAGCAGTTCTGGAATCAGACAGACCTGACCTTGAATCCAATTCCCAGCTGTCTGATGCTGAGCAAGTTATTTAACTTCTCAAACCTCACTTCCTACATCTACCACATCAGGGCACATTCACTGGTTCATTTAGCAGACGTTTAATGGTGTGCACTCTTGGTTCCAGATGACAGGGAACAGAAATGTAAAAAAGTTAGAGAAAAGACAAAGAAGAACCCTGCCCACTATAGAGCTTAATGCTGGATGCAGGAGACAGAATCAACAAGAACATCCAAATGAAGTTATTATAACTTGTGCTACATATTTTGAGGGGATGCTCTTCTAGACTGGGAGCTACAGCTGAGGATGTCACAGTTAAGATTGGGGATGACTGAGAAGAGGCCATGCAGAAAGGGGTTGGGGGTAAAGGAAAGAACTCTGGGCAGAGGGAGCAGCACAAAGGAAAGCCCCAGCAAGGAAAAGTCTGACAAATTCAAAGAACCAGTAGAAGTTCAATGGGGCCATTAGATGGTGAAAGAGGTTGAGAATCATTAATATTTCCTCCCATGTGTTTGTGTCCATTAGCTGACAGAACACGTGTTAACACAGCAGGTTCACAGCCTTCCATAAACATTAAAAATACTAACATACTACTGAAGAAACTGAGAACTAAAGAGAAAAATTCACTTCTCCCAACTCAACTGAATGGAGTCGGAACTAGAATCCTGGTCTCTATACTCCCTGAGTCAGCATTCTTATAGAGTAAGAGAAAGAATAATTTTTGGCCGTGTGGGCAGAAGGTATGTCAAATGGTCCAGCCTTCTTTACCCAAAAACACACCATGGTGCTTCTGTGGCCTGAGGCTCTCCGTGTTTCTCCTGAGTGTCTCACAAACATATACCTGTGAGCTCACTAGCTAAGCAGAATGGGTGCTTCGCCTTCCTTCCTTCCTTCCCTCCTTCCTTCTTTCCTTCCTTCCTTCCCTTCCCTTCCTTCCTTCCTTCCTTCCTTCCTTCCTTCCTTCCTTCCTTCCTTCCTTCCTTCCTTCCTTCCTTCCTTCCCTCCCTCCCTCCCCGCCTCTTCTTTCCTCTTTTGACCCTTGATGAGGTGGAGAATTTTAGGAGGATCTTAGAAGATGTAGCAAAGAGAAACTTCCTTAGTTTGACAATCATTGTTCTGAGAGATCGTTATTATTAGCAAGAGGGAAGTTTGTGTGTCTTGTAGGTGTTTGGCTCAACAAGACTCATGTTTTCCTAAGACAGACCATATCCTTTCCTGGGAGATGGAAGAGATGGGAACACTTTGTTATGCGGCCAGGATGCAATGAGAAATGGGTGTGGGTCTTGGAAAGCAAGAAGGGAGAGGAGCCTGAGGGGACCAGGTATGTGGGGTATAGAGAAAGATCAGAGATTGACTGGGAGAAAAATTGTCATCTAAGGCGGATTCTTTAAACAGCTTGATGAGACATGTAAAGGGAGGTATTTTTTGTGCCCACATGCATACATGTGTTATTTTCTCTTGACTTTGGGCTCCATGTGTTCATCCTCAGCTAACACTGTGCTTTCTTTCTGATAAGGCAGTGCACTCATTCACCCTTCTAGACATTGAGGGCACAACCTAGGGGCAAAAGTCCATCTCCCCAAACAAGTGAAATGGTAAAACCTCTATGTTCCCATCTTTCCTAAAGCTCCCAATTCTCCTCAAACAAAGGAGATACGTCACCTCTAACATATTCTAATATATCAGTTCTATAACCACTGGCCCAATCATTCCCATGCCTTGAGTTCAGGAGAACAAAATAGATCTCCTGCAATAAACTCTCATTTTATTACTGTCTTAAATGATGTATGGCTCTATTCTTAACAACAAAAAAATTACTCTCTAAATGGACAAAATTGGCCAGTGGAGGTATCCCCTGCAAGCAGCCCGATTAGAAATACATTCAGGTGAATTAGAATGGAAGAATTGCCTTGCACTTTCTGGCTTAAAAAGAATCCATAAACCAAAATCACCCATAGTAGGAATATCTTTGCAGTTAATGAAACCAAAGGTTTTCCCCTGACAAGAAGGCAAGCAGCTCCCTCCTTGGAACTGATTGAACCATACAAGCAATATCAATGAAAGCTGCTATTAATCCTCCTGGTTAATTTGCAAGGTATAGTTGAAAGCAATAGATTGGAGGAGGACAAGAAATCAAGCTGATTAATAGCTCTCATAAGAATTTGTGGTCTGCAGTGATGTCAGAGAGGGGACATATTCCAAGGCCTGATACACAACCTCAGGAATGAAAAATGCCTTGGAAGAAGTAAGTGAGAGTAAGGATTCTGGTGGGAAAGGTATTAGTAGATTGGGACCTAGTACTGGTACTAATATTATCATCAAGCTGTGTGTGCAGACAATCAGATCTCCAGAGGACAAAGCTTTCATTTATAGAATTTGCCAATTTCCATGGTGTAAGTACACCCACCATGGCCAGTTCCCAGCTACTAACATAATATCTTTGAGCTTTTGCTTGGGAATAGAACTGTAAAATCAACTGGGCTCCAACAGACCACTGCCACCAAGGGACTTTCCCTGACTCTCCTCTAGGGCAAGAACTCTGAGCTGGTTTCATTGAGTCACTCCTCTCCATCCAGTACAATTTTTCATTCTTTGATTCATTTACCTACTCACTCTCTCATTTACTTATTACAGCAGAAGTTGTTGATGTCTTACCTAGATTCCCTTAGCCCACCCTACAAGGCACCAGTAGCTTTAGGGGTAAAGTCTCCCTACACACCAAAGGTTTTGGCTCAGACACCCAAGCCTCTGTGCTGAGTGCTCTCTCAAGGAGCCGGAATGTGCTCAGCCTGTGACTGAGGCAACAGGGAAGTCCCCAGGCAGCTTCCAATAAATGTGAGATGCAAATTGGTGAATAAAACCCAGGTGTCCTTTCACCTCTGTGGGGAAATTTTCAGGTGTGTTCAATACAGTTTCTCACAGGATCCCGCCAAGGTTCAGCCCTAGTTGTCTGCAGCAACATCTGCTCATTCACATGTCCTTAGTTGGCTTCCCTTCTTTTTCTGTCTCATCTCCCCACTCATCATCATGCTTCCTGGCATTGCCTCACTAATAAACCCCTTCAGTCAAAGTTCTCATCTCAGTATCTGCCTTTGGAAAATGCAATAGAGACAGTTATTGAACACTGACAGGCACTGAAATTGGGCTCTTAAGTTATATTAATAAACGGAGGAGTATCTCCTTATCTCATGTCTTTCAGTGTCTAGCTTACCACATTCTCATCTCTCTAGCTCTCTCTCTCTCTGAATAAGCTGATCTCTTTGTAAATAGGATGTCTCCTTTGACTACACTGTCTAGAGTAGACTTCTGATTCCAGTCCACCCACACCCTGGCCCCACTATTTCCTGCTTTGTTTTGTTTTTACATGAGCAGACTTTTTAATATTTGTATTTAGCATTATTTTTTCATCTGTCTGTTTTGTTTGACCACTTCCCTGAAGAAAGATGACATACTTGTCTTTGTTTCTTACTGGCTCTCTGCCATTATGCATAGTGCTTAGTATGAAGTAGGTGTTCCCAAATACTTGTTGACTAAATAAGTACATATATAGTCCCCACACCTCCAGGGAACTTGCTGTCTATTTGGGGATACAAACAAGTGAATGAATAGGCACCATGACAGTCTTTTACTGTGGTGGGAATATTTGGATCATGTTAGAGGAAAACATGGTACATACTTGCAGAAGACTGGAGGGGACATGATGAATAGCTGTCTGAAGAAAGGAACAGCTAAGCAGAAATCAAGAAAGCATGCAAGCTCTATCCAGGTAAGAGGGAGAAAGAAGAGTATTCTAGGCAGAGAGAGTAGTAAGTCAAAAATAGTCAAGTAAGGAAGTAAGGCATATTTAGACTACACATTTGGTACAAGTGAAACAGATATTTGTAAAGTGGGAAGTAATAAGTGCCTCTGTTCAAGAGGCAGGCAGGGATTTGTCGGGTATGATCTAGCAGGGATCTTAATCTATGGACCTTATGCCCTATTAGCCACATACAATGGTCTATGGCACTTTCATGCTACAATGGTAGAGTTGAGTACTGACAGCAGAGACTCTATGGTTCACAAAGCCAAACGTATTTACTATTGGGCCCTTATAGAAAGTTTGTCAATGTGAAGAAACCTGGGTCTCATGGGGGTGCTGAATGTTCAGCAGGGAGGGGCAATATCAAATTTGCATTTCAGAAAGGTCACACTGGGTCCAGTGAAGAGTTGACCAAAAGAGGGTGCAGCAGGGTGCTGGAAGATGAGCAAGCGTCTGGCTTCCCCAGATGGTCTGCAAACCCTCTGCCAACAGGACAGCACCTCAGTAGTCTTTGTGTCCCTTAGTGTGCTGAAATATCATAGATGATTCATAAATTTTAATCAAGTGAATGAATGTAGGGTGGGGCAAATGTAGTTTACAGTCATTCATATGGAAAATAATACAATTAATAAATAATAACAAGAATAAACACCATGTTTTGTGTTCTCACAGCTGTAAACCTACTTTTGTCCACCTTGCCTATAAATGAATAGGCACTGAAGAATAGAATAATAAACATTGTGATGAGGATGATGACGATGATGACAATGATGATAGTAATAACAAAACAACCACATTTGTTTTTTTGTACCAGTCTCTTCAGTAACTACATTATTTACATGACCTCATTTATTCTTCTCAACACTCCCTCAAAATAGAAGCATATCTTCTCATTTTACAAATGGTGAGAAAAATGAGGTTAAACAGCATGTGAAGGTCACAGGGTTTATTGGTTCATGAACTAGTCATGGTTTGAACTCAGATCTGCTTTTCTCTAAAGGTCATCTTCTTTCTTCTCCACTCTTCCAGGGCTGTGAAGGGGTCTCTCTTGGCTGGAGCATGTTATGGAAAAAGTAATACAGAAATGTCAATTGTGGGCTTGTTAAGGCTTTCTCTGTCACATCAATGCTCAGAAAGCCCATTGCACTAAGTGAAGCATCTGTAAGACAAAGTCCTAATTATATAAATGGATGTTAACGGCAGCCTTTGTGTTTTACATCAGCAGCACCAGCCTTCATTCAGCCTGCAGCATCACAGGCCACCATGGGAGGAGAGTTAGTATCTGACCAGACAGCGACCTTGAAGAAGCCTGATTTAAGTTGGCCATTCCAATTTACAAGTCCTTCCTCCTGCCAGCCACTAACAGTGAAGATAGGGTTGGCTTTCTTGCTTTCATATATCTAAAACATTCAACAGTTTATAGGTTAAAGAGACCCAATTTCTGTCCTACCCCTCTGATAAGCTCCTCTTGTCCCATTTCCTTTTATGATTCATCTTGGGCTGATGAGCCATTTGTCCGTAGCACCCCTGAAGAGCATTTCTGGATACACAGCTGTTTGTAGAAACTGATTACCTCAAAAGTAGCCCTAGAAAACTAAGAAATAATTCCCATAAGGATACTTTCTGGTGCAGAAAGAGTTTTTGATTAACTGTGCCTTCCCTCATGCCCCACTCACTCCCTAGGAGGCCCCCAACCTCTAAAACTTAATGTTCCATTTCTATTCATCTTTGCCCAATTCTCCTCTCATTAAATGTTTCTGCTCCTGCTGATTGGATTGGATTCTTCCAAAGAAATTGACCAAGCCCCATCAGTTTATGGTTATTGCAACACTCTGACCCAAAAGGCTTTTGTGAACAATCCTATAAAACATGCGGTGGGATCATTATATGAAGATTAAAAACTGCAAGTCATCCCTGAAGACAATATAAATGTATCTGATTTGGAGGCATTGAAAACCATTGTCAAGAGCTTTCCCTCATAGAGCCATATGTTTCTCCTATCATTGTATGTCATCACCTTGTTCTTAACCAGTTCCAGTACCTTCCACACTGCATTTTATTTCATTCTACCTGCTAAATCTGGGATACTGTGCTATTCCTGCTGCTTTGTGATTTGTGTTACATCTTCCCAGACAAAAGCAGCTTTACTAAAATACTTCACATCATCACCTGAGTAACTCTAAGCACTTCAGAAAAAGAACTTCAAATTACTTACACAGCAAAAAAATGTTCAATTTTCATTTACTGTACCTGCATCTTGGAGACTGGATCAGTAAAGTGTTTATAGGTAACAGCAAGTTTGACCTGTAGTGGCTTAAACAAGGGATTTGTTTTTCATACATATAGAGAATTACAGAACCAGGTGGCTACTGGTATGGATGATGATGAGACCAACATCTCTTTGGTTATTATGGGCTTTGCCTCATAGTCACAAAATGGCTGCTGTGTCCCTGGATGCCCTTAGATGCATGGGAAACTGGTAAATAAACATTAAGTTTTCCTGGGTTTTAGAGGTAGGCAAAGGCACAAAGCCTGGGAATGGTTGTTGAGTCGGTCAGTCTCCACTGTTTGCCACAGGAACTTATGAAAGAAAGGGGCAGATGTAAAATAAGCATCAATGACATTTTATAAAGTCAAGACAGGGCAGTCAAGCCCATTCAATATCTGGCCATTTCCTTTTCCATGGACAGTACCTAGAAATTCCTGTGGCTTTATATGCAATAGCTAAATTTGGCATTTGCCCATAAACTAAAATGAAAATTTCTGCTCAAATTTTACTTTCTAATGTACAGCCTGACCAAAATCTTTAAAGTAAAATGCATGGTTGAAATAGTAAAAATAAATCAGAAACAATATTCATGTCTATAAAAAATATAGAATAATCAAATTCTAAGGCAACCAATGGAACATTATGCAGTATTTAAAAATAACAGAAATATAGAAAGTTATAATCTTTTATAAAGCAAAAGAGCAATTTGCAAATATACATGCATTGCACTTCTGTAAAAGGAAATATTTGTGCATATACATATGTACATTTTTAATAGACTTGATAAGGTCTACAGAGGTATATTGAAGGACTTTGCAGGCACAATCTATTTACAATTATTTTCATATTATTTCAATTCCTTCCAGTAAGCCTGTATAACCTGTGTAACTCAAAAGAGATTTTCTTAAAAATGAAAATTTAGACAACTACTCAGTGACTTGAGCAAAGTAAATTAAGGCCTGTTGATAGACGGCTGTGCTGTTTTTAACTTTCACTTGAATAAAAATTGTAAAATCAAAAAAAATCCACTCCTTTCCAGAATTATCTTCAAAAGTACCTTTGAATTATTTATATTTGCAGAGAATGTAAAGAGAGTAATATTTTCCCTGTTAATTTATTAAAATAGTTTGGCAAAGTCACTCTTTAGAATCATGGTAAAATATATTTCAAAATATGTCATGGGAACATATGTCAATCATAAGTTGGGTAAAAAGTATGACTTATATTTCATCAGGTTCAATGACAGTAATTATTTTTAAATTAATCAACTCCAGTTCTTTCATATCTGTCATAATGGAATAACAAGAAAAAATAAAAATTCATCAGGGCTTCTTGCCTAGAACTGACAACATTTCTCTGATACCTGATTAGAGACTCTTATGAATTAATTTCTTGCCTATCATACTGTTTTTTAACTTGACATTTTTCTAGGGTAAACTTATGATATGGACTTTCTGAATTTTCTTACCTACCATAACCATTTCTTAGGGCATTGAAGAAAATCACTGATGATAAATATCTTAAGGGCATGCTTCTGCTTGAAAGAAAAATTAGAGCAAGGTAAGTTCATGGAACAGAGCCACTTTCTGTAGGTCAATAATACACATTGAATATGCTGGTATGAACTACTTTTTGCCAGAAGCAAGGTTTTCATAATAATGTAGAACAATTGATCTTTTTTACCTGAAACTAAGTTACAACCCTTAAACCCCATTTTTAATTTTTAAAGAGTACGTCTCAGATCACCATGTCCAGTGTTCGCTGAACAGAAAAAAAGTCAAATGGGATTCTATTATGATTGAATTCAGTGTATTTAACATGTCTTCTTTAAGATTTAAATATTTCAAGAACTAGAGTTGTATTTATATCCACAAAGCAAATTAGAATAACATAAGATTACTTTGGAAAAGAATATTGATCAATAACAAATTGGCCATATTCAATTAATGTCTGTTCACTAGACAGCAAGGGCCACTATACAGAGAAGTTTCTATTGTTCTCTATTCTTTTTTAAAAAGTTTTGTTTTGTTTTAAATTTAGTATTATCTTAATGAAAAACAAACACAGGACCATATGAAAAGAGCAGTAAGAATTAGTCATAACTAACTGGACAAAAGCCACTTTCTCAAGCTCTCTTTCCAGGTCCAGCTGGCTGGACCCCATAAAGCATGACTGACCCTAATTGTTTTATGAGCCTTTATCTTTGGGATTAGAAAATTACTGGAAGTGCCCTGAAGGCTTAGAGGCTCCTGGAACTTATGAAACAGGACATAACAGACCACAATGACCACTGGACCCTGCACCCAAAGATAACATTGAAACAAGTTGTAGCCTAACTGGAACCCTGCTCTACAACTGTTCTATTACCCTGTAAAAACTCACAGCTCCAATCCCTCAGGACTGATGCTGGTGCATATCTCCACACATAGCCCCTTCCCTCCCTTGGGAAAGTAAAAATAGAAACCTTTACTCTCTGTACTTTCTTCTCTTTGTGAATTCTTTCACAGCCAGAGTCACCAATCACCCTAACAATAACTATTTATTGTCAGAAGAATTTTGAAACATGCAGTAGCCATGTATAGAGAGTTGAAGGCCTTTCTATATTCTGCTTCCTTTGAATACTGCATTGCCAAGCAGAATCTCTCCACTGCTCATACTTCAAGATGTTCATGGAGTTGTTTTGATCATTCTTATTCTTGACCTGGAAATCAATGCCTGAATCTCTCAAACATGATGCATCAAATCACCTCTGTAATAACAGGAAACTTGCTACCATATATTATTTGATTATGTAAGAAAAAGAAGCAAACCTAAAACAGGTAGTGTATCATCCATACTGAAGAAATTTCCACAGAAAGTTTTAAGTATATGTTAAAGTAATATTTTCTGATTATAATTCTAATCATAAAACAACAGTTGCTGCTACTTAGTGTGTGTTTTACAGATACCTCTATGAAATCTCATTACTCTGTGAGGTAGGTACCATAACCATCACCATTTCAGAGCCAGGTAAACTATGGCATAGTAGGGCTGAGTGATTTGTCCAAGGAAACATAGACACAGAATGAGAGTTTGAGTTCATGAGATCATGACTATATTGAAAGGAATACTAAACATAAAAATCTATTGGTCACTGTTAGAAGTTACCAGTGAACCCACCCATTATTTTAAAAATTAAAAAATAAGATGGGAGAATCAATTATTTATCTTGCCTTTTCTTTAAGAGTGCTACCAGTGAGTGACCAAAGAGTAGAAGAAAGAAGTGTCCCTTTATACAACTACTCATCCTAATAATAAAAAAGAAATGACAGAATTGGAACCTGTTAAGAGCTGAATGGTCCCCCAAATTCATGTGTTGAGGCCCTAACTCCTCCTTCCTTCCCTGCAGTATGGTGCATATTATTAGAGGCTGTATTTGGGAATGTTGCCTCTAAGGAATTAATTAAGATTAAGCAAGGTCATAAGGGTAGGGCCCTGATCCCATAAGATTAGTGTCCTCATGAGAAGAAACAGCAGAGCTCGCTCCCTCTCTATCTCTCTCTCCCCCTCCATCCCTCCTCCCACCATGTTCACTCACCAAGAAAAGGCCATGTAAGCACACAGCAAGGTGGTAGTCCCCTATAAGGTAAGAAAAGAGGCCTCAGAATGAAACTGTCGATGCCTTGAACTTGAACTTCTCAGCCTCAAGACTGTGAGAAACAAATTTCCATTATGTAAGTTACTGAGTTTGTGGTAATTTGTTATGGAAACCCATGCTGACTTAGACACAATCCTTAATTTAAATTCTGATGACTGATACCGCAAAAACAGAGACACCCAACGAGTATGTGCTTCTCAGGGAAGAAGGCCTCACAAAATTTTAAGCATTCTTGGTCAAAAGAAAAAAGCATTTTAAAAAATTTGACCAAGACCCTATGTCCAACTGTCAATTTATAAAAAAATACAGAAGTGAGAGGACCATATAAAATGATACCACAGAGATGAAATCAGCAAAATCCAGATCATGAGAAACTCTCCAGTGAAAGCATCTTGTTTACTGAAAAACAATAACAAACTACAAAAATATATGAAAGAGGAAAATAAGGGGAGGTTGAAAGATAAGAGTTTACAGATTAAAAAGTTTTATGAGATATAGTAATTCAATGATAGATTTTTAAAAAAAATACAGATTCAAGGAAACTAAAAAATTATGAGATTAAATGAGACATTTATTGCTAATTTTTAGAATGTGTGATTTAGCATTGCACTGTTTTTATTTTAATACCTTTGAGAAATACATACCAATTTATTTACTGGAAAAATGATATGATGCCTGGGGAGAGAGTAAAGATGGAAGTATAGAAGACACAGTGTTTGCTAAGAGTTGATTATTTTTGGAGCTAGGCTATAAGGAAACAGAGGCTTATATTACTCAATGTTTCTTTCTATAGGTTTGAAATTATCCATTATTAAAAGTTCTTAAAAATGGAGGCCATATTATAAACAAATCTAGATAAGAGTATATATGTAGAGACAACATTAAAGACTTTTAATTTAATAAATATGTAAACAGTTTTCATGTTTTTAAAAAGGTATTTAAAATGATCTTAATCAAAATTCCTGAGAGAAACACTTTCTAAAAGAGAGGAAGTCTCATTCTGTTATAACATTATAATACTGCAGGACTTAGAGGTATATTCTCTTTACTTTAACCAAAAATTTCTTTCTTAATAATATTTTATTGATTGTTCTAAGAATCCATTTAGTTATGCCTCATTATGAGAGAGAAGCCTTTTCTCATTATGTTTTAACGAGATGAAAGATCACTATAGCCTAAAAGATTATGCATTTCATGTAAAAGGACATTATTTCTTAGACTGTAAGATAAAGATCCCTACCATCATTTGATAAAACGTTACTTAACATTTATTTTTATATATTTATATATTATTACTTAATATTTAATATATTGGTTTTAGTTTCTGAGTATAATGTTGTCAAGTGGAGAGCATATACACTATCCTGATAAACACAGACATAACTATCTACACCATCAACCCCAGCACAGCAGAAGAGACAAAAAATGTGGAGCCATCTAGTGATTTATAAATAAAAGCAGAGTGACCTTTTAAAAAACTTCTGGCTCTCAAATTAAACTTACACTACTGTTCAACACATCTAGCAAGGTTGAAATACTATCAAAATCACCTTATTTGTTTGTGGGAATTAGAGACAACTATGTAAGAAACAGTGATATCATTCTAAAAGAAAGGATTTGCATGGGATAGAGAAAATTGGAAGGTATAGCAAGAAAAACATAAGTGCAAAATGCCTTGCAAATAGTTGACCAACAAAACTGTGTTTAATGAATATGAGGGACAATTCCTCCTCTAAGAGACAAAAAGGAAGTACTTGATGGGGCAGTGAGTCATGTTGATTTCAAAAGGAGGGAAATTGGGAGCCCTATGTGGAAGGGTCTTAATCATCTCAGTGAATAAAAATGTGAAATCACATAATGAATGAAGTGAAGGAGGAGATTAGGAATTTGAGGAACTAAGGAAAAGTTTACATATCTACTGAGGAGGTGGGAAGAAATTAACTAAAGATGAAACCATTAAGAATTACAACAGGGCATAATGCCACTACATTCTTTGCCTTGCTTGGCTGGAAGCCCTTGGAGGGCACAGCCCATCTCTAACTTATCTCCCATTCCCCTTCCTGCAGGAGTGCTCTCATCACTTCTGCAAATTAGTAATCTCCTCGGTGAGTGTAAGCACATCCAGAGCAAACCTCCAGCATCTCAGAAAGGTTATCTTAAAAAGTAGAAAAAATATTAGAGAAAAAGCTCCTTGATGAAGGTAAATAAAGACCAACATGACAGAACTGTCATTAGGGAAAACAAAATGCTTAGCTAGGAATGGGCATTTGATACTACTTTGCTGAACTAATAGAGGTACATCCCTCATCTCCCTCCAAACAAGGCAGAACCCACAAGTTTATATCAAAGTATTTAAGGGATCTACCAGAAGCGGTCCAGGTAAGAGTCTAAAAGAAAATAAGTTGAATTAGAAGCTAGAAGAAAAGACAATGAGATGAAATTTGAAGCCAAGTAAGGGAAAAAAGGGGAGAAACAGTGATAAAAATAGATACTTAAAAGTTAAAATCATTGAATGACAACATTCCAAGGTGTGAGATTATCTTCTATATTGTTTTGGAAGGAATTTGATAGTGGTCATCTAGGGAACCCTGTTGGGATGAGATGGGGAATATCTGAGGGCTGGTGTTTTAACTAAGTTGACCCTTTGGGGAGCTAGGGAAGCCTATGGACTTATTCCATAAAAAATATTTTCAACTCCATATGTATTTTAAAATTGTCGTACAGATTTGGTGGATTCAGAGACTCCTTATGGCTCTCCATAGACTACACCCACTGATGCAGGGACCTCAGGCTAATGAGGTACCACAGCTGAGGAGAGACCATGCTTCCTTCTTAGATTTAGCCCTCACATTCATTCAGCAGATATTTTTCAGGCAAACTATTTTTTCCAAGGTCCTTTCTAGGTCTAACTCTCACTAAAGTTTCCAATGGAATCCTTGTACTTGTCACATATCACTTTCTTTAGAATTATGTCATTACCTAATAATTTCTTTTTTGTTATTTTAATGTACAACAAAAACTCTGTCAAATATGAAAATTCAGGATCTGGATCTTTTTTTTTTTGAGCTGGGCTACTTCTTACAAGGTGCTACATGAATGAAAATCACTTCAGTGTAAAGGTAAACTATACAATGTTTCACAGTAAAGTAAAAGCCAATGGCTTTATCTTGTTCCCTCAACTCTAGACGAAAGTGGCAGATCCTTCTGTAAAACCTACTGGCACGTGGGAGACCTCAATGACTATGTGTGGTATTGACTTGATTTCTAATGGAATAACCAGTCTCTGAGGAATGTGGGTAGCAACCAGGAGAGCTGAACTGTGTGTCTGCAGAGCAGAGGAGCCTGACAGGAACCATGGAGCCCAGCCTCCACTCATTTTTCTGGTGGCCCTGGGTCTGGATGCCGCATACCAGCACACTTCCCCTTACAGGAAACCAAAAGGCATGCCCAGGAGGCCAATTTGAGAGCATCAGAAACCTTATGATGTTTGACTTAGCAGAGTCGGTTAGCAAATGCATATTTTGATGGATACACAAGAAATATGCAGACAATAATTCCCCAGTCTAATGTTTTTATTTATTCCTTGTCATAATAGATGTGAGAAGATACCATCATTTTAAAGCTCACTTTATAACAATACACAATTTAGGAAGGGCACCTTCTGTGACCTGTGTGATCAATGACTCTAGGAAGTAGATATCCTGTTCTGGAAATAAAGTGTAACTCAATGATCTAAATCAAAGGTGAATGAATAATAATTCATACCACTGAATTCAAGGTTTTATTTGACATATGACACTTCCTGGAATAGTCTTTTTATTCAATGTGATTTTATCAGAGGTAGTGTACACTTCCTTAAAATAAAGAAAAATGAACACCTAAATGTAAATATTCATTGCCTGCCAGAAGTGTAGGTGCAGGAGACAATAGATAAATGATAGATAGATAGATAATAGATACTGCTCTCTTGGAGCTTAAACTATGGTGGGAGCAACAAGCAATAAATGAATGAACAAATTTAAACTTGTAATAAAGAAAATGAAAATATGAGCAGATACAATGGTAGAGAATAACAGGTGGGTCTTAGGTAAGGGGAACAGGGAAGGTTTCTTTGAGGTGGGACATTCAGTCCCAAAAGACCAAAAAGAGCTAACCTTGGAGAAGTTAGCCTTGGGTGCAGATTCTGAGGAGGGCAAGTGCTTGGTATGTCTGAGGAAATGATGGGGAACCCTCGAAGTTGCAGTGGGAGAGTAGGATGATAAATAGCATGTGATATGGTTTGAAGCAGGACCAGTCAAGTCCTTAGGAGGAACCTGAATTTAGCACATGAAATCTCTTTGTTACTTAATTATGAGCCACATTTTAGTACTGTTAATAAAATACTCATAATCCAAAAAATGAGTAATGTTTAGGAAGCATTTACAAATGCCAGGCCTCATTAAAATGTTTTACATGCATTAGCTCAAGTGATCTTCCCAATATGCCTGCAAGATCAGTACTATCTTGGTTGTACATTGCAGAAACTGAGGCTCAGAATGTGGCAACTTTTCTAACATCTCACAGCAAGTAAGTCTTATAGCCAGGATGTGAGCCTTAGGTTTAGACTGTCAGACTTGAGTACTTAACCAAATCCAGAGACACCCCCTTCTTTTGAAACATTTGCAGATGAGCAAAATGTGATTTTGAATGAGACTTACAGAGACCTGGGCTCATTTTGATCTCATTCGGCCTTACCATTGTATTTGGCAGATGCTAGGTTGAAACCCAAAGTGCTAACAGAACCAGAGATCTGTGGGGAGAGGACTAGGAGCAGTGCTTTAACACAAGCCCAGAAAACGGCCAGAACAAAGATGTAAGAAAGCGTTAGCCTTGCTCAAGAAAAAGGAGAAAGCTTCTACATTTGGCTTTTCTGGCTTGATGTGTTCATGTTCCCTGGGAAGAACTGGTAGAGAGAGGCCAGAGGGCCTCTGTAGAAAGAGCTGGGTAATGTAGAGCTTGTTTCAGAGGAAGCATATTTAATTAATGATTATGATTATAATGTTCTCATTTCTTAATGCTACAAGTCCAATGAAATATTGGAAATGAAACAATAAGTGGCATTTGGACACTGGGCTTAATGAGCATTTAAAGGTTTTGCTCCTTTTAAGGTGACTCCTAGACCCCAGGGAGCAGCCTCATTTGAGATAAGCTCAGTCTCTGCCCGTGGTACTCCCTCAGTCCATCACCAAAGTCAAAAACCAGAGAGCCACCTCATATTCCTTTCTCTCTCATCTCATTCATTCAAACAGGCACCTCGCTTTCTTCATTCTGCATTTCTAATTTGGATCATAGCTGTGTTTCTTCCCTATGAACCAGTTACTATGCTGGTCCAGGCCACTGTCATCAGTTGACCAGAGTAATAGTTTGGTCTCTATCAGTTATACATGCCTCCATCTTCGCCCCAAAACCTCCAGGCTCCATTCTGCTGCAAGGGTGATAATCCTAGAATGCAAGTTTGACTGTGCTGCCTCCCTTTCCCCACTTACCACCATTCGATGACCCCACCCCCTTCTGCCTACCAGACAGAGTTTAACTGCCTTAGCATGGCATTCAAGACTTTCTGTCTTCAGACTCACTTTTCTCTCTAGTCTCATCTCTCATTGTCCTCAGTGAACAACAAATTACTTACAACCCTACCTTTCCCCAAGCAATCTTGGCCATTCTTTGCCTGGAAGCCCTCCCATGTGCTGCTGTCTTCTCCCGGAGTGCCTTCTCCATCTTTGTGTTTTAAGACTTAGTTCAATTGCCACTTTCTCTGTGAAACTATTCTTATATCATACCATTATAATTTTGTGGTAGATAGTATCGTGACCTGCCCAAAGATGCCCATGTACTAACCTCCTTCCATGGAAATACTACTTTATATGTAAAATGGACCTGGCAGAAGTAATTAAGTTAAGGACCTTGAGCTGGGGAGATTATTTTGGACTACCTGGGTGCACCCAATACACTTAAAAAGGTCCTTAAAAGAGGCAGGTAGATAGGTCAGAGTCAGAATCAGAGAAAGAGATTTGATGACAGAAGTACATGGTGTGGGCAGAGAGAGTGGATATCAAGAAAGAGAAAAGTAGAGGGCAGTGCTAAATAAATTACATAAATACAAGGAAGACTCAACCTAGTTAGATTTTACTAGACTTCATTAATGCAACAAAAAATTACCTTATTATATATTAAAAGCAAACAAATTTTAGTGCCCCAAATACTCTAATTTTCAAGAAAGGTGCATGTATAACTAAGGTTAGGAAGAGAGAGGCCAAAAAAAAAAAAAGAGTTCTTTTTTTTGAGAGGAGAAAATGGTTCCTAAAAAGTAGGTTGAAAAATTCCACCATGTAGAGTGAACAAAGGCAAGAGGAGAAAATCAATGCCAAATGCATCAGGTCTGATGTTATCAATAACACCTAAAACGTCAGCCAGGAGTACGGTTACTTTGTAACCTTCCATGTGCCAGGCACAAGCCCAGTCCAGGTAGTGGAGACTCCCGCCTTACTGCATCAATGCTTGACAAATATTCAGTGTGTCCCTGATAAGGTTTGAGCTCTGTGGGCCTGTCTACTTCTTCAGGGGACCTTTTCCCTCTTTCTCAGGTAACACAAATTAGAATTTGTGCCACCGAGACTTTTGATCTTTTATTAAGTATAGGAGTTTAATAACTCTTATTCAGCAGCTTTTTTTCACCTTTTCTTGTTTCCTAGATAATAAAGCCAGTTTGTGAGATGTTGAAGTACTTGAAGCTCCCTTCAATCCTCTTTTGACCTAATTACTTTTAGCAGATGTAAGAAACATTACTGAAGAGCTCATTAAAATGTTACTTTCTGTGATGTTCATGCTATGCCTGTTGGTGAGTTCTTAGATGTCCTTTAGTTCTAGAAGAAAAGAATGACCTGTTAGGACCTTAAGGAAGAAAAATGAAATGTAAAAAGGATCATTCTAAGTGAAAATATCCATTTAATAGAACAAGTACATAACTAATTAGAATTGAAAAATATCCTCAGGAAGTCAAAATTTACTCAAAGAGAAAGAACCAACTTTGCCAGGAGACTAATTCTTACCTTAGGAGAGGGAACAAAAGAGGATTCTGGGCATGTCATAGCTTCAAGTAATTCCCAGAGTGGTACTTGGAGGTAAGCTAGAGAAGCTATTCTTAGCTTGGGAAGTGATGTCTCCACATAGGGAGAAAAAGGCAAAGGTTTTGGGCTATAAGCAATCCCCTCTTTAACAGCCAGCTGAACTGCTCTGGCAGGAGAGTCGAGAGTGCACCATTGTGGGGGACACTCAGTAAAGAGAGGAGCTCCCCGAGGTCTACTGATTCTGGCAGAAGATAAAAGGCAGTTTTTATTGGTATTGGTGTTTGGTCTCCAATCTTTATAAAAGCCGAGAGGGGTCTTAGGATGGACTTAAGGGAAAGGACTTCAAAACAAAAGAATAAACAAAAACCTAAAACAAATGAACAAAAAACCCAAAAAGAAATTGACCAGATGCAGTGGTTAAAAGCAAGGATGTTAGATTTGGACCACCAGCAGGAAAAGCTCATATCATCACTGCCTAGTTCTTTGTCCTTGAACAATTTCCAAAACCTGTCAAGACCTTGCAATATCACCTCTGTAAAGTGAGGGTGATATCGCCCATCTTACAGGACTGCTGTGAGAATTCAATGATTAAATGTATCTAACATATTCCTCCTCCTGCCTGGTCCACAGTAAGGGCTTGAAGAAATGAGAGCTGTAATTCTTACCACTCTTCTCCCATTCTTATACCCTACCGATAAATTTCATGAAACTATTTACTCTTCATCTGGCTGGTTGGCCTGAGGAGGCCTGAAGGTACTGATTTAACAGAACGTGCCTTCTAAAAAAGCAAATTCTGTCATTTATTCATTCAACGAACATTTACTTTGAGTCTACTCTAAGCCAAGCGCCAAGTCTTAGACAGCAAAAGGAGGAGAGCCTTGATATTTGAGGTCTATTTCAAATTCAACAACTTAATGGGAACAGGATAACAATTGATATTCAGCATTGAGAATATTTGAAAATACACACACACACACACACACATCAAAAACAAAATGTGAGGGAAATGGGAACACGCTTTTGAGGTTTAATATAACCAATGCTGTATAAGCAAATATACTCAACTGGTAGAGTCAGTAGGGTTTGGCTCTACCAACTTTCCATGGGTATTCAATATGTTCTGGGTATTGACAAATTTTTTAAATTTTTTAATTGAACTTACTAGGATGACATTGGCTAACAAAATAACATGGGTTTCAGGTGCACAAGTCTATAATACATCATCTGAATATTGTAATGTATGTTTACCACCCCAAGTCAAGTCTCCTTCCATCACCATTTTCCCCCATACCTTCCTCTATCTCCCATTAACCCCCTTTCCTTCCAGTAACCACCATATTGTTGTGTCTATGACTGGTTTTTTTTCCTTAATCCCTACACCTTTTTTTACCCAGTCCCACAACCTTCCTCCCTGGACCTGGAGAGCATAAGTGAAATAAGCCAGCCAGAGAAAGATAAGTACCATATGATTTCACTCATACATGGAATCTAAGGAACAAAATAGAAACAGACTCATAGACACAGAGAACAGACAAAAATTTTTTAAATAGAGAGACTAAAGAGCAGTGATTAATCCAACACATACAATGAGTAAGGTTTTCAAAAGAACTTCAATTGGCATTTGCAAATAATAAAATATTATTATTTCCTAATGTCATCAGGTCCCTCTACACTTTGTTCTTAATTGTGGAAAGAGCTGTTAATTTGAGATCTACCCACTTAACAACATTTTAAGTGTCCATTATTATTGTTGACTCTAAGAACAATGTGTATAGCTGGTCTCTCGAGCTTATTCATTTCATTCGGCTGAACCTTTATGCCCAGATCCCTCTACTCTTCATATGTTCTTATTTCTAGCTCCCACTCATCTGCACCCATAATGAGCTATAGCTCTTAGCTTTGAGGACCTGAAAGAATGAGGCTAAATAAGGATGTTTTCAGAATGTGATTACTTTAAAAGTAATGATTGCAGGGGAATTGCCCTTGAATCATTTTATATTATTTATGAACTAATTTCTTTTCAATTGATAATCTTAAATTATACTTAAATTGACACATTTCTGGATAAATATCTGCCATGTCAGGACTATGGGGCCATGTACTTTAGAAAACCATTTGTACTTCATCTTCAGCTGCTTGTAATGTGCCATCAAGGACAGCTGAACATCCTAGGGGTTCCTACTGTTTCCAGACTTTTATATTCCAAATGTAGTTGGGGGAGAAATTTAGCACTGTGTGTGTGTGGATCAGAGGCATGGCCAATTATGATAGTAGAAAAGGTCATTATTTCACTATAAAAAATAATTGTAAATGGACTCTGAACAGTGTAATGTGAATTTCAACCTTCATGTTATAAGATAAGAAAATAAATGAGGCTTTTCTAGAGTCTAGGGGTGGACGCAGCTCCATTGGAGCCCAGTTGTGTTCCAATTGTGCTGGAAGAATTACCATAATAATTGGATGCACTACTGATATTCTTCTCATTTAATATATTGCCTCTAATATTTTGATTATTAGATTCTACTATTCTTTTTGGAATATATAAGAACGCAAAAGAATGAAGAGAAATGTTACATCTTCAAGGTACATCTGGACATTTAATTGGTAGATTTCACTAGGGTACAATTCTAATTTTGACCCAGTAAAAATAAAACTGTTCCTAAATTTAAATCAGAAGGTATTTCTTAAAAAGGTATTTAAAGTAAAATGTCTTAAAGTTCTTTCCTAAAACTTAAAGTTGCTTCGGAAAATTCCATAACAGCCTAACAGTTTTTTTTTTCCTTTTACACACACACACAAACACACACACATAAAATTGTTTAGAAGCTGATGTTCCATACCTCATAAATTCCATTTGTCATTATATTATTTTTTCTGTTTTCATCCTCAGCACCATTATATTTGGACAATGGTATAGTTTAAACCTAAAATAATCTCAAATCTCCACAATGCAAAGCATTAACATTCATTATCCTGGAGTCTTGACCTTTCTTTTACGAGGATTTGTAGGGATTGTCAAGTAAGGGAAAGGTCAACAGTTCAGTCCATGTTGAATTTGGAGAGAGAAGACCTGAGTTTGAGTTGTTGCATCACCACTTACCTGAGGTAAAACTTTGTTAAATTAAAAATGACCTTTCTCAGCCACAGTTTCCTTCCCATTATGCAAAACTCAATATATGAAGAATCTGCCCTGACTTGTGTGGCTCAGTTATTTGGGAGTTGTCCCACAAAGCAAAAGGTCACTGGTTTGATTCCTGGTCAGGGCACATACCTAGACCATGGGTTCAGTCTAGCATTGGGACCAAAGACAGCCAATCAATGTTTCTCTCTCACATCAATGTTTCTCTTCCTTTCTTTGTCCCTCCATTCCCCTCTCTCTAAAAAATAAGTAAATAAACATTATATATATGTTTTTATTTATATATATATGTGCATGTGTGTGTGTTTGTGTGTGTGTATATTTATTTATTTATATTTAACCTGTTTGTTTCCTGGAGATAATATTAGTATTACAGGAACATCCACAAACCTGCAATTGTCAAACATACATTCTGTGAGAAGATGAAAAGGCCATTAAACTTTGAATCAATTTGAATTTTTCAAATGGAGTGATTCTTCATTTTAAAGATAATCTAGAGAGAAAATGCTAAAATTCACAATACAGTGAATTTTACAGTACTTGGTTAACACTTGAAAAACTTTTTGGTAGGTTTCTCTTGATAAATTTGTTGTTAAATTCAATTTATAAGAATAAGAGTTTGAAAGAATGGCCAATCCCTTCTACCTGGTTTACATTTATCCATAGCTCTTACCACTAATATTTTCTTTTATTTATGTATTATCCTCCACCCCCACCCCTCTGAGTAACATATCGCTGCTGCATTCCCAGTGCCTGGGAAAGTTGCATTTAGTAGAATTTTAATAAACATTGGCTAAATGAATGACTGAATGAATGAAATGACAAGATCTATTTGGTAAATTAAATTTTAAAACACCTCTAAAATATTCAAAGTATGGACTTCTGATAAAGATGGCAGCATAGGCAGACCTGGCTCACCTCTTTGCACAACCACATCAAAATTACAACTAAGATATAGAACAACCATTGCTTAGAACCAACAGAAACCAACTTGACTGGAAGTCTGACAACTACTGAATTAAAGAAAATACATCCATCCAGACTAGTACGGAGGGCACAGACATGGAACAGGCTTGTCTCACATCCACATATGGAGAATAAAACTTTGGGATGGATATCTCCAAGTGAGGAGAACCAGCCCCACACCCGGCCCTCCAGCCCAGGGTTCCAGTGTCAGTAGATAAGTCCCCACAACTTCTGGCTACAAACACCAGCAGGGATAATAATGCTGGTGGGAGAAACTCCTGGAGCCCTAAGCAGTTCCTCTTAAAGAACTCACACACGAACTCACCTACTCAGACTCACTCCCTCTGGGATCCAGTGCAGGGGAGGCAGCTTAAGGGGCACCAGTGATGTGCAGAGAGAGGCTGAGGTGTCTGGCATCAAGGTAAGCAAATGTCATTGTTTGTTTGTTTTTTTTCTGGGCCCTCTCCCCATGCAACCAGCAGACTTGTGCTGTATCTAAGATTCCATCAACCTGGCTAACACTGTTTGACCCGCCTTGGAAAAACCCAGAGATTCCACCCTACCCAACTTATGGGCCCACCCAAGCTGCTTTTTCATATGAACAAACAAGCAGCAGCTGGCCTTAGTAAACACTGGGCCCAGAACTAGCAGCCTATATTCATAGCTTGGCTTCACCTAGAAATCCCCAAATCCAGCACAAGTAGCAGCCATCTCAGATTGCTTTATAACTCAAGCAGGATGGCACTAGGCAGAACTCAGATGTGGGCTGAACATGACCTGCACCACCCAGGAAACACCAGGGCCAGTACACCTAGTAGATGGCTACATACCACATTGGAACACCACCATCCTCTCCCTGCATGGCTGATCCTGCGTGGAAGGTGGAGGTTTTTGGTCAGTGGTCACACCTAATCCTTGCAGTTGACTGGCCTCAGTAAATCCCTCCCATTCATCTGCCAAGGGCAACCAAGGCTCAACTACAAGAGGAAAGTATACTCAGCCCACATGAAGGGTATACCTTTAGTACCCAGCTTGGGTGATAGGGGAGGCTGTGCCACTGGACCCTGCAGGACACCTACTACTTTAGGCCACACTACTAAGACATAGAGTCAAAGTAGCTCTACCCAATACATAGAAACAAACACAAGGAGGCTGCCAAAATGAGGAGACAAAGAAACATAGCCCAAACAAAAGGACAGATCAAAGCTCCAGAAAAAAGAGCTAAATGAAATAGAGATAAGCAATCTATCAGATGCAGAGTTCAAAACCCTGGTTATAAGGATGCTTAAGGAACTTAGTGAGGATGCCAACAGTATAAAAAATATCCAGTCAGAAACAAAGGATACGCTAATTGAAATAAAGAAAAATTTACAGGGAAACAATAGTAGGGTGGATGAAGCAGAGAATCAAATCCATGATTTGAAACAAATGGAAACAAAAAACAATGACACAGAGCAACAAGAAGAAAAGAAGATCTAAAAAACATGAGGATAGTGTAAGCAGCCTCTGGGACAAATTCAAGTCTTCCAATATTCAATTCATAGGGATGCCAGAAGGAGAAGAGAAAGAGCAAGAAATTGGAAGTCTATCTGAAAATATAATGAAAGAAAACTTTCCTATTTTGGTGAAGGAAATAGACGTGCAAGTACAGGAAGCACAGAGAGTCCCAAACACGATGGACACAAGGAGGCCCACTCCAAGAAACATCATAATTAAAATGCCAAAGGTTAAAGATAAAGATGGGAGGGGGTTTGTGGGAGAATGGGTGAGAGTAGAGAGGATTAAGAAGTACAAATAGATAGTTACGGAATACCCATGGTGATGTAAAATACAGTATAGGAAAGGGAATAGTCAAAGAACTTACATGAATGACCCATGTAACAAGGGTGGGAAGAGTGCCTGAGGGAGAGGGGGGTGCTTGAGGGAGGGGAGCAGAGGAAGAAAAATCAGGACAACTGTAATAGCATAATCAATAAAATATAATTAAAAAGAGAGAACTTATATCTTCTCACAAACAAAGATAAATATGTGAGGTGATGGATGTGTTAATTAACTAGATGAAGAAAGTCTTTTCTCATATATATATATATCTCAAAGCACCATATCAAATATCTTCCAATTTTCTATGTCAACTACGGGAAAAGCCAATTTTTTAAAAATGAGAACTTATTTGTTTAAGGTCATGGGTCAGAAAACTATAATTTCAAATTTGGGCCCACAAATAAAGTTTAATTGGAGAATACAGAAAAAAATATTCAAAGTAGGTTTCTATTTATAGCAGCTGATCTATAATTTCATGATTATGTCATAATAGTGATAATCTGAGACTAATGATTTTGTGAAATTTCATTGTTTAATAGTTAATAATAATGTTATGATTGATTTAGCATAATACAATGTGCCACATATTTACATACACTACTGAGAACCTTACAACAGACCCTCCCTCCTCTTAATGGTGAGAATACTTTCCTCTTTAGCAGATAAGAAAAATTGGGGTTCAAAATATAAATCACTTAATTAAAAGTCACACATCTAGTGGGCAATGGAAGCCAGAACTGGAGCCAAGGTTGGATGGTGCCAAGGTACACATTCCACAGTGATAGTTCCTCCTTAAAAGAGGATTAGTTAAATGTAAAAGTTAAATGTGATTTAATGTTCATCTAATAATATTTTTATTGTGTCCTTGTTCTGGATAAATACACTAGGAAAAATATTCAATTTTAGTCTGACAGTCATTTTCTTTTGATGTTTGAAAACATTATGATACTATATTTTAACTTTTAGTGGTGTTCTAGAAGGTCTGCTTTTAATTGAAACATCATTTTAAATAAATTCCCCAGGTATTTCTGCTGTAGGTGGTCCAGGGACCACCCTAGGAGGATCTGATTCTGGAGGTAAAAGAAATGCTCAGAGTTTCTATAGAATCTTCCTTCCCAACAGCTCTAGGCTCTTCTGGAGAAACCCTTGATTGCATCCAGGGGGAGGATTGAGGTCATCCCCATGAAAAGGCAGAGCCGAGGAAATCTGTGGAGGTCAAATAACCTGTCAATTAGCATTACAGCCAGAGCTGGAAGCCCAATCTTTTAACTTGTTCTCAACCTGAGCTTCTAACACTTAACTGTGCATGTGAATCAGCTGGAGATCATCCGAATGTAGATTCAGGTATTCAGTAGGTTTGGGTTGCAACAGGAGAGTCTGCATTCCTAGCAAGCTCCCAAATGATGTCAGTGCTTCTAGTTCTCAGCCCCCTCTTTGACTGACAAGCTTTAGAAGAAGTTGGTTGTCTCCCTTGACATATGCTTGAAGGTTAAGAGGTGAGCACTCAGGTCCCACGAAGTTCCATTTTACTCCAATAGGGATCATTATAGCTCTTACTCAGATACACATTAAAATGATCCTCTTTTCCTTCATGCTACCAGTACTTTCCAGAAAATAAACCAAGTAAGATGTGTTCTACTTAACTTTTCACAGGTTAACATAGTGTGTAAGAGCCTGGGCTTGGAGTCATACATGCCAATCAGAATCGTCACTTATGAAATACGGGCCCTTGGACAAGTGGTTCAGACTCTCTACCTTCCCCTTCTACAACCTTAAAATAGTAATAGTGATGCCTCATGGTTTCGTTGTGAAGGTATATACCCTGTGAGGTGCAGAGCACAGTGTCTGGTAAACAGTAAGTGACACATAAATGTCAGTTACCTGAACTCTTAGCATCTTGTCCTGTTTTGTGACCCTCATTCCAGTATTTCTAGACTCATTAAAAGATTCGATGCCCTTCAGGATTTTATGGGTTCCAATCCTTTCCTCTTCTAATTCCCTCAAAGCGTTGTTAGGATTAAATGAATTAATATCCTTCAAACACTTGGTACTTGGTATAGTGCCTATCACATAATTAGTACCCAAAATGGTTTAGCTTTTATTTTTAGCACTTACTACAATAATAATTAAATCACTTTTGGGGATTTTTAAACAGACGGTTCCCTTATTAGACTGCAAATCTTATGAAAGCAGGGACTATATCTGCTTCAGACATCTCTATATGCCAAATCTTTACACTGGGCCTGGGACACTTGCTGCTCAATAATACAGCAGGAAGCATAAGTGAATGAACGGATGGATAGATTAATGACGAAATGAATGAGAAAACATTTTTGCCTTCTAGAAGAGATCCTCAGGAGGAAAAATATGTTTTAGAAACTCTCTCTTAGAAAGTAGAGTCAGTAGGAGAAGGAAAAAAATTATATAGAAGAACTAAAAGGTCTAGGGGAGATTTAGAGACAGAGTCTTCCAAATTTCTCAGAGGATGAGGAGTTTATAAATACCAGTTAGACTGAAGTGGTGAGCCAAGTCTGGGAGAGGACTGCCAGTTGATAATGGCCTTGGAAAAAATGTAAGCTAACCATATTTTCTGAACATTTGTGTCAGGAACTGCTTTGAGGTAAATAAAATATGAGAAATGTGAAACCTTTGAATTCCTGCACCAGAGCTAATGAGGGACCCAGGGCAGGTGGAAAGAGGCTTTCCCTGACCTTCAGTCCTCAGGGAGGAAAAATCAGGATTTGCCAATTCCCCTGAGGAGCTTCTGGGATCACGTGGAGAGAGGAGAGGATTAAGGTCACAGTTTAGAATGTGACAGGCTGAGGTTAGAGGCCATGTCAATCCCCCAGCACAACTAATAGTCTATATGCCTGGACAGATGCAGGAGAAAGGGTTCCAAGGAGCAGAAAGCAAAATTGAGGGGCACTCCTACGATGAGTTGATCATAGGGAATTGCTTTACCCATATTACATTTTTTATTATAGTTGCTCTTCCATGAAGCTAGTGTGTCTCTGAAATTTATAATATTGACTGACTTCAATCTCCCCTTGAGATGGAATTACCCATCAAAGCATTTCCAGACTACTTTAGACCCATCCCGTAACGACGGTAATTTTCCTGGTAGACGAGGGAAACACTTCCCCTGACCTCAGGCACTCATGAGGGCATAGAATGAAATCGGATACCAGAATGGACTTTGACTCCAGAGGGAAGGAAATAATTATACTGTTGTCTAGGCTGGCATGGCCTCTAAAGGGTTTTCCCATATCACCTATGACGTAAGACAGCAATTCTCTCTGTAACTCTAGCATGGGGGTTCATCGTTTCCATTTTACAGACAAAGAGACTGAGACCCAGAGAGGACAAATGAATTGTTTAAGGACATGTATACTTGTAAGTGGCAGAGCCAGGATCTGGACCTATTTCCCCTCATTCCAATTCAGTTCTCTAAAACAATGCAGACAGAAGATAGTTTTCTTAATGGGCATTCTGCCAGAGCCAGAATGCCCTTCCTGCTTGGACAGCCTTTTATGTTGGCAAATACACAAGGGTTTTAATAGTTACAGGTACCTTTTTAAAAAAATTTTTTTAATTTATTTTTAGACAGAGGGGAAGGAAGGGAGAAAGAGAGGGAGAGAAGCATCAATGTGTGGTTGCCTCTCACGCACCCCCTACTGGGGACCTGATCCACAACCCAAGCATGTGTCCTGACTGGGGATTGTACTGGCAGTCCTCTGGTTCGCAGGCTGGCACTCAATCCACTGAGCCACACCAGCCAGGCTAATAGTTACAGATATTTTTTAAGAGCTCACCAGATGAAAGGGGGACCGGGGCTTAGGGGAGGGGGTCATAGAGGGGGGAAAAGGGGACATTTGTAATAGTGTCAACAAGAAAAATGAAGAAAAAAAGTAAGAGCTCACCACATGATCAAGGATTGCTATAGTGGGAAAGCTCTGCATCTACCCAGGCTCACAGGCACATGTGATGAGCACCATTCAAACCACCATCAGCCTTTGATGCGTTCTTCATGCTTACCACTCTTCCAAGATCCCTCAAGAAGCCCCATGTCTCTGTAGCCTCTGCATGCACCCAATTAAAAATCTGGGACTTCTGTCAGGTTCCTACACATCTGGCAATAACACAAAGCATGTACATTTCTGGTATGTGCAGATCGGTAAGTTGTCCTTCCTCCATTTAAAATAATGCCTCAGCTCACTGGACTCAAAGAACATCGAGCCCTGCTTTTGTCTTCCTTCTGTACTGAATTCATCATAAGGACTTGGGAAACTCAACTCAACTCTTGGGGCTTCAATTTTCTGACTCACAGAAATTAAGCTTTAATGTTTTATAGTCAGTAGCAAGAAGTCAGATGGCTTGAGGGTATCATCTATTTCCTGCCGAGATGCTGATATATACAGTAGGTCCACTTGACTTCAAATCTGTGCTCTCTCCACTCTAGTAGATTCATCTCTAGGGTTTCCTGTAGCTTTTGCAATGCATCACTCTATGTTCCCTGAACTACCAAGAAAATTCTAAAAGGTAAGTGGGCTGTTCAGAACCATCCAGCTAATATATACTGAGTAAGGAAGCCTAGTCAGTGGACCTCCTATGCTTTGGCCTCCATCCACTGTTACACTGCCTTCTTTTCCAAAGCAGCCTCAAGAGAAAAGGTATGCTTTAAACATACTGACATTTTTTCCTCATTACATATAATTTTGTATAAAAACATCGCATATTTTAATCAGGACATATGAGTGTGATTCCAGGTTCTACCCATTATTAGTTTCAAAACTTTTTACCATTCTAAATGTCCATTTATTCATCTGTCAAAAAGTTATAATAGTTTATTGTTGTTTCATTTGTTATTGTTGTAATCAAATAAGACACTGGAAGCCAAGTGAATGTGGTAAAGTATTATACAGAAGTAAAGAATAATAGTAAAAAAAAAAAAAAAAAAACCACTTGCATTTGGAGAAGCTTAAAAATCCTGGAGTAAACCATGAGGTAGAATATCTGAAAGTAAGAAAAGTATAAATATGATAGGAAGATTTGCTCAAAGATGGCAGTATTATTAAATTTCTCACTGCAGTTCTATTCCAGGAGTTATTTGGCATTGTCTGGAGAGGATTTTGGTTGTCACAACCTGGGGGGAGGTTGCTACTGACATCTAGTGGGTAGAAGCCAGGGATGCTGCTAAACACATTATAATGCATAAAATAGTACCCTACATTAAGTAATTATCTGGGCCAAAATTGTAATAGTGTCAAGGTTGAAAATTCCTGGCTTATTTTAAGTTTCATTAGTTCAGAAGCAAGTATATCTTATGTATTTCTGTCCTAACATCTAACACTGTACCTGGATTAAAGTGGACACCCAATATATAGGTTGGTTGAATAAAAGGACAAGTGAATGAACGCCCACAGAGACCCAGATAATGCAAGTTAGATCTAATTTGGATTGCCAGTGAAAATCTTAAGGTTCTCTCAATTTACTCTGCTATCTTTTTCGTCCTATTGAAATGCATTCCCTTTCTTTCCTCATCCAACATCTAGCGAGAACGAGACCAGCCTTTCAAATCTGTGAATGGCTATGAGCAATAAATAATGCTTATAATACATGAGCACTGCAAGACTTCTTCCAGCCCCCCTTCAGACCACTCCATTTCACCCAGACAGTAATCACAGTAAATAAATGGCTTCACTCTTGTTTCTTCGTTGAGCATGAAGGTAGGACCAAAAGCACATATTTTCTGCAAATGTCTTACTAGAGCAGTTCAGTTATGGCTATAAGAAGACTCATCCTGGGCCATAAAAACTAGTTTTAGGTGAGGAGATGGAAAATGAAGACACTTAGTTTTGGGAATGCAGATATTATCTGTTCATCACTGTATTTCCCATTCCTAGCATAGTGCCTGGCACATATATCATTAAAGAGCTGATGAACATAAGGATAGCCTGGTGAAGTTAAATGCTCCAACCCTTTTCTCAAATGTAGCCTCTATAAAAACTTTTTTTTGTCTCAACTATTCAAATTCATAGGAAGGCTATTTGAATGCGATGAGTTGTGAAGAGCTTGTATACCTTGTCCTCCCTTTTGGAGATCCAAAGCCAGATAAAGATGTATGGGTTTATCATTGAGAGATGGATATAAATGTAATGAATTATAAACTTCTCATAGTAATAATTCATATTGGATACAACATTCTTAAAGCCACATTTTACCAGAAATAAAATGTCTCTAAAATATTTGTCACATCTTTGTCCAGAAAGTCTCCACTGAGACAATGTATGGTAATTTGGGTGGAATAAAAAATTCTATAAACAGGACTAAAGGAGTCACATGGGGACTGTCAATAGAAGCCTTTTATACTCAATGTAACATGAGTCCCCCCAAGGACTATAATGAGATGACTATACGTGTATATTGGCCATGGCAAAGTACCACATTAAATGGTTGCCCTGTGTTGGGAATAAATTTTCTAGAAACTGTAGTGGAATGTATTTGAAGTTGCCCCAGAGCAATTTTCCATTAGTAATTTAAGCTACAATCTGTGATAAAAAATGATCACTGTAAAATATATATCAATTATGCAGATCCATTAATCTGCAGAGTAGAGAGACTGAGGTGTTTCCATTTGCAACTCATCCCTAATCTTTAAACATTTAAAGATATAGCAATGACTAACAGCCTCTTCTAGAGGAGCAATACCTAATGTGTCCATTCCAGTCCTCACTGATTCTATTTTCTTATACAAGTATGGAATAGGACCACCAGTTCTATTTGTACACCAGTTGAGAATGTTTGATAAATTCAAGACTAGTCCAACTCTAATTATGTCTTAATACTAACTGCTTTCTCCATACTTAATAGACCATTTTTATGCTCTTAATGATCAACATGTTTAAGTACACACATCCACAGACAAACAAAAGTCAGAAGGAGACATAGGTAAGATGAAGTACAATTTTTACTGCTATTTATTTTGGATTTGGTCACCTCTCTGAAGAAAACTGTATCTTGTAGATGGGGATTGAAATATGATGCCTTTTATAAAATTGTCTCTAACTTTAGTTTTATAGGATAGACTATATTTGAAGAACACTGTGGCTGAACACAACATATTTCATTAAAGTAAAAGTGCTTTCTTTATGACTCAATATTTCCATCATAAAAGCTGATGGAAAAAGCGGTTGATTTAAATTCTTTGATATGGCTGACTCTAATATCACACTTTCTAATTAAACCACCCAATTATTTTTTTAAGAACAAGAAAAAATAGAGAATCAATGTTTCCAACCTTGCCACTGACAAACATGACTACCATTTTGGAAACATATTTTATTGTTTCCAAAAGTGTACTGCACTTTGAACCCTTTTTAATTAACAGAATGTCTACACTGGGAGTAGTTCAAAAACTATTGCTTATTGGACAGAAAAGAGTACACCAAGAAATCAATATCATGTCAACACTTCAAAACTTGCCTTTAGTGCTCTCAATTTGTGGTGGACCGTGTTTTTGTTTTTTGGGGTTTTTTGTTGTTGTTAGTTTATTCTGTTAATTCCCCCTGGTGTTCAGTGAAATATAGCAAGGGTGTCCTGAGCAAGGCTCTATCAACTAACAACATTTTCATTTCTCATAATCCTTTCTCTGTGTCTGGAGGGAAGAAAAGGCAGCATTTCACCAACGCACCACGACTGGTATGCTTTGCCTGTCATCTGAAAACTACTAGTTGAGGAGAAATTTCAAACATATTGATTCTATGTCAGTTGCATTTTCCTCCTATAAGATTCATCTGAATTTTATTCACTTAAATGGATTTCAAACGGGGAGCTCGGTGCTCAGGTGCAAAAGAATGCATTTGGGGACACCGCATTTCCACTTTGCCACGCTTCTCAGCATGTTTATCGGCAGCTGTGTTCATTTTTCAATTACCCAGGTGGTGTAGGTGCTTTGCAACTATTCTACCTGAGGTGCCACCTCAGCCTTTTCCAGCTAGTCAAAGAGTGAAAGGAAATCAGGCTGGGGGATAGTAAACACAAGGTGAGAATTCCACAAAGTTCTCCACAAATCCACGAATACATTTCTAACTGCTTTTCATGGTTTGCATCAATGACAAACCAGATACCTTGAGACATTGATATTTCTAAGTTATTGTTACCTCTTTATTTTTCACTCTATTTCTTTCAAAATACTGAAAGTTAAAGGGATGGGTCTCTTTTGATCATTTGAAAAAGCTACCTTAATTTAGCCACTTGTGCATGTATCTCTCCCCAGGTTGGCTCCCTTTGGTCATATCCACATCTTTGTAGCCATACAAGTTGAGTAGAAATAAAACACACATTCTCCAGTTTCAAACCATAATTGGCTTGTTGTCACAAAAGCACAGTCTGAGAAGGTTATGTAGAATCAGAAGGAAGAAAAACTAACAAAAATCTGGTGTGTAATTTTAAGGCCCTAATATTGTTCCAGTCTAGGGGTTGGTTGTAGATTGTCCCAATGAGGGGAAATCCTGACAGAGGGGAGAGAAAAAAGCATGACTTTGAAAGGAGCCTGTTTGGCTGAGTTTCACTGTCATCACTGTGTTGCTTCAAGCATGTTACATACTTGCCCTAGGCCTCCATTGTCTCACCTGTAAACTGAGAAGAAGCCTCTCTTCCTCATGGAATGGTTGTGAAGATGAAAGAAAATAAACCATGTAAAATGTTTAGCACAGTGCCAGGCATATAGTAGGTACTTATTTAAATAAACAGCACTGTTGCCGTCTTCATTTTGCTGAAAATAATAAATGATCTCATTGTGAAATAAAAATTCCCTTTATCTTTTTTTCCCAAGTTGGCACAGAATTTTATTGCTTGGAATAGATTACAAGAGTTTTTTGGCTATGACATTCTGGATTTTTCCAAAGTAATGATTTTAAAGACTGCTGTGCACACTAACCCTAAGTCAAACTAAGGGTCCTGACCATTTTAAGATAAAAATGTTCCATTATACTTCCTGTGTCACTGAGTCTGAACATACTTGGAGATAACACTTTTGTAAGTTGGCAACCTGGAAGAAAATATGATGCTTTCATCCATAGGAGGTCGTCCTCCTTGCATCTTCATTAATTTATGTTACTGAACAGCTTCAGATGATCATAAACTCCCTAATGACCCTGACATAACCTGTTACAGCAGCTGTGAAAGGCGAATGATGGCAAAAAACATTAAGGGATATTGGGGAGGGAAAGGGATGATTAGTATTGTTGAATTCACTCTGCAATAATTGCCAACAACCAAATGATAACAGTTTTGTTTGTTTTTTCAACAAACTACCTGCTAAGGAACTCGTTGTTCTGGGGAGGGTTTATGGCATCTAAGGCTATTATTAGGAACATGCTTATTATGACCAGAATGAGGTAGTATTAATAAGCTCATGTGGATTTGGAGGATTTGTCTACTTTTGAGGCTGAACTAGATTAATCAAGATTCGAAATTCTGTTTGTCAGAACGAATAGTTACATTCTGGCATGCAAAGGATGTGTAAAGGGTGGAATGTCCAGAAGGAAGCAGACCTGAGGATCGACCAGAGCATTCCCAAAGCTCATTACCGTCTCCAGGAGCTGCTCTTAGATTACTTCAAGAGCTGAAAAATTGCTCTTCTGAAAAACACGCTATGTCTGAGAGGTCTAGGCATGTGTGATATTCCCAACTTTACTTTCAAAATCTCTGAAAAATATATAGTCAGGCCTGCTCTTGTTTCTCATTCAACGAAGCCTTTAACTTTCATTATAAATAAATATATAATATATATTCTCTAGTTCAGTTCACCATGAAAAAAACTATGCAGATTTGTTGATTGTGTAAATAAAAAAGAAGAGATTAAAGCATCAGTTTGTTTCCATTAGAGCCATTACTTGATCATCTTATCATCTATCTAGGATAATTATATTAAAAGACTTTCGCCCAGACTTCCGAATTAACAACAAAGAACTCAGACCCTCTAATACTGTCTAGGAAAAAAGAAAAAGAGGCAGTTAACCAGGTAGTGCATTTAAATGTCATTACTAGCAGTGGTGACAAGATAGTCATTTTGTACTATTTGGAATTTAATAACAACTTCTCTCTTAATCAGCTTCCAATACAGAAACACGAGATCCAGGGCTGGGCATCTGACAGATGGTGGCACAAATGCAAAGACAGAAGAGAAGTGACAGCCACTTGTGATTACATCTTTTCACGGAATGCTAGAGATTGACTTTAATGATCGGAATACTGTACATAAATTCAGTTCTTTTAAAGGTGCATGCACCCAATCTTAGAGAAGACTCATCTCACTCATTCTATCTGGGGATAAGACCTTATGGAATTAACACACGCCTGTCAGCAAAGCACAAAATATTTGGTAGCTGCTTATGAAGTTTAAGAAATTCTTGCTCTGACACTAACAAAGAAACTTCAATTAAAACAGGAAGCAGGTTGTAGCACAATGAATATACTCAGGGCATTAAACTCTTCAAAGGGAGGAAGGATAGAATGACATTACATTTTTATAAAGCCAAATATAAGTTTGCTTAGTTTGCTTACTATGTTAAAAGAAAACTGTCACATCCCTCAACAACTAAGGTAAGCACCACGCTATCACAGCACAGCCTCTTCAGTTTAAACACATGAACAAAAGAAGGCACACAAAAAAGATGTGATCGCCAAAGATTCACAAATGGTCTTGGAAAGAAAAGTGACTGTACAGCCCAAATGTATCTATGAGACACACACATGCACACACACAGCCAGATGTAAATCAAGAGAGGTAAGAACTTACCGGAGCAAATATCACCATACACATTTACAAAAGAATTGATAATCCAACTTCCCTTTCCTGAAAGAAAATAGAGGTTTTCTCATACTAAAAATAAAGCTTCTCTGTCCACAGCACCAGCCACTTAGCCCTCTTTTTTTATGAAGCAGAGGGGAACAGAAAAATCAATGAGGAGGGAAAGTGAGATGTTATACCAATCAGGTAGCAGCTTCTGCCTTATTTGCAGAGAGATGGCAAAACAGTCATATTATTAGACAGTGACAACCCACAGCCAAAGTACAGCAACCTGATACCTCCCTCTGGAGAAGGCTGCCTGCTTGGCAGGGAGGTGGTTCCCGTCCTGATGAGCGCCCAGCCTGGGCTCTCTGCTCATCACTGGGGCTGCTTTGCGCAGCAGCTGCATCATGAAGAGAGGCTCATCTCCCCTGTCCTCCGCAAGCCCCTTCCTCCCTCAAACATGGAGCTTAAAAACAAACTGGGAAAGAAAAAGCAGCCAGGGTTGTGTGTGTTGGATGTGCGGGTGGGAAGCAGAGGTTTTATAAAATCCTTAGGAATAGATTTGCATAGATTAGGTAAACGTTTACATGTTTGTTAAAAAAAAATTGCCCTCGTTTTTTATGGCAATGCCTGGGTGCTATATCTGATCCCCATTTGGGAAACTGGTACGCAACCCGTATGTAATCCTAATCCTTTGGGTGACAGTAAGGGAAGATGGGCTTTGGGGGCTCTAGCAACTGTAGAAGGAACAAATTGCAACTTGGTTGTTCATCCCTTACAGGAGTGTTACTTAAAGCCTTCTCCTTCAAAATCTTAAAATTGAAAGGTCTCAGAGGTGTAATGTGACCTGAGTCTGCTATAAATGGGCCTCTTAGGAAGGAGCTGAGCTTGACTCACTCAGGGGGTTGATATCCTGACATCCTAAGGTAACCTGTGTTTGAGAGATTGACATCGAAGCATGGAGAGGCTGCCTATGGGCTGGCTATATGCTCCTCACGCCGGCTTCCCGAGGACAAGTTCTCAACACCCTATACCACAACAAAGGTGGAAGAAATCTGTAAGCCTCTTCTCCCCAAGTTACCCGCTTCAAGACCCCACTGGGTCCAGGAATAGTGTTAAGTGGGCTCAGGTGTGTCTGCTTTCTCTTCTGGGCAGCTGGTGATGGCCCAGCTGAAAGCTCACTTTGGCTGGCCATGTTTTCTTATTTGTGCTTATTAGTTCAGATTTGTCCTTGAGTCTGTTTTGGGATCCCTCTCCCTATCTCTCACATACATACACATGCACCACCGCCACCACCACCACACAAATCATTATTATCACTGTCATCTCCCTTACTCCCTTTCTTCCTTCTCCATACACAGAGCAACAACTCAGAGGAACTGAAGGGTGGGAAATGAGTCAGACAACCTGGGGTCGAACGTAGCTCTTCACTTACTAGCCATGTGACTTTGAAAGTCCCTTAAGATCTCTGGGCCTTAGCTTGTCCTCTGTAAACTGGGCATACTAACATCTCATAGAGCTGCTGGTGGGGAGGCCAGAGGAATAAAAGAGATGACTGAGGTAGTGCTTTCAAAGCCACACTAAACACATGTAAACTGGGCTCCCTCTCATCTGCTTTGCTCCAACCCCCCTCCCCCTCCTTACTCCCCTACCCCTCCTCCATCTCTTCCTCCTCCGATATGCTTGCTCCTCACTCATAACCTTTCAGGGTGCTTATGAAAGCTTCAAACCATTTGTACCCTGTGGCCCCTTTGAAATCCTGATAGGAACCTTATTTCCCCCTCCCCCTCCTCTCACCTGCCAATTGGAACATCACTGCATTTCAAGGGGAAAAGTAACTCAAGGAAGTAAATTAGGCTTGCGAAAAAACAGTTAAACAGGGAAAAAAAGGGGGAGGCTTAGAACCACTAGGTGTTTAGTTAACACTCAGTAAGCATTTGTTGAATAAATGAACAAAGGACTGATAAAAGGAATAATGCTCCTGTGCTGAGGCCACAGCTCTTGCCCAGTGTCTGATAAGGAGCAGGGTTAGAGCAGAGTTAAAGAGGTCATGTCCCAGCCACACACCCATAGCAGGGAACCATATTAATAGTTTCTTTAGGGCGGAGAGTGAGTCATTCTCATCAGTCTTGAATATTAACAGCCCCATTTCCAGTAAAAGAAAAAAATTTTTTCTTTCCACATAATAATAGCAAACTTTCCTTGACTATGTGCTCCGTGCCAGTTACTATTTTAAGTCTTCCTTCCTTCTTTCCTTCTTTCCTTCCTTCCTTCCTTCCTTCCTTCCTTCCTTCCTTCCTTCCTTCCTTCCTTCTTTCCTTCCTTCCTTCCTTCTTTCCTTCCTTCCTTTCTCCTTTCTTTCATATAAGTGAATTACCTTATGTGGGCCTCACACAACTAGAAACAGTTGCTATTTTTAGGTCAGTTTACTGAGGAGGGAACCAAGGCCCAAATGGTGAAGTTACATCCAAACGTACATAGTTGATGATTGGTAAAGCCCAGCTTTGAACTTAGCTAGATGGCAGGCTCCAACCTGTTGCTCACTCCACTCTAGATGCAACATAATGCTACTTACACTTTTATTTATCCAGCCTCCAGGGTACAAGTAATCCACCAATAGATATATGGCCCTGCAATAACTCGACAGCTTTTCCCACTGCGCAGATTCACACAGAGAAACTGGGAACCCCCTAGGGTAGACTGAAGGTTTACCAGGCCAACAAGACCCCATGCCTGGGCTCTGCTGCATTCCTTATGGACTTGGGCACCTTATTTAACACTCTGGATGATGGGGAGTGTGAGGTTCAGTCTTGGGATTGCCAGTGGTCTGTTCAGCGACCCTGAGTGTGTCCCTTAATTTTTCCATGTCTCAGTTTTTCCCATGTTTAAACTGAAGGGTTTCCACTTAGTGACCTCAAAAGGACATTTTGGGTCAACTTTCACTAAATAAGGTTCTAAGGCTAGTCTGATTTTTTTCTGATGGTTGGGTTGGCTCTTCCTGCCTCATATTTTGTCCCAGAGAACATGTTAGCATGCTCTATGTCTCTCCTGCTACCACCCTACACCTATCATCTCCCACCTGGACCCTGAAATTGACCCCATCAGGTCTCCTGGCATATAGTTTTATCCTTAGAAATCATTCTCCAAATTGAGCTGGTTAATATATAAATTAGACCATATCACTCATGTGAGAAATACATTCCAACAGTTGTCTAGTAGCCTTAAAGTAAAATTCAAACTCGTAACTATGCCTTCAAAGCCTTATATGACTTGACTGCATCTACTTTTTTTGTTTTCATCTAATTCCAACCTTCTCCCTCCATATTCTTCAACCACACTGGCCTTCTATGCCTTTGCATTTGCTTTTCCTTCCTTCCAGAACATTGTTTCCACTGATTTTGGCTACTGTCTTTTCCTTTGTGATTCAATTATCAGTGCTATTGTCTGTTCTTCCCAGACCATCAACCCTAAAAAAAATCAGAAAAACCTTTCTCTGCCCAGTGACTGCCTTTCACATTACCCTGTGTTTAGTTGCTGCTGCTGTTGGTGGTGGTAGCTTATTCACTTGTTCATTTAATTATTGCTTGTCTTCCTTCACTAGGAGACAACCTCTAGGAGAGTAGGAATCTAGGTTTGCATAATACCATATCTTCAGTGTTTAAGAGAATACTTGGCACACAGTAGATGCTTAATAATATCTCATGAATGAATCAATCAATCAACACAAAACAAATTAGGCTTGAAGCAGAGGCAAAGAAACCTACATTTATCAATGTAGGAGCTTAGTCTTGAAATGCAGGGCAGGTGAACAAGGGTAATTGATTCATTCACCTAACTGGACAGACTGTTTTTACTTCCTTATTCAGGGTTAAAATAAGGAAAGTTGCATCATATTGATTTAAGTGGAGAACATGTCAGAGATAGTGGGGAGTTCCTATTGTAAATCATACAGACCAAACATTTTATAAGAGCTTGGGTTCCCAGGGTTCAATTCACCTGGGCCCATATAGAACAGGTGGTACTTGCACACCTGACTGAACCTTTGTACAAATAGTCTTGTCAGCTAGCCCCTTAGACTGCCTTGCCCTCCAATTTATCAGACAGTTCAGAGAGGTGGCTACCACTTTCTAATATGCCATTGGAACTGACAAAAATAAAGTAATTTGCCATTATTTGATGGTTCTTGTTTGAAAAATGATGTTAGCATTAAGCCTTAAAAAAAACATTTGTCCATTATTAAACCTTTAAAAATAGAAGTACAGTGTTTTCTAGGTTGAGTATTTATAGAGAAGGTTAAGTAGATTAAAATAATCTGTGAGTCTCTGAAAACCTCATTAGCAATGCTAATTTCCAATATAGTCAGATCTTCAACTCTAATCTTTCAACGGAGCATGGCCTTCGGACAGCTTTAAATGATTATTTTTTTCTCTCTGAACTATAAAGCTTTTCCCCACTTTGGTGGACACTTGTCCTGGTAAATGCCATAGTTCCTTTCTGTTACAGCTTCTATTTCTAAACATGTGGCTTCTCGAAAGGGGTTCTTTTAGGCCTGTCTGCTTAGGGGTTGGACAGTGGGAGGCCTAGCTTTCTAAGCATCTGGCAAAGACTGAGAGGAAAATTCCAGTGCCATGAGGATCTCTCTATTGCTGTGGGGGAAGGGAGGTAATTGAAGACAAAGAGCCTATTCTTACCACACTAATAAATGACCAGTGGAGTTAGCTAAGATTCTTCCATTTTGCTGCAAAAAACAATTTCAACTCTTTCAAGTTATAGCAATGAGAGCACTTACATTCAATCCACTTATGGAACAAGCCTGAAACTTTTAATGGTGCCTTCCTTGCTCTGACTGAGCACAGCTTCTAGCAGGGTAAAATGCAATTTACTTTTATTTTGGTAGGTAGGATATATACAGTCAGGGCAGAACTTTCTAGGCATCTTGTCTTATATTTCCCTCAGAGGAGAAAGAATATTTTTCTCCAACTCTGTCTTTTTTTCAAATACCTCATGAGATAGAACAGTATCAGTATTATTTGAAAATTTATTAGATTATTAGCTATCTCAGTAGAATTCAAGGCTGTCCGAAAGAACCTGAACATAGGGGAGACCTTTGTGGAAACAAGAGAATCTAAGATATATTGGGGAATGAGATTTGAGGGGCATTAGGATATTTGGGTGGAAATGTAGCCCTGCCTGAGAGGAAAAAAGAGACAAAATGGTCGTTAAAATAGCAAATCAAAAATGTTCAAGACACATTCTGTGGAGACAATGAGTCTAAGGTCTTCAAGCACAGGTTATATTTTATTTGTCTCCATGTCCTCAGCCCAGAGCAAAGTCCCTGGCACAGAGCAGACAAGCAAAGAAGATTTGTTTAATAAGGGTTAGAAAAACACATTTGGAGGCAGAATGTGTACAGTTAAGGGCACTCTGCTTTAGGCAGACATTGTTCTGGGCAGCTTCTGTTTGTCCCTCTAGATCCCCTTTCCCATTCTCTCTATTGGAGTCTCAACAGGCTGACCTTTGGAACACAAACACATCATCACATGGGACCATATCAGATGACTCACCTCCCACCTTCCCACCACAGGAAGCATCTCAGTGGGAGGTGCAGCCAATGGGAAATAGTCTGCTAGAAGATCAGAGGGTAGGAGGAGACCAAGGTCTGGATGTTCATTCTCTTTGTCTCTCCTAAAGCATCTGCGAATTTGTTATATACCTCTAGTGAAAGCCATAGGTGCTGTGAAGTTGCCTTCTCCATACAGTTTCTCTGCCTCTGTCTCTCTCTTCCCCAACTTGACGCTTCAGGGGTGGGGCGGTAACAGCTCCCCTGGATTACTATCCCAAGGTACTGGACATGCACTACCCCTTTGTGCTTTATTTAAACCCTGCCCTCCCTGTTTAATCTGCCTCTTTTTATACTCCTTCAATTATTCAGGGTTGAATATGCCAGCTCTTTCCTACCTGACTATCCAAACAGGTGGGTGCAAGTTCCACTTCTATCTCTTCCTGCTTATGTTGTCTTGTCTCATGCCCTCACCTATAAAACTGGGTACTTGTAAAGCAGTGCATACAGATTACTAAATTTATAGTAAGCATCAGGCAAGTAATAATAATATGATCATTCTAATCTTGACAGTGATACTCTTTGTCACCTTGTTTGCTTTATAGAGGAAATATGTGGTTCTTTCATTTTTTCCTGGAGGGAAAAGCTTCTCATGTTTTGGAAAAGAAAGGAAAACCTATGTTTTGTTCAGAAAGATTTAGCATTTTCTCCCCTTATTGGAATATGAGCGAATACAGAAAAGACATTGAGGCATATGACTTAAAGCAAATATTTATTGAAAATGGTTTTGAGTGTTGGAATTTCTGAATATTCATAGTACACTGGTCAATCCACTCAGAGCAGGTCTGTGGGAAGGTGATTCTTTCTGACACTTGGTGGAGGGTGATTTATGGATTCCCAGATGTCTATCTCTGATCCCCTGAACTTCAGGCAGTAAGTCCAGAATTATTACATGCAGGAGGTTAACCTCCTGCTTTCATTACTGCTCTAATTAAATACTGCAAACCAATGCCTTTAAAAACCCCCTTTGTATCCCAGAAAGACTTTGACTCTGGAGAGAAGAAGCTCGTATTTTACATATCTCAGCTGAAGCCTAGTTGGAGGCCCAAGTTCTTGATAGGGAAGAACAGTTCTCAGATCCCTGAGAACTTCGTTAATCTCCTATGTGAAAGGACAATCATTCATTAGCCTAAAATTTCAGTTTAACTACTGTTTAGGGAGTGTGTGATATATGCAGGTATGTGCTAAGTTCTGTGGATACAGCAGAGAAAAATATAAACATGGTCCCTGTCCAAAAAGAACTTAGGATGTTTCTGATGTATTTGCTTATATAAGGCAGGAACCAACCAGGGCCTGGTGTATAAATAATGCTCATTATGTATTTTTTGAATTATTGAATGAATAATACTGAATTACTATAATGTATTTCTTAATTATAAAGGTAAACACATGAACATATTGTAGCCTCACGATTTTAAAATGTAAAATACAACCATAAAATAAATATTTCTACATACACATACGCACTACAATATAGATGACACACTCAAATGACCAAATCATCTCACATCCCAGTATAATAAAAGTTAAAAATGGTCTTTAATATCCTAGAACTTAAGTTGAACACCAGGAATTCCACAGAAATGCTCCTTGGCACACAAAGGAGGTAGGGAGATGTGCTAGAGGCCCCACGCCCTTCTGAGGACTTCACCTCACACCACTCCACTCCACACTTGTATACACCAGGCTTCCCTACATAATGGCACTTGAACAGAAAGTTTTATGTCTTATATGAAAAAGAATGGAGAACCACTGATCTAACAGAGGAATGTGGCAACTGCCATTTCCTCCAGAGGATCTTTCTGATACCAATAATATTTATTCCTGGGTATTATTAGCCTAGGCTCTGTTCATGCATTATCTCATTTGATTATTCAACCCAGTTACTTGGAATCTACTGTTATCTTCATTTTACAAATGAGAAAACTAACATTTAGTGTGGTTCTGTAAGTTGCCCACATTTGAACAACTAAAAGGAGCTAGAACTAGGGTTTAAACCTGGGTTGTGTGACTCCAAAGTCCAGGCTGTAAATCTCCATATTACCAACCTTGCTATTGTGTCCAAGGTGTTGTGCATTACCAGGTGGGCAACTGGGCATCGCCTCTCTAACTGATCTTATAGTTATTGGAAAGCAAAAGCCATGATATATTTCAGTTGCATAATTTTTGGTGATTACATTTGCTGTTCTGGTGTAAGGAGTTAAAAGTGGTTCCACCATAAAACTCTGAGCAGTGGAATCAGTCTTCCTGCTCTCTTGCAAAATACCCAATATTGCTTTGCATATCGTAGGCACTAAATAAGTCTTTGCTAAATAATTAAGGAAGAGAAAGTGAATGAACTTTATAAAGCTCACATTCATAATTCTAATAAAAAAAGCAAAGATAGTTCTCTGTGTTCCTCTTATCATTTTTATAATAGAGCTCTCTCTGCAAGTAGATGGCTTGCAAGTTTGGCTGTTTTTGACACATATTTCTTAAAGACTGTTGTGAAATCAGAGATAAATAGTTATTATTTTATGATTAAGGATGAAGACTTTATGTTAGAAAGAATCCCTAAGATCTATTTTTTACATGAATCTTGTTAGTATTGTAAAGAGAGTGAAAGAAGGAAAACATAGGGCTCATTTTCAATAATTTTGCCCCATACACTGAGAAATGAACAGTAAATTTGATCAAGAACTACACGATTTTTTTCCTGGATCATTTCCCCATGAAGGGATGTGTCATATCCAACTGTATGTACTTGTGTGACCCTTTTAGCCTTTCTAAATTTCAGTTTCATCACCTGTAAAATGGGAGTGATAATGCTGAGTTATATAAATAACAAAAGCCTGATTGTAATTATAACAACACAAGTGACATGCATCCTCTCTCCCTGCTAATATGCTTAAGACAAGATAGATTTAAGAATCAAATACTTGTAAAATGCCTTTCTGGTTTGCCTTTTCTTCCCAACAAATTGTGTTCAAATTCCTGTTACACAAGCATGTCTCGAAAACCCAGACCAAATTATGGCTCTTAATAAAACAGGATGTAGGTGGAAAAGAGAATGAAAGTCTTTTTCCTCCCATTAAATTTACAAACTGTAGAATTTTTATAACATTTGAGTGTTTTCATGGAGTTCCAAGGACTCCAGTCCTGGTCTATTTGGTTATGATTCCGTCTGAAGGCATTCTGCCCACTCAGCTCCTAGCCCTAATCTTAGGGATATGTATAGTGTCTGTGCTGTGTCTCAAGAGAATGGATTCGGTCAAAATGACCTGTGGCATTTTCATTTGAGGGCTCGGAGCCCTCAAATCTTTAAAAAACCTACCTCCTTTGTTTGAGTCTGTCTTATGCCAGAGGCGTCTCTGGATTTCTATGATAAGGGGTTTGGCCATCTGGCTTAAAGGAAATCAATCTTTTTTGGCCAATGAAATACATTTGGCCAATCAATTTGGTCAATAAAATCTCTACAGTTTTACTAACAAAAAAATTCCTCCTATCTGAGGGATGCTTCCTGCATTCTTAATTTACATTTTTCCAAACCCTTGGATTCAGAGCTACAAGGAGAGATGCTGCAGCCTCGGCTATATCCCAGGGCAGCTGTGATGCCAACAAGAGACCGCTCCCGTGAAAGTACTATGAGAAGTGAAATTTGCAATACTAAATAGAGTTCCTATTAGTTTCTGTACTCAGTGTCTCTCTCCACAAACATAAGATACAACCATTCTTCCTCTGATAGCTGATCATTTATTATTGTTGGCCTGCTTAGAACAGTTCAAAATGCCACATGCACTCTCACAGAGAGAAGCCAGTTTTCTCATTTAGCTGTGCGTCTATTTTTAAAATAGAATCCTTTACCAGTGTCTTTCTTAAAATGTTAGTTTCTTCTTAAACCATCACCAAGTTGTTAAATGATACAAATTAAGAGAGTGAATCTGAAGAACAGGACATTCTGATATTTGCAGAATGTCACTTATCTCAGAGCCAAGAGCAACCCTTTTCCCCTTGTCTCTTTTAAAGTGGGGAGACAGAAACTCCCTGTAAAAGGCTAAAACATGATTTGTTCTGACATTAGTTGTAATCTAAAGAGAGTGCACCTTAGAATGTGTTTAGAGCAAAAACATCCACCCTCTCTGTTTTGGCACCAAATCAATGCTCTGTGGATCAATGCCACTTAGCGGCATAGTTCTCAAACCTTGCTGCACATTCTGGGGATCAAAGCCATTTAGCAACACGTTTCTCAAACCTGGCTGCACATCCAAATAACCTGGGAAGCTTATAAAAAACCCAAATTGCCAGTTCCAAACCATGACCACCTGAATGATAATCCGGGAGGATCCCCAACTCCCTCTTCTCACTGTAAATTTGGCAAGGCACAAGTGCATGAGGCCAGTGCTTGGATTAAGTTACAGCCAACAAGGCAACCATGGCTTGTCACACAAGGTGAGCTCCATATTCAACAAAGACTCTAAGTAAAGAAAGGAGTGTCATTTACAAGGAGAAAGGTTGCCTTCTGGAATCTGTGCCATGGAGGTAGAAGATTATAATGAGCCCATACAGCCACCTCTCCTTCTGTCTCTGTTGTGTCTTGGGTTTTCCTCTGCTAGTAAGCATGCTCTCACAAAAAGGAGAGCCCTGGCTGGCGTGGCTCAGTGGGTTAAGCACTGGCATGCCAACTCAGAAGTCACTGGTTTGATTCCCAGTCAGGGCACATGCCTGGATTGCAGGCCATATCCCCAGTGGGGGTGTGCAAGAGGCAACCGATCCATGTTTCTCTTGCACATCAATGTCTCTCTCCCTCTTCTTCTTCCTCCATGGCTAATATTTATGTGCCAGGCCCTTGTTTAAACTCTTTATATCAATTAATTCATTTCATCCTCCTTAAAATACAACTAACTAAAATATCAAAGTCCAAAGACTAACAGAAACATACCTTGAACAACTTCCTAGAATCAGCTTTGATTCTGCTGTCTTGCCTCAAACCAACCCCAACTCTTCCCAAGTCAGCTCATCAACTCTGCTGCTCTGGGTACCACCAGTAGCTTAGGCAATGCTGTCTTCGATTGTCCTCCCTAACAAGTTCTTCTTGAGACAAGATATAAGGGCCAGTAGTTTATCTGGAAGGTGAATCCAAAAAAAGAAAGTGGGGGATTGTGACAGGGAAGTGATGGAAGCTAACGAAAAATGTAAGGGAACTAACAAAAAATGTATGAGTGAGCAGGTTACCACGAGGTACAGGAAGCTGGTGCATTTACCCTCCAACTCCCTCCCCTTCTTGGATCCTGCAAACATGAAATCCTCTACATTTCCTGCCTATACTGCTCGACAGCCCAGGATCCTCAGGCTGAGAGAAATGGCCCCAACAGAAGGACGCTGAAGGCCTGTGCAAGAGCCCTGAGTGCTGAGGGGGAAGGGCACACGCCTGACACAGCGTGCTACAGGTACCTTTGAAAGGCCTATGTCACAGCAGGAAAGGAGGAGAGAGAAGAAGGAAACCATTGCATTTTTTTTTAACCACGACTTTTTCATGAGGGCTCCAAGGAAAGATTATGTTGTCTCTAGCCCTATTTCTCCTGCATGATTTTTTTCTTCGTGCTAGTTTTGTTTTTAAAAGGCTTCGTGGTTCATGTAACAGAGAAGGCTTCTCCCTCCAGCCATTAGCTTTCATGCCTCAGCCCCTTTGCTTATGCTTTTCCCTCCAATAGGATCCCTTCACATTCTCCTTGGATAATCATGACCCTACTGGCTCTTCAAAGACCAAGTAAATTCTCACTGCCATCCATTTTAGTTTTTTCTTGTATTAACCCTATTTCCTTCTCTCTGGGTCATAGTTAGCCATCTTCATGTCTGTCTCCCTTTAACCCAATATTTGGCAAGTGATAGGTGTTCAATAAATGGATGGATTAACCACTACTAAACACGGCTGTCCCCTCTTATCCACAATTTCACTTCCTGCAGTTTTAGTTACCCATGGTCAACCATGGCCCAAAAATATTAAGTAAAAAATTCCAGAAATAAACAGTTCTTAAATTTTAAACTATGCACCATTGTAAGTAGTGTGGCAAAATCTCACAAGTCCTATTCCGTCCTGCCCAGGATGTGAATCATCCCTTTGTCCAGCATATCCACGCTGTACATGTATATGCCACCCACCCATTAAGTCACTTAGTAGCTGTCTCTATTATCAGATTTATTGTCCTGGTATCATAATGTTTGTATTCAAGTAGCCCTTACTTTACTTAATAATGGTCCCAAAGTGCTGGCAATTTGGACATGCTAACGAGAAGTCATAAAGTGCTCCCTTTTATTAAAAAGTTGAGTATAGTACAATATTTTCAGAGGGAGGCCACATTCACATAACTTTTATTACAGTACATTGTTCCATTTTACTTAGTTATTGTTGTTATTCTCTTAATGTGCCTAATGTACAAATTAGACTTTCCCACAGGTATGCATTATAGAAAAAACGTAGTATATATATAGTACGGTACTACATGTGGTTTCAGGCACCTACTGGGGGTCTTGGAAGGTAACCCCTGTGGACAAAGTGAGACAACTATAAGTAGATGTCAAGCTTCTTCAATATGACTTTTCATACTCTGGGCATATGACTGTGGAAAGGAAATATTGTTCTTCCTTGTGCATTTAAAAAATTTTGTTAATTCATTCAGTATTATTGATTTCTAGTGTTTTTCTCTCCTTTATAAGTGCCATATTAGTTTTGATTGCAATAAGGGCTCACATACATTTTATCAGTGAGGTGGTACAGGTGAGTTTGCAGATCCACTAGGAACTGGTATTATTGAAGACAAAGAGAAGTTTTATTGGCTCTGCTGGAGAGGGTCAACAGCCTCTCAAATCATCTTCTATTTTTGGAAGCAAATCTCCACATTTTCTTTGTCAAAAAGCCTCTTTTCCTGTTAGGGGTTTATTATTTGGTTTTAGAACTCCTACTCCTTCTCCAAAACCCAGGTCACTTGTCACCTCTGTAAAAAGGCAAAACAAAAAGAAGCTGACATTTGTGGAACACTTACTCTTTTGCAGGCACTGTGTGAGGCACTTTAATTATATTCTTTTATTTTCTTCCCCTAGCAATGCTGCAAGGCAAGAATTAACCCCAGACCCATTTTTTAGAAAAGAAAAGTGGAGCTAAGTAAAAACCTACCTAAAATGTGATGAAATCAAGATCAAGCAGAGTGCACATACTTTCTGCCAGTCCTTACATATAATTTTTTTATATAATAAACTTTTTAAAAAAGTGCATATGTCATTACTCAGGGTCCTAGTACATCCTTACAATAACCCTGTTAGTTAATTTTATCAACCACATTTTACAGAGACAGAAAGTTCTAGGGGTGGGGGTTCTTTTTTTGCCTCCATTTTCTGTTCTTCCATTATGGCAGACACATCTCAGATACAGTATTTGTACTTATTTTTCACAATTAATGTGCTTATATTTCTATCTTCCAAACATCAGTGTTACTTTCCATGAGAACAGGGTTTCTATCATTGTGTGTGTGTTTGTGTGTATGCATATGCATTCTCAATGTCTGAGTAAATGAATGAAGGTGTGGAATGAAGGAACAAACAAATTCAACCTGCACTCTAACTTATAATGTAAAAATAAGTTAGTACTTTGGAAAAAGTCCATTATTTATTTGACAAACTAACCTTTGACAAAATAGAGTTATGAAATTCTTAATATTCTGAGCACAGTTAGCCCATCTAGAATGTATTTATTCTATTTATTAATTCCGGTCACTCATATCTTTACCTCCTTGACACCTGGTGATGTCAAGGCTTTGGATTCCAACAATCCGGCTCTTATCTGTCTCTGGATATTGGCAAGAATCATAATACAATCGGGCAAAGGATGTGTCACCAAGCTTCCATACACTAAAAGTTATGCACCTAACTCAGATTAGAGGCTCCCTGACCCTTTCTTAGAGCATAGTTACTCTTACTTTATAAATAATTTCAATACAATTTGTCTTTCTAGGATGATAACACATGAGAAGAAGCCAAGTAAAATGAACAGACTGTCAGAGGCAGGCACACTTAGAGCTCGTGGGAGAAGAGAGAGCACAGAAACAATAAATAAGAACTTAAAAATATATCATCTTCAGAAAATTTAATGTAAAGGAAAAAGAAAACCTGCTTTGCTGCGTGGGCTCTGACGAGGTCATTGTGTTATGGCAAAGAACATGGTCAAAAATGATTAAAATGTTTTATATCAACTCTATTTTAAAACACAAGGGCATGAACAACTTATAATTTTAAAGAACGACTTCTATTCAAAATAGTTACAATACTTTTTTTAAAAAAAACTAAAATTTTACTTCTTAGATGGACACTTCAACTACTGAAAATCATGGCTATTAAGTAAGATTGCTCCCTAGGGTTTCCAGAGATTGCTGAAGTTTTACAGCCCTGAGATGATGCCTGGTAATATGCAGAGTGTACATAAGTACTAAGAATTATTGAGTATCTCACGATTAAATTCCACCTGAAATCCAAGGACACTGACTATATCTTAGAGAACTATAGCTTTAGCAATTTGAGAATCTTTCCATTTTTTTCCACCTACACACACTACAGAACAGAACAATATCTTGGTTTATGACATACAAATTATTGATACAATTCTTTCAGTTTAGTGACTAATGGAGTTGTTGATCTTATTCTCGAGATGGTTTCCCTTATTGGGTTTTATTTTTGTTTTTTTGCTTTCAATAATTGTTTATTGCACCAACAATGTTATAGCTATCTCCATGAAATAATAAAGGTTAAAAGAAAAAAAATACCGACAGTCTATTACCCTTAGCCATGCCAACACATCAATTCTTTGCATTTTTATATGCTTTCCAGTTCTTATTCATCTATGTGGTACATTAATTAAAAAAATAAATGGACCTCTTATTCTTTTTCCTATATCCACACTCATTCAATGTGACTTTGCCGCTCTTTTTATGTAAGAAGTAGAGTCTACTTCTGTAGTCCTTGCACTTGGGCTCACCTTATATCTTAGTTTGGGCAACAGAATATAGCACACGTGAACTTGTGTCTGTTTTGAGTCTAGGTCTCAAATTGGCTTGCAGTTTCTGTTCTTTCTTGGAACTTTTCCAAGCAAGTGTGAGAATAAGCTTGTACTAACCTACAAAATGACACTGAAAAAGACACATAGTATGAGTTGAGAGTAAATTTACCTGAAAAATTTTGATACATTTTTAAATTAGAATTGCATTGAATTTATAGACTAATTGGAAGAAAATTTACATCTTTACAATATTCTCATATATCTAACCCATTTTTCTTGTCCTCTTTTAGATCTTATAACATTTGACAGTTTTTTTTTTCTCATAAATGTCTCGCACTTTCTTTGATAGATTTATTCCTAGGCAGATATGGTCTTAAGTTTATGCAAACCATCAGAGCTATTTCCCTAGGAAAGTTATAATGTGAAGAAATCGGAATCACACCAAGTAGGCTACTTTCAAAAAAGAAAATGGACCTATCCCTTCTATTGTTTATGTGCTGATGTCTACAGTGATATTTTATCTATTCTATGATTGGAGAGCAGAGCTCACTGTGGTCCCCAACATGAAAGTTTCACAAGCCTTCCCTGGAAAATCACCTTCAGTAATCTGTATTCAGGATACAGATATTCTACCTCCTCCCTGACCAGCTTACTGGGGCCGGCAGCTACTCAGCTCCAGATCATCACAATGAGGAAATCGGGGGACCAAGGCTGTTAGATCTCTCCATTTTTCAAGAAGAGCTGACTATCCAAATTTTATATGAAATTTTCTGACTTCTAAATATTAACAATTTTTCAAAAACTAACATTTTATTGGCCAAATTAAACAGATTTGAGACCTGCTATGCCATGAGGGCTGCCAGTGTTCAATCTTTGCGATAGTCAGTTCAGGTTCACCACACTCCTTCAGCCTATGAATGTGGGTAGGATAGTAATGATGCGCCTCAGATGTACTTTCTAACTCAAAGTGTCTGGTATCACAAGTGTAAACTATAAAAGATGTTAGAGTTAGTCTAATTCTACTTCAGTTGTGATGGTTGTGGCAATTTTGAAGGTGATATAGGAAAGCAGCTAGCCTAGATTGATGCAATGGCCCAGAGACAAGAGCAGGCCCAGAGTCAGGTAGGCTAAGCCCATATCCAGCAGCTTTGCCATTGCGTACATTGTCTGATTATTTACAGAGGCTTTGGCAGACAAGCTGTGACCCTTTTCACACCTGAAATGAATGAGAATTTTACAGATCAGATACTGTTGAGGTACTGTTCCTTTTTAAGATGAATGTAAAGGGACTCTATAGCAAGAGTAAAGAATGTGTACAGGCACATAAATGTTGACCTCCAAGAGGAAATTAAAATGCATACAAACTATTAAGGCTCTATTAAACCATCTACAGTTATGAACTGCATAAAGATGTTTTGGTCATTGACCAACCACATATCCTGTGGTGATAGAGCTGAAAAATCCCTAGCTTAGTGACATCATAGCCATTGAAACATCACAGTGCAATGCAATACTAATGTGTTATGGTGATGCTGGTGTAAACAAACCTACTGTGCTGCTACTCATATAAAAAGTACAACACACACAATTATGTACGGTACAAAATACTAGATAATAATAACTGTTACTGATTTATGTATTTATCACACCTTTAATTATTATTTTAGAGTGTACTCTTACTACTTACAAAAATAAAAAACGCATTTGCTGTAAAACAGTATGCAGGGTTGAGTGAGCAGGAACCTTATCTAGATCTTTAGTGAGTATTTGGATCACATCATTTTCTCTTGCGCTTGATTTAATCTCATGCTGTTTCGTACAGGTTTATAGTTTAGGGGCAACAGGCTATACCATTAATCCTAGGTGTGCAGTTAGCTATACCATCTGGGTTTGTGTAAGTGCACTCTATGATGTTCAGTCGACGTAATCACCTAACTATGCATTTTTCTAAAATATTCCCATCCTTAAGGGGCACATGATGGTATTATATTAATTCTTAGTGACTCATGAACCTAAAATCTGGGAAATTGTGGCCAGACTTTTCAGATCATTGGGAGAGATTAAGCATAGCAATAACAGTTGTGCTTTAGGCTTGCTTGATACAGATCCTGTGTGTGGGTATGTATTCAATTATATGTGGTTACACATAAGAACACTCATCTAAAGTGGAACAAAATACCACTATCTGTAAGACCAACATTCTTAATGCAGACAGCCATGTGAAACTGCAATGTAACATTCACTGATTCAACAGGGAAGAGGCTCAGCAAAGTTAAATGTGCACACCAAACATTTGGCTTCAGATTACTTAATAAACTGAGTAGGTTGAATGAATGTTTCTGTGGGTCTTGCTTGTAAACTTCCATTGCTTCTTGAGAGTTCCCTGTGTGGCTTACTGATTCAGGCAAATTTCAAGGGCTTTAAAACTACAAAGCATCATTTCACAACTGTGATCACATAATTGACCAATGAGCCTTCAGAGATGGAATTGTCCTTTAATGGAACTGCAAAGTAAATCAAATTATCTGTTGCAACTTGCTGCAGGAAAAGGTCATTGATACTTTAATTCTCTAAGGGCATTGCCTAGATTCAAAGACTATTAATACAGTTATTATCTGTTGATTAGAAGGACATTGGCTAAACACGGACTTAATTATTCCTGTTTAGAACTTACACCAGTGGTTGGAAAGCTATGGCCTGTGGGTCAAATCAGGTCTACATGCTGTTTTTGGGAATGCATTTTTATTGGAACACAGCCAGGTGCATTTGTTTACATATTACCTGTGGCTGCTTTGGAGCTAGAATGGCAGAACTGAGTTGTTCTGACAGACTCTCTGGCCCACAAAGCCTCATATACTTACTACCACCCTTTACAGAAAAGTTTGCCACTTACCACATGTCACATATTTTTCCTTTTTAAAAAAATAACCATTTAAAAATATAAAACATTCTTAATTCTTTGGGATAGAATTTTTCTTTTAGGATGCAGTTTGCCAATGTCTTGCCAATGCCAAGACAATCAATACAAGAAATCAAATTCTGATATGTAGCATTTGTCTATTTCCCTGATGTAAAGACTGACCAATTTCAAGCTACCAACATGCATTGTCAAACAATGTGTTGGGAAGAGATATGCACTGGCATGCTTTTTTGGAGTATTTCTACCATACAGATACATACACCCAAATAACATCAGGGGCGTAGATAACAGCAAGATGTAGTAAAATTATTAAAAGATACTGAATTTTAAGTGTTTATTCTTTTAAATATAACTTATTCAATTGTACATTTATATGTTTTACATTTTAATGATGACCATGTTTAACAACCAGCTAACAAAATCTTTGGAAATTTAACAGCTGGCTCTAGTGAGTCATGTACAAGCCTCCTGTAGCACATCACTGAATTTAAAAACTTTTCACTGCTTAGAGATAGAGGGAAAGTACTTTACTATCAAGCTGTAAGTTCAAAAGTGGTAAATTTCAAAATATGCACATATACTACAGGGGGAAAACATATTAGCTAATTAATTTCAATGTGTGTGCAAATGATATTGGTTGTAACTAGAATATACGTAAGCTGAAAAGTTGAAGTTTATGTAGTTACTCAATAATCAGACTCACATATTCTCCACCAACAAATAAAATCTCTTTTAATTTCAAGAAAAATAAGCTCAGTAGCAGGTAGATTAGATCTCAATTGTGTCAAAATATTTAGTGGAAATGTTTTCCAGTCTTCATTAATGCAGGTTGGTTTTGAATGTTTTTGTGATCATTTGAATGTACACAATATTTCTGAATTGTAGTAATGAAGAGGCAGGGCTACGGGGTTTTTTGCAGCATTGCTGGCATCTCGCTATTATTGTTCCCATGGAGAAGGCTCTTAGTCAATTTGCTATGCAAAGTCTCCTTTTAAATTTCTTACAATTCAATAAACTTGGAACCCAGGCTAAGGTGGAACACTCACAACTTAATAACAATCCAAAGAATAAGGAATTCATCAAATGGGTCTCGTGTCTGTGTGTGTGTGTGTGTGTGTGTGTGCACGCGCGCACGCAAGATACCTAACATTTTATGTTTTTAATAAAAAAGAAACACAAAACTAATTACTGTCAACTACATTTTAAGTTTTCAGCTATCTAGCCAGCAGAAAGCTGTTATTAAACCACTATAAGCTTTCTTTGCTGTTCTTCCCACATAAGGATCATTATTTTATTCACAATATGGGCTTCATAACAGAGGTGTCAATCAAGACATGCAAGAAACAACCAAGAGTCTTTTGTTTAAGATATAGATATATATCTTAATTAATCTATAATTATATATATATAATTATATATAGATATATATCTATATCTTAAACAGATCCACTTAGAGTTTCTTAATCTCACCTCCATTGTTACTAAGAAAATAAATGGAGAACTTCAAGATGGTGGAGAAGTTAGTGGAAGTCATACTGATCTCCTCCCAGGACAAAACTGGAATTGCAACTAAATTGTGGAGAAATTACCTAGAAAACAACAGAACAATAGCAAGAGAGGAGACCTAAAACCTCGGACAGACAGAAGAATTTGCTTTAGCACAAACTAACTGGTAAGGAGTGTGGTACAGGCTCCAGAAGGTGGGCAGGGCACCCACAGGTGGCAGCACCAGAAGGATATTAAAATGGCCAATTTGATCCCCCTGAGAAGAGCGGGGTCTAAACCATAGGCGGGGATCTCCAGCCTGCAGCACCAGAGCCCAAAAAAAGCAAACAGACAATGGCCAGCTGCAAAAAGCGTAGGGGTGCTCCCTGCCAGAGACAGGCAGCTGGAGACGCAAAGAGCTGTTTAAACGCAAAAATTTGTAGAGGCAGCCGCTTACTGTGGGCTCTAGCAAAGGTAGGGGCAGAAAGGGCTGGAGCCACCTGAGGAAATACTGGGTAAGGATGCTGTAGGGAAAAAACTGAGAAAGCGGCTGGTAGGGTCCCAGTGCTGACTCACTCCCAATTCCACAACTGCCATCTTGCTCTGGCAGACCACTCCCCTGAGCAGCAGCAGTGTGAAAGGATATGATAGTTCTGCCCTCAGGAGCTTCTGCCCCTGCCTCGCTTTGCACAGGCTTGGATGTTGAGTACAGAGTGGCAGTCACAGATAGTAGATCCCTGGCCGAAGGGGATGCAGAGTGGTCTAGAGCCACTTGGGGAGAGTCTGGAGACAGAGACGTTGGAGAGAGAACTGAAGAAGAAGCTAGGAAGATCGCAGTGCTGCCTCCCCACCCCCGCATACAGCAGCAGCCATCTTGCTCAGGCAGACTGCTACCCTGAGCAGCACCAGCGTGAAAGGACATGAAAACCCCACCCAAAGGAGGGACTCTACCCCTCCCTGAGGTGCCTAAGTCTGACTGCTGAGGACAGAGTGACTAGATTAGCACCTGGAGGAGACAGACACAAACAGTAGATTCCTGGAAGTCTCTCAAAGACTGCCTGAGGTTAGATGCAATCAACAGCTGACATCATCAGAGGAAGAAACAGAAACTGGAAGAAAAAAAATTGGTCCCGTACCAAAGTTCACACCATAAAGTAAGGAAGACAAGACAGATCAATTTAGAAGCAGAAGCAAAAATGAAGAGTCTCACAAATAATGGGAAGACAAAGAAACACCCCACAATTGAAGGGAAAAAAGGAATCCCCACAAAGAGAATTAAATGAAATAGAAGAAAGTAAACTATTAGATATTGAGTTCAAAATAATGGTTCTAAGGAAGCTCAACGAGCTCAGCAAGCTCAAAGATAATTACCAGAAACTACAGGGAAACTACAAGGAACTTATTACAAACTATATCAGCATGAAAAAGGACATAGAAACTATCCATAAGGGGCAAGGGGAAATGCAGAATAAAATTTCTGAATTGAAGAACACAGTAGAAGGTATCAAAAGCAGGCAAGATGAAGCAGAGGAATGAATCAACGAGCTGGAGGATAAGGTAGAAAAAAGCTCCCAGAAAGAGCAAGAAAATGAAAAATAAAAGACAAAAAAAGAATGAAAAGGTGTTTAGGGAAATGCAGGACAACCTGAAACGTAATAATATCCATATAATAAGGATACCAGAAGGAGAAGAAGAGGAGGAAAGGATAGAGAACTTGTTTGAGAAAGTAATGATAAAAAACTTCCCTAATTGGAGGAGAGAAAAGGTCACATGTGTCCAGGAAGCACAGAGGGTCCCATTCAATAGGAACCAAATGAAGTCCACTCAAAGACACATCATGATGAAAATGGCAAATATCAAAGACAAACAGAGAACTTTAAAGGCAACAAGGGAGAACATGTAGTAACATACAAGTGAGCCCCGATTCGGCTAGCAGCTGATTTCTCAACAGAAACACTACAAGCCAGAAGGGAATGGCAAGAAATTTTTCAAACAGAAAAGCAAAGGCCTGCAACCAAGACTGCTCTACCCAGCAAGGCTCTCAATTCAAATGGAAGGTGAAATAAGGAGTTTCCCAGACAAAAGAAGGCTAAAAGAATACACCTCCACCAAACCAGCACTACAAGATATGCCAAAGGGACTGCTTTATGAAGATGGGGGAAAAAAGTGAGAAGAGGAACAGAGGCAAAAAGGGAAGAAATGGATAAGTACCTATCAATAATAACTTTAAATGTAAATGGATTAAGTGCTCCAATTAAAAGACATAGAGTAGCTGAATGGATTAGAAAGCATGATCTGCACATATGCTGCCTACAAGAGACCCACCTCACAACAATGACCTACACAGACTGAAAGTAAAGGCATGGAAGAAAATATTCCAAGAAAATGGACAGGAGAAAAAACAGGCAGCAATACTTACATCAGACAGAATAGATTTCAAAACAGAGGCCACAAAAAGAGACCCAGAAGGATACTTCATAATACTCAAAGGAAGAATCCATCAAGAAGACATAAACATTGTAAACTTATATGCACCCAACATAGGGACACCCAAATATATAAGGAATATCTTTGAGGACTTCAAGAAAGATATAGAGAGCAACACACTAATATAGGGGATTTTAACACCCCACTGTCAACAATGGATAGATCTTCCAAACAAATCATCAACAAATATATTGTGAAACTGAAAGACACATTAGATCAAATGGACTTAAGTGACATATATAGAACCTTTCATCCCAAAGAAGCAAAATACACATTCTTTTCAAATGCACATGGAATATTATCAAAGATAGACCACATGATAGGACACAAAACAAGCCTCAATAAATTCAGGAAAATCGAAATCATAAGAAGCATTTTCTTGGACCACAAGTCTTGAAACTAGAAACCAACCTCAAGGAAAAAACTAAAAAATATTCAAACTCATGGAGACTGAATAGCATCCTATTAAACAACGAATGGGTCAATAACAAGAGCAAAGAAGAAAACAGGAAGTTTCTGGAGAGAAATGAAAATGAACACACAACAGTCCAAAACCTATGGGATACAGTGAAGGCAGTCCTGAGAAGGAACTTCATAGCAATACAGGCCTACCTCAAAAAAGACAAACATTTCAAATAAATGACCTAATCCTACAGCTTCTAAAACTGGAGAAATAATAACAAACAAAGCCCAGAGCAAGTAGAAGAATGAAAATTACCAAGATAAGAGCAGAACTGAATGACATAGAGACTAAAAGAACAATTCAAGGGATGAACCAAATACATAGGCTGTTTCTGTGAAAACATAAACAAAATCGACAAGCCTCTAAGCAGACACATCAGGATAAAAAGGGAGAGGACCCAAATAAATAATACCAGAATCAAAAGAGGAGAAATTATAAATGATACCACAGAAATAAAAAACATTTTAAGAAATCACTATGAACAATCACATGCTCAAAATTTGAAAAGCTCAATGAAATGGACAAATTTCCTGAAAAATATAACCTTCCAACAATGAAAGAAGAAGAAACAGAAAGCCTGAACAGACCAATAACAGCTGGTGAAATTGAAGCAGTAATCAAAAAACTCCCAGCACACAAAAGCCCTGGACTAGATGATTTCACAGGAGAATTTTAAAAAAACACTTAAGGAAGAGCTAACCCCTGTACTTCTCAGATTATTCCAAAAAAATCCAAGAAGAAGGAAGATTCTCAAACTTTTTTTATGAGGCCAGCATCATCCTAATCTCAAAACCAGATAAAGACACAACCAAGAAAGAAAACTACAGGCCAATATTGCTGATGAACATAGACACTAAAATCCTCAGCAAAATATTGGCAAACTGCATCCAGCAGTACATTCATAAGATCACCCACCATGACCAAGTGGGATTCATCCCAACGATCCAAGGATGGGTCAATATTTGCAAATCAATAAACGTGATACATCATATAAACAAAAGGAAAGACAAAAACCACATGATCATATCAATAGATGCAAAAAAAGTTTGATAAGGTACAGCACCTATTTATGATCAAAACACTCAGCAAAGTGGGAATAAAGGGGGCATACCTCAACATAATAAAGGCCATATATGAAAAACCTACAGCCAACATCATACTAAATGGGCAAAAACTAAAAGCTTCCTCACTAAGATCTGTAAAAAGACATGATTGCCTGCTCTCACCCCTTCTATTTAACATAGTATTTTAAGTCCTAGCCACCATGATAGGACAAGAAAATGAAATAAAAGGCATCCACATTCGAAAGGAGGAAGTAAAACTGTTATTGTTAGCAGATGACATCATAGTGTACATAGAAAACTCCATGGACTCCACCAAGAAACTACTCGACCATAAGTGAATTTGGCAAAAACAGCAGGATACAAAGTCAATATTCAGAAGTTGAATGTGTATACTAAAAATGAAGTATCAGAATTAGAAATCAGGAAAAAAATCCGATTTGCTATAGCAACTAGTAAAATAAAGTACCTATGAATACATTTAACCAAAGAGGTAAAAGACCTGTATGCAGAAAACTACAGAACACTGAAGAAAGAAATTAAGGAAGACACAAGTCAATGGAAACATATATCATGCTCATGGATTGGAAGAATTAATATCACCAAAATTTCCCTACTGCCCAAAACAATTTACAGATTCAACACAATCCCTATTAAAATGCCAATGGCATATTTCACAGACATAGAACAAATATTTTAAAAATTTACATGGAACCATAAATGACCCTGAAGAGCCACAGCAATTTTGAGAAAGAAAATAAAAATAAGTAGGAGGGATCACAATACCTGAGATCAAACTATATTACAAGGCCACTTTAATCAAAACAGTCTGGTACTGGCATAAGGACATACACATAGATCAATGGAACAGAATAGAGAGCCCAGAAATAAACCCATGCCTTCTTTGTCAATTAATATTCGGCAAATGGTGCAGAAGCATAAAGTGGAGTAAAAATAGCCTCTTCAACAAATGGTGTTGGGAGAGCTGGACAGCTACATGCAAAAAATTGAAATTTGACCACCACCTTACACTACATACAAAAATAAACGCAAGATGCATAACAAACTTAAATATAAGTTGTGACACCATGAAAGTCCTAGAGGAGAACATAGGCAGTAAACTCAGATATCCCATGCAGCAGTATTTTCACTGATATGTCCCCTAGGGCTAGGGATATAAAAGAAAAAATAAACAAATGGGACTTCATCAAAATAAGAAGCTTCTTCACAGCTGAAGATAACATCAGCAAAATGAAAAGCTAACCAACCAACTGTATGGGAAAATATATTTGCCAGTGATAGCTCAGACAGGAGTTTTATCTCCAAAATACATGAAGAACTCACATGACTCTATTCCAGGAAGACAAACAATCCAGTTAAAAAGTGGGCAAAGGACCTGAACAGACACTTCTCTAAGGAGGGCATACACAGTACCCAGAAATATATGGAAGGATGCTCATCATCACTAGCCATCAGAGAAATGCAAATTAAAAACACAATGAGATACCACTTTACACCAGTCAGAATGGCCATCACAAAGAAGTCAACAAACAACGGGTGCTGGCGAAGTTGTAGAGAAAAGGAAACCCTAGTACATTGTTGGTGGGAATACAGACCGGTGCAGCCACTGTGGAAAACAATGTGGAATTTCCTCAAGAGATTAAAAATGGAACTGCCTTTTGGCTCAGTGATTCCACTGCTGGAACTATACCCTAAGAATCCCAAAACACCAATTCAAAAGAACCTATGCACCCCAATGTTCATAGCAGCACAATTTACAACAGCCAAGTGCTAGAAACAACCTAAGTGTCCATAGTAAATTAGTGGATCAAAAAACTGTGGTACATACACACAGTGGAATACTACACAGCAGAAAAAAGAAAGAGCTATTACCCTTCACAACAGGATGGATGGAACTGGAGAGCATTATGCTAAGTGAAATAAGCCAGGGGTGAAAGATAACTACCATATGACCTCGCCTATAAGTGGAACCTAGTCAACAAAATTAACAAGCACGGAAAATACAGCCAGCAACATTGAAAAAAAAAAAGAAAACAACAGAAACAAGAGAGAAGGAGGGAGGGCGGTAGCGGGGAAAAGAAGGGGAATGGTCAGATCCAGAAATATGTATAAAGGACCCATGGACAATGCCAAGGTGGGGAGGGATTGAGGAAGGGAGGTGGGGGTGGAAGGGCCCTGGGGAAAGTGGTGGCAGGTAAATGGAGACAAATGTATTTGAACAATAAAAATATAAAATTTTTTTAAAAATCAAATAAAAAAAGAAAAGAAATAGAGAAAATTTCCCTATTTGATGAAACCACAGCTCTTAGCTTTCAGATTATTTCTTTTGTTTAAGTTCAACTCACCCATTATTCTTCCATAGCACTGAAAACTTTAGCATCTGGGAAATATTGAAAACAGAGTTGATGGGGATTTTCCTTCCCATTCTCTCTTTCCCAAGCAACCATCACCATTAACAGTGGCTGCCAGCAACTTACACCTAACAGACAATAACTCAGAGTGATTTTGAATAGGGTGAGCCAAAATCATCTAGAGTACCGCTATTTAAAGTTCTAGCTTAGTATAACTGTTCCCTGTGAAGTAGTACTTAGGGCTCTATTTGATCCAAGGATCTTGCCTTAATTTTTTCCTCATCACCTTTATTAATGAAGGAAAATAAAGTGGCTTTAGTCTAACTAGCAAAACTTAATTTTCTATCTTATATTATTTGTGGACCAATACACCATTATATAAGTAAGCCTCAGGGACACTTTTTTAGATTTCTTTCTCAGTTATTTAGTCATTATCTAAATTAAGACCAAACAAACCAAAACTTCTACCTCAACATTCTCATTGACAGTGACTTTCTGAGCCTTTGACAAATTGTGGCAGAAAGATAGAAACCATTTTAGTACAAGTCACCTATAGTTAAGACATGGTGAATCATGGAATATGGCTGAAGGTAATATATATTAATTAAAGAGAGATTAAAGACACACTGTACCTATTCCAAATTTGCTTTGTCATAGGAAAATGCTTCCTTAATGAGGAAGGTTATTTTATGGCTTCCAACAAGTGAGCAAACCAATGCCACTTTGTGATCATTATCTAATTTAACCATGAATGCGTAAAGTGTAATAGCACACTGATCTGTAGCATTTTCCACTGCTGTGCGTCAAAGGGCATAAGATAATGACATGAACACTTGGAACCCTAAAGGCACTAGTAAAGGTAAAATTCACTTATTAAAAATATGCAGATATCAAGTTTGGATATTGGAAATTGATTTCTCATTAAAGCCATCTACCATAACTCTGGCAGAGATATCTATATAAGCACAAATCTGATTCTATTATGTCATGCATAAAATACTTCAGTGACTCCTGAAAATCTTTTTTTCTAATTTAAAGTTTTCAGTTACAGTTGACATTCAATATTATATTAATTTCAGACATTTATACACTTAAGAAGTGATTTCCTAAGAAGTCAAGTATTCACCTATCACCATACCTAGTTATTACAATGCTATTGACTATATTATCTATGCTTTATGCACTTTACATAATAGGGATACCAGAAAGAGAAAACAGGGAGCAAGGGATAGAAAACCTGTTTGAAAAAACAGTGACTAAAAACTTCCCACACTTGGCAAGAAAATAGACATATAAGTCCAGGAAGCACAGGGAGTCACAATCAAGGTGAATCCAAAGTGACCCACTCCAAGACACATCATAACTGAAATGCCAAAGGTTAAAAACAGAGAGAGAATCTTAAAAGCAGCAAGAGAAAAGCAGCTGTATGCCTACAAGGGAGATGATTTCTCAACTGATACTCTGCAGGCCAGAAGGGAAAAGCACTAAATATTCCTGGCAATTTTTAAGTTAAAATTCAAAATGCTTATAGGATTGCCAATCCAGCCTTCTGCCTAAATCTGCAGCTTCATCAACTACTGCCCAGTTCCCAATTCCCTGGCTTCAGCCATATTTAATATTGGTGATTCCTTGTGAACAATGTACTGTTCCATACTGCCCCTAAGCTTTGACGGTACTGCCCCTGCTTCCTAGAACACAATTAACATCTGTACCTCAATCTTAAAATACACCCACCAAAATATGCCTTTTAAAAGAGTCCCAAACATAGCCCCATTGCTTGCAATTTATTCTGTTTGTGTATTCCTCAGCTACACTATAAGCTCCTCTTGGTCAGTGTCCCCTTCTTGACTCTGTATCCCTGGAGTTTGGTGCTAGGTATACATGTGATGAAACTGCATTGAATAAATGGATGAATGCACCAAATTTGGGCTTTTCGGTCTGAATTTAGTCAGATCCCAGCTTCATAAAATTCACTTTTAAGATCAACAGAGGGAAACCTCTAACACAAAACTCTCCATGGAGCTTCAGACCCTCATAACCAACTGTCTACTTATTATCTTCTCTTAAATGCTACAGAGACACCCCAATCTCAGAATGTACAAGACTGAATACATTACCCCCACTTTTTTGTTGCCTAGTTTGATATTATTCCAATGGTCCCTGCATAAGTTGCCCAAGTCAGAGAAGTTGGTGTCACCACACATTCCATATTTTACCTGTGAAGTTCACTGATTTTCCTCCTCTCCATTCTTTCTCATCATACTACTCTCCTTCATCTCTCCTGCCAATGCACCAGTCTGATCTAGCAATCCACTTGTGCCTAGACTCTTGGAACAGCCTCCTAATTCATTTTCTTGTATTCATTCCACTCTCCTACCCCATCCACTGACTCCACTGTAGTTAGCATGGCATTTCAGAATGCAAATCTAACAGTAATTGCCAGGCTTAAAATTATTCAATGATCTTCTATTGATTATAGGGAAAAAATCAAAATCCTTAATAGAGCTCCCAAGCTCTGCATGAGCTTCCCTGACTCCAATTACCCCTGCAGCCTTATTACACTCCATTCTCATCTTTTCTCTTCACTTCAATCTCATCAGCTTTACAGTTCTTTAAATGTGCTGTGTTCACTGTCAGGTCTTTGCACATGCTGTTCACGTCTCCTGGTCTCCAGTACGTGCACATGCTGTTTATGTCACCTGGAAATACTCTTCTGCTCTCTTCCAGCCCCTGCTTCTTTTTCCCCTTCAGTATCAGTTCCAAAACCACTTCCTTAGGAAGGCTTTCCTGATCTCCCACACTTGTTCATGTCATTCTATTATATGCATTTAGAATATGACTTTCTTTTATTATCAATTTGGAATATGTATTTGTTCATTACTGTGATCATTTGATTATGGTAAGACTTTCCATTACATAAAACTACTGCAAGTATGTCTAGCTTATCATTATATCCCCCATGGCTTAGTCTGGGGCCAGGCACACAGTAGGTGCTCTATAAATATCTGTTAATGATTGAGCAAACAGATCTAACAGGACAAGGGCCTGAAGATACATGCTGCCAACACCAATATGTCCAAGGTGGTACTGAAGCTCACCTTCTTCTCAATGCTACTACCTTTGATTTCAGGTTTCCCAGACTTTAATTCTCGACCCATCCACTCACCAACACACACCCCTTTAGATTAGACATTTGCTGTTCTTTTTTCTCAAGATCTGGCTCAAAACTTTCCTGACTCAGATTCTACATTCCATCAGTTGGGGTTCTTACTGGCAAGAAGCAGAACTGACTGTGGGTGGTGAAACAGAAAACATGTTCATTAAAGGAGAGTGGGTAGCTCACAGAATTATTGGAGGTTTAGAGAACTGGGCTTAATGCCAAATTTCCAGGAATAATCCCCAAATCATGTTCTAAAACTAGCCTGATGAGAAGAATGCTGCTCTCTCCCAGCACTGGTACTATTGAACAAGCTACTTTTAACACTACAGCCTCATTACAGATGCCACATGCTTGCCAGGCACTCAGCTCTGCCATCACTGTCCTCCTTAGAGCCAAGGGCCTCTGCTTTCCCTACTAGCTAACGGCACTCAACAGTAAGCCTTTTCCCTCTCATTGCTCATTTCTGAACTGCAGTCTGATCAGCGGAGAGTGGTCACTTCCTGTGCTTAGCTGCAAAGGAGGGTGGAAGTGAGTTTTCAGACTTCCACACTGAGGAAGGAAAACTTATCAAGTGGAAAAATCCTGCAAACATAACAGGGTATTTTAAAATGCTGGGCATCCAGACAACATAAATGAAGCCCATGACTAAAATCATTGCCAACATTTTGGCATCTTGTTTAACCTCTTTTTGGTGGTGAGGCTCAGCCAAGAATCATTGCCCAGTCACAACTGGACTGACAACTCATAAGAAATTTAGCCTGCTATGTTGTCTGAGACAGACCAGATGTAGAACATGCAAGATTTTTAAAACCATTTTAAACTATTCTAGAAATCTCTATTTGAGATCATAGAGTACAGAGTTTCAGAACACAAACTCTGAAATCCAATGGTCTGAATTTCAAAGCTGATTCCATGCACTTTACTTAAGTGCATGATTTTGGCAGACAAGTTACCAGAGGCTTTAAAGACACATATAATGACTTGCTGTTATATTACCTGGTCCACATCTGGTGCATAGCAGATATTTAATAATTATTTGTTGAATAAATAAATGAATAAGTGATTTTATGAGTGAGTGACTTCCGTATTAATTGGAATGAGCAAGGTTAAGCTGTACTAACAAAGCATCAAAACCTGGTGGCTTAAAACAAAGCTTTCTTTCTTGCATGGTGCTACCTGTCCACGAAAGGATGGAAGGGCCTCTGCTCTATGCCACCCTTATTCAAGGATGAAAGCAAATGGAGTATTCAGTATCTGGGACATTACTGAAACACAGGGAAAAAGAGCATGGTGAATTCTGCATTGGTTTTCAGAGCTTCCACCCAGAAGACATGTATCACTTCTACTCACTTTCTTCTACTATCAGTTACTTTGATTTTATTTATCAAAGCAAATTATATGGGCACACAATTCCAAGGGGGCATCAGTGCTGAAAGAGGGAGCTTGAAATATATGATAAATAGCAAATATGACAGCCCCAACTTTTCAGAATCTCAGTTTCCTCATCTGTAATATAAAGACAATAATAACATCTACCTCATTAGGTCATCGTGAAGACTAAATGAGACACACATAGTAAGCACCCAATACACATCTTAGGAACAGTATTGAAACTTTAGAAAACTCATGCAAAGCCCTATGACAGGAAGAATGAGTGTGTTTTTCAGGAGAAGCTCACCAGCACACTCTTCACTTTACACCTTCATAGGGGCAAGACAGAAAGCCCAGGGATCAATGCCAGCAATGAGTTGAGGATAGGAGCCAAGTTGCAAAAACTTTAAAGTAGAATTCACAATGAATGGATGTGATACAAGATATGATCTTGAAGTGTCAACCTTTGTGCTTCTGTTCCTTCTTTGATTAGGACTCTTGCTCCTGTCAGTCAGAAGCACCACGTTGCCTCAAGGAGAACTGGTATGGTTGGTTATAGCAGAAATGTAAAGAGAACAGTAAAATCAACGTTTTGTTATTCTGAATTCCAAAATATGTTGTGGAAGTCCACAACAATAGCTTTGATACCCATGGCCTTTGGTTCATCAGGCAGTTTTTAAAGAAATGAAAGGGCATTTGAGAATCGAAGTGGAAGATCCTGAGGAATAAATGAGGGATTTAGGGTTTATGCTATGATCATATGAGGTCAAGAAGGGGGAAAGCTGCAGGCTGATCAATCTGTAGGGATCAAGCTGTAGATTCACTTACATAATCTGTAGGGAGAAAAGACCAGGATTACCTGGCTCTGTGAGGGCTATAAGAAAGGAAGAGAGTAGGGAGGCTCAAAATCTTGAGGGAGTTTGATTGGGTCAGAGAGGAGAGACCTCATAAAGTGGGGCAGAGGGCAGAGTCCACGTGATTATGAAGGCTCTCTGTGGGCAGCCAAGGAAAAGCCAAACCGAAACCTGAGGACTTAAACTGCCATTTGGGTGAGCACTACATTTTGACATACCAAGGAGATATGTTAGTCATCTAAAGACACCTGTGAATTAATCAATAGAAAGGTGCCTTTTGTATGTCCAGTATTTTTGACGAGCCCCAACCTAGTGGGCATTCTCACTCCTTAAAAATTGGAGACACTCCCTCTGCGTTACAATCTAACTTCTGAGTACTTTTTCTACTCACCCCACTATTTGTCTTTCTCCAAAGAAAGATTGGATTTCACCTCTGGTTCCACTAATCAAAGGAATGATTTCTGGATGGGTATTCTTTTTTCTCTTGAGCAAAGATGTCTTTGGAAAATAATGAGGTAAGACACTTTGTAGGTTATTAATGCTGGTAGGTAAGTAGCAGCTAACACTTATAGAGCACTTACTATACATCAGCCTCTATTAAGTAATTTAAATGGAATATCTTACAATAATATTATCTCCATTTTATATATGAAGAAATTGAAGTTAAGAGAGCTAAATGCAAATATGTAGCTAGGATGATTTGAACCCAGCAGACTGAGCTCAACATTCATAGGCTTGACCACTATACTATATTGCCCCTGCCCCTTTATTATACACAAATGTTTTGCTCATAAGTCTTGTTATCTTTCATTTGTTCAAGCATTTTTTGAGAGTTTACTATAAATTAGACACTGTGTTAATCACAGGGGTAAAGAAGCCAATTGGACACAGTATTATTACTCTGGAACCACTCCTGATCTATCCTGCAATGGCCCATTGTTGCCATAGTCCTAAACTATTCTTGTGATTTCTCCATGAAAAACCAAGATGCAATGGAAATAACTCTGTAAACTTTACTACCAGTACATGTGGGACTCTAGGCAAGTAACTAAATCATTTAAACTGCTTCTGCTTTGTTACCTGATAGATATTTTCAGTCCTCCAATTACATGGTTCTGGGACTATGACAGATGGACTGAGTCCAAGGTATCATCTATCCCAGGAAAATTCAGATGCCAACTAACATTGCTTGGAGTCTCAATTACTCAACATGGACTGATCTGTGATAATCCAAAGAGCAAGAAATCACTTCTACCAATAAAAATATCTAGACTGGAACTTATGTTCTGGTCCTGGCTTCTAATTGTTGTGGAGTTCAAATTGGGGCACTAAAGATAATCAAACGCATTCCTACTAATAATGAACTTGAGGCAATGTGAAGAGAAGAGACTTCTGTTATTCTAATGAAACCTGCTTGTAAGGTTGCCTAGCTCCAAATTTTACACTCAGTGAAGATTTCCTTCTTCTTTCCCACTTTTGAAATCCTGTTTCTTTGTGCCTGAGCACGTGTACCTGCCTTAGGCATCTTTACTTTCCTCTTTATGAGCAGCAGCAGTGCGTTATGGAAAAAAAGCAGGAGCAAGGTTGGGCTCTGCCCAGTCTTAATGAATGACCTTGGGCATCAAGCTAAATCTCGCTCCATCTCAGGTTCTGAATACATCAAATGGAACCATGCCACCTGCCTCCTAGATGATTGGGAGATAAAAAAAAACAATAATAATACATTCCCTGCACACAGCAGGTGAGGAATAAAAATAAAGCACCTAGGAGAGTGTCTGGTATAGAGAAGACACAGGGCAACTCATGATTTTCTGTGAATTATTTTATCACTTCCTACTTTTGTCCCTTTTTACCCCACAACTGTGTTTTCTTGACAGCAAAAGGAACAAATCTCACTGAAAATCTCAGGTGTATGTTGGTCCTGACAAATACACAGTATTTTGGTGATAAAAAGCTGTACTCTTAACCCACACACCTCAAGACTCAGATTCCATGTGAATCCCATTGTTGTCCCCCAACATTCATTTCCAGCAGGAACATGGGCTCCAGGATCAGACTTCCAAGTCTCAGCTTTGCCACCCACTAGCAGTGCGATCCTGGGCAAAAAAATCCAACTTCTCTGATTCCCAGTTTTCTCTATATAAGGCAGTAAGAATAACATGTATATGTCTAATTCATGATGGTGTTGTGCAGATGAAATAGAAGTGCTGATCAAGTGCCTATCTAGAGTAAACATGCAATAAGTGCTATTATTTTGATTGCTGTTATTGTGTTGTTATTGAAAACTGCACATTGAAATGTTCTCCATTAGCACAGAATTCAAGCCACAAAAAAACCACAAAGTATTGTAGATTCTATTACTTAACCTTCTGTTCAATTCCATTTATTCTTTTCTGTCTCCTAGCACAAACCACCCCCATCTCTTACCTTGACTCTTTTTTTTAATTTAATTTTAATTTATTTTTTCAAATACATTTGTCTCTGCCTAGCCCCCACCACTTTCCCTTGCCCCCTCCCTCCTTCCCTCCCTCAGCTCTTCCCCTTTGGTTTTGTCCATGAGTCCTTGCTATATGTTCCTTGATTTTCCCTTACCATGACTCTTACAGAAGGTAGAATCCCAACCACTCTCCCTGCAGCCACTGTCCACATGGCAGCCTGAAGGATCCTTCTCATAGTGTAATCTAATCATTTCACTCTCTTGCTCAATACCCTTTATCTGCTTATGATTGCTTTTACAATAATGTCCTGTGTTTAACATGGTCCACAGGCCCTGAACTGATTTAAATTCAACACTAATTCTACGTATAACCTAAACACTACATACAGTCTTCTCCATCCTTTATGATCCAGCCATACAAAACTATTTACCCTTCCTTGAATGTGTGCTGTACTCTTTTGCCTTCAGCACTCCGCATCTGTTGTTGACTTGTGCCTTACCTCTGCATTTGGTACCATCTTCCTATCAGATTATATGACACTTCTTCTGAGAGGTTTCCCTTAACTTGTGTTGCGTGCTTCCCTAACTAATATGAACTCACAGCTTCATATAGTATTTCTTCTGTTTGATGATCCATCACAATGTTTACTATTTGCCCAATGAACACTAAAGACCTCGCATAGAAAGCTGTGAACAGGGACTGAGCCTATTTTGTTCACCATTGCATGTCAACCAATTTTCTTTTTTGTTGTTGTTATTGTTACAGTTGTTCCGATTTTTGCCCCTTTGCCCTCCTCCACCCAACCCACCCCCAACTCCTGCAGTCAATCCCCAAACCATTGTCCCTGGGTCATTCATACTTGATCTTTGACTAGTCCCTTCCCCTTCTGTCCACCATTATCCCCCTCCCCATCCCCTCTGGCCACTATCCGTCTGTTCAATGTTTCCATGTCTCTGGTTCTGTTTTGCTCAATAGTTTATTTTGTTCACTAGATTCCTCTTATAAGTGAGATCATCTGGTATTTGTCTTTCACCACCTGGCTTATTTCACTTAGCATAATGCTGTCCAGTTCCATCCATGCTGTCAACAAAGGTAGGAGTTCCTTCTTTCTTTCTGCTGCATAGGGTTCCACTGTGTAAATGTACCACAGTTTTTTGGTCCACTCATTTACTGATGGGCACTTAGGCTGTTTCTAGCACTTGGATATAATAAATAGTACTGCTATGAAGACAGGGGTGTGTAAGTTCTTCTGAATTTGTGTTTCAGGATTCATAGGGTATACTCCCAGCAGTGGAATCACTGGGTCAAAAAGCAGTTCCATTTTTCCTTTTTTGAGGAAATCCCATACTGTTTTCCACAGTGGCTGCACCAATCTGCATTCCCACCAACAGTGCACTATGGTTCCCTTTTCTCCACATCCTTGCCAGTACCTGACGTTTGCTGATTTATTAATGATGGCCATTCTGACAGGAGTGAAGTGACATCTCTTTGTGGTTTTAATTTGATCTCTCTGGTGGCTAGTGATATTGAGCATCTTTTCATATGTCTATGGGCCATCTGTATGTCCTCATTGAAGAAGCATATATTCAGATCCTTTGCCTACCTTTTAATTGGATTGTTTTTCTTCCTGATGTTGAGTCCTATGAGTTCTTTACATAGTTTGGAGACTAAACCATTGTCCAATGTGTCATTAGCAAATAAGTCCTCCCATACAGTCAGTTCCCATTTCATTTTCATGATGGTTTCCTTAACCATGCATAAGCTTTTAAATTTGATGTAGTCCCATTTGTTTATTTTTTCCTTCATTTTCCTTACCCTAGGAGAAATGTCAACAAAAATATTGCTGCATGAGATATCTGATATTCTATGGCCTATGTTTTCCTCTAGGACTTTCATGGTGTTATGACATATTTAAGTCTTTTATCCATTTTTAGTTTTTCTGGTGTATGGTACAAGTTGGTGGTCTAGTTTCCTTTTTAGTTTTTTATGTTCTCCCAACATAAATTATTGAAAAGACTACTGTTACTCCATTGCATTCTTGTGCCCCCTTTGTCAAATATTAATTGACCATAGAGTCATGGGTTTATTTCTGGGCTCTCTATTCTGTTCTGTTGATATATGATGATTGTTCTTATATCAGTACCAGACTATTTTGATTACAATGGACTTGTACTATAGTTTGATATCAGGAATTGTAATCCCTCCAACTTTGTTACCCTTCTTTAAGATTGCTGAGACTATTCAGAGTCTTTTCTTGTTCCATGTAAATTTTTGAAATATTTGCTCTAGATCTGTGAAATATGCTACTGGTATTTTAATAGGAATTGTACTGAACCTATAGATTGCTTTGGGTAGTATGGACATTTTAATAATGTTAATTCTTCCAACCCATGCATATAGTATATGCTTCCATTTATTTGTATCTTCCTTGATGTCTTTCTTCTGTGTTCTATAATTTTCTGAGTACAGGTCTTTTACTTCCTTGGTTAAATTTATTGTTAGATGCTTTATTTTTCTTGTTGCTATATAGTAAATGGAATTTTTTTTCCTAGTTTCTCTGATAGCTCATTATTGAGCTATCATTTTGTTCAGTATACAAAAGTGCCATTGATTTCTAAATACTGACTTTGTATCCTGCTATTTTGCCAAATTCACTTATTAGGTCAAGTAGTTTTTTAGTAAAGATTATAGTGTTTTTTATGTACACTATCATGTTATCTGCAAATAATGACAATTTTACTTCCTTCTTTCCAATTTGGATGCCTTTTATTTCTTTTCCTTGTCTGATTGCTGTGACTAGAACTTCCAGTACTATGTTGAATAAGAGTAGTGAAAGCAGACACCCTTGCTTTGTTCCTGATCTTGAGGGGAAAGCTTTTAGTATTTGTCCATTGAGTATGATGTTGGCAGTAGGTTTCTCATGTATGGCCTTTATTATGTTGAGGTATGCTCCCTCTATTTCCACTCAGATGAGTGTTTTCATGGTAAATGAATGCTGAGTTTTATTAACTGCTTTTTCTGCATCTATTCTTAGGATCATGTGGTTTTTGTCCTTCATTTTGTTTATGTATTGTATTATATTTATTGATTTGCAAATATTGTACCATTTTTGTATCCCTGGGATATATACCACTTGATGATGGTGCATGATCTTTTTAATGTATTGCAGGATCCAAATTGTCAATATTTTGTTGAGGGTATTAGCATTTATATTCATCAGAAATACTGGCCTGTAATTTTATATTTTTGTCGTGTCTTTACCTGGTTATGGAATTAGAGTAGTACTGGACTTGTAAAAAAAAAGTCTGGGAGTCTTTCCACTTCTTGAATTTTTTGAAATAGTTTGAGAATAGGACTTAGTTCATTTTGAATGTTTGGTAAAATTCTCCTATGAAGCTGCATGGTCCAAGGTTTTTGTTTGCTAGGAGTTTCTTGATTACTGCTTTGATTTTGCTAACTTTTACTGCTACAATTTTGCTAGTTGTTATTGGTCTATTCAGCCTTTCTGTTTCTTTTTGATTCAGGTTTGGAAGATTGTTTCTAGGAATTTATCCATTTTGCCCAGGTTGTTCAATTTCTTGGCATGTAGTTGTTGATAGTAATTCCTTACAATCCTTTGTATTTCTGTGGTATCAGTTACAGCTTCTCCTCTTTCTTATTTTATTTATCTGGGTTCCCTCTCTTTTTTCATAATGAGTTTGGTTAAAGGTTTGTCAATTTGGTATATCTTTTCAAAGAACCACCTCCTGGATTCTTTGATCCTTTGAATTTTTTTCAGTCCCTATGTCATTTAATTCTACTCTAATCTTGATTATTTACTTCCTTCTATTCACTTTGAGCTTTGTTTGCTGTTGTTCCTCTAGTTCTTGTTGAGTTAGGTTGTATATTTGAGATTTTTCTATCTCCTTTAGGTAGGCCTGTATTGCTATGAACTTTCCTCTAAGAACTGCTTTCACTGTGTCCCATAGGTTTTAGGTTGTTGCGTGTTCCTTTTCATTTGTTTCCAGGAACTTTTTGATATCTTCCTTGATCACATTGTTAACCCATTTATTATTTAATAATGTTATTTAACAACATGTTATTTGAACATTTTTGAGTTTTTTCCTTGAGTTGGTTTTCTATTTTCAAGCCATTATATTCTGAAGAGATGGTTGATATGATTTCAATTTTCTTGAATTTGTTGAGGGTTTTTTGTGTCCTACCACGTGGTCTATCTTTGAAAATGATCCATGTGCATTTGAAAAGACTGTATATTTTGCACCTTTGGGGTGAAATGTTCTGTAAATATCAATTAAGTCCATCTGATCTAGAGTGATGCTCAATGCCATAATGGCCTTGTCGGTTTTTGTTTGGGTGACCTATCCATTTGTCAGAAGATCACCTGAAAATCCATGTTGGGGGCAGAAGAAAGTGCCTCAACTTCCACCCACTTAGCCACCGTCTTCTCTCTTCCTATCAGCCACATTTCTCAGCTGGGCCGGGGGTCAGAAGAGACCACCTGCGCTACAGTGATTGAGGCAGGGAGTCCTAAATACTGATAGAAATATGTCCTTTTTTTAAAGAAGGTCACCAAATAATGGTGTGGATCACTGCCCACTCATCTCATGATATGTGACACATGGTAGATGCTCAATAAATATTTGCTGAATGAATGATTAAATAAACACTAGTATGTTCATGTACACTACTCACTTGTATTTTGTGACTACAAAGAGTTAGTGTAATGCCTCTCCTTCCTGTATATTTTTCAATGCTGGCTTAAGAGGGAAGGATAATCTTGTCTTACCCCTGAGTTTCCATTAAATATGTTAAATACATGAAACAGATGCTCTATTTAGAAGAATCATATGAGTTTTTTATAAAATGAATGGCTCCTTCAATATAAAAAAAGGATAAATATCTGTCTTCAACACTGATACTCCAAATTGTGTCTATTATTATTAAAAAATATATTCAATAAAAATGTCTCATGAAGTACATGATCATACAAATTACTACAGTACCACAGTCCCTGTAATAAATAAAATGCATGTAATTAAAATATCATTAAAATGATAGGTTTATAAAAGCTCTTATCTGACCCAACTCTAAGAAAAATAAGATATTTACATACTAATTCAGTGAAACCTTGAGGCAAAAGTATAAGACAGCTAGTTTTATTTTAAATAAGAGATGCTGTCTCAAAAATTTTTCCATAATTTTCCTCAATCTATATTATATATTTAGGTGTGACTATTATCATTTTTAAGAAACCTATTTTGCTATAATAACTTTATTCACTATAGTTTCCTTAGTAACAGGCTGCTATTTTTTCTTTTAAAAAACTATTAAAATGTCATTCACATCACATTCTAGATGGGAATCCAGCTATTACCAATAGCTATTCAAAAAACATAATCACCATAATTACTGTTGACATCTAATTAACATTCAGCTTCCTTTCTACAGCATCTACAGCTGGACAAACCATCTATTTCAGGATAAAAACTAATGCTCTGTCACCTTTTCTTCAAAAGTTAAAGAAACAAGGATGCTAAAACACCTGGGCTCAGTGTTTTTGTTCTCTTTGTAAATGGTGACTGGAGGTAGAACAGCTACTATGAACAATTCTCTAAATTGTATCAACTGATAAATTGGACCTGGTCACAAGAAATTAAGTCCATCCTATGGTTTATGGGATCACATTTGTTAATTTCCACTTTAAGAACTGTGGTCAATTAAGGATCAGTCCCAGACTTTGCTTATGTGTGGCCAGCTTTTCCCTGATCTGGCTCCTTTCTATCTGACTTACTTCATCACTCATCCTACCCTCTTCTTTATATGCTTTGTATAACACATATTGGACTCCTTCTAGGTTCCCAACCTCATGTTCTCTCTCACCTCTGGGACATTAACCATGCTATTCCTCTGTCTTTCTTCACTAGTGTAATGGTTAGGGGCATTGGTTCTAATACCAGGACATCCTATTTCATACATGGGCTCTCCATACTATGCACAGTATGACCTTGAGCAAGTTAGCTTAGCCTCTGGGTATCTGTGTCTTCCCATTTCTTAAATAGTAAAAGTAATGGTGTTAAATAACAATCCAACAATTTACCCACTTTATGGGGTTATTTTGAGGACTAAATCGGTTAACATATACATTAATAGCATATATGTATGTATGTGTATGTGTGTGTGTGCATATACTCATTGCTTCTCCTGGCCAGAAACTTCTGGTCTCAATTTGAGGCCATTTTTTCCTAGAAAAGCTTCCTTCATGTTCTGGGACAGTTTAGGTTTGCATGCTGTGTGCTCCCATAGCCCCTGTACTTCCACATTCGCACTTCTGTCCCAGTTGTAATGGTTATGTCAAGCACACCATATTTTGTTCATTTGTATAACAAATATTCCTTGAGTTGCCACTACAGCAATGAATGAAAAGGATTAGATCCTTGCCCCAGTTGGGCTCATACTCTGGTGAGTGTCTGGAGATAAAAAATAAGCATGTGCTCAAATTAAGAAAACAAATCAAGAGCTTAATTACTGTAAAGAAAATGTAATAGTATAATGGCATAAGCGTGACTGAGGGGATACACTGTCTTCAGTTGGGTGGTTTCTGAAATAGCAACATTTCAACTGGGCCCTGTTTGATTAAGAAAATAAAAAACAACTAGCCATATCCATATCTGAGGAAAGACAGCTCCAGGCAGAGTGCATGGCTAGAGCAAAGACTTCAAGGTGGGACTGACCTCAGCCTGTGTCCCTACTTGTTCCCTTCTCCTTCAGTGAATGCGCAGTCCACACCCCCACCTGCTTCCACAATCTCAGTTACAATTGGGAAGTGTCTCCCCCAGCTAGGCCCACAAATAGACTGGCCCTTTTTCTCATTAAGGTTTGCCACAAAGAGGGGTGGTAATACACATAAAATGGTAAAAGAACATAATTTTTAGAATCTTTCAAAGTTCTTATCATCATGCTTACTGAGTTATAAAATACTACCTTATATTTTAGAGAAAAATTGGAACTCATGTTGGATTTCTACTCTGTTATTTTTATCATCTAGAGCAGTAGTTATCAACTGAAGGATTCTAAACCATTCCTGCTCCCACATTAGGAAATTTGACAGTGTTTGCAGACATTTTATTGTCACAGAAATCTAGTACCGAGAGAGTAAGATGCTGCTAAATATCCCACAATGCACAGGACAGCTCCCTATTACAAAGAACTATCCAGCCCTAAATGTCAAGATGACCTGATCTAGAAAGTGGTCTTCTTCCAACACCTCCCCCTACTTCTGATTCCATCTTCAATGGGGACAGCAGGGGCCACTTCTTCTGCGATAATATTCTTCCTTTGTGAGCAGATAAGTGTGGATATATGAAATTAAGGAAGAAAAGCAGGAACCTCTTTGTTTTTAGGGAGCAATGTTTGTCTCTAAGGATCAACAAACTGTAGAATACTTTGTTCTCTAAGTGCCCCCTTGCCAAGGACATTGCTTTCCTTCATTTCCTGCTGGCCAAGAATTCCTCAGCCTTCAGAGACTGACCCTAGGAAGGGCAAATTGGGCTCACCCTGTACTATAGCTCTGACCCACTGGTAGCAGATATTTGGAGCTCCATTTTGATTCCCATAAGGATTACCAAGGCTATCTTCAGACTTTGCAAGAATGTGCAGCCAACTAGTGATGTCCACATGAACATAGACACACCAGTTATGTGCTGTCCTTCGTAATAGAATAGCTTTTGTTCTGTAATTAATCTGTAGCACAGTTTGTCTTCTCCTCTGGGCTGGATCATGACTCTCTAAAAATTTGCAGTTAATGATACTCAGTCTTTGCTTTTCACAGAAAAACTGGCTAAATAGTACTCAGATAACAACGCTTCATTGCATTTTCTCCCTACCCTCTTGCTATTTGTCTTTAGGCCAGTTTACCTGCAATATGGTGGGAGATACAAAGCAGATACCTCCATGATACAATTCTACTTGGCAGTAAACATTATGAGCATCACCATCCTTTTCTTCTTACTTCTCAGTGACAAAGATGATTGCATGCTCTCAACTGAATGGCGCTCATCAAGCATTTATTTGATCTGTGGCCATTCTATTGACTGCACACCTGCAGGCCACTCATCAGGAAGTCCAATTATCTTCTTTTGAGCTTGCTTTTCTATTTTACTTGTAGCTCCCTTCATAGATTTCCTCATTATACCTTTATGAGTACATGAATTCCATCTCTCTCTTCCTTTATCCACCTGCATTACAGGTTTCAAAGCACTATGGGTTTTATAAACCTCTGCCTCTCAAACTGGAGCCTTTTCAGGCAGCATTATAATTAAACCTTTTGTGTGTACTATGTCTGGTTTCTGTACCTCCACCTTGTCTCTGCCATTGGTCACTCTGCTGCCAGTTTTGCTCTCCTTCTGGACAATCTTAGCAGCTCTTCCATCATATGCATCAAGCCATTCTGTCTTACTCTAGCTCTTGTACACATTGGCCCTAGTTATTTCCCTTGGGTCATACCAAATGATTTTAAGCCCACTTTATATGACATTTCATGTGGATATTTCTTTTTTTTGTATTTATTTTATTTCGGTTTTTTGACTATTCTGCTTCTACTTTTTCAGCATTTTATTTGGGAAAATTACTCAAGTATGTTACTGGGGGCAATTCCATTATTTTATTTTGGGAAACTACCTTCCCCCCCCATTTTATTCAACTCAAATGATCAATTAATTTAGTACCTCCCTGTAGTGGTTTTAAAATATGCTCATGCATTCTTTAATACTCTTACTTTTGAATGATAGGCCCCAATTCTCCTTCCCTTAAGTGTAAGCTAAACTTAGTGACTCTCTTCAAATGAATAGAAGGTTGCAACAGTGATGGTGTGTGACTTCCCAGGCTATCTCATCAAAGGCACTGGAGCTGCTTCCTTGATCTCTCTCTAATGAAATCTCTTGCTGTGGTCCTGTGGGGGATGCCATCTGCAATATCATGAGGGCACAGAGGCAGTCTGAGGGAGAAGCCCACATGGCAAGGGAATGAGGCATTCAGTCGACAGTTCCTACTTGCCATTCAGTTCCTAAAAGTCATTTGGAAGTGAATTATCCAGCCCTTCAGGTAATCACAGCCCTGGCTGACATCTTGGCTGTGGCCTCATGTGAAACTCCAAAGCAGAACTTCTTAGCTAAGCTGCTTCTGGATTCTTGACCCACAGAAACTGTGAAACATAATAAATACAGGGTGGGGCAATATAAGGTTTACAGTTGCTCCTATGGAAAATACTATAATAATTAATACATAATAATATAAGAATAAACTCTCATGTATTCACAACTGTAAACCTAATTTTGCTGTACCCTATTGTTTTAAGCTTTTAATTTTTACAGTAATTGGTTATGCAACAATAGACAACTAATACACTGCATCTCTTTATGAAAACAAGCTAATGCTGTGTAAGAGCCCCCAAGATCTTATTCACATTTAAATATTAGCATTCCTTTCCTCATACATCTACTGGTCAGTTGGGATGGCTCTGATGATCTTGGCTGAGCTCTCTCATTCTTCTACAGAAATGAGTTGATGGTGGGAATAACTATATGGTTCTGCTTCATGTGACTCATTTCCGTTGAAAAACAGAGTGGCTTAGGAATTTTCTTTTCATGAAAATGGCAGAAGCACAAAAGAATGAGCAAAAATATGAAAAACCTTTTAAGACCTAGACTAAGAACTGATACACTTTCACTTCTATCTCATTTGGCCAAAGCAAATTACATAGTTGAATACAAAACCATGATGCATATATACATATATATAAACTTTAGTGAGAAGAATTACAAAGTCAGATGGCAGAGCCTGTGGATGTATAATTCCATTATCGGGGAGTTGATGAATGGTTGGCACGATAATCTAGTCCACCACAGCTAGATCCTTTTTACTCAACAATGCAGCAGGTTTTGTGCTAAGCTCACCCATTCAAATAGTCTTCTCCAGAGCTCTAAATCTCCGGATGAATGGTGCTAGGTTGGAGAAAATTTCTCCAACATTTTGTATCTCATTCTGGCTGATGATCTTGACAAAACTTTTCTTTCCATGAGAGCAGTCACACGTTTCTATTAGCTAACATTAAGCATCTTAGTTTCTTCCTTGCTTCCTAGCTTGGGTCTCCACACCCTTCAAACATTCCTCCTAGACTCTGTTTTTAATTCCCTCCTCACTTAGTAGCTATCATCTGATAGATTCCTCTGAAAGTATACTCTAAAGTGGTCAGGGTCAAATATATTTCTTTGTGTGCGCTTCGCGTAGCAGAAAGGAGAGAGCTTATCTCTCTGTGATAAAGATCAGACTTCTGTTAATGGAGACTAAGATTCCATTTACTTTTACTACTAACTCAAAATCTGTTTTTAAGGCACTTCTCCTAAGATACTGAACCCAGACTTCATTCATTAAGTCACTTTATTAGCTTTGGAACTGTAGAATCCTTCTATGTTTGGGAGTTGAATTTATTCAAAGATGAACAATCAAATTTGGGGTGAATCATATTCCCAAAAGCAAATTGGCCATTTGATTAGTTTCTTTCCCAGGTTTTTCTAAGAAAACTTTCACCTCTCCTCTTCATGACACCCCCTCAGGATAGTGAAACACTCCTCCCTCCTCCACCCATCTGCAAGAATAATTGCAGATTCTGTTTTCCATTATGTTATGAGTATGCTATATACCCCCAAATAATTTCTTTGCTGAAGCTATCTAAATGCCCATCTCAATGTCGCTTTTTATTTTCTTCAGAGGCAATTCTTGCAACACAGTAGAGAATTAATACCTCTTGTACATTGTTCATGGGCTATTACCATATTCAGAGGAAACTATCATCTTCCTCAAGATGAGAAAAGAATTTTTGTAAAAAGATAACTGTCTTGTCCAAAGTCATGTAGCTAGTCAGAGGCTGAGCTTGGACTGAAAACCAAGTCTACCTAACTTGCCAGCTGATGATCTTTTTTCTTCTGCATGCTAGATGGCCTAGTGCTGACCCGGCTTCTCATACCATAGATCTTCATAATTAGTAGGAATTGCTGAAAGCAGTGATTTTGTAACTGTGATCCTTGGGGCCCAAGTGTTCTTTAAAGGTGCCTCAGAAACATCTAGAAAGAGAATGGGGAAGGGGCTGGAGGGGAAGAATGGATGGGGAGAAATAAGTGAAATGGAGGCCAAGTAGGTAGTGTTTTGAGCTCCTCAGTTCTATTTTAATCAGAGCAGCTCAATATCTATCTCTTTTATACATCAGAGTTTCAACGAAGATTTCTTAAAAGGGCTCTATTGCATTAAGAAGTTTAAAAACTAGCAATTTGAATTAATCCTCTCATTTCCTACACCTGTGATTGTGGAGACAGGTTAGGTGGTTGGCTCCAGGTCTCCATAAGTAGTAGTACCAAGACTCCTACTCCAGCTACCTGGTCACCCAGGAGGGTCTTTCCTCTTCTTTTCCCCCTTTCCAGCCATCCAGAACTAACCTACTCTACCATATTTTCAATGCCAATGTCCTTAAGTCTTCAGACTACTTACTCTCCTTATTCTAGTTCTGGAGAAGCCTGAAATCATAGCAGAGAGTTCCCATAGGAAGTAAAACAAAATAAAGCACAAGTATGAAACATTTAAATTTTACTGCTTGCTTTTTTGTCAGATTTTGAGTATTGATGGTCCCTGAGCTGGATGGAGAACTCAGTCTCCCATGACATGTCTTTTCAAACTAAAGACCTGACAGCCCAGAGACTTACCTGGGAGTGTTATTGACATGTTAAGAAAAAAGGATGTTGGCAATCAGAACTGAAGATATAGGCTGAAAAGTAGGGGATACCTGAACTAATAGAATTTCTGAAAGAGATACTGAAGAGATACTGATTTAGGATATCTTGGAAAGGAGTGATGGAAAACTTCTCCCTCCCTCTCTCCCTCTAGACATTGGATATTGACTTGCCCAGGGTTGGTTTTGTAATTTTCTTCCACAAGTTTTACTTCTATAAACCTTGTTTTGTCAGAAAGGGAGCTCTCAAAGTTTTATTTTTAGGCTAACAGCTTTTCTTAGAAAAAAAGATCTTGAGGAGCCTCATGATATGATTTATCACTGAATTGAAGGGCAATTCATAGGGCACAGTCCTTTCATAGGGCATGCCAGCTCCCGAATTAATCAGTTGTGGAGCTGACATCATATTGTACAAGGGAGGGGCTGTCCAGCGCGCAGGTGTAATCACTCCAAGGAGGGAAGGAGGCAACCAGCAATAAGCTGGTCCTGTCTGCAGAAGTTCAAACATAAATGGTTGGGCATGCTCGTGTGGTTATTATTTATTAGGCGATGGCTATCCTTATTAGACTGGTTAGTATGGTCCAAGAACTGCTCTAATGCTTTATATGCTTTCTACTCATTTAATCCTCACAAGAGATGAGAAAATTGAAGAGAGGTTAAGACAGAGAGCTGGATTTTACATAGATGCAATGCATTTATAGGATTTTATTTCAAGTTGTAAAAAAGAAAGGATGCTCATCTTTACAATTAACAAAAAGAAGTTTTTTAAAAATCCCAACAGATGATTTTGTACCTACTAAATAAGGAAAAAAGGAGAAAAAGAGAAAATTTGAAGTATAACACCCAATGTAGCTAAAGATATAGTGATAAAGCTACATATACTGAAAAATATAATGTGTACATAATATATAAGGGGTGTACATACAATACTTATATACATTAAACAGGAAATACTTGTTATCTGTTGTTGCTAGTTATTACTATTTTTACCTCACATGTAATGGAAAGGAAACACTCATGAGCTGTGTAACCTTTGGCATCTTGCTTAGTCTCTCTGATTCTCTGAATCTCACTATCTCTACCTGGGAATAGGCATAATCATTGTACGTGCTGTGCAGTGTTGTTGTAAGATTCACATAAGAGAATGTGTGTAAAATGTTTAGCACAGTGCTGGGCACACAAAAACCAGTCAAAAAACAGAAGCTAGCCACTTTGTTACTGTTATTATTACTGTGGCATGTATTTTGCCAGTGGCACTGAAAATGTGTGCCACCCTTCTAGAAAAATACTAGAATGAATTCATATATTAAGAGTCATAAAGAGGTTTACTTGTACTTTTGGAAATTTACTGTAAGGAAATAGTTTAACAGAGTCAAGAAGCAATGTGCAAATTGCCGTTGGAAGCATTTTCTCCAATAATTCTGTGGTTTAGGCAAAGAAGGATGGCCATCTATCAACTCTCTGAATCACATGAAAACTAGATCCAGAAACAAGCACCCAGTGTGCTTTTCCCCTCCTGCATCAAAACTGTTTGATAATCAGTGGTCAGTCCCTGAAATGAGCCGATTTAGAGCTTTTAAATCTATTATTATCCACCATGTGGGTTATAATAGCACACTGCTTCTCACATGGTGGAAAAGTCTAATAGATCCATATATTTTGATGGGTGTGCCTATTTATACTGACGATTTTTATTAGATAAATATTACTCATAAATATGAAATAATTGCAAACTATATCTGATTGTAATGTTCAAAATAACTTTAATGGTTAGTAATGGTTTGGGGTTAAAAATTGTTTAAAGCGTGATTTCTTAAGGCATTTTTCCTATTCTCTGAGAGCTAAAATTCTGGAGAAGTGATTCTGAGCAGAGTGAGACTTGGTGTTTCAGCTTATTTGGCTATATGAGGTCTATTCAGAAGAAGTCCAGCCATTGTTAATATAACAAGAATGGTTTGTATGACATCAGTGTTACCTGGCAGCCAAAGAGAGTGGACTGGAATGTGCATGCATGAACAATGACAACTTCACTGTACTACTAGTCAGTGGGGGTGGTAGATGCTGTTGAATAGGCATGTGTACTACTTGGCCATTGCATTCGAAATGACTGAGCTAGTAGAGCAATGAATCTGCATGAAATTCTGTGTTAAGCTTGAACATTCTTCCATGGGAACTATTTGGATGATGCAGAAGGCCTAGTGATTGACAGCTTCATCACAACAACGTGCCCACTCACGCATCATGTACTGTGCAGTTTTTTAGTGAAACATCAAATCACCCAGGTGACTCAGCCCCACTACAGCCTACCTTTGGCACCCTGCGACTCCTGGCTTTTCCCAAAATTAAAATCACCTTTGAAAGGGAAGAAATTTCAGACTGTCAATGAGACTCAGAAAAATGTTACAGGACAGCTGACGGCGAGTGGGAGAGCTGTGTGAGGTCCCAAGGTGCCTATTTTGAAGGGGACTGAGATGTCATTGTCCTATGTACCATGTTTCTTGTATCGTCTTCAATAAATGCCTTTTTCATAGTACATGGCTGGATACTTTCTGGACAGACCTCATATCTTGGCAGTGTGGCCCATAAGCATTTAACATACTTACTACCCAGTGAAATCTGGGAGCATTTTCTCTATGGAGGAAAGATAAATGGCTTCGTTGATCCAGAAAGGTTGAGAATGGTTTGCTTTAAAGGTAAGAGATTTTACCATGATATAGAAAAATTGTAAATGCAATTGCTCAACTTTTAAGAAAGCAAGAATATAAAGTTAAGTACACTTACAATCTTATTTAATACTATCTTCAAGGGCCAAACCAGGAGATCCTCAATGTAACATTGTTTTTCTAGTAATAATCCAGATTTAATAAGAACGGAGTCAAAATAAGATTTTATTTACACCAAATTCTGAGTTAGAATGAATAGAGTTAAAGTTATACTTCAGCATCAAATTTTTAAAAAGGGAAGAATAGACTTACAAAATGTGTTACAGTTAAGAAAATTTAGGCTAAAAGTTTAAGAGTTCTATTCAAAGTCACACTGCTAAGAAAAGGGAAGAAAACACAATCTTAACCTTGGGGAATTACATTCTAACACAGGAAGTAGATATAAGGCAAATAACTATTTAGCATTATCCAGATGCAATGAAGGAAAAGCACACTGTGACATGATGTGGTAAAAGAAGGGACCTCATCTGATCTGGGACATCAAGGATGTCCCTGAGGAGAAGACTATAACATTGGGACATGATGGATGAGAAGAAATTATCTACATTATATTATAGTTCCCCAAATCTGTTTCTATATACACTTAAATAGGTGTTAAAATTATAACTGCTTAGAAAATGTAATATATCAGACAAAAAGTTATCAGCCATTATATGAGAAGAAATTCTATGTCAATATGAAAATGTTTACTAGACAAATAAAGATTATTAACAGAAAGTCTCTCAACAAGGAGACAATAGAATTTCACTTATTATCTATTAAAATAGTAAACATGAAGGAGTTTGGCAATAGTTCCATGGTAATGCAGGGAAACAGTCACTTTCTACGACTAGTGAAAGGAATAAATATAAAATGTGCATCACTTTGGAGACTCATATACTCTGTGACCCAGTGATTATACTTTTTAGTATTTATGTTAAAAAAAACACTCAGAAACGTGCATAAGAAGGCATGTATGAGATTGTTTATTTTAGCCTTATCTATAATATGGGGGGGGGGAATTAAACAATATATTCATCATTAGGTAGATAGATAAAATATAATTTGGTGTATTTGATCCTGTTCAATATCATACACTTTTCCAATGAGGGATGTAGATCTATATATAACTAATAAATAAATTTCCAAGACATATTTTTCAGTAATTTATGGTTGAGTCCAAATTGAAGAATAACATAGAATTCTATCATTTATGCCAAAGACTCCCAACCACACCACTTAGCCTTATAAGGCCATATGCATTTATAGAAAAGCATAAAAAATGTATAGAAGTACCACAATATACTTACTATATTGTTTGGCTCTAAGGAAGGAGAGCAGATGGAAATTGGGGTGTGGGTCAAGAAAAACTGGAGATTTACCTGTGATACTTTAGTAGTTTTTTTCCCCATATAAATGGAAAAATGAAGAATTTCCTACATAATGGAAAGTGGAATTTCTGGCATATAAACTCATTCATAAATAAAAACTAATAAAAATGAAATGTTCCTTACTAAGTGACAGCATTGCCCAATAAGATAATGGAGTTCATCACACTTCCCAGAAAAAAAGAGTTTCCACCTGGGTTGGATATTTTGGCTGAACCATCAGGCACCTGAGGTGTAATTGAATTCCTGGAATATAATAATACCACTTTCCATTTGTTCAGCACTTTGCAGTTTTCAAAGTACTTTTCCCACACATTATTTCCCTGGATTCTCACAACAGCCTTATGAAAATGAAGTTCTATTCCCAAAAGATGCTTAAGAGCACAGGAAATATAACAGATTTCCAAGAGTCCATAAACAGGCATACACATACACAAAATGCTGTTTCCTCAAGGACCATGAATAGGTTTATTTTGGGGGTCCTTTTGTGGATGCAGTCATCCCTCTGGTTGTGCAATTGTGGAACGGAAAATGGTAATTTAGAGAATGTGTCTGCAATAACCTGAGAATCTATTCGATTTTTGCCTCTAAAGCCAGAGAGCAGTATCATTTCTGAAAACTTGGCTCCTTCTGCCTGGAATTAAACAATCTAATACTACACTCTGATTATATTGATGTGAAACCTTGAGAAAGGAGGGACATGTAGTATGATTTCTGGGATTGATTCTTGTGTCTTCTCTTCTCAATAGTAAATTTACCATTACACAAATATTAATTATTTTTTAAAAGATTTTATTTACTTATTTTTTAGAGAGGGGAAGGGAAGGAGAAAGAGAGGGAGAGAAACCTTAATGTGTGGTTGTCTCTCACGTGCTCCTTACTGGGGACCTGGCCTACAACCCAGGTATGTGCCCTGACTGGGAATCAAACCATGACCCTTTGGTTAGCAGGCCGGCATTCAATCCACTGAGACACACCAGCCAGGGCACAAATATTAATTACTGATAGTGAATTTTATTTGGACAATAGAGTTGTTAGTCCAAGGAAGTTGGAGATTCCTTATAGTACAACCTCACACTTGGAAGGCTCTACTCACCACTCATGACTGATAAGAGGCAGCACAGTTTAGAAAAGAGTAACAGCCATGGTCAACAAGGACCAAAGTGCTAGAGTCAGACACACCTTAATTATTATTTTGCCTCTGCTATTTACTAGCCATGAGATTTGGGGTATGTAAAACTACTTCTATAAGTTTCAGTTTCTTCATCTGAAAAATGGAGTTACACAGCATTTAAAAAAGCAGACTCTGAACCCATTCATCTTGGTTCATATCTCAGCTCTCCCATTATCTTCCTATATGATAGTAGACAGGCTACTTAAACTTTCTTGCTTCACTTTTCTCACCTGTATGAGAGGTAATAATTGTGTCACTATATAGGGTTGTTGAGAGAATTAAATGAGGTAATATGTATGTCATATATATAAGAGAAGGTCCCTCTAAAAAAAGGGATTATCTTCTAGAGGGCAGGTGCCTTGTAAGACAAGCTTCCATGGTTAGATGAGTGTTCTAAGAACCCATCTGCATCAGTGTACCAGCTGGCATTGTTGTGAGAGGCTGCATTCAGCTTCAGTGAATTTTTTTTTAAACTCTTCCAACGTGTTTGCCCATTTCATGATGGGCGATTTACAAGCCCACCTGCCCCCACCAGGCCGAGTGTTCAGCAATTTTTGACAAAAAATGGCATGACTCCTGTGTCCAACCCTCCCTATTCATTCAATCTCACCCCAAGAGACTTTTTTTTTTGTTTCCCCAGATGAAAAAGAATCCTCAAAGGGAAAGGTTTTGCAGATGTGGAAGAGGTGAAACAAAAAAAATGGCAGAAGCACTAAAAGGCATCAAAATCGACAAGTTCAAAAACTGTTTTGAGCAGTGGAAGAAAAGTCTCAATAGGTGTGTTGCATCAAATGGAAAAGGTGACCGAAATTGAAACATGTAAGAATAAGTACACAATTTTTATAAATATATTCCAGGTTTTTGGACCTCCCTCATATATAATGTGTCTCACACATAAATTCTTGTGTTAGCAATTATTATTAATGCCTTAATATAGTATGCAGCATATACTAAGTATTCAATAAATGGCAGTGGATCCTAAGGGTGTTATTGATAACTCCCAGAGAGGGACAGAAAAAGATGCATGGTGTTACATTAGACTATTTTTAAGTCCAGTGAGAGCTCTGGATAGAGATGGAGAGAATTTTAGGAAGAAGCATCCTCAAAGTTTTTCTCTATAAGTTAAACAAAGGCTTATTACCAGAAGCAGGTGGTTTGTGATGAAATGCAGTATATTTCATTTTAATGATATAATCCATTCAAAATCTATGGAAGATTAACTATAGCCCAGCACTTTCCTTGACACTGGACATATTATGGGGAGCATAGTCAATATTACCCCTAGTTTTATGGGGCTGGAAGTCTAAGGAGAGACACAAAAACCAGGGCAGAGGGCTCTGAATGAGTACAATGAGTGATAAAGGGCATGATAAAACCCAGGGAGCAGAGAGAATTTCCAAGGAGGAAAAGGTCTTGACTGAGTAGCCAGGAGAAGTTAGAGATGAACATTCCAGGCAAAGGGACATTTTGGAAGAAAGCCCTGGGAAGGGGTACATTTTTTAAAGTTAAAAAATATAATTAGACAGAAGCTAGAGCTTCACTGGGTATGAATGATGAAGATATGATGAATGTGAGGTATAGCGCATTAAATCTTTTTGCCTAAACTCCCAAAACAGGATACTTGCCCTGGTTTGTCTGGACGTAGTCTGCTCCATTTCTTCTCATGTGGTGCTTTTGACACAGTATCCCCACAATGGCAAATGTTCTCAGGAAGCAATAGGCAATGGCACAGTACACTTGTTTAGGGATTAGCCCAGGTCCCTTTCTTTTAGGTATAGTCTCCTTTATCTCTAATGTTTCAGCACTCGCGTCAAAACCCATCATGCTTGAATTTCACAGTCATTCATCCTTTTCTGGGTGCCATTCTGAGGATGTATTTTTGCTTCTCTGATTTGCTAAATGTATCTTCAAGAGAAATGCTTGACTGGAATTCTATCTACTGCTTTTCAAACTTTGTATTAAAATTCAAAATTAGGCTACAAAATACATTTGTTTATCATGATGTTTAGAAAGGACAACTTCCCTGTTGCCAATTAGTGTGCAGTGTAAAAACTGCTGTGATATCCCATGTTTTTGTCATGTCTAGGTCATGGCTGAGACAATATTAAATATCCTACAAAAAGGTGGAAGTCATAGTGCTTGGTCCAATTTAAAGGCTTTCATAGTTTCTTAATTGAAAGTGAGATAATACTTGCAAAAATGCTAGTATAGAGCCCAGAGTGTGTTTATTATTAACTAGAATGATAGTTCTTAATCAGGGAACACCTCCTATGTTTCAAAGAGCTTTTATGTTCTAATATATTAATACTTATCCTTGTATCAATCCTGCCAAGTCAGAATCATCAGCTCCATTTTACATATGAGCAGTGAGGAAAAGAGAACAGAAGTTATGTGAAATGAAAGAGGCAAAGGCAGAAATTTCACTTTGGTCTGAAATGATAATAGATATCACGTGTTTTTGTCTGACATTCATGTATCTGTTTTGTTGTTGCTGTTGACTCCATGCTGATTTTCCTTCAGGGAATCACCCCTACCACCCTACCGTATTCTCAATCCACACCCAGTTCCAGAGGGGCTCATAGGATGTCCAGGCTTCCCATATAACACCCAGGAAGGATACTCTACCACCCAACCACAGTGTTGGTTCAGGATGGGAACATGACCTAAGTGAGGCAATCAGAACCAAAGAGCATCAGTCCCACTGAGCTGGCTGGAACCCTGCTCAGTACAGAAACTGGGATGTAAGCCCAGCCATTATGGAAGAGCTTGACTGCAAATGAAGCCAACCTGATATCATTTGGACTGTGTCCCAGTCATATTGAGTCTAACAATTCCCTCATTCCCTCTTTTTTATGCTTAAGGCATTATTTTGGTTATTTGGAACCAAAAGTAGTTCACTAAAAATGGAGCCCAAACACATTCCATTCACTTAATACACTGTTTCACAATGCATCATGTGCAGGGGCGGGGGGCTCAATAAAACATATTTTTTACTCCTAACTTCTCTGATTGCAGCTCCAAAGAGACCATCATTTTTACTTTTTCTGATCATAATTTGGTAGGAATAAAAACCTAGATCTAGCCAAAATTCATAATCTCCTCATGCAAAGTTCAGAAAAATCTAATTTTGGAGGTCAGAAGAACTGTTTTATTAACATACAATAAAAACCACTTCTTCTTACCCCCGCCCCTTTTTTATTCTGTTTTTTGGAATTTGTGCTGTGTGAGCAGATATTAATTAATAGCTTTGGCAATCTAATATCAAGTTTCTGGGCATAAATCTAGTAACTCCTGGAATCTCATGGGGCTCAGTCTCTACACAGTCACACTTTCAGTGCACCATTAAAAAATATATATATACTGCTTAAAAAGTAACTCAAGCTTTTCTTGGGCTCATTAAACAATATTAAATGGAGTCCAGCTCACAGCACATCCCAAAACCCCATTAGCTCCCACTCTATAAGTCTTTCTTCCTGTTTCCCCCACCCCTCCACTGGCCCAACTCTTTGACAAACCTGACCTCTTTGACTCTGATTGTGTCCCTATCTTCTTTCCCACTCTGTCTTTCTCTACCCACTGCCCAAGTTCTGAAATTGGTAAAGTGGAGTTTTTGGCTGAATGGAGGGATGAGGAATACTTAGGAGGTACATTCAAAGTTGTTTCAATCAAATAGATCAGCAAATTTAAACCAGTGTGCCACGAGTTTTTAAGTGCAGTACCTGACTATTTAGTCAGGGGCACTGTCCTCTTTTCCTTTAGATTGTTAAGTTTAAAAAAATGAAAACAGCCAACAAAACAATAGGCATCTGATATGAATGAATCAAAATTATACCTATGTTTTTGTCAGAATGGCAAAAAATATATTTTTGGTTTGCTGCAGAATTTTAGTCATTAGTTTATGTATGCCATGAGATAAAAAAGGTTGAAAATCACTGACATCATAATGATGGTAAAGCTCTCTTTACATGGCAGTAAACTTCAGCATGGAAGGAGATGGAGGCTGCCCTGACTGGTGGCATTTGAAGATGAGTAAGTTGAAAATGCCAATGGCTTACTCTAAAGATTAAGAGATATGAAGCCCATTTATGTGAAAAATCAGATTTCTACCCTCCCTTCTAAACATTCTGGAGTTCTAACGTAATTGTATAGTAAAAAAGAAATTTACATTTATTTTAAAAACAGAGTGATTGAAAGAAAAAAAGCCATATATAAGGTAATACATGGATGTGGTAAAAGCAAAGATGGTATACAGATAACTAACTTATAGGCAAACCTTTCTTACGGGGTTATTGTGGGGATCAGGTCAGATCACTATGCAAGCATAAAGCTGTGTGTGTGTGTAAGACATTTGTTTTGCTCTGTGAAACACTGCATGATCTACTAACGAATAGTTCTGATTTAAAAAGATGGCAGTTTTCCTAGTAGGACTACCAAGCCAAATAAAACCTGATAGAAGAGAAATGGGCTTGTTGAGGGACAAGGCCTTTTGTTTTGAAAAATCCTAATTATTTGAAAAAAATAGCAGAGGCCACTTGGCAGGATCGCCACTGAATTGTCAAGGGTCTCCTGTAACCCAGGATGTACCACCAGCTGCCGAGGCCAAATGGGTGCTTGGTGGCCTGGCCTGATGGGCTCACCGAGGGCAGCGCTGCACTGTGTGCTACATGAGCAACCTGCGCTCCCACCAGGTTGACATCGGCTGGTTGCTCAGTCACATCCTTGAAGGCTGATCTCAGGTCAGTCACCCAGAAAAGAGGCTCATTGGAACACAGTGAGTCACAGTCAGATTTGCGTGTTTAGGAAAAGAAAGAAAGGAAATAAATATAATCCAACTCTGCTCTTACTCTCACAGAAGATAATTACAACCAAATGAGAAAATTAAATGTCAAAGTGACAGACTATATTATAATTAAGCAAATACTAAGCAGGTTTCAGGAACATTAAGAATGCCATCTAAATGATTCAAACAAAGCTTGTTAACAAAGAAAGCAGACACCTTGTCATTACTCCAGAGCTCGGCACTGCCCCATGCTTTCTGAGATGGCAGGCAGAATGGTATGGTGGACTCCCACAGGGTAGAGGACATTTCTTTCTTTATTTTGGGGGTGAGATAATCAAGTTTAGCAGCTAAGGCAGAAGCTGTGAGGTCAATTAAAACTGGGTTCAAATTGCACTCAGCTACTTAGCATATCTATGTTCTGAGACCCATTTCCTATCTATATATTAAAGATTGAAAATTGACAGTTATGAGAAAGGTGTAAAGCTAAACACCATAGATGCTCATTTGTAGTAAGCACTCTGCATATGTTACTTGTGTGCTACCAAAATATGTAGTACTGATCATAGACCTGCTACATTTATAGGAGCCCAGTTGGTACTGGATGAGATGAAATAAAGGTGAATGAATTTCTAGCCACTTGCAATTCCCAAGATATCATTCAGCATTCAACCAGGAAGGTCTCTAAAAAAAAAAACGATTTATGTAGTTTAAAGAGAGGGGAAAGGAGGGAGAAAAGAGGGAGAGAAACATTGATTGATTGGCTGCCTCTCACACACCTGCAACCAGGGACATGGCTCACAACCCAGGCATGTGCCCTGACTGGGAGTCAAACTGGCAACCTTTCACTTTGCAAAATGATGTCCACCCCACTGAGCTGCATAGTCAGCGCTCATCTAGCAAGGTCTTGACAGGGCGAACATTTGGTCTTGAGTCACTTAGCTTTGATAGTCTGTGCCAAGACTTTTAGCACTGTGAGGTTAAGAACTGTATTTGTTTTTCCTCTGAAGAGTAACTTAAACACAGCATATACTTCAAAACAGCCGTTGACTGACTCCATCACAAAAAGAGTGAAGGGCATATCATATATGTTCCTCCAAATTTGCAACAGAGGGTTTTCTTCTATGTCTCATATTAAGTCTAATAATATAACTTCAGTCCTCTGCCAATTAATCATTTGAAAACCTTTTATAGATAATTTTTAGAAAAATATAAATTAGTCCTAGCCAGGAGAAGAGCTAGAGGTGCTATTAATGTTATAGCCAAATAATGAGTTTATATTTGTTAAGTCTGAAGAGAGGAGTTGTAGAACTTTCCAGTTTATGAGTGATTCCATGTCCATCCTTCTGCTGGGTTTTCAGAAATATTCTTAGAGTTTCAGCCAGTGATTCTTAAATTGTGGGGCACATTCTTAGAATGAGAGGTGATATTAGGTAATATAAAATATTAAATTACATTGAATCACACCATCTAAAAATTAATCCCTTTTCAAGTATTTTTCAATATTTATTACATCCACAAAAAATCTTAGTTGGACCATTGCACTTCCTTAACACCTCTATAATACTTGATAAAAACCTTTGAGAGAGAAAGAAAGTGAGAAAAGAAGGGAGAGGAGGAAGAAAAAAGCCAATGGAATGGTGGGGATCCCACACAGTTGTCGCTTTTAAAGCATTTTGCAGTATAGAGAAAGAACTTAACAATATTGTTTTCTTCATTGTATTGATCCTCATAGTTATCTACTTAAAGAAAAGTATCAAGTGCATATTAAGTAATCATACAGGAGTTATCAATACAATATAGAAACTGAGGGAGTGGTTTTAAGTGACTGAAGCTTATATTTGCACTATGTGTCAGGACATAAAGCTGTAAATCTGAAAGCTGGGGCCAAGGGGTCATCTTAACTCTGTATCTTCTGCTCTTTCTACCTCAAGAATATCTCCTAAATTATTGAATCATTTCAAGGATAAATTTGAGTAGATGTTAAGAGCTCCCCTCTCTAGTTAGGAGGATTTGAAATTGAATCTACCTTCAACACCACTAGCTGTACTTTATTGGATGAATTATTTAATATTTCTAACCCTCAGTCTCTCTCTTTTAGAAAAGAAAATAATAATAGCATCTATCTCATAGGATTGTTTTGGTGTGTCAATGAAAAAAATCAATATCCAGCATTTAGCATGGTCCCACGAACATAGGCGCTCTATAAATGTCTGCTTAAATACGGATTACAAAGCTGGGGGCATCACACTTATTTCAAACTATATTATAAAGCTATAGTAATCAAAACAGGACAGTCAGGCATAAAAATCAACACAGACTAATAAAACAGAATCAAGAGCACAGAAATAAACCAATACATAATGTGGTCGATTAATCTTTGACAAGGGTGCAAAGAACACACGATTAGGGAAAGATAGTCTCTGCAATAACTGGTGTTGGAAAAACTGGATATTCACATGCAAAAGAATGAAAGTGGATTTTTATCTTATACCAATCACAAAAATTAAATAAAAATTCCTACAAATCAGTAGCACAAAAACAACACAATTTAAAAATGGGCAAATGATCTGAATTGACATTTTTTCAAAGCCAATAGGTACATGAAAGGTGCTCAACATCACTAATTATCAGAGAAATACAAATCAAAATCTCAATGAGACATTATCTCACATCTGTTAGGATGGGTATTATCAAAAGGAAAGATATAATAAGTGTTAGGTAAGATGTGGAGAAAGAGGAAACCTTGTGTACTCTTGATGGTAATGTAAATTGGTGCAGCCATTAAGGAAAACAGTATGGAGGTTCCTCAAAAATTACAGGCAGAACTACCATATGATCCAGGAATCCCACTTCTGGATATATATTTAAAGAAAATGAAATCTGTGTCTCAAAGAGATATCTGCACTCCAATACCATTGCCACATTATTCACAATAGGCAAGATGGGGAATCAACTATAGTGTTCATCAGCAGATGGGTAAAGAAACTGCAGTAGATAGAGATAGAAATATTGTTTGGCCATAGAAAAGAAGGAAATCCTGCCATTTGCAATAACATGGATGAACCGGGAAGAGATCATGCTAAGTGAAACAAACCAGACCCATATAAACAAATACTATATGATCTCACATATAGAATTTTTAAAAATTGCACTCAGAACCAAAGAGTAGAATGGTGGTTTCCAGGGGTTTGATGGCTAGGAGAAGTGGGGAGAGGTTAGTCGAAAGGTACAAAATTCCAGTTATAAGATGAATAAGTTATGGGAATCTAATGTACAACATGGTGACTATAATTAATGATACTGTATTGTATACTTGAAGTTTTCTAAGAAAAAGTAACTATTTGAGATATTGGACACAATTAATCATTTTGCTATATATATATTAAGTCATCACACTGTACACTTAAAAAAACAAATTTAAACCTAAATAATATGCAATTTTATTTGTAAATCATAGCTCAATAAACTTGAAAAAAGAAACTATTGAGTGAAAGGCTTAAAATCAGAATTTTCTGAATGCTTGAACACTGTAGTATTATGATTGGTTGTTCTTACCACCTGGTCTCTTAGGACATATTCTTTGTTTCTTTTCTAGGACAAACCCTAACCATGGTTAGGAAATTATATGACTTGTCCCTGAGACTGACTAGTTGAGATACAGGGAACCTGAAATCACACATTTGGGTCAGGCAAAGATATTGTCATACATTGCTAGATTTTGGGGAAGGGGGAGAGGTGAGAAATTGACATCAATTTTTAAATTTATTTTTATTGTTGTTCAATTACAGATGTCCCCATTTTCCTCCCATTACTCTCCTCTGTCCTACCTGACCCCCACCTTCCACTTTCAATCCTCCCCCACCCCGTTGTCCTTGTCCATGGCTCCTTTATACATGTTCCTTGACTTGACCTTTCCCCTTTTTTCCCCCATTATCTTCCCCCTCCTCTCTAGTCACTGTCAGTTTGTTCTTTATTTCTATGTCTCTGGTTGTATTTTGCTCACTTGTTTGTTTTGTTGATTAGGTTCCACTTACAGGTGAGATCATTTGGTATTTGTCTTTCACCATCTGGGTTATTTCACTTAGCATAATACTCTCCAGTTCCATCCATGATATCATGAAGGATAAGCGTTCCTTCTTCAATCACAGCAAAGGATGCTCTAATTAGAAGTAAAAGATCATTTTTTTTTATCCTCATCTGAGGACATTTTTTTCCACTGCTTTTAGAAAGAGGAAAGGTGGGAGGAGAAAGAGAGAGAAATATCAACGTGAAAGAAAAAAAATCGATGGTTGCCTCCCATGTGCTCCCCAACCAGGGATTCAACCTGCAACCTAGATATATGCCCTGACCATTGTGTCTTCATGAAAAGGGTTTGTTTTTTTTTTAAGCATATAAAATGAATCTTAGTTGGTTTGCTTCATCCTTGCTGTTTGATTCCTTAAAATTTTTTTCACCTTTTTTTTATAAGACACTAGAACAAAGACTTATAGACTCAAAGTATGTGATTTCATTAGAGATGATAGGTTGGCATTTCCTTACTCACATTTGTTATTGTCCTCAAGTGATTTCATTGTACCCTTCCAGGCTGTCGGTTTCACTTAAACCTGATAATTATACTTACAAAATAAGACTTCTTTTCTTACCTGAAAGTGAAACTTCTAACATCAGAGCAAGTTGTTTTTTAAACCTAAAATTGTAGTTTGTCTGTTCGTGCCTCAGGAGCCTAGAGAAACACAGGCTGAAAAGCTGGTAATAAAATGCAACATCCTGTTGAAATATTTCAATTAAAAACATTTTCTTCTGGTGCTTGTAAGTAAATTGAATATTTATTTTATCATGTGCTCTTTGCTAAATAAATATTTAACTCCAGTGACAGCAGATGTGTTTCATAAATGCTGTCTTCATAAAGATATGATAATATAGCAACAGAATCTATCAAAACGATTAACATTATTTTTGCCTTGCTTTTTCTTTTAACTTTTATGTTTTCAGTTTAAAAATGAAGCCATCACTATGCAGGAAGCCTCTTGAAAGATGATGATGGCTTGGAGTAGGGTATGAGCAGTGAAGATGGGAAGAAGTGTGTGGATTTGAGATATGTCCAAAAAGTGCTATTGACAGCACTTGTTGATAAATTTAAAAGGGAAGAAAGAGAAGAGGTAAGAAACCAAGGTTGACTCTTAGATTTCCAGCTTGTTTTGTTGGGTGCTTAGTGGTGCTATTTACAGACAGGAGAGGAATCCTGGAGGGGCAGATTTGAAGGTAAAAACCAAATGTTTCTTTTTAGACATGTTAATTTTTAGATGCTTTTAGACATGCAAGTGGACATATCTGCCTTTAGATATCCAAGTGGACATGTCTGGTGGATGAATGTATGCTCAAGTTTGTAGTTTAAAAAGCATATCAGGGCTGGAGACAGGCATTTGGGGCATAATGTGGGTATCTAGGATAATATGTGTTTTAAGCAATACTAAATGAACTAATTATACTGACACTAAATATCATTTCAGGGAGCGTGTATAGAATAGAATTTAACTATAATCCCAAAGCATCAGCAAAACTGATTGTAGGCTTTTCCATTTTCATAAATTATAATCAAAATATTATATAAATTGTCAACTATACTTCAATAATAATAAATTATATATTATATATATTTCATACACATCATATAACTGGAAACCTGAAGGACTTATAGACTCTGTGCTTAAAAGTGTTTTTAATCATACAGTCATAATCAGTTCATTTAAATTCTAATTCCACAATGGGGCTTAGGTGATATTTTCTGAGCTTCTGAATGCACTTTATTTATATAAGAGTCTTTCTTTAACTCAACACTCTAAAATGTTATCAGGTTATCACTCATGAATTCAAAGCTCAACCTGAGAGTATGAAATATAAAATTCCTTCTTATTTTCCCAATGGGGCTGACTAAAATCCAAGCCATCTCTAAACTGCTGGAGAATAAAAGACGTGTTTATTTTGAAACTCAAAAGGCACTATGCCCTGACTCATTGGCTCAGTTGGTTGGAGCACTGTCCCATAAACTGAAAGGTCACCCATTTGATTCTCAATCAGGGCACATGCCTGGGGTGGGGGTTTGTTCCCTGGGGTGTGTGCGGGAGGCAACAGATCGATGTTTCTCTCTCACATCAATGTTTTTCTCCTTCTCTTCCCTCCCTTCTCTTCTCTCTAGAATCAATAAAAGAAAAAAAAGTTGGTTTTTTTTTTTAAACTGATATGGTGAAGTTTTGCCTTTGCTATAGAAACTTCCAGCTCTACCCACAAATCATACACAAAAAACCAACTGATATTGCTCTACTTTAAACACAGTATGAACTGGTTATAGTTATGTAAGTTCCAGGACAATTTTTTTGGATGAGCACAAATTCTGTTTTTAGACCTCTACAAAGGAGAAATTATCAAATACAAAAAGAAAGCACTGAACAGATTCTTTACTGGCACACTAGATATCTTGTCAATATATACACATATATATTTTTAAATTCACCTTGAGGACAATCAAAGGATTAAAGAAATCCCACATAGAGGCAGAGTCAATCCTCTTAGAACACTCTCAAGGGTCTGGTTTTCTAAATGAAAGCTTGTGAAGTATTTTAAAATATTGCTGTTCTCATCCTGGGTTAGATTTGGGAAAAGCTTCTTCCATAGGGCAGGGAACTCAGAGTATAAAGGAGGATTAACACATCCAGGTCCTTTGGACATCTACAAATGTATCACTCATTCACATATCTCCATCTATCTAACCACTTGCCGATTACTTGGACTTTCAAAATTCAGAAAGAATGTGCCTAATCCACAAGGATGGAACCATACAAACTTCTGTCTATTCTCTGCTTTAGAGAGTAAGATTCAAATGAGTTCACTTGAAAAGGTTCATCCATGACCCTCTTCACAAAATAGTCATGTGACAGGAAAGGGATTTAGAGAGGCTCTGAGTTTCTGAATCTTTAGATTCCCTAGGTGGAGAAGGAAATTACTCTTAGTGTTCATTTACCCAAGTCAGTCTCAGTTGTAAAAAACAAGAAGGGAGTCCAGAACTGCTTTAAAGCAAATAAGTAAGATATGGTATTACATGACTGATGATCAATATACCAATTATCATTAAAAAAAAATAATGACATGGAAGGACTTAGGAGCAATAGCTTCTCTGTCCTTCACCTTCACAGCAGTAGGTCGTGATTTATTAAATGAACAACAAACACAAGGCAGCAGAATGGAAAAAGAGATTACACCTTAAGGAGCTTGAACACTGGGTTTTAAATTTCAAAGGATTGAACTGGATATTCAGTGAGAAAAAGCAAATACTGAAATATTTTTAAAAAAGTAAATGAGCAAGAAATATCATGTATGTTAGGTTACTTAGCAATAAGCATTCAATTGCTTCAATTTCTTAACTGACTATACTGTTTTTGTATGTTCATTCTCCCTACACTGTCTGCCCCTCACCACCCTCACCACCACCTCACAGACTGCCTTAGTCAATCCTGGCTGCCATAAGAAAACACCACAAACTGGGGTGTTTAAACAACAGAAATTTAATTTCCTACAGTTCTGGTCAAGGCATTTGCGGGTTTGGTTTTTCCTGAAGCCTTGTTTCTTGGCCTGCAGATGACCACCCTCCTGCTGTCTCTTCACACGGTCACCTTCTGTGCACACACACCCTTGGTGCCTCTTTCGGTTCTTATAAGGACACCTATCATATTGGCTTTGGTCCCCATCTCAATGGCTAATCTTAATTTAATCACCTCTTTAAAGAACTTATTTACTAACATGGTTACATTCTGAGTTACTAAGGTTGGAACATCATGTAAATTCTGGAGGGACACAATTCAGCCCATAACATAAACCGTAAGCATGGATGATTTGTTTTACCTAATCCTGAAAATAATAGCATCATCATGTAAGACTTCTCAACTCTAAGAATCCCCTGGTTCACATCTGATTTGAACATCTGTCAATGAGTGGTCTTCATTTTCTCACTGCAATCACTGCATCAACTCTTTGCAGAATGACCTGAAGTAACACCAATTAACAAAAAAGCTCTCTGTAGATAAACTATTTCAGCCAATTCAAGGACCATTCCCCAATATACTTCCCCTGGTTCTGTACACAGCCCTGGGCATTGTTAGAGCTGTTTCCTTTTCGAAGTGCATTGCTTTCTTGCGGACCATGACTTTACATTCCAGAGGGCTCCTTTCTGGTCCCCTTTTCGATTTTTGCTCCTGTCTCCAGGTTCCAGGCTCACCCTTCTATTCTGTTTTGTTGTCAACTTTCCTTAAGAAAACTCTTCCCAACTTATATGGACCCAACATAGGAGCACCCAACTATATAAGGAAAATCTTAGAGGACTTCAAGAAAGATATAAATAGCAACACACTGATAGTGGGATTTTAACACCCCACTGTCAACAATGGATAGGTTTTCCAAACAAATCATCAATGAGGATATTATGGAACTGAATGACACATTAGATCAAATGGACTTAACTGACATATAAAGAACCTTTCATCCCAAAGAAGCAAAATACACATTCTTTTCAAATGCATATGGAACATTTTCAAAGATTAAACCACATGACAGGACACAAAACAAGCCTCAACAAATTCAAGAAAATTGAAATCAAAACAAGCAATTTCTCAGACCACAAGGGCTTGAAACTAGAAACCAGCCTCAATGAAAAAACTCAAAAACATACAAATGAATGAAGACTGAATAGCATGCTATTAAACAATGAATGAGTCAATAACAAGATCAAAGAAGAAATAAAAAGTTCCTGGACACAAATGAAAATGAACACATAACAGGCCAAAACCTATAGGACACAGCAAAGGCAGTCCTGAGAAGGAAGTTCATAGCAATACAGGCCTACTTCAAAAAGACAAAACATTTCAAATAAACAAACTGACACTAAAGTTTCAAGAACTGGAGAAACAACAACAAACAAAGCCCAGAGTAAGTATAAGGAAGAAAATAATTAAAATAAGAGCAGAATTGAATTACATAGAGACTAAAATAATAATTCAAAGGATCAACCAATCCATAAGCTGGCTCTTTGAAAACATAAACAAAATCAGCAAGCCTTTAAGCAGACTCATCAAGAAAAAAAGGGATAGGACCCAAATAAATAATATCTCAAAAGAGGAGAAATTGCAAATGATACCACAGAAATAGAAAGGATTATAAGAAGTTTCTATGAACAATTATATGCCAAGAAATTTGAAAACCTGGGTGAAATGTGTCGAATCTGCGCCGCCGGCTCTAGGGGACATGCCTCCGTCGGGGAGCGCCGCAGAGAGCGCAGCACTCCCTGAAACCTGAGGGAAACCATCTGGGGCCAGCTGAGGTGGGAGCAGGGCTCTGAAACCCGCAGAGCCCGTCCCAGGGTCATCACAGATGAGGGGGACAAACACAAACATACAAACACTTCTCTGTTTGCCAGGAGAGCAGACGGGGGCACTTCTCTCCTCCCAGAGAAGGCCGTGGCACATGCCCCTAATGGGAAAGGCCCCGTTGTCCCTTTTTCCAAGGCTTTTATTGAAAATCTTATCAGTGGGGTATAACAGGAAAGCATACATATACTCATTACATTCAGAAGATAAGTTTCACAGAGAATAGATACCTTTAGGAAAACAAGTGACAGGAAATCAGTGATTTACATGGGTTTGAGAGGGAACAATAATCAACAGTAGAGACTATCCATAAGGGGGAAGTAGACTTAAAGGTGTCTTAAAGATATAGGGTAAAAGGTGTAAATAAAGCAAATGTCTTGACAAGGAAAGGGATGTAATTAATGTGAATGTCCTTCGCAGTATGAGCTGACCAGAGATTTGAGGGAGGAACGGAGCATACTCTATAGAATTTATTTTCAGGCCTGATTACCCGGGATCCACCAGATCTGATTTAGGGTTGTTTTTCCCCCAGCACTGTTTGAGGCCTGAGCCAGGCGGGAGAAGGAACCACCAAGACAGCTTCTCAGTTGCATTGAGGACTCCAGCCATGTCCAAGCCAAGCCGAGGGGTGTGGGGCCTTTTTGTCCCTTCTCCGTGTCCCCCAATTTCTCACCTGCCAAGATTGGGCCCATGCTTGTCTTAGATTGAAAACCTCAGCATGTCATGGGCTAATTGACCAGCCATGGCAAAGCAGAGAGGCAGGGACTATGCCCCTGCTAGCAGGGGACAGGCCAAGTCTCCTCAGAAGCCTGTTTCTCCAAGGCCTCTTGATTATCTCCAGCCTTGGGGCCCTCCAGCATGTTGGCAGGGTTACAGCTTCTGAAACCAGGCCAGGCGTTTCCCAACAGAAATGGACAAGCTTCTAGAAAAATATAACCTTCCAACATTAAATGAAGAAGATGCAGAAAGCCTGAACAGACCAATAACAGCTGGTGAAATTGAAGCAGTAATCAAAAAACTCCCAGCACACAAAAGCCCTGAACTAGACGGTTTCACAGGAGAATTTAAAAAAAAAAAATTAAGGAAGGGCTAACCCCTGTCCTTCTCAGACTATTCCAAATAATTTGAGAAGAGGAAGACTCCCAAACTCTTTTTATGAGACCAGCATCATCCTAATCCCAAAACCAGATAAAGACACAACGAAGAAAGAAAACTACAGGCCAATATCGCTGATGAACATAGACGCTAAAATCCTCAACAAAATATTGGCAAATGGCATCCAGCAACACATTAAAAATATCACCCACCATGATCAAGTGGGATTCATCTCAAGGATGCAAGGATGGTTCAATATTCACAAATCAATAAGTGTGATACATCACATAAACAAAAGGAAAGACAAAAATCACATGATCATATCAATAGATGTGGAAAAAGCATTTGATAAGGTACAGTACACATTTCTGAGAAAAACACTCAGAAAAGTAGGAGTAAAGGGGGCAAAGCTCAACATAATAAAGGCCATATATGAAAAACCTACAGCCAACATCATACTCAATGGGCAAAAACTAAAAACTTTCCCACTAATGTCAGGAACAAGATAAACTTGTCCTCTTTCACCATTTCTATTCAACATAGTATTAGAAGTCCTAGCCACCATGATAGGACAAGAAAAAGAAATAAAAGACATCCAAATTGGAAAGGAGGAAGTAAAACTATCATTGTTTGCAGATGATATGATAGTGTACATATATAACCCCATGGACTCCACCAAAACACTACTCAACCTAATAAAGTGAATTTGGCAAAACACTAGGATACAAAGTCAATATTCAGAAATGGAAGGCATTTTTGTACACCAACAATGAAATATCAGAATCAGAAATCAGGAAAAAATCTCATTTGCTATAGCAACTAGAAAAATAAAGTACCTAGGTATAAAGTTAACAAGAGAGGTAAAAGACCTGTGCTCAGAAACTCTACAACACTGAAAAAAGAGATTTACAAAGACACAAATAAATGGAAGCATATACTGTGTTCATGGATTGGAAGAATTAACATCATCAAAATGTCCATACTACCCAAAGAAATGTATAGATTCAACACAATCCCTATTAAAATACCAATGATGTGCTTCACAGATATAAAACAAACATTTCTAAAATTTATATGGAAACCAAAACAACTCTGAATAGCTGCAGCAATTTTGAGAAAGAAGGACAAAGTAGTAGGGATCACAATACCTGGCATCAAACTACATTACAAGGCCACTGTAATCAAAACAGTCTGGTACTGGCATAAGAACAGATTCATAGATTAATGGAACAGAATAGAGAGCCCAGAAATAAACCTATGTCTCTATGATCAACTAATATTCAACAAAGGGCATTGAAGCATACAATGGAATAAAAATAGCCTCTTCAACAGATGGTGTGGGAGAGCTGGACAGCTACATGCATAAAAATGAAATTCAACAATCAACATATACCATACACAAAAATAAACTCAAGATGGATAAAAGGCTTAAATATAAGCTGTGACACCATAAAAGTCCTAGAGGAGAACATAGGCAGGAAAGTCTTAGATATCCCATGCAGTAATATTTCCCCCTATGTTCCCTAGAGAAAGGGACATAAAGGAAAGAATAAACAAATGGGACTTCATCAAAATAGGAAGCTTCTGCATGGCAAAAGAAAACATCAGCAAAATGGAAACAGAACCAACTGTATGGGAAAATATATTTGCCAATGATACCTCAGAGATTTGATCTCCAAAATATATAAAGAACTCACATGACTCCACTCCAGGAAGACAAACAATCCAATTAAAAATAGGCAAAAGACCAGAACAGACACTTCTCCAAGGAGGACATACACAGGGCCCAGAGACACATGAAAGAATGCTCAGCATCACTAGCCATCAGAGAAATTCAAATTAAAACCACAATGAGATACCACTTTACACTAAATAGCCAGCATAAACAAATCAACAAACAACAGGTGTTGGCAAGGTTGTGGAAAAAAGGGAACCCTAGTACACTGTTGGTGGGAATGCAGACTGGTGCAGCCACTGTGGAAAACAGTCTGGAATTTCCTCAAAAAGCTAAAAATGGAATTGCCTTTTGACCCAGTAATTTCACTGCTGGGATTACACCTTAAGAATCCCAAAACACCAATTCAAAGGAACCTATGCACGCCAATGTTCATTTTGCAGCACAATTTACAATAGCTAAGTGCTGGAAGTAACCTAATTGTCCATCAATAAATCAGTGGATCAAAAAGCTATGGTACATTTACACAATGGAATACTACTCAGCAGAAAGAAAGAAAGAGCTACTACCCTTTGTGACTACATGGATGGAACTGGAGAGCATTATGCTAAGTGAAATGAACTGGGGTGAAAGACAAACACCATATGGTCTCACCTTTAAGTGGAACCTAATCAACAAATTTAACAAGCAAGAAAAATATAACTAGCAACATTGAAAGAAAAAATAAACCAACAGCAATGATAGTGGAGGCTGAAGGCAGCCACCAGGGAAAAGAAGAAGGGGAAAAGAAGAGGAAAGGTTCAATCAAGGAATATGTATAAAGGACCCACGGACAAAGCCAAAGTGGGAAAGGATTGAGGGTGAGAGGTGGGGGCAGGTGTGGCCAGGGAAAGTGGTAGCAGGAAAATGGAGACAAATGTATTTGAACAATAAAAATATATATAATTTAAAAAATAAGGAAGAGAATAGGGAGTGCGGTATCTCTTTTGCTGTTATGTGCCATTACCTTGCTTTAAGGACAATGACCCCTTTGCTTATGGGTAGAGCCAATCAGAGGTGCAAAGGACTCTGAGAGACCACAATAAAGATGCTCAGAATCAAATGTCAGGGCCCATCGCAGACTGCCCCATGGTATTCCACAATGGTGTATTGATTATTTTGAATTGAAGTTACATAAGAAACTTGCCGTGCAAGAAGAAAGCTATTTCTCAGTTCTCATAAAATCAGGAGGTAAATATTCTGTGTGATAGGTGCCCTCCCTGCTCCTGAGGGCTGAGAGAAAACCTATCACAAGAATTTATAAAATCCAGAGTCAAAAAAGCCTGTATAAACAAACTTTGTAACTCTTTTACCAATGTACACCAGTCCAAACCTTGCTTAGATTTCTTTCTAATGAGCACTAACTTTCTTAATTCTGTCAATTTCTCACAAATGTGTTTGTCTAAAAAGTATAAACAAGTGTCTGGTGGGTCATTTTGTTGAACGTGTTTTATGATCTGAGCATCACAGTGTGGTTCTCCTGTGCATAAGCATTAAACTAGTTATTCTATTAAAAAAGAAAAGAGAAGAGAAGAAAGGAAAAGAGAAAAGAGAAGAAAGAAAAGACAGTACAAGGAAAGACAAGACAAGACAAGACAAGACAAGAAAACTCTTCCACTTGGACTGATTCTACCATCACTGCCTATACGGGTGACTGAACTGCCTGAGAACTGGGTCTCTTTATATTCAATTCCAGGCTCTTCATGTGCAATTTTTCAGCTCAAACTCATCATATGCAAAATCACATTCCTTTTTCTGTCAAATTAGAGCCCTTTTCTGTGCTTTTGCTTCAGTGCAGGACACAGGCTCTAAGTCTGGTGCTATCTCTGGTGATTGATTAATGTATTATATAGTGTCTACAGAGCCCCTGCTGGGAGGCATATGCTGAGCTAAGCAATACAGATGATACCGGTGACTGAAAAAGATAGTCTTAGCCTTGCAATTACTCTTACTCCAGGTGAACTCTCCCTTTCATGTCCCATAGCCTGTCACTAAATCCCATAAATCCTTCCTCCTTCCTCTCTCTCTCTCTCTCTCTCTCTCTCTCTCTCCCCCTCTGTCAAAGCCAAAATCGTGGCATTACATAGATTTTATCCCACTTGGATTGCTGTGATAACCTCCAAACTGAAACCAATCCTATGCCTGCAATCTCTCCACTTCCTCAATCCTTACCACCCCATCTCTCCCAAATACCAATCATTGCAGCCTTAGTCTTTAACTGCCAGCGTTGTTGCTGTCCTTCCTTACAGAAATGGTTCAGTGAGTATACTAGTCCTCTGAAAAATAAAATCTAAACTCCAGAGTTGGAAAGGCTGGAAGAAAATTATAGATGTGAATTCTTGCTTTGTCACTTCAATGCTTGGTGTCCCCAACCAAGTCTTTGCACTTTTTGGACCTGTTTCTCAATGGAAATATTAGGATTAAAGTTGGTAACTCACTCATAGGGTTGTGATGAAAGACATGGACACACACTGTTATTACTGCCACTGCCACCACCTGATCTATGAGCTCAGACACTGGGCACTGTCATTATTGCTTAGTATTCAGTAGCTCATTTAATCCCCACTCTATATACTAGCTGCGTGGCCTTGGGGCAAGTGTCTTAACCACTCCATGGCTCATTTTCTTTTTCAATTTCCAAAATGGTCAGTATGAGGAGTGAATATGATGATAGCTGCAAATTGCAGCACCTAACACAGAGGAAGCACTCAGTAATAATGGTACTGTGACTCTTACTTTGCATCATTCATTGTAACTCCTAAATGGAGATTGTAAAGCTAGGTCTATTACAAAAGCATCCATCTCCTATTTCTTAACCTAAATTGATGACCTTCCACAGAGAAGGAACTCTCTCTTGTTTGCTCTCTCCTGTTTTCCTAACAGGAGCAAACAGTATATTAAAAACAAAAACAAAAACAGAATAGGCCTGAGGCACATGTCACGGTTGCTGGCCAGGTCCCCAGTTGCGGGTGTGTGAGAGGCAACCGAATTGTTCCTCTTGTACATTAATGGTTCTCTCCCTCTCTTTCTCACTCCGTTCCCCTCTCTATAAAAATAAATAAATAAAATCTTTCTTGAAAAAACTATAATAAACAGTTGCTCAACAAATGCAATGACTGAATTTCCAGATAACACTGTTATAAAGATACACAGCCTGTACTTGAAGTTGTGATCCAGATGGTTTCTGAGGATGTCCTTTCTTCTTTGGTTTATATCATATTTAGTCTTTTTCCTTTCACTGCATAGTGAAGTAACTGTGTTCTAGCTCTGTAAGTACAGCAATAGAGATTGTATAAATTTATCTAATACCATAAATATTCCTCTTCTCATCCACCAATGAAACTAGCATTTTAGGAGAAGAACAAATATCTAGGGGAAAAACCCTAAATTTTATCCCTAGAAAATCTTGAAAAGATTTTAATTCTACTTAAATTTAATACATAATCAGTGATCATATATGGGTTAATGAGTACAGAAATAAAGCTAGTTAAGATTCTGTTTCTTTTGTAGAAAATAAAATGGACTCAGCATAATTGTCTTTTATTAATATAATTAAATGCAAATATTTATAAATTGTACAGACAACATTTATTGTCATTTAAAATAGCGAAGAGCTATGTTGCAACAAAGGAAATAAAAAACACACCAAAAACTTCCCGCAAATCATTTGCTCACTGACTTTATGTAAAAAATAATTAGATTGTTAAAATATGAGGTGTGCTCTTATTAATAGACTCATCACACTAGTGGTGCCAAGGTCAAAATGTATGCATTGCTTCTGAGCTGCATAGAAAATGAAATAAAAAATGTTTTTCAATGTGGTGATTGCCAGAGGGGAGCAGGGAGGGGAAAGATAGAGGAAGGTATGTGGGGTATAAATGGTGATGAGGGGAGACTTGACTTAGGGTGGTGAATACACAGTACAGTGTGCACATGACATATTATAGAATTGTAAAAACACGGTTTTGTGTGTGTGTGTGTGTGTGTGTGTATTCTCGTTTGAATAAACAAAGACCCTTTTGCCCTGAGTTTTTCCTCAGATTAATGAAAAGAGCAGTGATATATTGTTCTCTTTTAGCATCTTTTTAAGGAAATGTATCGATCATATTTTTGACAGCAAATTGTAAGACTGCCATACTTTTCAGTAATTCTTCAGTTTTGGTCCCACGTGGTAAATTTTAATCAACCAAATTTAAAGTTAAGTTACCCATATGAACCTCTGTATGGACACCTCAGATGTAAAACAGACGATAGCAGAGCTGCTGGGGTTGGGCTTCCTTCTGGGTAGAGTACTAAGCTCCACTCACCCACCGATGCCCAGTCAGGGAGACTTGCTGTGAAACCCTGGGGACCCACGGAACCCTGCTTGAATACCTCTGGACTAGATGGACTAGGGTTACAGATCACTCTAAGCTGTAAATTCCACTTCTCTATGACATTCTGGTTGTTGAACACAACCTTCAAAGATAGTGGAATCTGCGAGGTGAATTACAAATTATACAGTTCATCACTCATCCTTTTGCCAATACCCTGTGCTTCAGCTCACATTCACTCTGCTGCAAGCTACAGCCTTCTGCTGGTCCATGTTTATTTAGCAGTCAGCTAATTCCCCCTAAATATTTTCTCTAATTACTGATCTGTAACGATCACTCCCCATTAATCTGCTTGTTTAGATGGTTTCAGACCCTCCAAAATAAACCTTACATTTGTCCCTGTTCTTAAAAATGCCATTTCATTAAATTTATTCCCTGTTTCAGTTTATTCAGGTCACTTAATACCATAATTCAGTCACCTGATATATTAGTTTATCCTCCAAATAATGTCATTTACAAACTGATGAAGGTAACTTATGTAAAGTAGAGCATTCCATGTCTCATCTCATGACTAGTGAACTATAATCTCCAATGGCATATTCAAGCTGCCCTATTTTTCCCATGCACCCTGGTGATTTGGATGCTTGGGAACTGCTCCTTGGGGTCTTAATAATTCGTCTGTAGCAGTGCATTGATCAGGACCAAGGACAGAGGCCATCTAAACTGGTTGATTTTAATCCATACTTGACGCTTGACAGTTCAAACATTAAGAATTCACGGACTCTATCCTCTTCTATATTACTTTTATACAAGCTGAAAACAAAAATTTCTTGAGTGATTTTCTGTAAAACCTTATTTATATTTAGATGTATCTTTTCAAAATATTTTTATGATCTGACCCTATGTTTTTTAAAAAAGAGACAGTGACATTTATACTTCTAGTGAGTCTTCTTCCTTTTCTGTGGTCACATACGCCATCTATCTATTTGACACTGGATTGACATCAAGCTCTTGAATCTGTAAGTTTTACTATCTACTGACCCCCCCACCCCCATTTTTTAAAGCATCACCCATATCCAAGCAAAACTGCAATTCATCCAGAACAGGACAAGAGGACTCGTGTAGATTTCTGACACCCTACCTTTAGGTAGCTTCAATATCCTTATCAATGGTGGATTTTACATTTCTAGACTGATGGTCACCTTCTTCGACAAAGAAAATGGGGACAAAAGAACAGGAGCTGAATGTGGGTAAGATTTTGCAGACAGTAACTAATATTATTAGTCAGAATCATTTGTGAACATTTTCTCACCTTTTCAAATCAAGGAACCTGCATCTTCAGGGATAACAGTGGCAATAGTAGTAGTAAAGTAGTGGTGATCAATTTCCTTTTAATATTTAGTGTTTCCCCTGATTATCATGAACAATTTTCATACTCAGCACATCAATGAATCTATGTAGGAGGTTATGCAAAGAGTCTGTGTAGAAGGGAATACTATTATGTGAGCTTTTTAGCACTTTCACTCTTAAATGCAGGTCTGCATGTTCCATAAAAGCAAAGAGTTTCAGGGCTATATTCTGAGTATCTAGACAGGACCTGGACCTGAGAGGGGTTCATTAACATCCAAATGAATAAGTAAATAAATGATTACATGAATGTAAGGCAGTTCATTTTGTTTAGTCCCTACAATAGCCCCATGAATTAGCTGTCATTCTCTACCTCATAGATGTGGAAAATGAAGTTCAGATTGGTTAAGTAACCTGCCTAAGATCACAGTCAGTGTAAGTACAGCAAACCAAGCCCACGTATTTCAACTGCCAAATCAAATACACCTCATCTGTCTCGCTACTGTGGTATCAAGAGAATTGAATTTGCTGTTATGTTCAGTCACCCACTAGCTATAGCCTCTGGGAAAGTCTCAGAAAATTTTAGAGTCACAGTATTCTCATACAAAATAAATATTGCTGGCCCTGCTTACCTTGAAAATACTCAAAGGAAATACCATGTAGTTAAACATGAGAAATTATTATTAGTATTATCATCATCATCATCTCTCAAGTTTTCCCTAGAACAAAATGCTTACATATCTAAATGTGAAAAGGCTGACATTTCTACTGTTACATTGCTGCTGTGCAAAGAAAAACTTTAAAAATTGCAACATCAGATAGCAATAAGACAAGAAATAATTATGGGAAATAATGCTGGTTTCCAATATTTAAGTACACAAGAAAATTATACTTGGAATGGCATAAAAACCAAAAGTTGCATTTGCTACCATGCAGAATAACTACTTACAAATATTATGGACATTATTGTGCTTGCTTACTACTGTGTAGTAGTAAGGGGACTGTTTGGGTAATTCTTTAGGTGTTGACAATCCCTTTCTTCAGGAAGTTTTGGCCCTCTACAAAATTTTGTCTTACTATTCGCCTAGTAAGAAGCTGATGGTATAGAGCGATTTTAGAATAAAGGGGTTGAAAGGAACAGATTTTTACAAGGTAGAATTATTATATTGGCATCTCCGGCTAGAGGCTGAGAAGTCTCTGCTCATTACTTGGGTATCAGCATGAATGTCACCTCCTTATGGAAGCCTTCCTTGATAGTCCCATCCTTTTAACAAAGCAAGGTTGCCCCCCCCACCTCAGAATCTAGTACTTTATCCTCATATTGTTCATCACAATTGTGATAATTTTTTTTTTATTTTTGTGATTATTCCATGTGAGTACCACCAAACTGTAAGGTCCTTAAAGGTAAACACAAATCTATTTATTTACTTCTGCTTTCCCAGCGCTTAACATGGTAGCCTCCTAAATTAGCTTTTTAAAATAAAACCATCCATGAAGCCACAATAGAGAGAAAACTACACTATTTATCTTAGGAAACCTGCTTAACATGGTGCCTGTCACTTAATGGTTGCTCAGATGGTATGAGCAAAAGGAAAGTAAAGATCCCTGTCTGAGTCAGGGTAGACTTGGTTATACTGCAGTAACAAACAACTGCCAAATCTGGTAAGTTTTCAAACAAGAATGGTTGATTCCTTACATATGTTATATGTTCATCATGCACTTAGGGACACAGTCTAATTGTAGCTTCACCATCTGAATCACCCCCCGCTATGGCAGCAGGGGACAATGACAGGGAAAAGCTGTACTGGCCTTTACATGCCTCTGTCACAGGGGCACGCAGCACCTTCACTCACATTTCATTGGCTGTACTGTCCAATGAACTACACCAAAGTTCAAAGGGATAAGGAAAAGAATTCCCCCTGTATGCAATATTAAAGAATTACATATGGGGAACTTTAATAATATCTCATTTACCCCCAAACAATTGTTGAACATATTCTGATAATATTAGCTGTTTTCCTTGAATTGCCCCGTAAGGGCACTAATCTCTTATTTTACAAAACAAAATAAAGTTTGTTATATAAATATGTAAAAGTATAGCTGAAGTGTCAAGTTAGTAGTGCCCCATTATAACCACAACTGCAAACAAAGCTCCTATCCATATGTAACCCTCACAATAATCCTGTGAGGAGGTAATGTGAACCGAACACCTGCTACCCCAGCCTGGTATCTTTTCCACCTTCTCTTGGAAGACCACTCCAATTTATCTTCACAGAGCTGTAAGTCCTTCAGTGCACACAGCCTTGTGGCACAGCTGTAACCAAAGCTTGTCTTCCCATGACCGTAGGATGGGCATACAACCCAGAATAGGCCACTGAGGATCTGGGAGATTTGGAAACCTCCAAGGGATGGAATGGAAAAATGGTTGGAGCTATATACTCCAGCAGAGACACTCTACTGTAGTCATTAATTTATTCTAATACTTAATGAATGCACATTTGTGCCAGGAGGCCTCCTGGTGTTTCCTGTCTTCATGGGGTTTGCAGAAAATACAGTGGAAGTAGAGGAGTCATTTCCCATAGGATAGTCAGTAGTGCTTTGGAAAAGGGTGATCCTGGGCATGAATGAAATAAGGGGATCAGCTATGTGAATATCAGAGGAATGGTGTTCCAGACCAAGTGAAGGTCGCAAGTATCAACACCCCAAGATTGAGATGAACTTAGTCTGCGCAAGGAATATGGAGGAGGCTAATGTGCTAACCAAGGGTAAAATGTTGCACACTGAGTTTAAAGATGGAACCAGTGTCTGGATAATGCTAAGTCTTGTAGGTCAAAGTCAAGACACTGGATTTTATTTTTAATGTAATGGGAAGTCATTAGAAAGTCAAGGAGAATTGACATGTCTTGATTTTGTTTTAAAATAGTTGATCTGACAGCTGTGTATGGAATAGAAGTGGGATGGAGCAAAAAGTAAAATTGGGAGAAAAGAGGTCATTGAAATAGTCCAGTTAAGATAGGAGGGCTTCTTAGTCCATGGGCGATGTGTGGGAGGTAGTCAGAATCAGGATATGTGGCGGGGCGGGGGGAGGCAAAAAATCTGGGATTTATTTATAAAAAATTGTGTATTCATTCTGATATGTTTAAACTTCAATCTCCTTCAAACTACACTCCATTTGATGTAATAAACCTATTGAAACATTTTTTCCACTGCTGGAAACAGTTTTTGAACTCATTGATTTTTATGTATTTTAGTGCTTCTGACCTTTTTTGTTTTACTTCTTCCCCATCTGCAAAATGTTTCCCTTTGAGGACTAATTTCATCCAGGGAAACAAACAAAAAAGTCGCTGAGGGCAAGATTAGGTGAATAGGGAGGGTGGGATGTGGGCCTCATGCCGTTTTTGCTCATAAACTGCTGAACATTCAGCATAGTGTGGGCAGGTGTGCTCGTAAATTACCCATGATGAAATGGACAAACACATTGAAAAGTTAAAAAAAAATTTTGTTGAAACTGAAGGTAGCCTCTCCCAACAATGTCAGCTAGTACACAGATACAGATGGGTTTCTCGAACACTCACCTAGTGGAGGAAGCCTGTACTACGAGGGGCCTGCCATCCAGAAGATAATTCTGGTTTTTGGGAGGGTCCACCTTCATATAGGAATAATTAAGTTTTATTTCATAAATATTAATTTTGAGATGTCTATTACATCTCCAGGTGGAGATGTCACAAGGTAGCTGGATATATGAGTCTGGATTTCAGAATAAGGGTCGGGGTTAGGATGTATACAATTGAGAGTCTGTTGAGAGTGGCTATTTACACCTAATTCATAAATCCCCAGGGCTGTTTGATTCTGCCTCTTTCTCAATATACTTCTTTATATTTTCACTGAATCTACAAGTTACCTCAAAATCTGCAAATAAATTCTTTATCTTGTGTCCCCCAAATAAGTTTCTGTTGCTTACAAATAAAGACTCTGACACATATTATTTTTATTTCCATTCTAAAAGTATGGAGACTGAAGTTCAGAAAGATTAATAAGAAACTTGACTAAGATCACAAGGATAATAAGGGGCAAAACTGGGACTTAAAGCCAGGTGTGTCTGTAAGATACCGCCTCTCTAGAGTCAGCACACAGCTGCTGCCTGTGCAGTCTCATTAGCAAGGAGCCTTCAAAAGCCTGGGGCTCCGGGTGCTGTTCAAAGTGACTTCACAGTGGTGAGGGCAGGCAGGAAAGAGGAACAACTTCAAACAGAAAAGGGCATCTCTGGGAGAGCTGGCAGTTGCCAACCTGAATTTTAGGAGGCATCTCAAAGCAACAGGGAATTTGCTTTTTTTTTTTTTTTTTAGAGCTTACTATGATTTTACACCAGGTCTCTAATGTAATGTGAAAACAGCTGAACTCACAGCTGAGTTCTCCTAACAGTAGAGCAGTGGGCTGACAAGGGGGGGAAAGTTATCACTATGGCCAGATATAGAAATTAAATACATATTTAAATTCTCAGAAGCTGATATACTATCTGGAGAAGTTGCTAAGATTTATCTATGAGGTAGAAAATAAGATCTTGTGGATTTCTTAGGTTATTGGGTTATTACCTAGAAGAGGAAGAGAGGGGCTTCTCTTGCTCATTTGAATGCTCCCCAGAGCACTACAGGGCCTGGCACTCAAGAGAACCTTGAGTTTATTTCAAATAAAAATGTGGAAAATATTGGAACTTCTTAATAAAAGTAGAAGGCTTTAAAAACTCTTAGTATCATAAACAGTTGATGAAAGAGCATTAAATGTATTACAGGAATTGAATCTTAGCCTCTTGGGGAAGAAGAGGTAGACTGTGAAGTGCTTCTGTTCAGTGGCTCTAATGTCCAACAGCCTGGGTGACCATCCCAGCTCTGGCACAAGCCAGCTCTGCCAGGCCGCAGGGCACAAATGGAGATTCCAGACAGGTTGGTACAAGGCCATTAAAATGGGAGGGATTTGGGGTCTCCGGGGGAAGAGCACCACCCCATGGGGCCAGGGAACAGAGATGGTGTGGGAGTCGCAGGCCCATGGTAAAGCGGAGGGCACTCACCCTACAAACACAGCCAGAGACAGAGCCAGGGCACAGGGGCCGGACTCTGCCAAAGCTGGGAAAGGCAACTCCAATTCCAGAAACATGAGAAACTAGGGCGCTGATGCTTAGCCTTTGGGTCAAGTCACAAAGATTCATAATAAGGATTTTTTATAGAATTTGTTTTTTTATGTGAAAAGCACTGTTCTAAGCATTTTTACATGTTAAATTATTTCAATGTTACAACATTGATGCAGGAATATAGATAGTATTATTACTTTCATTTTTCAAATGGGGAATTTGAGGAATTAAGTAAATAAATATTCAATATCTTGCCAACATTCACAGAGCCTGGAGGAAGAGGTAGGATTGGAACACAAACTTTTTTGGTTCTAGGGCCAGCCCGCTTCACCTCCACATTATAACACCTGACTTCTGCTTTGCTCACATTGACTGGTTTTGTTGCTTTGTTTTATTTTCCTTAATCTATTAAGAAAATCTTTCTTTTTCCAGCTCTAAAACAGGTTATGGTTTTATAACAGGACAAATGTATTTCATATTAAATGAACAATAGCTGAGTATCTAATATGTACCAGGAACCTAGACATGGGCACTAGGAAGGTGAGTGGGACCGCATGGCTCTCACAGGCTCATGAGGACAGGGGCAGCAATGACAATGACAAATGCAGTTAAGTCCTCTGGGAGCACAATGAGGAGAGCACTGATCCAGCCTTGGGGATTCAGGGAAGATGCTGTTCCTTACTGACCTTTAACAAATTGTTTAACCTGATTCTCCCATTTGCAACAGAGATACTGACAACAGAAAACCTTCTTAGAGTTATTATGAGGATTAAATGAGATAATGTCTGTATAGCATTTAGCAAAGTGTCTAACATGTAGTGTTTTATAAATGCCATGTTATTGCTGTATTTTTTGAACAAAGTTCCAGGGAATACTGCAGAAGTTAGCCAAAGAGGGCAGAGTGGATAACACAATCTTGCCTTATGATTCCAGTGTCATGTGGTTAAACAAGTGCTGACCAAGCGTCCTCACCAGGCCCTTGCCAGCTGCTGGAGTACGACGAGCATGGCACTCATGACTGAGTTCAAGGAGCTGGCGGACTTCCACAAAATACAGACACTGAACAAAAATGTTACAAGCGTGTAAAGTATCACAGAGGATAAGGATGAGGCACCATAGGACTAGAGATGCCCTGTCCTGTTCTCTGAGGAGAGGGACTTGTGCTGAGACCAAGGATGAGTAGAGGGAATTGGGAGTCCCAAGACAGGTGGTGTGAAGAAATCACAGGCAGAGGAGCACATCAAACCTGTACCAAAGCCCCTAAAGCAGATACTTAGAACCATGCAATTACCAACACAGGGCCACAGCTCTGCCCAGTGCTGTGAGGGCAGGTGGACAGAACTAAGAGAAAGTGTGCAATGAGGAGATGACCTTCAGGGAGGCCAGAGTAGCCTTCCCTGAGGAAGCGGTTCCAGCTTAAATGTGCGAGATGAGTCTAAGCTAACCAGGTGGAGAGCTGGGGGGAAAGCAAGGGAGAAGCCCAGGCCAGTGTTGAGGGGTGGAGGTCCACTTGCAAAGGTCCTGTGTTAGGGAAGGAAACTGGGTGAGGAGCAGGCAGGCCAGGGCTCCAAGAGGGGAATGAAATGGAGCAGTGGCGGATGAAAAGGGGATCAGGGCCTGGAACATCAGAGTCCAGTAGGGTATGTTCAGAACCTTCAGATTTCTGAGAGTAGTAGTGATTTATTGAGGATTTTATGCAAGATGGGAGTACATTCAAAATTGCATTTTTAAAGAATCACCTGGAAAATGAGTATAGACTAGATTGGAGAGCGGGGCCAGTGAAGATGTGTGACAACCAGTGGGGAAGACATTGCCAAAGGCAGTTCTACTAGAAATCCAATGATGTGGGAGGCGGGGACTGGGGTTTGCAGTAGATGTTGGTCTCACTGCAGCAGGCTTGTAAGTCAGACAAACCTTGGGTGAAGTCCATTGTCTGTTGTCCTGTGATTTGTGCTAAGTCACGCTGCATTGGTGAGCTTCTACTTCCTTACCTGCAAAAGGCAAAGTCTACCCACTCCCCAGCTTTGCTCTGAAGGTCAAATTAAATAACAGATACATAAGCACTAAACAAATACTGATAATGGTCCTTATAAACAAACATATCAATAGCTTCTTAAGCAGGCTCCATTCTGTCTCAAGATGCTAGTGATCATTGCAACAATATATCCTAGACTGAGGCAACATTTGGAAAAGAATAATGATAAAACCAAGTACTAATTAAGTATTTACTATGTGTCAGGTGCCTAAGCACTTAACATACATTAATATATTTAATACTCACAATACCCCTGAGTGTTACATTCACTATTTGCTTCTATTCTTCACTCCACCCTATAGCCACTCCTTTGCTATGTGACATTGCAGTTTCTCTCACTAAAGGGGCAGAGAACTTTTCTCTGCTTTTTTACTTTGGGTTTGACCATATGACTTGCTTTGGTCAATAGGACAAGATAGAAATTATGATGTTCCAATTCCAAGCCTATGTCTTCATAGGCCTCATGTGCTTCCACATGCCATTGCCCTCAACCTGAAAAGAGCATCCTCTGCTGGTCTGCAGGTCCAAGGAGAATGAGAGACATGGGAAGCAAATCCTGACCAGCAGGGTGGGGCAGAACCAGCCCAGCCAAGCCCAGCTTGACCCACTGACCTCCAATCTTGTCTATGCAAGCAGTAACAAAGGTCATGGTTTTAAATCTCTGAGTTTTAGGGTGGCTTTTTATGCAGCACTGTTGTGGCAATGGCTAACTGATGCAATCTATAAGATGATTATCATCATCAATGCTCATTTTACAGATGAGCAAACTGAAGCTTAGAGAAGTTTAGCAACTTGCCTAAATTCTTGCAGCTAATTAGTATCAGAGCTCAGATTAGAATCCAGGGAGCCTGACTTCAGAATCTGTGTTCTTACCTTTCATACACACAGCCTCATAAAAAAAAAGCCAAATATTCCAAATTTAGAGTGTCAGCTGGTCTTTCTAAATGTAACACAAAGCATGAAGAGCAAGTAAGTGAAAAATGAGAATCTGATGGCACTATACTTCACACAAATTAGATACCTTCATGCTAAAAAAAGAAAGAAAAAGGAAAAGAAAAAGGAAAAAAAAAGTTTATTCATGGAATCCCATCAGAGCGCCACCCAGCATTAAGCAGCCTGGGGCATCAGTCACCTGGCTGGGTGTGTTAACAGCTCAGAGTGGTGTAGAACTTATGTTTATTAAGCAGAGGAATGGAAGAGGGGGATTGGAATCATCACTGAGTCAGGCAAGAGTGTGACTGCAGAGAGCCTGAATCACCCAGATGATCTGTGTACATTGCGATCCAGCCACCAGCTAATTCCCACATCTCCATCCCAGGGCCTCAGGGGAAAGGCTTCCTAATCCATCAGGGATGTCAGGTAAGCCCAGTGTATGTCAATTATTTCTCAATGAAACTGGAAAAAATAAGCCTGGAATGTACTGCTTAAAACACAGTAGGTTCAAAGCCAAAGTGAGAGATTCCAATTTAGCAGGTAGCCATGGCATTCCTAATTCTAGGCCGTCTCACTAAGGCTCCCTTGCTGTCAAGGAAGATGAATAAGGATGATACATCTTATTCCTGAGGAGGCAGCTTTATCCCCACAGGCCTATAGCACTCTCTAACTCCTCTGAATTCCAATAACCTTGTATTTATACCTTTCTTAACAGGTTATGTTTTCTGAAGATGAAGACCATTTTGTGGATTTTTGTTTCATCTGTAACACCTCGTATATAGTAGATGTTTCATAAATGTTTGCTCAATAAACAAATAATTAAATGTGGAGAGAGGAGGATATTGTTGAAAAAGGGCACAATGATCAGGCCTTTCCTGTCCATCACGGCACCACCCGGGTCCAGCACACTGCCTGGGAGCTCGTGGGCACCAGGCAACTGTGTGGTCATGAATGAGTGCCTCATCTGAGCTGCATGGCAGAAGACCTGGGTTGCAGGTGATCTCTAGATTACAGTGCCTTGAAAAGATTCCCCATTTTTTCCACAAATGTGGTTGCCCAGAACATCTTGGAGCACCTTCATGTTGATGATCAAGTTTTCCTTTGTTCCATTAACTCCTTAGCTGCCTTTCAATACATTCTCTGTTTACTTCAGCTGGCTAGATTTCAATTCTGTCGCTTACAACCATCAAACCCCAACTGGTAAATAAGTATTTTCCCAATATGCGGTCCAAGGACTGCTTACCTCTCTGAACTGTAGAGCCTGGAGATACGGATCCATAGGCTCATCTTAGAAGTGGCCCTGCAGGCCTCATGCTAAATTCTGAATCTGAATTTTTGGCAGAATCTGCCTAATTGACAAACTCCTTGGGAGATTCTTCTGCATGCTTTGAGAACAATGAATGGAATGATTGCCAAGGTCCTTTCAACTTTAAAACTCTACAATTTTCTGAAGCAAAATAGCAGCTCCTTGCCAAGGCCTATAGGCCTTGATTGGCCCCTGAAAAAGGTGACCAACGTTTTTCAGCACATTTCATTCCCTCTCCTCTCAGCCTCACCTCGCTCCAGCTTCAGCGGCACTCTTAGTGTCGTTTCCACCCTAGGACCTTCATACTTGCTGTCCCCTCAGCCGGGGACTCCGTCTCCCAAGTCTTCACATGGCTGGCTCCCTCCTTCCACTCAGGTCAGTTCCAATGCCACCACCTTAGAGAGCACAGTTCCTGTCACCATCTCACCTGTTCCCTCCATCCCATACTGTCTGTCATAGCACCCTAACAGGTACCACGGTCTGAATTGGTCAGCCTTCATTGGTTCAGCTACTAGTTTTATTCCTCCCTTAGAATGTAAGTTCCATGACTGCAGGAACGAGCTTGTTCTTGTCCCTGCAATATCCCCATTGCCTGGAACTTTATCATTTAGCAAGTTCTTAGTATATATTTTTGGTTATACAGAATCCATGAATATTAGATAACTTTCAACACTATTCTACAGATAATATCACTCCGAAAACAGCCTAGGATTAATATAACTAAATGTCACATTTACCTTTAGATACTTGTCATCTCAGATAATATTCCTCAGTGAAACTTCCCCCGCCTCCAAATTTAATTTCTATTGCCTGAAAGCACACACATATAAGTCATTTTTCTACTTTAAATTCTCTTATCTAAGAAAAACCTGGCCTGAACTCCCTTAAAGCAATAAATAAACAGGAATTCCTGTTTCTTCAAAACACTAGAGGGAAGCCAAAGGAAGTATTTCCCATCTACACCTACAAGGCAGGCACGCCTGATTTGAAAAGCACATACGCCCTCTACTGTAAGTATGCAATATTGCAGCTTGAGCTCGAACCGTCAAAAGTATTGTTAGGAACGGAGTGTCCCATTACCCCTGAAACCAGATGAAGTAAGCAAATGAAAAGAGCAATACTCACAACAAATAAATGAACATACTCTTGGTACTTATCTTTTCTGAGAGTTAAATTCACCAGAAACAATCGGGCCGATGACTCAGAATTCTGACCTTTCAGACATTGAGTACATTTCTTCCTGTAACACCAAGAAACATCAAGGATGGCTGGTCACTTTAGGACAATCTAAGAAACAAATAGAGTAAGTAGAGGAAGATGTATGTAAGAAGCAAGCAATGTACCTCAGAGAGGCACAGAGTCAAGAGGGTGAGGATGTGATCTAATGTAAGTCCAGCAGAGGTCAAATTTTTCATTGATAAAATAAGGAGGGACTGAGAAGACAGAATGGCTGCGACTTGAGAAAGGTCAAGCAATCATTGATGGGTTCAGGAGCAGGTTCAAGCTACAGACATAGTTTGGTCTACACAGCGCTGGCTAAACTATTAACCAGGAGAGGCAAGGGCTCTCCAATTTGTCCAGCTCTGTCTGTCTCTTATGCACACACATGCATACTTCTGATCTTCTAGGTGTGATGTCAGTATTGAGTGAGAACGTCATTTCCATTTTGCACACAGGTTCTAACAGCCAGTTGCTTCATGCATTCATGGGACTTGCCTGGCTCACAGGCATTAGATCTTACACTCTTGCCTAATTCCTTTTGAGAGGTTCTGCAACACATCTGTCCTCTTTACACCAACACACACACAAACACACACAGCTTTAGCTTTATGAATTTTCTTTCTCCTTCATGACATACTCTGAAACACCTAGTTGCCAAAAAACACAAAAACAGGGATCCTCTATTCCTGTCTCCCAGCCCCAGCACAGAGCTTGTAGTGAAACCAGCTTGAAAAACTTAGGGTGACCCAAGTGCTCATTGTAAGGAAAAAGCACCCTCTCTACTCAGAAGCTAATTGTGTGTGTGCACATACTGTGCATGTGTGTGCAAGAGGATAAGCCTACATATTTTTCCTTCTTAATATTTGAAAATATTCAGTTTATTGTAATGTGGAAGGTTATCTTTTGATAATTAAGATTCCTTTCCTAAAATGTTGTAGATAGGATACCTAACTGTAGTCATGATATGTTAGTTCTTATCAGTTTCAGTAGGAGGTGACTACAAAAGACCTGCATTTTAGAAATATAATGTAGAGGTATTCACAACAGTTTAACATGCTGAGCTTATTTAAAAGCTTAAATGTAATTGGATATACTCAATGAATTCTTTTTTTTTTTTTTTGCACTTTTACTTATATGAGAAATACAAGAAAAGGAAGCAAAATTAAGCTAAAAGACCAATATTAAAAAGAAGTCAAAACAGCACCATTTGGTACCCAAGACAGGAACAGCTGAACAGTCTATGCTTTCACCACCTAGTGAGCAATTGCTCAGAAAAAACAAGGCAGAAGAGCCTTCCATTCTCAAGTCAACAGAAGAGATCCCAATAGATTCAGCAATAGTGGACTTACAAAGGGAATGGGCGGGTGTGGAATTCAGTCACAGGATAAACAGGTCTTCATAAACTATCTCTAATGGTCTAGAGAGTAGCCTGCCTCCTGCCAAAGTTCAAACTGGAAATGCTGGAGTTTATCCACAGCAACCAGAGGAAATATTTTTCAACCAGACACTTGCATTTCATTATTGCCAAATCACACTGCTAATCAGTTAAGAAGATTGTTCTTTAAGGAAATGAATTATTCAGGGCCATTTAAAAAAAAACATAAATAATTAACATAAACTAAATGAAGTTGAGCACTTATTATGTCCCCAATTTTGTGTTAATTGCATTATTTTTTTCTCAATGATTCTGTGAGGCAAGTACTGGTATTATTTTGTTTCCACAGATGAGGAAACTGCAGTCTACACAGTTTTAGAAGGATATATGCCTAAAGAAAAGAATGTTTCCCTCCACAAAAATCATTCCTGAAGAAAAGAGGTAGCCTTATATTCATATCACTACAAAGTCTCTCAAATGATAGGGTATTCCATCACCAAGTGCCACTTGGGGAAGATGCAACATTTCTGAAGCTGAGGCAGAACAGTAAGAAGCTAGGAAAACTCCTTGGCAAATGGAATATGGAAACTGAAACAGAGAATTAAACAAGTAGTGTGCAGCCATCTAGTGAATCCTGTCTTCCCTAAACAAAGGATACTTAAGAGTCAATGGTTTGCACTTCTCCTCCCCAACAAAAGGGTAAACAGCTGAAATCACCCTACTCAGGGAGGTAAATAGCAGAAATCCAATTAGTGCCATTTGTGCCAACCACACCCAAGGACAAAGTTAAGGAAATATGTCTCATTTTGACACATCAGCATAAAGCAGATGAATATTCTATTGAGATCCTCTCCTAAGACCTCCCCTAAACTTGGAGCCTTTAAAACCCCTCAAAACGAAGGTCCCTACATGCACTCTCTTTCCCAGGAGCATGCCAGTGCCTTTCCCTTCCCCCACAGACATACATTTCCTAAACCCTCAGGGACCCCACACGACTCCAGACTCGACAAGGGAACAGTGGACAGCAGCAGCTCCTCCCAAGCTAACACCCTGACCCTGTCCTCAAGCCCCCTTTGCTCTGACTTCATGGTGAGCTCAGGCAGCCCAGCCTCAGCCCTCCTGTTGCTTCCAATATCCTAAACCCTTCCTTGCTCCACTGTCCCCAGCTTTATTAACATCCTCTAAAAATCACCAGGGCCCATGCTGTGAAATATTTCCTGCAATAAGTTAAGAACCACATGCTACCTGCTAGGCCTAGGCTGACCAGCTCAGGGCTGGGTACTCTTTCTGGTAACAAAGTGATCTCAACTCAATCAATCCTACATTTGGATGCTTTATAAGGGAAGTTGATACATTTGGTCAAAAAAGACACAAAGAATCTAGTATGTATTTCATCACACTTGCTATTAATACGACCTTTCAACTGCAAGCAACAATCACCATTATAAATAATCTTTTAAAATCATCTGAAAACAGTAAGAAGTTATACAGTAAAGTATATAAACATATATATGCAAAAAGAGTGAAAAAATTGTCACAATAATACAGAATGTGTATTTGTGACTTGGGTAAAAAAAAAAAAAATCCAGGAATGGGATCATAGAAAGATTTTTAAATTCTGTATTTAAAAAGTGAAAATGTCTTAAAACTGTATTAAGTGACTCAAAAATAGCTCTAAGTGATGAAAACAAAATTGATGTATGAAAAGAGTTCAAATAAAATAGTTTCAGGAAATGCTTCAGGAGAAAAAGGCAATATTTCAAAATTAATATATTGTTAGGATATACATTTTTAAAACCAGGAACATGTCCCTCCAGAGACATTTCCACCTTTTGGTCCCCTCCCCCTCCCCAGGAGGAGACCTGGATGGACCACACCCATGGGCTCCCTTGGTCTCTGGTTTGGGTTGGATTCAACCAACGGAAACCCAGCAGATCAGAATGGGAGCGGATCAGGGAAAGTGAGGTCAGAGCATTGATTCTTTAGTCTTGTTTCCTACAAAGTCACCTCAGCCAGGCTATGCCCCTCATGGGAGGTCACCCTTCTCTCACGACAGCCCCTCTCTCCAGGTTCCACAGGCGCTCCTTCCTGCCTTCCTATGGGCCCAGGGGTCACAGTGCTCTGCTGGCATTTACCCCAAGGTAACTGGGCTACCTTGTGGTTTTCCAACACCCAACTACACTTTATTAATGTTCTCCTTGTAAATAAACCTTGTTTGAGTATGCATGCTTCCCATTGGGATCCAAATACATTAAATAAGGAGTTGAATTAAATTAAATGTTAACATTACAATATTTAACATTAATAGTGCATATAATTATTTCTCTATATTACTGTGGATAAAAGGGGCCAAACACCGAACCTGACAAGCTTAGGGGAGGCCTGTATGGTGGCCTTACAATTCAGAGACCTAACGTAATCACATATGATAATCTGAACATAAAAAATTCCTAATTAAAAACAAGCCATGGTGGTAGTCACATCCTAGGCCAGTAGCTTCCTTGACAAAGCTCAGTGGTCACCCTAAGTGAGCCTGTCTACTTGTCTTTTTGTATCTAAGATAAGATACCTTTGAAATCTCAGAGTGATCTCCTTTTCCAGGTCCCTCAGGGCACACCCATGTACCAGAGCAGAGACAGCGGGACCCCGCATTGTTACTTTGTTCCCTGAATACCATCTCTATGTGCTGTAAATGTTTATTATTAACTATTCTGTACCCACCAATGTAAAACAAGTACAAGTCTCTCCATCTTTATCTAGCCTCAGAGATTTCCCCAACTTGCTTTCTTCCACCTCCCTAGTCTATCACCAATGGATTTCTCATAAGCCCCTATGTCTCCTCTTTTGATTCTAATATATAAAATAAGCTGCAAAATTGATGGGGGAGCTCTCAAGAGTTAAAAATGTTTTAGCTTAAAGTTACAGTTAATTAACTTAGTAATTAATACATGTGTAAAGCTAATGTTCCAGGAATTGGAGGCATGACCCACCCTGACTCCAGAGACCCATTAACAATTCAACCTTTGTGCCCCAGGAGGACTACAAGTGATCAAGATAGTACCTGAGCCATTGTGCTTCAGGGAGAGATGTCCACAGCGCAGGACACAGTGAAGAATTACCAGTCAACAGATGAAAGGATGCTAGAAAAATCATGGGATTGCAGTTTTTATCTGAATAACCTTTTCCCTGAATTCCAAACCCCTTACCCACACTTTTCTTCTCCTTATAAAAAAGGTCAGTTTGAAATGAGAGGTAAGACAGTCTTTAGGATACATAACCTGGTGTCTTCTCAGATTGCCAGCATCGGAATCAAGCACCCAGATTCAATCCTTGTCTCTCCTTAGGGTTCTGGTGGTGAGAAGCAGCAGAACGCAGACTTTTCTGGTTTCAAAACTATCATTCTCAGGAGTATTTGCTCTGTCCATTGAGATTTTGCTTCCTGGAACTGTCATCAGTTTGGCTCAAATAAACTCTAATAACACTTTTTTCTTAGGATAGATGTTCTTTTTTTGACATTACTAAAAAGTCATATGTTTAAGTAGAGCAGGTTTTAATTTTTATATCAGGAAAAATGAAAAGCTAAAATTTGTGCCCAACAGGGCTTTCTGACTTGTGAGCTCACTTATGCCTCTTAACTAACCATGAAATGGAAGGAAAGAAGAGAGGCTGCCGACAATTGGACAGTTGGATCGGATGAAAGAAGGTGTATTCCACTTCTGAAGGACTGTTGATGTTTTGAGTTTTTTAAATTATTATTAATACCAGCCTTGTTATTACATGCACAATCTGTTGAACACAAGAGGTTTGGCTATTACCCTTTATCAAAGTGTCAAAAGGTCAGGTTTTTAAATGAGCTAGACAATGTGACAGAACAGTGTTCCCATCCACAGAATTTGAAATTGATTGCAAATAAATCGCCTGTGAAGGCAAAGAGAGAAGCTGAGAGCTCTCCTAATGATGTGCATCTGTAGGCTACGCCTGGGGTTTAGCGGCATTTACATCACTATGAACTGCAATTACTGTTCCAGTGTTTCCGGCAGACGCAGAGACTGCATCTCAGCAGCAGGTTTCCTGCCTTGAATTTCTGCCAGGAGCCTGCGTCACAGGCCAGACAGCTGTAGCACATTAAACTGTACTCTTGCTATCTATCAACATGCTGAACAATGGCCCAAACCTCTACAAAACAAGTGGCTGATGCCTTTTCAAGAAACCCTCTAAAGTTAGACAGCGATTCATGAGCCTGCACAAAACTTCTAGGGTAATTTATACAGTAAAAGAAAAGCGAAGATACAGCTGAAATGATTTGTGTAGTCTCAACTTTATTTAAACTTCATGAATTTAGATGGTCTATGCTATAGACTAAATGTTTGTGTCCACCCAAAATGTATACGTTAAATCATAATCCTCAAATGTGATGGGATTTGGAAGTGGGGTCTTTGGAAGGTGATTAGCTCATGACTAGGATTAATTCTCTGAGAGGCCCTATAGAACTTCTCCACCTCTCCTCCCATGTGAGGACATGAAGAGAAGATGGCATGTATAAACCAGGAGGTGGCTCTTACCAGTCACCAGGCTGCTGGTGCCTTGACCTTGGACTTTCCAGTTGCCAGACTATAAAATATACTTCTGTTGTTTATAAGCCACCCAGTCTATGGTGTGTTTGTGGTAGCAACCTCAATGGACTAAGACAGAAGAAAAGTCAAAATATAATTGATTTATTTTAACATAAGATACATTTAAACATGAAGATAATTTTTATAAGTTTATTTGAGCCAAACAAATGACAACTCCTGAGAAGCAAAATCTCAATGGATTGAGAAAATGCTCCAGAGAATGGCTGTTCTGTACTTTATTTTGCACATTAGAATCAAAGGAGGAGGCATAAGGGATTACGTGAAACCCATTGTGGTAGGTTAGGGGCATGGAAGGGAGGAATCAGAGAAGGGGGAGCAAAGCTGAGAAACCTCTGGGATTAGATAAAAAGTAAAAGGAATAAACACGTACTTCTTTTACGTGTGTATAGGATAGTTAGCAGTTAACAATTAACACAATGACAATAACAATGAGGGGGTTTGTGGTCTCTGCTCTGACTGTTGTTCCCTGAGGGGTCCGGAAGTAAAGGAAATTACCCTAACATTCCAAAGGTCTGTTATTTTAGATGCAAAAAGACAATAGGCAGGCTCAGTTAAGGAAAGACTGATCTTTGTCAGGTAAGATACAGGCCTAGGACATGACTACCCGCTGTGACCTGCTTTTAGTTAGAAAATTTTAACGTCAGACCATCCCACACGGTTACTTTAGGTCTCTGAATCTGTAAGGCCTCCATGCTAGTCTCCCCTGAGCTTGTCATGTTTAGTATGTGGCCTCTTTTCATCCACACCGAGGTGGTATTTGATAGTCTGAGTTTCATTTAAACTTCATGGATTTAGATGGTCTAAATAGAAGTTAGTGTGCTGGAAGCTCAAAAAAGGGTGGGGTAGAGTGGTTGTTCTTAATTCTTAAGAGAAACTGAACCTGGTAGAACCAAGAGACATGGGTAGAAACAGTAATCTCACACATGTGTCCACTCTGCTTCCAACTTACTCTCCATCTTCCCTGCTGCGTCTGGAATCCAAGCCACCATCACTTCACAGAGAAAACTGTAAACTCTTCCTCACTTGTCTTCTGATTCTTGAATCTTTTACAATTTATTCTCTACAGAGCAACCATAGTGATCTTTTATAAATGTAGATTCAGGCATGATTTCCTGCTTTAAGCCATCCATTGATGTCTCACTTCCCCAACAATCACATCCAAGCTCCTCCCATGGCCAAATGCACAACATTCTCTGGCCCCTGCTATACTCTCCAGGTTCAGCTCCAAACATTCTCCTTAGCTTTTTCTACTCCAGCTGTTTTTTTCTTCTTCAGACATGCCTAGCTTGTCTCCTCCTCTGGGGCTTTACACAAACTTCTGCCTTTGTCTGAAATGCTCTTTTTCCAATTTTTTCCAAGGTTGGCTCTTTCAGATCTCAGCTCACCTATCACCTCCTGAAAGGCCATTCCTTACCATTTCTGTTTTATTTTGTTCATAGCACTTACTATTATTTAAAAATACATGCAGAAAAATAATCAGGGAATGCTACAAATAACTTTATACTCATAAATTCTACAGCTGAGATAAAATGGACCAATTGCTCTAAAACAACAAACTACCAAAACTCAATTAACATGAAATAAACAATCTGGATAGCACTATAACCATTAAAGAAATTGAATTTGTAATTAAAGAGCTTTCAATAAAGAAATCTCTAGTCCCAGATGGTTTTACTACAAATTCTACCAAACATTTAATAAATAATTAACTCCAACTTTACACAAGCTCTTCCAGAAAAGAGAAGAGGAAGGAACATTTTTCAGATCATTTTAAGAGCTCAGCATTATCCTGATACAAAGACATCAACAAGAAATAAAAACTGCAGACCAATATCTCTCATAAACTGAGTCATGATATCATCAATAAAGCATTAGCAAACTAAGTACAAAAATGTAGAAAAAGAATTATATACTATGAGTAAGTGTATGGCTGGTCATTACTTGATTAGTAGTCATGATCAAGCGCATACCTGGAATTTATTCCAGATATGCAAATTTGGTTTACCTTTCAATGTTTCATCAATATAACTAACCAGACAGAGAAACTAAACAAATAAAACCATATGATCATATCAATCATTGCAGAGGAAGCATTTGACAAGATCCAACTGTCATTGATGATTAGAAATGCTAATCAAAATAGGATTAAAGAGAAACTTCTTCAACTTGCTAAGAACATCTATAGTAATCAACATGGTATGACACAGGACAACAAACAGACAGCTAGATCAATGGAACAGAACAGAAACCCCCAAAACTGGCTGGCATCAGTCAAGTGAAACGATCTTTGACAAAGCAACAAAGGCAATTCAATAGAAAGAGGATAGCGTTTTCAGCAAATGATGCTGGAACAACTAGACACTCATATGCAAAATAAAAAAAAAAAAAGGACTTAAACACAGACCTTATAACTTTCAAAAAATTAAGTTAAAATGGCTCATAAACCTAAACATCAAATGAAAAACTATCATACTTCTAGACGATAACATAGGAGAAACTGTAGGTGACCATGGGTTTGGTGATGGCTTTTAGATGCCCACAACAAAAACATAACCCATGAAAGAAAAAAAGATAAGTTGAAATCCTGCTCTGTGAAAGATACTCTTAAGAAAACAGACATGCCACAGGAGAAAACATTTGCAAAATAATTATTTGATATAGAACTTGTATCCAGACTTATAAAGAACTCTTGAAATCCAACAATACAGAGAAAAAACACCCAATTAAAAACAGGCAGGACATTTCACCAAAGAAGATATCAGATGGCAAACATGCATGTGAAAAAATACTCAATATCAAATGTCATTAGAGAATTACAAATTAAAGTAACAATGAGATACCACTACAAACCTAATGGAGTGGTTAAAATCCAAAACACTGACAAGACCAAATTGCTGGTGAGGATGTGGAGCAACAGGAACTTTCACTCATTGATGGTAGGAATGCAAAATCGTACAGCCACTCTAGAAGACAGTTTGGTGGTTTCATAAAAGCTGAACCTAGTCTACCACATGATGAGGCACACCACATCAATACAAGGTGTCAATTGTAGGGAAAACTATGCACAGGGTGAAGGGGTATAAAGGAACTCTTTATACTATCTGGTCAGTTTTCTGTAAACTTAAAACTTCTCTCAAAAAATAAAGTCTATTAAGTTAAAAATTAATGGTAGAATCTTGGTGATTATATGGATGTTCACTGAAATTTTTCAACATTGCTGTATGCTTGAAACATTTTATAATAAAATATTGAGAGAAAAAACTTATGATCACACAAAACCTATATACAAATGTTCATAGTAGATTCATTCGTAACAGCCATAAACTGAAAAGAGCTTAGATATTTTTCAATGAGTAAATTCTTAGACAAACTGTCTCCATCTGCACTATGGAATATTAATTGGAAACAAAAAAAGACTGAACTATTGATACATAGAACAATTGAGATGAATCTGAAGGAAAGAATCCTGAGTGGATTCTGTTTTTATAACATTCTTGAAAACAAAATTATAGAAAAAGAGGAGAGATTACTGATTGCTGGGACCGAGGACAAGGTGGAAAGCAGGTGAATGCGGTTGGTTATAAAAGGACAACATGAGGGATGTGTGTGGTGATGAAACTGTACCTTGACTTTGGTGGTGGATACATGAGCCCACACATGTGATAAAATTGTATAGAATTAGACACCCACAAGTACAAGTAAAATGGAGAAATCTGAAAATGAGGCGGATTGTGTCAATGTCACCATCCTTATTATCATATACTATAGTTACCCAAGATGTTTGTACTGGGGAAACTAGGTAAAAGGTACATTGGGTCTCTGCATGATGTCTTACAACTGCTTGTGAAGCTACAATTATTCCAATAAAAGCTCAGTTAAAAAATAAATACATTATAATATTTGTTAATTTATTACTGTCTTTTTGCAGTAGAATGCAAGGACCATGTGCCCAGGAAGGCTGCCTCTCTTGTTCACTGCTATGCCCTCATCATGGTACCTGAGACATAGCAGGTGCTCAGTAAAAATGTGCTTAATAAATGACAACAATATGAAAGCACAAAATAACTGACATGATAGTGGTGTTATTCCAAACACTCATTCATTCAACAGAAGTTTTCTGAGCACAATTTAAGCACCAAACAGGGTACCAGATAATCAAGATGAAGCCAAGAAAAGTAGTTGTCTTCAAGGACTTTATAAGCAAAAGCATCAGCCAAGGAGTCTGGAAGAGGGACTGTCTGCTTAACCTTAAAGCATCTGTAGTGTCTCTTTTCGGGGAGAGAATAGGATACCCAGACATTTATTGATGTGGTCACTCCACGTTGGACAGCGATGGAGCTGCAATGCAGAATAGGAGATAAAGAAGGCCAGGTGCACCAGGAAGTGAGTTGGTAGCAGTGCGATGGCTGGATTCCGAAATGTCCTGCCTCTGAGAAGCCTGTCTGAATGGAGTAGAGACTACATTCACCAGTCTCTGTAGCCCCACTGTGTGCTCACCAGTTATGTGGCCTTGACCAAGCTACTCAGACCCCTGGAGCCACACATTTTGCAGTTTTTCTCAGCTATAAAATGGAATTAATAGCATTACCTCTGTGTATATGTAACTCATCAGAACCTCGCTCATAGTATTCTAATAGCTCTTAGACTTCAGGTTGTCAACAGGGATAAACTCAAATCTGGAGCTTCTGAAAAATATTCAGAAGGCATTTGAATCCAAATGCAGCCAGATTTCTACCTGGAGACTTAACTCTACTGCCATCAACTTGATTCTTCATTTGAAGGTGTCCAAAAAAAGGAGACAAGAGAGAGCCAGGAAAGCCAGACACCCCTCCCCATGTACTCCTTTAGTCTTTTGAGAAGACTAGCTATTTAGACTCCAACACTTACAACTTACCTTCTCACAAACACTTCTTATGGGATAGTGACAGAGGAGATGTCAAACTAGTTAGCCTAGTCAGAAAAGAGTCATCAAAGGGTTTATTGGAGGCCAGATTTAAAAAAAAAAAAAACAAAAAAACAGCAACAACCAAGAGACTTTTATTCTTAGAGTTTTAGGTTTACATAAAAATTGAACAGAAAATTTGAAAGCATTTCCTCTCCTAAGCCCCGTCCTCTATCACAAAACACATTTTCCCCCATTGTTAACATTTTGCTTTGGTGTAGACATTTGTTATAATTGATAAACTAATATTGACACATTATTATTCACTAAATCCCATAGATAACATTAGGATTCACTCTTTGTGTGATACATTCTATGGATTTTGTCAAATGCCTAATGTCACATGCACACCACGACAGCACTACACAGAATAGTTCCCTGCCTGAAATATCTCCTATGCTCCACCCATTCATCACTCCCTCCCTCCATCCGTCCAGAAGCCCTGGCAACCACTGATTTTACTTACAGTTTTGCCTTCTCTAGGATGTCGTATAGCTGAAATCACACAGTATGAAGCCTCTTCAGACTGGCTTCTTTCATTTACTAACATATATTTGAAGTTCCTCCATGTCTTTTGTGGCTTGATAGTTCATTTCTTTCTACTGCTGAATAATTCTCCATTGTGTTCAAGTACCACACGTTGTATATCCATTCACCTACTGAAGAACATCTTGGTCGCTTCCAGTTGGGCAATTATAAATAAAGCTGCTCTAAATGTTTATGAGTAGTTTTTTGTTTAGACATGTTTTTAATTATTTTGGGTAAATACCTGGCGGTACACTTGCTTAATCAGATGGTGGACTAGGTGTAGCTTTGTAAGAGACTGGCAAACTGTCTTCCCGAGTGGCTGTACCACCTTACACTCCCACCATCAATTAATCAGAGTTCCTGGTGCTCCACATCCTCACCAGCATTCCATATTGTCAGTATTTTGCATTGGAACCTTTCTAGTAGGTACCTCTTTATTTTCATTTGGCAATTTTCTAATGACATATGACCTTACGTCTCTTTCTATTTTCTACCTGCATATCTTGCTTGGCTAGGTATCTGTACAATTGTTAATTTTATTGTTTTTTCATTGCTGAGTTTTAAGAGTTCTTAATATGTATCTCGTATACAAATCCTTTATCAGATATGTTTTACAAATATTTTCCCCTACTCTATGTTTTGTCTTTTCATTATCTTAACAGTGTCTTTTGCAGAGCAGAGATTTAAATTTTTAAATTTTAATTGAAATCCATCTTACCAACTTTTTTCTTTCTTTGGATTTTATAGTTAAAATTTAAGATCACCTAGATTTCCTTTTGTGTGATCTTCTAGAAGTTATATAATTTGGCATTTTACATTTATGTGTCTAATAAATTGCTGGTTAAATTTTGTGAAAGGCATATGTTATTGTCTAGATTTATAGATTCCTATATTTTTGCATGTGGATGTCTAGCTGTTCCAGCACTATTTGCATAATAGACTATCTTTTGTCTATTGAACTGGCTTGAGGCTAGATTTTATAAATCAAGGTTATAAATAATGCATATTTATGACTACCCAAAGGTGATCACTGTTACCATTTCTTGTGTGTGTGTGTGTGTGTGTGTACGCACGCGCGCGCACGTTATATATTTGGGATCCTATTATGTATGATTTCACTAACCCTCAGTACTTACATGGTACAATTTCTGGTTTCATCCTAAAGCAGTGATTCATTGTTGTGGTAGATGGAAAATACTATGCGTATTCTCCTATGTCATTTTTGCTTACCCAAATATTATTAATTTTTTTCCAAGGAATTTTCTGTCATCATTTTTGTTACTGCATATTATTCCATGATGTATTTAACCATATTCTAATGATCACACATCTAGGTTGTTTATAATATTTCTGGTTGTTGCTAAAAGAGAAGTCATTAAGGACTTGACTATGGTCAGAAAAGTGGCCTTTAAAGAAGACTAGGAAATAGACAAAAGGGTGTGGCAAGAATAGCCCAGACAGAAGATAGAAGGTCAAGATAGTGAGGGCATATTAAAACCACTGAGATCAGAAGAAGCCCTCAAATGAACAGTTTTGCAAAGGTATTACCACTCCTTAACACCAGTTAAACCAGCCCTGGGGAAAATGGAAACCTCGAGGACCTCCAGGTGTGGTGGGTTCTATGGTCCCTGCCCTCCTTCACACCCACTTGCACTTTGTGTTCTTCTTCCATAGCACCAAACCCTACACATATAATCAGGGTCTCCCCCTGGACTCTGTGCCTCCAAGTACAGGGCTGCATATCTGTTGCCTTTATCTCCCAGTGCAGTGTGCATATTAGGGGCCCAGTCCCCTTTCCAGAATTAACTATCTTTCAATAGCAGGTTTTTCAAGCACCTTCTTGTGGAACTCATTTCAGCAGCTACAGGAGTCAAGGAAAATGCTCCTCTGCTGGAGGCTTGGTCAGGCGTGACTGCAACAGAGTATCAATTATCTGTCTGCCCAGGATTCAAAATTTGGGCAGTGATTTGTAAAAGCAACAGAAGCATTTCCCTCTGAGGACATCATTGCATTCTGAGTGCCACTGACAAAGTGGCTTCTAATCACCATCACCTTGCATGCACACACACACACACACACAGACACTTAAGACAGCTGCCTGAAAACTTCAGGCTAAACTCAGCAGAGGAGCTAATGAAAGGCAGCTATGACAATGGCTGTTACTATGTGTACCTAGTTTCTCTTGATTAAATCCTTTGTCACACCAGGCAAGCAGCATTCATCTCCCATCTGCGGGACTCTCCCTCATAGCACCCACATCCAAGCGATAAGCTCCCCACATGGGCCACGATCTACAGGCACCTAAAGTTAACTCTCTGTTTCAGGGAGCCAAAGCAAAGTCCAAATGGAGATCTTATAAGCACATGGATTTGCCTCTGCTCCTTGCTCCTGCCTGCACGAGGCTTTTACATGCGGGAAAGAAAAATGCATTAGCTGCTCTGAATTCCACAGCTAAACCACTTGCAATTATACACTCCTGCCCTCCTCATTAAAACACCTGTGAGCCAAAAATACTTTTATAGTACTTGACTGAAATGGCACAGATTATTCTAAGTAATAATAATAATAACATAACCCTGCTTAAACTCTAAGAATTTTTATGTGGTCCACCACCAGGTGTCACCAATTTCTCTACTGCTATAGACCATCTCTTCATTCTTAATAGAGTTTGTTTAAAAAAATCTTAGCACAACATTTCAGATTTTAAAAAATTCCCACTGCATTCAATGAGAATAAGAATATAAAAATGAATTAGATGGAAAAGAGAAAATTTAGTTGCTGATTTAATTCTAACACTACCTTAGCACTGGTGACTGCTATGAACATGAAAGGGATAATCTGATAGCAAATCAGAAATCTTCCCTTCAGCCTAAGCCGGCACTTGTTCTCTGACCTTCCCTTGAAATCCAAGTTTTTCTTGCTTTTCACGTTCAAAGACAATAACAGGCGGAGGAGGCAGCAGTAGGAACTCACTATTTGTCAAGTTTCTGAAAAATCTAACAAGAGATCTTAGAGTGTAACCAATGAGTAAACCAAGTCTGAAAACTTCCTTAAACTGAATTCAGCAAAGGAATTTCAGGTAAATTTAAGGATTAAAAAAACCCTGTTTTGAGAAAGCATGCATTCTAATCTGCTGTTTTTAGGATGCAGCTTATTACTCTAAGGCAGTGGTTCTCAGCCAGGGATGCCTTTGTCTCCCAGAAGATATTTCAGACCCATATCTGAAAACATTTTTGTTTGTCACGCTAGTGGTGCAGGAAGGTGCTACTGCCATCTGAGTAGAGACCATGGATGCTGTTAAACATCCTACAGTCCATGAAAGAGCCTCCACAACAAAAAATTGCATGGTGTCAAATGTCAACAGAGCCGACACTGATAATCCCTGCCTTGGATAATATAGATTCTAGAAAGAACCTTGGAGTCAGACAGCCTGAGTTCAAACCCTCGATGTATCACATAAGAGATGAGTGACTTTGGGAAAGTTATTAAACCTCTCTGTGCTTTGGCCTCTTATTTATAAAATAGTGATGATGAAATCTATATCTCAGGGAAATGAGAGAATAAAGTTGGGATATCATAAGGGCTCAATAAATGTTGGTCTCATTGTCATAATTATTATTAACTTTAAGACCTTAAGGTGTACACCCTTCTCTCTTCCTCCCTCCCTCCTTTCTTTCCCCAATTACATTGAGTGGATACTCTGACCAAAATCTGCGGATATGACGCGAGAAGTGACAGATATTCTTGACCCTTATGGAGTGTACACTCCAGTCTAAGATATAGTCAGTAAATGATCAGTTACTTCAGAATTGTAGCAAAGTGAGCTCTGCAAAGCCAAACAGTATAAAGGGGACCAAACCTGAGGTAAGGATGAGCAGCAGCCATCAGAGGAGACTTTCCTGAGGAAGAGACATCGAAGCTGAATATAAAGCATGAGTCAGAGTAGTGGGTAAAAACGGGTGTGGAGGAGAAAGCCAAGGTCTGGGAACCATGAGTCTGAGATTTCTGAGACAGGATGAGGCATGAGATTTCATAAAGTCCGACTAGAAAACTCATCTTCTTCTTGCCTTGTTCCCTAGGTCTTGTTTTGAAGCTCTTTATTCTAGATCTATGTGCTGGGCATGTTTTGAAAGGAAGCACACCATGGAGGGGACTGATGCCCAACCCTCAAGGTTGCCAACCAGCAAAAGGTAAATTCAAGATTCAGAGAGTACCTGCTTTTAATCTCATCAAAGTTTCCTGTTTGTCCCACATTAAAAGTATGTGCCAGGGTAGATACACTGGCTTCAGCTTCTCCCAACCTTCAGCTCTATCACACAGCCTGGATTGTAAAAGCTCTGCAGGTATTTGTTGATTTATTGCTAGAAGCCTGAGGGCCCAATTCCATTACTTCCAGCTGTGTGACTTTACAAAAGTCTCTTAACCACTCTGCGTTTCAATTTCCTCATAAAGAAAGGAGGAGAGTGCAGTACTGAGGGTTGCTGAGAAAAGATTCAGGCCCTATAAAGAAAATGTTGAAGTTCTCCAGGTAAATATATTTAACGGGTTTATATTTGAGCCCATAGCCCCTTCTAGAGTTGGTGCAAATATACATGAGCATGAACGAAGAAAAGTTTATAGAATGTTATCACTGCTATGTTGTTAGAGTTTGAAAACCAGAAAGAAAAGGGATAGAACAAGGCAATCATATCAGCAGGAGGAATTGGAGCAGAGATGATAGAATTATTGAAGAATTCTGAGAAATGTGCTTGCTCATGAGCATCCGATGAACTCTGTCATTTATCTAAAAGTCTTTCATTTCAGCTGCGTCAGAGGAATAGTGAAACGTTGGCCTTGAAATTGTCTTTAGAAATCTTTTAATCCTACGCTGGCAACAGGTTTCATTTGAACCTCTAAACTCTGTCCAGTTAGTGAGACTTTCCGAGTTGGTGTGTCGGGAAGACTCCTGAGGCTCATCCAGATTAGTGTGGTGACTGATAAGCAGCAGCTACGGAGGGAACAGTGTGGACCCAATGGTGGCTGTGACACATGTGCTGTGTATTTCTGATCCTCAGTTAGACCAATGCCATTCTCATGATGATGAAGGATCTGAGAGTTCAGTGACCTGTACAAGGTCTAGAGGACAATACAGTTGTCAGTATGCAAAACAGTTTCCTTCTGCATTATTATTAATTACTATATTAGTTCCCATAAGAACTACAAACCTACTTTTGCCCTCACCCCATATTAGTGGAATTCTATTACTGTCAATTTTTTCTCTGAATAGAAAGTTTTGTTTCAGAAGATTGTTTCTTCCTCATCTAGTGGGGCTACGCATCCCATGCCTCTGCGGGACAGTGGAATGTCAGTAGCCTGTGTGCCATCGTTGGGCTCCTGGGTCCAAACAGCAGCATCAACTGCAATCTATATGACCTTGCCTGTTACTTAATCTCGCTGTACAGATAAAATTTCCTTATCTGTAAAACGGAAATAGTGATAATAATAATTTCTTTATTTAAAAAAGCAGTAATTCTTTTGTAGGCCTCATGAAGAGCTTAAATGAATTAATACATGTAAAGTGTTAAACTGTGAATAGCATATAAAAACACTTTTAAGTGTTAACCATCTCCTCTTTCATCCCTAGTTTGGTTAGCACCTTTATTTAAGGATTGAAATGCACCCTGGAAGAGAAGTGGCCTCTCTCTTTCTGAGGTCTCCAGCTTGAAAAGTCACAAAAGTCTGGACCTGCTTGTGATCACTGTGGCTGTGCATGGTGAGACCCTTGTCTATCGATACAGGGAAAAAGAGCAAAAAGATGGCAACAAAGAGACAGATCCCAATGACATCATTTGAAACCCTGACTGCTGCCATACCTGGAGCAGGAATCTGAACTTCGATTTAAAGGTTGTTTGTTTGTTTGCTTGTTTTGTCTAATCCAGTTGGAATGAACCCTGATATTTCACAAGGGACTTTTAACTCCTATGTAGAGGCGTGTCCTTAAAGTCATGTGTTCCAGAAGAATGCACCCAAGGGACCTAGAGAAGACTGACCAGTTCAGTCAGTAAGGACTGACTGGGCCCCAGGACTGCTTTTCCATAAGGGGGACATTTGCTGGATGAAAGGCTCCAGAGGACTGAGAAGCACTTTGGAGCCCAGAAAGGGTCCCTGAGCTTCCTGACAACACCAGGCACAGCTGAGACAACATGTGCCAGATTACAAGATGCTCTCAGACCAGCCAGCTCACATTTACATTAACATAGTTGCAGGGACACGGAAAGCCCTGAGAAAAAGATGTTACATGTCCTCATGCATGCCACCTACCTGGTTTTAGGGGACTATGCTGTGGCTTTTACTTGTCTGCTCTAACACTCTAACAAGAGACAGGTAAGAGACGTGTTTGCTCAGCCAAGCAAGGACCACTTTCACGGGCAAAAGCCATAGGAGTCTGCACAGCTCATTTCTAGCAAGAAGCAGTCTGCTCTTGATCCTGAAAGTCGCCGAGTCCAATGAAGAAATCAGCCTCACCCTTCATCTAGCCTGTATTCTAAACAGCCAAGCTTAGTCGAGAAAGTTTGGACATTTCTGACAAAGGCAAATATGTTCATAGAGTAACCATATAATTTATTGTCCAAAGACATTTTAGTGAGTGGAAAGGGACACCAGCACCCAGAAGTGAACAGGACCGTCTTAAGATATGTGACCAGTTTCACTAGTCACTAGGGAGTGCCTTCCTCTCCTCAAAAAACATAACACATTACATTTTGGAGATTTGATTTGATTCAAGAAATTATTCTGATTAAGAACAGACTCATTTCATTTTCTCCATTCGTAATTACTGGGTCATGATGACTTGGGAAAGGTTAGCAGAACAGGTTGGTTAAAGGACTAGATTATTTTAGATACAGTAATCTATTTTACATGCTGGGTTCCAATCCTGACTGAACTTTGGGTGCCTCACCTCTCTGTGCCTGTTTCAGGACACCTGTTCACAGGACACCTGTGAAATGGGGCTAAGAAAACTAGCTCCCTCATTGGGTTGTTGTGATAATTGAATTATAATATAGGTTTAGTACAGAATTAGTGAGTGTCCATAGTAAACTCTCAATTATTACTACCTGTTTTTTTAAATATTTAATTAACCCTCAGTTGTGAAGTCCTCTGGAAATGGTTTGCTGAATAATAAAAATCTGTCAACTGTTTACTTGAACAGGCAGTGAATTTTCCTAGGTTCATTGATAATAGTTACTATTTTTCTGCTATCTAAGCACATGAGGACTGCCCCTGTTTTCAGAACTGGAATAGCTGAGATTACCTTCAGGCTGGATTTGATTTACAGATTGTATTCAAATCATTCAAATAAGAAATTTACTGTGCACTTGCTATAACATAGGTTTTTTGATAAATGTTGGTGATGTGGCAGTAAATTTGGGAAAATAGGTCTTGGCCTCTCCTGAACATTATAATAAATCAAAGATAGGAAAAAAATGAATTCAGCACTACTGCTCAACTATACAATACCCATGTTTAAACACAAGTCACTAACAAATGTGTCAAGTTTGTTTAATCATAGTAAAGTCAGACACCAGCTCGAGAAACTCAGGTCTTCAGAGGTCACGTGAGGCCTCCAGGCTGAAGCTCATTCTTCATGACCACAGTTCACCAGCTTCCCCGCTAAGCCCCCGAGCACTGCATTCTCCCTGGACAGCTGGCTACTATTCTTAGTCACCAGCAATTTTGCTGTTATGCTCATTCTCTTGTCCATTTTAAAAACACGTGATTGTGAGTCAAAGCCAGGGAGAATAGGCATATTAGTGGAACTGAAGCCTGAAGCTCTCAACCCAGTGATTAAACTCCTAGTTCACGTTGGTACATTTTTAATTCCTTCTTTTAAATATAGACCAGTTTTCATTTAATATGAAATGGGCTGACTCAGGCTAGTCATGCTAAATAGGTCACCTAATAATGGGGAAATGTGCAGCCTGAATAAAAGATTCTGGAAAGACCCAAAGAGGGATATGAGGGCTCTGATCTTCTAGAACCTGGTGATAAAGGGAAATAAGAAATTCTTATTCTGCTTATATCACACTTTTTCTGAAGGTGTGCCATATTTTTTATGGCTTAGCATTGAGCATCATGAATGATATAACTGGTCTTGCGAAAAAATATGAGATTTGTGGAATTTCTTAAAAGTAATGTTAAAAACCCAGTGATGGGACCGCTAGAATCTATTTTAGATTCAGCATATGTGATATTCCACATTTGAATGACATTTTACAGTTTATGCCTAATTGGTTTGTTAACAATATTTAGTTTGTCCCGCTTTTTCCATCTGTACTTCCCTGCTAGTCCTTTACACACACTGCTTTTTCTAAAGCAAATTTCTTGACATATTACATTCATACTGAAAAGTGCAAAACAGCTTTATAACTTTTTACACAGTAAACGCACTTATCTCCTCAGTTCCTAGATCAAGAAATGCAATAAGAAATACTTGTTTACTAGTCTCCTCTTGGACCCATGTAAATCGGTGTGTTCCTGCCATTTGTTTTCTTCAAAGCATCACCCATTCTCTGTGAACATTAACATACTGATGTAATGAGATAACCTGTGCATTCTTGTTACCTAGCCCCACTGATAACCTTTTTAATAAAAGCCTTTGGAAAAAGGGGTTGGGGGTTTCTCGACTAAGAGGAAAGTGCTCCTGCCCTTCTCCTGGCAGAGAAGTGTTTGCAATGACTTGTGTTTATTCCCCCTACCCTTGACACCCTTGGGATGGGCTCTGCGGGATTCAGAGCCCTGATCCCATATCAGCTGGTCCTGGATGGTAACCCTCAGATCCTGGAGTGCCTCGCTCCCGGAAACACGCTCTGTCCCCCCATGCGACAATGCACGTTATACATGGGTATAATGATTACATGACATGGGTATAATAATCGCATGTATAATGTTCACAAAACATGGGTGCACATTATACACAGCAAATTACAATAATTTTAGGTATTAACCAATTTCTCCTTTTATTCTCCCCATCTCATCCCCATTCAGGTGGGGGCACTGGGTCACCATTTATCCTGGGGCTGGATTCCTCAGAAATGGACCAATGAATAAAAATGTCAATTTCTCAGCTTCTCATTCCATCTCAAACAAAAGGCTGTGGAGACAAAATGAATCCCCTTTTATACCCCTAATTATCTCCGAGTCCCAGAGTATTCCCAGGGGTGAGTGGGAAGTGAAAGTTGGCTGAGGAGCAGAAATAGGTGCATGTACTCATACAGGGTCCTGTGGGGGGCGGCGCACAGGAGCCAAGTGTCAAATGTCAGGTGTGTGGGAAGTTTCCACTAAGAATAAGGGGAAGACTGAAGTTCACCTCAATGAATTATCTAAGCCAGGAGTCTACTGGGGACTAATCAGAACTGGCAGAACATCCAGTCTCCATCAGAGGTGCATCAGGTCTTACTAAATAAATTTACACTGAGTGTAGGAGGCCAGCAAAGGGTACGTCTGGTACCAAGAGAGAAACAGACATCCACTCCCTAAAGTGACCAGGTAGACACCTGAGTGATACCTCCCTGGGTGGAAAGGGGAAATAAATTACAGGTTCAATACCCTGTCAGGGCTCATGCAGGAGGAAACCAACTGATGTTTTCTGTCTTTCTTTCTCTCCCCCTTCCTCTCTAAAATCAATAAACATATCCTTAGAAGAGGATTAAGAAAATAAAAATAAAAATAAAATGTTCTTTCTTGTATACTCCAAGTTAGCAATGCTGAGAGTTCAAATGGGAAAATTCCTGGTATGAGTAAATGGCCATCACTATTACCTGGAAGATCTAATTACCATCCTGTCTCTTGTCACCCAAGAATTGAGTTGTAATTGCAGTGTCTGTCTGCCCTGCTACAAATAGTTTCCACCAATGCTGTACTAGCGGAGAATTTCTCAGCTTCTGACCTGCTGAAAAGGCTTTTTGGATATCAGGATATAAATGCAGACAACTAACCAGATGGCCTCATCAAAAAAAAAAAGAAAAGAAAAGAAAAATATATATATATATGAATGATTTGTACAAAGCATTCTTCACCATTATCAGCCTGAGTTAATATAACTGAGACATAAGAAAAAAATACCTTGAGAAATCAGAAATTCGCAAAGCAAATTTTTTGTCTTCATGGAAAGCCATGTGCTATTCCTTTGTAATATCTGTTGTGCTCTCTGAGGTCCACGGAGAACAGCCAGTCACCCATCACCATCTGGCCAAGCTAATTCTGGGTGGCTACAGCTGCAACCCAGTGTCTGCTAATCACAGCTTCAGGTTCTGCCCATACTAAATAGCTAGCTCAAGAGGCTGTCTGGCTAGCAGATCTCACTATGGCAGTCTTCCTCTTTCACAACACATCCAAATTTCAAAGCACCAAAGAGCACACTAATCATTCACAAACCTAAGACCATACAGGTCCTTTCTCTCCCCCTTTGGAATTTATACTGAACTTTCAGGACCCCTCACCTAAACTACATACCTCATCTGGACAGGACCTCTCACACTGGACTGTTACAGCCGTCCAGTAATTGGCCCTATTGTACTGATCTTCCATTCTACAATCTATCTATAATCTATCCAACGACAATTTCAGGTTAATCACCTGAAAGCCTACACATCAAGCTCCATCTCTTCCACGCTCACATGGGTCAGTCTCTAATATTACATTAGGCCCTTTCTTATTTCCTCTGAAGCCAGTTTTGAGCATTTGCCCTCAAGAGAAAGCACTGTTGATTTGACAGCTCTGTTGTTGCTTCAAAAGAAACAAATGTAAAAAGCCCTGCATTGACAAATGCCACAGTCACTCGGCTACTAGGGTTCTACTATTCTCAATGCTTTTGAAGTGATGAAATAGTTTTCCTACTTGGGCTTTTCCTGAATCTTCCCAGAGTCCTCCTCAGGGTTTAAGATCTTATCTCCCATTCCTATCTTTGCAGCAAGCTCTCACTGGATAATCTCCTATCCCTTAAGGGGAGGCTTATTTATGCAGGGGAAATGCCTTGTGGCAAAAATGACCTTTATATGACTGTAGCCTCTTCCATAAAATACCACTCTTAAGGAACTAATAAGTCTTAGGTGAGGATTTGTAAATCTCTTTGTATCTGTGTTCATTCATGACCCTGATGAGCTTCTCAAAGGGAGGGGAGATGTAGGGACTGAGTGAAAAAGACCTTGGCTTTAGGCCCACTCAGATCTAAGCTCCAACACTGAAAAGCTGAGTGATCATGGGCAAGTGCCTCGGTCTCTTGCAACTTTAGTTTTTCATTTGTAAAATGGGAGAAGGGCCACCTAACTCACAGAATCACTTCAAGGATTAAAGACCTAATGACCACTATATGTAAACCTTAGTAATACTCTTCAATAAACTTATATTTGCAGAGGCAGTACAGAATAGTGGTCAAGCACATAGGCTTTTGAGACCAGGCAGACGTGGATTCAATCTTTCTCTTAACCACTTCCAACTGTGTGACCTCAGGAGAGTGCTTCACCTCTCTGAGCCTGTTTCCTCATTTGTAAAGTGGAAATAATACCATTATCTGAAATCAATGCGTTAGAGAAAGAAAAGTGCCTAGCAGAGTCCATATGTGGCACTCAAACGTGTGTTTCCACTTCCTCTGTTTACACGTGTTCATATCTCCAGCAACTATACTGTACTTTACAAATGGTATGCCCAGGACAAACATTTGTGGGTGATCTTATGAAACCCTAGGCACCATAGGCAGGGAATAGCTGGGTATTTCTCCAGCCAGTATTGGGTCTCATACTACTTATTCTCCCACTGGGAAGACTTTCCTAACATTCTGGCCAAGCAGGGACATTGCAAGGCAACTTGGTCCTCACTGACTGTTTTAACAGCTTTAATTGAGTTAGTAACAACAGTGGATACCCTGGTGACAGGACAACTGTAAACACCCTAGGAAAATAGCCACAACTTCAGCCTTCACAGAGCTAAAAAATGCTAATTCCCTACCAGCCAGCCTGACATGCTGCTTTGTAGCTCCCCCTTCAAGGGAAATTTCAGAGGGCTCACTGGGAAATTTCTAATATGGGTGCGAAGAAGACTTCAGTTGATTTTATTCAAGGGGATTTTGCTTTGTGTTCAGATTGGCTACTCACTTGGATGGGTGTGTGGAAGAATAAGCACTTACTGTGAGCTAAGCGATAAACTGGCTAGTTGGACCACAGAGAAATAAAGCACAGTCCTCATTTTTAAGGTACTAGCAAACTTGCAGGGGATTTGCACATACATACCCTCATCCTCCTGGGGCTCAAAATTAATTTCTCCTTTATACTGTGCCCACATAGAGCCTGACTTTCATAACTTTTAAAATAGTAATCACATTAGTTTATTCCAAAAATAGAAACAGGGTCTTAAAGGAAATATTTGATCCTCACAATTCTCAACAAAGCAAGAATAGGAGAGAATAAACACATTTCCCTCTTTTAACTTTTCTCCAGGACTCACATTTTCTACAATTAAATATGTTTTACTTTTATACTAAGACAAAAAAAGAAAACACGTTAATGTATTTAAAGGTCAGAATGGCCTAACTGTTCTGAAGTCATATTTTATCAAAATAAAAATGCTGTGATAAAATATTGGTATTTTCTCAAAATAAGTCCCAAAATATGTAAGTTTTTAAAAAAATATTTGAAAGAAGTATCTAGGGGAGCATGGTATAAGCCTCAAAATTGCAGCCTAAGTAATTAGGTCATTCTGGGCTACGAATCCAATCCACTTCTAGCATGTTTATCAAGCAATGCTCTTTGTTCTCTCTGACTTTTCTGTAATACATATTTTCTAGCACTGTTAATGCTTCTGGCTTTCAAAATTAATAGATTGATTTAATCAGTGGAGAGGGAAAGAGAACGGATTTTGGATTATAATTACATTTTTTTTTGAAATGGCAGAAGTTTCAGGAAAACTAAGTACTACAGCTCCATTTTACAGAGGACTGAGAACAATATCACAGAATATAACAAAAAACATTAAAATTTGTATCTGTCTCTCAAAGTTACAACATTTCCATGAGGAAAGTCAGTAAACAAATTAGGATTCACAGTTCTTGAAAAGCATGGATGGGCTGTTGGGGCCTAAAATTTCTGTTACACCAGTCAGTTAATAATCACTCATTCACTCACTCAGTCATTCACTAGCTATCCCCTAGCTTATTGCTACATGCCAGGCAATTTTCTAAATTCTGTGGACACAGAGTGGGGAGCTATATCTGGTCCCTGCCTTTCTGGTCCCGTGGTACAGAGCTATAGATTAAATTCTTGGATCTCAATGTTCTCTATATTATTTTATTTTTAATAAGGTGCACCTTTATTACAGTGCTCTACTAGAAAATTGAATATAGGTTTCTTTAGCTTAGTCTGCAAATAGCCACTAAAAGAAACAAGAATATTTTTAGAAGAAATGATGGCCATACAATGAGATTCTTTTCCTTCTATTTTTACCTTGACATCCTTTTAGAAGAACTAAGTTTAGTTGTGCTGACTTCCCATTGATTCATTAACTCCACTCTAACAATTTACTATCAAGAAATAATTTTAAAATGTGCATAGAGATGTAGACCTAAAGATATTTACTTTAGCATTATTTATAAGATAGCAAAAGTGAAAATACAACCTAATATCTCTGTAATTAGAAGCTGATTAAATAAACTATGATACAACAATATGTTGTAGGACTATGCCATTAACAAAAGTAACCTTTTAGTAGAATTTCTAATGAAATAGAAATTTTTTCACAATATGATGTGAAAAGAGGTTTTAAAACAGTATATATAGCATAATTTTAATTACATAGGATATATATACACAGTATATTCTAAAAACAGGCATTTCCAACAGGCATTACAGTTATGAGTTATGTTTATTTCCTTTTTGTTTTCCTATATTTTCCAAATTTTAACAGAGATGATCATTTTGGTAATCAAGAAAAAAAGCTGTCTTTTGAATTAAAAATTATGCCAATTTGTTTTCTATAATAAAATTATTTCAGTAAAAGCTAAAAATTTTTAAAAGGAGATGCAAATGACTTAACGACTTAACATTTTTGTAATTCTTCAACTTAAATGTTAGACACCACCCCATCAGTAATTGACAACTATGAGTATTGCATTGCTGTGTGCTAGTGGAACCATGTAAAAAATGTAAATTATGTATTCCTTCTTTATTCAGCAACTGAATTATATGACAGAGATTATTTTGGACATTTTGTGAGTAATGTGTTTTTCAAAAACATTTTTTATTATCAATTTCAATAGACTGGAAAATAAAAATTCTAAAGATAGTAACAGAAATAATATGGCCTTACACAATTAAGTAATTTTTCCCAAACCACAAAATCATGTATCTGTAGAAATGTGATATTTATGACCTCTTGTAATAGGCTGCCACAGGTCTTAACTCTGCAGATCTTTATTCAGTCATCAGAATTTTCCACTGTTGTATCATAATCATAAAATAAGGGAAATTTCATAAGAAAATTATTCCAGCCCTGACTGGTGTGGCTCAGTTGGTTGGGCATCATCCTGCAAAGCAAAAGGTCAGCAGTTCAATTCCTGGTCAGGGCACATGCCTGGGTTGCAAGTTTGGTCCCTGGTGAGGGTGCTTACGAGAGGCAACCAATTAATGTTTCTCTGGCACATCAGTGATTACTCTCCTTCTCTTTCTCCCATCCTTCCTCTTCTATGAAAATAAATAAATAAAGTCTTTAAAAAAAAGAAAGAAAGAAAATTCTTCCACACTGATTTTTTAACACACTAATAAGGAAAAGGACTAAATTCATATAACAAATTAATATGTTTATTCATATCTTATTTTTCATGTGAATCTGTATGTGACAATCACTGGCTATGAGTCAACAGCACACACTGTTCAAAAAGGCCCAGAATAAAATTATGAAGACTTTGAAGCAATACCACGAACTTTAATCTCCAAACATTTGCAAGGTTGGCCCAGATAAAGCATCAAGCCATCTTATCTTCAATTGAAATGGTTTCCCAAGTTAGGAAGGTATTTATTTATTCATTCATTCTTTTATTTAATCAATAAATGAGAACAGTATTTGGTACTCTGCTGGGTCCTGAGGATACTTTAGAGATTAAAACAGAGTTTCTGCTTTTATAAAGTTTCTAAATTTGTGAGAAACAAACAATGGACAGACCAAAAATTGAATAATGTCAATTGTTATCAGTGCTAGTAAAGATAGAATGGTGCTGATGTAGAATCAAGGTGAAGAAACACCAGAGCCTGTAGAGAAGCACTTGTAAAGGAAGGATGTCTAAATGGAGATCTGAAAGATAAGAAGTAGCCAGGCTTGGGAAGAGTGGAGGAAAGAATATTCCAGGAACAAGGACAACAGCAAAAGTCTAGGACAGGAAAGAGGTTGGTCTGTTCAAAGAACTCAAATGAGGCTAGTGGTCCTGGAGTAGGTTGAGCTTCAGGGAGCTCAGCACCACAGAGCTGGATGGGGCCATATCACTCTGGGAGATACAGGGATCCAGGATACAGATGGACAGATCATGAGCAGGACAAGGAACATCCTTCATCATATAAGGAAGGAAAAGTGAAGGACATGCATGAATACAGGAAAGTTATATTAGCATGTTTGGCCAGAGGAAGCTGAAGAAAATGGCTTCTCTGGAAGCAGAAAATGAGTGTATCTGCTTAGAGGGAGGAGAGAGATGGATGCAGCTGTGGCCCAATTTGTGAGAGCTCCTCTGAAGAACAGGAGAGGGAGAGAGAGAGAGAGAAAAAGGCAGTAGACAAAGAAAACAGAGAGATTGAGGGGCAACAGCTAGGTCCCAGATGGTAGAAGGCTGCAAATTTATAGTTTTAATAAAGACAAATGACATGTTTGGCCAGCAGGTTACAGAACAGCAAGTATAGTCAATCTTGTTTATGTAATATGCATATATCTTTAGGTATATAGGCAAAGAAAATGCTAGAAGAAATTTCATCAACATGCCAAACACTACCTACATGTGGGTGATTCTGACATATTTTTTATTGTTTTAAATTACTTACTATGATGTATTTCATCATTTGATTCATTTCATATTTGCACAGCATTGGAATTAATTATATTGCCAATGGGGGAATTTAGAGAATTATGGAATTCTAGATCTGAAAGGGACTATCTTGTCCCACTTTCTTTTAAAGAGGAGGAAAGTGAGGCCCAGTTTACTGGAAGGTTTTCTTTAAAATCTTGTAAGGATTTAACTGCAGAAATGGGGGCATCCCAGACCTCTAACTCTTACTCAAGGGTCTCTCCTATAATAAGTTCAGATAAAGTATGAAATTTAAAATAATGCATATTTTAAATTTCATACTTTATCTGAACTTTTGGAAGGGGAAAGTCAAGGAACATATAGCAAGGACTCATGGACAAAACCAAAGGGGAAGAGCTGAGGGAGGGAAGGAGGGAGGGGGCAAGGGAAAGTGGTGGGGGGTTGGCAGAGACAAATGTATTTGAAAAAATAAATTAAAATTAAATTAAAAATAAAATAAAATAAAATAAGATGCATAGAAGACTGTCTTTACCCTGGACTTTGAAGTTATTTTTTAGATAAGGATATATCCTGTTTGATGACCATATTTCAAAGTATACATATATGTATCTGTGTCTATATTTGTACAGATATATGTACACCCATACACACATACAACTTTAAATCTAGGTTGCATTTTCTACATTACCTACTTTTTTCTTAGAGACATCTTTCTGCAGATGCCACATTGGGCACAGCCACAGAGAAGTCAATCAGGTAAATTCTTCATCACCATCATCCCCACCTTCAGTTAGTGATTGTCGAAAGCACAGATAAAATTTCTTAAACTGACAACTAAGATTCATAAAATATAATTACATCTCATTTCTTTTTAATAGTGAGATGTTAAGGGGAAAAGCAGAAGTTAATTTAAAACACAAAGAAAGTAAAGAGATTTTTAAATAAGACAGCAACAAAAACACTACTACCTTCTCTTGGCTTCTATTCACTTGTGCACATTCGATTTTACACATCTGATTTTTGAAAGAATGTGGGAAGGACACCTGTATAAATGATATTTATGTGTATTCTGGATTGCCTTGCGCTAACTAGGCAAGAGAGTGCAGGGAAGAGCTCATGAGTATCCCCTCTTAACAAGCTGGTCTGAACACATTTAACTAAAAGCATCCAAAGCAAGATACTCTCATGATCTAAGCACATCACATGGACCCCTTTCTGCTTTATCTGGTGGAAACCAGCCCTCCGGACACTCATGCCATGTGGTTCAGGGAGGGCTCCACTGTTTGCTCTGAAAGCTGGAACACAGGCATAAGCCAGCCAGCACTCCACAGTGGCCTCAGGATTGGCTCAGCGTTCAGCACGTGACCTCATGAGAGCCATTGGGCCGGCGTGAACTGTTCGCTGAACCCTTAAGACCGAGCGGAATTGTTTCCACTGATTTTGCATCTGAGAAGACACAGGCTAGGGCTGCGTGGCCATCATGGTGACGTGAACTGAGTATGGCATTTGGGAATGGAGCTGATGCAGGTGAGAGCAGAGTTGAGAGACAGAGACAAAAATTATGAGGATTCCATTTTTGAAAGTCAAATAATTCAACCTAATCAATTTTGATGACCATGAGTTAGACATCTGATCTGAAGCCAATTATAACCCTGGGTTTGGTCACATAAATAATGAATTCCCTTTTTTATAAGCAGGGTTGCAACTTACTTTTCTTAACTGCACAAAATAGTGATTCCATCTTCCTCCTCAAGGCTGAGGTCTTTCTTCTGTGACAGAGCCAAGCAACTAAGAGACTGAGAAGGAAGAGAGAGATGAGACTGTCTCCATCTCAACTACTCCAAGGGAAAAAGACTCTATGGGGCAGTTGAGGAGAGGGAGGTGGGGGCGTGTGCCGACTTGAAAGTAGAGAGCAGGATGGGGTGGGGAGGAGCACCTCCCTAAACCCAGCTGGACAGTGGGTCTCTACTTGAGAAAACATTCATCTAGCAGAGAAGGCCTAAGGGCTGGGAGTGGGAACATATAACAGGGTTTTAAGATAGCCTTTTACCATGCGAATGCCATCTCAGACAGAAAACCAGAAGAAGCAGCTCTCAGGCAGATGAAGGCCACACACAGGCCACACACACTGTATGAGGGTCTAGCAGACCAAAGCCCTTGTGGTTCGCAGGAAAGAACATTGTAAAGAAGAGAGCAGCACTGAGAAAGGTCTGGAGGGAAATCTACAGAGAGTTGTCCTTGAATATTTAGCAGAGTACAAGCCAGTGCAAGCATGTGAGGAGGCTGTCTGTGGCCCAGGAGGGGACCACCTGAAAGGTTAGGGGAAAAGTACCTGATTTTCATATAGGATGAGAATCGTGCCTGAGTCCACCAGATGGAGAGGAAAACCTATAATTCACAAGCATTATGTAGAAGACTCAGAAAGGTCTTGCTTCAGAGTGGGATGTAATTAGCTCTAAACTAAATCCCAACCTAACAAGCCCTAAAAGCAAGATCTCAAAAGATGAAACTGTTTCCAAGCAACTTCATTGATTCCTAGAATAAGGCTCTATAATATTCATAGAAATATTTAAAAAATCAACCATCAAACAAGGTAAAATTCACAAATTTCTGGTATCTTATCAAAGATTACATGCAAACAGATAGGAAAATACAAAACACAATAGGGAAAAAAATTAATTGACATTTATTTAGAAGTGACACCTGGAATTACCAGACAAGGACATTAAAACAGTTATAAGTGCATTACAGACTTTAAAGAAATTAAGTATAGACATGCAAAAAAAATTTTAAAGACCCTAACTGAATTTCAGGTATGAAAATTGCAATGTCTGAAATAAGTATTTAATAGGAATAATGGCAGATTAAATTTGTAAATATTGGTGAACTTGAAGACATAGCAACAGAAGCTGTACAAATGAAATATGAATGGAATAAAAGAATTTTTAAAATGAACAGAGCATCGATCATCTGTGGGACCACGTCAAAAGGCCTAACATAAGAACTGGAGTCCCCAGAGGAAGTCAGAACAGGACAAGAAAAAAATTGAAGAACAATGGTTAAAATTTTTGCAAATTTGATGAAAACTATGGGTTTAAGATGCTTACTAAATCCCCAAGTGCAGTGTACCTGAAGTAAAATACACCAAAGTACATCACAATTAAATTGCTCAAAACACATGATAAAGAGAAAATATTAAATGCAGCTAGGGAAAAAAGACATTATATAAGAGAAATGAAGGTAAGAATTATAAAAAACCTCGTGTTAGAAGAAAAGCAAGCGAAGGGAGTGTGGAGTAGCATCTTTAAAATATTAAAAGCAAAACCCCACACAACCTACAAAATTTCATATCCAGCAAATATATCTTTCAGAAACAAAGGTGACATAAAGACTTTTTCAGAGGGGTTGAGCAAAAGAGAAAAAAGAAAAAAGAAAAACTCATAGACACAAGACAACAGTGTGGTGATTGCCAAAGGGAGAGGGAAGATAGAAGAGGTTGTGGGGGGATAAATAGTGATGGAAGGAGACTTGACTTGGGGCACAGAGCACACAATACATTGTACAGACGATGTGTTGTAGAATCATGAACCTGAAACGTGTATAATTTTGTTAACCAGTGGCACTCCAATAAATTCAATAAAAAGGAAAAAATGACAACAACCAACACACATACACAAAGACTTTTTCAGACATAACAAAGCTGAAAACACTGACATATGAAAACATTAACATGTACCCCTAAAAAATGTCAAAGAAAGTCTTTCAAACAAGAAGAGAAATGATACCAGATGGAAATGTGGATCTGTGTCCAGGAATGAGGAGTATTGGAAATGGTAATTAGATGATTCATTACATGTCCATTATATTTAACTAAGGTATAAAAAATAAAATATGTGTAGGTAAATATAATTTACTTAAGGGAATATTTATTGAACGTTTGCTACGTTTGATATTTTTCTATTCTGAGAATACCAGCATTGATTAGATATATTCTCTGTCCTAGAATGTCTTCCAGACTATGATGAGATGAAACCACAATGAAATTTCTAGTAACTTCAGGAAAAACAAAGACAAAAAAAAATTCTTCTTTATCTCTTAAGTGCCAAAGCAAAATGAAGAATTTAGTTCTACTATTTTCGTATTTAATGGATACTAAGGCCCTCTTTCTTCCTTTTCATTAATATTTCCTAATATTATTGAAGGTAATCTTCTTTTCCTTTTTGTCCTTCAAAGTCCTTTACTTTGGCAAAAACTCTTATTCATTATTTTCTTCTAACTTGAGCAAGATTAAAAGCCATGAGCTGTGTACTTCTCAAGTCTGATATCAGATTTCTATTAGTCCTTTAATACCAACTGCAATTAGACCAGAATCAATGTTTTTTGTCTTGAAAGTGAAGTTTCTAACTAGGCTTCCCCCTAGGAATCTTATCCACACAGGATTTCTCACTTCATCTCAATGCGTGATCTCTTTTAAGACAACTTAATATGTGAAAATCAAATGTATAGAACTTGTAAATTGAAGGCTGATTATCTGCATTAGAAAAGATTTCCAAGAATTCCTTCAACTTAAAAAAAAAGATTATTTGACAAAAAGGCTAAGATGAAGACTAGGCAGGGAATGGAAAGACCACTGCCAACTTCTAATTAAAGGGTGAGAGAGGAGGAGGAGGCATTTTAGAAATGATAACGGCAGTCAATGAGAAAATGTGAATGTATTGGTTCACAACCTCTGCAGAAACAAACATATAGAAGGAATAAAGGAACATCAAGTAAACCTAGAGTTTTGATAATATATTAATCATTTTTGAAGTGATTTTTCAAGGATAAAATTGGTTTTGATAGAAACCTTTTTCTTGTACTTTTTAAAAAACTTTTTATTTTTAAATTATGTTTATTCTATTACAGTTGTCTCAATTTTTCCCCCTTTGCCCACCTCCACCTATCTCACCGTGCCCCGCTCTCCCACAGTCAATTCCCATTCTGTTGTCCATGTCCATGGATCATTCATACATGTTCTTTGTTTAGTCCCTTTTCTTTCTTTCACCATTTTCCTCCTTCCCCATCCCCCTCTGGTCACTTTCAGTCTGCTCCATGTTTCCTTGCCTGTGGTTTATTTTGTTTCTTAGTTTATTTTGTTGAATAGATTCCACTTATAGGTGAGACCATACGGTATTTGTCTTTCACCGACTGGCTTATTGCACTTAGCGTAATATTCTCCAGTTCCATCCATGATGTCGCAAAATATAGGAGTTCCTTCTTTCTTTCCTTTTTTTAAATGCAGATTAATTTTTTTATTTATTTTTTAAATGTTAAGAACCATTACAAAATATTAAAAAATTTAAATCCATTATAAAGTCTCAGCAATTAAAACATGACACCAGCACATAAATAATAAAGTAAATCAACGAAATAAAATGAGCATTCTAGAAACAAATGTATATATCTGTCTAACAATGTAATATATGATTAAACTGATATTTCAAATAAATGAGGAAATAAAGGCTTATTCAACAAATAAGGTGCATGGACCACTATTAATTGAAATAAAACAAATACAAAGCCTTATTTCATACATTATACAAAAAATATTCAGGTGAGTTAAAAATCAATATGTAAAATCTAAGGAGTTTTCAGAGAAAATACAAAATTATATTTTTCTTACCCTGAAGTAACATATTCAAACCAAGAATCTATAAAGTAAAATATTGACAATATGCCTATATTAAACATTTAAGACTATATCATAATATACATATTAAAAAAGTTAAAGGACAAGTAATAAAATAAGAAAGTATTTGCAACACATCTAAAAAAGGCTTAATAGCTTTTATTTTTTTTAGGGCAAAAATTCTACAAACATTCAATCAAAAAATGGATAAAGAATACCAAAAAGTCATTTAAAGCTTTTTTAAAAAAATAGAAATAGGCAAGACATATACAAAAACAAGTTCAGTTTCAACAGATAATGAAGTAACAATTAAAATAACACATCATTGTCACAATCAGATTAATAAGTATTAAAAATATTGGTAACATCAAGTATTGGTGACTGTGAAAGGAACTGGGTATTCATAGACTCTTTTTCTTCATCTTCTTAAGCAGACCCTTTATCATATTTTGCAATGCTGGTTTGGTGGAGAGGTATTCTTTTAGCCTTCTTTTGTCAGGGAAACAAACCCCTTATTTTGCTTTCCGTTTTAATTGAGAGCCTTGCTGGGTAGAGCAGTCTTGGTTGCAGGCCTTTGCTTTTCATTACTTGGAATGTTTCCTGCCACTCCCTTCTGGCTTGCCATGTTTTTGCTGAGAAGTTGGCTGCTAGCTGTATCGGGGCCCCCTTGTATATTACTACCTCTTTCTCCCTTGCTGCCTTTAGAATTCTCTGTCTTTGATATTTTCCATTTTAATGATGATGTGTCTTGGAGTGGGCCTCATTGAGTTCCTCTTGAATGGGACACTATGCTTCCTAGACTTGTGTGACTTTTTCTCTCCTCCAATTAGGGAAGTTTTCCATCATTACTTTTTCAAACAGGTTCTCCATTCCTTCCTCATCCTCTTCTCCTTCTGGTATCCCTATTATATGGATATTATTACGTTTCAGGTTGTTCTGCATTTCCCTAAATGCCTCTTCATTCTTTTTGAGTCTTTTTTGATTTTCTTGCTCTTCCTGGGAACATTTTTCTACCTTATCCTCCAGCTCGCTGATTCGATTCTCTGCTTCATCTAGCCTGCTTTTGATTCCTTCTACTGTGTTCTTCAATTCAGAAATTGTATTATTCATTTCCTCTTGTCTCTTATTGATAGTTTCTATGTCCTTTTTCATGCTGATATAGTTTGCAGTAAGTTCCTCATAGTTTCCCGGTAGTTTTTGGTAATTCTCTCTGAGCTCACTGAGCTCATTGAGCTTTCTTAGAGTTGTTGTTTTAAACTTAATGTCTGATAGTTTACCTGCCTCTATTTCATTTAGTTTTCTTTCTGGGGATTCCTCCTTTCCCTTCAAATGGGGCATATTTCTTTGTCTTCCCATTATTTGTGAGACTCTTCTCTTTTGCTTCTGCTTCTTAAGCTGATTTGTCTTGATTTGCTGACTTTGTGGTGTGAACTTCTATGGTAGGAGACCACTGATTTTTTCTTTTGGATCTGCCTCTGATGATGTCAGATGTTGACCCTGTCTGACCTTAGGCAGTCTGTTGGAGACTTTCAGGAATATTCTGTCTGTGACTGTCTCCTTAACCTGTTAATCTAGTCACTCTACAATCAGCAGGTGGGCTTAGAGACCCCACAGGGTGGGGAAGAGTCCCTCCTGGGGATAATGTTATTGGGTCCTCTCAAGCTCCTGCCACTCAGGGGAGTGGTCTGCCTGAGCCAGATGGCTGCTGCTGTATAACGGAGGAGTCCCGCCAGCTACTCTCCATTCTCTCCCCAAAGCCTCCTTCCCCAGTCTCTCCTCAGGTGTCTCTAGCCCACTCTGCCCCCACCTTTGCCGAAGCCCAGGGTAAGTGGCTACAAATAAAAATTTATGTGTTGGCCCTTTAAAAGACTCTTTGTGTCTCCAGCTGCCCATATCCGTCAGAGAGCAACCTTGCCTCTTTTCACAGCTGGCTGCTATCTGTGTACTTTCTGGTCTCTGGTGCTGTAGGCTGGGGGTTCCCACTTATGGTTTAGACCCTACTCTTCTCCGGGGGATCCAACTGGCCATTCCGATATCCTTCTGGTGTTGCCGCCCGTGGGTGCCCTGTCTGCTTTCTCAAGTCTCTACTGCAGTCCTTACCAATTAGGTTGTGCTAAAGCTGATTCTTTTGTCTGTCCGAGTTTATAAGGCTCCTCTCTCTCTATCATTCAGTTGTTTGTTCCAGGTGATTTCTCCACAATTTAGTTTTAATTCCAGATTGGTCCTAGGAGGAGGTTAGTGTGACTTCCACTCACTCTTCCACCATCATGATTCTCCAGAAACCTATTCTTTAAGAAGGTGGTACGAGTGGTGGGGAACATAATACAGTATTTGTAAACCTGAGATTGGTGGTCAGGCTGCCTGGGTTTGGAGCCGGGCCCTTTCATGAAATGGGTGTGTGACCCTGGTGAGCCACTTAACCTCAGAGCCTCTATCTCTTTCTCTATAGAGTGGAAACAATAGAAATGTCTCATTCTTTGTATTATTGGAAAAACTGAGTTGGATAATACAGTACAACACTGGATAAAGCACAAGATGACTTTAAGTTCACACATGCAGAAAGGAGCATACTGAGAAACCTCGCTAAGAGACATGCTTCACTTAGCACACAGCCTAGTACAGACTAAGTGTTCAATATATGACAACTATAATTATTATTGTCAGACACTCCCTCCAGTTTTTGCCTTCAGCATGGTGAATGTAAATTTTATCATTTAGAAGCACAAATACAGTAAAAATAATAACCATTGAAAAGGAACAAGGGAATGAATTTACCTTCCTCAAATCTAAACCAAGTTGACATCAAAGTCATGATTAAAATCACCTGCCTCCTAAGTGCAGCCTTCCATTTGTATGAAAGCCACCTGAAATTGGGCAAAGAAAACCTACTGTAATTCTTTCCAAAGTTGAAAGAGGGAGAGCTTTTCTTTGCATTCCGAATCCATAAGTAAGCATATTGAGTTTACTACAACTTGATCTTTATCATTATAATAAACTCTTTGGCAAATTTTAATGGGCCATCTACAAACTAATTTTATATTGTTTTTAATCATTGGTAAAAATGATAGAAGATGTTGGGCTAGGTAAGTGAAAGTCCCTGGGAACCTGTCAGTCTGCTCTGTCAGTGAGGAACTAACAGTTGTCAGAAAAGAAGTCATCTGCCTTAGTGGAGTGTCCTACTTATAATGGAAGCCTATTTAGTGTTTCAGTAAGGAATACAAGACTGCCTTAAATTCACACACACTGAAAGGGAACATATTGAGAAACCTTGGTAAAGAGAGGTTCTTTCTCCCTTCCCCCAAAGGCTTGCTCCTCAGGACTGCATCAAGCTGCACCTGAACATGAATTGACACCTCAAATCAAGGAGCCTGGCATTCATCTACGAGATGAATAATGACAGCAGTCCTTGCCTCCAGGATAAAGAGGTACAAACATTACTCTTATAAGATGCTATAAAAAAAAGTGTGTCTTTGAGAATCCAAAGGATCTTAGAATAATGGAGAGAAATATGAAAAGTTGTCTGGGATGGAGAAGAGGCATGTGAACTGGGCCTTCAATGTTGGGTTAGATATTGGTAGGTGGAGATGCAGAAATTGGGGTGAAGAGGTCATCCCAGCAGCAGTGGCTGTCACAAGCAAATGCTAAACAACCAATCATCCCAGTGTATGCAGAACTGCAGGATTTCCCAAGACACAAGCTTCAGTGTTAGAACTGGGGAAGTACATGACCAACCAGGTGAGTTGTCATTGTAGGATATGCAAGTCAGAATGGAGCTAGTTCTGAGAATAACAGCTCAAGTTTGACAAAGGTAGGGTTTATGAAAGGTGGTACATGGGTGGGTGACCTATATCTTATACACCCAGTTTGCAGGTTAAAAAATAAGATGCCCAGTCCCTGCCACTGATTTGCAAAAATCAGAATTTCTGGTGGTGAGGCCTAGCTGTATGTGTTTTAAACAAGTTCTCAAGGTGATTATCAATCTCAATATAAATGGAAAAGGGGTAGAAAACATAGGATTTGTGTAAGGAAAAAAATCTTAAAACACAAATCTCTCATATACTCACTACTTAAATATTCAATAAGCTTTCAATTATCTAGAGTATAAGGGATAAGCTCTTTTCTGGCTGTATAGCAAGTTAGAGTAAAAATTAGCCACTTTAAACAGCAAACATTTATGACCTTACATCACTTCTTAGAGTTAGGAACCCGGGAGAGCTTAGTAGGATGACTCTTGCTCAGGGAGTCTCATAAGATTGCAGTTGAACTGTCATCTAGGTCTATAGTCATCATAGGAGATGGGGAATACACTTTCAAGGTCATTCATTAGCTTGTTTGATGGCCTCATTTCCTCACTGACTGTTGGTTGGAGGCTTCAATTTTCATGGGCCTCATCACTGGGCAGACCAATTCAGATAATGTAGGAGGGGACTGCATACAAATGTGACTACCATGAGGTGGGGGGTCATCGGGGACTATATTGGAGGTTAACCAGTAATACATGTCATTCCCAAGTTGTACCTGTTATACCTACCTAGAAACTGAGGCAGGGTAATGTGGCAGGGTAATGTGGTAATGTGGACCAGCACTGAAATCAAGATCTCTCTAACCCTGAACTTAAAATCTTTTAAGCACCATACTAGTCTTCACAAAAAACAACTAATAAAATTATCATATGAAACCATATTTACTGGGACACTTATTTTTCTTACCACCAAATAATACAATTATACATTTATTACTACATTTAATATTAATTAAAATTCATTAACAAAATTAAATAACATAGATTTAACTTCCCGAAAGGCCAATTCTCATTATAAATCCTTTGCTTTTATTCCAGTGAGATACACATGATGTTTTTTATGAAAAAAAAAGGAATAAAAAGACTGTGATACTTATAGTCCCAAGAAGAAGAAAATGTTGAGTATTTTTCATGTGTCATTCATGGTTCTCACTTGTGATATTTTTAAATCATAGAACTCAAAACGGGAGGCTCTGAGAGAAGGACAAAATCTTCTAAAGAGAAATGAAAAGTTGTAGCATGCCCTATAACTTAGAGGATCAATGTCCTTGGAAGTTATGCCAAATCTCCGGCCTCCTCTTCACTTTGCTCTTGGCAATTCTAATATTGTTTAAAGAGAAAAACTATATCCAGATGACCAATAATTTAAAATTTTTTACGCACACACATACATGCACACACACACCTTTTTTTACTCACCTGATTCTCAAGGTGATTAAAGTTCTTCCTGTTTTGAAGCTGACTGGTATCCATAATGCCTTTCTCTCTCCCCTTAGTTCCCAAATGCTTTTCCCATAAGAGTACCCACTGGCAGAGAAGGATCTGGCAATAGCCATGTACAACACAATATAAAACTAACCCAACTGTTATTTTTTCCAAGAAAATTTGCCATTTAAATGTTATCATTAACTGCAGATGAACAGCTTTTTTGCACAATTCCAGAATAAGAAAGGAGCAAAGAAAAGGCAAAAGCACTCATTGTAGAATACATGTACTGTTTCAAAGTAAAGTTGGAGCAGATTTGTATGCTGCATCAATTGGACGGTCCTTGGCAACAAGACATTTTTGCTCCTCATGCCCAGGATTACACACTGGAAAGGTTTCATTAATTCCATGGGACCCCATTGAGCCATGAACCCAATGACCCTTAACCCTCAAAGTAGATTGTGATGAACAGTGTCTACAGGAAACTCAGTTTTCTCTAGGCAAAAACTCATAAAGGACCATTCTGATTTATAGGAGAAGGCAAAGTAACACCAAACAATGATGTAGCTTCTTTAAAAACCTCATCAGAAATTTCTAGCAGAGTCTTAAAAAAGTCATTTTTGTGAAATGACAATAAGTTTTTAAAATGGGGGAATAGAAGAAACTAAAGTCTATATTCATTTTTTATAATTCTTCATAGTAGCTATCTTGTACTGAATACTTACTGAGAGTCAACCTTCTAAGTATTTTTACATGCATTGTAAAATTTCATGATTGCTTTTCCCAACACCATTTTTTGAAAAAATTATCTTTAGTCCACTGTATGTGTTTGCTTCCTCTATCGAATATTAATTAACTATAAAAGTGTGGGTTTATTTCTGGGCTCTCTATTCTGTTCCATTGCACTATGTGTTTGATTTTATGCTAGTACCATGCTGTTTTGATTATGGTCTTATAGTACAGTGTGATATTAGGTAACATGTTTCCTCCAACTTTGTTCTTCTCTCTCAGGATCATTGTTGCTATGCAGGGCCTTTTGTTGTCCCACATACCATATTTTGCAGAGACTAATGCACTCGTGTGTATAGTGCACACCTACATTTTTGGCCCAAACTTTCAAGATAGAAACCTTTCGTTTTAATTTTTAATTCAATTTTTTATTTATTTATATTTAGAAACAAAAATGACTAATATATTCCAGGGTATTATTTTGCATAGGGGTATTGTTATTTTCTAGAGTTACATTTTTAATGCATAAGCATAAATAAAAGAATTAAAAATATGTTTATAGATACTGAATTAGTACTACCCATGTATAATGGACATCTTTATTTTTCTCTCAAAAATTTGGGCAAAAAAGTGTGCACTAGACATGGCAAAATATGGTAAATTTTTGAAATATTTGTTTTAGTTCTATGAAATACATCACTGGAATCTTGATAGGAATTGCACTGAATCTATACATTACTTTGTGTAGTATGGGCATTTTAATGATGTTAATTGTTCCTATCCATGAACACAGTATATGCTTCCACTTATTTGTATCTTCTTCAATTTCTTTCTTCAGTGTCTTATAATTTTCCAAGTACAGGTTTTTTATATCCTTGGTCAGATTTATTCCTAGGCACTTTAATCTTTTTGTAGCAATTGTGAATGGGATTGTTTTCTTAATTTCCCTTTCTGTTAGTTTGCTATAGGCATATAAGGATGCAACTAATTTGTGGATATTAACTTTGTATCCTCCTACTTTGCTGAATTCATTTGTTAGTTCTATTAGTTTCTTGGTGGAACTTTTTGGGTTCTCTATCATGTTATCTGAAAATAATGACAGTTTTACTTCTTCCTTTCCAATTTGGTTACCTTTTATTTTTTCTTGTCTGATGGCTGTGGCTAGGACATCCAGTCCTATGTTGCCTAAGATAGGTGAAAGCAGATATCACTGTCTTGTCCCTGATCTTAAGGGGACCACTTTTCATTTTTGCCTATTGAGTATGATGCTGGCAGTGTGTCTGTCATATATGGCCTTTATTATGTTTAGGTATGTTTCCTCTAATCCCACTTTGCTGAGAGTTTTTATCCTAAATGGCTGCTGGATTTTATCAAATGCTTTTTCTGCATCTATTGATATGATCATGTGGTTTTTATCCTTCATTTCGTTTATGTGGTCAATCACATTTATTGATTTGTGAATGTTGTATCAATCTTGCATTCCTGGAATAAATCCCACTTGATCACGGTGTATGATCTTTTTGATGCATTGCTGTATTTGATTTGCTTATATTTTGTTGAGGATTTTAGTGTCAATATTCATCAGTTATATTGACTTAATAGTTTTCTTTCTTTGTAATATCTTTTTCTGGTTTTGGAATTACTGTTAGCCTCATAAAATGAGTTTGGGAGGCTTCCTTCCTCTTGAATTTTATGAAATAGTCTGAGGAGAAGTGTTACTTATTCTTGGAATATTTGGTAAAATTCACCTGTGAAGCCTTCTGGCCCAGAGCTTTTGTTTGTTGGGAGCTCTTTTTATTACTGCTTCAATTTCAGTAGGTGTAACCTGTCTATTCAGATTCTCTGATTAGCCTTTATTTGATTTTGGAAGAGTGTATGTTTCAAAGAATTTATCCATTTCATCCAGGTTGTCCAGTTTCTTTATATGGAGTTTTCTTAATATTTTCTTAAAATCCTTTGTATTTCTTTGGTGTCAGTTGTTATTTCTCCTCTTTCATTTCAGATTTTATTTATTTGGGTCCATTCTCTTTTTTCTTGATGAGTCTGGCTAAAGGTTTCTCAATCTCGTTCATCTTTTCAAAGAACCAGATCTTGGATTCATTGGTCTTTTTAATTGTTTTTTATTTTAACTCTATTTCATTTATTTCTGCTCTGGTCTTTATTATTTCCTTCCTCCTACTCACTTTGGGCTTTGTTTGTTGTTCTTCCTTTAAAGTTCTTTTAAGTGTAAAGTTAAATTGTTTATTTGCACTTTTTCTTGCTTTTTGATATAGGCCTGAAATGCTATGAATTTCCCGCTTAGGATGCTTTCCCAGTGTCCCACAGATTACGGATCGTTGTGTCCTCACTTTCATCTGCTTCAAGGTATCTTTTGGTTTCTTCCTTGATCTCACTGCTGACCCATTCATTGTTTAATAACATGTTATTTAGTTTCCATGTCCTTGTGTATTTTTCTTGTAATTGATTTCTAGTTTCATAGCATGGTGGTCAGAGAAAATGTTTGATATGATTTCAATCTTCTTAAATTTATTGAGACTTGTTTTGTGTCCTAACCAGTGATATACCCTAGAAAATGTTCCATGTATACTTAAAAAGTATGTATATTCCGCTGCTTTGGGATGAAATGCTCTGAAGATATCAATTAAATCCATTTGATCTAGTGTGTGGTTTAAGGCTGCTGTCTCCTGTTGACCTTCTGTCTGGAAGATCCATACATTGAACTCAATGGGGTGCTAAAATCCCCGACTATAACTGTATTTCTGTAGTTAATCCCTTTATGTCCATTGAGATTTACTCCACATATTTAGGTGCTCCTATGTTGGGTGCATAAATATTTACTAGGGTTATATCCTCTTTTTGGATTGTTCCCTCTATATTATGTAGTGTCCCTCTTTGTCTCGTACTCTAGCCTTGGTTTTAAAGTCTATTTTGACAGATATAAGTGCTGCTACCCAGCTTTTTATTTCCTTTCCATTTGTGAAACTACACCACCTTCTTCCACCACACACAAGAATGAATTCAAAATGGATTAAAGGCTTAAATATTAGATCTGAAACCATAAAAATCATAGAAGAAAACAGTCAGCAACATCTCAGATATTGCCCATAGCAATATTTTATCGGATATATCTCCCCAGCAAGAGAAACAAAAGAAAAAATAAATAAATGAGACTGCGTCAAACTAAAAATTTTTGGCATGGCAAAGAAAATCATCAACAAAATAAAAACACAACTCACAGAATGGGAGAACATATTTGCTGATACATCTTATAAGGGGTAAATATCCAAAATTTATAAAGAACTTACAAAACTCAACACCAAAAAAACCAAGAACCCAATTTAAAAAATGGGCAAAGGACCTGAATAGACACTTACTCAAAGTGGACATACAAATGGCCAAGAGACATAGGAAAAGATGCTCAACATCACTAATCATCAGAGAAATGAAAATTAAAACCACAATGAGATAGCATCTCACACCTATCAGAATGGCTCTCATCAATAAATTATCAAACAACAACTGCTGGTGAGGTTGTGGAGAAAGGGGATCACTTTTGCACTGTTGGTGGAAATTCAGATTGGTGTAGCCACTGTGGAAAGCAGTATGGAGAGACCTCAAAAAATTAAGAATGGATCTGCCTTTCGACCCAGGGATCCCACTTCTGATAGTATATCCAAAGAAACTCAAAACACCAATTTAAAAGAACTTAAATACCTCTATGTCCATTGCAGCATTATTTACAATTGCCAAGATATGGAAGCAGCCCAAGTGTCCATCAGTAGATGAGTAGATAAAATAACTATGGGACATTTACACAGTGGAATACTACCAGCCATAAAAAAGAAGAAAAGTTTACCCTTTGCAACAGCAGGGATGGGCCGGGAGAAAACTATGCTAAGTGAAATAAGCCAGTCAGAGAAGGACAGATACCATATGATTTCACTCATATGTAGAATCTAATGAACAAACTGAACTAACACGGAAAATGGGGACAGACTCATAGATGGAGAGCAGGATCACAGCTATGGGAACAGGGAGGTTAGGGGGTATAAGGATTTAGCAAAAAGGAAAATGGACTCATGGACATGGACAACAGCATGGTGACTGCTGGGAAGAGGGAAGTCTAAGGGGACTAAATGGTAATGGGAAAAAACACAATAAAATAAATTAAATTAATAAGTAAAAATAAATACATAAAATTTCATGATCTCAAAACATGTATGAACTAGTATATCTATCGCCACTTTATAGGTAAAATTTAAAAACTGTTCCACACTCAAAGTAATTGATCTCAAACTTTGACATGAATCTGTCTGATCCCATAGGATAAATTACGTTCTGTGCATAAAATGAGTTACTGTTTATTAGGCATGTTCACACACATGACTCATATACAATTTGCTCTCTTATATCTGGAAAATGTGCTGTGCAGGTATTAATGTGTTTATTTTGTATCTGGATGCCCTGAAGCTCATACACGGAAGTGGCTTGCCTAGGATCTCAACAGGTAGTAAGTGGCAGAATCAGGACCCAGATCAAGGTCTTTTGATGATTAACCTCAGACCTCTGTCTTAGCACATAGGAAGCCATAAAAATAGCAGTGATGGGTACATGTGACAAGGTTATTTTCAGCATTTTTTTCTGAGTTCATAATTATAGAAAAGATTATTTCCAAAATCATTATTTCTACACTAATGCTTTCAAATTTTTGTAATAATGATCTTCACCTCTGAAAATATACATATATATATACAATGGAATTCTTTATTTTACTTACTGTTAATTTCTAAATTTATTATGACAATCCATTGCATTTGTATGTAGAAATAAAGATCATTTTTATTTTCTTTATTTTTAATTATATTTTATTGATTATGTTATTGTAACTGTCCTAATGTTCCACCTTTGCCCTCCTCCACCCAGCACCCTCACTCCATCAAGCAATCCTCATACCATTATTCATGTCCATGGGTCTTGCATAGGTTCTTTGGCTACTCCATTTCCTATACTGTACTTTATATCCCCATGGCTATTCTGTAACTACCTATTTATACTTCTTAATCCCCTCACCTCTTCACCCATTCCCCCACCACCCCTGCACCTGGTAATCATCAAAATGCTCTCTGTATCCATGATTCTGTGCCTGTTCTTATTTGCTTAGTTTGTTTTTTTTTTTAGATTCAACTGTTGATAGGTTGAATTGGCATGTTTCAACCTATCAACAGGTTGAATAACATGTTTATTGGCATGTTATTGTTCATAGTTATGATCTTTTTTTTCTTAAATATGTCCCTTTAACATTTCATATAATAATGGTTTGGTGATGATGAACTCCTTTAGTTTTCTTGTTTGGCAAGGTCTTTATCTGCCCTTCAATTCTAAATGACATTTTTGCTGCATAGAGCAATCTTGGCTGTAGGTCCCTGCTTTTCATGACTGTAAATATTTCTTGTCAGTCCCTTCTAGCCTGTAAAACTTCTTTTGAGAAATCACTTGACAGACTTATGGGAACTCCCCGGTAGATAACTAACTTCTTTTCTCTTGCTGCTTTTAAAATTCTCTCCTTATGTTTGACCTTTGGCATTTTAATTATGATGTGTCTGAGAGTGGGGCTCTTTGCATCCATCTTGTTTGGGATTCTCTGTGCTTCCTGACCTTGTGTGTCTATTTCCTTCATCAAATTAGGGAAGTTTTCTTTCATTATTTTTCCAATTAGATTTCCAATTTCCTGTTCTTTCTTTTCTCCTTCTGTCACCCCTATGGTGTGAATGTTGGAATGCTTAAAGTTGTCCCAGAGGCTGCTTACATTATCCTCATTTTTTTTTATTCTTTTTTCTTCTTGTTTTTTGCTTTCCTATCTTCCAAATCATTGATTTGATTTTGTGCTTCATCTGCTCTACTGTTGTTTCCCTGTAAATTGTTCTTTAGTTTAATAAGTGTATCTTTTGTTTCTGACTGGATCTATTTTATGCTGTTGAGGTCCTCACTAAGTTCCTTGAGCATCCTCATAACCAGTGCTTTGCACTCTGCATCTGAAAGATTGCTTATCTCCATTTCATTTAGCTCTGTTTCTGGAGTTTTGATCTGTTCTTTCATTTGGACCATGGTTCTTTGTCTCCTCATTTTGGCAGCCTCCCTGGGTTTGTTTCTATGTATTTGATAAAGCTGTTATGACTCCATGTCTTGGTAGCATGGCCTAATGTAGTAGATGTATCATGTAGGGTCCAGTGGCACAGCCTCACCTATCACCCAAGCTGGGTACTCTAGGTCTGCCCTTCATGTGGGCTGAGTACACCCTCCTCTTGTAACTGAGCCTTGATCGCTCTTCACAGGTCAATGGGAGGGATGTACCTGGGCCTGACAGCTGTAAGGACTGGCTGTGACCACTAACCACTAACCTCCACCCTTCTGTGCAGGGGCAAGGTGATGGTGCCCTGACATGATCTGTAGCTGTCCACTGGGTGCACAGGCTCTGGGATTTGTCCTGTGGTACAGGCCAAGGTCAGCCCCTACCTGTGTTTTGCCCGGGGCCACACTACCTGAGTTATAAAGCAATCTGGGATGGTTGCTACTTGTGCTGGGTTTGGAGATTCCCAGGCAAAGCCAAATTCTGAATCTAGGCTGATTTCTGCTACTGCTGGGCCTGGAGCCACTTAGCAAGAGGTATGGGGTCTGCGGCTCACTGAGACCATTTGGTGCTTATTTGAGAAGATTTAGGAAGTTGTGAAACAGGAGCCAAGAGCAGCCATTCATATGGAAAAGCAGCTGTGGTGGGCCTAAAAGTTGAGTGGGATGGAATCTCAGGGATCTCCATGGTGGGGCAAACACTGTTAGACAGGTTGATGGAGACTCAGATATGTCACCAGCCTGCCGTTTCTGTGGCTCTGTGTGGTGAGGATTCAGAAAAAGAACAATGGCTTCTGCCTGCCTCTCTGTCTGGGAGAAAGCTGTCCCCCAGCTCTCACCTGATGTCTGACACTTCAGTTTCTCTCTGTATACCATCTGTGCCTTTCAAGCTGCTATTTTGGTGCTGGAGCTCAGAGAGAGTGAGTGAGTAAGTCCATGCGTGGGTTCTTTAAGAGGAACTGCTTGAGACTCCAGAAGTTTCTTCCAGTGACTCAATTCCCACTGGGTTTTGCAGCGAGAGGTTAAGGGGACTTATCTTCCTGACACTGGACATAATGGTATTTCCAAAACTCAGCTTCTTAATCTATAAAATAACAGCAACCTTACACGTAGTGAGGAAGAGACATAAAGTCTGCCACGTATTGTCTAGCATGAATCAAATGCTCAAACAATTTCCCCTTCCTACTTATCTGTTTGAATGATAACAGGAATAGGTTCCTGCTGGAATGCCTAGTTATACTGGGAAACAGCAGCCTAATTCACCAGGACAGAAAGGGAAACCATGAACCTCCCAAAACAGTGGAAGAAATTTATTTTATGAAAGTTTAAATAAGTGAAGGAATAATCTGGGAGTCTGAGATGGTTCTAGAAGGATGAGTAACATTTTAACAGGGGATAAAATGATTAAACAAGAGATGTTGAAGAATAATGGCATTCCAGATGGGAAAATGACTAATTCATTTATTCATACATCCATGCATCTAGGAAATACTTCGGTGCCTGCCTTGAACACGTGCCACTGTACATAGTGCAATTGTAGAGGTGATGTTGGCAGACAAGTTTATCCTCGTGGAGAATACATTTCAGTAAAGCTTGTGGTAATATTCAATATTAAAGTGAAATCAATTCATTAGACAACAGGTGAGCAATTGAATCTTTCTGGGCTGCTGAAGACAAGATGGAAACATTATAAAATCCAGAAGTGTCAAGATAAGACACAAATTAATGTCATGAGCATCCACCTGTTAGTTACTGCTAAGTTTCTACAGAAACTTTTCTAAAGTAGTTCAACTCTCCTCATTAAATCATATGTACTTAAACACAGACCTGCTATATAGTACACTTAGAAAAACTGTATAAATTACAATATGTCATTTTCAGAAGATTCATATCACAGCCTCAGAACAGAAAGTCATTTACTTTGGTGAAGTAATACTGCAGGAAATTTTAATTATTCATACACTTCAGTATAAAAATAAATATCCCCAAATAGTGAAGGTTGGTATATGCATCAAATACAGTATGAAGTGATAAACAATGCCCTCCACCCATTTCTTCCATTCAAATCCAGCTTTAAAAAATAGCTAAATCCTTGTAGTGAAGATTTTCTAAATTTTGTTCTATGGCTTAAGCTGTCTTCTAAGTTAGCCAAGAGTTACAAACATATGTCTTTTTTAAGTATAAATATTTTTAAATAACTGCTCAAAATTCACAACACCCTCTGAGGGCCCACTGAGCAATTTCATACCTAAAGTTCACCCAAAGCATTATCTAAATATCCAGATTTATTTATACAACTTGCCACAGTAACACTACTGAAAAGAAAGGATATATGTACAAAAGACTGTATCTACAGATTAATGATGGGTAATAAAGGAAAGACTAGTATTCCCATTTTTTCCAAAGAAGGAGCTGAGGCTCAGAAAGAGACCTGTTTAAGGTCACATGGGGGAACAAAGATTCAAGCCTGGATTTTTATATCCAGTTCTCTTTTCAATAAATAATATTGCACTGCATTTAATAGAACTATTTCACAGAAAGAGCATCCTCTCCACAGCTTCCTTTTCCAATGTGCTTTGTGCAAAATAAGGTCTAACTACAGTAGCATCCCTATCTTTGATCAGGTTTCCTAGAGACAGAGCCTGAGACAGAGATTCAGATGCTCTAGATTCATTGGGTAGTGCTCTCCGGGAAACAACAGAGAAAGAGTGAGCAAGGAAAGGAAGCAAAGATATGGTGTCAGCTAGAGGCTAGCTTCAGCCTGATGCCACCAGGTACACCAAAGTGTGAATTGTACCAGCAGTGGTCCCACCTTGAGGCAAAGGAAACAGCCTTGTGTGCCTAGTATTAGACTGTTACAGGCTGGAGGCCTCCCCTGGGACAGAGCATAGGTTTCTGGGTGAGGTGGTTTGCATGCAGTTAAATGCAATTTTCTGGAGAAGATACAGCTCTGACCTGTTAAGAACCAACATTCACAAAAGCTGAGGAAAAGGAGAGGGCTGTGCACTGGCCTGGTAAAGGGGGTCTGAGCAGGGGACCAACAGAGTCCACCAGAATTGCTTTATATTTAAAGAGTATCTGAAGCTTTGCACCAGGCTGGTAAATACCAACAACACGTTACACTTTCTTAACTAAAGCATTTGAGTCAGCAGTTCCATGTTTATACTAACTTAGAATGGAGATAGATAGATGATGATAGATAGATAGATAGATAGATAGATAGATAAATGTGATGTACTTCCTAGAATTCACACTTATCGATCAGAACAGAAGCAGATTTTTAAAAGTGATTCTGAATAACAAAGTGCCAAAGTACAGTTTGCAAGGCATCATTTGAAGGCAAGTCGTATTTCCTCCTTCCCCCTCTCCACATTTCTGTACCCCTACCAGCTCTTCTGTGAAGAGTTCTTCTGAAACTGTCAAGGAAACTTGGAACAATTATCAAAAACATATCCAAATCACTCTTGAGTACCACACATGAAAAACGTATCCCAACTCTGCAATCAAGGGCACTCATCATTTGCTGCTAATTTTAATACCAAACATCTCTAATGATTAATGAATTCAATGATGCTATGTTCAAAACACGGTAATGCCTCATCCTGCTGTACAGGAGATAGAATGAAGATTAGTATCCTTGGTGTCTAAATGACTGTCACCACCCACAGAGCCTCCTCATTTGGGCTAGTTTCTCAATTTTTGTGAAACTACTGCCACCACTGTCCTGGGAGTTTTATTCAGCATTGATTACCATTTGTCTGGGACTCTGATTTCTTATAAACTTTGTATTTTCTCATACTTGAAAAGTTACTATCAGTGAAGTAGAGATAGCAACCATTTTCTCCCCACCCATTGCTCTTTCTAGGAGAACCTCCCTGCCCCCAACATTAGCTAGCCTCTGTATACTGTGTGGGCCTGCTACTCTCTCTAAATATGGCAACAGAACCCAACCTGAACCATTCTACCGGCAGAACTGAGCCAGCCATTCCCTTTCTGGAGAACCTGTGGCAGAGTGTGGGACACTTGAACTGTGAAGTTAGAATCAGGCTTGGGGCAGATATTGTCTTGTTTGAATACAAAAAAAGCAGAGCAAAATATTTACAGTAAAAGCCAGTTTGAATGAGTTACTGTTACTTACAACCAAATGATTTCCACTTATTGATACATTGAAGCATCAGATGGATTCTTTTATTTATTTGTTTGTTTGTTTATTTATTTATTTATTTATTTATTTATTTTTAAAATACATTTGTCTCTGCCTCCCCCCACCACTTTCCCTTGTCCCCTCCCTCCTTCCCTCCCTCAGCTCTTCCCCTTTGGTTTTGTCCATGAGTCCTTGCTATATGATTCTTTTAAAAAAAGTAAGATTGGTCAAAGCAAAGTGGAGAATGTAACAACTATTTTAAGAAAACCTATTGTGTGCCTATGCCAGAGACTGGTAACTCTCTCCAAAATCCACTTTCTCCCTCATCCTTAGTGATAGTTCTGTTGGAGGTAGCAATATGCCCAGCTACAAACTACATTTCCCCACTTCTTTTGCACATAAAAGTAGCCAGGTGACACGATTACAGCCAAGGAGTGTTCTATGCTGGTTCCCAGAGTCTCCAAGTGGGATTAAGCTGCCATTGGCAATCCTGGTAGCACTTTAAATACTGTACTCTATTTTTGCCTTCCATTCCATCCCATTCTCTACCCCTTACCAGTGTTTCCTGGGACTACCTACTTTAGAGGAGCTCAAACTAAGACAGGAGTTAAGTTCCACAAGGCCACTCTTCACCATTGGGGGATGGGAGCCAAAAGGTTACTGTTTCACCCTCATGGTGTTTCACCCGAGGCAGACAGCTCTGAGATACTCTGAATGAGGCTGCTCAGGAAGCCCTATGAGTCTGAGTAACAGTCTCCAGCAGGGATGACCAACTTCATAATATACCCTTCTATTGTTTTTGCATCCTGGTACATCCCCATTTCACTTCCCTCATCCCTCATCCCTGCTCCCTTGGATCACTTCCCAGTACATTACCTGCCCCCACCCCTCAGAGACTGCCTCTGACTTAGGTGTTGCTTGCACGGCAATCCAAACTAAGACACTGCATCACTAGGGCACCTGGGCCATCTCTAAAATTCCATATTCTTTATGGGAGACCAACAGGCCCAGGCATGAAACACATGGGATTGCACATTCCCAGGTGTTGTTTCTAAAGCTGACACACTGACACCACGAGTGTGATGCATCTGTACCATTGTTGCTTTCTTACTCTGATTACCACGTTCTTGTCCCTCTGAAATGTACATTTGCATGCTAATGATACGGCTCATATGGTCACTGTTACTCATTATCATACTTCCTTGCTAATAATAAAATAAATAAGTATCTCAACAAAATTTCCTTGATAACTAAACCTTGAAGAAACCGCAGTTTCTCTATATCACATAATACTGAGCAATTTCTGTTACTTGTAGTTTGCTTTCCAGATAAAATGCTTATCCTCTTTAAAAATGAGTAGCTATTATTATGAGACATTCTTGTGCTAACAAATTAATGCAAGCTTTAACAATTGTCATTTTGTTTTATACTAGGGGCAAATAGAAAAGTTTATTCATTTATTTTATATTTTTATTTCAATGTATAAAATCATCAATAAGTGGAAATTCATAAAACAAATAAAAAGCATAAACTAAGGAACTGTTGAAGTTTGGAGAATTCAGTGACTATTAAGTTTCTGGGCATTGCCTTGAAAAACTCACTTCCACCAACTGGGTGATAAATTGACAATAAATGTAAGAATGAGTATTTTAAAAAAACAGACCACTTCAGTCTCTGTGTAAGTCATTTGCTGAAGTTTAGCACATTGCCCTTGAAAACCAGACAGATGAGCTAACTCTCTGCACTTGTGTTGTCCAATAAGGTAACCACTAGCTATTCAAGTTAATTGATTAAAAATAAGTGAAATTAAAAATTTAGTTCCTCAGTCATAAGTGTTCAATAGCCACATGTGGCTAATGACTACTGTATTGTACAATAAAGATAGAGAACATTTCCATCATTGCAGACTGTTCTGTTGGGCCATCCTACTCCAGATAAATATTCAGAATTCTCCCCTACTAGAACTCATTTATTCATTGATTCTTTAAACTGCAAATAATTAAATTTCACTTTTTTATGAACAGAGTTCTTTGGCATTACGTGAGTTGACTGAGAAATTCAACTTTTCTCAATGCATTATCTGGTAGCCAGAGCTTACCTACAATTTTGCTAATATGAGCCACTGCCTCCATTCCCACTAAAGTTTTGCCCCAAAAAGACATAGTCCCTATATTTCTATGTTTCCTAGATATCTAGTGAAAAACAACTTATCTGAAAAAAAGGCAAAAAAAGACCTATGAACTCACTAATTCCATCATTTCAAAAACCAAGCTACGGTTAATGGAAACTCCAAAGTTCACATTCATCTATCAGACAAACAGCTCCTCAGAATGTTCTGCGCCAGAAGAATTGGGCTAGGTCCTTGGGGTTCAGAGACAAAGTCCCTGAGGGCCAGGACACTGTGGAGTGGTGAGAACAAGTTGGAAACTGTGGGCCATATTCAAAAGTCAGCCATGCTTTGTTTACTCTGCAAAGGATGGGGCTTTACAATGTTTGAAAAATAGAAGACATTTCTTCCAACATCAAAACCGTCCAAGATTAGCATCAAAATCTTTATTTCTGTTTTCTCAAGAAAAATGGATCTATCCAGGTACATTGATTAGCTGGAACAAAAGCATCTGGTCTTATAGGCAGAAATGTCTATTCCAGCATGTCAACACCTCTTATCACCAGTACTGCTTCTTACAGCAGCCTGCTTCCTGTTTCCTGTGTCCTCACACAATATCTGCCTGGCCCCTACTTTGCACTCTCATCCCAACCTCTACCAACCAGATGGTCTTGGGCATGCCATCCAGGTTCTTCCAAGGCAGGCTAACCAAAATGGGACAGGAAACTGAATGTCTCCCAAAGCAAATAAATAAAACAAAAGGATGACCAGCTCAGGGATCTTTGCATTTTCACAAGCAGATGTGGATGGGCTAACGGGTGGCAGAGAAATTACCTACAGACCAAAAGGCAGGGAGCATCCCGTACCATGGCTCTTTCTAAGCATTTTCCCCCATTTGCCTAGGCAACTGTGGTTTTAATTTATACGAATGAAATAACAGTTCAAATCAAGACCATCTTTGCATTCATTGTTTTATCAAGAAGAAGAAATTTCTTTAAAGAAGTACTTGGCTTTGAACTATAAAAAGAACTGAACAATTTTGCTTTGCCTGCCCATGACAGAATTCACTACCTAACTGAGAAAAATAAGTAGGTTCAGTCAAACCACCACCTTGGTGGATTTTGCCCTGATCAGTCCCACTTGTCTGGCTAAATGGCCAACCATTTATGTCCCTCCAGCTATGGACAGAAGGCCTGTTGGCTGGGATGGTTCTTCCCTTAGGAATCCAATCTCTAGGAGAGAATCAGAACTTTAATTCATTTATAAATGTTATATTAGGCACAGTCTTTGTAAAGCACAGAAGACCTAAGCTCAAATATCAGCTCTTTGATTATTGACTGTATACACATTAACATTACTTACTTTTCTAATCTTCAAATTCCTTGCCTGAAGTGGGGGAAACAATGATGTATACATTCTAAGAGAGATGTTATAATTAAATGGCATAACATGTATAAAGCACTTGGCACAGGGCCTGGAGCTCAGTAAGAATACAATAAATGTTGACAACTGTTAATTTACTTCCCAGAGAGGCCAAGGTGCCCCAAAACAGCCATGTGTGAGGCAGAAACAAAGTATATCCATAATGTTGTCTGTGTTAGTAGCAAGCATGGTCGAGAATGTGATCCAAGAATAAGAGGAAATGCTCTTGGCATTGGGCGGCTGCTAAATTATTTTATTTTATTGATAAAGTGTTCCACAATCATGAGCCAGATAAGCCTCGGGCTCTTCAGACGGTATGAGAACACCCCATCTACTACACTTTTCCATCAAAAAATTATTAAAGTTCCCAGTGCAAATGCATCACTACATACATATACACAAGATTCACATTTCAGAAAGGTTTAGAACACTAATGAGACTCATTTAAAGTAAAATAATGAGTTACTTATGATAAATAAGTTTAATATTTAATAATATAATTAAAATACAAATAAATGGATAAATACTACAAAATTATATTATAATAGATTTATAACAATAGTAATTATCTTTGGCATTCTGAAAATTATATAAATCTATTCTTACATAATAATTCAGAGAAAGGAAGACTGAGTACTTGCCTTCCCAAGTCAAAGTACAGCATTGTAAATAATTTCCCAAGCAGTGGAGTAGTATAGTGACCTAGAAAGTTTAAAGCAGCAGCTTATGTAAAAGTCCACACGAACAGCATCAATAAAAGACACGAAGCACATGTCTTTTAAAGTTTAGCAACTGTTGCTTTACCAATCCATTCTGTTCATTAAAATATTTCCAAATGAGAGTAAGAATATAAATAATTTTATGGAAAGAAGTGCAATCTTATTGCAAAGTAAAAAAAAAGTATAAATTCAATCAAGATTTCATTTTTTATCTGTGAAAATGGAAAAAAAAAACCACTTAACTAATAATGCCTATGTTGGTACCTTCTCATTGGAGGCCCATTTGGCATTTGTTTCAAACACCCTAAAAATGCATAATCTTTTGAACTAGCAATTCTATATCTCAAAGCTAAGTAAATAATAATAGAGACACAGTAACCACTTATCGTTAAGGATCCTTTGCAGAGTTTAAAAATAATATAATATACATTTGGAAACCACTTAAATTAGATATTAATTAAATAATTTCCAAGACAGGCATACAGTGTAATAAAATATAGCCATCAAAATTATTGAATTATTTTACCTAGTGGCATGGAAATACAATCATAATGTATTAAGAAGAACAAAGCAGATGACAAAACAATGCTTATTCTAAGAATCAATTTGTTATGAGTTGAATTTTGTCCCCCAGAGATTCATATGTTCAAGTCCTTACTCCTAGAATGTGACCTTATTTGGAAATAGGGTCATTATGAGTGTAATTAGTTAAGATAAAGTTATATTGCAATTGGGTGGGTCCTAATCTAATATACCTGGTGTCATATAAAATTGGGGAAATCTGGACACAAATACACACAGGGTGAACACCAAGTGAAGACGGAAGCAGAAACTGGGGTGCTGCAGTATCTACAAGCTAAGAAACACCAAAAAAAAATGCCAACAAACCACCAGAAGATTGGAGAGAGGCATGGAACAGATCCCTCTCCTACCCCACCAGAGAAACCAAACCTCCCCACACCTTGATCTCAAACTTCTAGCCTTCAGAACTGTGGTATAATATATTCCTGTTGTTTAAGCCACCCAGTTTGTGGTACTTTGTTATGAGAGCCTGAGCATCCAACATATTATTTTTTTCCCTAGGAAAAAAGCTTCATGAGCATAAAAATATCTGAAAATAAGTTTTTCAAACTATTAACCTCAGTAGAAGGTCACTGAGTAATTTTTAAATTTTGCTTTTATTTTTGTTATTTTAAATGAATATCATGTAAACTTATGCATAAAATGGCTCTAAACAGTATATCAAAATACACACATATACTCAGTAGGTTTGGATCAAGGCAGGTGCAGAAGAGGCAAGGGGTCAGAAAGACATGGCTTGAAATCCTGCCTTAATCACTTACTTATCAACTCTGTAACTTTGGGCAAGCAAAGGCCATTTTAAGGAATGAATGAAATTGTGTATATAATGTCGATAGCACTGACATAGCACAGCCTGGCACATAACAAGAGCTCATTAATTTACAGCTATTATAATGAGCTCCCATTATTTATGGGGCTTTACCCTTTATTAAAACAAAGAAGTATGTTATTCACTTCAGGAAACAGCTTCAAAATTCATGGTCATCTTGTCAAATCCTGCAGACAGCCTGGGGCTCCAGTGTGCCTGGGACACTGATCTAGAACTAGACAATCCAGTCTAAGCATTCTTTCCTGCCAACCACACCTGTCAAATCTTGCTGTCTCCCTCAAATTCATTTGGCTTATGTAGACCTGCTCTTTATGGCCATTAGTACAAAGAGGGGGGAGGAGTGTGTATGTGTGTGTGTGTGTGTGTGTGTGTGTGTGTGTAAGAGAGACAGAGAGAGAGAGAGAGAGAGAGAGACAGAGAGAGAGACAGAGACAGGGGAAAATATCTGGAGAAACAAAAGACTTGTGAATTTTCTAATTCATTATTTCCACACATTGATAGTAAAATATATTTTCAGAGTAAGAAAGAAAGGAAATAATCATCTATTGAATGCTTGCCATGTGCCATTACTTTGCAACAGTTATCTCATTTAATGAATACAATAATTCTTCCAGAGAGGTTAAGAAGCATGTCCAAGATCACAGCCGACAACCAAACCCAGGTATCCTTGCTGTTACCAAAAGAGAGAAAGGTAATGAATAAAGTCAGGCATTAAAATTAAACACAGAGCATCCAGAAAATTAAGACAATAAAAAGGAGAGAGAAAGTACAATATTCATTCTCCAAATGTACCTCCTGTTGCTGGTAAACATAGCGTTTTCCTCCAGAATAGATATAGTTTAATGGCACTAAAAATTTCATGTGTATTCTTTGCTTTTTTTAGCCAATGAAGCACATGTCTTTTAAAGTAAATTTCAATTACATATGTAATGATCATACTTAGCTTTCAACTGCTTTATAAATAGAATCTATGATATTATTCTGACAACAAAATTTCTTATATAAATTCCATTGAATGATTCTGAAACATATAAACATGCCCTCTCCCTTTCCTCAAACACCTGTAGTTGTAGATGAACACTAAGGGTAACACCAGGCATTGCTCTTATAGGAAAGATTCCCCAGAGACCTGAGCTTTAGTGTTCTAGACTCAGGAACAGTCAACATTTGTTGAGCCCACTGATGGGAACTTTCATACCTGTTAGTTCATTTTATTCTACAACTGTGTTATAGCTATTGTCCCTATTTTATAGTTCCAGAAGTTGAAAGACAGGAAGACAAAGGGACTTATTTGTTCAGGGTTTTTCAGTCATTAATTCAGTTTTATCATTTAAACTTATCTTTGATTCAGGTGAAATCCCTAAGGAACTCAAGGTTCAGTAAGGTTGATTTGCCCTTGAACATATTCAAGGTCTGTGGCTGAACCCAGGCATGTGGCTCTGAAGCCAGAACATCCCAAATCACATTCATAATCACTACTCATCAAATCACCACTTTTTCTAGATTAAATATCCTCCAAGATCTCCATTCTTCACTCACATCATGAGTGTGTGCCTAGTTATTTTCTGGCATCATTACTTCCTTCATTCTAATCCTTCTGTCTTTTCAATTTTCTGGACATCAGCTCCAAAAAGGATCCCATGGGTAATGTCAACTATCAGGTGCAGGCAAAGCCACCAGGTGAATTATGGGTATGAAAGTACATCCAGGCAGTTGCATCGTAGGCCAGGTGGATGTATGAGCACTTCTTGTTAAAGCCATAGAGGGTATATCTTTTATTTGGCATGCACGTCCTAAAAAATAATAAATCTAAAGAATGGCATCTCTCTCTCTCTCTCTCTCTCTCTCTCTCTCTCTCTCTCTCACACACACACACACACACACGCACGTATGCACGCACTGACTGGGCAGATAAAATTCATTTGTCCCTCCATGATGGAATTTGTATGACTTGAGTAATTTATCAAGCATTCAAAAAGAATTTACATTTAATGTAATTTTCAAATGATGGGCAAGATGGCACAAGCTGGTGAAGCCCCATGTGCCAAAGGGCCCATGGTAAAGCCCCAGAGAACATCATCAGTGTTATTCCACCAATGATCCCCTCATCAGAGAGATCCCAGGAATGCTGTCCCCCAAATCCCAAAGATACTACATCTCCTTGACAAAAGTACCAGCACTACCTTAATGTAAAAAATGTCAGTGAAAAGAATAATTTATTCCTCCACCAGACATGTGAAGCTCTTCTGAGCTTAGTGTGCCCATGACTGGCTCTCCCACTGCTCCCGATGAAAGAACAGTCTAGGGAGCCTGATTTGAATCTCATGACACTCATTATTCAGGCCACAAAAGACAGGACCAGCAGGGGACATCTGATGCATGGGCAAGCAATCCATAGCCTGATGTGGCCTGGGGCTGAGAGTTGTGTCTGAACTGAAAAAATTATCAGCTAAGCCACTCACACAGTTTCTCTTAGGACATGAGCTTAGAATCACAGAAAATATAAGCTAAATGAGAACGGAAAGGAGACACAGAAAGAGGGCATGCAGACAGTAGACAAGCCCTAATCCCAGCAGTACTTCTAAGACCTTTCTGCTCACGGTCTGGAGCTCAGGGTATGGGCACTGGGCCTGTTTCGGGCCTCGCGCTATTGTTTCTGTAAGAGGGCTCCTGCTGTACATGCAATGTGTATGATCTGGCTGCTCTCTCTCCTTGACACTTGAGTCAACCTGGGCGAGTCACTTTCCTCCACAACCAAGAGTATTATTTCCATGGGAGTCCTCACAATTCCTCTCCACAACGGAAATCATGAAAGGGAATTTGCACCGCATCTGATGTGTTCTCAGAGATTCATTTACAAGGGAGGACCCCCAAAAAAGGAATTTGTTTATAAAAAAATGTATTCTGATATGTTTAAACCTTAGTCACCTTCAAAGTACTCTCCATTTGATGCAATACACCTATCAAGACATTTTTTCCACTGCTCAAAACAGTTTTTGAACTCATCAATTTTGATGCCTTTTAGTGCTTCTGCCATTTTCTCTTTCAACTCTTCCTCACTGACAAAACATTTCCCTTTGAGGACTTTTTTCATCTGGAGAACCAAACAAGTCGTTTGCGGTGAGATCTGGTAAACAGGCAGGGTGAGGCATGGAGGTCATGCTATTTTTGGTCAAAAACTGCTGAACATTCAGCACAGTGTGGGCAGGTACACTTATAAACCACCCATCATGAAATCAGTAAACAGTTGAAAGAATCTTCAAAAAAATTCACTGAAGCCAAACCCAGCCTTTCACAACAATACCACCTGGTACACTGATACAGATGGGTTCCCAGGACACTCACCTAGCGGGAGAAGCCTGTACTACAAAGGGCCCACCTCCAGAAGATAATCCCAGATTTGTGGGGGTCTCTCCTTATATTCATTGTTTGTTCTACTTCCTCCTTTCTTTCTTCCCTCACTTTTTCCAGTCTCTTCCTTCACTAAGACCTACCATCTGGGTGATTTGTGAAAGTTGCTGGAATTGTTCCTGCTATGTGGCAGTTAGATAGTTAGAAGGTACTGATGGACAAGACAAATGAGATCCCTGTCCTCACTAAGCATATGGTCTGGTTGAGAAGCCTAAATGTAAACAAGCCATTAAAGAGTGTGCTCTGGGAGCCATTAGACTTCATCTAGTGGCAACCCCTATTCATTGAGGTGCTCCAAAAACAATGACATCTAAGCTGACACCAGAAGGCACCAGAGGAATTTGCCAGTTAAAAGAGAGGGAAATTATTCTAGGCAGAGGAAATAGCGTATGCAAAAGTCCACCAGATAAGCAAGAAACTGGCCCCCAGTCATCTAAGAAATATGAATTGTGTACAGAACAAGAAATAGGCTTCTGTATGAAAGCTGAAAGGGGTGATGGTGAACCTCCCCAAACTTTGATGGTGCACCAGTTTCAACTGGCAGCGTCAGTCTCTCTTGTAGGTTCCAAAGAGACCAAAGAGACTGAGGCAGAGGTTAGAGGGTGGACAGTAATTAGGAAAGACTTAGCCCCTCAGTGAGCAGAGAACAGGCATTTAGACATTAGCCTCATCTTACTCTCCAGGGCAATTATCTTATGGTACTCAGAGGCACTTAGATTGGGAAAAAGAGTGTTTATCATCACCATAATCATGATCACAATGATTTTTTACTTCTCGAGAACATCTAATAGTTTACAAAGTATTTTCCACACTTTATCTCACTTAAAATTTCCAACACTATGGTAGGCAAAGAGTATTATCCCCAATATTCAGGGGAGGAAACTGAGGTTCTCAGAGGAAGACTAAGATAACAGAATGAACAAGAATAATTGTAAATATAACCCAGGCTAAATACAAGTCAACTGAAGATGAAGACTCACAGCAGGTAGTGGTTCCGTAAAAACATTCCTTAGAGACTTTTTAGTATTTTCACTAACACATGATTATTTTTCTTACTTGGATCCAGGAAAAATGAGAATCCTCTGGGGAACAGAAAACTAAGGATGATGCCTCTACTTGAGCATCAGTCCAGGGCTCTGCCCATATTCTAGGAGATTCCCCATTCAGGAGACTCCCAAGGGCCAGGTGCACCAGGGTAGGAGGGTGTGGTTACAAGTGCCCATGGTTGACCCTGTAATGACCTTTATCTGGAGAATTCAGCTGGACACACTATAACTCTTTCAAAGGTAAACCATGTTTATGGATTTAAAGATCAGGAAAATTCTTGCTCTACAAATCAAGAATAAATTTCTAAGAACCAAGTACCTGTAATTCTTCCTCTAGAACTTTTCCTTTAGGCTCAACACTGGCCTCTCAGGAATGTTTCTTGAAGTTAGACTATTTCAGGGAGCAAGTCCTTGGAGTGACTCATGCTACGGTAAAATAACTGTGGCAGCATAAGTTAGAGGTAGAGGAGCTCAAAACAGGTGCTACAAGTGGGAATACAGTTTTTCTGCTTCAGAATTTTGCCAAGGCTCTAATTTGCAACAAGTTAGCCATAATGTTCCAAATTACCCACTGATGGATTTCTACTTCTCTTTTTCCATCATCACCAGAATCCTCCCAATCCTCATTATCATCATCATCTTCTTCATAGCCATTTGTTGAGCACCTATAGCCTAGGCACTGTGCAAGGTTGTTTACTTAGATTAAGTCATTTAATTATTTATAGCAACCCTTTGAAGTGGGAACTATTACCAGTCCCATTTTACAGATGAGAAAAATGAAGCTTAGTGAAGGTTACCACACTAGTGAATAATAAAATTGGGACTCAAATTCATAAGAAATATTTCCCTCTTTTTTTCTGTACTCGTGGGCCCAAATGCCAATTGTCTTAATAAACCCAGAAGACATTAAGTGATGAATCCATTAGCACACTTTGGAGTTGCTATTTTATGATAAATGCATTTATTGATTCACATTCCAATTGCACATAATTTTTGTCATAATTGTGAGGCCAGAAAGTTATAATTAAATTCTCATTAATATAGCTTTGAAATTGCATCAGACCACCATTAGCAGATTGCTGGGCGTAACTTAAATAAGTTGTTGCCCTGACCGGTGTGGCTCAGTGGATTGGGCATCATCCCACAAACCAAAAGGTCTTGGTTTGATTCCCAGTCAGGGCACATGCCTGGTCTGTGGGCCAGATACCCGGTTGTAGGTGTACAAGATGTAACTGATCCGTTTCACTCACACATTGATGTTTCTTTCCTTCTCCCTTCCTCCTCTCTAAAAATAATAAAAGTAAAATCTGTAAATAAGTTATATGTTAGAATTTCCGGTCTTGTTTATACTTCAGAAAAGTAAAACAGTTGTCTGACTCATGCACACAGATTTTTTAAGAAAATAGGAAAAAAAGACCAAAAATAAGATTAAAGTCTCTTACACATATTTAATATGAAAAAAATGCAGTATTTTAATGAGAACCTACTCTATCTTAAATAATTAATACCCAACAGAAAATAAAGCAATGTAAAAGACAATCACTGTCTGTTGAGTTATCTCTAAATACAAACACTGCTTGGCATTTTCAGAGACATCTTCAAATATACATCTTACTGCATAAAATAAACACTATAAAATAGGATACTATCTCCCCTTTAAAGTTTCTTTGAGGAGTAGGAATAAGGTATAGCAGGTGCCTGTCACCTTGAAGGAAGCAGAAGAGTATAGCACTTAAGGAAATACCATTTTGGAGGGAGAAAGCCCAAATCTTGACCTTGCTGTTTTCTCCAATTTTGTCCTTGAGGAGTTATTTAACATCCGTGAGCTTCATGGGGGAAATGTGAATATTAGAGTTATACAGATTCAACATGATATATGGAAAGCATTGAAATATAATGTCTCATCTGAAGTCTGCATGACAAAGGTAGCTTCTTTCATTAGGGGTTTAAAATGTTGGCTATGATGAAATGAGATGAGATGAGATGAGATGAGATGAGATGAGATTACCAAGCTTCACTTTATTACCAATAACATGATTATAAATGCTATTAATATCAGATAAGCATTATGATGTTTGCTTGAAAAATAGCTCAGAATTTAGATTAATAAATGAAGATTATGTAAAGCAGGTGCCTCCATTTAAATCAAGTGGACCTATACCTCATATATCAAACATACTACGTCTCTGGAGTAGCTAGCTGGCCTTCCTTGGAAAGGCAGAAAAGAACGGCACCATGGAGATGTGAAGTCCAAGGGTTGTAGCATAAATAGTATACAGCAAAATTAGGGGTGTATGTCAAGAATAAGAATGAGAAAGGAATCAGGCAAGTTGACTCAGCAGTTAATTCTGTATGATCAGAATCTGGACATATAGCATTGTGTGGGAGGACCATGCCAACCAAGCAAATATCATTTCGAAGATTTGAAGTCCTTTTGATGCCCTAATCATCTGCACCAACTCTGTTCCTGGACAATGTGGATGTGTTGGGGTCCCCTAGATCCATTATGCAAATCTACAAGTGCAGATCCAGAACCTTGTAAATAGTAGGGAAAAAACAGAATATGCTAACAAAAAACATTTAAGAGGGAAAATTCCCACAGATCAAAGTCCTACTGGCAATGTACTCAAGTAACAAAATAAAAAGTCATCAGTGGAAGACAGAATTATACCAACATTGTTTTTTTCAGAGTAAGTCTGAGAAATGGGGTATATTCAATATACATGGTCCAGCACAAATAATATCCCTTTTTATTTCAAAACCATAAGCATATAATTCTGTAACATAACATATCACACTCAAGCGCACCAAATGACATTTTAGGTGAAATGTTCAAATTGCTGTCCATCTCGTGTGAGACATTCACATACCCACCAACCACACTCAAGCAAGCCTTCCTTCTGCTGGACCCTATATGTAGTTATGTGTATACACACACACACACACACACACACACACACACACAAATGATGGTTTAAGAGATTTGCTAGACCTATTTTATCATCAGGGAATAAATGGAACAGCACCAGAGTCAGTGCTGTGTCCTGAATTTTCTATTTGACCCAAAGATATAGTCAGAAGTCCCCTGACCTTATTTAAGTAGAGATTAAGGATTTGGGACTTCCACCTCAAAATCTTTGAAACTGGCTAAAGCTTCTCCTTAAACGCTTGACTTTTATATGTTATATAGACTTTAAATCTACTTTATCCATGAACCCTAAGAAAATAAAAGCGCATTTTCTCCTAAGGTTAGAAATCCAAAAGTGAACGTTGACTTTAAAGCGACAGCACTTTATATGGGCAATCCATAAGAAATAATTGAGAATAGGAAGTTTTTAAGAATTACCCATGTGCGTACTGTCGGCAAGTGATATGCCTACGGTTCTTCCAGCGCACCACTGCTTTCCCTCACCCTCTACTCTTCTCTCCCCTTTATACCTCAGCTTACTTCAGAAAAAATCAATTCGAACAATTCAGTGGTATACATCTATACTTTATGCTTATACAAGTCACACACAAGCACATGAATACAAGCTCCACTGTATTTTTTTCATTTTTACAAAAATAGTATTGTACTCTATGCATTACTTTGAAATCTTATTGAATAGGTTTTCCACATGTTGATTAAAAGAATGAAAATCACTTTTTCCATTTAAAATATTTATCAAACACTAAGAATAAAACTTATTTTTTCTCACTTAATTTTTGTCAAACACAATTACATATATTGACCTCCAGATAAATACTTTTAAGTATTTACTTTTAGGAGTGTTCTATTAATGGACTTCCTAATTGTTTCCTCTACAAATGATGTTGCAGTAAATATCCTGAATATAAATCCTTTACATAAACTGATTTCTACAGCATAAATGCTGAAACAAAAGGACTGTAGTTGAAAGACTAAAGAATACCAACTTGAAAGCTCTATCACAGAATGGGAGAAACTGGAATATTTTTAGTGCTCTGTCACTATAGATTTACATTTTTTGTTGATCACTTACTATTCACCAACCAGCATGAAAAGCACTAATGGGAAACAGAAAAATAGAACAAATTTCCTGACTTCTACGAAATCGTACTCTCATTGCAGTATTTCCTACAGAAAAAAAAAATCTAAGAGTGCTTCCTCATGCCACTTCATGTATGCAAAACATGTGTACTTTCCCTGTCTCCACTGCATTCAACTTCAAGTTTCTCAGCAACTAACCTTCTAGCTCTCTGCTCTCATGTCTCTACCTTAGCTCTTTTAAAGTGCAAATCAACTAACTTACTCATTTTTAAGTTTTTTTTCATTATTCAGGTTCTCTTTCACAAATTAGAAGCTAATAACTGATTTAAAAGCCAAAGCCTTTCCATCTTAGAGCCTTAGAGGCCAAAAGAGACAGGGAAAGGCTACAGATATTTTAAATGTTAATGACGTTTCTCCTATTTCCCCCTCCCTCCCTCTCTCTCTCTTTCTCTCTCTCACAACACCCCCCCAACACAACAACAAAAAACAACTGTAATGCAATGTGATAAATTTTCATGGATGGTTGGATGGATGGATGAATGAAATGTAATGAAAGCTCAAAGACTGGGGTAAATCATTCAGTTTAGAGTAGAGGAGAGGGGAAGGAGCAAATACGACAGAAATTTTCATTGGGGGTTAACATTTTAGCTGAGGTTAAAAGACAAACGTTTTTTTCTAAGCTTGTGGTATGAGGGCATTATACCCAGTATGAACAGAAACAGCAAGTGCTTCAAGGTAAAAAGTGCTTTTGAGTTTGGAGGGAGCTTTGGGCAGTGGTCCTCCAACTTTAATGTGCATGAGAATTATCCAGGGAACTTATTTAAAATGTAGATTCATAGGAAAGCACCCAGTTTTTCAATATTTTTATTGATGTCCAGAAATCTGAATTAAAAAAATCCAGGTTGACCAGCCTTTGAAATATAGTAGCACAGGCTGTGTGGTGAGTCATGGCATAAAATAATATTGCAACAGGATTGAAGAGAATACAAACTGATGTTTCAGGTAAGTGACAATGTGAGACAAGAAGAGATTATATCAGAAAATAATGTCAGGTTTTTGAATGGCTTGGCAATGGAGCTATTCTTTTTATCAAAAACATCACTGTTACACAGGGAACTTTTATGGAGTGGCTGAATGAATGAATGTGGACAGAATTCTGAGAAAGCCAACTGAAAGTTTCCTGTACTGTGAGCACTGTATGGTTAGTTTAACTTGGCTGTAAAGGAAATAGTTTTAGAATAGCCATCCCAGAACCACTAGTTCAAGCTTTCCAAATGCGGTTTTGATATATGTCAAATTTGATATAGTCCTGCATTTTATGCAGATCTGTAAATAAAGAAAATGTGATTATTCTGTAGATCATCCATGTAAACAGGCACTACAGTTTTGCAGCCAGAGACAGATCCTAGCCCTGGGAGGTAAGATCTGGGCAGACAAGGTGTTCTTACATAATTTCCCAGCTAGTAGGTGGTAGGGTCTGTGATTAATGCTACATGACTGGCTTTGAACTTTCCGATCAGATAGGTTCACTTGCCTTTCAGAACTCCTAGCAAGTGGGAATGTGTGACCTGCAGATTTCACTCTGAATAACCATCAGCCAAGCCAACAACACTAACACTGCTCTGTGGCCCTGCGAGTTTCTCTGTCATCGGACTGTCAGAATGTGTGTGGGTTCGTTTTGTTTTATTTTGTTTTGTTTTTTAAGGGACAAGTAATGGAACTTCACAAAGCCCAGTTGGTGAAGAAAGCTACACAAAGGAGGCTGAGGGATCTTTGAAGAAAAATCAAAAGGGGCCTCGAGAAACTAACAGAAGGAAGGAGTCGTGTTCTGTGTGCAGATATAGCCTGGCAGTTTCTCCATCCCTGGAGCTTCCACAGGGCAGTTCACCACAGCGCTTCCAGCGTCCCAGGCCAGGCGAAGAGCTGTCCCCGTGCTGACCAACTTTCCGAGCATGGCCAAGCGCTCCCAGCTGCTCCGCTGAACCCCGAGTAAGCCCAGGTGAGCAGCCAAGTCCAGAGGCAGAGCCTCTGTCTGCGCCCCTCCCATCTCCACCTCCGAGAGAAGGCATCTTCCATGAGCCCCGCGCGTTTGCCAGCACCGAGGTGAGATGACACCTCGGCTAAGCGCCTACAAAATTTCGTCCACACTCCCACCTCCAAGCGGTCCCTGGGTCCTGTCCCCATCATCGGGGAATGGCACCTTGGGAGTGAGGAGGTTTGAAGGGGGTGGGGTTGAACTCCAGGCTTTGAGCTGAGCCGGACCCACCGGACCACTCCTCACCCAATGGCAGGCCTACTGGGCCCCCTCCCCGCACACACACCGCTACTCACCAGTTCCAGGGCTCGCAGGAAGGCAAGGGGCTCCTTCAGCGCCCGGAAGGTGCCTGCTGAGGCCAGCTTTGGACGAAAAAGACACGAGAGAAAGAGACAGCGTGAGGCTGGGGGCGTCTCCGGAGCCGCGGGGTCCCCAGCAACAGCCGCCCTGCCGGTTTGCGTCCTACCTGACTCACAGGGTCCATAGCTGGCTCTGCTCAGTCTACTCCCCCACCGGTTCCCTTTCAGGGGAAGTTCGAGGGACACCGCGGTCTCGTCCTCAGGGCCAACAGCCCCCTCTCGGAAAGGCGAGGAGTGAGGCCGAAGCAGCCCTGGGCAGGCAGGGCCCTAAGAGAGCAAGGTCCCCGGAGCTGGCTCTGCGATCTGCGTTCCGCTAAGCCCGAGCATCGGAGCTTAGTCGAGCAGGCGAAGGCGGGGAGGGAAGGGCTGGGGCGGGAGAGTGGCTGCGGGGAGGGGAGAAAGCCAGCTGCCCCGGGAGGGCTGCCATTGGCCAGCTGCGAGCTCCGCTGGGAGGGCGAGGAGGTGGGCAAGGCAGAGCCACAGACACTGGTGCTGGCTGCCCTGCGCGCCCCGCGCCCCGGGGCAACTTTGGGGATTTTCGTCGGAGAAGGCAGGCTGGCACCGTAAGCCAGAAGGCACCCTGCCTGAAGAAGACAGTTCCAGGTTAAGAGAAAGGCACTTAACACTTTACATGCGGAGTTGTGGTGAGTTCTGGTAACTTCTGAACACCAAAAAAAGATTGTTTACTTGTCCAATTCTCCCAGTCTTCATGGGATGTTCTCCCTGTGACCAGGCAGAGCCAGGTTCTGGGATACAGCAAAGAGCAGAAAGAGCACTGCATCCTCCCCCAAGGGGAAGCAGAGTGTCAGGGCACAGAGAAAGTGGGGCTACAAAGGAGAGGGAAACAAATGAATCTTGAATAAGGCACAATGTGCCAGGCCTCTGGTCCTCATGGCCACTGTGTGAGGTCGGTAGCAAATCATGCCCATTCTAAAAGCAGAGTATAGATTTAGTGAGGCTGAATTAGCCAAGGTAATGCAGCTCCTGAGGGGCTAAACAGGGACTGGAGTTCAAGTTCCTTTAAAACTCATGCTGTTTCTGCTGAGATCGTTTGCCTTAGATACAACCCCAAATGACGCGCCTGAATTCATCGTAAATAGGACTGAGTCCTCCCTCCAAAATGCAGACTCCTTCTCTTCTACTTTGGTCTACTAACCTTGCCAAAAATAATAAATAATAACAAAATACTTGAGTTCTTTCTATGAGTCAGAAATCGTCCTAAGGGCTTGTAAGCATTACTTCATTAACTACTCCCAACCCCCCATGCGTTAGTAGTATTGTTATTCTTATTTTAGAGTTGAAGAAATTGAGGATCATGAAAGGGAAGAGGTCTGCTCAGGAGTGTACAGCTAGCAGACAAGAAGCCAGAGTTCAACTCAAAAGAAGAGTCAGAGGAGGGAAAAGGAATCAAGAGCTGTTAACCACTACACCATGTAACCGATACACCATCCCCTTCCTTCTCTCTCTCTCTTTCTCTCTCTCTCTCTCTCTCTCTTTCTCTCTCTCTCTCTCCTGGATTCTAAGTATGAAGTGATCTCTCGGCAACACAGATAGCCCATCTGTTTACTACAAAAATTTGCCAAAAAGGTTTGGAGTTTGTATATGTGCAGGGGACATGGGAAATAATTAATATTTACAAGGTGGGGAGAGAAAGATGGAAATGAATCACTTGGAGTCTGGGAAGGGGAGGCAGCAGGCCAAAATTAGGTCAGAAAGAGTGTCGGGTGCAGATAGATACCCCTGCCCATTGATTTTGTTAGAGAAAAACTAGAAATTTAGTAAGAATCCCAGAGGGCTGGCTGCACCAACTATGGTCAGCCAATTTTATCCCTACCACACTTCCTATATGCACTTAGAGTCTGAGACAATTAGCAACAGTTGTTTCAAAAATAAGGCATTATGCAACTACAGGGAAGAAAGAGAGAACTGATATTATCAAGTTCAAGTTCTTAGTATGTGCCCTGCAGTTTATGTATAGAATCTCATACTTGAAATTACTTAGTCTTTTCAAAGCCTCAGTTTTGGGGGTTTTTTTTTAATTTTATTTTTTAAATCTGTACAATAGAGCCTTAGCTCCACATCTACCTTAGGTGTTTGCTCTGAGGACTCAGTGAGATTTTGCTGATAATGTTTTCAGGCAATCTCCACGTGTATTAGTTTCATTTCACACACTCACACTTCTACAGTAGCAAAGATGGAGGCCCAGAGGTCCCCAGTAGAGGCACAGTCGATTGTAGCACTCTCCTGCTATTCTCCGCAGTGCTCCTCAAGTTTTAAGACTCTCTCTGTGATTTGGTCCCTTATTTCCTTCTACCATGTTGAATACAATGTCTCACACAGTGGCTACTCTAATAGCCTGGGTGGTTCCCTGCTTAAGGTTGATGTAGAGCAGAGCTGCAACTAAACCTTGATGGAGGTGGAGCTGAGCAAGAAATGCATTTGGGGTTGTAAGCAATGGAGATTTTTGTCTTTTGTTACTACAACACAACGTAGTCCTGGCTGTAAGAGCTAAGAAGTAGCTGAACCAAGTTTGCACCCAGTCCATATCACCTCAGTGATCTTGCATCCTTGCTGTTTCCATTCAGCCAACTAGCGTATAGGGTGTAACATCTCCTGCATGTTTAATAATGATAACAATTATCATAACAACTAATAATTCAGTTTCCACTACATGCCAGGCATTATGCTAAGTGCTTTACATACATCATTTTAGGCATCACCATAATGCACCACCACCCCACCACCGCCCCCCTGCCAACTTTGTGGGTCGTATATAAAGGCTTAGAAAGTCTAAGTAACTTGCCCAAGGTCATCTAAACATTTGTACATCTTTAGACAGAATGATTTATCTAAAATATTTCCCACTTGCATTTCATTTGAGCTGTGAACTTGGCACAGATGAAGTGTGATTACTGAGCCTATTCCCTCAGGTCTCTCTTCACACACAAAGTTCCTCCTTGCTAATATGGTGGCAATTTTTTCCAGTCTTACAAACACTCTGTGAAGGAAGCCAGAATTGTGGCAAATGGCTATGTGATGGTTTAACAACAATTGCAAATTGTTGAAAGATGCTCTTCACGTTCCAGAAATGCATTAGCTTCCAACAGCTGCATTACCAAAATAACCCAGAGTTCCATATCACATTTGCAATGTTAAATATTTTGTAGACTTTGGAATTATAACCTCTATATGCAGACCTCAGAATACTACTGGCTCCCCTAAAGAACTAGGTTGTGAGAAGGAAAAAGGCTGATGTAAATACTGCCACAGTATTACTCTTAGTGTCTGAGGGATGACCCCTTCTCTTCTGCATCAAGATGGCAAAAGATAATTTCCCACTTACTGTAACAAATTGATTGCAATGGCTCAACAATCATGTTAACTTTTGTGGGGTATAAATGACCCATTTTAGTGGCCTATGTTGATTGTTGATTATGTAAGTCAAATAGTTTCCAAATTCTTTTTTTTTGTTCCAGCCAGGGACTTATAATTATGAAGACTTCCTTTGATATGTCAAAGCAATCCATTTATTTACTGCAGTGCCTCTTAATAGAGGATGATTAGGGCCCTTCCCTTCCCCAGGAGTCATTTGGCAATGTCTGGAGACATTTCTAATTGTCACAGCTGGGGTTGGTGATACTGGGACCTACTGGCATCTTGAAAGGAGGGGCCAAGGATCCTGCTCAACATCCTACAATGCAGAGGACAGCTGCCCACACCACAGCAAAGAGTCATTCAGAAAATGTCAGTAGTGGCAAGGCTGAGAAACCCTGACTTAATCAACGAGGAAGGACTGCGTGCTTATTATACGTTGGTACTAGTTCCAAGTACTGTAAACAGCTTGACAAAATTTCTGCCTTCAGACCTTACACTGTAATGGGATATACAATACAAACCCAATTGTTCAAGGTCAGTATTTGTCAAAACAAGCAAACAAAATTCAAATTATAAACACAACCATTTTGAATCTCAGAGTGTTAATATTTAATCAAAACTACAAAAACCAAAGTACCAAGCTGCAGTAGATGGGCTTGCATTGTTTAGGAAAATTAAATCTTGTTTTTGGGAAATAAACATACCTGAGTTTCATCTTCCTATGTCTCTTATGGCAAAGAGAAAAAGATAGAATTTTATTTGTAGCAACTTAATACAGGAAGAAGTACTACTCATATGTCCCATTATGTAAATGGACATAAACATTGAATGGAAGTTATTCAGAATATTACGTAATTAACTCTCTGCTCATGCTGTTAACCTGAACTTTCCAAATCTTTCTTTGACTAGTGAGTATGAAGCAGAAGCCAAGAGCATATCTGTGTAATTATTTGTTTTCTTATTTGGTTTGCATGGGACAGCTGATGCATAGGACATGAGGTGATGTCGAAATATTTTTAATAATTCTAATTGTATAATAAATATAACACTTTCTTTCAACCCAAAGATCAAATAAAGCCATCTGTTTCAACTTAAATGGCCGTCATAAAATGTGCAAATGTGTGTGTTTCATATAAAACTGCATCACAAAATAAGATTTCACAAGCTCCCTATGGAATTTCTAGCATTCAAATAGGATGATTCTTAATTAACAATCACAACTGATACAAAATTCAAATGTGGATGGCCAATATGAACTCATATCATAAAATATTTTTTACTATTTCTATTTCCATCTTTGTTTTAAACAAAAGACATCCGTATAAATTTGGCTTGAATACATGCAAATTAGAGGACCAAAACTCGTGTCAAAAGATTCATCATTGACACCAAGGAATAACAGTTATAACAGTAATCATAAGAAGGATTCTTGCAGTGTATGAAGTATTAAGTAGATGCTGAACAGAATGCTAAGTGCTCCATAGCCATAACTCATTTAATACCTCCATCAACCTCATAATTATGCACTACTGTTTCTCCCCTTGTGCAGATGACAAAAAAAAAAAATGGCTCGAAGAAATTTAAAATCTCAGCTGAGGTTTTATGGATAGTAAGCAGCAAAGTCATGATTTTCCTCCTACCCTGATAACTTAGCAAGAAAAAGATGATACTGTATACAGTTTTCATAGCAAGTTTGAAAATGACACAAGCTTTTGGCAAAAAATATTTTTCTTGCTGAAACAGAAAAAATTTCTCTGACGAAGTAAAGTGAAGGGCACCATTGTCTGCTACTACAAATACTCCTACTCTTATTTCATGAACATACTAACACACAATCACAAAATGCCTCCCCTTCTCAAAGACTCAATCATTCTAATTATTCTTGTTTTTCTTCATTAGTTGTGTTTTCTAAAAACTCATGACTTTTTTTACATTCTCCTTGGATCACTCCACTGTTTTCTGATTCATGGAGCACAACAGTTTGAGTTCATCTCATACCACCCACTGCAATTTTTAAATGAGGTAAAAGAAGCCCAAGAAATGGAGGCATTTTGCTTAAAGTCTCCTTTCCAGGGAAAAGGCCTAGCATAAGAGGTAATGACATAAGTTCCGGGATCAATTTGACTGGGCTCATCATATCCTGGCTCTATCTCTTCATACTTGGGTGGCCTTGAGCAACTCACACTTCCGTCACTCAGTTCGCTTATCTGTAAAATGAAGGTAATAAGTGTACCACCCACATCACTTTGTAAGAAAGAATTAATGAGTGAACACAAGTAAAGCACCCAAAAGAGTATCTGGCACTAGAGACTCTAACAGAAAAAGCTACTAAAAAGCCAAGTAGTATGGTAAGAAAACACTCTATTATGTTCACATTCAAGTGGTTATCACACAAGCACTACTTATGATGAACACTTTTTAAAAATTACGTATTTTCTTCTATTTCTCCTTTCTTTTTAAAATGCTTATTCCCTCCCCGCTCCCCACAATTCTTTTCTCTTAGTCTTCTTTCCTTCATCTCCAAGCCTGACAGTTGATCTTGAGAATTTTCCTTGGAAAATGTAAGAGGTTCTTGGGGGAGGGAGAGCATCCAGATGCACATATGCTTCTTATGAAAATACAATTCAGTATAGAAGTATTTTTTTATTTCTTTGGTGCTTATAAGTAGAGTTTTGGCAGGAGTTTTTACGATTCTCTTAAAAATACCAGTACTTAGCAAAATTTGCAATCTTTAATAATTTTATTCCTATTTTAGGAAAAATATTTATGTATATAAAAACAGATGATGAACCTAGTACAGATCAGATGGAGTCTCCCATATCTTTAATAAAAGTATGTGATTCAAATCGTACTGCCTGTTTTTCACTTTATCGTACTCTCCAGATGGTCTTTAGACCTTGTGCTTCAATGCGGCGCAGTGGCTTTTGCATCTGCTCTGAATGAGGCAAAAGAGAATCTTACCCTGTTCAACAATTGTAAGAACACATTTACATATTCTTTTCTAATCTAAATCTTTCAGTAGAAAACAAACTCAAATTAACTCAAACATGAAACATTAGAAATTTCTCTCCCTTGGCACTTCCTCATCATATTCTCTGCCAGCCTAGGTTCTGTCACACAGCTTGACACCTGCATGAGGACAGCACTGGATTTACTCATACAGAGAGGAGCACAAATTCGGTACCTAAAATTAGGTTTTTACTAAATTATATTACATTGCACTTTTACATCTGCTTGCCAGATAATACCCAGAAAGGTACAATCACATAGGTTCTTTGCCAGAAATAGAAGACAAATTAAAATTTTTAAAACACTAAAAAAAGAGAGAGGAAGAGAGGGAGGGAGGGAGGGAGGAAGGGGAGGGAGAAAGAGCGGAGAGATAATTAAAGAACCCTTTCCCCAAGCCATGGTCAGCACCTGTCATCAACAACGCCATTGAAAGTTACATTTACTTTTATATTGAGAATTTACAATGTGTCAGGCACTGTGGTAAGCTCCTTATAATACTATGAATTAGTTATTAAATTGTCCACATTTTTCAAATAGCAGAACTGACGCATTATAAGTTAATTTCTTGCCCACCATGTTCATACAATTACATGGACGTGAAGCCAAGTTTGAAACCAATAATTCTTGAGAGATCGAACTAACTTTATACCTTCAATTATCCAAGGTATAAAATATACATCTCTGAGATCACAACTGGAAATTGGAGATATGGGTGAGACATTTACTTAGCCACTGACCCCAACCTCTTAACCCAATTAAATATTAAGTTTTAGGGAACTGATCACCCACATTCTCAATCTTTTTGTGGTGTATGTGTCAAGAACCCGCTGCTATCCAGTTTTCCCAGCACCATTACCTGATGAGCCAATCCTTTCCTCATTGTGTATTTTTGACAATCTTGCCAAAAGCCAGTTGATCATATATGCCTGGGCTTATTTCTGGGCTCTTTATTGTTTTCCATTTCTCCATGTCTACTTTAATTTGAAATTAGGATGTGTGATACCTCTAGCTTTGCTCTTCTTCCTCAAAGTTGTTTTGGATATTTGAGGTCTTTGTGATTCCATATGGATATCAGGATTATTTTTTCTATTTTTATAAAAAATGCTATGGTGATCTTGATAAGAATTGCATTGATTGAATATTGATTTGGGTACTATGGGTATTTTTAATATTATTAAGTATTCCAATCTATGAACACAGAAGCCTTTCCATTTATTTATGTCTCCTTTAATTTCTTTCATCAATGTTTTATAGTTTTCAGTATAAAACTTTCATCTCCTTGATTAAGTTTATTCCAAAGTATTCCACTATGCCCTTCAGTTTCCGTCTTACTAATACTGATTTTTGCAACAGCATTTGTTCTTAAGAAAAGCATTCTTTTCATTTATTTTCAAAATATCTAAAGGATTTCTCATTTTAACTTAGTGTTATGAGACATTAAATACTAATGAGGTGACAGGAAAATGTTTTGCTTAATCAAGCTAATACGTGAAGAAAAGACATGGAGGAACCTTAAATACATGTTTAAACATTGGAAGTCAATCTTAAAAGGCTTTATAATGTATCATTCCAGCTACAGGACATTCTGGAAAAGGCAAAACAATGCTGATGATCAAAACAGCAATTGCTGCTAGGGGTTAAGGTAGAGGGCAGGATGAATAGGCTGTGCACAGAGGATTTTTAGGGCAATGAAAATGCACTGTATAATACCATAATGATAGATACACACCACTGTACATAACACTTGTTCAAAACCACATAATGTACAATAGCAAGAGTGACTGTAATCTAAACTATGGATTTTGAGTGATTATGATATATCAATGTAGTTCTATCATTTGTGAAAATTGCACCTCTCAGGTGGTTGTAGGTAGGTTATGCACGTGTTGGGGCCAGGAGTTTATTGGAAATCTCTGTAACTTTGGCACAATTTTGCTGTGAATCTAAAACTAATCTAAAAAATAAAGTCTTAATTTTAAAAAAACACACACATGATTGAGCTAGCAACCCTATGTTGAGTCCTTAAGTTAAAAAAATAGTTAATCACCAGTGCTATTGTTTCCCAGTCAGTGACACATTATGCTCAATTGGAGAATAAGGGAACATGTTTATGAAATAATTCTTCAGGTGAAATAAATGTTGGATTACTTTTTCTTTAGCATAATCTATAAATTAACCAATAGAAAAGTATAATTTTCTCTGCATGGCTTTTATCTGTATATAAAGATAAATTAGAGGTAATATTTTTTTGGTTTAATGAGTATGGGGAAAAATATAAGCGCATTAACATTTTTGGAATTCTTTCTTATCTATTTATTTTGCAATTATTTAAATAGTAATACATATAATATTTCAAACAATCTAGAACTATGTAAGGTAGAACTCCTTGTTCTCCACCTCCAACTTTCATTGCCCAGGGGACCAGTATATAATTTCCTTTATAGAGATATATGGTATTTATATGTGTGTGATATATAACACACATATTATTATATATTTCAAATAGCATATATATGCTTTTTTATAAAAATGAGATAATACCATATAGATTTTTATACAACCTGCTTTTTTCACGTTATATTTTACCAGTTAGTTTTTGCCAGGATACAGTCTACGTCCTTTCTTTTTCTGCAGCTGGAAGTTATATGTGATGACAGGAGCAGGAGCAGCCACCTTTGGATCCAAAAATGAAAGTCATGTCAGCAGAATGATGGTCATATAGCCTTTGATCTATTACAAGGTAGTACTTTGTTTATACAATTACATTTTAGAGTTTGTTTTAGGGTTTGTTAGAGTGCCTTAGACTGTGCCTTAATACAATGTCCCTCAGTGCTAAATTCAAACAGCATTTATTCTGGGAAGGCTTCCAGATTTCTACCTACTTTAGCCATATGCCAGTCAGAACTGGTCACTCTTATCCCAGTGCTCTTTGTATTTTGAAAATGTTTTGTGCAGCACTTAAAATCCTCTCATTTTATTATAGAGATTTTTATTTAGTTCTGTTGTCCAACAAAGAAGCCTTATCTAACTCCCCCAACTAAGTCAGATGCCCCTGTCAAGTGGCCTCATAACACCCTGTACTTCTATGTAACAATTAGGCTTAAATTTGCTTTTTCAATGTTTATCTTCACACTATACTGTGTAAATTCCGCATGAGCAGAGCCTTGGCTGCCTTGTTGGTAACTGTGACTCCAACTCACACAGGAAATCTGGCATATAACAAGCCCACTCATTGCTAACCTCAGTGTCAGCCACCTATTAGGTGGCAAATTACTACAGAATGCAACCAACTGGGTTTGAATGGGATAGTATTGGATAAGATGAGATAGGCTTACATTATCAGTTCTGTAAAGGACACTTGGTTGGTATTTTTGCACAAGCAAACTCTTATTGAAGGCTTATCTAGCAGTGTTCTGATTAGAAAATATTTTGTTATTTTATTAAAATATAACTAACATATAACATATTAGTTTCAGGTATATAATACAATAATTAAATACATAAAGTGATATGATCATCACCATAAGTCTAGTTAAAAATCTGTCATACATAGGCACAAATGTTTTCTTACAATGAGAATTTTTAAAATCTACTCTAATAGCAAATTACAAATATAGTATTATTAACTATAGTCATCATGCTGTACATTATATTCCCATGATTTCTTTACTTTATAACTGAAAGTTTATATTTTCATTAGCAAATATTTTAAAAATTGTTTATAGCTGAAAAATGATTATCAGTAATAGTAATTTTTTACAATAGCAATTGTACTACATAGAATACACTCTGATATTTTTCTTCTATATTTTTAATATTGATTGCAACCACTAAGTTAGTATTTAAAATTTGTAGTCCAATATTTTAAAAAATGTGATATATATAATACTACTATAACTCATTGAACTGGTTTTTAACAGAATGGCAAACTTTATTCATCAAAATTATTCTTTGTTTTTAATGTTTTATTGTTTATGCTATTACAGTTGTCCCAACTTGCCCCCCCTTTATCCTGCCTCCACCCAGCCTGCCACCGCCCCCCACATCCAGTTAATCCCCACACTGTTGTCTATGTCCATTGGTCCTTCCTATAAGTTCTTTAATCCCTCTACCTTCTTTCAATCAGTCCTCACGTCTCCATCCCCTCTTGTAGCAGTCAGTCTATACCATGATTCTGTCTCTGGTTCTGTTTTGCTCATTAGTTTATTTTGTTCATTAGATTCCACTTAGGAGTGAGATCATATGCTATTTGTCTTTCACCAACTGGCTATTTCACTTAGCATAACAGTCATCAGTTACATCCATGGAGTCACAGGGATAGGAGTTCCTTCTTTTTTCCTGCTGCATAGGATTCCATTGTGTAAATGTACCATAGTCATTTTATCCACTCATCTACTGATGGGCCCTTAGGCTGTTTCCAACACTTGGCTATTGTAAATAACAAAGCTATGGACATAAAGGTGCATAAATACTTTTGAATTTGGGTTTCAGGATTCTTAGGGTATAGTCCCAGGAGTGGAATTGCTGGGTGAAAGAGCAGTCCCATTTTTAATTTATTGAGGAAATTCCATACTGTTTTCCACAGTGGCAGCACCAGTCTGCGTTCCCACCAACAGTGCAATAGGACTCCCTTTTCTCTGCATCCTTGCCAGAACATGTTGTTTGTTATCTTATTAATGATAGACGTTTTGGTAGGTGTGAGGTGATAACTCACTGTGGTTTTAATCTGCATCTCTCTGAATCCTAGTATTGTTTAGCATTTTTTCATATGCCTATGGGCCATCTGTATGTTCTTGGAAGTGTCTATTCAGGTCATTTAAAAATATTATTTTTTAAAATTATATTTTCTTATGCTATTACAGTTTTCCCAATTTTTCCCTGTCTCCTCCCCTCCACCCAGCACCCACCACCCCCTCTTCCCTGTAATCACCACACTGTTGTCCATATCCATGAGGTCTTTTTTATGAAATACATTTATTGATTATACAATTACAGTTGTCCCAGTGTTTCCCCCTTTCCTTCCCACTCCCTCAGGCAGTCCCCACACCATTGTCATGCCCACGGGTCATGATATAAGTTCTTTGGTTACTCCATTTCCTATACTGTACTTTACATCACCATGGCTATTCTGTAACTATGTATTTGTGCTTCTTAAACCCTCACCTCTTTACCCATTCCCCCACACCCCCTCCCATCTGGTAATCATTAAAATGCTCTCTGATTCCATGATTCTGTCTCTGTTCTTCCTTTGCTTAGTTTGCTTAGTTTGTTGTTTAGGTTAAATCATTGATACATACATATTTATTGCCAATTTATTGTTCATAGATTTGATCTTCTTTTTCTTGAGTCCATTTAACATTTCATGTAATAATGGATTGGTGATGATGAACTCCTTTAGTTTTCTTGTCAGAGAAGCTCTTCATCTGCTCTTCAACTCTAAATGACATCTTTACTGTGTAGAGCAATCTTGGATGTAGGTCCCTGCTTTTCATGATTATAAATATTTCTTTCCAATCCCTTCTAGCCTGCAAAATTTCTTTTGAGAAATCAGTTGACAAACTTACGGGAACTCCCCAGTAGGCAACTAACTTCTTTTCTCTTGCTGCTTTTAAAATTCTCTCTTTAACCTGTGGCATTTAAAGTATGATGTGTCTGGGAGTGGGCTTCTTTGCATCCATCATATTTGGAACTCTCTGTGCTTCCTGGACTTGTGTGTCTATTTCCTTCACCAAATTAGGGAAGTTTTCTTTCATTATTTTTCCCATTAGATTTCCATTTTTTTGCTTTCTCTTCTCTTCTCACCCTTAGAATGCAAATGCTAGAATGCTTAATGTTGTCCCAGGGGCTGCTTACATTATCCTCATTTTTTGGATTCTTTTTTTTTCTTGTTGTCCTGATTGTTATTTTTTGCTTTCCTATCTTCCAAATCATTGATTTAATTCTTGGCTTCATCCACTCTACTGTTGTTTCCATGCAAATTATTCTTTGTTTCAATTAGTGTGTCTTTCATTCCTGACTGGATCTTTTTTATGCTGTTGAGGTCCTACTAAGTTCCTTGACTATCCTGGTAACCAGTGTTTTGAACTCTGCATCTGAAAGATTGCTTACCTCCATTTTGTTTAGTTCTTTTTCTGGAGTTTTGTTCTGTTCTTTCATTTGGGCCATATTTCTTTTTTCATCATTTTGGCAGCCTCACTGTGGTTGTTTCTCTACATTAGGTAGAGCTGCTATGACTCTCTGTCTTGGCAGCGTGACCTAATGTAGTAGCTGTCCTATAGGGTCCAGTGGCACAGCCTCTCCTATCACCCAAGCTGGACACTTCAGGTGCACCCTTTGTATGGACTGAGTATACCTTTCTCTTGTAGTCAAGCCTTGATTGCTCTTGACAGGGCAATGTGAGACATTTACACTCACACTGGGGAGTCAGCTTCAAGGACTGGCTGTGACCACTGACCACCAACCTCTGCCCTCCGTGGAGAATGAGCTATGCAGGGGCAGGGTGGTGGTGCTCTGATGTGGTCTGTAGCTGTCCACTGGGTACGCAGACTCTGGGGTTTCCCCTGTGGGGCAGGCCAAGTTCAGCCCCCACCTGTGTTCTGCCTGGGGCCACCCTGCCTGAGCTATAAAGCAGTCCGAGATGGCTGTTGCTTGTGTTGGGCCTGGAGATGCCCAGGCGAAACCAAGCTGTGACTCTAAGCTGGCCTTTGTTAGTGCCTGGCCCAAGGCCATTTGGCAAGAGGTATAGAGGCTGTGGGCTCACAGAGGCTATAGAGGTTGTTTGAGAGGATTTAGGACATTGTGAAGAGCAAGCCAAGACCAGCCGTTCCTTTGGAAAAGTCACAGTTGACGGCTTGGGTGGGCCTGTAAGTTGAGTTGGATAGAGTCTCAGGGGATCTCTAGGGCAGGTAAAACTGCACTAGCCATGTTGATGGAGTCTCAGATATGGCACAAGCCTGCCAGCCCTGTGGCTCTGTTGGGGGAGGGCTCAGAAAAGGGACAATGGCCTCTGCTTACCTTTCTGTCTGGGAGAAAACTGTCCTCCAGCTCTCACCTTGATGCCAGATACTTCAAGTCCTCCTTGTTTGCCACTGGTGCCTTTTAAGCTTCTGCTTTGGTGCTGCAACTTAGAGGGGGTGAATCTGAGTAAGTTTGTGTGTGGATTCTTTAAGGGGAACTGCATGAGACTCCAGAAGTTCCTTCCACCGACTCCATCCCTGCTGGTCTGTGCAGCCAAAAGTTATGTGGACTTATCTTCCTTGCACTGGAACCCTGGGCTGGGGTGCCTGGTGTGGGGCTTGTACTTTTAGCTCCTGAGATATTCCTCCCAAGTTTTTATCTGCCACTTCTGGATGTGGGACCAGCCTGTTCTATATCTCCTCCCCTCCTACCAGTCTGGATAGATGTGGTTTCTTTAATTCCGTAGTTTTCAGGCTTCCATTCAAATTGATTTCTGACAGTTCTCAGTGATGGTTGTTCTATAGTGTAGTTGTGATTTTTTATGTGTTTGTGTGAGGAGGCGAACTGTGTTTATCTGCACAGACATCTTGACCAGAAATCTCAAAATTATTTTTTTAAAGGATCTGTTAGGATACAATGCTGGTTTTCAAATGATGCAGTTTTGAAATTGGTCAAGAGTCTCTTTGAGGGGTTAGCCATTGTTTTCTTCAGCGTTTGTTGTACTGTCACATTTTATAGTTATATCACAATATTTTACTGTAAATTTATTACCTAAATTGAGCAATTTCCTTATTTCCATTCTTGACTTGAAAGGGTCTTTAGCTGCTATTAAAATTTAAATTCATACTCAAATGGGTATTATTGGCATCTGTTAGGAAATTCAAAAGAATGTGCCGTAAACTATTAAAGCAATTCCCCAAAGAGGTCTTATTAAGCATTTTTAGTGTCAGAATAACTGTAAGATGACTGAAGAGAACCATTCATATCTGCATATCTAAGTCCTGTTGACATGTGTGACCAAATGCTAGGGCATATGAAAATGTGTGACTGTGTCCAGTTCTTCAAATCATATGTCCTTGTTCTAGTTATTGACACATGTTTAGGAAAGGTTTTTGTAGCTTTGTGGTGAGGAAAGTTATGTGTCCTTTTTAACCAAAATGATGGGGAGAGGGGCATTTTCCTTAAAGGTTCATTGCAACACTAATGAATTCTCTTTGGCAGCTTTACGCTAAACCCAAAAAATATCAAGACATGTTTTGATCCTTTATACTAAAATTATTGAAATAAATGTTACATAAATGTAATTCTAATTCAATTTAATGGATCACTAAATGACATAAGGATGAAAAGGATATTTTATTATATATTATAAAATTAACATATGATCTTGGTTTAAAAGAAGTCTTGCTAAATGGTATAAAATGAAAAGTCTTTGTCTCTGGAGGAAATCACTGTTAAATATTTCTTCTATATCTTTGGAACATTTAGAACATATAACATCTTTATGCAAATGATGTATACTATTCCAATCATTCTTTCCCTTGCCTTTTTAATTTAAAGTTTATGTTGTATATCTTTCACATGGGAGCATATTTACTTGCCTCATTATTTTCCATATATAGATATTACTCGATGGTATGGGAACTGAGAGACTATCTCATTCCACTAACTCAGGTAAGGGAGATGTTCAATTATCTTTATTCTCTTTAATTCAACTTATCTCCAGATTCTGTTCCCTTGGGTGTAAAACTTAATCTTTTCCAACTTAGGGTTTTTCTGCATGGAATTTATCTGAATTCCATTAGGCTTAGGAGATGAGAGGTCACGGGGCATGGGTGTGGCATCTTGTCCTTGGCTGTCTTTCCATGCTGAGCAGTGCTGAGATGCGTTTTGTCCCATCTCCTACTCAGTCACTGCTCCATGGTGATCTTTGCTAATCACCAGTTTCCTACTCCAGCTCCTGCAGACTTTTTGGTTTTCCCTGATGTGTCTATGTAACTCACAGACACAGGGATTAATCTGCCATGCTGGCATTTGGGGAAGATCTTAAGAGCTCTCTTGGCCCTATTTTTTTGTTCCATCTCATAGCTATTTCTCCTCTACTCTTTTAGTAGTATGTCAGGTACTGTCATAACGGAGGTTAGCCATGTTTCCTGTCATTTACAGACATCTACCTAAGAAGCAAAATTTTTTTTCTTTTACACTTAGCTAAATAACATGTATTATTAGCTTTTGTTACTTCCCATCCTTGGATTCAGCCTTAAAAGTAAAGCTCCTTTCTAGTACACATACATGCTCCCCTTCTAGATTCCCTTCTTCCAAGCCAGGACATTTTTATACAGAAGGAAGATAGGTAAATTTCTCTTATTCAGCTCACAAGCTTCTTAATATCAGTGTCTAGGTTTTTGAAATTCAAAAGTCAAACTTTCTCTACTAATTTGTCATTGGCATTCTGATATGTCGTTTACCCCCTGAAGCAAGGCATGTGATACACCAGATGAAAAAGAAATTCAAGGAACATGCCTCCAAAACATACCCCCCTAAACTATTTTGTAACATTTGATAATATTACAAAATGTTATCTTATCACATGTGTATTTGTCCCACTTGTGATTCTTTTTAAGTAGTCATTTAAGTTGTTTCCGTTTTTGTTGTTTTTACTGCTGCAATAAACATCCTTGCCTAGATACCTTAAAAATTTATGTAAGAATGTTGACAAAAACTCTAGCATTGGAATTTTCAGGACAAAGAGTAAGGTCAAGGGTATGTTACACATTGATGGATATCATTACCTTTTCCCTCCAAAAAGGTTACACTACCACAATCTTGTATAGAAGTGCCTGTTTCTCCATAGCTTCATCCACTATGGCTCTATCACATATTTAAATTTTTTTTCATTCTGATAGCTGCAAGTATCATCTCTTGGTTTTCTGATTTTCCATGTCTTTAATTAAAAGAGAGATTAAACATATTCTCAGAGGTGTTCTGGGCTTTTGCATCCTGTGTTCCCTGAATTGTTTAATGACATGTGTCAATGAAAAGATTGAATTAAATAATCATAAAGTGGTTTAAAAAGAATTTTTCAAGTTATATATTTATTTATTTATTGGTTTTGGGAGGCAGATTATGTGGAATTTAAGGCAACTATTTCCCAGTCTCTACTTCAAAAACTTTGTAACTATTACACATAGCATTGTGAAGAAAACAAAACTGAAGAAAAGCTGACTCACCAATGTAGAGCTAATAATTGTGTTTTAAGGTTACATCATCTTACAAATACAGATCTAGTTCTCATCAAAATGACATTTGTCCCAATTGTCACATACATGACAGTAGCCATGAGAGACAGCTAACAAAATCAGTGATATCCCTTGAGCATGTGTAATTATGCAAAGATTTCAGTAACTAATTAGCACAATGGAGTTTGGTCTCAATTCAGGTGTTGCAAAGCATCCATTTCATATGACCTATGTTGTCACTGTTGCAGAGTTTTTGCTATAGCAGATTTGCCTCCAGTAAGAATTCCACAAAGACAAACTAAAAGAGGACACTAGAGAACTTTAGGAGGAATGAAACAAAGATTAGTTGTCAACTCTGATTAATTTTTTCAACACCTTAATTATGTGACACCAAATACCTGACTTATTACTCTTCAAATCTTCTCCATGCCCATTGCTTATATTTCCTGTTTCATACTCACCTATGTCTTATCCAAATTATCATACTGTCTTCCAGTTAGAAAGCACCTTAGAATATGAGTAATCCTTACAATGACCACACTTCCTCTTTATCTTGATGATAATAACTGCTACCATGTTCTGAAGCCATACTATGTGCTAAACAGCCCTGCTAGGAAATTATCATCACTTCCATTTAACAAATAAGTGCTGATGCTAAGAAAGGTTGAAAAACTTGCCCAAAGTCAACATGTAGTACGTTGCAGAATCAACATTAACAGGTTCTGGGCGTCTGATATATTCTGCAAGGAAAAAAGAAGAAGATTTTTAATATGAGCAAATATGGAATTTCTTGGAATAGATCTTGCAGAAACTGATACTTCATAGCTAGCAGTGCCAAAGCTGTCTTGTACATCTTTGCCTCTGGGCCTTCCAATGTCCCTTCAATGCTCTGACTAGTTCTGTTTAATCTCATTTAAACATTTTAAGGATGGGGAGAGAGGCAGATCCAGAAAGTAAAAACAGCAGTCTCCAACCGTAGAAGTTCACACCACAAAGTCAGGAAATCAAGACAAATCCGCTTAAGAAGCAGAAGCAAAAGAGAAGAGTCTCACAAATAATGGGAAGACAAAGAAATAAGCCCCACTTGAAGGGAAAGGAGGAATCCCAGAAAGAAAACTAAATGAAATAGAGGCAGGTAAACTATCAGACACCGAGTTCAAAACAACAGCTCTAAGAAAGCTTAATGAGCTCAGTGAGCACAGAGAGAATTACCAAAAACTACAGAGAAACTATGAGGAACTTACTGCAAACTATATTAGCATGAAAAAGGACATAGAAACTATCAACAAGAGACAAGAGGAAATGAAGGATATAATTTCTGGATTGAAGAACAGAGTAGAAGGAATAAAAGCAGGCTAGATGAAGCCTAGGATCGAATCAGCAAGCTAGAGGTCAAGGTAGAAAAAAGCTCCCAGAAAGAGCAAGAAAATGAAAAAAGACTAAGAAAGAATGAAGAAGCATTGATAGAAATGCAGGACAACCTGAAACGTAATAATATATGTATAATAGGGATAGCAGAAGGAAAAGGGTATGAGGAAGGGATAGAGAATCTATTTGAAAAAGTAATGATGGAAAACTTCCCTAATTTGAGGAAAGAGAAAGTCACACAAGTCCAGGAAGCACAGAGGGTCCCATTCAAGAGGAACTCAATGAGGCCCGCTCCAAGACACATCATCATTAAAATGGCAAGTATTAAAGATAAACAGAGAATCCTAAAGGCAGCAAGGGAGAATCAGGGAGTAACATATGAGGGAACCCCAATATGGCTAGCAGCTGTCTTCTGAGCAGAAACACTGCAAGCCAGAAGGGAGTGGCAAGAAACATTCCAAGCAATGAAAAGCAAAGGCCTGCAACCAAGACTGTTCTACCCAGCAAGGCACTCAATGAAAATGGAAGGAGAAATAAGGAGTTTCCCAGACAAAAGAAGACTAAAAGAATACACCTCCACCAAACCAGCCCTGCAAAATATGCTAAAGGGACTTCTTTAAGATGAAGAAAAAGTTTCTTTGAATACCCAGTTCCTTTCAGAGTTGCTGATACTTGATATTACCAATATTTTTAATACTCATTAATCTGATTGTGACAATGATGTTATTTAATTGTTCCTTTACTATTTGTTGAAACTAAATCTGTTTTTGTATATTTCTTGCCTATTTCTATTATTTTTAATAGCCTTTTTGGTATTCTTTATGAATTTATTGATTGAAGGTTTGTAGTACTTTTTTTCCCTAAGAAAAAAAATTAACCCTTTTTTAGATGTGTTGTAAATACTTTTCTATTCTATTACTTGTCCTTTAACTTTTTTATATGCCTATTAATTACTATATAGTTTTAAATGTTTAATATAGCCATATTGTCAATATCTTTATAGCTTCTGGGTCTGAATATTTTACTTCAGGTCATGAATAATATCAGTTCTATTTTCTTCTAAAACTCTTTAAATTCTACATATTGATTTTTAACTCACCTGAATATATCTTGTGTAATGTGTGAAATAGGGTTCTATATTTGTTTTATTTCGAGTAATAGTGGTCCATGTACCTTATTTGTTGAATAAGCCTTATTTTACCCATTGATTTGAAATATCAACTTAATCATATATTATATTGTTAGACAGATATATACGTTTGTCTCTAGAATGCTCATTATATTTCATTGTTCTGTTTGATTATTTCTTTGCTGGTGTCATGTTGGTTTAATTGCTGAGACTTTATAATGGTTTTAAATTTTTTAATATTTTATAATTAACTTTGACATTTAAAAATAAATTAAATAAATCTGCACTTTAGAAAGAAGAAAGAAAGAAAGAAAGAAAGAAAGAGGAACTCCTACATTTTGTGACAACGTGGATGGAATTGGAGAATATTAAGCTAAGTGAAATAAGCCAGTTGATGAAAGACAAGTACCATATGATCTCACCTATAAGTGGACTCTATTCAACAAAATAAACTAATGAACAAAATAAACCACAGGCATGAAAATATAGAGCAGACTGAAAGTGACCAGAGGGGAGGGGGAAAGAGGACAATGATGGAAAGAAGGGGAAGGACTAGACAAAGAACATGTATGAATGACCCATGGACATGGACAACAGAGTTGAAGTTGACTGTGGGAGTGGGGGGTGGGGGTGGGATGGTGGAGGGGGGCTAAAGGGGGAAAAATAGAGACAACTCTAATAGAATAAACATGATTTATAAATTTAAAATAAATAAAAATGTAAAGAAAACCACAAACATTTTAAGGATTGAGAAGTCAGCCCGTGTTATGTAACCCTCAGACAATTTTTCAAACAAGGAAAAGAAACCCTTATGAGGAATAGACAAGGTTCCTGATTCCCCGGGTCAACTTTTGACCACATTATCTACATGGAAATGGCCCAAGAGGGACCTCATCCTCTGCCACCTGCTCCTTCTTGGACAGGCATTGTCTGTCCACAGTCTTCTGACACTTCATCTCACTATCTTTAGGCTGACTCATGGAAAAAGCTTGGAAAGTGGCTTTCCCTCAAGAGGTAGAAAGGGAAGGAGTGGGATTTGTGAAGAGTTAGCAGAATGTTAACCAAGTAGAAAGGGTCCTCTTGGTAGTAGAGGTGTTGGTTAGTTAGACCTGGATGATGAAGCCCTTTGAAAATATCCCAAGAAAATAGGAGTTTGAGGGAAAGTAATGCTCTTGAGGGAAGTGTAAATTGGGCAACCTTTTGGGATAGCATCTTGACTGGAGGCCACACTCCTAACCAGTGGCTTCAACCCCTGAACTCCATGCTTTATAATTCAGCCCAAAGCAAGGCTGGTAGTCAGTCACTCATGACCTTTATCAAAAGTAAAGGTAGATTTCTTTCTTTCTGTATTTATTTTTGTAAAGGGAGATTTTATCCAGGGGTTTTAAAAGGAGCTAGTAGCTCTTACACTACCTGAACACCAGGCTGAAATGACCGATTTAATTTAACCTCCTTTTTTTTCTCAAAACCTATTGTTTGTAAAAGACAAGTGGCTTGTCCAGGACCACATAGAAAAAGAACGATTTCTGTTCACATTATTTTTTACTACTATTTAGAAGACAGTTTCAGTTCAACATCCATGATCCACTTAATAGGTAAAAGTTGAAGAAAATTCAAGTATCCCTCAGAAGCATTTTTTTCTCCTGTAATAGTTAACATTTATTGAACTTAGCACAATGCAAATTACAATTTTAAACTCTATGCCTTTACTGTGTCACTTAATATTTACAATAACTAAGAAGGAAATTGTATAAATCTCCATTTTATAAGTGAGAAAATAAAGGCTCAGAGATTTCAAATCAGAATTTTATCCAAGTTTTCAAATTCTAAAACTCAATCAAGCTCTTAACTATTGTGTTATGCTGAGCCCCTATACAGTATTTGAAATATTTAAAGGGAATCAAGGGCCCAGCCTCAAAGAGCTTACATGTGCTGTTTCTTCTGAGACAGGATAGTAAGAAGCTAGGAAAATTCCTTGATAAGTGGAATAGGGGAACCGACACAGGTAGCTGAACACAATGGGTAAGCAATTTACTCCCAGGTGCAGATGGTCACCAGAGCAGAAGGCCCCCACCACAGGCCTGGCAGGGTGTCACTGACCAATCAGTGGAGACCATGACCATGAAAGGGCAGACCCTGAGAATTGATGAATATGTTGCTGAAACCCGCCCCCCCAAGCCTTCCCTAAGATTCCAGCCTGCAAGAGAGAGAGGAAAGCCTCAGGACAAAGGAGGCAGTGCATGAACCCTTCACCATTCCCTTTCCCTTCTCTTCTCCAACCCCACTTCTTTCTTCACCAGCATGCCCTCTCCTAAACTCTAATGCAATGGGCAACTGGCGGCTCGTCCCAGAGTAATTCCCTGAATGTGTCCCCCAAAGCCTCCCCTTTCTCTGATTTCCCAGTGAGCTAAGGCAGCCCAGTCTAGGCTCTCCTATTGCTTCTTCTACGTTAAGTTCTTCCTTGTTTTTCTGCCCCCAGCTTTAATAAATGGATCCTCATAGTCGCTTGGACTCATGTTGAGAAATCTTTTTAATACAAAGTCAAGAACCCACACACTACAGCTGACCCTAGGCAGACCCACTCAGGGCCAGCCCCTGTCCAGTAACATTTTCACCTGGAATGCTCTTCCCTGCATATCTACAGGCTTAAAATTCGACTTACCGCATGTCTCTGCTCAAAGGTCACCTTACCAATGAGGACTTTTCTGGCCACTTGATATAAAATATCCACCCACTGTACACCCACACATCTTAGCCCCTTATCCCATCTCATTTTTCTACATAGAGTTTATCATCTGACACATTATGTATGTACTTATGCATTGAACCAGAAATGTAATCTCTGTAAGCTGTGGAATTTGAATCTGTGCCCTATATCATCTAGACCTAAAAGACTGCCTGGCCCACAGTAGATGCTCACTAAATATTTGTAGAATGAATGAGTGAACAAATAAATTAATCAACAAATGCAATCATGTCTATCATCAGCCTCATATGATATCTATCACCTGGGGCTCTGGGGGACTTGAAGGAGACTGATTTTAAAGGTATCTGATTTTATTAAAAAATCCAATCAAATAAAAGAATGTTTAATTATGTAAATGACTGATATTGAAGTATTGAGGGCATACATTTTTCTTCAAGCACTGACAGCTGGGAGAAAAATGTTAAAGTCTGCTCTCCTGGGCTGCCCTTGCTTCTTGCGTAGCTCTATATATTTAACAGTCACTGGGGACACTCATTCTGAGAAATGTAGAAGCAGCACTTTTTTTCCTTTTCACAAGCCAAACACATATTCCCAGTGGGTAACATTTAGCAAGGAAGTGGTTTTTGATTCTAGCACTTATCAGTGTTTCTGAAATATACAGTCTAATTAAATTATTCAGAGGTAGTGCTTTAATCAGGAGCAAATCTGATGAATATTCAAGCTGTTCATTGTTAGGAAATGAGAAAAGATTGTCAGAATATTTTTATTACAGCCTCAAAAGTCATCCAAAAGAGGGTGCTAATGTTCTTCATGAAATATCACACACACACACACACACACACTCAACAAGCTTTCTTATGTAACTATTCAAGTGATACTAACTGTATGCAATGAACATGGAAACTGGGACAGTTTATAAAATCTACCTCAGTTCTGGACAGGTTAGTTAAAAATAAACCGCATCACCACCAAGAATAGTGTATTTTCCGACACCAAAGATGATCACCAGAGTTAATTCTGTGACATTTCAATTAATTTTTAACCTCTAGCAAAGCTAAGAGAAGATGAACAAAAGATAAACATTTTGGCTAAAATTAAATATTATAGATAATGATATATTTTAAATAAAAATTAACACTTCTTTCACTTGATTAATAGCATAGCCTTTATTAAAATTCTTTTCTTTTAAGAGTAAAGATAACTACCAGTTATTGCATAACTGTGATTCAGGAAAAATGATATAGATTCAGGTTGTCTACCCCTAATGAAAACAGAGATTTGACATTGATATTGTCAAATCTGGTTCACCTGGTCAAAAAGAAAAGTTTGAAAAGGATGAAGTTTCTATGCACTAAATAATTCTCAAAATTCCTCTCTACTTGTGCTTTCTCTGGATATAAATTGAAGATAGCCATGACAAAAACATTTTTCTTTTATGTATAAAATGTGCCCTAATTTATCTTCCTTATCCTAGGTTTTCTGAGCTCCTGTCTTTATAATTCAAGCAATTCGTATTTTGATTATTCCTTTGAAGCAGAGCAGTCATGCGGAATGTAAATATTCTCCAGGCCAGATAAATGCAAATAGAGGAAGTTTCTCTGTCTAAATGAATTATTTAGAATACATATAAGAAAAGTCGTGCCTACAGCAAAAACTATTTTTACATTCCACCATTAGCTTCTAGGCATTTGAGATTTCAGAGGATATATCTATTGCCAAAAGCCCCATAGATGGATAGTCTTAAATGAAGTTCCATTTGTAGAACTTATAGAACAGGAGTTGCTTTGGAAAAAAAGCAATATTTGCACTGAAAAGGAATCAGTTTTCCACCCACACACTTTCATGCCAGCATTGACTAGCAAGCCAAAGTGGATGGAAGAGTTAGATACAAAGCAGATATTCAACAGGACTCTGACGCTTAAAACATCTGCCTTAGGCAAAGAGCTGGTTCAGCAACTCTCCTGAATTCATCAGCTGAGTGTGATTTGTGTTAATTTGTTCTCAGATCCATTCTCTATCCTTCTCTGCCCAGCTGTGCATTGTGGGAAACTACACTTTCCAAATTGTCTTGCTTTCTGCTTCTAATGGGTTTAGCTAATGGAATGTTCTGGTGGAAGCAGGAGGGCAAAAGAAGGATAAAGCCAGCATATTCCCACCCATCCCCACTCTGTTTCAGGTGGCATCTCTGGTAGTAGCTGCTATACCTGTGTGGCTCCAACTCCTGGGGGACATCCCCTCCCTCTGTGGTCTCAATTCCCACTGGACAGGCTGACCATGTGACCCTGACTCCTGGGTCTTGAGACTACCACCTCCCGATTTTCTCACTGGAGCCCCAGGCTGGCAGTGACGTCCATGATTTCACTGAATTTAGGGTTGCTTCCTAGTGCAGTTTGGTTGCTTAGCTATTCTATCATCTTAGTAAGCAATTCCCTGTATTAGAATTTTTGAGTCTGGAACTCTTACAGGGCTCCTTTAGTGATACAGAATTCCATCTTTTGTGCTATAGAAATATTTGAAAAGGACTCACTGTCCTAGTTTAACCTGCATAATTTATTCCACAGCTTCTCTAACTCAATCTCATTGGGCAGTAACAACAAAAATTTGGTTAAAAACGTAATATTTTCCACCAGTTTCTACCCTGCTCACCACACATACAAAACAACTGTGCACATAACTATGAAGAACTTAGGACACTTTGACACTTCTGGTTTGATTATATTTAACGTGTCTTCTGTATTATTTTTAAACTCTTTTAAATGTTTATGGATTTAAAAAAAGATTTTATTTATTTATTTTTAGAGAGAGGAGAAGGGAGGAAGAAAGAGACGGGGAGAACTTTGATGTGTGAGAGAAACACGAATTGGCTGCCTCTCGCATGCACAAATCTCTCATGGGGATCTGTGTCCTCTTGGTTCACTGGCTAGTGCTCAGTCCACTGAGCCACACCAGCCAGGGCAGTATTTATGGATTTTTAAATATATCAATCAGGACAGAAATAAACAGCCTCCATGCAATGTTCTTGATGAAGTTTTGGCTAGAGATAGAGTTAACAGTAGAACTGTTTATGTCTCAGCAACGGAATATATTATTCCATTATCTTTTGTTCACTGTTCTATATCTATTTGTGAAACGGGGATAGTAACAGTATCTTTCTCACAGGTGGTTATGAACATTAAATGAGAGATTCTTAAAATAGCACCTGACCCACAGCAGTCACTCAATAAATAATCAGCTGGACTAGAGCTGTTTTGTCAATCTGGCATTCCTTTTCAGGAATACATCTTTTAATCTCTGATAGCATTTAAGAATGTTACTTGTCTTCGATACTCTTCTCCTTAAATTTCAAGATTGATGGGGTCTTTTTTTTCCAATTCTGGAAAATTTTCAACCATTTTCTCTAGTAACATTTAGGTCTCCCATATTTATTTTATCTTGGAATTCCTATCAGATATGTGCTAAGCCCTGTCTCCTTACCTCCCATGTCTCAGTTTCCCTTGTTTTTATTTCTCTGTTCCACACACTCTAAGTCATTTCCTTAGAGTGCATCTGTACTGTTATTCAATGAACTGATTTTTTAAAAATTTCAGTGAGTTTTGATTTTCAATTTAAATATCCATTGTATTCTTTTTATTTTCCAAATCTACTTTTTATACATTTTAGTGCTTTCTTTATCTTTTTTCCTATTTAAACATTTAAAAATAATTATCTTAAAATCTCTTTCAGATAACTTGATTATTTCTTGCACTTAATATGCAAACTCTTCTTCTCCGTGCCCCCAACCCCATCTCACCCTCCATCTCAGTAATTCCCTTCCTTCCATGGTTTGAATCTTCAACTGGAAGCTGATTAGAGAGTGACTTCCATGGTATCTTGGGTTCCCTGAGTGACGGGAATATCCCTATTGAGTTATTTTGGCTTTGCCTCTTCTGAGAGGCCATGGGTTACACTCATTCTGGGTCAATTTTCATGTTGATTCTTTAATTAGGAGCTTCTGCTCCATACTGTTGGTGTGAGTTTGGATCTGCTCATTCACATGATGATGGGTTTGAATTTCCTTGGGTTACATTTTATAACCTCAATCCTGAATATGCAGTGGGTTTTCCTGACGCTTCCCCCAGCTAGGGGGCATGTGGAGTGTCTTGTTCCTGGGATCCCTGGCTTGTAACAGGTATCTCAGCTCTAGTTCCTTGTGTGAATAGGGTGCCTTCTCTGCACAGGTATCCAAATTCCCAAATCCTGATCTTAGGGCTGATACCTGCTTCTCAGAATACTCTAATACATTTTACCCTGAGCTTCTTCCCACCTCTCTGATTTTGAGTTTGCTTTGCATTGCTGGAAACGGGTTTTGAATTTGCATAGGCATTCACCCATCTTTTATTTCTTATTTAATATTTTGTGAATTAAGATTCTAATTAGGGGGTCCTTACCTCAGTTTTATTCTCCATATTGATCATATTGAAATAAAAATGCTAGTTAGTTACAGAAAGATTCTTTTATGATATATATGCAATCTCAGAAACACCTGGGAGGGGATATAGATATAGTGCATTTCTGAAAAGAAAATAACATCACTCTTAGTTGATCATGAATCCACAAGGAGTCCACAAAATGATAAAAAAAATATTTATTTTCCCACCAGGTTATTGATTTAGTGGATATGCTTTTGGCTGAGGTAACAGAAAATGAAACTAAAATTGGCTTAAATAATTAGGAAGATTTATTTTCTTGTGTATCTAAAAGGTAAAAAAACAAGGCCATTTCAGAGTAGGTTACTGAGCAGCTCAATCTCATTATTGTTCTAGGTCAAATTCTTCATGCACCTCAGCTCCCCTTTCATGGTTGTGGGATGAATACAGCAGTTTCAGACACATCAACCTTAATCTTTATCAAGATGTAGCAATGGGGAGGAGAGAATTTATTTCTTCCTTAGGCCTCTATTTTTAAGAGTAAGGACAAATTCCCAGAAGTCCTGGTGGTATAACCTTCACATCTTGTTTATTAGAAATGTGTCCTATGCCCATTCACAAACCAGTCCCTGACAAAGGAAACAGAATTATCACAGATGACAAAAATTAAACTAGACTCACTCTGGGGTTGGCCATGAGTCCAGGCTTTCCTGAAATGCAAGGCTGCCCAATGACTGAACAATATCAGAAATCTATTACCTTGGGAAGCAGGAAAGAACTACTGGTCAAGATCAGGTCACTCAGACAGCATTAGGAGGGAATCTGGGGAGGTCTACTCTCTGGGCTTCTTTCCTCCTCCATTTGCCATCCCTCTTTCCTCCCCCAGCCGCAGCCCTGCTAAGGCACAGCAATCTGGAGACCACCCTCGTTACTATCCCTATGCTGTGAGTGAAGGTGGATCCCAATAGTTGGTACTTCCTTACAGTCTGCGCGCAAGCCTAGATTTTTTTAAACACCTTCATCCTGCTGAGCCATCTATGATATAAATAGGGGCCATACTCATCACTGTCCTGCTTTAGGAACGTGGTCCAGAAGTCCCATGGCATTGTTCAGAGGTACATACAGGAGTATTATTGACTAAGGACAGTATAAAGTCTCGTGGCAGAGTGGGATGCCACCACTCCAGAGCAGTTAGCTGGTGATGGGCCGGCATGAACAAAACAGGGCTTCCTAGAGATACAGACTGGAGTCCCAGTTGGCGCAGGCTGCATGGCTCATATTACGAGTAAAGAGACATTATCACTCACATGAAGGCTATATGAGTGACCGACAATGATTCCAAGACATTGAGGGTCATGAACCTTTTGACAATGTCCTTCTCTGGGTTCACTCACTGGATGTGTCCTGGGTTATGGGACAATACCTTCTTAGACAAGTTCCCTGAAGTGAGGTCACTGGCATTTATCAATCACCTCACTTATTTCCTTACCTTTAGACATATCTCCACACCTTCTTTATCCCTCCACACAAAGAAAATTGTCTACTCTTTTATTTCCTTCTAGACTTGAGTAGACTGTACCTCCAGAGCAAAATCATAAACCACAAGAAAAGTTGTTTCTCTTTTCACAAGTGTGAGGAAAACTGTCTCTCACATTTTCTAGATCGTGAGGGAAAACATTTATTCTTTTTCTTCGAGTGCAGGCTGCAGAGGTGAGTGCCCTCTCAGAATGGATGGATGCTTCTAACACAGGAAAAGTGTGAAAAATATAAAAGAACTAAAGTTTTTGATTATAGTAGTTTGAACATTTTTATCCTCTTAAGTAAATGAATTCTTCTCTTGCCAATATGTATAGCTTTATAAATTATGGTCTTAATATGTTTTATATTGAAAAAATTCTTTTAAAAAACTCACGAGGAGTGAGTGAGGAGGTAACACACAAAATGATAAAAACGATGCAGACACCCTGCCTTATCTCACATATGAACCCAGGCTAATTAAACTGAATTTCCTTAGTTCAGTAGGGGTATAAAGAAATAAATAAGATAATCAAGGACTTAAGTCCATCTCATAACTTACTTCTATCTTACATGTCTTTTAAGCATTAAACAGTTTCTTGATCACGGGAGAATACGGTCATGACACATATCACACTTTCCCGGTCAAGGGGGAGGGAATGTGAATTTTAAAGGCACAGTGCCAGATGATAATGTCAGCAAAGATACATATCAACTTCACATCCATGCAAAGCTGGAAAACAGCACAGCTCACACTCGGTGGACAGAGCCTGTACCTAACAGCCTGAGGAACGTTCAGCCCATAGGAAGACAGAGTTCGTGTTACTGTATTCTCCCAAACAGAATGTTCATTCTTGGTTTTGATCAAACCTACAAACCTTCATAAATCTTTGAACTGTTTAAAGGTACAGAATAATGAAATGTTATGATTAAAAATATAACAAAGGAATGATAATTTTGAAATCTATTTTTTAAAGATAGTACTTTTTTCTCCAAGATATAAATATACTGAATTACTTCTTTACCACACCTCAAAAATCACTTCAATGAAATAACATCCTCACAAGCTTCTGAAAGTGTGCTTCTAAGGCTCTATTTTGTTTTACTTTGATCCACACTGAATACAAATAAGCTTTAAAAATGTTGAAACATATAAGATCCATCAGTCATTAAATGTAAGTGAATGAATGGTAGATCTCTTTTTATTTTAAGCCACAAAAATTCATTGAACAGCATCACAAAACTGCTGGTTCTTAATCCTCCCTGTTTTACAGTCCCCCGTGTATTTGCCATAACAAGAAGACTGCCCTGTTTTGTGTTTCTACAATCTTTTACCTTGGCTTTTTCATGTGTTTGAGAATTACTCCAAAATAGTACCTCAGCAGATGAGAGAGGGATGGGGCTGATGAGGGGAATAGAGGACAGGAAGTGGAAAATACAAAGAAAGAAACTGATGAGCTGAAAAAAAGGGACGAAACCAATATAGCAAATGTTGCCCCTACCCTATGGAGGGTAGACACCGACTCAGACAAAAATATGTTTTAATTATTTGTTCAAACTGAGTTTCTTTCTTCCTTAAATTGAAATAGATTGCCTCCAGTCAGGACAAGACAGTGTAGATGAGTTTTTCCCTGCTTCTCCCCACTGCCACAACTACCTACAGTCAAAAGGGTACAAGAGAAAGCAGCGGAGGTTGCTGAAAGTTTGCAAGATGAAGGTGAGACAGTCTTCTCAGGACTTTAGGGAAACAATGGTGGCAGGCAGGGTATCACCCAACAGAGGAAGGTAACTCAGGATCATCATTTCTCAACTCCTGACCTAACAAGAGAAGGCGGCCCAGATAGGTTCATTCTTTCCCCAGATTGAAAAGGAGTTTCACAGGCCACATCAAGCAAGCCTACCACCACTGGTGAAGATGACCCACTGGGAACTCTGTTGCAAACAGCAGTCAGGGAAGTGATTTCCTTCCTCATCAGGTTTGAGTCTCTCCAACCTTCCCAGAGACATGTGAGGTCAGGCCTGGAGACATCCCTCCTGGGCCCTCAGGCAACACAGCAGGAACCAGTGGGAGGTTAAGGAGCACCATACACACCAAGCAGACTGAAACTATACCACAAAGTCTTTAAAGATTAAACTATCATTGAAATCACAGCTCACAAAAGTAGCCCAAGACCCTAAACAGGTGACTGTCTACTAAAGTAAAAGATTTAAATATGACCTAGAGCCTCCTATCATAATAGAAAAAATGTTCATAATATAATTTAAAATCATTCATCATACCATGAACCAAGAAAACGAGACTTGAATGAGAGAAGACGGTCAGCAGATGCTGATATCCACCAACATAAATCAAATGTTGAAATTATCTAACAAGGATTTTAAAGCAGCCATTATAAAAATATGACAAAAATCAATTATAAATTCTCTTGAAGTAAATGAAAAGGTAGATGACTTCAGCAAAGAAATAAAACTGATTATTGAAAAAGAAAACCAATGAAAATTATAGATCTCAAAAATATGACAATACCAATATAACACTCACTGGATGAGGTCATGAGTAGAGTGGAGTTGTCAGGCTAGAACTGGTGAACTTGAGGACATACTAATAAAATTCATCCAATCAGAACAAGAGTGAAGATAAACTGAAAAAACATGAACAGAATGTCAGGGGCTTATGAGAAAATACCAACAATAACAAAAAACAGTATATATGATATTACCATATCAACAAATTAAAGAAATCATATAATCATAACTGAACCAGAAAAAGCATTTAACAAAATCCAATATCTATCCAAGATAAACACTCTCAGCAACTTAGGAGTAGAAAGGAGTTATTATGATAATAAGCACTTATGAAAAGCTACAATGAACATTATGTTTAGTGGTGAAAGACCCTAATTTTGAGAACAAGGCAAGGATGTCCACTCTCACCACTTTTATTCAACATAGTACTGAAAATTCTAGCTGTGGAAGTAAGGCAAGACAAAGAAATAAAATGTATATACATTGGAAAGGAAGAAATAAAACTGTCCATATTAGCAGCCTACAGGATTGTCTACATTAAATACTCTCAAATGGCCTGCAAAAATACTCCAGAACCTGATAAGAGGGGTTAGCAAACTTTCAGGGTATAAGATCAACACAACATAAATCACATTTCTATATATGAACTATTAACTTAGGGAAATGAAAAATGTAAAACACAATACAATAACAATCACTCCAAATAAAATTAAGCACTTAGGTATACCTTTCACATATGTAGGATCTGTATGCTGAAAATTGCAAAATGCTGATAAAAGAAATCAAAGAAGACTTAATTAAATGGAGAGACATACCACATTCAGGGATTGAAAGAGTGAACATAGTTTAGATGTCAGTTCTCCCCGAACTTACCTACAGGCTCAATGCAATTCCTGTCAAAATCCCAGCAAGGTAGTTTTAGATAGAGACAAGCTTGCTCTAAAATTTATATAGAAAATCACAGGCCCTAGAAGAGCTAAAACAAACTTGACTAAGAAAATGAAGTGGGAACATCACTCTTCCCAATATTAAGGATTACCATATAGATACAGTAATGAGGATAGTATTGTATTAACAGAAAGATAGATGCACAGATGAATAGAACACAATGGAGAATGCAGGTTCAAAGTCATGCATAAATGCCCAACTGACTTTTGACAAAAGAGCAAAAGCAATTCAATGAAAGAAAGATATCCATAGGCAAAAAATAAAATAAAATGTACCTTAACTTAATATGCCTTATACAAAAATTAACTCAATATGGATCATGAAGTTAAATGTAAAATACAAAACTATAAAAAGTTTAGAAAAAGTATGAGAAAATCTTTAGGATCTAGATCTAGGCAAAGAGTTTGTAGACTTGAAAGTTAAAAGCATGATTAATAAAAAGAAAAATCAATCAATCAGACCTCATCAAAACATAAAGCTTTGATTTGGTGTTAAAGCCCATGTGAAGAGGATGAAAAGACAAGCTATAGACTAGAAGAAAATATTTGCAAACCACATATCCAACAAAGGACTAATATTTAGAATATAAAAAACTCTCAAAACAAAATTTTACAAATGGAGATCAAATTTAGCATTTGACAGGGGTTAGTGATAGAGGAGGCATCTGGGGGAAAAAGAGGGGTGGGTGCGGTTATAAATGAGAAACCAGAACATCCTTGTGATGTTGGAACCATTCAATACCTTGAGTGTGGGGTGGACACGGGTGAAAGTTTACTTTGACAAAGAACACCTACACAGTTTATAAAACTACAAAGAACTTAGTCCACACACATATACATCTACAAACACACACAAATGAGTACAAGTAAACCTGGAGAAATCTGAATGAGAGTAGGGGATTATATCAAGGATACTATCCAATATCCTGGCTGTGATATTATTCTATAGTTTTGCACACTTCCTCCACAGGGGAAAACTTGGCAAAGTGTACAGGTCACTGTATTGTTTCTTACAATTACATGTGAATCTACAGTGATCTCAATAAAAACTTCATTAAGAAAGGAAATAACCTCTCACTCTCACATTAATAATTGGCATTTTTACTACTGCATTTAACTAGCTCATCTACCATGTGCAAAACAGCAAGTTTTCCTAGAATCAGGAAGACCTGCACAGACCAACTGGCCTAGAGCAGAACATACTACATTCTATTAACAACGACTCTGGCTACAAGCTAGCCATCATTTGAACAGATATTTTAAAAGCATTTTGGAGCTTAGAAAGTCTACTTCTCTCATCTAACTATGCCACAAAAAGGCAGCTCTATAAAGTTTCTATTAGCTGGGGTCTCTTAGAGGCAACTCTTGCTCATTTGTTAAATTGGGGACTGATAATTTACTAAAGGGCTACAACCCAAGAATATGACTTCTTCCCTTCCATCTTGACACAAAAGAGTGCAAGCCAACAGCTCTTGTTTAGTGTGTCTGCTCTGTAGTCCTAAACCTTCCCTCCAGTGGTACCCAAAGATCTTGGTACAATCTCCAAACAAGCTTTTGTAACAAATAAAGTTGACATTTTGATTTTTGTTTATATTTTCTCTATCTATTTCTCAAGCATTTTTAAACTTAGATAAAGAAGAAAGGGGTGTTAGGTAAGCTGTATGATTGGAAGGGGGAATGGCCATTGGTAGTATGTCTATAGGTTGTCTCCTGTACAACAAATGCACATTAAAATAGTGGTGTATGGAGATAGGCTAGATGAAATGCTTCCTACAGAACAACTCTTGATACTTCTTTTTTTAACATAAACTTCCTGCTGGATTAACCTTTTCAGTTCTATTAGTGGTAACTAAAAATGATGTGGTATTTCCAATCAAATTGAAGTTGGAGGAAGACATATTCCAGACAGAGTGAATAGCCTGTTCAAAAATTCAGATTCAGTTGCACAGATTCTTCAGGGACTCAGAAGAGTTCCCTATTCCATGGTATCAGTGATGCCAACAAGGGGCAGAGGCAGAGAGTAATGAGAAGACCAGAGCCTGGTGGCTGGATGTTAGGATCTGGACCATGAAGGGCCTAAACATACAACTGATAAGGATCTTGTGCTAAGGAACATGATCCTTATTCTGAAGTTGACAGGGACAGACTGAGTATTTACTGTCAACTTGTTTTAAACCTTGGGATGAAAAACAGGGAATTTGAATTTATATCCTTCCTCAATGGTTAGAGATTTGTTTCCTAAATGCACACTAGATTTAGGATTATGCCTACATTCACACCATGCTTCCCAGGAAGCTAGAACACTGGTTTTCAAATTCCAGTTAGCTTAAGAATCAGCAGAATTCTCTGTTAACTAGGCAGATTCCTGGGCCCCACTCTGATAGAGCCTGGTTTAGTTAGTCTTGAGTAGGCTCAAAGAAGCAGAATGTTTAACTACGTAATTCTGATGGATTACCCTTTGAGAAGGACTATAAAGGATTACAATTTAAACAAAACATCCATTATTCCTATTTTAAGGGCAAACGATCTAAATGCACTTCAGATGGAATTAGCAAAAGTAGATTCTAATCTCCACTAGAGGGTAGCAGATCAAAACTTTAAGTTTTAAACAAAACTTGTTTAAATTGTGTAATTTTTTTAAGAATCAGAGAGTATAATTCATTTTTAATGCAGTTATTTCACTGATGTTAAAAGAAAAAAATTGTTTGGAAAAATGGTGTTTCATCTTATTTATTTGTTTGTTTATTTTGGAGTTTAATTAAATGACTAACTCAGATTAAAATGTTTTCTCAATTGCTAACACAATGTCTTTCTATGTGGTACAGTTACAGGATATAGTAATAACAGAGCCCACCTTTCTGTTTTACAGATGAGGGATATGAGCCTCAGCAGGAAATCAGCTCAAGGCCTTTACAGTTAGTAGCCAACTGGGACTGGATCCCAGGTGACCTGTCCATTATTCCAACATTATTTCCAATAAACCATCATTTAAAAAGTTCATAGAATTTTGGCAATGTTGGAGATGGAGAAAGGAATACTGAAATATCAAATTTTAGTTCCTTTTGCTATAGTCCTATAAAAGCCAGACTCTGAAATTTTCATTTGAAACAGTCTTGAGACTGTGTGAACTAACCATTTTTAAAGACTTCATAAATCTGATATATCCTTTACAGATGAAGCTCCTTGTTTTCTTTTTTCCACTGGATTACAAGAATTGTGAGTGATAACTCATTGATTTCTGCCTTTTCATCTTGTGCTTATGTTGTTGTTTTTAAATGGTAGATATGTAGCTGTCCAAATAAGAACAAAATAAATTAAGATTAAGAAGATCAACAACAAAGTACATCTAATTTGATCATCTTGTTGAAAGAAAGAAAACAGGTGTAAAGGCTTCAGTATATAAGCCAGTTTATATTAGAAAATGCCTTGGCTTTGATAAAAAATCTGTGCAAAAGGGTTGAACTTTCTCTTCTTTTCCCTGGCGTGTGGCATTTGTTTCACTGTGTGACTTAACATCTGGTGAAGCCATGTGCTTTTACAGCATGGTTCTCTACCCTTAGAGCTGCTAAAAAAAATAAAATAAAATGACCCTTTCCTAGAAGGTTGTTGACTACTTTGATCTAGGGCCTAGTGTTTGGCAGGCCCAAACAATGGTATTTTATTCCTATGAAGAAGTAACAATAGTATTACCTCCTTCTTCTGGTGGAAGTAATTTCCTGAGATAGAAGACTTAGGAATTTAATTTGGATAGAAGAAAGAGTCACCAGTGGTAGTCTAACATTTCCCCCTTTTTAATGGGAAACCGCCAGTCATTTCATGCCTTTCAAAATTGTATCTATTCCACTTATATATATCATGGGCCATGAAACTCCAAATTCACAAGGTGCAAACCAACCTTACTGTTACAATAAAAACTAAATTTGCCAAACTCCTAATAAGTGTAATGCAGTAAGCTAAGAGGTTTATCCATAATGTCTTATTTATCTTTCATAAAAATCCCATGAGGTAGTTGCTGATCCCAATTTTACAGATGATGAAACTGAAACTCAATTTGGGTAAGGAGCTAATATAAAAAAACTAGAGGTGGATGAGCCTTTACTTAATCCAGGCATTAAAGTACAAGTGCTTGCTCCTAACCACTGTGCTATCCCATGCTTAACTGATATATAGCCCCTAGCAAGGCAACAGACAGAAATGTATCCAGTGAGTGCTTCTGTGAACAACCCTTTTGAGAGTTGAAACATGATGCATATCTATAGTTTCTTTAAGGTTAAGATGTTCATAGAAGGAAAAAATAAAGGTTAATTATTAGCTACACCTTACCTTGCAAAGATAAGCCTGCAAAAGCTGAGATAGGGTTAATGTCTAGAATAAAATTCAAGCCAGACCCGATTTTCATGCTCTATTTACTGTAGCAGACCAGAATCTTTCCTTCAGAATCTCTGGAAACAGAAAGAATAAATAGCAAATACACTGAAAGGACCAGGACCTAGACATGCTGTGTACATTCACACTATAGATAGGTGTTATTTCTCATGTATATTGTTACATCTCTGGGACATCAAGGCATGTGTTTCAATTCATGGTAATTTAAAGCTCCATCTTTAATGATGATGCTGAGCATTCACTGAAATGTACAAAAAAGAAAAGAAAACCACTGGAAAGAAGGAGAAACACTGAAATCCCTACCTCAGAGAGATATTGGGCTGGATGTGATCTGGGTGGTCCACGTACCACTGGCATTATCTGAGATGATTCTAGGTGGTGCATGAATACATTTTAATAGTTGCATATTAATTTAATGGGTATTGGGGGCAGGGAAACTCAGTATCTAAAACCAGTGGTTTTATGGATATTTCTTAGGGCAAGGCTAAGTTTTAAGAAATGAGAAAATTTAAAATTGATTTGAACAAGAGTATTAAGTGAATAATATTAATAGTATAAACAGATACATACAAAACTTTGAAGGTGTTATGCAAGAGTTTGGGAACTTCAGTATGGCTGAATCAGTATATGATAAAGGCTTCAGACACTTGGGTACGATTTCTGGTTCTGAAATGGACCAGTCGTAGGGCCTTGGGTAAACCCTTTCACACCTCTAATCCGGAGCAGTTTTGACTATAATATGAGAGGTTTAGAAAAGACCAGGGGCCCCTTCATGGGACAATGGAAACCTAGAAGACCTTGGAGTATCCCAAAGAATCTGAGGACCCATACACTTGATAAGCATTGACTAAGGATTGAACTAATACATCTTACCAGTAAACATACGACTGATTTACCAAAGCACATAGATGCTGTCATTAATTAAGATTATGAACTTAATTAATTTGAACTAATTTAAGTGAAAGGTCTACTAAATGCATGGGTACTTGAACTAAGTGTACATTTTCCAAAAAACAAGTATAAAGGTAAAATTACGATTGATATTTTTTATATTGGCAAACAGTCATACAGATTTTCCCTATTAATCCAGTTTGAACTCCCACACTGTAGAAAAATTACTACTGCACACATCTCTGAGGATGATCCAAAGGACCACGAATAGAGAAGCTAATTGGTTCTCATATTATGTGGTAGCACTCAGGGGAAAACACCTTTGTTCAATCTTTTCTCTGACCTATAATATCGGCACAAGGAAGAACCAAACTCGTCCTTATGATCTTACATAGCCAGGCCAACTTCAAAAAAGTGAATTTGTAGACAGCTATTTTTGAAAAAATTATACTAATGATAACTGGTAATTCTGATGTTAATCACTCTCATTTATTTAGCACATTATGTGTGCACGTATGTGTTTGGACATCAGATGCTGTGCTCAACACTTTATGTATCTCTAATCATCCAATACCTCTGAAAACTAAAAGTATGAACGCCTCTAATTTGTAGTTGATGAAACTTAAGGTGAAGGGGAATGAAGTTTGGCACGAGGCCACAAATCCATAGGTGGCAATTCTAGGATTCAAATCTAGAACCCTTTGGTTCCAAAATGCCAACTATTTTTTACTGTGCTACCCTGTCTTCTGATATAATAAAAGTGGAGAATTCAAAACAGACATAAGCATAGAAGAAAAATTTGTAAGTATAGGTTCAAAAGAATTTAATTAAGATAAAGGCTCTGAAGTTAAAAGAACCAATGATATAATTACATAAAATCCATTGATGATCACCGTTAGGATTAGGCCAAGATTGAGAGAAAGTTACATTTTCACAGTTAAGCTCCCATCACTGTATTGCCTGTCAATAACTGCAAAAGGTTTTCTCAAAAGTTAAGCTACTGGGATAATCACAGAGTTCCAGTAGCTGTCCCCATACTTACAGAATTGTTCAGGCTTATATTTTCTGAAGCATCTATTGGCAGCAGCCAATAACTTGGCAATGTGACAGGCTCAGCTGGTGTAGAAAGCCTGTGGCTCATGGATTAAATCAAACATAATCATTGGATTTCCATAATTGTTCTCCTATGTCAAGGAAATAGCTATGAGACAAACCTGGTGGGAAAGGAATTAATATTCTGGGTACGTGATCATCTGTATGATTCTCAGATGTGAAATGACACCATTTAGATAGAATGTCCTGCAACATGGTTTATTTTCACTCAAGGCTCTATTAATGGGAAAGGAGAAAAAAAAACTCATACATTCCTTCAAAATATATTTGATGAGTTTCAATCTTATAGAAGTATACTACTATCTAGAGAATGCCAATAAATGATACAGGAATCAGGGTCAGCAAAGTCCTAAATTGTAATTTAGACTTTATCCATCACCCATCCTAAAGACTGACTTGATGCCTGATTTCTTCTGGCCACCGTTGGCTGCTTATGTCAGTGATTTATACTGTAGTTGTCAGGACACTCGACAAAGAGCTAGGAGGAAGTGATCAAGTCCCAATTTTCATGCCTACTAACTGCAGGACCTTGGATAAGTTATGAAAGAAAGCTATCTGGAATACAGTATGTATGGGGTGGGGGGATAAGAATACATCAAATCAAAGAAAGATCTAAAGCAACGATCCTTTCCCTCGTCTTATGAAGACTGATTCCTCTCCTATATACCCAGGATGACCCCAGGGTTTAGAGAAGCTCATGAAATAACAACACTTCAAGACAGCAGCAGTCCAGTTATTATCTGGTTTTCTTCCAGGGACTGGGTGGACAGGAAGCGAAAACAAGTTTTATTTTTTTCTTTGCAATTTCTGAAGTAGCCACTGGGTGGTGCCATAGGGCCTATTTTTGTTTACCAGTAGGCAATCACTTCCAAAAATATATATTTGCTATTTATAAATATTTTCAGTCTGGATTTAAGCCATAAAAAGGTTTGGTGGGAAGGGTCTGAAAATCTTGACTGTGGTAAATGAGGAGAAAATACAAGGTGGGGCAAAAGTAGGTTTACAGTTGTTCATATGGAAAATAATACCATAATTAAGAAATAATAATGCAAGAATAAACTCTGTGTTGCAGGTACTCACAACTGTAAAGGCATTTCTGCCCCACCCTGTAAATAAAGGATAAGTGAAATGAAGAAGAAAGGTGGAAACTATCAAGATAGAGAAAGGAAATAAAGATGATACAAGCAAAGTTTCACAAATGTCAGATTCAGAAACAAATGCAATTGTTTTTAAGTAAAAGAGATGGTTAGTCACTTAGTTTCAACTGTTTTATCTGTAAAATGAAGATAATGATTCCTCACCTGCCCGAAGGTAAGGACAACATGATCGCTTAGGCTAGTTTCTCAAAGCTGCGCTATAGATTCTGTTAATGGGACTAATAAAATTGATTCTATATTTACATGAAGGATCCTCTCTTACCTCCAATCTAAAGTGAAATACATTTATCAATCAAGATGGCAATTACATGTTAAAATTTAGAGAGTCTTCATAAAGCCAATGTCCTCCCCTACCTCCCTCATCTAAGTCACCCATCACTCTTTGACTTTCCTTCTTCCTCTATATAATCCATCCAACTGCCTAAATAAATCATATCACTTCACTTACCTCCTTAAAAACCTTCAGTGGCCACCTGTTGCACGTAAAGTAAAATCCAAATTCCTTCCTGTATTTGACAGAGTCCTGCATGATCTGGTGTCCATCTGTCTGTGGCAGACACTGCTGGTTGACTATCCAATATTATATCAGTATTTCTTTCTTTATTATGAACAGAATTCCAATTTCAGTGTGGTGGCATGAGCTCAGTAACAGACTTGGAACTCTCTGGACTCCTATGAAGTGAAGAATAGCCATATGACCCAGTTCTACTCAATGAAATATAAGTGGAAGACCTGGTGGGGTCCTTGTGGGGAAGCTATGTTTTTAAAAAAAGGACAAAACAGTGTGAAAGGATCTTTTGCCCTTCACTGTCTTCTTCCTGCTTTGACTAGGAATGTAATACTCTCAAGTAGAGTGGCTATTTCATGATTAAGGCTCTTGGCTATTTAATGACCAAGAAGACAAAGCCCAAATGCTAAATACAGAGGAGCAAAAGATAAAAGGATCTTGAAGCCCTGATAGCATGGAATGTGATATCAGCTTCGAATGCCTTACCCTAGAGTTTAGTTAATGTGATTAAAAAAAAAAATACACGTTTTTTTTTTTTGTTTTTTGTTTTTTTTTTTTTTGTTTCTTAGAAGTTTATCCAGTTTTGGGTCTGGTGCTGCTTTCAGTAATTCAGCAGTGGAACTTGGGAGCATAACGAAGTACTTGGCACCACTTCCCTATTACCTAACCCACACCCCTCTGCCCATCCTCAGGTGATTGATCTGTGCCAGTGCCCTTGGAAGGGGATGGTTTGATGTGGCTCCTGCTGCTGGTGTGTTTCAAATGCTACTGAAGACATGGGTTCCGAGCAGTTTTCCTTGAACTGTGTCCAACAGGAAACTGTCCTGTGGGCATCTCTCCGCTGGGCCAGTAGTTCTTTCTCTCATTTTTTCTTTCTTTTCTCCTCATACTTGTAGTAAGGGCTCCACAACATGAAAAGCAGAAGCGTAAGAGGGATGAGAAAGTAGGGGGCATAGACACACATGAGGGTTAGTCGTTCACGGAAAGTCTTGGGTCCTAGTCCTTTGAAACCGCTGGCTTTAGAAAAATCCTCAAATAGAAGTGTGGAGAGAATTGGAATTAGAGTGGTCATGGTGTGAACCGAGTAGATGATTGCAGGGGTGCGGATCCACTTGCAGCCTCCTTTGAAGAAGGCATATGTTGCAATGGGAAAGAAAGTGTATTTTGGTTTCACGGTGCCAAAGTAATTTTATGTAATGTACTATCTCTTTGATTTTATCTTTTATATTTTCTTCTTACTCATCCCACACATTGATAAGCTGTCCTATGCATCCCAGATCCTTCCATTAAAAGTGAAAGACCTATTTTCCTAGCTTTTAGGAAGATTGTTAACTGATAACCTTTAGTTCTTAGACTTCTGGGAGAATTGTCTTAACTTAAAGAGAACACCTTTTCCCAAAATAACACCCCCTTTCTAGGGCAGCCCACATGCAATAACTAAGAGACTTAGGAATATAAATGTCCAGCACCATCCCTTCCCAAAAAGGCACAACCATGAAGGACTATTCCAGTTTCAGGGCTCTTGTTGGGTAGAGGAGGCCTTTGCTGAGACTGCATCATAGCCTAGCTTTACTCTCTTCCCACTTCTGCTCCTCCCCACCCTTCCCCTTTCTTTCACTTCACTTCCCTTCTATTCCCCTTTAAGGGTAACGCTCCCAAAGCACTCTCTGATAAACTTGCTGCATACTAATCATCAACTCAGGGTCTTCTCAGGGAGCCCCATTTTCAAGAGTTAGTACCAGGGATGGTCTGAAAAATAAATGCTAAGATGAGATTCTGCAACTGGATCACCTGCCAGTCAGATGGCAACGAGAATCCCATCACTGCTAGTAAATGAAGCATGAATGGCTCATTGATCATATTAATACTGCATCACCCAGAAGCTGCTACCTTGATAGAGCCATGGAACAACCTGTGGAAAGCCCAGCAGAGACGGCACCTCAGAGACTACCTTCATAATGATGTCCCATTGCTGTCCTTCATGTCAGAGCGTGCACTCTAAATAAGTGACCCTTATTGATGTTGTGTCACTAACACATAGAGTACATGGGTCCCCTGCTTCTGTCACTCCAGTGACCAATGACACATTGGGGGTAAATTATGTTTCACATCCTCCCAACCCTCCCTTTTGTGGGTTTAAAGATATGGTTCCTCAAAATGGAACTCTCTGCCAAGGAACCTACAAGACTCTCACTGGGCAAAACTGAAGGCTATGATCTGGGAACTTCAGAAGCCTCATGCCAAGTGACCAACAGAAAGAACAGACATCACTGTACTGGTAGGGACATCACTGCTACCATGGTGAGGTAGGGCTGGGGCACAGTGGGGATGAAGAGGGCCGTGCTTGTGTCCAGGCAGTCCACCCGAGGACGTCTCAGCATTCCTTTTCTCAATCTGGTGTGCAGTTAGAAGTGCAGCATGCACAGCCGAGGAGGGCATGGCCACCAAGAGCTCAGAGTTTTGGGATGACAATCTGGATCATGCCTCCATGCCATCTTTCTCTGCTATTTCTTCAAAGCTATACATTGCGTAGGGAATAAAGCCCAAACGCATTGATATAGTTGTCGAGGACACCACATGCTCGGCCAGAGTGCTCTAGACTGTGTTGCGGCCACACAGGACACCCTGAAGTTTCTTAAATTTTTCAAGAAATTTCGTGCCTCCATTTTAAAATTCAGACTTTTTCTTTATTTCACCCTTTTTTCTGCCTAACAAAATATTATTTGGTTCAACTGTCATCTACTTACTGAATTATTTATTTTCCCTAATCTTCCTCTCCTAGTAAAAATCAGCCTCATCTCTGTCACACTCCTACAACAGAGGACACTTATTTCTTTTAGTTGTAAACCATAATTAATTCCATACCTAGCTTCCCTAACAGACTCTTTGAGGTCAAGGACTATGACTAAGTTTTTGAAGAAAATCATCTACTCAACAAAAATATATTGAGCACCTACTATAGGCAAGGCACCATAGGTGTGCAAAAATTAACTAATTCACACATGAATTGTGCTCTCAAGGAACTCAGATTAATATCTAATGGAGGACTGCAATTGTATGCATAAAATACTACTGTAGAAAAAAGAGAAAGTGACAGTGTGAGAGAAAATAAAATTCTATAGAAATATAGAGGAGGAGATCGTCCTTTTAGTTGGACAGTCTCTCTTAGCAGAGTACATTTAACATTGTTATGCTAGTCAGGTGCATGGTTGTAGGCAATAGAAACTAGCTCTGATTGATTTAAATTTAAAAAGACATTTTTTTAAAATTTATTGTTCAAATATATTTGTCTCCATTATCCTGCCACCACTTTCCCCTGCCCCCCACCCCCTCCCAACGTCAATCCTTCCCCACTTTGGCTTTGTCCCTGGGTCCTTTATACTTGTTTAAAAATGAATTTTTTTGAAAGGCTATTGGCTGGTTTACAAAATTGCCTGGAAGCCTGGAAAATAAGGCTTGGAAAACAGGCAGGAACAAATAGGACACCAGCCTCAGCCAAAATCACAGTAGCAGCCTGGGGAGAACCCTGCCATGGTCACCATGTATTGTGAGATGCCACAGCTACTACCACACCACTTCCCACTGGCTCATCAGGTGGGAAACTCCAAACATGGGAAAGAGTTCAAGAGGCCCAGTAATCAAAAATCATCACTACCAGGCACAACACAGAGTAGCTTTACAAGAAGTGTTAGATAAATTAATAAATAAATAGGATTTACAAACTGATGTGTGAAATCACCCCAGGATCCTGGCAGACATTGCCGGAGTTGTTCATGTCACTGAGCTCCTTGACTTCCTGGGCCATGGAAGAGCACATTTTCTAAGCACACGGCAGTTAGGCAGGGTGATATGACTAATACCGGCTAACAAAATAGAGCAGAGGGGACCTATGTCTCTTCTAGACTCTCAAACTAGAAGCTCCCTGTGCAATTCTTGAGTCTCTGTCTTCATTTCTGTGAGTGCAGGACTCAGGTGTTGAAATAGTTGGGGATGCAAGATCACTGAGTCACCACATGAAGTACATGCAGGAGTCCAGGCAAGTACCTGATCTGCAGCAGGTTTTGAGTGAGCCAGAAATACATTTTAATGCGTTAACCCACTGAAACTTGGGAGTTGTTACCAATACCTAAAGCTAACCTAGTTGGACTATTACAAGGTTTGGACTACACAAACCCAACAAAAACTTTCTGCCGCTTATTTTTAATGTCTTTTGCTCATCAAGGTGAAAAATAATGTGGCTGTCTCTTTTAAGCCACCTATAAACACCCCATTATACCTGAGTTAAAACTCACAGAAGGAAGTCAGGTGACATTTTTAAAAAGATGAGAATCATTTCAAAATTTGGGGTAGATCTTTTTACTAAAACTCAAGATGTAACACCAGTTCTTACCTCCTCTGGATCAGTTTTTCTAAATTTTCATGATATTCTATTCTTAGGTTCTCTCATTTTTCACCTTCCTTTCGGCTTTGGCTGAGCCATGAATCATTTGGAAACACTGCGGTGCCCCGGATCATGGGTTGACCTCTTTTGTCTCGTCATGGTCACAGCTGTTCATTGCTATTCTCTTTATCAGGAAAAATATTTTGCTTAAAGATCTTCTCTAAAACAGCAGAAGCTTGGCACATAACTTACCATTAAACAAGAAGTTTATATGAAGAAGCCAGTCTCCATTTAGCACTTTGCAAGAAACAAGTGGGTACAGTTTCATACGGAGGCATATAAGATGCTCTCCTACTGCTTTGTCTACTGCCTCAGCTACTGCCATCATCTACCACTTATAGATCATCAACAATGTGTGGGTCCTGTGCTGAGCCTTTGGATATTATTTAATTTATCCCTACAGCATTTTGTGGTACAAATTCTTATATCTATTTTACAAGCAAGGAAACTAAAGCTCATAAAAGCTAAGCTTCTCTAAAATTACAGTTACACAGTGTTAATGGCAGGATTCAAATGTGGTTTTGCTGACTAATGAGCCCATGCATTTGACCACAGAACTCTGCTGACTTCCCACTGGAGAAATGGGAGTCGTAAATGAAGCTCTGCGATGCCCCTCCCCTCTGCCCATCTGTGCATCACCGGGCTGCTTAGTACTTTGCTTAGGGTCACAGAAGGTGCAGCACAGGAGATGCTCTTTATTGTTTTTTTCAAAACAAAAGAATTTATTTTAAATAAAATGAGTTGTATTTAATTTTCATTAAATAGGAAAAGGATTCATTTTTAAAGGCCCTTATTTCAGGGAAGAGAAAGACATTTTGAAGCTAATATATTAGAGTTAAGTTTCCCCTCAATTTCAGTCTTAAGTGGCTCTTGCAAAGATTTCCTGAAAACTTTTTTTCCTACCAGCCAGGTTTTGGCTGACAGATTACATCTTGGCCTGAGAAGACGCGAGGCTAACCCCCCTCACATCAGTGGTCCCTCCTGCCACTGGCGTGTTGTCAGGGATGAGGGTGCAGCCAGCCAGTGTGTCCAGAGAGGCTTAGAAGTGTACAGGTGATCTGCTGGGCTGCTTCAAGGTCCTCTCAAAGACACCCTTTAACACTGGGGTATTATCCAGTGGTCTGAAGAGGAATCTTGCCTCTCTGTAAGACACACTCTGTTGGAGACTGGTGTTCACCTATAGCTTTATTAAACTGTTGGCAAAACTGCAGAGAAGACTTGAGGGCTGTCAGATGGGACTTGGGTAGTCAAGTGGTAGGTAACATCTGCTACTTACACAGCCAGCTGGATGTCTTCACACATCGCATGAGCAGTTCTGCTCACCAGACTCCAGAATCCCTCACGCCAACAAAGAAGGGCAGGATTGGACTGATGTTTCCTAAAACATATTAAATTCTTTCTCACAACAACTGTTGATTCATAATAAATATAAGCACAGTGAATAGCTACTTGATCTTAGGACCCCTTTTTCTTCTCTCTCTAGGACATCTCTTTTAATCTCTTTACATTTTCTCCCTAGAAGGAATCACCAAGCCCTGTGGCTTTAAATACATTCAAAATTCTTGACTTCCCAAATTACTTTTCAAGTTTAACCTTTCTCCTATTGAACTTATTTTCCCAAGTGCCTGCTTGACAGCTCCACTTTCAGTTATCACGGTCATCTCAGCCTTAAGATATTCACATCCACATTCTTCATTTTTTCCCCTCTGCACTCGACCCATGTGTCTTCTAGTCTTTCTCATACTCCTATCAATCAGCTGTAATTGAAAAATGCAAAAAGTTATTTTAAAAAACCTCCTTGTTCTCCCCCTCAGAATGGGTCTCTGGTTCATACACAGGGCCGTGTTCTCTGATTTGCAAATCATGCATGAATAAAACTCTCTTAATTTCTTCTGTGATTTTTTTGTTAATAAGCAGTAACTGAAAAGACCAAAGAATATTCAGTTATCACAGAAGTAGAGGTTGAAGGAACAGTCATCAGCTCTAGGCCTGGAGAACAAAGAGCGAAGGTCAGATTTCATTTGATCTGAAAGCTGACAAGGGTGGGAGCTGTAGAGCTGAAACTCAGATATCTGAGGGGGGCGCCTCCATTAGCTGGTGCTGGTGTATCTGAGTGGAATGCAATGAGGCTGGTTTTGTGAGTGCTGGAAAACTGCACACTGGATTTGGCTTCTGCTGTGGGAAGCAACAGCTTGCTGGGGCGGGAAGAGGGAGTCTGGGGCGACTTTCCCAGGAACAGAGAGCCCACAGTAAGTTACCAGGTAGAACCAAGTGCCCTTTCTTCCTATTCTTCAGTCCATTGCACCCCTGTTGGCAAGAGTCACACAGGGAGCAGCTGGAAAGCAGAACTGATAAAGCAGAACTGATAAAGTGGACTTGAAGCAGGGAGATAATATCCTATATTAGCTATTAAGTACTTTATAACTGAATTATCCTTAGGTGTTTCCTCCTTTTCAACTCCAGCATCAAATCTGTCAGAAAGTTCTATTATTGCTCTCTTCAAAACAGTTCTTAATTTTGTTGAATTTTTTTCTCTTTCTTATCATAAATTTGATCCAAATCTCTGTCACCTCTAAGCTGTATTATGGCAATATCTGTCTTACTGGACTTTTTAATTCCACTCTTCCTCCCCTTCAAATTATACATTCTTTCAACCAATGTTTAATGAGCACCACCATTTGCCAGGCACCGATCTGGACACTGGTTACAACAGTAAACAAAACCTAGGCTTGCAGAACTTCAATTTTAGCCACTCACCTCAATATAAAATCTCTCTTTAAAATATAATTTAAATTGTGTACCTGCTTTAAACCCTTCAAAGGTTTTCCTATTCCAAGTAAAACAAAAGCCAGACTCTCTCTGACATATAAAGCCTGGTGTGCTCTGATGGCCTCCCCCCGCCTCCAGACCCAGTGGCGCACCTCTCCCTCTCACGCAGGCTCTGACATGCTGACCACCTTTCAGTTTCTTGGACTTGTTAAAATCTTTTCCTGCTTGGGCCCTCCATACATTCATTTTTCTTTAGCTAGAAAGATATTCAATTCACTCTGCATATCTTCATCCCACGAATGTGGTCTTTGCTACAATACCAGTTCCTGTTTCTGATCTCCTCATTAATCTCTACCACTTCTTCCTCCTCAGTTTCTTTATAGAACTTTTAAGTTTAAGTAAAAATCTTAATTTAGCATTTGCTGATTAACATACGTCTCTTCCAGTAGACTGATAAATTTAAAAAGAGCAGGGATCAGATTGTATCTATATTCCACCAGACAGTGCAGTGCCACGAGTGCTATAAATATTTGTAGAATGACTTAATCAATTAAAGGGTCTGAGAAGTCAGTTTAATGTTGACTAACCTAGAAATATCTAAATCTATTTGGTAACAGAACTATTCTTACCATAATACCTTTCAACTCATGAAGAACCCATGTTCTCTTTATATACATTGGGAAACACAAGCTTTCAGCAGGGACCACTCTTGCCTCTTGTTTAACTATAGGAAAAACACCTAAGTAGAAGGTAAATAGTCAAGTTATAGTCTCTCAAGAACTAAAGAGCAAAAGATATCCCGATACTTTTTATGAGACCCCAGGAAGCACCCAACGTTAGAGACAAAGATCTGGTCTTTGAATTGTAAAGAGACTGGATTCCAATGCTAACTCATATTGATAAAATTAAGGTTACAATTTCCAACTTTCAGGACTGTTGGGGGAAGATACTGAAATAAACCATACAATGCATTTGATACAATATGCAGCACATGGGTTCTTAATAAACGTTATCTCCCACATTTTTGCCTACTCCTTTGTCCATTTATATTGGAGAAATAAATTGTTTTCACTCTACAGACAATAATGGAGAAATATAGTCAGCATACCCTGGCATGGATTATATTAACTAGTAGTGGACAGAGTCATTAGCCAATGCAATTATTTATGATTTTTCATCTCTACTTTTTTCTCAGCCCTTCAGTAAATATTAGACATGGTCCTGCCCTTGAGAATTGTGGAAAAACAACTGATCCAACTAAAAGAACTAGAGAGAAATATGCTAATAGGCAATAAACTGAAGAATGGAGCCATGGGGATTTAAGTATCTGAGGTTTCTCTCACAAAGGGTAGTTGGGGGAGGGAACCAGGGAGGGGTACACAATTCTTCTTAGGCAGCCTTTCCTAACTGAGCAGATTACCAAATGCTTTTGGGAGGAGCTGGGGAAATCCACCCCAAATAAAATGAAATTATGATTTCATAATTCCAAGATCACAACACATTTTAAGGAGTCTGTCCTTATAAACCCCCAACTCAAGAAAGGTCCAAACTACTTTCTTAAACTTGACTTCTCAGCAGTGCTTCATTATAGACCCTGGGAGCCTTAAATGGCAGGCTAATTTTTCTTCTTCCCCAAAATTGAAAACAGCTTGAGCTCTTGAAAGTCCTTGTCATCTACTAAGGCAGAAAAAACTAAACTAAAAACTAAACTAAAGAAGAAAACAAGCTTATAACAAAATAACAGCAGGATTAACCTGTGGAGAGAGAGTGAGAACTCAAAAAGATTCAAAGAAAAACTGTTTTTGCAAAAGACTATGTGACCTTGTGTCTCCCTGCTGTAGTATGCGAGCATCATCCTAAAGGACGAAGAAAGATTTGAAGTAAAGGAAGAGGCATTGCAATATTTTTCCCACCAGCCTAATTTATCAAAATAATTCTAATTAGATTAGCTGAGTCAGAGGAAGAGGCTGATCTGTAGCAAGAAGAGTTTATTTGTTACATACTGAGTTTGAGGTACCAGTAAAGCACACATAAAGATGTTATATATAAAGTTATTTACAAAAAGTAATATTCATCTATAATTAATATAATATTAAATCAGTTGTTTTTAAAATAGGTTTTGCTGAGCTTTATAATTTATTGAGGGGACAGGGGGAAGAAGAGTGAACAGGCCATATGTCCTGTACCCCTTCGTCAGCCCAGGTAGCTCCCATCTGTCACTTTAATATTTTGACTTTGTGTTTGAAAAATGGGTTTTACTGCTTTAAAAAAAAACAGAAAGCTACAATACTAGGTGATTTATGAGGATTCTGCAGATTCTAAGTGTGAACCCTAAGAGTTGGGAGAGATTCCAATGCAAATCAAACCATGCCCAAGGTGTCCCTAAAAATGGCTCCTCCTGGAATGAGGGCTTTCTTTCTGTGAGGCGGCACCTTTTTCCCATTGCATTTGTTAACTCCTCTCTGACCTACTGACTTGATTGTAACTTTCAATATTGAAAAGAGAAAATTTCACAAGTGATTTGACAGATGACACCTAAAGAAAAAGAATTCTAATGTAATGAGATTGCTAACGATTCACCTTTCACATTCAGTTTTGGGTAGGAAAATATCTTGTGCATACAGACATTTGAGAATCTGCAAAACAGTATTAATATTGTTGAGAGACACCAGCTAAAAGACATTTCAGAAGATCAAAAGGAAAGACAGGGGAAGATGGAAAAAAAGGAAATAAACAAAGAGAAAAAGTAATAGGAAGAAAGGAAGAAAAAGAAGGGGAAAGAAAAGATAAAACCAGTTTATAGAAAATCAATATAGACAGCATAATTTTTTTTACTAACACTAAATGATTTTATCTCCTCTCCATCATTTCTTTTGTCAGCCTTTCTCCTGTTACTCAATTCTCTGGATAGACACATCAAAATGCCAAAGTGGTGATTGTGAGAATGACTGAAAAAGGAAAGGGGAAGAGGATGGAAAATAAGTAAGGTTTGTAGGAGACTGAGCCAACCAAATCTAGTTTGCTTGCAGCAAACATGATTTAGAACGACCTTGCAAACTCTGATGATCCTGAGATAAAGAGAAAAAGGGGGATTAAAAGGAAAGGTCTTGTATAAAACCAGTTTTGTCCACAGTATATTTCACTTAGATTGAATGAAATTTCTTCTAGGCTCTAATCAATCCTATTTTCCATGAGGACTCTGTCAGCCTGTGGTTACCTCCTCCTTGAGAAAAGGGGGGACTGCTAAAATTGACCTTTTCATTATTCTCAGCACCCAGTACTGAGTAGGCCTTGAAGCTGAATTAAATAAAAGTAGTTATCAATTAATGCTGGACAAGGATATATCAGTATAGAAAAGAATCACTTTCATCAGTGAGTAAAAGACACAAGTGAACCGAATCTCTATTTTGATTAAAACTAACACTCTTAATTTCATTAAATACTCAAATGGTCATCGCAATCATGCAGAGACTGTTCTTACCTTGCAAGGACAATGTTCTGTTAGGAAAAAAAAAAGTTTCTGAGCTAATATGGGTTCTATGAATATTTCAAACCCCATTTAATTACAAAATAAGGTCTACATTCATCCAAAAAATATTTATTGAGCACCAACCTGGCACACCATTTTAGGCAGCACTGAGCAAGACTAACACCATCCATGTCTCATGGGGCTTCCAGTCTACAGAAGGCATAGATATTAAGCAACTAATCAATTAACTATTTTATTAAAATTATCATTAATTCTATTATGGGGAAGTTTAGGATTCTAAGAGCTTAGAGACTCAGGAACTTTTTCCTGGGTAATAAATTATGCTTGAACCCATATATGAAGGTTAAGGAAAAGTTAACTAGATGAATAAAGAGAGAAAGAATAGTTTTTCAGACAGCTTGACTGAAGACCCTAAAGTAAGAAAGAGGGAAACATACTGCCTGACAGATCAAAAAGGGCAGTGTGTCAAAACCCTTAGAAAGGGAGATGCCAGGAGAGTCCAAGAGGGTGACAGAGGCTATAAAACAATGAGGAGCTGTCAAGGGTTGTATTTGGTTGTTTAAGCTGGACCCCCAAATTACTCAGAAAAGTTTCTGTACTAAGCCCTTGATTATACATGAAAATTGCCATAGTCTTGAACTTGAGTCACAGCTGATTCTGAGGTATAAGGACTTATGCATTCTAAATTTTTTCCCATTGTTCACCCTTTCCTGAACTTTAAAATATAAAATGATTTGTAGATTTCCAGACTGGACATATACTTTTAAATAATGGATGAGTTTATGCTTTTAAAAATTCATATATTGAAGGGACAAGGTAAAACTTAGAAGAGAATGGAGTGACAATGACCTAGGCCACCATTTCAAATTGTGGTCTGTGGATGTAATATGCTGTTACCTTAAAAAACTTTTGAGTTTTGTGGTCAAACCTGTGGAGGGGCAATAGTAGGTAAAGTAAAGGTAAATAAGTTTCCTTACTGAGGTATTTCTCAGAGCCTTCACTATTCTATCTAGTCATTTTCTTAATAACCTACCATGTGCCAATCTTATTCTGAACCCAGGGACACAGGAAGACTGTGAAAGACATGGCATCTGACTTCTTGAAACTTAGAGTCTGTGCAGCATGGATTGTGACCCTCTGAGAGGGAAATAGAGTTTGCAGGACTTTGCAAATGTATTTGAGTACAAATTCTTCTTCAGCAGATCATCTCACAGTACAATGTTTGAAAAATGCTTGTTAGTCCTATCTAAAAGAATTAGTACTAGGCATCCCTAAAACACTTAAATTGAGTTATATGAAAGCATGCTTTTTAAAATGCCAGACAAGACCTGGTTTCCTGGAGGACAAACCAGATGACATGTGGTAGAATGCCCTTTTGAAATAATGAGAGAGCAGCATCATTAGGAGACCATATGTGCCCCAGAGTGAGAAATGCTAACTCCTTCTATGCCAGATTTGACCGTGCATTAGGGAGTTCTCATGGTGAGTATTGGAAACCCACGTCTTTCCGTACACTGACTCTGGAGACAGATTAGTTCATCTTTCTTAAGCAATTTAAACCTCATGTCTATTAGGCCATAACTGAGACTTGCTGTGCTATTTTGATGCAATTTTAATTCAAAGAAGGGTATCACTGTATGTGTGAGACTAATTAAGACCACCATCTCTTCACTGGGAAAACAAATGAATATTCTGAAAGTTGGTGACTATATGAGTGTGTGTGTGTGTGTGTGTGTGTGTGTGTGTGTGTGTGAGATACCAGTATAAAATTTCTTTTATCTTCCCCAAGAAGATAAAAGCTTATCTTATTATTCATGTAGGTTGTGATCATGAAGCCAGGTTCCCAGACAGACAGCTCAGATCTCTGAGATCAGCTGAATAAAAATGATATAGATTCTATTTTCTAACACCTGTCAAGGGAATAATATAGACATTCTGCAAAGGGACAACACCAATGAGCCTGCGCTCAGAGACAGAGCAGTGTAACAATTATTTCATTCTGTTTTGCAAGAGTCAACTTTTACAATGACAGGAGTTCAATAACAACTCTAAAATGTCAGAGGCACACCTCACTGTGTGTGAGCAGGAGCAGGCCACGCAGACACATGCTGTTCCTCCCACTTCAGGCATGAGGTCACATGTCTTTTGGTGTCCCATGAAAAGGTAGAAGAGAGTTTCTCTGGAATGTCTGTTTCCAAAGTCTTGTAATTTTACTGATTCATTTAGTAATTCATTTGTCTATTCAAAAATCCTATTGTAGAAATACTAAGGCACAGTATTCATTAAGCTGTTCCAGGAACTATATAAAGTGCTAGGGACACAACTGAATGAAAAACTGACATGGCCCTTGTCTATGAGAAAGGAAGATGAGAAAGACAGATGAGAAGACAATAGTCACATATATAATATAAACTTACAAGTGTGGTAAGTGATATGGGAGACATTGTGGGATGCTAGAAAATGTACAATATGGAGAAATGATTCTATCAGAAAGGTCAGAGAATTATAAGAGAGATAAGTAAAGTAATAATTGTAGTTACCAGTTGAGGAATAGCCAGAAAGAGGAATATTTGTAAAGGTTTTGTCATGCAGGGTGTATAGGAGAGATCCAGGTAATTCAAAAACGGTGATGAATCCTGATAAAGAAGAGAGAGCAAGAGTATTTGTTGTTTTCGGTTGAACTGTATCCCTCAAAGAGATGTGTTGAAATCCTACCCCCAGTACCTCAAACTGTGACCTTATCTAGAAATAAAGTCATTGTATATGTAATTGGTTAAGATGAAGTCATACTGGAAGGGGGTAGTTCCTTAATCCAATGTAAGTGGTGTCTTTATAAGAGGAAACAGACACACGGAGAGAAGGTGGCCATGTGAAGATGGAGGCAGAAGTTGGGGTGATGCTGTCATGAGGCTGGGAACACCTGGGGACACGAGAACCTGCAAGCAACAAAAAGGGACTCTCCCATAAAGGCTTTGGATGGAGCATGAAACACTTAGGTTTCCAACTTGTAGCCCCCAGAATTATGAGACAGTAATATGTTTGTTTTAAGCAACCCAGTTTGTGGTAATTTATGACAGTCTCAGGAAGAAGTAAGCCTGGTTATAAAACCATAGAACTGCTTTATCCTCCAACATGGTTTTGCTTCCATGTTGGAGGGTAAAACAGGCCAGACCACATACAGCCTTGAAGATCTTGCTAAAGGTCTTCCTCTTAAGAGTGATGGGAGACAAATAAGTGTTTTGAAACAATGAGACAATATGTCTGGATACTGGGTGACAGGATCAGGTTTGCCTTTTGGTCATCTGGATTTATTCAGTAAATAAATTGCAAAGATGCAAGAATTAAAATTAATAACATTCCAAATCAGTAATTTCATAAAAGCTGCTCAATGAGATCACAGTTTCCTCTCCAACTACCCTAGATTACAGGAATCAAACTTTCCGTACTCACTAATACCAGACAGCTAAAACAAATATTTCCAAACTACATCCCAAGGAATACCAGTTTTGAGAGATATATTTTAGAAAATGTTCTATGGTCAAAGAAGTTTTGGAAATTCTAAGTTTCCTGGGTCATTTCTTCTTTCTTGAAGAGTTATAATATGTGTTAACATATTGAAGCTTCTGGGAAGTTCTGTGTCAAAAAAAGAATTTAAGAGCTGAGGGAGGGAAGGAGGGAGGGGGCAAGGGAAAGTGGTGGGAGGGAGGCAGAGACAAATGTATTTAAAAAGTAAATAAATTAAAAAAAAGAAAGATAAAAAAAGAATTTAACAGAAATTCTCAAATGTGTTTGACTCTGAAATATCTTTGGGCCAAATCAAAACAAAAAAATAGGTGGGAATACCTGTTAACATTTAGAGAAATGCATGTTTAGAAGTGCAGAGAGGTTTTTAAAAATAAACTTTTCATATTCTCACTCCACTTTTGGAAACAGGAAATTCTACCCAGTACAGTTTTTCTTTTCCCTGTGTTCCTGACCCACTGGGAGAATAGCTGCATATAATCTGTGATGTTCCGGCGCCTCTTCTCCTTCTCTCTTTCCATCTGAGCCTCATTCGGGAGATCTTCCCTCAAACAATTCTGCAAGCACAAGGTGTAAAAAAATATTTCTGAGCAAAAGTAATTTTAACGCTTTTTCAAATGGCATGTTCATAGCCTCAAACTTCAAATTGTTAGCCATCATTACTAACACAGAGAATGCTATGTGTGAAAGGAATCTAGGAGTCATGTATTACTAAATGCTCATTATTCTCATAAATAAACTAAGGTTTAGATAGCCAGAGACAGTACCAAATTCACATAGCTGATCAGAGAGGTAGAAAGAGAGCACAGGTATTCACTTCCAAGCCAACTTCTACTGAAATATGTCATCAGAGGCTTTATAAAGTTGTATATAAACTTCTGACAGCCTTTGAATAGAGACAATAATAGCTAATATAAAAAATGTCACCAAAAGGGCAACCTAACTAATCTGAGAATCTTGTCAGGATATACTTGATTTGTGAGTGAAACTAACCAATTTAATAAAACAAGGAAGAAAAATTTACAAATAGTAAAAATAATACCCTACAAAGTTTTATGTTTTAGTTATTCATGTACTGTATAAATGATTTCCTTTAAGTTACCAAAAAGCAATCCTTTTTGACACTTTCTATATTCATTGTATGTTCTCTATCTTGCTGCAGAAATACATATATATTTTTTAAACAAGGAAATATTAAGAAAATGATTCTAAAAAATGTCTTCTTGGCTTTTCTTTTTAATTCTCTCTCCTTCCCTTCTGCAGTCTCTGGTTGTAGCCAAGAAGACATCTTTTCCTCGGTCTGACCCATTTAAGAGAGGACACTCATGTTTTGCTATCTCAGCTTTTTATACATCCAGGAGGGTAAAAAGCCTTATTAATGCACCTATGGAAGGAGATTTCAGCTTGCCCTGTCACTGCTGTCCCACACAGACACGTATTTTGCAGACATGAATGTGCAGCTAAGCCAAAGCTAACAGCATTTTCAGACAATGGGATGGGGCACAGCAGTAAGGAAGATGCCGGCAGTGCAGACAGCTCTGCTCCAGAGTGAGCTGGGGCTGGGAGTCATGCACATGGTGTTTCTCCTGGTGTTCAGGTCTTATGCACACTTAAAAAGAAATAGAGTTCATGCAACACAGTCCCTTCACACAAGCCAGCTGAACTTGTGCTCAACTGAAGAAGCAGTGATTTCTCTAATACTGGAGCATAACCAGGCTAAGCAAACCCTGGAGACAATTATTCAGTTCCCATTTCTCCTTGGGAAATTTTAAGGATAAATTTTACTTGATGTAATTTTCTTTTTACTAGCTAGCTTTAGAACCTCAGAAAACATAAACAGGAAGAAAACATTATACAGGAAACATAAACTTTTGATGTAATTTCATCAAAATTAAATATGAATGCTACCACCTGGACACATTTAGATTTACCTATTTCTACCTGGTCCATTTTCCTGCTTTTGTTGATATCATCGCACTTGAGCCAACCCAGTTCCCAGTGTTTTCCTACTTCAGGAACAGATAAATCTTGAAGGATATCTTCTAAATGGCACCACTCTCTTGAAAATAAATACCACAAAAAAGTTAAAGTCAACATTCCTCTGTAATTCAGACAGCAGCTCACTGTAGGGAAAGACTGAAAAATTAAAGAGAGTTGAATCTAAATCATGGTCCTACTACTAATTTGTCAAGGGACATTGGACAAACTTCTTCATCTTTTTGAGCTTCAGTTTCCATACCCATAAAATAAAAATGAAAATACTTACTCAAAATGTTGAGAAAGCAACTGGGGTATTATAGAGGGACCCTTCACCTGCCCTTCTCTGGCCCCCTTTAATCTCAGTATTCAATCCAAGGTAGCTTCAGCAATCTAATGCCAGCTGTGTATTTAAAAGAAGTTTATTTGTCAAAGTTTAGCCAAAAAGAATCTCTCATACAGAGTATGTCTAATATGTGCAGTTGAATAAAATATCACAAAAATGATGCAATGTGGAAAAATTATAGAACAGACCAATTATAGAAATGGTTTCCACAGAAAGGCATTGTGGGGTTATGTCCATCAGAAGAACCTAAGAAGTAAATGTATTTAGTATATAAGTCATAAGTCATATCAGTTCCACTGTTACCTACAGATAAAAGAGTCTTGAGGATATAGAACATACCCAGAAGGTTATTTAATGTAGTGGCCGACAGCATAAGTACAGAGTCAAATACAACTACATTCCAATCCCAGCTCTGTCACATCCTAGCTGTACTGTCTTAAGCAAACTATTTAACCTCTGTGAGCTTCAATTTTTTTTATCCACAAAAAGGGGATGATATTGCAGGTAGAAGTTAGCAAATTGCAGGAGGAAGATGGGAGGAAGTCCACAGCACTCAAAGAAAAACCTGTAAAACAAATTTGGTTAACTGCCTGCCTCTGGTCACTATCTGTTTCACCATGGTGGCCACATTGCTCACAGAAAAACCGATAAATAATTTCAGTTATTGCCTTAACTTTGATTAACTGCCTCTAGTCACCTATTATCTGTTTTACAACAGATGATAAAGGTGGTCTAGAGCAAGATAAAAATCTGAGTTAATAACCATCCACACACACCTTTGTTTAGGTGGTCAGTCTGTCCCTGGGAGAAGCTGGCACACCTTTATCCACCCTTTCATTTGTAAACCCTTCACTCCCATCTCACTAACTATATAAGTTCTTAATACAAATAACCTGATGCTTTTTTTATGCCCAAGCCTATGCCTCCCATACCCATCTTGGCTAGGCCTGTTCTCTTCTATGAGAACTTATCACTAATAAACATTGCTTGAATGCAAGTAGTCTTGCTGATTTGTAATTATTTTTTTAAAATATATTTTATTGATTATACTATTACATTTGTCCCAATTTTTCCCCTCCCCCCCCCCAACATGGTGCCCCTATTCCATCTAGCAATCTGCCCCTTATTTCATGTCCATGGATCATGCATATAAGTTCTTTGGCTATTCCATTTCCTGTACTGTCTTAATATCCCCTGTCTACTTTGTACCTACCAATTTGTACTTCTTAATCCTTGCACCTTTCCCCACCAATCTTCCCCTTCCTCCTCCTAGCTGATAGCCCTCCAAATGGTCTCCATATTTATGATTCTGTTTCTGTTCTGCTTGTTTGCTTAGTTTGTTTTTTAAATGCAATTGTTGATTTTTGTGAATTTATTGTAATTTTAATGTTTGTATTTTTGAAAAAAGATTATATATATTATTTTTAGAGAGAGGGGAAGGGAGGGAGAAAGAGAGGAAGAGAAACATCAGTGTGTGGTTGCCTCTCATGTGTCCCCTACTGGGGACCTGGCCTGCAATCCAGGTATGTGTCCTGATGGGAAATCAAACTGGTGACCCTTTGGTTCACAGGCCAGCACTCAATCCACTAAGCCAGCCATACCAGTCAGGGCAAATGTTCATAGTTTTCATCTTCTTTTTCTTAAATAAGTCCCTTTAGCATTTCATATAATAATGGCTCAGTGATGATGAACTCTATGTTTTACCTTGTCTGGGAAGCACTTTATCTGCCCTTCCATTCTAAATGATAGCTTTGTTGAATAGAGTAATCTTGGCTGTAGGTACTTGCTTTTCATCACTTCAAGTACTTCTTGCCAGTCCCTTCCAGCCTGCAAAGTTTCTTTTGCAAAATCAGCCGACAATTCTATGGGAACTCCTTTGTAGGTAACTGTCTGTTTTTCTCTTGCTGCTTTATCTTTAACCTTTGGCATTTTAAGTGTGATGTGTCTTGGTGTGGTCCCCTTTGCTTCCATCTTGTCTGGGACTCTCTGTGCTTCCTGGACATGTGTGTCTATTTCCTTCAGCAAATTAGGGCAGTTTTCTTTCATTGTTTTTTCAAATAAATTTTCAATTTTTTGCTCTTTCTCTTCTCCTTCTGGCACTCGTATTATTTGAATATTGGAACATTTGAAGTTGTCCCAGAGGCTCCTTCTCCTGTACTTGTTTTTTCTCAGTTATTTTTTTTCTTCTTGCTGTTTGAGGGAGTTCCTGTCCCACAGAGTCCTTCTGGCTGTAGGGGATGAGAACAAGTTGTTCCAGACACTATTTGGTCTGTCAGGAGAAAGGGTAGCGATTCCCTCTAGTGGAGAATGCCCCGAGTCCTTCTCTGAAGTGGGTTTCATTGAGAATGATATGTACAAGGTTATCCAGGATACATGCATAGCTGACATAGCACTGACATAGCATGGTCAGTGTCAGAGGGCTACAGTTAATGGAAAACAGATATTGTTTACAGATAACAGTAGAAGGAGTGCAGAGATCAGTCTTAGGTTAGTTTATGTTAGACATACTGATGCCAGATGATCATTAAGGCATGGCTCAGGGGCTCAGGAATTCACTCTGTCTTGAAGTTAGATACTTGGTTTTTCATTTATCAGGTCTGTGCAAAGCAGAGCAAGCTTCAGTGGATACAATGCATTCTTTAGGCCAGATTTCCCATGGGAACCCTCAGGGCTATCATTGGGTCTGAGGTATCTCTCCTGACTTTTATATACCACACGTGGGTCTGAGACTGCCCATCCCGCATCTCCTGGTATCCGTGCCTCTCCAAGCATCTCTGCATCTCTGCCTCTCTGCCTCTCCTACCCATCTGGATAAATTTGACTTCTTTAATTCCTTGGTTTTTGGACTTCCATACAGCTCGATTTTCTGATGATTCTGGGTAATACTTGTTTCGTAGTCTAGTTGTAATTTTTTGCTGTAGTTGTGCAAGGAGGTGAACAATTTTTACCCATGCCTTCATCTTTGATCTGTAATTCTTTATTGCATCAGCAAGAACTGAGTTTTCACATAACAATATCATAGTATTCACTTTTGGGGTTGTTTTGTGAATAACAATAAATATTGTAATTAATAGATAGTGAGCAGCACAATGTCAGCCAGGTAGCAAATGTTCAATAAATGATATCAATTATTATTACTCATGTTTTTCTCTGTTTTCTAGACAATTAATGTCAAATCTGATCCACTCATAATCACAGAACTTTAGCCTTCCAATGTTCCAAAATGCAAATGGGAACACAAAGCTTGGGTATAGAAACACAAAGAAAAGGGAAATACTTCTTTCTGATTAATCTTGCTCCATTAAACGGTCAGGAAATAATATAGTGGGTATCAGTAGGGAAACATACATCTGAAGAACTATTTCTAGGCATCAAGAAACAAACAGTAGCTCAGAGTTCATGTTCTAAGGCCATATCACACACAAAATGTGAATTTTATAAAGGTAGCTCATTTTAGCTCAACTGCCAGCTTTTCTTCTATAGAAAAACTAAGGTAGTTAGCCTTGTACCCAGAGAGGAAGCTTTTATCTTCATTCAAGACAATTGGCTGGGGTGATAGCTGAAATAATAGCACTTTTCAATATCTCTTTAGACACTGAGAAAAGACAGAAAATCTAGACCTCAGTGTTAAATGGCAGATATTCAAAGTGATATGCAGCAGATGTACCAATAGTTTTCTAGGTAAGAGCAATGTTTTCAGGAGGATTCTAGGTTTTTGTTTTTGTTTCTTCATGGGACAATTGACAGGAAGTTTAAATAATTATGTTGCCAAGGATTAAACATATCAGCCCCAGTTTAAAGCAGTGCCAGGGTTAATAAATAGGATCAGTCATATAGAACAAAACCAAAGGAAAAAAATTGTGAAATTACTGCTTTCTGTGAATGCCAGTTGGGAAAAGAGCATTGGTAGCAGTGGTAGGGGTGAGGAAGGAGGTCGAATAAATGAGTTCAAAAATCTCAAGTGGATATAGCTCTTGCTGGTCTTGGTGTTTAGAAGTCAACAGCTAAAGACACTTTACTAATTTCATATTTTTAAATAGCAGGTATATATAGATATCCATGTTATTTAAATATAGTGTGCTCACATGTGTGTGTGTACATGTATATATGAGGTGGGTCTGAAAAAAGTCCAGCCATTTTTAATATAATGAGAGAGGTTTGTGCAACATTGATATAACCTTGCTGCCAAGGAGAGTGAAATGGAATGCATATGCACGAACAATGGCAACTTCACTGTACTAGTCAGTGGGCACAGTAGATGCTGTTGAGTTAGCATGTGTACTGTGTGGTTGTTACATTCAAAATGACTGAGCAAGTAGAGCAATGAATCTGCATCAAATTTTGCATTAAGCTTGAACATTTCTCTGTGGAAACTATTCAGATGATTCAGAAGGCCACAGCTATGGGCAACTGGTGATTGGTAGCTTTACCATGACAATGCGCCTGCTTCTGCATCATATGTCCTTCCGAGTTTTTTTGGTGAAACACCAAATCACCCATGTGACTCAACTGCCCTACAGCCCAGATTTGGCACCCTGCAACTTCTGGCTTTTCCCAAAACAAAAATCACCTTTGAAAGGGAAGTGATTTCAGACCATTGATGAGATTCAGGAAAATATAATGGGGCACCTGATGGTGATTGGAAGAACTGTGTGAGGCTCCAAGGTGCCTACTTTGAAGGGGACTGAGGTGTCATTGTACTATGTATAATGTTTCTTGTATCTTCCTTAATAAATGTCTTTATAGTTCATGGCTGGATACCTTCTGGACAGACCTTGTATGTGTCTATGAGTATGCATATAATTTAGCATACTGGGGAGGCCAACATAGCATGTAACTGAGTACTCTGAGATTATGGGATTTATAAAATTCAAATGGGAATGCTTCTGGGGTTTTTTTGTAGAAGTTTTATTTATAATTGACAAAAGATGGAAACAGCCCACCAAGACAAGAGGCAGAAACAGCCCAAATACCATTTAGCTATCTAGTGAATGGATACCCCAAATTTAGCATATTTATACAGTGGAACACTACATAGTAATAAAAAGGAACAAATCGGTAATGCACACAACAACATGGTTGAATCTCAAAAGCATTTTGCTGAGTAAAAGAAACCAGAATCACAAGGATGCATATTCTATACATCTATTTATATAACTTCCTGGAATTGGCACAATTTCAGGGGCAAAAAAAAAAAAACAACAGAAAACTGATCAGTGATTGCCAGTGACAGGGGCGAGAGTAGCAATTATCCACAAACTGGCACAAGAATTCGGAGAGAAGATGTTACATATTTTGACTGTGGTGGTTGTGGTTATAAAAACTCACAGAACCATACACTAAAATGAGTGTTTTACTGTATATAAATTTTATCTCAATACAAATAAAAGAAAAAAATACTTGTGTTTAATAAAATTCCATGGAGGTCTACAGCTCCTCAGACATTGCTATAAGTAGCTGAAGCCTTTTCCTTAGACAACCTAAATGAATAAACAAGGCCTTGAGTTGCAATTAACTACTGGTGGATCAGGCTTTAGATCAGTCCACTACAATGCACAGCCACGAGCCCAGTGAAAGGGAGTAACAATGGCCCACCTGAGATGCTGACTTTCTCCCACCTTGCCTGAGGTGTCCCCACTCCCCATGCCCCAGCTGGTCTCCATGACATGGCTTCTTCCCAGCTTCAGTAGGTTAGTGACTCAGTTCAGATTCTTGGGCACTTTCTCCCCTGAGACTCCTCTTTGTCTTCGTATATCAAAAGTATGGACTACAGAAACCAATGTCCCACAATTGCTCATACTCCTAGACCCCTGCCAGGCCTCAGCCCTGCAAATGTCCCTTGTTTGGCAGGAAAACTATTGCAAAAGATCAGCCTCTTTGCTGGAACTCTTCCAGAATAAATCAAAGGAATAAAAGCAAGCCAGAATTAGGGATCAGGTGTATGAAAAAGATGAATCTCCAAGGCCTCCCATTGACAAGTGTGTGAATTAGGACTTAGTGTTGAGTAACAGGAATCACTGTGAGGTAGAGTGGTAATATTATATATCTCAGTATATTAGTCTGTCTTTTCCTGTATATCCTTCTTCTTCTTGAATGCCAAGGCCATTATCTTCCCTCTCCTAGTCCATACAGAAGAAAAACAGAGACTGAAAGATGCTGTTGTCGCAAGCATGAGATGGAACTACTTAGATGCATGTTTTTAACTTTAATAGTGGCTAGTCAAAAATGAGGTGTGCTGTCAGTGAAAAATACACACCACATACTGTGAAGACTCAGTACAAAATATATAAAATAGTCTATTACTTTTTATATTGATTTTTGTGTTGAAATGGCAATCTTTTGGATATAATAAATTAAATAAAATATAACTTAAAATTAATTTAACTTGTTTATTTTTATACTTTATAATGCGGCTTTAGAAAATTTTTAACTACCTTCATGACTCCCACTGTAGTTCCATTTGGTAGCACAGCTCCATAATCCTAGGTAAATGACTGAATTTCAGTTTTCTCATTTATAAATTGTTGTAAAAATAAAAAAATTAATGAAAGTTAAGCACTTAGAAATGTGCCTGGATCATAAGGGGCTTTCAAAAATGATGGCTATAACTAACACAAAACTATAGGTGTAGGTAATTATTTGCATAGTGTACTAGCATTCAAGAAATGTCAAATTATTAAATGATCACAATATAAAGAAATAAGTTTAAGATAGAGTAAGAGCCAGGTTGTAGAGTTTAATTACCTGCCTTTGTAATTCATTAAAAAGCAAAGTCCTTTTAGAGATGTTATAGGCAAATTGATGTTGTCACCCAAAGACAGTGGTGCTGGTGGTGGGGTTGTATAGAAACATGGAATGGAAAGTTCATTCTCTGGAGTTAGGAAGAATTGAGGCATCATGTGGTTCTAGGAATGCTAGGGACTTGCATCTTACTCTGTGAACTCCCAACAGAACACAGAAATATGAACCTGGAGATCTGCATAAACCAAGGCCCCAGGGAGCTGGGTCTGGGACATGGAGCTTAGGATCTTTGGGAACCTTGTCCCCAACTTGGCACAGAAGATGTGGAGATCAGTATGAGAACACAAGACAAGATGCCCTGGTGGATGGAAGAACGGGGACCCTTCCCCCTATTACTGGATTAAATAAATTCAAACAGTTCCGTATGATTTCAGGGTATAAAAGGAAAATCTCCCCACACCTAAACACCACATATGCGCTTAACATGAGTGACATCAAAATGCCTGAGACAAGATGTTGTACCAACTCTGGCAAGTGACTGAATTCATTTAGAAAAATAATGGAATGTGATATTTTCTGCACTTCAAGTTCTGTTTGATATAGCCATGATGGATTCTTATATATACTTTTGTATACTTATGGGTAAATATTTTGGAATATATATATTCATGTCTTAACATATAATTTGGGAAAAAATGATAAACCCATAGAAGAAGCGTCTCTGTTTGAGCAACCAGTAATGCTTCAAGAACCTTCCCAGATTTAGATTAAGAAATTTTTTGTTATTTCCTGAGGGTTACAGGAGTGTGTCCTCAGGTGTTTGATCTGTAGCTGCTGACTAAGACATCCCCATCTCTGGCACCGCTTTGAGTGCCCCCACTGATGAGGGCATCAGGTGGCCTGGAATGTGAACAGTGGGCCTTCAGCTTCAGAAGTTTCTCTTTGAGGGAAGGAATGTACTTGAGCCCTGTTTGGCTCAAGTAGACCGTTTGGCTTCCATGGCCCTTCAAATAGTGCAGGCATCCAATGCTAGGCCATCTGCTCAGAAATTCTTTTTAGACATTGCCTGCCAGAGTGCATTTCAAGTGTCTGTTGCGTCTCCCTGCACTTCTGACCATATTGGTCTGGGCCAGACACCTGACTCAAAGGAGGGCAGTCTGATTCTCTGTCTTCCAGTGATACATAAATGAGACGAAAAGAATGTTGGTTCCGGAGTCCAAGTGGTCTCAGACTTGCGGACTTAGAACTTAGAGGCAGCAGAAAGAACTAGAAAGCAGAAGTAGAAGAAGGGCAGATGGAAGCTGAGTGAGAAGTGACAGAGACTAGAAAATACATCCTGATGGTTCATCTGTGCCCAGTTCCAGTCTCTGCCCAGGGCCCCATGGTTTTGGGGTTCTATGAAACACCCCTGTACCTTGAAATAATTTCTCTCCTTTTGCTTGTTGACTTAAGAACATATAGCCTACAGAAACATTTTACAAGAGTTTATTTGAGCCAAAATTTTGAAGACATGCCGGGAAGCAAAATCTCAACAGACTGAGAAAGTGTTCCAGAGAACAGCAATGTTGCAGATGTTTTTAATGCATTTAGAATTGAAGAAGAAAACATAAAGGAGGTACATGAAATCCATTTGGTGGTAGATTAAGGAGGTGGGAGAAAGAGAAGCAGAGAAAGCTCTATGATTGGATAAAAATCAAAATGGACAAACAGACTTCTTTTACATTGGTGGGAATAGGATAGTTAACATTTAATATTCACAGTAAATACAGATGATAGGCAGGCAACAAGGTAACAATGAGGGGTTCTGCAGTGTCCTGTTCTGGTGGCCTTGTGTTCTGGTGGCAGCGACTACATCTTTGAGGGGCCTGGAAAAAAATTACTCAAACATTTGAAAGGTATGCTGTTCTAGATGCCTAAAAACAGTGGAGAGGAGTCATTTAAGGCGAATATTGAGTTTTGTTAAGGAAGCAATAGGCCTGGGACGTGACTACCTGCCATGGACTGTCCAGTTAGAAATTTTTCTGTTCAGGTCATCCTGTGTGCTTACTTTTGGTCATTGAGTTTGCAAGCCCTGTCATGCTGCCCTCCCCCCAACCCCTAGCTGCCAGGTTTGGTATATGGCCCCCTTTCCACTCACATGCTCAAATTAAATTTCGTTAGTTTTAGTCACTAAAGAAAAAAATCACAGGCCCAATATGGCATTGTTCATGCTAAAAGCCCAGGATACCAAACCTAGATTTAATACCTGATCTAATTGCAGTTTCAGTCTCTCTCAGAAACATAATCCTAATCAACCAGTCCAGAATTTTCTGGTCCAGCAGTAACCTGTTACATGGTTTCTCTCCATCCTCCATAGAAAGAAGAGGTACTCTGCATGACTGCCCCCCTAGAATAATTCTTTCTTTTCTTCTGTAATAACTCCTTTGCCTCATCCTTCTCCATATAAAAATCTTTCATTTTATACATTCCTTGGAAGCCCTTTCTGGTTGCTAGATGGGATGCACTACAATTCAGGAATCACTTAATAAAGGCAATTTACTCACTTGAATTTTTTTAAAAAACACAATCAAAGGGTCTGAAGGAAGGAAAAAAGGAAGGAGGGAGGGAAAGAAGGAAGGAAGGAAAGAAGGAAGGAAGGAAAGAAGGGGAAAGGAAGGAAAATATTCACCTACACACAGAATTTTGTCATTATTTATGGATCCATAAATATTAGAAAAAAATTGTCTCTACCTTCTCATCTGTTATAAGAGATCATAATACTTTTCTTCGCTGTCAACATTATGAATTTATGGAAAAAACAGACCAAAGATACTTGCTAGAAAAGTCTGATAGTAAGATTATGATGTTTTTACAACCCTGTGTAGACCACCCAGTCAATCTCTTCATCTTTTAGTCCCACTGCCAGTGAGAGCTGTTGCTAACACTACCCCACCTTTATACAAATCTCCTGAAGAATAATAGCATTTTTCAGCCTAAAATAGTTATAATCTGCACTACTACCACCAGGATACAGAAGAGGGCGCCCTAAGAATATCTAAGTAGTGACAATCTATCACACTTTTAAATATTGCAATGAATGCTTTCTCTTAAGCATAGGAAAGCAAAGCATGGTCAATTTTGCAACTAAAATTATTCTAGGTAGCCACATGATTAAGATATAAAGGATGAGAATGCCTAAGTCAGTCTTTGAAGAAAAGGCAAGGCCTAAAATAAAACTTAATATCTGCTGTGGGAGAGGAAAAAATATTTTCCTCTACCCTTTTAGGTTCTTGGCTGAGACAACCCTGTATAATAAAAACAGAGTGATAGGAGTAAGTAAAACAGAAATTTAATAACATGTATACCTCTGTATACATGGGAGATTCTCAGGAAAACTAAGTAACTTCTCAAAATGGCCCATCCTGTCACCATAAATATCATCTGTAGCTAAAGACAAAAGAAGATGTTGGGGTGGGGGAGCAGTTTTGGGAGGTTATCAGGCAAAAGCACATTAAGTAAGAGTAAGGCTGTTAGGCATATTTAAGTTCTTGCCCTCTCCCATTGAAAGAATTTCTAGAGATTTAAAGTCCTTCTTCTCTGAATACATAGTGGCAGATATCCTTACAAATGGAGATTTCCCTTATAAATGTAAATATCTCTTTAAAAAGAGCAACTCCTACTGTTTCAGAGCTTCACAAATGTCTGCTGTTTCTTAAAATTAGCCACTCTCACCCTTGTAGCTCAGTTGGATAGGTGTTATACTGCAGGGGAAGGGTTCCCTGTTAGATTCCTGTCCTGGTCCAGCTAGATTCCTGGTCCAGCACAAGCCAGCGTTGCGGTTTCAGTTCTGGTCAAGTCAAGTACAAGAGGCAACCGATTCTAGTTTCTCACAGCGATATGTCTCTCACATCGATGTCTCTCTCTCCCTCTTTTTCTCCCTCTCTTCCCCATCTCTAAGAATAAATGAACAAAATCTTTTTAAAAAAACTAGCTCAAAGTAATCAATAGGTCAAAGAGGCATATGGGGGTGGGGTCATATTCTTCTACTCTACACTGTAAAACATGTTATATTCCCAAATAATAATCTAATTTATCACAATGGTTCTATAAAAAAGGGTGGTCAAATATATTATTTCTATTTGATAATATTAAAAGAGAGGTTCAGAGAAAGAAATAATAGAACTAACTTCTGTAGAGCCATTTCTATAAGTCAAACGTGTTTGTGAGCATTATTTTATTTACTATCAACTCTAAGAGGAAATCTCCATTAACTAAAGGAGCTCCTGGCCCACACATTTTAACTAGTACCTTTTTCAGATGATCCAAATGGTTTTCTCCAAAATGATAGACCTGAAATAAACAAATAAATTATTTAAGGAATCTATATTGAATTAAGCAGATTGAAAAAGAAAAAAGAGAAGAGAGATGAAAATAAAGAGAAAGTAAGATAAGAGCAAGAGAAGATAAGGAAGGTGAGAGGAGGAAAGATGTAGGAAACAGAGCAGGAAAACAAGGAGGAAGAGAGGGACAGGAAGGGTGGAAGATTGGAAATAAAGCTTTTGAATCTTAAAAAAAGATCTTCCCTTTATTTTTGTACATGCAAACAGCCCAAATATACATATTTCAGAGGCCCCAACAAGACATCAGACAATGTCAACATAGGCTATAATATTCAAGCCTCAGAGTTAATGTTTAGGAGCAGCCAAAAGCAGCTTCTAGTAGGGGGAACAATCCAGGGAGGGGTATTGATTTAGCAAGCTCTGAAAGCAGCCTTCCCGGAAAGGCTTTACCAGTCTCCAGCTGTTCATTAGTTAATGAGTATGAAATATTGACTGAGGGATGGCCCCACAGGTGTTCAAGAAAACAATTTTCATTTCAAACCAGTTGATTGCAACAGCCCATGACCAGCTGGGGTTGGTAGTTGCGGGGGTGGGGAGGGGCGGGAGAGGTGGTGACTGGGAAGGAGACAGTCCTTTCCTCTCCCATCCCCTTCCCAGATCCTCAGGCTAAGGTCAGTCCTTTGTACAAACTAGGTGGGGCAGGTCCCGAAATAAAAACAAAGGGTCACATCTTTCCTGTCCTTTTCATAAATACTTTAGGATAGGGACAAATTGAATCCCACTTTTGGTAACAATGGTGGCCTTTTATTTTTAATTAACTCTCACACATTGATTTTAAAGTGTATTTAAAGAAAAATAAACTTGCACATAAAGCCCTCAATTTCACAAATATTAAAGCCAAGAAGCATTTATATTTCATGAAGTCGATATCAAAACTGAGGGTCCTCCTAATTCTGAGCTGATTTAAACTGTAATTTTGAAAAAATATTTTATTTATTTATTTATTTTTAGAGAGAGGGGAAAGGAGTGAGAGAAGAAGAGAAACATCAATGTGTGGTTGCCTTTTGTATACCCTAAATGGGAACCTAGCCCGCAACCAAAGCATGTGCCCTGACGGGGAATCGAACTGGTGACCTTTTGGTTGGCAGGCCAGGGCTCAATCCACCGAGACACACCAGCCAGGGCTAAACTCTAATTTTAAAACAATCATTTTTTCTTCTCTCTCTCAGTACTTCATTGGCCTGACCTTAGTCTGTCACTTTGATGATCACTGACCCCTGAGGCAGCAGAAGACAATAGCCCAGTACTGATGAATGGTCACAAGCTTTGAGCCCCTAGCAGGCTAAACATAACATCTTAATCAAAGTTATGTTTGAACTCCTAAGCCCTAAGGCAGGTGACCCCCTTGGCTACCTCTTCTTGAAACCTGTTCTGGATGCTGACCTCAGAGTTATTCTCAAGACTTGAAGAAATGATTTATTACCTTTAACTTACCTCTGACAAATCAGCTCCTGACATGACTCTGAATCCCTAACCCATGGTGTCTTATGATTTTGCCCTATGTAATCTGGAACCTACACCCCATTGAGAAGTCTGGTCTTTCATAACACTAATTCACACATCTTCAGATTGGCTGCTTATAATAAACTAATTCCTGTCTTTATTGGAAAACCCTACTCTTTGTTTTGTTGTTGTTGTAACAATATTTTTTTATACTAAAATAAGTGTACAGGTATGTCTATAAACACAGGCTAGAATGTTAGTGGCTGGCGTTTGAGAAAAAATGGATTTAAGACAGAAGAACCAGGAGGGTTAGAAGAGCAGATGGATAGATTGTTGGACAATTGGATGGTTGGATATGTGATAAATCAGGAGTGCCCACTTAAGATATTCCTTAGCGTAATTATTTGCTAACGCAAAGTGGACACTATTGGATTGAAGGAAAATGGAAGTAGAAATGAGTCCATCTTGTTCTCAACCAGTGCACCACAATGAGTAGTTGGGAAATCCATTTACAAGTAAGCTGTCAACTTATGCTAATTTAAATGTTGATTTTTCCTGTGATCTCAGGATCTCACCAAATTGTTAAGAGTATGGGTTCTCATAGTAAATTCTAGCTCTTATTTGTTGTTGACCTTGTAAAACTGCCTTACCTTTGTGTCTAAGACCCTTAACTGTAGAATAAGGCCAATCATAGAACCTACTCTGAAGCGTTGCTGAGAAGGTTACAAATAAAGGCAACCAAAACAATCAACCAATAAACCCAAATTAACATTAATTGATGGAAGATTTTGTTTCACTGGAATTAAACTATGTTGAGCATAATAAAATGGAAAGGTATGTTTTTTAAGTTTCACTAGTCAGACAGAACTTTCAATTTCAGGTTAGCATCATTATCAGTTCTGTATTTTCTATTTTAACCATAAAGTTATTTTTATTCTCTAATCATTAGTTTGACAAGCCATTCAATCTAATTATGTACCCCAAAATACAAGTGAATTTTTAAATAGACATCAAATGAAAAATTTATTTTGACATATGTACTGCTTTAAAAATAACGTTCCTGTAGGCATCCTCTAAAATATTCCCAGTCATCCTTCCCTGAATCCATGCCTCTCTGCCATCCATTCCCCTTGGGTGTGGGCTGAACTCAGTGACTCAGGTATAATGAACAGAATGTGGCAAAGTGATGGGATATCACTTCCATGATTAGGTTACAAAAATTCTGGTCTCTCTTTCTCATCCTTGATCTGGGGGAAGTGAGCTGTCATGTCCTGACTAGTGCTACGGAGAGTTTCACATAGCAAGAACTGATATTGTTACAGAACCCCATCAATGCTGTTCTGAAACAGCTGTGGGGTTCGATTGTCCACCACCAAAAAGCCTGACTCCCAATGTAAGAGTTTGGTAAAAAAAAAAAAAAAAAAAAAAAAAGGGAGATCATTTACTTAAAGGTTATAGAGATTTAGAATAATGGCAGATTCTGCCATTATGTCTCCCTCCCTTTAAAAACATCCAAAAACACATAGCCCTGCCTCCCTTTGTCAAACCAGGCCAGTTTCAGAATAATCCAGTTGGAGGTACCATCTTTCAGAAAACCAGAAGTCTGCAGCTCAGCTTTCCCAGTCACGGATCAGCTTGAAACATCTCTCACAAATCCAGGTGGCTAGGCAGGTCCCATGCATCTCTGTTAGCTTTCCCACTGTCTTCCCCAAGCACACTCGAATCTGGGTGGGTAGGCAGCCCCCCAGCCCCACGCGCATGCTATACCGCCAGCTCTGGCAACTCATTGGACTTCAAACTTTCGTACCTCTTCTCTCTTGCTCCAGATCCATCTTTTACCTCCTTTTGGCTGCCATCTTTAGTCAGGGCAAAAGTTCCCAGCAATACATGGACATCTGAGGTGGGCATCTGCCTACTGCCTCACTTTCAGGCACTGTATTCATATCCCAGATATGTCACAAGTCCCTGAATGTTCTCGGAGTCACGTACACAATTTGTCCTGGGTGGCAGCCCCCTTCCTTTCAGGAAGACATGGCTATTGACTTGCCATTGCAGTATCGTCCACTCCCCTCTTCCCCCAATCAAGGTTGTCAGGGATACACTCTGCACCCTGTTATAGTACCCAAGCTGACCATGGACTGATCATACTCTGGCTGCCTCTTCTAAAACACAGACTCTATGGCTCTAGATTAAATCTAATAAATGTGAATCTTCTCTGGAAGAAATTCGGGAATGTATATTGTTCAAAATTTGTGTAGGTGATTCTTTTGCAGTATATCCACAGACCTGGCTTATAATTCATGAGTATATTCTTTTTGTTACAATTATAAAGTAAATTACTCAAGGTGAAAATAAATTGAGGCCTTTATGGATTTGAAGGGCAGTAAATGAATGAAGTCTTGCATGTGAACAAATAAAATGGAGCTCTCTTTGAAATATACAATAAATATTTATTACTATTACAGCATGTTTAATATTTGTTATTGAATGTACAGCCTACAACACAGGTTTTAATTGAATTCTTTTAAAGTTGTCAGACAATTGAAATGCACCCATCTCAGCAACAAAGAATTAATTATAGAATATCATCTTGGTTGGTTTCATAAATCAATACAGCAGCTTGAGAAGTGGATTAGCCATATATACATAGAGCCTTATAAATGTTTATCATCTTTGCACCAACAATTTTCTCTGCTAAAAAGTTCTGCAAAGGAAGTGATCACAGAAGTGAACAAACATTTGTACTTATATAAAGTGATTTCATTTACAATATCACAAAATTGGAAATAACCAAAATGTATAACTATAGGGGACTGTTTTTAATAAAAGATCATGTATATAGATGACAACATATTATGCAACCATTATAATCACATTGTTAGTGGTAAGGGAGAAAATGTTGCACAATCTAATATTGAAGCAAAAGCTTTAACACTCAAGGGATGCCTAAGGCTGCCAAATATACAGATATAAGATGTCCACAAAGGAGGCTGGATTTTGTTTATTTATGTAGTAAGAGGGGAGAGGAACTAGAGATCAAATGCCAAGAGGTTAAAGAAAACACAATAGGAAATGAGGAATGAAAGGCCTTAGGTGATAGATGGAGCATTCACAGAGACCATCCTCCACCCCCATCCTACCACACACACCATCTAATAGTCTGGGCTAGTGCCTCTTAACCTAGGCTGCACATTGGATTCATCTCAAAAATCTTGCTGCTCAGGATCTATCAAGTCCATCACATCAGAATCTTCAGGAGTCAGGATCCAGATATGAGCATGTTTTTTAAAGCTCCCTAGGTGATTCCAACGTCCAGGAAGTTAAGAACCTGATTAAAGATAGTTAACATCGAATCGAGATCCCACCCTCTGTAGAGTGTAAGGAAGGAGAGGTATTCGGTCATAGCACTTCATGTTTCTTTTCTTCCTCTATCCTCCTGTCCTCTCAATAGAGCTTTGGAAGAGTGCCCTGAACCCACCAGTGAAGAACTACTTAAATTTTTATTAAAACTTTTTGTTCTGGGAAAGACAGGAGTGGCCTTCCCCCTTAGAATCCTCCTCATTGTGGTCCAGGAACTGGATTGAGCCAGGCATATCTTTTATATAGTCTCCTCCCATATGTAGTTCAAGGTTCCAGCTTCAGCCTGCCATTGGGATCACAGCAGCATTGATCAACATTTCCTATCATGTTAGAAGATTTACAAGAATCATTTTATAGTCCTAAGGCTTGTTCCAAGTATATATACACAAGCTTGATGTTCAACTTTTAAACGTCCAGGATAATATATTCATTTTGCCTTTTGCTTTATAGAAAAGCTGGATGTTTTACACAAGGAAAAAAAAAGACCTAGTATCAGCACAAAAAGATATTGGGAAGCTACCTCAGCAATGAAATGAATAAAGGAAAGAAGGAAGGAATTAATGAATGAATAAAATAAAAATAATTTTAAAATAGAGATTCATTGTTTCTCTAAATTAAAATTTGCAAACTGGCATCTCTAAGTATTAAACACACACTTGTTTACAAAAAATTTGAGTCCCTTGAAAAAGGATATTCAGTCTCCAGCTCATTCCATTATAGTCCTCATTACTACATTGAGGCCACATGAAACATTTGTGTCCCATGATTGTTATCAAGAGTTGAGTATTTTGACCACTAAACTCTGTTCCTTGGTACTTTTAATTGAGGATTCTCTCAAAGATTGACATGTAACACTGATCAGTGTTATACTGATTCCATCCAAGAACCACCTTCCCTATCCTCTCCTGGTAAGATCCTAGAGACAAACTTGGAGAAACGATTTTTCAATTCTGCAGAAACTAACCCAAACAAATTGTGGGAGTCACCAAGGACAGGGCCTGTAACTTCATCTGACACCACTTCATCAGAGCACCGGCTATCAAGTTCTGTTTCTGGTCACAGGGCAGCTGGGCAGCACATTATCTACCAGCAGCACGGCTGCTGGCAAGCTGGCCCCCCCGAGTGTGAGAGCCATCCTTTCCCAAGTGAAACCTTTCCCTTTTTCTAACAGAGCTCCACAGTGAAAAGTAACGAATTTCTCCTTATTTAAGTGACACAAAAGATTGTTTGCCCTTTATTCAATAAATAGAATTCAATATAGATATGGTTTACAGAGACAACGTTATCTTCCCACTGGTCCCAGAACACTAATTCATACATAAAAAGAGTTCAGCAAATATTAGCTAAGTGAATGGGAACTCTATAGACGTACCCTCAGGTTAGCTTACATGCTCAGGCAGCATCTGTACCTCAAGGCAGCATCTGAAATGTTCCAGGGTTGTTATAAACTACATATGTTTGATGTAGTTTATATGGGGAAGAAAGGTTCCTTTGTATTAGAAGAGGTTGGAAGAATCTTTAGAGAAAGTGGCATTTTAGCTGTACCCGAAAAGAATGAGGAGAGTCACAACAGGAAGATGTGTAAATCAGCAGGAATGGAAAAGTATAGAATAATTTGAGAGATGAACAAAGACCAAAGGCAATTACTATCTCATAAAGGGAATTTGCATAAAGTGGGAACCAAAATTTCATAAGTTATGCAGGAAAACTTGATTGGAAATTGATCTCAAAAACAAAACAAAAACTGACAAACATAAGTTTAACTTATATTTTATAATTTGTCAATAAAATTACAGAAATATGCGAAGTCTTAAAACAATAGGTTGTGCTGTATATGTGTATGTGTGTTTTATACTTTTGTAAAATTTAATTTTTATTGTGTTTTTTCCATTACTATTGAGTCCCCTTACACCGCTCTCCCCCTAGCAATCACCACACTGTTGTCCATGTCCATGAGTTTTTTTTTTCCTTTTTGCTCAGTCCTTCCATCCCCAAACCTCCCCACCCCCAGCCATTATCCTGCTCTCCACTAATGAATCTGTCCCCATTTTACTTGTTAGTTCAGATTGTTCATTGGATTTCACATATGAGTGAAATCATATGGTATCTATCCTTCTCTGACTGGTGTATTTCACTTAAGATAATGTTATCCAGGCCCATCCATATTGTCCCAAAAGGTAAAATATTCTTTTCTTCTTTTGTATGGCTGAGTAGTATTCCATTGTGTAAATGTCCCATAGTTGTTTTATCCATTCATCTACTGAAGGACACTTGGACTTCTTCCATATCTTGGCAATTGTAAATTATGCTGCAATGAACATAGGGGTGCTTATGTTCTTTCAGATTAGTATTTTGGGTTCCTTAGTATAAATTCCCAGAAGTGGAATAGCTGGGTCTAAAGGCAGATCAATTTTTTATTTTTTGAGGTGTCTCCATACAACTTTCCACAGTGGCTGCACCAGTCTGAATTACCACCGACAGTGCAAAAATGTTCCCTTTTCTCCACAACCTCGCCAGTACTTGTTCATTGATTTATTGATAGCAGCCATTCTGACAGGTGTGAAAAGATAGTTCATTGTGGTTTTAATTTGCATTTCTCTGATGATTAGTGATATTGAGCATCTTTTTGTATGTCTATTGGCCATCTGTATGTCCTCTTTGGGTTAGTGTCTATTCAGGTCCTTTGCCAATTTTTTAGTTGGGTTGTATGTTTTTTTTGCTGTTGAGTTTTGTAAGAACTTTACAAATTTTGGATATTAACCCCTTATTAGATGTATTAGCAAATATGTTCTCACATTCTAGGTGTGGTCTTCTTATTTTGTTGATTTCCTTTGCTGTGCAAAAACTTTTTAGTTTGATGTAGTCCCATTTATTTATTTTTTCTTTTGTTTCCTTTGCCTTGGGAGATATATATGACAAATATTCCTATGAGCAATGTCCAAAATTTTGTAACCTATGTTTTCTTCAGGATTTTTATGGGTTTTGGTCTAATATTTAAGTCTTTAATCCATTTTGAATTTATTCTTGTGTTGTGTAAGAAGGTGGCCTAGTTTCCTTTTCTGCACACATCTGTCCAATTTTCCCAACACCATTTATTGAATAGACTCTCTTTAGCCCATTGTATATGTTTGCTTCTTCTGTTGAATATTAATTGACAATAAAGGCATGGGTTTATTTTTGGACTCTCTATTCTCTTCCATTGATCTATGTGTCTGTTTTTATGCCAGTGCCATGCTGCTTTGATTACTATGGCCTTATAGTGTAGTTTGATATTAAGTGGCATGATTCCTCCAACTTTTTTCTTCTTTCTCAGGATCACTGTTATTATGTGGGGCTGTTTGTAGTTCCATATACATTTTTGAAATATTTGTTCTAGTCCTGTGAAATATGTTATTGGAATCTTGATAGGAATTGCCTTGAATCAATAGAATGTTTTGGGTAGTGTGGACATTTTAATGATGTTAATTCTTTCTATCCATGAACATGGTATGTGCTTCCACTTATTTGTTTCTTCTTTAGTTTCTTTCTTCAGTGTCATAATTTTTTGTGTATAGGTCTTTTACACCCTGGGTTAGGTTTATTCCTAGGTATTTTATTCTTTTTGTAGCAATTGTGAGTGGGATTGTTTTCTTAATTTTCCTTTCTACTAGTTCATTACTGGCCTATAGAAATGCAACTGATCTCTGAATATTAATTTTGTATCATGCTACTTTGCTGAATACATTTATTAGTTCTACCAGTTTCTTGGTGGAATATTTGGAGTTCTCTATGTATACTACCATATCATCTGCAAATAATGACAGTTTTATTTCTTCCTTTACAATTTGGATGTCTTTTATTTCTTCTTCTTGTCTGATCACTATGGCCAGGAGTTCCAGTACTATATTGAATAAGAGAGATGAAAGCAGACATTCTGGTCTTATTTCTGATCTTAAGGAGAACACTTGCCATTTTTGCCCAGTGAGTGATGCTGGCAGTGGGTTTGTCATATATGGCCTTTATTATTTTTAGGTATGTTCCCTCTAATCCCACTTTGCTGAGTTTTTATCATAAATCATTGCTGGATTTTATCAAAGGCTTTTTCTGCATCTATTGATATGACCACGAAGTTTTTATCCTTCATTTTGTTTATGTAGTCAATTGCATTTATTGATTTGCAAATGTTGTAACCACCTTGCATTCCTAGAATAAATCCCACCTGATTACAGTGTATGATCTTTTTGATGTATTGCTGTATTTGGTTTGCTAATATTTTGTTGAGGATTCTAATGTCTATGTTCATTAGGGATATTGGCCTATAATTTTCTTTCTTTGTAGTGTGTTTATATAGTTTTGGAATTAGGATGATGCTGGTCTCATCAAATGAGTTTGGAAAGCTTCACTTTCCTTGAATTTTATGAAATAGCTTGAGAAGGAGAGGCATTAGTTATTCTTGGAATGTTTGGTAAAATTACCTATGAAGCTGTCTGGTCCAGAGCTTTTGTTTGTTGGGGGCTTTTTGATTACTGCTTCAATTCCATTCAGTGTAATCCTATCTATTCAGATCCCCTGACTCTTCCTGATTTAGTTTTGGAAGACTGTGTGTGTCAGAAATTTACCCATTTTGTCCAGGTTGTCCATTTTGTTGGCATATAGTTGTTCATAATATTTTCTTACAATCTTTCATATTTCTTTGGTGTCAGTTGTTATTTCTCCTCTTTCATTTCTGATTTTATTTATTTGGGTCATCTGTCTTTTTTTCTTGATGAGTCTGGTTAAAGGTTTTTCAATCATGTTTATTTTTTCAAAGAACCAGCTCTTGGTTTCATTGATCTTTTGTATCATTTTTAAAGACTATTTTGTTTATTTCTGCTCTGATCTTTATTATTTCCTTCATTCTACTCACTTCGTGCTTTGCTGTTCTTTTCAAGTTCCTTCAAGTATAAAAGTAGATCATTTATTTGAGTTTTTTCTTGCTTTTTGAGATAGGCCTGTAATGCTATGAAATTCCCTCTTAGGATTGCTTTCCCAGTCTTCCGCAGATTTTAGATTGTTGTGTCCTCATTTTCATTTGTTTCAAGGTCTTTGGATTTCTTCCGTGATCTCATTGCTGATGCATTATTTGCCTAATAACATGTTTTTAGCTTCCATATCTTTGGGTGTTTTTCAGTGTTCTTCTTGTGATTGATTTCTAGTTTCATAGCATTGTGTTCAGGGACGGTGTGAGATATGACTTCAATCTTCTTAAATTCATTGAGACGTGTTTTGTGTCCTAACATGTGGTCTATCCTAGAAATTGTCCCATGTGCACCTGAAATGTATGTATATTCTGCTGCTTTGGGGTAAAATGCTCTGAAGCTGTCAATCAAATCAATTTGTTCTAGTGTGTCATTTAAGGCCACTGTCTCCTTGTTGATCTTATGTCTGGACAATCTATCCATTAAAGTCAACGGGGTGTTGAAATCCCTCACTATGACTGTAGATCTCTCCCTTTCTGTCCATCAAGATTTGCTTCACATATTTAGGTGTTCCTATGTTGGATGCGTAAATGTTTACTAGGGTTATTCTCTTGCTATATTGATTGGTGCCTTTATCATTTTGTGGTGTCCTTTGTCTCTTACAAGAGTCTTGGTTTTAGAGTTTATTTTGTCAGATATAAGTGCTGCTATCACAGCTTTTTTTTTTCCTTTTCCATTTGCATGAAATATATTTCTCCATCCCTTCATTTTTTGTCTGCATGTATCTTTCAATCTGAGCTGGGTCTCTTGAAAGCAGCATATATATAGGTCTTATTTTTCTTATCCACGCATCTATCCTATGTCTTTTGGTTGGAATGTTTAAGCCATTTATATGTAAGGTGATTATTGATAGATTCATATTTAGTCCCATTTCATTGTTGGACTACTTTCTTCTGTTTTTTTTTCTTTCTTTTCTCTCTTTCTTCTTCTTGTTCTTGAAGCAAGCCCTTTAACACTTGTTGCAGTCCTGGTTTGGTATTAACAAACTCCTTTTGCTTTTTCTTGTCTGTGAAGCTCCTTATTTCTCCTTTGATTTTAAATGATAGCCTTGCTGGGTAAATTAGCCTTGGTTGTAGGTCCTTGCTTTTTATCACTTTGAATATTGCATGCCGCTCCCTTCTGGCCTGAAATACTTCTATTGAAAAGTCAGATGATAGTTTAAGTGGTGCTCCCTTGTGTGTAACTATATGCTTTTCTCTTGTGGCTTTTGGAATTCTCTCCTTGTCTTTAAGCCTTGTCATTTTAATTATGATGTGTCTTCATGTAGGCCTACTTGGGTCCAACTATTTTGGGATGCTTTGGGCTTGTGTGTTTTTTTTCTTCACCAGATTAATGAAAATTTTGTTCATGATTTCTTCAGATAGGTTCTTGATCCCTTGCTCTTTCTCTTCTCCCGGTATTCCCATGATGTAGATGTTGTTACGCTTCACGTTGTCTAAAATGTTTCTTAAGCTCTTTTCATATTTTTAAATTCTTTTTTGTTTTTTGCTGCTTTGTCTTGGTGTTTTTTTCTACATTGTCCTCCAAAACACTGATTTGATCCTCTGCTTCATCTAACCTACTATTTATTCCTTCCAGTGTATTATGTATTTCAGATATTGTATTCTTTATTTCTGACTTGCCCTTTTTTGGTTTCTATGTCTTTTCTTCATGCCGTTGAGTACCCTTATAATCATTACTCTAAACTGCCTATCTGATAAATTGCTTGAGCCCATTTCATCTAGCGCTTCTTCTGAAGAATTCTCAAATTCTGTTCTTTCATTCAGGGTCTTTGATGTTGTTGTTGTTGTTTTGGTCTTCCCATTTTGGCTGCTTCTTTGTATTTGTTTCTATGTATTCGGTAGATCTGCAAAGACTTTGGTGTAGGCTTTTGTCAGACAGTGCTTGTGACTGGCCTTGGTCAACATGTTTGGAGCTCTCAGTGATCCGCAACATGTGGCTCCCTCTGCTGGGCCTTAGTGTGCAAAGGAATGGGCTTCCTTCCTTATGTTTGCTCTGCTTTTCTCAGTGGTATGGAGGTGACACAACTATAGCAGAAGATCTTATTTTTATTTCCTACCTTTCTTTAGTCCCTTAGGATGTACAGTGGAACAGCATGATTGTTTCCCTGCTGTGGTTGTATACGTTGGCAGAAATATACTATTTAAAAAAAATTGTATTTATTTTTAGAGAAAGGGGAAGGGAGGGAGAGAGAGAGGAAGAGAAACATTGATGTGTGAAAGAAACATCTATCGGTTGCCTCTCACATGTCCCCAACTGCGGACTGACCTACAACCTAGGCATGTGTACTGACAGGGAATTGTATCAGCAACATTTCACTTTGCAGGACGACATTCAGCCACCTGAGCCACACTGGTTAGAATGTGTTTATACATGTTTATAAAATGTGTTTTATACATTTTACACAATTGTATGGTAACATGAAATGACTTCACTTTATACTTGACTTTCACACATTGGCCATGAAGGGATTATACCTGCAAAAGTATAGGGTCTGGCAGAAATAAGTCATGCCTGAGTGTGGTTGGTAGAGTAATAATATAGGTATAATAATTTATAGTTTTAATTTAAGCATTTCACCTAAAATGCTATAAGGTGTGCTTGAATATGATATTGTTGTGTTACAGAATCACATGCTTATGATTTTATAATAAAAGGTTTTTGTAATAAGAACGGGCATTATTTGTGTCACATCCTGTATTTGAGGGCTTCATTAATCTCTTCTACATCATTTTCATCATCCTTATAAAATATTTCATTTTTCATAATATTTACAATTCCATTTGAAGGAAGATGATAGTGACTAACAATCATTGGGAAATGAGGAGATTGACTCATAGGGCAGAGATGTTAGAGGAGGTCCTAAGATTTTAAATGCTCTCTTCATTGGAAATTGTTTTTCCTTATAGCTTTGACTTCCTTTTGGAACACCATCACCATAGAGACTCTGATAAATACTCAGGTAATAAGGATCTTTTATAGTTAACTTTGGCTGGAATATAACACGTACTTTGATTCCTCATTTATCAAGATTCCTCATTTATCAGCTCTTTCTGTCCTCCTTTGACTTCCATTGCAATTGGTGGTGATGCACACTTTCATTTATCTTTATAGAATGAGAACCATTTTTCAGAACCATTTGCATGTTTTAAGCCCACACAGAGACTAATGTGATTGGCAATTTAGAACATATTGTCTTTATTCAGCTCCAGAATCATGCCCGAGGGAAGAAGCGTTAAGTAAGAAGGAAACCAACCCCCTCCATACCCTTTCCCACCTCTATGGAAACTTAAAATTAATTTTTCATCTTGTGTTGTTTACTTTAGAAGGTAAAATAAATGAAAGGTGAGAAGCTAAAGACCCAGTGAAGTCCTTAAGATTAAGAAGAGTTGAGGTCATTTTTAAACCTTCTTTCTAAAGCCATTTATTTAATACAGCTATATGTCATGCTTTTGAAACCTCAGATAAAGTGACATCAGTGATGCAATTTTTCCATAATGTTACATGAAAATATTTAACTAAAGTACTTTAAAAAAGATCTGAATACATCCGCAGTTCCCTTCATTATTTCTATCATATCTTCCTCAGCCCCAGACATGCACACACATACTCACACATCCATGCACACATAGTAGACAGACAATATGTTCCAGTAGAGGGAGGGTAAAGGGAGGGTCAGTAGAAGAAAATTAATGTCATCTAAATAAGAATTTGGGAAGTTATGTTTTCATTCTCTCAGTTGAAGTTTCTGAAATGGGTTTCTCTACTTCCTAAGCAAATGTTAACAATGACCTAAAAAAGGAAGAACAGGGTACTTGGGCCCTTGAAAAAAAAGTTTCAAAGAGTGTTGTTAGGTAGAAGAGCTTTAAGGTTGTTGGTCCACCTCTCACTTTCTAAAGCTTCTGGAGCTGGAGAGCTTGCAATGATTTTTAAAAATTGTCTTCTATCAAGAGCTTCTCTATTATTACAGTCTTGAATTCTATTAACCCCCACTCCTCTCAACATCCTAAGTTGAACATAAAGGTTATTTCATTATTTTTAAGTCAAGTACTTTACTGAAAGTCTCATCCATTCTTTCTTGGCAAGATGATGACAGAAAGCACATTTCTAACCCATGTCCGGCAGGCAACACATGTACTGAGCTCCTACTGGGTGCTGGCAGTGCTCTAACAATAAATAAGGCAGAGAGGTCCCTGATTTCAAAAAAATAACTTTCTTGAGGAAATGCAGAGAAAAGAAAAGAAAAATAATGAATGCAATAAATTCCATTACTACTTAGTGAAATTAACTGATTAAAGCAGGAATATGGGTTGGGGTGGAAGTAGAAGGAGCTGCTTCACCCTGGCTTATCAGAGTAGACCTCTCTGAGGAGGTGACAGTTGAATAGGACTTGACATACACATTTAGACATGAATGCTTATTTGAACTCAAAGTCATACTGAGGGTTAGTCTTTCCAAGACTAAGTCCCTGTTTCAAAAGCTGGTAAAATTTCTGTCATCTTATGGAAGTGTTTCCTTTCCACTTTCATGGAATGGAACAAATAAGGAGCTTGTCCTTTCACAGGTCACTCCCTGAAATAAGAAACTCTCTTATTTATAAGTTTCACAGCCAATGTTAAATAAATGAAAAGTTGTGTGGATTGCAGGGTTTATATACCCATGTTATGGATAAGTGTTGGGAACCGTCTCACCTGGTTTCAGGGACTGTAGCCTCGCCGACAGGTGAGCGGGCCCCAACGCTAGAGCTGAGCAAGGAGGTCTTGGGAAAATAGGCCACGGAGGAGACAAAACCTATCCCCCTGGCAGGGGTACAGCCCCTGCTTCCCTCTCATCGCCCTGCTTGGCCCCAGAGGATGGCTGGTTAGTCAATGATGGGTAAGACCCCTCGATGGCAGGGGCACCTAAGACAGGCACAATTTCATGGAGGAAGGACTTGGGGGACATGGAGAAGGGGCCAAAAACCTTCACTCGTTGACTTTGTCATGGCTGGAGGCCTCATTCTATATGAAAAAAGTCTCCTTATCTCTTGGTTGCTCTGCCCAGCTGCCTGACCGGTCAGTGAAACAATCTAAAGGCAGGTACAGCTCTGAACTGATTCAGGTGGTTCCTGGGGACAATTAGGCCTGGAAAAGGAATGTATTAAATCCTATGAAACTTACTTTGCTAAGAATGACCTAGAGTTAATGAGTACTGATGTGGGGGACCACCTTGTGAGGCATTGGGAACTATAGCACAGCAAAAGAATACATTGTATCTACTGAAGCTTGCTCTGCTTCTCACTGCCCAGATAAGGATAAACCAGGTGTTTTACTTCACAGCAAGGAGATAATTTCTATGCCCCCAAAACTGTTCCTTAATGAGCACCTGGTGCCAACTTGTCTGATGGACCTTTATTTAAGACAAACCTCTGTATTTCTTCAATTTATTATCTATAGTCTTTTGATGTAGATTGGTAGGGTTTTTATGCATGCTGTATACCCCTGCACATATCGTTCTCAATAAAAAAAACACTTCTAGGGAAGGGTTCAGGAGATTCTCCACTAGAGGGAATCGCCAACCCCTTCTCCTGACAGGCAAATTGTGTCTGGTACAGTTTATTTCCCCATCCATGGTGACCCAGAGTGGCTCTGCAGGACAGAGCCCCTCCCCACCCAGATAAGGAAATGGAAGTCAGAAAGGTTAAGTGAGTTAATTGCCAAAGGTCATGTGCATAAAGGTTGAGGAGTCCTGGTGGTTTAGTTCAGTGTTTCTTGAATGTTCAATAAGAATGCTTAAATGTTGGTAATGTATTACTTCTCCATTGCTGCATAATATATTACCCCCAAATTTAGCAGCCTAAAACAACAGACATTGTTTTACAGTTTCCCTGAGGCCTCACCTCTGACTCAGGGTCTCTCACAGGCTGTAGTCATGCATCAGCTGGGCTACATCTACAAAGCTTAACTGGAGGAGGACCCACTTCCACTGTCACGCACAGGGTGGTTGGCAGGTCTCTGGCACTCACGGGCAACTGGCCAGAGATACGATTCTGTAACAACAATGGAAACCACAAAAGGATGTTGATAATCGCCAATGGCAAGTTGACATCCTCAGGACGGGGAGAGTGGAACTACGGAGCTTCCCAGTCGCTGAGAATTTCTCTGCACACCACCTGAGGGCATTGGCTGCCTAAGCACGCCTGGCAGGCAGAAAGGAAATGGGTCTGGGAAGGAGACAGGATCTGAGAAGTGATTTTGTTTAGCTGAAAATTTGCTTGTGAGCACTGTTTGGAATAATGGAGTTGTGTATGATGGTTTTATTTATATGTTTCCAAATTGCCTAGATTTTTCTGGTGATAGCTTTTTGCATGTATAGCCAGTACAATAAGGGCAGTCCTGGATTGGCCCTTAGAGGGAGCCCACTGGGTAGAATTTTGGAGGACTGGAAATGGTACTGCCATTATCCAATGTTCAAGGAGGTATTGCTTTATTACTATAATACTGTTTGGCCTATGTATGTTTTGGACTGTGGGAAAAGGCGGCCCATGGATGGTTCCCTGAATTACTGTACCATTATGCAATTGGAACAGTACTGCTAACAGTTGGACAAATAGGATGAAATCCATTATGTCAAGGCATTTATGTCATTGTGTAATAGGGTTTTGTCAGGGATAGAGAATCACTTAATGGTACAGAGAAGGGAAGTGGCCTTAAAACCTCTTCCTGATGATAAAACATAGGAAGAAAGGGAGGATGAGGAGATAAACCTCACCAATGCTCTGAACTCACGGTACTGAGGATTGGTGGCAGGATTGCTACCACCCTTTCATGAGCAGCCCCTGAAGTGGAGACCACAGAGCCATTGGCTCCACCCTTGTATGACTAGGGAGAGGTTTCCCCACCAAAGACCTGTCAAGGTACCCAATATGGCCAGGGAGCCTCTCAATTTGGAGCAAGACAGTTTCCTTTGAGGCAATAGCCCATAGGTGAAGTAAATGAGGAAGGCCAGCCCACTGACTACTATTGGCCCATACTCCTTTCTCCACTTCAGACTTACGGAACTGGAAGAATTCTAACCCTTCATATGAGGATGATCCTTGAAGATCTTCCTGGAAGATCTTATCACTTCCATTTTTGCCATTCATCATCCAGCATGGCCAGATGTACAGGCTCTCCTCAATATCTTGTTAACAGTGGATGACAGATGATTTGTTATAAATAAGGCTAATGAAGAGGCTCAATGTCTCTACCAAGAGAATCCCAGTGGGACCATCAACCTGGCTGGGGCATTTCCCTTGACAGAGCCTAACTGGAATCCAAATGGTGGGTGCCTAGCTTTCCTGAAATATTACAGAAAGTATATATTAGAAGCGCTTAAGAAGGGGGATCCCAAGTAAAAGAGCCTGATTATGATAAGGGCCCTTCAACAAAAGCCAAAAAAGGACCCTTCTGAATTTTAGAGAGGATCAGTTAGGCCTATTGGAAGCACACTGATGCTGATCCACAGGCCGCGGAGAATGTGCAGATGGTGAACATAACTTTTATTGGGCAAAGTGTCCCAGATATCAGTAAGGAACTCCAGGTACAGTTGACTGTGGGGGAACAAGCCAACTGATTTTCCTGTAGATACAGGAACTACATACTCAGTGTTGAACACAAAATTAACCCCAAAAAGTTCAGATGCAGTAATGGTTACTGGGACGACTGGATAGTTACAAAAACAGGCATTCCTGTAACCTCTGGAATGTCAACTTGGGGATCAAAAGCTGATGCATGGTTTCTTCTATGTGCCAGACTGCCCTGTGCCACCGCTGGGCTGAGATTTACTTTGTAAATTGCATGCACAAATAACTTTTTCTCTTGAGAAGCAGCAGTTATGTGTGGAAGTCCCACTGGAATGTGCCCTCCAGATACAGGCACTCCTGACTTGTTCAGAAGGTCCCAGAGGTGAACTCTTCCCATCTGAGATCTATGAGCAGGTCGATCCAACTGTTTGGGCTGATGGAACCCCAGGTAAAGCAGTTAATGTGCAACCCATAAAAGTTAATCTAAAAGAAGGGGTATAGGTCCCATGAAAGAAGCAGTGCCCCCTCAAGAAGAAGGCTTTAGATGGGATCCAGCCAGTGTTGCAAAAGTTTTAAAATTGGGATTAATTCAGCCATGCCAGTCCCCCTACAACACTCCCATTTTGCCAGTCAAAAAGCCTCACTCTGATAAACATTGGTTTGTACACCAATGGATCTTAGGGCCATAAATGACATTGTTCAGGACATTCATCTTATTGTGCCCAATCCCCACACTCTGTTGACCATGGTGTCTGGGGACAGCAAATGGTTTTCAGTCCTAGACTTGAAGGATGCTTTTTTCTGCATCCCAATAGATGAACAGGCTCAGCTACCATTTGCCTTTGAATGGCAAGGCCCAGAACTAAAAGCCATACTACAATACTGCTGGACCATGCTATTACACAGATATAAGAATTCCTTGACTATTAGGGGAAGTGCTGGCAGAAGACTTAAGGGATGTTCAGTTGAAATCAGTAGTTATTTTGTAGTATGTAGATGACATATTGATAGCTACCAGCACCTATGAGGACTCTGCACAACACCATCACAGTCCTATGTCATTTGGTGAAAAGGAGATATAAGATGTCACCTCATAAGGCCCAGATTTGCAAACAGAAAGTGGTGTACCTAGGATTTCAACTGAAACAAGGTACCAGGAGCTTGATGACAGGTAGAAAGCAAACCATTGCTACATTAATATCCCAGAGAATTGAAGGCAGCTTCATGGGATCTTAGGAATTACTGGGTTCTGCCAAATTTAGATTCCAAGCTTAGGTTATAGCAAAACCACTGTACAATTCCTTAAAAAGACTGGACTCTGAACCCTGCAAATGGACGGGGGATTGTCAGGTGGCATTTGATACCTGGAAGGAAAACCTGGTTTTGACTCTTGTACTTGTATTGCCTAATTTACAGAAGACTTTCAAATTGTATGTTCATGAAAGCAGACGATTGGAGAGACGTTACTAACCCAGACCCTGGGAAACATTCCCAGACCAATAGCCTATCAAAAAAGTTGGATCACACAACAAAGGGGTGGCCACCATGTCTCCAAGCAGTAGCAACTACCTATGACATCTTACAGGAGGCTGAGTTTACTTTGGGACAGTCTACCACAGTATTGGTACCACACCAGGTTCTGACTTTATTGGAAAAAAAGGAGGGTATTGGCTGACGCAGGGCATATGGGGAAATACCAGGCCATTCTGCTGGACAACCCAAATGTTACCCTGCCAACTACCGCAACCCTGAATCCAACCACCCTACTCCCAGATATGGTGGGGGATTCAGCCCTCCAGCATGATCGCTTGAAAATCATTGACCAAGTTTATTCTAGCACGCCAAATCTGCTGGACCAGCCAGTGGCAGCACCAGACTGGGAGCTATATACAGACAGGAGCAACTTCATGGACAATGGCCAGTGATGAGCTGGGTATGTGGTAGTTACCACAGACAGACAAGGTAATAGAAGCTCAAACCTTTGCACCAGGAACCTCAGCACAAAAGGCTGAACTAATAGCCCTCATAATAGCTTTAATACTGTCCCAAGGAAAGAATGTTAACATATACACAGACTCTAAATATGCCTTCATAGTAATCCTTGCCCATGGAGCAATATGGAGAGAGAGAGGACTCTTAACCTTGGGGAACAAGGATGTTAAACATGCAGAGGAGATTTCACAATTACTAGAGGCAGTGAATCTACTGGATCAGGTTGCCATAATGCACTGTCCAGGACACCAAAGGGATGGTTCCCAAATAAATCAGGGAGACCAAATTGCTGATAAAGCAGCAAGATAGGCAGGCAGAGAGCCACCATGCCTCGGGGCTTTAGTCCTCTGTTCAGATGCATTAAAGTTGAAACCTCATTACGCAGAGCAGGATGGAGAATGGGCACCTGAATGGGGATTTTCTAACATTAATCCCAATTCTATGTGGAAGACCAACATTCATGGTATGATCTAACTCCCTGATGCCCTAGTGTATCCCATCCTCAAGTGCCTACATGAAGGGAACCATTATGGAAGGGATGTTTTGATGGACTCCGTTATGCCACATTTGAAAGGCCTTCATTTGCAAAGGACTGTTCAGAGGATCACCCAAGCCTGTCAAATATGTGCCAAGAAAATCCTAAGATAGAGCATGCCCCAACGGATTAGGAAGCACAATATAAAGGGTTGTGCCCATTTGAGGAATGGTAGGTGGACTTCACACCAATGCCTAAAACCAGGAGAAATTTCAAATTTTTGCTTGTCTTTATGGACACTTTTTCTGGATGGATAGAGGCGTGCCCCACTACAACTGAGAAGACAACTGAGGTGCCAAAATTGTTGCTTAAGAAATAATTCCTAGGTTTGGACTTCCTCACAGCATTGAAAGTGACAATGAACCATCATTCACATTGGAGATCTCCGAGGTTGGTTGGGCACTGCAGATATGATGCAATTGCATGCATCTTGGGGACCTCAATCTATGGGAAAGACTGAGAAAATGAAATGCATGATAAAGAAGACCCTGGTAAAAAAAATATACCAGGAAACACATTTAAAATGGGATCAGGTGCTCTCCATTGTTTTGATCCAAATTAGGGTGGCACCCAAAAGAGGGCTTAAATTGAGCCCTTTTGAAATAGTTTATGGTAGACACCCTCCAAGTCTCTGGTTTAGGAAGACTCCCTTTAGATTTGGAGCACAAGGCAAGAATTAAGCAATATGCTCAACTTTTAGGGCAAACACTAACCATTATGCAGAAGTTTGCTCATTGCAGGTTCACCTACCCACCTGATGAGCCCTTGCACCAGTTCCAGCCAGGAAACTGAGTCTTACTAAAGACCTGGGAGACTCAAAGCCCTGAACAGCAGCTGGCTGAACAATGGATTGGTCCTGATGATGTCCTGTTGACAGTCCATTGTTTCCTAAAGCTGATGGGAATAAAGCCCTGGATCCATCACACATAGATAATATGGGGACCACCTAAAGAAGACATAGACCCTTCTTTGGTTGATGCTAAAAGGGAAAGCTGGACCTGCTCTTGGAAGGAGATTTGAAATTCCTTCTCTGGAAAAAGATCATGAACCCCAACACAGGGTGACAATGTTTCTTTTAATACTTTATCATATGCTCCTAAAGCTAGGGATACTCAGTTTAAGCTTCCAGATACTGAGATTGAGTAAGATCTTTCCCAGTGTGGAAAAGAAAAAGGATCGAAAGTGGATTATGGTTAAATCTGAATGAGTAAAGATATATAGAAAGGTTATGAAAGTTTTAAAACTGGAGAAAAAGAAACCTCAGCTCTTGGGTGTGGTTATTCTTTATTTGCTTGTTTTCTGATTTTATGGGGATGTGGTTTGAACTTTGCTCTTTTAGGTGCATTGGGAATCCTGTCTCTGCTTTTTGGCCAGTGAGATCTAGGAGAGGTCATACCTGTGAAACCAGTTGGAGAGAATGCTTTTGCCATGTAAGACCTACGAAGGGTGATGTGGTGCTGGTAGAATCCAATCTGGGGCAAGAAAGCATGTCTCTGCCAAGAGCCTGGTGGTGAGAGGAGAGGTCTCTGCCGAACACCAGTGGACGCACTGGTGTGCGAGAGCATCTCTACCATTGAAGTGTGGTGCCATGGAATGCTGGTCGGTACACCAGTTGGGAGTGAGAAGTTATGTCTCTGCCAGGAAACTGGTAGAGGAGCTAGTAGGTGAGAGGGTGCCTCTAACATTGAGACTTTGGGCCATGAGTGACCTAGTAAAAGTCACCTGTGTGACAAGTTAGTGGGACCAGTGGGAAATGAGACAAGATTCTAAGGCTAATTCTAGTTCCCATTCTCCTTTTGGAACTCTGTGTTTGCTTTGGCTTTTGCTTTGCTTCTGTTCTGGAAGGAAATTGAGGTGTCCCAGGAAGAGTTAAAACTTCACACCAAGTGGGAAACTGAACAAGGGAAAGTATACAGCATTAAGATACAGTTTTAGTGAATATTAGAAGGAAAAGGATTTTCCTTCATGATTCATACTTTTCTCCTTACCTGCTCTCTTTGGAATTTGGCATTCTGAAGGAGTGAGTGATGATATAAGGTTTCTTTGCATAAAACCAATAAGACCAGTTGCCAATGGTGGTTTTATTAATCAAGACTTTGACTGTAATGCCTGAAGGAGACACTCCTGGGCTCTGATTGTTACAAGAAAGCCTTGAGGAACTGGGATTAACTTTCAAAGCTAGCAAAAGCCCAATAGAAAAAGTGCTGGTACTTTGGTTAGTTGTGTGGTTTGTGGTAGTCTTTCCAGGAAAAGAATAAAAGTTGCTTTCCTGAAAGATGGCAGGGAGGAAGCTTAAGGCACAATGAAACCCTCAAGGACTTGAAAGAAGCAGGTGCTACAAGTGAAGCCAGATGGCAGATGTGTGGCTTAGCTTATGTGCCCTGAAGGACAAACTAAAGGGTCAATCTAAAGATTCCTAGTGAGAGTTCCAACAAAGCAGACTTAAAGATCATCTATGACCAGTTGTTGTTCTTATTGTGTTTATGCAAATGAACAGGCAAAATTAAAACCAGGCCTAATGCAGCCTTTTTAATGACAATGAGAATGATCTTAAGGAGAAAAATTGTGATTCAAGTAAAATCACAATGCTTAGTAGTGGATATTAGACTAGTGCAGAAAACTGTCTTCAAAGTTTGTTTTCATTTGAAAGTTGTAACTGGGTTTGTGACATCATCAAAGATGCTAAATTTATAAGCAAGAAGGATCTGTCAAGTTGTCACTGTTAAAAATATCATTCCAGCAAAGGCCTTACAACTGGATGTTTTCCTGAAAGATAGTCTTACAGACTCAAAGACTGGTTTGTGGGTTGTCATGTGATTTAACATGTGTGTCCTTCCTACTGTTTTCATAGGGCATAAACCTATGACCTCATTACCTGAGTGACTGTTTACACAATATAGGCCTCACTTAAGAAGCCCATCTACATCGCCACCTCCTGAGACTCAACAGTTTGGCTGGACTAAGTGGTTGGGTTGGTGAAGTATGGGGCAGTCTATGGGCTTCACTTTAAAACTAGTTTCCTTTTCTGACCTAATGGCTTGGACAGAAAGGGCCTAAAGGTGTTAAAAAGTGAGGGAATCCTAGAATATTACCCTCAACCCAACTAAGTATAGTGGGCAAAAAGGCTTTGGACACGTGTGACATGCTGTGTACACTTTCCTCCAGAGAAACCGCTCTTTTCCTAATGTGGGACATCATATAATTGTCCCTACCTTTGTCATTTAGCGGTTATGGTTTTAATTGTGACTTCTAACACTTTTGCCAAATTTGTTGCCTCCAGAATACAAGGATGTCAACTTGTCCAGTAGTGTCAACCTTTGGATATCAAGCATGCTGCTTCCCAAGAAAGCCAACTGACCTGTACTCTTCAAGGTCTCTCCCCATGCATGAAGACCACCCTCCACTCTGCCCCAACTCTCTTAGGGATCTTTGGGCCCAGGAGTAGGTAGGGCTACAACTGTGGCCAGTGGGAAGTAGCTCCAGAAGATTATGAGACCTTTACTTATTGTCCTTTGTAAGATTACAAAGGATTCAGAGGTCTAGAAGTAGGGATTGTAATGGGGTGCAGAGTGTATCCCCCACAACCTTTGATTGGGGGAGGAGGGCAGTGGATGATATGGCATTTAAATTACCTTGCATAGCAACAGCAAGTTAATAGCCATGCCTTCCTGAAGGGAAGAGGGCTGGCACCCAAGGCAAATAGTGTACTTAACTCTGAGAACATTCAGGGACTTATGACTAGCTGGGATGTATAGCACCTGCAAGAGAGGCAGAAGGAAGATGCCCACCCTGGATGTCTGTGTGTTGCTCGGAACTTTTGCCCTGATTAAATGTGGCAGCCAAAAGAAGTTTTAAAAGATACGGGGGAATTGGCAAAAATTGCGGGCACTAACACATCATAGGAGGGGCCAGTATGAGATCACACAGGAAGTTTGGTGCCAAGCATTTAAATGAGGGTGGACTGAAAGAGAGGATGGAGAAGCCATGGAGTCTGGAGTAATGGAGAGGAGGTCTGAAAGTTAGAAGTTCAGTGAGTTGTCAGAGCTGGCAGTGTGGTGGTGGGCTACTGGCCCAGTCACCCAGATTTGAGTCTGCTTGGAGAGGATGGAGGCAGAGCGGACAGAGCTGCATGGGACCTGCCTAGTCACCTGGATTCATGACAAATGCTTGGAGCTGCGTTGCGACCACGAATGCTGATCTGCAGACTTCTGGTTTCTGAAAGATGGTATCTCTGACTGGCTTATTCCGAAATTTGGCCTGGTTTGACAAAGGGAGGGAGGACTATGTGTTTTTGCATGGTTTTAAAGGGATCGAGACATAGTGGCAGAAATATGCAATTATTCTAAATTTGTATAGCCTTCAAATAAATGATGCCTTTCCTTTTTTTTTTTTAATCAAACTTTTGCATTTGGAGTGAAGCTTCTTGGTGGGGTGCAATCGAACCCCACAGCTGTCCCAGAACAGCATTGACAGAGTTCTGTAACAGAACCACTGTAATGTGTCATTGTGAGAATGTTTTCACAACTCTCATATATGTATCACCATCCTTCTTAAACTTTATACCTCTTATTTGTAGCCAACAATGCAATAATTATTTGACTATAGTACTTTTAAAATAGCAATGGATTGAAGAAACATCAAATGTTTGTGCTTAAAATTAACAAGAAGATTAAAGTAAAATGTTTTTGCTGATGAACTAACTGTGTCAAGAAAGAATTCACCTTTGACCATTCCACTTAATATATAATGAAAATTAAATAATACCACAGATAGGTCAAAATTATAAGGCGTAAGATACATATCAGAGACCAAGTATTATCGATAGGATGGTATACCACTGTGGGGTAAGCTGGTAAGTGACTCAAGCATCAATTTACAGATTCATATATCATGCATTGATGAAATAGATGCAGCCTCTCAGGTTCCTTTTATTCTTGGGAATACACTGCTGTCCAAGCCACTTACCTCTGTTTATTATGATTTACATATTTGTGTGCATCTGTGTGCATGCATACCTATTAGAGAAACTTTATTTTATTTTTGAAGATTTTATTTTAGAAAGATGGGAAGGAAAGGAGAAAGAAAGAGAAAACATCTATGTGCGAGAGATACATCAGTTGGTTGCCTCTTGCACGCCCCCAACTAGGGACCTGGCCCACAATCCAGGGAAGTGCCCTCACTGGGAATCAAATCAGTGACTTTCAGTTCACAGGCTGGCACTCAAATCACTGAGGCATACCAGTCAGGGCTATTAGAGAAACTTTAGAGGAAAAAAAACCAAACAGTGTTGATATCTTACTGTAAAATATCTGTACACACTACAGAGACCATTAGTACTAAGAGATGCAATTTGGGAAATGCTGACTGTCTTAGTTAAGGCATACGCTGTTGCAAATGAAAATATATTCAAACTGACTCACATAACAAAGTTTATACAAAAAACAAAACAAAACAAGAACATCTCACATGAACCAGTGCAGAAATTACAGCAAGGCTTCAGCAGGCCTGACAGTCACTTCCTGGTATGTCTAATGATCTCACATCTGCCTTCCTTGAAATCCAGCATTTTGCTCACTTCACATCTCTTTCAACAAGTCGCCTTCGAGGACAGTGCCTGGCTGCTGTGTATCACAAGTGGCACATCGTAGGTACTAGAGACTCTTGAAAGGAATGTAACCCTGCCAACATCTTAATAAGACCTGTGTCAGACTTTTAAACTCCAGAACTTTAAGGTGATACATTTGTATTGTTTTAAGCCATGAAGTTCATGGTAATCTGTTATAGCAATGATAAAAAATTAATACAGTCTACTCCCAGATTAATATAATCAGTGACCATCTGTTCTTAACTGGTTTTTAATAAGTGTTCCCCTTTAGGGTGAAAGGATGGCCTTAGGGGTCTAATTATACCATGGAGTGTTAGCCACCTCAAGAGGGGCCTTCAATATCACAAAGGGATGTGATTTGGAAGGCTCATAAATATTACGATTTTCCAAGTCTCTCACAGCTTGTTGATAGTGATAATTCTAACCCATTTTTCTGGGTTTCGGCCCATTGCCTTTTACCCCATGATGTTTCCCAAACTCCCAGATATGACCGACTGTAGATGACTCTGCTGAATGGCCAGTAACAGCTTGCTTTGTCTTTGTCATCCTGTGCTAGAAGCTGTGAAAGCCTCTATGTTCCCTTGCACGTGACATGATATGTGGCCCAGTTCTGGCCAATGAATGCAAGTCAGCCAGCAGATCATTTTTCCTCTTTTTTCCACCTTTGATGAAGACACGAAAGCTATATCTCCAACATCCAACTTTCAATAATCAAGAAAAGACCATGAGAATGTGAGAGACATTGGCCTTGACATTATTGAGTCTCTGAACCAATGTCAGATTTCCAGTTATGCAAGAAAAATAAACTATTTGTTTAAGCTAATGTTAATTATTTATTCCATAATTTGTTGCCAGGGCATTCCTAACAGATAGTATCCATCTTCATCCTCACTTAAACCCTGCCCTCTGTCTCTCCTCCACTATAATCCTACCCATCCTTGGTCTACCGCCCTCATGCACCTCCCTTTGCTGTTAGGGTCCATGGCAATCTCCTCCTCCCAACCTCTCCAGCACCATCCAAGTCAACTGATAGATCTTTTATGTTGTATTTTCCTCTGATTTCTTCGTGTGGGCCAGCCTGGCTGCTGCTATCCAAAACAGTGATATTCAATGGAACTTTCTGCTGTCAGAGCCCAGGGCAGACTGCCCCACGGTATCTCACAATGGCATATTGATTAATTCAAGTTAAAATCACTTGAGAAGCAGCAGGAGGGGGAGGAGCTCTCTGACTCTCCTCTATATCACCAAAAATGAAATAAATGATGGGTTGAGAGACAACTTTATGACGAGTTATAAACCCTAGAGTTGAAAAAGCCCGTCTGAACAAAACTTGTGATGCATTTACTCATTAACTACCTAAACCAAACCTTGATTAGGTCCTTTGTAGTGAGCACTGACTTTCTTTGTCTTGTCAGTTTCTCAAAAATTGTGTTTCTTTGTCTAAAAAGTTTAAAAATATGACTTGTTTTATGATCTGAGCATCATACTTTGATCCTCTCATGTGCAGGTATTAAATTGTTTTATTTTTCCTCCTGTTAATCTAGTCTTGTGTCAATTTTATTATTATTTTTTATTAGTTCAGCCACAAGAACAAAAGAAGGGTAGAAGGGGGAAATTCTCCGCCTTCTCAACAACTGCCATGAGGGAAATTTCTATATCTTTGCCATCCAATATAATAGTCACTGGCCACTTGTGGCCATTGAGCATTTGAAATGTGAGTAGTGCACTAAGGAACCCAGCTTTTAATTTTATTTAATTTCATTTTCAGTAGCCAACTATGGGAAGTGGTTACCATCTTGGTCAGCCCAGTAGTAAAATGGTAGTTCCTTAAAGAAAACAACGATTAATAAATTTTTTTTTGCCTCTAACAAAGGGATACATAATAAATCATTCTTAGATGACTGTTAATTAGTCCACATTGCTCACAGCTGTGACTGCCAATACATATCCAACAGGAAATGGAGGAAGGAAAGAAAAGAAGTTTTCTGAGTGCAAGAACAGGGAAAGGTGGGGACTGTAGGAGCTGCCTAAAGGAGGGCAGTGATTTTCAGCCCGAGATGATATTGCCACATTGAGGTGAGAACCAGTATGGCCAAGCACTCCCATTTTTCCCCGAGAAAGTCTGGAAATTGGAACATATTGCTGAAAATTTCAAAATTTTAAAATGTTGACAAATAATTCAAAATTTAAAAGAAAATAGTCCTGGGTAGCACATATAAAAGACATATGTTGGCCAGATGTCCATTAAAGGGCCACCAGTTTGAGGCCTCGCCTGTGACCCCCAAGATAAATTTTTGATTCTTTTCAACCTAGTAAGCTGCTGACATTCCAGGCTGGTCTCCTGCTGTTTCTCCCCCATGTCCTGTGCTCTAGAAATCTGAGACCATGTGCAGTTTCCCAAACACATCCTGCACTTTTACAGCTTTATGCCTCTGTTTCTGCTATTGTCATTGCTTCTACGACATTGTCCCCCTACTCATGTCTCACTCCCTTTGTCTTTATAGAAAAATCCTGTACTTCAGGATTTTATTTTAATTACTTCAGCCATAATAACTAAAGAAGGGTAGAAAGGGGAAATTCTCCGCTCCCCCAACTGCCATGAAGATTTCTGTATCTTTTCAGTCCAATATAGTAGTCACTAGCTATTTGTGGCCATTGAGCACTTGAAATGTGACTAGTGCGCTAAAGAACCAAGCTTTTAATTTGCTCCAGTATGGATGATGCTCTAACCAACTGAGCCAACCAGCCCAAGGGCTCAGTTCAGAAGCCTTTTCTACTATAAAGTCTTCTCTGAATCTGCACAAAATCAAGTCTAACATAGCCTGTTGCACAGATAGCTACTATTTTATTTCTTATATGATATTAGATGAAGTTGCTTACCAACCAGCTTTAATGACAATTACTGCTTGTTTCCAAGCACTGTGTTCAGTGACTTGCACAAATAACTGTGTTAAGGGACTTGTATAACTTACTACCTGTTCTCCCCAGGGTTAAATGGGTCTCTATTTCCTTTTCTGCAAAGGACAGATACTGATAATAACGATGGTGAAAAATAAAAGAGATATTTCATGTCATGTGCTTAGTACAGTAGCTAGAACATGGTAAGCACATGGTGTTTGCCCTCATTGTCATTCCTTACCCTAAAATATGTCATGTAGAGGTCAGATCATTCAACTAACTTAAGATCCAAATTAAGATCTAAATTTGCGGTGGATAATCCACGGAACTGTCTTAACCTGCAGTAGCATGTAGTTAAAACAATTTTGTTCATATGAAGTTTTTCTTTATAGATTTAATATTATGATTTTGTTTTTTAATTCTCACCCTAGAATATTTTTAAAACTGATTTAAGAGAGAGAGGGAGGGAGAGAGAGAGAGAAAGAAAGAGAGCGAGAGAGATGCAAGAGAGAAATATTGATTGGCCATCTCCTGTAAGTGTCCTAACCTGGGATTGAACCTGCAATATTTGGTGCACAGTATGATACTCCAACCAACTGAGCCAACCATCCAGGTCTTAGTACTATGAACTTTATTTTTCAGATTAAAAAAACTGAAACACAAACAGGTGAAGTTGTCTGTCCAAAATCACATGGGTGTTGAAGCAGGGATTTAAACTGAGGTCTGTTTGAAACTGAAGCCCAACCATGCTAAAGCCCAGAAGGTGGACCGATCACCTATTTCCCAGGCAGAGAGGGGGACTAAAATCAAGATTGGCCACATGACTTGGCAACAGTTACAGTGTCAGAGCAGGGACCCAGGTCTCCTGATTCCAGGGTCTTCCATTCTAGCTGGATGCCTCTCTCTGCCTAAGAAACCATTTGCATTATGGCCACCTTAAAGGAGGGATGGGAGCTTGTGAGAGGCCTTTCATTTCCTTAAGACATAGTCTTTTAGGAGAATAGCCTAGAGCATACCCAAGGATTATCCTGCATGGCATTCAAACTCTAAAGATGCCACAGGCTATAACTGCCCCCCATGACAGCCAGGCCAAAGGGGCAAACAGCAGAACTCTTGAAAGACTCAGCTCAGCTCTTTGCTTCTTCCTGGGCCTTTGAAAAAAACCCTAGAATATGCAGAAAAATATGTTTCATGTCAAAGATAGCAGGCCCTGTGTCTCTCAGAAGACTACCTTCACTTCTTAAAAGAATAGCATTCATAATGTGAAGTCTTTGGCTTCTGAGAATTCTGAAGAGTAGGTAGAAAGTCACAATAAATCTTTTTTCTCTTGGTGAAAATGGATTTATTTTATTTTTTATTTTCCATTGTGGTAAGAACCTTTTAACATGAGATCTATTTTCCTAACAAATTTTAAATGCACAGCAGAGTATTCTTAACTGTAGGCACAATGTTGTAATATAGCAGATCTTTAGAATTTTTCATTGTGTATAGCTGAAACTTTATACCATTGAAAAACAACACCCCATTTTGCCCACCCTGCAGCCCCTGGCAACCACGATTTTACTTGCCGTTTCTGTGAGTTTTACTATTTTAAATACTTCATATAAATGGAATCATGCAGCATTTGTCCTTCTGTGACTGACTAATTTCATTTAGCATAATGTCCTACAGGTTCATCCATGATATCTCACATGTTGGAATTTTCTCTTTTTTTATGTATATATCACATTTTCTTTATCAATTTACCTGTTGATGGACATTTAGATTGCTTTCACATCTTGGCTACTGTGAGTAATGCTACAATGAACTGGAAGTGCTATCTCTTCAAGATCCTGGTTTCAATTCTTTTGGACATATATTCAGGAGTAGGCTTGTTGGATCATATGATAGTACTATTTTTTATTTTTTGAGGTACCTAGATACTCTTTTCCATAGTAAGCATACCATTTTACATTCCTACCAATACTATACTGGAGTTCCAATTTCTTCTCATCCTTACTAACACTTATTACGCTTGTTATCTTTTGTTGTTGTTGTTAATTGTTATTTTTAAAAAGGTGAGATGGTATCTCATTGTGATTTTGATTTACACTTCTCTGATGATTAGTGAACATTTTAAAAATATACCTGTTGGCCATTTGTATGTTTTCTTTAGAGAAATATATATTCAAGTCCTTTGACTATTTTTAAATTGAGTTATTTTTTGTGCTATTGAGACATAAGAATTTCTTACATATTTTGGATATTAACACCTTTCAGCTATGTGGTTAGTAAATTCTTTCTCCCATTTCATAGCTTGTGTTTTCACCCCATTGATTGTTCCTTTGCTGTGCAGAGCCTTTCAGTTTGATGTGGTCCCACTTGCCTTTTAAGTTTTCCTTGCTTGTGCTTTTGGCATCACCGTCAAGAAATCATTGTCTAAACTGCCATCCGAGAGCTTTTCCAGATGTTTTCTTCTAGGAATTTTATCAAAAATTTAAACAACGTATTAAAACTTATGGACACAGCAAAAGCAGTACTAAGAAGTTTATAGCAATAAATGCCTACATCAAAAAAAGAAGAAAGAACTGATATAAACAGTTTTATATGTGAAGAAACCAGAGAAAGAAGAAAAAATTAAACATATAGTTATCAGAGAAAAAATAATGAGCCCTGGCTGGGTGGCTTGGTTGGTTGGAGTGTTGTCCCATACACCAAAAGGTTGTGGGTTCAATTCATAGTCAGGGCACATACCTAGGTTACATGTCTGATCTCTGGTCAGGGTGTGGGGGTGGGACAGGCTGATGTCTCTCTTTATTTTCCCTCCTCTCTCCCTTCCTTTCTCTGTAAAATCAATAAACATATCCTCTAGTGAGGATCTAAAAAACTAATGGAGATTAGCCCTAGTTGGTGTGGCTCAGTGGATTGAGTGTGGCCTGTGAACCAGAGGGTCGTTGGTTCGATTCCCTGTGTAGGGCACATGCCTGGGTGGCAGGTCAGGTTACCAACAAGGAGCATGTGTGATGCAACCACATATTGATGTTTCTCTTTCTCCCTCCTTTCCTCTCTCTAAAAATAAATAAAAAAAATATTCTTTAAAAAATTTAAAAATAATGAAGATTAGAACACAAATGAAATAGAGAATTAAAAAAATGCAAAAAAATCAAGAAAGTAAGAGTGTTTTGAAAGATAAAACTTAAATGTTCTTAGTTAACTAAGAAGAATTAAGACAAATAAATAAGATAAAAATTTAAGAGGAAACAGTACAACTGATGCCACAAAAAATAAGTAGGATCATAAGAGACAGTTATGAACAACACGACCAATAAATTGGTTAACCTAGAAGAAATGGGTAAATTTGTAAGACCACATATCCTATCAAGATTAAATGATGAAGAAATAATAAACTAATGAACAAAATAAACCACAGGCACGGAAACATGGAGCAGACTGAAAGTGACCGGAGGGGATGGGGAAGGAGGACAATGGTGGAAAGAAGGGGAAGGGACTAGACAAAGAACATGTATGAATGACCCATGGACATGAACAATGGTGTGGGGATTGATGGTGGGAGAAGGGGGGTAAATAGGGAAAAATTGAGACAAGTGTAATAAGAATTAAAAAAACATTCTTGCTGGGAAAAAAGAGAAAGAAAAACAGTTGTTGCAGTTTTGTTGTTAAAAATGTCATACAGATACATATCTGCTGGAGAAAATAGAACATGCAGAAAAGCACAAATAGAATTTAATCAGCTACTGGTCCCATTACTCAGATTGAATCATGATTAATTTCTTGGTGTTCATATGCCTAGTTTTTAAAAATAAATATTGTATCATTTTCTTGATTTTTTAACTTAAAATATTGTGAACACTTTGCGATGAAACTGTTCTGCACCTTGCATATGATGATAGTCACACAAATCTACACATGTGATAAAATTGCCTAGAATTCAATATAGACACACACACACACATACAACTACATGTAAAAAGGGAGAAATCTGTGTAAAGTTAGTGGAGCATATCAATGTCAGTTTTCTGGTTGTGATATTATACTTTAGCTATATAAGATATTATTATTGGAAAAAACAGGGAAATTGGTGTACTGGATCTCTGTGCATTATCTTATAACTACATGTAAAACTACAGTTATCTTAAAATTAAAAATTTTTTAAATAACTTAAAACATTATAACACCTCTCTTGTCAACAAACATTGTTATACAATATCTTTCTTGGAATTTTTATAGTACCACGTAAATTTTACAAAATACATTAATTTTTTTAGAGCACATTTAAGAGCATAATTGAGCAGAAGGTAGAGATTTCCCATATACTCTGTGCTCCCACACATGTACAGCCTCCCCTATTAATAGTATCAATCACCAGAATGGTGTATTTGTTACTGTTGATAAACGTCCATTAACACATCATGATCAACCAAAGTCCACAGCTTACATTAGGGTTCACTTTTGGTGTTGCACATTGCATGTGTTTGGACAAATGCATAAGGACATGCATCTACCTTCTTATTAGGACAGTGAAACTGCTCTTTATATTACTTATGGTAGATTCAATATCATTTTGAATGGTTTACTTTTTCATTATATGAATATACCATGATTAATTTAACCAATTCTCTAGTAAATTCCCTCTGTATAGGTCTCAGGAACCATAAAAGTTGTTCTTTGTAGACATTGCTCTAAGTTATGGATGGATAAAACCAGGAAAGTTCCTAGTAGTCACCTAATTCTAACACACCATTTTAAAGAAAGGAAGACTAAGGCCCAGAGAGGCAAAGTACTTTGTTTAAGTTCAAAGAAGCAGTTGATGTAAGCCTAGCTTAGAACTTCTGCCTCCAGACGTTCAAGCCTTAGTGTGACATCTCTGAAAAGGTAAAATAAATAAATAAATAAGTTTAATAAATTATAGAGCACTATACAGCCACAAAATACAGTTAAGTAGTGTAATATGTCCTGGCTAGGAAAGAGCAAAATATCTATCATTAAGTAAAAACACCAAGCAGCACAATAGTATGCAGCAGTTTCATTCAAATGCTTACAAGGCAGTCAGTTAATGTAAATGAGCGAAAGTGGCCTGAATGGGTCACAATAAATTGTGGTGAGGTGTACGGAAAAGTGAAGAGACAGCCCTTCAGTAAGTTAACTGTTGATGGATAAGAATGCAAGCCATGTTGCCACAAGGAAATTCGGGTCTTTATGCAAAAATATCGCATCTTTAAAATTGCACAAATTTTTAAAAAAATCAACAAACAGACAAAAGAACTATGTAAGCCAAGCAAAGCATGTTTGTGGGGGTGAACAATTTGTGGGCTACACATATGACAAATCTGTGACTGCTGGAGTGATTCAGTTTATCTGAAATAAAAGAAAATCTAGAGGAATAAGCAGATAACAACCATATCCCTGAAACATGAATATATTGAACATTTGTCTTTTTTTTTTTTTTTATTGTGCAGCACCTAAAACCCATTTTTGTTACTGGGAAAACTACCCACCTTGTTGCAAAGTCTTTTCCCAAAGTTATCTGAACACAATAGTGGATCTGTTAAGTGACTATCGGGCTGCGGGCATCTACATCATGGAGATTCTCGACTAAGGGCTGATTCACGTCCCCCACAATTTCATCACACTACTCAAAATGGTGCAAGATTAAAACTCATGAATTGCTCATGGAATTATTTATTTCTGGAATTTTCCATTTAAAATTTTCAGACTTCATTTGACCATGGGTAACAGAAACTACAGAAAGGAAGGCTACAAATAAGTGAGGGACTACTGTACCTAGAAAATAAAATAGGACCCCAAGTTAAGCTGTAATGGCTTTGAGGAGAATTCAATGGCAAGCACATTGTTTATGTGAGCTGTGATTAAGCAGGTACTTCCCAAAGCATCTCAGACCTTAAGGGCCCTCTTTTGCCTTCATTGGGAATCGCAGTACATCAGAACTGATGAAAACTCAGAGGGTCACATATAATGCTCTCAGTTCACAGATGATCAGAATAAGGTCAAGAAAGAAACCATTTTGTAAAAAAAGATGCAGCAAAGACACACTGGAAAGCATGAAAGTTTGCCTATTAGTTTATGATAAGAACTTTCTTTCCCCCTAAAATAACACCAGATTGCACTATTCTGCTTCTCTGGCCTTTGGTGCTTGGAGAGGCTGTTGACTAAGGAATTTTAAATCTATGAATCTACAAAATGGCCTGATAGACTTTTTCCAAGGAAGAATTGTTTCACATGAAGTGCTGAATTTCCTTGTACTATCTCTCATCAAGCTTTTTTGATCAGCCAGCATTAGATTAAAAAAATATTAATTCATCTATCAATATTCATCCAAACTCTTGTTTGGAGGTAGCAGACACCCTTTAGCTTACATGTTCAATTCAGAGAGATACCTTTTCTTTGAGAAATCATCCTACCCATACTCCACAAGAGTACCACATCCCCACTCCCTAAACCCAAATATTTATATCACGTGACTGTTTCCCTGCTCACAGTTGTCTGGACAAGGGATGATACCTGGCCGAAGCTGGACCAATCAGATTTCTTTTCTATGGATTTTGATATCTGAGAGATTTAGAGAATTAGGCAGTATGGAAGGATTTGCTATGAATATGGATAAGCAAAGAAGGCCTGTTGAAGGAAGAATGACAGAGGGAGAGAATGATAAAGACACAAAAAGAGAAAGAGGCCAATGATGCTGGGGGAGGGAAGGAGCAACAGGGAAAGAAGCAGAAAGAAGCAGAAAGAAACAGAGTGGAATAGAAAGAAACACAGCCAGACAGAGTCAAAGGTAAAGAGAGAGCTAGGGGCAGGAAGAGACAAAGAGAGAGAGAGAGACAGAGAGTTAAGAGATTAAAATTTACCTGAGTTTCAGTTTTCTTTTTCCAGTCATTTGAGAGGCCCAGCTGCTTTGGGGTTCCATGGATAACACAGTGTTGTCTCATAATTCCCCATTTTATAATTTGAGTTGTTGTTTTCTGTTAATTGCCACTAAGAGTTTTAACTCCAAAGAGCTTGGCACTCATTCAAAAAGCAGTTCTGGTGAAAAAGCAAAAAGAAAGTTCACAAGCCAAAAAGGAACACATTATGGATTTTAACACATTTAGACAATGCTTATGCTTCTCTGTATCTACTCAAACACCTAATTATCTAAGGTTAATAACACCTTCACCATCTAAAACAATTTAATTCAGCTCTGAAACTAAACATTCCTTTGATATAATCATATTATGAATGGAGCAAGTTAATGCATCCAAGTTTGAAGGAAACAGAATGAAGCTTTCTGGCATGTTTAGTTAATATGCCAGAGCCCAACCAGAGCTGCTGAAGGCTTCTTTGAGAATGTACCTTTGGAAACCAAAGTGGGAGTGGGAGACATCAGTGGAGCCCAGCCAGGTAGGAGCAGGTGAATAAACACGTTGTATCATAGCTATATATTGTGTGTGGCATCACCTGGCCATGCTTTATGTTGTCTAGTCACTCCCTTGGACTCACCCTTTGCATCGTTACTGCTCAAACACATCATTCATTTTCAAGCTTCTCTCCATTTGTTTCTACCTTTCCTTTTGCCTGCAACGCTCTTACCTAACTCCTCCACATATAAACCCTGTGTATGCTCCTTGAAGCATTGCCTCCTCTGGTGCCTTGCCCAGCCACCCTGGACAAATCCTATCCCCTCTTCCTCTGTTATCACCATAGAATTTAACATGATTATATGCTGGGCACTGCTGTAGATACTGAGAAGAGAGCAATAAGCAAATCCCTTGCTCCACCGGGGTTTGCATTCTACTTTGGGAGAAAGACAGTAGGCAAATAAGCAAATAAATATCTAATTTTCACTACTGATGAATGCTTTCAAAAAAATTAAATTGTATAAGGTTTTGATTGATGGAGGAAAAAATGGGATCTTATTCTAGTAAGTTTCATGTTAGTTGTTCCTGTGTCTATTCAACCATCTATGAGCTCTGAGTAGGCTATTTACCGGGCACATAGCAAGTGCTCAGTGAATTCGAAATAAAATTAGGACATATCAGGACCATCAATTAGTGTTTCACAGTCAACACTATGCTCTCTCAGGTTTTACAGATGGCAGGTGAGCCAGAGTTAACCAACTTCTCAGTGAATGACTGAAATGTATTTTGTTCCCTGAAAAATGTAAGTATCATATTTTCCCGACTTTACCCAGGAATGTAATTAACCAGAAAGCTTTCAGTACTGGTACCAAACATCAATATTCCATTTCTCAGTTTCATAAATAGCTGTGTAGACTTAACTCCACATTCCACTTTCACTGAGTTCAATTATTTAATGCCATGCTTTCTGTCCAAAATCTACTGTTTATAATGTGTGTGGATCGCATTATTTTTTCAGCCACCAACCCAGCTACGTTATAATTTTCAATCCACTACGCCAGGATTTGTTGTCTAACTTCTGTTCCAAATGCTAGTTAATTTGGCTATAGGGAAACTTGGACTGAATTACTAGGCTGAAATAGGATACATTTCACTGAGCAAGAATATCCAGTTCATTTCTAATTACAAGCATAGAGATAGAAGTATAGAAAATGTTCAGTAATTAGAATAGGGACTAGCTAGCAATTGGTTTAAATTTCTATGCTGAAATATAATATTAAGGTGTTCTTGGACAAATCAATTTCAAGTTCCTTCTCTGAAAATAAAGAAAATAGTATCTACTTTGCAGTGTTGCTACAACAACCAAATATGATGTCTGTGAAGCACCTAGCAGAGTATTTCACACATAGTAAGCACCTAAAAAATAAATTACTAATCGACCTCAATCAAAGTGGTCAATATATTCTGAGACCCCTCACATAACTCCATGTTCACACATGAAAAGGTTTGTATAGACTTAGGATCCTCCAATATGGAAAGCTGAGGATTCCTAGGTTTAACTTACACCATAAGTAAACCTTATGTTAATATATTTAAAAATTTTTTCAATTTATTTAAACATTTTGAATCTCTTTTAATCATTAAAAAAACCTTTTTGAAACACTTACTAAAACAATGTTATAAACCCACCATTTCTTATTTCATTATAAAGATCTAATTCAAGTCATAGAATTGAGCCACTGACAATTCTACATTCTCTTTTTTATTAAATTTCTTTTTATTGTTGTTGTGTTTTTTCCATCACCATTTATCTCCCCATGCTCTCTTCTACCTCCAAGCACAAGCTTCCCAACCCCCTGCCCCCTCATCACTACACTGCTGTCCATGTAAATGAGTTCTTTTTTTCCCTCTATCCCTCCACACCCCGCTAACACTGCCAAAAGCTGTCTGCCTGCTCAACATTTTCTTTTTTACTTTACCCTAAACATCTGACTAAGCAACACCTTCTTCTTGGTAGACTCTTCACTTCCTCTTTGTTTATATCCTCAGTCCTAGCCATTTCTCACTAAGTCACTCTTTTGTCAATTGTTTCTCAACTGTCATTCCATATGTTAGTAGAAGGAATAAAGGGAAAGCCCCATTGGTATGTGGGTGTTGGGCAGTCAATTAGATTCATTCGTTAGCTAAGAGACTCACTCTACTTCAGTAGATTTCTTTGGTGGCAGGCAACATAAACAAATTTTGATGACATTAAATAGTAAAAGGAATTTACCTAGAAGAATAAGCAGGATGATCATAGAATAAAAAGGAAAAGCTATAATCAAGTAGTTGAGAGAAAGCCCACAAGTCCTAAAATATTTACTAGCTAGCCCTTTGCAGAAGTTTGATGGTACCTACTTGAAATAATGAGAATAAATGGACAGTATTTTTAGAATATTATGGCAAGGCTAGGTCTTCCTCTATTACTTTCAATCCTTATATCTCTTATTTCAAGATTCAAAATCCTTGGAGAGAAAGTCCAATGGACTAAACATGGGTCACATGCCCAGATCCTTCTCAGGGGAGGGTTGGATTCCTTGACTCACATTCCCACTAAGACAGAATCCACCTGGTGAGGCCTAGTGCCCCAAAGGAAACCCAAGTAGGTGTTACCAAAGAATGGAGAAAAAGTGCCAGGCAGGCAAAAACAACAGATGTGCAGTGTACACACTCCCACACAGCAGTCTTGCAGGCAGATTTAGATTCATGCTTCAATGAAATGAAAATATATAGACACCTGCTATAGTTTTGGAGCTTCAGGTTATTCACAAACAGTCAAAAACAGAAATGATAACTTTGAATTCCAAGAGTTTACTATGGTCCATTTCTCCTAGTCCCAAAGGCATTAGAAATAGCAATGAGGGTAAAACTAAAACAATAGCACCGAGCAGGACTGACACTCATAAGGAAATCATGTCACCTCCCTGAGACTGTTTCCCCAACCTTCTCAGCCTATCTAACAAAACTGTGGTGAAGTTCAGGGTCAGGAATGGACTTGGTAATCCTTAAATATTTGTGAAATGGTTGAGGATTTCATATTAAAAAACAGGCATTATATATGGAAAATCATTAGACAAAAGTAAGGTATGATTAAAAAATCCAAAGAAAGTCATTTATTGCAGGATTTGACTATCTGTAAATGCAATATGCTACAGTTTACAAGAATATCTTTGCTCGTTGATTTATTTTTCTGCAGTCTACAAGTAGTAAGACTCTTTCTTTCTTGGCAGTAGGTAGTGCCTAAAGCTCAGTTCATTGGAGAGTTTTCACAAAAGTTCATACAAGTTTGAATCCTCTGTATATCACCACCCCCTTCATGACACCCTCCCTGGTCAGTATCACCCTCATCATGATAGCAATCCACCTACTTTCACATTACTTAGTGATGGCTGTTAATCAGATGTTTTGGTATTCTTACCAGAACTCCTAAAACCCTGGGATAAGCAGCCCCAAGACTAATCAGTGCTTTGAGCTTCATCTAATGATAATAAACAGCCATAAATCCCTAATGCTGTGCCAAGCATCTTGTTAAGACTGTATATTTAAGACTGTAAAAATAAATTATATATATATATATATAAATTTACTCGGTACAAAGTACTTAGCATCGTTTCACAAAAGGGAAAACTAAGATACAAAGAAATTACACAATGACCTCAAGGTCGCAGAACTTGTAAATGATGGCACTTGGATTCAAAGCCAGGCTGGCTCATACAGCGGTCTTTTTGGGGGCAGTGCTTCATCATCTAAGTCATAAGTAGTATCAAATAGAAGGGCACTAATGTTATATAGATCAGGGGAAAGGTAAACATGGGAAACAATAAAAACTTCACACTTTAAATAAATGTCCTTTTATTCAACACAAAATAAGATGGGAAATAGGAACGCAGAGCATCACCAGGTGACACCAACTGTGGATAGAGACCTGCAGAAATTATAGTTACTTACCACCCCCACATGTAGACTCAGCAGGTGAAATGGGGGAAGTGCTTCTGAAACCTCTGTTTCATGTTTCTGCTTTAGACTGGGTGTTCAGTAGAACTTACTCTAGTCCTGTCTAAATAGCCACTATCTTTACCACTTCTTAACAGTGTTTTGGGGTTTTGAAGGAAGGAAAGGAAAAGTTCTACCAGTTGCCCTCTCCACGAACAGGGCAACACTGTATCTGTCTGAAAACTATGTCCTGCCTTCAGCTCAATGGTGTATGAGTTGAACAGGCTACTTGGATGGGCGTATTTGGGAGAAAATGGGAAAGGCTTGATGCCACCCTAAAAGACAGCCACTTAACCTGCCAGCCACAGGCATGGTGTGACTAAGCTAGGCGGCAGAGCAATGGGAGCTGTAGCTGGCTTTTCACCCAACCTGCTCCAGAGGGCATTTAGAAGCATGATTCTGTGCTTTCATGACTGTCATACTTCTCCAGTCCATTTGAATGTGAACTTCAATATTTCATAATAGTATATTTTATTTCTCTTGAATATTTGTTCTAGTCCCCCCACTTCTGTAAATAGCAGAACCACCTTTCTAATTACTCAAGCCAGAAATCTTGGTGTTCCCTTTTTCTCTTCCCAATTATAATGATGGCATATCCTATCAGTTCCATCTCCAAAATAGACTTGAATGCATGTAATTCCCACTATTTCTCTGCTAGTCCCCTAACCCAAGCCACCTTGTCTCTCCACAGTAGCTTCCTTCTCCCATTTGTGACCTTTGCAAGCCAAGAGAGAGTGATCTTTATAAAGTATGATACTAGTTTCCTCACTCTCCTACTTCAAATCCTTCAGTTACTCCCCAAGGCTCTTAGAATCAAAGCCAAACCCATCGTGGCTGACACAATGCTCACCTTCCATGCCTGTCCCCTTAATCTTCCTGAGGACCCTCTAAGGCAGGCTCACTTGCCTTCCTGGAAGTGCTTTCTGCTTTAAACCTGCCTACGAACCCTCTATCTACTGTCTTCCTTCCATACTACCCTGCAGGTTTAATTTCCCATGCCAGGTAGTTTACCAGGTCAGTGAGCCTTGTTTCTTGCTCTCACAGTGTTCTGTTCTTCATCTTTATAGCACTTACTACAGAGATAGTAGCTGGCTGCTTACTTGTTCAATATACCTCTTCCATCTCAGGCTGCAAGCTCCACAAAGATAGAGGGACCTCACCTGTCTATTTGCCACTGAACTACACCTCTGAAGACAGTATCCAGCTCATATTACACACTCAATAAATATTAAATTAGTAACTAAGGAATGCCTACATCTACCTTTGATTCATGATCACTATTGTTGCATTTATTGCTTTATCATTTCTTTCCCCCATCTGCTTAGAGGTTTATAGTATGCAGAGCCCTTTCATTTTCTTTTCCTCATCTGCAAAGAAAGCAGGGAAGCTGAGCTCATCCTTCCCATGTATCTAAAGAAAATAAAGTTCAGGTGGTTTAAGGGACTTGCTTAAGGCTTAAGAACAGCTAGGTTGGGGCACAACCACAACTAGAACTGGAGATTTCAGAAAGCCTCACTCAATGCATGACTCCTCTGTCCTAAGTGGTTAGTTGTTATCAAAAAATTAAAAATATGCAGAAATATAAGAAAAGGATATTTAAATAGATAAGAAAAAGTATAAACCCTACTTAGCCTTCTATATGCATTGTTTGTCTTTTCAGGTTAACTAGCAAATCAGAGTCATTTATGCATTCTGCTCCAAGCAATGCTAGACAGGATGACCTGTCTCTGGGATTTTATAATTAGAAACTTTTTTCAGGTTTTAGAGAGATTTATTATAAGTGAGGCATTATAGTGGGTAATAAAGCTAGCTTCATTGACTGTAGCAATGATGGAAAGTAATTAAAAAGCTGTGGCCATACTAGATTTTAATTAGTATAATGGACATTTCTAAAATGCAGGAGCTATATCCATTCATTATTCTGTTAGAGGTCCATATTCTCTAAAATATTAATGTATAAAAGTATGCCCCAGGACATAATGGCTACATATAATGGATTATTTTAAACATGAACATTATTTTAAATTTTGTGTGAGGACAGTTAATATTTTCAGAAATATCATCTAGGTAATTTTTCATGGAAAGCTTCTGCTGTCATGGTGCCACACTAGCCCCTTATTTCTCCATTAGCTTTATGCCTTTATAATTTGTAGAAAAGTACATCAGTACCATATTCTGAGCATAGCTATTTAAATATCATGATTAATTGATCCATTCATTTCTTTCTTTGAAATTAAAACAACTTATGTAAAACAAGGTGCCCTCCCCATTTACACTTCTTGACTTATCCAAGAATAATCTAATTTACAAAAACAAATACTTCAGATAAAAAATGTCAGAACAGAATGACCTGGTTTATCTCTCTATAATGATTGAATTATCAACTGTAGCTTATCTGTAGAAATGGACACTAACAATTTCTCCCATCCTTGTATGCACATCTCACTGCTCTCATCATGAGGTGGAACCTACTCTCCCTCTCTTGAATCTAGTCTGGCCCTGTTAGTCACTTTGCCCAAAAGGATGTAACAGAAGTGGAATTATGAATATTTAACAACAGGGCCTTAAGGATTTTAGCAGCTTTTTGTTTTTGTCTTCTTGGGATTTAGTTCCCATGTAAAGGAGCTCAGGTGATGTTACCAAATGATGACAGACCATATGGCGAGAGGGACCGAGCCAGCTGCAGCCTGCCATTTCAGGTGAGGCACCCAGACATGTGAGCAAATCTTAGATGTCCTAGCTCTTGCTGAATTCTCAGCTCAATGACACCACATGTGTGTCCTCAGTCAAGACCACATAAATTAGTGATAAGCTATACCCACTTGCCATGCTCAGATTTCAGAATCATAAAAAAATTGTTAATGTTTTAAATGACTATATTTAGGGGTGTTTTATGAAGCAATAGATAATTGAAGCAATAAGATAATCACATTTATTTCTGCTCCATGTAGACATAAACTGTTGGTTAGTTCAATACACATCTATTGAGCAATTATTGAGTGTTAAAGCTACAAATATGTTTGATAAACAGTTCTGGTCTTTAAAAACATCTTGTTTAAAGGGAGATATAAAAGTAGAATCATAAAATTATATGTTAAGTGCTAACACTGAGCCTGTACAGTTGAGAATATTAAGGCTGAAGTGGGGGACAACTGAGTTGAATCTTAAAGAATAAGTAAGAATTATTCAGATGTAAAAAAAATAGAGGTTATGAAAAACATTTGGGGACCATCTGCCAGTGTGTTGGGGTAAGAGAGTAAGGGACATAGCAGAGGATCTGGAAGAAATTTGGTATGACTAGTGTGACATGAAACAAGGAATGATGAGATGTAAGCCTCGAGAAATGCCAGAATATGGTTAATCTCATGTCATACATAATAAGAAGCTTTGTCTATGTAGTACATGAAATAGAGTGTACATTGGGCATAGATCAGAAGTAATATTTTTTAAGCATCATCAAGGTATGTATATTAATGGGACTCACATCTATCATTATAGGTAGCCTGGACCCTTAGTTGTGATGAAATCTCAATTCAAAGTAAATTAAATGAAAGAGAATGTTTTGGTCCATGTGGTAGAGAAGCAAACAGATAGCTCGTAGAATTGGGAAAAAGAGCAGGAGAAACCTGGGACTCCAAAGAACAGAACCAGAAACCCATAATCACTAGGACACACTCAATATCCCTAAGAGACATTGACTTATCTGTTGATCTCTCCAGGGGCAAATACTTTAAACCCTTTAACTGTTCCTAACCTTATATTTCTAAAAAAAAAAAAAAAAAAAAAAAAATCCTTACTTCCTTTATCTTGAATTTCAAATTTAGACATTGTCCACTTCCTCTTTAGATTTTGGTTCGATCACATTCCATTTTCCTTGTCTCTACTTTTTCCAATATAATTATGTTACAATTTTTGATTAACTGTACATCAGTGCTTTTATTATTATGACCACATATATGTTTCCCACTGCTCAGTGAAGGGGTAAACCATCATCACATTTAATTTCTTATACCATTTTTGTTTTACCTGGAATTAAAATGGACTCCTCTTTTAGTGTTCAGTTTTATATAAATCAATGAACTCTTTTCATACCTTTTAATAACTCAAAATGCTTGTCAATACATTTCTTTCTAATATCAGATTTATAATCTTTGGCTTCCATATTTTCTTGAACACTTTGCTTCTTGAGCCTGTTCTTCTCCAGTCTGGACCTTTATCTCTCTGCCACAACATGAACCCCACTTTTTTTTTTTAGCTACCATTTTGGTAATTCCCTTAGTCTGGGTTGGAGCTCCACTATTCTGGATTTCATTCCTCTATCTTAGTCCATCCTTACAGTTAGTTAGCTGGAACAAAGAAGAAGGTGCATCAAAGGAAAGCATTTTCTTTTTCTTTTTTTAAGTTATTTTATTTATTTTTAGAGAGGGAAAGGGAAGGGGGAGAAAAGAGGGAGGGAAAGATCAATCGGAGAGAAACATCAATAAGCTACCTTCAGTACATGCCCTCCCACAACCCAGGCATGTGCCCTGACCCAGGAGTCCCTAATCCCCAGGCCACAGACTGGTACTGTGCTGCACAGCAGGTGTTGAGTGATGGGCAAGTGAGCAAAGATTCATCTGTATTTGGAGCTGCTACACATCACCACCTGAGCTGCACCTCCTGTCAGATCAGTGGTGGCATCAGCTTCTCATAGGAGCACAAACCCTACTGTGAATTGTGCGTGCAAGGGATCTAGATTGTGTGCTCCTTATGAAAATGTAATGCCCGATGATCTGAGGTGGAGCTGAGGCAGTGATGCTAGCACGAAGAGAGGCTTCAAATACAGATTATCATTAGCAGAGAGGTTTGACTGCACAGAGACCATAATAAATCAATAGCTTGCAGACTCATATCAAAACCCTATTAGTGAGTGGCAAGTGACAACTAGGCAGCATCTGGTGGCAGACTTTATAGTTGAGGAAAACAAGCTCAGGGCTTCTACTGATTCTGCATTATAGTGAGTTATATAATTATTTCATTTTTATATTACAATGTAATAATAATAGAAATAAAGTACACAATAAATGTAATGTGCTTGAATAATCCTGAAACTATGCCCGCTGTCTGTCCCCTAGTCTGTGGAAAAATTTTATTCCACAAAACTGGTCCCTGGTGCCAAAATGTTGGGGACCACTGCCCTAACCAGAATCAAACCAGCAACCTTCCAGTTTGTGGGACAACACATAGCCAACCGAGCCATACCAGCCAAGGTTAAAGGTAAGCATTTTCAAGTGTGTCTACTCTTTACTCTCTGTGTGACTTTGGATAGCTTACTTACCCTCTCTGGGCTTCAGTTTTCTCTGCCAGAAAAAGAAAGTGATTCTAGTGCTTAAGGTATTTGGGAAGATGAACTGGGACTATTTGTGGAAAGTGAGTGGCTTAGGGCCTATACATATGAGGCTAATGCCTGCTAAATTCTTTGTATAGTCGGGTATTTATGTTACTTTAGCTGATGGCCTTTATGTTACCTATGCTCCACTGCTGGAATCCAGAAACTTAATCCTGTTTATTACACAGGACATCAGTTGTCTGTTGAACTGCACCCTCCCATCACCTTCCTTCCCTGTGCCCAATGAGTAAAACCTCATGGAGCATGATCCTTGAAGCCTGAAGTGCTAAAATTTTACAACCTTTACACAACTTGTTGGTGGATGTACCATCTGCTGAGGCAGTTAATAAGGGAGAGAAATGGGGTCATTAGGGCCTTTTTGCATAACCAGGGAAATTTATATTCTGGTTGACTCCAAACATCAGACTTTTATATATAAGCACTGTCCCATTTGACATACATAAGAGGGCCCATAAAGTGGGTATATCACTTGTTATTATTCTCTTTGTACAGAAGGAGAAACAACTTTCTAATCGGTTTAGAATTTCCCCAAGGTCATATTGTGTAATAAAGCTGGAACTAGAAGCCAGTCTTCTAAACCCAAATAACACATAGTAATAACACATACCTATTATTACAAGGACACCTTTGGAACCTTACCTGCCTGTCACATTTAACAACCCCTCCAAAAAAATCTCTGGAAGGAAGATAACATTATCTCTCTTCCATAAATGAAGAAACAGGGGCAGTTGAAAAGTGGCACAGCCAGGATTGGAACTGAGGTTGTGTGATTCCCAAGCCCTCGTCCTGCCCACTAAATTACACAAACTCTGGCTAGAACACTTGGATCCTCTTAACTGCATCAAGGCCTTCAGTAAGATGAGCTCCAGTAAACTAGTACCCAGGGCTGCAAATGAGGTTTTAATGAATTCTTACTGCACACCAACACCCAGTTGGCTGTTCTTTAAACAGAAGTTTTGAGATGTCTGGAAAGAGTGGCAGAGTGAGCAAGCCTTTCATCAGGACTGAGTCAGCCATATCATAAAGATCTGCGAAGACCGAAGTCAGTGTGTGCCCCGCCTCCTTAGTTTTCTGGGTTCCACCTCAGCTTCCAATTATCCTGCCCTGTCCACCCACTCTCAGGACACACCACATGCTGGGCTGCTCTGATTCTTTCCTTCATTTCTTTCTGACCAGAAATGGGCAATGGCAAAACAGCTAACATTGCTGGAGAATTTACCACAACACAGGCACCTTGCAAAACTCTTTACCTTCATTATTTTGTTTAACATTCCTAAGTCTTCTTAGAGATTTTATCAGCTCAATTTTGTCAATGAGAAAACAGATGTGGGAATGCTGTGCAACTTATACAAGGCCACGCAGCACGTAAGTGGTAGGTGTACAGTTTCAACCTTTCAGGCTAATTGCAAATTGCCCGCCCTTTGCCATTTTGCTAAACTGCCTCTTCTTTGGAGAGAATTGAAACCAACATTGAAAACCAACTCATAAGAAACACTTCCTGTCTCTTATCCTCAAACACTGAGGTCTGTAAACCTAGAATGGGGCCAAGCACAGTTTAGATGACTTTGGAAGAATACACTAAGAGTGAATTGGTGATGTTTCTACGAACTTTCCCCCTCCAAAGTCTCCACTTGTATCTTCTGTGAATTGTGATAGCCCAGGGAAGATGCTGGAGATTCATCCATCAAACATCATGCCTTAGGTTTTTAAAAGGCTCACTCTCAGGCTGCCCAGTAAAATGGGAAAAAATGCTTTCCCTTCCAATGACTAATGGCTTCACTTCCCATGACAATCCTTATGTATATTTCTTGCTGGATTATTTTTCTTACAGAGTGTATTTGTATTTGCTGATGAGAAAATTATCACAAACGTGGGGGCTTAAAGCAAAACAAATTTATTATTTTATAATTCTTGAGGTTAGAAGCTTGCAATAAGTTTTACTGAATTAAAATCAAGGTTTCACTAGAACTACATTGTCTTCTGATGTTCTAGCCTCTTCCTGCTTCTAGAGCCAGCCTGCACTCCTTGGCTGTGTCCACTTCCTCCATCTGCAAAGCCAACAAGAGTTGGTCACACCTGTCTTGTAAAGCATCAGTCTGAGACCAGCTCTACTGTAGCCCTTTCCACAGTTAATGTAAGATGATTATCAACTTTATTTCCATCTGCAAATTTCATTTTCTTTGCCATGTAATGTAACAATCAGGAGTTACAGAGACTAAGACATGAGCATGAAGTGTGGAGGGCATTTTTCTATCCAACACACAGAGTTCTTTGTAAAATTTGTAGATTCTTAGTCTTGGGATGGAATCCTTCACAAGTGTACATGGTTAAAAACAAAAATGACAGCCCCAGCTAAAAGAATATGGATCTCAAGATGTGATAGGAAAAATTATCATTAGCAGCATCCATTGTATTCAGAAGCATTTCAGCATTGAGAGCATTGTTGCATGTTAACCCATAATCTGTACTGTGAAACTCTCAGTTGGTGACTAACCACCACATTTTAGGGGTGGGGGATGCAGAGGTTCAGTGGTGACTCTGGAATTTATGCTTAGGCTGCATGCAAACCTAAGAGTTCTGACTCCATGACCTGCTCTCTGTCCACTACTCACAGCTACTCCAAAGAAAGGTTCCACCTTGCAAGGTGCATTTATTGACAAAGACCACCACCTGCTGGGACTGAAAGTATTGATTAACCAAACATGTCTTATGGGTTTGCAGCATATAGGAAGATGTTGGGAAATGTCCCATCTGGTTTCAGGAACTGAAGCCTCATCGAGAGGAGAGAGGGCCCCAAGGCTGGAACTAATCAAGGAGGTCTTGGGAAAATAAGGCACTGAGGAGACAAAACCTGTCCCCCTGGCAGGGGCGCAGTCCCTGCCTCCCTCGCATCACCCTGCTTGACCCTGAAGGATTGCTTGTTAGTCAATGATGGGGAAGACCCTTTGATGGCAGGGGCAACCTAAGACAGGCACAGCCACAGTGGGCATAGGGAAATACTTGGGGGACATGGAGAAAGGGAAAAAAGACCCTCACCCCTTGGCTTTGATATGGCTGGGGTCCTCACTCTATCTGAAAGAAGTCTCCTTATCTCTTGATGGCTCTGATCCCCTGCCTGGCTCAAGTTTGAAACAACACTGGAGACAGTCCTAAATTGGATCAGGCAGTTCCTGGGGGAAATCAGGCCTAGAAGTAAATTCTTTGAAGCATGCTTTGTTCTTCCCTCAAAAGCTATGATAACCAGCTCATGCTGGGAAGGAAATTTACATTATTCACAGACCATGACCCTAAACCCTTCAGCATTATTACGTTTACACTCTCATGTTTACTTGTCTCCTCTCAAAGCCATGTAAATCAGTGTGTTCCTGTCATTTGTTTCCTTCAAAACATCATCTATTCTCTGTAAACATTGACATACTGCTGTAATGAGATCACCTGTACATCCCTACTACCTAGCCCCATTTATAACCCTTTCAATAATAGCCTTTGGAAACAGGGGATTGGGGCTTCTCCACTAGAGGGAAGTGCCACGCCCTCTCTTGGCAGACAGAGAAGTGTCTGGAACAACTTATTTTATTTTCCCCCATCCATGATACATTGGGATGGGCTCAGTGGCACCAGAGTCCATGCTACCTCCTTCAGGAAGAGATGCTCAGGACACCTTCAGCACTGAAACAGCCTCAGGTTCAGTCTTCCAAATTCATCCCATTAATGAATTGCTAAGGCAGCCAGACTTCTCCTTGTTTCTTATCTTCTCCAAATCCTGAAACAAGGTCTGTTCTCTCTGGAGATTGGGAGACATGGTGTCTCTGGCCCCAATTCCCTATTCTTCCTTCTGGTCAAAGACAAACAGTTGTCATAATCTTCCCTTTTGCCACTACCTGTAGAAGTAGGGAGACTAGACAATCTTTCAGTTTTAAAAATAAGAAAGTCTTAGGAAAACTCAGATGTGTCAGTCACCCTAATAGAATGGGAGAAAATATTTTATAAAAATCCTGAATTGGACCCTGGTGTTCTTTCTAAAATTCCCATGGACTTTATTAATTTTTAAATCTTCACTGGAATGAAGGCAGGTATACGTGGACTCTTGTCACATATATCTGGGTCAAAACCCAGCTCTACTGCTTACTAGCTGTATAGCTTCAAACAAGTTGCTCTAAACAACTCTGGCCCTCAGTTTCTTCATCTGTGAAATGAGCATGGCAGTATTTCCATCCTAAAGTCAGTGTGAAGATTAAATGAGACAATGCATGCATATAAGTTTAGCTCTAGGCTCTGAGGAATTGGTAGTAATTACTATTCCTACCTAAATAATTGGCTCAGTAAATTTAAAAATATTCACCAGTAAGAGTGGGCGGGACAGCATGGTGCCAGGAATGTGGCTACCTAGTCACGTAAGTCTTGCTTCAAATCCAAAGTTTTCCATTCCTTGGAAGAATGACCAAGGACACATTTCTCACCCTCACTGAGCCTCCTTTATAAAAAGAGAATGATAGTATCCCTCTCAAATGTTATTATTTTAATAAATAAATGTGATAAGATGATATGAAGGTCCTAGCACATCTCCCAGAATATAATAAATACTTGATGAGATAGATATTATTACTTCTAATAATAAATTAGGAATTTTTGATTGCAGCTAAAATAATCAATGTAGGAATTTTATTGGCTTGTGCCTTGAAAAATCAGGGATAGAGCGGGCCTGATTCACAATGAGTTTTCTAGATGCAAATAGTATCACTTCTGGGAACCTCTCTTGCTAAGTCTGTGTCTTGGCACCATTTCTCCTTTGTGTTGATCTCATTCTCAGACAAATTCTTTCCATCTGATGGAAAGAGCCTAGAAAATGATGAAGAAAGAAAACTGCCGCGAATACAATTTGAGGATTAACTCTCATTGAACCCACGTAATTTTTGCCTAAGAACCAATCACTGTTGGCCAGGGTAATGAAATATGCTAATTTGCCAGGCCTGATCACATGCTTATCTCTGGAACTAGAGGAAAGGGGTTCAAATAACTAGTTCCACTCTGACTACAAGAGGTGACTAGACATTCCCAGGGTTAAATCAGAAGAAAGAAGAATGGATCTTGAACAGGCAAAAATTTCAGATATAGGTCATCATGCATTATTATTACAGTTTGCTAGAATTTTTGTAGATATCAACTCTGGACAAGGAATAAAGAGCTATCAAACTGCCATCTAATGTGACATTTGAATAAACTCCTGTGATAAAATTTAGGGTTTATTCTGCTGGCCTAAATTTCCTGGAGAAAAACACTGCTCCCCTTACTAAGGGAATTTTTAAACCATCAAAGACCAGGACTGTGAAAGTTTTAATATTTGTTTATAAATTACTTGACAAGCTTTCTTTCAAGATGGAGCTTAATTCCATTTCTCCTGAATATTGTTTGGACTTAATGAATCATTGCAAATGAATAGAAAGTGGCTGCAGTGATGATGTGTGACTTCTGAACTAGGTCTTAAAGGGCAACGCAGGGTCCTCTTTGCTCTTCCTCTTGGAAAGCCCATTTTAGGGGAGGTCAGCAGCCATGTTGTAAGGACAATAGAGGAGTCCTATGCTATGGTCCATGTGGCATAGAACTAAGACTGCCTGTCAATTGAAGCCATGACTGACTTGGTCTTAACAATAGCCAATGAAAAACGAAGGCCTCCTGTCAACAACCAAGAGAGCATGCCACCTTGAAAGTGGATCTTTGTATTCTATTCAAGCCTGCCTGACCACACGCCCTGCTGATATTCATGACTGCAACCTCCTGAGAAACTCAGAGACAGAGCTTAACTTCACCCTGGCCCCCAGAAACTGTGGGAAGTTACAAATGTTTGTTAGTATAAGCCACTAAGTGTTAAGATAATATGTTACACAGTAATAGGTAACTAAGACAAGGACACCAGTATAACAGTATGGAATAATTATTAGAGGTGTTCTGAGTCTAAAATTAAGCAGAATATCTTTGCACTAATAAATTATTATTGCGGGGAGTGATGTGCTGGGGCAACATGGTTGGACTCTGGATCTGAGGGTCCCCATACCGGGGGGCCAGCTAAGGTGGGATGCTGGATTCTGATTCCCACGGAGCCTGTCCTGGGGTTGTCATGGATGGTGGGGGTGAATAAACAAAATCATACCAAACACTTCTCTGTTTCTCAGGAGAGGAGGCATGGCTCTTCCTTCTAGTGGAGAAGGCACCTGAACCCCTTTGTCCAAGGGCTTTTATTGAAAGGGTTATCAGTGGTGCTAGGTAATAGGAATGTGCAGGTGATCTTGTTACATCAGTATGTCAACGTTTACAGAGAATAGATGATGTTTTGAAGAAAACAAATGGCAGGAACACACCAACTTACATGGATCCAAGAGTAGACTAGTAAACATGAGAATGTAAACATGAGAGCACCAAAGGGTTTAGGGCTAGGGTTTGTGAATAATGTAAATTTCATGAGCTGGTTATCATAGCTTTTGAGGGAGAAACAAAGCACGCTTTAAAGAATTTACTTCTAGGCTTGATTTCCCTGGGAACGGTGAGATTCGGTTTAGGACTGTCTCCAGTATTGTTTTGAGCCCGAGCCAGGCAGCGGGAAGAAGCCGCCAAGAGACAAGGAGACTTCTTTCAGACAAAATGAGAATCCCAGCCATATTCAAGCTAGGCCGAGGGGTGCAGGCCTTTTTGCCCTTTCTCTGTGTCCCCCAAGTTTTTGTCCTGCTCCCCATTTTGGCTGTGTCTGGCTTAGGTTGTCCCTTCCATCAAGGGATCTTACCCATCATTGACTACCAGCCATCGTAGGGCCAAGCAGGGTGATTTGTGGGAGGCAGGGACTGCACCCTGCCAGGGGGACAGGTTTTGTCTCTTCAGTGGCCTATTTTCCCTAGGCCTCCTTGAGTAGTTCCAGCCTTGGGGATCTCTCACCTGTTGGCGGGGCTACTGTTCCTGAAACCAGACAGGGTGTTTCCCAACAAATTATTTCTTCTAAACCTTAGTTTCTCCAAATGTACACTGGGAGGACAGTATATCCTTGCATATTTCAAAAGTGAAAATCAAACTATATAATGTAGACATAGATTAAGGTAGTAAAAATTAATTTTGCAGTTACCTTATGAATTTCATATAATTCTATCAATTAACATGGAAAAATACTTTAAAATTATTAATTCTATAAAGAATTGGGAATCTTAGAATTGTAAAGGACTTTAATGTTTAAGTTCATTTTCTCCTGTTTTTGGCATTTAAAATCTTCCTTTTACTGACAAGCTCCAAGAAATTTAAATGAAGAGCTCAAGGTCTCATAGAAACAAAATAGGTCTTACAATGCAGCCTTTCTGTCCTTGGTTTCTTTTTCTATCAAATGGGAAAAATAATATACATCTCTGAAGTGCTGTCATGTAATCCTACAGAAGCTGTGACCCACACAATCTGGACTGGGTGTAGCAGTGTGGCCCAAGAACACACTCCAGCAATTGAAAAGTAACTTAAAAATAACAAATTTATTACTTATATTTATATTACTTTATTTAAAATTTATGTTTTCAAGCCACTACAGAAATATGTGTGGGCGAAAATAACCTCTTTGTTTGCACTCTTCAGCTCTCTTCCAAACACCTAGCACTAGGCCTGCAGGACCCCAAATCTTCTCATCCTTCTTTCTTCCCAGCTGCTTCTTCTTGTATGTATTTATGGTAAGAGTGGGACTCTCCCTGGAGAGCAAAGAAAGAAAAAGCTGAGTGGGCAAATTCAGACTCCATTTTGGTGGGCACAGGAAAAGCACGGCTGAGAAAAATTACGTCAGTTATTTTTGCCCATCGTGATGGTCACATGTTAGGTTGTCTTTGGAGCCAACTTTGAGAGAGTTTAACATGTAGGGTGTTTTTAAGGAGGGTCCTTGGGACAAACACTTACAGAGAGAAAGAAAGAAAGCAGGATTGTTCAGAGGGAGAAGTGAAGCTGCCCTGAAGGTCCAGTGTCAGCCTCGGTTGACCTCACAGGGAGTTCTGAAGTCAGAATGGTCCATCCAAACTGTCCTAGCTTGGGCTGAAATGGTCCAGAATTTAGAAATTCACCTTAATAAGTTGGTTGTGAGTCACTGAAAGAAAGGCAAGACCTTGGGGGAGCTCTGTGCAGCAGAGGCAAGTCCTGAGGGGCTGGTGGGAGAAGGCTGTCTGCCCACAGGTTGAGGTGGGATCGGGGTGGCTCATCACTGTGATCAGTCACCGCAACCACATCTGGTGTGTGTGTGTGCCGGGCACCTCATAGTCGATTAATGACTATGAGCCACTGGTTGGCTCTGGCTCTGAGCCTCCTTCTGCTGCATTCCTGTGACCTCTCTTCTTGTAACCATGACACAGCCTCACAATCGGCATCCTCAAACTGCAAAGAACCTAGACTCGAACCCGTGGGCACAGAGTGAGCCTCAGGAAAGCCAGACAATCAGATGAGACTCTGCCCTTTTTATGCAGTAATGTTTACTGGACAGAGAGTCTTGTTTTTAACAGGCCATTTCCAAGAGCTCTAGATCATGATGAGATTTTACTGAACTGCTTGGAATCTGTCCCAGGACAGGAAGCAATAGATGAAGGATGTGCTGCCAGGCCTTGTGCCTTTTCACTCAACTCTTCCTCCTCAGTGTCTACAGTTAGCACAGAGCTCTTTACTGGCAGCATCCAACATCGTCAATGACGGTGCAACTCTCTACGCTGTAGCCAGGAGAGTGGGTGAGGCAGGCTCTCTGTAAGAAAGGACTCAGCCAGCTCCTCCAATGCAGGCAAAGGCAAGCCTGCTAATCATCAGTCGCAACTATGAAGTAGAAATCAGGTCAAATGAGTATCACAGGCAGCCAGGAAGGGAAAAAAATGACCAGAGCTGAGCCTCAGGGAAATGTGAAGGGAGGGAGGACAGTTGATGCCCCTTCCCTGGGAAAAGAGGATTTATGGGCTGGTTACATGGGAACTCATTACTTCTCCTTTTTCTCTGCTTATCTCATGATTGCCAGGAATTTAGGATACAACTAAAGAAATCATTTTGCAACAACTGAGTGGCTGCTTTAGGCATGCCACCATAGCAAGAATTTTCCTTCATTCAGTCACTCAGCTAATACAAATATTTATTACAGGAGTAGATACTGTTGTAGGCCTGGGGTACAGCAGTCAACAAACAAAAGCCTACATTTTTATACACCAAACTATAACATTATAGGTCATCTATCTAGCAACTGAAACTTGAACCCCAAGTTAAGAGCACAGACCTCATGTGTAAAATCTTAACCACCCACCACATCACCTATACACTCTACCTTCCACCATATATCCCCTCCCCTTTCACTCTTATATTTATTTTTTGTTGTTTACAACATCTAAAACCCCAAGGCTTTTGCATGTAGCATTCACTGTAGAAAGATAGGCAATCTTGGAAATTTCTAAGGAAGTAAATGGGCTGCATTGGGTATTTGTTGGAACAGCAGAATTACAAAGCTCCAGTGTTGGAACAGCCATGACACAGCGTGTGATCCAGTCCTCCCTCCCTCCTTGCATCCTCTCTCATGCTTCAGGGTCACCCAGCTGCTTCTACCTACCCTTGTTCATCAGGAGCCTAGTCCATTTTTGGACAGATCTGAGTGCCAGAATTGTATTAGCTACACTTAACTGAACTCTATTTGTTTATCACAGACTGCCTCAATGGTCTGGCTCCTGTTTCATTCCAATCTTTCTACTAAGCTACTGACTTTCTTTCAGGTCCTTAAATGTACCAAGTTCTTTCTATCTTTGTTTTGAGGAAGACATACTTCAGGTCTCAATTTAGATGTTACTTCCTCAGGAAAGCCTTTAAGGAATCATAAAGTTGAATTTCTTTCAAAGTTTGCTGGGTGGATGGGTGAATGGAATGGATAAACTGAGTCATATCCATTGCTTTTGATTCCACCAATAGGTTTTATTTTATAAGCTTGGTTCTGCTTCTTCATGAGATCCCCCTTCCATTATATGTAGAATGAGTTTATACCCTCTTTGGTTTGTGTAGCCTAAACATTCTCAGCTCCTCCTTGTTCCATTTCAAACTAGAGCATGGGTATGGCCTCTGTATTGTTCATAAGGCACCTCTGATGATTATATTTAATTCAAACTGATTCTGAACAAAATGAAATTTAATGCATGGGAGGAAAGAATCCTTGACAGAGGCCAGCTGCGAATGAAGGGATCATTAAATGGGAACAATGACAGGAGATCAATATAGTGATGTTGCCAAGAGCAGCCAAGTACAAAATAACTCACATTTATGCCATTTGTTCCATTTTTGCAAATACCTACAGATGTTTTACCAATCAGTCCTTTCCCTGGGAGGCCCAGTGTTTCTCCTGATATGGATATGAGTCTATATATAAGGCTAACTTACTCTAAATAATAATGGCTTAGAGCTATTTCCAATATCTTTACTTTCAACATTTATAAAAGTGTTGAAATCATATCACCTAGGATCTGCTGGCTTCACTCTTCTTAGATCTGGAACCTTGCTTTAAAGAATCCCTTCATCCCCTTGAGAAACAATTTCCTCATCTGTTAAAAAGAGGATGATAGCACCTGTGTTAGTTGCCCCTAAAAGATCAAATGATATAAAGCAAAAATGCTTTGTAAGCTGCAAAGCACCATACAAATATAAGAAAGATGATTTTACTTAGAGAATAAGATGAGACATTTTTAAATGAACCACAAAATATACCTCTGGCGAGGGTTTAATGTGAACTCTAAGCAGGTCACATTTGACAAATGGGATATTGAGGAATATCTCTAGGGGTGCTGAGATTCGACTTCTTATCATGAAACAAAAGTTTGTGATTTGGTTTCAAAAGACAGCCAGTTTTCTGTAAGATCAGAAAGCAAGAGCCTTAGATCGTGAATTCCAGTTTGTGGAGGCAGACGTCTCACACTCAGAGGTGTGGCTTTTCTGAATGCACACAAAGTCAGATTGGGGCAAGAATTGGGGTATTTCCATGTTGACATAAAAAGCTATATACTCTATAGTTCAAGGGGAAAAAAAAGGATGCAAAATGATCTTTAGGCAATGTATTTAGTAGTTTCAAACAAGCTTTTGAATCAAGTAAATAAAGGTTCCAATTCTAGCTCTGCATCATATAGTGGTATGATATTGGACATGTGCTCAATTATTTAAGCCTAATTTTTCTCATCTGAAAATACAGATATGTAGGTAGATAAATATATAGATATCTATATCATCTATCTATCTATCATATATATCTTCATACAGTACCTGGCATATAGTAGGAGCTCAGTAAATTAGAGTGTTTGTTTTTTTTTTGCTTGGTTGAGACATAAGATCAAAGAAAAAAATCAAAAGTAATTTCAAATATTGAAATATAAAGTAATATTTACTATAAATATCTAACTCATTATACTGCAAAAAAATTAAGATTTAAAATGAGTCTAGAACATAATGACAGAAAACATTTTTAATTTATAATATGAATTCATAGATATTATTTGTTAAAGCTGACCTCAGATGTACTCTGGAATCAATGTCTTATTAGACTTTTAACCTTAGCTGTCATTTGCAGAGCCCGTGAGATACTCTATAGAAATATGACATAGGAAGCATTTAATGTGCTCCACTCCCTCAGGGCCATCCACCCAAAGGCAAATCTTAAGCCTCAGTCTGTTAACTGGTCTCTTCACTTCTCCTCTTTTTGCCCTTACTCATTCCCATGCATCAGTAATGTCATGTACCCTCTCCTCCCACCACCACTGCCAAATTGCTTAACATCCTGCTATGACTTCCTTGCATTTAAAGCATAATGCAAACTCCTCACCATAGCTCATGAATTCTGAATGACTTTCTCACCTGTCCAAAACCATCCTGTGCCACAATTCCCATTGCTCACAGCACTCAAGGCACACTAGAGTTACAACACTTAGAGCAAACCAAGAGTTCCTCTCTACCTGAAACACTCATCCTCCCTTCTCCCCCTCCTACCCTGGTACCTAAAGTTCAGGTCTCAATCTAAATGTCCTCCACCTCATGGAGGCTTTCCTTGACAAGCCTATCTGAAATACTTCCCAACCCCATTATTCTCTATCAAGTTACTGTGTGTCCTTAAATACTTGTTTCAATCTATAATCATTTTTTTAAATTTATACATTCATTGGCTTTTTGTCTATCGCCCCTCCCCAAAATATAAGCTTCATTAAACAGGAACCAGATCTTGTATCCTGAACCCTGAGCATCACAGTATTTGGTGTATAAAAAAGCACTGAGTGAACAGTGTGGCATGGCTAACTGAATGAATTAATCCAAGTTTCAACTGTTTTCCTTTATGGCAGGTCCCTGAAGACAACAGGCTGGCAGATTGATCACCACCTTGGTGGTGTTTATTTTATACTTGCACGGCACAGCCAAGCTTTCTTTGTGAATTAAAAACAAACCAACCAAAACCTGTGCATGCAGCTTATGAGTTGTTACTGGTCTTTCGCAAAGTTAACCTTGATGCTACCAGGTGAATCTCTCCTTCCCCGGCTAAGTCATGAGTGCAGAGGAAGGGGTGGCTCTAGGTTTTGCTATGTGAAACTTATATAGATGAGAGACATGGTGGCCTTGGAGGTGCACCACTCAGACCTCCCTTCCCAAGAAAGTGCTGCAGTACTCTGAAGGGCCCACAGTCTCCAGGTGCAGCACCTTTGTGGTCTCGCTTCTTTCTGGTTGTTCAGCCAATGACTGAGCACAGAAAGGCTCCCAAGTCATACCATTTCTGCTTGGTGCTCTGCTCGTCTAACAAATAATTTTGTTCAAGGACAGCCTATTGACCTGGCCAAGACTTTCAGTAACTTTACTATGTTCTAGGCTCTTCCTACCTAGACCTGATTCTCCTTCCTTCTTTCCCAGTTACAAGCCTTCCTTCTTTCTCTCCCTTCAGAGGGTTATAAGTGCATTGCCATCTAAAGTCTCTTCCCACCTACACTGGTTCCCAGTCCCCTTTCTCCTTCCTCCAATAAACCTTTAAGACATCTAATCTCTTGGTGTCTGCCTCTCAGTGGACCCACACTGATACAAAGAGCTTTATGTGGGAAAAATGAATCAAAATCAAGGCGAATGCAAATTTATTTATTTATTTATTTATCTAGTAAAACAAACAGTATATTTAACTTTAATCCCTTCCCCCACTTTTTAAAAATTTTTAAATCATGTTTATTCTATTACAGTTGTCTCTATTTTTCCCCCTTTCCCCCTCTCCACCTATCCCACCCCCACTCCCCACTCCCACAGTCAGTTCCCACTCTGTTGTCCATGTCCCTGGGTCATTTATACATGTTCTTTGTCTAGTCCCTTCCCTTTCTTTCCACCATTGTCCTCTTTCCCCATCCCCTCTGGTCACTTTCAGTCTGCTCCATGTTTCCATGCTTGTGGTTTATTTTGTTCATTAGTTTATTTGGTTGAATGTGTTCCACTTATAGGTGAGATCATATGGTATTTGTCTTTCATCAACTGGCTTATTTTACTTAGCTTAATATTGTCCAGTTCCATCCATGTTGTTGCAAAAGGTAGGAGTTCCATCTCTCTCTCTCTTTCTTTCCATTGTTCTTTCTTTCTTTACAAAAGCAGATTGATTTTATCTATTTTTTTGAATGTCAGTTAATTATAAAATATTAAAAATTTGTAAATCATCATAAAGTGTCAGTAATTAAACCAACATGACACCAACACAGAAATAATCAAGTAGATCTATGAAATAAAATGAACATTCTAGAGACATACGTATTTTTCTTTATAACAATGTAATATAGATTAAATTGATGTTTCAAATCAATGGGTAAAATAAGGTTCATTCAACAAATGAGGTGCATGGACCACTATTACTTGAAATAAAACAAATGTAGAGCCCTATTTCACACATTATACAAGAAATATTCAGGTGAATTAAAAGTCGATATGTTGAATCTAAGGAGTTTTAGGAGAAAATACAAACTAATATATTTATTACCCTGAAGTAAAATATTCAAACCTAGAAGCTATAAAGTAAATACTGACAGTATGACTATATTAAACATTTAAGAGTATACAGTAATATAAATATAAAAATGTTAAAGGACAAGTAATAGAATAGGAAAGTATTTGCAACATGTTTAAAAAAGGGTTAATGTTTTTTTTTGTTTGTTTGTTTCTTTTTAGGGAAAAAAATTCTACAAACATTTAATCAAAAAATGGATAAAGAATACCAAACAGTCATTTAAAGCTTTTTAAAAATAATAGAAATAGGCAAGAAATATACAAAACAAGTTTAGTTTCAACAAATAGTAAAGGAACAATTAAACAACATTATTGTCACAATCAGATTAATGAGTATTAAAAATATTGGTAATATCAAGTATCAGCAACTCTGAAAGGAACTGGGTATTCAAAGAAACTTTTTCTTCATCTTAAAGAAGTCCCTTTAGCATATTTTGCAGGGCTGGTTTGGTGGAGGTGTATTCTTTTAGTCTTCTTTTGTCTGGGAAACTCCTTATTTCCCCTTCCATTTTCATTGAGTGCCTTGCTGGGTAGAACAGTCTTGGTTGCAGGCCTTTGCTTTTCATTGCTTGGAATGTTTCTTGCCACTCCCTTCCGGCTTGCAGTGTTTCTGCTCAGAAGACAGCTGCTAGCCATATTGGGGTTCCCTCATATGTTATTCCCTGATTCTCCCTTGCTGCCTTTAGGGTTCTCTGTTTATCTTTAATACTTGCCATTTTAATGATGATGTGTCTTGGAGTGGGCCTCATTGAGTTCCTCTTGAATGGGACCCTCTGTGCTTCCTGGACTTGTGTGACTTTCTCTTTCCTCAAATTAGGGAAGTTTTCCATCATTACTTTTTCAAATAGTTTCTCTATCCCTTCCTCATACCCTTTTCCTTCTGCTATCCCTATTATACATATATTATTATGTTTCAGGTTGTCCTGCATTTCTCTCAATGCTTCTTCATTCTTTTTTAGTCTTTTTTCATTTTCTTGCTCTTTCTGGGAGCTTTTTTCTACCTTGACCTCTAGTTTGCTGATTCGATCCTAGGCTTCATCTAGCCTCCTTTTATTCCTTCTACTGTGTTATTCAATTCAGAAATTGTATCCTTCATTTCCTCTTGTCTCTTGTTGATAGTTTCTATGTCCTTTTTCATGCTAATATAGTTTGCAGTAAGCTCCTCGTAGTTGCCTATAGTTTTTGGTAATTCTCTCTGAGCTCACTGAGCTCATTAAGCTTTCTTAGAACCTTTGTTTTGAACTCAATATATGATAGCTTACTTGCCTCTATTTCATTGAATTATCTTTCTGGGGATTCCTCCTTTCCCTTCAAGTGGGAGGTATTTCTTTGTCTTCCTATTATTTGTGAGACTCTTCTTTTTTACTTCTCCTTCTTAAATTGAACTGTCTTGATTTCCTAACTTTGTTTTGTGAACTTCTGTAGATGGAGACTGCTGTTTTTACTTTCTGGATCTGCCTCTGATGATGTCAGATGTTGTCCCTATCTGACCTTAGGCAGTCTGTTCCAGACTTCCAGTAATCTACTGTTTGTAGCTGTCTCCTTCAGCTGTTAATCTATTCATTCTGCTCTCAGCAGGTTGCCTTACACAGCTCAGGGTGGGGCAGAGTTCTTGGGGGGGGCAGGGTTTTTGGGTCCTCTCATGCTGCTGCCATATGGGGGAGGAGTCAGCACTGGGGTCCCGCTGGCTACTCTCTCTGTTCTTTCCACAAAGCCTCCATCCTCAATCTCTCCTCAAGTGTCTCCAGACCTCTCTGTGCCCACTTTAACCAGGGATCTACTATCTGTGGCTGCCACTCTGCACTCAGCAGGTGGCTTAGACAGCACAGGGCAGGGTGGAATCTCACTGAGGCCAGGACTATTGGGTCCTCTGACACTCCTGCGGCCTAGGGAGAGTGGTCTCTGCCTGAGTAAGATGGCTGCTGCTGCATGGGGATGAGTCAGCACCAAGATCCCGCTGGCTACTCTCTCAGTTCTCTCCCTAAAGCCTCCTTCCCCAGTCTCTCCTCAGGTGTCTCTAGCCCACTCTGCCCCTACCTTTGCTGGAGACCAGGATAAGTGGCTGCAAATAAAAATTTATGCGTTCTCCCTTTAAACAGTTCTTTGCGTCTACAGCCACCTATCTCTGGCAGAGAACAACCCAGTTGCTTTTTGCAGCTGGCTGTTTTCTGTGTACTTTTTGGGCTCTGATGCTGTGGGCTAGCGATCCCCACTTTTGGTTTAGACCCCGCTCCTAACAGGAGGATCCAACCGGCTGTTTCAAAACCCTTCTGGTGCTGTCGCCCGTGGGCACCTCACCTGTTTTCTTGAGTCTGTAATGCATTCCTTACCGGTTATATTGCACTAAAGCTGATTCTTCTGTCTCAGAGATTACAAATCTCCTCTCTCCCCATTGTCCAGTTGTTTGTTCCATGTGATTTCTCCACAATTTAGTTCTAATTCCAGGTTGGTCCTGGGGGGAGGTCAGTGTGACTTCCACTCACTCTGCCGCCATCTTGATTTCTCCTCATGTGAATGTAAATTTAAACACATATCCCCAAAAGCAATCTGTGAAGAAATGAGGATCTCAGAGATTGTAAACTTCATTAGTATCATAGCAAATCTGCCTGTGTCAGACGTTCCACCTCTAGGAACCTTGGCTGCACACTGTAATTGCCTAGGGTGCTTTTAAAACACTGATGCCTGTTTCCCACCTTAGTCAGGTGGTGGCTACTGCATCAAGGTTTTCCAAAGCTCCCAGGATGTTCTGACCTTTGCCAGGTTTGAGAACCACAGCTCTTCATGGATACCTGAAGGGACAATTGACCATAAGAATTTGATTCTAGACCTTTTTTGTTTTGTATATATGACAAAATTTTGCTTTAGCATTTCTGCCCCTAATTAGTTATGTGATGCTCAGTAAGACCTGTACTATCTCTGAGGTCTTCAATCCATATCTGAAAAGTAGGAATGTCATTATCTATTACAAAAAATCAAATGAAACAATGAATAGTAAAAGACTTTGAAATTATTTTTGGGTTATTAATGATGGTTAGGCAATATGGACCTTGCCAGATACAAGACTTTAAGAACATGACATGGTAATAGGGATCTTGGGTAGAGATATAAAAAACTTCCTGATCATTTATCTATGAGAACATAAACTGTTAGGAGGCGAGGACCATCTTGTCTGCATGTTTGGTTGTATTAGTAACAGGTAATGACAACACATTATAGGAAAGCAATTAGTTTTTGCTAAAGTGAGCTAGATTGGTATTTTTTAATTTCTTTCTCATACTTCACTTGCATCAGATTCTTTTGGGGATGCTGGTTAAAAGTCAGGTGTCTGTAGTAAGGCATATAAAATACAGATGAGAGAAGGTAAAGGATAGGGAACAGTCTGCATTTATAACAATTATCCCACATAATTCTTATGCAAACAAAGATGCCACCCCACTTCTGGTGTTCTTGGAGTCAGGTTTAGTCCCTAATTAAAATGGCAATGCCCTTCATTCCTCTGTGAAGAATTCATTTCATCACAAACCTATTTTAGCACCAAATCCAGCCCACTTGATAGAACCACTCGATGGCAAATTATTTAATCAGCTGTAGATTTTGCACATTAAAATGAAACCAATTTTTAAGTGGGTTTTAAGAATGCAATCGATATAAAAATAAACACTCAGCAAACATATTTTGGTATTTAAGAACTTAAATTGAAAATTCTTCATTATTTAATAGCATAAATGCAAACAGAATCAGGAAAGTAAAGGAATAACTCGTTTTACTGGCCCAAAGCACAACACACTCAAGTCGACTTAACAGATCTACTTCCTGTTTTCATCATTTCTCACGTGGATCCCAAAATTCCTTCCTAACTGGTGTCTTCCTAAGTCTTCCCTGCCTCCTATGCCTAATATGACCATCCCAGTATAGCAGGGTAACCTTTCTGGAATCCTATATTATTTCCTAACTCATAGTCTTCAATACCCCCTTGTTTAAATTCTTGTTACTCAAAACATGTTCCCAGAAGCATTGGCTTCACCACAGGGCTTGTTAGCAATGAAGTCTCGAGTCCACTCAGGACCTGCAGAATCAGAATCTACATTCAGAATCATCTTCAGGTGATTTGTATATTATCACAATATGAAGAGCCTTAGTCTACACAAAGGGGTGTCGAACCTTTGGCCTGTGGGCCACATGCGGTCCAGGATGGCTATGAATGCAGCCCGATATAAAATCATAAATTTACTTAAAATCTTTTTTTTTTTTTTCTCATCAATTTTTGCTAGTGTTTCTGTATTTAATGTGTGGCCCAAGACAACTCGTCTTCTTCCAGTGTTGCCCAGAGACACCAAAAGGTCTGACGCCCCTGCCACTCTATATAGCATAACGTGCAAACTGCTGAGCCTGGAAGGCAAAGCTCCTTGTGGTTTGGCCCCCATTCCTCCCTCTAGCTCTGCTCCATACTTTATTCTCTTTCCATCTTCTGCAACTGCTAACTATCTGAAGTTCTGCAAACTTACTCTGGTATTCCACTTAACTCACACTTCCACACTTGCTGTTCCCACTGCCTGGAAATTGCCTGGGCATCCCCACTCTGTGAAGCCTCCCCTGGTGCTCCCTGAGTTGTTGACTTTCCCTTCTGAAATGTTTCCGTGTTGGTCTGTTTTGCTAGATTGTGACCATGTAAATCCATTTTTTTATTTTTAATAATATTTTTTGATAAATTGAGTTGAACATAGGAAATATGTTGCTCAAAGGATCAATGAACTGGAAGAGCAGGTTATATAATGTAAACTGTACTGTGACTAGCACCCCCTACTGTTGTGCAGTGTACGCGTGTACATGGAAGAACTGGGAAAGGTTACAGTGGTCTCCATAGTAGTTACATGACAGTGATGATAAGTGGCAGAAACCAACTCAAGCTAGTTTATTCCAAGAATGTGAACCTATTGTAAGAATAAAGGAATGACTTGGAGATTATAACCAGAATTTATGAAAACAAACTACAAACAGAAATTCAAACACTTTTATGACTTTCTCTGCATTTCTTGTGGCTGTTTCCCTTTGCGTATCAGTATTGTCTACAGAAAGGTTCTCTTTGCTCCTTGTCACATATAAATTTTTGGCCACCTCATAGCCCCAAAGTTTAGTCGGTACTGGTTCAGCCACTCACAAAGTTAGGAATAAATTATACAAAATTTTCAGGGAAAATAATCTAATTGGTTTAGCTTGGGTTAGTGTTAATCCCTTGACTAGCCAGCTATTGCTTGGGATGGGGGCTATGAAGTCAAATATGACTGCTAAGGGCATATTTTCATGTATATGGGCTTGGTAGTGGCCCTTGAAAGATGAGATTTATCAACTGGTGATTGGAACCATACTACAAAGGAAATAGTGTCCATTATGGTGTAATTATGTAACAGACTGGCTTTGTCCACTTAATACTAACAGGATTATTGAGGCAGGGGATATGGGCTCCATTCCCATTTGAGTCAGGGAGATTTGCTTGGTCCTTTGCCCACTATCACATTGAGCCCTGAATTGTTGTCTTATAATGCTTAAGAGTATCCCTTTATCTCTTTCCTGGTTCAGCAACCTTAGAGTATAGAGAAGGAATGAGGAATGGGGAGTACAGACTCCATGAAGACAAATAATAAAATATACAGAGAGACTTTGAATTCACTGAGGGCAGGAAATGGATCTTATTTATCTTTGTCTTTCTTTCCCTCCATAGAAACTAAAACACCTCATGGACCATATGAATCTTCTAGTGGATTGCCTTACAATGGATTGGACTAGGCAACTTTTTTATTCCAGACACAGACTGATTAGAAAAGTATTGAAAACAAGGTATAAACAGGGTGTCATGACTTGCTGACTATGGATAATTACATTGTGAGTTTTGACTTCGTGGCTTCCAAATAAATGGGACCTTACTATGTTGTGAATGTAACAGTGGTTTTGGAGTCAGGTGCACTTAGGTTTACATTGGCTTTGCCATGTACTAACTATATGTCTCCAGACAAATTATTTAACCCATCCAAATCTCATTTTCTTCATCTATAAAATGGAGATAATAATACCTACCTTGTAGGATACTTGTGAGGACTGAATGGAGAAAATGTATATATCATGTACTTGGCACAGTACATAGCATACAGTGAACATTCAATAATTGAGAACTATAATAGTTACATATGTGTTTATTTCAAACATTGCTAGCTAAGAAAAATATTGCCAAAACTCTAGGCACCCACATGAGAAGATTAATATTTCTGGGTTACATCATAATCCCAAAACATCCATGATGGCTTGGATGCAATAATAACTCTTTAAACATAGCTAATTTGCCACTAGAGAGCTTACAAAGATAACACTTAATGAGAAAATGTACAACCAATCTGCATGCGTTCTTTTTAGAATTTCCTCAATTCCTAAGGGACAAAAAGTCCAACTCAAAATTAAAATGTTTTGGAGTTCTAAAAATATTGCCAAGTAAAAGAAAATGGCAGAATAATCAGTTTTCTTTCTTCAGGATGTTTCAAGCATCTGTGTCTCTCCCTAATCTCCTCTAAATCACCATGACTAAAACTTTGTCACTGTTTGGATCAGTAGGAAATACATATCATTCTTTGTAATTAGAAACTCTGGTATTCCAGAAATCTTGACAACTACCTTGACTTCTTTTTCAGCATCTATGAGCTGAAAGGTCCTCATTGCTATCTTCAACCTTTTCAATTATATCCCCAGAAGAGGTGATTCAATTGCCAATAGGAATATCTAAAACCAAAAAGCTGCAGTCTGAATGATTTCCATAATAAAGAATGAGTAGGCAGAGAAAAAACTCATTGAACTGAAAGAAAATTCAGTGATAACTGGGTGTCCACTAGGCAATAAGCAAGTTTTGTCCAAAGAGCCAAGTAAATTGGTTTGGGTCAATTTACTGAAGGTATATGAAATATTAACTAGTCAACCACAACAGAGACTGAAGGAATTTACTTAATTCCTCCATTCATGTTCATTCTTTTGTTTGTTTTGTCTGTTTTCTCTACTAGACCTCAAGCTCAATGGGGCAGAAATTACAGGCTTAACCCCAATACCTAGCAAAGTATCTGGCATATAGTGGGCACTCAAGAATGTGTTGAATAAGTATGAATGATTTCATGCCAGTGGGGACATCCATTTCTGTCATGGGTTGTATCTTCTGGAAGTAGATGCTGAGTCAGTGGTTGGGGTGCAAAATTTTTATTAGATATCAACACCTCTGAAAGGAAGGCGGAGGACCAGGTTGGGCAGAAGAGGAATTCAGACTGTGATGCAGGCCTAGCAAGCCTTGATCAACTTGGCAGGAACTCTCTGGAGCAAGCCGTTAAGAGTGTCCTGCATAAGCAAGATAACTGGCTTTTTGTATCACCACCTTGCTGAATCACTCAACGCTGGCTTCCCCAGGAAGGGCATGGCCTTAGGTAAGGAGGCTCTTTGCAAGAGGACAACCTTGAAAGGGCTGAAATCTAGAAGATGTCTGCTGACCCCATTCTCCCAGAGCTGGATAGCAAGTCCTTCTTTGAAGGGGGAACTATGTGGTACATCTTCAGGTATGCCAACACTTCTATTAATTTTCTCTCTGGAAAAGAAAGTTTTCTGTTAGATGAGCCCACTAATGAATCTCTGGATGTGCAAAGAGAGATCCCAAACTGAATTTATAGGTTGACTATAGATGACTATTCTTTATAATAAAATAAAAGGCTTTAAAGAATTCCTGGAGGACAATGAGTAAAGAATAAATAAGAACAGAGAGGTCCAAGAAATTGGGCCGAAGTCTGATGCCTGATATAAGAATTAAAAGAAGTGGTTAAAGGTTTTTTAAGCTTTGAAAAAAATACACATTTAATTTTAAATTACTTGCTACAAACTTGCCATGTCACTTCTCATCCCTCATCCCATGACAGTTGCTCTGTTATTTTATTTTAAAAAATATGCTTCTGATCTATATGTATCTGTTTAGTTCATTGGAGTGCATTCAGAAAGTCAAGCTCTACACATTTTAGCTTAAGAAAACACAATATACTTGGTGTAAAAGATGTGGAGCAAAGATGTAGCCAGAAAACAAGGAAAAGGTATCCATCCAACAGAGATCCTTACAAGTCTACGAAAACAAATCTATCAAGGTAGCAAACTGGGAGCACATACAACTGAACCTGGAAACTATTCAGTCTAACCAAGCTCCATTTAAACTCTCATTTCTAGCATGTGAAGCCCAGGAGACAATGGTTAATGCCATAGTCTCACTTGGACCAAATCAATAAGCCAAGGTTCATATCAATCATGGACTGAATCAATGTGAGCACACATAGCTCATGTCTACCTTTTATTGACTATCTTTGTAGGGTTCATAGTCAGGGAATGCCCTCTGTGTCCATTTGAGCCCCCAACAGTGATTATATGGAATTCAGGCAAGAAAAATGAGTCTCATATGTAAGTGACACATGACAATGAGAGAGACACACACAGGGGGAAGTTCAAGTTAAACATCCATTGAGAGCAGGATATTTCAGTATGGAACCATGAGAAACAATTCCCAGAAGATCTGGGAAAACATGGGATGTCAGTTTTGAGATGACGTTTATGTCATAATATTCTTCAAAGCAAGAACTCAGAAGTCTATTCATTCAAGGAACAATATTTTAAGAATAACATCCTTAGAATGAATATTGGTTGCTAAGAGAAGTCATTTTACTCTTAACAATTTCAGTAATATATACCAATACTTGCAGACATACGACCCATTAAAACATTCATATTGCAAGTATTCAAAAACACAGCTCAAACTGGCTGAACAGTGGTTCTCAAACTGGGAGTGGTTTTGCACCCAAGACCTTTGTCAACATTTTTGGCTGTCACAACTGAGGGGTTAACTGGTATCTAGTAAGTAGGGATCAGGGACCCTGTTAAATAGCCTACGAGTTACAGGACAGCAACCACAACAGAAAATCAGCTGGCTTAAAATTTCAGGAGTGTTGGTGTTGCAAAGCATTGTCTAGAGTGAATTTTGGGGGACATTTATACCTGATAAGTCCAGAGGCAGCAGAGCTTGATTCATCCATCAGCTCAAAGAAAGTTACCAAGGACTTGGGTTCTCCCTGCCTTTTTGTCCTTCTTTTGTGGCCTTAGCAGGCTTTTGTGCCACCCACCAGCTCCAGACACTGCCCTTGTGGCAGCAGAGCTTCCATTGCTGCACCAGTCTACTCAGGAAGAGAAGTCTCTGCTGTAGTTTCCATATAAATTAAAAAATACTTTTGGTCATTTGTTCAATAAGTTCGGAGTCAATCACAGTGGCCTGTGGATCACCCACTCTCAATCCAGTGTTTCTCAAACCACTTGTGTCAGAGTTACTAGGAGGTTTTGCTAAAACAAAGATTTTTGTGGGTACACCTCAGTAGGTCTGGGCCATTTTTTCCTATAAAGGACCAGATGGTAGAACTTTACGCTTTGCAGGCCACATACAAGTTTCTGTTTTTCCTTCATTAATGGTTATTCATGGCAGAAGCCACTGCCTCCTCCGTCTCCTCTACTTCCTCCTTCTTCTTTATCCAACTCTTTAAAAATATTAAATGGCTTTTAGATCACAGGCTGTCTGTAAAGAGGGTCCTGCCAGGATCGGGCCCTGGGGTTATATTTTGTTCACCCTGATGTCCCCCTGTTAATTTATTTTTTAAATTATATTTTGATTATGTTTTTACAGTTGTCTCAATTTTCCTTCCTTTGCACCCCTCCACCCAGCACCGCCACTCCCTCAGGTAATCCCTATGCCTTTGTTCATATCCATGGATCATGTGTATAAGTTCTTTGGCTACTCCATCTCCTATACTGTACTTTTACATTACCATGGCTATTCTGTGACTACCAATTTGTACTTCTTAATCCCCTCACTTCTTCACCCATTCCCATTAACCCCCCTCCAATCTGGCAAACCATCATAATGTTCTTCATATCCATGCTTCTGTCTCTGTTCTTCTTTTTTGCTTAGTTTGTTTTTTAGATTCAATTGTTGATAGATATGTATTTATTGCCATGTTATTGTTCATAGTTTTGATCTTCTTTTTCTAAAATAAGTCCCGTTAACATTTTGTATAGTAATGGTTTGGTGATGATGAACTCCTTTAGCTTTTTCTTCTCTGGGAAAGTAAAGATCTGCCCTTTTGTTCTAAATGATAGCTTTGCTCGTAGAGCAATCTTGGCTGTAGGCCCCGGTTTTCATGACTTTGAATATTTCTTGCCAATCACTTCTAGCCTGCAAAGTTTCTTTTAAGAAATCAGCTGAAAGACTTATGGGAACTCCCCTGTGGGTAACTGACTGCTTTTCTCTTGCTGCTTTTAAAATTCTGTCTTTATCTTTAACCTTTGACATTTTAATTATGATGCATCTTGGAGTGGGCTTCTTTGCAGCCATCTTATTTCGGACTCCTTTGCTTCCTGGACTTGCTTCCTTCACCAAATTTGGGAAGTTTTCTTTCATTATTTTTTCAAGTAGAGTTCCAATTTCTTGTTCTTTCTCTTCTCCTTCTGGCATCCCTATGATGTGAATGTTGGAATGCTTGAAGTTGTCCCAGAGGTTCTTACACTATCCTCTATTTTGGATTCTTTTTCCTTCTTATCGTTCTGATTTGTTATTTTTCTTCCTTATGTTTCAAATTATTGATTTGATTCTCAGCTTCATCCACTCTACTGTTGATTCCCTGTAAATTGTTCTTTATTTCAATTAGCATATCCTTCATTTCTGACTGGATCTTTTTATGCTGTTGAGGTCCTCACTAAGTTTTGAGCATCCTTATAACCAGTGTTCTGAACTTTGCTTCTAATAGATTGTTTATCCATTTTGTTTAGTTCTTTTTCTTGAATTTTGTTCTGTTCTTTCATTGGGGCCATGTTTATTTGTCTCCTCATTTTGACACCCTCCCTGTATTTGTTTCTATGTATGGTAGAATTGCTATGACTCCTTGGCTTGGTAACATGGCCTGATGTAGCAGGTGTCCTGAAGGGTCCAGTGGCATAAACTCCCCTATCACCCAAGCTGGGTACTCGAGGTATGCTCTTCATGTGGGCTGAGTGTACCCTCCTCTTGTAGTTGAGACTTGATTGCTGTTGGCAGGTCAATAAGAGAGATTTACTCAGGCCAGTCAGCTGCAACGACTAGCTGTGACCACTGACCACCAAACTCTGCCCTCTGTGGAGGATTAACTGTGCAGGGGCAGGGTGGCGGCACTCCAACATGGTCTGTATCTGTCTACTGGGTGGTGCACAGGCTCTGAAGTTTCCTGGGTGGTGCAGGACAAGGTCAGCCCCCACCTGTGTTCTGCCCAGGGCCACCCTGCCTGAGCTACAAAGCAATCTGAGATGGCTGTGGTTGTGCTTGTGCTTGGCTTGAAGGTTCCCAAGTGAAGCCAAGCTGTGAACCTAGGATGCCTGCTGCTAGTGCCAGACCTGAGGCCATTTAGCAAGAGACTGAGGGCTTACTGAGGACAGCTGTTGCTTGAGAGAATTTAGGAAATTGTGAAGCATGAGTCCAGACCAGCCATTCATATGGAAAAGCCACTGTTAACAGCTTGCATGGTCTTATAAGTTGGGGTCCCATGGACGGAACCTCTGGGAATCACCAAGACAAGGAAAACAGTTCCAGCCAGGTTGATTGAGTCTCATCCATGGCACCCATCTGCTGGCTCTGTGGCTTAGTTGGGAAAGGGTTCAGAAAAAGGACAATGGCCTCTGTCTGCCTTTCTGTCCCAGAGATATCTGTGCCCTAACTCTCACCTTGATGCCAAATTCTTCAGTTCTTCCCTGTACGGCACTGGTGCCTTTCAAGATGCTACCCCAGTACTGAAGCTCAGAGGGAGTGAGTCTGAGTAAATCCATGTGTGGGTTCTTTAAGAAGAACTTCTTGGGACTCCAAAATTTTCTTCCACTGACTCAATCCCCTGTAGTTTTTGCAGCCAGAAGTTATGGGGACTTATCTTCCTGGCACTGGGATCCTGGGCTGTGGGGCCTGGTTTGGGGCTGGGACTCCTTACTCCTGAGATATACCTCCTGAATTTTTATCCACCACATGTGGGTGTGGAACCAGCCTGTTCAATGTCTCTGCATCTCTGCCCCTCTTATCAGTCTGGATGGATGTGTTGGGTTTTTTTTTTTTAATTCCATATTTGTTGGACTTCCATTAAACTCTATATCTGATGGTTCTGAGTGATGGTTGTTCTATATTTTAGTTATAATTTTGATGTGGTTTTGTGAGATGAGCCATGTTTACCTATGCCTCCATCTTGGCCATAAGCCCTTTCCCTCCCCTTGTTTAAATCACTGTGTTTTACAGGAAAAGTTGCTGATTCCTATGATAAAGGAGTAACTATAAGATATAAGAGATCTCTATATGATAGAACAGGGCAAATGGGAGCTCCTTTCCTCAGCGTGAGGTTCAGACCTCACAGGAGAAAGTATAGCTGCAGCTCACTGGATGGTAGAGAAGTTACCTGGTCTGTTTGGCCATAGCTGATCCACAGTTGCTGGGCAGGGAGGAACATGCAGGGTGTAGCTGGTAACTGAGCATGAAAGCCTCAAAGGTTGGGTGGTGTGGGCTGAAAGTCTAGATGTTCAATGTCCTGTTGAAATGGATGTGGGACAATGAGACTAACCGGGGCAGCTATGCCATCAAGAAACACATTTTAGGTCATTAAAGGGACAATACCCCATTGGAAATTGTCCCCTCCACACCAGTAACTGTCAGTGCAGTCTCTGGAAGAGCAGGAAAGCTCTTCCCTCCTGCAAGCGCCGCCCCCCATTGCACTCTGCTGAAAAAACTTAACATGGTGCTCACTGTAAAGGAGAAATGCTTAAAGGACCTCCATCCATTATTGCATAGCAGTTATTGAAGGGTGAATGTGGAACTGAGAGGCAATAAAGTGATAACTGGCACACATGTAATTTTTCATAATCCTCATAATAACCTAGTAAGGAAGGAATAATAGTCATATTTTATAGCTGAGGAAGGTGATCAGACAGGCTAAATAATTTTTCCAAAGTTACACACACAATGACTAGAAGATTTAAACCAAGGACACTGATTCCACAGCCCAAGTTCTTATTAGTATCCTGTGCCACTGACCATATCATATATACATAAATGCATATATATCACTTCGTGTTTGTGTGTTTGTATGTCTGTATAGCATACACATGTCACTGGTTAACTCATCGCCACTTGAAGAGTTACCTCTTTTTTGGGGAGGGGCACATGTAACCATGAAAGCCTTAAAAATTGTTCCCCAAATGCAGCAAAGTAGTGTGTACCTGACTAGTCAGCTTGAGACCACTGGCCTCTCTTCCTCAATGGCTTCTCTTCCTTCTTTGGGTTTGTTGTTGTCATGGCTGGTGAAAGTCCAGGAAATAGTTGGCAACAAGAATGAAAGTTCCCATCACCATTTCTTTTTCTTTTTGACTTCAAGAAACTTTTATTGTTCCTTAGTCAAAACATTGAGGTGCTTAATATAAAACATAGAAGTTTCACCCTTTTAGAGCTTCAAGGGGAAATGATGAAAGAATATTTTCAAAATTTTGGTCACAGACATGTCTCTATTTTTATTCAATTTTATCACTGTCAGAGATATTGAAAGTGTTAAAGAACATGAGTGGGTTTCCTAAACTCCAAAGCTCAGAGTTTTTATCATCTCTGAGCTGTGGTCTAAGTCTTCGTTTATCACTCTATTTATCATTTGGTCCTTGGACATTTGTATCCTGTTTTGCAAACTTCATGAAATGACCATTTTCTCACTTGCTAAATGACTCTCTCTCATGAATCTTGCTTTTACAAATATCAATGGAAGCTTAAAGTAGCCCTTGGGAAGTATCATTTGTGAGGGATAAAATGAACATCAGGGTCCCTTCAGCTTTCATGGCTACTTTTTTGTTTTGACACTTGTATTACATAGGCACTTGTAGACCTGGGGATTCTTTTCCTGAATTTGTTGTTACTGGATCCTCTTACTTCTACCTTATTAAAATTCATTTGTTTTAAAATAAAACCTTAAACTAAAAACTTACTAGGTTAAAATATCTTTATAAATGTGATACATGCAAACTGCAGAAAATTTAAACAATGCAGAAAAGTATAAAAAATAAATCCAGCTATATTTTCACCACCCAGAGGCAGCCATGGTTAACATTTTGCAGCATTTAATTTTAGGCTTTCCTTTCTAGGTGTGAAAGTTTAGCACATTTATCATAAAGCTCTCAATATAGTTTTATATTCTGCTTTTCTACAAATGAGGTTTTGGTTTTGGGTTTTTCTTTTTCTTTTTTAATTAAAAATTTATATGGGGATATAACAGTTCATAAATGTATAAGCTGAAGACTATTCACAAACTGAACATGCCCATGTGACCAGCATCCAGATAAAGAAACAGAAAGCACCCCACCCTATCCCTCTGCTCTTGCTAACCTGCCCCAAGAAGCAACCACTATCCTGGTTTATATCCCCATATATAAGATGGCCTATTTTATAACTTTCTGTAAATGGAACCATGCAGTATGTATTTTACTGTGTTTGGCTTTTTTGGTTCAACATTTTATGTGTGAAATTCATCCATGACATTGTGTGTAGTAGTAATTAGTTCATTGTACAACTTTTTAATTTCATACAAACAACTTTTTAAGAATATGTGGGATGAGAAGCATGAAGTTCATTGGAAATTATCTCCTCCATCTTCCAGTCAGCAGTGTTACTCAGAAATATTTCTCTGGTGAGCATCAGAGTAAGTTTTGTTGTTGGTTTTTGAGTAAAGGGTTAAGGGGGAAAAGTAATGAAGGTGACTTCCACAACAACCTTCAGAGGCTGTGTATTGTATATGTCACCAGGTCGCCTGACAGTCCCTCAAAAGGTTAAACATCCTATGTCAAAAAGAGTTTGCTTTCTCTGAAAGATGTGTTAAAAGCAGAATGTGTAAAACATTAACATTTGACAAAGCAAATAAATGAACTCACATGAACTTCTTTTATTCTGGATATTTCTCAGATGTGCTTACAACTCAGGGACTTGTTCGTTCATGTTAGGGTTAAGTTTGTGACCCTGTAAAGTGGCGGTGCTGATCAAAGTGTGGTCCTCCACTGTTAGCGCCTTTGCCTTCGCAGTAGAGCTTGTTAGAAATGCAAGTTTTGAGCCCCAGCTTGTCCCTAAAGAATCAGAATCTCTGGGCATAGGGTCCCCAAATCTGGGTTTAATGAGACCCCCAGGTAATTCTGCTGCTGATTGAAATTTGATTCACCCTGCTCTAAAGCTGGAGAGAGTCCTGGTAAAGAGCATGGATTTCAAAGCTGGGGAAAGCTGGGTTTAAATTCCACTTCTGCCATGTCCAAGAGCATGATCCTGTGCAAATTACTTAACCTCATTGAGACTTTGCTTTGCTATGTATAAAGTGAGACCATAATATCTATCTCTTAGGGATTCTTTGAAGTTCAGACAAAGACCATCCATGTGAAGGGCTCACTGCAATGGTCAGTAAAGGTTCTTAACAGGAGAGACCTCAGCATCCTTGGGGTCCATATTTGGACTTTAGGGTTTCTGCGAAATTTCTGATTGGACACCAGGTGGACAAAATGGACCAAACTCGACTGATCAGAGACTCTTTTCCAGGAATTTGGAGTCAGACCTATGAGAATTTAAGGCCTCACTTACTGCTTAACTTGTGAATGTCAAGAGCAGATGAATGAGAAAGCCTGGAACATCCATCTATGTGAAGATGAAAATTCAACAGCAGTGTTGGAAAAAAAAGAGAAAAATGAACCTGAAGTTCAGAGATCAGAAAATGAGAGACCATATGGCCTCAGAGAGACAGGATAAATGTTCAATAGTCTCTTTAGAGATTAGACTATAATTAACACCCTGTGTTCCATAAAAGGCTCCTATATCCTTATACTATAACCCCTTTCATGTTATAGCTAATCTGAGAAAGCATATGCTAATTGTAAAGAGAACAAACCTTGACTAAGATAAATCACATCTTTAACCTTGTCCCACCAAAGGCCCACAGTCACTACTATTTGGAACCAGCACCTGGCAAGGGGGACAGTCTTACCTGGTACAGTGTTCCTGATGCTCCTATCTTCTTGCATCAATATCTTGAAAACAGAGCATCTCTCACCGGCTGCACAACTAATCACAGTGGGAGCTGGGGGGCAGTATTTACATGTTCAGAATAAACTCCTGGAAGAATGAAAATGTTCATGTTCAAGGGGAATAGCCCATAACTCCCTCTTGTAATAATGAGGGACATTTACTCCCTGGAGTCTAAGACTATCAAAGTGGCAGATAAGTCTGATCATTAGGCTATCTTTGGGTGAATTTATTTTGCTAGTACCAGGAGGAAGAAAAATCATTTTCTTAAAGTTTGAGATTCTCTAAAGATGTAATAAATATTCACAATGACTCTATCTCCTATATGTGTTGCATCTCTTCCCTAACCTGATTGATGGCTGACAAAATCGAACTCTTTCCCTTGCAGGGGTCAGAATAATAGTAACAAAATATGGCTATTAAACTCTATGGGTCCCACAAAAGAAGTTAAATTAGGCATAAAAAAAGTAAATGAAGTGTATAATGTAGGCTTAATCACTCTAAGTTCTCTTTATTCTGAAGTTAAGTTTATTTGCTGTTTAATGTTTTCATTAAGAGGAGAACTTGCCAAGCACTTCAAATGAAATCTGAGAGTTGTGACTGAATGCAAATATCTCCTAATATTTCTGTTCTTGATAAAGTAATAAAAATGGGGGTCAGAGGCTGGATGGCCTGCTAACCCTCTGTGTCTACCAGTTGGTGTAAGTGACTTATGACTTAGGGAAGGAGTGAGGACAAGGGCGTCTAAGCCTGCTCAGGCATTCCAAACAATCACATCTTCTCCAGAGGGCAGACAAAAGAGTGGCCATAATATCTCAGTGATGATTTTCATTTGTCTAAGAGACAGAACAAAGATGCAATTAAAATAATTTAAAAATATATTAGGCATCTAAGTTGTCTATTTCTATATGTACTAAAATTATGTTTAAATACATCAAATTAAGGCTCATCCATAGACTGGAGTTTAGGTTAAGTTTTAAAATATTTATTCATTTTCACATTCACTTGTTCTACTATATCATTAGAAAGTATCTCATTCAAGATCTTCATTGCATAGATTTTTAAAAAGAATAAAACTAAAATCAAGGAAGGTAAAGCAGTCTTTTCCAAACAAGTAAATGTCAGAGTTGGAACCCAAAACCAGTCTTCCTTACCCTGAGGTCATGACGCTTTCACCCTGGGTCATAGTTCTACTTCGTACTGACACTTACTCAGTCCAAGATATGATTAATAGTTTTTTTAAATCCTGAAAGTAGGATTTTTCAAGTGATTGAAATGCTCATTGAGAGCTAAGGTACTATTCTCCTCTTCTCTGTCATGTCTGAGTCGTTCTCTAGATGCAGAGTAAGCCTTGGAACAGGAATTTTCCTTATTTCCAACACAGAAACAGAGCCATGTCCCAGAAAGAAAAACTGGAAGTGGCCTGAGGGCCTTGACTGTCATTAGACTAAAGCTACACTAAAGAAACCATTTTATATCAAGAAGGTGCCTGATTCTAAATTTTCTAGAACATTAAGAATTATATACTTTAAGTCTTTACTACTGGAAAAAGGTTTTTTCCTATTTTTTATTTTCTAAATTTTTAAAATTTATTTTTATATTGTTTGAGTACAGTTGCCTCCATTTTTCTGCCACCACTTTCTCCTGCCCTACCCACCCCCACCTCTCACTTTCAATCCTTTGCTATTTTGGATTTGTCCATGGGTCCTTTATACAAGTCCCCTGATTGCACCCTTCCCCTTTTATTCCCTAGTACCCACTTACCTCCCCTCTGGTTACTGTCAGTTTGTTTTTTCTTTCAATGTTGCTGGTTATATTTTTCTTGCTTGTTTTGTTGATTAGGTTCCACTTATAGGTGAGATCATATGGTATTTGTCTTTCACCCCTTGGCTTATTTCACTTGACATAATGCTCTCCAGTTCCATCCATGCTGTTGCAAAAGATACTAGTTCTTTCTTTCTTTCTGCTGCATAGTATTCCATTGTGTAATGTACCATAGTTTTTGACCCACTCATTTATTGATGGCCATTTAGGTTGTTTCCAGCACTTGGCTATTCTAAATTGTGCTGCTATGGGCATTGAGGTGCATAGGTTCTTCTGAATTGGTGTTTTAGCATTCTTAGGGTATAATCCTAGTAGTGGAATTGCTCGGTCGAAAGGCAGTTCCATTTTTAGCTTTTTGAGGAAATTCCACACTGTTTTCCACAGTGGCTGCACCAGTCTGTATTCCCATCAACAGTGTACTGGAGTTCCCTTTTCTCCACAACCTCGCCAGCACCCATTGTTTGTTGATTTATTTATGATGGCCATTCTGACTGGTGTGACGTGGTATCGATTTGTGGTTTTAATTTGCATTTCTCTGATGGGTAGTGATGCTGAGCATCCTTTCATATGTCTCTAGGCTCTGTGTATATCCTCCTTGGAGAAATGTCTGTTCAGGTCCTTTGCTCATTTTTCAAATGTATTGTTTGTCTTCCTGGAGTGGAGTCACGTGAGTTCCTTATATATTTTGGAGATGAAACCCTTGTCCGAGGTATCATTGGCAAATATATTTTCCCAAACAGTTGGTTCCCTTTTCATTTTGCTGATGTTTTCTTTAGCCATGCAGAAGATTCTTATTTTGATGAAGTCCCATTTGTTTATTCTTTCCTTTATGTCCCTTTATCTAAGGGACATATAGGTGAAAATATTCTGTGTGGAATATCTGAGAGTTTCCTGCCTATTTCTCCTCTAGGACTTTTATGGTGCCATGACTTATATTAAAGTCTTTTATCCATCTTGAGTTTATTTTTGTGTATGGTGTAAGTTGGTGGTCGAATTTCATATTTTGCATGTAGCTATCCAGATCTCCCAATACCATTTGTTGAAGAGGCTATTTTTATTCCATTGTATGCTTCTGCCACCTTTGTCAAATATTAATTGACCATAGAGACATGGATTTATTTCTGGGCTCTATTCTCTTTCATTGATATATGTAGCTGTCCTTATGTCAGTACCAGACTGTTTTGGTTACAGTGGCCTTGTAATAGAGTTTCATATCAGGTATTGTGATCCCTCCTACTTTGTTCTTCTTTCTCTAAATTGCTGCGGCTATTTGGGGTCATTTATGGTTCCCTATAAAGTTTTGAAATGTTTGTTCTATATCTATGAAATATGTCTTTGGCATTTTAATAGGGATTGCATTGAATCTATAAATTGCATTGGGTAATATGGACATTTTGATGATGTTAATTCTTCCAATCCATGAACATGGTATATACTTCCATTTATTTGTGTCCTCCTTAATTTCTTTCTTCAGTGTTGTGTAGTTTTTTGAGTATAGGTCTTTTACCTCCTTGGTTAAGTTTATTCCTAGGTACGTTATTTTTCTTGTTGCTATCACAAAGAGGAATTTTTTCCTGATTTCTGATTCTGATATTTCATTGTTGATGTACAAAAATGCCTTTCATTTCTAAATATTGACTTTGTATCCTGCTGTTTTGCCAAATTCACTTATTAGGTTGAGTAGTTTTTTGCTGGAGTATACGGGGTTTTGTATGTACACTATTAGGTCATCTGCAAACAATGATAGTTTTACCTCCTCTTTCCCAATTTGGATGCCTTTTACTTCTTTTTCTCATATGACCACTGCAGCTAGGACTTCCAATACTATGTTGAATGGCAGTGGTAAAAGCGGACATCCTTGTCTTGTTCCTGATCTTAGTGGGAAAGTTTTTAGTTTTTGCCCATTAAGTAGGATGTTGGCTGTAGGTTTTTCATTTATGGCCTTTATTACATTGAGCTTTGCCCCCTTTACTCCCACTCTGCTGATTGTTTTTGTCATAAATGGGTGCTGTATCTTATCAAATGCTTTTTCCACATTATTGAAATTATCATGTGGTTTTTGTCTTTCCTTCTGTTTATGCGATGTATTACACTTATTGATTTGCAAATATTGAACCATCCTTGCATCCCTGGAATGAATCCCAGTTGATCATGGTGGATGATCCTTTTTATGTATTGCTGGATGCAGTTTGCCAATATGTTGTTGAGGATTTTAGGGTCTTTGTTCATCAGCAATATTGGCCTGTGGTTTTCTTTCCTTGTTCTGTCTTTATCTGGTTTTGGGATTCGGATGATGCCGGCCTCATAAAAAGAGTTTGGGAGTCTTCCCTCATCTTGGATTTTTTGGAATAGTCTGAGAAAGATAGGGATTTTCTCTTCCTTAAATGTTTTGTAAAATTCTCCTGTGAAACCATCCGGTCCAGGGCTTTTGTGTACTGGGAATTTTTTGATTACTGCTTCAATTTCACCGGCTGTTATCAATCTGTTCAAGCTTTCTGCTTCTTCTTCATTCAGTGTTGGAAGGTTATACTTTTCTAGCAATTTGTCCATTTCATCAAGGTTTTCAAATTTCTTGGCATATAATTGTTCAGAGTAGTTTCTTCTAATCCTTTGTATTTCTGTGGTATCAATTGTTATTTCTCCTTTTTCATTTCTGATATTATTTATTGGGGTCCCCTCCTTTTTTCTCTTGATGAGTCTGCTGAAAGGCTTGTTGATTTTGTTTGTCTTTTCAAAGAACCAGCTCCTGGATTTGTTGATCTTTTGAATTGTTCTTTTAGTCTCTATGTCATTCAATTCTGCTCTGACCTTCATTATTTCTTTCCTTCCACTTGCTCTGGGATTTGTTTGTTGTTGTTTCTCCAGTTCTTGAAGTTGTAGGGTTAGGTCATTTATTTGAAATATTTCTCTTTTTTAGGTAGGCCTGTGTTGCTATGAACTTCCCTCTCAGGAATGTCTTTGCTGTGTCCCATAGGTTTTGGACTGTTCCATGAGTTTGAAAGTTTTTGAGGTTTTTCCTTGAGGTTGGTTTCCAGTTTCAAGCCCTTGTGGTCTAAGAAAATGCTTGTTATTATTTCAATTCTCCTGAATTTTTTAAGGCTTGTTTTGTGACCTATCATGTGGCCTATCTTTGAAAATGTTCTGTGTGCATTCGAAAAGAATGTGTATTTTGCTTCTTTGGGATGAATGGTTCTATATATGTCAGTGAAGTCCATTTGATCTAATGCATCATTCAGTTCCACAATATTCTTGTTGATAATTTGTTTGGAAGATCTATACATTTTTGACAGTGGGGTGTTAAAATCCCCTACTATCAGTGTTGGTCTCTATATCTTTATTGAATTCCTCTAAGATTTTGATTATATATTGAGGTGTTCCTATGGTGGGTGCATGTGTTTGCAATATTTATGTCTTCTTGATGAGTTCTTCCTTTGAGTATTATGAAGTGTCCTTCTGGGTCTCTTTTTATGGCCTTTGTTTTGAAATCAATTTTGTCTGATATAAGTATCATTACCCTTGGTTTTCTTCCCTATCCATTTGCTTGGAATATTTTTTTCCATCCCTTTTTTCAGTCTGCGTAGGTCCTTTGTTCTGAGGTGGGTCTCGTGTAGGCAGCATCTGTGTGGGTCATGTTTTCTTACCCATTCAGTTATCCTATGTCTTTTGATTGGGACATTTAATCCATTTACATTTAAAGTTATTATTGATAGATACTTATTCATTTTTTCTCTTTGTACCCATGATCCTTTCTTTCTCACACTTTTTATTCATCTTCTAAAAGCAGTCCCTTTAGCATATCTTGGAGTGCTGGTTTGGTGGAGGTGTATTCTTTTAGCTCTCTTTTGTCTCGGAAACTCCTTATTTTAACTTTCATTTTAACTGAGAGCCTTGCTGGGTAGAGCAGCCTTGGCTGCAAGCTTTTACTTTTCATTACTTGGAATATTTATTGCCTTTCCCTTCTGGCTTGTAGTGTTTCTGTTGAGAAGTCAGCTGCTAGCCTTATTGGGGCTCCCTTGTATGTTACTACATGTTTCTCTCTTGTTGCCTTTAGGATTCTCTGTTTGTCTCTGATATTTGCCATTTTAATTATGATGTATCTTGATTAAAGGCCTCATTGGCTTCCTCTTGAGAGGGACCATCTGTGCTTCCTGGACTTGAATGTCTTTTTTTCTCCTCCAATTAGGGAAGTTTTCCATCACTACTTTTTCAAACAGCTTCTCTATCCCTTGCTCCTTTTCTTCTCCACTTGGTATCCCTATTATACCAATATTACTACCTTTCAGGCTGTCCTGCATTTCCCTAAATGTCTCTTCATTCTTTTTGAGTCTTTTTTTCCTTCTCTTGTTCTTTCTCGGAGCTTTTTTTCTACCTCATCCTCCAGCTCGCTGCTTCGATCCTCTGCTTCATCTAGCCTGCTTTGATTACTTCTACTGTGTTCTTCAGTTCAGAAATTGTATTCTTCATTTCCTCTTGTCTTTTACTGATAGTTTCTAAGTCCTTTTTCATGTTGATATACTTTGCAGTAAGTTCCTCATAGTTTCCCTGTAGTTTTTCATAATTCTCTTTGAGCTCACTGAGCTTCATCAGAACCATTGTTTTCAACTCCATACCTGATAGTTTACTTGCTTGTATTTCATTTAATTCTCTTTTAGGATATTCCTCCTTTCCCTTTGATTGTAGGGTGTTTCCCCCCCATTATTTGTGAGACTCTTCTTTTTTGCTTCTGCTTCTTAAATTGATCTATCTTGATTTCCTGACTTCCTGGTGTGAACTTCTATGGCAGTAGACCACTTTTTTTTTTCTTTCTTTCTGGATTTACCTCTGATGATGTCAGATGTTGACCTTGTCTGACCTTAGGTAGCCTTTAAGAAACTTCCAGGACTCTACTGTCTGTGTCTGTCTCCTCCAGTCGTTAATCTAGTTATTCTGCCCTCAGCAGTCGGGGGGAGTAGGGACAGAGTCCCTCCTTTGGGTAGGGTTATTGTGTCCTTTCACATTGTTGACACTCAGGGTAGCAGTCTGCTTGAGCAAGATGGCTCCTGCCATATGGGGAAGGAGTCTGCACTGGGTTTCCCCCAGCTATCCCCTCAGTTCTCTCCCCAGTGAATCCATTGCCAGACTTCCCTCAAACATCTCTTGAGCACTCTGCATCCTCTTTACCCAGGGATCTACTATATATGACTGCCACTCTGTATTCAGCCCCTGGGCTTGCACAACACTGGGCCAGGGCTGAGCCTACTGGGAGCATGGCTATTGTGCGCTTTCCTGTTGCTGCCGCTCAGAGGAGTGGTCTGCCTGGGCAAGATAGCATTTGCAGAATGCAGGGTGAGTCAGCACAGGAACCCCGCCATCCACTTTCTCAGTTCTTTCCCTCAAGCCTCCTTCTCTAGTATCTCCACAGGCGGCTCCAGCCCAGTCTGCCCCCGCCTCTTCTGGAGCCTAGGGAAAGTGGCTTCCACTCCAAAATTTTGTGTTGGCCCTTTAAATGGCTCTTTGTGTCTCCAGCCTCCTGTCTCAGGTAGAGAGCACACTGCTGCTTTTCACAGCTGGTTGTTATCTGTGTACTTTTTGGGTTCTGGTGCTATAGGCTAGAGATACCTGCCTATGGTTTAGACTCCACCCTTATCAGGGGGATCCAACTGGTGGTTTCACTATCCCTCTGGCGCTGCTGCCCATGGGTGCCTATTCCACCTTCTCAAACATCTACCTCACACCTTACCAGTGCTGAAGCTGATTCCTCTGTCTCTCTGAGGTTTTAAGTCTCCTCTCTCACTATTGTTCAGGTGTGTTCCAGGTGATTTCTCCACATTTTAGTTGTAATTACAGATTGGTCCTGGGAGGAGGTCAGTATGCCTTCCACTCACCCATCATAATACCGTTCTTATTTGTCTTTCTTATCTGTCTATTTCTTCAGTTACAACATTGGTTAGCTGTTGTCTGCAATTAAAGAACACTAGTTTTGTTCAATTACTGAGTAGGGACATAATCCTGAGAAAGTTCTTCCCCCTCGTGATCCTCAATATTCTTATTTATACAGTGGGCATCATGAAATGGATTGGATGATCTTTGTAATAAAGGGACAAATAAGGGAGTGTGAATGAGATACTGAGCAAATTGGGAAAAGAATTGCTATTTTAAGCTTTCTGCTAGGCCCAGAGGACTACAAAGATAAATGAGATACAGACAAGCATCAAGACTTTTCACTATTTTTCTGAGCATCTATCTTTGTACATCATTAACATAGCAGAGCCAGTATTCCTAAGTTTTTACTTTGAAATATATGATTTTATTGTACAGCATTGGTGAGGAACCATAGAAGGGGTCACAGAGGAAAATACCTTGAGCGTGGCTATTTGGTGCAATCAGTCCTTTGTTTCTATTAGCCCTCCTGGTATCCTTGTTTGAAGGATGGGCACATCTGCTAGGTGGATGCCTCTAGAGACAGTGATTCTCTTACCTTAAAATGCACTTACCAATCATCCCAAAGCCTTGAACCTTCACTGATCAATGCTTGGCTTATCGAAGGCAGTGGTTTGGCACTGTTTCATTCCCAGAATTGACACTAATGATATCTTGCAGTTTTTGAGGCTCTTATACACATCTGTACGCACAATCTGAATTCAGGTAAGAAAGACAGTTAGAAAATGCCACCCATTCACTTGACTCCAAATTGGTCCTTTTCATTTCTCCTTGACAGACCTTAGGTGATAGCCCATAGGGCACATAGCTGAAAGTAGTAAAATGGATGGAGTCTCCTTTGAAAATGGGATTTATGGCCCCACCATATCTGGTTTACAGCCTACAGTCACCCCACTTCACCCCATATTTGAGCCTTCATGAATCTTCAGTCTCAAGGGGGAGAACAGATAAACTTAAACTTTTTTTTTCTGGATTAATAGGAAAAATTAAGATTTAAACACCATATTTTACACATCTTAATTCCTTTAAACTCACAAGAGCATAGTGAGGTAAGCGTTGTCACCTCAGTTTTTCAGTGGGAGAATCTGTGATTTAGCATTTACAAAGAGGCAAAGCCAGGATTCCAATCCAGCCTGATTTCAATTACTTGGTTTATCTTAACCACTATACCTTTTGGCCTTTGCCTCTTCCTTTGGTAATGGAAATTGGGTGAGGAAATAGCTAAATAACCAGAGACAAGATTAGTAACTGTAGTTTCGCATCTAGTTGACATCATTATGTAGGATCCATTAATAACAAGTCCTGGAAACTGTCTAACCTGAGTATGCACATAAATATTACCCAAGGTAGTTTAAATCTTGGTGTGGCAAGGCCAAGAAGTAACAGGCACTTGCCTTAGTCTCCCATTTCCTGAACCTTCAGACATTTAGCTCTAAGTTATCCACAGCAACATTTTGAATTCCAGATGGTTTCACCCCAACACCCAGGGAACTTTGGAGCTAAATTTCTTTCTTTCTCATCCCCTACTAGGGAACAAACTCTATTTAACATTGAACTGTGCAAATACTAAGTTGAATATCAAACAATACACTCCTGCTAAATCCTATCATGCATTACAAAGCTGAACAAACAGATTTTTGAATAACTGATTCTTTGCTACTCAGTTGTACCAGCAGCAAAAGTATCCAATCAGAACTTTGGGCTCAAATAGAGTGAATATACAAGTCCAACTGGAGAAAGCCTGTAAGAGCTTTTACCGTATTAGTTACTGGGTCTTATTGAAGCCTTATATCATGGATTTAATTTCTGTATATTATTATTATTACCACTTAGTAAGCACCAGTTGTATACCAGACACTGTGCAAAATTTTATACAAATACCATTGTATTTAAAAGAATAACAAGAGGTAGATAATAGATGTCTTTATTATCCTAAGGAAATTGGGGCATAGAAATTTGCCCAAATAAATGTTAGAGTCAGGATTCAAACCCAGGTAAATCTAACTCCAAAGTTAATACGCTTAAGCACTGTGCTAGATGACTTCTGCTCTTCCAAGAAAGAAAGCTTTGCTATTAAATCATTCCACCTATGCATTCAATGTCATGCACTGTACAAATATTCTGATAAATTCCACCTCCCCACTTCTATTTATCAGGCAGTAGAGGAAACATAAAAATATCCAGCCACATTTGTCAAACATGATCTGTTTTTCATGAGTGCAATAGGGACTTGGTAGATTTCCATTGATATCAGCTGAGGAACTAATCAATTCTGATGCAAACTCACCTTGCACTTAATGTCATTCATTTGCCCTTGTGGATGATTTAATAGACTTTCTGGGGACTTAAGTGTTCATACCATAAAAAGCTAACATTGAAAGATATGAGAATGTGCTAGGAAGCTTAGACGTTTCAAAGTAACTAGGATCTTTTTATGCTTGTGTGAACTGGGTGACTTGATTAATACAGCATGATTGTTAGGGACTTTAGTTGGACCTAGGATACTGAGGGGCATGAGCCCTTGAGTAAGCAAGGGACAATGCCTAACTAAGAACCTGAAATCTCAGTCAAGGCTCTGTCCTTCACTTCTTTGGAATATAAAGTCTTTTCTTTTCTTCTTCCCTGTGAATCAGTGTTGCAGTAGATCCAAAATAACTAGACCTCTAGTGAAGAAACCCATCAGGGACCCTATCTCTGTTTATGACCTAGTTGCTTGATATTTGGTTAATTACCTCCTCTCCATAGAATGTAGCTTAGATTTTTCTCCCATGCATTTGCTGAAAGCAAAGCTAACTACTTCAACATCAGGAAGACTTTTTTTTTTTTTTACTCAAAATAGTACTTATTGCAGTAAACAACAATAGCAACAAAAATAAAGCAGCAAGGATGAATAATATGCTTCAGCAGTGTTGAGTCCCACAGTGGTGAGATCACCTGAAGTGATGGTTGGTATGCTCCCTTACATTATACATTTCTTGCCATGGGCTGCTGTTAATTGAGTCTATTATTCAACTATCTTAAAAGAAGCCAAAGGGGAGTTATGAGACAGATTCTCATTATACAAATGTCTAATACCTCCTTGTCTCCAACAGTTTGTTCAGGTTTCCAGTGTCTTCAGAATTTAAAAGCTATCATTCAAAATGACCCTAAAGGGACTTCTTGGATAAACTATGGGTAGCAGAGGGTTCAAGAAAACCTAATGAACTAAATTCCAGAATGTAATAAGACCTTCCTAAGAGAGAAAGAAACACTTATTTCACCCCTTGTAGAAGTGTGAGAGGGAGAGAAACGTGATAAATATATATTAGGATACACCAGTCAAGCTTTTAATAAACTTTTAAGAGCTGCTTGTGAGCTGGCAAGAGAAATTAGCATCCCAAGAAGACTCAACTGCAGAAAACTTCTGCACCATTCATCACCTCTTTCCCTCAGGCTTTCTCTGAGTGCTTGAGGGTGTCATGCTGAAGACAAGGAATCTGCAGGGAAGCTGAGAAAAATTCTTCCTGAAGACCACAGGTTTTCAACCAATTGTATTTCAGTGGTACTCCAAAGGCTGAACGAGGGGAAAGAGGGCTGAGAAGAATTTCCCAAGGAGCACAGTACTGGAGAGTGAAGAGAACTTCCAGAGATTCAAAATGCTATAGGGGCTAGAAAATGGAGAGAGCTCCCAGCATCATTACCAGTACTCAGAAATCAAATCCTTCTGAAGGGAAAATTCATCAGGTAAAGTGAATCTAACTAAAGTAGCGTAAAAGCTAAAGATAGATTATATTGACTCATTATTAGTCTTACAGATAAGAAACATACCATTTCCTGGAGACAAATAATATTTACTTAAGTCTCTGCTGGTCTTTTACATGCAGTATGGAGGACACAACAAAATATTGAGACTTTTGAAGAAGGAAAAACATGTGATTACGGTCAAGTAAGATGTAATAAATAGGGATAGACTCAGAGATGACTCAAATGTTAGTAGTATAAGAGAGGAAATTTAAAATAATGATGAAAATAGGTGAAAGACCTAGAAGAAATTGGGGACAATGTATGGGAACAGATGGAGAATTTAGAAAAGAACAAAATTGAAACATGTGTCAGAAATGGAAAATTCATTTGGTGAATTTAACAACGGACTGAACATGATAGTTGGAGGGATCAGTAGGCTTAAAGATAGGCCAAGAGAAATTATCCAAGCTAAAATCCAAAGAGAAAAATTAATGCAAAATCACATAACAAAGCATCAGCAATCTGTGAATTCACCATGTATGTCACTGGAGTTCTAGAATTCACCATATATGTAACTGGAGTTCCAGAAAAAGGGGAGAAAGAGATAACAGAACAGAAGAAATATCTGAAGAATGATGAATAACATGAACCCACAGATCTAGTCAGCAGAATAAATCCAAAGGGAACTATTAATAAACACAGAAAGGTCATACTGTTAAAAAAAAAAACAAAGATAAAAAACCCAATTTTTTAAAGAAGCCAAAGGAAGAAAAAAATATTATACATTGAAGAACCTCAATAAGAATTTCAGGTGACTTCTCAGAAACAACAGAGGCAGAGACAATAAAGCATCTTCTTTTAAGTCCTGAAAGAACAAGCAGTCAAACTAGACTACTATGTTCAGTGAAAATAGTCTTCAAAAGTGAAGGCAAAATAAAGACATCTAGGACATGTGAAAATAGAGAGAATTCATTTTCAGCATACCTGCACTATAAGAACGCTAAAAGAAGTCCTTCAGGCTGAAAGGAAATGAGATCAGGTGGAAAGCCTACTGCTTCAGGAAGGAACAAAGAACACCAGAAAAGATAATATTGTAGGTAAATGTGAAGGCCTTTTTATTACCTACATATTTATAGTATCTACAATGATATGTTTCTTTAAACAACTTTAATTGCTTAAAAGAAGGAAGAATAACCATATTCTGCACATTTTATAGAGTATGTAGAAGTAAAGTAAAATGACAAGACTACAAAGGATGGAGGTGGGAAAGGGAATATACTGTCATAGGGTGATACTCCTTCACAAAGCAGTACAATATTATTTAAAAGTTGACAGCACTAAGTTAAAAATGAACAGTGTACTCTCTAGATATATGAGCAAAAATACATAAGGTATAAAATGAAAACTTTTAAAAAGATAAAATCCTAAAAACATATTTATTTATCCAAAGAAGATGAACAGGAAAAATACATGCATACACACACAGGTCAAAGAGAAAACAAATACCAAGATGATAGATTTAACCCCCAGTATATCAATAATTGCCTAAAATGTAAACAGACTATATTCTTCAATTAAAAATATAAGAAGGTGCCCTGACTGGTGTGGCTCAGTGGGTTGGGTGTCATCCCACAAACCAAAAGGTCCCCAGTTTGATTCCTGGTCAGGACAGAGGCCTGGGTTGTGGGCCAGGTCCCAGTTTGGGGGTGTGCAGGAGGCAACCAGCTAATGTTTGTCCCACACATCAATGTTTCTCTCCCTCTGTTTCTTCACCCTTCCCCTCTCTCTAAAAGTAAATAAATAAAAGTCTTACAAAAAAAGTAAGAAGTTATCAGACTGTATTTAAAAATGATGTTTAGAAGAAGCACCACTTTAAATATGATGACACAAACAGGTTGAAAATACAAGGGTAGAAAAATATATATTATGCAGAAACTTAGCATAAGAAAACTGTAGGAACTACATTATTATCGGTAAAGTAGACTTCAAGAAAAAGAGTATTACCAGACATAAAAGGGGGAAATATCTAATAAAAACAGTTAATTCATCAAAAAGACATAAACATCCTTCATTTCTATGCATCCAATTTTTTATCTTTAAAATACAAGATCTGACAGAACTAAAGAAAGAAATAGGCAATTCCTGTTTCATGAATTAATAGAACACTTAGACAAAAACACCCTGTAAGAATAGAGAATTTTAAAACAATTCTATCAAAAAACTTCACCTAATAAATATTTATAAAACACTATCCCCAACAACTGCAGAATATACATGCTTTCCAAATGCACATGGAACTTGGTCACATACTGGGTCATAAAACAAATGTTAGAATATTAAACAAAATTGAAATTCTCTGACCACAACAATATTGTTAGAAATTATTAAGAAGAGAGTGTCTGGAAAATACTCAGATGTTTGGAAATTAAACAATGCCCCTATAAATAATCCACTGATTAAAGAGGAAATCTCAAGGAGAATTTAAAGATATTTTGAAGTTAAAGAAAAACAGAGCAAATCAAAATTTGTGGGATGCAGCAAAAGTAATGCTTATAGTGGGATATATTGATTTTAATGCTTATATTATTAAACAAGAAAGTTCCAAAATCAATTAGATAACTTTCCTTCTTAAGAAGCTAGTAAAAGAAGCACAGTTTAAACCCAAGCATAAATAGAAAAAAGAATCAACTAATCCAATTCCATCATCTTTCAGAGAGAGATACTGATGCCCAAAACAATTAAGTAATTCTCTTGAGGTCATGCAACTGATCAGGAATACAACCAAAACTTACAAGAACCCATTTTCTTCCCATGGTCTGCCTCTTCCCACACCTCAGTATTCTGTACTTCCAGCTTTATTTCTTGTGAGATTTTTAATTCTTCCTTTAAAAGAACTTGTTTTTTCTTGCAATGGGCAACAGAACTCACCCAAATATTTTTAGATGAGAAGATGGGGCTTCTTGTAGCAGGTGGGTTGTGACCAAGCTCACACATTCATGACGGCTAGGGAGCTGTCACCCTACTAAGTTCTGAGTGGAAGCTTGTTATAGACCTTAGACCAGGGTCCATTTCTTCTATATCTCCTGATTTCATTCATGATGACACTGCTGGAGACCAAGAATGGAAACATTTACTTCCCTTTCAGGCTCAAAACCCAGCACAGTGTCCTCAGCTGTAATTGAAAAAATGCTTGGGCCTAGTAGTCATTCACTCTTCTGAGGGAACCTCCTCATTTTCCTCGGGATAATCCCCTGACCCACTTAGAGTTCATAATATTCCTGTGGGATTGATTTTGACTCACCTCTAACAAATTACTCAATCTAATCTATTTGAACATTAAGCATTTTTTTTGTTGACACTATTACAGATATCCCTCACTTCCCCCCCCTTAGCCCACCTCTGCCCAGCTCCCATCCCCTCTTCTACTGGCCTTCACACTATTTTCTGTGTCCATGGGTCAAAAGAATTTCTTAAATAAAACACATCTTTATAATGACTGAACTGCCTAAACTTACTCATAGGTAAGCAAATTCAAATCTTGTTTTTTGTTTGATCTTCAACACTGTTCTATATTATGCCATCATTTGAGCATTCTATTGCCTCCACACTTGCCCCAACCACTGTGATGACATCAGGAATGAGACATAACTCTATACAAACCTTTAAGACACCATTTGGGTTATTTTTGATAAGACTTAGTTTTGTTGAAAGATAGAGGCATAGTTCCTTTTCTGGTAAACTTAGAAATGTAAAAGTGTAAGCTCTCCATTTCCATGGACCATATATGCAAGGATTTTACTCCACAGTGACTCTAACAGGAAAGATGAGCCAAGAGGAAAAGAGAGAAAGATACTGGCATGTGACAACACTGCCAACACTCTGAATCAAGACAAATATTTTCTTTTATTTTTAAACTTTTTTTTATATTGGATTTTTCAAAATCACATTCAACTAAAAGAGTCTCCAATAATTGATACGGAGCCCAAAAAGGACTATGTCTTAAAGACATGTACATTTCTAAACAGCACCAAACTCGAGAGGCATTGAATCAGCCCTGGTCTGAGGACAGTAGGCACCCTGCCCAAAGCCCAGTGGAGTGGGCCTGGGTTAGGCACTAGATATAAAGGCAGCCAATAACTTTTGATTTCATAGATTTGAATTAGAGAACTTAAAAATAAATCTAGATGGTTGGTGTTATGTTCTGAGTGTGTCCCCTTAATGGTAAGATTTAACCCTATCCCCTAATGCATGAAGGGGTGAAACTTAGGGAAGTAATTAGGATTGAATGAAGTCACAGGGCAGAGACCTTATGAATGGGTTCAGTACAGTTTTAAGAGTCATAAGGCAGCTTGCATTATTTCTCTCTTTCATTATGTAAGGATACAAGAAGTCAGCCATAACTCTCTGCAAACCAGAAGAGAGTCTTCACCAGAACTTGACCATGCTGACAATCTGGCCTCAGACGTTTAGCCCCATGAACTGCAAGAGATAAATTTCTGTTGTTTATAAGGTACTCAGTCTATGAGTTTTTTAATAGCAACCAGAAATAAGATTGTTGGTGATTGGAATTGAAGCCTTAAGTATTAAATAGATTTTTTTCCTTAAAGATGGGTGTTTAGTCCTCTGTGGCTGAATTAGGATGCAAGAATCATGGTAACCCCAAGTTATAAAGCAGCAGAATCCATAAAAAAGCAGAAGTCATGATGCACAGAAAACATAGTTAGAGAAGATGGAAGGAATAGGCAAGTCAAGAATTAAAGATAAGCAGAAAATTAACAAACATGACAGACCATGTGATCCATGAGAGATAAAAGGCTGGAGAGAGAAATAAGCTCTGAGCTAATTCAAAGGGTTTTTCAAGTTCCGCTTCTCACCAGACCTCATTTATCTCCAGCAGTTCTTGTTTTTGGATTCTGGTAGTAGCTGAGGACCCAGACTTTCTGTAGTCTGATAGTCCCATCTCAGCTCCTGTGCCTACTAGTTTTGTAATCTTGAGATAGTTATTTAATTCATTAGTATGCCATTTCCTCACCTGTAATTGGGATAATGACAGTACTAGATTCATTGGATTGTTGTAAAAATAAACCCATCTACGTAAGAGTCTTAACATAGTAAATGGCACTTGGTAAGTACTCAATAAATAAAACTATTATTCATTTAAATATGTCTTGAGAGTTTTATACTGATGGTTTTCTACACACTGAGGATACAGTGATTAAATAAAAGCAAAATCCCTATCTAGTTAAAAATAAAACAAAGTGAAGCATCTAACCCATGAAGATTATATATTACCTTTTCTGCCTCATTTATTATGCTTCAGAATATCCTTGTGGTAGCTCACTACTCACCTTATTTGAACTGTTTTAATTAAGACTCTGTTCCTTGTATCCAAAAATGCATAATCAAAACAAGCAGCTTGGTAGAGTAGAGAAGACTAGGTATCTCGGGATACACCTCTGTATTGAAAATATCTCTTTTTGAAAATTTTCTCAAATTTTCAATACTGTAATTTGCTCTCATGGAAAATAAGCAGTTCATTAAAAATAAAATAGGTCATGAAAACTTTGACCTCATAGATTCTTCTTATACTCAACATTTGTTATCCTTCCATACTTATTTTTGATGAGCTGAACAAAACAAAAAATTGATTTTCTGCCAGAAAATCATATATTAAAAAGTTGTAATTCAGATATCCCAAGATTCAAAGAGAATTTTTTAACCTTACAATTAAACAATTAATTCTTTAATTGTCTTTAATTGCTTTTCTTTAATCCTACATTCTATTTTATTAACTTACATCTGAAAAGAATGAATGAGAAATCAACAGCAAAGTCCACACTAACTTCAGCATCAGCCATAATTGTGGAAATAATGTTCTTGATTGCACTTGTTTTTTAAGCATGCATCATCAAAACTCAGTTAATGGGTATGTCAGACACCAAAGTCACTAGACAAATATTTGCTGAGACTCAAGGGGAGCATATTGCCCCATATTCAGCAGGTTACAGAGTAACATTTCCTGGTGGAGACCAGCATCAACCCTGGGATGAGAAGAATTCAGTTTGATTCTTGGTGATTCCATTTGTTTTTCTTGCTTGTGGACAAGTCACATTATATGCTATTTCTCTGTTCTTCCTTTGTAGGTTGAGGGATATACCTATAGCTATGAGTTTCAGCATCAAAATGAGAATGTAAACAGGTCTCAAAAACAGTAATTATGTAGTAAATATACGTTGGATGAACTAAGATATGAATGGATTGGAAAACACTATAAAAAGAGGAGGTATTTGACACAGTCAAGTAAGTTCCATAAGAGACTTCAAAAAGTTGCATTCAAAAAAATCTTTATTACAACCATGGTATTAGTTTCCTGTGAGGACTTATACAATTTCCCTAACCACTGTGACTTGATTTCTCATATGACAGATGCCAGTCACATCACACACACACAAATGAGCACACACAACTTATAGGCACTAAATTTCATTTAAAATTTCTATATTTAGTCATTCACTAAACTATTCAACAAATATTTACTTCTACTGCCTGCCCAGCAATGTGCTAGCCACAAAGAGCCACAAAAGGCAAAGCAAACAACAATATCCAAGGTTTGTCCTCTTGGAATTTAAGTTTCAGTGAACTTGAACAAATAAACTGAAGACGAGGTAATGGCTGGTGACAAGTAAGTACATGGTGGTGTGCGAATGCATCCAAAGCTCTTGCCCTAATATATATGTTACTAAGTGGGTCCCATGGGCCCATATCTCAGTGCTTTGGCTTTTGTAGGTAAGAGTTAAAACCAACATTAAAGACTAGCAGTCTCTTTGGACTTAGCTGTCTGCAGTGAATGAGAGTCAGAAGTGATATCTGTCACTGCAGATGACACTGGCTGTCAGGAACAATTGCATCTTTAAAAAAGGACGAAGAAAATTCCCCTTCATGCTCCCAAGTAAGTGTGCCAGGTGTAATTGTTATGCAAGAGGGGACTTTTCCAGTCAACAGTGAAAGCACAGCTCAGGACAGACTGGAAAGCAGCAACTCCATCTATCAGGTGGCTGGCAAGCCTCCCTTTTGGAAGTAAGTATACTCTTCCCCAGTAAGGGAATGAGCTTTCTTCATATCCAGTAGTGCACATATCTTTCTAAAGAAAAGGTATATATGGAGAATTTTATTGTTTTGCCTGATTACAATTAATTCATCCACTCCTGTCTGTAGTAAAAGTACTCTAGTTGTCTCTAGGAACTCACTCTTCCCTATACCTGACTAATGGGTTGAGAAATTGAGGCATACTACACGCCTAGCCAATGTGTTCAATCAAAGCTAACCCCAATACTTAACTCTGAAAAAGCAAGAAATGAAGCATTTCAGTTCTGAACTTGAAACTAAATAAAGGACTGAATCTACTTGCAGCAATCTTGTCACCCCATTAGGAGAGCCCATCTAAGAGCAGAGCCGACAGAGAACAAAGAGCAGCCCAGGAAAGTAGAGAGATACCCTGGATCCCAAGGAAAAAATCCAACTTGGAGCTCATACTGACTAAAGCAGAACCAATCTTTAAAACACATTTGTATTGAAATTTTTGTCACTTGAATTTGAAAAATTATAATGGACACAGATGGTCCATATTTAATTACTACTAGGGACAAGTACTTTGGGTTACAGGAGGATTTGAATTATTTTATCTATCCTCTTTCTACACCAATAATCAATTATGAGACAGTTGATTTTGTACCCAGAGGTGTATGAACCCACAGCCCAGATATGTAAACCACTCTTTCACATTTGACCTCCTATTAAGTAACTTTGTTAGTTACCCTACCCGTGGATATTTGAATTTTAAAAGATGACACTTGGTTAAGAATTACATATCCTAAAGGGACACATTCTTTTAGCAATATTTATCAAGTGATTGAAATATCCCTTCCTTCTCTACTCCTTACTGTTTATCACTAAAATGAAATATATCTGAAAAATCTTAAGATAAATATAAAAGTTTTCTAGATCATACTACAGTCAGAACTTCCAGTCCACCCTCTTACTTCTAATCAAGTATTTAGCTTCTAGTTTAATGGGGATACTAAATCTTATGGTGATAGGTATTTCCGAAAAAGAGACAGGAGCTTGTAGATGTCTCTGATGGTACTCTGGCCTGGCTGGAGTCATCTATCCCTAAACCATAGCCAAGAAACCAATCAATCAGAGCCTTCTGATTGTTGACAATGGGTATGGCATGCCATATTGTCTAAACAAACAGGCTTTGAAGTTAAATAGTCCTCAGCTCAAATACCAGCACAAAAACTAGTAATAATGGAACCTTAGACAAGTTACTTGACCTTCCCAAGCATCAATGTCCTCATCAGTAAGTGGGCATAATCATAGTGCCTATCATATAGGGCTGTTGGGAAAATTAAAGAGCTTAGGAACAAAAGAAGAACTTAATCAACTTTGACCCTCATTAAAATATACACAAATTATACTTAAAGCCTTTGAGGAGTCCCAATTCACCAAGGTCACAATTTCACTGTATTTTATTTTGAAGAAGAAATAGGAAGGCTCTGTGAACCCACTTTCCACAGCCCATTTGCTGTAAATAAATCTGAGACAGAAACTTCTCTGAGCTCAGAGTTCACTGTCTCTGCATTGGAGCAGCTCACCAGCAGTGCCTCTTATTGGCAGGAAAAGCTGGGCTCTTCCCATGTGTGGATGCTCATGGTATAAAAAATAAAAATACATGATTTAAAAAAATAGCGGCATGCATACACATAATTGTTTGCATTAACAATTCACAGTGTGTTTCAGGCAATGTGGCCCAGGAATGGGGTACTAGCACCTGCTGAAAGATGAGCTCTTCTTTCAGTCTTGTCACTGTACTTCCACTGTATGATAACCTTATTTGCACATAATCTTAAATGTCTAAATTTTAGGGCCTTCACAAATGTAAAACCCAGTCATAATGACTTCCCCATACCCCCAAGCCTTACTTTTCCTACCCACCCATACAACCAGAAATTAAATTTATCAGTAAAGAAAAATTATTGTAACATCAATAATCAACCATTTATTAGTCAACTATATAAAGCCATACATCATATTTTTTCCCTTGCCTTTTAAAATGTTATATGGTGTTTAACATATACATAACATGGATATATAATATAATGCAAAGAGAACTGTGTATTCATTTCCAGTAGTAAGAAATAAAACATTACTAATACAATTTAAGAGTCATTACATTTTTTCAAACAGGTCTACTTGAATTGTAGAGGAACAGAAGGCACATTATGGTGGGCATTTCATTCATTCACCCATAATTACATAATCCATAGAGAGCACATCTAATACAAAGGCAACAAGGTTTTGTCTACCACTTCTGAGGCTAGAAACCTTCCTGCCACCACAAATTACACCTTTATCTCCAGATCTCCCTCTCTTCCCTGAGGCTAAAGCCTTAATCACAGCCTGAGCCTCCTTCCTCCCACACTATAGAAACTGCTGCCTGAGAGCTGCACTGTAAAGTATTGATCCAAGGGCAGTCTCTCAAGCCAAGGCAGAATCCTGTGGGACCTGGCTGAAAATGGCAAATCATCAAAGTAAAGGACTGAACAAGAATTTAGGTTCCATCCAAATCTGAGCTTCTGTCCATAAATCCCTTAAGTCCCCTTCACACTTTTCAAAAAGCCCAATGTGTTGGCTGTAAAATCATCTTTGACATGGGAGATTAAATCTTAGGGCTGGATCAGACATGATTTTCCTCTCTGGCTTCCAGGAAAGGATGTAAGTCATTAGGTATTGAAGTTGACAACTCTTTAGTCACACTCAAGCTTTTATCTCAGCTGAAGAATGAAAAAAATGCATACAGACCTAGGGTTCAGGGTGAGTGTTTAAATTAGCATAAAGGTAGTGTTGTTTGAGATGCCACCATTGTCTTTAGGTCCTGGTGGGTGGCCCCTTATATACTGGGAACATACTAAGTACACCTTACTCTATGCTATCTGATATATCAAAAGAAATGAAAAGTTTGGATATATTTATGTTTATATTTTCAGTCTATTTGGTTGGCATTTGAAAGTGTGCAGTATCTGTGAAATCACTTTATAAACTCACCATCTATGTGCTTGGGATTTTCACTATTATCAAAGCAGTTTTTATGCACTTCTGGATCTTTCAAGGTAAATGTCCTGTAACCAACAGAAAGTAGGTGGGTTGTCAGATTTTCCAGACCTGGGGAAGCCAGTAAAGCCTAAATCTATCTTCTCAGTTATAAATTTCCACAAAGGCAACCTCAAATACAATTATTAAGCATAGTTATGTGTTGCTGAAGGTTCCTACAGGCAACATACACTGCTACAAGAGATTGTAAATCAACTTCTGTGATTTGTCTGCTAATTAGTTTCTTTTTAGTAAATATCTTTTTTTTTTTGTAAAGGTATTTAAGGTGATCATTCCTTATTAGCATCCAGTCTCTTCAGTTTGACATTTGTTCATTTAACATGTATTAAGTCCCTGTCATTAGTGCTAGGCCCTGTAGAGGATACAGCTGTGTAAAAGACATATAAGTTACATTCTAAACCAAGGATGCAAATGCCTATAATTCGAAAAAGGATGACCTGAATTCTATTAGAAACTCAAAATGAATAGATAGATCATGCACGTGAGGAATTTGGAAATAATAGTGTTTGTTCATATGACATAGACTTCAAGGGTGGGTAAGGTATTGACACACAATGATGAAAGAGAAAGATGTTTACAATCAGAATGGAGAAATAGTGTTGGAGAAAATGGGGTTCTCCAGGCAAAAAAATGAAACCAGACCACTATCTTATATCATACACAAAAATTAACTCAAAATGGATTAAAGACTTAGACATAAGACCTGAACCTATAAAACACATAGAAGAAAACACAGGCAGTATTGTCTAGAAGTAGGTTTCATTGATGTTTTTGTGGATTTGACTCCAACAGCAAGGGAAACAAAAGCAAAAACAAACAAACAAGACTATATCAAATTATAAAGTTTTGCACAGCAAAGGAAACTATCAACAAAACAAAAGCAACCTGCTCAATGGAAAAAATAATTGCCAATCATTCACCTGATAAGGGATTAATATCCAAATTATATAAAGAATTCATACATCTCAACAACAAAAAAACGACCTGATCAAAAAGTGGACAGGGAATCTGTAAAGACATTTTTCAAAGAAAACATACAGGTGGCTAACAGGAACACTAAAAGATGGTTAATATCACTAATAATGAGAGAAATGCAAATTAAAACCATAATGGCATATCACCTCATACCTGTTAGAATGGCTATCATCAACAAGATGAGAAATGACCGCTGTGGAAGAGGATGTGGAGAAAAAGAACCTTTGTACACTGCTGGTGGGAATGTAAATAAGACAGCAGCTCTAGAAAATAGTATGATGGTTTCTTAAAAGATGAAGAATAGAATTACTGTATGATCCAGTTATTTCAATTCTGGGTATTTATCCAAAAAATACAAATATGCTAATTTAAAAAGATACATGCATCCCCATGTTCACTGTAGCATTATTTACAATAGCCAAGAAATGGAAACAGTCTAAATGTTTATTAACAGATGAATAGATAAAGAAGATGTGTCATTCATGTAAACACACACACACATACACACACACACTCTACACAGCCATAAAAAAGGTGAAATCTTGCCATTTGCAACAACATGGATGGACGTTGAGGGTATTATGCTAAGTGAAAAAAATCCCAGATAGAAAAAGAAAAGTATCATATGATTTCATTCTTATGTGGAATATAAAAACAAAAACAAAACTAACAAAACAGATTGGTGGTTTGTAGAGAAGAGGATAAAGGGAGATTGAAATAGATAAAGGGGCCCAATTGTATAGAGACAGACAGCAACCTAATTTCTGATGGTAAGCATGATGTAGTACATATAGATGTTGATTTATATAATACTTGAAACTTATATAATGTTATAAACCAATGTTACCTTGATAGAAATTAAATTAATAAATAAAAGTGAATTAGATTTGGGGAAAAGGTAATGAACAACATGAGCAAGATGCAGAACTTAAAGTCTGATATACTTTTAGGAAAAAGCAAGTAATCTATTTTAATTATTTCACAGAATATCTACTAAGAAGAAATGAAAAATGATGACAACAGCAGGAAAACAACAGTAATTGAATAAATATGACAGTGACCACAATAGCTAACATTATTAATTTGGGTATTGTTCTAAGTTGTTTTTGTTTAATAATCAGAGAATATGAGCAAATAAGCATATGCATACACCTGTAGATACAGCCTTTTTTGATGTCAGTTTGCTAATATGGATCAATAGACCTAGTTGGTTCACATACTGGCTCCCACATCTGGAGGGTGAAGAGACTGAAGAAAATGGCAGACCAGTCCAGATTGGTAGGTGGCAGTTTTAACAAGCAGGGGAGCAAATGAGGCTTGTCTTGGGCAGCTGCAAGATGAGTAGATCTGTGCACCCTCCTGCTAGAATCTTAAAAGTTTATATGGTGGCCTTAACTGGGTTTGGTCACAGATACCATCCAGATGGTCTCAGCTATGTCTTACTCTGTTAAGGCTATGTCAAACAGCTCCCACTGTAGAAATGGTAGGCAGAGGGTACCAAGAACAGGGGAGGGAGTGAGTAGCCTCCAATTGCCTGGGACTAGCTGTTAGGTCAACTGGGAGTCACACCCTCTCAATGACTTCTTCCAATATACCTGAAAAAACAAACAAACAAATGATCACATACATTTAGACCCACAAGTTCCACATAAAAAATTTACTCTAAGGGAATAGTCACACAAGTGCAGAGAGATATAGGTACAAGAATGTTCACTGTGAGCACTGTTTAAAAAATCAAAGATTTGGAATCATAATTGCCCAACCATAGGCAACTGAATAAATAAATATTGCAATATTATCCAGGCAATAAAAATTATAACCTATATACATTGAACTTCAAAGAACTTTCAAAATACATGATAGGGTGAAATAGAAAATCTGTTGATTAATTTGTATAGCATAATCCCAACTTGTGCAACACATATATTTCCTTTTGTATATTAGAAAAAAGCCTGGATGTAAATAAAATTTCTGAAACAAATATATGAGGTCTGTCCAGAAAAAGTCCAACCATTGTTAATGTATAGAGAATAGTTTGAATGACATTGGTGTAATCTGGTAGCCAAGGAGAAGGGACTGGAATGTGCATGCATGAACAATCATGACTTCACTGTACTAGTCAGTGAGGGTGGAAGATGCCATTGAGTGAGAATGTGTACTGTGTGGTTATCCCATTCAAAATGAGTGAGTAGAGCAAAAAATCTGCATCAAATTTTGTGTTAAGTGTGAACATTCCTCCATGGAAACTATTCAGTTGATTCAGAAGGCCTCAGCTATGAGCAAATGGTGACTGGTAGCTTCATCACAACAATGTGCTTGCTTATGCATCATATCTTGTGCAGAGTTTTGGTGAAACATCAAATCACCTAGGTGACTCAATGACCCTATAGCCCAGATTTAACACATTGCAACTTCTGGCTTTTCCCAAAACTCAAATCAACTTTGAAAGAGAAGACTTCAGACTGTTGATGAGATTCAGGAAAATACAATGGGGCAGCTGATGGTAATTGGGAGAACTGTGTGAAGTCCCAAGGTGCCTACTTTGAAGAGGACTGGGACATCATTGTCCTATGTACAATTTTTTTTGTATCTTGTAACTTCTTCAATAAATGTCTCTATGTTTCATACTATATGGCTGGACACTTTCTGAATAGATCTTTGTACATGGATATTTTGCATAAGTTGGATATTTTATTTTTTTGTATCATAATCAGACATTATTTTGTAAGTATATCATAAAGAGTTAATGTATGAATACAATAATAATACAAAAAATGAAATTACACTTTTTAGGCAGATAAATCCCACTCCACATTTCCCTGGAATCACTGGTAACTTATATAAATGATCTTAATGCCTCAGTGGAGTTTTGGATCTCTATCACAAGGGACAAAGCAGCTTTCATTCCTTTAAATGGAGTAGGAAATCTGAATCCGCAAATCAGGTTAACTACATCCTTTTACATTCTTACAACTGTGAATTCTATGTGTATATGGCACAAATATTAGATGAGGAAGAAATAGTCACAAATAATCTTGATGGAATCTGAGAACTGTAAAGGGTTTTGAAGGATGATATATGAACCAAAAGACTCTCAGATTAGGGAGAAAACTGGAAACCACAGCAGATAAAACATTGAAGGATCTAAGGATACTCATTGTTTTAAATGGGTTATTTTTATTTCATTCTTACCACAATTCAATGAACTAGGTACTATTATGCTAATCCTATAGGTGAAGAAACTGTAGCTCAGATTATATAACTGTCCAAAGGTTACCCAGTAGGAAGAAGTTGGAGCTTACATACAAAGAGAGCCTGTCTATATCACGAAGAAATGATTTGCAGCTAACCATAGGGAAGAACAATGTGGATGGGTCTCCATTGTATATATTGAGTTCCACATCTTTGAAGGTAATCAAATACAGCTTATATTCCAATTAGGCAGTGATTCAGAAAAGACTATATCACCACTGGTGGTTGCATCATTTGAACATACCCTTCCTTACCCTGAGAATACTGTCATCTTTATTTTTTGTCAAAAATAAAAGTAGGTCTCCTTCTAATATTAAAAAAATTCAGAACCCCTCTTAGGAGCCTGAAATTCTAAGAATTAACAAAGGAACATTTTCCATGTGTTTCTCCCTTTTCCTGGCTCCTATAATAATGTTCTTTTTACCTTTTTATTCTCCCTTCTTTTCCCTTGTCCAAATCACCTTATTCCATACCTGCTGCCCTTCCTCTCCTCTTCCCACTGCTCTGTCTCATGCTCTATAGGAGACACAACCTGGGATGATTTTATTTTCCCCTTTTGAGCATTCTTTTTAAGTACTTTCAGTCAATACCTAGTAGCAAGCATGCAGGAAACAGCATACAATGGGAGAAAAAAATGTCATAAAATACTGTTAGAACAGTGTTCAGAACTCCTTTGTTCATGAATCTCAAAGCCAAGTTGTGTTATTTTCTCCCAGCCAATGTCCTGGAAGCCATCCTTGCAACATTAGAGCCAGAATAGTGATCAAGGCTGGCTGTGATCTACAATTACAAAAGACAAAGGGGTAACTGGAACCAATAGGAAGCACAGTGACATGTAACCTCTCATATCTTCTCCCCAGAAACAAGAGTTTGGGGGGGTGTCCTTGATTCATTCATGTATGTAACAGACTCTCTGCCAATGAAACAAAGATAAGACTCAGAAGAACAAAGCTGAACAGAGACGTTGCCAGAGAAAAAATGGCTTCCAGTAAAAAATTCATACATAAATAAATCTCACAGAAAAGCCAATTTTTTTCACAGAAATAATTAACATTGTGGCCACTATCAGACACAGACATAACATGAATTCATTCAATCTTTCCAACTCTCTGAGGAAAATCTTATGAATTCTCATTTACAGATGAATTAAATGAGATTCAAAGAGGCTAAAAAAATAAACATCCACAAGGTCACAAGCCCACAATGAAAGAGCCTGTCAGAATCTTTTTCCAAATTCTAAAATAAAGAAGAATGTGTCTCTATACTGTACAGAAATTTATTTTTTTAACCACTTCTGAGAAGTAAATTCCAACAATAATTTCCCTAGTTTGATATCTTGAGGAAGCAGAAAGGCAAGATGAGAAATAAGGACAGGATGGCAGTCAAAGAAAAAGAGAAGAGAGCATGAACCATCCCTGGGTTTCCTTTCCCCAACCCCACCTCCAGCACATTCAGACACACATGTACACGCTGGCACACACCATGCTCATAACCTCTCCTGCTCATGGCATTTTTTCTCTTCCTGGAATACCCATCCTATATACTTCCATCTTGTTAATGCAGACAAATCCAGATTGCAGCTTGGATTTTAATCTAATTTATATTTAGATTATTCTTGACTGTTTAAGTTCATAATGCCACTATTTTCTGAACCAAAGTTCTAATAGAGCCTATGGAATCCTACCATTCAAAGGACCTTGAACTTATACACAGACATAGCTTGTCTTAACAACTCAATCTGAATAAACATGGTTTCCATGTTGTTAATTACTTCCTGTTTTATAGCATCCCTGGGCACAAAGTCTTTTAAAGAAATCTTTATTGAAATATATGCTTGAGAACAGTTGGAAAAAATTGATAGCGGAACATGGGTGGAAGCCAGGTGGCAATTCAATATGGTCGGCCAAGACATACCATTTACACGGTCTAGTCTCAGTTATATTCAATCAAAGCCATCTCCAGGAGACACTTAATGACTGATAGAGTCTCCACTGTGGAGGAAACTTGACTGAAATTAGGAATGGGAAACAGTACACTGCTGATGTCATTGCTGAACTGTGTCAGATACAGCCTTTTAAACCATAATGAGGACTGAAGCCTTAGCAAATGAGGTACAGCAAGTAAAAAGGCGAGGCTGGTTGCACCTGGTTAGCATTTCTTGCCAGGCTTTTTGTTTTTGTTTTTAAGTAACCCAGAGTATTTTGAACTTGGAGGAATTTGTATTTGGGATTGTGGAGAAAATATTGATGGCCTGGTCCATAGGGAATGATGGACTGGATACAGTGTTAAAGTACTGAAATAATACTTTCTCAATATTTTTGTGCTAATCACAATGTAATGGCTACTGATATGATACTTTTAAGCTTAATTAGCATTACTAGTATTCTTTCTGTAACTTCTTCAAGTTTAGACAACCAAGAAAATAATAAATCAAGCACTGATTTGTAGCACTTGCCAGTTTCTGTGACATACATACTTCCACTGTGACCTACCTTAGGCTACCAACAGGCATCACTGAAGGTGGAGTTGGGAAGAGGGACACCAGAATCCACAAGGACAATGAACATGTGCAGTAAAGTTATTAGGAAACTAAGTTTTGAATACTTATCATCTTTGTTTTAATACAATTTATTTAATTTTAAGGTTTTAAAATTTAAATTTTAATAAGGGCTATGTTCAACAACCAGCTTGAAAATTTTTGAAATTCATAATTAGCTCTTGCAAGCCAGTGGAAGCTGACTTCAGCATACCAACTATTCTGTTGTGCACTAGTTACTTTCTATCTCATTATGTGGAGATAATTTAATCACAGCATTTATCAAAATCTGATAGTATAGTATTTATTGTGTACACTATTATCAGTTTCTCGCATATCTATAGAACAGACACTCATGAGAATAGCAACCTTATTGATTTTCATTGTATTGTACATTCCCAGCACCAGGAACAGCCCTGGCACCATAGTACATGCTGAATTAATACCTCCCAGAGGCTAAGTGAACACAGAATATTTAATACCTTTCAGTTAGTAAGAAGACAAACCAATAGAACCTGGTCTAAGGAAACAGCAGGGATTTCAAGTGAAGAAATTTGTAAGGCAAAAAAATATTGAAGATAATCAATCTCAGCTGAAATTAAGAACATTTCTTTATTATAATTAACATACACCCGGCCCCTACCCTGCCCACAGCTAGGGACTCTTTCTGACCACACTTCCTCATTTAAAGATGGAGCTTATTTTAAAAAGACTGATCCTCAAAATGTGTATTTCCATAAGAGACTGACTCAGGAGGCTTGTGACCATATTTTTTAACAAGAACCTTAGATGACTCTGATTCTGGTAATTCAAGCATCCCTTTTTGAGAAGCACAGTTAACTCATGCAGTATCCTTAACTCTGGCTGAGCATAAGTATTAACGGGGCTGGGAGGTGGGGGTAAGGAGGGTATTAACAGATACACCTGACCATGGCACAGTGTGATGGTCCTGGAGACAATTGTTCAAATACTCTCTATTCCCCTAAAGGGAAATCAAATGGGTTTTTGATAATACAGTTTACAAAATGATTTTTTTTTAAAGGCAAGGGTATGAGAAACACAAGATTTGGGATAGTGGTTGCTCTTGGAGGTGAGGAAGACAAACTGGCATCAGAAAGAGGGCTTCAGGACCACCAAAGATATGACAACGTTCCACTTTCTTAAGATACGTATGTAAATAGAGATTTATTGTGTGTTTATATATACATACACAGAAATACATACATAATATATAATTTTAAAAAGTTTTTATTTTGAGATAATTCACATAGAGTTATAAGAAATAATACAGAGATCCTATATATCCTTCTATAATTTTCCCGTGATGAGAAAGTAACATCTTATATAACTATAGTAGAATATCACAACCAAGAAAATCTTGGAACAGTCTGTAGACCTGATTTAAATCTCACCAGTCTTTCATAAACTTTTACACATATCTGCATATGTTTACTTCTAAGAAATTTTGTCATAAATGTAGATTCCTATATCTACTACACAGTCAGGATAGAGAAGAATTTCTTCATAAAGGTCCCTCATGCTATGCTTTTATAGCCAAAGCCACCCCTTCCTCCATTTCTAATCTCTACAACCACTAATATGTTCACCATCTCCATTATTGTGTCATTTTAGGAATGTTATATATGTGGAATCATACATATATATAACCTTTTTGAGACTGGTTTTTATTTATTTTTTAAATATATTTTATTGATTTTGTTATTACAATTATCCCATTTTTTTTCTTCCCCTTATCTCCCGCTATCCTCCAACCTCCTCCAACCAGCATCTCCCCTCCTCTCTTAGTTAATGTCCATGGGTCATACATATGAGTTCTTTGGGTTCTCCATATCCTATACTATCCTTAACTTCAACCTGTCTATTTTGTACCTGCCAATTATGCTTCTTACTCCATGTACCTTTTGCCCCATTCTCCCTTTTCCCTCTCCCCTCTTATCTCCATTTCTGTGATTCTCTTCCTGTTCTAGTTGTTTGCATAGTTTGCTTTTGTTTTTGTTTTTTAGGTTCGGTTGTTGACAGTTGTGAGTTTGTCATCATTTTACTGTTCATAGTTTTGATCTTCTTCTTCTTAGATAAGTCCCTTTAACATTTCATATAATAATGGTTTGGTGATGATGAACTCCTTTAACTTGACCATATCTGGGAAGCACTTTATCTGCCCTTCCATTCTAAATGATAGCTTTGCTGGAGAGAGTCATCTTGGGTGTAGGTCCTTGCTTTTCACGACTTTGAATACTTCTTTCTAGCCCCTTCTTGCCTGTAAGGTTTCCTTTGAGAAACCAGCTGATAGTCTTATGGGGACTCCTTTGTAGGTAACTCTCTCCTCTTCTCTTGCTGCTTTTAAGAATATCTCATCTTTAATCTTGGCTAATGTAATTAGGACGTGCATTGGTGTGTGCTCCCTTGGCTCCGACTTCTTAGGGACTCTCTGAGCCTCCTGGATCACCTGGAAGTCTATTTCCTCCACCAGAATAGGGAAACTCTCCTTCATTATTTGTTCAAATATGTTTTCAGTTTTTTGCTCTTCCACTTCTCCTTCTGGTACCCCTATGATTTGGGTATTGGAACATTTAAAGCTGTACTGTAGGTTCCTAAGCCTCTCCTCATGTTTTTAAATTCTTGTTTCTCCATTCTGTTCTGGTTGAATGTTTATTTCTTCCTTCCATTCAAAATTGCTGATTTGAGTCTTGGTTTCCTGCCCTTCACTGTTGGTTCCCTGTATATTTTTCTTTCTCTTACTTTGCATAGCCTTCACTTCTTCCTCTATTTTGCATCCATACTCAATCATTTCTGTGAGCATTTTAATTACCAGTATTTTGAACTTTGCATCTGATATGTTGGCTCTCTCCTTGTCTCATGGTTCTTTTTCTGGAGTTTTGATCTATTCTTTCATTTGGGTCATATTTCTCTGTCTCAGTGCATCTGTTATGTTGTAAGGGACAGAGCCTTAGGTACTCACCAGAGCTGGGCAACCCACATTGATGCATTGTGGCATTGTATGTCGGGGAGGAGTCCAAGATGAAACAATGCTGCTTACTTGTCTCTCACCCCACTTTCAGTCATTTCCCCTGCTACCCAGAAGCAAAGTGAGCCCTCCTAGTGCTGATTCCCTGGTGGGTGGGTTTGTGTACATTTTAAGGTGCTGCGGGTGTCTCCAGAGAACTCTCCTGTGAGGCTGGAAGTTTCTTCTGCCACAGCAATCCCCACAGGTTTCTACAGCTAGAGGTTTTGAGGCTTTAGTTTCCTGCACTGGAACACTGGGTTGCATGGTATGTCTTGATCCCCAGTTGTTCTTTCCAGCTTATTGGCACATGACTGTGGGACCACCTGGTCCATCAGCCACTCTCTGGCCTACACAGTTCTCCAGCAGCCACCTTGCCTCACATCCTCTCTGCCCCAGCTTCCTGCCATCTCTGCCCCTCCTACAGGTCCAGATGAATGTTTCTTAACTCCTTGGTTGTCAGACTTCATTCCAGTTCGATTTTCTGGCAGTTATGGTTGTTTTTTCTTTTTAAATTTGTTGTTGTCCTTCTTTTGGTTGTGTGAGGAAGCAAAGCCTATCTACCTATGCCTCCATCTTTGCAGGAAGTCAAGACTGGCTTTCAAAACTCAACAACTTTAAAGATGCCTTCAGTTGTTGTGCATAACAACAGTCAATTCCTTTTTATTGATGACAGTAGTTTATACATAAATTTTTAAATTGTGCCATTATAAAAAAGGAGCATTAGATGATAGAGTTAAAAGGTTGAGTGAAAACAATGACAAAGAAGATTTTCACTTAAATCACTCATTGGGAAGCAAGAAAAAGAAAGGTATAACTGGCTACCTGAGGATGCATGGACTAAGAAGAACTCAGGAGTCCAACTTTGAGATGTTGACTCCTGTTAATGTATGAGTATATTAATACTACCAAGGATATTTTACCACCACGATGAAGAAAACACAGATGTTTCAAAGAAAATAAAAGATATTGTTGATCTTACTGAGTTCACTCTCTGGAAAGTATTCTGGTCGGGTGGGCTGGTAAAATATGTAAAGTAGTGATTCTAATACAATTTGCCCAAATTGAAAAGATTTTTAAGCAAGGGGTCAAAAGTTTTCTGGGGCTTCTATCATCCCATCATCTTTGTTCATTCATTCATGTAAGAATTCATCCATTCATTCATTCAACAAACATGTTTTACATGCCAACTATATTCCAGCACTCAGATCTAGTTCCTCTATGAAGTATCAAATCAGGTAATAAAAGGAAAAAGACCAAGAGTTTGAATTTTCTCTCACCAAGTCATATGCTCTTTTACCAACCCCAATATTTCTCTCCAGTTCGCAGATGAGAAACTGAAGCACAAAGAAGGAAACAATTTATCCACAGATATCAATTGGAAGTCATGATCCATTGAAAATACCAATGTAATACAATCATGTGACACTTATCAATGGGGATATGTTCTGGAATATTCGTCATTTAGATTTCATTGTGTGACTATCGTAGAGGCACTTGTGTAAATCTAGATGGTACAGCCTACAACACACCTAGGCTATATGGTACAGCCTATTTCTTCTAGGCACAAACCTGTGCAGCATGTTACTGTACAAAACAATAAGAGATTAAATCAAGCACAAGAGAAAATGATGCAATCACGAGACACAGTAAACATGAGATACTTGAGGCTGCTGCCAGCATAACACAGTATACTGATTTACAACAAACTTTTTTTTACAAGTAGAAAGAAATACTCTAAAATAATGATAAAAAGTAAAGAATAGTAAATACATAAGCCAGTACATGGTCATTTACTTCCACCATCTAGTATTGACACAGGGAAATCTGACCTGATTGCTGGACAAAGAAGGGGCTAAGTGAGGGAGGGGTTATAGGAAACATCAGAGGTGGTGGGACCAAAGCCATGTGTTGCTGGCATGGTACATAATAGACTTTCCTACCCCCGGGCTGAGGCAGCACAGGAGAGACTGCGTTCCTCAGGTAAACAAACTAGTGTGGCAGCAGTGCATTTCCGCAGCAACTGAGCTAGCATAGCAAATGATAGATAACAGATTCCCCACCCCGGGTTGAGATGCAGCAGGAGGGCACTTTGCACAGTCTGCTCAAAGATGGTGAGGGTGGTTGATGGAGAAAAAACTCTCCTACTCCTTTCTGGAACATGGCAGCAAGGAGAGGTACAAACCTGTCAGAAGGATGGATTGGCTAGGGAAGCTGGATGCTTGCAGAGTGCATGGACTTTTAGGCCCAGAATTTTAAATGGAGAGAGGACAGAGTCTTGGCCCTTCTCCTTCCCCTCACTGACCCTGTCAGGGGCTGGACTGTTTGTGGACCAGCAGGCCCTGGAAACCGCATGATCTGGCAGTGGCTCTGGGCCCCAGGCATAGGGAATGGTGACAACATTTTGGATGCATAAGCTAAGTGCATACAGACTTCAAAAAGATGCCTGAAGCCAGACTGCGCTCAGGAACAAGCTAAGTCACTTGGGTTGTGCTTTAGCCACCTGCAATTCCCAAAAAACAGTATTTTACTATTTTCTAATTTTTTAAAATCATGTTTATTCCATTGCAGTTGTCTCAATTTTTCCCCCTTTGCCCTCCTCGACCCATTTCACCCTGTACTGCTCTCCCACAGTCAGTTCCCACTCTGTTGTCCATCTCCATGGGTCATTCATACATGTTCTTTGTTCAGTCCATTCTCCTTTCCACCATTGTCCTCCTTCCCCTTCCCCTCTCGTCACTTTCAGTCTGCTCCATGTTTCCATGCCTGAGGTTTATTTTGTTCGTTAGTTTATTTTGTTGAATAGATTCTACTTAAAGATGAGATCATGTGGTATTTGTCTTTCACTGACTGGCTTATTTCACTTAGCAGAATATTCTCTAGTTCCATCGATGTTGTCACAAAAGGTAGGAGTTCCTTCTTTCTTTTTCCCTTTTTTTAAATGCAGATTGATGGTATTTATTTATTTATTCTTAGTGTCAAAATCTATTATAAAATATTAAAAGATTTAAATCCACTATGAAATCTCAGCAATTAAAACAACATGACACGAGCACAGAAATAATCAACTAGGTTAATGAAATAAAATGAGCATTCTAGAAACATATGTATATATCTGCTAACAATGCAATATATGGTTAGACTGATATTTCAAATCCATGGGCAAAATAAGGCTTATTCCACAAATAAGGTGCATGGACCATAATTACTTGAAATAAAACAAATACAGATCCCTATTTCTCGCATTATACAAAAATATTCAGGTGAGTTAAAAATCAATACGTAAAATCTAAGGATTTTTTGGAGAAAATACAAAATGATAATTTTCTTACCCTAAAGTAAAATATTGAAATGCAGAAGCTATAAAGTAAAATGTTGACAATATGACTATATTAAAAATTTAAGACTATATAGTAATATACATATAAAAAAGTTAAAGGACAAGTAATAGAATAGGAAAGTATTTACAACACATCTACAAAAGGGATAATAGTTGTTTTCTTTTAGGGAAAAAATTCTACAAACATTAAATCAAAAAATGAATAAAGAGTACCAAAGAGTCATTTACCTTTTTGAAAATAGAAGTAGGCAAGAAATATATAAAAACAGGTTTAGTTTCAACAAATAATAAAGTAACAATTAAAATAACACCTAATCTGTAATAATCAGATTAATAAATATTAAAAAATTGGTAATATCAAGTATTGGTGACTGTCAAACAAACTGGGTACATAGACTATTTTTCTTCATCTTCTTAATTCAGTCCCTTTAGCATATCTTGCAATGCTGGTTTGGCGGAGGTGTATTCTTTTAGCTTTCTTTTGTCTGGGAAACTCCTTACTTCACCTTCCATTTTTATTGAGAGCCTTGCTGGGTAGAGTAGTCTTGACTGCAGGTCTTTGTTTTTCATTCCTTGGAATATTTCTTGCCATTCTCTTCTGCTCCATAGTGTTTCTGTTGAGAAGTCAGTTGCTAGCTGTACCGGGGCTCCCTTATATGTTACTACCTGTTTTTCCCTTGCTGCCTTTAAGATTCTCTGTTTGTCTTTGATATTTACCATTTTAATGATGATGTGTCTTGGAGTGGGCCTCATTGGCTTCCTCTTGAATGAGACCTTCTGTGCTTCCTGGTCTTGGGTGACTTTTTCTCTCCTCCGGTTAGGGAAGTTTTCCATCGTTACTTTTTCAAACAGGTTCTCTATTCCTTGCTCCTCTTCTTCTCTTTCTGGTATCCCTATTATACAGATATTATTACATTTCAGGTTGTCCTGCATTTCCCTCAATACCTCTTCATTCTTTTTGACTCTTTTTTCATTTTCTTCCTCTTTCTGGGAGCTTTTCTCTACCTTATCCTTAAGCTCACTAATTCAATCCTCTGCTTAATCTAGCCTGCTTTTGACTCCTTGTACTGTGTTCTTCAATTCAGAAATTATATTCTTCATTTCTTCTTGCCTCTTGTTGCTAGTTTATGTGTCCTTTTTTTATGCTGATATGGTTTGCAGTAAGTTCCTCATAGTTTCCCTGTAGATTTTAGTAATTCTCTCTGAGCTCACTGAGCTCATTGAGCTTCCTTAGAACTTTTGTTTTGAACTCCATATCTGATAGTTTACTTGCTTCTATGTCATTGAATTCTTTTTGTAGGGATTTCTCCTTTCCCTTCTGTTGGGGGGAGGTTTCTTTGTCTTCCCATTATTTGTGAGACTTCTTTTTTGCTTCTGCTTGTTCAATTGATCTGTCTTGACTTCCTAACTTTGTGGTGTGAACTTCTATGTTAGGAGACCACTGTTTTTTTCTTTCTGGATCTGCCTCTGATGATGTCAGATATTGACCCTATCTGACTTTGGATAATCTATTTGAGACTTTGAGGAATCCACTGTCTGTGGCTCTCACCTCCAGTTGTTAATCTAGTCACTCTTCACTCAGCAGGCTGGTTTAGACACCACAGGGCAGGGCAGAGTCCTTACTGGGGTTGGGGCTATTGGTTCCTCTCATGCTGCTGCTGCTCAGGAGAGTGGTCTGCCTGAGCCAGATAGCTGCTGCTGCATGAGGGAGGAGTCAGCACCGGGATCCCACTGGTTACTCTCTCCGTTTTCTCCCCAACACCTCTGTCTCCAGTCTCTCCTCAAGTGTCCTTAGACCACTCTGCACCCCCTTTAACTAGCGATCCACTATTTGTGGCTGGCACGCTGTACTCAGCAGTCAGGCTTTAGCACCAACGGGCCAGGGACTAGACCTTCCTGGGGGCAGGGCTATTATGTCCTCTCATGCTGTTGCCACTCAGGGGAGCGGTGTGCCTGAGCCAGATGGCTGCTGCTGCATGGGGGATGTGTCAGCACCGGGATCTCACCAGGTACTTTTTCAGTTCTCTCCCCAAAGGCTCTCAGCAGTGTCTCCTCAGGCATCTCCAGCCCACTCCTCCCTCACCTTTGCCGGAGACCAGGGTAAGTGGCTACAAATAAATATTTATGCATTGGCCCTTTAAACGGCTCTTCACATCTCCAGCTGCCCATCTCTGGCAGAGAGCAACCCTGCCGCTTTTCTAAGATGGTTGTTATCTGTGTACTTTTTGGACTCTTGTGCTGTAGGCTGGAGATCCCTGATTATGGTTTAGATCCCGCTCATCTCATGGGGATCCATCTGGTCATTTCAATATCCTTCTGGTGCTGCCACCCATGGGCACCCTGCCTGCCTTCCTGAGTCTTTCCTGCACATCTTACCAGTTAGGTTGTGCTAAAGCTGATTCTTCTGTCTGTCTGAGGTTATAAGGCTCCTTTCTCGCCATTGTTCAATTGTCTGTTCCATGTGATTTCTCCACAATTTAGCGGTAACTTCAGATTGGTCCTGGGAGGAGGTCAGTGTGACTTCCACTTACTCCTCCACCATCTTGATTCATAAAGGACAGTATTTTAAATGGGAGAAGGAATTCCATGCCCAGCCTTGAAATAATCTGGCTAAGGGTGGTGGGATTTTCCTTTGGGTATTTTAGAAGGAATTAGCTCTGAAGCAGAAGCCTGCCATTCTTCCAAAATTATACCCCTTTTGAATAAAAGACTCCTTTCCTTTTTCACCAAACCTCTGTCTCTGGAATTTTGCCTCAAGTGTGGTAGCAGGCAGCCAGACCCCATGTTACTGTTCAGTAACAGTACTATGTACTGTACATAATTGTATGTGTTATGCTTTTACAAGTCTGGCAGTGCTGTAGGTTTGTTCACATCAGCATCACCGCAAACATGTCAATAATGCATTGCACTATGACATTAGGCAGCTATGAGGCTCCAGGTAATAGGAATTTTTCAGCTCCATTATAATGTTATGAAACCAGTGTTGTATATGTGGTCCATCATTGATCAAAATGCCATTATGTTGCACATTACTGTATAAAAACAATGAAAAAAATTTCCATAGAGAAGTAATTCTAGAGATGTGGTCTTTAGACCCAGGCATCAGAACTGTTAGACAAGTGTTCAAATTGAATTTCTGGAGAAGGCTGAGATAGCTTTATTTTATTACGCATCCTGGAAATTTGGGAACTGCTTCTAGAAGTTTCTGTTAACTATTCCATTGTTGGAAATCAGTTTCCTTTAAGAGTATGCAAAGAAATTAGTTCAGTTATTCTTGTATTTTAAGGAAGAAATGAACAAGCCACTGTGAACCCCTAGAGGCCTTTTTTCTCTTGCTTTTTTTCTGTGTTCTTTTTTCAGTCTCTCTTAAGAATACAAGGAGAGTGCCTCCCTTTAATCCCTTTGTTTTGGCTTTGCATCAATACATCCCCATTTCTCATTCCTTAGACATCCTGAGAAAAAATATCAGAAGCAGAAGACCAGTGATAAAAAGGAAACACCCTATCCATGTTGCTTAGGGCAAGACCTTCTCAGCTGTTTAGAGAGTAATGTGTGACACCTCTGTCAGTTGCTCACTTCTCAAATTCCTTTAGGAGTGCTTATCCAGAGTCTAAGTCTAGCCAGACTGCACACAGAAGAGGACTATTTTTTTTTAGATCACCTCTGCACCTCCGGGACACACAGCTTCCATTGTAATGGTGCTTTCTTCAAGTTGATGCAGGCAGAGATAAACAGACCAGGCTACTTGCTTCATAATTCAGTTGGTTTCAGAACACAAACCACAGAACAAGAAGACTTACCTTATTTGCACTTTCTTGATCAAAATCTCTCTCTCCAAGTCATAGACTCTTTTATCAACATCAGTATTTCTTTCTGCTTTATAGATAAAATGTTGATACCCAAAAAGGATAAGGAATTAAAACCAAGGTCTCTATAGATGGAAGTGATAGGTCATTTCAAATACTAAAGAATTAGTACAAGGAAATGTCAGCGAGAAAATAAACAAAACATGTAATGACTCTCAACACTGCCTGAGCATTAAAATTGTCAGAGGAGAGATTAAGAGCAAAACAAACACACAAAAACATAAAGACATTGGTTTTCAGGATGCAACACCAGAGATTCTTATCTGCTGGTGTGGAGTGAATCTGAGCATCAGTGTTTTTTGAAAACTACCTGGGTGATCCTGATGTAAACATTAGGTTGAGGGCCATTGGACTATACCAGTGGTTCCTAAATTTTAATGTGTTACAAAAATCACACAGAGCTTGGTTCTGTCCCTAGGGTTTCTAATTTAATACATTTGAGGTGGGGCTGGAGTTTGCATTTTCAACAAGTTACCAAGTGATGTTGTTGCTGCTGGTCTTGGGATCACACTTTGAGAACCACTGGGCTGGTTATGAATGTAATTGTTGAGAAAGGCCAACTCAGGGGTGCAGTCTTTCAACCCCCATGGGGATACATAAGAATGGACCTTGGGTCTGGGTTACTTCCTTACCAAGAGATAAAGAGCCCATATAGCCTGTGCTGACTTATGACCTTGTGTAGAATATTTTTTCTCCTTTCAGGCTCAATGAGAAACATTTGTCTCTGCTAAAAGTTTATGTGTCATATGGCACCCAGCCAACCCCACTGCTATATCTAGCTTCTGCAGGTTGGGACAACTGAGTTCCTTCCACTGTGGCAGGAAAAGAGTGCACATAGGTAAATTTCCCCGTGTTAACCACCTGGAGAGACACCCCCTTCACCACTGGTTCTTGGGGATCAACACCTACTATCAAAGCGGCTCTTGCTCTGTCTCTTCCCTAGTAGAATGTAAGTAGAATGCTGTTCTATCCAGGGCTGAACTGCATTTTTTTTCCTTGATGACTGCAGCACCAAGATGTGATGGGCAGAAGTGTTTAGATTCCCCTCAGGGATTGGTGACTGGTACATGATATTCTGCTTGACAGTAATAATACATAATGGTTAAGATTCCCAGATTAATATCTGAATTCTTCCACTTACCAGCTGGCATAAGATGGGGAAGTTTCTTATCATCTTTAGCAGTGGTTCTCAACTAGGATGGTTAACTCCCTTTTATACACTCTTGGGACACTTGGTCTTATCTGGAAACACTTTTGGTTTTCGCAGCTTTTTTGGTTGTGACAGCTTCTCACAACTTGGCATCTCATGGGTAGAGGCCAGAGATGCTGCCAAATAATTAACAATGATCAGGATATTGCCCCCCACACACACAAAAAATTATCCAGCCTCAAATGTCAATAGTACCAAGGTTGAAAAACACCGCTCTATATAACTTTAGTTTTCTCATCTATAAAATAGAGATTACTAGGTATCTGCCTCATAAAATTAGTATGAATATTAGATGAAATGTGATATACAAAGGAATTGGCACTGTACCTAGAGACTTTTAGTTATTGAAGCAAATCCCTTTTGTACATTTTCACCAAGCTATAATTTAAGTGTCAAGGATTTTGATAAGAAATATGGGGGAAACATACTTTAGTGTAGAAATTCTATCAAGTGGATGGTTTGGAGATGGGGATAAGAACACTTTGCTCCAGATACAGGCAATAGAGAATGCATTGTTATTGGGTAATTTAAAAACAATAACAAAATAGATTAAAACCAGTCTGTTTTCTATTATCATCAAGCATCAGAAATTCTAAACACTGTTATCGATCAAATACTCCTCCCCACCCCTGGGACATATCACGAACCCTCCCCTTTCCACTGGGCACAATAACTTATTGAGAAGTAGGCACTGGCCTAAGTGCTTTATATATTTACTAATATAATAATTTTAGCAACAAACTAAAGTTTGTTGTGAGGAAGGTGTTTATGTTATTCCCATTTTATACATGAGAAAGCTGAAAACCAAAGGTTGTTAATGTGCCCATGATCACACAGCAAGTAAGTGGTAGAAAGCTGAGATCTGAACCCAAAATCCATGCTCCAGAGACTATGCTCATAGTCACAAAATCAGATGGCTTTCAGTAATATGTCACTGTCATCCCACATTATAGCTAAGAAAACCTTTTGAAGAACTGTTTTTCAATTCTCTTAATGCATTAGGTATCTTTCTATCAGAAAACATAACAGCTTCAATGTTGAGTAAATTTCCCTGTAACACTAACATAGGCACAATTTAACACTAACATTGGTGATTTGTTGCGGCTCCATTCTCATAGGCCTATAGGACAGAACCATGACTCAGTTGACCAGCTATCTCTAGTAGCAAACACAGAACAGGAACCTGACTAAATGGTTGTTGACTGAATTCATATATTTTAAGTTCAGGTAAATGCTCAAAGGTCTGATTCCTACTAATGTGTTGGCTTGTTTATAGGCAGAAAGCAACATCTGCTGTACACATCCTTGGATTTTCCAGATGTTTGGGGTCACATAATGGGTTGGTTCCCTCTGGCTTTTCTTGTGCTGAATAATGGTTTCATAGGATCTAATTTCACAGATAAAAAGTAGAATCAATCATTCTATTTTAGGATTTGGTACAGAGGTATTGAAGCAGGAATTGGCAAAATGCAACTCAAGGGAGAAATAATTCAGTTTCCCGTGGAAATATTCTGCTTCTAAATTTGCTCTTAAAGACAATGCAGGGAAATCAGATGTTTGAGTCAGGCAAGATTGAAACCATTAGCTCTAAACCATCTGAATGACAAATAATGTTATAAAGGAAAGGGTAAATTTGGCATATTTACTCTTCAAAGAAGAGTTCCAATGTGCCCTCTATACACAGAGCTGTGCAGATGGTAATTAACCGCATTTTCCCATAAGGTGGAATAAACTAAGAGATTTGAAAGGGCTAACCTCTTTACCCATGGAGAGGTGGTATATGACCATTTGTCTAAACTATCAAAGAGGTGAAGAGAACCATTTAATTGTATTTTCAGATAGCAGAAATGCTAAAATTCTACTTTAATCATTTAAAAATTATTTAAAATATGTTACCAGTTTTCCTACCATCTTAAAAGCACACAGAATTTTTGTGCTGATTTGGGGCTCAAATAATGAATAGTAGTTGCAAGACTGAGTATAATAAAATAATATTCTCCAGAGTTACTAATTTTTTCCAATACTTAACACTCAATGGCTTCAGTCTGCTATTCATGTTTATCTGTCTTGGCTGTTTCTGCCAGTCACTTCCACCTGATAACTATGGGTTTCTTTCTGGTAGTCTGCCTTTTTCTCTTCTTCTTACCTGTTCAATTCAGTTGAAATCTGAGACTCCAGATAGCTAAGCTTGTTAGAACTGTTTTGAACACAAAAGTATCAGGTTCTAAGCGAAACACTGGAGGTCTCTCCTATGAGTAAGGTAAAGAACTATATATTTTTCTTTAAAAAAAGATTTTATTTACTTATTTTTAGAGAGGATAAGGGAGGGAGAAGGAGAGGGAGAGAAACATCAATGTGTGGTTGCCTTTTCTGCACCCCCTACTGGGGACATGGCCCGCAACCCAGACATGTGTCCTAGACTGGAAATTGAACTGGCAACCCTTTGGTTCACAGGCCAGCACTCAGTACAGGTGTACCAGCCATACCATCCAGGGCTTCTCTTCTTTTTTTAAAATGAATTTATTGTGGGTAACATAGTTAATAAAATTATATAAATTTTCAATGTACAATTTTATAATACATCATCTGTATACTGTATTGTGTGTTTTCCACCCCAAATCAAGTCTTTCCATCACCACTTATTCCCCCTGTACCCTCTTCTACCACCTCCGACCTCTCTTTCCCTCTGGTAACCACCATATTGTTGTCTGTATCTATGATAGTTTTTTTTTCTTTTTTCTTTTGCTTGATCCATTTACCATTTTCACCCAGCTACCCAGCCCTGCAAATCCCCTCCTCTCTGAAACATAGTCTCAATGATTATTATTTCCACTTTTTAGAGAGCTTAGGCCTTAGGATAATGTGATCAAATCAACTTCATGTTAGTATGGTTTTACTGTACCCTTAAAAAAACATTGAGGTCAAATTATTATGCCTTTGAGTCTTGTATTTGGCATCAAATTACAAATACAGAATACTCGAAGTTGTGAGGCAGATATTCTTACCCCATGTTTTCTCATAATGAAATGATGACTCAAAGGGTAACTGATTTGCTTAAAGCAGGCAAAGGGTTAGATCTAAAGCACAGGCCCTCAAACTTGGCTGTATATTAGAACACTGGAGCTGGGGACTCATTCCAGATGAATTATGTCAGCATCTCCAGATCATGTGGTCTATGTCTCAGCATTTTTAAAAAGTCATTCAAGTACCATATTTAATAGCATCAAGATATATCAAATATCAAAGAATAACTCTGAAAAAATATGTGCAAGATTATTTGCTACAGAAAACTGAAAATTACACTAGAAAACTTAAGTAAATATACCGCATACATAAGTAGGAAGAAGAGAGTATTCTAAAGTTGTGAATTCTTCAAAACTGATGCATACATGCATACAATTAAATCCTAATCAAAATTCCAGCTGATTATTTTTGGTAGAAATTGACAAGCTGATAGCCAAAATTATCATGAAATAGAAAGAGCGAAACATAACCAGACTATTGTGAAGAAGTACAGCTTATATTCATATAACAAGACCCATTATGAACCGATAATGGTTAGGCTGGCGTGGTATTGGTGCAAGGGTACATACACAGAAACATGTAACAGAAGAGAAAGTCTGTAAACAGACACATGCATGTATGATCACCTCATTTATGACAGAGGAATACTGTAGTGAGTTGGAAAAAGTAAGTAAATCTGGGTCTTCTGGATGTCCAAAAGGAAAAAACAAACAAATGTATCTTGACCCCTACTTCACACTGTGTACAAATGCCAATCCCAAATGGATTGTATTTCTAAATGAAGAACATAGAATAATGAAACTTTTAGAATAAAAAAGTAATAAAATATTTATGACCACACAGTAGGTAAGCATTTCATGAATTGACACTAAAAGTACTAACCATAAAGAAAAAAATCAAATAAATCAGACAGTATTAAAATTAAAAGCTTTTGTTCACTAAAACACAGTATGAAGGGAGTTTGAAAGCAAAGACTAGAGTGGAAGGAGATATTTACAATATGTAAATCCAACACAGACAAATATCCAAAATTTATTAAGAACTCTCACAAATCAAGAATATAAAGACAGAGAAGCTAACAAAATTGGGCAAAAGAGTAGCATAGTAACTGAAACAGTGTTTATACAAATGATCAGTAGGCATAGGAAAAGGTACCCAACTTCCTTAGTCATCAGGGAAATGTACTCTAAACCACAAAGCAGCATGACTACATTCCCACCAAAGTGGTGAGAATGACCCAGACACTCAATATCAAATAAAGATGAGGATATAAAGCAATTGGAACCCCTTCACATGACAGATGGCTTGTGCAATTGTGCAACCACTTTAGAACACTGTTGGGCAATATCTACTAAGCTGAAATACATACATTCACTATAACCTAGAAATTCCACTCACAACAGGAATATATCCCAACAAAAATGTCCCTATGTACACCAAAAGATATGTCCCAAAATGCTCACAGCAGCATTATTAAAAATGGCCTAATACAGAAAAGAAACCACTTGTTTTTGAAGAGTACAATGGATTAATTTCATATTCACACAAAGGAATACTATGAATAATGAGAATGAACACACTAACATTACACACAGTTTAGAGAAATAGCATACATAATGTTGAGTAAAAAATGCCAGTCACCAACAGTACATTGATGGTGTGGGAACTTCTCTTTGTGTGGGTTATCTTTAGGAAAAATAAAAACAAAAAGCTCTCCAGGTGATTTTTGTACATAGCTGGAGCTGAAATCCACCCATCTAGAGCTCAGGTCAGATTTCTTTCCTTCCTTCCTTCTTTCTTTCCCAGACTTGCCTATCCAAGCCTCCCTTTCCCTAACTCTCTGATTCCACTGTCAACCACTGTTCTGGGCACAGAGGATAACAGAGAAAACAAAAAACTATCATCTTTCCTTCAAGAAGCTAAATATTTTCTCAACTATTAACTTCATCTTACTTCCTGACAGCTAGTTTCCTGTTTACTTGCTGCAGTGGTTGCATGGTGAAGTTATCATTAAATATAGCTGCAAAGATGGGATTGACCTTCCTGGATAATTATGTTGCTAGTGAACATATTGGCAGCCTCGACTGCAACAGGTATTAAGTACCTTGGAGTGTACTGAGTAACATTTGACCCCCACTGTAACAGAGTGTGTTTAATAATGTGCTGAGTTACTGGCACCAGAGTACTAGAATGCATATGGTGTGTCAGTTGTATCTGGCATAAGGATCATTCTGCTCCCAGTGGATGGTCCTATTTCTAGTGAACATTGCATGCTTTCTTGAGCATAAGTTATTGTAATTTTTATGCTCTTAACCTTTCTTTTATAAATAGTGTGTGAAAATTAGACTTTCTTCCTTTTTATTATTTCTTCTGCTTCTCTCAACTCTTTTTCTCTTTCTTTCTCTCTCCTCCTTCTTTCCGTCCCTCCCTCCCTCCCTCTGAAATAAATAAGCAATGTCACTGTAGACTCCAGGTTGCATTTCCAGAACATATCCCCATGCTCATATCTTTGTCCTCAGACACTGCTGATAACCAAGGCACTGGATGACATGGAAAGTCAAAGTAAATCATCTTTATCTTTCACAACACACTCTGTCTTTCAAGAACATGGCCACTGATTATCTGACCAGGGTCATTATGCCAAGATTTGCCTTCATAAACAAACAAAAGATGAGCCTGAATCCTGCTGTTAGTTCATACTCCCTCTGACTGCTGCATCCAGAAAATCTAAATACTAGGGGGCAAAGGACCTTGAAAAGTTAGCAGTGGCTTCACTTTGGACACAAATTTCCTTTTGCCTATACCTTTTTTCTAAGCTGTTCTGATAAGAAAACATAATATTTCCAATAAAGAGGTATTTATTTCACTGTTTTTTACTTACTTTTCATGTCCCAGAATATTGCTTTCCAGGGCAGGTCTCTAACTCTTCCAAAATAGTTTAGGTCCACATATTATAATCTTTCACAGAGCCATATAATTTTCTTTTTGAGTACTCGTCCAATTGCATCTAATCAATTTTTGTGATTATTTGTCTCTTTCACTGATGTATTGCTAGCACCTTACACAATGCCTGGCTCATAGTGAATGAGTGAATGAATTAATGAGAGCCTCCTAAAGAATCTTTTTTACTTTTTCATTGTTGGATTTTTTAAATAATATTATTTTCTCTTGTTCCAGATAAAGCCTCAGTGGAGATTGATGGCAGACAGGTGGCTAACAGCTCCCATGTCAGAGCCCTACAGATAATTATAAATTATGAAAAGGATTCTTATTCTGAGGTTTTATGCATTAGTGATTTTCTCTGAAGGAGACGTAGGTCATGGTGTCAAGCTCCAAAATAAAAGAGGAGTAAGGAATGTGCCATCTATACCCTTTGTTTACTGGCATTAGACTCATACTGGGGACCCTGGTATTTCTAAGACTTTTCTTGAAATCTTGACCAAGTCCTTCCAACTCTCTACTTATAGGTCCCTTCATAAATCATAAAGCTGAACTGGATCAAATAAAGGGTACCATGCATGTATGTAGCTCTATACCTTTGTTTATTTATCCATTTAGCAAATATTTTTAACAGCATAGAATATACTTACTCTTGTGCTAAGCACCCAGAAGTCATCTACAAAAATGGAGCCCTGACTTCAAGGAATCCAATCAGGACTGGGGGTAAGAGGACGATTAGGGAAGTCTTTCTGGCATAAAAGTTGCCTAGATCAGTGATTTACATCTGTCATAATCAACTGCAGGTTTTGTGAAAACACAGATTGCTGGACCCCACCCCACTTTCTGATTATCTGGGTTGGCCCAAGATTCTGCATTTTTAACAAATTCCGAGGCAAGGCTGATGCTACTGCTATGAGGACCACACTGTCAGAGCCATTGACTTGGATGAGATGGAATATTAAGTTAGAACATACTTTGACTTAAGAAATATTTGCTGGATGAAAAACTGAATAGATAGATCAATTAGCCAATCAGTGCAAATGCATCATTACCTTAATAGTATAAAACAGTGGTGGATTTGCACTGATTTATTTATTACAAAGCTAGGAAGACTCTGTACCTTCTCTCCCTATGGTTCCTAACGTGACTCATCCCTAACAAAAATGGTATGGCTGAAATTAATCAAGCTGCTTTTTCCTATTTATGTCTTGCTTTATCTGGAGTTGCAATGGGCACTGACTCCTATGGAGTGTAATTTGTGCTGACTCATTTCCAAGTCACTGATGGAAGGAAGGTCAGCATGGCTCTAGTTCACAGGTGAAAGCTTATCAGGAGCTGTTGATCAGGAGTGGCAAATCGGAGAGATTAGCCAGCTCCACTTGCTGTCTTTCTTGGCCACCTTGCCAAAATCCCGCAGAACTAAAGGTTAAAAACTTATGTTGGTATATGTGTGTGGATGGAATATGCAGTCAGTAGCACAGAAAATTACACTAGTCCAGTAGAGAGCACTTAAGGGCATGAGCTTCGTTTTCATTCAGATAAGGTGTAAGTCCTGATTCTGCCACCTAACAGTTAAATGATCAACATCTCTCACAGTTCCTTCATCTGTAAAACATGCATAACAGTAATAATTAACTCATAGGATAGTTGCATATAATGTACACAATGTGTTTAGCACAACACTGATCTTAATCATTCAATTTTAGCCAGTGTTGTTATTCATTAGCTTCTCAAATATTCTTCATCATATGTATTAATGATTTTGTAAATAATAAACTTACAGTTGACATGTACCCTTCAATTACCTCAAGATGAGATCTGTAGGAAAAATTTCATTGCTTGGGTTTTTGTTTCTGAGCCAAAAAGTGAAGTGATTCATACATAACTAACTTCTCTTCACCACATAATATAAAGATTTCCACACTGGGTCAGAATTCATTCCCTGTTCAAGTCACTAAGAAGAGAGCTGTAGAAGACAGCTGTATCCCTTAAATAAGCTTTCAAAGATAAAGATATAATATTTCTACTTCACATCCCCCTACCCCCAATCCTTTTCTTGGATCCAGCCATGTTCCCTGGGATGTGAACAACTGAATGAGGAATGTTTCATATCAGCTTGGGGGGGGGGGGTCACGCACTCTTAGTTTCTAGTCCTGACTCTACCACTTCAAGCTGTATGATCCTAGAAAAGTCACTGAGCTCTCTCTGTCTCTGTTTCATCATTCTTAAAATGATAATGTTAATGTCAGGTATGTAAACTCAGCATCTTATCCTGTTGTATAACCCTCACTTTAATATCTCTGGATTCATTGAAGGAGTCCATGCCCTTCAGGATTGGAATGGTTTCAATTCTATCTCCTTTAAAGCTTCTCTTTTTGCTACAAAAACTCTAATCTTTTTTGGGGATTCACATTTGTTCCATCCCTTTGAATGAGACGGTCGCTCAGCAATGTTTCTGACAGCTGTTTCTTCAGTCTTTTTGGCCACACAAAAAAGATTTTCTAAGGCAGGCCTTTTATCTACACTGCCAAATGCAGGGCCTTGTCCATAATAGACACTCAATAAATATTTGTTGAATAGATGAATGAATAAATGCAGCCATGGCATTCAAAAGTAATCATGACAGTAAGCTAAAAATAAGGCAGCTTTGTTCCTCTGTAGACATGCAGTGGGCAAAATCATCACATCCCCTTCAAAGAATTGTTCCAGATCAGTCACTCATAAGGAATAATTGAAATGCCCTCAGTCATAATGTTATTATAAAATACAAGGGTGAGGAGGGGGACTGCTTCCTATGCATTAGGCACCTTTTAGTTCTTACTCTGGACAAAAGTCTGCATCAACCAGATGGAGCCAAGATCAAAGGGAAAACACCTTGGCTCTCATCACCAGGTGCTTTTGTTGACTGAAAATTGGCAGAAACCCAACTACCGTATTTTGCCATGTATAATGGGCACACTTTTGAGGGAAAAATAAGAATGAGCATTATACATGGGTAGTACAAATTCCATATCTATATAAATGTTTTTAATTCTTTTATTTATTGTTTATGTGTTAAAAGTGTAACTCTAGAAAGCAATAACAATATCTGTATGCAAAATAATACCATGGAATATGATAATTTGTTTTGTTTCTAAATATAAATAAATAAAAATTAAATTAAAAAATTAAAATGAAAGATTTTTTTCCAAAAGAAAGGAAAAATGTGGGTGCATATTTTACACAGGAGTGCATTATAAATGGCAAAACATGGTAGTTTATCACCCCATAGATTGCTAGCGAGCTTTTGAAAAGGTAAATTAGATCATTTACCACTGCCCTCACCACCACCAGTTTAAAACTACTCAATGGCATCCTTTTTCTTTTTTTAAGGATGTGTCCTATATTTATTTATTTATTTTCAAAAATTTTATTTATTTATTTTTAGAGAGGGAGAAAGAGAAGGAAAAAAACATCAATGTGTGGTTGCATTTCATGAACCAACCCCTGCTGGGGACCTGGCCTGCAACCCAGGCATGTGTCCTACACTGGGAATCGAACCAGCGACCCTGTGGTTCACAGGCCGGTGCTCAATCCACTGAACCATACCAGCTGGAGCTCAATGGCATTCTGTGACAGTTAAAACTTAAACTTCTCACCATGATCTAAAAGGCCCTACATGATCTTGGTCCTGCTTAGCTTTTTGTTTAGTTATCATTTCCTTAGAGAGCTAACCCCTCATCCTACCACCAAACACTCTAGCCCTTAAGACAGAGGCCTGTACACTTAGACTTTGGGGACCACATACATCATCCCTGAAACAGCTACTCAGCTTTGCCATTGTTGTATAAAAGCAGCCATAGAAAATATATAAATTCATGAGTATGGATGTGTTACAGTAAGATTTGATTGACAGGATAAGGTGGCTGTTTGGATTTGGCCTGTGGGTCATGATTTACTGACCACTTCCCTAAGATAAGACCCCTTCCATTACTTCCTATTCCTATATCCTGCGTTAGTTTTTGTTATATATATTTACATTTTTTTGTCACTTATCTGGCTCAGTCTCTAGAACGTGAGCTCGATGAGGACAGGACCTACGTTTTGCTAACGGCAACCTCTCCAGCACCGTGGACAGTTCCTAGCACAAACCTTTGTAACTCTTAGTTGAACAAAAGACCTCATCTCCTGCTACTTCTGCTGTCACTCACCGCTCCCACCTTCCTTCAGTTCTTAGGACACTCCAGTCTCATTCTTATTTCTTATTTTTTGCACGAGCCTTTTGCCCTCTGCCTGAAGAAACCTTCCCCTTATTTTTACATGTCTGCCTCTTCCATTCATTTAGGTCTCAGATTTTTGGAGTAGCCTTTCCCAATCACGCTTAACAAAGTTCCCCAGAAGCCTCAGCCACTCTTGTCTTATTTTCTTAATAACTCCTATTAAGAAGTAGAATTATTTTTCCTTGATTCTTGTATATTCTTCCCCATGATTGCAGAACGTTTCTCAGCCTCCTTAAAACCTAGCAAAGTGTGTGACACTTAGTAAGTTTTCAATTGATATGTGTCTAGATCAGTGCTTTTCAAACTTAAATGTGTATATGAATCACCTAAGGATTTTGTTAAAATGAAAATTCTGAGTCAGTAGGTATGGGTGAGCCTTGAAATTCTAGGTTTCTCAAAGCTTCCAGGAAGCAGATGCTGATTCTGCTAGTCCATGGACCACACTTTGAGCAGGGAAAGTCTAGTGAATATTTTTTATTGTCTCACTTCTAAGGCAGGAAGTGGACTCCTGGCTAAGGATCCTTTAAAATACATTTGATATGTTTGCTAGCCTGAGCCAAAAATCAAAGTGGGATACCAGTCCTATCCTTAAAAATCATATCCAATGAAAAATGTTAAGGACAGATTTTTATGAGTCACTTAAGTGGTTTTGGCCTCAGGCACCATGTTTTCAATGAATGAGAAATTGCAACACTTCCCATATTAAAGTTGCTTTTAAAATGCTGAATCATCGATGGGGCACCAAAATGAATCTGTCTTCATTCCCTGTTCAGTTATGTCTCCATTTCTTTCAACCACTCTAATGCATACATTAGGAGAATTACCTGATCTATACCTTGATGTGGTAACACTTGGAGGCCCCATGTTAGTGTAATATGGTTCTGGCTTGACCTAAAAGAAGACTCCTCATCTCAAAACTGAAAGGGCATGTATCCAACAAGAAATAGAATATGGCAGAGTAATTAAGAGCTGTCTTCCAGAACCTATCACTTAAACTCTGTGTGACCTGGAGCACTGTATGTACACTTTTAATGCCTCAGTTTCTTCCTCTTAAATGGGAAATTATGGTGCCTGACCTAAAGCATTCTTATAATAATTAAGAGAGGCAATTCTTATAAATAACTTGGCTAAGTGTATGGTACTTATGCATATTAATGAATATTAGTTGAAATTCTTATTCTACTACACCATAGAATATTGTTCTTGTATTTATTGAAAATTCTCTCACATTTTAGAATTTTAACACATTACTTTAATATACTTGTTTTAATATTAACAAAATTATTTATATTTAACACACTTATTTTAACATAATATTTAAGACAAGTAATACTATGTACCAGCCAATATATTAAGTGCTGCTTTATCTAATTTATTCCTGAAAATAAATCTATAAGGTAGATATTGGTGCCTACATTCTTCAGATGGAGAAACTAAGGTTTAGGATGGTGAAGAGGTTTGTTAAAAAAATAAGTCAGCTAGTAGGGTTGGAGTAAAGACTTCAGCCCAGGTCCGAGGTCAGCCAGCTGTGCAATACCAACCACCTTGCTAGTTATATCATGCACATAAGTATAGATTTATATGTCTTGGCTTCAGAACTAAACTCTAACTGATTTCATTTGGAACACAAATCAATTACTGAATCAATACCCTGTGAGAATGGAGATGAAATAAGGTGGTTGGCCAGGTCTAAGTTGGGCTTTCACCAACAATACAGATAGTCAGGCTTTCACAAGCAATATAGACTGTGGAGGAGAGGTTTCCAAAGAAAATATCAGGGTGAACTATTCAGGGGCAAGATAGAGGACATAGGGCAGGAAGAACATCAGGTGCTTACTACATTGTCATTTTGCAGATGGGTCATCTTGTTGTTGGCAAGACTGATCCTTATTCCATTTTTATCAGTTGCCTTCCTCAGGCTCCCAGTGTTCTATTATTGCATCTGTTGCTCTTTTCCTTAGAGGAAAAGAGTTGACAAGTTTATTCCCACCAAAGTGTGAGTCAAAAACCAAGAATCTTTACATTCTAGTTTCTATATATAATGAGCATTCACTTATTTGACTAATATTTATTGAACATTCACTATGTGACAACCTATGCTAGATAAATACTGCAGATACAGAGGTGAAATAAGAGAGATGTCTCACATAGATCTGAGCATGTATTAATATTGTAATTAAAAATATATTTTTATTGTTAAAATGTTAAAGTTATCCAGCAAAAGGCAATTTCAAATTGAAGGTATTTCAGGTATTTTAAAATTGGAGGAGTTCATAAATATTTCTTAGACCTACTTTATGTCCTCAAACTACAGAGATCTGATTTAGCATGTCTGGAGTAGACCTAAGAATCTGAATTTGTATAAAGTACTCCCAGGAAATTTTAATGAAGATGGTTCAGGGGCCTTACTTTGACTACCCTGGCTTAACTCAAAGGAATCATTCTCTAATGACTACATGTCTGAAATATAGAAACCTCTAACCTCTCCTGAAAAGGAAAAATCTTGGAGCAAGACTCCCTTTCCCTTCATGACATACTGCACAAGAAACACCTGATGTGCCCTCACCATGGAGCACCCACCTGCTCTTTCTGCATGCCAGGATTTATAAAATAGGTGAAGGATGCCATCAGTGCCCTGGCCATGATACCAATCTCTTCACACTAAAGTTGCCCTGCCCAGTGCAAACAATGGAGCTTCTGTCTGAGGGTTTTTTATCTGGCTGAGTGAGCACACTAGGCTCAAGCATGTCTAGGTGAAAGACTGGAAAGTGAATGTCAGGAGAGGGCCCAGGGGTACCCAAGTCATCTTCTATACCTTATTTCAGAGCTCCCCATGGTATTAAGCTCTAATTGTTCACTGTAGTAACTGGCTTGTGAAGGTTCCCCTCTGTTGGCTTCTTCCCTCCATGTCTCACATCCCAGTCCTCTACTAGTGTTTCCTGTGATCACCTCCTGTATAAAGGGGCATCATTCTAATTCTTATCTCAGAGTCATCTTCTTGGGAAGCCTGAAAAAAAAACTGATGTATATGTAATTCTAAAAATTGTGTGCTATGTTTACATTGTTTTTAGAAATACTTAGTGCTTACAACTGCCTCAAGGAAGGGGTTCCAGGCAAGTACATGAAAGAATCAAGCCATTGTTTAAATGAGAATGGATTCCTCAATATCTGACACTCAAACTATATACATGCCCTCAGCTATCAAGCAGAAGATGAAGACCTTATTACCATTACTATTATTATTAGCATTAACTTGGCAAAGAGGCACTCATCTCACATCATGCTAAATAGTTGTTCCAAAGAAGGATGTGTGGAAGAAACAGACTGATATTAAAATGTGATTGTACTAAAATAGTACAGAAAGTGCAGAGTGCGTTTATTATTCAGAATGTGTCTGAGCATGATTAGATGTTTGGCAGAATAAAAACTAGAAAATAGTGGAAAAAGCCAAGCAAAAAAACAGCCAGACCCAAAGATTTACTCAGAAAAGTGAGTAGATAAAAAACCATTTCTTGGGATTTGAATGTTGATGAATAACTGGCATTTCCCTTCTTCTTCTACTTTCGAATGGTAACAAATCATTCTGATTATAATTACAGAATGTGTCTATTTTGGGTAATCTGATGGCTATGGAGATCATCCCATTTTATGTTCTATTGATTACTCCCCAAACTGATTCATAGGCTTTTAGAAGAACACGAGAATAAATAGTAGCATCAATACTTTGTTCCCTGACATGAAGAGAAAAAGAAAAGGAAAATTTTTTTAAATGAAGACATAAGGAAGAAAATCAGTATTCAGAGACCAAGGCTGGAGTATAAGTATGAGTATATATGAGTATATATATGGGCTAGCAGAGTTCTTTCAGATGAACATTCAAAATTCTTGTTCTTATTCTTGCTGAAACCACCAAGGACAGATCACTTTAGAAATTTGTTTTCAATTCTACAGTTCTGACCTCCATTGGGTCATAGAGGAAAACACAGTTGAAAAGTTCCTGAAATCAATTTTGCTGTATTTTTTTTATTCTGAGAATTTCAGATAATGCTTCTTCTGCAACTACATATTAGAGATTTTTCAGAGATCATATCATTAAATCCCTCCTTCTATATCTATCTGTAGCAAAACCAATTATTTCAGTTAGGATTCTTAGTTTGCAAGTAACAGAAATTGATTGGGCCTAACTTGAACACAAAGTAGTTCTTTTGGAAGTTCTGGGAAAAACTTTCAGATTTAGGGAAAAGGCTGAAGAATCAGACAGAGAAAAGGCTTCCAGGAACCAGTGATGCCCTGGGGATCCTGGCAGCAAGAACAAATTGACAGACTCATCAGCCACCACATCTGGAATGAACCAGCTCCAACTATTTTTGTTGCCTTCATATTAGTCCATTAAAGATTCAGAATACTGGGGAAGAAAGAATAATTTGTCCAGCTTGGGGTACAGGCGCACCTCTTAGTAAGAAGAGGACAGGGTACCTGGAATGACAATTCTATCAAGATGATATGCAATAGGGGAAGAAATCAGTTCCCCAGAAGAAAATTAGGTCCTAGACCCAGAGTAAGGGGGCTTCAGAGCCTGAGGACTGGGCTAGAGGTATTTAAAAGTAATTGATGAGATAACAAACTTGTACAAAAAAGGTACCAGCCTCAGAGCTCCTCATCTCACTCTCTCATGGTCTTGCTATTTTGCTGCCTTGTCCAAAATACTTCCTTTATAGCTCTAATAATGATCATACCAGCATCTTTTGGAAAGGCATCACTTTTGGAGGATGCCCCCTTCTCATCACTAGCCAGTTTCTGCCTCCAAGCCTGAAACTCCACTCACTATCCCTTCTCATTTATCCTTCAAACTTCTAACACAGAGGTAGCCCTGCCAGTCTTCCCTATCTCTACTGCTGCATGTTGTGCCATAAAGAATCAAGTTTGAGGAACAAGTTGTGACTCTCTGAGTTCTAATACATGATCAATTGTTATATGCTAGGAACTTGACACATTCCCTGTATTAGGTACTTTATATCTTATTTACCCTGTAAGGGTAAACCCTATAGTGTAAAGTAAAAATAAAAATTGTTATAAAAGAGCCTTTGAGAACCCAGTGGAATATATTCCAAGGCCCTTGAAAACCACCAAATTTTCAAATATATCTCTTTGAATCATATTTCCCCCCACAAAATGCTGTAACTGAGCATAACTGAGAAACTCTAAATAATCCTCTCTGCCTTTAATGATTCTATAAATATAGGATTGAAGTCATTTACAAAGCCATTTGAATAACTACTGGCTGGAGCACTCACTGAAACAATTTCACGAGTCACTTTTTCTTGTTTTCCTAATGGAAAGTATAGAGATCTGACTCATTGCTGAATATAATATTCTCCTCTTTAATGTCTTCAATACATGCAATTCTAGATAAGAACTCCTAATTTTGTAAACCTCTTTATGTTCACCACCAATCCTGGAATGGGGAGGTAGGTTATGAGCAAGGCTCTGGACTTCGACTTCTCAGATTCAAATCCTGACTTCACCAGTTAGTTCCATGTGAACTTGATAAAACCTCTCTGTAGTCAACCTTGTATCCCTCACCTGTAAAATGGTGTAAAGACAATATCTCCATGTGATAATTCATTTTAAGCACTTAGTGGCTGGTACTCTGTAAATGCTCAATATACATTAGCTACTACTTTTTTTAAGTCTTTAAAATAATTATCTCAGGAAAGCAATTGCTTCTGCAAAGATGAGTAAAGAAGAGTAATGTACCTTAAAATATATATGCTGGGTGCTCAGCAAGGCTCATTCACCAGTTAGGTGAGTCATTCCCCACATAATTCATATTTGTGTCTTAGAAAAATAAAAAAATTCCTTTATAGGTTCAGCCTTCAACGTCACCAACAAATAACTGAAAGACTAAATCCATAGACACCAAAAATCTAGCAAGTCTACAAATAATTGGGGAGTAAAACAATAATTTTCTAGAAGAAATGTCCCTGAAATGTCACCTGATTTTGTGGAAAAAAACAAACTAACAAACAAAAGCACATTAAAGTCTGTGGCAAAGCAATTAAAAAAAACTGAAGAAAAAATAATAAAAATAAAATTTTAAAAATAACTGAGCTACAGAATGCTGTACATGAAATTATATAATCCTCTGAGTGACTTATTAAAACTTCAGGCTAATACAAGACCAATTAGATAGTTCAGTTCACTGAAGCAATCATCCTATAATGATAATATAGAATTTCCCAGGAAACACATTGGAGTTGCTAAAATGGAGGGAAAGCATAAAAAATGAATAAAAATCCCACAAATTTTTTCCTCCTCATCAAAAATTTGGTTTTAAAATGTCACAGGAAACACATTAATGGTAAAGTCTACATTACTACTAATAAATTCACACCAAAGTAAAAGAGGTAACTGATGATAGCTATTGGGTGGCAAGAATTCAGCAATAATTTTTACGGAAACTATCCTCCCAAGTTCATGATGGAGCCTTATACATGCTAACTCAAACATAGGGCCTGTCTATGCACAGAATTTGAATCAATAGGAATGTGGTGCAGTGTATAAATGGCCTCAGAGAAGATATGTGGCTCCAATTAAATAAGGAACCAAAAGATGTCAAATAAATATTTCTCTCAAGGACTCCTCTCAGCCCAAGAGGTCCAGGAGATTTAGCTAGAAGGGAATTTACTAGTAAGCACTTTCCCTCTTTGGCAACACTACAGAGGAAAAGCTTTTTAACAGTTGAGCTTTGTTTGGTCTAATAATGGGTCTTTCCACACTGTCCTGGGTTTCACTGATTAGGATGCTGACCCACAAATACCTCCACCCCTACATCAAGGTGTCATAGCATCCAAACATATCAGCAGCATCTTTTAGTCCTTGAGATTGTCCATTCTTCTAGCAGCAGATCTTATTTAAAATGCAAATACTCCTGGGAGAAGGCCATGTATTATTACTATTGCTTTAGTGTGAATTAATTAAAAGCAACTAAATTCTATTAACAAATGACGAAAAGACAAAGCATATATATGTGTGGTATGGAAGATTGGTAGCTCTGCTCTGAAGTGAAAAGGAATGCAGCTGAGATACATGAACACTCAAGGAAAATATTGTTTTACTCTGATGCCAGTTTTCAAACTGTGATAGATGAGATTATTTTCAGCAAATACTTCTCTCCTCTAATCCTACTTGGAGTGGAGTACTGACTTTGGGCCTGCCCACATGACTCATTTTACCTAATAGAATGTGGATAGGATGTAAATATCTCATTTGTTAGCATTCTTTGACTTGCTCTGTTGCACTCCACATTTATCCTAAGAGGAACATCTTTAGGTAGCCATTGATCTGAGGATGATGAGCAGAACTGAACTCAAACTCATAGCCTTGCATGAACAAATCCAGTCAACTCACAGTATGCCACAGAACCATTTCCACTGATTCTAAGGCCCATGGGCAAGAAAAATAAAGACTTTTTATTAAAAGCCACTGACTTGTGGCATGTTTTTTTATGCAGCATTATTGATCAATAAGTGGCCGATTAATAACAACAGCTAATACCAGTTGAACCCTTACACTGTGCTAGGCACTGAACACTTTACTAATTCTTAAACAACCCAGTGGGGTGGAAATTATTCCCTTAGTAAAATGTTAAGTGATTGAACTGAAGACACACAATTAGCAAGTGGCAGAGATAAGATTCAAATCCAGGGCAATCTGATTCTGGTGCCCAGTTATTTTCCCCTGTGCCATATCACCTCTCTGAGTTCATTCATGTTAGTTGAAGAGCCAAGACCCCATTCAAGACATACTGGTCTTGAATTCATTTGTCTTACTTTAATAACTATTTATTGTGTACTTACTTCATATTATGCATTGAGTATTGCCAACAATAAGTACTCATTGTATGTATGTTAACTATTATCACTTTTATAGTGTGAATATATGAAAAAAATTAAACAATGAGATCTTAAAACAATAAAGATTCTATAAATAATATATTTTATGTAACTGAACTTTTCATTGTTTATATTAAATGATTAATGACCACCAAATCAGATCTCAGATTTAATTTCATTATCAGAGCAAATAAATTCATTTAGAACCTAAAATAAAATTCTATTCTCTTTCACCTTTCTCACTGACAATTTTTATATTCTTTTTTTTTTTAATTAATTTATTTACTTTTTAAATACATTTGTCTCTGCCTTCCCCCTCCTCTTTCCCTTGCCCCCTCCCACCTTCCCTCCCTCAGCTCTTCCCCTTTGGTTTTGTCCATGAGTCCTTGCTATATGTTCCTTGACTTTCCCCTTCCCTTCCCTTTCCCTGCCCCCCGCCTTCCCTCTTGTCTCTGTTGATTTCTTTTCCTTTCAGTGTTGCTGGTCATATTTGCCTTGCTTCTTTGCATTGTTGGTTAGGTTCCACTTATAGGTGAGATCATATGGTATTTGTCTTTTGCCCCCTGGCTTATTTCGCTTAGCATGATGCTCTCCAGTTCCATCCATGCTGTTGCGAAGTTTAGTACTTCTTTTTTTCTTTCTGCTGCGTAGTATTCCATTGTGTATATGTACCATAATTTTTTGATCTAATCATCTACTGATGGGCATTTAGGTTGCTTCCAACACTTGGCTATTGTAAATTGTGCTGCTATGAACATTGGGGTGCATAGGTTCTTTTGTATTGGCGTTTTGGCGTTCTCAGGGTATAGTCCCAGCAGGGGAATCGCTGGATCAAAAGGCAGTTCCATTTTCAGCTTTCTGAGGAAATTCCACACTGATTTCCATAGTGGCTGCACCAGTCTGCATTCCCACCAACAGTGGACTAGAGTTCCCTTTTCTCCACAGGCTCGCCAGCACCTGTTGTTTGTGGATCTGTTTATGATGGCCATTCTGACCGGTGTGAGGTGGTACCTCATGGTGGTTTTGATCTGCATTTCTCTGATGGCTAGTGATGCAGAGCATCCTTTCAAATGCCTCTGGGCCCTCTGTATCTCCTCCTTAGAAAAGCGTCTGCCCAGGTCCTTTGCCCATTTTTTGATTGGATCAAGAGAAAGAGATAAAAGGCATCCAAATAGGAAAGGAGGAAGTAAAACTATCATTGTTTGCAGATGACATGATAGTGTACATAGAGAACCCTGTAGACTCTACCAAAAAACTCCTCAACCTAATAAGTGAATTGGGCAAAACAGCAGGATACAAAGTCAACATTCAGAAATCAAAGGTGTTTTTGTACACCAGCAATGCAATAGAAGAAGAAGAAATCAGGAAAAATATACCATTCGATATAGCACGAAAAAAGATAAAGTACCTAGGGATAAATTTAACCAAAGACACAAAAGACCTGTATGCAGAAAACTATACAACATTGAAAAAAGAAATTAAGGAAGACACAAATAAATGGAAGCATATACCGTGCACATGGATTGGAAGAATTAATATCCTTAAAATGTCCATACTACCAAAAGCAATTTATAGATTCAATGCAATCCCTATTAAGATACCAATGACGTATTTCACAGAAATAGAACAGACATTTCAAAAATTTATATGGAACCATAAACGACCTCGAATAGCTGCAGCAATTTTGAGAAAGAAACACAAAGTAGGAGGGATCACAATACCGGACATCAAACTCTACTACAAAGCCACTATACTCAAAACAATCTGGTACTGGCACAAGAACAGACCCATAGACCAGTGGAACAGAATAGAAAGCCCAGAAATAAGCCCAGGTCTCTATGGACATCTAATATTTGACAAAGGGGGCAGAAGCATAAAATGGAGCAATAACAGCCTCTTCAACAAATGGTGTTGGGAGAGCTGGATGGCTACATGCAAAAAATTGAAATTGGATCATCAGCTTACACCATACACAAAAATAAACTCAAGATGGATAAAAGACTTAAATATAAGTCGCAACACCATCAAAGTCCTAGAGGAGAACATTGGCAGGAAACTCTCAGATATCCCACGCAGCATTTTTTTCACTGATATGTCTCCTAAAGCAAGGGACATAAAGGAAAGAATAAACAAGTGGGACCTCATCAAAATAAGAAGCTTCTGCATGGCTAAAGAAAACATCAGCAAAATGAAAAGGGAGCCAACCATTTGGGAAAATATATTTGCTAATGATACATCAGATAGAGGTTTGATCTCCAAGATATACAAAGAACTCACTCGACTTGACTCCAAGAAGACAAACGATCCAATCAATTTTTATATTCTAAACTATCTTTTAGAACTTAAGCTTTTTAAAAACAAAAAATACCCTAAAACACTCCCCTTCTTTCTCTCTCTTATATTTCTCAAATGAGAAGAAATTATATGGGGGCCAAAATATATCTAGACATACAAAATGCCTATACCCCAAAACAATAGTGTAGGGTACACCAGGGAGATATTTCTGGGACACTTAACACTATTTAATAAAATACTTTCATTTTACATGTAAGGAAATCGCAGGAAGTATTTACAATGTCCCTTCATCATACAGCTGAGTATGGGCAATTGACACAGAATCAAAGCTCCTGTGATCTAACTAATAAGTAATCTTGTTTTGCCAGAACTAGATCAGAACCAGAAAAATGATAAAAATTGACCTGGTCCTGGAGTCACACATATAAACACCTGCAAGTCCATTCAAATAAAGTAAATAAATAAAAGTGGACAGGGGTAAGACCACAGGGAGTGAAGAGGACTGTGGTGAAACAAGAACACAAACCCATGGCAGTCCCTGTTGGTTTCCCACCAGGAGTCATTCCTGACACCATGTCCTTGTTAACAGAATCCTAACTTTGTTCAGGGCATAGTATTCTCAACCCCAAGTGATAAATCTTGATTGGTGTAAACAAATAGTGGTATCTCCTTATCCTTTGCCATCAGGTAAGGGTGGCCATGTGACCTATCTCTGGACAATGAGATCAAGAGAAAGACTTCTAGGTGGTTTCTGGGAAATCTTTCTCTTCCTTAAAAAGAAGATAAATGGGCAAGAAGCACTCTCTTGAATGACCTCTTTCCCTTCTTATGGATATGATAGGGAAGAACAAAAAGCCAATATACTGCAGATGGCAGCAAAAGATAGAAAGATACTATTATTAAACTCTTGAAGGAAGCCCAAACAAACCTACCAACAGAGTCCTTGTAAAACAAGTAAAATATGTCCCTATAGTTTAAGCCTCTCCTACTTGCAGCAGAAAGCATTCCTAACTACTCTCTGTCCCAACTAATGAGGCAGCTCACATTCAGCTCCTGCTGACTACTGAATGCAGGAATGCAGGTCCAATGTTGCGACACCTTCCAGTAAGCTAGAAATTTTATTTAAAAAAAGTGAAATCACATGTATTTCTTTCTTATCTTTTCTTTTTTATTTCTTTTAGAGTATAGTTGACATACAACATTATATTAGTTTCAGGTATATAACATAGTAATTTGTCATCTATATACCTTACATAGTGATTACCATGACAATTCTAGAAATCACCTGTTTTTAAAATACTGGCTACTAAATCAAAATTAATGAGACATTTTGCATACCAAACAAAACATACTTGCAGGCCAATTCTGAGAGCTATAATTTTGTAGTTCTTGATTGTTGTGCATATCAAGTTTGTAAATTCTATCCTAAATTAACTACCCTTTTGCTGGGTGGTCTTATAGGAAGTACACAAAAGGACCATCAGAAAGTAATTATTATGAAAGCACTGAATCCTGCAGATAAAATAAGCCAGATTTGACTTTCTAGCTGTGAGAATAAAAGAAACAAGTTAATCATACCAATGGCAATGAATTTAAAAAGAAAGTTGAATTACTAGGTCATAGAGAGGATAGAATCTGTTCAAACCTTTCAATGGGTCTGTTTTCCAAATTGATTTGTCATTCTTTTGATAAGATTCCAGAAACTGATTGCAAACTTACTTGGAGCTCAGGGTTCATGCCACTCTCATCAAAAGAGAGAGAAAATAAGGCCCTTTGTGTGTCAATAATCAAACCAGGGACCTGCTGTTAATATTAGGTGTATTGTTTGGCTTTGGATACTGCCTGAGGCTTGAATAAAAATAGCAGCAATGTTAGTGACAGCAGCAATAACAGCAATGGCCTCCATAGAATCTAAGCACTGAAACTTATCTCTGTTGCTTTTATGTTGAGAAACTGTCCTACATGGTACCAATGGAACTAACTGTAAATTCCATGGGTTTGCCTATCTTAAACATGCAGGGGGAAGTACATGACCTAGATATGGCCAATCGTCTTCCCATGAGATTGGCTGGAGAGATGGGCTTGTGTTGCAAGCAGGGAAAATCAGATTTCCTTAATGAGAGTTGACACATGGGGAGGAATTGTCTCTTCCCTCCTCCATCATCCTCAACTGTAAAGAAGAATGCTATGTGATACCAAGGACCATCTAATCATCATATGCATAAAGCCTGTCTGAAAAAGAAGTCAAGTGATTTATGCATAGCATTGCAGTAAGGAGAGACAAAGAGTCCGTGAAAATAATATTTAAATTCCGAAATTCGACTGTGCCTGAGAAAAAGTTTACTCCTTGGACATTGCAATTAAGTAATCCAGTAAATTCCTTGAGAAATATTGTTGAAGAGTCAAAATGAAAGGTGTCAATATGCTGAGAATATGGTGTGACTAAATGTGAACCTTACTTGACTGCTTAGTAAGGGTGGAAGGCCAATTTTAATTCATATGCCTATTGGAAAGTTTTCAACAGAAGTTCACATTGTGTTTATAGGAACCAAAACAAACAAACAAAAGTTGTATAGTACATAAAAATGTAATAAAAATTTTTCTGCTTCCTATTCATAACAAGGGGACCTATCTTAAATTGCTGTCTACTTTTCAATTCCTTTTCCCTCCAGAGTCCCCAAATAAAGTATGCAGTATAGAGACACCAAGGGCATGACCTCCAGTGAATCATGCTCCACAGACAGGCATCTTGCAGGCCAAGGAAGCCCTGTGTCTTTCTTAAGCCTTTCCCATGCTCATTGTTACCAAGCTACATTCTTTCATGACAAGGAAGAATAAACAACTTATTGGTTCTGAACACAGGCTTTATGGTCAGGTAGATTTTGTTTGGAGTCTCTGATTACCCATAACTAGTTTTGATACTTAAATAAATTACTTCAACTTCATGAGTCTCAGTATTCTCTGGAGTAATGCAAGTTTTGGTGAGCATTCCACAAGCCATTGAGTGTAAAGTACACAATACAATGCCTCACATATTGTATAAGCTCAAATCAAGATGCATTTGATACTCAGTTCTTTTTTCTTCATTATTTCTTTTTTTTTCCCCCTCAGACTCTCAAACTCTTGATTTTCTTTTCTCCTCAGACTCTCAATATTTTGGTTTTCTTTTCCTGTTCTTTCACTCTTTATCCATGATTTCTCAGGCCATATCTCTTTTGTGTCCCTCATAGAATGTAGCATAATGGAGAACACATTGTGGTGTTCAGTGAATTCCCTGACCAAACTTACTCTTTGAGCATCTACGTTGTATTTTCAATTGCTCCTTTAACATTTTCACTTAGCTGTCCAGTTGGAACCTCAAATTTAACACAGCTAAATAGAACTCCTGCTTTTTTCCATATTCTCAAGACTATTTCCTCAGTCTTCCCCATCTGAGGAAATGGCACTACCATCTACCCATTGCCCAGCTGAATTTGCTGTTATATTCAGCCCCTACCTTCATGCATCTACAAGTCTTATTGGCTCCACCTCCTGTATATATTATGTACCCATTTTGCCAATGTTATCACCCAAGTTCAAGCTACTGTCACCTCATGCCTGATATCCTGGAGTTCCAACAAATCAATCATTAAGTTCCATGTTTGCCTAAATTGATTACCAAAGATGGAACTAATCTCCAACATCACTACTGGTTTTCCTTTGGACATTTTCAAGATCATACTCAACCAAGGAGAATTCACTTCAAACTATAAAAATCAAAGCACTATGCCATGAATTTTCTCAATGCAGGACAAAGTCCAGGAATTCTTGACATTCAGGAATCTGAGTGTCATTCTGGAGTCGCATGAGCTGACATTAACTGGTATCAGGTCACATATATTCTTTCAAGCTTAGCCCTTCTTTCTAGGTTTACTTTCTCACTCCAGTAACACTAGGAGGAAGACCTAGCTTCTTAAGCTCTTGAGAACTTCGCAGAAACCCAGTGAATTAATTAGAATCTGTGAAGTTCAAAATCACTGATGAAAGCCCTGAAAGGACAGGTAGCAATTAATCTTGGGTTTCTACTGCTGAAACAAACAAGAGCTCTAGGATACTAGGTCACTAAGCATAAAATTGTGGCAACAATTACAGCAACCCTTTAGGAACAATAATATTTAACCACATGAAAATGCCATTTCTGTGGGTAAAAATGAATAACTAATAACACTTTCTATTATTTAACCTAATAATAAAATCTAATTTTATTTATTGTTTACATGCATTTTATGAGCATTGTATGAAAGTTCCCAGTAGGGGACGCACGATTGGCAACCACACATTGAGGTTTCCATCCCTCTTTTTCTCCCTCCCTTCCCCTCTGTCTAAAAATAAAATACATAAAATCTTTTTTAAAAAAGAACATGACTCTGAAATCTGACAGACTTGGGTTCAAATTCTGGCTCTAGCACTTACAAGTTGTATAGCTAGGAAACTAAGCTGTATAGTTAGGAACTTTATAAATGCTTTATGTGCATTGTATGGAACGGGCTTAGCACAATTAATGGGTTCACAATTGTAGTAAGTATAATAATTAATAATGTATCACTCAATCCCATGATAATCCTGTAGAGTATTACTTATCTTGTATTATAAATCAGGAAACTGAGAGAGTGGGAGAGGCTAAGTAACTTAACCCAAAGTTAAACTACTAGTAAATGGCAGAATCAAATAATTTCAGGTCTTTCAGGTTCTAAATGCCATGGGTTACTGCTTTTTATAGTACCTATTATCTACTGGGCACTTAGAATACAGTAATTCTAATTTTCACAAAAGTGCATGAAAGGTAAAGATCATCCCCATTTTAAAGAGAAGATAACTGAGCCTCCAAGAGGTTAAGTGGCCTAAAATCAGACAATACATGGCACAGCTCTGAAGTTAAACCCAGAGCTGCCCGATTCCACAACACTTACTGTTTTTTCAGTATGCCAACTTGCTTTCACACATGGAAGAAACTGTTTGTTTGTTTGTTTTTAAGGAGGGGCAGGTGTGCACACACACACGTAAGCATGCATACATATATACACATCCATGTGTACATACACACACATACTCTTTGGACTGTGATCTAAATCAAATGGTCTCCATATGTCAAAGAAAATAGGGTTTTCTTTTGTTATAAATCCAACCCATTGGTCTCAAGTGATATACTATTAAAACCTACAGGCTGGATTTATAACAAAATATAATAAACTGTTGAAACCAATCAGCTGGACTCATAACAAAAGAAACCTAATTTCTTTGATTTCTGGAGAGCACATGATTTGTATTATTGTCCCAAGAGTATTATGTACATCCTAATCAATATAGAGCTCAGAAATTAAAGCAAGGACACTGAGACCCAAATTCGTTCTGGATAAAAATGCTGCTGATGGCTTCCTATTCACTGGTGAACTTTTGAGCCCTTCAGTCCCTAATGCAAAACCTTCCTGCCTCCTCTCACCTCCTCTCAGGAAACCAAGGCCAACAATGTGTGTAGAATGACTCATCAAAATGTTGTAAAAATGAGCAGATCTTTCTGAGGCTGTCAGCAGACACTGAGAAATTTGGTACAGATCATCAACCAAATGGAACTTGATTCATCTACACATTAGGATGGCAGGAATGAGTCAACTCTCAGGAGCCTTGAAAATTTCATTTCAATTAGTCCAAATAATGTAAAGCAAATTCTTTTAAACCACTAAAATTCAACAAGCTGCCCACATCTTCTCCTAAACACTCCACCTCCACTGTTTTCCACTTTCCCTTTTCACAGACACAAGAAATTGCTAATGTCCAAGGACAGCCTTTGACTAGAATAATTTTCTCCATACTCATATATTGACTGAAGATTATAGTTTCCAGCATTCTAATCTGATCAGCCATAATTCTTTCCATAAGACTACCTTAGGTGAAGAACTCTGAACATTAAAATTAAGAATCACCACCAGAATAGAAAAGAATGTGTTTTGGAATAGTTATTTACATCCTAGAGAAACACATACATGCCAAATGTTTATTATCCATTATGTGAAGACATTTTCTCCTTTTTGTTAATCATAATGTTGAGTTTAAGAGCATGACTCTGAGGGCCCTGAGTGTGTGGCGCAGGAGGTTGAGTGCCGGCCTGTGAGCCAAAGTGTTGCCAGTTTGATTCCCAGTCAGGGCACATGTGTGGGCTGCAGGCCAGGTCCCCAGTAGGGGGCATGTGAGTGGCAACCACAGAATGAGGTTTCTGTCCCTTTCTTTCTCCCTCTCTTCCCCTCTGTCTAAAAATAAAATAAATAGAATTTTTAAAAAAAAAAGAGCATGCCTCTGAAATCTGACAGACTTATGTTCAAATTCTGGCTCTGGCACTTACAAGCTGTATATATACAGATAGTTTTCTTAAAAATTCCACAACTCCTTTCTCTCACCTGTAATATGGGACTATAATTAGTTCCTGGTTCATAGAATTTTTGTAAAGATTAAATGAAATATAAAGCTTGTTAAGTGCTTGGAACAGTGTTTGGCACGTAATAAGTGTTCAACAAATTTTATGTGGTATCCTTATTATCATCTGGGTAGTACACAATAATCTCTTTATTTTTTGTAATCAAGATAAACCTAATTCAAACAGGCATAAGCAAAAAAATAAAACAAAAAATATTTATAAAGTAGAAATTTCTAGATTCACATAACGTAAGTCTAGGAGTTTCAGCTATAGCTGAGTCTAAAAACTCAACTTATATCACAAAGAATCTGAGTATTCATTAGTAGCTTACTTTTTACCCTTAAAAAGAGAATCTTTGCCCAATAGTTTCACTGAAAGTCAGTTCTGTCTCATACTGAGATAAAATTCTTACCAAACCATCTCTCAACTAATTGTTGTGAATCCAGATGATGACCAGGCCTGGGTCAACTCTCCACGCCCAGATGCAGTGAAATGCAGCAAACCCCATTTGAACTCTATGGTCTGGGAGTGAGGGAAAAATGAGTCTTCAAAATAAAACTGAGACTCCATTACCAAGAAAAAGGGATGAGGCCAGAGAGGCAAAGGTAGCAGGAGTTAAAAGTTAAAATTTTTGAGTCCCCCGGAGTTAAAACTGGCTTGAGATGTCAAGTCCAAGCCAGCCAAGCTTCTTGTGATTTGTCATGTAGAAACCAGCAAACTTTGAGGGTGACATGGAGAGTCTCTTTTTTTCTAAAAGCCATTCTTCTCTCTGAATCTGCTCAGTACGCTGGGTCAAGTAAATAGGCTTTCGGTTATTTTAATTATTTTCAAGACTGTTGTAATATGACTGGCCACACCTAAGATGGCATTTTCCAGTTTAGTTAAAATCACTACTAAATGCATAAAAGTTTGAAAAGATAGCTTCCCTTGTGGAAGGCAAGCTTGCATCTCTATACACATTATTTATGTAATTCTCAACCCTGGAAAATAGGGGTATTTATCACTATTTTACAGATGAGGAAATTGATACTCAGCAAATTTGAGTGAACTGCTAAAGCCATGCAGGTTCATGTGAACCTGCTAGTTATGTTTCCAATCTAAGTGTGTCAGACTCCAAAGTTCATACTTTCCTTACAATAACTGGCCATCACTCTTGTCAGCAACAGTCATAAATAGTCTCTTCCCTTTTTGACTCCTTGTTCCATATTGGTTGTGCTTTTTAGAGTAGGTAGAATAACGCTGAATGAATCTGAGAGTCTCCACACACAAACCATATTTTTCATAATGACACCAAGTACAGGCAAAAAAGCAATTGTACAATAGCTCAGCCTCTGCCACTTCTCACAGATAGCCACTCTCTTCAATTTAGACTATTTCACTTTGCATCTCAGCTCAAGGGCCAATGCTTTTAAAACACCCTAAGGAAAAATTCCTTCAGCCATCATGAGTCTGGAAAGTGTGAGAAAGCAGGCATTTATTTCTCTGTTCCACAAAGAACCTGTTTGATGGTTCTTATACTCACATACTGTGGAAATTCCTTCTCTTACAACTGCTGGCTTGACATGTCAAGATTTTGCTGAAGTGAAATTTGTCAGGCTGCTAAAATTGTTTTGTGGTGATTGTTGAGAAATTTTATATTTACTTTCTTTTGAGATCAAAAGCATGGTGATCATGGACATCTCCTGAACTGATTAACAGGTGTGGGATAATTTGGGGAAATTGTCCAAATAAGAGAAATTTCCTTATTCAGGAGATTGTCTGTTAGAGAAGACAATTTATCTGACACAATTGCTTTCCTTGGAATGTGGTTCCAATTATTCTGTTACTCGAGAGGATTCCACCACATAATTCCTCATTGATACCCTTGGTTCAGATGTAAGAAGCTTTAAAGCTGGACTTCCTACTTCCAGAAAAACTGAAGAAGATTCTAGGTTGCATCACTTATCCTGTTAGGCTGAGGCCAGCAATCATCCATCTGTTCCTTTATTCACTTCATTCCCAGTGTCCCTAGCTCCATGACTGGCCATGACCAATATTTCATATGGCAATAGATTTGATAGAAAGGCTGTTGGGCGTGGTGATCCTAATGGTTAACTTGATGGCACTTTTCCCAAATACTTTTCAGAGGAGGAACGGATTGGACTCTGAAAGTCAGTACATGGAAGATAAGGTTATCAAATACCTGTTCAAAAAAAATCCTACATCTATTTCCTTCAAACTGTGTGATATGTGCTACAAAAATGTACACATGCAGACACACACACCAGATAGATAGATGGTCTACAAAGTTAGCAACTATAAAAACATTATCAGCCTACAGATTTTTCTTCCAATCCTGCAACTAAAATGAGAATTAAGAATAAATAAAGTTTCCACTCTTTCTTCATTTCAAAGGAGCCCATGAAGTGCAGAATTTACTTTTTTAAATTTGTGATGCTTAGTATAATAACAGTGTGTATGTATGTGGCAGTTGCTCAATAAGTAATTGTTAAATGAAAGAAAGAACAACTTATACAATGTTGTAATTCCTTGGCATTTGGCAGTTTCTTCTGGTATTGGTGTAATGTGTAAGAAATATTTAATGTTTAAGATTTTCTTAGTTCCCTCAGAAGACGTCCATGAGACAAGGACTAGAGATAAATAGCCTAAAGGGTGATTGCAGGAAACACCAATAAAGGAGAGAGGAAGTGAAGTGTGGCCAGGAAGAAAGTTACTAACAGGTGCTTTCTCTAACAGGTTACCACTATTAGCGATTAGAGCTCAGTGCCTCCAGGGACTTCAGGGAAGCAGTGTGACCTCAGAGTCCTTGGATATTTTTTCAGCTCCTTCCTTTCTTTACTGATTGAGGCCTTTCCCTGTAAATATCAAATGCCCAGCACCTGGTCTGTCCCACCGTGAGCCAAGTATGCTCCAGTGGACAGAGAAAGCCCTGAGAATGTTGCAGGTTCTTGAGGTAGAATGCCATGACCTGTATTAGAATGGCACATTCAATATATATATGTACAATGTATGCCAGAGCGGACAGCCTCCTTTTGACCCCCAGTAGTCTCCACCTCCTGGTATTCATACTTTGTATATAACTTTCTTCCTCTGAGTGTGGGCTGAATCTAATGACTCATTCTAAGTAATACTATATGGTAAAAGTGATAGGATGTCACTTCTTGAGTGAAGTTACAAAAGTCTCTCTGTCTCCCTCTCTCTCTTTATCATGGGAAAAGCTATCAGTCTTGCTGTGAGCTGCCCTAAGGAGAGGCCCATGTGGCATGGCAAGAAGAGTCCCTCAGACCAACAGCCCACAAGGACTGATGCGTGCCAACAACCACATGAGTGACCTTGGAAATGGATCCAATTTTCAGATGACTGGAACCCAGACTGATGGCTTGTGTTCCAATGACGGACCCTGAGCCAGAGGCATCCAGTAGGTTACACCCAGATTTCTACCTATAGAGACTGTGAGATAATAAATATTTGTTGGTTTAAGCTGCTCAGTTTTGGGACAGTTTGTTACACAGCAACCTATAACTAATACAGCTACACTATAGAGATCAAAAATGTTCCCACCATTTTCTAATGACAAAGTATTGCTGCAGGAGAGGTATTAACTTGTTTTAACCACCAAGATGTACTGTCTTTAAAAGACTTTCAGCAGGAGATCAGAGGGACTTCAAGATGGTGGAGGACTGAGTGGAAGTCACACTGACCTCCTCTCAACACCAATCTGGAATTACAAATAAATTGTGGAGAAATCACCTGGAAAACAACTGAACAATAGCGAGAGAGGAGCCTTAAAACCTCGCCCCGACAGAGGAGTAGGCTTTGGCAAAACCTAACAGCTGCCATCTTGCTCAGGCAGACCACGCCCTGGAACATCATCAACATGAAAGGACATAAGAGTCCTGTCCCCAGGAGTATCGGCCATGGCCTGGTGTTGCGCAGGCATGAGTGCCGAGTACAGAGCAGCAGTCACAGATAGTAGACCCTGGCTAAAGGGGACAAAGAGTGATCTAGAGATGCTTGAGGAAAGTCTGGCGTAGGAACTGGGGAGAGACCTGAGGGAATAGACAGGGGGACACCGGTGCTGATTCCTCCCCCATGTGGAAGCAGCCAACTTGCTCAAAAAGACCACTACCTGAGTGGGAGCAGCTTGAAAGGACACAATAGCCCTGCACACAAGAGGGACTCTGTCTAACTCTGACTGCTGAGGGCAGAGTGACAAGTTTAACAACTGGAGGAGACAGACACAGACAGTAGATTCCCTTAGTAGAGTCCCTTAGACTCCACCAAAAAACTACTCCACCTAATAAGTGAATTTGGTAAAAAAGCAAGATAAAAAGTCAATATTCAGAAATTGAAGGCAGTTTTGTATACCAAAAAAGAAATATAAGAATCAGAAATCAGGAAAAAAAAATCCCCTTTGCTATAGTGACAAGAAAAGTAAAGTACCTGGGAACAAACTTAAACAAGGAGGTAATAGACCTGTATGCATAAAACTATACAATGCTGACCAATTGAGACAATAAGGAATTCAGAAAAAATAGTCCTGCAAACCTTCTGGATATTACTAAGCACTGGATTTGATAGGAAATGAAGGTATTGTCAATTCCTTTTGGCAATTCTGTTCCTTCTAGTTCTTTTCACTAACATAAAGTATCATGTACCACATTGCTTTAAGAAAGGAGATATCCTTAATTGGGGTAAAACACGCCTTGATAACATAGTCAAGGAAACAGAGACCGAGAAGTATAAAGGTTGCTTCAAGTTCCCACAGTTGGTTAGTGGCTTTAAAAAGCTCCTACTCTCCAGGACATTTGGCAGCATGGGAAAAGAAGAGGCTTTTCGGTGCTGGAGTAAATTTAATCTGAGTTTGAATCCCAAGTCTCTTGTCTACCAACATGCCACTCAGAGCATGTGATGCAAAGTCTCTGAGACTCAGTTTCCTCTTCCGAATGAAAGGTTTGACTAAGTATATTGCCTGACACAGAGATTGTGTATATATTCACATATATACCTACATTTTTATTTTCACTGAGGTAAATCCCAATTTGTAAAATGCCCTTGATCAACATAGTCGAAACAGAATTTGATGACTGAGATGTGTGACTCTAAAGTCCTGAGCTTCGTCCCTGAGCATACAAGCCCTCATTTAAGAGCAACCAGGCCACAAATAAAAGTTTTTAGAATGTTTCAGTGTCTATGAAGTCACAGAGAGAGATGGTATCACTAGTAATATGTACTCTTTGGAGGCAGAAATATATCTAGAGCTAGAAAGCAAAGATAGATAATAAGTTGATATATAGATAGGTAAATGACAGGTTGTGATAGATCTGGAATCATCAGAGTTCAATCATATTTTTTAATACATTATACAGCTTGCAATGCTTCTGCATGGAATTTTAAAAATGTATTTAATGGGTAAGTATTGCATGTCCACTATGCCTGCTCTGTGCCAGGCACTGTTCTAGGGGCCAAGAGTATAGCAGCAAACAAATAAGAAAAAAACTTTATTTTCATCAGGTTAAATTCTAGTGGACAGGTAAAGAGATCATAAACAAAAGAGGAAATACATTCTGTTATCTAACATGATGGATGGTAAGCACTCTGGTGAAAGCTGAAAAAGAAAAAGATAAGGGGTGCTGTGGCTGAGGATGGAAATATGCAATATAGCTATCTGAGAAGGCTGCTCTGAGAAGATGTCATCTAAGCAAAGACCTGGAGAGTTAAGAGATCAGGGTGTTTCAATTATAGGCAAGAGCAAGTGCAAAGGTCCTGGGGCAGAAGCAAAGCTATAACGCTATGTTTCAGGAAGGGCAAGGAGGTCAATTTGACTGAGAAGGTGAGCAGGGGAGAGTAGCAGAAGAGGCCAGAGATGTGAGATGGAGACAAACTGTAAAAGATTTACAGGTTGTGGTGAAGAGTTTTGCACCTACTCCAAGTGAGATGGGAGGGTTAAGACATGGAAATGACATGGTCTGATAGATGTTTTAAAGGGTCACTCTAGTCACTGATTTGGAAATATATTGGGAGATGCAAGTAAGAGATGATGCAGTTTGAAAGATAATGGTGGCTCAGACCATGGTGGTAATGGTGAAGCTAGTGAGAAATTATAACTCTGAAAATATTTTAAATGTAAAATCAACAGTACATACTGAGATGAGGAACTTAAAAAACAAGAGAAAAGTTGAAGGTGACTCCGAAGTGTTTGGCTGAAGCCACTGGAAGGAGGGAGCAACATTTATGAGAATGATGAGGGGAGATTAGCTTGACATGGGAATGTGGAGTTAAGAGTTTGGGGACATAAGTTTGAAATGCTTATTAAATGATCAAGTAGAGGCTTCAAGGAGACAGTTGTTCAAGGATTTCAGGGGAAAGAGCCAGGTAAAAGGTTGTGATTTGAAGACCAAGGCCCAAGCTCTGGAACTTCCCATGTTCATGAGCGAGATAAGGAGGAACTATCTCTTATTCTCAGCAAATGTGTTCTTTCTCAAACTTCATTTTTCTGCAGGGTCAGAAAAAGGCCTTGCTGGGAAGCCTGGCTGTTGAAGAATGGTTCTTAAAAAAAGAAGTACTAAACTTCGCAACAGCATGGATGGAACTGGAGAGCATCATGCTAAGCGAAATAAGCCAGGGGGCGAAAGACAAATACCATATGATCTCACCTATAAGCGGAACCTAACCAACAATGCAAAGAAGCAAGGCAAATATGACCAGCAACACTGAAAGGAAAAGAAATCAACAGAGACAAGAGGGAAGGGGGGGGGGCAGGGAAAGGGAAGGGAAGGGGAAAGTCAAGGAACATATAGCAAGGACTCATGGACAAAACCAAAGGGGAAGAGCTGAGGGAGGGAAGGTGGGAGGGGGCAAGGGAAAGAGGGGGGGAAGGCAGAGACAAATGTATTTAAAAAGTAAATAAATTAATTAAAAAAAAAAGAAGAAAAAAAAGAAAAAAAAACATAAAATGTTAAAAAACTTCAGAATTTTAAACTTGTTTCATTTATATTTTTACAAAAATATTCCTATTCTAATCATTTAGATCATTACTGTCAACTGAATATAAATTATATAAAAATCTTTATTACCTCTATATGACTGATTTACCTGAAATTAAGGCAAGAAATAATAAATTTTGAAATAAATGTAAAAAAATAAATAAATAAATAAATAAAAAAAAAGAAAAAAGAATGGTTCTTAGGCAAAATAGAGACAAATCAGCAGTCACCTCTCTCTGTGTTCTGTACCCTGTGTCCAAGCTGCCACTGACTGAGCTCCCCTTAACTTCAGGCACAGCAGGAGAGGGGTTGGTTTTGGGGGGCTTGGGGAAAAGAAAGCTGCACAGGTCACACCTTCTCCCCCCTGCACTCAGGACAGCTGCTTGAAGCACTGGGTATTTTTCCACTAGAGAAGTGCTCAGAGTAAATGTGGAGATAAAAGCTCCTTGAAGATGACTCAGCTGCTCTGGTCTTCTGCCAAAGTCGTGTTCGAGGAAGTCAAAAGTAACTCCAGGCACGGGGGATGGAGCACCTGCAGGAGAAATGTTCTGTGGTCAGGACTGCACCTTTTACGCTCCCTCCCTCCAGGTCATCTGAGTAATAATGGCTGTTTCTCCAGTGCACATCGTGCCAGATACACCACATGCCACCTCAGAGATGAGAGAAGACTGCATGGAGAAGTTGGGGAACATGCCCAGAGATGTTCAGAGCCTGTGCTCTTGACCACTGTTCCTTTGGCTTTTCTGAACAGAACCAGACTTCTCATGGGGCATCCTCTCAGAGGTCTTTATATCAGAGCCTCAGGGTCCTCCCTTTGTGCCTTCTGTCCTCTTTAAACCCTGTTAGAGAATAACAGAGGCTCATTACTAATAGCTCAGCTGCTCACCCCTTTTTTAAAAGACACATTCAGAGGAGTTAAGGCAAAGCATGCTCTGGATAAGTGATTTCATCTTTACAAAGCTACCCTTGATGCATAATAAACTTGAAGCCCCAAACCTGCTTCCATTTTGAATTCAAAAAATTGTGCGCATGATTTTGCTTCTTTTGCTGGGAGAGAAAAACCAATGCACTAACTGGAAAATCCCTCTTTGGGCTTGATACATAGCTGACCATTTAATCTCAACAGCCCAGTGTATATAATTGCTGCTGGAAATACAGAGATTCTCTCAGGCAAGAGCCTCTCTCATTGGAAGCTGTAGTGCATGGGAAGGCCTGCAGCCCGTATATCTCCCCTTCTCTGTCACCACTAGGGCCCTGAGCTTCCCTGTTCCCACATCCAGGGTGAAGAATGATTTTTACCCCAAATGGGAACAATGTTACTATATTTATAAATCTGAGAGATTCAGACACATCTGCTCATATTTACACCAATTCTGTAGAGGCTGTGAAATTGCATATGCTATTTTGATGAAACTTTATCTTAATTTCATTACCAGCTTGAGTAATCATGTAATAATTGCCTCATTTCCAAGTAACTGAGCAAAAATTATATTTAAGAATTTTTTTTTAGTTTTTCTTTCAAGACTAACAACTTTAATAAAATATGTTATTTTACCTTTCTAAATGGAAGCCAAATCAATGTATCTTCAAGCTACTCATGTATCTATACTTTGAATGGAAAATGGTTGATTTTGCCTTAAGGAGAGTATTACCGATGGTCTTCATGGTTCCATCCAGGCAGAGACAGCCACAAAGAGAGCTCAGGAAAGATGCTGTACAAGAAAGAGCTAAGGATTTGGCATGTGATTAATCTGGGTTATCAGTCAAGTGCTTTCACTAACTAGTTAGCTCTGTTGTCTTAGGTAAATATATCACATAAGTTCTCTGAGCTTACTCTTCTTATCTAGAGAAATGGGTTTTTAAAAAATATCTACCTCTGTGAGTTTCAGTGATAATATGTATCAAGTGCTTAGGATAATGTCTAGCACGTACTAGGTGTATGATAAATGAACAGTCATGATATTTTTATTAGCACTTTCCAAGCCAGTGTACTTTCTGTATCCAAATTGCATGAAGTATTGTTGTGAGAGACTGAACTCAGTTCGTCTGATTGGAACAATACCAGGTTTTTCTGGTTGTACTATAATTATTCCCTTGTTGGGATAAGAAACCAGGTCCACCATGCTGCACATCTTCACTCCAGGGTGTATGCCATTCACATTTTAGTTCCACACAGATGGCCTTCCTTAGCATTAAGCATTGCAAAACCTGGAGGAACTTACCCTGGAGTTCAACAACTGACATTGATGTCAATAACCCCTTCCTGCCTTCCAGGCAAACCCTCTCCTGCTGGCAGGGTTTGGACTACCTACAAACCCCATGGATTCTGAGTAGTTACTGTCCAGGAATCTTCTGTAGCCACACTTCAGTCACCAAGCTGGGTGTCCCTGGACATGACCTGAGTCTCTTATGACCCGATGGATATCCTCCTTGTGTGGTGGAGGCAAGCCCTGGATCCTACAGACTAATTGGTTATTTCTAACTCCAGTTTGGCCAAAACTGTCCTACTTTTCAGGTACAAATATGCATCAGAGGCTACACATACATAACATTTCTTTTGGTTTCAATTTAGGAAAAGTCTTTGAACAGGGAAGGAGGCACCTTGAGTTCTAGTCCTAGCTTTTCTACAAATCACATGTGTGATTTTAGATAAGTGTTATAGGTTTCCAAATGATCACCAAGTCCTCTCATGTCTGTGTGCACAATCATTTACAATGTGACTTTGCATCTAGCGCATCAAGAGGTGTAATCTCTTTCTGTACCCCTTGAAGTCAGGCTTGGCTAAGTGCACTTCAGTCAATGGACCATGAGTAAATACAATATAAACAGAGGCTAGAAAAGTGGTTGCACATTGGGCCTTGTTCTCCCTTGCTGCTGAAACCCATGCTACCACAGGTGACCAAGTTCAGGCTACTGGATGAAGCTAGCTGTGAATGATGTACCATGAGACTAACCAGCTGCAAACACAAGAAATGTGAAGGAGACTATTCTAGATCATCCTGTCTCAGTTAAGCCAACCTAGACCAGAAAACCACCAAGGCAACCCACACAATCATGAGAAAATGTATGACCATCGTCTTAAGTCAATGATGTCAGAGAGGGTGTATAAGTCACTAAAGCCAACTGATATAATACATCAGTTTCTTTCTCCAGCTCTCTTTATGAATCTTAAAAATGTGGTGTTGAGCTAGATCAATGCTGGTAAGTACAAGGAAAAGGAACCACTATCCTCCTAACACAAGACCATGTAAAACATAGTTAATGGATCATAGCTCACTTTCTCATTGGACCCAGGAACAATGATAGAGTGCTTCTCATTCCAGCATTCTATTAGCTACCCCCAATCCACAGTGTTGGTACTGGGATGATATCCATTTGCCAGCTGTGTTCCAAACCAGTAATACCCAGCTCTCACCGATCACCAAAATCTGCCAGGGGGAGGCCTAGACCATCAGATTATATGTTTACACTTTGTTGAAATTACATTCAGTAGGTTTGGGTAAGCCTGGGAATCTAAAGTTTTGAAGGTAATTCAGATAATGGGATAGGTTTGGGAACAGTAGACTGATTTCATCAGTATTTTCTAACCCTATCCTTTGATTGTTCTGAGCAAGCATTTTCCTTAGTCATAGATTTGACTAGATAATAACAATATCTTCTATCCCTAATTAAGCCCATGCATATGTATACGTAAATCTTCAAATGAATCACCCATACCACTTTGAGTAACCTAGAGTTCTCTTCTAATACTCTTCTTTCAGTATGAAGTAAGCTAGAAAGGAAAGACCTTCCTAGACAATCAGAGGAAGGAGAGCGAAAGAGAGACTTCCAGATTCAGAGCAACGTAATTTAACTGGTTTATTTTCTGGATGCATAAACAATAGCTCCTGCATGGAAAGAGTTCACGGTATTCTTAAGAAGAAATAAATCCACTTCTAACAATTACCTAACTGTGAGATAGACACAGTTACTTGGATATCAGATTAGAGTATTGAAAGATAACCCTGAACTGCCAATAATAATAATGACAGCTAATACTTATTAAGTGCCAGAGAGTGTGCCAAGACTTTATTGTATTATCTTCCTGGGTTCTCTCAATAAGTGTATGAAATAGGTACTCTTACTGTCCCCATTCAGTGGGTGAAGAAAGTAGGTTCCAGAGGCAGAAGCAACTAATCTGGGGTCACGTAGCCAGTGAGAGAAAGAGCCAGGCGAGGTACACCTATGTCTGACTGTAAATCCCACACTCCACACTAGTGTACCACACAATCTTGATGATGCTGTCATTAATTCAAAGGAACAAAAGCAAGTCCCCTAAAGACATTATTCTTCTAAAACACAGCAATTATGACAGAATGTTAAATCAAATTAAAAACAGTGCAAAGAAAATGAAGTGTTCGCACCTTCCCCTTACATTTTCTCATTAAAACTCACATTCCCATTATGTTTACTGCTCCCTTTGTCCCAGTTTCTTTTTAAAAGAAGTTATGATTGAAATGTTTTAGAAGTCACTATAATATAATCTACTTACTTTCTCTTTAATCATTACACTTTGTTTCCACTCTCAACTGTTTCTACACAAAAGGAAAAAATATCACTCTTTGCTTTTCTGTGTTCTTCTATTTGGAAAATCTTAGGAGTCTTTGTATTTTATCTTTTCCAAATTCTACCATTCCCAGTAAGTCATATATTGAAGAGGGTAAAAAACAGGGCTCCAATCATTTGTTTTCCCAATGAGAATGGAGAAATCACTAATGGTGGCAGAATATTTCCATTCCTTTGTGCATTCAACACATTTATTGAGCACAATGGGCTGACCCTTCGGTAGGTTTATTGAAGCAGTCAATCTCCCAGAGGAGAGAGACCTAGTTAGATAAATGTGCTATTGTACATAGAGCTGTGGAGGAGAGATACAGGGTCCAATAAAACTTGTAACAGGTGAGTTAACCTCATCCTGGAGGCCAGGGAAGCTTTTCTGAGAAAGAGAACATGAGCTAAGTTAAGTTGAACAGGAGGAGGGGTAGGTGCGAGAATGAGCCAGGCAGAGAGAACAGCCCATGACAAGGCCCTGATGGGAAAATTCATAGAAGACCAGTGTGGCTGGAGGAGGTAATGAGTGTATCATGGCTGAAGAAGGAGACAGTCATGCTGGAAATGCAGAGTGGGATGCAGATTTTGAATTTTATCTCCACACAGTGAACACATAGGAGGATAATAATCAAGGGGATGGCTCATGCAGTTGTGAAAAGATTGCTCTACTTGCAATGATTCATAAAATTCCCATGAATGAACTTGTTCATCATGTTGACTTGGCACAACCAAGCAACTCTCAGACAGTTCTTTCCATTTGGCAGAGATTTTGGCTTAAGCGGAATAATCTCAGGAACCTCAGTCCTCAAAAATTCTTGCCATGGAATCGAGCAGTGATGGAATTCTCTGAAATACTGTCATTAACAAAGAAGACATAGCATCTTAAGCTCTCCAGAACTAAGCAGACCTTAGCCTGGATTTGTTTCTCAGTTTCTTGCAGTAATTAAGGCCTTGTGGGATTATTCTGATCATCATCAGCAGTATCTCTCCATTTAAATAGTTCTTCTAGAGTTTATTGAAATTACTAATAATAACAATAAATACTTGTGAGAGCTAATCAGTACTTCAAACTACCCTAATTTTATCCTTAACCATATTTTGTAAGTAGGTAGGAAATTTTAGAGATGAGGAATTTGCAGTACAGACAGATGCAGTGAATTATTGGAAGGAATTTACAAGTGACAAACCTGGGGCTTGACCCCAGGTCTGCTGATTTCTAATCTGAAATTCACAACTGTCTATTTTAGCAGTTTATAGACTACATAGATTTAGGTCTTGCTTTTCCCAATTACAAACAATGTCAACTTGAACTAGTTTTTAATTTTTCTGGTGTTCAATTTCTTAATCTATAAATGTAGATAATAATAGAACAATTTATGAGTTATAAAAATTAGATAAATTAACACATACAATACAGTGAAAACAGCCCTCTGCATAGTAAAGTCTCAGTGAATGTTAGATATAATTCTTAACATTATTATTATATGTTACACTATATAGTGTTATTTTGAGGGGGGAAAGGAAATGATTAAAAATAATGTGTTTTAAAAAAGCTAAAATTTATCAGACAAATATTCTTAGTGTTTAAAGTGTTTTATGAGTTAGGCATTATTATTTTCTCTTTTTTACTGATGAAGAAATCGAAGCACAGAAATTAAAGCAATTTGAGACTTCACGATGGTGGAGGAGTGAGTGGAAGTCACACTGACCGCCTCTTAGGACAATCTGGAATTACAACTAAATTGTGGAGAAATCACCTGAAAAATCACTGAACAATAGTAAGACAGGAACCTCAAATCCTTGGTCAGACAGAGGAATGGGTTTTGGCACAACCTAACTGTTAAGGAGTGCAGTAGAGGCTCAAAAAGGAGAACTAGGCACCCATGGGTGGCAGCACTAGAGGGACATTGAAATGGCCATTCGGATCCCCCTGAGAAGAGCAGAGTCTAAACCATAAACACGGATCTCTAGCTTACAGCATCAGAACCCAAAAAGCACACAGACAACAGCAGCTGTGAAAAGTGGCAGTGTGCTCTCTGCCAGAGATAAGTGGCTGAAGATGCAAAGAGCTATTTAAAGGGCCAATGCAAAAATTTGTACTGGCAGCCTTACCCTAGGCTCCAGCAATACACAGGAGGTGAGGGTAGAGTGGACTGGAGCTGCCTGCGATGAGACTAGAGAGGGAGACATTGGGGAAGGAACTGTGGATGGCGAGGTCCTGGTGCTGACTCACCTCCCATTCTGCACCTGCCCACTTGATCAGGCAGATCACTCCCCTGAGCAGCGGCAGCATGAAGGACAGAATAGCCATGCTCCCAGTAGGCTCGGCCTAGGCCCTGTGTTGAGTAGGCCCAGGTGATGAGTAGAGAGCGGCAGTCACATATAGTAAGTCCCTGGCTAAAGAGGACGCAAGGAAGTCTAGAGATGCTTGAGGAAAGTCTGGCAAAGGAGGAGCTGGGGATAGAACTGAGGGAATAGCCAGGGCGATCCCAGTGCTGCCTCCTCCTCCATGGAGCACCAGCCATCTTCTCAGGCAGACCACTGCCCTGAGTGGCAGCCGCATGAAAAGACTCAGTACCCACACCCACAGTAGGGACTCTGCCCCACTTTGACTGCTGAAGGCAGAGTGACTAGTTTAACAACTGGAAGAGACAGACACAGACAGTAGATTCCCGGAAGTTTCTTAAAGACTGCCTATGGTCAGACAGAGTCAGCAGGTGACATCATCAGAGACAGATCCGTAAAGAAAGGAGGGAAAAAAAGTAATCACCTACCATAGAAGTTCACACCACAAAGTCAGGAAGTCAAGAGAAATCAATTTAAGAAGCAGAAGCAAAAAGAAGAGTCTCACAAATAATAGGAAGGAAAAGAAACACCTCACTATCAAAAGGAAAGGAGGAGTCACTACAAAGAGAACTAAATGAAATAGAGGCAAGTAAACTATTAGATATGGAGTTCAAAACATCAGTTCTAAGGAAGCAGTGAGCTCAAAGAGAATGACCAGAACGTACAGGGAAACCATGAGGAACTTATTGCAAACTATATCAGCATGGAAAAAGACATGCAAACCATCAATAAGAGACAAGAGGAAATGAACGATACAACTACTGGATTGAAGAATGCAATAGAAGGAATCAAAAAAGGCTCAATGAAGCAGAGGACCGAATCAGTGAGCTGGAGGACAAGGTAGAAAACGGCTCCCAGAAAGAGCAAGAAAATGAAAAAAAACTCAAAAAGAATGAAGAGGCGTTCAGGGAAATGCGGGACAACCTGAAATGTAATAACATCCATGTAACAGGGATACAAGAAAGAGAAGGAGAGGGACAAGGAATAGAGAACCAGTTTGAAACAGTAATGATGGAAAACTTCCCTAACTGGAGAGGAGGAAAAGTCATGCAAGTCCAGGGAGCACAGAGTGTCCCATTCAAGAGGAAGCCAATGAGGCCCACTCCAAGACGCGTCATCATTGCAATGGCAAATATCAAAGACAAAGAGAGAATCCTAAAGGCAGCAAGGGAGAAACAGGTAGTAACATGCAAGGGAGCCCTGAAAGGGCTAACAGCTGACTTCCTAACAGAAACACTGCAAGCCAGAAGGGAAAGGCAAGAAATATTCCATGTAAATAAAAGTGAGTACCTGCAGGCAAGACTACTCTACCCGGCAAGGCTCTCAATCAAAATGGAAAGTGAAGTAAGGAGTTTCCCAGACAAAAGAAAGCTAAAGGAACACAGCTCCACCAAACCAGCACTCCAAGATATGCTAAAGGGACTGCTTTAACAGGATGAAGAAAAAGAAAAAGAGAAGATCACAGGTACACTGGGAAAATATGAATAAGTACCTATCAATAATAACTTTAAGTGTAAGTGGATTCAATGCCCCAAACAAAAGGCATAGGATAGCTGAATGCGTAAGAAAACACGACCCACACATATGCTGCCTACAAGATCCACCTCAGAACAAAGGACCTACGCAGACTGAAAGTACAGGGATGGAAAAAAATATTCCAAGGAAATGGACAGGAAAACAGAGCAGGAGTAGCAACACTTATATCAGACACGATTGGTTTCAAAACAAAGGCCATAAAAAGAGACGCAGAAGGGCACATTATAATACCCAAAGGAAGAATCCATCACAAAGACATAAACATTGTGAACCTAGATGCACTCAACATAGGAGCACCCAAATTTATAAGGAAAATTTTGGAGGATGTCAAGAAAGATATGGACAGTAACACACTGATAGTAGGAGATTTTAACAGCCCACTGTCAAAATGGATAGATATTCCAAACATAGCTTCAACAAGGATATTGTGGAACTGAATGACACATCAGATCCAATCGACTTAACTGACACATATAGAACCTTTCATTCCAAAGAAGCAAAATACACATTTTTTTTCAAATGCACACAGAACACTTTCAAGGATGGACCACACGATAGGACACAAAACAAGCCTCAACAAGTTCAGGAAAATTGAAATCATAACAAGCACTTTCTCAGACCACAAGGGCTTGGAATAGAAACCAACCTCAAGGAAAAATCTCAAAAACATTCAAACTCACGGAGACTGAATAGTACACTATTAAACAATGAATGGGTCAATAATGAGGTCAAAGAAGAAATCAGAATGTTTCTGGAAACAAATGAAAATGAACACATGACAGTCCAAATCCTATGGGACACAGAGAAGGCAGTCCTGAGAGGGAAGTTCATAGCAATACAAGCCTTCCTCAGAAAGACAGAAACATTTTAAATCAACGACCTAACCCTCCTGGTTCAAGAACTGCAGAAACAACAACAAACAAGGTCCAGAGCAAGCAGAAGAAAAGAAATAATCAAAATCAGAGCAGAACTGAATCATGTAGAGACTAAAAGAACCATTCAAAGGATCAATCAGTGCAGGAGATGGTTCTTAAGAAGAGAAAGAAAAATTGACAAGCCTTTCAGCAGACTCATCAAGAAAAGAAGGGAGGGGACCCAAATAAATAATATCAGAAATGAAAAAGGAGAAATAACAACTGCTACCACAGAAACACAAAGGATTGTAAGAAATTACTATGAACAATTATATGCCAATAAATTTGAAAACCTGGGTGAAAAGGACAAATTTCCAGAAAAATACAAGCTTGCAACAGTGAATGAAGAAGCAGCAGAAAGCCTCAACAAAACAATAACAGCTGGTGAAATCAAAACGATAATCAAAAAACTCACGGCACACAAAGGCCCTAGACAGGACGGATTCACAAGAGAATTTTATAAAACATTTAAGGAGGAGCTAACCCCGTCCTTCTCAGACTATTCCAAAAAATCCAAGAAGAGAGAAGACTCCCAAACACTTTTTTTATGAGGCCAGCATCACCCTAATCCCAAAACCAGACAAAGACAGAACAAGGAAAGAAAACTATAGGCCAACATCGCTGATGAACATAGATGCTAAAATCCTCAACAAAATATTGGCAAACCACATCCAGCACTACATTAAGAAGATCATCCACCATGAACAAATGGGATTCATCCTAGAGATATGAGGATATTTCAATATTTGCAAATCACTAAAAGTAATGCCTCACTAAACAAAAGTAAAGACAAAAAGCACATGATCATATCAATAGATGGGGTAAAAGCATTTGATAAGGCACAGCACCCATTTATGATAGAAACACTCAGTGAAGTGGGAATAAAGGGGACATACCTCAACATAATAAAGGACGTATATGAATATCCTACAGCTAGTCTCATTCTCAATGGGCAAAAAATAAAAGCTTTCCCTCTAAGATTGGGAATAAGACAAGGATGTCTGCTTTCACCGCTTTTATTCTACATAGTATTAGAAGTGTTAGTCACAGCGATCAGAGAAGAAGAAATGAAAGGCATCTAAATGGGAAAGGAGGAAATAAAACTACCATTGTTTCCAGATGAAATATAGTATACATGGAAAACCCCTTTTACTCCACCAAAAAACTACTTCACCTAATAAGTGAATTTGGCAAAACAGCAGGATACAAAGTCAATATTCAGAAATCGAAGGCAGTTTTGTATACCAAAAATGAAATATAAGAATCAGAAGTAAGTAAAAAAAAATCCCATTTGCTACAATGACAAGAAAAATAAAGTACCTAGTAATAACCTTAACCAACGAGGCAAAAGATCTGTATGCAGAAAACTATACAGCACTGAAGAAAGAAATTAAGGAAGACAGAAATAAATGGAGGCATACACCATGTTCATGGACTGGAAGAATTAACAGCATCACAATGTCCATATTATCCATAGTAATTTATGGATTAAAAGCAATCCCTATTAAAATACCAATGGCATATATCAGATACATAGAACAAACATTTCAAAAAACTTACATGGAACTATAAATGATCCTGAATAGCTGCTGCAATTTTGAGAAAGAAAAACAAAGTAGGAAGGATGACAATACCTGACATCAAACTATATTACAAGGCGACTGTAATCAAAGCTGTCTGGTACTGGCATAAGAACAGACACATAGATCAATGGAATAGAATAAAGAACCCATAAATAAACCCATTTCTCTGTGGTCAATTAACATTTGACAAGGGGTGCAGGAGCATAAAATGGAGTAAAAATAGCCTCTTCAACAAATGGTGTTGGGAGAGCTGGACTGCTACATGCAAAAAAATTGAAATTCAACCATCAACTTATACCATACACAAAAATAAACTCAAGATGGATAAAAGGACTCATGACAGCATAAAAGTCCTAGCAGAGAACATAAGCAGGAAACTCTCAGATATCCCATGCAGCAATATTTTCACTTATCTATCCCCCAGAGCAAGGAACATAAAGGAAAAAAATAAACAACTGGGACTTCATAAAAATACGAAGTTTCTGCACAGCTCAGGGAAACATCAGCAAAATGAAAAGGGAACCAACCATATGGGAAAATATATTTGCCAATGATACCTCAGACAGGGGTTTGATCTCCAAAATATATAAAGAACTCACATGACTCTACTCCAGGAAGACAAACAATCCAACTAAGAAATGGGCAAAGGACCTGAACAGACACTTCTCCAAGGAGGACATACAGAGTGCCCAGAGACCTATGAAAGGATGTTAATCATCACTAGCCATCAGAGAGATGCAGATTAAAACCACAATGTGATACCACTTCACAGTCGTCAGAATGGCCATGATAAATATATCAAGGCACAATGGGTGCTGACCAGGTTGTGGAGAAAAGAGAACCCTAGTAGACTGCTGGCGAGAATGCAGACTGCTGCAACCACTGTGGAAAACAGTGTGGAATTTCCTCAAAAAGCTAAAAATGGAACTGCCTTTTGACCCAGTGATTCCACTGCTGGGATTATACCCTAAGAGTCCCAAAACACCAATTCAAAAGAACCTATGCACCCCAATGTTCATAGCAGCACAATTTACAATATTAAGTGCTAGAAGCAACATAAGTGTCCATCAGTAAATGAGTGGATCAAAAAACTGTGGTACCTTTATTCAATGGAATACTATTCAGCAGAAAGAAAGAAAGAGCTACTACCCTTCTCAACAGCATGGATGGAACTAGAGAGCATTATGCTAAGTGAAATAAGCCAGAAAGTAAAAGACAAATAGTGTATTATCTCACCTGTAAGTGGAACCTAACCAGCAAAGGATTAGGCAAGGAATTTATGACTAGCAATATTGAAAGTAAAAAGAAACCTACAGGGACGAGAGGAAGGGACAGAAGGAGTAGGGTAGCAGGAGAGGAAGGGGAAGGGTCAGATCAAGGAAAAGGAATGAAGGACACATGTATGAAATCAAAGTGGGGAAGGGGAGAGTGGTGGCGGGTAAATGGAGACAAATGTTTTTGGAACAATTTAAAAAGAGAGAGAGAGAGAGAAATTAGAGCAATGTATTCAGAGCCCCTAAGCTGAAATATGGCAGGGCCAATTTTAGAGCCAGGTTAACTGATTTCCAAGGTGACAGGAATGGAGAATTGGGGAAAAAGAAGCTTTTTGGAAATAAATGTTTCTTCTGGTTAGTTGAGTAACCTGACAAAGTTTTTAAAAGCTGAAAATTTTAAGGATATACACAGCAAATTGTGTATTTTTGTGTTTCAAGTTTTCATAAAGATCAAGTAATATGCTGTCAATATAATCAGGCCTTGATCATGCCCTTTATTTCAGAATCATATTCTTGCTTTTAAATGTTAGCTAGCCTTACTGTGTAGTATAAATAACAAGTGTAATAAATAAGGAAGAATTTCATAAGCACCCTAATGCTCGAATATACTGTTAATGTGACAGTCTATACTTGGTTTTTTTTCCTTTCTTTTTCTTTCTTTCTTTCTTTCTTTTTTTTTTTTTTTTTTGCAAGGTCTGTGGTGGCGAAGCCCTGGGGTCTTGCCCTGGTTTTCTTTTTTTTTGTTTTTGTGAGAATTTTTATTGATTTATTGGAGTGACATTAGTTAATAAGATTATACAAGTTTAAGTGTACAAGTCTATAATGCATCCTCTGTATATTGTATTGTGTGTTCACCACCTAAAGTCACATTACTCCCCCTATACCCTCAGATCCTATGCATGTCCACACCTGAGTACATTTACCATTGATGAATGTAAGACCATCTCAGTTTCACCTAAAAAACATGATCCTTTTTTTAATAAAGATAAAGATCCATTAGTATAACCAAGACTAGTGCATTGAATTTTCTCCTACTGGTAGTTATAATTTGCAAAAATATTTTTAAATTGTTAAGGGACTTTAATCCCTTTAACAGGGTTTCAGTCTGCCATGACAGAGGGCACAGATTTCAAGATGGCAGATCGAGGTTAAGAGGGCAGTGAATGGCCACAAAGATTCAGTGTTTTTCCATGTGAACTTGTTAATCATTCAAAGTGTCAAATTCAAAATTTACCTATTTAGAATTCATTAGCTAAGAAACATAATTCTGTAGACAAGGACCTTCTCACAATCTAAGAAAAACCCTGGATATCTCTTATCCTACACAATAATTACCAGTTGCTAAGTTGCGTTGTATGCATGTAAAAATAAAAAAGAATGAGTTCAAGTGAGGCTAAATATAGAAGCCAAGATCCAGATTCTATTGTATTAGAATTCCACATGACTCAACCAATTTCCATAGGTTGACAACCAATCTAATTTTAAATCTAGAGACTTCATAGCAGTAAAAAGTATTCCTAATTAGGCAAGGAAATTTTGGCTGTCATTCTCCACTGTTGGTAGTTATCATGAGAAAGTCATTTACATTTTGAACTCAACATTCAAATTGAAACTCCAACTTTTCAATTTTTTTCCAAGCCCCATCTGACTTCCAAGAAATGTGCCTAATTGTTTTAGATACCTTGTGATCACTAAACCACAGAGGGCTTGAAATTTCAGTAGGCAGAGCTTTAGCTACAATGATAAGACTTCACTGCCACTCATGCTGACCAAATCTCAAAGGCATGATAAATGACAGAACTTCATTTAATTACCATTTGTTCTTTCATGACAGTAAAACATTATAAATTATGCAAATAAGTAACTCATCATGGGGAATATGGCAAAAATATCTAGTCCTGTGACATTAAATAATATTGACTCAAATCCTTGTGAGAATTAAAATTATAGAGCAAGAAAATAAAATTTGCCCTGTTAGTACAAATAAAGTCTCCCTTCTTGTTTGAATATCTCTAGTTTTATCTACTCTTTAATCATGGCTCAATTGTATAGTGTGAGGAGATACAAAATATTCCACAAAAATTTACTTTAAACCAATTGATTAGGTATTTATTCACTACCTACTGTGCACAAAGCCTTGTATTAAGCTCTAGTTCATGGGGCCATTTTGGTCTCATTGGAATTCAATGTTGCACTGCCAATCTCTTTCTTAGAGTGGTAAATAACAGATCTTCTCTTATCCTAAGAAAACATCCTCTAAATTCTAGATACTTCAGCTTTCTAAATTCAGAAAGATATGTTTAAAAATGTATTTACCTAGCCCTGAACAGTGTGGCTCAGGTGGTTGCTTGTTTGATTCCTAGTCAGCGCACATGCTTGGGTCCCTGGCAGTCCCTAGTTAGGGCACATGCAAGAGGCAACTGATCAATGTTTCTCTCTCACACATTGATGTTTATCTCTTTCTCCCTCCATACCCCTTTCTCTAAAAACAAACAAATAAAATCTTAAAAAATTGTATTTACTTTATCAAAGTCTGAAGTTTCAGCTTGTATCTTAGTGAATGAGGTATTTGACTCCGATTTAAATGAGTTTTACTTTATACAAGATAGCCTCTTCTAAAGTTGTACAAATATAACTGAAATGAAGGGCAACACTATGACAGAGTGAGAGGCATGGTACAAGCAAGTTCTGATGAAGGGTTGCAGGGTTTTATGAGAAGAGGAGGAGCCTAGGTGAAGCACCTAGCAGGGGATGTAGGAGAACCAGAGAGAAAAACCAAGAACACTGAAAGTCTAAAGAGCTGGGATACTCCTTTAAGGGAAATAACTGAAAAAGAAATGATGATGGCAATGACTGGCAGTAGCATTTTAGAATGCATAATGTCGCAGAAATTGCACTAAGCACTTTACATGCATTATCCCATTAAATCCTCAAAATAACTGCCATTGTCCACTGCTCATCTTTTAGCTGAGAAATCAGAGCCATAGAGAAGTTGATAAACTTGCCCAAGTACATACACAGCTGGGAAATAGCAGAGGCAGGATTCAAACCTAGGTCTGCCTCCAGAATGCAAACTCTTAATCACTACATTCTAGTCCCCCACAAATATAGATTTTGCAAATCCAAGGGTTGGCACTGCTTGGATCATAACAGTACAGGAGTGTGGAGGTAGTCTCCATTCAGTAAATGGCACCTCAACTGGCCCGTGTTAAAGACCTAGGAGAGATCCCTAAATAACCCTGTCCCATTAAAGACTCCCAACTTTCAGTCTATCTAATCGGTTTTACTCCCAAAGTATATTCCAAATCTGATCACCATTTTTCAGCTTTACCTCATTGTCCCAAACTCCCAAAGCCATCATCTCTTACCTAGACTACAGTGGTGACCTCTAAATGGTATCCTTGCTTCTTTTCTCAACTCCCTCTTCATTCTGCACTGAGCAGCCAGAGTGACAATTTTTAAAAGTAAATCAGATTATAACACTACCTTGTTTAGAATTCTCCAGTGGATTCCCATTACTTATGGAATAAAATCCAAAATTCTTTCCATGGTTCACCAGGCCCTTCAGCATCTGCTCTGTCTACTTCTTCATATTTATCTCCAATAACTCTTATCCCATTGCACAGTGACCCAGTTACACTGAACTTCCTCTCCCTTAACCATGACAAGATAGACTCCACAGTGGGGCAGGCCATTGCTCTTTTCTCTGCTGGAAGTGCTTTCCCTCCATGTTTTCTTTGGATATGCTCTTTTTTGTCACTTAGGTTCCAAATGAAACATCATTTCCTCTATGAATCCTTCTTGGAACCCCAGCTGTATTGTCACCTCCTTCTAGACACCCTGTTTTTGTTTCTTCATAGCACTATCACTACCTATTCATTACATATTTATTATCTCCCCTCCACAGTTCAGATACAATTTCTATAAGGGTAAAGTCCTGGTCTGCCCTTTCCCCTAATTTTTCAGCACTAAGAACACTGCCTGGAACATATTAGTTGCTCACAAAATACTGAAGATTATATGGCTGAATGAATAAATGAATAATGAAAAGAGAAAGTAAGGCTCAGAAAAATTAAGTGGGATTTACTTAATCCATGGTTCCTCAGCTAGTACAAGGTAAAGTCAGGACCAGCAAGGTAAGACCCAGAGGGTGCAAAGATCTCTAAGTGCTAGGGAACACAAAGTTCAGGAGGTCAGAAGAGAATTGGTATTTGTGTTAAGTCCTAGAGAGTAGGATTTTGACATGCAGACATAGAGGCAAAGGCAACCTAAACAGAGGGTACAGTGTGGGCAAAGGCAGATGTGGGGAGAGGGAGAGAAGTTCAGAGCAAGCATGTTCCCTTACAAGAACAAAATATCAAATCTGCAGAGATAAGCAAAGAAGAGACAAGAGTTGACATACTGCCACCCACTCTGCAGCCTTCAATCTTGTGGAAGAGTTTTTGCAACTGACACTAGAGTTAAGAGACTCTTAATTGTATCTTTTTAGTTTTTAGCTCATCTGTTGCAAAGTCTAGCCCACTGATATTTTGCTTCCATCATGAACCTTTTGCACAGCACAGATTTAATTACCACTAGGTTGCTTTTGACTCTGGCAATGCAGTGCTGCCAAAACTTGGTGGTGGATGGGAAGAAGTAGGAATCGGGATGTGGGCTCTTACCTCACCTGAGGAGCTTGGGGAGGTGTTTTCACCTCTTTATATTTCAGTTTTGTCACCTGGTGAGACCTAGCTGCACAGTAAATTTCTAAGTCTATAGCTTGACATAGTGAATTGGTTTGCCAACCACTGATTTCTCAAGTCATTCACTTATTTGTTCATTCAAACAGTATTCATTGGTTGTTTTATTTATGGGGAGTGTATTAGTTTCTCCGAGCTGCCATAAGACACAAACCACAAACTAGGTGGCTTAAAACAATAGGAATTTGTTCTCTCACATTTCTGGAAAGAAGTAGTCCTAAATCAATGTGTTGACAGGGTCAGAGTGCCTCCAGTGGTTCTAAGGGAGAAACTTATTTGCCTCGTTCAGCTTCTGGTGGCTCCAGGAATCTGTTGGCTAGTGGTAGTGGAACTCTTAATCTCTGCCTCCCTATCCACATGGCCTCCTACTCTGTGCATTTGGCTCAACAACTTCCTTGGTGTGTGACCTTGAACATGGTGCTAAATGCAATCATCTAGGTTCGATCAGAGGGTCAAGTGTTATTAAACACATATATTTTGCACTTTGGCATATGACTGGCACTCAGCTAGTGTCCAATAAGTACCTCTTTGAAACTGCTATCTTCTTTAGTAGAGCATTCCCAATGGTGATGTTTCTGCACATCCACAAAACAAATTTGTGTCCACATCAAACCACTGCAAAAGAGAGTGGAGGTTTCAACTGGGAAATTAAAAACAAAACAAAACAAACAAAAAAATTTACCATAGAAAACATGAGCCTGAAATACCCTGATTGATTCACTACATTGATTGCTTTACCCAGATAAATGTTCAGCTGCTGATGTAGTGACTTCCAAATAAACAAAGGTTAGATTTAAGGTTCATTCAATACCTTTGTACTTTCTAACAGGCAATTTCAGATTTGCTCAGTACTCTTGGAAAGATGTAGTTACTACAATAGATTTCTTAGTGTAATAAGCCTATTATGCTTAAAACAATCATTTTTATTCTTTGAAATCTTGACAATAGGAACAAGAATCTAATTTGCAGAGGTTTTTTGGCTTTAAGTTTCCAGAGTTTATATACCTCAAAGAATGCATACGGCTATTGCAATGGCCCAAGGCTTTCTGCTCTCTATGCTTAAGCACTTGCAGTTTTCTTCTAAGGTACAGGACCTGGTCTCTACCTGCGTCTCCTGCCTCTCCTGCCTCATCATTTATTCATTCATCCAGTAGGTATTTGGGAGCAAAAAGGAGCATCTACTGTGAGCCATACACTGTCTTATTTCTTTTTATAAATAAATGAGTAAAAATGTGGCTGTTTGTTTAACAAAATTGGGATCATGTTGAGCATGCTAGGTTTTTGGTTTTTAAAAAAAAAATTATTCCCATATCTCCATCTCCCTCCCCACTGAAAACTATCAACTTATTCTCTATATCTATGGGTCTGTTTCTATTTTGTTTTATTTATTTGATTTGATTTGTTTTTTCCTTTTAGGTTTCACATATAAGTAAAGTCATATGATATTTGTCTTTGTCTGATTCATTTCATTTAGCATAATACTGAGCCACGCACTCTTTTAGACACTGAGCAGGTGTCTAAAACACGAATCATGTTGTTGTTGTTTTTTTAAAAATATAGATTTTTGTAGAATTTTTGAGTCTTGTACAGGAGTCTGACCAGGGGATCTGAATTACAGAACAAGTTATGATCTCTCAGGCTGTAGGGCAAGTCTGACAGAAATGTTTTTTCTCTTCTGGAAAATTACATGGTTATATTATTGCTTTGTGGGGAGGCTGAGGAGGGGGGATTGCTGAGAGTGGACCAAAAAAAGTTGCTTCTCTGGAGTTTATCAGTTTTTTTTCCAGGTGTCTCAAGTTTGGTCAGTGTCACTGTTTATGTTGTATGCCCTAAGATCCTGACCTTTGAGCAAATGCCTTAACTTCTATTACCCCATGACTCTAGATAACTAGATTACAGCAGCACCTGGTACTACTCTATCCTCTTAATTTCACTTAAGCCTCCATATGATAGCCACACTATGTCTTGTTTACCATCATGCCTGTCTCTGGTATACAGTAAGTGTTCAGTACATATTTGTAAAAGGAAGAGAAGGAAGGGAGGGAGGAAGGAAATAATCAGAATATATCAAATACTTGTGAGAGCTACATTCCTTATTCAACTGTGACTTCCTAACTCTGTGCCCTGTTGATATTATCTTTATCTTACAGTTTGAACATTATCATGTTTTAAGATCCTTATCAGCTTCAGCTTACTGTGGTCTAACCCCGTTAGGACCTCTCCATTCAACCTTACAGCCTGACTCCTACTAATTGCCTTCTTCTCTCTCTGCTTCCCAGTGCAAATTCCCAAGAGACAGAGAATCGCATTAACTCATTTTTATGTTTTCTAGTGTTGAACCTACCACTTCACAGGTCATTCATCGTTAATGGCTTGACTCATTTCTTGTAAGATGCTCACCTTCAGGCCAGTCAGTCATGGTTAGAGTTATTAGGCAATTTATAGGACATTTATTTTTTATAAATATTTTTTAATAAATATGTTTTTCCAGAGAAAAAGGCAAAGCTTCTACAATGAGCCCACTCAATGGCACACCAATTTTTTAGCAGTAGTATTTCATTACCATATTGGCCAATATATTAAAAAGACATATATATCTGAGACCTAAATCCTCTTATTAGAATGACAGTGAATCCAATAAGATGCACCATCCATATAGCTTAGGAGAGTAAGCCGGATTCATTCTAAGACAAGTGGCCCAATGGCCGTGCCTATAAAATCCTTTTCTGCTCCTGCACTTGCCACTCTGCATTATCTGCATGCCAGTAAATTATTTTGTGCAATGAAATCACCCTTATAAAAATATTTACAAATGTGAATATGCCCTCTCCCCACCGAAGAGAACTTTATTTGCTTAATTATTTCATAGAATGCAATTTATATTTTCCCTATTGGCACCAGTGGGGAGAAGCAGGCATAAAATAAACTGTCAGTTTCAAAGAAATCACTGTCTTTTTCTTGGATAATAAAAAAGGTTTAGTATGTTGGGCCAAAATTGAGAAAAAAGGATAATTTCTTCTAATGTTTAGGTGATGGAATATGTGATTGAGTGAAGGGTTTGTGACAATTAAGAGATCAACAAAGCTGAAATCATGCAATGGTTATGGTTCTGTTATTATGATATGACTCTGTGCTGAGCATACCCTGCATCCAACTCTCTAAGCCTCCCTTAAGCTTACAAATGATGTTTCATTTAGTTTAAATCAATCAAGTGTCTCTAGAGGATTTCACCAGAAATCCAAATGTAATTACAAAAACACACAAGCTTCCTACTATGCATGTGTTACACCAACAGAAAAATATGTCTTAAGTACAATGCAGAAAGGATAAGGGTTTATAAAATTCATTTTGATGTCTTATGAATAACAATGTTATAATTAGATACATATATCCTAGCAAAAAAATAAAGTTAATAACATAAGGACAAAACATATGATTTGACCCTTATCATGGTTGGAATTACCCCAAAGTAGCCTCTCATTTAAATGAGGTTTACTGTTTCATAGTCTTCATTTCAGTAACATACTTATTCAAATTTTAGAAAATGACTAACTTCATTAGCATTAAGCAATGCAATGGTCTAAGAATATAACTGGTTCTTCATTTATTCATTAGATCTACATAATGTCTCTTTTCAAAAGAACTCCAAGCCATGTAGAGAATGTTGAACTCATGTTAAACCAAAGTTTCATGGAAATGAGAATTGTGTCTAAGGAGAAGGAGCAGTGGAGGAAAAACAAGAAGAAAAGAAAGAGGCAATGGAGATGCTTATGTTGGGGTGGAGGAGAGCAGTTTTTTTATAAGCAGTGTGTAAAAATGCCAAAATACTAGTTCTCTGTCATTAGTGAAGATAATATGATTACAAAAGTTCTGCTTCTGTGAGGGGAAATCTTTTTCTTAGAATTGCATAGGTAGAGTAGTATCTTGGAATCTCATTTTAGTTATATGCTGACAAAAATTTAATGTTCAAATCTAATGATCTTTATGTTAGCACATTTTGATACATCCTTACCTAGTAAAGTTTCCTCCCACTTCTCCTGGGTCTTATGTGACCAGGTTTTTTGTTTGTTTGTTTGTTTGTTTGTTTGTTTGTTTTTAAATAGTCTACACCATTTGGAAAGTATTGAAAGTCAGAAAGAAGAATGAGTGGAAGGGAGGCAAAGTTCATATGTATTAGACTGTAATAGAACATAGTTTGGACATTCTCCTGGGGCCGCCTCCCCACTCTTCCTTGGCCAAGAAGAGATGAGAGGGACTTGGGGGTAGACTTCTTCAGACATGATATTGTTGGACTTAATCTATGACACTTAATCTCTACAAAATTCATCAAATAGTGCATTCAGCCAGGTTCATGCCAATTTCCACACTACTAGTAAAAAGAAAGTAAGGAAGTAGATAATAATGAGATCATAAACAATATTGGCATCTAAAAATTTTTATTTTATGAGAAAAACAGAAGATTAAATAGTTCACACATTTTATACCCTTGTTGATATTAAACATTATTTATTAATGCACTAATAATCACTTGCTTTAAAAATTAAACACTGACATTCCAACAAATTACATGTAAAAAAATTAAGTCTGCTGCTAATGGGAGGAATCAGAAAGGATAGATCCTGGAATCTTTACTTAACACTGAGAAACTAGGGGTAGAAGATAAACAAATGGGAGACTTTAGGGAATCCCAGACAAATATTTCTTACAGAACTGCATCAAGGAATCACAGAGACATGAGTGCTTTTATCCCAGACCAGCATTTTTGGTCAATTTAATTTAGTACAACCCACTACTTGGACAGCCACTTTATGCTTGGGCACATCCCAGTTCATACTGCATGTGATCCTATGAGTGGTACAAGAGAAAAGCCTAAAATGCTATACTATGAAAATATATATTTCCAGTTTTTTCTTTTTTTGTACTTTCAAACCAGCTCTTTTATCAGAACACTATGAGAAACGAGTGAACTAAGAATCTTTTTTATCTGTGAGCATTTATATAAATGGTTGTAAAACCGACAAATTTTTGTTCTCATTATTTTAGAAAACAAATGATCATTTGTGGCTTTCTGGAGAAAATTCATGTTTTATCTCAGATCAATAAATGATTCCAAATTAAGAGAATTAATCGGCAATGGTTAATTTATTGTCATTTTATAAATACTTTTCCTATGTATTATCTTCAAACTTATTGATCCAACAAAATAAATGATTAGGAATACTGATGGCAAATGGAACACAGGTAACTGAAATGAAAGTAGAAAATTTTAGCTCTTGCTTATTCTTTAAAAAGAAACTTAATTGAGTCCTTGTAACTCCAGATCCATTAGAAATCTGGTTTAAACTGAAGGTGGCTGCCCTGGCCGGTGTGGCTCAGTTGGTTGGATTGTCAAGCCTTACAGCAAAAGGTTGAAAGTGTGATTCCTGGTCAGTACACATACCTAGTTGCAAGTTTAATCTATGGTTAGGGCATGTATGGAATGCAACCAATTGATGTTTCTCTCTCATATCTATGTTTCTCTCTCCCTTCCTCTCTCTCTAAAATCAATAAACATATTCAAAAAATATTTTAAATAAAAATAAACTGAAGGTGGCAGTCATTTTACCTAAACTCAGGCATTCATGCTCTCTGTCCCTGGTGTTTGAATCTTGAATAAATGGCAGCATAGCAGAGGGAATGTCTGGTGGGGACTTAACACAGCAAAGGCCCTGTGGTGCACTCCTGCCCTAGTAATGATGTGTCTGGAGTCCTGACTTTCTGGAGTTGCCTTAGAAACTCCCTTTGTCCAAGAGTGTGCTCCTGAAACCTTCCACATAAACCCTGTATAGTACTTCAGAACATTTCCTTTTGTCTAAGATAAGATGCCCAGAGTTGGTTTCTGTTGCTTAAAACCAAGAAACCTGGTCAAAAACTAGTGAAATAGTCACCATTTTCTTGACAGTTAAAATAGTGTCACTTTGCACTCTTGTAATATGTGTGTGGGGTGGGGAACATAATGTCAAATTACATAAGAAATATTTAACTCCACTAAAATTGTGGATATGTCTTGAGAGAAAAAGACATTTTACACATTTGTTTTAAAAAAGCAATCCTGAGAGTATTTTCAGATTTGCAGTGAGTGATACAAGTGTTTCAAAAGATAATGAATTCTATTTTTAATTTTGACAGCTGTAATTTTTCTTGTGGTTTCTTTTTTAATTTGTTAGTGGTTACTTCTTTTCTTACCTAGAATTCTTCCTGGACTTTTCTCCTTTTTTGAGGAGAGTCATAATCAAAGAAGAACACTATTTTCATATTTCTAGGTTGTTCTTTATTGCCTCTTACCTGCACTTCATCTCAAGTGAGGCTTAATTAGTCATTTACAAGGCAACATGCTAAGATTTTAATTAATGGTGGCTTGCCTATCAAGTTAATGTCCTTGCAAATTATCTCCTAGAGATGATTACAATTTGCAGGTACAGATCCTTTACTTATTATATAGGGGGCTTAGCAGACACTAATTTTAAACAAATGCCAGGGAGAAATTGCAGGACTTTCAGTCAAGATGGCAGCGTAGGTAAACATGGTTCTCACATCCTCACACAACCTCACATCACAATTAAAACTAAAATAGAGAACAATCATCACTCAGAACCATCAGAAATTGAGTTGAATGGAAGTCTGACAACTACAGAATTAAAGAAATCACATCCATCCTGACTGGTAAAAGGGCAGAGATGTGGAACGGGTTAGTCCTACATCGTGTGTGGTGGATAAAAATTTCGGAAGATATCTTGGGTATGAGGAGTACCAGCCCCACACAGGTCCCCATCTAGGGTGCCAGTGCCAGGAAGATAAGTCCCCATAACTTCTGGCTGCAAAAATCAGCAGAGAATAAGTTGGTAGAAGAAACTTGTAGAGTCTCAAGCAGTTCCTCTTAAAGAAGCCACACATAACCTTACTCATACTCACTCCCTTTGTGCTCTATCACCAGGGTAGCAGCTAGAAAGGCACCAGTGGCATACAGAGAGGAGCTGAAGTGTCTTACATCAAGGTGAGAGCTGGGGGGCACCTATCTCCCATACAGATAGATGGGCAGAAGCCACTCTCCCTTTTCTGAACTCTCCTCCCTCAGATGCACAGAGCCAGCAGGCTGTTGCCATACCTGAGACTCCATCAACCTGGCTAACACTGTTTGCCCCACCCTGGAGATCCCCAGAGACTCCATCCCACCCAATTTATGACCCACCCAAGCTGCTTTTCCATATGAATGGCTGGTCAGGCTTCACAGCTTCATAAATCCTTTTAAAAGAGCACCAGCCAGCCCCAGTGAGCCCCTAGCTCCTGTACCACTTGCTAAGTGTCCCCAGGCCTAGCACTAGCAGCAGCCAGCCTAGATTCACAGCTTGGCTTTGTCTGGGAATTTCCAAGCCAAGCACAAGTAGCAGCCATATCAGATTGCTTTATAGTTCAAGCAGAGTAGCCCCAGAAAGAACAGGTAGGGGATATCCTTGGCCTGTACCACCTGGGAAACCCCTGAGCCTGCATACTCAATTGGACAGTTACAGACCACATTGGAGTACCACCACCCTGCCCCTGCATATCTGATCCTCCACAGAGGGTGGAAGTTGGTGGTCAGTGGTCACATCCAGTCTTTACAACTGACTGCCCTGGGAAAATCCCTCCCATTGATCTGCCAACAGCACTCAAGGCTCACCTACAAGAAGAGGGAGTATTCAGCCCACACAAAGAGTACACCTCAAGTACTCAGCTTGGTGATATGGGAAGCTGTGCTGCAGGACTCTACAGAACACCTACTACAGTAGGCCATGCATCCAAGACAAGGAGTCATAGCAGCTCCATCTAATATACAGAAATAGATACAAAAGGTTGCCAAAGTGAGGAGACAAAGAAACATGGCCCAAATGAAAGAACAGATCAAAACTCCAGAAAAGGAACAAAATAAAATAGAGATAAGCAATCTATCAGATGCAGAGTGCAAAACACAGGTTAAGGATGCTGAAGGAACTTAATGAGGACCTCAGCAGCATAAAAAAAAAAATCCAGCTGGAAACAAAGGATATACTATTTGAAACAAAGAATAATTTACTGGGAAACAACAGTAGAGTAGATGAAGCCAAGAATCAAATTAATGATTTGGAACATAAGGAAGAAAAAAAAAAACAAGCAGAAAAAAGAATCCCTCAAAAAACTGAGAGTAGTGTAAACAGCCTCCAGGACAACTTCAAGCCTTCCAACATTCTCATCATAAGGGTGCCAGAAGGAAAAGAGAAAGAGCAAGAAATTGGAAATATGTTTGAAAAAATAATGGAAGAAAACTCCCCTAATTTGGTGAAAGAGTTAGACATGGTAGTCCAGGAAGCACAGAAATTCCCAAACAAGATGGATGCAAAGAAGCCCACACCAATACATATCATAATTAAAATGCAAAGGTTAAAAATAAGGAAAGAACCTTAAAAGCAGCAACAGAAAAGAAGTTAATTACCTCCAGGGGAGCTCCCATAAGACTGTCAGCTGATTTCTTGAATGAAACTTTGCAGGCTGCAATAGATTGGCAAGAAATATTCAAACACTAAAAGTGGACCTACAACCAACATCACTCTACCCAACAAAGATATCACTTAGAATGAAGAGGAGGTAAAGAGCTTCCCAGACAAGAAAAAAACTGAAGAAGTTCATCATCACCAAACCATTATTTTATGAAATGTTTAAAAGGACTTATTTAAGAAAAAGAAGAAGATCAAAATTATGAACAATAAAATGTCATCAATACATATCTACCAACAATTGAGTTTAAAAAACAAACTAAGCAAACAAGAAGAACAGAAACAGAATAATGGATACAGAGAGTGTTTTGATGGTTGCCAGATGAGAGGTATGTAGGAGGAATGGATGAAGAGGCAAGGGGATTAAGAAGTACAAATAGGTAGTTACAGAATAACCATGGGGATGTGAAGTACAGTATAGGAAATGGAGTAACAAAAAAACCTATGCCTGACCCATGTACATGAACAATGGTGTGGAGATTGCCTGAAGGAGTTGGGGGTGCTGGGTGGAAGGGAGCAAAGGGGGAAAAATTGGGACAACTGTATTAGCATAATCAATAAAATATAACTTAAAAAGCATAATCAGGGATGTCTCTTACCATCAAAGTTTAAGCTTCCCAAGTCAGTATGTAAGATGAAAAATGTGTGCAGTCAGAATTACCCTCTGAACAGCCCTTAAATGTCAACCTGTTACAGACCAACGTGACACTCTCTGTCACTCCTGCACACCCACATGTATCACCCTTTTTCTTTCACCAGATCATTGGCATTGAGGGGACTTTTAAACTCTAGAATCACATTAAGCATGGCTAGTGCCTACACTATGAGGTAAGCATAAAAAAGTAGATTCTCATTCAATAGCTAATTTACACCAAGGAAGGCACTCTGATGAAACATGGCCTGAATTTCTTGCATTCTTTAAATTGTTTATTCTTGCTCGCTCTCTATTACCTCTTTTCTACCAACTCCACCTTTCTCTCTTTTTGCCAAGCCTATACAGATTAAGTACAGAATATAATACCACTATAACTTTTTTAAGCAACTATAGTTTCATGGCTGGGATTTGGCTCTTTGATATTTCCATTTTTAATATTTGTATTATTTCTTTTATTATTAAAATCCATACTCTATATTCAAATTCCTTGGCAGGAACCTATGTCAAAGTTTCGAAGAATATCCAAAGAACTTTACTTGAAATTAATTGGGGTGACACACAGTGGTCTGTCCAAATATGAGGCCGGGTGAATACTCATTCATGAAAATCCCAAGGTTAGTCTAGAAAATAATTTTCAAGACTGGTAAGTCATGTGTTTTTGGAATTGTTTTCTTCATTGTTTTGTCCCAGACATGCACAAGATATTGGCATTTTTGTGTGTTCTCAGAAAACGTTTGTTGAATTAAAAAAAAAAAAAGTAAAGGTAGAGTGGGAAGGAAAGAAGAAGGAATGATGAAAGGAACAAGGAGAGAACATGAGGAGGAAAGGAAGGAAAAAAGGAAAGAAAGAAAGAAAGAAAGAAAGAAAGAAAGAAAGAAAGAAAGAAAGAAAGAAAGAAAGAAAGAAAGAAAGAAAGAAAGAAAGAAAGAAAGAAAGGAGAGAGGAACGGGGAAGGAAAGGAGTTAACACATAAGAGCCTGAGTCTGAGGGCTGGATTTACTTGTTTGGAAATCTACCCTGGGCAAGTTGCATTTCACCTTTGGTCCTCAGTTTCCTTAGCTCAGTGCATAGACAGTAATCAAACGTCTGGCACTGAGTGATTCAGTATATGAAAGCTGTGCCTGCTGAACATTTATTAGTATTATTAATCATACAAAATGGGCCATAATTAGCATTCTGTTTTTGAAACATCACATATCTGCTGTATTCATGAGAAGTAAGTATATAAATGTTTAGGTCTGGAGACAAGCAGCTGGCCAATAAGAGTTATATTGTCCTGAACAGCCTGCCCACACAAAGACTAACACACGGCAGGAAAAGTCTTCTGAAAGGCCTTCAAAAGCCTCAGCCCTCCCAGGCAAAAAATACATAATCACGAAACACTGGTGTAACAAAAACCTGAGGTCTGTTAAGTCATTCCTAACAGAGCTGCCACTTCTGGCTCTGTGCCATGTGGTTAGTGTATACAGTAGCCATCCTCACCTTGCTCAGTTATAGAAATGTTCCTGTTCTCATATTTCAGGTAAGGAAATGGAACTCAGAGACATTAATTAACATTCCCAAGATCACACAGGTCATAAATGCCTGGGTCCAGTTTGAGTCTCACTTGTACTGATTGCACCACACCTAGGCTTTTCCTACCAAACCACCCCCACACTCATGACAATAAGCCTGCTGATTAACTCTACAGAAAGTATCCAGGGACATGAGAAGCAAAATGTTTATCAGGGAAGAAACACTAGTAAAGGAAGTTGAGCATAGGTGCAGGTGTTGAAAGAGAGAGCTCAAAATAATACAAAGTTCATTCACTACCAGGTGTCCTTCAGGCAGAGGGAAGGATTTTTCTGTTTTAAACAAAATGAAGTCCTCACGAATAATGGCAAAGGACCCTGCAGAAGTGGGGTTCTAGAGTGTGTATTATGTATTCTTATAGATGGTAGCTCATTTCATTCTTAGGGACTCTTTGGGGTAACTATGAGTACGAGATGGAGTTTATATTTGGAACAAAAGCAAACTGGCTCCAATTACTTTCTTTCAAACAACTGTATGGGTAGGTCTGATGTTTGTTTTTCCCATGATAGGTTTGCCTTAAGGACTTGTGAAGAGATGAGGTCGCATACTTGGGCAGCAAAGCTTAGAGCAGAAGCCAGGACTAACTAAGGATGCTACATGGAAATCAGAGAATCTGAGACTTCCACCTTTCCTTCTCCAAGTCTTAATTACCTTGTTGGTAAAGTGTGGCTGAGAATGCCCAACTATGCCACTTTAAAGAGGGTCATCATGTTTCTTGGTAAGAAACACAAAATCTAATGGTTAAAGCGCGGGTGCCCAAATCACACTGCTGGGATTTGAAACCTGGCTCTACAATTTAGTAGCGTATTTGCAAAATAGGGGTGATATTGGTGTATACCTCACAGAGTAGCTGATCATATTATACACTACAAACACAGCATGAATTGTGCACTGTGAAGGGTTTATACATTTAGGAATGGAGGACCATAATTATTTCTTATTTTATACAAATCAAATTTAGATCACCAATGTAGTCAATCCCTCCTGTTTACATGAAGCTGTGTTGCTCTTTCCAAAATCACCTAAAGCTAAGAAAATGAGCAGTAAGATGAGGAGTAACATAGTACATGAAGGTCCTACAGAGATAAATCTTTCATCTGCTCTCTGCTTTGTTGCCTGAAAGAAAACAACTTCAAACATGTGCTCTGCTGGTTGATAGCCACTGTTCTGAATGCCAAGTCTACAACTTCTCCTGTTAATATTAAAAAATGTGAAGTGTCCCTCTTGGTACAATGAAGTGATGGCAGCCTCTGGCTTTCCTGAATGCACTGAGCTATTAGAAAGTCATTTATAGTTCAAGAGCAATTGGAGATCATGAGAAAAGAGGTGAGGGAGAAAAGAAGTCTATATAATTTATTCCTTTATTTAAAAACAGCACCCCAAATTTCTTCAGCACACCATCTGTTTCCACTCACAATAAATGTGGTTTGAGTAGAGTTGACATTACTCACCACTTTCTCCCTAATCGAGCAGCAGGAACTGGTCCAGAGCTGGCCAATCAACACATTCCATCTCCCTGGTGACAAAGATTGGTTCTGGGATAAGCATTTGAGCCAAGTTAAGTCAATAAAGATCAGCTCTGGGACATTCTTTGATGGAATTAGCAAAAACAGGTTCTTATTTCTGCTCAGGTCACTAGCTGGATGAAATAGAAAGGTGGAGTGATTAACAGCCATCATGCCACCATTTTAGGTACCACTTCAATGAATCTGGAGCCAAACAAGAAGGTGGTACAACTTAGAGACAGAGAAAGTGAGATTGCATCATACCCCTGTATGACACAGGGGTTTCCAACCTGCAGCCTGTGGACCTCATGCATCCCAGGATGGCTGTGAGTATGACCCAAAACAAAATCATAAATTTACTTAAAACATTATAAGATTTTTTGTGTGATTATGTGTTGCAATGTATTTAATGTGTGGCCCAAAAAACAACCCTTTTTCTTCCAGTATGGTGTAGAGATGCCAAAAGGTTGGACACCCCTGCTACCTGAACCAGACCTACCTCTGGACTCCTCTGTTATAGGGTCAGTAAATTCTCTCTCTCACTCTTGATCTTTCTATCTCTCCTTTCCTCTCTCCTTCAATTATTGTCATACTGATATGTATTCGAAAGGCTGCATCTCTCTGTAGGTTCTACAGTCTTATTCAGAAAATTCAAGCATGAGACTTTAAAACAATTGGAAAGCTTGCTGACAGCTTGAACAGAATCTCATTTTCCTGTAGGAATCAGTTCTCCAAATTAATGAAAATATCCATGCCTACATTGTGGAACACAAACTCATTTTCTCAAGTTTTTAAACCTCCAGGTAGATACACCACTCTATTAAAATGCTGAGGGCTTTTAAAAAGCTTTGCTGAAAAAGGAAAAGCAGATGCCTTCCTATGTGATCAGCTCATGTGGCCCTTGGGACCCATTCATCATATTGGAGGTAACACAAAGAACATTGAGGGTGTCACAGAATTGAAAGGAACAATGAGGGTTCTTTTCAAGTCAGTCCACTATTCAAGCAGAAATAGGAAAAAATAAGCCAAGTCTTCATTGCGTCTATTTTGCTTTACAGATGGACAATACAAACCAGACTAGATTTGAAAAATGTTTTTTATTAAACCCTCACTGTGGTGAGAAGAAACTAGGCCTAGCTTCCTACAAATCAGTGTCCCACTGAGAATTCCTAATAAAATAACCATAGTTGCTGGGTAATATGCCTCATTATAGGACTATCATAAAACCCTGTTACTGTTATAAAAGACTGTTACTTATTTTCTGTAGTTTATTTTTAAAATCTGGAGTGATTGGCATGCAATTAAAAACTTTTAAAAAAAAGGAAAAGTTTTACTTAGAAAATCATTGCATCTGGGGTTTCCTCTTTGGCTTTCTCTCAGACAATAATTTTATTTGCTCACTCAACATATATTTATTAAGCATGTACTGCATGTCAGCATGATTTCAGGAGTACAGCTGACACCAGTGCAGTCAAGAACACTGTCCACTTAGAACTCACTTTCTAATGAGACATGTTAGAAACAGATAAGCATTGAAATAAACATGAATAAAGGTATAAGCTACCTTTATATTTGTCAGAGCAAGTGCTCTGACAAATATAAATAGTGTAAAGACAGATACTGGCAGGGAGTGGCATCTCTAGACAGGTAATTTAGACAGTGACGCCTCACAGAGGAAGTGAGGGAGGAGGGGGCAGGTCTAAGAGCAGCAAGTATAGGTTTCCAGATTTAGCAAACAAAAATATTGGATGCCCAGGTAAGCAAGAATTTTTTTATAGTCCTCGTGACGAAAGACCTTTTAAATCTAGCTACTCTAAAGTATAAAGGCTCAGAAGTAAGACTGACCTGGGTGTCCTTGAGAATCAGCTGGGCTGGTCCCACTGGAATTTGGGGTGGGAGGTCAGTGGTGGGATTTGAGTGTGAAAATGGAGACAACCAAGGTAGGAGGCTGGGGGATTCATGTTAATGTGATGGGAAACCATTGAAAAGTTATTATTCTGTGAATGGCCTAATTGGCCTTGCAGAAGGCTAGATCATGGTGGGTGAAGTCTGGAGGCAGTGAGACAAGCAGGAGGCTCTCGCACTGGTCCAGTTTTGAGAAAATACATCCATCAGGGCAAGCACTAGAAACTGACTTGGGCTATCTTTAGCACAAAAGGAGCTGGTTTTTTGCGGGGGGCGGGGGGAGTGGAAGAGTATAAGAAGGCTGAACACACAAACTCTGCAGATGCTAAGGAACCAGACAAGGCCACACCCTGAAACAGCACAGGTGCTAGCACCGCACCTCGGCCTTTCAAAGTTTCATTCTCCACATTGCTGCCTCACTATCAATATGTCCACAATGTCCCTGCATCTCCACTTCGGTTCCTTAATATTTGAAGGTCCCAGCAGGATCACTGAAATGGCCTGTCCCAGTGATAGGCCCGTACCTTGGCCACAAGGGCAAGGAGAGGGACTCTGGCTCCTTTGGGTCCTGTAATAGTAGTTCGGGGACTCTGCTTCCCAACATGATTGAGATAAATGATTCCATCCCCCCAAGCAGGAATCATGTTCAAACTTTCTAGTTCAAAATATGGCCAATATCCACTCATGGATGTTTGCTATTCAAGGTCAGGAATGTGACCACACATCATAAATCTTGAAATACCTATAATTTGTTAAAGAACAAAGATCAAAAGAATTAGATGGATGTTCTTTAACAAAGTTAAATGTCAGCACTTAATGTCCAAAAGTTCCACCTGTGAGAGAAAAGAAGGGAGAAAATAAAACTTCTCAATAGTATATATTAAAAAATCATGGGGGAATTTTAAAGCCTGATAAATATAATCTGAGTCAAACCTGAGCTGTGGCTAACCTAACAGTATAAAGCCCCAAGGAAACACAACTAAAGAGAATTAAGAATGTAGGACTGAAAACATACTTCAGGCTTTCTGTCTGATTCACAGTAAACCCAGGTATTTTTCCAGAGTTTATTTTTATGGCTGAAATGAATGATCTCTAATGTTCTGAGCATCACTAAGCCCCCACTCCTTCTGGAATTATGGGGCTAAAGAATGATGTTGAAACCTTGCAAGGAAGTGAACATTTTAGGCTCTGTGGTCAGACAGACTTGGATTGGGAAAGTGATTGAACCTAAATGTTAGGTTAAAAGAAGATGAAAATAGACCCAAACTGATAGAGTTATTGTAAAAACTTAAATGAAAAAATACATGGAAATTAATGTCTGGGGCCTAGCACATGGTAAGTGTATGATAAATGTCAATTATTGCTTTTACAAAAAATGTTTTGTAGCTTCTAAGAGTAGCTAATTGTGTCTTGAAACTGGACACACATAGGCCAATTATTAGATATTCATTGAGTTAAAATATCTGCTTAGAATTGTCTAGGAAAGAAAAAGGGACTTGAAAACAAACATATATACAATTGAAAAAACCCAAATGACTCAATGTAATTCATTTCTCATGTGAGTAGATTTGACAGGTACAACTCAATATCCCTGTTTCTGTGACTTTACTACAGTTGGTAGAAGTTCCACAAAGATTCAAACTGGATATAGCCATAATCAATGTATGTGTTGTACAGTGGCATTGTCCATGACTCTGGGTCATACATGACCTTTTCAGTGAGCCACATAGAAATCTAGAACCAAATGCAGTAATTTACAACTTTCCATTCCACATTCTATTAACAGCCTCTTTTTTAAGAATATTTTTCTGCCACAAGGCAGAAAAGTGGTAGTTAAAATTTTATGCAATGAGGAATAGTTTATAGGAAAAGTCTGCACCCTGTTAACATCAAAACCAGAATACTGATGGCATAATTTATCACATTCGTTTTCTGTCATGTGTATAGTTTATATATTCTAGTTGATATGTTATAAAAATATTTCAAATAAATTCTTAACATTATGAGTTGTCTTACTCATCTTACATTTCCATTTTTCATAAAACAGAAAAATTGATCAGTACACGAACTTCTGAGGAAGAAAGTAGACAAGCTTTATAAGCTTGGGAGCAACAGGCATTCATGGGGAATATAAAAACAATGTGCATTAAATTCTAGGCCAGCACTCCATAAAATATATACATTTTCCTGAAAAAAAAAAAAGGTTTTTAATATGCCAAGAACAACGGCATGCTTGACTAGGCTCCATTTTTCTGTGGGCTATCATGAAAACCATCTTTAATATTAATTTTCTTTGTATCATCTACAATCAGCCAGGGCTTATACATTCTCTGCTGAGCACTTCAGTGGAGTCAATAAATTGAATTCCCAGCATTAAAGAGCAATCTGAAATGAGATCTCAGAAAGATTATATTCCTATTTAACCCTAAGTCAGAGATTCAGCAAGATGGAGCTTTTTTTGTTTTGTTGTGTTTGTTTTAATGTTTTTTTCTAATATACAATAGGTATTTTTGCTGAATTTAATTTATTTATCCCTGAACTACAGCTTTTCTCTGTTATTTTGGTCACCAGCACACAATCCTGCATACAACCTCTTCCTTTTTTCCTTCATTCATTCAATATGCAGAGTCCAGTACAAATAACATCTTTTTTATTACAAAATCTTTTATTACAAAATCATAGACATGTAATTCTATAACATAACAATATCACACTCAAGCATACCATATGACATTTTAGTTGAAGTGTTCAAATTAAAACTATAAGTTATTATGCCCATAGTATTACCCTACCAACCACACTCAAGTAGGTGTCACTTCTGCCGGACACTGCATATTTGAGGATAAGTTATGATAAGGACTATTCTGTATGCTAGATAGATGCAGAAAAGACCATACCCCTCAACAGTTTTTTAAAAAGTGATTTTTTAAAAATTAAAAATGATTGTCATGACTTTATTCCCCTTGAACTGAACATTCTCATTGCTTTAGTCATTTAGCAAGTGGTTCTTTGGCCTGGGAGTCTGAAGCCGGGTTTCTAGTGTCAGACCTGACATTGCTCTCTCCTCTAGGAACTTAGATAAACCAGTGAGCTTGTCTAGACTTGACATCCTCATCTCTAAAATTAGTAGATCGGATGAGATATTACCTAAATTCTCTTACACTATAAAATTTCAAATCAGTCCACATTCCTGGTGCAAATCTTATTGGATTTGTCCAGGCCATCCCAACCAAGGAATGAAGAGATTGAAATCTAAGCCTCCTGACTTTCTCTGCCAAGCTGGATGCAACATCCTGGTAGGGAACTCATTAAATACAGCCCACAGACATAAGTTTTTGGTGAGGAAGGTGTTCTGTTTGCTTGTTTGTTTGTTTGTATGTTTAGTTGAATTAATTAAATTTAAATATTGGGATATTTCATAAAGTATAGACTCAAGGCTTCTCTTGCAAATAAGAGGATCTAACAATACTAAACTACATTCCTATGTGTCAATAATTGATGGAGATAATTAGCAGCTACCTCTTCAAGCAATCTATTCAGTCAAATTTGCTACAGTTCTTACTACTCCCTAGTGTTTTACACGAGGATTTCTCCTCTTCTTTATATTACTCTTCTTGTTCTTTATAGCTGTGAGTGAAAAGTTGACTATGTGGTGATTTTTTTTTTAAGATTGTATTTATTTTTAGAGAGGAGGAGGGAGGGAGAAAGAGAGGGAAACAGCAATGCATGGTTCCCTCTTGAGTGCCCCCTACTGGGGACCTGTCTTGCAACGCAGGCATGTGCCCAGACTGGGAATCAAACCAGCAACCGTTTGGTTTGCAAGTTGGCACTCAATTCACTGAACCACACCAGGCAGCTCTATGTCGTAAATTTGACAAGTTCAGTGACTGAAAGTAACCTCTTAGTGTGATTTATTCATAAATTCCTAACAGGGCAGGTCAGGTCTACAACTTCCATAGTAAAAGGTTTATCTTTGCCTTAAGCAAGCCTCCATTGTTCTTGTACCTGGAGGTTAACATACCTTTGAAATGCCAGAATAGTCCTGTTTTCAGGCCCCTCAAGTGACATAACCGCACTGTAGGGAGCACATGATCTCGTTGCCTGTATACCATCCCTATTTACTGTAAATATTAACTACCCTGTACCCACTAGTGTAAAAGAAGTACGTATCTCTCTACTTTACTTTTTATCCAATCATGATTTCTCCCTCGCTTTCTCTTGCTTCCTTAATCGACCCCCAATGAATTTCAGGTAATCTTCCTTATATTCCTCCTTTGATTCCAAATGTATAACATAAAACTGACATTCTCCAGAGTATTTTCTTAATCCATGGAGATCTTGATTCTGGGCATGCCCTCAGTTTGCCTCAAGTAAACTTTTACAAAAATTTTCTATAGGTTTGAATGTCCTTACATCAACAAGGCAATGAGTTTGCAAACCTTGTACTAAACCATAAATGAATATGTGAATTAGCATGCACACATGAGAGTGAAAGTAGACAGTTTATTTTCACCTAGGATTTACAATTATATCTAAAATAATATAAGAACTAGGCACAAATCACTGATAGATTTTTATCCTCAACTAATTAGTAAAATTTTGTACTACCTACTTACATTATTGAATCAGCAGGAAAAAAATGAAAATGCCCTTCAGAACTTTGTTACTTAAATTACTTATCATCATCATTAGCTTTGTAGACATTTCTCCTTTGTTTTGTCCAATCCAATAATCACAATATATAGAGAGAGACTTTCAAGTAAAACTCACATTACAAGGATAGAAAGCCTATCATGAGAAATGCTAGATTTCTTATTGTTTGAGCTTGTTTTCTTTAATTCCAGCCTATATAAAAAGGATCACACAGCTAAAGAGGATCATTGTTGATCTCCTTAAATAGTTTAAATGTAGATTATCTTGCCACCAGCTCAGGTGGGTTAATTAAAGAAAATAGAGAAATGTCTCATCTCATCTTAGTTCTGTAATTCTTTTTTTAAGTGCAAGCCATTTTCTTTATAGCTTTACTTAGTATTTCACTCATAGAATTTCAGCATAATTTATTATTTATTTTCTTTTTAGAAGAAGATAAAGTAGTTAATTAAATGTTTATATTAAAATAAAGAATGTGTTCATAAGAAAAAAAAGACACTTTCTTCTTATTTGAATTTGCTCCCCTCTGGACATTTGTCTTTATTTTTCCAATTAAAAAGCAGTTATTAATGGCACTTCATTCTTCTATTCTTATATATTTTTACTTCTTCCAAGAAAAAATATCTCTTACTTCAGTCCCTACCACCACTCCCAATGGATGTTTCAATGATGTTTAGTTTTTTCTGTCCTTGAGTTAACTAAAATAATTAACAGTACAAGATTAAAATATTATCAGTTAACAGAGTTTTGTTGTAACAATCTGAGGCAAAGAACTTAGGAAATGCAAAATCTTTTAGGCAAAAATTCTCCTCTCTCTATATCAAAATCAGTCATTTGATTTCAGTGCAACCTTTCTCAAGATTATAATGTCTGCTCTGATGCTGAGAATTCCTACAAATGTTATGCAAGGTCTTAAAATGCCCTTGGTTTTTCCTCTGACAGCTTTTTGTTCTGCATAATATACTGCTTTCAAACAATGTTTGTTGTTGTTGTTGTTGTTGTTGTTTTTAAGAGATGGCAGTTTTTCCGAGGTAAGTGACAAGACATATAAGACTTTTCGGGCCTTATCTATAGATAAGAAAGGTATAATTTTGAGATTGAGTTTCTTTCCTCTAGCAAGTGAAAGACGAGTTGCCCATAATATGCAATTATCTGGCTCTAGACAAATAATTTCATGGGCAGAGCAGTTACAAGCTGACGGGAGAAAAGACATTGGTGACATTTCATGAGAAGGTGCATGATGTACCATTCAAGTAACATAAGGATGTAGGAAAGAATTTTAGAAAGTATAGCTATTTCTTTCCAACATTTGTCAAAGAATCTTTCTTTCCTGTTTATCAATTTGTTTGTTCTTCACTTCATCATCATAAAATTAATTTTTCTTTTTCCTGGAGCAGATCAAGATTCATTGACAATGGGAAAAATGTGTTTTCGATTTTTAAATAGTATTCATTTTTGTCCATTCTACTGTTTAAATTTAAGGGATACTTCTTTTAATGTATAAGTAAAAAGAAAAGAAAGCAAATTAGCAAAACAAACAAAATTCATCAAGATAATTAAATAGAATGAATAAGAAAAAAACAAGTTAAAGTCAATGTGATTTCCAACATTCCAAATATCTAGAGTTATTTTTAATGTTTTTTTCCTACCAAACACTTGTAGTATATGGGGTTTTTTTTTAAGATTTTATTTATTTATCTTTAGAGAGAGGGGAAGGGAGGGAGAACAAGAGGGAGAGAAGCATTGATGTATGAGAGAAACATTGATTGCCTCTTGCATTGTTACAGTTAGGGATCTGGCCCACAGCCCAGCCATGTGCCCTGAATAGGAATCAAACCAGTGACCCTTCGTTTTTAGGGTGATGCTCAACTAACTGAGCCATGCTGGTTAGGGCACCAAATAGCTAAAGTTTTATTTGATGTAAAGGACCTAATTTTTACATGATATTTTTTTAATTATTTAATTGTATTAGATTTTTTTCACTGTACTATTCAACATGCCAGATTATGTAAGTAAATATTTATTGAAATTATGTTTTTAAATTTAATTCTGACTATATTATATTATTTTCAAAATGAATGTTTATGATTTTTTAAACTGGTAGTTCTGATATTTATGGAAAGATTATAATAACTAAAAAATACATTCTCTTAACCACTTACTTTTGTGACCCCAAGCTATTTTGTTGAGTTATGTCTTTTTAAAAACTGTTTTTAAGTTTCAGATTTATTGAGATATAATTGACACATGAAATTGTAAGGTATTTAAAATGTACATGGTGCTGACTTAATATACATTGTGATCATTCACACCTAGATGGTCAACACCTCACATGTTTATCTTTTTTTTTGTCTGCTGAGAACTTTTAAGTTCTACTTTCTTAGCTAACTTTCTTTATACAATACATTGTTATCAACTATAGTCACCATGCTTTACATTAAATCCTCAGAACTTATTCATCTTATAGACAATAATTTGTACCCTTTGACAAACTTCTTCTTGTGTTCTCTACCCTCTAGTTTCTGACAACCACTTTTCTACTCTGTGTGTAGTTCAACTTTTTAAAATCTTTCTCTGTCCAGCTTGTATCACTTAGCATAATGCCCTCAAAGGTCTATTCATTTTGTCATAAATGACAGGATTTTCATTTTTCTCATGGCTGACTACTACTGCATTGTGTATATATATATTTGCAAATGCTTATGATTTTAATGGATATATATGCATATTTCATTTAGACTTTTTTGCCCAGAAATAAGTATAAAGAATCTTTGAAATTTAATTGATGAAGATAATCAACCTGTATAAGTGAGAACATGCTCTATTCTGGTTGTCTGTGTGAATCAGATACACTGACTTTAGGAAAGCCTCCAGCTCCCTTAGTCTGAATTTTTCTGATCCCCAAGATGCACTATATCCATCAATCATTTTACCTCCGTTCCTTCCTTCCTTTCTTCCCTATTTCCTTCCTTCCTTCTACGTTCCCTTTTTCTTTCCTTGCTTCCTTCCTTTTAACCAATATTTATTGAGCACCTACTATGGACCAGGATTTGAACAAAGAAAAATCCTTACATTCATGGAGCTTACAGTCCAATAGAGAAAGACATAAAATAAATAAGTATTTGTATAATGCTAGGTAAAAAGTGTGATTTTTTTAAAAAATGGAGCTCATTGATAAAGATTCACAGAGCAACTAGTCAAGTAACTAAAGAAAGATTTCATCTTGTCCATGAAAAAAGCCTGAAGGAAAATAAGAGATAATATCAGGAAATTTTTTAAAATGAGGGGGGAAAAAAAACCCTTTTCTCAAATATATAAAAATGTCAAGATGAAAATGATTATGCTTCAAATAGAAAAAAGTGCTTCAAAGCATTGCTTTCCTGAATATCAAGCCAGACAAAATTATAAGTGGTATGTGTTCAACAATTCATCTAACAAACATTGGTAAGAGTCTATTCTGCATTAGGCACTGTTCCAGGTCCTTGAAGTATAGCAGGGAACTAAAACAAGCCATTTTCTTTAATGCAGGGTCACTGTGTGCTGCTGCTCAGGAGATGTACTGAGGGCACTTTCCCATAGACAATGGTGTGCTCCTGTGGGGGTGTGTACCGCAGCAGTCCTGCTGCGATTGTAGCATACATTCTAGAGAGGGGAAGACAAAGTATAAGCAAACAAATAAAAATATCACATGAAAATGTTCGGGGGGAAAAAAAGTAAAGCGAAGAAGAAGAAAAAGATTCAGGGAAGCTATTTCAGATTTTGTGGTAAGAGCAAGGATTTTTGAGAAGGAAATATTTGAGAGAACATTAGCATATCTATGGGTGGGGCAAGCACTCTAGAGAGAAGGTGCAGATATGCTGACGAAGAGAGTACATTCAAGGAAGGGCCAGGAGCCCTGAGTGTTTCAACCTGAATAAGCAAGGAGGAACAGGCAGGAGGCAAAGGTGGAGAGAGAATAACAGGAAGCTGAATGGTGCTGAGTTTTTCAAGCCAATGTAATGACTTTAGTATTTACTCTGAAAAAGAGGGGAAGCCACCAGCAGGCTTTGCACAGAGGAGTGCTTAGATCTGTCTCACGCTCTATCACAATTATTCTTCCTTCTGTTTTAATAAAGACTGAAGAGGCACAACAGGCAGGAACCAAGAAACAATAGAAATAAGACACTATTCCAAAAATTCCAAGGAGAGATGTTCGTGGCTTGGACCAGGTGATGGCAGAAGAGATGGTAAGTGGTTGGATTGTCATAGATTTTGAAGGTCCAGAAGAATTTGCTAATGGGTTAGAAATTGGAACATGAGAGAAAGGGAGGAGTCAAGAATGACTTGCATTTTTGTCCTGTGCAAATGAAAGAATGAAATACTGCTTACTGAGATAAGGAAGAGCAGAGAAGAAAGAGAGTTCTGGTTTAGGTGTTAAGTTTGAAATGCCTATTAGAAATCCAAGTGGAAAATGTCAATGAAGGAGTGGATTTGTGACTATGGAATGCAGGGGAGATAGTGGGACTGCAGGTACAGTTTGGGAATTGTGCATATAGTTAGTGTGTGTGTGTATAAATAACACATATATACTGATTATAGACTATAAAGCTTAAAACTAGACCAAATTTCCTAAAGTGATTGTTCTTAACCCTGCCTGTACAGCTGTAATCACCTGGGGAGCTTTCTGAAAGTACTGAGGACTAAGCCTTAAATGAGACTAATTCAATCAAACTGTCTAGAGGTGACACCAGGAAATAAGTATTTTTATAGTTTTCCAAGTGATTCTAAAAAGTAGCTGGGGTTGAGAACCATTGGCCTAGAGTCAAAGATGAGATAAAAGGATATCTAGAAACTATGCCATGGAAAACTCCAGGGTTCATAAGCCAGGAAGATGAGGAGGAGCCAGTTAAGGAGACAGTGACTGAGGCAAGTGGGATGTAGAGTGGTGGTTAGAAAACTGTATTTGTAAGGGGCAGATAGCAAACATTTTTGGCTTTGTGGGTGTTACAGATTCTACTGCCCTTACTATAGCCTGAAAACCACCTTAGTCTATAAAAGAATGAATGTGGCTGTGTTGCAACTAAATATATATATTTAGATACATAGAGAAAGAGAGAGAAAGGGAGAGGGCATTGATGTGAGAAAGAAACATCCATTGGTTGCCTCATGGGCACAGAACCCATAACCCAGTTATGTGCCCTGACCAGAAATCGAACCTTTGGTGCACAAGACAATGCTCCAACCAATGGAGCCACATGAGTCAGGGTGAAATTAAACCTTATTTACAAAATACCTAGTGGGCCGCACTTGGCCCACAGACTGTAGTTTGCCAGCCTTTGGCATACAGCATCATAGGATTAGTCTTAGAGGCCTCCATTTCAGGTTATGATGGTGGGCCAGTAAGGTGAGGATGAACAAGGAGCCCAGGAATGGCATGGATCTGCCTTCAGTGACATTTATAAAGATATCAAAGACACTGGAGGGATGGTCACAGGAGTATGTGGGTACCCCTTACGCACTTAAAGATTTCAAAGAAGTTTGTATTGATTTTGTTGTGCTTAATATAATGCTCATAAGTCAGGTTTCAACAATAGGTATGATGCAGATTTTTATAACTTAAAAAGGCCTTTTTAAAATAAAATACAACAAAATAGAAAGGAAACACACAATCCAAAATAAATCCATTTAAGACATTGGTTAGTGTTTTCCCTTTAATGTGAATACACTGCTATTTCAACATGGGGCAAGGATGCATTATTCTCTCAATAGTTCCTATTTGTGGTTTTCCTGGAGAACTTTCATTCTTCTCACTACACTTGTTAAAATGAGGCAGAATGTATTTCCTCTTATGAATTGTCTTGAACACAAAGGGTAAATGTCTGTTATTAATGTTGAAACCAGGAACCTCTGAAAAATTGTAAGGAGCCCATTAAAAATCCAACTTCCCTCACAAGGTAAAAACTCACAATGACAGCAATTCTTTGGAGACCGAGACTGCTGTTTTCATTGATAACTGGTTATTTTCAGTTTCAAAGAACCTTCAACTTGAACTCCTCAAAGAGTAGCCCCACACCATCCAAGTCCCTCCCCCCACCTTACAACTAAAAAAATCTCTGGACTTAAATAATAAACAGCATAGGAAGTATAGCTGTAACAGCATAGGAAGACTGTTAAAAGTGAAGAGAAGAAGGTAAACTGCCTTAGAACTCAGGAACCGAGGGATGACAAGACAGTGAGTTTCTGGGCTTCCTTAACTGCCTCCTGTATATCCAGAAAGGGCACCCCAGGAGCCTCCAGCTCTGAACCACCAGTGAGAATAGACAAAGAAACTCCGAGAGAAACCTGTTCTCCCAAACCAAAGAACCATGCTACACCAACCAAACACCAACAGAGCAAAGGCACCCTCCTTACCCCCGACTCCTCCCAGGATTTAGCAAGGTCAAGCAGGGAGCTGATCTTTTATCCAAGGAATTAATCTTCCGTTCACATATGCAAGTAGCATTCTGATTCCCTAACACAAATGGTGGCAGAGGGGCCAAGGGCAAAGGTGATTTTTCCATCCCTTGACTGGCCTGGTGGAAGCAGGCAGCTCTCCAATTCCCCTCCCAGGTGTCATGACCCCATGGGGGGTACTTGGTTCTCCTGATTATCACTGTGGACTAATTCTGACAGTCCCTGAGGTTCATTTAAATGCAACCATACAGTGTATATTCTTTTGTGTTTGGCTTCTTTTATGTAACAAAACATTTTTGTAATTTATCCAAGTCGTTAGTTTTTATGCATCAGTATCTAGCTCTTTTTTTTTTTTTTATGAGTACTGTTTTATTGTATGGATATATACAATTTGTTTATTCAATCTCTTACTGATGAATACTTGTCATATTTCCAGTTTGGGGCTATTATTAAAAGTTACTATGAGCATTCTTGTGCAATCTTTGTGTGGACATAATTGATTTTGATTTGATCATATAGGCAATATTCCACATAAATCTGAATCTCTTGGGTATAGTTATCCACTCGAGCCATGTCTTCTAATTAAATTAACCAGATAATTGTTAAATTTTATCTTCATACTATTTAAAATAAACCTCAATAAGAAGGAAAAGAATGGGAGAATTGGGTGGTATGAACACAATATGATTAAAAGACACATCAGTTCAGACTAATTGTATAAAATAGAGATTTCTATTTTATTTATTCAACCCACTTATTGAATCTAATTAAGTAGCAGTACTTAAGGTAAATGGAGTGTCATCCATGCTGTTGTTGATGTGCTCACAGTCAAGTCACTTGATAGTATAAAAGTTAAACCATTTAATTTAAGGGAGTTTGGGGATGGGGGATATCTTATTGAATTCTCAGTCCTTGAATATTATTTTTGTATGAACCTTTTCGGAAGTTAGAAGTGATGACATTTTAAACTGAGCAGGGTAACTGATAAGCTTTTCAGATCAACAAACTAAAGGGAATGATAAGAATTTAAATGGTTTCTATTCTTGGGAAAGTACAAGGCAATGTTATGGGATGGGTAGAATATCAATTCATCTTCATTTATGGGCAATTCCTAAGGTATTCTATTCTGTCCTCCATGAAAGAGAGAAAGAAAGTGATAGATGAGTCATTTTCAAAACAGACCTAATGGCATAGAGCCTCAATTCTTCCTAACAATTTAGAAATCTACTGTATGTGTCTTGCCATAATTTAACCAATGCCACTCATTGCATTAAGATAAAAAATTAGAAAGGCAAGACATTTTGAGTTGAAAATGCAAGCTAATACTTGCAAAATTTATTTTGAAGTAGAAATTCAAATGCCTAGAACCTATAATCCAAGAGTGAATAAATAAAGCTCTTAAATACAAATATATTAGGAAAATAAATCCCATTATTAACATCACACCAATTTCTATATCATCCATAGTTTTTAGCTTTATCCCTTCATTCCACCCCTTCCCTAAGGACCCATTAAACTTCCAGTTATGGTTAATGTACTAGATTCAGAATTTACCTAGCATTTCTCTTACAGGCTTGGTAAACTCTCTCATCTAGGATGGTTATATCAGTTGTGCAGAATGAAGCAACTCCTATTAGACTGCAAAGTGCTCATCGTTTTTATTAAGAGAGACATGGTTCAGCTGGAAGAGTCCTGCAGAAAGGAGTCTAAGCACAATGGGCAGCACTTCCAAGGCCTTTATACTGATTAGACTGATTCTCTAGGCAACACTAAAAGAGGAACTGGAATAATCTTGTTTCTGAGAAACTCTTTTGGCTCAAGTCTTCATTTATTCTGACCTTCAGAATATGCTTTTCTATTGATATGAATCTCTTTGTTGTTAGTTCACTTGAGGTACAATAAAGGCTTGATCAACTTTAATAAATTTTTTTAAAAGGTGCATTCTGCAAATAGCCTTGTGCCCATGAGCTAGTAATTGTTTCCTTTCAATTTGCATGGCTTTGCAGTTTTCTGGATCTGATCCCCCTCTGCACTCACTTCCATGTTCTGCTTTTGACTATCAACTCCACACTGTTTATTTTTGTTTTTGTTGTTTGTTTGTTTGCTAGGAAAGAAAATTTCCCAAATGTCACAGTGTCCCATATCAGATAGGAATATGGATGCCATTTCTAACTGTAAAACCATGAAGTAGTATTCAGTCACAACATCTTAGAAGCATAACAATCATTTTAAATCATATAATCAATCATTTTTAATCTACCCCTTGAAGAATGACATGGTAGTAAGTTTCTTGGATTCCCATGTGGGCCACAGATGCTCTAACTGATTATCTTTCTGAAATTTCATGTACCTATGATGTTTCCTGTTACTAAAGGTAGGACATCCCTTAAACCTCTTATCTATGCCAAATGCATTTTAAAGGTCACTAGTCTGACCTATTTCTCCAAATGCTAAAACCAGCTGCAGCTATTTCAGGCTGGAAATTCTCCTACTTCTTATCTGTAACATCTAAAAACAGAGAAGCTGTTGCAAACTTGAAACTGAAAGTAGAATTCAGAGAGCCCCACAATATTGCTGTCCTATTCTGCCTAAAGCTGAGCTTGAGACCAGGGCCTATAAACCATGACCATGTGCTTGACCTCAGGTTTTCTGGTCAGGCCTGAACTGGTTTCATTATACCCATTTCCTCATTTTATTTCCACAGTGTACCAATTACTATTGAGCAACTTAGAAAATAAACACCATAACTGCCCCCATGGATCTTGCATTCTGCTATAAGAGAAAGAATATAAATAGTTAGATAAGAAATCAGCACTATACTTCTGGATTATGATAAGTGCTATAAGGAAAATAAACAAGATACCCTGATAGAAGATAGTGGCAGGGCCCCTATCACAGATAAAGTAGTCAGAGAAGGTATGGTGTTTCAAGGAGCAATGTAAAGGCAGCCATTGTACAAATAGGTATTTTATTGATATAGTCTGGCCTTGGGGCATGCATCAAGCAGAGTTACTAGGAAATGTGACACACTTAAGTGGGGGTGTTTGGAAAAGTTTAAGAGGGACTATAAAGTTGTGGGTAAGATTAAGGAAAACCAAGAATGGTTAGTGATGATTCCCCATCACATCTAGGCATGAAGACACAAGGAAAGGGAAAGTTCCTGAAACTTGGAACAGGTTGCTAGAGTTGTAAGAGACATGCTCAACAGAAGCAATGGCTTAAACAAAACAAAAAACAGCTGTATCATGTCCTAGTGGAAATAAAACCACCAAATTCACTCTCCTTCTGTTTTGTAACCCCCCCCCCCCCGCCAATGCCCCATAATTAATGAAACTCAAACAGAAGCCAAAGGGCAGGAGATACTGAATGTTACAGTCCATAGAGATCAGCCTCCTGGGGCACAAAGCCAAGTGGGAAAAGATGAAAAATCACCATCATAAGATAGGATGAGCCAGGTTCTGACATTGTTAGATTATGACCAATCGTTGTTGAAACACCAGTGAAAAGAAATATTCAGCTAAAGGATGAAGAAAGTGTACAACTAATGCCTCACCATACAGCTGTCCCAGACAGGCAGGGCTTTCATGGTAGAGGACCACCAAGACTGTCTGCTTTAGGAGAAAATACAGCAGACTTTGTCAGTCAGCAACTACAATCTTTCCCATGAAAAGTCATTCTACAGAAAACCCTGTTATAATGAGGTTGTACTGTGCAATATTTTAGAAGAATCAAGGCATCTTAGCAGTTATAACACCAAACATCCTAAACAAGAAGGAACCAATTTGAATGACTATTTCAGACATGCAAGATGACAAGTTTGGTACATTAAGCTCTGGTTTATCCTGGATGAAATAAAATTGCTTCCTGACTGGTCTTGGATAAATTTGGATTGCAGGTAATAAGTGACAAGATAAATTTCCTTTTCAATCAAATCACTTGTCATACTTCAGTCCACCTTCAATTACTTACGCTATCTTTAGCATTCAAGATATATTATTTCTATTTATATACCAAATTATGGAAAACTATTTAAGGCTAGAAAAGAATTTTCCTTTCCTGATGTATTTTGTACCCCCTTAATTTCAAAGTTATACAATTTGTGGTTTATTTTATTCTAATTAATTCTACAACTTAGCAAACATATATTGAATGCCTACTCTGTTCAGACAAAAACTACATATATTAAAATTACTTCTGAAATTCTCCTAACTCACCCAATGAGTAACATACTATGTGTGCAACTTTTTGTTTATAGCCCTGTATCAGTTTATTGATATTCTCTGTATTCAGTATTAGTCGAGAACTCACAATTAATATTTGAATTTCTTTTCTTGAAGATATTGATAGAATATTACCTCCTATTTGCCACTCAATCAATGTGTTTCCCCTCTTGGTCACTGGTTGGCACACACTGGAGTCGTCCACACACTTTTCCCAAAAGTTTTACCGATGTGCATTGACTGTAGCAAGCTTATTTACTTCCCCTGACTATTTAAAATAGCTAATATAATGGTAGCATTGCAACCTGGCATGGTTGAGATCTCAGTGTTGGATTTGATGATGTTATGACTCCACTGGGCTACAGGCACCATGGTGACACAGAGATGAGCTTTGTTCAGGGTCTGAAATCAAGGAGATCTCAGCCTTACATAAGAAGGAGATGGTATGGAATAACTGAAGGACATGGAAAAAGAAGTGAGTGTCTTAAGCAGAGCAGAGGAAGAGGTTAAATCTGAAGACTGCCAGAAGGGCTAAAGGGAGGAGGTAGCATTTGAGCAAGATCTGAAAAGATAGGCCATAAATTAAGGGGCACAAATGGAGAGAAAGGGGAGTATAACAGAGAGAAAATAAACTCTCCAAGCTGGGCAAGAGCAACGGTGTTCAGGGGATGTGAAGGTCTGGAAGTTATTACTTCTGAAGTAAAGAGCAGGAAGGTGTTCAGCAGCAAGAGTAAGGTCAATAGCATAGAACGAATCTGAATGTGAATCCCAGCTCTGTCTCTTTTGTGGCCTTGGATATGTTACCTACCCAATTTTGCTAAGAAATTATGGCCTCATCTTTTGAATGAAGTAAGCAATACTGTTTCTTAGAATTGCCGTGAAGATTCAATGAGTTGAGGTATTCATTGAACACTAATATTTTACCCCCGTACCTTATTTTTTTTCTGAAGTCACTTTACCTCCAAAGAAAGCAAAAATTAGAATACTGATTTTTAAATTGTATAATAATGATATTTATTTAGAATTCAATGTATGCTGGACACTGGACTTAGTATTCTATATGCATCCCCTCCTGAGTTATGTTCTATTATCATATCCAATTTGCAGATGCATAAACTGGGACTTATAGAAGTAAAGTAAGTGTTCCAAGACTGTTAAGTTGTAGAGCAGGAATTTTGACCCAGGTAGTCTGGCTCCATGGTCCATGTTCTCTTTTATAATTTTATTATTTACTGATTGATTTTTAGAGAAAGAGAAGAAGGGGGAGGGGGGAGAGAGAGAGAAAGACAGAGATTTGTTCCTCCACTCATCCATACATTTGTTGGTTGGCTCCTGTATGTGCCCTGACCAGGAACCAAACCTCCAAACTTGGTATATCAGGATAACATTCCAACCAAGTGAGCAATCTGGCCAAGGTTCCATGGTCCCTGTTCTTAAATACCACACCAAATTAATGTCCTTTTAAAGTTCATCCATGTATTCAACACAAATTCTTTGAAAATGTATTATGTGTCAGACAATGTCATTAAACCAAAGAAATGATGACTTCTGGCCTCATAAACCTATGGTCTGTACAGGAAAAAAAATCAATAAATAAGTAAATAAGTTGAATAATATTTTGAAAGGTGATAGTTCTATGGAGCAAGAAAAAAGCAGGAGCAGACAGTAGGAAGGTTAGGAAGAGGTTACAATGTTTAGATGTCATGGCCTAAGCAAAGTTGATATTGGTTTACCTATAGTGGTCATAACAAAGGTTACATTGAGCAAAGACTTGAAGGAAGTGAGGAAGGGCCCTTGAGGATAACTGGGGGCCCACAAATGGAAGGACCCTAAGGTGGAAGTAGGCTGGGCATGTTGTAGAAATGGCAAGAAGGTCAGTATGGTTAGAGTGGAATGAGTGAGGTGAGAGGGGCCAGCTACACCGGGTAGGGCCATGTGGGCCCTAGAAGGACTTCAGCTTTCTAAAAATGAGCTGGGAGCCATGGGTAGGTTGTGAGTAGAGGAATGACATGATCTCATATTATAACAGCATCAGTCTGCCTGTGCTCTTAGGGCAGGGGGAGCTGTCTGCAGATGATATAGTCACCCAGACAAAATGAAAATGGCCCAGTGGTTGCATTCTGTATATATTATGAAGGTAGAGCCAATAGGGTTTGCAGATGGATTGAACGTAGGATATGAGAAAAAAGTGGTGTCTATGGTGAAGGCAAGCATTTTTCACCTTCCCTAACTAGCGTGCTCGGTGACACTCCATTCATCACGACTGCTCCCCTGCTAACCAGCTTACCACATCAAACAAGGGAAACCTGCTCTCCTAGGACTCCTGTATTTGGGGTAATAACCTGAGGACAGAGAAAACAAGGCTCAGAGGAACACAGGTGTGCCAGTGTAGAGCACTGATAGTGAAAATGAAGTCAGGAATTTTTGCTGCTGTACCAGGCCAAATAAAATGATAGACTATTTTCAGACTCCCCAGCATAAAGCTGCTCAGTCTGAAAGGAAGTAGGAGTCACTGAGAGTATGGAATATCTATCTCAGGAGGTTTGCTACAAGTTTTGCTTTAATTATTTTATACTTTTTTCAGCAGCAGAAAATATACCTACTCTTACCTACTCAGTCCAGGTTTCCCTCCATGTCTGGGAAAAGCCATTCCTTTTCTCCTAGTCTTTCCCTCTCCCTCTCTTCCTCCAATGCATGCATGTTCTCTTTGAGGAGATTCCTGGGTTTCTAGATACATGAGCATATAGTCATATCCAAGTGTATCTTGAGTGCCTGCAAATGTCAAATAAGGAGTGATGCCACTTTGGGGCCAGGAGCTTTCTGATAGATCATCCAATACAAATGTATGTATATGGACTGGCTCCCCTGTTACCTGCTGTATGATCTAGGCCAAGTAACTCAGAACAGCTCCTTTCCTTGACTGTGTTGCGGGAACACTGGTAAAATGAACCTCTTAGGGTTTTTCTGAAAAGTGAAATAAAGCATGTAAATTCTTAACTCATGGCTTGGCACATAAAAGCCCTCAATAAATACAGTTTGCTATTTTATTATTATTATGGTTATGTTTGTGATTAATGTTATTTATAAGCTTAATTAAATGCCTGAAATAAAGAAAATGCCCAATAAATGTTCATGCATTCCCTTTCTCTCAACAAATTTGGGTTCAGAATCTTCCAAAACTGGAGCAAATTGTACTGATACCTAAAGGGAAGTACACAGTGGTATCAGACAGCATGAGACGTTTCAATAGATGAAGATGATAGGCTAGATGAATGGCAGTGGTAATTATGAGTAACAGATGAATCAGAGAGATTTCCAGGACAATAAAATGAGTAAGATCTGGAGTGCACACACTCCCTACTCTTTCTGCCAAATAAAAAAGCTTTTGTGCACGTGGTACCAGTTAGCTATTGTCATAATAATACTATATAACGAGCAGCCATAAAAACCTCAATGGCATGTAATAAACACTAATTTTCTCTTGTGTTGTGCTGGTCAACCAGGTAGCACTGCTGATCTGGACCAGGCTCACCTAACCTCGACTGGGCTCACTCATGTAGCTTCAGGCACAATCTTCTAGGAACTGGCTTGTTACTGATGACTGGGTGTTGACTAGGACAATGGAGTGACTGGGCATCTAACCATCCAACAGACTCACTGCACTTGTTCACATAGGTACATTAGAGGGAAAGCAGAAGAACACTGATCTCTTGAAGCCAAAACTTGGAGCCCACACTGTCTTTCTTCTACCACATTCTATATTCCAGAGCCAGTCATTGACAGCTATTGGTCATGCAATGAGCATGGATACAAGGTATGAAGGATTGAGTACATTATTGCAATCAGTGTATCACACATGTCAGCTTTTTCAAGTCAACACCTGCAGGGAAAGGAGAGGGTATCATCCCATAACCCCTGTGGTGCTCAGCTTGGTCACCCTAATACACACATGACAAATTGTCAATCATAGAAGTTATTTGTATCCTTTGTAATGACTGAAAAATTGAGTGTTCAACTACTGAACAGAGAGTTGTCTAACCTTCAACATCATGTTGGAGAACCCCACTTTTCAGAGGCAATCTTGAAAAATTGAATGCAGATCATATTGTTGTAAATTGATCTTATTTCCCCAGAGGCCTGTTGCTTTAGTTCTTACCATTTCTGATTGATCATGGCAGGATCTGTCAGTTTCTGCTCTCTTTTAGCCCTTAACTCACAGATTTCTCTGATCCTAGCCTCTCTGACAAGCTGATTTATAATTTTTTTGTTTTTTTAAAAATCCTTCCAATTTTTGGAGGTGTTTATTTGTAAAGCAACTTAGAGGCCAATCCTTGCTTAAATCATTTGCCTGCTTTTGAAAATGGTTGCGGGTTTTTTTTGTTTTGCTTTGTTTTTTGGTTTTTTGTTTATTTAAAGAAGGCATCTCTGGACATACTCATTGTTTGATACAGAAATCAGAATGATAACTTAAGCAGTGTTTCCTTTGATGTTTTACCTAGAATCAAAAATGTTACTCTTAAATCAATAAACTACGGTTTGGTGACTAAGTGACTAACAGAACAGTCCCTGAAATGAGTGTGCACAAAGCATCCTCCAACTAGACTGACTAGGCAGTGTCCTTACAAACTGAACTTTTAGGTCTATGAAAAATACCTGCTCAGTGAAAGCTGAACTAGACAGCATACACAACCCCTAATTACAAATTAAAATTAATACTTAGCCCTGACTGTTATGGCTCAGTGCATTGGGCATTGTCTTGCAAACTGAGAGGTTTGCTGGTTTGATTCCCTGCCAGGGCACATGCCTGGGTTGCAGGCCAGGTCCCTGCTTGGGAGCATGTGGGAGACAGCCAATCAATGTTTCTCTCCCTCTCTTTCTCCCTCCCTTTTCATGTCTATAAAAATAAATTTTAAACAAGTAAAAAAAATTAAGACTTAAATTGCAAATATCTCTTTTGGCTCTATAGGAACTGGTATTACAGGAACTATATTAAAGATATATTGTGATTATATAGGAAGATTATAGATAGGTTAAATAGATTGACTGATATTCCATCATTTATTTATCTATCAAGTATATTCTGAGCATTTCCTTCATTTCCTCTACTTTTTCTTTTTCCTTTTGAAAAATTTCTCTTTTTTTCTTGCTGCTTTTCTTCCTTTTTTTTCTTTCATTTTCCTTTTCAAGCCAAAGTGACATTAGCTCCAAACCTCAATGAGTGTCTTTTTATTCTGATGCTTTGACAAAGTGGGTCTTGTTGACACTTGAAAGAACTCCCCTTCTCCAAGTTAACTACTTCCTTGAAAGAGTAAATCTCCAAGGAGAGCATCCTTCGTATGCAAACCAACCAACTGAAAGCCCTACTCCCACTACCTTCTTTGTCTAGCTCTTACACTCTAAGCTAATAAGCCAGTGACTAGGATACACATATGCCCTAGAGTCAGCTGAAATACAAACTGGCCAATTCCAAACCTGTTTTCCCTGCCATGTAGTTTCTTTTCTATAGAAGCTACAATAAAGGCTCTTGCCACTCACTCCCTCTTCCTCCTGACTGACCATGCAGTAATACACTTCCTGTTTCTAGGCATCTGCGAGCATGAAAACTTCTCCCTTTGTGACTGTCATGTCTGCATGTCTTACCATATCTGATGAAAAGAAATCTCAGCTGTGTTTTAAAGTACCTGAATACTTGGAATCAAATAAACGATTAGAAATGTGAGTTTGCCCATCTCCCAGGTCGCACAAGTCAGATCGGACCACTCTGATATGAAAAAAGTGAATCCAAAATACATCTATCAGTGACAAAGGAAATAGCCAAAGCAAGAGATGCATTAAGAGATCCTTAGTACCCAGCCCCTGAGGGGTCTACATGTCCTGTGCCTTTAGAGGAAGAGAGTGCCTGCACCTCCTCACGAGGCATAAAGCAGGGATGTGCTGAGTGTCAGTTTACCATTTCTCTTTAGTAAAAGTTGAAGATAGAAAGTGGCACAAAACATAACTCTGCCCTGAAGAGGATTAGCTGCCAGTGAGGGAGCCGGACGGAACATGAGCCAACTTCTGTAAGCATAATGAAGTTCCATGCAGCTCCCAGGGAAGTTTCCGGTACAGGTGGCATTTTCATTTGGTCTTGAAGGATGAGCAAAGTTTATTTGAAGATGGTCAGGTTGGAGATCTTAGATAGAGGAACATTATTCTTTGCAAGAATAAAAAGTGTGAGAAAGGTTACAGAGTTTGTTTTTAGAAACTTTATAGTGTTTCCATGGTTTTGCATTTTCCTTAGTTGGTATTTTCTCCATCAGGCACTCCCCTCAATCAGCACACTGCAAGAGTAAAACAGAATCAGAGTTGCAGCCTTAAGTCTCAGGAGATAAATCCTCCCTTGAGACTGAGAGTTGGAGGAAGCAGATCCTCCCTCCTTTTTAGGGCTCAGACGCAGTCTCAAGGGTCTGAGGGTAGGGAGGATGGAGAAAGCAAGGTATCTGAAGGTGTATGGCCCTTTAAGAACCACTCAAAATAATACCAAGAAGAGAAAAATGAGCTGGTGAATTGAATTTTTTTCTATCCTCACCTGAGGACATTTTTTTTCATTGCTTTTAGAAAAAGAGAGGAAGGGGGAGAGGAAGGGAGAGAGAGAAAAACATCAATGTGAAGAGAAGCATGGATTTGTTGCCTCCTATACGTATCCAGAGCAGAGATGAAATCTGCAGTTACAGGATGATGCTCCAACCAACTGAGACATACTGGCCAGGGCATGGTGAGTTGAGTTTTTAGCAGCCGATGTACACTGTACCCCAGCAAACTGCACTTTATTCCTCAGCAAACTATTAATGGTCCCAACCAAAACCATAGGAAAAAGAGGGTGGAAGGCAGGTGGTAGCATTCTTAAGATTCTAGCTATCAAGCACGGCGATCATATTTTTGCAGTGGCCCAGATTGACAATCACTAATTCTCACCAGTTTCCAAATGCCAAAGGTTTGCAAAATGTAGCCCTTTAAAATAACTTAAGGTAGTCTATTACTTTCAAAGTGCTCTACTCTGTCCAGACTCAAACTGCACTCATTTCCATAGGAAATGACTCTTGAGAATCTGAAGAACCTCAGTTATTCTAAATCACTCTTCAAGACAAGCACAAAATTAATCAGAGCTCCTGTGTTTGGTATCAATCAGGCATGTGGCAGAGAATGCCATAAATAAAAACACCAGGGTCTACTGTTGGCCAAAACCTCAAAAAAGTCTGTTTTTAGTTGGGTAAAATAAAGCTGCACCCATTTGACACATTCTATCATGTGAGAGGAAAGACTGGAAAATGTCTCAGATAAGTAAAGCTGTGGTTAGCAAGAAGTTGTTCCTTCACTATTTATTAGTGGAGATACTTGTTTATTTTCTTAAAATGTTAAAATCATTATACCTAGTTCCTGTTATTGGATCAGCAGTGTTTCCAGCCAAATGGTATTCAAGGTTTAGAGCTTTTTCATGCGCATGACCATCCTAGGGGCTGAAAAGCCTCTGACCAGTTTGGGAATTGCAGGCCTTGTTTACTCTTTCAATGTTTCATATTTTGAGGATGCTGTAAGTGAAAGAGATCTCAGAGATCTCCTTCGCAGAGGGAAGAAACACACAGAAACATGCAAACATTCCAAAGATAAATGATCATCCTAAACACTTAAGCATCCATCATGTGTAAGATGCTCCCATAAAAGCTGTATCTTGAATTCTCACAATAACCCTGTGAGAGAAGACCTTTTATTGCCCCCATTTCATACATGAGAAACCAAAAGAGACAAAGTAAGCTGTCCAGGAGGACACAGCTGAGACAGGGAGGAGCAGTGATTCAAGCCAAGTTTCACTGGCCTGAAGACCTCTGCCCTTCGGCCACAGGGCACGACCACACACAGTGGGTGATAGTGCTGGGCCATGTTGAGTGGTGGGGCCAGAGTAAGGAATCCAGCTGGTCCAAACTCCTTCAGTTCTCCTGCTACACCAGGTGGTTAACACAATCAGACCATGAGAGTATAAGTCCTTTGCTTTCAGCACAACCCACATTATTGGCTTCTGGAGAAGACACTATGTTCCTTTCAATTTTATACCTAACGCCCACTACAGTCAAGCCTTTGGTTATTGATAAATTAATGTTCATTGAACAAGGAAATGAATGATTTTAACCAAAAGTCATGTTCTCTTTGACAATTTTCTACTAAACAACACAATGCAACTGATTTCTAGAGATAAAAGCTTCCAAAAATATCCATGTATTCACTTGAAAAGAAGAGTCATTCCAAACTACCACCAACATCCTAACTTCCTCAGCATGTACATTTAGGCAGCAAGTAGACAAAAGGAGAACAGGGTAATGACAGGGTTGTCTTGGACAAGATGCTTGAATTAAAATGAGGCTCAACTTCACTTGCGACAGATTCCTGGCCATGTCTCAGACATTATTCAGTTGAGGGATAAAGGGGAGAGCTGCAGCTGGAAATACTAAAATCACAAGAGCACATATTCAAAGAAGTTTCGTCTTGCACAAGGAAAACTACACAATGAAAAATTGGTTATTCAATATATAGCTTCCAAAAATAATTCTGATCGGTAAAAGTTCTCATTAGTTTCCTATACTCAGTCTATTTTGTTTCTTTTCAAAATCAAAGCCAATCTCCTAACACACATTACATCAAACTAATTAGGTATCATTTTCTTACCCAGATTTTTAGCTTTATCAATATAGGGCTATTTTCTGGAAGAAAGTGATGGGTTTGGGAAGTTAAGAACAGGGTAACTGAAAACAGACTGAGCTCAAATCTTTACCCTGCTGTAATGGGGCACAGCCAGAGCCCCCCCTCAAAGGGTATTTGTAACGGGGTCCAGAGATTGGGATGTCCAAGAAAAATACATTCTCCCCACCCCATGGTGGGCTGCCATGGGGGATAGGAGCCTTGAGCAGGGCCATTGAGAGTCATTTTTCATGTCAATAACAGGATAGCTTCATTCCACATTTTCAAAAAGGGTTATTTTGCCTATCACGAAAGCTAATCAGGAAGGTTAAAAAAGACTTAATACAGAATGTAACTGGGAGAGAAAGAGGAGAGACAGGGGCCTGCAGGAGAGAACAAAGAGACACAGACTCTGGGGAACAGTGTAAAGACCACATGGGAAGAAAGAGGGGAGAAAGGACTCTTGCTAGTGGGCCAGGAGAAGGTGCCACATGGTTATGGATTAAGAGCTGGAGATCACGGCGACGGGGTAGATGGTGCTGAGACCGGCGAGAGGCCTGGCTAGCCGAGCCCGGACCTTTGTTCTTTTTCTTCTAAAGGACAGTGCCCCTGACTGGCCTGACTGGGCAAAGGAGAGGAAGGCAAAACGGCATGTGTGCTGGTGATTGTTTTAAAGCGATTTTGAGGTTAAAGGGTGACATTTAGCCATTAATCAAACCTGTATAACTTTTGAATAAATAGTTCCTTTCCTTTTCACCAAAGTCTGTCATTCAGAGCTATAATTCCAAGGGTAGCAGGCAAAGGACCCACAACCGAGGGGTCCCAGGGAAGGAGGGTGTCGTTGTTTCAGTAAGAGCATCTGGGCATCTCCCAGCACGGGTCCTTTTGTTTGGTAACATTGCCACTTACAAACTGTGGGAATTGGGCAAGTAATTTCATATCTTTGTGCCTCATTTTCCTTAACTGTAAATGGAAATGATAATAAAAGTACCAAAGTACCCAAACCCATAGGGATGCTCTAAAGATTGATGAAATAATTTATGTAGAGCTTAGAAAACAGTACCTGGTCCAAGTAAATACTCAAGAAAGGTTAAATGCCATTAGTGATTTTCTGTCATTATAAATTTGTCTTATTTCTTTAAATCTCATTTGGAATAATGTCAGTTGAGAGCGGTCTACCATTCAAAAGTTAGCTTTAATAATAAAGCTGTCATCTTATTTGTCAATTTGATCTCCTAGAGATGTAAGTTCATTTCTACAGACCAGATAAGATGCTATTGCCATATGCCTAACAAATGTGCCTGAGATGTTTGGGACTAAACTGAAAGAAAGAAAAAGTATTTTTCCTAAATATAGAAATAATGAAAGTGATCAATTTTCATGACCTACTATGCATAGGAACATTATATAATTTCTAATCCTTACCCCTTAAAAGGTAATTGGCATCAGTCATACAACTAGAAAGTGACTAAGATGGGTTTGAATCCTGCTTTTTTTTCATCAAGCCCACTTTATTATATACACTTCTTCCTTAGGCAGCTGTTCTGAGCCCTAACAATGCATTATAATCTCCTGGGGAGTGTTTGAAACTATCAAAACAGTAGAATCACAGCCTCAGGGGATGGGGAGAAAATCCAGGCACTGTGCTTTACAAAGCCTCCCAGGATGTTCTAATATGTAGTCAGAACGGAGAAGCACTTACCTAGACTCTGCTATCTGTCTGAAATGTAAAATAGAGGTTAATTTACAGGAACACCTTTGGCAACATTTATTCCTTATTTAGTTCCAAGCAGCTTAAATGAAATTCATTTGCATAATTTACACAATGCTTAATTTTCCCTTCTTAGAAAATCATCCATCCAAATTTGGGTGAAGAATATCACATCACTTACTCTTTTTTATCTAGATTATGAGTTATACAATGCTTTCTGATGATTTATTCATACAAAAAGTATTTTTAGAGCCCTCTTTGCCCTTATTTAGTTATTAAAGACATGAAAAATGAGCCAATATTTTTCTTAAGGAGCTGGAGATCATTATTGCAGCATATACCTATAAAGCATTTTTTTGATACTAGGCATGGTAAAAACTATCAGGTACATATTGGCAAACAATGAACATATAACTGCTGTCTTGAAAATTAGTCTAGTAAAGAGACAGGGGATCAACATGGTAATCATTAAATAAATATGTAATTATAAATTATGGTAGATGTTATGAAGAAAATAAACAAAGAGGGCCTCCATTGGATTGAATGGTCAAGAATAATTTCTATGAAAGAGCTTCAAAAATATGAGACTATTTGAGTTTTATGGTATATTCATAATAGTTAATTTTATAACAATGAATATGTCTAATAAAAACTTTTTTTATGTCTGACTTATTTTTCTCAGCATAATATTTTTGAGATGCACCAATGTTGTTGAGTGTTTCAATAGTTCATTTCTTATTATGACTAAGTAGAATTTGAGTGTAGGAATATACTCTTGGTGATTTTTATGCACATGAAGGTATAAGATCACTGAATTACACTATTGGTTCCTTAAGGGCAGGAACAATGTCTAATATATTTATTAATATATTTATTGTACTTTTCAAAACTTGGCCAACGATATTGTACTTAGTTGGTGTTGAATACACATTAGCTGATTGGATTAATTTTGATGCTCATAGATAATATATTTTATTCTCTTTCCAATGTACCTACCCACAATATACATGTGACTTTTTTAAAATTTCAAAAATAGATGTTAATTTGAGCCAACAGACATGAGTGATAATTTCTACTCAAGATGAAAGATTTATTTGAGGTGAGGACAAATGATCACATGGACAGCATTGAACTTTTTTATCTTTAAGATTCTTTAAAATCAAGTATTTCTAATGCAGGCAGACATTTTCCAATGTATTAATTTGTTCATGGTTGGTTCTTACACTTTATCAGTGATGGTAACGAAACAAAATTCAGAGTCATTGAGAGGTTAAGGTAGTGCTGTAAGTTTTTAAGACATCCGGCTTACCCTTATTTTTCTCTGCCTCCACTATAGCCCAAGCCACAACATCTAGAATCTAGTAAGTGATCACTAAATGTTTCTGGAATTGAACCAAATATAGATATATTGCTTTAATATCAAACACAAATGATAACAGTGTGTTTATCTATAATAATTAGTTTGGGAAGTATTAAAAGAAACCCTTACCCTGTCTGCATTTTAATGCAGGGTGCATTTCTAACCTGAGAATGACATTCTCCTCAACATTTCCCATGAAACCAGACTAACATTTAAAACAGTTAGTATGCCAGTAGCAGTCTGCGGAATGTCAGTGTGGTTTACAGTTATAAGCTGGTCTGTACAAAGAGAACAAGTTCCCTTTAATAAACTGAGCTTAAACAGACTGTGAAACCTAATAAAATGAAGGGGGACTGACTTGACTACACTAAAAGGCTTAGACATAGTATTGTCTATTAAAATTTAGTCATTAATTATGGGATAAAGCCATCAAGAGTGATTCCATTTTGATAGGTGGCAGTTGGAAGATAATATGTTTAAAAATTTTATTTATTTAGAGGAAAAGGGAGGGAGAAAAACATTGATGTGAGAGAAACATTGACTTCTTGCTTCGCCTTGCCTCTCATACACATCCTAGCCAGGAACTGAACACTCAACCTCGGCATTTGCCCTGATCGCAAATTGAACAGTGACCTTTCCCTTTGGGGGATGATGCCCAACCAACAGAGTGACACCAATCAGGGTTGGAAGATAATTCTTAAGTGTTCATGCTCTGGAGTCAGAATTAAATCCTGTATCCTATCTTAGACCTTGAGAAATCTGCCTAACCTCTGTGACCTTTGGTTTTCTCACCTATAAAGAGGTGATAATATTAGCAACCTCACTGAGTTGCACTTTGATTGAATTATATGATGCATTATAAATTGACTTACTAGGCAAATTGTAGATGTAAGTGCAGCACATCAGCATTACCTGAGAGCTTGTTAGAGATACAGAATCTTGAGTTCCACCCCAGACTTACTGAATTAGAAATGCCATTTTAGTAAGATCCTCAGGTGATTTGCATACACATTAAAAGTTTGAGAAGTACAGATCTTCATCATATTACACATGCCAGGCACACTGTAAGTGCTGGGTAAATATTTGCTATTACTATTCTATGGAAAAGTTTAGAAATATACATAAAACATAGTTTCATTTTCCCCTAGTGGATAATCAAGTGCATTTCTTTTCCAACTGTATGTGTCTTTTATCTTCTTAGATTTTTTTTTTGCCATTTCAAAAATCATTTGTCTTTTAATATACAGCATTCAATGTAAATACTTTCTTAGTTTGATTATCAAAACTAGAGTGCAATCGTAGACACTCATCACCTAAAAAGCAGGCCAGATTTTTCTGTGGACTACAAACTTACAGCTTTATCAAAAGGGGCAGGCCGGTGCTAAAATGAAATAATTAATTGACCTTTTTTCTTCCTATAGCCATAAGCAGATATATTGGTTTTAAGTGGATTCTTCACACTCTGGAAGCTTGGCCACTGATTTCTACACCCATAATTGACAGGAAAAGATGAAACATTAAGAAACAAAGGGTAGATTTTCAAGATGGCGGAACAGTGAGTGGAAGTCTCACTGATCTCCTCCCAGGACAAACCTGGAATTACAACTAAATTGTGGAGAAATCACCTGGAACAAACAACTGATCAATAGCGAAAGAGGAGCCTGGTAACCTTGGGGACAGAAGAATTGGCTCTAGCGCAATATAACTGGTAAGGAGTGCGGTACAGACTTGAGAAAGCTGGCAGGGCGCCCAAGGGTGGCAGCACCGGAAAGATACTGAAACGGCCAATTGGATCCACCTGAGAAGAGCAAAGTCTGAACCAAAAGTGGGGATCTCTACCCCACAACACCAAAGCCCAAAAAGTACACAGAAAACAGCCAGATGTGAAAAATGGCAGGGTTGCTCTCTGCCAGAGACCGGCAGCTAGAGACACAAAGAACTGTTTAAAGGACCAACGCATAAATTTTTATGTGCAGCTACTTACTGTGGTCTCTGGCAAAGGCAGGGGCAGATGGGCTAGGGACCCTGAGGAGAAATTGGGGAAGAAAGCTTTGGGGAGAGAACTCAGAGAGCAGCCAGCAGAATCTCAGTGATGAATTATCTCACATGCAGCAGCAGCCATCTGGCTCAGGCAGAGACCACTCTTACTGAACGGCACCAGCATCAAAGGGCCCAATAACCCCGCCCCCAGGTGGGATTCCACCTCACCCTGTGCTATCTAAGCTGCCTGCTGACTGCAGAGTGGGAGCTACAGACAGTAGATCCTTGTCTAAAGGCAGTGCAGAGAGGTCTGGAGACACTTGAGGAGAGACTGGGGACAGAGGCTTTGGGGAGAGAATGGAGAGAGTAGCTGACAGGATCCCAGTGCAGATTCCTCCCCCATATTGCAGCAGTTGGAGAGGACCCAATAACCCTGTCCCAAGGAGGGACTCCGCCCCACCCTGAGCTGTCTAAGGTGACCTCCTAAGTGCAAAGTGACTAGATTAACAGCTTAAGGATACAGCCACAAACAGTAGATTCTTGGAAGTCTCACAGACAGCCTAAGGTCAGACAGGGTCAACATCTGACATCATCAGAGGCAGATCCAGAAAGTAAAAACAGCTGTCTCCTACCATAGAAGTTCACACCACAAAGTCAGGAGATCAAGACAGAGCAGCTTACGAATCAGAAGCAAAAGAGAAGAGTCTCACAAATAATAGAAAGACAAAGAAATACGCCCCACTCAAAGGGAAAGGAGGAATCTCCAGAAAGAGAACTAAATGAAGTAGAGACAAGTAAACTATCAGATATTGAGTTCCAAACAACGGTTCTAAGGAAGCTCAATGAGCTCAGTGAGCTCAGAGGGAATTACAAAAAACTACAGGGAAACTACTAGGAATTTACTGCAACATATAGCAGCATGAAAAAGGACATAGAAACTACCAGTAAGAGACAAGAGGAAAAGAAGAATACAATTTCTGAGTTGAAGAACACAGTAGAAGGAATCAAAAGCAGGCTAGACGAAGCTGAGGATTGAATCAGTGAGCTGGAGGACAAGGTAGAAAACAGCTCCCAGAAAGAGCAATAAAATGAAAAAAGACTCAAAAAGAATGAAGAGGCATTGAGGGAAATGCAGGACAACCTGAAATGTAATAATATCTGTATAATAAGGATACCAGAAGGAGAAGAGGATGAGGAAGGGATAGAGAACCTGTTTGAAAAAGTACCAGTGGAAAACTTCCCTAATTGGAGGAGAGAAACAGTCACACAAGTCCAGGAAGCACAGAGGGTTCCATTCAAGATGAACCCAATGAGGCCCACTCCAAGACACATCCTCATTAAAATGGCAAATATCAAAGACAAAGAGAGAATACTAAATGCAGCAAGGGAGAAAGAGATAGTAACATATAAGGGAGTCCTGGTACAGCTATCAGCTGACTTCTCAACAGAAACACTGCAAGCCAGTATGGAATGGCAAGAAATATTCCAAATCATGAAAAGCAAAGGTCTGCAACCGAGACTGCTCTACCCAGCAAGGCTCTCAATTAAAATGGAAGGCGATATAAGGAGTTTCCCAGACAAAAGAAGGCTAAAAGAATACATTTCCACCAAACCAGCACTGGGAGATACGCAAAAGGGACTGCTTTAAGATGAAGAAGAAAAAGTTTCTATGAATACCCAGTTCCTTTCAGAGTTGCCAATACTTGATATTACCAATATTTTTAATACTCATGAATCTGATTGTGACAATGTTATTTAATTGTTCCTTTACTATTTGTTGAAACTAAACCTGTTTTTGTATATTTTTGCCTATTTCTATTATTTTTTAAAAAGCTTTAAATGACTTTTTGGTATTCTTTATCCATTTATTGATTAAAGGTTTGTAGAAATTTTTTCTCTAAAAAAAACAAAAAAACCCTCTATTAACCATGTTTTAGATGTGTTGCAAATACTTTCCTATTCTATTCCTTGTCCTTTAACTTTTTTAATATGCATATTACTATATAGTCTTAAGTGTTTAATATAGTCATATTGTCAATATTTACTTTATAACTTCTGGGGTTGAATATTTTACTTCAGATCATGAAAAATATTAGTTCTATTTTCTTCTAAAATGCCTTAGATTCTACATATTGATTTTTTAACTCACCTGAATATTTCATTATAATGTGTGAAATAAGGCTCTGTATTTGTTTTACTTCAAGTAATAGTGGTCCATGCACCTTATTTGTTGAATAAGCCTTATTTTCCCCATTGATTTGAAATATCAATTTAATCATATATTATATGTTAGACAGATATATACGTTTGTTTCTAGAATGCTCATTATATTTCATTGATCTACTTGATTACTTCTGTGCTGGGGTCATGTTGGTTTAATTGTTGAAACTTTATAATGGTTTTAAAGTTTTTTAATATTTTATAATTAACTTTGACAGTTAAAAAAATAAATAAAATCAATCTGCATTTAGAAAGAAAGAAAGCAGGATAGAAAGAAAGAGAGAGAAAGATGGAACTCTTACGTTTTGCAACAACATGGATGGAACTGGAGAATATTAAGCTAAGTGAAATAAGCCAGTTGATGAAAGACAAATACCATATGATCTCACCTATAAGCAAACTCTATTCAACAAAATAAACTAATGAACAAAATAAACCACAGGCATGGAAACATGGAGCAGACTGAAAGTGACCAGAGGGGATGGGGAAAGAGGACAATGTTGAAAAGAAGGGGAAGGGACTAAACAAAGAACATGTATAAATGAACCATGGACATGGACAACAGAGTGGGAATTGACTGTGGGAATGGGAGGCGGGGATGGGATGGATGGAAGGGGGTAAAGGGGTAAAAATTGAGACAACTGTAATAGAATAAACATGATTTATAAATTAAAAAATAAAAATTAAAAAAATGTAAAAAATATAACAATTATACTTACAGGGAAAAAAACAACAAAGGGTAAACATTTCATAGCGAATCATTTTTAATTTCCTTGAGTCTATTTTAATGAAGATTGAAGACAGTATATATTTGGTTGGGGGGCAACAATACTTTCTTTCTTCATGGATTTTTCCCCTCTGCATCAATATACTTGCGTGTATTTTCTGAAAACCTGTAAGAGAAATAAGTAGTTCAGCATTTGGTTGTAAGAATTCTCCTTCTCCCATAAGAAGGACCTGGGAGCATAGCAGAGACAATTCACTCCTTATGAGCCTCACGTAGAAAACAAAAACCATTGACATTTTTCAGAGCAGCATGCTGGACCCAAAGCATATGGCCTGGTGATGGTGTCAGGCTGTAAAAATTTAATTTGCTGGAGTCTCTTTTGAGAACAATCATCTTAAATTCTAATGTATTAGAATTTTTGCTCTTTCACTAATGTAGCTTGAAGTAAAACAGAAGAAACAGGAGCCATTTACAATGGAAACTTTAAAACAAGACCGAATCGGGAGTTTGCTTTCTTGTTTGCCCCTGACCTGAGTTGTTATTTTTTTCTGCCTTCATTAAGAGCACTTTCTGGTCTCCCAAGATTTGCACAGCCCACTGCATGGCGATCAAATCTCCCTGCACATCCCTGTGCATTGTTTGTGTACCATTTTCTGATCATCAAATTGAGAAAATACAGTTTATCTTCTGCAACCACTCCCTACACACAGATATACACACATGAACATACATGCACACATACTCCCTTTCTTGCGTCTTTTCACTCCATGTTGAATATATTTACCCTGTTTGCCCCAAACCCCTCTTATCATAGAGATAATGAATCTAATAAAATAATTCACATTGCAATATCTGTGCCTATCTCTGTTTTTAAAACCTTATTATAAAATGTTGAAGGCATACACTAAAAACACAAATAGGATTTTTCTATACAGCACTATCCAAAGCCTTCCTGTTTCATAGGGAATAAAATGTAAATTTCCAACACTGATTTCCAGCCACACGTGAGATGCTTCCCCACCTTCCAACCATTTCCCTCTCCTCCTGTGCCCAGCCACTGTTTCATTGTGTTAGCTCTGGAGGGTTAGCCCAGGATGTTCCATTTGCCTGCAACACCCCTCTCCAAAATACCTTACTTGACTCCTTTTCTCAGTTTCTCAGGTCAGTCTAAAATGTCTTCTCATCAGAAAGGCCTTTCCTAACCACCCTAAATGAATTAGATCTCTCTCCCCACGCCAGTGTCAGAATTTCATATCCCTTTATCCTGCTTTATTTTTCTCCATAACACTAATCTTGACCATATGAGGCATAGGTTCAGTTGTGCATTTGTTTATTGTCTGGTTTTCCCTAACTAAAGTGTTAGTTTCACAAAGTCAGATATTTTGTATGGGTTTTTCTTCTGCTATATTACCAGACCTAGAAAAGTGCTTGAGACATGGTAGGGGCTCAATAACTAACTGTAAAAATGTATTTCAACTTTCTCTGTACTGACCATTCAGTTTAAGAAAATTATAAATATATATGATGAAAATTATACACATATGTGTGTGTGTTGAGTCACCCATGTATTCTTCCTAGTTCCAGGCAGCTTCCTCTCTCCTGGAAGTAATCAGTATTTTGAATCTTGTGCTTTTGATTTTGATGCATTCTTTATCTTACATACAGGATCTGTCCAAAAAAAGTCCAGCCATTCTTAATAGGATGAGTACAGTTTGTGAAACATTGATGTAACCTGGCAGCCAGGGAGAGTGGATTGGAATGCACATGTGGGAACAACGATGACTTCACTGTACTAGTCGGTGGGGGCAGTAGACACCGTTGAGTGAGCATGTGTACTATGTGGCTGGGAAAGTCAAAATGAGTAGAGCAATGAATCTGCATCAAATTTTGTGTTAAGCTTGAATATTCATCCGTGGAAACTATTTGGATGATTCAGAAGGGTTTCAGGGGGGATGCAATGAGTGCAGTGCAATTAAAAGTGTAACACAACTGCTTCAAAGATGGTTGAGAACCTGCTAAAGCAATCCACATTCTGGAAGGCCTGAAATAAGTGGAATACCTGAGATTGTTGAATGTATATGGGCTCCAATCAACAAAGATCACAGAACTCTGTGAGGTCCCAAGGTGCCTACTTTGAAGGGAATGAGGCATCATTGTCCTATATACAATGTTTCTTGTATCTTGCATCTTCTTCAATAAATGTCTCTATTTTGCATAGTACATGGCTGGATGCCTCTGGACAGGCCTTGTATGTAGGGATTCTCAAGCAACATGTAACATTAGGTGGCTGTATACTATACTGTGGCATAACAGAACATGATTTAGCATTAGTACTATAGTAAAGTATAACATAATCTACTACAATAATACAGAAAAGAGCAGCAGTTCTCAAACATTGATGCATCTCAGAATCACCAGGAGAGCTTTAAAAAATCTCAATGTCCAGACACCATATGAATTTCATCTGAAAATCCCAATGGTGGGACACTGGCATTGTTTTTTTAAAGCTTCTAGATGTTTCCAACAGCAGCCAGGTTGGAAGATCAGTGGCATTGCCTACAATTGAGTATAGTGGTCAGGCATCACATTCAGGAGCCAGCCTGCTGGAGTAGTCAGCTTCCAGATCCTTCCCAAGTTCCTAAATTTCCTTGGGGTGGAGCAGCATACAGAACCTATTGTCAGAGGTATTGACCAGAATCCAGTGCCACTCCTTCAACTAATTTTTCTTAGGCACTTTTCTGAAATATTCAACTTTCAGCCATTTTAATATGGCCTCCCAACCTAAGTCATTGGCAACATCCAAAACATGTGGTTGATTCCTTGCTTTAAAACACTTATTAATGCTTCTGAATTTGTAGGACTTTATTGAAGTACAACATGTAAAAGGAAGAGTGTGCAAACCATAATTCTACAGCTGGATGAATTTTCACAAACTCAACACACCCATATAACGAGCATCTTGATCAAGAAACAGAATACCCTCGGCCCTCAGAGCTCAACTCAGGACTTCTCCAGGCTCTAGGCCCTGAATGGTAATGACACATTTAACATCTAATAATAGATTAATTTTGCCTGTTTTTGAACTTCACAACAAGTAAAATTATAATATACATACTCTTTTGTCTGGTTCTGTCATTAGACATAATGCAAAACACATTACTTCTTAATATTTTTAGTTTTGAAAAAAAGAAGTCTAAAATGGAAAACCATGCAGAAAAGAAACTAAAACGCACTGATTATTAATAATACATTCAATTCCCAACCTAGAAAAATTAGAGAAACAATGTAAATGCTTCTGTAATTTATTTTTTTGAAGACAGTTACCCACTTTTCTTTCAAAATAGAGAAACTTTAAGAATGCCTGTTACCAGCTCATTCATAGACCTATCAGTGTGCTTTACATAATATATTACTTAGAAAACAACATGAGTATGAATTATTTGTAAAGGCTTCCCAGAATAGCAGATGAGGTCAAGTCTATGTGTTCTTTATTAGTAGATTACAATAATCCACTGTCTAAAATTCATTTTTATTTCACATGACAGTGTATGTTTTAAAGGATAATTGTGAACTCATAGTGATAACTTTAAGCTAACAACATTAGTCTGAAATACCTTTGGATTCATTAATTCAATAAATTTTGAGTATTAGGAATATATTGCTATGCCAAAACAAAGAAGGGAAGGGGCAAATCAAGAAACATATAGTAAGGACTCATGGACAAAGCCAAAGTGGGGAAGGATTGAGGGAGGGAAAGGGGGCAAAGGGGCAGGGGAAGGTGGTGGGGGGAACGTGGAGACAAAGGTATTTGGGAAAATTAATTAATTAATTAAGTAATTAATTAAAGAAAAGTAGTCCCACACTCTGATGGGCAATGAATATGAATTCAAGAATCATGCAAATAAATTTAAGCAATGCTAAGAAGCTGGGTGAAGGAGGCACAGCCCATTGAGAGCACATCAAAAGGAGGGACTGACTTGATCAGGAAAGTCAGAGATAATTTCCCCAAAAAGTGATAGTGGAGTTCATAATTAAAAGCTGGATAGCAAAAGAATGGTGCTAGAACTTAAAACAGCCTGGTAAATTACAAACTACATAGGATACTGAAACAGAGTTCTGAGATACTATTTTTTCTAGCATCAGGGACTATAAATGAAGAAACTGAGGCCCAGAGACAAAGTGAGTGGAACAAGGTCACACTGTGAGATTCCAGCAGATCAGGGATGAACAAACATACCCCTTGACTCCAAAAACATTGTTCTCTCTAATATACCACATGATTTCCTAATTGCTTTAGGTAATATTGTATCAACCTTTAATTTTAGTACAAGGCAGAGGAATTTGGCCACAGAACAATGGAAAATATGGTATTAGGTTCTTGGTATTTTCCCAAATGAAAATTATAGCATAGATAATAAATATGCAAAGCAATAATAATTTATACACATTAAATGTGTTAAGAGCTAATATTTATTGCACACTATGTGTCATTGTGTGGAGCACAAGTTATGCATTATGTTATCCTTAACAAAAAAACAGGGAATAAAAGATGAACATTATTATTATAAGTCTCATTTAGCCTAGAGAGCTTTAACTGGCTTAGCTAAGGTCATACAGCTTGTAGGAGCTAAGATTTTAACTAGATGATTCTAGTCTAGAGCAGTGTTTTCCAATAAAAATATATGCAAGTAATATAATACATTTAAACATTTCTAGTAACTGTATTTAAAAAGCAAAAGTAAACAGGTGAAATTAATTTAACAATAACTTCTACTTATCCTAATATATCCAAAATATTATCTTTCAATATAATATCTATATAATGATTATTAATGAATAGTTAACATTCTTTTTAATGATATTAAGTTTTGAAATCCAACAAAGTGAATTCTAAATTTTCAGATACTTAATTTGTATTTAGACTTCATAGAGTTGAGGAAGAAGATACCATGCCCAAATTGTTCCTATCATACTTAAACATTTCTGATAACTAAACTGGGTATTCATTTTTAATTTAACTTAAGTTAATGTTAAGTAAAATTAAAATTCCTGTTCTACAATCCCTGCAGCCACATTTCAAGTACTCAGTGAGTGCATGTTACTCTCTCTAGTAGGGTATGGAACAGCATAGCTCCTGAGCCCATGCGCTAATCGTTAATCTGCTCTGCTGCCTTTATCACTACCTTCACACTGTTGCAATGCTGTATGGCCATGGCTATGGAATCTCAGAAAGTGAGAATTGGGCTCTACACTATTTTTCATCCAGGATCACTTCATATATCTTGAGTCCTCCTCTGCTGAGTTGAATAAGGCCCATGAACCTCACCTGAACTCATTTAGAAAGGGCATAAATTAAGGACCTAGTGAAGTCATTCAGAACAGAGTCTCAGTAAAAGAAAAAAATAATGCACTATTGAAATGAAACAGTGTTCAAAGACACTAATAATTGGGACTTCTGAAGTGAAGAGTGGAACTTACTAGATAAAAGAGAAGAAATTATTCCTTCTGGGGTAAAGCAACTATTCCCAGTGGGTCACCTCTCCCCTTTCAATTTGAGAGCATGTTTAGTTAGTTCAGAATTTTATGTTTTGATCATTCCAGAGTAAAATTTTTAACATGAAGGAAAGAGGCCCAGAAATGTAGAAATTATGCATAAGATACTTACCTTATCACACAGATCACCTGTGACCTCAGAGAATTGCTTCTTTAATTCACATATTTGGTGATTTACATATTTCTGAATTAATTATATAGGGAAGGGGAAGAAGCCTTTAACTGGCATCAACCTGAGTCACAAGATCTATGCCTGGAACTGGGGGTCGAGTTGACTTTACTCAGAACCACTCTGCTGACATTAGAAGAGGATTTCCAGAGGAAGGGCAGGATCTTTGCCTAATGAGCACGTTTTGTTCTTAGGGAAATCTAAAGAGGTTGGTCACTCTAAGCCCCTGACACAACAGGCAACAGTTGTGGTTTTGCCTCTACATGCTTAATGTCATCATCAAGCTTCAGTGTGACTGAAAGGAGGATTTTTCTTTCTTTCTTTTTTTTTTTTTGAGAACATTTACATTCTAAAAAAAGATTAATATGTGAGGAAATGGGTGTGTTATTAACTAAATGGAGGAAATTGTTTCACAATGTATACTTACATCAAATCATCACCGTGTATACTTTAAATATCTTAAATTTTATAGGTCAGTTATTCCTCAATAAAGGTGATTTTTTTTTTGGAGAAAGGAGAACATTCAGAAGCAGAAGCGCCCTACATGATACTAAGGTTGGTGAGTCAATGGTATAACAAAGGGCAGAGAAAGAACAACCTGGATGTTATTTGTCATTTCTATGAGTCAGACGAAGAAATTCACCTCAAAATCACAGCCATGGCCAAAGAAGACATGCCATCTTGTTCCATCATCATAATTGGTTGTCTCTTTTTATGGTGACAATAACAACCTCTGTCGAGAATTCACAGCAAAATGAACTACCATTCGCAGCTCTTATAAGGGAGCAATAAATTTCAATAGGAAAAAAATGATTATTTCTGCAAAACAAAACCAGCAGACATTTCTAACTAGGGAAGTTAGCTCTAAAGGAAATACAGAGAAATTAAAGTTTGAGTTTTAGGCAGTGATTCACATGTTTTATTTTCTATGCTTGATTTTTGCTAGTTAATTAGAATGATTTCTTATTAAATCAAACATTTTCCCCCAGGGATGTTGTAAATCGTTACTCTACTTTTTTATCTTTTAGACAAATTTTCTCCTAGTATTGTTTCTACTTTTATGCCCTCACATTTTTCATAGCAAATGATTATAGACACTGGTAGTTTATAAAACATATTAAAATACAGTCATGAAAGAACAATTTCTAGTGGCAGCCAAATTCTCTTGGATTGAGAAGTTTAAAAGAAAAAAGTAAACCTTAAAATAAACTTTTTTACAATTTTGATATTATATTTTATTTTCTGCCTTCATGCAAAGCAAAATAGAGAAATCATGACTTCAGGGTGAAATAAATAGACTGTATGACATTTGATTGCACCTTGATGTTAAGAACATCTGCTTGATGAGGCTATAAAATTCATATTTAAATCCCACTAGACTAAACCATGACCTTGATGAGGATAAGGATGATTTTTTCTTATTTCCACTGTATCAATGTCCTACTCATTATATAGGGGTAAATTTTTTTTTGAGCAAATATATTTAAGATGAGGAAACCAATATTCTAAGGGTCAACTGAGTATGCAAGTCTTAGAGCCATGAGAGGATCAGAATTACAGTGAGTCCCTTAATTTATCCTAATCCAATATTCTATTATCTAACTGAATGATAATAATGAAAAATAACATCTCTGGACATACTGTTGTATCCCCAGCATTATTTTCCTTTCTGCTCTTCCATCAACTCCTAATTTTCATTGGAGATTTATAGAATCTTTAAAAATCAGACTCCATTCACAACTCAAGGAACACGTGAGTTGAATTAAGCCAATTAGTGTGCTCTATCCTCTGGTTGCAGAGATTGGTTCAGAGTAGGCATGTGACCTAAGCGAATCCAATCAGATTGACTCTAAGAACTCAAACAAGAAATGTTCTTGCATATGCTTTCTTTCCTAGATAGAATGGAGTATAGGTAGGAGGCCTGGAACATCTGCAGGGATGGGTAGAGTAAGGCTGTGGTAGAAGCAGTCATCCATGTTTGTCATCATGTGAGAAGCCAGTCAGATGCAAATGCAGAATTACCTAGAGGATATAATTAAGATAATTAAGGGAATGAGGCCAGAGTCCATCATAAATCTCTAGATCAAACCACACCTAAAACTTTGACTTGTTTTAGAAAGTTCTGCCATGTGATATGCTTCACTTTATTTTTTGAGCTGATTTTTTTGTTTGTTTGTTCTTCATTTTTTGGTGGTTGGAAGGAGTTATGGCTAATCCAATGACATTTGTAGAGTTCTTACCATATGCAGGTAATGTTAATAGGCACTTCACATAAGACATTTTATTTAATCTTTACATCTATGTGCGGATAATTCTGTTATCCCCCTTCACAGATAAGGAAACTGGGGGTCCCAAAGGTTAAATAATATGTCCAAGATCATAGAGCTATTAAGTTGTAGACTCTGGCTCCAGAGCGCACCCAATGAGCACTACAATCCCTAAAATCACATTGTCTCCTTTTAGGCCCTGTAACATAACACATTCTTTCCTACTCAGGGCCTTTTCATTCGTATTTCCCTCTACTTAGGAAGGTTGTTCTTGTCATTCATGTGTTAAGTCAATAATCACCTCTGAAAAGGCCTCCCCTGACTGCCTTATCTAAAGTAGGAGCTCCACCTCCCAGAACTCTGTATGCTATTACTCTTTGTTTTCTTTATTATGTTCTTCTCATTCTTATTTATTCCACACAAAAATGTAAACTCCATGAAGCAGAAACCTTGAATCTTGTTCACTTCTGTATTCTAGAGTTTGACATGGGGTAGGTTTTTAACAAATATTTGATTTTTTTTTTAATGAATACCTCAGTTCATTAGAAATGAGTGTGATTATTCAGATCATAATCTCACTTCCATTAAAGTGTGTTAATAAAATTAAAAATGGATGGGCAGAAACACAGAGAAAGAGAGATACTTCAGAGCCCTTGGAGAGCATGATCACTTGTAGATTTGTTTTGCTGTGGCAGCTAAGCAATTTGATGAGTCAGCAGGTCTGCGTCATCTGTGAATAGCCAAGTTATCATTTTAATGCCCTCTCTACCCAGTCATATGCTTGGCTACTCAGATAGCTATTTAAGGGAAGAAAGGATGGGGTTGCTTCCAGGTTCTCTGTGATTCATGGGCATGAGGAGACCAAGTGGAAGTAAAATGAAATGAAAATAAATGTTAAACAATATCAGTTTTTGGCCAAGTGTGTGTAAATACAGGGGCCTCCTTAGCATGCCCCTTCCTCAAACTCACTTCTTCTAGAGCACTCTTGGCAAAAAACAGCCTACAACCATGCCTTGTAATACTTCCCTGAGCCCACCCAACTTCAGAACCAGTGTGATGGACGGTTCCATGTACAGCACCAGTGTCCCACTTCATGAGCATTATTTGGGCAAGTGTATCCATTTTTCTGCCTCAGAAGGTGAACTGACCCTAAAATGTGGGGTAATTGCTGTCCCAGGGTCAATCCTCACAAATGGAGGATAGAAGTCAGTAAACAAGTGCCACAGTCTTCCATTTTTTGACTGACAATTTCTCCAAATTTTTCACAGTTTAATTGAACTCTAGTTGTCCCTAGTACAAACCACTTTGACAATGCAAACTTAGTAACTTTTTCCTCCCTGTATCACTCTTTCTTTTCACAGTGCTTTCTGGTATCTCCTCATAAATAAACTATCTGCACCCAAGGAGTGTCTCAGGATTTGTGTTTAGTGGAGACTTTGGGCAAAAAGATTCTTCCAGATGTGTGAATGTAAACAAAAGCCCTCTCTAATGGAAAAATTACAAAAAGGTAAAAAGGCACCCTGGCCAGTGTGGCTCAGTTGGTTGGAGCATCATCCCATTACTAAAGGGTCACCAGTTTGATTCCCTATCAGGGCACGTACCCATGTTGTGAGCTTCATCCCAGGTTGGCGTACGTGCAGGAGGCAGCCGATTGGTGTTTCTCACATCAATGTTTCCCTCTCTCTCCCTCCTCCCCTCTCTCTTGAATGAGAACAAAATAAACCTTTCTTTAAAAGGCACCCCTTCCTTTGAGCTGATATAAACAACGCTCAGCAAGTATAACTTGTATTTCAGCCACCTCCCCTGCCTCTCAGGCCAGGTGATCTGCAGCTCAGAAGTGCACAATTGTACATAGCCTTCACACTCTAGCTTCCTTCTGCATCTCCTCACAGGTGCGAAAATATTTCTAAGGTTTATCAACCTTAGAGTTTATTAAATTCCACAATGACTTCATCCCCTCAAATGCCATTTTCCCTTCATAGTAGGGGATAATAACAATGATTATTGTAAAGGTTACATGTGTTTAGGTTCCCAAATTACTCTGTCATACATTACCTCACAGGTTTCTCACATATGTATATTAATCTCATTCTCAGTACACTGTTCTCAGTAAACAGTTCATGAGACAACTGGACATATTTGGAACCTGAATATTCTTTTTTTAAAAAAAATATCTTTATTATATGTTTTCCATTACCATTTAGTCTCCTTATAACCCCTCCCCTCAGCAACCACCATACTATTGTCCATGTCCAGGAGTCCTTTTTCCTTATTTACTTAATCCCTTTACCATCTAACTGCCTCCTACTAGCTGTCAATCTGCTATCTATGATCCTGTCTCTGTTTTGCTTGTTAGTTCACTCTGTTCATTAGATTCCACATATGAGTGAAATCACATGGTATTTGTCTCTCCTGCGTGGCTTATTTCACTTAGCACAATGTTCTCAAGGTTCATCCATACTGTGGAAAAGAGTGAAATTTTCTTCTTTTTTCATGGCTGAGGAGAATTCCATTGTGTAAATGTCCCATAGTTGTTTTATTCACTCATCTATTGATGGACACTTGGGCTGCTTCCATATCTTGGTGATAATACATAAGGTTAAAATGAATATAGGGGTGCTTATGTTCTTTTGAATTAATGTTTTGGGTTCTCTCAGATATATTCCCAGAAGTGGGATCTTAAAAAACTTAAAAAGGCAGATCCATTTTTAATTTTTCCAGGTATCTCAATACTGCTTTCCACAGTGGCTGCACCAGTCTGCATTCCCACCAACTGTGCAAAAATGTTCCCCTTTCTCCACATCCTTGCCAGCAGTTGTTGATTTGTTGATGATAGCCATTCTAACAGGTGTGAGGTGATATCTCGTTGTGGTTTTTATTTGCATTTCTCTGATGATTAGTGATGTTGAGCATCTTTTCATGTTTATTGGCCATCTGCATGTCCTCTTTGGATAAGTGTCTATTCAGGTCTTTGCCCATCTTTTAATTGGGTAGTTTGTCTGTTTGTTTGTTTTGGTGTTGAGTTTTGTCAGTACTTAATAAATTTTGAATATTAAGCCCTTATCAGATATATTGGCAAATATGTTCTCCCATTCTGTGGGTTGTCTTCTATTTTGTTGACGGTCCTTTGCTGTGCAAAAACTTTTTAGTTTGATAAATTCCCATTTGTTTATTTTTTCTTTTAGAACCTGAATATTTTTTCTTATTTTTCACCTCACTGGTTTTCCACTCACTTTTTTAAAAGAAATTTATTTATTTCTCTTTTTAAAATTTTTCAAGTACATTTGTCTCCATTTAACCACCACCACTTTCCCCTGCCTCATCCACCCCCACCTCCCTCCCTCAATCTTTTGCCACCTTGGCTTAGTCCATGTGTCTTTCATACCTGTTCCTTGATCTGACCCTTCCCCTTCCCCTCCCTGCTACAGCAGTGAAATCACCCTCCCATTCCTGTCAGTTTCTTATTTCTTTCAATGTTGCTGGTCATATTTTCCTTGTTTGTTTGTTTTGCTGATTAGGTTCCACTTATAGGTGAGATCACAGAGTATTTATCTTTCATCACCTGGCTTATTTCACTTAGCATAATGATCTCCAGTTCCATCCATGTAGTCTTGAAGGGAAGTAGCTCTTCCTTTCTTTCTGCTGAGTAGTATTCCATTGTGTAAATGTACCATAGTTTTTGATCCACTCATTTACTGAGGGCACTTATGTTGCTTCCAACACTTGGCTACTGTAAATCGTGCTGCTATGAACATTAGGGTGCATAGGTTCTTTTGAATTGGTGTTTTGGGACTCTTAGGGTATAATCCCAGCAGTGAAATCACTGGTCAAAAGGCAGGTGCATTTTTAGCTCTTTGAGAAAATTCCACACTGTTTTCCACAGTGGCTGCACCAGTCTGCATCCCCACCAACAGCGTACTAGAGTTCCGTTTTCTCTACACCATGCAAGCACCCATTTTTTGTTGATTTCTTTATGATGGCCATTCTGACCAGTGTGAAGTGGTATCTCATTGTGGTTTTAATTTGAATTTCTCTGATGGCTAGTGATGATGAGCATCCTTTCATATGTCGCTGGGCCCTGTATATGACCTTGGAGAAGTGTCTGTTCAGGTCCTTTGCCCTTTTTGTAATTGAGTTGTTTGTTTTCCTAGAGTGGAGTTGTGTGGGTTCTTTATATATTTAGGAGATCAAACCCCTGTCTGAGGTATCACTGGCAAATATATTTTCCCATATGGTCAGCTCCCTTCTCATTTTGCGGAGGTTTTCTTGAGCCATGCAGAAGCTTCTTATTTTGATGAAGTTACAATTGTTTATTTTTTCCTTTATGTCCCTTTCTCTAGGGGACATATCAGTGAAAATATTGCTGTGTGGGATATCTGAGAGTTTCCTGACTATGTTCTCCTCTAGGACTTTTATGGTGTTGCGACTTTTATTTAAGCCTTTTATCCATCTTGAGTTTATTTTTGTGTATGGTGTGAGTTGGTGGTCAAATTTCAATTTTTTGCACATAGCTGTCCAGCTCTCTCAACACCATTTGTTGAAGAGGCTATTTTTACTCCACTTTATGCTTCTGCTACTTTTGTCAAATATTAATTGTCCATAGAGACATGGGTTTATTTCTGGATTCTTTATTCTGTTCTATTGATGTATGTGTCTGTTCTTATACCAGCACAAGAATGTTTTGATTACAGTTGCCTTGTAATATCGTTTGATTTCAGGTATTGTGATCACTCCTAATTTGTTTTTCTTTCTCAGAATTGCTGCAGCTATTCGGGGTCATTTATGGTTCCATATAAATTTTTGAAATGTTTATTCTATGTCTGTGAAATATGTCATGGTATTTTAATAGGGATTGTGTTGAATCTATAAATTGTTTTGGGTAGTATGGGCATTTTGATGATGTTAATTCTTCCAATCCATAAACATGGGATATGCCTACATTTATTTGTGTCTTCCTTAATTTCTTTCATCAGTGTTGTGTAGTTTTGTGCATACAGGTCTTTTACCTCCTTGGTTAAGTTTATTATTGGGAACTTTATTTTTCTTGTTGCTATAACAAAGGGGTTTTCTGCCCCTGATTTCTGATTCTGATATTTTGTTGTTGGTGTACAAAACTGCCTTCAGTTTCTGAATATTAACTCTGTTGTATTCTGCTGTTTTGCCAAATTCACTTATTAGGTGGAGTAGTTTTTTTGTGAAGTCTAAGGGGTTTTCCATGTACACTATATGTCATCTGGAAACAATTATAGTTTTATTTTCTCCTTTCCAATTTAGATGCCTTTTATTTCTCTTTCTTGTCTGATCGCTGTGGCTAGGGTTGCCAGTACTATGTTGAATAGAAGGGATGAAAGCGGGCATCCTTGTCTTGTTCCTGATCTTAGTGGGAAAACTTTTAGTTTTTGCCCATTGAGTATGAGCTTGGCTGTAGGTTTTTCATATATGCCCTTTATCATGTTGCGGTATGCCCCATTTATTCCCATTTGCTGAGTGTTTTTATTATAAATGAGTGCTGTACCTTATCAAATGCTTTTTCCACCTCTATTGATATGATCATGTGGTTTTTGCATTTACTATTGTTTATGTGAAGCATTACGTTTCTTGATTTGTGAATATTGAGCCATCCTTGCATCCCTGGGATGAAACCCACTTGTTCATGATGGATAATCATCTTAATGAATTGCTGGGTGCAGTTAGCCAATATTTTGATGAGGATTTTAGCATCTATGTTCATCAGAGATATTGGCCAGTAGTTTTCTTTCCTTGTTCTGTCTTGATCTGATTTGGGGATTAGGATGATACTGGCCTCATAGAAAGAGTTTGGGAGTTTTCCCTATTCATGAATTTTTTGGAATAGTCTGAGAAGGAGAGGGGTTAGCTCTTCTTTAAATGTTTTATAAAAATTCTCATGTGAGACCGTCTGGTGCAGTGCTTTTGTGTGCCAGGAGTTTTTTGATTACTGCTTTGATTTCACCAGCTGTTATTGTTCTGTTCAGGCTTTCTGCTGCTTCTTCATTCAGTGCTGGAAGGTTATATTTTTCTAGCAATTTGTCCATTTCATCAAGGTTTTCAAATTTCTTGACATATAATTGTTCATAGTAATTTCTTACAATCCTTTGTATTTCTGTGCTATCAGTTGTTATTTCTCCTCTTTCATTTCTGATATTATTTGGGTCCTCTCTTTTTTTTTTATGAGTCTGTTTGAAGGCTTGTCAATTTTGTATATGTTTTCAAAGAAACAGCTCCTGGATTTGTTGATCCTTTGAATTGTTCTTTTAGTCTCTATGTCATTTAATTCTGCTCTGATCTTGATTATTTCCTTTCTTCTCCTCACTCTGGTCTTTGTTTGTTGTTTCTCCAGTTCTTGAAGCTGGAGGGCTAGGTCATTTATTTGAAATGTTTCTGTCTTTTTGAGGTAGGCCTGTATTGCTGTGAACTTTCCTCTCAAGACTGCCTTTGCTCTGTCCCATAGGTTTTGGACTGTTTTGTGTTCATTTTCATTTGTTTCCAGAAACTTTCTGATATCTTCTTTGATCTCTTTATTGACCCATTCATTGTTTATTGGCATGCGATTCAGTCTCCGAGTTTGAATGTTTTTGAGTTTTTTCCTTGAGGTTGGTTTCTAGTTTCAAGCCCTTGTGGTCTGAGAAAATGCTTGTTATGATGTCAATTTTCTTAAACTTATTGAGGCTTGTTTTGTGTTTTATCATGTGGTCTATCTTTGAAAATGTTCCATGTGCATTTCAAAAGAATGTGTATTTTGCTTCTTTGGGTTGAAAGTTTCTATATATATATCAAGCCCATTTGATCTAGTGCATTGTTCAGTGCCACAATATCCTTGTTGATATTTTGTTTGGAATATCTATCCATTGGTAACAATGAGGTGTTAAAATCCCTTACTATGAGTGTGTTGCTCCCTATATCTTTCATGAAATCCTCAAAGATTTTTCTTATGTATTTGGGTGCTCCTATGTTGGGTTCATATATGTTTACAATGTTTATGTCTTCTTGATGGATTCTTCCCTTGAGTATTAATTAAGTGTTCTTCTGGGTCTCTTTTTATGGCCTTTGTTTTAAAGTCTATTTTGTCTGATATAAGTACTGCTACCCTCACTTTTTTCTCTGTCCATTTGCTTGGAATATTTTTTCCAATCTTTCACTTTCTGTCTGTGTAGGTCTTTTGTTCTGAGGTGGGTCTCTTTTAGGCAGCATATGTGTGGGCCATGTTTTCTCATCCATTCATGAGTCTTGACCCATGAGACTCATCCATGGGTCTTTTGATTGGAGTATTTAACCCATTAACATTTAAAGTTATTATTGATAGGTACTTATTCATTTTTCCCCTTTATACCTGTGTTCTTCTCTTTCTCACTGTTTTTCTTCATCTTCTTAATTAAGTTCCTTTAACATATATTGCAGTGCTGGTTTGGTGGAGGTGTATTCTTTCAGCCTTCTTTTGTCAGGGAAACCCCTTATTTTTCCTTCCATTTTAATTGAGAGCCTGGCTGGGTAGAGCAGTCTTGGTTGCAGGTCTTTGCTTTTCATTACTTGGAACATTTCTTGCTGTTCCCTTCTGACTGGCAGTGTTTCTGTTGAGAAGTCAGCTGCTAGACTTTATGGAGCTCTCTCGTATGTTACTCTCTGTTTCTCCCTTGCTGTTTTAAGATTGTCTCTATTTTTTTTTAAATTTGACATTTTAATTATAATATGCCTTGGAGTGAGCTTTTTGGGTTAATCTTGATTGGGATGCTCTGTGCTTCCTGAACTTGCATTTGCATGGATTTTCCCCTATCCAGGTTAGAGAAGTTTTCTGTCATTATTTTTTCAGACAGGTTTTCTATCCCTTGCTCCCTTTCTTCTGGTATTCCTATGATTTGAATGATGTTATGTTTCATGTTGTCCTGAAATTCCCTTAAGCTATCCTCATAATTTTGTAGTCTTTTTTCATACTGCTGCTCTCTCTTGGTATTTCTTTCTATCTTGTCTTCCAACTCACTGATTCAGTCCTGTGCTTCACCCAGCCTGCTTGTAATTCCTTTTAGTGTATTTATTTCAGATATTGTATTCTTCATTTCCTCCTGGTTCTAGTTTATAGTTTCTATTTCCTTTTTCTTTCTGTTGTGGTTCCCACTAAATTCTTGATGTTGTCACTGAGTTTCTTGAGCATTCTTATAACCATTCTTTTTCATTCTATGTCTAATAGTTTGCTTACATCCATTTTGTTTAGCTCTTTTACTGGGGATTCTTCCATTCCTTTCAATTGCAGATTCTTTCCTTGTCTTCCCATTTGAGGTGACTCTTTTTTTGTTTTGTTTTGTTTCTGTGTCTCAGGATGCTCTGCTTTGCCAGTGGTCTTTGTTGAGTGGACTTCTGTGGGACTCAGCAGTGCAGTCTCTTTTATCTTCTTGTCTGGATGTTCTAGGGTTGCCCTTCCATTTTTGTGAGCTCTCTTGTTGTACTTGGACTTTACTTGTTGGTGGCTTCTTTGTTGTTCAGTTCTTCCCTCCAGTGGACTTACTGGTAGACACAACTTCCACCTTGTCTTGTATGCTGTTGTATGCTGTTGGTTAACAAAGCAGTATTACCAGACAACAAAACCCATGTCAGAACAAAGAACCCTTGTACCACATCAGCAATCTCAAACACAATTCAGCAAAGATAAAGAAAGATGAAGAGAGATTACAGATATTATAAGATATGACAAAGAGAATATGAGATGACTAAAAGAGGGGATAAGGTTATGGACTGGTAAGAGGGAGGAGAATTGATAAGAGTAGGGTTAGAACCAAGGCTAAGAAAAGTAGAGAACAAAAATTAAAATGTAAGTAAAACATGAAAGGGTGATAGGAACAATGCAGTAAAAAAAGGGAAGAGTATACTATGACATTTGAAGTAAAACTGAAAAGGTATTGGACCAATGAGAGCAAAATTGCAGAGAAACCATAGCAGGGTAGAAGGCAATGACACATGAATGAAGTTTAATAAAGGTGGAACAAGAATAAGAATATTTTACAGAAGCAAAAAGTGAATATGAGATGTCTACTGTAAAGAAAAATGATTTTTAGAGGATGAGGGAAGTGAACTATAAAGAGTAAGAAGTAAAGCCCAGGTTGAGAGAGGGGAAAAAATAATGAAATAAAATTCCTCACTCAAATGATAAGGGGCAGGGAGAAGGTGAAATGGAGTAAGACAGGGAGAGACTGTTCTGTGGGATTTAAAATAAAAACAAATAGTGAACAAATAGGAGTTCCATTGGAGAAGTACCTCAATGGCTGTGGTATTTCACCCAACTAACCACTGGTTATAAACGGTGGAAAAGAAATATGACTCTTATAAGAGGGAAAAAAGAATGTGAGCTGACTTGAGAAAGAAGAGTGCTTATGTGAGGTTAGATGGCGGAGAAATAGTGAGAGGAAGGGATAGGAACATGACACAGTGTGAGAGAACATAAAGTTTACCACAACAGTAATAAAGCTCAGGGAGAAGGTGAAAAGGATTAAGACCAGGGAAGGGTGCTGTGTGGGATTTGGAATAACAATAATTTGATAAAAAACATATAATCTGAATAAAATGAATAAAAAGTAAAAGACAAAGAGTAGTGAGTTATTTGGAATACAAGTGAAGTGAAGGAAGAAAAATTGAAATGCAATATGAAAGGGAGAAAAACAAAACAAACAAAAACAAGCAAACAAAAAATCTAAAAAAATGAAAAGAAGAAAGAAAAAAAAAATTACAGACCTTGGGGATGGTTGTTAAGCCTGCCTGGCAGGTTTTGCAGATCTTCCTGGCTTCTGCAGGCAGTGGGATTTGGACTCAGTTTTCCCTTTCCCCTGGTTCAGCAAGGTAGTGGGCTCAGTCTGGGCTGCAATAATCACAGGTGCCTAGTTTCCAGCTCACGCCCTTGGAGCACTGCAGGTCCTATACTCTCCACTCTGTACAGTTGTGCCAGGCTGGTGCCAATAAACCATGACACTTTGCAATCCTTTGATAAATCTGGGAGGAGCACTGAGTGGGAGTAAATAGCACCCACAATCTTCCCTCCTTGATGGCTGGGCAGCTGGATGCACAAAGTCCCTTCCCAGGGTACCTCAGTTACTCTTTTGAAAAAAATCTCTTTGGGCACCGCTGCTGCTCCAAGCCATTGCCTAGCTTTCCACACATTCCAGCTCTCTGGAAAGTCCAGAGTCTGTTTTAGACATGGCCAGTCACAGCCCATCTCTTCTCCCAGCTTCAGGTTTCACCAGGACCCTCCCACTCTCTGGCACTGTCCCAGTCAGCAACCGCTGCCCTGGCTTCAGTAGACAACCAGTTGTGTATGTGCCTGCATGCCTACCCTCCTGCCCTGCCCTCCAATGCCAGTGACTATGCGTTCAATTCTCTTCTAGCACAAGTCTGCAATTTGCCTGCCCTGGGAAGGGAGGGAGCCACTAGGCTGCCATCATTGATCTGGCTCTACTCCAATGTTTTCCCTGTGGCAGTTTCAGTTTCTGGTGCTATGTCCAGGAACTTTCCCCATCTGTGGACTTTGCCTGTCCGGCTTTAAAACCTCTTTATTACCCATTTTGAAGTGTCCTCTGCACACTTTGGCTTCCAAACTTCATATCAGCTAAGACTCTGTTGGCTGTTCACTTTGTCTTTCGGAAGATCAGCTAAGTGTCCCAGTTGGGTGCATGAGCAAGTGGGCTCAGCTCACACCTACTTCACTGCCATCTTTTCTCCCTGGAACCTGAATACTCTTTCTCTTACTCTACTGAGTTTTATAAATTTCCTGCTGATTTAGAAAGTAAATCAGAGGGACTAGTACCTAGCATGTATAACTCAATATATGTATATATTTAACTGAATGGATGAATGATAGGATTACTAAGAAGGAAATGGATCCCTTAATAATGCAAATCAAAATCCAAATGATTAACTTATTTCAAGAATTGTCATTATACTAGAAAAGCTAAAATATCTAAAGAAATTGTGGGTCTGAAGTAAGACCAAGGCTGGAATATTGCCACTTACTAACTTTGAGACTTTGAGCAACTCACTTCAAGTGTTGTAAAGGATTAAATGAGATAATATTTCCTCCAGTGCCTAGGCCAATTTCAGGAATATAGTAGACTTTCATATAGTAGACTTTCATAAGTCTCATAGACTGGGGGCTCTGGTGTCCCCGGGGACCTCATATGCTCATTCCCTTTGGTGGTGTAGACACCTCTCAAGGGCACTTCCAGGGAGAACAATGTTTTTACTGATTAATTAATTAACATATGCTAAGTGCCTGCTATATTCTAGTCACTGTGTAAGCCACAGGGGGAAAACCAATAAAAGACAGTGCCTGCCCTCAACAAGCCCACATTGGGGAAGCTGAGTCTATAAATCAGAAAATAGATTTGAAATGTTCTTCAGTTCTGAATGTTCCCTGAAAATGTGTTGCAGAAATGTGCCCCTCATTGCCTCAGCATTCTCCTGAGTTCCAGGAAAATCCCTTAGCCACTACTTTGTTTAGGGTCATGTGTAAATCATGGTTTGTGCTGGGTTTCTCTGTTCCTTTTTAATATTGGAGAAAGGGACAACTGACTCAGGAAAGTACTGGGGCAAAGAACCAAATGAACAGACAACTGACCACACTCCTAAGGTCTGGACTGTCAGAAGAGAAGTGTAAGCTAAGTGAACAGAGCCAAAAGTCCTAAAGTTTAACTAGTTCCTGTCCTGTAGCTAACTTAGGCAACAAGTATGACTCTCAGTTCATGAGTTTAGGTATGAAAAAAAAAAAACCCCTAAAACAAAACTATACAGTTTCTTGTATTTTAAAGTCTACTTAGTGCCAATTCAGAGTCCATGCCTCCTTACTGACTGCCTGGTGAAGGATGGGCAGGCTATCAATCTTACTGGCATTGGTTCTCCAAGATAGAAATTGAGAGGAAACCCCAGAGAAATTTCCAGACAGATTTTATTAAGCTTATTGCACAAGTACAAGGGAGGCAGAATGGAGGAAAGCAAGGTCCTCTGAACTGACTCAGGGGCTGGCTCTGCCTGGCTGCTTTTATAAGCTGGAGAAAAAGTGGGCTTGTGTGAAAAGGTGGGCTTTTTCAAAAAAGTGGGCTTGTGGAATTTTCAGGGTCAGATGACTTCCTTTTCCAGCTCTGTTGCTCATTAACTATGTTCATGCCTCTACTGTGGGGGAAAGATGGCTGACCACCCATTACAACCATCCAGGGAAGGTCTTACAGCAGTCAAACCTTGATCAGCAGCACATGCGGGTCAGGAGTTTAAGCAGACGATTAGAAGATAATATCAGCTACCTATGCATTTTTTGAGTACAGAATGGAGGGGTGGTGAGATTTTTGTGGTCAGCTTATCCCAAGTTCCTCCTGACCACCTGGTCTTAACATGGCTTCCTCTCCATCCCACACTTTCCATTCCTGGGCCCAAGCCCCTGTGCCATCTCATTAGAAATTCTCTTTCCTTGAGATGACTGAAACACTGGAGGCTATGCTGCAACACAACTTCTGGGACACCTCTCTGCTCATCAACTTTAACCCATCCTGTGTTTTCACTGAGAGTCCACACTGCCTCCAGCCCACACTGTCCCTCCAGTTCTGGTGGGACAACTGCCTTAGGGCCATGTTCTGGGCCTGTGAACTTTGGGGAGACTGGGGGCTCTGGTGTCCCTGGGGACCTCATATGCTCATTCCCCTTGGTGGTGTAGACACCTCTCAAGGGCACTTCCAGGGAGAACAAACCAAATCTCTGCTGCTTAGGGCGCGCGCACGCACACACACACACGCACACACACATATACTTTTGTCACCAAAAATCCCTTGTAATAGAAAGTAAAATTTTTCTCCCTTTCTACTCTTGTTTCCCATAGACACCCTCTTCCCTCTTGTCTTCCTGCCAGAAGTCTAGCTTCATTTATTCAATGGATGTAGACTTTGGAGATCAAAAGCTCAAAAGGGTTCTGTCCTCTCTCTATCTTGTTTGTTGCTAACCTTCCCTGGAGCAAGGTAGCAAGACTTGCTACCTCCTTGAGTGTAGGAAGGGAAAAAAATACATGGGAAAAACATGCAATTTAATGTTTGTAAATGATTCTACCAGAGCTCTCTACTACTTGAGTATCAATGTAGCAAGTATGGTAGTCAAGCAGGGTTTTGACTAGCTAAATGTCTGGTATCATATATCAAAGGATGAGAACCATCTCAGAAAAGCAGATGTTTATAGATAATTAGAAGGTAGATATAAAAGATAATTGCTGCTGCAATGTTTGTGTTTGAACAGAATTGATTACCATGAAGTGTGAGAAAAAGAAGGCTGCAAGAAAGTATCATAAGTCATCTAATGCCTTTCCCAAGAGAGCCTGAACTGGTGTTCAATACTACATGAGAGGAAGGTATAAATACAACAGCCCTCATTTGCTGGACATCTACTATATGCCAGTAACTCAAACATATTACCTTACTTCAACCTCACTAAAAGGTAAAATGTGAGTTCCATGAGGGAAGGAGCTTTGTCTCTTTCACCCCCAGCCATAAACAGTGCCTGGCACATTGTGGGCACTCCATAGATATTTGTTAAGAGAATGACTAGATGGAATTATCTCTATTTTCTAATTAAAAAATGAGGTTTGGGAATGGCAATCACATAGTGAAAGAGATAGGATTTAGATCAAGATCAGTTTAGTGCCAAAGATCCTACTCTGTCTAATAAAAATTGTTGGAATTGACCAAAAAAAAAAAAAGACCCAAATTATGAAAATCAGAAATGAAAGTGGAGACATTATTATTCATCATACAGAAATAAAAAGAATTGTAAAAGAAAACTATACTAAACTATCTGCCAACAAATCAGATAATGTAGATGACGTGCATAAATTCCTAGGAAGATACTAACTGTTGAAACTGACTCCCTCATAGGAAAATGGAAAATTTGAGTAGATCTATAACAAGTAAAGAGGTTGAGTTGGTAATTTAAAAGCTTTCCACACACACACACACACACACACACACACACACACACACACAAATCCCATGCCAACATGGCTTTACTGGTGAATTTTTCTAAACATTTAAAAGAGATTTAATAACAATTAAGAGGAATTAATAGCAATTCTTCACAAACTCTTACAAAAAATAGAAGGGGGAACCCTCTCCAACTCATTCCATGAGGCCAGAGTAGCCCTGATACAAAATCCAAACGAAGATATCACAAGAAAACTACAGACCAATATCTCTTAAAACTATAGACACAAATCTTCAACAAAATACTAGCAAACTGAATCCAGTAACATAAAAACAAAATGATGATTCACTGTGAGCAAGTAAGTTTTATTCCAGGGCTGTAATGTTGCCTTAACATCCAAACATCAATGTAATACACCATATCAATAAAATAAAAACCAAAACCATATGATTATCTTAGTAGATACACAAAAGGCATTTTACAAAATCTAAAATCTTTCCATAAAAAAAATTTACAGTAAATGAGGAATGGAAGGGAACTGATGCTTCCCTGTAAAATCAAAAATAAGACAACAATATCTATTCTCATCACTTCTGTTCAACATTTTACTGGAGATTCTAGCCAGACCAATTAAAAAAGAAAAAGGACATTTAGATTGAAAAGAAATAAGTAAACTTATCTCTATTGGCAAACAGCATGATCTTACATATTGATAATTTTAAGAAGGCCACTAAAAATAATTAGAAAAAATTAATAAACTCAAGTTAGCAGTATACAGGATGAATATGCAAAAACCAATTATATTTATACACTAATAATGAATGTTTGTGTTCCCCCTAAATTCATCCCCAGCTTTCAATTTGATAGTATCTGGAGGTGTGGCCACTGGGAAGTCATTGGGTTTAGATACGGTCATGAGAATAAGGTCCTACACATGGAATCACTGCCCTTATAAAAAGAAATCAGAGAGCGCTTCTCTCTTTTAATCTTTTTCTCATCCTCTCCCTTTTCTCTTTCATTCTCTCTCTTTCTCCCCACTCATGTAAGGGTAAACTGCAGGCCAGGAAGAGGGTCCTTACTAGATCTGGACCATGCTAGCACCCTGATCTCCAGCTTCCCTACCTCCGGATTTGTGAGACATAAATGCCTATAGTTGAAGTAAACATAATACATATATATTGTTGAATACAATATATTGTTGAAGTATAACATAATATGGTGTTATGTTATAGCAGTCCAACCTAAGACAATTAGCTATGAATAATTGAAAATCAAATTAAGAAAACAATTTCTTTTAAAATAACATCCAGCCCTGGCTGGTGTGGCTCAGTGGATTGAACGCTGGCCTGCAAACCAGAACGTCGCAGGTTCGATTCCTGGTCAGGGCACACGCCTGGTTTGCAGGCCAGGTGCCTAGTTGGGAATATGTGAGAGGCAACTGATCGATGTTTCTCTCCTCTATTTTCTTCCCTTCCCCTTTCTCTAAAAATAAATAAATAAAATCTTTAAGAAAAATAACATCCAAATGAATAAAACACAATAAATTTAATAAAACATGGCAAAATATAATTTTTGAAAATGATAAAACATTGTTGGATGAAATTAAAGAAGACCTAAATAAATGAAAAAAAAAATTTCATGTTCATGAATCAAGAAACAACATTGTTAAGATGCCAATACTCACCAATCATTCTCCAAATTCTACACAATCCCTATCAAAATCTCAGCTGTGATCTTTGCAAAAATTGACAAGCTGATTCTAAAATCTATGCACAAATTTAAGGAACCCAGAGTAACCAAAACAATTTTAAAATAGAACAAGGTTGGAAGACCACACTTTCCAATTTCAAAACTTATTACATAGCCACAATAGTAAGATAGTGTGGTACTAGCACAGGAGAGGCATACAGGTGGAATATGGATGAGAGTCCAGAAATAAGCTCTTATATTTATAATAAATTGCTTTTTGACAAGGATGCTGAGACAAGTCAATGGTAGAAAAGAGTTATCATTTCAACAAATGTTGCTGGGAGAACTGGATATCCACATAGAAAGAATAAAATTGACCCCTTTGTCGTGTCATTCATAATACTTAACTCAAAATGGATCAAATACCTATATGTAAATGATAACATTATAAGACTCTTACAAGAAAAAAATAGTAACAAATCTTTGTGATCTTGGTTTAGGCAGAGTCTTTTTGGATATAACACTAAACATTGGGGTCTCTTCAAGGCTGCAAGTTATGAAAGGAGGCTGTGCAAGCATTTCCTCCACAGAAAGGCTCATGTTGACATTTCTCAGCCTCCATTTTACATGGTGCTCCTCAAAGTTTAGCTCCAGCTCTTTCCTGGGACTCTTGCCTTCCTTGTAGTAGGCTGTGCCCTACACATGCACACACACTCACATACACACTGGACATTGCTGTATTCTGTATGCCTAACTCTATGGAATCCAAAATAGTTAACACAATATTCTAGCTACTTTGAGCTCCAGGAAAATTAAAACTGAGACGAGATTTTTATGACCCAGATTACAGAGGATATGGTGTCTAAATACAGACCACCCACTCAGGCACCTCATGTCCAAGAAGGTGAGACTAAATCTGTGGAAATTTGAATGTCAGGACTTGGATGGCAAAGTTGCAGATTTTAGGTACCTATCTCTCCCGCCACATCACAGTTGGTCTATAGTGATAAGCTGACCCTCCAATAGATACATAATGTAATCTAATAGATCAAATCATAGTGAAGCTTGAAGCATAGTGAAGAGCAGGTTCCAGAAGAACTCAAGAGCTATGAAGCATGAGAATCACATCCAAATTTAAATTATGCAACCCCAATGGTCCAAGATAGAGAATCTTAAAAGCCTGCAGTGGGGTAGAGTACTGGGGAAGAGGGGGTAGATGATAATATTCAATGTGGAGAACACTGATATACCATCCAGCTCTCCCTTTAGTGAAGGATTCATTGTCCCAGCTGCTAGGGTACTGTCAGCCCCTACAATGATGGCATTGGCTATAGGGATTGCCTCTTTCTGGGTAGCCTATATCCACTAGCCAAAGTAAAAGAGATAGCCAGGAGTATAAGGACCTGGCCATCTTAGCCATGTCGAGGATACTTCCTTAGGGCCCTTCAAGCCCCTGAGCTCCTTGGACAGTTGGCAGGAGCTATTTTGGGGCCTGCATTACAGCTCAGTTTCTCTTTGCTCACACCTGCCTCATTCACCTCCCACCACAGGTGTTGGTCTTAAGAAACTCCTTAGATAAACCTCCTGCATGGTACACTCTATCTCAGCAACTATTTCTCAAGAACCAAATACTCCACACCCAGAAATTTAAAATTCTTATCCCGGAATCAGAAGCCCTGATCACTTTTGTATCTTTTTTTAATATCATCTGACTGTCATCCCAATGTCTAGTACAACCCCAGGTATGGAATTTTTACCTTGGAAAAATACATATGCTTGCCTTGGAGATGTGTGAGGAATCAGAGCTTCAATTTGTTTCATTAGCTCGTCAGCTTCTCCATCTTATACCTAGAGCATTGCAGGGGAAGATAAAGTTTTCCTTGACAATCTGAGGGTCCCTGACTGTGTCTAAAATTAAACTGACAGAGAGAGATTGACAGGAGAAAGTCATACAAATTTAATTAAAATAAATTTTATTTTGACATGAGAGCTATAAAAAAAAAAATGAAGAACCAAAGAAACAGTTGACCTTGAGTGCTTTTATGCTAGGTTTGATGAAAAGTGGACAGTTGTGGGGAAGCATGATAGGGCAGAGATTATGAGGTCAGTGTAGTAAACTGGGGGGAAATGAGCAGGGCCTGTTTATTCTGATTCTTCTTGGCATTCCTTCATCTTCAGAGATAAGGATGCTCCTTTTCTCTGGGTGTAGGGAGGGCACCCTTGCAAAAGTGTTTTATTATCCAGAGGGAAGGGTGGGGAAAGGTCAGAGTGACCTTCCTATTTCTACCACTTTCTCAAATCCCTCCAGTTTAAATTACTCAATATGCCAAGTTACCATATTTAAGGGAAGTGTGTTCCAAGCGCCATCAGCATCAAGGTAGTTTTATTCCTTCTCTACAAAATCTCTATGGAATGAAGCGTTCTTTCATTGACTTTTCTACAAATGCTTTTAAATTCACTCGGGCAGTTTTAATTCTGTCCCCCACTGCCCAACCCCCAAGTTTGGTTTGTATGACCAGATTCATCCAGTATAGGTCAATCAACACTTAGTAAGCACCTAGTTTGTACAAACTTCAGGCACAGGAAGTAGAAATAGCTAAGCTGTCCAGATGTTCTCCGTGCCCAGTGTGTACCACTCAGTGCCCTCTGGCTGCTTCCAATAGGCAGTGACTGCTTCTTGTTAGTCAAAAAGGTCAGAAAATTAAAACACACCCCTCCAGGAGCCCTTAATGAATGACCTAGTGATGGGAGATGGTGTATAAAATCTCTAGCACACTCACCTCTCAATGTAATCAAGCCCTAACACTGAAATAAGACCCCCTAAATTTTTTGTTCTCTATTTTTTTTTGTTTTGTTTTGTTTTGTTTTTTAGTGTCTTTCACATGATAATAGCAGGCCTCACTGAAGTGCTATGGAGACTGCCAGATCAAGCTGAATCAAACTGGTCCCAGAAGCCTGAGCAGGTGCAATTTGCAACCCCTTGCCCCTAAACTGACCTCCAGAGCACAGGGGGACCAAGATTCACAGAACTCAAGTCACCTGGAAGCCTTTAAAAAGCAAAGGTGAGAGGTCTATCTGTAAAGAAGTTTGGGTGCTCAGGCTAAATATGAATGCATATAGGATTGATCAATCAAACTCTGCCAGATTGGAATTTTCTTGTTTCCTCTTACCCTTTTCACTTCCTTACTTAGATGGCTTAGTTACAAGACTGTCCAATCAGACCCCCTGAGTTAGAATGAATAAATATGTGTAGTCTCTTCCTTAGCCTTATTCTTTCAATTTGTTTCAAGTCTTCATTCAAGGAGACTGGTTTGAGCTTTGTCTTTTGACCTCCTTGTCTGGTTCACTGACAAATAAACCCTTCTCTCTGTCAAAACCCTATTGTCTCAGACTCTGGCTTCTCTGTAAGCTACAGGCAATAGAATCACCAACTTTGTTCACTAACACCAGTGGGATGATTCTGAGGCATGTTTTTTGCCCCATTTTCAGAGTTCTGCCGGCGCACTCTAATATGGCTAGAGGTTACCTACAGAGCTACAACACACCTGGATTTTACTGCCTTCTCTTCCCAACCTCATTTCCCCACCTCCCAAATAAACTACTTATGCTCAAATCTATGCTTCAAGATCTGCTTCTTAGGAAACAAAATTAAGCTATACAACAGTCTCAACCACGTAGAATTTATAACATATTAAAGATTGAATATAGATACAAAATGACATAAATATGCGTGGAGATTTCCAATGACCCAAAGAAAATTTTTTGAATCTTCCAAGCTTTGTTTGAAATTGAATAAATAATAAACTAAAAATTCACCTCAGCTGTTTAGCATAATGGCAGTTCAGGGCTACCACCGGGAGTTGTTAGTTAATCCCATCAAAAGCTGTTTCTCTTGCTGAGAGAGTAAGGCCCTCCTCCTTTCCTTTCCACCCTTCCTCACCAGGAGCCATGTCACTATTAGCACCTCACTAAGGGCAGATTAAGCAAGTAGAGAAACACATAAAAGCTTGTTTTGGGAACTCAGAAAGCTGTTCTTGCTTTGGTCTCAAATCAAAGAGAGATTTCAAAGTCCAAAGCTATGCTTGAATTGTAAAATCTTTCTTTTACACTTTGAGGAGAAAGTCACATTCGTATCCAGTTATTTCTGAATAGCCAGGAAGGAAACCACTCCCCCCACCAACACACACACACACACACACACACACACACACACACACATCCAGCAAGTATAAGGAAGTTGTCTTTGTCTAGAAATCTAGAGAGTAAGAAAACTTAAATAATGATACAATAAGAGCTAACCTTTTTTGAATATTTATTATGTACTTAACTCTCTCCTCAAAACAACCCTAGAATATTATATTTTTATCCAATTTACAGATGAAAAAACTGAGACTTAGGGGACATAATAATTTACTAAATATTGAAGGAGAAAATAAATATAAGCTCCCTGAAAATAGCAATTGTATCTTGTTCATAATTGTATTCTTTTAGCACAATATATAGTAATAAAAAGGTTTAAATAAGTGTTTATTGGATGTTGGATGAAAATTTAAAATCTGTTCTGCAGACCTAGTATTCAATGTCAAAGGAAACATCTAGGACAGGGGAAGCAAACTTTGTAAAGGGCCAGATGGCAAATATTTGGCTTTTCAGGCTATTAGGTCTCTGTCATACTATGTGGCTCTGCCACTGCAGTGGGAAAGTGGCCACAGACAACATATAAGCAAATGGGCATGGTTGTGTTTCATAAAACTTTATTTACAAACTGGATGAAGGCCTGATCTGGCTCACTGATTGTAATTTGTTGATTGCTTCTCTAAGACCTTGCTACTCAAGTTGGGGTCTGCGGACCAGCAGCATAAACCTCACCTAGGCCAGAAATGTGGAATCTGAGCCCTCCCCACACTTCTAAACTAGAATCTAAATTCTCAAATCAGAGGATTTTTAGTCAAGATGGAGGTGTAGGTAAACATGACTCACCTCCTCACACAACCACAGCAAAAATTACAACTAGACTACAAAACAAATATCACCCAGAATCATTAGAAAACTGAGCTGTATGGAAGTCTGACAACCAAAGAATTAAAGAACTCACATTCATCCTGATGGGAAGGAGGGGCGGAGATGCAGAGATGTGCAGAGACACGGAACAGATGTTCCCACACCCATGTGTGGTGGACAAATATTGGTAAGGATACCTTGGTAGCAAGGGATCCCAGCCTCACACGAGACCACCCAGCCCAGGGACCCACTGCCAGGCAGATAAGTGCCTATAACATCTGGCTGTAAAAAGCAGTGGGGGTTGGGGTGGCAGAAGAAATTGTGAGATTCTCAGGAGTTTCCTTTTAAAGAGCCCATAATGGACTTAGGACTTAGACTGATTCACTCCCTCTGCGCTTCCGCACTGGGGCAGCAGCTGTTAGGACACCAGTGGCATACAGGGAGAAACTGAGGTGTCTGGCATCAGGGTGAGTGCTGGGGGACAGCTTCCTCCTGGACAAAACTCCAGAAGCCAGACAGCACCATTCCCCACTTTCTGAAGCCTCCCCCACACACAGACACAGAGTGGTGACATCATATTAGAAACTCCATCAACTTGGTTCACACGGGTTGTCCCACTCTGGCGATTACTTAAGGCTCAGCCCTAACTTAACTGGTATTCTATTCTACAATAGGCACACTACTAAGACAGGGAGTAAAGAAAAGCTCTACCTAATACACAGAACAAACACAGGGAGGCTGCCAAGATGAGGAGACAAATATGGCCCAAATAAAAGAACAGAACAAAACTCCAGAAAAAGAACTAAACAAAATAGAGATAAGCAACCTATCAGATTCAGAATTCAAAACACTGGTTATTTGGATGCTCAAGGAATTCATTGGATACTTCAACAGCATTAAAAAGACCCAGGCAGAAATGATGGTTACATTAAGTGAAATAAAGAACAATTTACAAGGAATCAACAGTGGAGTGGGTGAAGCTGAGAATCAAATCAATGATTTTGAACATAAGGGAAAAAAAATTCAATCAGAACAGCAAGAAGAAAAAATAATCCTTCCCCCCCAAATAACAAACAAACAAACAAACAAACAAAAACAAAGATAGGCTAAGGAGCCTCCGAGACGAAGTCAAACATACCAACATTCAAATCACAGGAGTGCCGGAAGGAGAAGACAAAGAACAAGAAACTGAAAACTTATTTGAAAAAACAATGAGAGAAAATTCCCCTAATTTGGTGAAGGAAATACAAGTCCAGGAAGCACAGAGTGCCAAACGGGATGGACACAAAGAGGACCACATAGATACATCAGAATTGAAATGCCAAAGTTTAAAGAAAAAGAATCTTAAAAACAACAAGAGAAAAGCAGTTAGTTACCTACAAAGGAGTTCCCATTAGACTGTCAACTGACTTCTCAAAAGAAAGTTTTGCAGGCTAGAAGCAACTGGTGAGAAGTATTCAAAGTGATGAAAAGCAAGGACCTACACCTAGATTACCCTATCCAGCAAAGCTATCATTTAGAATGTAAGGGCAGATAAAGTGCTTCTCAGACAAGGTAAAGCTAAAGGAGTTCTTCATCACCAAGCCATTAGTATACAAAATGTTAAAGGGACTTATTTAAGAAAAAGATAAAAACTATGAATGTTAAAATGGCAATAGATACGTATCTATCAACAATTGAATCTAAAAACAAACTAAGCAAAGTAGAACAGAAACAGATTCATAGATATGAATATCATTTAGAAGGTTATGAATTAGGAGAGGGAAAGGGGAGAATTGGGGAAAAGGTGTAGGGATTAAGAAGTACTTCTTACCACAGAATAGACAGGGGGATGTTAAGTACAGTATAGGAAATGGAATAACCAAAGAATTTATATGCATGACCCATGGACATGAACTAAGGGGAGGATTGCCAGAGAGGATAGGAGTACCAGGTGGATTGGGGTAAAAGGGGGAAAACTAGGACAACTGTAATAGCATAATCAATGAATTATATTAAAAATAAATAAGTTCTAAAATTAATAAGGGCCTTAGGGATTCATATGCACAGCAATATTTGAGAAGCACTGCTCTAGAAGATTTGAATAATGTTGATTGTCCATCAGAATAATTCTATAGGTTTTTTTAATAAAGTTTTTTTTTTCCATTCAACATTGCCTGAGTGTGATGAAAACAGAAATTTGCTGGCTTTGATGTGACCAGGTATGCACAGTCACTCTTCCTTATTGCTGGAGAAAGGAAAAGAAAAAGCTGAGGAGGATTGGTCTAAGGCTACAAAATTAGAACTGATAACCAAATCTGGACAGTCCAAGTTACAGTTCACAAGCAATCAAACCACTCCATAGAGCCAAGAAGACCCATGACTTTTTTGTTCCTTTTTCCCACAAAGTAAAATAACTTCTGCTGAACCAAGCCAACCAGCCCTGAATTTGACTGCTCAGATGTGTGTACAAATAATTTGTGTCTTTGCCATCACAGGTCATTAAATGCCCACAAAGTGAACAGCTGTTTCCATAAATGAAAGGTTCAGAGCCTTATAAAAAATGGCTACCTCTCTCCAAGAATGAAATATCTGCCTGTTAAACTTACCAATCAGTTTATGTTTTATTAAAGATGAATCCATAGTAGAAAGGACAGAGGAAAATGAGTGTGAGATTCAGAGTCCTGCCCAGTTAGAAAAAGATCAGCAACCTTCTTTCCCTTTTGCTAACCATGTTAGCCTGAGAAAAGCACTTGTATCCTCAGAACCACAGTATTCCCATTGGAAAAAGGGGATTAAAAAAGACCATCTCCTATTTTCTCACTACCTCTAAACATTTTACTGGCTCATAACATTTGACCCAACAGTTATACTTCCAGGGAAATATTTTATAAAATTTTCATATGTCTGCATATAAGTGTGTTATGGTTTATATGGAAATATACTCATCCAGTACTATTTTGATAGTTAATTTGAAAGCACAATAAATGTTCAGTAAGATGAAAATGGCTAAATAAATTGCAGAATAGCTAATGATGTCATAACATGCAACAGTTTAAAAAAAGGTGGACACATTTGCCCTGAAGCAAAACTATATCTGTGCTCTGCTGTTAAATAAAAAAAATGCAAAACAATGCCATACTGCATTGATTTTAAGATGTGTATTTTTCATACTTTCACATTATTTTAAGGTGAGTCTTATAATTCATGGTGTCTTATGTAATTGCTATTAGCCAGGCAACAGCGTGATGCTGTGTATAAAATGATGACAGATTATGTAATTTAATGCAGTATGCAAGAAAAACCGCACTTATATATGTGAATGGATATGCTCATATATGTTTCATTTACATTGTGTATAGAATTAAGTAAATAGGGCTGGGGAGTGAGATAGGAGAAGTTTTGCTTTTCAGATTTTACACTTTTACACTTCTTGTATTGGCAGCAAACATGTTTCCCTTTTTAAATTTAAAAACTAGTCTGATAATGTCTTTATTCTTGTCTCACAAGATGGGTGGAAATGTTGTCATGCAAAAGTGTTGCTGCAGAGCTAGCTGTGTGGGTTCGACTTTCCTTTCTCACCCACAGAGACCAGGCATAAGACAGAGAAACTGGAGACATTCTGGTCTGCCACTTTTTAATTTTGCCTTGAGTGCAACATTTAGTCTGTGAGAAAATGAGATGGGATGGCCCATGGCAACAAGAGAAGCCAATCTTTGGCTCATTGGGATATCACTTCTGATCACAAATGTGTCATGAGGCATTCAGCAAATCAGCAGGAAATGTCAAAACATCGGCAAATTGTGAGTAAATAGACTCAGACATTTTGGTGCAAACTTGCTGAGAACAGAGGCTGGGGTTTCCATATGCCCTGACAGACTTCACTGGTAGAAGCCCTCATGAATATTAACCACTTACATATCTCAGGGTACATGTCGGTGTCACACCAAGCCCAGCCCACCTCATGAAGAAGGGCCTGGTCCTCGCGTGGGAAGGACCGAATGGAGGGCAGTCCAGTCTGGCACCTCAAAGGCTTTCTCTGGGAGCCAAAGAAACTGTGTCCTGAGCAGAGCAGTTTTCTCAAAGAGGGGCTCATCTTCACATTTATGAGCTTTGCAAACTATACAGCATCCTGTTCCTTCTCATTTTGTAGGTAGACATGCTCATTTCATGACACTGTCTATAGAGTTAGCTCCTGGAACTCAGTGCCCTGGGCTTCACTGTAACCAGGGGCTTAGACCACTATGTTAGGTGCCAGGTGCATTTTACATTTTCTGTCTTAGGCCAAATTAACAGAGCAACCTTGTCTCTTTGGAAGTAGGAGACTATTTCAGATTTACTCCTGTGGATATGCAGGGTGAATTATCCTTATGTGATTTACATCCAGAGAGGTACTCATGGAAAACCAAGACAAAAGGACATGAGCAAAAAGTGGATGGAGTTAATGACATAAGACAGATGTGTTGATAATTGTTGAACCTGGAGGACAGGTGCATAGAGGTTCATGCTGCTTTTCACTCTACTTTTGCGTAAGTTTGAATTTTCCATAATAAATGGAGGAGTGCTGAATTTCTCTATCAGCAGGGAGGGGTTATAATGCCAGCAATATTTCTGTTATTATATTCACAGTTTCCTTCCCTAAAAAATAGAGACTACCAACTCACTGAGTTATGTCAAGGAAAAAATGAATGCAAAATTCCCAATACTGTGCCTGAAAGTGTGCTACTATTGCTAAAATAAAATAAGATAAAGATATATTTAAAACACCAATATATTGACAATGATATTGATACATTTTAATGGTGGGAATATTTTTACTTGCTTTCTTTTAACTCTATTTTTCCTATTTTCTATATTGAGCAGGTATATTACTACTAGAAACAAAATAATTTTTATTTGAAATAAACACTGGTTCATCTCTACCCATATATGAAGGATCTAATGAACTTGGACTATAAAACATTCAAAAACATTCCTATGGTGGTAACTTCAATTCTGCCCTCTCTGAAGTTTAAAGGTTTTTTGAATAATAACTTTGGTCTGAATTTCCTTAAAGCGATAAAAACCTGAATTATAATATACTCATCCCGTCTGCCTTTTCCAAAAAAGGTTTAAATTGGCTGCTGGTTATTTCTGTGTAAAATTCGTTTGTGATTTGACAAGTGATGGGGGGATAAACATGAAATTTTCTACCACTGTCAGAGAAGCTAGATTACTACTGAGATTTTTCCCTAAAAAGCATGTATCATGTGCCTATTGCTTTTGCTTTTATTTGGGGCATAAAATAAGTAGAAAACACTGACTTCCAGTTTTTCCATGTTGTGGTCTGTAAATAGTCTTATATCCTGTATCAGTTATCAGTTGCCACAATAATGCTATATAACTAGGCAAAATTGACATAATATAACTTCCTTGGAACAGTAGAATGTTTCATGTTTTCTGTGCAATAACTACAGGATCAGTTGCTCTTCAAACTATCTATGGGTAGAAGAAATCTGGATGAAAAACTCTGGCACCTAAGATAACATGCATTGATTTAGTTTCTGAGGCTACAGGGTACAGTGGATCAGGCTGACCATGGCTGACCTTGCTTGGACTCACTCTCATTCACATATGCAGTCTGGGCTGGCTGTGAACCACTTCAGGGGAGCCTTGACTGAAACGACGGGGCCAGGGATTCTTTTCATCCTCCAGCAGGTCATGATGGACAGGTGCTCCTGATGGGAGAAGAGCACAAGCAAAAGCGCCCAAGTGCTTTATTCCCCTCATCATTTGGCTTAAAATATCTTATATTTCCCCCTTATTTGGTTTCCAAATGCTTTTTTAAGCCTCTGTGTCATGTGTGCTAGCAGCCCAATGGCTAAAGCAAGCAACTAAGACAGCCTAGGGAAAAGGTTGAGGAAGTAAATTCTGCATCTTTAGTGAAAGGAATTGCAAAGTAACATAGCAAAAGTCGGGGATACAAGAGAGGATAAAGAATAGAGGACATTAATGCAATCAATGTGTCATATAAACTTACATAATAAAAATTAACATTTCTCTGTGATTTGTGTATTTTGCAAAGCATTGTTGTATATCTTTAATATTTAAATATATTCTTGAGGACTAAAGAGGATTAATTCTAGCCCTGACCAGTGTGGCTCAGCTGGTTAGGCATCATCCCACAAAGTGAAAGCTTACTGGGTCAATTCCGGGTTTGGGTACAAGCCTGGATTTCGGGGTCAGGCCTCAGCCAGGGACCATATGAGAGGCAATCAATCAGTATTTCTCTCTCACATCAATGTTTCTCTCCCTCTCTCTCTCCCTTACCCTCTCTAAAAATAAATAAATAAAGTCTTTTAAAAAAGAGGATTAATTCTTTTAGTAGGGCAACTAGGAGTCTTTTCAATGCTAAAGTTTACTTTTACTTCTAGCATTTACACTTATATCCTATGGGAGTTTGAAATTATATTTCAGAGATCAGTGAATAAAATTGTTCTTTCACTTTTTGCACATGAAGTTTGTGATTGCTTGATAAACATCCATTTAGCTTTCAGAAACTACCTATTATATCATCTCTTGGAAGCCTCTCTGGTTTCTCCAGATAAAATTAATCATAACTGTCTCTGATCTACATCTGTGCATTGTACATGAGTCTGTTTTCAACTTTATCTATTTGCTTAAGCTGAGATCTGTCTTCTAGAGTCTGAGCCCACTGAGAGGAGTAAGGAGGACAGGTTCTGGGATCAGGGTGCTATTTCTTGTATGTGGGACCCTGGGCAAGTTATTCAAATTAGGCTCTATTTGCCTCCTTATTCTCATCTTTATAATGGAAGTAATAAGTGCATTTGTTTAAAAGGGATATTTATAGAAATAAATGAGTATTAAACATTTGGTAAACTACCTGCATAGAGTGCTAAATAAAATTAGCTATTATTAATTTTAATCCTATTATCCTTAATGCTGTTTAGTTGATGTTATACCACATTGAAGGAAATTTATAACACTGGGTCTAGACTGCTAAAGTAACCCTAGTCTTTGAGTTCTAATAGGGTCCTTTCATGCCCAGTGTTTAGGTGCAACTTAATAATGATACTGCAAACAAGGCCTGAAGAAGAAAAGGGTAGAACACCAATAGCTGGGAAGTGCCACCTCGTTCTGATCCTGCTTCATAATTCCATGAAGATAAAGGACATACAGGAGGATCTAAATGTCCCAAAATAACACTCATATTTATAGATCTAATTTATAGTGTTGTCTTTCTTTTCCTCTGAGCAGAAAGTTCACTTAAGTCAATGAAATTAATACTCTGAAAATGAGGGAGGAGACACTTTGTCTACAAAATTCAGAAAAAAAATCCAGTAGAATAAAGTATATGACATATTTTGAAAATATCTGAAGATTAATTTAAATGTTTGTGTCATCATCGTTTTAGCACATTTTGCAACAAAACACAGAATCTTAACAAATGGAAAGATATATTTTGACATCTATTCATTGTATCATAGTGCTACCAAATATTAAACTAGAAAGACAAATTTGGTTTGTAATAAAAACATACTGTTGTTTATCAAAGAAATTGTCTTTGTAGAATTATATAATTGGGATTTGTAATAGATAAGTATATACATAATAAAAGTAAAAACTACAAACAGTACAAAAGGGAATAGGTTAAAAACTGTCTCCCTCCCAACACTAATTCTCCATTCCTCAAAAGAAACATGATTACTAGTTCTTTACATACCTTTCCTTTTCTTGTATATGATCTGATAATTGTATTACACTTTGATAGGATTAAAGTATTTTTCAATTTATTGAAATTTATTTTCTTTTTTTAATTTTATTTATAAATCATGTTTATTCTACTACAGTTGTCTCAATTTTTACCGCTTTACCCCCCTCCACCCATCCCACCCCCACCTCCCACTCCCACAGTCAATTCCCACTGTTGTCCATGCCCAGGGGTCATTCATACATGTTCTTTGTCTAGTCCCTTCCCCTTCTTTCCACCATCATCCTCTTTCCCCATCCCCTCTGGTCACTTTCAGTCTGCTCCATGTTTCCATGCCTGTGGTTTATTTTGTTCGTTAGTTTATTTTGTTGAATAGAGTCCACTTATAGGTAAGATCATATGGTATTTGTCTTTCATCAACTGGCTTATTTCACTTAGCTTAATATTCTCCAGTTTCATCCATGTTGTCGCAAAAGGAAGGAGTTCCATATCTTTCTCTTTCTTTCTTAAATGAAGATTGATTTTATTTATTTTTTAGATGTCAAAGTTAATTATAAAATATTTTTACAAATCAAAACCATTACAAAGTCTCAGCAATTAAACCAACATGACATCAGCACAGAAATAATCAAGAAGATCAAGGAAATATAATGAGCATTCTAGAGACAAATGTATATATCTAACAATATAATATATGATTAAGTTTATATTTCACATCAATGGGGAAAATAAGGCTTATTCAACAACTAAGGTCCATGGACCACTATTGAAATAAAACAAATATAGAGCCCTATTTCACACATTATACAAGAAATATTCAGGTGAGTTAAAAATTAATATGTAGAATCTAAGGAGTTTTAGAAGAAAATAGAACTAATATTTTTCATGATCTGAAGTAAAATATTTAACCCCAGAAGTTATAAAGTAAATATTGACAATATGACTATATTAAATATTTAGCTATATAGTAATATACATATAAAAAATTAAAGGACAAGTAATAGAATAGGAAAGTATTGGTGACACATCTAAAACATGGTTAATAGGCTTCTTTTCTTTTTTTTTAGGGAAAAAAAGTTCTACAAACCTTTAATCAATAAATGGATAAAGAATACCAAAAAGTCATTTAAAGCTTTTTAAAAAATAATAGAAATAGGCAAAAATATACAAAAACAGGTTAGTTTCAACAAATAGTAAAGGAACAATTAAATAACATTGTCACAATCAGATTGAGTATTAAAAATATTGGTATATATTGAATATTAAAAATATTGGTAATATCAAGTATTGGCAACTCTGAAAGGAACTGGGTATTCATAGAAACTTTTTCTTCTTCATCTTAAAGCAGTCCCTTTTGCGTATCTCCCAGTGCTGGTTTGGTGGAAATGTATTCTTTTAGCCTTCTTTTGTCTGGGAAACTCCTTATATCGCCTTCCATTTTAATTGAGAGCCTTGCTGGGTAGAGCACTCTTGGTTGCAGACCTTTGCTTTTCATGACTTGGAATATTTCTTGCCATTCCATACAGGCTTGCAGTGTTTCTGTGAGAAGTCAGCTGCTAGCTGTATTGGGGCTCCCTTGTATGTTACTGTCTCTTTCTCCCTTGCTGCGTTTAGGATCCTCTGTTTGTCTTTGCTATTTGCCATTTTAATGAGGATGTGTCTTGGAGTGGGCCTCATTGGGTTCCTCTTGAATGGGTCCCTCTGTGTTTCCTGGACTTGTGTGACTGTTTCTCTCCTCCAATTAGGGAAGTTTTCCATCATGACTTTTTCAAACAAGTTCTCTAAACTTTTCTCATTCTCTTCCCCTTCTATTATCCCTATTATACAGATGTTATTATGTTTCAGGTTTTCCTGCATTTCCCTCAATGCCTCTTCATTCTTTTTGAGTCTTTTTTCATTTCCTTGCTCTTTCTGGGAGCTGTTTTCTACCTTGTCCTCCAGCTCACTGATTCAGTCCTCAACTACATTTAGCCTGCTTTTGATTCCTTCTACTGTGTTGTTCAACTCAGAAATTGTATTCTTCTTTTCCTCTTGTCTCTTATTGGTAGTTTCTATGTCCTTTTTCATGCTGCTATATGTTGCAGTAAATTCCTAGTAGTTTCCCTGTAGTTTTTTGTAATTCCCTCGGAGCTCACTGAGCTCATTGAACTTCCTTAGGACCATTGTTTGGAACTCAATATCTGATAGTTTACTTGTCTCTACTTCATTTAGTTCTCTTTCTGGGGATTCTTCCTTTCCCTTTGAGCGAGGTGTACTTCTTTGTCTTCTCATTATTTGTGAGACTCTTTTCTTGCTTCTGATTCGTAAGCTGCTCTGTCTTGATCTCCTGACTTTGTGGTGTGAACTTCTATGGTAGGAGACAGCTGTTTTTACTTTCTGGATCTGCCTCTGATGATGTCCTGAAATTTACTTTCAATTTATTTTCAATTTATTTTACATATTATTTTATTTCATTTAGTTTTTATTTATTGTTGTTCATTACAGTTGTCCTACCTTTTTCCTCATTGCTTACCCCTACATCCCCACCTCTCTCACAGTCAATCCGTTCCCATTGTTCATGCCCATGAGTCCTCTATTCATGTTCCTTTGCTTGCTCCTTCCCCTTCTTTTTCATGTTAAACCTCTCCCCCCTCCCCTCTGGTCAATGTCAGTTTGTCCTTTATTTCCAAGCCCCTGGTTCCACTATGCTCTTTTGTTTGTTTTGTTGATTAGATTCCACTTATATGTGAGATCAGGTGGTATTTGTCTTTCCCTATCTGACTTATTTCACTTAGCATAGTGTTTTCCAGTTCCATACATGTTGTTGTGAAGGGTAGGAGTTCTTTCTTTCTGTTGTGTAGTATTCCATAGTATACCACAGTTTTTTGATCCATTCATTTATTGATGAGCATTTAGGCTGTTTCCACCACTTGGCTATTGTAAATAGTGCTGCTATAAACATTGGGGTGCATAGTTCTTTTGAATTGGTGATTCAGGGTCCTTAGGCTATAGTGCCAGCAGTAGGATCACTGGATCAAAAGGCAGTTTCATCTTTAGTTTTTTGAGGAAATTCTATACTGTTTTCCACAGTGGCTGTACCAGTCTGCATTCCCACCAACAGTGTACTAGAGTTCCCTTTTCTCCTCAACTTCGCCAGCATTTGCTGTTTGTTGATTTGTTAATGATGGCCATTCTGACTGATGTGAAGTATCTCACTGTGGTTTGAATTTGCATCTCTCTGATGGCTAGTGTTGTTGAGCATTTTTTCATATGTCTATAGGTTCTTTGTATGTCCTCCTTGAAGAAGTGTCTGTTCAAGTCCTTTGTCCATTTTTTAATCGGATTTCTTGTCTTCCTGGTGTGGACTCATGTAAGTTCTTTATATATTTTAGAGATCAAACCCTTGTCCAATGCATCATTGGCAAATATGTTTTCCCATGCGGTTGCTTCCCTTTCGATTTTGTTGATGTTTTCTTTAGCCATGCAGAAAGTTTTTAGTCTGATGTAGTCCCCTTTGTTCTTTCCTTTATATCCCTTGACCTAGGGGATGTATTGTTGAAAATATTGCTGCATGAGAGATCTGAAATTTTCCTGTCTATGTTTTCCTCTAGGCTTTTATGGTGTTGTGGCTTATATTTAAGTCTTTTATGCATCATGAGTTTATTATTGTGTATGGTCTAAGTTGGTGGCCTAGTTTCTTTTTTTATGGACCTGTCCAGATCTCCCAACACCATTTATTGAAGAGGCTCCATGTTATGTTCCTGCTTCCTTTGTAAAATATTATCTAACCATATTGACATGGGTTTATTTCTGGGCCCTCTATTCTGTTTCATTGATCTATTTCTGGGCCCTCTGTTCTGTTCCATTGGTCTATCTATCTGTTCTTATGCCAGTAGCAGACTCTTTTGGTTAGGGTGGCCTTGTAATATAGTTTGATATTAGGTATTGTGATCCCTCCTATTTTGTTCTTCTTTCTCAAAATTACTGAGGCTATTCAGGGTCATTAATGGTTCCATATAAATTTCTGAAATGTTTGTTTTATATCTGTGAAATATGTAATTGGTATTTTAATAGGGATTGCGTTGAATCTATCAATTGCTTTGGGTAGTATGGACATTTTAATGATGTTAATTCTTCTCATCCATGAACACAGTATATGCTTCCATTTATTTGTGTCCTCCTTAATTTTTTTTTTTCAGTGTTGTGCAGTTTTCTGAGTACAGGTCTTTTACTTCCTTGGTAAAGTTTGTTCCTAAGTATTTTATTTTTCTTGCTGCTATAGTAAATGGGTTTTTTTCCCCTAATTTCTGTTTCTGATATTTCATTGTTAGTGTAAAACAATACCTTCCATTTCTCAATATTATTTTACATTTTTTTAAAAAACAAAAACTAAAGCCTTACAGCTTTTAGAGAATTTATATGATTTGGGCAAAGTTGATAAGTCAACCAGCTGTGATTTGTTTGTTTGAAGTAACTGGAGAAAAAAAAGCTTGTTTAAGAAAAAAACATATCAGCTCATGAGTAGATCTGACAGCTTCAAACACAGCTTGAAGTCTTGTCTATTTATTCCCTGCCTTGCTTTTTTTGGCTCTGTTCTCCACACATTTTCTCCATTTTTAGATTCCACAGAGTGACAAAATAGTGGTCAGCTGCTCTAGCCCCACAGTCCACCTAGCTTCAAATCTAGCAAAATGTAAAAGGGTTTAATCTCTTCTCCAGGTAGTCAAGGAAAGTCTGAACCTTAATTTCTACTGATCCATATTGTCTCATACCCATCCTTGAACCAATCACTGTGCCAAGAGGAGTGTCCTTTTGCCCTAAAGCACATGCCTTCCTCTCCCCTACTATCCTGACAAAGCACATGATCTAAGACTGAGAGAAGCTATGTCATCCAGGAAAAATTAGGATGAATTTTTGGCAGGGTGATAGAAATCACAGAAGTTTATACCACTTATCCAATTGGGAGAAAGATGGGAGTACATATCTCTTGTGTTGCAGTAGAAACTAGTCATATCTAAAATTGGGGAAACTAGATCCTCCTCTAATAATACCACATAGTTAATACCACATAGTTGTTTACCTTCAAATCATATTTCTTATTACAGGATAAACCTTACATGTTTTAGTTTTAATAAGGACATGTGGTATAAGTTAGCCAATATCATGTTTCTGCTTTCTACAATACTGACTTGATTTCAATAATATAATAGTTCAGATTTAGGTCACTTTCCAATTACTTTCAGATCCATTCCTAGTAAAAACATGATGATAGCTTTATATTTTACTCCCTTTCAGGATATTCACTATTGGAATTCTTCTTAGCCACTAAAACTAGCAATTAGATTTCTCCATTACCCAGAAAACATAAACATATACACTAAAACATAACTGAAATAAAAATGATGAAAAAGCATAGATGGCTTCCATCAAATTAGGGAAATAACAGTTAAGACTCAAATAGAAGTACATCAATAGGTAATACAAGGCAAAATATCCCTTTTCTAAATACACATTTCAGGTATTATTTAAAAATTCTCTTTACAATAAAAAACTATAACATTGAAACTATAAACTATATTGCCTTTAACCTCATGGCTGCAGAAGATTCAGGCAGAAATGGAGGTCACCTAGTCTAGTGATGTGATTATATGACAAAGCAGACCATTGGAAAGAGAATTAACTCAGGTGCAGTCTTAAAATGCAAATTGTTGGGCATGACCTGGCTCTAATGAGTTAATGATCTGCAGATGGGATCTGAGAACTGCATATTAATTGGCTCAATTGGTGATGCTCAGGCAGCCTTAACTTGAAAAAATGTGGATGATCTAAACACTTTATTTTATAAACAGGGCTACTGAAGTGTAGAAAGTAGAAATGATTTGCCAGTAAATGGCAGATCTGGGCTAAGCCCATATGTCCCGATTGCCATACCCTTAACCTCTTTTCTTGCTTTCTGTCTTTCTGTTCATCTATATCCATTGGATCATTGAGAAGGAATCTTGCTGACCAGATTCTCCAAGCTGGCGTGAAATTCTGTTAGAAAGATGTCTGGTGGGGAAATTATCATAGCAATGACCATTAACTGTACCTTAGACAATTTATTTTATTGACCATTCAAAGCACCTGTATGGTTTAATATTTAGTTGGTTTTTAAACAAAAAAATGTTCCATGTAAGGAATGATGTTTTCCTTGGTCACAAAGCCATACATTCAGAAAATCCAAATCAACCAAAAGTCCAAATGGGACTCTTTCAAGTTGAGGATACATTGTACCTGAAATGGGTCCATCTCACTGTTCAATTGACTCCTTTTGCATTCTCTATGATAAAAGTAAAGAGAGGCTGAGGGAATTATTTTATTAATTAATGAGGGAAACCATTTTGATTATATTTTTTCTGGCTACCTTAGGTCTCATTTTACCACACATAAGATTGTATCTGGATAATTTCTCGAAGTTATGTTTCAAACTGCAAATAAGCAGCATCTACAAATTCTTGTATGCGAGATTATGTCTTCCTTACTTTTATTGTGATTGATTTAACTCTATATCTTCTGTATCCAGAATAATGCTTAGTACTTAATATTATAGCATTATGTAGAAGTTATATGCTACAGTAGTTAAGAGAAAAGACCCCTGGTATACTGGTACCTGTTTAACAACTGGCTCTCCAAGAGGAAAAAAAAAAGTCCTAATCTGTAGCATTTGCTGATTTCCATGGTATAAATATCCCACCTTGGCTAATTTCAAGGTACCCACCTCATGTCACTGGCTGCAGAGTTACAAAAACATCTATCCTTACACACCATTGTATAGTATTTCCACCTCAGAGATTTGATAGAAATAACTTCAAACGAGGATAAAGTAGAATGAATAAAATAATTAGAAGGTTATGAGTTTGAGTGCTGATTACTTTTTAAATATAATTTATTTGATCAAAAGTTATATAATTTAATTTTTAATAATGCTGTATTTACTTACTGGTGCTCAAAATTTCTCTTATGAGCCAATATGATCTGACTTCAGTTGCCACTGGAAAAGGATTGTGGGTCAAAAAGATATGGATTTGAATCATGACTCCTCTAACTACCAACTTTACCTCCTTATGCCTCATTTTCCTTATCTGCATAGTGGAGTAATAATGGTAAGTATCTCCCAGGTTGTATGAAGAATAAATGAGAAAATAGATGTAAAATTAGTGAAATTTTGTAGAGTTCAACAAATGTTAGCTTTTAATAACAATAATTAACAATACTCAATAAATATTGACTCAGTGATGGATGGTGAACAGATGGGTGAATGTGTGTGTGGATGGACAGACACTTTTCAAATGGGAGAAAAGGGAGCTTTTGAATGCAAAGTGCAGATGGTGTTCTCCTGAGTTGTACAATTGAAACCTGTCTGGTTTTGTCGGCCAATTTTACCCCAGTAAATCAAAAAATAAAATAATGAATTCATTACCTGAAAAAAATGAACTGTGTTCAACTGCAAAATGTCTCTGAAGAGGAAGTGAAATCCTCCAGAATGGGATTCTGGGTGATTTGATCAACCCTTCTGCTTTCTGTGAAGCTACAGGCCTATCATTATGTACTAAGAGACAAAACAGCCATTGAAAAAGCTGAAAAGGAAGTGCCTGTTAGTCACACTTAACTTCCCCTGGGCTCTAACATGTTAAATCTTCTCTTTCAGACATCTTCTGAGGAAATGACTGTATCTGTCCTTTTCAGAATCTCACCTCAGCTAATACCAAGAGGCATTGTTTTTCCTTCAGCTACTGCCTTCTCTCCCACCTAAGAAAACCTCTCTTTCCTGGTCACTCGGATGATCCCAGCAGGCCTCACGGGGCCTTGTGGGACTGCTGTTCATGCAGAGTCTGGCCTGTCCAGACTGTTTGCTCTCACACCAAGGGAAGCCTTCTCCTCTGTGACAGCCTCCTCCTCCTCTCTCAGTGAGTTCACTTTCACACTCCAGGGAGGAGAAAGTCTCCTGACAAATGCAGGTCCTGGAGTTTTCATGCAGAAAATGTCTCACAAAAACTAGAAGTAGAAGCCCAGTTACCAAGAAACTCGGCTTCTTAATCATTTAAATGAATCTCCAAGTGGAGGTACAACAGCCATGAAAATAGAACTTTGACAAAAGTCTGCATTAGTGCATCAGGATGAGAATATTGACCTCATTCATTTGAAGTCTAAGACATTTTTTTATTGACTCCTGCTGCCTTTTTTTTTTGGTGGGGCGGCGGGAGGGGGGAGTAGTTCTTAACATAAAAAATAATGCACTTACTTTTGCTTCTTTCAAAAGCTAAAGACTGAGGTACATATGTGTTTGAATAAGAGAACAAATCTGTCTAGTTCTTCTATGCTAAATGCTTTAATGAAGAGGAGATATTTTTAAGTATCTATAACAGGACTGGTAAACACAGAAAAAGTTCCAGTCAAAGACAATAATAGAAAGAGATATTTAGAATAGAATGAACATCTTTAACCTGATAAAGGTTGCCTACCAAAAACCTAGAGCAAGCCCTGTACTTAATGGTGATATACTTCCCTTAAAAGCAAAGAAAATCCCAGATATTCACTCTAATTTCTTCTATTACACTGGAGATTTTGGTGACTGCAGTAAGACAAGGCATAGAAATCAAAAGTATAAGGATTAGAAAGAAATGAAACTGTCATTTTCAAATGTTAAAAACTTAAAGAGCTCAAGAGACTCTTCAAATTATTAGGGTTAATGAGAACCTAACTAAGGTGGCCAGATTTAAAATAAGTATGCAAAAATAAGTCCATAGGCCAGCATCAAATCTTTTAAAAGTTGATTTTAAAAATCTCAATTTATAATATTTTTATGGTACTGGGGAGTAAAGCTCAAAGAATAGCTACCATGTTAATGGATGGGAAGATTCAACATCATAAAGTAGTTGATTCTCTCCAAAATTACTTTAAGTACTATTCCCATCTAAATTCCTGTAAGTCTTTTTTAGAAGTACAACTGATTCCATAGTTCATGTGAAAGGGGACAGGGGTAAGCCATGACACTTTGAAAGAAAAACGAGGTTGGGAGAGCAACATTCTTTCTAGGTAACAAGATATAGTGTAAATCTATAGTAATTAGAACAGTCTAGTATTGTTTTAGTTATAGGCAAATAGTCAGAAAACAATAGAATAGTAAAGTAGTAAAGCCAGAAATATACTTAGGGACTGCTGTAGGTTGAATTGTGTCCTCCAAAGAGGTTTGTTCCAGTCTAAATGCCTGGTACCTGCGAATGTGGTTTTATTTGGAAACACAGCCTTTGCAGATGTATTTTAGTTAAAATGAGTTCATTTTGGATTAGGTTGGGCCCTAATCCAGTCATTGGTATCTTTATAAAAGGGACACAGAGACACAGAGAAAGAAAGGAGAGGAGGTAAATATTAACTTTATGTTACCAGAGCCAAGGAATGCCAACTGATACAGGCAACCACCAGAAACTAGGAAGAAGTAAGAAAGCACTCTTCACTAGAGCCTTCAGAGAGGGCATGGTGATACCTTGATTTTGGACTTCTAATTCTCCATAATTATAAGAGAATAAATTTCTGTTGTTAAAAACCACCAGTTTGTGACACTTTTTTATGGCAGCCCTAGAAAACAAATACAGGGATACATGAAAACCAAATCTGAAAGTCTCAAACTATAAACAGAAACATTGACAAGTTTTATTAAAGACCTAGAAGTGAAAAACAATGCTTTAAAATTTTAGAAGAAAATAGAAGAGAATACCTGTATTTCCCATCATATGGTTTATTTATATGTTTTGAGCACTAATCCATTGTCAGATCTATGTCTGTTTACTGTTCTCTAGGCTTCCCCATTTCAGTTAAGGACCCATCATTCACTCTAACTCTTAGGCTTCAAACCTTGGAGGGCTTTTTAATTTTTCTCTTTGCCTCATAGGGCATTCATTCCTCCAGCAAGTCCTCTTGGCTTTGCCACCAAACATACCCAAATTCTCATCACTTCCCATCACTTTTGCAGCTGCCTCTCAAGCCAAAGCAGCCAGCATACTTCTGGGTCACAGAAGTAGCTTCCTAACTTACATCCCTACTGTCTTATGTAGCCCCACCTATACCAAACACATAATCCTCTAACAATCTACTTGCTATGGACAGAATGTCTGTGACTCCTCCCTTCCAACTTGTTTTTTAAAATTGATTTTAGAGAGAGAGAGAGAAACATTGATGGGATAGAGAAATATAGATCAGTTGCCTCCCCATATGTGTCCCAACTGGATATCCAATCTGCAACCTAGTTATGTGCCCTGACTGGGGATCGAACCTGCAACCTTCTGGTGTATGGGATGATGATCCAACAAACTGTCACCAGGCCAGGGCCTTCCCCGATTCCCCATTTTCATATGTTGAAGCTCTAATCCCCAATGTGATAGAATTTGGAGGCAGAGCCATTGGGAGGTAATTATGTCATGAGGTGGAACCCTCTTGATGAGATTAATGCCTTTCCTTATAAGGAGAGGAAGAGGCAATCAATCTCTATCTCTCTCTCTCCCCCCCCCACTTTCTCTCCCTCACCCTCCAGTGAGGATACGATGAGAAGATCGTTACCCACAAACCTGCAAACCAGGGTGACCATACTTGCCCATGCTGACAACATGATCTCAAACTTTTCAGACTCCAAAACTACAGTTTAAGCCCTCCAGTCTGTGGTACTTGTTAGAGCAGCCCAATTTTGTGCACAGGTGGGAGCATCTCCAGCAGAAGTAGCACTACATATGCAGCAATACCTGTCACATCTGGTAAGAGAAATTAAATTGGTGAAATTCTGTAATGGAGTCCAGGAAATTCATAGTGTGAGGCTTGATCACAGGATCTCTTCTTAGGATCCTTCAAATGCTTAAAGCAAATGTTTGTCATGTTATTAATGCTCTGTGTTAATTTTGCCTTTTTGTTTTAATCTTTTATTAAAATAACTTGCTACTTAAAAACAAAGTCTGTAACAGGAAACAGTAGTAGAAACTCTTGTAATACAAGGCAGTGAAGTGAGTAGGAGAATCAGCTTAGGAGTCAGAACAAACATGCTGTATGTCCTGGGGCCAGTTACTTAAATTCTCTGAGTTTTTGTTTTCTTATTCATAAATTGGGGAAGAGTTTAACTACCTGTAGATTTGGGGGTGAGAAGAGAATGAAATCATGAATGTAAAGTCTTAGTCTGGTGCTTTGTCTATAATGAGCACTTAAGATAACAGCTGTTATAGTGTTGAATAATATTTGATTTATTATTAATAATATATTATTGTCATGAATTGACTCCCTTTTAGCACTGGTTATTATATGCACATAGTTTCACTTAATTCTCCCAAAAACCTTGCAAATGCTTGTTGGCTAAGCACTTTTCATGGCGCATTTGCTAGGAAACGCATGGCCTGCACACAAAGAAGAGAGGGTAAATTTACATCTGGGAAGACATTAATGAAGATATTATTTACCAAGCTGAAGTTAAGTCTGAAGCAGCCAGGGGAAGGAATGGGTCACCAGAACCTGGAGAGAACTGTATGAGAGTCCGCTGGGAGGAGCTGTGACCTTTCTTAGAGGACACCCAGAAGGGACTGGGCTGGAGAAATAATTATCCCGACCTCTGGCTCCTCTTGCCCTCAAGCCTCCCGCTGGTGCTCCCATAGCTCAAGAAGACTCAGAGGGTGAGGGAGCCCAGGCACAGACAGGGAAGGGAGGATTTGAGAGACTGAGTATATAATTTTTGTAACAGTCTTAAGGGATATGTACTACTATTATCCCATTTTTACACAAGGAAACTGTAGCTTAGAAAGGTTAAATCACTTGCTGAGACCAGGCATGTGGTGGAGATGGGATCTAGGTCTATACAGTCCAAATCCTGAGCCCTGTCTCCCTCAGAGGGGAAGCAGCTAAGTCAGATTAATCCAATTAAAAGCTAGATCAACATCAAATGAAAGAGCTAGGATTTCTCAGTTCTGCCCAGCTCCGAATGCCAGGCTCTACTGACCCCCGCCATAACATAGCAGTTCATGAGAGACACTTGGGATTTTCCCTCATAAAAACAAAGTGGAGAAGTGAGGACACCAATAGTACTAATTGAAGTACTAAACTAGTTGTCACCTAAAGAAAGGGAGCAGTCATACTTAGAAATGAACAATATTTATGGTGACATGGGAAACAGCAACTAGTAGGTCAGTGTTTGCATTTCACAGATTTCACCTCAGCATTTCACAAACCTTTGGTGGCCACTAGAGATATTCTGAGGGTTTACATTGTTAGAGATATTGGGGTATCTGCATTCATTGATTTTTAAAGGTCATAATAATGAAATGAAGGGGTTTTTTTTTCTATTAAAAATAGGATAGTTTGAAGGCTTGCAGCTTTTATTATAGACATTTTCAAGGAATGTAGCCACTTTTCACTAAATGCTATTTGCCAAAACAAGGGCTTCACAGGTACACAGTTTCACTTAATTCATACTCTTACTACACAAGATAAAGTTAGGAAACATTAGAAAAGCAAGAATTAATGACCATGAAAATGAGGATAAATTCACAATTCCCCCTCCAATTGTTACCTTCTAGATTCATACATTAATTAATTTGATCAGAATTTTTAAACCACACATGTCAGGTTGTGTCTACTGCCCCAACTCCCATTGTTCAATAAAGGAATTTTAGTGGTTGTTATAGATAATTTGGCTGTTGAGTTATTGGAGATAATAATTACTCATATGATGGTTTATTTCCAGAGAAATATTGCAAATTGAAGGCCTAAAATATTCTATTAACTTTTCGTTTGGAGAGAAAACAGGAAAACATTAAAAATAAACTTTAAAGTAAAAAAATCCAGGAATTCCAAACAATCAAGTCATGAAGCCATTTTTAAAAATCTATTTTAATGCTGTAACACCTGTTTAAAAACAATCTCTATTTTAATAACCAGTCAACCCTCAAACTAAATAAAATATGATGTCCTTTTGAAATACATTTTTGTTCCAGAATTAATTCAAAGTACATTAACTGGTATTATTTTTTTAAAGGAGAAAAGTTGGCATTGTTTTTAGATAGAAAGTGATTGCTACCAATGATTTTTTAAAGTTTGTTTTATTATACAATATAGGTTAAATTTTTTTTAATAAAATCACTTCTTTATGTTATGCCATGAATGAAATAATGAAGTTATTTACTATCCTGACAAGAGGAGTCATGGAACATTGCGGTGTGTAGTAGACATTTCCTGCTTTTCTTTTCTTTTGGAAATGTTGCCAGGCGCCTCCATTGGGAACTTCCCCTCCCAACCTCGGTCTCATATGTTGTTGGTGAAGCTGACCTGGCTCCCTGCCTTGCTGATGGGCACCTTGACCAAAGCCAATAAAATCAATATCTAGGATGACCCAAACTAAGCTAATGACTTTTACTGGAACCAAGAGAATAAAAAAGCTCTGTTTTGGCTGGAGCCACTGAGATGGAAGGACCTAAGGCTGGGATATCTTAGCACTGCGTGATGAGAGCGAGCCTGAGATCGAAGAAACACACAGAAAAGCACAGCAGAGTCAGAGACAGAGACAGATTCCTGACGACGTGAGTGAGCCCTGGATCCAGCTATTAATGAACATAGTTGGATTTCCCTTCTAGACGTGTCAGTTACATCAAGAAATAATATGATAGATGACCTTGAGTAAATCACTTTATCTCCCTGGACTTCGATGTCCTTATCTATAAAATAAAGGCATTAGACTAGATGACTACCTAAAATCTCCAATTTTGTATCTTTTGATGTTGTGATTGTCCATGCATTAGTGACCTCATTGAGAGAATTCTTAAACAGACCTGAGTTCAATTGACAAAATAAATGGTGCTGATCATTTCTGCCCTCTTCATAGATAAAAAATGTGATTCATACAGTAGTTATAATTGTAGGGTCATTGAAAGGTCATCTAACCCTCCATCTCATTCTTTGATCTAAATTGAAAAATATACAAAGATTTTTTTATACACAGTATCTTCATTTTGATGGAACTCAAGGGCAAATATCTGAGTTAACTTAATCAAAGATGTTATTTGTACCCTATATCATAAGCCTAAATATTCCTGCCCCCATTTTGGTGGATAACCCTTACTTATATAAATAAATAAATAAATAGCCATTATTTATTTAGTCTTACATGTACTTGATGAAATATTTTTGCACAGTTTAGCAATTGCAAAGAAGAAACTTTTTAATGTAGTTCTTCATAGTTTACTAATCCTTTGATATACTGTATCTATGTCCCCTGTTAATTATTTTCCATATAAGGCAGGGTATTATATTTCCCAGAAGATGTCTTACAGGTAGGGAAGCTTTTGAAAATATATAATATTTTGACCTTTTGAGATCAGAAATTTGTTGTTAAACTAGTCCTTTTTATTACTAGGGTGTCATTCAAAATAAAATAATATGCTTAGACAAGTTGCAGCAATTTACTTGCTATTACTCAAATCTTACGCTCTAATTAGAAAAAGAAATATGAAGCCTCATCAGTGCATAATTTAACAAACTCAATGTCATGAAATTACCATATTTTATTCTTACCTAGCACCAAAATTTGTGAGCACAGAGGAAAAATGTTCACTTCTAAAATGTAAGAAATGACATAACAAAAGAGTGCTTGAGAAGCAAGAGTACAGGTTCAGGACAACCAAAGGTTTTGGACAAGTTCCAAAAGGCAGATTTTAAAATATGAATCAATCTTTAAATTCCATCTGCTTTGGGATGCAGTGAAAAAAAAGAAATAGACTCATTTGGGGAGAGAGAAAGCTATGCAAAACAGGACTTTTGAAAGTACTGATGGAAATGAAAATGGGGCAGTGGGGATTCTAGGAAAAATTCTCAAGGGAATTAGAATTTCACTTTCAGGTAGAAAAACACATATCCATGAAAATGTTAGAGATCTCCCTACACTGGAATTCAAGTTTACTTTGCTCTATAATTTCTCTGTCTCCTGCTACTTATATACCCATATTAAGGTAGGTTAGAGGCTTTTCATAGCAACCTTAAAATTACATTATGTCACAAAATCAAGGTTATTTCTCATTCACATCACAATCCCATTAGAATGTTTCTGTTCAGGAAGCCTTCTGGTTGGTCACTTCATTTTATGGCTCCACCATTCTCTAGGCCCTTAGGAGCTTCTCCATTTATCCAGCATTTGGCAAAAGAAGACTTAGGAAAAGCGCAACCACATCTTAACCACTACGGCTTAGAAAGGACACAGATCACTTCATATTCCATTGACCAGAATTCACTTATAGGCTCACATCCAGGTGAAAAGAAGGCAGGGAAATATAATCTAATTGTGTGCAAGGAGGAAAAGGGAAACTGTTTTAATGAAATTGTCACAGTCTCTGCCACACTCCCTTGCCCCTCCCTCCCTCCTTCTATCATATTTGCAGAAACAATATTGCGAAACAGTTAAAAATGCAGAGTCAAGTACACTCTAGAGTCAGACTACAAGGATTCAGGCTCAAGCTCTGCTCTTAGTAGCTATGAAATCTTAGAAAATTATATAAGCTGTCTGTATTTACTCTTCTGTAAAAAAGGAATAATGAAAGTACTTACTCATAGCATCGTTATAAATAAATAAATTAATGACTGTAAAGAACTTAAAATGTGCCTGGAGCTTAGTCACTTCTCAGTTTCTTTATCAGTCATATTTCTAGTTTGCAACAGAAACAATGTTGCTGACTTAAGAAAAATATTATGAGGAGACTAGGAAGGCTACAGAAACAGGCTGAGAAAACAAGCCCAAAACAAGCAACTTCTGAAAGGGTAGGCCTCAGGAATCAGAGCAGTTTTCCCAGCAGGAACAGGTCCATCCACACAGGCATGGGCCACTTCTGTTGCTGAGGGGATTTCCTCCAAAATCTACCACACCCTGCAGCACTTACTCAAATCCCAAGTGCTATAAGAAATCTGACTGGCCAAGAGGAAGTCAAATGCCTGCCTCTGAACTTGCCAGAATGAAGAGAAATGGAACTTGGCCTTACTTGCTACCTGTTTTCCAAGAATGCATACAATGGCATATTTCTAAGAGGAGAAAAAGTTTTATAGTCACAGAACCTTTCTGTGATTGGATCCTGGGCAAAAGCAGAAACAACAGAAAGAAAAATATCTATTGCATGACCCATCATCTCATCCATTCACCCATCCAGCCATCCATCTATTCACCCACCCACTCACTTATTCATTCCAACCCAGCCACCCATGCATGCATGCATGCATCCATCCAACTGTCCATCCTCCCATCTGTCCATCTGTCCATCTACCCATCTATCCATCCCTCCAAATACCCAGCCAGCCAGCCATCCATTTAGCCAGACACCCACCCACCCACTCACCTACCTATCCTCCCATCTAGTCATCTCCACTCGCCTACCTAGCCATCAGCCCTCTCTCCACCATCCAAGCATAGATACATATTTCACAAACACACATCACTAGATTCAGTCAGATTCTTTATATCCAAATGCCCATAAAAAAATGAGTCTTTCAGAGGAAACTTTTATGGATCTAGTTCTCCCTAAGGCTTATATCTCCATGAGCAGATGAAAAATATTGCAGCCTGCAAAGAATTGACTTGAAAGAATTAGGACCCCTGCCTAAATGTCTAATGTAGTATAAAAGAGTGACTTCAGTCCCAGGGTGAATGGAATCTTATGCTTCATAAGGCAAGATATGTGTTATGATAGCAGGACAAAATAACTGTGGTCAAATCTTAAATTCAAGATTCATCTAAGCAAGAATGTCTCTTTCAAACTCAGATCCAAAATTTACATTAAAAACAAGGTGTGCATATGAATTCTATTTAAAATTCTCTTTATAGACTTGGATTAAGGCTGAAATTAATAACAGACTTCAATCTTACCTGATATGCATTTAATGCTTTGATCAGAGTTTAAGACTTTCTTCTTGCATTAAGAACCTGCAATTTCTATGTTAGAATTGATGTAGTCAAAATAAAGAAAAAAAATTACACTATTTTCTTCAATGAAATTCTAAATTAGTCCTTGGGCTCTTCAACTATGACAGCCTCCACAAAAGATTTTATATTTTAAGGGAGTGAATCGTCTTGGCATTTTAATGTCATGTTTTTGAGGAATTAAAGTGTAGTCACTAAAATGTGCTTTAATGCAATTGTATTAGATACCTTCTTGTGTCTGCTTTCTACTCCTTAATGGTTGGGTGCAAATCATGATCCTAAGATGTTTACATAGATCAGCTCATTAAATCCTCACAACAACATATGAAATAAGCTTTGTTTGTATATATGGGAAACTGAGACTTGCAACATAAGTAGCTTTCCCAACTTCACTTATGTATGAATGATGAAACTGATAATCAAATCCAATATTCTGATTCTAGAAACTATGTTCAACCTCTGTATATACAGCCTTGCAGATCTTTGACCTGTTTCATTCAGGTTGGTTCTTTGGCAGCCATTCTTAGTATGTGTGACTCTACCATCTTGATTACTATTGTTAGGGTTAGATAATTCATTAAAAAAGGACTAACTGGGGGTTGTTCTGGAAATCTGGAATTAAGATTAAGAGACTTCTATTTAATCAATGTTAGCTCCAAAAAATGGAAAAGACATAATCTGAGAAGTACTGAGTAGAATATTCTTCACATTATATAGGGCTGAATAGGGGGAAAACTTGGGGGCAGAGGGCAAAAAAATCAGGAGGATATGCCAAGAGAAGTTTTGCTTATGTCTTAAAATATATTTCAATTTATTGAAATAGCATTTGGTGAAACCCAGATGTCACTCTTTTATACTATGCATGGGTTTAATGTCAGCCTCAACAATAACAACAGTGTTGGAGACATCTCTTCCCAGATATTTATAAATACAATTATATTAGTATTTAAGAAAATCTGTAGAATCTGATAACTTAGACATTACCACTGGAACAAGTACCTGTTATCTGCTTCACTATTACGCTTGTAATTGACATTTTTAGCACTTTATTTAATTCATGTTAGCAGGCTTAAAGGCATCTGAATCTGTAGGTTGTTATTTTGAACAAAGCATTTGTACTTAACTCACTATTTCCAGTGAAGTTTCCCTTTGAAAATAAAGTGCCTACCTCTTTATTATAGAACTTTTTAAATGGCTTCCTAATCCTTATAAATTTTGTTTAAATGTTATGAACATTATATCATCCAATTATTACTCATGTTCTTTTTTTGGCTTTCCAGTAGTTCCAATCTCTCATAAGCCTGCTGCATCTCTTCCTTTGAGTTCTGGAATTGCCCCCAGTGTCTATACAGTGTATTTCCCAGTGTGTTTAACAGAGCTGGAATTGCTTTATTGCAACCTAAAGTTCCCTAATACTATAAGAAGTATAACAGGGATCTGAAATTTATTAAAAGTTTACTGCTGGCCATTTACATACATTTATTAATTTAATTCCTATGATGTCTCTGGCAATATCAAGTTCAAAGCATTTGAGTGATTTAAAGAAGTCACATTTCAGCTCTGGCTTCTTGGACTCCAGAGCCCAAACTCTGTTCTACATCATCTGTAACCTGCCTTAGAATTAAAAGCGAAGAATGAAAAAATTCAGAAACTCAGAAATATTGCTTAAAACCTGAACTTGTTAATAATGAGGGTTCAGGTAAAATGTGATGACCACAGTTTGCTTCTAAAATATATCACTTCCCTCTCTAAAGCATGGAATAAGTGCCTATTTCTTTATGACCATGTGTATCTGGTGACTGTCTTAATTTGCACAAATCAGAACGAAACCTATCCTTTTAAAACATGTAGGCATTAAGCCAGAAAGAGACAAAGAATGAAGAAGAGAAGTGAGTGCATACAAAACTACAGTGTATTTACAATCGAACTGTTGTACTGGCCACAAAAAAGGAGCTCAGACCAAATGAAAAAAGGCAAGTTAATTACCAGGGAGACAGGGATCTCAACGCAGAAATCCAGAAAAACGAGCCCAAGGGAGGCAAAGAGCAGAAGCCAAGAGACTCAGATGACCTGGGCAGCATACTGGGCAGATCTTCCCACCAGTGCTCCATCCAGAAGGCAAGTTGACTACTCTTTGTCTCATCTTTGTGTTTGTTAACCTCTGCTCTCACTGTCAGCTAGCTTTTTTGCCCACTCCTCTGTTTTTCTCTACCTTGTAGTTTCCACTACTCATGGCATCAGCTTCCTTGTTACTTCTGCATACTGAGAGCTCCTAGATAGTTCTGTTTACCAGGATTCAAGCTCCTCCACATCATACCTTTCAAATTCACCTAGGACCATTAACAATGCAGTGGGTTCCATGTTTCCCAGCAGAAAGTCCTAGAGCCAGAGTTTGATGCCTGAGCTTATCTTTACTTTGGCAGAAGCTTGTTTGTTCATGGGCAGTTTTTCCAGGCCATCTCCTACAGACCTGCCCAGATTGCCAGCGGTGCTCATCCCTGGTCCAAACAATTCTGCAACTCTGGGTATTGTGTGTATGTCAGGGGAAGGGGGAGGCAATGGAGGTAGGACAAGCACTGTAGAAATCACTATGGCTAAGGTTGCCCCCTGATCAGGGGCAGTGTGGGAAAAGCTATGGCAGCCACCAGGATAGATGTGATTAGTCGGAGTTTTGCCTGAAGTCTCTGTGTATTAATAAAACAACAGATAACATGCACCAGCCCCTTAATATGTGCTTGGAACTACTCTAAATGTTGTGTACATGATAGTGTATACTGCTACTAATAACTTAAATAACTTCGTGAAGCTTCCATTTTGAAGTATCATCCCATTTTAGAGATTAAGAAACTGAGATACAGACATACTTCTACATAGATTAGGAGTTATTAGAAAAGGTGCCATTTAGAAAGTGGAACAGGACAAAATTGTTCCTTATCTTTGGTTTCTGATCCATGATGAGACTTAGATATTTTTCATAACCCTACACAAACAGCCAAGGATGGAGGGTGTCCCACCATAAAATTGACATGGCAGTGCCCTCAGCATGATATCCAAGTTTCAAATCAATACCTGATTCTAGGGATAGTCTGGAGAAGGGTCATCTTTCCAAAATGACTTTGGGAAAATAGACTCAGCAAAGCAATGGAGGTGTAGATTGGCCAGGACATGCAGGTTTCCTTCTTCCACCTGGATCCTTGATCATTAAAAGGAGACAAGGAAGGCTGATTCTGATTCCACCTGACCTTAGGATGTGATAAGTTCCCCCTCCTCCCAGAAGACTTTCCAGATATTGCAAGATCTCTCCTACCTTCGAACTCCCATTTCCCCTATTTTAGGGTTAACATCAGAATACTATCCACAAAATATAGAAGGAAGAAATAATTGTTCATCCAACATCTGAGCCACCTTGAGCAATTTCAACTGTGTCAGCAGCAGCACCCACAGCAGTGCCAAAATCTTAGCATTATCAATTCAGTCAGATGCCCAAGGCCAAAGAAGACATGCATCTGGGGCTTTTTTTAGCGCTTACTGTTGTGACTGCTATATTCTGTTCTTTCTGGTGCTCCAGTCTCTCTCCTTTCTCTTTGGAGGGCTGGGTCCTGGGTTCTAAGGAAGCCAGGGGAACTCTGTGGCCTGGTCAAAGACCATTACTGCTGGGTGAGTCCACTGAGCCAACCAAGGAAACAGAGGGCAAACACAGCCAAGAAACAAGCTGCCAAGTGAACTGAAACAAAACAGAAGGCCATAGGAGAACACAGTGATCACTGTGTACTTGGGCTCCACCTAATATAAACTGAAGAGTTAAGGAGACGATTTTCCTCTCATGCCTCAGCAAATGCTTCCTGTGCAAATGGTACTGTGTCCCAGCCTCTTAAATACAGTCTGGTGGTGGCTTTTAGGCTGCACCCAAACCATCTTGATAAGAAGAAATGTGCAATTACGTTCAAAATCCACCCGTAGTCCTTTCTTTCCCTGCCAATAAGCAGTTCTTACTCTATTTCTACCAATTGCAATTCTAATACCAGGGAAATGCATAAGAGGTGTTTTTGTCTTTCTCTCAAGCTTCAGAGTATTTTCTTAATGTATTTTTGTGCATATGTTTTTGAAGAACAAATGCCCTGTGGAAGCAGAGTCACACCTCTTGTCGTGACTGTGTTGAATACTTGTCTCTCAGCTATAAAATCGGAAAATGTAGACTTAAATCATTACGAGTATGTGTGTGTTTTATTAAGACCAAATTCTCTTCTGAGCCAGGCAATGTTTGTCTTTCAGAAGAGAACCACTGAAAACATGTATTTTCTTATTGGTTTTATTTTTTGTTGTGGTTTTAATAGCATAGTGTTATTCTCTTTAGAGGAAAAAAAATGCTTTTTAAAAGTAGACACATATATCTTTTCTTCACTCCGCCCAAGGTTTTTCAGTCTTGGCACATTTGATGCTTTGGGCTGGATACTCTTTGTTGTGAGGGACTGTCCTGTGCCTCATAGGAAATTTAACAGCACTTTAAACTCATAGTTATCAGCTCAGCTTTTCCTCTTTTCCCCCTGCCTGCAACTTGTGACAACCAAAAGTATCTTCAGACATTGCCAAATTATCCCAAGAGGTAAAAGAACCCGGGGTTGAGAACCCCTGACCTAGAGTAAAGGCACAGCATTTGTACACAGTAGGTATTCAACATGTGGATTTAATTGTGAATTAAAAAAAAAACAGTATTTCCCATTGCTCATGAGGAAAAAGCACAGCATCTAAACTTGCCTAACATGGCCTGGCCACCACTTGCTTGTCAATTTGGATCTCCAGCCACATCCCCTTCTTCCAGGGGGTTTAGAACAAGTTAGCTCCTTTTTGTGCGACCTTCCCTCACCTTTGTACAGTCACTCCTGTTTGTTCTTCAGAACTTAATCAAGTGACACTTCTTCAGAGAAATGACAGGGAGGTCTTCCCATACTGGATTTTATCCTCTATTACAGCCACTCTCCATACTGTATGTCTCTCCTTTGCTCTTGTTGAAAGCTTTTTTTAAAGTTTATTTATTTTGAGAGACAGGGAAAGGAAGGGAGAAAGAGAAGGGAGAAACATTGATAGGTTGTCTTTTGTATGCACTGACCAGTATGGAACACACAACCCAGGCTTGTGCCCTGACTGGGGATCGAACCATGACCTTTCAGTTTGCAGGATGACACCCAACCCACTAAGCCTCGCCAGCCAGGGCTGTCTGTGGATTTTTGATGATCATCTCTCCATCCTGCCTGCTGTAAGCTCCGCAAGGGCAGAGACCAGGACCAGGGGTGTTTTGCTTTTTGATTCTCATTTCATCCCCATTGTTGTCCAGCATCCAGCACAGTTCCTGGATCACCTGGATGTATTTGAATAAGTGATTATATGATTAAATCATCCAGAGGATTGTTTTCTAACAGACTGACAATTGCAAATATCTTATTTCTTTGTTCCTGTCAATAAGAAGATTTGAATTCAAATAGATGCTGATACCCTTTTATTTTAAAAGTGTCCTTTTATTTAAAGATCTTGACTTAGGTTAATTCATTCAATTGCTAGAATTTTCAAATAAAAATATGGATTAGAATCAGCTGAATCAGAAAACCCTATAGCTTCTCAAACTGCAGTATCAGAACACCTGGAGGGCTTGTGGAAACAGACCAAGTTGCTTAAACCCACATCTAGAATTTCCCTCAGCAGGTTGGGGGCAGTGCCTAAGGCTCTGCATTCCTAACAAGTTCCAGGTGATGCTAATAATGCTGTTTGGAGTACCACATTTTAGAACCACTATCTTAGAACAAGCTAATTCCTGGAAAGTTTGTGGGAGATTGGGCTTATTTTAGTGGCAGCTTTTCTGAAAGAAAAAAAAAAAAAACCCAACCATTCTGATAACCATTTTATTGGAAACTGAAGTACAAAATGATAAAATGAAGGACCATGACTGTACAGCTAGCTACCTAGTAAGCTGTAGAGTCAAGAAACAGATCCATTTATTTTTATTTTTTAATTTTTTTTATTTTGTAATTAAAGTTGACCTATAATATTACACTAGTTTCAGGTGTATACCCCAGTGAGTAGACATACAACCTACTAAGTGATCATCTCAATAAATCTCATACTCATCTGATACTATACATAGTTATTAGAATACTATCGACTGTATTCCCTGTACTGTACTTAACATTCTCATGACTATTCTGTTACTACCAATCTGTGCTTGTTAATCCCTTCACCTTTCCCCTACGAGTCTCCAAATCTCCTCCTATCCAGCAACCATCACAATGTTTTCTGTATCTATGAATCTATTTCTGTTTTGCTTGTTCATTTTGCTTTTTAGATTTAATTGTTGATATATATGTATTTATTGCCATTTTATTGTTCATATTTTTTATCTTTTTTTCTTCTTAAAGAAAACCCTTTAACACTTCATATAATACTGGTTGGTGGTGATGAAGTCCTTTAGCTTTTTCTTATCTGGGAAGTTCTTTATCTGTTTTTCAATTCTAAATGATAGCTTTGCTGGATAGAGTAACCTTGGTTTTAGGTCCTTGCTTTTCATAACTTAGAATACTTCTTGCCAGTTCCTTCTAGCCTGCAAAGTTTCTGCTGAGGAATCAGCTGACAGTCTTATAGGTGCTCCTTTGTAGGTAACTAACTGCTTTTCTCTTGCTGCTTTTAAGATTCTGTCTTTTTCTTTAAACTTTGGTATTTTAATTATAGTGTGTCTTGGTGTGGGCTGCTTTGGATTGATCTTATCTGGGACTCTCTGTGCTTCCTGAACTTGTATGTCTATTTCCTTCACCAGGTTAGGGGAGTTTTCTGTTATTATTTCTTTAATTAGGTTCTCAATCCCTTGCTTTCTCTCTTCATATGGGCTGTTTCTTGTGGTTGTTGTACATGTGAGAGTTGGGTTTCCTCACTGTGCAAGTGTCCAGGACCCAAGGACAAGCACTAGGGGAAGAGAGAAAGAGAGAAACAAAAATACATTAAGCAAATGTAACATAGCCTGGAAGTCACATAGCATCAGTTCGGCCACACAAGCCCACTCAGGTAAAGGGAGAGAAATAGGTCCTATCTTGCATAGAGGATTGACAAAGTTCTGGGAGATCATGTGGGGCTGGAAATATTGCAGGGACCATTTGGAGGAAATATAACCTTGCTATAGAATATAAATGCCATGAGAGCAAAAATTTATGTATTTTTTTTTCTATTTGGCTCCATTGTCTAGAAGAGAACTGATTCCAAGAAGTGTACAATAAATTTTTGTTGAATAAATGAAAGTATGCCAGTTTGTAGGATCTGTGACTTCTCAATCCTTTTATTTTATGGAAGATAAAACTGAGAACCATTCAACAGAATGGATCTGTGCAAAGGCAAAGCTAGGGCTAAGCCCAAGATTGCTGCTTCTAATCTCATGTTCTTTCTACACTCAAAATTCTGCCACTCTTAGATGAAGTTACTGGGAAAATCTGAGCATAAAAACTACATTGCGATTCAATGCCTGATGATAATGACCAGTTTGGGGGTTTCTGGAAGAAACAACCTTTCTCTCAACAAAATATCATTACTATAAATTGCTACTTGTTAAGAAACCTATGAGAGTGCACCATATTCATAGAAAGAGCTGGAAACTGAGAGAATAATTATTGCACACTTGATCACCCATGGCTCAGTCCAATGAAATTAGGATGTCCTATCTTGTGAGGTGCCAATGAATCAAGTGCTGTGATATTTTAAAAGGACCATTGATTGCCCTCTGAATAAGATTTCAAGCAATTTGAGCCAAGGAAAAGCAATTGTGCATGACTCCTGCTGGAATTTGATGTAGCTCCTGTGCAATATATGTTTAGAAAATAACTGTGAAGCTGGTTGTGACATTTTAGTGTTCTAACTTCAGAAGACCACACAGTTTATGTCATTCAATTAAAACTACTTTATTAGAAAGTAATACAATTAAAAATCATCTAGAGCTGAAAGAGAGTAAATCAAAGGTCAGAACAAAGCCCACAACAGCACCTAGTTAGAATACAGATAAGATGAAAGGTATACAAGATAAAACCTTGCTTGGGAGCAACAGCAGAACAATGGTTAAACCCATCAACTCTGCTATCAAGTTCCCTGGACTCTAATACCCTCTCCAGTATCTATTAGTGGTTTGAACTTTGCAAGTTGCTTAACCTCCCTCTCCCATGGTTTCTATAATGGAGATAATCAGAGCATATATCCATGGCACTGTTTGAATTCACAAAACTCAACAACTATAAAACATTTATTTAGGGTAGTACTTGAGACATAACAGTTGTTATACAAATGTTAGTTTTTGGAACAATTGTTTCGAACTCAATATCTGATAGTTCACTTGGAACTGGAGAGCATTATGCTAAGTGAAATAAGCCAGCGGGTGAAAGACAAATACCATATGATCTCACCTATAAGTGGAACCTAAGCAACAAAACAAACAAGCAAGAAAAATATAACCAGCAATGTTAACATAGAAAACAACAGTAACGAGAGGGTAGGGGGCAGGAAGGTAAAGGGGAAAAGAAAGGGAAGAGTCAAATCAAGGAACATGTATAAAGAACCCATGGACAAAGCCAAAGTGGGGAAGGATTGAGGGCGGGAGGTGGAGTTGGGTGGGGCAGGGGGAAATGGTGGCAGGAAAATGGAGACAAAATGTATTTGAACAATAAAAAAATAAATGTTAGTTGTGATTATTGTTATGAAAGGGATTCATCCATCTAAACAGTGGATCATCTTCCAACAAAGAACTCTTAGCATCAGCAGCCACCTAGCTCTAGAGCTGGTCCTCTAGGTCTTAACATCCTCCACTAAGGTTCATTTTTTTCCATTCCTGGGAACTGCATTTGCAATTATCATTCATTGAAAGAGCTACCCATACTTTGGTTCTATAGAACATTTTCTATAGACACCACCAGGTGGGGAGATGAAAAGTGGAACTTCCAAGAACTAATATCTGAGGTTCACTGAGCTGGGAAGTTTCCCTGAAGTGAGGTTGCAGGAAATAGGCTGAGAAAAAGCAAACTAAAGTACACACAGACTTGGGGGATTTAAAGCCTGGTGTAAGCATGGGCCATCTGCCTCTGTTTAATAAAGGCAAAGACTCTTTACTCCTGCCCCATCCCTTGTGGTGGCTGAGTTGATGGTTTTCTCTGTGTTTGCCCTGTAATCTTCACTTATATAAACAGACAGAGGGCCCATCTCTCCTGACTTCTTTGCTCAATTCTCCTTCATAGAGAGTAGATGTTGAGAGTTCAAGTGTAACATCCTGCCCCTTCCCGTAGAATAACTTCCAGAACAGAGGAAGGGGACATGAAGCCTTGGCACTGGCTGGGCAGAAATCTTAGTTGTCAGATGCTATTACTTTCTGCAAACTTTTATTAAACTTTCATGCTTGCTAAATATTCCACAGTATTTTTGTAACAACCTTATGAAGTAGGTGCTACTACTGCACCCATGTCAATGATGAGGAAACAATAGTTTGAAGAAAATAAGTAACTTGCCTAAAGCAACAGAAAGAACAAAGCTGAGATTCAAACTGAGGTTTGCCCAACTCCAAAATCTGTGTTATCAAGATTTGGGTGAAATTGTGCCCTTAATCCAGAATTCTTATAGTGGTCTGCAGTGCTCTGGATGCTCTGGCCTCCACTTCTCTCTCTGACCTGCTCTCTCTCCTTTCCTCATGCCATTCCAGCCACACTGACCTCCCCATTATTCTTTGAAGATGTCAGGTCCAGCCCTGCCTTAGGCCATTTTTCTAGATGTACCCTCAGCTTGCAACATGTGTACCCAAAATATCTGCTTAACTCATTCTCTCATCTCAAGTCTTCACTCATCTCTCATCTTTTCAGTGAGAGTTATTTTGACCTGTTCGATACCAAAACTGCCTACTCATCCTCCATCTACCTTATTCTACCTCAACTCTTTTCTTTTTTCCAAACACTTAAAACTTTCTTGTGTACTACATAATTTACTTACTTTCAGATTTATTGCCTGTTTCTTCCACTACATGTAAGCCCAATGAGTGTAGGGATCTTTATTCAGTACACTAATGTATCTGGAGCACTTATAGTAAGACCTGACATGTAATAAGTGCTCAGTAAATAGTTGTCAAATGGGAATGAATAGCCCTTCCTTAGATGCACGTATGCCTTTCTTCAACCTTTCTCTATTCTCTTTTTTATCATTAGGAGTTTTCACATGTCTGAATTATGTTCCACAAAAATCTTGCTAATATCTCTGAGTATGACAGAATCATACTACAGATATATATCTATACATGGGCTTCTAGTTGACCCAAATGCAATTAAATATATCTTCTGGAAGCATGTACTTAATATACTCCACCTATCGGTACTATTTTTTAAATTTTTTTCCTTTATTATTATTTTTTAATTTCACAAAAACTTTGGCACATTCATTTGATTGTTTGGACATGCTATGTCTCTAATAGTACCCTGACTTTCCACACTAGTGGTCTTCATAGAATTTCTTGGTCTTTCCCCCCTTTTAATCTATACTACAGATCACCTCCAAGTTAACCTTGAAATTTCATCTTTTCTTAATTTATTCCTAAAACCACCTATCATTTCTTTCTCTCTCCTACCTTCTCCACTCATTCAAGTATTTCATCGGGGGGGCGGGCAGGGAAAGGGAAGGGAAGGGGAAAGTCAAGGAACATATAGCAAGGACTCATGGACAAAACCAAAGGGGAAGAGCTGAGGGAGGGAAGGTGGGAGGGGGCAAGGGAAAGAGGTGGGGGGAAGGCAGAGACAAATGTATTTAAAAAGTAAATAAATTAATTAAAAAATAAAAATAAAATAAAAAAAATAAAAAAAAAAGAAATGGGCTCAGGAAACAAGTTACAGCAAAAGAAGGGCCCTTGAAGCTTAGAGGAGAGAGAGAGAAGAGAGAGATACCTGCCTTGAGAGCTAAAAGAGCGAGGGGAAGCACGGAAGCATAATCCAGAGAGAGAGCCTGCTGGGGCCTCCATCCTGAGGGCTTTTGTCTGAGGTTTAAGGGGAGGATCTCAATAGAATATTCATCAGCCGTCCAGATCTATCTCTTCAGGGTCATGGTCTCCACTGACTTGTCAATGCCAGAGCATGGTCATTAGTCATGCTCCCGATGTCAGTCATCGATTGATCTGCCTGCTTTTGCTGCTTTTCTGGGCCTGGAACTGAAACACAGCTGAGAAAAAAAAAAAAAAAAGTATTTCAATTAGAAATAGTAATATTCTATTTACAGGTAATACTTCCATTTCAATGGAAGTAAGTAACTGTTGTGATTACTATGTCCAAGGTAGAAATGTCTTGGAAATGTACTGCTTGATGAGAAAGTCAAATGTCCCTCACAAAATTATATAGTTCCCTCTTCATTCTCTTAGGATGACAAGATATTTAAACAATTAAGAGGAGAATGGTGATCCCATGAGCAAATAGCATCATCCAGGATGTTGAGATCCTCTTATGGAACATGGTAGGAAATAAATTTATACAGCTCCTTTGAAAACAGAACATTTAGACTCATATAACTGCAGTGGAAAGCTAGATTTTGTACAACCCTCTTAGAGTAGCTTGGTTTATTAAGACCTAATGAAATAATTAGCAATTACTCCCAGAACATAATATTTATACTAATGATAATAACACCTATCATTTGACTACTTTTTTTATGTGTCAGTCACTATGAAAAAGGTTCTGTATCTATCAATTTATTTAATTTTTACCTTTCTATGAAGTAGTTGCTATTGAATTCCCAGTTTCATAGATAAGAAAATTGAAGCTCAGAAATGTTAAGTAATTTGGCCAAGATGAACATATAGCAAGAAGTAAAAGGGGATTCAGAAAGAAGTGGTCTGACACGCTCTCCTCCCTCTTAATCCCAGGATTTATTGACCCCATATATTTTCTTTAAATAGCAAAGTGTTGGATAGAGAAAGAACATGAATATTTCAGCATTTCTTCTTTGAGTCATTCTATAAATATGGAAAGCCACTGCACTGGACACTGTTAACCACTCTGATCAATAGACTGATGACTGTTGGCAAAGGAAAAGGGAGGGAATGCAAAATTTTTTAGTATTGAATATGTATCATGTACTGTGCTAAGTGCTTTCCATAGTTATTTCTTTAACATGCCAGCCTTGCTCTTACCACTGTGCTTGCCACAGAATGAGTACCCTATTAAACATATGTTGAATCAAACAACCAAACTAATGTTTTAAAGTAGGGAGCATCAGATGCCATACCTGCGGGTGAGGGAGACCCAAAGAGTCCTCTTTTTCTTACTTTCCACAAATTTATAGTGACTCAACATCTCAATCAGGAGTGCCGTGAAAATATTTTCCACAAACATGAATTGATAAATGGAAAACCAATACTTAAAGATGTGAATATATTTGCCCTAGCTGGTGTAGCTCAGAGGATTAAGCACCAGCCTGTGAACCAAAGAGTTGCTGGTTTGAATTACAGTCAGGGCACATGCCTGGGTTGCAGGCCAGGTTCCCAGCAGGGGACACACAAAATGCAACCATATATTGATATTTCTCTCCCTCTTTTCCTACCTCTCTTCCTACCTCTCTTCCCCTCTCAAAAATAAATAAAGAAAATCTTTAAAAAATGTAAATATATTTTTAGACTATAGATATAACTTAAGTTTACCTGTATAAGCCAACATTAATAATGGCAAAATTGTTAGTTGATATGTAAAGTATAAGACCTTACATCCAAGATGGAGGTGTAAGTAAACATGCTTCACTTCCTTGCACAACCAAATGAATGATAACAACCAATCTAAAAACAAAGAATAACCAGAACTGCCAGAAAATCAAAATGTGTGGAAGTCCAATGGCCAAGAAGTTAAAAAAGAAGCATTCATTCAGGCTGGTAGGAGAGGCAGAGATGGGCAAGCAGGGCAGAGAAAACACATGGCAAAGTGACGGCTGGCAGACCAGGCAGGTGAAGTGGAAGCTGGCAGACCAGGTGGTCCCACAGTTGTGTGTGAGTAAACAGGGAGGAACAACTGGGGAGTGAGAGACTATGCAACCCAGAGTTCCATCTCAGGGAAAGAAAGCTTCAAAACATCTGACTCTAAAAACCTGTGAGAGTTACAGTGGTGGGAGAAACTACCAGTCTAACAATAGATTCCACTGGAGGGGCCCATGGGGTCCTAGAACATACATGAGCCCATACACCTGGGAATCAGCACCAGAAAGGTGCAATTGGCTTGTGGGAAGTGGGGGAAGTAACTGAAAGTGGGACAAGAGCATAGTTCCCTCTCTGACCTCTCCCCCACATACAGCACCGTAACTCAGTGAAATGGATTGCCCTGCCCTCATGAATACCTAAAGCTCCTCCCCTTAGAATGTAAGAGGTTCACCAAGACAAAGAAGTATGGCCCAAATGAAAGAACAGGCCAAAACTCAAAACAACAACAACAACAACAACAACAACAACAACTATGAAATGAGGAAATAGCCAACCTATCAGATGCAGAGTTCAAAACACTGGTAATCGTGATGTTAACAGAAATTATTGAGTACGGCCACAAAATAAAGGAAGAAGTGAAGGCTATACAAAGTGAAAAAATACATATATATACAGGGAACCAACAGTGAAGGAAAGGTAACCAGGACTCAGATCAACAATTTGGAAGAAGAAGAAATAAACATTCAACCAGAACAGAATGAAGAAACAAGAATTCAAAAAAATGAGGAGAAGCTTAGGAACCTCTGGGGCAACTTTAAACATTCCAACATCTGAATCACAGGGGTACCAGAAGGAGAAAAGGAAGAGCAAGAAATTGAAAACTTATTTGAAAAAAATAATGAAAGAAAACTTCCCCAACCTGGCAGAAAAAATAAACATACAAGTCCAGGAAGCTCAGGCAATCCCAAAGAAGTTGGATCCAAGGAGAAACACAGCAAGACACATCATAATTAAATTACCCAAGATTAAAGATAAGGAGAGAATCTTAAAATCAGCAAGAGAAAAGGAGAGAGATACCTACAAAGGAGTTCCCATAAGACTATCAACTGATTTCTCAAAAGAAACCTTACAGGCAAGAAGGGGCTGGAAAGAAGTTTTCAAAGTGATGAAAAGCAGGGACGTAGAGCCAAAACTGCTCTGTCCAGCAAAACTATCATTTAGAATGGAAGGGCAGCTAAAGTGCTTCCCAGACAAGGTACAGTTAAAGAAGTTCATCATCACAAAACCCTCTTTATGTGAAATGTTAAAGGGAGTTACATAAGAAAAAGATCAAAACCGTTAAGAGTAAAATGACAACAAACTCACAACTATCAATAACTGGACCTAAAAAAAAACAAAAACTAAACAAATGACTAAACAGGAACAGAATCACAGAAATGGAGATCGCATGGAGGGATATCAGTGGGAAAGGGAGCAGGGAGAATGGGGGAAAACATACAGGGAATGATACATAATTGGTAGGTACAAAATAGACAGGGGGCGGTTAAGAATAGTGTAGGAAATGGAGAAGCCATAGAACTTACATGTGTGACACATGGACATGAACTAAGAAAGGGGGAATGCTGGACAGAGGGGGATAAAAGGGAGAAAAAAAATGGGACAACTGTAATAGCATAATCAATAAAATATACTTAAAAAATGTGAAGTATAAGTGAGATCCGTGGCAGCATCCAGAGTAAATTTTTATAGATTATGTGTCAAGGTAGAGATTTCAGAGTACAGAGAAAGTGGCTGGAATGGTTCTAGGGACATGAAGAGATCAAGGGAGCCCCACTCTCAAGAGACAATCCCAGCACAGGGTCCAGACTTGGCACCACATGAACCCAAGAGCAATGGATACAAACTTGCAACAAGTTTCCACAGATAAAGCAGATTACTGATCTTTTCCTGACCAATTACTTGCAAAATGCAGCTCTTGTCTGTCTAGTAGTACAGCAGCCACAGACCCTCTCCATAAGTCCCTGTGAAACCACCCTTCACAAACACTTGGCTCACCAGCATTCATCTTTTTCACCTGCATTCATTCTTTTATTCTCCTGGCATTTGATGGTGGTGGAAGTAGAAAGAGAACAAGGAGCAACTATCTCTATTTTTAGATTGTTTCATTCCTGACTAACCTTAGGATAATAGTAAACAGCTACAAAAAGAACAACTCAGAAAATATTAAAGGTTTTGAAAATCAAATCCAGGAGACAAACTGTCTCCCTTATTTTGCAGATAAGGAAATGGGGGCTCAGACAAGGTAAGGAATTGCACGAGGTCTTAATGTGGACGACAGAGCTGGACTTCAAGCTCAGATCTCTTTGCCTGAAAAGAGTGTGTACTCCTACTTATGTAAAGAGTATAAAACAGAACACTTTCCAAAATAAGTGTTCGATTTAGAATTCAAAATAGTCTTATGGAGAGGTGGTGACAAATATCAAGCTGCAAGATTGATTTTGGACATTAAATGGCTCGAGCTCAAACAACAGAGTGGGGTGTGGAGCTTGTCGGGTGGCACCAACAGATTGTTTCAAGAACCTCATTAGAGGAAACTACTATCTATTTGTAGAGTACTGAAGGTGGAGAGGGGGAAAATCTTACTTCACACAATCTGCTATGGTGGTATAAAACTAAGTGACTATTTTGGAATTGAAGGTTTAAATTATTTGTAAAATTAATTAAGCCAGAACTAAGATTATGTACCTAACAGAAGGAAAATGTCACCAGCCAGAAACATCCCCTTCTTGGTGTTCATGACCTCCTGCAGTCAAAGGATTAATGTGAAGAGAGCAAAACCAATTATTTGCCAAGTTATAAGAGTTTTAAATATTTTATCCTCATAGGAGCCAAAGAAAACACAAAAGAAACAATAGTGCAACAATTCAAGCCCAGCTCAAAGGAGTAAACTTTTATAAAATTTTGGGTAGATTAAAATGCTTCATAAACTAAAGACTGAGAAGTTGTCATAGGATGCAGAAAGATTGGGGACATACTGGAGTTATGAAGACACAATAACTAAAGGCACCGGAGATCCCTAAATTGGATTCTGGAACAAGAAGACATTAGTGAAAAAACTGATGAAACCCAAATGAAATCTGGAGTTTAGTTAATAATAATATGCCAGTGTCAGTTTCTCAGTTTTGACAAATGCACCATGGTAATATACAATGGGGGAAGGTGAGTGAGGGATACCTGGGAACTCCCTGTAACTATTTTTACAACTTTCCTATACATATAAAATTATTGCAAAAATAAAAAGTTAATTTAAAATACCCTTTATAGCCAACTGCAATATTTTTGCAACCATCTCCCAATTCACTGTTCTCTTCCCTTATCACCATAGCAACATTCATCCTTTGACAAGTTATGATAGGGTTATGAGAAAAGAGGAAGAAGCAAGCAGGCAAATGCGACCTTGGTTCCCAGACAAGGACTTTGTCCCCAGAGAGTTACCTCAGTCTTTTTATTGTCAATACTTAGTATCTCTGGATATAGAACACCTGCCCAAGAACGAGAAGTATTCCAGTTTGTGCTGCCGATTGTCCTGGCATTTGAGGATATTGCTAAGTTCATAAGTATTATGCCTGGTTTTAAGAATCAACAACCATAAAAATCTTTATATTATGTAAATGTAAATATCCCAGAGGGTGAAAGACTGAACTTTCTAACAAAAAAGACTATGTGTAAAGTCCCTAACCATAGATGTAAAGATTTCAAAAGCTAGAAAACTGTTATGATATCCAGCTTAGAAATCAAAGCAAAAAGTAAATAAATAAATAACCGGCCACATTCTAACTCTTCAAGAGAGGTGGAAAGACAAAAAAAAACTCTCACAGTTGGGAAAAGTCCAAACACCATTTGGGAGGTTAGATGCTGTCTTCTGAGAATTCTATTATTTAACATCAGCTAGTTACTAACTAAATCCCCATGGTGTGCTAAAGAACCATGGATATATATGATTCTTTTCTCTTAAAGTGTGATTAGCAGTTTTTAAGAAAAGTGTCTATAATAAACTGCCCAACAGATATAACTTATTTGCTGAAATATATGTGATTCCCTAAAATGTGAGATAGACAAAAAACTATGATGCAAGCTGAATCCAACATAAACTGAGGAAGGTATGTAAGTTCTAATATGTGATAGACATCCAAATAGACTTGTGATTTTAAATGTAAAGTGATAAGAACATTCTGTAATTTCCTTTGTAAGATATGTCTTAATATAAATCAATGAAGAATACAATTTAAAGATTAAATTGCACACTTCTCCCCTTGCAAGCCAAATAATTGCATAAAGTAATTTAATATTACCTTTAAAATATTAAATAAATTAAATTTGTTAAAAAATAAAGACAGAAAGAAAATAAGAGGGAGAAAGGAGGAAAGAGGCGAGGGAGGAAAGCAGGGAGGGAGAGAGGCAAGAGGGAGGAAGGCAAGAACAGATCTGTTCTAAGCAGATACTTCCAGGGGCTTAATTTAATACACCAGCATTTCTTCTCCCACTCAAAATGCTTAAACAGTGTTCTTTTTCCAGGAATACTGAGCTTGGAAAACACTCCCACAGTTATATAACGCTTTCTAAGAGGGAAGAAAAATAATAGACTTGTCTAGTTGGTCCTTGTTAGATAGTAATCATTCTACTGGTGCCATTGAAAGTGCCATTATTATTTTTGGTCATAAGATGTTGGTTCCAAAGGTCTAGAGAATCTCAGCAGTCTGTGTGCTAGCCAGATAACTAGACATTCAGGCACAGCTTTGCCTTAAAGCACCTCTCTTTCTCCCTCCCCTTTATTATTGGAGATTTTTAAAGTATAAGTATAATATGTATAGTTATACATTGCTTAACGATGAGGATGCACTCTGAGAAATGCATCATTAGGCAATTTTGTCCTTATGCAACATTATAAAGTGTACTTATGTAAACCTAGATGGTCTAGCCTGCTACACACTTAGGCTATATGGTGTAGCCTATTGCTCCCAGGCTACAAACCTATACAGCATGTCACTGTACTGAATACTGTAAGCAACTGTAACACAATGGTAAGTATTTGTGTATCTAAATATATGTAAATGCAGAAAAAGTACAGGAAAAATACAGTATAAAAGATAAAAAATGGTATACTTGTATAAAGCACTTACCACAAATGGAGCTTACAGGACTGGGGGTTGCTTTAGGTGAGTCCCTACAGGAGGGGTAAGTGAAAGTGAAGGCCTAGGACATTACTGTACACTGTTGTCAACTTTATAAACACTGTGCACTTAGGGTATACTCAATTTATAAGACAACACCAGATTAAGTTGAGCACAAGAGAAAATGGTGCAACCAAAAGACATAAACATGAGATGTATGAGGATGCTGCTGGTGTAATACAGCATACTATTTTACAGCAAACTTTTTATTTTTTATAAGTAGGAAGAATACACTCTAAAATAATGATAAAAAGTAAAGTTAATACATAAACCAGTAACATAGTCATTTATTCTATTTTCAAGTACTGTAGCACAGAAGGTTTGTATACAGCAGCATCAACACAAACACATGAGTGACACACTGCACTACAACATTGTGACAACTACGAAGTCATTAGGCAATTGTAGTTTTTCAGCTTCATTATAATCTTATGGGACAACAATTATATATGTGATCAGTAGTCAACTGAAACATTATTATGAGGTATTGTGCATAACTGTGCTTATCATAACAAGTCAAACAAAAGTTAATAATATGCCCTTCCTTCTAGACATTCTTCCCTACAACCTCTGGGTAATCAATTCAATGTTAATAGGTTAGTAGATATCATTCCACGTGGTAGCTATGTTCATTCAAACATGGAAAAACATACACTCACAAATAGGTTTTGGTCACATTATTTTACAAAAATGGAATCATATTCCTCACTCTGCTACTCTGAAGTTTATTTTTTCATTTGGCAGTTATATCATGAACATTTCTCCAGGCCAGTACATACAGATCTAATTTATTTTATTTTCATCTATAACTAGGTAGTACTTCATGGTATAAATGTGTCATAATGTAATCAACCTGCTCTCTATTGGTGGACTTGGTTTCTGATTTTGTTTTTCACTATATTAATGTTACAATAAATATCTACATCTCTCTATATCTGTTTATATATTAGATAGCTTTTATGTTGGATAAAATTGTAGAGAGTTTAGATAAAACTCTAGAGAGAGATACCCCAAAATGAGATTATTGACCCACTTTCCAATCAAGGTGTAGAGGCAAGTATAACTATAAGTGTTCATTTTTCCTCTTTTAATATTTGAAACCCCTTGAGGGTCATATAGTAACATAAAAGGACAACGATCAGCAAAAACCAAAGTGAATTTATTGGCACAAACACCCTGCACATCATGGGATCAAGCAGAGTCCTCAATCGAACTTGATGGAAAGAGCTTTTCATAGAGATTTGATAAATCAGTGTGATGGTAAATTCACTAGGCTCTGCTCCATCATGGCCCATTCTCATCACCATGACAACTTCTTAAAGGGAGCAGGAAAGGAATCTCAGCAGAAATCTAGCCAGGGGGTTTGTCTTCTCCATGGAATGCTAAAATTTACCCATCATTAATTTTTCCTCTTTTGGAGAATCGAGATAACTAAATGTTTAAAAAATAGGATAAGACTGGACCCTTTATGTGAGGTGGCAGGGTGGAGGTTGCGGCAACCTTTGGAAATAGCAGTGGCTTTATGAATAATTAGTTAGGGGCAATACGAATAACAAAAGAAAAGCCATGTGATCTGTAGGGTAAAGTAGCACTCTCTGACCTCAAGAAGACTTACTAAGGAAGGGTGAGAAGGTCATTTTCTCACATTGAAGCCCATTTAAGACAATAGTCTTTATAATGAACATCAATTCCTTCATGATTATTCATGTCACACCTCAACAGAAGCTTTGGCACAAAGATGACTGTGAAAAAAGTTTAGCCCCCTATGGTCTTTCCAAATTTATATTATGAAAGTCTTAGCTGGAATCTTAGCTTAGCCACTTCTGCTCAACATAATGACAACTATTTAGACTAGAACTCAAGGGACATAGATCACATTGAGCAAGTCACATAAATTCTCTGATTTTCCAGTTCCTTTTTGCAAAATGAAGCTAATACTGCCCTCTGTTCTTTTTACTTCACTGTAGTTAATGAAATAGCATAGCTGGAAGAATGCTGAAGCCAATTTAAGGGTAGAGTTTGAGAAAATAGACTAGAGTCAGCCAGTCTCTGACTGTGGTACTTGTGGTTACCGATGGAAAATCTTCATCCCATTACTTGCCCTCTAAGCTTCAGCTTCCAAAAAGATAATAATATACCTATTGTACTTTTACCACTGACTTAAGAATGAGATGCAATTATACCTTCAAAAGTGTTAGTGCAGTGTCTGGTGCATAGTGAAATCTCAATGCATGAGAACTATTATTTGTAACATACAACTCAAAGGTGATAATTCCTTAAGGAAGCTCAAGATTTCCACTAAGGCCAATGAAGCATTTTCTTTCATTCAGTAGCTGCTTTTTTCCTCTCCTGAGCCCTCTGTTCTTGCTAAGGCCCATTTGTCCTGTCTCTGAAAAATAAATAGAGGCCTCCATGATAGAATCAAGGCTGCAGAAAAGGGATGAGAACATTAGATCCAGATTGTGCTTTGATTGGAAGCCAAGTGCTCAGGAGTCCCCAGGCACTAAGCACAGGCCACAGCGTGAACACCACATTAACTCCTGATTGCTCTGCATCTCAGAACAAACCAAGAGATCAAAGAGCAACACATAGAACCAGATGTAATCAGAGAAATTTCCTTCAATACACTCAGAGATGAAGTTGGTTTGGAGAAGTTAAGAAATAAGCAAATGTATTCCCTTGCCTTGACCTTTCACTAGCTTCCCCCAAAGTCATCTTGATTTCTACTTACTGCCCTCGAATCAGGAAGTAGAGATTATCTGTCTGAATTAGTCATTTTAGATGGAGGCCAATTTGTATTTGGCTTGGCTGGTCCTGGATGATTCTACACTAGCTCTGGGTAAAGGGTAGCTCTGTCCTTAGGTCATGGTCAAAAAATTCTCATATGAGGAAGGTTATATGGCCCTTGTAACATGGTGGTAGATTAGGGAGCTGGGAATCCCTTCTAGAATTGCACAATTTAGGGACACTACAAACAGAAATAGTTATGATCCAACATTAAGTTTTTTTTTCCTGCTTTGGAATTTCCTTCCTTAAGTTTATAAATACCAAAGTCTTATTTTCATTGTGTTTTGAAGAGCTGAGAGAAAGGCCTGCGTTCATTCTTGGCGTGAATATAACAAAGAGGGAAACATTGCAAGTTGATGAAATTAACTAACCCATGTTGCACTGAAAATGTCATTCAGAGCAAAGAGGGGTGCCATGAAGTCTACAAGACAGATTTTGGTACATCCCAGAAATTACCCAGTGAGGAGATCATGGTCTATTGAGTTTGGCTCAAGGTATTATCTTGTTGGTTTTAAACAGAAGGTTGATCTTGAAGGCTGGAGGATTCTGTGCCATCTGAGTTATGCAATCATCACAATAGTGACTTCAGCAGCTGCCAAATTTTGTTTACCATACACTATGTCAAGAATATTAATACTGAAATGAGGTAAGTGGTTAATTTTAACTCCATTTTAAAGGTGAAGATCAGAGGTTCAAGCCACTTATCTGAGCTGCTGCTATAGGTATGTGGTGATGTGGAATTCAGACCCAGGTCTGTATGTCTCCAAAAATGAGGCTTTTCACTACCTAGGCAGTACCTGGTAAGATATCAAATTCAAGAGTTTTATGTTCAGCCCTACCTTTGCCAGGGTTTCCTGTCAACAATGCAGCTAGGTTTACTGTCTTAAAACTCCAAGTAAAACATAGGAAGGAGGCGGCAATTGTGAGCTATTGACTCCTGACTGGTGTGGCTGTAGAGATACTGAGAGCAGACACTGTGTAAGGGGCAGGGGCATGGGAGGGCATGGCTGCCTATGGTGACAAGGCAGAAGACTACAAATAGGGAAGGGCAGCCAGCATGGTGGGTAGCGATGCTCCACTGCAAACAGGCAGTTCTCCTTCCCCATATCAAGACTGGAAAATGATATTTAGATTCATCTACTACTGCCACCCATCAGAATTTTCTGCAGGAATAAAACTGTTCTATATCTACAATAGCCATGTGGGGCTATTGAGCACCTGAAATGTAACTAGTATACTGGGAAACTAAATTTTAACTTAATTTAATTTTAATTAATTTTACTTAATTAAATGGCCACATGTGGCCAGTAACATATTGGAACACTGTAGGTATAGACCATCTCTATGCTGCCTAGTATGGTTTTGTCAAAACTGCAAGTCCCGGAACTAGATCCTGATTTCCATATTCACATTCCTGAGAATTGGTTTACTCTCTAGGAGAGGTTCTCCAATCACACTGTCTGGGCTTGAATCCCAGCTCCTCTATTTACCACCTGTATAACACCTTTGTGCCTTAATTTCCTCTTCTATAAATGGATATTAAAAACTTTAACTGCATCATAAGGTTGTGATGAGAATTAAATTAGTTAAGGTTTAAAAAGTATTTTACACAGTGCCCAGAATCTAGTAAAAACTGAATAGATTAGTTAGGCAGGCATGCATTAATTCAACCAACATTTGAGTCTCCACTATATGCCATATTCTGTGCTCAGTTAACTGATATAAGGATATAGAAATTAACAAGATATATTCTCTACCCTTAAGAAGTTTTGTTTTAAACCACTGCTGTATCTTTAGGATTTTGATTTATTTCACTGCCCCCAATCCAGTGAGTCTAAATAGTATGCATAAATCAGCAGTATGAATTTAAATAGTATGTATAGATTAGCAATATCTACTGTGTGTGTGTGTGTGTGTGTGTGTGTGTGAGAGAGAGAGAGAGAGAGAGAGAGGTCTAGCACAACACCTGCTACATGGTAGAAACTTGCTAAATAATAGAATTTTTCTCCTTTTGAAAGAGATTGTGTGATAAGCTTAGCTTACTGCACACTGCACTCAATGGCCAAACAAGCAGGTGGTCCCATGATAGGGTTTGCTTTCCTGCTTCTTTTCCCTCTGGCATATTTCAGAGGCTTAACAAAATTTTCATGTGTGAGGGTCTTGGGGCTAGTAGGTGCTCCCTCAAATTCAAAGTCCAGCAAGAGACTCACAATCATCATTTGTTTTGTCTAATCAAGTATAAGAGAGTTGTTTTTTCTTTCCCCCCAACATCCACTGATTTTCTTCTGAAGACCAAACACTTATTTTCCTTAGGGGATCACTCCTTCCCTGCGAAGTTCACTTCCTTCATTGGGTGATTATGACTCTGGGACTGAGCGTGTGATTTCTGATCCCCTGATCAGAGCACCACATTGCCCTTAGCTATAGTGATTGAGCATGAGTGGTATTTGGCCCAAGTTAATCCAATAAGTTTCAAATCACAACTTTTGGAGGGCTCTTTGGAAGAAAGGATATTTCTTTTCAAAGGACTTCAACTGAAAGGATATTGTCCAGAGTTGCCATTGGACTATATTCAAGTCAGCACAAAGCAATGCAGAGCTGAAACAAAAGGGATGGAGTCTTGATGGTTTCCCTTGATCTCTGGCCCAGCAGTGCCTGAAGCTCTATCACTGGACATTAGGAATGTGAGCAAACACATTCCCTTCTGTGCCTAAACCAGTTTGACTTGAGTTTCCACTTCTTGTTACCAAAGCAGGCTGTTTCCCCTGCCATTTCCTCAGTGCTAAGAAGGTTGCTCCCAGCCATTCTGTAGGAGCTGAGGCCTGACGACCTGGGCTCGGTTTCCCTCTAGAGACCTAATCATAAGAGACCAATGGCAAAGCTGCTCACAGCTCATGGCAGCAATTTTAAGGATGTCCTGTGTGGGGTTGACCCTAAGAGGGGATTCTAAAAATGGCCTTGCTTATGTAATTTATATTCTTAAAATAACTGCAGATTGAGTCTGAGAATGCCGCTGGGGCTTGTGATAGCCTAACCTGGGATGGAGAGGTCAGAGATTCTCAGTGAATGAAAAATAGGCTGACAGCAAAATAGGCTGACAACAAAATAGGCTAAGAACGAAATCATCTCTTATCCTCAGCAGAGCATAAGAATGAGTCAGAACTTCAAGTGGCCAATTAGTGACTTTGCATTTATTTAAGGGCTTCTTAAAAATACCTTTAGCAGCACAGGAGGAGCTCTGACCCACTTCTGGGTCTGGAATCAATAGACTAATGAAAGGAATCCTTAAAAATAGCTTTCCTTTCTTAAAATATACTTCCCATTGAGCAATAATCAGAAGAAAATTTTTATCTGTGCTCTGGTTCATTTTTCTATGGTTAGAAACAGAGTAGACATAAACCTTGGTGTTTCTGGGGGGTTATTGATGGATGCTGTGCACAAGGGTTCCATTCCTGAGTGGAGATTCCACCCACGTTTCCCAGCGCTCAGTGGTGGGTGGCTCCTCCTCCCTAGGTGGGGAAGGGACCATGGCCAGAGAAACTCCCAGAGATCACTTTGCCAGAGGGGTGCATCTGGCGATCACATCCTATTTCCAGCAAACTGAAACCTAAAAGAAGCAGGGTCTGAAGTGCTGAGAATGACAAGTTGAAACAGGGTTGGGGAGTTCTAAGAGTGCAGTAGTTGTCTAGATTATCCTGGAGCTGAACGGACAGGAGAGAGGGAGGAAATAAATCTTCAGAAAAGAGCAAATCCTTCTGCATGGTTGTAATTTATGGACAATGTCCTTTACTTGGGCTTAGGTATTTCCTGATTTTGACTCCCTCGGAAGGACACTGTCATAAAGACATGTCTATCTTTAAGATTGTTTCCACGCATCTTTTATGCACGACAAACTTGAGCACCGTGGCCCAATGATAAGAACAGATGTCTTATGTTGCTGCAGGCAGAGTAAAGTGGGGCTTCGGGATCACCATATGCCCTCTGAGCTCCAGGGAAAGGCCCCACATGAAGCTGTGGTGTTCAAATTTGATTGAGTGGAGAAGTAAAATGAAAGGACAGAAGTAGTGTAAACGTGCACTTTCCTTCCTACCTCATTGCCAAAGCAATAGGCCCTGTTTCTTTCTAGTTTATGAGGAAAGACCCTAAAAATTTCAGAAGCTCCAAGCTCCTTCCCAAATTCAACTCAAAGTCACTTTCATGAATGCTGTGGTTAGTGCTATTTTATAGATTTTGGAGGTTTGTCTTTCTTTCATGCCTCATGAAATGGCAGTGTACTGTGAAAATTATTTTATTACAAACAATGACCTGGATTTTTGCAATGGGGACAGAGGTGATTTTACAGTCAAGCTTTTTGAGTTCTGAGGCTAAAATAATGCCAATGGGAGGGACAAAAGAAAAATGAAAAACTTGTTTCAAGATTTCTTAACAAAAATTTTCAAAGTATGAGAAATAGAGATTAGAAGTTATTGATGGGACATGGAGTACAAAATTACTAACACATGCAATTGAACCAAATGTGCTTTCTGGGGAGCAGACAGGGTAAGGTGAGAGCTGTCCATAATGTTGTCTCATGGAAGGTGGTAAAATGATGATTGGCCCACAAGCTCAAATATTTATTCCGGAGCCTTCTCTTAATGTGAGAAAATGAAAAAAAAAAAAAAAAAAAAAACAAACCAAAGGAGAAGTTCTGAGCTATGCTGTTGTTGATAGAAGTTGTATTCATCAGTATGGAGAATAAAACTAGGAGATGATTATGATGAAATTGTACATCAATTAAGAAGCTACATTTCTTAAACCTTATTTCTTAGTCTTTGAAATGATCCTATGAAGTCCCATAGCAAAGGAAACTTGGTACCTGAACTGTTAACTTGCCCAAGACACATTTATTTACCAGGTAGTATGGCCAGGATCTGAATGCAGGTTACTATGGTAAAGGATTTGACTTGTATCTTATGGGTAGCTTTTTATGACTGAAACTCAAACTACAAGAAAGAAGTGATCTTAAAACCTCATTTGCCCTACAATTTACTGAGGTTTCTAACAAAACAAGTTCAAACCATGACCATGGAGTACTTGTTACAAAAAATTGAGGGAAAACTTATAAAGTCCTTAGTGTCCACATAGATTAAGCAAATACCTCATAAATGAACATTGTGTTCATCATCATTATTATCTCTACAACAATATTTATCATTATGATCATTAACATTATTCCCTGAATAGGACACATTTTAAAAGTTATTAATCTTAGACTTCTCTAAAGCTCACAGTAAAAGTCTAAATTAAAAATAGAAAAGCAAAGCAAGTTGTGAGTAGATCCAACTGCTTCAGAAAATTTCTGCTTAATTTAACATTAGCTAGAGAGTCACAGTCAGGATTTGAACCCAGGTCCATCTGTTTCTAGAATCTGAGAAGATTCTTCCATGTACCATTCTGCTTCACAGAGTTCTTGCTGCCCAGAAAACCTCTTCTGTTTTTCTGTTTTTCTCCATTTAGAAATCTATCACCTTACAACTTTTCTGGCTGTATCACAGGGACTTATTTCAAAATAGGGACTCTCCCCAGATCACCCTCTGATACATTTTCAATGTTTCAGATACATTGAACTACACATCTAGCCCATTGTCAACTGTGCTTTTCTAGTTCCTTATACTCTTTCACATCCCAGTTCCAGGTATTTCTCCCAGCTTGTCCCATGACACCCCAGGGCCCATAGCTCTATGTTTGAACCTTCTAGAGGACATTATCATTTGTCTTTTCTTGACTATATTCCCAACAAGACTGTGAGCTCCTTGGAAACAAAAAGCTTGTCTCATTCAACATCTAGCACAGAAGGTGGTACGTAATAGAGGTTCAATGTGTATTTTTTAAATCAATGAAAAAGTAGACTTTAAAGTTAGTTAACTATCTTTAGAGGTTCCCATATGCCTGCCATAAATGATAAAGATTATCAGAGACTCTGCTCACAAAATATAATTTAAATGCCAAGTGATGCCAGTTACAATGGTAAAAATGCATTCAAATTTCAATTAGCAGAACTTAAATGCCTTTGAGGTCCTGGAATGTACTTTCAGGGCACACACACACCACAACTCTTGGCTCACTATAAGATTTCACATGTAATTCTTGTCGTTTAGCATCCACAGGCTTGAAAATTGGCGCATGCTGAAATAAATTTCTGGGGTAAGAGAAAATCCTGACCCCCTGATATGTTCCAGCAGGGAGAGAAGGACTGCAGTTTCATTCCCTGCCAATTTTAAAATTAGGAATATTTTGGTATGATTATAAGTAAGCAAAACAAGCCTACCAGAGAATCAAATAATCCAGAAACATGAAAGCATAGATTATTGTTTTCCTTCCCTTTTCTTCTCAAGCTTTGTTTTGTTTTTGCAAAAGAAAATAAGGTCAGGTGGCAGGAAAATTACTTTGGGAAATTTAAGTTTACAGAATTGTAGTAAAAAGGGAATTTGTTCTCTATTATTTAGTCACACCATCTATGTGCATCATTCTTCTCTGGTCCCCTTAGAATTATGAACAAATTATTTGACTTTCTTTTTAAAGGTTTTATTTATTTATTTTGGAGAGAAGGAAGGGAGGGAAAAAGAGAGGGAGAGAAACATCCATGGGCTGCCTCTCACATGCCCCCAACCAGGGACCTGGCCTGCCACGCAGGCATGTGCCCTGGCTGAGAATCAACTGGCAATGTTTCGCTTTTCCAGATGACGCCCAACTCACTGAGTGACACTAGTCAGAGCATTTGATTATTTTAAGCTCTCTTTATGTTAAAAAAAAAAATCACCATGCTTGATCCCCCAAATACCTTTGCAGATTAGGTAAATTCTTTAGGAACCACCTCTTTGAAATATTCATAGTAAAATGTATACAGTGTAAAAAGAATTCCTAATTCAGAACAATAATAGAGGTGACAGCAGACTTCCTTTTAAGTTTCTGGAGTGAAAGAAAAAAGCTTAGCTTTTGTGGCATCTTTTTGTAGTAATCTGCACCAAGGGTTTTGTTATGCTAATGAAACAACTACTATTTGGGGACTCACTATATTTTCCTTTCATACATTAGCACTTTCAGAATCCAGACAAGATTAGGTTATGGCCAGACTACTTTTCCTATCACCAATTTATAAGCAAACGTACCAACATCCAGCATATGTTAGTTGAGTTAATGAGAGCAGTAAACAAAGAAATCAAGATTATTGATGAACACAATTAATATAAACTTAATTTTACTCTAAAATCTCCTTTTTTTGTTGTTTGAATGTTATTGCTAAATATAAGATGAGAATGCTTTCTCGAGTACTTCCCTTTGGTTCACAGACTTTCTGACTCACCGTTATTCGTGATCAAACACAAATTTCACAAAAGGTTTAATTGCATCTAGACTTTAATAAATGTTCTATTTGGGATCTGCAAATAAGACTATAGGAAGGTGGGGGGATCTTTTTGTTATGCAAATACAAGCTACTGGAAGCTCTTTCTGAAAGCTATTTAGCTGAGCCTTCATAAAGCAATGTTTGAATGGCCTTTTCTTTCTTTATTTCCAGGAATGTCAACCTCATTACAAGTCTGGCTATAATATCCTTATTTCATGGACATTAGTCAAGTCAGTTCCTTTAGAGATGAATTTTGGTAAAATATGCAATGATAACTTATTGTATTTTTATAAGCTGTCTCAAATAAAATTCTTTATTCAGAGGTGGAAGGTCAAGTTCTTGATAACAAAAAATTTTTGCACAAGTTTCTCCAACAGAACTTGTCCTCTCTGCAGATGACAAATGCTACATATATCTCTTCTTTTTGTGTTTCCATTCGGTGGGACACAAATTCAAGTATAATGCTGATACTTCTGTTTCCTGAATTGGTTCCAGACATTGTACTAAGCACTTTAGATGGTGCATGAACTTGATTCACCTTTATAAAAACCCTGAGTATTATTGGTAACTTCATTACCAATTCCAAGTTTGAACTGACAACCAAAGAATTAACTACCTTTTTCCAAGTCACACAGCTGTAGAATCAGAATTTGAACCAAAGTCTGTCTGATTTCAAAGGCACAATTCATATCCTTTATGCAAAATTAAGTGTTTTTGATTTTTGGCTTGAATATTTTTTTCTTTCTAGAAACAACTAAATCAATAAAACAATATGTATCTAGACATGTTTTATCCAGAGAATCATGTCTATAAGAGTAAGAAAACAATATGCAAAAAAAAGACAATAATAAGGGTAATTAAGAGGACAAAAAAAAAGAAACCCAAACAAATAATTATTTGAACTTGGGATTTAACAATAATTATGGAATATAAAGTTGATATGGGGATGTCAGAAATTTGCCTTTATCACCTAGATGCCAACTAACCTGGGAAAACTTAGGATGAAAAACTCACAACAGGCTACAATTTCTAATATTCATTATTTTTCTCACCCAATTGAAAATGTCAACATGAAATTGAAGACTTAGTTGCTCTCAATAACCCTGAATAGATAATTGAACCCCACGATGAAGTTACTCTATGATTACATCATTCCTACTGCCTATGAAGTCACCAGAGGCTATGCATATGTATGAGTAGATAAAAACGATTACCAGGTTTTATGTGATTACTTAACTGACTGCCTGAAGGCATCACCACACACACATAAGGTTTTCCTTTTTCCACAGAGTTTCTGAAGTAATCAAATGGGTTATGGCCGCCGCATGGCAAATGTGCTGTTTTAATGGCAGACAGTACAAATGACTTGATGACTCATGGGCAGCTCATTTTGTTGTGCTCTATACATAATAATGCAAGGAAAGTTGAGGCCTTAAGATTTAAGTCTAACTTTTTGCAGTCTCTCTACTGTGGGTTGATTTTCAGTGCAAAATATTCTTTAAACATTTACTGCATTTCCTATGAGGAGTTGATTGAAATGGAGATGGACTCTCCCCAATCCAAGGAAAGTCTGTATATTGGTCTTCATGGCATGAAATAATGCTCTACAAGTAAAAGGTAGAAAAGCTTCTCTATGGCAGTTGACTCCACCGTCCCCATTAAAGGCCTCACCAACTCCCCTTCTATACCACTTTGTCCTTTTCCTTTATTAAACTTGCCTCCTTACTCTGGTATACTTCCTAAAAGTGTGAAAGTGGGCCAACGTATCAGAGTGGGTGAAGAAAGGGTAGGCGTTAAATCTAAACTGAAGGAACACAACAATTACTACTTTCAAGACCTGTGCTGTGGCTCTGATGTTAACTCTCTTGGCTACCGCAGGTGACTAGTTTTAAGTTGACTTTCTTTTAAGGGGCAAGAGGTTTCTCACTGGCCTCCATTAACCATGTCCCCATCCCACTCCCCCAAAACAAGGTCTCGCCTTGTTATTTGTAAAAGTTTCATAGTAGTTAACTGTATCTCCACTGGCATATCAGAAGCTTACTATGGGCTAAAGGTTAATCTAAGCACACACATGCATTATCTCCTTCAACGATATTGCCAAACTAGTGCCAAGAATTCCAGATAAGTACAATTGAAGAAGAGGGACCCACTCTTATGGAACAAGTACAGGGGTTTATCTGGAGTCTCAGTTGTAAGACAATTAGGGATCTGAGAACCTGAGCCACTTGGTGACAGGTGGTAGCTTGAGTTATGATCTTATAGGGCAGCAATTTTCAACCTTTTTCATCTCATGGAACACATAAACTAATCACTAAAATTGTGCAGCACACCAAAAAATATACTTTTTGCTGATCTGACAAAAAAAAAATAGGTATAATTTTGATTCATTCAACCAAACTACTATAGTTGTATTGGCTGTTGTTATATGTTAATTTCTCAATCAAAGAGAAAAGAGGTCAGTACCCCTGACTAAGTAGTCATGCATTGCATGTTTTTAAAATTCTTGTGGCACACCAGTGTGTCTCTTGCAGCTCACTGGTTGAAAAAAACTATCATGGGGAAAAAGGTAAATTTCTGGCTTTCTGCTAGCCTGTTGTGCTACCTTCTTTTGTCTCCTCCTTTAGAGGATGGCACAGCAATCAGATTGATCAAATGATTATATGTCAGTTGGGGCATGTTTATGAGTGGTCAGGTCACTGTAGGCACCCTGGTATAAGTCTTCTATTTTCTTTTTCCTTGACACTGGGGTGAGTGGATTCAAGGTCTGCAATTGTTATGTCAGTTTCCTGTACCTTACAACTGACAAGAAAGTGATAAAATATCAAGAGATGAATTCTGGATAAGAAAGGGAGAGATTCTGCTTAGATACAAAGCCTAAAATATATGAGTTTCACTCTATTGAGCCCTGGCCCTTTTGTCATCAGAATGGCATTGTGATTTTAATCTGCAACTATTTCTTGTAAATTTTTCAAGAGCCACATGGGATGAAAGAATGAAAAGACAGGATTTACACTGGCTGAAATAATCCAAAACCCCACGATAATACAATCCAAGTTTCTCGTAGAAATCCCTTGCTCCTCCCCATAAATTGTTAGGTACAACTTATAAGTGAAAAATGTCAATGTCTTCCAAAATATTCTTTTGGAATCAGCTTGGGCATAAAGTTTTTATTGATGAAAGAAGCAATAAAAGAGTAACAGTCTTCTTACAAATAGTGGGCTGGAATAGTGGACTCTACTAAGAAGAGTCATTGTCACCCTAAGAAAATGAGGAAGAGGAAGAAGAACACTTATGAACAGAGCCCAGGCTGTAGTTTGTGAAATTCCCCTATGCTAGTTTAGTTTGGCATTTAGGTGACTATACCTTGCTTAGAGCACTTTCCCCAATATGTTTACACCCATTGCCCCCTGACTCAGATGTTAGTGTTCACCCTTGATCAGGACCCATCCTTACATTTTCACTTACTTTCCCTTCATTCATCAAGCTTCTCTCAACCTCTTTCTCCTACTCATTTTTTTTGCTCCAGAAAATTAAGTAAGACCCATATTTTTTGAACAGTCAAAATTGAAAGAACTCTCCATTTTCAGTTCTATAAAACTGAAAACAAACTTACTAATTTGAAACCCTGATTACAGTCATCCCCATTTATAATCAGCAGAAAGCCTCTCATTCTAAAGCCACTGTAGTTTGTAAAAATAAATATAACTGAGAAAATCAACCCAGGAGGTTATTTTGAGAAGGTGGAGATTTAATGGTAGCAGCATTTCCCAGGTAAGCCAAACTGAAGAGTTGGGCTAAGCAAAGCACTTACGTAAGATCTTATCATGTGGGAATAGCTATTTGGTTACACCTTTCAATGTATACCACATTTAGCGCCCCACTTCAATTAAAAGAAATTATGTATACAACAAATTTGATTATCCTTGTGAATAGTTGGTTTTCAGAATTCAAGTTAAATATTTATTTAATATCAATAAATATCAAGTAAAATACATTGTTCCATATTTTTCCTTTTTATCTTCCTAATGAATAAGGTGGTTTTCCAAGACCAATTCTTGCAAGTAGCTTTATTTATCATTCCAAAACATGTCTTTCTTATTGCCTGGAGAGAAAGATGATGTTTTAGTGTAACTTGATTTTATTATTTTTAGTCTTATGATTATCCTTTAATACCATCCTAAACCACCACATTTCACTTCAGTAAGAATCATCAGATGATAAAGAATAATGAAGAGAAGATTTCTCAAATAAAATAAATCATTTTCTATGTCCCTAAAAATACTATCTAAAACAAGACAGGGATTAATTAAATAAGTAAACTAATATTATTTTACTCAAGGATCTATTTCTGGATTATTTGATTATTTTTAATGCTGTTTTTCCTTCCAACTGTTTGTGCCTATTTATTTATTTATCTATCTATCTATTTATTTTTAAAGGGGGAAGGGAGGGAGAAAGAGAGGGAGAGAAACACCAATGTGAGAGAAAAACATCAATTGGTTACTTCCCTTTCATGCCCTGACCGGGGACCAAACCTACAACTCAGGCATGTGCCCTGATCAGGAATCAAACCCATGACATTTTACTTTGTAGGATGATGTCCAACCAGCTGAGCTACACAGGCCAGGGCTGTGTCCAAATTTTGGTCATATCTTTTATTACGAGTCCCTCTCTCACTAGTTGAAAAAAAATGTTTAAACCTAAAATCTTTTGAAACATACTTTTTAATATAAAATCTAATTTAATTTTCATGTCATTCCACAGCGAGTACTATTACTCCTCATTTTACATATGAGGAAAATGAGTCTAAGTCATTAAATAATTTTCTCAGGGTAACTCTGCTACTGGGATTGAGAGGCCAAACATATAACTTGACATAGGCATATCATTCGGCTCAATTTAATGATTTTGGTGCTTGTGAGCTATTTTTCAAATTATAAATAAAATATTGATTGTATGAGATGATTACATCTAGACAATATAATCTTTATTTTGAGATAAAAAATTTCACTTGGTAAAATCCTTTTAGTAAGAAACACACAAAAACATTAAAATAGGCATTAAACTTAGTTTTATTTAGTTGAAATGTTATATGAGTAACAAACATGTGATTGTTTTTCACCAAAGTGTCTATTAATAGTCAATGAATTAGATATTCCCTCATACTGTGGTCTTTTACACAATCACAGTAAACACTTTGGAGGAGAATTGAGATAATTTAGGTCTAGATTAGAAAACTTTGGTTAAGTGTGTCAGTCATTTTCATTAAAAAAAATCAATGTTATAATTTCTACTTTCATGATATGGTTTCCAGATGGCTGACTAAAATTTATTCCATCACCCTGAGGTTATTTAAGTTATTCCAAGCAGAACTGGAGGAGGTGGGGGGCAAACATGTAAGTATATGAAAGAGCTTATTTGAGTATATAAATAGTTACATGTATTGGACTCAATTGCAGAACCATGTTTTTCTAAAACAAGAGCATGCATGTTAACAAAAGTTAGATGTTAAGAGTTTTGGATGTGTTCTGGGTTTTTTTCTTTCTGTTTATCAACAATTTGAATCTAGGAAAGCCATTAACTGCTGGTTTACATTCCTAAGGAGTCCTGCTTGACATATCTGATCTTCAGCAGTAGCAAAGAGTTATGATATCTCCAAGGACATTGAATTTACATTTAACTAAGGTAAAAGATATCTTTGAAAGGATATGCATTTTAATAATAGCAATACATACTATTAAAATTATAAAAGTATTTCTATTAAAATCTGTTAATGTCTCTTTGAATACTCATGGAGAGATTTAGAAGAGTGTTATGTTTATCTAATTTATTATATTTAACACCTAAAGCAGAGATTTATATGACTGACAAAGGTAGATACTGAGTTTGTTTTAATGAGCATAACTGACAAAAGGACCCCAAAGAAATCCAAAGGAATTTATAAAAATATAAAACTCAACAAAACCTCAATGTAACAACTGAGAAGTTCCAAGTGGTTCTGATGACAGAATTCATCATTACTCTTTACCCATGTCTAATGATACTTAAATGACTAAACTGGCTTAAAGAAGAAATATTTAATTAATAAATGGCCTTTGTCTGGTCTTTGAGGGCACCCTTCCACAAATCATTACGTGCTCCTCAGCTAACTAAATTCATTTCTTTGTGTCCTAAACATGATCCCTCCTTGTGGCTAAATTGGTTATCATTCCAGCTCTCTTTTCCCTTCCTTACTTCTTCCTTCTCCATAACACTTTGTACCTCATTTAGTCCCTTGTTCTATCACTATGGCTTTGCAAATCACTTTTTCCATTTGCAGTATCTTTCCTTTGCACCATTCATGCATTTGGTTCCCTCCTTTAACATTTAACTCTGTTCTTTGAGAATTATATGAGTCTCTTCCATTCTCAGTTGCTTTATCAATGCAAGTTTTTAGCAGTGTACTAACTTGGATTTGCTCATATCTTGCCCTGAAATAAGTGCTGTTGGGTTTTTTTTCACATGCTTATGTAATATTTCCCAAAGGAGATTATAGAGCCTTCAAGAGAATGTCTTCTAAAAAGTCCATCCACCCTAAGCACCTAGAACAATGTCCACTCCATAAAAATGTGCTGAATAAAAGTGATTACTTGATTGCTTGGCCTCTTATATTTTCTGTTCCAAGGAAACCAGAACGATATAATTTGAATATCTTTTATTCCTTTAAAAAATTATAAAGTCATGACTGCCAAACTGTAACAATTTCCACATCACGGGATGATTTATTTTAAACAGATACAGAATGAATTATGGCCACAGAAGTTATGCCCCTGAAGTAAGTATGGTGATAAGCTCAAATATACCACTTAATTAAAAACAAATCAAACAGGTTGGTTAGAGTTAATGTGAAACTAGATGTTGTTTTGAGTTTACTTGTAGTTCTCAAGGAGACTAGCTCAGAAGCTTCACTTGAATATCAAAGCCTACACTAAACTCATGATAAGTTTGAAAATACAGGAAGACAGATACGGTGTAAACTTTAAATTCCTGTTACACATTTACAACTCCCACGAGTATCTACTAATAATTAGGGCATTAGAAAATACATAAATATAGGAAATGAGGTGGGGGAACGTGGAGAGAAGTCTCTAGGTAGCCTAGGATCCAAGGGTAGAGGTTGCTGGTTTGTTTTCAGTCCATCTGCGGGTCGCTGATTAGATTCAGCACGCTGGCCAGCTCCACCGTCGGCTGATTTATTGGACTAAGTGAAAGGAGCAGGGGGAGGAAGGCACCATCTGCAGCTTTTGAATTCATAGATAACTGAGAGGCAGGGATGGATGAAGATAGTGCGACAGTCATCACTTTAGGTGTTGACGCCGCCGAGTTCTTGGGGTGCCTTTGATCTCGAGGTCCCCACTCTTCCACCCAGATCCTCCAGTGAACCAAAATGGAAAGGGCTGCGCCACCAGAAACCCTTTCTGTTTCTCTGGTAGGCAAACCCAGTTCTTGGAATTGAAGGACATTCATCCTAGCTTCTGTGGGGTAGGCAAGGGCGGGGATTCCACTTAAATTAGTTGAGCTGCAGGGTCGATACACAAATCCGCTCTAAATCTTCTATTTTAATGAGAGTGGGAGTATGTAAAGTAAATTGCAGGAATCAGAGTTAACACAAGTGGGACAAATACCCTGCCCAGGCCCACAGCTCCCACGCCGCAGGTGTGATTAAGCCTGGGAAAGGGAGATAGATTCTCTACCGTGTGGGATCTCGCCGACTTTCTCTTTGTGAGACCTCTGGATTTAGCGTCTTCGCTAACAAGTCAGCACTGGTTTGTGTATTTCTCCCCCTACCCCCCAAGAACTTTTTGTCCGCGGGAGGGGGAGAGAGGGTGAGGCAGTGAGAGCTGAGGATCAAGGGGGAAATTATCCATAAAGGGGAGAGAGTGAAGAGGGTAGGAAAGCATTAAGGTCAGTGCTGAAGCTCTGAGACATTGGGGACGTCCGCGCCCTCCCTCCTCTAGCCCTCTGAAGCTACCCTTTACGCCACGGACACGGGAGAGTTAAGCCAATAAACACGTAAGCGCCGCTCCCTCCCCAATCGGCAAGATGCCTCTCCGGCTCTTGGCTGCATCGACAGCTTGCAACACTCGGCATCTTTTCTGGAGGCACCTCCTTCAGCGGCTGCAGATGGCATCCGGCTGCGGGCTCCGGGTTTGCAATTGACTCTCCCCCTTGCCCACCTCGGGTCCACGGAGGCACCTCTCCCTTCCTCTCCTCCCCTCGCGCTCCTGGGTCTGAGCCCAGCTCCGGATCGCCTGGCGAAGAAAGCAGCCACGGCGGCCGAGGCTGAGCTATAAGGCGCTCGCTCGCTCCCTGATTTGGGGGAGAAGCGCCCTCCGGGAGAGACGACCCCCAGCCGCCTCCAGTGCCGCCCATATTTTGTACCCCAAGCCGGGGACTACAGGGACTCCCCTCCCCAGGCGCCACCATGCTGGACCCTTCGTCCAGCGAAGAGGAATCGGATGAGATCGTGGAAGAGGAAAGCGGCAAGGAGGTGCTCGGCTCGGCCGCGTCCGGCGCGCGCCTCTCTCCCAGCCGCACCAGCGAGAGCTCGGGCGGCGGCGCCGGGCTTGGGGGCGGCGGTGGCGCGGGCGCCGGGGCCGGAGTTGGTGCCGGCGGCGGCGGGGGCAGCGGCGCGAGCAGCGGCGGCGGGGCCGGGGGGCTGCAGCCCAGCAGCCGCGCCGGGGGCGGCCGACCCTCCAGCCCCAGCCCGTCGGTGGTGAGTGAGAAGGAGAAAGAGGAGTTGGAGCGGTTACAGAAGGAGGAGGAGGAGAGGAAGAAGAGGCTGCAGCTCTATGTGTTCGTGATGCGCTGCATCGCCTACCCCTTCAACGCCAAGCAGCCCACCGATATGGCTCGCCGGCAGCAAAAGGTAAATGCGCCCGGGAGGCCCTGGTGGCCGCGCTGGGGTGTCGCTGGGCGGGCGGGGCGAAACAATGGGAGCTGGCGGCACAACGGGCGTGGAGGAGCAGAAGCAGGTGGAGACCGCGCCCTGCGGAAGGGGCTGCGAGGCCCTTTCTCCGCGGCCGGGGCGCGTGAGAGGGGCCTGGGACGCAGTGGCCCACGTCGGGCCTCCCTGAGGTAGCCGGAATACGACCCTGGCAGGTTCTGCTCCAGTGGCCGGGAGGCTCTGGCAGTGACTTGCAGCCTGCGGCACCCACAGGCCTTGCTTGCACAGCTCCTGGCACTTTCCAGCGGTGAGCGGCTGCACTCAGGTCCCGGCCCGCCCTCTTGGGCGTGCCCTCGCTGGGTGGGGGCACCCGGCAGGTGGGGGTGCCAGTGTGGAGCTCAGAGCGCCTCGGGCAGCGCTCAGCTCACTAGAGCTGAGAGCCACGGCCGGGTCAGGCTGGAGAAAGCACGCCCGGACGGCGAAGCTTCCAGTCACACTGCAAAGGGCATCGCCCTCCCTACGCCCGGGTCAGCTGACCACCGACCCGGGTCGCCTAAGGGTCCTGCGGCACCGCTTCCCTCTGGCCCGGGCTCTCTTCAATACCCATTTTCCTTCCTCACTGACCACAGAGCAGGGCCATCCCCTCTGGTCCTCTTGGCTGGGCCAGGCCCTCTACCTTCCTCCCAATGACCCTCCTCTCTTTCCAAGGTGACTTCGCCGCCACCTTCTGGCTTTCCGAGGCCCTCAAAGCCCTGCTACCGCTGGCTCGATAAAGTGCAGTTACAGAAACCCTTGCAATTATAAATATCAGAAGCTTTTTGTGTTTGAGGCTGAAGCGGCTTCAGGCCGCCTTTGATGTGGGGGAAAAAAAAAAAGAGCGCCTATTTCTATCAGCTGCTCTCCAGCCTGAGAAAGGAGCGGGGGGGGGGCGGGGGGGGGGGGGGGGCGGTGACTGCTGGATGTGGGGCGGTGGCGCGGGACCGCAAGGGAAGGAAGGGGTCAGGTTCTCAGGTGGAGTAAGTCAGTGAGGAAAGTCAGATCTGTTCTGTCTCCTAAGTGAATGTGCAGCGCTTGAGCTATCAGAAAAGCCAGTGAAGGCCCCACGGGCGGTGTGTGAAGCCAGTTGTAACCCCATCAAGTTTGTGAGACCAGATTCTTAAAACAGTGAATTTCTGGTTGCTGCCAGTTAAAACTGAATTTTATTTTGCTGTAGTAACGTCTGAGGTTTCCCTGCATTTATCCACCCTTCTCTTGAGTGAGCACAGATTTTTCTGTTTGTTTTGCCTATATATGTACACACACCAGCCAGCACTGATGATTTGTATCAGCTATCACAGGCTTGGGTATCAGTTTTATTAAAAATAAAACTCATTTCCTGGTTGAGAAATAGCAGGTGAGCTACAGACTCCATTCTTAAACCTCCATCAGTAGCCCCTTGCTTTTTCAGCCTGTATTTTGGACTACCATGGAGCAAAATTATAACAGTAAAAGTTTTTTGGATATTCTTTTAAGATTGGGTGCTGGGTCCACACACAGAGCCTGATATTTCAGGTTTCAGCTTGGAATTATTGTTTCTTTGTAGTAGGGGAAATTCCATCTTTAAAGTCTATCCCATTAGTAAGACCACCATCCAAAGATGTCCTAGTTCTTTGGCAATGAAAACTGTAATTTAAAGAAAAAATAAGAAACAAACTTTCCTTTATCAAAAGGCTCTAGAGCTCTGTGCTTTAAATAGATGCTTGCAGCCAGCACTAAAATGCGAGAAATCCATTCCCATAGAGACCCAGCTCTTCTAAACAACTTTCAGCCACCTGAGGAAGATTACCAGGAGGCTAAATTTTTCTGGTCTGATTGTACCGTTTTATCTGAATCTGTTCAAAGCTGTGCTTTTGATGGGCAAGTGGGATTTGTTTTTACACATGACCTTAACATCAGGGAAACCATAGGATAGACTGATAATACTAGCATTTAGTCAAACTATTTTTTAGTTATTGCAACAAAAACAACTTTTCCATTGCTATATCTTTAAGTTTTTACTGTCTTTCTGAAATAGGTTGTTTTTCTATTTTTCTCATAGAAAGCTTGGAACTTTTTCTTTAAAAAAAAAAGAACCATCATTGAAAGTAACCAAAAAGTTTGCATAATCACTGTGGTAAAATATAAAGCCAACAAATAAGATTAATGAACTAAAATTAATCTTGGAGTAATAAAAACAAATCGTGAACTAAACATGGGTCTGCAGGAGACTGGAATGGATGAACTAGAAAAAGTTGTAAAACATGATATAGAGAAAGAGCAAAGAGTGACATGGAAGGAGAGAAAGAAAACTGTCTCTGCAAAAAAGAATTGCTGAAATGGGAAAAAGAAGAGATAGTACTGTCAAATCATCTACTATGTGCCTTCAACTTATACAATGTTATATGTCAATATATCTCAATAAAGCTGGGGATAAAACACAAGATCTTATTGCATATGATACACATTATGAAACCAAATAGTCTATATTCATAATACTAGCAACCACTTTTTAAGTACCTATTATGTGCAAAGCACTTTACTTAGATCGCTTTTTAAAAATAGACTTTATTTTTAGAAGTTTTAGATTTCCTATAAAAATTGAGAAAGTAGTGCAGAAAATTCCCATCTACCCCTCCAGTTTTCACCCAGTTTTCTTCCATTATTGATATCTTACTGTAATATGGTATATCTTCTGTAATTAAAGAACCCATATTGATACATTATTATTAATTAAAATGTATAGTTTTTTCAGACTTCCTTAGTTTTTACCTAAATTCCTTTTTCTATTCTTAGGTCATTTTAAATTCTCCTAATAACCTTACCAATGTAAGAATTACTATCCTCATTTTTAGAAGAGAAAACTGAGATTGAGAGAGGTTTTGTAATTTATAAAGAGTGAGGATAGAGGCATGGGCATTCTGATTACAAATCCTATCTTTTTAATATGCCATACTGGCAAGAAATACCCTAAAGTGAAAAACAGAACCCTAACATCCTGACAACATGTCAAGTGTACTTCTTAACCAGGGTTATTTCTGTTTGAGTTGAGAGGAGCCTGCACGCCTTTCTTAGGGCACCTGTCAAATACATTGGTCCCCTCTGATCTTACAGGGCCTATGCTCCAAGGACCCCAGTAGATGCCTGAAACTATGGATAGTATCAAACCCTAGATGTGCTGTTTTTCCTTTAAATACATATTTAATGATAAAATTTAATTTATACATTAGGTACAATAAGAGATTAACAATAAATAATAATAAGGTAGAACAGTTTAACAACATACAATAATAATAGTTGTGTGAATGGATTTGGGTCATTATTTAGTAAAATAAATGTTACTTGGATACAAACACTGTGATAACATGACTGTCAATCCGACAACCTAGACGGCTACTAGGTGACTAATGGAGAGGTGGCGTACACATTGTGGATGTGCTGGACAAGGTCTGGATGATTCATGTCCTAGGAGGGGTGGACATGGGGTGGCATGGGATTTCATCATGCTCCTCTGAAAGGTGCACAATTTAAAACTTACGAGTTGTTTGTTTCTGGAATTTTCCATTTAATATTTTTGGACCATGGTTGACCACTAGTAAATGAAACTGCAGATAAGGGGGGACTACTGTAGTCAACATGGGCAAAAGGTATGTTTAGGTACTAACCTCATAAACAGTATGAAGGAGAGAGATGGCTGTTAGCTGATAAATATGAACACCAGACTGTTGTCAGTCCTTCTTTGTGGTTCAAGCTGATAAAAAAAAAAAGTAGTATTTTAGCTCAGAATACCAACTGGGAAGCATCAGAAGGTAAAGGAGTTATTGCTGAATAATTCTGATAGTTAATTATTTTGGTTTCACTTTACTGGGAAAAAGTGCTTGGGCATTCCAACAATTTTCCCAGTTAAAAGAAGAGACTTTAAACAGATTATGTAAAAGCATATTTTATCATTTACAGGTATATTTTTCTTATACTACTGTGAATATAATGTGCTTGTAATGATAATTTATGACCAAAATAAAAATTTGGCCATCACGCTGTCACAATATATGTTCTGCAGCTCATAAATGACAATTTGAAAAACAGTTCTTTGCTTTTTATTTTTCTCCTTTTGTCAGAATGGTAGAGTGAATATCTAGAAGCTGGCATGGCAAAGCTACACCATATGTTTCTAAATTATGTAGTAACGATGATGGGTGGCTACCTCATGTGAACTAACTACTTATAGATGTTACTGAGGGAATGTAAAAGCAGGCACTTGTGCAATATTTAGATTGGCATAACCAATTTTTATGAAATGTCCTGGGATTATTTGTAATGCCTGGATTACTAATGTCCAAAATGAATATCGTATGCATGTCTAGGTTTGTGTATGTGTGTGCCTGTGTGTGTGCATGTGTATATGATGAGGGAAAGGGGCAATCCTAAAATTGTGTCTATTCCATATGAACTCCCATTTCATTCAGGCAATCTTTAGACCAAATGAGTTGTAAATGCAAGCTACCCACTTCCATGTAATTCAGCTTTTATCTTGCCATGAAAATATGGCTAACATTGAGTCACTGTTAGCCATAGAAATTGTCTTTATTCATTTACTTATTTGACTTTGTTAGAGACTCAAAATCCTAAACCTTTCCTAAAATTTAAGATCTGCTGGATAACAATGTATTTATATGAGTGTGTATATTTTAAATCAATACTAGTGATTCATCCATTCATATATGTTTTGAGGTATTTGGGTTAGCTCCACCCCTCAAAATTCTTAAGGATTACTTTGTCAGTCCAATATATGATTTACATTTCAAAAATAAATATTTTAACCTTTGAAACAACTAAATGACTATTAAACAAGATTCCTTTTAAAATAATTATATGTTTATCTATTCATCAAGGAAAAAAATGCATTCTTTAAATGCTTTTTGGCATCACCACCCCACACTCTGGTGCAGTGGGCTGGAACCATTATGTACTGATGCTGGCAGAGACATTCTGAAGATGCGAAATATGGAAGATGTAATAAGAGAGGTTCTTGCCTCATTACACACTTGAAATAGCCTTGTGCTTATCCAAAACTGGACTAAAGAACAAAGAAAATTAAATATTTCACTCCAGAAGAATTGTACTGTTTAAAGTGGTAAAAGTCAAATGATTCAAAGATAGTTTCCCCTACAAAAGCAAATTTAGTACACAATAATAGGCTATACATTAAAATATAATTAGTATTTGTGGTTTGGGACCAGAGGTCTATACAACTTAATCTGGAATGATTAGGAGAGTTCTACTAACTCAGAACTAAGATTATTTATTTTTTAAAAGATTCTTTAAAATTGATTTTTAGAGAGAGGGGAAGGGATAGAGAGAGAGAAACATTGATATATGAGAGAAACATCAATTGGTTGCTTCTCACCTGCCCCTGGGGGACCTAGCCAGCAACCTAGGCATGTGCCCTGACCAGAAGTAGAACTGGTGACCTTTGTGTTTGTAGCCTGAGGCCAAACTCACTGAGCTACACCAGTCAGGGCAGAACTAAGTTTTTAATAAATGATTAGTTACTCTTTGCATCAAGCACTCTCCCAGGTTTGGTGGCTGAATCAGAAGATACCTGTGAGATATGTACCTAAATTGGGGAGTTATATTCTAGTTTGGGAGTTAACATTTGTGCATGTCAAATAAGTTGAGAATAAGAAAGTGTTTAACTGTAAGGTGATGATTACAGTACAAAAGTAATGGAGACAGAGAGTGTGTATATGTATGCACACACACAGGATTTGATTTAATAGGGAAAATCTTCATTGAGGAAGTTAGATCTTAAAGAATTTATCTGACTTGTAAGCATAAAGAAAGACAGGTATTCCAGGCTGGAAAAGAGCATGAGATAGCAGAAATATGAAAGGAGTCATTGCTTGTGGGATACTAGCAGTTCAATTATTTTTATCTCAAGTGGCAGAAACCTTACCTCAAGTGGTTAAATCAAGAAGATAATAATGGGAAGGGGACAGAGTTATCAGTGTATGTAATTGAAAAATCCAGTACAGAAGTGACTGCAGGAGTGGCTGAATCTAGGAGTTCAAATTACTTCCTCAACAGAATGAAGCAAGCTGGCTGATGATGGAAAAGGATATATATTAAAACCTGTGTTTGAGCTCAAACTCTACAGCTTGATTAAAGGTGAGTCATCTGTCTCTGGGGTTATTTGACATGTAGAGCTAGGGGATAGGGAAGCTTGACCTTGACATTCTCCAATATTCCCTCTATATAATAGTTGATCTTTTTTTTTTTTTTTGGACAATGAGGTTACTTATTACAGACTTATGATTTCACTCAAACTAGTATTTGGTATGTTTTTACATTACCAAATAAGACAGTGTCTTCAAAGAATCTGAGGTGGTTAGAAATGAAGTTGTAGTTCACTTTGTCCAACTATCTGAATTTTCAGAAAAGGAGATGAGATCATAAAAGTTTACAAGATTACAGATTACAAGAGATTGTAAACTATGCCCTGTGGGCTGAAAGTGACTCACAAATGTATTTTGTCTTTTCTACATATGTACTTTTTCAATTTATAAAGTTAGTTATTGGAATTTAAACCTATTACGGTATTTCACATTAAAAAATCTGTATTTCTGGCTACTCTTATAATCAGAAGATGTAGCAAAGCTGGGCCTAATATTTTATGCAATTACAAAAAGCAATAGAAATAAGACTACCAAGCCATCACTTAAATAATGGATTATTGACCATTTTTAACTAAAATTATGCTTGTTCTAAGAGGGATACCACAGATACACATATCTAGATAGTAGGACTATCTGGTCCCTGCCAACATCATCTCTTCTTGCCACTGCTGCACAGATATTGATGGTCTGACCTTGGCCCCTGTAAGACATCCAAAAAAGAAACTGGAATTTGGAACTCTATGTTCCTTCTTTCTGGCAACAGTTTCCATGTTAGGATCAGATTTATCATTTCTGCAGAATTGGAGGGCTTATGATCAGAATTACTTAGCTGTTTTTTCATTTGTCAGCCCAAGCATGTAATAGAATTACTTCTCTCTCATTAGCAGGTAAAGAAAGGACAATGAAGTCAGTCACTGGTTTGAAGTTTGGTCATTATTTTTGGCAGATGATGGATGGTGGAGAACAGTAGTTAAGAGCATATACTCTGAAACTTGAACACCTGGGCTTGCTTTTTGGCTGTACCCCTAACTGGCTATGTGATACGTGGACACTTACTTAACATCTATGTGACTCAGTTTACTCATCAATTAAATGGAGATAGTAGTGATATCTTCATCATTGGTACTTATGAAAATTCTGTAAAACAATACAGTTTGCATGTGGTGTTATGTGTTGTTATAGCTAAATTGGTATGTACAATGTTGTTTTATTTTTATTGATGAAAGAACATAAAAGTTAATATATATAAAGTACTGACCATAGCAAACCTTGTTTTTTTATTGCTATCATCATCGTGATTGTCATCGTTACTGACATGATAAGCAGACCTAGAAGGCAGTGGTTATGATTACAGCATTGTCTGTAAAACAGATGAGGTAGAAAGAACAATGTATCCCATTCCTCTTTTTTTGAGACACTTCACTAACTTTGCGCTCTTTGGTTCAAATCCCTGGTCAGTTTTGTGCCCAGGTGGCTATATGACCTTGGAAGTGTTATCCAATCTCTTTAAGTCATAGTTTCCCCATCTGTAAAATGGGAGAAATAATATTGAGGATTATAAGAAAAAAAGTATGGTAATTATTTAACAAGTCCTTAATATGGGGTAAATGTTCAGCAAAAGTTATAAGCAACAGTTAAAATAGTATTCTTGCTTTCTTGTCCACCAAATGCCCCCATGCTATTTTATACTACAGAATCTTTTCCCATGCTGTTCCTTGTTTTAGAATATCTTTCTCACCTTTTTCACCTGATTTGCTCTTGTTTGTCCTATAATTATCTCAGGTGTTATCTCCCTTTAGAAATCTTACCCAAAACATTATATTGAGCTGAAGGCTCCCATTAACTTCCTAATTTATGCCCATGTTACCGCCTGCACATTATATTTAAATATATTTTTGTGTGGATGCATCTCTCCTACTAGACTGCAAAGAAAGGAATCAAACTTTACTCCTTCTCGAGTCCTCATCTTCTCAAATGGTGCCTGGCACATAGTAGGTGCTTGTAAACATTCTGACTGTTTAAACTCTCCACTGATGCTTTACTTCACAAGTTTTGAGGTTCTAGGAGAAGAAGTGAAGGAGTCTTAAATACAGTCTGCCTTTATTATAGAAACACAATATATATAAAAGCTTCTCGGTGGAAAACACGAGAGGTAAATTAATTACCAAATGATTTCAAAATTATTTATGTTGTAGAAACATACCATCAATCATTTCCTAACTTAGCTTGTTTATACCAATGATCGATAAATTTCTAGATTCATTACAGTCTTCTTTTAAAAACCATAGCAATTAACGATTTTCTTGCAATGGTTGAATCACAGTTGAATTTGAATCACTATAGTGCATGTTTAAGTGGCCAACATTAAGTCAGAAAGAGCCAAGGTGAGAACAGAATTTCTATATTGGATATGTTTTCTTTAAGATGTTTTATTTGATTTAGCTCTTTCTGAAAAAAACAAAAAGAATGGGCAGTCAACAGTATTATTGTAAAAGTTAGGTGTTTAGAATATTATCAGTCTCAATGTTGCCAAAGTTATAGAATGGAACCTATAATTTCTTTATATTTAAACATAAATAAATATGCTTCTTTTTTGTAGTTTTATTCTCCTAAGGGATTTTGACATTATTTTATCTCTTATGTTAAGCTATTTTTACATTGAAAGTCTTTTTTGAGTGTAGTTAGGATACACATAAGTAATAACTATAGCACTATTGTATGTTGGATAGGGAAATAAGAATACAATGGGTATGAAATATCTATAAAAATGTAAAACCACTTAGGTACAGGTTTTTCTGATGTTTTTAACTAGTCAAAGGGAAAATTACCTTTTCTAGGTCAATTCTTCCATTTTAACAAGCAGAAAAAACAGTGAGAATTTTAAAAATAAATTAGATTATCAAGCCCCAAAGTGTTCCATGCTTCCAGCTACTATTCTAAAGTTGAGAAATGCAGAGTAAACCGATGATGTGTTCATAATGATATTGAAACTGATCATGATAATTGATAATGTATTATACAACAGCCTATGGGGGGAAAATATCAATCTGTCATGTGGTGTTTCCCAGGAGCACTCATGCGCAGTAGGAAAGTTCTGATATATGTACTTTTAAGTTAGCTAGGAAAAACCATTCCTGTATGTTCTAGGGGCACATGCTCAGTTACCAACCCTCCCGGGGCTTTAGTGCTTTCACGTAGACAATAGGGTGTTGGCAAATATGCAGAGTGGTACAGAGAATCTACTGTGCCACTTAAGAAAGCAAAGAATAAACATTGAAAAGTCTTGCAAATAATTATGCCTTCTGTTGCCCATGCAGAAAAACAGCCTTTTGGTGTGATGATAGGCATAGAGTTGTTTAAGCAAATGAGTTAAAACATATCTTGAACATCTACTTTGGCAATTTTTCTGACAAGTACAGCAACTGTTGTCTATAAGGCAGAGTGTCATAACATACTGTGTTCAAAACATTGCTTGGGGGCTCTTCCATATTCAATTTTTGTTTCTTACATATTATCAGACAACATTGTTCTGAGACACTTATATATACAAGAAACTCACTAAATCCTGTAGGCAAAATATGCAAAAACATTTTAGATAGCCTTCTTGATCTCTAAAAACCTATCAATCTGGTTGAGAAGCTGAGGTGCACCTAATTAGAACATACCTTAGATTGTAATGGAGGACATGATGAGTATCTGAATCTTAAATATTGGTGTTTTTCAGGTCTCCATGCTTGGTTCTTGTTATGGGTTGTTTGTGTCCTCCCCAAATCCATATGTCTAAATCCTAACCCCCGGAACTTCAGAATGTGACCTTATTTGGAAATATATTCTTTGTAGATGTAATTAGTTAAAGAGGAGATTTTTAGGGTGGACCCTAATCCATTATTACTGGTGTCCTTATTGAATAGGGAAATTTGGACATTGAGATGCACACAGGGAGAACACCATGTAAAAAAGAAGACAGACATTGGGGTGATGCTTCCACAAGCAAGGGACACCAAAGATTGCCAGGAAACCACCAGGAGCTAGGGGAGAGGTATGGAATATAGTCTTCCTCACAGCTCTCAGAAGGAACTAACTCTGCATGCACCTTGATCTTTTATTTCTAGGCTCCAGAACTATAAGAAAATAAATTGCTGTTATTAAAGCCACATGGTTTGTGGCACTTTGTTACAACAGCCCTTTGGTAAACCAATACAGCCTTCTTTTCATCTCTGTACAATCTCCCAAGCAACCTTACCACTAAATAATGGCTGTAGCTACTAACATTTCTACACTTTTCATTTTCAAATTACCATCTCCATTGTAGACCTCTCATAGGACCTCAAACCCATACATCTATTCATTTACATCAGTGCTGCTGAAGGTGTGATCTCAGACTGGTCCAAGTCAGTGAACACTTTGTAATGGATCTACTTGGAGGTAAGAAATTTGCATTCAAATGCAAATCAACTCACTGCTTTCTTAGAGAGAGCCTGGCTACAAAAAATTGTCAGTTGAACTGAACTGCTTAGTGATGAAGTTGATACAATTTCCAGTACTACAACTTTATCTTGGCAAGGAACAATAAAATGCAATTCACAGATGGAATAGGTCTACCTACTAGGAGGAGCATAGACATCTATGACATCTCTCCTACAAAGTCCCCAGACCACTCAACAATGGAATTTCTTACCAAGACTCCTGCCCCTTCTATTTTCAAACTCAGTGAAGACAAACTTATTGTCTTAACAGTTGTGGTGCAATTATCTAATCAAGACAGAAGTGCAAAACTCAACCTCAGATCTTTACTGTTGCCTATCCTCACTACAAAAGGGTACACATGTCCTGTTGATGTTCCTGCTGAGAAAATTTTCATCCCTTTCTCCTCTTCTTCATCTTCATCACTGGTGCCCTGCTTTGGGTCCTTATAAGTTCTTACACAGACTTTTGTGATAACCTTTCTCTCTCTGCCTCCTCTATTGCCCATATTCCTTCTAGCTTACAGAGTGATCATTTGGATGCAAAATTCCAATCATTAGCTTTCCCTGCTCAGAAGTCTTATGTAGCTTTTTATTCCATACACAGGATAAACTCTAAACTCATTTGCACAGCATAAATATCCTACCTCACCATCCAGCCTCAATTCCTGCAATTCTGCAAACACCTTCAGTTTCAGCCCATTAAAGCATTTAATGTCCTTGCACTGCTGTATACTCTTTAGTGCTTCAGTGTCTTTGCACATGCTATTTCTTCCACTTGAAAAGCCCTTCCTACCTTGTCTTCCATCACTCTTCTAGAAAGGAAATGGCACCCAGTCATTATAAACAATAGGAGTAAACAATGAGTACTAGATATTTACTCATATAATTACTGCTCCATAAATTTATGTCTTATCTCATTGAACCCTTACAGTAATTCTATAAGATAGATTACTAATCACCTGAACCCTACATATAAAAACAAAAAAATAAATAAACAAGAGGTAAAGAAGTTAAATTTGCATTGGTCATACATTTAGTAAGTGGTAGAGCTGGGTTGGGGCCCAGACAGTCTAACTCCAGCCTGCACTCTTAACCTTCTGTACTAGATTCACTGTGCCAGAGCACTGAGTACACCTTATTGCACTGTATACCTCCTTCTTTCTACTGACTCTACAGAGATAATTTCATTTAGTATTCCTGGGTGCCTGACAGATAATATATATACCTAGTATGTGCTCAAAAAATAGCTGATGCATGAATTCATGATTGCTGAACTCACGATTGCTAGAACAGTAATGAATATTCCTCGCCATTTATAGCATGTTCCCTAAGTTGATCTCATTTTTTCTTTAAAATAACCTTTTTGAGAAGATGGGGCATGAACTCTAAAAATTGTCTTTTGTAACAGGTAAAAAAAGTGAGTGAGGTCAAGAGAAGCCCCACTGGCTGGACAGAACTACAGAACTTCCACCTGAGCCTCCCAAATGCATGTTGGGCTCCCTACTGTGCAGTCAGGCTCAGATTCACACTAAATATGGCCAGACCAGTGCAGACTTTTGAAGGTCATAGTGACTCACACTTTCAGGAGATCCACCTCAGCTCTCAGCAAACATATTAAAATGTAACTCACACCTCACATCCTCTATTTTTTTATTATGGAAAATATTGGAAAGTTTTTTTTTCAAACTTTGGAAATTATTTGGCTACATAACTTGGTTAATAAATGACTGATTTTTCAGGAATCATGGTGTAATTACAGGGATCCTTGCAAATTGAAAAAAAACCAATTATTTTTAATGGCACTGATATTTTATGAGTACTAAATTTAATGATTAGTGAAGTTGACATACATTTGGAAGTCATTTAACTGGACATTTAGTAGTTTCAGTGTTCCAATTCTAGTTTTTCATTTGGGAGACGATATTTTTTTTAAAATTAAATATTTTATTGTTACTCTATTACAGTTGTCCCAATTTTCCTTCTTTGCCCTCCTCCACCCAGCCCACCCCCAGCTCCCATAGTCATTCCCCACCTTGTTGTCCATGCCCATGAGTCATTCATACATCTTCCTTGACTAGTCCCTTCCCCTTCTTTCCACCCCATCTCCCTGCCTCCACACCTCTGTTTTCTGTCAGTCTGTTCCTTGTTTCCATGCCTCTTGTTCTAGTTTGCTCATTACTTTACTTTGTTCATTAGGTTCCTTTTCTAGGTGAGATCATATAGTATTTGTCTTTCACGAACTGGCTTATTTCACTTAGCATAATATTCTCCCCCTCCATCCATGCTGTCATGAAAGGTAGGAATAGATTTTGGACTTTTTTAGGGCTCTGGAAAATTTTACATCTCTGATCAACATGCCTCTGTTGCTTAAGCCTTTAACCAGGCATAATGGAAGAAGTGGCATTTGAATTAAGCCTCAAACTGAGAAGATCAAAGAATGGGAATGCAAAATATTTTGAAGAGAATGAAGATACTTTCAAGTATTCAGAGATGAGATCACACAAACAAGCTTGTGGACCTCTGAACAAATACAATTGTATAATGTTCCAATATTGGAGATAAATGAAAACAGGTCAGTTAATGACTGTGGTTACCCTTCAACACCAGAGTAAAGGTCCTGAGTGGAAAGGGTCGAACACTTTATCTTGTAGGCAATGGAGAACAACTGAAGAATTCAGAGCAGAGCAGTGACATGACTAGTGGAGTGTTTGGAGATTGATCTAAATAAAGTATGTGGAGAGTATGGAGTAGGTAGAGTAAGAAGGAGTGTAAATTTCATCACATTGTGAAAAAGGGTCACAAATTATGCTTGAATGTTTTGTCTAGCACAGGTAATTTTTGTAGTTTTTTGGGGGGAAATTTGTGGAAAATTTCAGAAATTTAATGCCTATAAGTAAAAATGTCTTGAATTACTAATTCAAAAGCATTTCATTGGGACAATTGTTGATTATTGGTTTTGTATTATTAGAGTAATTTTAATGTATTTGTCATAATGTGTGAGGTATGAGTGTTTCTTTTCTTACAAATCTTAAAAATGCAAATCAAGGTGCTCACCCTCTAAATTATATTTAATTTCAGTGATCAATATTCTGATATCTTCCTGGGCAGGTGCAAAAACACTCCTTCATAACGTTGTGAAGAACATATTATCTCTCGGACAAAGATCGTACAACTAGACATTGTGTAGTTTCAGAAATGGTATATGTGATTCCATATCAGGTTCCAGCTGACCTCGAGGATTAAGATGGAGCTAAATATGGGCCCCAAAAGGAATGAGCCCCACAGTAAGCCCAGGTTTATATCAAGTTAACAGGAGGACAGAGGAGGGAATCTGGTTTGTGATATAGGTAAGGAGTCTGAAAAGAAAATTTCAAAGCATGCCCAACCAGACTAGAAGAGAATCTTGGACTTGACCCTACCAACCCATGAATTCACCCTAAAAAGTGACCTAGGTTTATATAAACATCCAAGGAATTGGGTACTTTTAACCTCCCTTCCCTCCTTCACTCCTTAGATAGAAAGATTTTGATATTAGTGATAAGATTCAAGAAAAGTTATTGGATCACATTTATTAGTGATCAAAGTTACTTACATGCAAAAGGAAGCATAAGATTCCCAATAGTCTCTCTGTTTTTGTACATTCTTAAGTACCATCATCTTTTCTATTTTTCATTTCTTAATAGAGATAGTAAGATTTGGATGTGGGCACTCAGGAAGAGAAAGGTTACATGTTCCAGCCCAGTCTCCCAAAGTTTTAATAGTAAGATGGATTTTCTTTTATTTTTTTCTTTAAATTATTTTATTTTTTTAATTTATAAATCATGTTTATTTTATTACAGTTGTCTCAATTTTTACCCCTTTACTCCCCTCCACCCATCTCACCCCCACACCCCTTTCCCGCAGTCAATTCTCACCTTGTTGTCCATGTCCATGGGTCATTCAGACATGTTCTTTGTCTCATCCCTTCCTCTTCTTTCCACCACTGTCCTCTTTCCCCATCTTCTCTGGTCACTTTCAGTCTGCTCCATGTTTCTGTGCCTGTGGTTTATTTTGTTCATTAATTTATCTTGTTGAATAGAGTCCACTTATAGGTGAGATCATATGGTAATTGTCTTTCATCAACTGGCTTATTTCACTTAGCTTAATATTCTCCAGTAATATTCTCATGTTGTCACAAAAGGCAGGAGTTCCATCTCTCTCTTTCTTTCTTTCATTCATTCTTTCTTTCTTTCTTTCTTAAATGTAGAATGATTTGATTTATTTTTTAAATGTCAAAGTTAATTATAAAATATTTAAAAAATTTTAGAACCATTACAAAGTCTCAGAAATTAAAACAACATGACACCAGCACAGAAATAATCAAGTAGGTCAATGAAATATAATGAACAGTCTAGAGACAAACATATATATCTGATTAATATATGTATGATTAAGTTGATATTTCAAATCAATGGGGAAAATAAGGCTTATTCAACAAATAAGGTGCATGGACCATTATTACTTGAAATAAAACAAATATAGAGCCCTATTTCACACATTATACAAGAAGTATTCAGGTGAGTTAAAAATCAATATGTAGAATCTAAGGAGTTTTAGAAGAAAATAGAACTAATATTTTTCATGACCTGAAGTAAAATATTCAACCCCAGAAAATAAATATTTTAAATATTTAAAAAATAAAAAAAATAAATAAAAATAAAAAAAATAAATATAAAGTAAATATTGACAATATGACTATGTTAAACATTTAACTATATAGTAACATACATATAAAAAAAGTTAAAGGACAAGGAATAGAATAGAAAAGTATTTGCAACACATCTAAAACATGGTTAATAGGGTTTTTTTTTGGGGGGGGGGCGGCGGTTAGGGAAATTATTCTACAAACCTTTAATCAAATAATACCAAAGAGTCATTTAAAGCTTTTTTTTAAATAATAAAAATAGGCAAGAAATATACTAAAACAGGTTTAGTTTCCACAAATAATAAAGGAACAATTAAAATAACACCATTGTCACAATCAGATTAATGAGTATTAAAAATATTGGTAATATCAAGTATTGGCAACTCTGAAAGGAACTGAGTATTCATAGAAACTTTTTTGTCATCTTAAAGCAGTCTCTTTAGAACATTTTGCAGGGCTGGTTTGGTGGAGGTGTATTCTTTTAGCCTTCTTTTGTCTGGGAAACTCCTTAATTCTCCTTCCATTTTAATGGTGAGCCTTGCTGGGTAGAGCAGTCTTGGTTGCAGGCCTTTGCTTTTCATTACCTGGAATATTTCTTGCCATTCCCTTCTGGCTTGCAGTGTTTCTGTTGAGAAGTCAGCTGCCAGCCATATCAGGGCTCCCTTATATGTTACTACCTCTTTCTCCCTTCCTGCGTTTAGGATCCCCTGTTTGTCTTTGATATTTGCCATTTTAATGATGATGTGTCTTGGAGCGGGTTTCATTCTGATCCTCTTGAATGGGACCCTCTGTGCTTCCTGGACTTGTGTGACTTTTTCTCTCCTCCAATTACGGAAGTTTTCCATTGGTACTTTTTCAAACAGGTTCTCTATGCCTTCCTCATCCTCTTCTCCTTCTGGGATCCCTATTATATGGATATTATTACGTTTCAGGTTGTCCTGCATTTCTCTCAATGCCTCTTCATTCTTTTTGAGTCTTTTTTCATTTTCTTGCTCTTTCTGGGAGCTGTTTTCTACCTTGTCCTCCAGTTCACTGATTCAGTCATCAACTTCATCTAGCCTGCTTTTAATTCCTTCTACTGTGTTGTACAAATCAGAAATTGTATTCTTCTTTTCCTCTTGTCTCTTATTGGTAGTTTCTATGTCCTTTTTCATTCTACTATATGTTGCAGTAAATTCCTCATAGTTTCCCTGTAGTTTTTTGTAATTCCCTCTGAGCTCACTGAGCTCATTGAGCTTCCTTAGAACTGTTGTTTGGAACTCAATATCTGATAGTGTACTTTCCTCTACTTCATTTAGTTCTCTTTGTGGGGATTCCTCCTTTCCCTTTGAGTGGGGCGTATTCTTTTGTCTTCCCATTATTTGTGAGATTCTTCTTTTTTGCTTCTGCTTCTTAAATTGATCTGTCTTGACTTCCTGACTTTGTGGTATGAACTTCTATGGTAGGAAACCACTGTTTTTACTTTCTGGATCTGCCTCTGATGATGTCAGATGTTGACCCTGTCTGACCTTAGGCTGTCTGTGAGACTTCCAAGAATTTACTGTTTGTGGCTGTCTTCTTAAGCTGTTAATCTATACCTTTTGCACTCAGCAGGGCATCTTTGACAGCTCAGGGTGGGGCAGAGTCCCTCCTGGGGGTGGGGTTATTGGGTCCTTTGACACTGGTGCTGCTCAGGGGGAGTGGTCTATGCCTGAGCATGATGGCTGCTGCCACATGGGGGATGAATCAGCACTGATATCCTGCCAGCTACTCTCTCAGTTCTCTCCTCAAAGCCTCCTTCCCCAGCCTCTCCTCAGTGTCTCTAGCCCACTCTTCCCCTGCCTTTGCTGGAGCCCCAGGTAAGTGGCCGCAAATAAAAATTTTGCGTTGACCCTTTAGAAGGCTCTTTGCATCTCCAGCCGCCTGTCTCTGGCAGCAGGCAAACCTACCGCTTTACGCAGCTGGCTGTTTTCTGTATACTTTTTGGACTCTGGGGCTGTGGGCTAGAGATCCCTGCTTTTGGTTTAGACTCCGCTCTTCTCAGGGGGACTCAACTGGCTGTTTCAATATATTCTGGTGCTGCTGCCCATGGGTGCCCCGCCCATCTTTTGGACTCCTTACCAGTTAGATTGTACTCTAAAGCCGATTCTTCTGTCTCTGAGGTTACAAGGCTCCTCCTTCGCTATTGTTTAGTTGTTTGTTCCAGGTGACTTCTCCACCATTTAGTTGTAATTCCAGGTTGGTCCTGGGAGATCAGTGTGACTTCTACTCACTCCTCTGCCATCTTGATTCTGGATTTTATTTTCTATTTGTCATTGCCATCTTTATAAGTGATTTTGGTTTAAGATAAGGTTCAGGTATTTCTCAGTCAGCATTACACCATCTTTAAGGCTTTAGAATACCACATTAATTACCAGAGGTCCATCACCCACTTCCTGAAAGAGGTAGCATTGCAGCTGAAGAATAGTTGTATTTGAAGATGGGGGACAGGAGAATAGGGAAAACATGAGTAGAGACACAGAGGCCATGGAAAACTAAAACAAACAGCACATACAAGGCATAAGGTTAGAAAGGTGGGTTGGAACCAGGTAGTGGTAAATGTTGACTGCTACTAGACTCTGTTAGTTGTCCTTTATTTAGGCCGTCAGCCACCTTTGAAAATGACCTGTACCCCTGAGTAGCCCCAGTGGAAATACCACTAATCTGAGCCATAGAGCCTATCAAAGATAATGTGACTATCAGAGTGATTGTCAAATTGGGTGATGGTGGAGGAGGGTGATTGGCTTTGACCTTGTATTGAAATGATATGTTTTCCCATAAAGCACTTGGAGGATTCAGAATTTCCAAATAATATTGTCAACACAAGCAAAAGGGCTTATTTGCAGAGGACACGTTTTGCTTCAACATTTTTGCATGGCCAGGTTAGAAACAACTTCTGAGCTTTGACAATGACCCCAGGTAATTTGCCAGCCTTCCTGTTCGCATGGCAATGGAGAAGTAAAAGGATTTCTCTCTACTATCTACTTTCCACAGGCAGCCTATGTACTGCTCTGTATTATGATTCAGCACTATAGACCTTCAAAATGAACAGACACTGGTTAAGATTTGTACTCGATCTAATTAATCACAAGTACCTTCCACGCCCTCCCCTGAAAGCAGCAGTTCTAAACCATTGTGAATCTGTCATTTAGTCCAAAGAGCTTTTTATATTTTTCTCTCCATTTCTATGTGCTGAGAGCTCAAAAGCTGTCTTTTAGTCAATATTCAATTAGGATTTGAGTTGGAAGGCTGTGTTGAGCCCTTACAGAGAAGTATAATGTAGCCACTTGGCCTCACCTCCCTTTGCCTGTGTGCAGAAAACAAACCATCATTTTTCACTAAAAAAGTGTAGTCCTGCCCCAATGTTTCCTTCTCCATTCACAGTAAGAACCCTGCATTTCTGTTTTGTGTACTTATCCAAATGCTTTCATATCATGCTTTCTCTAATCACTGTCCTTTGACATATTTTGTTTTTAGCTCAATCTATTACTCAGTATTATCTTTGTCATTGAGCTATGATTTCAGAAACAAAAATAATTTACTCCTAGGATTTAACAAAGGTTTTCTAAAAGTATGATGGTAAAAAAAGATGTTTAGAGAATGCATTTATTTTTTTAAAATTTCATTTAAACTAAATTTTCCTACCTACTAGAATTGCTATATATATGGGGCCACAGCAAGATGAGGCACATAACATGTTAAGTTAGATGAAAATTTATACTTGTTCTATGACCTCAGATTTATATAAGCAACACATGACATTCAAGTGATGTGGATAATCCCCAAAATTATACAGTAAATGTACTCAATATGTCCGGCTAATTGAGATGATTATAATGAAATTTTGTTTTATCTTGTACATTAAAAAAAGAAAAAAACCCTGTATATCCTATTTTTAGTGGACAGTATTTGTTACCTACCTGATAGTCACACCCTAATCCAAAACAGAAATATAGTTTTTCAGGTAATTTTTCCCCATTCCCAATTTCAGAAATGGAATGACATTAGTTCAAGCCAATCAACACATGACACTGTACTGAAAATACAGTTGGCTCAAGGGTGAGCATGTGACCTAAGTTGATTCAGCGAGAGTGAAGGGAAGGACTTGTATTTCATGCTTGGGAGAACAGCTTTACTCCTTCTCTCCTGATGGTCATACCAAGGAAGCATGTGCCATCACTGCCACTGGCAGCCATCTTAGAATCATGAGGAGACTCAATTTTGGCTGAAGCTGAGGTTGAAGATAGTGATATAATTGAGATTTGGAAATTACTTGAGTTTGGTGACATTATCGAGCCACAACAATCGAGCCAGACCTGTAGTTCACCTTTCATCTAGACTTCCAATAATGTAGTAGAGCTTTCTTTACCTATATTCAAAATTAGTCTACCTCATGCTCTTCACAATAAGAATTCTGGAACTTAACTAAGTAATTTATTTTGCATATTAAGATTCAGGGTTAAGTAGAAGTAAAATCCTATTTACAATGTAAGAAACAAAAACAGAATTACTTCTTTCTAACTATAATTTGGCCAAAATAGTTTGTTGATTAGATATAAATCATGTTTTAGTACAAGATAATCTTTTATTAGAACTAAAAGGATAAAGTGAATTCAATGAAATATTCTTTCTCACTGTTTTCTCACCGTATATTATCTACAGAAAAATATTTTAAGTATTTTTTGGTAAACAATATAAAACATGTTTATTTCAGAAAAATCAAGTAATATGGAAACATAAAGTATTGTAGAATTAAAAGTAATACCTAAATTCCACCACTCAAAGACATTTACTCTACACATAAAATATATTTATATTATTTTCATGGATATTTATAGAGAGAGAAATAGAGAGAGAGATTACATGGACTTATATAAAAGTAATAATTCTATAAATATTGTTTTACAAACTGTTTTATGCACAGAAAGAAGTTTTTTTTCATATCAGTAATTATAAAAAAATACAAGCCTTTTAAATAGCCTGTAGTGATCCAGTGTTTGGATGCACTGCAATTTAATCAGTTGTCTTTTGATTTCTGTTTCTTACCACTGTATGTATCCTATAATGAACATCTTTGTGTACATATCTTAGTACACAAATACTAATGTATATGTCCTTAAATACAGAAGGTATGTCCATTTAAAATTGTGTTCCCAATTTCCACAGCATTGCTCAATAGTCACACTCCCACTAGTGGAGCATGAGACTGGTTCCACATATTAAATCTAGACAAAATTTTTTTCCAACTCTGCCTACCTGTTAGATGACTTTAAAATTTTGTATTGCATTTCCTTTTTACATGTGTATTATCTCTTTTGATTTCTTTTTTACAAACTTCTTGTTACTTCCCATCCATTTTTTCTCTTTTTAAGAGTAGTTTCTATTTTAATTGTATTAACATTTGGTCATATCTGTACAATTTATATTCTGTCATTTGTTGTTGGACCTTTTTTCTGCTTATTTGTTATGTTGTTGGCATATTTATGTTTACCTGAACAAAAATTTTTAAGGTAGTGTAATCTATCCACTTTCCCCCTTTCTGGCTTCTGGGTTTCATGTAATGAAATACCTTTTGCACCCAAATATTATAAAACTGTTTATACATACTTCTATTTCTTTTATGATTTTGCTTTTATCTTTATATTTTTGATTTATCTGAAATTTATAATAGTAAAATGAACACAGTATGAAAGCAACTTACTTTTCTCTCCAACAACTGGCCAGTTGTCCCAGCATCATAGATTAAATAACCTATTTGCTACTCCAGTTATGTTAAATGTATCCTTATCAAATATGCTAAATTCTTATTAATATTTGGTTTTAATTTTTAAGTTCTGGGTAGAAAGCCATTGACCTAACTTTCCTTACTGCTCCAAAACTATTATTATTTCATTACTGTGTTTTATGATGTTTTAGGATATTTTAAGAAAAGTTTTTATATTACCTGTCTTCAGAATATCTCTGACTCTTCTTGCATTTTTTATTCTTTGGGATAAATTTTTTTTAATGATTCTGTCAGTTTTAAATTAAAGACCATTTAGATTTTGATTGAAATTCTATTGAATCTATGGATTAACATAGGGAAAGCTAACATCTTTATGACACTTAAGACTAATCCTGAGAACTAAGAATATCTCTGTATTAATTCAAATACTTTTATGTGTGTCAGTTATTTTTGTAATTTTCAACATATATGCCCTAAATATTTATAGTTAAGCTTATTTCTATATAAACTATAATGTTTATTACATGGGTACCCTTAACTGATTCCCTGTATTAACATTAACCAAACTCAACATGCTCTTTGCAAAGCACTGGTACTCAGGGATAATGAGCCACTCTCTAATACACCTGTGCACTTCTCTCCATATCAGCAGAGATGTATGCTTATCAAATAAGTGTGCTTCCCAAACCCGTTTAATTTATGTTCAGCAGATATTGTAATTCCATAATTTAATTAAATATTATATAATTTAATAAGACATGATTGTGAAAGCAAGAATTGTGTTTATGTTAAGCAAATTAATTGCTTTGAGAAGAGTCAATTACAACTAAATAATGTCTTATTTTGTAGCTTGGCAAAACTAAAGTAAAATTTATGTGTAAAAATCATAAAATTTTAAAAATTCTTTGGTCAGATTGCTTTGCAATTTCTTTAAATGTTTACTGCTCTTTAACAAAATTAAAATGGAAAATCATATACCTTGTATTATGTGTCTTAATAAGGCTGTAGAACTTCAATCAGTGAATCTCTATATAAAGACAAGGTTGTAACCCTACATCAAAAAATCCACAATGAGTAATTATAAATTTTAAGTAAAATTAGATATTTATTACCTTATATGTTAAGATTCCCTACTGCTGGGAATTTATCTGAAGAAACCCGCAATGCTAATTAGAGAAAATATAAGTACCCCTATGTTCATTGCAGTGTTATTGATAATAGCCAAGACTTGGAAACAGCCCCAGTGTCCATCAGTAGACGAGTGGATAAAACCACGATAGTAGAGATTTTTGAAGATGGTGGAGGAGTAAGTAGAAGCTACACTAACCTCCTCCCAGGGCCAATCTGGAACTGCAACTAAATTGTAGAGAAATCATCCTGAATAACCAATCTGAAAAATAGCTGCAGAGAAGCCTTATAATCAAGGACAGACAGGAGAAACAACTTCACCACAACAAGATTGGTAGGGAGTGCAGAGGAGGCTTGAGAGGTCTGGCTAGGCTCCCATGGGTGGCAGCTGTAGTTCCAGAGGGAGACCTCAGCAGCTGGGGGATTCCCCCTGAGAAGTGGGATCTATACCACAAGCTGGATTCCATAGCCTACAGCACCATAGCCAGAAAGGAACCCAGATAACATCCAGCTGTGAAAAACAGCAGGGTTTCTATCTGCCAGGGAGAGATGGCCGGAGATGCAGAGAGCCTCTTAAAGGACGAATCCACAGATATTCCTTTGCAGCCACTTACCCTGAGCCTCCAGCAAAGGGAGGACTGAGTGGACTAGAGACACTTGAGGAGAGCCTGGGGTTGGTGCCTCTGGGGAGAGAACTGAAGAAACAGCCAATAGTATCCCTGTGCTAAGTCATCCCCCATACTGCAGGAGACATCTTTCTCAGGCAGAGCACTCCCCTCCAAGTAGCATCAGGCCGAGGGGAAGCAATAACATCGCCCAGAGGAATTGCTCTGCCCTACACTGTGGCACTTAAGCTGGGCTACTGATCACAGATTGATTAGTTTAACAAACTGATCAGTCTAGCAACTGATTGGTTTAATAACTAAGGCATAAAACACAAAGAAGCAGCCAAATTGGGAAGACAAAGAAACAGACTCAAAATAAAAGTACAAGAAAAATCTCCAGAACTAGATGAAATAGAGGCAAGCAATTTATCAGAGAGTTTAGAGTAATGATTATATGGATACTCAACAGCATGAAAAAAGACATAGAAACCATAAAAAATAACCAGTCAAAAATAAAGAATGCAATATCTGAAATAAATAATACAATGGAAGGAATAAACAGTAAGTTAGATGAAGCAGTGGATCACATCAGTGATTTGGAAGACAAGGTAGGGAAAAACACCCAGGCAGAGCAGCAAAAAAAATAATAATAATAATTTTTAAAAAGAGGAGAGTTTAAGAAACATTTTGGACAACATGAAGGATGACAACATTTGCATTATGAGACTACCAGAAGGAGAAGAGAGTGAGAAGGGGATCAAGAACCTACTTGAAGAATGACTGAAAACTTCCCTAATCCAGTGAAGGAAAAAGACACTCAAATCCAGGAAGCTCAGAGAGTCCCAAAGAAGTTGGACCCAAAGAGGGCTATGCTGAGACACATCATAATTAAAATACAAGGTAAAGACAAGGAGATAATCTTAAAAACCACAAGAGAAAAATAGGGAGTTATGTACAAGGGGGCACCAATTAGATTGCTATCTGATTGCTCAACAGAAATATTTCAGACCAGAAAGGAGTGGAGTGATATATTTAAAGAGATGAAAAGCAAGGACCTACAACCAAGGCTACTTTACACAGCAGAGCCTCATTTAAAACTGAAGGAGAAATAAAGAGCTTCCCAGACAAGAAAAAAGCTGAAATAGTTTGTTAACACCAGACTAGTACTTCAACAAATATTAAACGTCTTGCTTTAAGAAGAAGAAGAAGAAAAAAGGGAAAGAAAAGAAACACAGAAAAACAGTCTAACAATAAAGTGGCACTATATGTGTATCCATTAATAATCACTTTAAATGTAAATAGCTTAAATGCTCCAACCAAAAGACACAGGATAGCTGAATGGATAAGAAAACAAGATTTATATATATGCTGCCTAAAAGATACACACAGACTAAACATAAAGGGATGGAAAAAGATATTTCATAAAAATGGAAAGGAAAAAATGCTGTGGTAGCAGTACTCATATCCAACAAAATAAACTTTAAAACCAAGACTATCGTAAGAGACAAAGGACACTACCTAATGATAAAGGTAGCAATCCAACAAGAGGGTATACCCTAATAAACATTTATGCACCCAACATAGCAGCACCTAAATATGTAATACAAATCATGATAGACAGAAAGGAAGAGATCAACAGAGATACAGCCATAGCGGAATATTTTAACAGCCCATTGAGTTGAATGGATAGATCTTTCAGGCAGAAAATCAACAAGGAGACAGCAGCCTTAAAATGATACACTAGATCACATGGATTTAATTGATACCTTCAGAGCATCTCACCCCAAAGTAGCAGAATATACATATTTTTTCAAGTGCACATGGAATATTTTTCTAGGATAGACCACATGTTAGGACACATAAAAAGTCTCAATAAATTTAAGATTGAAATCACATCAAGCATCTTCTCTGACCACAATGCTATGAAACTAGAAATCAATCACAAGAACACTGAAAAACAGAAAAAGACATGGAAGCTAAATAACCTGTTATTAAGCAATGAATTGGTCAACAATGAAATTACAGAGGAAATAAAAAGATACCTTGAAACAAGTGAAAATGAGGACACAACATTCCAAAATCTGTGGGACACTGGGAAAACAATCCTAAGAAGGAAATTCATAGCATTACTGGCCTACCTCACAAACAAGAAAAAGCTCAAATAAGTAATCAAAATTTACACTTAAAGAACAACAAACAGAGCCTGAAGTGAGAAGGAAGGACCTAATAAAGATCAGGGCAGAAATAAATGAAATAGAGTCTAAAAAAACAATTAAAAAAATCAATAAACCCGAGCTGGTTCTTTGAAAAGATAAACAAGATTCACAAACCTCTAACCAGACTCATCAAGGAAAAAAGAGAGAGGACACAAATAAATAAAATCAGAAATGAAAGAGGAGAAATAACAACTGACACTAAAGAAATGCAAAGGATTGTAAGAAAATATTATAAATAACTTTAAGGCAACAAACTGGACAACCTAGACAAAATGGCTAAATTCCTAGAAACATACAATCTTCCAAAACATCAGGGAGAATCAGAGAATCTGAATAGACAGATTATACCTACTGATATTGAAACAGTAAAAACTTCCAACAAACAAAAGCCATGGATTAGATGGTTTCACATGTGAATTTTACCAAACATTCCAAGAACTAACTTCTTCTTCTTAAACTATCTCATAAACTTCAAGAGGAGGGAAGGCTCCCAGACTCATTTTATGAGGCCAGTGTTATGTTAATTCCAAAACCAGATAAAGACACTACAAAAAAAGAAAATTGTAGTCAAGTATACCTGATAGATGCTCAAATCCTCAACAAAATATTAACAAATCAAATACAGCAATGCATCAAAAAGATGACATACATCATGATCAAGTAGAATTTATTTTGAGAGTGCAAAGTTGGCACAACATTTGGAAATTTATGAATGTGATTCACCACATAAACAAAATGAAGGACAAAGAACCACATGATCACATCAATAGATGCAGAAAGAGCATTTGATAAAATCCAGCAAGCATTTATGATAAAAACTCTCAGCAAAGTGGGATTAGAGGGAACATACCTAAACACAAGAAAGGCCATGTATGACAAACCCACTGCTAGCGTCGTACTCAATGGACAAAATCTACAAGTGTTCTCTTTAAGATTGGAAAAAAGACAGGGATGTTCGCTTTCACCTCTCTTATTCAACATAGTAGTGGAACTGCTAGCCACAGCAATTAGATAAGAAGAAGAAATAAAAGGCATCCAAATTGGAAAGGAAATAGTAAAACTGTCATTTTTTGCATACAACATGATACTATACATAGAGATCCCCAAAGGTTCTACCAAGAAACTACTACAACTGATAAATGAATTCAGCAAAGTAGCGAGATACAAAATTAATATTCAGAGATCAGTTGCATTTTTATATGTCAATAATAAACTAACAGAAAGGGAAATTAAGAAAACAACCCCATTCACAATTGCTACCAAAAAAAAAAAAGTACCTAGGAATAAACCTAACCAAGGATGTAAAAGACCCATACTCAGAAAATTATAAGACACTAAAGAGAGAAATTGAAGAATATACAAATAAGTGGAATCACATACTGTGTTCAGGGATAAGAAGAATTAACAACATTAAAATGTCCATACTACCAAAAGCAATCTACAGATTCAGTTCAGTTGCTATCAAATTCCAATGACATATTTCACAGAAGTAGAACAAATATTTCAGAAATTTATATGGAATCCCAAAAGGCTCCAGATAGCAAAAGTGGCCCTGAAAAAGAACAACGTTGGGGGAATCGTATTTCCTATATCTAACTATGCTATAAGGCCACAGTAATCAAAACAGCTACGGTACTGGCATAAAAATACACACAAGTCAATGGAACAGAATAGACTAGAAATAAACCCACACTTTATAGTCAATTAATATTCACTAGAAGAAACAAGCACATACAAAGGGCTAAAGATAGTTTATTTAATAAATGGTGTTGGGAAAATTGGACAGATACATGCAGAAAATGAAACTAGGTGAATTAAAAAATGGGCAAAGGAGCTGAATAAACACTTCTCAAAAAAAGGACATCCAGATGGCCAATAGACATATGAAAAGATGCTCAAAATCACTAATCATCAGAGAAATGCAAATTAAAACCACAATGGGATAGCATCTCACATCTGTCAGAATGGCCATCATCAATAAATCAGCAAAAAACAAGTGCTAGCAGGGATGTGGAGAAAGGGGAACCCTATTGCACTGTTAGTGGTAATGCAGACTGGTGCAGCCACTGTGGAAAGCAGTATGGTGATACCTTAAAAAAGCAGAAATGGATCTGCATTTTGACTCAGTGATCCCACTTCTGGTAATATATCTGAAGGAACCCAAAACACTAATTTGAAAGACTGTAAGCACCCCTGTGTTCATTGCAGCCTTATTTACAACTGCCAAGATATGGAAGCAGCCCAAGTGTGCATCAGTAAATAAGTGAATAAAACAACTATGGGAAATTTACAGAATGGAACACTACTTGGCTGTAAAAAAAAAAAAAGAATATTTTACACTTTACAACAGTATGGATGGACCTTAAGAACATTATGCTAAGTGAAATAAACCAGTCAGAGAAAATACCATATGATTTCAAATACCATATGATTTTCCTCACATGTGGAATCTGAAGCACAAACTAAATAACAAGGAGAATAGGGACACTCATAGATAGAAGGCTGGCTGACAGCTCTGGGGTAAGGTGGTTGGGGGTTGGAGGGATAGAGCAAAAAAAAGTACCCATTTGTGATTTAAAGTGTTGTGATTACAGTGGGGGAGGGAAGTGGACAGAGGTAGAAGAGGGTATAAGAGGGGTAAATGGTAATGGGAGAAATACAGTGAAAATACAAAAATATGATTCTCTACTTCAACTAAGTTTTAAACAGCCTACAATAATTGCAGTGAAGGGATTCTACAGTGGTTTATATTTTTTGGAATGTACAAAACATACATTTAAAACATATTTTTGCTTGTCATTCTAAATAGTTGAAAGGTATTTTTAGTGTTTCTTTTTTTAAGTATATTTTATTGATTTTGCTATTACAGTTGTCCCATTTTTTTCTTCCTCTTTATCCCCCTCCACCCAGCATTCCCCCTTTCTTAGTTCATGTCCATGAGTCATACATATAAATTATTTGGCTTCTCCATTTCCTATACTATTCTTAACCTTCCCCTGCCTATTTTGTACCTACTATTTATGCTTCTTATTCCCTGTACCTTTTCCCCCTTCTCCTTCCTCCCTCTCCCCACTGATAACCCTCAATGTGATCTCCATTTCTGTGATTCTGTTCCTGTTCTAGTTGTTTGCTTAGTTTGTTCTTGTTTTTATTTTTTTATTTTTTTAAAATTTTTGTATACATCTTTATTTTTAATTTATTTACTTTTTAAATACATTTGTCTCTGCTTCACCCCCACCTCTTTCCCTTGCCCCCTCCCACCGTCCCTCCCTCAGCTCTTCCCCTTTGGTTTTGTCCATGAGTCCTTGCTATATGTTCCTTGACTTTCCCCTTCCCTTCCCTTTCCCTACCCCCCCCCCCCTTCTCTCTTGTCTCTGTTGATTTCTTTTCCTTTCAGTGTTGCTGGTCATATTTTCCTTGCATCTTTGCATTGTTGGTTAGGTTCCGCTTATAGGTGAGATCATATGGTATTTGTCTTTCGCCCCCTGGCTTATTTCACTTAGCATGATGCTCTCCAGTTCCATCCATGCTGTTGCAAAGTTTAGTACTTCTTTTTTTCTTTCTGCTGTGTAGTACTCCATTGTGTATATGTACCATAATTTTTTGATCCAATCATCTACTAATGGGCATTTAGGTTGCTTCCAAGACTTGGCTATTGTAAATTGTGCTGCTATGAACATTGGGGTGCATAGGTTCTTTTGTATTGGCCTTTTGGTGTGCTCAGGGTATAGTCCCAGCAGGGGAATCGCTGGATCCAAAGGCAGTTCCATTTTCAGCTTTCTGAGGAAATTCCACACTGCTTTCCATAGTGGCAGTACCAGTCTGCATTCCCACCAACAGTGTACTAGGGTTCCCTTTTCTCCACAGCCTCGCCAGCACCTGTTGTTTGTGGATCTGTTTATGATGGCCATTCTGACCGGTGTGAGGTGGTACCTCATGGTGGTTTTGATCTGCATTTCTCTGATGGCTAGTGATGCTGAGCATCCTTTCAAATGCCTCTGGGCCCTCTGTATCTCCTCCTTAGAAAAGCATCTGCCCAGGTCCTTTGCCCATTTTTTGATTGGATCGTTTGTCTTCTTGGAGTAGAGTCGAGTGAGTTCTTTATATATCTTGGAGATCAAACCTCTATCTGATGTATCATTAGCAAATATATTTTCCCATATGGTTGGCTCCCTTTTCATTTTGCTGATGTTTTCTTTTGCTGTGCAGAAGCTTCTTATTTTGATGAGGTCCCACTTGTTTATTCTTTCCTTTATGTCCCTTGCTTTAGGAGACATATCAGTGAAAAAATTGCTGCGTGGGATATCTGATAGTTTCCTGCCAACGTTCTCCTCTAGGACTTTGATGGTGTTGCGACTTATATTTAAGTCTTTTATCCATCTTGAGTTTATTTTTGTGTATGGTGTCAGCTGATGATCCAATTTCAATTTTTTGCATGTAGCCATCCAGCTCTCCCAACACCATTTGTGGAAGAGGCTGTTATTGCTCCATTTTATGCTTCTGCCCCCTTTGTCGAATATTAGATGTCCATAGAGACCTGGGCTTATTTCTGGGCTTTCTATTCTGTTCCACTGGTCTATGGGTCTGTTCTTGTGCCAGTACCAGATTGTTTTGAGTATGGTGGCTTTGTAGTAGAGTTTGATGTCCGGTATTGTGATCCCTCCTCCTTTATGTTTCTTTCTCAAAATTGCTGTGGCTATTCGGGGTCGTTTATGGTTCCATATAAATTTTTGAAATGTCTGTTCTATTTCTGTGAAATACATCATTGGTATCTTAATAGGGATTGCGTTGAATCTATAAATTGCTTTGGGTAGTATGGACATTTTGAGGATATTAATTCTTCCAATCCATGAGCACAGTATATGCTTCCATTTATTTGTGTCTTCCTTAATTTCTTTTTTCAATGTTGTATAGTTTTCTGCATACAGGTCTTTTGTGTCTTTGGTTAAATTTATCCCAAGGTACTTTATCTTTTTTCGTGCTATATTGAATGGTATTTTTTTTTTTCTGATTTCTTCTCTTGCATTGCTGGTGTACAAAAACGCCTTTGATTTCTGTTCTTGTTTTTGTTTTTTTATATTCAGTTGTTGATAGTTATGAGGTTTTTTTAGTCATTTTATTGTTCACAGTTTTGATCTTTTTCTTAGATAAGGCCCTTTAACATTTCATATAATAAGAGCTTGGTGATGATGAGCTCCTTTAACTTTATCTGGGAAGCACTTTATCTGCCTTTCCATTCTAAATGATAGCTTTGCTGGATAGAGTAATCTAGATTGTAGATCCTTGCTTTTCATGATTTTGAATACTTCTTTCCAGCCCCTATTTGCCTGTAAGGTTTCTTTTGAGAAATCAGCTGATAGGTTTATGGGAATTCCTTTGTAGGTAACTGTTTCCTTTTCTCTTGGCTGCTTTTAAGATTCTCTTATTATCTTTAATCTTGGATAATTTAATTATGATGTGTCTTGCTGTGTTTCTCCTTGGATCCAACTTCTTTGGGACCCTTTGAGCTTCCTGAACTTCCTGGAAGTCTATTTCCTTTGTCAGATTGGGTAAGTTCTCCTTCATTATTTTTTCAAATACGTTTTCCATTTCTTGCTCTTCCTCTTGTCCTTCTGGCACCCCTATGATTTGGATGTTGGAATGTTTATAGTTGTCCCAGAGATTCCTAAACTTCTTATTTTTTGAATTCCTGTTCCTTCATTCTGTTTCTGGTTGAATGTTTATTTCTTCCTACTGTTCCAAATTGTCGATTTAAGTCTTGGTTTCCTTCCCTTCCCTGTTGGTTCCCTGTATATTTTTCTTTATTTCACTTTGCATATCCTTCACTTCTTCCTCTATTATGCATCTGTACTCAATCCTTTCTGTGAGCATCCTGATTACCAGTGTTTTGAACTCTGTATCTGATAGGTTGGCTATCTCCTCATTGCTGAGTTCTTTTTTGGGAGTTTTGATCTGTTCTTTCATTTGGGCCATATTTCTTTGTTTCAGTGCATCTGTTACATTGTGAGGGGTGGAGTCTTAGGTATTCACCAGGGCAGGGCAGCTCACATTGCTGCGTATGTGGGGAAGGGGCGAGAGGGGGAACAATGCTGCTTAATTGGCTCTTGGCCAGCTTTCAGTCACTTCCCCACTATCCACAAGCAAATTAGGCCCTTCTGGTGCTGATTCCTGGGTGGGTGGGTTTGTGTACATTCTAGGACCATATGGGTCTCTCCAACAAACACTCCTGTGAGACTGGGAGTTTCTCTGACTGCTGCAAACCCCACAGGGTTTTATAGCCAGAGGTTTTGAGGCTATAGTTTCCCACACTGGTTGCAAGGTCTGTCTCACTACCCCGTTGTTTTTCCAGGTTAATCTGCATGTGATGTGGGACCAACTGGTCCACCAGCCCCTGCCTCACCTGCCTGGTCCTCTGCCTTGCCACGCATCCTCTCCACCCTAGCTGCCTGTCTCCCCCTCTCTTACTAGTCTGGATGAATATTTCTTCTCTAAGATCTTGGTAGTTGGACTTCCATACAGTTCAATTTTCTGGCAGTTCTGGTTGTATTTTGTTTTTTAAATTTGTTGTTTTCCTTCTTTTGATTGGATGAGGAGCCAAAGTGTATCTACCTATGCCTCCAGCTTGGCCAGAAGCTCCCATTTTTAGTGTTTCTTGATACTGAATTATTTCAAATTAAGATAATTATTTTGTTTTTCTTCCTACTTGTTTCCCTTTTCTTCTAATTTCATTGGCTAACATTGACTTCTCTATTACTATTATACATGACAAGATAAAATGGTTTTTACATTTTGGGTACATAAACTTTGTAAAACTTAAAATCAAGATGATTAATTTTACTATCAGTGTTATAGTTTTCTTTGAAGATAATTGGAACTTATATCTAGTAAAAATTAAGTATTCCCTGAGAAAGGGAAATCCAATTTCCATGATGAGATCTGTGTTTATTTTGAATAGGGATCATTCTGAATAGCTTACACTAGAATAAAAGATTGAGTCAATATTTTTGTATTAAATATTTCCATGTTTTAATCTTTAAAATATGAATGTATAAAATATAAGGGACAATAAACTTTTAAAAAGCCAAAGAAACTAACACTTCATCCCTATTTAAATTTCACTATTATTTGTCTTTCTACTTAAGATTTTATCATACATTGACAAGGAACTATTTCCAGGCTCAGGGTAAGAGCTTTCTATTGCGAAGAAGATAAGGAACACCATTTTACTTATGACTGCACAATTCTAGCCAATCAAAAGATATGTCATTGTTTGCAAGCTAGACTTTTCCCAACCTGGTCATATTTCTCATCCATATCTGTGTAGAAAAGCAACATATAAACTCCTAAGATATGAGTTAATATTTTTCTTATTTGTCTCCATATTCCTTGATAGTTGAAAACACACAAAACTTTTAGGTATTTCCTCCAATCTTCTTTGTCATTAATGAGTATTCTCCCTCAGAAAGGTATGATTTGAAGCTTAAAATTACACTCTTTATATTAGAGGCTCTACAATAAAATTTCCTGCACACACAAAAAAATGGTTCTCTCTGTCACCAGATACATAGAGAGCCTGCTATGATCTTCACAGGACAAAACAATGAAGGAAATGTACAGAATGGAACTTATTGTTTTAACATGGTGATTGAGTGATTTTATTCTATAAATTCCAACCACATAGATTCTATCTCCAACTTACAAAATTAAAGAAGCATAGAACTCGTGGATTGCAGTTTTTGATAAGCGAGAACTTCTAAAACTTTCTGAGCTACAATTTCTGTAGTTTTGTTCATTCCAAATAAATTTGTTTTTTAACAAATGGTCTTGAAAATACTGAGGTACATGCTAATGGAACAGCAGTATGTTGAGTATAAAATGCTCAACCTTTCTCTTTACTCATTTTGTCATATATACATTTTAAATGCTACCTCACAGCATCACTGTATCCTTGACTATAGGCCAAAGTACTGAAAACAATTTGATTATGATGGAATCCATTCTGAATTGACCTGGTAGAATTGTATTTTATTTTCTGGAGGTTCTTTATTCTTTTTATTCTGCCTACAGAAAAAGGTGATAAAAGTGGCAGTGATCACTGTGATGTTTCCCTGTTTGTTCTGCTGTTCATTTGGGAATTCAGTTCATTCCATTTGTGCAAGATTAATATGTCAAGTACAAGATAAAGCATTTAAATCACTGCTCAGGCAGACTTCCTAGGGCTTGCAGCTCATTTACATATCATTGGAGAATTGGGGAAAAGATGTGAGAAGATAATATCGATCTGGTTTCTTTTAAATCCTTTTAAAAATAAAAGAATAACTGAGTATCAAAAATATTAGTAACATAGCTCTGGTCTGAACTATTTTATATTTTTAGTTGTTTACTTATTTTGTTTGATGCTATGAAGACATGTAGATAAGTAACTAAAATGCGAAATGTTGAGTGAAAAATGCCTCAGGAAAGAGACAAAGAAAGACGGTTTATGGCTTTGTGAGAGTTCCCAGCGGAGGTGACTTCTAATCTGTGTCCTGAAACACGCTGAAATTCCAAAAAAATTGGAAAGTATGATTAACTTAGACAAAGCCATAAAGGTAGAGAAGTGCGGGGCATTTTTGGAGAACTGGGGCAGTATAGTTTGGCTGGAATATGAGATATGCTTCAGTAAATTCAAAGTAAAATGCGGCTAACTGAGGTCAAATCATGGTGACCCTGAAAACTCAGTGAATTTAGACTTATATATTTAATGAGGGATGAGTTGCCAAATATTTTAAAATAAGGGTAAACTGTTTATGAGAGTTAATCTTGGTAAGCCTCTAGCATATGAGAGAAGAGGAAAGATTAGGGCAAAAATGGGTCAGGTTAAGGAGAAAATGTTAATCTCGTGATGGGGCCATTATGAATTGAACTTGACTCCTGGCAGTGGAAAAAGAAAGAAGGGATGGGAAAGTCACCGAATGGTTGTCGGTGGGGTTTTATAACTTGAAGTGGTGGGGCAGGAACATTTTATCATATCAAAAAGGAAAGAAGTTATCAGCAAAGTTATTAAAGACTACTAGAGTCCTGTCAAAAGGACTAAGGAGCCTACTAGAATAGACTCTGGCCAGCAATGGGCCATATGAGTGTTAGTAAGGGTAATAACTGAAATGGTTTGAACCTAGTAAATGTCTTCAAATTCATAAGATTGTAAGAACACGAAGAAAAAATACTTATCATATTGATTGGTCACTTTTGGAAGATGCTAGAACACCAATATATTTTTAAATCTGATAAGTGAAGGTAAAGAAGTATTTAGCCTGTCTTTCTCTATGACTATACCTTAAGGGAACCAGAGGAGAGAAAGTTTTTCTTACAGAGCTTTTCAAATAACACATTGCAACTCCTGATTACTTAATGGGACTTGGCAATGACTCTAAGTACTGAAAAAATTAAAAAAAAAATAACTAGACATTAATGTTTCTCCTGATAGAAGCACAACACATTGCCTATAAAGCAGTCTTGCCAGAAATTTGAACTTGACCCTAACCAGTCATCTACATTTAACTCTCAAAGTCCAGGAAGTACAAGTGAGATAGAAACATGCTCCATGTCAGCTGGGGATGAAATCAGGAAAGTTCAGCTGTCAGAAACTCTTCAGAATAAAACATCAGATCTCTTCAGTCACAGCAACAAAATCAGAGGAAGAGATAGATGAAAGAAAGAGAAAAGGGGAAGAAAGGAAGAGGAAGAAATTTTGATAAATTAAAAAAAATTTAAGAGGCATATCAACCAATTACATCAATACTTTAGGACAGCAGAGATGAAATGGAGTTTGTAATTTAAATTCTCACAATCTACTCTTGATAATTATAACGATAATAATAATAGTCATGAAAATTGTTAATGCTGATGGAATCAATATTAATGTGGATGTAATCAAGCACTTTTCTTATTTTTTCTCACAAATACATGTTAAGCCAACATATTGAATGCTTACTTACTATGGGCCTTATAACTTAAAGTTAAATGTATAACTTTACTTGATCCCCAGAATGATTGTAGGAGATATGCATTAATTATCTCCTTTTTAGAGGTAATGGATTTGAGTCTCTAAAAGTTTACTTGAATGATCACATATCTGTCAAGTTGCAGTTTCTATATGAAGCACTACGTTTCTGACTGCTCAACATCTGGACACTTCTATTTGGGGAAAATATCAGAAGTGTGAGTCCTGGGATATGGGGCTCAGTCTTCTACAGCAGAATCTCAGACCAGACTTCTGACAGGGTCTAAAAATCTAACCTTAGATTGACCAATCTGATGGTCATTTCTTTCTGCAATGACAATTGTGAAACAGTTGGAAGCAAAGGAACAGGATACACTTAGAATGTATTACACCCACAAGTGATAGCATCCTGCATCCAGTGGGAATAAAGGTTTCAGAGTTAAAACTAGACCATCTGAGATGGTGAGTGTCCATGACTGTTTCCAAGGATGACCTGGCTCTTTTCTCAGGAGCCTCGCTTTGGTTCATGCATGTTTTTCAAACCCATTCTGTCTTACTGAAGACCCTGAGGCCTACCCAATATTTTCCCAGTAAGTTCTTTTTTGGCTTAAGTTCATCAGAATTAGGTTCTCTTGCTTTCAGTCAAGAACCCTGATTAGCTTAGCCCTGGTTTGACCACAGGTTGGTTTGAGACTGAGCTTGTGAGTTTGTCACATAATTCAATAAGACAAACAGAGAGCAGTCACCTCTTTTTTCTAGTTTATATATTATACTAAGAATCTACTTTTTAATTTGCATTAGTATGTTGAATAATCTACCCCTTGAGATTTTTAAGTCTCTAGTTTTAGTCTTTTAATTTAGTTCAAAAGCTATGGTAACTATGGACCCTTATGACTTCCTTAAATTTGTACATACGTCTCAATTATTTGTGATTCTCCTCAACTTTGGGTTTTCTGTGTCCTTGGCTTTGACAGCAATCATTAGGGAGTGGGGGGCGGGGGTGTTGCTCCTTAGTACAGTGAAAAAGAAAAGGCAGAAAGAACAGGGGAATCCTCCCATAACTAAACATGAAAAAAAAATCTGAAATAATCCACAAGAACAGGCAATATGTCAAAAGGGGATGTTATCAATCTGAATGAGATTTTCCTTTGGTTGCACCTATCAGCCTGAATTCTTGTTCTCAGCAAGAGGGTTTTGCTGTATTATATTTCCCCTTTCATTACAGTTTTGTCAAGTTTAAGACTGTGTTGTTTGTCAGCCTGATGTGTTTTAAACCTGATGGACCAAAGTTGTGTTAATGGATGACATTTGTACCTGTTAACTTTATCAGAAGAGATCTAACAATAACACTGTGGTTTGGCCCTGTGCGCCCTCCCTCCTTTCCTAGATAGCAGAGGTAGAGGCTCAGTGAAAAACACTTTAAAAGAACATAGCAACAACTCCTATATATTCACTCCTATATATAAACTGTCTACATTCACCTGTGGATATTGCAATCCCAATTCAGGTTTTAGATTTTTATATAGTTGCCAGGACCTAAATTTGGGGGTGAGAAAGGAAAATACCTACAAACACCAAAGGTAATATCTTACTTTAAAGGAAAAGAATATTAATATTTTTATATTCTTAAGCTCTGAAAGAGAATTTTAATTGCCTTATAGCATCCATTTGCCTCTTCTTTCTAATAAAGGGGCTGGAGATTAAATATAGACATATCCCTACCTCTCTCTTGTAGCTGGATATTGCACTGGACTAAGCTCTGGTCAGTGGATGAAAGCACAGGTGACTGAGTGATTTCCAGGATGTGTCATTCAAAGAGGGGCCCCTCCCTTCCTCCTCCCCCCTCCTTCCTGCTGTTTGGAAACCAGAACTGGTAGCTGCAACCATTTTGGAACATAAGGCAGTTTTGTTTTGAAAATGGTGGAGCAACAAAATAGAGTAACTGGGGCCCAGATGTGGTTCAGTCCAACTCTGTACTGCTTTCCTCCAGCTGTAGTCTGCATGTGTATGTACACAAGTACACACACACACACAACTGCTATACTGTTGATATCACTATTATTTGGGGGCATTTTATAATTCAATTGTATTTCTGTTAGAAGTACAAACATGAGATATTGACTATCTGTAACATGGAAACCTTAGATATGTCTGTTTCATGATCATGAGTCTTCATTTTTTATTAATTTACTAATAATGGACAATAGAGTGGGCAGTACTAAAAGAATAAGGAAATAATGTAGACTTAATTTATTTCTGTTTCATAGTGATTATTAACAATCACTGAAATGATTATTTTCACATACTTGTAAGATGAATTTACTTTAACTTTAAACTGCATCATTTGTCTCATGGGAAAGATCATTTTGATAGAATTACCTGGTAATGTTTTTTCAGTTCAGGAAAAAAAACTCGGAAATGAATTATCCAATGGAACATAGATGGAAAACCATTTCATTATAGCAGAGCCTGACAGTGACACTAAATTAAACATTTAGGTAATAGTGACATTAATCGTCATCTTTACTTTAAACACATTTGTCATGGGGTTTACAAAATGCCATGCCTTCCAGTGGCCAGGACGAGTATGAATTCTCAACCAGGTTCATTGGGTATAGGTCAAAAGAACTTTAAAGTTAACTTTGGTTAAGCAGTGTGATATGTTTGCATTGCACAAATATGTATGTCCAAATGAAGGGGAGTATAAAATTTCTATCATAATTTTAATCCAAAGCTGTTTATTTAGTGAGATGGAGGCAATGCATGATTATTGGAGGCTATGGGGCATGAAGTCTAGATTCCTGACTAGCTGAAACTTTTTGTTTTTGACTTTGGGAAAGGCATCTCTCTTCTCTAAACCATGGCTTCCTTCCCTGTGAAATGAGGCTAATATCTGCCTTGGTAGAATTTTTATAGGAAATCAATTAAATGAGGTAATCTAGGCAATGTACCTATTGTACTGCTAGGCGCATCACTGACATGCAATAAAAAGCACTTATGATCATTGTTAATATGATGATAGTGATTAAATAGATGATTGAGGTAATCATGCAGAAAATTAAATGCACAGTCTTGCAAAATTAAAAACAAGATTATCTTGATTGGCTGTATATTGGACAGATTTATTTAAAAAAATTCTCACTCCATAGTGGTTAAGAGTGCAGATTCTGGCACCAGACTACCTGGATTCTATTGCCATCTATACCACTTATGAGTTGTGTGACTGGGCAAGTGACTTGACCTCCCTGTGTCTCAGATTTTTCATCTGAAAAATAGGCATGATAGTACTGACTTCATTGGGTCCTAGTGAAAATTATTGGAGCTTTACTGTCTTATAAACACTGCCTTGGCACTGCTCAGTGCTATATTAATGGGAGCTCTTGTTATTGCCAAGTAGACATGTGAACACTGTGCCCTTCTGACCCATGATGAACAAAATCCATGTAGATTTTATTATCTTCTGTATAAACTATCCCAAATACTTTGATGTATTTCAAATAAGAGTATCTGTTTCTTGGGCGTGGTTTATGTTTTCAGTTTTAATCTGAGGATAAAAGATGTTTAATTTTACATTCATGGCTAAAGTCCATGAATATGAGAACTGTCATAGAGACATTTTCAGCTTGTGAACAATGGCTTTCACTTACAGGAAATAAATCATTTTAAAACCTTAATTTGTAGGCACAGAGAATCATAAGGCAGAGGGAAATAATATATTGATGTATTTGGGAGAGAACATTGTAGTTAGCAGACATAGTTTCAAAGTTCCTTCTTATGGAAGTCCTAGTATTACAAGGGGATGACATATGACCTTAGGCTTTTCTATCTTACATTCTTTTGAGATGAATTATTTTATGTCACGGAGAAACCCAAGTGCCAACATGAGTACCTGAGAAAAGAGTTTCTCCATCTTCAGTAAAATACTTGTGAGACAAACTTATATGGTGTTTAAATGCACCACATGTCTCTGCACATGTCACTCTGAGGAATAAACGATGACCATCTCAGCTAGTGACTTTCTTTTTGTTTGTTTTGGACTGAAAGTTTTTTCTTCTTTTACTCACTCACTAGTTAATAAGATATTTTTCCCGACATTTTGCGTGCTGGTTGGTGCCCAACAATGAATTTAGATGAGACTCAGAGGAGATATTTGCTGGCAATAAAGGCTATTAAAGAATAGAATGTGTTACTGGGACAAATTTATGAATCTCATTTATTGCTTGGAGATGGGGAATGGAACCAATGAGGTTCCTTTTGCTCAACAGTGAATGGACATGGGATAAATGAATGCCAAAACTGCCTGGTTCTTGGAGACACCAAGATTATTAGCACTGCAAAACAGGGTTTCAACTAACAGATTCAATTGTGATTCCCTGACTTCATCAGTATATCACAAAGGACTGACATTAATCCAGAAAATTAGATATACAGACAAGAATGTGCATCAGCTGGTACCTAGACTTCTCCAAATATCTTAGAAAAAATTGCCAGTCCTTAATTTTGCCTTTTTAAGTATTTCCTATGAGCCAGTTCTCTTGGTCAAGATATCAAGAGTTTATATTAAAGTATAAAAATTTTATATAAAAGGTATTACTTCACTTCCTCAGCTTTGGTTTACTGACCAATTCTAGTGAGCTAGGCTATTAACTATGCTAATTATTTGTTTTTAATCTGTACATGTGAGCACTACACACTCCTAGGCACACACACAATTCACACACACACACACAAACATACAATATTTTGTTTTCTGGGAAAGAGTCTTCAAAAATAGATAGATGACTAATAGGGAAATTAAGTTTTCACTTATATGATTAAAAATATCTTGGTGATCTGGCTGTCATGTTAAACCATGCAGTTCAGAGCTATAATTGTCTTATTAAATATTGTGGAAAATCATTATTGTACACTGTCTCATCTCTTTGAATTCAATGCCATTTAATAATATTATATTAGATTTATGTATCTTTCCCACAAAGAACTCAATGTTTCATAGACAATTTCATTTTATTCCCAAATATCTTATGAGTTAGAGATGATGGGTGGTTATTATTCCCATTAAATTGGATGGAAAATTTAAAGCTGAGAAAGGTTAAATAAAAACTTGTGAGGCTCACACTATAAGCTAAGGGCAATAGAAATGAGGGTAATTAATTTTCTGTAGTTTACGAAGCAATCCATGTGCATTATCTAACTTAATCTTTATTAGTGACCTAGTCAGGACTTACTCAACACATCCTACTCATTTGCTTCAACTCATCATGTATCATACTGAGCCCATGATTCCCCTAAACATATCTTTAGCTCCTTCTCACTTTCTTAATTTCAGACCTAGTCCCTAATGTTCCCTATAGGTAAAACTTAGCTCTTCTCCAAGGCATCCAGGCCCTTCATGGTCAACTACCCACCCCTACCCGCTGATCCCTTCTAGTCACCCAAGCTAGAAATCTCACAGGTTATACCTGAATGCATATCCCTTGCATCTCATGTGTAATCAGTTACCAAGTCATTCATGTTTAGCTCCTAAAGTTTCAGGTATCTTTCTTCCTCCTAGCTTCTCCTCAGCTAAGAACCTAGTTCATGCTTTGGATTTGTTTTTGCCATCCTTGTTTCTCTCTTTGTTTCAAAATCCTTCAGTCTCTGCTCTTCAACCCATTTTTACATTCACTGCCACATTCACCTCTCCATGTAAACCATACAGTTTTCCCTACAGGTAAGACTTAGCTCCTCTCCAAGGCATTCAGACCCTTCATGGTCAACCGCCCATCCCCACCCCCTGCTCCCTTCTCACTACTTCTTGTCTTATATTTTGGACTCCAGTACCATGAATCTACCATAGCCCTTTCACACTTGCATTGGTGCTTCTTGTTTCCTGGCCTTTGCTAATACTCTCTGCTTACAAGACCCCAGCCATTCCATCCCCCTGAAATACCACCTCTTTAAGCAAAGCTTTCTGAGACAGATGTCAAGGGTCATCTGTCCCCGCAACTGAATTAGCATCTCTCATGTGGGTTGCCATAAGCCTCTGAGTGTAGATCTGTTGTTGAATATGCCAGTTAATTACAATTATATGCCTATTTTTCCACCTATACTAGAATATGAGTTACTCCAGGGAAGGGGCATTATCTTACTTTTGTATTTAGAAGGCCCACCCAGTGCTTGGTGCAAAGCAGGTGTTTAAAAGTATTAGAGATGAGAGGCATCCCACTTTATATATTAGACATCTGATGTCTAGGTTTCTCAAGTGGCTTATTCATTAGTTTTAGGGTAAGGTTTGTGCCAGGACCCAGGGATAAACAGTTCCTGCTACATCCAAGGTGATAATTATTATTAATGAACACTACTATGTCCCAGGTACTTTTCTGAGTACATGTTAATAAATGTTAACACATTTAATTCTCTTAATAGCAGTGTGGAATAAATTTTATTATTATTCCCAGAGAGGTTAAGCAATTTTCATAACAATCACATAGTTAGAAATTAGGAAAGCCCGGATTTGAGTACAGAGTCTGTGCTCTTAATTCTTTTGAAAATCCAAAGAATATAAACCTTCTGCCCCCAAAACACTCTGATGCACACTCTATTAGGCACATAGTTATACATTTCATAGACTCCCTAAGGACCATATGAGAGAATCTCTTGTTTGACAACCCTAGCTAAACAACCCTAATGTTTTTCCTGCTTCAGGAGCCTCTGAAAGCTCTTTGACCTTCAATGTATTGCATGGTTTATACTCATCCCCCTGGATTCCTCACTTTGACTTTTAAATCTATATTCTAAACACCAACTGTTTTCCCTCCGTAACATTTTAAATTGTGTGTCCTACATCTGCCCAACCAGGAACACATTTTTGAGGCATCTACAAACCTCATCATTGCATTACCTGTTTGTTAGCGAGGACAGTAGTACACAGGGCCAAGGAAACCAGCCCCTGGGCTGTTCTCCAGCTACCCCTCAAGTACCATGGTTTTTCAAGTCTGCATAGATGCTGGGACTCAGAATTTGCTGCTTGGTGATATATTTAAGGAGCATGTGGATTTCTCACATGTATCAGAAAGTGACATCTGCTTTCCTAAAAGCTAGTTCTTCAGGTAAAGCCAGTCCTCTCTGTCAACTTTAGCATATCCATTTTGGAGGCTGCTTCACTAATGCTTAATTAATCCATCTTTAGTTACAGAAGAAGGAAATTCTGCATTTGTTGAGGGCTCACTATGTGACAGGGCATTGACTTCCATGCATTATGTTAGTGGTCACAATTTCCCTGCATTTTACAGATGATGAAACTGAAACCCAGAGGGGTTAAGTCTTTTGCCCCAAGTCAACTCAGTTAATAAGTGGTAAAACAGAGATTTAAATCTTTATTTCATTATTTAACTTTATTTTTAATTGAATTTAATTGTGTGACATTGGTTAATAAAATTATATAGATTTCAGGTGTACAGTTCTATAACACATCATCTATATATTTTGGTGTGTGTTCACCACCACAAGTCTCCTTCCATCTGTATTTGACAAAGTTCATACTTCTTGGCTCTATAATAGCTTGCTCTGTGGTCTTCTCATGTTAATAAATATTTATTACTTGGTTATATCCTCATATACTGGCATTGAGTCACTAGATAATTCACTGTGGAACATGATATAGGGCAGCTCAAAAGATAAAAAAGCAACAAGTATAAAGAGGTTGGAATATTGAGTAGCCCCAGCCATGAGTCAGGGTCTATTACACATCACTTCTGGAGGATATGTCTGGCACAAAAAGCTGCTGGATTGGGTCCACATGCCTGGGCCCTGATTAGCATTCAAGAGGCTTTGACCATGTAACTGGAAGAAACTGGCTACGGTTTCCTCAGCTCCCCTTTTAGGCTGATTTTCAGAACAGGGCTGTTATCAGTGCCCTGGCTGAGGGCTGATGCTGTGGTTTTCCCCATTCACCTTCTGCTGTGAGGCCATGGGGAGTACAGGGTGTTGTGCTCTGTGTGGGCTGGGGAAATGACATGTGTAAGATAAAAGCACTGTAACTTCACTGTCAGATGTGAGTTTTCATCTCAGCTCAGTCACGTACAAGATGTGTGATCTTGGGCAAGTTACTGAACTTCACTGAGCTTCCATTTCTCCATGTATAAAATAAGAATTATGATACCATCTTAACAAAGGTTATGATAAGGATTAGATGTATATAAATTTCTCAGCACATAGGATGTGATAGAAGATACTACTATTAATATTATTATTACTGTTGTATTACCTGAAAGAGGAGTTTAAGTGTCTTTAAAATACTAAGAAATGGTATAAGGCTTCCCCTTGCACAGCAACAAGTTACCTACAAAAATATTTAAAGAGTTCAGGCTGAGCAATCAAGTGTCCACAGTGGCATAAAGGTGGGCAGAGAAATTGATTACTGTAGACTGCCCAGCATGGATAAATGTGTCCCTCATTCCTTCTTGTATCAAAAGAAGCTTCCAGGGTTTATCTCAAAACCTAAATCTTACTAGTTTAAAGTTCTTCAGAAGCTTCTCCAGAGCCTCAGGGTCAAACTCTGACTCCTGGATGTGGCAAACGATACTTTTTTTATTATCCAAATCCAGCTTCTCTGGTTTTGTTCCCAAATGTACCTTTTACTTCAGCCCCGTTGGTAAACCCATAGCTCCATATATGCACAGTGTTCTCATCTTTATGCCTTTGCATATGTTCTTCCCTTTGACTAGAATACCCTTGTTACAATATATGTATACACAACCACACACATATATGGGGGCTAACTCCAGCTCCACCTTGAAAATTCTGCTCATGTATTACCTCTTTAAAAGAATTCTCCCTAAATCTACATTCTGGCTAGCTAAAGGACCTTCCTTTTGGGGTCCCTTTGAATCCAGTGCCTACCTTTCTCCTCACTTTATTTTTAAAACAAATTTTTTGATTGTTTATGCTATTGCAGTTGTCCCAATTGTTCCCCCTTGGCCCTCTCTACCCAGTCCCTGCTTCCCATAGTTAATCCCCACCTTGTTGTCCATGGGTGATGCATATATGTTCTTTGTCTAATCCCTTCACCTTCTTCCAACCTATCCCAACCTCCGCCCTCCCCTCCATCAGACTGTTCCTTGTTTCTGCGCCTCTGATTCTATTTTGCTCATTAGTTTATTCTGTTCCTTAGATTCCAGTTATAAGTGAGATCATATGTTATTTGCCTTTCATTGCCTGGCTTATTTCACTTAGCATAATAGTCTCTAGTTCCATCCATGCTGTTGCAAAAAGTAAGATTTCGTTCTTTTTTTACTGCTGTGTAGTATTCCATTGTGTACATGTACCACACATCTACTGATGGGAACTTAGGCTGCTTCCAAATCTTGGCTATTATAAATAACACTACTATGAACATAGGGGTGCATATGTGAGTATTTTTTTGAGTTGGTGTTTCAAGATTCTTTGGATATATTCCCAGAAGCGATATCTCCAGGTCAAAAGGCAGTTCCACTTTTAGTTTTTTTAGGAAATTCCATGTTGTTTTCCAAAGTGGTAGCACCAGTCTGCATTCCCACCAACAGCGCATTGGTGCCTTATTTTGATTGCCTGCATCTGCCACCAGACCATGCACTCTTGGCACATAAGGCAGTGTCACCATTGCCTCAGTTTCTGGCATATAATAGACTCAATAACTATTTGAATAAAAGAAAGGGAGAAAGAAAAAATAAAGAAAAAATGATATATGAAAAACATAGCTTAGTTTTTTGTTTGTTTATTTGGGTCTGAATTAGCCTGATAATTTAGTAAGTTCCTGGAGAAGGAAAATCCTGATTTACCTTTGAATCCCATGTATTTAGTCCAGTTATTCTCAAACTTGGATACACATTGGATTAACTCAAGAGTTGTAAAATATCCAGAAACCCAGGCCTCAGTACATCTGTTACTCTCCCCGGGTGGTTCCAATGTGTATCCAGGGTTAAGAAACACTAGATCAACCAGGAGGTGCTCAATAAATATACAGTGATTGAGTCATTCAATCATATCTCACCTGGGCAATGTGTCTTAACACATTGTGGATAAATAAGAACAAGAGAAGAATAGAGAGGGGAGAAAGGGAAAGAGAAGGGTACCATCAGCTTTTGAGTGGGTCACATAAGTTTGACTCCCCCCACCCCAGGAATACAAAATGTTTTCAAAAATAATTTCATGTAAACAGTTTCAGTTTCTTCTTTCTCTTTCATTTCTAATTCTGTTGGTCATTGTCAAGTCTAGGTTTGGTATAGGGAAGCTTAATTTCCCTGAAATGTTACGAGTACATCGTGATAAACATTCACAGTAAATAGGATGATGCATGACAGTTCCTTCTGTCAAGACTACATGGCTCAATTTTGCCCCTTCAGTGACTTCCTGTGTCCTCTTTGTGGTCCATGCAGCTGCTCTCTCTCACGATAAGACAGCTAATACAGGCCTGCATAATTCATGATTACAAGGTATATATAAGCATGATGATGGAGAAAAGTGATGTTTCATTTACATGGCCCCATATTTTCTTATAAAGAGCCAAGCACAAACAAATCACAGACTCAAAATTAAAGAGTCACAATAAGGATGTGTTTGGGTTTCATTTTACAGATACGATGCAAGAAAATTGAATTTCAAGAATATATAAATACTTGGATCAAAGCAGTTGTTTTTTGAAAATTTAAGTCAAGTGTGGCATTTTACATGGAATTTACTGGATTAAACACACAAATCTTATCATTTTATAATTATTTTAATTTGCTGCAAGATAGTCTGCAGTATTTGTTCCTTCAGTTTTTATTTCAAGATAGTACTTAATGGGAAAATATGTTTACTATTTTGTATATCTTTATTTACTTCCATGAAACTGAAAAAAATGGCTCTAAGTTCCTTTTTCCAATTCAAAATCTGCATAGTTTCTTATAAAATGGATTTATATTTTGCAAAGATTTAGAAAACCTTCAAATTAAACTATATAAAGAGCTTTGCTTCATCAGACTTTATAGTTTGTGTTCCAAACAATGAATCTTGCTCCTCTAAATAATATCCACTCTTCATATCCAGTCTGTCATCCTACTCATTGTTACCCATTACCTGGGAAGCATATTTGTGTAAAAGAATTGTAATTGAAAGAATATGGCAGTCTCTTGCCTTAATTTCCCAAAGGTCAAGGACACCTCTTAGCTAAACCTACATTACATCATCTATAACTTGACTGAACTTAATAAATACAATTTTGATGCTTCCAGGAAAAACAGATAGATGGGAAGAACAAAGGAAATACAGTAATAATATTCATCATACTAGTAAAATTTGGTGAGCCCTGAGTATGTCCAGCCCTAGTGTCAGCCAACATGCATGAGATTTTGGACCTAAGCCTCATTAGCAACCCTGCAAATATCATGACCTTGATGTTCCATTTGAGGAAGCTGAAGCATGGAGAAAGTAGGTGACTTTCATAGCTGGTTAGGGATAGAGTCAAGGTTTTGACAGATGTCTGACCCCAAAGTTGGTACATTTAGCTAGTATGCTTCTGACTCATCTTGTTACTGAAGAAGGGCTAACCTAGTTGATTTAGGAGCTCAAAAGACCAATGATCTAGTCCTAATTTTCTGTAATCAATGTGTGGTGAGCTTCAGCAATTTCTTCTCTGCTTTCTTGTCTAAAAGCCAGAGCATCTGCTCAAGTACATTAGACCTTCCTTTAAGTCAGAATTGCCTGCTCCTGATTATCTCACCACCATTAGGTTGCAAGTGGCAATTTTGTAAAATGGTGGGTGGGGCCAATTGAAAGCCAGCAGTGTACCCCATTTATGGTTGTGTGAGCTGCAGAGATGCCCCAAAGCAGGTGCTTCCATACCAAAAGCAGGACATTTTCCTCAAGTGGCATTCTAGAAGAGCACCTCTTCAGGTGGTACTGAACCACACCTTCATTCTGCCAATGAGTCCTTGAAAGTTCAAATTTGTTGAAAACATGGCTTTTCTTTTTTACCTACCCTTGTGATTCTTGTTTCTTCTCACAAAACCCATGACAGAGAAGTTAGAATGTACAAGTAAGCAAAACAGTGAATATATGACTCGTTACTAATTGCATCAATAAGAGATATCTCAGTGCACCTGTTTCTAGTATGCTTTTTGCTGATCAGTATAAATATAAATATACTTTGAAAAATTAGATTATCTCATACACATTATTGATAATCTTTTTTCTCAATTAGTACTTTTTAATAACTGAAATAGTTTTCTCAAAAACAATCTTATACAGAATCTCAATAGATTGGTCCGCTCAAGATGGAGGTGTAGGTAGACATATTTTGCCTCCTCATGCAACCATAGGCAGAATTACAGCTAGATCTCAAAACAAATACATATGGAACTGTCAGAAAATTGAACTGTATGGAAGTCGAACAACCTAGGATTTAAGGAAGCCACATTCATCCAAATGGGTAGGAGGGGCAGAGTCACATAGACAAGTGGACAGGTGCAGAGATGCAGTGCAGTGTGGAGAGGCAGTGGCACTGGTGGAACAGATGGTCCCACATTCACATATGGTGGATAAAAATCGGGAGGGATACCTTGGGAGTGAGTGATTGGAGCCCCAGGCCAGAATTCACAGCCCAAGTTTCCAGCATCAGGAAAATAAATCCCCATAACTTCTGACTATAAAAACCAGTGGGGGTTAGGGTGATGGAAGAAACTGCCAGATTTTCAGGACACTTCATTTAAAGAGTCCACATGGACTTAGAACATACACAAACCCACCTACTCTGGGATTCACTACAATCCAGGCAACAGCTGGAAGGGCACCAGTCATATATAGGAAGTGGATAAAGTGACTAGAAATGGGACAAGTGCCAGGTAAACTACCAAAGTCCAGGCAGTGGCATTGTCCCCTCACCGAGGCCTCTGTTCACACAGAGCCACAAAGCAGTGAAGTGGGTTGCCCCACCCTGGTGATTACCTAAGCCTCTGTCCCACACAAATTTCAAGTGCCTTTTCTGTAATAGACCACGCTACTAAGACAGGGAGTCAAAGCAGCTTTACCTAATACACAGAATTAACACAGCCAGGCTGCCAAATTGAGGAGACAAAGAAATATCATTCAAATGAAAGAACAGAACAAAACCCCAGAAAAAGAACTAAATGAAACAGAGATGACCAACCTTTCAGATGCAGAATTCAAAACACGGGAGATCAGAATGCTCAAAGAATTCATTGAGTATGGCAACAACATAAAGGAAGAAATGAAGGTTAAACTAAGTGAAATAAAGAAAAGTCTAAAGGGAACCATCAAGGGAAGGAGGAAGTTGGGATTCAAATCAATGATTTGGAACATAAGGAAGAAATAAGCATTCAACCAGAACAGCAAGAAGAAAAAATAATTTTTAAAATAAATGAGGATAGTGTAAGAACCCTCTGGAACATCTCCAAACGTACCAACGGCCAAATCATAGGGATGCCAGAAGGAGAAGAGAAAGAGCAAGAAATGGAAAACTTATTTGAAAAAATAATGAAAGAGAACTTCCCTAATTTGGTGAAGGAAATAGATATACAAATTCAGGAAGCACAGAGAGTCCCAAACAAGTTGGACTCAAAGAGAACAACCCCAAGACACATCATGATTAAAATGTGAAAGGTTAAAAATAAACAGAGAATCTTAAAAGCAGCAAGAGAAAAGGAGACAGTTACCTACAAAGGCGTTCCCATAAGACTATAAGCTGATTTCTCAAAAGAAACTTTGCATTCTACAAGGGACTGGTAAGATGTATTCAAAGTGATGAAAAGCAAAGACCTATAACCTATATCCAGCAAAGCTATCATTTAGAATGGAAGGTCACATAGATTCCCAGACAAGGTAAAACTGAAGGAGTTCATCATCACCAAGCCATTATTACATGAAATCTTAAAGGGACTTTTTTAAAATAAAGATCAAAACTATGAACATTAAAATGGCAATAAATTCACAACTAACAACAACTGAATCTAAAAAAACAAACTAAGCAAACAAGCAGAACAGGAACAGAATCATAGATATGGAGACCATTTGGAGGATTATCAGCTGGGAAGGAGAAGGAGGAGAATGGGAAGAAAGGTGTAGAGATTAAGAAGTACAACGTGGTACTACTACAGAATAGACAGGGGGATGTTAAGAACAGTATAGGAAATGGAGAAGCCAAAGAACTTATATGCACAACTCATGGACATGAACTAAGTTTGTAGGGACTGCAGGAGGGAAGAGGGGGTACCAGGTGGAGTGAGACAAAGAGGGGAAAATTTGGGAAAACTGTAATAGCATAATCAATAAAATATATTTTAAAAAAAGAACCCCAATCGGTAAATATAAAAATGGAGATTCTCTTTTTGGGGAAGAGGTGCAGAGGGAGAGGAATGAGCCCACACTGAGCCACAGGTTTTCTCTCTGTCTCCCCTGTGCCCTCAGGGGTTATCTTGAAGCACCACAAGGCAAAGCTGAGAACCTAAATGATGAATATCTCCTCTAGGATAAAAACAGTGTTAAAAGATATTAGTAGCCAGAATAATTGAAACTATATATTCCAAAATTTGAGAATAATAGAAAAATCTGTGCTATCTTCTCCCAGATTAGAAAAATAGTCACTCTCCCTAAACCTAGACCATTTACAGAGAAATGGAGACAAAAAGAAGTTACCATGTGGTTTTTGTACTCTTTCCTAATTTTAGACATACAAATATATTTAAAACACTCCATACCTAGAAGAAGCAGTTCCCTCAAAAATGAACAAGAGGTTGTTGGTTGTTGTTACTGTTTTAAAGAAGTGGAGGGGCTCTTCATTCTATCCAAGCAGACATAAATCTGCAGCCAGCATAAAGCAGATGGCCTCTTTTTCCTGCCCTTTAGTTTTATGACTATGAGACTGGGAGAGTTTTCAGCAGTTGAAACAGTTGGCTTCATCTATTTTGCAAGGCAATGCCTCAGTGGGAGCAGCCTGTCTTTTTACATTTAGGATCTATAGATATGGAATAAGTAAGCTTTGTGTTTTCATATCAGAAATGACGATGAGTGATGTGAGGAGAGACAGAATTAAACAGATTCTTCACCACACTTTATTTCTCAGTGCTATTGGTAACAAGGAGCTTCAAGCTGGAATTTATGGTGCTAGGGGAAAACTCTGTTCCACAGATAAAATTGATTGTCTACAATGTCCTCTGATGAAATGAAATAACCTTCCTGGTTACATTTTGGCTGTCTAAGGTAGCAGCAACAACTTTATCTCATGACTGTTTCCTAAGATCCAGGCACAGGGTTTCAGGAGTCTGTTTTAACTTCGACATGTTACCGTGTGTGGCCTTGGGCAGGTCATTTAAACTCTCTCTCCTGCCAAGATCATATACCTTAAAGCTTAACACAGGCACTTTTTGAAGAGATTTGCATGGATTGGTGGCTCTCAACTTCAGTTACATGTTAGGATCACTTGCAGTATTTTTTTAAATTACCAGTACAAGCATAACTACTTTAAAAAAAAGTTTTTAATTTTTTATTGTTCAAATACATCTGTCTCCATTTTCCCACCACCACTTTCCCCTGCCCCATCCACCCTCACCTCCCACCCTCAATCCTTCTCCACTTTGGGTTTGTCCATGGGTCCTTTATACATGTTCCTTGACTTGACGCTTCCCCTTTTTTTCTCCTGTACCCCCCTCCCTCTTCCCCTCTGGTCTGTTTGTTTTTTCTTTCAGTGTTGCTGGTTATATTTTCCTTGCTTGTTTGTTTTCCTGATTAGGTTCCACTTATAGGTGAGATCATATGGTATTTGTCTTTCACCACCTGACTTATTTTACTTAGCATATTGCTCTCCAGCTCCATCCATGCTGTCGTGGAGGGTAGTAGCTCTTTTTTTCTGCTGTATAGTATTCCATTGTGTAAATGTGCCATAGTTTTTTGATCCACTCATTTACTAATGGGCACTTCGGTTGCTCCCAGCACTTGGCTATTGTAAATTGTGCTGCTATGAACATTGGAGTGCATAGGTTATTTTGAATTGGTGTTTTGGGATTCTTAGGGTATAATCCCAGCAGTGGAATTGCGGGGGTCAAAAGGCAGTTCCATTTTTAGCTTTTTGACGAACTTCCAAACTGTTTCACAGTGGCTGCACCAATCTGCATTCCCACTAGCAGTGTACTAAGGTTCTCTTTTCTCCACAACCTGGCCAGCACTTGTTTGTTGATTTGTTTATGCTGGCCATTGTGACTGGTGAGAAGTGGTATCTCACTGTGGTTTTAATTTGCATTTCTCTGAAGGCTAGTGATGCTGAACATCCTTTCATATGTTTCTGAGCCCTGTGTATGTCCTCCTTGGAGAAGTGTCTGTTCAGGACCTTAGCCCATTTTTTAATGGGATTGTTTGTCTTCCCGGAGTGGAGTTGGGAGAGTTCTTTATATATTTTGGAGGTCAAACTCCTGTCAGAGGTATCATTGGCAAATATATTTTCCCATAAGGTTGGTTCCCTTTTCATTTTGTTGATGTTTTCTTTAGCTGTGCAGAAGCTTCTTATTTTCATGAAGTACCATTTGTTTATTTTTTTTCCTTTATACCCTTGCTCTAGAGGACATATCAGTGAAAATATTGCTGCATGAGATATCTGAGAGTTTCCTGCCTATGTTCTCCTCTAGGACTTTTATTGTGTTATGACTTATATTTAAATCTTTTATCCATCTTGAGTTTATTTTTGTGTATGGTGTAAGTTGGTGGTCAATTTTTTGCATGTAGCTGTCCAGCTCTCCCAACACCATCTGTTGAAGAGGCTATTTTTACTCCATTTTATGTTTCTGCCCCCTTTCTCAAATATTTATTGACCATAGAGACATGGGTTTATTTCTGGGCTTTCTATCCTGTTCCATTGATCTATGTGTCTATTCTTATGGCAGTAACAGACTGTTTTGATTACAGCAAACTTGTAATATAGTTTGATGTCAGGTATTGTGATCCCTCCTACTTTGTTCTTCTTTCTCAAAATTGCTGCAGCTATTTGGGGTTGTTTATGGTTCCATATAAATTTTTGAAATGTTTGTTCTATATCTGTGAAATATGTTATTGGTATTTTAATAGGGATTGAATTGAACCTATAAATGGCTTTGGGTAGTATGGACACTTTGACGATGATAACTCTTCTAATCCATGAACACAATATATGCTTCCATGTACTTGTGTCTTCCTTAATTTCTTTCTTTAGCGTTGTTTAGTTTTCTGAGTACAGGTCTTTTACTTCTTTGGTTAAATTTATTCCTAACCAAGGTGCTTTATTTTTCTTGTTGCTATAGAAAATGTGATTTTTTTCCTGATTTCTGATCTTGATATTTAATTGTTGGAGTACAAAAATGCCTTCAACTTCTGTACATTGACTTTGCGTCCACCCATTTTCCAAATTCACTTATTAGGTCGAGTAGGTTTTTCGTGGAGTCTATAGGGTTTTCTATGAAAATAAATGAAGACGAACACACACAGCCCAAAAGTCTGAAACCTATGGGACATAGTGAAGGCAGTCCTGAGAGGTAAATTCACAGCAATATAGGCCTACCTGAAAAAAGTAGAAACATTTCAAATAAACAACGTAACCTTATATCTTCAAGAACTGGAGAAATGACAACAAACAAAGCCCAGAGCGAGTAAAAGGAAGAAAATGATCAAGATCAGAGCAGAATTGAATGACATAGAGATTAAAAGAACAATTCAAAGGATTAACCAATCCAGGAGCTGGTTCATTTACACTACCATGTCATCTGCAGACAATGAGAGTTTTACTTCCTCCTTTCCAATTTGGATGCCTTTTATTTCTTTTTCTTGTCTGATCACTGTGGCTAGGACTTCCAATGCTATGTTGAATAGAAGTAGTGAAAGTGGACAACCTTGTCTTGTTTCTGGTCTTAGTGGGAAAGCGTTTACTTTTTGCCCATTCAGTATGATGTTGGCTGTAGGTTTTTCATATATGGCCTTTATTATGTTAAGGTATGGCCTCTTTATGCCCATTTTTCTGAGTGTTTTATCATAAATGAATGTTGTGCCTTATCAAATGCTTTTTCTGCATCTATTGATATAATCGTGTGATTCTTGTCTTTACTTTTGTTTAAGTGATGTGTTATGTTTATTGATTTGTGAATATTGAACCTTGCATCCTTGGAATGAATCCCACTTGATCATGGTGGATGATCTTTTTAATAGTTTGCTGGATGCAGTTTGCCAGTATTTTGTTGAGGATTTTAGCATCTATGTTCATCAGTGATGTTGGTCTATAGTTTTCTTTCTTTGTTGTGTCTTTATCTGGTTTTGGGATTAGGATGATGCTGGCCTCAAAAAAAGAGTTTGGGGGTCTTCCCTCTTCTTGAATTTTTTGGAATAGTCTGAGAAGGACAGGGATTAGCTCTTCCTTAAATGTTTTGTAAAATTCTCCTGTGAAACCATCCTGTCCAGGTCTTTTGTGTGTTGGGAGTTTTTTGATTACTGCTTCTATTTTATCAGCTGTTATTGGTCTGTTCAGGCTTTCTGCTTCTTCACTCAGTGTTGGAAGGTGATATTTTTCTAGAAATTTGTCCATTTCACTCAGATTTTCAAATTTCTTGGCAAATAATTGTTCCTAGTTTTTTCTTACAATCCTTTGTATTTCTGTGTTATCAGTTGTCATTTCTCCTCTTTCATTTCTGATTTTATTTATTTGGGTCCTCTCCATTTTTTTTCTTGAATAGTCTGTTTAAAGACTTGTCAATTTTGTTTATCTTTTGAAAGAACCAGCCCTGGATTGGTTGATCCTTTGAATTTTTCTTTTAATCTCTATGTCATTCAGTTCTTCTCTGATCTTGATTATTTTCTTTTTTTTACTCAATCCGGGCATTGTTTATTGTTGTTTCTACAGTTCTTGAAGTTATAGAGTTATGTTGTTTATTTGAAATGATTCTATCGTTTTTTAGGTAGGCCTATACTGTTGTGAACTTCCCTCTCAGTACTGCCTTCACTGTGTCCCATAGGTTTTGGACTTTTGGGCTGTTGTGTGTTTGTTTTTATTTATTTTCAGAAACTTTTTGATTTCTCCTTTGATCTCATTATTTATCCATTCATTGTTTAATAGCATGCTATTCAGTCTCTGTGAGTATGAATGTTTTTGAATTTTTTCCTTGAGGTTGGTTTCTAGTTTCAAGCTCTTGTGGTCTGAGAAAATGCTTGTTATGATTTCAATTTTTCTGAATTGGTTGAGGCTTGTTTTGTGTTTTATCATGTGGTCTGTCTTTGAAAACATGCCATGTGGATCTGAAAAGAATATGTATTTTGCTTCTTTGGAATGAAAGCTTCTATTTATATAAGTTAAGTCCATTTGATCTAATGTACTGTTCAGTTCCACAATATCCTTGTTGATATTTTGTTTGGAAGATCTATACATTGTTGACCGTGGGGTGTTAAAATTCTGTACTATCAGCCTGTTGAAGTGTATATCTTTCTTGAAGTCATCCAAAATTTTCCTTATATATTTGGGTGCTTCTGTGTTGGGTGCATATAGGTTTACAATGTTTGTGTCTTCTTTATGGATTCTTCCTCTGTGTATTATAAGTTGTCCTTCTGGGTCTCTTTGTAATGGCCTTTGTTTTGAAATCTATTTTGTCTGATGTAAGTATTGCTACCCCAGCTATTTTTTCCTGTCCATTTGCTTGGAATATTTTTTTTCCCATTTCTTCAGTTTCAGTCTGTGAAGGTTCTTTGTTCTGAGTTGGGTCTCTTGTAGACAGCTTATGTACAGGTCTTGTTTTCTAATCCATTCAGCCACCCAATGTCTCTTGATTGGAACATTTAATCCATTTACATTTAAAGTTATTATTGAGAGTTACTTATTCATTTTTTCCCTTTATATCTGTGTTCATCCCTTTCTCACTCTTTTTCTTCATCTTCTTAAAGCAGTCCCTTTAGAATATCTTTCAATGCTGGTTTGGTGGAGGTGTATTCTTTTAGCCTTTCTTTGTCTGGGAAACTCCCTATTTTACTTCCATTTCAATTGAGAGCCTTGCTGTGTAGAGCAGTCTTGGTTGCAAGCCTTTGCATTTCATTACTTGGTGTATTTCTTGCCATTCCCTTTTGGCTTGTAGTGTTTCTGTTGAGAAGTCAGCTGCGAGCCACATTGGTGCTCCCTTGTATGTTACTACCTGTTTCTCCTTTGCCACCTTTAAGATTATCTGTTTGTCTTTGATATTTGCCAGTTTAATTATGATGTGTCTTGGAGTGGTCATCATTGGGTTCCTCTTGGATGGGAACCCCTGTGCTTTGTGGACTTGTGTGGCTTTTTCTCTCCTCCAATTATGGAAGTTTTCCATCATTACTTTTTCAAACATGTTCTCTATCCCTTGCTCCTCTTCTTCTCCTTCTGGTATCCCTATTATACAGATATTATTATGTTTCAGGTTGTCCTGTATTTCCCTCAATGCCTCTTCATTCTTTTTGAGTCTTTTTTCATTTTCTTACTCAGTCTGGGAGCTTTGTTCTACCTTGTCCTCCACCTAGCTGATTCAGTCCTCTGCTTAATCTAGCCTGCTTTTGATTCCTTTTTCTGTGTTCTTCAATTCAGAAATTGTATTCTTCATTTCCTTTTGCCTCTTGTTAATAGTCTACATAGTTTTTCATGCTGATATAGTTCTCAGTAAATTCCTTGTAGTTTCCCTGTAGTTTTTTGTAATTGTCTGTGAGTTCACTGAGCCCTTTGAGCTTCTTTAGAACTGCTGTTTTGAACTTGGTATCTGATAGCTTACTTGCTTCTATTTCATTTAATTCTCTTTGTGGGGCTTCCTCCATCCTCTTCAATTGTGGGTTGTTTCTTTGTCTTTCCATTATTTGCGAGACTCTTCTTTTTTGCTTCTGATTCTTAAATTGATCTGCCTTGACTTTCTCACTTTGTGGTGTGTACTTCTATGTTAGGTGACCTGTGAAAATCAGTGGTGCAGTCTCCTGGATCTCCTGAACTTGATGCTCTTGGAATGCATTTTGTGCCATTTATGTTGGCTCTCTGCAAGTAGTTGGGTTTTGATTGTTTTTTGGTCATTCTTTGGCGGGTCCATCCTTCCAGCTCATTGACTGAGCATCACTCTGTCCATATCTTGTGTGTTTTTGTGCATGTGCTGCCAGAACAAAACCACAAAGCCTAAGAAACATCCCCACATCAACAAAAGCATCTCTCTCGTGCAATCCCACTATCTGTAGCAAGTGAAACAGTATTAATTAGTCTGTAAAGGTGTTAAGATTATTATAAGAAAAGATGGAAATAAACTATTATATAAAATCTAATTACTTAATATGCACAATCTTGATGGACCTGAAATGGATGTTAAAAGGCTATGTAGTAAAGAAAATATTGCAAATAATGGAGAAAACCACAGTGGATTTCATCTCAGTAGCCTCTAGCATTTACCGCTGTTTTTTCTTTCTAGATCTGCCTCTGATGATGCCTGATGTTGACCCCATCTGACCTTATGCAGGTCTTTTCGAGACTTCCAGGAATCTACTGTCTGTGGCTGTCTCCTTCAGTTGTTTATCTTGCCACTGTGCACTCAGCAGTCAGGCTTAGGCACCACAGGGCCAGATTAGAATCCCTCCTGGGGGCAGGGCTATTGTTTCCTCTCATGGTGCTGCTGCTCAGGGGGGTTGGTCTTGCTGAGCAAGATGGCTGCCACCGCATACAAGATGAGTCAGCAGTGGGATCTTGCCATCTACTCTCTCAGTTCTTTCCCCAAAGCCTCTTTATCCAGTCTCTCCTCACGTGTCTCTAGTCCACTCTGCTCCCCTTTTAGCCAGGGATTTACTATCTGTGGCTGCCACTCTGCACTCAGCAGTCAGGCTTAAGCCCCACAGGGCCAGGCCAGAGTCCCTCCTGGGGACGGGGCCGTTGTTTCCTCTCACACGGCTGCCATTCAGGGAATGGTTTGCCTGAGCAAGATGGCTGCCGCCATATGGGAGATGAGTCAGCACTGGTATCCTGCTGGCCACTTTCTCAGTTGTTTCCCCAAAGCCTCCTTTCCTAGTCTCTCCTCAGGCATCTCTGGCCCACTCTGCCCTGCCTTTGCTGGAGCCCAGAGTAAGTGGCTGCAAACAAAAATCAATACGTTGACCCTTTAAACAGTTCTTTACATCACCAGCTGCCCATTTCTTGCAGAGAGCAACCCTGCCACTTTTTGTAGCTGGCTGTTAACTGTCTAGCTTTTGGGCTCTGGTGCTGTAGACTGGCAGTCCCTGCTTATGGTCTAGACCCTACTTTTCTCAGGGGGAATCCAACTGGCTGTTTAAATATTCCTCTGACATTGCCACCTGTTGGCACCCAGCTGGCTTTCTCAAGTCTCCACCACACTCCTTACCAGTCAAGTTGTGCTAAAGCAGATTCTTCTGTTTTTTTGAGGTTATAAGGCTTGTCTCTCATAATTGTTCAGTTGTTTGTTCTGAGAGATTTCTCCACAATTTAGTTGTAACTCCAGATTGACCTGAGAGGAGGTCAGTGTGACTTCCATTCACTCCTCTGCCATCTTGAAACTTCTCGCATAACTCCTTTTATTGTGCTTTGCTTTACTGTGGTTCACAGTTGTTGCTTTTTTAAAAATTTTATTTTACAAATTGAAGATAAGACTCTCCACCAGCAAAAAAAGAAAAAAAAAAAAGGTTAGGATTTGTTTTATTGCAGTGGTCTGGAACCATCCCTACAGCATCTCCAAGGTGTGCCTGTACCAAGCTCTGATGATCATACAATATATACAGCCTTCAGAAACACTAGTTTTGACAAACCCACTTAGAATTACTCTCCTGCATTAGCTGATTTTATTTTATAACTATTAAACCAGTAGATCTCTTTTTTTTTTTTTCTCCACATGCGGCTTTCCTATGCAGTAATGAACTATAAGCTTCCTAAGCAGAGACAGATGCATGCTTCTTCTTTGTATTGCCATTATATCTTGACCAGAGGGAGTCCAGGTTCAAAAATCAGCTCTAAGACTTACTAGCCATGCAGTTTGGACAAGATGCTTAGGTCTTCTGCATCTCTATCCTTAACTGTTTCATACAGATGAGAATACAAGTTCTCATGCTACTGAGTGGTCTTGAGGCTTAATGAAATTATTTAGGTTAGACTGTAGCACATAGAAGGTGCCTAAGATCAGCTGTACAGTAAACGTTTGCTGAATTTAATACCTTTTATGTAGTGATTTTTCTTCAGTTGCATCAGTCACTTACTCACTCAACAAAAAAATCTTAACACCTCCTACTATGACTCTAGGTGTTTGAGATTCTATGGCAAATATGTCCATGGCATTTACATTCTAGAAGATCATATCTGTGACATTTAATTTTTATAAACCCCTGTGTTTTCTTACACTTTAATCAAATGAGACCTGGAAGGTTAACGAGATTAAGTGATTTATCTAAGGCCTCACAGAAATCTGGTGATAGAGTCCTGCCTGCAAGTCCAGATTTTAAGACATTTATCCAACACTAATTCTAAAGGACAGAATCACCATCTAACCAGTGACAGTGCCTATGGGAAATAGCCTCATGTAGGGAATAAATTGGTAGTTGGCCCAAGTGTGACTAGTGACTCTCATTTATTAGCTGTGTGTCTTTGGAAAACTTTTTTTTTTTTTTTTAACCTCACTGCATTTTAGTTCCTCATCTGGAAAATGTAGAGAATAATATTTACTTCAAACAGTTTTTGTGAATATTAAGTTTATGTAAAGTGCTGCCTAGAACCTGGCACAGGGCACAAAACAGATGTCAGCTATTATGATACTTATCATCATATCTACAGTTAAAAGGGAGTTGTCTCTGTTTAAAAGCTTTCCAGGACTTTAGAGAAGCTCCATAGCCTGCTGCCTTTAAAATGGCAGGGGCTCATAATTAAGCAAATATCCTAGTTGTAATCTTTGAAGTGTACATACTTTTCTACAATTATATGTTGAGTAAATGCACTGATTCTGACATTTGTACATATGAAGGAATAAATTCTCCCCAGAAAATTGGAGCTGTTCCATGGTTGCCAGTTGTTAAAGCCCCCAATTTGCATGAGGATATATAAGGATGTTATATACCCTTTTTTTTTTATAAAAAGACTGACCGGATAATAAAAATATCCTATGACATCTATAGCCTCAGCCTGGTTGAGATGATCTCTGGTGTGTGTTTGTCTTTTCCTAATGCAAGAATAATTTAATTGAGTCTCCACAGAACATGGGGAATGTTATCTTAGGAGGGAAATGTCCAGGCCCAGCATACCACATTTGTCAGTATAATAGCTTTAACATCATTGAAAAGGCCATGTATTGAAAGATTTCTTAAATCATGTTTGTGCAGCTATAGAACCAATTTCCTGTCAGGAGACTTTGTTTATGACTGAGTGAAGTTTTGGGTTTTCTAATTAATTTAGCTTCTAACACTCGATGTAACCATTATCCCTTCACCTTGTTCTTCCTGTATTTACCCTTCTGGGGTGGGGGCGGGGAACAAGGAAGGGGGAACAAAGACAAAAAGCACAAGCATTTTCAGCACTTCTCACTTAGTTTATTTAGCAGTTTGATTCATAAGCATATCCTAGGAGGAAAAAAGGCTGCTCGCAGATGATTGTGATTGAAGTGGACTGAAAGAATGCTTTTAACTCAGATGGGGGTAAATGTATTCTTTTATGTTGAAGAGATTCTGATTTGTAAAAATGTCATAACTTTGGTGACTTGCTCTGGGCTAGAGGGGAGAGAGAATAATTTTCAAAGATGAATGTTAGTTGGATCTTTTAGCAGGTTTTAAAGATGAAGACCTACTAGGTGCCAGACCTCCATGCGAGCCATGGGATTGTGTGAAGATGCTTATACTCTTCTATAATGAAATGATTTCAATATGATGTGATAGGTTTTTTAATAGAGCTCAGCACAGGATACTATAGGAACAAAGAAAGGGAAACGCATCCAGCTGGTAGTGGTAGACAAGAGAGGAATGAAGTTTCAGTGGAGGAGATGCCCTTGTTTATTGACAAGTTGGATATTGGGCAGAATAGCTCCTGAAACTTACAATCAAGTGGACAGTTGAAAGTCAGCATCTTATCCAACTTATCTTGTCTCTCTCTTGCATTCTTCTCAATATAGACTGTTTTTTGGTCCTGTATCAAGAGCTGGCTGTTAGAAATAAGTAGAATGCTCATTAACATTGAGTATGAAGCCTAAAGAGCTAATACTAGATCTATGAAGCCTTGACTTGTTCATTATTCTTGGCCCCGAACCTAAGAACCAAGAGTGTCAAGTAAATCATGGGCTCTTGGTAAATAGTTTGTGGGTGGGTAGATACTGTACTTTGAGCTTCAAAGTCTTTTCATTTTTATCTGTTAATTCAATCTTTATGTGACATGGGTGAACTTATCATACTAGGCTCATTGTTAATGCTGGAGAACCAAGGTTTCAGAAGGTGGAAAACCTGCACAATTTCAAACTATTAGCCATCAGGCCCCTAAGATTTTTGTACGCCATCATTTTTATTAATTCTCACACTTTTTTTTTGTATAATCAGCCCTAGACTATGTGCCTTTATATGGCCATCAAATTCAGTTGCCCACAGGGATTATACATGTGAGGTGAAAGATTAAAGTAAACTAAATGAAATACAGTTAAAAGTGGTAGAGACTGTGATGAAATGGAGTATGAGTCCATCAACTGAAGGAAGCCAAAATAAAATTCTTAGTAAAAAACACAAGTAAACAAAAGCAAACACTCCCATTTATTGCTAAGATTGGGTTCATAAACATCCCTTTTGCAACCTCAACAGAAAATTGAAATATAAAATAAGTCCTAAGTAGAATAGTAAGTATAAGAGATAATGTCTAAAAATCTGTTTTTAATAATTTACATATTATTAAATAAAGATCTAATTTGGCTCCCCAATTATAAACATAGCATTAAATTAAATAATATAGTCAAAGTTTATTGATAATCAAGATAAATCTAGATATACAAGGTTTTTTTGCATCCATTTGCCTTTTGGTGCAGATTCTGGTAACTTTTTTTTTTAAGCTTTTTATGGCAAAGGTAAGATTATCTCAATGACCAATTGGTCATTTGTTCAGTTCCTTAGTGATAATCCTATTTTTTGCTCAGTTATTTTTGCTCAGTTATTTTAAAATGCTCTGCCTAGTGAATGACACAATGGGAAATGTTTTATGGAGCCCAATCCTGGTTAGGCTACTATACATTTAATGGCTTAAAACAGCAATGTGGTAGACAGAGTGCTAGAATTGTTATCTGGAGACCAGATTTGAGCCCAACCTCTACCATATATCCGTGGTTCTCTGTAGGGTGTGGGGTTTAACACTCCTAGAGTGCATTTGAAAATGTGGTTGGATGGGGAATGCTTGTGACAATGACTATGCAGAGTGCTTGGCCTTTAATGGGTGGGAGTCCAGGACTTTCCTGTCCTATAGTGCACTAGACAGCCCCACACAATGTAGCAGTGTCCTGGACAAAACTCAAATTCCCTCTTTGAGAAACTGTGCTCTAGGCAATTTATTTACTCTCTGTGAACCTCATTTTCCTCATTTGTGAAGTGTTCTATGAGTTTACAGGATTATTATGACCAAATGAGATAATATATGTGAAAGTGCTTTGTAAACCCTAAAGCACTGTATGCGTGGGAAGTACTAGAATGATCTCTCTACGTAGCAGAGAGGCAAAGCTCCTTACAACAGGTTGTGAACTGTACAGATCTATAATCTCCCTCTTTATTTTAATCTAGATCATCTGGGCCAAGATTGTTGTTTTGATTGTTGTTTTGGTTCTTTCTGTCTTAGCAAAACCCCTCAGTTACAATATATGTTTATTTTTTAAAGTGTCAACTACAATGGTCAGTTACCAGTATCTAATCTAACATCACCGCTTCTCAAAAATTCAAAAGAATTGTTTCCAGTTCACTTATAGAGCCTTAGAAAAATGCACAATTAGCAAAGTCTACATGGCATATTTAGCATAACTACAAGGAGTGTGAATTTAGAGTCCAAAGGCATCCAGTTTGAGTCCTCAGCCCACCACATTCATACTGGCTATGGGGTCTTCACAAATTTATTCGCTTTTCTAATCCTCAGTTATCTATAAAATAGGGATTAAAATACTTAGCTCATGGGAGCTGTGAGGATTAAATATCTTTAGCATAATGAGTAGGTCCAATAAAAATATATTTTTATTTTGTTCAGTCCCCAACATTTTCTTTAAATTAAAAGTGGCTATCCTGCCTGTTTTCATGCTTCGCTTCTGATACAAGCATTCATTTCATTTTTAAACTTCCTGGAAAGATGTGGCTAGGGACTGTGTTGTATTTCTGGTCATGGGGTGGAGAGATTTCTTCATAAAACTTGGAAGGAAGGAATCAAGAAATAGCCTCCACCCTACTCTGCAGTATATTGTCTGATCTTCTCTGCAAACAAATTATCTACTGGAATGTGAGTATATCATATCAAGCCTCCCATCAAAACCTTTTACAGGCAGACAGGCAGTGAGTTGATGTGACATTCTTGGCACCCAACAACAGCTTAGGTGTATTTTTAAATACTCTGTCTGGCAGCTCAGGAAAAAAAAATTCAAAAACCCAAATCGGCAGTAAGTAACAGCTTTTTATCCAACAAAGATTCTTTCCCCACAACCTGTCTACCCCTTTTTGAGTAAGGAATAGGTTGAGATATGCCGTACCAAAAAAGCTGAACCATGCCAAAGGGTGTTGCTAAATATGCCCACTAATTACTAAGGCAAGGAGACCTTCTCTCAGAGTGTGATTTCAACAATGAGCAAAAGCATTTGGGTTTTAGTGACTCCTGTAAAAGGATAAGAGGTGAGAACCTCTCTTTCAACTGCTTGGGAGCAAAAGGAACTTGAAGGCCCAGAAAGTGATGACATTTAAGGATCTAAAATAGTGTGGTCCAGATTATTTTCCCCAGACCACACTTCCTGCCTTTCTTGCCTTGATATCATTTATTTTTACCAGCTTTATTGAAATATGATTGACAAATAAAAAGAGTCTATATTTAGGTTGTATGTACATTCTTTTTTAAATATGTATGATGTGATGACTTAATATCTGTATACATTATGAAACAATTACAGCAATCAGGTTAATTAATACACCCATTGTCTTACATAGTTACGTTTTGTGTGTGTGTGTGTATGTTTCTGTTGAAAACACTTAAGATTCATCCTCTTAGCAATACGGTATTTCAAGTATACAATATTTCAGGTACATAATACAGTGTTAGCTGTAACCATCATGCTGCATAATAAATCTCCAGAACTTACCTTATAACTGAAAGTTTTGGCCCTTTGACCAATATCTCTATTTCTCCCAATCTCCCAATATGACACCAGTTTTTTATACTTTTTATTTTGAGATTCACATGCGATTGTGCAAAACAATACAGAGAGGTCCTATATACCTTCCATACCCTTCACCTGTTTCTCCTAATGGTAACATCTTGCAGAGCTATAGTATACTATCACCACCAGGAGATTAATACCATCCATCAACCATATTCATATCTCACCAGTTTTACATGTACTATGATGCCAATTTTAAGGAAAATATAAACCTAGTGCCACAAACCCTGTTTTTAAAAGTCTTTTGCGATGACTTCAATCAATTGAAAACATGGGCAGAACAAAATGCTCTCAGAAATGTCTCAGCAGCTCCATAAGAACCTGTCTGATTGTCTCCCTTGCTCTATCTTCTGTCTTCTGTGACTTAAATCTGAATTCTTGGGATGGAGTTGCTATGTTTCAAGGTCAAGTTATGATGTAGGATAAGGTACAGCAGCCCATGTCTCAGTTAGTAATAAACCTATGACTCATGTGTAGCCAGAAGACTGAAGTCTGAGCTCTGTGAGGTTAAGAAATTTAAAAATCTGTTTGTCAAATTTGGGCTATTACTCTGATTCTTCACCTGCTACTAAGTGGTAGGATTCTGTGTCTGTTAAACTGAGAGCTGGGGTAAAGGAAGAGTTTTGACTGCAGGTGCACATGTAGGAAGGACCATTGCACCTCCATGCCTGAGGAGCTCCTTCTTTCCTGGGCAATGAAGTTATTCTCTGTAGCCAACAGTGATTAAACACTGAAGGCTGCATGGAAAGGGTTCAAGGCTAGAAGCCTGAACAACTAGAGTTTAAATCCCAGTCCCATTATTGGCCAGCTATGCAACAAATGACCTCACCTCTCTGAGATTTGCTTTCCTCATCTGTAAAAAAATTGGAGATGGAGATGACAATTTGTCTTACATAAGACAGAGATGGGGTTTAAATACTAAAAGCAGTGGTCCTCAAACTTGAGCCTGCATTGAAATCACCTGCAGGGCTTGTCCCAACAGACTGCTGTACCCTACATCAAGTTAGAGTCCATAGGTCTTGGGTGAGGCCTGCTAGTGTGCATTTCTAACAAGTTTCTAAGACCTGCTGATTTGGGGAATCACACTTTGGGACCCCTTGTGATTTCTTTGGGATCCCAATTTGGGAGCCCCTAATATAAGGAATGTAAAGTGCCTAATAACATAGTTGACCACTAGTATTCACCCAGGGGAAGCTATTCCCCCTCCACACCAATAAAGAATGAGATAACCTCCTTCTCCCCCCTCCCACAAAAAAACAAAACAAAACAAAACCAAGTTCTTTGAATTTCTAGAAACTGAATCTCTGGTTAATGGCTAAACAGGCAATGTAAATCAAAAGGCTATGAAATTATCAAGCATTTTTGACAAGAGTACATAGCCAGCTTTGATCATTCCTAGCTTAAAAAAGATTTTCTCCCTGAAAGCAACTTCAGGTTTAGGAGTTTCATGCTGGATGTTTGTGCACATACATGTGCCGACATGCATATATGTATACACACTTCCTGGATAGTGATGTGCCAGCTTCACCCAGCACATACTATTTACCCAGGCGGGCCCTACCTTACATGCTATTTCTTGGCATGTGTATGTGGGAAAGAATGTGGGAGAAGAAAGCTTGGGAAAATAAATGTTCTTAGAAGAACTGCAAAGAATCTCTCATTAGAGAGGTAAATTAAAATACTTCAATCTGTATGCTATTCTCTAAATATAGCAAATTATATCAGTTCTTGATAGAATAAACTGTAGGCTATGGAATTCTTTTTTAAAAAAATTGGTATAATTCACTTGCTCTATGAGTGCAAAGAAAATCACTCTAAATTTCCTTTGCCCCCACTGAATTTATTTTGTAAGAGAGGGAATCCCAGGTATGAACCTGAGGGATTATTTTAATAATCTTCAGTGCCCTGGATTTCCTGACATTGCATGCAACCCTTGATCTCTTTTTATTAATTCATCCTCCAGATTCCCTATGCATTCTGACTTCCAGCATTGGAAATAACACTCTCACAAACTATGATAAAACTCAGATTTATTGCACGAGCCCCCATTTGACTTCCACATTCAAGGTGCGATTGAACCCATTGCTCCATTGCTGCAACAAATGGTATAATTGACTCCATTTTTAGCAGATGTTAACAGTTGAATATTCATGCATTGTACAAACATCAGTAGCTTTAGCATTCTGTCAAATACTTGGCTGGGCTTTGAAATGTATCTATGAAGATAGATTAGTTTTTCAGAGGTTTTAGCAACAGGTACCAAAACATAAGCTGCAAAATGTTTCAGAATTGGATATTGGAATGGAAACGGTGATCTCGGCCTTGGATGTCAGAGTGGATTTGGTTCTTTGTCCTAGTCCTTCTAATCTGAGATTATTTCAGGCCATTTCCCCCCTGTGCACAATGTAATGTCTGCAAAGAGAAGTTAGATGGAGAATAGCAGCAGCAGCCATGGCAGAAAAACATAGGCAGTGTCACCTGCAGCCATCACACAACTTTGAACCCAAGGTCCAGCAAAGACGGAACTGACTGATCCCCAATGGTTCTTTCCTAAAAGGGAGAACCAGCAGAAATTGAAATGGCAATTGCTGTCTTCTATTTGTAGAAATCATGGATTAAGCAAAGTAAGTCTTACCTCCTTCTGTGCACCAGAATAAATGTCATCTGTTTTTTTGATAGGACTGTAATGTCAGTTAAAGGACTGGACCTTTAGGGGGTGGAAAAAAGAGATGGCCTTAAAATGTATTCAAATTTGCAGACTACAGCTGTGTATTTTAATCTTGGAGTGACACACTAATCTTGCCCCCTCTTTGAAGACTGTTTTTCTACTAGCTACAAGTTCTCTGCCTCTAGCCTCTTTTCTTACACTTAAATAAAGAATATTTTTAGAAACTCACTTAAAAATAGTACTGCACTGCCCTGCCCAGGTGGTTCAGTGGGTTGGAGCACTGTCCCATACCCCAAAAGGCTGTGTGTTCGATCCCTGGCCAGAACACATACCTAGGCTGAGGGTTCGATCCCTGGTGGAGGCACGTAAGGGAGACATTGATGTTTCTTTCTAATGTTGATGTTTCTCCCTCTGTCTCTCTCTGTCTCTCTCTCTCTCTCTTTAAAACATCAATAAGCATGTCCTCAAGCGAGGATTAAAAAAATAGTACTGCACTGAATCACCCAAAGGGAACTATAATTAAAGGTAAACATTTGTATTTCCCTCAGTAAGGACAAGCTTCAGAAGTGTGATTAACTTTGGACTATATGAGTCTGATTATTTCATCAGAGATGCAGCACTGTATATCTAAAAAAGTTTTTCCAGCTCATTCGGGATTTTGTACTTACAAGGAGGCTGTTTATTGATTGAGCAATTCAGTTGAGAGCGAAGTGTATGTTTTTAATCTTAGCAACACTAGTATGCCTGTTGGTTACAGTTGCATCAGCTGAGTTAGTACAGCTGCAAAATGCACATACTGTTTTTTTCCACAAGCTGCCATACAATTTTCAGCCTCTATTAATTTTTTGAAAAGGTAATAGATATCCCTGGAGAAACCAAGAGAAAGTAGCAGAGTAAATGACAGGCCATTTCTCATGTGGTGACAGAACTTAAGCATTTGTAAGTTTCTTTTGGACAGTTATCAGTCAAGGTCCTGGGTTCATTATGTCAACCTTGACATCTGGATCCTTAATCTGCAAATCCAGCTTCTTTCCATCATTTTCCTGCCTGAAAATAAAAATACCATCAGTCAAGAGTGTTTCTTAATGTTTCTACATCTAATGAACAAGCTAATGAGTCAGCTGCTGTATTGAACTAAGAGAAATCCATCCATCTTTCCATCTGCCTATTTATTCATCCATCCCCCATCTATCCATTTGTTGATTCATTCATTCAACAGAAGCCTTCTCAGTCCTTCATATTTTGTTCTCAAGACACCAGTTGTGAATAATAAGCATTTACTTCCTATCCTCTTGGAGTTTACATTCTAACATGGAAGACAAATTTTAAATAAGAAATTAAACACTTGTGGAAAGCTGCAGAAGAACCTGGCAAGGAAGATGTGGTGGGCAGAATTACAAGTGATGTCCAGTGACCCTCACCTTTGTATAATTCCCTCTGTCTTTTGTGTGGGTAGAAGCTATAAATATGAAAAGATATCACCCTTTTGCTTATATTAGATTACATGACAAAAGGGAAATTGTCCCAGTGGGCCTAATATAACTATACAAACCCTTTAAAACCAGAGCATTTTCTCCAGATGGAGGATAGAAGGGGAAGTCCAAGAGATTCCAGTGATGGGGAGGGTTTGGTGCTCCCTCACTGGCTTGAAGATGGAGGTGGCCATGTGATGAAGAATGTTAGTGGCCTCTATAAGCTGAGCAACCCCTGACTGACAGTCAGGAAAGAAACAGAAACCTTATTCATACAGGTGTAAGGAACTGAATTTTGCCAACAGCCTCAATGAGCTTGAAAGTAAATTCTTCCCTACAGCTTCCAGGTAAGTTTTGAACTGCTCAAACTTTAAACTTAGCCTTCAAGATTGCTATGGCTTGAATTTTGTCCACCATAAAGAAGATAAACTGAAGTCCCGACCCTCAGTATCTTTGAATGTGACAGTATTTGGAGATAGAATCAGCAAGTTTAATAAAGTCAGTCAGGGTGGGCCTTTATCCAAGATGACTAGTGTCCTTATGAGAAGAGGGAAATTTGGACATGGAAACAGACGCACAGGAATAATGCTATGTGAAGACACAGAGGCACACAGACACAGAAGGAAGATGGCCATGTGAATATGTAAGTAGAGATTGGAGTGATGCTGCCACAAGCCAAGGACTGCTTGGGGCTGTCAGAGCTGGAAGAGGCAAAAAGATTCTTCAATGGCATCTTCAGAGGAAGCATGGCCCTGCCAACACCTTAAGTCTGGACTTATAGTCTCCAGAACTAAAAAAGAATAGATTTCTATTGTTTTAAGCCACACAGTTTTTGGTACTTTGTTACAACAGCCTTAGGAATGGAATTCAGAAACTCTAAAGTAGAGAACCCAGTTGAGCCTGCACCAATTTCTGATCTACAGAACTATAATGGGTGTTGTTTTAAGTCACTATGTTTGAGGTCTTTTGTTTTGTAGCAATGAAAAACTAATACGCAAGAGTATGGAAGGAGTTTCTAATCTTCCTCATTGAGGGTGCTTTTCTGAAGAGGATATTTAAGATGAGAGAAAAAGGGAAAGCATAAATGATCTAGCAGAAAGACGAAAAGAAGATTGTTTCAAACAGAGGGAGTAACATATGCTAATACCTGAGGCAGAGAAGAACCAGCTGCACTCAAGGAACTATACTACTTAGGCTTTCACCTTTCAAATAGTGTTGCTATCAATGCCAGGTCTGAACTAGGTACTGGAAATAAAACAAAGACCTTCAGACGTCATCCTTTACCTTTTAGAGCTCAGATTTTAAGTTAGGTCTTTTGCATCTGTTCCACCACCCCCCCCCCCGGCCCCACAATCATAATAATGCTCTTGAGATTCAGCTATGTTGTTGTGTATATTAGTAGTTTGTTTCTTTTAATTGCTAAGTAGTTTTCCACTGTGTGGCTATAACACTAATGCATCCATTCTCCTATTAAGAGACATTGGGATTGTTTCCAGTTTTTAGCTACAATGAATAAAGTGGCTCTGTACAATCCCACTTAAGTTTTTCTGTGGACATATATTTTCACTTCTCTAGGGTAACTAGCTAGGAGTGAAGCTTATAAGGTAGGTATATGTTTACCTTACCTCCAAAACCATGATGCAAAGTGATTGTACCATTTTACACACATGCCAGCAATCTATGAGAAATATAGTTGCTCCACATCCTCTCCAACACCAATCATCTATCTTTTTAATTTTAGCCATTGAGATAGTTCCATAGTGGTATCTCATTGTAGCGTCATGTGCATTTTCCTGATGACTAGTGATGTTGAGTACTTTTTCATGTGCTTATTAGTGACTCGTACTCTTCATTTGTGAAATGTCTAAGTATTTTGCCCATTTTTTAAATTGGCTTGCCTGACTTTTTATTATTGAGATCTAGGAGTGTGCTGTTCCTGTCTTAGCCTTTTTTGAGATTTTTGACACTGTAAGTCTATTGTGGCTCTCCATCTGATTCTGAAGTGCAGACAAATTTGAGGACCACTACTTTAATGGCTAAAATGTGAGTTTGCTCAGACTTCAACTGTTCTCAGCAGCTATAACTAGAGATTTTCCCATCCAAAGGTTTTCTTATGGTGATTTTAAACTGTCAAAGAAAACATTTGAAAAATGATTCCAGTGTGTTCTTACCTTCTCACTCTGGACTTGACACTGAATTTTAATGTCAAACTTCAGCTCAAAAATTTCAAGGTTGGACTCAGTCACTTAAACCAAATGTGAGTTGCGTACAAGGTATTACTAGAGTTACTAAAGGACCTGGAATGCGTTGATGGCATCATTCTAAACTGCATCCTGTTTTTCCTCCCTCAAAGGGAAATGTGGGCCTGTAGACATTTGAACTTGGAAGCCTGCAAGCAATTTACATTCTTTTCTAAGTAATATTGGTTTGGAAACAAGTTGAACCTTGTGTTAATGTTTATATCAGAGCAATTTGTCTAGCAGACAACTTTCTTTATTCAAAATGTTAGGTTTCTACCAGTAATTCCTTGAACCTTCATACTGATTCACAGAGCATATTGAAAAAGCTATCAGCTTAAGGACCTTTATTTTACTTCAAAAGAAAAAGATTAAGCAAAGAATTCTACCTGATTTTTTAATGAACCCTGGACATTTTCTCTTCAAAGGAAATTCCAGATTTGGAAGTTGTTTTGACCCTTGATTCATGATTTTAAAGGGTTAAAGAACTAAAGAAAGAATCAGAGTATTCCAGGAATTGAAAAGTTTCTACAAACAAAGATATCTGAAAATGTACCAGTAGAGTGGTTCTCTTTCCCAAGATGCCCTACGGCCTTAATAAGCTAATACAATAATGGCAGGCAGGTTGCAACTCATATGAAAATACAGATCGATGTTTTCCTGGAGAGTCATGCTGAGGTCTTTCCCTGTTCTTTAGGAAAGTTGGATGCAGTTGATTTGTGCTGCCCACCCTCCCTGAACAAGAAAGTATCATTTTCAATACTGTATAACGTAGCCTTTCAAGATAGGAGGTTCTGAAGTTAGCTAGAGCAAAAGCTAACAAGTTAAGCAATATCTGTCAAATATTGTTATGCCAATATTTGGGATGTTTAGAAAGGCTCATCAGTCAACTTTTGATTCTGTATGTGAGTGAAAGCAGATATTTTACATGCTAGGGAAGGAAGGTTACCATGACCCATGCGGAGTAAAGGTCCATGACAGAGATCGAGAAAGAGACAGCACAACACAGACAGAAGACAGTTTAAGGAAAAGCAGGGGCCAGGTAGGGCATTGTCCTCTGATGGAGAGACAATGACACCGAACAAGGTCTCCGCATTTATTTTATAGGGGTTGGTTAGATAAAGCTCAAGAGAGTTTTGCAGACTTAAGGGAACACTGTGGGCATGGATTGTTCCTTTCCCAGGCTATCTATGTGATAAAGCTTTCTTCTGCAAAGGCTGCAGTTGTCTTCAGCTGAAGCTTGCCGTTATCTACACCCTTCTCAACATCCCCACCACCACTCCCCATCCCCCTCACCCTCCAACCCCCGGCCTTGGGCTGCCGCCAGCTGCCAGCTTGCTCTGCCTTGGAGATACAAGCAGTCAAGCCTGGCCTTGCCAAGTGCTTAACCTGGGCTTTGATGCCAGCCATCACCATCCCCCACAGAAGATGTTCAAACCCTCAGAAGTTCTGGGGACCTTATCCACCTGTGTTTTTATTTCTGGGCCTTGGATTATCATTATTCCATGTTATTCTTAGTAGGTCAAGGCTGAGAAAGACAAGAGCTGCCCAGAATCTTCACGTCATCTGCAACTCTGGCTGGAGCATTTTGATGAGGAGAAGGTACAGGAAAACCTGAGCTGGGATGCAGCTTCTAGGTCACTAGTAGTAGATTTCAGTTGCCTTGTCACTGTGGACGGTGGAGATTTGAAAGCTGGGGGCATTAGCGCAACATGCTGAAATGTGAAAGGAGTGATGACCATGTGTCAGCTCCATTCGATTTACTCCAGGAGAAACTGCATTTTAAAAACTCTTCTATGACAAACACGAGGCTTTTAGAATGCCCAGAGTCACACTCTTCTGCACCAAGGCAGGTATCTGTAGGTGGTCGGGTCATCTTATCCGGCAGTACCAGGGAAGGTTTCAGTTAGCCGTGCCTGCATTTTATTTCTTTTTTTTTTTAATTTATTATTTTTTCAAGTTGCCATTAAGGGAAAAATTTCTTTTCTCCTCTCACCCTGAAGTAATGTGTTTGCTCTAAAGGGCTGTTCTAAACTGTGAATGGATTTTTTTTTAAGTTCTCTAATCACTTTTTTTTTGTCCTTTTGGTTGTGCCTATGTTTCTTATAAATATGCTAAGTGTTCATAGCAAGACAAGGTCTGAATATCTATCATGTATTTATTAAATGTATAGCTTTAAAGAAATATATTCATCTCCCACAGTCATTCTCAATGGGTGCCTGATGGATGAAGAAAAATGAATCTTTTATCCAGATCAAATTAAGATATGAAATGAGAAATTAACAATAAATATTTTAACTATTCAAGTTCCCCACATTATCATGACAAGATTAATTTGAAGGTTTCAGAGACAGCCCATAGCTGTTCTAATTCATTCAGAAGAGTTTAATTATTACTAATTCTCCTTTTTCAGTGAATTTGCTCACCTGAAGAAGAGAGTAGGCCTGAGAGAGACACACACACACAGAAACAGAGACAGACAGAAAGGGAGAAAACAAAAGACACAAACACATGGAGAGAAAAAATGCCTTTTATGTAAAAGCCCTATCAGTGGTTTTATTTACTTAGAAATTCAAAAAGGCAGCAGCACAAAGCAACATATGGTAACCAATCTTTAATAGAAACACATGCAGCAAAAATGTGTGACACCAAGCTCCTAACTTTCTTACATATCCAATTATTTTTATATAAATTGTATCAGAGTAATGAACATACAGAACATTGCACAGATCTTACATTGTACACACCTGTGTTTTCTGCATCTAGATCAAGGAACAGGATGTTTACCTGACCCCAGAAAGCCCCTCCTGCCTCCTCATAATCGCTTCCCTCCTTGAGGGTCACCAGTATTCTGATATCTGACATCATGGATTAGTTTTGCTCTCTTTGAACTTCACATGAATGAAACATTCATCTCCTGTGTCTGGCTTCTTTCACTCCCTAATATGTTTGTGAGGTATGCATGTAGCAGAAGTAGATTCATTTACATTCTGTGTGTATTCCATTGACTGTACCACATTTTTTTCACTCGTTCTGCTGGTGATGAACATTCTGGTTGTCGTCAGCCTGGGGCTATTACTATTCATGTTGCCGTGATCAACCAACTACAGGTGGTCCACACTTTTTGAAAGTTCACTTTATGCCACTTTACTTTTATGAAATATAATATAAATTAGTATCTGTTTTGGGTAAGCAAAAAGAAAAAATCCAAAGAGGATTTTTGCTTTTATGAAAACAGGCAAAATTGAAAACAGTATTCATTGTTTGGCAGGGAGTAATAGAGGCAGTGAGTACCCCTAGCAACAAGAATGACCCTGCTAAGGTCCTTCCCCAGGAACTTCACTCAGCATTGCAGCATTAAGCACCATAGCTTTAAACTGTGTCTGTGAGCATCTGTGCTTTATCCTGATTTATTTTGTGTGCCTGTTAGCAAAATGTGACCTAAGGTATCAGAAAAGACTAAGAGGACTTATAAGGGTGTTACACTTAGTGTAAAACTGGATGTAATTAAAGTGTTTCAATTATAGTGTATGAAATAAAAACATTGTGTGTGCATTGAAGTTATGAACATCCACCATTCATACTATTTTGTTAGGGTTAGGGAGAGATACAGTCAACTTTATTGATGGTGTATGGCACATAGGGCCCCTTAAGCCCCTCCCCTTCTTCAGGGGGTCTGGGATGGAAACTGTGGAGGTCAAGAGATTCTCAGTGTGTTGGGGGATTGATTTGGTGCAAGCAACCCCCAGCAGCTGAGGACCTCTCTTCCTCTTGCCGGAGCTGGTGGTCCAGGGGGGTCTTAGTCCTTGGAGGCCATGTGGAGCATAAGGTCCACCACCCTGTTGCCATAACCAAATTTATTGTCACACCAGGAAATGAACCTGACAAAGAGGGCAATGCCAACCCCAGCATCGAAGGTGAAGGAGTGGGTGACACTGTTACAATCACAAGAGACAGCCTCGTTCTCAGTGCAGCCCAGTACGCCCTTGAGGGCGCCATCTGAGGCCTGTTTCACTACCTTCTTGATGTCATTGTATTTGGCAGCTTTCTCCAGGTAACAGGTCAGATCTACAGCTGACACATTGGCAGTGGGGACACGGGAGGCCATGCCAGTGATCTTCCGATTCAGCTCAGGGATGGCCTTGCCCACATCCTTGGCAGTGCCAGGAGAAGCAAAGACAATGTTCTGGGCATCTCGCCACAGCTTCCCAGAGGGCTCATCCACGGTCTTCTGGGTGGCAGTGATGGCTGGACTGTGGTCCTGAGTTCCTCCATGATGCCAAAGTTACCATTCATACTCTTTTCATGCAGAGGGAAAGAATCTTGACAGTTGCTGAAGTTGCTCTTGGTTCTGCTAGTAGAAAAGTGGTTCATAGCTGGCATCCAGTAATGGATAAAGTGGAAAGTCTATTGTTTGGATGGATGACAGGTATACAAAGCATGGTGTTCCATCAGCCTTTCCTATACTTAAGGAGAAATCAGTCAGTCTTTTTAATAAGTGAAACTGTATTGTACATTATTTCTACTTTACACAAGCTATATATTTATCATATTATTCCTGGTTTTACTATATGTTAATGTTATTTTAGGTTTTATTTGTGACTTGATAACTTATTTTGGGGAATTTGAGAATGCTTAAAGTTTTTTCCATATAAGTTAATGGTAATCATTTCTTCACTTTATTCCATTTAAGCTTTAAAATTTTTCATAGGATCTGTCTACTTTTGGATAGCAGAGAGATCTGTACATATCTTTTAGTGAATATATACATGCATATTTTGTCACCATTTATCTTAAAAACTGTAGTGTCACAAAAATCTAAGGAACAGAAATGTAAGTGTTTGTTTTTTAAACTGTATATTTCAGAAGAGGAACAGAACAATTTTAAAAGGGTTGACTACCTCTGCTAAGGGAGGAAGCAAAAAGAAGGTAATAGAAGTAAAGCAAAGCCTGTTTTCTGAACTTTGTGTCTCTGTGGAACTCTCAGAATTGAGTTTAAATGGTTAAAATTTGTTTAGTGATTTATATTTTTGACTGATTGCATTGTTTTATTTATTTATTTTATGTTTTAATTAATTAATTTATTTTTTCAAATATATTTGTCTCCGCCTTCCCCCCACCACTTTCTCCTGCCCCCTTTCCCTCCCTCTCCCTCCCTCAATCCTTCCCCACTTTGGCTTTGTCCATGAGTCCTTGCTATATGTTTCTTGACTTGCCCCTTCCCTTCCTTTTCCCCTGCCCACCCCTTCCTCCCTCCCTCTTGTCTCTGTTGGTTTCTTTTTCTTTCTGTGTTGCTGGTCTTATTTTCCTTGCGTCTTTGTTTTGTTGGTTAGGTTCCGCTTATAGGTGAAATTATATGGTATTTGTCTTTCGCCCCCTGGATTATTTCGCTTAGCATAATGCTCTCTAGTTCCATCCATGCTGTTGCGAAGTGTAGTAGTTCTTTTTTTCTTTCTGCTGCATAGTTGCTTTGATCTTTAAAGTAATAAAAGCAGTTGAAAGAGGAAGAGAGTGGGTACTTTCCATGCTCAACACTTAAGTTTTATGGAAATTATCCCTAATGATGGCAGGGTACACAGAGTATACACCAGCCTCTTTAGAAACATATTCTTCCAGTAACAAATTCACATTGACATTTTCAGAATACAGCTTGCCAGCTTTGAAGGAATTGAAACTTGAGAACAACCATAGTTCAGGTTCTTCCACTGTATAACTTCTTCCTGAGAATTGACTAGACACTTCAGGAAATTATAAACCTGTACTGTGTAAAATACACATAGATTGAGAAGAATCAGAAAAAAAAAATCGCATAAATAGCATTTTATATTGATTACATTTTAAAATGATAATATTCTAGATATATTGGGTTAGATATATTATTTAAATTTTATCTATTTTTCTTTATTAAGGCAGCTAGCTACTAGAAAATTTAAAATTACATATGTATCTCACATTGCATTTATATTGTTTTTTTAGACCTTCACATCACCAAATACCAATGGTTTGGCCCAGGAAATACCGTTCTGATAGGATTAGAGAAGTAAGTTTTTCAAATGTGCTTACTTTCGAAGAGTTTACTTTCTACATCTACCCACAGAGTCCATGGCATATGTGAACTTAGTTTGGTTGCAACTATATTTTAACTTGTTTTTTCATAGTTTTTTTTCATGACATTAATAGACATTTAGTAAGTGCCAACTATGTGCAGAGGTAAGAGAGCTGTGTTATATAGTCATTGCTTCTGGTTGAAGATAAAAGCCCCACATTTTTATTTCATTGATTCATTCATTCAATAATTATTGATTGAGCTTCTGTTGTGTGCTGGCAAATAGGCAAAGCATGGGGGATTTGATGAGAAACAAAGGACAGCCTCTGATGCAAAGGAGCTTAGAGTCGAATGGAAGAGAGAAACAAAAAGATAGAATGAGTATATGGCTAGTAGAGACTCTGGAAAGAGTGGGGAGCATTATGGACTATGACCTGCTTTAGACACTTTTCATCAATGACATTCTACTCTCATACTTCCTCCCAGCCCCTAGAAACAAGCCTTTTAATTTCTACAAAAAAAGTCAGAGAATGTAGAGGACCACTAACAAAGAGTGTTCTGGGAAGGGAATCTTACATATCCATGCAGAAATCAGTTGCTATAGAACCATGCCTTTGGGCTGATGCTTTGGGGCACTGTCTCAAATGGAATGATGGAGAATTCACTTATCTCTTATAACTTACAAAAGAGTTCATCATCAGTGTCCTAGAAGTATGTGTGTATGTTCTTTCAGGTAATGGAGAAGGGTATATTTTGAACTACTTAATTGCTCCTATGACTGAGTTGCATAATGCCTATAGGACCACCTAGACAGCATGTGGCCTGAGGCAGCATATGCCAGTTGTTTTCTCTGCTGCCTTTAAAGTGATATTGCGTGCATAACCGAAGCTGAGAGATGTGTTGTATGATTGCATCTTATCCTGGTTCTGAATATAAAAGAAGGCTTTTTGTTAATTTATATCTAGCAGGAAGGAATCATTTCAAACTTCAGTTTGAAGTTTCTAGGTTCTGCTTTCGGCTCTGATTCTCACTAGCTGATTAACATTGGGCATGTTAGCTAGGCTATCTGGACATCACCTCACGGTGGAAGGCAAACTTGCATATAAAGATAAACAGGCTTTGAGAAAGCGACATTTGTACATCACCTTGAAGAGGTGGTTCTCCAAGGCTGCAGAGTAGGAAGATTGTAAACTCACCTCCTTCCACAGACACAACAAATCTACAGCTACACATGGAACAAATCTCTCTGAAAAAGACTTTAAACTAGCTAAACAACTCTTTTACAATGATGGATAAAAGAACCACATAAGTTAGGTAGGAGAAGCAGAGACACTGTCTTGCTAAAAACCTACCCCAATACAGGTACTCACAATCGGGTGGGATCTCACAAATACAGAACTACTCCCTGAGGAGCAAGGGGTTTTTGTCCCACATCAGTCACTCGAACCCTTGGGATCTATACCAGAGGGGCTAAATGGCAAAACTCTGGCTTTGAATACTAATGGGGCTTACTTCTAGGAGAACATAGGCCTGTGGGGATTGTAGATTCTAATCTTAAAAGGCTTGCATGCAAACTGACTCACCCTGGGACCCAGTGCAAAAGCAGCAGTTTGCAAAGTGCCTAGACCATATGTGAAGGAGTCATATTTGCTACCTTTAAAGCATCTACCAGAATGGAAACAGCCTGACTGAACTCTCTCTAAGGACTGAGGCACACTGGTGGGTGCCAAATTTGCATTCTCCCCCTAACTTGCTAATGCCAGTGTGGCATCATACTCTTGCATTGCACCCACAGCCCTGCCAAAACCAGCACATGAGTGCAGCCTGTGCAGCCGACACAGGGGATGCCCCTAGATAGTCTGGTACTGATTGCCAGGGAAGATAGTGTGTCTGGGCCCCACTATCTGACACAATTTGAGAGAGAGATGGTTCTTGGCAGGCCACCACTCCCAGGGCACTGCATAGACAACATACTGAAACACACCACAGTTTTCCTGTAAAAAAAGAAAAAAGAAAGAAAAGGCCTATTTACTTTTCCTGGAACTTAAGCCTAAGGAGCACGATTTACATTTACCAAACATCTAGAGGCTACTGAAGTGCTCTCAAAGAACACAGGCCAGGGGACATGATCTGTTTGTCCCTCTTGGCTTTGCTATCACTCACTGGTACCTACCAGAAAGAAATTTGTACAGTTGCGTGGAACCCTACCTTTTGTAACTGTCACCAAAGGACCATCCAGATATCCTGGTCTGGAGGACAGGATTTGTGACTGTGGTCCTACAAGATTGCATATATTTGCATACGTGAAAAACTGCTGCTTGAGGGTCTCCGAACAGCCTGAAACCAGTCGCTTACTGAGATCCCTCACTCTAGAACATTAAAAGGTTTTAATACACCCTCAAAAGCTAAGACCTATCAAGAATAAATCATGCTGTTTAGATAATCATAAAGTTACAAGAAACAACCAAGAGCTAGGCAAGATTAAATAATAAGATTCATCTCCTACACAAGGTCACTCCTTCAAGAATGGGAGAGATAGCCATTTAGCAAAGGAATCAAGATCGCGAAGGAGTGAGTGGAAGTCAAACTGACCTCCTCCCAGGACCAACCTGGAATTACAACTAAATTGTGGAGAAATCATCTGGAACAAACAATGGAACAATTGCGAGAGAGGAGCCTTGTAACCTCAGAGACAGAAGAATCAGCTTTAGCACAATCTAACTGGTAAGGAGTGCAGTACAGACTCGAGAAGGCAGGCAGGGCACCCACGGGTGGCAGTACCAGAAGGATATTGAAAAGGCCAGTTGGATCCCCCTGAGAAGAGCGGGGTCTAAACGATAAGCAGGGATCTGTAGCCCAGAGCACCAGAGCCCAAAAAGTACACAGAAAACTGCCAGATGCAAAAAGTGGCAGAGTTGCTCTCTGCCAGAGACAGGCAGCTGGAGACGCAAAGATCCGTTTAAAGGGCCAATGCAAAATTTTTATTTGCAGCCACTTACCCGGGACTTCCACAAAGGCAGGGGCAGAGTGGGCTAGAAACACCTGAGGAGAGACTTGGGAAGGAGGCTTTGGGGAGAGAGTGGCCGGCCAGATCTCAGTGCTGATTCATCCCCCATGTGGCAGCAGCCAAATGGCTCAGGGAGAGACCATTCCCCCTGAGCAGCACCAGCATCAGAGGATCCAATAGCCCTGCCCCTAGGTGGGATTCCACCTCGCCCTCTGCTGTCTAAGCTGCCTGCTGAGTGCAGAGTGGCAGCCACAGACAGTAGATGCCTGGATAAGGGGGGTCTAGCGACACTTGAGGAGAGACCGGGAATGGAGGCTTTGGGAAGAGAATGGCGAGAGTAGCTGGCGGGATCCTAGTGCTGATTCCTCCTCCATATGGCTGCAGTGAGTGAGGACTGAATAACCCCGCCCCCAGAAGGGACTACGCCCCCGCCCTGAGCTGTCTAAGGCAGCGTGCTGAGTGCAGAGTGACTAGATTAACAGCTGAGGAGACAGCCAGAAACAGTAGATTACTGGAAGTCTGGAATAGACGCCAAGGTCAGACAGAGACGACATCTGACATCATCAGAGGCAGATCCTGAAAGTAAAAACAGCGGTCTCCTACCATAGAAGTTCACACCACAAAGTCAGGAAGTCAAGACAGATCAACTTAAGCAGAACCAAAAAAGAAGAGTCTCACAAATAATGGGAAGACAAAGAAATACCCCCTACTTGAAGGGAAAGGAGGAATCCCCAGAAAGAGAACTAAATGAAATAGGGGCAAGTAAACTATCAGGTATCGGGTTCTAAACAATGGTTTTAAGGAAACTCAATGAGCTCAGTGAGCTCAGAGAGAATTACAAAAAAACTACAGGGAAACAACGAGGCACTTACTGCAAACTATAACAGCATGAAAAAGGGCATAGAAACTATCAATAAGAGACAAGAGGAAATGAAGAATACAAAGTCTAGATGAAGCCTATGATTGAATCAGCGAATTGGAGGACAAGGTAAAAAAAGCTCCCAAAAGTGCAAGAAAATGAAGAAAGACTCAAAAAGAATGAACAGGCATTGAGGGAAATGCAGGACAACCTGAAACATAATAATATCCTTATAATAGGGATATCAGAAGGAGAAGAGGATGAGGAAGGCATAGAGAATCTGTTTGAAAAAGTAACAATAGAAAACTTCCCTAATTGGAGGAGAGAAACAGTCACACAAGTCCAGGAAGCACAGGAGTTGCATTCAAGAGGAACTCAATGAGGGTTCAAGAGGAACTCCAAGACACATCATCATTAAAATGGCAAATATCAAAGACAAACAGAGAATCCTAAAGGCAGCAAGGGAGAAAGAGGTAGTAACATATAAGGGAGCCCTGATATGGCTGGCAGCTGACTTCTCAACAGAAACATTGCAAGCCAGAAGGGAATGACAAGAAATATTCCAGGTAATGAAAAGCAAAGGCCTGCAACCAAGACTGCTCTACCCAGCAAGGCTCACCATTAAAATGGAAGGAGAATTAAGGAGTTTCCCAGACAAAAGAAGGCTAAAAGAATACACCTCCACCAAACCAGCACTGCAAAATAGGCTAAAGGGACTGCTTTAAGAAAATGAAGAAAAAGAGTCTATGAATACCCAGTTCCTTTCACAGTTGCCAATACTTGATATTACCAATATTCTTTAATACATATTAACCTGATTGTGACAATGGTGTGTTATTTTAATTATTCCTTTATTATTTGTGGAAACTAAACCAGTTTTAATATATTTCTTGCCTACTTCTATTATCTTTAAAAAGCTTTAAATTACTTTTTGGTACTCTTTATCCATTTTTTGATTAAAGGTTTGTAGAACTTTTTTCTCTAAAAAAAATAAAACAAAACATTAACCCTTTTTTAAATGTGTTGCAAATACTTTCCTATTCTACTCCTTGTCCTTTAATTTTTTTATACATATATTTTTGTACTGTCTTAAGTGTTTAATATTTTAGTCATATTGTCAATATTTTCCTTTATAGCTTCTGGGTTTGAATATTTTACTTCAGGGTAAGAAAAATATAATTTTGTATTTTCTCCTAACTCCTTAGATTCTACATATTGATTTTTAACTCACCTGAATATGTCTTGTATAATGTGTGAAATAGGGCTCTATATTTGTTTTATTCCCAGTAATAGTGGCCCATGCACCTTATTTGTTAAATGAGCCTTATTTTACCCATTGACTTGAAATACCAACTTAATCATATATTACACTGTTAGACAGATGTGTACATTTGTCTTTAGAATGCTTATTATATTTCATTATTCTACTTGATTATTTCTGTGCTGGTGTCATGTTGGTTTAATTGCTCAGACTTTATAATGGTTTTAAATTTTTTAATACTTTATAATTAATTTTGACATTAAAAAAAGATAAAATCAATCTGCATTTAAGAAAGAAAGAAAAAGAAAGAGAGAGAGAGATGGAACTCCTACCTTTTGCGACAACATGGACGGAAATGGAGAATATTAAGCTAAGTGAAATAAGCTAGTTGATGAAAGACAAATACCATATGATCTCACCTATTAGTGGACTCTATTCAACAAAATAAACTAACAAACAAAATAAACCACAGGCATGGAAACATGGAGCAGACTGAAAGTGACCAGAGGAGATGAGGAAAAGGACAATGGTCAAAAGAAGGGGAAGGGACTAGACAAAGAACATGTATGAGTGATCCATGGACATGGACAACAGAGTCGGAATTGACTGTGGGAGTATGGGGGTGGGGAGGGTGGTGGTGGAATGGGTGGAGGGGGTTAAGGGGAAAAATAGGGACCACTGTAATAGAATAAACATGATTTATAAATTTAAAAAAACTTTTTAAAAAAAGAAATTCCATTTAACATTAACTAGATTAGTTAATTGAAAAGCAGCCATTACTCAGATTTAAAAAGCAATGTTTCCTTCAGGAAAGGGTGGAGAAGATTGATGTAGGCAAGATGATTCAGTGTTGACAGGTAGGATGCTTGATGTTGAATGGTGACAGTTGCTTAATTTTTAAATTGAATTTATTGTGTGACTGGTTAATAAATTATATAGGTTTCAGATGTACAGTTCTATAATACAAAAAAAAGAGAGAGATAAATGATTTGCCTAATGCACTGAAACAAAAACAAATTAAAGCAAAATGAGGAAACAAAGGAATATGTTCCAAATGAAAGAACACGATAAACACTCCTCCCCCCCAAAAAAAAACAGAATGAAATTGAGATAAGTCATTTATCTGATAAAGAGTTGAAAGTAATTGTCATAAATATGCTTACCAAACTCAGGAAAAGTATAGATAAACAATGACAACATCAACAAAGAGATAGGAAAGTACCAAATAGAAGTCACAGAGATTAAGAATACAATAACTGAACTGAAAAATAACACCAGAGGGGTTTAACAACAGATTAGATGAAACAAAAATTAAAATTGGTGATTTGGAAGACAAAAAAATGAAACACTCCCAAACAAAGCAGGAAAATGAAATTAAAAAGTTAAGATAATTTATGGGAACTACGGGACAACATCAAGCAGAATGTCATTTGCATTACAGGGGCCCCTGAAGGAGAAGAGAGAAAAAAGGGGTCAAAAATTATTTGAATAAATAATGGCTAAAAACTTCTCCAACCTGGAGAAGGAAACAGATATCCAGGTTCAGAAAGGCCAGAAAGTTACAAAGAAGATGACTGCAAAGAGATCCATGCAAACGCACATTATAATTAAAATATCAAAAGTTAATGATAAAGAGAATCCTAAAAGCAGTCAGAGAAAAACAACTTGTTACCTACAAAGGACCCCCAATAAAACCACTAGCATAATTCTCAGCAGAAACTTTGCAGACCAGAAGAGAGTGGTGAGATATATGTAAACTGCAGCAAAAATAAATAAATAAATAAAAATAAAAATAAAAATTTCCAACCAGGAATACTCTACCAGCAAAGTTTTCATTCAGAAATAAAGAAGATAAGAGTTCCCTTTTTTAAAATTATATTTTATGATTATGTTATTGCAGTTGTCCCAATTTTTCCCCCTTTGCCCCCTTCCACCCAACACCCTCAACTTCCTCAACTCCCTCAGGCAATTCCCATACCCTTGTTCATGTCCATGGGTCATACATGTAAGTTCTATGTCTACTCCATTTTCTATACTGTATTTACATCCCCAGGCTATTCAATAACTACCTATTTGTACTTCTTAATCCCCTCACCTCTTCACCCACATCCCCTCCCTTCTGGTAACCATTAAAACACTTGCCATATCCATGATTCTGTCTCTGTTTTTCTTGTTTGCTTAGTTTGTTTTTTAGATTCAATTTTTGACATATATGTACTTGTGTCATTTTATTGTTCATAGTTTTGACCTTATTTTTCTTAAATAAGTCCCTTTAACTTTTCATATAATAATGGTTTGGTGATGATGAACTTTAGTTTTTTCTTCTTTGGAAAGCTCTCTATCTGCCCTTCAATTCTAAAAAATATCTTTGCTTGATAGAACAATATTGGCTGTAAGTCCTTGCTTTTTATGACTTTAAATATTTTTTCCCAGTCCCTTCTGGCCTACAAAGTTTCTTTTAGAAACCAGCTAACAGTCTTATGGGAACTCCTCTGTATGTAACTAACTGGTTTTCTCTTGCTGCTTTTAAGATTCTCTCTTTATCTTTAACCTTTGGCATTTTAACTATGATGTGTCTTGGGGTGGGCCTCTTAGTATCCATCTTGTTTGGGACTCTCAAGATGACAGCATAGGTAAATGCAGTTTGCCTCCTCACACAACCACATCAAAATAACAACTAAAATATAGAAAAACCATCACTCAGAACCATCAGAAATGGAGTTGAATCGAAGTCTGACAACTATGGAATTAAAGAAACCACATCCATCCAGACTGGTAGGAGGAGCAGAGACAATGAACAGGCTGATCCCACATCCATGTATATTGGATAAAAATTTGGGAGGGATATTTGGGAGCAAGGAATCCCAGCCCTACACCAAGGCCACCATCCCTGGGTTCCAGTGCCAGAAAGATAACTTATGTAGCCTCATACCTTAGGGCTGCAAAAATCAGCAGGGATTGAGTTGGTGGAAGGAACTTCTGGAATCCTAAGCAGTTCCCTTTAAAGAATCCACAAATGAACTTAGACTCATTCCCTCTGAGTTTCAGCACTGCAGTAGCAGCTTGAAAGGTACCAGTGGCATGCAGGGAGGAACTGAAGTGTCTGGCATCAAGGCAAGAGCTGAGGGACCGTTTTTTCTGACAGAAAGGTGGGCAGAAGCCATTTTCCCTTTTCTGAACCCTCCCCCAACAAAGCCACAGAGTCTGCTGGTGGGTGCCATATCTGCGTCTCCATCAACCTGGCTAACAATGTTTGCTCCCCACCAGAGGTCATCTGAGACTCCATCTTACCCGCTTTATGGATCTACCCAAACTGTTAACTGTGACTTTTCCATATGAATGGCTGGTCTTGGCTCAAGCTTCACAACATCTTAAATCCTATCAAACAAGTAACAGCCATTCTCTGTGAGCCCCCAATCCCCATACCTCTTGGTAAGTGACCCGAGGCCTGACACTAGCAGCAGCCAGCCTAGATTAATAGGTTGACTTCCCCTGGGAATCTCTAAGCCCAGCACAAGTAGCAGCCATCTCAGACTGCTTTATAGCTCATGCAGGGTGACCCCGGACAAAACACTGGTGGGGGCTGAACCTGGCCTGCACCACTCAGGAAACCCCAGAGCCTGTACCCTCAGTGAACAACTGCAGATCATGCCAGAGCACCACCATCCTGCCCCTGCATAGCTTTCCATAGGCAGAGTTTTCCTTATAAACAAAACATAAAGGAGTTTATCATCACTAAACCAACCTCATTAGAAATGTTAAGGAAATTCTTTAATCTGAATAGAAAGAACATTAATTATTAACAAGAAAACATGAAAAAGTGTCAAAGGTCAAGGTAAGTATATATTAAAGGTAGTGTATTAATCGCTTAAAAAAGCTAGTGTGAAGGTCAAAGATAGTAAAAGGTAATAAAAGCTAGTGTGAAGGTCAGAGGTAATAAAAATAGCTATGACTACAATAATTAGTTAAGGGATACAAAAAAACAAAAATATCAAATATCAAACATAAACCAGCGGTAGGGGTTGAGTAAAAATGTAGTTTTAGAATGCATTCAACCTTAACTTGCAACCAACTTTCTCTCTCTCTCTCTCTCTCTCTCTCTCTGTCTCTCTCTCTCTCTCTATATATATAAACATATATATGCCTCATGGTAACCATACAGCAAAACCTATAGTAGGTACACAAAGGATTCTGAGAAAGTAAACTAAGAATAAGTCTATAGAACATCATCAACCCACAAGGGTAAAAAGCAAGAGAGGAAGAAAGTAACAGAGAATAGCCACCAGCAATTAACAAAATGACAATAAGTAAATACCAATAATTAAATGTAAACAGACTAAATTCTTTAATCAAAATACACAGAGTGGCTGAATGGATAAAAATAAGATCAAGACCCATGTATGTAATGCCTATAAGGGACTCACTTCAGATCTAATGACACACAGAGACTGAAAGTACAGGGATGGAAAAATATGTTTCATGCAAGTGGAAACCAAAAGAAAGCTATGGTAACTATACCTATATTAGACAAAATAGACTTTAAATTAAAGACTATAAGAAAAGACAAAAATGGGCATTTCATAATGATAAAGGGGCTAATCTTATAAGAAAATAGAGCATTCAGAAATATGTGTGCATCCAACATTAAGAGCACCTAAATATACAAAATAGACATATCTAAAGAGATATGTAATAATAGTAGGAGACTGTAATATCCTTTACATCAATGGATGAATCATCCAGACAAAAAATCAGTAAGAAAACATTGGACTTAAATAATACTTTACACCAGATGAACTTGACAGATATATACAGAACATTCCTTCCTAAAGTAGCAGAATACACATTCTTCTCAAGTGTACACAGACATTCTCCAGGATAGATCATATGTTGGTCACAAACAAGTGTCAATAAATTTAAACAGATTTAAATCAGTCATCTTTTATGATGACAATGAATAAAAAAATCAATTACAAAAAGAAAACCAGGAAAAAATTACAAATATGTGAAAATTAAGCAACATGCTACTGAACAACCAATAGGTAAATGAAGAAATCAAATAAGATATTACAAGAAAAAAGTTTGTAGCCATCTGTGGTGATTCATGATAACTAGACTCATGTACAGATTATTTTGCAGTATGTACAAATAAGAATGTTGTATTCCTGAAAATAATAAAATGTTATATGTCAATATTTTAATTTTTTAAAAAGTGGCATTTATCTGATTACATCACCTAAATTATACTAACTGTATAAAATGTATTTATGCAGAAAAGTACATAGAAACCAATTTAAAATCACCTCTAGTTCCGTTACTAAAGAAAAATGTATTAACATTTTGTGCATATCTTTCCAATTGTTTTTGAATATTATTTTTTCATAGTTGAGGTCTTACTATATTTATATAATTATGTATTCTGTCTTTTTAATTTGACAGCATTGTGTAAATATTTTTCAGAATGAAATTATTAAATAAATATTGTGTAAAAATGTTTTCATAGAGAAAACAATTTTAACAACTTAATTTTAGTTTCATGTAAAATTTTCCATCTAATGAACATATTTAACCTTTTGGAAGATATTTAGGTAGAGAAGAGACATTTAAGCCATTAGAGGACATTTAGGTAAAAAGACAATTTTAAAACCTTAAAGCAAAATAAATATAATATTTGAAAAGGTTAACTCAAGCTACAGTGTAATGTTCCTTTTTTATGGTTATAAATTAATTTGCTTAAACTACAACACTCAGTGATAATCTCATTTTAGAGAGAAAGATACTTTCCAACAAAAATCAACTGATGAGCCTTTAATAAATATTAGTCTTTGCCTTGTATGAAGAAGTATCATGAATTACCAACTACAGTGTGATGCAACTGTTCAATTGCTTGGGAAAAAAATTTGGTATCACACCTATGAGAGGAGAAAGAGAGGCAGTCACTGGAGAAGTTTTTAGGAAGAGTTGGGTGAGAAATCCTTCTAAGCTGATGCTTGAAGGATGAAATAGGATTGGTATAAGTTTCTGTAGTGCAGCGTTTTTGACAGTCACAGGGCATATCCCTTTATCTACGAAGACTGGATTTTTTGTGATTATTTATTACATATATTAATACAACAGATATAAGTCCATACTGCCTAAGGCATGCATTTTCTTGAAGCTTCCAGGGTGGACAGTGTGTGTTTTTATGAGAGAGGAAAATGCCACACAGCTAAATTGAGTGGGGATTATGCCATGCACAGCACTAAATAAGTGCAGAAGACTGTTTAACAGATTTTTTTTTTTTTGTAAGATTGGCCAGGAAGAGGAATGAGTGAAATATGTGGAAGTGAGGAGAGAGCAATTTGGTAAAAATGTTAGGCCATTCTCTGTTAAATATTAAAGACGTTGTGGAGAGTTTGACTTGATTCGAGTGTGCTTTACATCCAACTCTTTATGTAATTTACATCTCTGACTCAGCTTTTGTTGGGTTATTGGCCTCCTGGAAAGCTTAATGGAAGCTAAGTCCCTACTCCCCACCAAAAAGAAAAAAAAAAAAAAAGTCTGTGTTCATTTAAATCTCAGCATCTACCTTCTTTCTTACAATGTCCTAGGTTCTAGGTAAAGAAGGGCTGGTTTATAATAATGTGCAATAATATAAAGTACCATACTCCAGTCCTGGGTTGGGTTTCTCCTTTCTAATTCCTTTGGTTTTTGATTCAGGCTCACTAGAAGTGAAAGGAGAAAAGGGAGCTGGACTTCACTGTGTGTCCCTGGACCCGCAGCTCTATGCTTAGCACCCAGCACCCCCCGGGTCCCTGGGTCCTCTCCATAGCTCTGAGTGGGAAGGCCACATCTCCACTTAAGGGCAGGGAGTGGAATGAGAATTATGTTTATCCTATTTAGAAATATTTAGATAGAGTAAGACGGAGGATACCTAAAATGACACATGATAACATTTCATACTGCCTAAAAACTGTTGAGAAATAACATCTGGGCAAAATTTAGATTTTGCTGAAGTTGACCTGGGAGAAAGAGCTTGGTAGAAATAAAGGCTAATGAGAAAATTCACCATGGCAAAACACCTTTGAAGTCAGGTGAATAAAATGTGATAGAAGAAGCAAGTGTTATTAGAGTTTTCCAAAAAAAAATGAGCTTACTCCAATGAATATAATTTTGGTACAGTGAAATTGGAAAAAAATAGAGATGATTTACTTGTGCTGAAAAGAAATCTGATTAAGGAATTAAATGTGCTTAATGACATTTACCTGAGAAACTACTGCCTTGATGAAGATTCTACAATGTTGATTTAAATCTGATTAATGTTTGTAATCAAAATGTTTGTGGCATTGAAATGGCAAATTTAAATTCTGGGGTCAAAATATCTTGTTTTCTGATAGGTCCATTTTGTGCAATAATGCATCATGAATTCAACTTTCTCTAAGGTGGAGGCATTCATTATTGTACCAGGTGTTAAGGCCCATAGAAATTCTTAATTTCAAAGTCCCTGCTCAAAAAAGCGATTGCTTTTGGACTGCAGTTTTTGCTGTTGCAGTTAAGACTGTTAATGTTAGAGAGGAAATAATTGTGCAGTATCTTATTTTGTGAGTCGCAGATTCTTTGCTTAAGCAAGGACAATTTCTGAATTAGTGTTATCTGAATTAGTGCCTTTTCAGCTGGAACCAATTCTCTCTGAAATACTTGTTACTTCTTATGCTTGTTTTTTTTAAATTGCAATTGAGGTTAATATTAGTCAAATTTGACTCTATTTTGATTGCTAAATTCAGTAATACGCTCTGCCTATTTCTGGATGTGTGGCCTTAAACAAGTTACTCGATCTCTCTAATTTTGCTTCCTCAACCTTAAATGGGAGCGCGCGCGCACACACACACACACACACACACCCTCCCCCCCGCCAATAGGGTTATTGTGAGACTTATAAGAGGAAGACTTTAGGTACCTCGGGATGAAGTAGATGCTCAATAAATTGTAGTCTTTACTATCACCCCTCTTACTAGTATATGGCACACTTTCCATTCTCACAATGTCCTTACTCTAGCTCTTTGGTTTGAATGATTTGTTCCTGAATGAGGTCGAAAATTTTCCAAGGCAAGGGTTAGGCTCTGTTCCTTTATTAGTTCCTTTTATTCTTCTGTATCAGCCTTCAGAGTCCTAGGAAAACAAACAAAGAAAAAACAGCTGGCTCACCCAGGCTGGGTAATTGAGATGTGCTGAATGAAAGGGTTATTAAAAGAAGAATGAGCAGAGTAAGGGGAAGCCATACGGGATGAAAAAGCTCCCTGGGAGTAGCAAGGGCAGGGAGCCCACAGCACCCATAGCTTGAAGAGGCAGGAGAGGAGAGCCATCAAGCTGAAGGTGTAGCTTTAGATAGAGAAGCACCAAACTGCCATCTGACAAGGAGCCATTAAACAAATACTCCAACCCCTCTCACTCCACACTTCCAGAAGGAGCCCCTTCTGGTGCCTCTCATTAGCTGACCCCAACAGAAAGCCAAAAAGCAAGGAAGCTGGGTAAGACAGTCTGCAGAAATCAACATCCTTAAACCCAGGGGAAGAGAAAGGAGAACAGATCTGGAAGTAAACTGCAGAGCCCCCTCTGGCCCAGGGGATTAATAGAGCTGCTTTATGTGTATGACAGATGCTGGTAAGTGTTTGTGGAAAGAAAGGAAAGAAGCTTCATAAAATGTTGAAAAATCATCCCAAAATATATAAATTAAGAAAGACTATTCCTAATAGCATAGTAGTTGGGAGGCAACAGTTGGAATCAGACCAGCCCCCATTTGAATCTTGCCTTTACTGCTTCCTGTGTGATCAAGGGCAGTTACCAAGTAAGTTTAGTTTCTTTCTTAGAGAAAGGGATGTAAGGTTATTAGCTTCTTCATAAGCTGCTTTTGAGGAATGAATGAGATGACATATATAGTATGCCTGGAAGAGAAAGAAATGATGAAGATATTTTAGCAAATAAGTGATCAGTACCAGTGGTTCTCAAATGGAGTTAATTTTGTCCCCCAGGGAACATTCTGCAACATCAAGAGACATTTTTGTTTTAACAATTGAAGAACTGCTGTTGGCATCAGTGGGTGGAAGCGAAGGAGCCTACTTACCATCTTGATGCCTAGGACAGCCCTCCACAACAAGGAATTATCTGGCCTAAAATGTCAGTAGTGCTAAGGTCGAGAAACCCTAGACTAGAATGTTTTCATCTCACATCTTTATCCTTGGGTCTCTGTATTATTTGATACTTATTTTTAAGATCTATCATTACTACTCTTTTTTTACTTGCAGTAAGTTTGAGATTTTCATCCTTCCCCTCCCATAAAAACATGAGGTGTGATTACATATATAATACTTCAATACTCTCTAACATTTACCTTCCACTATGTTAAAAGAATGAGTGAAAAAATAGAAATCATTGTGACAGGTTATAATCTGAGCTACAATTACTCAATATTAAAGCACTTGTGTCAAATATATATTACAGATTTGTAAGGAAAAACAATACAGAGCTATTTCTAGGGGCATTTCAAATCACCAGGGGCGATATGTTGGAACCCATTTTATCTGCCGCTGTAATTTCTGGTGAGGCCCTAAAGCTACAGCTCTTAACAGTAATGAATCAGAAATAGGTTAGTGGAATTAAGGATTAACTTAAATAAGAACCACGCTTAAACATCTTGCGATTGTATTTTTCTTCTCTGTCCTGCAATCAGTCCCATTCTGCCCAGAGTTGTTGCCCCTGGCAACAATAGGATTTATTCTTGAAAAAGTTGAGGTTATGGAAGAATGGCTCTTGACCTCAAGATGGCTCTGGGTCTTCGCTATTTGCTTCCTTTCCTCCAACCTCAAAGGGAGAGTGGTCCTCCCAGATCTCCAGTTCATTTATTCATTCATCAAATATTTACTCCACTCCTTAGCTAAGGCAGAACAGGCATAATGGTCTCTGTCCTCAAGGAACATGGAGATATTAATCAATTAAACAAATAAATTAATAAATTCTGCTTGTGATCAGGGCTGTAAAAGGAGAAGGAGTCATGACAGAAAACAAGATTGGAGTCCTACTGAGGCAATCTGAACAAGAAAAATCCCTTTGAGGAGGAGGCATTTAAGGTGAGGCAAGAAGCGAAGGGGGGTTTTTTCAAGTGCAAGGCAGGAGAAGAGCACTCCAGGAAAATGACTAGCATGTACAAAAGACTTGTAGGCAGGAAAGAATTGGATGTGTTCAGGGAGTAAACATTGGTGAGTGAAGTTTCACTGGTGAGAAGATGTGGGACAAAATCAGTTGGAGAAGAGAGAGCAGGGAATCTGAGAATCTTGAAATTATTCTAAATGGAGTAGGAAAATTTAATTATTTTAAGCTGAGCATCAACTTAATTTTTTTTTTTTCATTCAGTGTGCATTTTCTATGGGTTGAGTGCACTTAAGGGATGGTAACTCCTTTAACATTCATATCCACCTTATGAGATAAGAACTATTATTAAACCCTCTTTTACAGATGAAAAAGGAGAGGCATGAGAGGTTAAGAAACCCAGTAACATAACTATATGTCAGGGTTTTTCAACCTCACGGCTACTGACATGTGGGCAGGGGCTAGAGTGTTGACTGTTGGATGTTTAGCAGCAACACTGCCCTCTACATGCCAGTAGCAATTTCCTCTCTTACCCCAGTTGTGGCACAAGTTCAGACTTTGGCAGATGTTGGGAGTGGGGGCGCAAAATATCCACCCTGGCTGAGAACCCCTGCCATATACATATATACAGAGAGACAGAGAGACAGAGAGTTAAAACACTTCAAACCCTATCACCCAGTAATAACTGTATTAATGTCTTCTATGCTCCTTTGTAAGTATTTTCTGTGTTTGCTTCAAAATATGGTTCTTGTAAAGGTCAACCACCTCAGAGCAATGGTCTTCTCCTTCCCCAGCTAGTGGGTACTCGCTTCCCACTCATCAATCACCCAGCAAGAGCAGTGATGTGAAGTTGTGTGGCCAGGCTCTCCTGAGCACTGAAATATATCTTGAAGGTAGAAGAGTGGGGATATGCAAAAGCAGGCAGATTAAGGAGCAGGCCAGTGTTTTCTGCCTCGCAGCCTTTTCCCTTCATGAGGGTACTTCCTGCTCATCTCCGAAGCCCACTCAGATCTATCTGGTGACCCTGAGGCAGTACCAGCTCTAAGTCAGAACTAGTGCCTCTTAGCAGTGCAGGGTCATGGCTGGTAATTACCTAGTTTTGGGACACAAAAGAGCGCATCATTTCTCTGGATCAGCACTCTGGATGAGAGAATAGTGGGAAAGAGAAGGATGCCTGTGACTTACTTTTGGGAAAAATGACATAGCATAGTGGGCTAGCCTCAGATTCTTGATTCAAAAATGTGAAAGTGACTAACATTGTGTTATTAAATTAGTATTCATGAATGTTTGTTTATTCATTAAACATCTGAGGTGTCAAGAGGGTGTTTTGAGCTCTCATTTTAAAACCTCCTCTCCCCACTCAAGGTCTCTACCACCATCAAAGTCCATCAGCCAAAGATTTGCTGACTCATTCCCTGGAAATGTATTTGGTGTATATCATGTGGTAGACAACACTTTCACTGTCCTCATGGAGTTTAAAGAATAGTAAAGAAAAAAGAAACCAAAGAATCATGCAAGTAAATGTCAAATGATAACTCTGACCACCCCTTTGAAGGGGTGTTCAGTACCTATTAGGGAGATTAAAGAGATTTTACCTAGTTTTGGATTGGGAGAAGCAGGAAATTACTCAGTGGGTATGAAGGCTGTTCAGGAATATGAAGGATGAATAGACATGAAATAGGTGGAGAAGGCTGAGACAAGGAGAGCACTACAAGCAGGGGTACAGCATATTGAAAGGCCCAGCAAACAAGCTGACTTTATGTCAAGAGGCCCAGGAGTGTGTCTTACAGGTAGGTATGTTTGTGCGCACATATGTGCAGGTATCTTTTAACCTGCTGTCACTGGCTACTGCTCACACAGCATAATACTAGGTTATAATAAAAATTCATGTGTCCTGTGGTGAAGTTATATTTAATTTTCATTCATAAATACTGTATTTTGCCATGTGTAATGCACATTTTTTACCCAAACTTTCTGAGGGAGAAGTAAGGATGCTCATTATACATGGGTAGTACTAATTCCGTATCTACATAAATGTTTTAAAATTTTAAATCTATGCTTATGTGTTAAAAGTGTAACTCTATAAAACATGCATTTGCATTATATGTGGCAAAGCATGATATTATTTGCCTACACAGAATAGATTTTTGCTGTTTAGCTCAGCTTTAGAAGATAAGTTTACCAATCTGAATCTTTGTCTTTATGAAAGCCATACAGAGTAGAAACCAACACAAACACAGTAAGACAGAAGAGTGATACATACAGGATTGTGTTCAACAAAACATCTAAGTATAAAGAGAAAAAAAAATCAGGATCCAGAAACATGTAGACAAAAAAGATGATCAAAACTGGAAGTACTGTGACATGAACTTTGAAATCTGAACTAGCTGCATTCAGCTCTTAGCTTCACATTCTATGTAGCCCTGAACGAATTGCTTCACTTGTCTGAATCTGTTTTCTTACCTGTAAAATGGGATAATGACTCCTACCTCACTGGATCTGTGTGAGGAGTAAAGATGATTTATGAAAATCACTGGCACATTGTTGTGCTAAATAAATGGTAGCTGCCATTGTTATGATTCATATGGCAAAGTTGTAACAGCTAGATTTTAATCACTGAACCACAGATTTCACAGAGCTTCCTGGTGTTCATAGCAAAACAGCAAAGTTACAGGATTGAGAGTGTTAATGAAGTAAAAGCATAGAAATTCCTTATAAGACAAAATTGTCCAGGAAGTTAGGCATGGAAAAGATGTTTTACCTAGGTCTTCACTGAGGTTCCCCAAACAATATAGGAGACAATATCATTAATGTCATCCCTGTAGCAAATAAATATAAATTTTATGCAATTGATTTCTTCTTTAATCTTTCAGAGTAAGTAAGAGTTATAAAGCCAAAGAGCAGTTGTCAGGAATTATTTTTAATTTAATGTTATATATCTGCCAAAAATTCTTATATTTTGTTGCATTTACTATGCAGATCATATTTTTTTTTATTTTGTAAGCATGCATTTAAAAAGTGTTTATGAAGCACTATCTCTCAGACCTCTAAGTAAGTCTTAGAGATATGTATTATAATGTCATCTTACGGATGTGGAAATTACAGTTCAAAGTTCAAGGTTAGTTGCAGAAATAGATCCAGGACCGGGACCAAGGACCGTTTAAATTGTTTATTCCATCTTTATCCTCTAGCCCAGCCTGCCACCTTAACAAATACAGCTAGCATGTGTGCTCCCCTGACAGGGAAATAAAGGGCTTTGTATAAAAACAGAATGAAAGAAAAATTAAAGCGGGGGCTCTTGGTGTAAAACTGTTTTATTACTAAGATATCAAGAAATGAATTTTCTGGGAGTGATATTTTAATCTTTTTGTTGTTGTTTTTCTGGTTTATTCCAAATTATTTAACTAAAATGATGTAGATAAAAAGGATATCAAGAAACACATTCAGCAAAACCATGGAAGTGCAATATATACACCAAATTGCATGAATGGCTGTTTTGAACTCTGAGCCTTCAAAACAAGCAGTAAGAAATGAACCTGTTTACATTAACAAAGAATATGCAAACCTGCAATTTATAACTTTAATGTAGTTCTATATTTAATTAGGTTAACTCATGTCCAGTAAGCACACTGAAATTAACTGGCATTTAAACATCTTTTCAATTAATTTAATTTTTATTTTTCTACATGATCCTGAGTGAGATTATAATAAATTGGCTATGGTGCATATATTAAAGTAAGTCATTAATGGAGAGGCACCCCTGAATCAGCTAAACAGTTTCACTTTGGATAAAGCCTTAATATTTTCTTTCAATACTTTTTCCCTTAAAATAATGATAGTGATGATAAGGAGGATGATTGTCAAGAGCTATGAAGGATCTGAGGTTTTTACTCCACTTGCAAGCTAACAAGTTAACTTGCCAGAGATTCATACATGCTGGCAGATGACACACAACTCCTATATCAATGAGGAAGGACTTTCTTACTCATGGCACTGCAGGGGGTATGTTCTTCCTGTTGACACCAGTTCTTCTTGGTCCCCAAGTCTCATGGGCGTAGCATGGAGGTATCCTGGTATGTACTGATTATTCAGTGGGTCTGTGTCATAGGTGCGGCACCCTGAGTTTAGGAAACCCCAACCGTTGCTGCTAGCAAATCTGCCCAATTTTTACCTTGCAGGGAGACAGTTTCTTTATTATCCTCATCAGGAAACATACCTTTCCTCTGCCCTGCAGAGAAACCCTATTTCTGTCTTCCAAAATATAAACACCTTGAAAGGATAGTCAAGAACAGAAACTGTCTGGACAATTGTAGAAACACCATGAGGAGTCACTTCCCAACAAAGATGGTGGTGGTGGTGGTGGTGGTAGTGGTGGTGGTGGGTAAAATTTATTGAGCCTATTTCCCAGGCACTGAGTCAAGCCCTTTATATACTTGGCCTCATTTGACCCTCATTACAATCCTAAAAGTAGACAGTGTTATTCACATTTTTATGTAAACATAGTCAAGAGTTGGAGAAATTTGGCAACTTTCTCAGGGTCACATATGCAGAAAGTGGCAGATCCAACCGTTAACAGGTCTATCTGACTCCACAATCTGTGCTCTTATTCCTAACATTATCTTGCTGCTTTACAAAATATACTTACACTTGAGTATTTGCCATAGAAGAAACAAGTTGCTATATAAAATAGAAGGAATTTAGATTGGCATTATAGAGGTATAATATTTTTTCTTACGGAGATGTCAAGGGAGTGTTTCACAGGTGAACTGATTGGGGAGGAGATGACAGAGCCCAGGTATGAATGTAGGAAAGCTGTCCAGAGATGGAGCACTTCACCAGCAGCTTCTCCAGCTAACACTGGACTGATGAACCCTCAGTTACAAAAACAAGAATCTTTAGTTAACTCTGGGCAACTAGCCCCCTTATTTGATGCTTTAAACATCCATTTAAAAAATGAACAGTCTCTCAAAACACAGAGGTAAGTGTTGTCAACAAGGGTGTACTGTCTTTAAAGTGTTGCTCTTCTCCTGGAGAATATGGGCAATTTAGAGACACACAATTCATGTGGGCTATGCAGACAGGGACCATTGCAACAGGGTGCTGGAGATCAAAAAGCAGCCAAAACTTGGGTGAGCAGTTTTATCCATAGGGTAAGGCCAGCAGTGGCTGGTGAGGTTAATATCTTCAGATATCTAGAGAGACTTATGGCAGTGAATTCTCCATCAGCAGCTGGAGATTCTAGTACTTTAAGATCCAAGTCATGCATTCATTCATTCAACAAATTCTTATAGACTGTCTACTATGTGTGAGATCTTTATTCCTGGTTAGATGTAAATACTGACACAGGAGCCTGTTATTAGAATACAAAGGCATTCATCCTATAAAAGACCTAGGTAGGAGGATTAATGGGAGAAGATAGGAAAAAGTAGCTAACACATCCAGGGACATTGGGGGAAGCTTCACTTGTGTGAAGATGGACTGAGATTTTAAAAAATGAGTAGAAATTTGATATCCCAGTTTAGGTTCTTTGTTTCACTTATCTCAATCTAGAATGTTAAATTTATTTAAAACTTTTGTATACTATCTATCTCATGTCTTTCTTGTCTACTTTTGTACTTACACTCTCAAGAATAGTACCAGAAATTACTCATTATTTGCTCAGTAATTACTGAATAAATGAATGAAGTTAAAGTTTTGCTTGTTTTCTTCCTGATGGTGGGTGTGTGTGTGTGTGTGCGCGCGAGCGCATGCATGTGTGTTTATTTTTTCATTTTTCAGTCCCAAAAGATTATTTTGTTATAAGGAACTTTCAAAAAGTCTTTTAAATTTGTCTTCAAGACAATATCTATCTTCTAAACAAGATAGGAGACAAAGTGGAATGAGAGTTGATTGACTTATTCATTCATTATTCATTAAATATTTTTTGAGCATCTATTGCATGCAAAGGGCTGGATGTTAAACAGTCACATAGAAACCATGAATGTGACTTTTACCCATGAGAAAATCAAACATAGACATGGGACACAGTTTGTGAACATACTATATAAGAAAGAACAAAACAAAGAGGTATAACTGAACAAAAAAAAAGTGTGGAGTTAAAAGTCAATTTCTTGGACATTCCCTGCAGAAAAACTGAGTACCTCAAATATTTATTTTCCAGGAGGAAAACTTTTTGGATTGGATAGTACAGATGAACTCTGCACATTAACTTCCCCATAGTGCTTCTCACCCCCATCTTCTATTTTTCTCTTAAAATAAAGTAAGAATTATGTGATTGGTGAAATTATAAATATAAGCATTTGTATTGTTTTAAGAAAAATAATGAGTTAAGCTTATAAATATCCTAGGATATTTAATTAGTAGGTGATGACTAAACTAAATTCATGGGAACTAGTTTTTTCCCTAGCAATGGGTTGTTTATCTAAAGCATTTCTGTCACAAATCTTTTTGATTCCAAGATTCCCTACATTTATTTACATTTTATTTTTTTCTTCAGCACTAAAGCATACAGTTTATTAAGTAGTCTGACTTATTCTCAAATATGCTGATACTGAGTGGTTATAAAAGATTTATGCAGGTCATTTATGTTGGATCAAAAATGGTTTCCAATCAGAATGAAATAATTTTTTAGTGTGAGTAAATGATGCCAGTATATAAAAGAATTGCAATTATACCCATGCCTAGATTCTGCTACACACCTTCTGCAGAAAAAAAAAAATGTAATAGCTTTTAAACACAGCATTTGTCTTCTTATATAACACCTTCATGGACTTCATCACTCCTTTTTTTTAACTTGACCAAGTGCAAACTGCTGGTATTCAGGAGCTCAGGGAAAGAAAGCTCTGAGGTTCCTTCTTAAAAACTCAAAGAACTTAATACTCTCCCTGGAGATTCACTCTCCTTAACAAAACCTTCCATAGGTCCCTACTGTGTATAAGGTCAACAACCCTACTTATGTGAAACATGGCCATCTGTGATGTGGCCAATGCTACCCTTGCCTTGCACTTAACCTCTTAGAGAACCCCAACCCCAAATGTGATTTCTGTTTCTGCTACCTCGATACCTGTCCCAGATTTCTTTATTTAACTATCTACTATTTCTCTTTCAAAAATCATCTCCTCTTTGTGTCCTTCAGGGAATCTCCCCCACTGTGTAGGTTAGGCTAAGGGTTCCTCTGTGCTCCATAATACCAGTGGTAGACAGAACCTCTGTTGAAATCATCTACCCACATCTGCCTTGACCAATAGATGAAAAGTTCCACAAGGGCCAGAATGTGTTTTGTTTATCTTTGTTCCCTGGTGTCTGGCAATTTGTAGGCACCCAGAAAACTTTGTTGAATGAATAAGTGAATACATGAGGGTGCGTGAGGCAGGAAAGACCTTAAAATATAATTCTAGAGGGGCAGGAAGACAACTCTGAGGGATACAGCTAATGCAAAGATGATAATATTTATGTATTTTTTTAATCAGTTTATTGAGCACCCATGTGCTAACATAGGAGGTGCAGTGATGAACAAGATAAATAAGGACCCTACTCCACAGAGCTTACTTCTAGGCATAGGCTTAGATTATTAACAACAACAACAACAACAACAACAACAACAACAAAGATAAGTGCTATGAAGAAATAAAGCTAAGGTGATAAGAGGATAGTAGGGGAGAGATTTAGATTGCATGGTTTGAGCAGGCCTCTTTTGAAAAAATTTTGGAGATGATACCTCAAGGGTGAGCAGGAGACCTAGCCTTGTAAAGAGCTAGTAAGAGAGTATTCTAGTGTGTGCCAAGGTACTGAAGTAGGGAAAAGTTCAAGATTTTGAGGAAGAGGTCTACCATTATATAGAAGTTAAGCTGGGGAAATGAAGAGCCTGAGTTCAGGAGGAAGTTGGTCAGTAAAAATGAAGGTGGTGCACTGGCTGGGTGGCTCACTTGGCCGGAGTGTCATCCCACACACCAAAAGATTGTGGGTTCAAACCCTGGTTGGGATGCATATAAGAGGCAACGATCGGTGTTTCTCACATCCATGTTTCTCTCCCTCTCTCTCTTTGTCTCTCTCCCCCCCACACACACTTCCTCCCTCTCTAAAACCAAACATATCATTGAGTAAGGAATAAGTAAATAAATAAATAAATAAATAAATAAATAAATAAATAAATAAGAGGTTGGCTGTGGGTAACTGATGCACAAGACTCAGACACCTACCGAGAAAGGACCCCTTTGAGCCCATGAGGTTCTGGCTGGGAGACCAACGTCTGAAGAAAGCCTCCCACAGGCTAAGTATTGGCATTCACATTCAACAAACTGATGTGCAAGGGAAGAAAGATAGATTCTGGAAATGTCTTCACCTAAACTACTGAGACTAGAACACTCATTAAGGAGGGCTCTTGCAGTCTTTACCACTTTGCCCCTGCCTTGTAAATATATACCACAGGTTTTCTAACCCACAAAGTGGGGCCCTAGGGAGGCACAGGTAGTGGCATAAAGGACATTGGAAATGTTGTCCGCTCTATTTTTCATTATTGTTCAACATAAATGCAATAACAATAAAAACTAATCTGAATGATCACTTATGTCACTTATGACTGACTGTGCCAAGCTACTCATAACACAGTGGTTAACGCATGTAGTGAAGTCAGACTCCCTGAGTTCATACACTACCTCTTGCACTTTGCATCTGTGCCTAATCCAGTGCATGGTGCCGTGGACAGACACTGCTGCTACTTAATGAGGTGCCAGATCTGACTAGCTGACTGAAAGATCAGTTGGTTGCTTGATTGACTGATGGAATGTCATGGAAAGTTGAACAGATGTCTCTAGAATGGTGCTTCTCATGTGTTATTTTGCATATGAGTCACCTGGGGATCTTGTGAAAATGAGATTCTGGTTCAGCAGGTTCCATGTAAGGAATGGGATTCTGCATTTCTAACAAATTCCTAGGTAATATTGTTGCTGTGGGTCCATGGACCACACATACTTTTCATTGCAAGAGTTTAACCTGCACTGTCCAGTGAGGAAGCCACAAACCATATGCAACTATTTCTTTTTTAAATTATTAATTTTTAAGTTACACTTGACAGTGCAATATTTTATTAGTTTCAGGTGTACAACAAGCATAGTGGTTAAACATTTATATAACTTACAAAGTGATCCCCTCAGTAAGTCTAATACCCACTGAGCACCATACATAGTTACTAGAATATTATTGACTGTATTCCCTTTGTTGTACTTTAGATCCCCAAAGGTAAAGGAATTAAGAAGTACAAGTTAGCAGTTACAAAATAGGCACAGGTAGCTCTTTTGGTTTTAAACAATTACAATTGAAATTCAGTTTCTCATTCACACTAGTCACATTTCAAGTACAAAATGGCCACATGTGACTATTGTCCTTGTATTACAAAGGCAGATATGTAGCACCTCCATCATCACAAAGAGTCCTATTGGACTGCACTGCTACAGAACATTCAGTTAGTGTAGAAAAAAATCTATTATAAGAGTCCCAAATACATTCATATCTTAGTTCATTGGCCTGAAAAAGAATCTCTTTTCTCATCATCTCTTAGGTTGTCCTATCCATACATCAAATACAAAAACCTTTGATGAAATGGCAATATTGCACAGAGTACTGATATATTTGTTTGTTTGTTTTAGTTAGGATCTAACACATGTGCTTGAGACAAAAAGGCACTTTGTAAAATTAAAAAAAAGAACCCAGAATTCTCATGACTCTAAAAGCACCAGCACTTTATTGAAAGTGTTTTAATTAAACTTTTAAAACCTTATGAGGTGCATCTGCAGTTTCTGGTGCTTTCTAGTTACAACTATTACTTTTCTCCACACATAGGTTTGCCAAGGACTGAACTTCCATGGATGCCCAGGGTTCTAAAGTCCATGGTCGTTGTCAATGAGTAAGGAAATCATTTGATTATTGACAATATCCTTAAAAATCATTTTGTCCAATCCTGTCAGTTTATAGGTGTGTAAATAAAGACTCAAAGAGAAGATATTATTTGCAGTTAGGGCAAGTGAGGGCTGGTCTTAAGTGTGTGGTAGTATTTACTGCCCTACTGAATTACCTGAATAACACAGTGAGTACTGAAAATAATACTCTTTACTTCTTTGCATTCTATCAAAGGTATGCATAGAGACATTAGAATCAGAAACAAATTGTCTGGAATGGAAATGAATTAGGCTATAACATTTATAAAATAATTCCTTTTTGTATGATTGGTACTATTCACTATAGGAATTTAGAAAATACAATAAAAAATTTAAATCACCTATAACACAGTTATTCAGATACTACTATAAATTTGGTGATTAAGTAGCCTTATTTTTCTATGTGTGATTTATAAAAATAGATCATATACTCTTTTTCAATATCATCAATATTTTCTCAAGTCATTTCTGTAAGATTCTAAATCATTTGTAGTGGCTAAAGTAATATTCCTTTGTATGGCAATGTCAAAATGTACCCATTTGGATCACAATTGTTCAACATTTACATTGTTATTTTGTTTTATTTATCATAAACAACTTTGTGATGAGCATGATTGTAGGAGAAATTGACATAATCTCCTGTAAGATAAATTCATAAAATTAGAACTGTTCAGACAAAATTTTTAAAAAGATTTTAAAACTTCAGATGTAAGTTTTCAAATTTATGTCCAGAAAGCTTATACTCACCCTGGCTGGTGTGGCTCATTTGGTTGGGATGTTGTCCCATAAACTGAAAGGTCACAGGTTTGGTTCGCATCAGGGCACATACCTAGGTTGCAGGTTCAGTCTCCAGCTGGGGCATGTAGGAGAGGCAACTGATTGATGTTTCTCTCTCGCTCAGTGTTTCTCTCTCTCTCTCTCTCTCTTCTTACCCCCCACCCCATTCCCTCCTCTCTGAAATCAATAAGCATGTCCTTGGGTGAGAATTTTAAAATAAAGCTTATACTCATGTATCAAAAAAATAAAAATAAATGTCTTGAGCATATGGGCTATAGCTTTTTTATTCAAGACTCTATCTACAGAGCTCCAAATAGTATCTAAAACATACTAGGCCCTCAATAAAAAGTTATCAGCTCAGAGCCTAGCACATAATGGTGCTTCATAAATGTTAATTACAATTATTACTTTCTTTAAAGTTGTTATAATTCTTCTCATTGCGCACACATTCGCATTGCACAGCAGCATTTTTATAGCTTTATTGGGAATTATGTCTAGAAATAAACATAAAACTTCTTAAAAACTCCAGCCTAATCTTTTTAATATTCTCATGTGGTTTGTTTCCTTTGTTGAATATCTCTGAGACACATTCAGTGTGGAACTGGTTACTGCCTTTTTTCTCTTTTTTTGGCCTGTGTATTTTCCTTGCTATCACTTGATGTCTGCTCAAGCTCAAAGATTTGAATACAACGCTTGGGGCAAATCAGCCTAAGCAAAATACTATTTACGTTATGAAAAACAAAGAAAATAATAACAATGACATCATCTCCACTCTAAGTGCTTTTTAGAGGATCTGCTGGTTGGATTCACATATTTTCCCCTTTTGTTTGGGGAGAATATATTGGAGTTATTAAAAACCTTGGCTTTAGGTTGGAACCTGGAATCTGCTGTCCTGATTCTGGGTCTCTTTGTCTTGGTTTCTTCAGTTGTAATAGCAGTGCCTGGTTCTCAGGTAAAGGACATCCCCTGAGACTGTGCAAGTAAAGCTCTTCACACCAAGTCTAGCTCAGAGTGAACACCCGGGAAACAATGGCCACTGATACCAGAACTTCATTATTAACAGTGATGAGAACTGAATATGTGTACACTTTTATATTCTGTGGTTCTCTTTTATGGACTTGACATTTGCTTCCAAATTCTAAGAGATTAGTGAATTAGATTTTGCTGAGCCTACGACTTAAAGAAAATAGGACCCAAGTTGCGTAACAAATGCTTCTGGCCTGCCAGAGATCCAGAAAAATGTTGGAACTGGAACTTTGATCTAAGTGTCTCTATTCCCACTTCAAAGAGCCAGGCTACTTCATGATAATCTTACTAATGTGCTGTTGATAATGATCATCAGGGTGCTGATGAAAGCCTGCATAAATTAAGTGCTTATTTTGCCTTAGCAGTATGCATTCATACAGTATCTCATTTAATCTTCACAACAACCACAGTGTAGGTGTTTCTATTCCCAGAAACTGAGAGATTTTATTAATTTGCTCAAGATCACACAGCTGGGAACTGAAGAGTTCTATCAGTTTTCTATGGAACCAAAACCTGTGCTTTTAACCATAACATTCTGCCCTGTAAAAACAACCATTCAGAAGCTAGTCCCTGCTCTCAACAGAAATTAATGAGAACATTTTTTTCTAATCATTGAAATGACTCCCAAAGTACCAGGATTGAATATGTAGCCATATCAGATCAATATTAGAACTTAAGCTCTGTTTTCTGTCTACAGTCCTATTTAAGATCAGTGAAAAATACTCTAAACCATTAGCCTTTCAAACTTGAAGTTCAGTGGAATTTATCTTTAAAGTCTTCTTAGAAAAATATCTGCATGAAATCCCACTTTTCTTTGTAAAAAGAGATTTATTTTGTCTGTACTCATTAACTTTCTGGTTGAGCACGCAGAGGAGCTAGACAGCAGATTATTCAAACAAACAAGTCGTCTGATTGAAAGCACACTAATAACCTTGTTATCTAGGAGAGGCCCTGGCTGCAGGAAAGCCTCCTTAGCAAGAAGTCATGTCATTGAATCAGGAGCTAGATCAGGGACTAAAGTACACATGCAGTAGCTTTGCAGAATGATCAAATGCAGCTCTGGGGGCCACTTTGATAGGTCTTTAAAACATGAGGATTGAAGGCATGAATCTTATTTAAGCAGACATTGAAAAATGAGTAACTTTCCATGAGTCATGGACTTCCTAGGTATCCCCACAGTAAAAGGCACGCTTATCTCAATTTTCTCTAACTCAGTTTGTTCTCATCTAAGGAAACCCAGGGACACAGAAACTGTATGATGCAGCCATACAAGCAGAACGTGGCAGGAAGCTGGAGAAAGAAACATAGGGTGGCAAGTGCTGGCACTGTGCCCCATCTGATTTCTTCCAAGAGTTTCTTATTTTTAATTTGTGTACTTTGTAAACAAAATACTGGAGGTCACAAGTAAGAAAAGGTATTGTGTGCTCTACCCTTCACTTAATGCAGAGTTGACTATGTGTGTGGTACAAACCATGTCATTCAAACAAGCCTTGAGGGACACCTGACCTAGTTGATCAGCCATGCCTTTAATAAAACTGCCAAAATAAGTTATGGAATTTCTTACACCACTGTGAGGCTCTCACAAAGACATACTGAAGGTTACTTGAATTTTATTATTTAGGGCACAGCATAGATTGTAGTGACTACACAGCTGTGTCACATCATGATGATGACACTGATGGGGTGGTGATAACGATGATGATGATGATGATGATGATGATGATGAAGAAAGCACCAGCATTTTGGTATACTCACCATGTACCAAGGACAGAGCTATAACTTCATATATTATCTAATTTAGTCTTTACAGAAGCTATAATGAAGACACTATTAATATTCCTATTTTACAGACAAAAAATCTGAGGCATAGAGAAGCAAAAATATTATCCCAAGGCCACATAGCTAGTGAGCAATAAATCTTGAATTCAAACTCAAATAACGTGATTCCAAAATGAAGACACTTAATCACTATATTCATGGTATTCAAAAATTGTTGAACACATGTCCCATCAATAAAACATTTTGAGGACACCCCCTCTTTATAAATACTTATTTATTAATAACTAATACTATCTAATATATTATATATACAATAATATATATAAATTTAAAAGTATGAACCAAAGATGAAATAATGCTTGGTTTTATTATGCTTATCAATGGAAGAAAAGTATTTTTGATCTCATAAAAAGATAATTATAGTTAATGTTTTGATGTTAGTAATATGCATAAATATAGCTCAGTATTTTTGAAAATTTGTGTTTAATGCTTTGTGGATTATTAATTCAAAGGGCCAACTTTGAGGGTTTTTTTTTCACTACTTGCTCATGACTGGAATAGATGCTTTAGAAAGATTCTTAGATCCAAATTAAAGGTAGGTGTCATTGGCTGCACTTTCAAAAACAAGATATCTGTGTTTCAGTTCTACGCACCAGTTATACAGAGATTTTTGTGGAAATCCAGTCACTAAGTTGATGTCTTTCCCAATATCAATCTATTGTTATTCAATAAATGTTGGATCTTTATGTCTTTTAAAAATTTTGTATAGAACTTACTAATATTCTTAGTTCAGAACCTCTATAAGATGATTAATGAGTTTAATACAATTGTTTCCAGTATTTTAAAGAGATTTTTATAGGTACATCAAGTATATGGACACACTCTGACATTACACAGTAAAAGAATCATTTCTAAAAACATTCCTGCCTTCAAATTGCCCTCTCTATAACTGCAGTTAAAAAAAAAAGTTTTATCCTAGCTGCTTGGTATTTATGTGTCCTGGTAATGTGGGTTTCAAACCATCATTAGTATATATTTCAAGACAATATTCAAGGAAGGGCATAGTTCACTGTTGATGATGATTATTTATATTTCAAATGTTTTCCTCATAATTTTACATTGAGGAGAAGCTTATCTTTGTTTTTACCTTGTAATATGGCTGATGAGGAGTAAAAGAAGTATTGATTCTGCCATTTTCCTATTCACTTGTGCTAGTCTTATTGTCATCAACTTAACTACCTTGGGCAGGGATGGGAGATGGAAAGTTGACAGGTCTTTAATATCATCACATTGCATTTTTTTCCATGGCCTCTCTTAGTTTGGGGAATGGCCAGAGATCTCACCACTGTGAATGGGGTGAATACTGCAGTTATATAAGAAGGCTACTTTGGTATGAATCAAAAATAATTGCTGGATGGCAAAAGCAAGACTCAAGGTGTGTAACATTAAAGATCCAGTTTTTCAAAATGTTCAAAGAACAATATAAGCAAATGAAACTTGTGGTGCTATGAGGTTGATACTCAGCCATATCCTGGTGGAGAAGTTAAATTGCTCTAACTAACCCTAGGTGCTTACATTCCTCACTGTTGTCCCAAATACCAGCGTTAGATCACTCAGTAAACTTTAAAAAAAAAAACTATTTCTAAATTATGAAAATATCAAATGTATATATATAAAATAGAGATGTTAGTGTAATAACACCTCATGTATCCACCACCCAGCTTACTAATTGTCACTACATTGTCAATGTATTTCATCTATGTTCCCCACGCTTCCCTAGTGAATTATGTAACAGGAAATCTCAGACATAGCACCAGTGCATCTATAAACATTTTAGAATGAATCTCTAAAATATAAGGACCTGCTTTTTAAATATAACCTATGGTACCATTACTTTGCCTGATATGTTAACAATATCTCCTAATATCAACTATCAAACCAGTTTTCAACCTCCCTTAAAGTCTCACACATATTTTGTAATTTGTTCATTGAAATCAGGTTCCAAATAAAGGCATGCATTGTAATTGATTGATATAGAATTTATTTATCTTCATATATATTTTCTCTCTCTCTCTTCTTTTTTTTTTTTTTTTTTTTTTTTTTTTTTGCTTGAAACATTTTGTTGAAGATACCAGGTCATTTCTCTTGGAGAGTTTTCACAGTCTGCATTTTACTAATTGTACCTTGTTTGTGTTATTTCACATGATCCTCTGCATTGCCCATTGCACTGCAGTGACATGATCCGGTGGATTATCACATTAAAATTTGATTCTTTTACCAGAATAACTCAGAGGTAGTATTTGTACATCCATCATTAGTCACATAATGACTAGTTCTCTCCCTTTTGGAAATGTTAATAGCACTTTATGACAATTTCTTAAATTCATTACTTCATTGAGGGTTAATACAGGGTTTTTGTTTTGCTTTGTTTTATTTCATGTATTAACCAGAACAAGTCTCTAAAGATAAAGTTTCCTTCATCAATTATTTGTTTACTCTGGGGTACAGATCATACAAGAAAAGAAAAAAAACTTGATACTTACTCTTTATCTATATGATAAAAATACTGGCTTGGTTTCTTAGTATCCTCACATTTTTTTTTGTTTGTTCTGTTTTGTTTATTTTAGTATTCTTAAGATTTAAATGTATTTGACATCACATCCTGTGTAGTCATTATTTTTATTGATTCCCAAATCACTCATGGCCAGTGTGAGCCTTCTTTAACTGGTTTCTCAGTCCTTTAAAGAGATCCCATAAGTCTGTGGTAACTTCCTTAATTTCTGGTAAGACAAGGTTCATTGTGTACATTTTATGCCTTAGACAGGGTAGTAGCTGAGGAACCCCATCAATTTTCATGGAAAATGGTATTTTATAGATTGCAACTAGAAATCATTTTCATTTTAAGCTTTTGTTTATTTCCCATTTTTGGAATACAGTTGACCCTTGAACAATGTGGGGGTTAGGGGAACCAAACCCCTGTGCAGTTGGAAATTCACAGATTATTTTTTGACTCCCCTCAAAACTTAGCTACTAAGAGCCTACTGATGACCTTACTGATAACATACACAGTCGATTAACATACATTTTGTATATTGTACGTGTTATATACTGTATTATTACAATAAAGTAAGCTGGGAACAAGAAAATGTTATTAAGAAAATCATAAGGAAGAGAAATCATGTTTACAGGAGTTATGCATATAAGTAGACCCACACAGTTCAAATTTGTGTTCAAGGGTCAATTGTATAAGCGTGTGTGTGTTTCTCTCCCTTTTTCTTAGAAAAATGGTGCCATATTTCACACACATTTCTCTGACTTATTTTTTTCAATTAACAATATGCACTGGAGGTCATTCCATATCAACATCTAAAGCTATTCTCCACTACTTTTTAATAATTAGATAGTACTCCATTGTATGATATAGTGACAGAACGGTCTGTTCAACCAGCCCCAAGTAGTGGATATTTGCTATTATAAGTAATACTTCAATAAATGGCCTTGTGCATATATCTTTTTTAACATGTTTCACCTAACTTTATAAGCATGCCTAATAGGCCGAGTACTTTGCTTATAGTCATACGACTAGTAAATGTTAAGCTGGAATTCAAACCCCACATTGATACCCAGCTCTAGAGCCCATGTTTTTATTTGCTGTCTCTTAAGTATTCCAAGATAATTAAAACATTAGACCTGGAATTATACCAATTCAATGTAGAGGCACTGCTGATCTGAAATTTCAAGTTTACTCTGCCTTCGATTACTAAAAGTAAAAAGGGAAAGACTATTACTTGATAAATACAAAGTTTTAACAAGACGACATTCAAAACTTAGATCCAGAGGGGGAAAAATAGAAGTTCTTGGTGGTGGAAAAACTTAAGAGTGTACCATTCCTAACTGTGCTTGAAGCTGGAGTTAGCCTTTTCCTGGTGCACAGACCAGAAACATACATCAATGAGACTGTTCACCCAAGGCTCACACTGGCCACTTTGGTCATCTTTCTTTAAGGAAAGCCACACATTTTGTTTGTTTTCTTTCTGAAACCACTGGAATATTCTGGAGGGGTGGCAGTTGGTATTATTAGGAAGATAATAGTCTAGATTATATTCAAAACTCCTGGAATCCATGCTTAAGCACCAAAGACAATTTCTGAGGCCATTTTTCCTCTTATCCAGGTTTTGGCCTCCAGGTAACATAATACTTCTGCTCTTCAAATTCTGTACATTCTTCTGTGAAAAGAAACTCAGCCCTCTTTGTAGTCAAACTTGATCCATGAAAACATTTTCCCCTTAGATGACTATGTGAAAAATTGTGAGTCAGAATTTACCTGTTCTTCTGTTATATTCTAAGAAATGGACATGAACTCATCCATTGGACATTGTGAGGGTCAACTAGAATGGTGGCTCCAAAATGGAAAGATTTTCTGCTTTTTAAATCGCTGTTGAATCCTCTGTGCCTAGAGCATTGCTTAATGTATGATACTCAATTGATAATTGAGTGAATGAATAGATGAATGAATGAATTTGAGCTCCAGAAATTTGAACAGTAAGTGCTCATGTTAAACTTTAGAAATGCTTCATTAGTCTACCTTGTGCAGAAAATTACCAAGAAGGGGAAATGCTTTCTTTCCCCCTCATATTGTTCTTCTCTTTCTGTCTCCTGCCTTTGGATATCCTCATCTTTCTCCAGAGATTTGTGACTAATTCCAGAACAATGCTTCTCTTCTTCTCTACCTTCACCAAAAGTCCAGATTTTTCAGTAGAGCTTAGTATTGACAGGGTTGGGGTGGGGAGTGGATGGAGCATTAGGATATGAATGACTAGAAATAGATATTTAGTGTTTTTTTAATTAATTTATTTATTTTTTCAAATCCATTTGTCTCTGGCTTCCCCACCACCACTTTCCCCTGCCCCTGTCCCTCAATCTCAATTAAATTGTAAGGGTTGTGGGGACCAAAAGGAAATGAAGAGTTTCAGTGAAATGGAGGAAGCGTTCTCCAATCTGTTAGTATTATTATTTTTTTTCTTCAGAAAGGGGAAAGGAGGGAGAAAGAGAAGGAGAGAAACATAAATGTGTGGTTGCCTCTTGTGTGGTCCCAACTGGGAACCTGGCCCACAACCCAGGCATGTGCCCTGACTGGGAATTGAGCTGGTGGCCGTTTGGTTCTTAGGCCACTGCTCAACCCACTGAGCCACATCAGTCAGGACTCTTATTATTAATTTTTAAAATCAAAGAGGTGGAGTCTGAGATGAAAAGACTTGGAATCCCCAACCTTTGTGTCATGGTTCCATCTTGTGGTTTACCTGGTTTTGGGTACCAGACATCATGGTGCACTTGAAGTCACTCCGCTGCCATCTGCTCCCCACACAAACACAGCATGCCCTGGCTCCCAGCAGTAATTTTCTCTGAACTCTAGTCCTCTTTACCCTCTTCACAGAATTTACCTTGCTCTTCCCAGAAGCCTTGCCCCACATTGCCCCCTTTCTGTTTCCACTCCAGGATTCTCAGCTGCCCATTCTGGTTGTCAAAGGTGTTATTATCCCTTCATCCTAATATGTCAGAGGCCCAGGAGGCTGACCCAGATTATCTGCTCTTCTCTGCATTTCCACGCCCAGCTTCAAAGCTGCTTGTCCTTTGAAAGAAACAAGTTTGCATAGGAATGGCTTCTGTACTAATAAATGGGAGTGTGTCAGTGGAGTGCATGTCCTGACATATCCTCAAATTTCTCCTGCCCACAGATTCACTCCTCTTGTGTTTGGCAGCATCCAGCTCAGCAAAAGGGCTGATGGCTTTATCTGCTGTGAGCTCTCAGAGCAGTAAACACTTCTGAAAGAGACTGTGGAGTCTCCCTGGGACGAGCCTCTTGGTTATGAGTTATGCAAGGACAGTAGTATGTGTCCTCTCACCCCAAGAACACATCTCCTACAGCCCAAGGTTGCCTGTCTCTAATATATCTCATTCACATCAGAGTCCTAGGTCATGAAGCCGACTGGATGCTGTTAAGTATCAGCCAACTTTTTCTTTTTATAAATGTAGAATCTAAGTCTTGGAGAGAGTGATCAGGACTAACACTTAACTGCCAAGTCCTATGGTAAACCTTTATATGTAATAAAAGTACATTTTCAAAAAGTTAAAAATGTGACTCATGATAGATAGTGAGCATCTATTAGAGATTTATTTAATTCCTTATTGAAAGTACCAGCAGGAGGGAAAAGCTGGTTCAGAAAACATTAGAGGATAAGGGACTTATATAGCCAACCAGCAAAGGAATGCTAAAATAAGTTTGCTAAGTTATATTTGGAATTGGATACTGTCCTACAGGTCAACCAAACTGTAATTTTGGGGGTTATGTTTTTCAACCAGAAGGAAATCATTTGCAACTTATCAATATTCTACAGGTTAACCTCTAGCTTCACAAAGACTAGGCCCTAATCAATAGAAACAAGTAAATCCAACAAGCTTAGTTCTGAGAATGAGGTGACCCCAGGTAAGTTTGTTAGGCGATACCCTGTACAACAACAACAAAGGTGAAAGGGTCATCTTTTAGCTTTATTTCCAAGTTTCTGGTTTTTTTTTTTCTTAATAAATTACTTAATTTATTCTCCAAGAATTTAAAATGTAAATATCAACCCTGGCCGGTGTGGCTCAGTGGATTGAGTGTCAGCCTGCAAACTAAAGAGTCGCCGGTTCAATTCCCAGTCGGGACATGTGCCTGGGTTGCAGGCCATGTTCCCAGTAGGGGGCGCGTGAGAAGCAACCATACATTGCTGTTTCCCTCTCTCTTCCTCCCTTCCTTTCTCTCTAAAAATAAATAAATTTAAATAAATAAAATATAAATATAAATATCTGCATCCCATTTTAGACAGGCAGACTTAGAGGAGTTAGGTAAAAGGCCCAAAGACACACAGCTCCATGGTGGAAGAGCTGGAGAGAGCACACAGTCATCTTCATTCTCCACCAGGGATTTTTTAAAAGTGTATCCTGTTGTATATTAAAATACCCATTTATCTAACAGATATTGAATAAGCAACTTCTATGTATCAGGCACTCTGCTAGTGCAGAAAACAGTGGAACAGTTTCAATCCAGCCTTTATGAGCATACTATAGTAGGGAAGATGCACATTCACAAATGAATACAGGGTGGTGAGAATCACAAATTCAAGGAGCCATAGGAGTAGAACACCTTATCAGGGTATTCAGAGACAGCTTCCTGGAGGAGACTCATTACTTGAGGTTAGTATTAAAACTGGAATGGGTGACGGGAGGTAAAGCAGTTCATGTATTAAACCTCTGCATTGAGACCGAGTTTGTACCTGATGAATATATCCCACTCTAAATCATAGGTTTTAAAGAAGTGAGATCTAGTTGTTAGACATTTATCAGTATATTACTGTAGCTTACCCAGGAGGAGATTCAAAGCCAATGATTTATCATTTTTAGAGAAACTAATTAACTGCTTCTTATCTCCACCGATTATACATTTCTAAGGTTAGAAAATACTTCTCTAGAATAAAGTGCAATAAACTCTGTGTGCAAAGGGCTATGGCCACTACAAACTCCAATTCTTAGTTCAGTGATAAATCCTTTCTAAACAACCAAACACTCTCAATGACAGACATTCTGCATCATCATAGGGCAACCTAATTTATTTTTTTAAACTCCAAATAATTGAAAGTCTCTCATGATGCTGTCCCTAAATGGGCTTCCCTGTACCTTCTACCCAATCCTAGTTTAGTCTTCTAGAACTGCCTAAAAAGAAATTGAGTCTCTATTTCACATAAAATTGCAGAATAATCAAACAATGCTAAAGAGAATAGGAAAATATGTTTAATATTTTATAAAAATACATCCTCGTTCAATTCATGAAGTAAGCTCTTAACTTTGGCTGTGCATCAGAAATGCCAGAGTCCATTGTGAGTGCAGAATGGTCCCTGAAACCTCCATACAACCCAGCTGGTTTATATTGCTACAAGGTGTTAGAGCATGGAACTCTCAAACACTGATGGCTTTTACTCTTTCTTGCTTATGAATTTCAGGACAAGCTTGAGTGGAAGGATTTTCTGTTCTCCCCTGTGCAGGCTTAGGTCTCCATTGCGTGCACTACTATGCTGAAGTCCCTTTATTTTTTGTCCTTTTATTTTGTGTGTGTGTGTTTAATTAATATACTTTATTTTTAAGAGTAGTTTTAGGTTTACAGAAAAATCAAGCAAAAATACAGAGTTCCCACATTCTCAGTATCTGCTCCCCAGTTTCCCCTATTATTAGCATCTTGCATTAATGTGGTAAATTTATTATAATTAATGATCCAATATCAGTACAGTCTTATTAACACAAGTTTATTGTTTACATTAAGGTTTACACTATGTCTTCAGTAATTCCCAGTTTCAGAGCAGCTTCTCTGTCATTCTGGATCATGAATTGAGATTGTTAGGATCAGTTAAGGTCACCACATCTCTCAAAATGACCCAGCAGCCTGGAGAGTGACTACTGATCAATTCTGTCTTCTCTCACTCTTCTTGACTGACAGGACAAGATTCTTATCAAAATCATTGTCAGTGAAGGTCCAAGTCGCGGTTTGTGAGATGTTACATTAAAGAATCTTCTATAACATATATTGATTGCATTCAGATTTTTAGACTTTTTCCTTGGAAATAATAGCTACTGATAAGTTTACTATTAACCCTCATAAGATTCAGGATGGTGTGTAGTGATTTCATATGTTGTTGAGTTGGGCTTTTTAATCTGGGTTTCAGTCAAAAGGTACTATCTACTGCTTTCATTTCCAATGTTCCTGAGAGCTGCCTCTAATGTCTCTGCCCCCATTTTTTAAGTCTGAAAGTTCTAAATTATAAATTTACAAAAGAAATTCTTACTGTGTCCTCCAAATAGGCCATACATGTTCTCTTCTCTCTTTCTTCACTCACTCGTACCCCTGCCCTGGAGTGCCCTTCCCATCCCTAGTCCAACAAGCCTGCCTTCTTCACATCTCCCAGGTATTCCTATCTCTGCCAACTGAGATTCTGGACACAACTCAAGACCCTCCTCTCCTCAGAAGTCACAGCTCACGTTAAACATTCTCCTGACTTTATGCTGAACTGGAGCTCATTACTGTTTCCTGACCCCATGTGCTCTCAAATCATGTCATTCTCTTAGATAAAACACCTCAGTGGTTTCCCATCCTGCTTTGTATTAAATCCGGACTCCTCACTCTGGCCCACAAGCCCTGCACCACACCCTGTTCCCTGCCTACCTCTCCAGTATCACCGTACAACCCCCCTCCTGCTTAACTGCCTTGCAGAATTAATACCTGGTCAAGTTGGTTGATTCACTAGGTCAGTGCTTCTCAAAGTGTGGTCTACAAACCCTTGGAGTGATTTTTCTAATAATGCTGAAAGATTATTTGTTTTTGGTTTTTTTCTCAATTGCGTTGGCCATTGCACTTGTGGTGTAAAAGTAATAGTAAGGGAAACTGTTGGTATGGAAAACAGCACAAAGCAAGACAGGGGGGCCAGACTGTACTTGTCATTGTATTCCTCCCAGCCACACTCTTGCTGTTTAAAAACTACCAGGTTTACCAAATACTCTTCTTTATGAAACAGTAGAAATTATTCATTTCATTCAATTTGACCCTGAGGACACAATCTTTTAATATTCTATATAATGAAATACTAAGTAAACATCAAGCACTCTCTTGTGGAAGTGGATTTGTGTGACACTGAGTTACCAATTGAACTCATCATTTTTTAAAATGAAATATCAATTTTACTTGAAAGAAATACTGACAAACTAATGTTAGTCAAACTTAGGTAGTTAGTAGATGTTTTTCAGAAAACAAAGAAAAGAAACCTGTTATGTCAAGAAAAACAACTTGCACTATTTTTTGCCAATGATAAAATTTGAGCTCTCAATCCACCACTAAAACCAGATTCCCAACACCTAAAGACTTTTTTTTATACTAATGATATTAAGAACTATAATTTTTACATATTGTGTAATGAAATGTTTCAATATTTGGAATATTTGTATAACTCAATGAACTAATATGTTCCATATGACCAATGTATATTTTAAAAATCCATGTATGGGTTAAAAATCCTTTCAAAGAACCAAGATATACCAATGAATTTTAATGGAATAGAGGACAAAAACTTTATTGTTATGGTTTACAGTTTTACATTGTAACTAACATTTAAGAAAATACCACTTGTGGAACTTTGGTTTAGTATCAAAGAAGAATACCCATTTGTACCTGAAAAGGCTATTAAATATTTCTCCCTTTCCCAGCAACATATCTGTCAGAGGCCAGCTTTTCTTCACATCAACCAAACAGCATATTACAACAGGATGAATGCAGAAACAGATATAAAAATCTCGCCATCTTCTATTAATCTTTAAAAGAGATTTACAAGGCTATAAAATTGATACCAGACATTTCACTAATTTTTGTTTTGGAAAATATAGTTATTTTCATAAAACTCTGTTATTTAGGTTAAGAGGTAATGAATTTAATGTTATTTTTTAATTAATAAAATTTTAAACTCTCCAATTTTAATATCTATTACAGTACATATCAATAGACATAACTTGCATGAGCAAAAGCTCTTTGGAGTCCTCAATAAATTTTAAGAGTTTAAAGAAACTTGAAACCAAAATGTTTGAGAACCATGGCAACTAGAAAAACTCTTAATGAGGACTCCAAGTCTAAAAATCTGTATCTGACCACCTGTCAGAAGAATCTAGGTGAATACTGCCTGAAAGCATCCACACTGGAAAAAAAAATTCTTATTTTTAAAAACTATATGCATATCATCCACAGGTAGGACACTTGATCCATCTCCTAAGCTTCTTTGCTGCATATGATCACGTATAGGGCATCTTCTAATAATCTTTTTCTCTACCCCTATCCTTTTCCTCCTCTCATCCCATTTTCAATCCAACCATTAGCCCAATCATTCTCTATGTTCGAGTTTCCTAACTTTTTTCTTCTACTAAATAATTGTTTACTGAAAGAATTCCAGCTTAATCAATGTTTAAATTTTGCTTCTAAGGTTACTACCCTATAGGATATAGAGCCTTTTGTTCTTTCTCACTGCCCGAGTTGGTCTTTGGGAATAACATGGCTAGTTGGTCTTTCTATTTTTTAATGATTGAAAAATTCAGAGCTCATTTTCTAGAAGTAGTAATTAACTTAAAGATACTTTAACTATAGTTAGCACATGGAACCTATGATTTCACAGATATTATTGCTTAAAACAAGTTTCAATTTTTCAAAAATCATGATATTTGTAATATATTCATGGCAAAATATAAAAGAAATAATAGTACAGTTGGTATATGGAAAGGACATACTCATGAAGGTATTACTTGAATGGTTGGATTTCAGGAAACCATGTTCCAAAGAGAAGTCCAGTGTCATAGCCCCACCATAATAGCCCACCTTCAATACTTTTGCCGCTTTAACTTTCATCTCAGAATTATTCAGTCATACTTTTCCATAATGAAGTCTTCCAAACTGATCTTTTTTTTGCTCAAAGCCAAATGAATAAAACTCATTTAAAACACTTTTTTCAGAATAAGTTATGTAAATGTATATAATGTAGGTGAGAAGAATTATATGTACTTAAGTAAATATTTGGTTGGCATGATACAATTTCTAAATTTCCTAGATGCATAACTTCATTTAGAGTAGAACATATTTTAATCTGGTTTTAGGGAGAGGATATTTTTATTATTAAAAAATTAATAGACCAATATAAATTTTTTATAACATTCAAGGAAAGGAAATTAAATAAACATTGCTCTCATCTCTCTAGACTAACTTATGGTTTTAAAAAAAAAACTTGTTGACTTGACATTTTGCCAGCTTTCTATAATGAAGAGTTTAAAAACTATTTTTTTCCCAAAAAATGATTTCTTTTTTTTAAAAAAAGAAAAGGCATAGCTCCTATTATTTGGTTGTAGTATATATTGCTGACTTATACTTTAGAGAAGGACTTCATTTATGTGTATAACTGGAAAAACTCATACCCCAGAACAATTTCTATTACCGATAGCCTATGCTTAGAATTCTGCCATTTTAGAGTCATTCCCCAGGGGTAAACATTGCTTCCCCTCTTCTATAATACAGTTGCTGCTGTGAAAGGAGGCATATTAACCAATAAGTGCCTTAGAAGTATTTTTTTTTTTCATATCTAGGCAAGCATTTGGCTGCAACTAAGAGAAAACACATAATGACTTGAACAAATAGTGATTCTTTTTTTCTCATGTAATGAGAAGGCCACAGATGGGTGTTTACAAACATTTTCTCAGCTCCTCAAGAATATAAGGACCAACATCTCTATGACGCTCTTGGCCTTTCCTTCATGGTCACACAATAGACACAAAAGATTTAGGCAAAATATTTGTATTCTAAGAAGAAGAAGGGGGCAGCAGGAAAGAAAAGGGTTCTTCCACCAGACATGTTCATTTTACAAAGATTTCAGAAGATTTTCCAGAGGACCTTCACTAGTTTCCTGCCTCTGTTGCATAGCTACTCATGGATGCACAGGAGCCAGTAAATTGGTGCTTGTCTTCTCAGCCTCCAAGAAAGGAAGTAAAGAATATCACATAAGCAGAACTGCAAAAGACTAAATAAACAAGGAAAAAGGAGCACTGAAAGAAAATAAAAGATTGATGAAGCAAAAAAGAAAAACTCATTCGTAACAATAATCTTTTATTGATTGAATCCTAACTCTAGTCCATAGACTGTACTATGTACTTTATATAAATCATGTCATCGAGTCCTCATGAAAATCCTATAAGGTAGAAAAGAATAGCTCCTATTTACAGAGAAGAAAACCAAAGTTAACTGCTTGCCCAAGGACTTCTATTAAGGTCACAATTTGACTTGAGCCTGCTCTCACTCCCACATCACCTCTCCTGGGACCAGCACTTTGAATGTGTGTCTTCTCTGTAGGTCTCATATCACGCTGTTCCAGAATGCTGCAGCAAACTGACTGAAATGCAGTGAGACTTTTCAGGCCTTGCTTAATGAGGCAGACTGAGCCAACAATGCTTGAATAGCCCTAGCAAATGCTACTGTAGCACTTACTTCTGCAATGATTACCTGTCATTTTTCAGGTTTTCTGCTATTGGAACTCATTACTTCAATTCTGAGTCCTGATCTGATGCACAGTGGTTTCTATACATTTGAGAAAAGAAGTCAGTGTGGCTGGAGCAGAGTAAGTGGGTAGCAGAGTGGGGAATAACAAAGCAAGGAGCTGACAGAGGCCATGTCATGTGGGCCTTAGGGACATTTAGTTTATGGTCTGTCCCTTATCATTTGACTCTTCTTTTGTGCCAGGCAATGTACTACGATCCTTAGATATAGCATCCCATTTCCTTTTCATCTTTCCAGCCAGCTTGGAAATGTGTGGTATTACCAGACTTTGAACCCATATCCTCTTTGAACACAAGCCTACATGTTCAACTCCGACCCCGCCTCTGAGCACTGGTATCTAAATAAATAACTACTACTCAGCATAATCAATGTACCCTTAGGATGGTAAATAAAGTAGTGGCCAATAGCAAACACTACCTAGGCAGGTCTGGGAAGGAGCACATGGGCTGGATTTTGAAGCTGCAAATAACATTTTCCGACAGGCATGCTTTCTTGAAGGAACAGTGTGTGCAAAGATTCAAAGATGAAGATTAATCATTACAGCAGCTTATGTTGCCTGAGCTTTCATGCTGTGCCAGTCTCTGCGGTGAATATTTTACTTATCTGGGTTAATCCTCACAACAATCCTATCAGGTCAGTATTGGCCCCATTTTATAGATGAAAAAACTGAGGTGCGGAGAGATTAGTTGTGTGCCTAGTGAGACACAGCTAGTGGGGTGACAAAATAAACACTATGCTTGCTTAATCAGTGGTGCAAAAAGTAGTGAACATGGACTGGCAGGTGTTCAAACTCAGACATAAACAGAACTCTGTCACTAGAATCCGTGTCCCTAACTATCCCACTGAGAGCTTGACATGTCGAGGAAAGTGGGGAATGTTTTGTGGGGTTTTGTGATACATGTTCTTGAACCTATTGAAGGCCTCTTTTTGAATTTTACATTCTGTAATCTCTTTCCTCTGAAGTCCTAAAGCGTACCTTCGTGCATTTTTTACATGCTTCTTTCTCTCCTCTAGACTATAAGTTACTTGAGGACAATCCCTCATTTCTCTGATTTCTCAGTACCTAGCCCTGGCCAGTGAGGTCAGAGGTTAAGAGTGTTTTGATGATCATTAAACCATCAGTCCTCAGGCATGTGGTCGGTCCTCTGTAAATATTTCTTGAAAAATGATCATTATGCTTATTTAACAAAAGGTTATAATGATGATGGATTTTCCCTGGATCAACAATCAATGTTTATCATTTGGAGGGTATGCACCTAGTTTTATTTCAATTACTTAAGTATTAAAGGCAAGAAAGGTTTATTTGTCTCCATTCCCTCTCCTGCCCCATCACCCCATTCCATCCCACCCTCCAAAATCACACAGCATTGGTGTTGACCCAGTCTTGGAAAAAATTCTGAGTAAGAAATTCTGTGAGGCACCTCAGTTGGTACTGTATAGTAAAGATTTATGACTTAAGCCGGTTAAGGCTGGCCTGCTTAAAAGAAATTCAAGGCTGGGGGATTGAGGGCTGATGGAGGAGAGCAAAGTGGGTAAAATGGGGGACATCTGTAATAGTCTCAACAATTTAAAAAATTCATAGTATGGTGTCACTTTTATGAGTGAATCAACTTCTGCCCAATATTTCAGTTCAATAGTTTCAAAGACATATAAAATAACTATGATTTTCTGTACAACTCCACTGATACCAATATCCCTAGGTCAGAACAGGAGAACTTAAGTGGTTTAGAAGTGAGCTCATTCTATGCCATAGGCCTGTGCTAATAATGGTAGCTACTAGCTGCATGTGATACTGAGCACTTGCAATGTTATTCCGCATTAAGGTGTACTGTCAGCGAAACATGCACTAGATTTCAGACATACCATAAAAATAGAATGTAAACTATATCATTAACAATTTGTATAATGATTACATGTTGAAATGATTTTGAATATACTGGGTTCAATAAAGTATATTAAAATTCATTCCACTTGTTTCTTTTTACTTTTTAAAATGTAATTACTAGCATGTGTAAAATTACACATGTGGCTAACATTAGACAGTAACAAATATAATCTGGTAAAAGCCTAAGTCCTTTATACCTACCCCCTACTTCACTGATTCCCACTTCTCCCAAAATCACAAAAATGAGATAAGTCACTCCATCTCCTTTCTATGTCCATTCTCAAAACTCTGTTTTGTTTTGTTTTTTGATTGAGTCAAAACTCAAGCCAGCCTTCTGTTTCCTATAGCTTTAAGATTTATTTTCAATTAGCAAGACTTGTATTGACTTTAAATTTGAAAGCATTTTAAATTTATATAGAAACACATAATTGTTTTTAAAAATGTATATTATGTTATTGAATAGCTATAACTCTCCCAAGGTAGTGAGTGATTTGAATTATCACCATTTTGCAAGTGAAAAATTATCCATTTTCTAAGTGAGAAGACTGAGGGTAAGATAACATTTATTTATTTAAACCTGGCTCTATTCCAGAAAGGCTTTTAACTCTCCAGCCAATTAAGAGAATATAATAGCTTTTTCAAGATAACACAATGGTCCATAGAACGGGGACTGGAATTATCTTACTACTGGAATAGCAGTTCTCAAATATAGTATCCTATTATCAACCATGAAGTGGAACTTTTAAAAATAATGGTGAAAGAGCAAAGTTTTTAGCTGACTTCACTTTTTATATAAATTAGAACTGATTAAAGGATATTTGAAAATAACTTAGCTTTTGTATACTTCATTTATTCATTTAACAAGCACTTATTGAGTGCCTGTTGTATGTAAAGCATTAAGCTGGCCCTGGAGAAACATCAATGAACAAAATAGCAAGAAAATATAGTTCATCTAAGAAATTAAATAATAACTAACAAGTAGAGTAAAATGGCATGCTGTGGAATGACAGGAATATCAGAAAGACCTAAACTAAGGGTTGGGAAAGGCTTGATCAATTAGGCCTGCTCAAGCTGAGACTGAAAGACAGTGGGACACAGCCAAATAAAGGTGAAGGGGGAGAACAGATAGGAATCTTTTAGGAAGGCTTTCCTAAATGGAGGGAAGAAGGTGAAATTGATAAACCAGGAGATTATGCATGGCTGTCCAAATTACCTATGTACATCCTGGAAGTGTGTGCTGTATCTGAACATCATCTGTCATGTAGTCATAGATGTAATAACCACAATAAAGTTGGAAAACTTCTAACATGGCTAAGTGCAACTTTGCCATGTTGCACTTAGCAGGATATTTCTTTTTATTTTCCAGCTTTATTGAAGTATTACTGACATAAAACATATGTAAATTGAAGGTGTACAATGTAATGATTTGATATGCTTATATTGTGAAATGAATATCACGTTACAGTTAATGCCTTCATCCCCTCTCATAATCCCTGTTTAGTATTGTTAGCTATAATCACCTTCTGTATGTTAGATCCCTAGAGCTTGTTAATCTTATTACTGGATATCCTTGACCAATATCTCCCCATTTCCCCCACCTCACCCCCAAGCCCCTGGTAAACAACACTCTACTCTGCTTCTCTGAGTTCAGCTTTCTTTAGAGTCTACTTGTAAATGATGTCATGATGCATTTGTTGTTCTTTGTCTGACTTATTTAACTTAGCATAATGTCCTCAAGTTTAATGTCCTCAAGTTTAATCCAAGTTGTTCAAACAGCAGGATTTTCTTCTTTCTCATGGCTGAATAACACTTAATTGTGTATGTAATCACATCTTCTTTATCTGTTCATCTGTTGACGGACACTTAGGTTGTTTCCATATTTTGATTATTATGAACAATGCTGCAATGAACATGGGAGTGCCAGTATTTTTTTCTATATACACATATATATGTGCATGTGTGTGTGTGTGTGTATTCAAATTTGGGATTGCTGGATAATACGGTAGTTCTATTCTTAATTTTTTAGAAATTGCCATGCTGTTTTCAATAGTGGCTTTACGAATTTACATTCCCACCAACAGTACACAAAGTTTCCTTTTTCTCCACATTCTTTTTCCTAAATTAATATATTTTTATTAAATGTCTTGAGGTTAAAATGGTTAACAAGATCATATAGGTTTCAAGTATACGTTTCTATGATACATACTCTGTATATTGCATTGTGCGTTGACCACTCAGTCAAATCTCTTCCATCACCATATATTTGGCCCCCTTTACACTTTACTACATCCTCCACCTCCTTCCCTCTGGTAACCACCATACCGTTGTCTGTAGCTATGAGTTTCAGTTTTGTGTCCCGCATATGAATAAAATCATATGGTTCTTAGCTTTTTCTGACTGACTTACTGCTCTTAGCATAATATTCTCAAGGTTCATCTACATTGTCGCAAATGGCAGTATTTCATCTTTTCCTATAGCTGAGTAGTATATTCCATAGTATATATGTACCACATCTTTACCCAATTCTCTATCAAAGGACACTTCAGTTGGTAACATGTCTTGGCCACCATGAATAATGCTACAATAAACATAGGAGAACATGTATCTTTGCAGATAAATGTTTTTGAGTTTTTTGGGTAGACATACAGGTGAAAGATTGCTTTGTCTTATGGTAACTCTGTTCTTTATTTTTTAAGGAACTGCCATACTGTTTTCCATAGTGACTGTATCAGTTTACATTCCCACCAGCAGTAAATGAGGATTTCTTCTCCCTAACCTCTCCAGCATTTGTTATTACCTGACTTGTTGAAAATAACCATTCTAACAGGTGTGAGGTGGTATCGCATTGTGGTTTTGATTTGCATTTCCCTAATAGCTAATGAAGTTGAGCATCTTTTCATATATCTCGACCATTAGTATGTCTTTTTGGAAGCAGTGTCTGTTCAAGTCCTCTGTACATTTTTAATTGAATTATTTGTTTGTTTGGTGTTGATTTATATGAGTCCTTTAATATTTTTTATATTAACCCTTTGTTGGAGCTGTTGTTTGCAAATATCATCTCCCACTTGATTGGTTACTTTTTTGTTTTTTTGCCTGTTTCTTTTGTTGTGCAGACACTTTTTAGTTTGATATAGTTCCATTTATTTATTTTTCCCTTTAGTTCCCTTGTCTTTGAGATCCAATTCATAAAATCTTCTCTAAGAGCAAGGATCCTAAGTTTAATGCCTATGTTTACTTCTATGTAATATATTGTTTCAGATCTTATATTTCAGCCTTTGAACCATTTTGAATTAATTTTTGTACATGGGGACCAACAGTAGTCTAGTTTTATTCTTTGTATGTGGCTTTCCGATTTCCTAGCACCATTTATTGAGTAGGACTTCTTCGTTTCTTGTGTGTTTTGGATTTTTTTGTCAAAAATTATTTACCCATATACGTGTGGTTTTATTTCTGAGCTCTCAATTCTGGTCCATTGGTCTGTGTGTCTGTTTTTCTGCTAATACTATGCTATTTTGATCATTGTAGCTCTGTAGTATAATTTGAAGTCAGATAGCGTGATACCTGCAGCTTCAATTTTTTTTCTCAGAATTCCTTTGGCTATTCAGCATCGTTTGTGGTTCCATACAAATCTGATGATTTTTTTTGTTCTATTTCTTTAAAAAATGACATTAGGATTTTAAAGGGGATTGCATTAAGTCAGTATATTGCTTTGAGTAGTATGGCGACATTCTTGACAACACTTGTTATTTTTATTTCTTGTCTTTTTATCTAAAATAACCATTTTAACAGGAATAAGATGGTATCTCCCTGTGGTTTAGATTTACATTTCCCAGATGATTAGCGATGTTGAATCCCTTTTCATGTGCCTCTTAGCCATTTGTATTTCTTTGGAAAAAATGTTTATTTAGATATTCTCCCCATTTTAAAATCAGATTGTTTTTTGTTATATAGTTGTATGAGTCCCTTATATATTTTGGATATTAACTCCCTATCAGATAGTTTGCAAATATTTTCTCTCATTCCATAAGTTGCATTTTAATTTTGCTGATGGTTTCTTTTGCTGTGCAGAAACTTTTTTTAAAGTCAAACAGGCAAAATTTTGCATTTATTTTTTAATTTAGTTTTAAATGTAGTTGACATAATATTATATTGTCATATAACATAGTAATTATAGTTTAATTGTAGTTGACATAATATTATAATATTATATTAGTTTCAGGTATATGACATAGTGATTCAATATTTATATACCTTACAAAGTGATCACCACAATAAGTCTAGTAACCATCTGACACTGTATGTATTTACTGGATTTTATTGACTCTGCTCCTTGTGCTATACATTACATTCCTGTGACTTATTTTATAATTGGAAGTTTGTACTTCTTAATCACCTTCCCTTTTCCCAGCCATCTCTTCAACCCTCTTCCCTCTCACAAATACCAGTTTGGCCTCTATATCTGTTTATTTCTATTTTGTTTTGTTTTTTAGATTCCATATATAAGTGAAACCATGTGGTGTCCATCTTTCTGTTTGACTTATTTCACTTAATATAATGTCCTTGAGGTCCATCAGTGGTATCACTTTTTAACTGGATTCCTTTCTCTTCATTTTTTGTGTATGTTTTGTATGATTTTGGTTTATGTTGCTATAAGGTTCATATAAATCCATCTGTATTTACAGCAGTCTATTCTAAGCTGATAGGCATTTAAGTTCAATCATACTCTAAAAGCACTGCATTTTTCCCCCCCTCAACTCTTTATGGTTCTGATGTCATGTTTTGTACATGATTGTTTTGTGTGTCCCAATTCTTTATTGTTGTTATAGTTAATTTTGCTATTATCTTTCAACCTTCATATTAGTTTCTTCTGTGGTTGACTCACGTGGTTATTGTTTATTTGCCCTCACCAATGAGATTTTCCCCCCTTGCTTGTATTTCTTTTTTCAAATTTCTGGTTGTGTGTCGCACTGCACAGCAGCTAGATGGGGCACGCCCCCGCGGGGCAGCACCACAGAGAGTGCGGCGCTCCCTGAACCTGAGGGAAACTGGCTGGGGCCAGCTGAGGTGGGAGCAGGGCTCTGAAACCCGCGGAGCCCGTCCCGGGGTTGTCACGGAGGAGGGGGATAAATACAAAACGTTGCAAACACTTCTCTGTTTGCCGGGAGAGCAGACGGGGGCACTTCTCTCTTACTGGAGAAGGCTGTGGCACATCCCTCTAGTGGGGAAGGCCCGGTCGCCCTTTGTTCCAAGGCTTCTGTTGAAAAACGTATCAGTGGGGCTAGGTAACAGGAATGCATACATAATCTTGTTACATTAGTATGTTAAGTTTTACAGAGAATAGAAGCTTTTAAGAAAACAAGTGATGGGAATTCACTGATTTACATGGGTCCAAGGGGAGACCAGTATAAACAAAAGAGAATGAAGATAAGAGCAAGCGCCTTAATGATAAAGGGTGTAAATAATGTGAAGGTCCTTCGCAGCTTGAGCTGGCCAGATATGCGAGGGAAGAACAAAGCACACTTTAAAGAAATTACTTTTAGGCCTGATTTCCCTGGTAACTGCCAGACCTGATTTGAAGGTGACTCCTGCACTGTTTCAAGCCTGAGCCAGGTGTGGGAAGGAACCACCAAGAAATAAGGAGACTGCTTCTCAGCTGCAATGAGGACTCTGGCCATGTCCAAGCCAAGCCAAGAGGTGTGGGGGCCTTTTTGCCCCTTCTCTATGTCCCTCAATTTCTTGTCTGCTGCCTATATCAGTCAATGCCTGGCTCAGGTTGCCCCTCCCCGGAGGGGTCTTACCCGTCATTGGCAGCGACCATCACAAGGCAAAGCAGAGAGGCAGGGACTAAATCCCTGCTGAGGGGGACAGGTAATGTCTCCTCAGGAGCCTGTTTCTCCAAGGCCTCCTGATTATTCCCAGCCTTGGGGCCCTCCAGACTCTTGGCAGGATTACAGCTCCTGAAACCAAGCAGGGCATTTCCCAACAGTTGTGGATCTTTCTTTTCTGGATAAAGAAGACCCTTTAACATTTCTTTTAAGGCTGGGTTAGTGATTAGGAACTCTTCATTTTTTACTTGTCTGAGAAACTGCTTCAATTCTAACAGATAACCTTACTGGATAAAATATTCTAGCTTGCAGATTACTCTCTTTAAGCACTTTAACTGTAAAGTTGCTTCTGAGAAATCAGCTGATAGCCTATGGGGTTTCTCTTGTATGGGACTTGATGTTTCATTCTTGCTGCCTTTAAGATGGTCTCTTTATCCTCAACATTTCCCATTTTAATTGCAATATGCCTTCGTGTGGGTCTCTCTGTGTTCATCTTTTTTGGAACTCGCTGTACTTCCTGAACCTGATGTCTATTTCCTTCTCCAGATTAGGAAAGTTCTCAAACATTATTTCTTCAAATATCCTCTCTGTCTCTTTCTCTTTCTCTTCTCCTCCTGGTATCTCTACAATGCAAATGTTAGGGCACATAATATTATCTCAGAGATCTCTTATACCAACCTCATTTTTTTTAATTCTTTTTTTATTTTGCTATTTTAATTGGGTGATTCCACTAGTCTGCCTTCCAGGTTATTAATCCTTTATTTTGTATTAACTAGTCTACTATTGTTTCCTTCTAATATATTCTTTATTTTAGATATTGTATTATTTATCTCTGATTGGTTTTTTATTACATTTTCTATCTTTTTGTTGAAATGTTCTCTGCATTCTTCTATGTACTCTCAAGTTTGTTAAGCATTCTTATGATCATTTATTTGAATTCTTTATTAGACAAGTAACATCTCCTTTGCATTAGGGCTTTCCTCTGGACTTTTTTCTTGTTTCTTCATTTGGGGCATATTCTTCTGTCTCCCCATTTTGTTTGACTTCCTGTGATGTGGATAGAATAGCTTTTCTTCCCATCCTTGAAATAGCAGTCTCTGTGTAGACTATATGTTGAATAGTTTGGGTGGGCTAGTTGTAGGTGGAGTGTATGAGGTGCCTGATATGACCCTTGGCTTGAAGGAGTAGGCTCCAGGTGGGGCAGCCTGGAATGTTTTGCTTCCTTACCTTTGTATTCTGGGTGGGCTGCCTGATGTAGAGGGGGCTGCTAGGTGTGCTCCTATCATGCCTTGTTGCTTTAACTGTGATCAGAGCAGTGTCTGGGCAGGGCTGCTTTTCAGCTGAATGTCCCACCAGTGCCACTCTCTCTAGGTGTGACAGGTATCTCTGTGTGCATGGCCACACTTGACTAGTTTTGCTCCCTGTCTTGGGAGTGCAGCTCCTCACATGCTCAGCCATTCCCCTCTCTACATAGTCATCCTTGCCTGCAAGGCCGTCTGCTTTAATTTTCTCAGTGAGAGCAGAGTCTGGGTAGGCTGCTCTGTGTGCCTACTTCTCAATGACCTACTAGTCCTGCCGTTTCCCCTGTGTGTGCACAGCAACACCCCACCTACTCCACAGGAGGCACCCCTGAGTGTGGGTACCACAAAGCTTTGCTAGCTCCTCATTTTCTTCTGGCAGGGCAGCCCCACATGGGCATGCAGCAGTGCCCCACTATCTCAGCACTTTCTCTGGATGAGGCAGTCCTGCAGGTGGGTACCACAGCATTTTGTTAGCTCCTCACTCTATTCAGGTAGAGATGCCCCTTGTGTGTGCATCTCAGGGAGTATGTGAAGCGGCACCCTGCTATACCCACTTGATCAATAATCAACTGAAAATGTTCCTTGTGCATGCTATGGAGCCCTCCTATGTCTGCTGGATCTACCTCCAGGAAGGGTGGCTGGGGACGTGCCACAGTGCCCTATAAGTCAGCCAGAGAACCTGGATGGAGCTCCCACCCACTATCCACATTCAGGAGAAATGTAAGCAATGGCGCTTACCAGTTCCTCCTGTCCTGGGTTGTTCCCTCAGCTTCCAGAGAGCTCCCATGGTTTTCTGACCTTCTCTATGCAGCCTCTTTCTGCTGCTTTTTGTGCAGAATCTTTTCAGTTGGCTCATAGTTATCTCTGAGAGGTAATTGCTCTAAATATATGTGTATGTTCAATGTGTTCTTGGAGGGGGACAAGCTCAGCATCCACTATACCACCATCTTGGACACGTCTCATGTTGTCACTTTTTAGATTGATGTAGTCCCACTTGTTTATTTTTCCCTTTGTTCCTTGTGCTTTTCTTGTCAGAAAATCACTTGACAAGGCAATGTCAAGGGGCTTTTTTCCTGTTTTCTTCTAGTAGTTTTATAGTTTGTGGGGGGTTTACATATAAGTCTTGAATCCATTTTGAGTTAAGTTCTGTACATGTGTAACATAGGAACCCAATTTCGTTCTTCTTCATGTGAATATCCAGTTTTTCCAAAATCATTTATTAAAGAGGCCGTTCTTTACCCCTTAAATATCCCTGGCTCCCTTGTCAAATATTAGTTGATCATATATGTGTAGATTTATCACTGGGCTCTCAGTTAGGTTCCATTGGTCTATGTGTCTGTTTTAATGCCAGTACTATACGTTTTTATTAAAATAGCTTTGTAAAGCAGAATATTTCAGACCACCTGAGAGACCTATGCAGTGATGTGTGTAATAACCATCTCTAAAACAAACAAGCTAAATACCATCATTTGTAGCATTTACTAATTTCCATGGTGTAACTACTCTTACCTTGGCTGATATCAGCTTTCTGTAACATGTAACTGAATGTAGAACTGGGAAAAGATTGAGGGTAGTACCCCATTATATATCATTTCTACAATAAAATAGATATAACCCCAAAAGTACAGGTAATAGTAAAATGTGATAAAACAATAAAAAAGCAATGAATGTTGAATATGTATTAACTTTGTTTTTAATATAATTTATTTAACTGTAATTTAAAAATTATTTTTGAAATGGCTATGTTTAACAACTGCCTCACAAAATTCCTGCAAATTTAACATTCTATTCTCAAATGCCTGTACAAGCTGGCTCCAGTCCACCAATGTGCCTGGCATCTTCAGCCTAAAGTACCATGATCCACATCTGGACCAAGCCCTCACTGTTTCCTCTTCCTGTGTTTCTTACAGATCAGCAAACAGCAGCTGCAGACAGTCAAGGACCGGTTTCAGGCTTTCCTCAATGGGGAAACCCAGATTGTGGCTGACGAAGCCTTCATGAACGCTGTCCAGAGTTACTACGAGGTACGATTCACCATTCAGAATACCAAGACTGCTCAGGCCTGAGGCCCAGGGTTTCTGAACTACTGGTCAGTAGGAATAGCAGCCTCAGCCTTCTACAGTACCATTCCTCCTAAGACAGAGGGGTGATGATTGGTTACAATTTTAGGAAATACCAGCATTTTATTTTAGAGAAAATTACAAAAGGAGTTATTGTTCACCAACTGATTTTTATACCAAGAAGTGTGCTGAGTGCTTTACATGCAATTTCTTATTTAATCCTTAAAGCAGTCTTAAAAGTTAAGTTCTGATATTATTTCCATCTTCCTGATGAAGAGGCTGAGGCTCAGAGAGGTTAGGTCAATTACTCAAGGTCACACAACCATTTAAATGCCACAGCTGAGACTTAAACTGAGTTAGGAGCATTTTTTTCCCCACCACTTACCTTTTTGAAGGATGGTAATACCTTTTAAGGATGGTGCCTTCACTGGCTTCTTTATTTTTTTCTATTAAAATGAGGCTGTGAGTTCTTTTCTGCAAGTTAGAATACCATCCAAAATGTACCATTCTCAGGAGAAAACCAGTATGTGGAAGAAAGTATCCTGAATATATATGACAAGAAAACTTTCACCTTTAAACCTCAGTGGCTTATTTATTTGTAAAGAGAATTTAGAATTTTACCAGTATTTTTTTAGCATTAAATATTTATTGTAAATCTAAGAATGGTGGTTTTCAAGGATTACATGGGGTGGGAGAAAAGGGGAAATGTTGGTCAAGGGTACAAACTTTCAGTTTTAAGATGAATAAGTTCTGAGAATCTAGTGTACAACATGCTGACTGTAGTTAATAACACTTGAAATTTGCTAAGAGAGGAGATCTTAAGTATAAAGAAAATGTTAACTGAGCTGAGGATATGTTAATTAGCTTCATCATGGTAATCATTTCACTATATATATTTTATATATATATAAAATTATTACATTGTACAACTAAAAATCGTGTACAACTTAAATATATACAATTTTAGATTTTATAATTATTCTTACATAATGTACATATTATCTGTCATTGGTACACCATTAACTGCATATAGACATGCCATACCTTCCTAGTAGCAATGTTTAACTGACATACATATTTTTAAAAAATGATCATTTAGTCATTGGAAGACATTTTACTTCATATTAATCTATTTTCTTATGATCCAAATATTCTGTGTGTTTGGAATCCTATGCCCTAAATATCTTACCCATTGTTAAGACTAGATTAAAAGCATTTGAAATCATCCCCTAAGCATTAAAAATCTTAAGGTATTTTGTCATATGCAATTCAAAGTAATAACAATAAACTCTAAAATAAGTGTAAGGAAATCCAACAGACTCTGATTTTTTTCACCATGGATTACTTCACTGTTTTTTTCTTTTTAAAAATTATTAGATAACAAATTATTTCAGAACAAATACATCAGTGCTCCCGTTTCCACTCCCGTCCTTGATAGATGCTTTAACAATGTCAGTTCATTGATTTGGTGAAACTCTCCTTCCCACTTGCTAAAGCATGTGACTCCTCCTTTCCTGAAGAGTGGAGCAAGATTACAATTAGATATTGTGAAAATGTTATCAATCAGTGCAAGAGTAAACAGACTTTGTCTCTGTGATGTTTGCTAAGTCCGGCCACAGACTCATCTGACATGCCATTTCCTCAGAGACATTTCTATTCTAATCTATTTTAGAAGTTGGGTTCATTTTTATATTTGTAAATTTTAAGCTTTTTTTTTCATTTTACAAACAGATTATTGCCAATAAGTGCCAAACTTACTGTTTTATTTGGTTGAATTTAATAGACAGTGGAAATGACATTTGGAGTCACAATTATGGTATGACAATGAATACCTGGAATATATTTTACAAAGGATTCTGTCTAGAAACTTCCAGAGAATGAAATTAATTCTCCCTTCCCTTTTTTCAAGTTCTAAAAGCCAGCTCTGCCCAGGCAGACTCTTATTGATAGTTCATGTTTAAAGTCATTTATCAATTTATAAATTTTGAGAATGCTGACCTTAATTAGAAAGTTCGTTTGACTAGTGACATAAATTAAAAGAAAGTGGCATTTCTATCAATTAATTGTGCCATTTCTATCTATTAATTGACTTAAAAATTAGTAGTCGTCAACATACTAATGAGTCCCTGGCTATTACCATTATATCTATAGTGATCCTGATTTTTTTTCTATATTAGCCAGTTTGTTTGAAAGACCTTTTTTTTAGTCTGCTGAGAATACAGGCTTTGAGAAATTACTGAATATTTAATATTGAGATTTGGATAATAGGAAAGAATATAGGGCATTAATTATTTATCATAGCCATCAATAAAGGTTTAGAAAGTCTTGAGATTCACATTTCCCAGAAAGCCTTATCCTCTGCAGCAAAGTTCCAAATTAAGGGATAAGGATTAGCACTTTACCTGGAAGAGCCCCAAGTTGATTACCCTTTTCCCCTTTCCCTTTACTCTTGGGTAATCAAGAAATTAGTGTCTCTTCCTCTAGCCTAATCTGTAATCCAATTACATTTCTATCAGTATCTGTTTTGGTCAGGAGTCTTTGGATGACAAGTGACAGGCAGCTACTTCAAACTGGCTTAAGCCAAAAATGAGATTTATTTGCCCAAAAAACTTAAAAGTCCAGGGTAGACCTGGCTTGAGCTGTGGTTATATCCTGAGATTTCAAAGCTGCCAGCAGGATGGGTATTTTGCTCCACATACCTTGGCTTTGCTCTTGTCTGTGTTGACTTCGTTCTTAGGCAGGTCCCTTCCATGCACCCCAGGAGCAAAGAGAACTCCTCTTCACTGAGAGTCCCAGCAAAAGGCCCGGCAGTGACTTGATTGGAGTGACACGGCTTCAGCCAGTGGAACCGCTTAGACTGAGTTCTGTTTTGTTTTATTTTGTTTTTAGCTGATCTCTTCTAACAGAGACCCATTTTTTTTGTTTGTTTGTTTTGTTTTGTTTTTTTTGTTTTTGTTTTTTTGGTCAAACTACCCCTGAATAGCATATCAGGCAGGATTCTTCAGTTGCTATCAATAGAAACTGATTATGGTTAAATTAAGCCTTTAATAATAACAACAACAACAACAATAACAATTGTTTGTTATTGCTATCAAAAGAAATAACCAGACTTAAGAATAAATGGAAACCAGAGGGGATTAACTTTAAAAGCCAGGTAGCAGAATATAATGGACACCATATCATTGGTATGAATCTGCTCCAATCCCATTCCATCCTTGTGGCACCACACTCTGAATTTGAACCCCAGGAGAGACATGATTGGTCAAGTTCAGGTCCCAAGCCACCACTTGGCTTAAGAAGTACAAGGTCCATGATTGACAGTCCCACTGAAACTTTGTGTAATGACAAAGAGGTTTTCAGACTAAGGTGCTGTTATCAGAAAGGGAAGGACTGTTGGCAGGCATAAAACACAGGTGGCCTCTACACAGGGTGACATATTTTTAGTCTTTATGGTTAAACGTTTTTTTTTAATCTAAGAAAAGTAGCAGTCAGATGACACCTGGCTATTTTTTTTTCTGAAATGAAGCTATATACAAGGGGGGACCCCAAAAAATGGAATTTATTTTATAAAAATATTGTGTATTTATTCTTACATGTTCAAACTTCAGTCACCTTCAAAGTACTCTCCAGTTGATGCAATACACCTATAGAAAAGTTTTTTTCCACTGCTCAAAACAGTTTTTGAACTTGTCAAATTTTGATAACTTTTAGTTCTTCTGCCATTTTTTGTTTCACTTATCCCACATTGACAAAACATTTCCCTTTGAGGACTTTTTTCATTCAGGAAAACAACAAAAAGGTTGCTGGGAAAAATCAGGTGAATAGGGAGGGAAGGGCATGGGGGTCATGCCATTTATAGTCAAAAACTGCTGAACACTCAGCACAGTGTGGGCAGGAGTGTTTGCAAATCACCCATCATGAAATGGGCAAACACATTGAAAGAGTCTTAAAAAAAAAAATCCACTGAAGCCAAATGCAGCCTCCCACAACACCACCAGCTGGTACACTGATACAGATGGGTTCCTAGAACACTCACCTAGTGGGGCAAGCTTATACTACAAGGGGCCTACCCTCCAGAAGATAATTCTGTACTTTTGGGGGGTCCCCCCCATGTATTTTTCAACACACAAAACTACTATAAGTCCTCAGTGGCCTTAAAACAGACCTATCCCTAGGCATTTGTTGTTGTGGGGAAAGTCAGGCAAGGGAGGAGGAGGCAGAGGTTAGAGTGGTTAGGAGGGTGAGTTTAGTGTTCAAAAGATGTGGGTTTGAAGTCTAATTCAGCAGCACAGTAGCTTTTGGACCCCAGAGAAGTCCTGAGCCTCAGTTTTTTCAGATGTAATAGGACCTTTCTTGCAAAATTGTTGTTAGGATTAAATTGTGCACACACACCCCCTCACCCTAAATCTACTACCACTCTCTAGTTTCTGGGCCTGGGCTTGAGGTAACGAAGGTGCAAGGTTAAGGCAGAGGAAAGAGAGGTTGTTTTAGCTCCCAACCTACCACTACCTACCGTCAGCCGTGGCCTCAGATGTGCATCTGAAGTTTGTCCCAGGATCTCTTAATGTACCTTTAGAATCCAAAGGTACATTTTATTTTAGGAATTAAAATTCATCTTGCCTCAACAAAAGTAATTTTGTATTTTTTCATGTAGAAAGAGGTGTTTTAAGTGATTATGAAAATAAAGCATGACAATTATGAAACTAAACAGTATAGGAAAAAATCTAAATGAAATGGTTAGAAAAATACCTGTAATTCCATCATATTAAACAACCACTATTAAATTGGGGTATATATCTTTTCAGAGAGCTAATTGATTTTCATAATAAGATGGAAAATTACTTTAGAATAGTAATAACTCACTTGTCTTACAAGTGCATTGGTTTTCAATCTCCTTCCTACCTTTGCAAAAATCACACATATGACATCCTCATCAGTAAAATGTTTTATTACCTATGATGTTCTCAATGCAGAGTCATGCTCCAATCCTTCATCCCCACCTTACCCCTACCATTGCACGTTTCTGGGTTAACAGCAGATCATGGACATATTTTGATGCTAATGAAAAAAAATGCTTATTTTATGGATGCATGAGAATCTATTAAAAATAATAGCTAACTTCTGTTACAATATTGTAGCAGGCACTGTACTCACCAGTTGACACATATTATTTCATTGAATCATTTCCCAAGTCCTACAAGGTAATGTAGTTATGATTCCTATTCAAGAGCTAAGGAAACTGAAGCCCAAAATGATTAAGCAGCTTGCTCAGATTTCAAAGCTAGCAACTTGAAGTGTCAGTATTTGAACTCAGGTCCTCTTACACTAGAGCCTTCTCCTCCTGTTATACAGCCATTCGCTAGTAGCAACCAGGTTGTTTTGTTTTATAATCTTATTTATTCAGGTCTTTTGATACTTATGTTGCAGTGATACACTTTTGTCCAGCAGGAAATGATCTTTCTTGGTTTCTCAGCCTATCAGCAAGGAGGTGGTGCTGGGCTGGTTCTACCCTATACCACACTGTGTGCAGTCATTAAGTACTGATGTGCTTGTGTGTTTCTAAATGACCTTGAGCTGGCTTGGCTCTGACAGGGGAGGGAAGGCCTGATGGATGAGGCTGAGTCACTGCGTTGACTGCCCTTCACCATTCCATATTTATTTGTGCATCTTCTATCTCCCATCATGGCCTATCTGGAAGTTGGCAGAGGAGTAGGGAGGATTTATGGATATGCCACACAGAACTGTGCCTGGGGTTGAAGTCTCTCACAACAACCAAAAACAAAACAAAACAAAAACACCAGATAGAGCTACCAGTACAAATGAGTGGCAGAGGGTGGTTTCAGAGACACATGAGCACATGGGTCCTCAGCAGCTGTATTCACAACAGAGAAAGGCTGGCCCAGGCCCCACTTCCTTCTGACACACTGAGAAGCCAAGACAGATGATGTGCCTGGAAAATTAGTTTGCTGCCACAACCCCTCTTCTCCTCGGCTGTCTTGCATCCTTTCAGCATTTCATCCTTGCTGTCACCTCTATCTTCAGCCTTCTTCCCCACACACTTGACATTCCACTCATCTCCCCTCCTTCCTAGGCCAGGCAATCATAGCTTACCTCTGGACAGATGGAGCCCTTTACTTTTCAAAGTGCTTTCAGTTTTATCCTCATCAAAGACAGCTGGCTATATTAACCACATGTGACAGTGAAGGAGTGTGGAGTTGACGGAGCTTAAGTGACAAATATTCATTGAGTGGCCACTAGAAATGAAGGACGGGACTATATGCAGATGATCTGTGCAGGATCCAGGAGGCACCAGCCAGGGATGGACACCAGCTGGGATCAATGTACCAACATGTCCATTTCATACCACTTGTTATCAGGTCCCATGGTATATCTAGCCTCAGTCAGCTGTTTGGAGAGACCCATATATTGGGCTTTCCCCCATCCAGGTATAATCTCAATACAGTCTCTGCTTCAGGAAGTCTGTTTTGTTCTTATTCATTCACTCATTCAACATAGCACCAACTGTATGCTAGACATTGTCTTGGGCACTCAAAGAAATAATAGGAAAAAACAGTTACAATTCCTGCCTTCCTGAGACTTAGATATTAACTGAAGAGTCACAAAGACAGATGACAAATGGCAGCTACAGAAGGGCTTTGGGGGAAAAGAAAATGGTGCTGAGGGTTTATAACTGGCCCATTTTATGGGACACTGCTATGATCAGATGGGGAGGAGAGTGTGACTTCATTGTTAATTGTTTCCAAGTCACCTCTAATATTCATTGGAGCTGAAAACAAAGAATTAACCCTAACCCCTTTGTGTTCCCACCTCCATCTTCAGCCACCTACAGTTCTGTAAGTGTCCCCCCAGCTGGGCTTCCTGCCAATTTTCTTGGCCTCTTTCAGGTCTGTTTTCGACATTAAAGACAGAGAATGTGAACCTGATTGTGTTATGTCCCAGCTTAAAACCTTCAGTGGCCTCCCAGTGCCCTTCAGATGAAGACAAACATATTCAGTGTGGCCTCCCATGGCCTTGACCACACAGACCCTTCCTGTCTACCTTATACCAGTCATTCTCCATCCCGTAATGCCACTGCCACCCTGGCCTCTCCTTATGTCCGCAGACACTCAGGGTCTTTACACATATTGTTCCCTGTCTCTGAAATACCCTCTCATTCTCTCTTCACCTAACCATCTTTCACACATCATCTTCAGGGAGTTTTCCTCCAGGAAGGCTTTCTTGATTACACATTAGAACAGATTCCTGGTTTTAGGCACCTGGACCCCCGGACTTCCCCAACTTGTCCCAACTTGCAATGCTATCTGGATGGGATTATTAAGATGATATCATGGAGGCTTCCAGGCTGGGTTTGCATCTGTTTTGCTCACCATTGCATCTGGGCACCAGGCACCAGGTCTTTCACCTTTTGAGTGTCCAAAGAAAGAAGAATGTGTTTATAAAAAAGAATATAAATGTTACGGCTGGAAGGACAGCCCCAAAACCATATAGTTCAATTCCCTCAGTGTACAAATTAGAAACTGGAGAATCAGAAAAGGGAGGAGACTTATCCAAGAACTGCCCTGGGACCATGGTTTACAGTTCCTGCCTCTCCACAAAATTCCTCTGTTTGCCTCAAAACTTTTAAATTCTTTGAGGTCTAAAACTAAAACTGAGACACAATATGTTAGACGGAGAAACCATCTGTATTAAGCATTACAGAGTTTCAGGTGAATTCTTTAGCTCATTAAGACTCATAAGCCCTGAGGATTCATTTGAAAATTTTATTCTAAAATTGATTTTTAAATGAACTCTAAGGTCTCACTGATTACTGCTTCTCAGGCTCTGGCAAATGGGCCATGGCCCATAGCCTGTGAAGCTAACTTTCAGCCCTTGTCTTTGTAAATGAGTTCATTAAGTCACAATAAATGGAGGCCACCTCTCTGACATCTCTTCCCACCAGGTAAGCCTTTGTGATGAAGCAGGTAGTAATGAAATATACCCCAAGCCATGGCGTCTCATAGCCAACAAGAGCATTTCCTGAAGTCTGACAGAGGAGTGAACATTTGTTCTGCTTCTGGAAGGATATTTATGTACCTTCTGAACTGTGACCAGGACACATTTCAAAGTTGTTAGATATTTCCTCTCTGTGACTATGAAGCCCCTTATATTACACCCCCAAATCATGTAGCTGTGTAGGCTTCCACATTGTGGGTACTGGAGCAAGAGCAAATCGTCCTTAATGGATGGCTTGATCCCAGGACCCAGAAAGCACCTATGGAACAACCACAGTTCTACACCAGGTGGAAACAGTTCTTACCCAGCAGGTGAGACCCTGAGGGAAGGAAGTATCAAGGTGCAATCAAAGGACAATGCATTTATAGGCAGCTAGTTTGAGTTAACAAGAGCAAGTGTCTTCCCCTCCCTGGAGTTTTAGTTTTCTATCTACAAAATGGACTGAATGTAATGTCTACTTTCTATGTCACTTACTGTCAAAGTCGCTGGCTCTGTTCTGGGGACAGATGCCATTGTGAGAAACAAGGACACAATCTTTGCCCACATGGAGTTGACATTTTGGAAAGAGAGACAGACATTAAATACATATTTACTTAATATTTATTCAATTTCACTTGTGATGAGTATCATTGAGAGGATAGAATGAGGTATGAATAGTGGTTAACTTTTAAGCACTAAGTGCCAGACATCACGCAAGACACAGTATATAAAAAACAACCATCATAATCTATAAGGCATTAATATGAGCTACTGTTTAAAGTGCTTTTCATATATTAATTCATTTTATCCTCATTTTAAAATATCTGTGATGTAGAGACTACTATTATCCTTAGTTTATAGATGAGAAAAGTGAGGTACAAAGGGATTAACTTGCTGAAAGAAACACAGCCCCTAAGTGGCAGAGAAAGAACCCAGGCATTCTGGGCCCAGTGTCCACATACCCTATGCTGCCTCTCAGGGTATTACTTCTCATTAATCCTTGCAACAACCTGGTAAATACTATTATTATTCTCATTTTCCAGATTTGGACACAAAAGCCAAATATGTGAGTGACTTCTCTGAGTTGGCACAACGGGAGGCAGTGGGACAGGATATGACCACACTGGTGCCCCCGCTGATGCCTGAGAACTGCCGTCTGCAGGACCGCCTTTCTAATGCCTTTCCTGGCCCTGTTCTTGCTCAGGTGTTCCTGAAGAGCGATCGCGTGGCCCGCATGGTGCAGAGTGGGGGCTGCTCTGCCAATGATTCGCGGGAGGTCTTCAAGAAGCACATTGAGAAGAGGGTGCGCAGCCTGCCTGAGATCGATGGCCTCAGTAAGGAGACAGTGCTGAGCTCCTGGATGGCCAAGTTTGATGCCATCTACCGTGGGGAAGAGGACCCCAGGAAGCAGCAGGCCCGGATGACAGCCAGCGCAGCCTCTGAGCTGATTCTGAGCAAAGAGCAACTCTACGAGATGTTCCAGAACATTCTTGGGATCAAGAAGTTCGAACATCAGCTCTTGTACAATGCCTGCCAGGTAAGTTGCCTATCACATGGACCCAGAGTGACGAGTGAGTAGGGCCACGTTATGACTTTTGTGTGCCCTAGACACCACTATTATCCCCAGTTTATAGGTGAGAAAATTTCTTGGGCCATTTCTTGATTTAAAAAAAAAACATTAAAAATTATATTTTATAACTGCATTCATAAAAGTTGACTATAATTCAGGCTAAAACAGGCAACAGTTTTTTTCTTCTGATTTTAAAAGAAATTAGAACATTTTCATGAGCCCCTAATATTGGCCCTATGTACTATACTTATTATGTATAAGAGTAAATTGGCCCTATGAGTAAACCTTAGCTCCCATGTGTCAAAAAGTCCAAAAAGATAAAAATAATGATTTTTTTTTTAGAAAAGACTGTTTTGCCTTTAAAACAAATGGTGTTTGCCACTTGAGGGGCTTGTAGTTCCTCAGCTAGGGAGACAACTGGACTTAACACCTGCTCATCAAGAGTAATTAGTTAAAATCGAAATTTTCCAGAAGGCCTGAGTATACCATACCCATATATCCATCACATCATGAATTTCTGAGTGAATCTGAAGGGCTAGCTGAGACTCTGCTTGGGCCTGGCCCAAAACTGTTTTCTATTTTCTCTGGATCAAGGGTTGGGGGAGTGAGTTACACTAGATCTTCATTTCCTGTGAACCTTTTTGTAATATTTATTTATTCATGCAACAAATTCATTGAGTGCCTACTTTGCCATCTCTGCAAATTTTAGTAATTGTCACTTGGGAGCATTGGTTAAATGCACATTTTCAAGCCCAAACCCTAAAAATGCTGATCCTGCATTCTCAGGACAGGGCCCAGGAATCTGCATTTTAAACGAGAGCTTCCCCTCCTGATTATTTTGCTGTCCTTCTCCTTCTAAGAACCGTTAGAGAAATTCAGCCAACTCCTCACTAAGGCCTGAGACAGTACATGGACCAGCCCTGCTCACACCACTTTCCCTGCCTGCTCACTCACTGGCCTTCTATCCATTTCCCCAGCACATCAAATTCATTCTGCGCCTTTGCATTTGCTGTTCCTTCAGTCTACAATGCTTTTTGCCAAGACCTTTGCATGACTGGCACAGTTTAAATGCCAACTTCTCCAAGAGGCCTTCCAAGGCCACCCCATCTAAAGTTCTCCCTTGCCTTACTCCTCACCAAGTTACTCAATGCCATACCCTTATTCTATTTCCATTCACTGCCTTTACCACTATTTTCCATTTCTTATTCATCTATTTTTACCTCTTTATTATCTGTCTCCCTTTTCCTGCTTATCCTTCACCAGAATGTTATCCTCATTCATCTTTGCTTTATTTGCTAATACTTCTAGTACATGAAACAATTCTTGCACATAGTGAGTGATCAGTAATTGCCTATTGAATTAATAAATGGATGATAGCAGGTTATTTTAACTGGTAAACAGGGTCTTGTTGTTGTCAACCCTCATGGCTTACCCAGAACTTTCTGGATATTTTAGTAAGGAAGAATTTATTTAGCATTTAATAATATACTGTATACTTTACATTTAAAGATATTTCTGACATCCTACTTTCTTCTCAGCCACATCCAGAACACTGATTGCCAACCAACCCAAAGGTAGAGGGTTTCTTTGATGGGTCAAGAAGTATTTTGAAATTCTCCAATAAACCTCAATATAAAATTCAATTTAATTGTTATTTTTATTTAAAATATTACTGCATCCCTCATGGAACTTTGAGAATTGGGTAGGCAGGTAGTATTACCATCTACCAAGACCACTGGCCTCACTAACTGCACCACCACCTCCTCCACCACAAGGAGGTGGGGTTGTCAGAACTTCATAAAGATTGGCAATCACCCATGTGAATGACAGGTAAGATTCAAAATTGTAGAGGTAATCAAGTGCTCCTAAACCTAATAGGCAAACATAATTATTCTAGGGATTATTTTTTCTTCTTATTGCAGCAGTTTATTATGTGTTATCTTCTGTTCTTGCTCAAATGATGGCATCATTGGAATGTATCCACTGCTATGCCATTTTTCATCTCAGTGTTTTTGAAGTTGTTGAAAAGGGCTATGTAGCCAGACCATAGTTTACTGGTTTCCCCCCAAAAAAGAATTAATTTGACTCATATTTTCAAATCTTTTCCATTATAAATACATTAGAAATAATACAATAATAAAAAAATAATGTTCTCGCTCCCAAAATAATGATTGTCTCCTTAGCTAAAAGAGAATTATAAGAAATGTAAAATACTTCTTGGGACATGAATACTTAAGGCATTTAGTATTATATTCTGTTCTCACATCTAAGTCTGATTATCATTACTTCAGGGCTTCACATCAATAGAAATTGGGACAAAGAGCATATTCAAGTAATTCACAAAAGAAAAAAATATAAATGAATTCTAATTATATGATTGATTTTATGTTATATGTCTTTAGTAATCTGTGTTATATAAGTATATTGGCAAACAATAGAAGTATTTTCAAAGAAAGAACATTGGTAATGATAATACATTGTGAATGTTATAGAAATGGGTATTCTCATAAGTCACTGTTGGAAATAATTTATTATTTTAACCTTTCTGTAGAGTAATCAGTTAAGTTTCTGCAAAACACCTTTATAAAGGGCAAGCCTGTTGACCTAGCAGCCTTACCTCTAGGAATTTGTTTTAAGTAAATGCTCAGACATATGTACAAGAGTATTAAGTCCAAAGATGTCACTGCAGCATTTTATATGGCAGTGAAAAAGTGGGAGCAAGTTTAATTCCCAACAGTAGGAGGTTAATTAGATTTTGATTTAATTATATAAAAGAATACGCTTCAGCCAATAAAATAGTTGAAGAAGAAAGTTTATCAGATGAGAAAACTTTTGCTAGCTATTGTTAAATGGAAAATCAGGCTATGGAGCAGAGTATGAAGGTACAATTTTATTTTTATGGCAAAAGTGCTAAATGAGTGAAAAACAAAATCTTAACTGTGCTTGTCTTTAGGGGTAGTTTTATGGTTAATTTTTATTGTTTTCATGTGTGCTGTTATGTGTTTTCAGATTTTTTGTCTCAACTATATAGGTATTTTGTAAATGGAAGCAAATAGCAAAAATCTCAGCAAAGAAACTATCAAAACAATGGAATAAGAAGAAAATTATCTTCTGCATTGTTGTCTCAACTTCAGCCATTAATATACCACCTTCACGATTTTGCCATTTCCAAGTACTACCCATATGATTATGATTACTTATTTAGTATTTCTAATTAAGCTAACTCCCAACTCACTTTTTAAACCTATCTTTATCTTTAGAAGTAATGTATGTAAAATTAGAGCTTTGAAGTATTAGGGTTTTTTTCTTAATGCAGTGAAGTGAAACATAACCAGTAAGACGGAAGCTCTTCATGAGTCTGTCCCCATCTGTCACCCACGCCACCAGTGATGTGGGAGCACGGCTGGGCGAGCAGTGCCCTGGCGTACTGAAGTTCATGAGCTCTCAGACATCACCCCTGAAAATAGCCTCAAACTGACCCGAACAGCTTCACATAAGCCTGCACTTCTCATGCCCTTCAGTCAGCTTTCAGAAATCATAGATTTGTTTACTCGCTTTCTCATAGACTACATTGAGCTCTGCAGAGCTCTGTTAACACAGAGGAACAAAGCTATATACACATAGAAAGGGAAATCACATGGCTTTCATTCTTACCCTGCTTAAACTGTTTTCTTTTGCTTGTTTTGTTTTGTATTTTCTGGAACTTCTTATGAGACAAAGCAATTCCTGGGTGCTTCCAAAACCAGAAATGTACACATGTTCTTATACATATCACATTCTGGGGGAAGCTGTCATCTGATTTCTGGAGCTGCTTTTGACGGTTCTTGTAATCTCTGTATGGTTCTTACAGTCACTGCAATTTTCATTTCAAATGAGAAATGGTGTTTATCAAAGAGTGATTGTATCAGCTATATATTGGTTGCCTATTATAGCATGAACTATGTCTATCAAAACTTTTAAAAAAGCGAGGAGGCTTAACAAATGTATCTGTATTTGCACGTGGGATTTTTTTCAAGTCTATTTGGCTTATTTGAGAATGCATTGTCCTATTTCATAGAATAGATTACTTATACTCAACATAATAATCAATGTAAAATAACTGAAAACTCATTACAAAATCAGTGTTGTTTTTATTTTCCCAGACTCTAGGAGGAAGCTGTTAATTATGTCACTATTTGGACATTTATGTTGAATTCTAAACCTAACTAAAAAAAAGTAGGATAACCCTTGAGAATAGGTAGAATTACCTGGGAAATTAGACTAAAGCCTTCTTGCCATTGTCATAAAATGCAAAGTAAATGATGATGATGATGATGATGATGATATGTACTTTTAAAGCTTAAAAAAAATGCAAAGCGCCATCTCTCCTCTTTTCCTTTAGTGGCCTCCAAAACTGGAGTTAATTTAATGCCCAGTTGTATCAAGTATCTGCTACTTCCCACCCCTCTGCTTAACTGTTATCAGGTATTCTTAATTGCTTCATTCTCAAATGTGTAAACATTTTTCTCTTGAAAAACATCGCTGAGTTGTGTTTAGAAGAAAGCAAGTCTACATCTTTATACATTTTCATATGTACATAAACTCTTCTTAGGGAAGCAACCCAGCTCATTTCCAAGGGGAGTATGAGCTACGGTAATCAGTTATTTCCTTCTGTTTCAATACTGCGCTTTGAGAATGGCGTTTCCAGTTGTCCCGTTACTGATCTCACCTGTAGCTCCTTGAAACATCAGCTGTGTGACTCTGACCTTCTGCTCAGCCAACATTTGTGCCAAAAGGGCAGCAGGAATAACATACATGTTCCAACTAATAGAACATTACAGTAATCTCTTCATTTATCATCTCTGAATTTCTAGAGATTTTTCACATAATCTGGAAGACTTCACTAGAGACACATGGAATATAATTTCCCAATCTGCAAACACTTTTGCATTTTTAAAATTGAATTCCCCATCATTATTGAACTACTAATTTTCTTAACATTTTATTTCCTTTCCTCTCTAAATCATCATGACTTTGACCTTTGATGATGTGGTTATCTTATTACAGTGCTAGCTTCCTTTGACCTGATTAGCACTTGGCACCTTTTCAGATAGTTTATTAGAGTCTGAAAAGAAACCTCAAATTATCAGGCTTTCAGCTGTGACCCAGATTACTAGGTTGTATCCATACCTCATTATAGAGTCTTTGGTCAAAAAGTTTCCAGTAGATCTGTTGACTGAGATTTTGCTTCTTGGATCAGGCTGTATTTCTTAATCACTTTTCTTAGCTCTCAAAAACCAATACATCTTTGCATATAATGGTCTTTCAATGAATATCTTACTGAAAAATATTTTAAAATCTGAGGAGGGTGGCAATGACAGTCTAGTATTAACACTTTAACAACAACATTTCATTATTCATAAATTCACCCATTCATTTAACAAGTATTTTAAGCACCTATTGTGCACTAGACATGGAATGTCAGATGTTGGGGATGAAGCCTAAGCTTTCATACGTTGTCTGGCTTCTGACCATCTTTCTTTTTGCTAACCACTACACACTTCCCAATGACTTTATAGATTTTGTCCAGCTTAGAGCATTGTATTTGTATTTGTTGTATTGCTGTGTAACAAATGACCACAAACTTAGTGGCTTAAAAGAATACCCATTTATTATTCAACAATTTTTTTAGGTCAGAAGTCCAGGCACAGCTTAGCTAGATCCTCCACTCAGGAACTCAGAAAGCTAAAGCTAGAATGATGGTTCTGTCTGGCCTGTATTCTCATCGGAAGGCTCAGCAGGGAAGGATCTATTTCAAGCTTCCTTCTGCTGTTGGCACAACTCATATCGTCATAGCTGTAGAATTCTTCAAAGCCAGAAAGAGAGAGAAAGAGAGAGACAGACAGACAGACAGTCTCTGATGCCTCAAGTCTCTGATTCCTAGATCCTCTTTTAAAAGGATCACCTGATTAAGTCAGGCCCACTCAAAATAATTACCTTTTCTATTAAAGTCAACTGATTCTGGACTTTAATTACATCTGCCAAATCTCTTCACTCTTGTCATTCCTATACTATTGATCAGATACAAGGCACAGGCTCTGCCTACACTCAAGTGGAAGGGACTATATAATAAGGTATGACTCACTGGTTGTTATCCCAGGGTTTCTGCCACAAGTGTTCTTCCCCCATCCTGATGTTCTGATGTTCTTCGTATGGCTGGCTTCTTCAAGTGTCAATTTAAATGTGTCCTTTTTTTGAGAGGTTCTCCTTCATCATTCTGCCTAAAGTGGGCTTCTCCTTGTTTTTTTGTTTTGTGACAGTGCCTTGTTTTATTACCATCATAGAATTTCATATAATATGAAATTACCTTACATATTATATTACCTATTCATTCTCTTATTCCCCTGTACCCTCCTATCTCTTTAAGAGCAAGACCATGTCTATTGCATTCAGCACTATATGATCAACACTTAACACAATGCTTAACACATAATAAGATGTTCAACTAAATAGTGACTAAATCAGTAAATGCAGAGATCAAGGCATTTATGGCCTCCTGGGACTTAAATGCCCACATTCCACAAAGGAATGTTCAGCCTTGTTTTTCTGGTGAGGTAAAGAGCAGCAGTGGAACAGTCTGACAATCTGAGACCTGAATCCACCTGTCAATACTCCTATACTATAGTGTGAATTTCTTATGAGGTTCCCGGTATGTCTTCAGCCATAAACTTTCCCTCTGGTCATACTCCAACTGGTTTCTCCCACAACAGGATTGAAGTAACTAAATCTTATCTTTCCAAAGTCATGCACAGCACCTAACAGTCATTAGATGTTTGATGGAATGCTGGTTTTCAGTGACTTTACTTGCAAATGTACTTTAATATTAGCATTCCTGGGATATGGAAAGAAGTCAAGATGCATATACCCCATGAACACGTTTTCTTCTATATGAGAGATGAAATTGAAGGGCATTAAAGATGTGGAGGGCACAGGACCAGATAGAAATATTTGATTTCCTAAAGCAATGATTCTCTGAAGACCCCACCCTGATTTTTTATAATGAGGTCATCCTAAAATTCTTCTCTATAAATTTTTCCTAGACCACATGGCCAGATATTTCTATCTGATTGCACCTGCATTATTGAAAGACTAACTACAATGGAAACTGAAATTGAAAGAATATAGATATCCTGCATCTGAGGAACACAGAGTTGGATATTTTCTATGTAGCCTTCAAAACTGCTATGGGCATTTTAGCAATCTTTTCCCTTTGTTGCTAGAATGGAATCATCAATATGCTCTTTTATTCAAAGCCCATTAATAAGCATTGAACCATAAAATTGTAATCAGAGGTGTTAAAGAGGTGTACTTTCAGAAAATGACATACAGAAATAGTATTTTCTACGCTTGCCACATTTCACTAAATGATGGAAGCTATTATAAACTATCTAACACAGTTTTGCCAGTTATATTACAAGCTTCGCAGCAGGTTCAGCCACCCAGATGCCACATGGGCAATGATTTGAATTTACCTCCTTCTCCCAACATATGGAGCCTTCTTACTTCTCCAATGTTTCAGAACTAAATTTGCAGAAACTTGGTAATTGGGTGTAGTCTATTGATTAAATTTTGTTGTTAAGCCTTTTTATTTCAACCCTTTCTGAAAATTAGCATAAACTATCCTAGCTCTCTGTCCTGCCTGACCAGTGATCAATTCTGTGTGGATTTTCAGTCAGGGGAGGCTCTGTGACCCATGTTCTGACCTTGAGTTGGAACAGCAATAATGCTCACCAGACAGGGAACATTTACTATAAAGGCACTAAGCCTAATATTTTACATATATTATCACATTTAATCCTTATAATCAATTTGCAAGCTAGATATTTTACCCACATTTTAATAAGGAATACAAAAGAGAGAGAAAATTTAAACAGTTTTTCCAAGATCAAACAGCTAGTCATCAGCGAAGTCAGTATTTGACTCAAGGATGCATAACTCCAAAATAAGCTCGTCACCTCAATTGTTGAAAATTGTAGTGACTTTTTTATTGATATAGGAAGTTCTAGAGAGTAACTAGAAATTTTATTGATCCTGCCTATATTCCAGGAATGTGTGTGTTACTAAATCTTCTAAAAGTCCCTTTTATGTAACTTGCTCCTGTTTTCCCTAAAATTTATTGGGGTAAAAGAAAGTTCAGTGAAAGACTCAATTCTATGTATTAATTAATTAATTATGATTTTAATGGATATGTCTTCACTCAATGGAGACCAATTAGGTTTGTATTTGCTTCAGTCATTTGGGTTCTTTCCTATCAGCACAAGTCTTTACTGATTTAATTTTTGAAAACACATATAAAGGTTCACAGTGTTCAGAGGATGGTTAAGGATACAAAATGCTCATCTTTCTTGTCTTGTCCTTGCCAGTGTGTGATCGAGCCAACTGGCTGACTTTAAAAAGTGACTACTTTGTGTTTTACAACATGAGTACCTTCCTGGCAGGCCTTGGTGACCCAGGATTAAAACAAAGTTGCTTTCTGGAGAAAGAACACCCACAAAAACACACATGAGTATTCAAGTTACAACAATTTGAAATGAAGAATTAAACCAGGGTGGTAAGTATTTTAGGTTTTGTGGTTCCTACAGTGTTTGTAGCAACTGCTTAATTCTGCCATTGCAGTGAAAGCAGCCCTAGACAATATATAAGGAATGGGCATGCCTGTGTTCCAGTAAAACTTTATTTACAAAACAGGCAGCTGGCAGGATATGACCCAAGGGCTGCAGTATGTCAACCCCTGAACTAAATAAATATCACATTATAACAGAAAGAACGTTTTTCTTTCCCAAAACCCTGCAAATAGAAGATGCTACCTTTCAACCTAAAAGGTTTTAACATAAAATTTAGCCCATCCATTCTGTGAGGAGTGGGACGTGGTGGTAGTTTACAATACTGGAACTGAAGACCATCATTATATAACACAGAAGCCAAGTATGTTCTGTCAGAGTCTTAATATACTAGATTCATTGCAGGCTCTGCTCTTTGGCACTGTAAATCTTGGACAAGGCACTTTTAACTTCCTAAGTGTCAGTGTGCTTGTCTGTAAAAATGAGAATAATAACAGATTGTGCTTTATTGCATTTATTATGAGACTGGCACCATACTTGGCACATACACATTTTTAAAAACATAAACAATCATCATTTATATTACTGCCATTTGAGCCAACACTTGGTCCATGATTAGGAATTTACCAAGTGTTGGTTTCTATAGAGTTTCACAGCTAAAACCTTCAGCATACTTATAACTTAACTCTAGTATTGTACAGAAATTAAACATTAAATACCAATGGCAGAAAATAGAGCTCTAAATTTACAGAAACTTATATTTGCACCCTGACTCTAGTACTTACTCTGTGTTCATGTGCCAATCAGTTAATTTCTCTGAGCCTCACTTTTTGCATATACAAAGTCGGAATAATGATAGCTCCCACCTAATAAAATAATTGGTGCTAGTTAGTATTAACAGCAACTAATAAATTGAATACCTATGTCTTGGGAAAATTCCATTCTGTTGAATAATAATATTTAGGATTGGACTGGTTCTCTGGAATCAGTTCTTGAAATCAAACAGTTGAAGTGTGCTAGGGAAAAATCTTGCCCTCAAGAAGTATGCAATGCAGTTTGAAGAAACAAAATTAATGTGCAAGCAAGACCTATCCACAATACAGAGTCAATATATAACATAATAGACAGCTGTTATGTATAACGGCAACATACTATGGTAGAGATATGTTTATAGACACGTCTGGGTATGAATCTAGGCTCTGTTACTTATTATCTATTTAACCTTTATCAAATTTACTAACTTCTCTATAAAACATAGATGTTAATATCTGCCAGGTAGAAATGATAGCCTGTCACATTCTATAGCCCGAGCCAGTCATGGGAGTTCCTAGCAACAGTGATGAGGGCATAGCAGTGTAAGCTTCAACAGCTGGGGGACTTTGGAAATCTCAGATAACAATGGAGTTTGATTAGCCAGTAAGCCTTTCCACAGGGAAGGTACTAGGTTAGCTGGGTTTAAATGATGAGGAGGCAGTTTAAGCTTATCTGAGTTTATCTGAGATACCTGCTATCCTCTTTTGCCAAGTGATGAAAAAGAGTAGAGAAGAAATTATATCATAAAAATTATGTTGACTTAATAATTGGTACAGATCCTTTACTCACCTGTATTAATATTAAACAACTTGCCATTGCTTAGAGTGCATTGAGTAAACTTATCTACCACTTGACTTTAGGCTTATCCATCACATTTGCTTTGTCAATAGGCTATTACCAGACTGAAGAATGGAGGACTTGAAATGTGCTTGTGCATATGGTCTTGCTGTCATTGGACTTTGGCAGTCTTCCAAGAAAATAACATGCCTCAGGTAGTTAGTTTTTTAGCCTGGGTATCGCTATAATACATACACAAAGGCCTGAATTGAATCCACAGCCTGGAATCAAGTTGAGCCAACTCTCAGTCTAAAGCAACCCACTTTAGAGTCTAAAGTCTACAACCAAGCCTAGTCTAAATCAGCAGAACCCAGACAACTCACAGATCCATAAACATGACAACAAATGTTTGTTAAAGTAAGTCACTGACTTTGGGAATGGTTTGTTGTGCAGCATAATTGTGGCAATAGCTGACTAACACATATGACACTTAAAGTAAATATATAAGTAATAGACCACTAGTAAGATAATAATTTAACTGTATCTTACAGAACTCCAGGTATAGTGTAGTTATGGGGTTAATTAACAACCTCTCTTTACTATTCCAAGTTTCTTAATCAAGAATTTTTGCTTTTCTGTCTCTCATTTTCTGCATCAAACCTGAATTGTCCACTTTTCCAGATTACTCTAATGTACTAGCATCATGGCATGCTAATATGCTAACTTTAAAGGGCTCCTTCTATGAAATTAGAAAGAAGAAGATAAGTTGGCAGGGGCAAATATTTGAGAACTAAAACTAGATGGTTTTATTCATTATCCAAGAGTAAAGGTATAGTACAGATAGTTTTGAGAACTGAACAAGAGATCAGGAAGTCTGAAATTCCCATTAGTTAGTGAGGCCAAGGAAATGTAACAAGGATTGTTAGAAATCCACAATGCCCTTGCCTTTTAAGGGCATTTATGTTATCATTGCCCTGATGTCTATATCAGTCAGCTATTGCTTCATAACAAACAACTTTAAAACTCAATAGATTAAACCAGCAAGCATTTAATTTTGTTAACAAGCCTACAAATGAGCTGGGTACTTTGTCTGGTCTTGATTGGACTAACTTATGAGTTTGTTGTTAGCTGTGGGTCTTGTAGGAAACTTTGTTCTCTTTAAGGGCCAGCTGATTCACCTAGGATGACTTCAGCTGGAATAATGCAGTTATCCTCCATGAGATCTCACACTCTGGAATTCACATGGCTTCTAGACAGGTGCTAGGTGAGAGAATGGAAGAGTGTAAAGCCTCTGGAAGTCTCAGTTCAGAATTGTCACACTGCCACTTCTCTTGGCCAAAAGAACTCACAAGGTCAGTCAGGGTTCAAGGAGAGGAGAAACAAATTCTATTTCTTGATTGGAGATGCTGCAAAGTCACTTTGCAAATGGTGTGGTTGCAGTCAGAGTGAAGAATTACAGCCGCCTTTGGATCTACCACAGTTGTTGACAGCCCTAGTATTCAACTACTTAAAGTCAATACATGTCCCACATATTTTTACCAATTTCTTTCAATGGATAGTGTTTCATTAGAAAGTAATATCTTTATTGCTGTAGTAAAATTAAACATCATCTATAACAAGAAATTGGGACCTGAGAGTCATTGATCTATCCTTATGATAAGCAAAGCAAAATTTTAAATATGGAAGTATTTTTTTCCTCAGGAAATTATTAGCAAATGTAGGAAGATATGTCCAATAGTGTTTTCAATTAGCAGTTTGGAAAATCACCAGCTTTTAATCATCATTTCAAATGCCTTTCAGAGAAAATAGCCATTTTAGCCTTTTCTTTTCTGATCCTTTTGTTATTGGAAAGCATTAGCGACTTCATTATGTTGCTCTGAGATGAAGAGGCATTTCTTTTCTGTCTTAAAACACCAATAAGATCGGCAAGCCCCCATAAAAAATTAGGTGAGAATGAAGATAGATGTGCACCAGTAGTGATAAATAATCATGTATTTATTCAACATGAATTGAGTGCCTGTCATATGCCAGAATTGTTCTAGGAACAGGGGATGCAGCAGTGAATGTGACAAGCAAGATTCCTGTCCTCACGAAGCTGACATTTAATGGACAAGACAGGGAACTCATCTATGTGCATGATTTAGACTGTCTCACCACCAGCACATTGATCTTTATCCCAGAAGAAGAGAGAAAGAGGAAGTGTTAGAATCAGCTCTTTTCTTTTTAAAGGTGTAACCCAGCATTTGTGGTCATCTCCACTCAGATCCCATTGTAAGAACTTGGTCACATGGCTATATCTCTCCAGTGAAGCCCAACAGGTATCTCTAGCTGGGCAGCCATGTGGCCCCCTGACACTTTATAGGGGTTTCTAGAGATTCATTCAGTTACTGATAAAGTAAGTTTGACTACCAGGGCCTACTTAGCAGTCTCCAGCACTTTGGCAGTCTCATTATTATGTATTTCATAGGGCATGCAAAATTATGGGAAATATAATAATAACAAAACAGGCATACCCATTATACAGGTTAATAGATAAATGTTATTGGTGCAGTTGAAAACTCAGTCTGTCACCCTGCCCTAAATGTGGAGTAAAAATTTTCTGTTGTTGCTGTTTATACTTTCCATGCATTTCTAAATATTTTTGTTACTGATACATACAAAGTCGATCCAGAAGGTATCCAGCCATGTAATATGAAAAATAGACATTTATTGAGAAAATACAAGATGTAAGAATCATTGTACATAGGACAATGACACCTCAGTCTGCTTCAAAGTAGGCACCTTAAGACCTCACACAGTTCACATTGACATCATCTGCCCCATCATATTTTCCTGAATCTCATCAATGGTCTGAAATCTCTTCCCTTTCAAAGGTGATTTTAGTTTCGGGGAAAGCCAGAAGTCACAGGATGCCAAATCTGGCCTGTAGGGAGGCTGAGTCACCTAGGTGATTTGATTTTTTGCAAGAAAACTCTACACAGGGCACGATGCATGAGCAGGCGTGTTGTTGTGATGAAGCTGCCAGTCACCCATCGCTCATAGTTGTGGTCTTCTGAATCATCCAAATAGTTCGCGTGGAGTGTTCAAGCTTAACGCAAAATTTGACACAGATTTGTTGCTCTACCCACTCAGACATTTTGAATGTGATGGCCACGCAGTACACATGCTCACTCAACAACATCTACTGCCCCCACGGACTGGTACAGTAAAATCATTGTTGTTCACACACATACATTTCAGTCCACTCTCCTTGGCTGCCAGGTTATATCAATGTCATGCGAACCATTCTCGTTATATTAACAATGGCTGGATTTTTTTCTGGATAGACCTTGTATATCCTGAGCAGATCTAGTACTGTTGTGGCTATATGAAATCTTTATATATGTTATATTGAACTGTGATTTTTCTTGCCACTGATTTTTTTTTTTTTTATGTGGGGAGAGCTCATTATTTTAAAAAGTCTTTCTTATTGATACATGTAGCTCTACTTTCTGGATGATATTTCATTATGGATATATTGTCATTTATTTACTTAATAAAGAAATCCCAATTTTTTACTATCACAAAAAATACTATTGTGAACATTTTTATACATGTTTCCTTGTGTACATGTACTAGAATCTCTCCAGGGAACATACCTAGAAGCATAATTACTGGGACATGCAATAATCATATATTCAAGTTATTAGATATTTCCAAATAATGCTTCAAGTAGTTGTTGTACATTCCCTTGAACAGCATGTAAGTAATTTCCTTACTCTTTACAATGAGTCATAGTTCAAACATTACAACTTTATTTTAATGAAGGAACTGAACCTCTCATACATTGCCATGAAAAGGATGAGAAACAGCAATTCTACCACTTGGTACATACCCAAAAGAATTATTATACTTGTTCACCAAAAAATAAGCACAAGAATATTTAGAGCAGCTTTATTGCCAACAGCCAAAAATTGGAAAGAACTCATATATCCATCAAAAGTAAAAGAGATAAATACAATGTAATACTCAAGCAATTAAAAAAAAGAACACCGGTACATTTAACAAAAAGGATGGCTCTCACAGACATGTACTGAGACAATATATCCCAACCCAAAGAGTATATATTCTGTTTTTTCATTTACAAGCCATTCAGGATCAGAAAAATTAATATGTGGTGATATAAATCAGAGTACTGATTCTACCAGCAGAGAAAGGAGGGGGGTCTGGGTGAGTATGGATTAGAAGGTACTCAAATACCAAAATGTTCTATATCTGTAATTTCCAACATGGTAGCCACTAGCCTTATTAAATAAAATTTAAAATTTAGTTCCTCAATCATGCTAGCCACATTTTAAGTGCTCAGTAGCCACATGTGACTTGTGACCATCAAAGTGGACATGAAGACAGAATATTTCCATCATTACACAAAGTTCTTTGAGGCTGTTCTTTATCTTGAGCTGGGTGGTGTTTACATGGTACGTATAGGTAAAAATTAATCAAGATGTATGCTGAAAATTTGCACTTCTGCAATGCTCATGCCTCATGAATAAAATATACTTGAAAATAAATATGTTATGTCTCATAAAATAAGGGGAAAGAGTGCAAAAAAGGAAATAGAAAAGAATAAAAAGCAGGAAAATATCTTACAAATAAGAGCTTTTAAAATTTGAATTTTAAATGTAATATGTGATATGAATTCAGGAGAAAAAAGCACAAAAGCTCCATACAAAAGTAACAAATTAATAAGATTTTAAAATGGAGACTATTTATCATTTACTTTAATTAGGTTCCTTCTAGTTTGCAGGTATAGCAAATTATCAAACCAAAAATAAAAACCTTGGGCTTATCTATACCACAAGTTTTCTGAAATCCCTTAGCATCTGTGGATACTCTCCTGGCATCACTATCCTTGCTACATTTCTATGTAATTAATCTACATTGCTAATTAGGTTCTATCATGAACTATGGCTTCAATTACTTTCTGTTCAACACCAGCATCTTTGTCTGCATAGAGATGTATGACCCCAGCCATGGGCAAGTGTATGCAGAGGAATGAGATAGATTAGAGTGGTCTGATTTCTGTTTTATGAAAGTTAATTGGAAGTACAATGCTAAACTTTGTCACAGAAACCTAATTAACCCACTGCGTATCTTGCATTTGCAATAAAGAACTCTTTTCAACATATATTTGGTTTTAGATTATGAAGGAGTATAGGAGAGAAGCAGTCTGAGAATTGTAGGTCAAAATAGATAGTCTTATGCTAGAGATAAACACATGTTCCCCATCATGTTTAAAAAGCAGAATGAATCAGAAGAGCTGTGTGACCTTGGGCAACTTCTTACCTTCTTTGAGCCTTAGTTTCCTTACTTCCTGCTTTTGTTGACTGCCAGGAAGAGTTGTTTTCTCTCTTCTATATGTTCCCACCATGAAACATGGCAACCACTAGAATAGCACAGAGCATAGTTGTGCTATAATTCATACCAGGCATATAGTCTCCCTCTGTGAGACTATTTGAAGACTGTTAAGAACATCTTTTTTCCTTAGCACCTAGGCCAGTGCCTGGCTGTAGGATATCTCAAAAAATATTTATTGAGCAAGTGAGTCAGTGAGTGATTGCATGAATGAATACTGTAATATCTATTGCTGTGTAACATATAACCCCAAAACTTATACATATTTATTATCTCATGATTCCTGAGACCCAGCAAGCTGGTCATAGCTTGGCTAGATCCTCTCTTCCAGGGTCTCTCAGAGGCTACAATTAAGTTATTAGCTGGAGCCACAATCTTCCCAACTAGGGCTGGATCTGCTTCTACCCTCACTCAGTGGTGTTGGAAGGATTCAGGTCCTTGAAGGCTGTTGGACTGAGCCCTCAGTCTCTTGCAATGTGGGACTGTCCAACATGGCAGCTTGCACCTGCAAGAGAGAAAGTCTGCCTGCAAGACAGGAGTCACAGTCTTTTATAATCTAATCATGAATGTGCCATGCTATCACATTTTCTGTTTGATTTGTGAGAACCAAGTCACTAGGTCCGGATCTCACTCAAGAAGGAGAGATTACACAGGGTGTGGTACACCGAGGTGGGATCACTGAGGGCCATGTCAGAAATGCCCACACAGGCACCTACTTCCCAAGCCTGTGAGGGAGTCCAGAGGGAGACATTGTCTATGGAAGACGCCATATGCTTGCTGTTTACTCCTGTGCTGTTCTATCCCCTAGAATTCACTCCTTCCACATTCTTCTCAGCTTTCAGCTTAAAGCCACTACCTACAAGGGACCTTTACTGAATATTAAATTCTGATCTCTGAGCCCTTATTTTAACCCGGCACCCTATTTATTTCATTCCAAGCACAAATTGCCACCAACAATTATTTTCTTTGCTTATTGTTGGTTCCTCCACTGAACAGTACCATGAGGCCAGAAACCCAGCCTAACTATCCCATTCCCTCCTTCCTTGCCAGTGCCTCAGACACAGGAGGACTCAGTAAATGTGTTTTTAAAAAAAAACAATAACTATTTCCTTTGTAAAAATCAGTACCAGTGGTCATCATCATACTTGTAATAATTTTCAGAGGTTTAGAATCAGAACAGTGCTATGCTGGTGTTGGGTACTCTGTTGTTCTGAGATTAAAGAGTGTGCACCCAACAAAGCAAATCAACTTTGGGGTGCAAGTTATTAATAAACTGCAATGACAAAGGTATATTCCCTATGTTCTGGAGTTAAGACAATATTAAGACACTATCGTACAAATGATAGTGACCTTGAGTTCAGTTTTGCCAGCCCTCTTCCTGGCCCTTCCCTCCAGGCTTCTTCACACCTATAAAGCAACAGATAACCTTGCACCCCGCTGGCCCAACTCTGCCTCCAGCCACAGGGTCAGGGCTGCATTTCTCAATGCTATCATTGCCACAATATACTGAGTAATAACTACTTGCCAGGCAATGTACTAAATTTTTTACATATATTTTTCTCAATTCTCACTATGACTTTTATGTAGAAGACTGAAGTGCAAATAAGTTAAAATAAAAAAACCCAGGAAAACCTAACTTTGAAGACCAAGCTAATCTCATCGTGAGTGTATTCACTGCACACTTACCAAGCCCTCTTCCCTCCCCAACATGTATTTAACAAAAAAGACTTGGAAGTGAGCAGGAGGTCTGGGTTCTGGTCTTGGTTATACTACTAATCATGTTACCTGAGACACATCATTTTTGAACTTCTGTCTAATATTGTAGTAAATCTCTTTTAAGGAGACCTATTAGAATTCCAACACAGATCTTGCCTAAAAATATCTGACTATCAGAAGCTTTAGCCCAAATGGACATCTCATACCTATGTCAAATTCCCCTTCCTTCCAAGCATTTAAACTGAAATGTTTAATGGACTAGTATACAGGTTTTTCTGTAATTTTTCTGGAAGATATGACGAAATTGTATAACTCAGTGGCAAAAGCAGCAGCCTGTAGTGAAAGAATAGAAAAAGGCCTCTTCACAAGAAAGAAGCCTGTTTCTCCTGCAGTGCCTGTCCTTCAGGTCAGGGGCAGGGGTGCTCTGCAGAATCCTCAGGACAGAATGTTCACCGGTCTTAATGTAGCTCAGTGTCACAGGTAACTCAGTGCAGTGAGAGATGAGCTTGGTCCCTGTGGTGTGCACAGGCATTATAGATACATCCTCTGATGACAGGCAGTGAGACCTGGGGGAAGGCAGCTTAAAAGGATGAGTATGAGAGGCCAAGGGGAGCTCAGTATTAGACCAGAGTAGTACAGACATTTCCTCCATGTACTTTGTTTTTGTGGGAGTTGCCCTGTGCACTTTAGAATGTTTCACAGCATCCCTGGCTTCTACTCACTAGATGCCAGTAGCCCATGTACCTCTTAATCTGTGAAAACCAAAATGTCTCCAAATATTTCCCAATGTCCCAGAGTGTTGAGGGGATCACCACCAGCTATAGGGGTGTGGTGTGGTCAGGACTGGCTAGATAGGTTACAGTAACAAACAACCTCAACTTATCAGTAGCTAAAAAAAAGCAAGAGTTTGTTTCTTGCTCATACTTTCTGACCCTTGTGTGACAAAAAGATTCTGTACTCCACAGTTACTCAGAGGCTCAGGATGATGGAACAGTCAACATTTTCAGTGTCATGAGTTGCCATGCCAGAGGGAAGAGAGTCCTCTGGTGAGTTTCAGATCGGCAATTAAATGCTTCATCCCAAAATATTCACATCGCTTGCTCTCACAGCCCATTGGACAGAACAAGTCTCCCCCAACCATGTAGCATTACCGTGGGCCCAGCAGAGAGAACTAGAAATATTTGACAAGTAGCATTAATAATCACAACTAATGTGAAGGAGGTCTCTCTTCCCTATTGATGCAGAATGTGAAAGTGTTAAAGGCAGGATATACAAGGTTACCAATAAATCCAGAAAACAACCATAAGAACAACACTGATATAATAATAACTACAATTTGGATTGTGCTTATTATGTGTCATAAATTTAATTCTCACACAACAACCCAGTAGTGTGGAAAGTACCATTGACCTTGAACGATGCCAGGGTTAGGGGCACCTACCCTTTATGCCATCAAAAATCCACATACGAGTTTTGACTTCCCAAAAACACAACTAATAGTCTACTGTTGACCAGAAGGCTTACTGATAACATAAACAGTCACCTAACACATATTTTGCATATTATATGTATTATGTACTATATTCTTATAATAAACTAAACTAGAGAAAAGAAAATGTCATTAAGAAAATTATAGGGAAGAGAAAATACACTTATAGCACTGTATGTATTTATTGAAAAAAAATCCATATATAAGTGGACTTGTATAATTCGAACCTGTGTTGTTAAGGGTCAACTGAGCTTTTATTTTACTGATCATGAAACTGAGACACAGAATGCTTAAGAAACTTACCTAGAATCACTTAACTAGTAAGTAGCAGGAGATTTGATCCAAAATCTGACATTAAAGACTGAGCACTGAAACCTCATATAATAAGTAATCTATTGATAGCTGCTGTGCAAGTCAATTCCTCCCAATGTTGGGATGAAGAAGTAAGCTGTCTCCCCTGTAATGTCCTCTGCATCTTTGAGGTTTAAGTTTCAGGCATAACTGAGATGGATTTGCAGACTTTCCTATCCTTTCATTCCTTGACATTTTTTATTCATGAATCCCACCATTCCTAGAACTTTGAGAAGAGAACCTTCAGTCACCCCTTCATCAGGTGATCGTGCTTAGAGAAATAAATAGAATGTGTCCAGGCATTTAGAGACAACGCTGAGCTTCACATCCATTTAGATACTAAGAAAAGAGGCTCCTACACTAATTCAGTCAGCAACATGAATACTGTAGGATGCCATGATCACTCCACTTGAAGCAGGTCCAGAAACACTCCATGTTTCCAGAACCCAGATGCCAAGGCCAGGGGGTTAATTACAAAAGCAAACAACAATAAAAATGACTAACATTTATGCTGGGGATTGTTATACATATGCATTTTCTCATAAGGATAAATACTACTAGTATCACCATTTTAGAAATCTGAAAACTGAAGCTAAGAGAGCTTAATTAACTAAGATAACAGAACAGGCTTTTGGAGAGATTAAAGATTTGATTCCAAATTTCAAGCATTTTGCTATCCTAGTGGTTACAAGAAGTTGCTTAACCTTTTAAACACACACACACACACACACACACACACACACACACCCCCCTTCTCTAGTGTCTTTTCTACTCCCAAGTCAAATTTACAATATTTATTTCAAAGATAAAGGAAAATAAAAGACACAGATTTATTTTACTTTTTCTTCCCTGATCCAAAGGAATATCTGAGAGTCATTACATTTGTTTTGTCTCAATACAGTCGAGCTTTCCCAGACAGCCTTCAGAATGAGATAACAGCAAATTTACTAAAGGTATCTTTGAAAAAAACTTTAGATTTGAGTATGAAATGACACTGGGTCCAAGTCCCCCTCAAGCTCAAACTTTAGTTTTCTTTTTGAAATTAAAGTATAGTTGACATATAATATTATATTAGTTTCAGGTGTACAACAAAATTTACATGCCATCTAAAGTGATCACAATCATAATTCCAGTAACTATATTTCACTCTGCAAAATTATTATATTATGACCAGATTACCTGTGCTATATATTTCATCCCCATGTATTATTTAATTTATAACTACAAGTTTGTACCTTTTAACCTTCTTCACCTTTTTCACCCATCCCTCACTCCACCCCACCATTGGTAACTATCACTTTGTTCTTTGTGTCTATGAGTATGTTTTGGTTTTGTTTTGTTTTTGTTTTTGTTTTTGTTTTTGTTTTAGAACCCACATATAAGTGAAATCATATAGTACTTGCTTTTCTCTATCTGACTTATTTCATTTATCAAAATACCCTCTAGATCCATCCGTGTTGTCACAAATGGCAAGATGTCATTCTTTTTTTTATGGTCAAGTACTATTCTGTTGTATAAATGTACCACATCCTTGTTATACATTCATCTATTGATAGACACAGGTTGCTTCCATATCTTGACTACTGTAAGTAATGCTGTATTGAACATAGGTGTGAAGATATCTTTTCAAATTTGTGTGCTTAATTGCTGGATTATATGGCTTTCTATTTTTAGATTTTTGAGGAACCTCCATACTGTTTTCCATGGTGGGTGCACCAACTTACAATCTCATTGAGAGGGCATGAGGGTTCCCTTTTCCCTACATTCTCACCAACACTTGTTATTTACTGTCATTTTGATGATAACCATTCAGACAGGTGTAAGGTTTCAATTTTGAAACCTCATTGTGGTTTTGATTTTCATTTACCTGATAGATCAGTGATGTTGAATTATCTTTTCATGTGTCCGTTGCCATCTGTATATCTTCTTTGCAGACATGTCTGTTCAAGTTCTCTGCCTATTTTTTTAATCATATTTTTTAAAATATTGAGGTCTTTATGTATTTTAAATATTAGCCCCTTCTCAGATATATCATATCCTTTGGAAATACCTTCTCCCTTTCAGTGGGTTGCCTTTTCAATTTTTTGATGGTTTCCTTTACTGTGTCAAACTTCAGTTTTCAATGCTATATTTGAAGGGGCTGTTAAAGATCTTTGGTAATAATTATTGTTAACGAGATGAGGATACAGTAGGAAGACAGGCTGAGATGTGTCTCTTAGTATCTTCCAAATAATTTAAATGAATTTATTTAAGGAAAAAGTGAGATGAGTATTAAATTTAAGGAAGTGTTCTCCAATTAAGTTGGTTACATATTGTTAAACATCTCCCTCCCTGCAGAAGTCGGAAGAGTGGCCAGTCCCTGCCAGATGGAAACAGCTATTGTGGCAAAAGAACATGGACTTTGCAGATAGACCACTTTGGATTTGAATTCCAACCCTCTCATTCACTAGTGGTGTGTTTGAGTCATGACTTCACTTTGTAGGGTTATCTACGTAATCAAAGAACATAGTGTATATGTGACCATTTATAAATGGATAAGGGTTATGCAAGCACAAATTGAACCAAACTGAGTTTATGCCACTTCTTAAAAAGCTACCCCTGGTCTAGAACTTCCATAAAAAGAACAAGACCAGCAGTTAGAATAATCTCATTTTAGTTTCACTCCATGTACAAGCACATATGTATTTGGGGAGAAGCTTCATTAGGAGTCCGTTTTCTGTATCCATTTTCCACCAAAAAAATCACAGGCTCCCAGGTCTGAAACAACAGTGTTTGCTTCTAACTGAATGCTCATTCTGTCCCTCAAGACAGTGATTATAAAGGCCTCCATGATGTTTTCATTCAAACCTGTGTTAGTATTATCATCTGTAAAAGCTAAAAACTTTCTTTAATGGGAAAAGGTGTAGGAAGCCCACATGCTTGCAGGTGCCACTTGGACAGAATACTGGCAACTTTCCCAGGCAGCTGTTGATGATGGCAATGTCTCTTGTTTAAAGCACTATCCATTATAGAGTCTGTAACTATTGCTATGGAGAAAGCTGTGAAATCAGAAAAAAAACAAACAAACTAGGTATTGGGCTTTAAAAATTAATGCTTCTTCCCAGAGTGCACATCAGCTGAAACTGTTCTTATGGATGAGTTTTGCTGTTTTGAGCTTCCCTACAAATGAAACTCCCTCTTGTGTTGCACTTCCCTCTTGTATTTGCCTTCTTTTTTTCAACTTCATGTCTATGAGATTTATTTATGTTGTTACAGGTAACAGGAGTTCATTCTCATTCATTCATCTGCAGTATTCCAATGTGTGAATATACCAAAATTAATATATTCTACTATTGATGAAGATTTTCAGTTTTGAAGTTACTATGAATAAAGCTGTTCTCAACACTCTTACACACATTATTTAAAGGGTGCTAGGACTTATTAATTCTGGTAGATGCCAAGGAATGGAATTCTGGATAGTGGGACAGAGAGATGTATGTAGATATTCATTTTCAGTATATATTGCCCAACTGTTTTCCAAAGTGGTTTTACCAATAAGCACTTCTACCAGCAACATAAGAGAATCTGGCAGCTTTACATTTTCACTCACAAATAGTCCTTACCAATGTTCTTAAAGCAATGACTATTAAAAAAGAGTTGCTTTAAAAATCTTTCCAAGTCCACATAACACTATAACACTCTTGAATGCCTACCAATGCACATAGACTCTGAATAGAGTAAGAATTTGACTCTTATGGATGGTTTCTCTGATCTTACTATGTCACTAAGAAAGGAAGAGAATTTTTATTTGAGAGTTTGTTGGTTGGTTGCTATGAAAAATATAAAGGAAGCAGAAGGGGTAATTACTTTAAGCTAAGTGTTGTTTTTACTTTCCTTTGCCAGAATCCAATATTATTTATCATTAGCCATTGATCAATACACTTAATGGATCACTTGAAGATATCGCTTCCCTTGCATACCTAGAAACTGAGCAGTCTTAGATCCCTGTAATTAATAACAAAGCAAATTACCTTTCCTGGCAGAGTCATCTCATGTCATAAGTTAATTCCACACCTCCACTACTGCAGACTGGGTCGATGGCTCCTGCCAGCATTAAGCAGTACTCTGTCCTCTGATATTTGTGGCCAAGGGTCTGTCTGAAAACCTCAAGGTTGTCTTTGTTTAGTCTAAGGGATATGACTCTTTTATTTCAAATTTGAATATAGAAAGTCAAGCGTTTCAGTTTGGGGAAAGAGATATAAATGTATTACTGATGCTGTGAAGCACTATGAAAGAAAATAGTGTAATTACCCTTCTAATTGAATGAATTCAAAAGTGCCTCTGGACCCAAAGTGACCATTTCTTTCACTGTTCCCTCACCTCACCACTGTGGACCTATGCCAGGCCAGAGTTGCTACCCACAGCTATAGACAATGACTGTCCAGGAGCTCCTCTATCCTTCAGTTATCCAAGGAGAGAGCTTTAAAAATATCTGCACTGCCCCTCCCTCAACCTGTTTCTCTCCCCTGTGTTCATCCTATGCCTTTTGTCAGAGTAACATTCTTCATGAGAGATGCATCAGTCCTCCTTCTCAGTGAGTCCAGAGCAGGCAGTTTGGCACCGCGCTGAGGGCCTTGTGTTCAAATCTAGACTCTGACATGTTCTGGCAGCACGCCCTGGGGAAAACTGCTCAGGTCTCTACACCTCGGTTACCCTCTCTTTGGAATGGGCAGTGGTGACATCACCTAGAAGGGCAGTGAGTTTCAAGTGAGATGTTACAGAGTGCCTCTGCCACTGCTTCTGAGGTCCCAATGGTCTGTCTTTGTGAGGGGGACACCTTCAAAACATCGATTTAGGAGCAGGAACTAGTGCCTTGTCTTTAGCAGCTATTCCCAACGTAATCATAGGGCTTCACACACAGTATGAACTAAGTAGTGATAGCAAACATACCAGTGCCTGCAATATGCCAGGCAGTGTCTAAGCATTTTACACATATCATTAACCTGTTTAATCACCATACAACCCTGTGAGGTGGGTTCTGTGATAATCCCTGTCTTACAGTTGAGGAAACTGAGGCACAGAGCTGTTAAAAGTTGTCCAAGGTCACATAGCTAATTAGACTAATGGTTCAAACCCCTAGAATCTGTCTCCACCTCACTATGTACTTTCCCTTTGAACATTTGTAGAATAATTTATCTGGGCTCCAGGTTATTGAAAATAATGAAATTCACAGACAAAGGTCTAGACTTGTAGTGCACCATACAGTCGCCACTAGTCACATTAAATTATTTAGCTTTCAGTTGATTAGCATTTAGTCAAAATAAATATTCAGTTCCTTGGTCATACTAGCCCCATTTCAGGTGCTTACTAGCTACCTTAGGTAAGAACTATCACCTTGGACCGTGCAGCTATGGAACATTTCCATCATCACAGACAGCTCTGTTAGACTTCAGATTTGGAATAAAGGAAACAAGATAGAGAAGTCCAGGTTGGGTTTTGTGGGCAAGATCAGGAATACAGTGTTGCTGGTCTATGAGATGGGAAAGGAGTAAAGGCAGACAAATGAAGTCTTCCAGCAGGCCAGCAGGGTGGCCAGCCACCTTGGGAGCTTGCTGCTTGCTGGCTAACAGCACTGTCTGCAGTTGCACAGCCTGGCTCAGGCTCAGGCTCAGTCAGAAAGTAGCTGTGTGCCTCGGGCAAGTCATTTAGCTTCTCTTTCCCCAAGTGTGTTTCACCTTATCCTGAGTATGACTGAGGGGCTTTTGGCAGGTTTACAGCAGTGGAGCGGTATGGTAAGATTTGTCCTTTAGGAAGAAGTCTTTTGGAGGTTTCATGGAGAAGACAGACTGATGAAAGAGAAAAAAAACAGGCAGAGAAATAAGTTAGGATGCTGGTTCCCACGTGTGGGCCCTTGGATGGGTGACAGCTCTTAGCAGAGTTTTTACCCATCCATCCAGAAATGAGGAAGGTAATATGTGCCCAGGGGGGAGGGGGAGTGTTGTTCACATGGCCATAAACGTAGGAATTTTAACAGTTCTAACCATTTTCTTGAAAATACCTCATTATTTAGAGATGACTGCTTCTTTTCCTTTTTGGTGTTAAAATGCCTTTCATTTATGGAAATATGGCTCATACTATTGTAATAGATGATAGGATTTTTTTTACTTCATTACCACACAAAATAAAATGTATGTCTATGCCTTGATTTATTTATTTTTAAATTACTATATTTTAGTGCATGAAGTTCCCCATTTGGGAACTGTTGAGAGGTGCCCATCATAGTGGTGCCCAGGTAAAAGCAGAGCTCTTAGCGAAAGAAGGAGACAGACTGGAGAGAGACAGATAAGCCAGCAGTCGTGGATGGAAAAACAATCAAGGAGAATGGTGTGAAGGAAAGAGAGTGTTCTCAAAAGAGTCTGTGGTTCCTCCCCGCTCCTGAATGAAGCAGGGATGATAAGGATTGATTTGAAGCCCACTACGCTGCCTCCACTTCTGCTTTACCCCCAATCTCCAGGAGCTCCTGAGCACACATCCTGAGCGCATACACTTCAGGTCAAGTGCGTGCAGGGAAACAGCTGGCTTCTATTTCACACACCAAAAAACGACAAGCACAGCTCCCTTGGATGTGGCAGGATCCAAGTGAGGCCGCCTGACCTGTGATACTCTCGACCCCGTGCCATTCCTCAGCCCTGTGCCAGACACACAGCCCTCCAGGGATGGCTCTCCAGAGCACCTGGGGAAACTCGGCCCCTCCCCGAGACCATGGCTCCAACAGTGACTCTCAGAGCCTGCAGAGGTGGGAAAGGATGCTGCCAGACCCAGGAGCTGCCAGGCTCCCAGCAGCAGGCTTCTTGCATTTTAAGCCACACACGCAAATTAAATTAGCAAGGGTTTCACTTCATCTCCTGAGTGGCTCGGCCACACCCCCAATAATTCCCAAGCCAAACTGACCCAGTTTGAAATTAAAATCAGGTTTATTTTTAGAGGGATATATTTTCCTCTTGCCTTAGTCTCAGTGGATGCTTTTTCTGTTTAGCCTGATAAACAGCCTAGTACATTATCCCCAGACCTGCTGAGCCCTTCTGAGAGCCACTTGATAGATGAAAGGCTAGTAGAGACTAGCTCATGCATATTCAGACAGCAGACAGAGGCCAGCCCCACACCACTGTGTGCTGTGCCAGCCTTGCCAAAGAGGAGCTGTGTACAATTGTGTCCCTTTTCCTCCACCTGTCTGCTGATATTAAGGCTGGCATCAGGTCCCCTGAACTGGAAAAACCTTAGAGTTTAAGGTGATTTAGAGCCCCGTCACATTTGGGTTTAATAGAATCTACTGGTATTCATTGGGGACCAATAATGTCTTCTCTTGATAAAAATCTAGTCAATGTGAATTGTCTCTTTGCAGCCTGGTCCAAGCATGTTTTTCATCACGGCTGAAGGCTCTGTAACTTTCCTTTGTAGCACTTTCTGTAGGAATTATTTACAGGGTCACATGATTAATATCAGGCTCTTTTCTCAAAAGTTTAAGCATCCTGAAGGCCCCCAGCCACCTCTGACTTTCTCATCTCTATCCCAGAGCCTCATACTCTAATCAGCCCTCAGCAAATGAGTGAAATCAGCTGCTAGACCAGTGGCTGCCAGCTGGGAGCAATGTTGACACCTATTCCCCCCACCTCTGGGACATTTTCAATGTCTGCAGAGATTTTTGGGTTCATCCCAGGGAGGGAGGGTAGGGTGCTACTGAATTCCTGTAAAAGCTAAAGACCACAATGCTGCTAAAGATCCCACAGGGCACAGGACAGCCCACACAACAAAGAATGACCCTGTCCCAAATGTCCTCAGTGCTGAGATTAAGAAACTTGTGCTGGTTAAATCTGTCTTGTGTGGCTATGGCTGTCCTGGGCAGGCCTGATCTCTCAGTGATCAACATCGTGGGGCTTTGGAGTAAGGCAGGATCAGGCCCCACCTCTCACAAACAAGCTGACTTTGCACACTTACTTTACCTCCCTGACTCCCATTTCTTCATCTATAAACTGAGAATTAAAATATTATTCCCTTATACTGTTCTTAAGAGATTGATATGAAATCATTCCTATAAAACTTATAGAACCACATGAGACATATGTTTATTAGGTTTGTTTTCATTATTATTATTGCTTCTATTACTATTTGAACAAGAAAGTTTGGCTTTAGCTCTTACATAAGTCAGGATAAACTACATTGTGCTGTAGTAACGAACAGCCCCAAATCACAGTGGCTTAAAAAAGAAAGGCTATTTTCTCTTTTGAGTTATGTGTCCACTTTAGGTTTGCAAGGGGGTTCTGTTCATAATACTTACTCAATAATCTAGGCTGCTGGCACAGCCCCCATTTCAAATGCTATTTCCATGAAGCTAGAGCAAAAGAAAGCTCTGGAGGTTTTGCATTGGTGAATAAAGTTTCTAGCCTGGGAGAGACACACAACACATGTGTTCACAACTCAGGGATCAGAACTAGTCACATAACCCCACCCAATCCTAACAGTTCACAGAAGTTGAGTGCTACCAAGTTAGCAGAAGGTAGGGAGCTGGAAGTGTTTGCTAACAGGACAAATGACCACCACATACCTTTAGCATAGGGGTAAAGGAACTGTTTCTTGGGCAATGGCTGCATTTTTCAGGATGTTTATTTTCCAGGAATGCATCACCCTAATTTACAGATTACCCAATTATTTCTATTTAACAAATACTTGCGGATGGCAGGCCCTGTGCTAAGCACTGGAAATATAATGGTAAGCAAAAATAGATAAAATCCCTACACTCATGTACCTTGCAGACCAAATTAATTGAAAGATCTCAGCAATGAGTTGATACTTATTAAAAACTCTGAAGGAAAGAAACAGAGCTCTGTGGGGGAATGTGGTATAGAATAAGAATCAGGGGTAGCTAGGTTTATATGTGTGAGTTGGTGTGTAAAGGATGTGTAGGCATTCACTAGGTGAGGTGGGGAGGGACTGAGGGACTTTCAGGACAGAGGGCATGGCACATGCAGAGGCCTTGGCCAGGAGAGGGACTAAAAATGTGAAGGGTTGAAAGCAGGTCTGCGAGGCTCGAGCAGGACCAAGAAGAAGCATAGCGGCAGATGGGGCTAGCATGGCAGGCAGGAACCAGGCCGAACGGATCCCTTAAGACCTGATTCTTTATCTCCACTGTGAGCTGAAGGCTTTGAAAGACTTAGTGCAAAGGATTAGCATATGAACCCAGATGGCATGCCCATGAACTCTGAAGTTTCACAGGAGTCTTTGTGTTTGGAAGGCTCCTGATTAATTTCTTTCAACAGATGTGTTCTAAAACCACAGATCCCGAACCCCACAGCCACCTTCTGAATAACAAATGTGTCTCTTTCCGTGTGTACTTCTCACATTCAAGGAGACCTCCCACAGACTCTGAGAAGGAAATGAAGTATCCACTCAGCAGTGCAACTGCCTGTGGGGAGCAAAACACTCCTAATGGGACTGATGATAAGTTGTTTCCTCCTGGGAGTGTGGGTTGCACTCAGCCTATCAGACATGTGGGGTTGAACCATGTCACCTCCTTAATCTTGGAGGGTTGGAGATTCCAGATCTGCTGCCCAAACTGACTCAACTCACTGAGCCCAGCTTGTCTTATAACCACATCTGAACTTGGATGAGAAGGTCTTAGCAATAGCCACTCATCTGGGAAGTAATCAGGATTCACAAAGTTGTATTCTAAGAATCCCTCCTCTACCTGCTTATCTTAGAGGAGAGGAGAGACATAACCTGGTTGTTGCCCTTCAGACTAGGACAGGAAGACAGCACGCTCTCTGGTCACTTCTTTTTGGGTTGAAAATATAGTTTGGAAACTCTATAATGGTGGAAATTGTTTAAACTTTGCACCCTCAGAAAAAAGTTCCTGGTTTACAGTAGGCTCTCAAACATTTAAATGGATACATTTTTTATATGCATTTAATAACATAGCCATCATCTAATGAGTAGGTACAATGAGCTGGACACTGTGCTGAACCCTGGAAATGTAACAGGTGCGAACAGGGCAGATGTGTTTTCTCTTCTATGGAGCTTTCATTCTGATGAGATGAGATGAATGATAAACATGTAAATAATTAAATAAGATAATGTAGGATCAAGGAGGGGAGGAGCAATTTCTTTAGCTGGAGTGGCCAAGGGGAAAATCACTCTTAGTGAAGTGACATTTGGCCCAAGAACTAAATAATGGGAAAGAGTCAGCCATGAGCTGGATGGAGACAAGTTACCTGGCAGAGGGAATAGCCAGGAGAAAATAAGTGTGAGGTGTTATGGACCATGGAGGACAGCGAGGAAAGTAGTAAGAAATGAAACTAGAGAGGTGGGTAGGGTTCAGATCTTATAGGATCTGGTAGTCCATGATGATGAGTTTGGATTTTACCTATTGGCAATAGGACACCATGGATGAATTTTAAGCAAGGTAGTAATAACCTTGTTTTTATGTCTTGAGAAGATCACTCTGGCCGCTTTGGGGAAACTGAGTTGAAGAGTGAACAAGCATGGGTGTAGGGAGATTAGGTGGTCACATGAGAGATGGTAGTGTTTTGGAGATACTGAAAAGCTGTCAGATTCATAGGGCCAATAAGAATTACTACTAGACTGTATAAAGAGTATGAGAAAAAGAGGAAATAAGGATGATCCCCAGGTTTTTAAATACGAGTAATAGGATAAATATAGGTGTTATTTTCAAAGAGGAGAAAGGAGCAGATTTGTGGTAGGTGGAACTAAACTGTCTCTACTGTACAAATTAACTTTGATTCTTATATTAGATAGCTTAGTGGACATATTTAGGAGGCATACAAATATGTATGGAGCTCAGGGCTGGAGATATGCTTTTGGTATTTAGTTGTATAATAAATGCCAAATATCACAGAACTAATTTGCATAGTTACCAGAACATTTGGCTTTGTCCTTTCATTCAACAAATAACGCATTTACTCTGATAACATGTGATATTCTGTACTGAACTCTAACATATCCAATCCCATTTTGGTTTTTATGGGCAAGTAATAGTACTTGTCATTCATTGTTCTGTCTGTCTAGTTTTGAGTGTAATGGATCTGTTTAAAGAGGTGAACAAATTGGAGATATTGGCATATAGTAGAAGAAAAACACAAAATGGATCAATTCCAACATACATACTTTCTATGGCTATTGTTGAAAGAGTAAATGACCCAGCTACTGAGATGTTCCAAAACACCTAAGATGGAAAAACTAGCTTAGATGCCTACCCTGTGGACCTAACTAGTCTTTAAATTATCTTGGCCTGCCTAGAGTTGTTCTGATGAACCATTGACATTTCTAGAATCTGCATTTATTCTACCAGGAGATTAGAAAAATATGATTATTTGGGACACAAACACTGGATTTTCAAGATTTTGTGATGCTCTGACTCCAAAATATCCACTAATTCAGCTCACAAGTTAATCAAGCTACATGAAGGAATTTAAATAGTCAAAGCAAGCAGATAATGAAGGACCAATATACTCTTCAACTAATTGTTATAATAACCTATAAGTCTGATATAAAAGATAAAGATCATGACATCTCTCTGCCCAGATTCTGTCATTTTTTAAAGGTTGGGTTTTAATATAGACAAGTAGTAGAAAATAGCAGTAAAGTCTTCCCATTCAAGTGACAGTATCTAATGTAATGCTATCTTCAGAAAATGGCAAAGTGCTTTGACCTGTCAGAGTATATAGAAAGCAAATGATACAGAATGTTTCAAGTTTGCATAAAGGTCTGGCTTCATAATTTAAAAAACTGTCATTCAGGTAGCTGGACTGGAAGCTTTCTGGATTTTTCTAGAAATTCTCCTACCATTTTCTACTGGATCTAGATTTACAATAATATAAGTTGAAATGTTGTACAATGCATTGCAATCTGTTGCTTTTTATCTATAAACAACAGAAAAATGTGAATGTTCATAGTCAGTGTTCTAAATGCTACACTGAATTTTAAGTTAGTAAATAGAATGTCTTCATTTTTTATTTTAAAAAACCTTATATATCTCTAAATAGTGTTCATGATATTTAATGTGCATGTGTTAGTACGTAGCAGTGATTCCTTAGGTTCAGGTAAACTATCTTTTACTGTAATGCAGTAATAACATAGTGTCTCCTGTGACTCAAACATATGTAATATAATGCTTAAGTCCCACATTTACTAAATTCCTTCTGCTTACAGTATTGGGAGAAGGAAAAACAAGTTCCCCAAAACACATTGAAATCACAATAAACATTCAATGAATATTGAATGAATAAATACCTCATATATATTTATATATTATTAATAATTATAATAGTAGTAAACACTTGCCACATTTTTATAATATCTCAGGCACTGGGCTTAATGCTTTAGAGGGATTATCAACTTAATAGTCACAAAAATCATATAAGGTATGCTTTATCACTATCTTGATTTTAAGACAAGAAAACTAACATAAAGAGAGTTAAAGTAACTTGCCCAAGGCCTGGCAGCTGAGTAGAAATGAAATTCATGCAAAGGATATTTAGAGTCTTATAAATATTCCAGACAATGTCTAAATTGAAAAAAATTAATTTCATGACATGATTCTATCATATATACAAAACAATATATGTAATGTATATAGAGAGCTTAAAGAATAATCATAAAATAAATACCTAAACCTAGCTTAAGAGATACACTTTACCCTTTTTATTTAACTTTTTACTGTGGAAAATCTCTCATATGTGCTAACGTAAGCAGAATAGTATGATGAGCCCCATGCAGCTATCATCCAGCTTTCACCACCTGTCACCTACGGAGTTAGAGTCATTCTTGTTTCATCTTTGTCCCCAGCCACACTCTCTATTCTCAGATTATTTTGAAACAAGTTTGAAACATTTTATTATCTTATCTGTATTTATTTCAGTATGTGTCTTTAGAAGATAGGGACCTGTTAAAAAAATTATTATTATTGCCAAAAAAATTTATTTCACCTTAAACAAATTTACAAATGCTCCTTATAATTAATATCAAATATGGCCAGATTTTCCTGGGGATTTTTGTGGTGTGTGTGTTTTCTTTATAGAAATTATTTTACAGTTTGTTTGAATTGCTGCACAAATCAGGACCTTAAATGTGATTCAGTACAATATCTCTCAAGCCTCTTTTTAATCTATCAGTAGAAACTTTTTTTCAAATAAAAGTTTTGCTGACTGCAAGAAACATTAGTGCCTATTTTGCACCAGCAAAAACTTAAAATGACTAGAATATTGTGCACTTAGGAGTCTTCCCTTTAAGATTCTATCCTAACCATATCTTCCAACTTCTGTGTGTGTGTGTGTGTGTATGTGTGTGTTGGGGGTGGGAGATTTCTACATAATCCCACCCAATCCTAACAGTTACCTGTGAGAGAGAGAGAGGGAGAGTAGTCTGTAAATTTTGTCAAGTACTGGGTGGTGATACTAGGTGGTGGGGAGATTAATTTATTTTTTTCTACCCATCTAATTGGTTTTCTTGAACCACCTGCTATTTTGCAGGCAGGCTTCCCCTCTTTGTCTTGGAAGTACTACCTGGCTTTGCACAAAAGAATCCCTTTTATTCCACTTCTTCCCTTTGTCATAGAAATCACAGCCCTGCAGTGGTTCTCTTTCCCATGATTTCTTCTGGTCCCCATTCACCACAGCTAAACAGTTCCAAAACAGTAACTGGGGGAAACAAGCCTTCCCTTGTTAGGAACCCAAAATTGTCCCAATGGGGATTCTCATTCCCCAGATAATCTCTCCCAAATTAAGAAATTGTACAATATAAGGTAACAATATAAGCAATTAATGAACCATGGTGTAAAGCTTTTTCATGCTATATATACAATGCCAAAGGTTTTTAATTTAACTGTTTTGTAACTGAGAAACCAAAAATAAACTTCCAAGGTTTGCTTGGATGTTTACTTGCTTTTCCCCTGGGCCAACTACCTGCGATCTTGACTATATATCAGTGTTTAAGAGCTTTTTGGTATCATATATGCTTTTTTGGGATAAGCCTCAATTACCTCATCTGTACAGTGGAACTAATAATAATATATGCATTCTCTAGTTGATTTAACCAAAGTGAAGATATTGGAAGGATATGGAGAATTCAGAGTCAAAAAGTAACTGGAAACTATTTCAAAAAAAGCATAAAGCTGGGTGGCTATAACGATCTAAGAACCAGTAACTAATGGAAAGTCCTCCCAGGTGACAACCCCTGAGAATCAGCTCTCACAGGAAAGATTTCGAGTCCCCAGAGAGTGATAGTGGCCAGGGTTGGGTTACGATATCCCTCCTTGACAAGGCTCTTTAATTGACAGATTGACAGGTCCCATCACAACTAAGGACAAGAGGGAAGAGGTTGCCCCCTAAAGGAAAAGTGTAGTCCTTTACCAGGAGAAAGAGAATTGGTCTGGGAGAAAAAAAAGAAAGAAAGCCCATCACATTGTCTCACAGAGTTTTAATAAAGATTAAAGAAGATAACACATACAATTCCCAGTGTCTGGCATTTGGTAAAAACTCAGTAAATGGTGAGCAGTATTATTATTATTGCAGTATAATAGAGAAAATATGGAACAATTCAGCCATGACACAAGGCTGTAGAATCATTACTAATTCCTTCATCATGAGGAGGTCCTGACATTATAACTCTAGAATTCTCAGATTTGGCCAGGTTTGATGTGGGCTTATTTTCACCTATTAACTTTCTGACTATAAATCTTAACATTTTGGCCAGTTCCTCCTTGCACAAAATGGTGATGGTAATACCACATTATGTCAGAGAACTTGTAGAACACGATTAATGACCAACTGTCCGGGACTCAGGAAAAGAGGGAGAGGTTTAATACCAAACATCTCCAGTGGAGTCCAAAAGAAGAACTGAGGCAAGTTGCATACAACCCTAGTTTACATACTAAAAAGTGTATATTTATAATCTTATCTCATTCCAAGAGGATTTTTGGCTGCTTTTGTTTTATATAAGTAGCAGTGATTCAGCTCTTAACTAATCAATTTAAAGATGCAAGCTGGTGAAAAGAAATTCAAAGGTAAGCAACAAAGCTTTGTTTTAATTCACGTAAGCTAATCAGGAAAATGAGCAAAGGGCATAAACATTCAATAAATAGAAATATACAATAAGTATGTGAAAGAATTTCAACTTTCCTAATAATTGAATAAGTGTAACAGTGTCAATTTTTTTTACCTATCATACTGGCAAAATTAAAGGTAAAGACTAGTAATACCTAGTGCAAGGACGCTGGGACGAGCACTCTCACACCTTGCTTGTGGGAGTATAAATTGGTACGGCTTTTCTGGAGGGCAAATAAGATGATATCTTTCCAAGTTAAGTAATAAAATATCATTAACCCAGTAATTCCACTTCTAGAAATCTGTCCTACAAAAGTACTCATATATGTGATCAAAGAAATATATAGATGAATATGCATTGCTTTTAAGAGCTAAAAATTATAAAAATCAAAATGCCATCATTTGAGGAATTGTTTATAATTTTGATATAACTATACAATTGAATTTTTTGCAATTGTTAAACAATGAAGTATATCTATCTTCTGAAATGGAAAGATGTCCAAAATACATTTTGAAATTCAAATACTTACCTGGAGAAAATTAATAGCGTGGTCCCGTTTTAGAAATATGTTTCTAGATAATTGATTTTATTATTATTTTCTTGTGACATTATTTAATGTTATTATAAAACAAAGTACATTAGCAATATTTAAATATTCTAGTTTTGAAAATTCATGTACACTGCTTTTATCATTAACAGATTTGTTTTTTTCAATTGAGGTATAAGTGACAAGGCATTAGTTACATGTTATGTGAAGATGTAAGTAGACATATAACATTAGCTAATTTCATGTGTATAACATAATTTGATATTAGTATAATTATGAAATGATCATAATAATTCTAATTAACATCCATCACCACACAGTTACAATTTTTTCCTTGTGATGAGAATTTTTAAGGTTTCTTTTATCAACTTTCAAATATGCAATAGAGGATTATGAACTATAGTCACTATGCTGTACATTGTATCCCCATGACTGACTGACTTCTTAACTGGAAGTTTGTACCTTTTGACCTCCTTCACCCATTTGGCCCTCTCCCCTCCCACCTCTAGCAATCACCAATCTTAATCTCTGATAAGCTTAGGTTTTGAGGACTTTTTGCTTTTCTTTTTTTTTAGCTTCCACATATCACATATGAGATTATTTCATTGACTTATTTCACTCAGCAAAATGCTCTTGTGATCCATCCATGTTATTGCAAATGGCAAATTCATTATTTTTATGGCTGAATAATATTCCATCATATATATATGAAAGTCAGTGTCATTTCCTCACTGTATATTCTTGGGTTTTTATGTCTTAAATTAATTAATCACATATGCATGGGTTTATATGTGGTTACAAAAGAAAGTAAGACTGAATTTCTTGGTTTTGGACTTTACATCCAAAAAAAGCAAAATAATAGGTATGCATGTAGTCATTAGAATATAAAGAAAAATATGCATAATTAAATAATACAAAATAAATACTGCACAAACTTGTTACAAACCAAGAGAACATTCAGTTCATTCCAAGCTGCTGGGAGTGTTGAGTGGTAAATCAGTTATGTGACAATGGACAGTCACTTCAGCCCCACATATACCAGCTTATCTTAGCTTCCTTGTGGGTATTATGACCAAGCTGACCAAGCCAATCACCCTCAATAACTAATAACTTCTGATCCAAAAAGTCACAATAAAACAAGAAGTTGAAACTGTCTCACACAGGAGATTCGGGGAGAACTTAGGGGGAGTCTATGTATTGCACTGGGATGTCTATGAAGTCAGTTGAGGTGGGGGGAGCTGCATCTTTATTTTTACTAGCGTTTACCTGAAATAGCATTTCATTTCATTATGAATGTAGGGAACCAATTATAGTAATACTAAGAGGTACTTTCATACCATCTTAGTCGTTGCTGAAGATATAATGTAATATTGCTTATACTCATTACTACATCAAAATTGCTATAAATATTAGATCTCTTGCTAGATCTTGTTACTTAATGAGTTATTAAATAAGCACATACTGTTATAAAGATGCTTTTGTTTTGTGTCTGTATATCATAGAATTGATTATCTTTGTAATCCTACATATCCCATTTTATGCATTTAAAAACATGATGAGAAAGGGTTAATAAGCTCCACGAGTCTGTGCCAAGAAGTTGTTTGCACAAAAGAAATTAAGTACCTCCGCTTTTTTTGTGTTTGCTTTCCTGCTGTAGCCAAAACCAGTCACTAGTTTCCTGAGGAGGGGCACAAACCTCTCAGAAAAGTAGCAATTCACCAGAAGATCCTCATTCTGCATAAGGAATAGGCGCAGTGGAAACCATAAATCAGGAACTGAAGGCAGCGATAAGCCTGGCTACACAGCATTAAGCAGGGTTAGCCTGAATGTGTTTTAATTCCTCTTTGCCCTAATAATTAACTTAAGATTCATTCCACTATTCCCTATTCCCTACCACCTCATAAAGAAATGGTCCAATGACAATTTCACAAATGTGGTGGAAGAGGTTAAGGATGAAAAGTCCAATGTTGTAGGACCTGAATTAGTGATTCTCAAACCTACCTGTGCATTAGAATCACCTGGAGAGTCTGTAAAAGAATGTCAATGTGGGGAGGAGGGGTAATGTGTGTTTCCAACTGGGAAAGACATGACGGAGCCTTCCAGATAGCTGAACATATTTCATGTCTTGACCTGGGTGGTGGTTAAATGGGTGTATCTATATATTAAAATTCACTGAGCTGTACCTTTAAGATATGTGCAGTTATACCTCACGATTTTTTAAAAAGATAGTTTTTGTTCTCAAGTGAAATAAGGTATAGGTGATAATTATCACTACTGAGATAGTAACCTAGGGCACTGTCCAGCTTCAGTGTTCATCCTTTAAATCACCTGGGGAGTGTGTTGAAAATAAGGTTGTTCCAGGCTGCACCCTAGAGATTCTGATTCATTAGGTTTGGCCTAAGGCCTAAAAATCTGCATAAGGAACAATAAATAACACCAGGTCTGGCACATAGCAGGAGAACAATGGGCCAAGTGCTTCATATACAGTATCTAATTTAACAATAAGCAACAACTCTCTACCAGTATGCATTAAATAGCACTGAATTCTATATAGAAGGAAACTACAAATTGGTGATGTTAAACCATTTGCCCAAGGTTCTTTAGCGGGGAGTGGGGAATCACCTGTCTTTCATAATGACTTCAATTCTGAATGTTCATGAAAAACTGTAGTTTTGTTTTGTTCCCCCTCCACTGCCCCACCAATCCCTGGTGGGGGGTGGGGGTGGGGGTGGGGAGTGGATGTGGAGGAACTGGTGTGATGGGAAGAGATTGGAAGAGAATTATTCTTCAAATTATTCTTTCACACACACCTCTGTTTGAGCAGGAGCTGGAAATACCCTAATGATTGAAAGCCAGCATTAACTGTGAGATGCTGGAAGACAGACTCTGGAAGCTCTGAGTTAGTGCTTGCAAGTTCCTCAAATGCCTGTGCAGTGAAAGGGAAGGTGTTCTGGCATTGGAGCTGGTTCTTCACACCCCACTGAGCTTTCTTCTATGGCAAGCCCTGGCAAAGAGAGAGGCTGTAAGCTAATTGTTCTGTCTGCACTTACTTTCTGCCACACTTTAGTCCCTCCATCTTCCCTAAAAGTCAGAATGCTCTTACCATGCCTCTGCTCCTTTCTTTATCCTGTTCAGCTACTGCAGTGCCACAGCTGCTCAGCTTTGGCTTCATCATTGATCCAGCTGTGGAGGCGGTTGCAGCAGGGTCACAAGTGACTCAACTGGGTTTCTTCGTTATGTCTGATTAGGCTCAGTCCTAATAAAGACTGGGCAGGAGGTACAGTTTTGCTGCAGGGTTCTACATGCCCCGACTCAGGTATTGATGCCTCTCAATGCTTTTGCTCTCTCCAAGCACACAGCTCTCTCATGAAAAGGAAGCAGTGTGGAAGGGAGTGGGCTCTGGAGACAGGATAGCTGGGTTCAGTCACCACCTGTATGACCCTAAGCAAATTACCTGACTTCTGAGTAGTTCACCTTTCTTTTCTGTGGAACAGAAATAATTAATAGCATCAATAATAATAATAAACACATATTGCATCATATCACAAAGAGTAAAGAAGATTTTGCATATGCAGTGCTTAGCATAATGATGGATGCCTAATACACACACACACATACAATATATACACTGGCAATATATATATATGCATACCAATACATATACAAATATACATACAACAAATATAATTATTGTTATGTCCTGACTATGTTTTCCTTCTTCTCCCAACCTTTACACTTTTTCTATGTTCTCATCTCTACTTATACTAGTGTTATTCAATACAAATATAATGCAAAGTGTATGTTATTTTCAACTTTTCATAACCATGTTAAATAAAATAAGTTAGCAGGTAAAATTAATTTTAATGATATATTTTACTTCACACAATATAACCAAAACATTATTATTTGAAAGTATAATGAATATAAAACTATTAAGACATCTTACCTTTTTTACTAAGTCTTTGAAATCTGGAATGCACTTTTCAGTTAAACACAACTCAATTTGGACCAGCGACATTTCCAGTGCTCAGCAGCCACATGAGGCTAGAGGCTAATGTGATGGACAGCAAAGTCTTATCCCATCACCATCCTTTATGGAACTTGCCAATACAGTATTTCTCCTTCAGGGCCTATTATCAGCTTTTGATACTTTCATTTGTTCAAGAAGTGTTTATTAAGTGCCTACTATGTTCTAGGCACTATGTTAAATGTTATGAAGGCAAAGGGACATCGTCCTTCTTAGGGGATGAAATGAGTCCCCTCAAAACTCATATTTTGAAAGCCTAACCCTCAATGAATGTAACCCTATTGGAGACAGAGAATTCACAGAGGAAATCAAGTAAAAACGAGGTCTCCAGTGTAGGTCCTGATGCAGTATGAGTGGTGTTTTTGTAAGAAGCGGACATTTGGACAGACACACAGGGACACCACCACATGGAGACAGGTATTCTGTTAAGAGCGGGATTGACTAGAGAGGAATCAGGGATGCCCCCTTCTATGCCTCTCTGGTGGGAAATTGGGAGCAATGAGAAAAGAAGAGTGAGGTGAACAGGGGGAGGGGCATGTTGGCAGGCGGAGGGGAAGAAGGCCTCAATGCGCCCTGGGGCAAAGCTGCCTGAAAGGATAAGGATGCCCACCAAAGACGGGAGTGAGGAACCCCAGATGACCTCACCCCGCCGCTGTTACCTTTCTAAAATGAGAGCATGTGACACAAATGAAGAAATCCTGAAAACTACCATCCAATTAAGGAGGAAAACATAGCAAAGGGATTTTATTTTACCAATTTCCTCCCAGAGCAACTCCTCATCCTACTCACAGGAATATGACTTTTGCCATACGTTATTTTTGGCACATATCTGCGGTCCAAAACATCATCAAAGTGCTGGTTATCTGGGCTTGATTAACTTAAGTGGGTTTTTTTTTCTGTGTTCTTGATCCTTCCACTTAACTGACTCTATTAGGAGTATCCCCCAACACTGGACTTTCAGAACTTGTACAATGAAGAACAGAAAATTATCTTTTTGTACTTAGTTTGTTGATTGATTAAAAGGTTGTCAGTCTACAGAACACCTACAAGTGCTGTAATAACAGACACTACTGAGTGCTAGTGAATATTGGATCCTCCTATGCCTTCTGAAATTTGATGGCATCTTCTTAGAAGATAAGGACTGCTATGTCTGGCTGGTATTAGCTTTGCACAAGTGGAAGAAACCATCCTCAATAACCCTGGCACTTGTTAATGATGACAACTTTAATTTCCATATACAAGTCCATTACCATTAACTCCCATTCAGAGTGGGTAAATGAAGGAAAGTCTGCCAGACATCATTAGGGATTTTAGCTGGGGCCAAAAATAAGTGAAAACACTTGTTGAAATAAATAGAACCCCAAAGGACAGCAGCAAAACTCTTAGATATCATTAAATTGTCAAATGAAAAATGGAGTAAGTACAATGAAAGTCAAATGTACATGCACATGATTGTAGCACAGAAAAGCATCTCACAGCTACAATTTACCCTGAGTATTTGGTAAAACAGATTCAGACACCAGGGAAGGAATATTCTCTGAGGGTAAAGAATGAAGTTACGCTTGATCACTCAGGCCAAGAGAATTATCCCTAGACACTAGACCATGGCACCATAACATCCTATTTAATTTTCTGCAGCACAAGTATAGTGATCTGCAATGGCCTTCTTTGTTTAATTTTCTTGATCGTTGTGTTCTTTCCCCACTAGAATGTTAGCTCCAAGTAAGCAGAGACCTTGTTTGATTCATTCAGTTCTGTGTCTTCAGTAGCAAAAATCTTGTCTAACATGGAATAGGTGTCCTATACATGAGTGAAAGGAATTAGCAGAGTCAGGATTAAGTTCTGCAGCATGATGACTTAGTGTCAATTTACCTAAAATTCCCCATGTAACCAAGAATTCACTTATGGATACCCTACCCTAAATGAAGGGACTTGCAAAGGAAGATGCTTTGCTATAATGATGAGTCAACTGGATTGAATATTGTGTTATATAAAACCTCTGGTTCATCAGGAGTCTTCACTCATCTTTTAACATTGTACCTTTTGCAACTAAGGGAAAATATGACCTGGAATTTCATCTCAGTATGATTTGCCTGCTTTTCATCTTGGAGTTAACACATTGTATGACCTTTGGTGGCATCCTATAGTTGTGGCACATTACCCTAGGAGCCACTGGTTCAAATCTATCTTGGAGCCCCATAATTCATTTGAACTCTCCCTGGGGTCTGCCATCCAAGACTTTTCTCTTCAATTTACCATTAATCCCACTGAAGAAAAAAATGGTGTCAGAATTCAATTTCAGCCTCCTAATGGGACAAGCCAAATGTCAGCAATCTTTGAGGACTGTGGAAAGATGATACCCGGAGATTTCTCAAATCCACACAACAGAGTCTCCAGCTGTGAGCTCTAATGCCAATGCTACACAGAAATCAAAAATACCCAGTGACTTCCCTTAGATTAATTACAAAACCATTCTCCATTCCTACAGAGATGTCCCTCCCTGGATTAAATGACTTCTGGTAGAAAGAGTTTACAGTCCTGAAGCAGTTTACTACATTTTTGGGATTCACTAAGTAGTCACTTAGTTGGCGGTGTAAACCATTTCAGCAAAGCTCCTAAAGGTTTACCAAAAGTTGAACCAGGGTGTCCACACATGAATTCTTTTAAAGGACAAGCTGCCTTAATACCTTATAAATAATTCTACTGTCAACATTTTATGAGCTTTTAATATATTTGTGACATAATGGGAATTACCAAACACAGAAAGATTTATGTGAACAGAATATTGACATCATAACGGAGTGACTGAGAGCATGGGCTCTGGGGCCAGGATGTCTTAGCTTAAATTCCACTTGCTGGTTATGTCATCCTGGTCAAGTGATTCCCCTCTCTGTGCCTCAGTATCTTCATCCATGAAATGGGGCTAAGGGTGGTACCTACTGCATAGAATTACTGTGAGAATTAAATGAGATAATTCATTTAAAGTGTTTTAAATTTCATTAATCGAAATTACACAAAAGTTGAATCAATAATTTGCACTAGCCATATTTCAGGTGTTCAACAGTTAAATGTGACTAGTAGCTACAATATTGAGCAATGAAGGTAAAATGTTTTTATCATCTCAGAAAGTTCTCTTGGATAGCGAGTGCCAGAAACAAACTTAAAATCATCTCAGTAACTCCTGCATTTCCTTTGTTTTCTTCCAGTAGTCACCAGGTACTCCCCAGTCTATATTTTTATGTTGGTTCCCTTTCGTCTATCCCCATCATTAACCTTCCACTTATTCCTTGATGATACAGCTCAACTGCTCTCCCAATGACTCACTTCCTCACTGGCATCCTCCGGAGTTTCCCCAGGCTGAGCCCCATAGCACTTGCTTTATTCTTCCTCTGTGGAGCTCAGCCCAAAGCACTGTGAGTGGTGACTTGGACCTTAGTATTCATGATCGTCAAAGGCAGGAACCATATTTTGTTTATTTTGTACCTCCCACAATCTTTGGTATATAATAGTCAGTTAAATGTTTGTATGAATGAATGAGTCTGTGGCTAAATGAACAAACCTTCTTCTGCCTGGGAACAGGAGACTATATCTAGTTTTTAGTCATTCTGAAAAGTACCCTTCTCTAAACTGCGTCTGTGCCCCAAGGCAGTGCCTATAGGTGTGAGTTTTTAGGTACCTGCTGTGAAAGCAGATAATAAATAGGACATTTCCTCCAAGCATCACAATACCCTTGGCTTTTCATAGAGACTCCCCAGTAGTTTCTTGGTCCCCTGAGGAGGCCAGGAGCTATGTTCCTATTCACATTCTATTCATATCTGTGTTTTTAAATGGGGTAGCTCTGAGCCCCTTTACTGGGATCTTTTAGTCCTGAACTCCCACCCCTTATAACTACCAACACTAATAATAACATTTCCCCAAAGTAGCTGCTCTCTCTCATGTCCTAGAAGAGTAATATGAGTGAGAATGCAGTTTCTGGTATCCTATGAAGAGTTCCTATGCTGCTTCTATCACTTACTAGCTGTGTAGCCTTGGGGACATTATTTAAGAATCTGTGCTCTGTTTTCTCAACCATAAACTAATTCCTTACAGAGTTAGTGTGAGAATTAAGGGAGACAAAGCATATGAATTTAAGTACATTGCCTGACACATGGTAAAAGCTAAATAGAAATGATAGTGTTAGTCCTTGAATTCTAGTTTAATGACACCAATGAATCAGAGGATTAACTCCCCAATTCCTTCCTTTAAAATGCAAAAAAAAAAAAAAAAAAAAAAAAAATCATGTGTAATAGAGGTAAGCTACTATCAGGGATTGAGGTCTGATAATCACAATAATGAGAACTAAGATTTATGAAAGGAGCATATACTATGTAACAGACACTATGTCAAATGGCTTGCATTGTCTAATTTAATCCTTGGTGGAATCTAAGAGAGAGGACAAGAAAGAGGGCAACCAAGGTAAAAACCACAATGCCTTTTTATGTCCTAGTCTCTAAAGTCACAAATTATCACTTCTGCTGAATTCTATTCCTTAGAAGCATGTCATTAAGTCCAGCCCACATTCAAGGATTAGATGGAAAATTAGGCTCCACCTCTTGAAGGGAAGACTTTCAATGACTTTGTAGACATACTTTTTAAACTACCACAGATATAAGATCTATTTCTTAACTTTAGTTTGCAGTCTAAATGGCTTAAAAATAATTTCTCTAGGTTGATTATATTATCTAATATATCAGACAGGAATCATGGGTCCATGGTATGGTAGAGATAGAAGACCTATAGAGATCATACAGACCTTTAAAATAGAGTTGGCAAACTTTTTCAGTAGAGGGTCAGTTAGTAAATATTTCAGGCTTTGCAGGCCATGTGATCTCTGTTGCAGTGACTCAACTCTGCTGCAATAGTGCAAAAGCAGCTATAGGCAATATGTAAACTACCAAGTGTTTAATATGTCAGTGTTCCTACAAAACTTTATGAAAACAGACCACTGGCCAGATTTAGCTCATGGCCTATAGTTTTTTCAATCCTTGACCTAGACAATATTTATCAACCCTGACATAATAGACTAAATAGGATGATTTCTTGATGACCAATGTCTAGGCCATAACTCAGTTAAATCAGAATCTCAAGGCATGAGAACCCATATATCAGTATGTAAAAAAAGAAATATCTTCCCAGGTGATATCCAAGTGTAGTCAGCATTAAAAAGAATTACTGGTGTAGGAGGTGGTCACTGTACTTGAGGACATTGAGTCCCAGTAGGGTGAAACAAAAGGAAGAGGTCATGAGCTGAAATGCTGACAGAGTTCATAAAAATGAGTAAAGTGAGTTTGGTGTAAGAAAATTCAACTTGATTTTTCATGACCCAGAGTAGAGAATAAAATATGATATAACCATGCATTTTTCTTGGAGATTATGATTATTTATCATAAGAAAAATTGGCAATAAATCAGAACTCCATTTTTTCCTCAGTGCATGTGAACACAACAGGCGCTGGTGGGGACTGTGGCCAACTGAAGAGTAAACCCTTCCTTTCACAGGGCCAGCTCTTCTTGTGCACCAATTCCAGCAGGATCATGGGCCCACCATTGACAAGTCTTCTAGAATTTCAATAGAAGCTAAAAACCTCAATTGAAAAAATATGTCATAATGATGGGGGAACTCAAGAGTCAGAAAATTTTAGTTTCAGGTAATAGTTAATAAGCTTCATAGTTAATACGTGTAAAAAGCTATTGTTTCAGGAACTGAAGTTATGGCCCACCGTGACTCCAGGATACCACAGGTGATTGACCTTTGTGCTCCAGAAGAAACCAAAGAGCAGTCAAGGTGATATCCAGGCCATTGCATTCCTGGGAGAGACAGTCCAGGACAGATAAAGAAAATCACCAGTCAGCCAATGAAAGGATGTTAGGGAAATTGCCAGACTGCAGCTTTTATCTGATTAACCTCTTTCCTGAATTCCAGATCCCTTGCCTACACTTTTTCCCTTGAATTCCAAATCCCTTCCCTACACTTTTAACCCCTTATAAAAAGGCTGACTTGAAAGGAAATGTAAGATGGTCTCTTAGGGTACATACCCACCGTCTTCTCAGATCGCTGGCTATCTGAATAAAGTGCCCATAAAGATTCAATCACTGTCTCTGCTTATTGGTTTTGGTAGATGACAAGCAGTACGAATGCTGGCTTTTCCAGTTTCATAGAACAATCAAAGCACATCTTCACTTCGAACCTGGCAAATGAGGTATCTGTTTGGAACTCTAGTCTAAACGGGAGTCAACACTGTTCCCTGCTAAAATGCTTATTGCTGTTCTCCACCAGATTTGCCCTCAGTCAAACCAGGCTGCTTGTCATCTTTCTAAATTTGCTGTGAGCTTTCCCACCACCATGCTTTGCTTATGCTGTTTCCTCCACCTGGAATGCCCTCTCATCTCATCTCCCATTGCCACATTTTGTAATCTCACCCATTCTGTCAATCTCAGGAAATATTTCTTCCTTCAAGCTTTTCTAGCTATTAGTAGGGAAATGGTTTTCCTGGAAAAGAGACAAGAAGCTGTTAGCACATTTGTGTGAATTGATTTACCAACAAGAAGAACTTAAGGACTTGAAAGATTAGGAAATGGATCTGATAACTTTTGGTGGCTTGGCAAAAATAATTCCATAATGTCAAGTGCACTCCTGTCCAAAGGATTATGCAAACACATCATCCAAAAACAAATTAATATACTGTTTTTGTTTCATGCCTTACAACTCTTCTTCTGAGAACAATGGAGAATTGACTACCTTTTTTTTTTCTTTCTTTTTTTTTTTGGTTGTTGTTCAGCTACAGTTGTCCCACTTCCCCCCACCATTACTCTCCCCTGCCCTATCGACCCCCACCCCCACATTCGATGCTCCTTCCTCCCTTTTGTCTTTGTCCATGGTCCTTTATACATGTTCCTTGAGTGACTCTTCTCCTTCTTTTCCCCATTATTGGCTACCTATTAGAAAGCAGTGATTCCGTTACCACTCAGGGAGTCTTGGGGCACTGACATGCAAGTCGAGGTCTTGGCTAACACCCGACCTGTATTTCTAGGCTTCGGTTTTATTCTCCTTCCACACTTTCACAGCAGTTTGAGATCATTATCTCAAGATGATATTCTATTCTCTTGGCATTATATCTTAATTATGTTTATATTATGATTTTAAAGTTCATTGTGTACAGTCTCTTTAGAGTCACAGTTCATATTATATATAGGGCAAATGTTTATAAGGCATCTAAGGTAATAGAATAAATGTAAGAGAGGAATGTATTTTTTTTCAGCTCAGGTGCAGCATGGAAAAAATTAATTACACTGTTTTGCCTAGAGAAAACACTCTACTGCTTGGATGAAATCAAATATCAGTTCTTTCTTATTCAAGATGTATTCATTCTTAGGACTTGGAAATTTTTCTACAAATAAATATTACTAAAACTCTTGAAAACTGTCAAGTCACAGCCTAGTAACAAAGGAAGTCAAAAGAAACACTAATTGTCATACTATTATTTTTATTCATATTCTGAAAAGATTTTTTTTCTGACATTCACTTAGAGAAAATTGTTGAAAATATCAACTCAATTCTCCTCCTTTCCCCATATCACCTCTCACTGCTACTCATGGACTCCTTGGGGAAAATGGGTTACAGTATCCCCAGTTCCTTCTGATGTAGACATTATGAGGACTTTGTGATCCATTGTGCAGGTTGTTCATGAGAAGAGATAGCAAGATGCCCTGGAACCTTGGGGCATGGAAAATTCTAAAATGTCATCTCGAGAAAAGCCTTTTCAAAAACTGAAAGCTTCCCTACAACTTAGGTGACAAGAGATGATGACAAACTGGTACAGGAAGATGGTTACAAATAACTAGAGCAAAATTAAATGAGACTTTTGGCTAGCTGAAGGCTCAGAAGAGTTGGTGGCTGCTGGAACAAATGGGATACCGCATATGGAAAGCAAGCCTGGAGTTGAAGGCCTGAATCTGCCTGCACCTTCCTGTTTGCATGGCATACTTCCTGAATACTGGATGACCTGAATAAGAATGATAACACAGCAACATCTCCCACTTACTGGTCACTTCTGATGTGTTCATTAGCCACAACAATACTGTTAGGTAGAGGCTGTTACACCAATTTTAGCGAAGAGGGACTGAAGGACACAAAATTTAATCAACTCAGTAGTTCTCAGGAGAGGTAATTTGACTCCTAGGAGACATTTACCAATGTCTTAGAGAAATTTTTGGTTATCACAACTGGGGAAGGAGTGTCACCAGCTTCTGGTCGGGGAGACCATGCATACTACTAAAACATTTACAATGGGATAGGACAGCCCTCCATCAAAACTATCTATTCCAAATAATAATAGTGCTGAGACTGAGAAACTTTGATGAACTGATGTAAAATTTTGATAAAATCTTGAAATCTGCTCCCAAACATAGTCTCCTAACATTAGTGCTTTACCCTTCACCAGTGTAATGTAATTGTGCACCTACCACAGTGTGTACTCACTATGCAGTGTTTGAATGGATGCATAATGGGATTAGATCAATGATTGACTTTGGGAGTTTTTCTGTACCTTTCTGGGCCCCAATTTTATCAATTGTAAAATGGGTTTGACATATTTCAGTTCCACCCACTTCACAGTAGTACTGCTTCCACTTGCGACACATTGTGTAGTTCAGGTGAGATAATGTCTTTGAAGGTTCTTTGTAATTTGTAAAAAAAAATGAGAGGAGATTTTTTCCATATACATGTTAAGGTAGAAGTGAAAAATGTGAAAGGTAACTAGGAAACAGCAATAAAAACTTTTAATGCATAACAATGAAATTTAAGGACAAGATTTCAAAGTGCACAACAGATAATATTAACAGAACAATTAGTCATGATACCCCTGAAAATTAAAAATATTTAAGCCAATCCATCCTAGTCCTAAATTCCTGGTGCCCTAGGGTCTCACAGACCTCCTTTCTTATTATTTACCTTCTTGTCACTTAGTTTAAAAAGAAAGAAAGAAATTCTTTTAGTTGGCAGCAGGTAAGTGCTTTTTCTTAGAATTTATTAACAGTATCCTAATAAAATGCCCCTAGCTGTTGAAAGAAATCATTTCTATTTGAATTAGATGGCACTTTGCAATATTTCCTGCCTCATTTGGGACTTTTTCAGAAATTCCCTGAGGAGGTAAGTATGAACTTACAAACCTATAAACCAATATTGAGGGCAGTGAGTGGGGAATCTTATGCATTTTAAATTGTTCACTGACATTGGCCCTTTAGAAAAACAGGAGCAGATGGGCGAGATTTGCCTACCATTTCGGGTCCCCCCTTGACCCTAATCTACACAGACAAGACTGTTGATCCCTCTTCCCTGCCATAAACAAAGTTCCTCATGCTGTTTGAGCTGCAAGTCTTTGACGTAAAGGAAGCAGCCTGTTGCTAATGGCAGTTCCCAAGTTGTAGTGACAGCTGCACAGCTGGATTGCTTGGTGGCAGCCCACAATTATCACCATCATCACAATTATGTTACTAAGAACTAGCATGAGGCCAGCATCTTCTTTGCATTACTGCATGAAAGGAACATGAGACCAAAGAGCACACGTAGTAATAACAAATCCTCTAGTCCCAGATGGCTTATAATACATTTCTGCCTAATTACCCAGTAAATTCTGGGACACTCCCTCAGTGGAAGATATTATCAGAATGCATCATGTTAAACAGATGGTCATTTTGAAATACGCGCTAAAATACAAATAAGTTGAACTGTACCTATTTTGAGCCACTAAGACAAGCGAGACAAGGTACCATCACCCATGGAGTGGCTGTGTAAGAATTGAAGAGCTCTGTAAAGATGTGTATCAACTGTAAAGAAATACAGTTCATAAACAGGACATTCAAAAAGGCAAACACAGAAACAACAAAATGATAGATCTTCAAGCACAGTCCATTATGAAACCTGGAGATTTTATTTGTTTCTGCCTGTCTACAAACTAATCACTGTTTAAATGAATTAGGACTTATAATGTACATTAATCACAATTGCCAAAAAAGAAAAAAAAAAGCTTCAGAAATTCAAGGTAAGTCTCTCTTAGGTTTACAGTTAATACATATGTGTTTCTAATATTTGGGACCAAAGAGACCTTCCTGCTCACTGATATCAGCTGCTCCATGGTTGTCTTCCCCGGCCTGGCTTTCTGAAATAATATTAAATAAAATGTTTATTGTTATTTTCTCTCTATAGGAAGGCCAGGTATTTTATGCTGCTGACATGTTATATTGAGAAAAGTAAATTGCTCTTGCTCTTTTGTTAGCTAAACACATGTAGGGATTTGTTTGTTTTATTTTTCCATTCACTAGAATGCAGTTATCTTGTTCTCTTAGCATTGTTCTTCTTTTGCAGGCTTCCTGACTGCCACCTTCTAGCTGTGTGCACAAGTCAGTTCACACTCCAGACTTCAATTTACTAATTTCAATTTACTAATCTTTAAACTATAATGTTAGGCTTAGCCCCCTTCTCTTCCAAATAGCATCATCACCACTCTTTGATTTATAGGGTATGTTTATATTCCACCAAATCCTTACATTGGAAGCCTAGTAATTGTTTGCTTGATTATATATTCCTTTAGTTTTTTAAATTTTTTATTGATTTGAGAGATAAAGAAAAAAGTTTATTGTTCTACTTATTTATGCATTCATTGGCTAGCTTCTTATGTGTGCCCTGATGGAGAATCAAACCTACAAACCTGATGTATCAGGATGATGCTCTAATCACCTGAGCTATCCAGCCAGATCCTGAATTCCTTTATTCTTGATCACTTGTATTAGGAACGTGTGTGTATGTGCAATGTATGTTAGCATGCCAGGTTGAATAACAGTGGTTAGCTTTATTCTGCTCCATAACCACATCAGACCATGGTGACCACCTTCCACATCAGACCTTGGCGACACCTTCCATGCTGTTAATTATAAAAACTGAACAAAAGAAGTATTTATAAAGGCAAAAAATATAACTTCTTTACTTATACTCTATAGTTTATTTTTAAAGAAGGGGTATTAACTTGTGTATTTTAAAATAATATTTTTAACAATCAGGAAACTACATAGAATGAAACAAACAACCTCTGAAATTGTTCTGTTTTCATTATCTGTCACTACATAACAAACTACCCCAGAATTTTGGCCTAAAAGAGCAACCATTTTATCATTTCTTGTGATTCCATGGGTTGGCTGGGCTTTGATGGGTGGTTCTTCTGCTTTCTGTGATAACAGCTGGGATTGCAGTGACCTGCGGCATCCACAGAGCTGGAACATCGAAGACGGCTTACTCTCACAGTGGCAGTTTGCACTGCACATCTTTACAGAGCTCTTCAGTTCTTACACAGCCACTCCATGGGTGTTGGGTCGTTCACAGCATGGCAGCTAGCAACAAGAGACAGGAAATAGAAGCTTCCAGCCCACCTAAGGTTTGGCCTCAGAAGCTCCAGAATATAATTGAGCTACGTCCTGTTGGCCAAGACCAATTACAAAGCCAGCTCAAATTCAAGGGGAGGGGAAATAGATTCTACCTCCTGATACCAGTAGTGGCACTTGCCTACAGGGAGGAGGGGCTTGTTAGAGATTATTCTGGAGACTCTTCACTACTGTCCATTACTTCTATATCCTTACACATGCACATAGGTATATTTCAGTGTCAAATATAAACTTTTTAAGGTGCCATGCCTTTGTATTTAGCAGTAAAATTTTTTTCAAACAAAATTTTTATTGGATTAAAATCTAGATCTTCTCTGCCTGCAGTGAGGTTGGACAATGTGAGGTCCTACACTTACCCTCTATACAGCCCTCCTCTGTGTCTCTGAGGTGCCTACCGGGAACCCCAGGAGGTAGTAGAACACAATTCAGAAAACACTGACTCCCGTCGGTGAACAGAACACATATAAATATCATCATTCCATTCAACAACCTGTGTAAACTAATAATTAAGGGGAGTGGGGAGAGGAGATAATGACAAAGTACTGTGAAAAGGATAACAGAATAGAAGTAAATGCTTAAGCAATACCAAAGAAACATAACCCTAAACCAGCAACAAGTAAATCTGAGTCTCTGTTATGCCTGTGTCTTTAAATGGCTAGGGAATTGGTGCCAGTACATATCTGGAAATGGGGGCAAAAGAAAGAGCTAAAAATAAGAATTTGTTGAAAGTCAAAGAAACATTGCTATGCTCAAAACTCCAACCACACCCTGCCTGGGAAGGGACTAAAGAGAATAGACACGGGGTCTCTGGATTAGGTACACTAGGCACAGTTAAGAGAGTAAATAAAATAGTGAACCAGGAGTAAGTTGGCTGATGCAAACTGGGTGTTGAGATCTTCAGCTTTCTTCTGCTCTGTAACAACCTGATACTGATAATTAGGCCTTTATCCTCCAAGCAGGAGACAGGAAGCATCTTCTCCTGGGAATCTGTAGCATTCAGTAGGGTATATCTGGAGACAGCAACATTGGAGGTTGTCCCCCAAATAAACCACTGAGATAATCCTAAGTGAAACTCAGTGTTGAAAGCTCCCTTAATTTCTCAATACTTCCAACTAGATTTTTAGCTCTCAGGCTCCTTAGAAATGACCAGAAACCAAAGATTACCATACCTCAGAGGAAATGTTGGAGGAAAGCCTCTGACCTTTGAAAGACAGAGACCAAAAGGAAAATCAAAGGCAACGTGCAAGAAAACATAAGCCACAAGAGAGAAGAAAATGTCAACAGATGTTAACATCCTTGGTAGGATCAGAGAAGATATTGCAGCCATGAAACAAGACAATGTATTACAGAAAAAGAAACATTTGGAAAACAATAAAGTGATAAAAACTTTGATAACAGCAGTTAAAAACTCATTAGAAGGGTAGAAATATAAATTGAGAAAAGCTTCTGGAATATGAAGCAAAGACTTAAAAAGATTTTCAAACTAGGAAAGAAAATAAGAGAATCAGTTTCAGAGATTTATCATCTATATAAATGAGAGGAGTTCCAGAAACAGATCGGAGAAAATGAAAGTAAGGAAGTAATCAGTGAAATAACTCAAGGTAGTTTCACACAATTAAAGGAAATAAGATTCCATATTGAAAGGTCCCAGTAATAGACCAGCACAGTGGATGAAAACAAAGCCACACCAAAATACTTTAGAGTGAAACTTTAGAACATTAGGAACAAAGAAGAATCTTCAAGCTTCAGGAGAGGTGAGTGGGTAGGTGAGGGAAATAGATTAAATAACTGGGACAGGGACCCTGGCCAAGTAGCTCAGTTGCTTAGAGTGCCATCCCAATACACCAAGGTTTCAGGTTTGCTCTCCAATAAAGGCACATACAAGAAGTAACCGGTGTATGTATAAATAAGAGAAACAACAAACTGATGTTTCTCTCCCCCTGCCCCCCAGCACTCCCTTCCTCTCTCTCTCTAAAAATCAATACTTTTTTAAAAAATAACAAAAAAAGTGATTTGAGCTTTTTTTTTTTAATTAATTTATTTACGTTTTAAATACATTTGTCTCTGCCTTCCCCCCACCTCTTTCCCTTGCCCCCTCCCACCTTCCCTCCCTCCACTCTTCCCCTTTGGTTTTGTCCATGAGTCCTTGCTATATGTTCCTTGACTTTCCCCTTCCCTTCCCTTTCCCTGCCCCCCCCTTCCCTCTTGTCTCTGTTGATTTCTTTTCCTTTCAGTGTTGCTGGTCATATTTTCCTTGCTTCTTTGCATTGTTGGTTAGGTTCCGCTTATAGGTGAGATCATATGGTATTTGTCTTTCGCCCCCTGGCTTATTTCGCTTAGCATGATGCTCTCCAGTTCCATCCATGCTGTCGCAAAGTTTAGTACTTCTTTTTTTCTTTGATTTGAGCTTTTTGATAGCAACTCAGTAAGCTAGAAAGCAAGGAAGTAAAGTTTTCAAATTGATAAAGATTAATAATTTTCAATCTAACAAGCCACGTACCAAGCCAAACTGTCTATAAAATTTAAAGAAAGGAAAAGATGTTTTAATGTATAAAAGGTCTTAAATAATTATGTCCCATGTATCCATTCTTAGAAAACTACTGAAGGGAGTTTTCCACCAAAACAGGGAAGTAAACCAAGAAATAAGAATACTTAACATAAAGGACAAGGAGAGCTAACACAGGACAGGAGAGGAGTAAAGGAGATGCCCACCTCCTCGCCCCCCCCCCCGCCCCCGCTCCCCCCGTCCTTAGAAACTGTGTAGGGAGAATCCCAGGATGAAATCTATGTATCAATTATAGAAGACAACCAGTCCTGTTTGGAGCAGGTCAGAAAACTCAAAGAAAGGTTTTCTTAGGAAGATGAAGCTGATGGGATAACTGATGAATCTGAACATTGGCATATCTCCAGAGAAAAGTTAGGATCCGTGGATAATTTGGGATTGAATAAGTAGTAAGTACATAGAAGCAATTAACTCCAAGGAACATAAAAAGTTGTACAAGAAAAGTAGTTCTAGTTCACTAATGCTTTAGCTGTGAATAGCCATTGCATAGTGATAATAATGCAATTTCTAACCCAAGTCTGACTCCACAGTCAGAATTCTTAAATTAACTATGTACACTGACCTTAAAACCAGTTTTAATTACCATGTTATCTGCTATGAATCTCCAGTTAAAAATGAAATCAAGACAACTGATATTTGGTGGGAGAAGCCAAGGGACATGTTAACCTAATCATTCCTTGAGATTCTTTGGAATGTCCTCTGGAAGCAAGTCCATTCACCAGAAGGCTGTTCACAGGGGCAGTTCACATTAAATAATGCCCTGGGTTATTATAATGTAAACTGTAAAATAAATATCCTTAAGTCCATACTGTAATAAACAAATGACTTAGTAAATAAATTAAGGATAAGATACAAGTGTAAGACAAATTCCCCATATGGAAGAATTCCAAATAATTTATGTAGATACTACTCAAGGAGATGGAGCATAACTTGTCCAATTAGTTTGGTTATACTTAGCGACTTGCTTCCAAGGAGAGCAGTCTTCATCCTTCATGGGAGGGGAAAGGGAAGTAAAGGTATGGTGGAGAAACATGGAAAACATTACCTTAGCCAGGCTGATCTAGGTTAATAGCAATAAAAAGTCACATTGGTAGCATGTACCCTCAATATGACATGCTGAGAAGGGCTCCTCACTTCTGTCGTTTTCATCCTCAAAACTCATAGACCCAGTCTATCCATGAGAAAAACTGGAATGTTCCATATCTAAGACATTCTAAAAATATCTGCCCAGTACTCCTCAACACTGTAAAGGTCATCAAAACAAGGAAAGCCTGAGAAACTCTCACAGCCCAGAGAAGACTGAGACAGAATGGCAAACTGTAATGTTGGATCCTTTATGGGATCCTGCAAGCAGGAAAGAGACTTTAGGGGAAAAGCTAAGGAAATCTACATACATTATGGAGTTTAGTTACTAAAAATGTATTGATATTAGTTCATTTATTTTGACAAATGTACACGATGAAGTAAGATGTTAGCAATAGGGGACCTAGGTGTAGGGTACATGGAAACTCTGTACTATTTTTGCCACTTTTCTCTAAATCTAAAACTACTCTAAAATAAAAAGTTTATTTATCTATAAAAAAGACCTTTATGGGATTGTAGTTGCAATCAAATGAGTGTATGTACACTATAAAGCACCTAGTCCAATATAGGCAGTTGGCTTATTTGGTTGACTGGTCACCATCAGCAGGATTCACCCTTTATCCTTTCCATCTGTTTTCCATATAAGCCATATGAAACACTAATGTAAGCTTCTCATCTCACCTCCCCACATTTCCCATCCTGCCTTCCAGCTTTAAATCTCCCAGTGGTTTCCTACTGCTCTTAGGATAGCGATAAATGACCTTCCCGTAACCTTCCCCTAATGAGACCCCATGCACAGGCTTTCCATGACCCCATGCACAGCTTGGCCCCTGACTATCTCCCCAGCCTTAGCTCATACAACCCTCTCTCTTGCCCTGCTCCCACATTCCCTTCTGCCACAGGCCCTTTTCACATATCATTTCTGCCTGAAATGTGCCTCCCCACTCATTACGTAGTTAACTTCTACTTATCTTTAGATATCTATTCAAGAACCACCCAGTCGGACTTCTTGCAGAATTATGTTCTCATCCATTGGAGCAATTATCTATTTGTAAGTTTACATTCATATGCATAGTTACTTCACTGCTGGCATCCCCCACCACGTTATAAATTCCATTAGGGAATGGCCAGTTCAGTTACGCTCATCATTGTATGCCTAGTGCCTAGAACGTTGCTCAATACAATCTATGTTTAATAAATATTTGTGGAAAGAAGGAAAGAGACAGAAGGAAAGAATGAAATGCCTCTGTTACAATCCCTTTTGGAAACTTTTTTTTGCCTAGAGACATTGATGTCTTAAATATGAATTTTGAAATGTTAAACTAGTTTCCTGATCTCTCAGTTTCTAACTCTGGTGAATAGCAAAGTTAAGGTAGAGTATTAAAATGGACTAGTTTGAAAATCCTGAGACTTACAGGATGATAACAGTCTTCAGACATGATTTTTGAAGCACCAACATTTACAGTGGTGACATAATGCGGGCAGAGCAGGTGCACAAAGCAGCCATGAAGGGCTCTCATCTCTACTGTGGGGGGCTTCCTAGCAGGGATTCCCAGTTAAGGTCCTTCAGGATTTAAGTGTAACTGTACTTACACTTAACTTACCTGTCATTCTTTCCTTGATTCCAGAAATATTTTTATTATGGGATGAAGGCACAGCCACAAAATCTGTGGACTGTGAAATAGGATTTCAATTATTAAAAAAGGAAGCCTCTAACTTTCTGAGAGACCTTCATTTCTTGTGCTGCTGAAAATAGCTCACTGCTGCTCCTTCTCATTATTTTCTTACTGCCTTTGAATTTGGTAGTTAATAAGGCAACCCTGTAATACATACTTTTTAATTCCTCTACAGGTGCAATTGGTGTGTTTCTGTCAAAATGATTTTCCCCAAATACATCCTCTGGAGGACAAAATGACTAAAGTGTCATTCTTCCCTCTATTGTCATCCAAACCCAGCAACACCTGTGCTTCCTTACGCATTACATAGTCAGGCTGGACCAGAATTTAGGGTTAAGTGGAAAATTCTTGTAGATTGTGTAGACACATTGAAGTCATTAAATGATAACTGAAGAACAGAATTTTTCAAGGTAAGATTTTGTGGCAGGGAGTCTGAAGGGAAAAGTTAGATGAAAAGAATACAGTGTAGCCCTGACCAGGAGGCTCAGTTGGTTGGAGCACCATCCTATACACCAAAAGGTTGCAGGTTGGATCAGAACGCATACTAAAGACAGCAGATTGATGTTTCTCTCTCACCTCTCTCTCTCTTTTTCTCTCTTTCTCTCTTTCCTCTCTCTCTCTCTTTCTATCTCAAATCAATAAATATACCCTCTAGTGACAATTAAAAAGAATCCAGTGTAGGTTTTTGTTTGTGTGGCTTTGCAAACAACAAAATTCTTGCCCACCATTTATTCTTTCTTCAAGGTTCTTTGAGAAATCTGGGGGAGAACCCAGATACAGTTCCTGCCCTCGGAAGTGTCTAGTCTTACAGGAGCATTAGATATGTATGATAATAATAATAATACCAAGTTCTCCAGTGGTAAGTGCTGTGAGAGGGAGCCATCAGGAGGGCCACACATAGAAGTTTCATTTTCTTCTTTCCTTCCACAAGAATTTATTAAACCCCTAAGAGGTCAGACTCTGTGCCGTGGAACTTACAGTCAAATGGAGAGAGACATCAATCAGCAATCATATTAATAATGTACATTGCACACACAAACCTGGGTTCTGTGATGGAAAGTGCATGGTTTTTATGAGGGCCTTTGAGAAATGAGTCTGAAAGGCAGGATGTGGTGGATAGCCTGGCTGAGAGAATAATGATGGCAGGGATTGACATAAGACAGGACGCAGTAGGGGCCTGGTAGACAGGGCAAGATCAAGTCTGAGATGGGCTCTGCAGCTGGCAGAACTTCTTCAGCTTTCTCTCTCCCACCACACATCAATATCCATTCCAGGGGCTCCATTCCAGAGCCTCCTATTGCTAAGGTTCCCTAGACCAGCACCCACACTGTAGGATAAGATTGCCGCTAGATGGTTCTAGCTCAGTTACCTTTGCAGTGGTCCATGAGAAACCCATTTATCTCTGCTAACCAAATAGTTGTAGTAAAAATAGGCCACACAGCTCCATTACCCTGCATCTCCCTGCAGTTCTGTTTCCATTTTAGATCTAGGCAACTCGCCATAGCCCACCAGTTGGCTGCAAAGCAGATATCCAATAGGAAAAATGAGGTGCCCACCTTCTTGCAGGCACCCCAAATCGCTAAAAGTGATTTTTTTTAGTAAGAAGAAGAAGCACATAGCCATGCAGGGAACACAAGGAAAAATCACAGCAATGCCCCCTTAGCCAATGCTCCAGCAACCTGACAGTTTTCCTTCCTAATCAGTCCTTTCCTCTCTTTTCCCAGGCTCCTGCTCCTATAGATATGGGGACAAGGCTAATGGGTTGGGTCACAGGGATGATGTTTAGGGGTAGCAGGTCAGGCTGCACCGCTCTTAAGCCCTGGGAATGTGTGCGTACCGCTACAGTTTGTGTCTCCAGTTTCTGAAAAGCAGGAAGAATTTTACTCGAGACCTCATTGCAGATATTCCCTTGGGTCAAGTCGACATGTTTCTCCTTTGCAGCTTTGTTCATGTAGAAACTTCATGTAAAAATATGCATATATTTATGCCTAAAAATACTTTAACAATGGAAGAATGATATAAGTCTTGGCCCCAGATATCTCAGCTTCCACTCACTGAGAAGTCCATCAAAAAGAGAAACTAGCTTGTGTTCCTGAGTAAGAAATTCACTGCAAGCTCTTTCATCTGTGCAAATGGGTTGATTCTCATCTGTGTGGTTTCTTACTCCAGTGAAAGAATCCCCAGAAACACAAATGTTAGAATCAGGCATTATTTTTTTCTTCCTTACTTCGTATAGAAATAGTGACTCTGTAAAACCTAAAAAGATAACTGGAAATGGAATTTAGTGAGGAAGAAGGGTAAAATCTTTTGCCTGATTGGAAAAGGAGTGGTGTTTTTCTACTTTAAACTCAACTTGAATTAGATAAAGGGATCAAAAGATCACCTGCATAGACATTCTATTCCTTATCCCTGTTCCCTCCCTTCCCCCACCCCCCACCCCCGCCCCCGAGGTTCTGATTGGGTTCTGGGATGCTTCTGAGACTTTTCAGTCAAGGAAGGAGAGGTGGTTGTCATTTCGAGTCCCCACTTCCCTCTGAGGGGCAGGGTGGCAGCGGGGTGGGGGCAGTTCCTGGTTTGCATGTTATAGTCAGTAAACATTTGACAGGATGTTAGAGCAGAGTGTGCTTCCAGGATTCTGCTGTAGCTTTTTTCCTGGAACAAGGAAGCTTGCAGCAGGAACTCACATAGAACAATACACTCAGAATGCTCCTGGCAAGGTGCTAGTCAACCCCCCATGTTCTACACTCCTCAGTGAAATAACCTTAAAAACAAGGTTCCACAAATACCTTCCCAGTATATTTTTGCAAATCTGTCACCTTCTGAACATATTTCTTGACCACAGTATGAATTGCTGAAATTCCCATTTGTATCCCTTTCTTTCCTCAAATTATTTCAGGTCTCAGCCTGGCTGGTAATATTGGGAAGAGTCTAACAGCAAGAAGATTAGCACAATGAAGTTAATTTAAGCCTGTGAGTCAGTTTAGCAGCCTTCTCTTTGCCCCCAACAAATGTTGTCGAGGCAAATATTTTGCTTGCCCAAGGTCAGCATTTACAGCAGTTTCTCATCCTCAGCACTATGGGCATTTGGGCTGGATAATTCCTTGTTATAAGGGCTGGCCTGGGCACTGCAGGGTGTTCAGCAGTATCTCTGGCCTCAATCACTAGAAGACACTAGCTCTCTCTCCTTCAACTGTGACAACCAAAATGTTTCCAGACTTTACCAAATGGTTCCTAGGGGGCAAAATCACACGTGCCTGTTCATCTGGTTAAGAACCAGTTGCTTATAGAGATCATAGAATTTTATCAGAAAAATCCCAGTCTGAGTGTCTTTCAAATCTAAACTTTTCACTGGAAGACTGTGGTTAAGGAAAGACCTGATGCCTCCATCTTATACATTACAGTGGCTAATACCACAGTTTATGTTGAAGATTGTCTCCTGAAGTTCTGCAGCCCTGCTTTTCTGAAAAAAAACCGCAGGTTGCCATGAAATAGTTGCTTCGCAGGGGCTTGCAGAGGAAGGTATAGGCTCCAATCCTTGGGTGTTCCCCAGCACTGACTAGTATAGATTGTGAGTACTTATTAACTTAGAAAGTAATTATTAATGATTGGGAAGCTTATGAATTTTTCAGAATTTTTTTCCTGTTTGGGTGCAGCCACCTGACTTCCTATCAGGAGCCTGAGATCCCTTGCAGCTGTCCTACATCAAAGCCACAGGCTGTCACCCGGGGTGCTATCATGTTGTGTTAAGTCTGGCTGCAGATGTTGACTCCAAATTTTTTAATCAGCCATTTCCAACTCCACTGCACATGCCGAACTGTAGAGAAGGAATACATTAAGCATTGTCTGAAACCAGCAGGGGCCTGTGGCATCAAGATTTGTTATCTCTATGGCAAAGTTTCACAATAAGAAAAGACAGAAGTGTATATTTTGCTACAATGTCAGCAAAATGCATGCAGTAATTAAAAAGAGGTAAAATGCCATCAACAATAATAACAAGATCTCTGTGCCAACAATAATGATAAGATCTCTGTGCAGTCATAACAACTTTGTGAAGGATTTTCATATCTAATAATCTCATTTTCTCTAAACCCTGTACTTTAGATCATTCTCTTATTTTTATCAAATAAAATTAATAGGTAGTTGATCCAATAATCTCTTAATCAAAAAGAGTTGATAATGGTGACCATTATAGGTTGAATGATAAAAGCATAGAGGAAATTATTTTTAAAAAAATTTTAAATGCATAGATCAGCTTAAAATACTGAGGGTTCCCTGTTACATTAAGGATAACATGCTTATTGGTACTTGCTCAATAAATATATATTTAACACCTATTTTGTGTCAGGTGCTAGCTGAGCCATTAACCTGAAAATTATTTGAGTTTCACTTCATGCTAATACCATTTCTTAAAAATGTATTTTTCCACTCTTGCCTTAGCATACAACAAACATCTTGCCAAAAGTCATCATTTTAAGAATCAAACCTGTGTCCAACAATGCTAGCATAAAAAGTGTAGGTTATTAACCTGATACATACACTTGATTTTGCTTTTTAAAAACACAGTCCCCACTGTGAATTTACTTTACTTGTAAAAACAGAAAAGTAAATTTTAAAGGTAGTTCACTGAGATCTCTGGCTAAATTTTTGTTCTTTTTGAGATTTTACAGTAATTTATAAAGGAGGCTATTTGCTATAATCTCTACAAAGTTTATGCTCTGAAGACCCTAAAAATCATCCCCTTTGCTATGAAAATTCAACTTAGGTGCTTTTGCAAATATAAAAGGGCAACATCAGCAAATGAACTACCTAATCTTAGTAACAGTTTCACAAAGGATTAGTCTTGAATCTGAACTGCAAATAAAATTTAAAGAGAGGAGAAATCATCTGTCTTGATGGCGATCTACCTCTCAAGGTGTTTCTTAGCCTGGGCAATTGTAAGGATATTAGAAATAACTTATATTGCGAGGAGATCCTAGGGCTATCTTGATTTGAATCTCTCCAGTACCAGAATTGTGTATTTCAGTCAATACTGCTTTAACTTATTATGGTTAAAATATTGTTTATTTGCAGGTTTCTCTCTCAGAAAAGACTAGGTCTTCCATTTCCCTCCTCTAAGCCACAGACATCTTTGCCTTTCACAATGCAAATTTAATGTTACAATATGTTCACTGGTGTTAAGTTGAATCGATGTAGAGTTGTCCACTCAGATCAGGTAAAATAGAAAATAGAGCAATTTTCATATACTGAAGGTAGACTTTATATTATAAGCGCTCTAACCAGAATCCATAGTAGTTTTCTGTGGCAGAGACAGTAACTCTCACGTGACATTTTATGTGTTCTCTTACATTTTCTAGCTTCCCTTACAGTTAGGTTAGGGCCATATGATTGGTTCCAGCAAACAAGCTGTGCGTTCTCCATGCTTTATGTTCTCCAGTCATGGTGAACCTGAAAGCCACATATTGAGATGGCAGAGTCCCACATGGTGGTGCTTCCATCTTCCCAAGTCCCTGAGTGACTATGAAACACCGTCCCTCATAATTATTGGACATGTAGGATAAACAAGAAATAAACCATTGTTGTCTGAAGACACTGAGATTTCAGGTTTAATTTGTTACCATGGAATAAATTAACCAATCCCGATAAGTTTGGCCCCATTTTAAGTACTTTTTCAATATTTAGTTATATTTTTAGTATTACACATGGTTATCCTTGCTTATAATGACATGGGAGTATTGGCCCCAACTTCATCGAAAATACAAAATCTCACACTTCTGAACCGCCCCCAGCCACTTGTAACTTGGTGAATGTGGCAAGAGCAGCAGTCATTGATATATTCCCACAAATAAATTGAGAGCTGTTACATGTGTTATAATAGATGACATCCTGACGCCTTTGCTCATCTGTAGCACATGATAAGCATATTGCAGGCAGGAAGAATTTTATAAATGCTGACAATGTAATTTGGGGTATGTTTTGTCATTTTTATTTTCCCATCTGTTGGAAAATTTGGGGCTTTGTTCTTTTTAATACAAGCTCTTCCTCTTGCCCATAGACACTTTCAAAATACCCAATAAAAATATATCTACTTGGTTATGGATTTCATACCAGTTTTTAACTGTTCCTTTGACAGGTCTTACCCAAGGTGAAACACACCCTTTATAAATATTTTTGGCTTTGAACAATGGTATCACCAATGTAGACACACTTTGCAGGGCAAGAAAAATGAGATAAATATGGATTTTCATGATGTATGTGGGTAGACTTTTGAATAGACCTAATTTCTACCAGCTACTTGTGTAATGATCAGCCTAGGACTAGAAATTAAGCATGTCTCATATTTGTGACATGTTGCTCAAAGGAAACAAGAGGTGCATGTGACAGTTCTCACCTACCCTGGAAATTATATTATTTTGCCTCGATTTTAATAGACATATGCAGCTCTACAATTTAGAGTTCTGCATGTTTCCTGCTGCTTGAGACCTGTGTTATACACACACACACCCACCTGCATGCACATGTACGTTCACTAAACCATTACTGTACAAGCTAAGTTACTTGGTTTCATTTTGATCTTGTGAGTAACTTTTATACTGTCTTATAGATATTTGAAAATAAATTTCACTTCCTCTTAAAGAGCAAGCATTTTTAGCAAAAGTATTCAATTTTATTAGTGTATAGAGGTATTTTAGACATCGTTGGATGTTCTCTGGACTTCCCATTAGGCGCATTATTTTTGCCAGTTCACATTGCTTTTCACTGCAACTTGAGGCTGTTGTGATATCAACATTATTCAATAGCACAAAAAGACATTTTATTTCTGATAATATTCATGTCAAAATCAGCTGCCTGAGCAGAATTTCAGAAATTAGTAATAACTAAATCCAAAATCAATGACAATAAAAATAATAATTTACATTTGTTCAACACTTCAATAATTTTGAAAAATAACCCTTCTTTTCTGTTTTTGAAAGAATTCTTAGAATGATCCCGACTGTATGTTGTGGTGGTGAGATAGTTAAAAGCATTACTTTGGGCTCAGAACTGAATTCAAATCTCAGCCCTACTGCTTCTTTATGATGTTACTTTATTCCCCCTGAGCCTTAGTTTCCTCATCTGTAAAGTGGTATTGATTTTAATAGTAATACCTAGCTCAAGGATTAAGCACTTGGTGTGATGTTAGGTCGTAGTACTCAATAGTCAATATATGTCAGCCCTTACAGAGAAGGCACATTCTGTGTTTATCCTGCTCTCACAGCTCATAATGCAATGCCTGGTACAAAGCAAGTCTTTAATGAATATTTTTTAAATGTTGAGTTGAATATTAATACTTCCAGTATCCAAATGAGGAAACTGAGCCTCCTGGAGTTTAATTGGTTTGCATCTCTGGTATTCACACCACTTTAATCAGTTTTTTCTCTATTCCCTCTGTACTCAATTTTTTCCTGTACATTCAACAAGGATTTTTTAAATGTAAACCATTTGCATTCAGATTTCTATTTAGGCCATTAACTGAACACCTATTAAGAGTCAGACACCACACTAAGTGATTGGACAAACTTACCTTATTAATTCATCAAAACAGCCCTACCAAGCAGATACCATTAATTCCATCTTGAGTTTAATTCTGCATATGTCCTTTCTCACCTGCCATGCACAAGGTCCCTGTCCTCCAGGCATTCATGGTCTTACAGAGAACATGTCCTGGAGCAACTAATACAAATGGGAGTGATTAAAAAAAAAAAAGGAGGTTCAGATGTTATGGGGACCTAGAGAATGTGGCCTTGGCTGGGGCCAAGAAGGCTCCCAAGGGAGCAAATATAGAGGCTGAAGTTGGGTTAATGAGTGTTAGCCAGATGACAATGGTAGAGTGGTGCAATCAGCCTGGGGCCACTACAGGATTAGTCCTGTTTGAGAACCTAGAAGTAGAGAATGGCCGAGCCTGGAGGGCAAGACAGAGTAGCGAGAGATAAGGCTGGAAAGCTGTGCAGGGGCTGAGACTGGGACTCCTGCTGCTGAGGAAAATAGAAAATTATTAAAGGGTCTTAAGCAGGAGAGTAACATGAGCAAGTGCACATTCCAAAAAAAAGGGCAGAGTGCAGTGCTGAACATAGATTCGAGATCCTTGCTCTGAAAGTGTGGTTCGCAGCATCAGCATCACTTAGGGACTTGTTAAAGGGCAAATTCTTGAGTCTTACTCCAAACCTACAGAGTGAAAGCTGTCCTGGGCTGAGGTCCGTGATTCTGTGTTTTAACACAGATGTCCTTTCTCACCTGCCATGCACAAGGTTCCCTGTCCTCCAGGCATTCATGGTCTTACAGAGAACATGTCCTGGAGCAACTACTACAAATGGGAGTGATTAAAAAAAAGGAGATTCAGATGTTATGGGGACCTAGAGAATGTGGCCTTGGCCACATGTTCTCTGTGTTCTCTGGTTGCCTCTTATGTGCACTATAGTTTGAGAACCACTAGTTTTTGGTAGAGGTTCTCATGCTTCACTGCACATTGAAATCACCTGGAGAGTTTTAAAAAATACTGATGCCTGTGCCTCAACTGATTTAGTAGGTCTGGGTGCAGCTGGGATATGGGGAGTTGCTGTTCATTTCCCCCAGGTGATTCTAATGCCTAGCAAGTGTTAAGAACTGCTGTATCAGAGAGGATGTCTGTAAACAGGTCAGTGGTCCAGGATAGAGACCACGGCAGTCTGGTTTAGGGAAGTGGATTAACAGAATAGATGGATTCAAAAGATATTTAGGAGGCTGCTTCACAGTTGCCAGGGGATAAAGCAACCTAGTCCTCAGCATCGTCTCTTCACGTAACTACTTGCTGCTTCCATACCCTGGGCTTCAGTTGCCCCACTCCCACTCAGAATGGTAATGCCCACTCTCTGAATGGCTTCAGTTCCCTGTGTCCCCAAGATAGTGCAGGTGAATTGGGCCATCTCCCAACCCCAAATGTGAAGATCATTAAGATGGCCAATAAAAAACACAGTTGTGTCTTTTATGCGGGATAAAATCCATGGACTCTTGCCTCAACAGCGCTGCACTATAGCCTTGACTGTGTGGACCTGCTACATGCTTTATGAGTATCGCCTTCTTTTATTCTCATAACAAGCCTCTGCTCTTGGCATTGTTACTATTAGGACTCCCACTTGCAGATGAGGCCACAGACAGAGAGAGAGAGTTCAGTATATTGTCCAGTGTCACAGATCTGGTAAGTGGCAGAGCAAAAATTTGAGCCCAGATCTGACTGTTTCCAGTTCCTGGGTCCCTGACCACTATGCCCTACAGCTATTATGACAGAGAAGGGAAATCTAAGACATGTGACACATAGGAGGCTTTCAGGGGTGTCCAACCTTTTGGCATCTTCTGGGCCACATTGAAGAAGAGTTGTCCTGGGCCACACATTAAATGCATTGTAACACGTAACCACAAAAAAAATCTCATGTTTCAAGGAAATTTAGAATTGTGTGTTGGTCCGCAATCACAGACATCCTGGGCTACATGCAGCCTGCGGACCACAGTTGGACACCACTGGTAGATATTAGACTGGCTAGCAATGCCTTTAAAAGCTACTTGATATAGCACTAAAATAATCAAGGAGGGCTTCCCTGAAGGAAGTGGGTCTCGAACCAGATCCTGAATCGTATGTCAGATTTGAAATGGTGGAAAGGAGAGAGGAGGTCACTCCAGAACTGGGGTGGGAGGGGGAAAAGATTGGTTGGGCACTGCAGGATCATAAAGGAATGGATTGGTTTTCTGTTTGGGGTAATTTTTATGTATTTATTTGCTTCTTACTCAAGAGAATTACTGCCTCTGGTGCTCTTGTGTTATATTTACTGCATAGCCAGAAGCCAGCAAAGACATAAAATGGGTGACTCAGATGCAGAGGATGTTCTTAGTGGCTGGCACTCTCTGGAAGCTAAAGCCTGCATTTTGCAATCAAAGAGAAGTATCTCCTTTAGAATGGAAACTTTGACCTACTCAAGGTCTTCTCTTGGTGAGGAATTAAGACATGATAAGGAAAGGCACAAATGGTCTTATTTTAACTTATCCACAAATGAGGTGGTATCTCCTTGGGGGATTTTTATAAAAATGGAAGGTAATTGAGTATGAATAGGACACCAAACTCCACATTTTTACTACAAATAACCCTGGAGCAGAGTCCTGGTAGAGACTCAGATGGGAGGCGAGGCTGCAGGTTTAATCTGATTCACTCCAGTAATAATAATAGAAGTCATAATAAACCCACAATGTGTTGAGCCCCTACAGTGTAAAAGTGTTTATTATTACCACCATTGCAATAGTCCTCTGATGGTTTTATTTTAGAGCTCCAGATACAATTGCTCAGAATGGCTGAGTAGCCCGGCACTGGTCACACTGTGAGAATGTGAAAGAGTAGGTTTGATTTCAAGGATTTCTGATTCTAAAATCCATGCTTTTTGTTCTAAGGGTTGAAGGTTTGTTTCTTACTTTAAAGTAGGGGAAACTGTTCTGCCACTTTAAGTGTTATTAAGATCCAAATTTGCATTAGGCATGCAGGCTGCAGAATGCCAAGTGCTAAAGGCTGCTAAGATTTACTGACACTAACTGCCCTCGGTAAGTGTCATACATATACCATCTCATTAAACCTCTTACCGATACCACAAGGTAACTATTACCATTATTATAGAAATATAATAACTTTTAGAAATCTAAATAACTTATAGAAATCTAAACTTTTAGAGTTATGGGAGTTGAAAAAAGTTAAAAAGCTGAGACTCAGACAGATCTGATAACTTCCTCAGCATCCCTCAGTCTTTCAAGTGGAAAGGCAAGGATTTGAACCTGGAGAATAGAGAGGGGACACCTGCCCACCACATCTACAACCTTCACATTGGAGATGGACAAAGGGGAGACAGATGGTAAGAGAGGGAAGGAAAGGGGTTTGGAGGTGGCAGCCATGCACTGAACGGAATAATGCAGCCACAGTCCAAACCTCACCACGTCCTCAAAACAGAAGTTTGGGTAGCCACATCGTCATGCTGGGGCCTGACACTGTCCTGGCTGTACCTTTCCAGACTTCATCACACCAGGAGAGCAGCATCCTGTCTCTGAAGGAAGATAAAAAAAGGTGGGGCTGTGGGGAAAAGGAAGGCCATGCCAACTGATAGGAGTGCTTACTGGGAGGTGCCTCCACCCCACTCCACAGTAGTTCTTGGCAGCCTCCTTCTCAGACACCGATCCAAGGGACCTGAGAGGCCAGGCTGAGAATGGAAAAGAAACAAGGAGAACAGATTGAGCTAAATCCAGGTCAGCAGGTGGCTTGCACTGCAGCTGCTTACAGCACACCTGCCTCAGTCCCCAAAGCCCAGAATTAAGGATGCTTTATCAGGATTGAGACTGCTTATAGGCCTGCAAAGTTGTTGTTGTTTTTTTCCAATTTCTGCAGAGAATGGCACTTTCAATGACACAGCCACTAAGCTGCAAGACAGCACACTAAAAGTTAGCAGGTTAGGAATTTGGTTCTAGCTCTCACTGATGACTGTGTGACTGCAGGCAGGTCACGTTTCCCCTTTGGGTCACAGTTAATTATCTCAGTACTTCAGTTGGTCAGACAATCACCAGAGCCTGCTGTGTATGTGGCGCCAGGCTAGGTTCCAGGATTGCAGAAGTGAGCAAAGTTGCACCCATCGCTGCCCCTGAAGAACTGATAGCTGGTAGGTAAATGTCAATAATCACAGGAATACATGTAAAATTACAGTTATGACAAATGCTAATAAAGGAGAGGTGCATAGTGCCTGGAGAGCATGTGACACGAGAAACTCACCAAGTTTGGGGGAGTCAAAGAGGAGTGTGCTGCAAAGGTGAGGGATGAAGGACAAGAAGCAATTATGAATCCAGGAGGACACAAGAGAAAGTGCTACTGGCATGAGGAACAGCATATGCAGAGAGCTGGAAGCAGGACGAAGCCCTTCCAAAGCCTCAGTGAGGGACCCAGTGGAGCGTCCTGAAACCCCTTTGGATGCCCGTAGGTATCAGAGCGCAGCAGAGCATGCACCCCAGCCTGAGGTCACTACATCATCTCTAAAGCTCCTTCCAGACACAATTCTGGATCATTTTCATTTTAGTCCTTATGCTGAAATGAGTCTATTTGCTCTGAGGCCATGAATTACAGGCTTTTCCAGAAACCAGAACAATTATTCAAATAATGCATAAAGTAATCTGCCTATTTGTGTTTAAATTGTCTACATATTTGAATCACATCTCCTCTTTGCTAAATCTAAGGATGCCTTGCAGCTGTAAAATGATGACTTCGGAAGAGTCCAGAACTGGTCTCACCTCCATATCACTATAACAGGTGAGCACCAGAGAATTCAGGCATCCCTAAGGCAAGCTAGGGCTCAAGGACATCCCCCTGCTACACTGTCAAGGTCAGTCCTCTGGGGACTGAGGTTAATGAGGAGGCTCTAAGCCTAGGTCTGCTGATAAATTCTCTATCACCCTAGAGGTATTTTAGACAGGGTTTTCACATGTGGCTGCCTTTTTATTGAGATATAGATTCATTTTCATAGTAGGGCTGCTTCCTCCCTCCTTCCCCTCCACAAAATTTCTGTCCATGAACACAAGAAAAGTGAAGTACACAAGTTAATTGCGTAGATGAGCATATGCCCAAATATGTTGTTGGGGTGCTCAAATACATTGCACACTGGGCAGATAAGTTTGGGAAACATAGGGTCACACAAGACTGCCTTGGTGTCAGCTTTCTCACTAATGTGTCTTGTGGCTCTCCAGAAAGAGAGAGTGAGCAGACTTTATCTGGCCATAGAAAACTTTTCCACCAAGCAGCTACAGGACTAATACTCCCCAGAATATAACTTTGAGAAATGCTCATCTAGACCCCTCTGACAATCCTGGAACATAGTAGCTTAGGATTTGTCATTTCTCAGATGAAAGGATTGTGAGAAAAAGGTCCTGACTTTGGCCCAAGATCCTCCGGCTAAGGCCAGAACACAGGCACCTCATGTCCACTCCAGAGCTTTCCGGTTCCTGTGTCTGGTTTCTTTCATAAATCACAAAGGGTGGGGAGGGAAATTAACATCTGATGAGTGCCCACCCTAAAACAGAGATAATTTTATAAGCTATTTGTTAAGCTATAGGACCTATGTGCCAACACCATGCTAGGTCCTTCACACACTTATCATCTCACTTAATTCTCCTAAAAACATGGTGAGGTAGGTGTCTTATACAAGTTTTACAGACGGTGAAACTGAGGCTTAAAAAGGTTTAGTAACTTGTTGGATTACTTTAAGTAAGGAAATTGTAAAGCCAAAATTAGACCCAAGTCTGCTGATTTTTCCTAGAAGCATGCCACGCATTGTCTCATTCAATCCTCTTAATAGCCATGCAAGATAAAAATGATTCCCAGTTTGCAATTGAAGAAACTGAGGCTCAGAGAGGTTAAGAGACTTGACAAGGTCATACAACCAGGGACTTGAAATAGCTAGGCACAAACTCCCCTCCGCCAGATTCCCAGCCATGTGTCCTCCACCACATGGTGTCCCTGCAGGTGCAAATTAGCCCAATAGCCCCACTGGTCTGAGTTTATGTCTTTACATGGACTGAAGGGGCACAGCCAGGAGCTGGAGAAATTCCCAAGCCTCAGGATGGAGTTGAACTGATGGCTTAGAAAGCATTAGATGATACCTGTCTGAACTTAGGCAGCGCTGAACTCAGTTCTCCTAGACTTTGAAAGAAAAGCCCAGGGACAGAGTTCCCTCCATTTGGCTGGCAAATCAAAACAACCACACTGCCTCTGCTTGACCTCTGCTAGTAGGAAGATTATTTGTCTAATTAGGTAAAGAGCCTTAATGCACATGTCCATATTTTAACACTAATGAGCTGTCAATGGGAAATTTTGCCCTTGGCCTGGTTTGCCAGCTGATCTTCCCTTGCTTCAGTGGAAAAGACCAGTGTGGTAAACACAATCTCATTTCCATGGAAGCTCATTCCCTGGCCTTTTCTTTCCAGCACTTGAAAAGGTAATTACTTGATTTCTCTTCATATTTTTGGATTTCATGCAGTGGGGCTGTCAAGCTCCTCATCTGAGGATGTCCTTCTCTATCATGCCAGACTATTTTAAGGAACTTCAGTTGCATTTCCGTTTTCATCTTCCCTTCAGGTCATTAGCCAAAAGGCAACAGTGTCCACCTTCCACTCATTCCAGCTAATTAAAGTCTAATGGAGCAAAGGGACTTGACCCTGGAGAAAGTGAAAGACACTGAAAAGCAAGGGAAATGTGTTGAGAAATGGGAGCCCCGGATCTCCTCCCCTTCCAATGCAGACTATCCAATGAAGACCACACATCCACATCAGGGAGGGGACACTGTCCCGTCTGGCACATTCTCCTCTGAATCTTTGATGCCCTATAATGGCCCATGTCAGAAATACAGCCAGAATGGGCTGCCCTAATAATACCAAGGACAGCCACCATTTCCTGAGGATTTCCTGCATGCCAAGCACTGGGATGAGCCCTTTATATCTGTTGTCTCAGTGGATTCTCATGACGGCTGTAGGAAGAGTTATTATTGTGGTCATTCAGATGAAGCACAGAGAGATTAAGTAACTGCCCAAGGTCACACAGCTACTAGGTGGCAGAGACAGGATAAGGGCATCCCCATTGCTAACATTTCTTGAGGGCAGGGAAACTCTTTTACAGCTTCCCAGAAACCAAAAGAAATTAGCCAGTCATAACAGGTGACCAAGGGTAGATAATTTCTCTGCCCTGCCTCCCAGTGGAATTTATATATTCTGTGTGTGAAATCAACCCATGTGTGTAAGGAACAAAGTGAGGGTACTGGGTTAGTTAACTGTCAGGACCAATTAGAAAACCAAATGGGACATTTAAGAAGGAAGCCAGCATAGCACAGAGCAAAAGAGTTCCAGTTTGAGGAGGGCAGAGCCAATTTCAAATAGCTTGTACCGCTTTCCCAGCTGTGGGACCTGGGGCAGGTTCCTGAACCTGACTGAGACTTAGGTTCCTCCTCTGTAAAATGGGGTAATAATGACACCTACCTTGTAAAGTTTGTGGAATTTCCCACACTGCTCTGTGGAATATTTGCTTTCAGTGACATAAGTATGTAAAAGACAAAGCTAAATGCAGTTAAATAGTCTTATTTACTCTAGAATTTCTCAGACTCTTTATTATGCTGACATATATTATACATTTTCAAAAAGAAGCAGCATTTTCTGACCCCAGAGTTCTCTTCTTGGGAAAATGAACATTAACATCTGTCTCTTGGAAACCTTTAGAAAAGACTGATATATAGGTCTTGGGGTACCTGGGCTTGGTATAGGCATCAATAAATACTAATCCCATCTCTTTTGTGCCCAAATTTTTCAATTACCATACTTGTTCTTGCTGGATTTAAGCTTTATGGAGGCAGAGTCTGGGCCTGCCTTGTTCTTTTCTGTAGCCCGGTGTCTTGGCATATAAAGACATTCCACAGAAATCTGATGAATGAATGAGTTAATGAGTGAACCAATTAATTAATTAATGACATTTAATGTAGTCTTAGCCTGCTTGTTTTCATTGCCATCATACTCTGCTGTTTCTAGTTGCATTTTATGGGGCCAGTGGGAGAACTCAGATGCTTCTGCAAAACTTAGTAACGGGGATGGTTCTACTGCACTGTTTTCCCTTTTCAGTTTTAACCTCGGTGAGCACCATGTCTTTGGACAGAAGTCTCAACTTTGACCCCTAACCAAATCACTTTGCTTCTTCTCAATGAAATGGTCAGATGTTTCCTTTGTATATGTATTTTGGACAAGACATTTTGGAGTGTTCCCAGTGGGCTTGCACCTGGATCCAAAGAAGTGTTGGGCTTCCAAAAGAATCAAATAAAAACAGGTCATTAGAGCTTAAAAACAACGTTGGGGATACCATCTTTCCCACATGTACCTAATGACAAGCAGTGATCAACAGACCATTGGTCAGTAATGTGACTTTTATCAGGTGGTTCTCTTTATTTAGAACAGAATTTCCAACTCTGGTTCTCTGGACATTATGCAAAAAATAGAACATTTAAATTGAAGTTAAAAAATAGCTGATTTGGTCAAAGTCAAACAAATATCTTTACTGCAGACTTTTCAGGGACTTTATACATTTCAACACAGAATTTTCCCAAATAAATTTGACCATTTCTCTAAAGCCTTCCTGGAAACCTTTCTTCTGAAATATTCAGTAAGATTGATGTTCAGCAGAACATCCTTTGGGAAATGCTACCATAGAGCATATGGCCAAAAGTTTCAGTCCTTATGGTCTAGGAAATAGTCCTTCTCCTCAAAATGATGAGAGGGAGAAGATAGGGCAACTCTTGAATTGAACAGGGTGATAAAAAAGACACAGCATAAAGCCAGATGGATTTCTATGTATTTTGTAAAACAAAAGGAAGATAACTAGTCCTGATGCTTTAAAAGTAGGACCATACATTTTCTTGTCTTCTTATTTACATCTTAATACAAATTCTCTTCTATGCCATTTTATAGCAAATATGAGATTCTTTCTTTTTTTAGCATGAAACTGGGTTCTCATTTTTAAATTTCTGAATAAAAATTTCATCCTTTTCAAATTTATGAATAAAAGTGGCTTTTAAAAGAAAGGGACTTAGAAAACTCACAGCCTCCTTATACTACTTTTTGCTGTGCTTTGATATATACAAAAAGAGGAATAAAGCTCATCCTGTTTGGATGTTATTCTTCCCTAATTATTAACCTTTACCGTGATTAAAATTAATCATAAGTTACTGCACACAGAAAACTCAGTTACAGTTTGAAGGGTAAAACTAGGCTTGCTTGGAAACAAAGAGAGCACTTTAATTTATAGGCCAGGGATCAGCAGCTATAGCCCACCACCTGCTATTGTACATAAAATGTTACTGGAACACAGCATTGCTCGTTTATTTACATATTGTCAATGGCTGTTTTCACAACTTCATTAGAAGAGTTGAGTTATTGCAACAGAGATCTATCTTATGGCCCTAAAAACCTACAATATTAGTTACATCGTTGCCAATCTCTTTCATAGATTCATAGGAAGATGGAGATTACACAACCCCCCACTTCATTCTGTTGATGGGAAAGCCAAACCCAGAGATGTTAGGGAATTATCTGGATTTATTTATGCTGGGGTACTCTGATCCTGGTATCCTAATAGCTCTAACAATCATGGGAGACAGCTGAGAGGTAGTGGCCTTCAGGAGTGCTGGTTGATAAAGCTCAGTGAGAATGAAAGCAATGACTGATTAACTTTCCATGGTCCAGTGGTAACTTTCCAGGACAGCAGCAGAGTTCCTGCCATGTAGGCACTATGGATACACACTCTGTTCCATACATTATTAATTGCATTACCATTTCCTTCCTTGTATGTCTGCCATGTAAGCAGTTTCTTCATTGGATCAAAACAGGGCGCTGCATGCGGCCTCATTAGAAACACTGCTGCCTGGCAGTTTAGGAGTGATTCTAGTACAGGCTCATTCAGCATCTTTCTTAGCAACTGCCAGCCACTTCACACTCTGCCTAAAATAATGTAACCTGGGATTTCATTCAAACTAGATTTGTGTATTACAACAATCTTTACTTACACTAAAATGTGCCCATGTTGGACAGAGTGGGGGCATAAACTGGAAAGTTGTGAGTTTACTAGATTTTGTTACTCAGGCTGAAAGTCTCCATGTTTGTGCTTTCGTGCAGCTGGACAATCCGGATGAGCAGGCAGCACAGATCCGACGGGAGCTGGACGGACGACTCCAAATGGCAGACCAAATAGCCAGGGTAAGGACACTGGGGACATTTGCTAGGGAACGAGGCCAAAGTCCTACACAAGAAGACACAGATTATTAAGGGCCATCAAAAGATAAAACTGAGAAGCAGAGCGGAGGAAAGATGAGGACAATCTCTCTGATTGGGCCTCTGTCCTCTTTTTTTCAGGGCAACTCTCCCAGAGACAGTACATGTATTTACCATACTCCATCATTACCCAGACTCTAGCCTCACCTTTCTCCTGAGTCCCAGATTGATATTTCCAACTGTCTATTGAGCATTTCAACTTGGAAAGTCCCCTGGCATTTCAAGCGGAACGTGTTGAAAATCTGACACCACATATATATACCTACATTTTCTCCTCCTCACTATTCTCCATCTAGTTACTATGGATGAAACCTCCCAGTCATTCTCAACTCCTCCTTCCTCCTCACAATACTCCACACTCAACCAACCATCCAATTCATGGATTCCACCTCCTAAATGTGGCTCAGATCCTTCACTGCTTTCCAGCACTGCTGCTAGTACTTTGATTCATACCCTCATCCTGTACTCCTGAATCTTACAATAGCCTCCTAATGAGTATCCTTCGTTCCAGTCCCCCCCCACTCCTGTCCTCTATTATTCGCAGAGTTGCCATTCCACAATTTTTATATGAACATTTCAAAACAGAACCTCAAGATATGCAATAGAATTCCCCATTTTCCCCCAAACAAAATCTAACTTTTTTAGAATGCTATCCAATGCTCTTAATCTGTAGACCATGTCTTTTCTTATTAACATTGCCTCCCACAACTTTCCCACCAGAACTCCCCATTTCAGCTACAGAAAATGTCTCCCTCTGAATATTCCAGGCCCTTTCTGGTCTCATTGCCTTTGTACCCCTGGTGTGTGAACCTGGAATGGCTTTTCTTCTCTCCTCCGACTCAGCCTTCAATTTAAAACCCATTTTCTAAGAGCTTAGCCATTAGCCCTCCCCACTTTTCTGCTTTTTCCATACCACATGTCAACCTTTATTATAAATTTCATTGAATGGTGATGATTTGTTTACATGTCTGAGTCTCCCACTAGATCAGACTTCTGTCTCTGCCATTTGTATTATTATTAACAATAGTAATTCTAGCAGTATATAGCGATTGCTGACGCTGTGTCATGCATACTAAATGCCTTACAGGTACTGTCTCATTCAGTCCTCAATGCTAGCCTATAAGGATATTTCAGGCTGGGAAATCCAGACTGAGGAACTGTTAAGAGGTTACACTGGACCTTTAACTCAAGTTGGTCTAAATATCAGAGCTGGTACAAGGGTTGAGGCACTCACCTCAGGTGCAAATTTAAAAATGAGGGGCCAAATGCCTTAATAAAAATATGCAATATTTTAAAATCATAATTAATACAGAAAACATCTATGAAAAACAAAATACCAAAATTTCAAATAAGCGATCTTACTGGCTTCTACAGTACTCACAGACCATGTGTATATGTGAGGGTAGGGGCTGTGGGAGATGGTGGGAAGGTTGGGCAGATAGTAGAGCTTGGCATTCAAATTTTCTCTTTGTGGAAAAAAGTGTCTCAGGACTTGGAAATGCAGAAAGGAATTCTACTGGAGGAGAAACCAAAGAGATTCCAAGAAGCATATAAATCCTCATTTATACTCAAACTGTGTTATTGAAAGGTTTTGTATCTTGTTTTTGGACACCTTCAAAGTTTATAACAGAGTCAGTCTGGTGGTTAAAGATAGTATGCAGTTATGAAATTGGTGAAAGTTAGTGTAAAAGGTTCTTATGTTTGAAAATCCTGCTTAACGTGGGAATAAACATCAATAAGCCTTTAGAATTTACTTTGCAAACTTAGTCTCCTCAGCAAACTATCCAGAAAATGAAGGTCATTTGGTCCATACACTGCCTTTATATCTTATATCCCCAATTAAGTATTCATTCCATTTAAAGAAAATAACACACAAAAACAAGATCCTAACACCTTTATTTTAGTTTGCTTTGAGACTTAACATGATAATTTCAGAAAGTAGTGTAGGCTAATTTTAATTTTTAAAAGGTCATGAGTGAACAACAGTTATAAAGTGAGCCAAGTTGCTCATCTCTGAATAGTAGATTAAAGAACTCTCTCAAGCCTTGCCTGGTGTGGCTCAGTGAGTTGAGGGCCAGCCTGCAAACCAAAGGGTTGCCAATTCGATTGCCAGTCAGGGCACATGCCTGGTGTGTGGACCAGGTCCCCGGTTGAGGACACGGAAGAGGCAACCACACATTGATGTTTCTCTTCCTCTCTTTCCCCCTCACTTCCCCTCTCTCTACAAATAAATAAATAAAATCTTTAAAAAAAAAAAAAAAACAACTCTCTCTCCAGCCCGCACCACCAGATACTCTGATACCAAGTAGGATATTATTAATAACTTAGAACTAGACTTTCTTAGATAATGAAGTAGGTAGTTAAAGTGAATTTTGGTCATTATTTACAGAGAGTAGAGAATAATTTCAAAGAAGATGGAAGGTCCTCCAAACAGGGTATAGAGGATTTTTATGACAGAGTCTACCAGCTATTACCTTCTGTTCTCCTCTAAACTGTCTTCTACAGTCAGTGCTCTTCATGCCATTGGCCCCTTGCCACAATTAGTTGATCCTGGAAGTGAACTCTTCATCTAAGAGGGACCAATCACATTTCTCAGCCTGCCCTGACCATGGCGATTTGTCCAGAAATGGATGCCTGATGCAACTAAACCAATGAATCCTTTCCCTGGGACCTATGGACTGCACGCCAACAAGGCTGTGACTTTTAGTGGCAGAAAGATATCTGAAGCCATTTTAATTCTTCCATGCAGGGAAAAGAAGAGGGAAAAAAATGGCACCAACATATAGAGAAAACCCAAGACAGGGAATATACTGAAATACTCAGTATGTTCAAGCTTATTCTAGAGACTCAGCCATGGAACTGCTTTTCCCTCTGTTTACTTGGTTTCCAAGAAAAATAAGTTCCCTTTTTGCTTAAAACTAGCCTGGCTAATACTGAGGAAAATTGAGAAATAACTCATTCATATACTAAAAATTAAATAAAACATCAAGATCTCAGATAGTGGTTAATTCACAAAGAGATGTGAAACCAAAGGACCTCTGCTTCTCTTCTTTTAGCATGCTTGATTTTTCTATTTCCGGCATCACAGTGAATGTTAGTGAGGGTGTGCAATTCAACCCATATGGCTGAACATCAGCTCCTATAAATATCAAAACCAGAAATTCCTGGATATAGATGTCATCCATACATAATTCACTCTGTTCTCTGAATTAAAAGATGAGTAGAGAATTTTGTTTGAAAGTTAGAGGCACCAACTCAAGGAAGCTTATGTAACAGAGGGGATTAATTCTAGGGACCAAAGAGTGTCTCACAAAGCGTGTGGGCATGATGCAGCCAAAATCCAAGAAGGAACTGGAACCAGGGGCCACTAAGTGGTCAGGACTACCCTCATCTCTTAACTCTGTGTGTCCCATTCATTATTCCTTTATTCTCTGCAAACCAGCTTTCTGGGATTCTCAGATGGGAAACATGGCTGCCATATAGCTCTGCATGTTTCCAGCATGGCCAAACAGGGATTCACTTAGCCAATCAACCTCGCTCTCAAATCTTTTTCTCTATTTCCCCTTTCTTCTTTTCTTACTGCCAACCTTCAAATTCACAATTTCAAGAGTCAGGCCTCTGACTGTCCTGACTTTGTTCAAGGGCCAACCCCTGGAGCAACTAATTAACCCACTGTGAAAAGGGAGTAAGGGCCTCACTGAATCGCAGATGCCAGAAATACACCAGTGGAGGTGTGAGTGATACCTGAGAGGTCAGGCTGTGGGTGGAGTGGTCATTAGGAATTTGGAGAAATCCCAAGACATGCCCAAAATTATTAACTATCACTTATGTGGTATTTACTATGTGCCAGACTCTCTTCTAAGCATTTTATATTTGATAGCCTATCTAACCCTCAAATAACCTTATGAAAAGGATGTTATCATTATTCCCATCTCAGAGGAAGCTGAAGCAGAAGTATCACAGGATGTGGCCAAGGTCACCCAATGACCAGAATCTTTAGTCCTAACCAGGAGGAATACAGTACCATACAAAATGCCTTCCCGAATATAGGCCCTCATTTCCCTCACCACTCCAATCCATGGCTCCAACATGCTCTTCACCGAGGTCTTCACCTTATCTCATCCTGACCTCTCTTTGCTAATCAGTCCTTTATTAAATGTGTAGAGCTGTGCAATTTCCACCTACACTTGAGAGTTCCTTTAGACTTGTGATAAACAATCCTGGGAATTACAGTAATTCTCCCCACTTTGGGCACATCAGAGAGTTTAAGTGATGTGCCCAATTTCACTCAGCTAGTAAGCAGGAAGCTATGTGCTCTAATTCCAAGTTTCATGCTCTTCCTTTTCAGTGGTTAAATGGCAGGCAGGAAGTTATGCCAGGACAGCGCTGCCCACAAGTCCTCTCTCCCAGATGATTGCCCCACAAGGAAACTGCTTTCTCTCTTCCACAAAAATTTGCTGTGTATTCTCTTCAGTGTATCCAGAAGGCCAAATGAAGCAACAGCATCAGGCAAAACTGGCTCCTGCAGTTCTGAATTCTTTCTACTTTGATTTCCTTAGAATTTGGAAAAGAAGTTGTAGGACCCCTGGTGGTTTGGCCCACAGCATTCTCATCACCACACATATGAAAGGCACATGTTTGTCCTTTCTTCCTAGGAGAGAAGAGAGGCAAGTGCAATCCTGACACTTTAATCTATCAATTCAATCACACCAACATCCTACGAATCATCAGACAGGGACAGCTGCCTGAACCCTCGCTGTGAACACCAGACATATGTTGCCTTCAAAGTTTCATGAGCTCTAAATGTATTTTTTTTAATTTGTTAGAAAAGACTTCTTAGCCCCTGTTCAAACATTTTCCCAAATCCTCTCATGTTGATATTAAAGGGTCCCTAAATTTCATCCAGAAATTAAATCTAAGTTTTTTAAATTGTGTGATCAGAAGTTGACATTGGAGCTTAAGCAGGCAGATTGTGGCATTAATGCTGCTGTGTGATTTGCCAGTTCTTTTGGCCATGGTCTAGGGTAAAATTCCAAAATTCTTGAGCTAATTAGACAAGACAACTAATACAGATTTTGTAGTATTAATGGAAGAGGTCTAGAAGTGAAACATCATTGTTTTTTCAAGCTATCATTTAAATATAAAGTTGTCATTGAGACCTGTATTCTCTGCAGATCAAAATTCCCATCTCATTCCATGGTCCTGTTGCAAACAGTGATGAGAATAAGCCCCCAGGAGAGAAATACTATCCAAACAGTTCTCCGATGAAAAAGTTCTGCTTCATACATTGCCAAAAATCTGGGAAAAAATGGATTGCTCTCCTACCAGAAAATTGACACTAGCCCAAGCTTATAAATTAATTTTGCTGTACTCAGCATCCACCCTGCATGAAGTAGGAGAGTGGCCATGAACACAGAGGAGGGTAACGCATGTGTTTGTTTGTTTGTTTGTTTGTTTGTTTTGCCTAAAAGAATGAGTGTTGGGAGCATCTCCCTGATTCTGGCCCTTGGCAGGCAGCTAAGAACACAGGGAAATCTGAATTGAAGGAAAAGTCTAAATGCCAGGGAGGTCCTCTGACATTCATTCCAGTGACAAGAAGTCCATCCAGTTCATAAAAGCTGAGGAAGTAAGACCAAGCCATTCAAAGAAGAGTTCGAGCAAAGAAGGCAATTCAGAAATCTATGATTCCTATGCCCAAAATGCCTTCCAACATCTATGATGCTAATTTTGACAAGTTACTACCAAGACCTTCTTACTCTTGTTTAACATGCCTAGCCCTATACCACATTCCCCTGCACCTTACCCTATGCCCACCATCCACATTCACTGGTAATAACGGAAAGGCCCTGCTGTGGAGGACTGGCTGTCACCAGCCCACTGCCGAATGCCTGGCCACCATGCTGAGAGGCCCTACAGTGCTTACCTCAGCTCTGTTGCCATTTGAGGCCAGATAGTTCTTACCTGGTATATTGTATCTAAGAACATGGCCTCTGGAATTCAAATGCAGTTCTACTAATTATTGTTTTAACTTCCATGCCTCATTTTCCTCCAAAAAATAGGAATAAATAATGGCATTAGCCTCTGTGGGTTGTTAGAGAAATTAAATGAGGTAATATGTAAACTGCTTAGACTAGTAGCCAGTACATAGTTAACACTCAGTAAATGCCAACTGGCATCATGATCTTTACTGTTGTCACCATCATCATTAGTGGTATTGTTGTTAGTAGTGTTGGTGATAGCGTGCTGCCTATGTATATATGGGTATGTATGTATATATGTATATGGGCATATTTATATATGTATATGTGATTATGTACATGAGTATGAGTATATGTGTGTACATATATACATATATGGATACATGGTATTTGTGTATATATCCATATATTCATGGACACACACACAAGTGCACATAATCAGTGGTCAAAGTATTAAGGTTTGTTATTATCCCTTTCTCTTCACAATAACTCTATGAGGTTTATTATCCCTATTTAAAATGTGGAAACTAAAATTCAGACAGATTAAGAAACCTATCCAAAGTCACATAGCCAGTAAGCAGGAGACCCAGGATTCAGAGTCTGGTTTATTAACGTGGACTGGGTAAGGTTCCCTGGTGACCTTTGTACCTGTGCATGCCTCTGTTCATGTGTCACATGGTGTCTAATTGGCTGCTTTCTGTCATGGCACCCCTCATACCACTGTCCTCTGCTGACTCATTTATCCCCAGTAACAACCATACTACCTGACACATAGTAGGAGCCCAGGAAGTGCTTGAGAGACTGTATTGAATAACTACACCACTGTGGTAAGCTCCTGTGTCTAGAATGTGTTCTTCTGCCACCTCCTTCCTTCTGACTGTCTGCTAGTGTAGGTCATTTGAACCTTTGCGGTCTAACAATCCTCTATCTAGGTGGGGGTACCTGTATCAGCTTTTACACATACATACTTCATCCTCTGGCTAAAAATGCAAAGACAGAAAAGCAAAGCAAATGGGTGAGAGAGCTGTTAGTACTTTCAAATGCTGTTTTTCAAGATGTTCCCCAAATCTCTCAATGTTGCAGAGCATATACAACCCTGGTAGGAATTGTTCTCAGGGGGCCATCCTTACTGAAGAATGTTATCAGCCCAAAAACAAAAATAAATGTCCAGCAAAAAATTTCTTTGGCAGACTTTGTTCACCTGTAAGCCATGTCTTTCACAGAGCGGTATGAAAAAAAACAATCCTTTCGTCAAGGCTAATTTACTCTGATGCTTGGGAAAGTAGCAGTCAAGATAAACGACTATATTATTTTGGCACATTTTCAGCTTTGAAATGTGTTTGCGATGGGTCTGTAGCCAAAAACTCCTCTCAAGAACCTCAGCTTAGATTGACACAATGCTACTTCTTCTCAAGGCTTAAGTACTCAGGACAGAAAAATGGCCTTGTTTTCTCTTGCACACTTCAGTTTTATGAGCTTGTTTTTATGATATCATTAGGAACTGTCCAACTTCTGAGAGGAGTGATCTTTCTTTGGATTTTTCCAATATTCTGCTGCATAAAAGTCTGGCAGATGCTAATTCTGGGCCAGGGTGAATGTTGTCAATGACCACTGGGTCTTCTTCCAAAACTTAAAGACTGTGGCATTAAAAGGTCTTGGGTAATTTCTGAAGATGAGTGTGATAAAAGGTTCTGCACTGATAAAGTCTCTCAAGGTTGACTAGCAGGAAAGAACACACATCATAGGCATGACAGCTTTCTCGCTATCTCCATGGCAACTGTGGGGCCAGCAGCTGCCAGTAAAGATCCAAGATACCATTTACCCAGCTCCCCAAGAATACCACGTAGTTATGAGGTTTGGGTTCCAATATGAGGAGAAAAGAGATAGGTCAGTGTAACAGCCTTCAGGCTCTTAGGATGTAACCTTTGCTGCTTGGCCTCTTTTAACATAGCCTTAGAGACCACTATTCTACCATGAATTAACCTACCTCATTTTTCTCTTTACTCTTACAAGAGGCCATGTTCAAAAGGAGATGGGGAAATATTTTGGGGAAATATTTTGTGACCATGTACAGTTATGTAGACCTTTTCAAATTCATGGTTGCCTATTACATTTTCCATGGAAAGGAGAAAATAGCAGTGGCCCTGTCTCAAGCAATTCGGCTTGATGGCAAACTTCTTCATCAACCAGATTCTTAGCCCAAGGGTTGCCTCCTTTGGAAAGCCACCCTAATTCTCTCAGGAAGAGTTCACATCTCATAGACTTCCATTACAACATTGGACTTGATGTTTCCTTATAGATCTTTCTCCCCATTGGTTATAAGCTCCAGGAGAACAGTTCATGTCCTTAACATATAACATTCATCCTGTGCCTAATACTGTGCCACGCACAGTATTGGTGGCATTAAATGTTTTCTAAGTAATGATGGCCCAGCAGCCACGTCCTCACATTTCCTTGGCCTTCTCCATAAAGGGTACCCAAGTTTTTGAGGTTCATAGTTGTGCCTTGATTGAGTCCAAGAATGATAAAAATCAAGCCCAGTATGCAGATGTTTCAGAGAAATAAGACACTTGCATTGAATCAGGACTAGCTCCCATCAAGCCCCTCTGCCTGTCATCATATTTTAGAGGCCTCCATCCTGCTTCCCTCCTCACATCTACTTACAGTGTGTTCAGGAAGCACCACACAGTGGGCTTAGCTCAACAGTAAAGCAGGAAATAATTGTACCAAGAGGTTCCAGAAAGAGTTGGTACTCTAAGGCTGCTGGGTAGATTTCAGATCCCTGTACACATTTACATAGAAAAACAGAATCTCAGTGTTCTTCTGGAACTTAATTCATCATCTCTTCACCTCCTTCTCACAGATGAGATTTAGCTGCATTGATACTTAACATGGGCATTTTAACAAGCCATTCATTCACTCATTCAACTCATATGTGTTGAATATTTACTATGTGCCAAACATTATCCAGAACAAGAATTTAACAGAGGTATCAAGATAGGTATGGTCCTACCTCATGGCCCAGAACGAGAGACAAGCATTAAACAATTTTACGATATATTAATTAATTATAATAAGTGTTACCAAGAAGATGAGCTAAGAATTACAAGAAAATACAATAGAGGCCCAATCTAGGAAAGTTAAGTTGTGAGGCTGAAATATGGAGGTGACAAGATAGCTGAAAGTTCCCTAGAGAGGCAGGAGGAATGAGAAACACTTAGGATGGTCTCTGGGTAGGAAGAAGACTGGTATAGCAGCAACGCATCTCCAAGTCTATATAGAGGATCCACTATGTGAATCTGAGTGAAGCTTTATGGTATCAAAGAAGAAATACCCTTTTAGCTAACAAGTGGGTAGAAAGGGAGTTATTGAAAGGAAAATAAGAGAATCTTGAGGAATCAGAATGCAAAATAAATTACAAGACTTTGTGGGAATTACAAAACCAATAAAAGTCAAACCTCCTTTCCTGTGACTCTAGAGAGCTTATATCCTATTCTTCTCTTCTCTCCCTTTCTCTGTCCCTCTCTCTCTGTACACCTTTCTCTTTCTTCTTTGTCAAGGGCTTATCTACATGACCTTACTGTTTTAGCTCCACCACTGATTGCAATCTCAATATCTCTCAGTTCAATTGGTTGTGAGAATAAATCTGGTTGATTAGTGGTCATTTAATAGAATTGGCTAGTTGACTTTGAGTCAGGTGCCCATGTCCTAGACATATTATTTTTTGCCACTCAGAATTGGGAAACCAATTAACTAATATTCATGTGATCTAGGTAGAGTTCTACCCCCAGCCTCAGGGATAAAGGATATAACTCATGCTTAAGCAATTCAGCACAGCATGTTACTGGCCTTAGAATTGGTTCAGGGTATGTATATAAGTCAGACTTTGGGAGAGGATTCTAAGATTAAAGACTCCATCTTTCATGAATTGGCATTACAAAGGGAGATATTCACCCTTATTTTAAATAGTGTGATGTGATGTTCTGAGGTTCAGACCTTTGGCAAACTTTTTGTGACATTAAGGGGAGCAACCTTGAGCATGAGCCACCCAGAGGAATGAAAACCAAATTTGGAGTCAAAACTCATTCAGTCATGGTAATATCATCTGAGTGCTGATTACAGCCTTAACTGAAGCTGGGTCTACCCCCAAGACATTTTCAAACCAATAAATTCTTTTAACTGTTTAAGCTAATTGAGGTTGGATTTTTCTGTCACTTTCAAGGAGTCAAACTGATTGGGCTTGCCCTTCACCTAGTCAGTTATGGAGCAGAGCTAGGGAGGGCAAATTTATGTTTCAAGTAGGATGTGATTATTTGAGAAAGTGATAAATCCAAAGTATATTCAAGGCACCTGGACAACTTAGAGGCATGAACAAACAAATAGCACAGCTAAAGCATATTGTCATTATAACTGAATTCATAAGAAAGGAAATTAAAAAAACAGGTCAGTTTTGATACTGAATTGCTTTATATTCTTTTCTAAGGAATACTAATCACATTTTTCATTGCTTCATTAATTTTTTGAATTTTTCTAGGAAAAAGGTATTCTTTTCAGAAACAGCCACAAGCTATGTTTGAAACATCTCAAATGAGCTCCCTTTGATTTATTCATGTGAGAAAATCTCTATAGATATCCAGAAATAGAGTGTGTTTCTGTTGCCATAACTTAAAAACAACTGATTGTGTTTTGCTGTAAAGAACTATTTCAACTCAAGCGAGAGTTGAAAAATAGTACCCCATTTTTCTTTCCACAAATCAAATTTGCTACAGAAAACTGAGGATAGAGGGGTCAAAATAGAACTATAATAAAACGTTTGACTCTTGTTTGCTATACGTTTATTGTACTTTTGTTACCTATCAGGGATTGTAAACTAAAAGGCAGACAGCTGTCTACTCAACTAGGCTGAACATTTTCCTAGCACAGTGCCACCATACCAGGGCAAAGTTCACTAGAGGTAGATATCATCATGACTCTGGCTATAAAATGTAAAATTTCTACATAAATCAATCTCTATTTACTTCTCTCTTCATATTATGGTTTTTTTTTTTGCAAGGAACGCAAATTTCCCAAGTTTGTATCCAAAGAAATGGAAAACATGTACATCGAGGAACTGAAGTCGTCCGTCAACCTGCTCATGGCCAACTTGGAGAGCATGCCGGTGTCCAAAGGTGGCGAATTCAAGCTTCAGAAACTCAAACGCAGCCACAATGCTTCCATCATTGACATGGGCGAGGAGAGTGAGAACCAGCTTTCCAAGTCAGATGTCGTGCTGGTTTTCTCCTTGGAGGTAAAAAGCTCTAAACCCTTGAAAGTTTCTGGGCACAGCAAGCAGCACACGGTGATTAGAGGCATCACAGTTCAGCTTGTTTTCTTCCTTGCACCCCAGGAGCAGACACTAAAATCAAAGATTGCTGAGCATAAAGTCGTTGAATCAGCAAGTGATTCCCCAGCTCCAGGAGCCCATACTTTTCTCAAGGAAATGCATTCTTAAGAGCCACTTACTACATTTAATCTTGAATTACTTTACTGTCTTAAAGTAGTGGTCAAAGATATTGTTAACACCTATGCAAGTTTACAAGTTTATAATTTGGGCAATCTGTGTTGAATTTATGAGAGAAGCAATAGAGCGTCATTTCGTAGTGAGTTGTGAATTTTCTTTCCCATTGTCTCTCCTGTTGGCCACATGCTAGAGAGCTTGTGCTTGTGGAGTCTGTATAGTTTATCTCATAACCCAAAGGAAAAGCCCATTTGGGTAAGAACTGTGGCAGAATACTCAATACGTCAATTCATTTCTACGTAATTTCTACTCAGATGTTTGTTTTCCATACATATAATCTTTAAGGAGTGGTTCTGATCTAGCTTCATCAGAATTACCTCAGAAGCTGGTTCAGAATGAAGAATCCTATTGGCCCAAATCTTTACAGGATGGGAATTTAAAGTGGGGCAGTCACTTCAGAAATAGTTTGGTGTTTTCTCAAAAAGTTAAACATAAAGCCACCATAGAGCCAGCATCTCTATTCTTAGACATCTACCCTAAAGAGATGAAAACACATGTCCCAGAGAGAAATGTTCACAAATGTTTATAGAAGCATTATTCATAATAGCCAAAAATAGAAACAATCTATGTGTTTCACCTGATGAAAGAGTAAAATGTTGTACATCCATACCAGGGAATACTGTTTAGCAACTAAAGCAAACAAACTACTGATATATGCCTTCATTTATTGAACCTCAAAAACATGCTTAGTGAAATAAGCCAGATACAAGCAAACACATATGGTATGATTCCATTGATATGAAATGTCCAAAAAAGGCAAATCTCCAGAAACAGAAAGTAAATTAGTATTTCTGAGGCAGAGGGTGGAAATGGACATGAGGGACGTTATTGGTGAATGTTCAGATGTTCTAAAACTAATTAATGATGATGATTGCATAACTAAGGAAATTTACTAAAATCATTGCTTGAACTCTTAAATGGGTTGACTATATCATATGTAAAATACGCCTCAATAAAGTTATCAGAAAAAAAGAATCTCTAGGTGAGTGCAGCCCAGGAATGTGCATTTTATTTATTTTTTAAATGATTTTAATGATTATGCTATTACAGTTGTCCTGATTTTTCCTCCTTTGCTCCCCTCCACCCACCATCCCCTACTCCCTCAGGCAATCCCCCCACCATTGTTCATATCCATGGGTCATGAGTATAAATTCATTGGGTACTCCACTTCTTATGCTGTAATTTACATCCCCATGGCTATTCTGTAACTACCTATTTATACTTTTTAATCCCCTTACCTTTTTACCCATTGCCCCATACCCCCTTCCATCTGTCAACCATCAAAAATGCTCTCTGTGTCCATGGTTCTGCCTCTGTTCTTGCTTTCTTTGTTTGTTCTTTAAATTCAATTGTTGACAGATTTGTAATTTTTTTGCCATTTTATTGTTCATAGTTTTGATCTTCTTTTTCTTAAATAAGTGCCTTCAACATTTCATATAACAATGGTTTGATGATGATTAATTCTTTTAGTTTTTTCTTGTCTGGGAAGCACTTTATCTGCCCTTTGATTCTAAATGATATCTTTGTTGGGTAGAGCAATATTGGCCATAGGTCCCCACTTTTCACAACTTTGAATATTTCCTGCCAATCCCTTCTAGCCTGCAAAGTTTCCTTTGAGAAATCACCTGACAGTCTTCTGGGAACTCCCATGTAGGTAACTAACTTCTTTTCTCTTGCTGCTTTTAAGATTTTCTCTTTATCTTTAACACTAGGCATTTTAATTATTATGTGTCTTAGAGTGGGCCTCTTTGCATCCATCATAATTGGGACTCTTTGTGCTTCCTGGACTTACATGTCTATTTCCTTCACCAAATTAGGGAAGTTTTCTTTTTCATTACTTTTTCAAATAGAGTTCCAATTTCTTGCTCTTTCTCTTCTCCTTCTGGCACGCCTCTGATGAGAATTTTGGAGGGCTTAAAAGTTGTCCTTAAAAGTTACATGCTGCTGTCACTATCCCCTTTTTTTTAATTCTTTTTTTCTTCTTGTTTTTCTATTAATTGTTTTTTGCTTCCTTACGTTCCATATCATTGATTTGATTCTTGGCTTCATCCATTCTACTGTTGTTTCCCTGTAAATTGTCCTTTATTTCAATTAACATAGCCTTCATTTCTGAGTGGATCTTTTTTATGCTGCTGAGGTCCTCACTAAGTTCCCTGAGCATCCTTATAACCAGTGGTTTGAACTCTGCATCTGATAGACTGCTTACGTCCATTTCGTTTAGCTCTTTTTCTGGAGTTTTGATCTGTTCTTTCATTTGGGCCATGTTTCTTTGTCTCCTTGTTTTGGAAGTGTTCCTGTGTTTGTTCTCTTTATTAGGTATAACTGCTTTGAGTCCATGTCTTTATAGTGTGGCTTAATGTACTAGGTGTCCTGTAGGGTCCAGTGACACAGCCTACCCTATCACCCAAGCTGGGTACTTGAAGTGCATCCTTCATGTGGGCTGAGTACCCCCTCTTCTCGTCGTTGAGCTTTGAGTGCTGTTGGCAGATCAATGGGAGAGATTTAACCAGACCAGTCAGCGGCAAGGATTGGCTGTGACCACTGACCACCAACTTCCACCCTCCATGGGGGATGAGCTCTGCAGGGACAGGGTGGTGGTACTATGACATGGTCTGTAGCTGTCTACTGGGTGTGCTGGCCCTGGGGTTTCCCAGGTGGTGCAGGCCAAGTTCAGCCCCCACCTGTGTTTTACCTGGGGTCACCCTGCCTAAGCTGTAAAGCAATCTGAGATGACTGCTACTTTTGCTGGGCTTGGACATCCCTAGGTGAAGCCAAGCTGTGAATCTAGGCTGGCTGTTGCTAGTTGAGGCCTTGAGGCTCACTGAGACCAGCTGTTGCTTGTTTAATAGGATTTAGGAAGTTGTGAAGCATAAGCCAAGGCCAGCTATTCATATGGAAAAACAGTTTGGGTGGGCCTATAAATTGGGTGAGGTGGAGTCTCTAGGGATTTCCAAGCGGGGGTCAAACAATGTTAGCCAGGTTGATGGAGTCTCAGATATGGCACCAACTTGCCAGCTCTGCGGGGGGGAGGGTTTAGAAAAGGGATAATGGCCCCTGCTTGCCTAATAACCCCTGCTCACCTTGATGCTAGACACTTCAGTTTCACCCTCTGTACCACTGGTACCTTTCAAGCTGCAGTCCCACTGCTGGAGGTCAGAGGAAATGAGTCTGAGTAGATGAGTCTTTGTGTGTGGGTTCTAAGAAGAGCTGCTTGGGGCTCCAGCAGTTTCTTTCACCAACTCAATCCTTGCTGGTTTTTGCAGCCAGAAATTGTGGGGACTTATCTTCCTAGCATTGGAACCCTGGGCTGGGGGGCCTGGTGTGGGGCTGGGACTCCTCATTCCTGAGATATCCCTCCCAAATTTTTATCTACCACACATAGGTGTGGGACCAGCTCGTTCCATGTCCGTGCCCCTCCTACCAGTCTGGATGTAGGTAGTTTCTTTAATTCCGTAGTTTTCAGATTTGCATTCAACTCAATTTCTGACAGTTCTGAGTGATGGTTGTTCTACATTTTAGTTGTAATTTTGATGTGGTTGTGTGAAGAAGTGAGCCATGTCTGCCTATGCTGCCATCTTGACCAAAAGTCCCAGGAATGTGGATGTTAATGAGATACCCAGGTATTTCTTATGCTCTCCCAAGTTTGAGAGCCATTAATAATTTATTTAAGCTTGCAACCCACCAAGAATTTTATGATGGTTCTAGTTTTGAGGAAACCTAGAGAATAGATTAGATTTTTGTAGATGTAATTAGAATTTGTAAAAAATGAATTAATTTTCTAGAACATCATTAAGGTTTGCTGTGAATTTACCACAGGTAATTTGTTTGTGCTCAGTTTGGGATGAGATAGCCACATCACAGTATTTCCAATATGTATTTTGCAGTCGAAAGAAGCAGTATTCAATTAAGTATAGAGTATGTGGTGTGTGAAAAAAAATTATCAGTGTAATTTCACAGAGACTTTCTTTTTTTTAATACTACTACCTGAGGCACTGAATGCTTTTTCTTAGGTTTCTTTAAATATGATTATTGCCAATTAGAGGTGGCAATTTATTCCCTACTGCCTCCTGTCTTTCCACAGAAAGGAGAAAAAGTAGTTTATTGACTTTCATGCAGCTTTTAAATCTGTAATTTTCTCATTCTTTATCAGTACTCAATATTATACAGCTGATTATCTAAAATATTGGTGTGGGTCAGTCCCCAACCACACTCACATGTGTACGTGATTCAAACAGGCTTTAACTTGTAAGTTCAAGTACAGAATAAAATGCCCCAGGGCTCCCAAATACTTTAATTACCACACAAAATTGCACATCATACCAAAACTGCCAGCAAAAATCATGGTATATGTATTTCTAAATGTGTTTTGGGGAACACAAGGAGGCAAGAAGAAGGGGAGAAGCTGTCATCTCATTAAGGAATTGAATTTTCAGGTTGGTACAAGACAGATTTTATGTAATTATAGAACTATCTGCCTGGAAGGGACACCAAGGTCCAGGACACTGAGTAGCATGGTCCCTCAGTCGGGGGAATGCTCTGATGGAAAACAGTAGGTATCTACAGAATGCCACTGGACCATGCTCTGCCATTATTCGCTCAGTGATCCTCACAACAATCTTTCGAGGCATTTGCAGGCATGTGGAAACAAAGCCTCAGAGAGGTTAGGGAACTTGCAAGTGAAGGTTCAGATCCAGGATTTGAACTTAGATCTTTTAAATTCCAAAAAGTGTATTCTTTTCCCGGTGCCTCCCATTTCTTCTCATTTGTATGGTTCTTACCAGTATAAAGGTTTTTCAACTGCATATATCATTTGGTCCTAACACAGTAGTCACAGTGAGAGATAGGACACATATCCCTACTTTACAGATTAAGAAACTGAGGCTAAGGAGTTTGAAAAGTAGAGTGGCATCAAGGGCAAGCCATTTGCCCAGCATCTCATGAGGAGTACCATGGTTCTCACATGACTCCAAGGTTCAGCAGCATCACGTCAGCTTGACAGTAAATTGTTGAAAATAAAAAGCCCTCGTCCTTACCCCAGACCTACTTATATGAAACTGGTGGCCGAGCCCAGCAGTCTCGGGCTTAACAAGTCCTCCAAGTGTTTTTCATTTACACTAAGTTTGGGAATCACTGGGCTATTTAGCAGCAAAACTGTGATTTGTGAATCCTGGTTCAGTGCCAGCTCTATTAAGCTTCCTTGAATCAAGCCCATTAAAGAAGTACACATTTTTGCACACCCATATCCTTTTCTTCTTTGGTGTCATTACCTCTTATAGAGTATAATTGATTTTTTTACTATTTATTACTCATTATAGATCTCTGATACATGTCATTTGTTTCATACTCTTAAGTTAGTGTCTCTGCCCTTACCTCATTCTCTTCCCCTCTCTCTGATAGTGACAGGGAATACCAGTGAATATGAAAATAATAGCAGTGGATTGACTGGAGTTTGAAGATGGAGATGGGAAACACCAGGAGTTGTAAATGATATGACCTGGTCCATCAAGAGTATGCAGCTATAGACACGTTTTTGTTTTGATCCAACAATGTTGGTCTGCACAAAGTTTGTGTATTTTATTCCTCCTCTTTTGGGTTATTGTCAAAATTTCAAAATTAGATTTCTGACTTTAATTCTGATTCATAATTCCAATTTTCTGGTAGGAAAAGTTAGAGTATCTGGCACCAGTGGGCCAGGGAAAGACAAGGCAACAATGGAGCTATAACTAAGTATCAACTGCTCCATTTAGATGGAGTGTGCACTCTACAGTTCGCCACTGTCTCTGCTACTCCCTATGGTCCCTGACTCTAATGCTGAATGCTACTTGCCCTTTATCTCAACACTTGCATCATCACTTACCTTATTGTAAAGAGAAATATAAATTCATTTACATTGTCTCTGCCAAGTGCTGAATTAAAAGCTAGACTATATTTAAAGAAATAGGAGAGAACCCTGGCCACTGTGGCTCATTTGGTTGGAGCATCATCTCATACACCAAAAAATTGGGGGTCTGATTCCCAGCCAGGGCACACATTTAGGTTGTGGGTTCAATCCCTAGTTGAGGCGTGTATGGGAGTCAACCAATCAATGTTTCTCTTACACATCAATTTTTTTTCTCTTTATTCCTCTCTCTAAAATTAATAAACATATTTTTTTTAAAACTCCTATATTTAAAAAGAGAAAAAAGACAGAAAGCCATAGGAGCTGATTTCTCTGTGGAAATAAAAACTGATCCTGTGACTAACTCACATAAGAGTAGCCCATTTCACATTATAAGGCCCCTGTGAGCATATGAATCAGTGAGCCTTGTCTTTTCATCGGGAGGCAATGAGCTACGCTGTAAGAATTACATCTTCATGCTAGACTGGTCCCAGCATGGCTGGTAGAAACCTAATGGAAGCTATCAGGTATATGTTGGCTTTTTTGTAACTTCTCATTCATATACTTTCCTCTAGAGGATTCTGCCTGTGGGCTTTGGCAATAACTCCCACTGTGTGTGATTGTTTCCAGGTGGTGATCATGGAAGTCCAAGGCCTCAAATCCTTGGCTCCCAATCGCATTGTGTACTGCACGATGGAGGTGGAAGGGGGAGAGAAACTACAGACAGACCAGGCTGAGGCTTCTAAACCCACGTAAGTTTTGTTTCTCCACCATTCATCGTCCATAAGGTAGTGCTCATGGGCTCCATTTTGGCGAATTCCAAGGTAAAGGTCTGGTTTCCCTGGAAAGTTCTAGAAGGCATGTCCTTGTTTATTTGTCAAATAAGATGAATTGATTACACTTTTATTTGGCATCCATAACATATATTCAAATTCATTTAAAGCAGAGAAGAGAAGGAAATTAAAGAAATGGTTGCTTTTGTGGAGGCTTTATGTGTTTACCTTAGAGAGGTGTGCAGAAGAGTTTGATATAAATTTGTTTTATTATATTTTCTAAATAGTATTTGGTTTATTATATAAACAACCTTTTTTCAAAATCTTTATGTGCCATAATTACAAATATATTAGCAAAGCAGTCTGTTATTAGACCTAATACATTATTCCTTAGTCAGCACATATTTGTCAAATGCTCGATGTGTGTATACAAGGTACTGTTGCACAGAAGAAAGGAAAATAGTCACTGTTATAGCCCTACAGAGTTTTGCACTTGAGTATGGGCATGATGAAAAGAATCACACAAGTATACGAGTATAACTACTAATAGTTATAAATGCTGAGGCAGAAAGAGTGCTTTGAGAGGAGATAGCAGGGGAACTAAACCAGTTTGTGGGGACAGAGTCAGAATAAATTTTCTTTAGGAGTTATAAGACATTTGGACTAATATTACATGGGGAAACCCCCAAAACAAAATTTATTTATAAAAAATTGTGTGTTTATTCTTACATGTTTAAACTTCAGTCACCTTCAAAGTACTCTCCATTTGATGCTATACACCTATCAAGATTTTTTTTCCACTGCCCAAAAACAGGTTTTGAACTCATCACTTTTGATGCCTTTTAACGCTTCTGCTATTTTTTGTTTCACCTCTTCCACATGGGCAAAATGTTTCCTTTCGAGGACTTTTTCCATCTGGAGAAACAGAAAAAAAAAAAGTCACTCAGGATGAGATAGGGTGAATAAGGCAGGTGGGGCACAGCGATCATGACGTTTTTAATCAAAAACTGCTGAACACTCAGCATATGGTTTGGGCGGGTATTCTCATAAATCACCCATGATGAAATGGACAAATGCATTGAGTCTTCAGAAAAAAGTCACTGAAGCAGAATGCAGCGTCTCACAACACCAGCAGCTTCACTGACACAGATGGGTTCCTAGAACACTTGACCTAGCAGGGGAAGCCTGTACTACAAGGGGCCCACCCTCCAGAATATAATTCTGGTTTTTATTTGCGTCTCCCATCATGTAAAAGTTTAGCAAGGGCAGTGGAAGTGGAAAGAGGGCTCCAGGTAGAGTCAGCTTGTGCAAAAGTCCTGTGGCAAGGAAGAACTGCAAGAAGGCCAGTGGGACTAGAGGTCAGATAATAAGGTATGCCTAAGCTGCCAGTGAGACAGGAAGGGGACACACTATGAAGGGCCTTATCAGGCCACCAAAAAGCAAGCGTGGAGATACGTGATTAGATATATGTTTTGAAAAGATCACTCAGGCTGCAGTAGAGGGAGCCAGAGTTAATGTAGGAGACAAGTTAGGATCCTATTGCAATGGTCCACAGCGGTGCTGATAAATTCATTTGGGTCAGTAGAGTCTTGGGCCTCAAGGAGTCTTGAGAAATCACTGCTCCGTTCTCTCCCTAACCAATGCCCCACTCTCTCTCTCTCTTTTCTATTTCAATCCATGTTAGACTAATGAGTCTTTTTTTTTTTACTGTTGCTAATTCATAAGAAAGTTATAGAAAGGGTAACCCCAAAGAGCACCTCACTGCCTCTCCTCCAACCACAGCACTGAGCTATGTAGCAGAACTTGCCATGACGTTCAAACAAAATAGTTCAAAGAAAGCACTGAATGTTTCCCAGGCTAGAGAAAATATGAAGACACTATATGCCTTCACTTGGTTCTCTGCCTGAATAGGCAAAGGCCTCAAACACTCAGAAGCTGGGTGAAATTAATGAGCGACCGCAGGAGGAAATGGAACCCAGTGCAGCTTGTGACCCACCACCCTTCCTCCCTTTTTTAAACTTAGTTTCAAACTGTAAATGAATGCAGTTTATTTCTTACTATTAATAATTAATCTCAAATTTTTCCCCAACTCTCACCATGGCTTGATCACTATCAATGCTACTATATTATGCTGAATTATTTTTATGTGCTTTTAAAAAATGGGTCATGCAGGGGGAACGAAAAACCTACTTGGTGTTTCTGCCAACCTTTGAACACATTGGGCCCAATGTGCTGTCATGAGTTAAATAAAGAAGGGAAAGACTCTGACTATTCTAACAGGCTGTTACTTTACATATGCTATTTTAACTCAAAATTTAATTCATATCATTTTATTGGGTTTAAAGGTTTCAGTTGCCAGGGTAAATGATGAGCTGAATTTCATGTGCTTGTGAATGTTTAAAACAGAGTTTCTGATTACAAATTAATGTGGAATACTTGGATTTACCTACTTGAAGTATTCATATTTCAAATATATTCACTCATATCCATACATGTACATTATGTCCATATAAATACACATTACACACTGAAATATTTTGCTTTTCTAGCTACAGTATAATTTTTTATTTCTCCTCAATCAGTGAGTAGGTATTATTGAAACCCCACTGAGGGTTGGTTTTGAGGGTTGGTTGGCTGGCTGGTTGGTTGGTTGGTTGGTTGGCTGATTGTTTTTTTAATACAGTAGGAATGCAAGTTTCATGACTAGCATCAAGTCAAATCGGTTGGCGGTGGCTACCTAGAGTACTGTGTTGAGAAAGATTCTGAAGCCAAATATGTATTCAGAGGAAAATAGTGCATGATCAACTTGCAATGTCTACTATGGCAATGGAAGTGGTATGATTGTCCTGTATTCACCATTTCCATAGTATCCCAAAGAAATGTACTTAGAGTTTAAATCTACCAATGCTCTTGTGTCTTCCTGTCCTTTCCTTTATCCTTTCTATATAAATTCTCCTTATAGCTACTACTAGTCTTTCATTTAAATCCACTGTTCTTTCCTGATTCTCTGCTTTACCTTTTGACTTGTCACAGTTCAGTTTTCCTCTGCCACCAGCTTTACTTGGTAGGGGAAATGAGCCTGTTTGTGTAGATGCATTTTCTTCCTCCCTTGTTTGGACTTACTTAGAATCTTCTTCATCAGATTTCTTTTCTTTAAGCTTATATTTCTTCTCTTTCCTCCCCTCCTCTACTTATAGTTTCTCCCATTAGTAATCTTCAACTGTCATCTCTGCTACTTGATCTTGATTATCCCAAAAAGTATCCTTTTGAGGGTTATCTTTCATCTGCACTAATAACTGTACTTTCATCATCTGATAAGTTTATCCTTTTTTCAGCCCTATTTGTCCTCTGAATCTTGTCTTTGACTCTTCTTATAGCCAGTTGATGCCATATTTTATTTATACATTCTAAAATTAAAATTACACTCAAGGCTCTTTTATTTACTTATAAATTCTATTGATGCTGCTAACAAGTATTTCATCCAATAAGTGGAACATGAACACCTTATCCTACCATGTGTCTACAAGGAATTTGGTTTTTGGTTTTTTTTTTTCCAAGTACAGTCACAAATCCAGGAGTACATTACATAACCAAATTTGTCCAAGAGTGTGCTTTTAAAACTTTAATGTGTAGAATACTCTGAGAAAAATAAGGGCAGGGAGAGTGGAACCTTGGTTGAGTAAAGTTGGGAAATATAAGAAATTACATCATCCTCTCTTTTTGAGTTTTCCACAGTGTATATTGTCATTTTAAAGGCTCTGGAGATTTCCAACAGTAAATAAATTTATTTCTCTGTAAGTTTCCAATCTTGTTTTAATTAGCACCTATTAGCATTCATTGGAAAGGCTGGTCTATATTGTACAAACCCAGTAATGGAGGTTCCAAACTTTCCCTCACATCGTTCATCAATGTCATTTCTTCACTTAGAACCAGAGCCCTGACTGGCATGGTTATTTTTGGATCAGCTGTGTTATAAGAATGCTGTGTTCATGAGTTAAATATACTTTTTTTTGTTTGGAAAAATGCTGTGTGTGTGTGTGTAGCCCTTGACTCATCCTTCATGTTATCAATCTCTTTACAACATGTCTGTTATTTTCAGGCAGACTATACATCCTCTCCTGGGTTTATAATGTGGAAATCTAGGAGAATATATGATCAAACATTTTCAAGATTTATATTTCTTTTAAACAATATTGCCTGCATTTGCAACACAACATTTCTGCGTCTTACAGGAAACCAGAGGGAGTGGAAGCTGAAGCAATTTTTAGGTGAGCAATGTCAGGGAGGCATGACAATGGGGAAGGAAAATACTTGCAGGTTAAAGAACCCAGATATTTTTTTTCAGCTCCTTTGAAGTAGAGCAGAGGACATTTCTTGCCATGAGGCAGTGTTTTTCAAATGGCAGCACTCTCGCCTCTGCTGATAAAAGAAATTGTGTTAGATGTTACCAAGACACGGCATTGAACACTAAATCATGTGATAAGGAAGTCACACCTTTTCCATTTCTTTTCCAGTTCTTCTGACCAAGTCAAGGAGAACGTTTTGCTTTGGTTCTAGTAAATCTTGAGCACCTCCGCAGGTCTCAGATTCCAAACCTTCTGCAGGCAACCGTCTCCAGGTAGAATTTAATAGCATTATTTACATCTCATTTGACCAAAATAGTTTCCTGTGTACTGGTTCTTGGGATACTTTAAATGGAAAGAAAATATCTTTCCTGAATGGCTCCTCTGAAATGTAGATGTAAAGAGAGATACGAAGAGTAGGTGCTTGCATTCTCAACATGGAATGCTCTTCTGGTTTCTGACTAAGGCTGGGGCTACAGCCATGAATGATACAGGTAAAGCATTGGCCTCATGAAGTGTATGTTCTAGTAAAGGACACAGGCAATAACAAGTGAACAAGTAAGTATAAAGGATAATAACAGACTGCAGTTTGTGTTATATCCCATTCGTGGTTGGTGTTGCCGCTTTGTCTACTACAGCAGTGACATGAGGTTTCCTTTTTAAAGAAATATATTAACATGTAAAAAGTGAATTAATTTAAATAAAATATATTAAGTAATAGCACAGGTGATACACAAATATGATTTTTGAAAATCGTGAAAGTAATCTTTTGTCTTTTGCCATGAAAACGGACATGGCAAAGATTGGGAAGATGGTATACAAATTACTTCGGGAAAACTGATGTAAGGAAACCTGTCTCTCTCAGTGGATTTGTACATTGTAAGTTAACCTCTAAAGAATGGATGCCCTGAGGATTAAACACCAGAGAAAAGTAAGTAATTCTGCTAAAGGGAAAGGCAGTTTGAGTGAGCAGCCAAATACTGCGCTGACATATCAGAAATTATACTTCTAAATTGAAACTGAGGATGCCATTTGGCATCTGATTATGTAACAAGTTCATTATTGCCTGACAAGCCATGGGCTTCATGATACATGGATTTCATTACTGTCAGGAATTCAAAAACACAATCAAACTGTTTCCTACCACTTTCCAAGAGATATAAAAATAAAATACCTTAACTGGTAAATCTTGCTATAGTCCTAGCATTTTCCAATGGCACCTTATCTGATGAGACCATATTTTTAAAAAAGAGCAAAAACACAATTACATTCTGTAATATTTTTATTCTATAAAATATATTTTTTGTCCTAATGGTACAACTCAGACTAAGCTCAGCTTACTAATGGAATTATTCATAGAAATGTAGTTCCATTAAATCTCCCCTACATTAAGTCAAAGTCAGAAAAAGGAAGTTGTAGCCTTCAACCCTTACTTCATGTATCATCTTCTTAGTGGTACTTCCTTTCTCAATATAATGAAAAAGTTTTCTGTGTACTGGGCCTTGCAATGGTTTAAATGAAAACAGAGTATCTTTCCTGAGTGGCTCCTTTGAAATTTAGATGTAAAGAATGATATGAAGGGTAGGCGCTTACATTCTCTCAACAAGTGCTCATGGAATGCTCTACTTGTTTCCAACTAAGGCTGAGGCTACAGCCATGAGTAACATAGGTCCAGCCTTAGCCCCGTGGAGCCTACTCTAGTGAAGGACACAGGCAATAACCAATGAACAAGTAAATATAAAGGCTAATAGCAGATTGTGTCCTGTGTTTGTTTGTTTTTTTTTATTCTCAAAGAAATGAAAAGGCTGTTGCACTAAAATGCAATGGAGATGTAGGGTGCTCTACTGGCAAAGGAAGCCAACTCATAGGTATTATGTGAGTTGACAGCTGAAGGATGAGATGGAACCAGCCATTAGAAGAGCTAGGAAAAGCATTTGAGGCACAGGGAATAGTAGGTGTAAAGGCTTTGTGGTAGGAAGGGACTTGATGTGTTTCTGGACCAGGGAGGAGAACAATGTGACTAGAGTTTAGTCAGTGAGGAGAAGCATGCTACAAGAGGAGTCTATAGAGCAAAGCAGGGCCAGACAGTCAGGACCTTAAAGGCTACATAAGGGATTTTAACTTCATGGAGAAAAGCCACTGGAGGATTTTAAGCCAGGAATGATATGATTAGATTTCCATCTGTAAGCCCGAAGCATCTTTAAGGACCAGAGTGAACTTGGAACAACAGTCATATTGGTCAAAAAGTATAGAACACATACTATTTACTGAGCATTATTGTTAGAGAGGGGAGTAATGCAAACATTACCCTTAATGCTGCAGAGCCATGGAGAAAAGCTGGCTGGAAATATCCAAGTGCCAGGGCACAGAGTGATAAGTTCTCCAAGTGCCACTATAGCTTTTGAGAACCACAAAGGGCACCACATGGGAAGAGGGTTTCCTCAGAATCAGCTCCTTTCTGTCCACCTTTCTCAAAACTCCAAGCTCAAGGTAGCAGTCCAGGAGACATTTATGTAGTACTCAGTGGAAGCTTTTATATCATTTCTCTTGTTTTTCCTTTCTGAGAAAAAGGCTTAGCTTCTTTCAGAGTTAATTAAATCGTAAATGGTAAAGGCCAGCGCTGACCCAGAAATTCAATTTTGCTAGGCTCCCTAAAGATATGTGGGTTGGGAGAAAACAAAATTATAATCACAGTTTGGGATGCTTAGAGACTGTCCTGTCTCCCAGACCAGAACGCTGGGCCCAAAAGCCACAACTTTTATTGAAAACCAGTTTGTGTTTGTTTCCTTGTGAACTGGAGGGGGAAAGCATGGTGGCTGGTAAAACAGTGAGCAGGGGCGTAGACAGGAGAAAGGAACAGGAGCTAGAGAACAAGCTTTGCAGCAGGAGCTCCTAGTGCTGTACCTAACTCCCCCAAAAATTTACCTCCATCTCACATAGGTCACCATACTTTCTAGCATCACCATATGCTAAGAAGTGCTATCCAAGACCCCTTCTCCCTCAAAAATCCTATAGTTCTTATTCATCCAGCTGATCCAGAGAAGGTCCATAATGGCCAATCTGAAGGCATTGCAAGTTTTCAGGAATTGCAAGTAACTTTCAGTTGGTGAAATTTCTGGAATTGGCAGGAGTTCCAGAATTGGATGATCGAGGGGTGGCTGGAGTTTGGCAGTTAGACTGTAAAGCTCTATCTAAATGTGAGAAATCCTTGAAAGTTCTGGTTTCATGAGTCACCCAGTGTTGGGTAGGCACATATAAAAACAACAATGTATGTTTTCAATGGCCCTCTAAGGACTAAATGACACTAGGTGTACTGCCTTTCTGGTTTAGTTCTTGAATATCTTGTCTGAGCTTACTTGACAATTATAGCTAATACTGAGTAATCTGAGAACTGAATTTATCATACATCACTGTTCAGTGGAAATCCAATTCATTTCTCCCCAAGTGTGAAATACTACTCTACTTGTTACTTAGTGATCAGGAAGGTCTAAAAAGGAAGGTCATATAGCTTCTTACCTGTAATAATGCGATGCAGCCCAGAAACTCCACATACTTGCTAATAAGAAAACAGGAATGCTTGGATTAGATTCATCGGTGTGTGGAAGCAGCCTGGCATCATGGACCAGAGCATGGGATAGGAAACCACAGTGCAGGGTCCATTTCTGAGCTGTGTGACCTTGGGCATGTTACCTAACTGTGCCAAATTTTCCACATTCTTGTGAAAATTAGTTAACATATCTAAAATACCTAAAACAGTGCTTGTCACATAGTAACTATGCTAGTGATTATTACCATGGCTTCATTCTTGTTTGGAGGCAGAAGGGAGAGATGGAAGAGAAAAAGTGACCTGGGCCTAAAATAGTAATCACTAACATTGATTCAACACTTGAGGCCAGGTGCTATACTAAGTATTTCCTAATCAATGGTTTATTTAATGCCCTACCGAAACCTCTAAGATAGGTACTATTGTTGTTCCCATTTTAATGAGGTTCAGAGAGGGTAAGTGATTTGGTCAAAGTTGCACAGATAATAAGTAGCTGAGCCAGGAGTCAAACCCAAAGCCTGTACTTTTAGCTCATTTTGCTACCCTATCTTTCTGAAAGAAATCACATAGTTAAAAGAAGGTTATTTGGTTACCATTTGGTTACTATCAAACAGGGCTCATTTCCTTTCCATAAATTCAGTTTTTTTTTTTTGGTGGGTTCAATCACTGGCCCTATTTAAATGGTGATGAATGTGCTATCACATATTAGGACTAACACAGATGTTCCATCTCAGTGCAGACACTCAGCTCAGCAGGCATCATTCAACTCATATCCAGCAGCACTGTTAGGTGTTATGTAGGTGAGTCTGCAAAGATGAGCCAGAGGTGGTCTCTGCCCTCAACATGCTAACAAAATTCCAGGAGAGCCACCAATGAGAGTGATCATCATCCTTCTTCATGCAAATCAGCATCAATAACAATTGCCCCAACCATTTATTGAAATTTAGGGGCCAGGTACTGAGCTAGCTGGTACCCTGTGGTTGAGCTTGACAGACCTAGTCCAAATCCCAGCTCCACCACTCACCAACTGGGAGACCTTGAGCAAGTGGATTCTCCTCATTAAGCTTCAGTTTCTTCACATTTGAAATGGAGATAATAATATAACCTGCCCCATGGTGTTGGTGTTGAAAAATGATATGATCCATGCTAAGGGGAGAGTTCAATAAATGACATATTGTAAACTCTCAAGAAATATTTTTAGTAGCAAAAAAACCGCTGTAATCTCACTGAATCCTACATGGTACTCTTAAGAAATAAATAACCACTATCCCCTCTTTACACATAAAGAAAAAGCTCAGAGAAGTTAGGAAGACTGCCCTAAAATCATACAGCTCCTCAAACCCAGGCTTTATGGCTCCAGTCACATGGGAAGCAAATTGCCAAGTCTGCCTGATGGGAAAGGGTACTATTGCACAAACGCCTTCCAAGGTGGGAGGGCAGGGTGGGAGGGCAGACCCTCAGGGTGACTGCCATCCACTGAATGATAAAAGAGCTGATCCCCAACGACAACAGGAATGGAAAAGTGCATCCAGCATCACAACACCACAGCATCCAGGGCCCCTGCAGGTAGGGTCTCCACAAGCCCATTCTTTCAGTTTTTTTCTGGATTAGAACCTTTGTTCAAAAGAGGTCAGAGTGCTGCTGTGATAATACTTCCTATGTGTTCATAAGTGCCTTACTTGTTTTGAGCAAAGCCCTCTGTGCTGTGATATAGAGCTCAACTCACGACAGGGAGGCAGGTGAGTGTGGGACCTCCAGAGAAGACAGATGCTCTTCTTGGCATAAAACCAATCATCAGGATGTTTGGAAATTTCCAGGGCTCTTGTGCTTAAATTCTGGAGTCCTTTGAAGCACCCCAGAGTTCCTTGGTAAAGAGTTAAAATCTCCCCCCACCATAGTTTCTGGTTCAGAGGGTTTGGGGTGGAGCCAGTTATTTCAGGGAGGATTTTATAGTTGGGATATGGTTGGAAACATTTTAGTGATTCTATGGAAAATAAAGTTTGGCATAAGCATCAGAGCAAAAGCTTTGGGTGAGACCATCCCTAGTTTGGATCCCAGTTTTGCCACTGATATTGTTACATTGGGTAAGTTACTAAATCTTTCAGAACCTCAGGTTCTTCATGAAGGATACTTACAGGTTTGTTGATGAGGATTCAAATTTAATTGTATATGCAAAGCACCTGACACAATGTAAGAGCTGTTACTCTTTTTTTTTTTATAATTATTGTTGCCATCAGTGAAGCCCAGGTAAAAAGGAAAATAGTACAGGCTGTCAAAGTCAGGTGGTATGAACTAAAGAAGCTTAAGATATTTGATCTCTCAATTAGATGCCCTTTAATAATGTCCTGTGGAATGTGTTCATTTATATGTAGATTTCTCACTTGGAAAAATCTATATATCAGGCTAATTTTCTTATTCCTTACATGTATTAGATGGCCAGTAATACTTAACTGACTCAGAGTTAATCCTTAATAGTTAATGGTGAAGGGCTTCTGGGAGAAGCTTAAAAGGAGGCCCAAGCTATGGAGTACTACTATTCAGCAGTAAGAAAAGAGGAAATACTGACATTGACAACATGGATGGACCTCAGGCTATTACGCTAAGTGAAATGAGTCAGTCAGGAAAAGTTAAGAACCATATGATTTCACTCATACGTGGGATGTAACACTGAAACTCAAAGACACGGAAAGCAGTTATTCTGGTGGTTACCAGAGGGCTGGGGGTTTGGGGGCAGTAAAAGGTAAAGGAAGCCAAATATATGGTGACAGAAGATGATCTGACTTTGGATAGTGGGCACACAACACAATATACCAATCGTGAATCATAGAAATGTACACTTGAAACCTATGTAATCTTATTAACCAATGTCACCCCAATAAATTTAATAAATAAATAAAAGAAATTAAAGTGTGTAAAATATCCCTTTGCATAAAAAACATAAAATTAAATAAAAAGGAGGCCCATGCAATGGGGTTGGAAGCCTCTTTAGAATACTGATGATTATAATGATGTTATGAGAAGAGATTTTCCCATTCCAATGAGTGATCAATATTTGAAAGAACAGAAAAGGATGAAAAATAGAGTGAGCCCATTATATGAACTCTTCTTGACACCAAACCACTGTCACTTTTCAAGTAATGAACAAAATATACACACACCTAGGTGCATCACAAATTAAATTTATCTAAATTTGGGGGGTATCTTAACATTTAGCCAACAGGATGTCGTGCAATCTAATTAAGGCAGGGTTTTTGTTTGGGGTTTTTTTTCTTATGTAAATTTACTGAAGAGATTTGGGGCCTGGAAAATGCTCCTCTCTCCTTGTCATTTTCCTGCTTTAAAGAGACCCCTAACAAAATAAATCTCAAAACCAGCCTATTCTCTAGAAATGGCAGCCTCTAGAATAACTCACTGTGCTCCTTTGGTTATTTGTGATCAGAATTAATCTCAATGGTCAGCAGCCTGCTGATCCCACAGATACATGTAAATCAGAGTGACAATCAGCTTAGGAAGTGAGGAACTCAGGATGCTATTCACTCCATTCATTCAGTTAATCCTTCCTTTTTCTCATCTATGGGAGCGGCTATTATATGTAAACACTGTACAAGGTGCTGGGGATACAGCAGGAACAGAAGAAGCAAAAATCCTGCCACCCTGGCACCCACAATCTAATGGGACAGACAAACATTAGATAAGACCATTTTTAGATCACTGGGTAAGGATGCATCCAAGTTTGGCTTTGTTCTTACAATTTAGTCAAAATCTATTATACAGCTTTCTTCAACTTTGCCTTTAGAAAGCCTAATAGTCAAATGTTATTTTAAAGTCATGTGTGGCATCATAGCCAATCAGTGTGACAAGTGTCTGTAACACAAGCAAGGTGTGTCATTCTTCCTTCTTGTTTACATCTGAATATTCATTTTGAAATATCAGTGAACATTTCAAATGCATTTTGAAGTCAAAATCTTTATATGTGCTGCATATGTTGGAATCCTATCAGTCAGTAGAACTATAAATATATATGTATTTATAAAAACATTAATATATGTAAAAATGACCATGTAAAACTGCTTATTTTATATAAAAAAACAAGATTTTCAAATAGTTAAATAAGTAGATGAATATTAAAAGAATGTAATTTGATAGCTTTAGAATGAATATTATATCCATTTTGAGACAAGAAATCTTTATAAAACTTAAAATAATTCAAGGCAGAAAAATAAAGATTAGGCTATATTAGAATGCTAATATTTGTAGACCATTTGGTGTAGTAGCATTCATCACATTAAACAAAATGAGATAAAGCTTACCTTAATCTGTGCCTGTCCGAAACGAGGGAATACGTAATAACTTGCTGTCACAGTTAACAGTTCCCCACACTGCAAAGCTGACCCAAAAATATTTCACTCCTCCACCAACCCTGAAGGCAAATAAACATCTATTTTGTGTCTACCCTAAATGTGTCATATAAAGGTACCAGGGGAAATTTTTAGCTGATAGTGCTAAGAAATTATCATTCCTACACTGCAATAGCAAAAGTTTAAATTTTGACTATTAAAATTTTATAATAAAGTTGTAATGATAACTAAATTGTTAACAATTTTATTTGATTCTTGTATTCCCAGAAGCTTATTCTGTAATGCCTATACTTTGGCCAAATATTTGCTTGTAACCTCAGCTCATTTAGCATTCTGCCAATGTGTCGGTTCAGGGCCCCTCCAGCCCTGCTGTGATTCAGTGGAAATTAATCAAATTGGGAAGAAGAAACTGTTTCCGTTAAGTTGGTCAGAATGTGTCCCCAAGAAGTGACACTTGAACGAGAAGGAAACAGTTGGTCAAAGCACATGCTGGACAGAGAATGGAGAGTTCAGAAACCCTGTGATGAGGAGGAGGCTGGCATGTTTGGGGGCACATTGAGAGGGGAGGGAGATGAAATGGAGTCAAAGAGGCCAGATACCAGTGTCTGGAGTCCACAGTAAGAAGTTTGGATTTTAAGCCCAGGAGTAACCTGATGGTATTGTGTTTATGTCTTTAAAAGATCCCTCTGACTGTCGTATGGAGAATGGCTCTACAGGGCATAGGCAGCTGTGGAAGCCGGGACACCAGCTGGGAGGCTGTTACCTTCATGTGGCAGACGATAGTGGCAGGCTAAGGGGAGTGAAAGAGTCAAGTTCAAAGTACATTGGGACCTAGAGCCAAGACTCTCCTTATTTCCATTTTCTATTCTTTTCGTACTATGCCCTCTGGAGGACTACATTTGGCTCTTCTCTAATGAGTTTGCAATTGTTTATTACCTCCAGACCTTGCTTTGCACACACTGCTTGCCAATTTGCAACTTGTACTTCCAGTGTCTTGGTGAATGACCTTGAGTGAGTTGAAGCCAGCCAGCATCTCTTACAGCCTCGTGGGTAATGGATGTGCAGCTGGGAACTGGGACAGTCAGTTCTCTCTAGCTGAGTCTTATTTCCCGCAAGGATTACTCTACAGCTGTACCAAATTTGTTCTTTCTCCACATTAGCAAAGACATGTTTTTTTAACAGAATGTTACATACTGACACTAGGTGACACTGACACCAAACCAAAAAAAGAAAATTAACACATTCGCTTCCCCCTGAAGGTTTCCTTTCCTGCTTGTTTTAAAAGTCAGAGTGTACTGTACTTACAGCAATGCTTGCTGCTGGTAGAGAGGTATTAATGTGAAAGGATCTCAAGAAATAACCTACAGTGGGTCCAATCTCACTGTGCGAGTGAGTGGTTCTCTGTAGGTAATGGAAGTATTGGGTACTTAAAGTCTTTCATGAGGAAAATGTTTAATTACATTTAAGTAAATCTGGCTTGAGTCCAACTTTGCAGTGGAATCTTAGACCCAGGACTCTCCTAACAGACACAGCTGCTGAAAAATCTGGGTGGGAAATATGTATTTTATGCCTATATTTTATTTTCTTTTAGTATCTATTTTGTATCAAGCACTGTGCTTGGTTTTATTATTGGCTAGTATTTAAAATTAGATTTGATGTTTCTGATAAAAAAATGTTGCTAAAAATTGAGAGAAAGTTAAAGAAAAATTAAATCTTACTCATGATCACAATGCCTGGCAATAATGATTGTAAATGTTTTTGGTGTTCTTTCCCTGTTTGCTTTTCTGTATCTCTGAGTATGTGTACAGGCACACCCACAGAAAAATGCACGTGATAGATAATCGTTTGTAGAAATCTTTATATTCATCTATGATTGTTTCCTCTGGAGAAATTCCTAGAACCGGTATTATTAGTTCAAAACTAGTTATTTCCTATGTGTTCGTGACGAGGGCAACCGGCTCACCCCAGTTTGTCCAGGATTTTCTGGTTTTAACCCTGAAAGTCCTCTGTCCTGTGGCAAGCTGGCACAGTTGGTTGCCCTGTTTGAGTGACCTCCGTCATCCCAGGGAAAAATGTATGGCTGATAGTCACTCACTGATTTAGTTGTTGGAAGCCCCTGTGTCTTCAGCTTCTACCATCAGGATGCCGTCTTTGTCTCTGGCAGCCTCGGAGAATTCATTGCTGCTTTTAAACTGAATCCTGGAATTAAGATGCAATTCAGCTGTTTGTATACAAACAGCAAGCAAGTCATTGTGCTCAGATGAAGGTCATTCTCCAGCCTCACTGAGCAATCTCAATTTGCTCCGTTTGTCTGGATATATAAAAAGCTTCACAATTAGAATTGTGTAAATAGCAGGGTGATACTTCATGTAACTAAGCAAACAGATTACATTGTGGTGTTTGTACATGGAGGTGAAAACAATTAACGTGTCTTAGTTATATTTACTTGAGCAGAATCTTGGTTGTTTAAAGCATCAGGAGAAAACAAAGTCATGGATTAAAATATATAGGGAGAGACAATGAAATGAATACAATTCATTGTAGGAATTTTCCAGGTCTTTTGCAATAACTATTAATTTAAGCCCTTTTAAAAAGAAAAAAAGATTTTATTTATTTACTTTTAGACAGAGGGGAAGGGAAGGAGAAAGAGAGAGAGACGTTGTCTCTCACGCACCCCCTACTGGGAACCTGGCCCACAACCCAGGCCTGTGCCCTGACTGGGAATCGAACCAGCCACCCTTTGGTTCAGGTCGGTGCTCAATCCACTGAGCCACACCAGCTAGGGCATAAGTCCTTTTCTTTAATTGTTTGTTAATCCTTTCCCAATATCTTTAACCTACCAGGGATCAGGACACCATGCCCATATTTTACATGTTAAGTTCAGTGAAAATGGATCTCCCAAAAAAGTAAGTCCAAGGACCAAGGTTAATACAAATTACTTTAACTAAAGTAACCTAACACTGGCTACCAACTTCATTACTTAATACCTAAACTTTTTCTAGGGCCTAGGAAAAATTATTATATATAAAAATTATGGATGTATAAATATAAAAAACAAATATAAACATAATTTGTAAAAAAGGAGGGAAGAGAAGAGAGAGAAAAGGATTCTCCTTTTTGACTATTCTTATCTCTTTTTAATAAGTAAACTAAGAAAAAGTTTTGACCCATATTTGAAATGGAAAATATTCAGAATTTAAGAAACCTACATAACCTTAAGGACACTCTAAGTTAATAGGGCTTAATTCTAAACCTAGGTTTCCAGGGTGATTGAAACCACAAGTCTCTTGAAATTGTCATCAAACATTTTGTTAAAAAGTGGGGTTAAATCACACAAAACTCAAAACCAGCATTATTTGTACTGATTTTTTAGACCCAAAGAGCAGATCAGAAGTACATACTTTCTCTGCATGAGATTAAACCTAATCAAGGGACAAGTGATTAAATCTTTTCATAGGAATATTTATTTAAAAGAAAATGGGAAAGCATAGATCTAAAAATGTTTCCAGCTCAACAAAGACTGTGGTTTGGTGCACTCTGCTGTCTGCTGTTTCAGATCTCCAGATCCACTTTGTGCCCTGATTTTGCCTGTTTATTCCACATCCTGATTCTTACCCATTTCCTTATTCATTAAGTAAAGAGTAGCTCACATAAAGTATGAATTAGACAATACTCAAGGCACAAGGCATAAAACAATGAACAAGATGAACACAGACCTTTCCCTCAGGGATCTTATATTCTCGTGGAAGTTAACATAAAATGTGTAAGCAAATAAGATTATGAAAGACAGCAGTGAGTACTATGAAAAATTTAACAGGGTGATATGATGGGTAATGACTGGCTGGGGAGAAATTCCTTTTAGATTGGCTGGTCGGGAAATCCCTCCCTGAGGGATTGGAATTGAGACTATAATGTCAAGGATCCAGTCACATGCAGATCAAGCAGAAAACCATTTAAGGAAAAGAGGGGTTGGAATAGCTTGTGATGTTCAAAGGACAGAAAAAAGAACATTGTGTCTGGAGTATACGAGTAAGGGGAAAGTAGTAAGAGAGAGAAGCAAGGATCAGATAGAGCTTTGCAGGCTATGAAAGGACTTAAAGGACTTTGGATTTGATAATAACGGTCACAGGAATTCATCAGAAAGTTGTAAACAAAGGATGACCACCATGTCATTTAGTAGGTGGACAATAGACTGGAGGGAGAAGCAGAGCACTAAGTACCTGTGTAATATTCTAATTCAAAGTTGAGTGATGACTCCCTGGTGTTTATTATGCTTCAGAAATTACAGATATGGCAATAAAATGGAATGAAATACTAAGGCATGCTATGACACTGAGGAGCCTCAGAACCATTACAAGGAAGCCCAATGCCAAGGACCACGTATTACACTATCCCATTTACATGAATGTCCAGAAAAGACCAATCTATGGAGATAGAAAGCAGACTAGTGGTTGCCTGGGATTGCAGGTGCAAGTGTGATGGGCTGCAAACAGGCACAGAGGCTCTTTTGGGGTGATAGTTACATTCTAAAGTTGGATTATAGCTGTGGTTTTGCAATGTTGCAGATTTACTAAGAATTATTGAATTGTATACTTACTTAAAAGAGATGAGTTTCATGATATGTAAATTATACAATACTTCAATCAAGCTATTAGTTAAACAATTACCTGGGAAAATTTTCATATATTTCTTTTTTCTTAGAAGAGCATACACTGAGAGTCTAGTAAGGAGCCACTGCAGCTGTCCAAGTATGAGGTGATGGTGGCTTAGACTGTAATGACAATGAAGAAAAATAGGTATGTTTTGGAGAACAGTACAGAAAGGCTATGGTTAAATTAAGTGTGTGTGTGTGTGTGTGTGTGTGTGTGTGTGTGTGTGTGTGTGTAGTGCAAATGAGAGGAATCCAAAGTAGCATCCAGGTTTGAATTTCAAGAAACCGGACAGTTTAGGTGCCATTCCCTGAGCTGCAGGAGAGCAGGTTGTTCATTTGTCACCATGCCTGGAATGTCACCATCAGTGCAAAGGATGTGGCCAGTAGTTAGTTAGTAAATTTTGCATACACATAAAATTTAACCAAACATAGAAGATTTGAGAGTGTCCCTCTATAAAGGTCTCTCTCATTCTCTTGTGCTTTTTTTGAGCCTGAAAGAAAATGACTGTTCGATGGCTGACATGCTTGGGGAAGTGCCTGTGATTTGCAGCCTGCCTTAGCTGAGTCATGGCCGGGAGGGGTGGGGGGGCAGGCCGGGTGCATGCAGCCCAGGGCGGTCTGTGTTGTCACAGCAGGAACCAGTCCAGTGCTTTACTCCTCTGCACCACAGGGAGCATTTCTTTCCAATCTGGTTATGCCCATGGGAGCAAGCCACACAGCAGAACACCTTCCTAATTGGTTTCTTCCTAATTTGTGAATCTGAAGAGAGAAGGAGAACACTCTACTTCACTTACAATAGAAAAGACTTAAATATTTAGGCATTATTAGCACAAGAAATTGTCCCTGCAAAAACTTCCTCAGGGCAAGGAGCAGATCAACTGATTTATGAACACATTGCTTACCTGGGGCTTTCTCAATTAGAATTTCATATTACCATTCAAGACTGCATATATTTGAAACCTCAAATAATAATGCCATTTTAAAGAGAGGAGGAATCCTATTGCATCCCACTACTTTTTAAAGCATTGATGGGACACAGTCCAGGTGAAGGGGAAGGGGCATAAATGCATGCTGGTGGTTAAAACTAAATTACAAAAAAAAAAGCACAGGTTAGAGTTTTTTAACTCTACAGATTGGTTAAACAACAGCTTAAATGGTGACCATAAACAATGTGTGTATGTGCATTTTTTGAATTCCATATCATCATATAATTTAAAAGAAAAACATCAGATAATGTTTTGTTTTAAAGATTTTAAGATTATCCTGAGAGCATTACTCTGTTTAGTAATTTATATAGTTATGATATCAATATTGTTGATGTCTTTTAAATCCCTTGGTTTGAAATTTTCACTTTAGTAAACAGGCCATAAAGTAGGTCTTATTTGCTCTCTAATAAATAAGGTAAAACAGCTTGCCCATGGAGATTTAAATAATAATTTACATTTAGGTTTATTTTTATAGACCAGCCATAAGTACAATTTGCAAAGCTGGATAAAACTAAGGCACTAGAAAATTAAAAGGAGAGATTTATTTTTTCCCCCTTAAAATTGAAGTCAGTTATAAATTAAAGCTAACTGCATTGATTATACAGAATAATTGGATTAGACAAAGGTTTGCATAATTTATCAGAATCAGAATGTGACAGTGTCTGCTGTTCTGTTGAGAACAGGGTACATTCACACCAAAAAAAAAAAACTGGAAAGAAAGTAAAATGCAACCTGGAAATGATTCAGAAGAATTAAGGACTTAACATTATGTAAAAATAAATCCTCATATATACATATTAATGATGAGTTTTCATAGAAAACTCTATTCCAAATATGGCTTTGAGAAGAATTAGGACATATATCTACTTGTAAGTCACCCTCCCTTTTTCAAATCCAAGATATTTTTAAGATTCACTGCAGTTAAACCTACAGTATACAGCATGACCTACAGCTTTCTAAAACCTCAGTCCTCCCTGATGACCTTCACACCATACCTGCACACCACCAGTACTATTATTTGTTTTATATATTTTTTCAATCTACTTTTATTTTTAAACTTGGATTTAAAAGGATTATATTTCTGTCTAATGGTAAATAGTTGCTATTAAAACAACTTCAACGAAAACAAAATGTTAGTAAATTCTCGATGGACTCTGTTCACTGCAAAAGGAGGCTCCAATTGTCAACCTGAGGCAAACAGAAGGAATGGAAGAGAATGGCTGTCTCATCTTTGTGCCATTGAAACCATCTCCAGGATATGAGGTCTGCATTTTGAGAATCACAGTGCCCAGTCTCTGTTTGTTAAATTGTTTACCTATACTCTGAATTTCTCTAGTTTATATTCATTCTAGAACACTCCAAGTTCTTTCTAGAACATTCCACGGTTTCTTTTCTGGTTTGTAAATCTTTCCATGACAGCTTGCAAATTTAAGTGAATAAGAAACATTTAATTAGTGATATGGTTGAATATGGCTAGTCATGACAAAAGAAAACATTTTCCTACACAACTTGCTTTGTCTCCTGAACCAGCTGAACAAAATATCAAATGAAATTGTTAATTCCTGATGGGAAAACAAAGGAAAGCTCCATGGGGAAGGAAACATTTGAAATAGTCCCTTACTTTTCTCTGAATTTTATTTGTATATATCAGCATTTTATTACAGTCTTAAAATAGATAAAATGACAACTATTGAAGTTCTCAGGCCTCAAATAAATATAATGAATAATTCTTAATTTGATAAGTTCAATTGAGTATCTACAGCTTATTCTGAGAACAATGCTACTAGATGCCAAAGATCAGAAGAGAAGCAAACCCCTTGCCCTTGGTATGCACACATACTCACAGAGCAATTCGTCATGAATATTAATAACAAATATAAAATAGAAAGGGTTCCTTTCTGAGAAGAACTGTAGGTTTCTTCTTTTGGGGCAAACAGAAGAGTGCTCTGGGAGGAGATGGCTTTTGAAAGGGCCTTGAATTTGACTATTTGCAAGTACAGGGTTCGTGGGAAGGGCATTCCAGCAAAGGAAGCCATGCCCACCAGCGCCTACAGTCTCAGGTTCAGGGCTGTGTGGTGAAGGTGGGTTCTAAAAGGATATAACAGGAAGAGAAGAGAATGAAATCTATAAATACAAGTTAAGTCAAGGCGGAAAAGAGCCTTGAAAATTAAACAGAGAGAGAACTTCAGTAAGTTCACTTAGAAGTGGTAATGTAAAAACTGGAGGAATAATGATCAGAAGGGAATCTGATGGGCTCAGCCTGGTCAGGTGCTCAGCCCAGACAAGTCAACAGGGGGCAAGGAGGGCATGGTAATGCATCACAGGTAGTGTGCTGGAGGCCAAGCCAGGGCACATACAGGGAGCGGGAAAGAAAGGGTTATCCTGAACTAGGCACTAGTGCACACCTACCTCAGAACGTCCTTTGAAGTAGGTGTTATCATCCCATTGACTAATAAAAACTGAGACTTAGAACCATCCAATAACATGCCTTATGGAATGGGAAGGAACTTGAAAATACAAAAGAAAGAAGTTAGACAAATCTGTCTCTGGGAATTTCCAAATTCTCAGCAAAGCAGGAAGCAAGTTCATTTAAAAAGAGATGGGCAACCTTATCTCTCAATCCCATAGGATTTTTTAAAGGAGCTCTTTAAGAAGCTGAAGAAATTTTGAAATAGTTTGCTTAAAAAAAAAAAAAAAAAACCTGTTACCAGCCCGGGTTTAAACGGTTCTTCACACAGCCGTGTACTTAGCTGAGAATAAGTCATTTGCATTTTTGGATTCTTTTTTCTGGAGGCAGATGGATAGTCTGATGCAGTTCTCAAACAGCTGGAGCTGGGAAGGGTAGGCAGATATACTGGGGTGGGGGAGGTGAGGGATAAGAGCTGGAGGGTAGAAATTCAGGGACCAAACAGTGCATCCAACCCAAACAGTCAAAACAGCCCATCTGTCCTCTTACTGACTGAGTATCTCCTAGAAGTACCTAAAATTTCCAGACCACTGGTTGAAGTTGAAAGATTTGGGGCCAAGGTGTCTCAGCCTCAGCACCCTTTGGGAATGGTTAGCTCTTGTCCTGTGCAACTAGGATGTTTTTGCAGAATCCCTGGACTCTAAAATGTTCAAAAAATGTCTTAAAAGTTATAAAAGGGAGAAGAGGACAAAGCTGAGTAGATGCCTGTAGCATCCCCATCCCCTGTTGTGACAACCAAAAAAAATGTCAGCAAGCATTGCCAAATGTCCCCTGGGAGAGGAGGGCAAAAACATCCTTAATTGAAAACCATTGATTTAGCTATTAATCCTTTTTGTCTGTGATAGCAAACCATTATGATTTATTTCTACTGACTGAAACCATGGTTTCAGAAAATGATTGTTCAGCTGCAGGAAGTTGCAGTTTGTGTTCTTTGGCCTTGCAGGGAGTATCAGCAGTGAAAACTGTACCGAAGAGTCTGGGCACCTAGTGGTTAACTCAGAAAAGTGATCAAACAGTCCTCACGTTGTTGACAAATAGTGACTAAGAAGGCTAGACATTTGTTGTAAATCATTTTGGTGTTTTATTCTTGAGTCCTATTATCTTCTTACATGCCCCAAATAAATAGGAATCCATTCCAGTCTAGTCCATTTCCTGATGGTGTTCAGGGATAGAACCTGATTAAAATGACTTGAACAGAGGAAATGGAGGGATTGAGTTTCAGTATTAATGAAATACTAGGGAGTTATCAGCCACCAATAAAGAATAATCAGTGGCACTTTCCATTCAAAAACTCAGCTCCCTGCCTCTCCATCTCCCTGATCTTTCATATTATCTGAAGTATGGCAGTGCTTCACCCTTGTGTATATCCCTGTTACAGTCAGCTCTGGACAAGAGGCAGAGCCATGTGGTATAGACACACCACGGGGGCCCTACCTGCACCCCACCTCTGAGGGCCTACTCTTAGAAAGGGAGGTGGAATTTTCTTGAGATACACATACCTTTCTTAACAATATTATGCTTTTATACAAAACAAAATCAAGGTCCATTTTTAAAAAAAATAACCAAGGTGCTTTTCTAAATTACATTTGAACGTCAACCCTAGGTGCATTTCATCTTTATTATCAGTTAACTCTACTTGGTTGAATTAACATGGTAGTTGAGAACGCAAAGGACCTAGTGTGTTCTTCAACATTAGCTGAAATATTTCCCCAGCAAATGCAAGTATGCTTGGAAACACAGATTAGAAACACACCATGGTTGAAGAAGTATTAGGGAAGCTCTCTGGAAATCGAGTGCCAAAATTGAGGAAGCATTTACAGCCTGCGACTGCCATCTAGTGGCTGGATCCTATCATAACTTCATTTTTCCCCCCGGACTTTTGGAGTCTTATTTGTGAACAAATTATTAAATGAGCCAGTGTATCCACGGAGCCCATCTCAGGGATAAACAACAAAGAATTATAAAAGAAAAAAGAGGAAGAATCCCTAAAAATACCAGCTGCTAATGTTTGGCCCTTTGCACATGTAACACATTTTTCACATTTCTTACTTTATCTAGGCTGGCTAAGAAAGGCTACATTCACCACGTTCTGGAAAACCCATCAGGTGTGCATATGTATATAGGTCTGATTGTTCAGCTTTTGGAAGAAGTTTCAATGTGCAACCCTGACCCCCAAAAGAAAGAAATCGAACAAAAGGCCTGATACACTAATAACAGTACTGTGTCCCTCTGTGTCCTGTGATATATCATGGCACCAAGAACTCCACTGGTCATGTAGTAGAAATGCAATCAATATTTACTGAGGGCAGGAGGAATCCAGAAGTCCAGCACATTGAACTCCATTACATTTCCCTCACGCAATGTGCCTGGGATGTGGGGAGGGCCGGGCCGGGGTCCCTGGGGATCCATACCAGCTCCAAGCTGAAACCAACACAAAAGAACCAATTGAAGAAATTCTACAGGTAGGGGAAACTGCAGAAGGAGGGAGAAGAGCGAGAGCCGAACTATTCAGAAGGTGCACAGAGAAGAGGTAGGACCTGAATGGGCAGAATTAAGTCACCATTAGGAGCAAGGAAAAGGGAGCTTTGGTTATTGGTATCCTGCCAACCCAGCAAGCATTTCTATACATTGAAGGCTGGAGTTCTGATCCCCCTGGGTGACAGCTACAGCTCTTGACTTCCTGTCAGCCGCATCTCATACCAGCAGCCTCTTCCACCTGCCTGCCATCCTTCCATCTGGGTAATGATCCTCTGGACACTCAAAGTCCACTTTTCAGAGGACTTTGGCTCCTGACATCCAGAGATTTGTCTATACTTTGTATTCACACAGATGTCACAGAAAAACCTACAACACCGTGGACAGAGGTTAAATGAAAGAAACAGAGGGCCCAGAGGGGAGTGTTTATCCTGCCAACCTTCTCACTTCACAGACAAAAAGACTGGCAGGAGAGTACGGAGTTTTCTCCGAGTGCACAGGGCCAGTCCAAGGGCTGGAACCTGGGCCTCCAAACTCTCAGTCCACGGGTCCTTCTAACCTACCATATGAGTCCTGAGGGAGGCACTGGGAGGCGGGGTTCCTTGTCCACACCTGGAATTCCTGCTCAGAGCTGGAAAGGCGGAGCCCTGTGCCACAAGGTTAAATAAAACCTATAATAGGGTTAAATAAAACCTAGTAATATGAACACATTCCAGTTCCCCAGGAGCATGGAGGCCAATGCTAAAGGGACAGCCAGAGGCGCTGGTTTCAGAGAGTGTGCATTTGTTCACACTTCCAACAAACGGGCATGTGGATTAGCACAGGTTTTTAAAAAGATGACTCTGAAGATGAACTGTCTGGGGTTGAATCTCAGCCTCACCCTTTGCTAGTCTGGTGATCTCCAGTGAGTTCTCTAACATCCTTGAGCCTACGTTTCCTGCTCTGTAACACCACAGTAATGATAGTACCTGCTCCCTAAGGCTGCTGTGACAATGAAACAAGATACTGTGTTGCTTGGAACAGTGACTAGCATATTGTGTTCAGCAAATATTCATTGTTATTACTGTTGTTCTTTAGTTGAATGACCTTGATCAGATTGCTTAAGGACTGCAAATTTCACCATCTTCATCTGTAAAATGCGAGTGAATACTCCACCTTAGAATGACTGCTGTACTAATTCAATGAGATCCTGCAGGCAAAGTGCTCAGCACAGACCACACACATGGCAGGCCTTCACTCAGTGTCTTAATGAGTGAACTATTAGACATCCATCCCTAAATGGCACAGTTCCTCAACCCCACCTGCCATTCCTGCCCTGTCAAAAGGAGGGGGCTGGGTCTGTACAGCTAAGTTATTCTCTTTTGAATAGAGTTAAATAAAATCTAATAATATAAACATATCCCAGTTCCCCAAGAGTAAAACCAATCTATAATACCCTGTAAATAATAAATGCCTTTTTGTACATCAATAACAAATGCAGTACTCCAACTACACAGAACAATTTTTCTACCACTAAACATACCAAACAAATAGAGGCAACAAAAGAATTCCTAATCCTAACCTCATACCAAGAGATGCAGTCTCTGTTTACAAGTAATGTATTAATGGGTTCCAACAGAGCTCCTCGAAGAGAGGTCATTAGGGCAGCAATTTTCAACACAGCAATTTTCAACCTTTTTCATCTCATGGCACACATAAACAAATTACTAAAATTCTGTGACACACCAAAATTATTTTTTTTGGTAATCTGACAAAAACAGGTATAATTTTTATTTATTCACAATAGACAGCTATTGCTATGTTGGCTGTTGTCACTTTTTTTCATTTGGCAATCGAAGGAAAAAGAGGTCAGTGCCCCTGAATAATCAGGTAGGGCATGTTTTAAAAATTCTTGCGGCACACTGGTTGAAAATTGCTGATCTAGGGGAAGGAGCATAAAAATGGGTGCAATAAATGTTATCTAGACGTTTCTTCTCGTTAGGAAAACTGAAATTCTTTAAAAAAAATCTAAAAAATAATAAAACACCAAAAAAACCTTTTTTCAGACTTTTATAAATGTTCAGTATTCCAAAAGGGCAGAAGGGACAGAGGCTAGGGCCAAAAATCCACTAGAAGCATTGGCCTTTCCTGATCGCTATCATCCCTTTGATGGAGGGCAGAGGGGCTGCAGGGCCTGGAGAAGCCTTCTCTGCTCTATGCCATGGCTTGAAAAGCCCCATATTAGAGACGTGTACTGAATGTAGGCCATGCTTTTCAAACAGGAACATGCATGGAACCCAACGTCGAGGAGTTCAACAGGGAGCCCCTTCCTGGCATATCAAATTATTGGCAAAATCTGAAACATCATTTTCATATTGAAACAAACAACTATGTGATGGAGTAGAATGCAAAGGGTGCAGGGTGTTTAAAATCAGAATACTTCGAATAAATGTAATGTTTACAGAGTGGTATTTCAGACAATACCACCAAGCTCCTAAGAGTTCAAGTTTACCCTTTGTGTGACTCCACCATTAAAAATAACTGAGTTGAAACACCAGATCTCTTGGGATCCCATTTATGCTGCAAATACCTTTGTGAGGAAACATAGGTTAGACCATAGATCAGCAAACATTTGTGTAAAGGGCCAGATAGCAAATATTCCAGCTTTGCAAGCCACGTAACCCTGTTGCAACTACTCAACTCGGCCATTCTAGCATGAAAGCAGCCACAAATGATATGTGTAAATAAGTAGGCATGGATGTGCCTCCAAAAGTACTGTATTTACAAAAGCAGGCAGAAACCCAGATTTGGCCCAAAGGACATGGTTTGGCAATCCCAGGGTTAGACCATCCCTAGTCACTAATACACAAAAGTAAGATTAGGTTATTGTACAACTAACCTAGATTGTTAGTTCCATGAAAGCAGTGACCTTTCCTATCAATTAGTCAAAGTAAGCACCTGAGCCTACTAGGTGCCAATAAATGAGTTGGAAGAATAAATCGAGGAAATTTGGGATTTTCAGATTGATCATTATTCTGTTAAGAACCTGAAGAAATGGAACTGAGAGCAAGTAAGTTTTGATTAAGAGGAGTTCTCAAGAAATGTTCAAATAATAGAGTAGTGCTAGCCCATTTGGAAGAGGAAAAAGCCAAGCTCCAAGTATGAGGCAGCAGGTACCTGAAAAGGAGAGATGCATGGACCATGGGAAGATATAAATGGAAAAGGAGGAAGCAGGTGAAAAAATGTAGATAAGCAGGGCTTTGCTTGACTAAACCCTTCTTCTGTTGTAATCATCAGAACCCTAATTCAAACAGACTTGGACTGAGAAAAGATTTCACCATTCCATGTAACTGATGACTTTAGGCCTGCAGGCATGGCTGGATCCAGATGATCAAATGATGTCATCAAGAGTTTCTCCTTCTCTCAGTTTGTTCCCTCTGGGTTGTCTTCATTCTCAGGCAGCTTCTTTCCTCATGGAGGCAACCTGGTTGCTGCCAGTAGTTCATGGGTTACCTTCCATGACTATAGTAACCCCAACAGAAAAACAACCTCTCCTTTCTTGTGGTCTTAGCCAAAGTCTTGTGGCTGAATCTTATTAAATCAACTGAGTCAGTTGTCCACCCAGGAACCAGTCATCATAACCATGGAAACGCAGTGGGATCAGCTGTGCCCAAACTATATGAACCAATGTCAGGGAGAAGGGGTTCCCAATGAAGAACTGGAATGCTGTAAGTAGAAGGAAGGGTAAGAATGTTCAGCGGGAAAAAGTAACAGATGTCCATGAATTCTCCCTACTTCACCAGTGTTCCCTGGGCCAACCCTGTGATAGCTCATTCATCATACCAAATCCATAAATTCCTACTGTTTATCCAGAAGCCTAAGTCAGCCCCTCTCCATAAAAAGTGAAGTTAAAAAAAATAAATTATCATCCACATGTGTTAGATGCTCTTACAGAGCTACTGAACAGCCTATCCCTCTCTCCTCTCCATGTTAAGCACTCTCCCACACTATATGATCCTTTAGCCCCTCTACCTTCCCCTTCATAAATATCATCACACATTCCATTTAGGGTTTGTCCACTAGCCTGTGAGCTCATGAAAGTGGGGACCATGCCTGCAATAATTCCAAGAAGAGTAGGTGCTTGGTAAGTATTTATTGATTGAATAAATGAACACAGAGGTTGAAATTTATCCTGAGAGCAAAGGAAAATGCTGAAGGATTTTTAGTAACAGTTGCATTCAACTTCCCCTCCCTAATCCCCATCTGGATTTTATCTATTTTTAAGACCCATTCTAGTCACCACCACCACCATCACAACCCTGATGGACTCCCAGATCACAGCCACTACATCAATCCCATTTTCCTATGAACCACAGTGTTCATTACCTCTATTATTCATTTATTAGCTCATTCTATTCTGCCTTGGGACATTTTTTAACTGTCTTAAACTGTTTAGTCCCTCTGTGTAGTTCTTTAATTGTTCAGATAATTACTCAGTATTTCCAATGAACTAAGACAGAAACTGGGAGCCAGACATTTTTGTAGCACCTCAAAACTTAACATTATGATGTACAAAGATTAGATTGTCAATTAATGTTTGTTAAGAGATTGATGATGCCAGGGTGTCATAAAATCATAAAATTTAAGATGTCTATCTTTTTCTGCAAGATTTTTACAGGGTTAGAGGGACATTTGAGTAAAACTATTTCTAATATAAAATATGTTCCTAAGTTTACTCAAACAATAAATTTTGGGCATAACAACATATAGATAGACCACATCTTATGATAAATATTTGTGGTATTAGACACTTAAAAACTGCCCTCTGTCTCCTCACTTGCAAAATGGAAGTAGTCATACCTACACCATAGGGTTGTTGCAAAGATTCAGGCAGATGATGTCTGTACAGTGTGGGGCATCATATCTAGCACAGGGTAAGCAGTTAATAAATGTTGCTGATAAGATACAAACGTGTGGAATTACAGACGAGACGTGCTGTAACATGATCCATTATTACAGATAAAGCATTGACCAAGCCAAGGTCCTTGTGGGAGTTACATGAGATTTTGGACTTTTGGGGGAGCTGTTGGGATGGAATTAATGTATTTGCCTGTGAGAAGGACATGAATTTTGGAGATGCAGGGGCAGACTGTTATAGATTGAATGTAAATATCCCACCCAGACTTCATATGTTGAAGCCCTGATTCCACATGCGATAGTGTTTGGATGTTGAGCCTTTGAGAGGTAAATAGGTCATAAGGATGATACCCTCATGAATGGCATTAGTGTCATTATTTTAAAAAGACACGAGGGAAGATATTCTCTCTCTCTCCATCCTCTCTCTCTCTCTCTTTCTTTCTCTCTCTCTTTCTCTCTCTTTCTCTCTCTCTCCCCGCCAAGTAAGGATACAACCAGGAAGAAATCTCTCACCAGACACTAAATCTGCTGGTACTTGGGATTGCCAGCCCCCAGAATTGTGAAAAATAAGCGTTTGTTGTTTAAGCCACCCAGTCTATGGTATTTTTTATGGCAGCCCAAGCTACATAAGATATTGAGTATACAAAAATGTGAAATTACCAAGAAGATGTGCTATAACGTGATTCATTATTAAAGGTAAAACATTGGCCAAGCCAAGATCCCTAGATAAGACCATCAAATTGCAAATCTAACTCATTACGGTAAAGTGTGAATATAAATCAAACATTTAAGCCATCCAGCAATGCTACCACCATGTAGGAAGAGCTAAACTGTTAATATATGTCAGTCACTCATTTGTGTCATTTATCAGATTTTTTGGCATTTTCTCTCATTCTCCAGCAGAATATAGCATTGTTTTTTCCACACTGTATGAAGGAAAAGAGAACATTTCAACACCCTACCATCACCAATATTTGTGCCTGACATAAGACAGAAGGAGAAGGAAAAAAGTCTCTCTGACCCAAATAGCTCTGCATTTTCATGTTAGGCACATGTTGAATTTTTAATGATGCAAATAATTCATAAAAATTTACAAGCAATCATAATGGATAATGAAATTATTCATCACTTAACATGATGAGATTAATGACCACAATTCTATAAAGTTTCTCGGATGATTGATGGAGGGAATAAACCTGATTTTATTGCCCTTGTAATTAACTGCCAGAGCCTCAGCTATTGATAGTCAGGTAGAGGGAGGGAGGCATTTGTAGGCAAACAAAAAAGATGTGGTCTTCTTTAGAGGGATGTACACTAGAGCTTCATTGAAAAGTGGTGCAGGATGGATTCTGCTCTCCCCATCATGGGAATGGCAGTAGAGCTATGCGGCAGCACTCAGAAATCATGAAGCCGTCTTGTTTATGTAAATCAGAAAGCTATGAGGGGAGAGTTTAAAAGACTATTGGTTACTGAATTCTTATTTTCAACAAATGTACATGTCACATGTTTTACTCTCTCTCTCAATATCTATATAAATCTATATATCTATTGGTCTCATATTTGTTGATTGTTCACGATATTGTGAGGCAGTCCCAATAAGGCAGACCATTCTTTCTTCATCCAGATCTGCTTTCCAGGAATCAAGTGCAAATTGAGGTCTCAGACATGTTTCTTGAATCAAACCTTCTTGACTTTGATTGACCTCATCCAACTGAGGCATGTGACAGTGAACAGTCATTGAATTTACGTTCAATTCTTTTTTTCTAAATTGTGTATGTATTTTTTTTAATTTTTTTTATTGTTCAAATACATTTGTCTCCATCTTCCAGCCACCACTTTCCCCTGCCCCACCCACCCCCACCTCCCACCCTCAATCCTTCCTCACTTTGGCTTTGTCTGTGGGTCCTTTACACATATTCTTTGATTTGACCCTTCCCCTTCTTTTCCCCATTACCCCCCTCCCTCCATCCCTCTCATTTCTGTTGCTGGTTATATTTTTCCTTGTTTGTTTGTTTTGTTGATTCCACGTATAGGTGAGATCTTATGGTGTTTGTCTTTCACACCCTGGCTTATTTCACTTATCATAATTCTTTCCAGTTCCATCCATGCTATTGCGAGGGTAGTAGCTCTTTCTTTCTTTCTGCCATGTAGCATCCCATTGTGTTAATGTGCACATACATATACGGAATAGAGCCTGAAAATCTCTATTTAGCACCTCACCAATCCTCCCTCCAACTCATGATTTTCATACCTTTATCTCTTCCCATCTAAATTATTATATGCACCCAGCCTCCCCTTATTCTGAAATATTCTATATATTCTTGACCAATTATCATCCTGAATTATAAAACTGCTAACATTTATTAAGAACTTCCATTTACTAAAACCAGAAATAAGTATCTTTTCTTTAAAACGCTTTTTACTTCTGTTAAAAGATAAATTGAAGCAATTAATTTTAAGAGTTTATTTGAGCAAAAATCAATTTCAGTCAGGCCATGCCACCTGGGAAGTGGCCAGGCATGCTCCACCAACAGGTTCTCTGGGGGAGAATTTTCTAAAAAAAAAAAAATGCAGAAGCAAATCAAACAAATTATTGATTGCTTACAGCCTTAAAGCCTGGATGGCTGTTGTGATTGGTTGTCCTTGGGTTTCGACGTGTAACCTTCAGGTGCTTTGGTTTGCTTCAGCAAGCTGCTGAGCATTTGAGCTTCCTCAGCCTGGTGGTTGCAGGCTTAATTAATTTAACACTTTTAAATGCGTTACAATGATTCCTTTTATTTTGAAATAAGACCAAACAAAACATATAGCAATAAAATGGAGCACTACCTTCAAAGACACCAGCTGGCAAATGGGAATGACTAGTAATAGTTTATTCTCACCACTTCAGGCCACTTATAGCTTTGTTGTTTTATTTCATAATCAGAGAATATTTGGATATGATGAGTCTTTTCAGTTGTCATCATTAAATTCCAAGCTGTTTGGAGTACCTTCACCTAGATCTACCAAGAGAGGTGACTGGAATGTTTTCTTTTCTTGTATTCTTTTTCCTTTGAAGTAACTTGAATAAACTTGCATTGTGTAACACTATCACCTTCAGGTTTAATTGAAATAGAGGGTATGACTTTTTAAAAAGCTAAAAAAGAAAAAAAAGAACTTTAAATGATACCTGATGCTATGCTGGGCCTATAATGTTTACTGCTTCATTTAATCCTTATAACACCCCAAAGAAGTAGACATTATCTTCCTATTTACAGATGAGAAACTTGAAACTGAGAGTGGTTAGGAGACTTCCCCAAGATATGTAGCTGATTAGGGGTTTGCCATATGTGTATTAACTCTAATACCTGGCACAGGGAACCCAGGTGTGTCTGATTCCAGAGTTCTAACTCCTAAATATGACATAATCATGACTACACTATTATATACACATTATGTACATACATATGTAACAATTGTTACATCACCCCCCTGCCAAAGGCCCCTTGTTCCCTGTAGCAGGGATTACAAATGTAAATGCTTACAAGGCCCAGGCAAGAAATATGGATGCCTGAAGAATGGAGCTAAGTTTCTCCATTTCTTCATGTCTGCCCAGGTACAATGCCTTTTCAAATAATGGCCAGGTCCTTGGCTCTCTACCTTCAGGAAATCAACAACATGCTCAACAAGGACTGTTGATTGAAGTATCAATTTTTATTGTACTTTTTTTAGATATTCGGTTCTTAATAATGACAATTTCTATATCATAGCTCAGACTCTGACTTTACAAGCAGGTGTGAATAGCTTCTCTTTTGGAGAAGAGGAAGATGAAAGGTCCAGGGACCCAAAGAGTTCAGCCCAGCTTGTCTTTCTGACCATCCCCCACCACCTACCCACATACATGGAACACTCTAGGGTCTGCTGACCCCACCTGAGATCCTGCAGTCAATTCATTAAAGTGGCTAAGAATGAGACTCAAACATCAAAAAGAGGAAGTTTCATCTACTGCATAGCAAATATTTGACTTTTGCCAAATTACTTAATATTTCCAAGTTTCAGTTTTCTTACCTGTGAAACAGGGCTAATGGCTCTCAATAACCCAAAGTATCACTGTGAGGATTAAATGACATAGTATGTGGAGAGCACTTGAAATAGTGCTTGGCTCATAGTAAATGTTTGATAAGTGATAGCTGTTTGGATGAACTGATGGTCATAGTAGTGATTAGTAATTAAGATGATTATATTACTCAGCCAAAAGTATGACAATCTGAGATTTTCCCAGGCCCTTCCCCTATGGCAGATGGGGATTTGGGGTGAAGGAAGGGATATTCTCTCATGGAATTCTGACTGGCAGTAACTCAGGGAGAACAGAGTGGAGTAGGAAGGAAAATGTATATATAGGGATCTCTCTTCTAACCTCTTCCTTTCTCCATGTCCCCAGACCTATCCCACCAATGGTGCCACCCACAACAAATCAAATGGCCTTTTTTCTAAACAAGACTTTAAGTGATTTGATTATTTTTTCTTACATAGTAGCAATCAGTTTTACCTGATTATACCAGGGCACCAATGTTTGCATAGGAGGACACCATCCTGGTCTAACATTCCTTAGAGATGACTTCAGTTATCCAGAACAAAATTATTAGGTAATAAGGATTTTCTTGGTGCATTGGTCAGTTTCATTCAGAGTTTTCCAAAGTTTCACCCACTAAACACTAGCCAATCATGATACTCTTTGGGAAAAAGAGTTCTATAATCACATAAGTTTGGGAAATGTTATGTACTGCAGGCCCTTGTGAAGGTGCAGAATGTACATTAGAATGCACATTAGCATAATAAAGACTGAGAAATTCTGCATAAAGGAACCAGTCTTTTTGTAAGTCAGCATTTCCTAAACTGATTTCAACATGAGATCCTTCTTTATTGTAACATCTGCTAACTAAACTGCCCATGCTCAGGTACTTCCACCTTGGAGCTCTGGAGGAAAGGGGGGAGAGAGAGAGAGGGAGAAACAGAAGGGAAAGGAAGGGTAAGGGAGGAGAAGAGAGGAGAGGAAGAGAGAAAGAGAGAAGGGGAGGGAAGGGAAAGAAGGAGGAAGGGAAAGAGGGAAGATATCAAACCAGACTCATTCACTTACTGAGTATTTTCAGGATGTTGTGTACCAGAGATAAAGTGGAGACCAAGAGTTTAGGTTTCTCCTTTTTGGCAGGTTTGAAGCTGTGATCCCCCACCTCACTTTCTCTTTACTTTACTAAAGGAAGGAACAGAAAAGGAGGTGAGCAACTTGATGGGGACCCCTCCTTTCTGATCTCAGCTCAAGACCATGTTCTCAGACAGGACATCCCCTGATCACTCTACCTAATGTACCCCTGCCCCAGCCACTCTCTGTGCCATGACTGTGGTCTAGTGTCCTCATAGCTCCTGTCCCTCTCAGAAATCATAATGTTTATTTATTTTGTTGTCTATCTTGACCAAACAATAAGAACTTCTTCATGAGTGTAGGGTCCTTCTCTGTCTTATTCATTGAGTCTTGCCCTGAGCGGAAAACAGCGCCTGGCACATATGGTGGGCGAATATGTGACTGGATGAACAAATGAACAACAATAAATGAGGACTATTGAGGCTAAATTAGCTAGCCTTCTCTCATTCATTATGAAATGCAGAAGAAGTAACAGGGTGGCACTCTAATCAATTCTCCATTGTCCTCAGTGCTGTAGTATTGCCCAGCCTCTCACCTTGCAAGTTCCGGCAGAAGTCGTTTGCCAGGTGCCCAGTGACTCATCTCCATCATTGACATAACAGTGTCCTTCAGCAATAGATCCCTTATCTATTGAATTGATTTGTATTAAAATAAGTGGAATCAGATGGCTCAGAAGCCTAGGGAACTCTGGACCTGGCCTAAGAATTCTAACAAGGATGGATAGGGGGGAGGCAGGCAGAGACACTCTGGGAGAGCACCTGAAGTTGGGCAGCTGCAGGGTGACTTCTAAGTGGGCTTCTGTCCAGACTAGATAGCATCCCCATGTAAATCTGCATTAGTATCACTACACCTGTTACCATTTATACAGTGCTTTGTACGTTACAGACACTATGCCAAATGCTTTATGTGTTTTATTTCATTTAACCTCAGAATAACTTAGGAATTGAAATTCTGATGAATTGTCAGATAAGGAAACTAAGATTCAAAAAATTAAAATAGCCTCCCTTGATTATACAACATGTAAGTGGCAAAGAAGAGATTCCCAGCTGGCCTAGCACATTTGGAATGTTCTATTTATGGTGAATGAAAATTATCCTGATATTAGAACTCTTCAATAGCACTATTTCAAAATTTATTTATTCCACAAGTATTTGTGAAGTGTCCAAATGAGTCGGTCATTAGTCTAGGTGCAGATAAAGTAGAGAACAGAGCAGACAAACTCCCCAGACCTCCACAGAGCTTGGCCTCTATTGGGGGGAGACAGGTAACAAACAGACAAGAACAAAAGTAAAATAAATGTTGGATGACAGTAAGTGCTAGGGAGAAAAATAGAATAGGGAAGAAGAACAGGGAATGCAGCTAGGATGCCATTTTATGCAGGACACTCAGGGAAAGCATCACAGATAAAGTAACTTTTTTTGTTTTGCGAATGATTCTACAATGATTCTACATAGTTATCTTGATTAAAAAAGAAAAAATAAAAGAAAAACAAAAAACAAAAAACCACCTCTGCAAACAAGTCCATCAACTTACATAGAACTTGGTGCTAACTCATAACGACCCAGCTATGCCAAAGAGGGTTGTTTTTTAATAACTTGAGTCATCTTCTTCTTCAAGAAAGCCTCCAAATTCAACCACTTGTATTTCTAATGGACTTTTCAAACGCTGTCACCTCCAGGACCCTGTTAATAACAATAGCTCGTATTTACTCAGCCAAGCTGTATCATGTATTCATTGTGCTAGTGCTTTTCCTTAATTTCATAATCTATTCTTTATGAAATCTCCCCATGAGGTGGGTATTTTGATTATCCCCAACCTACAGAGGAAGAAACTAAGGCTCAGAGAAGTTACACGTCTTGCCCAGATCCTAAGAGATGAAGTCGACTCAAACAAGTCCATCTGACTGTAGAACCCGCATTTCTAACCACAGCATCTTCATCTTTAGATTTCCTCACAGGCTACACCTGGCTTTGTTTTCTGCCATGCAATTTACCAAGGTGATGCATCTCAACATGGTGGAACCTTAAACAGCAAAACAGAGCACATGACAAGCAGGAGCAATGGAAATTGAGAAGCACCAGCAGCTGATGGTTTCCAAATGGATCTCATTGCACACCTTGCTCCCATCTCCAAAATGGAAGAGAAGGAGTCAGGAAAAAAAGGAAGCAGGCAGGCTGATATGAAAAAAGAAAGAAAGAAGAAGAAAGAAAGAAAGAAAGAAAGAAAGAAAGAAAGAAAGAAAGAAAGAAAGAAAGAAAAGAAAAGAAAAGAAAAGGAAAGGAAAGGAAAGGAAAGGAAAGGAAAGGAAAGGGAAGGGAAGGGAAGGAAGGGGGAAGGAAGGAAGGGAAGGAAGGGAAGGGAAGGGAAGGAAGGAAGGGAAGGGAAGGAAGGAAGGGAAGGGAAGGGAAGGGAAGGGAAGGGAAGGGAAGGAAGGAAGGAAGAGAAAGAAAAGGCTCTGCTGTAAAATGATAAGTAACATTTGTAAAGGCCTTGGAGGCACTAAAAGATTTTTACAACAGCTATCTAGCCAGGGGACTAACAAAGGCAAGTTTTCCTACTGCCAAATCCATAGTAAGTGAGAAAACCTAGCCCAAAGGTTGAGAGATTAGCCTTGTGTTGGACCTTTCAGGTTTACTTCATTGAGCACCCTCCTTTAACTTTATCTTTCCTCAGTACGATGACAAGAAAAGTACATGGACCTTCAGATAGAATTGCATGGCAGAAATATTTGCCCACCTACTTTACCTGGGCAAAGGACATGAAACTAATTTCTATTGGGAGGGTGTATACAAGTTGACATTGAAGGAAATTAAAGCTGATTCTGGCTTTTATCAATTAGTGAGTCTTCAAATTTATTGTTTTGGAGTGGAAACCAAATGCTGGTCATAAAATTCAGGTTACACCGGGCCAAAGACTCTCTGGCCAGCAAAGTGATCTTACCTACTAGGTTCAAGTAGATCCAGTGCTTGGAGCACAAATGTTTTTCCGGAGCATAGGAAACTACCTAAACCCCAAAATGAAATAGATTGACTCTAAAATAAAGATAACTGCAAATGCAAAAATAATATTTAATTGTCTTTTAAATGTAATCTATGTCTACTAGTTGATTGCAACTCAATGTGCATCCAGTTTTCTATACATATTTTACAAGGTGCTCTTGAGTATGTTTGATATTATGTGAGTGGCAGTCCCAAAGTAAGAGTGACTAGGCCCTGTGGAGGACCCTGGTGCAGTGCAAGGGGAGTTGGATTTGACTGGGAACATAGTTGAGACAGTATCAGTATATCACGGTCTGGTCAAGTAGTGGTGATATTTCCCCACATCTGAGACTTGTCACTTTTCAAGAACAAGTCTCTGCCTCCTATTGGGTCTGTGCCATGTGCTTGGCTGTGAGAGCACTTTCCCCACTGTTTTAAGAAAACATCTCAGTCCTCACTAAAGGGCATTTGGCCAGCTGGCCCATTTACCACTTCCCTTTGAGACTCCTGGCATTTGTGACCACTCCCAGTGATTTCTTATAAATGTTAAAAAGAGAGAAAAAAGGACAAATCCACAAGCCAGTTCCTGGAGATAGAGACCATTTTGGCTTAAAACAGTGTCCTCAGGGACCCCACTCTGTGGGATCATGGGGACACAGCCCATAAAAGCAAAACCAACAATTCCCATAATCCCCTCTGTCAAAACAATAGGGAGGTTTCACAGGATGGGGCTGGCTGGTTGGAGGGGCAGCCAAAGCTCTGAATGGACATCCCTGAACCCCCGAATTGTTACCTCTGTATGCCTCCTGCAGCCTGGAGACCCACTCAGACAGCCGCAAGTGTTGGGGACACTCAAATACTACTGAGATTAGCTTACTGCTCATTGTCTTCCATGTAGGAGGCTCGATCTGGAGCACCTTTAATGTGGTTAGGGCTTCCCCTGGGAGCACTTGACCAGAAGTGGTTTGGGAGACATTGGCTGCCTGCCTTGGCCTTGGGACATGTTGATACTCTTGCTCATTAGAGGACTAGACAGTGGCAGTGGCAGCCTTAGCTGGCACTATCAGGCCACAGTTCAATTCTCACACTGTGTAGAGACTGCCTCATTTGACATTTAAAATAGGGTGGTTGTTCTCTGAGGACATAGAGCTGGGGACTGTTTTTCCAAGCATGCGGGGTCATTAGGCAGGTGTTTATTGAGTGACTGTAATAGACTTTTTGATTGTATGAAAGGACATAAAATATGTCTTAGATCTTAAGAAGTGCTATTTTTTCTCACTGAGGACTCCAGCCCAATCTCCAGAGCAGAGAATAGGACCAAGATGATAAGATTAAGTACCAGATAAAGGCACTATATCAATTAGTCAATGCTATATAACAAGCCATCTCAAAACAGAATGGCTTAAAACCACAGTCATGTATTTCATTCACTTCTCTGCAGACTAGTTGGGGTTGAAAGATTCATGCCAGGCTCAGCTGTGTAGCTGTGCTTCAAGCTATGGGTCTGGTTGGCCTTGGCTCCACACAGTCAAGTGGGCTCAGGCCTGCTTTTACCTGAGTTTCCCAGAGGAAACTCTGTTCATGGTGATGACAGAGGTGCAGGAGAGCAAGCCCAGCCACACCAGCACTTTTCAAGCCTCTGCTTCCATCACATCCACTAATACGCCATTGACCCAACAAGTCACATGGATAATTTCAAATTCAAGTTGTAGAGATACATATACTCTGCCCAGAGGAAGCCAAAGTAACTAGTCACATAGACAAACTCAACATCAATGGGGCAGGAAGAAAATTCTTCTCTTGGTGAAGGTAAGAGAGAGTCAATCTCTTTGAATAATAATCTGATCTAACTCAAAACGAAGCCAGAGAAGATATGTGGGATGGGTGTAAGAGGAAGTATTCCAGGCAGCCATGAAGGAAGGAAGTCCAAGAAAGTGAGATGAGTTCTCAGCACCTTCTTTGCAATAGCTGCCTTTATCAAATACAGATTCAAGTCCCAATTTTATTTTGCCTAGACTAAGACAACACAAATGCCATTGTTCAGATGGTTTTGAAAACATCTTGCATCTTGATGTTTGATTCTAGTGCTGGCACTTGGGCTAAGTTGTTAATGTATCTCTGAGATGTCACTGAATAATTATGGAGGGCTTATTGATGCTCAGGCTGCAAAACATTTTCTCATCTAACTCAATCAAGAGAATGTTCATGGGGGAAGCACTATTAATATACCCATTTCATAGGTAGGAAAATAGAGGCTGCAAGAGATTTAATCAGTTGCTCCGAATCACTAAGGTAGAAAGTGCTGGGTATGGAACCCAGGCTGCGAGAGTCCAGACACTCTTAATCCAGTTTCCTGGATAACACAAACTGCCTTTTGGTAAGAATTTACATTGTACTCAGTGCTTCTCTAATTTCATTGAGGGATAGGCGTATAGGAAACCTTATGAAGTGGATGCTGTTAATATGTCCATTATATAGACCTGAAAAGTGTAACCTAAGAGGCTAAAAAAATTTACCTGAAATAATGAAGCTGTTAGATGATAGAAACAAATCAGACTGACTCCCAAATCCTTCCCCACTGCAGCACCTCCCTCATTTGTACTTGAGGGTCATGGCCAAAGTGATCTTCAGGGCTTCTTTCAACTAGGCTGTTGCTGTGTGTCTCTCCTGGCTGTTGTTTCTCTTTGGCTGATTCCCTTAGTGGAACTATTTGGAACATAAAGGGGTTTGCAATGCAGGGGAATTTTCTAATTTCCCTGGCCCAGGTCTCCTGACAGCTTTGGCCTAGTTGACCATAGTGTGGTTTTTGTGTACCCATGAGCCTTTTGGAGGCTGCAAGGTGTCCTAAGACTGACTCAGGTTCTAAAGACATAATTAACCATAAGGCTCCCCAGTTATTTATGAGAATCACAGTTTACAAGCATAATGACAAACTCAGGTTATAAGAGCAATTACAGGAAAAAGCCCAGTGTAGGAAATTAAATCAGAGTACCTTGGCTGAGTCACAGAGAGGGGAAAGTGAATGAATGTATTCCCAGCAGCTTTTGCAACTTTTTTTTTTTTTGGCTGTCATGCAGTGAGTAGTTCATTTTCTCTAATGGTCTTTAGAAACTTGGAATAAACAGATAATTAGAGGAAGGCAGCTAGATGGTAAAAAATCAGGGGACTCTCAGACTGGGAGACAGCCATCATTTCCAATAACAAAAAACCTCACCTTCTTTCACAATGACAGGGCATATCTTAGAGCCACTCTGAAACTCCATTTCAGAGAAGGCAACCCAGAGGCTCAGGCCATATGATGTGCTGTCATCTCTATGATTAGCCTTTGACAGGTCCTCCCCACTTCATCTCGCCCCACAAACCCCACGACACTCAACATCAGGCTCACTCCACCCTAGTCCACGGCATTGTATTCCACCCCACTCTCCCTAATCCCACACCATCCTGTTAGCTTCATTCGTGAGTTTTCCATTTATATTTTCCTTTTGATGACCTGTACATTTTCTTATGCATCAACCTCCAATGAAGAATAAATCTAAGCTCTCAGAGCTAGATAGAATCTTGAAATGTCCAGACTCCAATGGGTTTCTACTGGTTTCCAATCTGGCATGTATAGAGCTTGAGAGTCTTGGTTCTCTTCCTCACAACAAGAAAATGGACAAACTGAAAATCAGTAACTCTTCTTAGATACATCAGAAAACTTAGATCATAGAGCAAACCATTGCCCCCAAGAGTAGAACGACAGACAGGCAAGTACAGAATATCACACCTGACTGGAGCAGAAACTGCTTCTTGAACCACACTGAGTTTCTTTTTCCCAGTACATCACATTTGGTTTTCCACAAAAATTAGAAGGCATGCTAAAAAAATTTAAAAACACATTTGAAGACAGAGCAAGCATCAGAACCAGGCCCAGGTAGAGCAGTGATGTTGGAATTATCAGACGAAATTTAAAATAACTATAGGTAATATGAACAGAGAAATGGAAACTGAGAAGAAATCAAAAGAAAGTGCTAGAAATCAAATACCCAGGATCTTGTCCTTCGGACAAAAAAATATATATTAACCCCCAATATATAGGAAAGCAACTGAGACTCTGCCAGTGGTTTGTCCAAGTTCATGTTATCTAAAGAGAAAATAAGGTGTGATACACAGTCTCCTGTATTTGAATAAAGTGTTGTATATATTATTCCATCAGGCCTTCAACAGGCGCCTGGCACTGAGCTAAACATTAGAATACAGCATTGAGCAAGATGAACTTGGTCCATGCCTGTATGAAATTTATAGTATAGCATTTACTTGAATTTCCTCTTTAATTATACCAAAGAATGTAAGCCCATGATAATCAAGCATTGTTACAGTTAGTTTTCATCTGTATTAACTGTAAATCTCATCTTCACGTGTGTATATGTGTGTGGAGGAATTCACAATTCTGTGAATTTATTTCTTCAGCAAATGCCCTATTGCCAAGCACTGTGCTAGGTTCTGGGGACAAAACAGTGAGGGAAACAGACAGAGATCCCTGCCCTTGTGCAGGTTACATTCTAGCAAGAGACAACAAACAAACAAAAAAACAAAGAAGTACAGGTGATCATTGCTGGTCACTATATTTAAATAGTCTACCCACACTCCTCCTGGCACTTCCAACCTCACTCTTCCAATTTGTTTTTCTCCATAACAATTTATGTTATATGTAGGAAGTCTCAAAGACTTGGTTGGTGATGAAGTAGACATGTGGCAAAGAGGAGAAAGCAAGAATAATGTTCTGGTGGCTGGCAATTCCTTTGACTGAGTTGGGGAAGCCTTAGAAGAACAGATGTGAGGGGAGAGAGCTAAAGCTGAGGTTTGTACACATTGATTTCAGATTCCTGGGGAGGGGACATTCCAGTGGAAATGTCAAGTAGACAAACAAGAGCCTTCATCTCTTTTTCTCCCAGACAACCCAATTTTTTAAAACAAACATCTCATGTATGTAGGTAAGAGGTAGTTTAGCTTTTCTAGTACATTAGAAGCTCCAAATCCCATCCTATCAATTTGTTTCCATGAGGCACACTGTGATGGCACAATTGATTTACTTGGCATAGAATATCATGCAGTCTCTCTAAAAGGCAGGCCAAAAGGTTTTGATGCAGTTATATCCGGGCAATTATTAACTTTCCCTCTTAGCAATGGGGCCAAGACATTTCATTCCCTGGAATGACACTTCTCCCTGTTAAATCCCATAGTTAATTTTATGAACCAAACCAATTTAACATCCAGCTCACAGGAGCCATATACCTTGAATCCAGTCTCCATGGCATGAATTATGGCCTTATGCTGAGCATCACTATGGCAACAAATGACATCATCCCTCAGTACCAACCTGCACAAAATCCAATTCTCCAAGGGTCCTTATTTGCTGAAAGTGGATGTGCTCTTGGCTTACTCATATACACATTCATAAATATCACTCTGTCATCAAAGGTTTGCAGTGGCTGTTTACTGTCATTTTGGGAAGTATATTCCCTTTGTGGCAAATGTTGTTTTTTGTTCATGAGGGGGGTGGGGGAAATTCTAATGAAAATTACTGTATTTGATTAGCAACATTTGTTGATAACATATGGTCTGAGGAGGCTTCCGCAAATAAGAGGCTTTAAATAGTAAACAGAGATGTGACTGCGATGAAGCAGATGCTCTCCAAACACACAGTATAAGGGTGCTTTGCCTGTGGATTTTTCCCTCCCTCCCCCGAGCATATTTCTCTCCCTTAGTTTCTCCCCCAGATCAAAGTGTTCACTTTCAAAGCAGTGACACTGTGGAACAGGTTTGGAGAAATGATGTGCTGTGATTTTAAAAGTCATCTCCACCCCCCAAAATATGAATTATCTGCTACTCATGTTTATTATTTGGTATTAATAATGATGTAGTGTGACTGAGTCAGCCAGCTCAAGTGGATCTGGAAACAGCATTTGGGCACCACGTGTCTGTAGTGCTGTGATACACAATCCCAAATTTTCCAGTGCGCCAGTACTGCTGGAGAGAGCCCCACGAAGAACTGAGAGCAGCAAAGGATCACCATGGCATGCGCTGTCCTTGTCAGTGCGTGTTTACAGTTCTTTGTGGATGCACTCAGGCAAGCAGACTTCTAATCTGTTAATGAAAATAAAAGTACTCCCATCAGACGGAGCCAGCAATTTAACTGTGTATATTGGGGACTGGTAAACTTTTTCTGGAAAGGACTGGAAAATAAATATTTTAGGCTTGTTGACCATATGGTCTCTGTCATAGCTACTCAACTCTGGCTTTGAAGCACAAAAGCAGCCTAGGCGATTTGTAAACAAATGAGCAGAGCCCTGTTCTAATAAAATTACATGTCAATTTTATATAATGGTAACATGTCATGAAATATTATTCTTTTTTTATTATTTTCAGCCATTGAAAAATGTGAAACCCATTCTTAGTTCATAAGCCATGCATAAGGAGGCAGTTGGCCAGACATGGCCCACAGGCCATAGATTACCAACCCTTGGTCTATAATCCTTAAAATAAAAGACATATTTTTGTGCTTTCTGTATGCTGGGTATTGAGTTGAACAATGTGTATGGAAGAGCTTATATCCTACTTATTCTTCCGTGGACCCTCTGAGATCAGTACTGTTCTTATCTCTAATTTACAGATGTAAAAGCCAAGGCTCACACTCACACGTGGTAAACGTAGCCATTTCTGCACAATGGCATGTCTTTAAGTAGAATATAAGGTTCATAGGAGCAGTGCTGTTATCTTATTCACCTTTGGATACACAATAGCACTAACACAGTGATTTGCACATGGTAGACATTCAGGAAGTATTTTGTAAAAGAAGGGAGAAGTGAAGGGCTAATTAGGTAAGATCCCTAAGCAGCAGAAGTCAGAGCTTCATCCAATCCATGTAGGTTATAGTAATACACATAGTATGTAGAGCATGGAGGCTTGTGAGCTGGACTGGTCATCTACTTATTCACCACCCTCTTGCAAAAGGTATTTGATTTGGATAGGGCACACCGGTCTCAATAATTGTCTCTTCCTATTTGGAGGTGTCACTGTGGGTGATGGCATTTCTGTGGTCTGTGCTTATGTACTGATGGCTGAAAGACAAAAAGTAATAATAATAGTTTATAACTTGGTGGCATTTTGTGTCATTATGCCTATTGACATTCACATTGCTTCCAGTCCTTGGCCTCATCACTAACCACTTGACCTTCAAGGGCCTATGCCTTTTTCCTCAGAGTGCTGTCCCTCTGCTGTGTCCGCTGGGCCTCCCTGCATGCTGCCAGCTGTTGCATGCACTGCAGAGAGCTGATGTGCTCCTAAGAAAATATCTAATCCTCAAGGAGATACAGCCCACAGTTTGGTTGAAAGGAGGCAGTCACACCTTTGGTGATCTCGTGTGTCACTTCTCTCTAGTATCCCCTGAATTTGGTGACACAGTTATTCTGAATTTGTCACTTCTTCCTTGTCATTAAACAAATGTTTACTGTATGCCAGGCCCTATGTTGGGCACAGGAGATGTTTAAAAAAAATCATACTATGCTCCCTGCCCCAAGGTATTCATCATCTAACGAGAGAGGCAGAGACACACTCAAAATGCGCTGTAATACTGTGTTTGAGTCATTAAGAGGCAGGAAAGCTCTGTGGCTTAATGCATGGGCTTTGGGCTCAGGAACTAGGAGTTTGAATTCCAGCTTTTTGATAGCCTGAAACCCTGGCCCAGTTAGAGGCCAAATTCTAGTTTCTAAGTCCTGGTTTCTCCGTTTATAAAGTGGAGGTAATAAAAGAATAGACCTCACAGAGCTGTCAGAAGGATGAAATGAGATAATCCATGAAAAACACTCAGCCCAGGTCTGACAAACCACAAACACCCAATATGCGGCGACCATTTTTAGCATTTTTGCCAGTTAACTGTATAGTGTGAGTACAGTGGGAGATAAGATGGGGGCCACAGATGGGGGACACCTCACCCACCATAGTTAATCTACCTTTTCAGAGAGAAGTTAGTCAGTTAACCTTCCCAACCATCAGCCTCTTCAAAGTATAATTTTTTTCAGTTCTGGGAAACTTTTAAGAAGAAGTATTCATCTTAGTAGCATAGTCAATGCACAGCAAAGGAAAAGAAATGAGCCGAGAGGAATGCGACAATGAGAAATAGATTCACTAATCAATATGTGGCCCCATAGAAAAGCCAAGGTTGATGCTTTCTCCATTGGCTAATTTGTCTGTAAGGTATGTCATACTCTGTGAAGTATATTGAACATGTGAGATAAATACACACTAAGAAGTTGGAGTGGCCCAGTAGCTTGTCATTCTTGAAACAGAATTCTCCCTTTGAATTACACAGATAACTGATATTAACCTGATCAAGGCACAGAAGAGTGAGTTGGTGGAATGTGTGAGGGAGGCATATGGTGGTATGGGTAAGAGTTAGGGCTGTGGAGTCAGGCTGCTGTTTGCTGCTTGCATGTGACCCTCTCTGAGCCTCAATTTTTCCATTTGTAACTATGAGGTTATAATTGTAAGCCTTTCACAGGATGGTCAAGATTAAATGTATGTATGACTGTATAACATTTTTTTAGATAGGAATTTGTGCCTTGTACATGGTAATCTCTGAATAAGTATTAACTGTTTTTATTACAGAGATAGTCAGGTCTTTTCATGGCTGGAAAAAGACAGAGAGTGGACATTTTCATGAACTTTTTACCTGAAGGGGAGAGGGATAGGGAGGGGAAGAATGCTAATAATTAAACCTCCTTGACTCCTAAGAATAGAGAATATTGACAAAAAGAAGCCAGGAGTGGTTTTTACAGAGTTCAATGAATGCAGCAAGGGGCAAAGGTTTCATTTCAACACCTGTGGCAGCCAACCTCTGCTGCTGCCCACCTCAGTCCAGGCTAAACAGGCCCAAGGGGCATTGAACTCAGAACCTGACTTATGGACTCGTGATTCATGCAGCTGCACAGGTGCCACACTCAGACAGGACCTATGTTGGGTGAAATGCTCTTACCATCTTGAAATTCTTAATAATTTTATCTTTGAACTTGTGTTTGCAAGTGAAGTTCAATGAAAAACTGAAACATGCATTTGAGCAAAGGAAATGCTCAAGAAAGGAAAATGCTTTTTATCTTTGTACCTTGACTGTACTTTTTCATGCCATTCATTTTGTAATTTTCATTTTGTAATGGACCCTGAAAATGACATAGCCAGTCCTGCCTGGACATGTTCTCTTATTGTCTGCTCCACTGGGACAGGTTACCATTTTGAAATCTGATGGATAAGTTGAGATTCATTGGTAACCTAACAATTTGAGGTAAGCTAAGGGTCACAGTAGGAAGCCAGAAGCATAGTTGCAGGTATGGTGGAAAGGAAAAGCAACTCAGTGTCCAAGAGCACAGGGGTGGCCAGGGCAGTGTCCAGCAGCTTGAATTCCATCCAGCTGACAGGGTCTTAGATGCCTCACACTGCCCCACTGTCTGAGTCATGTTGAATGCTTTATGGACTGAGCAGCTCTGGGTAGCAGCAGGGGTTCAGGCAAACTGGGTTAGTACCTGCTGAGAAGACCACAAAATCCCTAGAAACCAGGTCCAAAGACAGTATCTTGGGGATGCTGTGTGAGGGAGCCCCGGGACACTAGGATTAAGATTTTTTTTGTGTGGCTTAGTGTTCAAGTGTCTCATTCAAGAACTATTTTGGTTTCCAGCAGGAATCTCCCTCATCTCTATGACCAAGCATGATAAATGCCCAAATGGATTAATAGCACAATTAATTGTAAATACTAAATTAATGCTCATGTTTTTTACCAATATTGCTAGTCATTAATAATGCTTGTTATTGATAATCATGACAATAATTGAAGCAGGAGCTGTAAATTGGGATATAGGAAATTTGGGTCTAACTCAACTTTGTTGCAATTCACTGGCATAAAATACACAAGATTTTGAGTTTCTTCTCAGTTTTTATTCTGTGAAATAGGGATGATAATAGCCATTTTACAATTTCCCTTGTGTAGTAGGAAGGGTAATGTCTATCTTGCTCACCCAACAAAGGGACATACTTAGTAAGTGCTTAAAATATAATGTGTTGAATAGATAACACAAAATATGAGTGATCATCACTGTTATGAGAATACATCTTACATATTCTTATTTGGGGGAAGAAAGATAGACAAAATTTGTTGTGTTCTCATCCTGTTCTAAGCTTGCTTTTGTTTTCTCAGTAAAGTGAGGTTATCTTATAGCTGAGCAAACTGAGATACAGGGACGATAATTAAGTTGCACCATGTCCTACAGTTTGAAAGTGACTAACCAGGATTTGAACTAAGAATATATAATTCAAAAGTATATGCCCTGTCACATCATCTTTGCTGGGACAAAGATTGCCCTATCTTAGTGGCTTGCTGCAATTGCTGATGACCAATATTAAAAGTTTCTACCTATACATTTCATATTTTGCAGTTGTGTTTGAAACTTGTAGTCTCTTGTTCTATTTCATGTCTTCTTCTGTGTTCTCTTCCACTCTCTGTAGTGACTGTTATGCTTCCTCATGATTCTCGTACATACAGATCCTTATAGATCTGGGCTCCCCCTTCCCCACATCGTTCTGGTGCTCTCTTGTCAACTCTCTCTAGAGCTGTCATGTCTTTGAGTTTATTTGAATGCAACAGTGAGATTAGAAGTCAGACTTCCATCATTTACAAAAGAAGAAATACAAACAACCAGCAGACACAGAGGAAAATATTCAAGTCTGCTATTTGTTAAAAAAAAATGCCCATAAAAATGACTAAAAAAATATGTCAGAAGACAAAGTGAATATGGACACCAACATTAGCAAGAAGCCCTGTGATATGCACTCTCATTCTCAGATAGTTGGAAGACAGTCACCACTTTATGGAAAGTACTTTGGAAATAGGTGTCCCAAGCCCTGAAAGTATTCACTGATGAGCACAGTTCCTCCAGCATTGTAAGAACACCACCATGTTTGTTGACACATAAAGAAGTGATTTCCCACCTAAGGCTCTAACCCAGGGAAATAATCAGAGAAGAGATCAAGAATTAATGTCTATCCCATCTCAAGAACAGAAAAATGATTAAATAAATTATAATGGATCCATAAGGTACAATATTATAGAGTCATTAAAAATAATATTTTAATGAATATTTTACAATAGGGAAATTGGCCATTATAGAAGGTAAAATGAATAAACATCTCAATACAAATTGTCATCAATTCCCATTTCCTAGTTTTGTAACATGACATACATTTGGTATCATTTGTTCATTCACATAGCATTTATTAAGTATATCCTATATGTTAAGTACTGTGCTAAGTACTGAGTATTTAATATAAACAAACCACAGTCGCTGTGCTTATATAACTTACAGAATAATAAGGGTTTTAGCTATTACACAACCATACATATCAATAATTAAAAATCCAGTGGTTGCTAGGGCAGAAAATTAAGTAATATGTTTAAGAGAGTTTAACACTGGAGCCAGATTTGTAATGGGAGATCATGGGACATGTTCTCTGGGAAAGCGGTGTGTAAGCTGAGCCCAAAAGAGGTAGCCAAGAAAAGAGTAAGGTGGGAAGAAGCATTGCCAACAGAGGGAACCATGGATGCGACAGCACTGAGGTGGCCCAATCAGGACGCCCATGACACTGGAGCAGATGCATGGGAGACCATTCCAAGGTGTCTGGATGGCCTTCTGTGAGAAATGAAACAGGTACCATAGAAGAGTTTATGGGAGGGGCTTAAATGCAATCCAGTTGACACTTCAGAAGATCATGCTGATTTCAGGTACAGACTGGATGGAAATTACCCTGTAAGAATAATGGAGAGTGAATGAAAAGGTCATATCAGGGACTCATGTCAGCCCAGCCTGGCACTCTACCCGAAGTATAGGTAAGCCACACTTTCCTGTGATGTGATCTAAGACTCAGACACCTACAGGCCATGAGTGGGGAAGGGAATTTACCACATCACTCCTTCTATCTTTCATGACAGGGCTGAGCTTCATCCACTCTTCTATTCAACTCATCTTTGTATGCCTAAAGAAATGAAGCTCCTCACCACCCCACTACCCATTGCTACTGAAGTCTCATTTTAAAGTCAGGTGATGGCTCAGACCAAATGAAGCCCCATCTCAAAATCTAGAACTGCAGCTTCGAAGAAATAGGGGTTCCAAGGATACAAGAAAATATTTATTAATCGTTATCTGGGAATAGTTTGTAGATATAGCAAATGCATGGGGCAAAATTCTCGCCAACTTGATCTCATGCTAACTCCTCATGATTCCTTCTAGTGCTCTGTGAGGACCCGTGGCAACTTTCTGAGCATCTGTCTTGCATTTGCCTAACACGTTAATTAACACTTTTTGTCACTCTGGCAGCTTTGGTGAGGAGAGGAGGATGTCACAGCCAACAATGCCTCAGGTTAACTCTGCTTTCACCCAGCCCAGGAAGAAGGCAGCTGAGTTTAGCATTGTCAAGGCAGAGTTCTCCATGCTGGCCTCTCTCATTCTGTCCACAGCTGGGGCACCCAGGGTGACTTCTCGACGACCCATGCACTACCTGCTGTGAAGGTGAAGCTGTTCACAGAGAGCACAGGCGTATTGGCCTTGGAGGACAAGGAACTTGGACGAGTAAGTGCTTCCTATCACAATGGGTATTCATCACATGCTCCAAAGAGTGGGGTCCCCAGATCCCAAGAGGCAGCATAGCCAAGAGCTGAAAGACCTGGCTTTGCAATTTAAACCCCAGACTGCACTCCACATTGACTGTGCAACCTTGAGCAAGCAAGTTCTTCAACTTCTCCAAGCCACAGTTTCCCTTCTTCAAATCTGGTTGCCCACAGTGCACACAGCCAAGACAGAGCAGCGGTTCTCAAACTGTCAAACCTATACACCCTTTAGAGCAAAGAGTTCCCATGTCCTTTACTATCCTGAAGTGAAATTCTTAGATATAATTTAACAAACCAACCCACCTAACAATCTTTAAATCAACACAGCATAATATAAAGGGGAAATAAGAGTAAATTAATTAATAAAACATAAACTTCAAAATGTGAAGCTCCAGGTACGACCGTACTAGATAACCTAAAGAAGCAGCCCCATGTAGAGAATCACCCAGACAGGGACAGCCATAAATCTGCTGTAAGTTGATGAGTCAAAAGCCTGCACAACAACAAACTGATTTCTTGAATCAATAAACAAGTGTTGGTAACAAAATTTTCTTGATTTTTCTGGAAAAGTGCCAAAAATACTTTGAGTGTATGTGTAAAAAGACTTCGGATCTAGATTCAGTTAATTGTAGACAGTTTTTTCCACCTCCATTCCTATTCAGTGGGAATATTCAAAAGTCCTGGTGGGAGGCAGGAGAATTCTTTATTGGAGACAATTACCTCACTCCTTTCTGGGATGTTTAGTATCACTGGTCCTTGCCCATTCAACACCAGCAGAGCCCAGCACCAAACTGTTTTTTCAACCAAAAAATGCCCCCCACAATTTTTAAGTACCACTGACATAATAAAGGCATTTCTTCTTGCATCTCAGCTATTGACGCCGCACCAGAAAGCCAGTAGCATTTTCAGAATAAGTTAGCTAGCTTGGAGTGCTTCCATCAATTCGCACCACTTGTAATAAAATCTGAGCTCTGAAGTGAAGCCTGCAGAGACTTGAGTGACTGGTAATCGGGCTTCTGCTCACCTCCTCCGCCCATTTGCTGCCACTATGCCCCACATCCCTAGCCAAACTTCAGTCCCTGAAATAAACCCAATTCTTTCCCACCACAGGGGGCTTTCTCTCTGCCTGGAGCACTGGCCCCACCTCCCAAATCTTTGAAAGGCTCTCTCTTTATAAATGCCCCCTCCTCCTTCATTTGCTACCACAGCCTGCTCTTCACATCCTTCAGTGAACCTATCACCGATGCAAGAAAGAGAGGAAGACTTCACAGAAATTTTGGCCTCTGTATTCCCCACCAGACTGTATAAGCTCCATGGAGACAGAAACCTAGACTAGTTTGTAAGCCACCCCATACTCAGAACCCAGCACATAAATTTTCTCAATAAATTTCATTTCATACTAGTTGAATGTATAATCCCTTCTGAAAGCTGTGTAACTTTAGCCAAGATGTTTAACTTCTCTGGTCCTCTGACATTTCATCTAGAGAGTAAGAGAATACCCTAAGACAAACACACAAGTGCACACATGTAGCAGTGTCAGCAAGAACACATTAACCATGATTTCTTCTTTCTTTCTTTGTCTTTTCACTCCTTATTTTGGCTTTCATCCATAGTACTGACCTGGAATCATATTTCTAGGGCCCACATCACAGATGGAAGTAAAACAAAAAGTAAACAAGGCTAATAGCAAAAAGAGTGCACTCCCCAAAAAAGGAGGGGGATGAAAGAAGACGTTTAGTGTTTTCTTTGAAAAATGACAAGTATTCATTTTTGTCCACGGGGAAAAGGAGAGACACAGATGGGGCAGTAGCCTCCCTTTTATTTTTCTTCAAATGTCTTTTTCCATGAAGAATTGTGCCAAAAATCATGAAAGTCTCAGAGAAGTAAGATATTGATGTTAGAAGAGACAAGTCCAGGAACACTCAGCCTAGGTCCACAGAGTGCTCCACAGGCTGCAGAAGCCTCTTAAAATTGTTTGCAAGTGGAGGGGGGAATATGTGGATTTTTCTGGGCTCACTAGTTCAAAGCTGTTCCACTCAGAAAAGTTAAAACCACTGAGCTAGTCAAACATTTTCATTGTATACATAAGAAAACTAATTCCTAAAGAAGGCAGGGAACTTGCCCAGAGCCACCCAGTTTGCTGGGGCCCATGCACTGCTGTCCATTTACCATTGTCCAGGCCACTGTCCCTAACGACTTTATGTGCAGCCCCTCATTCAGTCTTCACCATGACCCTGATGAGGCAGCTACAGTTATTACTCCTCCTGTACAGATGAGCACCCTGGGTCCAGAGGTGGTAACTTACCAGTAACGATGTTGCCTTCTCTCCAGGGTAATTTTTACTACCCCACAGTGTCCTAGGCAAAAATAAAACCCTCAGCTCTGTGGCCGTAAGCTTGCCACAGCCCCCACACAGCCATTCGTTTCTTAATGAATTGTTTTCTCCTTTTATATATTCTCCCAGATACTAGTTGACACTTGATACTGCCAAAGAAACTTTCCAATTGCATTGGAGCTGACTTGCCTGACCCTTGTGCCAGTCCAGGTGCCCTCTGCTGGCAGTATCTCCACCACCAGCAGCTGAGTGACTACTAAGTGGTCTTTTTAAGGTGAAGCCATTCCTTGTAGCCCTCAGGAGAGTGTTTTTATGCTGCAATTCTTCTCAAGTTTAGCAGGACACAGGCACATTCGAAATCTCAGTGCTTTGTTCATTCATTCAACAATATTAACTTGTTCTATCTTATGATATTTTATTATTATTAATCTTTCTAATTAAAAAATTCATGCACGCTATAAAAAAATGAAAATGGAGATGTAGTGAAACTACTGATCCCTTCAAGTTCACCCTAGTATCTTTGCCCAAAGAAAAAAATCCTCATTTTCAGTGTATTGTATATTTTCCCCAAATAGTCCATGCATGTACAAGCATAGTATACAAGCATATGTGAATATATCCCTTTTTTATAAAAGAGAGCACAGTAGGAAGTTACTGTATTCATACCGCTTTGCACTTTGCTTCAAACATCAGTGTATCTGGAGATTAGTCCGTATCAGCCCATATTGACTTCCCTCCTGTTTTCATAGCCACATAGTATTCCGTTGTATGGACGTCTCATAATTTATTTAGGTTGTTCTCAGTCTTTAGCTGTATAAAAAAATGCTTCAGTAAATAATGTTCAATTTATTTCTTTTCACATATGTGTGTATATGTATGGGATAAATGTCAAAAAATATTTTGCTGAGTGAAATTTGAATTTTTATAGATACTGCCAAATTGTCCCCTAAAGGGTGGTATACAACAATTTATACTTCTACACAAGACATGAGAGTAACTATTCCCACACACATGACTATTATTATCAAATTTTTATGCAATGAATATAATTGTGGGCCCACTGTGTTCTGTCATTTGTGCTATGCATAGAGCAAACAGGAATAATGACAGGCAAATATTCCTAACCTCAAAAAACTTAAAGGACATAGACATAAAAACTAGTGGTAAAGGACACCTGGTACATGTGGTACATGTGGTACATGTGGTAAAGGACACCTGGGAAGCACATAGCAAGGAGACACAGTGAAGTCTGAGAGGCTGTGATGCCTTCCCAGCATGGGGACAGCGGTAGCGGGGGATCAGCCTGGTAAACGCTCAGGGTAAAACAGTCCCCTCATGGGATCTGCCTGCATGCCCAGGTGACTAAGAGAAGCTGGGGCTGGGCTGGCGTGCAGCTCACTGCATGAAGTGGATTGTGTTCCCACATCAGCATCACCACATCAAAGCACAGCACACATGGGCCTCGGCTGAGATGACAAAGTGCTTGATTAGCAGTCTGGAATGTCCAGATGAGGTGTCTGGACTGTGCGGGGCTTATGTGCACCCGAAAGGACCCTAATAATTCAGCAAGGTTGACACGTACAAAGGAGTCATTGACCTGTCAGGAGGGAGGGGATAAAGATGGAGGAGAAATGCAGTGACCTCATCTCCCTATCCACCCTGGTGAGGAGGTCTCCCCAGGGAGCCACCATGTGGCGGAAGAAGTCTTTGTAGAGAGGCCAACAACGAGCTGAGGCCATTTGCATTGGAGAACGGACACCATATTGCCCGTGGGAAACATGCCCAGAACCCATATGGTGGGAGGCCTGTTAATGAGCTCCGGGTGCCCAGAGCACTGCTCCCATTTACATTGCCAAACGGGCAGGAGCAGAAGGAGGCCTAGGGCCTGGCCTGCTGCCGTTCAGGCCCTGGCTGGGGCTTCTACTATCAGCCCCTCCTCTTCCTCACTTCCCAGCACATCGCCCCCACCTCACCTGTCAGGCCACAAGGAGCTCAGGAGAGAGGGTCAACTTTGCTGGGATTAGCAGCCCCTCCTCTCCATCTCTCCAGGGCTGTGGTCTCAGGATATGGAGGGTGAAACAGGTGACGTAGGGAGACCATTTTCTCTCTCTTTTTAAATTCTCACCCAAGGATATATTTATTAACTTTAGAGAGAGAGGAAGGGAGAGGTGGAGAGAGAGAAACATCGGTGTGAGGGAGAAACATCAATCGGTTGCTTCCCCTCCGTGCCCCAAACGGAAGGGGGCTAGAACCCTCCATCTTTTGGTGTATGGATGGTTGCTCCACTGACTGAGCCAGCCAGCCAGGGTGGGACAGCGTTCCCTGGAGGGAAGGGAGAGGTCTCCATCACCCAAGGGAACCCTGACTCCTCATTTACTTCCAGCCTCCTACAGCATATCAGAGTTTGCTAGCACCAGTTAGGTAAATTTATACTTTTTATAATAGAATTTTAACTAAATTAACCCTCACAAAATGAACAAATGGCCTTAAAAGATTACTACAGAAGAGCTCTGATTTGAAGATAGTACTAATATTGCAAGCCTGGCAAGCAACACAAAAATGGTGGCGCTGACCCCCGTGCTGCTCACAAGAGGTCCGCCATCCACCTACAAGACAAAAGCAACCCAGTGTGATCAGACAGGGTCAGGCGTCAATCAAGATGCTATGGAATTATTTACAAGGCCATTTGAAAAACAGATTTACATCCAGTATCATTAACTATTAGCCCTTGCCATAAATATATACGGTGTAATATAGCTAATAAAAGAGCAAAGCCACCACAATTAGCAAGATTCTTAAAATACAGTTTTTTTTTAGCCCATCTTTTAAGACTTCTAAATTTGTGTATGTTTTATGATATATGTAATTAATGGTAACACAAAGTAAACACATAAACATAAAATATATCTGGGTATATATATTTTACAGATATTTTCATACAGGCATACCTCATTTTATTGCAGTTCAGAGATAATGCATTTTTTTCACAAATTGAAGGTTTGTGGCAACCCTGAGTAAAACAAATCTACTGGTGCTATTTTTTCCAACAGGCTCAGGTGACAGTTACCATTTTTTAGCAATAAAGTATTTTTTAATTAGGATATGTACCTTTTTTTAGACATAATGCTATTATACACTTAATAAACTGTAGTATAGTGTAAATATAACTTTTAGATACACAGAGAAACCCAAAACTTCAAGTGACTCACTTTATTATGATACTTGCTTTATTGCCATGGTCTAGAACTGAACCCATAATATCTCTGAGGTCTCCCTGTATTTATATTGATATGCTTTTATATTGATAGTGAGACAGTTACAGATATTAAGCTAATTGCTCCAAAAATATTTTACTGATGGCAGTCTCTTATATTTCAATCATGTTATAAGACATTAAGAAGTCTCTAATTTTGTCTTTAGCAAAAATATACAAATTTTCTTTCATCAGAGAGAGGGAATGTAATGGTGGGGGGGAAGAAAGGTTCAGGCTTGAATCAGAAAAGGTGAAAAATCAGCACAAGCGCAGCATATGAAAATGGGCTAATTTTGCTTTTCTGTCATGCATGGTCTTTTCCTCTTCTCTGAGTATTTGATCCACAATCACCCAGAAAATCATACGCTTCTGCCCACCATGCATGGGCCAAGCTTGCATGATGACAGTGAAGCCGAGGCATCATCTGGAAGACCTGAGTGTCCACCTGGAGACTCTGAGCCCCTCCCACCTCCACCCAGAAGTGAAAGAAGCCCAGAAAAAGAGCCCACACCTGGAGAAAATAGGTGCTTCAAAAATAAAGCCAAAGGCACACTGCCATCACAGAAGCAAATCTCGGCAAGCCCAGCTTCTGTCGTGCCTATACTTAGCTCACATGCCCATGGTTCAGGGGATTTTCCAAATACCACTCCTCCTGAGTGCACATTCCCCAGGTCCCACATGGCTCCTGAGAACGCCTTCATCTCGAAGGCAGAGTGGACTTACCAAAGCCTCTGAGGCAATGGGAATTGACGCAGGAGTCCCACATCAGAGCGCCATCTCTGAAGCACCCAGGTGGAAGGCAGCCTCCAAAAGCTCACCTTTCTTCAGCTGTGTGTGCTTCCTCTGGGCCAGGACAGAGTCGCTGTCTTGTGATATGATAAAAAAATGTGGATGAAGTCGAGTTTAGATGTGTGACTGTGAGCAAGCCCCTTCCCTTCTCTAAATGACACATTTCTCACCCATCAGATAAGGTCCCTTCCATCTTCCCCTGCATCCTCTGAGGAATTTTTTCCTCCTGAAATGGTGGAAGGAATCCGCCTAAATGGAAGAAGAGTAGATTAGAAATGTCCTCTAATAGGTAAAGATGTCTCTTCCTTTCATACTTCTATCATCTGATACTAAGAGAATGATGGGTAGAGACCACTCTCTCTTCTGGGTTGCTGTAGTATTTCTGAACTTTGGAAAAGTACAAAGGCAGGATCACAGAAACCACGATCCTCCCTTTTAAAGAATTAGCCAGGGAGGAAGAGAAGGGAGCAGAGAACACCATTGCTGTCCTCAGACCTGGCTGATTGGCAGGAGGAGCCTCATTTGGTAGGTGGAGCCTTGAGACTAACACCCAGGCCTCCAGTTCCTGTAACTGCCTTCCCTCTAGCTATGTGACCTGGACAATCTGCTCTACTTCTCAGCAGCAAAGTTTCTCATCTACCAAAACATGCCTGTAACAGTGTTCTATTTCCTGGCTAAGATGGTCATCTTTTTTCCCAACAGGTTATTCTCCATCCCACTCCAAACAGCCCCAAACAGTCAGAGTGGCACAAAATGACAGTGTCCAAAAACTGCCCTGATCAAGACCTCAAAATTAAACTTGCTGTCCGAATGGATAAACCTCAAAACATGAAGCATTCTGGGTAAGTGTTTCCTCTCTGAGTGTCAATTTTGGATACACGTCCGTTTATTTCTTAAAGTATATTTTAAATAGAAAAGCTGATATTCAGTGAACCTCATGAAAAGAAATACAAAGGATTCATGCAAGGTTATTAAAGTACTTTGATATTTATAGACATCCTTCAGTAGCCATGGACCCCTCTACAGAGACAGTGGCAGAGTATTTGCATGTAACCTAGGCACATCCTCGCATCTACTTGAACTTATTTCTATATTACTTATAATTCCTAATACAATGTAAATGCTATGTGAGTAGTTGTTATACAGTATTGTTTAGGGAATAATGACAAGGGAAAAAAAAGTCTGTACATGTTTAGTACAGACTCAATCATCTAGGCCTAACATGAGCAACAACATACCATTTTTAGGAAATTTTTTATCTTAGTTGATTGAATCCTAGGACACAGCACTCATGGATACAGAAGGCCAGCTGTGCTACAAGCTTCCTCGATTCTGGGGGTCACTATATTTGCATTTGTGCTGTCAAAATAGAATAATTTCCTTCTCCTTCTGTAACAGTATTTCCAGTGCAATTCAATACCTTACTAGAAGCATACTGGCTAATGCTGGTTTAGGAGGTTTTATTGGCTTTGTATTCCTTTTCAAAGGCATTCAAATCTTTCAGACTCTATGAATCACTTTCTTACACCTTCATTAACAACCACACACAGGAGGTGTGAGCAGTTGCTATAGGCGACCTTCAAATAATCAACTCTCACTGAATCAGTTTTAATGTGTAGTGTAACATTTAAATAAAAGATAGCCCTTGCTGATGTGGCTCAGTGAATTGAGCGCCAGCCTGCGAACCAAAGGGTCACTGGTTCGATTCCCAGTTAGGGCATATGCCTGGGATGCGGGCCAGGTCTCCAGTTGGGGGTATATGAGAGGCAACCACACACTGATGTTTCTCTCCCTCTCTTTCTCTCCTTTCCCCTCTCTCTAAAAATAAATAAATAAATAAAATCTTTTAAAAAATAAGTTTATAAATAAATGACAAAAAATAGAAAATGTATGCACAATATCAGTTTCCTAAGATCTGAGAATGACCAATTCAGTTTTTCAAGCAGGATAAAAAGAATAGGTAAAATATAGTTTTATTTCACAGATCAAACCAATTATTTATACAGAAATGTTTATTGACAACTGGGTAAAAGCTGATTGATGGCCTATTAAAAAAATTGTTTAGACCCCACTATCTCAGTCGCTGTGATCACTTAGGTAGAAGTTGTGCCAGATAACTCTGAATAAGGGAAGCCTCTGATCAATAGAAATGTCTCGTTAATTTTTTTTGGGAGGGCCGCATTTGTGCTTATGAGAGGGCTTAATGTGGCAAAACCAACATGAAAATTGAGATTGGTTCTATGCTAGAGGTTTGGGGGATTCAGAAACCCAATACCTAGCTGCTGATTTAGACAGATAGAAAGAGAAGCCCGTGAGAGGTCCAGAGGGAGTGATGAGGACTGGAAACACACATCCCAGCAGATGAACAGACCACAGCAGCATGCAGATGGAGAGTAAAGAACAGAGTCCCAGCCTTGGTCAGAGCTCTGTAGAGCAAAGATAGATTCCCACCTCACAGGGCACTGGAGCTCTGAGGCCTGGGGAACTGTGGAAGAAGTAAAGGTCTGTCATGAGCTGGGGACCGAGCAATGACCCAGAGCTCTGGTGTGGGTTTGGAAAATTTACATGGCATTGTCTTGAGGCCAAACTATTCCCACAGCTTAAGACAGGACTATGGGAAAACACTTCTGCTTGTGGCCATACGAAGGCTGTGGGGCATAAGCCAGGCCCTTGCTACACACTCAGTCCTTTTTCAACCGTCCAGCTTCTCCTCAATTAAATTAGTGTCTCATGAAAATGTTCATGAGATATTTCTGAGGTCAGCTTTTCTTCCTTCTCATTCCTGGCATGCATGCCAAAAATGGTAAATGGGAATTTTCTCTTATATCTCTTCCCCTGCAAGGCAGACATCCTGGTTTCAAGACAAATGGCAGGAGAATTCTGTTAGGTTTCTGTAGCACAGAGGAAAAGATTCTGCATCTTTAGCAAAACATTGGCTCACAGAAGGAGACAGAGAGAACTGAGGAGGGCAGAGCAGACCAAAGAGAGAACAAAAATATGAATGGATGCATCTGTCCTCAAAACTGCTTTCTAAACACTTCCTTGAAAGGATTAGTAGCTCAACCCATATTCTAGGGCCCTTGGAAGCCCTATACCAGGAGTTTCACAAACACTCTCTCATTTCATCCCCATGGCAAACTCTTAGCATAGGTGTTATTTTCCCATTGTATAAATTCCCACATTCTTTTCATTTACCCTATTGGAAATTGAACTGATCTGGATTTGGTGACTTTTCTGTTGAATTATTTGTAAAATTATTAACATACTTCAGGTACCTTGACCCTATCGATGAAAGAAGAAATCCGTGGCTCAATTATAACGTGTTCTGTATCTACTTAATATCACTAGGCTGTCATTTTAAAATTACCCCTGCCAGGAGGGCCTAGAATAGCGAACAATGGATGCCTTAACATAACGCCATCAGACCCACCCAGTATAGCCTAGATCAGGGTGAATAACCTTAGTTGCACAAGGGATGATTCAGGGAAAACAAATATTTATGAACTACATTTTTTTCATATAAACTTAAAATAGCTTAATTGAGCTTCACTGGGGTGGAGGCAGAGTGATACAAATATCAGAACAGCGTCATTACTCAGAGGATTAGGGAGAGAAAGGAATTTGTAAGAAGTAAGGCTGAGGTTATAAATCATATTTGCTTTAATGTGTATTAAAATATAAAAGGAAACTCAAAATTACTCCTTGTTGGTGGACTGCGGTTCCTTGAAGGAGCCACTGACCCATTCAGAATAACTTTGTTGAATAGAAAGACACCAGTAAGAACATCAATAGTGCTTCTTGGCCTTACGACATTAGCATCTCGGCATATTAGCAACTTTCAGTGCTTTTTAATTGTTACCTGTTATACCCATATGATGTTTTAAGTGGAGGAAGTGTATTCACTTACGTTATCTCATTTCATCCCTGAAACAGCCTCACAAGGATTAGGCGTTATTATTCTCCCATCTTAATAAATGGCCTCTTTCTTTACTCATTGCTCAGACCAAGATCCTTGGAGTCATCTTTGACAAACCTGTCTCATATCTCATCTCATCTGTCATCAAATTCTCTTCACTCCACCTTCAGAATAAATCCAAGGTTCAGCCTCTCATCGCCACCTCCACATCACCATTCCAATCCAAGCCTCCATTACTTCTCCACTCACTTGTTTCACCTGCCCCGTAAGCAGTCCTCCTGCTGTCCTTGCCTCCATATAGTCTATTTCCCTCTGGGAGCCCGAGTATCTTTTTTAGAAACCACGAGTCAGATCCTGCCACAGAAAACCTGGAGAACCTCCACTGATTCCCCATCTCATTTGGGGTAAAAGTCAATATTGTTACCACAGCTATGAGGCCCTGCCTGATGAGGACTTCAAGGTCTAGCTGACCTTGATCACTGCTCCAGACCTATTGGCCTCCTTGCTCTTCCCAAAGACTCTGAGTACACCCCACACTCCAGGATCCTTGTCCCCACTGTTTTCTCTGCTTTGAATGCTCCTTCGTCTCCTTCTCACCCAACCAGGTGTTCACATGGCTCACCTTGATTTCTGCATGTCTCTGCACCTTATCAGAATGCCTTTCCTGGCCCACCTGTGTTCCCCCTCTCTTTCTTACTCTGCTTTATTTTTGCTCAAACACTTATCATCTCACATACCATGTATTTCTTTATCTGTTTGTTATCTGTCTTCCCCACTAGACTGTGAGTTCCTTGCCAATGGGGACATTTGTCTCCTTTATTTAAGGTAGCAACTATAGGGCTTGACTGTAGTAAAAGTCCAATAAGTTATTTGTTGTATAAATAAGTGAATAAATGACTCTGCAATTTACAAATAAGGAAACTGAGACTCAGAATACTGAAAAGACTTACCCAAGTCATATAACCCTCAGAGCCAGGTCTAGAATTGTTTCAGTTCAACCTTAACTGCAGACCTGAAACTTAAATTCAATGAACCACACAGTTCACCAACCAGGTGTAATTCACAGCAATTCTAAATTTCCTTTTATACCTTAACAAATCTTATAGGGGATACAGTGTATCAGTCTCAGCCATGCTTCTTAAGATCCCCTTTCCTCTTTCATTTTCTTAACTGTGCCTCTGCTCTAGACTTCTTGATCTTCAAAACTATCACACTCCTCTCTCCTCCCCTTAGGTCTCCAGGATGCTTTACATATTAGCTGCAACTCTCAAATGAAACTACTTCGACTGGACTGACTGGATATTTTTAGGATTTCCTTTTAACTCCCTTATTGGCTGATTTTCCATTAATGTCAATTACACCTAGTTGGTTGATCAAATCTTCTACATCTTTACAAATTATCTATCAATTATTAATAGAGAAGTATTGAAATCTCTGACTGTAACTGTGGATTTGTTTGGTTTTCTTTATAGTTCTACCTTTTCTTCATGTATTTTGAAATGCTGTTCTTTCTTGTAAGATGCTTAAATATTTAAGATTATAATGTCTTCTTGATAAATTGACCCCTTTATCACTATGAAATTATCTTCTTTACCCCTGGTACTATTCTTGGCCCTAAAAATTACATTGCATGACAGTAGTAAATGTAGCCACTCCATTTTTTTCAAAAACTAATGTTAACATCTAAAATCCTTTTCCATTATTGTATTTTTTTTTTACTTATTGTATTTTTTACCTATTACTTTGTCTTTAGAGTCAAAGTGCATTTCTTATAGGCAGCATAGTGTTGGGTCTAGATTTTTAAATCCAACCTGAAGCTCTGCCTTTTAATGAGGATATTTATTTGGCCTATTTATATCTAATGTAATTATTGATATGGTTAGTTTAAATTAAATTGCTGTTTGTTATCTTGCTATTTGTTTTCTGTTTGTTCTACTTAATCTGTGTTTCTTTTTTCCTCTTTTTCTTCTTTTGAATTAATTAAATTTCTATGATTCCATTGGCACTGCCACTTACTAGCTGAGGGCAAGTTGCTTAACCTCTCTGGACATCATTTTGCTCAGCATAAAATGGAGGCAATGAGAGTGTTGGCCTCTAGATTGCTGTGAGGATTTAAAAAGTTAATAAATATGAAACATTTAGATGTATGGTGAGAGCCACAGCTACAGAGGAGTCAGTGGCGGTTGTCATCACCGATGCTGTCTGTTTTCACTGATGCTTTGCACCTTTCCACAGCCCACGCTTCCCACTGGGCTGTGACGAGAAGCCTGGGACACTGGAGCCTCAGTGCCCTCCTTGGTCTCTTTCAGTCCCTAAGGAGGCAAGGGAAGCCTTCTGGTGGGAATCATGGTTGTTGTCTCACTGTGACTGTTCTTCTTAGAAAAAACTTGTCATGAAAAATTTTCGGCAAAAAAGAAAAATAATCTGCACAGAGAGAACCAGTGCCTCCCTTTCCACCTCAATCAGAGCAGCACCAACCCCTCGTTTTTAGTCTCCTCAGTCACTTCTGGCTTTATAAACCACAAGATGAAACCTCGGCATCCCAGGTGTTCACATCCTTCTAAGCCATCTTTACCCCTCTGTAAGGTGCTCAGAGACAGGTGATTCTAGCAAATGTCCTGAGGGGTCATGTGCTCTTCTTGCACTGGCTACTCATCCCCAGGTATCCTAAAAGAAGATACACAATAAAAAAAATCCCCATGAATAACTATTGAGCACCCATCCTGTGCACGCTTAGTGCCAAGCACAGAAGGTATTTAATAAACAGAGCTGAGGTACTACTTCATTCACATTCACAAATACCACATGAAGGACTACTCACCCTTTTTTATACACCCTGGGTGCCAACCTACCAAGTAGTCCCAGGGCAGAAGGACACTGAGGCCAGGGAGTTTTCCATGCATTTGATTGAAATTCCTGGGACTTAAGTTGAACACAAGTACATCTTCCCTGTCTCTTTTTAGTCCTTTGTAGTTCACTCTGTACTCTCATAAAACTAAAATGCCCCCAAGGACTGACAGGGATGTCACTGACCCACTGGCACGGGCTTTACAAAAATGCTACAAGAAAGGATACATTAGAATCATGACACAAAATATGACCTGGGGATCCAAACCTAGACATACAAGGTCTGTCCAAAAGGTATCCAGCCATGTAATATGAAAAATAGAGACATATATTGAAGAGGATATAAAAAACATTGTACATAGGATAGTGATACCCTTCAAAGCAGGCACCTTGGGACCTCACACAGTTCTCCCAACCTCCATCAGCTGCCCTATTTTATTTTTCTGAATCTCATTGACAGTCTGAAATCTCTTCCCTTTCAAAGGCGATTTGAGTTTTGGGAAAAGCCAGAAGTCACAGGGAGCCAAATCTGGGCTTCAGAGGGGCTCAGTCACCTGGGTGATATAATATTTCGCAAAAAAACTACACAAGATGTGAAGCACAAGTGGGGCCGTTATCGTGATAAAGCTGCCAATCACCAGCTGCCCATAGTTGCGGCCTTCCAAATCACCCAAATAGCTTCCACAGAGGAATGTTCAAGCTTAACACAAAATTGGATGCAGATTCATTGCTCTACTCACTTTGAATGCGACAGCCAAACAGTACACATGCTCACTCAATAGCGTCTACCACCCCCACTGACTAGTACAGTGAAGTGGTCATTGTTCACACATGCGCATTCCAGTCCGCTCCCCTTGGCTGCCATGTTACATCGATTTGCGTAAACCATTCTTGTCATATTAACAATGGCTGGACTTTTTCCAGACAGACCTCGTATGTACCTCATTTTATTTCCTAATCAAATAGGTGCCCAAAAAATGAATATAAATTGAAATAAAGAATCCAAAGATAAATCCTTTGCAAAGTTGGTAGTTAAGACTCTCTCTACTAGGACTATTATTTCTACCACTAGTACTACTACTAGTAGTAGCAAGAATAACAACAAACAACGATAGCTAACATTTTCAAGAACTTATTATGTGCCAGTTACTGTGCTAAACACTTGAAGTGTATCATCTCCACCAGTCGTCACAACAATGAATGGAGTATACCCTATGCTATCCTCATTGACAGCTGAGGAAACTGAGGCACAGGGCATCTAAGCCAAGGAACAGTTAATGGCAGGCTCAGAATTCTCACCTAGGTGTTCCCACTCTAAGTCTGAGATATAACCACTAGGCTAGACTTCTGCTTTCTACACCAGAATGCTGATTTATCTATTCATAAATCCAGATTTCTACATATCCTATGGCCTGGAAAGAGAGTTGAGAGCCATACTTCTCAATGTTCCAAAGCAGAAATTCTGTCTGATTCTTGATGAAGTGAGGATTTGGAAGTTATCCTGTTGATTTTGATAGCAGGTGAAGCCAGTTTTAGATGCGAACATTTGAATGTATTCAAGTATGACCAGATCTCCCCTTATGTGGTCTAATAGAACCTGAAAACCACTAGCCTCACTTCCTTGATCAATGCTAGTTCAACGTATAACACCCACAAGGCCAGCGGGATAATTCCTGAATGAGTTAATAACACTGGTCATAAACTCTCTGGACAGCTTAGACCTGTGCCTCCTTTTAATTTCATTTTTCTGTATAAAGATGAATTTCCATTAACAGGAGAGAATCTGGGGAAAGGAGAGGGGTTAAGAGAGTACTTTCTATGTTGACTTAAAACCTTCCCTGTACCTTGACTGGTGTGACTCAGCTAGGCACTGTGCTGCAAAGCCAAAGGCCACCAGTTCAATTCCTGGTCAGGGCACATGTTTGGGTTGCAGGTTCTGTCCCCAGTCAGGGAATGTAAGAGAGGAAACCAATCAATGTTTCTCTCTCTCCCTTTCTCCTTCTTTTCCCCTCTTTCTAAAAATAAATAAATAAAATCTTTTTTTTAATGCCTTCCTGTAATACACCTGTATTGGCAGAATTACAGAAAAGAAAGTGAGGGAAGGTTTTTCTGAATGAAACTTGTGAAGCGGTGAAAAAAATTGGTAGTTGTAAGATTTAGCACTCCTTTTTTTCTCCTTGTATGATACCTTTAAGGAGTCTCCCTACCCTATCTAAAAGACTTTTAATACATGTACATATTAAGTCATATTAAGTCACAATGTAACATTTTCCAGGGTGCTCTCTGGAATCAGTCAAGGAATCTGCGTGGTGTCTGATCTTGGGCCACAATTCTCTCTATAAGAGGAAGCAAACCTTGCCCACTATTTCTTATCCTTCACCATACAGCTCCACAGTCTGCTTTCTGTTTCTGGGCCATGTGCATGTCCTTGTTTATGAGTCCCGAGCTTCATGGTAAAGTGTATTAAACAATGCCCTCACTCAAGCATTAATGCAACTCTGGTCTTTTCCCTTTCCCTTAGGTATTTATGGGCCATCGGTAAGAATGTCTGGAAAAGATGGAAGAAAAGGTTTTTTGTATTGGTGCAGGTAACTCTTCAACTCTAATATCAGTCTTAAGATTTGATAGGGTTAATGAATGTTCTTTAATTGAGGTACCTGACGCACACAAAGCTCAAGCATTTAGCTTAGTGAATTTTTACGTATTATATATCCATGTTACCACCATCCAGAGGGACACAGAATATTTCAAGAGTCCAGTGTTTCTGGTGTGCCTTTTCCTATTTTTATATCTCTTTAAAATTTTAAAAATCAATGTATGTACATTGTTTTTTAATTCTGACAATACAGAATTATATAAGTAGGAGAAGTGAACTCCTACCCTTGTCAGCATGGAGGGACCCAGGGAAGGAGCAAGCATGTCCTTTTCAGGGCAATAGTACAGCAACGATTTTTCAAAAGAATTTGCTGTTTCTAAACCACTAAGACACTCATTATGAGAAAATTCAGAATTTAGTTGGACTTTTACATTCATTTTATTTTTTGGTATGTTTGATATTTAATTATCTATAAGAAAGCCCTCCCCTCTTCGTGCTGCCTGGGATTCCAGAAGTCTTAGCTGATCTCCTATAACCATGTTTACAGTCTGGAACATAAATTTCCAAGTAGATATTTTATTAACCAAAAATAATTAAACTCTTCATGTTGTTCTGCAAATTGCTTTTTAAATAAATTATCGTAGACATTTTTTTTTTCATGTTTGCACACAGAACTCTGGCTCCAATACCTATAAACCTTCCTCTTCTTTTTTTCTTATTGATGGGAAATTTTAAGATTTATTCTCCTAGCAACAAGTAGAATTTTCTTTTTTTATAGACATCTGGGCTTCCCCAGCTGGGGCTATTATTAACCATGCAGCACAGACATCTATATACACAGGTACAGATGTAGATGCAGGTATTGATATTAATAATGCATTAGTATTATATAAGCATCTTTGCTCTCTTGAGTATTTCTTTAAGAAAAAAAATCCCAAAATAGTAATAAATGTCTTTGAAAATCCCTCCTTTTTTTGTATCAGGATTTTTCAGTTTACAGAGAAATTTGCCATTGCCTCTTTTTAATGTATACCACCTCCACCAGAGTATGTAAACTACAATTCAATTTGCAAAAATTTAATTTATGTTGTACTCTGAAAGACATTACCTTGTAATTTAGTGACCAAGGTTTTATTGAGTTACTGTGTTGGCTATAAGCACTGACTAGTATTTAGATCACTTTCAATTCTGAAACCTCACCATGAAGCAACTGCTTCTTAGGCCTTGAAAGTTCCCCCAACCCTGAGCTTCTAAGACTAGACCTGCTGCAGATCTACTCAAGCGTCTGCCACTAAAGCAAAATGCATCTCCCTGGCTGTAAGTAAGAGGTAATCTTTGCTTACATGATTGCTATGGTGTACCACAAAACCTTAAAATAAGTTAGTCAAAAGAAAACATTGGAATTATGTCCTGCCCCCAAAATAATCTATGGCTAAGCAATAAAAGACATTTTATTCTGATATACATTTCCTCAGCTACCAACTGACCAATAGTTATTGAGCACCTACTTTGTGTAGGGCACATTGGTAGGTCACAGAGAAAGACTAGGAGGTACAGTCTCTCACTTCCAGAAACGTATCTGTTTGAGTTCTTTACATGCAAACAGCAGAAACAGACTCAAGCTAATTAAGATTTTTTTTTTAAAAGAATACATTGGAAGATGCTTGAGATAGTTCATGGGATTGCTAAAAAAAAGCTGAATGATCAGTCTTTGTTACAAACAGAACCCAGTTCCAGATATCCAGGTGGTGGGAATTATCAGGCAACCATAAGACAAAATCGACTCTGACCACCGTCTATCCTCCAGTCTCCACTCGAAAGCCAAACCTGAGAGAGAGAGAGAATTGGGTTGGTTCAGCTTGGATCACATGCCCAACTTTTAGTAGGGGCAGGTAATGGCACTTTAACAGTCCCACTGGGCTCTCTCCAGTACAAAATCAGGATGCCATTACCAGAAGAAGAAATGGATGCTGGACAGGCAAAGACAGCTGATGCCCAGTAGCACAATGTACGTGGAGAGACAAGCTGCAACCAAAGAAACAGTGCTGTGTTTGGGATAGTTCTCCACTTCACTGTGCTCACTTGGCAGAGCAGCCTCTCTTAGACTCCCTTGGGAATCTGCCCTGCCTCTCCCGGCACGCTATGTGCAATTCCAGGTCCAGTTCCATTTCTGATTCACCTTGGGGTCCTTCCCTCTTTCCCCCACCACACACCTACACTTCCTCTAGCTCAGTGTGCGGCACAGGCACTTGGGAAATGGTGGTGGAAAAAGGACATAAAGGAAGAGAGGAGAAAAGCCTAGGGAGTGAGAAGTCCCCCGCGGAAGAGGGGCAAGTGGCCCTCTCACTGTTATTAACAGGTTATCGCTTCACTCACACACAGCTTTTCTCAGAGAATTTTGGAAGGATGGAGTACTTAAGAGAGGTAGCTGACCTCTTACTTTGGGAAACATTTTAGGGGGGGAAAGCTTCTTCAGGAAAAAAGCAAAAAGACATGTGCTGAGATTATCGATGAAGCCATGTCTGTACAACACATACTGAGCAGAAAAGGAGAAAATAGTTGTTTGTTTTAGGCCATGTGACTACAACACAGATGCTTTAGGGCCTTCATACTGAGCCTTCCACCAAGAGTAGATGCAAACCACACAGTAGCAAAAAAAGAGAACCCTGCACTCACTTGTGAAAATTGCAAAATGGCATTGCCCATCTAAAGCTTGGCACCTTTCCTAAAAGGGCAGGAGAGAAGAACCTCAGGATTCTGTGTGATGTTTCACATACGTTTGATTCTCATTAACTGAAAAACCATTGAGATTATTGATTACATCAATCTCCCAAATTAAAGCTTCAGTTTCTACCTAAATCGGATTCCCCCCTTTACAACCTCTGTGGCCTACAGAGGTGACATGACAGCCTACCATCACAAAGGGGATGGGAGAACCAGGATGAGAACTCGGGCCTTCTGTTTCTTCTCTTGTCTTGTTTGTCAGAACAAAGTCTAAAAGCAATTTTGGTGGCCTACCAAAAAAGTACTGCACTATTTTTAGATTCTTTCCTTTTTTTTCCTCTCTGTTGTTTAAATCATCACTTCCATAGATGCTTTATCAGAATGATTAGGAAAAAACTCCACCCCTTTGAAACAAATCCAGTGCCAACATGGTTGCACGGGATAAGTTCAAGGGTACCAGTTTTGGCTCAATTCAGGGAAGCAAAAATATCCCTGGTGGCTTGAAGAGAAGCATGGCAGTCCAAGCCATGACAATCAGCACCCAATAGCTATATTGTTGAATTTGTTCAGATATACAAATGATTTTCAATTTTCTCTTTCACCACCAAACCCTTCCACTGAAACTCAGTATGCCAGTGAAACCAGATGAAACACTCTGGTCAGTTCTGGGGAAAGAAACTGATGCCACACAGCCTGCCCCAAGTCTCTGGGCAGCCTCAGAGGGGCTCTGTGAAGGACCACCACACCGGGAGCACACCTACCGAAGTAACTTATGGAAGTTTTGTTCCTTTGCACTCATAGGACATTTTTTTTTTTACAGAGAGTTTTCAGCACATAATTTCTAACACAACTGTGCATTCCATTAGATTGAATATAATGAAATTTGTGTGAAAATCCTCAAAGAAATATATATCCAACACTGGTCTCCTCAAAATCATCTCTCCTCCTGCCCTCCATTTCTTCATTCTTACCTCCCCCCACCCCATCTCTCTCTCTCTCTTTCAGAGTCTATTTTTGTCTATAATGCAGAATTATTAAAAATCCCCCCTAAGTTAGGGTCCCTTTTAGTGCTACCACCTTAGAGATCCAAAAGGTAGATTGTTAATGGACTTCCTACTACCCAGGGACTAAGGACATCCTCAGAGGGGTGTTCCTCCAATCCCATTTTTAAGGATCAAGGCTAAAATTACTATGGATGCAGATGGAGTCTGCTCCACCAACTGTAAAAGGTATGAAGCAGTTATGGGGTATTTCTGTGCAAGAGACTGAAATGTTCCTACAAAATAAGACCATGTTCACCATATAACGGCCTAGGCCACCTGCATGGGTGTTGTTTAAAATGCAGATCCCAAGGCACTACGCAGAAGACTCTGATGCTGTATGTCTCGGATGAGGCCCAGGAATCTGTATGTCTTACAAACACAAGGAAATACTGATGAAGTTGCCCAGAGACTACCTCTGGAGAAATATTGCCTCAATAGTCATCCCTTATAAAGCGAAGTTTCCCATTCCCTTAGACTATACCCTCTTAGACTTTATGTTCTCCATGAAGCTGAGCACCAGAGTAGCTAAACAGATGATTATATGCGAATGACATGACAAAGCCTCCTCAGCCCTGTTTCTTTAAATTCTAGTAAATGCCCTAAGAACATGGCTATAATGAACTATAATCCAAGGATTAAAGAGAAATGGGTTCTCAGCACGCCAAATCAAGAAATTGCTGGGTACACTCATTCCAAACCCCAGCAACCATAATAAGGACCAAACACATCATTAGGACTGTGACCAAACCAATGCTAAAGATAAAGGTACCAGTTCCTTAAATTCCAACTAAGTTCATCACCCTGGTGTGTGGGGGAAGGAGAAGAAGCAGCCAACACATCCGCCATACCAGGCTGGAAAGTCTCACCTCTATCATCTTTTTTTACATGTTTTTCTTCTATGCCTAAAAGATTTCAGATTGCAATCAGTTTTTGATTGGTCTCCAGGCAAAGTATTTCTGAGTTATATTACTCCTTTTAACACCATAATATTCTATGGTTCCTCTAATAAGGTTAATAAATTATTGCTTATATTTATGTGGTCTCTCAGAGTTTACAAAGTGGTCATTCACTTTGTCTTTACAACCTTTCGTACTGCAGTTAGGACAAGTCCTACTCCCCTTTTATATTAGCACAAAATGAGGTTGAATGACCTACCCAAAACCTATAGCTCCTAGGCAGCCAGTATGGAACCTAACACAGATCTTCCAACTTTGAATATATTCTATAACTCCAAGCACTTAGGTGGGACTGGTGCTCAAAGAGATTTCACGTGTGTACAATCTCTAGCACTCACTTGCCTTGCATCAGAGAACCAATGTATTCCCTAAAGGCATATCCTATTTCTGATTCCCTATAGATAATGTAAGAACAAAAAAACAAAAACGAAAACAAACAAAAAAAAAACCTCTGATTGTCCTAACATTCAGAAAAATTACTAAATGTAAATGAGGTAAAATATTGTCAAATAATGTAAAATACCTTGGAATACAGCAGTTATCACCAGGAAACAATATTAAAATAAGTTAACCATGAAAATGAATTGTAAGACATACAAGCAGTTGAATAATTTGTAACTCTAAATGAGTGTTTATTTTTCCCATTCAACTTCACAATTTCCCTAAAGGCATTAATGTTTATATTCTGGTTGCAAATAATAATAATAAACCCAAACTACCTTAAGTTTTAAAAGAGGAAGGACCGTACTGGTTAGTTGACTGGTGGTTAAATTAGTAGTTAATTAGTCTCCTGGCATGGCTAGTTCCAGGCCTCAAACAAGGTCAACAAGACTTAGTCTCTGTGTATCACCTCTTGACTATCCTTTCCTCTGTGCCAGCCTCACTCTCAAGCCAGCTCTCTCTCTGCAGTAGACTCTGGCTATCCAGGGCTTAGAACAGTTTAGCATCCCCAGAGGAAACAATGCTTTTCAATCCCAGTAGTTCTAGCAGAGACTCCTACTGAGTTTTCATTAGCTCTAAGTGGTCATGTGCCCATCCCTGCACCAATCACTGCAGCCAAGATGTGATACTGATTGGCCAGGCATCAGCCGCATGTCCCACCCACCCTACCTCCAGCTAGAGAGGCAAAATTAGTCCCACACAGACTCTATGGGCTTAAAGTAAAGAAGAGGGTGATGCTCCAGGGAAAATCAGGATTCAGTTACCAGAGGAAAATAAGTGCTGTGCATGCAGACATTAAGAAATGTCCTAGATGTCTCCATTTAAAGATAATTAAACTGAGCCTCAGCAAACTGAAATTCCTGGGATCACATACCTAGAAAATAATGGATCTAAGAATCAAATCCAGGTCTGTATGGCTCCAAAACCTATTCTCCCTCTATTCTACCAAGCGACCTTCATGTCAATGTCACTCAAGACTCTGTGGTTCTTCAAATACAACCACGTCACATTAAAAACGGTCCTTGGTCCCAGGAACTGTGTGATTCACATCATAAAAATTTTCTTCATCCTGAGATCTTGCCTCAGTTACTCAATGTTTCCTCATGAAAACCTTCTCTGACTACCCAACTAGCCCAAATCCCCAAGCTCTAACAGAACATTGATCTCCCTAATACTTATCACCATTAAAGTTACACATTTCTGAGATAAAATAATTAATGTCTGCCTTCCAGTATGAGGGCATGAACCACGTCAGGTTTTTTACATCTTTATATTTCCAGCACCCAACATACTATGTATTTGTTGAATGAATGAATGAATCTGCCACATTAAAAAAAAAGCATATTTTAAAAATGTATGTATGTGAACTCTGGACAAAGTCTAGTGGACAGTAAAAATGACAGCTGAAACATTCTCATAGAAAGATAAAAAAGGCAAGAAAAGGGATTTAGACAAAATGTATTTTGTTAGTTGTATGTCCAAGTATTTTAGTCACTCATAGATGCTTAGAAGAAGAAGAGAGAGAGGGACAAGAAAGGACTGATCCTCTTATCTCATAACTGAACTCTCATTGCTAAATATAATTGAAACTCAGAGCAAACAAAATTTCTAGACAGTTCCTGTATGTTAAAACATGGGTTCTCAAATTTTAGTGTATATTAAGAAATATCTTAGAAAATTATGAAAAATAGAGATTCCTGAGGCCCACCCAGACCTGACATTCTGTTTCAATTGGTCTGACTTAAAAGACCTTGCATATTTATAACGTACCTCCTCTAGATACACACACTTTAAGGAACGTGGCCTCAGTCCATGCTTTATGAAACATTATTGCAAGCCTTTTCTTTAGTTTAAATAAGTGGTTGGAAATGAGCTAAGAAGTTCCTTGTATCTGAGGTTCAGCCTCCTTTAAAATGGAAACTGGAAGATTGTATCCTTAGAAGTCCCACTAGCCAATTCATGATTCCATGAAAAGGTTGCATACCAGCTGAAAACCCCAACTGTGTGAAAATTGTAGTCCTTTATGCCCCTCCGCAGAGTGTATTTTCAGATGTCTGCCGATGGTTTGAGATCACTAGGCCTTTACATTTTCTCTTGTTCTAGTCCAGGCTCTCAGACTGGGGCAGCTGATTCTCTGACTTCTACCATGTGTTCTAGGCTCTTTTATGCTACTGTTATGACAGTGCTCAGTATGTCATTAATTTCATTCAAAATACAGTTTAAGTATAATTCTATGTACTGTAAAAGAAAAACATGAATTTCATTGGGAATAGCTTTCACTTAGTGATGTCTTGAGGACGCTCCAAAAAAAAATAAAATAAAAAAGCTGCCAAACCTTTGCTACTCCTTCACCATAAAGCACTCTAGAAAAACTGTGGTTCCCCATAAAATTTAAATAAGTGGAAATATTTTTAAAAAGTCATTTTTCTCCCTTCTTTTATTTTCTAAAATAAATTGCCAAATCCCAAATTAAAATGGTCCTAGTCACCAACTCAAGTTTATTTTAGCCCAAATTTTGTCAGGAACAACTTGAGCCATATTACCAGAAGAGGGCAGCAGCGTCCAGTGCTCCAAGAAACAAGCAACCAAACGGAGGAAAAATCAAAAAGCCTGGAGCATGTAGTATTGTAATAGTAAATGCATGATCTTGAAATAACATCCTTCTGTTGTGAGGTTTTTTTTCTGATCTCAAATGAGTGTCTTCAACTTTCTGTCGTTTTGCTAATCATCACATTAGCAAACTGTATCATCTTGTGCTGCCAGAGATAGGTAAACATCACTGTCCAGCCACCTCAGCAATCTGTAATTGCTGTCATGGGGGAACAGTTATCTATAGGACCGGTAATGGGTTGGAAAAGCCTGGTGCTGTGCTTGGAGTAATATATGTAAATTTGTGAGAGAAAAAAAAAAGACCTCTCTATTAGATTATACATACTCAATTCTCTAGAAACAATCAGACTCAATTAGTGAATGCCCACTATATGGTGGATTTTGCTTGTGGGAAAGGAAATAAAACCAAGATATAAGACCATCTAAGCTGACCTTCAAAGGATTTACAATCTAGTAGACAAATATGCCTACTCAGCTACTCTATATTAGAATGTTAGTGCCACATGCCAGGGAACTGTTTATATAAATGCATATATTGACTATTTTCTATCTGAGGGTCACATACAGTAATAAAGTCCTTCACTACTCAATTAATCTTCTAGCAACAATAAGACGTGGATAAAGTACAGATGGGCGTGCTGAGACTTAGGTGACAGCTTATCGGAGCTAGAATGGGGCTGCAGGCCTGTGTGACTACCAAGCTGTACCGTTAAATCTCATTTTTAGGATGCGATTAGGTGTTCAACTTAATACAAAGACAAACAAGTGTTCACTTATGAAAATACTCTTAGTGGTCTGGTTTTATGTTTCCCTAGAATCCTATCAAGGCCTTGCAATACAGGAAACAGATTCTACAAACTATTTGCATTATAAAGAAACAGTAGCGCAGAAGGTTTTCATCAGGAACCAATAGAGGGCAGCAGCAGATCTACCAACCAATACAGTGTTCTCCGGTGGTCTGGCCACTGGGACCTCCTGTGCAGGAGATGTGTCCAGGACTTCAGAGAGCCAACTTCTTATCGCTATTTTTTTTAAATGACAAACCTCACCATGGAGAAGGAGACTAAGAATGTCCCCACAGGGATCAAAGTTCACTTAGAAAATGTCTCTTTTAATAAAAGGAACTAAGATATGAGGGATATGGCACTCCTTCACCAAAACACTTGACATCTGTGAATGGTAAATATGCCCACGAGCTATTAGCCTGAAGCGTGAAGGATGCTCTCTCTCACTGGTTCGTCTGGCAGACAAGCCAAATGCAAAAATGCTGTGTCCACACTGGGCCTGGATGCAGCATGGCAACAGGTCCTGAAGGCTGGCCTGCAGCCTACCCGGCACTGGCATGCCAGCCATGTCCGGTAGTGAGGGCTGTGTCGGGGACAACAGCTGTGCTGTTGGGGTAAGGATCACTCTACCATGATTAGCACCTAGCAATCGAGCACTCATTGCTTATGACAGCATGTCACTCCGGCATTTGTCTGAGATGAAAAGAAGACTTCTCAAAACAACCAAAAGCACCCCTTCAGTGGAAGGAGGGTGGGGGACGAAATGTGCAGCTTGATGCTGAGAATTGGCCTGCAAAAAATGAAACAGTAAAAAAAACATTTAAAAGCTGGGGCATAAATAAACAAAAGTGTAGTCCCTAACTTCTTACCAAAAGGCCTGTGTTATGTCTGTGAGCTTGGCAGTCTCAGCTAGAGCCAGTCAAGTGTCACTATTCAACCTGTTTTAACCTACAAAAATGGCAATTTCATGTGGCTTATCCTGATTAAAATAACAACAATAATGATAATAGCAAACTATTACCAAGCATTTAGTAAGGATCAGGAAATGAGTTTAATTGCCCTTCACACGTAAATTCATTCAATCCTAAAATTAAGCCAGTAAGAAGGTAGTTCTCAGATTACATGCGGTCTATAGATGCGGTAACAAGAGGACCAGAGAGGGTAAGTAACTTGCTCCATGTGACACAGCCAAGAGGTGACAAAATTCATTATGAACCCAGCTCCTGAGCACAGGACCTCAGGGAAAAGGACAGGCTTAAAGAGTAAGCGCTTCCTCTAGGCAGGTGGGCTCTAGAGGACCAACCTCACAAATTGCTTTTCCTTCCCAGGTCAGTCAGTACACCTTTGCCATGTGCAGTTATCGGGAGAAAAAAGCGGAGCCTCAGGAACTTCTGCAACTGGATGGCTACACTGTGGATTACACTGACCCGCAGCCAGGTACCCACCCACCCAATAGGCCATGAACCCACAATGCTCTCCCCCTTCCCAAATCAGTGGTGAGCTAATATTTGTTGGGCATTTCCTCCACGCCACTAGGCTTAAATTAAGCAGTGTTCCCAGCCTTCCACAGGTGAACAAGACAGTGACAATCCCTGACCTCATGGGACTTCCATCTTGATTGAATAAATGACTTCCAATCAAGAGCTTTGGTTTTATTCAAGGGATCGTTGTAAAACTAAAAAGAAAACATATATTTTTCTTTTACATACCTTTGCCCACATCAAACATGTACTTTACATTAGAAAGCTAAAAACAAATCCTGAAAAAGTAGTCCTATGCTAACAAACCAAGTGCTCTGTGAGTGTGTGCATGCGTGTGTGCATGTGTGTGTGTGTGTGTGGTTTTTCACCAGTGATATGTGTTCTTGTGTCATATCTCCATGTCCAAGTGAGGCTGCCCTGTGCATCCCTATATCCCAACCACAGTTCAAGGTTGGCTGATTGCACATAAAAAGAGAGCCCTCCCTAAATGTCTTTTTTCCTAAGAAGACACCAACCCACAAGCATAGACATCCAAACTCCTAAGGCTTATGTAACTAAGAGAACCACACAAATGGTAGTATTTCTCGTAAGTTCTACATCCTGCCCCCTCACACCTCTCTCACTACCCCCACCCATTTTATCTTCTTCCCAGAAAAAAAAATGAATAGAAATCAGCCTCAAAGAACCTTCAAAATGGGTGGGGGGGGGTGTGAAATCATTTCAGCATATTAATGAACAACAAGCACCAACAGCCCTCTCCCAGAGAAGTTTATTTTTATGCCAAATCTGCACAAGGGAAGCATTTCCAACCATACTGCATTATTTGGCCCAAAACCTTTTTTCTACTCCCATATTGCTCTTCCACATGCAACATAATACACATAAAAGAAAAACAGAGTTTGAGAGAAGATGGGGTGTTAACCTGAAAGGGCGTGGCAGGGAAGGCCATAAACCTGGCTCACTTAGGGAAATTAGCACCTTCAGAATCCCAGCCAGAGTGGCTTGGACCAGCCCCGAGCCCTAAGCGGTAATTATCCTGCCAGAATGGGATACAGGGCTGACCACATAAGGCATGAATTAAAGGCTCTGTTTGGATATCTTTCATAATGAACAGAACCTATGAGTCTGAAACAATTTCATGCAACAGCTCATGGAAATGATGTGGCTCCTGCATTAAAAAACCAACCATCAGCCTGTCCTGTGATGGTTAGCAGTCTCCTCAAACAATTGAGTTCTGGTCAGAGAGATCGATTTCATCATCGCTAAGATCTGCAGGTTACAGTGGGAGGCTGATGGGCCAATATGAAAGGGAAAAATGATCACATCTTCTGACAGTAATTCACCACTCTTTTCCTCTACATGATTGCACTTGGTCCTCATTTCAATCCCACCCACGAAGTAGACAGGATGAGGATTATTGTCCCATTTTGTAAAGGAAGAAACTTAGCTGGGACTCAGGGTTCCAGCCCCATCACCCTGTGGCACTTGGAGGAAGCTATAGTTGTTATCTTATCACATGAAGCAGAATCCTCTTCCTGCAGGAAGGCAGGAGAGGGAAGAAAGCTGTTCTGTCTACAAGCAAAAAGAATGTGCACATATATTATAAAAGCTTCTCTTCTTTTTTATCACATTGATCCCATGGGATATAATTCATAAATTCCTTTACCAAAGATGTATATGAAAAGTAAATCGATTATGTTCTTGAGAATATAAGCAGCTTCTTCCCTGCCTTTCTGTGTGCCAAGTCCTATTTATTTTCAAAGTAACATTTGATTGAAACTGAGATTTAAATACTCCCAATTGTCATAAAAGAGAGTCTAACTCAGAATTTCTCAGAGTGCTTATGTAAAATAGAAGTTCCTGGGCCCCAAACCTAACCTATGAACCAGAAGGTGGGAAGGCAGACTCCTCATCTTTCAATAAGCCCTGTAGGGAATTCTTATACACAGTAAAATTTGCCAGCCAGGGATAAGAAGTTATGTACAATTTAGCCAATGTCCACAGAGTTGTAAGGAGTCCCTCCAACTGCCCCCTGAAAGGTAAGTGTGCAAATGGAAAGGACTTCTGAATCCATCTGTCCCCTCCTCCTCTTGGCTTCATTCAGGTTGTCAGTGGACCCAGCTGGTGGAGGTGTTTATAGGGTAGGTAGCCATATACCTGTGTACAGCCTTGCCTTTGTACCAGCCTGGGACCCAGTGGTCACCCAGACACAAACATTTGCACTGAATAGAGTTTACCTGTTTAAGATCCTTGACATATTAATTTAAGGAAGTGGTAGATAACTGTATGTAAATTTTTACCTACAGGCTACTCGTTTTTCAAAATCCTCACCTGAGGATGTGTTTATTGATTTTAGTGAAAGGAAAGGGGAGAGAGAAACATTGATCAGTTGCCTCCCATACCTGACCCAATAGGGGATGGAACCCACAATTTAGGTATGTGCCCTGACTGAGGATTGAACCCACCACCTTTTGGTATATGGGATGGCACTGTAACCAACTGGGCTACCCAACCAGGACAGGCTACTCGATTTAAGCTAAAGATGAAAATGCTTCACTTTACCTTTCTCTGGGTGTGGTTCATAGAACATACAACAATCTCTCAATTCCTATTAGAATAAGTGATGAGCTTTTCAAATAAAAGAATATTCATTCAAAATAATTCAGTGGCACAATTTAAACTAAATTAAATCTTCAACAACTTTATTATTATGAATAGGTTACGTCCATGTGCGCTCTCTGCCAGTGTCTCCCCCAGGGAGCTGGCCAGCATTCCTTGCCTGGTCTGCCTCTGTCCATTTCAGATATGTCCTCTTGATATTGACAGAACAGTACCTGTGGGGTACTCCATGGGGAGCCCATGCACTGTTACACATTGCATTTTGCAGATTCAGTCCCACAAATTGCTACGTTGTCTAAGACTCTGCTGTCTCAAAGCACATGCCAATGCTCACCTTGCTTTCCCCTTCCTCGGTTTTCTTTCATCCACGTTGTTCTGCTCTCTCCTTGCTCTCCTTGGTGTGTCCTTGTTGCCTGTGCTTTCTGGAAAAGCTCTGTTGCTCTCCAAGGCTGTCATTGTTGCTGCTGTAGATGTTCTCTTCATCCTGCTGCCTCCACGATTGGGCTTTTCAGTGTTGTTAATAACTGATGCTCAGAGAGTTGTCGCTGCGTGGCTGGCTAAATTGTCCAGGCTGCGCAACTATAGTGCACAGTAGTTACAGTTGTCAGTGCTGCATCAGCCAAGGTTAGAAGCCCACTTCTGATGCTTACAGTCCCACTTTGTGTTTGTGGGCTAGTTATGCCTTCTCTGTGACTCAATTTCCTCATTTATAAAATGGGAATAATAGTACTTATCTCAGAGGGCTGTTGGGAGGATTAAATACGAATTTGAAAATTCCTTAGCATCATTCTCTGTCTACCTTTCCACTTTCCACCCCGTTAACTGACTTTCTGACAGTAGCTACAGGCCCTGGAGATGCAGACCAGGGGACGTTCTCACTCAGTGATGTTTACCTGGCATTCCCTGACAGTATCAAAAGAGCTCATCCCAAAGGTTACCATGAGCCTAAATGGAAGAAAGTGTGTTAACCACTACTCTTTGAGCTCCTTCTTGCTAACTGCTCAGGGCTTAAATCATCCCTCAAAGCTCTTCTTCTTTCTCTTGCCTCTCTAGAATTTTCCTTCATATCATGTCATCCATTCATTTCATCCAGTTTCCCCAGCTTGCTAACTGTATGTCATCCTACCCAATTTACACATTTTAAAACCTTCCAAAAAATGGGAAAATATTCCCTCATAATTATAACCACCAAAAATATTTAATTAAAAATGATATACCACTGGACTCTCCATGTAAAGAAGTAGCCACTTATTTTTCTAGAATCCCAGTAAATCTAGGCACAAAACTGTAAACACACACCTACTCTTGTGGACTAGATGTGGCAAAATCTTCATGTCACCTTTTTCAATGCCAAATGCCAAGCAGGTTAGTGACCAGGACTTGTTGGAAATTTGTACCTGCTAATTACTTCAGTCATTCTGTCAATTTTAACTGATAACTGAGGGGATGATAAGAAACCTAATGAAATATATGAAGCTTTATTTCTGGCCAGAGAGTTCCCAGTAACCCCAAAATACCAGCTTTTGGAATATGTTGATGGACACGGTGTAACTGGCCTGAGTTCAAACAAAGGCTTCTGCCTTCCTTTTTCTAAATTTTAACCTTGAGAACTGTCCATGGAAAAAGAAGGATCTATGGAGCATTCATTTATTCATTCAAGAAGTACTTGTTAGGCCCCTACTATATGCCATGTACTATTCTAGGTACCAGGGACACAGCAGTGAACAAAACAGACAAAAACTCCCTGTCCTTATGCAGTAAAGTAAATTATATGACTGTCAAGATGGTGATAAGAACTATGGAGAAAAATGAAGCAAGGTAAGAGAAATGAGTAATGAGGATTAGAGGTCAGAGAAGGCTTGAACAAGAATATGACATTTGAACAAAGACACGAAGGAAGTGAGGTATGAATTGTACAAATATCTAGAGGAAAACTGACCTAGGCACAGGATATAGCAGGTGCAAAGGCCCTGAGGTGAGAACACACATGGAGTGTTCAACGAACTACAAGAGGCCACTGTGAAGTGAGTACATATATGTGTTCATGAGAGAGAGAGAGAGAGAGTGTGTAAGAGATGGGGATAAAAGTAGTGGAGGGTCAATTCCTGTGGGCCTTGCAGGCCTTGTCAGAACCTGTACACTTTTCCTGAGTGAAACGTTTTGAGCAAAGGAGTGACATGACTTGACTCTTATGCTTAACCAATTACATGGCCACCATGTTGACTACAGAAAGTGAGGGTGAAGTCAGACAGATCAGATAGGAGGCTATAAAATAATGCAGATCAGAGGTGAGCATGACTAGATTCAGGGCAGCAGCACTAGGAATGGAAGAAAGGGCCAAGTTCTGCTATAATATCCCAGAGGTTAAGCCTTGAGAATTCCATTGGAAAGTGAGGAGTCCAGAGTGAGGCTGTGGGCTTGAGCAACTAGACAGATGAGCTCAGCTTCACTGAGGTGGAAAGAAGTTTAGAAAAAAAACCAGGAGCTCAATGTTGGGGATAATAAGTGTGGATGTCTATTAGATATCCATGTGGAGGAGTCAAGAAAACCATTTGATATTAAGATGTGCAATTCAAAGGGAGGCGTCCAGGATGGGGGTAGAAATGTAGGGTCCATGACTATATTCATGGTATTTAAGAGTAGATGGCATCACTGGGAGAGAGAGTGTAGATAAAGAAGAGAAGAAGTCCAAAAACAGAACACCAGAATGCTCCAATATTAAAAGGCAGGAGGAGGAGGAGGAACCCCCAAATTAGACTGACAAACAGCAACCAGGAAAGGAGGAAGTAATCAGGTGTCCTGGAGCCAAGAGAGGAAAGCATTTCAAAGAGATTAGAGTGAGTGTCAAATTTTGCTGATAGTAGATAGATGAAATAAAATGAGGACTTTGACTTGATCATTGGATTCAGCAATATGGAAGTCACTGGGGACCTTGGCAAGTTTCAGTGGGGCAGTAGCCTGATTGGAGGGGCTGTAATGCAGAATAGAAGGAGGGAGACCCTCGGTATTTGAATTGTGGTCCTTGAACCAACACTGTCTGCATGGTCAGGGAGCTTATTACAAATGCAGACTCTTGGGCTCTACACCAGGCCTACTGGATCAGAAACTACATTTTAAGATGCCCAGGGGACTTACATGGGCAATAAAATTTGAGCAACCTCGGTAGAGATCCCTTTATAGTGTAACAAGAAGAGAGAGGTGGGAGGTGTTAAGAGATTTTTTAGTTGTTGTTTATACAAAAGATGAGAAAAATAATAATATACTTATAGACAGAGGTTTACCCAGCCTGTGGGCAGCCTGCTTGACTGCCAAAGACAGAGATGAGAGCCAGGCTCAAAAATGAGTCTCTAACGTCATGGCCGCACTCTGAGTGAGTGGGTGTCAGCCTTCCCACTGGAATCAGATAAATTGCTCCTCCCCTTTCTGGCCTGAGTGAAAAATAGCAGAAACCACCTTTCCCAGGGCTCAGTCCTGCCAGGAACATTGCAGCTCAGCGTAGTAGTTTTTATTCCCTTTTATTCCAGGTTTGGAGGGTGGCCGAGCCTTCTTCAATGCAGTCAAAGAAGGAGATACTGTAATATTTGCAAGTGATGATGAGCAAGATCGCATCCTGTGGGTCCAAGCCATGTATCGGGCCACAGGACAGTCACACAAGCCTGTGCCCCCAACCCAAGTTCAGAAACTCAACGCCAAGGGAGGGAATGTGCCTCAACTGGATGCCCCCATCTCCCAATTTTGTAAGTAAATATGCCCTTTGTTCAAAATAGTTCTGTAGAGTACATCTTCCGAAGGTGAATTAGAAAAATCTAGTTGCTTTACTATTAAAGATTCATAAAATCATGTTTGCTGAAAAAAAGCAGTGAATTCAGGTGGAAAATTTGAAACAAACATGTTAGATGAAAGTAATTTTAAAGTGCAATACTTGACACTTTAAGGACTAAACAAAGAGAAGTATGTTTTAGGTGGACTTTTATCTCTTTGTGAGAGTTTGGGATTCACGACCAAACATGTGTTTGTTTGAGTCCTTCAAAAACAGTAGATTATGTATGTCCTTCTTACATTTCTTCCTATTAAAATAGGCCTTGATTTAACAAGAATTTAAATTTGCAACTTAGAATCATTTAAAAATAAATGATAACATTATCACATGCAGTAGAAAACAAACAAACAAATAAAAATCCCGTTCTTAGCTGAAATACCAGAGCCCCAAAATAAAGCCATCTCCTTAGGTAACTGTAGTTCATATTCCAGTTTCTTCTCTTCCTGCCTCTGTATGCATTTTAATTTCTTCCCCCTTTGCCATGTCTTCTTGCTACCTAGGGATAGTTTTTATCTCTCAACTCTTCTGATGCACAGGGTAAGGTGGACACCAGCATACACTGAAGACGTTTATTAAAACAGAAAAGATGGCAACGCTGGAAACATAAAGCACCAAATAAAGTAATTTATTTTAGTTATAAACATTAACCCTAAATAGTGACTTTTGCCTTACCATGATTATCAAGTCAATTAGCTAGAGCTCAGGGACAAGTCATTTTTAGCAATAATCATGGTGATCCCTTACTTTAGCATGGAACCCACTCATTCAGTCCAGTTCATTGAGCAACTGTCTAGGTAATGAGACATATATCCTCAGGATGCCTGTACATAAGTGGGGGAGTCTAGAAAGCAACCAAGTCAACAAATAAATAAAATAGTCTCAAATACTGAGCAATACCATGAGGAATGTCATGCCTTAGAGACTGAATGAGGAGAGGGGATTTCAACCAGATGATCTGAGCTGAAGTCCAAACATTAAAGAATAAGTCCCACAAATATCTGCAGCAAGAGAAGTGCAGCAGAAGGGAAAGCAAGTGTGAAAACTGACCACACAAGCTCGACCTTTAGCACGGTGATTTGACATAGTCTTTTCTATTGCTCTTCAACAAAATAGGGATATGGATGGAATAATTTTGCTGCTACAGCAATGGAATAGAGGTAAATTCTCTTTCCTCTGATGAATTCTACTGCCATGTCCATTTCTGTCTAACAAAGACCATCCTCATATTCTTGTAACACCTTTGCTGATGGGGAAAAACTCTTTTTGGATAGAAAATACTATTCATCCGGTGCTCCCAAGAATTCCTGTCCAACAGTGATGGTTCTTAAAGGAACCCTGTTCAACCCTGTGGAACATTGTACATAGTCACATAATCACTATGGGTTTCCATGCAAAAATCCTAAAAGAATGAGAAAGAGGTCTAGGAGGGACTTGGGGAGAAGGGACAGCCTTCCTGACCGTAACCACCCCAATGTCCCCACTCTCTTCTTGTGACAGTCAGTTTTGAGAGCTATAAAGAGAGAAGGTATCATCTTTTCCAACTGTTAGTCATTGGTTGAGGTGAAGCATACCCAGTATTTATTTAATTTTAAATAAAAACCCTCTGTGATGAAATTTCCTCTTTCACCTTGCCTGACAGGCTCCTTTTTAATAAATTTGGAAAACACACACCTTATCATAGCCCTCTGACATAGAGTTATCTGTGTATTAGGAAAAAAGTTTCTTAATTGTAACAACATCCCAATCAATATTATAAAACATGGCTCTGAGGTGATATTTGGAAAATTCTGGTTTTATTTTCAAATAATCTCCATTTTCTCTGAAGTCATTTCACTTTACATTCAGTGTATCTGTTGTATCATCTGCTCCAATTAAGTAATTATTACTTGGTTTGTGTTTAGCCCCACCTGTTCCTTACTAGAGGAGGAAAGAGGAGGGACGTTCAGAAGTAACATTGATTTAAAAAGGAAAAGACAGCTGATGGAAACTGCAGAAGAGGGGATGGATGTCTGTCTCTTCATGGAAGTACTCAGGGGCTCTTGATTTTGATTTCCCTCTGTGGTCAGGGTTCATTTAGCTCAGGAATTTAAGTGCTGGTCATTAAGCATCAGCAGGAAGATTCATTGAGTACACACGAGGTTGATGTATGTCACTCCCCTGGTTGACATAGAAATTTTATTATGGAGCATGGAAAGTAGGCTTAGAGATGAGTGAGGTCATACAATTCAAGCCTCTGGGATTTATCAATACCCAGTTGGTGTAGCCACCTTCTCTATTGCTTCCTTAATCACTGACCAAGAATGGGGATTGTCCAAAGAGTGTGAGGCCATACTACACCTACCAGACTTTTTAAGAACAAGGCCACCACTTCCAGCCATGAAGACTGTGCTATGGAAGTCATTTTTCACACAGACAACGATGTGAATGACCCCTATTAAGTTGTGCAGTGTCCAGTCTGCACAACCGTACACCATCACCCTGTAATAAATGACAACCCTTACCCAGAGCTTCAATACAGCAGTGTGGAACCCAGTAACCCCTTAGTTACTTTACCGTCCAAAAACAGAGCCTCAGCACTGCTCCAAATGCGATCTATTGCTAATTCAGGCACTTCATAAAAACTTCAGCCAGAGCACAAACCAGCAAGCAAGACATCTGTTTCTAGGACTTAGAAACCAGCAGAGGAAACCAGTAGGAACTTAATTCATGTGCAGTTAGGAGTGTATGAAATCCATGAGAAAGATCAAACAACAAATCAGGAATTTTACATTCTGTGGTGTCATGAGTGGTTATACATACCAAAAAGGGCTTGGGGATTATACCATAATTTTATTGGAGTGATGTACCAATTAATTCACAGCTGCATCTAATTTGTTAAATTCAAACCATTACTATTAAAAAGATCAGTCAACTCAGTGTGAATTCATACTTAGAGTGACTGACTCATCCAGAGCTGCTCATGACTTCCCTGGTTTTAGCACTAAAATCCTGTGTCCCCAGACACCGCTCATTCCTGGGCAAGCTGGGGCAAATTGGTCACCTGGTACTACAATGCAAGTATATTAAAAAAAATGGAAAACAATCCCAGCACAGTAATAGATAGAAAATTTTGATCCTTCACTTATCTCTAGTTCTCAGTTTCTACATTTATTTGCTTTGTGTCGCATCACACACTTCAATTCAATCACAGATTCCCTAATAAAACAAGTAAAAATAATCAAGTATTGCATTTTAAAAAGGTTTCCTTGGCTTCCAAAAGGTAAGGATTATTGTTAAATACTTTATTCTATACACATCTCATCAAAACCTGTCTTTGAATATTTGTTCAAAGTATTTGCCATTCTTGCAAGTGAATAATTCTTAGGAAAATCTTTCAAGGAGTTAACTTTGTAAAATTACTTTGTTGGTATTTACATGGCAAAGGGAAGCTACAGATAAATGGAAGAGGACTTTTGGCAGAGTAAAATAAACACTCCAGTCTTGTCATGTCGCTGTCTGTTCAAGGGAAATTTGAAAAAGGGACATGTTACAGTTTGGGAAACTTGGGAATAATTGCGAATTTATTTGGGTCTTTCTAAATTCAGTTTAACAGACTTCTGAGTGCAGCTTTTATTTTTTGCAATTTTAAAAGCTCAATTTCAAAATGAAAAGACACGTCTAAGAAAGAGTGGAGTGGAGTATTTATATGGAACTGTAAATACTGAAAAAAATAGATCCTGCTATTCATTAGTTTGTATGAGACTCTACAATGATTTTGGGAGGGTTCCTCCAAACATTAAAAATTTTTTGTTCTGTTGTGGTTTTTTTTGGTGTGTGTTGTTGTTGATTTAATCCCCCCTCCTTTTTCTGGTTAAAACTTTAGGAAAATTAAGTCAGTGCCCAGCTATGCAACTTTTTAAAATAACTAATTGCAACTTTCCAATTTTTAAGGCCAATGTTGCTTACTTTGGAAAAGATGTCCAAATCTGTAATTGAGTGTTGCCACTATTAATTATGCCAAGTGGCCTCTCATTGAGACACCTGATCACTGGGTTAGAGGAACAGAAAAAAATCAGTATCTTAGAGTGGGAGGGAGGTGGTATTTTAAGCTTCGCTATTTGGTCAAAGATTGATATGTCACTTGCAATGAGTCTCATTTTAATGTCTGTTTCTCAACCAATAACTGTTAATCACATCATAGATCCCCAAAGTTGGGGGTTTTTTAAGAATTATCCTATTTTTGCTACCACCTGAACAGTCTTCAACAGTTAGAGGGGTCTTGGTTACTGTTGGTTTGGGGGGAGGGGTTGATTTTGGTTTTTGTTTTGTTTTGTTTCATTTAAGTTTTCTTGTTCAATCTTTGCTCGAACCCAAGAACTTTAGCTGCTAGGCTAGAACTCCTGTCTGCTTTCCTGAGCCTTGTTGCTAGTCTTTATGTTATTCTGGTTTGTTCCTTCTTACCCTGCTAACTTCTAGCTGGACTGAAGGGTAAGTGTTCCCCTATAGCTAGCACAGCTCAGATAATCAGACTAGATTATCTGACACCTGCAATGTGCTTCCTCCCTCTCCTCTTATATCTTCCTCATGTCTAGACTTCGTAGTAAAATTTTTCATGTTATTTTCCTGACTTTAGGTTTGAAATGTAAGCTTCCATACTGAAACTAGGATGCATGTGATGTGTGCATAATTGCCTCCTCTCCTTGGCTTTCATATTGGCATCAAATGATCCTCTGAGTAAAGCCAGCTATTAACATCTGATTTTTTTCATTCTAAGACTATTAATCAACATCATAATGAAATGGCAAATAATACGTTTGTTTCATGGAACTCACAGCTACCTGACTGCTTAATGCCTGAAAACAGATCATTTGCACTCTGATAATGTGTTGTTGCTGTTGTTTTTCCTTTCCTATTCCAAAAATTAGAATGGTCAGCATACGAATGGTGCAGTAACCCTAGACATCCTAACAGACAGAAAAGTGGGAAACCCAAAGGTGTTAACTGAGCAAGACTTTAAGATATTGTGGAATACAATTAATAAAGTAAATGCATTATTTGAACACTAAAGAATTAATTCTATCTGGCTTGATGGTGTGCTCTAAGTAAGACCCAATAGAGAATTAATTTTAAAGGAGAGCAGTACTGCATGGGACTGCCACAAACAGGAAATTAAGGACAAGACTGAGTCTGTGCAGCTCATTCACAATCTCACAATGCCATGGAGGGCTTTGACTTCTGGTCTCAAAAGTATGCCTGTCTGTTACTCCCCTGAGAACAATGACAACAATAACTTCTTCAACTCACTTGTATTTGTAGTAACTTTTCTAAAAATACAGCTGAAAAAGAAAAACAGAAACTAAAACTTAGGAAAATCTTTTTTCACTATTTGAGTTATTAATTAAAGAGAATATACCATTTCTTTATTCATTTAGGAAAAACCTGACCACCAAAAAATGTGTTGAGGGCAGGCTTGACATTAGAGGGAGCTAGAAAAATTGGTCAAGAGAGCAGGCAAATATGTACTTGAGTATTTTGAATGCTAATTTAGAAGTCATAGGTCATAACATTTCCACTGATCATTTAATAATTGTCTTCTTCTAATTATGTTTGTTTCTTTCTTTAATTTGCTTTCTTTTTTCTTTTATTTTGCATAAATGTACCCCTGGCTAGCGGACAGATTTTTTTTTTTAACACTCCAAGCAGATATTTAATTTAACTTTACTTTCCTTTAAATGTCTGATGAGGCATTTTTAAAAGCTTCCCATAGAATGTGCACTTAGTGGGAATTTAGTAGTTTGCTGAACTTTTTTTTAAAAGACTGAAAGAAAGGATGGATGAATCAATGACTGAATGGATTTTCTTCTGTGTAAATTTTCATGTATTGCACAATAATGCATTGCTATTCCAGTAGATATCCAGATACTCATTTGCCTTCATTCCTTTCTATAGTTTTATCTCATGAGATTTTTGTTATATATTCTTGTATTGTCAACTTGCAGTTGCTACATTGCAGGAAGGCGATTCAAAGAATTAACTCAACATTAACTAATTTGCATGACCTGAAGCCACACTACAAGTAACTTTCCTTCTCATTGTAAAAGTAAATGACCTTTTAAAAGAATACACCCCCCAAAATCAGGTCCAAAAATTTCCAAATACTATGATATGATCTAAATAGACCATGTTAAAAGAAACTTCATTTTTGGTTAACTACTTCAGACACATTTATCATAGTATTCACTAATCAGCTGAGTATTTTCATGTCAGATAATGCCTTAAAGTAAGATACATTATTAATTAATTAACTAGAGAAAATTTAATTTTGCTAATGTTGCAGAGAATATAAAAACATCAAGCACTCTGTAAATTAATGGAAAATGTAATAACTACAGCAGGGAAAATGAAATATCATTTATTTATTTATTTATTTTTAGGTCATTAACAAAATATCTGTAATGCTTTTTATTCAAAACAGCTGTCTTAAAAAGATTTATTAAAATTATCATTGAAATACACATCACATGTTTATCCCCTTGGGTGTATTGCCATGGTAGTTTTTAATTCAAGGTTTCTGCAGAATTCATTATGGCCCTTTGTAGCTTCTGAAGCAGCCATCCTCGCTGGGCCATGCAAGTTAGCTTGATTTAGTCAAAGGACAATGAAGGAATAAGTTGATTCTCAAGGGCAACAGTCATAAGGAGGACCAGTCTTTTGCTTGCTGCACAGAGCTTAGGAAGGGAACAACATACCCTGATTACTTGATCATGCCAAGAAAAGCTCTTCTAGAAAAATCTGTAAACAGCCAGCTGCCATCAATCATTGTCATTTCTTTATTTCATATCTTCTGATGAGGTTGACTACTGTCATTGTTCGTTACTGTCCAAACCATATATTCACTCTTGTACTATCAAGCGGATATGACAAGTACACATTTTCCATGTAAGAAAGATACAAAGTCACCTTTTAATTTGAAGTTTGGGTTCACAAAGACTTTGGAGTTACATTAGCTATTCTCTTGCCTCTAGCATCCATCAGGAGTAACAACAGCCATAACTGTGCCCTGAATTTCAGTGATAAAACAGCTACCTCTAGCCTATTGTAAAAGGGATCATTAAAGGAAGAAGCCTCTGTCAGACAATTTATTCATACAATTATAATTATTGGCAACAGCAGAATTTCTTTTTCTCTAACCTACAAAAAGTCCCAGAATGTAATATTACAAAATAAAACAAGATATTAAACTTCTCTCTTCATTCTCTTAACTCTTAGATAATAGGAAAATCTCAATAAAATGAAAATTTGAAACCTATATTATTCCCCTCAAGAAAAGTACATTGATTTGGTAGACCTTATTGCAAACTTATCTAAAAATTTTTATATTTAAAAGATCGCATAACTATGCTTGTTTATTTAGACAAAAAATCATGAAAAATATTATATATATATATATTCCCATTGTGAAGCAGAAAAGGAAATAAATATCAAATATGACACGATTGAGACTATCAAACATTATGAAAATTAAAGAACAATATAAATGGTAGGGTGGTCAATTAGGGATATCACTTGAATTTTAATGAAGTAGATTAAATGAGAGTATAAAAACCTACATAAATGTAGCACTTTAGGAACTGATTTTCCCAACATTCCTTAAATGCACACCCGAAATTGTTTCTGAACAAACCTGGGTTAAAGGTTGTGATTAGTTTCCACTTTAAAGTGTACCTGTCTCCTGTAAGTCTGTGTGTCCACCAGCATACTTTTACATCATGGATACCATTGATAGTGAGTTAAGTTTCCTAATCTAGTTAGGTACCAATATCATTTTTATCCACCTAAGTTGAGTCTGAAGTTAGTTTCCTATGCCCATGCTATAAAGGACTTCAAAATCTTTCTGCAATTAACCCCCAGAAGTGAAACGAGTAACATTGTTTGAAAGATGTGTTGAATTATGCTGCAGCTGTAGAGCCTATACAGTTACATGGCCCATTTCAGGAACTTTGGAGACATTGCAGACCAACCAGAACTTGGAAAGTGTTCATTCAGGTGTGGAAAAGGTAAAGAGCAAAGATTGAAATCAATTCTTAAAATGCAGTAGTCAAAACTTTATTTCTAATAATAATAATAAAAAATAAGAATTGGTATGCATCTCCCTAAAGTAAGCAATAATTCAAACATCATTCAACTTTTAAGCAGCCACTTGACTCTCCTAATTCTATTTTTCTCACTCTAGTGTTAAAATTTTCATTCTGTTGACACATGCCAAATATTGGCAACGGAAATGATCCCAAGGTATCCTAAATTCAGTAATTAACTTTCTCATACTTTGGCTCTGGGCTATTTCCCCTTTCCTAATGTCAACATTGGAGTTTTCACTTTTTTAAAACCAACCAAAACCAGTTGTTTGTAGAGAGGGAAATGGAGTTGCATAGACCATTTAATTTTTAATGTTTGGCACTGTAGAAGAACAGACTGGGACAGTGCAAGAATGACTATATGGTGTTGCTTGGGAAGCACCCACAAGTTCTTTGAAACAGAATTTGGAACAGCTGGACCACTGCAGTGTTTTATTTTAAAATAGACAACATATGTAATGCATATGGTCCTAGACATGTATGGAGACACAGGCAGACAATCTGAATGGTATCCAAAGACACCTGCACCTAGAATTCTGTTTCCTTCTCTAAGATTTTTTTTCCCCTAAGAGCACATGTTCCCACTTTGGGATTTGCAAGATGCCATCTGAATCCCCATGTGTGTGACTTCTTACTAAAGTCAGTGGGAAGTTTTCTGGGATGGAGGAGTCAGAGTAAGTCCATTAATGAACACCTCCTAAGGGCCTGACTCCTCTGGAAGCCAGAAGGGAAAATCACAGATGAGAAACTTACCCTCAAGGAACATATTATCTAAATGCCCAGGGATTCAATTGTCTGTGAAGCCAGACAATTGGAATCCGGAGAAATTGGAACATAACCCAGCAAAAAACATGAAGGACATAGGGAATGGCTATATGGGGGCAAAGGAGAAGCATAAAGCTGAATGACTGGTAATGACTCCCAGTTTCCTAGCAACAATGTGGTTTAAGAAACAACCTATAGCTAACATGAGATATAAATCTGGAGGCATCCTTCGCTCTCTAAGAACATTAAACAAGCTGGCTTTGAGAGCACTAAGAAGACTGTGCGTTCACTCATAGGGACAGTTTACTGAGCAGGTGCCTAGGTGGTTTAGAGCTACTTCTCATTAGATCCTTTCAACAGCCTTCTAGAGGTAGGCTCAAATGCTATTCTCAGTTTACAAGTAAGGAAAATGAGACTCTGAAATACTAATCAACCTGACTCACATCACATACCTATTAAAGGCAGAGCTAGACTCAAAGTCATTCTTTGTGATCCCATAAGCCCACCCACCACTTATTATTTTAGCTCCAATGAAATTATTCCTGTTGAATTTAGTATATAAATATTCCATGAAATGAAATAGAAAATATTGTCAAAGAAATGAATTTATTTATTTTGATGAAATAAATTCATTATATAACACATATGTACCAGGTACTGTTCTAGGTTCTGGAAATATCATAGAGAACAACAACAACAACAACAACAAAAATCCCTGCTCAAATGGAGCTTAAAAATCAAATCTCTTCCACTGACACCTTAAAATAGCATTCCCGGCCTCTACTCCTCTTTCTTTTTCCAAATACAATAAGCTCAATGAAACTCTCAAAGATGCCAGTGAGAGCCAGCCACCTTTTTAAGCACTCTTGTGTTGCTGGAAGCATTAAGATAAGGAGCCTAACTCTGAGTAAATGATGATTTTGTGTCAGGAATATCCAGAGGCTGCTCCTTTTACTTGCTAGAAGTACCTACTGCATGAAGTTTCATCCCACATATATATGTGTGCAGGGTTCTTAAGGACAATCAAATGGAAGTGATAGCAGAAAGGGAACTGAAAGGTCAGCTCATTTTACACACAAGGAAATGGAGGCTCAGAGAGATAACAGCTCAGCTAGCATCGTATAGCTATTTTGAAACAGAGGTCAAACTAGAATCCGTACCTCCAAATCCATTCCAGACTCATTCTACATGTGAACCCAGAGAGAGAAAAAAGAAGGTGGGGAAATGAATCTGTATGTTAATAGGGTAACTTTCTCAAAAGGAAAATAAGCTAAAGCCTATTTTTCGGTAAGTCGGCTTTGAAACATAAGTAAAACCAAAATTGTTTTTTTGATGTACTCGAAGCCAAGAACTGGCAGGGTGAAGATGTATTGTGATGGACTGGGGAGGCGGGGAGTGGATCTGAGTCCAGGTCTCTGAGAAGGAGCCAAGTCTTTTTTTCAGATCTGTTTCCTGAGTGGGCAGCAGGCAAAATAGTTCATCACAAAGTTTTCAAGAGGTTCAACACAAAAAGAAAGAGTAAGAGACTTGAAACATGTGCCATATTTCTAAAAGCTACAAAAGAGCCCCATTCTCTTTGAGCTAAGTGACTGGTGGCACCATCGTAATGAAAAAGCAGTAAAATAGCAGAGCTAAACCGGCAAAGAAAGGGCCCAGCCCATTTATCAGCCTGCAGCCTCTTCTGAAAATCCCGAGAGCAAAGAGCTGGTGCTAACCAAAATACCTCATCTATCTGTTCAGCTGGGGAGGCACAGGGTAGAGGATGCCACAGGATGAGCAATTCCTGTACCCTACTGTTAGCTTTTCCTGAATAAAACTGACCTGGGATTGACAGAAAGCAGGCAAGAGGGCAGAATCTGTCCTGAGGGACACAGAGATGCCACCTGGATTGCAGGAGTGCCATTTGCCTGGGAGACCTAAAATAGGAGTAGCTTTAAGACACTTGTCTTGGGCCAGAGGAGTCACACACACCCTGGGAGCAGCTAACTCTTTTTCCTAGCACCAGTTTCCTGTCCACCTCTTTTACCAACTTCCTGAGTCAAAGGAGAAATGTAGCTTGGAGACCAACCAACCAAACAAAAGAATCCTCCTAAATGAAGCACCTAACCTCAAATTGAAAGCACTTCCTTGAATACAAATCTGAGGCAAATAACACAGGAAAGAGGATTTTTTCGGATTCTCTAATATAATTTCTGCACATGTGATAACCCTTCAGAAAGCTTGTGCTTTACCATTGAAGTGGAACAATTTGGCTTTTTCAACTTGCCTTCTAGAAACCATTGCATCTGTGTGTCTTGGGCATAAACAAAACATCCTGTTCAAACACTGACCGCTTGCTGCTTTTATGAAAAACGACTAAAGATTTGAAAATTTTAACAATAAGAGGGCATAAATCTAACATACCATACATTTACATTTAAATGACACACAAAATCAATAATGTGAGAAAAAAAATTATCATCTTAAAAGTCAGACTGCTACCATAACCCAATTTTCCAGCCATTCCCGAAGCACGGGAGGGAAAAAACTGCCTGGGATGGAGGCCACATATGAAAATATTATCCAAACACCCTCTCAACTCAAAAATGGATTTTTCTTGTGTCCTGATGGCATTTCTGGTCCCTGGCAGGTCCCCATCTTCCAGGAGAATATTGTGTGCAAAGGAATGAATAAACTCTGATTTGATTTGATATGAGATTCTTTTCCTCCACAGTCTGCGTATCAGGAGAGTGAACAAATAGGAGTTGGAATGAGCTGATTCTTTTAATGTCTAGAACCCTCTTTCCTACCTCTTAAGGGTTTTCTTGAAAACTCTGAATTATTTTGCTGATTGAGTATAGAGTATTTTAGTTACACATATTGAGATTAATTAGTTAGCCCTTAGGAGGTTTTGCTTACAGCCTTCACCCTGTAAGGAAAAGTGTGAATACATTGAGATTATTAATTCACAATAAATGGCAGCTCATAGACCTTGCTGCGTAAATTTGTTTGTCTCTTTCATAAGCTTTGCTAACTGAGTAAGTGCAGTGGAAGGCAATATCCTTGGCTATCACAAACTAAATTCCCATTTAACTTATTCACCAGGTTTCAATGAAAATCTTTTGTTATTATTATTTTTTTTAATTTTGGAGGGTGGGGACACAAACCTTTTGTGAAACCAAATTGGCAATGGGGCCTTGGAAGGGGTGGATACAAATATTGTCACTTTGCTAAAAATCAGCTTAACCCTTTTCCAGATAATCCCAATAATTGTAGAGAAATTGCTCTAGACATAACCACTGGAATGGCAGAATCTATTAAAAACCTAAAAAACTAAATATGCTTTTATAAGCAATGATCCGATCTGCTTTCAGTGTTTGGTGAAATGCAGGCGAAGTTATGGTTGTGTGCTTAGTTTTTAAAGAACGGCATAAAGGCACTGGAGTTGTGATCATTTGATAAACATGTTGATGCCAATATATTATTGCCTAAATGCAATAGACTCACCAGTAAGTGATGCAAGTTGACAATGGGAGGTTAAAAAAAATAATTTAGGGATGTTGGTGGGAGGCGATGGGAAACAGCTAATGTTCATAATGCCTAGTGAATTCCTGTGTATTTGAAATGTCAAAGAAAATGTGATGTGTTTCTCTAAATTGTGTCTCTCTCTACATGTATAAATGAACAGACGCAGATAGAGCTCAAAAGCATGGCATGGATGAATTTATCTCGTCCAACCCCTGTAACTTTGACCACGCTTCCCTCTTTGAGATGGTGCAACGCCTTACTTTGGATCACAGACTTAATGATTCCTATTCTTGCCTGGCAAGTATATTCTTTGGTATACAGCAATTTAAACATGATGACATTTTTTAAATGAAATATTTTTTTACCTTGATATTAGGAGCTCTTTTCTCTATTACAGAACCCCTTTAACAATTATAAATGTGTTCCTGATTTCCTGACTCGAGATAGTTTTCCTTACCAAAGACAGAAGACAGAACAGGAGGAAGTTATCAGTAGAGAGGATCCAATTCCCCAGCCTCCCTATCTGAGCTTCCCCCTTTTCAGCTGCTACATGAGAAATATTCCCAAGAGAGTGATCGAGTTTGGCATCTGCTTGCAGAGAACTTGTAAAAATTGACTCGGTTTCTTAGACTTTATGATCCCCCTCCCTCTCCATCCCAGATGATAAGACCCTGTGCTCCTGTCTCAGAAACAAATGTGTTCTTTTCATTTATTTTTGAAAGGTTAAAATGATTTGTCAATAAACTCCACTTCACTTTTCGTAAGCTGAACTGGTTTGTTTGTTTGGGTGGCTTTATTCTCTTAATAGTACTTAAAGTATTTTCACCCGTTGGGGGAATTTTTATAGTGCTTTAGGCATTTGGAAGTCTAGCTCTCCAAAAAGATCACATTTTTTGCAATCCTGTTTTAAGCCTAGATTTAATTCATTTAAATTCAAAGGACCACTATTATGTCTTTACTGGATTTCTGAAGATACATTTGGGGTTTTATACTATCAAAATAAGAAGCCTAAAAAATACCTAATTTGTTTTCTTCTGCAAACCATATATTACTTCATTTTTAAAGGTAAATATTATTAATCCCACTTTATAAATATAAAAGATCAGGGGAAATGATGAATGATTTTATACAGAAGCCTTTCCCATGCTTGTAAGATTAATATATCTGCACACTATTAATATGATATACTTAACTAAAGTTAACATATTATTGATATTAACAAAATACAATGAAAATTTCTTTCTTTTCTAAGTGACATGGCTATACCCTAAATCTATTCCAACTAATTTTTATTTTAAATTCCTTCTTTTTTCCTGTACCAAAAGCCAAAATATTAAAAAAATTTTGATAATACTTTTAGATAAAATAGTAGTAGATAAAATAGTCTTAAAATCAAAGTGGGGTTATGTGGAATAATTTAATAATCTACATCTCATAAAAGATTCATTGATTATCTCAGGTTTTGAATCACTTTACGAGAAGAATCTGAACTTTGCCAATTTGCAAAGGAACACATCACTTTGACTTTAAAAAAGAAGAAAAAAAACTTACCTTGCGTTGCAAGGCAGTTTTTCTCTAATGTTTCCTACAATTATGTGATTATTTGTATAATTATAAATTGCATACATGAAGCTTGTAAGAATGTGCCTCTGAACTTAACTCATTCCTTTTTATGTATAATTTCTATTTTCTTAATATTTTTATGTGTATTATTTTCAGGATTTTTTTACACCATTTTTTAAAATCATTTTATTCTTCACTGGAAGATTCATCACTCAGGTGACTTAATTTTCTAAAAAAAAATTTTGAAGCTGTGTCCTATTAGTCATGTATAGGCTTAAAAATATGCTCCAAAATCCAAAATTAATTATGAATAGCGTAAAATTGTTTTCTTCTCCATTTGTATACCTATTTCTATTAATCATCATCCCAAAGTTTCAGAAAATAACAGCAAATAAAAGTCCTTATCTCCTGCCACTATATATTCCATATTCTCATTATTACAATCTTTTTTTTTCAGTTAGTTTTGGAGACCGACCAGCAGGGATACATAAATTTTTCTGTGTCTTCGACTGAGTTCCTAATTGATATTTCTTCAACTCTTTTCAAAGCAGCTATTTTGGCATCTACAAAAGACTTGGTGTCATCTGAGTCGTAGAAAATATATTTTAATCTTTCACAGCAGTGTTGTTTCTAAGATTTAGCATTTGGGGTAGCAGATGGAGTGGCAAAGAAGTTGCCTATAGGGGCAGCCCACTGCCTCGACTACTCTCCCGCCCTCTGCAGTAACTTATAATTTGAAATAGGAAAGATGCCGCCTCTCGTTGGATGCATTGCTGAGCTGCATGTTGTCAATCGAAGATTCTCCAGATCACTGATACATGATGAGAGGGTTTCAGAGGCCTTCCTCGCTGCAGTTCTGTAGTTTCTACCTGCCCCTCAGTCACTTCCTCCATTTATGTTTCCTTTCCCAAAACAAAGCAGTATTCAAAAGGTGACTCAGAGAAGACCCTCAGAGTAAAATTAAATTTATGTGTAAAGCAATCCTAAAATCCAAGCTTACAAAGTGGCACCTAAATTGGTTTACTTCTTCCTTCAGAAAGGTACTGAAACCAAAGAAGTCAGTCATTTGATTTCAGGCTTGGCCCAAGGGTAGCCTTGAGTGGCAAGTCACTTGACCTTTCTGAGCATCTGTTTTAAGTGCATATGGAGGCAGAAATTTCTATCCTGTGGTGCCTCCCAATCTGCTCAGAATCAGAGATTCCATCTAGGTTCTCTTTTATAGCAGAGTTTTTTCAGGTTCTGCAGCAAGCAAATAAATAAGAAGAAAACAAATAATTGCCAGAGGGGAATAAATTTTTTTTAATGCTAAACCAGGGCACAGAAGCTCCTCTCAGTTAACTGAATCAACCATATCTGAGTTACAACTTGAAAACTTAGTATGTTTTTCTCTTTGGAAAATTACGTTATCATCTTCATTATAAAATTTTTTTCAATTACAGTTTACATTAATATTATTTTGTATTAGTTTCAGATGTACAGCATAGTAGTTAGGCAATTATTTACTTTACAGAGTGGCCCCCCACACCCCAATATTTTAAGTACCCACCTGGCCCCATACATAGTTATTACAACATTTTTGATAATATTTCCTCCCAGTTTTTGTTTACATAGTGAAAAGATTTATGAAGTCGTGATATGAATGTAAACCAAACATAGTATTTCTTAATGCTCCGGAGTAGAAAAATAATAGAACACTTGGACTAAGACAGAGTTGTGTTTGACTCTTGCCTTTGTTTTATATTTCCTCTGAGTCACTTAATAGCCCTGATTTCCATTTCCTCACCTATGAAATTACTTCACAAGGTTGCTATGGGGCTCAACTGAAAGTTCTTTGTCAAGTATAAAGCACTATACCAATATAAGGCATTAATTTTATTATTTTTTCTTATCAGTAATGAAGACTTTGCCCTGCATCCACTCCAGCACTCTTTTAAGGTGTACAGTTCAATGTTAGAAAAGTGGGAGAGACTCTCTCTGGAATCATGCTTTCTGCTAATCCAGACTCCAGCACTTACAGCTCTGGAATTCTAGGGAAATTCCATGTCCTCCCTGGGCACAATTTTCCCATCCATCTAACAGGGGTAACAGCATCTACCTCATGGGGCTGTTAGGAGAGTCATACCAGGTAGCACACACCATGTGTTTAGCACGGTGACTGGCACTTAATAAGCAATCAGTAAGGGCTAGCTCTGGCTATTTTTACCCCCTTCTCCACTCACCCCCAGTTCTTACAGCCCGCCAAAATTAAAAAAAAAAACAAAAACCTGTATTTAAAAGAAAGTCTCTCCTTTATTCCCCAAACAGGGTTGGTTCAGTCCCGGCCAGGTGTTTGTACTAGATGAGTATTGCGCCCGAAATGGAGTCCGGGGGTGTCACCGACATCTCTGCTACCTCAGAGACTTGCTTGAACGGGCAGAAAATGGCGCCATGATCGACCCCACCCTCCTTCACTACAGCTTTGCCTTCTGTGCATCCCATGTCCATGGGAACAGGTAAGCACCCGTCTCAAGGTACTCCTCAAAATTATTTCTTTATGGTTTATGCCTGGTCCTGCTTTTAGGTTTATCTCTAACTCTCTTCTATCCCCATTCCCTCAGTAGTGCACAAGACACAGACATAGAAACACACATGCATAGGTCACACAAACACAAAGAACATGATGGTCTAATGTAGTTTCTTCTCCTTTCAAGAGATTTAAAGGAAATGACAAATGAGACTTCAAAAGTGGTCTCTGAAATTAGAACAATCTAGGTTTAAACCATGGCTTCTCCACTTGCTAGCAATAACCCTGATGGTAATTAAACCTTCTGTGCCACAGTTTTCTCATCTGTAAACAGGGATGATATTGTCCTAATAAGGTTGTCAAGAGGATGCAAGTGGACATAAAGGGCTCAGCACAATGCCTGGGACATCATAGCAAGAGCTCAATAAATGTTTGCCTTTATTGTTATTATTATTCTTTCCATAGATACTTAACAATTACCAACTGAGTGTTAGGCACTCTGGTATACATACCTCATACATGGTGAACAAAAACTGAACACCAAACAAGGGCAGAGGTACATAGAGATTGGTGCTCCAAGAAAAAGGAATAAAACTCCATGATATCATTTAATAAAAGGAACACAACTCAGATGGGGTGGGTGGTCAGCAGGCAGGGCCTCCCTGAGGAAACGATGCTGGAGCTGAGAACTGGAACAAGTGAAGGAGTTGAGTGGCTCCAGGCAAAAGTTGCAGCATGTACAAATGCCCTGCAAAGGGAGGAAGCCAAGTCCATTTCAAAAGCTAAAACAAGCTAGGTGAAGCTGAAAGGCAAAGATAATCATAACATTTTTAGTATAACTGCAGAGCTGGGAAGAACTTCAGAGATCACAGTGTAATCAACCCACTCATTTTATAGGTTTTATAGACAAGAACAGACACCAGTTCTCCTAACTCTCTACTAAGTACTCTCTTCCTTTAGACGTTGCCCAGCTCCTGGAGGAAAAGATCCAAATTCTAAATAATGCAAAACAGCAAATAATTTAAGAACACTACATTTGGCTCTGAAGACATGGAATAAATTTCAACACTGCCACAGCCAGTTTACTATCCCAATGTATGTAGCCTCACATTTCTGTAAAGACAAGTCCGTATTACCCCAGAACACCCCATCCAATAGCCAAGGAAGGCACACCCAGAGGAAACTAGGTGGCTTCATAAACCCGGTCTGTGATGAGAAAGTTGCTACTCTGGGGAAATTCATGTGTAAGAGAATCCAGAGTTGACTGCATTTACTTTAAACCTGAACTGTGTCAGCCATCTCCATCTTTGCAAGCTATATAGTTCAGAAGTGTCTGCGTGGTTTGTTCTGTGCTTTTCCTTTCTCTGGTAGTGGTAGAGTTTATGAATACAACTTTAACATTTAGAGCTAGATAACAATAGCACTGTAGGTTTGAATATTTAACCGAGAATAGGGTTCTCATCACCTTCCATTATTATCAGGTCCAGTAGCCCAGCACATGACCTTTTATTTGCACAAAAGAAATTCATGACAACTCTGATACCTGAGAAATATCTGTGCATAATTCTGCTTTTTATAAATATGTACACTTTGATGACTATCTGTTACAGCCTCTTGGACTGGATTCTTTAAAGAGGGAGAGAGAAGTTGCATTATATTCTCTGGGTTGTCACACTGTATTCTACATATGTTACTGAATAAGAAAGTGTTATAAAATAATGAAGTGTTTTTGTAAACTCCCTAGTAAACATCATCATGAATTATGATACACATTGTCTGGGTTTCATATTGTAAGACTGCCACTTGATTCACAGTTAGGTTTATACATCTTGTCATGGAAACAGTTTTGGATTTCTTATTTTCTTTTCAGTTCTGATTTTCCTTATGCAAGTTTGCATCTTTTTTTTGCTTATTATTTTAGTTTGAATTCATTTGCTCTTGCTGTCTGATGCATCCTTCTTTTTATTTCTTTTGTCTGTGCATGTGTGTGTGCTCTTGATTCTCCTGTGGCTGGCCACACCCTGTGCATGCCCCATGCCACCACCCCCTCTCCAAAGTCAACAAATGCATGTGTACTTTGGTGGGCTGCTACCAAATACAGACCCTGAAGGGAACAAAACTCCCTTCCCATCTGAACCAGAGGCTAAAAAAGATACAAAAAAGGAATTTAAAAGAAGAAAAGATTTCAAAACTCATGCAAATCCAGAGCCCAAAAGGTAAGAAGTTACATGTGTATTGGCTTGTGCTTTGCAATTTCTGTGACATTCCCCAATCCCCTCATCCATGCCACAACCCCTGCCTTAGCAAACCACAAGCTTTTTGTATTCTGAGGTCTCTGTTTCTTTAAGGTTTTTCAAAAGTGTATTTAAAATAATACTAGCAATGGGTAAAAATACCATGTATTAGGACTGAATTCAAGTCAGGTGTTTAGTAACTCATAAAACATGTTCCTATCTTAAAAAATGAATTGAGCAATATATAAACAAAATCATGAGTCAGATTGCTTTTTTAGTGGCATTTAGTTAGGGGCCTGGTACCTTACCAAGTCATTCATAAGAAGCAGCCCATGCTTTATAATTTTGAAATTCTGTTTCAGGAACAAATACAATGTGCTAGTATAAGGTGCTCTATACATTTATAGCAACTCTAATGTGTTTAGGAAACTCTCCTCAGTTCCACACTTATTCATGAAAGAAATCAATTTTCAAATAATGATTTATAATGAAGTCACAAAACAAAGCCTATCGCTAAATTAATGACTCTTAGTAAAATCACTTATATAATAAGCTCACCATGAAGGTACTTTTAACTTCTAAAATTATGTTTATCCTCTCCCATTTCCTATGACCTTCAGGGATACTCCCTTTGTGAATTGATAAAATGGCAAATTAGTGTATTTTTACTCCTTTTAGATTAGATTTACAACTATTTTCTGTGTTACCCATGTTGTCCTTCTTCACCTTCTCTACCCTCACCCTAAACTAACACTGATACAGAACAAATTTCTTTTTTGCATTTTTGGAACTGATGTTATAACCCTGGTTGGCATTGCCAAGCCACACAAACTTTGTAAGGAGATATGCTTTATACTTCGGTATGAATTTATCCACTGGAATATTTCTAAGTCCTGAAATATATACAGTTCATATGTAGGGAGACAGAATGACAATGCCAGCTTTTACTTCTTAGGACATGCGGCAAGCTGTCAATCAGTGAATGCAGGTCCAATAATAAAGGTCAAAGAAAGCCCTGCTTCCATGTGGCTACCTGTCTTCTGAACTTACAGCCTGTAAGGATGGAGGTGAAGTAGAGCTTCTGTGCATGCTTCCCTGTGAGGGTCAAAATGCAAGGCAACAGTAGCTTGCAGCCAGTAAGAAAGTGCCTTGAGAATATTGCAGGTGCCTAAAGGAAGACTGGCTGCTGTCCAAGGTGCTGCTTTTGGAGTGCTCAGTATTGAAACAGATCAGAGAGTAAATGGTCACACTTGATGGAGCCTAACCTAGTCCCTGTGCCATGAAACACTATCCCAAAGGATCTTGAAAGGTACTTTGAGAGGCTTATGTGGGTTCCAGGGTCTGTGTTCACATAAAAAGAAAACATAATTTAAAGTATTAGTTGTGTAGCATTCTGCAGTTTACAAAGCACTTTTTTATATTCTATCTCATTTGCTGTAACATTTTCAATTCAGCTATTTTTACATTCATTTTACAGATGATTAAACTGAATGTCTGCTCACTGAAGTGGCAAACCTAGATATTCTGAGTCCAAAACTCTTTCTCTTTGCATATATCAGCACTGTACATAGATTCTAAAGATTTGAATATTAGAGCCTGTTCTGTGTAAATCTAGGATTAGTGTACCTCCTTTCTGTGCCTTAGTTTTCTCATCTGCAAAATTAGCATATAGAATCATAGCACCAGTAATATTCTGTCAACTTCTAACATCATTTTATATGGGTTAAAATAGCAAAGGAAGTAGTAGTACATTATCAGATTTCACAAATAAAGTTTAATTAAAATAAGGACAATTGCTGTCATTTAATAAGCCCTCCCCACATGCCAAGCACTCTATGAAGTGATATTTACATACATTATAATATTTTATCCTTATTACATCTCCATAAGTATTATTATTATCTTCATCTAACAGATGAGGAGTTTGTAACTCAGTTAATTTCAGTGACTGACACCACAGCAAACAAGCATGTGAGCCTAATGCAAACATGGATATGCTGACTTTGAGCTAGCATTAGCACTTGTGTACAATGTGAGATGCCAAATTCAGTCATTTGATATGAGTTTAAACATTCCAGATGAGATACATGGTAGTCATATTAATTAAAGAGTTTTCCATTTTTATCCTAAAAATGTCCAAAATCAATTTGGCCCTCCTGATAATGTTGGTCTGGTGGAGAAAGCCAGAGCACACTTGAAGTTTTAGATCACCCAAGGAAACATCTTCTTTGAACAAGAACAACAGCCTTTGGTGTTGGCAAAACCATTTCCTAACCTCTTTCACCAGGATGAGCACTATTTGTCAGTAGAGATGTTATCTAGCCTTTGACCCAGATTAAGAAGGAATTCATGAGTCATGGACACAAATGGCCCTTTAACTGGGTTTACCTAAACAATAAAGCTCATTTCTATTGTCACCTCATGACCAACTTCAGATTAGAGAGCAAGTTTCTTTTCACCTAATTACTAACTTTTCTTTTATTAATAACATGGCAGCCCCAAAGGTGGAGGCAGAGCTCCGTCCTGCTGCAGATGGAAACAATTAGTGAGTGCTCTGATACTGATGAGCAAGTTTCTCCCACCTTCCTGGAAGCCTATGTCATATCTCTATGGAAAAAAACTATGCCTATATTAATAGTAAACATTTGATCCAAAGGAGACATGTCTGGTCAATCAGTAAGATGTTTACTCTTCATCATTTCATTCACTGGAAGATATGGAACCATCCACATGTTTGGCATCTTTAAGAAATCAACAGAGACAAGAGGGAAGGAGAGGGGGTGGGGAAAAGGAAGGGAAGGGGAAAGTCAAGGAACATATAGCAAGGACTCAAGGACAAAACCAAAGGGGAAGAGCTGACGGACGGAAGGAGGGAGGGGGCAAGGGAAAGTGGTAGGGGGGAGGCAGAGACAAATGTATTTGAAAAAATAAATTAAAATAAAATTTAAAAAAAAAAGAATGGTTGTTCTTAACTAGGGGTCATCTTTTCTCTTGGGAAATTTGGCACTGTCCGGAGACATTTTTTATTGTTACACTGGAGAAGGTGGAAACCAGGGATGTTTCTAAATATCCTGCAATGAGCAGGACAGCCCCCTGCAAACAAAGCCCCCTAAAACAAACACCCACATAATGGGCTGAAAGTTCTCCTTTTTACTTGTATTTTTGTGTCTTTTACACAGATTTGTTCTGTGTGTAAAGGTGTAAGAGTTGCCATCACTGATTTTGAACTTGTGCAATGGTTCTCACACTCTAGTCTATGTATAAATCACATAGAGAGTACTAGGTCCCATCCTAAAAGAATTTGATTCATCAAGTCTTAGATGGAGTCAGGCCCCTGCACTTTTAATCAGTTCTTTCTAGATAATTTTAAAGGATTTGGTCTTCAGAGCCCACTGATTTAAGGCCTCAACTGTCCAACTTGGCTGTACATTGAGCGACTTGGAGAGCCTAAAAAATGCTGACACATGAGCCCCACATGCAGAGGTTCTGACTTGATCACCCTGGAATATGGCCTAAACATCATGCTTTTTAAATTTCCTCAAGTGACTCATATTGGTAACAACATTAAAGAAGCACTGATTGAGGAACAGCAGTTTGGGCCAGCTCTTTAAAACTGAACCCATTTTCTCTGAGAGGGAAAAGGAAAATGTATGTTCAGCTGGTTGCACTCGGTGATCATAAAATCCACAGATGTACATTGCTGTATCTTCTAATTTTTAAATCAGCTCCTAAGGTGGCAGTACTTAATTTTCACCATAATATTTTTAGTATTCTTTCTAGGTGACATTTAGATTAGCATCACTTTGGTCACTGTCCCAGTGACAAGGCAATCAAACAGCTCTGATGATTGCAAGTTGCGTCAATGTTCCTTGGATCCCTTTAATATTGGGATGGGAAATTTTTCTCATTTACATTATTATTTAACATTTCTTGAATGCCAGTGCTGCTCTTCACATATGGCCTGTGTAGAAAGTACATTGTATCAGCAATTAACAAATCCATAATGCCAACCGCCCTAATCCAAAGTAAGCTATGTAGTTTAATGAGTCTGCAAGCAGATGTAAGAGGGCAGGAGTCCTAAAAATCTCCGAAAATGTGTCCAAGGATTCTTCTGGGAGATGTATTTGGAGCCAAGGTGCTGTTTGTGTGCAGAGACCATGTGATTCCTGTGAATTAGATTTGAGAGACAGAACAGTCAGATGGAACTCACTTTTCTCCTGCTATTCCACCAGGGTCCCTAAGTCAGCAAGTGGATCCATCTACCCAGTTGCCCACGGCAGAACCTTGGGACCTGTCCTTTCTTCTTTTCACTCAGCACATCACAAGGATTCAGTTATGATGCCCCCTCAATACCGTTAAGTATCTCTCAAGTCCATCTATTTCTCCATCTCTTCAAAGACACTACCAGCGCTCAGGCCCTTATCTATTCTCCCTTGGATCACCACAATTGCCTTATTGACTGTGTTTTTGACTCTGATGTCAGTCCCTCACTCCCAGTTCATGTCATGTAATGGCTTCTTTTGTTTCTTTTTTTTTATGAATGCCTTCCTGGGAGTAAATGAGAAATTTTTTCACATTTTTCTTTTTCTTTTTACTCCAATCTCACCTTTCTCCCCTTCTTACCTTCTTTCCTACTTTCCCTCCTCTCCCTCCCCCATCACACACACAAACACCTATTATAACATGTCTGGGGCTTGTTAACTCTCCTGCCTCAAAAGAGAAAGAGAGAAATGACTGCAGCAGGGATAGCTCTATTTTACTTATTTCTGAATACAGCACTTCAGTGCAGCAGGTGTGGATGGGAGGGTGGCAGTGATCCTCACATTCTTGGCCTCGTGTTATCCTCTGACACAAGACATTAATGCATTTGTGGACAGGAGCATGTGGCTGATTGGCCTTGCAGCTCTGAGCAGGTGTTGGCCTTGCATGTGGTTGAGTTGTGCTGGTTCTTTAAATTCTAAAGGTAAAGAACCAGCTTTACCTAATAGGAAGTCCTTGTAACAGAGAGAGGGAGAAAAATCCAAGCATTCCAAATAAAGTCTACATCTCAGTGAGAAATTCTCTTTAGAGCTTGCATTCTAGCTTTTATTGTAACTCTCTTCCTGAAGGAAAATTGCCCCAGAAGAACAGCAGAGTTTCCAACTCAGACATAAAATCTTATAAAATGAACCAAATTATCTATCCCATTAGTGCTATCTTTCTTGCCCATGACATGTATCCAAGTAATGTGCATTTCTTTTCTAAAAGTCCAACAGTGTGTCCTCAGCCTGTGGTCATTGAATTCACTGGTGAAAGAAACCATACTTTTAGATGTCACGCCCTTTTCAGGATGGATATGATACCAAAAAGCCACACATATTACTGGCCTGACCACTTTGAAGTCTACACATTGGGTGATCAGGATGGAATCTAAAGCTTAATTATCTATGTTTGTCTAGAAATAAAGAAATTCATCTCTTCCCCAGTCCTCAAAGAGAAAAATCTATCTAGTACCAATTTTGGAAATTAGTACTTCTCTGTGAAAAGAAATATAAGCTTTCCTGCAATGCATACATTTTTTACCATTTTTCTAATCATCCATTGGGTTCTTGCTTCACTCAGTACCTGGACCTAGCCTGGGTCACTGTCTTTGTGTCAGTAGCATCCATATTCTTTGCAATTATTCAATAGGAAAGAAACTTCTTGGTCACTCCCATCCTTATAAGAGACACCTTCTGGTACTATTGATTATAGCTACATGCTTAGAAAAACAGTAAATAAATCAGAAAAGACCTCACTGGTATATTTTTTGCCATCTCCAGGCCCCTCTTTCAAATTGCCAACCTCAAGAAGCTTCAATGCACATTTGCAAGGTTGTAGAAACTGCTTGTTGTTGCTTCCTATCTTACCCTTTGTGATCCAAACACTTTGATATATTTGTTTTAGCAGCATGTCTGAGCCCCAGGGCACCAGAGCATAATTAGAAAGGGCATGGACTGGAGGGAAAGGAAAAGGAAGGGGTAAGGCTGGGCTTTCCTAATGAAGCAGTGACCATGGTATGTGAGAGTTCTAATTACCATTTATAATTAACCTAGAGATTATAGAAATCCAGATGAGCAAGCAAAGCTGTTTCATTTTGAAACGAAAATGCTTTGGATCTATCTTGAATTTGTGGCTATTAACCACTCAAAAGAGACAAAGTAAAATATTCTATGCTAGGGGTAAATTCAAAGGTATCATTCTAAAATTCATAAGAATAAAGAATTGCTAGGATAAGTCAATTAAAATAAAAGGAAAGAGATTAAAAGAGTGTGTATTGTCTAAATGTTCTATTTAGGGAGCATTGCAAGGTATATTAGTAAGATATTCTGTCCCACTCTGGCCCTTTAAACTGACATGTTTCTGGGCTGGAACAATTTCGTAGCAAGTAGGATTGTTATCATGCTTGTTTAAGGACATTTTCATGGATCCATAATGCAGTCTTCAGGCATACATCCATTTGGAGAGAGAGAATATATCATGTTTACAGTGCCTGCACCGGCATATGTGGACATTTGCATTTGGAGAGAAAGTATATTCCAAATTCAGCTGGAGTTTTACCCCTTGTTGGTAGTGATTGGAGCTTAAAGCCAGCTACATGTAGAGAGGTGGACCAGATATTCTCTCCTCTTTTGTTAAACTCATACATTTTTTAATACCTGGATTCTGCACTTGATGCAATATCAGAACACATCAACCAATGTAAACTTTGAATTAATTTAGTAACCTGACCTTCTTGAAATGATATCTGACCTTGCAAACAAGGGTATTGTGTCCCAGCTTCCAACATAATGTGCAGAGCTGTGCCAGTGGGAAAATTAAATGCTGGGAATCTGTGTTCACCTGGATGTGTAGGGACAGTTTACCAACCCCCAAAAGATAAATTTACTTTCACAAGACACACTGAAGCTTGATTTCTTTCACTACGTTGTTCAAACTTAATTTCAAATATCAAAATAAAATGTTTCACATATAAAAGTCTGGTACCTAATCGCATTGGATTAATCCTACAATAGATATTAATTAATAAGCTCAAGCTCAGAAACATTTGGGGAAAATGAGAACAATTTGCATAACTAGTAACTTAAAGGATGGGCAGCTGGGTTGTGGTAGTTTCCGTCTGACAAAAAAAAAAAGAAAGAAAGAAAAACACAACTCTAGATATATTATTATTTGTGACATGGCTCAAGATGGGAGACTGTGAGGAGAGTGAAGATGACAGAACTGGTGCTAACCACGATGACAAGAACTTGAAGAGCAGCCGACATGACATCTTTCCTATCATGCTGCCGAAAATGTCAACTTTGTGAAGGACAGTGAGAAAATGGTTTGCCGAAAACTTGAAAGGTGGATTCCAGAGATGCCGGCTGTGTCAGAAGCAATATAGTCTCCAGTGGCCAGAGAGACCCACTTCTGGTTGCACTAATGGCCTGCAGGTAGCAGGGAGAGCTCCCTGCCTGCCACTGGGCTCCAAAAATGGCTGCACTTGGCCTGCATATTGGTCTCAACTTTGCAGGATCATGATATACAAGAAGTGAGTTGTTAGTCAGTATGAAGTTAGGTGGAACCAGAGACCATGGACCATATTTCCTTGTCGGGGTGTGTTGTGTGTGTGTGTGTGTGTGTGTGTGTGTGTGTGTGTGTGTGTGTGAACTTAGGTTCAAAGGCACCAATACATCTACTAAAGTGGAAGCTTGGGAAAGGAGAGGAATATGTGTTTGATGAACATACATCAGTTCAACATAACAAAACTAACTCTGGATCATTTAAGCAAAAGGGAGTTTATTGGGATGATGCTAGGACCCTGGGGAATGGGAGGGGGAAACTAGAATCAAGGCAGCTACAGAAAAGTGGGAAGCAGGACCAAAGTACTGGTTCTTCACCTGTACATGTGTGTTAGAATCACCTGGGGAAACCTTAGACATGACAGTATCTAGATCCCACTGCAGACAGACTGAATCAGAGCCTGAGGCTAGGACCTCTCAAAGCTCTCACATGGTTCTAAAAAGTACAGCCAAAGCTTAAGAGCAATTGATCTGTGAGGACCACCTGGTCAGGGCACAGCTGCCAGATGAGCAAATTCCACCTGTTATAGATGAGCAAATTCCACCTGTTATAAGAATATTACATCATTTACTCAGTGTGAAGATTCCAGCAAAGAATGTCCATCTGGCTAAGCTTAGGTCATAGTACTGTGTGCAGTAACCATGAAAGGGAAAAGCTGGCCTGTAGGAAGACCTTCAGTATTAACAGCAGGAAAGTAGGCCCCTTAATGTATCCTTCCCCCAGGGGTACCCACAATGTGGCAAGGTCATGCCTCTAGAGGAAATTCAGGTGCTTTCAGGAAGTGGTAATGGACAGTAAGCTAAAAGACAAGAGGATAGTCAGGACATGAGAAGACTGGGGTATTCAAGCTCCTAAATGTGAGTTCTGAATAAAGATACTTCTGGAATGTACTAGCTAAGAATTTAAAATCCAGCTTCATCTCTCCTCTTCTCCCATTCTTTGTGACCCCAATAATTAAAAGTATTGAGAAAAGAACAAGATGCAGAACCAGTTTTATGACAATTATGGAATCACCCCCAAATGTTTCTAGGAAAACAACAACAATAAAACAATGAAAACATGGCTTCCAAGAGACAGTGGTCCAGTTCTATTTACTTTGCAACCAACACTGCTTGCAATAGCACCTTGGAAAAATGCAAACACCCATTTGGAAGGGATTGCTAGCTTTCCCAGTGGACTGTGTACTTGGGGACCTCTGGCTAAATTCACTCCAATCCAAGGGAAATTGGGAACCTTGAGTCAGAAATACCCTTTTAGCCCCAGAAAGAGCCAGCCACCGAACATTTTCTTAGTCTAAGGCAGAGAGTCTCAAAGTGTGGTTTCCAAATCAGCAGCCTCAGAGACCTTGTTAGAAATGCAAATTCTCAGACCCTGCCTCAAACTTAATGAATCAGAAACTCAGGTGGGGCCTAGTGATCAGGGTCATAGCAAAGCCCCAGGGTCATTCTGGAACACTCAAGTTGGAGAACCACTGCCCTAGGAAAAGGGTTTTATTGCTCCTGTGAGAACAGTGTTCCCCAAAATTTTGAATCACAATTTTTCAATTAGCAGTTCTGTAGAAATATTTCTAAACCTGTGCAATTAACATTGGCAATCTAGGGGTCCACGAAAAACAGGTTGATGTTTGATAGAATTTTCAGAAATGAGTATGTGAAATTAAAAAGGACACTTTTGTTTTTCAACTGGTATGGTTACAACCTGTGATCCTGCATGTCTCTTTCTCACTTTGCAAAATAACATCCCCTGTTGCCAGTACCCTTTCAGAGCAATTCTGGCAATTGCAAACAAATTTGCATTCATTTTCCAAATACTGATTTTTTTTAATCACCTTGGTTCTTAGGATTTGATTTTGGTTTTGGTTTGGTTTGGTTTGGTTTGGTTTGGTAAACTTGTACTATGTGCCTTACACAATTGTAAGTCACATTTATTTTACAATAAAATAATTCATACTAACATAGGCAATTAAGAAGCAAATTTTTTAAAAAAGATGACAATAATACATTTTAGTTGTTTACTTTTTTTGAATAGTGAGGTTAACAGTGTTCAAAAAGGAGAGGTCATCAGGGAAGTGGTGGATGCTACCTGATACCTTTAATAATTGCAAATGTGAGTCATCAGGACAAAAAGGAAAACACATAATCACAGTTACATTTGTAATAATATCCTTTGCAGTGAGAATTAACTGAGAAGACCAGGCACACACTAAATGTTTAGTTTTTATTGTCTCAAACACAAATCTAAAATTTCCCTTTTAATTGCCTAATTGTCTTAGAAGACTTATTAGTTAAGGAATGAGTAATTTTCTTCAGAGAGGTCTATTTCCTGATAATGACAGCAGACATCTCGGGGCTGCCCGTGTTAAATAATGTGCCTAAACCCCTCTGTGACTTGTAGATTATATTTAATAGCATTTTTCTCTGGGTTAATTCCCTACTAAGAAATAAAATGCTTAAAATGGCCCCTTTTTTTCAAGTGTGTGCATGCACATGCCAATTGTACAAACGTGTATTAGTAAGCTGAATTTTGTGTAAACAAATTCCAATAGCTACCGCTAAAGGAAGTTGTAGATTATAAAAGAAACATGAAACTTTACCACAGAAAATGTCACATATTTTGTGGGCACACACAATGAATTCCTTCTGAGATTTAACTGCAGATTTATGGACATTTCATGTCAAAAAATTTTAATAAACTTTGTTAACATTTGAGATTTCTCCAAAAAATTTGAAAATAAGAACACATTCATAGACTCCAACAGCAGCCTACCTGATATTTACCATTTTGCTTTTTTCTTCAAGTTCAGGGGAATATTGAAACAATGGGCCATAGCAGTATTTTACCATTTAGTGGCAGTGGTAAATTTTACCATTTATAAAGTGAGGGAGAGAAGTTTTTTTCATTTTTTTCAAGTGGGTCGATTTTAGTATTTTGAAAGAAGGAAAGTTGACCAATTAACCCCTAACAGGAGGTACATTACTATCATTTGCCAAGCCTTTTGTGTAGTCAGACTGGTCTAGTATACAGAATTTTCCCAACTTATGCTGGATCCTTGAGAAGGCCTATAAATAAGACCATTTGTTTGGTCTCAAGATGACTTGCATTTGCAAACTGAAGAATGTTCCAATCGAAGTTTTATGGTGACGCACCAGTCTGCAAACTGGCTCAGTTAGTAGTCAAAACAAGTCACTATGGATCTGTGAAGCTGAAGTCTTAATGGGTCAGATTATCCTCCACCTAATTTGGCACAGATAAATTTGGGCTATAAATATGCAACCTCCCTCTGTATTTTCAACTTGAATTGTCCAAACCAAATAGGGAAAAATCTGCATGGACCTAATGGCGATTTAGAAACATGGGAATACTGATTAAACTAAAATTCACTTATTTATGCTAGGGTCCTATGTATTAAAATGAACAATATTTTGCTAAAATAAAAACATCATACATTGTTTCTTCTTTTTTTTTAGCTTTAATGGAAGTATTGTCAAACAACATACATAAATTTAAGGTATACAATGTGATGATTTGGTACACATACATATTGTGAAATGATTATCACAGTAGGGTTAGTTAACACCTACATCCCCTTTCATAATTACCATTTTTTGTATATGTGGTAAGAACATTTAGTATCTACTCTCTTAACAAATTTGAAGTATATAATACAGTATTATTCACTAGAGTCATCATGCTATACTTCAGCTCCCTAGCAATTGATCATCTTTAGCTGGAAGTTTGTACCCTTTGTTTAATACCTCCTCATTTCCCCCACCCATCAGGCCCTGGCAACTCCCATTCTATCCCCTATTTCTTTAGAGTTAGACTTTTTCAGATTCCACATACAATCTTTAACTTTTTCTGTCATTGAGTGACATTTCACTTAGCATAATGCCCTCAAGGTCCATTTACACTGTTGTAACAGGCAGGATTTCCTTCTTTTTATGGCAGAATATTTCATCTTGTATATATCTTACATTTCCTTTTTTCTCTGTTTATACATATAACTTATATTTTCCTTTGTTTATGTATTATGTATATAATGTCATTTGTTTTATATGATATATATGAAATTATATATTAAGTATATATAATTATAATTTATATAAAAATTATACACAAATTAAATATATAATTTCATGTAACTTGTTTCATTTGTTTATATATAAACAGATTTTCCTTTGTTCATGTATTATATATAATGTCATTTTTTTATGTGATATATATCACATTTTGCATATCACATACATATCATATATATGATATCAAAAAATATGATATATATGGCATTTCCTTTATCCTTTTATCTGTTAGTGGACACTTAGGTTTTTTCCATGTCTTAGCTATTGTAATGCTATGGTAAGCATGGGGGTGCAGCTATATTTTCAAGATAGTGATTTCCTTTCCTTCAGAAATATACACAAAAGTGGAATTGCCGGATCATATGGTAGTTTTATATTTTAATCTTTTGAGGATTCTCCACATTGTTTTCCACAGTGGCTGCACCAAATGGCATTCCCATCAACAGTGCACAAGAATTCCCTTTCCTTCATAGTCTCACCAACACTTGTTATCGCTTGACTTTTTTATAGTAGCCATTCTAACAGGTGCGAGAACATATCTCATTGTGGTTTTGATTTGCATTTCCCTGATGATTAATGATGTTGTGCAACTTTTCATGAGTTTGTTGGTCATTTGTATGCCTTCTCTAAAAAAATGTCTATTCAAGTTCTCTGCCCAATTTTTAATCAAACTGTTTGGGGTTTTTTGCTATTGAGTTTTATGGGTTCTTTCTATATTTTGGATATTAACCCCTTATCAGATAGATGGTTTACGAATATTTTTCCATTTCATAGGTTGCCTTTCATCTCACTGTACACAAATTTTTTCATTTGATATAATTTCACTTGTCTAATTTTGCTTTTGTTGCTTGTGCTTTTGGTGTAATACCCAAAACAAATTATATTGCCAAGACCAATGTCAAGGGGCTTTTATCCTATGTTTTCTTCTACAATTTTTACAGTTTCGTGCCTTATATCAAAGTCTTTAACCCATTTTAAGTTCAGTTTTCTGATTGGTGTATGATTGGAGTCCAATTTCATTCTTTTGCACATGAATATTCAATTTTCCCAACACCATTCTCTGTAGGGACTGTCCTTTACTCATTGAGTATTCTTGGCTGCTTTGTCAAATATTAGTTCACCATATATGTGAAGGTTTATTTCTGGGTTCTCAGTTCTGTTCCATTGGTCTACATGTCTGTTTTTTATGCCAGTGCTGTACTGTTTTGATTATTATACCTTTGCAATGAAGTTTGAAATCAGGAATTGGGTTGCCTCAAACTCTGTTCTTTCTCAGGATTGCTTTGACTATTTAGGTCTTTTGCGGTTCCATGAAAATTTTAGGATCATTTTTCTTTTTATTTCTGTAAAAAAAAATGCAATTGGAATTTTGATAGGGATTACATTGCATCTCTAGATGTCTTTGGAGAGTAAGGACATTTTAACATTATTAATTCTTCCAAACCATGAACATGAGATATCTTTTCATTTGTGTAAGTGTCTTTTCTAATGTCTTTTATCAATGTCTTGTAATTTTTACAATGTCTTATAATTTGTTTTTCAGGTAATACAGGAGTACTCAAATTAATTTGAATATTTATAATTATAAGCTAAAAATTTAGTCACTTAAGGACATTTAACACTGGGAAAGACAGACATTTATAAAGTCTCTGGTTTTCAAAGGCATTTGTATGCATAACTCAGAGGTTCCAAACCTAATTGCCTATAAGAGACAGATAACGCAAATTAGAGGTGTGGACTGGATGAGTGCCTACCCCAGCTAAGGAAGAAACTGTTAGTTGCGCTCACCAATAAATGTCAGTTGTTCCAAATTTTCAAGAGAATTGTATTATAAAACTTTCCTAATTTTAAAAATGTTGGCAAGTAATTCAAAATTTCAAGAAACTGTGAGGCAAACAGACCTAAAAGCTGAACCTCCAAGCCACAAGTTTTTACATTTTATCATTTCACAATACATGAACGACAGTTTCGCAAATGTCTCCAAATGATAACCCCAAAATACCTTATACCCCTTAGCGGCCAGCTCTGAAAGGCAGAACTTCTCCTAAGGTCGCATCTATCATTGCCAGTGTTCTGAAATGGACAGTTTCCTCCTGCTAGAGATTTGATTTGATGGTGTCAGCATATAAGGTTCCCATCACACCATGACATGTCTTCCTTCAGGCCTGATGGAATTGGAACTGTAACTGTAGAAGAAAAGGAACGTTTTGAAGAAATCAAAGAGAGACTCCGAGTTCTGTTGGAAAATCAGATTACACATTTTAGGTAAGGATCTGGGGTTGAAGGTCTTATTAAGAGGGTGACACTGGGAAGAGCTTAATTTTCTGAAACTGTAAGTCAGTCAGATACACACTGGTTATTTAGAAATAATTGAATGGAAAAGGCTGGATTTCACAATAGCTCAGAGACTTTGAAACCTTAAGTTTATTTTATTTCCCAAAGAAACAACGCCTTCTTTGTGCAGGTTGACTTTGGTCATCAATTTATTTATTTTTTTTCATCTATTAAAAAGTTGAATTTGGAGCTTCTTCAAGGCTCCTAAATGAAACAATGAAAAATCCTGTGAATAACATCATATGAACAGGAAAGAAAGGCAGTGGTACCCACTGGAGAATCTCCACCTTCTCCTGAGAACAGGATGAGCTGGCTGCTCAGAGAAAGAAACTTGGATGAACCTTGGCAGGTTGATTCCTCCACACACTCAAAACAGCAAGGAGGTTTGACCCTTGAGCCTTGTACCATATAATCCACTTTTCCTTGGAACAAATGAGACATTTCTAAAGCTGGATTTGTGGTTCTGGACCAGAAGCATGAAATAGTAATTCAAAAATAATTAGGACTTATAGTGGCATAATAAATCCTTTATATCAAACACTTCAAAATACAGGGGCTGGATAAACATCTCATTTTTTATTCCCAGAACAATTTTGTAAGATAGCTATTCTAATCCCCAGTTAAACAACAAATAAACTGAGGCTGAGAGAGGTTCTGGAATTTGCCCCAGGTCAGTCTGAGTTTAAGTAGCCCATGCTGGTCCATTTGTACCATGAACAGTGTCCCAAAAGGCTGGTGACAGCCTGAAATAGTCCATGGAACTCAGTTCTATCTGTGCCATGCAAATCCTCCTATATAAATCTATATTGATTATACACTATATGCAAGATACATTGCCAATAATGAACAATCTAATAACAACTAAAAACCACAGTCGAGGAAGGACAATTTGCAGAATCATGAATTTGCTCAAAATACCCTTCTTTATTTCCCATATTAATCCTTTAGGGACTTAAGTAAGTGTGTTTGAAATTTACCCTCTTTCAACTAATACTTTTAATTCTGATCTCTGTAATAATATTTATGGTCTCCTTTGAGCTAACAAATGGTTCTTCTTCACAATAGAAATCTAAACAGAATCTTATCATCACCCTAAATATTCTTTTCTGTTGCAGACGTTTGAAGTCTCTCTTTAGTCATTATTCACACATACACATATATACATTATATACACACATATATGGTGTGAATTCAGATTAACATAACACAATGTGACAAAATAAAGATTTGCTGTTCCTTAGAGAGAATTTCTACAAATTTCAGTATATTTCATGCTAAAATGTCATAAATTATGATTTAAAAAACCTGAAGAATTTTCTCCTTTTTAGGTATTGCTTTCCATTCGGCCGACCTGAAGGTGCTTTGAAAGCTACTCTTTCACTCCTGGAAAGGGTAAGAATAAAAGTAAAAGACAGATTACAGATATACAAAGACATGAACATAATTGTAATGAAAGATTGTGGTTAAATAACCTAGTTTATAATTGGGGGGGGAGGGTGTTTACCATTCATCAAATATCAGAATAAGTGTGAGAAAACTGCCCAAAATTCTAGGTGTCCTATCTCCAGACTCCCCAATAGTTGAATATATTGAAGACATGCTCCTTGCTCTTCCCTGATTCCCAGACAGGCTTGCCATCATAACTGTGCTTTGCAATTCTGTGTTTTCTCTACTGATGCATCTCGATCAATACTAAATCACAAGGAAGCATTCACAACTAATTTCAGCCTTGAACTCTTTAAGATGTATAAATGAGTAACACATTTAGTCAAACCATCTTAATAACATTTTTTCCACCTTAAGGTTTTGATGAAAGATATTGTTACCCCCGTGCCGCAAGAGGAGGTAAAAACAGTCATCCGTAAATGTCTAGAGCAGGCTGCTTTAGTCAACTACTCTCGACTATCAGAGTATGCCAAAATTGAAGGTAAGGCTCCCTTCTGCCCCCAGTTTTTAATTTAAAATTTTATATGCCTCCCTGGGAAGTCTCTCTCTTTTCTGATGGGCACCAGGAAACATCTGAGTATGTTAAACTGAAACTTGAAAGCACTCAAAATGTGAAAATGTGAAATCTTCCTTGGATGTAGCCAAATAAATGAATTAAAGAGTAGGGACTCAGGAATCAGTCTTTGTAAGAGAACAATATTGAACATAGGATGTTATCAGATAACTAAGATCCTTCTGAAAGTCTGTTTTGGCCCTAAGTTTGCTCTGTGGCTAATGTCTGCCTATAAAAGAGTTCTGTAGGATTTCTACCTTCTTTAAATAGAGGAAAACAAAGCAGTTTGTTGTCAGCTGTTGATAGCATTGTAAGTAAAAGAATTGAATAAAGCAACATCAAGATTTTGCTTAACTTTTTCTTGACCCTTGAACTTTCAAAGGGTTGTCTTTGGTAGCATTTCAAACTTGATGGCAAGTTAATGTCCAGCCCTCTCTGAAGGCTCCTTATTTGCTTTCGATCTCATTCATTATTGTAACATTAAGCTTAGGATGGTCATTATCACTGCCCTCCAAGTTTTAAGGAAGCAGTCACTAATGACCAAGTAGTCACCCAGAAGTTGTTTTGAGTAAACTCTACTTGAAAAGATATGGTTCTTTGGGACCTATTCACCTGCAAAGGTATTAATCACTTTTCATTGTTACCCTGTTGGCTGCTATAGGGTGATTTGAAAACCACACCCAACTTGACCAGTGGTGTAAGTGTATAAATGTGGAAGTTCTGTGTGCAAAACTCAATGTGTCCGCATTCTGGAATCTGATGTTCTCTCACACATGTGAAGCACCAACAAATGCCCATTGTCTGCCTTCAGGACATGACTGGGGAGGGGGGCAGAAGGGGAAGACCTAACCAACCAAAACTCATCACTTACCCTGCCAAAGTCCTTATTTTCCTAGAGAATTAGGTTAAGATCATGTCAAATTCACAGTGTTCTCTATATTACATGTCTCCCTCTCTTAATTTTGTCTGTCTGACAATGCAAATTGTGTACCAGTGGTAATGAATTCATTGTTATGCATCCAGGGAGAAACACTTAAGAATTGGGCACTAAAAGGATGTTTATCAACTCTTGACTTGGTAATGATGACAAAAATAGAGGAACAAGAAGATCATTAAAAGGGCTATATTAGCAAATAATTGTTCCAGCATTTACCTTCCCAGGACATAATGATTGGTTGTATTTGGTAATGTCAACCAGGAACCCAGTAATTCTAGGCAAGGCCAGAGATGGGATGGAATGAAGAATCGTTCGGTTGCCATGGCAGCTGCCTCAGAGGTCTTGGTCTAGCTATTACTAGTCTTTTGTTAAGATCTGCTCTCTTCTTTCAGATAAGTATATCCAAAAACAAACTTTAAGATCTGTAAGTAAAAATGCATTCATTTCCAAAGTAGATCAGCTGGTCTGTAATTTCCTTTTGTGCCTCAATTCTTCTTGGTTGTGTTAATTATCTTTTGCACTGTGACTTTTAGGTCTGGGGATTCTTTGAAGAAACCAATCTTTTTTCCAACTCTCTTTTCAGAGAAGTACCTCATTCCACACTACCTGCTCTCTTTGCTTCTCTCCTTCCTTGTTCGTGATTGGCTCAGCCACTTTTTGACATCACCTCTGTAAAAGTGGCTGTGACACCAATTTCAAAGCATGCTGGGATTGTTAATTCAGACAACCCAACATCCTCTGGCTGCATGTATCAGGTTTTCTTTCATGAACATAGTCCACTGTAGGCTGAGACATTGCAGCTGTAACAATATGACTACCAGACAACTTTCTTTTACAAGGTTCTGATCCTACAGTCAGAAAAGAAACCTTTCATTTTTACATTTGAGCCCCTCTATGAGCATTAACATCTTAGTTCCCAGAGAATTTTGGAAAGAACTTGTAGTAATATTGCTGGAGACTATGTTTATGAAGAAATACCTCAAGAGCCTTAGATACTAAAGTCTGAAATCCTTAGTATCTTGGAGCCTTAAACCAATGAAATCCTGTTTCCCTTTACTCATGATGTTTTTGGTCATTGTATTCCTGCAAACAATTCTAAAGAGACGTGTGAAGTCATGGTCACAATCTCTCTCGTGACTCACGGCATGCTGAATGGTTAATCCAGTAGATCTCCAATTTTGAAACTCCTTTTTCTTTTATCCTGTGTTTATCCCAAAATACTCTGTGGCTATTTTCCCTTGAGCTAATGTAACGTTTTCCTCTAACCTATGACCTTTAACCTCTTTACCTCTGACCTAAGCCTCTTGCATGCCCAAATCCTCTTTTATAGGGAAAAAGAGAGAAATGTATGAGCATCCTGTCTTCTGCTTGGCCTCCCAAGTGATGGATTTAACCATTCGTGAGTACCTACCACCTCCTCACCATGCTGTCTTCACTCTTTCTGTTTTCATTATTTCAAGAAAATCCTGATCCAAACCAACTCACTCTCCTTGCTTCAAGTTGTTTAGCATTGGCTTGTCTGTTGATCCTGTCTGTGAAACCCAGTGTGAGAAGTCCAGTCACTTTTTATCAGCTTAAAACAGATTAGACAATTAAGCCATTTGTTTGTGATAAACTCAGATTTGTCTGTAAGTTTTTGAGTTATTCTCTGTCTGTGACCTGAATGCATTTTTACTTTGCTTGTGTGTAACCCCAATTTGTAAAGTGCTTGTCACTGGTACACAATCAAAAGGTAGCATTTAGGCTGGGAGCAATGTGTTAGGTGTCAGATAAAAGACAGTTGGGGCAAAATCATGCCTTCTTTTCCATGTTTAACATGTCAAACTATTGTGGGTATAAGATCATATGAGGTGGTCCATTCTTTGTAAAAATTAGATCTTATGTGCCTCCTGTCTGTTCTCTCTCAAGCTGGGAAGCTTTTCCTTGTTCTCTCTGGAGATTTTGACTTGTGCTTGTCCACTAAGCTTTGGCTAGAACATATGACTTAACTGTCATTTGGAGAGTTCATGTATGTTTCATAGCTTGACTTCACATTAAACTTAATTTTACTAATTTTCTATTTGTGCAGCATTTTCCACCTCTGTGAAGGAGCCTTTTTTTGCTGGCCCCCACACTTCGGGGCAGTGGGAGCCCAAGGGCAAACTTTTCTTCAAATATCATGTATCACACATAAGTGGGGGGCATTTTGGTCCACTTGCTCATTAATCCTGCATATGTGTTCTTGTTTCTCTTTCTCTTCTCTCCTTGTTGTGCTCTCTCTTTCAAATAGAGAATCAAAAGGATGCAGGTGAACCAATTGTATATGCATTATAAACTATCAGGATTGTTGAGTTATATTTAGTTTTTGTTTTTGTTTTTGTTTTTTAATAGCTCCTTAACGTATGTACTCCAAAAGACTGGTGTGGAGGTGCAATAATACTTAAGGAGTTAATTTGTGCTGTCTAAATATCCCTCATGCCCGTTAGATGTTGACCTTTATAGAGTAGAATTTCTGTAAAGGCATAAGCTTTGGAGGAACAGAATTCTGGTTTGCTATGGAACTTCATTTCATCCTTGGCTTCAGGATTCCTGTGATTTGGCCTTATGCGCTTTTAAAAAAGTTACTGAACCAAACTAATCTTCCTTTTTGTTTTTCATTTCTTTTTTCTGTTTTCTACCCTGCTAAGAAGTTTGTGTTCTTTGATGAATGTTTATCAGCCAAAACAGAGAGAAGTTGTGTTTGTGTTGTTCCTGTGTGTACCGTGTGATGAATCAGGTTGGCTGCACAGAGGCCCTTGCTTGAAGCTTCGTGAGATGAAAGCTCTTAGAAAGTCCTCTGCCTTTGTGCATTTTCTTCTTGTTTAGTCCACAAACTTCTGAGCATATTGTGAGGAATGCTCTAATAAATGAAAGTACAGTATTAACTATTATTTTTAAGGTCTAAAGGATTAGCAAAATATAATTACGATTTAACTGAAGTTAAACATATTTCATTTAATCAAAGTTAAACATATTTCAGATCAATTTAGAAAACTTTTTGACTACATGCAAGCAGCAGGCTAGCAATAAGTATTTGGAGATTCACAAACCTATGTTCAAGAAACACAAGCCTTTCCCTCCCTGGAAAGGAAGGTATTCACTCATGTATTCACTCATTCATTCATTCACTCATTCGACAAGTGTTTAGTGGGAGCCTACCATGTACCAGGAACAGTGGTGAAAGCCAGGGACTATGTAAACAACAGGGAAACAGCTGTTAATCTTAAGAAGCATCTATGTGCAAATGGGTGCGGTGTCAATTTACAAATTAAGTGTGCGGCACCAATTGGTAGAATTAAGCATAAGAAGACATTGTCAGAAAGCCTTGGAAATCTTCACAAGGGTGGAAAGGTTGAACCGCATCCTGAAAGATGAATTAGAATCAGTGAAAGGGAGCTGGGATTGGAAAGTGGAGAGTCATCCTAGGTAGAGAGAGTAATACATGCAAATACACAAAACTATATAGCTAATAAAAATAGCTAATGCTTATTCAGTATGTATTAGGTACCAGGTATGACTGTTAAGTGCTTTATATGTATTGATTCATTTAATCCTGAAAATTCCTTATGGGGTGGATACTGCTCTTATTCCCATTTTGAGGAAGAGCAAACTGAGTTACAGAGAGGTTAATTAACACACTCCCAGAAGAAAAAGGCTAAAGCCAGAATCTGAGCCCAGGCAGAGGGGGCTCTCTTAATTATTGTGAAATTCATGTCGCCGCAAACAGAGTGAAATGAGGGCAGTAATGGGTGCTGATGATGAGAATGTACGCAGGAGGCAAGATCTCAAAACCCTTAACATGCCTTAGTAATGCAGAGTTCAGGCTGTATCTCATGGTCCAAAGTTTCTTAACCTGGAATCTGTGCCAGCTTCTGCAGGCATTTGGACTTTTCAAAGGAAAAACTCCACAAGTCTCACTTCCAACGGTGATAGAAAGCCATTAAAGGCCCTTTAAGCAAGAGGATGGCTGGGTGACTCGCACTCCAGGAAAATCATACTGGCATTGATGGAGAGAAAGGACTAAGCAGGAGGAATAGAATAAAACTGGACCTAAAAGTTAAGGTCAAAGCAGAGATAGGTTTGAAGCCTGATGTCTGAGGCTTCTTCTAAGCAAAACAAATCTCAGTCACAATCATAATCATAATTACTCCTTTCCCAACCTTTTCATCTTTTATCTTGCCCTCCCTCTCCATTTTCAATTTCCTAAGAGGTAACTAAGCTCAAATACATGGGTGGGGATTCAAAACCTACTGTATGGAGGTGGAAGGGCACAGCTGGAGTTCCATGTGCAAATTGAGGTAGAATGTGGACAGCTATGGAGTGCTCTGCTCAGGCTGTGCTTGGAGAGGCTACGGGACTCTGCAGATGGCATTTTGGTGGACTTATGCTTTCTGTCTGGTGTTATTATTAGAAATTAAATGTTTGGTTTAATTACAGTATCTCAAAAAAAGTAAAATATTGCTATTCTATAAAATAAAGTGACTCTTGCACATAAATTTATTATTTTAAAAACATTTCCATTTAAACCATCACATGTTGTGACCCACCAAGCTTTGAGAAGACATTACTATTGCTGTTTTGCCTCAATTCTTGATTAAACACTTGTATAACTTTCTGAGCATCATAAAAATTTGGCTGGAACTTGAAATAAAGCAATTTTTCTTCAAATACACCAAAGATTTGCAAGATAGATAGATAGATAGATAGATAGATAGATAGATAGATAGATAGATAGATAGATAGATAGATAAAAGAGAGAACCAGCCAACCTACCTATGGGTCAAAGCACTGTGCTAAGGACTTTATATGGAGGATCTAATTCAATCATCACTCTTACAGATGAGGGAGCTGAGATTTGAGGAAGATAAGTGAATTTCTCAAGCAGGATTTGAACAGATCTTTCTAAATTCAAGCACCATGCTTTTTTTTTCTTTCTTTCCCCCATGTAGCCTTTCCAGCTGATGTGGTGGACACTTGGATAATATCCATTCATTGAATGGGTTAATTAAAAAACACCCACAACTTTTGATCAGGAAGACTACCAAAAAACAGAGCAGTCCTTTCTAAGACCAGATCATTGCCAAAATCTTTCCATTGTGAAGTCTTCCCGAGGGCAGCTGAAACTCCCTGAGATTACCCAAGAACTGAAGATTTTTTTTCTCCCCAGTTGACAGAAACCATCTAAACTAGGATAAACCCATCCAAAGGACTTCCAAGCCGATTCTGTAGTGCTACAAAAAAAAGTTTTGGTATCTTTCCCTTTCTCCAGTCAAACTTCCTACAGGTCCAGAGCCAGTTGAAGGAGAAGAAGAAACAGCTAAGCTTGCAATACTTGAATACACAATGCAGTGCTACCCACCCAGAGGAGAGTGAGGGCAAATCCCAGCTCACCAAGCTCCAGCCCCTCTAAAATGAGCTCCATTTCATTCTTTAAGTCTTACACAAGCGACAAAGTGTTTCTCTTTCCTTCCTTCTTGTTTCCAAGCCCAGATTATTTTGTAGAATAGTACCTCATTTGTATGTTATAAATAAAGTGAAGAGAGCAAGGAGAAACATCTTTCCAACACCGTCACCAAGGAGGATCTTGGAGGAAAAGAGGATGTGTTAAAAATATGCCATAAACCAGTAAACATGAAATCAATGTCTCTTCTACCAGAAAAAAAGAGATGCTGCTGCTGATGATGATGATGACAACAATACTTTATTGAGAATTGAGTATGTATTTAATAGTTATATGCATATCTCATTTAATTCACACCACAACTCTATAAATAGTATTTTATTACCATTTTTCATTGAATCTAATAGGCCAACAAAAATTATAAGATGTACCATTAATTTATGTACTCCTATGAACAAAAAAATGCTGTCAACTAAATTATTAGATGCCACCAAACATAAATGCATCCAATTTCAAAAATCTTGAAATGTAAAATACAATTTAATAAGAAATTAAATTTCTTATAATATTTATAATTTCTTATATTATAAGAAATTATAATTTCTTATAATATTATTTCTGAATGAAATAAGAAATCATTCTTCATGTATAGAAATACAATATGCTAGAAATGAGACACATTATTTGCCTGAGATTGAATAGCTTGATAGTTGCAGAGACAGAATTTGAACAGAAGACTAATTTCTAAGCCCACATGTTGAACTTTTAAATTATGAAATACTTGTAATTGTTAATGATAAAATTGTAAGACCAAAAAGGAGTTCCTCAATCACCTAATCTAAACTTTCACTTAATGGATAAGAAAACAGAAACTTAGACATTTCTAAGTAAGATGGGCAGTTACTCACCCTAGTTTGGGGTCCTGCACACTATTTAGGAGCCTTCATACCCCATCGAGGCTACCTTACCTTTCAGCCCAGAAATAATGGCCTAACCCAGCTCATTAACTAACCTAAGCTTCAGTATGACAGTTGATGATCCCCCGTGTCCACATATGAGAGTCCTATATATGCAGCTCCAAGAAAACACTACCTCAGAACCAGCCTAAGCACTCAGGATTTGTTACACCATAAATTTAAATCACTAGCCTGGCTCCAATGAGTTTTTTAACCTCTTTATGCCTCACTTTTATTTTCCTCCCCCAAGGGGTTGTTGTAAAGATTAAAACACATATTCCAAATAAAGCTCTTAGCACAGTACCTGCCACATAGCACTTATATATATTATCTGTTATTTATTTTTTTTATTATTTAAAAGAAAATTTCCAAATCTAACTGTGTAGTATAGACATATTATTTGATTTCAAAAATAAAATATAAAATAATACATCTCAAACTTCAATGTTCATACATTCTGACTATGATAAAGAAAAATGCAAGGTGCTGCAGGGGTCTTCTCCTAGGCCAGGGTCTTTCATGCATTGCAAGGAGGATGCCTTTGTGGAGATCAAGGGCTGATTCCCCAAGAAGAACTGTCTAGGATGTCCCCTGGCTTTGTTGAAGTATTTGCCTCTATTCGTCATCCTTCCACATACCCCATGATCCTGACCCAGAGAGCTTGTGGCCATATAGATGAAAGCTTATTATATTTGGGGACTGGATAAATATTTAATAATAGTATTAAATCAGTATTCTTGCTGAAGTAAGTGACAAAAACTCTTATAGCTTAAGGAAGAAAAGGAAATTTTTGGCCATCATAGCTGGGAAATGCTGAAGAACTGGCCTTGAGGATAAAGAATTTTAGCATGTTTTGATCTCTCAACCTGCTGACAGGGTTCTTTAGTGTGACTGGGGGTCGTGATAGGGAGATTGCTGACAACATGGTCACAGATAACACTGGCTTTTAATCCTATAAGAAAACTAGCTTTCTCTCCAAGCAACTGTATAAAATTCCAGAGAATGATCTCATTGACATGCTTTGGTCCCATGTTAACCTCTAAGCCAATCAAATTCCCATTATGTGTGGGCGCTATGATTGACCTGGCTTGGCTCCCCCTGTAGGGCTTGACATTCCAGGCAGAACCACATGGAGTAGGGGAAAGACACTACATATACAAGAATAACAGGTATCCACTACTGTGTCTATCCAGTAGTACAATTAAGTTCACTTTTCTTAAGTGCAATAGTTCATTCTTAAGGACAAAGATATCAATTTATAGAATAAAATTATCGTAACATTATTTCTTCCTTGTAGATAAAACTTAATTTAAATAAAAAGTATTTTAATGATATTAAATCACTTTAAATTGCATTAAGACACCTGAAATTATTCTCTGGTTTAGAAGTTGAGGTTATGTTTACTATTCAGCAATTCAGCTTGGTACATGCATTAAGTAACCAGGGGCTTTGGGTAAGTGATAAGAATTGCTGTATTGTTTATATGCATCTGTTTTGCCTTGAAAGCAATGCACTGGGTGGGATACACTAAGGATTTCCTACCAGCAACATTTGAGGATTTGTCCTGGGCTAAGAATTGTTCTAGCCCCTAAAAATACAGAATTCACTGGGCCTAGAGGGAAAGAGACATGTACATAATTTGCCATTGTAAAAGGTCAAAAGTGCTCAAGTAGAGGTATCAACAGAGGAGTTGAGCCTTTGCTATGAAGGCAGCCTCTTGTTACAAAGGAGCTCTCCTAACAGCTTATGGGAAGAAGTATGACAGGCTCAGACGCATGCTTTACAGAAGGGACAAAGATAACTGCGATTTAAAAAGTGAAGAGGATGATCCATGATTCATCCAATAGTCTTTATTACCATGTACTTCATAATGTCCTAAAGATAAAAATCTTCTGAAAGGGAGTGAAGAGGTCACAAGAGGATCAAATATGTAATTTAAAGCCCCACTGGAGAAATGATGCTGAACTGTAACCCTGTATTGAACATATGGTCTGCGTGGCCCTCATGTTAGGGAGGCAGGGTACCCTGGAAAGCATGAGGTGGCTATCTGCTTAGCTTTCTGTTCATGCTCCACCCCTAGCTCTAAATCATAGCAAGTGGCTACATGCTAGGTATTTTCAATAATAGCACAATACAAACACTGGTATCTTCAGTGACATATCAATAGATTAGAACTTGGTAGTAAGAGGGCTTTCCATCAACCATATCCATCTCTTATATGATATTTCAAGGACTGGCAATTCACTTGCTGGAACCAGGGATGGTCAGGTTACTTAAGGGCTAATTGGAGTGTCTCTTGCTCCTGGATGCTTCTCTTGCTTGGCTTAGCTAAGCATACAGAGGAATTCTCTTTTTGTTTTTCTGCAGTCACATTTAACTCTCTCTGGAAGCCAAGCAGATTTAATTGTGTAAACATGAGCAATGTTAATTGGGTAAATGAAGTTGGAAACCAAGGTATGATGTTTTTGTTTTGCTCTGTGAGGGGAAAAAAAATAGGGAGCTTGTTTTTCTATAGTGGCAAACCTCACTGTCAGAATTCTGGACAGACAGTTGGCAGTTGGGAATCCCTTTATGAATTTGCATCAAGACCCCTTGAGCTGAAATATGTAGCTGTTGCCTCATGGGTTATGGAGCAGCCTGGGGACATTTCATTGTTTTATAAACCACCAGAACAAGTGTTTGTCTACACAGGTTCAGTTATCTGGATGAGAATGAATAAGGAGTTTCCAGGAGAATGCACACTCAGGCAACACGCATTTGCATTCATTAAAAAGCCAGGAGGATGTATTACAAGAGATGTACCTAACTCTCAGCACAACTGTAGGTGGAAGACTAGATTTTGAGAAAATTTAAATATGAGAACTCTTTTATAAAGAAAGGTTCAGTCGTTGCCTTCCTTTAAATAACTATTATTTTAAACTGATTTTTCCAAATTCTGTTCACACACAATCTTTCACAAACAAAAGATTTAAATAAGAGGGGGCTGGAAATAATTTTTAGCCCTGCATTCATTCTAAGTCCCACAAGAAAAGAATTTCATCAATTTTGCTTTTAATAGATATTTTTGCCAGAATGTTATATTTATCCTTATTGATGATATTTTTTATTAATGTCACTAGAATTCCACTTCCTATAAACCTACAGTAAAATTCATCTTCCCAGTTGAAAATTCAAGCAAACCAAGAAGCAAAATTGGCAATGGAGTATGTCCCCCCTCATCATACAGATTCCTTTATAAATGAGAACTATTAGAAAGGATCAGGTCCAAGGTTAATGAGGCATTCATTGAAGAGAGAAAGTCATCAAAGCTGACAGTGACTATACTGAAGGAGTGGCTATTGTTATAGGATGTTTGCTGTGCTGATATTGTAAACCACATGACAGATGGGTCAACTGCTGATTACGGTATTCTAACATTTGGAATAGCAAGTAACATATTTGATAAACTGGCAAGTTTTTATATATGATTCAACCCACAATATAAAAGCTATGAGAATTCCAAATTGAAAATAATTAAATGAGCTGGAAACAATCAGATACCACACATTTTTCCCCAAAATGACAGATTTTGACATGTTGAAATTCCACAAAGGGAGCAAGAATATTCCCTAGCTCACTTGAACTAATAATGGCCCTTCATCTGCTCTTACAAGGCAATTAATTCCTGCCTTTTCACAATGTTGGAGAGAACAATAAACATTTGTAGACACCTTAGGCTTTGCAGGGATCTGGCCCATGCAGTTTCATTTGCTCTTATCAGCATCCCTACGAGGTACACTAAAAAGATATTAATATTCTTGAATTATAGAAGAGAAAACTGAAGCACAGAGAGGTTTCAGTAGAAGGTGCAAGGTTACACAGAAAGTGAAGCAGCATACTGAGGGTGAGAAGCCAATCTTCCAATTACAACTGCATCATGTCCTATTTGTGGTCATCTGTAAGGAGGGAGCAGCTATTAACATGTGTCCTTTATTGTACGAAGTTTTTCTTGTTTTGGTCAATGATGCTGACACCGTCATTCATGTGCATCCATCAGAATAAAGGCTTCCAGCATTTGCATTCAGCCTCTGAGTGTCTCTGTAGGGTGGTGCTGGTGGCACTGGTCAGAGTCTCATCCAGGAATGGTGTAGTAATGCCAAGAAAGCAGCAGCTCTCCATTTGTGTTTTATCATTTTTGCTTGTTTGGTGATTCTTTTCAGAGTTCGTCGTCTTACTTGTCCCCTTTGTGAAAGTCACTTTGTTTACGTTTTTACTGTCTCTCGTCATCTACCTGAGCAGCTCCCCAGCCACGTCCTGGGCCTCCTCCACCCACCCAAATGCAGACCAGCATGTTATATCAGAGGCTCAAAGGCATGCCTAGGCCAAAATCAAGTACTGTAAACTTCTATCATTCCTTTACTTGGCATCTTTCTAGTTTAGTTTGCTTTTCTATTCATTTTTCTTCCTGAACTTTTGTTTTGTTTTAGAATACTAAGCTGAGGCTCAGCTCTCAAGTTTGACACTGTAGGTTTTGCGAAAGAGAGCATTTATTTCCAAATGTCCACATTTTTTGTCTAGCTATGTCTGACATATGCAACATTTTCAAACCTCAATGTCAGCACAAAATAACATTGTTGTTGCATAACATTTTGCATGATTATTTTTATATGTTATGAGCTTCAATTCTCTTGTATGAAATGTTCATTAAATATATTGTATTTTTAGTTCCCCTTCATCAGTGCTCCAGCTAGTACAAGATTGGGTGGTAGGAATATTGCAATATATTTCAAGACAGCAGAAAGGACAAAAAAAATCATTTCTAATCTCAAATTTCTCCTTGACGTCACCTGGGAGAGGGAAGAGGTGCTAGAGGACTTTGCACAATATTTTCTTTAAAGACAACATTTTAGAAAAGTCGCTTTTAGTACTTTTTTTTTGCCAATTAGCAACTAAGTTAGCTATGCAGATAAAGAGAAAAATAGTTACATGTCTCAATAAAGTGGATTGATCTCCAGGCAATGGAACTGCAGCTAATCAATAGCAAATGAAAGTCTGGCTACATGGGTTAAATGGAAGATCAAGCATTCTACATTAAAGGATCCTGAACCTGCTTACTTTAATGGTTGCATGTTAAAGTAAGATTGCAAAAGGTTTTATTAAACATACTGTCTGTATATATACATCAGGCATACACATGTCTGTGTACATGTGCACATACTCACAGAATGGCTGCGTGTACATATACACTTTATGTGTATCTATTAATATATATTGTAGTTGATTTAAAAGTACTGCATATTAAAACAGATCTTCAAGTGGTCCTAGCTTAAGCATCTTGGATTTCTCCAAACATAAATACCATTCACAGTTTTTAAATGAAAATGCATAAAAATATTGGTGGGAATTATTTCATTTCTCCATGATATATCATGCATGTACAGCTAGAATTCCCCTAGATTTGGTGAGTATTCCACCCAAAAGAACAATGCTCCCTATTTTTAAAGCAAGAGATTTCAAAGATGTACCCAGGTGGGATTTCCTGCAGATTTGTATTAATGTGCAGGCTTGTCTGGTTACTAGAAAATGTATGTAAGTGTGTGATGTATGTATGTGGGTGTATGTGTCAAATGGATAATAAGCATAGAATGAGGAATTTGCAAATTGATGTGTAAATGTGAACATCAACTAATAAAAAGCAGTAGTCCATGCATATTTACTATCAAGATGCAAGTACCTCACTCTACACATATTACCCAAACGTATATACACAGTATGTTTGTAGAAATGCCTGAAAGTCTACTAATGAAATGATGATAGTCCATTTATGAAATTATAAACAGGTCAGATGCCCCAAAAGCACACAAATCACATTACTTCTCCAAATATTAATTTCTCTTGCCTAGGTAGTGTGCGATTGGCCCCTCAACTCCACACAGTTCCCTGCTCTGCGTGTTGGACATTTGCTGCCTGATCTGCATATGTATGTGCCCCGCAGTTCCCACCTTCATGCCCTAACCAGTTCCAGCCACACTTGCACCTGAGTGCTGCAGAGCCAATGGAGCTTTCATTGGCTTGAGTCCAGAAAGCCCATTTTCACACCAGTCACCAGGCCTTTTTGGACTGAATTCCCTCAATAACCTTACCCAGTCCCATCCCTCACTCCTAGTTCACAGAGGGACTGGGACACTCGTTTTGCATGTGTTTCACTGAACTTGTTTTTCATTATTAAAACCTAAAATTACTAGTCATTTGATGCATTCATCATCTATCTAACAAATGCAAAAATAGAAAATTATGGGTCACATTTTTTTAAAGGTGCAACCTCCTATGATTTTGTTTAAACACCTCTCCAAAAAACAAAACAAGACAACAACAATTTCTGTGAAACATTAAGCAATCTTCTCTAGCAAGAAAAATCCTGAAGCCAAAACATACCTGCTTCTGCAGTCCCTTTTTTTGTACCTACACACCTACCTGTGGAATTGTGCTAACTGATCCTTATAGCCATTACACTCCAGGGACTCTGACTGACTGAGACTTCCAGGTGTGAAGGGATTTAAGCAAGAAACACAAAATCCCCTGTGAGTTCAGACTGGCAGTTTCATTGGCTAAGAAAAACCATTATATTTTAAATGTTACTCTTTTCTGCCAGGAGAAGTTTGTAAATTAAGGTAACATAATGACATTGCAAAACATTCATGAATTTAGCTCTGTAAAGGATGCAATGTAAACAGCAGTTTGTTCTTGAGTCAGATAAAAACACACCCCTTTCAACACAATAGAAACTAAAAAACAGAGAAAAAATGTGAATACACTTGCTACCTAACTGATAAGATTTCAGTTGTACCAACCGGTAGCACAGACAACCACGACTTTACCCAATAATCTACCCCCAACACTGTTTCATAATTCAATCCTGCCTTCTACCTAATGGCCTAGGAATTTCCATTAGGTTTCAATCTCTTCCCTGGACAACTTAAAACAGCCAGACCTTTGACTCTGCATTTTTAAAATGAATATTGCAACACCTGTTAAACTTGCAGATCTGTAATAAAACATATTCTGTAATATTGATTGTTTAAGGACAAATTCAGGAAGCAAATGTAGCAGCAATCAAGATTAAACTTCTGTTACATCTTCCCACTTCAATTTGCACAAACGCAGTCTAGAGTGTGATATAAGATAGTAGTATACGTATGCTGTCTTTAAAGAACGTGTGTACAAAATGTCACTCAATTTGAAAAGGGTGGTCATAGACACTATAGCTTAATATGTCAATTTGAAGCTGGAGCACTGTTTTTTCTTAATATGTATTATGATGATAATGATTTGGTGATAATAATAAAATGGCTTTATGGTTTGCTCACTACTAATTTTGTGGCTCTTAACATTTGCATGATACTTTTTTAAATATTGATAACTATTCAAAATTTTTTATCTATTCATTCTAACGGCCGCAAAAGTAGCCCGCCGCTTTCGCTGAACTTTAACACAAATTCTTGTACTACAGAAAATGTAGGCCGGTTAATCACTCCTGCCAAAAAGCTCGAAGACACAATACGTCTTGCTGAACTAGTCATTGAAGTTCTTCAGCAGAATGAGGAGCACCACGCAGAGGTGAGCAGGCATAGTGGGAAATGTGTCTTAGTGTTCCTTAGCTAAGGTTGCAGAACTGATTTTGCTGGTGACACTGTGCCTTAACACCCATTTTCTTTTCAACTGGCCTTGCAAAGAGAATGAAAGTGGAAGTTTGGCAAGGAGGAGCCTTTGCAAGGTTGTTTAAAACAACAAAAAAATGATTGCCTGTTGTATATTTCAGCTTAAGTTTTCAGATGTTTATAGCAACAAGCAAAAGAGGTGAGTGCATTTTAAAAATATTATTCAAGCAGCATATGGTTATTGTCCAGAGCACATGAAATACTTTTTGGTCTCTCGTGGTTGTTTTTGTTGCCACCACTGTTGTTTTTATTTATTTGATTTGGTGTGTGGGTTGCAGGCCATGTTTTTGGATTTATCTCTGTAACTTACTCTGCTTGCACTAGAACCTTCATTTGTTAACTTTAGATGACCTGGGTGGCTAAATACTGTGACAGAGTGAATTATTCTGTGTTGTTCAACTTGTCGATTCTCCAACATACATCTAAATAAATACAGCTTACTTTTTTTTTTACAAACCACTGTCAAAATGATTGTTTTGATAATAATTAGAAACCAAGGGATTTCAAGGCTAACTAAATCCCAAACCTGTATGGACTTAAACAACCCAACCTTCCAAGAAAAGATTCCAAGATTTAATTATGGTCAAACTGTTATATCACTCCTTGCTTCAAAACTAGATTTAAAGTCATATCTCTTAAAATAACCTTTCTGAAAATTGCCCTATTTCACGCTCTTTCTCTCCATTCAACTCTACAGAAAAAAGGGAAGAAAGCATTCCATAAAAGTAATTTCTCAAGCACTTAAAATAGTCATTCCCATGACTAAATGAAAATTGATTGTACAGTTAACTAACATCTAATACACATAAACCCAATCATCCCGAATAATGCCTGATTGCATATTTAAATTTCCTCCCTGTTTTTCTACTGTTCCACTCAATCATGGCTGATCGTGGCAGGGGAAAGAGGTATGTGACTAAACCGAATGAGCCAGCCACCTGCTGTTGTAGTCTGTGCATGCCCTTCCAGTACCATGTCTTCTAATGGGACTTTCCCTGGGTGCTCCTGCTTTCTAACACCAACCCAAGGAATGTAACAGCAACTTCCAATGGGCTGCTTGTGAAATGGGGGACCCTTCACGGCAGGGTAAATGTGGGGTGATTCTCTCGTGCGTGCATGAAGCAATTGATACACCTAACCACAACTGCAGTTACATCCTGACACGCGCCTTGATTCTGTCCTTAGCCTGTCCTAGTTTCCTATGTCCGTCTGTACTTCAGCAGATGAGTACCAACTGTAGTAACCAGTAGCTAGCCAGAGTGATACTAATCTCCCTCCACAACTGTCTGTATGTGAATCACATATACAGTATTTATATAGAGAGAGAGTGCTACAGAATTGTTATTTCCCCAGAACCCTCCTAAGAACAGAGTGAGGAATCCTTGAGGTGGGTGTAACTAATTCCTACTGCCCCCAGCAATGCATAGCTGGGAGTGAGAAGAGGAGCCAAACCAGCGCCCTCCAAACAAAAACCTAGGACTAACCTCCAGATACATAAAATTAGGTTGGGCTAGAATTTTTTTCTACTCTATCCTGTCGGACGTTCTTTTCAGGTTGGGGTCATTTGGGGTTCAAGTGGTGGTAAGTATGTTCCTTCCAGTTGTCCATGAGAGTGCCTCCAGACGCATGGTGGGTTCTGGCCTATCCTTCCCTAATTTGGATGTTGAGGCTCTTCCCACAATGATGAACCAAATTACACATTTTTGAAGACATGAATACAAAGAAGATGGTCTTCCTTGGTCACTGTTTTGCTTTTAAATAAAACGATAGAAGGAAAATGACAGATATGCTTGATTTATAGTCCAGTTATTTACTGAGACTGCTATAGGTTAAGAAAGGATGACTATTTTCCCAAATTACTCAAAAGAGGTACCAAAGGAAAGTTAATATTCCAAATAAGACAAGTTTTTTTTCACTTTTCCCCAAAACACTTTTTCACTAAGTGCTAATCATCATCTTAAACTGCCTTAGTAAACCATGATCATAAAACTATTTTAATCTTACATATTCAAAAGTCATTCAGGGTAAATGGGGTAGAAATCAATTCAGTTCTTTTTTCATTTGCTATATTTAGAAGTTAGGAATGAAAGCTTCAGCATACTTTGGAATTTAGAGACCAAATTTGCTTTTAGATAAATGTACAGGATTATTTCCTGAATTAGCAATTTCATCCAATCACAAGATTTCATCACTCAGGCCATCAAAAGCTACCTACCTGCTCAGCACAGAGGCAATGACCTCTGTGCTTTTTTGACAGGCAAGCAATAGAAGGCAGGGTGACCAGGAGCTTGGGCTGTGCCAGAGAAGCTTGAGTTTGAATCCTAGCTTGGCTTCTTCCTTTCTTTGTGGTCTCAGCCTAGTTATGTAAACCTCTCTTATATGTCAGTTGGAGAGAATAATAGAATCTACTTCAGATGATTGTTGTTAGGATGGAAGGCTGTGTTAAGTAAAGCATCTGGTATCATGGCTGGCACATAGTAAGAAATTGACAAACTTGGGTGTTGTATGATTAGGGACAAATTGGTAAGGGAGCAAAATATATAAATATGTGATCATAAAAAGGACAAGCCTCTGTGGAAAGCACCAAATGAATGATACAGACAGAATAAGTTGAAAGGTGAGCGGGTTTGTTTCAAGGCGGAGTTGTCCAGACAGGCACCACCACCTGTCCTCAGCATTCACGTACAGATTGCCATCACCTGGGAAGCTCTGGAAAATTCCTGATTTCTCATCCCAGCTCAGTTAGTTGGAATCTCATGGGGAGGGACCAAGTACTGGTAATTTTTAAACAGCCCAGCTGAATCCAGTGTATAGCAGGGTCAAGAGCCACTGGGTACAGCCAGAGGTAGAATTTGCCCTAGCACATGATGAGGTTGAAGGGTCAAGTTTTTTCCTACTGCCCAGTACTCACTGCTGTAGTCTCTGGGTGCTCAACAAATTCTCAATAAATTACTCTAGAAAATTACTAAATCCTGAGCATGGAACTTGGCTGGGTAGCCATGATATTTGGTGACACCACAAATAAAAGTGACAAATTGACTTGCTCCCCCACCAAAAAATAATCCTTAAAGCCATTTTAATTTCAATATAAAGTAATTAAATGTCTCAAAAGAAAAAATTTTCATCAGCTTAGAATGCATCACATACACACACAATGCAATGTATGGTAACGGTGTCACATTTATCTCTTAATTGCAGCTTAATTCTGCTCTCAGAGGCTAAGTTATTCACACACATACACACACACACACACACACACACGCTACACCTTCATGTATTGTTGCTTCAACTTTCCAATCTCTCTCTCTATGTATATGTATGTATATGTATATATGTATTGTGGTATATGGAAGGGTTACATATATACATGTAATTTGTATACAAAAAATATACAGTGCGTTCAGTGTGGTTGACTGTACCCCTAAATTATATATCTTTGCATTTAAATAATGAAAATCACTGGGTAAGTACATAGAAGCCAAAGTATAACTTCTTATTTTCTTTGGAAAAAGATTTCTAATTACTTTCAATGCCAATAAATGTTGAGTTAGCTCACATACAAAAATAGCATTCACCTGTCTGAGCAAGAATAAAATCAACAAATATTGTTTTGTATTTTTTATTTTAAAGATTCCCCTTGCCCAATCCAGTCACACGGACTCTGTTCATTTGACTGAAATTATGACATAACTTTTTGGTCATAACTGCCCTTGCCAAAATCTTTTCTCCTTCTCAAAGAATCAGGTTTGATCATGAGGTTCTGAAAGAATCATCTTAGGTGTCCAGAAACAGATCTGGCCTTCACTTCTCCTACAACTTCTCCGTTTAAATCTTCTTTGCTCATTAGAGTCCTAAGTTACTCTGCCAGAATTCAGTAGTGATCATTCATATTGCAGTAGTAATTGTTCTTTGCAGGGCTACCTAACTATGTGATTATTAACACCACAACTGTAGACAATTGCTCAACAATTTATTAAATTCCATTGAGGGACAAAGTTCTCTATAGATAGTAAAAGAGGGTGCTGCTTACAGTCTCTGGTTTGCACATTTTAAATAAAGGTCATAAGAACCAAGGTCAAGATTGGGCTAAGAAATTTTTAATTTCAGGCATTTAGGACTGGTGTTTTATTTCATTTTGTCCTGTCATCGTAGAGCAAAATCATGCCTGGGAAGAAAACTCAGTCCCCCTCATAACTGTTTTCTTAGACTGACCCTGAAGACGTAAAGTTAATCAAATAACTTAAGAATAAGTACCAGCCAATATTTGGTGTGTCTTTGTGAATTTTTCGAGTATCCCACATCAGGACTGATGAGAGGCAGCCCTCCATTCAGGGTTGGGGGTGGGAGTGGGGCTCCAGCAAAGACCAATGTGTAGAAGGTCTCTGCCTAAAAGGCAAGTGGCTGGCAGAGCTCAGGGGGTGGGCTGGAGGATTTCCATTTCTGCTGGATTCATTCAGCCAGGTAGTCCTTGGAGCAAGGCCCAGATCTCAGGACTCTCATCCCCAGGTGGTAAAACTACAATAAAACGTCATCGATTCAGACCTAGACACATGAAATTTCTGAAAATTTAATTGCGAAAGTGGTTCTTTTAATTTTTTCTTCAGTAAAATGTGTTGCAAGTGTCATTCCAGGCCCTGTGAAATTAAACCTTCCATGTCTTTGACTTCAATTTATATGTTGATTTATCTACAATTATTAGAAGTTTTTAAAAAACACTTTTACAGTTATGATGCATTCGTATAATAACCTCAGTACAGGCTGCATTCGAAAGCAACAAATATCTATTTTTAGAAAGCCCAATAATTTAGGCTTTTGTGGTGACAGACTAGCATCTCCCCACTCTTATTACTCTGAATCAGTGAGGTTTTACTGTAAATTAAGATGGAAACAGCAGGTGTCTATTTCCAGCCAAGCTTAACTTGAAGAATGGTCCATGACTTGATTTTTTTCATTTAATTTGCAAACCAGCCACATGTTGATAAAGGAGAAGTAAGTAAAATGAAATCTTTTGAAAGAAGAGAGGTGGACCACTATTCTGCCTCCTAGTGGCTGTTAGAATATTCCCAAATGACAATAGATCACACAAGAGCTTGGCCATTGAACAAACACTTTCCTTTATGGAATTATTTCCATAATCATCTTTCATGTTTTCAAACGCCTTCCATCTTTTTTCAGTGAATGCTCCGGAAAGTGTTTCCAGTGTGAATACTTAATGGCATTGGGTGGGAATGTGGGGGACAAGATGGGGCTGGCAATTTGTTTTTGTTCTATTGCTGTCTTTGAAATCAGCAAAAAAGGGCCTGTTGACACCGCCACTCATTCTGCATGCTCCCTGCCAGAAATGATTAGTCAACATGCATGCATGCCTTTGAATTGCATTCACATCTGGCCCAGTTCGATGTGAATGTCGCCCCTGAGACCCTGCACAATGATTTCCAAGGACCCATGTGCATGAAAATGAGTTACTTCACTGATATTTTTTGGTTTTCAATGTACATATGTGTCCAACCCCCAGAAAAGTAAGTACTCATCTTACTGAGTGTTTCCTAGTGTAAGCCTGATCTTTCCTACAGACAGGATGCAAAATCAGAGGCTCCCTGCTTAAAGAGATTTTGACTCAAAAGTTTTGTGACAACTGCAACAATGGTTTCCTTTGCCTTGGTATGAAATAGGAGTAACATTTCCAATGTGTAGGGAAATACGAGTCACTGAGCTTGTATGAGACCATAGACAATTAAGCTGCTGATGTGTAAATATAAGTGAATAACCACTGAAAATTTTCAAGTTAGACCAGCAGAAAACCCATAAACACAGTGAAGAAACTCCCAAATTCTAATACATTAGAGCAAGAACCAGCCAACAAGAGTGATAAAGAGCATGACTCAAAATATACTGAGTTATTGTAAATTGAACAGAAATTCCATGTCTGTCACATCTACAGCTGAAACCTCTGACCAGTGGGTCAGAATAAAGACTTTCTAAGGCAGGCCTGGAATCCAGAAAAGCATGACCTTCAACACTTAGAGGCCCAATTGCATCAAAAATGCTGTTCTCTTTACAATAAAATTATCAAACCCTGCTGGATCATGCACACTTAATCTTGAACAATGATGGCTTGACTTCCCATCTTGTGTTGGAGAAAGAAGCTCATTGCCTCTTTGTTGTTTTTCTGCCAAATTTCAAAGGCCTTTGCGTGGTGGTCAGACTTGATGGTGGAGCATGCCGAGACATTTTTGTCACTCTTTGCGGTGGACATGGATGCAGCATTAGAGGTGCAGCCCCCAGACACGTGGGACAGTTTTCCACTGTTTCAGCTGCTGAATGATTTTCTGCGCACCGATTGTACGTATCATCTTTGACTGTTTAACTTTCCCAAATAGTGTGCAGATAACAAATTGTTTAAACATCTTTATCCCAGGCAGACTATGAGCTAGGCATAGCCCTTTGTAGTTCTATTATTAATTCAAAAAGAAACAAACTTAGAGCTGATGGACATTCTGTCTTCCCACAAGTGTCCAGTGACAGGGAAACCCTCTCTTAAATAGGACCAGAACCCAAGAACAGTGTCAGAAGTGGTGTCTGTGTGCTTTATTTACTCTTGAACAAGCTAATTAACCTCTTCACATTTTGCAATTTTTATTGAAAGATGCCTTTTAGATTAAAAAAAAATTCTAGCTAAGTAACACCCTAAGCATCTCAGAGTGTCTTACACAATACATAGGAATGAAGCAGACCTTCCTCACCATGGAGAGTGGCAAAGGGAGGGGCAGAATATTCTCTTTCCCATCACAAAGTGGGAGGAATGGGACCAGGTGTGGAAAACACCTGAAAAACAGCATCAGTTGTTATTTTGTCACTTTCAAAGGAAAATGATTGTTTTTCTTCTTTAGAAGAGAGATACAAATGGGTAAAATGCTTTTGAATTCCATTTGCTTTCCACACAGATTTAAGCATGAACTTTGATGCTGTTCATGTACTTTTTCCTTCTTTTTTTTTTTTTTTTTTTTTTTTTTTTTTTTTTGAGTCGGGGCTCTCTTAGAAGCCATATATTTAATGTCAAAGACAATCTTCTCTGTGCATGTTGTATGCTGACAAAGCAATTATGGGTTGTGGGTTCTTACCAAGATTTTGCTTATCTGTTCTAGATAATTTGTGCAATGGAAAATTTCACAAACACCTGCAAGACCTGTTTGCCCCACTTGTGGTTAGATATGTGGATTTGATGGAGTCCTCAATTGCACAATCCATTCACAGGGGCTTTGAGCGGGAGTCATGGGAACCAGTCAAGTAAGGAAACCTTTTTTGATACCATCGGAGTATGGGTGCAAATAGCTGGAGAGTCATACAGAAATGAATTAATGGTGTCTTACAGTTTTCAGTGTTAGAATGACAGAGAACAAACAATGTACATGTTTCCAACTATTATGCACATAGTCTCCTTGTGTAAAGGGGTTGAGAAATGTTTTATGAAATGAAATCTTTGTTTTATTGCACAAGATAAATAAGCAATAAGGGATGGACACCTGGCTGTGATATTTGTACCATGTATCTTACTCCAGTGGTGTTGTCCCTAGGAATTAATGTTTCCCAAAGTGTGTTCCACAGTGGTCTAGGCAAGGGGTCAGCACACTTTTTCTATAAAAGGCCATATAATAAATATTTCAGCTTTTCGAACTTACATGATCTCAGTCACAAGTTCTCCACTCTGCTGTTATAGCACCAAAGCAGCTCTAGACAATAGGTAAAGGAATGAACATGGCTCTGTTCTTGTGAAGCTTTATTTGCAAAAACAAGAGACTGGCCTGTGGACCAGAGTTTGTCTCTCTCTAGTCTAAACCTTTGCAACATACATCAAGGAAATGACTCTATGGCCAAACATGGTTAGGAAACTCTGACACCCCATTCATCCACTCTACACCCTTGTCTCCTGGGGAGCCACAAAGCACACCAGTACATTTCAAAACTCTGATAACACAGTACTACAGAACTTTAACTCTGCTTAACCTAGGGTTTCCTAAATGTGTCTGACCACAGTAGTCATTTTTTAAAATGGGATATCCATCTAAAGGACAAATTACAGGAACTCCTGTGGGTTGTGAATTGGGCAATTTCCATAACTGCTTGGGGAATATATTTGAAATGTCTAGCAGATCCATTCTCTAGCAAGGAGAAGGACTGTGACTTCAGGTGCCAGAGTGACTTCAGGTGCTTTCTGAAAAGGCACAGTTCTCCTAGATGGAGAGAATTTTCTGGTATGAGTTGAAAAGTTTCAATAAAGCCTGCTCTTAGCTTTTCCCTTCTAGATTCATTCTCTTTCTCCCCCCATTTTTTCCTCTCCCCTCGCCCCCCTTCTCTCTCCAGTAAGAAAATCATTTTGTTCTTTCTAGTTGTTTACATCCTTGGAATGTAGCAACCAGTATGGAGCAAAATTGGGGTATGTACAAGCAGCGTTTCAGGCACTCCAGGATAAATAATTCAAGAAACTTTTCTTCAGTTTGGAAGCCTTGATTTATATTTATCTTTAAGTGGTTTTATAAATTGAGACCCTCCCTCTACTTTATACTCTATAAGACCCTGACTGATAAAGAAATTAATGCAAAATAATTTTCTCGGTCCCCCTTTAACATCTGAGCCAGGAAGGAAGTGTGTTGACTTACCCTACTTCAAGCAGGTTAATAGGTAATAGCTCTTCATCTGCAAGTACCAATAAACCTAAATATTAGCCTGTTATTCTCAATTCTACAACTGTTTCTTAATATGGTTCTGCTAACTTTTAACTCATGAGAATAAAAACTGGGGTTAACAAGGGACTCTATCTTTTTAATGCTCACTGTAATCAAGACAGTTGTGCTTAAAGAACAATTGTAAAAGGAAAAGGTTAATATGGATATTATTCACATTTTGAAAATAGGTATGGTCTCAAATAGCATTTAATTGCTTTGGTTTCAATGTGGAGGCTACTGCTACTGATACACATTGAGGAAATGACTAGTATCCTTCACTGGTTCTTAAAGAGACCTAGAGCTAGGGCCTTACTAGCCAGAAGGCTAATAAAGACAATGAAGTTGTTTCCTTATTTGCAAAGCTGATTTTTTAAAAATGCCCCTACTCAGTGTCAGAATTGTCATGAAGTTCTGTGACAATGTCACTAAAGCCATTTTATAATCTGTTAATTTCTTCAGAAACCAAGCAAATTACTGCTAAATCCTTTTGAAGCACTGAGTAGTCTTAATACACTTCAGAAGTACAGATAAAATCATTTTCACATCTGGGGGTCTTAGTGTGGGAATATTTTGCTGGGGATTTTTTTAATGATTAAAAAATACAATCTGAACTCATGGATCAGTAATTTAAAAGTCTGAAAATTGATGAAAGATTAATAGTTGTAAATAATAACCTGAGAATCTTTTGTGTTGATGTGTTTTTCTAAAGTAAATTTTAACATGATTGTGGTTTGTTCACTTCATGATAAATAGCATGTGCCTTTCAGAGTATGTAAAGATATTTGAGAGTGCCAACTAAAACATAAGTGAAATTAAAATTCTTTGAAACCCCACACATTTTATCAGGGGATTTGCACGCAGAATGGGGATGCCGTGGGACATATTTGCAGAATGGCCAGCACAAAATAAAGGGTAAAAGAGTTTGGGGACACGCTTACATGCTAACAGGAATGAGCCTCTACACTTCCTTCCATGTGAAGAAAAATAAAATATGAACAAACATCTGACCAGTAAGGTTGATAAAGAAGTAGATTCATTTTTCTTTGTGGATTTTTTTCTAAGTAAAGAATGATTTTTTGGAATGTTCTTCATCAGGCTTTCTCCAAAACAAGAAACTAACTTAGATAAATAGATTCAGTGCCCTCAATCTTCTTTAATTTTGCCACATGATCCCCCAATATATACACACACTCACACAAACCACAGCCTTTCTCTCAAACAATTGTTACCCTCAATTCTGTTCTCCCACTTTTCAAAAGTCATAATTATAGGTACCTGATTATAGGTTAAATGACTGAGAAATGCATTATAAAAGCTTCACTCAGTAAAACTAGTATTCAAAATGTTAAAGAAAAACAGCACTCTGAAAAGCTTTCTAAAAACAGATTTTAAATGTTCTTCAGATTTTCTTACTTCAAAATATGGCCATGAAAAGAAAATAGAGATGTAATCATCATTTAGGTTTGATACAAGTTATTTGGCAAAAAGGATAAAATGACTAAGTCCTAATGCTGCCTTTCTCTCGAAGGATGGCCTCCCATCTCTGCAAAGAGAGAAAAGGGAGGATGCACCTCTATTTCCATTAAGCCAGATGTGTCACTCTTAGAATCTCTGCTTTGGTGGAAAATGTTATCACTTAGCTGAACATAGTCAGCCTTTCAAGAACAGGCTTAAGCCGGAGCCCATAACCCTGTTCTGGGTATGCTCAGGAAATATCATAGGGTCATCACCTACAGCAGGGCAGGTTGTTCACAACCCACCAGGCAGCCCCAAATATCAGCTTTTGGTCCTAACCAGCAGATTGACATTTCTACCAGCTTTTTAGAGGCAGTTCACTGTTGGTCAAGTTATCATGGAAGAAAACTTAGAAAGTATCTAATCCAGAACTCACCAAGTCTAGTGCCCTCTCCGCACTACCCTTCCCATGGCAGATCATCTTCCAGTCTCTGCTTGAACACCTGCAGGCACAGGGAATCCACATTTCATGGTTGCTCATGTCAGGTTAGGATGGCTCTGAATGGGAGAACAGAACACTGCTTCTAGATATATGTACACAGAAAAATCTGGATTCCTCAAAATGCATTTTATCTCTCTCTGCCTGAGATAGACATATGAGAAGTATTTTTTAAATAGTATCTTTTCCAGATAGTCAAAGACATCAATATCTTAATGATAATAAACTATCAGATCAAGGACACCTTAGCAAAATGTTGGTGGCCTGGTATAAAATAGACAAGTACTAGATGTGGAGTCAGAACTCCTGACTCTGCCAGTAATTTGCTGGGTAACCCTGGACAAGTCAGTGGACCTTTCTGAGTCTCAGTATCCTTATTTGAAAAATAAAGACTTTGAATACTCAACACTTTTCCAACACTAACAGTCTAGAAAATGTGATTTTTTTCATGTTCACTCCATTTTCACATTTGATCACCATTGCCTCCCTAGCACCTAAAACAGGGCCTGGGACATAACAAGTGTTCAATGAGTATTTATTAATTAACTAACCTTTATTAAGGAAGCCATACAGGCTGCAAATTGTAAAGATACAATAGAAAAACCATGAGAAAGGGTAAAAAAGGATTCATTCCTTTGATTGAAGATTTCAATCTAGTTGGATCTGAGCAACAAACAATCAAGAAAAATGCTTTTAAATCTTCACCATTATATTTACCAAATAACACACAGCAAAGCAGAGAGTAGAAAAGGAGTCAGGAAGGAAACAGGTTGGAGACTAAAATTTTAGGAGGATCAGAGGTGCTGGGAAAGAGTGTGAGCAGAAGTGGAAATGTGAGGGAAAGCGGGGCCCTCAATAGAAACTGAACACTCAGAGGGGACAGCATGAATTATAAAGGGGGCAAGCGATAAGGCTGGAGAAATGTTTGGGACATCCTAAAATCCCTTGAAGTCTTAAACCTTATTCTCTAGGTTATGCATTCTAAACAAGAGCTTTATAGCTCCCAAAGCTGGTGAAAATTGTTCCTTGGAGTGGGGGAGAGTAAAAATAATCTTACTCTTGTCATGTATATGCATAAAACACAGGTATACTTACAGTACATAAACATATACACAGTATAATGGTGTTACTAAATTTTATGTGGAAGGCAGTTAGAGGGGACTGGTGATGATAATGAATAAAAGATTGATAAATGCCATTCTGAACTCTATGAAGATATCAAAGAGTGCCCGTGCCCCAAAGTAGGTATCAGACCTAAGAATAAACACTGAGAGAGACATTTGTATCCAGACCACCAATAGAAGACAAGATGTATTACATATATTCTGCAACAAACAGCTAACAAAACAGAAGACATTTGTATCTTAAATCTAACCCCATAGAAGACCCAACAATATCATCTCTGCGTGGAGACACAATCTTGATTATAATTAATTCTAGAAGCAAGGAATGACTCTTATCTCTAGTCATTTCCATCAGTAGAAATGATGAAGCACCCACGTATTTGTAACTTTCATTCATGTGGGAGAGGGCAGATGAAAATTTTTTAATCCAGTGTTCCAGAGATGGGGCTCTTTGACATAAATGGGAGCAATCCTTTTTCAGCAGCATCCCCAAAATGAATGAGTCTAATTTTTAACATATATTAGTTGTTAGAATTGCAATTCACACTTCTTCTACTATTCAGAGATATCCAATTATGATTCTCAGAGAGAAGCATGATGGACTTTATAGGTAGTTGCTAAAGGGCCCTCTAAAATAATAATTTGTTATATCCATCAGCAGCTCCAGGAGCCTGATCTGACCTGAGTGTTACTGGAAAATTTTCCCTTTCCACATGTATATTAATAAAATATAATGCTTGGAATTGCCTCTTTAATTATTAACATAACTTATATCCAAATGAAATATAAGTTACATTAGTAATACACAGTATTGTTTTGCTAAGAACAGAATTACCAAGCGTGTCTTTTATAAACAATAGCATTATAATATGTCACATGAAGGAAATGTTTCTGAGTCCAGTGCAGTAGTCCAGCCAAAATGTCACATTTTAAAAATATGTTTTGATTAATATAAGTATTTTTTAATTTTCATATGCAAAATGAAGCTCATTTCTAATTTGTGTACCAACCATCCGCTAATGTGTTTAAATTAAGTTGCTTTTGCATACATTTATATGTTATTCATTCCTAGCTACTTTTAATTTGCTCAGAATTGACATTTTAACTTTCCAGGCTGCCATCTCTAAAGATCTCCTAATTCCTTGATCATTATTCAGTGTGTGCATCATTTAATGATCACATTTGCTTATATAGGCTTACACATGTCTCAGTGGAAATCGCCAACGGTTTTGTTACATGGCAGTATTTAAGGCTGAGAATCACCAGGGACTGAATTCAAAGGCAAATCCCCTGGTTCAACAGAGAAACATAGAAGGAAAAGTTCCATTTTTCCTTCTACTTAATAGTCATAATTAGCTTCTCTTGAGAGCACCTTTCAGTCCCAAGTAAAGAAGTATGATGGGCTTTCCCACATGTGAAGTGTAAAGAACACATCTGTGAGATACCTGTTTCCCTTAAAGAAGAGAATGCTAAGTTGGCAACTTTGCATTCTAGGTTTTTCCATCTACAAGCCAGGGCTATATTGTCATTGTGAAAGAATAACTTGTTTCTAGAGGGAGGCCAGTGTCCAGGCTACCTACAGGGGCCAGAATTTCAGACTTATCAGGAGGTTTGGCCCCCAAGCAAGCCCAGAGGCAGCTCCAGCCCTTGCAGGAGTTCTGTTAGTCAAACACAGCTTGCCCAGGGCAGAGCTGCTTTGGCAAAACTCACTCTTCTGCAAGATCCAAAAAGAAAGCCTCAACTCCTTTGCCAAAGTGCTGTCAACTCTACTTAAACAGGAAGGCTCCTCTCAGATGCAGAGTTAGGCTGGGCTCTACCGTGCCAGTGACTTTGGCTGGATGGAACACCCTTAAAATGCTGCTACAGAGACACACAGTGCCAGCTTGGGGAGCAGTGTATGACACAGTCCCTTCGAAGAGATACAGTTGATTTGAGTTGGGGGTTAGTGTTTTGTTTCATTTTCTCTCTCTAGTCATAAACCCATCCATCTCTCTTTCATCATATCAGTTGATGGGACTTTATTCAAAAACAAAAGCTTCTAAGAGGTCACATTTTAAAACGAATTATTAATTTTTAACTTAAATTTTAACTTTTTAGAGAAAAATGCACAGCTTTAATTTTCAAAAACTAAAAACACCTATAGAACAATCACACAGACCAAGGAACAACACATCCCCAGAACCCCAAAAGCCTTGTCATTCATTCTAATGTCTCTTTCTTACTTTCAAGGGTAGTTAGTATAACAAGATGCCACATTTTAAAACCACTTGTGGTCAAAGAATTTACTATAATAGCTGAATTTGAGGTTTTATTCTTTGTGTATATGTAAATATTTCTTCATTTTAATTGGACTTAATTTGGGAGCAGAAGCTTCCATTTTCTTTAAATGTTCTATGAAATTATTCAAAGTTAGTCATTTTTTGATACAATACCTTCATCTTTGCCATTAACTCTGGCATCCCTTTGCACATACACCTGTCTTCAGAAGTAGCAGTTGAAAAGAATACTGTTTCTGTCCATCACCATCATTTTTGCATTCTGATTGGTGAATGTCCTATTACATTATGTGTCTAATGTCTGACCTAAAGAATGTGCCTCCATCAAAAATAATTTATAAATACAAGAAAAATAAAGTGTCCACCATTTGTATCAGTCCCAGCTACTTCACAGCTGCCCTATCCCCAGCAATGCCAAGAATTGCACAGACTTCAAGTTCTGAGTATGAGAGAAGTTCTAGACTCTCATGGCAGTGGATTTGGAAACTGCAGACCCCTCACAAAGGCATTTGAATAATGGGATCATTGTGGCTAGGAATCCATGAGAGTCTGTGGTTTTTTCATTCTGTTGTTAATTTTTTTCCATTAACTTCTGTCCTTTTTCTCTGACTACTGAGCCTCATTACAGTTGCCCATCTCTAAGCTGCTTTCTGAAGTGTGTTTGCTGTTGTCTTGCTGTGGACTTAGCCAATTTACTTACAACTACCGTGTGCTTCTGCCACATCTGCATTGTCACTGTGATGGTATTTTTTCTTTCTGTCTGTTTCTTCCACAGGAGTTTAACCAGTAACCTACCCAATGTGAACCTACCCAATGTGAACCTTCCCAAAGTACCAAATCTACCAGTTAACATCCCTCTAGGCATCCCACAAATGCCTACTTTTTCGGCACCGTCATGGATGGCTGCTATATATGATGCTGAGTGTGTATTCAGTTCACATTAGATTAATTTAAATTTTAGTGATCTTGGCATGGATATGTGTTGTTTATTTCTATACATCCTATATAACAGAGATGGAGCGGGATAATTAGACATATTTTGCTGATCATACAGAGACAATATTGTTTATTTCTGGCATGCAGCATGTTTGTAAGACATTTACTATATATACAGCACTAACAATTTGTCTTACGCCCACTGAATGCTTGAGGACTATGTTTTATTTCCTGAATTCTTTGCAAAAGAGTTCTGCCCCTGTTTTTTGTTTGTTTGTTTGTTTTTTAATACAGGTGGCATGGCTTTAGGAGTTATTCATCCAAAGATAGCCCAGGAAACCTCTTTGATGGACTGGCCAGTAATCTCTGGCCTGATCCAAATCTAAGAGAGAAGCATGTTTATCTGGAAGCTTTAAAAAGAAATTTTCCAAAGACTCTTTAAGCCATGAAGTATGTTTCCAGTGTCAGCAAATAGCAAGATGTAGTAACAGTATTTTCAGGGCTAAATGAAAATTTCTGAATGGATCAAGACTTAATCATGTAAATGTTGCATAAAGGCAATTTCCAAGGTCGTAATACAGTACCAAGCACTGAGATATAGGTAGCAAAATCTGTATTTGAGACTGCAAGATGTAAACAACAAATACTTAAGTGTTTTGGTAGCTGTATTATCTGTGGTCTGAGTGTAGAGACAGTCTTCACAGTCATCCACACAAAGTCAGGAATACACAGGGTTTGTGTTTCTGGGAGGCCAAGCCATTCCTTTAATGCCAGACAGCAGTTTAGGGGAATGAAGGTTGAGTAGCCATTGCTTCTAAGGCTTAGGAAATGAATTCTCTTTTCTTCCTTAGCAAGAAGAAGATCCAGCACCTCTAAATTCTACCTCAGGGAAATAAAATTAGAACCATGTGCATGATTTAATAAGTGAAATAAGGTTTAGCGATTCTGTACCCTCCTTTGATCCTTTTCTTAGACCACAGCTAATTATAGGCCAGATAAGCTTTTTCTTGAAAGAATAAATTGGCACGTTTTCAAAGGGAAGTGTTATTATCAAAGGAATAAAAAATGATCTGAAACTGGCAGTGAGTTTTGAAATCTTGAAATCACATTTGTTAAGATGGCCCTCAACATTTTCATTTTTGCTGTAATCCAGGTAGAGAACAGGACATTAAAATGACTGCTCTACTTGGATCCTTGAAAACTGCCTGATATTTTTTAAAACCTGTGTTTGTTCACAGGTTCACAATGAAATCATAGGGTTAATGTGTCTGATTCTCTTCTAAAGATAAATCAAAATCTCTAAAAATTTATACCTGAAAAAAAAATCTTCTAAAAAAACATATATCATATTCATGCTAAGATGACTATTTTACAAGTTAGATTAGGTATTATCTGTTAATAATTTAAAAATAAATATCTGAAAGCTTCTCTTACCTTCTTCTGTGCATGCTCCGTGACATTATTTTTGAAAAGATATGAATCAAGACATTGTAATAAAGCAGATAATGGTCTCCGTTCAATTAATTAAGGCATGAGTGGGAACACATTTTGGTAACTGCTCAGCAATCAAAATAATCTTGGTGCTATTGCCTTAACATTAACAGTTTATCTTAAAAATAAAAAGAAAATAGTCTTTTCCTCATGTCAAAACTTAATAATAAGCTCTTCAAAGAAAAAGGAAAAAAACCCTAGAAGAATTTTTTAAAACTCCGAAACCAGATGGGTGTCAAAATGTTGTTGTAATAAATACCAATTATTGCATTCATATGTACTTAATGATTTAAAACATACAACCATGCAGTTCCAAAACGGGGTTTAGACTAGACAAAGTTGGGGTTTCTTTTTCCCAAGCCTAGGATGGGGGAGGGGGAAGGCTGAACTTCCACAGAGAAACAATGCATCTCCCCACTTTTGAACAATGCTTATGGCAGTATCTGAAAAGAAGGTGTAGATTCTCAATCACCCACCAGGAAATGCCTGATTCTATATCTTTTCATAACTCCAATTTCCTCCTTTGCCACCTTTCATTTTAAGGACGTGTTTCCATGTTACCTGCTCCTTCGTGTCAGATACATCTACGTACTGACCTCAGACTGGTCTGTCCTTGAAAACATGTCCCTGTTGGTCAAGGCCACAGGCTCCCTCTTGGCATGTTGGGAGTACGCCCCTTCCCCACCCTGCAGTAGCTATGTATGCATTTATGCACTAGCTATATTTCTCTCTGAAGCATTAATTCAATGCAGCTGGCATCTGTCACAATAGAAACACCCACTCTCATCTGTTTCTATAGACGATGTCAGAACAAGTGGTAATGCATGGTGTGTTGGACATTTTATAAATTACCGTGTTAGCATTAGTGGTATGCGAGGAAGGGGGTGGGAGGTGGCCACCCTTCAGAGCCCCAAATGGGATTGTTGCAAAAGAGAAAGCCAGCCAGAGAAGGGCAAGAGAGTGAGAGATGGAGCATTTCCCATCAACATGCTTTCCGTGGATGCCCCAAGTAAAAGTTTCTTAGATGTTATTGTACAGAAAGGAATCAAGACCAATTTCTCCATCTGTACAGAGGACTGGGTAAGACGGTGCAATGGTAATAAAAAAAACCCAAAAAAACAGACACCTCAGGTTCGGAGCCCTAAAGCTTTTCAGATATCCCTTGTCCATTCACCTCCCCCCAACAACCTCATCCTGGGGCTGTGTATGCAACAGACTGATCTATTGGAATAATAATCAGTCTGAACAAGACTCGTGGATTCAAGGTATCCAGGTGTACTCGTCTCAATTTGAGTCACCCCAGTTTCTTTCCAGCTCTTCAAGAGAGAAAGCAGGTCCTCGCTCACCACTTTGTTAGCACGCAAAGTCTGTGCAACCTCCAAGAGGCCTCCATTCTGGAGGGGAGCTGGGGAAATGCATGAAACCCGGAATTTCAATAACTGCATGTTGTCATGTAGTTATTATTTGTTGAGACTTACTTCTCCCTCTGGTTTGTGGCCTTCATCTGAATCATCACATGTGTTAATGTGGTTATTAAAAGAAGGCTGATTTTTACCATACACTGTTCTCCTGGCTGTTATGGAACAATACCTTCCTCAGACCTCTCACTGGTCTGGAATAATTGACTGAGCAAAGCCAACAGAGTCACGTATGGTAAAACTCAAAATCTGCTGGTGGAGAATGCCCCCCCCCCAACCACCAATATGCGTCGTTTTGTATGTTGAAGCCACTGTTTGCCCTAAGCCTTCTAGTCTCCAGCTGTCTGTGTCAGCTTTTCAGAGCCCAAGACCTGTGGGTTACTCTTGTTTTCTGATTTCTATCCTGCCAGTAATGGATCAGGAACCTCAGAAGATTTGTTCTGGAAGCTCGATGCCCTTCAGACCTTCATTCGGGACTTACACTGGCCTGAGGAGGAGTTTGGGAAACACCTGGAACAACGGCTGAAGCTGATGGCAAGTGACATGATTGAATCTTGTGTCAAAAGGTAAGCAGAGGTATCTGGACAAGCTCTGCATGCCTTCCCCACTGCACATTGACTCAGGGAAAAGTAGATGGCCACTCTTTGATAGGCCGCTCTTCCATAATTTGGAGTTTTTTTGAGAAGGTGATTGCTTGTCAACGTTAGCTGGAGTGGTGGCCACCCAAGTCTGGCTTCTGTTCACCTGCCCTACATCTGTCCCTAACCAAACAATGTGGCTGCCTGTTTTTTCACTGAGCTCCATGAGGAAAGGCTCCATGTCAGTTCTTGTTTGTCTCTGTAGCCTTGATATCTAGCAGTGCCTGGCACAAAATACTTAATAGATATTTTTTAATGTAGGAGTGTATGCATGGTGGATAGCTGGATGAAAATCTAAGAAGCACATACAATTCTAGAGCCAGAGTATCCAGTGCAGGTAGCAAGAATCTAGTGAGTTTCCAACCATGTGAGCAGGACATCAGCAGCATCATTCATCTGTATATACGAACCAAGCCTGTACTACATGCCAACTATTAGTTGTTTTGTGCAAAATCTAACTAGATATCAACAAGAGGGCATAAGACATTTTGCCTGCTTTGTCACTGTGGGATATAGGATTGAGATGGGAAAGCTATACTTGAAGGTCCCAAGTAGACTGTTCTGAATGCAAGGAGAAAAGAATGAGAACAACATGCATTCGCTCAACAGAAATTATTTGAGCTCCCCATATATGCCAGGCACACTGCTAAGTTCTTGGGGTACGAAGGACTGCATCCTTCTCTTGTGGACTATCTGTGTCTGTACATCCTCAGGTTTGACACCACTGTCATCGCCCTATCTACCCCCAGGCACAAACCCAAGTTCTTTTTCCAGTTCACAACTATTCCATTATTTTTTCCTCATTCGAAAAAAAAAAAAAAAAGAAGAAGAAGAAAAAGAAAAAAGACTGCAAGCATCACAGGCCACTCTGGATTTCCAGATGTTGTATAGTTTAGTTGATGGACCAGTTGTGGGAGACGAGGGCTGAGTTTGGCAGGGAGCGCTCTGAATTCATCATTTAATATCTTGGAAAAAGAAAAGAGAAGCAATAGCATGAAAACTGGAAACCAAAAGGGCAGAAGAACACAACCATCACAGGTAGGTGAGCATCTCAGCAGGAATTAGGAGAAGAATAACGTGCTATGGAGAATCTGACCAGGTGTTTGTTGGCACTCTGGGAAGCTTTAAGTCCTGGGGATCCAGATTTTGTGCTTTGTTCTTTTTTTCCCATTCTGAGAATCAAAGGCAGGCCTATTTCTCAAAAGGTCAAAATGTTTCCTTAGGGTTTTGAATCTCACCATCTCCTACATAGTCTATATCAATTTTAGGAAAAAATCTTTTCCTATAGCCAAACCGTTTCACAAAAACAAACAAAAAAAAAACCTAATTGTAAAAGTACAGTAGTTCCTCTGTGGAAAAAAATGCTCTTTCCTCATCTGTACTAGCGGCTGCAATGCATTAGAATTAAGACTTACTAGCTTCTGATCTGTGCACACAGTTGCACAGAAAGACACGTGAGCCCTTCTCTAAGAAGCCAGTCTTTTGAGTAAAGAATACTTAACAGAGAAATGACATATAGGTGTGAAAGGTGGATAGTGACTCTTTTTTATCCCTCACTGTTATCTTTATGAGTCAGCCCTCTCAAAGAGTGTGAGCTCCTTAGTGGTAGGGAGTGTATATTGTTCATTTTGAGCTCCTTACTTGCCCTAGGTCCCAGTATCGTGCTTGACACATAGTGTCTGTTACGTACCTGTTTATTATTAGAAGTTGGTCAACTACACACGTACACCTGACCCTGGTGTCCCTCCCAGTTAATGCCCCAGCCATAAGCACAAACACAGACAAAAGCAAACATAAGTGGAAATATCATCTGCAGACATTCAGAGTCAGAGAGTAAAAACTGAAGCAGTCTGTGAATGTTTTAAGATATAGAATCCACATTAATAGAGACTAGAACCTTTGCTTTCCTCTTTGGAACAGAAGAAATGACCCTTGTTCTAGGACAACATATTAAGGACATGATTTCATAGATGTAAATATTCAATGCCCAAAAAATCAATCAGGCACTCCTCATTTCCAAGTTTCTAAGAAATTCAAATCATTCATTTGATGGACTTTACAGAGCCTCTGGCCTATACCATATATTAGATACTGTGCTCCACACAAAAAAAGGTGCCCTAACTCTGCCCTCAAGGAGAATCATTTAGATTAAGTGACCTCTTCATTCCTGGCTTTTTGGTTCCATAGAGCCCTCTCAGTCGTATTGATTTTGCATTTGGCTTCCTCCTTTCACAGTCCCACACTCCAGGGGCTATGAACAGCTCTCCTGTGAAAACAGAAGACGATTATTTCATTGTAAGGGAGCGATTTAGCATTTCCATTTCTCAAATTGGGCCGGAACTGGCACACAAGCCTCAGAAGATCAGCACAGGGACCTGTCCAACTCAGTCCCCATCAGGCCTCCTTTTCACAAAACCAGAAAATGATGTATTTTCAACATAGCTTAAAATGATCATCATGATTAGAAAGCTACTTCAGTGCACCGAGTCTTTAGAAGCCAAGATACATTTATCTTTAACATGATCATATAATATATAAGAGTGTTTTAAGGCTTTTTTTTAGTTGTTTTCTTAAGAACTGGGCTTCCAACCTTAGAAATTATACTTGGCTTCCCTGCATGCACCCAGGGTGTGTTAGCAAGCTGGCATCCTTTTCTGAGCTAACTAGCTGTGTGGTCCCTCTATGCACTGTTAGAAAACTGCTACAAATACCTCTTAAAGCAATGCTTTCTTGGTGACTGCATGATCTGCAGAACCTGACAGTGAACAATGCTGAAAAGATGCATTGGACAAAGGGACTTCCAATAAAACCACTTACTAACCAGGTGCTTTTCTTTAAAGACATGTGATGATGTGACCCACTTCTCTGAAACCTTTTAAAATGTAACTGGGCCCCTTTACAATACTGAAATCAAGGATTAGATCTCACACCTGTGTTACCAGCTGGCCATGTCAGACCAGGTTTTTTCCATGGGCAGTTACCACATTGCTGGGATCATATTTTAACCTAAGTCAGAATTATGTCCCGTTAAGTTTCCACCATTACACAATTCTTGAATTGTTAAGTATTTATGACATCTTTATTTATAAAAATAATATATTCTATAGCAAAATAAAACGTTGACACTGCAACACAAACAAACATAGTAAGTCCCCCCTTACCACTTCTCCTGATTCACTCTCCTCTGCAAGGGTAGCCATCTTATTTTCTTAGTCTGTTAAGCAATATAATAAGCTTTTTTTTTTACTTCAGTCTTTTTCAAAACCAGAATTAAAAAAAAAAAACAATAAATGTCATTTAAAATTTTTCCCACCATGAGATTTTGGAGATTAGAAACTGCTTTTTTTTTTTTTTTTTTGGTTTTTTTAATAAAGTGATTCAAAGTAGGCAGTTGCCAATGTGAGAGAACTTACATATGCCATAATGCTATAATTGGGTTTTTGTTAATTCGTTCATTCTCCTGCAATTAGGGTTCTCCATAGCATGTAAACTATAGAGAAAAATACGCTAAGCTACAGGTGTTCCACGTACTGCCGAGAAAGAAGAGTGTGTGTGGCTGTCTCCCTGAATAGGCCTTCCTTAGTTGGGAAAGTCATTTTTAAAAGAACACATGTGAAGTCATTGTCAATTGAAAGTGATTACAGCCTTCAATTTTCTTTTTTCACTGACCTCTCAGAAAAATGTCTCCTCCTCCTGCTGCCATCTGAATGCTGAATTGGTCTTTTCCTACTTTGTTTTAATAGAACCAGGATTGCATTTGAAGTTAAGCTGCAAAAAACCAGTCGATCAACAGATTTTCGAGTCCCACAGTCAATATGCACCATGTTTAATGTTATGGTTGATGCCAAAGCTCAATCAACAAAACTTTGCAGCATGGAAATGGGCCAAGAGGTAAAAAAAAAAAGAGAGAGAGAGAGAGATTTTTCCTCCTTCTATTGATCGTATAGAATAAAACTTTACAAATTCCTTCCATCTACATTGGTCTGCTAGTTTCAGAAATATACTCTACCATTTGAGGACTAAGCCACAAATGAATGTTTGGTGTCTGTTTGTTCGGTATATGTCTAAGGCATGTGCTAATGAGCACACTGGTCACTTAGAGTTATTGTTGGCCTGAGTTGGGGTGGCCATAAAGTTCCTTTAAGTCAAATGATGTTTGATGGTCTTATTTATTAGGCTGGTATCTCCAACAGATGTCTGCCAGAATGCAAGTCATTTTCACATTTGAAGTGCATTTTATCACTTTGAACATCTGGACAGCAGGAGAGCTCTCATTTTTGCATCAAGCATCTTCCAGGATATATAATGTTAGATCACCCTGCTACCCAGTCCCCAACAGCAGGTTCTGAATTTTCAAGAAATCACAGACTTTATTTTTTTTGCGATTGAGTTGAATCCTCCCTGACCAAAAGTTTAGTCCTTTGCAAAGTTCCCAGTTCCAAAGTGGCATTTAAAATGTAAAGGAGAAAGAAACAGCAACTTGGGCTTGATTAAAGACTATCATGATCATTTTTCTCTGATGGCCTTAAGCCAGCTAGATATTCATATACCAATTTAGAATTAATTCAGAAACATTTCTGGCAACTCTCGTGTTGTTGCCAATTGGCATAAATTGCTCCTAAATCAGATCTTTCGATACCAGCCCTACATGCTCAGAATTTTTATTCTTAAATTATTTTTGCTCCTTATTCGTTATTTATTTTCTCTTTCAGCACCTTCCTTTTTTAAATGTGGGTTGGTGGTATTCTCTTTCTGGCAAGATTGTCTTTAACCTTCTTTCCCCTCCAGATCAGCTTCCTCAGCCACTCTTGTTAGCCTCCATTCCTGACTGATTTCTTGCTGGGAACCTTTCCCTGGGCGTTATGTTCTAGGCACTGGGGTCAAATGCAAGGAGTTCTCTTCCCCGGCTCCATTTGCTGCATGTGAATAATCTGGAGCAGCAGTTCTCAAACTTCAGTGTGCATCCCACTTATCTACAGAACATCTCAAACCCAGATTGTTGGGTCGCACCACAAGAGTTTCCAATAGGTCTGGGGTATAGTCCAAGAATTTGCATTTTTGACAAATTCCCTGGTGATACTGATGCCACTGGCTGGTCTGAAGACCACACTTTGAGAACCACTGGTCTGTAGGTTCAGTATCCAAAAATGAGTTGAGGAGATGCGCTCAGACACAAAGGACAACCTCCTGAGGAAGACTTAGGTTGAGTGTCTTGCTCTGGCTGTGCTGCACACTGCAGCTGGTAAGTCACTCAGCCTCTCTGGGCCTCAGTTTCTTCATCTGTAAAATGATAGCACTATTCTAGTTTTATTCAGGCCATTTTTAGCTATAGAATCGGTTTTGCAGGTGTCACCAAAAAAGGCCAGGATATGAAATAAATAAAATGAAGTGATGGCTGGAGATCCAATGGATCAAGAAGAGGGGCCCAGAACCCACAATGTTCCTCTCCACCTCTGAGTTCTTCACTGCCCATCACTCACCTACCCACACTTATCTGGGCAACTATGAACAGTCTCCTAGGCTTCACAGAGCCCACTACAGCAAGGATGGAATTGTAGAGTATTATGCTAAGTGAAATAAGCCAGGCAGTGAAAGACAAATACCGCATGATCTCACCTATAAGTGGAACCTAATCAGCAAAGCAAACAGGCAAGGAAAATATGACCAGCAACATTGAAAGAAAGAAGAAATTGATGGGGATGGGAGGGAGGGAGGGAGGGAGGGAGTGGGGAGGGGAAGGGGAAGGGTCAGATCAAGGGACAGGTATGAAAGACACATGGATGAAGCCAAGGTGGGGGAAGACTGAGGTGGGGAGATGGGGGTGGGTTGGGCAGGGGAAAGTGGTGGCAGGTAAATGGAAACAAATGTATGTGAAAAATTTTAAAAAAAGAAAGAAAGAAAATTTAAAAAAAATAAATAAAAACACTGTTTTAGGTGATCTCCAAGGACCATGGGTGATTCCCAGAATCCTATGCCTCCTGGATTTTTCTCCCTTTGGAGCTTCTTCCTTTTTTAAAAAAATTGAGATATAATTCACATACCATAAAATTTGTTCTTTTAAAGTACACAATTCAGTGGTTTGTAGTATATCCACAAAGTAGTACAACCATCACCATAGTCAATTGTGGGACACTTTTATCACTCTAAAAAGAAACCTGAACCCATTAGTATAATTTCCCAACTCTCCCTCCCCTGTCACAGGTAACCACTACTCTACTATGTATTAATAAGGACTTGCCTATTTGAGATTTCATATAAATTGGATATATTAATACGTGGCTTTTTATGACTTCTTTCACCTGGTAAAATGTTTTTAAGATTTATGCATGTTGCCCTGAGTTATGTGGCTCAGTGGATTGAGCATCAGCCTGTGAACTGAAAGGTCACTGGTATGATTTCCAATCAGGGTACATGCCTGGGTTGTAGGCCAGGTCCCCAGTTGGGGGCTTGCAAGAGGCAACTGATCAGTGTTTCTCTCCCTCTCTTTCTCTCTCCCTTCCCCTCTCTCTAAAAACAGATAAACAACATATTTTTTAAAAGACTGATCCATGTTGTTACATGTATCAGTACTTCATTCCTTCTTATAGCTAAATAATATTCTATTATATGGATCTACCATATTTTTTATCACTTCCTGAGTTGATAGACATTTGAATTGTTTCCATGTTTTAGCTAGTATGAATAATGTTTCCTTTCATTTGTATACAAGTTTTCATGTGGATCTATGCTTTCAACTCTCTTAGGTATATACCTAGATATATGGTCACTCTGTGCAATTTTTTGAGGAACTGCCAAGCTGTTTTCCAAAGTGGCTGCACTGTTTTATATTCTGATATTAACAGTGTATGAGAAATCTTATTTCCCTGCATCTTAGCTAATACTTCTTATTATCTGTCTTTTTTTAATTATAGCCATCCCAGCAGTATCTCATTGTGGATTTGATTTGCAGTGATGATGGCCACCTTTCCATGTGCTTACTGACTGTTCGTATATCTTCACTGAAGAAATGCCTATTCAAATTCTTTGTCATTTTAAAAATTGGGTTGTCCTTTTATTATTCAGTTATAAGTCCTTTCTATATTCTGGATACTAGACTATTATCATATATATGACTTGTAACTATTTTTCTCAGATTGCATAGGTTGTCTTTTTCACTTTTTTTATAGTAATTTTTTAGGCTTGTTTTATGTCCTATCATGTGATCTATCTTTGAAAAACTTCCATGAGCATTTGAAAAGAATGTGTATTTTCCTTCTTTAGGATGAAAGGTTCTATATATGTCAGTTAAGTCCATTTGATCTAATGTGTCGTTCAGCTCCACAATGTCCTTGTTGATGTTTTGTTTGGAAGATCTAGCCATTGTTGACAGTAGGGTGTTAAAATCCCCTACTATCAGTGTGTTGCTGTCTATATCTTTCTTGAAGTCCTCCAAGATTTCCCATATATATTTGGGTGCTCCTATTTTGGGTGCATATAAGTTTACAATATTTATGTCTTCTTGATGGATTCTCCCTTTGAGTATTATGAAGTGTCCTGCTGGGTCTCTTTTTTATGGCTTTTGTTTTGAAATCTATTTTGTCTGATATAAGTATTGCTACCCCTGCTTTTTTCCCTGTCCTTTTGTTTGGAATATTTTTTTTCCATCCCTTTACATTCAGTCTGTGCAGGCCCTTTGTTCTGAGATGGGTCTCTTGTAGGCAGCATATATGCAGGCCATGTTTCCTTATCCATTCAGCTACCCTATGTCTTTTTATTGGTGCATTTAATCCATTTACATTTAAAGTTATTATTGACAAGTACTTATTCATTTTTTCCCTTTGTACATGCGATCATCTCTTTCTCACTCTTTTTCTTCATCTTCTTAAAGCAATCCTTTTAGCATATCTTGTAGTGCTGGTTTGGTGGAGGTGTATTCTTTTAGCCTTATTTTGTCTGGGAAACTCCTTATTTTGCCTCCCATTTTAATTGAGAGCCTTGCTGGGTAAAGCAGTCTTAGTTGCAGGCCTTTGCTTTTCATTCCTTGGAATGTTTCTTGCCTTCCCTTCTGGCTTGTAGTGTTTCTGTTGAGAAGTCAGCTGCTAGCTGTATAGGGGTTCCCTTGTATGTTACTACCTGTTTCTCCCTTGCTGCCTTTAGGACTCTGGTTGCCTTTGATATTTGCCATTTTAATGATGATGTGTTGTGGAGTGGGCATCATTGGGTTCCTCTTGAATGGGACCCTCTGTGCTTCCTAGACTTGTGTGACTTTTTTTCTCCTCCAATTAGAGAAGTTTCCCATCATTACTTTTTCAAAAGGTTCTCTATCCTTCCTCCTCCTCTTCTCCTTCTGGTATCCCTATTATACAGATATTATTACATTATTACTCCTGCATTTCCCTCAATGCCTCTTCGTTCTTTTTGAGTCTTTTTTCATTTTCTTGCTCTTTCTGGGAGCTTTTTTCTACCTTATCCTCCAGATCGCTGATTTGATACTCTGCCTCATCTAACCTGGTTTCAAGTCCTTCTACTGTGTTTTCAATTCAGAAATGGTATTCTTCACTTATTCTTGCCTTTTATTGATAGTTTCTATGTCCTTTTTCATGCTGATATAGTTTGTAGTAAGTTCCTCATAGTTTCCCTATAGTTTTTGGTAATTCTCTCTAAGCTTGCTGAGCTCGTTGAGCTTCTTTAGAACCATTGTTTTGAACTCTATATCTGAAGTTTACTTGCTTCTATTTCACTTAGTTCTCTTTCTGGGGAATCTTTCTTTCCCATCAGCCTGCGGCGGGGGCAGGGGGGTGTTCTTTTTCTTCTCATTTTTTGTGAGACTCTTCTTTTTTGCTTCTGCTTCTTAAATTGATCTCTCTTGACTTCCTGACTTTGTGGTGTGAACTTCTATGGTAGGAGACCACTGTTTTTTTTCTTTCTGGATCTGCCTCTGATTGTGTCAGATATTGACCCTGTCTGATCTTAGGCAGACTATTTCAGACTTTCAGGAATCTACTGTTGTGGTTGTCTCCTTCAGTTGTTAATCTAGTAATAGTAATTCTTTAAAGCACAAAAGTTTGTTTATGTTTTATGAACTCACTCCTCGGAGTTTCTTGAGATGTACAGTTTAACTCAGGCTCACAGTGATACCCTCACTATTCCAGGGTGGGAAAAGGTTGTAATGCTAGGACTGGCCTCCCTTCCCCTTAGCAGCTTTTCCTTTCCCTCTTCAGATTTACTGGGTTGTGGCCATGTTTAAAGGACTGCCACATACCTGGTCAAATGGCTAAATAATTCTTTCAAACAAACCAAGTCAATCTAATCTTAACTTTTTTTCTTTTTGAACGAACATTTGGGAAGACTATCTGATGGTGGTGTGGGGGGTGTGGGGAGGAGATTGTTGTCGTAAACCTCAACGGAAAATCTGATGAAATTTGTGAAACCATTTCCCATAAGAAAGTACTATCACTTAATTTTGCTATACAATTTCAGGGGACCTGTGAACTTTATTGGGTCAAACTAAAGACCCCACTTGGAAATATATGATAAGAAATAAGAAGCCCTCTGAAGGGTCTTTCTCTGTGGCTGGGAGCTTGAGTAGAACTTCAATGAGAAGTCTTATGCAAATGGTCTTTCATTAAGTCTTCTCACTTTTTAGAATGGGGATATTCATCTCCAAAGTAAAACTGAGCTGTTAAAATGAGATTGGCCAAGGATGACTGGAAACATCCTGAAATAGGGAGAATAGATAAAAGTCTAATTTTTTGTAGTAACCACTTTGTGAGTATTTGATATTAAACTCATATTATAAAAGTTTCTCACTTGGTCTAGTGTGTTTTCATCTCATTTCCAAGGTCAGATGGTCTTAACAGAAAGACAACATACACACAATCTGTTCCATGACAAGGCAAAATGTGCAGTACAGGAAGTCAAGTGGAATAATTTTCATGACGTGAATGTGAATTTGCAGCAACTTAGCTCATTAAAAGCAAAAGTAAACTCCTCAATTGTTTCATGACTTTGAAGATTTGTAGTTTCCTTGCTGTCATCCTGATCTAAGGCCCTAAAATATAATTTAGGAGTGTTATTATTATTATCAAGCCAATCCAAAAAGGGTAGCAGAAGGGACTGAAAAATACAAAAGTAAGAAAGAGCCCTTTTTGTACCCACATTGGGATGCAGATGAAATTAGATAGTTCATGCAACTGCAAAAAATTCCATGACAAGATCATCTAGTTGAGGGGAATGGTGATTTAACAATGCCCCGGTAGTATTTATACCCCTTCATGGAGCTTCACATCCACCTGTAACAATTACTCTAGCAAGAAAGAACAGAATAAAGGCAGAATACTCACTATTACTCTACAAAAGCAAGTTAATCAAATAAATCTTGAGAGAATCTGGTGAAATGAACCCATGTATTTTTGTAATTACTTGCATAGGAATGGGGGATACTTTGATATGTACCCCTTTGCTACATGATAAAGCAGAGTAGATATTACCCTGCCCTACTAGCTCTCCAAAGTAGGTTTTATTTAATTGAGCTTATAATTTACATACAACAAAGTATAGTGATTTTAGATAAGCTAGAGAAGTGTACAACCACATGTAACCACCATGCTAATTGTCGGTTATGGTAGCAGTAATATTACCACCTAGCACTTCTTAAGTTTCTAAACCATACTTCCATGCATTGTTTCATTATCTTGTTAAGTGAATATGATTTCTATGTTCACAACAGAGATAATTCTAGCCCCATCAAGGAGATGAGGAAATAGACCAACAGAGATGACATATTCAAGTTTCCTCTGGAAGTAAAAGGCAGAATAATCATATCAAAACACTTTTTTACAAGCAGAATTTTAAAAATGTGGACAGGAATGGAGATAAAATACTCATATAGACTGAAAGGGAAAGAGAGCAGTAGTACCTGCAAAGCAGTTAGGGCCAAATTTGGCATAGAAAAACTGAAAGTGAGATGAGATTCCCGTAAACCACCATGTCTCCATACACTTTCATTTGGATTCCTTAGAGAATAAAAAGGTTGATGTTCCCCCCACTTATAAAGAGAAAGTTCATTTGTTTTTCAAGAAAGACAATGTTAATTCCTCAGGACAAATCTTGCCTAAATCTCTTTTTTTTTAAGATTTTCTTTTTCCTGGAGAAAGGGGAAGGGAAGGAGAGAGGGAGAGAAACATCAATGTGTGGTTGCCTCTCATGTGCCCCCTACTGGAGACCTGGCCCGCAACCCAGGCATGTGCCCTGACTGGGAATTGAACCTTTGTTTCACAGGCTGGCACTCAATCCACTGAGCCACACAGGCCAGGACAATCATTCTTGCTTGATGCATAGAGAGCACTTGCTCTTGTCTCTGTTTGCCGTTTTAGCCAAGTTTTTCGAGAGAATGTTTCTATTCTCAATGATGTTGTTTGCTTTTTAAGAAGCCACTTATTTAATATTTCATATTGTATTATTTTTGCCTATGCTACAACTAACTTTTCTGAGTTAGTTAAGTCTCATACTTAATTTAATAAATGTAAATCATTTATAGCAATCCAAAGAAAATCTAGGGAGGCAGTCACATGAGGAGGGAAAGTAAGCATGTGATTCTGGATCTTATCTCAAGACCTAAAAATGAATTTGGAGCCCTGTCAATATTCCTGAATTCCCTTGTTCTGACACATTTCTTTGTGTTTCTAGCACAGAATTCTGCAGATAGTTTTTGCATTTAGATTCAGGTTTATGCCACTTCCTAGTAAATTCTGTTGTGAAGTTAGTGGCAGAGCCAACATGGGTTCTATTTATCAGGAATATACAACATGGGTCACCTGCTTTCTCATTTTCCTCTTATCAACTAAAAGGAAACTAAAATGAAATGACTGAACAGTAAGACTTCTTCCTACCCTTGTCTTCTACTTTATGAACTTGAACAAATAATATTGGAATTGGAATTATAACTAGACAAAATGTTTCCACATTTTCAAAATAGATCTATCAGTCTGAGAGCAGGACTGCCAGGAAAGGACTTCGCCCTGGGTGGGTTGTTTGTTTGTTTTTTTACCAATAATAATAACAACAACAACAAACCTGCTAAATGTCTTTGTACAGGATTTGCATCACTCTCATTACAAAATCAGTTACTTGTACTGGCCTCTCTCGTCCCTCATTGGTCCTAGGTAATAGTATTGTATTATCTGTTTTTTTACAGATGAAGAAACTGAACTGTATTTCCTTACGCATCATAGCTAACCAACTTTGTCCTGGGACTTTATTTAGGTTTTCCAATTACAAACGTTAACTATAAACTATAACTTTAAACAAAGTGACCTAGTTCACATCTCTTTGTCACTTTCAGTAATTCTGATTGCCAGTTATCAGAATATCAAACCACATTAATATTGGCTTATTATTTCTATATGTTTTCATTGCTTTTTGGATGATTTAATTTTTATTTTCTCACGTGTCCTTTTGTCCTAATTTTTATTTGCACTGTTCCTTTTTCTCCTATCCTTAATTAATCATCCCTCTGAAAGTTTGCTAAAGAGTGGGTAAGTGCATTCTTTCCAAATAGCAATGTTTTGCATTGTTATTTTTTATTAAGGAAATAGAGAATAATTCAAATGGATACTAAAATGATCTAATAAATGTCAAGGAGCTGGCATACAGTGTTTTCTGTTGAAATCTCTTTTTCTTTTTTCCTGGCATTTGCAGCAGATTTTTGTTTGTGTGGGGGTTTGTTTTTGCACTACTATTTAAATTTAATAACCGACAGCAGCAGTTAGGAAAATTGAAAACTTAGTAACAGTCTCATTAGAAGCTCTAAACGTGGGTCTACTGATCTATTAATGGAGAAAAGTGAGTAGCAGCCACAGGGTTCAAAAAGAGATGCTGCCTCGGCACTGAGTCAGCACCCTGGGATAGATCTGGGGTCTCTGAGACAATAACCCAAATAGCCAAGGGTCTTAGAACAGTTTTTGCAAAATCCTTCTCAATGTATTGGTTAAATTCCCTTTGGAAGGACGCTACTCCCTAAGTCACATCCCCCAGCAGTTTTCCAAGGATAATATTTTATCCCCTATATTAAATTATTGTTGTATTATGCTTTGAAAGACCCAGATTAACACTCTGCTAGGCTGTTAAGCCATACATGCAAACTATTTGTAAATGAGTGTGTAGCTCTACACATATCAAAGCAATTGAAAGACGTGGGTGAGGAACAATGCACCTGGTAATTTTTAAAAGAGCTTCGGATCTCTCCTCATTAAAGACCTGTAGTCAGAATCTTACAGCTGCTTCTGGAACCATGGAAATAGATTGGGTCTGCAGGCCAGGATTTATTTATAAATTGCATTGTCTAAAAATTACTGACTGATGCAATGCCATCACCTCCCAAACATGCTAATATTTGTCTTTCTGTGTTCTTTAGCATCAATACCATTCAAAAATAGACGAACTAATTGAAGAAACTGTTAAAGAAATGATAACACTCTTGGTAGCAAAGGTAACCTTCAGTTTCAGGTGAAATGTTTCATTGTGAACATTGCTTTGTTATGTCTGCATTTCCATTAAAATGTAACACGTTAAAAAGTTGAGCTGGATACTTATATTTCTCAGGAAACACGATTGTATATCACCCACCTCAGCTCCGGATGATTTTTCTGATGATTGCGAGCCACGTGAAGATGAATCGAAGAAATGGCATATGTTAATAAGAATTTGCCCCTAAACATTGCACTAGGTTATGCAGAAAATGTTTGTTTTGTTTTTTAGCACCGACAAAGTTAGGTTTTTATATACAGAAAGTTAAATGGTAATAAGGAATTCTGCCATCATGAAAACCCCCTTTTCTCTAGTTTCACATGCAGTGAGAGTCATAATAAAACATAAAAGTCAGATAAAGCTATTTCAGTCACCCTCATGAATTATAGAATTTTAACTAAGTAATGTTGAATGAGAAGACATTTATATTTGCCAGTGCTAAACTTCTGTTTCCCCCAAATTACTGATAAAATACAAATAAAAATAGATTGGATTAAATGTAGTGCTAATATGTAACGTAAAAACGGCTTTGCGCAATTTTGGATTTTGAAAAGTGCATTTAATATTATCGCATGCTATATGCAACTCAATAATATTTTGTCACTTTGCACTTCTGTAACACTCTCTATTTGCAATCACATAATAATGAAGAGAAAGCCGGATAAGTCAAATATTTCTATGTAAAGGCAGCCTTTCCCTAAAGGCTGAAATCAAATAATAAAATGTAAAACTGAGCAGAGGACGCAATGCTGGTCTCTGCGTGGTTGAAAAATGTTGTTTTTTATTGTAAACAATTCTACTTTGAAATAATAATTCCCTTTTTTCTGTTTTACTAGTTTGTTACTATCTTGGAAGGAGTACTGGCAAAATTATCCAGATATGACGAAGGGACTTTGTTTTCTTCTTTTTTGTCATTTACCGTAAGTAAAGAGCTTTACATTGTTATTTATATTAAGGAAATATGTAAGAATTCAAATGGTAAAATGATCTAATAAATGTCAAAGAGCTGACATATGGGAAGAGTGTCACTGTGGCATTTGGTTTTGGTTTGTGTACGTATGTTAATTGCAGTCAACTACCAGTATATAATAATAACACTAGGAGAATGAGCAGGACACTTCTTAACAGCAGGTAACCCAAAACCATTTCCATTTTATTTGTGAATAGACGGTATGTGGGTATGTAGATGTATGCATACACACACATTTGTCTCTATATGTTTATATCCAAACAGAGAGAAGCTAGCCTGAGCCGCCTTAGCTGTCTTAGGCAAATCACTTGATGTTTCTGAGCTACAGTTTCCTCATCTGTGAATTAATTTCAGAGGTTGCAAACAGAGATCTACAGGTCAGATAGAGCTTGCAACTATGTTTTATTTCATCCTCACTGTGTCAGATCCACTTTTCTTCACTGAATTAGTTGCCCACTTTTAAAAATCAGGAGAGTTCACAGAGGAGTCTGTATTCCAGGACTTTCTTGATAAAGTGGACAGTTAGCAGCTTTATAAAGGCCTGCCTATGGATATAGCAGCAGTCTGCTGGAGCCGAGTCATGGAAGTCTCTACGTCCAGGCAAGGGTTTGCCAATTTCCTGTCGCCCCCTCCCAGCTCTTTCACTCAGTCACAGACCTGCCTGGGCTTAGGGACACTTGAGTTTATAGCCTCTAGTGCAGATGATCAAGTCCGTACAAATTCTAATAGGCTCTAATTCTGTGCCAGAATTAGGCATGGCCATAGAAGTTAGTTAGGTGGTGGGCAGAAGCCAGTTCAATTCTCTGTGGGTAAATGGAGATCATCACTGCCGGTGGGGTGTTCCAGGGGCCCAGTTCTCCCTTCCTGTCCTAAGCAGGCACTGCAGCTGTATGCTTTCTCATCACTTCTGATGGCAGGGATCTTGCTGGCACTGAGACAAGCTGTTTTCCTATGACAATGCCATAGGAAAGGCAATTTAGGACCCACTGCCTATGGGTCTTTACAATAGTCTTGCTTTACAAAGGATGTCCTAAAAGGATATTGAATGCCAAGGCAAAGCCCAGCACAGGGCAGGGGATAGCACATCAATGACTTTGGAATCCAACAAAAGTGGGTTCATATCCCATTACCAATGTTAACCAGCTGTGTCATCTTTAGTAGGTGCCTCATCCTTTCTGAGGTTTTTTAATTTTGGTTTTGGTTTTAGGGAGGTATGCTATTGTGTCATTTTGCTGTGCGTGCATGTGTGTGTGTGTGTTAATTGCAGTCTACTACAGATGTTACATGGAAGTGGAAAGTGAATTATGTCTTCCATAATGAGCTCTCATAAGGATGATAATGTAAATAATAAATGTAAATGTAGCATAGTCCTAGCACATAGTAGGCCCACTAAATAGCTGTTATTATTAATAAAAGATATCTAATATGTTTATTATACAATGCAGACATACCTACACACAAATTCTTTCCAAATATACCCTAGTTTTGTCTTTCCCTAACCCATATATTATATTTCCTGAAAATTAAAGGAAATGTGGACAGAAAACACTTAAAACAGTTCTAGATAGCATCCATGTATCTTCACGCCCAACTTGTTTTGATATGCAACACTGACCTTCCCAGGTGTAAGGATTGAACTCAATCCCAGAAAGTGTGTTGGTCCTAATCCCTGCAATTTATTGGCAAAGGTGGGTAGGAAGAGGATGGCGACAATGGGAATTTTATCTGATTTCACTCTGTAGAACTACCCATAATGTATCACAACTGAAAGGAAATCTATCCAACCCACTCCTTTAACAAACAAAGAAACTAAGGCCCAGAGAGGGGGAGTAATTTGTCTGATGTCACACAGCAATGGGACAAGTAGGGACAGGAACCTGGGTCTTCTAATCAGCCTCCCCCCCACCTCAAATGGCTTCCTGAAGAGAGTGGGGTTCAGCTGGCACGTGTCTGGCACTAGAAGGCAGATGGGAAAGTAAGTGGGGAAGAAGCATGAAGAAGGATTTGGGACACATGAGTGGGAAATATTAGATAATCTTTTATTCCTCAGTGAAGTCATGGAAATGGTGAAAAGAGGCAGAATTAAATGCAACATTTTTGGAAAACGTTCCCCTGACACCCACAAACAATATCACTTTCTTTGAGCCTTCACTTTGAGCAACTGTTTTTCCTGCACTGGACTTGAACCAGTGAAAACCAGGAAAGCTCCTCTGCAATTTTTTGAGCAGAATTCAATCTCCCAAGGGCCCCACCCTAGTCACTGATTTACCAAGAGGACGAGTGAAGGGTAGTCCCATGGCGGCTGTATCAAGGGCACGATACCAGGGGAATTCTCATGGGAGCATCTGAAACAAAGAAAACCTAGCAGAGCCTATGCAGGAGTTTTCAAGCTAAAATCGTCATCCTCTCATCCCCCTTCTCTGAGACATTTTGCAGCCACACAGCATGCCTAGTGAAGTCCCCGCCACTGTACAACACTTCAGTGCCTGTTGCTGGGCCTGTAACTTCCCTTCCTCAGTGACACTTCTCCCACATACTTGGCCACCCCCAGGCCAAAAGCACCCACTTATCATTTGCAGCCTATGTTCTCATCTCCTGCTGGTATTCCACTGTTCAAGAGCGCGAGCTGTACTTAGAGGTGGCAGGAATATCTCCACACATGGATTCCAAGCTCCTGCCCAAATCTGAAAGGGCCTCTGCAGACTTCCTGCAGCCCAGGCGAGTCTATTACCCTGGAGTGGAGTGCAGGTGAAAGGGCTGGGCAGAGGCAGCAGGTGTTGTGCAAAGAGCCTTGACATCAGCGATGAGAGAACCAGAAGTGAGACCTGGGACCCAGGACAAAGGCAGATAGATAGGGCTGATATCCTGGCAGGGTTTCCTTAACTCCGCTCCCATTCTGATTCAATTCTTCAAGTATTACTGTGCACTTACCACGTCTCCACCTCAGCAGGGCTGCCAAGTATGAGCCATGTGCTCTGCCCCCCAGAAAGCTGACAAGTATCGACAAATATGCCACCCTTTCCCCCTCTTTCTCCTGCTGAGCGCCTCCTTTCCTGGGTAGGCTTGATTTCATGGTCCAAGCCAGACATTTTGGAAAACGTCTGCAGTGGCACAGAGCAGGCAGGAATATTTATTTCTCGTCTCCATCTGCATTGCTTCCTCCCTTGGAGAGGAGCTAGGGGGAGGAGGGAGGATGAGATGTGGCTTCTTCGTGCCAGCCCAAGAGGCGCCCAAGACACCCTGCCCCTCCTCCCTCCCCTGCCTCAGCAGCAGTAGCAGCCTGGGATTTATGGAGGCAGGCGCCTTTGGAACTTCGGAAAGATCAGCCCAGTTGGAAGTCGCAATTAGCAACTATCCACCCATTTCCCCTGCCTGCAAGATGTGCTTTTGTGTGGGTTGCCTGCTTGCAAGAGTCCCTGTTTGTAGGTAGCTTCATGCTGTTCTTTTAGAAGGCCAAGAAGGGAGACAAGCAGGTGCCCCGTTCCTTCTCCCAGCAAGTTAAAATCCTTCCCTTGGTTCTGTCCAGTTGTTAACAAATATACTCGTTCTGAAATCCATTTGTCCATTCATTCATTCATTCATTCATTTATTCACCCACCCAACATATATTTACTGGTAGAGCACCTCTGTGTCATGTATTGTGCTGGGTCCTAGAGACACATGTTCTCTGTCCTTTTGGAGCTTGCATTTAGGAAAGGAGACAAACAATAAAAAAAAGGAAAGAAAATTACAGACTAAAGGAAGTACTGACAGGCCACAAACTGGAAAGAGAGAGAGAAAGAGGCGGAAGGTAGGGGGTGGCATAACTGCAGCTGGGAAGGGCGTGGATGGTCTCTCTGAGCTGAAACTTAAAGGGGCTATTCCCATGCGTAAACAAGAGAGGAGAATCTTCTGGACAAGACAACTGCAATGGCCATGATCCAGGAAAGCAGGAGGAATTTTGGCCAGATATTTTGGAGGTGACAGAGACAGGATTTAGGGATTGAGTAGACGTTGGAAGTGGACACTCAACTGGAAGGGGCCGGGTGGGAGGCCTGAGAACTGCAATGTACTGAGGAGCTCCGTGAGCTGAATGAGAGTCAATGAGGTACAGTAAAAAGCCCAGAATGGGGAGACCTGGGATAGGAACCCAGCTCTGCCCCTCACCAGGGAGCTACGTGACCTGGAACACGAGACCACAGCTTGACTTTTAATTCCCTTGGTGTACAATGGATGATAGTTGTATTAGATGAATTCCGAAGTCTGAAATAGCTGTTGAGAACTACAGCTCCTATGCTTTAAGCTAAGTGCCTGGCACAGGGCTAAATGATTTAAATAGATTTTTTTTTTTTTTTTTTGGTGAATCCCCTGAACAATGTCATTCCAGAACACTCTCCCACAGATGATAAAACTGAGGCTCAGAGAGGTTAAGCCCTCCAGCTCAACCAGCATCCACCATTCCTCTAAACTCTAGAAACTTTAAGGAGGAGGAAAGAAGTGCGAGGAGCCCACCCCCACCCCTGGCACCAGAACAAATACATCAACTCCTCCAAAGCCCCTTAGAGTTCACCCAAGATCCCCCCATCCAGCAAACTTATTTGAGATGGTCACAATATAACATGGAAGCCCTTCAGGACAAGGACAAGAGAGACCATTTTAGGGTTGTCAAGAGCCCAAACCCTATTATATGTCCCATCTCCTAGGTCTCAACTTATCCTCATTCCCATTTTTTTTTCCTTTTGCCAGTATATTGTTTTGCTACTTAGAAATGAAACAAAGTAGACATGCTTCTTGCTAAAATCCATGACCAGGGCTGAGGTCAGCATAGATCAACTAGCAGCAGGGACTGCTTTTGTGCAGAGCTCTAGATGTCATGCCAGAGGAAAAGGCTGCCACCTTGGTCAAAAGCCAGAACTGGATCCAAAAAATTCACTTCTATCAGGAAGCAGTTCAGACTTTAGAGTGGGGTGAGTGTTCACAAGTTTGTTAGTGTTGCCTCTGATGGCCTTCCATTTTGGCTTTGGCTTCAGGGAATGCTCAGCATGAAAGAGATGACTTTTTACAGTGTGGACTGGTGATGGTGGTGCAGACAGACAGGTCTTGGGCCATCCCCAGAGGTTAATATCATTCAGTGATCAGATGCTGAAGTCATGAGATTCAAACCAGTTGGCCTCTACATCTCAGAGTGGAGGTTCCAGCCATGGTAGTAATTGCTGATGTTCATTGAACACAAACCGTGTGCCAGACACTGTGTTAAATGATTTATGTGCCCTTTCTCATCTGATTCTCACATTCACCCTGTGCAATAGATACAATTATTATCCCCATTTTACAGATGTGGGAATTTGAATAAGGTGTCCAAAGTCACAGCTACTGAAACTTCCTTAAATTTACTCCTTTATTATCACCAGAATGTTATATCCACAGAAGCACAGATACCCATAAATGAAGTCAATTAGTGACTCTTCTGGGAACTATCCACTAATATCATTTCTCAGGGGAAAAGTCATCATTTTTCACATCTTACCAGCAAAAGTATTTTATAAAAAATTTATCCTCCAGCCAATCAGTTTGGCGATAAAACTGAAGGAACAGATGTTCAGAATTTCCCACTTCCTTTGTGCTCTCTAGATAATCTTCAGTTTCATGTTAATTCTTCATTCAACACATATTTATTGAGTGCCTATTACGGAGTGCTTAGCAATCCGTAAGAGGGACAATGTCTCTTATTGTATATTCCCATGATGGAGATGCATTCTCAACAAGCAGTTCACAAGCATGGCAATTATTCAGAGAAAGAAGGAGCTGATACAACGGATGATATCTGAAAGGGACCCAACCTCACCTGGCAGGCCATGAGGGAAGTGACATTTGAGCTGAGATCTAATGGATAAGTAAAATTTGACCTGGTAAAGAGAACAAAGAGGATTCCAAGGTACAAAGACTCAGAGAAGAAAGGGAAGGTCTAGCACATTCTGAGAACTGGAAGTTCATTGTTAGTTGGGGAAAGGTCAGATCAAAAGGAGGAAACTGACAGGGATGGGGTTAAAGAGCTAGTCAGGCGACTGATCATGAAGGAGCTCGCCAGTGGTGGTGAATTTAAGGGTTTATACAGGGTCATTATCAAAACTGATTCAGCTGGAGAAGTTGATAGGTGACAGCGAGACCATCTGCCTGCCATGAGTCAGTGTTGAGTCTGTGATCTTCTGGTCCTGAAACCATGAGCCACCATTGGAAAACAAGGTTATTTTGTCTAATGCATTTTAGACAAACAAACCACCGTGCCCAGAAACATCCCAGAACTATAAAGAACTAGCCTACCATGTCTCCTACCAAATTTTTTCATCAGCCACTCCCCAGTGGTTCAGAACTTGACATCCACTTTGGGGTGTATGACAGATAATTTTGTCACCTAGTAGGACATCATCCTCATTTCCAAGTCATGCCTCAAAAACGCAGTTGACAATTAACATACCCACTGTCCAATACAACCCTGCAGAAGCTTTTCAGAAGAAAAAAGATAAGCATCCAAAGGTAACCATTTTCCTTAATACTCTTTGGTAGAGAGATGATTATCATTCAAAGTGAACACAAGATGAACACAGTATTTTCTTCAGACTGTGACGTGCTGAGCAACCAGTCACAGAAATGTTAGCTATGAAATAAATACCAAAGAACACATATGTGGCTTCAAATAGGAAATAATTGTTCTGAAATTAAAAGTTAGAGATTCTGACCTGACCTCTGAACCCCATGCAGCGAGAGGCTTATCACCAGAAAGTTAGAGGGAGAGATGTGATTGTGAAACCCAGACTAACAGAAATGTGGGTGAGTAATTGACCAATTGTGAGCTTGTTTGTTCATCTGCAGAGTGGGAATGCTGATGCCTATTTCAGAGGGCTGATGGGACAATTAGAAATAAAGTGAGCAGTAGGCTTTGCATGGTATCTGGCATATTGTGGGTGCTCTATAAATAGCCATTTTAACTTCACCTTCAACTTAAACCTGTAAGAAGGTTAAATGACCCTAGTGCTTTCTACCAATAATTCTCTCACCTGTTCAGTACTTAGCATAGCAATCACTTCTCCTAAGCAACCCAAATTATTATCTATGATATAACCAACCAGAACTCTCTTATAACTTCTATTTTCACACATTCTTACATTCAAAAATTTGATTCATCGAAAATATTTTCATTAAGTTTAGTGTGTCTTTAGCATTTAATGTTTTATTTTAATTCTTCAAGAACTTTTCATTCATACATGGTCTCCAGATTCTTCTCTATTAATCAAAATTTTTTCCTTACCATAATTGAATAACCCATTCTCCAAGCATATTTTTGGTTGAATCAGATTTATCTCAATGTATTTGTTTGTCCAGTTCTGCCCCTTACTAGAGTATAATCTTGGACCGGTTAATTAATCCCTAACTTCAGTTTACTGACCTATAAAATGGGAACCTATATTATGCGGTATTATTAGAACTAACTGAGAAAATGTTGTATGCTGGAATGGAGTAAGCATGCAATACTTGTTAAGTATTTTTATTATTGTGGTTATCACTGTGGCTATGTCAGCAAGTACTGAGTATCAGAATCAGTTACTAAATCAGCCACCATGTTTTAAATTACTTCTGTGTGTAGTTTACTGAGCTAGAGTCGTAGATATGAAAAGATACAAAAATAGAAAAACAGGCCTTATCTTTGTTATCTAGAAGTTACTGTCTAGAATGCATGCAACAGAAGTGACTTGAGATTTTGTGATCCAGTATTTTCAGTGATATCCTAGAGTCTGCTCACCTCCTATCTGCTGTTGAAAGCTGTTGAAGAAATTCTCTGCATCTCTTCCCATTTCGTGACATCATGTTGATCATGGTTGAAGTATTTGCACCATTGAAATAGGCAAACACTACGAACCAGGGAGGAAGTTTCCTCTCCTCTTTTTCTCCTTCCTTTTCCTTCTCCAGAACCATTTTATTAGTATATCACCAAGTGTTTCCCAAGCATAGGATTTGTACCACATAGTACCTGAAAAGATGTCAGATACTACAAAAACTCAGCATTAAATAACTCCAATTAGAGTAGGAGAGGATCATTCCATTTATAATTTTATTTTCATTCTTATCCTCATATTAAAAAGAAAGTTTCCAATGAGTGTCTATTTGTTTCTTACACTTCTCTAAAATGTCAAATCTTCATGTGTAACAGAGAAAGAGAGACAGCTGGCCTCAGGCTCGGTACTCTTAGCAGGTAACCTGTCTACTAGCATGTAATTTACTTGATTTATATTGTGTCTATTTTGATTTCCATTTATGGTAACAATATAAGGTTTTCTTTTATAAGTATTTTAAAATTCAGCCAATTTAAAGAAGAATATTAAGTAAATGTAATATAGAAGGCATGTGAGCAATAGCCAAAATCAGAAAGGTGACATTGATAACAAAGCATGGGAAGCTCTGATACGTTTTAATTACCCCATTTTGCAGTTGTGTAAACTGAGACTAGAGAAGGAAAATGGCTTGAACTGCTTAGTCACAGAATGCAGACCTGCTATCTTGTCCATTGGTGTGTTTCCCTATTCTATCTGAGATGAGGGAGAAAAAGAAGAAATAAAAACCCTCTCCTGGTAGCTTACCTAGGCTGACAATGAAGGACAAGTTGTCAATGGCAGCATGGGTTAACCAGTCTTTACCCTCAAGTTCAGACTGAGACAGCCAAGGGGAGAAGGAGAGGGTATTAGGGGTGACAAGTAATCCCTTGTGCAGAAGAAACATTACTATTCAGTAATGATGATACAGCCCTCATTTGTCCAGCACCCAGGCCATGCAGAAGCCAGCACAGTAAAACATCGCTCTTGCCGTCTTTGAGTGTGCATTCTATGGGGCTCTTTAGTGTTGGGAGATGTTCAAAAGGCAAAGCAAAACCTGAAAGTGCCAGAGGTAGGGCCAGGCTCCCACTTACAATCAAATAAAAATAAGCTTTCATGTTTGTTTAGAGATTTCACAAAATTAAAACTTTTGCATCTCTGCATCTGAGTTTCTTCTAAATTGAGTGTTTGCCACATAGACAAGTGAAAAAGCAGTAAAAAGCCATTAGGAGGGCTAACCCTGAAGTCCAACGGACCCATGTTTCCAAGTCAACTCCATGATGCCACCAACTGTGAGTCTTTTAGGAAGTCATTGCACCTCTCTGAGCTTAGGTTTCTTCATCTGTGAATGATAATAATCATCATGCTCATTGTAGTGAGGGTTAATTATGTATAAATTGCTTATCCTTGTGCTAGGCAAATAGTTAGAATGCAGCCATTGTTAAATGTTAGCAGCATTCAAAGGGTGGGTTTGAAGGAGCCTGTGAGCCTTGCAGAAATCCTCCCTGGGAATGAAGGGTTGGGACAGAAATGAGGGAAACTGGAAGGGAAAACGTCTTCTTCAACTGGGCATCTGTTCGGAAGCCCCAGGGGAGAAGAGAGATGAGAACACACACTTCCTGGACCCAGTCTCAGAACACAGAACCCTGAGCAACAGGAGATACGAACAATTCGCCTCGTTAATGAGGCTGCGGCTCCTAATCGGTGCACGGAACAGAATGCTTTTGTTTAATAGAGATCATTTCCCTGCCTCTTGCCCAACTCCCCAGCAGTGCCAGCCGCTCTTTGTTTAATGAAAGGTAGGGGCTTTGAGTAGTGAGGTGGGAAGGGCTGTAGGAGGCATTATTACCCTCATTACTATGATAATAGTTTAATCACAATCAATATTTATGAACATGCACAGAAGCCATGCAATGAGCCAGCAGCCCAGCAACTAGGGTTTTTCGTGTTCTTGCCTAAAGATGCTTTCCAGGAAAGCCAGGGCTCTCTCCCACCTTCCCTCAGCCCCTCTGAAGCTCTACACTGGTCCTCAGAGGCCACCTCCGAAAGTCCCTGCCAGTTACAGTGATAGTAATAGGTAAGGTCTCGTTTGTGGTAATAAATGTATTTCATAACTATAAAACTTTTTGCTTTTCAAAGTACTTCAACATCATCATCTGGATTTAATCTTCAGACTTTGGTGAACTATCTTGTGGAAAGCATAGGGCTGTGTGGGGACAGCGTAATGCAGTAGCAGATCCTTTGGTGCCAGACCTACTTGGGCTCAAGTCCTAGCTCTACTACTTCTTAGCTGTGTTCCCTGGGGAAAACACCTCAACCTCTCTGAGCCACAGTTTCTTCATTTGTAAAGTGAGATGACACGTTCTTATAAGAATTGAATAAGATACTGTAAATCAGGCACTCAAACACTGGTAAATACATCCATATTTTTAAGTGACTACATATCAATATTAAGTATTTCTATGTTGTCTATGAGAAAGCTAAACAATTGCTTTCCCCAAAGTCACGTAGACAATAGCTAAGAGAACAGAAGTGAGAATCCAGACTTGGAATTCAATATTCTCTCTCTATTATCTGAAATTTTTTTAGACACTCATTCCATTTAACATTGGCAAATTAGGGAAACGTTATTTTAAGATATCCCAGTGCTTACTCTTATCTTTCAAATATCAATCAAATTTTGAAAGCCAGTGATCATGTTTCTGAACAACGGCCATCTGAATGAGCTACCCATAAAAAATGTTTGGTGTCACAATTCCTGTATCTGTAAAAACAAGGTTTATAAACTTTGGCCCTTCTGACAATGAAAATGAGGGAAGCTGAGCATATACGTTGTATTTCCAAGCGCTTAGGAGGGCACAGCACTTCGTAGCTGGGCAGAAATGCCATTGATCTTTTCAGTGCAAAGCACTGAAGACATTTCATTCCCCACCCCCCACCCAGTGACAGGGCTCTGACAATTCATTATGCTATGATTCCAGATATACTCAAGGGTTGTGTTTTTCTCCAGTCCTCAGAAAGTGTTGGAAGGGGCTTTCACTGTAATTGTCACTTGGCCCCAAGCAGAAGCCACTAAGGTTTTGCTCAACTGCTCACCCGCACACATAGTCCCAGTACATCCACCCACTGGCACATTCTGTCTCCCCCAAGCAGTCAGTCCCTCAGTTGGCACTTACAACATATTCTTCCTCCCAAGATGCACTTAGAGCATCCAGATTATGTATTGAGGGAGGTTTTTGCTAGGTTTTGCTTATGCCTTTGTAGAGGACATATCTCAGAATCCTGATTTCAGTCAAGCAAAAATCTGCAAAATGTCTTTCTCCCCTGGAATGTTAAAAATTCTATAACTTGTTCTGTTCTTTCTTCAATAAAATTTTATGAAACAAATATATAGAGAGTGGTTTAAAATGAAATAGTACAGAAACACTTGTAATAATAATTTTTTAAAAAGCAACATCCCTCTGTCCTACCCTTTTCCACCTTAATCCCTTAATCCCCACAAAGGACCTTTGGACACAATTTTGTATTTATCTTCATAGCTCTAAGTACTGTTCTTATATTGATCGACCTTAGAAACTACCCTCCTACACCTGTAGTAGATGGAGCTTTAGCCCACTTCACCATCTTCCACTTCTCCTTCTCTCCCTGTTACATTGTGTAGCATTATTGTTCTTCTCACAGCCTTTACAACTTTAGATAATATCCATCCACCTTTAGTTCTTATTTCATCCACAAGATGAGGTTATGGACACCCAATCCTTTTTCCTTCCCCTATTTTTTCCTCCAGATGATCTCTTGTTCTAAAAGGGGAATTGAATGACAGTTTCTTCATTCCTGTTATTAAAAATGTAATCATAGATGTTTATGAATGTCTCTTGCATCTAGACCAGCACTGTCCAATAGAACTTTCTACAATGATGGAAATATTCTGTATCTGAACTATCTAATACGATAGCCACTAGCCACATGTAGCTCATGAGTCCTTGAAGTGTGGCTAGTACCACCAAAGAGTTGAACTTTTAATTATATTTTGTTTAAATTCATACATTTAAATATCCACACACAGTTATTGGATCATGCAGGGCCAGACAGAGCTTATATATACAAACCTGATTACCTAGAGCAGCCTGAATTTCCAGCTAAGATGGTAGTAATCACTGACATGTAGTTCTTACTATGCTCTGGAAACTATTCTAGGAGACCAGTTAATAACTCAACAACTTTATGGTGAGTAATATTACCCCCAATTTGTACATGAGGACAGTGAGGCATGGGAAAAGTTAAGTATCTTGTCCAGTAAGTGGCAGAGCTAGAATCTGGCCCCATGTGATCCAACCCCAGAGCCTGTGCTCTCAGCCACTTCCCTACACCACACTCAATCCCCATTAGAAATTCCCTTTTTTAGAAACACCCTTTTTCAGATACTGTTTTCAATCTGCTGATCAGTGGTGTGATTACAGCTTCTTCCACATTATTGGCCCAAGCGATGCTTATCTTAGGGGCTACAGAAATTTAAATGTGAACCCTGCCCATCCCACTTCTTCCACAAAAGGAGAACATAAAACTGGAAGCTGGGGGAGGATATGGGCAATTTAGCAGAGGGGCAGGAACCCCGTCACAGGAAGCTATTCCTTTGGCCTGAGAATTCCAGTAAGAACAGTATTGTGGCTAGCGTGCACTGAGGATTTGCCATGTTCCTTTATTATGCCCCTTTTTGCATATCATCTTCATTAATTTTTACAGCAACCCAAAGAGGTACAGATATGAAATGAGATGGTTCATGAGAAACATGGAAAACAGTGCCTGGCACAAAGTAAATACTCAAGGATTACATGCTGCTTATTGTAATCCTTTTATGTCTCTGCCAAGCCTACCCACTGGGCCATGCTGCATTGTCTGGTACCTGCATGAATGGTCTTTATTTATCTCTAATGTTATTTTTCCTTTTCCCTGTTACTACAGTTTTTCCCAGCGCCTCATTTCCAGAGCTCCTATTAATTCTAAAATAGTAATCGCCGTTTGTTTTACTGCTAGAGTATTTATAAACTTTCCAAGCTGTAGGAAGTGTTTTCTGTTCCACATTCTAACTAGAACCTGCGTTGTACACCAGCCGATAGTCACAGACATTTTTTTTTTTTTTAAATTCTGGAAGGAATCCGAGAAAACAATTAGCCCAGCACCCTATTGTAAAAGATAAAGACATGGAGCCAACAGATTAGTCAAGTCTCAAGAGTCAGTCAATGAGTGAATGGTCAAATTAGAATTAGAAATTTACATTTTGTGATTGATTCTTCCCACACCTCACTGTCTCCCACTTTCGTCATGTTCTAGTCCAGAGGTCAGAAAAGTTGTTCTGGAAAGGACCAGACAATAAATATTTTAACTTTACAAGCTACATGGTTTCTAGCACAGAAACTCAACCTCTGCCCTTGTAGTGTGAAAGCAACTATACACACGATGTAAATGAATAGGCATGGTTGTATTCTAATAAAACTTAATGGACACTCAAATGTCAATATCCTATAATTTTCACATATTGGAAAACAGCATTCTCTTTTATTTTCTTTCAACCATTTAAAAAATGTGAATACCATTCCTAGGCTGTGGGCCATACAGAAATAAGCAGCAGGCTAGGTTTGGCCTGTGGGCCGTAGCTGTCTGACCCTTGCTCTAGTCTATTAACTATAGATGGGTACACACTTGGCAGTCAATGCCCAGTGAACCACAGTGAATTAGGCACTAGTAATAATGTTAGCTAATGCTTTTTGAGCTCTTACTGTGTACCAGGCATTGTGTTGAGCACTTTATATGATGTCAACCTGTTCAGTTTCACAAGAATCCTCTAAAGAAGATACTACTGGTATCCTCATGTTGAAGATGAGATTATAGGAGCTGTGGGAGGTTAAATAATAGTTCCCAAACTCATTCAACTAGTAAGTGATGGTAAATAATGAAAACCAAGATCTGTCTGACCCAAAGGCCCTGTGTCCCACAAAGCAGGCTCCCCTTGTTCCAGACCCCAGATGATCAGTAGATAAGAAATAGATTTAGAATGACACATGATTATCAGAATATCAACCACTAGATATAGTGAAAGAACTCTGCACTTTATAATCAGACCTGGGCCTGTATTCTAGCTTCACTACCTACTGGTTCACCTCTTGAGAGATGCTTAACTTCCCTGAGCCTCAACAAGCTCATCTATAAAATGGGGATTGTGAAATGAGCCTTCGAATGTTCTACAGTAATGACTGAGTTAATTATACATAAGGTACCTAGCACAGTGCCCCAGACATATATGCTCAATAAATATCATTAAGAACCAGGTGAACATAGGTTGCTCACTAATGTTTGTAGAGCCAGGAAACTCAGGAATGACCAAATCCTGTCCTAGACCATCAGGAACCTCCTCCAAGGAAATTCATGCAATGGATAAAGCTGGGGAAAATATAAAACAAAGTAAAACCTTTTTCAATGTCTTGGTTATCATCTGTTGCTGCATAACACACTATGGCAAACTAGTGACTTAAAACAATCAGATTATTTTGGTCACAATTTGGGGTGTTAGGAATTTAGGAATAGCTCCACTAGGAGATTCTTTGGTTCCATGTGGCACTGACCAGGGTCACTCACTTGGCTGCATTTAGCAGGAGACTGAGCTGGGCTGAGGCTGCATGTCTGATAGCTCAATGTGCTTCCATGTGCTTCTTTCTCCCCATATGGGGTCTCATCCTGCTGACCTTCGCCAGGTGGCTTGGCTGAGTGGTAGTCCTAGCACAGTGTACTTCCATGATGGCTGGCTTTCAAGAGGAAAGAAGTAGAAGCTGCCAGCCCTCTCCAAGACTAGGCTCAGAACTGGCATGGAGTCACCTCCAGCATATTCTGTTGGACAAAGCAGTCACAGGCCAGCCCAGACTCTGGGGGATAGAGGAATAGACTCCACTTCCCAATGAGGGAGTGTCATGCCCACACACGGATCAAAATAATTGATGGCAAGTACCTATAAAAACAAGCTACCATGCTGCGAACTGGGTTTGGAGTCCACATTTCAGGGCAGTAATCTCCAGGGAGATATAGAATCAGAGAGACAGTCTAGGCCACATCCTGGTACAGGACCAGAAAGGAAGGGCATAGTAAGATGGCCAAGCCTGTTATACATAAGTCGTCTGCTCTTACCTGAAACATCCTAACCATGAAACAGAAGCACCATACCTAAGCGTGCAAATGTGTAAGGTTTATTGACCCTGCCGCTCAGTAACAAACAGCCCAGTCTATACCTTGGAACCTGGCCCATCAAACCAGCCCCCTTGGAGGTGAAAGAAAAAGAGAATGCAGAACTAATAGCCAACACTTATTGAACACATACCCTGTGCTAGGTCCTGTGCAAAGGTTTTTACACACATGAACTCATTGAATCCTTTGCCATGCACTAAATGAATAGAGGTCAAATGCTTAGAATAGTGCCCTACTCGTGTTAAACACCTAAGAAACATGACTTTATTTCACTTTTTAAATTAATAATCCATAAAACCATCCTATGAGGGGGTATTATTGTCATTTTTTTCCAGGGAAGCTGATGCCTAGAGAGATTCATGACCTTACCCACAACTGGTGGGTGGCAGGACCACATGCTAGCCCAGGCATCTGACTTCGAACCCCAAGCTCTTAACCTCCACACCGTACCCCTTTAGTGTAGGAAAACAAGCTCTGCATAGAGGCAACAAATACCAGTTCTTTTTGAATCAATGGTGCTTCATTGCACTTTCTTCAATGTCACTTTAAGGATGCTAAAGCTTAAAAATCAACTTCAAGAAAGCTCTGGGAACTTCTGCCCTGGGTACTGAGTAAAGAATACTATACTCAGAACTTATTCATCCAACACATTTTTATTGAGCCCCTACTGTACAACAAGCAGTGTAGACACTGAGGAGAGAGAGAGAAATTGTTATTCTTCATAGAGCCTACATTCTAGATGTGAGGACAGTGACAGATGATAAAATTCAGGGAATAGAGATAAAATTATTTTATGGATAATAGTGGCATTAAGTAACACTTTTATATACTGAACTGCCTCATTCTCAAAAAGAAAAAGAATTCATATCATTAAGATTGCCTGGGTTAGGGAAGTGGAGAAAGGAACAAAATAGCATGATTATCCTGGCAGCAGAAATTTCAAAAGCCAACATTGACGTCAATTTTGCTAGCCTCTTGAGATGGTGGTGTGGTCAGCGTTTGTTTCTAGGCAAACTCAGAGAAATCAGCTCAGAGCTCTTGTGAAGTCAAACAGGCAGGGGTAGAGTCAGCTTGTGCAGAGAATCAATTGTTTTCTTAGTTGATTTTTTTTTCCGAGTCCCTGGGGAGAAAGGAGAGCTCATGCAGTTGCTAATGCAGTGGTATCTGTTCAGATTTCTTTTTTCTCTCATCTTTGAGTCTTACCCACCAGACTTCTGTTTGCAAAAAGGGCCTAATCCCCTTTTTTTGTCCGTGCATTGATTTAATAGTATCAAACCCTGAGGTCTTCATGGTCTGCACCTGGGTTGCTTTTTTCCCTAATGAAGCCAAAGAAGTGGTTTAAGCCCCCACCGAGCTTCCTATCAAAGCTTTACAATGATTAACTCAGGTCCCCTTATTAGGACTAGGCAGAAGAAAATCCCTTAGTCATCAGCATTGTGAAAATCCTGGAATGGTGAGTGTTCAATGAAAAGATTACCTTGGGCACCTGAAAAATAATGGAAGAACTCAATAGAAAAACCATTAAGCCTGTCTACACACACTATGTCAGGTGGAGGGTCAAGGTAATTAGCTGGGATGTTCAGGCCAGAGAAACCACATTGGACCTTCTGCCTTGACTGAGTCAGGACAGATAATTATATGAATCCCTCATACATTTTTCCTGGAGAAGCCATTTTATGTTGTATCTGCACATACACACACACACACACACACAAGCAAGATGTAAATATGAACAGTCAATAAAAGTGGTTTAATAGTTGTTGTTTTATTAACTGAATAATGGGCATCTTAGAGATGGGATAGCCAATGTTATACCTCATTTGCTGTGTGACTTTAAGCCAAGTTGCTTCATCACTCTTCGCCTCAGTTTCTTCATCTGTAAAAAGGGAACATAAATAGGATACTCCCTCCTCAAAAGGTTGTAAGGATTAAATATAATGAATGCAATACTCCTAACCCATCACCTGGCAAGTCATAAGCACTCAAGAAGTGTTAGGTATAAATCTTAATTGTTGGATAGACATGACTCAATCTGAGTGTTGGAGAGACTGTGCATTTAGACATCATCTGAGAAAGGGGCTAGGAATCATGGAGCAAAGCTCTCATCTACAGCCCCTCATACGGTGCCTCATATGTATTCAATGCCCTTTGCTTCAGGTCGGGGGAAACATGAACATGTTGCTTACTGACAGCTTGTCTCCCGACTGTCACCCTGGTGTTCACAGACTCTCCTGTGTCTTCTTTCCTAAATTCCTTTCTCAGAACTGGCTGTGTCTGGGAGGCCAGGGTGGGAGTCCTAGAAGACAGTTTTTCCACAGCCTGGGGGAATGGGGGTTGAGGAATGGTTTTGGGATGATTCAAGCAGGTTACATTCAAGCTCATCTCCTGCTGTGTGGCCCCATTCCTAACAGGCTCAGACCAGTATCAGCCCTGGGCCTGGAGGCTAGAGACCCCTGATGTAGAGTATGGCTGGCTGAAAAATGTATACCTATGGATACCTAAAAGAAATAATACACTTAAAGGTAGCACTGTTGACATAAGGCAGGAAAGGGTTCCAGGGACCAGAGTTCTGATCCTGCTTCTGCCAGGGTACCCCCTCCGTTGTATCTCACCATGTACACTGTGAAAAAGAGGACTGATGATGGCTTCCTGCTGCTTAAGGAGACTAGCATTGAAGACAGGAAGCAGCCTTAGAGGAGACCTCTCACATAGGGAAAGGCTCACACTTGCGCATCCCTCGTAGCCTCTGCTGGAGCTGCCCTGTAAAGGTCTCGGCAGGCAGGGACGGCCGTGACTGGCTGGACTGAGATAGCTGTTGGCACCTTCTTCAGGGGGCCTGTCATTTTACTCATTCATCCTGATTCTATGATCCAGAAGGACCATGAAGAAGTTCACGCCATGTGCATTGAAACCCTTACTTAAACTACATAAAGACTATCATTTTCTTTGTCACTAGCCCTTCCTTTTCCTGCAAGATGCCTCTGCTTTCACTTTCTTCTCTCAAGACCCTTCCAGACTCCCTTGTATCCTTATCAGCATCCTTCTTGAAGTTCAATGGCCAGAACCAAAAATGGTATACCACATGTTTCTAAATCATAATTGGATCTCAGTTTACACTGAGCTATTTTTTCCTATTGTATGGGCCTGGAGGAAGATCGATAAAACCCTGTGTAAGTCAGCAGTTATCAGAAAGAAAAACAAGCCTAGCAAATGGAAAGCTGGTGCATGTGGCAGAGTGGATGGTTTTCATTCATTACACAGAGCTTGCTTTGTTTCCCAAACTGCCTGGAAAGGAACAGAATTTGACTGGTGTCATTCTCCAGATTGGAACTGCATGTTAGTGGTAAATGGAGAGTAGGTGTGTTTAAAGGCTGATCATTTCAGCTGTAGCAAAACTCCCACCAAATGCCAAGTACCAACTCTACAGAGTAAAGGAGGCAATTTCCCACTGAGAATAATTATTTTGCCAGCACCTGCTCTGACCACTGATGCTTGAATTTCTTGTGCTTTTCTACCATTGGTGAGGAGATCAGGAGTTCCAAAGGAAAAATTGGGGTTCAGGGGTCCTGGCTTCTCTGTCTTCTGGCTGAGATCATTAACAAATAAATTCTTAAATTCTGTGGGTTTTGGTGTTCTCAATCGTAAATAGATATGATTCATAGCCCCTACTTTGCAGGGTGGCTTAAAGAAGAAACTGTACATAAAAGTGCTTTGCAAAGTGGAAAACATCCTAGAAGTGTTAGATGTTATTTTAAATGGGGGAGACTTGGAAGGAAGAAAAGCCACCATTTTGCCCAAACTAAATTCTGGAACAGGAATGAAGAGGAATGATTTGGGGTTATGAATCATTTAATAGAAATATTAGTTGTGTAAAACCTGAAACATATTCCTCAAACCTTTTAATGGCCCAGAGTGGTTTGCTTCATCCACCAGCTTTTTTGCAACCAGCCCCCTTTATATATAAATATGTTGGCTTTCAGCAGCTTCTCAATATGTCCATTCCTCTGCATATTCCTCAATCACCCTGGAGCCAGAACTGGTCACTAGCTTTTTGTCTGTCCTCCCTTCTATAAATTTTTCCTAAGTGCCCTTTCTAAGACAAGTTCCAAGTAAGTTGTTGGGAGGCAGCTGTGAGCAAAACATGACATTTTGCAGGAGACAGACATTGCACAAAAGGTATGACTTGCAGTGGCAATCAGGGCTGCGAAGAAAAAGTGTAACATTCCAGGAGGATCCGTAACAGGAGAATCTGGGATCATCTTGGGTGCTGGCAGTGATTCGAGAGGAGAGAATGCTTTGTTCTCTCAATAATTAACTGATGTATGTTCAGCCCTTTAAAGTTTATGAAGCACTTTTTGATATTTTTTTCACCTGATCAGGCTCTCAACCCTACAAAGTATACAGTATTATCATCCTGTTCTAGAAATCTAGAAACCAAGACTAAGGTATTGAAGTGATTATCCCAGGGTTAACCTCTTCTGTCACTTCTAGAACTTTTGACTCTAAATCCTAGGCTCTTTCCACCCCTCTCTTTGGCTCATTGGCTTCTGCCCCTTGGAAGTTGACATTTTGCAAAGTACCTTCTGAAAAAGGGCAAGAAGGGGAAAATACTCCCCTGGATATTTTCACATGGGTAGAGGTTGTGATTTTTTTTTAATTGTTTTATTTTTTTTTATTTTATTTTAATTTATTTTTTCAAATACATTTGTCTCTGCCTACCCCCTACCACTTTCCCTTGCCCCCTCTCTCCTTCCCTCCCTCAGCTCTTCCCCTTTGGTTTTGTCCATGAGTCCTTGCTATATGTTCCTTGACTTTCCCCTTCCCTTCCTTTTCCCCGCCCCCCTCCCTCCTTCCCTCTTGTCTCTGTTGATTTCTTTTCCTTTCAGTGTTGCTGGTCTTATTTTCCTTGCATCTTTGTATTGTTGGTTAGGTTCCACTTATAGGTGAGATCATATGGTATTTGTCTTTCGCCCCCTGGCTTATTTCGCTTAGCATAATGCTCTCCAGTTCCATCCATGCTGTCACAAAGTTTAGTAGTTCTTTTTTCCTTTCTGCTGCGTAGTATTCCATTGTGTATATGTACCATCACTTTTTGATCCAATCATCTACTGATGGGCATTTAGATTACTTCCAAAATTTGGCTATTGTAAATTGTGCTGCTATGAACATTGGGGTGCATAGGTTCTTTTGTATTGGCGTTTTGGTGTTCTTAGGGTATAGTCCCAGCAGGAGAATCACTGGATCAAAAGGCAATTCCATTTTCAGCTTTTTGAGGAAATTCCACACTGCTTTCCACAGTGGCTGCACCAGTCTGCATTCCCACCAACAGCGTACTAGGGTTCCCTTTTCTTTTTGATATAGCTCTCAGCCAGATGTCAAAGGGAAGCCTACCTCAGCTGCGAAAAGACTTACTAACTGCTGTGTTTTCATTGCAGTCTTTGTGGTGGCCCATAAAATGAGAAACCCTCTCAGACCCCAGATGTAGCCCCTCAGTCTTACCTCTGTCTAGAGGAACATGTGTGACCAAATGCAAGTCAAAATGAGACACATGGAATATCAGAAGTACTGTCATAGGTGTTATTTCTCAAACCTAGCTGTTCGTTGACTTCTCACAGCACACGGAGCCCACCCAGGCTTGCTTAGGAATTGCTCATCTTAGCTGCTATTTGTAGCACATTTACTATGTCCCAGGACTTGTGTAAATTCACCCTTACAGCAATCAGCTGCAATAGGCACTAGTAGAATCTCCATTTCACAGATGATGCAACTGAGGCTCAGAAAGAGAAAGTAATTTGCCCAAGGTCTCACAGCTTTTAAGTTGATAAGGCAGTATTTGAACCCAGGTCTGACTCCAAACTGCATGCTCTGAAACATTCTACTCTGCCAGACTCCCTCCCCAAAAACTGGAAGTAAATTTCATAATCACTTCCTGCACTTCACTTCTGGGGTTTTAAGAAGTTAAAACCAAGAGACACAACAGCACCCTTGGGACAGTTTTGAAAGGCTCCCATACCCTTCTGATCGCAACCGCAAACACCCAAATCCTTCTGGGTTAAGGAGCGCCCCCACCACCACCACCACCACATCTCTTTCCTTGAACAGAATTAATAGAAGCTGAGAACTGAAGGATTTAATTCAGACAAACCTGCAGCCAAATTACTCAAAGACCCATGAAGTGACACCAGTCTTTAGGGCTTTTCTAGACTGGCAAGCACTCCACTCATCAGTTGAGCTTTAGCTACAGTCATTTTTCACCCTTTTAAAGGGAGGGAAGAAAACGCAAAGTTCCCACACCAGCTTCAGAATCTCAGTCAGGAAAACTTTACTCTCTTTCTCTCTTTCTGTTCATTTTCTCTCCCTCTGTCCTCATCTCCCTGTCTCCCTCCCCCTTTCCCTTCCCCTCTTCCTCTTCCCCTCTCCTTCTCTTTCTCCCTCTTTCTCTCAAGCCATAGCTATGGCTTAGGGAAAAAAATAGCAAACAGATTTTATTTTTTAGTACCTTTCTATGTTTTCTGGACAACTCCATGTGCCAGCATATTGTTTTAACTCTGATGGTGATACAGCATTGAGCTGTGAACAATTAAACATAAACACCAGCCTCACTTCCATCCTCTTCTTTTCTTCTTAGGTGAAGGCAGCTTCCAAATATGTGGATGTACCTGTGAGTATTTGAAAACTATTGTTGTGGGTTTGATTATTTTGGTTTTGAGGAACATGTTTTGATTGATTGATTGATTTGCTTTTTTTTTTTATGAGAATTTTGATCATGCTGTTTTTATTAGTTGCTGCTAAATTGTATGTTCCCAAATTGAATCACCAGAAAGAGAGAAACCAAGAACATTTCATGATAAAATTTTTAGCAGATGAGAAGAGGGTATGGTTTCTTTCATCATGCAGAGATGTCCTATTTGAGGGTAAACCCAGTTTACTTTCATTTTTATTTTCATTGGTTTCTCTACTATATTTCATTCTGTGATCACTCCACTCACCTTACCTCCCTTTGGAAATAGAGTCATGAACTAGGAATTTGCACAGGGTGTCTGTATTTTTAAAAAACAAATAAATTCTGAATTTGTTCATTTGGGGGTCAATTCTGCAAATGTTTTAAGGAAACCTTACAAAACTGCTTATAATTAGTACAGACCTCATTAATGAAGAGAGCTCTCAAAGTTCACAGATAAAGCACTTGAAGTTGCCCAAAATTTACATTTAAATTGAGGTTAAGTACTACACATGAATGCTAGAATGTGGGATTACCTGTGATAAACCAGGATACATTTATGGACAGACTTTGCCCTAACTATTAGCAAAATAAAATTGGAGAGATTTAAATATATTCCAGTAAAGGGGAAAGGAAAATAATTCTCTTTCTCTATTTCTAACAAAAGAGGTGTGAGTGTATTATAAAATATTAAATTTAAAGAGCTTATCTCAACAGCCACCACGGGTCTTGTACTGAACGTTTTTCATTCTGAACGTGGTTAAGTACCCTCCTTGTTCAAATACTTATTTGTTAAAATTTGTTTTTTTCTAAAAGGATTTATATTAACATTTAAATTCATTTCCCCAGGAAGTTAAGTGTGTAATGGTTTATTGGCTTATTTCTCAAAGGAAGGCAAAATGGAAAATTGGAGTGAATTAAGCATTAGCATATATTTTATTTGTTTAATGAAAGGATGTACAAGCAATAATTATGCTTTGAATTTATATAATATTTCTTTCTTTAAAAAGATTTTATTTATTTATTTTTTAGAAGGAAGGGAAGGGAGGGAGGGAGAGAGGGAGAGAAACATCAATGTGTTCCCTGCTGGGAATCCAATCAGCGATCCTTTGGTTCACAAGCCAGCATGCAATCCACTGAGCCACACCAGCCAGGGCAATATAACATTTCTCATTGAGGGACCTCCGACTCCTTCACATAGATAGTCCATACAATGGGAAGAGAAAAAACTTATATAACTGCAAAAAGGAAAGAAGTTATTTACTGTTCAGAGGCCCAAACTATAAACTTTCAGTTCACAGGGAGCAGACTTCTCAAATTCTCTGGGTCTGTTTCTCCATCTTTAAAATACAGATAAAAATACTCAAGTCACAGGTTTGCTGTGCAGATTAAATGACACACAGATATGGAACACTCAGCATCTACCTGGCCCTCATCAGATATTTCAGCAGCAGGAGCAGGACATGTAGTGGGGAATGGGCATGTGGTGCCCATAATCTATTGCACAGGAGTGGGGGCTGGATTTGCTGGCATTAGCTCTGGCCTGACCTGGTCTTCAGCAGTAATAGAAATTGAAATTCTAGCCTCCTAACTCAAACATCTCGTGGCTGAGGTTTGTTTTCTGTCAGCCTCAAAACAGAGGGGAGATCTCACCAGCAAGGACAGAACAGGTAAGAAGTAGGCAAGGCCCAAATATGTGGAGAAGTTTGATTGGGCAGTCAGTACTAGCAACTCAAACTGACATTTGGGGGAGGTCAAAAAGTAAAAAATCAGTAATTCATGTGGTTCAACCTAATTCCTACAATGCAGGTTCAGATTTATTGTACAAATGAGGGGGAAAAAGTGGACTCTGCATAAACAGGAAAGGTGCCCTGTAGTCATTCCATGTTTATGGATGAATTATGCTATATCAGAGCTGAGCATCTGGGGGAACAAAATGAGTTAGCAGAGTCTCCATCCTCTAAGGAGGCAAAAGAAAATGATGCAGCATGTCCCAAAATATGGCACATTTACCACTGACGACGTACAGTATGATGATAATTGCAACTAAACCTTACAAAACACTCACTGTGTGCTGGTCACCCTTCTAAGCACTTCACATTTAATCTTCGCAACAAACTCACTTTAAAGATTAGAAAACTGAGGCCACAGACGTTCACTTCCTTAGGGTCTCACAGTTGCTAAGTGTCAGAGCTGACATTTCAACCAGTGCTCTTAAACACTATGACATCTGCCAGTTGATTTTAGTTAGTGCACAGATGAACATCTTTATTTGGTTAATTGAGTAATTTAATATGGAAAAACGATATTTAGCACCTCAAACTTGTTGATTTCACCAATTATTATGGCTTATAAAAAAGGTAATCTTTAAAATGAAGTTGATAAAAGTAAATTTTATAGCAAATAATATAATACATAATATAGTGATAATATGATTATAATTTTAGAGAAAATAATAGTGCATAATAGATATATGTACTACATGTACATTGTTTACATGTAGTAAATAATAGTAATCACTTACTTCTCAAAACATCCCTCTAAGTGGGGTAATATTTTTATCCTGTTCCACAGCTGATGAAACTGAGGGAGGTTAAATACAAAGCATGCTGAGGGTCTCCCAGCAAGTGAGTAGGAGTGTGAACGTTCAAGTGCAAGCACTTTGACTAGTAGATAGAGCCTGCTGGCACTGACTCCCAAGAAAGAGTCAACTGTATGCATTTCCTTCCAACTCTGCCTTCAGTGAGGGCACCAACTGCCCTCACTGAAAAACAATGCAGGTTCAGATTTATTGTACAAATGAGGGGGAAAAAGTGGACTCAACAACTGGCAGCACCAACTCAGCCATGGAGAATATTTACACCATGGAAACCGGCAAACACTGCAAATAAAGTTTCGCTGTTTGTGTTGTTTTGTTGTTTTTGATTTTTTGTTTCGAAGAGCCAGTTTACCAGCACACCGCTATCACCCATTCGGTGGTCCCCAAACAAAAATGTACAGCAGTTAATACTTGGCAAGCATTTTTTGAATATTGTTTGTTTGTTTTTTAATAGAGATGTCTCACCCCTTGCCTCCAGACATTCTGATTTAGTAGTTCTGATATGGGGCCTGGAAATCTCTCTCTAAAAATCTGTCCACCTGATTCTGATATGCAGTCCAAGTTTGGGAACCAATGGACTCAATCACTGATTCTTGACCTTGTCTACAAATCGGAAACACCTGGGGAGCTTTTCAGATGTATTTGTGCCAGGTTTCTTGTCAAATTAAATTCATCTCTAGGGTGTGGGGTCTAGGCATCAGTATTTTTTTAAAGCTCCCCAGGTTCCTTCTCATTTGCAACCAGGCTTAAGTATCATTGGATAAAATCATCTTTTAAGTTATGTCCAGCTCTCAAGATTCTGAGTTCATTTGTGTTGCTGTGTGAGGTTGGCACATGGTTAATTGGTTTAGTTGTGTGGGAACTAATAGTTACCTTAGAGACTTTTAATTATCTACACTAATGAAGAGAAGCATTATTACCAATCATTCAAAACATTGCATATTCACCAAAGCATATCTCTTTGTTGTAGATGTAGTATTCGAAACTTTGGTATAAATAGCGAACTTGCATTGCTAATTAGGGCTTGCTTAGAATACTTAAAATCTGATCTTATTTTCTCAAACTCAGAAGTATCCTAGTAGGAACAAACTATGATTTAATGCCTTATTTTATCTAAGCCACAGAGTGACTCCTTCACAAATGATGTATTCCACATGTGGACAGAGTTTACTATACAGAGATTAATTCATTTGTTGTTTATTTCATATCTTCTAAAAATCTACATCCTATGCCATCAGTCTGTTTAAGCCACATTTAAAATAAGCAATGTAATTGTAGGGTATTAAGACCATTGTCTAACATTTTCCCACTATTTGTCAATAACAATGTAGTTATAACCTAATTTATCTAATAGCATCAGTTGTTTAGCCAAGAATATTTTCCATCTATAACTACAAGTTAGCTTGTTTGTGTGTAAACAGTTTCTATTTTAACAATTTGGTTGGAAACCTACTTAAAATTCATTACATATCATCCCCTGCTTTTTTAAATAGGAAACTGGCCATACTTTTAACCTTTACAGTGTGACTTTGCCCCATGACCTGCTCCCCGCAGGGCCTTGCAAGGGCAGGGACAGCTTGCCTCTCCCACCCGCACCATTGGTGACGGTGCATGCATGCAACTACAGTTTGGCAGCTTTCTCCCTCAAACTCAGGACATCAGAAAAAGTGATAGCCCCTTTTATCAATACACTGGTTCCAAAAAAGTCCCCTCTTTCCCCTGGCCGCCCCCCCAAAGGATGGAAAGCAAACTTGTTGCAGTTGGATTATGAAGCTGCATGATATGAGATGATTAAAAAGGGAACAGTAGTGAGTGGGGGGCCCAAGGACCCTATTAGGAAAAAAGTTACACAGTTTTGTGCCAAGACTTTTTATTTTGATGTTGTTTTTATTTTTCTTCTTGGTTCCAAAGTAGATTGTAAAGGTAGGTAAGACTGTGAAGTAATATAATATTGGGATGGGAGGATCATAGGGGCTTAATGTTTGCATGGTAATATGGCTTTTAAAGCACTTTAACATATAGTATTTTAGCTGATCATGAGTTTTGAAGGTAAGGAAGGAGCTTTTATTAATCCCATTTTACAGATGGTTTAACTAAGGTGCAGAGAAATTTATTTTTATTTAATTTAATTTTTATCCTCACCTGAGTACATGCTTATTGATTTTAGAGAGAGGGGAGGGGAGGGAGAGCAAGAGGGAGAGAGACATTGATGTGAGAGAGAATCGTCAATTAGTTACCTCTCACACACACCCCAGCCAGGGCCAAACCGCAACCCAGACACATGCCCTGACTCAGAATTGAAACTGCAACCCTTCAGTTTATGAGATGACACTCCAACCAACTGAGTTGCACCAACCAGGACAGTCCCAAAGAAATTTAAGTGATTTTCAAAAATTCCAATTTGTGGAGGATCCAATAAAAATCTATGTACAGTAAGTCCTCACTTAACATCATTAATATGTTCTTAGAAACTGACTTCAAGTGAAATGACATATAACAAAAATCAATTTTACCATGGCTAATGGACATAAACAATAGTTAGTTCCTAGGGCATCTCATCAATCATCAACATTATAATGAAAAGATGTTGAATGAAACAACGTTATTTGAGGATTTGCTGTAGTTCGACTGAAGAGCTTTAAAAAGGAGGTGGGCGGGGGCCTTATTCATTCATGGACTTGTTCATTCAGAAAATATTTACTGAGCACTTACGGTGTGCCAGGCATCATTGTATGTGCTGAGGATTAATAGAAAATAGGCCAAGTCCCTAAATTCATGGATTTTGTGTTTTAGTTGGCTAAG